>NC_141698.1:686265389-691927889 GCF_964263255.1 Lissotriton vulgaris | reverse complement strand
TTGATGACATAACATTTGCACTTTTGCGTGATGTGCACAATCTTCATGCATTAGCACTTTGGTCTGACTGATTTGTATTCTGGTAGGCACAAGCAAGTCAATATATCGTTTACTGCACTATCGTATGGCAACAATAGGTATTTGTATTTAACCATGATTTTTGCCTAGTTTCACTAATTACCGCTCAAATTGGATTTTGTATTAATTTCTCTTGCTTTACACAGGTCTTACGGTATTTTACCATGATTGTATCACTCTGTGTTAAATATCCCAATATATTGATGCTGAATCTTTATTTGTGAGATGTCGCTGATAACATACTGTCATGAAGTATTTTGTCCATGTTTACTCTCAGCAACATCACGTGAAGCTTTTACATTTGAATTCTGGCACTTTAAAAAGAGCGTTTTTTATTGAGAACGTTGTCATGTGAGCAAGACGTAAGTCCCTTGCTCACTTTGGCACTGTATTCAAGCAAGCCGGGCTGAAGACGGCTGGAATGCCAGAAACCGGTCCTCGGAAGCTTGTTTCCGGTCCAAGGAAGACATGGCTTGGCAGTTCGGGCTGGACTGTTCCCATGAGGCACAGGGTCAGACTGATTTGCATATAGCCATGTCTGAACTGGGGTGGCAGAGTGGGCTAAAGAACGGTGATGGATTAAACCCAGATCTTTTGACTGGGTGTGAGTGTTTGATTGATTCAGATGCTCCGTCCATCACCACCCCCTTTTGTACCGTATTAGCGATTGCATCACCTTTGGCTAACTTAGTATTTGCTCTTGTGTAGGCTTCACATTTTATTACCGCTATCCTGGTGTATAATAGTATTGCTTTTAACAAGATCCTTGCTAAAGGTCCATTTTTAATAAGGCGCCCTGCTTCTGTTATGAATCCTTGATACCTCCACAGCTGGCCACAAATAAGACTTGCAAAGCATACTATTAGTGTAAATATTAACAGTTTTACCCTTGACTAGTATTCATGCTTTTCTTTACAGCATACAGCTCATCATATTGGGCAGATGTTCCAAGTGGCAGAGCTGCACTTCAACTATTGCTATAGCATACCCTGCTCTGTAATCAGTGTCTATCAGTCTGCTGGAGGAACCAGCAGTGTACCACTCCTATAGTCTGCCTTTTCTTATGGTGTCTAACTTTGGCGTGGTGCCGATTTCTACAATCTCAACACCAACTTACTTAAGGGTCTTATCAGTTTCTAAGAGAATGGATCTCATCAGAATAACCTATTGCAGGTAATACTTTTGCTAAATTAACAGGTGGGCCGCTTATGACATTACAATTAGACAACATGGTGCCATTATAACCTGTGTGCCTACCAGCAGAAAAATGCTGTGTCGATCCAGAAAACAACAACAACCATAGCAAATTTGGCACCTAGACAATACAGGCTTTAGTACAAGTCAATGAGAACCGTCCTCTCCACCATGACAGCTGCTGACCCCTAGTCACTGCTGAAAGCAAAGTCACATAGTTGTGTCCCAAAGGCCTTTCTTTTCCAGCTGTGTCAGCACATCATTGGCAGCACCACTCCGTTTGCAATGTTATTTTTCTCTGAAACAAAGATAGAAAGGCAGTTTGTAGTCAGACAGTCCCCATGATGGCTCAGTACACAATATCTCTTTCAATTTCTTGAAACAGTTTGCAAGTTCATTAGTCATAGCATCTGCATTCATGGTAACCGTGGTGGCAGCAGTTCATTATCCCCAGGAAGGACATCATTCCTTTCTTGGTGGGCAGGAGCTGAATGCCCTGAAACTATTTTATTCTGTCAGGTGGCATGCAGCGTGTACTTTGAATATCACAAAACTCAGGTAAGTCACCTCTTTTTTTTCAGCACTCGCATTTTGACAATGAGGCTTCTCTTCTGGAGGTAGTTCAGCATAGCTACAGTGTCTTTTTCACAAGCTTTCACAGGCCTTAAGTGATGGAGATGTCACAAGGAGGTCATTAGCCTACTGCAAGATGATGCTACCACCTTGAGGAAATATAAAATTTTATGGTCAAGTTGTGTTCCCTAGCGAGTACCCCACCGTCTCCATGTACGAGTTAAAGTGCATGTAACTTCCCTCCTGCACCAGCTATGAAGACGCAAATACATTTGCGTCCAACGTCAACATGTCCTCTTTCAGACCCACCATGAATGGGTTGAATGGTCCGCTCCTAAGTATGCTATGCCAACGTCTTTTTGTAGTGTACTCCTACGTTTTCCAGCCCTAGCTGAGTAGGCCTCTGAATTTCTGCCACCGAGCCTCTTCTCTGGCTTCTGACTCAAAGGGCCTCAGCCCAAGCTGCCCCTGTACCCGTGAACTCTGACTTACTTTCAGCGCGGCCCTTCGCGCTCGGCTCAGCCTACTGCCTGCCAAGATTGACTATAACCTTCGAGTTATCTGCTCCGTTCTCTGAAAATACATTCCTGCCTGCTAGCTTCAGTAAACATCCTTCTTCAGCTGCAGAGCCAAAGGGCCGACCTGTCTCAGTACAAGTAATTCATAGCCCCTGTTGCCATGCTCCATGGAAGGCCCATGCCCCCACGCTTCTCATGCAGACACCCAGGCGCTTATACACGCACTTACAGCAAGTATAGAATAGCTTCTGCCCTAGAGACCTTTCCGCCCAGATAGCTTAGTTCCCAAACATCAGATATCAGATATGATAGAAGCACAAGTTGATCTGACATGCCAGACTTCTGTCTCTTTCCATCAGTGTAAATGTCAAAGTCCCCATGCACCCTCTAGTCTCACGTGCATCACACGTCATGCAGCTGCGCGCGCATCCAAGCTTCCGATTTCTGCTGACATTGCAAACATTTTCTGTTAGTGCCACCCTTCCGTGACACTTACTTGTGACGTTTCTAGAACACACCTCTAGTTCACGCCTCTTGATTACGCACATGTACCACGTGTATACTGTTATCTTGTCTTCTCTCAGCTGTTACGCCTTCTATACTGTTTCCAATGGTGTAAAATAAGTATATAAGCTATGTACTGTCAATAAAATGTAGCGCTCTATCCCTTCTGACACCCTGCGTGGTGTTCAGAACATGATATCTTGGTCTTGACCATTCCTTTTTAAGGAATAAAACCCCTAAGAACTCTAACACCACGGACTCTGTTTTCTTTCATTTCCGATTGAGTTATTATTGATTAAGTACTTACCTGCATAGAAATTAAGAGTAAATTATTTATTTACATCATTTTGGCGCCCGAATAGGGACCCCTCCCCCACCTCACGCGCCGGTTGGTGCGTTGCAACCTATGTCCCCTGCCGTCAGTTAGCCGGAACATACGCGTACCGGCAGGATTTCCTGCATCTCCCTCTGACCCACGGAGGTGACGAAGACTGCGATCAGTACCCAGACGAGGCGGTGAGGAGTGCGGAGGATCCCGACCAGAGCCTAGCCGAAAGAAGCAAGGTCCGAGGTGTCAAGAGGCCCACCAGTTTTCCGAAGTTTTCCGAGTTCCGAGTATCGAGTCGAGTCCAGTCGAGTTTTCCGAGGCCTTCTGTTTCCGTGCTTCCCGGTGAGTACCATTGCTGGGACGTATCTAGACGGGTTTGGGTACACAAGTCCGGTCTGCACTGTTTTTTAGGCAGTGTATCTGTGCTGTTTAGCAGTACATCAGTTTTCAAGTTCTTGCACTGTTTTTAGGCAGTGTATCTGTGCTGTTTAGCAGTACATCCGATGTAGGGGGTAGTTATATATGTTACAAATGTCTTTTTATGTGATTAATGTTGTGGCATGAATGAGACCGTTTTATGTGTATTATTGTGTTTTCTGTACAAATAGCCGTATTCAGTAGTAAGTAGTAAGGATTGACCATTCAGTAATAAGTAAGCAAAATGCCGTTTTTCAACAAGTTAAAGCAGATAGGGACTAGGAAAGGGATACTAGAGGAAGAAATTCCTATCCCCCCTAGGGACACTCCAGGTAACTTCATGTATCATAAGCATGGCATAGATGCCATATTGTATCTAGAATTATGGGCCGAGTACACTAAACATCTAGACGAGAGACACAGATGGCCCGTTACCGGAACATGGGATGCCGAGTGCATCATGAAGGTAGAAGAAGCATTATGGAAAAAGAAAGCCAGACAATCTCAGAAGGACGCCATAGAATTTTGGCGTAAGGAGGCACATAAGCGTGCTGAAAGAACACTCCGTAGAGAAGATAGACTGAAAGAATCAGAAAAAGCTCAAGAAAACGAACTAGTTACCGAGGGGATCCGAGTAAAAACAGAACAAATAGATCGAATCCGAAATAGCCAAGTGAACGGCATGTATCTTATGGCCGAGGGTACACCTGAGGCCATGTCAGAAATACCGAAAAATCTACCACCACCATTAGTTCCAACTAAAGTAATGCATAAAACTACTAAAGATATATTCCTAAATTCTTATCTAGAGGATGTAGCTCCCGCTTATACCAATCTGCCCGTTCGAGCCCTGCCTACTGACAGGGACGGGGGTGGCACCCCGCCTCCAGATCATGTCCCGCCAGTACCACGACAGACCTCCCCCGTTCCGCCAGCCCCGCCACTTCCCGTACTCAAAACTGACCTACCGCAACCACGTTTGCCTGATCCACCTAAACGACAAATTCAAGTTCAGATACAGACTCCACAGGGAGATAATGCACAAGCTTCCGCTTCAGGAGGTGCGACCGCGGGTCCTCAGACCCCGCCACCAACTCACAGATTCAATCTCAGAGGTATGCAGAGTCCTCTCACGTACAGGTCTCCCCACTCCTCTAATTCATCCCGCCTTGACACATTAAAAGAAAACATTTCAGTTTGCAGATATGATCCAGTACCCGGAAAAGACGATTTAATGATATTGGCATCACTACGGTTAAGATCTGCTACTGATAACCTGCTATGCTATGTAGGAATGAAGGAGCGTCTAGATAGAATATATGAGTTTGTTCAGACAGGGAAAGACCCTGACAGTATTAAGGATGCCATGGAGAAACAGAAAGTTGACATGCAAGCACAGATACTACGATTTTTCATAAATTGTCTAATAAGAGAACGAGATAGGCCCGGAACAGATCAGAGTGAATTAGATGCATTGAACAAGTGGGGTCAAAATATAGCTGAAGGAAAACACGACAAGGGGACTTGCATAGCCTCTATGTACAAGAAGATTAGGAAAGCAGTGATAGCAGTACACCAGAAAGAGAAAGAAAAGGTTTCCTCCGAGGAGGAAGAAGAACAGGAAGAACCCGAAAGAAATGTAGGTACTATAGCGTATGTAGGTAAGGGAAATTACCTTAGGAAAGGCATCCGTCCAGAGAGTAAGAGAGTTTTTCTCTCTGCTTTAACAAACCCGAATTCTTCTGAACATCAGTTTCAGGAGACAGATAAAAGGCTTCGAGATCGAGTAGGGTACCACGTACTCAATTCTATGGATGAACAAGAACTAGCCCGATCAGCCATATTATGGGCCGAAAATCCAGACATGTACAATGATGATACTTTAGCACAGACGTTTCTGAACCTTTCCCCAGACGAGCAGAAATTAGCAGGTGTATACATGATTCAGCACCTCCTCATCAAATACAGAAACCATCATTCTGATCCAGGTCCCTTACACGAAACATTAGAAGCACTTCTCATGGACAGATGGAGAGGTTTCAGCACCAAGTTAATACAAATAATTCTAGAACAGAGACGTAAATATAACACTTTTATAAGCTCTGAATATGTTCCCGCCCCACCTCCAGAAAGGAAAATGTACCACATGCAATGTGGGGGTGGCATTGAGAGTCAGAACCCTTTACGGGAAGTACACCCAGTAATGGGTGAGGACCATGTCTTGAAGCGTGTATATGTTCACACGCCCCTGACCAAGTTAGAACTGTTAGAAATGAAGAAACTAGTCCCGTGTCATGATAAAGATCCTGCAGGTTTTCATAGAGAGCTTAAAGACATGTTACTAATGGGGGATTACACGTATGATGATATCATGAAAATGTTAAAGGTACTATTACCCACGGGTATCTTCGAGAAATTAAAGGAAAAGGAATGGGAGATGGGGGACACAAAGATTGCATGGGCAGAAATAGAGGACGAAGAAAAGAAACGGATCCCAGGGTTAGGCCTTGGGGACAAAACTAAAGCATTACCAGGTTTGATAGTACAGGTTCTGCCCAGATTATTGACAACGAGGAAGGAAGATTGGGACGCAATCTCGTCCTGTAAACAGAAACATGATGAAGATACTAGTGACTTCTATTCAAGATTCGAGAAATGTTTCATTATTAATAGTGGCCTTAAACCAAGTAGCGAGTCATATCCGCATCTTTTTGTATCAAAGTTAGTCGAGAATTCCCTGTTAGCAGTCAAGAACCGTGTATACAAGGTCGAGAGTACATGGCAAGCAAATACGCCATCACAGATGTTACAAATGCTCCAATATCATCAGAACAGAATTAGAGAAGAACAAGATCAGGAACAAAAACGTATGAAAGACACAAAGATGAAAATGTTAGTAGCTCAGACGGTCCCAGCCGACGGTCACAGAAAGGGTGGGACCCAGACAAGTCACACTACAGCTCCCGTTAAAGGGACATGCAATTATTGCAAGCAACCAGGTCACTACGTACACGAATGCCCAGTTCTGAAGCACAACATAGAGACAGGTAAAACTAAAGAAAGACCGCATCCGCCTAGACAAGACCATAACCAGCATCAGTCTTCACAGAATGCACAGAATACACAGCCAATGCATGCTTCATCAGCACATACAGCACAGACAGTAGCGGTATCACAGCCACAGCCCATTGCCGCAACTCAGCAAGTTTCACAACAGATGTACCAGTATGCCCAGTCCGCTTACCCCGAATATTCACGGTACACATGAAACAGCCTAGGGAGGGAAGGTGACTTGCCTCTTATTGAGATTCCTGTAGATCAAGAAGGTCCTTATGTACACAGTCAAGTATTGGGAAAAGACAGAAAGTTTTTAATTGACACAGGGGCAAGTCGCACAACAATCAGCCATGATGAAGTTCCAGGGGCACCCCTCTCAGGCTCACAGAATGTTTCCCTTGGTTTTTCAGGACAGCCTATTGTAAATGAAGTATCGCAACCAGTTCCCCTGGCTGTAGGTCCATTATCACGTGTTACAGACCTGTTACTCACGAAATCATGTCCAGAAAATCTGTTAGGAATTAAAACATTGAAGGCTCTAGGAGCTATAATATGCTGTTCCCCGGAGGGAGTTAGACTCTTTCTACGGGATTTCAAGGGTCATTATGTTTTGCGAGAATTCGATGTCAGATTGAAAAATGTACCAGATTACTTGTGGGCAAAAGGCCCAACTGATGTAGGTTGTATGCACATCACTCCATACCGTGTTACACTCAAGACAGGAGTTGTTTTACCCAGAATCAGACAATACAAGTTACCACCCGATGCTGTAGTGGCTTTACTGAAAATCATTGAAGAGCTTATTGCCCAAGGAGTGGTCGTAGAGACCGACTCCAATGTATGTAATTCACCTATCATTCCGATTCTTAAACGTACAGACCCCAATGCACCGCCAGTATATCGGCTGGTGATTGATCTTCGAGAACTGAATAAATGCATTATACCACAGTACCCTGTGGTTCCCGATATCTCTTCCCTATTGACTGCTATTGATTCAGAAGCAACGTTCTTTACTGTAATTGACCTCAAGAACGCCTTCTTCAGCGTACCTATTGATCCAGAGAGCCAATATCTCTTCGGATTCAGTTTAAATGGACGCAGTTTCAAATTTTCGCGCGCACCTCAAGGATTCACAGAAAGCCCCAGCATCTATAGTCAAGCACTGAAAAGACAACTAGATTGTATTCAAATGCCAGTTAACACCGCTTTACTGCAATACGTCGATGATCTACTGATCACCGCACGAAGTGAGCCCGAATGTGAACAAGCATCACTGACAGTTTTACATTTTCTGGCCGACAAGGGACACAAGGTGTCTCCTTCAAAGCTACAATTCTGTGTTCAGCAAGTTGTGTACTTGGGTCACTTGCTGTCCAAAGTGGGGAGACAGCTCACTCCCGATCGCATTCAGTTAATTGTAAATATGCCGCAACCCCAGACACAAAAGGAAGTGCGGGCCTTCATAGGCCTCACCTCGTACTGCAGACAATGGATCCCTCAATATGCATTTCTAGCTAAACCACTCATCCAGTTAACAACACAGGAGGCAGCGACTTCGACTGCCCTCCCTTGGACTCAGGAACACACACAAGCTTTTGAAGAATTAAAGAAAGCCTTATGTCAAGCACCAGTTTTAGCGACACCATGTTACAGCAAACCGTTTACACTTTTTGTGACAGAACGTGATGGTGCAGCATTGTCTGTTCTCACCCAAGATCAAGCAGGTTCACATAAGCCTTGCGCTTATTTTTCTAGTACGTTGGATTCAGTAGCCTAGGCACTCCCTGCGTGCTTGAAGTCAGTAGCAGCAACAGCGTTAGCCATCAGACAGAGCGATTCAATAGTTTTAGGCCATCAGTTGACCGTACAAGTTCCACACTCTGTAGAGGTTCTGTTAAACAGAACCCAGACTCAACACTTGACTATAGCACGACTGACAGGTTATGAATTAACGCTATTCCAGCCACACATAGAAATCAGGCGCTGCAGTATCCTGAACCCCGCAACACTGTTACCAACAGTTATGACAGATCCAGCCCCACATGATTGTATAGAAATCATTAATGCAGTAACAAAGCCTAGACGAGATTTAACAGATGTTCCATTGATAAATCCAGACCTGACACTTTATGTGGACGGTTCATGCATGAGAACAAGTACAGGAGAATTAGTGGCTGCGTATGCAGTGACCACTGAAACTGAAGTTAAAGAAACACACCGTATTGACACACTGTCTGCTCAAGCAGCAGAGCTCATCGCTCTGACCCGAGCTTGTATACTAGCCAAGAACAGAAATGTTAACATATACAGAGATTCCCGTTATGCATTCGGAGTTGTACACGACTTCGGAGTCCTCTGGCAAGAACGAGGTTTCTTGACCTCTCATGGTGCCAAAATACAGCACGGTCCCCTCATTCAAGCACTGTTAGAAGCAATACATTTGCCCTCGGGCATATCAGTCATGAAGTGTAAAGCACATACTAAGGTTACAGATTCTGTTTCCCAGGGTAACGACCTGGCAGATCAGACAGCAAAACATACAGCATTGACTCACATCCAGACAACTGATATGACAAAGCCAACAGTACCGACACAGTGTATGACAGTCAAAGACCCCGCCCTAGACGTAATTGATATTCAGACACATGCTACTCCAGAGGAAATAAAGAAATGGATTGAACTAGGAGGGATCCAGACAGATCAAGGTTGGATGACGAAGGGAAAATCTATATGGTTTCTCCCTGACTCTATAGTTCAAGTTATGATAAATACAGCACATAGCCCAGCACATCTGGGAGAGAAAGCAATGTTAGACAGTTTACAGAATCTCTGGAGCAACAAACACTTACGAGCAGCAGCAAAACAGAAAGTGCGTACTTGCATGATCTGTTGTCAGTTCAATCCAGGTAAAAGCGTCCCTGTAGAGCAAGGTGGATTTCATCCTCCCGATCACCCTTTTGAAGTCCTCCAGATGGATTATATCCAGATGGACCGTTGTCGAGGTTTTAAATATGTTCTCGTAGTTGTCTGTGCTCTGTCCCGCTGGACCGAAGCATACCCAGTTCCAGACTACACTGCTCCGACCACTGCCAAGCAGCTGGTTCGTGAATTTTTCCCACGATACGGCTTGCCTCGTGTTGTGTACTCAGATAACGGTCAGCCATTCTCATCTGCATTAATGAAAGAAGTTTCTTTACTGCTAGGATACCAGTGGAAGTTCCATTGTGTCCGACATCCCGAAGCAGCAGGCCTTGTAGAAAGGCATAACCAGACACTAAAGATCCGCCTTGCCAAAATATGTCAGGAGAAAGGGGTCGACTGGATAGTCGCCCTGCCAGTGGCACTATTCTACATGAGGATGGTCGCCCATTCGAGATCAGGGCTATCCCCGTACGAAGTGGTCTTTGGCAGACCACCGAATATGTGGGGGACGCCCATTCCGAAGAAAATCACTGATGTTGATTGTAATATGTTGACAGATTACCTTGCCTCCTTGATGTCTGCACTCCAATCATGTCGTTCACAGGTTGCCGCAGCCTTCCCGGACAACACTGATGTAAAGCCGCACGACGTCCGTCCTGGCGATCTGGTTCTCGTGCGCAACTTCGACAGAAGGAGTCCGCTGGAGCCCCGCTGGAAGTCCCCGAAGACCGTTCTTCTCACCACAAGCACGGCAGTGAAAATCGAAGGGAGAAAGGGGTGGGTCCACACGAGTCATGTGAAGAAATTCTCTGGACTGAAACCTGACCGAGACTCGTCCACCCCCACCAAAGACTGTGTCGAACAAAAAGACTTTACAGAATCTGAACGAGAAAAAACTCCTCAAGAAAATTATCGCATGAAACTCCGATCTAGCAAGTCAGACAGTTTAATTGTCTAAGTCCTCCCCTAGGTGAATCGGTTAAATAGTTTCTGACATGTATCCCCTAGATCGAGATAGAGAGAGAGAAGCCAAGAAACGTACATACTGTAAATCACTTCGTAGTCACTGTATAGTGACCCTATTAATAATGTTTATTCTAAGTATTTTTGTTATTGTTGCCAGCTTCCTGCTACCTATCTACTGGCCTATCTTCAAACGTGAACAATCTGTTTACAATGTCTCTGCTGAACACACTTTTAGTGAACTACCTGCACACGAACTCTCTTACAGACTTGCGCTGCGCAACAACACATTCATTAGTATGTTACACCATTCTCATCAGACTAATAATGCTACAGACTGCTGGATATGTGGCCGACTCCCTCCCTACCAGAATTACAAGGGAGCCCTTCCTCTCTTTCCGTACCCGTTCACTCACAATGGCTCCTGTGGTGCATGGTTTAAAATAATTAATTCCTTAGATCCTGATATTGCTGTTTTCGATGGAGGCTGGGTTTGGGGAAATCTGAACTTAGTCCTGCTAGATGTCTGTTACCCTGACAAGGAGGGACTCCCCACTCGAACCGGAACTGATCTAGAAAATGAAGTATATGGATTAGGTAACTACACCATTAGCCTTATGATCCTTACTGTAGAATCCGAAGACGCACCAGTCCTGCCCCATATGTCAGTGTTACCAGTCGCTGGTGAATTATGTGTCTGAAAGAAAGGTTCAGTACACTTAGGTCATAGTAAATGCACTACTGTGGTCGAATTCAGTGATCAGGGTAAATCTTCCTTCAAAGCTATCAGTCACTCTTATTTTGTTTGTGGTCATACCGCATACATACGCTTGCCTCCAGACTGGGATGGTACCTGTTATATTGCATTCCTTCTGCCACCAGTATTTCTAGCTCCCCCTGATTACCATAGAAATTCCCGACTCATACAGACCAGACCCAAGAGAGAACTCCCGATTGTTGATCAGACCGAAACAGCATGGGAGCAATATACAGACTTTAATAAAGGATTCTTCTTCTTCCTAGGTCCTGTCCAGAATAGTAAACTCATTCGTAGATTAACTAGAACACTTGAAGCAGTAGTACATGAAACTGCCTCCGCCTTAGGTAACTTAACAGAGGAGCAATCTGCTATGCGGGTTGTTGTCCTTCAGAATCGTCTTGTTATTGACGTCATCTTGGCAGATAGAGGTGGAGCCTGTAAGGTCATCGGGTCGAGTTGCTGTGTTTTCATTCCACAAAATGCGCCATCTGTCTATCAAGCTATTACCCGTCTGCATAAAATTGCAAATCAGATACATCAGAATCCAGGCACCTGGACTTGGTCCGGTTGGTTCTGGACAACGTTAACAGCTTGGGGATGGAAGATCCTATCCTTCCTAGGCATTGGCCTAGTCATAGTATTCAGTTGCTGCCTGTGTCTACAATGTGGACCGGCGATATGTGGACTGTGTGCCACTTCCTGCATTGAACATTCCAGTTGTCTCTCAAATCGTCAAAGAAAGAAAGATGAACGAATCATGTTACAAGAACAAACTGATAGATTTATGATGATCGATATATCATGAAGGGTCCGTAGGGAACAAGGAGGGAATGAGGAAATATAAAATTTTATGGTCAAGTTGTGTTCCCTAGCGAGTACCCCACCGTCTCCATGTACGAGTTAAAGTGCATGTAACTTCCCTCCTGCACCAGCTATGAAGACGCAAATACATTTGCGTCCAACGTCAACATGTCCTCTTTCAGACCCACCATGAATGGGTTCAATGGTCCGCTCCTAAGTATGCTATGCCAACGTCTTTTTGTAGTGTACTCCTACGTTTTCCAGCCCTAGCTGAGTAGGCCTCTGAATTTCTGCCACCGAGCCTCTTCTCTGGCTTCTGACTCAAAGGGCCTCAGCCCAAGCTGCCCCTGTACCCGTGAACTCTGACTTACTTTCAGCGCGGCCCTTCGCGCTCGGCTCAGCCTACTGCCTGCCAAGATTGACTATAACCTTCGAGTTATCTGCTCCGTTCTCTGAAAAGACATTCCTGCCTGCTAGCTTCAGTAAACATCCTTCTTCAGCTGCAGAGCCAAAGGGCCGACCTGTCTCAGTACAAGTAATTCATAGCCCCTGTTGCCATGCTCCATGGAAGGCCCATGCCCCCACGCTTCTCATGCAGACACCCAGGCGCTTATACACGCACTTACAGCAAGTATAGAATAGCTTCTGCCCTAGAGACCTTTCCGCCCAGATAGCTTAGTTCCCAAACATCAGATATCAGATATGATAGAAGCACAAGTTGATCTGACATGCCAGACTTCTGTCTCTTTCCATCAGTGTAAATGTCAAAGTCCCCATGCACCCTCTAGTCTCACGTGCATCACACGTCATGCAGCTGCGCGCGCATCCAAGCTTCCGATTTCTGCTGACATTGCAAACATTTTCTGTTAGTGCCACCCTTCCGTGACACTTACTTGTGACGTTTCTAGAACACACCTCTAGTTCACGCCTCTTGATTATGCACATGTACCACGTGTATACTGTTATCTTGTCTTCTCTCAGCTGTTACGCCTTCTATACTGTTTCCAATGGTGTAAAATAAGTATATAAGCTATGTACTGTCAATAAAATGTAGCGCTCTATCCCTTCTGACACCCTGCGTGGTGTTCAGAACATGATATCTTGGTCTTGACCATTCCTTTTTAAGGAATAAAACCCCTAAGAACTCTAACACCACGGACTCTGTTTTCTTTCATTTCCGATTGAGTTATTATTGATTAAGTACTTACCTGCATAGAAATTAAGAGTAAATTATTTATTTACATCAACCTTCCAGGCATAGGTGGCCCAAGTCTCTCTTTACTGCCCGCGCATTGACATTGGGACTCTCAGTGAACGAAGTGTACTGGGTATCCCAGCACGACGGCAAAGAGGCTTTCACTTTGTAGAAGGGCTTCAATGCTAAAACCCACTGAGGAGAAAACAATACTCTGCCTCTATAGGTATAAATAATAACATAGTACTGGTGTCAGGCACAACAGGCTCTAAGGGAACCACAAGATCATAAGGTAATCATTTTATGGGGACAGCATGTTTTCACCACCCTCTCTTTTTATTTTTTTTAATTTATTTTAAATATCACTTGGTGAGGGCATTTTTCCAAACCTCTCCATTCCCTATATCTATAACCTTATTCTTTGTTATGTGTACATCCATTCATTTCCTTTTCATATGTAACAAACTGCAGTCTAACAGCATCATTCATCATCTCTCAACACATCCACACATGCTCTACAGGGAGTGCGTACAACAGATAATCCTTACTGAAGTTGCAAGCAGTAAGTGCCCTGTTCTAACCTATCCTTTGATATTTGTGAGTAAATTCCATTTATTTAAGAAAAAATATGTATATATATATAACTGCTGCAAATACATTATATTTATTTATATTAAAATTGTGAAATGTATTCCTTTATCTCCCACGTTAGTGGAAACATCTTCCACCTTAGTGAAAACATGAGATTCTCCTTGGGCATGTCTGATTTCTTCATCCTGTGCACTGGGTAACACTGTGCAACAATAAAACTGATACCACACTCTTATCTACTCTCTGGTATCTACGCTGCACCCCTTGATAATGTTATTCATTGGGATAAACCCCACCCTGCATATCTCCTATAAAGTTATTATTTCTCAAGAAAACAGTGATATCTCCATCTGCTCCTAACAGAATATGCAATATTTCCTTTAGCTAATGTTACCTAAAACAGATCTGTGCTAAACACCACTGACGAGAGAACAATACTCTGCCTCTACAGGTATAAATAATAATATAGTACTGGTGTCAGGCACAACAGGCTCTAAGGAAACCACAAGTTCATAAGGTACTCACTTTATGTGGACAGCATGTTTTCACCACCCTCTCTTTTTTAATTGTTTTAATTTATTTTAAATATCACTTGTTAAGAGCATTTTTCCAAACCTCTCCGCCCCCTAGATCTATAACCTTATTCTTAGTTATGTATACATCCATCCATTTCCTTTTCATATGTAACAAACTGCAGTCTAATAGCATCATTCATCATCTCTCAACACATCCACATGTGCTCTACAGGGGTTGCGTACAACAGATAATCCTTACTGAAGTTGCAGACAGTAAGTGCCCTGTTCTAACCTATCCTTAGATATTTGTGAGTAAATTCCATTTATTTAAGAATATATATATATATATATATATATATATATATATATATATATATATATATATATATATATATATATATATATATATATATATATATATATATATATATGTATATATATATATAATTTCTCAAGAAAACAGTGATATCCCCATCTGCTCCTAACAGAATATGCAATATTTCCTTTAGCTAATGTTACCTAAAACAGATCTGTGGTGTCCAATATTGTTCCAGGAAGGCTTAATCAAGGCCATAAGTTCATTGAAACAACTAAGTAAATTCTTCCATTTCTTAAATGTAGTTAAATTACTAATGACAATATCCTAAACATTATTAACATGAATTGAGAATTAATTTGACCCTAATTTTCCTAGGCACATTATAGCCTCAGACATCATCAGAGCAAAGTTTACATTACCTGTAGTGTTTTATCCTACAATGTTAGAATCAGGCAATGTAATTAATACAAAGGTATTATGTTGTTAAACTATTCTTCAACATTACAAGCAGGTATTATTTCTATGTGTTTCCTATTTAGAACAAGTGGCACTGCAGTGTGCGTTTGCTTAAACACGTGTTATTTGCTGTAGACCACAATAGATGGAAATCTGCTCAAAAGGAATAAATTCCCCATTCAATCAAATATAGCCCTGTTTATTTATTTATTTGTATTATGACTACAAGAGCTATAGACTAAATGTACAACTTGCAATGCTCAAAAACTCCCTGCGTGGACATTACTGCTTTCACAGTGCTAGTTAGGGCTAAATACAGAACTTGGCGTCTGACCCTTAAACTTAGGTAAGCAAAGTAACCCCCTTGTGGCAATCACATTTAAAAGTATCTCTCGAGTAGCATTACTGAGGGGAGTCCGTTCTGATATTTGAAAGGTAGGTTCTAACTTCTGCTGTTTTTTTATACTTATTTATATTTGTGTGCAGTGTGCTTTCTAGCTGTTTAGAGGCCAGCAGCTTTTTCTGCACCTGCATGTGTGCACTGCTGAACCCTGAGGTCAGTTTGAAAAAGCTTTTAAAAAGCTTTAAAAAAGTTAATTGTGGCCAAACTCGACTTTGGTGGTAGGGCCACTTAAAAATGGATAACCTACAATGTTTTGGCATATTGGGGACCCTCAGGGTATCCAATAAGTATCCAAGGGGTGGGGGGGTCAGATATGAATTATGTATACCCTTATAAAATGAGTTTTTATTTGCCTGGATAAAGTGAAATTTCACATTTCACTTCCCACATTGTGGTAAAGTGCTGCTCAAATTCGACTTTAATGCTAGGAGCTTAAATATTTTTCACAGTAGGATTATTAGACATTATAAAGATCATAAAAATGCAAAAACTATTTTAGTGCAATGATTTTTAATAATTTTGTTCCATGTAGTCAATTTTTTATTTTTTTGGTTTCATAATGATCACTAACCCTTTTGTTTTTTCTACATATGAAAAGCAAGCCTCATTCCTTTTATTTTGTCTTTAAAAGCATTTATTTATAACACTTACAAAAGTTATTTTAAAGCTAAGCACAGAAGCTTTGATGAAAAATAGCAAGTTTATTTCACCCTTTAGAAATAAGTATTTCACCCTTTAGAAAGGAGTAATTATTTACCATCAGATTCACAAATGCGCTTCTTAGGAAAGAAAGTCCTGACTTTCATCCTTTTTCTTTTATCCAAAATAATCAACTTATTTCAAACTTTCAAGACTATTTGTCTTCAAGGCAAGTTCTTGTATGTGCTATTTGATACTAATTTAAACCTAGTTGCCACTGGCTTTACTCGCAGCTTTTTTTTTGACCGGCAGGTGTGAGCTTCTAAACTTCTCAGGAGAGAAAGCAGCAGCTGGTGTTGGGAGTCAGCTCTGTTCATTCTATTAAAACCCAGGAATTCCAAGCCAGTTAAAATCTGTTGTTTTTATTTTAGCATTTTACCCATACAGCAGCCACCAATTACTCACACAATGTGAATGCTTTTAATATTTAATATCATGTATCTGAGGAGAGTGATGTAACATTTTGCACAGGAGCCTTTTTGAAACTCTAGGCCTGTGTGCACATTTTACTGCTACTTTGAAAATTCTTTTTTTTCTTTTTATTTCTTTCAGAGAGGCCTACTCTTTTCCTAATTAGTGCCCTTTCCTAAGAAAAGTTAGTTTTAATATTACCATGTTACTATTATTATTATTTTTATTTTTATATAGGTCTAACTATACTATAGTTTTCAGAGCGCTTTATTTGTTATGAGATAACATTTACCAGTGGTACATAAAACATGAGCAATCCTTAATACAGGGATGTGGAATTTCTATAGCCTGTCACCCGGGACATATTGTATGGGGTCAAGGGCAACAAGTTTTAATGTGTATTTTGTCCTTGGGACAAGTAGGCCCAACCCTCTGCAGCACAAACACTTTCGCTGCCAGTTTACAGTACCACATTTTGGATCAGGGAAGGGCATTGTTTACAGTTAAGGTAATATGTGTGCCCATGTGTTAATGCTATTCAAACTTGTATTTATGATTCATTAATGCAAAGACTTTATTATTAGGGTGAGCACTGAAAGTAAATGTTGTAAGCTCTAATTACACTACTGACGGTGGTTCCAGGATCAATTTGTACACACGTTTTCAAAGTTTAGTAATATGAGTCTCTTTATAATGCTCCCAAAAGGCTCTATGATTATATGCAAATATTTGCAGACGCTTGAAAGCAAGTGTGATGATTCTTTGCTTACAAAATAAAACGTTCACAAAAAATGCAATTAGGAAAAAAATCATTTAGCTAAATTACTGTAAGATTTTAGGTACCATATCTTTGCAGCATTATTTAGTAACATGTTGATGTTTGCTAGTATTTCCCCCAAAAATTCATAATGGAAATCAGTTTAACCAGCTTAAATACAATTATAAAAAACAAAAATAAACAAGCATTGGGAAAGCCAGTAGGCCTGAAATTGGAGGTCAGTCTTTTGTTTTTGTCAATGCGTGACTTGTTTAGGCATGGTTTTTGAAAAACCATATCAGTGTTGGAGCAGCTGGGCCCTCACCATTCTAACATGCATTGGCAAAAGCTAAAATTGTTTTCGGTCTCAAAAAGTACACATTGCCACAAGAGTTCTGGGCACTGTACAATACTACTTTGTGTGTCAATATGCTCCTAGTGAAAGAGCAGAATACTGTCACTCACAGTGATGCCAGCTGATTGACCGAGAGTGTGACAGGCAGAATTTTAATATACACAAACGATAATGGGTAACGTCAGGCCTAAATAGAGGCCCAATTATTAAGAAAGTCTCAAAAGTGCATGCATGGTATATATCCTTGTATATATACGGTTTCCTTGAATTCACAAGAATTTACTAAAGTAGGCCAAGAAATGGTAATCCTAGAAAATATTTGTGAACTGCATTTTTCCATGAGCAAATTGGCATGAGTATGTTTTCTCATGTGAAAATCTGAATGTTTCGAAGTTCACTTTGTCTCCAACCACTTTTTTCCTAACCCTGGAAGAAGTTTTACATCTGCAACCGTCAAGAGTAAATTTCCAACCTTTCTCATTATGAAAAAAGATTAGAGAAGAATTGGTGAAACCCTTAAACATGCAAGTTAGTAGGTTTGCACAGACTCAAAAGTGCCTTCCAACCCTTGAACTATTGCTTACCACTAACTTCAGTCCCAGTATGTAGACCTGCAGAAACGTGGCAGCATAAGCTAATTGCTAGTATTCAAACCCTACTATGGTACGAGCCCTGGCATAATCAGAGATGCTATATCAGAACTCTTATATAATGAGATTGCTGCCATAATTTGTCGCCAAAACAGGTGATGGACAGAATGTGGATCAATGTCACACATTCACCCCAGTCCAAGGATCTGGGCCCATATCCATCGTTTTTTTGCACTCCACACCACCCTGGGTTAGACAATGGCGATATGCAAATCAGCTCTGACCCTGTGCCCCATGGGAACAGTCCAGTCCGAACTACAAAAGCCATGTCCTTCCCAGAACGGAATCAAGCATCCGAGGACCGGATCGGTTTCGAGGTAACACCTCTCATCAGCCCGGCTAGCTTGACTCCAGTGGTGTGGAGTGCCTGGGACCCACGTCTGAGCATCCCCAGCGCACTTCTGGCGGAATTCGAAACCGGTCCGGTCCTCGGATGCTTGATTCCGTTCTGGGAAGGACATGGCTTTTGTAGTTCGGACTGGACTGTTCCCATGGGGCACAGGGTCAGAGCTGATTTGCATATCACCATTGTCTAACCCAGGGTGGTGTGGAGTGCAAAAAAACGATGGATTTGGGCCCAGATCTTTGGACTGGGGTGAATATGTGACATTGATCCACATTCTGTCCATCACCTGTTTTGTTTGCAATTGCCACCATAAGTGCGCTGGGGATGTTCAGACGTGGGTCCGAGGCACTCCACACCACTGGAGTCAAGCTAGCCGGGCTGATGAGAGGTGTTACCTCGAAACCGGTCCGGTCCTTGGATGCTTGATTCCGTTCTGGGAAGGACATGGCTTTTGTAGTTCGGACTGGACTGTTCCCATGGGGCACAGGGTCAGAGCTGATTTGCATATCGCCATTGTCTAACCCAGGGTGGTGTGGAGTGCAAAAAAAGATGGATTTGGGCCCAGATCTTTGGACTGGGGTGAATGTGTGACATTGATCCACATTCTGTCCATCACCTGTTTTGTTTGCAATTGCCGCCATAAGTGCGCTGGGGATGCTCAGACGTGGGTCCCAGGCACTCCACACCACTGGAGTCAAGCTAGCCGGGCTGATGAGAGGTGTTACCTCGAAACCGGTCCGGTCCTCGGATGCTTGATTCCGTTCTGGGAAGGACATAGCTTTTGTAGTTCGGACTGGACTGTTCCCATGGGGCACAGGGTCAGAGCTGATTTGCATATCGCCATTGTCTAACCCAGGGTGGTGTGGAGTGCAAAAAAATGATGGATTTGGGCCCAGATCTTTGGACTGGGGTGAATGTGTGACATTGATCCACATTCTGTCCATCACCTGTTTTGTTTGCAATCGCCGCCATAAGTGCGCTGGGGATGCTCAGACGTGGGTCCCAGGCACTCCACACCACTGGAGTCAAGCTAGCCGGGCTGATGAGAGGTGTTACCTCGAAACCGGTCCGTTCCTCGGATGCTTGATTCCGTTCTGGGAAGGAAATGGCTTTTGTAGTTCGGACTGGACTGTTCCCATGGGGCACAGGGTCAGAGCTGATTTGCATATCGCCTTTGTCTAACCCAGGGTGGTGTGGAGTGCAAAAAAAGGATGGATTTGGGCCCAGATCTTTGGACTGGGGTGAATGTGTGACATTGATCCACATTCTGTCCATCACCTGTTTTGTTTGCAATTGCCGCCATAAGTGCGCTGGGGATGCTCAGACGTGGGTCCCAGGCACTCCACACCACTGGAGTCAAGCTAGCCGGGCTGATGAGAGGTGTTACCTCGAAACCGGTCCGGTCCTCGGATGCTTGATTCCGTTCTGGGAAGGACATGGCTTTTGTAGTTCGGACTGGTCTGTTCCCATGGGGCACAGGGTCAGAGCTGATTTGCATATCGCCATTGTCTAACCCAGGGTGGTGTGGAGTGCAAAAAAACGATGGATTTGGGCCCAGATCTTTGGACTGGGGTGAATGTGTGACATTGATCCACATTCTGCCCATCACCTGTTTTGTTTGCAATTGCCGCCATAAGTGCGCTGGGGATGCTCAGACGTGGGTCCCAGGCACTCCTCACCACTGGAGTCAAGCTAGCCGGGCTGATGAGAGGTGTTACCTCGAAACCGGTCCGGTCCTCGGATGCTTGATTCCGTTCTGGGAAGGACATGGCTTTTGCAGTTCGGACTGGACTGTTCCCATGGGGTACAGGGTCAGAGCTGATTTGCATATCGCCATTGTCTAACCCAGGGTGGTGTGGAGTGCAAAAAAAGGATGGATTTGGGCCCAGATCTTTGGACTGTGGTGAATGTGTGACATTGATCCACATTCTGTCCATCACCTGTTTTGTTTGCAATTGCCGCCATAAGTGCGCTGGGGATGCTCAGACGTGGGTCCCAGGCACTCCACACGACTGGAGTCAAGCTAGCCGGGCTGATGAGAGGTGTTACCTCGAAACCGGTCCGGTCCTTGGATGCTTGATTCCGTTCTGGGAAGGACATGGCTTTTGTAGTTCGGACTGGACTGTTCCCATGGGGCACAGGGTCAGAGCTGATTTGCATATCGCCATTGTCTAACCCAGGGTGGTGTGGAGTGCAAAAAAAGATGGATTTGGGCCCAGATCTTTGGACTGGGGTGAATGTGTGACATTGATCCACATTCTGTCCATCACCTGTTTTGTTTGCAATTGCCGCCATAAGTGCGCTGGGGATGCTCAGACGTGGGTCCCAGGCACTCCACACCACTGGAGTCAAGCTAGCCGGGCTGATGAGAGGTGTTACCTCGAAACCGGTCCGGTCCTCGGATGCTTGATTCCGTTCTGGGAAGGACATAGCTTTTGTAGTTCGGACTGGACTGTTCCCATGGGGCACAGGGTCAGAGCTGATTTGCATATCGCCATTGTCTAACCCAGGGTGGTGTGGAGTGCAAAAAAACGATGGATTTGGGCCCAGATCTTTGGACTGGGGTGAATGTGTGACATTGATCCACATTCTGTCCATCACCTGTTTTGTTTGCAATTGCCGCCATAAGTGCGCTGGGGATGCTCAGACGTGGGTCCCAGGCACTCCACACCACTGGAGTCAAGCTAGCCGGGCTGATGAGAGGTGTTACCTCGAAACCGGTCCGGTCCTTGGATGCTTGATTCCGTTCTGGGAAGGACATGGCTTTTGTAGTTCGGCTGGACTGTTCCCATGGGGCACAGGGTCAGAGCTGATTTGCATATCGCCATTGTCTAACCCAGGGCGGTGTGGAGTGCAAAAAAAGATGGATTTGGGCCCAGATCTTTGGACTGGGGTGAATGTGTGACATTGATCCACATTCTGTCCATCACCTGTTTTGTTTGCAATCGCCGCCATAAGTGCGCTGGAGATGCTCAGACGTGGGTCCCAGGCACTCCACACCACTGGAGTCAAGCTAGCCGGGCTGATGAGAGGTGTTACCTCGAAACCGGTCCGGTCCTCGGATGCTTGATTCCGTTCTGGGAAGGACATGGCTTTTGTAGTTCGGACTGGACTGTTCCCATGGGGCACAGGGTCAGAGCTGATTTGCATATCGCCTTTGTCTAACCCAGGGTGGTGTGGAGTGCAAAAAAACGATGGATTTGGGCCCAGATCTTTGGACTGGGGTGAATGTGTGACATTGATCCACATTCTGTCCATCACCTGTTTTGTTTGCAATTGCCGCCATAAGTGCGCTGGGGATGCTCAGACGTGGGTCCCAGGCACTCCACACCACTGGAGTCAAGCTAGCCGGGCTGATGAGAGGTGTTACCTCGAAACCGGTCCGGTCCTCGGATGCTTGATTCCGTTCTGGGAAGGACATGGCTTTTGTAGTTCGGACTGGTCTGTTCCCATGGGGCACAGGGTCAGAGCTGATTTGCATATCGCCATTGTCTAACCCAGGGTGGTGTGGAGTGCAAAAAAACGATGGATTTGGGCCCAGATCTTTGGACTGGGGTGAATGTGTGACATTGATCCACATTCTGCCCATCACCTGTTTTGTTTGCAATTGCCGCCATAAGTGCGCTGGGGATGCTCAGACGTGGGTCCCAGGCACTCCTCACCACTGGAGTCAAGCTAGCCGGGCTGATGAGAGGTGTTACCTCGAAACCGGTCCGGTCCTCGGATGCTTGATTCCGTTCTGGGAAGGACATGGCTTTTGCAGTTCGGACTGGACTGTTCCCATGGGGTACAGGGTCAGAGCTGATTTGCATATCGCCATTGTCTAACCCAGGGTGGTGTGGAGTGCAAAAAAACGATGGATTTGGGCCCAGATCTTTGGACTGTGGTGAATGTGTGACATTGATCCACATTCTGTCCATCACCTGTTTTGTTTGCAATTGCCGCCATAAGTGCGCTGGGGATGCTCAGACGTGGGTCCCAGGCACTCCACACCACTGGAGTCAAGCTAGCCGGGCTGATGAGAGGTGTTACCTCGAAACCGGTCCGGTCCTTGGATGCTTGATTCCGTTCTGGGAAGGACATGGCTTTTGTAGTTCGGACTGGACTGTTCCCATGGGGCACAGGGTCAGAGCTGATTTGCATATCACCATTGTCTAACCCAGGGTGGTGTGGAGTGCAAAAAAACGATGGATTTGGGCCCAGATCTTTGGACTGGGGTGAATGTGTGACATTGATTCACATTCTGTCCATCACCTGTTTTGTTTGCAATTGCCGCCATAAGTGCGCTGGGGATGCTCAGACGTGGGTCCCAGGCACTCCACACCACTGGAGTCAAGCTAGCCGGGCTGATGAGAGGTGTTACCTCGAAACCGGTCCGGTCCTCGGATGCTTGATTCCGTTCTGGGAAGGACATGGCTTTTGTAGTTCGGACTGGACTGTTCCCATGGGGCACAGGGTCAGAGCTGATTTGCATATCGCCATTGTCTAACCCAGGGTGGTGTGGAGTGCAAAAAAACGATGGATTTGGGCCCAGATCTTTGGACTGGGGTGAATGTGTGACATTGATCCACATTCTGTCCATCACCTGTTTTGTTTGCAATTGCCGCCATAAGTGCGCTGGGGATGCTCAGACGTGGGTCCCAGGCACTCCTCACCACTGGAGTCAAGCTGATGAGAGGTGTTACCTCGAAACCGGTCCGGTCCTCGGATGCTTGATTCCGTTATGGGAAGGACATGGCTTTTGTAGTTCGAACTGGACTGTTCCCATGGGGTACAGGGTCAGACCTGATTTGCATATCGCCATTGTCTAACCCAGGGTGGTGTGGAGTGCAAAAAAACGATGGATTTGGGCCCAGATCTTTGGACTGGGGTGAATGTGTGACATTGATCCACATTCTGTCCATCACCTGTTTTGTTTATAATTTGTCGCAGCATTGCATGGCACAAAAGGGACAAGTGGGTTTTGTTACAGGACAAGTAAATATATGAAGCAATCTTCCCCATGGACAAGTAGACATTTTATTAAATTCCACACCCCTATTAATACATCAATTATGTACAGAAACAAACAAACACACAATATCTTCTATGAAACACAGGACAATGTATGCAAAGTCCATTCTATTTTTATATGGAATACTAGGCAATTCTGCCTCAATTTGTAATTCTAATTTTTACCATTGTGGGAATATAATAATTTAATGTTCACACAGCTATACTTTGTTACTGCTTGACTTTCCATTAAGCATGGGCGGAAAATCCGTTACGCTCGCGGATTTTGCGGATTTTCGGGAAATTCGCAATCTGCGAGATTTGCGAATTTCCCGCAAAATCCACAAATTCGCACGCAGCGGATTTTCTTTGCGGCGCGCGGCGTTGGTGATACAATTTTTGCGGCGCGCGGCGTTTATCATCGTTTGCCGAGTTGTTTTTCTCGACATTTTGCGAGTGCTGCGCCATTTTGGATCTTGCTGTGTGATCCCGCGGGAATTTGGCGAGCGCGATTACGTCATCGCGGCTTGCCAACTTGCACAGCGAGAGTTTGTCAACGCGAGTACGGCGAGATCACGTCTTGCGGTACTTCGCAATTGCGAGATTTGAGATGCAGCGAGCAGCAACAATCTCGCACAAGCTAAAATATAAAATTTGCAATTCTGCACAAGAAATCCACCAGCAAGCAGCATAAACCTTCTTGAAATGATGATTTTTATCTTAATAACTCCTTAGGTTGACATTTGCCTGCACTTTTTTAGCGAGGAGTCCATTTTGGGGAGGGGGGGAGGGGGGTGGGAGGAAAGAAGTGCCCCACAGGCTTCAACTTCCTGTTCCTCTCCAGCAGGCTCTTCTCAGTGCTTTGTCCATCTCCTGTTCACTTTTCATTTGGATCTGGAGCTGGAAGGATTAATTTTTGTGGATGCTGCTGGATATTTGGATTTGAGGCCTTTTTGACTTCTTTTGATCACTGTTGGATTAGAAATTTTAGAAGTAAGTTTGTTTGGGGCATTACAGTTGCTGCAACGAAAATTTTGGAATTTTCGATTTTTGGGCTGTTTTGGGGCCTTTTGCCCAGGGGTACTCAGTGGTGGGTGGACTGAGTCTTTCTGTGGGTTGTCTTGAACTTAAACATCATGGAGGGCATGGATGGATTGGGATTGTGCTGATTTTTCAGTGATTTTCATTTTTTGGGGCTGTACTTGTGGCCTTTTCACCAGGGGTATTTGAGTCTAGCATGGGCCTAGTCTTTCTGTGGGCTGTCTTGAACTTAAACATCATGGAGGGCATGGATGGAATGGGATTGTGCTGATTTTTCAGTGATTTTCATTTTTTGGGGCTGTACTTGTGGCCTTTTCACCAGGGGTATCTGAGTCTAGCATGGGCCTAGTCTTTCTGTGGGCTGTCTTGAAGTTAAACATCATGGAGGGCATGGATGGAATGGGATTGTGCTGATTTTGCAGTGTTTTTCGATTTTTGGGGGTGTTCATGGGGAGGGACAGGCCATTTGGCTGGGGGCCATTTTGAGTGCTGCTACAGGCACTGGCCATGTGCTGGGAGGCAAGTGGCCATTTTGAATGCAGGCATTGTTGTTAGGCCTGCAACCATTTTGCCTACTTTTCAACCTTTATGCCCAGGGGTAGTGAGTCTTGCATGGGCCTAGTCTTTCTGTGGGTTGTCTTGAATTTAAACATCATGGAGGGCATGGATGGATTGGGATTGTGCTGATTTTTCAGTGATTTTCGTTTTTTGGGGCTGTACTTGTGGCCTTTTCACCAGGGGTATTTGAGTGTAGCATGGGCCTCGTCTTACTGTGGGCTGTCTTGAAGTTAAACATCATGGAGGGCATGGATAGAATGGGATTGTGCTGATTTTGCAGTGTTTTTCGATTTTTGGGGGTGTTCATGGGGAGGGACAGGCCATGTGGCTGGGGGCCATTTTGAGTGCTGCTACAGGCACTGGCCATGTGCTGGGAGGCAAGTGGCCATTTTGAATGCAGGCATTGTTGTTAGGCCTGCAACCATTTTGCCTACTTTTCAACCTTTATGCCCAGGGGTAGTGAGTCTTGCATGGGCCTAGTCTTTCTGTGGGTTGTCTTGAATTTAAACATCATGGAGGGCATGGATGGATTGGGATTGTGCTGATTTTTCAGTGATTTTCGTTTTTTGGGGCTGTACTTGTGGCCTTTTCACCAGGGGTATTTGAGTGTAGCATGGGCCTAGTCTTTCTGTGGGCTGTCTTGAAGTTAAACATCATGGAGGGCATGGATGGAATGGGATTGTGCTCATTTTGCAGTGTTTTTCGATTTTTGGGGGTGTTCATGGGGAGGGACAGGCCATGTGGCTGGGGGCCATTTTGAGTGCTGCTACAGGCACTGGCCATGTGCTGGGAGGCAAGTGGCCATTTTGAATGCAGGCATTGTTGTTAGGCCTGCAACCATTTTGCCTACTTTTCAACCTTTATGCCCAGGGGTAGTGAGTCTTGCATGAGCCTAGTCTTTCTGTGGGTTGTCTTGAATTTAAACATCATGGAGGGCATGGATGGATTGGGATTGTGCTGATTTTTTAGTGATTTTCGTTTTTTGGGGCTGTACTTGTGGCCTTTTCACCAGGGGTATTTGAGTCTAGCATGGGCCTAGTCTTTCTGTGGGGTGTCTTGAACTTAAACATCATGGAGGGCATGGATGGAATGGGATTGTGCTGATTTTTCAGTGATTTTCGTTTTTTGGGGCTGTACTTGTGGCCTTTTCACCAGGGGTATTTGAGTCTAGCATGGGCCTAGTCTTTCTGTGGGCTGTCTTGCACTTAAACAGCATGGAGGGCATGGATGGAATGGGATTGTGCTGATTTTGCAGTGATTTTCGTTTTTTGGGGCTGTACTTGTGGCCTTTTCACCAGGGGTATTTGAGTCTAGCATGGGCCTAGTCTTTCTGTGGGCTGTCTTGAACTTAAACATCATGGAGGGCATGGATGGAATGGGATTGTGCTGATTTTGCAGTGATTTTTGTTTTTTGGGGCTGTACTTGTGGCCTTTTCACCAGGGGTATTTGAGTCTAGCATGGGCCTAGTCTTTCTGTGGGCTGTCTTGAACTTAAACATCATGGAGGGCATGGATGGAATGGGATTGTGCTGATTTTTCAGTGATTTTCGTTTTTTGGGGCTGTACTTGTGGCCTTTTCACCAGGGGTATTTGAGTCTAGCATGGACCTAGTCTTTCTGTGGGCTGTCTTGAACTTAAACATCATGGAGGGCATGGATGGAATGGGATTGGGCTGATTTTTCAGTGATTATCGTTTTTTGGGGCTGTACTTGTGGCCTTTTCACCAGGGTTATTTGAGTCTAGCATGGGCCTAGTCTTTCTGTGGGCTGTCTTGAACTTAAACATCATGGAGGGCATGGATGGAATGGGATTGTGCTGATTTTTCTGTTTTTTTTCCCGATTTTTTGGGGGTGTATAACTGAACTGATGTTCCTCTGTCTTCCATTGTTTTTAGGTGCACAAGACTCAAGAGAACCACCAGTGCCAGGAAGAAGTCCTGCAGCGGTGACACGCATGCTTCGTCCTTTTGAGTTCTTCACGCGTGCAGTCAGCAAAGAGGACTCCAATCACCATCGACCAGTGATGTTGGCTCATCGCAAGAAAGTAGCAGCAATGTCCCTGAATCAACACAGGTTGTTGTAACTCATCTGACAAGTGTTGAACAACCACAGCCGCAACAACAACACCATGTGCAAGTACAAGCCCAAGTACATGTGGAAGGAGAGGCAGCAAAAGGAGATGCGGAAGCAGAGGTGCATGGAGGGTCACAAGTGCCCACAATAGTTGTTCCTCCCGAAGTAGGGGCACACCAGGAAATCGACAATCAAGCCGAGGTATCATTGGAAGCCACTCCTCCTGATGATCATTCATTGTCTTCCACATCCCTAGCAAGGAAAAGATCAAGGTTGGTGTCTACATCTTCTTCAAGCCCACCTCCTTCTGATGAGACGGATCCCAATTGGGAACCAGCACCACTGCCGTCTGAGAGTGAGGCACACCATGATATGACAAAGGTACCTAAGCGTAAAAGGAAGGTCGTCGAAAAACTCATAGCTATGGAGTGTGATGAGGCTCAACAAGAAGTGACGGATACTGCTGCTGATGAAGCCTCTCACGATGACGACGAGCCAGTCATCACAAAGGTCACTGCAGCCCCAGCGGGCATGCAGCAAAGAGACATTTTGACCTTATCCCGAGAAGCTGCTGAGCGTGATGATGATGTCGACGAGGAGGCAATGGAAATACAACAATTATTGGATTTGGAGTTAACTAGTACACCAACACCTACCGCTTCCATATTTCTTCCTCGCAAGAAGGGACCTCGATCCACCTCGACCTCAATTCGTGGTGGTGAAAGTGCAAAACGTACTGAAGTGCAGCGTACAGAGTATTGGACACCTGCCGAAAAATGTGCAACCATTTCAGCCATTCTTTTAAGGCCCGGAAGCAGCTGAGGAGCCTGCTATATCAACGTCAAATGCCAGTGAAAGCACTCATCCAGGAGGTGGTAACACGTTGGAACTCAACCTTCTACATGCTTGAGCGTCTGTATGAGCAGTATACGGTACTCGATCAATATTTCTTGACAGAGGGTACAGAGGACCTGAGAATGGGTGCGGCGCAATGGAACATAGTTCAAAGCCTGACACGCATGCTTCGTCCTTTTGAGTTCTTCACGCGTGCAGTCAGCAAGGAGGACTGTAATTTGGGAAAAGCTATCCCATTGTTGTACATGCTGGAGGACCAACTGAAGGAGGTGTGTTCTGTGTTTGAAAAAGATGTAAGAAACCAAGACTCTTTTGTTCTGGCTGAGAAATTATTAGAGCTCCTACAAGGGGATGAACGTCTTAAAAAGATCCACTCAGAAGAGCATTACATTTGTGCTACTATTCTGGATCCACGCTACAAAAAGGCGCTGGCAGGCCAAGCATTCTTTCCTTTTGATGATGAACATGTTCCAAAGTACAAACATTGGCTAGCCTTGTCAGCCAAGAGGTTTGAAATAGAACGGCTGAAAATGGAAGGAAATGGCAGTACATCAGCAGGCCATCCCCAGTCAAAACAATCCACTTCTGCACCTGTGGCTGTGGCACAAGTGACCTCTCAGCCGTTTTTGTCCACCCTAAGCGTGGAAGGGTATTCTCAGATGTGAGACCCTTGCTCATTGCACCATCAGGATTCAAGCAAACCGGGCCGAAGACGGCTGTAATGCCAGAAACCGGTCCCCGGGAGCTTGTTTCCTTCCCAGTGTAAGAATTGGCTTCTGTAGTTTGGTTTGTCCTGTTCCCATCATGCACTGGAACAGGAACAGACTAATTTGCATACAGTCAGGTTCTGAAACTGGGATGGTGCAGTGAGCTAAAAAACGGTGTTGGATCTAGCCCTGATCTTTTGACTGGGTGAGAGCTTTCTGCTTAATTCAGAGACTCTGTCCCTCACCACCCCTTTTTGAAATACTCTCAGCCGTTAAGGACACCGGCAACCAGATCATCTGCACCAGACACAAAAGAAACATTGGAGGCTGAAGAGGATTGGCTAGCTCTGCGTGGGTTTGGTTCTCAAAAGGTCAGAGGCACAGCAAGAGCTAAGCAAAGTGGAGGAACCTTGGATGAGGACCTTGAGTCGATGGTGAAGGACTATCTGAATGACTCAACAGAGGTCTATGTTAATTCTGACCCATTGGCGTATTGGCATGGGAAAAAAGAATTGTGGCCACAGCTCACCAACCTGGCTTTAAACTACTTGTCTTGCCCACTCGCAAGCGTGTCTTCTGAACGTGTTTTCAGTGCTGCTGGTGGCATTGTAACTCCCAAACGGAGCCGCCTCTCGCCCAAAAATGTGGAGAGGTTAACAATGATCAAGATGAATCAGCACCTCATACCACCAGATTTCAGAGTACGAGAAATCGTGCCGGGTGAAAACGAGGTGGCCAGCAACATAGATGAGGGAATTTCTACTCTGTCAGGTGACACTGAGCTCACCCTGCCTGAATTCGCAGAGTATGATGACGAAGCCTTATTCTCATTCCTGGACCGTGATACTGAGCCCTGAAAATGAGACAACGAATCAATAACTTTCTTTTTCGTCCTTATTCACTTTTATTCCTGTGTGTCTGTCTTTCTTTGTTGTGCATAGTTAATATATTTCAAATTTTAATCAGATAATCACAAAAACAAGTCCATCAGCAGAACTGTCTTCACTGGTTTGCTAATTGATTTGAAGTTGCCGCAGTCTGCATTCCTCAGGTTCACAAGTTCAGAAGAACATGCTCCTCTATCCTCCTCCTTCAGACTCCTATTTCCATCAAACCAGAGGGCTGGTTTACGCCCAATGAAGAAAGACTCAGCACTTGTGGGGGTGTTGTTCTACCTCTTTGCAGGTGAGTTGACGGCTCTTGGACCATTGTTAAGAAGCTCTAATACTGGATAAAAGTGTTTTGGACCAAATCCGAGGCGCAAATTTTTTAGTGTTTTTGCTGACTTGCTTGCCTTTGAGGTGCTCTTAGGGGGGGTTCCGTCTGTTTGTGGGTGAGTTTCGGGGTCTGGGAGCACTGCTGGGACACTCTAATCTTGATTGCATTTGCTTTTCAGGAAATCCGTGGTGGCAACCCCGACTTATGGCCTAGCTACGCAGCGCGTTTGGACCGAAGGCCGAGAAATATTGTAAGTATGAGATTTTGCTTTTGGCCTGTTTGGGGGTGTTATGCTTCTTGGCGGGTGGGTTGGTGGGTCTTGGGGCATTCCTGGGAAGGTCTCATACCGGGTTGAAGTGGTTGGGACAAAATCCAGGCCGATTTTATTTTTGCTATTTCTGACATTTTGCTCAATGTAGCGTTTTCGGGGGCCTGTTTGGGGGGCTTCCTGGTGTTTGTGGGTGAGTTTCGGGGTCTGGGAGCACTGCTGGGACACTCTAATCTTGATTGCATTTGATTTTTAGGAAATCCGTGGTGGCAACCCCGACTTATGGCCTAGCTACGCAGCGCGTTTGGACCGAAGGCCGAGAAATATTGTAAGTATGAGATTTTGCTTTTGGCCTGTTTGGGGGTGTTATGCTTCTTGGCGGGTGGGTTGGCGGGTCTTGGGGCATTCCTGGGAAGGTCTAATACCGGGTTGAAGTGGTTGGGACAAAATCCAGGCCGATTTTTTTTTTGCTATTTCTGACATTTTGCTCAATGTAGCGTTTTCGGGGGCCTGTTTGGGGGGCTTCCTGGAGTTTGTGGGTGAGTTTCGTGGTCTGGGAGCACTGCTGGGACACTCTAATCTTGATTGCATTTGCTTTTTAGGAAATCCGTGGTGGCAACCCCGACTTATGGCCTAGCTACGCAGCGCGTTTGGACCGAAGGCCGAGAAATATTGCAAGTATGAGATTTTGCTTTTGGCCTGTTTGGGGGTGTTATGCTTCTTGGCGGGTGGGTTGGCCGGTCTTGGGGCATTCCTGGGAAGGTCTAATACCGGGTTGAAGTGGTTGGGACAAAATCCAGGCCGTTTTTTTTTTGTTGCTATTTCTGACATTTTGCTCAATGTAGCGTTTTCGGGGGCCTGTTTGGGGGGCTTCCTGGTGTTTGTGGGTGGGTTTCGGGGTCTGGGCGCACTGCTGGCTATATATACTTTACTTTGCAAGAGGTTTGAAGCAAATCCATGGTGGCAGAGGGGAGTTAGGGCCTAGCTGCAGAGCACGCGCGGAGTGATTTGGGAAATTTGGGAAAAACTGACAAAGTCCCCATTTTTGTACTTTTGCTCTTTGGCTGTTTGGGGGTCTTCTACTCGTTTTCTCCTGGGTTGACAGCACTGGGGCCATTGCTGGGAAGCTCTAATACCGGATAAAAGTGGTTTGGACCAAATCCCAGGCGGAATTTTTTTTGTGTTTTTGATGACTTGCTTGCCTTTGAGGTGCTCTTAGGGGGGGTTCCGTCTGTTTGTGGGTGAGTTTCGTGGTCTGGGAGCACTGCTGGGACACTCTAATCTTGATTGCATTTGCTTTACAGGAAATCCGTGGTGGCAACCCCGACTTATGGCCTAGCTACGCAGCGCGTTTGGACCGAAGGCCGAGAAATATTGCAAGTATGAGATTTTGCTTTTGGCCTGTTTGGGGGTGTTATGCTTCTTGGCGGGTGGGTTGGCGGGTCTTGGGCCATTCCTGGGAAGGTCTAATACCGGGTAGAAGTGGTTGGGACAAAATCCTCGCGGAAAAGCCTTTTGACAGTTTTTGTAACTTAGGGTTCGTTAGGGTTAGCCCTAGCAGCAGGATTGCATGTGTTTTGGGGTGTTCTAGATTTTTGCAACTGAGTTCTGGGGTCTTAGAGCACTCGTGAGAATGTGTAGTTTTGGTTGCAAGTCATTTGAAGAAAATCCATGGTGGGAAAGGGGGGATTTGGCATAGTTAAAGAAAGCCTTTGCCACTATTCTTAACTTAGGGTTTGTTAGGGTTAGCAGCATTTCTATTGCATTTGTTTGGGTGGGGGGGTTTTCGAGTCTTGGAGCGATGCTGGCTATGGATACTTTTGCTTGGTTGCTTGCAAGTGGTTTGAATGCAATCCACGGTGGGTAAGGGGTAATTAGTAAGGGGGTACTTCGGCCTACTTTTACTTTCAAAGTAAGTTTTGTCACCAGTTTTCTGCTAGGCCTCGTTTTTTGAGATTTGATTGGGGGTCTTCTACATTTTTGCGACTGGCTTTAGTAAGGGTCTGGGTGGGAGCACTGCTGGGAAGATCTAATTTTGTTCTAAAACACAGTTTACAGTACACCTAGCTTGAGGGGAAAGATCCGCTACATTAATTTGCCCCTACTTATTTATCCTTCAAAAGGTGACTCAGACAGAGTACGCACTTTCAAAAATATTGTACTGTCTACTAGGAAAATCAAAGTGTGACTTTTTGCACTCCACAGCCTACATACCTTATATTTATTTATCAGTGGTGTTGTAATATTATATCACTTCCTGTTTTTCGTTGAATAATTACAGGCCGGGTTTCAGTCTCTGCAATGGGGAAAAAAGGATGGAGTCAGGCTTCACATTAGCGAGCCACAATTCAGCATCAGGCAGGCAGTGGACAGGGTGTCTTCTGGTGACCAACATCGATGGACGAAGCGTCGGCTGCAATGGAGGAGTGCCGCTAATAAGAGGATTTTTTTTCTGCAGGCAACTTACTTACCACTTTCAACAGGACAACTACAACAACATAGATACAGTATCCCTTGCCTTTTTCTCTGACTGTGACTGCATTTCTTGGATCTCTCTCTGCTTCTAAATTGATCCCTTAACACATCACTTACTCCACTCCACTATCACATCTGCACCACACATAGTCATTTGTAAGTGCTCCTACGTAATTCGCAAGTCGCAGCACGCCCCAGCCCGTAGAGGACTGGGATGGCCCCAATGATGAAGCATGTCACCAAGGGGCAACCCTGGTGAGTGAGGGGACACCTAGAAAAAAAGCAATTTCTCCTTTTCTATCTACTATACCTTCCAGACCAACCCCATTGAGTGTTGTGAATGGATTTATAGTGACCAGCAAGGCTCTCAGGTATCTGGCTACAGAGACCTTATGTTGAATATAGTTATCAATATTTCCACACACGCCCTGTACTGTCGCATTCTTTCTTCCACAGTTGTCGAAAGTACTACTTACTTTTCACTGACATGCATGCAGTAGTGCATGCACTTTCAAAGATTGATGGATAGGTTTGTACCCAAAGAATTGTTTATGTTCAATTGTTTGTCTATGCTGTGCTTTTTTTACAGGGTGTCTTCTGGTGACCAACATCGATGGACGAAGCGTCGGCTGCAATGGAGGAGTGCCGCTAATAAGAGGATTTTTTTTCTGCAGGCAACTTACTTACCACTTTCAACAGGACAACTACAACAACATAGATACAGTATCCCTTGCCTTTTTCTCTGACTGTGACTGCATTTATTGGATCTCTCTCTGCTTCTAAATTGATCCCTTAACACATCACTTAGTCCACTCTACTATCACATCTGCACCACACATAGTCATTTGTAAGTGCTCCTACGTAATTCGCAAGTCGCAGCACGCCCCAGCCCGTAGAGGACTGGGATGGCCCCAATGATGAAGCATGTCACCAAGGGGCAACCCTGGTGAGTGAGGGGACACCTAGAAAAATAGCAATTTCTCCTTTTCTATCTACTATACCTTCCAGACCAACCCCATTGAGTGTTGTGAAAGGATTTATAGTGACCAGCAAGGCTCTCAGGTATCTGGCAACAGAGACCTTCTGTTGAATATAGTTATCAATAATTCCACACACGCCCTGTACTGTCGCATTCTTTCTTCCACAGTTGTCGAAAGTACTACTTACTTTTCACTGACATGCATGCAGTAGTGCATGCACTTTCAAAGATTGATGGATAGGTTTGTACCCAAAGAATTGTTTATGTTCACAATTGTTTGTCCATGCTGTGCTATTTTTTCTTGTTTCCCAAAACCTTTCCCAAAAACCCCCGTACCCATCCATTTTTCAAACCCTAACCCTCTTCCCCCGGGCTGTGTGGTTTTCATTGATGTGTGACTAAATTACAGCAATAAATCCACACACTTGCTGGGGAGGATAAGGTGATAGCAACAGGCTGGTGAAGAAATCCGAGGATATATTCTTACTCTGATTGACAAAGACCCATGGCTAATGTCAAAGAACTTCAACCGAATTAGTTATACTTTAACATTTGTTAGGCTACAATGTGGCACTGTTCTAGTGTACTTCTGTCACCTGCTATATTCTCTATTGTACCGTTGTATTGCTCAGGAGGACAAACCAGATTTCATTTTCTTTTTTTTCATAGGCATGCAACTGCCACTGTGTCACACCACTAGTACCACCGCTATGAGGAAATTTTATCCGCCCAGGATTGCCAACCTTTTTCGCTGTTTCCCGTGGAGCCAGCCCTGGGCCTAGCCCTACTTGCAAACAGAAATTACAGGTAAGATAGGCGTTTGGTTGGAGGTAGTATAATGGAGTATTAGGAGAGACGGGAGATTGGATTGACGGTAGTACTACTAAAGTCCTAGGACTATTCAGGAAAACAAACTTACTGTTAAACCCCCACCCACCAGACTCAAAAGCAGTAAAAAACAGGTATGGTCAGATAAAGTTTCAAAAAGTAGATTTTTATAGCCCTAACAAAATAATCTCCCGCAAGACCCTCCCTAACCCCAACGATTGTCCTTCAAAAGTCCCAAAAAATCCCAACTCCGAATTCCCACCCCCCAAAAGTCTCTAAAAAAGGGGCAAGGGACACTATGGCAGGGTGCTGTTGGAATTAGCAGCCAGGGCATCATGCTCCTTGCGGAGGGTGGCAAGTTCGAAGCGGAGGCCCTCTACCACGTTCTTATAGTTATGGACCTCCTGCTCCAGGTAGGACAGTCTGAGGGATAAGCGGCGCCGGTGTGCCTTGCAAATCCTGTGAGGGGCAGCTGCTTTCTTTGCTGCTGGGCGGTGGCGTTTGGCTTTGGTAGCCCGGCTCCGTACCGCTGGAGCACTGCGCTGGCTGGCAGCCTGCACGGAGGAGGATGCAGCTGTCCCAGTGGACGTTGTTGTTGTACCAGACTGCGTCTCCTCCTCCTCCAGGGCCACCAGCCGCCGATATTCAGCGACAGTGGCATCCAGCCTCCGTTGCCGGGCCATTCGAGCCAGCTCCTTCCTCCTTGATGGTGTCTTGGATTTGGAAGGAGCAACTACATGAAAAAAGAAAGACATAGTCTGTAACCAATGCTCCTTAAGATTAACACAAAATGATTGAGCAGAAAGTTGTCACAGTACAAGTAGCAAATTGAAAGCACAGTACATAACTATTGAGGACAGTATCTATGTAACCTCCGACTTCTTCATCCTTGCTCTAACATTAGTGGGAGTTTCAGGAACAAATTCTACGAGCACTATGGACTTCCATTACAGTCGACTATGACAGTACACCACTCTTATTCTTCTTCTTCTCTCTTGTTTAGGAAAATTGGTACGTTATCTTATGCAAGCCGGCATAATGCCAGCGCAGTGAACTTGCACCCGAGAAAAACAGACGCACACCATGGTGAGTGAGACAGACTTGCGTTACTGTACCGGTCCAGTACATGCAGGTGGTGAAGCTCTTGCTTTTCTATTACGGGTGACACTGAGAATACTCTGTTAAAAGGGCTACTGCTTAATTAATTTAGCTTTCACCCTACAGTGCAAATGAGTATTAGAAAAGGAAAATGAAGAAGCTAAATTATCTGATTATCTATCACTTCATATGGGATGTATTTGATGACATATGGGATGACTTTAGGTGCTTTGCTTATTATTGAGTGAACAGTGATACCCCCACACATGAATGACGTACTACTACTAAACTAAAGTTATTAAGAGAGGTAGGGAGTGTCCACCGTAAAAAACGGATATATGCTGTGCTTGCAGTTGCAATACAAACTACTGCTACTATTCATGGTAGTATTTGGACAACGTTACAACTTCTTTTCCTTGCCTTTCCTACACTGGAACGGACGTGCGGGTGCGGTGTTACATGCTCTTGAAAGTAACACTTAGTTCATCCAGTGACCGTCTACTCTCTCTAGATACACATATGCTATCTAAGAGTCAGATAGTACCATGAATGATCCAGGCATCCATCCATTCAAAGTATATTGCACACATACAGTTTCTGTCTCACCCACCCAGGCTGTTCTCCTTCCACCCATCCTTGCTTCATCATTCACCCAGCCATGCACCATACCATTTTCTTACCTTACCAGCCACCTCGGGGACCAAGCAAACACATATCATTCTTCTTTGCCAGTCATCATTACATTTCTCGTGCTTCCACACTTACTTACACCTTTCTTTCGCTTTTCGTTCATCCCATCCATCAAGTTCACCTCAGATCTGATTGGGATTCTTCTCGCCAAAAACTTCACAGCTAAGTCGAAGTACATTTAGAGGAGGCTACTACCTGCTTTTTTTATAATACACCCATGCAGAAAGCACACTCTGCAGTCTTCAATCTCAATGACTAAGGAATGTATAGCTTACCTCTGCCCGCCACCACCATGTGAACCCTCATAGGCATGTCCTTGTCCGGCACTTGCACCGCCTCCTCCCCAGAGTTGTCCTCCTCGTCCAATGCCACCACCACCTCCGCGCTGGCCCCGTCTCCAGATGTTCCACCTACAAAGTACATTTAATAATGTTAGAATACACCACTCACTACTATATAATATTTGGTCTAGGAGGAAGAAATAATTGTGAAAAAAACAGTATACAATTTAATAATTTATGACTGTGTACTCTAGAGTAAAAATGTCCCTTTTTCCAGGGAAGGCTGTTGTCTTGCTGCACTTGTTGGCACAACTGATGAATGTTTGCTTTTTACTTTTTAACACGCACCACTTTTTCTCCTAACAGACAGAACCTTGACTTCTAAGAACACAAGCAGGATCAAGTTCAAACCAGGTGAGAGCTCGGCTCGACCACAAGAAATGTGTCCAATTAATCGTCAGCACTAAGCACTTTTCCATTTTCAGTTACACGTTCACTTTTATGACAAACTTGAATTTAATAAATGTGTTTACTTTTAATAAATCTTTTAAACTTAAATAGACTCTGTGGTTTTTGGTCTTCCAGACTAGAGTGGATGAGCTAAAGGTTTTCGAATTTTTGCAAGCATGAGTCCGTGCCTCTGCCATCGGTGACTTTGGGAGCTAAATGACTCTGCCACACTATCTAGTCAGTAAGGAGATTGGGGGTTCAACTACAAAGTCTGTTATCACTGAGGTATGTGGAAAGTCTAACAGTTACAGCACCTATTATAATTGATAAGCTAAGCGATGCATTATTTAGTGTCCATAGTTCTGTTTGTGCAGATTTGTCCCTGCAACAGTAGTAGAATGGATTGTCCTCCTATCCAAACCAAAAGTAAAGTAGTATCTTATTCTTTCTTGGTGGTCATTCACCTTTTTATTGTTGGCAATGGTCAAAGCATAAACATTTAGAATACTTGAAAAGACATTATGGACAATCCCAGAGGACTGCACTCAGTGCATAGAGCTATTGCTGACTAGAATGGGAGTCCAATGGAAATGCCAAATGTGCAATCTTAGTTAGCTACACAGACAGACTAATGAGAATAATCTAGTAATACCACACGGAGTCATAGTCGAGGCAGGATAAGAATTTAGATCCTGTCTACAAGAAGATCAAAGACGATTTAGAAAAAATCGAATGAGGAACGCTAGGAAAAAATAAGTACTCTATATTAAAATTAAAACTTACTGGGGCCAGCAAAGGAGCCCTCGCCTGCCCGGTCCTGGCCTGCATCGTCAACAGCACCCTCCTCCTCCTCCTCCTGTGTCCTCCTCTTGCCCCTGGGGGAAGCTGATGTACAACATGAAAGAAAGAAAAACAGAAAACATGGATGATATTTCTCAACCAAATCAAAAATTTCAAAAGAACTAACAAAGTAACAAAATATTTTTGCGAAATAGCAAATAGGGAACGACTCCACGGGATACATTATTGACCAATCTCATATGGTCGACTACGTCATTACTTTAGTATTGCTTGATTTGCGGACCGTCGAATTGGAAACTACCCTATGTAACTCACTAAACAAAGTACTAAAAAGGTTTGCCTAGGATTGGCAGGCAGCAGTCCGCAGCACGCAAAGTGACAGCCAAAGTCCATCGTGATTGAAGATCAGCGACAACACTAAAGTTTCCTACTACATTAACCAGTCATTAAAATACTCAAACTATTAATCCACCACCACTATTTCTTCTTATCGCCATGTGTACAAAGGAAGGACTGGACTTGAGTCTGTAGGGGCTGATTTAGAAGGACCTTGCGGCTCTTTTGCTCCATTGTTGCGTGACTTTTGTGACGCAGCGACAGCACAAAAGAGGCGCAATGGTGCGGCGTATATTAACAACGTGACGCATGTGGGAGATGCATCACGTTGTAAAGCCCTGCGCCAATAGGGGGCGTTCCGGCGCAAGGGAGGGCGTTCCTGTGCAGGAACGCATCCTAAAAGTGGCTGAGGGAAATCTACAAGATTTCAATCACTCACTTTGAGGACAATGATGCGTGACTCAAACCCTGCGCCTGCTTGAAGCACACGTACGGCTTGATGCAGCATTGGGGAGATAGGGCACCCCAGAGCATTGATGGAGCTGCACCATCGTTGCGACGCAACTCCAGCAATGCGCCGCCTTTACGGCACAGATGCGTAATGCTTTGGCGACGTTTTGGGCCCATGGTGCGCCGCATTGTAAATACTGCGCACCATGGGTGATGGTGGCGTGACGCACAATTACTGGCGCATCCCTGCTACTTTGCAGGGATGCGCCGGTAATTAAAAATCTGAACCTTAGTGTGTAGCATTACGCAGTTCTTTCAACTACACTCATACATAATTTCACAGGCCAATGAAATGAACACAAAATCTAAAACAAATAAGCATAGTAGCAACACTACTGAGAAGAAGGAGAGCAGTGTACCTGAAATGCACAGAAGATTTTGAAATATAATTTACCTACAATGTAATGAGCAGCATTATTGCTCTTGGTAAAAAACAAAAATTTGCAATATAATAACACAGCAGGAGAAAACATAGTAGTAAAGACATAGCTACTACTACTCACCAAGCCCGGGGATCTCAAGGCCAAGGAGGTCGAGCAGATCTCGCTCACGGGTCAGAACATCCGTCCAGCGGTGGGTGGCCTGGTTGTAGGTGCGCCAGACCCGAGAGTGGTGGTAAATGGCCTGGCACACCTTCTCCCACCGCTTCCGGCGCTCCCGGGCCCCGTACCCGGCACTGATCTTGCCGCCTCCCATGATGGTCCTGGGGAGGCTGCGCTGAACATAAAAAATGAGTTGGGCCACCTCCTCCGGGGTAAAGATCTCCCTGGGTACGACCTCCTCCCCCTCAAACGCCCGCACGGGAGCCGGACACGGGGTGCGGGACCCTTCCCCTTTTCGGGATGCTTCCCGGCTCCCTTCACCATGGTCTGGGCGGAAAGGAATAAAGAAAATAGAATAGGGAAGAGAAGAGAAGAAAAGAAAAGAGTTTACAAAAGTAGTTTAAAATTAACCAAAAGTAGCAGTAAACACAAAAATATAGGACTAGAAAAATAGAGGGATAGATAATAAGTAAAATAGATTAAAAAAAACTTCAAACAAGCAAAGGATGGCAGAGATTGACAGAGGATACAAAGACCATGCCCAGAACCATAGCAATGAATGAGAAACAAGATGGCCGCGCCCGTTCACGACCGCGCGGGTAAGTTCGCGCGAGATTTTCCTTGCGAACACGCGCGAAACTGTACTGGCAAGCCACAGACTTTGCGAGATTACACTTCGCGCCCGGAAACGGAAATACATCAGGCAAACAAGATGGCTGCGCCCTTGAACGACCGCGAGGGTAACTTTGCGCCTTGCGCTACGAGCGGCTCGCAAAAACGCTCAAAACCTTGCCAACTAACACGCCGCAAAAAAAACAAATTGCATATTTGCATGAATTTGCGGCTTCCGAATCCGATCTCGCGCGTGTTCGCGCCCCGCGAACCCCGCAAAATTGCAGGAAAACGAGTTTTTCAAAACTGAAAGCACTCGGCAGGGGCAAGAGTTCAAACTCATCATTAGTAACAATTCCCGGTAGTGCTTCCTGACTGGGGCCCCTCCAGAATTCAGTTGCTAGTTGCAACAATTGTATGACCCTGCTCTGACCCTCACAGCAGGCTCATAGAATAGCTACAAGTAGGCCACAAAGGTCCTGGGGAAAAAAAATGCACTGCAACAGAAAGCAAAATTACAGATAAGGAAGCAGGTGCCAGACTGGAATTTTAAAACAGTGACACATTAATAAACTAACCCCAAATTAATTGATCTCAGTTGAAGCAGGGCTGGTGTGCTTGCTTTTCCCCCCCATAATCTACAGTAATGATGAACCAGAGGGTGGCATTGATGTAACAGAGGGTTGCAGTGGTGAAACAGAGGGTGCTGGGAACCTGTGATGATGAACCAGACGTAGAAACAACATAATTCGCGACCGTTGCACGCCGAAATGTAAGTTCGCAATTGCGAACTGGTACGAAACCCTCGCGAACTGGCAGAAATCCTTGCGAACACAAAAAAAAAAATCCGCAAATTCGCAAGAATTCGCGGATTTTGCGGATTGCGAGTTCGCAAATCCGCAAAATTCGCGAACGCGAGATTCGCAAAATTCGCCCATACTTACCCACAAGGGCATAGGTAAGTCAGTGCCTACCCCGGCACATCAACAGGGCCGTGTCCATAGGGCATTCCATCGAGTAACCCCAGAGATGCTGGCTCAAGCAGCTGTGGCCCATCCCTGCCTCCTTTCAGGCGATCTAGACAGGGATTTGCAGACCATGCAGGATTGGTTTTTGGACAGGCTAAACGATCTTGCCCCGGAAGTAACATCTCGCCCGACACCGAAACGGGTCTCCGCGCCTTGGTTTACCGCTGCACTGTCGGCTACGCGGCAGCAGTGCAAGGTAGCCGAAAGAGCTTGGCGGGCACAATATGACACTGTTGCCAAGCTGACCTATAAAACGGTGGTCAAGGCTTATCACCGGGACATTCGCCTGGAAAAAAAAGCGTATCTAGCCAGGAGAATTGATGCTGCTTCCAACTCCTGCAAGGAGATATTCTCCATCGTGAGAGAATTCACCTCACCTTGGTCGAACACCTCGGACCAAAAACCATCTGGTACCTGGGCTGCGGATCTTGCTGACTTCTTTACGAGCAAGATCCAACACATCCAGGAGTCATTCCTGGTACCAATGTCTGTGGGCCAAACTGAACGTGACATCATCACACTGCCACAGGCCGGGCCAAGGGCGACGTTGAGTGTGTTTCCTCCAATCTCTGCTCCGGACTCCCTGGCTCTAATGGGCAATTTAAAATCGGGTTCTCCCCTTGACCCATGCCCGGCTAAATTTCTAGCGAAAGTCGCGGAGGTGATCAACCCGTTGGCTAATCCGCTTTTGAATCTTTCGTTGAGGCTAGGTGTGGTCCCGCAAACCTGGAAGCAGGCGATGGTGATTCCCTTGCTTAAAAAATCTGGCCTAGACCCGAAGGCCCCAGTTAATTATAGGCCCATCTCTCTGCTGCCGGCCCTCACGAAGATTCTGGAAAAGCACGTTCAAGGCGTGCTTTCCAATTTCCTTGAATCTAATGAGATCTTGCACGCCACCCAATCGGGCTTTCGTCCCCATCTTAGCACGGAGACTGCGCTCCTGGAGGTTTCGGAAACCATTAAAGGGGTTCTGGACTCTGGGGGCAAAGTCATGCTGGTGATGTTAGACCTGTCGGCGGCTTTCGACACCGTTCCCCATGATGGTCTTCTCGCAAGACTTCGCGAGATAGGCATACGGGGGACGGTGTTCGACTGGTTTTCTTCCTTTCTTGCCGGCCGCCGGCAAACGATCTGGGCCCCGCCTGATTCCGCCGTGATGCCGCCTCTGGGAGTCGGGGTCCCTCAGGGCTCTATTTTGAGCCCGACCCTCTTTAACATCATTATGACCCCGTTGGCGGCACTGGTGGAGTCGCATGGTGCCCAGATCGTATCCTATGCGGATGACACCCAGCTCCTCTTCTCTTGTACGAGAGGAGGCGACTTTGATGGGGAGAGTATTCGGGATTGCCTTGGGGCTGTTTTTCATTGGTTCCATCTAAACAGCCTTAAGTGCAATTCCGACAAGTCCGAAGTACTTTTCTTTGGGTGTGACACCGAGCCTGAATGGCAGACTTGGTGGCCACGGGATATGTTCCCTCCATCCTGCTCCTCCCAGGTTGCAAAGAATCTAGGGGTGAAGTTGGATAACAGGTTAACCCTGAAATCTCAGATCCTGGGGGTGTCGGGCATGTGCTTTGGCATCCTTAGGATGCTGCGGAGGTTCCTTCCTCTGTTATCCGTGGAACATAGGACGCTGACAGTTCAGGCTCTGATTGGGTCCAGGTTGGATTATTCCAACATTCTCTACCTGGGCCTTCCAGAGTACTTGCTGCAGCGCCTTCAAGTGGTGCAGAACGCCGCGGCCAGGGCAATTTTCGGCCTTAGTAGGCGCTCCAGTGCCTCGGGCTTGCTGGTAACGTTACATTGGTTGCCCATCCGCAAGAGGATCGCCTTTAAGGCTCTGACCTTGGTCTATAAAGCTCTTCACAAGGGGGGAGCTAAGTACCTTCAAAAGAGACTGGTCTTTTATCATCCGACCAGGTCTCTGAGGTCGGAATCCCTGCACCTTGCTGTTGACCCCTGGGTAAAGAAAGCACGCCTTGGCGGGCGCTCTTTTGGATTGCTGGCATCTCAGCTATGGAACTCTTTGCCGCTGGCCCTGCGGGGAGCCACTAGCTTGCTGGCTTTTAGGAAAGGCCTTAAAACGTGGCTTTTTACTCAGTAGCCGTTCTCTCTTGAATTCCTGGCTCACTGCTCTTTTAGTCTTTCATTTGGTGTTATGTTGTTATGTTGCAGCTTTTTTGCCTTCTCCAATAAAAGCGCCGGGACACTCTTTTTGAGTAGCCGTGCGCTATAAAAATGAACAAATAACATAACATAACATAACATAACATAACATAACATAACAAGCAACCACTGGCTCAAATTAATGGCACTGTTCATCTCATCCTCCGTACATGCTGTGTATGATGAATATAGGATGAATATAGGGACATCTAAAAATGTGTGAATTCCCATAGAATAGCCATAGAGTTGTATATTTTCCCACCTTTGCCTTCACATAACTCTACCACCCCAAGTGATATATTGACATCACAGATCATTACTTCTAGATCTTAACTGATCTCTCACCTTACCCAGATATCATATACCACTTTCACCTGTGTCTACTCTCATTTAATTTCTAATATCTTTGCTTGCATTGATGTGATAGGGTTTGCTACATATTGAGCTTCATTTTGCTTTAAAAAATTATCTAGTTTTGTTAGGTTGTTTCTGAATGACTTAAGTATTCCTACATGTTTAGAAATGCATAGACCCCTAATATTTACCTTAAATGCTTCCTATGCCACCATGGGGTAAGGTAATGATGCTGCATTAATCATAAAATATTCTAGCTTTGCACACTATGTTAAATGCCCGATCTAGCAGCGCCTCTGACAGAAAGCACGGTGGCTTGCGTTGAGCACATATATGTAGTTATAGTGTCATGAGCGCACTGAATCAAACATGCTAAGTAGACAAGCCTGAATGTCCTTACCGCAAAGAAGCAAACTCTAATGCTGCAGAGAAGGACGCGGACCGGAAGATCTTGCCTTCAATTTATGACCTGTAAAGCGCTCTGATACTCGCAAGAGTCTTGTTCGCGCTATATAAAGCCTTCAAAATAAATAAATAAATTCAGTGTACCAAACAGATATATAGCCTGTGCAGGGAGCACCGAATATGCCGCGCTGCTGAGGAGAGTTGCCAGCCCGGTGGGGGCACCGACCAATGCGGTGATCAGTTGGGAGGTCCCATCTGGGCCTTACAGCAACTCCAGGTGGAGAGGTCAGGAGGCACCCTGCTGCCCTGCTGTGGAGTGTCGGCCTCAAAGGGGGGTCTCAGCCTTGGTACACAGTCCCTTGCAGTCTTACTGCTTGGGTGGCTTCAATTGAGGAGTTGCAGTGCTGGAGAATCAGAGAGCTACTCGGCTGGCCACTGGGGGACTTTGCACAGCGCTGAGTGACTTTCTGTGGACCCATCTGGGCTCCTGAGACTGGAAGTGGAGCCAGACGGTGAGGCCTGCAATGTCCACTCAGCCACATTTTTATCCATGTTATTGTGATCAGCACTGGGGTTAGGGGGGTATCCCACCACCACCAGGTGGCTGCTTGCAGCCCTGTCCGGGCTCCTGAGATTGGACATGGAGCCTGGAAGCACCTGATCGGCCACATTGTGCACAGTGGCATTGAGCTCAGCCCTGGAGTGATAGGGGTTTCTCACCAGCACTATGTGACTGCTTGCAGCCCCTCCCGGGCTCCTGTAAATTGTGGTGGAGCCAGATGGCGAGGCCAGGAGATGCTTGACTGGCTGCATTGTGTCCCACAGCTCTACAATTGGCCTGCTGCTGTGAGGCCATGGAGGTGCAGAGGATTGGCAGGTCTGTGATATCAAGGTGGAGCAGGCTCTTTGGGGCCAAATAGCAGCCCACGGCGATGGCTGGAGGTCCCGCCCAAGCTCTTGGACTTCATGAGGGAGCTAGGTGGTGTGAGCTAAGACGTGCAGATGGCAGGGATAGGCACGCTTATACTAGCTTTCAAGGGCTTGTTGGCAATTTGTCACCTGGAAGCGGACTGGGGTCAGCTTGGTGAGAACAAAACAATCTCAAGGGGTAGAGGGGGAGGGTAATAGGTGAGGCTGCCCCCCACTCACACAATAGTCAATCAATTGAGGCCTCACTTATATGGAAGCGCATCTATATATAAGACCAAGAGACAGGGACTGATTATCAATATAACTTCCCAGGATGTGTCAAATAACACTAATCCTCAGGTCAAGATGCGTGATAATTCAATATAAAATCACACAGGTCCACATACAACTCACCCAAAAAGGTGTGGAAAATAGAGAGAGTACCTCACGGTAGCACCACCCGAGGAGGTTCCCGGCTAACAATTGCCGTTATACCCACTTCTCATCATTGGCCACTCTCTCTATATAAAAAGACAGAGTGCACAGAATAAAGTAATCGTGCAAGCGTGAGAATAGTGGTGAAAACACAGTAGTGACAAACATGTAAACAATGATACCAAGATGTTGTGTACATAAACAAACAAACAGACCCCTAACCAACCACAAAAAATGTGTAGCAGGGCTTTGCTTGCTTTTCGTTTTTATTCTGTTGCAGCAAACCCTGCCAATAAAAATGGTTACTTGTATACCATAATGAATTATATCCTCAAGCCGACATGTTTCATCGCTCCGAATTTCAGCGATTTCATCAGGGCATAATAGGGGTTATCTATTCTCAGTCTTTTCAGAAAAATCAGGACCTGTGTGAAATAAAACAAGAGCGCTAAGAGAGCAGTTCATGCCCCTCCAAATGAGGGCATACCCAATGCACCACATATCAGCACACAGTTAAGGCATATTTACCTTGAGGGTGCTAAGTCAGCATATACCGGCGCCGCTCTGTAGGACACCGTGTCAAATTTTCACGTCTCCAGAAATGGCTGGAAATTGTCGCAGCCACCTACATGTATAAATCAAACAAAACTTGAATTGGAGCGTGACCGGATAAGTTGTTGTTAATAAAAGCTATGGTACTCACCCACTCTATAGCGTTTTAAATCCACTTCGCCAAATAGTGAATCAAGTTGTCACAGTCCGACAAACTACCATCCAGATCACTCAACAGGAATGTAAAATGCTCAAAATGTACCTCTCAGAGCATGCAGGTCTAAGACCGCGCTGTTACCTATGACCCCCGGTTGAAATGCAGTGCCATTTAATATAACAATATTAAATGTGAATGAAAAAGTCAAATGGACCGCGGTAGGGCCCTAATCCATATCATTACTGGGACGAGAATCCGATGTCCATACATGCCACTTTCAGATAGTTGTGCAAGCATAAACGGAATGCCTCGGTCACACAAACATTCGGTCTCAGCCATACTCTTACTGTTGCCGAGTCCCCCCGGCGCTTCCGACGGTCCTCTCGCTGAATCGGTACGCGGAACTGGAAGTAGCCGGAGGGAAACGTAACTCCGCCCACCTCGTCACGCCGCGCAGCCATGTTGGATTGGGCTCTAGTTAATGTTTCTCGTATTGGTTAAAATGGTAAAACCCGTCTCAATGTTACAACGTCTAGGTTTCAAGGTGGGCTTCACATCAAACAGCGTGATTCACGGCTAAAAATTGTGTCCTGCTGCCCAACACCTGTTTACATGCGACGGTGCCCAGTACGTGTCTATTAGCTGAGGGGAGGGATCCCTTTATAAACATAAGCTGTGCGCTGGGAGGTATCACGGGGTTTGAAGGAATGGTGAGGTTATCCACGACATTTATTTAGGTGTATGGCCCATCAGGGAACAGACACTAAAGAAATTTGTACATGGAGTTACCAAGAGCATGGTCAGTAACTATCACTACACGTGACACCTTCATTTTTACATTTTTACAGTCTAAGAGTGGCTAACGCACAAACCCTTACAGGTACCAGAGTTAACAGGTTGGTCCATAATAGTGCCCTTTTATCGCCTGCTCACTTTGTTCCACTCAATATTTTCATTCAGCCCCTCCTGGTCCGCTTTCTCCAACAATATCCATTTCGCCTCCTTTCTGGCCAAGATGTTCTCCAGATTGTGTGTGTTGCCTACCACTTTTTCTAGAATGGTCCATTTGAGATCCTTAGGGTCATGTCCAGAGACGTTAAAATGTTGCACCAAGCGGGTGGTAAGTTTTTTTGCTCTGATCGTACACAGATGTTCCTGAACCCGTATCTTTACTTTGCGGGTCGTGAGGCCGATGTAATAAAGACCACAACTGTACATAAGTCTGTAGATCACATGTGTTGTATTGTAGTTACTGAACCGGTTAAGAAACCAGGTTCTGCCCCCACGTAGAGATACGCTTTTTGTGGCTGATGTGAGCCCACAGACCGAGCAATTGTCACATGGGTAGTGTCCCGCCGGGATGATGCTTGCCTGGACGGCACTCGGATATTGTGTGTGGACCAACTTATCTTGTAAGTTGGGGGCTCTTTTGAAAGCAAAGCGTGGAGTTGGCATCTTGTCTGCCGCAGTGTTCAATGTAGATCAATGTTTTCTTATGATCTGTCTTATTTTTGTTGAAAGAGGATCAAAAGTTGTCACCACTGGAAGGCAAGTTTGTTTTTCTTTCACATTGCACTCCAATAGGGCTTCACGTGGCGTATTGAGGGCCCTCTTCTGTGCACGTTTGATCACTTTAACCGGATAGTCCCGTTGTTGGAGTTTGGTGACTAGCTCAGAGGATTGCTCAAGAAAAGTTTCAGTAGACGAGCAATTGCGCCGGTATCGCAAGAATTGTCCAACCGGTAGATTATCCCGGAGTGATCTGGGATGGAAAGAATGATAGTGAAGAAGGGAGTTCCTATCTGTAGCCTTGTGATGCACACTGGTCACCAATTTGTAATCCACTGCGATGATGTCAACATCAAGATATACCGCAGACATGTTGCTGATGGTCCAGGTGAATCGGAGGCTGGTATCCACTTGGTTCAACCATTGTAAAAATGTGTTGAGCCGGTCCTCTGTACCTGTCCAGATACAGAGGACATCGTCAATATAATGTCTCCACAGCGAGATGTTTTCTCTGTAAGGGTTGGACTGATGGAGGACCACATTCTTCTCAACCTGGCCCACATGAATGCAGGCCATGCTGGGAGCAAATGTGGCCCCCATAGAAGTTCCAGAGGTCTGTAAATACAATTGACCCCGGTGCTCAAAGACGTTTTTAGTGAGTGCCAACTCAATACACTGCATTACAAACGTCTGGGGTGTGTCATAGAACCATTCCATCGACCCCAGGGCCCGCGCTGCTGCCACCAGCGTGGCATCCTGGGGATACTGGTATACAATGACTCTATGTCGATCGTAACCAGTAGTTGGTTCACAGGGTCAAAAACGATGTCTTTCAAGATGTTGAGAATGTCGGTGGTGTCTTGTACATATGATTCCTGAGTGACCACCGCTGCCCTAAGAAAAAAGTCGGCGAACTGGGATAAAGGTTCAAGAATTATATTAAAGGGACAGGGATGTGATTCTAAAAGCTGCCAGGGAGGCTCTGGTTCCTAAATTTGAAAACAGGAACATTGTCATCTATCCCAACTGCACGATCAGAGTGCAGAAGCATCGCAAAACATTCCTGGATGTTAGAAAATGACTCAGCGATATGGCTCTTAAGTATATGCTCCTGTATCCATCTCAGCTCCATGTCATTGTGAATGGCAAGTCACACTTCTTTGATTACCCAGAGGATGTCTGGTCATGTCGGAGGCACCCTAGGGAATCCCCTGTATGAAGCTTGGCATGGCGATACAAGAAGACAGCACTATGGATGCCGAAGCAGTGGAGATGCAAGGGAGGTGGAAAAGCGAGTAGGTTTTTCCTCCCATGACAGCAAGGACTCTGATACACCTTCAAATACTGATAACATTATACCTGACACTGGAACCTGATGGGGGTTTCTCTGCTTGTGAGGATTTTTGGAAGGGTTGCCTTGCAGTAGGAGTTGGAGTGGCCTGAGAGGGCTGTGAGTTTGGTGACAGGAATGTTGAGGAATGGAGGTTGTGAGACTGGTCATTTGATTCTCAGCTCCTCTCTTGGAATGCGCGCGGATTGGGTTCCTATAAAAAACTGTATATGGTGTTATCGCTGCTTAAGAGGCACAGTGTTGACATAGCATGTTTGCAGGATACCCACCTTATCGACACTGAAGTTATGAAATTAGCAAAGATATGGAGAGGACAGGTATACTATGCCAACTACTTGTCGTTTTCAAGGGGGGTGCTGGTCTGTTTTGCCCCTGGTGTGCTGTTTGCATTGGCGTATATAGAGGCAGATGAGGGGGGTGGCGGTATCTGTTGATGCAGGGCAGGGTGGATGGCGTTTGCAGTGGCCCTTGTTAACTCCTTTGGGCCTAATACGAATGACAAGTCCCTCTATTGAACGCTACTGGATGTAGTTTCTCTCGCTGTTGATTCCAGGTTGATGTGGATTGCGGATTTTAGCTATAATATGGATGGTTGGCTAGATCGTCACCCGTCTCGAGTACACACTAAGCAAAATATGACATCCAGACTGCGGGAGGCTTTGATACGGTTGAGGCTAAGTGTCATATGGAGGGAGACAAATCCAACTGGGCAGGAGTTTATCTTCTATTCTCCAACACTAGCCACCTTTAGTAGGCTCGACCGTATCCTGTTGCCAACTCCAAGGGTTCTTGCAGTGACTCCTCTGTCCCATTAACTCTTTGACTACGCCCTGAGACTGCTTTGATAAAAACTACAGAAGAATAACACATGACATTAGAAAGAGAAGGGCCAGCGGTTCTTATTTTGCTGGACCTGTCCGCTGCATTCGATACGGTGGACCATGGTCTATTGGTCCACCGTCTGAATGCTATAGGGATAGAAGGAAAGGCCCTCACTCTTTTAACATACTTTTTATCAGAGAGATCCCAAATGATACATTTAGGTCAGTTTGAAGCTTCACCATTTACCCTGTCTTGTGGGGTCTCTCAGGGCTCCTCGTTAAGCCCTACGCTTTTTAATATATATGTCTCTGAACTCACCCTGCTGATAAGAAGTTTCAACCTGAATCCAACATCCTATGCTGACGACACCCAGCTGGTGATTTCGGCGGTAGATAAGGATGTTAATCATTCTCTAAAACTACATAAGTGGATGATTGCCCTTAGTAGCTGGATGAGCAAGCACTGCCTGAAACTGAATTCAAGCAAAACAGAGGCGGTATTGTTTGGTAACCTATCTCCACCTTGGTCTCCTGCCTGATAACCTAGGCCCACCTCCTATCCCAGTAACAAAAGCCAAGAACCTTGGCTTTGTCATGGATGAGAAACTTAACTTTGAGACCCATGTGTCTAATGTGGTGCCCTCCTCTTTTTTCACCATCAAAACTCTCAGAAAAATCCTCACTTTTATTCCTAGAAACACCAGAAAACTGTTGTGTTCTCGCTGGTTTTATCCAAGCTAGGCTATTGTAATCGCCTATATATGAATCTTCAGGCCAGATTACTCAGAAAGCTGCAGGTGGTTGATCCTGGAGATTCTGGAGGTTCCCAAATATCAGTCAATATTGACAGGCATTGAGGAGCTTTACTGGCTCCCATTATGCCAACGAGTCAAATTTGAAGCACTCTGCATTGCTAACAAGGCTCTGCACAGAGAAGGTCCAAAATTTCTACAAAACACTTTCAGTTGGCCTTCTCCAAATCGATCTCTTTGATCAGCCAATGCCAGCTTGGTGACCACTGTTAGGATTAGAAAGGCGAGTTAGGGTGGTAGGAGTTTCAGTCACAGTACAGCCAAGCTACGGACCTCTCTTCCACTGTATCTTAGGACTAAACCCACCCTTCTCGCTTTCAGAAAACAACTCAAGACTTAGCTTTTCAGAAATTATCCTGAAAGCGGCAAGACACCTTTGGGTATACGCGTGCTATATAAGTTTCAATAACATAACATGTGAGCTTGAATGGGGGGACGGCCCTTGGTCCCCTTTTACCTGGAGGTTCCCTCCCGACATACTGAAGGACCCTGTGGGCAGGGATATGCTAGCGCTTGTCCTCACTAAATATTTTGAGTTGAACTTGACTTCCACACAGAGCTGGGCAATTGAATGGGAGGCAATGAAGTCGGGGTGGTGCATGGGTGTCTCCCATGGGGTGTGACAGGCTTTGCAGGCAGAGCTTCTCTAGCAGCATTTTTAGCTCTGATTCAGTGGCTCCTCCTAGATGACATGTCAGGGAGTCGGGATGAGATGTGGATTCATCATTAAGTGGCTTCTAAAAGGGATAGACTTGAGAACTATACCCTGAAGCCTTACTGTTAGTTACTGTACAGGGAGGGGGACAGTTCTGGATAGCTTTTGGCTTGGGTACTTTATCTGGAGACATCTCATGCCCCTATTCTTCATCTTAAGACACCTCTGGGTGTGCTGTTTACACACAGAGTGATATTTTGTGGACCCTTAGAGATCATTTGGTATGGGTCTATACAAGCCCTCACGACCGGACCTGTAGAGCATTACAGATTTTTGGGTAACTTTGCCTTTTCCAAGATTGGGGGATGTGATGGTGCAAGAACTTCACAAGGATCACATCCTGGAGGAGGTTAGAGCTGCCCTTGCTTGTCTACTGTGGTGGAAGGCTCCGGGGAGTGATGGCTTCCACACTGGGTTTTATCAGGCTTTTGCCTTGGGCCTCACACAGCAGCTTCTTGAGGTGTACCAGGAGGCCTGTGATGCTGGCACACTTTCCCCGACTATGCGGGAGGGTTCTGTTTCCATGGTTTTGCAGCCCGGTGCTGATGCCTCAGATCCATACTCCTATCAGCAGTTGACAAGGTTCTTTGTATGGTTTTGCCCCTTAGGTTGCGCCAGTGGTTTCTCACTTACCTCATGAGGATCATTGTGGGTTTATCTTGGAACGCAAAACTACTATGAACCTTAAAACGCTGATGCATGTTCTGCCTGAGTTGGAGGGTAGAGAGGAGGAGTTAGCAGTGGTGTCTATCGATATTGCTAAAGCATTCAAGCATTCAATACCATGGATTGGAGTTATCTTCTGAGAGTGATGGAGGAAATGGGCTTTGGATTTCAATTTTGGGCATGGGTTCTATTTTATAGTGCACCAATGGCCAGGGTGAATGTGGATTGCCTGTGTTCTGGGTGTTGGGTAGGGGTATGTGTCAAGGCTGTTTCATATCACAGCTCCTCTTTGCCATATTGCTGGAGCCTTTGGGAATCCTGATTCCATGTCGGACTAGGAGATCTGAGTGAGGCCTGGTAATCATTTTGTATCTTTATATGCCAATGAAACCCTTTACTATCTCTCTCCACCTCGGAAATCCTTACCCCTTCTTTTACAATATTTTGATGCTTTCAAGGATCTGACAAATTTAATTATGGTAAACCGCTTTTGTTCCTGCTGCGTGCATTGTATGCCTGGGATCTAGCGTTAGTGCCCACCCTGCCCCTGTGATGGGAGGTTGACCAGTATCGTTACTAGGAATCATGTGGTGAACACTTCCCAACAATGGAGGTGCTTTAATATTGATAGAGTCACTGAGGGTTTTAGTGCATTAGTCCAGTTTTGGAAAACCCTCCCTCTGTCACTAATGGGACGAGTGGCCATGGCCTAGATGGTCTTCTTGTCACCTGTATACCATGCAGCATTTATTAGATACCGTCCCCAGGTGGCCTTTCAGAAGTTGCATTCTCTCCTTATCATACTGAACTGCGACGGTGGCAGAAGCTGGATAGCATACCATTTCTTGTCCACGCTGGAAGGTGGATTGGCAATTCCCAAAATGGAGCTGTATTACCTTGCCTCCCAGCTGCAGTATAATGTCCATTGGCTATCTATTGAATGGTGAGAGCTGGGAGAAATCGCTGTTTAGCGGATGGGACATGTGCTCTATGTTTGCTGAAATTGTTGTTTTAGGGGGGCAGATGCATCACTGATCTCGTACCAAATTAGGCATATGGCAACCTTATGGGCACATATGGTCAAGGTAGTGCTGGGTAAAGAACCTTTTGTGCAATTTTCTATGTTTTGTAATCTACCAGCATTTCGTGCACTCTCTGACTCGGTCAATATCACTGCTTGGTCCAATTGAGAATATTATTACTTTTGAGGTGGCACAGAAGGCTTATCGATTGGTTAACTCTTAACACAGGCTAGCATGGTTTCCATAGTTTGTGAAATATGGCCCACATTCCCTACTACTCCATCCACATTACTGCAGTTTCAAGGGCTGTTAGATCAGGGGTGGGGGCTTGTCATCTGGTTTTGCCCTTAAGTAGAGCCATGACGGCTGACAGACCCCAGGCCCCATTTATGCCAGGGTGGTTTGGAAGGAGCAATGCACTAAGTCCTGCCCCCTGGTCCAGTCAGTTTCCTGAAATGCACAAAATAAGTTGGTTCATTTTACTTTCTTACACCGTACGTATATTACACTAGTGCTGCTTCACAAGATAGATTCTGGTAGGCCTAGCCTAGTCGTTGGACCAATGCCAAGCACAGGTGGCAACATTCCTGCATTTTGCACGGTATTGCCCACTAGTGAACTCATTCTAGACATCTGTTGTGGCAAGAGTGACTATGGTGTTTCGGGATTTAATATGGATGGACCCGGTTGTTTGTTTACTGGGGGATGATAGATTGCATAAGGGGAGGAAAATGGAATTTAAGTGTCAGGCTCTAACCAGACTTTATCCGCAGGAGTGAAATGTACACAAGGTAAATTCCCAGCTTCCCTAAAGGTCAAGTGGATCCATAAAAGAGCCTCACCTGATCCAAGGAAATGTAGGGACTCGAACTGGTGGACGTCAGAAGATCAGTTCAAAGCTCCAGTGAGATCTTGATTTCTCGTCTCTCTACAAAAATAAATGACAACATTGGAGATTTGACAATTTTCTAATAAACCTGTTGTAGATTACCTTATGTCCCTTTTTCCCCTATTAGGTTTACTAATGTTCTAAAGCATGATAAAGAATTACAAGGTAAGTCTTGACTACGTAATAGTTTTTCTCTGTGTAGTAAGGTATTGGTCTAATTGCTCTAGCATACCTATATAATTATCCTCTAAAGACTTCTGACTATAACGCCTTTTTCCAAGATAGCTCATTTACCTCATAGATCATAATTCTTCTTCCAAAAGAAATAGGAAATGTTTGAATGTAACAAAATAGAATTCAATTCAATTATCCTTTAAATCATATTCACGGTGAAAAGTCATTGAGTTCATGGCACTTCCAAGTCTACCGAAAGAAAATATCAAATAAGATTCTGAAATAAATAGAACCAACGCGTAAGCGCGTCACCAAATTGAATGAGTTTCAGCGTGAAATAACCTATTTTCCTCTATTTTCCTGCAGATATCGAGGCTTGTTGCAGTAAAAACAGGAGGAATCTGACGTCCAATGAAGAAAGAATCTTAAGCCCGACGAACCTACATCACTGTGATGAACCCAACGTTCTTCCAAGCAACAAATATGAAGAATTCGAAGATTTGGAGACAGCTAAGGACGCTAACGGACGCGAACACAAGTAGGCAGAATGGATTTCCGGAACAACGAGCAATTGTTTGGGGAGTAGCACGGAGTCTTAAAGGCTCCACCCATAAAAGAAACTGCTCCATCACATTGCCGCTATGAAGATGCAGCCGACAGAAACGTCCTGCATCTGCTTTTGTTATTGTCAAAATGACGAGTTGCAATTGCCCGGATGGAGCATATTGGGCAAGTGTGGATGGTTGGGTGAGGATTGAAAAGGAGTGGGCGGTTGCAGAGGAAGTATCCCTCAGGAAGTGTCGACATGATGAGAAGGTGGAAGTGGATCTAAAAGTCGGGGTTTTGAAATGCTGGCCACGTTTTTGGATCGGGAGGGTGCATTCTCTTTCTGCCCCTGATGCGGAAGACATTGTAATTCTTTGAGAGGGGACTGCTGGGATATGATATTCATATATTGGTGTGGGGGTTCCTTCATGATGACCTGTTACTTCTTGTCCAATGTTTGGAGATGGCGGTGAATTTTTCTTTGATTCTATCTTTGTATTCTTGTATACGAACTGCAAACGAAAGAAGATGTCTTTAGGAAAAACCTAGGAAGCAGAACAAAATGAATTTGAAGGTAAAAATGAAATAGGAGTTAACACCCAACTGATTAACATGCACTTTTTCAAGCACTCTGAAATAACCCTGAGGGGACTTGTAAGAATATATAAAACTCCTAAACAAACAACGAATGACAAGAAAAAATGAAAGATCTGTGAATGGTTTGTAAAGATATGGCAAGCTGAAAGAGGTGATAATAAATGGCAAACAAGTAGTAAATCACAACAGATAGTGTCTCCTGATTAGGGGACATCCCCCTGGGGACAGAGTGGAACCCTCAATTTGGTTAAGGCATTAAAGAGTACCAAGTACACAGTCTTTGATCCTTAGTAGAACCAACATATGTTGTGCTTATTGAGTGTTTCGATATTAAATTTTCATATCAGAACAATGTTCCAAACACGATTTTAACAAGATCTATCAAGGATTTCAGGAAAATATATTCTTTCCCAGTGCATTTCAGTCCATTACAAACCTTTGTCAGGGGAACCTGCTTTACAATAAATGTGAAATGAATGATGATAAGAGGGAGCCTACAAGCTCTACTAAGGATCAAAGACTGTGCACTTGGTACTCTTTAATGCTTTAACCCAATTGCGGGTTCCACGCTGTGCCCAGGGGGACATCCCCTAATCTGTGATTTCATACATACTCCGTGACCAGAGAGTGAAACAAACTGCACAACCTGGTAGTACATGTCCTAACTTCATTTAAACAAGTAGGAAACCCAGAAAAGGAAATAATGCTTAGGAAAGAGCCTTCAGTTCATCAAAACTAACAATTTGGATAGCACACCTGCCTCACGCATCAAAACATTTATCCATGGCTAACTCTACACAAGTCATATCCTCCAACCACTAAACCAATTATTTATCAATATGTGCCTAATGAAATCAACAGCTGACCCTGATAACTGGTAAAAACACATCTACAGGATCGAGGAAGAGAGATGAGAATATGAGATGAGTAAGTGAAATAGTTGAGTATACAGAAATATCTGTGCACGAGAATCAAATTACTGTAACTGCTTTCACAAAATATTTTTTAAACCTCTACACCACACAAAGCCTCTTACGAGATGCTGACGTATGAGCTTTTTTAGCAGACATGACATTGTCCTGCCTATTAGCTAGCGATGGCGAGGACCTAGCGGGAGAAATACCTATTGATGAAATTGAACAGACAATTAAGGAAATGCAACCACGGAAGTCCCAGAAATATCTATGTAATTATACAAAGCTATCAATAGCAAAATAAAAACATGTTCTGAAAATGTATGTAGAGACAAAAGATTAGACCTCAGAAGAGCCATGATAGTTGCTACTCAATAAGCAGGATAAACCCCGGAAGACTGGGTTTCATATAGGCCCATTTCATTTTTATTATTGAAATGAAAATATTAGGGAAGGTGCTTGATTCATTGCTTGAACGAATGAATGAATATACTTTTATTGTTTATTTTTATTTAAAAACATATATAATATTTTTACACAGCTGAAAGTATCACCTATTAAAAGTTAATTTATCATCAAAATACATATGTCAATTAGAAAGGTTAAAACTAGTGCCTTAATTCCTGCCAGCATCAGCATTCTGAGAATTATTTTCTCACACCCTGTACGCTTGGTTTATACATTTTAACAGATCTGCAAATGTTGGCATATTGCCTTTAAAACAAAATAATAGTGCCTCTGAAATATTTCTGATGCTGTTAGCCTTGAAAATGGTTTTGAGGTATTTTTTCTAGTCTTTAACAGTGATGGACATAAACATATAACATGGTCAATGGACTCATAGGGTAGTTTACACATCCTGCACGAGCTAAAAGTTTGTCCCTTTAAAGGGCAAGAGTCATCTAAGTCCTTAAAAGGAAGATACATAAACCTAAAGCGCATTTTCTCCCATGCTTCCATATTTTATTCAATGTAACATTGCCCTGAAAAGGTATAGGTTTCTAAAGTATACCTATTATATTTGTATCTTACTGCAGACTCCATATCATAAAGCCAACGTTGTTCTTTAATACCTTTTATCACTTCTTTTTGAGCTAGGCGGCATAGTTATTAAGGCTTCTAATGCAGAAAGATAATATTTTTCAAGCTGCTTGATGATTGAACCTCCAGACAGCAATGGCTCAGGTATATTTGTCACCAAGGTATTGTTAATGATTATTGTTAAAGTATTCAACTCTGCCGGCTTACAATCTAAAAAGTAATTGATTATATTAATATCAGACCATGCAATCAAAGAGGTAAGAAAAAATTATAGACACAAACAGCACTGTTTGGTTGACTGCCTTAAGTTAAAAAGTCTTCTGATGGAGTTCAAAAATATTGTATCCAATTTTTGGACTATTTTACAATTCCAAACAATAGACTAATACCGAACAACAGGAATAATCTGGGCCTCCGAAACTCTTAAAGTAGGACCAATTGCCCCCCATACAATCACAACTTCTAGTGTTTAATCTGAAACCTCTTTTAACTTAGTGCCACCTATTGTCCAGGTGAACTTGGAACTTTGCCATCCGAAGGACATTACCTTGATTTTATTAAAATCAACGCATAAATTAGTTGCTACCTTAAAAGAGTGCATTTTGCTCAATTGTCTTTGCAAACCTATCTGGGTAGTTGACAGGATAACTAAATCATCTGCATATACAAAACATTTTATTTTTGTTCCTACGATCTTTGGGGCATACGACAACAAATGTACCAAAATGTCAGCAAAGTCAGATATGTATAAACTAAACAGAAACAGGGCCAGAATTAAACCTTGTTTCATCCCATTGTATGTGAAGAGTTTCAGGGATAAACAGCTATAATCGGACAGTTTAGCTCTCAACTATTTGGGTCAAAAGAAAACTCTGTCTAGTAAAAGGATAATCTATTTACTTGTTCTCCCCACTCTTCCAGATATGATAGATGCTTTGCAGCTAATTTACCACCTGCGTCTAGTAGGGCTATAACTAAGGCAGTTACTACTTGGGAAATCTTTTGGGTCTTTCTCATAGATGGAATGCAGAATCAACTCTTTACATGAGGGTAGTATTAACCCTGAAACAATGACCTTGTTGAACATCATGGTTAAAATGAGCCCACAATTATCAGGATTAACCTTCATTACGGCCACTGGAATGCCATTTGGCCAAGGTGTCTGTGTATTATTACAGGACTGGATTTGTTTCTTTATCTCTGTATGATTAACCCTAAAATGAGATCTGGCCAAACCTTATCCACTGCACTATATAAAAGATTAGATACACCAAATTTTTTATATGGGATTTTATACTGACATCCGCTCCTACTGGTTTTAGTACCCTTTCCAACAATAGACCACAATTCCGAGCTATATCTTGTGAGAATTGCACAATGCAACTCTGCCCATTTATAGTCTCATTCTCTAATTATATTGTTCCTAGTTTTCCTTCTAAGATTAGCCTTCAGCTTTACTATAGCCAATACCTTCTTGCCTACCGTGTTTTGATTTCATGAGGTACCTTAATTCCTTGTTAAATCTTATTTTATGTTCCTTTATTTTGTAATCCATTGGGGATTCATGCTTTTCTCTTTGAAAATATATTGCTTTTCTAACAGCTAAGATGTCAAAGAGTTGGGCCAGATCATCAATAAAAAAATGCATCTCTAACCTGGATACATATCTGTGTGAATTTATTGCTGAGCTAAAATTAAGAAAAAAGGTTGAAGCCAGATATTTTAATTTTTGTGTCTTTTATAAAGCGCGCAGCTACCCCAGCGGGGTGTCCCGGCGCTAAGTGATTGCGGATCTCAAGAAGGGACCAGAGATGGGCAATTAACGGCAGAACGGGAAGGATTTCAGAGCGCGGAGAAATTCTTGTTCGGTCTTGCTCATGCGTAGTTTAAAAGGCAGCCTATTCCACCGCTGGGCCGTGCCTAGTTCAAAGGTTCTTCCTCCAGAGCGAGATTTTTTGAATCTCGTAATGACCAATAGGCCTTTGGAATTGGAGCGTAGAGAGCTGGAATTACAGTATGGACGAAGAATTGATCTGAGGTGAGCAGATCCGTTACCCTGGGTGGAGCGGTAGGCGAGTGTCATTGCCTTAAACTCGATACGTTTGCTCATGGGGAGCCCATGCAAGTCATGAAGGTAGGAAGAAATGGGGTGTCTCCGAGGGAGACCACCTATCAGTCGGAGCAGCGGCATTTTGGGCGGTTTGAAGTTTGTGACAAAGGCCAGCAGAAAGTCCTAAGTAGAGTCCATTAGTGTAATCCAGATGGGAGATTATCAACGCGTGTACTATTGTCTTTCTATGGTCACTTGGAAGGAAATTAATCAGTTTTCTTAAGATTTTAATCTTGGAAAAACAGGCAGCTACAACTGATTGGACTTGACAGCTCAAGGATAGCTGTTGGTTCCAGCGAACTCCAAGATTCCTAACTAACTCTTTAGGGCTAGGGGCTAGGCTCAGATCAACCGGCCACCAGATGTTAGGGTCGAGAGGAGAAGGTTGATTAAAAAATAGCACTTCCATCTTAGTGGCATTCAGTCTCAAAGAGTTGCGATCCATCCAGTGAGCAATGTCTCGGATACAGGATTTGAGGGGATCAAAAGTGGTAGTGGAGGGGTTATCAAAAGTAAAAAGCAGTTGAATATTATCCGCATAGGATGTAGTTTTGATGCCGGTTTTAGAAATCATCTCAGCTAGCGGAGAAAAATAAACATTGAAGAGTAGGGGGCTTAATGAAGAGCCCTGGGGGATACCCCATTTCAATGGCTTAGGGGAGGACTTAAAAGGGGGAGTGTGCACTAGTTAAGTGCAGTTTGATCAGAAAGAAGTGATCCATTTGAGTACATTGCCCTGGATTCCAATGGATTTCAAACGATCCAGTAGGATTGGGGGAGAGAAGTTGTTGAATGCAGCTGATAAATCCAGCAGCACCAACACCGCTCGCGATCCTCTATCTAGGGCCCATCGTACGGAGTCCGCCATCTCTATGAGGGCTGACTCCGTGCTGTATCCTTTACGAAAACCATGTTGGGAATCGTGAAAAAGATCATGAGTCTCAATGAAACTCACAATTTGCTGATGTGCGAGCCGTTCAAGTATCTTAGCCGGGGCCGGGAGGAGGGATATTAGCCTGTAATTAACTGGATTACCAGGGTCGGAGTTGGCTTTTTTTAAAAGAGGAACAAGGTATGCTTGTTTCCATTCTTCCGGGTAATGGCCTGTGCTAAGAGAAGCGTTCCATATTGTGTAAGGTGGGGATTGAGGAGAGGGGCCAAGGCTTTAAATTGTTTTACTGGCCAGGGATCCACTGAGGATTCAGATCTGCATCTTAGCAGCTCCTATAAGGAGGCCTCTTCCGATATAATTCAAAATCAGCGAGGATAGGACCAGACGTGGTGATTTCAGTATAATTCTCAGGGTGATTGGTATTGTCGCTGATGGGGAATGAGGCCTGTATCTGAGCAATCTTGTCCTCAAAAAATTCGGACAACTGGGAACAGAGTACTTGAGAAGTAGGTTGTTGTCGAATCAGAGCCTGAGGGTCAGTGAAGGATCTAACGATAGAGAAAATTTCTCGTGGGGCATTGCTAGCTTTATTGATTTTCTCCACTAAGAAACCTCTTTTGTGCTGAATGATTTGTTTTCAGTAGTCTTTAAGGGCCTTACGGTATGCCAATTTGCATTCTGCAGAATACCCAGATCTCCAGCGCCTTTCCAGTCTTATAGAGAGCGATTTTTGTTGACGTAATTCGTCAGAGTACCTGGGGGCTGCAGGTGAGGCCCTAAAGGTCTTTATAGATCTAAGGGGGGCTAACGCATCAATTGCATTAGTGATCCAGGTGTTCAAATTGGTGATACGAGAGTCCAAATTGATAGCAGGGGGGGGGGGCTGCTGTCTTTAAGATGCTCTTCCATGGAGGACAAGGAGATTTTACTCCAATTTCTTCCTTGTACTCGTGGGATTGCAATAGGACGGTCTAAGCGGGTCAAAAGGATGGAAAAAGGGACTAGACAATGATCTGACCAGATAACTGGAAGGGGGGATTCTATTGTTATATCTGGGAGATTGGAAAAGATTAGGTCCAGAGTGTGGCCTGCCTTGTGGGTGGGATAAGCAACTAGCTGTCTCAAATTACAAGCAGCGAGGAGGTGTGGGAACTTCCCACACTGACTCCTGAAGGTGCTCCTGTGGAGGTAATAACCTCAGTCTTTTCAGCAAAAATATATATTCAAGTTCAACAATCCAAATGGTTCATTAAGAATTTTAATCCAAAGGAAGTCATATATTCCTATTCATATAGACAGTATGGCGAGGTTCAATTCACTTGCTTGCTATTGAGTCTGTAACAGTCACAGAACGCCACGCCGAGCACATTTTGGATTAACTTCATCCCCTGATGAAGGGATGTTAGTCCCGAAATGCATAGGGATCTGGCATCCAAAATTGTCTGTGACGTATAATAAATTGAACCTCGTCATACTGTCTATATGAATATGAATATATGACTTCCTTTGGATTAAAATTCTTAATGAACCATTTGGATTGTTGAACTTGAATATATATTTTTGCTGAAAAGACTGAGGTTATTACCTCCACAGGAGCACCGTCAGGAGTCAGTGTGGGAAGTTCCCACACCTCCTCGCTACTAGTTTCCAATTCTGTGTCTCTCACCAGCCAGAAGAGACCATTCCTGAGGCGCCCAACTTTACTAATTTGATTTAGGAGTATTCGAGTTTGAACTCGCATTAAAATAGGTGTGCCACACCATCTTCAATTTTGTTTTAAATTACAAGCAGCCAGAGAAGATAGAAAATTAGAGCTGGCTAAACAAGAGAGGTCGTCAATGTGTAAATTGCAATCTCCGAGAACCGAGAAATTAGCGTACCGGGCCCAGGACTGGGTGATGTAATCTAAAAGAGCTGGGAGGTGAGAGGGGCTAGATGAAGAGGGTCTGAAGAGGGTCTGTATAGAAGGAAACCTGAGAGGGATATAGAAGCCGAGAATTTCACGCAAAAAGGAAGCCCATCGATACTATTGATAGGGTCAAAAGTCATGGATGAGATGGCCCACTTGTTTTTATAGATAATGGCCACCCCACCCCCCTTTTTACCACCTTGACGGTTAGCACAGATAATGCTATAACCCTCTGGGATGGCCAGAGAGATGGCAGGGTTGGTATCTTCAGTAAGCCATGTCTCGGTCAGAAACAGAAGGTCCCAGTCATTATCTGATAGATATTGATGGATGTCGAGAGAGTGCTTGACTAACGACCGGCAGTTAATCAGGGCAAGTTTAATGGATATAGACAGGTTAGGAGCTCTCGATAGTATCCGCGTAGGAGATTTAATAGGGTCAACTAAAGTGTTAAATGAGGAGTCACAGAATATACATTGGGTGTTCCCTCTGTAAAGATCTAGGGGGTTGAGTTGATGCTGGACACATTCCGTAGGACGCAAGGAGAGTAATTTCCTACGGTTGTAGACTAATCTTAGCGGACTAGTGTATCCAGCTGCGTGGATGGCCCCGGCCGCGTTCGGCGCACTTTCGGCTAGAACTCCACCCCCAGCCTCGCTCCAATATTGCGGCTCTGCTTCGTTAAGATGCTTCCTGCCTCAGCGCCTTAATTGGCTATGGGGAAGATTGACAAGGGTCAGGGGAATGTGCAAATATGCGGGCAGATAAAATCAGGGGTCCAAAATAAGCAAATACATTTTTAAAAACTGCGAGCGTCTATGTCCTCGTTGTGTTGCTTCCCACCTCAGCGCCAAAATCGGCTGGGGGGAAGGATGTCATGCAGTGGGTCAGGAGGATACTGTGCAAATATGCGGGCAAATACAATCAGGGATAACAGAGTAAAGAATGTTTTAAAAGTTTTAAAAGTGCGAGCGCCTATGTTCCCGGCTTCCGCCTCAGAGACCAACAACAATCAATTTCACAGTGGTGACAGAACCGCCTTTTATGCAATGGGGGGCGTGGGAGGGAAAACAACTAGAACTCCACCCCCAGCCTCGCTCCAATATGGCGGCTCCGCTTCGTTAAGATGCTTCCTGCCTCAGCGCCTTAATCGGCTGAGGGGAAGATTGACAAGGGTCAGGGGAATGTGCAAATATGCGGGCAGATAAAATCAGGGGTCCAAAATAAGCAAATACATTTTTAAAAACTGCGAGCGTCTATGTCCTCGTTGTGTTGCTTCCCACCTCAGTGCCAAAATTGGCTGGGGGGAAGGATGTCATGCAGTGGGTCAGAGTAAACAATGTTTTAAAAGTTTTAAAAGTGCGAGTGCCTATGTCCCCAGCTTCCGCCTCAGAGACCAACAACAATTTTGCAACAACTGGCTAAAGTCACCAGTCCATATTACCCCTTTCCTTCTGGTTCACATAAGATCCCCCTTGCTCAGATATTTGATTGCTTGATATTCTCCTATATGGGCAATCAGACTAATATGCTGGGGATCACCGTCACTCTCTGGTTTAGATATTATTTTGAAGTCCTGTAGACCAAAAGCATGTATAGTGTATAATCAATACCCAAGATTTTACTCATTATCTTAAAAGCAGATTTTGCTCGTTGATCATTCATATATCTTCTATTTAAATGGTGTAGCCCCAGATTCATAAGCATGGAAGTAACCATTCTAGAAATGCTCATAAGTCTGTCTTTAACAATTTGTGAGGAGACTGTTAAGTGTCAATCCAGCGAGTCCCCCCAAGGAGCTTTTCTGCTACCCTGGTACATATTATTATCAAAATCAGGACAACCATTGTACCTGGGATTAAATATCACAATTTCAATCTCCTCCAACAATTATGTTACTCTCTTCCTGTCCTGGCTTCTGAAGTTATATAAACATTAAGTTGGTGCGGTTGTATATTTGAATGTTAATTTACCCATACTGTGAAAATATTTTTGGATTCATGAGAAATGTTCTAATTAGATATTCATGAGCTGCCATGCAATAATATTGATGACACACCACTGGGTCTCTATAATATGCCTTTTGCTGGTAATATGCCCAAGGGTTTGTAGTTTTGAAAAGTCAGCTCCATTATCTTCCAGTTTTCCGGTAAAAAGAATTTATGTCAAATGAGTTTAAGAAACTGTATACAGTCTGACCATTTTTTTCCCATGTTTATCCCAGCCTGCGAAATTTCATGAACAAATCTGTAGCAAATTGTTAACCTGTCCTATATCTTCTTTGCTTACATCAGGAATTCTGTCCCGGAATAAACAAATATGGTTTAGTAACCAAAGGGGGATGGGAGCCCACTGTCCTACATCCCAACACAGTTTGCCCATTTTCATGATGGTGAATGCAGTTGAAAATGAGTGCTTACTTGAATATTAGTAGTAGAATTTCATCAAAGTTGGTGCACGTAGTGCTGTTCACACGTTTCTCAATTGGATCCTTCATCAGTAGAGATCAAAAACAAATGTTATCAGGGGTTGCTGAGAATGCTGCCACAGTCCTTTTAGGTCTCAGTACCTCACAGGCGCATCTCCCAAAACTCATCAGCTCTCTGGGTCAAGGGACCCTTTTTAAAAAGAAGGGGAATGGGAGGTCCCTGCCTCAAATCCAAGCATAGTTAACCCCTTTGAATTATGGTGAATGCAGTTCACAATTAGCACTTACTTGAATATTAGTAGTAGTATTTCACCAAAATTGGTGCAGGTAGTGTTGTTCCTCTCTAAACACGTGTTTCTGGATTTTATCCTTCCTCAGTAGAGATGAGAAACAAATTTTATGAGGGGTTACTGAGAATTCTTCCACAGTCCTCTTAGGTCTTGGAACTGGTTGTGATGCAATCTGTATGGGTCTGTTCATATTGACGATAACTCCTTTAGTTATTGTCAAATTATTAGTATCCATTGAAATAATATTTTCCTGCCTTTTGCATGTTACCTTACATGCCAAATCAGCAACCGTAAGGTGCTTATCTCCACCTACTTTTTCTTCAGGAAATATGGATATTTTCTTGGCTCAACAGTTTTTAACTTTAAACTCCAGTCAGTCAAGGTATCAGCTTTTTCAATTATTTTTGTATAATGATGTGGGTTAGACCGGGTAATGCGTGCACATTCTTTCCATGTCTCACAGGCAGTGATACATTTAATAGATGACCCTTTCATTGCTTGAAAGGGTCTTTCATACATTAGTGCACTTGGACAAATGGTGCTTTATGTGAAATAGAAGTATAGATTTAACCTTAGGTGACTATATGGCTGCATAGTGGGCACAGTAGGGGTGATAAAGCCTGAAGTGATCTCCTCACTAGATGACACTAAGTCATTTGACTCTCTATAGTAGAATTATATGTTCACAGTAAAAATGTGAATTAGTCCCAAGTTTTTTTTTCTGGAGTAAGATTCTATATCAAGATTCCTTGGCCAGTGTTAGGTTAAGTGGGGAACTCTCCGCAGTATCCCAACTAAACAGAGGGAGGAGGTAGTGGTGTTCTTATAGCCCATGATTTTAGCACTGGCCCTGGAACCTTTGAATTCCTGGATAAGGGGAGATGCACTAGTGGGAGGGCTGGTATGCAATGATACATAGGATTATAGAATCTCACTATATGTAGACAACATTTTGTAATATATGGCGAACCCAGAGACAATGATAGACTGACTACTGCTGATAATAAACCAATATGACAGATATGTGGGGCTGCACATGAATGGGCAGACCTCACCCCTGTATCTGCTAACTCAGTGGGCCACGTACAAGAGGGATCACATAATAGTAAAGGAAGGCAGCTTCAAATATTTAGCGAGATGTATGACCTGCATTCTCTCTTGTTGAACAAAGTTACTGTGTCTTTTCATTATCACTTGTTTAATGAGTCACAGAGCCCTTAATTCTCGTCCAGTTTCTTTCACCGAATCCACCTTGTTATATAATTGCTCAAGATTGAGCTGGCTTATTTTCAGATATGTTTGTAATCTTAACTATTAATAATTTCAATTCTTTTTTGGAGGCTTGTCCTTTTACTGTATCAATACCAATGGATATCTGTAATCTCTGGTTCACCTACTTGCTTGTAATATGCGTTATGTTATTGCTAGCAACTTATTATCATTATATATTATTAACAACAAACAAGATAAACAATGTATATAATCTTATATGGCTGAGATACCCGCCACCCCCTCTCAACACAAATCCCCAAGGATGGGAAGACGGAAACGGTTTCTGAACTTTTGGAAGGCGGGAGGGAGTTACCCTTCCCGGACGTATTTATTAAAATATGAAACAAAATTAAAACATTAAAATAACAGTTTCATATCATGTACAATTTCATTTATACAGTACGATGTTCTTGGCTGACCTTAACACATCTCTAATACAAAGGTTCTCCTAGCCGATACTAAACATCCTGCAAATGCATTTCTGAACTTTGAAATTGTACATCCTAACGTTACGGGCCAACGGCAAGGTCGTAACCGGTGTCAGATCCCCAATACCAATTCCCCCCTCACTTGTGAGGGGCGGGCGCACAGAGGACTGTACCTCTGTGCCAACTTCCAATTTCCCTTGCCTTAGCGGGGGCCCCCTGTTAACTCGACGCCATCTTAGTGGTCATCCGAGGACTCGTGTGAGGTGTCTAGAAGGTAGCGTAGACCCCCCTCCCACCCCACACAACTTACCACACCTGCCGTTGCAGATGTCCGGGCCCCGGGAAATTCCGAGGAGGGGTCCGTAGCCCCTCCTCCCCAGTGAAGGGGCCTATGGCCGCCTTCCCTTTCGGCGTCCCATCCTTAGATGGGACCGCCTCCCGTTTGAGGGGCCAATGGCCGCCTCCCCCCGGGCGCTCCCATCCATAATGGGTGACGCCCAAACCTCTAGGGATCTTCCAATTACTGCTCACCGATCATGACCTTACCGCCCGACCAGAAAGAAATACGACATTTTGAACTAAGCTAACGAAAAGGAAATTATTACATTCAAACGATTTCACGTAGAACTCTACTGAGCATCACCATTAAATTTATTCGCAAACATTTCTGCTAAGAAAACATGTTAAAAAACGAAAATCATCCTTTATTACACAACACTTAATCAACTTTATTCCAAGACAACCTGTAAGAGAAACCAATTCACGTCAATCAATTTTATTCCAACAAATCGCTGTCAACAGGGGCTGGTGGGTGGGTCAAAATTGGCTCTTCGTTCCGTCTCGAGCTCACGTGCAACGAGGAGGTGCAGCTTCAGAGCACAGGAACAAGAGGATGCTTCCTTGGCTTGTCGCTCCTTTTATCCTTCTTCGGGCGGGCGTAGACCCTCCTCCAATCCGCCCCCCGGGCGTGGCTGGCGGTGTCGGTGTCTAGGACAACCCCTTCTTGGGCGGGAAAAGGCGCGCCCCAGCTACGCCGCTTCGGGCATACCAGCCGGGACACGCCTCCCGCCCAAAATGGTTTCCCGGGGAGATCGGGGTACTCCACCATACGTTCGGGGGGACCGAGTGGTCGCCCCTTTCCATATGGCTGAGATACCCGCCACCCCCTCTCAACACAAATCCCCAAGGATGGGAAGACGGAAACGGTTTCTGAACTTTTGGAAGGCGGGAGGGAGTTACCCTTCCCGGCCGTATTTATTAAAATATGAAACAAAATTAAAACATTAAAATAACAGTTTCATATCATGTACAATTTCATTTATACAGTACGATGTTCTTGGCTGACCTTAACACATCTCTAATACAAAGGTTCTCCTAGCCGATACTAAACATCCTGCAAATGCATTCCTGAACATTGAAATTGTACATCCTAACGTTACGGGCCAACGGCAAGGTCGTAACCGGTGTCAGATCCCCAATACCAATTCCCCCCTCACTTGTGAGGGGCGGGCGCACAGAGGACTGTACCTCTGTGCCAACTTCCAATTTCCCTTGCCTTAGCGGGGGCCCCCTGTTAACTCGACGCCATCTTAGTGGTCGTCCGAGGACTCGTGTGAGGTGTCTAGAAGGTAGCGTAGACCCCCCTCCCACCCCACACAACTTACCACACCTGCCGTCGCAGATGTCCGGGCCCCGGGAAATTCCGAGGAGGGGTCCGTAGCCCCTCCTCCCCAGTGAAGGGGCCTATGGCCGCCTTCCCTTTCGGCGTCCCATCCTTAGATGGGACCGCCTCCCGTTTGAGGGGCCAATGGCCGCCTCCCCCCGGGCGCTCCCATCCGTAATGGGTGACGCCCAAACCTCTAGGGATCTTCCAATTACTGCTCACCGATCATGACCTTACCGCCACAGGCCCGGATAGTTGACCGGCTATCCGGACCCCCCACAAAACTCCTACTTAAAGGTCATGGCTACAAATTCTTCAACCAAGCTATGAAGTCTCCTATGAGTAAATCATTCCCCACCCGGGACAAATGAACCCCGTCCTCTAGATACATCTGATCCCCCCTGATACACCCATGCGGAATAGAATGCAATGTATTTGTACGAAACAATCTACCAAGTTTGTTATTTACTTTCTTCACAGAATGACTTAAAGCAGACACAGAATTAGCCCCCCGCCACACCTTCCGTGGGATCATGTGGGACCATGCAATTGTGCACCCAGGGACCCTTTTTGCCAACCAACTTACAGTGGATAATATCACCTCGAGAAGCACTCGCTGACCAATGGTCACCAAATCATTGCCCCCAAGATGCACTATGAGTATAGATGGCGGTGACCTCGTCCGCCCTAACAAACCCTCCATAAAAACCTGAAACTGGTCAATACAGAGCCCGCCCCTTCCGTAGAAGGTCACCCTGTACCCGTATTCCCCAGCCATGTGAATCATGTCACCTGCTTTGAATACGTCTGCGGCACGCCTCACGTATGAGTGTCCCACGACCCACACCACTCTGTCCACAGCCGGTGTCCTTTGACCGCTGGTCCCCTGGTGTCGGGTCGACTGCACAGTCTGCCCCGCCTCGTAAGCTTGCGAAACTGTAAAACCAAACAAAAACAAGGAGCGTGAGTTCATGATATTAGCTTCACAACATGTGCAACCGCACGTACCGTTTATAACAGTTCGAGGACCAACGCCCCAACTGTTTTACTTTATCAACACTCAGACCCCTGGCTGTGGCCTCAGTAGCAGCCCCTATCCTGAAGGAATGGGTCCCGAACTCGCACGGGTTCAAGCCTGCGGCTGTAATTGCCATCGCAAGCACCCGTTGGAACTGAAACCTCGTCAGTGGGGTGGCGTCGACGTGCCTCAGTAAGCTTCCCCCCCATGCTGCCGCCCTCTGCGCCAAATATTCCTCAACGCAAGCTACCGGGCACATGGGCGATCCGGGAATCCGGTGGACTACTACACAATCCCCGTTCGCTCCCTGATCGGTCTTGGACCTGGCAAACGAGACTACCATTGTTTCCCCTTTAATTCGGATGTGCTCTCGGCACAGTCCCCCCCCGTATCCTGCTTGTTCCTTGCTACCAGCTCGCTTACCCTCATAGCCCCATGGAATGCTAATGAAAAAGCGGCTCTAAATAGTACTGTCTCAGATTGAGATGAACATGTTGCAGGGAGTACTGACATCAACAGGGCCAATCTTTCCAGACCTATCGGGTGCCTGTCGTCCGCTCTGCGACCCTCAAGGCGTTGCCACCCTCGCAGCGCCTTCTGAACCACAAAAGACGCTGTGGGGTCCTGGATACCATGGGCCCGTGCCATGAAAGAAATAGCGGCCCGGTGCCTCTGTGCCGTGGCTACTGATTTGCCTGCCTGATGTAAGGATAACAGAAACTTCAGGACATACTCTTCTTGGCCCCAAAGCTCCCCCCCAGCAGAACCCAAAAAGGACCAATAGGAATGGAACGCCCCTTCGTATGCCTTCCTTGTCCTGGGAGCTAGACTCTCTCCCACGAGGTCTTGTAGTCCGGGGCACCGAGAGACCAGAGAGCTTCGGGAAAAGGTGCCGCCACCGGGTCCGCTGAGGGTAGGAAACCCCAGAAGGCCTGCATACGGGAACGAGAAAGCGCATCAGCTGCCTGATTTAACACCCCTGGCACATGTCTTGCCCTAAAGTGGACGTTTAGTCTCATACACAGCAGGACAATTTCCTTCAGCAATCTCAAGATCCATCTGCAGCGGGCAGCCTGACTATTGATACACTCAACAACGGTCATATTATCAGACCAGAACACCATGGTGCGGTCACGAAACCCCTCAGGCCATGTGTTCAAGGCCACCAGAATAGGGAACAGCTCAAGAAATCCTATGTTACCTGTGAGCCCATTCTCGTGCCACCATGCCGGCCAGGTTTGTGCTGACCAATGATTACCAAAAATGGCGCCAAATCCAACACTCCCAGCCGAGTCCGTCCACAACCCCAACTCCTCCGAGGAGACCCCGGGTTTGCTCCACACGACCCGACCGTTGAAATCCGCCAGGAATGCCAACCATATGAGCATGTCCTGCCGAACCTCTGCCGAGAGCCTTGTGCGGTGGTGGCCTTCCTTAAGGCCAACCATGGCCTGCGCAATAGAGCGGGAAAATGGGCGCGCCATTGGGATCACTCTCAGGGCAAAATTTAGTTGACCCACAACCTGCTGCAACTGCTGTAATCTCACTTTCGTCGCGCTAATACATGCTGTAAGTGATGCCTCAAATTTCGCCACCTTTTCCTTGGGCAAGCGGAAGCACCCCTCTTCGGAATCGAGCTCTATTCCAAGAAACTCGAGCGAAGTAGACGGCCCCACTGTCTTACCGGGTGCCAATGGCACGCCAAAGCGCCTCATGAGATCACAAAATTTATTCAAAGCTCGTGCACACACTATGTCCCCTGCTGCCCCCAGGAACAGAAAATCCTCAAGATAATGCATCACATGAGTAAACCCTGTTAATCTTGTGAAGGCCCATTGCAAAAAACAACTGAATCTTTCAAAATAAGCACAAGAGATGGAGCAGCCCATTGGCATACATTTATCCATGTAATAGCGACCCTGAAACATGAAACCAAGGAGACGCTGATCCTCTGGGTGTACCGGGAGCAACCGGAACGCTGACTCGATATCAGATTTAGCCATCAGCGCTCCGGGCCCCAGGCGATTCAAAATGGCGACGGCCTCATCGAAAGATGCGTACCGCACCGAACAAACCCCCGGGTCAATCGCATCGTTCACAGAAAGACCCCTTGGAGCTGACAAATTATGTATCAACCTGAATTCCCCTGGATCTTTTTTGGGGACTACACCCAGGGGTGAACAAACAAAATTAGCAACTGGCGGGTTGTCATATGGTCCAGCAACCCGACCTCGGGCCACCTCTCTACCAATCTTTGCTTGTACCACCGCCGCATTCTGCTACATCGATAGTTGATTCTTACATTGTGCTTTACCCTGAAAATCCCCCGCCGGGATGCGGAAACCATATGAGAAACCATCTTGCAACACCCCGGCGGAGATATGATCTGGGTATTCGTTTAGCCAAGGGATCATTGCCATGACATCAACCGGGGTCGGTAGAGGCGCCCCTGGGCCATTTCAGACCTGTTTCTACTCCCCGTATCACTAGCTTTGGCTCTACACATATTCTCCGGATGGGAGGACTGCCCACACCCGAACATTCGTGCCTGAACTTACAAGAACCCTGTGGCCTAGTACATTTCCCTCTGTGAAAGCTCCAGCAGACCCCTTTTTTCCCTGTGCTGCCGCTATTCCTTGAGTTCCGGTCATTACTGGAACCCGCCCGAAAGGGCGTCCCTGACGAATGGCGGGAAAACTCGGCCACCTCACCCCCCAATGCTGGTGACCTCCCCACGCCTGGCTTCTCCATATTTTGCCATGCAATGGAGTCAAAACAATCCCATGTCAGGGATGAATCATGTTCCTTGGATTTACGAAATATATTATCATAAGCAAACCATTGATTTCCTCCATAAGTTTCATAAAATCCCATGATACGTGTCTGATACACAGCCAACTCCCCCAACAAATCGGGCCTACGTTCCCCCATAATTGCAGTGAACATTCCGAACGCTCTGCCCCAATTGCCTATTGATTCATCAACTCTAAAACCGGCCATCCTGGCTCGCCATACACTTGGATGTAGAAACTCTTTTTGGTTTTTTACATGCTCGATTTCGTAGTGATCGGTCAACAAGGAAAATATGTTTACATATTTGTCCGCCCATATCCTCTCTTTCACCTCCATCGGGATATGCTGCACAATGCTTTCCCTCCTTGAAGGTACCGATCCCTCCCCAACCATCGGCAATGGCTTACCTGAACCTGCCGCTGTAACTGTCGACCCCGCCGTACCAACGCCTGATCCTGGTTGACCCACGGGCGCCTGCGGGGAAACAAAAGGACAAGGTGCTTTTGCGGCCTCTCGGGATTGCCGCAACTGCCTCATTAATTGCTTGGCCTCCTCGGCCGTGTCCCCTGGAGCAACGGAACCCACACTGTTACCGCCCAACCATGCCGCCAGCTGAGCGGCCAACTCCGGGGGCATGTCCCCCTCGTTCACAGGGGTAACTACAACAGGTATCGGCTGCCCTGCGTCGGGAACCGGCACAGGAGCCTCCACCGGTCTGGGAGGGCTCGCCGGGGGAGCCTCCGGGACTGGGACCTCGTCCTCATTTGCCCCGTTCCTGGCTCTCTTTCTTCTCCCGGCAGGGGCCGCCCCTGGGATGATTCTTTTCGGCCATCCTGTACCGTCCCTGGCCGCCATTTTCCTCTTCATCTCCGCCATGTCTTTCATCAGCATGCGGAGCATTTGGTCGGTGCTAACCTTCTTTGCGACCCTTTTGCCCGGCATTTTCACGTGGATGAAAGGTCCTGGACAAGACTTGTAGCGCTAGAAGAGAAAAAAGAGAAATTACAAATTTCAAAATTGGCTCTTCGTTCCGTCTCGAGCTCACGTGCAACGAGGAGGTGCAGCTTCAGAGCACAGGAACAAGAGGATGCTTCCTTGGCTTGTCGCTCCTTTTATCCTTCTTCGGGCGGGCGTAGACCCTCCTCCAATCCGCCCCACGGGCGTGGCTGGCGGTGTCGGTGTCTAGGACAACCCCTTCTTGGGCGGGAAAAGGCGCGCCCCAGCTACGCCGCTTCGGGCATACCAGCCGGGACACGCCTCCCGCCCAAAATGGTTTCCCGGGGAGATCGGGGTACTCCACCATATGTTCGGGGGGACCGAGTGGTCGCCCCTTTCCATAAGATCTCTTACCAATGTTTCACACTGTTGAACACTGTATAATCTTCCAAGATGTAGCAAAGTTGGCAGACAATATTCCTTCTGAGCTAATGTCATATAATCTGCCATGATATCTACCAAAGCACCGCTAAAAAATAAAATCTTTGAAGAGTCCTGAATCAGGTGTCTGAAATTCCACATTGTGTTAGTATTAAAAACCCTACATTTTCTACCAGGAAATGAAAAATACTAGTTGAAGACTCTGCCTAATCCACAAAGTACTAATAGTCTCTTTTCAGTATCTCTCCTCAAGATATACCAAACCATTAGCTATCAGAAGACTTAATTGTAAGAAACTTTAACCTACTTTTCACCACCTGTGCATATATCAAAGAGTGAGGAAGAGATCTCTTCCTGGTAATGCTCCACACTATAAAACTCCATCACTTCATCTGAGTTTGGCGGGCAACTTCCTAAGGTTATGGAGACTCCTGAAAACAAATCTCTAAGTTCATATCTATGTCCTGGAACCTTTCTTATTCCTAGTTACCACCCTAACCCCTAAATCCAGGAAAGGTACTGCAGTGCACAGGTGTACACGTTATTGTAGCCTGGCAGTTCACAATTTACACCTGGGTGATCTTCGTGAAGGCAAGTTTTGCGCTCATTTCAGGTTAATGATCGTTGTTTGTTTGCAGGGATACTTCTGAGCAAGACATTGGAGTAATTCGTTTTTGCATGGAAGGACCAAGAACAAAAATTATTTTAGTTGGGAGTGGCTCTATATTATAATTAGGGCTCCCGGTTTTATGGATTTTTTTTGCCATTTCCGTCAGTATTTATCCATATTTATTTTTTTGTCATTTAATCTGCATTCATCCACTTTTATTTTTGTCACAAGAAAAAGAAGATTCTGCAGCTAGTATTTTTTCTTATTTATGCGACAGAAGGGCTATGGAGCGATTGTAACGACTGCACACACTTAGAGAATTACTAAACAAAATTGAAAACACTGAAAGGCAGAACATTCTACTTCAAACAAAAAGTGTGCATTTAATGTACAGAATTCCAGGGAACATTAAGCCAGTAACGTTAAGCACCATGTTCGAAGAGGGAGTGATGGAGGATGGAGCCTCTCTTTTGGCAATGTTTGAAATTGTTGTTATTGGGATGGCATCAAACTGTGTTACAAAATCTCTCTTGAAAGTTACCTGCAACCCGTTCTGACCCTTCGTGATGCAAAGAGCACGCGCAGCGTTATTGAGGAAGATTAGAAAAGGAATGAAGACATGAAAGCAAAAGTGAAATTACTTCTGCAAAGGCAAAATTAAAGGACGGAGACTGCGATCCACACATCTCGCTGGAGAGGGCTAGTTGCACAGAACCAGCTGGCATTACACATGCAAACAGTGGGAAAAAAAGGGGAAGAAAGAATTTCATGTTTTCTTGAAACAAGGTCACAATCATGTTTGTACACTAGCGGTATCTAAATTTTTTAAAATTCCTCAATGCCTACCACTTGCAACCGAGCACGCCACTACCTGCTAACAGGTCTCTGCCTTGCGCCAATGATTGACATTCACAGGCTACCTTATTGACACTGACCCCAGCAAGCCCCGACAGATGATGACTAAAGATTTCTATCAGTGAGCTGGCCTGCTAATGCACATATTAGCACCTCGTGCTCGGCAATTAGGCATTCTATGATGGACACAGTGTTTTTTTAAACCTTAAGTACAAGCACTTTTTACTGTGACTCCTCCCCCTTAACCTTTTCCCTGCTGCGCGGCGGGGATTCCGCGCCTGCGCTGGGCATTCTATTGAGCGGGCGGGACCATGACGGAACCGCTCCGTCATCAGCACAGCTCAACCACGGCTGGTGACGGAGCGGCTCCGACACCAGCATAGACCCGCCGTGCGGCTGCCCCGCCCCCTTAGCGCTGCGCCGGAATAGCCACCGCAGCGAAGGGGTTAACGTGCAACACCTACTGCCATCTGCTGCCTTGTGTTCCTTAGCAGTTCTCTTAAATGTGCCGTAGAGGTGTAGATTACTAAGAGGAGCTTGCCGATGTAAACCTGGTAGGAGTGGGTCTGCGGCGCACAGTTTGTTATTATTTTCCCTTTTTTAACTTACAAATACAGACAATGGAAACATTGTTTTCCGTCTGTATTTATATGTAAAATTCCGTTTAAACTGAAAACCGGGAGCCTTAATTATAATATCTTCCACAATTCCTTGTGCATACAGGTTCTGAGGCTCATCTACTCAGATATTAACCTAAACTTGCACAAAAGAAGAGTGGTTCAAGGTAAACAACACAATTTGAACGCTGTTCACGAAATCAGTTGGGTATGATTGGAAAAACTTTCAGACACACCTTTCACCCAGTTGTAGATCGACAGTTGGAAGACATGTGGAAAGGGGGAAGGACATCCCCAAAGGCACCCTAAGCTAAGTGCCCCTGTGAAAGTCCAGTGATTGTATGCAGTGGGACCTCTTCTGGGGTCAGGGGAAGACTTTATGCAAAAATATGTTCTTCAAAAATGTAGACAACAACATCGTAAAGATAAAAGTTCTTTACAAAAAGGCTCTCTATGAATTGTAAAAAACAGTTGTGGCAAAAAGGTAGTTTTTTTTACTCAACATTGTTGGTGACTATATTTTCCAAGGGACTTCTTTCTACATTTTTGTCCACCTTCTTTGCTCTGTATTGTGCATGTTTCTCCTATATTTAGTTCTATAATGTTTCAAAGAAGCATTTCCCCGTTTTATATTCTTTCCTTTGTAGGCCTGTTTTTTTCTTGCCTTCTATCTTCCTTCCTCTTTTAGATATGTTCCCCGCTGTCATCCTTAATGAAACCTTGTTCTCACTCTACACTCTTACTCCATCCAGTTACGCTTCTCCTCCTCCCTCCCTTGCCCTGCTTCTCCCCTTGTTCCTGTCTCCATTCCTGTGTACGTTTCGTTTTTTTGCAGGGAGATTACCCCTTTTCTCCCTCTTGCTACACTCAGTGGCGGCTGGTGACATTTGAAAGTGGTGGGGCGGAAAGTGGTAATCACACTGCACCGTAGCACCCCAGGACCTCAGGACCTCACACTCTGCTGCCTGCTGTCTCCAGGCCTCTGGGCTCAAGCCCTCAAACCCAAGACCTCAGGCCCACTCATCCTGGAACACAGACCCTCACACTCTCTCTGTAGCCCTCTCACCCCGGACCACAGACCCTCCCACCCTCGGACCTCAGTCAGCCCCTCTGACCCTCTCAGACCTTAGACCCTCACACCCTGGCTGCAGCCCTCTCACCCCCGGACCTCAGACCTTCACACTCTCGGACCTCAGCCCCTCTCCGACCTTAAACCCTCAGGCTCACACCCTGCAGGCAGCCCTCTCACCCCCGGACCTCAGACCCTCACACTCTCGGACCTCAGCCCCTCTCACCCTCTCGGGCCTTAGACACTCACACTCTGCAGCGCTCTCACCCTGGACCCCAGCCCCTCTCACCCAAGACATCGGGCCCTCACACTCTGCAGCCCTCTAACCCCCGGACATCAGGCCTTCAAGTTCTCACCCTCAGGCAGGCCCACGGACCCTGCCGTGCTTGGCTGAGTGAGAAGCGATCACAGTGGCGCGTCCGACTTTGTGTTAAGACCAGTCACGGCACTGACATTGCTGACAGCATAGTAAAGGCACTAAGGCAGGCATGTTTGATCTTTACAAAAGGTAACTACAAACAGTAAGGAAGGACTGGACCATTCACATATTGTTCCTATTAAAGTGGCAGAGGCTCAATGGTTGCAGAGTTATTGTCACATACAATGCATAAAGACAGTGCATCTTCTCGTCATTCTTATCATGCAGTTAAGTCTTTAGTAGTTACATGACTTCCCAAATTTCATTTCAGCACTGTCTTAATTTAGCGTCTTTTATTCATTTCACAATACTCGAGACGGACCACAGTAGCCACAACGACGATTTGTTCTTATTTTATTATCAGATCCCAGACCTTACCCGTTTCATCTTTGGTTTACTGTTTCATTCCATCAGTGTCTCTTCAAAGCCATTAAAGAATTCTTTTCCAAACATGGCAAAGACATTTGGTTTCAGTTGATGTCACGGAGATGTTGCTCACATTCCCAACATACTTGTCACATAATTCGTTCGTAACTTGCCTTTCTTCCATGTCCTTCAAATCGCACGTCGTGCTAGGGTAAAATACCCCTACAAACCCTGGCCGGTCCATTAAGTTTTTAAAAATAGAGGCGGCCCTTACAATCATACTCTGTCCGTGTCCTGTTGTTCTTATTTTCATATCAGAACCCTAGATCTGGATCTATATATCCATTGTGTCTGTCCTGCAACCAAACCCAGCTACATCCACCTCTCGGGCTGGTACAAATCATCGGATACGGGTCCCATAGTACACTCATAGCAGTCATGGACAGGCAGTTGCTATGAATGCCGTCAGCTGGTACCTGCAGATTAAGGACGACCGACGAGAATACATTTTATGCAAGAAATTCACAATTTGCACCCAAGCATTCCAGTGTTAATAGCAAAAAAAATTGCTTTCAGTCGCTAAAATGGAGAAGCTCTGATAGTAATTTGAGGCAGTGGGAAACAGTACTACCCACTATGCGCATTCTGCCCCCAGTGCATCATCGCCGGCGCCGCCAGTTAAACGCAGACAGTAACTCTGTACATGTAAGCATAGTAAAATATGCGATAACATAAACCAACCAATGGTAATAACGCACCACCTGATGATTGCGGGGATGTTACCACATCGAGGTATTACCAATGTGGTAATACCTCGATGTGGTAACATCCCCGCAATCATCAGGTGGTGGAATGAGTTTACTGACGACGCCCTCTAAGAGCGGTATTGAAGCATGATTCTTAACTAATGCAACGAGGTGCAGTAAAACATTCAGAGTCCAATCAGGGCTTTTACCTCAAAAGAAAAATAACTTTAATCATTCACTACTACATTATGTTAGCGCACGTGTACATAAACAGTATCACAATCACGTACAATAGGCCTAAAAATACCATTTGCCATAATGTAGGACAACAAACAATACTCACCCCACCCCACAGACCTAAAAAGTTCTTTGTTGTGGAGCAAGGAGTAAACAAGAATGCCAGGAATACTTCCAGACTGTTTATTCTGAGAGCCTCTAAGCCTGCAGGCAGGGAGAACGCGTAAAGCTATACTGCAGGCTTTCTAACTTGGCAACTCAGAACTGGCGCAAGGGCATTGTCTGGCATACACTCGAACCGGAGTGGGTGGTAGCGTAGCAGGCAGGCGCAGAGGCGCGGGAGCCATCCTGTGGGTATTTATTTGAAGAACACAAGATTTTTGCACTTGTGGCGCCTCCGAGCCTGTGGGTCTAATGCGACTCTCACTCTTCATTCTGGTCACAAGACAGTCCCACCCCACAGTTCACGCCAGTTTTCAGCCTTCTAGTAGAGTTCTCAGTACAGAGAGTTCTGGACTGGTATGCGGTCATCAGATTCAGCAGGGTAGGTTAAGTTTAAATTAGGGTCACACAGGCCGAGTGCAGCCGACTACTCACCTGCGGCAAGTTACAGTAAGTAACACTAACACATTTCATTCACATTATGCTAACTGTAGCAGCAGCCTACAGGCAAAAGCGCGGGGGGCGTCTGTAACATGCAGGTACAGGTGAAACAGTACTCGTGAAACAGTGGTGTGGTGTGCGCTGCTACTGTCTGTGCTGTGCACAGTAAAAGACTTACGTCGTAGATGGTGGACGAGGTGCCGTGTCACGGTGGTCGTGAGGTCCGGTCCGGGTCCGTAGGGGCACACTGGGCACACACACTCTCAGTCTCTCACTACTCTGTAACCAGGCCAGGGCAGGACGACGACGACGGACGGACTCCTTGTGAGTTGTGAGTGACTCTAGATTAGAAGACACACTCTCTCTGACGATGACGAGTCTACTTCTTCTACTTTCACTTAGTAGACTTGTTGTTAGTTTCGTATTCTGGTTGTTGTTTTGGTGCGCCACGCGTGGTAATGGCCAATCACCTCTACTTTGCTGGATAATAGCCACAGGTGATTGGTCATGCAGTGCGGGCCGCAGCAGAGCAGCCAACACCCACGCCGCGTGGTACCATCCTGCTGCAGCAGCCAATCCTGGCGCAGCGTTAAGAGCGCCACTGCGCCAGGATTGGCTTACGAGCAGACTGCTATTTGCCCCTAATGAGACCGGGGCCCGGGTCCCATGCCTGTCTAGTCTCTGAGTGATATGGGGGGTGGGGGGTGGATGGACCACAGTACGCATGCGCAGGCCAGTCAAAATATCGAGGCCTCCTGGATTTCACTTGCGCTGTGTGTACAGTTACTGTAGTACACACTGCGCATGTGAAACCCACGAGTCCTCAATATTTTGACTGGCCCGCGCGCAGTTACTGCCAGTGCCAACGCTATTCTGCTTGCGCCGCCCCCCGCACGGCCCACTCCCTTATGCGCTGCCCGATTCTGTCGGGCTTCTCCCGGCCGGGGACGGTAGCACGCTGCTCAGATTAATCCCGTTCTGAGAACGTTCTGACTTCGTTTTTAAATTATGCATGTTGTTGTTGTTGGCAGGTGCGTCCATGGCTAGTGGGGCAACGCCCCAACGCCCCCAATGGACGCACCGCCACTGGCTACACTTCTGCTTCCATTCACCTTAGGCAATCACTCTTCCCCTCTGCTCCATTCCCTTTTTCCTTTGCCTCGACTCTTGCCCATGACTCGCTGTTCTCCTTATCTCAAGATTGCATGTGTCCACTTGATGGAGCCCTTCCAACTGTTCTCTAAATTGAACGGTGGGCAGTGTGTAGATTTTTTTCCCATTGGCAGTTCATTCTGATTTTTTTTAATGGATTTGCTCTGTACTAAAAAGTGTTTACGACTTTTTTTTTAAAAAAAATTCAAACATCGAAATTTTTCCCTTTATGTTATTCTCTGCTCGACGTTATTTATATATTTGACTTTTTTTTTACTGTAATCCAAGAGTAACTGGGCATGATATGCTTTACACCTAATGTCTGATATATATATATGACTGATAATTTGGAGGCATGAAGGCTGTGTGTAAGGCATGCCCACAGGTAAGGCCTCGAGCCAACTTCCCACAGCACACGGCCAAAGGCAATGCATTGTGGTCTCTTTTCTGTGGCAAGGGGGAGAGCACAGGACACAGTGTACTGCCACACCCTGCATTCAGTGCCAGATATACACAGCAAAATAAGGTGTGTAGTGGGTTAAAAGGCAGAGGAACGTGCAAAAGATATGGCCAAAGACCACGTACTGTTCCAAGTGCTTGCAGCCCATGGATACATGTGATTTTTCGCTTTAAGTGCAAATTCTCATTAAAGCAGACATAGCACTTTGGGTTAAAAACGAGATAACAACTGTAGAATATTTTTTTATAAATATGAAATAGTCGTGTTCTGGTCACAAGGTTTTTGACTCTGAACCTGGAAACTTGGTGTCAGGATTTGATGTTAGCACGACAAAAAATGATGTTATACTTGGCAAATGACTGGTCTCCTGGTGCAGTAAATTAGAAATATGTTTTTTTATAAAGTTACGTTTAAAGTAACAGCCAGACTGTATATTTGACTGCCTTAGTTAAGCATTTCCAACTCCTCGGCATCACATCATAGTTTCTGTGACCAGGCTCAATAGAAATTCCACACGCTATACCATTCTATAGACATTATTGCTGTTTTAGATGTAAAAATATTCTCTACAATGTTTTGTGTTACTCATTGGAGACTGATCATTATTACATCATATACCTGACTTGCAGAAATTAAGTGCCCTTTTAGTAAAAAAGAGAAGACAACCTTACTGAAATAGTGTAAGCCAAAGCAATAGTTTTCTGTAGAATAGGAGCATAAAAAAATTATGCTCATGCATGTCAATAATGGAGAAATTAAAAAAAGAAAACAAATAATGCTGAATAAATTAAATTTAGTTACATTGTCATAGCATCTGGAAAATAGTAATTAAATGAAGCCTATAATTATGAAGTAATTATATGAATGCAGTATTACACAAGTGTTTAAATAATATTCAAATTGAAAATTAAACTGCTTTTTTAGAATTCACGTAATATAATTGGTTTGTTAAATAGTTATACATAATTTTATAACTGTTTATCAGCATATATGAACAATATTCCAGTACCTTAGGTGTGATTTGCTTTTAAAAATTAGAAATATGTCATAATTGTTAAGCCATGTTAACTTATGTGAATCTCAATATGTTTATGGATTCGGCTACCACACCCTTGATTGCCAACTTTGTAAAATATTTGTATCACCTTTTGAAAACTTATGCTTTTGATTTAAGATATTAAATCTGTATATTAAGTATGTGAAGTCGGCTGACTAATTGCCCTAGGCAAAATTTGAATGACACTTCTTGAACAGACCAATGAATGAAGAGTGCTGACGATAAGCCCCGTTCTATATGTATTCAAGTATGCATTTTTATTTATGAATTTAATTTGGAAACAAGAGTCTGGCAACAGCTAACGCTGCCTCAAAACCAGACCAAAAATGTGCAAATGTATTTGCAGTGGACTATGTTTTTCCAGTAGCTAAGTGGAGGCCACAAACACATCCATTAGCAAATACCAGGAGTTAGGATACTGTTTCAGTGCAATAAATACTTGCACACACAAGAACATGACTGCTGAGAGATACTTTACACCTACACAGATATCTTTCTTTATTAATCACTCTATAAGAATTAAATGGGGAAAGTAAGCAATTAACGTACTTACTAAAGGTGTTTCTTTTGCATTTTCGTTTTTCTGTAAATGCTGAACGCATTAGCATTTGTTAAAACTAAAAGCATCAACGTATTAAAACTCATTGGCTGTCAGTGAAAACATGTTTGCTTTCTCTTTTAACATATATATATATATATATATATATATATATATATATATATATATATATATATATATATATATATATATATATATATGTGTGTGTGTGTGTGTGTGTGTGTGTGTATATATATATATGTATGTCTATATAGTACAATTTGCACAACTGAATTTACAATAATTTGTTATTATTGTTTGTTTAGCAAAGGCAAAATATATTTGTTGTTAGCTTTCAGAAGGATTACAGAATTGTCAACGTTTTAATCAAAAGTATGTCAGAAACCTTCCAAGCAGAATATTGGATGATGGACTTCACACAATTAACTCTTTTTCTATCAGTTTTAACATGTAAATAACACCCAGTCTTGTTTTTCATTTTGAAATATGAGATTAGCTGAACGTTTAATAGGAGCAATCTGTCTACCTCCCACTGCACTGTTGCTTCACAGCACCACATAATTGCCATGTAATCATCTCCATTTTCAATAACAAAGGATGCTGTTTGAGTGATATGAAGGGGATGATTCAGGCAGACAGGCTTTTGTGGTTCTACAAATTGTCTCAAGTGAGATCTATTTTGATGAATGTAAACAGCACCGAAATTAAGTTGGAATTGACATGCATCATTGTCAGTACTAATGTACAGCGAACAATAATAAAGTGCAGTGAAGATATATTTATACTTGAAGCAAACCCCTTAATAATGTGACCGATTGATTTTACTCTAACTTCACAACCATGGACAATAAAAAAGTTACTCATTCAGAAAAAAACTGTCTAATAAAGGAGTCCTCTTTCCTGAGGTTTAGAGTTTGTTGGTGTGAGACATAGTAACTATTATGAAGTGTGACCTTAAAGGTGGGGCCTAATATGGAGATTCTTATGCTTTTCATACCAACTTGACCTGCACTGTTAATTTCTTTTTTTTTTACTGTTCAATTCCCGCAGATTTGAACTGCGGAAATGTATATTGAGGTGAAAAAAACTGTTGTGCAGTCTTTGTCTCACCTCACAAACACTTCACAAGGTCTAATCATGACTTGTTTGAAGTAGGATTGGTATTTAAGCAAGACCGCGTAATGGAGGCCTTAAGGAGAAAATCTGCATTACATCAGGCCAAGCCTGGCTTTATACGGCTTCGCTGAGATTTTTTTAAGAGGCAAAATGCCCAAAGATAAACCATTTCAAATGAACTTCACTTTAAAGTAAGTGCATTAGTTGGAGGGTTTCGTTGGTTATGAAGCCCTCAACAGACACTGTGATTATCCATTTGGTCACTTTGTTGTCAGAGTAACATTACAAAGCGTACCATGCAAGAGAGAGTATTGTATGCCTCACGCAGATCAGTGTGTGAGTAGAAGACTGCTCCACTAGAGGACTAATACCACCAAAATAATATTAGATTCAGCAGGTTTAACCGCTTGGGAATAGGGTGTGTGCAAACGTACCCCAGTATGGCTCTTAAATTTGGGAACCAGACATCCTCATTATTGAACCTTTTTACTCAATTTATGATGATTTGTGTCCCAAAACTGGAGAGAGGACCTGGGGTGGGGTGCTGGGCTGAGAGGGGGGATTCTAAAAATGAAATGGATGACTTCACACAACCCCTGGGTGTCATGTTTCATCATTGGCCATCACACACACGCCATAGAATGCTCTAGTGGTGGACGGCCCTTGTTGTAGGTAGAGGGACTATTCCGTGATGCTCTTAAGGAGTGGGAGCTCCTTACAACTAAACAGCCCATGCACCTACCTGTGTTCAAATTACGTCATTTATTAATGGGTGCTGTAGGAGTGATTTAAAACATGTATTGGACACTTGAGGCAAAATTACGCAGCTTCTGTCCTTTCTAGGTCGACATGTTTCATCGCAACAAAATCCTGCAGATGTTTCTGGGTTTGGCCTAGGATCCTGTTTGTCCCTTTTTGAATCCCTGTAACCAGCGTCAACACCCACTCAGTGCACACACAAACATGTGAAAATGTAACCCTGTTAAATGAATTGCATGTTCGGTGGTTGTTAATTGGGGTGGACTCTGGGTGCTACTTCAATTTGGGAAAGTACTGAACAGCATGCAGCATCTTGCTAAGCATATAGTTAAAGGGAAGGAAAGGGTTACAAGTCGAGTAAGGTCAGGAAATAATACTCAAACACTTAGGCCCAGATGTAGGTCACCAAATACCGGTCGGTAACGGCCGATTTCAGCCGTTACCGACCGGTATTTGGTGATTGAGATGTAAGGGGCCTTTAATTGACCAATTCGGTATATTTACAGAATCGGTAAATTTACCGATTCTGTAAATTACCGAATCTGTAAATTTACCGAATCTCAAATTTGTGATGTAGGTGGCACTAAAAACAGTGCCACCTGCCCTTAAGAATTCATTATTTACCATGACATACTATGTCATGGTAAATAACGAATTCCTGTGTACATGCACATCTGTGCATGTACACCTTAGGGCATTTATGTGTGCCACATGGCACACATGGCACACAAGCCAGAATCAGGGGTGCAACAGGGTGTCAAAGTGACACCCTGTCCCCCTTGCAAATTTGGTAATTTTACCGAATCAGTATTTACCGATTCGGTAATTGACATTGATTCATATGGACCTCAAGGCCCATAGGAATCAATGGCAAATACAGAATCGGTAAATACCGATTCAGTAATTATCGAATCATACCGATTCGGTAATTAATTCGGTAAAATTACCTACATCCTGATTGCCAGTTCTCTTATTCGGTATTTAAGAATCTGTAATCTGGGATTACCTACATCGGGCCCTTAGAGCCTTACTGAATATATTTGCTCAAATTTCAAATATAACTTTTTTTTTTTAAGTTTGAAAAGCTTTATTGAGTTGAAGAAAACAATGTAAAACATCAGTACAATAGCACAAATAAAGAGCAATAGGAATTAAAATAATTGTGGAGAATAATGTGCCAATAAACAAGAAAGGCCCCAAAAGGGGAAAACGCTATACAAAGAAAAAATGCTTTTATAACTTTTCATTTTGTGGGGAAGGAAGAGAGAAAGAAAGAGGGAAGAAAGGGGAAAATGGGGGAATGGAAGGGAAACAGCAATAGAAAAATATATGGTAAGAGAAATAAAGAGGTATGAAATACAGAGAAGTTCACAGTAATAATAATAACAGTAATACTAAATATAACAATAACATGAGATCAAGAGGTACTTTTAGATAAAAAGTCTATTAAAGGGGACCAAAGTAAATCACGTTTTATCAACAATGGAGTAGAAGAAGCACATGCACGATCTAGTCTATGATGAAATATAACTTTTTAAGTAGTATTTTATTCATTTGAATCTGTTTTGTTCTTATGGGTATCCCTTATTGCCAGTCTCATTACTAGCTGAAGGGAAGGGCTAGTTGAATGATTAAGCTCTTAAACCAGTAAAGGATTTCTTGTCTCAGATGTAATCCAAGTGAATCAAAGATATCTTTTGTATGGTAATGTGTGTCTGGCAACCCTTGTTTGAAGTGGTAGAGTGCCTTGGTTATGTTAATTACTAATTGGGTGCTCGGAAGTGGGATTTAAGTTGTTAGAAATAGTTGAGTCTTGGTGGGGAGACTCACTCAAAACTGTCAAAATTAGGGCCAGGACATATATACTTCCAATAATCATACTGCCTTTTAGTTAGAGGTAGTGTATGGAAAATTTCAAAAACACCTATTATTTGGCAGAGGATAGATGGGATTATGCATAATAAAGAAGAGTGTGATTGGTCATAATCCGGGACATCAATGTATGTGACCTACATGAGTAAAATAAGTGGAGGAGATTAAATATATAGTGCAGGGTAAATAACAGATTAACACAACTTGCACAACACATTCCCTAATATTCCTGAAATTTTTGAAGTCTTGAAAAAAAGGTGTTTACCTTGAAACACATTTTGGCTGTGTTGGAGTTTAAGATTTTTTGGGGAAATAAACGAAATAAATCTAAATTATAAAATATTTGGAGTACATTGTCCATGACTCATGAATAGTAAAATTCTAGAATGAAACCCAGCGTAACCTCCTCTAAGGAAGCTTTGACTATATTCTCCACTAGTGGGGTTTGGTTATGGAGGTTTGATGCGCTACCTCTCTATCTATCTATCTATCTATCTATCTATCTATCTATCTATCTATCTATCTATCTATCTATCTATCTATCTATCTATCTATCTATCTATCTATCTATCTATCTATCTAGGAGTAGTGTCTTGGATATATATATAAGATTTGGTAATTTTGGGAAAGTACTTCAGATGTCCCTAGTAAGACGCGAAAGGAAATGTAACTTTGCAACTATGTTCAATGGCGTCTTTACTGTGCTTTAAATTGACTCTTGTTTCCAACTCTTATTTGATATATACAGCAATCCACTGACAGGTTGTCAGAAGCAATAATTCCAATTCCACATCATCCTATCATGAACACATTCAGGCCTCACTGAAAAATGAGACTTTTGCTAAGACGCACCTCCCAAGAGTTAGCATTAAAAGTGACAGAATTTTCACTAAAATGGTTAGCATGTTTTTTATTTCAGAGATGTACTTATATACATTGTTGCTTTTATTAATATCATATACTGTGCACCCACTCTCACAAACCCAAAGCACAAATATTGTTGGAAAGGTAACACTGGTACATTTTCAAGTTTCTTTTCTTGCTTTTAAAATGAAACAGTTTAATTTTGCATTGTGTTTTCAATTGATGTATACAAGTGTCAATCCAATGCCACTGTCGCGATGGGCAGTCCTTTATGTCAGATACTCCATTCATGTAGAAATACCCAGTTCTGTCACTTAATCCTTTTCATACTACATATGCTTCAGTTAAGAATAGTCCTACACATTTCATGCATTTCACGCATTATCTCATCGTCCCTCCCTCGCTTCCATTCCTTGCAAATTGAGGCATCCGTGCCTCACCAGACACCCATACCACGTGACTCCAATGCGTGGAGTATAACTAGCCCCCGCCCCCTCCAGCCTCCTGTTTTTACTTTGTCTCATCTCTTGAGATGCACGTACCACACGCTGGGCGTATGCGGTGCTGCTTCTTCATTCTTTTTTGGATTCCATGGAGGTTTGCCCTCCATTCTCTGACTGCCTATGCATGGCGGGGCTGGCCTGGGCAGCGCAGTGCCTTCCCTAACTGTGTCTGGAGTCGAGGTGTGGTCTTGGCAGCAGAGTGGGCGGGGTCTGACAGAAGGAGTCACCAGCCCTGTGTGGCTAGGCCTGTCCTTCCGGGTTGGAGACCGGAAAGGGAAGCGGCAGCAGTGGGGATGCAGGGATCTTCGGCTGGCAGTTTTCTGGTCCTGTTTACAGTAAGGGCCTCGAGAAAGGCCATTTTTTATCATTCTATATTCTGTCGCGTTATTTGCTGATTGTGTCTGCTTTTTTTCCACTTTGGCTCATTATTTGATTTGTGTTCTGGGGTTTCCTCCCAGTTTTTGTGCCTGTTTCTGGTTGGTCCATCTTTTTTGGAGACTTCCTATTTAAAGTATCTGTCTGCTGTACTTCTGTCGATGTGTCATTATGGTGCCGAAGTGTACTGCCACGCGCAGGCATGTGCTGTCCAAATGATCCAAGGGATTCTTCTGCCCTACTGTCAGCTTCTGAGGTGCAGGATATGATTGAGGCTGCTGTGGCTTATGCTCTGGATGCCAGGGTCCAGGCTAAGCACAGGGCTTCTCGTTCTGCGGTAGGTCCGGTGGACTCTCTCTCTGAGGACTCTTCGGAGGCTGGCCGGCCTTCTACCTCTTCAGAAAAGTTTGTTCGTAGGGGAGATGTCCCTGCGATTCTTCAACAGAGAAGCTGAATCTGTACTCAGTGGAGGAGGGGAAGGACTTCCTTCCTCACTCTGCCAAAGTGGATGCCATGTTGGCCACTCTGATTGGTCGTATGGCGATCAACCCGGAGGATTGTTCCCGTGCGGATGAGACTAATGAAAAGGTGGATGGGGCTCTGAAGAAGCCCTTCTCTGCTAGTAATTTGACATTGCGGGCTGGCATATACTCTGCTTATGCGGCACAGTCATTGGTGTCTGACTTTGAGAAACTTGCCATGCCTATTCGGGAGGAAACAGACTGCTCTGACTTGCTTATCCACATGGAGCAGCATGCCAAACTCTTGGCTGACGTCTCTCCTGATGTTCCTAAGTTTTCTGCCATGGCTTCTGGTTCCTTGGCCCAGGCTCGTAGGAATCTGTGGATGCAGGACTGTAAGGTGGATTCTTCAGAGAAGTCCTCTCGCCTTAAAATTTCCCTTGATGGCAAGATGCAGTTTGGTGAGCAGCTGGACAGTATGATCGTGACGGCCCTCAAGGATCGTAAACATGCTCTGCCTTACAAGGGGAAGGTTTTGTCTTCTCAGTCTCATCACCTCTGGAATCCTCCTTCCTCCGCTTCTTCTTTCCATTCTTCCCATCAGTCCTCTAAGCCCTTTTCGGACCGTCAGCTTTAGTTCCAGCCCAAAAAGACGTCTTCCATGGTGGGTCCCAAGGGTCTGTCGGATTCTTTTAAGCGGAAGTCCAGACAACGATGGCGAGGCGGCCTCGAGGCCTGTGGGTGGGAGGCTGTTGTTTTTTCTGGAGACTTGTAGTCTGGATGTGAGAGATCACTAGGCTTTGAGTATTGTCAGGAGCGGTTATCTTATCGAGTTCGTCGCTTCGACCACAACACCAGCACCCTGCTCGACAACCTCGCCAACCTGGGACTCAAGCAACTGGTGTCCACCCCCACCCACCTCGCCGGACACACACTCGACGCCGTCTTCTCATCCAGCACAGACATCGACTTCAGCCACGCCACAGAGCTTCAATGGACGGACCACAGCTGCGTCCACTTCACCTTCAAGAGAACGACGACCCACCAACACCAGCAACAGACCGCCCGCAGAAGCTGGAACAAGATCACAGCAGACCAGCTCGCCACCTCCCTGAGCCATCACCCTCCTGCCAGCTCAGCGAACCCCAGCCAGGCCGCCGACAACCTCACGAAGTGGATCAGCAGCTGCGCGGACGAACTCGCCCCGCTGAGGACCCCGCCTAGCAGACCCGGCAGCAAGAAGGCCCCATGGTTCACCGACGAACTCAAGAGCTCCAAGAAGAACTGCCGAGCCCTCGAGAAAGTCTGGAAAAGGGAACCGACACCGGACAACAGGACCTCCTACAAACTTGCCACCCGGAAACACCACCAGCTGATCCGCGCCGCCAAGAAAACAGCATTCAAGGACCGGTTGGACAACAACGCACACAACTGCAAGGAACTCTTCAACATCGTGAAAGAGCTTTCCAACCCCAGCGCAGGAAACAACGACATCACCCCATCGCAAGACCTCTGCAACTCCCTCGCCTCATACTTCCACAACAAGATCACGGACATACACAGCAGCTTCAACAACCAACCAACGCACACCACGACCGACCAGCCACCCCCCCCCACCACCACCCTCCACGCCTGGACCCCGATCAGCACCGAAGACACCATCCGCATGATGAACTCCATCCACTCCGGATCACTGACCGACCCCTGCCCTCACCACGTCTTCAACAAGGCCGACGCTGTCATCGCACCCCACCTGCGAGACATCATCAACACCTCCTTCGACACCGCCATCTTCCCTGAAAGCTGGAAACACGCCGAACTCAGCGCTCTACTCAAGAAACCAACAGCGGACCCCACCGACCTCAAGAATTACCGCCCCATCTCGCTTCTCCCGTTTCCAGCCAAAGTCATCGAGAAGACCGTCAACAAGCAGATGGCCGCCTTCCTCGAGACGAACGGATCCCTCGACCCCTCACAGTCCGGCTTCCGAGCCAAACACAGCACCGAGACCGCCCTCATCGCCGCCACCGATGACATCCGAGCCCTGATGGACAAGGGAGAAACAGCGGCCCTCATCCTCCTAGACCTCTCCGCGGCATTCGACACGGTCTGCCACCGCACCCTAGTACGGCGCCTCAGCAACATCGGAATCCAGGACAAGGCGCTGGAATGGATCATCTCCTTCCTCGACGGAAGAACACAGAGAGTCCGCCTACCACCGTACAAGTCAGAGGCCTCCGAAGTCATCTGCGGCGTCCCCCTAGGATCATCCCTGAGCCCCACCCTCTTCAACGTCTACATGAGCCCCCTCGCGGCCATCGTACGCAAACACCACCTCAGCATAATCTCCTACGCCGACGACACCCAGCTGATCCTCTCCCTGACCAACGACCCCGCCGCCGCCAGAGCCAACCTGCACGAAGGGATGAAAGAGGTAGCCGAGTGGATGACGACCAGCCGCCTGAAACTGAACTCGGACAAGACGGAGGTCCTCATCCTGGGCTCCTCACCCTCCGCCTGGGACGACTCCTGGTGGCCTCCCGCCCTGGGCACCGCACCCAAACCGACAGACCATGCACGAAACCTGGGCTTCATCCTGGACTCCTCCCTCTCCATGACAAGGCAAGTCAACAGCGTCTCCTCGGCGTGCTTCAACATCCTACGCATGCTACGGAAGATCTTCTGGTGGATCCCCACAGAGACCAGGAAGACCGTCACCCAGGCCCTCGTCACCAGCCGACTGGACTACGGCAACGCCCTCTACGCCGGGACCACCGCCAAGCTCCAGAAGAGACTCCAGCGGATCCAAAACGCCTCAGCCAGACTCATCCTCGACATCCCACGATCCAGCCACATCTCCGGACATCTGAGAGACCTTCACTGGCTCCCCGTCAACAAGAGAATCACCTTCCGCCTCCTCACCCACGCACACAAAGCCCTACACGACCAAGGCCCGAGCTACCTCAACAGCCGAGTCAACTTCTACGCTCCCAAACGCCACCTCCGATCAGCCAACCACACCCTCGCCGCCGTCCCCCGCATCCGAAGAGCGACTACAGGAGGAAGGTCCTTCTCCTACCTGGCCGCCAAGACCTGGAACTCCCTCCCGTCCGACCTGCGCCTGACCCAAGACCACCTCTCCTTCAGGAAGAAGCTGAAGACCTGGCTGTTCGAGCAGTAGCGGCACCCCCCCCCCCAGCGCCTTGAGACCCTACGGGTATGTAGCGCGCTTTATAAGTGTCACTGATTGATTGATTGATCTTCCATTCGGCTGGGGCACCATCTGTACTCCTATCCCTAGGGCTCCGGAGAAGAGGAGAGTGCATCTGGAAAGGGTTCGGGATCTTCTGGCGAAGAAGGCGATCGTGCCAGTCCCCCAGGCACAGCACCAACTCGGTTGCTATTCCATTTTGTTTCTGGTTCAGACGGTGTCAGGGAGATTCCGTCCGGTTCTGGACCTCAAGGGGGTGAATGGCTGGGTTCGGACTGTTCACTTCAAGATGGTGACTTTGCAGTCCATAATCCCGTTGGTGGGGGTCCAGGACTTCCTGATGGCTATTGATCTGCAAGACGCCTATCTGCATGTTCCCATGGCTCAGGAGCATCATGGGTTCTGCGTTTTGCGATAGGCGACTGCCACTTCCAGTTTGCGGTTTTGCCATTCGGGCTGAAGTCTGCTCCTCGGGTCTTCACCAAGCTTCTGGCTCAATTGGTGGCCTTGATTCACAATCAGGGGATTTTTCTCCATCCCTACTTAGACGATTGGTTGGTTCATGCTCCCTCATTTTAGTTGGTTTCTCAGTCACACGAGAGTGCTTCTGGCCGTTTTGAGGGAGCACAGCTTTCTTATCAATGTAGGAAAGTCCTTCCTTGTTCCTTCTGTCCCAAGATCGTCTCTTTATTGGGGCTTGATTTTGATAGATTTGGGGGTGGTGACTCTGCCCGACATACGGGGTGGTCAAACTCCAATCTCAAATTATGTCTCTTCTGTCCGGCCCGGTCCAGGTGGCGGCTCATTGGCTCCAGGTGGAATGGGATCTGGCTGCCGCGGGTTTTCTGGTTCCATGGGCACGGTTTTATTCGCAAGCACTGATGGCTCGTGTTCCGGCGCATTGGTTTCCCCATTGTCTTCCCCTCTTCTCCTATTCGGGTGTCCCCTCTGATAAGGGAGGACCTTGGTTGGTGGCTTGTTCGGGGTCACCTGCTGAGGGGGGTCACTCTCTCCTCAGGCCCCATTGGTGGTCACCATGCATGCCAGCCTCTCGGGGTGGGGGGCCTGGCTTGGGGTTTTTTGGACCAGGGCCTTCTGGTCCCCCTCACAGAGCCGGAGGTCATCCAATTGGAGAGTGTTGGAGGCCATCTGTTTGGCTCTGAGGGCCTTCTCCCGGTTCCTACGGGGTTCGATTGTTCTGATCAGGACTGACAACGTCACAGCCATGGCGTATGTGAACAGGCAGGGGAGGACCAGGTCCTCGTCTCTGGCGGCGGTGCAGTTGTTCAGTTGGGTGGAGTCCCATCTGTTGGCGCTGTTGGCGATTCATATTCAGGGGTTGTCCAATTCTCTGGTGGATGCTCTCAGCAGGGCCTTCTCGTCCTCAGTGGATTTCTGCCTCAGTTAGGAGTTGTTTGTGGATCTGACAGTGCGCTGGGGTGTTCCGGTTGTGGACCTCTTTGCGAGTGTGGGTGATGCCAAGTTGGACCGGTTTTGCTCCCGCAGTCAAGAGTGTTCGGCCTGAGTGGTGGATGTTCTCTCCTGCCCTTGGCCTCGTGGTCTTCGATATGATTTTTCTCTTTTCCCCCTTCTTCTCTGATTCCTTCTGCGGGCACCTGTGATTCTGGTGGCTCCAGCTTGGCCTTGCGTCTCCTGGATTCCTCTCCTAGTGGATGTGAGGTCGGAGATGGAGTGGTTGCTGCCTCTGTTTCTGTCCTCTTTGGTGTTCCATGTGGTGCAGAAGGATGTTCTGGCCAGGATGCACTTGGCGACCTGGAGGTTGAATGCTTACGTCTGCTGAGTAAGGGGTTTCTGGGTAGTTTGACCTCTACTCTGCAAGCGGCTAGGCGCTCTTCGACCAACAAGTCTTACCTGAGGCACTGGTATTCTTTCAGTACATGGTGTCCTGACAAGGGTCTGGATCCTGCTTCCTCTTCTTTGTTTGAAGTAATGTTGTTTCTCCAGGATGGAGCTGCTTTGGGTTTGAAGGTTTCCTTCCTTCATCTGCAGTGGGCTGCGATTAAGGCTTTCTGGAGCTCTTGGGACAATCTCTTGGATCCCGATTTATTGGTTGGGCACCTTTTCAAGGGGTTGCGTAATGTTCTCCCTGCCCCTCAGCGGCATTTTCCCTCTTGGGATATGTCTCTGGTCTTGGAGTCTTTGATTTCGCCTCCCTTTGAGCCTTTGCTTTCTGCGGGCCTACGTCTCTTGTCCTTTAAGACCTTTTTGGTGGCCCCCTGAGTGAACTGGGTGCTTTGTCTTCCAAACACCCTTTTTGTATGGTTTTTGAGGACAGGATCGTTTTGAGGCTGGTTCTTTCCTTTCATCCTAAAGTGGATTCTCAGTTCCACAGTGATCAAGAATTAATCCTTCTTCCTTTTTTGATTCCCCTTCCTCGGAATCGGAAGTGCGGCTGCACTTGTTGGATGTCCGGAGGGCTCTATTTGGAGCAGATCGCTCCTTTTCGTCTTTCTGATTCCCTTTTTGTGAATTTTGGGGATGTGAATCAGGGTTTGGGTCCTTCCACTCCTTCTTTGAGTTATTGAGTTCGGTCTCCGATTTCTCTGGCTTACGAGGCGGCGGGCACCTTTCTCATTTGGGGGTTTAGGGTCGTTCCACTCGGTCCATTGCGGCGTCTTGTGCGGAGGTCCAGTGGGCTTTCATTTTAGAGATTTGCAGTGCTGCCACCTGGTCTTCGCCGTTGACCTTTGCCTCTCATTACAGGATTGGCCAGGAGGTTAACCGTGCTGAGGTTTTTGGGTCCAAAGTTCTTTCTACTATGGTTCCTGAATAGTGGTGATTCCTAGTTGTCTGTGTTTATTTATAAACCTGTTTTGTCCATACCTGATTTGGTTGTTCTGTTTGGCTTTGTACATCTCAACGTGTAAGGAATGGAAGCGAGGGAGGGACGATGAGGTAATGCATAATTACTTACCGGTATTTGCATTAATCTGAGTCCTACACCCTCTCTTCCATTACTTACGTCCCTCCCTCCCTCCCTGGTAGTCCAAGCCAACCTTTTGGTATGTTTTCAGTCTCTGTGGTATTCCAGGAGGTTGGAAGGGGGTTGGGGCTAGTTATTCTCCACGCTTTGGAGTCACGTGAGATGGGTGTCTGGTGAGGCAGGGATGCCTCAATGTGTAAGAAATGGAAGGGAGGGAGTAGGACTCAGAGTAATGCAATTACCAGTAAGTAATTGATGCATAATTCCCCATTCCTAGTGCATAATTCAAAAATCCCTTCAAGTGACATATATTGCAATCCAGCATTTAATTCTGAATGAAATCCTATATCAGACACCTCAGTCCTCTATCATCTCCATCTTAGAAATGTTTAACATGTTTTACAGATATATCCTTAAAAAGAGATATTTTTGAAGGCAAGGGAGATCTATTATTTTTATGTATTCCATACTCGATTAGCCAGGTGATGCTTCCTGAGCGAAATCGGCTACAGAAAAGGTGTAATCATCATTTTCTAGTGCCTTAATCCCACTGTAATTGAAAATTATTTCAACAAAGCAAAGCCAAGGCAAGATGTCATACTTTACATATAAATTTAACTTATTACTCAAATTGTAAAAAAACAGCCCACCTACCCAAGCTACTGAACCACTGACACATTATATAGATGAGAGCAGAGGTTTTGAATTGAATTTATGTCCCAAAAAATGTGTCTTTGTGCAACTCCCTTGCATGTTGAACACATGTGAAGAATCGTTTACTTAATTATTGATTCAATGGTCATTTCTTTTCACATCACCCGTTTTAGAGTTACCTTAACTAAATCCAAGCTACAAATTTAGCATTTGGATGTAAGCATCATTTAAACTGGGGACATATGTATTATATTCATCCCAGTTATGAATGAGCTTCACTTCTAGTTTTCTAACCCCTTTAAGGATTCTATCAATAACTTATTTTATAATGGATATATTCAGATGTTCTTCAGTAATACATTTAATGACCGGTGTGTTAACATATCACTTTGGTAGAAACAATTTCCCAGCAAATGCAGCTTTAATAATTTAGCTCTTGAATGCAAATACTGTATTATCTGTCACATTACATGTTTTGCATTTCAACATGCCGAACATTTCTCACTACCTTTATACATTGAATTAAACATTAATGTACTAAAATTCACTGTCACATTTATAATAATTTTTAAGTCTTATTCCAGAGGGCTTTCGGTTGCGTTTGTATTCAGTACAGATACAAATCAGTGCACTCACATCAACAGTCCACCGTCATACAAGGGCCTATCACATTCATAGGCCACAGGATGGAATTTTACCACCTGTCATGTAACCACCTCCTTTTTCTGAACATTACCTAACACATGCCTAGTGAACCTTTATTAATAGCTTCCATGACAGCTACAGGAGGCTTAGGAAGACAAGTGTTTTTTGCGTCTTTAGAACACTCACTGTTCTAAATACAGCTCCTTCCAGTTTGTGAATGGAAGTTGAGGGTGTACGAGTATGCCCCAAGGCAAGTTCCTTGAACTAAGCAGGCATATCTACCTTTGAAACTAAGGCAAACATGCTGGGGAATTTTCCAAAGTTTCCTAAAGAGAACATCATAAAATATGAAGAACGGTCGTTTTTGAAACACAGGGTAGTCTGTGAGAACATAGCATATGTCCTATCCACGGTTATGTGCAGTTCTGTGACTGTAATGCACATATCAAACAACAAACTGAACATCTATTAAGTTCTGATGGAGGATGAACATGGCAAACAGGTCAACCATTGACCCATACTTGCCATAGTAAATCAATGCGAGTGTGGCACCAGTGGATTTGAATCCATAGGTGAAGATTAAATCATGACTTGTGTATCTTTACTGCCTTTACTATCTGCCTTCGACCTATGCAATATCCCTGGGAAAGCACACCTACTGTAAGCTTTTCTGACCTGTTCATGTTTCTGTCCTCATCAGAGTTCTCCCTAATCCTGTATAATTGCCAAGTGAGCCTATATTAATCTCTTCTGTCCCTAGCTACTTGAAGCTTGAGAAAACGTGCCTTTAATGTGCCATCAACTCACCTACTGTGCTAAATCCACCTCCTTCCAGTTTTTGGATCCAAGTTGGAGGTGTCGGAGGATGCCCTGTGAGGCCTGTTCCTTGAACTGAGTGAGCACATCTATCATTGAAACTAAGGCAAACTTGCTGGGGAATATTGCCTACGTTCCCTATAGTAATAAGCCAAACAAATGTCCTGTGGGACTCATTCACTGACACTTTTACTTTTGCTTTGACAGTGGGAAAACTCAATTAATAATTTGAAAAAATATTGAAAAAGGGTACAGGACGCATTATCTTGTATAGTGATTGTTATCACATCTTATTCTAAAGATGTGAAAAGAATCAGCATACACAATATTAAGTCCTTTCAAAGCCAGTACACATGTTGGTGAATAGGTCCCACAGGACATTTGTTTGACTTATGACACTTTCTCGGGTTCTCGTGGGCAATCAGGGTGGAGATTATGTAGTATACATAAGTTCCCTAACAAGCACTTCAAAATCCAGTCAAGACATGTTGACACACATGCCGTGACAACATGGCATCTGTTCTGTCCACCGGTATGTGCAGTGTGGGGAATGTAATGCACTTGTCAAGTGGCGAACAGAATGGCTATCACATTCTGTGGGCAGATAAAGAAGTCGAACAGGAAGTGTATGATTTCTGGATGTAGAGGAACTAAAATTCTGCGGCTGCTTGCCTAGGGAAGTAGTGGCCCATAGACAGTAGATATCTATGTACAGCCATTGAAATGTTTACCTAACAGCAGCTCCACCTCATTCAATTTCCCAGTACTTTGCTTTTGTATGAAACAACATAAAGCAAGTAGGAAAACATAGACCTGGCTGAGATGGATACTGGGGACAGTAAACATGACTATACTGCCTCTTTCCCTGCTTTGAGCACACATTACAAAGACAACATAGTCACTCCTTTTTGGGTGTTTTAGGAATGAGATCAGCAAAGTGTTGCTCCTGCAGCCTTGTCATGTCCTCCAGAACATATGAAGTTGGAGTCTGCTGCTTCTGCAGCTGTGAGACTTTCAATCAATCAAGGAAAGACGTTAGTCTTCCTGTGGCTGTCTGAGGATAAACAACATATGCATTGTATATTGCCATCTGGATCAGGTGGGCAAACAGTTTCCTGTAACAAGTGTGAGTTTTACGACTCGCCTTGTATGGCTGAAGAACCTGGTTGTTCTTATCCACTCCGCCAATGTACTTGTTGTAATCAAGTATACAGGTGGGCTTGTGGACTTCAGCCATATGACTTCAAACTGTGATGGGGAAGTGCTCTCATCATGAATTGTAGTGAGCACATACATATCTCTCCTATCCGAGAACTTGACTGCGAGCAGTTTGAAGGTATGCAATGCAGTGTTCTAGGATTTCTGGAACGTCTTGCAAACAAGCTCCTGCTGGAATCCTTTGGAGTGACAATGAACTGTACTGCAGGCCACAGTGCCAGCTTTGTAGAGTTCACTGAAATCCCATCTCCCATATTGAAATTAACCACAAATAGGTTGTAACCTGAAAGGAGTGGCTGGAAAAGCTCCCATACAATTTTTCCTGTGACCCCTAGCATTGAAGGGCAACCTACAGGGTTTGTAGAGTAGTTCCTAAATTCCCAATAGCCTCTGCGCATTGGAATATTATATCCTATAGATGTGACGTAGGACTTAAGTCGACTAGGTCTCTATCGAATATATTAGACTTAATTGTGAGTGCCAATTAGCTAAGAGGTCACTAGAAACTTTCTTGAATAAACAAGAAGGGATTAATTTCTGACAACTGCATAAACATGACAACTTTGCTTCCCCAAGATAAAACGTATCTTCAGAGTTGTAGAAACTATAGATAGATATTTTGCTCTGTCAATCGTGCATGATTCGTTTCATCAGAGGTGCAGAGAAATAGAGATATGGGCGTTTTCAATAAAAGTATTTATTGAACAGTCTTCTTTCTCATGCAGAAGAAATTAACTGCTACAATTGTAATACTGGCTGTAAAGTATATTGTGTACAGCAAGAAGAGTATTATAAAATAATACTGTAAAAGCATGGTATGGTTTCTAAGCCATAAAATACATACATAAATAACTAAGACTAAAAGTACTCAACTGGTGCTTCTAAAATACGCCTACCCCGATGTACCTAACCTAAGTCTAGTACGAGGGAAGAAGTAAGTGAGGTGTAGCATAGGTTTAGTCTACTTTTGCCAAGAATCTATCCAAGATTTCTCTTAGGGTCTAATCAGCTCCGTACCTTGGTTTTAGAATGAAGGAGGTCTGGTATCTCTGTTTCGGGACTCGATTTCCCAACACCTCGCAAGGGGAGCTTGGAAACACTGGAGCTGGATTCTCAGCGAGAGAAAGGCAGCCTCTCTGTCAGTGCGTCAGCTGGAGGGTCAGCTTCCTTCGGCACTTGCTGTAGCGAGCTGCGTCGGGCCGTACGTAAAGTCGGACATAATAACATCACAGAAGAACCCCAAGGGAATGGTAGTTCTTTGAAAATGCCATGATTTCTAGGACAAATCAGTATTCAAGAAAGGGACTGTCCCTGACTGCTGAAGCCAAGTTTTCCAAGAAATCGTTGTGGCTTTTTGGAACTGGTGAAAGTAGCCATGCTTGTATTTGGGCTGCATGGGCTATGTCTAAATATGGGTATGATTTATATGCGTATATTAGGGTAATGTGAATTATACCTATATAAGGGCATGAATCGGGAAAATTACACTAGGGTCCTAAAACGCTTTACAACAGGTTTAGAGTGGAGTCCTTCCCTGTATACACTCTCAAGCTGTACACATAACCAGTAGACCTCTCACACAGCATGTACAGCTTAATGCCATTAGCAAGCTCTTTTGTTCGCAATGTACTGCCTGAACATCAGCTGCCCTTTGTACAGGATCCAAGTACTCATCGATGGCTATATTCTTAAATCTCTGGAAACCTGGCATACAAATGTTCCACGAGTGGACGAACAACCTGTCATGGTCTGTATGGTCCCGGACAATGCAGCAGAATTGTCATTTCATTTACGGAGCAAAGATGGGGGTTACCCAAACTGTGCAAGTAGACCAGTAGGACTGCCAGGTTGGTTTCTGCACTAACACCATTTTGAGCTTAAGGCACAAAAATATCTTCAACTCCTTCAGCGAAGTGGGTGTCTAATGGTGTGCCCTGGAATGGGACCCTAGAATGCCTCCATGCTCCATCAGAAATTGTTCAGCTCGCAAATTTCTTTGCTGCACAATTTGCTCAAGGAAGTCAATATCCAAAAAGACATGGATGTAGTCAATTGACAGAAAGTTGTTCATATCAACTTTACATCCAGCATCACCAGTGAAAGGTGGAATTTGCTGCTGAACTAAATTGGGGGTTGCAAAGAGGACATTCCATCTGTGCTTGCCACTGCACATGCCTGTTCCCTGGGTTGGTCTCACATGCTACTGTTGTCCTGCTGCAGCTTGGGAAGGGACAGCATGACTGTCATCATCTTCTCTCTCCGAATCGCTGGTAGATGAGTCATCAGATAGGATTTGGTCGACTGACAAATTACTTCCAGATTCTGCTCCATTGTCCTCTCCCTCAGATGCAGTCTCGGTATATGCTGTCTCAGTCACTGATCCTGCCTCAGAGCTGGCCTCCATAAACCAAGTTAGGGCTTGAGCAGCAGTCATCCATGAGACGCCCTCTCTGCTACTGCCTAAAACTGTCCTTCTAAAACACTATCCTACATAGAAGGCAGATAGAATGTATGAAACAGTTGGTGCGTGTGTGCATGAGTGATGTATGCAACAGTAAATAACAACATAGTCACCTTACCTAGTCTTCTTTCCTAAATCAGCAGGTTCTCAAAAGTCACTAAAAAAGACAAAAAAGATAAGTTTTACTTCACCTTACCACATACCAATCATTGCGCTCAGTGCTACAATAATGTTTGCTACCCCCATGACCTCCTGCTTAGATTCTCTCACTACCACATAGCAAAAGTCCCCTTCATCTCTCCATAGTTCCTCTCTCACATATATTAAATTAGTTTTAAAAGTGCTGGTAACTGCTGACTTTACTAATCCACTAATCCACTCAGATATCCATATAAAATACAGATCTGTTTTTTACAGCAGGCACATTTTCCTCTGTGCTACTTTATGGCATGTCAAAAGTGCCCTACGACAAAACGCCAATCTCCCTCTCGAGCAGGAACAGAATCACAAGTTATTTCGACATTTTTGCCTGGAATCTGCATACCTATATATATATATATTCACTAAAAAATCATAGGTTTAAGGGACGTTATAGTTAGTTGAAACAAATTCACCAGTTATAGTTAGTTGAGCTAACTATAATCCGCTTGCCCGCAATGCACTGCTGATGACGTCATATATTACATCACTCATGACATGGTCAGTAACATCACTGATGACATTACTCATGACATCTCAAATGACATCACTCATGACATCATCCAGTAAATGTGTATTTCTGTAAAGTGAAAATATTTTGCATATATAGCTATGCCAAGGTGTATTGAAGAATGAGTGGATTTACAAGTGCCTGAAGGTATTATTTAGTAGGTGCGTGACTGACTGAATAAGTGAGTGATTGAACGTGTCTTACTGAATGCATGGGTTAGTGACTAAACTGTGTGAAAGTATGTAGTAGTCTCTCAGTTGGGGTGTAAGCGGCTGCATGGGTTGGTGAGTAGCCACATGAGTGTCTATATGGGTTATTCATTTGTTGTCTGAGTGTCTGTATGGGTGCCTGAGTGTCTGTGTGGGTGGGTGGGGGGGTGTGACTTTGTGCATAGATGTGTGAGTGATTCACTGGGCATACGGGTTCAAGACTGCATCTGTGCAAGGCTGTCTGGGTGTGTAAGTGTGTCTGTGGGTGTGTTGGTGATGAATGAATGTCTCAGTGGTATATGTGTGAGTAACTACATATGTTTTAAGGCAGTATATGTGAGTTTTGGAGTATATACATGGCTATACATGAGAGTAAGTTATTTGAAGAATGGGTGTTAAATGAGTGTCTGCTTGTATCAGTGATTGTTTAGGACAGTAAGTTTGTGTTAGTATCAGTATAAACACGTAATGTGGTGTGTGTATAAATAACTCAGTTGGTGTGTATAACTGCTGTATACATAAGTAAATGAGTATGTAATTCATTCTTTTCATGACTGACTAGGTGTATGAGTAACTCTATGGATGAGTGGTAGAGTGTGGCTGAATGTATAGGTGTATGAGTACATATTATAGTACTGTATTGATGAGTAACTGTATGTATAAGTCACTGGATGTGTCTATAGACCTAGGAAATAGTCTGTGGTATGTAGTATCTGGCATTGTTGTGTGTATGCTTTCAAAATAGTAGTCTATATTTTAGAGTGGATGTATCAAAGTTTATATTAGAGCATCAGTATATACATCAAATTATCACGTGGATGATGTCATCAGTGATGTCATCAGTGATGTCACTGACCATGTCATTGGTGATGTAGTATGTGACGTCATCAGCAGTGCATTGTGGGCGCACGAGTTATAGTTAGCTCAACTAACTATAACTGGCAAATTTCTCTGGTTTTCCATGAGTCAAATGTACAACTAACTATAACGTCCCTGAAACCTATGTTTTTTTCAGTAAATTTCTAAGGTTTTTTAAATGCTAATTCCTAACTATAACGTCTGTAAAGCCTATGTTTTTTCAGTGAATTTCAAAGGTTTTTTAAATGTTAATTTCATATTTTAATATTTATAAAACTTATATTTTTTAAATTATTTTTAAGATTTTGCAACTCTATTATCCTTTTGTTTAACCTTAAAACGTATGTAATGTTTTATATCTTCCCCAAAAACTACAGTCCTGTACCAGTAGTCTACCAAGCTCAATCAGCATGTAAATCCTATCCACCACATTTAAATGATGCGCATTTCGTATTTGATGGCTTTGGGGCACCGCGTCCCGTGTAACAACATATACATTTGAGGTCGTGCTAGCCGCTACTTTGGTATGCGACGGGTACGTACTACCAAGCCGTGCGTTACATCATATACATATGGGGTCGCGCCCGCTGCGCGTTGCATATGTGACGAGTGCACACTGCCACGCCCTATGGTACATCATAGACATACAGTGTTGTTCCGCGTACGGCATTCCTTCATTTCTTTTGTCTCAAAACTATATCTAAATAACTTTAAAGTGTGTATGAGAGCAAGCGATAATGTAAACTATTTTAAACATTTATATATTTCTAAATGTAATAAATTTATAGTAAATATATTTTCTCAAAATCACTTCGGGTGTGGTCTCCTTGCGCGCTGGGTGCGTGATTGCCATGTGACCATAAAAAAAAGCATTTTATTAGCTCATAACATTTCCCATTGTAACTGTTGGAAAACACCACCCATTTTAGTCAATCTCTGTACTGTATTTGATGAGAAACACCTCTTCTGCTTAGAGAGCTTTTTCCTAAACTTTTTGCTATGTACACATATCTTACACTACACACAACATGCAATCATCATCTTCATCAATATTCATGGTCTGTAAAGTAGCCTTCCACCTGTGATAGCCATGCACCTAAAAGTTACATAACCAAAGTTTTCTCCACTACCAGAGGTAACATGGTTGCATACGCTGCCCACAGCACAATGTAATGTAGTACGGCCCAGAGGAAGTATCATGCATAGATAATGAACACATGGACACAGATAGATAGTAAAAGAGGGTACGGGCATGTGCGCTCGACTCCTTTTTATTATCAGCGTCACATATCCAGTGACATCTGTGCTGGATGCGTGTGGGGTGAGTTTAAAGCAGCTACGTAAGTTGGACTTGAGCTACAGTTTGTCATACTAGAAGCAACAAAAAGCGTGTGTGGAGCCTGCGATGATGCGTATGCGTGGTGCGGACAGAGCGCACAGCAGCAATATCTTTTCCTACAGGACTACCTCATCTACAATACCGACTCAATGTGAATTGTGAACACTGCTGTCTGCAGTGTAAATTGAAGGCAGTACTTACACAGACATCCATGAATACTTTTACTCACTTCCTCTTCACAAAATACAACAACATAAAATGCAGAAAACTCTGCAATAAATATATCAAAACAATTTGAATTCCGATTTCTGCTGTCCACAATGTAGACTATTCAGTATTCCTTTGCACTTGCAAGATAAATTTGGTCTTGTACTAAACATATAAGTCATCTAAAAAAATGTCTTCAAGCAAGTATACTAAAAGGATAATGTGCATATTTCAATAGACGTTAGTAGTTACTTGACTACTGAATTCTGTAATTAAACAATCACCACTCGATCTGAATTGTGAACACTTCTGTCTGCAGTGTAGGCCAGAGAGAGCGGTCAGCAAGGGCCCACAGCTATGTAACGTCAACTTGAGATCCCCAGTTTGTCATAAGCAAAGCAACAAAAAGCGTGAGCTGAGCCTGTAATGATACGTATGCATGGTGCAGACAGAGCGCACTGGAACAATGTCTTTTCCTACAGCACTGCGTCATCTACAATAGCGACTCGATCTGAATTATGAACACCGCTGTCTACAGTGTTAATTGAAGGCAGTACTCACACAGACAACCATGAATACTTTTTCTCACTTCCTCTTCACAAAATACAACAACATAAATTACAGAAAACTCTACAATAAATTAATCAAAACAATTCAAATAGGGATTTCTGCTGTCCACAGTGGAGACTAGTCAGTGTTCCTTTGAACTTGCAAGATGAATTTGGTCATTGTAGTAAACCTATAAGTCATCTAAAAAATGTTTTTCAAGTATACTAAAAGGATATTGTGTATATTTCAATAGACTTTCTAGTTACTTGACTACTGGATTCTGTAATTAAACAATCACTACTCAACCTAAATTGTGAGCCATGCTGACTGCAGTGTAGACCAGAGGCACTATTCATTAATGCCTCACAGCCACGTACCATTGAATTCGAAAGCATGGAGTTGGGTGCACAAGATCGGAGGGGGTACACAGAAATATTCACAGACTTGAACTTCTAACACCCTCAATCATAAAATCAAGACCCCATTTCACTGTTCAGACCTGCTGTACCGCTGTGTGCTCCACCGACTGGTGTCAACCAAGCACAATATTCATGTGCAACAGTTAGCTACGGAAGCACAGAGTCTGTTGCACCTCAATGGAGGGAGTTCTATGAAAACCAAGCAACAAGTAATATCGGACATCTTCCATTGTTGAATCAAGACACCGTTCCACTGTTGGGTCCTACAGTTGCTTGCACCTGGTCGAAGGGAGTACCTTCATCTCCACTCTCAGATGAGGTTCTAACATCCTCCATTGTCAGATCAAGACACCGTTCCACTGTTGGGACCTAGAGTTTGATGCACCTCATCAGAGGGGGTACCACAAATCATCACAAATTGTAAATTCTGACATCCTCAATCATACAATCAAGACCCCGTTCCACTGTTCGGACCTGCTGTACCGTGGTGTAGTCCACCAAATACAGTCAACCAAGGCCATTAATCATGTGCAGCAGTTACCTACGGAAGCACAAAGTCTCATGCACCTCAACAGAAGGACCTCTGAAAATTCACCTGCACGTTATATCAGACATCGTCCATTGTGGGATCAAGACACTGTTCCACTGTTATGACCTAGAGTTGGTTGCACCTGGTCAAAAGGAGTACCTTCATCTCCACTCTCAGATGTAGTTCTAACATCATCCATTGTGAGATCAAGACACCATTCCACTATTGGTACCTAGAGTTTGATGCACCTCATGGGAGGAAGTACACAGAAATCATCACAAACTTTAACTTCTGACATCCTCAATCATAGACTGAAGACCCCGTTTCACTGTTCGGACCTACTATACCACGGTCTATTCCAGCGACAGCAGTCAAGCAAGCCCAATAAACATGTGCAGCAGTTAACTACAGAAGCACAAAGTGTGATGCACCTCAACAGAGACAGTTCTGTGAAAACCCAGCAAAAGGTTATATCAGACATCGTCCATTCTAGGATCAAGACACCGTTCCACTGTTGGGACCTAGAGTTGGTTGCACCTGGTCGAACAGAGTACCTTCATGTCCACTCTGAGATGCAGTTCTAACATCCTCCATTGTGGGATCAAAACACTGTACCACTGTTGGAACCTACAGTTCGTTGCACCTGATCAGAGGGGGTACACAAAAATCATCACACACTTTAACTTCTGACATCTTTAATCACAGAATCAAGACCCCGTTTCACTGTTCGAACCTGCTGTACCGTGGTGTACTCCACTGACTGGTGTCAACCAAGCACAATAATCATGTGCCACAGTTAACTACGCAAGCACAATGTCTGATGCACCTCAACGGAGGAAGTTCTATGAAAACCAAGCAACAAGTAATATTGGACGTCTTCCATTCTCGGATCGAGACACCCTCCCACTATTAGGACCTAGAGCTGGTTGCACCTGGTTGAAGGTGGTACACAGAAATAAACAGACTTTAACTTCTGACATCCTCAATCATAGAATCAAGACTCTATTTCAGTGTTCGGACCTGCTGTACCGCGGTGTACTCCAGCGACTTCACTCAACCAAGCCCAATAATCCAGTGCATCAGTTAGCTACGGAAACACAGAGTGTAATGCAGAAATTCTACTACAGGGTAGAATTGCTCCAGGTTCAATTTCGATCTTACAGTCATAAGGACGATGAGGCGGTAATGTTTCTGCTCCTTTCTTGTCAAAAACCGCTGCTAAATCTTGATATTCCACTGGAATCTTTTTTGTCTCCAAAGTACAAATCTGAATAGGATGGACAGAAGCTAAGATTTTAAATTGGGACTCCTTTTCCTGATGTCCTGGGATTCCAAAACAATTCTCTGTACAAAAGGAAGAATCCATTTCAATTGTTTTTCTGCTCCAATCTATTCTTGGGTTGTGTTCTGTTAACCAGGGAAGCCCTAGGATTAACTGGAACTGTGGTGCGTCTATTAAATTGAAAGTTATTATCTCAGAATGTCCCTTCAACCCTGTTAACCGAACCAGTTCCGTATCGTGAGTGATCGGTCCTGAGGATAAATTGGTGCCATCTACAGCACGCACTGGCTCTGGAATTGGCTTCTTGACTGATTGAATTCCATTCTGCCACGCATACTTGAGGTCGCAAAAATTTCCAGTAGCCCCAGAATCAATCATAACTGACACCCCTTTCATTTCTCTATCCCGACATTTAACTACAAATATTGCAATTAAGTGAGGAGCCGCTGCCTGTAATGTGTTCATAATGAGCAGCTGTCCAAGGGTTGTCTTCGATAACGCTTCCACCCGTGCAACTCCATCTACGGGCGAAGCCAATCATTTACTGGCAGGGAAGTCTTTGGTCGCTTTGGACGTTCCTTTACAAAATGTCCAGACCCACCGCAATATAAACACGATTTACAAAAGGGGGTGGTGATGAACAGAGTGTCTGAGTTGAGCAGACCACTCTTACCCAGTCCAAAGATCAGGGCTTGATCCATCACCGTTATTTATCTCACTGCCCCATCCCAGCTCAGAACCTGGCTATATGCAAATCAGTCTGTCCCTGGCCCAGTGCATCATGGGAACAGGGCAGACTAAACTACCAAGCCAATTCTTTACCAGAAAGGAGACAAGCTACCGGGGACCGGTTTCTGGCATTTCAGCCGTCTTCGGCCCGGCTTGCTTGAATCCTGATGGAGCAGTGAGAAAGGGGCTCATGTCTGAGTATACCCTGCCACACCTATAGTGGCCAAAATCGATTTACAAAAGGGGGGTGGTGATGAACAGAGTGTCTGAGTTGAGCAGACCACTCTTACCCAGTCCAAAGATCAGGGCTTGATCCATCACCGTTATTTATCTCACTGCCCCATCCCAGCTCAGAACCTGGCTATATGCAAATCAGTCTGTCCCTGGCCCAGTGCATCATGGGAACAGGGCAGACTAAACTACCAAGCCAATTCTTTACCAGAAAGGAGACAAGCTACCGGGGACCGGTTTCTGGCATTTCAGCCGTCTTCGGCCCGGCTTGCTTGAATCCTGATGGAGCAGTGAGAAAGGGACTCATGTCTGAGTATACCCTGCCACACCTATAGTGGCCAAAATCGATTTACAAAAGGGGGTGGTGATGAACAGAGTGTCTGAGTTGAGCAGACCACTCTTACCCAGTCCAAAGATCAGGGCTTGATCCATCACCGTTATTTATCTCACTGCCCCATCCCAGCTCAGAACCTGGCTATATGCAAATCAGTCTGTCCCTGGCCCAGTGCATCATGGGAACAGGGCAGACTAAACTACCAAGCCAATTCTTTACCAGAAAGGAGACAAGCTACCGGGGACCGGTTTCTGGCATTTCAGCCGTCTTCGGCCCGGCTTGCTTGAATCCTGATGGAGCAGTGAGAAAGGGACTCATGTCTGAGTATACCCTGCCACCCGGTAGCTTGTTTCCTTCCCAGTGTAAGAATTGGCTTTTGTAGTTTGGTTTGCCCTGTTCCCATCATGCACTGGGACAGGAACAGACTAATTTGCATACAGCCAGGTTCTGAAACTGGGATGGTGCAGTGAGCTAAAAAACGGTGTTGGATCTAGCCCTGATCTCTTGACTGGGTGAGAGTATTCTGTTTAATTCAGAGACTCTGTCCCTCACCACCCCTTGTTGTAAATATTTTTGTCCACCCTAAGCGTGGAAGGGTATACTCAGATGTGAGTCCCTTGCTCATTGCACCATCAGGATTCAAGCAAGCCGGGCCGAAGAGGCTGAAATGCCAGAAACCGGTCCCCGGTAGCTTGTTTCCTTCCCAGTGTAAGAATTGGCTTTTGTAGTTTGGTTTGCCCTGTTCCCATCATGCACTGGGACAGGAACAGACTAATTTGCATACAGCCAGGTTCTGAAACTGGGATGGTGCAGTGAGCTAAAAAACGGTGTTGGATCTAGCCCTGATCTCTTGACTGGGTGAGAGTATTCTGTTTAATTCAGAGACTCTGTCCCTCACCACCCCTTGTTGTAAATATTTTTGTCCACCCTAAGCGTGGAAGGGTATACTCAGATGTGAGTCCCTTGCTCATTGCACCATCAGGATTCAAGCAAGCCGGGCCGAAGAGGCTGAAATGCCAGAAACCGGTCCCCGGTAGCTTGTTTCCTTCCCAGTGTAAGAATTGGCTTTTGTAGTTTGGTTTGCCCTGTTCCCATCATGCACTGGGACAGGAACAGACTAATTTGCATACAGCCAGGTTCTGAAAATGGGATGGTGCAGTGAGCTAAAAAACGGTGTTGGATCTAGCCCTGATCTCTTGACTGGGTGAGAGTATTCTGTTTAATTCAGAGACTCTGTCCCTCACCACCCCTTGTTGTAAATATTTTTGTCCACCCTAAGCGTGGAAGGGTATACTCAGATGTGAGTCCCTTGCTCATTGCACCATCAGGATTCAAGCAAGCCGGGCCGAAGAGGCTGAAATGCCAGAAACCGGTCCCCGGTAGCTTGTTTCCTTCCCAGTGTAAGAATTGGCTTTTGTAGTTTGGTTTGCCCTGTTCCCATCATGCACTGGGACAGGAACAGACTAATTTGCATACAGCCAGGTTCTGAAACTGGGATGGTGCAGTGAGCTAAAAAACGGTGTTGGATCTAGCCCTGATCTCTTGACTGGGTGAGAGTATTCTGTTTAATTCAGAGACTCTGTCCCTCACCACCCCTTGTTGTAAATATTTTTGTCCACCCTAAGCGTGGAAGGGTATACTCAGATGTGAGTCCCTTGCTCATTGCACCATCAGGATTCAAGCAAGCCGGGCCGAAGAGGCTGAAATGCCAGAAACCGGTCCCCGGTAGCTTGTTTCCTTCCCAGTGTAAGAATTGGCTTTTGTAGTTTGGTTTGCCCTGTTCCCATCATGCACTGGGACAGGAACAGACTAATTTGCATACAGCCAGGTTCTGAAACTGGGATGGTGCAGTGAGCTAAAAAACGGTGTTGGATCTAGCCCTGATCTCTTGACTGGGTGAGAGTATTCTGTTTAATTCAGAGACTCTGTCCCTCACCACCCCTTGTTGTAAATATTTTTGTCCACCCTAAGCGTGGAAGGGTATACTCAGATGTGAGTCCCTTGCTCATTGCACCATCAGGATTCAAGCAAGCCGGGCCGAAGAGGCTGAAATGCCAGAAACCGGTCCCCGGTAGCTTGTTTCCTTCCCAGTGTAAGAATTGGCTTTTGTAGTTTGGTTTGCCCTGTTCCCATCATGCACTGGGACAGGAACAGACTAATTTGCATACAGCCAGGTTCTGAAACTGGGATGGTGCAGTGAGCTAAAAAACGGTGTTGGATCTAGCCCTGATCTCTTGACTGGGTGAGAGTATTCTGTTTAATTCAGAGACTCTGTCCCTCACCACCCCTTGTTGTAAATATTTTTGTCCACCCTAAGCGTGGAAGGGTATACTCAGATGTGAGTCCCTTGCTCATTGCACCATCAGGATTCAAGCAAGCCGGGCCGAAGAGGCTGAAATGCCAGAAACCGGTCCCCGGTAGCTTGTTTCCTTCCCAGTGTAAGAATTGGCTTTTGTAGTTTGGTTTGCCCTGTTCCCATCATGCACTGGGACAGGAACAGACTAATTTGCATACAGCCAGGTTCTGAAACTGGGATGGTGCAGTGAGCTAAAAAACGGTGTTGGATCTAGCCCTGATCTCTTGACTGGGTGAGAGTATTCTGTTTAATTTAGAGACTCTGTCCCTCACCACCCCTTGTTGGCAATATAAACACAGCTGAGAATTTCTCCATCTCTCCTTCTCTTTAGTCAACGGCCCTCTGACCGAACCAATTTGCATTGGCTCCTCTACCAACGTTGCTTCAGAACTCTTTTGGGATTCACTTCTCACTCGATCAAACCGTGGAGGTAGAGGACGAAAATCTCTATGATCCAATTGTAAAACCAAGTCTATAAGCTCTGAGGTAGGCATCCTTAAGATCATCCCGAAGGCCCCTGTAAAAGATTGCCGCTCTCTTTTCTTCTGGCCAGTTAGTTTCCACCACCAACTTGTTGAAACTAGCCAAATATCCCATCAAATCTCGATTCCCTTACTTAAGGTCCAGCAATTCATTGTCTGTGGCCTGCGAAGCACATCGACGATCAAATATTTGAGCAAACTCCACCTTGAAGTTTGCATAGTTGGATAAGATGGGATCATTCTTGGTGACCAAGGACATGGATCAAGCGGCCGCATCCCCCGTCAGATACGACAATATAAAAGCTACTTTAGCTTGATCTTCAGTAAAAATGACTGGACGACATAAAAAGTGTAAGGAACACTGCGTCAAAACAATTTGTGCTTTCATAGGATCCCCGCTGCTTTAGAATAACAATGGTTCGGGGTAGGCCTCAAGAGGTCCTTAGTGGGAAGTAGAACAGAAAGCGAGTACTTAATAAGTCGCTTGGGAGCAAAAGTAGTAGGTACAAGTAGGAGTATTTTATTTTACTCTTTGTTCAAGGATATACATAAATAATCATACTGTTTTGCAGGTGCTCAAGTGAATAGTGTGGTGCAGGAAGTGACATAAGTGATCAAAGTGAACGAACTGTCACACAACAACAACAAGGATAAAAACACAACAATTATGTACAAATGGAATGGGTGAAATTCCTTGGGTAGGTCGACGGCGTTTCGATCTATATAGCTTTAGATCATCATCAGGACAGATGAGCCTCCTGAAACTTGCTTTAACTTAATTAGGCAAGGGTGATTGTTTGGTAGTACAGTTGTTTGACTGTCGCTGTTCTCAGTGGGATAATGTATTTAGAGAAACGGACTTCTAGTATTGGAAGTCACTGCTACTGGGACGTGGGTCCTACTCGAAATTTTGAGGGATTAGCCTAAAATCCCAAGTTAGTGTGAGGGGGTTCCTTGTTTAATGTTCGTCGCTTTTGTATTAGGACGAAGGAGCCTGAAATTAATCTGGCTGGGCTTCGGCAGGAAAAGGGGTTCTTAGTACCGCATCCGTGGCTGCTCACTTCATAGGATCCCCGCCATATCTCTCAGGAGAGGCTAATGGGATGATAGGAGAGATTGAATTAATCACTTGAGTGGATATGCCTGATGAGGATAGATGCTGAGGTGACGAGGCATTACCTCGAAACACTGACCCAGCTGCCACCAAATCATCTAGCCTCTGCCTAGTTTGAATTGACTCTTGACTCGATCTCCTAACCTCCTCTCTCAAGGTGCTATTTAACTGTTCCTGCATACTACTTAACACATTATTTAAGGCCTTCAATTCAAGACCTTCCACCATTCTGCTAATGGAGGGGACCTGAATCCTCAATTAAGAGGTAGACACTTCAATCTGTCAGAAAAGGATACACTGGAGCGGCCCCCTCAGGAACAGAAGCTCTTACCCCAGATCCCTCGAGTCAAAACCGAAGACTACTACTAATTGCAGCCTTCAGAATTAGCTCCGGGGGAAAGGGGAAGTGGAAGACAAACAAGAGAGACTGGCTCCAAACACTGGCTCCGCTTCTGGATGGGAACTGGAGACTCTCTGAAAGGAAAGGCAATAATTAACCTCCCTGCTTACAACCTTATTACAACTTTTTACTAACTTGCTCCTATTTTCTCTTGGACTTACCAGTGTATGAAATGAAGCTAGCTGCTCTTCAATATGTTTGTCTGTGAGACATTTGCAATCTGATTAACCGGTAGAACCTCTGGTGCCTTGATTTTACACTCTGCTACTCCCAGCACCTGTGAATGTTCTCCGCTTAGTTTACTGCTAAAACTGTGTTACAGTCACTTGTATTTTCAAAGACAATTTAGTTTCCTCTTTTCTCCTCTTCGAATCTCTCACAACATCTCCAGGTCTTTTTTAATTGCTCTGCTGCTCAAACTCAAAAAGTCTCTAATGTCTCTGAACACTTTGAATCTATGATTCAGTCTTTCTCAACACTGGAAAGTCCTCGAAGGACAAGAATAGTCTCAATACGGCTCGAGGCTCAGATGTGCTCCCAAACTTGCCTTGTCTGAGAACTTTGAAGCCTCCAAGTCATTGCCTGAGACTCAATGGAAATACTGAACACGCTTACTTGAGTGGGTGAGGTCTTCTCTTGACTGAAGACGCTCCAGGAATACCTGCTCCTTTTCACCACGAACGAAGAAATTGAACTGCCAACTGAACTTCTCTTCTTGAAGACATGCTGAGGAAAAAAGTCTCATTAATATGTGCCTTTCACGCTACATACAAAGCGTCTCATTCATACTTTCCATTTAGTTGAAGACTGGAAGCCTTAAGAAATTTTTACGTCGAGTTTTTTCTTTTATTTGACAGCCAGCGTGAGGAAAAGCTCCTGCCTCTGTAATTTGCCGGTTGAAGTGCGCAGCGCGCACTATGCGCATGCGCAATACTGAAACGCTCCAATACCCAGGGAGATCAACTAGAGTGCTGACCTCCACTAGAGATGGAACGATTAATGCCTCCCCATGATGGCGGTACGGTGCAATTCAGACAGCAACTGCCGCAACGAGGATTTCCAGCACGGGCTTCTCCACCAGTGATGTCCTTTAGGAAGGCTTTTAGAACGAGGAGGGCGGATCCTGACACTTGTCTAGGGTCACAAAAGACTAGTGTCTAACCTTTCGTGAGTTTGCTAGGTAGAACCTTTGTGTTGTGCAAGTGTGGTAGGTGACAGCTACTCCACTTCATCAAGTCAGCTATGGCCCATCCTGCCAACACCTATTCCTTATTTGTCTCACTGTCCGGGAGCACTACACAAAGATCAACTGTCAGCTACACCTAGTCATGTGACCCAGGATACAGGCTGCAGGCACAAAATGGATGGGACTAGAAAACATCAACTTCATAAAAGTGTAATTTTCAGAATTGTGACTTAAAATATGGCTTTGAAATTTCATAGGGTTTTAAATTATAATTCTTTAGACACCAAACTCAACATTCTACTTGCTTCCTATTGAAAGTTACCACTTATTAAATTTAATAAGTTAACTCAATGTTATCCTATGGGAGAGGTAGGTTTTGCAGTGGTGAAAAAAACATTTAGGAGTGTTTCTCTACCAGGGCATGTAAAACTTAAAAGTACCTATCCATTTTTTTTTAAATTCACTGCACGCTGGCCAGGTGACTAATCTGCATTAAAAAAGACGTTTTGGGCCTGGAAAAATGTTTATTTTGCCAAGTAAAAATGGCAATTTAAACGTGAACGTGGGCCGTAATTGAAGGCTTGAGAATTTATTTTAAACAACTACTTTCGTAAGTGGCACAAAAAGTGCTAAAGACCCACTAATGGCATTTAATTTGCAGGCCCTTGGTACATGTAGAATGACTGGACTAGAGACTTTCAAGTAAATTAAAGAGGCCAATCAATGTAGGGCAATTTATCATGCTTAAAGGATAGATCACAAGCACTTTAGCATTGGTTTGCAGTGGTCAAGTGCGCAGAGTCCTAAGGCCATCAAGAATGAAGTCAGCAAAAATAGAAGAATGGAAGACAAAAAGTTGGGAAAAAATGTAAATGTAAATGTACATGTATTTATATAGCGCAAATCACCGACCCGGTATCTAAGCGCTTGCTTAGGGAACCCGTCCTGGTATTCCCCTGTGAGATAGCCCCGGCAGGGTATCCACAAGGTGAAAGCCAGGCATCCCACCGCGAGGGGCCGTTGTGGAGATTAAGCAAGCTATTGCCCAGAGTGTGAACCCGTGAGTTGAGTGGACACCGGAGCGAGAATTGTCGAGTCCGTGGAATTTTTGAGCCCAAGACCCGCCGAGGTGGGGAATTGAACCCTGGTCCAGGGCCAATCTCAGCTTCCGGGTCTGCCGCCTCTAACCCCTGAGCCACACTTTTCCAAAAAGGATGTCAGGTCCAATAGTGATGGATGGGATGCTTGAATCAATCCAAGCTACTGATAATTACTTGGAGTCACATTGCAGTCCATCATTATTTCACTCACTATGCCACTTCAGATTGGACCCGGCAATATGCAAATTGGTCTTGACACTTTTCCAATGGGAGCAATCAAAGGCCAGGTTCACCCTGTACCTAAACACAAGCAACCAAAGACCGGTTTCACCCTTCTTGGGGCTTATCAGGCAGGTATAGCTTGGTTTCAGTGACACAGTGTGCACAGGAACCATGCCTGGGCATACCCACCCCACTTAGGTTGTCACAATGAAGTATACAAATAAGTCATTATATTCCTCCCCCTCACCTTTTTTGACTATGTCAGGCTTCGATGTCAGCCATCTAGCTGCACAACATAGGAAATAAATGAATGGGATGATCGGATTGATCATTGAAACTTCAAACACATCTTTCAGGTATAGGTTCCTCATGGGGTTATGTGTGAAAGTCAATCACCCTGGGGCACTTCCAGGATGTTGCTGGGGCTGTTGCAGGCAGGATGTTTTTTCCCTGTGTCCACATTTGTTCAGTCCTCTCTTGCCTCTTGTAGGACGCCTGGTCTGCCATGGAGGTTTTCTACTTGTGTGCCTGTTGCCTCTCTTTTGTGGGGAGAAGGTGCCAATACCACCCTGGGTGTGAAACCCTGGGGCACTTGGCTTCATGCTCTGTGGTGTCCTTCAGCTGCTCATGTTACTGCCTCAGGTACCTCTTCCATTACTATTACTGGAACACCATTCTACTCAGGTGGGTGTGATTATTAATTTGTACTGCATGGTTTGGTCTCTGATGTGTAGTGTAAATGGGTGTAATGTTTCCAAGAGTCTAAGGCTAAATATGAGCATGAGACTAATAGCCAAAAGGTACCATAAGGGACATTTTAAAATAACTTTGAAGAGAGATTTAGGGTTGGCATAGAGATGTGCCATGTGGGGCTCTTGCTTTTGTCTCCAAGTGCCTGCCACGTACTGGGGTATGACTCTCTCCCACCACTGCAGAAGGTTCAGGTAAGGAGTTTGGGTTGGTAAGCTTATCAAATAATAATGGAGGTGACCTAAGGCAGAAGGACAGGTGGCCAATCCATCAGGTCAGGAGCTGAGCAAGGCCATCTCATTGGCAGTTGACAGTCCAGATGGAAGGAGGCTCAACTGACATGGCTAGCTCCATCTTGTCCCTCCTCCCTGGTTCAATAGACACTCACTTTGGGGCGGGCTTAATAGACACAGCAAATGGCTTCCTTGGAAGGGCTAACGGGTGCAGGGGACTTAACTCACCCCAGCTAACCGGTCATAGCTTTTAGGAAAGCAGATAGCACGAGGGGCATGAGGGGCTGATCCACTGGGCTGACAGTCCAAGGAGGGGGCAGGGTGTGACCTGCTCATACAAGCCCCTACAAGATTTCTGTGAATACAGTACAGATACCTAGGGCCTTAGCTTCCCCATGGGTCATGGCTTCGGGCTCTGGCCAGAGCTGCATTCTATATACAAGGCAGGGTAACATTAGCCTGTAGAGGACATCAGCTATCTTCTGGGGCACAAAGCTCAGACTAGTCTGCAGTGGGAGCTCCATCAAGTCTGCAGAAATTCCTGGGGTCTGGTCCCTCAGGCAAGGGCTCCAGCCCCATCCAAAACCACCATACCTACTCATGACTGGATGATGCCAGACCACAGAAAAGTCCTGTGCACCCTAAAGCTCAGACAAGAACTGTGTGAAGCCTGTGTGAATGCTTGGGATCTGTTTTCCCAGGCAACGGCGGATGGCACTGGCTAATCCTTGCTAACCAGCTCAAAGAAGCCTCGGTGAATGGTCAGTTAGGCTTGTACAGATGCTTGGGGCATGATCCACCTCCAGTCATCAAGCTCAAACAGGACCTCAGTTGGAGCACTGTGAATGACTATGCTCGGTCTCTGCGCATTGGCCATATCCATCATTCCCTACCCAGGGCAGGATACCGCCATATCAAGGCTGATTCTCATGCTCCTTGAGTCATCGAGCTCAGACAAAACGACAGTTCATGCTCTATGAAACCTGTCCAAATTAACTGTCCTGTTAGTCCTGGGTTGGCAAAATCTAAAAACATCTACCTGTTAAACCTTTCCATTTTAGAAAACGCGATTTGCTCTACTCTCCATTCGATATCAAGGAAGACTGGGCTAAGGACAGTAGGGGATAACCAACCTTGAGTCTTTCCTATGAACTATGAGTTCTTTTTTCCTTCAAAATGTCACCAGACAAGCAGGTGTAATACATTTTTCCCATCCATGGAATATAGATAGTTAAAGCTGAGCCAACTATAGTCACTAGTAATAAGTGTTTTCAAATACATTAATTATTGCTCTAAGGCTGGATCTCTTTATTTCTGCCTCTCAATCTTTTTTGTCACATCTGTACTCTATCTGTGTCACCAGATATTTACTCGTTACCTCTTCACTCTATAGATCTTCCTTTTTCTAAATATTACTATGTCTCTCTAGCCCAGCATCTCCACTTCTCTCTATCTTTTATTCTAACTCTGAGCCACTATCTCTTTCGTTCTTCCTCTCTGTCAGGGCTCTGATACACCCAGGAGCATTGCAGGAACGATGACCAGGGCCAACACAGACAGATCGAATGTGGGGCAGGTAGTGGGTACATTGGAATATTCTTCAAGTTCGGTGCGTGAAAATTACACATGATGGCACTTTTGACCTTCCTCTAGGGTCACCGAAGTTTTATTTAGATTTTTACTGAACCCCATTTTTGTTTGCTGTAGAACTTTGTGGACATTAACCCTATTAACTAGTAGTACATGGTTTGTCCTCTCCTTTTTAAACATGGCAGCATTGGCATATTACTGATTGGCACATTTAATTTGCCTATAAGTTCGTCGTTCATGGCTTGTTCATGGCTTGCAAATTAAATGCTACTAGTGGGCTGCATTACTCATTGTGCCACCTACTAAAGTACCATTTCAAATAAAGTTTTTTAAAGGCATATAAATCACCCCTAATCTAGCCCTTTAAACCCAAATGGCAGGCTGTATGGTATTTAAAGTAGAACATGTATATTTAATGTTTTACATGTCCTGGAGTGAAAAGAAAATCCAGTGTTATTTTTCACATTGGCAATACTGGCTCTCCCATAGGTTAACACTGGTTTATGCTACTACATGTAATACGTGCTATATTCAGTTTAGGAGGCATAAGAAAAATGTTTCAAGAACTCATTATACTAGCAGTTTAAAATTCTACTTAATGGTCAAGTCGAATTGTCATATTACTATTTTGGAAATTTATTTTTTTAAAGTTGACATTTTCCTGCTTAAAATCATAAAGCTTTTCTGCTACTATCCAGTTGTCAAATGATTTTAATGGCTTCCCTGTGGTGAGATAATGTATTTCTCCCAGACAGTGAACATAGAAGTGAGTGTGGGAAGGAGGCATCCTCCCTTGACTGGGTGGTCTGGAGGCTGTGCTCACGCCCTTCTTGAGCTCCTACTTAGACCGGCCTCATTTTTGTCTCTTTAGTCAGGCTTGCTCCAAACCAAGTGCAAGGGGAATAATTAACCAGAACTGGATTATGAGGTGGACAAAGAATTGCTCTTCACCCACAAGCTGGCACAGAGCATGCAAGTGGACCTCACAGACCTCTACTGACAGCACTCATGAGACCCACAATATCTTCAGGGCTGGAAAACATATGCAAACACACAATATGAGCCCATACATCTGGGCAACCGTGTTACATTAATGTGTGACTTTACTGTGGTCTCAACATACATATCATGGCAATCTATATAAGAGATAGATCCATGAAATCACACCAAACATTTCTCCTTGATGGTGACTATATTGCTTATTACATCCAAATGTGAAAACAGTTTTGTGTGACTGCATTCATTATACGTCAGTGATTGTATAGATGTGAACAAAATCTCAATAGAAATAACAGGGCATATGAGGAAACAGAAAAGAACCATATACATTACCCGGTATGATTCCACGGTGATAGATAATGTCTGATGTGGAGAGCACAACAATATTGTGCCCGCAAGTTGAAAATTAGTGAACAGTGTCAACACGACTCGAGGTCAAACAGAAGACATAAACTCGGTGCTTGTGAGTTTATACTATTGATGTGGATAAAAGTCAACAATTGTTAAATACCCAGGCCTACCTTTGTGGATATACCAAAGTCTTGTGAGCCTGGAATATGCATAAATATAATAATTAAATATGACTCACTAGGATCTCATCCATATCAACCTAATACCCATAGTATCAACCATTTGGCAGGGGACATACCTTCTGGCTGGTTGTACTTCCATCCCAGCCTAACTACGTCTGGGAAATTTCATGTGAAGTAGTAGCTTCAATGTGATGATTTCTGTAAATTATAATATTGGACCTGATTATATTACAAATACTAGTAAGATGGACATTAGCACAAGTGTTAGTATCTATTGTGGGTCCTTTTAAAATATCTGAAGTACTAAGAATCATGGTGAGGCCGTACCATCACATTACGGCCAATAGTTAAGTATAAATCATGGGTTAGTGGGAAACATGGCGCACAGAAACTTGGGCTATCATAGCATTGACCGTACCACATGTGTTCATAGAATATCTATGGGAATGATCTATTAGCGGCCGAACGCCATCACTGTTATCAACATGTATACCGAATATCATCATAATTATATTATCCACTAAGCTGTATTTTACACCAGATTGGGCCCTATATTTTGGCGCGGGTGACACCCGAATGAAGATTGTTGAAGGCTATAATAATGATATTAGTGCTACCTCAATTCCGGCATGGGCGTAAGTATACACCATACTTACTAAGTGTGATCGATTCTGAGTGCAGTCCGTGCAAGAATCTCCGGCTTTATTTCTAGTCAGTCTCCGATGCGCTAAAAGTAAGAGTAAACTCTAATAAGTAAAAGCACCTTACCGGGTCCCCCTAGAATCACTTTTCAACTACTCTAACTCCCGTTCGTAGGTACCTGTGTGTGGCAGCATGTGTGTTGTGTGATGGCCTGCCACACTTATGACGGCCAAAAGCGGTACAAAAGGGGCAGTTCGGGCTGGACTGTTTCCATGAGGCACAGGGTGAGACTGATTTGCATATAGCCATGTCTGAACTGGGGTGGCAAAGTGGGCTAAAGAACGGTGATGGATTAAACCCAGATCTTTTGACCGGGTGTGAGTGTTTGATTAATTCAGATGCTCCGTCCATCACCACCCCCTTTTGTACCGCTTTTGGCCGCCATAAGTGTGGCAGGGTATGCTCAGACATGAGTCTCTTGCTCACTTTGCCACTGGATTCAAGCAAGCCGGGCTGAAGACGGCTGTAATGCCAGAAACCGGTCCTCGGAAGCTTGTTTCCGGTCCAGGGAAGACATGGCTTTGCAGTTTGGGCTGGACTGTTCCCATGAGGCACAGGGTCAGACTGATTTGCATATAGCCATGTCTGAACTGGGGTGGCAGAGTGGGCTAAAGAACGGTGATGGATTAAACCCAGATCTTTTGTCTGGGTGTGAGTGTTTGATTAATTCAGATGCTCCGTCCATCACCACCCCCTTTTGTACCAATTTGAGAAAATTAGTATTTTCTGGTCTTAAACATTCTGTGCCTCGTTCTGTCTCTGAATACAAGTCTGGGTTAGGGTAACCGCACAGTACTGGACCTCTGACACCACCGACCTTGTTTACCTTGAGGTCCAGAAGAGACTTTGCAACTATGAGGCGCAACACTGCCAGGAAGAACTGCCACTTTGCCTCTGGTCTGCTGTGTTGGTCTGCTACATGCTGATTACTGTGTTATCAAGAGGAACTGCCATTTTGCACTGTTCTCTGCTGTGTTGTCCTGCTGCCTCTACAGTGAGGGGAAAATCAAGACTCCTTTCTGCATCCTATCCGCTTAGAAGGAAACTCCAAGGGCCTGCTGACTTGCCTCTGGTTCTCTACAGGTCCCCAGGACACAAAAGACCTCATATCCTGACTGAGTCTTCTCGTATGTTTCCCGATGCAAGAGCATGTCTGTTTGAATCCTGAAAGGAATGGGTGCCTTGCAGGGGCGTAGGAGACACTAAAATTCTGGGAGGGACAGGCACAACCTTGTGGACTCTCCAGTGGCCCTATACAAATCGCACGCTGTGTGAGACCGTAAACCTGTTAAACAAATACAATAGCAGTTTTGAAGTGAAATATTGAGAAAAGCATGCAAGTAGTCACAGTTTGCAAGTATGTTTTATTGTTATTTACATTCATAGTCATTAGTCCAAATGTGAAAAAATGCACATGAATCTAGCTTCTTCATGTACCAAGCAAACAAAGGTCCCTGACTTCAGTTTGGGGCGTGGTGTTTGCAACTGCATTATGATTTGAAAAGTACCTCCTTCCGCATTCCTGCTGTCCGGCAATTTTCAGGCAACAATAAAAATCCAGTGGTTAATGTTCTTCATTGAGAGAGATCGGAGGTTTGTGTAGTGGAAGTTTGACTCATAGTAAGGTAGCCACAGTAGGTTATTATGCCTGCTGCAAAGAACGTGTACCATGCAGGTCACAAAGTACATTTAATGTAAATACTAGGTTAGTGGGTGACTAGTTTTGTCTGAGAGATACTTTTGTTACTTGCAGCTTATAAGTTAAAATCCTAACATAGAACAATGTCATCTGGTACCTTTACTTGGCTTCTTTAGTGAAGTAAGAAGGCACAGGGAAAGTGCCCTATGCAGTCCGTGATTCCTAATTTCATGCCCCAGCTCCCACCTGAACCAATTGTGATCTGCAACTGCTCTGATTAACCCCACAGTCAGGCTACAATAATAGTTCAGTTCATGAGGCCTCGACATTCAAAACACAATAAACAGGAAGCAGTGGTCGAAGTGGGGGAAAAAGTATGAAAATTATGGGCAGAGAATCAGAGGGCGAGAATAACCTGAGATTTGGGTCTGTGGGCGCAGTCAGAGGTGTGGCCAGAAAGGGCAAAACTTTTTTATTTTTAGTATTTGTTTGACATGTCACTGACCAGTTACAGCGTATTATGTTATTTAATTCAACCAATACACATGTTTATTTAAGGTTTAATATGAGTTATTGACATTAAAATACATTAACAAAGTGGGATATGCTTCTAATCACAGAATATGACAAATATGCTTAAAAGTGGAATCACAAGCCATCGGTCTCCGTGCCATGCAGTTTTTGTCAACTTCACTTCTCCCTTTTTCCACAAGAGCAGCTCAAACATAAATGGAAAAATATCCTAGTTTACAAATGTTTTTCACTTAAATATGGCTGTACCATATTTGCCACAAAATACATATTCTGCTGCATAATATAACAATTTCAATTAAATAATTGTTTGCAGCTCGAACGGATCAAAAATTACAATAATAATTGTGACTTATGCTGCTGCAATGTGGAGGGCCCTTCGCAAACGTTGACTGGTCACCTTTGTCACTTCTGCATGTGTATATTATCCATTAGAATTAATGGGGTGACCCTGTGTCCCTCAGAATCTGGGTAAGTTATACAGCAAAGGAAAGTGGTTCTGTCAGGTAGGACAACTAATTTGTACACAGTAATCAATATTCTGGAGACATTTGTAAACAACACACCAAAGGAACAGAAATAAACAAGGCTCTTAATCAGCAGTGATTAGTATTTTTACTTTAAATGCTTTAAAATGGCTGTCAAGTGACGAGTTACACAAACAAGAACAGTACAACGCTCAAGTGTATCCTGAGTGACTTTAGGTGATTAGTGACTGTAGTGCTGTACATGAAGTGACAATGAAGACATATGAATACAAACAACTGGGGGGGTTCGATAGTCTGGTTCGATTTTGCAAACATGTCACGCAGAAAAAGAAAATGATTTCCTATTCAGTTCAGTGGATTGTGTGCAGTGGTGGAGACAGTAACATCAACGTTTCGACCCTAAGAGATGGCGCAGATTAATATGTGCATCCAGAGCGGGTCTTCCACAGAACAGGGGGTAGAAAAGGAGGGGATAGCCTGTAGGGTGAAAGCCAAAATGCGGTCATAATGGTGTGCGTAAGATTTGGACATGTTTAAAAATGACCTCATGGCGTGTGGAAGCTTACCAGTAGTGGAGAACCCTTGTGAATGGGGATCCTGCTGGAGCAATAATGTATGGAGGTGTCAGCCGACACCTTAGACTCACACCGATAGGTCGTGGTCTGGAAGGAATAATAATTGAACTGGAATTATACAGCATGTGCTCAACTAAATGATACATCATGGGTCAACTGTACCTAATTGATTGTGAACTTCACCAGTCAGTTGAAGTTGGAGGGTGGCCGCCAATGTGATCCTGAGATCTGTGAGGAGTGAAATGGAGGGTTCAAATTATATCCTGATAGAGTGAACCCAGATGGCCAAGTACAGTTTTGGCATGCCGTTGCCTTACAGTGACTAGGGGTCAACATGCCTGAGTTACAGCATATCTAATAGGCAGAGAGTCTTTAGGGAAGGGTTGTGGTGGTTGTTATCCCACCAGTGCATGCTCATTAAACTATTTTGCAGCCTGAAATTGTAAAGCGGGCCTGCTTGCAAAGCAATTAACGAAACGCGGACGGAATTGGTCTCCCATGTTTCCCTTAACGCTTTTAGACTCATTATTCAGAAGTCAGTGAGTGCTTTTGCCTCAAAAGTTCAGGACATGACTACAGGGCCCAGAAGGGACCTGTTCCAATGTCCATTGCATATATCCTCACAGTTTGGTTTAAAAAGACCACATCCCTGAACACAGTGCCACTGTACACATTTTATAAGCAAAAATAATAAAAACAGTTGAAAAAGATCACATTAAACGTTTTCCACTCACCCATCAACCAGGTATCGCAGTCCCTCTAGGAATGGTGCACTTCCCCACCCTTGGAAAACAATGTTATTCAAAGAAAGAATATAAAAAGAAAGTAGCACTTCACTGGCAAACTATGTAAAATGGTGCTAATATGTGTGGGTGTGAATAACACCAATCTGGCCTGTCTGCGAGCATTCTGTATTGCTTTATTTAGTCATGTACTTTTCATCTTTTGATCCTTTTTTTTCTCTTGGTCTGGAGGTTGCACTTTGGAATTGAATAAGGTCAGAAAATGACAACATTTCCAGCCAAAGTGTTTCGTTCTTTTTTTGGATACATTTCACAGTGTCTTTTTCCCTTCTCTGCCCATCTCAGAGAGGCCGAGCCTTATCCATAGGCATTGACTATTTCCTTGGAGGGTGCAGCATAACAAAGGGCAGGAAGGCCTCTGTGACTGGAGGAAGGTCACAGGCAAGTACAGGGCCATTATAGGAAGCCCTTTCGCGCGCTAATGGCCCTGCTAATCTCGGAAGGGAGAGGGGAGATTGTTTTGATTCCTCTTCCCCCTCCCTTGTCCCCCAGGCTCCCCCACTCCAAAATCTGGGGGGATATATCCCCCACGTCCCTCACACTTCCTACGCCATGCTTCCCTGCATCCCAGTGTCATTAAGCCTGGCTTGTATATTACCAATGTTGGGGGCACTCCGTGCCATAGCGCTGAAAAGAAAACCATGAGCGCAGCGTCACCTTTCCACCTGCACTGAACTATCAGCTGTAGAGCTTTCCCCTTTGTTCTGCTGCTACATGGCATGCTCAACTCACCTGGTTACCAGGCAACCTACTGCACTGAGCACAATTCAGCAACCGGGACTCCACCACGCCTCACCTTGCTCCGACATGGGCCCCATCAACAATCGGAGCAGCTGTTCCTAAAACAGGTACCTTTCCAGGGGTCCTGCGTGGCATCCAAGGAGTCGAGGGTGATTGTGGGGGAAAGCACATCTGTGGCATTCCATTCTCCTTCCTGAAGTGGAGGCACTGAGGACAGAGGACCGTATCTCCCTTAAAGGGAGCACCTGATTTTTCTTTCATGACAACGGATGTTTTTGGGACACATTGCATGATTAGTAGGCGCTGCTAGCCTGAGTTAAGCAAAGAAATTAAGGACAAACTTTGGTTCACTTATTTTGGACCCGAGCGATACCAAACTGCTGCACTGCCCTTCTCGACGTATTCTTCAGTACTACCCTAAATACCTCTCTAGAAGGGCATTGGCTTCCAGAATATCCATACATTCACACATTACAGAACAACTATATGTTAGAGCACTCTTTACAAATTAACCAGTGCATATCTCTGGATTTATTGATTGTATTTTTGTCATTTTGATCTTGTTTCCCAGATAAATAATCTTTCTTTTTCTAACAATGTGTGGAGTCGTTTTGGAGTGTTTTCAGTGAATTACTCTGCATGTGTAGCACGAATTCTTTACACATTGGCTCTGATGATAAGCCTGGCTGCTTTGCATCCAGCAACCAGAGGGTGAGCACAGGTTATCTTTGGTGTGTAACCTACTTGTCCTGACTAGAGTGGTGCATTCTGCCTGGCTTAAGTGCATACCCTAGCCAACCAGAAACCCAATATCTAACAGCCATTGAAGCCGCAAGCATCAATGTTGAACTGCTGGTCAGCCTCAGATTGCTGGTTTGCCTTGCAAAAGGAGATCTGACTTCCAAGAAAATGTTCTAAGTCCCAATGTAGGGGGCTTCATCTGGTACGACACAGCAGCATCCCATTGACATTTAGGCCTTCACATTCATAGACTTCGCCCGCTCTGAGTTTTTCTGCATTCATCCACAACTGTACCGGGATCCGGCAACCTGCCATCTCGAGCCCCGCTTCGGATCCAGCTTGCAGCTTGTTCCGCCATCGACAAACACTTTTTCTCCATGCAAAGTTTCTAAGATCATAGATAAACTTTCCACCTGGATGAACCTGGTTCCTTTATCCTACACACGCTCCACTGTGGTTGGCCTTAACTTTGAACTATGACCCAGTCTAATGCAACCAGATACCCGTGGGTGGTGCTTTTGTGCTTTTGGTGCTATTTTTAATTCAAACTATAAAATTCATAACTTGGTTTCTACTTTTTAGATTTTTGCCATTTTATTTATTTAAAAAAATCTCTATTTTAGTATTTTTCTAGTGTTTGTGTATTCACTTCATTACTGTTTGAGTGCTGCATAAATAGTTTAAGTTATGCCTGACTGCTTTGTGCAAAGCTTCCAGAGGGTCAAGCACAGGTTCATTTAGAGCCTATAAAGATTCACCCGGACAAGGATTGTGATTATTATTTGAAGTGGGTTCTCTCCTACCTCGACTAATACTTTAATTTGAAGAGGAGAGTTCACAATCTCATTCACTTTGCTTGAGCTGCATAACAAGAATACTGACATCCCGGGCTGAGGTGTAGCTTTCAGTGGTGCAGCTTGTATAATGGCACCAGGGCCCACAAATTGAGTGGGCCAACTGCAGAGGTTGTTATCGCATCTCTTAAATACAGAAATTCTGGCAGGACATGGTGCCGTAGTTTACATTCTCTCCGTTGGTGCTGGTTCAGTTTCCTTACCCCCTTTACGTGACGTGGCATCAGCCATCACTTTGTAAATTCTAGCAGTGCACTAACTCAACAGGAAAACCTGTGTTTGCCACCTGGCAATGTTGTGTACATATACGTGCTGGAATATGGCTAAAAGTGGATAGAAGAGCTAGTTGGTGATTGGATGCCTAACTGTGCGCCTTGCACTGCAGTCATTCAATACACAAAAATAGCTCACTTGGTGAGCAGGGCAAGGAACTCCCTGATCCCTTCGTGCAAGATCTTGTACTGTATTTTGAATAAACGAAGGACAGACAATGATAAAATACACAGCAGCACACACAAGTCTTCAGGAGCGGATGTTGGTCGATCATTAGGCATACTGCAGAATCCAGCAGCAGGTAAGATGTGATTTAAAAAAAAAGTTGAATAAAGTATTTCATTGTTAAAACCGTGGTTCAAGTAACGATGATTAGTTTCAATGACATGTGTTCACAGGTCATTCATTAGCGATGGCTTTTGTGCTTTTGTTTCAGTAATGTGGGTATCATTTCCAACTAGTCTGTTTCCTGCTGTAGATTTTTAATTCTTTTATCCTGAGACTTGTAGTCTTAATGGGCTAATCACGACAACAAGACCCAGAATGCAATGACATGTGGATTGGAGCAACTATAGTCATGTATATACCTGCTAAACCTAGCAAATATGTCACTACTGAACTCCTACGAGTGTTTTCAGAGAAAATCACACTAGAGAGTGAACGCAGAGGCCAGTGATTACAGGAAATTTGGAAACTGTCTCCGTCTGTGGTTCTCAGGCTGTCAGAGGTCTGCTTGAGGGTAAAATCACTACCACCTTTCAGTGTCAAGCTTTCACATTGCTCTTTGTCGGACCCCATCGGCTTGTTCAATCCTGCCTTTAATCTTTGCAGTTTGATGCCTGCAATTTTGATTTTCCCATTGCATTGCAAGATTACAAATCTCAGAATGGAGGTGAATAAAGTGGTACGGGTGAGATGCTTGTTCCCCAAATAGTACTACTTACCACTACTTAGGATCTCTGTAGTTCAGTGTTTTTAATAGAAATCGATGCAGCAGGGTTCTTTTTTCTAAACACAGAGAGAATTCGGAGCACTATGTGGTGTCAATATGAAAGGAACAATGCAGGGCATGATCACATTAGCACAATTTAATACAATGAAAAAAGGTTTTCATCAGATTTTTTCCAATAAAATGCAACATGTAATATCATCATATCAACACGATACATGCTCAGTGTGATGTGAACTTTTCAGAAAAGTTCATGAAAAACGGTGCAGAAAAAAAGGAAATGGATCACAATAAAAACCATGATATGGCGGAGAGATGCCAAAGATGGTGGATACAGGTTCAAGATTAAAGAATATATTGACCTAAGGGGTCAATCAATAAGGGGCCTCTCTCACCCAGAAGTAGTCGACAGCATTTCAACCGTTATTTCAATCAATGCTCATCATCAGGACAAGGAAGATATGTACTGAATATAAACAATTCAAAAAAGCTGAGAATCACTTGGAAGTAAGGAATAGCTCCAGTCCGGACGGAATCAATCCTCGCAACGAATTATCCCAATTCTGGTAGTCACCAGGTCAAGCACAGGTACACTGCTACTAATAAGGGAAGGACAGAGTCTTGAATCCGACTGGTCCCGGGGCATCCTAAAGATTCGCGTCAATCAACCTCAAGATGCCCCCAGCAAAGTAAGTGAAGAAACGGATTGCGTGTGCCATGTAAATCCAGCATTGCAGCATACCTACAAATTATAACTATTTTGACAGTGTTATACATTATATACCCCGGCCCTCTTGGGTGTATGGGTTACTCCTGTTGTTTGATTTAACACTTCTTTACATTCTATCCATTATTGGATTCATAGTTTTGCTTTTTAGGTCACATTAAATCCAAGACTTCATGTGTCACAATATAAATTTAAAAAAAAAACTGGCCAAACCATTGATAGAAAGGCACAAGCCAGTTTGGCATTAGTTCACCTAACTATTTGTGGAGCAGTTTGTAAAGTTTTGTGGCATACATTACGAGAGCCAGCGTCATTTACATGTCATGTACAAATACTTTTCAGAGATTCCCCTGATTTAACCTGATATTTTAATTTCAGCTCTTCAGACAAAGAGAACCTACTTCGCATGGCACTGGATTCACACCTAATCATATAAAATATCCAGGCCCTATCACAGTGCCCCAGTCATTAGTACAGAGATGCCAACCAGCTACAGTGTGCAGGTGACAAGTGACAACTACAGCGGCACAGCCATTGTCACAGTTTGCAGGACTGCTGACTCACAGTGAATCTACCTTGGTTTCAGTGTGCAGGAAGGTTGACATCTATAATGATCCAGTCCTTCCCAAATGTGCTAGATGAGTGACTACTTAGTGACACAGTCTCTGACACACTATGAAGGATGATTGAGTCATATAGAGATCTCCTTCCAGTAAAGTTTGCATTACAGCTGATTACTATAGATAACGTCCCTACCACAACATGCAGGATGGTTCACTTTCATACGACAAAATCCTTGTCACAGTGTAGGATTGATAACTACTAGTATCTGATAACCTTATTGAATGGTTGCAGTTTTTGTCTTGCCAGTGTGCAGGTCACTATGTTTTTGCAACTTCTGTAAGTCAGTCTGGACTTCCATGCATGCATCGATGTGCACTGTTGAAGTTGTTCAAGTTAGTGCATCACTGCAGCATTGTGGAAAGTGTTAGAAATTGGGTTTCTGGTTGGCAGAGTATGCACCCTGTCAAGCAGGAGCCACAATGCGAGTTAGGTAAGTAACTACACAACCTAAATTATCCTGTGCTCACACTCGGGTAGCTTGGTACAGAGCAGTCAGGCTACAACTACAAGGCAATGTGTAAAGTATGTGTGCAACACTTCAACAGTAAAACCGTGAAAACACCACAAAAATACTCCACAACAGTTTAGAAAAATAAAGAATGACTTTATAAATAAAACAAGTCAAATCTGATGCAAATGTGTGATTGTGGGTTGTAGAGCACCTTAGGGCCTCACTCCATATGGTCCAGGACTGGGATGGCACCCCTTGGCAGGGTTTATTTACGGCTTGCAGAATTCACATGCAGATGTAGGTGGTTCAAGTCTTTGATCTCCCTGAGACTTGGGAAGAGGAGTCAAGCCAGCAAAACCTTGCCGTCACTCTGGGTTCAAGTGATGCAGGTCAAGGCCATCTCACCCAGTTGGTCGAACAGCAGGCAGCAGGGCAGCTCATCATGGCAAGAGCACAGCAAGGAAGAATTGAGCAAAGTAGTGGTCCGGCAGCATAGCAGTTCTTTTATCAGCACCACAGCCCTCCTTCCTGGTAGAGTGGTCACAGAAGTTTACTGTCTTGGTAGGGTCAGAGACCCAGTACTTATATCCAAATGTGCCTTTAAAGTGGGGGAGACTTCAAAGAGAGGTCTTTGAAGTGCACACAGGTCCTTTATTCCCAGCCCTGGCTCCAGACTATCAGTAGGGAATAATCATCCCTTTGGGTGGGGTCAGGCCACTTCCTATTGAAGTGAAAGTGTCTGCCCTTCCTTCCTTTCCCGCACAAGAACAATCATTCGAATGCAGATGCATGTAGATGGGTACACAGACACAACTAGCATTCCCGTGTTTGTGGCTGTCTGGAGGGAATGCACAAAGTGTGGCTTCCAGCCACCCCCAGATGTGATTTGGAGGAAGGATGCAAGGCTAACAGAGCTAAGTGCAGAGAAATGCCCTCTTTATGAATGTCAAGATAAAGAGGAGTTAGGCCCAAGGGGGCAATGCACAAGCCGGGCCATATTATAACCTGTTAAAGAGAGAGCTAAATGTCTTTGCTAAATAGCCAAACCCATTGATTTCAGTTTGAACTGGTGTATTTATTTTCACCTTTTTACTATCACTATTTTTTATTCTTAATTATTTCTCTCAATCTGAAAAAAGACATATGTCGTGTCATATCAATACATCCTTGTTCTCAAAACAATTTGGTAAACATACTTAAATAAGACAAAAATGAGCAATATAACATATATCACATACACTTTTTACATGAAAAACATTTTAACAAAAAAAAACCCCAGTACATATATCGCTATTGGTTATATGCTTTTGATTATGATCCTTAAGACTCTTCAATGTCTATATTCGATATCCAATCTTATAGAGGGCAAGTTGGTTTTTTGTGAAAAACTGGAGATTTTTCTCTCTAATCACAAATTAAATTATTCAGTAGTCCTCTGTATATATATATATGACACAATAGGCACAGTTCTCTTTAACAAAAAAAACACTTTCTGAATGTGGCATTTCTAAAATAGTAATGATAAATCCAACTGTACCAGTAAAGAGGTTTTATCATTACCATTTCAAAGAATTCCGTAAAAGATAACTACGGCACTCTAGATGACCAGATAATGTTAAATAGGAGTGATCGTGCTATAAAATTGCCCAACATCTTAGGGGATGAAGGGGCACTGATCAATATCTATTTAGCCTTCTCAGAAACAATATCTAAGTACACCGAGAGCAACACAGCACCAATCTCAATATCTGACCTACATGGTAGATTGGTAGAAGCTCTCGGTTCCATACTAAGTAAAACAACCCAAAGCAAGAGGGGAAAGGCAATTGACAGGGTCAGTAATGGAAAACCCTGGTACTCTAAGGATTGTCGTATAGCAAAGTCAGAGCTAATGGTAGCAATAAAAAGAAAGGACTTATCTAAAATAAAGACACTAAGGCGCGCATATAATCAAATAATTGATGCCGCCGAAAGAGCCTGGGACGAGGAGATATGGGAGGGTCTTATTAGAGCAGCCAAGACAAAGGACCAGGCAGGGTTTTGGAACCTAATGACGAAAGGTAATAGGGCTGGCAGCAAACAGCGAGATTTATTCCTGGATGAGGATACCTGGGTCAAACACTTCTCCAAGCTCTATTCTGAATCAGAAAATGAATCCAATGTTAATAATTCAGAGTTGACGGGTGATATGATTGAGTCAGCGAAGGCAGCCAATTTACATTTCACATTAAAAGAAACAAACTAAGTTGTTGGAACATTAAAATCTGGGAAAGGGCCGGGAATAGACAAAATCCCCGCAGACCTTTTCAAACACGATCTGACAACCTGGGTCCCTTATATGAATGGCTTATGTAACGCCATAGCAAACTTTGACCCAATACCAAAATCATGGAGGGGGCGGAGATTGTCACAATTTTTAAAAAGGGGAATAGACTGGATCCAGTGAATTACCGCCCGATCAGTCTTATAGACATTCCACAGAAAATATTTGCAAAACACATCTTGTTGCGCCTTTCGTCCTGGATCGAAGAGGTGGACTTGCTAACAAAATACCAAGCAGGGTTCCGAATAAGGATTAGTACGACCGACCAGGTCTTTAGGTTTTTATGCCTGTGTTGGAAATATATTAAGGTCAGACGTAGTACATTGTATGTAGCATTCGTGGATCTAAGAGCTGCTTTCTATTTGGTTCCTAGAAACAGTCTCTGGATCCACCTAGGAAACCTGGAGTGCCCATCGAATTGCTAGTACAAATAATTAGAATACATGAAAATAATTTTGCAAAAGTAAGATGAGGGCCCCGGGGAGAACTCACCAGAGAAATCCCTGTGAAGAGTGGAGTGCGACAAGGTTGTGTGCTCTTGCCAACCTTGTTCTCCCTCTACGTAAATGACATCCCCTCCTTCCGCAAAGGAAGTAAAAGTGATTCAACTAAGTTAGGGGGGGAGGCAATTCCTGCATTACTTTTTGCAGACGACACTATTCTAATTTCACAAACTCCTGGTGGGCTCCAAAATCTGATAAATACTTTCCACTTATACTGTACTAAAAAGGGTCTTGAGATTAACCCGAGCAAAACAAAATATATGTCTATTAACCCAAGTAAATTCTTCAAAAAAAAGTTGGAACTTCAAGGTGAAAGATTGGACTATGTGAACAGTTTTAATTACTTAGGTATCATGTTGGATTCCAAAATGGCGTGGAACCTCAATTAGAAAAAAACGAATTAATCCTGCTCCAAAATTCTATGCCAATATTAAAGAAACACGGAGGGAGTACCTCGAAGGCTGTATCACCTGCCATTGAGGTCTACAAATGTAAGGCACAAGCAGCAGCCCTCTATGGGGCAGAACTTTGGGGCCCGCATTGTAAACATAACTTTGAAGTGGGTGAGAATGACTTTGTACGAATTTTACTATTGTTGCGCAGAAGAACACCATTGGTACCTGTTTTTCTGGACATCACCCTAAAGTGCACTGACAGTTTAGCAGCGCTACGTCTCCTCATGTACTGGATAAGAATCTGGACCGCTGACGAGCTTATCCACTACAGATTGGGCCTACAAGAGCTAATGTCCTTTGGTATTGTAAAGGATATCCCCTGGTTCATACACATTGTCACCTGGTTTGAAAAAATAGGACTACTAACTTATTGGGAAAAACCTGAGGAATTATCGAAATCCTGTAGCAAAATAGCAAAGCGTCGATTTTTGGACTATCAACGCGAAGCTTTACTACAGGATGCTAGTTTAGGACCCTTATCCATAAGGTTCCTCCAGTTTAAAGATGAGCCCAAATTCGAATCCTTTCTAGATGAGGTTTATCCCCTGGTGGCAAAGTCATTATACCTCAAATTTAAATATGGGGTCCTACAGACCAACGTTAAAAAATCCAAATGGGGCAATAAGACTCCCGATAAAGACTCGGAAAAATGCAGTTTCTGTAAAAACGTTACACTGGTCAAGGAAAATGTTTCACACATTTTATTTTTCTGCCCAGCTTACAAAATAACGAGGGAAATATGGATCAAACCCTTATGTAATACCCTCAAAGTAAGACACTATAGGGAGGCAGAACGAATTCTCCTATCAGATACTGCACGACTGATAGTATTTTGTGTCTCGATTTCTTATGCGCGTAATGTTCTATAGAGCCAAAAATGTCTTGAAAGTGTAACTTTAGTCGACCATTATGTAAGCAGTTAGTGGATAGTATGTAGACTGACTCTGGGGGTCATTACGATCGCGGACGGACTTGAGTCCGTCCGCGACCCCAGAGCATGAGGGAACGTCCGCATGGGCTGCGGCGTTCCCTCTGTGCAGATTAGGATGTGACCGCCAGGGTGGCGGTCACATCCTCTATTTTAACATTGCGGCGGGTGGAGCTTCAAGCTGCACCCGCAGCAATGTTAAAAATGCATGCACAGCATTTGCGTGTACAAAGCGGCAGGCACCGCGCGGTGCCTGCTGCATTGTGCACGCAAACGCAGGGGGTACCTATGGTACCCCCCATGTGCACCCCCCATCCCCCACTACACCTAGGGGGCCCGCAACGGGCCCCCGCAGTGCAGTTACACATGCTTTTCCACGGCGGAAAAGCCGCCGCGGAAAAGCATGTTCCCAAGCACATCCTAATCTGGCTGACGGTGTCTGAGAGACACCATCACCATTTTAGTGCTTTTCCGCCGCGGTTGTAAGCCAGCCGCGGCGGAAAAGCTGCGGACCTAAACCATGACCCACCAGCCATCCTAATAAGGCGGTGGGTCCTGGTGAGTCCGCAGAGGATTTTCCGCATCCCCTTAATATCTTAAGACGACACAGGTTTTTAACATATAAATTGTGTGTAGTAACAACGATTGGCTGTTGAATAGTAATTTTTCTATTTTTTAATCTTGTCCAAATAATAATAGTTTTTAATTACAAATGGAATGTATGACCTAAAAATGTAGTATATCCCCGTTTATCTAATCTTTTCTGATGTAAATATTTTATACCTTTTATTCCATTTTAACGATTTTAGAAATTTCTAATGAATTGTGTAAATCTTTCCCCCTTCCATGACATAGGGCCTAGCTAGTTATCAAAAATCTTTTGCTGTGACGATGATTTTAAATTCTAATATGATGTATTTTTATTATGCACTTTTATGGTTTAGAAAAAAAAACTAAATAAAGTTTTGAATTGATATCTAGAACTGGTATCAGCTGGTCAGGGTTTGCAAAATGTGTTATTACTCTAATATAATCAAAAGTCTAATTTGGCTTCCTAGATGTGCTCTGCACAATCCTTTGGCTTTTGCATTTGAGTGTCTAAATAAATGTGTATCTCAGCATCAAAAAATCGTCAACTACTCTGTCAATGTGTAAGTGTAATATTACCACACTGTTTAATACAACCTTTGGTTTCACTTGACAGGGAGTTCACATTTGCTATGAACTCAGAAGATAATTGGACTCTGTATGATCTGACTTAATTTTACTCGACACCTAAGTTTGGGCAATTTTAACGAGCATTGTTTTTAGTACTTACAGACAAAAGTCAAAATGGATCCTTAAGTATATTCGTGGGCCGAATCTAGGGGCCCTACAGCGTTTGTCATTGTAGTGATCTTGGTTTCTGACCTGCTGAACAAGATTGCTGGGAAATGTCCTAAGTGATTTATTGTTTTGTAATTCTCATGAACACATGTTGTTTCTATTATATGTAGACAAACTTACAGTGCAGAGGCTAATAGAGTATAGTTTGGTCACTCAGAAAGGGTGCCAGATTTGGTGCTGTCGAATACATTTTAAGTGGGATGTTATGAGAAGATAACTTGAAAGTGTTATAACAAAAAATAGTGAGAAAAGAACTTAACAACATAACATAATCCATCAATGCTTTCCGCACTGAGGATCCTTCTACTTCCATTCGGATGCTTAGAATATTGCCATATGCATCACAATGTTGTTTCATTTAGTTCCTTATTCCCACTGTATAATGATTATAAATTACTTTCAAGAAGTATGACTTTCATCCCTTTCCCTTCTCAATCATAATAAAATATGAAAGAACTGGAGCAGACCAAACCTGAGGTGGTGTTCTAAAATCTCCTTTAATAAATGCAAGAAACATACAAGTGCAGCAAACAGGCACAGATGGACAGTAGTTGATGCTTCCGGAGAAGCTGCATTTCAATAACAAAGAAATGTTAACTAATATTTAGCCACAAAGAAACTTCTGAATTTCTGGCCTACAACTCAATTTATAAAATGTCTTGGTGTTTATAACTGCAGGAGAAACTTACCCCCAGTTATTTCATTCATCACTTTTATTACAATTGCTTCTACTTCAGCGCATTTCACCACAGGCAAAAATGTAAACGTGTCAGCATTGTAAACCTACATGACAACTTAATAGGTATTAAATATTTATGCATATTATTTGAAGCTCTTAGCGGGCCTGTTCTTCAAGCAGCCTATCTTCTCTTCTGGTATTTCAAAATAGCAAATATGCTTTAAGCATCACCCCGCTCATTTACACGCAGATCCCTTTCAAACTATGAAGACCGAAAGCTCTTGCCACACATTTTTCAAATGCAGGCAGGACCCCCAGTAATAACTGGACCCCTGCACTGATCCTTTATGCCATTCAGCAGTTCCAATTCCTGTAACATACATTACAGTGTGCATTTATTGCTTCTTGCTGTGGTAAAAAACATTCTTTTTGCATTGCTCGATATTTATATTTTATATTTTATAGAGGCCACCAATGAGTTCTCGCAACCGTAGGAGACGGGAAAAAGCCATGGTAAGGCAGGGAATGCAGAATTATGCGCCTCACAAATTGCAACAATGGTGATCTTTACAAGATACTCAGATCTCTACTGGCACACATAGTTTTACAACAATATATGGTAAAATAAAGTTTGGTAAATATTGAAAGACTGTAGTCAACTCCAAAGCAGCGATAGATTACAGTCTTCCATGACATTTTCCAACATACAGAACACATGTTCATTTAAGTTAATCTTTTTTTTTTAATTATTATTATTTTTTTTTATGTCCTCATATCCACCATGGTTTACGAAAGCCATTTAGAATAAGCTCTAGTACAGTTGACACAGTGATTTAACTGGGAGGGATCATTTCATTTAAGTTAATCTTATTGGCAGGGTTGGGTTCCTTCAGCAGTGAATACTATTGTTAAGTTATTATTTATTCGGAATATCACGAAACACAAACTCAAGTTTGATATTCTATATTCTAATTATTAGAGATTAACTAAATTGGAAAAATTAACAGTTGAAGCTGGACAGTTGAAGCATTGACTAGGAAAACAATATATTTATTTGTCATCATTGTTTCAGTAATGTGAGCATTTGCAGGACTGATGTCAATCAGACCCACTTCCCAAGGTGTAGCACTGCCAGTACATGAGTAGGCACAGATGGCAGGATCAAAATCTGTTTCAAAAGAGGAATTAGAATCTCAGCATCAGAAAATCGTCAACTACTCTGTCGCCTCTCAAGGTTCAAGTCACTTATTGCACTGCTCTTACAGCATAACAGGATGGAGTTCTGGCATAGGACCACTTGTCATCTTTAAAGATTCCTACAAGGCAGATGGAATCTCTGTGTCTTCAGTGGAGCTGCCTGTGTAAAGGCTGCACCGAATGCACTGAACTTTGCTAAGCGCATGCCATGATTGCTGCACCCACTTGGAAAATGTGTTCTTTGTGAAAACAAAAAAACAATGGCCCTGACACACAGGGAGTGTTTCTCTTTTCACAGGGGCCATTGTGTGTTTCCCTGTCCGAGACTGCCATGCCATGCATGCCAGTCCAATGAAAACGATTGATGATTATTCCGCTTTATGTATGGTTGGACAACTAGCATTATGATCTGACAGCCCAGTAGCAGACAGGCTCCCAGTTAAAGATTTCTGCTGGCAGAGTCCATCAGGGTAAACTAAACTGCTTTCCTAGCTCTAAATAGAGAAACAGAGTTTGGAGGGGTGGCTGCCAGTGGCAGCTCCTCTACTAAGGAGAAGGAGAGTCGCCCCACTGCTTTTTTGCAGTGTAAGACAGAGAAAACAAAATGATAATAACTTGTGTTATCATCATTTTATTGTCTCCTACTTTTGCCCACAGCTTAGCGTGATGGGGCGGGGGCAGGGGAGGAGTGGTAGCACCCTCCTAAAGTGCACAATGCTTGGACAGCTCTCTCTGGCCGCCCATAACAGTCTTGCACACTTCACATGATCTCCATGCAGTCTGCATTGCAGCCAACGTGGAGAACATGCTCAGGCCTCCAGTCAGCATCTGAGTACCGAGAAATGGTGCTCAGGCCAATCACAAAGCTGCTAAGGCAGCGTTGTGATTGGTTGACTGGGAGCCTGGGTGTGCTTCTTGTGGTGGAGCGAGGGACGACTGCAGAGGAGAGACGGGCGAGGAAGTGGCGAAAAGGTACGTTTAACATTTTTTAATGTAATTTTTTTTTTGGGTAACAATTTTTATTGGCTTTTCAGTAAATTACACAATTACAGCAGTGCATGGTTGTATCATGCAAGTACATATGACAATTTCTTCTGTGTATAGAAATCCGCACAACATATAGATATCAGTGTCTGTCACTCTGAACCATTAATATATCTGCGATAGTCGATGAAAGATTCTTGGAAGTTCCCTCCCTTATGTATGTACATCAGACTTCTCGTGTTCTGAACTCCCTCCTCTACCAACCAGAGACATCAAACGACAATAGTAGTCCTTCCTTTTCTCTCTTTACCTCCTAAACATATATCCATTACATCTTCAATATTTCAGGTTCCTCCCTTCATGGGCTTATTTCAGGATCAGATATATCTTGTGGAGGTTCACATAGGTTTCCCCGATAGTTGTTCCATTTCCCCCAGATTTTGGACCATTTTGTGGGACAGCCCCTATGTACATATACAGCTCTTTCAGCCACCATCGCTGCATCCATATCATTCCCCCATGTGTGCTCGAGGGTATCAGTCCGGAACCCCATCTCCTAGCAATGTTCCGCTTTGCGAGGGCCAGGCCCAGCGTCGCCCAGGTCTGTAACCCTCGATTCAAATCCGTTGGCGACCAGATATGCAATATACAACACCTGGGTTCTGGCTGCAGTTCTACCCCACTGGCCACAGAGATTTCAGACAGAACATCAGCCCAATACGTTTGTATTCTGGGACAATCCCATAATATATGAAAGTACGTTCCCGGGGACCCACAGCCCCGCAAGCAATAAGGCTCTGGGATGTGACCCAGCTTATGCAGTAGTGTTCGGGAATAGTATATTCTGTGCAATATCTTTAGTTGTATGAGTTTTAGCTGAGATGGTATGGAGGCCTCTATTGCTGATGCCAGTGCGTATAACCAGTCTTTGTCATCTATGTCTCCTAATTCCACCTCCCACTTGCTACGGAGAACCACCGTGGGGTCCGGGAGATTGTTTATCAGCTTTCGGTATGTGAGTGATGTCGCCTTCTTTTCCAGGTGGTCAGTGAGGAGTCTATCCTCCAGGAGGGAGGATTCGGCAAGTGTCGTACCCGGTGGATGGCCCCTTGCAGAGCATGTTTGATTTGGGCGTATCGATACTGCTCGGTATCTGCTATGCCGTACTTCTCTTGCAGAGCCGGAAATGTGATGATCTCACCCCGTACCCATAAGTCGCCTATTTTAGAGATACCAATGAGGTCCCATTGCCTGAATCCCTTAGTATTTGCCAAGGTACCAAGGCGACGTGTGTCCCAGAGCGCTGTGGCCAGTGTGAGCACTCCCTCCCATCCTAGGGCGCTCTGTGCCATATGCCAAATCTGAACAGTGTGTGCCGTTGGGCCTGAGAATGCATGGCGCCGTTTGTTCGTATAAAGAGCCCTCATCAGCTGGTCTGGGGGAAGTATAGTCCTATCAAGGCTGTAGGCTGGATTATTTTGTGGAGCATGTAACCACTTGTTGATTACCATTAGTTGTGCAGCCCAGTAATACAGTTTGACACTTGGCAGGGCGATCCCCCCATCATACCAACTGCGGATAAGTTTGGAGTGCGCTATGCGGGCTGGTTTTCCGTCCCATAATAGTGAGGAGATTTCTGCATCTATTGTCTTAAAATAGGTGAGGGGGACCAGAAATGGGATGTTTTGCAACGCATAGAGGAACCTTGGGAGTGAAAGCATCTTAAATAGTGCTGCCCTTCCCAACATTTTATATAATTTTTACATAGTCGCTTTACCACGTCCTCCCCCTCCCGCGTCCTCCATCCTACTTCACGCATCCTCCTGCCCCCGTCCCTGCCCCCCTACCTACCGATCAGTGCCGGCCTCACCTGGTGGCTGCATCATAGATGTACGGCAGTGCTTCCACTCTGCCAAAATCAAAGTGAATCTCTAAGAACTGTCAAAGAGCTGTTGTGGTTTGGGGCCTATACAAGAACCTCCAGTTCAGTATATGTGAGAATACTTTGGTACAAGTAGCCTGAGTCATTTGTTGGAATATTAATATTTTGCATTATTGAAAAATAATTCTTATCGAATGATTTAATAGTTGGATATGCTAGTTGAATTTCACACTTTTTGCTTGTCTGATGTTATGTTCAAAGTATGTAAAAAAAATCATTTTTTTAAAAGGAGGGGACCCTGCTTGATATAGTTCAATGTAATAGAAACCGGATTTTGAGAATAAAGGCCAGAAATCTCTGCTACTAATTAATCATGCTTGGTGAAGGAGGCCATACAGCTAAAATAACCTTAAGGATGTGCTTCATTTTGTGTTTTTCTGTCTTTGGTATCTGTAAATAGTATTGGAAATGTACATCTCAACATGTATGCCAATGATTAGGCAAACAAGCATTTTATTGCGAACATGTTTTGACTGCCAGGGGACCTGGCAAAATGTGCTCATTTGCAAATTTCCTGAAATACTTATTCTTTGTTAAAAGAAAATACAAATCCAAGTATAATTTGATACTCTTCTGAAATCACTCTTCTGCTTTGTTTGATGGCATCAAAAGTTGCATTAGTTTTAACATTGTTTGAGGCACTTGAACCCAGCAAAAACAAAAAATAATGGGTAGAATGCTTTAATCCTTTTGAACCACAGTTAATTACTTAGCGCACATTCCAGTCTACACTTTTTTTGCTCACTGTGCCACTCCAGACAGAGATGTGCTACCCCGTCTTTGTCCTGCTCCAATAAGAACAAACTGCTTGTCCAGGTCTCCTGACAGGAATACAAGCAAACCAGTCTGGTTTTGGCCTTTTGTGCCTCATTAGAGAGGTGTAGGTTGCATACAGTTGCAGAGGACCCACGTCTGGGCATACCCGTGACACTTAAACTTTTTTACCTAGAAAAGCAAAAAAGTGAGAACATGATTCAGTAGTTAGATGACAGTTACATGACACCTCATAATTTGTTGATTATATAAAATGATAGATGATTGAATGTGAAGAATGGGCATGTGTTTCATCTAGGGGTTCTAAGGCACAAGAGTTGAGTGTGAGTCATTTATGATGTCACTCAGAACGTTGTGGTTATAAACATCATCTTTATTACAGTTACTTTCTGCAATTTTGTGTTATGTATGGCCCTCCGCGCCCTCTTCCCCTGCTCAGATGAGCAAGGCATGGATAGAGGAGTCGTTGGGGAGTTATGCATAACCTGGTGCCATGTCACCCACTCCCACCACTCTTGACATTGACTCTCCCACTCAAATAAAACTACATTATCTGGTGTCCATCACATACCTTCAGTGCTATTGGCATTGGCAATTTCTCCCCCTAACCAAATATAGAAAATAACATACATGGCGTCATCCTACCCAATCACCTTCTGCAATTGCCTCCCAACTTCCTCCTAATTACATGAATAACCCCTATCTGGCATCCTCCCACTCTACCTTAACACATTCCCACCACTCCCTCTCCTTACAAACCTCTAGCTAGTGTTCTGCCTTACTCCTACTCCTTCTTCTGCATATGCTGCCACATTTCACACATGAAAAGCAGAAGCCAACGCAATGCTTAGAGGAACTTTGTGAGAGACACTTATCAGTGTGGCATACTTTTCCCTATTGGTCAGAGCCAGACTTTTTGTGGCGGGCACCAGACATTTTCCCGGTTGGCCGGAAGGGTGGTTGGGGGGGGGGGTTTGATCTGTGGAGGCTAGTTTTGTTACTGGGGGCCGGTTTTGCTGCATTGTTGCAATAGCAACCCATTTGTAACTAAAGCAGAAAAGCAGCAATGGTGCTTGCCACTAGTCACCCCCCCTTCCCCGGACCGGAGCTTTAAGAAGCCCAAAACCACCACCACCACCACCCCCTTAACTCCCGACCCTGGGCAGGTCTTGTGGAATTGCCATTCTGGCCGTGTTGTCAGTGTGGGCCTGCAGAGAACTGAGAATGACTAGGATGATGGGAGTTGGTGGTGCAAGAGAGTTACTCATTATGGTAATTTGTTTAATATATACTAGTCCATCAGTCCATATTGCATTGTACTTGCATTTATATATTGTAAATGCTTTGTAGTCGGTAATGCAATGAACATGCTTATATTTCACAATGCTGTTTAACCATCACTAGCTATTTCGCCTAAAGTAGCAGTGTCTGTAATCAAAAGTGAAAGAAATGCTAAATCCATTCTGTAATTATCGAAAATGAGTTTGTATTCTCGCTTCACGTACTGCTCTTATTACAGATTCAGCACCTGGCCTCAACAACTGAGAGATGCCATGACAGGCGTGTCTGAGATAGCTTGGCACAGGAACATTCATGGAAGAACAGGTGCTGAAAAAAATGGATCATGTCAATAGAAGTGCTTCAGGCATTCACAGACACACCCACTATTGTTTCACTGCCAAAACCTCCTAACCAAAAACAAGATCAGCAAGTCAGATCAATTATGCATGACTGCTGAAGCTGCAAAAAGTCAAACAATTCATTCAACATAAGAACAAATATAATCCCTCAACTAGAACCGGAAGTTTGAGCAAACATCCTAACATGGTTCTGTTTATTTCACAAGCCAATAGTAATGCAAAAGTGGAACAAATTGCAATTATGTATTTCATGACTCAAATCAATTGCAACCTGCATAATTTATAGACCCATTGTTTGTATTGCTACTGTCCAACCAACCAGCAAAGTCAAAAAATGTGTTATTGCTGGTTGTTTGTTGGCATGATGTTTTTTTAATTTTTTATTTCCATTGAAGAAAGTGCACAGGTAATATTGGAATTAGCGGAGGAGCCAACCCCTGAAATTAAGCACTGGTATTAAATCAAGCGAATGGGTTACGATGGGAGTTTTGTGTTCACTTGGAATTATTTTGTTTGATTCCACCACCAGCTCTTGTCTAGTAAAAAAACACGGCAAAAAGGTCAATAACTAGAAAAAGGGACACTAAATATTTTCCAACATTGTTTCCTTTTTGATTTTCAACTCCTATGTTTCGCATATCTACGATCATGGAACATCTTAATTTGTTACAGATGCACTTTTGTTCATAGAGGCCTAACACATCTCAAAGTGATACAGGTTTGAAATCTCTATAAACTGTTTCTATCCATTCTTAACTCGGCAGATGCTTGACTGCACGTTGTACATGTTCAGAAGGAAACATGTTTGGTTGGTCACTTTGCTATTCAAGCAAGGACTTTCGTATGTATGTTAAATAATACACACTGCTCACAGTGTCTCTAGCAAATCTGGGATACAAACTTTGCCAAACGAACGTCAGTAAAAATATGTTAGTAGCGTTGTAAGTAATTAATTATGCCTTAACTGTTTCCTTGTAGTACACATAATTGTCCTGTCTTTTTCTGTTCTTCTAAATTGCAGTATAATTCATTAGGGATTATGAGGGCTTGTAAATTCCAGGGCCTGATTCACAAAGAGTCTTATCTTTTAGTGTGCCAACACTCCACCGTCTCATAGATACTACTAGTAAAATACCTTTGTGAATAGCAAACAATGGAACATGTATACAAAAGCATAAGTTTACCTTTGTGAATCAGGCTCCAAGTCTTCATTTTTTAGGTCTCGCCTGTCGATGCGCATGCGCATCGAGCAAGGCGAGAGTATTGCGAGTTATCCACTCTTTATCTACACTGCAAGGAATCGTGGCGATTCCTTGCAGTGCCCGTGACTTTTAAGGTCAATGCGCATGCGCATTAAGCTTATGCGCATGCGCATTGACCTTAAAAGTCACGGGCGCGTGCATGTCCGTCTTTGTTTACCCGCTCCGCCCCCTCCCCTTCCCGCCGTGTCGCATTTCTCCTCCCCTCTCCCCTCCGTCTTGTTTATTTTACCCGCTCCGCCCCCTCCCCTTCCCGCCGTGTCGCATTTCTCCTCCCCCCTCCCCTCTCTTCCCTCCGTCTTGTTTTAGCTACTTGTTTTCTGTGGGCCCTTAACGCTCTGTCAGTGGGGGAAAGTCTTTGTTGTATGCGAATTTGTCAAATTTTCAAATTTTCCTTGCTGATTCGTTCGTGACCCTTTACCCCTCATTGTCGTCTGGTTAGTCCCTTCCTTTCGGCAGCCCCTAGCGTTATGTGCCTCAATGTTATATCAAAGGATCAGCGGGGTTGGTTCCTGGCTCAGCACTCGGACCCGCAACCCGCAGTGACCACCACTTCTCGCTCACTGCCACTTTCCGTGAGGCTATTCCGGCCACTTCGCCGCACTATGCACCTGCAGTGGCGCAATTCTGGGGGGGATCTCTTCTGACATCTATGGTGCCTAAATATTAGTCACCGCAGATCCAATGCAAGTTCACATGCACCATATTAGGCACTTCCCAGCTCTGTGCCTCCCTCCCGTCCGCTGATAGTTTACTCGTGGTGTTAATGCAAAGTCTAGTTGTGGTCATTAATCATCAATGCCGCCGGTTGCGCCAAATCCCCTGGTTCTACGCTCTATGGGGGTCCCCCAGACACCCTGACAATGGGGTCGCACGACCCATAAGACTTCGCCCTCGAGGGCTCCCACCGGGTCTTCTCAGCAGCACCAGGTCTTTCTTCCACCCTGCGTCCGCGGCACCCAGCAATGTCGGCCGCCAACTTTAAGTTATCCTCACCAATAGGGCAACCCGGGGCAGTGAAGAGTCGCAGGCGCCGGTGCGTTCAGCAGGCGCTCCCACTACACCAGCCCTTAAGCGCCAGCACCTTCTCTGCAGCGATGTCCGGTTGTGAGCTTGGCGCTCTGACTATTCACCAAACTCTAGTCCGCCGTATGGTTAGGCCACTCCGCACCAGGCCGGTCCTCCACACCGCACCTCCTGCACCTGGTACGGTCGGCCACCGAGTTTACTCTATTCGCCCCAGCACGCTGATCAGCAGACTTACTCGCTATCTTTGTCCCCAGGCATCAGCACTTTCTCGGCAGCGGTTTCAGGCAGCTGGCTCTTCACTCGGCAGGTTGGCAAACTTTAGTCCGCTGCTTCATCCGCCGATGTAGGCCGCCCCTCGTTGCACAGCACACCTGGCGTTCAGCTCGGCAGAGAAACACCGGAGTCAGTCCAATCTGCTTTGCTAACCTTCAACTGGTAATACACGCCATCTGGGTACAATTCAATGAACGGATTATGGGGAGAAGGTCTCACCCTCGGAGCTCCGTCAGACTGGACGTCGGCAGCAAGGCACGCCCCCCCCCCATGCTATTTTCAAGATATTTCTGGTGAGTGCCATTCCCCCGTTGTAAGTTGATTTAGTTCCAGACTAAATTAGCCAGGGTGTTTGCAGCTGCTGCTTGTAGATTGACAGAGCTTTACGAACGCCTCTGGCCTGGCAGTCACCTTACGATTCTCCATAAGCGTTCTTTCCGAGGTGGCAGGTCATATAAAGCCTTCCATAACTGTTTTTTATTGATGTTTAACTTCTAGTAGTGCAAGATAGGGAATCTTGGTGCCATTATTACTAGTAGTGCAAGCTAGGGAATCTTGGTGGCATTATTACAACTAAGGCAATCTAAAATAAGGTCCCAGGTTAAGCTTGCCTTCTCATTTTTCTAGATCTCCAACCATAAAAGGGGAGGTCAGGCTGTAATATTATCCTCAATATATGAAATTCCTAAATAAAGGTTGATGGGAACCATAAGGGCCTTTCTGAAAAAAACCTGTTCTCTTCAGCGTGGATAATGTTAATTCTCCCCCCTCCGGCAGCAGCAGAACTGAATAGGTGCAATAGCTACACACCCTCACTCTCACTCACCCTCAACCCCTCACCCTCACTCACCCTCAACCCCTCACTCACCCTCACTCACCCTCACCCACCCTCACCCTCACTCACCCTCACTCACCCTCAACCCCTCACCCTCACACAGTGCAATAGGTCTCGGAGCATTTGAGTTAGAGCTTTTAGAAATGTTTATGGCTTTTTTTTTTAATTCTTTAGCATTGGCTACAGGAAACAAAAATGCTAAAGATTTACAAAAAAACCCATAAACAATTCTAAAAGCACTAACTCTAATGCTGCGAGACCTATTGCATTTCCAATGCTTGTTTATCACAGGCGCTTTCCGGTGTCAAAATGCAGCTTGTATAAGAAAATGGCCAACCCGCTCATTTGTAGTAAGATATTAGGTAACTATTGAGGTCACGACACTCAAGTGGCCTTTACTCTGTGTGAATGAATTCTAATGAGGGGCATCCCAGCTACTGTGCACCAGCAGCAGTTTCGAAAAGAAGCTGTTCCTTTCAACAAAGACAGTGCTCAGAGAGTTGTGGTGCAGCCTCCTTCATTAACTCCATAATGTAGGATCTTGCAGGCAGCCTCCAGGAAGCAGCAACACAACAACGGTCGTACCAAAAACAAGAATAATTTTTAGGTCTGGCTACAAGCAGCTGTAGCTGTCCTATGACCTCATGTAATTCTTCATAAAAGCACAAGTAAAAGTTTGGAGCCAGAGAGTGAGGTTTGGGTTAGACCCATTCAGTCAGTGGCTTTTATGTGTTTTCCGTGACTTGCCATTGGTTGAATGGGCTGTCGATCAAGGCCCCGGCATTTTGTTGGTGGCTACTTTGTCCCATTTGTGTTCCCATGAGAATGAAGTGATAAAGCATAAAGCAGTCATTTTGTTAGACTAGAGATAGCCTGCATTCTTTGGTGTGTTTACTTTGCTGACATGACAATATTTTATTTGCGAGTTTAGTGGTTCTCTTTGTTACTGTGTGCTATTTGGATGTGTTAGCCTGCTATAAAGACAGTACTTTTGACTAATCTCCCTTACCAGTTCATTCATTTTACTTTACCTTTATAATAAAATGTTGTTGGACATGCAGTTTGTTTTGCTCAGAAAGTAATGATGTCCACACATAGGATTATGCAAAGATACAACAAACATACTGTCCATTTGTCAAAAGTATGCATTATACTGTATTTTGTGGTGTATGCAACACAAATGTCCGCTTCAGACTCGCTTTCATAATAATTTTCTTTGATTGTACTGCTCAGCTGTGCCAATGCAGCCTGTTCAGCAAAGCAGGCCTGCTGTCTATCGGTTTCTTTAATGTTATAGCCCAAGCTGTTGCTTTATTTTGTAATTTTGTTTCTAGGACTACTGGGTACAACACACAGAATGATTTTCATCTATTATCAAAACCTCTCCCTAACATATTAGTTGGATTTACAGTGCTTTTTTCCATGCTTGAAAGTCTGAAGAGGTAACAAATGTGTGGATGCTGGACATTTGCTAAAAAAGTACAAAATACATTTTTAGCATACTTGTCTGTGTGAAACCTTCAGCCTCGCCATTCCGTTAAGCCAACAGGAAATGCATTCTGGCCTATATACTTTTGCTCTCAGCATTAAAAGTATAGGCTAAAAAATACAGCATGCAAAACACGCTTGGCTAAAAAAGCCAGGACTATCTGAAGGACTCAGCCATTACATGGGGCCTCTTGGCAGCCAAGGTAAAGCCCACGCATTATATAGGATAAAATACCTCTTAATTTATGTTATTAAGGAGATTGTAAGTAACTTCTGAGTTCCATAACCTATTAAGCAATGAACCTGTATCCTCATCCCTCCATATGGTAATTGAACTCTTCTGTGAATTGCAGTTTTTTATTTGTGTAATTCTAATGTATGTAAAATAGTGGGCTCTTTATCGAATAAGTAATAATTGAAGTCCTGGTTGAATGTCTCATCCTAATGTGTGCCAAAATAGAGAAGGATAGTTCCTATAACTCCGATCTCCCCATGTGGGTCACATATGCTGTTGCATCAAGTCTCCACACTCCACCATCTGCTCTTTTCAACAAATTACTTACTATACACTCATAGTTCTGTCCGATTGTGCACAAAGCATAATGTTGTGATATTCTTATATCAGTTTTAAAATGGTACCTGTAAAGATATAGCTTTGCCAATGATAGTACTTTAGTTAACATCTTCGCTGCTAGGCCTTCCCCCCCCCCCCCTGTGCAAAGCCTTTTTTGGCTATTTGTGGTAGTTTACGCGTAGGCCCCTGTAACTTTTTGACCACATAAGGTATCCATGCCAAATTTGCTTCCTTTTCTTCCAACATCATGGAGATTCTAAAGGTACCCAGGGTTTGTGGATTCTCCTGAAGGGGACCTAGAAATTAGCCAAAATACAGCTACTTTGTTTGTGTAATAATGGGAAAAAGGGCTACATATGAAAGCACCATGGATTTTGAACCCTAGCTCTGCTGACACCTAGGGAAACCTAGCAAACCCATACATTTTTGAAAACTAGACACCCAGGGAAATCCATGATGGTGTGGCTTGTCTGGCTCTCACCAGTGTGGTATTGGGTTCTCCAGGCCTACATACTCCGCAGAATACCCTCTACACCATAAAAGATGTTGGCACGGAAACTAGAAAATGCAAAAGACAAGTTTATTAAGACCCCATGGGGTGGTGGTACATTCCTACAGCACCCTTCAGTAATGCAAGAAGTATCACACCGAACATCGGTGCAAATCCTTCTTTTATACAGTTTTACAGTAATAAAAATATAGTTGGGATACAATTACAGAGTTTTAGGTACATATATGGTCATTTTTGGAACACAGCCAACTCATGGGAGGAGCTATAATACCACTGGTCAGTTTGGCGAAACATTCCTAAGTGATGACTGTTTAATCTAAACTGCGCATGTGTGAGCTTGACCAATACTAAAAATAGCCTGTTGCTGGGCAAACTTGAGTGGTTAGTGGTACAGAGGAAGGACACAAGGGCATGCTGACCACGAGGCAACGCATTCAACTAAAATGGCCGCCGATTCATACAAAATGGCTTCCGATAACCATAGTCAAGATAAGGGGAAAATACGTGTAGCAAAGCTTAACGCTAACCCGATCACCGTCAAATTACGACAGACGACCCTTTTAGCGTTTAGCTGAAGCTACCTCATAGTGGACATAACCAGGGTACTCATCTTCAATATCGATAGCCATGATTTGTGCTACTTCTTTATGAATCATTTGTTCATTTTTAGCAAATGCTCGTTTGGATGGAATACAAGCAGAAGGACACATAGAACACAATACAGGGCCACACTAGATACAGAGGCATAAAAATAATAATATCCCAATTATTACACATAAAATCGTCAGCAACTTCCAACCCCAAGTATTAAGTAATGACCAAAACCACCCCAAAAATGTCCATTTACCATTATCAGGATGTATCTCAGCAGCAATTTTATGTAGTTTAGATATTGCATCATACAAAGAAGGTGAATTATCTGGCACGTATACACAACAACTACTTTCGATAATGCGGCATGCTCCTCCACGATCAGCTAATACTACGTCTAATACCATACGGTTTTGGAGCGTTACAATTCTGGTAATCTGAAGTTCCTCTGTTAAGTTTCCTAAAGCAAAAGCTGTATCATTAGCAACAGCTTCTACAACACGAGTTAACCGTCTTATTTTCTGACTATTCAAAGCATCTCCAACAAATGAAAAGAGGCCTAAATTAAAATCGACATATTGTTGTAACGCAGTATCAGTCTGATCAATATCTTCAAGGACTAATGCTCTCTTCGCCCTATTCAATATAAAGTCATGGTACAGGACGTAGTTATTATGATATATAGGTGGGGCAATAAACACTGGGGGCAATACAAAAGATATATAACATGTTCCCAACCATCCTATAGGGAGACGATGATAGCCTTTATTTCCACATATAAAGTACGTATTTCGGGAGGCCACAAATGAAATGCCATTTGGAGTGTCAAAGGTAAGAGTGGTGTTACATTCACTTCTGCCTACTGGGATTGTACCTTTATTACGAACACATAGATCAGCTTTGGTATCGATAACAGTAATCACATGTGAACTGGACATATTTACATTCCTTTGATTATTATAAACTCGTGGTGCTGACACGTTGCCGGAGCGGTATTCCTCCCATTCAAACTTAGTTCCTTCAGCTTGCGGATAACCATCTCGATCATTGAAGCAAATTTTGTTGAGTCGAAAAAGCAGCCCACCTTTCGTTGGCCATCGCAAAGTGAATAAGAGTGTGTACCAGGCATTGCAAGAGCCATTATGGGAGAACGTGAGTGGGATAAGTGGTGTGCCCCCTTTCTTTTGATGTCCAGGCAACATCCCACATACCCAGCAGTTCGAAGTGTTAGTCATACTGTGGGTGTGATGCAGAATCTGAATAAAGCTGTTGTTCAAATAAGTCTGCCTATTCCGTTCTTCATGATAGGGCAGAGTAAAATGGAAATGTTCAGATGGAATCGGGGTAGTTGGCAATAAGTGTTCTCTTACTGGCACCACAAGTTCTACTACCCAAGCTATCACAGCTATCACAACAATTGTCAGAACAAATAGTACTGCACCAAGAATTCTCTTGTCTCGCACTGCAGAAGATGCCATAGTTCAGAGTTCAAAATGTCTCAAAAAATACAACTAAAAATAAAAATATGAGTGCTGAGCTCCGAGGTAGCCGTTGGTTTCTTCTCCGAGATTCAAGACGGGTGTCGCTACACTTGGCAGAACAGACCCCCCCCCCCCCTTGATATTCCCGGCTTCCGTTTCACAAACCCCAGAGCGGTAACTCAACCAGTCTCGCACACAAAAAAAAACAACTGCTTATCGTGGTCGTAGGTTGTATCTCTCTCTTCCAGAAACAGTGTGGTCCGGGAAGGCTCCCTCCGATTCGGCAGACGTTACAGCTGAGCTCTTCTCCTCGTCCAAGATGTCTCGATAATCAGACAGCACAGTTGGGCTCACCAGATCCGGAGAGACACGGCGGCAGTGAGTGGAGTGCACCCACCGCTTCCTGTTGGTGACTCGCACAGCCGTTCGAGTTGCGAGCAACACCTGCTCGGGGCCACGCCACCTCGGTTCCAAGCTGCTTGTTCTCTCAAAGGACCGGATCATGACATAATTGCCAGGACGAAGATTGTGAGCCTCTCCAATGGAATTGTCGGGGAGCGCTTCTCGAACCTATTGATGAATGGAAAGTAAATCATTTGTTAATCGTGCCAAATAATCGTTCATCATTATACAAGGCACATCATGTAACAATCGAGGCTTAGGAACTCCCCATATATTCATAGGCCTTCCAAACACCACTTCATAAGGTGTGAGGCCAGTTCAGGAATGGGGCACTGATCTGATAGATAGTAATGCCAAAGGCAGGGCATCCGGCCATTTCAAAGACGTGGATGCCACGATCTTTGCTAGCTTTAATTTCAGAGTAGCGTTATACCGTTCAACAAAACCTGCTGACTGAGGATGGAACACAGCATGAAATTTCTGCTGAATTCCCAATCCCTTCATCACGTATTCCACAATTTTCCCAACAAAATGAGGACAATTATCGCTCCACAAAAATTTGCAAACGCTGTATCGAGGGAAGTACTCTTTGAGCAAAACCTTAGCTGTTGTCAGCGCCGTATTATCCTTCGTGGGGAAGGCCTCAATCCATTTACGGAAAGCACACACCACCACTAGGACATACTTAAGGTTATTACAATGCTCAAGCTGGATATAATCCATTTGCAGTACTTCAAACGGTGCAGTAGGTGGAACAAACCCTCCTTTCGGAGTATGCGTCCCTTTTGCAGGATTGTGCTGTAAGCATATCAGACCGGTCTGCACTACTCTTTTGGCCGTATTAGCAATCTCAGGATGCTCCCGAACTCGCGTTAGCAATCGAGTAATTGCAAGAGCTCCAACATGTGCTAATCCATGTGTCATTTGGACCATCGCATGCAAGTAAGCTGCAGGCAATTTCCATCTTTCCATATCTTTGCTTCGCCAGCAACCCTCATCATCCAGCACTCCCTCTGCTGCCCAGGTTGCGAGTTCTGCTTCAGACGCTGATTTCTGAATGTCTAGTATCTCCTCTCTAGCATCGTGCCTTGGCTCAGCCATTGATTTCACTACATACATTGGCGAGGCATTTCGTAACATAGCAGTTTCCCTCGCTATGCAATCTGCAAAAGCATTACCTTGTCCCACTTTGTCAGTGACCTTTTTATGTGCACTGCATTTGATTATTGCCACTTTCTTTGGACAAAGTAACGCATTCAAAAGATCACGCACTAGTTCTCCGTGCATGATATGGACTCCATGCGAAGTCAAAAACCCACGCTCTCTCCAGAGTAGATCAAAGTCATGCGCTACTCCGAAGGCGTACCGGCTGTCTGTGTAGATGTTCACACATAAGCCAGCACTCTTGTCAAAGCTATTAGCTCCGCTGCTTGGGCCGATTTCTGTGGTATTCGTGCTGCTTCTACCACTGTCTTAAGTGTCGTGATCGCATATGCTGCAAAAGTTGTGCCATCTGGCAGCCTTAAACACGATCCATCAACCCACAGTTCCCCATCCACATCTGGAAGTGGCGTATCCTGTAAGTCGACACGACCCTTTGTTTGTTCTTCAGTCAGGAAAACACAATCATGGTGTTCTTCCTCTTGACCCTCAGCAACCGGATATGGCAATAAAGTGACAGGGTTCAGAGTAGCACATCTCTTTAGTGTGATATGTGGCGCCAACAGGGTGAGCTCATATCCTGTTAAACGTGCACTCGTGAGATACTGGGTCTTTGTTTGATTTAACAGTGCATCTAGAGCATGGGGAACTAACACTAGTAATTTGTGTGATAAAACTATTCCCTCACTCTGCCGTATAGCCACTGCTGTTGCTGCAACTGCTCGAAAACACCCAGGTAATCCTCGTGCCACAGGATCAAGTATTGCCGAAAAGTATGCGCAGGGCCTCTGCTTATCCCCGTGTGTCTGCACTAACACTGACAATGCACACCTATCTTTCTCATGTACGTACAACGTGAAAATCTTTGTGTAATCCGGTGTACCTAACACTGGTGCAGAACAAAGGGCTTGTCTCAATTGTTCAAAAGCAGTCTGACATTCATCTGTCCATTCAAGAGGCATTGGTGTAGTTTTGGACAATAATGCTAACAAAGGTTTTATAATGTGCGAAAACCCCATTATCCACTGTCTACAAAAGGACGTTAAACCTATGAAGGCACGCACATCTCTCTGAGTACAGGGGACTGGTGTATCTAATATTGCTTGAATTCGATCGGATGTTAATGCACGTCCCTCCTTAGACAAAAGATGACCGAGGTAGGTCACCTTTGGTCTACAATATTGTAGTTTTTTCCTAGACACTTTGTGATTATTCTGAGCAAGAAAAGAGAGCAAAGCAAGAGTACTCTCCTCACACTGTGCATACGTGTCTGCATCTAGTAAAATATCATCAACATACTGGATGAGAGCCACTCCGGACTGCAATTCAAAAGAATCAAGCTGTCCTTTTAAAGCCTGGCTATAGATGCTAGGACTTTCTGTATAGCCTTGAGGGACTCGACAAAATCTATACGATTTATTATTTAACGTGAAGCCAAATAGATATCTGCTGTCGGGATGGATAGGAATGGAAAAGAAAGCGTTCTTGAGATCTATTACAGAAAACGTGGTAGCAGTGGGTGGAATCAAGGTAAGCAAGGTGGTGATATCAGACACCACCGGGTACTGGGGCACTACGATTTTGTTAATTTCCCTCAAATCAATAATAAATCGATAGACTTTGTCATCAGTATCTTTCTTTAAGATCGGAAGAATCGGGCTGTTACAGACATTGTAGGGAACTTCCTCCACTACTCCTGCAATAATCAAATCCTGAACAATGTGAGTCAAGGCAATTTCACCTTCCCTAGAGATTTTGTATTGTGGTACACGTGGCAAAGACACACCCTCCTTAACAGTTATTCGAATAGGCGGAATGAGCATCTGTCCCACATCCGTGTCCGATGTAGCCCATAACGTGTGTGGGAGAGAGGCTAATGCTTCAATTTCTTGCATAGTACATAGTCTTCCTACATCCGGATAATTGTCATTCAAAATAACCCGCACTCCTTCAGGAGCGCAGTGTATTGTTGCTCGAAAATATTTAAGCAAATCTATGCCCATAATATTGTCTGGGGTATTCGGCGACAATAAAAATGAGCACGGGCCAAAGAATCTGTCAATGTAAAATGTAAGAGGTTGTGACAATGAGCTAAGAGAGGGTGTTCCATTGAACCCTATGGATGTAATCGTTTCGCCAGACAGGGGAGCCCTTGGAACCAAGTTTTTAGACAGAGTACTACGAGTAGCTCCTGTATCAACCAAAACTGATCAGTAGAACCCAAAACGCCCGCTGATACATATGGACCTCTTTGATCTACTGGCACTTCAACCGATTCCACACCCCATCCTACGCAATCCTATGCGTGTACATAGCCCTGAGACTCCACATTCTCACCCTCCGATATCTGGTACTGATTCCTTCGATCAAAAGTATTATGATCATCCTGACCACGACACCTCGCCTCAAACCTACCACGATCACTTGCTCCACCTCTCGCTCCCGAATAACTATTCCGTGTCCTTCCACTTCCTCAACCACGCTGATTACGTTGTTCACGAATCACCGGACAATCTGAAGCCCAATGTCCAAACACTTTACAGTATGCACATTGATCCTCAGCAACGTCGGTACGACCATAAGACGTACCATACCCTCCTCGCCTGCCTCTATCATTCCCTCTTGGCTGCGTAGCACGAACTTGAGCCAATATCACCTTTGTCTTTAACTCCTTCGCCTTCTTAATCTTATCAGTACTTTCTTTAGCCTCTAACTCCTGTCGCTCATAATACTGAGCCATAGTTAACAAGGACGCAGGGGTCGCCGTGGTCCAGGAACTTTCACTAGTTTTCAAACGTTTTGCAATCTCCGGCAGGAGATTAGCCACATACTTATCAACAAACAAATGCCTATCCGTATCATCCGTTAATAATTGCCCACTGTAATCATGAAACGCTTCTTCGAAACGTGAAAAGAAGTCAGACACCGACTCATCCTGTTTCTGTTTGCAAGAGGCTAACATAGTCCAATCAATCTTTTTAGGGGGAACAAGCGTTTTTAATTTATTCAAAATAGCTGTTGGAAGATCTAGAATTAATTGGCAAGGCTTACATGCAGGCTCCCTGTCTAAATCAGCTTGGGCTATAACTTTCCAATCCGCTCCCAAAATCGCTTGGTCATCAAACTTACGGATCGCTCTCCACATATCAGAGGGCAATATTAACACAAAGAACAGATCGATATCAACTAGTGTCATAACACATGAAGAAATAGCCCCCTCCACTCCTTCATAGAAAGCTGCCGGATTTTTACGGGGATCGGGTAAAGCATTTTTCAATGCCATAACATCTGCTCTATTCCAAGGCGTATATACCCAATTATATACAAAATAACCCTTTGCATCCCCGGACGATTTATCATCACTTGTACCTTGCCCTTTGGGGGGGACAACCAAAGGTGCCACTTCACGCATAGGCATAACATGAACTGTAGAACGTTTATCTGTTCCAAACATAGAACACTGTTTGGATTGCTCCGTCGACCATGGCGCAGGCACGTCCGATGCTTTTCGTGCTTCCCGTAATCTGGACGCCTCGTCCCGTAGCTGGACCAACCATCGGAAAAATTCATCCGCATCTGCAATAACAAATAAACCTTTACTCATATTCTCACGATGAACTGATATATCCTTAGGCTCTAAATCAGTTGAGTGTTTCCTAAATCGTTCTACAACTTCATCTCCAAAAGCGCTTAAAAAATACAACTGTTCTCGCTCTGACCATTTATTCATTTCATCTTTAATCTCTGATATAGTTATTTTGCTCAAATTAAGTTTACGAGAAAAACTGCGTAATTCCGCAGCTACAGTAGCAGATAACCTCATACTCTTACTCCCTCGACCATCGTCGTCCGAGTCCTCGTCTGGGGCCGTAGGTAAAACGTACGGAGGCGGGCACCGATCTAATAATGAAAAATCATCAACTTCATTAGTAAGGACAGGATAAAACCGACGCCGAATAGGAAATTGACCACTCGTTTGCAAATTACGTTCCCGCGCCTCCCTCTCTTTCTTCTCCTGCAACTCCTTCTCCTCCAGCTGTAAAGCCTTATCTCGAGCAGCCTTACGCTGCTCTTTTTCCGCCAAGGCTATTTCACGCTTCATTCGCTCACGCACTGCTTTCTCCCACATTCGTACACAATCAAACATATCTTGTCTAGACCTGCGCTGAAACAAACATTGCTCCACAAACTGAACCTTTCATAAATCAAACGACCCATGTAGTGGCCATTGCAACTCGGGATCAGATCTGGTGTACTTATTCCATAATTTACTGTATAATATAATGGGAAGACCGAATTTCACATACATCTCCCGATTGGGAGTCCCCTCTGGGGGAGCCGGCTGAGATTCATTTAATCGATAAGTGGTGCCATTTCCAAGACAGCACATTCCTCGAAGTGTGCTTAAAACAGGCATGTTCAAAAAGTATCACGAAAACGTGATACCACAAAAATGGTACTTAATATACTCCACACAAATGTGCCGTTCAAACACAAACAAATTTAGAGAAATATCTCTACATGCCTGCCTATGTGAAGTGCACTGCACATATAGTTTCAAATCATAGAATCAAATGTTAGCTAACTCAAAACATATTCAAAGAGCCACAGTAAGCGTCCGCAGACTACCTTACCAATCACAAGCTTACCAAATTCTAAGATATCCAGATTCCAACTGCTAAGGTCTTTGATCGAATCAGCCAAACCGGCACTGTACGACAACTCGAACGAACAGGATTTCAGTCGAGGACCGGCGCAACCTGGAAGGTCAGATCAGAAGGAAAGGAAGAAAACACCGTGGGTGCCAAGACTCGGGTCACTCAGTGGCAGCGTACGCGTCCATGGCGAGTTTCCAATCCTTCGTCACGACCTCTCCTTCGGGCATCCGAGTCACCGATGAGTCCCTTCGTGGTCGCCAATTTGTGGTATAGGGGTTCTCCAGGCCTACATACTCTTCAGAATACCCTCTACACCATAAAAGATGTTGGCACGGAAACTAGAAAATGCAAAAGACAAGTTTATTAAGACCCCATGGGGTGGTGGTGCATTCCTACAGCACCCTTCGGTAATGCAAGAAGTATCACACCGAACATCGATGCAAATCCTTCTTTTATACAGTTTTATAGTAATAAAAATGTAGGCGGGATACAATTACAGAGTTTTAGGTACATATATGGTCATTTTTGGAACACAGCCAACTCATGGGAGGAGCTATAATACCACTGGCGGGTTGGCGAAACATTCCTAAGTGATGACTGTTTAATCTAAACTGGGCATGTGTGAGCTTGACCAATACTAAAAATAGCCTGTTGCTGGGCAAACTCGAGTGGTCAGTGGTACAGAGGAAGGACACAAGGGCATGCTGACCACGAGGCAACGCATTCAACTAAAATGGCCACCGATACATACAAAATGGCTTCTGATAACCATAGTCAAGATAAGGGGAAAATACGTGTAGCAAAGCTTAACGCTAACCCGATCACCGTCAAATGACGACACCAGGTTTTGTTACCCAGAATCCCTTGCAAACCTCAATATTTGACCAAAAAAACCAAATATTCTCTCATTTCTGTGGTGGAAATATCTGGAATGTGTGTGGATCCACGAAATTCCACCCACCCCACATTCCCCAAAGTCTTCTGAAAAAAATGGGACCTCACTTGTATGGGTGGGTTAAGTACCCTCGGCAGGCAAGGGCCCAAAACCTATTAAGGCGACATCAAAATTACCTATCACAAAACAACCTGGTTTTGCAAGGGGGGTTGTATACAATAAGGAGGGACATGGGGGGCCTTTTTCCACTCACACAGGAGTGGGAGGTAAATGTGTGTGTAAATGTATTGGCATTTATATAGCGCACTACTTACCCGTAGGGTCCCAAGGCGCTTCGACCGCTGCGAAACCCTTCCTGGCTTCCCTGAGAGATGGTCCCTTAATGGGTATCTCCAGGGTGAGACCAGGCATCCCCGGCGGTCTGGTGGGGCCGTTAGTGAAGATGAGGCAAGCTAATGCCCATAGTTGCCGAGTGTGATCGCTGATCAGAGTGGGCACCGAGGCGAGAGAATTATCGAGTCCGCTGACCCTGGTCCAGAAACCTGCCGCGCCGGGAATCGAACCCTGGTCCCGGCCCGTCCTCTGCTCTCGGGTCTGCCGCCTCTAACCAGTGAGCCACACTACTTCACCAGCATACACACAGGCCCAAACGAACGCAATAAAAAAATGGGTTATGCCATTCCTCTAGGAGTCAGAGAGAAGAGAGGTCAGTGCTGGGAATCCATATGTTGGATAGTAATGCCCTCACACACCCTTGCAGGTGTCATGCTTCATCTGAACTGCTTCTCATTGGGTCGGTAGTACAACATCCAACGGGCTCCCTATAGTAGGGGGTCTTTGCCGGAGATCTTTTTATCCAACAGCCGTGTGGTGAAGTGTGGGTATGGGGCCAGAAATGTGTAGATGTAGTGAGGTGATTTAAAATATGGTTTGGAGTACCTAAGAGAACAGACTTTTATTCTGGGGGTCTCCTAACCTAAGTAAATACAAAAAACAAAAAACAAGGCACTAGCCCGAGTATAATGTCTCGTGTAGTGGTGTCCTTGTTTGGGAAATGTGGGTCGTCATGTTTCTCACTACTGGATCAGTATCCTCGCGATTCTTCAGGACCTAAATTATCAACTATCTACACCTAAACTGTGTGGTATATAAATAGTGTCTATTTCTAAAAGTACCTGGTAAAACCTGGATCTAACCTATTCAGTCTAATCCCCATGCATCAACAGTACCCGGTGGGATATGCATAAGGCTTGGCTGCTATGTGTATTGGAAGTTTCTACACATTATGCTGAGTCCTTGACCTGCCCTCTCCACCGGGTCCGGTGAATTTCTGAAAACAACACACCGGAAGCAGTCTAGCCATGTATCCCCCAACGTTTTCCTACCCAGAATGCCTTGCAAACCTCAAAAATTAGCTGAAAAAACTCACTTTTTTCTCAAATTTCTGTGTGGGAAAGTTCTGGAATCTATGTGGCCCCACAGATTTCCTACCACCCAGCGTTCCCCCAGGTGTCTCGATAAAAATGATACCTCACTCATGTGGGTGGTTCAAGTACCCGCGACAGGCAAGGGCCCAAAACGTATTGAGGAGACATCAAAATTACCTATCACAAAACAACATGGTTTTGCAAGAGGGGTCACCTGGGTTTTTGGCCCCGGGCTCAGCGGACATCTTGAGAAACTACCAAACCCACAAATTTATGAAAACTAGACACCCAGGTGAGTCCAGCGAGGTATAGCTTGTGTGGATTCCCCAATGTTTTCCTACCCAGAATGCCCCGCAAACCTCAAATTTAGCTGAAAAATTCTTCAGAGTAATCATGATATTTCCAAAATGACTATGAACAACGGCAGTGACCAAGAGTACTTTGCGAGCAACCTGCCTTAGGAGATAAGTAGAGGGGTAGACCAGGCTTCAAGCCAGTGGGCATGGTCGTAGCTCTTCTATGGTGGGTGGTGACATCCACAGAGGGAAAGTGCAGCAGTAGGAAAGGTCAGCAGAGCTTTGCAGAGTTGTACGCTTAGACCAACCCTGGTCAAAATCCAAATGATGTTAAGTCAGCCAATAGCATCTCCAGCCTATACCCAAATTGGTCAGTTTGGCAGACACCCATTACTAATCAATATCAAATGCAACTCATGACTCGAAATTGTCCCCCAATCAGGCTGCGCAAACAAATGATGGTTGGAATGCTGAATAAATCATACATTCATCCCCAGTCCAGGGAGGACCTGGCCTGGCAGTTCGATCTGCACAGCTCCCATGGGGCACAGGTTCAAGACTGATTTGGAAATGGCTGGATCCAAACTGGAAGGGCAGCAACAAAAATATGGATTCAGGCCCAGATCTCTGTACTGGGATGAATGTATGACATTGTTCTGCATTCTATCCATCAATTGTTCTTTTTGCATTTGTCACCCCTAGTGGGACAGGTATGCCCAGAAGTGGGTCCTGTGCTCTCCATGCCACTGAAGTCAAGCTATCCTGGCTGATGAGGACTGAAAGCCCAAAACCGATCCTAGGATGCTTGTTTCTGGTCCAGGAAGGACCTGGTCTTGCAGTTCGGGCTGGACTTTTCCCATGGGGCACAGGGTCAAGACTGATCTGCGTATGGCTGGGTCCAAACTGGAAGGGCATGGTAAGCAAAAAAACGATGGATTTAGGCCCAGATCTCTGTACTGGGGTGAATGTATGACACTGTTCTGCATTCTGTCCATCAGTTGTTATTTTTGCATTTGCCAATCAGGCTGGCCAATCGTTGTCTACTGAGAGAAGGGACTGTTCATGTCTTCTTTCCGGAAATGCAATGCAGGGCATCTGCCAATATTCAGAGTTCTAGGTATAAATCTCCACGTGTTAATCAGTTGGGTAATTTTGTTTATTCTCCCCATTCTGACACAGAAATGATGAATAGCCTTTTGCTCTAATGATCCTTCCATTGTTTGAGGGGTTGCAATAAACTCTGTCAAAAACAAATATGCAGAGAAACAGCTCAGGGTGTGGCAAGGATTGAAATATGCTGAGCTGATCTTGGATGTTCTTACTTACATGCTCCTACTGAATCATCAAACACAAACATGAAGCAGCAAAGCTACACATGACACACTTCACCCAGTAATCACAGCTCAGAATCCATGCAGAAATCAAATACTAAAAAGGCCACCTGGGTATACATGGGGAGGTAAGAGTTCATCCTTTTACAGGACAGTTCCCCACACCCACCCGTAGGTGGCATGCTTCATCATAGGGAAACCTCCTCACATCGCAAAACTAGTTGCAATGCAGGCTACAACACCCTCTCTGAGAGGGAGGAGCCCAGGGATGTTTTCAGTGTGTTCACAAGAGCTTTCCTACAACTAATGATGAAGGCAGAGTATGGTGAGGAAAGTAAAGAACATGTGTGAGATAAAACTAACTCTAGAGTAGCCCAGACAATTTTATTGGGGCCTCCCTAGGTCAGGACTAAAAACTGAATACTATGAGACGAGGTCTAAACAACACATATCTATGACACCACACTGAGAGAGGGGGTTGTAGCCCACATTGCAACTAGGTTTGCGATATGAGGATGTTTCCTATGATGAAGCAGGCCACCTATGGGTGAGTGAGGGGAACTGCCCTGTAAAAGGGATATCCCGGATCTTTTTATTTCTTATCTCTCCCAGGGCCGGACTGACTACCGGGCAGTTTGGAATGCTGCCGAGCTGGGAGCTGATTTCACAGTGGTGGGGGCTGATTTCGTTCATGGAGACCTGCATGTGCTCTGAAATAATTAGAGCAAAACGAATTTCGTTTAGCACACTCAGGTCTCCATGAACAAAATCAGCCCTGATCTCTCCATGTAGACTGAGGTGGCCTTGCTGTGTTTTGTGACATTGTTATTGGGGAGTTGGCCCCTGCAGGTCTTTAAACATCCTCAGTCTCTTGTTTGTATGCTATTGCAATCAAATACTAAACCTCATCCTCATTACTGATTTTTTTAGTGCAAGATGGTGTCAGGGTAGAAACTCATGCACAGAGCATCCAACTAACTCTCTATAATTGGTGTCCCTAAGCCAGAATTACCTCCCGTGAGCGTACATGGACTGACATTGAACTGCTCACTATCAGATCTGAAGCAGAGGATAAGCATGACAGACATCTCTGACCTCACTGGCAAATTGATCTACCTTCCATGTTTCCCACAGCTCTGGAAGTATTCCACAGTTGTCCTGCTGCTTCCAGTCCTAGAATAAGTCATAAAAGTCAGGGATATCATTTTGTCTGGCCCCATCAGTGTTCTCTCTAGCCTGTCTTAAAGTCTTCAACACCATGGAGTGTGGTGTATGGGGGTGCAGGCTGGGCAGAGGACTCACATGAAGAGCACCACATAGTTGGAGCAGGGCAGGGTATGGATCTGGATATTCTATGTGTTTTGAAAAAGTGATAATTGATAATCTAATACAGGTTACAATTTAATACTCAATATCTTGTGGAAGGTGTAAGAGAGGTACACATACAAGATTTGTAGGTTAAGCGTGGGATAGACACCGTGGTGACAACTGAATGCTACTAATCCAGGCACAATAGATTGAATGAAATTAACAAGACAAGACTGATGACAAACAACTACGTAGATTAACGTGAAAGCCCTGAAGATGCTCACATGTGCTTGAAACACATGTTTGCTGTATTGCTGTATTAACTGTTCATCGAAAGAATAAAGAAAGACATAAAGCAACAATACAAGAATATTTACTGTTTATTGGTGGTGATTTCGCATTACAGTTATTCATGCATATATAGTGATGGGGATAGATCAGTCAGAGTATTGAGCACATCCCTTCACCACACCCAAAGATTAAGAAGCAGCCTAATTTGTAGATTTTAAGAACAAAATGATGACAAGCCTCTTCAAAAACGCATTCCTATTCCTGCTCAAAACAGTCAAAGTATACGCTTTACACTAATATATATTGATATTGCTTTATATGCCTGCATATATATTTTGTCTTAGCAAGATGGTGGAACTTTTCATTTTGTTCACTGTCCTTATATTGCTAATCACTTTCATCTGCTTCTGTCTATTGATCATTGCAACACATATATTGTATGCAAGAATCACGTTGACTCAATAAATATTGAAAATGCCCCACTGTGTATTCCTTGTATACTTCTCCGAGAGAAAGAGAGCATGAATGACTGAGTGAAAGGGTTCTTGATCTGTTACTATGATCCATGGATTGTCATGTTCTGTGGTTGCCAAAACCATTAGCAACCTGTCTCAGTTTAGGGGTGCATATGGTGGCACTGTAGGCTACCTGGTCTCTAGGACAACATATTCTGTGGGGGTGCATGGAATCCGTCTGGGACCATCCCCATGTTTATGTTGCCCAACAAACATGCAGTTCCTACTGGGAAATAGGGAGCTACATGACACCATAGAGGCATTACAAACTCCATGAAGTGTAATCTCTCTGCAGACTAATGAGTGACCCACAGAAGTCTCACACATGTAAAGACTAACTAAAGTCTCTTTGTTCTCATGTATGCATCTGTACTGAAAAAGGGGGAACCCGGCCATGTATAAAGAATGTGCACCCATCTCCCCATACCTGCTGACTTGAAATTAAATGCCTAAGGCATGATGTGACACAAAACATGGAAATCAGAAAGTAAATGAAACCATGAATAAGCGAAACCGCTGACAGAGTTTCAGCAACCAAATAGGCAAAACTTTTTTTAAAGTTCTATTTTCTGCATGGTGTAAGTGGCATCTTTTTTTAGCCATTATTTTCTGCATGGGGGTCAAATTATAAGGCATAAACAACTCAGTTGAATTTAAATATTTCTATGGCTCTCTATTCAATTTCAGACATTGAAAAGTCCAACTCGATTTTAAAATTGATCTGAACTGACTCTGGTCATGTTGAAGCACAAATATGTCATTTTGTATGATATTGAATGGAGATGAAACAATAGTATTCAATACATAAATATGAATAGACAATCTGGTCATTCCAAATGTTCAGCTGCTTCTTCTTGAGAAATGTTCCAGTTTTCATTATAACTGGCATATACAAAACATTTAGACAGAAGAGATCTTATACCCAATAGAAAATCCTGGTACAACAAAATGAACAGGTGAATGAGAGTTAATTGCGCTGGGAAGAAATACTGGTAATGCAATACAGTATCCGGTTAGCTCAAAGGAGAAGGTCCTGGTCACCCACCCAGAACCAAACAATGTGACATAAAAATAGACCACAAATGTGAAGTTGAGAAAACAAACAATATATCCTGACTTCATCAATATCAGAGTCCAAGTATTAAATCCAAAGAGTCAGAGTATCTTCATTTTATCTTCATTTATTTTCATTCTCAATTGAATCCAATCTTCACCAAAAAGATCATACAATAGCCGCTGCCAACACGTGTTTCCTCTTGGTAATCCATTGTACCTGAAAGGAGGTATAAGTAGTTTTGAACTGCTGACGATGTTGAATGTTCTAACCATTGCTGGCACAGTTTCCCAACCCCAGAGTGTACTGTTTGAGCGTACTGGGGGTCCAGCCTGTTTGCCTTAAATCCTTTAGAAGAGTTACAAAATGAGCTCTACATCCACTAGGATCAACTTACCATAATAACCACCCATCTGAACAAGAAATTGAAGAAGTTCACTTCTTTTAAGTTCAAAAAGGATTTTATTGGTCAAAAACAAGGTGTCAATACAAAGTACAAAAGCAAACCAAGAAAGACATAAGAGCAATTGAATAAAATATTACATCAAAAGCAATAGTAAATATTTAAAAATAAGAAAAACGAGCTTTGTAGCAATACGAAGAAGGTAAAAAGGTTATAAATGTTAGACAGTGCAATTATGGGAAAAAAGGTAATAATGCAGAAATTAGGAACGTCAAAGGCAATCAAGGGGGTTTAGAAACTTCTTGTTGAGTAGGCTGTAATGAAAAGAGCTTTTGCCACATACATCAAGATATAACGTGATGGGAAGCCATAAGTTCATACGCTTTGTCGCCATGTGAATAGGAAAGACAAAAGCAGTATCTAATCTATGATTGTGACATACATTGTACCACCATGCTTTAAATGAAATATTTGAAAAGTTTTTCCAATTAACTGTTGAAACGCAACAGCAAGTAACAAATCAATAATTTGAACATTAAGTGTGGCATTCTCCCAACAGGTAGAAAGGCTACCTAGGAAGATGTGAGTAAAAGAGAAGGGAATATGGGTGTGAAAAATAAAATTAATTTGGGACCAGCCCTGTTTCCAAAAGTCATGGACAGCATTACACATGAATAACATATGAAATAGAGTGGCATGCGGGGATGAACAGGTCCAACAAAGGTCTGGGGTTGTGGAAAACCTTCTATTAAGGTCAAATGGTGTAAAAAAGAAGTCTGTTATAAATAAAGAACAGGGATTTCCTCAAGGTCGCTGCTCTAGATGATTTGCGAATTTTAGTCCATATCTTATTCCACAGAGATATAGGCCAAGAAGTAGCAAAATCACTTTCCCATTGTTCTTCTACCCTAGTTTTAGGCCTAGGGAGCTCTGTGATGTGAATATATTTATAGATATCAGAAACTTTGTGAGTGACTTTTAAAAAAGAATGAAGTTGTGAAGTAGAAGTGGGAGATGAGGGAGGAACTAAGGGTTGTGAGAGCCGAGTATAAGTAATCATTACTGCTTCTTTAAGTAAAAGATATTTGCAAGCAAAAGAAGTAGGTAAGTCAAAAGATTGGCAAAGTAGGAGGAAACGCATAAAAGTAGAGTGTGAAAATAATTGAGAAACCCAGATTAATCCCTTCTGCCTCCAAGATTTCCAGTAAAAGGGCTTATTGTTGATTAATATATTCAAAATGGTGTAGTTAAAAAAATCAGTAACTGTATTGATGGGAGGAGGAGTGGAGGATAAAAGCAATTTGGTAGTGAATCTATGTAAGGGAGTGGATAACGAAGACGGTTTACGAGAAAAGGAAAGTATTCAGCAAATGAGAAAGGGGAAAGTGATTGACGCTCAACCGTGACCCATAAAGGACAGGGATCAACAGGATCATGTAACCAAAAAGAGGCTTGCCACAATAGAAATGCCTTTTGGTATGGCGGAAAGTCTGAAAAATTAACTCCACCTTCCGACTTTGGACGTATTAGTCTGGCAAGGGACATCCAAGACTGTTTGCCGTTCCAAAGAAAGGAAGATAGGATAGAGTTAATCTTTTTTTAAAATTTGGATGGGATGGGTACAGGGATATTCAAAATTGTGTAGAGGATTATGGGGGACAGCATCATCTTAATAGTGTCAAGGAGACCCCACCATGACAAATAAAGGGTGCCATTAAGCCGTCAGGTCAGTTATTTTTTGGATAAACTTGGTCAGGCATAAAGAGACTGTATCCGAAATTGTGGGGGTAATGTGTAATCCTAAATATTTAATGGATGAGGAATTCCAAGAAAAATTGGAGGAAGTGAAATCGGGTTTAAAAGTAAATTTTTTCAAGGGCAATATCTCACATTTATCATTATTAAGTTTATAGCTGGAAATCTAGGAGTATTCGTTAACCTCCTCTAGAAAGGCTGGTATAGATTTAGTGGGACTAGATATAAAAAGTAAAATGTCATCAGCGTATGCTACGAGTTTGATGTGAGAATTCATAGTTTGAAATCCATGTATTTTAGGGTTTTCACAAAGCTTGGAGAGGAAGGGCTCTAAAGCCAAGTTGAAAAGAAACGGAGACAAGGGGCAGCCTTGACGGACTCCCCTTCCTAGGTCAAAAAAGGAGGTAACTAGACCATTGTCACAAACTGCTGCACGTGAGTTGGAATAAAGGAGGGAGATTAAGGAAATAAATTTGGGGGCAAAACCAAACCATTTCAGGGCATTAAAAAGATAAGTCCATTCTACCCTGTCGAAAGCCTTCTCTGCTTCCAGTGCAATCGCCGCAAGAGAATGCTGCAAACGAGAGGATTTCGACAGGACATTAAACAAAAGTCTGGTGTTATCAATAATAAAACATCCTTTGGCAAAGCCAGATTGCTCCGAACCTAGCAGGTCAGGCAGTAGGAGGTCTAAAGTTGTTGCAAGCGATTTGGCAAATATTTTATAGTCAATGTTAACCAGAGATATGGGTCTGTAATTCTTACAATATTTTGTATCCTTTCCCTCTTTGAAAAGGAGCCTGATGAACTTCCCATGGTAAGAAAAGTACCTAATAAAGAGTTTAATTTAGGTAATAATAGTTTGGAGAAGTGGAGGTAAAATTCAACTGTAAACTCATCTGGCCCAGGGGCTTTGTCTTTTTTGAGATGCTGAAGTGCAGTAAGCAGCTCTTGCTGGGAAACATCCGAGTCTAAAGAGGTAAGATCGATAGGAAAGTGTTTGGGTTTGTGTATGTTGGGAAAGAAATGTGATAGGGATTGAGGTGATGGTTGAGTCTCTGAAGAGTAAAGAGTCTTGTAAAAGAGGGAACATTCAGTTAGAATATCAGCAACTTTATGTTTGAGATCAGAGTTGGTATCATAAATAGATTCAATATTCAACTTATTATGCTTAACTTTCAAATAATTAGCTAAAATGTTACCGGCTTTGTTGCGGCCTCCATAAAACTTTGCACTCGACTTTAATAAGTATAAGGAAGCATCATCCATAGATTTTTTGTTAAAGTGCATCTTGGCATCAACAAGAGCTGTCAAACTATCTTGAGAACTTGAAGTAAAATAGGTGTGCTCCAATCTCTTAATTTTCTGAAGGAGATCTTTAGTAAAGTTACGCGCAAGTTTTCGTTTTTTGGCAATTTTGCTAATTATAAAATCTCTTGCCGCGGCCTTAAAAGCATCCCAAATGGTATGCTTGGGTATGGAATGGGTATCATTAATTTAAAAAAGCTCGTAAAAAAATTCAGTGAAGGAAGGAGTAAATTTAGGATCTAGAAGAAGGGAATTGTTAAAGCGCCATCTTTTAGGCCCTGTATGTTTGGGCAGAGTATCAATATTAATTGAAACAGGAGCGTGATCCGACAACAAAATGGGACCAATTTCAGCGTTGGTGAGAGTTTGGGCAATGTTGTGTGAGACGAAAATATAGTCAATTCTTGACTGGGAATGACGGGATGGCGAATAAAAGGTAAACTCTGCCGTCGTCGGATTACAAAGACGGCAAGCGTCAGTGAGTTTGTGTTGCGAAATTGCCTGAGCAAAAAGTTTAGGAGATTTATTTGGAATATAAGGAACTTTAGAGTTCCTGTAGAGAAAAGGGTCAAGAGGTTGGTTACGATCCCCCGCTAAAATTAAATTTTCATCAACAAATTTGGAGACATGCGTGGACAACGCATGCCAAAAGGTAGGATTACCTCCAGTGGGAGCATAAACATTAAGGAAAGAGATTGGAACACCCCTAACGGATAGTTTGACATAAATCCATCTACCTTCGGAGTCGGACTCTTGAGTTACAAATATATAAGCAAGGGACTTATGACATAAAATTGCTACACTACGTTTACCATCTCCAGGAGAGTAGTAAACATCACCCACCCAACCTCTTTTGAGTTTTGCAGACTCCACATCTGAAAGATGGGTTTCTTGTAAAAAAGCAAAATCAACATTTAATTTAGCTAAATGATATCAAATTCTTTGTCATTTGATAGGAGAGTTAATACCTTTAACATTCCACGTAATAACTTTTAACGCCATAATATAGGAAACATATTAGAATAAACACGATGAAGAAATCCATACAAAGAGCTCGTAATAAAAAAAAAGACAATGAGTAAAGGAAAGCTTGTATATGAAGAAGAGAAGAAAAGAGAAGAGCAATTCAGGAAAATATGAAACCATGAAAAGAAGAACAAATAATCTGAAAAAAGAATAGAATGGACTATTAAGTGAAGTATAAGTACGTTAGTAAGTAAGAAATGAGAAGAAGGTAAGTGGAAATGGCGATATAAGAGGAAAAGAGAGAAAAGAAATTAAAAAGATGAATTTAGTCTGACACCTGCGAAAAAGTGGAAAGAAAGGAGAAGGACAACCACTGTTAATACAAGTGCAAAAAAAATATTGAAGGCAAAACATACTGACACAGGAGAAGGACGAGGGAACAAAATCAGGAACAAAACCAGGAGTGGGGGAGGGGGGTTGGAACCAACACGGAGCAAGCGGGACGTCCAGGGTCAACCAACACCAAACCAGAGGAGCACCACGGAACAAGGTTCTTAATCTATGAAAACATGAGGAGAGCAGTGAACAAGAAGTGACGGAATATTAAACAAGAGAAACGATAACATGAACATAATTAATCCAAACATTCGCACGAACATATAAAACGAGGAAAACGATCATAAAATGCTAATAACAAGCATAAGCAGACATATTGAAAGAGATAACAAAGAAACTAGGTAAGTCAGGGAGGAAGGGAAGAAGATGCAACCAGAAATGTTCATATCAGTTGAATGGCAGGAATTCAGGAAGCTTCAGCGACACACAGGATCCTCGTAAGTTGTGGTTGTGACCTTGAAGAGGCAGGGATGAAAAAGTCAATATCTGGCACCAATGGGTCGAAGGCCAGCTCGCATATCCAGAAAAGCCTTGCGTCGATTTGCTGTAGCTTTGGCATAGTCTTGCTCAAAAAAACAGAGAAGATCCAGACCAGGTAAGACGAGGAGAGGCTCTGGCTGCTGACAGGACTTTTAGAAGATCTGTGTACTCTAAGAAGTACATGATGACACCTCTTGGTCTTGATGCAGTGGAGGTTGAGGATGGAGCGCGGCCCAAGCTATGTGCCCGCTGTATAATAAGCACAGTATCTTCTGGCAAATGTAGAAGATTGGGGAGAAAAGATTAGAAGAAGGCAATGGGATCATTAACTTCGCAACCTTCCACCAGGTCGTAGATGCGCAGATTATTACGTCTGTTACGATTCTCAAGCTCCTCCACTTGTTTCTGAAGAGAAGAGACCTGCGACTGCATACGCGTAACTTTAGCGGACGATTCCTGAAGAGATGAGACATTCCGCTCCACTGTTGTGACTCTTGTTTCCATTTGCGCCCAGTTGTCAGTTTGGGTTTGAAGCTTAGCATTGGTTTCCTCCATAAAAGGGCGAAGGTCCCGTATTTCTTCCAGCAAAAGCTCCATAGATATTAACGTATTGGATTTGAGCGGTGAGGGAGGATCTTTTTTTAATCTTTTGGTTGTATTCTTCCCTGAAGTAGTCGCAGACGGTTCCATTTCAGTATGTGAATTGGTAATGAGAGAGGATTGAGAAGCCTCGTATTAAGCAAATTCAGAAAATAATTTGGAGTTCTTGAGGAGACTGAGGCTTGAGTTCTTAACAACAAAGGGAGCCGATTTCTTGCCCATAAGGTATAATCATACACTAAAAAAAAAAACTTGAGCACAGTAGATAGGTATGTTAAGAGACCTTGAGATATATGAAACTCAATAATAAGTCTTCAGTGATAAAAATGTAATAAACAAGACGTGCAACGTAAAAATGGAGAAGCTCAAGTAAATGCAGGAAAAAATCAGGTAAGCCTTGGATAGCATGCAATGAGCCAACAAGATAACCCCTTAAATTAGAAGCAACACATCAAACTCTGAAGGGGAAATGAGAGTTTAGCCAGTTCAGGTAGGATGACAAGTCAGGACCTCCATGTTGAAGTAAGTGGGCAATGCCAAGGAGAGCTCAAAATGGCTGAAAAGCCTGGAGTTTGAAAAAGCCTCAGCAGCGAAATAAGGAGACTTAAAATCACACAAACGGGTCTTCAAGCATCAAAAATGGCCCACCTTAGTCGAAGAATGGCATTGCAGTGCATTGTAGATGGGCGAGCAAAAGATTTGTTGAGCCTTTGCAGCGTGTATGATTCGCGCAGAATGCGCTGAGGGAAAAAGCAAAATAAAATGGCGGCCGTGGCCAAAGATGATGCTGCGACCAGAGCACTTCGCTAAAAAGATGAAAGAAGGCGGCCTTAGAGAACGCAAGGGCTCCACGCGGAAGCCGACGATCACCTTAAAAGATCGTGTCCTATGGAAGTAGGCGATTTTGGATAGCGGTTCTTCATGAGCTACTATACTTGGAAGAGTAGAGTACACACATGATATGAAAAGTTGGAGCATATAAGGCAATGAAATTTCAGCGCTAAAAGAATCATAACAAAGGTTTTATGAACCACACTATTGTTTGTGGACTTTTCTGAACTGTCGAGCAGCGGATCCTGTGAAATTGGAGCAATACTGATTGACATAAGTTTCTTTATTTAGGAATCATCAAAGATTTCATATGTACCCCTGAAGAAGAGACAAAAGTCTCGAAATGCATTGGGTTGGAATCTAGATGTACATAATTTGAATGTCAGAAATGCAGTACATTTTAAAACAAATTGTACAGAGTATTGTATAATGAAGTTCGTCTTGAAGCAAAGATCATATAAATAATGTGAAAAGAAAATGATTAAGTTGTATGTTAAATTACTGTGAATACCGTTAACAATTTGTACTCACATTGATGCATGTTGGAGTCCCAGCTGCCTTCACTGGGGCTGGGCCACTTCTTGTGTTAGTTCATATATGCTCAGTAGGCATAATTCCAACATTGCACACATATCAAATATCGGTTTAAAAAAGTTTAATTTTGAGTGCGCTGTGTACCCACTCTTCATCTAACCCTTTTGGTTAGGGAATATATCCAGATACGGGAACCAACCTTCATTTACCCAGGAGTTCTTTGACCACTGGACCAATTTTTTCTCCAGAATGTAATCTAGGTATTGTGCCCTTGAGAACGACTGGCCTTGTTCCCTAAGTGTTCTCATTGTAAAGTCGCCTATCAGGGCGTTCTGGGAAAATCTCACATTAAGGCGCCCTGATTCTTTCTGGAGAGCTTTTCTCACATCCTTTGCCCAGCCGAGATTACTTATTTGGATTTCCTCTCCACACCATTGTGAGACCTTAGGTGTCAGTCCTGGGTCTTGGCGCTTCCAAAATCTTACCAGGGCCATTTGGGATTGTACACTCCAAGAAGTTAACCCTAGTTCCATTCTAATTGCTTGAACCATTGTACAATTAGGTAAAGACAATAACATTTTTAAAATGTTTCCCTCTTCCTGATCCCACTCATGTTTACCACTCAAGTATAACACTTCTGCCCCATACAATACTTGGGGGGATCATTGCTTCAAATGCCTTTATCATTGGTTTGTGTGTCATGTCTCCATATTCTTTATTAAACTTTTTTAGCCCACATGTGAATGAAAAAGCTTTTGCTTTTTGAGCCTCCAAATGGGTGTACCATTTTAGCGCACCAAAATCAAACCAGAGGCCTAGGTATCTATATTCCTTAACTGCCTCTAGTTTGTCATCACCCAAAAACCAATTAAAATTCTTCTTACTCTTCCCAAAACATAAAACCTTAGTTTTTTCCATATTTACAATCAGTATTTTTCTATCAGAATAGTGTTTAAAAGCAGTTAGTTTCCTTTGGAGTCCTATTTCAGTTTGGTCCAGGATCACTAGGTCATCAGCATATAAAAGGCAAGGCACTTTATGCCAATTCATTCTTGAACTTGCGCTTCTTTGCACTTCAAGTGCCGCGAGAAGATCTGCCAGAAAAATTGGAAATAACAGGGGTGCCAAGATGCACCCCTGTCTAAGGCCATTCCCTACTAATATCTTCTGAGTTAGTGCCCCATGCGTATCTCTAATTACCTGGGCCCAATTCCCACTATGAAGCTCTTTTAGGATCATCAACAAGCCATCCGGTAATCCATATTTTAACATATCTTCCCAAGGTTTATTAGGATCCACAAAATCAACAAAACAACAATGTAGCTTCCCATTTTGTTCTATTGATTTCCGGGCCAGTGCCCATAAGGCGAAGCAGTGATCTATTGTGGAGTGGCCTTCTTTGAAGCCACCTTGTTCCACTGGTATAATTGCTCTCTCTTCTGCCCAAATCTTTAACCTACCTAATATTATCTTTGCAAAAAATGTTTCTCCAATTTCGAGTGGATTAATGAATCTATAATTCCTTGGTGCGTTGACGTCCCCTTTTTTATGGATCAGTCTAATTATCGCACCCTTCCAATTACTAGGTATTATCCCTAATTCTAGGATTACTGTAAACATGTTGGAGAAGAATTCAGCCCACTAAGAAGTGCGTGACTTAATTATCAGGGCTGGCAGGTTATCTGGGCCAGCAGCTCTTGTTAAGTTAAGGGTCTTTATCGTATTAAATACATTTTCTACTGAGAAGTCTGGTTATAGATCATCTACTAGACCTCTCCAGTCCCCCTGCGCTTCTTCTTCAATTTCTCTCCCCGCTGGGTATAGTTCTTTCAGGTAGACCTCCCAAGCACCCTCTTCTACCACACAGAACATTGAAGCGGCTGAGGCCTCTGATACTGATCGGACTAGATTCCAGAACATCCGTATGTTCTTCGATTCTATTGCCTCCAGCAATTTTCCCCAACAGATATCCTTATGGGCTTTTCTTGTGCTATTAAGAAGCATGATGTAGTCTTTTTTTAATTTGGTGAGGTTTTCTGCTCTAGCCTTATCATATTTTTTACGCAGACTACGCTGTTCTCTCCTTAGTTCGCTTTTCTTATTTAGTCTGTGTTAAACCTGTTAACTTTCTTAACCTGTGTGTTTTGATTACTCTTGCTGGCCTTTACGTCTGTTCTAAGTTCAACCATGATGCTTTGGACCACTTGGTTTATCTTATCAATATACAAAGCCAGATCTAGACCAGCTGCACATCCTAAAGGTCTGTTTTGTTGGAGCCTGGTTAACTTTTCTATATATTCTTCAGTTAGCCGTGTTGAAATTCGCCTAGGATAATCCATCTGTTGTATAATTACTTTCTCGGCGACAATTGGGAATGTGCCAACTCCAATTCTAAAATATTGTGGTCACTATCTTCTATATGGTTGACCCTGAAACCCTTTATTAAATTGAAACTCCATGCTGGCATAAAAACATAATCTATGGGACAATTTTGTGACCCTTGTTTAAAAGTTTTCTTTGCCGGGCAGACTAGTGGAAATCTGCCATTCAAACAGAAAAAACCTTTGGTCGCTAAATAGTTTCCCAAACTTACATCATGTAGAGAGCGTGAGCTTTCGGTAAACTTTGCTTGGATTATATAGTTGGATTCTAAAATTTCCAGGTACAAGCGATCATTCCGCTTAGGGTTGAGTTTATGAATAAAATCTCCTACCAACAAAATCACATAATCTACATCATTCTTAAAATTTCCCATTTCACCTTCATATTCCTCCTGGGCACCCCATTGCATGTACACATTAAAAAGCAACACATTTTCTTTCTTATTACCAACAGCAGTTAGGGTTATTCTCCTGCAGAGCAGGATTTACATGTTACAGTGAGGTGGGATACATTTTTCACCGATTTTGTGTATAATAACGTCAATAAACCCCCTGCCGGGCATCCTGATCTAGATTTTACTGCCGGTTGATAGGCTTGATGGAACCCTTCCACTATAGGGGGCTCACCACATAGCCAGGTCTCCTGGATACCAAGGATCACATTATTTTCTGCAAGCTCTTTTAACCGTTCAAGCTTTATTTGATTTCCTAACCCATTTATATTCCAGGAGACTACTTTTAGGTTATTTGGCTGCCCTGATACCTATTCTACATCGCTAAGGGACCCATACCTATTTATTTCCCCAAAGTACTGCTTGGAAGGTCCTGGGGGGCTAGTACTAAGGCTCCAATTCTTCCAAGAGTCCTCAGGAGCTGAGTTATTTATTATAATATTAAGGTTTCCCGAGCCTAGCCCAACACCACTTTCTAACAATCTTACTTGCCTTTTACCTAGCCCTGCATGGTGCTTTAAGAAAGCTTTGCCTTGCAGTACCCTTTCTTCTGCCCCTACTTCTTCAATAGGTACTAACCGAATCCCTGCTTTTAGTATCTCACTTTCTGCTCTCTCGATGGCGATTTTTACCAGGTCAGAATAAACTTGAACCTTGGTAAACTCTTTTCCATCGGAGGTTGCTTAAAAGCCCACCTGACGGAGATCTTTTGTGCCGATCCCTTTCAAGTTAGGGCAGTGGGCGAATGAATTAAGAAGAAGTGATCTATTTGAATAGGGCTCTTCTTCATTTTTTCATTTTTTTCCCGCCCCTTCCCATTTTTACTTGCTCAAAATACAGCCATTGGTTTCCTTTAAGCTCCATTCCTTTTGATGTTGGCCCCCTATGTAGTTTTTGTATATTAGTTCTAACTTCAATACCTTTCTCGTTGTATTGCTTCCCCTTATTATTTTGTTCTCTCCCACCCATACCTTGTATTACTTGCTTCCTTGCCGGATTCTCTGTACTTCCTATTCTTACTCTACTCGCTCTCTCTCTCTTATTTTTGGGGACTTTAACTTTATCACATGTTCCGTTAGGCTTATTGATTCCTCCAACTCTCTCGCTTTTCCCACTACTCTGCTTTTACCCTTTCTTTGCACTCTTTTCCTGATGGGCCTCCCCTGTCTTGATAGATTATGTCTCTTATACTCGCCCCTTCTTTTTACAAGCATAGGCCATTTTGAAATGTAAACTTCATGGTTTACAGTGGGAGGTTCTATATTCCCAACCTTCTCCCCCCCCCCCCACAGTTGGTGTTACATGCTCGAGGTCAGGGACTGGTCTTATCATTGAAGGCATTTGGCCCCTTAGTCCTTGTAATTCACCCTGAATTTTTGAATGGTGCGAATACTGTGTTTTTAAGATGTCATGGTTTAACATTGTCACTTCCAAGATTCCCAGGAGTGTTTTTTGCAACATTAATATCAATTCCAACATAGAGGAGGTTTGTTGAAGTTTCTGGATTAAGCTGTAGATATTGATTACAGTCTTTGGTACCTGTGGACCCTGTAGTGTGCTCATCGTACACCTCAAGTCCCTTCGAGTTTCCATTCTGGACAGAACAGTCATCCTCTTCATGCCCTTGATTTTCACTATTTGTTCCCTTTGAGTCAAGGAGTAAAGACAATTTTGGGGACGAGGATAGTCAGGGCAACATTATAGGTCCATTACGAGCAATTAAAGACTGTAAAGATTGGTTAATTAAATTTTCAGAGTCCAACATTTGTTCATCAAATATAACAGAGGTGCCTTCCTTCCAGGATTCCTCCCCGGCTGTTTTTGCAAATATCTGGTACATCTATGGGTGCAACTTTTGCACCCAGTCTGTCCTGCATTTATGTAGGTCAGTTTGAGGAACAGCATCTGTACCATTCATCTTACCCCTTCCAGAGACACATTTGCCTCTGGGAGAGGTATATTGATGATGTTCTGTGTGTGTGGTCTGGACCGGAAAACCAGCTAGGATGTTCCTGGAGTGGCTGAATGGTCGAGACGAATGCTTGAAGTTCACATGGAACATAAGCAATGAGAGAGCGACCTACATCGATTTGGACATTGAAGTAATTAACAACAAGCTCAGCACAAGTGTGCACCAAAAACCTACTGACAAAAACTTGTTGGCTGATGTGTTAAAACTTACAGGAAGTTTGATTGTGCTGTTTTCGTCATCTGCTGGGACATGCATCCCCAAAGTAGGATTATTCTGGGGCTGTGTATTTAACTTGTGTCTAACTTTTCTCCACTCTAAGATGGTGCACGTGCTTGCTGTAATGCTGAGGAGCATGCAACGGGCGTCATGTGATTAGGATACAGCAAGACGCGCTTGGAGATAGAGCGCGTTGTGTTTAAATAGACGAGATCCACCCATGAATGGCGTGCCGGTTTAGACTATCACTTGGAGTCCCTGGGTAGAGCGGTAAGAGTGTGTTGGTTAAGAACGATGAAATACCTAAAGTCGAATAGCGAGGATGTCGAGTGTGGTTTTAAACTGAAGTATGTTCGTGCCCTGTGTCCTTAGCAGATTGGACATTTGGCATACCTATCAGGCAGACTGAGGGAGAGTATGTTGGTGAATGCATAGCACTGATGCTGTTCTAATTGTGATGGTACAATGTAGACACTCCAAATGATGTATGTCTATTTCCACAGATAAAATTGTAAGCAACGACAGTGCTATGGCGAAGGGACAGTAAGTATATATGATATTCATCCCTACCACTCAGTGGGAGCTGGTATGTGGGCCCATGGCTCCTGTTAGGTGAATTCCATGAATTTTGATGTAGGACTAGTCGCTAATACCTAGCTTCTCGTCCGTTTTTTAATCCATACCTGTACTGAAAGTAGCTTGAAGTTGGGTGTGTTTTCTGTAACCAAAATATTTTTTTGTGTGTCTCTCAGTCACTCTTTTTGTTGTTAGATGTCCAGGGAGGTGATTGTTGACCTCATTTGCCCTGATGAAATTGCAGCTTATATATAACTGACAATGAAACATGTTGGCCGTCCTTGTAGAGGTCTACAACATGCTGTGTTTTTAACCTTGTGCAGACTCACAATTGGGAATAAAAGTGACACGGTTGTGTGTGAGTCTAGCCCAATTTTAATAGAGACTTCTAGAGTCTCATTTTTTCACGGGGTCTTGATTCTTTCTGCTACACTTTTTTCCTTCACTTGACAAGTCATACTTGTTTTCATTTTAGAAAGTTATCGATGATGACAAAAATGTAGTCAAACAGGTTAGAACTTACCAATAGCTTCTCTGGTGGTGTGCATGTGAGATACTTTCTCTTCTCTCTACACATTTTTTGTACCACACATACTCTTAAACAGAGGGGGTATGTTATGTTGTGAGTGAATTGACTGACCACTTCGCTTTCCTTTCTTTATTGCAAATGTTTTAAAATCAAGAGGGCACGGAGGATTCGGTCATACTGTGCTATTGAATAGCTGGCTGTGGGCAAAGATAAGAATATCTTCTTAACTCTGATCCTTTAGACAATAATTATTGAGGAAGTGTCTATTAATGCCAGATCTTTGATGTATGAATACTTGATATTTTGACCACAATATTTTGGTAGCACATTATTCAGGAGTCAAACTTAACATGGATTATAATGTCAAGGGCTTATGATGCAGAACTGCTTGGCTTACAATCAGCTAAACCTGGATGGCATTGTTATTTAAATCTCCCAAACATTATGAAACATCTCTCTGAGCAGTATGATGCCTATAAACCCTAATGTAATGACACATTCTACTTGCTTTTTTGGCTGGGCTGTCAAAGACCTTTGTCAATGTGTTAAACCACCTGCTTCTTTTTGAGGGGGCAATGGTGCAAATCAGTGAAACAGATGCAGATCTTTGTGAAATTCTGTATTCCATCCACCTGGGGATCCTGATTTGCTTTGAATTATCTGATATTGCTTAAATTTTCTAGGGCTTGGATAACATTCATTTACCAAGAATTTGAATATAGGAGGAGGAGCTTAGCGCACATCCAAGATGGTCGCGTGAGCTGTGAGCTCCCGAAACCCTCGCCGCCTCCACCGTCTATCCTGGCGCAAATCCTGTTTCTGACGACGGGTTCTAATAGCTACGACTCTCCTGATCTGAAAGGCCTTTTTCAGATTTTGAATCGGATGCCGGACGCCCAAATTACTCCTTCCTGAAGCCTGAAGGCCTACACCGTGGCTCATCCCGGGACCCGGGCATCCGGAGCACCCCGAAAGTAGTTGAACAACAACGGCCTGTGGTAGGGGACGGCTACCCGGGGTCTACTTTCGGTTTCGTTTTCACTGGCTGCGAAAATTGGAGGTGGCTGCCTAGTGTTCAAGCTGGCCTGTGAGCGCAATCGCTTTACTGATCTTCGCCGACGCCCTGCATTTCAGTCTCTTGTGGTTTTTTCTTGTGGGGAGCAATTTACACCAGGTCCCAAAAGCCCCTGAGGGGCGCGCAACCCACCATGGCGGCCAAGTCTGAGAGTGACAAGCGGTCCCTCAAGAATGTGACTCGCGGTGGCGTGACTCAGACCACTATTATGGACAGATTTGCGTGCAATAAGGGCTCGCCCAGCGGGACTGGTAAAACTCCAGAGGACCTTGGTGGTGGCCCCCCTGAGTCAGAGGAGCCAACTCTTCGAGACGTGATGGGCGCCATCGCTAGCATACAATCGTCGATGGGCCAACAATGCGAAACCTTGGCAGCCAAGATCGACACGGTGGCGGTGGATGTGGGCCTGATCAGGGCGGACTTGGCCAAGACTAACGAGAGAGTCAAGTCGTTGGATGTCAAGACAGCCAGTCTCACTACTGATGTCTCCGAACTCCAGACTGAGATCCGGACTCTTCAGACCTCGAGTGACCAGTTTGCCCGCCGGCTTAAGGATTTCGAAAGTCGTGCGAGGCGCAATAATGTCCGCATAGTCGGAGTTCCGGAGTCCTCAGCCGATCAATCGACGGATCTACTCGTTGAAGATCTGACATCAACCACCTCGCCCCTAAAGGCCTGAGTAACCTTTTTGCGGTAGAGCGCGCCCACAGAGTCCCGGGCGGCAGACACAAGCAGGGGGCTACCCCGTGACCCATCATTGCGCGGATCTTTAACTACAGGGACAGGGAAGCCATCTTGCAGGCTTCGAGGACTAGCGGCCCAACCAAGTTCGAGAATGCGTCCATCAGCTTTTACCCTGATTTTACTCCTTCGGTGCAGAAGCAGAGACTGGATTTTCTGGGGTGAAGCGAAGATTAAGAGACCTGGGCATGAAGTATGCTATGCTTTTCCCCGCCCGATTGTGCATCAAACTTAATGAGCGGGTGCTCTTTTTTGATATGCCAGAGGTGGTCAGTGACTGGTTGGACACATTATCTATGCCACGGGATAATGCGGAACGATCCAGAGGTGCTGAAGGTAGCCAACGGGACCAGGAGGAGTAGGGGCACCGGTGCGTGCTACCATCGTAACGTGTTACGGTGGACTGTTATCCTTTTTTGGGTCGTTGACATTCCTAGAGACAAGCCCTGGGGTGGCGGGGAGTTCGGGACTTTTCCTCCTCCGGGGGCAGGCTCGGACTGGCCGTTGCGGCACCGGGCAATCCCCCGGTGCGCCGCAAGGGTGGCGGCCGGTTTTGGGCCCCTGGGGGCCGGTTTTGTTACAGGGCCGTTTATGCAGCCTAGCTGTGAAATCGGCCGTGCAACAAAATCGGCCGAAAACCGGCCCCGGCAAAGAGCTCAGACCTCCCCCCGGGGGCCGGCCGAGCACTTTGCGGGGGCCGGTTTTGGTTCCCAGTCTGGCCCTGTCCGGGGGTGTTTCCTTTTCTACTTGTACTTGTAGTTTAGTTTTCTGGGGTAGGGCGACAGGCACACCGCTGAATGGGGTGGTTTTCTGGTTTTAACGCAGGGGTGCTGGGTGGGGGGTTGTTGTTCTGGTATTCTGGGGGAGGGGGGAGGGGTTTTCTTTTTCTTGTTTGCGCTGTTCTTGAGGCTACGTATTGTTGTATGGCTTATACTGTGTTTCCTTCATGGGGTTTGGGGGACCCGACTACTCACTTTCGGGATGGGGGTTAGGAGGTTGAGAGTCTTGAGTTTGAATGTCAATGGCTTGGGGGACAAAATAAAACAGGGAATTGTACTCCAATATGTGAAGGGCCATTCTCCCGACATTGTATTATTGCAAGAAACGCATCTGGTGGGGAACACGTTCCATGCAATGAACCTGAGGGGCTACCGGTTGGTGGCACACTCGGGATTCACTTCGGGCTCTAGAGGGGCTGGTGTTATGATCCGCAGTTCCCTTCCCTTGGAGACTGATGAAACGATACTGGATGACAGGGGAAGGTATGCAGCGATTGTTGGTAGGTGGGAGGGGAGAACGGTTGTTATCCTCTCGATATATGTCCCCCCGGGTTTACAGGCCACCACATTTGTCGATCTGGGGAAATTGGTATTGAGGCTTCCTGATGGGCTCCTGGTGGCTGGAGGGGACTTTAACTCGGTGGTTGATGGCCTGGAAGACCAACATCCTCCCAGGGCTCTTACACCATCACAGTCCTGCCTGAGTGGTTTTTTGGAGACGTTTGGTATGGTGGACTGTTGGCGGATGCTTCATCCAGGGCAGGCCCAATATACTTTCCACTCCGGGGCCCATGGGAGCTTAGCCAGACTTGATTATATTCTTGTGCCCGCAGCCCAGGCCACGACGGTGCGAGAGGCCCGACATTTGCCTAGATGCATCTCGGATCACTCCCCGCTATGGATCCATATAGATCTCCACTTAGACACAGGGGGCCGGGTCGCTCCAATTAATCCCTGGCATCTCCGTGTTCCAGAGACCAGGGCTTGGGTGCTTAAAGCTATAGACCACTACTTTGCTGACAATGTGGGATCGGTGTCTTCATCTGTGTCCCTGTGGGAGGCCTTTAAAACTGTGATACGGGGTCAGACATTGTCGCTAGTTGCCAGCTCTAAGAAGCGTCACAATGGAGAGGTTGAACAGCTAGAGTCTGATATAGTGGCTTTGGAGAGGGATCTTGAGTGTGGGGTCACGTGTGAAAAAGTGCATATTTTGCAACTGAAGCAATCTGCTTATAAAGCCTTGGTCACGAATGCCGCGAAAGCTATGAGTCGAGAACAACAGGGTCGTCTGTATGATGTGGGCCACAAGGCGGGGAAGTTGATTGCTTGGTTGGACAAGAGGGAGAGATTGAATCGTGTGGTGCCTGTGGTTGAGCGAGTGGATGGTGTACGTGTGACAGATCCGTTGGAGATTGTGGAAGAGTTCGCTTGTCACTTTCGAACGGTGTACGCGCCGGTCTCAGACCGGCCGGAGGAAGACTCCCATCTTTTGCTTCGGGATATCGCTTTGCCTTGCCTGTCCGACTCTGACAGAGAGCTAATAGAGGCGGATTTTTCCACTGATGAAGTAACGCTCGCTATTCGCTCCATCCGCTCTGGAAAAGCCACGGGCCCAAACGGCATACCCATCGAGCTGTACAAGTTGTGTCCGAACAAAATGGCGTCGTATCTTCGCTCGATGTTCTTGGAGTCCAGGGAGCGGAGTTCGCTTCACCGTGACCAGCGCTTAGCGTCTATCGTGGTGATCCCTAAAGAGGGAAAACCCAGTGAATTCTGTACCTCCTATAGACCTATCTCACTTCTGAATGTGGAACCTAAAGTTTTGGCAAAAATATTAGCTAACCATCTGATTAAAGTGATTGGAGATTTGGTGCACCCAGACCAGTCTGGTTTTATCCCAGCCCGTAATACCGTGCTGAATTTACACCGTCTTCATGGCGTGCTGGCGAGGGCGGAGACATTGCGTGAGCCGGCCATTTTGGTTTCCTTAGATGCCACTATGGCATTTGACACAGTGGAATGGCCATATCTATGGGCGGCTCTGGCGAAGTTTGGCTTCTGACCGGTGTTCATAGGGTGGGTCCGATTACTTTATGAGGAACCCCTGGCCCAGGTGGTTGTTAACGGTCGAGTGTTGACTCCCTTTGTTCTGGGGAGGGGTACGCGGCAAGGATGCCCTCTTTGTCCCCTGCTTTTTGCCTTGGCGCTAGAGCCCTTGGCCACTTGGTTGCGATGGGAGCCGTCCCACAAAGGAATCAGGTGGACACCCGGGTTTGAAGATCACATTTCACTTTATGCGGACGACATTCTCCTTTACCTCACCTCCCCTCGGAAATCTCTGGGGGTATTGTTCGACGTCCTTACTTCCTTTGGGAGGAACTCTGGACTGATCATCAACTGGGGTAAGTCTTGTGTGTATTCGCTCACAGACGATGCTCCACTCGTACCGCGCAACTGTACAATACAAATTTCGTCCACCGGATTTAAATATTTGGGTATCTATATTTCGCGTGATTCGGTCGTTAGGTATCAGCGCAACTTACTCCCCCCGCTTATTCGCTTAAAGGCAGATGTGAAAGCCTGGAGCAGACTGCCACTGTCCCTGGTGGGCAGGGCAGCCTTATTCAAGATGATGTCACTTCCCAGATTTTTGTATGCGCTTCAGAATACACTGGATCTAGTGCCCTCCACCTACTTCCGCGAGATCGAGTCCCTACAAAGGAAGCTGCTGCGGGCCGGACGTCCCCGGATTGCCTTGGCTAAGCTTACGTTGCCTTGGTACGATGGCGGTATTGCGTTGCCGGATATACGTCGATATTACTGGGCCTCACAACTGAGCTCGGTTAATCATGCGATGTATGGTCCAGCTTCTAACTCGGCTTTTGCTATGGATAAATGGCTGCTGCCGGGCGGAGACTATAACAGGGCACTTTATTCCAAACGGTCTGATGTGGCATTGACAGGGCCTACCAGAGTTGCGGTGCGGGTCTGGTACAACGCTAATGCTGCTATGGGCTGGTCAGACACTCTCACTCGAGCTACTCCACTCTACGCAGCGGAGAGGTTGGGCAATTTGTGGACTACCAAGGGTTTTGTACAATGGGACCTTATTGGGATTAGTAAGGTGGGGGACCTTTGGCGGAAAGACCGGATAAAGTCTTTTGAAGAGTTGCAACTAGAATTCAAACTTAGTCATCGGGAATACTTTCGGTACCTACAGGTCCGACACACCCTTTCCTCTGTTTTTCCGGCTGGCCCATTTGTTCCAGAATCCTCACCCCTGGAGGATAGAGTACTCGATGGACAGTACGATCTCTCTTATATATAAAAAGCTGATTAACGACCGAGCAGACCTTCTTCTACAGCTCCGGACAGCCTGGACCGGCGATGGACTGGAACTTGATGATGAGAACTGGCAGGCGGCGATATCCTCCCCGAAGGAGGTGGCAATCTCGGCCCGTCTGAGATTGGTGCAGTTAAAAATCCTACACCGAGTGTATATGACGGGTCCTCGCTTGTTGCGTATGGGGTATGTCTCGGATGATCTGTGTAAGCGTGGATGTGGCATGGTGGGTACACTCCTTCATATTTTGTGGGAATGTCCGGCGGTAGCGTCCCTTTGGAATCGTGTGCATGGTGTTATGACTGAGGTGACGGGTGTTTCGCTTTTGCCTGAGGCCCTCCCGCCAGCTTCTCCTATAGATTATGTAACAGTTGTAGATGCGGTACTCCTGCCCCAGGGGGATCACTTATGCCTCTGCTTTCCGTTTAGTCTCTGTAGTTATTTTCTTTCTTTTTTGGTTGGTTGGTTTCTTTCAAAAAACACAAAACAAAAACCTTATTCCTCCTGTGATGTAATGTATGACACAACATGATTGTTTAATTGCTGCCAGGCCCTAGGGTTGTCGGCTGAAGGGCTGTGTATTCATTCATCCTGATGTGATTATTGGAAATGTTGTCAGCCGACCCGATGTGGCCGTATGGCTGCTATTGTATCTCCATGTTTATCAATAAAGGTTTTAAAAAAAACAAAAAAAAAACGAATTTGAATATAGCCACACCTTTTGTATATAGTTTACAAATTCATGCCAGCTGTTGGCTGGCTAATCAGCGACATAAAAATATCTTCAAAATATTAATTCCATCTTCTATTGAAGTCAGGGAAGCAGGTGAATGAAACACTTGGGTCTTGGTCAGCCCAGGTAGGTTGAAAATGACTCATGTTATTTATTGTACTTCATCCCCGAAAGGACATGCTGAAGAGGGGATGTGAAAAGCTCAGTTAAACTCACATTTCAATAAGGTCCCTAGTATACACTTCTCAACAGTCTCCTCAAACAATTTTTCCATCCCTCAGGGGTAGGAGTCTTGGAGGCCTTATTTCAGAGTAAAACAGAAAAGGTTGTGGAAACAGAGCTGGCATAAGCACTTCCTTGTTTGTGTACTACATGCAATGTGTGGAAGTTCACACTGAGGGCCTGCTTCTGAATTTTGCAGTCCCACGGTCGCTTCAGATTCACTGCAGCTGATTAATAATAATAATAAACTTTATTCGGATTTTAAAGATCCATAAAAGCAGTACAGATAAAAAATCTTCAGTGAAATATAATTACAGATTACTTAAAAACAGAAAAAAGGAGTTTCGGTAATTTATACAGTACTATTATAATTAAAGGTTTTTCCTGTGTCCATATATACATTTCAGAAAGTTAAGAACATGGTAACATGTGGCTTCGGTATCCAAAAGCTGCAAGCTCAACATGGCTACTCGGCATTGTCTAAGACCCCAAGATTTTAAAAGAGTTAGTAACCAAAGTTTGCGGTGTTCCTGATAAAATTTGCAGAACAGAACAGTATGAAGGGTGGTTTGACCTGATATCCCATCGCATGGACATGGAAGTGGATTTGGGTCCCAAACGTTTGGCGTTGGGAAAGCTATCAGTTTGTGAAATGTGTTCAGTCTGAATCTTATCAGGAGAAATCGTTCGAAGGTACCAATGTCAAGGTTTAAATAGGGCTGCATTAAAAGGGTAGATTGAACCATTATTGCGTGCTGCACCGACTGTTTCCCAGCTTTTATTTGTAGTCTTAGATTACCCAGATGGTCCAAGGCTCGTTTTTTTAAATTATTTTTTGAGAGTTCTCCAATTTTTTCGGGGTTTGAATAATATTTTTCTATTCCAAGGTCAAAGAGAAAGGTCCGGATATAGGCCAGCCATTTAATTTTTAAAACGTAGTCCAGAGACATTGCATCCGCCAGTATTGTTTTTGTAATGTCGTTTTTATCTGACGCCCAGATACGTCGCCAAAGGAGGAGTGGTTGAATTTTGGCAAGATCTTCGATATATGGTGCCCCCAATTCTAAGTGGCAGGCGTAAGTCGAGGAACTTTTGGGGGCGGATAAGAGGAATCTGAAAAACTTGTTTTCTGCAATTTGCAGAGAGGTGACGTCCGTATGGCCCCATAGTCCTGCTCCGTATAAAGCTGTAGATTGACATTTAGCTTTGTATATGGTTATCAATTCCCTGGGCGGACGTTTTCCTAGTTTTTGTGTAAATGACACCAATGCGGCTGTTGCTCTTTTAAAACAATGTTTTCTGGCTTCTACTGCTGGTTTCCAGGAGAGTTTATTATCTATCATGACTCCCAGATAGCAGTATTCATTTGTAGAGTCTATTTTTTGGCTGCCAAGGTAGATGGAGTTTTGCTGTTTCCTCCCAACCCCAGCCTTCATTACGAAAGTCTTTTTTACGTTTATATGAAGGTCAAGGGTTCTCATGAACTGCGAATATCTATTAAGGGACCTTTGGAGTTCACGGGGGGTTTGTGCAAGGAGGACGGCGTCGTCCGCGTAGAGTAGAGCGGGGATCGGGCGATGTTTGGCCAGTGGAAGATCACGGGCACCCTTCAGGAGCTCGACCTCCAAGTTGTTGGTATAGAGGGAGAAAAGGAAGGGTGCCAGGACACATCCTTGTCGGACCCCACGCTCTACTCTAAAAGACGCCGTCAGTTCCCCCTTTGTCCCGTAGCGGACTCTTGCGGATGGATTGGAATAGAGTTCCCTTAAAAAGTTCAGGAGTGATGGATCTACCCCCATCTGTGCTAAAAGGGACCACAATTTTGTATGGGAGACGCAGTCGAAAGCCGCGGACAAATCTACGTAGGTCATGTAAAGTTTTGCTTTCTTTGCATGCACATATTTTCCAAAGATTATCGATAAATTTAGGGCTTGTTCCACAGTACCTAGTCCTTTTCTAAATCCAAATTGAAGGTCGGATAGGATGCCTCTCTCTTCCGCCCAGTCCTGAAGTCTTTCTAAAATCACTCTTCCTGCTATTTTTCCCAGTGAGTCCAGCAAAGAAATTGGGCGATAGCAGGCAGGGTCCATACGGTTACCTTTTTTAAATATCGGCACCATGATGGACCTTGTCCATGACTCCAGAATTCCTAATTTTGCCGTAGCGGTGCAGACCCTTGTTAAAATCGGTGCCCAAAGTTCTGTTTGGTGTTTAAAAAAGTCTGCCGGGACTCCGTCCGGCCCTGGAGCTTTTCCTTTTTTGGTTGAGTTCAATGCCACAAGAATCTCAGAGATTTCAAAATTTATGTCTATAGGGTATGGTAGGAATGTTTTTTCCTCCTCTTCCGTCTCTTGATCAGAGGTTGGTTTTTGGAAGATGCTGGTAAAGTGTGATACCCAAGTTGCAGCGTCTATAGCAGCTTCGATTTTTGGGCAAGTGTCGTCTGCCAAGAAAGGAGTTCTTATAATTCTCCAGAAGGCTTGAGAGTTTTTTTCTTGGGCACTGGTGTGGAGTTCATGCCACAGCGCTTGCTTCAGTTCCTCTTTCCTCTTTTTCCTAATTTTGTGATATTCACTTCTGAGGGTGGCTATTGTGCGGGGATCCCTTTCGTTTTTGTTTAAGGCTAGCTTCAATTTTGTATGAGCCTTAGTGCACTCTTGGTTGAACCAGCCTTTGGGCCGGGATGGACCGGATTTTTGTGTTTTTGTGAGTAAAACCTTTAGTTTGTCCATAATTTGGGCAAAGTTATTTAGAAGCTCCACGTCCTTAGTTGCTATGTCCAAACAAATTTTGATTTGGGGATAGACTGATCTTATTAACTCTTTGGTGAGTTCCTCTGGGTTTATCCTTCCCCATTTTATTGAGTACCCGTTTACTTTATCCATATTGATATTTTCCTGGGTCAATGCATTGGCTATTATTACTGGAGAACATTGTTGATAGTTTAGTGAGACTTCCAAGGTTAATATTGCATGGTCACTTTGAGGATTCGGTTTGACTTCAAAGTTTTTTATTCTTAGTTGTAAGGATGTTGATATAATTATGAAGTCTACCGTGGTTTTGTAGCCTCTTCCTATATAAGTAGGTGCAAGTGAGTTATCCCCGTAGTCCAGAGTGTTTACTATCTGGAGATCCAGGTCGGATAGGAGATCATTCATTTGTCTACCCATTTTGTTATGCAAGAAATGGGTGAGTGAGAGGCCATCTTCTGTCACCATGCCAGGACATTTTCTTTTTGGTTGGGTACAGGCGTGAAGATTGAAGTCGCCTGCCCATATTATTGCGGCCGGGCCTCTTTCTCCTTGTTTCATTCTGAGAGTAGTTAATTTTTCGTGGAGGTGGGCCAGGACTCCCTCAAAGTCCAGTTCATCCAGGTTGTTATAAAAATTAATGATAACCATTGACTCTTTTTTCTGGAGGAAAAGACCAAGGATCTGCAAATTAGATGCCAGTTCTATAACCTTTATTTTAGCGTTTTGGATAGTGTTGGCTACATAGATACACAGACCTCCCTTTGGTCTACCTGTGTGTCCCGACTGCGCGAGAGAGGAGTACGTTTTGTACCCCTGCAGGTGATGTTCTTGTAATGACCATGTCTCCTGTATGCATATTATTTGGTGATTATGCATGTGGTGCATGATTGTCCCATCCTCTATTTTTGTCCTTAGTCCAGCGATGTTCCACGAGATCAGGCTCAGGATTGTTGGACTGTCCCTTGAGCTTTTTACTCTTTTTGATTCGTTAAAGATCTCTGGGGCTGGAGGAATCTCTGGGTCTGGAGGGACTAATGAGGAGACCGTGGGTTCCGATAGGTCTGTGTGGATTTGGGAGTGTTCTTGTGGTTGTGGTAGTCAATCGACGCACTCCAAGGCGCTATACCGGTTTGCTAATTGTATGCCATTCCAGCTATCCCGACGTGTGGGGTCACTGTACTTTCTCCAGTGTTCCTGTCCACTCCATTCGTCCCTATCTCTGCCTTGGTGATTAAGGCCTAGTGGGTTGAATGGGGGAAACCGTCCTTGCCGCGGCTGCTGCCATAGGTGAGTGTTGTGTTGCGTGGATTGCTGGGGTTGCCACCACTGTTGGGTGGTATGATATGGGTATTGAGGAGGATGAGCAGGTGGTTGGGTAGCAAGGTGTATAGGTTGAGGAAGTTGGGCGGGTGGTTGCCACTGGAGAACTGATTGTTGTGGAATTTGTGGGAATTGTGGCAAGTGTGGGTGCTGCTGGTATTGATACATATTGTATTCAGAGGAATTTATGGGCCCAGTGTTTAATGGGAGTACGGGAGAGGGAAAATTTTGCCTTGAAGATGGGGGTAGGAAATAGGACAAGGGAAGGGGATTTATTTGGGTGGCTGGTCCTCTGTTGGGTGAATTGCAGATATAATTTGATGCCCCTATCTCCCTAAATTTGATGCTGATGACATCTCCCGCTATTGCCTTCGTGCTTCTGCCAACCCAATCTCCTCTGCGTGCGGAGAAGATATCACCCCTGATGTGAGCGGGTAAGGGTTTGTGGAGTTGGAGCCACTGGGCGCATTTGTTCCTCAGCTCCGCGAAAGTTTCTCTTACACCCTCCTTCAGTGGGGGAACAGCTGTTAACACCACCACGAAGGGAGAAGCTTCCGGGGGTAAATTGATTATTTTGGGCCGAGACTGCTTGGTCTTCAGTTCTGGTGGTTTTTCTAGGGAGGGGGTCTCTACTGGAATGGTGGTATTTCCTTTTGTTTGTCGGTTGTTTGTTTTAGTTTGACCTGCTGGACCTATTTGTGTAGCAGGGGGGAGATGTACCGCGACCGGAATGTCTTGGGGGGCATCTAGATTACTCCCTTTTTTAGCTAGGGGTTGTGTTACTGCCGCTTTTCTGGTTGGTGAAGTGTGAGGCTTGTTTGTTATACCTATTATTTGTTTGAGACTAGATGGTTTTTTTGGGAGTATTTCCTTTGCCCCGTGCGTTGGAGCGGGACCGTTCCCGCTTGCCTTACAACTGCATTTCGTATTGATTAGTGACGTAAGTCTGTCCAACTTTGATATTAGGGGTTTGATCTGTGCTGTAATATTAGCTTCGAGGTCTGATTTTAGGTCCATGACCATGTTTTCCACCCAACAGGGGATACCTGCCGAGGAGTTTGGGGTGGGCGTGATCAGATTATGATTCTTTGTTTTTGTTTTAGGTTTTTCCTTGATAATTGGCATAGCCTTAGGGAGGGTGGAGGTGTTTTTCCTTGTTTTTGTTGGTTCTAAGGTCGTTACTGGATCAGGTAGTAAGGGATTACTAATGGCACTCTGGTCTAATTTTTCAGTCGGTGATTGGCAGGCTTCTAAGTCTGGGGTTGCTTCAAGGTCGACATATGATTGATCAGAGTCTGTTTGGGTTACGGATAAATCTACAGAATTTGGAACAGTCATCGTAGGAACGATAGTTAGTGGCAGTGGTAAAGAGCAATTATTAGCAACCTGGTGAGCAGGGGAATTTGCGGTGGCAAGTGAGCCGAGCGAGGATCGTTTGGCCTGCATGAGGTCCAAGGAGACTCTTTTCTCCAGTAGGATAATACTCTTATCAATGGTGTCGTTTACCCTGGATATGAAAAGGTCTATAGGACCGGTCACTTGTGTCACCAGTGTAGCTTTCTTAGACGTGCTTCTAGTTTTGGGACGCATCGTGATTCTCAGTGATGTACGTCCGAAGTCGTGGGGGCCTGCGGGAACGAAGTAAAGTACAGGGTGACAGGGCCGGGGCCGTCCTCTGCCGTCCTCGAACGGCCTCAAACGGCCCTGTCTTTGCCCAGTCTTCGCCCGTGCTGCGTCCCGCGCTGCGGGAGTAAGATGTTATTAAGTAGGGGGCGTAAAGGGCAGGGGGCGGGCCAGCAGGGAGAGCGGACCAGAAGCTCTTCCTTGGTCTTGCAGGGACTTCTGGGAAATGAAGTCCCCGCACACTCGCAGCCCCGCTGGTTCCTCGCGCCCCTTACCGCCTTGCCGCCGGCGTCCTGCGTTGGTCCTTGAAGATGTTGCCTCTACCAGCGCCCACCAGCGAAGCGGCACCCGCGAAGCGGGTGCGGCGAGAGGTGGGCTGGGAGGCCGGTGCGCTGCTGGGCTGATAGGCTACAGCGTGAGTGATGCCTTCCGCTTCAAAAGTAAGTAAGTAGGTGTCCCACAGGGAAGAGGAAGAGGAGGGCTTTTAACTGGCTTTGATGGGCGGGGGGCGGGCCAGCAGGGAGAGCGGACCGGAAGCTCTTCCTTGGTCTTGCAGGGACTTCTGGGAAATGAAGTCCCCGCACACTCGCAGCCCCGCTGATTCCTCGCGCCCCTTACCGCCTTGCCGCCGGCGTCCTGCGTTGGTCCTTGAAGATGTTGCCTCTACCAGCGCCCACCAGCGAAGCGGCACCCGCGAAGCGGGTGCGGCGAGAGGTGGGCTGGGAGGCCGGTGCGCTGCTGGGCTGATAGGCTACAGCGTGAGTGATGCCTTCCGCTTCAAAAGTAAGTAAGTGGGTGTCCCCCATTTCAATAAGGTCCCTAGTATACACTTCTCAACAGTCTCCTCAAACAATTTTTCCATCCCTCAGGGGTAGGAGTCTTGGAGGCCTTATTTCAGAGTAAAACAGAAAAGGTTGTGGAAACAGAGCTGGCATAAGCACTTCCTTGTTTGTGTACTACATGCAATGTGTGGAAGTTCACACTGAGGGCCTGCTTCTGAATTTTGCAGTCCCACGGTCGCTTCAGATTCACTGCAGCTGATTAGACGGTCCTCCCACCCAATTACGATGTTGTCAGATTGCCGTTTGAGAGACCCCTGGAGTACCGCCAACACCGACAGCCAGCCATTTTCCGACCACCCTGACGTCGGTCGAGGGAAAGCAACTGTCATAGGGCGGTAAAGAGAAGTTTCACCACTGTCTGAATTACGAGTTGGCTTTCCGATGAGCCAACCATGGAGGTGGGACCACCTGCTTCCAGTCATCGGAATTGGGGGAATAGGGGTTTCTCCCCCATTTTCTTTTCTTCCCTACAGTCTCCCACTGGGATCTACAGTCTCCCACGGAGATCCCTTTCTCTAGGTCCCCGAATTCACAGCATCTTGACCCCAAAGAAAACGACCCTGTTGGTGCCACAATCCAGGTAGGTCAGTTTTGTATTATTTACCCATTGACTGGTCTGGGCACATATGACTCCAGCAATGGGAAAATTCTCATAGTCGGTATTTCATCACATGCGTCATGCATATGTGTACACAGCACTCACAATATACACACTTTTATCAACATAAATGAAAGAATACACACCGCCGTCAGAAATAATACTGCGGGGCCAGCGGATACATCATAATACGGCAGGCGGAAGATCTCTGGGGCAGTGGTGTTCAGCAGACCGCCTGCACAGTAGTACGGCGGTGGGACCGACAAACTCATAATCAGACCCTGAGACAGCATGGAGGGGTGGGCATTCTCCTACACATTATGATGTCCGTTGAATAGCAAATTATCTTTCCTTAGAGATTTTAATGTTTTAACATCTTACGGCAAATAGAGCATTCTTTAATTTTTTATGTGGATTTTAGTATTTCACAAAAATGCCTTTTTAAGAAGAGCACATCTTGGATTTAATCTTATCTTAAGAAGGCCAACATAAGTGAGTATTTTCCTTTCTCTGCAGCAATTTCCAGTTCCTTCTTACCAAACCATCAACAAAGCTACCTCCCTGTATAATACAGCTTAAACTATTTGGATATTTAGGCGCAGATTATTTTTAATGAGGTTTCCATATCAGTTCTTCACCTTGAATGCCAGTTTAATTTGTTATGGATGAAATGTATTTGTATGCCTTTCTGCTAAGGTATTCAAGCTATTGATAAGAGGCTGGTCTCCAAAATCATGACGTTTATCAAGTCTTTTGGCTAAGAGACTGTTGCTATCAGTTGTTGCAGTTTGTTGCTACACCACTTAGCGAGCCAATAGTATGCATCACCATAGCTGACATTGTCGGACCTGTTGTCCAGCATTCTTTACAGCAGTTCATTCCTATAAGTCTTGCTTCTCTTGTCTTTAGCAGTAGGTATTCAGTGCTGCACCTACATACTGTCACCAAGTGCGCCCACAGGCCTTAATTTTTTTCTACATATTTTAGAGTGTTCGGAGATATTCTATGGCTGAGATATTGGAACACGCTCCTCATTATTTGCAACAAAACGCCAATGTACATGCCTATATATTTTTGTCAAACTAGGGTTCTCCACCTATGAGTAAAGTAATAAATGGTTTCTAAGGCTATATTGCTAGGAATGTTTAAGTCCTGTATTACTTTTCTATGCTATATTTTATTGCAATTTGCTGTGCACTGTGCAAGGGCCAAACGCTGTCTTCGTGCTGGCAAATCCAAGAAACACAATTCTGCCCACCTTTTCTCTCCCCTGACTCAGGATTGCCTATCGTCACCTGCACACACATGCACTTTGAAACACAAGATGGTGATGAACTCACGGTGATGAACCCTGTTCAAAACTTTTCTCTCGAGGCACTCTTATTCAAGACATCAGCTCCAATGACCTGAACCCCAGATATTTGGCATCTCGTCATGTCATTGTCAGTGTGGATGGAAACCTGGATCTCCAGTCACTTATATGATCATGGAAGTGCTAAGCCACCTTTAGCCCCATATGGTGCCAATGACCAATAACAGTGCTATTTATGCATTTCTGACGAGAGACACCTAACTGGCCTGGACTTATATGCATTAATGACTAAGCTTGACTGAAGCATAGCCATTCAATTTCATGCACATGATGTTTACATCAACATCACCTTTTAACATAATATTTACACATGTGCCACCATCCAACTCCCTTACCCATACGTCCTGTTTGTTTAAGTTAGTTGCCTTGGTAGGCAGGGACAGCACGGATGGATAGTTATCCTATTTTAGGCTTTATAATGTCAGCAACGGTATACTTTGGTGATGATGGTTCTAATTGTTAAACCTGAATCCAAAGTTCTGTTGTTTCATAACATTAATGTTAAGTTGTGGAACATCAATTTCCTAATGACATGATCATTTTTATAGTCTGGCTTGACAGTGTAGCTGTCACCAGACAATTTAGTGAGCATTGCAAGAGAGGGGCTTTAGCTCTGCCCACATGTTGGGAGCCAGGAGTACTTGTTTTGGTTGGGCAGAAGTTGTGTGCTTTCACAAAAAAATTACTTGCCCTCCACACAGGTGTGATCATTTTGTTTATTTACCCAGCTGCCTGAGTTGGACTTTTTTAGGTGAAACACGACATTGTAATGCCAAAAAAAGTGTCTTAGAGTACTAGATAACATATGCGGTTTGTAGCTGGCAGCAGCACAAATTAGAGGAGGGCAGTCATTAACCTACATGGAGTTTGAGGTCTGGCTTGACAGTGCAACTTTCACCTGATATTTTAACGTAAACGACTATTATTTTACAGTTCTTTGTTTCCACACAAATACGTAGTCATTCCTATGCTATTTACTTGTAATGGTTCACATGACCATACAACATTCTTTATAAGTCAGAGCTATTGGCAGTGCCTATGCTTGTTTATGCTTGTTGCCTGATATCTTTCTAATACCTTTTTAAGCTGAAATGGCATCCACTTCTTTAATGTGTGGAAAACTGCATTTTCATATCTGCTGAAAAAGACTCATAGGTTGGAGTCAGAAAGACTTTCTGAAAGAGGAGTCAAAATAGTGTGACAAACCCAAAGGCTCTCATCACTCGTAGGCCAAAATTCCCGATTCAGCGAAATACTGCATATTTCAGCTGAACGAATGGTTCTGTGTTGAGTGATGCAGAAATACTGCAAGACATATTCACGTACCCAGTCTTCCAAGGACCACTTTTGTCAGATCAAATCTGCTGAAATTTGTCTTCCAAAAATGTCCCCAAATTTGGGTGAAAATTTAGAATTCGGTGTAGTAACAGTTTCCTGCATGTTATTCCCAATTCTATGTGAGAGAACTGTCAAGACTCAAGAGCAATGTAATTCAGCATCCTGCAATTAGTGGGCGCCCCGTAACGGAGGTACAGTATTGCAGCATCATTTTTCTTACCACTTGAAATAAAGGTCAGTGAGTGATACTAGAAGAGGATCATATAGAAGAGACTCGGATCTATGTCAAAGGCTTCATATAGGAGGCTATGAAATTCAAGGCTAGATATGTGATGGGCAACAACATTTGTAAATCATACAGGAGGAAAGATGGGGATAACAGTCACTTTCCCAGACAGCTCTTTCCATCAACAATTGAAACAAATAAAAACTGAGATAGCCTTAAATATTTGTGTGCGCCAGAGTGCAACTCGGGCGTGCAACATAGACATTTACATTTCTAGATGTCTAGGAATCAAAATAAGTGTAAAGAGTGCTGATGATGGCGTAAATTCGCCAGATTTCCTATGTAACGGGGTGAGTATTAGTGTTGGAAAAGTTGCAATATATGCAGAAGGATCATATAAAATGTCATGAAAAGCAGGCGAAGGCTTGTAAAGTTATTCCTAAAAGTTTGGATTTTGTGTACATTGTGCCCAACAGTAGGAAATGTCCTTAGATTTCACGAGGGTCTCTACCGTGAAGCATATTTTCACCAAATGAGGAAAAAAACCCATAATTAAATGTCCCACTCCCAGAAAATCTAGATGGATACACACTGGGAAATGGTGGATCACTTCACTGTGCACAATGGAATTTTCCACACGATTTCCACTCTGCACAACTGGCAATCCCGGCCCACATGAAGACATATTGGCAGGAAGCATACACCTGCAAACCTAGGACTGTTATAAACTCTCAGGATTACTCACATGAAAGTTTAGGAGTCCTACAGGTCAGATATTTACTCCAACTGTAGAAGGAAACCAACAGGAGTCGATCATAAAATGTAAACGATTATATTGTATGCAGTGGGTGAGACTATCTGACTTCGCCCACTGCACACAAAGGTGTTTGGTTCTAACCTTTGCACATTATGGTGAGGTCCCAATTGAACTTTGGGGCGGGCCTGGAAGTTTGCAATCTCCATCCATTGTTCATTGTTTTCTCAGCTATCGCTGTTTGCTTAGTGCTGTAAAAAGTCAGCATAAGACACGTAGCTCAGGTAGAAATAGCAGGCATTTTTTAGATGCTTCATGGATGTAAGGCTCGAGGCAGTATGCGAGCAATGCTGCATGGGCTCCTGTCTTTGTTAGACAGTGTTTTTGTTCAAGGCGTGGGCTGGTGATATTTTCTTTGCGTTGTACATATTTTGGTATTTGTGTTGAATTAGATTGTGTGCAAATAGTATTGAAAAGTCGTTTATTGTTTGTCTTCTTTTTTGTTTATAAACCAATATTTGCATTCTACACTGAGCATATGTGCTAGAGTGGGATTTTAAGGAATTATGGACCCGATGTACTAGTTTCTGTTCACAAATAGTATGTGCAAATTGCATTATTCGTTTGTTAACAGGTATGCAGTTTGCAACGCAACCTGTGCATAAAGTGGTTCCATCACAAATTGCCTATTCACTGGTTGTCACCAAATCACGAGCTTAATAAGTATTAATTATGCAGGCGGCTATTTTCGGCTTTCTGTGAATAGCTACAGACGCCCGGGAGGATGCCTGCAAGAGGCTGCATATTTTCCATTCCCTTTCGCATTCTCAAACAGAAAAGCTTTTTTTTAATGCAGCCAAGTTGTCCATTTGGGAAGATATGGGGGAGGGTGATAGTGTAGTGTCTGCTCCCACCAAGGCCGCACATCACAATTTACAAAGGGAAAGCTATCCCCGTTGTGACAGCTTTCCTTTGTGAATAAGATGCCACTCAATGTGGGTATTGGCAGCTGATCAGTGGTTTGCTACCATTATGTAATCACATACCATTGATTCATGTCACTGTAACTTGCAATTAGGAAGGTACACCCCATTCACCCGCTTCCTAATTGTGATTTGTATTGAGTCACAGAACTCAACGCTTTACCTACTTGCAAGAGAGATTAGTACATTTTAAAACACTCCTACATCTGCAAACGCTATGATTTTGTAAATTGCAAGGTTTGCGGTCGAAAACGTTTTTTGTTCTTTGTCCCAATGGCTCTTCATGAATACTTGCAAAATGAAATGTAAGCACGTAGGTCTAGTGATTAAGTGATCAAGTTAAGAGTTCAACCTTCACTTAGTAGAATGCCAAAACAGGAATAGCCATCATTCTTCAGAGTAGTGAAACAGACTTGCTCCTGCCAGGCTCATCAATAGACTGAGAAACTTTGAGCTTTTGACCCCGCCTCCATTCAATTCATAAAGCTTTATTCGGTACATACAAGATGACCATAAAAGCACAACAACAAATGATAAAAACAGGTAAAACATGATTACAATCAAAAATTAAAAACATGATTCTTAAAATAACATACTTTTACGTGCCCTAATAGACTGATTTAAAAATGTAGCAGTAAAAAAACAGATATCGGCAGTTTCCAAATTGAATAACAGACTCATTTCCTGGTTCACTGTACATACACCATGGTTAATAAACAGGGTCTTCAAGTAAGCTATCCTAAAATTCATATACAATTTGCAGATCAATAAAAAGTGCAAGGTGCTTTGTTTGGCGATGCCGTCACACTGGCACGGCCCTGTTGGATGTTTCTTAATACTCGGCTAGGTCACTAAATGATGTGCTGCTCCAAACCTCAGTCTTGTTAGCACAAACGTGTGGGATGGTCTTGTCATCAAACTTAAATATCTGGGAAAACCGTAATTGATTTTATATTTACTAAAGAACATGACTGTGGACAGGGAGCCATTTGCTGAGCACCGTTTCCCAGCCTGATGCGCCATAAAAGTTGCTTTCAGCTCGACTTTTGGGATCATAGAAGTGGCACCCGGGTCAGTCAGTACATTTAAATTAAATATTTCTAAGAAACAATCAGCCACATATCTTAACCAAGGGATATTGCGATATTTATCCAAAGATAAACAATCCTCAATGACTGTTCTATTAAACAACTTCTCATCCTGTAGCCAAATTGTCCGCCAAATCATAAGTGGCCTCAGGGATAAGACATCGGCTAGATAGTTAATATCCAGTTCCCGGTGTATCAGCTCAGTGGGAGCAGAGGTCAGTAAACATAAAAGCTTTTTTAGGAAGGTATTTTCCTCCACCTGTAGCTTATGATCATATATATGTCCCCATACTCCTGTTCCATACATTACAATGGTGACACATTTAGCTTGATAGATATGGAGCATGTCCTTAGTACGTCTATCCCTGACTTTTGCCGCAAATCTAAAAACACCATGTGCATTTTTAGCCATTTTATTACTAATATTCATGAATTAGTTAGTCCACTTCCTGTCCTTTGGGAAAGTAATACCAAGATAGCAGAATTAACCTACATCTTGCACCTTATCGCCCTCAATAAAAAAGGCCTTAGAGGTTCTACTTCTGTGCCCATAGACCATGGTATGCATTTTCCCCTTATTAATGGATAGTTTCCTATCCCTGATAAAGGTAGAAAATCTGTCCATCAGACGCTGTAGTCAAATAGGAGTTCTAGAGAGCAGGACAGCGTCATCAGCATACAATAACACTGGGACAGAAATGCCTTTGATCTCGGGCACATCTGCATTTACGTTTTTTAAAATAATATCTATTTCATTAATAAACAATATAAAAAGAAGGGGGGCTAGTACACACCCCTGCCTTATCCCTCGCTTAACACTGAATGTAGGGGTTCATTCACATTTAGTGCCGTAGCACACACAGGTTTCTAGCTTTCCGTATAACCTAGCAAGAAAAAAGATTATACCCTCTGGTGCTCCAAGCTGTAACAATGTAGGCCATAGTATAGAATGGTCCACCATATCAAAGACACTACTTAGATCGGCGAAGCAAAGATATAATGAAGCCTCCTTAGCTTCAGTATATTTACCAATCAGTAGTTCTAGGTTAATACACTGGTCAAGTGTAACCCGACCCTTCCTAAATCCGTACTGGCTGTCTGCCAGGATGCCTTCTTGCTCAACCCACTCTTCTAATCTAACCAACATGACGCGACTCATAATCTTTACTGACGAGTCAAGAAGAGAGATTGGGCGATAATTCTTTGCATCTGCCCGACTGCCCTTTTTATATATTGGGATTATAATGGATTCCCCAAGTATTTGGCGCCTCTGCACACACAGCAGCATTAAATACTTTGGTCAACACAGGGCTCCACATCTTTGGGGCGGCTTTATAAACATCAATCGGCACCCCATCGGGTCCCTGGGCCTTGTAGTTCCGTAGTTTGAGGGTCTGAGGTTCGGTGGTTCTGAACCCGTTCAATAAAGATCGTTGGAAATAGACGATTTTGGTGTCAGCGGACCGCAAATCACGAGTGCAGTGTGTACTAGTGTTTTCGTCTTAATCGATCAATGAGAACACTACGTATTCAGGGATTTTGTTTGAACCCTCAGGTTCCATTTTGTGGACGGCAGCCATTTTGTGTGGTTGCCCTCACATAGGCCGATGACTGCGGCCAAGCGAGTCCTTGGGACACGTACACCTTAGCTGACTTCTGAGTGACATGGCCGAACTGACTCACTTGCCCGAGGCTGACATTGCTGAGCCAGTTCCTTGTTAAGCTGCTGGTCAGATAAAGATCAAAGAGCAGGACATTGCCGAATTTACAGTACACTGCACCCACCCTCTATCTCACTTCTCATCTGTTTCTGCTCCTTCCTTTAGGACATAATGACTGATTTGGGTTAAGGTTTTATGATGGCTTTGTCCGGCCTGATCCGACAGGATATTGGAATGTGCTTGATCATTTCTGGCGGGCTGGACAACGGAAAATGGGATTGTCGTCATGTGCTACTTTTGAAATGTCATGATCTTATTGGACAGTTTGTGTGTAACCGATGCTACTTTGGAATGTGATTTTTGGCATAAAAGACCATGCTCCGCTCATTGAAATTGTGCAGTCTCTAGAGAACCACCCGTGTTGTGCTTCGTAGATCTCTGTTCCTGGTTGCAGCCAATAAACTTTGGTCTTTGACGTCATCGAGAAGTGTCCCGTGTCTCTGTTTGCCGAGGCAGGGGAATCCGAAGACTTCGAGCGTTTTCTCTGGCGCTGCTGGGTTCTAAAACCTGGTTCTTCAGTTGGTGCCCAACGTTGGCCGACTTCAGCGGTACCGGTCCAAGCCCGAAGATCGTGGATAACTTTGTGTGGAAATTCTGGAGGAAGGCCTGCCACTTCATCGACCCCTGTATGTCGTTGTGGTCCGAAAGTCTTTGCTGTGAGGTTCCCCGCCTTCCGACGGCTATGAAGGACTGCTGCCCTGACTGTCGCCCTGTCTTGGAGCCATAGACGATTTGTAGAGCGAGACAATAGACGGGTCTTCTGGTGACGCCATTGACATTTCAGTTAAATATGAGTGGAGCGTCTCCCAGTCCTTAGTTTGTTTTGTATCCCTTCGAGGATCGCTTTGATTTGGTACCTGCAGGCGCCAAAGCCAAGGGACTCGTGTATTAGCGAGACTATCGTTTTGGAGATTTCCCTTGAAGTTTGAAGCTAGGCTAGTGAGCGAAGATGCGTGGTCTTAGCAGACTTGGAAAGATATTTGGTTGTGGTTGTTCTAAGGATTCCCGGTTGGAGGATTTGTGTCCGGTTCCTCCGATTGGAACTCCAACTTATGGGCTTTATGTAAAGCATGGTGTGGGCCCATCTGTTATAATGACATTTGGGTAAAATATACGAGGAAAGACGTGTCCTACAGTGGCCCCGTTATGGTAGCTTTGAAACTGAGATTTTAGATAATCTCGAAGTTAAACTGTTTAAAAAGAAAGCCCAGCCGGCAATGTTTGACTCTTTCCGCATATGGCGTAAAGAAGCCAAACAGAAAGAAATTAAATTAGCAAAGAAGAATAAACGAGAACGAGGTTTGTCAATGGTGCAAGCTGCTATAGCATTTAGGGATAATGAGGAAGAGCAAGAGAGCGAACAGATGCTTAGGGTTAGGAAGTTAGCGGTAGATAAGTGCTACCCAGCTTTGCCACTTAAAGAGCAGGAAGAGAAGAAAGATCTTGCGAAAGATCCCTTAATGTTGCATCTATTGAGTTCGCCACCCCTTATGCACAGAATGCTACGGCACCACCGCCACCAGTTGTAATTGCGCAACCTCTGGATGCTTTGCCACCTGCGATTCCTCCACAGCCAGCCCCTCTTCCGCTACTATTCCTTTGGCGCAGCCTCCTCAGGGGCCGCCAACTTTGCCTCCCCCTTCGTCTGCTACTCCTACGCCTCTCTATAATACTCCTTCTGTTCCGACTTTGGATTCTTCTAACATTGTTCCGTTTTCTCTTATTCTGACACCTTCTCCTTCTGCTAGACAGAGAATGACTGCTGCAGTTTCTAGTTTCTTTTCTCCTTTGTTGGGATCATTGGGTACGTCTCCTGTTGTCGAGCGTAGACAATCACGTAGTCAGTTGCCTGATGCTAATGAGCATGCAGTTTTGGATCACATGGCGTGTAAATGGGTTGTGTATGCTACACAGTATGATCTTGAGGGTATTATGGATGTTTTCCATCAATGGGAAGCACCAAAGCAACGGTACGTCTTTGAGATGATGTGTGTGTTTCTTCATGAACAATGGATTAACTAAATAGGTCAAGCTCCTTCTGAGTTGTACCGAATACGTTCCGAATTTGCGAAAGGGACCATTGTGGGTCCTCATGAGATTCAGAAAGCAGTTGCGACTTTATTGTCATTTCGTAGTGACACTCCTTCTGAGCGACTGTTTGAACCTGATTCGTCAGTTAGGAGAGCAGCGCGTCAGTATCCGATGCGTGAGGTTCCTCCAGTTTGGAGACCTACTGATGGAAATGTTGCTGCACACTTTCAGCGTGTTTGGGTACATGTTCCTTGGAAGCGTGCTGAAGTCTTAGTGCTTAAGCAGACTTTGCCTGATCCGCGCAAAAATCCAACGGGATATTATAAAGAGCTGACTCAGACTGTGGGTTTGTGTGTTATGAATTTGGCAGATATAGATATGTTGTTTGGGAATGTTGTTCCACAGCCTATTTGGGGTAAGATTCATCACACAGATCATGCACATGAATTAGGTGACACATGGGCACACCTTAGAGATACCGATAATAGACAAGTAGGTGGCGCTAAGCCTGAGGATTTGATTACTGAACTTCCTGATAGGATTATTGCTTATATGAAGACTCTAATGCTTGAAGTGCGTGTCAATTGGGACAAGTTGTCTGCGTGCAAGCAGAAGAAAGATGAAACCGTGTCTGACTTTTTCACGCGGTTTGAGGAGACTTTTGTAGACCATAGTGGTCAGGATATGGCTACTGAGGGTGGCCAGAGATTGTTCGTCGACAAATTCGTACATAATCTGCTTCCCGAGTTGTGTAGTAAGTTGAAAGATTCTGAGAGTGCTTGGGCTGTTTCCACGTCAGCGCAGATTTTAGCTACGGCCCAGTACTATGAAAATAGGCACAAGGATGACGTAGAGAAAGCGGATAAGAAGACTAAGGAATTGAAGACTAAAGTTCTTCTACAACAAGCTTATCCACCCGTACTAATAATCAATGCGATTATCAACAGAATCAGCAATATTCGAGAACCTCGCCAAGGAATGAGTCTTCTCAACAACGTTTTCCGTATGGGCCTAATCAGTGTGCATATTGCAGAGAAGAGTGCCATTTTATGAGTAGTTGCCCGGTTTTGTTACAGCGCACAAATGGTGCTTCTGGTGTTAGAGGTCGAGGTGCTCAACAAACGCCTAGAGGTAGAAGTCGTGGACAGAATGGGCGTTCTTTTCCTCCCAGAACTCAATGAATAGTTTTGATCAGCAGAATGGTGCGTCTGGTAGGACCGCTCAGTACTATACGGACGATTACTACATCGAAGGTGAGGAAGTGGACGGTAATGATTGCTAGGACAGCCATAGACAAAGAGAGGGAATTGTTTCGGTTCCAGTAGATCAGAGTGGACCCTATGTTGAAGTGATTGCATCAGGTGTGTCAGAGCCTTTTCTGTGTGAAACTGGTGCTGCGAAGAGTTCTATCATGCACTCTAAACTCCCTGGCACACCTTTGTCTGGCTTTGAGAATGTTTCTGTAGGTTTTTCTGGCGCCCCGGTTACAAATCCGATTTCTACTCCGTTGCCTCTTTCTGTTGGACCTCGTAGATTTGAAGCACCTCTCATTTTGACTACAGGTTGTAGTGAGAACTTGTTGGGATTGGATTTGTTAAAAAGATTGTATGCGACGCTGTATTGTTCTCCGTCAGGAGTACATCTTACGATGGGTGAGAGAGTGATCTCTCCGATGTATATATCTAAAGATAGACTTCCACCTGAATTATCTTCTCTACCCGATTCCCTGTGGGCTACTGGTCCGAACGATGTAGGCCTCTTGGAGATTCCGCCATATGTGGTGACACTGAAGGCGAATGCTAAGTTACCACGTATTCCACAGCATCGTATCTCGAGTGATGGTGAGCGAGCACTTTTGGCGATCATTTACGATCTGATCAAAAAGGGTGTGATTGAGGAAACGAGAGTTAATGTGTGCAATAGTCCAGTTTTGCCTGTTCTGAAGAGAACAGATTCTTCACAGCCTCCTGTATATAGGTTTGTGATCGATCTTCGCGAGGTGAACAAGATCGTTGTTCCGCAATTTCCTGTTGTACCTGATATCACGGCTTTGTTGACTTTGATCCCGGCTACAGCCACATGGTTTTCGGTGATTGACTTGAAGAATACTTTCTTCAGCATCCCGATTGCCGTGGAGAGTAGAGATATCTTTGGATTCTCTTTAGGAGGACGAAGTTTCCGCTTTAAGCGCTCTCCTCAAGGCTACTGCGAGAGTCCATCGATCTATAGCCAAGATTTGAAAACACAACTTGATTTGTTGGTTTTACCAGATGGTGCTGCTCTTATTCAATATGTTGACGACTTGCTAGTTGCTGCTGACAATGAAGAGCTTTGCAGAGAAGCTACCTTGTTGTTATTATGCCACTTGTCTGATTTTCATCACAAAGTTTCTCTCTCCAAATTGCAATATTGTCGACAAGAAGTAACCTACTTAGGTCACCTCTTATCGAAGGAGGGAAGGAAACTGACCCCAGAAAGAATTCAAGCTATTGCGAAAATGAGTGTGCCTACGACACAGAGAGAAGTACGTGCGTTTTTGGGTATTACGTCGTATTGTAGACAGTGGATCCCTAATTTTTCCTTGTTAGCAAAACCTTTGACAGCTCTTACTGTCAAGGATACTCCAAATCCTATTCCTTAGAATGACGAATGTCAGAAGAACTTTTCAGAATTACGCAATGCGTTGTGTTCGGCTCCTGTGTTGAGTACCCCTGATTACAGTAAGCCTTTCACATTGTATGTCCACAAGAGCGAGGGATGTGCATTGTCAGTGTTGACTCAACAGTTCGGCAATAAGCAACGTCCATGTGCTTATTTTTCGTCGACCTTAGATCCGGTAGCTAGAGCGTTGCCGAGTTGTCTGAGAGCAACAGCAGCAGCTGCTGTTTCGATTCGACAGTCTGCTGGTTTGGTTATGGACAATACACTGATTGTGAAGGTTCCACATGCAGTGGATACCTTGTTGAATCGTACCAAGACACAGCATTTAACTAGTGCTCGGTTGTCAGGTTACGAATTGACCTTGTTAGCGAGTCATGTACACATAAAGAGATGCAACACGTTGAATCCAGCCACGTTGTTGCCGATTTCAGCTGAGACAGCTAATGTTGAAGAATAGCATGATTGTTTTCTTAGAAATGAGGAAGAAACGAAAGGGAGGATAGACCTTAGGGATACTCCTCTTCCAGAGTGTGATGGTACTTTGTGGGTTGATGTTTCGTGCTTTAAGCTTCCGAATGGTGATACGACTGCGGCATATGCTGTTACGACTTTGCATACGATTGTTGAAGCTGCACGTATCCCACACAATTCAGCGCAAGCAGCAGAGTTGATTGCATTAACGAGAGCATGTGTGTTGGCAAAAGGAAAGCGAGTGAATGTGTACACTGACAGTCAGTATGCGTTTGGTGTGGCTCATAGTTTTGGACGTTTGTGGCGCGAACTTGGGTTCTTGACTTCGCATGGGACGAAGATCCAGCATGGACAGTTGGTGAATGAACTTCTTGAATCACTTACTTTGCCGTTACAAGTAGCGATTGTGAAATGCAGTGCCCATAAGAAAGTTACGGATGATGTTGGTCGCGGAAATGCGTTTGCGGATGAAGTTGCGAAAGAAACTGCGAGAAATGTGATGAGCCGAATGTATGTTGCAGATCCGGCGAGATGGGTTCCAGAGAAAAGTATGTGTGAAGATACGATTGAGAGTGTGAAATCTATCCAAGCTGAAGCTACAGAGAAAGAGTTGAATGAATGGAGGGAAAGTAAGAGTAGATTGGATTCGATTGGTTGTTGGACTGATTTGTCTGAGCATCAAAGATGGTTGTTGCCCGACGGGTATGTGCTTCCAGTTGTTACGATGGCTCATGGGATGGCACATATTAGCGTGAAAGGGATTTGCAAGTTGTTGGCTCCGGTTTGGCAGAATGTAGTAATCCCCAAATGTGCAGAGAATCTGGTTAAGAACTGTATGGTGTGTTTGATGTACAATCCTGGTAAGGGAACTCCAGCCCCGGCTGGTCATTTTGCTCCTCCTACATATCCGTTCGAGGCTTTGCAGCTAGATTTCATCCACATGGAGAGGTGCAACAACCTGAAATATGTTTTGGTGGTTGTTTGCTCCTTTTCTAGATGGGTGGAAGCTTACCCTTTGAAGGACAATACAGCCCTTATCAAAGAGTTCTTCCTGAGGTTTGGATTGCCGAGAATTATCTGGAGTGACAATGGGAGTGAATTTGTGGGTCAAGTGATGAAGAAAGTATGTGAGGGATTAGAAATTAGGCAGAAGTTCCACGCTGCAAATCACCCCCAATCAGCTGGTTTAGTCGAGTACTATAATGGCACTTTGAAATTAAAATTGGCCAAAATTCAAGCGAGCTCTGGTTTGCAATGGCCAGATGCTTTGCCTTTAGCACTTTTGTCCACAAGAATGACTGTACATTCACGAATGAGTTTGAGTCCGTATGAGATCGTGTTTGGTTGCCCGGCGAATATTTGGGGCGTGCCTAGACCGACAAAGTTCAGTGAACTTGAGTACCCTGTCTTACTTGATTACATGTACGAACTGACGGCTAAACTGCGTGTCTTACACCAGCAGGTTCACGATAGTCTACCACAGGCTTCTGAAGATCCAGGCCAGGCCATTGAACCCGGCGCCTGGATATTCGTGAAGAATGTTCAGCGGAGCAAGAACGAGCAGCCCTGCTGGACAGGACCGCACCTCGTTTTACTGTCTACACGTTCTGCAGTTCGAGTGCAAGGCAAGAAGAACTGGATCCACGGCGTACACTGCAAACGGGCTCCGTTGCCCTTACCGTACGACCGGTGGGTCCAGAAAGGACTTCCAGACTCTGAAACCGAAACTGTGCCATGATTTTTGCCATTCAGCGATGCCCGTTTGATTGGAACGAACACTGAGAAAGAAAGTGACGATCTTCTGCAAGAAGCTGTGCCTCCTTTGAATCGATTGAACACTACCGAGCCAGAACTTTTGTTTAGAGAACAGACATTGCCTGGGAAAGATCGTTATAATTTGCGACCGAAAGTCATGGACAAATAAAATAAATCAAGTTTTTATGATTTTTCTGTTTGCAGGTAAACTCTCCTCCGAGGAACAAATTATTTTTGTTTTTCGAACCGCCATCCGGGTTCAGCTGTAGGGTCCCGGTTGACAAGTCATTGGAGTGCAAGCCCGAGACAATAGGTCCACGGTTCTGGTTGGCCTAAGGGAGTTGCCCTGGGTTGACAGAGGCATTCCTTAGCATAGAACACCCTACCACCGCGAGCAGCATATTTAGTGAGGATGGATTTCTTTGAGTTGGAGAGACCTGTAGAGACAATGAGTTTTAAGAGTAAGATACACAAACTGATAACACGAAAAAGATTTTTAATATTGTGCTTATTCATGCTACTGAGTTTAATGATATTTTTAGTTGGTTATGTGACATTCTCTTTTAAAGTGATGTTTAATACTTCCTCCCTACACCAAGTTTCCTGAAAACAAAGTATATCATAGCTATTAATAAAGTCATTCCAACCCAAAACATTCCCCTTGGACTTAAGTCCAGCAAGATTCCAACTGACAATTTTAATAACATTGGTATGCATTATAGTATGCGTTATACTATGGGCAACTGGGGCGGCTATTACCATAGCACTGTTCCCCACCATTACATTCCACTTTAATATACCCCCATATCTGTTAATCTCAGATCGTTCCCCAGGCTGAATTAACTCCAGATCTAAATGTTTGTTATTTAATTCAATCTCTGGGCTTACTGAGGTTGCCATTGCAGATAACCCGCAGCCCTCGGTATGTCAATCGTTAGAGTCCAACGAGCTTAAGGCTTGATATCTATTCTGCATAGGGATTTCAAAGCCAGGGTGTTGTACAGGTAAATGGGGTCTATAGTGTCTGCTTCTATCATTATTGGGGGATACGTTAATAAATTGACTATAAAAGTAGCCTAATGGGCGTAGGCAAACACTATTCTCAACATAAACTAGTGAAGTTGCCCTTAGAAAGACTGTAACTACATGTTGAGGATGTTTAAAATTTACTATAACGCAATCGCCCCTACAGGTCTTTCTATACTGACCTATCCAATTTGCCCTTCTCGTAGATAGAATTTGGTCAGAAAAATTTATCGGGAAGCCACATTGCTTATTCAGCCATGAAACTGTCTTGTTTTTAAGTGAATTGTGGGTTTCCTGATGGGGTTCTGGGTTGAATGACTTTCCAGGAGAGGACCGTTTGTCAAGACAACCACATATGGGGCACAATCAGGTGGCAGGTTGGTGGAGCGATTATTCCTTCTTTCTCTTACAGTAGAAGTGCTCTCTCGAGCTACAATACTCTGCTGATTCTGACAAATTAATGGTGTCGGGTCAGGCATAACAAGTTCAGTTTCAGTTATTCTATTACTAGGTGGCTTAGGTACATCTTTGGGAATACCCTGGTTTATTTCAACTGTACCCTTGGCACCACGTTTAGGTCTTTCAGTCCGGGCCAGATGTGTCTCCATAAGGCCTCCTAGTCTTTTAACTTCAGCTCAAATGGTATCAAGTTTGGACACTAGGGGTTTAATAAGCTCTTCTAGCTTTGCATCAATGATACTAGCTAGAAGGTCCAATTTATCAACATTAATGTTACATGAGCCTTTACTTCCCACCGGCTCAGAATCTCCCAATGGGCGTTTCGGTGGTGTCTCTAATCTGTTTTTTACTACGGTTTCCCCCTCGTTTGACTTGAATCTTCCTGCATGCCCTTACAGCCCTGGATGCTCTAGGGGAGGATGGACACTGGTCCTGGATATCTTTGTTTGAGGTATCATGAATATCATTATTGGATATAACTGAAGTGTCCTGAACATTTTCTGCATGAACCAGAACATCCACAGATACAACTGCCTGGTTCCCCGGTCCACAACTATCCAATAATATTGGTGCGTCCACTAAGATAGGTGAAGTTGGGGTAGTGACAGGAGAACTCCCCCGCCCTAGTGATGCTCTCCTATCACTATTAATTTTATTAACCACTTTCACCAAATAGCTATCTAATGTGGCTAGAGCAGTAGGAGTCTTATCAGCTTTATGTTTAGACATGGTTGATATTTATAAATAAAACCACAAAGTTTAAGCTTTTTAAAAATAAAAATAAAAACTATCATGAATTACCAGATACTTAAATTCTATACTTAGCTTACCCTCCCATTAACACGGTGTTTTGAATATCTAAAGATAAAATCAATGTCCAAAATCAATAGAAAATGAAAAGAGAGTCTCACTTCCAGGAGATAGATATCAGCAACAGGAACCAAAATCTATTGCCCAGCCCAGCCTCAATCAGCCCCGGACAGCCACAGACGGCCCACCCTTTGCCCGGGCTTAGCCCGGCGAGTCCCACGCACGTCCCGTGGGGCGGGAGGCGTTCCTCCGCCTTAAAGAGCCTCCGGGCGTGTCGCTGTGGTCACGGATGCCGCGCCGGACCCCTGGGGCAGCTGGGAGATGGAGTTTGCTGCTGCACTGGGTCCGGCGTGTAGAAGACTGCTGCCGTTGCCCTCACGACTCTGGTTGTGACAAGGTGAGGGAGGGACGAGGTGTTTAAAATGCTGTTTCCCTCACGGCAGGTCTGAATCCAAGTGTAGTGCCCCCGAGCGCGTCCGGCGCTCCTCCACCTTAAAGCGCCTCCGGGCGCGTCACTGTGGTCACGGATGCTGTGCCGGACCCCTGGGGCAGCTGGGGGATGGAGTTTGCTGCTGCACCAGGTCCGGTGTGTAGAAGACTGCTGCCGTTGCCCTCACGACTCTGGTTGTGACAAGGTGAGGGAGGGACGAGGTGTTTAAAATGCTGTTTCCCTCACGGCAGGTCTGAATCCAAGTGTAGTGCCCCCGAGCGCGTCCGGCGCTCCTCCACCTTAAAGCGCCTCCGGGCGCGTCACTGTGGTCACGGATGCTGTGCCGGACCCCCGGGGCAGCTGGGAGATGGAGTTTGCTGCTGCACCGGGTCCGGCGTGTAGAAGACTGCTGCTGTTGCCCTCACAGCTCTGGTTGTGACAAGGTGAGGGAGGGACGAGGTGTTTAAATTGCTGTTTCCCTCACGGCAGGTCTGAATCCAAGTGTAGTGCCCCCCCCCCGCCTCCATTCAATATCCTGTGTCTGATATCCAGATGTCGTCCTGGTGTGCTCCTGTCCCCTACACCACTGTTGTGAAGCATTTTAAAATCCAAACGTAATTTACTGATTCATGCCCTTTTATAGCTATAATTCACATTACCCTTATTTAGGCATGGAAATCATACCCATATTTAGACATAACCCATCCAGTCCAAATACAGGCATGGCTACTTCCACTAGTTCCAAAAAGCCACAACGATTTCTTGATAAACTCGTCTTCAGCAGTCTGGGACATCCCTTTACTTAAATATTGATTTGTCCTAGAAATGATGGAGTTTTCAAAGAACTACCATTTCCTTGGGGTTCTTTGATGACATTATTATGTCCGACTTTACGTCAAACCAGGCAACTTCAAGGTATAAATATGCCCACACTTGCCCTAGCAAACACACAGTGGTACGGAGCAGCTCGACTATCTACTTGTCTGACACAGCTAGCTACAGCAAGTGCCAAAGGAAGCCGACCCTCCAGTTGATGCACTGATAGAGAGGTTGTCCTTTCTCTCACTAAGAATCCAGCTTCAGTGTTTCCAAGCTCCCCTCCCGGGGTGTTGGGAAATTAAGTCCCAAGACAGAGATACCAGACCTCCTTCCTTCTAAAACCAAGGTACGGAGCTGATTAGACCCTAAGAGAAATCTTGGATAGATTCTTGGCAAAGACAAACTAAACCTATGCTACACCCCACTTACTTCTTCCCTCGTACTAGACTTAGGTTAGGTACATTGGGGTAGGCGTATTTTAAAAGCACCAGTTGAGTACTTTTAATCTTTCTTATTTATGAATGTATTTTATGGCTTAGAAACCTTACATGCTTTTACAGTATTATTTTATAATACTTTAGCCTTTGTTATTTATGTATGTATTTATCTATGGTCTAGGAACCATACAATGCTTTCACAGTATTATTTCATAATACTCTTCTTACTATATGCATTATACTTTGCAACCAGTTTTACGATTGTAGCAGTTCACTTTACTTGCTTGAGAAAGAAGACTGTTCAATAAACCCTTTAATGAAAATGCCTGTCTCTCTATTTCTCTGCTCCTCTGATGAAACGAAGCATGCATGGTTGACTGAGTAAAATATCTATCTATTGTTTCCACGACACTGAAGATCAGTTTTATTCTTGGAAAAACACAGTTGTCATGTTTATGCGGTTGTCAGAAACTAATCCCTTCTTGTTATTCGAGAAGGTTTCTAGTGACCTCTGAGCTAGCTGGCACTCACAATTAAGTCTAATATATTCGATAGAGACCTAGTCGACATAAGTCCTACGTCAAATCTATAGGATATGTTATTCCAATGCGCAGAGCCGATTGGGAATATAGGAACTACACTACACCACCAACAGAGGTGTTCAATCTTCTAACCTATATCTCATATCCACACCAACCTCCAACCCTCAAGCTCAAAGGCAGAAGAAACAGATGGTCTGTGGAGTGACTTCCAAACTTTATATCAACACCCTCCATCATATCTATTGCTTTGAGAATGGCCTTTAAACCTTCCTCTTCTGCAAATCTGTCATCCTCTAAACTGGGCACCAATCGTAGGGCTGCCTAACCTTCCTCACCCAAAACGTTTTCCAGCACCTTTGATTGTGTTGCTGAATTTTGGATATACATTTTGCAGCTAAACAAAAATAAATATTTGCATATAACCAAAGGATGTATGACGTTAGCACGCATACTATTACCACGCATACCTTTACAACGTGGTATTTACAACGAATACCGTTACAACGCGTAGCGCTTTGAGGTGCTGGATAGTGGTAAGTATAATTTTATATTCCAACTCCAGTCCCCGTGGACACTAGGGAAGGTGTTGGATATAAAATTAAACTTATTCCCTATCCTAGAGCACCCCCCAGCGCAATGCGTTGTAATGGTATGCGTGGTAATGCCTGCGTTGTAATGGTAGTGCGTGGTAAAAAATGCGTGCTAAACGTTGTATACCATAACCAAACTATGTTGCGGCATTAACAACAGTGTGTGTCTTATGTCAGGTAACAGATATAAATGGAACATTCTTAGGTAGATAACAGAACGGTAAACCACACATTTAGAGTACGAGCTTAACATTAACGTTGCTTCTTTTCTTCCAGGTCATAGTGCAACAATGTTTCCTTTAAGTTTAGCATATGGTCACCCCCATGTCACGGAAAAGTGGATCATTTGGAAATTAGGTTTTCTAGTAAGAAATATTTCTCATTTAAATAATTGATTACGCGATGTCAGAGGTACAGTGCTAGCATAAAGATGTATTTTTAGATCGTTTTTCCCTTTTCAAATATCATATTTATAAATCAGATATATTATGGTATTTAAGGTACATAAAATGTTCAATTGTAAAAATATTCAAGAGGTTCTGGATTGTACATGGAAGCATCGTCTACTTTTTTTTTTTTTAAATGAGCCGCCATTGAATTTGTTTAATTTTAATATTCATCCCTTTTGCCAAAAATTCACGTTGTTAAACATTCTTTAAGTAAATCTGCGATTACTTTTTTCATCAACTTAAACATCACTGACGTGCTCTGCACAAATGCACCAGGAAGACAAACCTCAGCCAGCTGTGTTCTCTGATTGTTCTCTGATGTTGCTAAAAGGCTACTAAATAGGTGATGTAACACAATTTAACAGGTGACCTTAAGACCAAAAGATTGCATCTGGCACTCTCAATTTATTTCCACCCCAAGAATATCTTTACAAATCTAATTTTCTAGAATACTCCGTCAAATCAATCATTTGAAATTAAATCTTTGGTGGCTGTATTTAATTTTGCTCTGTGTTCACAATTTCGTAGGTCGCATTCACAACCAGGTCTGCTTGAAAATGTGTAAAACACATGTTGCATTTGGCGAAAGCAAATTGTTAGACGACACATTTTTTTTTTCTTGATTGAGACTATAATGATGAGATTAAAAAAAGATTGGTTTCAGCTGCCCACAACATTTATACGATTTTTTTGTAAATACCTAGAAGTGTGGTTTGTTCTGTTTACCACAGTGGTTGTCTTATTTGATTGAATGGAAAAAAAACTGTTTTAAGCCAACCGGTCTTTGAAAATTGAAACTAGAAACAGCTTTGGCAGCCGATATAAAACTACAACAAGCACAAATTAGTAACTGAAGAGGTTGCTTACAAATTGCATATATTTAACATTGAATTTGCCAGAGGTTTGCAACCTGTAGTCTAAAACCTACAAAAAACAGTAGCCTGTTGCAAGCAAGTAGCCATTAAATTATTGAGTGCATGACTCTGGCAGAAAAGAAGTACATTTTGAAGGCTAGGAGAAATGGCGGTAGTAAGGGGTGTGGTGTATGGCAAGTAAACGTATTGAACAGAGGCAACTTCATCCATTAATTATTGTAATGTTTTGTGGTGTTAACACAACACCATTCCATTCATAAATAATGGTGGCATTTTTTATCAAGCCAAAAAAGATATTTGCCCTATAATAAGCATACGCTGCTCTTTCTGGTTTGCCCGAGAAAACATGGAGTGGATTCAGACAATGCGGAAGTGGCACTTCAACTAACAGTATTTTGTGACTTTTGTTTTGTGTGACAATATTCATCTTTGTGGTTGACTGGTGGGTTTGCATACGCACAATTCCATGTTTCCTGCTAGATCAGTTTATTTTGCATCCTCTCTTTTCTATATTCAACCCAAATAAAAGTCCTGATGAACACATGCCTTACCTCAGTATTCCGCCCATTCCCTTCTTACTTGCCCCTACAACAACTTTTGCAATAGTCCTTATATACAAATCTACAGTGGCTCTGCCTTCATATCTTTATTTCAATATTCCATGAAGATTTAAAACTTCAAGATAATTAACCAGTAAACTGTCAAACATTAAATTAGCTCCACCTATCTTTGGCCACTTGTGCCCCCCACCTCATTGGGGCAATTAGCTGGAGTTACTGCCTCACCCGAATTTCAATGTATGTGGGGACCCTACTGGTTGGGGCTATTTCATGCAGAACTTTCACCTCCTGCAAGTAGATGTAGACACTAGGGTCTCTTTTACAATGGTGGGCGGCACTGCAATGACTAAAGGGACAGCCCACCATAGGTGCGGCATCCTGCTGTACGTATTATGGTCCCCCCGCAGACTGGCGGGCGCATCCCGCATTCCTAACATTGTGGCATCGCTGTAATGCCAGAAATACATGTTGTGCATTTGTATGCACAACTTGACAGGCATATCGTGGTGCCTGCTACCTTGTGCATGCAAATACAGGGAGTACCGTAGGTACCCCCTATGTGCACCCCCAACACCCTGGGGACCCGCAACGGGCCCTCAAAAGCAGAGATCATTTGCCTTTCCTTGGCGGCAACGCCGCCATGTAAGGGTTGATCTGTGCCAACATCCTAATATGGATGACGGTGTCTTGCAGTCACCGCCGCCATATTAAACATGTTTTCCACCCGGTCGACGAGTCGACCCGCGGAAAAGGGGCGGATGGCCTTTCCATCTGCCGCGGACCCCCCAGCCATCTTAACATGGCAGATGTATTTGTGGTGTGGATGGCGGGGGCGAACTGCCTGTCATCCTAATGGGCCCCATACGTGAAATACTAGGAAAAACGTAAGATTTGACCTAAGTCTGATAGATTACTTAACCCACAGTAATGGTAATTCTGTGGGGGGAAATGCATGGGATAAAGTCACACCTGCCGTACATTATAACAATCTTGCAAGTCACTGAGCAGTTGCATTACCATATGGAGGAATGAGGCAGAAAGCTGAATTCATATATAAGGTTATGGAACTCCAAGGTGACTTGCAATTTCCTTATCATGTACGGCAGGGGGTACCTTTTCCCTAATAAAACATGTTCACACCTTCACCTTTTCCACACATAACTTAAATTCATGGTACAAAGCACTTTTATAGAAAAGCATGTTTGCAAACATGAAGAATAAAAATAGAATCTGTAGCTTAAAAACATCCTAAAAACGGTGAGATGTTTGTTGTGAGAACATATTAAAATCAGTTTAATAAAAGTCAGATTTTTAAAGAATGTGGAGGACCATGAAGAAAAAGTCTACGTTTTGTATAATTACTTAAAAGGGCAAAAACTAAAAATGTTGCCATGAATGTCTCTTTTCTGGTTGTCTTTCTATAGCTACATAAACAGAGCAGAAGAAAGAAAAGCCATGTTTCCTTTTATAAAAAGCTGCTTTAATTATCCTCAGTAACCTGCCTTACTTTCCTCTCAGCTGCTGGTTCTGTCAGCAGGCATTCTGATATCGTAACTGAACTATAATAAGTTATGAAAGTTGAGTTCTGACGTCATTTCTTTATAATCAGCAACTAGATGCATCACAAATCGCAAATTATTAAGAATTTAGAGACAGGTTTTTATACAGGGATTGCAGAATCATATATATTATAGAGTATTATGCTATGTCACTTCAAATTATGACCTGGGTGTGGTACTCCACAGTCAATAAACAATAATTCAACAAAACCAACAATATTGGACATAATTTTAAAAATTACTAACCAGCACTTCAAGAAGTCTTTTTCAGGAATCGGCACTATAGACTGGGCTTATCATTGTGATTACGCTGGCACTGAGTTTACATATTTTATATCTGCTCCTGGTGGGTTTATTTATTTGGCAGAAATGCTGGCAGTGTGAACAGAGGTTATATTTCTCACAAAAGGTAACCAGATGGGAAACGAAAGAAAAATTGCGCACCAAATAACTACAACAAAACAAAGGGCATTTGCTTTTTAAAGACGAGAACCCTCACTCACCCAAAGGGTGACATGCTTCATCATTGGGTCCCCTCTTACACACAGTGCCCGCAAGGTGCACAGTGTGGGCTACAACTCTTCCTTAGAAGAGGAGCGTGCGGTGTTTTATACTCCAACGTAATGTGCGAGTGAGGGGCAGAGTGCTAAATCATATATGTGTATTAAAACCACCTAATATGGGGAGAATAACTTTATTCAGTATCCCCAATGGATGGAGTTAAAAACAGTGTAACTGTAGGGGTACGGATGTTTCCTATCTGACTAGGTCAACATGTTTCTGCTAGTTGATGTAAATTCATAGCATTCTTCAGGACCAATGTCTTGTCACTCTGCAAAAAAACGTGAATGATAATCTAAAAGACCATACTTAATTGTTGGTATGGATGTTTTCTAGACCAGCTTCAATATGGTCCACCCTCATTTGCAGATAGATTCTCTGCTTTTACCTTCAAGTAGGTCTTCATGTCTAACACTGGGAATCAATTCTCCTAGTGTGTGTCTCCTACGAACGAGGCCATGAAGGGGAGGAAATATATGTTGGAGTGGTGCCATGGATGGTGAAATTCTCCAGTAGAAACCCTGTTGTGATTCAATACAGTGTGAACAGAGGGACAGCGTAGCCTTGCGTAAGGCTTCACATCTGTAAAGAATGCACTACAACAATGTCCGACTATCAAACTACAGTGTCAAGGAATCGTTGTGCTCACAATGTTTGGAGATGCAGGCAGGCATATTAGATGATCAGTTATAACTTGCTTTGCATATCAGCCTCTAGGGGGGCTTTCTCCTCCTCCTTGAGTTTTGGAAGATTGACTTCTTTGAGGAATGAGCTGCCACCGTCTTTGCTCAGTTTTTTGTCCTCAGAATATAGCTCTTGGTAGAAGTCTCTGAAGGCCTCTAGTATGCCCTTATTTGTTGTTTGCGGTTTGTTGTTTTTATCTGTTATTGCTGCTACCGTGTGTTGTCTTTGCTTCCCCTTGAGGTAGGACGCTAGCTGTTTCCCCGCTTTGTTTGCTCTACATAGGTTTACTGACTTAAATTTTGTTAGCCACGAACCTGCTCGCTCGCTTAGGATTTTGTTCAGTTCGTACTTTTTTTTCGTGAGTGTTGTGAGTGTGTTCTTGTCGGTCAGGTTAGTGCGGTGGCCTCTTTCCAGTGCTGCTATTTCCTCTTCTATCTCCGAGATCTTTTTGTTCCTGCTTCTGTTCATCCTTGATTTGATGTTTATCAGCTTGCCTCTTAGTGTTGCTTTGAGCGCTTCCCAGATGGTGTCTTTCCCCACTTCGCCGTTGTCATTGTCTTCCAGGTAGTTCTTAAGTGCCTCCTCTACTTCTTTGACATTCTCTCTGTTCTGTAGGATGTCGTCGTTCAGTCTCCACCTTCTGGTCGGGTTCTCGTTGTGCTTGCCATTGAGGGTGAGGAATATGTGTGCGTGATCCGAGACGGTTATTGGGGCTATCTCCGTATTCTCAATTAGGTGCGTGTGGTTGTTGGACATCAGTATGTAGTCTATCCTGCTGTAGGAGTTATGCGGGTGTGAATAGAAGGTGTATTCCCGCGCTGTGGGATGTTGTAGCCTCCACGGGTCCGATAGGTGGTGCTTGATGCATAGTTCTTTAAGGGTGTTGTTGCCTGGAGAGCTGTGGCTTGGCCTGCTTGGGTGTCTGTCCGTTGCTTGGTCCATTGTCTTGTTCAGGTCGCCCGCTACGATCAGCAGGTCATCTTGTGGCAGGTCTGAGAGTTCGCCGTCTATCATTTGCCAGAAGTCTTTGTCTTCGGAGTTGGGCCCATAGATGTTTACCACGTGTATTCGGTCGGTTCCTCTTTGGACACTCGCTATTAGCAGGCGGCCGTCTTCGTCTGTTTTTGTCTTTTGGATGGTGAGGTTGGCCTTTTTGCTTAGGATGGTTATCACGCCCCTCTTCTTCCCGTTGGCAGGCGAGCATATGATGTCGCCTATCCATCTGGCCTTGAGCCGTTTGGCCTCCTCCTCAGAGAGTTTGGTTTCCTGTAGCGTGTAGATGTCCCCCTTGAGTTTAGCCAGGTGCTCTAGTATTTTCCTGCGTTTGACTGGGTGGTTTAGGCCTTTGACGTTCATGGAGATGGCCTTAAGGTTAGTGGACAGATTCGCCGGTGTTGGGTTTGTCATGGTGGCTTTTTGTTGCCGCTGGTTATTCTATCGGCTTCTCTTTCGGATTTGGAGATGCCTGCTGGGAAAGAGACAACAAATGTACTATGAACAACTGCCTATGTATATGTATATTCAACTTTTATTTTTCAATAAAAATCTTTTAAATCAAAAAAAAAATAACTTGCTTTGCATATTTTGGTGTTCTTGTGAGGTAATTGTGTTTCTGAATTATTACAACCAGGAGCCTTGCTTGTAGAATCGTGAGTTGTGTTGGAGGACAATCTTTGTCTCAGAGAGATACTACAAAACATTCTTTTCAAGTGGAAAATTTAATTTGGACAGAGGAATAAGGGATTTATTGCATCAAACATTAGTAGTCATAATATGTATATATTATGTGCATTCATGGTAAAAAGTTGCATTGAACAGATAATTGGTGTGGCTACTTTAGTAATCACAAGTTGTTTAAAAACGTTAATCATTTTTTCAGCGGTGTTAAAGATGACTCAGAATTTGAGCCAAAATAATATCAGCAAGTGTGTACATATAAAGTTGGAGGTAGTGTTCTTGCCAATAGGGAGGGGGTGAGGTCAATAAGCTTTCAACTGATCACTTAAATCTTCCTACATTTTAGTTTCAGGAAAGTCAGTTTCTTTTCTGTAAACAAAGAGATAACTTCTAGGTATATGATTGAAATTATGAGAGTTAGATGCAGAACAGAGATGACAGATTATTAAGGATCTCTTTTTGCATTGAGAAATGCACTCTAACATGCAGAAATGAATGGGCATCAGAGTGACGTCGCAGAGGGGTGATGTTGCGTTGCCTCTGTATTCTCTCTTACTCAATCCCCTTTACCCAATTCTGATATTTGTCTCACATGCGATACTGTCTGTGGTCAATTGTGATGAGGGCAGAAGTGTGCATAACTCCATTTGGATCCAGAGTAAAAGGTTAGTGCATTCTGACGTGGTCATCCTTAGCATGAAAACGTTAATCCCAAACAAAATTCCTGTTCTGGCATAATGTTATCCATTTTTGGAATATTGTGGGCATCGTTGACATTATGCAGCATACCCTCGCTACTAACCTATCTGTCGGCATGTTTTGAGCATTTTTGATGTGACATTTAAATTATTGGCATGAGATGGGAGTCCCTGACAAGTAATGGGGATATAGGAATCAAAGTCAGAATCTGTTGATGTGTGAAAGTAGGCCAATCAATGCTCAATGAAAATATCAATCCGCTGTGTAGGGCCACACTTTTTTAAAATTAAAATGAGTATAGGACAGAGATTGTGTTTTTGTTACAATCTTTTGTCTTGAGTGTATTGAATATGTTTTCCCAAAATGAAAAAAAATGAATCTTTAGTTGCACATTGTATGTATTTTCAGAAATTGGCAGAGTGGCGTCTGTCAAAATAAAAGAATTTGCATTTCCAAAACATATTTAAAGTATATATTTATGTGATAATTCATGCTAGGATTCAGAGTTGTATCACTTATTTTGTTTGCTTGATGCCAGAGAGTATTTGCTGTTATGCCTGTTATTTTGTGACTTATCTAGTGCATCTCTATTTTTTAAAATTTTTTGGACATCATCACGTATGGGGTCTGTGGCCATTGCTTGAAGGATTGGTGATGCCTATCTTACATATCTCATGACTGTGCCTGTAATGAATGTCTCAGTAATGTCTAGAAGCATTGATAAGCCTGCAAAACCTGCCCAGTTCTACTGTCAATTGCCTGAGAATTTAAAGACAGTGTAATTTTTACTTTTTTACGCAGTCCTTTCAAGAAGGGTCTCCATTATAACATACGAGTGATGATTTACTTCAAAAGAGAAATACAGACAAGCAAAAGCAATGTAGAATAAAGAAAGATAACATTAAATACCCCTGTTTCTATTTAGACAAATGATTGGGCAAATGTGGAAACAGCACTATTTTTCTCCACTCAACCTACAGGATCCCCGGAGAAAGACAGTATTATGAAAATATGAAATTATTTTGTAATCACTCCTGCAGAGCCTATGGCTTTTCAGCTTTTTTTGAAAATCATGTGATAAAATGCAATATATATCCTTACATTTTAATAATTTCTCAGTTTATACTATTTGTATTTTTGAAGCTGTCTGGTGTAAATCAACTTGGATTGATTGCTCACTTCTTTAGTTCAAATCAGCATGCGTATTTACACCCCACTTTCTCAAAGCTCACCAGTCAGCACTATGGATTTCTGGGTACAAAATGTGGGTTATTTTGAATGGCACTATGAATGTGTGTGTGGGAGTGGATTGTAAGTGTGCTAGTTTGGTATATGTTTGTCTTTCTTGTCTGAAATTGAAGATCCTTTTTATAAAGCGTTCTGATTTATGTGTTTTTGAGGCATGTGTGGTTAGTGTTTGTGTTGTCATTTTATACCCGTGTAAGGCACGCAAGAGTGGATGTCATCTTTGTAAGACGTAGTAGATCGTCAAGGTTTGTATTTTAGTGATTGTGTATTGTAAGTTATGAATCTATATACTTTCTTACATGTAGATTTTTAAAAAACCTTATTATTTGGATATACATGTTATGGTTTTATGGGTTAGGTATGCTCAAAACAAAAGCAAATCTACATATGTGAAGTGAACTGCTCGAGTACTCAGTCTGTGGTTATTTGTGGTTATTTGGGTGGCATCTGTTGATTAGGATGCATGTCTGTCCTTTTCTGAGAAAAGAGAACATTTTGTGTGTGCCTGCTAATTCCTGATCATTTTGTGAGTCTAGTAGTAGAGTGTGTATGTGTGTGATGGGTGCAAAATCGTGTATATATGTAAGCATGCGAATATCTTGTAGTAGGGGTGTATTAGTGAGTAAATGTTAGTGTATGAGCGTGTGTATGTAATTTGTGTATTTGACACCATATTGATAGATTTAATCTGAACTTTATGACTGTTATTGCCTGTGTTTTTGCATTTGTGTGTTTGTGTTGGATCTGTGTAAAATTGTTAATCTCCTTAAATAAGGATTTTGTATGATATTGTGTGTGTACTATTGTAGGTGTTTGTTATCTCTCTCTAACGGAAACCATATATACAAGAAGGGGAGTGTGTGTCAGTGTAATTGTGCATGTCGACCTGTTTGTGTGTCCTAAAAGTTGAAATTAGCCTTTTTTCAAGCCTAGCCAGTGTTTGCGAGTTTTCAAAAGCTTATTATATAGAAATATCTGGCACGGATTGGTGTGTGTGTTGAAATAAGTGATGGACACAAGCCAGGCGGTTATTGTGAATATGTGCATGTACTTGTATTCATTGAATGTATGTTTCTGTTTTGAAAATATCCCTGCTTAGTGATGTTCTCACTTGCTGTGTTTCAAAATACACATTCTTTGACCTAGTTAAAACTCTGCTGAATTACTTTAAATAGCATATTTGTGCCATCACACTTAGATCAAAATGCTAATGGAATATATCGAGTATAACACTGCCGTTCAATACACGGCTGAATAGAGCAGCCTCTGCAGAATTCTGAGGCTGGGTAAACTTTAATCAGATTGAGCAGATAGAGACACGCTGGGCTACTTTCCAGGCTGTTCTTGATAACATGCTTTGGCTGCTGTCAGAGAAAAGGAATTTAGGTGTGACAAAATGATACATTTATTAGATAAGGGAAAGGTTAGGCAGGGTGGGCCATTTGGAATGAAATTCATACTTGTCTGAACATAGCAGATTCTTTATCTGGATATTTGTGAAGGCAGAAATGTCAATATTTACAGTAAGTTGGGATGTTTCTGAAAGGAATGTCGAATGTTGGTCTCTTAGCTTAACTTAAAGACTGGCTTTTTATTCTCCAAGCATTTTAAACAAAAGATGCAAAGATATTTTGTTAACTTTTCAAATTCTGTTCCTCTGATCGATGTTCTCCACCTGACATGAGCGTAGAAAGAATCTATGCCTCCATTTCCATTCAGGCTGTAAATTTCGATCCTGGCTTAAAAAGGAGCTTGTGCTCCCAGAATTAAGGGGCGTCTCGTTTTTCCCATGAGGCTATTCACTAGGGAAAAAAATGAGTAAAATAGCTTTGTAAAATGCATGGAAAAGAAGTAAAACATGAAGACGTTGGACTTATAAATATTACATCTGCATGCTGTACCTCACAGACAGAGCAGAAATCCATAATAGGAAATAATTACTGTGCATCGTGAATACCTCACTCCTGACTAGTATCATTTACTGGGTGTGTTAAATGGCCCTGCCTGTTTGCCAACTCATAATTAGGCCCTTACTATATATTTGGAAATAGTTTTATCTGACTCCAAGTCCCTGATTACAAAAAAGATGGGAGTGAGATATTTATCACACTTCGTAAATTACCTCAGAAGAGGTATTTCCCCAGTGTGGTGAATATCTTCTGTTAGACCTGTCAGCCTTAGGGTGGCCTTCCCTCAAACATGTTGCCTCTCCTCCTCCTTTTTGCTGAATTTAACTTTGTTGGAATTAGGACTCTGCACTTTACGACTGCTACCCAGTTCTAAAGCGCTTGTGCTCACTCCCCTAAACATGGTCTGTTTGGCATATACGTAATTGGCAGATTTAAATTACTTATAAGTCCCTTGTAGAGTGGTATGCCATATAACCAGGGACTGTAGACTAAATGCTACCAATGGGCCTGTAGCACCTATTGTGTCACCCACTTAAGTAGCACTTTAGAACATGTCCCAGGCCTGCTATTGCATCCTGAGTGCAGTTATATTCTACCATGTTGACTTGACTGTGAGGCATACTAATTCCACCGGATACCATTGGGTATTCCTTATTATATTTAATAAGCTACAATTTCCAATTGGGAGCTTGTAGTTTGTTCATGTTTGATACCTTTGAAATTGTAAAGATAAATCCTCTTTAATGCTATAGTCTTTTTATTACAATTTTGAGACCCCCAGGCCGTACTTTGAGTACCACTGCCCTGAGAGATCAGCAGATTCAATTTACACTCTGGAGGAGGAACCAGGCAGGTTGATTGTTCAGGACCACACTTAATGTATTTGTTTAAATGGCTGAAGAATTTTCAAGTGATTCTGACTTGATATTCATTTTCATATTCTGCTTGAACCCGCACCTGGACCCAGCTTGAGTGAATCCTGATCGCCCAAGAGGTGTCCCTCCAGACCTGGTTTTGGTGCTTAAGGTTCCCAGATGGCAAAATCCCTGAACTAATGGATTTTGGCCAACAACTGCACTGAGAACCAGAAGGAGACTGAGACTAACCTTCTTGCCTATCCGCCTGAGGTACATCGCCGGTCGGATTGACTTTGCAGCTTCTCCTGCTATGTTCTTCTCTGCAGCAGCAAATTATTTTATGCGGTCATTCGCCAAAAGGGTATCCAAACTCATGGATCTGTCTTAGACTACAGCCCCTCTGCCTCCTCCTGCTGGAGATTTTCGACTTACATTTTGGTGACTGAGTCCAATCATGGAAATCTTCTCCTGAGCTTCAACCCAAGGCCCTCCGACAAGAAAACTCTCTTTTCGAATAACACCTGCAGCCTTTCCTCATTGAACTTTACCTTCTCAGACACTTTTCCCCAGAGCTTCTTCTAAGCCCGAAAGTAAGCGCTGTCTCGGCCCAATCCACTTCTAATATACGAACTGTGCTCCATCATGGTCGATCAAATTTTCTGACTTTGACCCAGTCTCACATGACTAGATGTCCGTGGTCAATGCTTTGATCTTTTAGGTGCTAGTTTTCACAAAAACTCACCGAATGTTGTCCTTTTGGTGGCAAATATAATACAATTGACACTATTTTCTGAATTGGTTAGGGATTGTTCTTGTGTTTTCACTTTATTACTGTTTGTGTGCTGCATAAATACTTTACTTGTAACAACAAGAGAGTAAGGGAAGGGAAGGAGATGCTCCTATTCCCCGGGGATAATCATACAAAAACAACAAAGGAGCCTCACAACTAGAGTGACCGCAAGACAGAAAAGTTAATTTGTCAGCAAGTGAAAATGGTACACAGTCTATGGCAGTTATAAATGAAACCTTATTAGGTTTTTGAAGAAGGCCCTCACTCACCACTAGTTGGTGAAATGCTTCATCATTGGGCCCCACCGGGAGTGACCGAATGTCACCCCAGTGTGCTGCGACGCCAGAATTACTGCCGAGCTGGTTCTTTGTTCGTGAAAGTGAAAAGTTAAAATGTCGCAATTAGGTCAAAAAATATATTTTATTAGTTTTGCTAATTAGATATAGTAAAAACAGTGAAAGGATAAATGACTAGGATTATAAGTCCGAGGTGATCCTTAAGTGTAGTGATCAGGTCAACATGTTTCAGCCTATGTGATGGAATTAATCAGGCATTCCTCAGGACCAATGTGCAAGTGATTAGTGTTATGTAAGAGACCCGGCGGTATGGGCGCGCTAAAGCCCACCCTAACCTGGGGTTTCTTGTGTGAAAAATGTAAAAATGTAAAAGGTTTCTAAGATTCTGACGTATTAGAGTGGAACCAAGTTTATTCTGAGACATAGACATAGACATATGACATACAGAACATGAATAGAAAAGAAAAGAAAAGATTTGTAGTTAAAAATATTGTCCGTTGTCATTTCAGAGTGTACACACTTGCTTATGGGTGTTACCTTAGTGACATCATAGCCATATATCGAGTACGAGTGAGAAAACAGTGAACTCGTGCTCATAAACGGTAACAGCAATCTTGTGGAGAGCGAGGATGAATGTCCTTCATATCTCATATTGTGACTAAGGCTACACGGGGCGGAAAACATCGTGAAAATGCCCATAATTGTAAATATCACGAGTGGCAAAAATCAAACAAGCGTAACGTCATATATCCTTGTTAAAAAAGCCTAACACATATCCTAAATGATCTGTGTTTTTATGATCTAGTAATGATTGTTAGTAGCCCAATTAAGCACTGAGAGCTACGCTTGTTTGATTTTTGCCACTCGTGATATTTACAATTATGGGCATTTTCACAATGTTTTCCGCCCCGTGTAGCCTTAGTCACAATATGAGATATGGGATATATGACGTTACCACGCATACTTTTACCACGCATACTTTTACAATGCATTTTTTACAACGCAAAAACAATTACAACGCATGTTTTTACAACGAATACTATTACAACGCAATAGAGCACTATAAATAAAAAAATACTATTACAACGATAACGTTTACTACGCATACCATAACAACGCAAATAAAATATATATATATTTTTTTTGTACTCTAAAACCTGGAACAGGATGCAGGGAAAATAGGGGTTTTGGGTGGGGAAGTGTATTAAAAAATGTAAAGATAAACTAAAACGTAATAAACAAATATGCGATCATTTCTTAAAATTAATACTCGAATATTAAAATGAATACTTGAGTATTAAAAATAATACTCATATTTTCCATATTGTAGAAATTATTAGCAACACAACGATTTCACTAGGAAACATAATATACATATATAGAAATTACTAAAATTATTTATTTAGACCCAACTAATTCATACATACAAGTACTCACAAACAGTCGCCATTTTCAATATGTAATTCATACGATAGTCCTACTACTATTTCTATGAAATAATACCACAACACTACTTTCAAAATGGATGCCAAAACGGCACGATAAACGCAAAGTACATATCTTTTAACTAAGTTTTAAAATATAAGTTTACACAGAAATAAAACATACATAATACTACCATACCAACGCTATGTTTAAAAAAAAAACAGAGACAGTAACCCAAACTTATAAATACGAGTCAGACACCATTTTTAAACAGTTGATTCTCAACTACCAGAGTGACCAGACGCCAAACCTGACCCTCTGACCTCTTCACCTTATCGAAATCATTATTGAATCTCGGGAGATTTATTTTTCGATTTACAAGTGAGTTACTGAAATACTTTTCGACATAATAATCTTATTCATTAATAACGCTGCATCTAAAATGTCGAAGTTTATTAATTAATGATAATTTAAACCAACACACATATTAGTACAATTAATTAAAGATATATGCATATTTACATAATCCGACATTTTTCAAACCGAGAAATACATATAATAAAATGTGTATAATATTTTCTAATGAAAACAAAAAAGAAAAGTATATATTTTTTTAACATGCCAAAATGTTCTTTCTTTATTAGTCGAACCACTCAAAACAACGCCGCAAAACACCTGTTTCAAAAAATTGTACTTTATAACACAGCCAACACTGCTCTTCTAAAATAATTTGAAGGTACTTTTAAGATTTTAAACGACAATTCTAAACACACGAAACGTAAATAAATGTATTAATACACATATTTTTTTTCCATTTGAACAGAAAACATTATTTTTGAAAAAAATAATTAATTTTTTCTACTTTGAAAATTGAAACGTCTACAAATAAAATAGGTAATTATGTAATTATTTAACAAACTGCTGTACGAAAAATACACAATAATTTACTAGTCTGAATTTATAAACAAATTTCCAAATGTGGCAGCAATGTATTAAGTGTAGGATGTTAAAACAGTAATATTTTCAAATAACATTTCCATTCCCTGTCTCCTTTTTAAAAAAAATCTTAGTAATCTCCAGATCATCTACAACACAAAATCCTTAGAAGCAACACAGCAACAAATCACATTTTTAATTTCCTTCCTTTAGAAACCCAAAGAAATCTTTGAATAAGAGCAAGCAAAGAGCAGCAATAAAAAGAAAATCAGAAATCAAAACATCAATCTTAAAGGTAAATAAAGATCATTACACGAAAAACACATTTTTAAAAGTGCTTGATAAATTGCTTGCAATAGGAAAAGTGCTGGATAGTGTGAGGGTATCAAATACTATTATAACTCCAATAAGTGCAATAGTAGGTAAAGTGCGGGTTAATGTGATGGTATCAATTACTATTGTAACTCTAGGTAATTACAGCACTAGTGAAAATGCTGGATAGTGTTGGGGTATCAATTACTATTCTAAATCCAGGTAAGTGCTACACTAGGAATGTGCTGGATAGTGTGGAGTTATCAATAACTATTTTAAATCCAGGTAAGAGCTACACTAAGAAAAATGCTGAATAGTGTAGGGGTATCAATTACTATTCTAACACCAGTAAAGTGCTGCAGTAGGGAAAGTGCTGTAAAATGTGGAGATATCAATTACTATTCGAACACCAGAAAAGTGCTGCAGTAGAGAAAGTGTTGGATAATGTGGGGGTAACAATTACTATTCAAACTCCAGGTAAGTGCTGTAGTAGAGAAAAGTGCTGGATAGTGTTCGAATATCAAATAAAATTGTAAGTGCTGGAAAACGTTGCAGTAAGGAAAGTGTTACAAACAAAATGAATATTTTTCGTTTAAAAATCCAACTAGATTCAAACGTAAAAAAATAATCATTCAAATTTCATATTTCAATCCTTTAGAAAATCCAAACAATCTTTGAAGAAGACTAACCAAAACACCAACGACCTAAAGAAGACCAGTATTCAAAACAACAATATTTAAGGTAAAAAAACACATTGCACGAAAAACACATTTTTAAAAGTGCTTGATAAATTGCAAAAGTTGAAAAATTACTGGATAGTGTGGGGATATCATATACTATATTAACACCAATTAAGTACTACAGTAGGGAAAATGCTAGATAATGTGGAGGTATCAATTACTATTCTATCTCCAGGTAAGTGCTGAACTAGGGAAAGTGCTGGATAGTGTGGAGGTATCAATTACTATTCTAACTCCAGGAAAGTGCTGCAGTAGGGAAAGTACTGGATAATGTGGAGGTATCAATTACTATTCTTACACCAGGAAAGTGCTGCAGTAGGGAAAGTGCTGGATAACGTGGGGGTATCCATTACTATTCTAACTCCAGGTAAGTGCTGCAGTAGAGAAAGTGCTGCATAGTATAGGGGTATCAATTAATATTCTAACTCCAGGTAAGTGCTGCAGTAGGGAAAGTGCTGGATAGTGTAGGGGTATCAATTACTATTCTAACTCCAGGAAAGTGCTGTAGTATAAAAAATTGCTGGATATTGTTTGAATATTAAATAAAAATGTAAGTGCTGGAAAGTGTTGCAGTAAGGAAAATGTTAAAAACAAAATGAATATTTTTCGATTAAAAAACCAACTAGATTCAAACGAAAACAAAATAATCATTAAAATTTTATATTTCAATCCTTTAGAAAATCCAAACAATCTTTGAAGAAGACTAAACAAAACACCAACGACCTAAAGAAGACCAGTATTCAAAACAACAATATTTAAGGTAAAAAAAAAAATTGCACGAAAAACAAATTTTTTAAAGTGCTTGATAAATTGCTGCAGTTGAAAAAGTGCTGGATAGTGTGGGGATATCATATACTATATTAACACCAATTAAGTGGTACAGTAGGGAAAATGCTAGATAGTGTGGAGGTATCAATTACTATTCTATCTCCAGGTAAGTGCTGCATTAGGGAAAGTAATGAATAGTGTGGAGGTATCAATTACTATTCTAACTCCAGGAAAGTGCTGCAGTAGGGAAAGTACTGGGTAATGTGTAGTTATCAATTGCTATTCTAATACCATGAAAGTGCTGCAGTAGGGAAAGTGCTGGATAATGTGTGGGAATCAATTACTATTCTAACTCCAGGTAATTGCTGCAGAAGAGAAAGTGCTGGATAGTGTAGGGGTATCAATTACTATTCTAACTCCAGGTAAGTGCTGCAGTAGAGAAAGTGCTGGATAGTGTAGGGGTAACAATTGCTATTCTAACTCCAGGAAAGTGCTGCAGTAGGGAAAGTGCTGGATAGTGTGGAGATATCAAATACTATTCCAAGTCCAGGAAAGTGCTGCAGTAGGAAAAGTACTGGATAATGTGGAGATATCAATTACAATTCTAACACCAGGAAATTGCTGCAGTAGGGAAAGTGCTGGATAATGTGGGAGTATCAATTACTATTCTAACTCCATGAAAGTGCTGTAATAACAGAAAGTGCTGGATAGTGTAAAAGTGTCAATTATCTATTCACACTCAAATAAAGTACAGCTGTAAGAATAGTGATGATTAAATATCATGTGTAATTTTCTCATGACAATCCAGTAACATAGAACGAAAAACAAAATAAACATTTACATTTCTTTTTCCTTTTTTTTAGAAACTCAAATCAATCTTTCATCAATACCAAATTCTACATCTAAAGAAACCATAAAAGAGAAAAACAAGCTATCGAAAGTAGTCCACAAATACAAGCAGCAATCTTTAAGGTAAATAAATACCATTACACTTGAAACACATTTTAAAAAGTACAAGATAAATAGCTGCAGTAGGTAAAGTGCTGAATAATGTGCAGGTATCAATTACTTTTCTAACTCCAGAAAAGTGCTGCAGTAGGGAAATTATTGGATAGTGTAACGGTATCAATAACTATTCTAACTCCAAATAAGTGCTGCAGTAGGGAAAGTGCTGGATAGTATAGGGGTATCAATTACTATTCTAACTCCAGGTAAGTGCTACAGTAGAGGAAGTGCTGGATAGTGTAGGGGTATCAATTACTAATCTAACTCCAGGAAAGTGCTACAGTTTGTAAACTGCTAGATAATGTACGGGTATCAATTACTATTCTAACTCCAGGAAAGTGCTACAGTAGCGAAAGTGCTGGATAGTGTGGAGATATCAATTACTATTCTAACTCCTAGTAAGTGCTGCAGTAGGGAAAGTGCTACATAGTGTAGGAGTATCAATTACTATTAAAACACCAGGAAAGTGCTGCAGTAGGGAAAGTGCTGGATAGTGTAGAGATATCAATTACTATTCTAACTCCTGGTAAGTGCTGCAGTAGAGAAAGTGCTGGATAGTGTAGGGGTATCAATTACTAATCTAACTCCAGGAAAGTGCTGCAGTAGGGAAAGTACTGGATAATGTGGAAGTATCAATTACTATTCTAACACCAGGAAAGTGCTGCAGTAGGGAAAGTGCTGGATAATGTGGGGGGATCAATTACCATTCTAACTCCAGGTAATTGCTGCAGAAGAGAAAGTGCTGGATAGTGTAGGGGTATCAATTACTATTCTAACTCCAGGTAAGTGCTGCAGTAGAGAAAGTGCTGGATAGTGTAGGGGTATCAATTACTATTCTAACTCCAGGAAAGTGCTGCAGTAGGGAAAGGGCTGGATAGTGTGGAGATATCAAATACTATTCTAAGTCCAGGAAAGTGCTGCAGTAGGAAAAGTACTGGATAATGTGGAGGTATCAATTACTATTCTAACTCCAGGTAAGTGCTACAGTAGAGAAAGTGCTGGATAGTGTAGGGGTATCAATTACTAATCTAACTCCAGGAAAGTGCTGCAGTTTGTAAACTGCTAGATAATGTACGGGTATCAATTACTATTCTAACTCCAGGAAAGTGCTGCAGTAGAGAAAGTGCTGGATAGTGTAGAGATATCAATTACTATTCTAACTCCTAGTAAGTGCTGCAGTAGGGAAAGTGCTACATAGTGTAGGAGTATTAATTACTATTTAAACTCCAGGAAAGTGCTGCAGTAGGGAAAGTGCTGGATAGTGTAGAGATATCAATTACTATTCTAACTCCAGGTAAGTGCTGCAGTAGAGAAAGTGCTGGATAGTGTAGGAGTATCAATTACTATTAAAACTCCAGGAAAGTGCTGCAGTAGGGAAAGTGCTGGATAGTGTAGAGATATCAATTACTATTCTAACTCCAGGTAAGTGCTGCAGTAGAGAAAGTGCTGGATAGTGTAGGGGTATAAATTACTATTCAAACTCCAGGAAAGTGCTGCATTAGGGAAAGTGCTGGATAATGCGTGGGTAAAAATTAATATTCTAAGTCCAGGAAAGTGCTGCAGTAGAGAAAGTGCTGGATAACGTGAAGGTATCAATTACTAATCTAACTCCTATAAAATCTTGCAGACAATAAACTGATTCATCATTTTTTAAAAATTAAACTAAACATATTCACAAACTTAATAACCTAATTTTTTTCTTTGCAGAGAATGTCTACTCATCCAACTGCGAAATACATGAAGTCCAGAAAAGGAAACTGACTATTAAATCATGCAGGTTACATTTATTGTAAGGAAAGGATACATTTTCCTAGGAATCATTGGAGGTGCGTGCAATACTTTTCAACCCGTTGCAGCGGCAGAGCGGTTACGGTTGATGATATCATTGTAAGAACAACTGACCATAACCACTCTGCCTCTGCAATGGAGGTTGATGTCAGAGAAACAGTTAACGAAATGAAAGTAATTGCAAGCACCTCCAATGATTCTACAGGATCCATATTAAGAGAGGTTGCTCAGCATGTCCCTAGTCATGTAGCTAGTAATATGTCTACCATCCATAATTTGCGAAGAATTATTCAACGTCAAAAGCAGGCAAGTAATACACAAACAAATACACCTCATACCTTTTCTGACATAGTTATACCTCACGAACTTACTATTTCTTTTGCTGATGAACCTTTCCTTCTGCATGATAATGAAAACCCTCAAAAACGTATTTTAATTTTTAGTACACCCCGCAACCTTTTAAAACTTGAAACTAGTGAAATTTGGATGATGGATGGGACGTTTAAAAGTACGCCCCATCCATTCACCCAAATGTATACTATACATGCTAAAATTAACAATAGTGTAATCCCCCTAGTATATAGTTTGCTGCCTGATAATACTTCTGCAACATACACTGAACTTTTGTCTGTTATAAAATCAAAAACAAACCAAAACCCTACGAAAATAATTATTGATTTTGAATTGAGCATGATCAATGTGATCACCAAAACGTACACGGATACCCAAATTCAGGGGTGTTTCTTCCATTTTTCCCAGGCATTCTGGCGTAAGTTACAAAAAACACCCCTAGTTACAGAATACTCCTCAGACAGCAAACTTAAAGTTGAATTAAAAAAACTGACTGCTCTTTGTTTTGTCCCTCCCGAAAGTGTAGACGAGTACTACACTGCCATTACAGAATCAGATTATTACATTGCAAATGAGGAAAAATTGGCACCCATTCTAAATTATATGGAAGACACATGGATTGGACAACTAAGCAGATTGGGTCGCAGGAGGAAGCCACGTTTCCATGTGGAGTGGTGGAACTGTTATTCGAGTTGCTTACAGGGAGAGGCTAAAACAAATAATGCTATTGAGGGATGGCATAACTCCTTCAACCATCTAATTGGAAAACCCCACCCTAATTTCTACTCTTTTATGGAAACTTTGAAGAAGGAGCAAAGTTTTCAGGAAATGAGAATTTCCCAAACTCTAACAGGTAGTCTAAACTCACGAAATACTCAAAAAACAAAGGAAATGTCCGAGAGACTATTGGCACTATTACAACAGTTTACGTTGTGTGTGGCTCTAGATTACCTGGAAAATCTTGCTAACATTCTTACTTTTTAATTATCTCCTACACATTACTTTCCTGCTTTGCTCCAAATTCTAATCCTCTCTAAATTTAATTAGCTATTTCTTTTCACCAAAAATTGTTAGAAATAAGCTTCTTCAAATGAGTAAGCATGATTTTTAAAAATATTTTCAATACTGATAAGTGTTTTTGTCTAATTTTTTATTATATCCAAAACAAAAAAGCAATCCATCATTTTTCAAATTGTATTTTTAAAAAGACAACCATCTCCATTGGCATATGCTAGAAATTCACAAAACATTTTGGATTCCAAAATGTAAACAATCCATCATTTTTCAGATTGGATTTTTTTAAATTTACCCATCTTCTTTGGCATATTCTAGAATGGCACAACATATTTTTTAATCAAAAAAAAATTGTAATTATACTTGTACATTTCCAAAAATATGTCAAAGCATTTTCATACTCCACTTGTACAAGTTCATTTTTCTCTAAGCACTCCATGTGTAAAAAAAAATGTTCTTGTTTCTTCAATAAATCTTTTTTCAAAATTCAACGTGATAAACAAACAGTAATGTAAACAATCTTTACTTCAAATAATAACATTTTCAATCTGAACTCTCCTTAAACAAAAGAACTATTTCCAAAAATAGACAAAAGGAATCTCTCTCCAAAATATATCCAACAAAATCCGAAAACATTTTTTAATTTAACCTTTAATCTAAAAAAACGACAAATCCCTTTCAAACTACGTAATCTCTATGTTCTGTGTTCAACAACACCACAAAACCCAAAAAAACAATCCATAAGCAAAAACAATGAAAATACAACTGTTGAAAGAAGCTTTTCTCTGCAATTATCTAACCACATTTTTCTCTTTCTTTTCTGAACCAAAAGCAATCGATAAATTCAAAAATGCATTTTTAAACATTGCATCCGAAACGATAACAAAAGTCATGAACATAAATAACTTTTCACAATTTTGCAAATAAGCACAACTTTTTCAAAACGAGATAAAGTTATCGAACTTTTTTTCCCACAGACCCGACATAGGCATATACTAGATATACGACTAGCGACATGCTTTTTTACGTACATAACATCATTTTCTAATATAGCAACCTCTCCTTATCCTTCCCTTACAATAAATGTATACTTTTTTAACAATATTTCTATAAAATAAAGTTTATAATGTTTCCTACCTGGACGCAGATCAGCTTCCAGCTGCTTCCTCCTTCGATGCTCTTCAAAATGGCCACTTACGCTCACGTTTACGTCTTTACGTCATAGAATGCTGCAACGATTAAAAAGGGACTACTTTATTTAATAATATTACAAAATTGTTTTAGAATATTTACACAATATTTTCCTTATGTAAAAAATGTATAAAAATATGTAATAAATCGTACTAATTATCTACAATTTTTCAATGATTTTTTATTAATAATAAAATTATTTTTAAAAAGATATCGTCTTTTAATAGTGTTCAATTATTTATGCATTACTTATTTTTATTAATATGTTATTTCTTAATTTACTAATTTGTCTCCTTACTTGTTTTTTGTTTTCTTCTCCCTTCTTTTTATCTTCTTTCTTCTTCTTTTCTACATTCATTTTCTGTTCCGCGGGACTCATATCAAATTACCTGAAAATAAAAGAATGACAATATTACCCATAGAAAACAATGTAAAACCGTGGGAACCAAAACTTTCATTAATTTTATCTCTTACCTTCTTTTTGATAAAAAATTAATTTTATTTTTTTAATACTTTTAATAGACATTTACATTATTATATTATTTATTTTTTTTAAAACCTAAATTAAGTTTTAATATATTATTAAAATAATTAAATTTAAGCTATATTTTAATAATACATAAATTTCATAAAGTTATAACTTTAATAATCTTAAAAACATTAGTAATTATTTTAAAAATTAATAAAATTAATACCCTAGTATAAAACAAGATACTCATTTTTTTTATAAAACATTCCATTTTAAAAATATCTTTATGTTTTATAAAATATCATTTTTTTAAGAGATTTCTTAGCATAACTTTTATTTTTTATCTTTTTATAGAAATAATTTTTTAGATATAAATAAAAATACATACTGAAATATATCATTAATATCTTTAAAAATATAAATATATGCAATAATTATCTACAAAAACAATTATAATTCTCTAGTATATATTAGAGACTTTTACAAATATTTATTTAGACTTCACAAAATACTCTAGTAATAATCTAGTAATAATATATTGCATTATAATTTACATAATAATACTTAAAAACATACACTAGTAATAACAATATATTAATACAACTATAAAATACTCTAGTAATAATCTAGTAATAACATATTGCATTATAATTAACATAATTATACTTAAAAAACATACACTAGTAATAACAATATATTAATACAACTAAAAATACTCTAATAATAATATCAATTCAAAATAAAATGTAATTAAAATTACTTTTAAATAATACTCAAAATACTTAAATTATAATAATAATAATAATAATACTCTAATTTCCAAAAAAATGCGTTGTAAAGGTACCTGCGTTGTAAAGGTACTTGCGTTGTAACAGTATGCGTTGTAAATGTATGCGTGGTAAAAGTGTTTGCGTTGTAAAAGATGCGTGGTTATGGTATTGCGTGGTAAAAGATGCGTTGTAACAGTTGTATACCTTTTAACAATGTTAGTAGGAGGGCCTGTTTTCACCTCTTAGTTACAGAGACAGACTCCAAGGAGGCGTTACGGATTTTATTAAGGATTGGAATAATGATGGGCAGGAATGACTTAAGTATGTGAGGAAGGCAGCAATCCAGAGGATATCCAGACTGTTAGTCAGGAGCATAGCAGAATTCCAAGTGAGATAGGCTCAAAGTCCCTCAGCACTGGGCCAGACAGCAGTGTCATGACTGGGGAGTCAGCTTCTATGCCAAGATTAGGAAACTGGTTGTAGATAGCTTTGATTTTATTTACAAAAAATTCAGCAAGCTCTTCACACAGATGTTATGAAGGAGTGAGAGAGTTTTGCATCGCCCTAGGGAAGAGGAGAGAGTTGGCAATCCTGAAAAGGGCCCTAGGTTTATTAGCGGCTGCATTTATGGAAGAAACAATGAACTCCTTCTGAGCACCCCGAGCAGGTTTGTGAAAACTGGCTTCACCTTTTAATATGTCGATTTGTTGTCTTTGTCATAACAAGAGTTCCTCACATGCTAAAGCTGCTTGCATTGGGCCTTTGCCTCCCGTAAGGCCTCCGTAAACCATGGGGCGGATGGCCTTGAGCAACCCTGAGACATAGATTTTGAAATGGCCACAAGACCTAGGGCACCCCAGCTGTCCATCAACTCCACGTCCTTGGTGACAGGACCAGCAGCATTATAGAAGTAGCCAACAACACGTCTCCTAACAGTGTCTGGGACATATGCCACTAAAATCTAGTGCTCCTCTGATGGTGCATCACCTGCTCTAAAAACTGATTTGTGACAATTGAAAAGGGTAGAAGGAAGTGATCAAACCATAATACTTCCATGGCCGGTCTTACTCTGATAACCAAGAAGTGAGAGAAAATCAAGTCTAGCATATGACCGGCAATGTGTGTGGGCTGTCTATGTGTTGTTCTAAGTTAAAGCCCTCAAAGGTATGCACCAGATGCAATGTGCTAGGACAGTTAATGTTCACATTTAAGTTGAAGTCATCCAAAACCAATAAGTTAGAGTATTATATAGAGATTTGACCTACCAGATCTACATGCCAAGCCAAAGACTCACTGGAGCTGCTCAGAGGATGGTAGATTAGAAACCCGGTCAAAGTTATTTTATGTTATGTTATGTTAGGGTGTTTTATATAGCACGACAGCTGCCCCAGCAAAAGTGCGTCCCGGCGCTGAAGGAAAGACCGACATATTGCAGAGTGACACCAGCTAGTTAGTGGGGAAGAGCAGAGTCTTGATGGCCTTCCTAAATTCCCGGTAGTTCTCTAAGCCACGAATCTGCACAGGTAGTGTGTTCCAGAGTGCGGCAGCTCTATAGCAAAAAGAGCAACCACCAGCCCGCACTCTACGGATCCGGGGGACCACTACCAAATGCTGACCCTCTGACCGGAGGGGACGTGAAGGAACATATGGTGAGAGGAGATAGCCAAAATAGGCGGGGTGGCCAATTTCAAGGCCTTGAAAGAGATACACAGAGCCTTGAATTCAATGCGCCTGGCCACTGGAAGCCAATGGAGGCGGCGAATAGAACTGGACACAGAGCAGAACTTGCACAGACCTAGAAGTGTTCTGACTGCAGCATTTTGTGTCCTTTGCAGCCTCTGAACCTCTGCTTTATTGGACCCCAAATAGAGGGAGCAAGAGTAATCCAGTCTGGACAGGACCATAGCTTGGATAATAACCTGATGTATAGAGGCATCAAAGAGGCCCATCAGCGGGCTAAGCCCCTTTAAAAATTCCAAAGCAAGTACCTGCTATTTTTTTGCTTTGGACTCAATAGTTTAAAGATGAGTCCAACCAAACCCCAAGGTTCTTAACCACTTGCTTGGGGGGAGGGGGCATGCCCAGGCTAGCTGGCCACCAGAGGTCACTCCACAGACCATGGTCTCTGCCGACCACCAAAACCTCTGACTTGTTGGAATTAAGTCGGAGGCAGTTAGCAGTCATCCACTCAGCCACTGCCACAAGATCGCCCTGAAACTTAAGGGCGTCTTGCTCGGTGTTATTAGAGAGTGCCACCACTAACTGAGTGTCATCAGCATATGAGACCATGGTCCGGCCCCAACTCAAGGCTACAGCAGCCAAAGGTTGAACATAAATATTAAATAGTAGGGGACTAAGGGAGGAACCCTGTGGATCCCCTTGCTTGATGCCATGTTCACTGGACATAAACAGGGAGGCTGATACTTAGAAAGAGCTCTCATGAAGGAATGAGGCAAGCCACTCCAGGGCCTGACCCGTAATTCTCGCCTCCTCCAGGCGACGCAGCAGAATGTCATGTGATACCGTATTGGCCTGTTTCCATACTCTGGGCACGATAGTAGTACTAAGGGAATTATTAATAACCTGAATCAGGGAAGCTAAGATGGTAGGCAATACCTTCTTGAATTGGTCAGGTTTAAGAGAGTCGGTGGGAGAGCCTGACTTAATCCTACCGCACAGCGATCGTAGCTGATCCACCGAGATCTGGGGAAAAGAGTGGAAAATATTAAGCTGCTGACAGCACAGTGCCACTGGCACATTGCTGTGCATTGTCGGGAAGGAGCTGTAGATATCCTCTACCTTTTTAACAAAAAAGGTGGCCAGCTCCTCACACTGCTTATTAGAGTTGATAGTGGCCCCAGCAGCATTTTGCTGAGATTGCAGACTGGTAAGTATGGTGAACACGCTCTTTGCGGGATTAGTGCTTTCGCAGATCTGGTTAGAGTGAAAAGCTGCTCGGGCCTGATAGATGGCTTCATGGCATTTTTTAATTGCTGCCCTATAGATGTCCATAGCTACAGTGCAGAAATCCCTTCTCCAAATCCACTCCAGCTTCTTGCATCCCTTGCGCATGTGAGCAAGGTCCACATTGAACCAAGGCCTTGACTTGGTCTCACGACTTCCTGACCCTTTCATAGGAATGAGGCTGTCTAATGGACGCCTGATCCATTCAGATAATAGCCCATATGCCTCATTAATATCTTCTGGCAGATCAGGCCGAGGGGCCAAAAGGCCCGCCTCAAATTGATCCCAGTCCACTTTATACCAGGGACGCTTCAACAGAGTCAACCAACCCGTGGACTGTGCAGGAGTAACTCCATGCAGCAACATGGAGACCAAGAAATGGTCCATCCAACCCATCCTGGCAGGGGCACATATAGTGATATGGGCTATATTAGTGAAAACTGGGTCCAATAAGTGGCCCGAAATTTGCGTAGCCCGAATGACCAGCTGCAGCAGTTGACATGCTGCAAGATCGGCTACAAAGCTGGCTATTTCAGTGTCCTCAGAATTGTCTAAATGGAGGTTCTGGTCTCCCAACACTGTGACATTAGCGGTATTGACTGCTAGTGTGTCGACCATATCTACAAGGGCCTCTCTAAAACAAAGGGAGGGTTCCGGAGGTCGGTACACAAGGAGACTGGACATAGTGTAGTTTGAGCTCAAGGTAACCATAAAATAGGCACTCTCACAGCCGAAAATCAACTGTTTAGTGAAGGAGCAAGGATAGCATGATCTATAGATTGTTGCTAACCCCCTCCTGTGGATGCTCTGTTCACTGTTAGAATCCTATTACCCACAGGGAGCGCCAGCCCGGGTTCAGCTAAAGTGTCATCGGACAGCCATGTCTCTGTAAGAAAGAGAACATCCGGCAACGCCTCCTCCAGCAGGTCAAAAAAATCGGCAAGATGTTTGACTAGTGAGCGGCAATTCAAACTAAGAATGCTCGCATGCCGTTTAGACTTAAGTGGGCAATGACGCATAGGAACAGTGAATGTGGCTTGAAAGCCACACTTCAGACAACAAAAAGGACCTTCAACAGTGAACCCACCCACCTGCTTACATCCTCTTACCGGGGTCCTCAGCTCAAGCAAGGCCTCCCAGGCATCGGTGATAATACCCCTCTTTGGAGAGGCAGCATGTCTGGCTTCATACTGCCGTGGACGGGCAGTGACGGGCTTGCCTTTGGCGCGCCGCCCGCGCGCGTCCGCTGTGCGGCAGCACCATGGTGCTCTTAAGTAGTGCAGCCGGGATCTTCCAACAACTAGACCACCACCCCTAAAATGGCCACCAAGCTCGGGCCACAGGAAGTGAGGACATGGGGAGAGTGAAATCGCCGAGGTTCCCTCCACACAAACAGCACAGGCTGCGGTGGACCGGGGAGAGGCAACCCCCAACAAACTGAAGTAAGGTAACTATTTATTAACAGTTTTAAAAGCAGCAGAAAAGATTTTTTTTAAAAGCCCTGACAAATTACTAGCGCCCAGGAATGACCCCAGAACACACAGGATTACTGCAAGGATATCAGGATAACAGTTTCAAGCATCACGCATAGCCCCACTCACGCGCTGCAGCCACTAACAAGTGGCAGCTTTCCATCGCGGCAGCGCCATGGTGCTCTTAAGTAGTGCTGCCGGGATCTTCCAACAACTAGACCGCCACCCCCAAAATGGCCTCCAAGCTTGGGCCATAGGAAGTTAGGATACGGGGAGACTGAAATCGCCGAGGCTCCCTCCACACAAACAGCACAGGCTGCGGTTGACCGGGGAGAGGCGACCCCCAAAAACTGAAGTAAGATAACTATTTATTAACAGTTTTAAAAGCAGCAGAAAAGTAAAACCGGGTTAAGAGAAATCGAGAAAGTAAAAACACCTATAGGATCACAGCCAGACTGTTTAGATAAAGTGTAGACCCAAGTGTCTCTTCACACTACCGCAATTCCCTCGCCCTTCCAATCTATTCTGCTGCATAATTGAATGGAAAAACCCTGTTGGTTTGCTAAAGCGATGTCAGACAGAGAGGCTTCAGAGACAGGCCCGGACTGGCCGTTGCAGGCAGCGGGCAATCCCCCGGTGCCCCGCAAGTGTGGGGGGCAGTTCTGGGCCTCTGGGGGCCGTTTTTGTTTCAGTGATGTTGCTGCATAAACAGCCCTGTAAAAAAATCGGCCGAAAACCGGCCCTGGTAAAGAGCGCGGTCACACCCCCAAATCCCCCCCCCCCCCCCCCCCCCTGGGGGTGGGAGGGCCGGCCGAGCACTTTGCCTGGGCCGGTTTTGATTCCCAGTCCGACCCTGTTCAGAGAGCCAAGTCTCTGTTAAGAATAAAAGATCAAGCTTGTTTTCCTCTAGCAGACAAAATATGTCAAGCACATGGAATGAGTGAATTGCAATTCAGCAGCGCCACTGAAACAACACCAGACAGCACCGGAAGAGAGGACACTGTGCTAGGCAATACAGATGAACACTTCATCAGTTTGGGCAAGCTACCCAGATTAGGGAGGGCAAAACTGCAGGCAGGACATTTGAAAAGAAGAGGGCAAAGTGCTTCAGACAAGCCACATGTGTGACACTCACATAGAGAGGGGAGGGTAGAAGGTATGTAATTCATAATTTCCCCCCTGAATAGGTCAGTCGTGAAGAGATATCATTCTGTAGACCAGCAGCATAGCTAGCGCTGCACGCGAGCTGGCAGTGGATGGACACAGAGAGGCTTCTCCAAGACGCACCATCACCATATCCGCTGCATGAGCAGTTTATCAAGGAACTGTAGCCCTTGAGAGCCAACCAGTAGAGCACTACATGCCTAAAATGGCGACTCTGTGGTGACAACAAGAACGTGATTTGGAACCAAAAAATCAACAGCAATTCAGATTCTTTTTGAAAAAACTTTGTTTTGGTACAAATCCTTAAATACACATTTAGTAAAAAGCATACAATTACCCTTCAAGTAAATAGCTGCTTATGCCTACCACTAAAATACAAATGCAATTAGGCAGTCCAAGCCACTGCTAGTCCGCTGCATCAGGGGCGGCTCTAGGCTCATGGTGACCCTGGGCAGGGAGCGTAGGTATGGGGCCCTGGAAGAGGGGTCCGGGCGGGGCTTAGCACGGAGGCCAGTGAAGAGGGGGTCAGGGTGTTTGGAAGTGGTATAGCGCTGGAGGCCGCCAAATCCCTGCCAGGGGCCACCACACAAGTATGTAGTCAACCTCAGAGGATTATTACATTAAGGCTATATATTGGAGTGGTGGCCCCAGGGGTTTGGTGGCCCTGTGCAGGTGCACAGCTTGCACATGCCTAAGGCCTCCCCTGGCTGCATTGAAGTTTATCAAGGAACTGAAGCCCTTGAGAGCAATCCACTAGAGTGCTACCTGTCCAAAATGGCAGCTCTGTGGCGGCAACAAGGAAGTGGTTTGGTGCCCAAAAACACTAGTTCAGTTCAGATTCAAGTTAAAAAAAAAAAAAATTGGTAAAAAGTCTTACATACCATCCCCCTTCAAATAAGTAGATGCTCACAACCACCGCTAAAGTGGAAATGCAATTAGGCAGTCCAAGCTGCTTTCGATCTGTGAGCTACTCGTGTTTATTTAACGATAGGCATTTAATCCCCAAATTGTATTCAGGGTTTAACTATTATGTGATTAATTAATCTTTAATTACTCAGTAGTAATTTATACAATAACTAGCGTGACCAGCTCCCTCCATGTCCTTACAAACACTGCTTCTTTCAGTTCAGAACTTTTAACCTACACATTATCGCTATCAGATATGTCAGTCTAAATTAGTTCAATGAAAGCACACCAAGATTGCAACATCTAAATGCATTAGGCTTACACAAAAGGGCAAGAATGGCAACTATTTTAGCGAGGTGGATTACCCTAACGTGAATGCAGTGTCTTACAATTAAATGAATATCCATAGATTGTTTAATGAGTAGCAGTAGAACCTGCTATTATAGTTTTTATTTTGTTTTCTTTGCTGTGTTTTATATACCTTACTCTGTGACCTTTTGCCTACGTCCAGCACTTTGCTGCAGATGTGGTTAACTCCTGTTTATTCATATATACTTTAAGAATGGGTAAACAAGATAACTTTAGCTAATTGGATAGTTTCACTTTTGATATCATTTCAGGTGTGGTTCTATGCATTATAAATTCAGCGAAAATGTAAAGTTGATCCTTTTACAGTTTTTCAGCATGTTTTCTGCTTCTAGGCTGGATGTCAATTGTTGAGAGCAGTTAGTGTCCGAACTTGATATAAGTGTGGAGATTTTTGGCAATTTATTCAGGAAGGGGGGCTATTTCTTTTCCATAGTGTGAGGGGACACAGAGGCGTCGCAGAGAGAACATTCTTTCTTCTCTTTTTCTTATCCATTCTTAGGTCTTAACTACAAGTGAAGATGGCAATTTCAATTACTGTGTAAACAAGTTTGTGCTGGGATCAGAATTCTGAGTTCTTCAGTAACTGCTGCATGTGGAGTTGACCCCAGTGTGGGGAACTACATGCCATAAATACTGCAACATTCTGCAGTTTCCCTCCAACATGTATTACCAGAAAAAACTGGCAAAAGGATTAAGGGAAAATAGCCAGAAAAAGGCAGAACTTGCAGAGATCAGTGTATTGAACATCAGTTTTTCAAGTTATGCCTCTTTCTGCCGTTGCAGGTTCAGAATAGGAGACACTTGATATACCTGGTAAATAACCCACCACAGGGTTATTGAGCAAATGCAGATAATTGTTGCATGTCTTGATTATGAAGCATTTGCGAATTTTAAATGTAGAGGTATCACTTGCACTCTTTGTTATTGTGTTGTTTATGTATTTCTGCAAATGGCATGCAGCGGAATCACTATTTGTATTTGATTTTCAAATCATTACATGTTTGCTCATATTACTCAGAAGTTGTCTAAATATAATCTGACAAAAATGTTGTTTCTTTAGTATTGTTCACAAAAATATCAAAGATTGTGGTTAACAGAAACTCTGCACCCAGTGGAGGGATACTTTTGTAAACAATGTTAAGGCCATGCTATTTATATCTGATGATATTTTTTATGATCAGTTATCTGACTGACAACTACAGAATTATATGAAAAATATACCAGTTTTCCAAATATATATCATTTTTCTGGGGCATATATTTGTACTAATTGTTGAGCTTTGACAAGGTAATCTTATCGCGCATATCGCATCGCTGCTGTGCTGGCGTAACACGCTTTTATAACTCCCGTTTTGCATTTGCTTTGTTTTATTTTGTATTTGCCCTGCTTTTAGTGTGCCTTTCCTCCTGGCCACTTACCTGCACCTTAAATTGTCAAATCACCGCTGGTTGAGCGGGTCCGGTTCCCGGGGGTCTGCTTCAGCGCTCGCCATATTGGGAGCGTATGGGATACTTGTGGACGGCATTTTTGAGCGTTCTAGCGCTCCGGCAATTTGGGAAACGCCTACTTAAGGCGTCTGTATCTCGGGGTGTGCCTTGACAAGGTAATCTTATCGCGCATATCGCAGCGCTGCTGTGCTGGCGTAACACGCTTTTATAACTCCCATTTTGTATTTGCTTTGTTTTATTTTGTATTTGCCCTGCTTTTAGTGTGCCTTTCCTCCTGGCCACTTACCTGCACCTTAAATTGTCAAATCACCGCTGGTTGAGCGGGTCCGGTTCCCGGGGGTCTGCTTCAGCGCTCGCCATATTGGGAGCGTAGGGGATACTTGTGGACGGCATTTTCGAGTGTTCTAGCGCTCTGGCAATTTGGGAAACGCCTACTTAAGGCTCTCTACCTAGCACGCAGCGTTGACGCGCAGCGGGCGCGCATTCGCTGCGCCTGAGGGTTGCCACAGTCCTGCCCATCTGTGCCCTGTCAGCGCTAAGGAAGCGTGGGTCGCGGCAGGACTCTACGCAGCAGTTCCCCTACTATGACTCCGCCTATCATCAGGTATCAAAGGGAGGATCTGCTGGCCATTCGGGGCCGGATTACTACCTGCGATCTCTTGCCTGTGGACCCGGTATGTGGTCCTTATCGTTGCATTTGTGGCGGCTGAGCATTACACACTCCCTCCCTTATCCGCTCTCTGGAGTCGGCATCTGTGCATAAAAGAACGGTAGGACTGCGTGATCTGAATATCTGGAATCTGAGTGTCAGATCACTGGTAAAGCACCACCAGGAGATTTATGACCTCCTTAAAGATGATTCTCCTGACGTGCTTTTCTTGACCGAAACCTGGTTGCAGGACTCGGACTCTGCCATACTTAACTTGGCCTTCCCCCCAGATTATGCTATTTTTACTCTCAATCGTGCTACTAGGGGGGGAGGAATTGCAATGGCAATTAAGTTGTGTTATCCATGCGAGTGGAAGGCCTTAAAACTCCCAGGTTGTGAAAGTGCTCTTTTTAAAATTTCGTTCAGCCATCACTTTACCTTCTCTGGCTTATTAATATATCGCCCTCCGGGGTGCGATTCTGCTTTTAGGGCTGCTCTCCCGGATCTAATTAGCACGGAGGCACTAGGCTGTGCTAATTTTAATGTTCTTGCAGACCTTAATCTTCATTTTGATTGCCCGTCCTCGCCCCCCATTAGGAGCATTTTGGATGATTTAGAGGCCTTGCAGCTCTCCCAGCTGGTCGTTTCCTCTACTCATAGAGATGGCCACATCCTTGACCCTTTCTTTACTAATATAGAGGGAGTCAGGGCACTCTGTCCCATCCAGATGGCCTGGACAGACCATATGCTGGTGAAAATAACATGCCCCATATCCGAACCTTCGTTCACACCCCAGGACAGATTAGTTCTGAGACGACACTGGAACAAACTGAAATTGGAGGACTTTTACCATCTGTTGGAAGAGACACCACTGGGTCCTTTCACTGATGTCAACTGCGGATATGACTCCTTCTGTGACTGGATCCTCTGTGCCCTGGATTCTTTGATCCCCTTGGTATGGTCCAAGTGTCGTTCAAAAGAGCCCAGCCCATGGTATGACAGCACCTTAGCGTCTCTTAAAAGAGCCTGTAGACAGGCTGAGAGGCTTTGGAGGAAATCGTTTGATCCCGAACTGAAGGCCTGCTATCTTGCTAAAATTAAAACTTACTACAGGGCGGTGTGTAGAATACGAGCAGCCTTTTATGCCCAAGAGTTTCAGAACAGTTCGAATCCTTCGAAACTCATTTTTAAGGTGTTAAAGGATCTCATGGCTAAGAGGACAACGGCAGCAGAAATATGTTCGGACTCCCATTGTGAGGGTCTGGCCTCCTTCTTCATCGAGAAAGTTCAAGCCATCTATCGATCCTTCTCGAGGGGCTCCCCAATTTTAAATTCAGAGTGGGTTAGCTGCACTTCGGGAGGCAGTGAGTTTCTTATTACTCCCAGCCCTCCCTATCTATGGAGGCCTTCGACTCTCTGAGCCTTAAAATTAAGTCAGGATCTCCTGTAGATCTGTTGAAACCGGCTCAGCTTAAGAACATGTCGCCGTTATGCCGTACGCCGGTGCTCTCTCTGATCAATCTTTCACTCTCCTCAGGTGTAGTTCCTATTAGGTGGAAGCAGGCTGTAGTTACACCTATTTTGAAGAAGGCCACCCTTGACCCCCTTAAACCTGAGAACTAACGCTCTATTTCCCTGCTTCTGTGGGCTACGAAAGTTGCTGAGGCCCATGTGAATGGCATTCTCGCAGACCATCTTACCAGGGCTAACATCCTTGACCCTACCAAGAATGGGTTCCGTGCGGGCCACAGCACGGAGACGGCCCTACTTTCTATGGTCGAACATCTGCGTTCTGTGCTTGATGCGGGTCGGACGGCGGCACTATTGCTATTAGATCTCAGTGCCGCGTTCGACACGGTCTCGCACAAGATTTTGCTTCAGCGACTTGAGGAAGTAGGTGTCACGGGTTCTGCCCTATGCTGGTTTCAATCTTTCCTTGCGGAAAGGTCATTCCAGGTTGCGATTCCACCCGGTAAGTCCAAATCCTATCCGTTGGACCTGGGGGTCCCACAGGGTTCATCGTTGAGTCCCACTCTTTTCAATCTTTACGTGAGGCCGCTGGCTGCGGTCGTCAAGCAATGGGGCCTGACGATGGTTTCATATGCAGATGACACGCAGCTGGCGGTCACGTTGAGTGGGGACTCAGACATGGAGGCTCCCAGGTTCCGTGACGGTATACGGGCAGTGGCCAACTGGATGAACTCCAACTGTCTCCAGTTAAACACCAAGAAGACTGAGGTGATGGTGGTCGGCAAGCAGGCTGGGTTGTGGGGTGACGAGTGGTGGCCTCCTGAACTAGGTGTGACCCCCTCTCCAGCATCGGAGATAAAAAATCTTGGGGTCTGGCTTGACCCAACCCTCAGCTTCATCTGCCACACCAAGAAAGTGGCGGCCTCTTGCTATGGCATTATTAGAGGACTTAGACCTATCCTTAAATTTTTCGATGCCCCCACCAGACAATTGGTGGTTCAAGCATCAGTGTTGTCCCGGCTAGATAATGCCAGCTCGCTTTTAGCTGGGATTAATCAGTCAGAACTTACCCGGCTGCAGCGAATTCTAAACGCTGCAGCCAGAGTGGTGATAGGTCTGCCTAGGCGGTGCTCGGTCTACAAATCTTTGCACTCTCTCCACTGGCTCCCTGTAAATCAGAGGATTAAATTCAAGGTTCTCTGCCTTGCGTTTAAAATCCTCAAGGGTATGTCTCCCCAAATTCTGGAGAATCTGCTGACACCGTATGTACCTTCGCGAACCCTCAGATCTTTGGGTCAGAATCTGGTTGTGGTTCCGCGCTTCAGGCTGAGTAGAGCAGGTGGCCGCTCTTTTCGAGTGCTAGCGGCAAATTGGTGGAACTCTCTTCCTCTTCATATCCGGGCTATTGATGAACTTCTTCAGTTTAGACGTGCCATCAAGACCTTTTTATTTGTTTAGTTCTCATGCTGTTCCTGTTGCCCTTCTGTTTTTCTTTCGGTGTTGTGTTGTGTTTGCCTTGTCAAAGCGCCAGGACGCCCCTTCGCTGGGGCAGCTGTGCGCGGTATATGTAATAATAACATAACATAACTTAACATAACATACTCGAGGGTGTAAATTGTGACAAGAGTTTCTTAAGCTATGTCATAAACAGTAACATTTTAGTAGATTCCTTAATATTTGTAGCTGCATGCTAAGCACAGTTTCAATGAAAGGGATTTGAAGAACTTATGGACACAGCCAGGGTATGCTTTTGACGTGAATGCTTGTTTCAGAATTTCAGGTAATTAAGCAGAATGTATGCTTACTGAGTAGGGTTTGTGTACTATCAAAAATTGTGTGATAATATTCAAGGTAGCTTAGGGTATTATCTATACTACTATTATAAAGAGAGAACTTGCACCTTTTGGCCAGGTAAACTCGGGAACCACAGCGCCAATCTACACACCCGATACATCTATGAAAATGTCATGGTGTGTAGATGGACATAGGCTATATAAATAAAAAAAAGAAAGTAAATAAAAAAAATTAAGTTTGAAAACAAAGTAGTCCCCTGAAAGTAGCGCCGGCCGGGACCTAGCGCTGGCCGCGACGCGACCTGCGTGATGACCGCGACGCGACGTGCGTGATGACGACGAAGGAGGAGCGGCGGTGCAGTGACGAGCGGCTGTGCAGTGAGGAGAGGCGGCACAGGTAAGGAAAGGGAAAGTTCAGTGCAAGACTGTGCGATGCAGGGGGAGGCAAGAAGGACCATCGCAGTGCTATCTGCTGGAAGAGGCAGCAGTAAAGGAAAATGTCGGAGCGCGAGTGAGTCGGGGCGGGAGGAGAGCGCGAGTGAATGGGGGCGGGAGGGGGGCGGGAGTGAGTCGGGGCGGGAGGGAGTCGGGGCGGGAGGGGGGCCTGGTCCGTGTCCGTGCATGGGCATGCACGGACAATGTCGGGGCGGGCGGGGGCCTGGGCGGGGGCGGTTGGCCCTGAAGCCTCATTGCCCCCAGGCAACGCTGGGGAGGGCTGCTAGTATTTAATAATTTTCTGAAGTGCAATATTATTAACATTAGTAGGAATTTTATTCTCAAATAGCCTGTACAGCACACTCCAAGCACAATCTATAACTTTGTTTTTGTTGCAAACCAAACAACCATTTATTTAACATCCTCAACCACATAGGGCAGTTACCCACACTCTAACTTTCTATCTTTTGATTATATATTGTAAAATCTTGCACATACAATAAAACACTTTTCCCCTTATACAAAACAAGATGTCACTTGAACAGCATATCGAGATGACAATGATGGTGAGAACTGCTGACTTAGAATTCAACTAAGGAATTCTGCTTTGCATGGAAAGTTTCCTTCATAAACTGGAATATTTTCAGTTGGCACTGAATTCAAAATGTTGGGCCTAAATCAAGGACATGTATAGCGATGACACTTTATTGTCTGTGGAAATACAGACTACCCTAACCACACCCTTGACTTTCTTACATGTACTTCGCTTTCTCAACATATCGCTGGAATGGTGTGATGTTGTCCAAGAATTCAAGGAATATTTCCTCAGACCTCTGCTAACAGGTCACTCTTTTCACATTAGACATCTTAGCATACCTTTTTCACAGTAACCTGCAAAATTTACTGGTGTCCAGCAATTTAGTAGATCCAGAACATGTGGGCTTTAAATCCTCCAGAAGAACAAAATCTGCCCTGATATTAATATGGGAAGGTTTTCAATTTCAAGCGGATAAGGATGGAACATCAATCCTCATTCCCCTAGACCGATTGGCTGCTATTGATACTTTCAGCCACCTCATACTCATGAGACAGCTAGGATGGCACCAATATTTCTTCTAAGGCACAATAAAAATAATTTCCACCAACCAGAACCACTCACTAGCGCAGGCCCCAATTAATATCTCAGCAATGCAAGAGACAGTGTCACTCTCTTTTTGGGAGGATTGATTGTTCTATGGAGTGGATTTTTCTCTGCTTTTTGACTCTCCAGTATAAACAGGTTTGCATTGTTAGTGGTCCAACCATGATCCCAGAATGTAGGTATTTCAGCCGGTTAGTCTGGATATTTGGTTTGAATGGCTTTGTAGATGTTGCATAAAACGTTTGTAACATATTCACTGTTTACTTGGAGTGAACAACCTACCAAAATTTGGTGGAATGGGGTCTATGGTACACCTGGCTCCTTTAAATCTCTAAGAGTCACCCTTTCTGATGGTGGATTCTCCATTGTCTCCATGGTTTGAAATCCTTGACTTGCAGCAATCTTGCAGTGGTGAATGCTCTACTGTATATTAGGAGGGCATGTGCCACTTTTTTTTTACCTTGCAAAAATCACAGTTGATGGACAGAATGCAGAACAATGTCTTACATTCACCCCAGTACAAAGATCTGGGCCTAAATCCATCGTTTTTTTGCACTCCACACCACCCTAGGTCAGACACTGGCTATATGCAAATCAGCCTCGACCCTGTGCCTCATGGGAACAGTCCAGCCTGAACTACCAAGCCATGTCTTTCCTAGACCGGAATCAAGCATACAAGGACCGGTTTCTGGCTATCAGCCTTCTTCAGCCTGGATAGCTTGACTCCAGTGATGTGGAGAGCCTGGGACTCACGTCTGAGCATACCCAGCCCACTCGGGGTGAAAATTGCAAAAAACACAGTTGATGGACAGAATGCAGAACAATGTCTTACATTCACCCCAGTACAAAGATCTGGGCCTAAATCCATCGTTTTTTTGCACTCCACACCACCCTTGGTCAGACACTGGCTATATGCAAATCAGCCTTGACCCTGTGCCTCATGGGAACAGTCCAGCCCGAACCACTAAGAAGGCTAGGGTGCCCAAGAAGGTAAATCAAAAAATGCCCCCTTTTCCCACACTGCCTCATACAATATCAGCAGGCACGGTACCAACTGCGCATTAAATGTAGAATAAAACTTTATGGGTAGATTGAGAATGCGCCAGCCACAAAAAAAGATGGCCGCTCACTGATTGTTCTCTGTGGAAGGATTATTTATTTCACAGTCGGGCAGTTTGGGCTTGCCCGTGTATGCTGACTGCATGAACAGTAAGCGTTTCGACCTGTATTCGGTCTCTTCATTGTTCTTTTTTTTTAACAAGCTTGCCTGCCGTTCCTATCATGTCAGGAGGTATAGCTGCCATTTAGAGCAGCCCTCTCACTGCTCTGTCAATTTATTTTAATGTATTTATTCTATTTTGCACACTAATATCTTCTAAATGATGCACACAACTCATCTCTTACTTTTTCTCTGAGGGGTACCTCACCTCCCACCCCAATGTGAAGCATTGCATGTCTTGCCATTATGCATGGATACCTCCTGTGCTAGCTGCCTCTTTGGTCATTGGATTAATTAATCCTCTCTGGGTGAAGCTCTGCCACTGACTTTCATGATGGATACTGCACATTCCTCTAAGGTTTTGGCCTCTAACGTTTCAAATGTTATGCGTCGTAAAGAGTCTGGCGGTGGCGCAAATAGAAGAGTCCAAAATGGACCCTTCTTCATATACAAAATCCCCATTACCTTTGACACTGGAAGATATCATGGAAGAGTTAAAAAATATGATATCCTTCATGGTGGGGACGAGTGTGACTTTACAGTGCATTGAGGATAAGTGGTCTGTTCTAGATTCAAGACTTACTGAGGCAGAGCAACGGATTAGTGACACACAAGACATCACTGCCAAGTTCTTATTTGACCAAGGAAGTTTCACAGCTCAAAAGACTGGCTGAAGATTTGTAGAATCGTAATCACTTCAACAACGTACACATTTACGGTATTCTGGAAGGTTCAGAAGGTCAGGATATGATTACGTTTTTTAAGTTACACTTCCCCAAAATTGTTGGGTTGAAATTATTGGTGGAGTTGAACATCCAAAGGCCTCATCGGATTGGTACTTCCCCTTCTGCAACATCTAATAGACCTAGAGGGGTTATTGCTTTCTTTTTGCCATATTCAGTTTTTATGGAAGTCCTTACAGCAGCCAAACAACGTAAGCAGGTGCTCTGGTTGGGGCACAACATCTTCTTCAGTCAGGATGTGTCCAAGGCCCCCGCCACAAGGTGAAAATAATTTTTGGACTTGAGACCAGCAATGAGATTTATGAATGCACGGTATGGGTTTATTCATCCATGTTTAATGATACAGGTTTTACCTGGACTTCTAAACCCATCAACTGTCTAGGCATTCTCTATTCTAACACTATTAAAGAAACCATTAAAATTAATTTAAATCAGGTCAAGTCAAAGATTTCTAGTATGTCACTTAATTCGTCTCCTCTGTATCTGTCCTGGTGGGGGAGATTAGCTACGACTAAAATGATGATGTTACCAATAATTAAATTTTATTTGTCCATGCTTCCTGTTAAACTCCATCTTGTATTCATTAATGCTATCAATCGTTTACTTATATCTTTTTTATGAAAAAAACGTAAATCAAGATTTTTTCATTAAGGCTCCAACAGGCTAAGAATAATGGAGGGATTAATTTCCCTAATCTCAGATGATATCATTCAGATTTTTCTCAAAAGCAAATATGGATCTCCTGTTTAGTTCCTTCCTTGGATGAATGTAGAGCCTGGGGCCAACTAGAAGAGACCCGTATTGCTCCTTTTTCACTTATGGAGACGGCCAATATCGCTCAAGCTCCTAGGACTTTTGTCACAACCGTACTTTTACATTCCCTTTCTGTTGTCACAACTTTACGTCTTAAGCCTAATTCCCTAATAGAACGTTTTTTACACACCCCGTTATGGTACACTAAGCGTATTAAATTAAATAATCGGGCTTTATTGGAAGGAATGGATTGTCAAAGGAATAATAGTAATTAGCCATGTAATTTTAAATGATTCTGTGTTAGAATTTAGGGATATCCAAGTTAAATATGACGTCTCATCCTTTTATGACGCACAATATCACTGCCTTAGGCCTACAATTATTCAGCTTATTTTACAATCTTCTTCCTCACCAATCCACCCTTTACCTCCCTCTTCTCCCATAGATATTTCTTCATGAATAAAGGCATCCTATATATACACAAACATATAAGCTTCTCACATCAGAATAGACTAAAATATAAAATTGAGGTACATTGGGAGTCAGACTTCAATCAAGAATTTTCACAATAAACTTGGAAAACAATATGGGCCAAGATACACACTACCTCTCGCTCTGCCAGCACTACTCAAACTTTATTTTATTTTTATAATAAATTATATTAAACCCCCATTCAACTACATAAGTTTCACCTTATTATAAACACTGACTGCTGGTCCTGTGCCCAAGAAAATAGTGTTTTTGTGCATTTGTTTTTCGAATGTCCAGAGTTCGGAGTTTTTGGTTACTAGTTTGGGATAAGATTAATAACGTTTTATCTACAGATATTACGTTTAATAATGTTCATCTTTTCTTGGGTGGGTTATCCCCTCTCTGGCATTCTCAAAGGAAGACAATTGGGAAATGTATTGCTTTGATGATTATCACATCCAATTGAAAAGACACTTCAAAAATCACTTTTATTACCTGGTGGAATTTACTATGTCACCATCACAGGTTAGACATAGCCTACACCACTACACTACAACTAATGATTAAAAGAGATTTGTTCTGGCTTCTTCTTACTTATCCAGAACTGTTACCTCTCCCAGTCAGACCTGTTTGCGCTGCTTCGAACCTCCCATGAGGTAGTCACTATTTCATTTGGCTGGTTAGATATTAATAGATAATTTTGTTATATGTTATTTATACCTAGTGATAGACTTTCTTCTTTTTCTCCTCTTCTTTCTTTTATCCTTCTCAATTCTTCTTTCATCTACACCCTTAACATTTTTAAATATAATTTTACTGTGTATTCTTTCATAATTTTCTTCAGTAAAGCACCTTTAACAAAAAAAGAACATTCTATGGGTAGACCATCTGTACACATGGTCCTCAGAGCCTCTATTTAGTTTTTAGCCATACTATCTCCTCAAAAGGCCAACCACCGCTGTTCTGAGCACTGGAGTGTGTTAATAACTGACATGTGAATCCAGTCTAGGTAAACTGTGTAATGAATTGTTCACCCGTTCCCAACAGGGCTGCATATAACGTGCCATAGTAGTTCATGAAAGTTTGATCTATCCTGCCCTGGGTATTCATTGCCTGCTCTTCTGAAGTCCACATTGCACACATTGGAGTTCTAGGGATGTCTGATCTCAGGACCCAGGCAAGCAACCGCCTAACGTTGTCACCGTCCATCCGTTGGCAGGCCACATATTAACTGTAATCAAAGGTACTCAACCTATTGAGGGTTGACCCATGGTCTAGTCTTGCTTTTGGTAATTGGTTAAGGCTAGTAGGGTCTGAAACTGTCTGGATCTCCAGGGTGTGTATCCTAACCTCTAATGTTGCTAGATCTCTAAGGAGGTCTAGTTTGACCCCATACACTGAATTAATAAAAGGTCATCTCACGGAAAGCATTCCACTCAATCATGACATCAGAGGAAGCTCCAATGTTTTCATTGAAATGTTGATGTTATATTGTCAACTTACAGGGTGTGAAAGACAACATCTTGCAGTGCCTCATTTGGGAGGCACCATAGGAGTATCTTTGCTCGCATTCCCCCTTGCCCTCCCCCAGTTAGGTACCTGCTTGAGGGGATTGTGGTCAGGCAACGTCTCACCCAGAAGTTTGGTATCTGCCACTCTCATTGCAGCCTCAGTGCTACAATAAGAGAGGTTAGTTCTAGAATAGTAGTCATGTAGTGTGGAGTAAAATTAGTATTCTCTCCTTTCCGGGTACATTAGGTGTCACATGTTAGACACCTGGGTGTCCATGGCCCACTGATGAAGGGGCTTCATTAATGAAATTCACTATGCTCCCTGTGTGGGTGGTATGAACCTGTCTCTAATTACATCTGGGACACAATTTAAGGTCTTCCCCCTATGTAAAGGGCAAATGTATTCATAAGACGGGATGTGTAGATGCAGACAGAAGGACGGTTGATTCATGTTAGGGGTATATGGGTGGTCAGTGTCAGTGCTTCGCCACCTAATACCCCATTGAGCTCCACATACAGCTCAGAATCAAATTTTGAGTGTTACATCTTGAAGGGGACCACTAGAGCAACCCATATCAATACCCCCCTTGGCACATCCAGGGTGTGTAGTCCCCACCGGGGTGCCCCCCCCACATCCAGCAGGGAATCACCAATTCATTTTAGGTAAAGTGTGTCTCCTGGAGACAGAAAACGTGTATATGTTGGTGTTCTAGATACACTTGAACCCTGTAGCTTTTGGTGTGACTAACCATAGCCCACATATTCCAAGGCAAGAGATTGTAGTGGTATGGACTAAGTTGAACATTCCTACCCATTACAGTGACAAAGTAGTATTACCCCCTAGGTGCCATGCACGACCAATATTATCCCACTCAGTTGGTCATGCCCTGGTAACATACTGCATATCTGCCTTGATCAGAAAATAATCAAAAAGATAACCAAAACGTTACCAATATCCCAATTCCTGGTCCTAGGCCGATGTGTCAATAGGCGCTTGGCCAAATGCACTGTATCCTATTCACTTGTACACCACCATCCCATGGGGGGAGCTGAAGAGATGTGGAAGGTAACAATACCCGACCACTAAACATGGCAGAGCTCATGTCGCCCCCTATCATGTAAAAGCCACCAGAGCACATTGATCACTGGACAGTACCTCACCAATTCCCAGTGATTATTTAAGGAGGCCTAATATGGCATACATAGAAGGAGAGCCAAAATGATGTCAAATATAAAAATCAGTATTAGATTGCAAAGCCTGCAGACACTGGAGTCAGTTCCTATGTTTAATTCAAGATATTAGTTATGCTCTCCAGAGAGGCCTTGATGTAGAAGATGTCTTGAAAAATCTCGTCAGATTTCCCGGTATGCTCCTGAGGTTTTGAGCACTGCATTAGTAGGAGTGGGAGTCGTTCCAACGTCCCTATGACTCCTGCAAATGGGGCGATCTTGGTGTTTTTTTGCTTCACCGGGTCTTCATCATGTCATAGATCAAACAGACATGGGTAGGTTTGTATTTCACAATCTGGGTCAAGGACCACTGTGAGCAAGTCGACAGCAAGCATACGATCGGATCAAGTTTATTGTGGACCCTCCAAATGTTCATATCTTCACAGTGCTACTTTTCAAGCAGATTGGATGTAAGTACGCAGACCGAACCTAGATCACATTGAAAGCGGGAATGTCACCAGGGTCCTTGTCTGCTTGTGGAGCCTGTTCAATGGCACCAGCATTGTGGTGTAAGCAGCCCTCCTCCAATAAGGCTCCATCTTGATCCTGGGTAGACATGCCACAGAATTGAGGATCACTTTTCCAATAGAGACCGCCACATAAAGTGGTTAAGGGTGATGGCAAAAGGTGTCTCCCGCAAGCAATGCAGGCCTTCAAACAAGTGTGTTAAAACATTTTAAATGGGGGGAGACCTCTGAGTGCATTGCACTAATGGAGAAACGCCCATCCATGTTTTACAGGTAAGTGGGCAGGAATACAGACCTGGCCTTCCACCTTTATAATGCCAGAAAAGACAGTATGTTGTGGACCCAACAGAGATCCTGGAGCGGGCCCAGCTCAGAGGCAGTATAGGTGATTAGTTTGTACTGCATCTGCAGGAGAACAGAAGGACGGCAGGTTATGCATCCACAGCTCCCCATACAGGGCCTACAGTGAATGAGACCACAGCCTCAAGGGTATGTCTGGGCTGCCTCACATGCCACAGTGACAACACCATGCATGACAGAGCCCTAGGCTTATTGTAAGGAGTGCAGTACTGTAAGAGCTTGAGGAAGGCACATGCTATGATGCACACAATGTGCATGTCAATCTTCCTGTACAAGGGTAGCATCCTCCTACTGTAGTTCACAGCCACAAAAGCTGCTACGAGGCAATGCCTCCACTCCGCCTGAAAGCAGTAGAATGCAGATCGCGAATCCATCTTTTGGGCCGCATCAGGCATAAGAGAGAGCTCTGCAGAGAGTCCATCCTACTGTAGCTGCTTAAGGGGTGGTGCAGGCTACCTCTCAGGACAAGTGAACCAGGACAATACAGCAGAGCTCGCTGCAGTGCAACTTATTTGGTTGCCATCTTGGACACACCCACCAAGCCCTTTAAAATTTTAATGGCAATTTCGCCCACAATCCAGTGATATTTCTACATTTCAGATGGACATAATGTTAAAGGAAGCATGCTTTTAGTCGATGGTGAAAAGCTCATAGTTCCTTTCAGGCTGGAATTGCTACTCATAACAAGACTTTTGTGTGCACTTGGATATGTTGACATTTTGTAACCTTAATATGTTGTGTCATTCTATGCATAATCCATATTCTAAGGCACGTTCAATACCTCCATAGGTCAATGAACTTTTGTCACAACTCCTTCATCAAATATCTGTAAAGACACTGAACTTATTGAATCAATCAGATGTAGAACAAAAATACATTAGTGGTTCTTACACTACTATTGGTGTATCTAGAAAAACGAAATCCCAGAACCCATTTCATGCATTATGCCCCTGACAATGGACAAGATGGGAATTCCTCCCTCCCATCATAGTTCCATATGTGACAATATTAGTAGATGATATGTATTTGAGTTATTGTGAGTGACATCCGGTTGTGTACTTCTTCATCTATAGCCATGTTTACCTTTAAGAAGGACAACTATGATGAGGAAATTTTACTGGTGAAATAACAATACTCATTTTCTCAAATATAGCTTATGTTGGGTTCCAAATGCATGGCTCCATGGCTTCATTCTCAATACAATGACATAAGATGTCGGTTTAATGTCCAAGGGTTCAAATCAGCACCCGGCGACCTTATTCCAGGGACAAATTGACTTCTGTTTGTTTATATTTCATAGCGAAAATTAAACAAAGCTGTAGGGAAAAGTGTTGAAGCTTCTTTAAAGGGTTACATCTTCGATTGAACTTTTGGGGTATTCTATATGTGAGAGTTGCACTCATGAAGCCTCCCTTGACCCTTGCTTACTAGCCTAGTGCTCTGCTTCTGAAGAAGGCTGATTAGGAGTTGAGTGAGCCACTCCTACACTACCTCTTTGCCATCCTACAATGCTGCTCTATCGCTACAGCCTACTCTATGTAGCTCAGCACTACTGATGAACCCACAGCACTATTCTACCACCCTACAGCACCACATGATCATCCCACAGCAAGTCACTCACTCTGCCTTCCAACAACTACATAAAGTACATCTTCGTGTTATATAAGCAAAAGCCTTTCACTGAAAAACGACTGACCTATTGTCTTTGTCATTTCTTGTTTCTATTTGTTTTGCACCCCATAAAGCATCACAGTTCAAGAACTGAGTCCTCGTTTACTTGTTATTGGGAACCTTGACATTTCTGCTCTTCACTTGCCACTGTCCTGCTTTGTTTCGCACACATTACATTGGAGGAACATTGTGACTTTCAGCAGAAAGCAAAAAGAACAATTGATGGACATAATGCAGAACAATGTCGTACATTCACCCCAGTACAGAGATCTGGGCATAAATCCATTGTTTTTGTTGCTCACCATGCCATTCCGTCTATCATTTGTTTGAGAAAGCGATTTTCCCCATAAGTGGGATGGGTATGCCCAGACCTGGGTCCCATGCTCACTGTGCCACTGGATTCAAGCTAGCCTGGCTGATGAAGAGTAATACCCAGAAACCGGTCCCAGGATGCTTGTTTCTGGTCCAGGGAGGACCAGGCTTGGCAGTTCAGTCTGGACTGCTACCATGAGGCACAGGGTAAAGACTGATTTGCATATGTCTGGGTCTAAACTGCGGTGACATGGTGAGGAAAAGTTCGATGGATTTAACCCAGATCTCTTGACTGGGGGTGAATGTATGGTGTATTCAGCATTCCGTCCATCATTTGTTTCCGTAGCAATTTTCTGCAGAATGTAGCATCTCTGCCAGGCAGAGGTAGCACAAGTCAGTGCTGGTACAGGGCATGTCTAATATCTAACTGAATACTAATCAGTAGAAAATAGGTGAAGAGTAAAGAACAGTCACTATTCAAAACTACTGTCTTGTAATTAGACAGACATCGCCTCCAACTAAACATATGTTGTCATAGGCATGGTGGGCGGCTTAACATCACACAGACCTTGCCTAAATTAAAAATATAGTTGCATTTTTTTGGCTGGGATACAGACCACTCTCTTAATATATTCAGGACATAGAGACTAGAAATAGTTAAGGAAATGACTCATGAATATTACAATCCACTTCCATTGCGGCAGGTACTCGAAACTGGTAGATCTGGGCAGGTAATAATTTGTAATTTATCACTAATAGCATGATTTGACCATTATGCTTCCTGTAGCCTCTCTATGCTGTCTTGCAGATAAGCATAAAGGGCTAGATGTACAGAGTATTTTTCCAGCTGTTTGCAACTGTAAAAATGCTTTTTCAAATATTTAAAATGTGATTTGGTAATTTGTTACCAAACTGCATTTTTCATTTGCTATTCGGAAGGGGCATGTTTAGGGTGTCCCTTCCAAATACCAAATCGGTATGGTATGTATTATAGCCTTATAGCCCGCCGTAGAGGGGTATACCGGCTATTAAAGACCCCGAGCCGAAGGCGAGGGCCTTTAACAAGGGAGAGACTTTAATAGCGGTATAGCCCATCTACGAAGGGCTATAAGGCTATTAGAACATTCTGTCACTAGAGGACAGAATGTTCTAACAACAAAAAAAAAGCCTTTTGGGAGCGTGAGGGGATTGGAATCCCCTCAGGCTCCCTGAAGCCTTTGTTCACAGCCAGAGCTGTGAACAAAGAAACATTGGAATGTTGGAGCTCCAGGCTTATACCAGCCATTATAAGCCCAGAGCACTGTTTCCAATGGAGCTCCCAGCATTCCAATGTTCTAATACTGTTTTGCGACCGACTCTGGTCACGAAACAGTAATACTTTATCACCAGTTTAAAACTGGCGGTAACCCGTTCACAAAGGAAAAGGGATCCCCAAATGACCCCTTCCCTTTTGAGAATGTAAAAAAATATTTGAAAGAGCAGGCGGTGATCTCATTAACCACTATCTATTCTTTAAAAAAATGAAACTTCAAGGTATCGTTTTTTCTTTTAAACGCATCCTGTTTTCCTATAAGGGGAAGAGGTGTGGCGCCGCGGCCAGGGCGAACGACGCTGGATGCTGGGGATCACGGTTCGATCCCTGGCTCCGGCGGCAGGGGTCTGCCCAGCCCAGCACCATGTAACTCTGAGCAATAGCTCACTTAATCATTCCAACGTCCCCCAGCGTCGAGATACCCCTTCAGGGGTGATTTGTGTGTTATACAAGTACTGGATTAAAATGTTTACTTTTATGTGGAAAATGGGCTGCATTTATAAAAAGATTTGCTTTATAAAAAGGCAATCACAGACATGGTGGTCTGTTGACCTCAGCAGCCTCCCTCTCTGTGATTCCTAATGGGTCGCAAATTGCAATCTACCTTATTAATATTCATGAGGTAGGTCAATTTACGACCCACTAGGAATCCCTGAATGAAACTCTGTGAATTTCATACATTAGGAATACCGATTTCCTAAATGGGATTCGGAGAGAATAGCAATTAGGAAATCTGTATACCTAATGTTTGTACATCTAGTCCTTAATAATTTGTTTTGTCAATGTAAGTTGTACCTACAGTGTTCCTCAAGGTCACTTCACCTACAATACAGCAGCATCACCAATATGGCTGACGGCCATCTTTGTAATCAAGAATTGGAAGCAAGAATGAGTTTGCACTCAAACAGAAATCACAAGATGTATTGTCTATGTTAAAAGTCTACATTTCACAGAACAAGGATAAACATTTGAAGGTGGGCTTAAGGTCATTGATGTACATGTGTTTCAAGAATCCATTTTCTTATCAGTATGACACAATTACTGTTGGCTCCTGGCCCTTTTTTCAGTGCCAGCCCCAGATTTTTGTCTTCTGTTGCTGAACCCATTTATGTTGGCATTAGGACTTTGTGGGCATTTTTCCTGCTAACCAGTGGTAATAATGGTACAATTGGCATTTACCTGCTTGGTACATTTAGTATACTTGTAAGTCCCAAATAAAGGGTACACGCTGTGCCCAGGGCCTGCAAATGAAATGCTGCTGGTGGGCCTGCAACTATGATGCCACCCACTAAAGTAGCCCTTTAACACTTGTCTCAGGCCTGCCGCTGGATTCAAGCAAGCCAGGCTGAAGACGGCTGGAATGCCATAAACCGGTCCTCGGAAGTTTGTTTCCGGTCCAGGGAAGACATGGCTTGACAGTTCGGGCTGGACTGTTCCCATGAGGAACAGGGTCAGACTGATTTGCATATAGCCATGTCTGAACTGGGGTGGCAGAGTGGGCTAAAGAACGGTGATGGATTAAACCCAGATCTTTTGACTGGGTGTGAGTGTTTGATTGATTCAGATGCTCCGTCCATCACCACCCCCTTTTGTACCGCTGCAGCCTGCAGGGCAGTTAAATAAACCTTTCAGCAGGTCTAAACCTTCATTTTTAGGTCTCGCCTAGACAGCGCATGCGCTGTTGCAAGACTTATAGTAAACACAATATTGAGGGTAATTTCTCCTGCCGCTTGCCATTGTGGTAAACTGTGGCATTGCTTTTGTTAGCAGGCTTAAGGTTGGCTACGGATGCAATGCGTCACTTCTGTTTTTGGAGGATGCAGCACAGACTGTATTTGTTTATTAGTTCCTTTGTGGACTACTTTTCATTATTTCATTGTAATGATAGCAACAGCAGACACTTCATAGGCTGCCGCACATAGGTTTGACATACACGGGCGCTGCCTTTATGTTTAGCACACGCCCTCTTTCATAATTACCACACACACGTTTAATTTGGCACCAGATTTCTTTGCCCACCCACGCTGCCCTCCATTTACATTCGCACGCATCAGGCAGTAGCATTAGGTGTCAGCGAGCATATTCTCTTCACTTTCCCCCAGCCTCTACTTTCCATGAACGGTTCCTTGTGCTGATACACTGGCACACTTCACCCAGCAGCGCCATTGCTAATCAGTAATCACGGCAGGACCCGCTCCTTCATAAGCATGCCTTTTTTTCTCTTTATTTTTTACTTAGCTTACAATGGCGGCACATGTTGGCCGTGCCCCAAAGTTTAATTTACACGAGCGCCGCTTCCAATGGGGTTTCAGTCTTCTTTCTGCCTCCATATGCCCTCCCACTCTCATCAGAGCCAGACTGGATGTAATTGGCTCGGGATGTGGTCCTGCTTTACATTGCGACTAACTTTTATTTACACGGATGCCACTTTCACGTTACAGCACAGCACCCACTTTCATTAATTGACAGGGTTGTACAGCTGCGATCTGGGGAATTGCCTATGTGTGCCCTTAATATATGCAAAAAGAAGCAGACAGGGTTGGGGGGAAGGGAGGAACAGGCCAGCAACACATGCAAATGTATCCATATTGTGACAGGCTGACGCTAACAGATTATCGACTTGAAGCTCACACTGGCTGCTGCAAATCCACACAAACCAAGGCATGCTGGTTCCGTGCAGCTGGCGACTGTCTGTAGCACTGAACCTACCAGCTCTCCTCTGCAGAGTTATAGCTTTCAGTCTTTCGCAAACGATCAGGTCCACCATTTCAGATTTTTAATCAAAAGGCCACTCAGATTCTTTCCACAGCACACACAGCAATTGCAAAATACATCCAACATATAAAGGGATTTAAAAGGATTGCAGGAAAATATGGACTCATCCGTTTGCTATCTGTTGTCACACTGGTCAAAGGATGAGTTGGTTTTTCAATAGTACATTGACAAAAGGCTGGAACATTTTAAACACTGAACAAACACGGTGTACTGTAATGTGTGTTGTCGCCTCCAGGGCACGCATCCCTAAACAAACAGTGAGAAACCCCTAAATGGGGAGAGGATGTACCCTCACGGCTAGAGCTGCCGACTTTTGGAGCTGGGAAACCGGGTTCGAACATTGGCATCGGCACAACATCCTATGATTTTGCACAAATCACTTAATCTCCCTGTAGAAGCGGCACATGCAAGACACTAATATTAATAACCTCCAAGGACCGTGTAGATTTGAAAATGTTGCCGTATCCTGAATCCTGTGCCTGAGAGTCTTTTAATGCCACAGTAAATGTTTGTATGTGACTTCCGGATTTCTCATCTGGATGACTTTGGCAGTGTAAATTTGTTGTGTGCATTGTGAGAACAACTTGACCTCTGCTGACATTGCTCACATATGCATTGAATTGGGAGTTAACTGTAGTGCTTGGCAATAGCACCTATAAATGACATTGTTATTACATCTGCCATTGCATGGCTGAACGAAATAAAGACAGCCTGCAGCCGGTGACATTTCACTTTGGTGAGCAGCCACCCTGGTGGCGGTACAGGCAGGCACTTTCTATTTATTGCGCAGGTGGATGAAGCACGAAGTTCCACTGAGCACTGAGGTCAACGCTGGTTAGATTTAACACCCGAGGGGTATAAGGTACGGGTTGGCTGCAGTTGTCATAATAATTTGTATTAAATGTTGTGTGCTGCTTTATGTATGCATTCCTTTCTCACATGGTTGTACCCAACCCCCTTTATTTCTGGTTTCGTCACATTCATGCCTTGTCATGCATATCGGCTTGTTTTGGCTTCCAACAGCCTACCAAACGAATTACCTTTTTCTGCTAACTTACACCTTGCACTATTGACTTCTGCGTGCTGTACACTGGCTGACTGTGCTTGTTAACTGTCAGTGCTGGTAAAATAAAGCCCTCACTGACCCATCAACTCTAGCTCACTCCACTACCCCCATAAATGACCAATGTAAAACTGAAGTGCATATACTAGGGGCCTTATTAACAAGACCCTTATGCCTCAGGTGCGTCACTTTTAATGTGGAAGAAAGTGTTGTACCTTTGGCGCATGGGGCTTTTAAATAAGCCGCTGGGTGTTACATTTTATGTTACTCCACTTGTTTATGCGTGGCATTGCCTTCAATTTATGCCTGTGGGGAATACATAGACTACATGTCCCAGTGTATAGTAATTGTATAGCTATTCAATCCCTGAAAAATATATTGCATTGTTCAACAATTTTAAGGTCCCAAAGGCCAATGCACTGCACAGCACTTAGGTAAAATACATTGTCATTTACACCGCCAATAGCTCCAACTCTTGCAAATGTGAGACCTATTGCATTGCAAATGCTTGTTAATACTTGTATGCCACCCCTGTGGAAGGAGTTAAAGGCTCATAGGGCAGGGTGTTTTGTATTTGAAAGGTAGGACATGTGTACTTACATTGTACATGCCCTGACAGTGAAGAACTCCAAAAGTCCTGACCTTGAAAAACTCCTAAAGTCGTTTTTAACTATTGTAAAGCCTATCTTTCCCATTGTCTAACACTGGGTTACCGTATCACATTTAATAAGTGCTATTTTTGAGTCCTGATCCCCAGCAGCTGCCCTGAGGTCCTGGACCCTTGGTTGGAATCAGTGAAACCTTCTTCTGTAAGAAAAGGTGAAAATTCTGTTGTTGGACAGTTTGGTTGTGAATGGGCCCACTCACACTATGGGGTCCATTAGGATGTCGGGCGGTGGCACCACCGCGGTGCTGGGGGGGTGGAAAAATGCCTTTTTCCGCCTGCGAGCAGCGGAACTCACGTCCGCCATATTAGTATAGCAAAACCTAGGTCATTTCCCGTCCGCCGCGGAGCCACGCGCACCGCCATCAAAGTGTGCCCGGCACCATGGCGGTGGGAGCCAATGGAGACCCACCACCGTGCGGAATGACGTCCGCCCCGCTCAACAAATTAGGATGGCCCAAACAAGCAGACACACCGCAGAGGAGGCGCTGCCCAATCTGACACGGCAGAAACTTGACAGCGGAGCGCGGTAGCAGAGCAGCGGTCATGAACGCCATGGACCCAGACCTACATATGCATCCGGTGATGTACCTGCTACAGTACTATCATCAAATGGGCCACTGCGGACGCCGCCGCAGGTATGCAACTACATAACACACAACACACAGGCCGACACATGGTACAATTTCACTACAAACACCCTGCTGGGGGTCACAACACACCCACAAGGGCACTCTCACATTACCCACCTTGCACAAAGTCCCCCCTCTGCATCCGGGACACACATCCACCGCCAACTAGCATCAACGTTCCACTCCAGCTCACGTCACCACCGCGGTCAACACATGTGCACAAAGCAGAAGGCAGGGCCACTCCAAGGCATGGGCAGGGCACAAATACGACAGGGACACACCACCCGCAACCACACAGCAACACACCCCATCAGGTCACAGGCCAGGTGCACCCCCATGCACACCAACAAGCAACAAGCACAGCAACAAGCAAGCACAATACATACCCTGCACCACACAACAAACAACCAGGGCGACAAACACTGAAGGCTGCCAACACCTCCCAGCACAAACACACACAAACAAACACACACCCTGAGTGTAGGTACAAACAGAACACACACACAGGGATGCCTGAACTGATGCCTGTATAAAGACAACACACAAACACCACAGGAACACACACAGAATCACATCAGAAACAGACATACCCTGACAGCCAAACTGTGGAAGGGCAATGGGAGCACAAACACAACATGAGTGCACAACATCATCACTCAAGAACAAAACTCACACAACATAATACAAATCACAAAAGAACGGCACCTGCACAGACTCACACTGCCACATCAAACCAACCACACATGCACAGGAAAGCACAAATCTACAAACACCATAGGACACCAGGGGATGCACATCAGGCAATGCCAAGGCCACATACACACACCACTGTATGCACAACAAGCAGCCTGTGCACAACAAGCACAACAGCCACACACAGACATGACTGATACAACCTCAACACACACATCAGAAATCAGTACAGCACAAATACAACAGCACACACAGGAAGTCAAGCAATACACCATCCTACACACATACATCCAACACAACAACAACAGGATGCACAACTCTGGGACACAAGAGCACAACCATCTTCACCAGATCTCTGGGCAGCACACACAGCTGTAGTGCACATGAACAATCATCACTGACAAATAGCACAAAACATCACACATAAACCAGTTGGGCAAGGTCCAATGTGGAGCAACACTCCAGGCCCAAGAACTGCGCCACATGGCACAGTCCCACAAACAAGTGAAGTGGAGGAACATACACATGTAAACCAAAGGGATAGCATGTCAGTAGTAGACAGGTAAGTGTTGTACCCTACACAAATAGAGGGAGTGCAGACCTACAATGGCCAGGCACAAGTTGCACACATAGGTGATGGCAGTGCACCACACACACCATGCAGGAGGATAAAAGCCACCATGTGCCTGCAATGCATGACAAACACAATGCCAGTGAGGAGCAGCAGGGCCACACAGTCTACACAAACACACTCAAGATATGTTGATCATCAAACAAACATATTTCACAACAATAATTGAAAAAAACAACAAGGAAGAGTCACACAGAACTCCATGGGCACACCAACTCACTGCACAGTGCACTCCAGACAACTCACACAACTGCATACAATCAGTTTCACAGGGTAGGACAATATAAACAACAGGCACACACCTCCTGGGTGAGACATGTGGGGCCATCACAATCCAGGGGCACACACACATCCATACCCACCACAAAGTCGCATCCTTCACACTGCACACCTCATCACCACCCAAAAGCACACATCACATGTAGGCCAGGGGACCATGACTGAGGGCCAACACAAAATGACCATACACATACACAGCTGGGCATTGATACAGGAATAACACACATACATCATGACCTTGCCCAGCCTGCATGCAAACATGTGCACACCATCACACCCATGTCAGCTTTAGGGCACTGTACCTCAAGCTGACATGGCAACAACGTAGCCAAAAATAGCAAACAACAAAGAGAATTGCATGATAGTCAAAAGATGCAACACAGATAACACAAGTATCAGTGTCTGAATGAACTGAAGACTCAGTCACCCCTGTCCAAAAATGTGATGTCGGCAAACAGCTTGGCAATGTTGAAGTCACACATAGAGCATGGGGCACTGGCAACAAAATGCACAAGCCAAAATAACTTTATTCAGCAAGGACACTGACAAAACAGACAACAGGAGTAACTGCCTTTATTGACATAGTGCACAGATGTGACAGTAGAACAACAGTAGACAAGAGAAAGGCAAATACAATACAATCTGCACATGCAAACTACAAATAGGAAGGTCAGTGTCCATGACACAGGGGGGAGTCCAACACAGCAGAGCAGCATGGTCAGTGTCCATTGCACAGGGGGGAATCCAACACAGCAGAGCAAAAGGGCCAGTGTCTATGGCACAGGTGAGAGCCCAACACAGCAGAGCAACAGGGCCAGTGTCTATAGCACAGGTGAGAGCCCAACACAGCAGAGCAACAGGGACAGTGTCTATGGCACAGGTGAGAGCCCACCACAGCAGAGAAACAGGGCCAGTGTTCATGGCACAGGGGGGAGTCCAACACAGCAGAGCAACATGGCCAGTGTCCATGGCACAGAGGAGAACCCAACACAGCAGAGCAGCAGGGCCAGTGTCAACTACAGGGCGCACAACAAGTAGATGAGAAGCTGCACAGGCAAGGGCAGAGTAGCAGTGACTGACAAGGCCAGTGGCCAGGGAGAAGTGCAGAGTCAGTACATGAGAAGCTGCACAGGCAAGTGCAGAGCAGATGTGAGGTGACAAGGCCAGTGGCCAGGGAGAAGTGCAGAGTCAGGACATGAGAAGCTGCACAGGCAAGGGCAGAGCAGCAGTGACTGACAAGGCCAGTGGCCAGGGAGAAGTGCAGAGTCAGAACATGAGAAGCTGCACAGTGTGTGTGTCTGACTGTAGCCTTCCATGGCCAGCAACACCCCTAGGTGGCAAACAATGGCCAGGACTAGCACAACTGTATGAGAGATAGTCGTATGAGGGGGACTGCAATTCACATCTGTGTGTCAGGCGGGCTTGGAGCTTGCTGTGTGTCTGGGACAGCAGGACCACTTGACTGGGGAGACAGAGGCACAGATGACTCAGGCCTATCAGTGGTTTGGCAAGCTGGAGGGCTGTTTGGACCAGGTGGTATAGTGGCACGTGGAGGTGGAGTCATGCAGACCTGTGACACAGTGTGGGTGGGAGGGAGAGGTTGGAGGGGTGCCCTTCCACGTTTTGGGAATATGAAATAGCTTCCCTATCTTGGGGTTAATGGGAACTGGTGAAGACACAACAGGCACACACACCAACTGTTCCGCATCAGGTGCCGACACTGGCACTCCCTCTGGTGATGGGCTGGATCCTGCGGAACGCTTTGTCTGGTTACGCCTCTGGACCACCTTTCCTTGTTTGCCCGGTGTACCACCTACAGTGCTCTCCTTTGCCTGTTTGTCCGGTGTCCCACCTACAGTGCCCTCCTTTGTGTGTTTTCCCGGTGTAGCACCTACAGTGACCTCCTTTTTGTGTTTGCCAGGTGCCCCACCTACAGTGCCCCCTTTTGTGTGTTTGCCAGGTGTAGCACCTACAGTGCCCTCCTTTGTGTGTTTGCCAGGTGTAGCACCTACAGTGCCCTCCTTTGCCTCCTTGCCAGGTGTCCCACCTACAGTGCCCACTTCCACATGCTTCACTGGGCTTGGATTTGGAGTTGACATGGTGGGGGATGTTGCCCTGTGCCCTTCCTAGGTGTACCCTTGCCAAACAACACCTCCTCAGTGGGCATAGACACTGCACGCCTAGTTCTGCATGAGGTCTTAGGGACAGTAGAGTCCTTTGCTGGTGATGGCTCTGAGGCATGGGAGCCTGATGCCAGCCTCATTGCTTTATCAGCCTTGCTCTTCCCTGACGGGCTCTTGTCTTTGCATTCTGGGGTGGCTCTGCTCTTCCTAGGGGATGGTGTCTGTGGGCGGGACCGTGTGGGTTGTGTTTGCTGTGTGCTCCTTGTGCTGTATCATGTTTGTGACGCATGCACACCGTGCTCACTTGCATCTGATGTGGCCACTGACTGGGTGGTGGACAAAGGCACCTGAGCAGGAATGTGAGCATGTGCCTGTTGAAGGGCAGACATCACTGCGGAATACAAAGCCTGGACTGTACGGTATAGCCCACCCACGTCAGAGTGTATACCCTCCATGTATGCAACCACCTCGCATAATTTCTTGTCATGGTCACTGAAGGCATTGATCAGGGCAGTCTTGCCCACACAAAGCTGGCACAGGAGCTCTACTGACTCTGCACTGAGGGAAGGAGGAGGGACAGGTGCAGGCTCAGCAGTGCCATATGTGAATGTAACTTGTCCCCTCTTACGGACACGGACACGGGCAGCACCAGAGGAAGTGGATGGGAGGCTGGCCACTGGCGGTTGTGTGGTAGATGATGATGCTGACTCACCATCCCCTGTGCCTAACAACATGGATGCATCACCGCTGTCATCAGATGATGTAGTACTCTGTGTCTCAGGCATGGATTTCTCCTGCATACTATGGCCCCCCTCAGATGCTCTGGTGAGCTCTGTTTCACTGGCCTCCAGTGCAGCTGTGGTGCTACTTTCGCCACCACTGGTTTCCAGGTCCCGGTCCTCCGTGTCCACAGTTGTATCTGCATGAGAGAGACAGGGTTGTGTTAGTGTCATTATCAGGACAAAGCAATCCAATCACTGCAGTACAGGAGATGCCCAAATCGACATGCTGACCACAACACCCTGCAATCACATAGCAACACCACACTACATAGACCACTACAGTGCCTGTAACACTGAATCTCTGCCTGACTGAACCATGTTGAGAACACACAGCACTACAACCTGCCTGTGGATTAAGTGTACCAGACATACAACTTGGCCAGGCCACACCTAGGGGCCTGATGTGTGGACAGCACTCATTGCTACAGACATACCTTCAGGGAACCGGAGGGGAAACCCCCCCATTAGGACATGACTGGACACAATGCCAAGTGGGCCATACCAAGCACCATTTGGTACTCCGGGCCACCTTGTTGTCAGATGTGTGGGCCTCAATGGTCATGGTGCATGCAAAGTAGGCATACATGAACTAGCACTCAGATAGTAGACCCTGCTGTTCCCACCCTTATAGATTCCTCACACTATACCAATGCTGAAGTACCATGTGGATCTTAACACATCTGGCAATGAGGAAGAACATCAGGGAGGGTCACCTTTGTAAGCGCATTTTGTCTCAATGCATGACACTGCCACACATCCCAGCAGACACTCACATGACACAGCACAGCTCTACCACACAAACATCACATGGTCCCCCGCTGCAACAGGCCCTGTACACATGCATCCAATCCCAGGCACATTCACCCTCCCCAAATACTCACCCCTGCCTTCTTGCCGATGCTCCTTCAGACGTGTATCCAACTCAGGATGAGTCACTGCCAATATGCGGACCATCAGTCTAGTCATGTTGCGCCATGCAAAACGCCAAGTGCGTGGTATCATGCCCAATGTCATCTCACCCACGGTTTTTGCAAGACGACTGATGTCATCCCAGCTCTTGTGGCAGTGTGTGCGTCGTCTGTTGGAGACCCCCAGGGCTCGCACCTTTGCTGTAATGGCCCTCCACACAGCCTTACGCTGGTGTACCTTGAGCTGCAGGTATGGGAGAGAAGAAGGGGAAATGATCAGTGACACAGTGTCATGTACCAACATCTATCACCACAGCAGCAAGACACATACTCATGACCATTTGTAAACTCCCAACATCACATAATGGGGGACATCTCACAAGGACACTCTGTATGGGCCAAAACCATGTGATTGCATGCATTCAGGAGGGCGTACAGTGTCACAGATAATCTCACACACATGCAGGATGACTGCACTGAACACCCTTGTTGGCTTGCAGACATCACCAGTCCTATGCATGTCTGCACACTACATACATCACCTTTATACCTGTGTGTGTTTTGAAGCACTGTGTGCAGTCACTGAGCCTAGTCTCTGGGTTCACACTGATTCGGACAACAGTGGCACACAGAAACAATCTCCCAAGCAATTCCTGTCCCGGCACCTACATGTCCATTATCCTGTGGCCCTTGGTGGCTGATAATGTAACACACTCCACTCACACATACAACTGCAGGCAGGTAAAACAGTGACATTGGGACACACACACTCCCTCGCCCTGAAGACAGCTTGTTTGTCAGTGTATGACACAACCCCACACCCTCAAGCATATCATGCAGCAGCACAACTACATGTCGGACACCCCACCTTCCCTACAGCTACCTCTACAATGGCTTACCACTACATTGGGGCCACCATACAGCCTTGGGTACTGTGCCAGCACTTCGTCCACCAGTACCTCCAGCTCCTCGCTTGTGAATGGACTGGCACAGATCTTCTCTGTCCTTGCCATTCCTGTGGCCATGGAACTCCTGTGGTGGAAGTGAGTGGTGAGGGGTCCCAGGCAGCAGCAGGAGAGGGTCCCAGGCAGCAGGCACTTCAGGCAACAGTAGGAGAGGGTCTCAGGCAGCAGGCACTTCAGGCGGCAGCAGGAGAGGTTCCCAGGCAGCAGGCACTTCAGGCAGCAGCAGGAGAGGGTCCCAGGCAGCAGGCACCTCAGGCAGCAGCGGGAGAGGCTCCCAGGCAGCAGCAAGAGAGGGTCCCAGGCAGCAGGTACTTCAGACAGCAGCAGGGGAGGGTCCCAGGCAGCAGCAGGAGAGGGTCCCAGGCAGCAGCAGGAGAGGGTCCCAGGCAGCAGGCACTTCAGGCAACAGTAGGAGAGGGTCTCAGGCAGCAGGCACTTCAGGCGGCAGCAGGAGAGGTTCCCAGGCAGCAGGCACTTCAGGCAGCAGCAGGAGAGGGTCCCAGGCAGCACCTCAGGCAGCAGCGGGAGAGGCTCCCAGGCAGCAGCAGGAGAGGGTCCCAGGCAGCAGCAGGAGAGGGTCCCAGGCAGCAGGCACTTCAGGTAGCAGCAGGAGAGGGTCCCAGGCAGCACGCACTTCAGGCAGCAGCAGGAGAGGGTCCCAGGCAGCAGCAGGAGAGGGTCACAGGCAGCAGGCACTTCAGGCAGCAGCAGGAGAGGGTCCCAGGCAGCAGGCACGTCAGGCAGCAGCAGAAGAGGGTCCCAGGCAGCAGGCTCTGTGAGCAGTGGAAATGTGAGGCTCACTCCCACAGATTTATAGCCCCCTGGAGTCGTTTGTAAGGTGCAAAGCTGCAACAATTGGTTGTGTAGTTCTGCCTCATTCAAAATCATCCAATGTCCGCCTCCCCGGTGGCGGGGCACGCATACCCCGATTTTCAAAACCGCATCATGCCACTGCGATCGTCGTTCCCATTGGCTGTAGGCAATGCTCCATGGCGGTGATGCACCACCGGGGCCAGGCGGTAGCTACCGCAATTTGTGCGGCGGAGCATGCCCACCGCCATCTACACATGTCGATATGCCAATGGCTACCGCACTTGTGAAAGGGGTGGTGCTGGTGTCACACTGCCGGGGCCAGGCGGTAGCTACTGCGATTTGTGCTGCGGAGCATGCCCACCGCCATCTACACATGTCCATATGCCAATGGCTACCGCACTTGTGAAAGGGGTGGTGCTGGTGTCGCACTGCCGGGGCCAGGTGGTAGCTACGTCGATTTGTGTGGCGGAGCATGCCCACCTCCATCTACACATGTCCATATGCCAATGGCTACCACACTTGTGAAAGGGGTAGTGCTGGTGTCGCACTACAGTGGCCAGGCAGTAGCTACCGCGATTTGGGGCACATGCAATGTTATGTTATGTTAAAATTATTTGTAAAGCGTGCTTACACCAAGCGGTTTCATGGCACTATCGTGAACATTGCATCAATAGACAGCAGCAACCTGGTTAAGGGCACATGATAGGGCACACAATGGCATTATCACACATGACGCACAGTTGGACGCACGTTATGTGTGAGGCACATTGGTCTGTGGTCCCTTCCATGTCACTTAGGCATTTGATGGTTGCTGATGCTACACAGTGTTAAGCTGGTGTGAATAATGTGTTAGGAATCAATGTGTTGTGTGTCAGTGCTGGCCTTGGCAATGATTGTCCCACTGTATGGCGTTGTCACTTACTTGTGCTTTCATTTCAGCTCATGCACACTAGGGACATTTTCACAGCTTCTGTGATCATTGTGTTTTGGATGTGTGCCAAGTTACATAGATGTATTGATGTGTGACAGGTACAGCAGATGGGAATGAGACAGTCATGATCATTTTACACGCGTTGTTGGATGGTACGGTACAAGGCGTACTAATGTTTCTGTATGTTTGCATTCATATTGACCAAAGTGTTGTTTGTGGCACTTGTGTATTGCTAATGGATAGGTGTGCCCTCGGTGTGTCTTATATGCCCACCCATGTGACATGGTGTGCCATGCATATCTCATGGCAGTCTTTGCTTTACCGTCACATCCTTACATGTATGTGCAGTGCCCATCTCAGGATGGTTGTCATTGACATTTGTCCATTTACATCTCAACTAGGAGGAGGCCTAATCTCATATGTCACATGACAGTGCTGGAGGACATGGAGGATGTAGCGATCATTCGCAAGTTTTGCCTCAACAGACTGACACTGAAGACGCTTTGTGATATGTTGGAGCCCCATCTGCAGCCTCTTCGCCACAACCCAACAGCATTCACACCCACATACAAAGTGATGGCAGCCCTCCACTTTTTTGCAACTGGTTCGTTCCAGGAGACTGGAGACTGTGGCCAGCTCAACCCATGTTCAGCCTGGTGCTAAGAGATGTACTTGCAGCCATGATGTTATTTAAGGATAGATACATACATTTCCCTAGGGGAGAAGAATTGGCCAGTGTGAAGGGTGACTTCTATCACCTTGGGCACATCCCGCATGTTGTTGGTGCCATCGATTGCACCCATGTAGGTCTGGTGCCACCACAGGCGAGTGAGCACATTTTCAGAAATTCAAAACATTATCATTCGATCAATGTGCAGGTGGTGTGCCTTGCAGACATGATCATATCGCATGTGTGTGCAAGATTCCCCGGCTCTGCCCATGATTCTTACATCCTGAGGAACAGCATTGTCCCCCGGATGATGGCAAATCTGGTACCCAAGCGTGCTTGGCTTGTGGGTGAGTATGCCTATTGGTATGGTGTGCTGTGTGTGTGACCTGCTGCTCTCTGCCTGTGCAACATTGCAATGTGTGTTTGTCTGTCCTAGGTGACTCTGCATATCCCAGTCGGCCATGGCTGCTAAGCCCACTACGGAACCCCAGGACCCCGGCTGACATCTGGTACAATGAGGCCCATGGCAGGACCTGACATGTCATTGAGCGGACTTTTGGCCTACTCAAGTCAAGATTCCGCTGCCTTGACAGGACAGGAGGAGCACTGGCATACTCGCCTGGGAAGGTCTGCAAGATCGTTGTGGCATGCTGTATGATGCACAACCTGGCCATTCACAAGGGTATCCCCCTGCTCCTGGACGATGATGAGGACACAAGACCCCCGCCTTTTCAGGGCCATGAGTCCAGTGATGAGGACAGTGGAGAGGAGCAAAGAGTTGACATGCGTCAACAGCTCATCAACCGCTACTTCACTTGAAGGTGGATGACGGGGTACAACTTGTACATTGTCCAGTGTGATTGCTGTTGTGAATGTCTATTTGCGGATGGTACACTCAGGCACATGTAGATTCACCTTTGTGTAGAAATGTTGCGGTGACATTTCACATGTCAACGTATACAGGACTCTGCTTGGTGACACTTGCTGCACATTGTGTTGTCTGACTGTACACTATTCAGGATGTTTTGTGTGGTGTTATGTCTGTGATGCAACACTGACGCCAGTGACTGTTGTTCTATTGTGTCTCCCTAGGTGCCTGAGTATTTTTCAGGACTGCATGGTGTACATCATTTGGACACATCATGGACAATTGCAACAGTGTCGATGGTGCAGTAAAAACCAAGGTGCACAAATTCAAGTGTGTGAGGTATTTTATTTCCAAAGTTGATATGTGAGTGGTGCGGGCATATTTACATGAAGGTGGTGATGGAGCAGTGAGTTGACAGTCATGGTAGATGAGATGCAAGAGTAGACACCACATGGATGTGGTGACCCAGTCCAACAGACATGTGCCATTCACAAGGCAGTGTGGGGAAGGACAGTCCAAACAGTCAATGCATTGGGGAAGAGGGTTGCCATCAGGGCTGGCTCCGTGACTGGCGTGTGGCTGGTGCTTTGCCTTCAGGGACTCCCAGGCTCTTCTTTGGATGCCCCCTTGATCGCTTTGGCAGGGGGGCCTGCTGCATGGCCAGCGGTGTCTGAAGACTCACCCCTCTCTGTGGTCGCAGGGGATTATGGTGCACTGTCTTCCTGCAGCACAACCAGGGGGCTGAGGTGTTGTTTGGGATGCTGGCCGGTCCCTCAGTAACGCCACTTGCTGGGCCATGAGGTCCACAATTTGTCCCATGCAGGTGTTGATGGACCTCATGAGCAGGATGAGCTCATGCAATAGTTCGTCAGACCGGCTACTTTGTCCCTGGACCTGTTCATATGCACCGATGACTCTGGTGAAGTGGTCCAGGGATGGTGTGCCAACCTCCTGAGGTCTGGTGGTGACCCTGGCCCTCCCACCTGCCCTGCTGCCATGGACCTGTTGCCTCACCACTGTGTGTCCACGCACACTCTCCCTGCCCTCCGCAGTTGTTGTGTCCTGGTCATCCCCTGGGACAAGGAGTGTGCTGCAGGTGGTACTGGTGGTGGTGGTGGTGGTGGCCGAGGTGGCAGCCGTGGAGGCACAGGCTGTGACTGCAGGTGTCTGCTGTGCTGTTGTTGTTGCAGCAGCCATGGTGGAGGGCTGGATGGGGGCCTGGGACCTGTTGGGCCCTGGCAGACCAGATGGGCCGGCCTGGAGCTCATCGTCCAAACTATCCTGGCAGTCAACATCCGAGAGTCCATGTACCGGGGGTGGAGACTGGCTCTGCTGGTCATTGTTGTCATCAGCAGCGAGTTTTTCATCACCTGCGGATTAGATTGTGAATGGTCAGTGTTGGTCTCTGTGCAAGTATTCTGGTAGCTGCATGTAATCAACTATCTGTACACTACACAATTGAGAGATCTTCACTATTATTAGTAATGACATTACTGGCGGTAATTACATGGTGGAGAGGAACATCAATTACTGGTAATTGTAATGTATCGATGCATTGCTTGCAACTGCTGCTGTGTGGTGTGGTACAGGCCTCACTCCCCCACACAGACCTCCCAGCAAGATGGCTGCCTACTTGTTAGTTTGTTTGGTGAACTGCAATGGCTGCCACATGCTTCTGGGTGGGGAGGCCTCCATGCTGCTGGTATGTGGGATAGGGGGCATGGTGGGAGTAGTGGTACAGGCCACCCTCCTCCAAATAGAACTCTCAAGCAAGATGGATACCTACCTGTTAGGTGATGGTGAACAGTGCAATGGCTGCCACATGCTCCTAGGTGGGGGAGGGCTCCATCTTGATAGGCTGTGGGACAGGGGACATAGTGGGAGTAGTGGTACAGGCCTCCCTCCTCCAAACAGTACTTCCAGGAAAGATGGCTGCCTACCTGTTAGTTTGTTTGATGTACTGCAATGGCTGCCACATGCTTCTGGGTGGGGGAGGCCTCCATGCTGCTGGTGTGTGGGACAGATGGCATGGTGGGAGTAGTGGTACAGGCCTCCCTCCCCCAAACAGAACTCTCAAGCAAGATGGATACCTACCTGTTAGGTGAGGGTGAACAGTGCAATGGCTGCCAGATGCTCCTGGGTGGGGGAGGGCTCCATCTTGATAGGCTGTGGGACAGGGGGCATGGTGGGAGTAATGGTACAGGCCTCCCACCCCCAAACAGTACTCCCAGGAAATATGGCTGCCTACCTGTTAGTTTGTTTGGTGTACTGCAATGGCTGCCACATACTTCTGGGTGGGGGAGGCCTCCCTGCTGCTGGTGTGTGGGACAGGGGGCATGGTGGGAGTAGTGTTACAGGCCTCCCTCCCCCAAACAGAACTCTCAAGCAAGATGGATACCTACCTGTTAGGTGAGGGTGAACAGTGCAAAGGCTGCCACATGCTCCTGAGTGGGGGAGGGCTCCATCTTGATAGGCTGTGGGACAGGGGGCATGGTGGGCGTAGTGATCACAAAGCACACGCACAAGCGTGTTGTCAGCTTTCTGAAACCCGTATAAGAGATCTCTCACTATGCAAGCAGTGCTGCACACTGTAACACTAGGCACAAAACCTAAAAATGCTATCACTAACAATACATAACACTCGAATCATCCACTGACTCTCTTATGGGTTATCCAAAGTAGCGCTGATGCTTCATGCAAAGCAGTGGCTAAAAAGAGATGAGCCTTTGCTCTTCCCTCTGTATGCTGCCTGAGAGCTGACCTAAGATGCAAATAACATTGTCATAGAGCATTGAAAGTACGTCAGGTGGTGGCCCTGTCCCTTTCCGAGTCTGGAATGGGAATTACTCCATTCCTTACAGGGGGCAGAAAGGGGCTTGATTCCCCACAAATGTCCATCTTCTAAGGCAACCCTTGTCTTGTAATATCCAATTACCAATGCATTGTAAACTCCTGGTTGGTGTAAAAGAAGTATTTCCAACCACAAACCTACATTTATGTATGGAAATGCTATTGTGAATAAGGTCTTTTGGCTTTTGCAATTAATTTTGACCACACATTTGATTGGTGTAAGCTTTTACAAAGGTTAACAAAATGGTGTGGGTGCCCATGTAACTAAAAGAAAATCCTGTCATCTTTGCATCTTCAGAAATGTTGTAATAGGGAGTTACGTGTAACACTATGACATAGTTGTCAAATACGACTTTCCATGGACAGCATCTGTAAACCTGGATTTCTCTATTACCTCTAGTACAGTACTTGCTACCCCTAATCTCAGTGGGTTTTAAGAAAGTGGCTAAATGATCAAATTAACAGAGATTCTTCTGCTAGCCCGTTATCAAAAAATAGGTGACTGTTTAGTGTCTAGGGCTTGGACAATGGGTTAAACTGTTATTGTCCTCAGGAGGGTGGAGGATGAAAGTGTGTATTTGTGCTACTCTTGATATTTTAACTAATCAGCACACATCCTCTGTGGATGGTAAAACTGTGCACCCCTTACTCAGGTGGGACTCTACGACCATAACCCACGCACTGTTTTTTCTAGGGTGGATAATGAATGTGCACTGGCCGTTGGCCAATAGAATCTTGTTCTGCATCCCTGCAGTCTGCTTTGCTTAATGAAACTAATTTGAACAATGGAGAATAAAACATACCACAGGCATTTGTTAGATGGGGCATTGCATAGCCCTGCAGGCCTGGTTGCTCTTTAAGTTGCACAGTCTCATTTTAAGCCTGGGAGCAATTTTTAGTTTTTTAAAATTAAAAAAAGATCAATTTTAGATGACTGGTGATGGCCAATTGTTAACGAATTGTTGCTATTCAGAAAAACTAAAAGTAGAACTCAATCATTTTCGGGAATCGGTCTGACGCTCTGGAAAAATTATAGTTGGAAATAAGCATGCATTGGCATAGAGATTTCAGTTTAATTATTTCATGGAAAATCAAACTGTTAGTTGTTTTTATTGTCACTGCTGCTTTTTCCTATGCCTCACTGGGACGTCTTTGCAGGATTGCTTCCTTTTGACTAAACGGAAATATGAATAAATACGTTTATAATCCCCAGCTACCCTGCATGACATTCCTTGCGCTTAGTAAAAAATCAACAGTCTAAGACAGCTCAGGTCCAGGAGACTTGCAATTTCTGTAATTAGTGATACTAAAAATAAAGTGAAACATAATTAAGAAACACTTGTTTACAAAGAAAAAAGTGACCTTTCTGTAGGCTTAAACGACAGGAAATTGAAATTGCTTGCTCTAAAAAAGTAAAACATTTATCTGATATTAATTGTCCTTGTTTAGTTCTCATGATGAGCTCCCAGCACAGCAGTGGCAATTATAAACATGGTGGATTCATTTCACAGCCAGTTAAAATAGTTTGTGCAGTTCTTTATGCATAGGACATGTATGCACCACCCAAAAAGGGTAATTTCAAATTATATTGACATGGTTTTCATACATTATGATAATTGATGGTCGTTACAAACTCATGATATTAAAATCATTGTTCCTACATAAATTTGGGACCAGATCACAAACTGGCCCCAGTAGAGGGTAATTTCGCACTAGTACTTTGTAATTTGCTCTGGTGCTGGGAAGTTTTACACAAGTTTTGAACTGACATCACACTGCAATACTAGTAGAAAACCATTGTTCTTTCATTAGAACGTTCTCTGAAATATGGTTGATACAAAATTAGCATAAGTAAAAATTAATTTAAAGCCATTTTAATGGTGCAAATAGAAGATAAATTTGGATTTAGCATTTTACAGTGATTTTCTAATCTGGATCCCTATATTTTTGTTACACCAGTACTTTTCTCATGTGGGTAATAAAAAGCTTTGTGTAGTGAGAAAGAGTTTGACAACCTTTGTGTGGATAAATGGAAAAAATACCACAGTGGGCTTCTGAGCACAAATGGCTGTTAAGGGAAAACACAAGCTTGTTGGCTATGCCCCAATGACACCACTGTCAACCATGGCAGATTTTCTGTGTTTCTCTGTCTCTCTTTGTCTCATGCAAAATTGACATTCCTTCACATACCTAAAAACATAATGCTACGGAAAATCGAGTGCACTGGCATCTGTAGGCATAATTAATGCAGGTATGGGCTCTGAGCCTAAAGTCATCACGATTACCTTTCAGAATACATTGCATGAGCCCACTACCCACTAAAAAGCTTATTCCTGCTGCCTAAATCATCTATGGTACAGGCAGCGAGACTTGAGCTGGGAATCACCTCCTGGGCCATAACTGCCTGTAAGGCCCTTGTACGTCTTTTGCAGCGATTGGGAGCAGATTAATTCCCTAAAATCTCCCAATGGGCCAAAGAGGAAATTGCCACTAGCGAGTTACCCTGGGCAAAAGAGACCAGAGCATCAATAAGCGATGCATATCAGATGCTGGATCTGAAGGTAAGTCCGTTGCAAGATGCCATGATAATAGGTAAGAAAGAACTAAGGCTTTTAGGGTCTGATATGTCTCGTAAATATGATAAGGAGTACCTTTCAGAAAAAACCTTTGTGGCCCACATGACATTGACCTGGGAGACTGACCAACATTTCCGCTATGTGGACCGGCTACCAAGCTACAGTTTAAGGCGGGAAGTCTTAAAAATACGAATTGGGATAAACCCATGTTATGCGAATAACGGGGTTCAAACCCTTATGATAGGATGTAATGGTAAATGCACTTGCACATTAGGCACCACCTGTGATATTTTACACATTTTATTAGACTGTACGAGGTTTTTAGATTTACGTAAGGAGTTTTTATGTCCAATTTTTTTAAATTATAAGATTATGAACAGGATGCAAGCCATTAACCTTCTGGTGGACATGGGGAATTTAGATATAGCATGTGCTTTGGGGAAATATATGAATAAAGTTAAGGTGTTCCTAAAGTGCACAGAGTAGCACTAAAAATCCCCTTCTTTAGCACAACATAAAGATGGAATTATTATCGGTCTACAGTACGCCCTGCACGCTGGAGGGTTTGATGTATATGCATGAATTATGTGATTTTAACAGACTGGAGTGTTACGATACCCCGATTTTAAAAGGAAAGTCATTTTTTATGTATCTGGAAGTGTAATATTTGTTGTGATATAGCGGTGCTATGTTCTCTTTGCTTTTATCAGGTCAAGAGGTAATTTGTACTTTTAAGGTTGTAACACACCAAATAAAGTTTTGTTTGACTGACTGACTGACTGAGCCCACTACCCTCTTAACAAGCAATTGTTCACATCTGTAATATAAATAATACCTAACTTCTTTAGACTGTGTAAGTATTTTACTAGGGTAATACAAGGGTATCTTAACTGTTTTTGCGAGTTAAGATTTACCTTGTTGATCTCAAATTTCAACCAGTCATAGATTTAATTTTCAGCAGTCATTTTTCTTAATGTAAATAATTTGTCGGAAGCCTGACGGTTTTAACTGAAAATATTTCCAATTAATTCACTTTATAAGTGAGAACAAATGGCAAACATTATACAAAATTATCTATAACCAAATACTTCCTAGGTCGAGTTCAAATGACTGGATGTGCTCTACTTTATCTACAATGACTTTTTCCAAACATTAACTTCTGAATAAACAATGGGCTCTAGTCTAATTGGGGAACATCATTTTGTGCCAAAAGGAAGCATTAGAAGAATTTACGTTTTGTAACTGAAGTGCTAAAATGAATTCTGCACACTGCTCTAAATACCAGATAGAATATTTGAGGTGTCCAATTGGAATATATACAGTTCAGAAATTGATTAAAAGATAGTTGTGATTGAGAGCACTCATGAGCCACTTCTAATCTTTTATTATTTAAGTGCCACTTAAGTATGTGTTTTATTAGGACATGTTGAAAAAATACAGTATTTTAACACTTTTGTTTTTGCCTTATTGCTTTAAACAAATCCTTTCAATAATTTTGCAAACAGTGAAGTGCTCTCTCTTTTATGACAGGAATCTGCCCTTCAGACAGTATATCATCTACATATCATCACATTTGCACCTGCACATCTGCACTTTGGGGCCTGTCTAATATTTTACAAGAGCTGAGATTAATCTGCTGTGAATAAGGAAAAATGAGCTAGGACGAACCACACGAATTTTAGGCCATTTTCAGTGTTATATAAGGTCATTTGGAACTCCTTTCTTTCCACTCTTACAATTTAGGCTTGTACTTTAGCACATATTAAATGGATTATTTTTCCGAAAGCCTATTTGCTGAAATGCTATGATTGTTGTAAACTCAAAAAATGTAAATTCAAATTATGTCATAGCAAATACCTTCCCAATAGTAGTAGATGTACTTTATTCGATAAAAAAGTCATCATAAAAGTATGCAATTTATACAATACAATGAAAAAGATAAAGATAAAAAACAAGAACCCACCAATCCTTGTATACATACAGCATCACATACTACCCAAATTCTAAAATCAATAAAATATACACTAAAACAGATACATGAGAACCATGAAAACATCCTACCAGGGGGCCATCTGGCAGTTAGGTTGAATGGGGTGGGCTTGGCCCTCCTCATACGTGTCTGCCATGCACTACCCAAATATTTAGCTACCCCAGACACCATAGCAGTAGAGGATGTGTCAGTGCAGAGGACCCGTAGGGCCATTTTATGACACCTAAGGCCCAGCCCCTTGCATAATGGTTTTAACAATATCTTCCTGGCGACCCTATATGCCGGGCAGGCAAAGAGAAAATGCGCCACAGACTCGTTGGGGGCTGCACAACCAGGGCAGGCTTTTGATAGACCACCAAGATTATTCCACCCGGAGGTGAAATCATTCACCGGGAGGGTCCCGTGCCTAAGTTTTAGATAAAGTGATCTATCCAGAGGTTTTCCTATGAAGTCTAGGAAGGGTTCAAGTTTCCTTGTCCATTTGATCTCGAGGAACCGCTCAGAGAGACGACCCCCTGCACCTCTGCATGTGGCCATCTCCTGGACCCAGTCCCAATAGAGCTTCTTGATCACTAACTTGGGAGGCGGTGTTTGGCTCATCCATGATTCACTCAAGCCCAGTTGCACAACCAGCTGCCTCAGATTTCACAGCCACTTGATCTTATTACCCGTATTGAGCAGAATAAGTTCATCTTGAGCTGCTGCATAGTTGTGGAGCTCCCGGGTCCTTCTCAGTCGCACCCAAAAAAGTAGTGGGCGCAAGCGCACTATGTCTTTAAGGGGGCGCCTGCCCAAATCTAGCCGTAGTGGGATTAGCGGATGTTCCCTATAACATTAAGCATTACTCCAGTTCTGTAATATATGGGGGTAGATTGTATCACACCTTTCTAAGTGGAAGCTGTAACACTTCCCTTCAATAAATCAATACTGATAGCTTGAATTCAATTGGGTCATAACATTGTTTTCAAAATATCCCCTTACAATTATGGATCAGGTTTCAATGTAATATTGGAAAAGCCATCAGAATATAGAGCCTGTCATGATTTTGAAGTTGTAACCCCTTATACATTGCCTCACAACTTTTGGTGAATAATAGTGATAAATGCCATTCATAGTTTTTCATCTACATTATTTAGCAAAAGTTTGTCTGGAATTCTCAGATTAAACATTTACTTACATTTTCTTGATTCAAGTTAAGTTTCTCGATGTAGCTAAAAGCCATACAATATATTAATTATCATTACTATTAATAGTATATAAAGAAATATATAAAATACCTATTGTATTGAAAATGTTAGATGCTAGTGAAAGGCCTGATATTTATAAAATAAATAAACGACTATGGCCTTGGAGGGCAAGTAGTGAGAAAAGGGATTGCTTGATTGTTCATAGAGAAATTTGATAATAGTATTGTATATTCATATTAAATAGATTAGTTGAATCAGTTAAGAGTAGTTCTGATAAGCTCGCATGCTGACAAAATGTAGGTTGAGACTGTGGGAAACATGTTTTGGTGTATCAGCTGTTAGCCCATAGTTATAGCTTAAAAAAGAAGAAAAGTGACCATTATGTTGAGGCTTCCCAGTTTACAGTTTCATACACCTCTGTCAGTGTTTCTGGAATACCATTGTCCAGTTAAAGATAAGAAGGGCAAGTTTCCAAGTGTATCTTTTAAATGCAAAGAACATCAAGCTTCTATCACAGAACTGTCAACGTAGGATTCAGAACTAATTTTTGTTTATATATTCAGGTATACTTTCAGCTAAAAACCTTCGCTGGTATTAACAACAGTCTCCTAGATTATCACTTGCCATTAATTCGCCTTAATCCTTGTGATGGTTGCTGTATCTAATGTATTGCGTTTGTCCTGCATGCTTCTGCAGCCTATTGCCTGTAGAGTGTTTTTCACATGATTAATTCAAAAACATTTCCACAATTAGTCCAGGTTGATAACTTTCTGGAGAGCGTTTAGGTAAACCTTAATGTGGGTATTTGAATTGGGCCTTACCCATAATAAGATGGGTCTCACTGTCATCAATTATTCTAATGAGGGAGCACAAGCTTTAGCTTTAAGGATTTATGTAGAGTTCTCTGACTCAAAAGCAACATTTTCCTCAGGAAATAGTTCTCAATTTTCTGTACCTGGGGCATCCTTTTACAGTCACCAAATTTCTGCTCTGTTAGATTGCCGCTGCTAGCACCTTCATCTTGTTGACTAATAAGATGGCTTTGATAGAGTTGTCTCCTATGTTCCTCTAGCAACGTAGGTCTGCTGCCACAATGAGTTTTGTTGTGAGTTCTGCCTTCACCTTCTGGTGGACCCCAGAGAGTCTGGTGTTAAATCTCAACCATGGGTATGATACTTTTTTTGTTGAGACACTGTTTAAAGTGAACATTCGTTTCAATGTTTACTTGTAGTTTATTAACATAAATATAGTTTTAGTCATGTTGACTGACAAATTATTTTCATCTCAATATGACCCTAAGCTCTTAATAGCTTGAAACATTACCAGTTTAGTCAAAAGACCTGCGTCGTTGGCAAATAATAGTATTGCTCTTTTGCCACCATCTAGTCTTGCAGAATCCACATTCAGGGTTTAATAAGTATGCTTCCACATCATTTATTTGTACATTGAAAAATGTTGCAGCCAATATACACCCTTGTCCAATCCGTACACTTATTGGGAAACTATTGGTGCACTCCATATAAAGCTGGTAAGTAACTTAACCAATTTACTTCTGAAACAGGTGAAACTGAAGCTTTAAATTCCTCACTGCTACATAAACAAGTTACACATTGCCAAACGTATACCACATTGTTAATCTTCAGAAAATTAATTGACATATAAACACGTTTCTTTGGAGCTTTTCCCCAAATGCAAAGGCAAATAAATGTTTCTTTGAACCTATGAATGTGCATTGATTAACATGTATTTATTTAGAAATTATTGCAAAAAGTAAAGTATGAACTAGAATTTTCCATTTGTGCATCACCATTTAGCATTAGGATTTGCCAGTTTTGGAAACATAATATAGCATAAATTGAACTTCATTAAAGAGGGATTTACTTCACTGTCTTTATTTTTGATGGGATAGTGATTGTTAGCACTGTGGAATCATTCCTGAGCCATCGATTCCCGAGCGCTTAGAGGCCTGTAGGCGATTGAGCGCGCTACAAATCAAAAATAACAATAACAATAACAATAACAATTACCCAGAACCCACCACCAGCCGTGGCGCATGGAGGGAGTTCTGTGGGGCAGTAAGGCGGGGCGGGGGGGGTGCTAAACACAGGAATATGGATAATGTGAAGTACGTAAACAATTTAATAAATAAAACAAATTTCGTAGCGCCCCTTGTATTGCATAGTGAGATGCAGGGCGCGCTACGAAATTTGTTTCATTTATTAAATTATTTACTTACCTCACATTATCCATATTCTAGTGTTTAGCACCCCCCCTCACCCTGCCTCTCACCCGCCCCGCAGCTGGGCTGCTCTGATCCTGGAGGTGAGTTGCGTATGATGTCCATGATGTGTTGGAGAGCTTGGGTGTCGATGCTGGCGTTGTCCTCCTCGTCATCAGTGAAGAGTGGCTAAGACTGCTCTGCAGGGGGTGATGATGGTGCCCCTGCAATGTGAAAGGGAGATGGTGAATTATGATGTGTCAACATGTATGTAGCCGCATGGTACATGTTGACATTCAGACAGCATGGCATTGTACATTGTGACAGTGTGTAGATCAGAGGCATGACCCAGAGTCATTGTGGGTGTGCACTGCTTGATTATGCATGTGTGCCATTGTGGCCCCCTACACCTGTCCCCCGAGTACTTGGTGGTTGTGTTGTGCCCTGTCAAGCAGTGTCCGGTCCCTCGACTCCAGCCACGGTCTCCACACTGATGACTGTCGACACAAGCTCCTCCATTTCATCCAACACGAGCTGTGGCACTGGGCTCCCACCTCCAGTCTGCATTGCTGCCTTCTGGTTGGCTGTGAGTTTCTCTTTGGTCTTTCGCTTGATGTCTTGGCCTCATCCATTGACCTCCTGTGTTCTCCAACGGCATTCACCTTGTCCACAATGTTCCGTCATATCCCATTTTTGGTGCCCAATGACATGTTGAAGGTGACGAACAGTTGTTGGTGGTGTTCCATCACCTCCGTAATCAGTATCCTGTTTTCCTGCAGACTGAACTTCGTCTTCCTCTACTTCTTGCCCTTGCCCTTCCCTGGCCCTGAGGTCCCAAGGCTGGTAGTCCAGGGTGCTTGTGGGTTTGCGCTCGTCCTCTGCGCCTACTCCGGCTGCCTCCATGGTGCTTGGGTGTTGGACAGTTTTTTTCTACTTTTATAGGGATTTTTCCCATCTGCCATGTGGGTGTTGCTCGCCTAGCGCTGCTTATCGCTAAATTCCTCATCGTGCTTTGGCCCATCGCATGTTTTTGGCATTGAGGTTTGTGTTTTTATCGCAATCGAGGTGGTTGTATCGTGGACATTGGCCATGGTTTCAGCAGATTATCACATGCTACTGCCTTGTTGTGAATTCCACTTTAACACAGGGTTATTTTCCTGCGATCAGCTGCGATGTGTAAAGGTGCGTTTGCTTTTTTGGGTCATGTTTAGCACACGTTCTTGTGAATATACCCCATAAAATATGTGCCTTGATGCCTTTGGGCTAAGTTTGTGCAATACAAATTTAACTTCATTCATTCATTCATTCATAAAACACTAAACTACAGAAACAAAACGTAACTTTCCGAAAAATGATAAAATAATGCTCTTACAAATACATTGACACTACCACTAAATTAACACTACCTTAAAGCTAGCTTAAAAGTAAATAAAAGTAAACTTACAGGAACATAGACGAAGCAGCTCCAAACCGCGAGCTTCTATCTTCGTAAATTACCCAAAAACAAAATAGATAGGTCAAAAAGTGACTAAAAAAAATAAAATAGCGGCATAATTAAAACAAAAATAGGACTAAATACCCATAGAAATTAATGGAAATTATTATAAAAAATGATTTAAAAATGTTTAAAAATATTTAAAATTGTATGTATATTTTTGTCATCAATATTTGAACTAAACATATAACAAATGTTAAATACACAATAATTATTTTATTCCCAAAAACCATAATATAATAATGAATGTGAATAAAAATATATGTTTATTACATACACTTTTAGTTAACAAATATTATACAAATGTTAAAAAATATATGTATTGTTCACACTATCACTGCAAAAATATTTTAAATTATTTAACATATTAAATATTATTTTATAAAAATAAAATATAATATGCTAAATAATACAACATAATATAATAAAATGTACAACGTATATATATTTAAACTGCTGAACCTGTAACAAAATTGACTACAAATAATTTTCTTTTCAATACAAAAGATACTGTATATTATTTTAAAATTTGTACTATTTTACTTTACCATTACATATGTTTACTAAAAATGTTTACAAATGAGAAAAACTGTAAAAACATATATATATCTATGTAATAAAATATGATTTGCTGAACATATCTGAATAAATGTTACAATGTGCAAATACATTTTGAAAAACATACCAATGTGTATTTTTTGTGCAATGTTTTAATACATTTTTAAACCAAATAACATTTTGAAAATATAATTATAAAAAGTATAAACATATCACTCCATCAAAATTATATTAATAATAAAACAAACATACATACTGGATAGTAAACAATAATAATTTACTATTCTAACTCTGAATCCAACTAAAGTGAAGGAAAGTGCTGGATAGTAAAACATATTAAATTATTATTCTAACTCCAAATCCAAATAAACTCAGTTAAAGTGCTGGATAGTTAACCATAATAATTTACTATTCTAACTCCAAATCTAAATATACTCAGGAAAAGTGCTTGATAGTAAACCGTAATAATTTACTATTCTAACTCCAAATCCAAATAATATCAGGGAAAGTGCTGGATGGTAAACCATAATAATTTACTCTTCTAACTCCAAATACAACAAAAGTCAAAGAAAGTGCGGGATAGTAAACCATACTAATTTACTATTCTAACTCCAAATCCAAATAAACTCGGGGAAAGTGCTGGATAGTAACCCATAACAATTTACTATTCTAACTCCATATCCAAATAAACTCAGGGAAAGTGCTGGATAGTAAACCATAATAATTTACCATTCTAACTCCAAATCCAAATAAACTCAGGGAAAGTACTGAATGGTAAACAATAATAACTTACTATTCTTACTGCAAATACAACTAAAGTCAAAGAAAGTGCAGGATAGTAAACCATGATAAATTACTATTCTAACTCCAAATCTAAATGAACTCAGGGAAATTTCTGGATAAAAAAACATAATAATTTACTATTATAACTCCAAATCAATATAAAGGCCAAACAATAAACATTTAATATCCCCCCTTTCAATTTTACTATTATAAAACATATATCCTTTAAACAAAATATCATTATTAAATATAAATGTTATTTCTAAATATAGAAATTAATTATTTATATTATGACCTAGTATCTATTTATTTATTTTTATTAAAACTTAAACAAATTTCAATTATTAATAGAATTTTTCAATTTTTTTTAACCAATTTCATAATTAATAAGCAGATCAATTGAAAAATCTTATGATTGTAAAATATTTCACATTTTTAACAATTTTTAAATAATATTTATCATTTATCTTCATTTACATTAATATTTTCAAGAAATAGTCTTGAAAATTGTGGTTGCATTTTTAAAATGTTAACAAAAATATATTTTTAATATAATTTGTCATCCTCAATTTTAAATTTCAAATCAAGAATTTCAAAATTTTACAAATATTCTATATATTATAGAATATTTATTGACTTTATAAACATTTATTATGAAACATGTATATATATGTTATTAATTATTTATGATGACATATTAAATAATAATATTTAAATACATACATCTGTATCAATTTTAATTAAAAATATACTACATTTAATATTTTCATAAAAATATAAATTTCTAATTTAAAATTACATTTGTTAATATTTTTAAATATTACTAATTACAATTTAAGACTCACAACTGTTTAAATTACTTCCCACCCTTATCCTCTATAAACCCAACATCCCGCTCCTAAAATATATACAAATTTGAACAAATAAGTAAAAAATGTAACAACATTTTTAAATTACTATACACCCTTATCCGCTATAAAACCAACATGTCGCTCCTAAAATTATTATGAAAATAAAAGAATAACACATTATTTCAAAATAATTTTTCATATTAACATTCGAAATTTTAAAAAAATACATAAAATAACATTTAAAACACTACAAATAATAACATCATAAACATAACATCGATATTACTTACATTGATATTTATTACATCTATATTTTTAACATCGATATTTAAAAATTCGATATTACTACACAAAAAAATCGATATTTTTCACATTGATATTATTGACATCGATATTTTAAACCAACTATATTCTTACCTCGATATTTATGTATGTCGATATTCTTGCTCTGCAACACTGAGATATTATCTCATACAGTTTTAAATATCTACAAGTTATTCACCAGACTGCAACAGTGGCATATGAATATGGATTCTACATTCACATACCTTAGGTGCTAAAGAGAAAATAGCAACTTCTATTACACAGTCTTCAAGTGCAGAATTATCAAGGATTTTTTTAAAGCTGTAGAGAGTGTTCTCACAGAAGTGCTGCTTGACCACAATGTCACTCTGGCCCCACTAAATAAGGAGACTTGGGTTTCAACAGAAAGGAAAAAGCTTTTCTGGGACAGGGGCTTTTTCTGGTGAAGAGAAATATTGCTCATATCTGGGGGAAAATGGTAGCCCCAGGTGTAGGCAAGTATATGCTTAGACAGGTGCAGGTTTCTAGAGCTAGAGATCTACTAGGATTGAGGATGTCCCTAGAAACATATGGGTGACATGAAATTAAATGAAATGAAAAGAACATTTGTGAAGCGCGGTAGCTACCCTAAGGCGTCCTAGCGCTGCGGACAAATGCATGAGAGGGGGCAGAGGGAGCCTAGTCAACTTGTTAAACAGCTGGGTTTTAAGCTTTTTCCTGAAGGCCAACAGGTTGTGTTTCGCACGCAGGTGAAGGGGTAGGGAATTCCAGAGTTTGGCCATGTTGTGGGAGAAGGAGCGTCCACCACATCTAACTTTCTTGATTCTGGGTATTGTGAGAAGGTGTGAGGAGGTAGACCATAGCTGTCTGTTTGGTTGGTAGGGAGTGACCAGGGTGTGATTGATGGTGGCGCCTGATTTCCAAAAGGCTCTATGTGCGATGCAAAGGCCCTTGAATATGATTCTGTCTTTGACAGGGAGCCAATGAAGCTTTCTGAGCTCTGTTTGAACTGAGGTACGACGTGGAATCTGGAGCAGGGTGCATGCTGCACAGTTCTGGATAACCTTAGCTTGTTCAAGGTGGACTTTGGAGCCCCTAGATAGAGGGCATTTCCAAAGTCCAAACGTGATAGGATTAGACCTTGGATCATGATCCGTCTGGCATTAAAGGGATGAAGGGGAATGATTTTTCGGAGTAGGCCGAAGCAGGTGGCTGATAACTTTGCTGCTTGGTGGTTGAAATTGAGGCATTTGTCCAGCCAGATGCCAAGGCTCTTGATTGTGTCTTTGGGCACAGGGGGAGTTCCAAGACAAGTGGGCCAGAGGTGATTGATGTTGAGATTGAGGCGGTGACCTAATTACATTAGCTCGGTTTTGTCTCCGTTTAGTTTGAAACAGGAAGATGACACCCAGGAGGTCACTGCTTCCTGGCAGTCCCTGAGACTATTGGGGCCGGTGTGAGAATAACTCAGAGCCACCACTAGCTGAGTATCGTCCGCGTAGGTGACTATTTTTATCCCGAAGGGACGGACGATCTCAGCGAGGGGGCTCATGTATATATTGAAAAGCATAGGACTTAAGGGGGAGCCTTGCGGTACCCCACAATCGAGAGGTTTACTAATGGAATCAGTGTCACCCTCAAACACTTGGAAGGATCGCTCCTTCAGGAAGGATTCGAGCCATGAGATTACCGTTGATGAGACTCCTAGGTTGGTGAGCCGCTGTAGTAGTGTGCTGTGGTTTACAGTGTCGAAGGAGGCACTTAGGTCCAGCAGGATGATGGCTGCCGTACCTCCCTGATCCGTGATCTTCCTTGCCTCTTCTGTAAGATTGATAAGGGCAGTCTCAGTTCCGTGCATGGGTCGGAATCCTGTTTGAGTCGGGGCAAGCAGATGATGGGTTTCTAGGAACTCTGTCAGAGTCTTGTTGACGTGTGTCTCCAAAATCTTGCTAAGCCAGGGCAACAGGGATATCGGTCGATAGTTCCCTGGAATGTTGAGATCTAGGCTGTTTTTTTTTTTACGAGAGCTCTGACCATGGCCCGCTTCCAAGGAGGTGGGACAGTTCCGGTATCTAGCGAGGTGTTGAGTAGTTCTAAGATGGTGGGTAGGATGTGCATGGTAACTGCCAGCAGAGAGCGTGGTGGGGCTGGGTCATTGGGAAATCCGGATTTTACTTGGAGCATGATGGATTTTAAAGGGGGGGGGTCAAGTAAGGGAAACAATACTAGGTGAGCAGGGCTAAAACATGAACCTTAAATCTAATATGCTACCACTAGCATTCTGTCAATCATTTTTGCAATCAACTTGAGTGGAAAGTTAATAACACAGTTATTAGACCCAGGAACAGCTCAGGGATTTTGGGGGCCCAGGACCAAACATAATTTGGGGCCCCTGCTCACAACAACTTTGCATTTATTGCACATTCTCAGTTCAACCACAACCTCTGCAACTATGGTGGGATCACTGAAAACTCTCTTCCTTGGCCAGCCTACTTCTGGGATCAACCCTGCAACAAAGAGTTTCGCTCTGGCTGGCCTGCACCAGTGAAGAAGAAAGACTAGTAGTGTGAAAAAGCCTATTGTGCAGTCAACTGTTGTCTCATCCTTTGGGCGTGAACATATGGAGCGTGAGGTTTTATGTAATACACTTCGAACCCTGCAGTTCCAGGAAAAGGGATACTGAGTCAATTGGCACTATGCTGTGATTGCACTGGCCCAGTACCATCTCCACATGGACGGGGGAGTCAATAAGGGAGCATATAATGCTGCTCTGAACTGCCCATTGAATGTGGCCTACACTTGTGGCCTACGCTCGGGCCCTACCTCTGCAAAATCTAACTGGGGCCCTACCTCGTCTTCAGCTAGAATGCACCAAAAAAGCAGAAAGACTAATGGTCCGTCACAGCCTTCTACCCACAATGTGTAGTGTAGTTTGTCAGCACCACTCAGGCTTACGGTGCAGATTGGTGCTTTTGTTTATCGCAGTGCCTCTGTTACATGAGACCAGTATTCATCGTCTGGTGGTATTAGACTGTGATTACACCTGTTTGGCAGTAGCTCCAAAAAGACAATGATTTTACAGAAGGAGCACTCAATGCCAATCTTTACTGCATTGTATGAGTAGCGTATACTGCGTAAAGGCGAAGGCTTGTGCAATTGGGCTGGTCCTTTACACTTTAAAATGTTAAACGCTTGCTAAATTTAACCAGAATCTAATAGGCATTTTTCTTTAAGCCCCACTATCTCTCAGGAAGGGGCCAGAATGGGTGGGCAGCCTGTGCTGGCTAATAAATTGCCATGAAAGTCGTGCTGCGCCTTATACACACTAGCATAGGACATGCTTACTTTACTCAATTGTACCCTAGTCTGGTTGCAAGTACAAACCTTGTCAGTGTGCAGGTTTCTCACTGTGCAAGGCATATTAGTAAGTAAGCAGCAATATTGTCCATCCCGCTCTTCGGGTGTTAAAGTCTTCCAGATCAGTGTCCCTTCAGGGGGGAGAAGTTCCCATGCATAAAGACGGAACGTTTACACATAGCATTGGTCACTGTGCCTGCCTCTGTGCCAGGAAATACCTGCTATTCCTTTGTCCAGTCATTTACTTCACTCCCAAATGGATCAAGTGAAGACGCATCTCCCAAAGACCCTTAAGGGAAGCAAGCTCAAAGCATGCACCATCTCCATGGGGGCATGCTGTACTTCCAATGTCTCCCTTAAGAACACTTGCACCTGCTCTTAATATGATGTGTGCGATTGTTTCACCAATCGCTGAATGTGCATGTACAGATTGATCGCTACTTTGCCAATGTTGCTTATTATCCACGACTTTAGTTACATTTGTGCCCTAACGTAGGCTTTAAAACATTCCTGGCCTTATTCCCATTGCAGTGGTAAATGTAAAATTGGGCACACACATTTGTTCTCAAATCTTTCACTTAGTCCATTTGTCACACATTGTGCTCAGGTCTGCTTTTTATATTGGCTATTTTCTCCATGTCCCACCTGGAAGAAGTTGCATATGAAAGATAGTGTGATAAAAGGAAATAATTTGCTCAGCAACTCTTGCAAAGAGTACTTACAGACATTATTCCCCATTACACAGTACTTAATTTGAAAACAGGTGCCAAAGCTGACCAGTGTACAAATGGGCAATTTCTGCACCTAATTCTCCCATTCTCTGATAGGGTCTGGTGGATTGGTTGACTAATGCGTTTACTCTGGGGGCCTGGGTTTGACCTCATGATCACAGGTTCAAATCCTGGTAGGATTTCATCCTTCTGAGGTTGATAAAATGAGGACCATTGAGGTGGGTAAGAATAAACATTTATTATTCAGTGCCAATGTACCCTTCACGGCGAATGTGTGCTTTACAAATGCAAGTTGTCATGTTGTACTTGGGTTTGCTGTAGTTGCATATCATACATCTACCTTTGCCCTGGGACAGAAGTAGCAGTTTGAAGTGCGTCACAAAGGCTGGAAGAGATCTCTCTGCACATAGGAGTCAGGTAGAGCATTTTCCCTTTGCAGATCCGATGATGAAAAAATTCTGCAATCAATTGAAGGCAAAGCACCCAAGTTGAATAATCATCCATCTGTGTTACTGCCTATTTGCCCTGATCCAGCGCTGATTACCCCCGTGTGGTTTCTTGAATTTCTAATAAGTAGCTACTCCCTTTTTCTGCATTGTCATACGAGTGTCTGTAGATATCATTTTGTTCTCTCCAGAACCTTATAACAGAGATCGTCACAATGTCATGATTTTTGTTATCCAGCGCATTTTGCAATTTTTGTTTTCTCCCACCACATTTTTCATGTGATTCAGTCAGAACAACGCTTTGTCAGACACAATTTGACTGCTGACACTGTGCTATGGGTGTCTCCTCTGATGCGCAAACACAATTGTTGGATAGTTTTTAGGAAAGCGAAACTGATTTTCTGTAGATTAAACCTTTTCTTGTCCTATAGTAGTTGCCTTTTGCAACCTCTCCCTCAAGGTCATCAAAATGTAATTAGTTTTCTTGCCATACCAGTTCTGACAGCTGATTGCGACAAGGCAGCCGCGCAATCCCTTATGGACGAGCAGCCTTGATTAGTGCTTTCTGTTTTACAAGGTCAGATTAAACAATGATTCTTTGAAAGATTAATGTGTGCAGATACTCTTTGCCTCGTAAAGAGGATTTAAATATTCGTATGTTTAATGGGTAACACCTGAAACTCGGTAAGTAGTATAGGGCGACAATCTAATAAAACATACCGAGGTTCTGCAGTACCTGCCTGGCAGCGCATTCGGCATTTTATTGCCCTGATGTCCTTCAAAAATCAAACTTAGAAGCTTTTAGGGAGCGTGGCAACCGGCCATAAAATAAATAAGATTACATGACATGAAAAAAGCTTGTCATTATTGTCAGCTTTTTTTCAATTCGTGATCACAGATTTGCTCATGACACTCATGGTACCAATCACCCTCAAGATATTTATAAATACATTCTCTTCTTTCTGTACTGAAAAATCCAGCTGCAGTCAGTAAAATGAGAGAACCGTGGGGCATATTATCAAGGGGGTTTATCTCCGCTCTTTTGGCTTTAAAAGCCAAGAAAGCGGAGATAAATTTATCTCCCTATTACCTAGCTGTCGCTAACACCAATTAGCGACAGCTAGTAGGAGATAGCGACCATCCTGGGCCCCGCTTTGCATGTCAGTGATATTTATCACTAATGACATGCAAAGTGGGCGTGCCAAGATGTTAGCGACTGGAAACAGTCGCTAACATCGCTATCTCCTATTACCAACTTTTGGAGATATTCGCGCTAAGCGCGAATATCTCCAAAAGCTAACACCTGCCCTGAGCAGTTCTTAGCCATGTTATCCAATGGGAGGTGGATAACATGGCTAAGAGCATTAGCTTGGTAATGCATGAATATCGCTGACTTTTCAGCGATATTCATGCATTGCGGCGATTTTTATCGCATTTGCGATAAACCTTGGTAATACCAAGGTTTATTTGCGGTAAAAATCGCCGCAGCTCAGCGGTAAATTCTTCCCGCTAACCAAGCAATAGCGATAATTATCGCTATTGCTTGGTAATATGCCCCCGTATGCTTCATTTTAAAAGTTTTCTTTTATTCAAAAGTATCGTGATTCCCATTAATGGTCGGTTCATCTTTATTATGCTCGGGTCAGTGTTCCGAAGAAACTGAATTTATGGTTTAACTGTGTAACTAAGATGACCTGCTTCACTTCGGGGATTAGGTCTTTCATAGCTAAACCATGACGATCTGAAGTGACGTTAGAGACTACAAGTACAATGGTGAGAACGATTTACAATGTTGTGTGCGATGCATAATTTTAAGCAAGGAAATTATAGGATTTAAAAAATATTTCTTTACGATTCATGGCAATCTTTATACAACTCCCTAAAGTATGTTAAATGAGAAGTGGCCTTCCCCACAATTTCATATACACATCTAATTGAGTGTATATTACATCAGCGTTCCTATCCTACATATGAATCAATTGCCTGGAATTTACTAGCTTATGACTGCTAACCTACATTGCGCTTCATGACAATGGCCACTCATCTTACACTTTTCTTACACACTTAAATGCCCCAGTGAATGCATAAGGTACATATCCGTATTGAATATACATGTGTACAATGCACACAAACATTTGGTACAGGATCCATTGTGTGCATGCATTGTATATGTTGGTCGCATGTAGGTTACCTAAATGTGCATGATCTATAGTTTTTCCATGCACTATTCAGCATATGCCCAGAATGACATTCAGGGGCCTATTGTTATCTACGGTCCTTGCAATGATAAAAGAGGGTGTTATAGTGTTTGGTGTTCTAAATCAGGACTGTAATTTAAGTTCTTTAGAAGTAGCCTTCTGATCACATATGGTGCTATATAAAAAATAAATGAAAATCAGAGTCTGAGTTGGAGGTCTCCAAAATCACCTTATTGATCTTCTGGTAAAAGAGTTAATTAAATTCAATAAGTAACAGCATCATTAGTAGTCTCGGACGAAAGCTGACATGCTGCTTAGGACCCTGAATGTCATTCTGGGCATCCGACATCAGAACTGACAAGCTTGAAAGATTTTTGACAGTCATTCTGAATACAATGCTACATTCGGCCCACCTTTTATCTGTGGGCTGCCTGACTTCATCTACATCACTTCTTCTCTTGGTCTGCACCCAAGGATATACACCCTAAGGTTTTAGAGCATCTTTTCAGCTGTCAGCAATGAAGAAAGTCAGCACAAGACCATTAGTACGCTTGTTCCTGCACACTTCTAGACTGTACTACAGTGCACGGTGTGGTTTCCACAAATCACAAGAACCCATGACCTTGATAGCCCTCCTGTGTGCTTTCCTATAATGGACACATCTTTTTTACCTCAAGGATAAGACCCAGGGCTTGATTACACTTGACAAAGAATTTCTGTATTCCACAAGCACTTTTGCTGTCCTACAAGCAGAGCTAACTCTAACCTGGTCTGAATTTTACACTGAAGTATTTCAGATGCCACTGAGACTCTTCAATTTCAAGAGAAACTGTATTTTCCCTCGACAGTTTCCTGGCCTCAGAAATAGGCCATACTTACAACCAAATGAACAATGGCACCTCTACATTTGCTCAAAACTGGTGTATGTAGAGAAATGTGTTACTTCTCATTGTGAAGCAATAATTAACAAGAGTGCAGAGGCCACGGCTGCATCTGGGAATGGCGAACTTCGGCTGAGTCACCGGAACTCCTCCTCACCCTACATCAGGGTGTCTGCACTGGGCTCTGCAATGCGCAGCATTTGATGGTGGATGGCGGCTGCTGAAGTGTAGAGATGTCAATGCCAGAAACCGGTCCCCGGAAGCTTGTTTCCTTCCCAGTAAAAGAATTGGCTTGGTAGTTTGGTCTGCCCTGTTCCCATGATGCACTGGGCCAGGGGCAGACTAATTTGCATGTAGCCAGGTTCTGAGCTGGGATGGTGCAGTGAGCTAAAAAACGGTGATGGATCAAGCCCTGATCTGTTGACTGGGTACGAGTGTTCTGCTTAATTCAGATACTCTGTCCATCACCACCCCCTTTTCTGAATAGAAGTGTAGAGATGAGCTGCTGGGGCCGAGCTCTGGAGCATGGACGCGATGCAAAACGTTTTCCCGGCACTTGAATAAGAGCTGATTTCGCTAGGCGGCCACCAAGGTGTGAAGGCGCGCTGTCCTCACTCAGCCTTTGATTAAGCTTAATTACCAAGCTTCTCTTTTGGAAATCAGTCTGCAGTCTGACCACGGAGACCACGGGAGAGGTGTGCTGAACCTACGATACAGTCTAAACTTGGAGGAGAGCGGATAGCATAGGGGTCAACCTGAGCCAGACCCCATTTTGAATATTCCTGTGGCCATATCTCCATTTCACCTAAAACGACCAACAGTGGGTAGGTTGAGCAGGGCAATGGTGTCTTTAAGCAGTGGGGGCCGCCAGGTTTCCTTCTGGTGGGTAAGTGATTGCGCTCTACTTAATCTACCGTAGGGTTGAGAGGTGGGACACGGTTGGTGGTCTCTGGGGGTCACAGTGTTCTCCATCTTCTCTCGGACACTGTACAGGTGGCAATTGAAGACAACACCGCCCATTTATTTGGGAGCAGTCCCCTAATTTAAACCTTAAAAATATTTAAATGAGACAAAAGACTTGGGGGCACCGAAAATGCAAAGCCATCCAAAGGTCTCGAGCTCTACAGCTCATTTTGATGCAACTACCCTGACTCAAAGGAATAAAAAGTGGATGGGACAGGAAACAGCACGAGCTCATCCCACTGCCTCTTTGTATAAGGATTGCACAATATCTAGTAATATCGACGATCACGGTGACAGTACAAGTGCCCCAGGGCATCATCTTGAACACTGCCAGGAGGGAGATCTGGAGGCAGTAAAAACAAGCCACAATCCTGAAATTGGCCCAGAGGGAGGTATAGCTGCATCCAACAAGATATTCGGGGAAAGCCCTGCCGAAGCCACTGTGAGATGGAAGATTAGGTTTACAAAGTCCAAGGGAATCATGGACTATACTTTGTTTATGAAAGTTGAAAATTGTACGTGCTCTGGCGCAAGTTTTGGCATAGACTCATATGAGAAATCTCAGTCTGGTGCTCTGCAAACCTATCTGTCAACCTCTGCTTTCTCCTCATATACTGATTTTAATATATTTCAATCTCTGACATCCCTAACCTAGACCTCAGCAACCTGTGTCAATCAGGGGATATTGAGCAGGACGGCCCAGAAAGTGAAATGATGCAACATGAACCTACACTGAATATGGCACACAAGGGTTTGCTACAGGGGGACACGCCACTAACTATGCAATGGAATGCCAAGTCCATGCACAATCTAATCCTGGCGGAAATAAGGGATCTTAAAGCTTCACAAACTACAGTGACAGCAGCCCTTCATATTAGACTCTCGAAGATAGAGGAGACTGTGCAAAAATCCAAATTGAAGGTGTTGGTGAAAGGACAATTTCATTTTTTTTGCAATGTTTCTCAGGCACAGACACTGTTACAGCAGATCTCTAATAAGTCCTAATAAAGCATTGCATAGCCTTAAGGTCAAGCCATAGTTATTTTGCCCCTTGAAATTGTGGTTTGGATATGGCCTTAATCGCAATTTTCCTTTTTTTTTGTTGCTGGGCCCTGTATTTGCTTTGTTTCCTGATGGCGGAGGGTTTAGAGGAGGAAGTCTGATAGATCTTGGCACAAAGTCACTGTGCCTGTCCATAAGGGGGGTGAGCATGTCAGGTGTGAGTGGGAAGATGAACCACTCACTGCTGTTTAGGGAGGGTGTGAAGCTTTGGGATGGGGAGGGCTGGTGGAGGTATGGGGTGAATGTGTTACTAAAAAGAGATCCAAATGTGCGATTCATCGTTACATGCCCCAGTTGTAGCAAAGTAGAATGGTAATCATTTGTAAAGGGGGCATGGCCATCAAGTTAATTTCCTCACTATCTCACAGGGCACTTGGATTGAGTGCAAGAGACATATTAGAGGTGCAGAGCACATATATAGTTGGAGTAATTTAGAATCCATTATGTATGAGGGGATCATCTATAATCTTGCCGTTTCTAGGTATGAATATACTCGGATAGTTAAAGAAAAGATGTCTATGGTCTTAATAATAAAAACAAACTACGGACAATCGAAACCTAGATTACAACAGAAAACCTGTATATGATATTAGTCCAGGACTCATATACCAGTTGGAAAATTGTTGGAAATCTCTATGTTTAAAACCTGGGCAACATATAGGGGCTTTGTCTCCTCCCAGACAGCTCATCTGTGGAACCACAATCTTTCTGGAAAAAAGGCTATGTGCTAAGGTGGTCAATTTTTCCAGTGATAAAAATGATCGGTGGTGCTGGGAGAGGTGCTTGATGAGTTCTAGACATCTTTCATTTGTAAGTCTTTATATGCCAGTTGAAGACAATGTTATGCCCTATGAGGAGTTATTCCAATCAATATTACAAATTTCTTTTGAAGTGATCATTGGTGGGGATTACAACTTTTTGCAAAGCCCATAAATTGACTCCTCAACTAACTTAAAGAGACAGTTAAAACCAAAAACTGTGAAAGATATGCAAAACTACTAAAAGACTCTGGGGTTCATTGACTCTTGGAGGGAGAGCTTGCCTACAAAAATCGTCAATGCTTGTTTTTGAGGAAGATTTCGCACTTCATCCCGTATAGATTGTTTTCTACTCTCAAAGGCCCTGATCTTTAACACTCAACAAACTTTACCTAATGTTTTCTCTGACCATGCAATGATCATTTTAGAGTTTGAGATGGGGGAATTCTTAGTACACCCCAGGCACTAGGTTCCTAATAAACAGTATTTACAAGAGGAGGATTGGATGCAATTCTGCAAAGGCAAGATAACAGAGTTTTTGGCAATTAATCACAGGACCGCCCCCTCTAGCATTGTTTGGGATGCCTTATTATGCCAACAGAGGGTTGTGTAAAACATCCAAAGGGATACATTACACAAACAAGCCTTAGAAAGATATGTCCAGCAAACCTATGAATGCTTTTTAAGAAATTCATCTCTGATCAATAAAAGAAACTTTGATAAACAGGCATTCAGTGAGGCATATTATGTAAAGTGTTCAACCGTGCCTACACGCAAAATGTTTATGAAGAGAGCTATTTCATGGGAAGAATTTTTGCTAGGCAGGCCTGCGAGCAAGCTGCCAATAATCAAATTGATGTCCGGGAATGCCCTGCCACTGGCAATAGGAGTAAGGATTTGGCAAGGGTGAGTGAAATTATGTTGGAGTATTATAGACAGATTTATACATATACCAATTAGTGGCTAGAGAATCGCTAGAAATGTTTTAGCTGAACGTAATATTCTGACCCTTTCGGAAGTTGAAGAGGTGAATATTGTGCGACCCTTTTCTAAAGAAGTACTTGTCGAGATAATTAAAAAATCTCCCAAATGTTAAAGCCTGTCGGCCAGATGGCTTCTTAGCAGAATTTTTAAAAACTATTGTAGACGTTTTGGTTGAGTATTTTTTATTGGTTGCCAATGCAATGCTAGAGGGTGGTCTTATACCAGCGTCATTTTGTCAGGGGAACGTAGTGAGCTTTTTAAAAAAGGGGAAGGGCGAAGAGGATCCAAATTCATATTGGCCAATTACATTATTAAATATCAATTATAAAATCATTACACAATTGTTAGTTAATAGATTTAACTTAATAGCATCCAAGTTATTCCATCAGACCAGAATGGTTTTATTGCTGGGAGACAGCTGGTACAAATGCACACTATCTGGCCTTAGCATTAGATTACTTTGCGACTAATGGTTCATTTGCCTTAGTACTTCAGTTAGACGCAGAGAAAGCATTCGACCTCGTGGTCTGGGAAAAGTTATTTTGTATTTAGTCTACATTTGATATTCCACTCCAGATCAAAGAGTTGATACAAAGGATGTGAGGAATGCAGAAGCCAGCATCATTGTAAATGCAGTAGAGGTTGGGAAAATACAGGCTCTGCGTGGAACACAATAGGACTGTCCGTTATCCCCTATTTCATTGGCTTTTTCTATTGCACCATCGGCAATAGCGATTAGAGACAATATCAATATCTGTCCCCCTCTGCCACAGATGGGGAAGATAACATCTCTATGCCAACAATATTATGATAATTCTCAACAGTAATAATGGCACACAGGAGCAGGTATTATAGACTTCTGCACAGTATGAGAGACTGGGGGGCTATAAAATCAACAAGAAAACAAAAATAATATTATGTGGATGCAACCCAGAGGTTCTGTATTCAGAAATCGCCTCATGTGTGAATCAACACCTGAAAATATATCTGGGATTGAGGACCTATATGATCTTAACCTTTTCCCGCTACTATTAAAAGTACAAGAACTATTTTTATGATGGAATTCTCTCCCATTAACCATTCTGGGGAGAGTTGCCCTAATTAAAATGTCCATTCTCCCACAAAGTTTTTGCTTTCAGCCATCCCATGTGTTTTAACTACATTCTTTTTTAAAAAGGTGGAATCTATTTTTTTGTCTTTTATCTGGTAAAAAAGAAATTGTCAGAATAGCACTAATCACTCTATATGAAGGGCTGGAAAGAGGAGGCTGGCGCTCCCCAATATTAGGGTTTCTTATTTTGCTTACTTTGCTCAGTACATGTTGAGGTTTAAAGCAAAACTCCACAAGGTATTATTTTTAACTATGTTATGCAGTTTATTTGTACAGAACATCACCTAGGCAACATGCTAAAAATTGTGAACTCACCCAAAAATATCCGGTATAAGAATTTGCAATGGTTTCTTTGAAAACTTTGGGATCTTTTTAGGAGATACTCTGTCCCTTATATTAATGCAGCAACACACCTGCCAGAACTTGCCATGGAGCTAGGCGTTAATTTAGCACCAGAAATTGTCAAAAAATGGCCACAAGTAGGGTATAGGAAGCTATTGGACCTCCTTCTGGTGGAGAGATGGCTTCATATTTCAGAAATCAATGATTTAACCCAAAATGATTTTTTGCTTCTTGGCTCATATAGAATACTGTATAAACTATTTAGCAATCTGGACTTGGGCCAGATAAATTCAAGTAAAAATGTAGTTCTAGCATTATTGGAAACTGATGAAGATAAAGGTCCTGGGAATGGAAAATGCTGTTTGCTTTGATAAAAAGTCTGGATTTCTCCCACGAGCAATTAAAAAGTAGAAACAATGCGAAGGGTGGGAATTAAGAACTAGGACGTGGGATGAAGTTAATAAACTAAATTATAGCGTCTTGAGTGGAGCAAATTGATTTTGGATACTATTTTTTTAGTGAATGGTTTTTATATAGAACAACTCAATTTCTTGCACAAATAAATCCTTACCTGCCGAGCCCATGTTTTCATTGCTTTGGGTATATTGCCAACAGGGTGCACATCATTAATCAGTGTCCTCTTCTCTAGGGAGTCTGGAATGAAATGTTTCTATATTAAACGGCCAAATGGCAAGTTAACTTAGCCTTTCGTACCTAGTTGAAAGTTTTGGGGTACGACCCTGCGCCGACTTGATTAATAAATAGAAAAAAGTTTTATATGTTGCAATGGCTGTGGCCAGATCCCTCCTACTTCAAAAATGGCGAACACAGCAGGTTCCAACATTAGGGTATTGGCTACGAAAAATAAAGCAAGTCAGAAACAGTGAACAGTTATATGCAATGCGAAATGGAGGAACCAACAAATGTGATAAATTAGAGACAGCTTTTTGAGTGCAAACAGGGGTGTGAGCAGATGATTGGATTGTTATATTGCTGTGTTTTGTACATTTAGCTCTAGAAGTATTTTATATACTTATAGTTGCAAATTGAGGGTGCCATGAGGGTTATTTATTTTGGGTTTTTATCCAGTGTGGAGTTTTTTTAGCTAGTACCATTTCTTAATTGATATTGGATGTTTTTGACATGTACTAGGTATTTATTGATGATTGCAACATGAATAGTATTTATGGATTTTTACGAGCTGATGTGTTGGTTAACAATATTTTGGATCTCAATGAATGAAATAAAAAAAAAAGAGTGCAGAGGCCCCCTTAACACAATAATTCTCTCCTTGCAGGCTACAAAGTGTACAGCTTTTAATTAGCGGGCAATTTAGAGCTGGAGGTATTTGACCAATATGATACAGACGGTGTTGTGGGGAATTGTGTACTAATGGTTATTGCTTTTCTCATCATGTTTTCGGCTCCTCCAATGTCCTCGGTGCCTCGAATGCCCTATTTCTATTAGCCTTGTCCCTTTCTACCAGCCGTGTTTCTTCGACTCTATATATTCAAGTATTATAGCAGAGATTGAGGGCTGATGCTGCCCCAGTCAGAAGATGTAACTATTCCTTGACACCGCTTCTGTTTGCAATTAACCTTATGTTCCAAGAGCCATGCTCGGACAGTCGAATATGCTATCCATCCATGTGCAAGCTATGTTTTATATTGCCAAGCAATCATTTTCATTTTTCAAATGAGTTACAAAATAAATATGAAATCGGCAGTAGTTACTTCTGTTTTACCTTCGCATCTGAGAAGCACAGGCATTATTACACTAACCACAGAAATAAGATCATGCTAGATAATAAATAGCAAAACAAAATAACCTAAAATGATATGTTAATGCCTAATGAAATTTAACTCACCACATTTAACAGCAGAAATAAATATCTCCTTGTGTAGAGTAAAGATAATGCATTAGAACTGAACCACTCATGAAAAAAATGTGTTGTAGTAACTCAAACTATGTACCACGCATCAACAGTGTAGTTTTTACTGGAGCATTCAGACAACAAGACCAGCAATACTTGTTTATGTGTGTCTGGAATTTAGTTGGTAGAATCCTTCTGTTGGGCAACACCCCAATGAGGAGCCATCGCCCCCTGTAGTCTACAACTATCTGTTCACCTACCCAGAGCCTGCTTTAGCGCTGGTGGCCCGGTGTGGCAATGTTTGTTGGCGCCCCAATGACCTCCTTCTCCACAGATTCCCTCACTACCACCTTTTAAAGTGCCCCTAAAGTCTCCATAACCTATTTCTCTCATGCATTTCTTTTCATTTATAGCGCCACTCATAAAAGTGTATGGTTTCAGAGCACTTTACACCACACACACATTACACAGAGACAATGAATCATACGTGTGTAAACCAGTGTATAAGCAATGCTACATCAGACAGAGGACTATAAGGTGCAGGAGTCACAAATCATCCCTACTGGTAGACAGTATAGTTTGATAGTGCTTGGTCTGGAGAAGGATAAAGTCAGAATTTAAAATCTATCGCCATGGGTGGGGTAGGCCTTACTAGTGAGAAGTGAACCCTTTAAGCAACATTAGGATAATGAAAGACGGGGGGACATTTATAAACTCTAATCCATCCCTTGCAGTTTGCATGCAGCTCTTTGATTATAGTTAATAGCTCACTGTTCCATATTAGGATTTGAATGTATAACCTCCAAGTGGCATAAGGGGCTCTCTGACTGAAGCAGTAACGCGCTGACCTATTTACATTATTTGTACATGTAAAACCGTCCACTAGGCAAAGCTCTGGTCTTTCTGCAGCAGGTCTTTCAATCAGCAGAGTTACTTGACATTTTTATAGTTGCCTGAAAATTGCTGGAAGCAAGGAGCGTGGCAGCAGGTGCTTTTGAGAATCATACTGTACTTGAAAGCGTGGCATCCCCCCAAAGTCAGTGCCCAGTGCGGTGGCACCAATCACAGCACCCATGAGCCGGCCCTGCACCTGCCGGACACTCTCAGAATGTTTACTCGCTCCAGGTTGCTGAACTGTGTGCTTCCATTGCATTCAAAGTGTCTCACACCAGTCCAGTTTGCTTTCACTCGTCCAATAAACACAGTTGGAGAGCGGGCACGTCAGGATGTTAGCTTCAGCTCTCACTCATCAACCATGGCCCGGATCACTCACAGGTAGAGGAAACAATATCTCCCAGCACCTTTTTTCCAGCCATTCCAAAGATCCAGACCTGTGGTTTAATATCCTGTCCGTCCTCACCTGGTTGTTGCTGAGAATCAAGAGCATTGCTACAAAGCTTCTCAAGGACATGTCTGAAAATGTGTGTGTAGGTTATCTAAGCTTGTACACACGTGTTGAACTCGTCTCTTTGTATATGTCCTGCAACTGTGAGTGTGGTTCAGGAGTGTGCGTCAGACTTCATTTTCCCGCTTCTCACGCTATGTATTTTGTCTTAAGCGCTTTCCTTTGACTGTGCATGTTGGGCGACTGCGTCCTTACAATTTGACTTCGGCTTTTACATGCTGCTGTGTGATGGAGTTATTATCGTTTTCTGAATATACTGTGTCTGGAAGTGTGTTGATAGATTTCTGTGTATTTCCATTAGGCTTAAGTTAGAGTTTGATGGAGGAGTTACCCGGTCGCAGGCAGGCCGCTCTTCATTTTGCCCTTGCAGACCCACTTTGAGGAGGCTCTCCAGATTTTTGGGCCATATGTATCAACCGAATTTTGATTCGCAAACACTGCGAATCGCAAAAAAGTAGTGTTTGCGAATCAAAATTCAGAAAACAGTATGTATGAGGATAATCGCAATGCAAATGTAAGGAATCGCAAAATTAGCAATTCCTTAACTTTGTGTAAGCATTTAAGGAATCGCACGCAAATTACCACCAACTTCAAGTTGGTGGTAATTTGCGATTTCTATCACAATTGCACTTTTTGCCATTTGTGAAGGTGTCATGTGGCGCACATACATGCCCACCAGCCGCGGTCGGTAGGGGAGTACCTGCCGGGGCGGTGACGTGGGGAGGGGGAGGAGCAGGGTGGGGGCTAGTAATGTATGGAAATGGAGGTTTGCAAGTAAGTAAACATTTAAATAAATCAAACGAATTTTGTTGCGCGCACAGCATCCCCAAATGCAATGCAGTGCATTTGGTGAAGTGTGGCTCACCGGTTAGAGGAGGCAGACCCGGACGCAGAGGTCAGACCTGGGACCAGGGTTCAATCCCGACGCAGCAGGGTCTTGAGCTCAAAATGTCCACGGACTCGATAATTCTCGCCTCGGTGCCTACTCGAATCATGAGTTCACACTCTGCAACTCTGGGCAATAGCTTGCTTAATCTCCACTATGGCCCCACTGCAATGGGATGCCTGGCTTTCACCTTGGGGATGCCCAGTAGGTGTTATCTCGCAGGGAAAAGCCAGGACGGGTTCCCAAAGCAAGCGCCTTGAGACCTTACGGTGAAAGGCGCTATATAAGAACGTATGATTTACATTACTAACCCCCACCCTGCCCCTCCCCCTCCCCACGTCATGGCCCCGGCAGGTACTCCCCTACCGACCGCGGCTGATGCTCGCACATATAAATTTCAGGGGTGCATCAGGATGTCCTTATGACAGCCTTGCACCCTGTAAATTATTCTCAATTTGAGATTCTCAAATTGCGAATCGCATATTGAGAATAACTTCCCATTCATTCCTATGGGCCTCCTGACCCATAGAAATGAATGGGAAAGGATTCCTTAATTGCGATTTCGTAATTTGCTAATCGCAAATAAGGAATATTAAGACATCACTAAAAAATTGCATTTTTTTACATACATCCCTTTTTGCAATTCTCAAATAATGATTTCTAAAAAATCGCTATTTGAGAATCGCAAATGAGGGTGTTGATACATATGGCCCTTTGTTCCCCGGCTCTTTGGAACTAGTACCTTTGAACCTTGGCAGTAACATTAAGAATATAGGATAATATACGGTCCGTGGAGAGCACTACCCTTGTATGAGGCCTATTCCTGTGCATGCGCTTCTGAATTGAGTTTTGTGAATTTAAAAATATTAACGCTTTCCATATGTGGTCCATCTATGCCAGGGCTATTATTATGAATGTTTATTTTGCTTTTTTCTTATGTGGCCAAAAGTGTATTTCATACAAACTCTAGACAAGTGAAATGCAAACCTCTTTTTCATATTAACAACAATCTAAAATAACCATGGAATTGTAAACCATGTATTCATTATACCCAAAGTTTCAGGGATGAAAATTAAAAAATATTAGCGATAAGCACTCTGTTAGATGGTACTCGTTCCTTGCTATCATAGCTGAGCTTAGGTCGCTAAATAAGCGGTGGCCTAACTGCATTTAAAAGAATGCTGCTAATTCCTACCCTTGAAAGAAACATTCCTTTTCTCCTATTGCACGAAGTTATCTCCATGGAATGTCCTTCATTTGTATGCTACACTTGTACGTGTATACATTTAATGACACCGATAAATGCCGAATGGTCACGTGATACATTTTAACTCTCCCTCCCCCAGATTAAACCCTTAGCACGTTTTAATGTCCAAACATTTAAACTAGACTAATGGACTCCATAAAATATCTGTTAACCTGTTGCTCAGTTCTAGGAAATGTGTTCATCAATTATGTATATTTTAAGCATCAGTTTACTCTATATGTATCTGTATAGTCTTAATTGATAACACAAAAATGATTTACGCAGCCTAATGCATGGAGCATTTGAAAGAAGAGATACTTTTAAAAATTCCGAGTACACTTTATAATAGGAACTTTATTATACCATTCATGTTATTATTAATGCTTCCATCATCAACATTATTACTATTGCTATATCGCTTTTCTATTAAGTTACCTAATGTAGCATACACATTAAAATATATAAATAAATAATAAAACGTTAAAACAGGAAAAAAATGCAATATATAGAATATTGTGTAACAAATGGTACATAAGAAGTTTGTTAGCAAAGGATTCTTCGACGGTGAAAGACTCGATTTTGCATAATTCTTGAATAGATTTCTCAGAGTTTAAATGATGTACAAGAGGCTCCTTTATAGCCTGTCCAATACAACCTGTGAGCAGAATGCACAACACGAGGAAGGGGTATAACGTTTTTTAAAATTATCTAAAATAATGGAGAGCTAGAAGTCACTAATAGCGACATGTTGATTAAATAATTAACAGGATCATAGGGTAGAAATAACAAATACGTTTGAAAAAAAAATTGCAGTAGGCCTATGCCTAGTCAATTATGTCTACAGTGACGCTGTTTGGCTAGGCCAGAGCTCGGTGATACAGGAGCTAGCCAAGGCCTGTAATCAATGTATGTCCAGACTACAGCTCGTTGACATAGGCCTGCCACAGGGACTGGTCACAGGCCCAGCCTTACTCCCGGAGTATATTGTATATAAGTGAGTCCACGTGCTGCATCTTTGGTGGCATATGGGCTGAGAAAGGCTTCAGGCCAGACCCCGTACTAGAGCCACTACAACACTGTTCAAATGATGTGCAAACCATGGAGTGAACACTCAAGTGGAAGAGGGCAGGACTTGACCACAGTCCAGGTTCTTCCCCTAACCCCTAGCATGCGCACAACTGGGTGAATGTGGGGCTTAGTTGTAGCTGACAGGCCATGTTCAGACCCAATTACAAATGGCTAGAGTCCATGAACAGAGAGGACTGGAAATGCAACTTGATGAATGCAGGGCCTGGCCATAGATTGGGTTCTGCATTCAATTGGCAGGATGCACAGGTGGTTGTGTTCAGCCAAGATCTTTCATCCAAACCTTGCTCCAGGTAGACAATACTAGGTAGAAAGGGGTTCCACAAATGGATGGTTGTCTCAGTTGATGCCCAAATGCCAGGCTATGTGACTAACCTCTAGGAAGCATGGGTGGATGTGGACAGGGCCATGCCTCAAGCCTATGTGAAGTAGGGGTTGGGAGCTGCATCAGAAGTGACCTTGTGTTCAACCACAAATATTAATTTAAAAAACATTCCGTATTTTACTAAATAAACAAAGATAGAAAAAGTTATGGTTCAGGTATTAAAACAATTTAAAATTTCCATTTAAAAATTTAAGAAATTCACTATGCCAGATGTATGCAAAACTGGCCACATTTTGCGACCAGTGTGGTATTTTGTAAGTTGACCTGTGTACTAATAGTTCAGTTTACAAAATATAAATTTGTATTGCACAATTTCACCTACCTCATTAATATTAATGAAGTAGGTCTAACATTGAGATCCACTGGTACTTACAGGGACACAGGGACAGGGGCTGTGGCCTGCTGAGGTCAGCAGACTACCATGTCTGTGAAAGAACTTAAATTAGATTTTTAAATGCAGACCATTATCATTAAGGAAAACAGTATGCATACAAAAAAAATAACTAACATTTTTTAAGAGTAGGCAGTGGTCCACTAGACTGTTGCCTACTCTTACAAAATATTATTTTCAACGATTGCAAAGGGGAATGGTCCCCTGAGACACCTTTCTCTTTGCAGATTTCTTACCAATACTGTTCAGTAGTCAGTAGAGTGTTAATGTTTTGTGACTGGATCTCAGTTGCAAAAAATTATTACATACCAGTCCGTTTCAGTATTTGGAAGGGGCAGCGTAAACACGCCCCATTCAATACCGAATCAGTAGTTGACAGCAAACCCAAATTGTAATTCAGTAACCTGTTAACAGATCACAATTTCGGTTTCATACACAAAAGTAACCCTCTTTGTAGTCACAAATTGCCCGATTCTTAGAATCAAGACATTTTCGAATCCAAAAAGGCTTCATACATCTGGCCCATCAAAAACGGTTGAAGTGGCATAAAGGCTTCAAAGCAAAACCTAGAACTACCTGATATTGACATGTTACAGTCTTCTGCCCAAACTCATGACATAAAGTCAGTAATAAGTGGTTATTACTTTCAGTTATTTCTAGCTTGATGAATCTTCATGAAATCTGGCACACAAATTAAACATCGAGCTCAGGTTCTTCATTTCAAACTTTATGTGGTGGTAATTTATTGCCCTCTGAATGTGTTTTTCACGTTATATATCCCCGAGGAATTTTGCCTTCTGCTGTAGCCAAAATTGCTCAACAAAATTACACCAAGCTTGTCATGAATTTAGTAGGTGCAATTTGAACTTAGGTGTACATTGGTTCAGTACATTTTAAAGTATGTGCATTAACAAAAAGTGTTGGTGGTCTTTTATGGGCTTTGAATATATAGACCAAAGATTTGCTGCTATTTGGGATTAGAGGATCACAATTTCCCAAAACATTCAACTGATATTGTAAAGGAGTGCATTTTTCGAATTGGCTTTGTATGCATTAATAGATTCCAGACGTTTGTGTAGATCAGAGAGATCTACTTGGGTGATTGTGGCAAGAACTTTGTGTAACAGGTGTCATTACATAATTTAAAGGTTCCCTGATGATTCACAGATCAGTCTGTGAAGAGTATGCTGTGAAGCCAAAGAGAATATTGGCGCATCACTGGAGAGTAGATCCTGCACTCAAAATCCAGAATACAAAATGGATACTTTAAATCCAAAGAATTCTCAATGACTTTGTATTCATTGATTCTTGGTGCCCATAGTCTTGTATCCATCAATTTAATTTGATAGCCCAGGATTTAAAAATAATAATAAATAGAAGCCCACAATGCTGAGATGCACACTGAGGACAAGGAACATGTGTGCAGGGCAAGGTCAAAGTACATCTTGGACTCAGAAACTTGTACATCTTTACATTTGACTCTTTTCCACCTGGTCACTTTAAAAATAAAATCAGGTGATGCAGTGGCTTCCCCAAGGGAATTCCAAAAACTATGCCGCAAATGGTGCCTTAATACTTAATTTCTCATTGAATTTGGTAATCCACCCATTCATTCTTCTTCTCTTTAACTTTTATTTCTTCTCTCCATCCATTCTTCCTTTTCCTCATCTATTCTACTATCGTTCTGTCCATCCATCCATCCTTACTTTTTGCAGTACATTTTTGTATGCATCTTCATGCTGTCTCAGTTTCCCAACTTTTCTGACATAATTAAAAAAAATTCAAATGCCTATGGGTGAGCAAAATCCCTCAAATGTAATTGACGGCAAATTGGAAAAGAGTATCTATCCTGCAAATAGGCCATTCTTTTTGCCTTCTGTGAGCCAGATTCCACATGGCAGCCAATGTTTTCACAGTCCTTTCTGTGGCCCACAACGTCTAGAGTTGCCGTGCTCCATATTCATCATGTTTCGCCCCCAAAATCTCCTGCATTATAAATGGGGGATGCTTCAGGGCAAAAAAGGCATTTGCAGTTCTGCGATGCAAAAATAAAGTATTGTGTTCGCCTATATTATTTCCAAAGGCAGAGCCCCAAGTTGGGTGACCTCCTTTGTAAATATCATAATTAATAATTCCTATTTGGTGGCAGTTTCTGTTTTCATAAGGAGTGGCTTCCTCTGGGACCTCGATGGTAACTCAACCAATCCTATCAACCAAACCAATCTTATGCACAGAGATCTCCGTCCCACGGTGGAGATCTTCGTCGTATATGTAGGCATATGTTTTAATAGTGAATGTGGGAAGGGCCATTGGAAGTGGCTGGAAAATGAAAATATATTTATGTATACGTGGGAAAGGACTAGAGAAGAGTACGGAGGGGTTAAGGGAGGACTGGGAGGGGTTTAAAGGGGGACTTGTACCTACCCTGAAAAGAGAAAGCTGATTGTATTCAGGAAACTGAACTTCTATAGTTACTATGGACAACAAGGACCTAAAGAAGTAGTGAATCTACTCTAGCTCAGACATGGAGTAAGCACACAGAAAAGAATGGAGGCAGGACTATTTAATATCAAAGCCCATTTGAACTATTATTACATTAAATTAACCTATATTTACTTTTTAAAGACATAAATACATTTTATTTTATTGGTTAAAATGATATAAAATATACGAGAATGATACCATAGATATATTTGTTTTTACTACATAATAAATACAAATGTTATACTTTCAGTGGGAATTTATTTGATTTATTTTAGTAAAGTTGTAAGAAAAATTATTTAAAGTTAATGTTTTATATTAATAATAATAACATGATCAATTAAAAAATAAGTTATTTAGCATTTTTATTTTGTTCTACATTTAAATAGATATTTAAAATGTATTTTTTATTTATATGTAACATTAAAATATTTAACTAGTTTGTTTTTGAGTTAAATAAACTTTTAAACGTTCTCTTTACTTTACCATTTGGAGATAATCGGCCTGCTGCTGGAGATCTCCACCCACGTGTGAAATTTACAAGTAGTAACATTTAAATTAAGTTCCACCCCTTGAATTCAGGGGGTGGGGACATGTAAGTCTACACTTTTGAGGACTTTACACTGGTGCATGTTGAGCTGCTAAAAGTAGTAAAGTTACTCAAGAGTACAAAAGTAAACTTAAACGTGTAGATTTGCTCACATGTAAGTTTACCCCTTTTAAAAGCCCCTATTATGTACAGTGGTTAAAGACAGTGAAAGTGTGGTATGAAGAACTATATAGAAACAGATCATGGGGTGTATGATCTTGTAGGCAGCGGCCATCATTTCTGTGCTATTTAGTAAATATTTGGAGGAATACGTGGAGTGGAAGCGGAGTTTGAAAGTGGAGCATTGGCAAGGCACCACATCATACTTAAGAGGCGCTAAGCCTGATAAAGAACGTTTTTCTTAAACTCTTGACCTGTATCATCAACTTAAGCAGCGTTTTCTAAACCCAGACGAGCCTCGATTTTTTATATGCCGAATAAAAGTAACAATAAAGCCTTAGGAAGAACAACTAATGCCACAGTGTCAGTCAAGCAGATCTTGCCAAGACTAATTTTGAAACAGAAACTAGCAGACAATACAATAAAGCTGCTAAGTATGCTTCTTTTATGGGGCAGATTAAGAAGTACATTTATGTCAAGTTAGGCTCAGTTGTATTATTGACAAGATTAAACATTGGCTCTGATAGATAGGCACATCATTACATTGTTTAGTTGCCATGGCACACCAAAAGGACCACAGACCTGACTGTATCTATGAGTGCATGGTATTTAAGCTGCATTTTATTTTGCCCGTAAAAAACACACAATATATTTATGTTCTTCGTATGCCTTTAAAAGGAAGGAACTGCTACTCCACATGGCAAATGTAATTCCCTATTTAAATGTGCTCTTATTTCTACACTAACTGCACTGTCACAAGCAAACACATTTACCGCAAATGTCATACATAGTTGAAAATGCATATTTTTACACAATTATTACTAGTTAACTGGCCTTCATTGATTTTGCCTTTGTGATGGGCGACCTTTTAATTCCAGCGGTTTACAAAATTATAATGATGATTTCCTGCCACAAGCCTCGGGAAATGTTGGCAAACTTTAAAAAGGAACAAAGATTAGCTGCTGCACTGCTGACCATAAATGCTGGATATTTAAGTTCTTCTGAGGTGGGTTTTAAAACCCTGTAACTATAGGGACAGATAAAACCATTTTGACTAACGCAACTACCTGTGTTTGGTCAGCCCTGGCAAGTTTCACAGGCCCATGTGTGATGCACTACTCCGATACATTTTTTTCTTTGAATTATGAGACTTCAAGTCTTGTTTATTCTATTATAAAACAGGAGTCCAAGTTCCAGAATTCAAAGAAAGAACTGTGACTGGAGCAGCACGTCACACATGGATCTCGGAAACTTAGCAGCTATGCTTGTTGGTTGGTGAAAACACCCTTTATCACTGTGTTATGAAAGCAGACTTGTGGAGGTGGTAATGAATGTCAAGAATATTTTTTGCATATCTGTTGTGCTGCATTGTGTTGTGGTATACTTTGTTGTGTTTTGTGATGTTGTGTTCTCGTGCCACCTTATTGCATTGTGTTGCTTTTGTGTTGAATTGTGGTTGTTGTGTGGTTCTCTGTTTTCGGCACTTTGTTGTGTTTACCCTGTTTTGTTTTAATTTTACTGTTCTAAAGCTTCGGGCTATTGTGTTCTGTTAAGCTGTGTTCATGTGTTACACAGGTCAGAACGTGCTGCTGCATTTCCAGCCGAAACTGAGAAAACAAAACCCCCATTAACCATTGATGTGTCATCATTTTGGTAAAAAGCACACAGATGCAATTCTCTGTGCTAGCAATTACTCAATAATTATTTCAATAATTTATTTCTAATAGAGGTCTGTACATCAACATTTGTTCTTGCTCACATCAATATACATGGATTGTTAGATATACAAAAACTTTACTTAGTTGAATGAAAGAATAACATTATAGATCCACAGAAATATATGATGCAACCAAATAAAAAAATCACAGAATATAAATGCTAAACCAGCTGTAAGTGGATGTGCACCAGATAATAAAGTCCAAGATATGATTGTTGTATGATGAATGCCTTTATTTCAAATCAATAGTTCTCACTCTGAGAACTTCATCAGGGCTTTAGATGAAGCAAGGCGTGAACACCCATAAAGCATATCAAATAAATGCACAGTAGAAACTCCAGTTTATTGCGCTGGATGCAAACTTGGAATTCCCAGGGTCCAATCTGGCCCAGAAGTAGAGATCCTTCTCGTTTCAAAGGACGACTGGTCCAAGAAAAAAATTAAAATTATAGATCCACAGAAATATATGATGCAACCAAATAATCAAGAATATAAATGCTAATCAATTAAAAAACATTCAGGGAATAGTGGTGTGCATGCAGTTTAGAGAAGATTTGTCAGTAGTCCTTTGTCTTAGGCAATGCATGTAGTCCCAGAGAAGAGTATGCTTATATTCCTATATTACCCAAAAATGATACAGCCACAAAGAGATGGCATACAGTATGTACAACCCTTGATGGTGACCTCTGCAAGGGGGCAGAGGGGGTCCCATGGTCCCACCAGGCATCTCCATGCAGGTGGGTGCAGAAACATATTTTACAAGCCTATTGAGGATCTTTGTTCCCCTTTGAATTGCAGGCCGGGTGCTGCCTTTCCTGTGAAGGATGGAGCAACTGTTTCAAAGTACTGATCTGCCTTAAACGTATACACTGCCGACAGGACAAGTGTAAGTTTGCGTCTGCCCAATGGGGCATCTCATTATTTGTAATAGGGAGCACTATCCCTGCATGTACCTAGTGCACCCTCTTAATGGTACACAGCGCAAACAAGAACAGTGTGCCCTATTTATAATATGGCCTATGGTTCTCTATAACATTAAATATAAGCAGTGCTAATTTTTGATTAGTCTGTTTTCATATTCTCAAATATGTATTTATATATTTGCAAGTTTGGAAAATTAATGAAGGCCTTTTAAATTAAAAATACAAGTTTGTCGGTTAAATAATTCTATAAAGATCCAGAGCCCAACACATTCCCTACTGATGTTTACACTGAAGTAGGAATATTAAATCCATCCTACCTGAAGTCCAATTCTTTCCCTACTTGTCAGAGAGCGTACCTGTAATCCTTCGAATCCGTGGGAGCAGGTGACCAGAGGGTTCTTGCTAGAGGATAATTTCCCAACTCCCCTACACCCCTGCACCCAGAGAACTCTGAGCCCAGGAATGAAAGGGAAAGGGGAAGTGGATAACGAACAGAGAGACTACCACACAAAGGTCTTCGGTTACTTCTTATTCAGGAAGGACATCTCCTGTAAAAGTAAGCAAAACATTACTACAGTTCCCCACAAAACTCGGGCACTATCTCCTGACTCTCTCCCTTAAATCTAATCTTTAGTACCTGAATGTGTGTGGACATTAGCCTCTCTCTATAATAAGTCTGGAAGGTATTGTAGTCCAGATGAGAAGGAATAAATCCAGATAAAGTTTGTCAGACTGTTCTGGTAGTTTCAACACTTGCTGTAAGTTCGCGGTGGTATAACACTGTATAATTAATATGCATATCAAAGTATACAACACTATACTTGTTGTCTTCTAGGCTCTGGAAGGATGAAGAACAATAGCTGCTTGCTCAAACTCCTCAGTGAGTCTCTAGCTCATAAGTCTAATATCTTGGGTAGGCAGCTGACTGACAGACACTGGTTTAGTTTAGAAGTCAATTCTGTCGATCCTGTGCCTCAGGAAATTCACCAATTCACAATAGTTCAGTGCGCCAGGAAGGACTCTCGCGCTGCAGACATCGTACAGGATACAGTTTTGGAAAACAGCGCTGAATCAAATTCTTACCTCCCTCCAACTAATAACAGTTCCAAAAGAAGAAGCGTCCTACCAGGACCTTGAGGAGAGGAACTGCGTCACTGCAGAAGCGGGATATCAGGACCGGGAGGAAGGGAAGCGCTAACTGGAAATAACTAAGAATAGCGCTTGGACTTCTGAGGGAAGGACTAGGACAAAACCTGACTATGAGCGGACAGAAACTAAAACTCGAAAAGACGCGCTCACAAGGAAGCGTCCATTCCGCAGGAATACGACCGTTGAAGTGCGCTGAGGAAAAGGCACGAGCGCACAAAATGGCCGCAACAGAAGACTAGAACGTTAAAGCCCATCGTCCGTGGCACCATCAGGAAGGGAATTTCTGCATCTCGATTGCGCAACCATCTGCCTCCACAAGCAAGCAGAGAGCAAGTGGTTGGAACCAGATTTGATCTTACACCGAAGTCTAGGGGCAGAAACCTTCACCACCCGCTGGGACCTGACACTACTCTTGCTTAGATTAAAGTGGGAATAGCACATCCAATCACTCCAAAGTATAGCGCATTCCCTACTGTTGCTTAGATAATAGTGGAAATAACTCTAACCCATTTGAGGTCCAACAAATTTCCCTATTGATGCTCACACTGGAGTGGGAATAGTAAATCTAACTCTTCTGAGGTCTAACACTTTCCCTACAATTGGTTTAATTGTAGTATGAATATTCAATCTTTCCCTCCAAAGTCCAGTGCCTTCTCTACTATTGCTTAAATTGGAGTAGGATATTAAATCTAATGCCAGTCCAGCACTTTCCCTAATGTTTGTTCAAGGTTGAGGTGCAATACGTTTGTAATATAAATAGGGCTCCCGGTTTTATTTTATTTTTTTTGTCATTTCCGTCTGTATTTATCCATATACATTTTTTGTCAACTTTATCTGTATTCATCCATATTTATTATGGGTTTTATGTTAAAAGTAAAACTGAAACTGGTATATTTACACATTTATTTAACCAATAAATATACAATCATGCTTGAATGCCTGCCAGGTTTCAGTGATTTGAACCCCTGCAGAAGGTAAATCAGTGCACTTATATGAAAATATGCACATTTCAGTGTTAGCCTTGTGCATAGCTACTGCTGTTTAAGCCTCTTTCTCCTAAAATTCCTTTCTTTATTTAACTCCCTTACTTACCAATCCACACAGTTATTGACCTGGCAGTCATGGCAAAGTGCATTTAGAAGCACTCAAAAAACACCCAATTTCCGTTTTTATCCGCGTTTAAAAATAAATACAGACAAGAAAAAAATGGTCTTCTGTCTGTATTTATCTGTAATATTCAGTAAAAACGGAAAACAGGGACCCTTGAATATGAAGAATAATACATAGGTCATCTGAGGTCTTATGCTATCAGCTATGCCGAAAAAAAAATCTATATATGTTTACTGGGGCAGCGAGATGCTGAGCTGGTTGGAGCTGTGGAAACTGTGCAGGCGGGATTGTGAAGGACATGAACCCCTAAGATATGTGAATGACATCGTGCAGCAGCAATCCATGTAAATGAGAATTGAACTACGAGTCCCAGACGCCCATGCACAACACTCACCTGAGCGCAATTATCAATTAAAAATAACGGAATATCACTGCTGGTTTTTGCATGCCTCCTTTGTTTTAAAAAGCCAATGGAAGAAGGGTGCAATGCCCCATACGCGTTGGCTGGAATAATGAGGTGTGGGTCCACGCATGAGGCGCCTGTCAGGTATCAGCAAGAGCTTTCCAGCGAGTGCAGCTCACGAATTGGCAAAGTTTGTTTTTCAAATTTAGTGGCTCCGCCTGGGCAACGAGCTTCCACTGCCATGATACCCCGGTGGGTGTGCCGCTGTTTACTGGGGCAGCGAGATGCGGAGCTGGTTGGAGCTGTGGAAACTGCACAGGCGAGATTGTGAAGGACATGAACCCCTAAGATCTGTGAATGACATTGTGCGGCAGCAATCCATTTAAATGAGAATTGCACTACGAGTCCCAGACTCCCATGCACAACACTCACCTAAGCGCAATTTAAAATAACAAAATATCACTGCTGATTTTTACATGCCTCCTTTGTTTTGAAAAGCCCATGGAAGAAGGGCGCAATGCCCGAAATGCGTTGGCTGTAATAATGAGGTGTGGGTCCGCGCATGAGGCGCCTGTCAGGTATCAGCAAGAGCCTTCCAGCGAGTGCAGCTCACGAAAGGGCAAACTTTGTTTTATAAATATATATATATATATATATATATATATATATACCTTATATATATATATATATATATATATATATATATATATATATATATATATATATATATATATATATATATATATATATATATATATTACTCTCCGACTTGAAAAACGGCAGCGCCTCTGCCTGTTCTCCCAGCGCGCAAACAACAATGATCGTCCAGAGTCAGGCTTGTCGAATAGCTTCATTTATTTTGCCATTAAAGTGCAGGGTGCAGAAATCATCAAACAGACGCCTTTCGGGCACGGACGCCCTTGCTCACTGTCATATAGTCATGAGTGATGTCACTGACCATGTCATGAGTGATGTAATATGTGATGTCATCAGCAGTGCATTGCATGCGCAAGTTATAGTGAGTCCGACTAACTATAACGTGGGAATTTCAATGGTTTTATGTCAGTAAAATTTCCAGCTAACTATAACTGGTGTGAAACCTCTGGTTTTTTCAGTGAATTTAATAGGTTTTTTAAATGCTAATTCCTAACTATAACTGGTGTGAAACCTCTGTTTTTTTCAGTGAATTTTATAGGTTTTTTTAATGCTAATTTCTAACTATAACTGGTGTGAAACCTTTGGTTTTTTCAGTGAATTTCTTAGGTTTTTTAAATGCTAATTCCTAACTATAACTGGTGTGAAACCTCTGGTTTTTTCAGTGAATTTCATAGGCTTTTTTAATGCTAATTTTTAACTTTTTATAGGGCTTCATACCTATGTGCTTTTTAGTAAATTTCTAAGCTTATTTTTTCAAAAATGTCTATAGCTGAGAAAGGTATGTTTTTATAAAAATGAACACTATAATGTATATTATAATATTATTTTTTGTTTTAAAATAGTATTTTTTTTTTATATATTCGTCTCTGGAGCGCTCCCGGTGCGCGCACCGGTGAACGCCCCGGTGCGCGTACTCGTGCGCGTCCCGTCAGCGCACCAACAAAAAAAAGTATGAAGGAGTGACTATGAGGAATGGGGACAGAGAGAGTGGTGTTAAGAGAAAGAGAGCTAGAGGGAGGAACACAGAGGGACTGTGTAATAGATAGTAAGAAAGAGAAAAAGTGTAAGAGGAAGTAACTGAGAAAAAGAAAAAGAATAAGGGAGCAAAAGAAGAGAAGAAATAGGAAGAAGACTAAAGCAGAGGTTCTGGGAGAATGTGAATGGATGATGAAAGTAAAAGGAAGGAGAGTTAAGTATGGGGAATGACAGATAGTGACGGAACCAGAGAAAAGGAACAGCGGTGACGGAGGGAAAGAAAATAGCAGTGAGTGTAAGTAAAGAGGAGTGAAAGAGGGTACATATAAGTGAATAAGGGTAAGACATGGGGAGTGACAGAGAGAAAGAAGAGAGAGAGTAAAGGAAGGAGTGTCACAAAGGGACTAAGTGAACCAGTAAAAAAGGTAAGTGAAGGAGTGTGGATAAGCAGAGGTACTGAAAGAAGTTGAATGTGGTAGGAAGTAAACATGGAGGATAAGAATAAGTGAGGGAAGCAAAGTAAGGAAACAGGGGTGAGGTAGGGTGAGAAAAAAATAGTGAAAATAAAACAAAAGGTGATAACAAAATACATTTTGTAAACACACTTACCATATAATTAATGAAAACTTGTATCTGTGAAAGATAAAAGAAAAAAGACGTTAAAATTACTTAAAAATATATAATAAAATAGAAGAAACAGTTCATGAGGTTTAAAAATCTACAAAACTTACTAAGAAATGAAGCAATAGTGAAGGATACAAAAACAGAAAGAAAGTAATGTAGAAAGAGAAAAAAGAAGGAATAAGAAATAGAAAGAGAACAAATTCTTAAAGGTAAGTAAGATACTAAAAGAATGTAAGATATCAAAACAAAATCAGTAAAGATAAGAAAGTAAAAGGAAAATGAGTGAAAAGGAGAGGAGTCTGAATGAGAAACTATTAATAAAAAAGAGGAATAGAAGATGACTGAGAGTGAGTGAAGTGGAGTCACAGAGTGAAGGGATGAAAGGAATGAGGTTATTATAGAACGATGGATAAAACAGGAGTGAGAGAGTAAATAAACAGAAAAACAAAAGGAAGAACTAAGTGAACTACAGTACAATGAGTGCGAAAGAAAAAAAAAGGAGAAAAAGAAAGAGAGGGTAAGAAAACTAAAGCAGTGGTACTGAGAGAATATGAAAAAGATAAAAAGTGGTGGAAGGAAGAGAGGAAATGCAGACAGTTCAAATTAGATTGAGAAGTTGTGAATGAAGTGCAGTAAAGAAACAGCGATGGAAAAAGAGTGTAAATTAGTAAAGAGAGGTAAATAAGGGTGAAAAAGGAAAATGAGTGTGAGACAATGTGAACACAATATAAATTACACAATGCAAACTACACAATAACTTCTACAATATGTTACATTATTTATTTTTGCTGTTCTCAGAATATATTGAATTTCACTTAAATTAGTGAGTTCAAAGTCTTCATCATATAACAGCGGGAAAAAAAAACACAATCTAAAAGATTGTGTTTAAAAAAAACCATTCAAACATACATCTCATATATGTACACTAATCTTTGATTCACGTACTTTTCCGTGAGGCCAAATAGAAGATAGTGAAGGTCCTTTTGGTGGAAAAAAGTCTGCTGTGCTCTATACCTTCCATTTCATCGACTTCCTATGAAAAAAGATCTAAGAACATCATACCTTACACTTTCCTCACGGCCAATTTGTGTCAGATATATCAGTATTTTTTACTTTGAGATCCACTTAAAGTATCTACATAAGATAAATAATTTAAAATATTAGATTAACTAACTAACTAACTAACTTTTAGTATCTATTCCCGACTTCAAAGGCCATTCCCTTTACTAAAACTTTGGTTTTAAAAACACTAGATAAGAATTTGTAGAGTCATAAGGCAAACGTTGTTTATAAGTTAAATGAGAATCATTGAAGTAACTCCATCCTTTTTCAGATTTTAAGTAGCATGTATAATGTCCTGAGGTTGTCGAAGAACCGTCATGATAAATAATAGCTTCAGTTGTAAAGGTTCTTCCTGAAATTGATAACTGAGAAGCCACAACATTTTTGATAGAAGTTGTCAATTTAGTTTCATCAGGTCTACATCGTTGGAAAACTAAAATGATATACTGCCCATAACTTTGTATAAATAATGTGGACAGCATTGTACAGTTACATTGGGTACACACCATATTATGATCTGCTGCTTTAACTAGATTTTTAAATGACACTGATTTACAGTCCGGTAAAGTCAAATATATAAATCTTTCAGTGTCTATTCTAGTAGTACTTGATGAACTACAATTGTGGCAGTCATGCTGCCATTGATAAGAAAGGCTGAAAAGATTATCTACATCTACACCTTCATCTTCCAAAACACCAAACATATACATTAAAAATTCCTGACAATCCTGCTGAATGTTCTGTGAAAATTTATCTTGACCAGAACACATATCTAAAATATTTCGAATTTCTGTTACACTTTCTATTTCTCCTGTATCACTGCTACATTTCTCAAACACAGAATTCAATAAACCACACAATCTTTGATCCCGATTTTCAACAATCTGTTCTTGTAAACTTTTAAGAAAAAAAACAACATTAACTACTACATTAGCATAACAGTTTACACCAGAACTATTTTCAAACTGAAATCCAAAAACATTTTCTTCACAATTCTTTTTCTTCCTGTTTTCAATTACAGTTTTCTCTACTTTTTGTCTTTTTGCAACTACCTCACTGCAATTATCCTCATTTCTTCTTTTTCGGCCTACCACACGTTTCTCAAACAGAGGATATTGAGGCAAATGTGGAGCATATTCTCTTCTTAACCTATTGTATTCTTTAACACAATCTAGATCTGCACAAATTTTTGTCTCATCACACTCAATCAAGTACAATCCTGATAAAGTTCTGACTCGGGATAATGCCACATATGCCATACCCTCTTTAAACACAGATCTTCCAATGTTCACCAAAGGATTATCTACACTTAAACCTTGAGATTTATGAATTGTTACTGCATATGCCAAACAAACAGGAAACTGTTTTCGGCGAACATATAAGTCTTTTACAAGTAAAAATCTAGCAGAACAACGACTTATTTGTTGTACTTCTTCAATGCCATCAAATTTTATTTTTAAAAATTCAATTCCATCTCTATTTCTGTAATTCACAAAATCAACAACATAACCCATTGCTCCATTTACCAGACCTCTTTCAACATTTAAATTCCTTCTCAAAATGATACGACAATTTAAACACACATTCAGTCTTTTCAAAACCAGCTGTTTTAGAAATACTTTTCTCTAATGAATCCAATTTAGTTTTTAAATTTTCAGACAAAACAATTGTTGCACCCATATGCTCTATTTTATCTATTGCTTCCAGTTTCACAATCTCTTCATTTTCTAACTCTAACATTTTGTTGTTGAAGATGGAACATTCTTGCAGAGTTGGCATCAAACATATCCCAGATTTCTTCTCAGTCATTTTTTAAAAAATATTCTCTGGAAGAATGTTTTCATTTGGATACAAATTTGAAATTAATCGACCATGTAAAGCTTTTTTCCCAAGCTCGCTTACTTTTCCAATTCTTACACCTTGTAGAATATTTTTATAATCTTCATCCTTTGCCTGTCGCATATTTTGAAGCAGTTCAGCATATTTAAAATTTAACCATATATTAACGTTTCCAATGCTTCCAAGGGACTTCCTGGTATCTTCATGTGTGAGCATTTTAAACACTGGTTGTCCTTTTACTGGAGTCAACTGCAATAGATCTCCCAAAACAATAATGTGTTTTCCTCCAAATAACACATCATACTCTGTTCTAAGAATTTCTTGCATTCTCAAATGCACAAAAGCAAGCATTAGATTTGAGACCATGCTTACTTCATCAATGATAAGAAGTTTCATTTTCTTCAAGACTATTGAAACTTCAGAACACGCATCTCCAGATAACTTGTTGTAATGCAATTTATTATCATGCTCAACTGGCAGCATCAGTAAACGATGTGGAGTAATCCCTTTAATATTATGTGCAGCCAGACCAGTTGGAGCAGTTACAACACAAGACAGCGGTGAATCAGTCCTTTTCTGCAGATAACTTGCAATGGCTTTAATTAGAAAACTTTTTCCTGTCCCCGCTTCTCCACTTACGTACAGTCGGACAGGGTCAAATGATGTACATGAGCACTCTTTTTTCTCATGTCTGAATCCATGTTCAATCTGCTCTGTGACTTCATCATATAGCTTTTTCTGCTCAACGTTTAGTTGCTTTACCAAATCTTCTAAGTTAACTCCATCCTCTTGAGCTTGTTCCATAGCTCTTTCCACCTCATCCATGGCAGTGGCAGCTTCATTTTGGAAATAGGTCCTCCTAGTGGATCCTGACACAATGAAGTAGAACCCTGACTATCTTGAGAACTGTCTCTAGCTATCTCTTCAGCAATTGTGGTTTCTTGCTCCATTTCTTCATTCAACATTTGCAGATAATTTAGAAAAATAGGACATTCTATGGTATCCTTAGTTGCATTAAAAGAGTCTTCATAACAGAGAAAATCTCCAAGTAGTTCCTCTTCTGTACGCCATGGCTTAAAGAGTTGCAAAAGAGCTAAATAGTAAAATTCTCTTTTGTCTGGAGCTTCACAACTCAATTTTCGATGATTAATCAAATGGCCTTTTTTTCTGCTTCACTAGACATCCTTCATAGCCAATGACTGCATATTTTCCATTATTGATATCTTCTGTGATGTTCCTCTTATAACTGTAGTTTTGCAGAACTTCATACAAACAAGTGTTCTCAAGGTGAGTACTTCTATTTGGATAGTATGTATCCAACATATTTGTCTTCAAAATATCTGTACTGTTTGGTTCTTTCTCCGCCAAATATTCAATTTCTTGTACAGATTTCAAAACTTGGTTTCGTGTTGCAGCAAGACCTAGACTCACCCAAATGATTGTTCTTGATTTGGCATAGAGACTTGCTGATGATAACCGATCAGAACATTCATATGCTCCAATTTCTCGATGCGACAACATCTTCAGACTGAAACTATATAATTTTTTGCTTAGACTCTTTTCATGTGAAATGTCCTCCCACATTTCCGTCAGTTCTGTCTTTTCTTTTTTGGTGATGTAAGATGTCACATATCGAGCCACAGCAATAGAGTTGTCAGCAACGAACTGAATATCCATGTTAGCATTCCACATGGACAAAATCAGTGGGTTGTAATCGTTGATGTACTTAGATTCTTCATTTCTTTTCAAATTGTATGTATTTTTGGGAGATTTCCTCGTCACAGTATGTCGTAAAGATGACATCAAATTATTTACTCTTCCCTTAGAAATCACTGGTCGTGGAAATGCAAAACAACATTTCGTGTAGTACTTTTCCTTGTTTTTAAATTTTCGACGACAGTACTTTCCACAACGATGAGATTGAAAACGTAAAACTTGTTGCCTTAAACTGTTTTCTACAGTAGATTTTGGAACAGCACATGTTGAATACTCTTCAATGAAACTCATCACTGTTTCATCTGAATCTGATCCAAATTTGGGTGCATCTTTAATCCACAACAACATATGTATATGAGGAGCACCTCTCGCTTGATATTCCTTCCTCCAAAAGAAATCCAAAACCTCTCCAAGGGGAGGATTTTTTTTGTTGGTAATAAAAGACATCATAGCTTCAAATCTATGTTTAAAATATCTGCAAACATTCACTGGATCCAAAGAACACAGTTCTCCAGGTGTTTTCAATTCTATAGTTGGCATGTTTCCATTTGCCTCTCGTAGAAATTCAAGTAAGTCGTCCCATGCATACTCAGCACAGCTAAGAGTGAGGAACCATGTAGGAGTTCCTAAGTTTCTTAGCATACATTTCAGTTCTCCATGACGACGGAACCAATACTCATCGGTTCCACGTTCCACGTTGACATGCCATGAGATTGATTAGCTGAGATTCCAAAATACTATCTTGCAGATTAACTTTCTCCATAAAGTCCCTTGCAGAAACCTTTTGCAAATGAGCTCCACTTTTTAGTATATGATTAACTGCATTAGAAAGCCCAGACAAATCACTTTCAAACAGTAGATGAAACAAATATGGAATGCATTGACGAAACCTTGGATCTTCAGTATATAATCTTAGAGTCCGGTATTCAGCTGCAGGAATTTGAACTGGTCGATCATCATATCGTCCAACACGACCTGTTGGAAATAATTGTGGAAACTTTCTTCCCATACACTAATGGGACTTCCTTTTGCTGCTTTCATTTGAAACAAGTCAATTGCATTTCCCATTACTTCTTTGGAATGCAAAGGATGAACAGTATAATGTTCATATATTTCTTCACTTCTAGACACATCAACTTTTTCAATTTGACCAACTGAACAATCACTGTCTTCTTCTGTAGCTGTTTCCCCTGCTCGAACACATACATGTTTGTAGTACTCATTGTTTTTGACCAAATACAACGTTGCCTTTTTGACTTTTCTAACATCCACTAAATCTTGCCAGATTTTCTTACTCTTTGTCGGAACCCCATTAACTAGAATAACCAGAGGATCCTCTTCTACTCTTTCTACACCAATTGTATCAATATTTTTCTTTACATCTAGAGGCAAATAAACAACTCTTCCCTTTAATCCTCTCTGTAAATCTGATGGAGGCAATTTCCCTGTCTTAGGCTCCATGCGAACAATAGCCTGAAAAGGATGACACATTGAATCAAAATAGATTCATAAATATTTAGATCCATCAATTCAGAAGGAATATCTATCAACTGAAGATTATTATGAACTGCTCTAGCAGGCATTCTATTTTCATTTAATTTTTTTATACAAATACGCTGATCAAAACTCAAATCAAAAGAATTCTCCACCAACAAATAACTTACAAAATCCTTCCATTCACTATTATTTTCCAATTCACTTTTTGCATATAAATCAAGTAACCTAGTCTGAATCTTATAATGAGTCCGTCGACAACACACACAAGTTAAATTAGGCCTTTCACTTGATTTCACCTTAAACTTGGTAATTTCCTCGTCAAACTTTTCTATACTTGAAATCTGTCCATTATCTTTCACATTACCATCCATTACTATATCTATTTCTACACTGTCCTCTTTGTTCCCAAAATAACAAAATTCAATTTCTTCACAAATAGTCTTCACATCCACTTCAGATCCATGCAAAAGAGCACTGTTTAACTGTTTAAGCTTAAGTGCTGGACTTTTTGCATAATACAACTTTCTCACTAATTTCCTCACCTTATTATGATGCCCTGCTAACATCCTAAAATGATGAGAAACACTCTGACATACTTTTCTAGAAAGACAAGCTAGTGAATGCCCATGCAAACCTGTGCTTTCTCTCACTCTGCAAGGATCTAACTCTTGCAAGATCTTCATTTTTTGTTTGAGACTTTTCTTACTATATGTACGTAAGAAATTTTGAAGCAAATCGATTGAATCCTGTCGCACACTACAAATACTACTGCACTTCCATGTGTACACTGGACCCTTAGTACGTCTCCCTAAAACGTCATCAGCTAACACCTCTTCTGCATCTCTAGATACAGGTTTCTCTTTTTCCATCACACAACCATCTTTCACCTCATATGCTCGACCACTGGTGTCAACTGCATGCACCAAATCATTTTCCTGAAAGTAACTCTCCTTATTGAAAAACGGCTCAGAACTTGAACTATGCATCCATTCACCAGAAAATACTTCACAAAAATTACTCCGATTAATAATTCTTTTCCATCTACTGTTCGATTTGAAAACATCAATTGCCTTATTAAGTATCCTAATTCTATTGATTACTAAAATAAATAATTTTTTCTTAACTTCAAAAGCCTGATCAACAATCTTTTCTACACTTTTCTTTTTCTTGTAAAAAGCAGCTCTCAGTTTACTTTTCTTATCATTTTTTAGCAAATTTAAAACTACCCTATTGCGAAACATTCGCCTACGAATGTCCTTAAATTGATTTACCCTTCTATTGCTATCCATTCTCTTCTCTCCTGCTCCAATCAAGACATTTTTTGTGGGCCTCTCCTTCCTTTTTAGATTTGCTGACTTTTTCTGAATATTCACATTAGCAATATCATTTCTTTTTCTACGACATATGTTGCGAAGAAAAGACTTAATTGGCTTACCAGAAGCTTTTCTGGTGTTTTTTAAAGTAGTTGTTGTAGAGGATTCCATAAATTCTGTTGTTGATGTTCTCCTTTTACGTATGGTATTTTTGATAATTCTTTGCCTTGAAGGCATTTTTGCTTGCTTTTCAGAAGTTGATTTGAATCTGTTGTTCTGAAAAAAAACACATGAAAGACCACTATTAGCAAACAACAAAGTAATGTCAAAAAGCAAACAATGTAAACAATAAATTGCAACATATTTAAGTTTATACAACAGCAACTCAGGGACTTATTTATGAAGGCCTTGCACCACCAGTGCAACCCATATTAAAAGTGACATACCGGCGCCACAAGACAATCATAAATAAGACCCAAATGAAAATACCAATCAATTGCACCCAAAAATCGTTTTTTGAATAACATTTAAGAAACACTGCGCAGAACCTATGTACAACCACTCAATATCAGCAAACAAAGTCAGGGCCTTATTTATGAAGGCCTTGCGCCACAAGAGTGACACTTATTTCCCATGTATAAAGTGATGCACCAGTTGCATAAGGCAATCATAAATAAGGGCCAAATGAAAATACCATTCATTTGCACCCAAAATCGTTTTTTGAATAACATTTAAAAAACACTGCGCAGAACCTATGTACAAGCACAGAACTTTTGAAACGTCACTGTTTCCCAAAATACAAATCCTCTATCTTTCAAATGTTGATATCAAGCATTATCAAAAATCCAAAAACAAATCAACAGCAAACAAAGTCAGGGCCTTATTTATGAAGGCCTTGCGCCACCAGTGCGTCACTTATTTCCCATGTTTAAAGTGATGCATCAGCTGCACAAGGCAATCATAAAAAAGGGCCAAATGAAAATACCAATCAATTGCACCCAAAAATCGTTTTTTGAATAACATTTAAGAAACACTGCGCAGAACCTATGTACAACCACTCAATATCAGCTTTGAAACATCACTGTGTCCCAAAATACAAATCCACTATCTTGCATATGTTCATAATAAGTATTATCAAAAAGCAAATAACAAATCAACAGCCAACAAACTCAGGGCCTTATTTATGAAGGCCTTGCCCAACAAGAGCGTCACTTATTTCCCATGTACAAAGTGATGCACCAGTTGCACAAGGCAATCATAAAAAAGGGCCAAATGAAAATACCATTCATTTGCACCCAAAATCGTTTTTTGTATAACATTTTAGAAACACAACACATGACTTATATACTAGCATACAATTTGACTTCTGAAACATAACTATCTGCTTCCAAATATTCTCCATAGAGCAAACAAGTCTCTATCTAAATTAAATAAATCATTACTTACCTTTACAAATGCTTTGGGAGATTGAAAACAGTGTCAGACACACACACCAATTTCTCTTTAGCAGAGCAAAAAGTGTGCACTCAATACACTGAAACCAAGACTGGCATAGAAAATCTCTAACTTTGTACACATATGCCTTAATTCAACCAATCAAAAGTCTTCCCTCACTATTTTCAAACCAACACCCTTCCCCCTCTCAGATCTTTCTATCTGTTACCATAGCAACTCCCTCCTAAATGAACTCTCAGGTTCAGAAGTTTATTGTACAATGTTGCAAATTAACTCAGCAAGGATGTTTGACCTCTCAATACACCAGCTTATCCAGGGTATTTTTGCTTTTAGTGACTTTTTTTTAACCATTCAAATTGCTTCTTTCACACAACACAGCCATGCACCCTAACTTTCAGTTTTCAACTATCTGAATCCACCAATCATTGCTTGTGATTCAAGAGCAGTGAAACTCCACAATTATTTTTTTGTAAACTCCTACTGTTCCAACTGCCATTTCATTCCTACACTTCATCTGACTGCACCAGAACCTTCTCACATCATGTATTCTGTATGGATTATAGGACATAGCTACATCCACTGGGCTCAAAGGTATGCACCAAGCAGAAATTATCACAACCTTGATTTATCAAATGTGGAAATCAAGTGGATTGGCCAGAGAGGATTGAGATGTCATCAATTGATACCATTGGTGAAAACCTTTTTGCATCTGCCAAGCCCTGACCTCTTAATAGTGCACTGTGGTGGAAATGATTTGGGCACTATGACTGGGGTTGGTCTGGAAATGCTCTTAAAGGACACCTTTCATCAATTGATGACACTTTTTCCACAAACTGCCTTGGTATATTCAAATATATGCCAAAGACAGAAATGGAACTGGTCCAACCAATTTTGTCCACAATTTGAGAAAGCACGGAAACATGTGAATAAATCTGTTTCTGCTTACATGAGAGACTGTGCAATGGGTTCAATATACAATAACAACTTGCGTTACAACATGTAAGACATCTACAGAAGAGATGGTGTGCACTTCTCAGATGAGGGAAATAGAATATTCCTCCTGAATTTAAGACTGTGCATTGGAACCTACTTGTAGGTACCTAACTCAACCACAGAACCCAAAAGCTCTTTTCAGAGCTACCCTACCTCTGATCATTCAAAACGTTTATCTTTTATTAACTTTTTTCACTATTTTTCACCAAAGTACGCTCCCCAGTACGCTTACCAGTGCGCGTACCGGGCGCTTCCCCCGCGAAAAATTAAAGAATTTTTTTTTTTTTTTTAGTTTATAAGCCTCCTAAGCCCCCCTCAGAAACCTAGAGGGTCAAGAAGTCTCTACTGTGCCCCCTTCTAGCCATACCGAACATTGTTTGCCCTCCATCTTGTGTCTCGATTGTACCGAAACACAAAATGGAGGACTTCAGTTACGCTGCCGGTGCGCGTACCGGAGCGCGCACCTGTAAGCGCTCCATAAAAAAAGGTGGGAAAGTAATTTTCAGAAAAACCACTGGAGACACTTTCATCAAATATAGAATAAGCCTTACTACATAGCAGTCCCTACCATTTGCCCAAATTTGGTGGAATTCAATTGAGACCTTTAGGCTACAGGCCTGTCTAAATATCCTGAGGTAAATTACATGACAAAAACACATATGAAATGTTAGAATTTACAACCAATTAAAAAGATTCTTTCATTTTCTACGATTATTTCCTGACATTTGATTGGTTATGTACAAAAATATATATAAAAGAAGACAGGGAAACACAGCCATTTTGACTACTGCTTCCAGAAGTACATTTGAAAACAAATAACACTGACAACTTCAACTGATTTCTCCAAGGTAAGTTGTTCTTTTGGAAAGTGAAGTATGTTGTGCACTTTAAGTTAATTTGAGAAAAAATATTCTGTTAGTTATATACTATCCCTCTGTAATAGTTATAGATTGAGATAGACTTCTCTGTAATAGTTATGGATTGAGTTAGGCTTCTCTGGTATAATTATGAATTTACTTAGGCTTAATCACATGCAATTTTTAATAACTCTACTTCCTGCCTGAAACCATACACTGCCCAAAAATTACTTGACTGTTAAAAACTCAAAAGTACCTGTCTAAACTTAAACCCAACAGTACCCTAACTCTACTAATATAGTTAATTTTTAGCAATTTTCAGAAAGAAAATGGAAGGAGAAAAACAAGCAAATGTTACTTCTATCGAAGTAAAAGTGGAAAATCCAGAAGAGCAAAAAGATAAAGTTGATTTCATGGATGACTCTTTGGATCAACAGTTTATAGAATGTTTGGAACAAATGGAATCATGTACTTATAATTATGAGGAAATACCGGACAATATTATGTTACAAGTTTTATTAAATTATGAAAAAGAATCAGAGGAATAAATTTATATTTAATAATTTTAAATTGTTTGAGACAATATTCATTTTTATATGTAATTCATGAAGTATTACCAAAATAATTATATTATAAAATGAGACTTATAGTATACTGTGCAACTTTTTTTCTGTTACATAGTAAGTTTACTCATAGTTACTACCTTTCTCCCACTATATTATCTCCTATGTATATTTTACACCTCTTTTTCATCATAAGGGATCAGGATAGACTACCCATGATCCCCTAGAAATTCTCAGGGAGTGCTTAAAAGATCTGTTTCTGCTTTCCTGACAGACTATGTTATGGATTCCATATACCACAAAAACTTCAATAACAACATGCAAGATATCTACAGAGGAGATGGTGTACATTAAATTTAAGTCTCTGCATTGGTACCTACATGTAGGTACTTACATAAAATAAAAAAAAACCAAAAAAAACAATTAATAAACATAAACATTTTTAAAGTGATTTTTTTCACATAGTACGCTCCCCGGTGCGCTCCCCGGTGCGCGTACCGGGCGCTTCCCCTGCGAAAATCGAAAAAAAAAAAAAAATTTTAGACCCCGCGGGCCCTTTAATGGCCCCCACATCAAACCTAGGGGAACAGGGGGTGTCTACTCTGCCCCCTTATGGTCTTTTACCCTTTTGTTTTGGCCACCTCTCATGTCTCGATCCTACCGAGACACAAGATGGCGGCCGCTCCGGACTGTTTAGAATGTTTACAGACAACGGACAGCCAATCAGCTTTCCGTGCGCAAGTCGCGTGGCGTGCCCGGAGCGCGTACCGGTGCGCGTACCAGAGCGCGCCTATAGATATATATATTTTTTTGAACCTAAATTACTCAAAATCCACTGGAGCACATATCTTGAGACATATCAAAGGCACATCGGGCTACCAGTCCCTACAATTTTGCCAAGTTTGCTGTAAATCCATTCAGCCGTTCGGGCTAAAAGTGAAATCGACCACCCTATGGAAATTAACATGGAGGAAACGCGTTTTGGGACCCCCCTTTTATCTCGGCCCCCGCTTGACGAATCCCCCCCAAACTTTCAGGGAAGGACCGGGGCGCCGCGAGGCCATTTTCAGGAAATTTTCAGGCAGATTCGTCAACCGTCGCCAAAGTTATTCCAAATAGAATTTTGAGATTTAACATTGAAAAAAATCCTAACTATAACTACCTACTGGCGACCGCCAGTAGGTAATATATATATATATATATATATATATATATATATATATATATATATATATATATATATATATATATATATATATAAACACCAGGATTGCCTCCAACGAAGACACCACACACGGAGGGTTTCGGCACACACCACCGCAGGTAGCAATGCTTGAAAAGAGAAGCATCTTTCTCTGTCGCCATACGCGTTTCGAGCCTGACGCTCTTGATCACTGGCTGGCTTGCAAACAAGAGGCGAATTGATAAGAACATGTGATTTATTTTGTAACAAGCTCCGCCCCAGTGGGCGTCAACTGTGGCATTCTGGTCAATGTAGTCCGCAATGTGCCACCGGGCTTGTAAAAGTTCATTCACCAAGTGGATTCGCCGCCTCTATGCAAAGAAAATGTCATTCCCCATCGGGTGAGAAGTTCTGCCGACTCTGATGCAAGCATGCAGGTCCGTCCCTGCAGTGTAGGCCCCCACCGTTCGTACGAGTGCTCACGTCTCCAGGCACTCAGGACCCGCTGTGAGAAGCAGTGGGGTGTCTTCAGCGGCCGGGCAGACCGCAATATATAAACACCAGGATTGCCTCCAACGAAGACACCACACACGGAGGGTTTCGGCACACACCACCGCAGGTAGCAATGCTTGAAAAGAGAAGCATCTTTCTCTGTCGCCATACGCGTTTCGAGCCTGACGCTCTTGATCACTGGCTGGCTTGCAAACAAGAGGCGAATTGATAAGAACATGTGATTTATTTTGTAACAAGCTCCGCCCCAGTGGGCGTCAACTGTGGCATTCTGGTCAATGTAGTCCGCAATGTGCCACCGGGCTTGTAAAAGTTCATTCACCCAGTGGATTCGCCGCCTTTATGCAAAGAAAATGTCATTCCCCATCGGGTGAGAAGTTCTGCCGACTCTGATGGAAGCATGCAGGTCCGTCCCTGCAGTGTAGGCCCCCACCGTTCGTACGAGTGCTCACGTCTCCAGGCACTCAGGACCCGCTGTGAGAAGCAGTGGGGCGTCTTCAGCGGCCGGGCAGACCGCAATATATAAACACCAGGATTGCCTCCAACGAAGACACCACACACGGAGGGTTTCGGCACACACCACCGCAGGTAGCAATGCTTGAAAAGAGAAGCATCTTTCTCTGTCGCCATACGCGTTTCGAGCCTGACGCTCTTGATCACTGGCTGGCTTGCAAACAAGAGGCGAATTGATAAGAACATGTGATTTATTTTGTAACAATCTCCGCCCCAGTGGGCGTCAACTGTGGCATTCTGGTCAATATAGTCCGCAATGTGCCACCGGGCTTGTAAAAGTTCATTCACCAAGTGGATTCGCCGCCTCTATGCAAAGAAAATGTCATTCCCCATCGGGTGAGAAGTTCTGCCGACTCTGATGCAAGCATGCAGGTCCGTCCCTGCAGTGTAGGCCCCCACCGTTCGTACGAGTGCTCACGTCTCCAGGCACTCAGGACCCGCTGTGAGAAGCAGTGGGGCGTCTTCAGCGGCCGGGCAGACCGCAATATATAAACACCAGGATTGCCTCCAACGAAGACACCACACACGGAGGGTTTCGGCACACACCACCGCAGGTAGCAATGCTTGAAAAGAGAAGCATCTTTCTCTGTCGCCATACGCGTTTCGAGCCTGACGCTCTTGATCACTGGCTGGCTTGCAAACAAGAGGCGAATTGATAAGAACATGTGATTTATTTTGTAACAAGCTCCGCCCCAGTGGGCGTCAACTGTGGCATTCTGGTCAATGTAGTCCGCAATGTGCCACCGGGCTTGTAAAAGTTCATTCACCAAGTGGATTCGCCGCCTCTATGCAAAGAAAATGTCATTCCCCATCGGGTGAGAAGTTCTGCCGACTCTGATGCAAGCATGCAGGTCCGTCCCTGCAGTGTAGGCCCCCACCCTTCGTACGAGTGCTCACGTCTCCAGGCACTCAGGACCCACTGTGAGAAGCAGTGGGGCGTCTTCAGCGGCCGGGCAGACCGCAATATATAAACACCAGGATTGCCTCCAACGAAGACACCACACACGGAGGGTTTCGGCACACACCACCGCAGGTAGCAATGCTTGAAAAGAGAAGCATCTTTCTCTGTCGCCATACGCGTTTCGAGCCTGACGCTCTTGATCACTGGCTGGCTTGCAAACAAGAGGCGAATTGATAAGAACATGTGATTTATTTTGTAACAAGCTCCGCCCCAGTGGGCGTCAACTGTGGCATTCTGGTCAATGTAGTCCGCAATGTGCCACCGGGCTTGTAAAAGTTCATTCACCAAGTGGATTCGCCGCCTCTATGCAAAGAAAATGTAATTCCCCATCGGGTGAGAAGTTCTGCCGACTCTGATGCAAGCATGCAGGTCCGTCCCTGCAGTGTAGGCCCCCACCGTTCGTACGAGTGCTCACGTCTTCAGGCACTCAGGACCCGCTGTGAGAAGCAGTGGGGCGTCTTCAGCGGCCGGGCAGACCGCAGTATATAAACACCAGGATTGCCTCCAACGAAGACACCACACACGGAGGGTTTCGGCACACACCACCGCAGGTAGCAATGCTTGAAAAGAGAAGCATCTTTCTCTGTCGCCATACGCGTTTCGAGCCTGACGCCTCTTGTTTGCAAGCCAGCCAGTGATCAAGAGCGTCAGGCTCGAAACGCGTATGGCGACAGAGAAAGATGCTTCTCTTTTCAAGCATTGCTACCTGCGGTGGTGTGTGCCGAAACCCTCCGTGTGTGGTGTCTTCGTTGGAGGCAATCCTGGTGTTTATATATTGCGGTCTGCCCGGCCGCTGAAGACGCCCCACTGCTTCTCACAGCGGGTCCTGAGTGCCTGGAGACGTGAGCACTCGTACGAACGGTGGGGGCCTACACTGCAGGGACGGACCTGCATGCTTGCATCAGAGTCGGCAGAACTTCTCACCCAATGGGGAATGACATTTTCTTTGCATAGAGGCGGCGAATCCACTTGGTGAATGAACTTTTACAAGCCCGGTGGCACATTGCGGACTACATTGACCAGAATGCCACAGTTGACGCCCACTGGGGCGGAGCTTGTTACAAAATAAATCACATGTTCTTATCAATTCGCCTCTTGTTTGCAAGCCAGCCAGTGATCAAGAGCGTCAGGCTCGAAACGCGTATGGCGACAGAGAAAGATGCTTCTCTTTTCAAGCATTGCTACCTGCGGTGGTGTGTGCCGAAACCCTCCGTGTGTGGTGTCTTCGTTGGAGGCAATCCTGGTGTTTATATATATATATATATATATATATATATATATATATATATATATATATATATATTATCTACTGGTGATAGCCAGTAGGTATATATAGTTAGGACGGTTTCCCATAGGAAATCCCCAACATTCTATTGGGAATAACTTTGGCCCTGGTTGATGAATCTTCACAAATTTCTCAAAGAAGATGGCTCGCTCCGCTCCGCTCCTTCCCTGAAAGTTTGGGGGGGATTCGTCAAGTGGGGGCTGAGAAAAAAGGGGGGTCCCAAAACGTGTTTTCCCCATGTTAATTTCCATAGGACCTTTAGACTCAGCTACAGCTTGAACCGCTGAAGGGAATTACACCAAACTTGTCAAAATGGTAGTGTCTGGTATGCAGATCACGCTTTTGGTAAAATTGTGTAAATCCCTCCAGTGGTTCCTGAGAAAATTAGAAGAGAAATCAATTATATATCTATAAGCGCGAACGCGTGCGCGCACCCCGCGATTTTTCGCGATTTTTTTTGGGGGGGGGGGGCTTGGGGGGTTTCTCTCTTTCATTTCAATGTTTTTATTTTAATTTCGAGGGTGCCCACCCCTCGTTTTGGCCCCCGAGATCACCGCCGCTGCCCGAGCTGCCTTAAGATGGCCGCCACCTGGTTGTGGGCGGGGCCGGCGAAGGAGCCGCGCTCCGATTGGTCAAGGAGCTCTGATGTCATCGGCGGGCTCGCCTCAGGGCCGCGCTGGGATTGGCCCATCGTTCGGAGGTTAACTCCTTTGTAAACGATCTATGCCAAAGCGCGCAAAAGTCATATGTTCTTTCCAAAACGTGCAATCGCGCCTAGCAGGCTCGGCTCTCTCGCCTCTTTCCTGCACTCTCATTCTGATGCTGAGCTTTAGGAGGCGTTTGTTTATCCCAACACCGCCGGAAGTACGTCAGGTGGCGTCCGGAAACGGAGCGCGCGCGGCTGATTCGCTCTTCCTGTTGGCTCTGGTTTAGTTGCTACCAAGGTGCTCAAATGACGGGTAAGTTCCTGTTGTGGGAAACGGAAGGGACCGTTCTCGCGGCAACCTTGATCCTTTAAAAGACTGGTCGCTTTCGGATAGCGGTGTTTGCAGCTGTAGGGCTGGCTTGGAGGGCGTGGAGACAAGAAGGCGCTGCAGAGCTCCCTCCATCTGACAGCACCTAACCCGGCTGCGCGGGAAAACAGCCCCCCTTCAGCCTCCCTCTACTCCCCACGCTGTCTCAACCAGACCGCGTGTACAATCTATATATCTCCCTCTGTAGCTGCTTTCTCAGTCTGCGGTGTGTACTTAGAGATGCGCCACTCGTCTCCATGCATAGCATAGGGCAGCACAAACTGTTACAGCAGGACGAAAAGTGACGGAGCAGTTGTTCCTAGCCAAGGTTGAACCCTCACCCATATCGATGTTGTGCCCCTCAAGCACCTGATAGCCAATCGGAACTGGCCTCCGAGCCGTCACCTGCCAATCTCTTGTTGGTCTCCGCTTCTCTACTTGTGGCGTCTTCCACATCAACAGCTTTTCACCCGCGGTGGCTTCTTGTCACTCGCCTAGATTATCGTATCTTCACTGGTTCATGGTGCCCTCCCTATGCATCAATGGGTACCCTCCCATTCACCTTGCTCCTCAGCACTTGCGAAGCACGTGTGGTTTGTTTACGTACCATCACTTACCCACGATTTCTTCTTCACTGTCCCTCATCCGATGAGTCTTCTGCCTCTCGGCTACTAAGTACCCTCCTCCCCAGCCAGGATATCCCAGACAAGTGTCGCTCACCTGTGGTGACCATTCTTTCCGCACCCAAGCCCTTCACCTGGATTAATAGCTTTAACTTGGAGTTCTTTCCGACTGAATGTTGCCTGTAAGCTATAATCTCCAGAATAGGAGGTTTAGCGGTCCGACTAGACTTTCTGTTGGAGTTGACTTGGGTGGATTTGCATTTAGTTGGCTACTGTTGGTAGTCTCGCATTGAGCCAAAAATGATGGACTGGAATGCAACCAGAGTAATTACTAGTGGTTGAGATTAAAGAATTCTATCCATCTCGTTATTGTATTTATTATATTTTTTTGTGAGCTGGTACCTTTCAGCAGAGCCCAGTTTTCCAGCTTATTCCAGGCAGTGTATTATGAGGGCAAAGTTATAGCCTTTGGAACATGCAAGTGCATCATTGCTATTTCGGGTTTCCTACTTTACCAAAGTATGTGATCTTGGGTGAATCGTGCGCCCACTGTGCCTCTGTCTCCTAATCTGACCACAGCTTTGATTAAACTATTGAGAAGTCTACTTCACTTTGGAGATTGTTTATGTTTAACATATCTAGCCCTTTTCTTGTTTATGAATGATATACTTCATGTCACTAGTCATAACTTCAGTTGGTGCCTATGTAGATGTGTGCAATACATGAACCATTTCCATGTATCTTTCTATATTGCTTACTGCATTTCTCAGTGTCTGCAGTTTCGTTCTTCATACCTCACAGCGAGGGGTTGGAAGCATAGTTACCCCATGGCAAGTTGTGATGTATATTCATTCCTCAACGATCAGTTTATTGAGCCGATCGTAAAAGTTAATTATAATTACAGCTGCATATGGAATCGGCTGTACTATGCCAAGTGTTCATTTTTACATTCAAACATCTGCATTGCAAATTTTAAATTCATATGATGACACATTTTAGTACCATTCTGACCCGTTGTAGATGATTCGTGCTATGATTTGGCAATGAGTGGTGTATGTTGTCGTTTGATACTCCATGCATGTTGGCTGATGCATCTTATTTTTGTGTTGATATTGCTGCATCTCCACAACTTTTGTAGTGTGAATGATGTTGCAGGCGAGTCTCATGTTTATGAGCTCTTGCATGCATCCATCCAACACCCACCCACCCTCCCAACCACCATTCATGCACCACATCCATCCACCCATCCATCCATCCATCCTGCATCCATCCATCATTCATGCATCCATTCACCCATCTATCATGCATGCATCCATCCATGCATCCACCCAACAATTATTCATCCATCATGCATCCAACCATCGTTCATGCATCAAAAATTGGATCCCTAGGGCTGCTCAGGTGGTCCCACAAGGATAGTAACATATTTAAACGTTATCCGCTAATAGAATTAGCATTTTCAAAACCTTGCAAATTCACTGAAAAAACCATAGGTTTCTGCCCTTACATATCTATATATTAGCATTTAAAAAACCAATGAAATTCACTGAAAAAACCATAGGTTATACACTATATATAGTTAGGAATTAGCCTTTAAAAAAACCAATGAAATTCACTAAAAAAAACATAGGTTTTAGGCCGTATATAGTTAGGAATTAACATATAAAAAACCATTGAAATTCCTCCTATATAGTTAGCTGGACATTTTATTGACATAAAACCCAATGAAATTCCATATATAGTTAGTTGCAATACCTATATATCGCGCACCCGCAATCCACTGCTGATGATGTCACATATTACATCATTCATGACATGGTCAGTGACATCACTGATGACATCACTCATGACATCATCCAGTGACTGTGTGTTTCTGTAAAGTTTAAATATGTTTTACATATTGAAGAATGAGTGGATGTATAAGTGTCTGGATGAAGGATTTAGTAGGTGCGTGACTGACTGAGCGAGTGAATGAATGTGTCTTACTGAATGCATGGGTTAATAACTAAACTGTCTGAAAGTGTGCATCAATATGTCTGTTGTTGTGCAAGCTGCTGCATGTGTTGATCAGTAGCTATATGAGTGGCTATATAGCTTATTGATTGGTTGCCCAAGTATTTGTATGGAAGACTGAGTGTGTGTGTGTAACTGGCTGGGAGGCGAGTGACTCTGTGCAGATCAATGTGTACTTGTATCAGTAATTGTATAAGAGAGTAAGTATGTGTTAGTATATGTTTGAAAAAGTAAGGTGTTCTGTGTTTAACTGTATAGATGAGGAAATCGAAGTGTGATTGATTCTTTACAGGACTGACTAGGTGTGTGAGTAACTCCATGGATGAGTGGCAGTGTGTGAGTGTCTGCACAGGTGTATGAGTGCATATGACAGTGTTGTAATAATGAGTGACTGTATGTACGAGTGATTGTATGGGTGAATGAGTGAATGTGTGCGTAGACGTAGGAATCAGTGAGTGCGTATGTAGTAACTGGTATTGGTGTGTCATGATGTCATCAGTGATGTCATTTGAGATGTCATCAGTTATGTCATCAGTGATGTCATTTGAGATGTCATCAGTGATGTCATCAGTGATGTCACTGACCATGTCATGAATGATGTAATATGTGACATCATCAGCAGTGGATTGCGGGTGCGCGATATATAGTTATTGCAACTAACTATATATGGAATTTCATTGGGTTTTATGTCAATAAAATGTCCAGCTAACTATATAGGAGGAATTTCAATGGTTTTTTATATGTTAATTCCTAACTATATAAGGCCTAAAACCTATGGTTTTTTTAGTGAATTTCATTGTTTTTTTAAAGGCTAATTCCTAACTATATATAGTGTATAACCTATGGTTTTTTCAGTGAATATAAATATACACATATATATATATATATATATATATATATATATATATATATATATATACATATATATATACATACATACATACATACATACATACATACATACATACATACATACATATATATATATATACACTGAAAAAACCATAGGTTTCACACCAGTTATAGTTAGGAATTAGCATTTTAAAAACCTATGAAATTCACTGAAAAAACCATAGGTTTCACACCAGTTATAGTTAGGAATTAGCATTTAAAAAACCTATTAAATTCACTGAAAAAACCATAGGTTTCACACCAGTTATAGTTAGCTGGAAATTTTACTGATATAAAACCATTGAAATTCCCACGTTATAGTTAGTCGGACTCACTATAACTTGCGCGTGCAATGCACTGCTGATGACATCACATATTACATCACTCATGACATGGTCAGTGACATCACTCATGACACCATCCTTGTGACATAGTGACAGACCTCCTTTCACTATAATGTAACCCTTGAGACACATATTCAAAAATAGAAACTGAAATTTTTAATAAAATGGAGATACCTATATCAGTTACAACAAGCAATTCAGTAATTCCACTATCTATATACACATCCACTCATTCACCAACAGTTCTATATAGTCACTCATACATATACTCACTCATCATATGAAGTGATACACCTATACATCCTGTTACACACCGACATTCATCCAAAAGTTACTCACACACATATTCACACGTGCAAATAAACTATTGAACATCCATTTATTTGAATATAGAGTTATACACACACTTCCACCTTACTTCTATTTAAAATTACACATATTTATTCTCTTAAACAATCACTTATATAAACACATACTTATTTAAACAGGAACTCTTACAATCTCTTACTCTCACAGATTAAAACATATGTAGTTACTGATAAAGACACTAGTGAGACAGTCATTCACTCACTAACAAACACATATAGACACTCATCCACCCATACAGTCCTGTACATATGCTGTCTTCAAAACACATACAAACAAAGAGTCAGTCACTCATGCATCTATGTGCTAAGTAATACCCCCACCAAACCATATAGACACTCATACTGATACTAATAAAAATATCTAATAACCCATATACATACACATGAGTGGATGTGTATTAGATGGTGGTATTACTGAATTGGTTGTTGTAACTGGTATGGGTATATCCACTTTTTTGAAAATATTAGTTTCTATTTTTGAATATGTGTTTCAAGGGTTACATTACACTAAAAGGAGGTCTGTCACTCTGTCGCAAGGATGATGTCATCAGTGATGTCATGAGTGATGTCACTGACCATGTCATGAGTGATGTAATATGTGATGTCATCAGCAGTGCATTGCACGCGCAAGTTATAGTGAGTCCGACTAACTATAACGTGGGAATTTCAATGGTTTTATATCAGTAAAATTTCCAGCTAACTATAACTGGTGTGAAACCTATGGTTTTTTCAGTGAATTTAATAGGTTTTTTAAATGCTAATTCCTAACTATAACTGGTGTGAAACCTATGGTTTTTTCAGTGAATTTCATAGGTTTTTAAAATGCTAATTCCTAACTATAACTGGTGTGAAACCTATGGTTTTTTCAGTGTATTTCATAGGTTTTTTAAATGCTAATTCCTTTGTATATCGAGTTTCTAACCTTTTTTTTTTTTACAATTTGCTGTTTTTTTTAAGTATTCATTTTTTTTATAATTTTTTTCTTTTGCGCTCTGGGTGCGCGCTCCTGGAAGCTTTCAGCTAAGCTCTCCTGTAAGCTTCTCCGAGAGCTCATCTGAAAGCGCACCCAGAGCGCAACTGTCGTTCGTGAAAAAAAATATGAATGAAAAGTTAATAATAATGCAAAACATTTCGTACCATACAAATAAAATTTGTTTTTTTTAATATGGAAAATGATTATGCATTTCTATTAAAGATTGATGACGTCACTTCGGCGCGCAACGTACGTGCCCTCGGAAGCGCCTACGTGCGCGGCGCCTAAACGCACGCAAAAGCGCCTACGATCGCGCCACGTGTGCGCCCCGGAAGCGCCTACGATCGCGCAGCGTAAACGCACCCGGAAGTGCACCGGAGCGCGCAGCGTAAACGCGTCGGGTCATGTGACCCTAAAATAACACTTTTCATTGGTTGCTAACAGTTTTTTTTTACAATGAATGAAATCCCCACCCATTTCCTTCACTTCTTCTTTCACTTTTGTGACTGAAAGACCTGCCTTTTTTGCTGCTCCATATTCCTGGATTCATCATGGCTGCCAGATCATCCAGCAGTGAAGATGACTTCATTGATGAAGAGCCACCTACCCCAAAGGTGAAGGGACATTTCATCTGGAAATTCTTTAAATTTCCAGCAGACCAGAAGAAGGTGAATGCACCAAAAGTAGAGTGCAGGATCTGCAAAAAGGTCCTGTCACGGGGTAACCCCCAAAAAAAATACTCTTTTGGCAACTTCACCATGATTCGCCATGTGGAGACCAGGCACCCCCAGAATTTTGCCCGAGAAAGTGTCAGGGCTCTGGCACAGGAGGTTCCCAGAGGTGGGGCCTCTACATCAACAGGAGGAGCAACTTCTTCTGGAAGAGAACAATCTCAGGGGCAGGTAGCAAACATCCAACCTGCATTCAACCATGGGGTCGTCAGATGCAGATACTGCAATCAACTCCTCACCTATGGGGAGCAAAGTGTCCTGCTCATGGTTCGGGCATTAGAGAACCATCACTGCCCTTCCCACCCCTAATTTTTTTCTTTTCTTTTTGCTCCTGTTGAGCAGTTTCTATTCCCTGTTTTTGTTCCTCTTCAGTTAAAAGAAGAAAACCAAAAGTTCTTTTCAGAACTACCTCCAATTCTCATCAAAGAGCTATAATCTTAAAAAATGAAGAGTAAGTGAAATATAGTGCATTGATAATTGAAAGGAGAATGAGTAAGAAAGAACAGAAAGGTATGAGAGGTGAAAGGAAGTGAAGTAGGAGGACTGAAAGAAGGTGAGTGTTAGAAAAGAAAGTTATGACACAGTGAATAAACTGGAGGCCTCATTTCTGAAAAGTGACGCATCGCTACGTGAAAATAGCGATGCGTCACTTATCTGGACGCACTCCTTATGACATTCCAGATATGTCATATTTAATATATGACTAATCAATTCGCAAGGAGTTACAGATATGTCAGTATTTCTGACATATCTGTAAACACAAAAGTAACGCATTGCAGGAGTGCGTCACAAAAGTGACGCAACTCCAGTAATGTGTCCTTTCACATGGAAAAAGCACCATGTGAAAGGTTTGCTGTGAAGCAGGCGCAAGATTTTGGTGCAACTGCATCCTAAAAGTGACGCACTGCGTCATTATTACCAAGCTTTTTGCAAGGAACACCCCCTCTGCATGCATTATACCTGACACTATTTTTTAAAAAGTGACGCATCTAGGTACATGGGTCACTTTTTAAAACTCTGCGCCATATTGTATCTGCATCAGGTATAATGTATGCAGAGGGGGCAATCCCTCGCAAAAAGCTTGGTAATAACAACGTACTGAAATCTATGAGATTTCCCTGCGTCACTTTTAGGATGCTATTGCGTCAAAATTTTGCGCCGGCCTCGCATCACTTTTATGTTTACACATATGTCAGAAATACTGACGTATCTGTAACTCCTTGCAACATGATTCGTCATACATTAAATATGACACATCTGGAATGTCATAAGGACTGTGTACAGAAAAGTGACGCATCACACCAGCAGTGTAATAAAATGTGCCTCGTTGCACTATATTTAAAGGATGCAACAGCATCCTAAAAGTGACGCAGTGAAATCTCAAACATTTCACTGCGTCGCTATTACAAAGCTTTTTGTGGGGGAACACCCCCTCTGCATGCATTATACCTCACGCAGATATAATGTGGCGCTTGATTTTAAAAAGTGACCCATCTACCTAGATACCTCACTTTTTAAATATAACGCAACGCAACACATTTTTTTACACTACTGGTGCAATGCGTCACTTTTCTGTGCGCACTCCTTATGACATTCCAAGTAACGCATTGCTGGAGTGCGTCACAAAAGTGACGCAACTCCAGTAATGTGTCCTTTCAAATGGGGAAAGCAGCATATGAAAGGTCTTGCCTCAGTCTAACACCTGCTGTAAAGCAGGCACAAGATTTTGACGCAACAGCATCCTAAAACTGACGCAGTGAAATCTCAAAGATTTCACTGCGTCGCTATTACAAAGCTTTTTGCGGGAGAACACCCCCTCTGCATACATTATACCTGACGCTATTTTTAAAAAGTGACGCATCTAGGTACATGGGTCACTTTTTAAAACTCTGCGCCATATTGTATCTGCAACATGATTCGTCATACATTAAATATGACACATCTGGAACATCATAAGGAGTGCGCACAGAAAAGTGACGCATAACACCAGCAGTGTAATAAAATGTACCTCGTTGCACTATATTTAAAAAGTGACGCATCTAGATAGATGCGTCACTTTTTAAATATTGCATAACAATGCGCATTTTTTTACACCGCTGGTGCGTCACAAAAATTGACGCACAGGAAGCGCAAAACTAACAGCGCAAGGCCTTCATAAATATAGTCCTGGATTTAGGGGGTCAGAGGGGGTCTACTCTTCCCCCTTATGATCCAATCAGCTTCCTGCGCGCAAGTCGCGTGTCGCGCCTGGAGCGCACTCCCGTGCGCGCACGGGAGAGCGCCTATCCCCGCGCAAAACGAAAAAAAAATTTTAATGCCCTGCAGGACCCTATTTTAGTCCCTACATCAAACCTAGGGGGTCAGAGGGGGTCTACTCTTCCCCCTTATGGTCATTTGCCCCTTTTTTTTTCAAACCCCTTGTGTCTCGATTTTACCGAGACACAAGATGGCGGCCGCTCCGCACTGTTTAGAATGTTTACAGACAACTGAGATCCAATCAGCTTCCTGCGCGCAAGTCGCGTGTCGCGCCTGGAGCGCACTCCCGTGCGCGCACGGGAGAGCGCCTATAGATATATATATTTTTTTGAACCTAAATTACTCAAAATCCACTGGAGCACATATCTTGAGACATAGCAAAGGCACATCGGGCTACCAGTCCCTACAATTTTGCCAAGTTTGGTGGAAATCCATTCAGCCGTTCGGGCTAAAAGTGAAATCGACCGCCCTATGGAAATTAACATGGGGAAAACGCGTTTTGGGACCCCCCTTTTATCTCGGCCCCCACTTGACGAATCCCCCCCAAACTTTCAGGGAAGGACCGGACCGCCATGAGACCATTTTCCTGGAAATTTCAGGCAGATTCGTCAACCGGCGCCAAAGTTATTCAAAATAGAATGTTGAGATTTAACATTGAAAATTATCCTAACTATAACTACCTACTGGCGACCGCCAGTAGGTAATATATATATATATATATATATATATATATATATATATATATATATATATATATATATATATATATATATATATATCTATATCTATATATATATATATATATATATAGATATATATATAGATATATATATTACCTACTGGCGGTCGCCAGTAGGTATATATAGTTAGGATTGTTTTGAATAGGGATTTCTGAAAATTCTATGTTGAATAACTTTGGCGTTGATGGACGGAATTGGCTGAAGTTTTCAGGAAAATGGCACATTTTGGTTCTGAGCGTCCCCTGAAAGTTTGGGGGGGGTTTCGTCAAGCGGGGGCCGAGAAAAAAGGGGTGTCCCAAAACGTGTTTTTAACATTGAGTTTTCCATCGGGCGGTTGGACTCACTTTTAGCTCGAACGGCTGAATGGATTTCTATGAAACTTGGCAAAATTGTAGGGACTGTTTGCCCGATGTGCCTTTGCTAGGTCTCAAGATATGTGCTCCAGTGGATTTTGAGAAATTAACGTTCAAAAAAATATATATATCTGTGACAGCGTCCCGGTTAGCGCCCCGGTTTGCGTACCAGACGCGTAACGGAACTTCGCGAGGAGAAGCGGATTGGCTCTCCGGTGACTCTCAACATTCTAAACAGTCCAGAGCGGCCGCCATCTTGTCTCTCTGTAGGATCGAGAGACAAGAGGTGGAAATAAACTAAGGGGGAAATGAATGAAAGGGGCAAGGTAGACCCCTCCTGACCCCCTAGGATTGATGTGGGGGCTATTAAAGGGCCCCGCGGGGCAAAAAAATAAAATATTATTTTTTTTCGATTTTTCGCAGTGGAAGCGCTACCCAGTACGCGAACTGGGTAGCTCACCGGTAACGTAACAGGAGTCCGCCATCTTGTGTTTCGGACAAATTTAGTCACAAGATGGAGGATAAACAATGTTGGGAATGGGTATAAGGGGGCACGGGAGACATATCCTGACCCCCTAGGTTTTCTGAGGGTGGCTGAGGAGGCCCATATATGTAAAAAAAAAACCACCTTTTTTTCACATTTTCGCACGGTTAGCGCCCGGTCCGCGCACCGGGTAGCGTTCCGGAAAGCGTAACAAGGGGAAAACCAAGGGAAATAGTAAAATTATATTTTAGAGTGCTTTGAGGTAGGGTAGCTCTGAATAGAGCTGTTGTGTTGTGTGGGTGATGTAAGTACCAACATGTAGGTACCAATGAAGAGTCTAAAATTCAATGTACACCGTCTCCTCTGTAGATATTTTGTATGTTCTAATATGGGTTATTTAAATGTAAATGTGTGGAAAAGCACTTCATGCTTTAAAGCAATTGTATTTTTGAACTGATTGTTCTTTCCTCTTTATATTAAATGCATATAAAATATATTTTTCCTTTAAAAGAAGAATACATTTTACAGCTTTTTATATTTGCTATTACAAAACCATTGAAATTCACTGAAAAAAACATAGGTTATAGACCATATATAGTTAGGAATTAGCATTTACAAAACCTTATTTAACTCACACAAAACTATTGAAATTCGCATATATAGTTAGTTGCACTAACTATATATCGCGCACCCGCAATCCACTGCTGATCATGTCACATATTACATCATTCGTGACATGGTCAGTGACATCACTGATGACATCACTGATGACATCTCAGTGATGTCATCAGTGATGTCACTTCGTTTTGCTTGCACACCACTGACGAAGGGATAAGGTGATTCCCGAACCGCATTTGGTGTGATCAAAATTTATTAGAACAGGACTGCTGTTGTGCCTACTGTCAGCATGCTGCCAATAAAAGTGTGCTCCTATCAGCTACCTTGTGGCCTTTTCCAAAAGGGTTCCTGCATCGTGTGTATGACCATTTGGTCTAACAGTAACTGAAACCCCTGAATGTCATATACTAGCGTGAGGGTATCTTCACAGTGAAATGGTTTATGTTGTCAGTGCTATCTTTAAGGAAGCCCCTCGACTGATCTTAAAATGACTTAATGTTAACTTTCTAGGCATTCATTTCTTATCCATGATGGAAGTTTGACGCAGTGATGCCAAACTCTTTACATCTTTTATGTAAATTCAATATACATGAACTTCCACTCTCTGCAGTGTTCTTGATGAAAACTCGTTAAACTGTTTAATTGTTATGAGCAAATGTCAACAAAAATATAGTAAGAAAGGTTCCTATTATCAACTGCAGTCTTCAATTACATATTTTTTAACATTAGTGTAGCCACAACTTTGCATTGGCTTTGCACAAGAATCCTTCTTAACCACCCTCTCTAAGGGTTGACACAATCTCAGTAGATAATTAAAGAAGAGCATGGAGCTGAGTTCAGAAGCAGTTGAAGCCACAACAGACAATTTCTTAGAGGCTGCCATTCCTAGTGTAATAGAGCTGATTAGTGTGTCTCAATATAGTCTCTAGGTCTATGTCATTGCTCAGTCTGCGGTCAACTGACTTCTGATTAGGGAGAAGGCTTATTTCAACAGGTCCAATGTCCCATTTCCATATTTTTGTTAGCTATCAGCCAGGAGCTTAGTATGTGACATTGATGTGTAGTCAAACATGTTGGGCAGCACAATGTGGTACCAGAATATCATTGTCAGAATATCATCACAAAAAATATCACCCCACTGGAGTTAGTACGAGAAAATCTACACCTAGTGGGTCAATATTTTTGCAAACTGTATTTAGGACATAGTATATATGTAATATGATATTATGATATTGCTGTATTAGGTATTCTACCATATACCAACAATGCACATGTCATTGGTTTGTGAAAAGATCAATACGCTGGGTAGAGGATTCTTCACTAGCAAAACTATCCATAAATAACAGCCTATACCCAAAGCAGCTCAGCAAACAGCTGAGGATATGAATATGACCTATCTAGAGCCTCAATCTGCACAAACCTTTACCATTCTCAATGGAAAAGCTGCACCCAACATATCAAGTGAGAAGCTAAGGCAGCTGAGGCATACACCATAACCAATACTATCAATTCAGTGTTAAAATGAAAACTACAATATAAGTTCCATATCATGAGTTTAGCCAGTTCTCTGGGGAAATTATCTCTCCTGAGGGGATATTCACCAGTTCTTATCTCTGATTTATCTCCACCATAACACATCAAAAGTGGAGATAGATTTAACTCCCCATTTACAAGCTGGTGCAAACTGCAGACATAGCCAGTATTCATGCGATAACTGCCCCAAACTTCATCTCCACGGTGGATACCACCAACTAACCCTAATGAGATGCAGAGTAGGCGTTCCCATGCAAAAACACACGAAAAAACCACAACCCCACTTTCACAACGAACTGCCAGATCTGCGATGCGAGCCAAAAAGCATGCAATAAGCCACTGTAGCAGCAGGTATTTAACACCTGCCTCCTGCAGGTGTAAAGCCCACACAGCCCCACCCGAAGAACAAATAATGCCATGGAGCTACTCATCATGCAGCTCGTCACCCCAGCAGGGCTACAACACCCACCGCCACCACCCCCAGGACCCGGACCCGCCCCCCCCGGACCACCACAGAGACAGCGCAGAGTAAGACAGGGGACCTACTGAAAAAGCACCAGTCGCACAGACCTAACACCCGAGAAAGTCATTGCCCACTTCAGGGTCAAAAGGACAACTTTCATCCGCATCATGACCCACATCGCCCACAGGTTGACAGTCCCAACACAGCGGAGAACCAACATTCCTCCGCAGACAAAGCTGCTGGCTGTGCTGCACCTGTTGGCCTCTGGTACCTTCCAACCAACAACTGCCAGAGTTGGAGGGGTTTCACAGCCAGCCCTATCAAAGTTCATCACACCTGTCCTTAATGCCATGCTGAGCTTCATAACCCAGTACCTTCACTTCCCCAACACTTCGCAGGTACAGCAGGAAACCAAGCAAGGCTTCTACACCATTGTTGAATTCCCGGCCGAGTTGGGGGCAATGGACTGCACACATGTCCCATTTTTGCCCCCTGCGGATACTGCACACCACTACTGCAACAGAAAGCACATGCATTCGAACAATGTGCAGGTAATAGTGGACCACTGGGGAATATTCACCAATGTCGTCACAAACTATCCCGGCAGTGTGCACGATTCCTATGTCTTCCGACAGTCCATCATCAACCAGCGCTTCCAGGATGGCACATATGGAACTGAACTGCTCCTTGGTAAGTCCCAAATCAACACACCACACACCTTAAAGCCACCATCACACAATGCACAACTGTGGGAATGCACATGTGACCAAACCACATACAACATGTCAATCAACATGCTCACCTACCGGACACGACAACACTACTCCATGGTGATCCTGGGTTATCCCTGCACACAATACAGCTATATCATGGCACCACAGCCACACAATAGCTGAAAGTGTGTAGATGCGGAATGCAGCCATGGGCGAAGGATGCAAGTGACTCATGAATGGGAATGTACACAAGGACAAGTGAGGCGTGGATGTGTAGGACAGATATTGTATGCAAACCACAGATATGTCCATGCAGACCACAACTGCGGGTGACTGAAGAGTAGTGAACAGTGGACGCAAATATGTCACCCCAGGCCGTGGCTAAGATGGTGGAAATGTCGCTCGCTTTATCCCCCCCAGTGTGTGTGAGCATAGTGGGTTGGCCCTGAGCGTGGTTCTCTCCTGGAAAGGCCATTGTCACTGACAGGGCGGCACCTCGCAGTCTGCCACAAGGCCAATGCCGTGAGCAGTGGGGCCTGTGACCATGTGCGCCTGCTGGACCCCAGGACGCTGATATCCAGACCAGGCCTGCCCGCCCAAGCAGCTCAAGGTCGTACTGCTCACCTGCCGACACTGTTGTGTGTCAAAGAGGGCCCACCACATTCCTGTGACCTCAGCAGCCTCCGCAGACCATCGCTGGCCCCCACAACGCTGGCCAACATTACTCCTTTCTTGTTGACATACTCCCCCGGCGTACTCTTTGTTCCAGTAGGTCCCACATGTGGAACTGTGTACTGAGTCCTGAATGACAGTGACCCATAGTACGTGGCAGCGGCCATAGCACCAGACTCCCTTCGATCGTGTTGCCACTAACCCTGTTCAACGCAAACCAGCAACACGTGGTGCCACTAACCCTGATCAATGCAAGCCCGCGACACGTGTTGCTACTAACTCTGTTCAACACAAGCCTGTGACATGTGGTGCCACTAACCCTGTTCAATGCAAGCAAGCAACACGTGGTGCCACTAACCTTGTTCAATGCAAGCCTGCGGCACATGGTGCCACTAACCTTGTTCAACACAAGCCAGCGACACGTGATGCCACAAACCCTGTGCGCCCTGAGTGAAGGTCAGCCTCCAACAGAACATCATTGGTGTCTGAGCCTGCCACTGGGGGTTGTCATCAGCAACGGGCAGGTACAAACATGGTGTCTGGCATGATTCTGTGGCATTCATATAAGCCATGTTGCTGGACAGAGCTGGCATGTGCGCTCTGCTTCATGGCCTGGGGGTAGACCTCCCATTCTCCACGGAAGGCATCTATGACACATACAAGACCCTGCTCTTTCCTCATGACCCTACCCCAGTCTCCCGCAGATCAGCGTCCCATGGCGGTGGGTCCGTGTCGGCTGCTGTGCATCCAGGTGTTTCTAAAAGAGAGAAGACCCCACTAAGTTCCAGGAAACAGGGTACTGTCGACACTCAAAGTCAAAGGAAATCCCTGGACTGACAATTCCTTTCTCAATACTCCTACATCCCATATATACAGAGAATTCTGATAGGAAAAAACATTATGTATATAACTCCAACACTAAAATATGACGTTTACACTCTTTTTATTTTGTATATATAAAAAAAGGAATTTTCCTTACTTCACCAATTAAAATTTCAGAAAACCTTCTGAAAACATCAAATGTTAAAAACATATGCAATATATCACATTTAAAGTAAATATTCACAATATTTCATTAAACATAAGAAAGCAATTTATAAAAAAAAACGTATATATAGACAGAAACCTATTAGTCACTTTATCACATTACATTATAAAATCACAATACATATGAAGTCACAATATTACCCCTTCTACAAGTAGCTTCTAACGTTCCTACTACACATTATATTGATCCAAATTTCAGTATCCAAATTTTTGTATATCTGTTATTTCCTTGGGCTCTAATTGGATTCTATTAATCAAAGCGTCGACGCGTTTCGGTGTTATATCACTGGTACAGTAACACCTTCCTCAGGACGGGACAAATCAAGGGGGTCACCGTATTCCAATTTGGGTACCCTTTCTGTATACATAGAAAAATAGGTATCAGTCAGGAAGAGAATGCTAAATGTTCTCTTCATAAACACTTTTAATCTACTGTTTCAGTACATTCACAATACTAAGTGTAGTTTATCATTACATTTTCCCTATATTTAGTCTTTACATATATCTAAAATTCTCATGTGCTGTAACAATCCCATACTAACTTTTTTGGTTGTAAGATAGCTCACCTTTCCCTCCGTTACATTTTAGTGTTGCGCTATATATCTGGTGTACCAACCATTCACTCCCGTCACTCATACTGCTAAATTTACTCGTTTTGGTCCGAGAAAAGGAAGAAATGTTATCTCAACCCGGGAGATAGGCTCTTCTCCTGTAGGGCTTTATCTAGGGTATTCGCTTTCTGTTAAATAGAATTACCCTGTGTGGACAATAGAGGATATTCACAAATCTTTTCTTAATTTCTCACCATTGCCCCAGTTTACATTTTGAAAGAATTTACCTTTTAATTAAAACTGTGGTTCAGGTTGATATTCCAGTCTAATTTTTCTTTCACTCCAGTTGTTTTTTTGGTATTATGAACCTGAATATACAGAAACATGTTTACAGATATTGCTTTTCTTTCTAATATTAGTTACTTTAATTCTCCTATATTTATGTTTTAATTTACCTCTGAATAAGGTACATATGTCAGACTGGATATCTTGTTCCGCTAGTCCTTTTTTCCTTTTTTCAGAACTGCACTCTTTCTTTGTATCAGCTACTGGAATCTATTATAGATTTGTTGAAATATATCAGTTATTTTCGCCGTCCTTTCCCAATGTAAGGCTTTATTTATTCGAATGGGCTAGTTCTTACCTTTGTATTTAAAAGTTCTTTCACATCGAGGTATAATTTGATCTGGCGCTGGATCTTGTTTCACAGTCCCACTTTTCTTGAACTGGATATGTTCTGTGGGTTGGTATTAGTATTAGTGACATAATAATGAGAAATATCAGAAAACCCAGGCCCCTCAGGAGTGCAAGAGAACAAGAAACAAGGTATACTGGCACTAGAGAATACTCCCATAATTACCCTAACTAGTAGAATACTCACGGAAGCGGAAAAACAAGTGTTAGGGATGGGATTTAATTTTGTCCCCACGGCGGGCATCAATAAATTCCAAGTGGAAAAAGATCTCAGGGCATTTTTTAGAAAAATTAGACTACGTCGGTTTTTGAAAACAGACCAGAAAGAGATGCTCAGACAGACTCAGGGCTCAGAGCTAAATCCACCTTCACCCCTAGCATAGGGATGGTAGATAAAAACATTGAAATATTTGAATCTGTGGTAAAAATGGAAATAGGAAATCTAGTGGAAAAAACCAATATCAAGTCCACAACATCTCTAAAACTCAGAGAGAGGTCATTGAGTCTTTGTCAAATGATACCCAAATTATAATTAAACCAGCAGACAAGGGGGGGGGTCGTAGTTTTAATACAGAGAACTACAATGAAAGGGTTATGTCCCTCCTCTCAAATGAATTACATTACACAAAAGTATCTCAAACAAGACTAAAGGCACTCAAAACGGAAGTAGAGACATTCCTGCAAACAGCAAGAACGGAGGGTGTAATTAGTGAGGAAGAGTTCAAATTTTTACATAATAATAGCCCGAAGACTCCAGCAATCTATGGGCTCCCAAAAGTCCATAGGAATATGGAGAATCCTCCCTTAAGACCGATAGTGGCGTCTATTGACTCACTACTGGACCCCTTGAGTAAATTTGCAGACAGATTTCTTAAACCCCTAGTACAAGCTCAAAAATCGAATATAAAAGACACATCAGATATGATAGTGAAAACAGAAGGCATGAATTTTGAAGGTGATAGAGAAATTATGGTGACTCTAGATGTAGAGGCACTCTACACCAACATACCCCAGAGAGATACAATTGAAGTAATCAGGACAATCTTGGAAAATACAGAAATTAGAGGGGCAAATAAGGACTTTATACTACAATGTGTGTCCATGGTCCTTTTAAACAATATTTTCCTTTTTAAAAAAGATCTATATATTCAACGCAAGGGCACCAGTATGGGTGCAACATGTGCGCCCAGTCTAGCTTGTATCTATGTCAGTATGTTTGAAGAAAAGCATATCTATAACGAAGTCAGCCCATATTATGAAAACATCAGAAACTTGGTAAGGTTTATAGATGACATTTTCTTTATCTGGGCAGGAACAGAAAATGACTTGAAGGATTTCCTAACCTGGATTTATCTGGGTGATGAGAATTTGAAATTAACTGCATCATATAGTAACATCAAAGTGAACTTTCTAGACTTCTGTATAAAAAAATGAGGGAAATCAATTGAAGGTGGAGCTTTTTAAAAAGGAATCAGACCTTAATACGGTACTGCATTACAAAAGTTACCACCCTAAAAGTCAAAAGGATAGTGTACCTTTTGGCGAATTTCTTCGTTTAAGAAGGAATTGTACAACTATTAATGATTTCTACAAACACGCAGAAGAAATGAAACAAAAATTCCAAGAGAGAGGTTATTCTAGGAAATTAATAAACCATTCCCTAAAAAGAGCCCGGTATTACGACAGGGACAGTTTATAGAAAATTATAGGAGAAAAAAGGATATCGAAAAGATTGTGGTGGTGGGCTAATTTTCCAACATTGCCAACCAGGTAAAGAATATCATTAACCGTAACTGCAAAATCATAAATGATGGAAAGGAAACAAGACTACCACGCCCAATGTATGCCTACAGAAAAAATAAAAACTTACCTTCAAGTCTGGTACATACCTATAGGGATGATAAGGTAGAAACTCAAAGGACAAGGACAGGAGAGAAAGCTGTGGGAAACCACAAATGTCGATCCTGCAGCATATGCGATTTATGTTTAGTAAGAAAGGAAGTCACGTTAAATTCAGTTACACATAATATCACCACACTAAATAATTGTAGAAGTAAAAATGTGGTAAATTTGATCCTTTGCCCGTGTGGCATTGGAAACATTGGTGAAACGGGCAGGGAGTTAGAATAGAAGAACATAAATCTGCCATAAAAACAAATCAGGAAAATGCCCCACTAGTTAATCATTGGAAAGAGAAAGGACACAATGTGGGAGACATAAAATGAGTGATTCTGGAAAAAATAAAGGAACTAACTAGGATGGGGGATAGTAAGAAAAGACAGAAATTACAATAACAGTGGTATATGGTGAAGTTCAATACCATTAAATGCGGATTGAATTCTAAAGAGGACTGGGAAACTCTCATTTAAAACATAATAGAAGAGAGTAGAAATATTGGTGTGAGACAACCGACCAGCAAATAACCATATAGTGGTAGGGATTGTACCTTAATTATTAGACAGCTGTAGATACAGGAGAATGTGGGAAACAGCAATAAAATAATGTATATGGGTAAATATCACTTAATGAAGTATTTTCACATCTAAGACACCGGTAATAAAAGAATACCACTATGACCACCTTTATCAACCTTCAGGTAGGTAGGGAGTAGAACTAAAAACGGACTATAAATAGAGGCGTTATGAATTAGGGTTAATGCATATAGAAAGAATTTTAGCCTAATAACATACCAGATATAAGCGCCAAACTTGACCTTTACTCGAAAAAACAAAAAATTATACAGCACTTAGTGGGCGCAATGAAATTAAACTAGATGCGGGATCGGAAACGATCATGTGACCCCATGTATATATGGTGGCGATAAAAACATGATATTTGTTCGAAAAAAGGAAAAATAATACAGTATTTAGTGGGCAGAATAAATTGAAATTATTTGCGGGATTGAAAACGACCAAGGGACCCCATTTAAAGATGGCGGAGTTAGAAAACCTGGGATGAAAACGTGTTGCGCATGCGCGACGGCGCGAGGGGTTGTTGAATCTAGAGTGGACTGTAGGCCGTGACCATACTAATCAATATAGATATATACTAAGAGAAAATAGTGGGAGTCAATTATGACTTATGATATGACTATCAATCCGATAATTTGTCTTAAAAACGATGAGCTATAATAGCATTTATTAGGCGAATTCAAATTGCACCAACTGCAGACCCTGCTCAAAGATGGCAGCGCTGGTAAACATAAGTATGTTATGCTATGCGGTGTGCACAAACGCGAAAAATTCAAACAGCTGTTAACAATCACCATCGAATGGTCTCCAGATATAAACGAGCAAATGGAGACTTGTTTTAGAAAGAGAAAACGAGGCAGACGTATGGATCCACGATAAACCAGGTTGGTGTTCCCGGTCGGCGGGTGTAACTTTAGCGATAAAAGATACTTAACAGTAACGGTGCAGAAGCTCTGGGGTAGAAAGAAGCTACTGCTTCCCCCATTGCTTAAGGAATAGTTGCCGTTTTTACGCTATCAAGTCTGTTTTCAGACGAGCGGAAAAAATGCAACGGCTTTCCCCTAGGCCTTGGCTCATTCTGCCATAATACGTAACTTAAATTTAACTTTAACAATCCTGGCCACATTTCTTAGACTTATAATCAATGCAGTAACGCAGAGGGGGATTTTGATGAGGTATTCCCGAGTAGCAGGATATACAAAACGCGGTACAATAGTAAGTTCATGGACCCTTTTAGTAAGGAAAAATACTAAGATGTAAGGACTCAGTAAACTGGTAGGGTTAATGAGTAGAATCTAATTGAGTAGTGCAAAAAACCCTAGGGGAGAGGAAATAATGCTAAAGTAACGAGTACTTCCCCGATAGAGGATAGTACATGATATACAGTGTTAGTAAAACAATCGTATGGCAATTATTATGTCACTAATAACAATATCAACCCACAGAACATATCCAGTTCAAGAAAAGTGGGACTGTGAAACAAGATACAGCACCAGATCAAATTATACCTCGTTGTGAAAGAACTTTTAAATACAAAGGTAAGAACTAACCCATTCGAATAAATAAAGCCTTACATTGGGAAAGGACGGCGAAAACAACTGATATATTTCAACAAATCTATAATAGATTCCAGTAGCTGATACAAAGAAAGAGTACAGTTCTGAAAAAAGGAAAAAAGGACTAGCGAAACAAGACGTCCAGTCTGACATATGTACCTTATTCAGAGGTAACTTAAAACATAAATATAGAAGAATTAAAGTAACTAATATTAGAATGTAAAGCAATATCTGTAAACATGTTTCTGTATATCCAGGTCCATTATACCAAAAAAAACAACTGGAGTGAAAGAAAAATTAGACAGGAATATCAACCTGAGCCAAAGATTTAATTAAAAGGTAAATTCTTTCAAAATGTAAACTGCGGCAATGGTGGGAAATTAAGAAAAGATTTGTGAATATCCTCTATTGTCCACACAAGGTAATTCTATTTAACAGTAAGCGAATACCCTAGATAAATCCCTACAGGAGAAGAGCCTATCTCCCGGGTTGAGATAACATTTCTTCCTTTTCTCGGACCAAAACGAGTAAGTTGAGCAGTATGAGTGACGGGAGTGAATGGTTGGTACACCAGATACATAGATACATAGAGCAACACTAAAATGTAACGGAGGGAAAGGTGAGCTCTCTTACAACCAAAACAGTTAGTATGGGATTGTAACAGCACATGAGAATTTTAGATATATGTAAAGACTAAATATAGGGAAAATGGAATGAAAAACGACACTTAGTATTGTGAATGTACTGAAACAGTAGATTAAAAGTGTTAATGAAGAGAACATTTAGCATTCTCTTCCTGACTGATACCTATTTTTCTATGTATACAGAAAGGATACCCAAATTGGAATACGGTGACTCCCTTGATTTGTCCTGTCCTGAAGAAGGTGTTACTGTACCAGTGATATAACACCGAAACGCTTTGATTAATAGAATACAATTAGAGCCCAAGGAAATAACAGATATACAAAAATTTGGATACTGTAATTCCTGTCAGAAAATATTGTGAGGCTTTTTGGATCAATATAATGTGTAGTAGGAACGTTAGAAGCTACTTGTAGAAGGGGTAATATTGTGACTTCATATGTATTGTGATTTTATAATGTAATGTGATTAAGTGACTAATAGGTTGTGTCTATATATAGGTTTTTTAAATATATTGCTTTCTTATGTTTAATGAAATATTGTGAATATTTACTTTAAATGTGATATATTGCATATGTTTTTAACATTTGATGTTTTCAGAAGGTTTTCTGAAATTTTAATTGGTGAAGTAAGGAACAATTCTTTTTTTTATATATACAAAATAAAAACAGTGTAAACGTCATATTTTAGTGTTGGATTTATATACATAATGTTTTTTCCTATCAAAGTTCTCTGTATGTATGGGATGTAGGAGTATTGAGAAAGGAATTGTCAGTCGAGGGATTTCCTTTGATTTTGGCTGTACATCCAGGGCCACTAACCCAGTGCGACTCAAGTCATCCCCCCTTCTTGTTCTGACATTGCTTTTCAGAGTAACAAAAATATAAAGAGTCTGCCCTTGAAAATGATGATTAGAGGCTCACAAGGAGTCCAAAGGATTCAAGTTGAACAACATTGAGCTCACCAGAAGGCACAATCAGGCCACACGATAGATCAAACTACATATAGAAAAATTGATATATTTATTCTTGTTTTCGCTTCAAAATGCATAAGACATTTAAATTGCAATACAGTTTAAAACATTTCATCTTTCACGAGGTTTCCTAAACAGCCCCACCTCACCCTCTCAACAGTTTTCCAACCTCATCCTTTCTCTTCAATTATAGATACTTACACATTCATACAACTCAACACACGTAGCACAGTTCATATAACATCATTATGATTAAATAGACAAGGTACAGTATTTAGGGACCCAGGGGGGACCTCTCGGCACAGGGTCAAATATCAAATTCACGGATCCGAAGAAACAACGCCGACGCGCGTTTCGGTGCTTTGCCAGATCTTATGGCTGCACCTTCATCAGGGCTTGTGCATCGATGGGGTGGGGTAGAACAAAACAATGAGACCGGTGGCCAATCTAAAAATAGGGTCGGTCCGGGCCAACAGCGGAATAACTCATGTATCGAGGTCCTGATGTCAGCATAAGTGGAGACAGGTAAAGCAGTGCATCATAAATACACTTAATTAAAGGTTCATTCCTAGTCAGAAATTCAAGCTCGAAAAGCTAATTATAAATAACCGCACTCCAGGCTTTAGAACAGTTGAATCTCCACGCAGTAGATGAGAGCAAATGAGCGCCCAAAAGATGTCAAGTGATCACAGGGTGCCGTCACAGAAATTCATCTGCAAATCTCCAGGGCACGGTCCACCAGGGTATTAATACTCAATTTCAGTCAGAGGTATGAACGTATAAGCGGCTGACCAGAAATAACAAGGTCACAAATGCTCGCTTCTAGGGCCTGTCATAAAAATTCATGCACAAAAAATCGAGAATTCCAAGACCTTCGGTTTGAACTTCGACGCTTTTCAAATAGATGCGAATATGCCGAATAAAAGGTCGAAGTACTGAAGTCCTTTCCGGAGCGCCACAGAGGTGACGGGGGCTCATCATACGGCACTACTTCGACTTTTTATTCGGCATATTCGCCATGCTGCTCATCATGTGGTGTCTTTTGCATTGTCAGTGTGGTTAACGTATATGCATGATTGCTGTGTTTCGCACATGTACATGTGTTGGTTGTGCACTGGTTGATGTGTTATGTGGGTGCCCCTTTGGGCACATGGTGCACGTTGGACTACTTGGTGTTTGTGTGTGTGCTGAGGTGTTCCCTTGGGATCAGGGACATGATCCTGAGTCATAGTGGGTGTTCAGTGTGCTCTGCTTAATTGTGCATGCGTGCCATTATATCCATCTCCCCCCGTCCACCCACTCCCTGGTCGGTATGCACCCTGTTGATGTGGTGTCGGGTCAAGTTGGACGGTGTCTGGATCCCCTACTCCTGTCACTGTCTCCCGACTGGTGACTGTGGCCACCATTTTTCCATGTCATTCAGCTCCTGGTGTTCTGCTGGCCTCCCTCCTCCGGGGTGTGTTGCTGCTTTCGTGTTGGCAGTGAGTATCTGCTTGGTTTTGCCATTCAAATCAGTGCAGGGCCTCTTGTGCTCTTCCATTGTCCTCCTCTGCGATGCGACGGCATTCACATGATCCAAGGTGGTGTGGCATCTTTGACTATTTTTGTTGACAATGGCACGTTGGAGGTGACGTACAGTTGGTGGTGGTGTTCTGGCTCCTCCGTGGCAATAATCGGGTTTTCTTGGTGACTGTACCCTGTCTTCCTCTACCTCTTCTCATTGGCCTTCCATGGGCCCTGTATTCTGGGTGTTCCTCATTGGGTATTGTGGGGTTCATGTTATTCTCTGCAGTCAGTCAGGGTGCATCCGTGGTACTCCGCAGTTGATGCCGTTTTTAGTGGCATTTTCTGTATGCTGTTCTTGTGCTTTTTCCCGCATTACCCGTGGGTATTGCTGGCCTCTCGCTGCTTATCAGTGATTTCCTCATTGCGCCTTGGCCCATCAAATGTTTTTTCGCGGTGAGGTTTGTGTTTTTATCTCTATCGAGGTGATTGTATCGCAGACATTGGCCGCGGTTTCGGCAGACTATCGCATGGTACTGACTTGTTGTGAATTCCACATTGACACAGGGTTATTTTCCCGTGATAGGCTGCGATGTGTAAAGTTGGGTTAGCATATTTTGGTGATGTTTAGCACATGTTCTTGTGAATATACCCCTTAGTCTTTGGTTAGCATTGCAGTGAAAATGTTGTTGAGAAAAAAAAGGATCAGGGACCATTTTTAATCAGACTTTTAATGAGTTACATAATTTCACCTGCCCTACGGTTGATCACTTCCTTCTCTATTAATGAAATTAAACAGGCTTTCTTTACTATGGATAAGTCCCAATGGTACAATAATTGAGTTTTGAAAATTCTTCTGTATTTTTTATTATGAAGATTTCTCTTTTTCAGTCGTAACATATTCTAAAGCATCTTCATACTGAAGACCCTGATGATGGAAGTTTGCAATGCACCTAAAGAGAGACACTAATTTACCTACCGTGGCCCCTATACCACATATGGCAATAGTGGTTAACAATAAACTCAAAACCCTTGACCTTTAAACATAATTTATGTATGTACGGAATACGTTCCTTTCAAGGACGTTGAAATTCCACTAGCTTGCCAAGAGCATCAGCTCTGGTTTAAAGGCGCCCTAAAACATCAAAATCACATTACCAGGCTTGGTCCACGGGGTAGACCAGGAGCTACATGGCCGGTACTAGCCAGCTATATACCACATCCTGACATTGAAAGAATGACAGGTCCAGAACTGTTAGCTCAACTAAAACAGTTAATTAAAATACATAGACTGTTGGTTCAATATGTAATGCGGACTTTAACAGTCCAACCTGCCATAAAGATTCCGCAGCACACCCCTCATCAGGCGAATACAAACAAAATTACACCACAGACTATATAATCAGTCATTGGTAAATTACCCGCAAAACGGGAACAAATTCCGTTCTGGTTAGCTCAAATATTACTCAAATAGAGGCAGTATTTCCCGATAGTCCACCTCATGAGAAACACAGGAGTCTGACAATTTGTTTACCAATGGGGATTGCACTACACGTAGAAGACTGCGGCACTTAGGGTACAGTCTTTGCTTCAATCTACACAAAAACATATGGTGTTCCGTCTATGGCGGTAATACCAGACGTATCTATTAATCAAATGGGGAAGAATCACTGGTCCTGCATAACCAGGGTATGCAGGTCGTAGATTGGTGTGCCCCAAATAAAAAACCCTCATGCATGTTTTGGAAGGATCGGGGTAGTGGTATATCTTGATTCTCCGCTATTCATACACGTGTGTGCATAATCATTGGGTCAGTTTGTTATGCAGCCTCCACCCGGAAGTTCTTACCCATGGTTAAAATCAGTAGTGATCAGTGATGTGGTCAGTGTTCTGTGAAGTTAAAATACCCGGACAGCCAGATTCTGTGCTTTATTAGGTCTGGATTTGGGTAGCCTGTTGGCAAATTTGTAAGGTCGTGCGTCCTGTGAATTTCTTAGGAACTCATACACACACAAATTGTTAGTTAAAAGTGGTCAACATGTTTCTGCCCTGTATTGCCTTGTTAGGTCTGGCGAGCTTTCTTCAGGACCATAGTGAGTGGTGAAAAGTGAGTGTTTATAATAGAAACTTTCTAATTATAATCAAAAATTGAAAAAGGAATAAAGTGACCTGTTATCCTTAATTTCAAGAAGGTCTCATTGTACCTGTAAGAGAAAAATAAACAGTGTATATACAAGGGGGGGGGGGTGGAAGGGTAGGGGTTAAGGACACACACAGCAGATCAGTTCTGCTACATTTACCACAAATTCAAATGTTGAATATATCATTAAAATGATGCAACTAGAAAATGGCAATACTTTGTAGACCTCACAATTAGTGGCAGTTTCAACTCTCTCATCTCTGTACGATATTATTAAAGGTGATGTACAGTGTTAGTACAATCTATCCACTTATATATCTGCGTTATCTTAAGCAAAAGAAGCAAGTCTAAAGATCAGACATGCCGAAGATCTTGAGAACACAACTCAAGAACGGGGAGTGGGCCCAGACAATGCTAGACAGCGCAGCAGAAGTCACCATAGCTCGCAAGATCCTGAAGGATCATCTGTAGACATTGGACTTGAATGAATGTATTCAAGTTGAAACTGCCAACACAAGGGTTAGTGTACCCCATAAGTTATATGAAGTAACACTCCGGATGGAGGGGAACATTACTAGAAAAATAAAAGCAATCTTTTGGGAGAAGCTATCTAAGGGTAATGACATTCTTGTAGGTGAACAAGACTGGCCACCTGAATTTGTCAGGGAGTGCCCACATGGCGAAGAGATAATTATGCCAGCCTTTTCTAATCACATCCCAATTCATAAAAAATACACCTTGGCCAGAACGTGGGCTGTAGCCCAGGCTACAGCATTATACAAAAATAACGTAGGATGGTATGAGGACTCTCCTCATCATAAAATCCAGTTAAAAAATCTACCTACTGCACAGAGGCAGTATCCAGTTAATCAAGAAGCTAAAAACAGGTCAGGGATAAGCATGGGCGAATTTTGCGAATCTGGCGTTCACGAATTTTGCGAATTTGCGAACTCGCAATCCGCAAAATCCGCGAATTCTCGCGAATTTGCGGATTTTTTTTGTGTGTTCGCAAGGATTTCTGCCAGTTTGCAAGGATTTCTGCCAGTTCGCGACGGTTTTATACCAGTTCGCAATTGCGAACTTACATGTCGGCTCGCAACGGTCACAATTATGTTGTTTCTACGTCTGGCTCATCATCACAGGTTCCCAGCACCCTCTGTTTCACCCCTGCCACCCTCTGTTTCACCCATGCCACCCTCTGGTACATCAATGCCACCCTCTGGTTCATCAACACTGTAGATTATGGGGGGGAAAAGCAAGCACACCTGCTTGCTTCAACTGACATGAATTAATTTGGGGTTGATTTATTAATGTGTCACTGTTTTAAAATTCCAGTCTGGCACCTGCTTCCTTATCTGTAATTTGCTTTCTGTTGCAGTGCAATTTTTTTCCAGGACCTTTGTGGCCTACTTGTAGCTATTCTATGAGCCTGCTGTGAGGGTCAGAGCAGGGTCATAGAATTGTTGCAACTAGCAACTGAACTCTGGAGGGGCCCTTGTCAGGAAGCACTACAGGGAATGGTTACTAATGATGAGTTTGAACTTTTGAACCTGCTGAATGCTTTCACTATTGCAAAACTCGTTTTTCTGCAGAACAGCATTACAGCAACTGTAATGCCCCAAACAAGCCTATATGAGAAAGTTGATTTCTAATCCAAAAGTTATCCAAAGAAAATCAAAAGGCCTCAAATCCAAAAAAGTGCAGGCAAATGTCAACCTGAGGAGTTATTCTGATAAAAATCATCATTTTCAGAAGGTCTATGCTGCTTGCTGATAGATTTCTTGTGCAGAATTACAATTTTTGTAATTTCGCGAGTGCGAGATTGTTGCTGCCCGCCGCACCTACATGTTCGCAATTGCGAACTTACACTACACGCCGCAAAATTGTATCACCAAGAAAAAAAAATCCGCTGCGTGCAAATTTGCGGATTTTCGGTAAATTTGCGCGCGTTCGCGGATTGCGAATTTACCGAAAATCCGCAATATCCGCGAGCGGAACGGATTTTCCGCCCATGCTTAGTCAGGGAGATCTTAGATCAACTTGAATACCAAGGGGTGATTGAAACATGCACATCATCTATGAACAATCCTCTGTTTCCTGTCTCCAAACCAGACAATTCATATTGTCTAGTTTTGGACTACAGACACTTAAACTCTTGTTGCAAAACTTTTGCGGTACAAAAGGCACACAGTGCAGCACTGATGAATAACATTGTGCGGAAAAAATATAAAACCACATTAGATATTTCTAACGGTTTCTTCTGTCAAACCATTGAACAAAAAAGTAGGTACTTGACCGCTTTCTCAATAATGGGGACACAGCGACAATTTTGCCATCTCCCCCAGGGATTCAAGAATAGTCCAGGGTTATTTTCAGCCAGAGTAACAAAGTTACTACAAACGTATGATGATGAGGCATTATCTTATGTCGACGACATCTATCTTACAGATGATGATTTGGACGTGCACTTGAAAAGAGTGAACTCTATAATACTTGGGTTCGCTTCTGAAGGGTACAAATTCAATTTTAGGAAATCACGAATTGCCCACCTCAACGTCCTATACTTAGGCTACGAGTTATCAAGTGAAGGCAAAAGCCTGGCAGGCCAACTTTCTAGAGAAATGTGCGCTGCTCCAACATCCAAAAACGCTGAAAAACGTACAGTCAATTCTAGGTTTCCTGAATTTTGGAAGAAAGTATGTTCTAAATTACGCAGAAAGGGTTAAACCGCTCTACGAACTAATAAAACATGATTTCAAATTAACTAATTGAACTCAAAAACACACAGAAATTTTGCGTTCAGTGCAAACAGACATGTTAGCAAAAACACAGTTACAGACACGCGATAACGTGCGCAACCTTGTGATTCGAATCATCCCAGGGAGATCCGGATTCACATTCCTAACCTTTAATGAAGGTGAAAAGGTACCAATAGCATTCAAATTACACTTGTACACACAAACTGAAATGAAATTCACTTCTACAGAAAAGATTCTGACAGCGGTTCAAACTGCAGTAGCAAAAGAAAGAGCTCTGGCACAGGGTAAACGCATAATGATCGTTACGCCTGTACCTGCCTTAGAGGCAGTAACAAAGTGAGCATTCCAAATGCTAAGGCGTTACATCCGAGATGGATACAATGGGTTAATTCTCGTGCTGCAACAGACGTTGAATACCTTTTTGACCCTTACTTAAAGACACAAGAATTTCTACAGTACGAATACGAATGTCCTCTGCCAAACGAGATTCTGCCTCTAGAACATTACGGATGTATAATTTATACAGACGGATCAGCACAGCCCGCAATTGGGGGTAAACAAGCCTATAGTGCTGCGTGCGCGATTATTAAAGGTCGCTGGCACGAAGGTAAATTTCGACCTATGGTCACAAAAACTCAATCACTCGGAGACTGTACAGCTCAGGGAGCTGAACTACAGGCTTTCAAGATGGTGCTTGAAAATACTGATCGCGAATTACCCATACACATAGTGTGCGATTCGTATTACTGCGTCCAGTCTTACAATAAATATCTGCAGAACTGGGTTCAAAACGGTTTCAAAGATGCAAAAGGTGGCACAATTAAGCATAAAATGCTTTGGGAACGAGTAGTTCTATTACAAAAAGAACTACAAAAGAATCACATTATCCTTACACTGAGTCATCAGCGTGCTGGCGTTCACGTTGCAGGGAATTCATTGGCTGATGAGGCCGCAAAGGCAGCTGTGCAAACGGCTTCCGTAGCTGCAATCACTCGTTCAAAAACAAAAATAGACGGTGAAACAATGCTAGCAGTAAAAGCATCAATGAAAGGCAGCTATGCAGCGTTACCTCTAAATTATCCACTCGGATATACATACATAATTGATGCAAACTCCATTCCTTTTGCTCGAATCCCTGGAGTGGGGGATAGAGTAATTCCAAACAAGAACCGGAGAGGTGCTTTGATTCACGAAGCACATATGGGAGTGGGTCTGACACATTAAGGGATCTTAAAATCTCTAATACAATTAGAAGAGATGTACTGTTGGCCGGGAATGAGCGTCACCGTTTACGAATTCGGAATTAACTGTGATACCTGTTACAGAGATCATAGCTTTGAAAGCCACCAGATACCTAACTACAGTGTAGCCAGCCCAGTACAGACTCCACTGTTAGACAGCATTAGACTTTCTGCACGCAGACGTCACCATGGACGGATGTGGTCCCATAACTATTAGGACAAGATTCATTTGGATGTGGCCTAAGCGCTCGGCTGATGCCCGAACTGTTATAAAAGATTTGCGAGTCTTTATCGGCACATACGCAATCGGCACGCTACATTCTGAATAGGGTCCTGCGTTTAGCTCTCGAACTTACAAAGAGGCCATGGCCAGCTTGGGCGTTGCATTGCGGTACTCAAGTACTCAAGTGAGTAAAAGCATGTAGTCCTAAAGAGTGTGTCTAAACACTCTTTAGGACTACATGCTTTGACTCACTTTGTAGGGGTTCTTAGCTGTTTGGAGCTTGTGTGAGCTCTCATTTAGACCCCAGTCTTTCTTGTTGGTACTATCAGTATTTGAGGGGATAATATTCTGGGCAGGTCTTTAAAATATCCCTTAGACCCTTCCTTCACTGTGAGTTTTTTTTTGCGGTACTCAAAACCATTCCATCCTGAGGGAAATGCGGTAGTGGAAAGAAAAACCTGTGACATAAAGCAATCTATGGTATTAGGTTAGGGTGACGGGTGGGTCAAACATCTAATAAGTGTCCATCGTAGTCTTAATAATCTGCCAAGAAATTCTCTGGGTGGAATCACTCCATATGAATTACTATTTGGGACTAGAATGATCATCCAGGATTTTGATCCTCAAACTTCAGTGGTGGAACAAAAACCCTTTGATTTCAAAGACAGTTTGGCTGTTTTACAGGACTTAAATGAAACAAGAAGAAGTCTGAGCAACACAACACAAAAGCCAACGACCACTGAAGAGAAACCACCTGTCACAGCAAGGCCTGTCTGGATTCCAAAGATTGGGGATCTAGTCAGAACAAAAGATCGCGGATAAGAAGGAATTTGGGCCTTCTTACAGAAAACCAGTACCTGTGCTAGGAATCCACGGATCAAGAACAGTGTTACTGCCGCCCTTGCTGGAACAAAGGAGAACAGGTCCATATCCATCGACCTGGTAAAACCACATCACGTGGCCGATAATAAGTAGTAGGCCCAGTGGACTCCCGAGATGTAGCAGACGACCAAATCTTATTACAAACCAAGAGGTTCAAACTGAAACACTTATCACCTTTGATAAACCTGCAGTAAGAAAAGAAGGACTATGCAACAAAGCAATGGAACTTGTGCCTCTTAAGACCCAAACAGTTCGCAAGAAAATCCTGTCTACAATGATATAGCCTGTGACTATACAAATATGACAAAGGAAGAAGCAGCTCCAACGATTCCAAACAATCCTGATTCAATTCCAACAATTGACAGAACTGCCTCTGGCTATTTCATCAACTTTGATACATTTTGTGAGGATCCCAGTGAACCTGAAACTACGCCAGCTAATAAAACTTTCAAAGAAAAAATAACAAAACTCTAACATCAACTTAAAAAAACATACCTGGTTTTACCATTGGTTGAATTTTGCATTGTGTTAGTTGTAATTTTTCTCCTACTTTGGCTCATTCTTGTTTTAAGTTTGGGAAAGATGATAGATGGAAAATACAGTACAATAGACACAGCAAGTAAGAACATCAACTTGCTCCTGAAACCTCACAAATCATCTCATCGTGAGCGAAGAGACCTGTCATCAGTGAACATCACCGCCGTTCCTATACCTGGTGGTATAGCATAGGACACAACTGATTATGACATTTATGGCCTGGTGGAACTGGTTAAGGTTTCTTTGAGTGGCTTTGTCTCACCCAGCACGTTTTCTGATGCTTGGGACTTTGAAACTGTTAATAACATGATGGCAGACTTAGAAATGTCAGCAAAATTCACAAATCATGAATACTTAGAAGGTTCATCAGATTATGAACACATGTATTGTTTTAATCATTATGGTCACCAGTATTTGCACAAATCTGCAAACCCTGAAACTGTTTTTACTTATAATCAATGGGAACATTGTCCAACAATGCCAATAGGCAGTTCAAAAACATTTTATTAAACGTTTCATTACATCTGAGGTTTTAATGTCACAAATCCAGAAACGTTTTTATTTTAAAAATGTGAATAAGACAGGAATGAAAAACATGCTGACCAATACTAAACAAATTTATTCTGCAAACTTTTATGCTCAGCTGTCTACATTAGGTTTTAACTTTTGGAAAGACAACATTGAGACAAAAACTGTCTGGGGCACAAAAGACTGGCAGGTGCAAGGTTTAGAAGCCTTATTTAGAGCCTGCATTATCCTAGAACAAATAATGTTTTAAATGACACTGTTCAACAAACATTTTGTCTTGGTTTGGATAAGATAAAAGATTTAAACAAACCGTCCATACCTAAGCCCACAACTGACAGTAATAGCACTTCAGATGAGGAGGTAGACGTAAAACAGATTTTACAACAGAATAGAACTAATCCTGGTTGGAAAAAATGGTTAATCTGTCCCACAGACATGAATAACTGTCAAGATAGATTCCTGAACAAAACACAAAGGGTACAAAGTGACTAGGCCAGATCCAAGATATTCCCAGAGGAAACATCCAGGGATAGTTACAACATACAGTGTAGGAAAACTATGCCTTGAGTCGCTACAGAAATCCACACTTCCAGAAATTAAACAACACTTAACTTTACTTAAAGAAGGTGTTGATTTGCGAGACTTCCTACTTGGACCTCGTAAACCACGTAAAAACGTTTCATATACGCCGGTATATACTCTGCTTACAATGAAGCATGGAAAGTCATGCAAATGGAAACTGCAGAAAGAATATGAGAAATTGATTGTATTAGTTTAGAGAAAGCTCTCTCTGTAGTGGACAATGGGTTAACAACTCTGTCCTCCAGAATTTATTCTTCGGACAGCATTGTATCCTCTGCCATTGACATAATAGAGCAGGACTTGCTAATGTTACAACATGGCCAGTCTCAATTACGTTCTATAATGTTGCTAGGCTGAACATTACAAAATCTCCGTTCAGGCTACGTGCCAAGGCGTCTAATCAACACCACGTCATTGTTTACTGTCTTTAACCTTACAGATAAACAAATCTCTTTGGCACAAAGAGGAGCAGACTGTACGGTGCATAGAAAAGCTGGAAAGATTATGATTAACAGTTTCTGAGAAACCAGTCGTGGAATGGATAATACATGACACCATCACAATACCAGTGACGATTTTCCAGTTTCATTATTGCTTGAAACACATACCAGCGGGCATGTATGAAAGGTTGGGTAAAGAGTACATTAAGTCAACCTGGAATTTACTATACACACACAAATGTTGGAGATGGGGAAAGAAGGTATTTCTTAGTGGAAAAAAATTGTAAGCACTCGCTAAGCGGTACACTTTTATGTCAAGGTATTAATTTACACGGAGCCTGTGAGGGTTCTTCAAATAACCTTTCTGGCCACCTGCGCGGTTCTCCAGCGGCAGTGATAGACCCAGTTTTTGGGCAGCTATCCAATGGTAGCTACATAATGTTGAGTGATCACAGCTGTTGTGGAATTATGCCAGGTTTAGCCTATCTTGTTAGTGTGTCAGCCAGGGTCACTTGTTGTATGCAAGTATTGTTTCCTAAAACGAAGACAGGCGGGGAGTTGCTGTTATGGCCTTCACTGAATATCTCTTCTATACGAATAGATACTTTAAGCAGAATGAAAGCCATTCTTTTGCAAAAAAACGGTGCCACTGACCTCGTCCAGAGAAACGTATGATCTGCAAGTCGTAAGGACTTCCGCAGAGATACATGCCCTATTATCAACGAACTGCCCAATACATTTCGCTGAAATGTTAGGTCGTATCTTAAACATGCCTGATACCAGTGCTATTGTACATGTATTTAAGGCAGTTTTTTCGGGACTGTTAGCACCCTTTCAAGCAGTCCTAGGAGTTTTTCCAAATTTTGTACACTCTGTGTTCGGCGGTCTGCATTCTCATTTTGGGACTCGTAGCAGGAATTCTATTTTTGTTTCTTCTGCTCCGAAACGGCAAGTCCAGTCGCCAACGATACCCAGACTACCATGGAGAATGCTCTCCTAGCCATGCGGTACTGTGAAAGAATTACCCAGATTCTTGGCTTGTCTTGTTTACGAGATCTGAACACCACATGGTTTCTCTCGTTCAGACCAATCTGGCAAGTTTGCATCTTACCTGTTCTACGATTCCTGCTTTGCGGAGAAGAATGCGTGTTGGACGTTTGTCTTACACTTCCATCAGCACTGCCAACAGATGTTGACGCTTTGCTAGGTCCGGTAATGGCTCATGCATCGTGTTGCTCCCAACGGCTGCCAATCCTGATGACGGCATTCGTGGAGATCTCACCAGCAACTACAGTTAATGGTGAGGTACGTGGACCAACAGGCACCAAGGGACCATCTGCTGCGAACATTGCTAATGCGAATGACGTGACAGCAATGCTTCTCATCTGTGCACAATTGATCTACTTAATGAAGTAGTTCCACTTTCACCTACTGTGGTAGATGATTTCTTTGCCAGCCTAGACGATTTGATGTTTTCTCCTGACACTGAAAATAACTTTTGAAATCTGCACACAGCGTTCCATGAACTCTGAATTCGACCTTCGCTCATCAAAACAAAACTTCTAATTCTGGAACTCTATTTTTTCTACTATTTTGATTTGACTTATTCCAAAATTAAACTCTTTTTGGCAAAAATAAATCTGCTTAAAGTAGAACTATTCTTAAAGAACAAGGGGGCATATTAGCAAGCGGCAGCAATAATTATCACTGACCGCTGCTAGCTTGAGGAAATCTATCGCCCGCTATCACTTGTGATAATCTCTATGGTAGTGTTGTATTAACAACGCTTAATGCCACGGAGATAAAAATCCCAGCGATAGCTGGGATTATCACCGTTTTCAATGGAATATTGCTGGTTTTCCAGCGATATTCCATTGAAAATGGTGATAACCTTGCTGATAGGGCAGGACAATCTTAGCCATGTAATCCACCTCCCATTGGATTACATGGCTAAGTACAGATCACAAGTAGGCGTTAGGAAAGTAGCGTTAACTGTGGTTAGCGCTTTTCCTAACGCTCTGCTTATTAGCGAGCAGCTTGATAATAGGAGAAATGTCTCTTAGCGACATTTCTCCTATTATTTTGCTCTGGACCGCCCACTTTGCATCTCATTAGAGATGCAAAGCTGGGCGTTATTGACAAGGGCGCAAAATCAGCAAAACATGCAATAGCGTGTCTTTGCTAATAGGGCGAACAAATTATTGCCGCTTTTCAGACGAAAATGGCCGCAAAAGCAGCGATAATTACAAATCGCCTGCCTTGTTAATATGCCCCAAGAAGTCTTTGAACACTTCCTAGAGACAATATTTGACCTTATCCTCAAAACAAAACAATATAATATTTCTGCTATGGGATGGTCTCGAAAATGTTTCTGTAATAAGAGCCATTTCATACAGGTGCATTTCCTTATTCATTTAGTTAGTATTAATACTTTGATGCTATATACTTCATATGAAAACACTATTCTTAAATGCGTGCAGTCACTAGCTCATTTTTCGTGTGCAACCTTATCAAATGCATTTTGTGTATTTTGGGTGGGATTGTAAACACATGCTTTAGATATGTTTTAGTGTTTATAATTTAGTAATGTTAAACATAATAAAGTGGAGTGGGTGTTGTATATGAATTTAGGACCCTAGTGTAATTTTCCCTATTCATGCCCATATATAGGTATAAATCACTCTATCCTTATATAGGCATAGAAATCATAACCATATTTAGCCTAGCCTATGCAGTCCAAATATGGCATGGCTACTTCCACTAGTTCTGAAAATCCACAACGATTTCTTGGAAAAACCCGCCTTCAGCAGTCAGGGACTTCCCCTTGCTTGAATATTGATTTATCCAAGAACTCATGGAGTTTTCAAAGAACTGAGTCTTTGATGAGGTTATTATGTCCGACCTTACATCAAACTAGGCACCTTCAAGGTATAAATATGCCCACACTTGCCCAGGCAAACACACAGTGGTTTGGAGTAGTTCGACTATCTACCTACACGACACAGCTCGCTGCAGCAAGTGCCGAAGGAAGCCGACCCTCCAGCAGACGCACTGAGAGAGACGCTGTCTTTTCTCTTGCCGAGAAATCCAGCTCCAGTGTTTCCAAACTACCCTTGGGGGTTGTTGGGAAATCGAGTCCTGAGAGAGACATACCAGACCTCCTTCATTCTAAAACCAAGGTACCGAGCTGATTAGACCCTTAGAGAATTCTTGGATAGGTTCTTGGCAAAAGAATACTGAAACTAAGCTACACCTCACTTACTTCTTCCCTTGTACTAGACCTAGGTTAGGTACACTGGGGTAGGCGTATTTTAGAAGCACCAGTTGAGTACTTTTTAGTCTTTATTTATTAATGGATGTATTATATACGTATTTTGTGGCTTAGAAACCATATCATGCTTTTACAGTATTATTTTATAATACTCTTCGTACTGTACGCATTGTACTTTGCAACCAGTATTACAATTGTAGCAATTCATTTCCTCTGCATGAGAAAGAAGACTGTTCAATAAATACCTTTTTATTGAAAACGCCAGTCTCTCTATTTCTCTGCACCTCTGGTGAAATGAAGCATGCACGATTAACTGAGTGAAATAACTATCTATTGTTTCCGCGACTCTAGTGATACATTTCTTATTCTTGGGAAACAAAGATGTCATGTTTATGCGGTTGTCAGAAACTAATCCCTTCTTGTTAATTCGAGAAAGTTTCTAGTGACCTCTGAGCTAGCTGGCACTCACAATTAAGTCTAATATATTCGAAAGAGACCTAGTAGACCTCAGTCCTACGTCAAATCTATAGTATATATTATTCCAATGCGCAGAGCCTTTTGGGAATATAGGAACTACACTACAGGAAGACATGGCTTGGCAGTTCGGGCTGGAGTGTTCCCATGAGGCGCAGAGTCAGGCTAATTTGCATATGGCCATGTCTGAACAGGGGTGGTGAAGTGAGCTAAAGAATAATGATGGATTAAACCCAGATCAGTTGACTGGGGGTGAGTGTTTGATGTGCTCAAATGCTCCATGCATCATCCCCGTTGATATCGCTTTGTTCGCCCTAAGTTGGCAGGGTATGCCCTGACGTGGGTCTCTTGCTCACTTTGCCACTGGATTCAAGATAACCTGGGTGATGACGGCTGATTAGCCAGAAGCCGGTCCCGGGATGCTTGTTTCTGGTCCAGGGAAGACATGGCTTGGCAGTTCGGGCTGGACTGTTCCCATGAGGCACAGGGTCAGACTGATTTGCATATGTCGACGATGTGTACGATGCCGCTACCGACTCTGTGACCTGAAGGCACAGCAGAGGGCACTGCAGCAACACCGCCTCGCAGCCTTGCTCTCACTGACTACGCCTGTTGATGCCGCCACCAAGCTGCTGCTTTCACCGTGACCTGTGGGCACTACACTCTGCACTGCCTTGCTTCATGCTGCAGTTTTGGCACCGCGGAGAGCACCGCCGCAACGTGCCCCTGGTCTCAACGACAGCGCCTGTTGACGCCACCACTGAGCAGCTGCTCGCACCTCGACCGGTGAGCACCACACTCCAAACCACCTGACTTTACAAGGACGCATTGCCCTGCCTGATGCATCCACTCCCTGCCAAAATCGACGCAGCTGCTTGCACAGTGGTTCGAGGGCACAGCTTGTAAGTCACACGACGCACCGCCCTCATCCCTCACCGCAGCCTTGGCCTACCAACGCTGGCGCCATCGACTCCAGTTTGTCAGCCGACGACAGCAGTTCAGCAACGATGACGATGCTGCTTGCACCGTCGCCTGCTAGCATTGTGAAGAGCACTGCCTAAATCTCGCACCACGACCCTGGTCTCACCGACAATGCCATTTGATGCTGCCACCAAGCCACTGCTCGCACCGTGACCTGGGGGCACTGCACACTGCACCACTGCCCTTCACACTGCAGCACCGGATGCCTGCGAGCACCAGCGCTCCTGATTCCATCAGAGAGGAGCTCGACCTGTAAAGCGAGTGACTTCAAGGGCCCCATCGCCCTGCATTTCTCACAGGTACTGTTTTGCGGGTCTTCCAAACACTGTAGCTGACCCGCGTCCCCGCGACCAGCCAAAACTATTGGATTTTGATGTTCACAATGGCGTGGTAGCCCGGACGGAGCTACCCACACAAGGAACTCTTTTTAATCAGAGTATTTTTGGAACTGTGAACTTTTAAGTATAGCATTGTGTATTTTTATCGTGTTTGGTCTTGTCTTAATTATATAAAAATATTGGATATTTTTCTAAACTGGTGTAGTGTCCTTTTGTAGTGCGTGCACTGTGTAACTGTTGGTTATGTGTAAATGCTTTACACACTGCCTCTAAGATAAGCCTGGATGCTCATGCAAAACTACCAAGGGGGTGAGCATGGGTTATTTTAGAAGTGTAACTCCCTTACCCTGACTAGAGTGGTGGTTTTTGCCTGGCTTTTGGCCCACGCCCTAGCCTACCAAAAATCCCATTTCTAATATTGGTTGTCAGCGGTGAGGCCTGGACTTGCGTTTGCACTTGACTTACAGTGATTGGTGGACACTACTACCATTTCGCAGACCATTACGTACCACATACTGTTTTTTGGGGGGGGGTCTATTTTTACCTTTCCATTGGTTTTGTTCTTGAACTTTCCAGTACAACAAGCCTGAATTAATTGCATCATCTGGTGCACCCTTGGAAGTGGCCTTTGAGGAGGAGAGGTTAGAAACCCACAATGTTTAGGGATTGAAGGCGATCTGCAAAAACCTCAAAATCCAAAGAAGGAGCCTCACCAGAAAAGAGGAGCTACAAAAGGCTCCGAGGGCCTGGGTGGCAGCCAGACATGCTAGTGAGCTCGTCTGGTGTGGATGTGTTTTTGGGAGTGTGGCACCCTCTAAACCAGGCAGCATCAGGTTGTCCCCAGAGGAGCTGGAGGACAGGCGGGAAGCAAGGAGAGTTGCTGTGAAACTGGAGAAGCTTAAGTTAGCCCTGGCGGACAAAAGGATGATGTTAAACTATGCGTTTAGAATGAGAGAGCTGGACTGGGAAGCCAGTGGGGCTAGGCCCAGCCCAGATGGTGGCAGCAAAAGTGTTAGGTCTAGTCTTGAAGATGAGGTACACACACACACACCCATTTGGGGACCTGCTTCAAGGAGGGGATTGACATACACCCGGGGGTTCAGGATTATGAGATTACTCCAGTGGTGCGCAGTGTGCCTAAGGTGGATTGGGGAACAGGGACAGGGGATTCTTTTTCTGGTAGTGGGAGGGACACTCTACTGATTCTAGATGAGAGGTACAGGGAGAGGGGTTCCCCCATGATAGAAGCCCTAGTAAGTGGTTATGGAGACCAGCCAGAAGAGTATGGGTTAAGCGACAGCAACAGTCAGACACTGTCTCGCCAGTCTGGTGAGAATGATGTGGGTTACGTTTCCGACGCACCGAATGGTTGGGTGAAGGGTAGTTTGGTTAACACCTGTGTGGGGCTGTGTGATTCAATTTTTGGAGAGCATATTTTAAGGCTCTGTTTTCCAGAGCTATGCCAACACCTGGTGGATTGTGAGTTCTCTGACCCCAGGGTGCTTGCACTAGATGCAGACCATTTGGTGGATTCCAGAAGATCTGAAGAAGCATCTGGGGGTCACCCAGAAGGAAGTGGCTTAGATATTTCCCAACCGAGGGTGGTGGGAAAGGTTTGTGGTAGCCCAGAGAGGTCACGGTGTTGTGGAAAGGGTATAGAGACTCACATCCTGTCTCTGAGAAGGAGGGGGAATGAGCTGTGGCCTAAGGTGCCCAAAACTCGGTCCCAGAACCTGGGTGGTTCCAGGAGGGAACAACAGGTGGGGAGCCTAGGTTGTCTGGTAGGCCGGCTTTTCAGGGGATCTCCCAGTGGCAAGAGAATGTGGAGTGTCTGTAAGCAGAGCTCCAACGGTTCGGGTGTCTGACGGTGCCGCTCTTAAGTGGGGGGTGTAGAAGTCCAGATGGAGGGGTAAGAGGGGGATGTGTTCCCCCAGCAGGAAAACCAGTGGGTCAGAGGCAAACCAGAAGGGCTGAGCCTCCTAGGAGTGAACATGGGGACACCACTTCTGTCCTGGGGGATATTCGCGCACTGTCAGAAGGACGGGGGTTGGGAGATCTGCGCCAGGCTGACGGTCACACAACACATGAATCATGTGTTAGCCTCAGGGGGGGCATGCGTGCTCCCAAGGAAGTGCTGGTGTACCGGGCTGATGTTCAACCATGGGGGTTAGTCCCCGGGTTGGGAGGTCAGGTTCAGGTCCTGCCTGACCTGGAGGGAAGGACGACTGTAAGCAGTGTTCTGACCGGTTTGTCTTCTAGGTGTACCACTCCAGGGGGGAGGGTGCAAAACTCTGGAAGGGGGTGCAGAGGGAGGGAGTCCTTGCCTCTGACCCCGGTTCAACCCGAGGGTTTTGATCCGAGGGTGGTAGAGCAGTTGCAGGGTCAAGGCCCTGACCTAATGGAAGAATTGTTTGGGAGGACTGGTTCCAGTGTCCTGACAGTTCTTAGTTCTGGGGTGATTCCCCTGGGAGGAGAGTGCAGGACCACAGAAGGAGAGGTGAGGGTAGGAGAGCCATGCTGGAGCCCCCAGGTCAGCCTGAGGGTACAGACCCTGGGTTGGAGGACCAGGTTAAGGGTGTCCCCCTTGACCTGGGGAAAGGGGAGACTGCTAACAGTGCCCCTACCAGTTTTTCTTCAGGGGGTGCCACTCCAGGTGGGAGGGTACAAAACCCCAGGGGGGAGGACCGGTTGTGGGACAGCACACCCCAGTCCCTGGTTCAACCCCAGGGTGCAGCCTCTGGGCTGGTGTACCAGTTGCAGGATAGTACCCCTGAACTGGTGGTTGAATTGTGCAGGACACCTGTCACAGGTGCCCTGACGACTCTGGAAGGGATTACCATTCCAGGTGGGAGGGTACAGAGCCCCAGTTAGAAGGAGAGGATGTGGGGGAGCCCACCCTGCCTCATGTCTAGCCACAGGATACAGATCCTGGGCTGGTGGGCCAGTGTCAGGATGCCATACTTGAATTGGCAGGGGGAGAGTAGAAAAAGGTTGCGAAGCACCTGGGGCTACTGCCCCCACTCTCTGACGCCACAACGGTGGGAGTGGCCTAAAAGGCATAAGGCCTAGCTCTCATCACTGACAGTTGTCAGTGGCCACTGTGGCTGGCTGCACGGAGGGACAGAGTTACTCCTGGGAGGGGAAAAGGAGTCATCCCCTGGGGGTGGACTGGGCCACACCCTTGTGTTGGCCATGTGGGTACTGTCTGCCTGTTGGGACACATCTCTGAGCAAAGTAAGTTTAGGTGCTGCACAGATGGAGTCCACAGGTGAGGAGAATGATTCCCCATGGGTCAGCTTAGTGGGCCCCCCTGAGGGTATGCATAGAGGGATCCAACAATGTTCAGGAAGGCGTAGGATGGGAAGGAAACCCTGCTGTTGCGGCCCAGGTTCCGTGTTGACTCGTCCCAAGCAGGGAAGCCTATATAATTATGGAGTGGTCTCCCCTGGCTTCAGGCTGGAAGAGGGTTGTGTTGGAAATGGCCCTTATTGCAGGATTATCTCCAAAGTTTTTGCTTTTTCCTCCTATTTTTCCCTGACCTGTTTGTGTTGGTTTTAGGACTCTGGGCACTTTACCACTGCTAATCAGGGCTAAAGTGCATATGTTCTCTGTGTAAATTGTGTTATGGATTGGTTTTTCCGTGATTGGATATTTGATTTACCTGTTAGTTCTTAGTAAAGTGCACTGCGTGTGCCAGTGCTGGTGAATCAAATGCTACTCGGGGTACTGCAGCACTGGTTGTGCCACCCCTGTGAGTAGTCCTGAAAACCGTAACTCAGACCTGCCATTGCAGAGTCTGCGTGCAGTTTTTAACTGCCATGTCGACGTGGCCAATGCACACAATGCCTGGTCCCTAACCTTCCCATTTCTCACATGTCAGACACACCCCTCAGGTTGGCCCAAGGTACCCCTGTGGGTAGGGTGCAGTGTATGTGAAAGGTAGTACATGCCCTGGTGTGTGTGGTATGTCCTAATAGTGAATTACAGCCAATTTCGTTTTTCACTATTGCAAGGCTACCAGTTCCCCATAGGACAGAATGGGAGGTTTTGTTTATAACATCTTTTAACCATAACTGGACTAGAGAATTCGGCAAGAAAATTAAATGCAGTATGCCTGAACTCAGAATCTAAAGATGCATCTTTTAGTGAAGATGACTTTTACATTCTGCGTTTGAAAATACCACTTTTAGAAAGTAGGTATTTTCTTGCTCAGTCATCCTGTGTGCCTCTGCTGGAATGTGGATTGCCTGTCTGGGTTTTGGATGACAGTAGGCTGGGGGGCCGGAGGAGCTCCAGATAGTCTAGGTCGGTCAGGAAAGGGCTGAATAGACCTCGGCTACGATGGGGGAAGGGGGAGGAGATTTCCTTGCACCTCAAAGGGCCTGGTCTGCCTCTGACAAATGCTGTCTCCACCTCCTGCCAGGAATTAACACCAGATGTAATGTAAATGTAATGTAAATGTATTGGCATTTATATAGCGCACTACTTACCCGTAGGGTCCCAAGGCGCTTCGACCGCTGCGAAACCCTTCCTGGCTTCCCTGAGAGATGGTCCCTTAATGGGTATCTCCAGGGTGAGACCAGGCATCCCCGGCGGTCTGGTGCGGCCGTTAGTGAAGATGAGGCAAGCTAATGCCCAGAGTTGCCGAGTGTGATCGCTGATCAGAGTGGGCACCGAGGCGAGAGAATTATCGAGTCCGCTGACCCTGGTCCAGAAACCTGCCGCGCCGGGAATCGAACCCTGGTCCCGGGCCGTCCTCTGCTCTCGGGTCTGCCGCCTCTAACCAGTGAGCCACACTACTTCACAGATGAGGCCCAACTGGTTCTGGCTGGGCACTGACACTCTCTGCCTGAAAGATCAAAGGATTTTTGGACATAAATACTGGGTCCCAAACCCCTGAACTTTAGAATTCATCTGGATCAAGGAGACTGCCAAGAAGAAGAGCTGGAGAATCTGCGAAAAGGAACGACTGCTTTGCTGGGTGCTTTGCTGGGTTGACCTGCAGTGGCTGCTTCTGTCTTGGGCAGTGAAAGGCATGGACTGGACTTTCTGCAACCCAATTTGTGAGTCTCTCCAAGAGCTTGAGGTAGAGCTCCTGTTCACGAAGTCTCAGGAACAACAAAGACTTCAAGCTTTTCTGCAGCAGCACTGGGGACTGTGTGTTTTGTGCTGCAAACAAAGGAAAAGCGACTTGACAATGTCTATAACGCCGCTGCCAACTCCGTGACCTAAAGGCACTGCAGAGGGCACCGATGCAACGCCGCACCGCAACCTTGGTCTCACTGACGACGCCTATTGATGCCGCCACTGAGCCACTGTTCGCACCGCGACCTCGGGGCACCGCTGCCCTTCACACCGCAGCACCTGACACCTGCCGCGCCAGCACTCCTGATTCCATCAGAGAGATGCTCAACCTGCAATGCAAGTGATTTCAAGGGCCCTATGCCCTGCATTTCTCACAGGTACTGTTTTGCTGATCTTCCCGACACCATAGCTGGCCCGCGACCCAGCAACCAACCAGAACTGTTGGATTTTGTTGTTCATGATACCGTGGTCACCCGGACGGAGCTATCCACACAAGGAACTCTTTTTAATCAGCGCATTTTTGGAACTTTGAACTTTTAATTATAGCATTGTGGATTTTTATCATTTTTGGTCTTGTCTAAATTATATAAAAAATATTGGATATTTTTCTAAACTGGTTTGGGGTCCTTTTGTAGTGCATGCACTGTGTTACTGTTGGTTATGTGCAGATGCTTTACACACTGCCTCTGAGATAAGCCTAGCTGCTAGTGTCAAGCTACCAAGGGGTTGAGCAGGGGTTATGTTAGTGGTGTAACTCCCTTATTCTGACTAGAGTGGTGGTTTTTGCTTGGCTTTGGCCCACGCCCTAGCCTACCAAAAATCCAATTTCTAACAATATGGCTTCTCATCTCATTCTAGGGGACTTGTAAAACTACCAATACAATGTTGCTGCTGGCTAGGCATCACTTACTCACTGTGAAATCTGGCATTGGGTTTACGGTCCTGTGTGCCATCCATTGTTCCACTTATGGAATGAGCCTTCCTTATTAAAGTAGTAAAAGAAACTCAATTTTTCTTGGTAAGTATTCCAATCCCTGTTATGATGCCTTCTTACTTTTTTCAGCAAGTTGCAGTTGATCCAGGATGTGACTTTTCATCTCATTCTAGGGTCTGGCCAGGGGCGGCTCCTCCATGTGGGCAGAGGAGCGTAGCCCCACTGCTTTCTTGCAGTGCGAGAAGCAGACACATAAAATGGTATTATGAATTATTATTATTATTATTATTATTATGTTTCTTATATAGCGCCTGAATCGACCCCCGAAGGGGTATCTCCACGCTTGCCTTGGGAACCCGTCCTGGCTTTTTCCCTGTGAGATAGCCGCTACAGGGCATCCCCAAGGTGAAAGCCAGGCATCCCGCCGCGGGGGGCCGTTGTGGAGATTAAGCAAGCTTAATGCCCAGAGTTGCAGAGTGTGAACCCACGATTAGGTCAGGCACAGAAGCGAGAATTATCGAGTCCATGGACATTTGAGCTCAAGACCCTGCCGCGTCGGGAATTGAACCCTGGTCCCGAGTCTGACCTCTGCTTCAGCGCCATTTTATGTTTCTGCTTCTTGCACTGCAAGAAAAAAGAAGGGTTTGTTGGATGCCGGTGGTGGGCGGTCCTGCTGCAGGGCAAGGGAGGAGTGGCTTGCCCACTGTTGTGGGCGCTGACTGTTTGGTTGGCCCCAGGGCTGACCAAACCAGTTTAATGCACTCTCCCATTTTCTCCATGTAGACTGCATGCAGCCTGCGTGGAGAAAACGGCCTCCCCATAGACGCCTGTGTGCATTGAGGTCCTGATTAAAGCCAGGGAGAGTTACCCTATTGGCTGAAACAGGTCGACCGTATAAGCAGTGATCCGTTTTTAACTGCTTCTTTCCATTTTGCACTGTTTTTAAGCAGGAAAACAATTCAGAGATTGGAAACAAGAGGAATACCATTGTACTCTGTCTCTGTTGTCTATCCTATTTTAAATCACACTATTTGTTCTTTTTCTTGCACTGCACTTGAAAACTCTATATGAAAAAAGAAAGAGTTCCTTCTATATCTCTTTCCCCTTGTTAGAACCCCACAAGAGGACACAACTCATTCTTGCTGTTCTCCTCCTGGATCGAGGAAGGACGTGAAAGAGTTGTTTGGAACCACAGATGATGACACTGGGCACTTTAAAGTGTAATGATAGGATACCACTAATCCTGAGGTGGTTCTCGTTAACCCTCTTCATTCTGTAGATGAATCATCTTTTCTGCATCTCGATTCTCCCTTTCACATCCTTTGCTGGTAATAAAGATGTCGGCACTATAGGCTGTTATTCTCTTCAGAATTGTATCTAGAAGCACAGTTCTTTTCCTTTTTCTTTAGACCACGGATTATATTGTTGTTGTGTGAGTAACAGAATTAGGGGGATTTAATCGGAGTAGGTCTTTAAAATGTGTCCCTCAGACCCTACATTTTGTATATTTGTTCATATATTAATGTTGTCTAAAACTCAATCACGATTTTGCTAGAATAATAATTAAGCATTTTCTAAACATAAATGTCTGTGAATTTTACAGTTCATTTTTTATATTTCAAACATGAAGAAATGAGCACAATCACTGATTTGAGATTGAAACACAAAAAAACAATCAAACTGTGAATAAGCATGCTAGAGATAAGTATAGTGCAGGAACGTAATTTAAGCTATCCTGTAAGGGTGCTAGTGTGCTGTACGGATGGTAGCATCGCAATAACCAACCATCAATTAGGGTTATGATGTATGTTCTAACTACTAGAAATTGACGTAGTTGCACTACATGCATTTGGACAGGTCTTTGCGTCACAGAGTACAAGTAAATTTAGGCACACTGCTGATTCAAATAAAGCTGAAGTGAGTAGAGTTTACATCTCTCAGTAAGAGGTAAGTGCTAGTCTGTTACTTATGTATAAGTAAATAAACCTGATACATTTGACCCAAATGTGTCTACTAGACCAAGCCATAAACCCCATGTGGACATAATATATGAATCCAATCCCTCTGATCAATTCATAATCCACAGTAGGAAAAACCAATGCAAAAAATAATAATGCAAAACCAAAAATGCAACATATAGATCATACCGACCCATAATCTGAGACCAACTACAGTTACACTAGGTCAAAATGCATAGATAGCTTGAGGACCCGGTTATCATACTGTTGTTCAGTACCAATGTCTAGGGTTGAGCCTACCCAAAAAAGCTTTGCTGTACATAAATTAAATTGTAACTCTTAGGGGGTCTGTCCATTCAAACACCATACTTATAGGGTTGATCCAGCACAATATTTCCATTGTTACAAAACCAATCCAATCATTAGACAGCCTGCAAGTGACACAAAGAGAAAAAAGAATATAGTTAAATTTTGGTGCAGTGAAAAGAGCAAAACAACTACAGTGCAATATATAGTTTAAAAAAAACAATTAAAAACGATCCTACACAGGGGATCTTGTCCATTAAATGCAAGAATGTAAGGCGGTGTTTCAAATCTCATGGAGATAAAATAACCCCACATATATCTACAGGACAATACATATGGTGGGTGATGTTTCACCCTAGATGAACAGATAATTCCTCATCCATATTAAGCCCATTGGGGGTCTTGGTATTGAGTTCAATTATGTAACAGAAATTCGATTTCCTGAGTACTCTCGCTATTTCACCCCCCCTCTTGTTAGCTGGTATCCTGTTGATAATGAAAATATATATATGTAGATTAAATTACCTGTGATCAAGAACGATCTAAGTTCGAAACACGTCAGGATTTTATTTGTGTGTGAGGAGCACGAAAGCCTTTTCCAGCGACCCTCAATAAGAGAAGGAGAATTCTGCCCTGTGTGCGGCCTCTTCTTAAGGGTAACCTTCTTTGTGGCATATATATATATATATTACACGTTTTTTAACTGTGTTTATAGCTATAATTACTTGCGCAGGTACAATGAGTTGAAAGCTTGAAATTGATTGATCATAACATTTGGTAATCCATCATTATGTACATACTGCGAGTAGATTGAGCACTTTGTTTTAAGCACTTTAGCACTGTTTTTTTTTAATAACATCTTATGGGTTTGTCTTACATTTTGTGACATGGTATTATAGATCTGAATATACCATTTTTTGCACATAGCTATATTATTATCACATGTACAGTTACCAATGACAACATCGTGAGTCAACAATGGAACTTAAAAATGCACTAGCACTTTATTGTATTTTGCACATTGAATCGATTGCATTTTACTAGAAACAATGATTATCATAAATTAACTTAGGAATAGGATAAAATATTTTTATCAATGTTTCAAATAGTTCCTGTATTTATTCAATGCTCTACATTGTTGTACATAGCGTAATTCTGTGCAAAAGTATTTTCTTTAAGTTCATTACCCATGTGATCGGATGTTATTTCTGTTGAGCACAGTATTTAAAAACCCCCATTGGTCATTTGAAGCCATGTGATCAAGGCTGTTTTTGACGGCCGAAACGCGTCATGCCGATGGCGAGGGAAAATAAAAAACCACTTTGAAATGTATTCCTGGTGTCGAGAGATCTGTACCTGAGGAACGTGTGGGGAGCCACTCTCGCAGGACTTTGTTTTCATACAATTTGGACAGAATACGGCTGTTTCTGTCCTTACGGATCCTCTCTTCGAAACGAGCTGCTGAGCTGAAACGTCCGACACCGCGCATGCGGATTTTGCAATCAACCCGGAAGGAGTAATCGAGTCAGCAGCTCCCCGTGCAACTAAGAAGACTTGACAAGCACTCGCAGCGAGAACGCTGTGTTTCCGAGTAGAACTGGACTGGAGTCGGAGGACCCCCGAGGGACTAAGAGGTTACGCGCGGTAAACTGGTGAGTGCGCGTCGTCACACACTTGTGTGAATTGTTGTAGAGCACGGGTGGAGATATCATCAAGCACCGCTAATCAACGCCCCTAACTCGAGATAAGACATCGTAGTTGAGGGCAGTGGTCATAAAAGCATTTTTCCCTCCACACTTATGACAACATCGGCGGAGGCAGTAAAGAACCGGGAAGCATTAGCTGATGCAATGTTTGTGAACTTACCGGCAATAAGACCAGTAACCGAAACCACGGATAACAGTAACCCTAATATGGATTTAAAGGGCAAACTTAAAAAATTGGAGAAATTACTTAAGACTGAGACTACAAAATGGTGGGAAAAACGCTCACTAGAAAAATACTTGGAAGTGGGCAGAGTCCCAAGAGGTTTGAGGGTACTCAAAGCTCCATCATTTGAGAATTCCAACCCCCTTATGTTGAAGGAGTGGGCCACCAATAACTTGGAAGCATCCAAAAACATGATCTGCATTCTAATCAAATATGCGGAAATTGATAGAAACGACATCTTGAAAGAAATTGAGATACTCAATAATGAATTGGACACACACAAGGAAAAGGAGTACATTAAAAAATATTGTGAAGATATAGACACCCGCCTAGCGAAACACCAAGAAACCATTAGCCTGCGCAAACAGTACAAATTCGCCCGTGACAAGCAGGATTATGAGACGGGGAGAATTTTCACGTTTGCACGAAAATATGATACAATGAAAAGACAGGCACTAATCCCTAAATCTGCGATGCCAATGACAAATGAAGGAGGTGAAACTATTGTTTCAGAGGCAGAACTTAGCTCCAATGCCAGCATTATGGGATCTGATGATGAACAGGTAACGGGTGGATCCTCCAGTGTACCAACTCACTTTGCACCATCAGAGGAACTGGGTTTTTTAATCGAGGACAGACTAAAAACATTACGACCGAAAACCCAGCAACAGCGGAACAAAAACGAAAACTCAAAAACCACAAATGCCACGAAAGGAGGAAATGCCGGAGGGAAAGGTTTCGCAAAAAGAGGCAGGGGCAAAAAATGGTAGAAACAGAGAACATCATCTCCACTACAACTCCTCCTGATACCGTCAATATTGATAACACAATTGTGAATACTTCCACAACTGATATTGACAACACGGTTATTAACCTCTCAGAAGCTGACCTCTCCAAGGTGGAAATTCAGTTGTTATCTTTAGGCCTTTCCTTCTGCCCTAAGAACTCTTATAACTATGTGCAAACTAGAAAAGACGTTTTTGAGTTTATTCGAAAATTAAAGTTAAAAAAACACTTTAAACTTACTAACGCACAGGAAAGAGCAACTTCAATTAGCAGCTCGTTGCAACTGTCTTCTGTATTTCAGGTTGCAGATATGGGGGCATTGCAAACAGCTCATGAATTGGCTCTAGAGGAAAGCTTTGTTAACAGTTCTACTCAAGATAGATGCGACAAAATGGGGATTAACATCAATGCACCAAGCGTAACACCTTTTAAACCAAGATCTACTTTTGTGCCCTTGATGCCGAAAGATGCCATAGACACTTTCAATGACATGATCACGGAGGATCTAAAGGAATTGCAAATCAGAACATCTAGGAAAGCTAAAAGATTCAAGTACATGGAAAAACAATACTTGAATTTAATGAAGAAATTAAGGAGCAATTCCAATTTAATAATAAACAAAGCCGACAAAGGAGGCAATATCGTGATCTGGCCTAAAGACCTTTACACGGAAGAAGCACAGCGGCATCTATCTGATATCTCCTGTTATAGGAAGGGCAATTCAGTGAAATTCGCAATCTTAAAGACCGTATTCACAAAGAACTGAACCAGTGGAAGAGGGAAGGCCTTCTAACAAAACAAGAATTGGGATTTTTGAAAATTGTCAATCCGCTAACATCTACATTGTATCTCATCCCTAAAATTCATAAATTGGTCTCTCCAGTTCCAGGTCGACCAATTATTTCAGTCCAGGGAAGCCTCATGGAGGCTATTTCCAAGTATGTTGACTTTTTTCTTCAAAGTTTTGTGGTTGATTTACCTTCATACATTAAGGACACGGGACATTTTCTTACTAAGCTGAAAGAGGTGGAATGGAGAGAAGAGTATATTCTGGTGGCTCTTGACATTAGCTCCTTGTACACCAGTATAGAACACACGCATGGCCTCAATGCTGTTAGATATTTTTTGAATCAACGTAACCTTAGTTTTAAGAATCATAATGACATGATAATAACTATGATTAGGTTATGTTTAACAAACAATTACTTTTTGTTTAATAAGGAAATCTATCAGCAAGAAAGAGGGGTTGCCATGGGGGCAAATTTCTCCCCCACCTACGCGTGTTTACACGTGGGGTGGTGGGGGGAGCATGTCCTCAGGCACATCCCTGGTTATTCCAGTAATATTATTCATTACTGGAGATTTATTGACAACATCTGTCTGGTTTGGAAGGGAGATGAAACATCAGCAAAAGACTTTGTGAAAGCCATGAATGTTAACAACCTCAATCTCACCTTTACCTGTCAGATTAGTAAGACTAACATACAATTCCTGGACGTTGACATCTACGTCCAAAATAACGCCCTTGCCACTAGACTTCACAGGAAGAGCACGGCCGGCAATTCTATCTTGCACGCCTCCAGCGCTCATCCGAGACATCTAATAAAAAGTATCCCCTATGGGGAATTCATACGGATGCGCAGGATATGTAGCTCTGAATCTGATCTTATCAACTGTCAAAATGAGGCCATCCAGAGATTTCTAAAACGTGGCTACCTTATTAAAGATCTTTTGGTAGCCAAAGACAAGGCCAACAGCATGAATAGAGATGAATACCTTGATAGATCTAATGAGGCGGTGAGTACAGGGGTAGAAATTCCCCCTAGACATGACATCAACACCATCAGTCTGATTACCACCTACAATACAGAGGAAAGGAAAATAAGGGGCATTCTCAAAAAACATTGGCCCATACTCCACACTGACATTAATTTGTCGCCATTACTTCCAACTAAGCCTTCTATCATTTTTAGGAGAGGACCCTCTATGAGGGACTCTAGTCAGAACCAGTCCAGAGGTGAATGATAGCAAAGTGTGGGTTTCAAACAAAAAAGGCTTCCATAAGTGTATTTCGTGCAGGGCATGCAAGTTCGGGGTCAACACTGCTGAATTTCTATCACCATTCAACCCCACCCCTCAGAGAGCTATATACCTGCCGTACCGACCATGCTGTATATGTATTAGAATGCTCATGTGGGTTGAAATATGTGGGTAGCACTAAGTTGCAGGTATTCAATAGAATATTACAGCATCTAAGGGCAATAGTTAATTCTGATGTTAATTATCCTGTCGCCCGACATTTTTAACTAGTGCACGCTAAGAACTTAAACCACCTCACTTACTTCGTGATCGATTCCGTACCAAAAAACATCCGTGGTGGGGATCGAGAGAAGCTTTTAAGACAGCTTGAGAGTAAATACATTGTACTCCTCAACACCAGAATACCTAATGGGCTGAATAGGGGGGAAGATTTACAGGTCTTCCTTTAAACTTCAGTTCTTAGTGAGTTATTAATGAGTCTTTTAGAAGTATGCTAGCAATGTTTCCCTGTTTCCATCATAATCTTCTGCATAATCAGTCTCATTCATTAAGTTTCTTTTCTCCATTGTATATTATATACTAGGTCCATCAATATTCAATTTTCTGTACTATATTGTCATTCCACAAGCCGGTTTCTTACATTGAACCCAATGTAATATACAATATTTAGTCACTAAGGCTATAGTTGGTTCCCAGTATTAGCAGTGATGCTTTACGCATTTTTTAACTGTGTTTATAGCTATAATTACTTGCACAGGTACAATGAGTTGAAAGCTTGAAATTGATTGATCATAACATTTAATAATCCATCATTATGTACATACTGCGAGTAGATTGAGCACTTTGTTTTAAGCACTTTAGCACTGTTTTTTTTTAATAACATCTTATGGGTTTGTCTCACATTTTGTGACATGGTATTATAGATCTGAATATACCATTTTTTGCACATAGCTATATTATTATCACATGTACAGTTACCAATGACAACATCGTGAGTCAACAATGGAACTTAAAAATGCACTAGCACTTTATTGTATTTTGCACATTGAATCGATTGCATTTTACTAGAAACAATGATTATCATAAATGAACTTAGGAATAGGATAAAATATTTTTATCAATGTTTCAAATAGTTCCTGTATTTATTCAATGCTCTACATTGTTGTACATAGCGTAATTCTGTGCAAAAGTATTTTCTTTATGTTCATTACCCATGTGATCGGATGTTATTTCTGTTGAGCACAGTATTTAAACACCCCCATTGGTCATTTGAAGCCATGTGATCAAGGCTGTTTTTGACGGCCGAAACGCGTCATGCCGATGGCGAGGGAAAAATAAAACCACTTTGAAATGTATTCCTGGTGTCGAGAGATCTGTCCCTGAGGAACGTGTGGGGAGTCACTCTCGCAGGACTTTGTTTTCATATATATATATATATATATATATATATATATATATATATATATATATATATATATATATATATATATATATATATATATACATATATATATATATATATATATATATATATATATATATATATATATATATATATAATGCTAACAAATCAATGGCAAATCATTTACTAAATTACCACTTAAGTAAAATATAAATAAAATATGGAAAATGTCATTTACTAAAAATATTGGAAAACTTTAAATAATGTAAATATATATATTCACTGAAAAAAACAAAGGTTGCAGGGCTGTTACAGTTGGGAAATATGATTTTAAAACAACATAGATATTCACTATAAAAACTAAAGGTTACAGGGACGTTATAGTTAGGCTCAGATTTCACACACACAAAACTAGAGAAATTCAGCAGTTATACTTAGCTGAGCTAACTATACCTTGCACCCCTGAAATGCACTGCTTATGATCTCACACATTACATTATCATGACATGGTCAGTGACATCACTGCAGCTCCTAAAGAGCACAGGGACCCAGTATGCAGTATCAGTGATGACTTAATGATCCCCAGCCGCGCCTGACTCCAACATGGTGCCCATGCTGCTGCAGCTACAGGAGGGACAGTGGTGGCCCATTCCAAATGATGTTCCACTCCCTTCACCACCAGAGAAGCTCATGATTGCTGATAAACCCAATCCTGAGAACTGGCTTATCTCCAACAACAAGAGGCATGAACATCACATCGCGCCTGACCCCAAAATGGCTGCCCCTGATCCCATCCCATCAGGATACGAAATATGTTAACCTACCTCTGACCGTGGAGACATAGCTTTTTGACCGATGCCCAGTGGAGCTAATTGATAGCTGAAGAGGAGATGGGCTGTGGACTACCCCTTCAGCCATCACCTACCAGCCGGTCTTTGGACAAAACGTACTTTGTCTCTCTGTTGTATTCTCCCCCCTACCCCTTTACTCCACCCCTTTCCCCTTTACACTCCATTTATCCCTCCCCTTTGCTCTTAATAGTGTTTTCCCATTGAGACCTAGCTGTTTGGCTGAAACCCGGTAGAGCTACCCAATAGCTAAAGAGGAAATGGGCTGTTGACTTCCCCCTCGGCTGTCACCTACCCAGCTGGACTTTGGGCAGACTCTCCTTTGTCTCTCCATCCTGTCTACCTCCTACCCCTTTACCCCACCCCCTTACCCTTTTAAGCTCCATTTATTTTGTCTTCTACTTTCTTGAAAGGTTTTTCTAGTAACTAATGTAACGTGTAACTGATGTAATTTTGTAATTTCTGTGGAACCTTATGTAAAGCGCTCTGATACCTCCGGGTCTAGCCAGCGCTATATAAAACTCATAAAATAAAAAAAATTAAATCATTCACAGAAACTGTGATGCACCCACTCACACCCCTATATAGTCTTTCATACACCCACTCTACTACCACAGTAATAGTCTCAAAACCATTGACACAACCTTCAACCCTACCAGTATGTACACACCCACTCACTGATTCAAGGTTAACACACATATCCACTCAGTCACCCATACAGCCACTCATACACCAACTCACTCACCAATACAGCCCCTGATATATCCACTCTTGCACCCATACAACTACTCTGATGTCACCCATAGAACTACTCTCACACCTACTCACTCACTAATTGAGTCAATCACACAGCCACTTACTCACCTATACAGGTATACACACACAAACTCACTTATTCATACAGATACTAACACATATTTACTCACCTATACTGTCATTGACAAACACAGTCACCCATAAAGACACTCTCACAATCACTTACTCACACATACAGTCACTCATATACTTCAACACTCACCTATACTGCCTTTCAAATATGAAGTTACCCATATACCACTGACACATCCATTCATTCATTGATGCAGTCATGCACACAATCAGTACCCCATACAGCCCCTCACAGACACACTCACTAACCCATGCAGCCACTGACTCACCCACTTGCTCATCCATGCAGGCAGTCACACTCCTCCTCACCCACTCACATAGACATTCATACACCCATGCAGGTACTCAGACAACCATAAAGCTACTTAGACCCCAACTGACAGACTGATACAGACATTCACATAACCTAGTCACTCACCCATACATTCCTGAGACACCTAAAACTCACTTCTACAGTCAGTCATGCACCTTACTGAATTATCCATACAGGCACTCATGAACCAACTGATTCATCAATACAACTTGGTATATATATTTAACACTCATAAACGCCTTTAAAATACTCACAGTCAGGATGATGATTAAAGAAGAAATTGTAAAAAAGACTCTGCCCCTCCTCCATTCAGAAAAGGCCTGGCCCTGGGGATGGGGTCCCCAGGGCTGCAATAGGCCCAGGGAAGGGGGGGCACGCAGGCCCCTCCTCTAATAATAAAAAAATATACCGGCAAGTTGTCTGAGGCCCTGCCCCTTCCCTACATGCACTCTGCAAATGAGCCTCCTAGCTCCAGAGAGTTCTTGGGGGCCAACAATCCCTCCTGTTACCCCCAGTATGTCCCATACAGTGCGATTGCTGAGAGGACTTTGTAGGCTATGCCTTCTTTATCCACCACTCTGCAAAGGCGCCTCCTGTTTCACTGTTGGTTGAGGGATAAAGTAGTCCCCTGGGCTCCAGAGGGTCCTTGAGGGCCAGCAAACCCTCCTGTTACCTCCTGTAAGTCCCACTGAGCGTGATTGCTGAGAGGACGTCATATGCCACACACCTTTTCTCCATCACTGTGCAGATGCACCTCCTGGTACACTGCATACATGCGTCCTGGCACACTGCTGCTTGGGGGATGATGTTCTTTTGGATGCTGTGGGTTCTTGGGGACCCAGAAGCCCTCCTGTTACCTCCAGTTAGTCTGACATATCAGGATTCCTGAAAGCTGGTCAGAGGCCCTGCCCCCTTTCTCCACCACTCTTCAAACATGACTACTAGTTAAAAAAAACATAGAAATTCACCTAAATAAAATTAAATGTTACAGGGACATTATAGTTAGGAAAAAGAATTTGAAAAACCTTGGAAATTCACTTAACAAAACCAAAGGTTATAGTGACTTTAAAGTTAGGAAATAGAATTAAATAAACATTAAAAAATCACCAAATAAAACAAAGCTTAGAGGGATGTTATAGTTAGGCTCAGATATCACTCGTACAAAACCAGTGAAATTCAGCAGTTATAGTTAGATGAGCTAACTATAACTTGCACGCATGCAATGCACTGCTCATGATCTCACACATTACATCACTCATGACATGATCAGTGACATCACTGATTAAATCACTGATGACATCTCAAATGACATCGCTGATGACATCATCCACAGAACCACTCACTCACCTACTCACACCCCCAAACAACCTCTCGTGCACCCACTCACATGCCCACACAACCACTCAGATACCCATTCAGAAACAAATACCAATACTCACACACCCACTAACTCCTCCATAGAGCCACTCACACACCCACTCACTCATTCATACAACCACTCACACAAACATTCACTACCCCATAGAGCCACTGATACAACCAGCCAATCACTCATACAGCCATTCACATAACCACACACTCACCCATACAACAACTCATACACCCACTTATTTACCTACAAAGTCACTCAGACACCTGCTCACTCACCCGATCATCCTCTCAACACAGCCACTCACTCACACTAACAAGCTCTCCCACACCCACACAGCCACTTACATATCCATTCACACGTCCATACAATCACTCACACATCTGCATACTCACTCATACAGCCATTCACACAGACATTCACTCTCTATTACAGCCTCCTACACACCCACTCACTTAACCAAAAGCTCACTCAAACAGACACTCACTCACCCATACAGCCACTTACACATTTAGTCACTCACTCACATAGCCATCCAGACACCCACTCACTCACCCATACAGTGACTACACATCTACTTACCCACCAATAGAGCCACTTGCACATCCATTCACCCACCTATACAGCCACTGACACACCCACTCACTCACCAATACAGTCACTCACACAGCATCTGACTCACCCACGCAACTATTCACACACCCACGTATGCACCTATTCAGACACTCACACCAATATGCACAAGGATACATACAGTCACACAGCCACTCACAAAATATATTTTAGAAGTAGTATCACTCATTAGTAGTACACCTAGTATACTACTTTACCTTTTGTTGTACCCTAGTATATCTGTTTCACAATCTTAAACTCTCAACAAATACATACACTCACTGGATGATGTCATACGTGATGTCATTTGATATAACTATGTCATGAGTGATGTAATATGTGAGGTCATAAGCTGTGCAATTAAATAATCTATCACTAAAATTTACAAACTATAGTAAAAAATAGTATTAACAATTATACAAATGAACTAAAACACATTAAAGAAATTTAAAAAAAAATTTTTTTTACAACTATATCATTGAAAACAATATTCATCGATATTCTTAACAATGATATTACTAGCCTGAAATAATCGATTTTCTTTGCAACAATATTTCTGCATCACAATATTTATGTATCACATCATTTTCTTCCAATATTTCTGCGTACCTATATTTACATCTCGATATTGTATCCAATTATCTTCACCCACACATGTAGGATTTGTTTTTATTAAGAGAAGTATGGAAACATTGGGTAGTAAGAAGTTCTCGAGTTTTCTGTTCCTGAAAGAAGAAAAAAAAGGAAGCTCAGTCTGGATTGTTCTCAATGGGTGCAGGGTCAAGACTGATTTGTATATGGCTGGGTCCAAACTGAAATGGCATGATGAGCAAAAAACAATGGATTTAGGACCAGATCTCTGTACTGGGGTGAATGAATGCCATTGTTCTGCATTCTGCCCCTCCGATGTTCTTTTTGCATTCGTCACCCCGAGTGGGACAGGTATGCCCAGACGTGTGTCCTGTGCTCTCCTTGCCACTAGAGTCATGCTATCCTGGCTAATGAGGGCTGAAAGTCCGAAACCAGTCCTAGGATGCTTGTTTCCAGTCCAGGGAGGGCCTGGTTTGTCAGTTTGGGCTGGATTGTTCCCATTGGGAGCAGGGTCAAGACTGATTTCCATATGGCTGGGTTCTAACTGGAAAGGCAAGGTGAGCAAAAAGCGATGGATTTAGGCCATGATCTATGTACTGGGGTGAATGTATGACATTGTTCTATATTCTGTCCATCAATTGTTCTTTTTGCATTTGTCAACCCGAGTGGGACAGGTATGCCCAGACATGGGTCCCGTGCTCTCAATGCCACAAGAGTCAAGCTAACCTGGCTGATGAGGGGTGAAACCCCAAAACCAGTCCTAGGATGCGTGTTTCCTGTCCAGGGAGGGCCAGGCTTAGCAGTTCAGGCTGAACTGTTCCAAATGGGTGCAGGGTCAAGAATGATTAGAATATGGCTGGGTCCAAACTGGAATGGCATGGTGAGCAAAAAACGATGGATTTAGGCCCAGATCTCTGTACTGCGGTGAATGAATGACATTGTTCTGCATTCTGTCGATCAATTGTTCTTTTTGCTTTGTCACCCCGAGTGGGATGGGTTTGTCCAGATATGGGTCCTGTGCTCTCCATGCTTCTGGAGTCAAGCTATCAACCTAAGGGCTTGTGTATGTGCCGCTTGGCACTTTGAAAAATGGATTTTTGTGCATTTTTTTAAGGATTTGCAAATTACCATCAACTTGTAGTTGATGGCAATTTGCAAATCCTTAATGCAAAGCCGCATTTTTAAAATGCTACATTCATTGCATTTATGGAATCGCAAATTGCGATTCACTAAATGCATTTGGAAAATAGATAACGATTACCAATTTTGCGACTGCATTGAGGTTTGATGCATCGGAAATTACTTTTTACTGGTCGCAAATGGGCCGATTCTGCGAATCGGCCTGTTTGCCACAGGTAAAAATCTTGATGCATGTGCCCTTAAGTTTGATATCTTTCATCACGTTCTAAAACAGTACACTCTAACCAATGATTCTGCGACCTTTTCATGATCTTGGCAAATATTACATAATTGATCATGCAGACTACATTCCCGAAAAACCCACACATATTTACTATTGTCGGACTCCAGACATTCAGGGCAAGATTCTTTAGTTAGTACTCTGGGATTTATGTTTGTAAATTTGAGAACTGCAGCAAAATATCGACCAAATGTATTAAAACATTTAAATATCTCTATATTTTTAATTATGTCCTCAGGTTGCAATGAGATATTGTTATGGGGTTTGTACCGATACAGCGCTCTGACTGTGCTTATGTACAGATCATATGAAAGAGATCAAAGAGGCACATGTGCCTTAACAACCTAACTACTGGCGCAGAATTGCACAGAAACCCTCGTACTGAATAGTTAAGAAAACCTGTTCTGGAGAATCTTTCACCAAGAAGCTGTTTCCACTAATGCAATTACTGGGTGTTAAATGTATTTTTGTGAATGCTTTTCATGCTGAAAATATGTTTTTCGTTTTTTTCCTGTGGACCACATAGATTGCTTGCTGTTCTTGTTCCCTTATGTCCCTCATACCTGTTAACGTCTCGCTGTCTTTTTGTGACAACTAATCCCCCATTTCACTCTTGTCTTGCACCTCTTCATCCATTTCCCCGTACACAAGACTCTTTCGGATGCTACCCCAACTATGTTTTTCTTTATCATGTGCTTCTATACCTCCCAACATCCTAGCACCCCTACCTGTACATCAACCCTAGTGCCACTACTTCTTCCTTATCCTACATCTACTCCTTTCTGTGCTCTATTACACTCAACCCTTCCCTGAACACTGATACCTCTACACCTTACTGTTCCTAGTAAACCTTCCATATCTGTGCCACATTTTTATCCTAAAAGCTCTACCACAGCCTATATCGTGGTTCCAATAAGTCCAACTACATAATTCTACTCCTACAAAGACCCAGCAGGTATACCCCTTGTGGCCCCTGTATATTCCTATCACCCTACACCCTACCATCCCTACCTCCATTTATACCCCATTTCCCCTGTTCCTCTGGCTTCATTACTTCTGCCCCTTTTTCTCCTCACTTACTTTCTTGTGAGTTATTTTTGTTACATTTGCTCGCAACCATCAAGGAAGGCAGTTGACCAGAATTTGAAAACGCGAAACGGTCTTACAGAGCAACCTCATTACACCAACTTTTCTGACATTTACCATTCTATATGTTAATTATGCATTAGTTTGCTGTCCATAGACCACAGGATCTTGTAAGAGAAAACCACATCTTGTGAAGCAAGAGTTTCAGAAAGTAAGCACTGGTTAAGCTCTGGGTAACAGAAGACCACATCCGTCCTGCGCGCAATACTCGATTGATTTCCTTACTGAGCTTGCTTAACTTCTATTTTGCATTACTAGACACCGTTCTAAAGCAAACAGAGTTGTAAATAAAATGTACCTGTATGATAATACTGTTATCATTGTCCCAGCACCACCCATCATCACCAATATACATTAGAAGTGTATCTCTTTATATATGAGAAATTGTTTACTCTAAAGTAAGTGTATTCTCAGAAAGATCTAAGGTATACTTTAAGAAACGTTACGCTGCGACACAACTACACTTAATATGACATAAACCAGTATGAGATTTTTAAACTTGGGAGGACAATGTATTCATAGAGCTTTGTATTGTTCATACTGTAAGGAAATTTGCTCAACACAAGCTCTTTTCACAAAATGGAAAAAAGCAAAAATTGCCTGTAACTTACAGGAACGTATGTGTACTCAATGGTGACAGCTTGCTGTTTGCGGCAACCTTGTTTTATATATGTTAGAGATGGTTTGCTATGCAGTTAAACAATTTTCTCTGATGTGCATTGCCTCTGTTGTTTATTCTTTATTTCTCTTTAATCTATTCTTAACGATTTTTTTTCTCATAAGGTAACTTGCCGTCACATCTTTTGGGATGCTGAGTGTGTCAAGAAACGTCACTATGACAAATAATACAGATTTACAAGTAACAGCAAATCGTAATAAAATAGAGCATTAAAATTAATAAAAAAGCCTGCAGCTAAAAGCATTAAGTATATAAAAAATTATTATGCGGCACATTATCATATAAATGAAGAGGTAGTTTGGTTAGAGTTAAACATTGAGGGGGCTAATTAAAACTTGGATTTGTACTAATCCCAAATCACTGCTGCACAATTTGCTCAACGCAAGTAGAGGGGATAAAGTGCATCCCCAAAAGTGTAAAAATGAGATATCTAATATATAAATAAAAATCATAATAGACAATTGAACAAAGCATGGCATACCATGCACAGCCATTCCTACAAGTAATTTAGCTTATTTCATCAAATCAAACCAAGGTATTTGAAAACTAATAACACCATACATTAATTTGCGGTGGACCTACACAGCACGTTTTCTGGCTTAGAATTCAAGAAGTTAAGAAAAAGGTTTGAATGTTGGCAGTCATAATGCTTTTGTTTGCTTTCTTATTGTTGAAAACATGCTCTTCCTGCAAATACCATAATCCTTTGGGAATTTAATGAGAAGCATGCAAGTTGAAGATGGTGCTGGTCAACCTAGATGGGATCCTAAGGGCACCAGCAAGAAGTTTTCAAATACCAGGCTGACTTTTGCAACCAGACACTAATTTCAGTCTGTAAATTAATGTATAGAAATGATGCATTTGGAACACCTGGAGCCACCCTACATATGCACATAGGTCTCATGAGCATAAACTTGAACCAGCAACCTTCCCTTGACGAAAGGTGTCAGCACCAGGAAATGAAAAAATGTCCAAAAAATCAACTTTTCCTTTTCACTAGGTTCACGACATCATAATATTTTACTCTGGCTAAGGGCAAACGTTTTAAATGTATGCTTTTGGTTTGTTGTGCTTTGATGGATTTCTTGATAAAATCAGAATAAAGTCTATTTTGACTTAGATTCAAGACCTTGCTATATAAAAATCGAATCACTGTAGAATCTATGAATTGCAGCATTTATCGATACCAATCACCAGGAGAGATAATTCCAAGACTTTCTGAAACAGGTAACAAGACGCACGCTTAAAAAAGCTTAAACATATTGTAGTTAATTTCACACTCTCAACTACTCTTTAAGCTACGCAAGGCATCGCTATTTCAGAAAGGGCCGTAATCCCTACACCTCACATTGTGACCAACAAATAGTTCTGGAGTTGCAATATAGATTCCCTCTATGATACTCAGACACTGTCTCCTTTATAAAAGAGAGGAAATGTGAGTGGTGGAAGGTAACAAAACGTACTGCAGTCGTTTTTGTGTACTCTTAATTATGGCTGCTCTTTTGAGGTGGCTAAAGACAACCTGGATCTAGTTCTATTCTACCCAGGGTGAGGTGCTGGAGAAAATGCAGTTTCATTGTTATAACAATGATATTCAGTTCTCAATTCAGGTAAACAACAGTTACAGCTAACAGGACTCCAGTTACTGAAAGTATTCACTATGATCGTTTAATTATTACAAATCGAATAAGAAATGACCACCTTTATCCCAACAGTTTGAAAAGAGAGAGAACTGGTTGTGATGGGCTATAAAAATTGTCATAAGAAGTAAAACCTATTTTTGGAAATTCATCATTAAATATTTCTTCAATTTTTCGTCCAATCTCTAAAGTCTGTCATTTAGGATGCATGTTTGACCCACATCTGACTAGGGAATTTCAGGAAAGGTAAAGGAACAACTGACCAATGTTTGACTTTAATGATGGCGACTGCAAATATACTATGGCAAAACAAGGTCAACTCTGTATGGCCTTTATGGACCTCTCCACTGCATTCAACTGCATGGCCCATAGCAAGCTAAGGGTCATCATGGAGAACATGGTAGTAGAGGAACCGATAATTCCTTTCATAAGGCAGCTGTACAGGAAAGCGATGGCAAGTGTGTGGTGTGGGAAACAAGAGGAATGTACAGAAACCTTTAATATTGAAAAGGGTGTGAGATACGGCTGTGTCCTTGCTCCTTTTTTATTTGCGCTTTATGCTAATAAATTGGAATTGGTATTGGTGGAGGGTGCGAAGGACATCCCATATGTAGAGTCTGTCCCCTGACCAATACTCTTCTATGCAGACGACGCAGTGCTCTTGGCTAGCGCTCCGAGGGCACTGCAGAGACTCATAGAGGAATTCTTACACTTTATGGCTAGCTTGGATCTATATGTCAACAAGACTAAAACACTAGGGGTAGGCTTTAAAAAAATCCCCGAGATTTTTTATAGGTAACAGATGATTAGAAGTGGTGGATAACTTCTCTTATCTGGGAGTTCTTTTTTGATCGCAAACTAAACTGCAAGGACATGGGGCCATATTCATGAACACATTTTCCCATAGACACAGAATGGGCAAAACCCTTTCATGAATCAGGCCCATGGTGTCAAACAGAGCCAATTTTATGGAAAAAAGTATTGCAGCAAATGTAGGACTCTCAAACAAATTAGACTAAAAACCTATCCTAGAAATGCCTGAGATTTATTCTGCTAAAGCAAAGGTTATTGCCACATATGGGGCTGCAATTTGGTGCATGGTGGAAGTTGGAGAGCTGCAGTGCGTGGAGGATGCTTTTTGTAAACAACTATTATCCGTCCCCTGTGCTTGCTCGAATTTCATTTTCTACATTGAAGTAGGTGTATCTTTCATCAGAGATGTGATTAAACTGGCCCTTATACTATCTTGACACTCAGTATGGAAAAGGAAAAGTGTCAAACTGAACAAAACAACAGTAACAGATATTTTAAAAATGGATCATACACTTAGAATTCCAGGGTTAAGTTATATAAAGACCACTCTGACATTGATAGGCCTCCGTGAATTGTATGATACCCCATCATTGTGTGTCACCAGTCCAATTGCGTAAACTAAAAGAACTGTTCTTAGCTGAGGCGGCAAATGATAGAGCAGTCAAAAACAAAAATAAAAGCACAGTACTTTTATAACAGAAGCTACCTCCTGTAAAGCACGGCACACTTTCATATCTTGGCTTTGTTAAAAACTTACAGCATTGATTTCTTTTGATACAATGCCATTTAAACATTATGCCATTTATGATTTGTTTCCCTGAAAATACATATTCACTGAATCAGCTGTCGCCCTGCCCCTGTGATGGAAAATCTACACAAACTATTATGCATTTTTTAATTTTTAATCTTTATATACCTTAGAGAGAAAAAAAAATATTGTTCCCTTTCGACGCAAATATAGTTTTAGACATCAGTGTCTGCCTGCTCTATCTTTTATTCCGCTACTAGATGATGTTTACATATGTTACACCATTGCTCATTTTCTCTGGGCAATTATTGAACACTGGCGATTGTTATAGTGTTGATGATTTTCACTAGGTTAAGTCGTTTTAGCCATGTCAGTTTTAAGCGCAGGGCTTAGACGTTTATACTATTTTATAGATCTGAATTCATATGACACAGTATATAGATGAATTATACTTTTGACTGTAATAGGTTGCTTGCTTAGGGCACTGTTTATTCATTAATGTTCTTGGGAGCTAAGTAAACTTTATTTACTGGGATTTTTAATGGAACGTGTTCTGTTTACTTTTAGAATTAGTGTCCGAGTACCAAATTATTTAACTTTTTTATTGTACTATTCTGTATTTTAACAGATGCAAAATAAAGTTCTTTGACTGACTGACAATAAAGTTGTGCACAAGAATACCCATGTTGACCTCAACGCAAATCTTGTTAATTACGTTAACGAGAGATCAACACTCAGAGAATGTATGTGCTTTATCTCAAAATTCATCCTGGAATCACACCTTTCTCCTAGAAAAGCCTGTGTGCAAATGAAAATTTCCTCTGGAACAATCACACATTGTAATTCACATTAGCAATGTACCAACGTTTAGGAACAAATCCTAAAACACTGGGCATTTTGAAACAATGGAGTATATTCACAAGAACGTGTGATAACTATTGCAAGAGTAGCGTAACGCAACTTTCAACATCGCAGTCCATCGTGGGAATAACCCTGTGTCAACGTGGAATTCACAACACGGCGGTAGCATGCGATAGACTGCCGAAACCGCACACAATGTCTGCGATACAGCCACTGCAATGGAGACAAAAACACAAACCACAACACCAGAAAACCTGCGATAGGCCCAAGCGTGATGAGGAAACCAGCGCTAAGCAGCGCCAGGCCTGCAACACACACCTGGCAGGCGGGAAAAATCACCATAAAAGTAGAAAAAACACCCAAACGCAAACTGACCAACACCCTAACACTATGGAGGATGCCGGAGCAGGTGCAGAGGACGAGCGCAATACCACAAGCACCCCGGACGACCATACCAGGACGTCGGGGACAAGAAAGGGCAAGGACATGAAGAAGAGGAAGATGAAGTTCAGTCCACAGGCGAACAGGATCATAGTCACAGAGGTGAAGGAACACCATCAACAACTGTTCGTCACCTCCAATGTGTCATTGGGCACCAACAATGGAATATGGCAGCACATAGTGGACAAGGTGAATGCTATCAGGGAGCACAAGAGGACAATGGACGAGGTCAAGAGACGATGGAATGACATCAAGCGGCGGACCAAGGAGAAGCTCATCTGCCAACCGGAAGGCAGCAACGCAGACTGGAGGTGGGGGCACAGCGAAACAGCTGGAGCTAGATGAGATGAAGGAGCTGGTGTCGACAGTCATCAGTGTGGAGACTGCGTCCTGAGTCCGGGATCGGACACTGCTTTACAGGACACAACACAACCGCAACAGGGTGAGTGACCAAGAGGTACAGGGGGGATGGGAGGAGATGGGCACAATGGCACACATGCACAATCAAGCACAGCACAGTGCACACCCACAATGACTCTGGGTCCTCGCCCAGATCCACAGACTGTCACAATGTACAATGCCATGCTGGCTGAATGTCATCATGTACCATGCGGCTACATACATATGGAAGCGTCGTAATACACCATCTTCCCTTCACATTGCAGGGGCACCATCAGCACCTCCTGCAGAGCAGTCCCAGCCACTCTTCACTGATGACGAGGAGGACAACACCACCATCGACACCCAAGCCATCCAAGACATCATGGACCTCATCGGCAACTCACCTCTAGGATCAGGGCAGGCAAGCTGCATCGAGGAGACCCCACCCAATTAGAGGGTTAGAGTAGTGGAGTAGTTGACCCTCTCCCCCTTTTTGTCTGTGTGAGATAGACCCAGCCCACTACCCAAACCGGCCATCAGGAGGCACCCACAGCACCTCCCCCCGAGACCCCCAGGTACAACACATGGCCTTCCACCGCCGTGTGCTGGAGGGCCAGAGGGACACTGCTGAGCAGGTGCGGTTGGGCTTCGGCAACATGGCAATCAAACTCAATGCTATCCTTGGGTGTTTAGCCCTGCTCCATGGTCTCCAACGAGCCCTGACTGACATCGCTGGAGTCACGGCGTGGAGAGAAGAACACCTGTCACCTCAGAGTGGCTCCAGCGATACCAGCCATGAGCTGGCACACATGCGGATGCTCATGGAGGACAGGGTGCAGATGGAGACGGAAAGGATGGCGACCACTGCTGCACATCAGCAGAATATAGCAGGGATCTACCATGCCCTGCAGATCCTCAACATGGCATGGCTGCCACAATGTGTGGTGATGTTGAATGCTGCTGCCCCCCCACCATCCACATCTCCGCCCCCTAGTGTGGCTATGCCTTCCTGTGCGGCAGGCCTAACCACTCTGGCACCTGAGGTGTCTATGTCACACAGTGTGGCAGACAATCCACCTCTGGCACCTGAGGTGTCAGTGCCACACAGTGTGGCAGATAGACCACCTCTGGCACCTGAGGTGACAGTGCCATACAGTGTGGCAGAAAGACCACCTCCGGCACCTGAGGTGTCAGTGCCACACAGTGCCGCAGCCGGTCCAGCAACTCCCCCAGGTGGGGCAGGACACATATCCAGGGACGAGGATGTGAAGGGGCTTGTGATCATAAGGGCTCAGTAGCATTAATTTCCACCACCTGGCCTGTTCCTGGTTGGTCCCGCACGTGGCCTCATGACCTTCTACTGACCCCCGATTCACTCTGATGCATTCACCTTGGACAGCGATATGGACTGCCACATCCTGTTTGATGACCAATGATACGGCGGCCAGACTGGGGACTGCACCCCTCCTCTTTGGCAGTACTTGTCTTCCATGGATGGACTCTCGCTGGCCCTCCACGGGCACAGACATTGTGGTGTGTTCGGCATGGCCCTGTACTGCTCCAGCTGCGGAAAAGCACTGGATGTGCAATAAACATCCACTGACTCACTGCTGAGTCATGTCTTTCCTCAATAATGTATGTATGTGTGGATGAATGTAGTTACAGTGATTTCCTTTGCATCAATGATGCACATCCTGTGGGGTGGCAGTCAGAGAGGGCAACATGGCAATTTGTGTCAAGGGTCCCATGGACCCACAACAGGGACATACGCAGCAGCCATTTTCTAGTTTGGACATGGACTGAACCACGCCCAGTGCCCACAAGTCATTTTCTCGAACCCTGCCCTGTTTTGGCGTACGGCAAGCCAGGCCAGTTTGCTTATGCTCCAGGGGATGGGGGGGGGGGGGGGGGGGGGGCTTTTTGTTACCCGGCGCAGGCGTACTTGCTGGTGTTGTGAAGATCACTGGTCCAGTTGTCATCATGTCACAGTCACTCCCTGAGAGCAGGAGAGCAGGTGTGCACACACACCCCACACACCCGGCACAGACATCATAGGCCATGTGACCTCACAAATATAAGGGGCCAACGACATAACATACTCCTATGCCGGTTGTGACTCGAAGGCAGACCCGAAACATTGCGGCCGGCATGGGCCTACCACCACGTGGAGCTGACCAGGTTTGCACAGGGTTTGTGGCAGTCTCTGCATTGCAGCCTGCACAGGCACTCCGCCATGGGACGCTGACTGGGGTTGGACAGCGTTTGTGGCAGTCACTGTGTTGCAGCCAGCACGGGCCTACCACCACACGGCGCAAACTGGGGTTGGACAGGGTTTGTGGCAGGTGCTGCATTGCAGCAGTCACAGGCACCCCGCCACGGGATCGCGACTTAGGGTGCACTGAGTCATTGGCACCTTGAGCTGCTGAGTGAGTGTGCAGCCTGGGATGATGGCCCGTCCTGGCGGTCCGGACTGCCCAGGATTTGTGTGCCTTGCTGGACCGCAGTGTAGGCCGCGCCAGTGTCCTGCGTGGGCCTACTGCAACGTGGCCCCACTTCCGGGGTCACAGAGTTAGTGGCACCCATTGGGCTGAGCGGCTGTGCAGGCTGTGATGGTGCCGGGTGCCCTCGTTCATACCATGCCATGGTGTAATATGGTCCCAGGACCAGACGTGTTACCTGGTGGCCAGCGCAGTGTGGATGCATGGCACAAAGGGTGCCATGTCTTCGTGACCCGGCCTTGCGCCTTCCAGCAGCACATGGTGGGAACTGCAGTCTACACGCCGGTGGCGGAAGGTGAGCAGTGAGGCCTGTGTGTGCATGGGTGGGCATGCTCCAATGGGAAGCGGGAGGGGCTGGATTGCCACTGCCTGGGTGTGCATGGGCAGGCATGCTCTGATGGGCAGCAGGAGGGGCTGGGATGCCTCTGGCTGGGTGTGCATGGGCAGGTGGGCGATGTTGTCTTGTGCAAGTGTGTATACTGTACTAGTCATGTGTCTGGACTCTGTTTCAGATGACAGCGCTGTCTCAGATGTGGGACCTGGTGTGCTGTTCTACGTACCGGCAAGTGGTTGGAGACACACCAGTGGCAGCAGGTGAGCAGTGTGGCCTGGGTGCGCAGGGTTGGTTCTCTCTCTCTCCCCCTCTCTTCTCTCTCTCACTCCCACTCTCTTCTTCTCTCTCTCTCTCTCTCTCCCCTCCTCTCTTTTTCTCTCTCTCCCTCCCTCTCTCTTCTTCTCTTCCTCCATCCCCCTCTCTTCTTCTCTCTCTCTCCTTCCTTTGATGTGCACAGGACACTCCTCCTCATCATGTTTTTTCTCTTGCAGGCTGTGACCTACGGAATGTGTTAAGGGGAACCGCCATGTGTATTAATGTGATTTCTGTGTTGTTTCAATAAAGTGTAATTGTTTGCTTCAATAGTGAATGTGTCATGGTCATTTTGGTGCCGGCACATGCATGTCACCAGTTGTGATTGTGCGACATCAGGCGGATTATTTGGTACATGTTTAGGTGTAGCTGGAGTAGCATATCTTTGCCTGGGGTGAGGGCGGGGGGATCCTGGGTGTGGTGGTGGTGGGTGTTGTGACCCTCTTGGGTGTCTGGTGGCCATAATCAGTATCGCCATGGCATATGTTGTTCTTCTGGTGTGACTCTGGGCTGGGCTTCCTATTGTGGTGCAGCCTGCGGTCCGACTTTACACCAGGTCAGAGCAGGTGTAAAATTCCAGCTGCTAACGCACCTTATCGTGTGTTTTGTGTTCTTATCGCCAATCTGTCTTTGCTAACATCTACATGACTCATAGAAAAGGAATTACATTAGATGCATAGGCTTGGTATAGTGTCAAAATTAGTTTTTATATGTACGCACCTTGGCGCAAACATCTGTCAGTACAATAAAAACCTTTTTTCACCAGTCCATAGCGCAGAGGTGGCAAAAATGGAACAAATGCATGTGTTCATTGTAATGCACTAATGCATTCTTTCTCTGATGAGGTCGCTGGTAGTCTTAATCTAATTCATTTGCCAAGTTTTTTATCTTGTTTTTCTCGTTGTCCATTTGTCGTTCTTGTACTGATGGTATTTTGAGTGGGTTTGGCATGTATTAATACCACTTCATGCAAAGAAAAAAATGCACACAGATGAAGATAGCTATTTTTAGAAGGTAGACTTGGTTATGGGTGTAATGGAAATACATGTATCTGCTCCTTGGTTGTGTCTCTGAACATGCATCAAAAGAGTGCTACAAAAGGACGTGATATATTGTTTTGTCTCTCGAATAGTTGATATTAACTTTATCAAATATATTGAATTTCCTTTCACGCACCACTGAAAGCAATTGTGGTTATACAAACTGATATATGTACTTTTATGGATATGTATTTGTATCCGAATAAAGATCATATTGATTGATTGATTGATTGATTGATTGATTGATATCTCATTAGAAACTTCAACCTCGAACATCTACGTGCAAATATTTATATTTCTTCAGAATGCCATTTTATAACATTAATACATTTACATTTCTGGAAAAAAATAGTTTTAATTACTAATATTGTCAGTGGAGCACAAATACATCCCATCATATTGAACACAGTTCTAAAGTTAGTAGGTCTAGTTGTTACAAAGTCGGGATTGGCACCTTTTTCAGTAAAGCGGACCCCTTTGATACGGATTTTTTTCTGCTGACGCTGCTCTTTGTCACTGACCCCGAAAGAGGAAGAGGGCTTCCTCGACAATCTCAGGGCCCTGCTCCTTCTGGATAGGGGAAGCACGACGTGGCGGCACACAATGGCCAGGCGGAAAGGAAGTGCCTAATGGCTTCCTCTGAGTGGAGATTACCAAAACAAATCATTGTATCTACTCTTTCCTGTGGGCTTTCTGCCAGCTGTGATTGCTAGATCGAGCTGATCAAACCTCTCCTTTCATCATCACGAAGAAAACCCAAATATGATTCCCGACCTGAATGGAGGGAAGGCTCCAAAGATGTTCCTTCCTTGTTATCGCTCATCAGCTGTAAGCTAGCCAGCCTGAGGGCTCCTTTATTTTCGGCAATGTAACCTAAAAGTGGAAACTCAGATGTCTAAAATAATCGTTGGCTCTAAATTTAAAAAGAGACTCGCGTTCCCATTTCAACCAAATAAGTTAGAAGTATAAGGGCTTTAAAAAAAAAATCGGTGTTAATTTTAGAAAGAACATTTTCTAGCTTATATAAAACTTGTTAAACTTCTTAAGAACGAGAAAGCAATCTTTGAGTTTGCGGAATACTTTAAATGTAATGAATTGAGTCCCATTTACTTATTTTGCAATATGTTCTCCAGTCAATAAAGAACTCTGCAAAACCGGGCCATTTCGTGTCTCGGCGTTAGCAATGACTATGAAATGTTTGCATTTTCAATGTAAGCAGTGTTATAATAGGTATGCGTGGATATTCCATATTGTTCTCGCTGATGTCCATGGAAAGTAAAGGATTTTGCGATCTGATGGCCACCGCAGCCTGTAATGCTTGACATTTAACGTGTCATGTCTCTTTGGAGGATGAAGGCGATCCATTTGAGTTCAACTGGTGTGAATTATTCTTAAAAGACTATTGCAGGTTGACTGTTAGGATACTAGTGTTCAGAAACACAGAGGCAGTTGGCTATCTATGATCGTAAACGTGACAATAGGTAGGCCCGTGCGATTTTGTGTTTACAGCAGCATAATTTGCGTAATTTTGGAATTTTGTGTTGTGATTGTTACAAACAATTCCTGAAATTGTGCCATTATGCCACGTTCCATTAATAACTGGGATGACCAAAATGAGAACGGCTGTCTCTATAACTGACACAAGGTCTAATTTTGCCCTAAAATGTAGTGCTAAAGGCCAGATTTGCCTTTGCTGTAATTATGCATAATTTTGAGTAATTTTTGTGAAATTTCACGCCGTTAGGCTAATGGAAATTACGCAATTTTCGCATGCCCTTAATAATTAGGAGGACTGAAGGCCGCCTGGAAATGAGAGGATGATCCTACAGGACTGTACTGAAGGGAGATCTCTGCAAGCACATTGGAGTTCCCATAGACATCTGTGCTAACCCAGTAATCTAAAACGTGCATACCCAATCTTGTCCAACTTTCCTACCTCATTTGTGCTGTCGACGTATAGACTCTAGAACCAAAAACTGGTATTTGTGTGGTTTTTTATGACAGAATATTTTTTTGTATTTTTTTCCTGAATTTTGCAACTTATTACCACCATTCAAAGGTGACAACAGCTATCGCAGAATTTGAAAACACCCATTTTCACAATCAGTACTAACTCTAACGTAGGTTACATATTATTTGAAGCCATTTTTTGCAACACCACCTATGCTTAAATATGCCCCTTTGATTTGCACATCTGCACATCGTTCCTTCCCTGTGTAAGATCATATTTTATTAAATCTTGCACACAAACTGAAAAGTAAGCACAAGATGAAAACAACACTTATAATACAGCACTGACCGCGCATGATGCAAAGACACAAAATAAAAGAAGCTGGTGAAAATCTGCTTAGAACAACTTAATGACATTATGCAAGAAGTTTCTGCACAATATGTGCAAATAACCGTAAAAGTAAGACTTCCTGAAAGATGGTGTTAATAGAATACATTCAGAAACACGCCCCTAAGTCAACATTCTCTAAATGGAATAAAAATGTGTCTTAGCACGGCTTCTGCATATCGGATGCCGGTATTGGGCTATTATGGTATAGTCTAATGCATTCTGGGTGCTATGGTCTTGTTTTACTTTAATTGAACTATTTAGACTAACGCATTTGAAATGAATAATGTATAGGTGCAATTCTCAGAACTGAAGACAGTGTCACTATTTATCTTTAGTGAAATGGTCACTCTTGCACAAATCCACCAAGAGTGCACACAAAATGTGCCTGCAGGGCAAGGCTGCAGTCTTGCCTGCACCTGATAATGACCTCCTGGGAGGCTGCCTCACCACCATTCAAGCATGTCTGTCCAAATGCTACTTGAAGCTGAACTTTCTAACAACAGTAATAATGTTTGCTCACTGCCAATGGGTCCAAAGAATAACAGGTGCCAGAGTACATTTCAAAGAGGGTGGCCTCAATTTAGGACTCTATTATAGTGTAAAGACCTTGAGCTTTCATGTAGATACCAACTTCTACTTCATGAACCCCATCACACATGACACAAATATTCCTTGGGAACAACTAACCCCACTTTCCATAATCAACGCCTTTGTACTCGAAATGAAAGAAGACAATCAGGCAGCCACGGCCCGTGGAGGGAGTTTCGGTCGGGCAGGGGAGGGGCAGGGTGGGGGGGTGCTAAAAACTGGAGTATGGATAATTGAAGGTAAGTAAACAATTTAATAAATAAAACGAATTTCATAGCACACCCTGCATCGCATTTTGCGATGCAGGGCGCGCTACGAAATTCGTTTAATTAATTAAATTGTTTACTTACCTTCAATTATCCATACTCCAGTTTTTAGCACCCCCCACCCTGCCCCTCCCCCGCCCCGACTCTCCGCCCCACCGAAACTCCCTCCACGGGCCGTGGCTGCAATCAGGTACTGGGATTCTCTCATCTTGATGGACGCCTTCCTACTGGAAATGAAGGAAGACAACTCGGTACTGGGATTCTCTCATCTTGATGGTGATAATGCTTCGCTGGCCAGGATTTCAGAGATATAAATGACTCAACTGAAGAGTATACTGCATGCAGCAGTCCATTTCATCAGTACCCTCCAAAGACTACATCCTTCTGGGAGACCTCAACTTTCACCTTGAAAAGATCAACGACCGCAACACCACCACCCTCTTGGACAACCTCGCCAACCTCGGACTTAAACAACTGGTCACTTCCCCCACCCACATCGCAGGTCACACACTCGACCCCATCTTCACCTCCAGCAATCATGTCTCCTTCAGCCACACTACGGATCTCCTCTGGACTGACCACAGCTGCGTTTACTTCACCTACAACAAGCCAAAACCCACCAACCACCTCCAACCAACTCTGCAAAGAAACTGGAACAAAATCACCACCGACCAGATCTCCTCATCGCTCCTTCTAAACACCCCAGCCCACTCTTCCAACCCAGACCAAGCCGCCGCCAACTTCACCCTACGGTTATCCAACACCGCCGACACCTTAGCACCACTGAAAAAACGTCAAAGCAAACCTGGCAACAAGAAGGCCTCATGGTTCAACGGTGATCTTAAGAAGTCCAAGAAACTCTGCCGCTCCCTTGAAAAGGCCTGGAAAAAAGACCCAACCACTAGCACCAAGGACGCCTTCAAAAACGCCACCCGCACTCACCACCAACTAATCCGCAAGGCCAAGAAAACAGCATTCAAGGATCGACTTGACAACAACGCCCACAACAGCAAGGAACTTTTCAACATCGTCAAGGAATTTTCCAATCCCTCGGCCAACTCCAACGACATCACACCCTCTCAAGCCCTCTGCGACTCCCTAGCCTCATTCTTCCACAACAAGATTGCAGACATCCACAACAGCTTCGACAACCAAACTGGAGACCAACCCACCCAACCATATGCTGCACACTCTCCCCCCGTGAACACCCTTAACGACTGGAACCCAATCTCCACTGAGGACACCATCCGCCTGATGAACTCCATCCACTCAGGATCACCCACAGACCCATGTCCTCACCACATCTTCAACAAAGCAGACTCCGTCATAGCACCGCACCTCCGAGACGTCATCAACTGCTCCTTCAACTCCGCCACCTTCCCGGAAAACTGGAAACACGCTGAACTCACCGCCCTTCTGAAAAAACCCACAGCGGACCCCACCGAACTCAAAAATTACCGCCCCATTTCGCTCCTTCCATTCCCGGCCAAAGTAATCGAGAAAGCTGTCAACAACCAGCTCGCCGCTTTTCTCGAAGCCAACAAATCCCTCGACTCCTCACAATCTGGCTTCCGAGCAAAACACAGCACTGAGACCGCCCTCATCGCAGCAACAGACGACATTCGAATTCTACTGGACAATGGAGACACAGTCGCCCTCATCCTCCTCGACCTCTCTGCAGCATTCAACACAGTCTGCCACAGCACCCTTTTACAACGCCTCAGAAACATCGGAATACAAGGAAAAGCACTTGAATGGATCACCTCGTTCCTCACCGGAAGAACCCAGAGAGTCCACCTTCCACCATTCAAGTCTGAGGCCTCTGAAGTCATCTGTGGCGTACCACAAGGATCCTCACTCAGCCCCACCCTCTTCAACGTATACATGAGCCCCCTCGCGGCCATCGCCCGCCAACACAACCTCAACATCATCTCTTACGCGGATGACACTCAACTGATCCTTTCTCTCACCAATGACCCCGGCACCGCCAAAACTAACCTACACGAAGGAATGAAAGAAGTTGCCGAATGGATGAAACACAGCCGTCTGAAACTGAACTCAGATAAAACAGAATTCCTCATCTTAGGTACATCCCCCTCTGCATGGGACGACTCTTGGTGGCCGGAAGCCCTTGGAAAAGCACCCATCCCGACAGACCACGCACGGAACCTAGGCGTCATCCTGGATTCTTCACTCTCAATGAACAGACAAGTCAACGCCGTCTCTTCATCCTGCTTCAACATTCTTCGCATGCTCAAAAAAACATTTCGCTGGATCCCCACCGAAACCAGGAAAACAGTCACCCATGCTCTGGTCACGAGCCGTCTGGACTACGGAAACACCCTCTACGCAGGTACTACCGCTAAACTCCAGAAGAAACTCCAACGAATCCAAAACGCCTCAGCCAGGATCATATTAGACATCCCGCGCAACGAACACATCTCTGGTCACCCGAAAGACCTCCACTGGCTACCCGTCAATAAGAGAATCACTTTCCGACTGCTAACCCACGCACACAAATCACTCTACGACATCGGACCAGAATGCCTCAACTCACGACTGTCCTTCTACACCCCCTCCCGCCAACTACGTTCTTCCAGCCAAGCCCTCGCCACTGTACCTCGCATCAACAAGACCACCATGGGAGGCAGATCCTTCTCATACCTGGCCGCTAAAACTTGGAACTCACTCCCCACTTACCTTCGCCTTACCCAGAACCACCTAGCATTCAGAAAGCAACTTAAAACGTGGATATTTGACAAGTAATCCTCCTCCCCTTCCTAAGCGCCTTAAGACCCTCTGGGTATGTAGTGCGCTATATAAATTACTTGACTTGACTTGACTTGACTTCCTGAAAATGATAACTTGCACTCGCACTGATAAACCACAGGTGCCTCACACTTCCCACCCATAGCTAATCAAAGATATGCTACACATTAGCTTTCTCCTGCTACTTACAGAGATCATTTAAGTCCATACAGATCAGAGCTGGTAGGCCCCTTTCTTTCTACTCCAGTAACAGCTGAATATGTATCGCTTAAAGCAACATCTCGTTGTTATATAACTCTTCATGGCTGAATTTCCAAGGATCCGCTGTGTCAGCATTGCCGTCCCCCATTTATCTACTTCTTTCTCTTTCCACCTCAATTCTCACACCTACTATACTCTGCCACTACTGCTTTACTCCATACACCCTCTTCTGGCTCAAATGCAACCTCTTTTCTCCCTATACTAGTTTTCTCTCCTCCTCTAGAATCGTAATCCCCTACTAAGTTCACACTGTATTCACACTCCTGGGAACCTTTTATATTTTGTCTGTATTTATTTGCTCTTAAGCATAGCCAGGATTTGGAAAAGGTAAAGAGAGTGAAATTGTGCATACAATTTTAAGCTTGGCTGTGTTTGTCTTAAGTGAAAAATGTCTTGCTAGGTAATAAGAATGATATCACTATACAAAGAAAAACTATGCTTTAACAACAAATCTTCACAACTAGTATAAATTGTGAACTTCACAAAATTTTGCTAATAAAAAGCCCCTCTAACCTCCCTTTTTACATAGATTTTGACAGTGAGACTTTTTGGTATCCTTATATCTGGATTTTGGTCAAAAGTGAGCATCGTCAACTCGCAGAATATAATATAATATCTTTGTATACATTTCCATGCCAAAGACTTCAACAGTTGGCAGTGTGATGAAGTGTCATTTGGCAAACAAAATAGTGTTGGTGGTCACCTGAGGACGTGTAAGGTCATGAACAATAGAGAACAGTTCCCAAGCAGAATTTTGGGCTCTACTCCTTTTGACAGACTCAGAAATAACGAGTTCAAAAGAAACTGCAGCATGGTCAGACCAGATGACTGTAAGAGTGATGTTGACAGTAATGTAGCAATGATTAGTGAATATAGGGTTTAGAGTGTGATCTGCTTTATATATGCCGTTTTCTACTAATTGCTGGAGTCTAAGCACAGTCAGAGAGTTTGTAAGCTAAGTGATGTAGAATTAGTTAAGTTATCAAAATGAAAGTTTGGATCATCCAAGATGATAGAGTTTGAGGCCTTTAGAACAAAAGGTTAAATGTAAAAAAAAGTGTGGAAATTGTTTATGAAGGCTACTCGAGACCCATGAGATCTATAAGATAGGGCACCAGTGATGGACTGTGTGTTAAATATACTAATCAAGAAAAATATGCCCTCCGCATGAGGTATTGTATTGTTGAGGATGCAGCATGGTAGAGTGTTATAGTGTACACAACTGAGGGACATCACTAGTGGCAAGGAGCTTCAAGGCAGCACACAGCAGTCTTCAAGTGAGCTGCACAGCAGCCAGATGTGCAGCTGTTCTCTTAGTGTGTCACAGCACATTCAGAGGCTATAGTGACCTTCTTTCAAGGAATCAGTCAGTACTTGTAGAGCATGGCTTATCAACCGTGAGGGTATCCAGTTGCTTGGGTTGCTAAGTTGAAAAGTCAGGTCTTGAGACTCTTCCTGAAGCCTGTCAGCGAGGGAAATGTTTGGAGGTGGAGAGGGAGTTCAAGGAGTTGGCAGCAAGGAGGGAGAAGTAGCGGTCACTGCTGTGGCTGCGGCGAATGCGCAGTGTCTGAGCCAGGGTGAGGGAGGTGGACCGGAAGTTTGTGGATGGTTGGTGGAAGTTCAGGGGGTGGTTCATATATGATAGTGATCCTTGCTTGTGGAGGGCTTTGTAAGTGGGTGTCAATGGTTTGATTTGGCATCTTTTCTGGACGGGAAGCCAATGCAGGTCTTTCAGGTGCTGGGTGATATGGGTCTGTTTGGGCAGGTTGAGGATCAGTCTGGCCACTGAAATCTGTATTGTCTGGAGCCTTCTCATGAGTTTGGAGGTGGTATGTGCATACAGTGCATTTCCATAGTCCAAACGCTGGTGATTAGGACTTATATGACAGGTTTTTTTGTGCTTATGGGAAGCCATTGGAAGATTCTTCAGAGCATTCAGAGAGTGTGAAAGCATGCAGAGGAGACTCTGTTGATCTGTTGTTTCATGGCAAGTTTGTGGTCCAGGATGACTCCGAGGTTTGGGGCATGGTCTTTTGGTGTTGAGGTGAGTACACGTTCAGTGGGCCACCAGGTGCTGTTCCAGAGGAAGGCGTGTTTGCCAAAAATCAGCACTTCGGTTTTGTCAGTGTTGAGCTTTAAACAGTTGTCCTTAATCCAGGGTGTGACGTGCTTCATGCAGTTGTGGGAGTTGTTCTTGCTAGTGGGGGTCTGCTGTGAGCAAGAGACTGAGCTGGGTGTCATTGGCATAAGATATGATGTTGATGTCATGGGTTCTGAGGATGTCAGCTAGAGGGGTCATGTAGTTGTTGAGACTTGAGGGATGTTTCCGATGGTTCTCGTGGGTTCCGAGGTGAAGGAGGGAAGCAGATTCTCTGTGTGCATCCCAAGAGGAATGTTGCAATCCATCTGAGTGCAACTCCCTTTATTCCGATCTGGTGCAGTCTTTTATTGAGTATTTGGTGGGAAAATGTACCCAAGGATACAGAGAGGTAATAGAAGGATGAGTGTGGCCAACTTTCCTCTGTCGAGTAGGGTTCAAATGTCATCCATGGCGAAGATCAGGGCAGTCTCGGTGCTGAAATTGGCTCCGAAACCGGATTGGGAGATGTCTAGCAGGTTGTTTCTTTCCAGGTGTTCGGTGAGCTGATGATTGATGGCCTTCACCAGGACTTTGGCAGGAAACAGGAGCAGCAAGATGGTGGTGGTAGTAGTTCACTGGGGTCTGCAGAGAGTTTTTTGAGAAGAGGTCTGATCTCTGTGTGGTTCCATGAGTTAGGAAAGTGGCCATTGTGATGGATGCATTGAGGACAGTGGTGAGTAAGGGTGGGCGTAAAATCAGTTTCACAGGCGAATCTGCGTATTTTCCGCGATTTCGCGATCCGCGAATCTCGCGAAATCGCGGTAAAATCCGCGAATCAGCGGGGACGAATTTTCAGCCAAGCAAGGGTTACAGCAGCAGGTGCAAAATTTGAACCTAATTTCTTTGTAACCTTTTACAAAAGGGTTACAAACAAATTCACTTCAACTTGGACACCTGCTGCTAATTGCTTCCTGGCGCCTCGTTGCCTACTTGCAACTATTCTCTGACCCTGCTCTGACCCTTGAAGCAGGGTCAGAGAATAGTTACAAGTAGGCAACGAGGCACCTGTCCAAGGAATTAAACCTCATCAGGAAGCACTTACAGATATAAAAAACAGGAAGAAGGGAGAGGAGGGTAAATGCACCCATTTTGAGTTGTCAGGAGCGGTTAAACTAAAAGAGACCTTTACAGCACAATTTTCATATGCATTTTGCTAAAAATAAAAAGCTGTATGTTCTGTAGGGACAACTCAGGAATCTGGCCCTTCAGAGATCCGGCCTCTCTTTCTTTCTCTCGTTCTCTCTCTCCCTTTCTCTTTCCCTCTCTTTCTCTATCTATCTATCTATCTATCTATCTATCTATCTATCTATCTATCTATCTATCTATCTATCTATCTCTCCCTCTCCCATAAATGACTGCATGGGTAACTTCGCTATGGAAGCGGCTCGCGAAGACGCAAAAATCCCCACAAACACGCAAAAAACCCAGCGAACACGCAAAAAACCCGCAAACATGCAAAAAAACTAAAATCCGCAAATTCGCACAAATTCGCGAATTTTGCGGATCGCGAATTCGCAAATCCGCAAATTCGCGGATCGCGAATTCGCAAAATTCGCCCATGCTTAGTGGTGAGTTGGTGGCTGATCTTGTTGCTTCCTAGGTTAATGTCGGTGGGGGCAAGGGTTGGTGGATGCTCCCGAGTGGATGGAGTTCATGATGGTTGTGGTGTTCGGTGTGGTGAGCAGTTCCTATGCCATAAGATGTTGGTCGGGGGATGCTTTCATTGGAGTGAGAAGGCTGAGGAGGTTGGTGGGTTGGGGCTTGTAATTCCGGTAGATGGTGGATATTATTTTGTGGAAGTGTTTCACTAGAGCATCACAGAGTTCCAGTGAGGGAGGGATTGTGTTGTCAGTGGGTGTTGGGCAGGAGAAAACCCTGACAGTGGTGAAGAGTTCCTTGGTGTGGTTGGCGCTATCCTTGATACAGTCAGTCAGGGCATCTTTTTTCACATCTTTGAGTAGTTGGTGATATGTGCTGAGGGCCGACTTGAAGGTGGCTCGGTCTGTATCGTCTCAGCTTGTGCCCCACCTTCTTTCCAGTTGTTTGCAGTTGAGTTTCATTGTGCTGAGTTACGGTGTGTACCAACTGGCTTGTTTGGTGGATCTGCTGGTTTTGGTTGGTTTTGAGAGGGGCAACTCGCTCAGCAGCATTGGTGATCCAGGTTTTGAAGTTCTCAACTGTCTGTTTTAGGTTGGTCATGGCATTGGGTTGGGTAGGGCGGAGGGCTTCCACCCATTGGTCCTGTGTGACTTTACTCCAGTTGTGGGAAGAGGTGCTGGGAGGATTGGGGGTGATGCTATGTGATTTTTTGATGGTGAAGTGGACTGTAAAGTGGTCGGTCCAGGTGAGTTCTGTGATATGGCTGTATTTGATTATGTTACTGGACATGAAGGTAGGGTCCAGTGTGCATTCTTCTCTGTGTGTGGGGCCTGTAACCAGCTGGGTGGGTCTGATGGTGTCGACTCAATCCAAGAGGATGGCTGAGTTTGTGTCTGTGGGCCATCCAGGTGGAATTTGAGGTCTCTGAGGAAGATGTATTTCTTGGTTCTATGGCCGGTGCGGTGATGAAGTCTGTGATGGTGTCGCTAAGGCAGGTGTGTTGTCTTGGAGGTCTGTAGGTGAGGGAAACTTTGATGATTTTTTTGTTGTCAGTGTCGAGCTGGAAATTCAGGTATTCCGCGATCGTGTTGTCTTCGGTGGTGGTGCAGCGGATAATGGTCATGCCACCTCCTTGTTTGTTGGTGCAGTGCAGATGTGTCATGTTGTAGCTGGAGGGCATCATGGTGGTGATGTCAGAGGCAGAGGAGGGGTTGAGTTAGGTCTTTCTAATGAAGGTTACATCAAGGGTGAGAGTGGAGATAGTGTCATTGACCGTAATGCTGTGTTTGCAGAAAAATACAGCATTGTTCAGGAGGTATCGGAGTGGTTCCGGCATGGTGTCGGTCAGAAGGGTGGTTGTGGTGTGGGTTTCTGTGAGGGCAGGCAGCCCTAGATTGCAGGTGAAGCGGCAGCGGTGGCAGGTGAACAGTCCTGCTTTGGAGTGAGGAGATGCAATGGATCAGTTGTTGTGGCATCCAGGGTACAGTGCTTGGAGATCCACTAAGGAGTACTTGTAGGTGTATGAAGGGTCAGGGTTCCTGGAACAGGCCACTGTCAAGGGTGCAGACAAACTTGCCTTTGGTTTGGCGGTGGCTGGGGAGGCAGGAAGTGTGTGGCTTGAAAACAGCAAGCCAGTGGCCAAGACTCGCTGATGTAAACAATGGGCACAGGCTAAGGAACAACATTAAAAGAAAGAAATAGACAAAAATCTATTAATAACAAGAGGAAATTTGCACATACCACATAAATATGCACAAAACACTAAAAATGAAATAAGCAGAGAACACTGAAAACGAAAGGCAATGAGCAGAAATATAATGAGAAATGAAAAGCAATTGGCAGAGGAACACTGAAAAATGCAAAGAAATTAGCAAAAATGCAGCGACAGATGAAAGGAGGTAGAATGAGGCTCAGCAGTGTGCTGTTGCTAGTCAACTACATGCAACAATGTGGGTACCAAGGGCGTCTGGACAGGGGGAGAGGCATGCAGCCGAGCAACGTGGAGAACTGACAGAAGGACCTGCTGGTCATTTGACCGGATAGTGGTAGATCTCTGACCACAGTGCTGCTCACTCTGGCACTCTTTGAATACTCTCCATTTCTTCTTGAAGATTACAATAACATTCCCACTGGTAAATTATTCTTTGCTGCAACAGTCTCCTAACATTATCTTCAGCACATATTGCCTCAAGGAAACCACCTACATTTTTCATGAGGCACCCCAAGGGAACCTCTAAGGGGTACCTCTCAGATCACTTGGTCTCCAGAATTGGCCTTGATCCAACAGCATACTTTGGCAGTGCTGTGGTCACACAGTATGTATATGGGGCACACTGGTCTCCAGCAGGCATTTATAATGTTCTGGACTGTCACCTTGCATATAAAGTCCACTATTATTTGTATTATGAGTATTTGTACCTAGATTGGGGAATAACAAGAAGACCTGGATTTACTGGGTACAAATCGGCCTGAGGTGGCCACATAGCTGCTTCCCACGTCTCCTCTCATGTACCAATCACTGTCAACAGGTGGTAATTGGAAGTGAAGTAGTGCGGGAAGGGGGTCAGTAAAGAGTAAGGCTGTAGACTGGCAAGGAAAAGCTTTCCATGCCCCACTCGTGCCATGGGGCAGAGTCAGGCAGGTTACAGGGAGCAAGGCAGGGCTATGCTTGCAGCCCAAGCCTCATGTAATTTTACCAGCTGGATTTTATGGCTGGTAAAATAGGGTTTGGTGCACCCACACCCAGGAAACCCAGGTGATGGAACACAATGCCGATTTTCATGGGGTAGAGAGGTTTCCCACAAAAGTAATACTATCCTGCCTACTATTAATCAGGCTGTTATTGGTATCATATATGTGGTTCAACTTTTCCATTACGAGAAACCTACTGAATTGCTCAGTTTACAGCACTCATATCATATGCCAGTTATTTTTTTTCACAGCATTTACAGTCAATATCAACAATCACTAAGGTCATTTAAAAAAGGAATGCAGAGAAAATTGTAACGTGAATCGACTCTAGACGTCAATCTACAGGTAAAATGATCAATAGATAACCGAGAGAACACATGGGAAAAGATCAATAAAAGTACAAGGGCAGCTACCACTGTGGTGAAAATCATCATATATTCACCCCAGCATAATGACTACTCAAAGTTGTTGTGATAGGTGGGTTTGCCAAGGAATTTGGCATTGCTGGATCTGCTGTAAATAGGATCTGGATTGTCCAATAATATTTTGCAATGCAAATCATCACATAACACATAGATTCAGCATGGTCAACGCTCAAACTTACCCCATTATCCCTTGGAAGCTTATTGCTACACGACCTTTCCTTCAACCGACCCTTAACCTGAGAAATGCGATTGGCATTTAGCCTATTTATTGCTGCATCATTACTTATAGTAATGAAAATTACAACACAATGCCAGGAAGACATCTTGGGCCTTATATATGAAGGCCTTGCGTCAGTTTTGCGCCGCCGGTGCGTCACTTTTTGTGACGCACCCGCGGTATAAAAAATGCGCCTCATTGCGCCATATTTAAAAAGTGACGCATCCAGGTAGATGCGTCACGTTTTAAACCCCTGCGCCACATTATACCTGCGTCAGGTATAATGTATGCAGAGGGGCGTTCCCCCGCAAAAAGCCTCGTAATAGTGACGCAGTGAAATCTATGAGATTTCACTGCGTCACTTTTAGGACGCTGTTGCGTCAAAATCTTGCGCCTGCCTCACAGCAGGCGTAAGACATGGGGCTTTCCCCATGTGAAAGTACACATTGCTGGAGTTGCGGCACTTTTGTGACACACTCCAGCAATGCGTCACTTTTGCGCTTACAGATACGTCAGAAATACTGACGTATCTGTAACTCCTTGCGACATGATACGTCATACATTAAATATGACGCATCAGGAATGTCGTAAGGAGTGCGCAGTGAAAAGTGACGCATCGCTGTTTTCACGCAGCGATGCGTCACTTTTCATAAATGAGGCCCCTTGTACTTGGTGGAGGCAATGAGTGTATAATATTAGGTAAGCTAACACTGCAGCTGAGAATTATAATGGTGAATTGCAGAGGTACAACCAGATAATGACAATTCTTACAAATTACAATGTATTTTTTAAATCCTATGTATACAAACAATTCTCATCATTATCAAAGTGAAAAAGTACCCAAAGTCCACAGAGTGGGTTAATTGTATGTCTTTATTTTCTTCTTACCTTATGTATGTATCCAGTTTCTGGCATGGAGGCAATGATGGTGTTTGAATCCAACTGACAGCAGATTTCTAAGCTATAGCACCAAAACACTGATATGTGTCAAAAATAACCACACATGGTAGATGATTGGCTTTTACCTCAAAGGATCACCATCCACATTAAGTGACTTTTAGTCATTTTATTTTGAGCATATATCCAAATTGATTGATTGATTGATTAATATGTATGGCATGCTCCCACAAGGCTATACTATCACTATATCTGTAATGTTATGTGACTGCAGTATGAATGTAACACGTCAATGTGGACACCTCCCTTTCCAACAGCACCGCTTAAGGCACACCTCACAGACCTACTGTCCCGCCAATCCAATTTTAATGAGTGTCTAGAAACACTAGTCCACATCATCAAAACCTGTACTGGTGTGTATCACATGTTGCATTTTACACCAAGCACAACCTCAAACCAAGAAGTAGTGTGCCTACTGCACATTCAGTGTTGAGGGAAACATAACTGGTTTTGTTTGTAAGGTGCAAAACAGATGATTCCAGCTCATTCATAGTTCCCATTTGATTAGCAACCTCAAGTTTAACTGGCCTTATGCACTGACACCATCTCTCATGCCAGCAGGAATACATTTGGGGAATTGAAATGTGACTGCAAACTATCCTTTGCACTGGAAATAGTCAATAAAAATGTGTTGCACTGTTTATGCCAGCTATGCTCCTTACTACAACTACATGAGAATAACACACCCTTGTCATCACTGTGGTAGTGTTGCAATTGGTCTAGTACAATACCCTCTCCATGAGGATAGGAAGAAAATCGTCACAGTCTAGAGAGCAAAAACACCACGTCAATTGGCTGGCATTTAGCCTTCAATGCTTTTGTGTATAACTGCATTGAAACACCACTACAATGATCTGATAACAGGAAGCCAGATCACAACTTACTCAGAGGAAGCTGAAATCAGTCCGTGTGTTGTGTACTTATATTCCAGATACACACTCACAGAAAATGAGTCACACAACACTGTGCATTTGAACACGTTCCTTATGTGCATATGGCTGAGATACCCGCCACCCCCTCTCAACACAATCCCCAAGGATGGGAAACCGGAAACAGTTCTGAAGTTTTTGGAGACGGGAGGGAGTGACCCTCCCGGGCCGTATTTATTAAAATATGAAACAAAATTAAAACATTAAAATAAACAGTTTCATATTATGTACAATTTCATTACCACATTGCGATGTTTGGCTAACATTAACATATCCTCTAGTACAAAGGTTCTCCTAGCCGAACTAACATCCTACCAAACATTTACTTAACTTTTGAAATTGTACATCCTAACGTTTAAGGGCCAACGGCAAGGTCGTAACCGGTGTCAAGATCCCTAACCCAGACATATCCCCCTCACTTGTGAGGGGCGGCACGGAGGCTTACCTCAAGTGCAACTACCAATTTCCCTTGACTTGACGGGGGCCCCAATAAAACTCGACGCCACTTAAAGGTCGTACGAGGACTCGTGTGAGGTATCTAGAAGGTAGCGTAGACCCCCCCCCAAACCCCACACAACTTACCACATCTGCCGTCGCAGACGTACTGGCCCCGGGAAATTCCCCAGGAGGGGGCTGTAACCCCTCCTACCCATGAAGGGGCCTTGACCGCCTTCCCTTTCCTTTCGGCGACCCATCCTTAGAAGGGACCGCCTCCCCGTTGAGGGGCCAATGGCCACCTCCCCCGAGCGCCCCCATCCGTAATGGGTGACGCCCACTCATAGGGATCTTCCAATTAGTGCTCACCGATCATGACCTTACCGCCCGACCAAAATAAATACGACATGATAACTAAATAACTAAAGTCTAAATATAACAGACAGTAGCAACAACAACTTTATTCAAAGCATGCCTACTGATGAACACTAAAGCAGAATTACTTTATTTGCAAAACATAACACAAAACGACCATTCTTTATTGCATACTCAAAATCTTCACGATAATACCGCAACCTGTAAACGAAAATAAGAATTATAAATCAAACTTTATTTAAAACCACTCGCTGTCTTCAGGGGCTGGTGGGTGGGTCAAAAATGGCTCTTCATTCCGTCTCGAGCTCACGTGCAGCGAGGAGGTGCAGCTTCAGAGCACAGGAACAAGAGGATGCTTTCCGGTCTTGTTCCTCCTTTTATCCGTCTTCAGGGCGGGCGTAAACCCGCCCCTGCCTGCCCCAAGGGCGTGGCCAGCCGCGTCAGTGTCTAGGCCAACCCACTCTAGGGCGGGAAAAGGCGCGCCCCGGCTACGCCGCTTCGGGCATACCAGCCGAGACTCGCCTCCCACCCAAGATGGCTTCCCGGGGGGATCGTGGTACTCTGCCATACGTTCGGGGGGACCGATTGGTCGCCCCTTGCCATATGGCTGAGATACCCGCCACCCCCTCTCAACACAATCCCCAAGGATGGGAAACCGGAAACAGTTCTGAAGTTTTTGGAGACGGGAGGGAGTGACCCTCCCGGGCCGTATTTATTAAAATATGAAACAAAATTAAAACATTAAAATAAACAGTTTCATATTATGTACAATTTCATTACCACATTGCGATGTTTGGCTAACCTTAACATATCCTCTAGTACAAAGGTTCTCCTAGCCGAACTAACATCCTACCAAACATTTACTTAACTTTTGAAATTGTACATCCTAACGTTTAAGGGCCAACGGCAAGGTCGTAACCGGTGTCAATATCCCTAACCCAGACATATCCCCCTCACTTGTGAGGGGCGGCACGGAGGCTTACCTCAAGTGCAACTACCAATTTCCCTTGACTTGACGGGGGCCCCAATAAAACTCGACGCCACTTAAAGGTCGTACGAGGACTCGTGTGAGGTATCTAGAAGGTAGCGTAGACCCCCCCCCAAACCCCACACAACTTACCACATCTGCCGTCGCAGACGTACTGGCCCCGGGAAATTCCCCAGGAGGGGGCTGTAACCCCTCCTACCCATGAAGGGGCCTTGACCGCCTTCCCTTTCCTTTCGGCGACCCATCCTTAGAAGGGACCGCCTCCCCGTTGAGGGGCCAATGGCCACCTCCCCCGAGCGCCCCCATCCGTAATGGGTGACGCCCACTCATAGGGATCTTCCAATTAGTGCTCACCGATCATGACCTTACCGCCACAGGACCGGATAGTTGACCGGCTATCCGGACCCCCCACCACACTCCTACCTAAAGGTCATGTTTAACGTCTTCAGCCAAGCTATGAAGTCTCCTATGAGTAACTCATTCCCCATCCGAGACAAATGAACACCATCCCCCAAGTACATACTGTCATCATTAATACATCCATGCGCGATAGAATGCAGTGCATTGGCACGGAACAACCTACTTACTTTGTTATTAATTTTTCTCACAGAGTGATTTAAAGCAGACACCGAAAAAGCCCCCCGCCACACTTTCCGTGGGATCATATGGGACCATGCAATCGTGCACCCTGGAACTCTCCTCGCTAACCAACTTACAGTGGAAAGCATCGCTTCCAGGAGAAGTCGTCTACCAGTGGTGACCAAATCATTGCCCCCAAGATGTACTATGACTACAGACGGCGGTGACCTCGTCCGCCCTAGCAAACCCTCGAAAAATGATTGGAACTGGTCAATACAGAGACCGCCCTTTCCGTAGAAGGACACCCTGTACCCGTATTCCCCAGCCACGTGCACCAAATCACCTGCCTTGAATACGTCCGCGGCACGCCTCACGTATGAGTGGCCCACGACCCACACCTCCTTTTTAACAGCCGGTGATGTCTGACCGCTGGCCCGGTGTTGGGTCGACTGCATAGTCCGCCCCGCCTCGTAGGCTTGCGTAACTGAAAACCAAACAAAAACAAGAAGCGTGAGTACATCATTACGGCTTCACAACATGTGCAAACGCACATATCTTTTATAACAATTGGAGGACCAACGCCCCACACGTTTAACTTGTTCCACATTCAGACCCCTGGCTGTAGCCTCTGTAGCAGCCCCTATCCGAAAGGAATGGGTCCCAAATTCACCCGGGTTCAAGCCCGCAGCTGTAATCGACATCGCAAGCACCCGCTGAAACTGAAACCTTGTCAGTGGGGTGGCGTCAGCGTGTCTCAACAAGGTCCCCCCCCATGATGCCACCCTTTGTGTTAAATAATCCTCTAAACACTTCACTGGGCACATGGACGACCCGGGAATCCTGCGTATAATTATGCATTCACCCATCCCACTCTGGTCGGTTTTGGACCTCACAAACGAGACAGTCATCGTCTCCCCTCTGATCTGAACGTGCTCTGCGCACAGTCCTCCCGTCACATCCTGCTTGTTCCTTGCCACTAATTCGCTTACCCGCATAGCCCCATGGAATGCCAGCGTAAAAGCGGCTCGGAATAACACTGTCTCAAACTGAGACGAACATGTTGTAGGGAGTCTGGATAATAACTGGGCCAACCTATCCAAACCTATCGGGCGCCTCTCATCTACTCTGCGACCCTCAAGGCGTTGCCACCCACGTAGCGCTTTTTGCACAACGAAAGACGCTGTCGGGTCCTGGATCCCATGAGCCCTAGCAACAAAGGAAATGGCAGCCCGATGCCTCTGGGCCGTGGCCACCGTTTTCCCTGCCAGATGTAATGACATCAGAAAGTTCACAACCCCTTCCTCCTGGCCCCAAAGCTCCTCTCTAGCAGTCCCCAAAAAGGCTAAATAGGACCGGAACGCCCCTTCATATGCCCTCCTCGTCCTGGGTGCTAAACTCTCTCCCACGAGGTTACGAAGTTCGGGGCACCGAGAGACCAAAGAGCTTCGGGAAAGGGTGCCGGCTCCGGGTCCGCTGTGGGCAGAAAACCCCAGAAGGCCTGCATACGAAAACGAGAAAGGGCATCAGCCGCCTGGTTCATGACCCCAGGGACATGTCTTGCTTTGAACAACACATTCAGTTGCATACACAGTAATACGATTTCCTTGAGCAGCCTCAAAACCCATTTGCATCGTGCTGCCTGACTATTGATACACTCAACCACGGTCATATTGTCAGACCAAAATACCACAGAGTGATCTCTGAACCCTTCGGGCCACGTTCTCAGGGCCACGAAAATGGGGAAAAGTTCCAGGAAAGCAATGTTACTTGTCAGTCCACTGTTATGCCACCATGCCGGCCATTTTTGTGCAGACCATCGAGCACCGAAAATGGCACCAAAACCCACACTCCCTGCCGAATCTGTCCACAGCCCCAGCTCCTCAGAGGACACGGCTGGTTTATTCCAGACGGCTCGACCATTGAAATCCGCCAGAAATGCCAACCAAATGCGCATGTCCTGGCGGACCTCGGCCGAGAGCCTCGTGCGATGATGGCCCTCCTTCAATCCGCCCATGGTTTGAGCGATCGAACGGGAAAAGGGGCGGGCCATAGGTATAACTCTCAGGGCAAAATTCAACTGGCCCACTAACTGCTGTAACTGATGCAGCTTAACCTTAGCTTCACTCAAACACATTTGCAGGGATGCCCTGAACTTTAACACTTTATCACTTGGTAAACGGAAACAACCTTCTCCGGAGTCTAACTCGATCCCCAGAAACTCGAGGCAAGTCGAAGGACCCACCGTCTTACCTGGTGCCAATGGCACGCCAAACTGATTCATTAAAACACAAAATGCAGCCAAAGCTTGCCCACATTCCGGATCCCCGGCTGCCCCCAGGAACAAAAAATCATCGAGATAATGCATCACATGTTGAAAACCCGTCTTCTTTGTGAAGACCCATTGTAGAAAACTACTGAATTTCTCGAAATAGGCACAAGAAATTGAGCATCCCATCGGCATACATCTATCCATATAATACTGACCCTGAAACAAGAAACCTAGTAGACGCTGATCGTCTGGATGTACCGGGAGCAACCGGAACGCTGACTCGATATCAGATTTTGCCATCAGCGCCCCGGGCCCCAGGCGATTCAAAATGGCCACGGCCTCATCGAAAGATGCGTACCGTACCGAACACATTTCCGGGTCTATCGCTTCGTTTACGGAAAGACCACGTGGGGCCGACAAATTATGTATCAGCCGAAACTCACCCGGGTCCTTCTTGGGGACCACTCCTAAAGGCGAACAGACAAAGTTAGCAACCGGGGGTACACTAAACGGACCGGCGACTCGACCTCGAGTAACCTCCTTCCGGATCTTTTCCTGTACTACGGTCGTATGCTGCAAGACCGATATCTGATTTTTGCATTTTTCCACACCCTGAAAGTCCCCCACTGGGATGCGGAAACCATATGAAAACCCGTTCCGCAACACCCCAGCGGAAGCACGATCCGGGTATTCACTGAGCCAGGGAATCATTGCCAAGGTATCAATCGGGGTAGGTAAAGGCGCCCCTCGAACTATGTTAGACCTGTTTGGCACCTCCTCTACCCCCGTTATCACCCGTTTTGGCTCTGCACGTGGACTCAGGATGGGATGATTGCCCACACCCACTACACTCGTGTTTAAATTTGCACGATCCCTGGGGCCTAGTACATTTACTCCTGTTAAAATTCCAACAAACCCCCTTTTTACCTGTATTACCGGTAGGCCTCGAGTGATTGTCGGTACCCGTACCTGATCGAAAAGGCGTCCCCGCATACTGACGGGAGGATTCGCCCACATTACTCCCTACTAATGGCACTTTCAACATACCAGTCTCCTTCATTTTGGACCAGGACACAGAATCATAACAATCCCAAGTTAAGTTTTTATCATGTTCTTTTGCTTTTCTGAAAAGATTATCATAGCAAAACCAATGATTACCCTCGTGTGATACCGAGTACCCCATGATCCTTGACTGATAACTCGGCAATTCGGGTAGCAATTCGGGCCTCCGTTCTCCCAAGATCGATGTGAAAATCCCCCATGCCTTGCCCCAATTGCCAACGTTTTCATTAACCTTAAAGGCGGCCATCTTTGCGCGCCAAACACTCGGATGCATGAGATCCTTCTGACCTTTAACATGCTCCATCTCATAATGATCAGTAAGCAACGAGAAGATGTTTACATATTCCCCTGCCCATATCTTTTCTTTAATAGCTAAAGGAACATGCTGACCCAACCTCTCCCTTCGAGAGGGAGCCGACTCTTCCCTCGCAATCGGCAATGGCCGCTTACCTGAACTGGACGCTGTCTCTGCGACTAAAACCGTCCCCTGTGGCTTCTCTACGACCGCAGCCGGCGTGGATACCTTCGCTGCTTCACGCGTTTCCCGCAGTTGCTTCATTAACACCTGCGCGTCGACAGCCGTGGCGCCCTTGCTACTCTTACCCAACCACGCTGCTACTTGTGCTGCCAGCTCGGGCGGCATGTCTTCCCCGGACACGGGGGTGACCACCACGGGAATCGGATTCCCTTCCTCCGGCACAGGAGTGGGTGCTTCGAGCGGGGCACTGGGACCAGGGGTATCTCCCCCAGCTGCTCCTCTCCTGGGCCTCTTGCCTTTTCCTCCCGGGGCCGTTCCCTCCAAAGGACGTTTCGGGCCCCCTTCCTCATTTTTATCCATCCGCCTCTTTAGGTCGGTCATCTCCTTCATGAGAACACGCAGCATCTGTTCGGTAGTCATTCGCTTTCCCGCCTTCTTCAGCATTCTCCGACCGAGTATCTGTAAAACAAACGAGAAAGATTACAACGCTCAAAAATGGCTCTTCGTTCCGTCTCGAGCTCACGTGCAGCGAGGAGGTGCAGCTTCAGAGCACAGGAACAAGAGGATGCTTTCCGGTCTTGTTCCTCCTTTTATCCGTCTTCAGGGCGGGCGTAAACCCGCCCCTGCCTGCCCCAAGGGCGTGGCCAGCCGCGTCAGTGTCTATGCCAACCCACTCTAGGGCGGGAAAAGGCGCGCCCCGGCTACGCCGCTTCGGGCATACCAGCCGAGACTCGCCTCCCGCCCAAGATGGCTTCCCGGGGGGATCGTGGTACTCTGCCATACGTTCGGGGGGACCGATTGGTCGCCCCTTGCCAGTCCACCCCTAAAAAAGACATAGAACTGCAAAATGGTTTAGTCTATGACTGTTCACCTTGAGCAAGGACCACAGGAGATCAGGCCCCACCACACTCATCACTAATTATTCACCTTCTCTTTGGTTTGCAATGTTCAATGTAAAGTGGTGTTAATCACGAGGGGTTAGCCAGATTGGAATATCACATCTCACCTTGTACACAACAATCATGCTACACACTAGGCCTCCACTGCAGTTGACGAATACCAGTAATGCCAGGATCCATTCATCGGTTTATCAAGAGAAGTCAGTAAGTCACGTCTCACCAGGGACGCAGTTAACATGATCTATACCTCATGACGAATTATGGGGTGCAGTCATTGGTCATGTCAGCCATGTTGTTCCCTTGACATGGTGACAGAAGCCTCCCTTGTTAAGGAGTAATCCACACAGTGTAGTCTTCTAGCCACAGCAGAATGAAGTAATCATTATGGGAGCAACTCACCTGAATACATAGTGCCAAACCTTCTGGGAACTCGTGAAATGCATCTCTGAGTAGAAAAATATATCAATTATGTTAAAAACTGATGAAATCAGTAGCAGAGTGGCAATATATTACTGCTCCAGTGACTCTCCCCTACAATCACCTTACAGACACGTCTTCAAAAGACCTTAAACATAATGCCAAGTATTTCGCCGTTTACGAGGGCACCAAGTAAAAGAGAGTGCAGGTTTCAAAGCAGAGCTTTGTCCACATATAGAGATTCTTTAATAGGAGTCAGCATGGAACTGGAAGTGTCTCAGAAGAGTGCATTCCGTCTAGCAGTGTGTAAAATCCCCAGTGCTCGTACAACTTCTCTAAATATATATTTTGGGAATGAGTGTATGTACAAATTCAATGTCATACCCTCTCTCCTGTCCTTTTTCTTTTTCTTATTGCCTGGTTTAAACTTAAACATAACAGTTTGTTTCTGAATTCCTTTGACATGATAATTTTGAATCTGTAATGTTATAATATAAGATGCCAGTCACAATGTATTATTATGTAATGACAATTGAATTTCATCAATTTGACGAATGTGCATTGCTTCTTCAATGTGACATTATTTGACATTTATGTGAATGTAATGAGCCATTGTCCCTGCTCTTTAGATTTTCATAACTTCAATTCATACCAATGTCCGTTTTTCATACATAAAGTATTAGAACATTATAAATATTGTTCGTTTTTATTTGAGATATGCGCGTATGTATTGATAAGCACAGATTTAATGGCCTTATCTTTGATGCAAGGGGTACTATGCAACATCTACAGATTTGGCATTTCTGTGCTGCACCTGCTCATGAAATAAACAAAATATTTTAAAAATTGAACATAAAAGTTCAAATTTACGATATATCAGCTACACTGCAATGGAATTTCAGCTTGCTTTTCCGTAGGTAGTCGCAAAGTGTTCAGCTGCATTATATACACTGTATATACCATCCATTGTTGGCACTAGACAGCAGAGCCAAGAATGGGACAGGTATACAGAATTCTGGGAGCTGACTCTTTCATATTCAGACTTACAAATCTTAGGCTTATTATAAAATTTGTAAATTTACTAATTTTTATGGTTTGACAAAAAGCATTATCGCTTACTCGAAAAGACACAAAATATAATTTTGCAGAAAAACACTTGTTTCTCTTGCAACATCTATATTTGTAAAAAAAAATCTTGAAATAAGATTTAGAAGAAATGTACATTTACACTTTTATCCTGATTTAGTTTTCTCCACGAGAAATGTTATTCCACATGGAGAAATCCATCCCCTTACACTGCAGACAGACTTGGAAAGCATTATCAAACTAAATGTACCTACCGCAACAGTTTTTAGTAAATTTCTATGGAATTCGTGGCGCGAACACAGATTGGAACTAGGTCCAAATGCTCAGAAAAATCTGACGTTGTTATCAATGGCCTTACCTGTGCCCTGCACCCGGACAGATTAATGTTAACAGTGTGCATAAATCAAGGGCGTTTCCTCCTGGGGGGGGTCAGTGGCAGGTGAAGCCCGGCACAAATTGTGGAGCAAACGGGCCTATAATCTGTCGTTTTCCCAAACATTTTTCGCACACACGCGTTTTTGTGAATTAGAGACTACTTGAACTTTCGTCGTAAAAGGAATGTAACCTTTGTGACTTTGCTACACGTTTCGAAAACAAAGTTAGACGCGAGGAAACCCTCCGACGGTCCCTTGAGACGGAAATTCACCTTTGTCCTACTCTGCACGACGCCGTCCTCCGTTTTAGCATACCCACGTCATCGCTTGAAGAATGACAGGATGAATGAGGGCGCGAGGAACATTTTGACGCGTATTACAGGTCGGATGTGAAGATAAATTCGCTCCTCCTTCGAACTATTAAATCTGTCAGTGCTCTGCGTTGCCGCATTAGAGGATAAAAGAGATGTTATGTCCTTTGAAACTTCCAGGAAGTTAGAACAGAGTGGCACTTCAGGAAACTTTACGTCTTGTTCAAAGAATAGTTTTGTTTGTTACAAATCTACTGTGAAAAGGAATTTCTCAGAAATATTCTGTCACGTTAAAGACAATGTATTAGGCTGTCGGTAGGCTTGCTGCATCTCCGGGCATTAAGCACGAGGTTCACCCAGTTCGTACATGCCACATTTCTTTCAAATAAAGCCTTACTTTGACAGGAGAGATCAAGAGTCTGGAAAACAAATACATCCACAGTGCTGTGCCCTACAAAAGCAATAAATCACTGCTAAATAACCACATGCCTGGGTGTTTGAACGGCGTTGGTAAAAGAAAAACATGTAGTGAAATGCTTCATTCGTCACAGCATCTTGTATTTTTATAGTACCATTAAGTAGTGGTAGGCATTTGTTTTGCAGAACAACTCACCCATCCTTTGTCACGATTATGGTATTTTTAGCCAGCCCTGCACGAACAACGCATAAAGATGTGTACACTTCCCAACCTTGCCACAGGTTTTGAGATTCAGCAAAGCTTTACTGTGCTCTTTGTCTTCAATTAGCCAGGGATTAAAACCGCAAATTTCATGTTGCCCTCCAGTACAAGTGTTTACACAGACAATGTTTTTGGCTTTTGCATAATGAAAATGTTTTTATCATGTTTGTGTAGCGTACATGGCTGGAACAGCATGAACACAAATTAATTCACGATCCATTCAGACAATGAACAGGTAGGGAGAGGATGAGGCTTAAAGACCAGAGCTGAAGACTTTTAAACTGGGGAAGCTGGTTCCAATCGCGGCATCTACTCAACATCCTGTGATTCTAGGCAAATCAATTAATCTCCCTATGCTTAAAAAATCAACAACAAAAATTGAATGTGTACTTGTGTAATGTAACTGGTAATGTAAACCTCTCCAATATCTTATGGACGAGTTCGCGCTATAAAAAAATCTGCAAATGAAAAAATACGTATAACGGTGGTGGTAGCAAAAGCAGTGTAAGATTTGCTTCAGCGAACAGATCAATACAAATAGCAAAGCCAATAAGTCTGGCTGGCATATGCCACAAAAATGAAATGAAGGAAAAAAAGAACACATGATGCTACCTAGATGTGCTGGGCAATATGCTTGCAATTAAGATTCTAAATCTAAAAAAAACCTTCACAAATAATTTATATCGAACAATACAGGTGCCTCCAAAGCAGGCCGGTATGGTTAGAGCAGATAAAGAATCCTTTTTTAGTTTTACTGCAATTCACATGAAAATACGATTCTTATTGGTGCAAAGAAATGGTACTATTGAGTATGAAAGACAGTTAAACTGAAGACAGTCCCTCATTCTACCCATACTTTCATAGGTTTCAGTTGTTTTCAGCAAAACAAGTCTCCAGGTGAAAAGAAAGACATCTGTGGTGTTTACTTGGACTCACTATTACCATGAGGCTGGTACCTGCTGTTACCAGCCCCATTGGAATTAAAAGACCACTTGTAATAAGGCTCATGGTTTAAACATACAAGGATGACTATAAAAATAAAAACGGAAAAACAATGGCAAGATAAAAAGTATTGGGAAAGCAAACTATTTTATCATAACAGAATCTGGTGGTCAAATTAAAATTAAAAAAGAGAGCGAGAAAGGACAACAATATTTCCACAATTAGTCATATATAGAAGACCGAGAGGTGACCCCAGTGAGGAGAAGTCAGATTTCCATCAACTTCCAAGAGAGGCTAGTGTCATCATTTCGATATCCTGCTACCACCTCCCTTGATGATCGCAAACAAGAAAGAGGTGTAGAAAGAGAGTTACAAAAGATGACCCATGTGGTCGCTAGATGCAACAGATAGGATATATGTATGGTTCATTGATGGAAAATGTATGTGCAGTGCAAAGTGAGTGAACGGTAAAAGGAATTTGGCAGAGAAAACTCCTTTTATTCTAACATCTCTTAAAATCCCATTAAAAATATGTGAAAGTGGCTTTTAACAAATAGGCCACTTCTGAAGTGATGGTCAATTAGTTTCAGCCTCTTGAGCCGCTCGCCCAGGCTTTCTTCAGGACCTAAATATAAATAGCTACTGCATAATTATAATTTGAAATGAGTGCGCATACACTTATTTATATACAGAAATACCTCAATACCAGCAGGGTGATCTTCACACCTGTAGGAGAAAGTAACATAAAAAATAGATAATAATGGAATTAAATATCCGCCTCTACGCTCTCATATAGACACCATCTTAATCTTAAATTGGTTTATTTTTATCACAAAACAGTTGCACTCACCTGCTTTGTATGAGGTCTAGGCCTCACCTCACCTGGTAACTATTCAGGGATAGGAGACCCCGTCCTGTAAAAAATGAAGTCACTGATCACAGGGGGATCTACTAACTAATAATTGTTAGTATTTGGAAACAAATAAACATTTTTAAAAAAAAATACAAATCTACTTGTTATATCTCTTTAAAAAGGAGGCATTACTTTGACCAGCAATTCTTTCCACTTCTGTTAACTATTCAGGTTGAAAGTTTTTGTGTAGTGTCTTACATGTTTGGCATATGAAACCGTTCAAAATATCTTTATCATGACCTGGTTGATATCTAGCCGATATATACAAGGCTTTATCTACGTGTATATTACCTCAAAATTCACAATAGAAAGTAATTCTTAGCAAAACCGGCCTCCTTTAGGGTATGGTGTATATTATGCCTAGCTGCTCCTTTTAGGGTGTAGTATATGATATGCCTGAACTGACGACAATCGTATGTTCTTATTACCAATGTTGGTTTCAATCCATAACATGTGCTCGGAAGCGCTTTTTTTACAAAAAGATAAAAAAACATCACCGTTTCTGTTGTATGAAGTATTTCTTCGTCAGTCTACAATGGATTTTGTACTCATCTCTATTGTTATTGGAGTGTTTCCCCTAGTACTCTGAGGAGAAACAAATTGGGATGTACACCCGAAAAGAAGAAAAATGGTAAAGGAACCGATCGAACACACATTTGATTTAAAAAGGACCAGCGTGAGCTGCTATAGCAATGCAGTTTGTTAGTCGAGTATTTCTAGCGGCTAAAACAGTCAGTATTGGTAAAGTGTATGCACCCAGCGCTCCTAACAACTTGAATATTCTGTGTTGCAACAGTAAATCGCCTTACTTCTCCGTCGGTGCCTACGGGTTTCCCTGAGATTGTGGGAGGTCCCGAGGCACCTGGAAGCCACCTTCAAATACGTATGTATAGCGCGTCTCTACATCAAACTACAAAATGACCTCATCCCCCGTCCAGATTGTAGTTTAAGTTGTGTCCGTGATGATAAGAAACAAAAAAGTCAAAAAGTCTAGCAAGTTGCGGCTCAATTATAGTTGCCGAGGTCCAAAAATTACCTCCTGCCTCTTAAATACCATTATGTATAGAGAGTATGTATAGAGCGTCTCTACATCAAACTACAAAATGACGTCATCCGCGTCCAGATTGTAGTTTAAGTTGTATCTGTGGTGATATAAACACAAAAAAGTCTAGCAGGTTGCCGCTCAATTATCTTTGCCCAAGGTCCAAAAAATACCTACTGCCTCTTAAATACCTGTAATCTCCTGAATTGGGGTTTGTTATTATTCGGAGTATTGCGTATGAGGCACTTTGTTAATAAAGTTCGTTTAAACCTTCCGCCTCGCAGTAGGACTATAAAGTGATGTCAGGTGCGTTGTAACTTGTAGTTTAACTTGTTTGATCCACATAATCTGCCAATGCTGTACCCAAAAGAGGACACATGTTAATTGAGTGTGTCATGTATAATCAAGAACATATTTCTCAATGAAATCAACTCAATCCCACGCTGATGAATAGACACATTAAACTTGGCATGTGAAACCCTATGACTTAATAGATGGGATAGTAGGAAAGACCTGATAATAAGAGTCACTGTCTCAGATGTTAAAAAGACGACCTTCAGATGTGGGTTCATGTTGATTAGGTGTGTTATGTAAAATAAAGAACTCTAGTTAGATGTTCATGGACAGAGGTGTTCATCAGATTATATATGTTGGATATGAACCAGCTAGAAGTATTTATCGTGTACCTTCTTGAACAACTACTTGTGCCAACTAGATCTAATGATTTAGGTACACTTGCATGTCAACCCACCTACATGGGACCTGTGTATACTCATAACCAGATATAGCCATATGGGCGAGCCTTCTATTAAACCATATGGTAGTCTCATAACAGTACCCATGGTATAGAGTCATTGAGGCCCATGGTGTCACTTTTCAATCTGAACATCCATTTCTGTTCTTTGTAAAAGAGAAACTTGGTTTTGCCGGTAACATGTGGTTGGGATTGAATCTGTTAGTTGGTGGGTAAACTGTCCCTTGGAGCCTCCTCCTGTTGTTGAGTTTTTTGTCAAAGCAAACTATTTGCCCATCTGCAATGTCAGTGAAGTGGACTTCTTTTTAGGTGGAGGTAAACACGTAATCTGTGAAAAACACTGTCATTCAAAGGGCAAGAGATTCTACCAACTTGTCATGCATGCATAATTTGTGTTCTTTGTAATGTAAGTATTCAAGTGGTCAGGCAAGTAAGCAGGAGCCTGAAATTGTGGCCTTCATGCTGTATGATCATTAGTCATTGACAAGCTCTTTGTCACAAGTACAGTGTGAACGACAGCACAGGGACCACAACACAAACACTCACCAAGGGCTCTATTACACAAGGAGTGCACTGTCCCTGTTTGCGCCATGGCACACCTTAAAACAGGTGTGCCCTTTTACATTGAACGCTCTGCTCTCAAGGCAGCCGCAAAGTCAGGGCAGTGCATTCAAGTGAAAAACAAAGCGGCTTTGAAGCATCCGTTCTGCGTTTCATTGTGAAGGCGACAATCTTCTTGCACTTTTCAGAGGGGAGAGAGATCCCTTTGCAGGCATGTGCAGTGAGTGACTGCACCTGCCTGCAAGGGGATGTCTGAGGGGTCCATATAACCTCCTTTTCCCTTTCCAGAGGGCTGCATCAAGGGTGCATGGACAGTGGGCCACCTGACAGCTTTTTTGTCTCTGCGCCTGCATCTTAAATATGGCGTGGGCGCAAAGTCAAAGGGATTTCCTCATTTGTATGGGGCCATGTCCCATGCAAATGAGGAAACACCTGCTAATAATAGCACTGGTGCTACTGGTATGCCAGCACTATCAGTATTGCAGACAGGACCACACAAGCGTCTACAGCCTTTTCTATAATACCAAATGCCCCATGGTGCGCAAAGCGGGCACACATGCCCGTTGTGCCTCAAGGGCACTTTCTATAATACGGCCCCAGGTGTCTCAAGCTGTATTAATGTTTTCTCTGTATTAGACCTTGCACTGTCAATCACATTATTCGGACAGCAAAGTCAGATTTTTCTAGGAATTGTACACTCTCCTGGATTTACAGAAACAAGGAATTCTGGTAACTCTGGGGTTGGGGAAAATCCAGTTTTGTGTTAGGTTAATACTGAGAGTTCATTAAGAAATAAGTTATAAATCATAATTCAGACTCTAATTCCCCTGATAATTTCTTATTTATCACCAGGTTTCTAAACACAACAGAAACCTCCATGTGAAAGTAAAAATCTATAATTTTGATAGGGCCAGTAACAGCTGCTACAAGCCTCATTGGAATTAAGTTGCCACTTGTATTGAGGGCCATAGTGTTATCACAGGACCTCACAGGGAGCCTTACAGTTATCAAGTATGCCCTGAAGAGTCGGAGATAAGAGGCTGATAGGGCCTTTTAGATAACCAGAGAGAGGCCTGGAAAAGCTTACCTTAGTGTAAATAAAGGATAATCGTGGAAAAGAAAAAGTTGGTTTATGCAAAACAAAAAAAAGAGGTTAGTAGTAGAGGACCTAATGGCCCCTGCATTCATCTATTCTGGTTGGAACAACAGACAACAAGTGCAGCTTAATGCCTTAGCATACCCAGACACCAGCTAGAAAAGAGGCGTAATATTGTTTGCCACTGGTTGTGATATTGATAAATGGATACAGATGTAGGAGAGTAGGGCCTGCTTCCTATGGTTACCCACACTTGTTGCTGTGATTCACTGGTTTTTCGACTTTAGTATGGCTGTGGCCCTGCTAATCAGGCCCACATTCTAGCTGTCCTCTCTCTAAATTGATACCATGTACTTTAGGTACATACCAGATTGGTTACTGGGTCACCCTTGTGAGCCCCTGTATATGGTACCTTAGGTACACAGGGCATAGGTGCACCCTAGGCCTACCAGGGGCTGCAGCATGTATTGTGCCACCCCTGGTTAGCCTTTCAAACTGATACCACAGGTCTGCAATTGCAGCCTGGGTAAGGTGGTGTAATCGCCCCTTACTTAGATATAGTATACCTATATCTATATATATATATATATATATATATAGACACATATTCACTTATAAGACACTCTTATGCCTGGCCTTGACAATCCTGTAGGCAGAAAGCTTAGTTTTGTGTGAGAGGGTGCCCTAGCATGAGCTGAGGCCCTCTGCAGCTTTCGGAACCATCTCCTTATAGCTGTTCTATGATATAGCCATACCATATACTCTTAAGTGCATTATAATTCTCACGATTAATGCTAACTTTTTTTGGCTTTATCAAAACATGTCGTGTAAGATGTCAAACACTTTGGAATACTACCCCCTGCCAGTTCTGGTGGTGGGGGTAGCATTCCACCCTTCTAGAGGGAGAAGACATGTAGTTACTGGTAAACCCGGTTAAAGTTAAACAGAGCCTCAGCATCACAAAATGGATGCTGCTGCCACAGACAAGAGTCTGCCCTCCTGCTGCTGGACGAAACTCTGGCAGGGGAGGCCTGGACAAAAGGTTTCCTGTCCAGCCCAGACAGGCTTTAGTGTATTGGGGCAGGGTGGGATGCATTCAGTGAATGCTTTTCAGACACGGCCTGGGGCACACAAGGTGCTCCATGCATTCCCCAGTTCAAACCAGTTGCTGGGGCATTCAGCCTAGGCTCTGGCACAAAACTGGACAAAGGGGAAGGGGTATAACCACCCCCTCCCCAAGTCCTCCCATAGGTGGGACCCTAGAGTTAGTCCAACCCCTAATCTTGCTGTAAGAATAGGAACCCAGTCCCTAGGACTTTAGATTACCCTGGACGAAACTCTACAACATATATCTTGGACCTTCGACATTCCATATCAACTGAAAGATGGAAGAAATCTCCCTTGTGCTCAAGGAGTGACCACCCTGCTCAAACAGGCAACAACTGCATCTTTGACAGTCTGCATTTTAGAGGCTCCCACCAGATCCTGAAGAATCTGTGACACAGGACATAGACTTCCAGACATCTCTGAAGCTGACCTATGCTCCCAGCAAAGCTGAGACCTGTAGCGGACAGGAGAGACGTGGGACCGGAACTCCTGGACATCCTGCATCTTTGCAACTGCACCTACTTCCCGAGGTATGCCGAAGTTGTGCATTTGGGTATTTGAAGACCCTGCCCCGTTCGGGGAAGGGTCTTCAAATACCCAAATGCACCTTTTGCACTGAAGCTCAGAGGCCTACACTCCATGAGTGTCCCGTGGGCCGCTTTGTGCATTTCAGCTTGAGGCGCCTTCATGGTTTCTTAGTCTGTTGGCTAGTGAGCCCCCCTCGAAGGCCAATCTTTGATTCCCTGAGCTTTCCTGGTTGCTCCGGGTGTGCTCTCACTCCTCTCCAAAGAAGGAGTCCCTCAGACCTTGATGGTCTGAACCAAAGCCAATCTTCTCATCTTGCTTGGATTGCTGTTGCCAAGGCTTGTTGGATCCAATCCGGATTCTGACACCGCAGTCCACTAGATCCTCTGTGAGGCAGCTCTAATCCAGCTCTTGGTTTTTGTCGACGCCTCCTGGACCTCGTGGCTGAAGAGTCAAGCTTCACCTCTTTCACCTGAAATCATCCGACATCGATTGGCATCTTCCCATCGCCATCGTGGTCACTGGCTAGTGACCCAGACTCTGTCCCTTCTGCTTTCAGGTTCTTCACATCTCGGATCCACCCATGGATCCACTCGGACACTTCTCCTCTGGTGGCCTGCAGCATTTCTTCGCAGCTCTCCATTGGAATCAATGACGAAACCCGACACCAAAAGGCACCTATGCACCCGGCTTCCGTGGGTGAGGTAACTCGAGTACTCCGGTGCTCCTGTGGCTCTTAACTCTCGAAGTGTCTAAGTCTAAATGGGTTCCATCGTAGTTCACTTGGAAGTGCCCTTAATCTTTAAAATTGTAACTTGTTTGGTCTCCATCGAAAGTCAATGGGGACCCCGGCTGTGTTTAGACACTGCACGTGTCCCCCGTGGGCCCCCTGCATCCTAACCTTTGGTGGTTCCAGGTAGCCCCAGCGATTCTACAGGCCCTAGGCCTGTTTTCTAACCCAGACGTCATTCTTATACCACTATTTTAGTATATGGATTGTGAGGCCCTTAGGGCATAACATATACTGTACAACTTATTGTATGCTAATTAAGTTCCTTGTATTGTACTTTTACCTCTGACCTCATAAAGAGACCAGAGGGGTTGTGTTTAGATTAAATACATATATATTTGAAATATACCTTGTGTAGTGTGCTTTCAATTGATCATTCAAGAGATTATAATTGGTAAAACAACTTGCTTAACTCGCCTCTAAGTCTTAGCCTGACAGCTGCTCTCCACAGCTACCACTAGGATAGCTTTCTATAAGGTTGACTTTACAACCTACCATCAATAAGGTTGGTTTGGACTGGTGCAAGGCGCCCACTAGAATAGTGGACATCATATACCAGGCCAACTTCTCACAACAGATACTTAAGTAATGTGAAAACATGGTTCGCACAACTTAGTTGCAAGGAAACATTTCTTGGGTAATTGTTTAACAGACTTACATCTGCAGTTAGTTGATACCAATCTCTCTGATACTTGGTGAATTATTACATAAAACCAAGTGGAAGATATCACAAAAAGGGTGGGTTCGCCACAATTCTACGTAGGGGAGATGTACAGTAAGGAACAATGAAGGGGCTACTTTTCCAAATGGTATAAATGTTAAACTGCGAAGGCAGTATGAGGAAAACATCGCAAGGAGATGTCAGGAGGAGGGAAAATCTTATGATGCTTCTCGGACTGAGAGTCTGCATGGGTTTACCTCAGTCCTAGTTATAAGTGGGACATTTGAACTGTCCAAATATTATCCATGATGGTGGGTCCTCTAACAAGACAACTTGTGGTTTAGTGTAGAGAGTGGCCCAGTGTGGACAAAGGTTGTTGTGAAAAGTCTTGTTATTATTGGTAAGTTAAAACTTGATCATTAGGTCCTATTTTTGGTGACTTACAAAACTGCTGGCCCACAAGACCACAGGAGAGGGTAGACTAGCTGCCTCAGAGTAGAGCAGCGGAGACTGGACAGCTCCATATAAATAATGGAAAATATATCTGTCTCTCTCTTCCATCATAGAACTATATGCCAACATCTTAATAGACTGCTGTTGATACTTTGGATGATGCATTGGTTTACCAAGCTGATTGCTGTGGCTACCAGAGCACAAGCAGCCGTTCACAGGAGTTTTGTGGCTATTTGCCTTGGAAGATGGCCAAGAAACTCTAGGTGAAAAGAGAGTGCTGCAAACAGAGATGACATTACAGCCAAAATATGTAAAGCCATTAGCAACCAGTGAAAAGATCCTCTATTCAATTCTTTTAAATGTCTGCTAGCTATAGGTATGATTTTCTCTACTTCCTTTTCTAGCATCTTAGAGAGTTTTTAGAAACTAGGTCATTCCAAAACCAAATGAGACTTTTATAGACCGACTACGTTTTTGAAGGCTGACTATACCATCTTAGTCAAAGCCCCAGAGTTGCTTAAATGTGAATTCACCTTAAAAACATAAAAGACAAGAGTCGTTTGGCGTAACAGTTAGTTTAATTAAACGCAGCAGTTGAGGAAGTAGGAGGCAGAGTCAGGCTCTGAAGACTGTCTCAAAGCACATTGGCTTCGGCTAGTGTTTTATATATTACATGAAGCGTTGTAAAGTAATTTGTACATTCCTTTGGAGACAGTAATCTGGGCCTAGTCACAGGCCATAAATCTGGTCATTTGATGAGAAGAGCAGGTGGCTCTCGACTTTGCGTGGACACAATGTGAAACCAGTGGGTACATGTCCAGATGTCCTGCATGGGGAGCGCTTGATCACTGGATGTTGTGTGCATGCTGCGTTCTGATTGACTTAATGTTCCTAACAATGTGGCATCTGGCTTTATGGTGTTTTGGGAACAAGTGCCCCTCTGGAGAAACATTATTTATTGGGGCCAATCTTCTAAGACCATTGTTGCGCCACTGCCTATCTGTGGGCTCGATCTGGGTTTTCCATGTTTGTCTACAAGCTATGTGACACCACACCTGTGATCTGGTAATCAGTTGCTTCTGGCATAGGTCAAAGGGCCTGCCTGACCACATATTTCTGAATTGGGGTTGATGAGGAGGTCATGTCAGGTGGATTCCACAACAGTGATGCAAATTTGTTGTTATTCGAACATATTCCATGGCGTACATCAACATCTTATTTTTCAACATAAACTTTAGTGTAGGAAAGCATAGCAGTTGAGCCATGGTCTCACATTTTTCCCTGAATGTCTTTGCTGGCTTTGAGACTCTATGTATTATGCCACTGTTAAACAGTGGTGCAGTGCCTGTGCTTTCCCCAAAACATACAATATAAGCCGAAATTGCACTGGCAAAAAGCTATTTCTATTTCATAAAAACAATACCAATTAAATAAAAGATAAAGGGTATGATGGCGAGTGATAATTTTACAAAAAACTTTTCCTTATGGATTATTTTGAGAAACATATGTGCACGTATCAATCGATTCTTAGAACCACATCCAGAACTGCCAAAGGTACATTGCCCCGAGGGCCCTTTCTCCTCCATTCACTGCCAGTTTCAAGCCTCGTATATCACACCTCATACTGAGTCTTTCACAAAAAGAAAGATACATACTTTACCAAAAGGGACAAAAAGTTTCCTTTTGAATGTCCTCTCCCTACCTAAACATCAACTCGAAGTATGGGACCTAGTACACACAATACAACCTGACCTCTGTTTTTTAACGGAAACTTGGCTGAAACCTCACACAGTCCCTGCAATAGCCATAAGGGTTCCTTTGGGATACAAGTTTGTCCATTTTGACCGTCCTGTGAAAACAGGTGGTGGCCTAGCCATCATGTATAAAGAACATCTGAAGATTACAATACTAGAACAAAAGTATTGTCCGCTTTTTGAAATAATGATCTTTAAAATGCACTACGCCACCAACAGATTTTGGAAAGGAGCCTTAGTCTATCGGCCTCCGGGACCCTGTGCAGGCTTCTCCCTTGCACTATTGGAACTTCTAGCACCACACTTTAAAGCCAAGGAAGATTTTCTTCTTCTCTGTGATTTCAACATTCACGCTGATAATTCTGCACATCCGGAAACTATCTCCTTGGTCTCTGATTTATCCTCCCTGGATCTAGATCTGCAGAATCACGAACCCACCCATACAGGAGGCCACCTACTAGAATTGCTATTTACTAACTGTCCCAAAGTACAATGTCTTTCACCTGCTCAAAGAAACTGGTCTGACCACTTTATTCTGGAATTTTCTATATCCGAGACAAATAAGCTCCCCCATAAAAACACTCTCCCACCTGTCTGGCGTCGACAGTGGCATAAAGTCACTGCATAGGAATTGCAAAAAGTATGGAAGTGTTAGAACTGGCTATTTCTGGTTGGCTAAGGCTGACGCCAAAGCTAGGCAGAAACCACCATTCTAGTCAGGGCAAGGGAGTCACACGCCAAGATAACCCCTGCTCACCCCCTGGTAGCTTGGCACGAGCAGTAAGGCTAAACTCGGAGGCAATGTGTAAAGCATTTGCGCCAGCACACAACAGCAACAACATACTAGGCACACCACAAAAGGAACTCCACACAAGGTTATTATAAAATAACTTTTGTATTGTAAAAACACATCAGATAGTATCACACAAAATACATGGTGCCAACTGGCACAGGCAATATTCACAAGGGATTACGTACAGGACAGGGTCACATGGGCCACTCTCAGAATCAGAAATAGCACTTTTAGAATAAAGAATAATAAAGAATAAAAATCATAGTAGCACAAATTAGCAACTATGGCACACAACCAGTAACCACTGGTAACAGGAACCAGGGCCTCACTAGGACCACCTGTACTAAAAGAACAACCACCTAAGAATAAAATACATTTAGGGATATAGACAAGAACACATTACCCATGATGCATGAAACACATTCAGAGGAGTAGTAAAGGAAAAACACATGATGCCTAAAACATTCAGAGGTGTACGGACAACCACCTAAGTATCACACAGCGTTTAGGGGTCTAGGAAAGAACACATTACCCGTGATGCATAAATATACATTCAGAGGAGTAGTAAAGAGAAAAACACATGATGCCTAAAAACATTCAGAGGTGTAAGGACAACCACCTAAGTATCACACAGCGTTTAGGGGTCTAGGAAAGAACACATTACCCATGATGCATAAATATACATTCAGAGGAGTAGTAAAGGAAAATCACATGATGTTTAAAAACATTCAGAGGTGTAAGACAAGGGAAACACATGATGCATAAACCTACACATTCAGCGGTGTTCAGAACGAAGCACATGATGCAATAAAATACATTCAGAGGTGCAGCGCAGGAAGACACATGATGCCTAAAACATTCAGAGGTGCAGTAACCATACAATTGCGCAAAACTTACATAAGCCACCACCTGTGGCAGTCCCTAGGCCAACTGGCCTTGTTGGGGCTAAGACGCCCTGTGTCCAAATGCCTGGGCGCGCTGCCATGCAGCGCCAGTCCAAAGTAAAAACCTAAATGTGGCAGGTGCCCACTACTTGCTGGGCACCTGAGGACAATCCCAAGCGCCTAAACGGTGCAGCTGCCCACTAATTGCTGGGCAGCTGGGAACTTAAAAAATGCGACAGAGTCCTCACTGACCCTTAGAAGCAAACTGCACCCACTGCTGGAGCCACACAGGTTCTGAAAACACTCTACACACGTTGGAGCCACACAGGCTCTGGCATAACACATGCCCAACGTTGGAGCCACACAGGCTCTTAAAACAATTATGGCCCATGGAGCCCTCAGGCCCTGTAACCAATGGCCCCTCGAGCCTCGCTGGGCTTGTAAATCAAAATTGGGGCTGGAGCCTCTCGGGGCTCCAAAGAACAAAGCATGCCCCCAGAGCCTCTCTGGGCTCTCCCTCCTCGTTGGGGTGACCCACTGCCAACCGGGGCCGCCCTTGAAGCCTTTGTGGCTTCATTCTGACAATAAGCGAGAGCTTGCGCTACTGGGGGGGGGGACGGACACCGACAATGTGTCCCGGCGCCCCTCCCTTCTCTTCTGCCCCTCATTGGAGTCCTTCACTGAGGACTCGAAGTCACCAAATGCCCCCAATGGTAGGGACGGCCCACTTAGCACACGGGGCCGCTCTTGGCTTGGTGCCCTCACTGGCACCACATCCGTCGCCTCCCCCCGGAGCCCTACTCACCGGCTCTGGTGGGGGAGGCTCTTCTTCTGCAGCGGCGTCAGCGCTTCAATAGGGGGTGAAGGCGGGGCTCTCCCAGACACATGGGAGCCTCGTTACTGCCGCGCCGGACTTCTCTCTCTCCCCTGGGCTCCCTCAGCACACGGGAGCCAAAGCAGCAGGTGACGCTTCCTTCCTTCCTTCCTGGGGCTCCCTTCAGATCACGGGGGCCCCGGGCGGCCATCACCACTCTCCGCCTCTTCTCCCGGCCGCACTTCTGCTTCCGTCGCAGGCCCCGCCCACAACCAGGCGGGCCGCGGCGGCGATCTGTGTGTTGTAACGGCTGCAGTGAGGGGTGGGCACCATCGGTTTACAAAATAAACATACCAGCGAGGTAAGCACTCGTAGAGGGGCATATAAACGGGAGAATACCCGTCCATAAAAAAATGAAGTGCACACGAAGCACTCGGGAGGCACACCAAGGGCCGAAGCGCTTCCCATACGGGATAACCACAGCGCCCTGCCAAAAATCAGGATAAAAGCGCCCACGAGGCGCTGGGGAGCCTAGAAATCACCAAAACGCCCCAGAAAGGACCCCCACAGCAAGGAGGGTCCCAGCAGCTGTAGGGCATTACAGGACAAGGCTTCCAGGGCCAAAACAAGGTCTCCCATCACCACAGTCAAGGCAGAGGGTCCTAGGAAGTCCTTCAGTAGTCCAGTCATCCAGGAAAGTTCATCAGGTGTCCAGGGGCTGGGCAGGGCCCAAGCAGCAGCACGCCCCTGGCAAGATTCAAGTCCAAAAACAAGAACAAATTGGAAGGGGACACAGCCCCTTCTTATACAGGGAAAAGTATTTGAAGTCTTTGTGCAGGCAGTGTGAGAACCAGCTAGAACTGGTTATAGGGAACACTCTTCAGTATCAGGGACAGAGGTGACAGTCGCCCAGCGGGAGGTAGAGCCAGCATTGTGGTCAGGCAGGCACAGCCCTGGTCACTCCCAGGTGCCATCTCCACCCACTTCCCTGGCGGCATATGCAGCCTTTCATCCACGGGCTGACTCAGACAACCTCCTGGGCTCTCCAGCCCCTGTCACCCTCAAACCAGACAGTCAATCCACAAGCAGGCCCAGGCACTCCTGGACCAGGCTCACCAGTCAATCACACGCCAGACACAAATTACACAAATATGCCAACTTCTAAAAGTGGCACTTCTAGACTAGACACAGTCATACCGAATATATCATTACGCAGCATTCAATCTCATGAGTTCGTACATATCAAACTCGCCCCTGCACTCCCCACACATCAGGAACTACCATGGACATACATATTCCCCATTCATTCCTATGGGAGGGCAGGTCACTCACCACACACACACAGAGATCTCAAGCACTTTACACTGTACCACAGTGAAAAAGTGCGCAGAGGCCTAAAATCACCAACCCCAGGTTCCAGAAACAGGCTAGGAAAAAGCAAAAAGTCTCGGGGTGAACCTGCCAAAAGGGCCGGGTCCAACAGGAAGCAGCCCACTCCCACTGAGACGGATAGTGTAGAGATTGCACTGACCAAATTTAATAACTCTCTAACAGAAGCAATTGATAAAATAGCTCCTCTAAAGTTACACAAACAATACCCTGCCACCAAACAGGAAATTTGGTATACGGAGGAACTCAGAACAGAGAAACAAAAATGTAGGAGGATAGAAAAGAAATGGAGGAAGACACGAACGAAAGAAAACAAGAAAGCACATCACGAGGCCCAGACTCAATATTATAAGAACATTAAACTAGCACAGAGGAATAGCCTCTCTCAACAACTTGCAGAAGCGGGTAATCGATCCAAGGAATTATTTAAAATTCTTCAGGAGTTTGTAAAACCTACTGCATACGAAAGCCCTAACGATTTCTCCCAAAAATTATGTGATGAAATCTCTCTGTTCTTCGAAAACAAAATCAACCTGATCTACGAAAAAATCTTACAGGTCTCCAATCAAAAAAATAATAACAACAACTCTTTCTCTCCCCCCACTTTGCCCACTCGTAGAAAATCCACTCTTACTGCATTCCCAGCAGTGAATGACTCAGATCTCACCTCCCTTATAAGCCACATCAAATCTAGGTCTCCAGATGACTTTCTACCAGCTAAAACAATTACCTCCCTGCAAACTCTGCTTGGGCCTCACATCCAAGCACTAATCAACCACTCTCTCAGGGAAATATCTGTGCCCACAGAATGGAAACAAGCAGTGGTGAACCCAATCCGAAAGAACGCTGCACTCCCATGGACCGACCTCTCCAATCTTCGACCCATCTCCCTCTTGCCTTACCTCAGCAAAATGACAGAGAGGCACGTGAACACTCATTTGTCCAAATACATCGAGACAGCGGAGGGCCTAGATCCCTCGCAATCTGGATTTAGACCCAACTACAGCACAGAGTCTGCCCTCCTCTCAGTGACCGATAACATCAAAATGTCACTGGGCGGAGGGGATTCCATGATTCTAGTGCTGTTAGATCTATCCGCTGCCTTCGACACTGTGTCTCGCGAAATACTTCTCGGTCGTTTGAGGGAGATGGGCATAGAGGGTGCGGCTCTCTCCTGGCTGGAAAGTTTTCTTTCGGACCGACAGCAAGGGGTCAGACTGGGCTCCCACCATTCCATCTCAAGGGAGCTCACCAAGGGAGTGCCACAGGGCTCATGCCTAAGCCCCACACTGTTCAACGTGTATGTGGCCCCCTTGGCGGACCTTGTAAGATCTTATAGGTTCACCCCTGTGTCGTATGCCGACAACACTCAGCTCTTGTTTCCCTTCAAAACCCTAACGCCCGCAATAAAAAAATCCTTTGCGGACGGAATGAGGGCAATATCTGACTGGATGGCCATAAATCGCCTCCAGTGTAATGTAGGCAAGACAGAGGTCATGTTGTTCGGAGAGGCCACACTTCTGTGGTCCCCGGAATGGTGGCCCCCGGATTTAGGACCAACACCAAGTCCCAAACAGACCGTTAAAAACCTAGGTGTGTGGCTAGACAAAACACTTCTGCTCAAAGAACACACATCACACAATAGCAGGATCTTGCTTCAGGGTCATTGGACTACTACGACGCGTTTTCCCATTTTTATCAGACTCCTACAGGAAAACTCTCATCCAGGCCTTGGTAATTAGTAGACTGGACTACTGTAATGGCCTGCTGATCTCGGCAAATGAGGAACAACTACAGAGACTGCAGGTTGTCCAGAACACCGCTGTGAGACTGGTTCTCAACGCCCAGCCAAGGTCTGCCTCACTCCCCCTCTTGATAAAGCTCCACTGGCTACCAATAAGGCAGCGTGTAAAGTTTAAAATTTGCTGCACTATTCACAAGTGTCTATTTGGCAATGGACCAAAATATCTAAAAGAAAAATTCATACACTATAAACCCATCCGCACCCTGCGCTCCAGCAACCAACAACAGCTTCAGGTTCCAAGCATCAAAAAAGCTAGGCAGGGAGGGCAAGCCCTGTCCTACAAAGGCCCCCTCCTCTGGAACTCACTGCCCCCTACCCTTAAAAATACCACTAACTTTCAATCCTTTAAGAAGACTCTGAAAACCTTTCTATTCGTCGCCTGCAAAATATCAAGTCTAATTCCCCCTACAGCTTGGAACTAGGCCCGGGCCCCTCTGGTAAAGCGAAAAGCGCGGAGATACCCCTTCGGGGGTCGAATTCTAGCGGTATACAAAAATATAAATTAAATAAATAAATAAAATAACATCTTTTTATATCGAAATGCTGATAGAACACAGCTCTTGCACATTAATGGAGGACAAAACAATTTAGGCTCAGATGGTTGGCTCAGAATAGTTACAGCAACCAATCCATCCGTTTTAGCAACCTTGTAATTGAATTTAAAAAGGAAAACTCCGTACAGCACTCCTGAGATAGCCAATCAAGAGACGTCTGTGTGATAATCTACCTTTTTGACAATTCATCAGATTATACAGAAAGTGCTGTCTTGTTATGCTCAAGAATCAGTCCTTGAGCTCCTAATAAATAGAGCATATAATTTATGGATGCTCAAAAAGCCATCAATTATATGGTCTATTGCATATGGGCGTGCATGAGGGTTTGTTACAATCAAAAGAAATGCATCTCAAAACATACTGAACTCTGTGAAAACTTTAACCTGTAAGTAACAGCAGGTAGAAAATCGTGAAGAAACCTTGCAGTACTTTGAGACTTGGCAATCCAACAAAGAACCCCATATTTGCCTTTAAAATAGGAACACCTTCAAAACTGCACATTAGAAGCATAAACATCAACCGAAAAAAAACATCTTACCTAACTTCTCAATGGGGCTTTCTGTTTGTAGGTGGAACTCCAAATTTGGTAACTGTATCATATGCCTTTTGACCTGCAAATATCATAATAATTAAAATGTAGCCAATGAGATGCATGTAATCTGATGTTGCATTTTTATATATGCGGGCCACAAGAGACAACAATTAATGCAGCATATTTTATAACACAAAAGAAAGGTAACATGCAGTACACTCAATTACCCTCTTGTCCAAGATCACACTGGATGGCATCACACTGTGAATGACAGGCAATTACACATTTTAAAACAAGTATTTCTATTTCCAGGAGCTGGCAATGTATCTGCAGACTACAATTTCTGTGAATTAACATAGATGGAAGTTCTAAAACCTTTTTGTATTTTGTATTAAATGGATGCCCATAAAGGTGGGCCCTAATAACTTGATGTACTGCGGGGTTTCATTAAAGTAAATGTTCAGGTCTCTGTTGCATCTGTATATTTTCATATAGAATATTGAACATTACACTTCATAACTAATGCTGAATTCTAAATTTTGCCCAGTTTCAATTCCATTGTATTTTTGTATGTAGCACTCATTATAATGTATTGCTCTATAATGTGTAAAAACCTTGCCTCAAGTCAAAAATAATATTCAGCAATTGAATTTGTAATATTTGTATTGTGCTTACTTGTGCACCTGGTTTAATGTGTGTGAGAAAGTGCTTCTTTATGTGTTGTCACCCCATTTTTGTGGACTGATACTGCCTATTTGACTATATGCACTGTGACACTGCTAACCAGGCCCAATGCAAGTGCTCCGACCCCTAAAATATGTCAAAATTGACTAACACCTAATAAGCATATTTAGCTTTCCGATTAGGTCATATTTTATGGCACCCAAAATAAATCCATGGCATTGAAAGTTAAATGTATTCAATGCACAACAGCAAATCTGTGCCATCCATTACTAAGCACAGGGAAACATTATTTCAGGCCTAGCACTGTAACCTGGAAGTTGCAGTTTAAAACATGCAGCAGAATCTCTCAAAATAGACTCTTTTTGACAGAAAAATACTTCCTTTTAAATATTAATAAGTCACCCTATGTGGGACCAACAGCCCACTAGGCAAGTGCTTGATATACAAAAGTAGAGCATGTAGTGATTTAACGTTGTCATATCCTCATAGTGACTAGCACCCAGACGTTATTTTTACTGGAGCCAGCCTGGGTGGGCCATAGAGAAACAATGATAAGTGATATTAAATAATAATTCTGCTATCTCTGTATTAGGAGCAGCTAGAAATATGAATACATTATTAATTTTATTATTTATTAAAAACCCAGCTCAATGGTGAAGTCTGATTTTTCATGAATATTGGGGAAACAAAATCTAAGACCTGGCATCTTTTGACCTGTTTCCCCGTGTCTTTTTGCTATCTGACCTCCTGGTTTGGACTTCTATTTTAAATTGGATTATGGATTGGTGTTTCTATGATTGGCATATTTGATTTACTGGTAAGTCCCTAGTAAAGTGCACTGAAAGTGCGTAAATCAAATGCTGCTAGTGGGCTTGCAGCACTGATTGTGCCACCCACTTGAGCAGCCTTTAAAAGGGTTCTCAGACCTCCCACGCCCTGATCTTTAATGCCAAGGGTTCAAGAACCAGTATAAAAATAAGCGACGAAAGCAGGCATCCCTGTCTCGTACCCCTACATATGTGGTATTCTGCCGAAATATGCCACCCTGTCCGCGCTCTAGCTGTAGGAGCATTATATAGGAGATGGATCCAAATAATGTATTCCTCAGGCAGTCCAAATCTTGCTAGGGCCCTAAATCTATAGTCCCATTTGATCGTGTTGTACTCTTGGCGGATATCTAACAAAACACAGCCCGCATAGTCGTCACGGTGCGGGGCCTCTACAAGAAGGTGGGGTAGTTTTTTAGTGTTCAGGGATGTACTGCGCGCTGGTAAAAAGCCTGCCTGGTCTATATGGATCAGTTTATGTAGTGTACGCAGGAGTCTGCTGGCCAGGACTTTACTAAGTATTTTGTACTCAGTCGTCAATAACAATAGAGGCCGGTAGCTAGCCATGTCTGTGGGGTCCCTGCCCGGCTTTGGGAGTGACACCACCAGTGCTTCTGCTGTAGTGAGGGGCAAGGATCCCTCCTTCAATGCTTCTTTATACAGGATTTCCAATTGGGGTACAAAGGAGATCCACATAAGTGGCATAAAATTCAGTTGGCAGGCCGTCCAACCCAAGGGTTTTGTTTCGGGGGAGACCCTTAATGGGAGCCTTGATTCCCAAGTAATGGGGCCCAGCAACTCTTTCCGTGCCTCCACCGACAGTTGGGGGCATTGGACTGCAGATAAAAACTCGTCTATAGACTTGCTTACTTCCTCTGCAGGTGCGCTATAAAGTCTGGCATAATATTGCCTGAAGGCCTCATTCACCACACCTCCCACAATGTTAGTAACCTCGTTAATCACCACCTTAGGGGGGTCTTCCCGCAGTAGTTTGGCCAACAGTGTTGCCGTCTTAACTGCGTCGGTGTGGGCTAATTGAGTGTATCTTTGATGGTCTATGACTTGGAGGAACTCCAGTATTTCGGCATGTCTAATTCTAGCCTACTGCAGAGGGCTTGTTTGTCCTCGTTCAGCACTGCTTCCTGTTCCAACCTATTTAGCTTCTCCTCTACGTCTATTTAGGACTTATGAATTTCTTGTCTTGCCCTTACTGGCGCCCCAATTGTCTTCCCATGAACCACCGTTTTAAAGGCATCCCACTCAATCAGTCTAGTAGATGCTGTGTTGCTGTTGTCTATAAAGTACTGCTGGATGGAGTCTAATACGGTAGTGTGGAACACCGAGTCCTCAAGCATTTGGGGCCACAACCGCCATGTTGGCATTGGGGTGGGCACCCTGTCCCACCCTAGTACCACTACCAGTGGGCTATGGTGAGAGAAGGACTTCGCCAGATATGTAGTGGTCAGTACCTGCATTGCAATGTAATTAGAGCAGTACATCCTGTTGATTCGTGTGTGTAACGTGCACTGGTGAGTAGAAGAAATATTCTCTGTGTGATGGGTGTCTCATCCGCCATACATCGCATAGCCCCCAGCCATCTGCCCACTCACACTATGCATTCGCTTGTTTGCAGACCCCCCCCGTCCTGTGCAGTAGAGGGTGCGACCTGTTCAGCATGACATCCATCACAGCATTACAATCCCCCCCGATGATCCATGGGTAACTTTCCCACCCCACCAGAACGGCAGACAGCTTAGATAGGCACTTGTTCTGTTCCGAATTTGGCGCATATATTGATCTCAGTACCACCGGTTGGCCATCCAAAGTGCACCTGACCAGGATGTACTTTCCCTGCTGATCTGCTCTCTGCTCTACTAACATGAAGGGCACTCCATGCGTGACGTAGATCATAGCGCCTCTCGCAAATCCCGAACATGTGGTCGAAAACATCTGTCCCTTCCACTTTTTACGGAGCTTTCCCACTTCCAGCTCAATCAAATGGAACTCTTACAGGTACACTATCTGCGCCTTGCTCCTTAATAACTGCGCGTGTATTCTATGCCACTTCTGACTGACTCAGAAATCTGACATTCCACGTTATTATGGTACATTTGTTCTGTATCTGCATCATGTATCTGGATGTGGCCACAGTATAGCCGGCAAAACTGGTGTAGTGCCGTGCCAACTCAAGAGAGTGCACCCCGCAGGACCATTGCCCTCCCCAACAATTCCCAATACTCGGTTGTGTAGCATCTTTGCAAAGCTTTCGTATCTCGGGGTCCGTGGCCAAACCTACCCATGCAGTGCTCTCTTCTGTTCAGTGTTACCTTAGAATACAAACGGTCCCCGGGCCTGAAGTGCAAACAATACAATGCCAGTAGAACAAATATGTTGGTAATAATAACGCAGCCATATACATTACTGTTCAGTTGCGAGTTCGTAGTAGTGTCCACTCATTTAAAAAAACAGTCTGTCCGCAGTCTGTGGGGTCACGGAGGGAAACAGGGCCACGCTCCCATCCGAATCAGATTTCTGGGTGTCTACTTCAGATGTAGTCAGGTCGCCGATCTGCGCCATAGTCTGGAAGGAGGAGCCGAAAGAATTGCCGTCTCATTGTCGCTCTGCATCTGCTGAGTTGTTGGCCGGAGCTGTGTATTTCTTTTGCGCAGTCGTCTTGAAATGCGGCGTCCTGTCACACGGCCATCTTGCACAGTGGATGTCTCAATCACCTCAAACCATTCCTCCGTGTCACCAGGGCTCTCGAAGAAATAAGTTTTCCTTTCATGAATAATCCTCAGCCGCACCGGGAAGAGGAGGTCATGTTGAAGGTTCAGTTCCCGTAGTTTCCTCTTGACCGACAGCAGGAGTGCTGTTTCTGCACCAGCAGTGTGTAATCCGGGTACAATGAGACCTTGGTTTTCTCAAAATTAATTTGGGGCACCCCTCTTGATTTCTGCAGCAGCACGTCCCGGTCTCTGTAATTTAACAGTTTAATTATGAGTGGCCTCGGTGGGGCCCCGGCTTCGGGCAGCCCGTGGGTATCCTGTGTGCCCGTTCAATGCAAAATTGATCAGAGAGGCCCTCTGAGGTGATATACTCCTTCAGCCAACCCTCCATGTAGCGGGTTGCGTCGGCCCCTTCGCTTCTCTCCGGCAGTCCTATTACAGAGATGGTGTTCCTCCGCGCTCGCCCTTCCGCATCCTCCACGCGGTCAATGAGGGTGGCTACCTGGGACTGCAGTTGTTTGATATTGGTGGTGTTTTGGATTTGTTGTGGGGACAAGGCCTTTAGTTCCACTGCATGCTCCTTTACCTTATCGGCAAGCTTGGCGTGATCAGCCCGGAGAAACGACAGGCAAGACGTGAGAGCGCCTATTTGTACCTCTATGGCTTTTCTAGAGACTCGCACCTCTTGAAAAATTAAATCCAGCTTGTCCACTGTCTCCACTGCGTTGGTAGGTGGTATGCAGATGGCCTGCTGGGATCCATTCAACGATAGCACAGTGTCAGGGACGTGATCAGTCCCAGCCTCACTCTCAGGCTGATTGTCCTTCACTCGCCCCATCGCAGCGTGTGCAGACTCCCTGTCCCCAATGTTGAATGCAGAGTGACACTCTCCAGTTCCGTGGGGGTAAGCTCATAGACTGCCAGGCAGCCCTGCCTCACAGTAGTTTCAGCTTTCTGTGCGCAGTGCAGTCTGCGGCGCACTCTGTCAGTTACTGGTCTGCAAGGCTCCGGTCCACGCCTCCTCATGCAAACCCACAGCCGACAGCCTCCTGTTCCAGCCACACAACGCCGTCCAGATGTACAGGTCTGGGTCGACTATAAGAGGGCAGGGGGGTGGGGAACTCTGGATGTCCCGCACTATAGCAGCACACTAGGGCTAGCTCTCCAGGGGGGCACACCTTTAACAGCAAAAATGGCCGCTATGGCCTCACCCCCAGCTTGCGCAGCTTCACATTGCCAGTCTATATGCCTTCCTCAAGTGCGTCTTAGTGCACTGCAGCAGGTGCCCTTGTAAACGCTAAGCAGATGCACTGTCTTGGGAGGACACCCGCTCCACACCGTAGGGATGCCCCTCCTCCACAGATGCTTATGGTGTCCCCACTGACTGCCCTCTGTCACTTTCCAGCTCACCCCCTCCGCTGCATAGGCCCGTGCAGGCCACGCTGAATCCTCGGCCCTTGCGTGGCCACGCTCCGGGATTTGCACTCTGGATCAGCCCACCTGAGCGATGCCAGGCAAGTCTCTTCTCCTGCGTCCCTCCGGTGCCGGCTCGCGGCCTGCCCGTTCACTGCAATGTCGCTCAGGGTCTACGGTCACTGAGCCTCGGTGTATCCTCCTGCAGAGGGATGTGGCGACAAGAGACTAAACACCTTTTGAATAATTTATTCTAAAGGTAGGCTCCATGAGGGAGGTAATCTCATTCCCATATAACTCCCTTCTATCAACCGCACACTCTCCTCGTCCTAGGTATGTGGATATGTGGAAAAGGGTAATACACAGGGACATAGGTGACAAGGAGTGGGCCGGGGTTTGGTCAGACATCAAGACATTTAACCATTCCCTGGAACTCAGGGAAGCCCACTTGAAAACAGTGATGGACTGGTACCTTTATCCCGCTAAACTTAAAAACATTTTCCAGAATTCATTGGATACGTGCTGGAGGGGCTGCAGATTACTTGGCGATTTCCAACACATCTGGTGGGATGCCCCACAATGAGTCCATTTTGGGAGGAGATACGAGCACAAAGTCAGAGCATGTTGGGCTACCCACTACCGGCCACAGTAGAAGGGGTTCCCCTAGGCATCCACGATCCAGCTCTCGAACAACAAACCAAAGCAGATAAGGCCAATATGTGGACATGCATAGGGGCTGTGAAAGTAGTACTCACAGCAGCATGGAAGAAAAAGGCAGCTCCCACTGTGTCGGCTATGGAAACTGCTCTGTCTCAAGAGGATGACAGATATATTCTGCGATGATTATAAAAGCTTCGAATACAAGTGGGGACCACTGGTTGCTTCTCTTACGCGAGGGTTGCCTTTGGCTGTCTGTCCGCCCTCGATGAGGGATACGCATCTCTTTCAATTTTAATATATACACAGTGAAATTCCATTCAGCAGTCACTACACATGTTGTTGTTGGAGGGGGAGGGTTTTTGGTTGTTTTATTTATGTTTTAGGGATACCTTCACAGTTGGAAGGGCTTTAGGAAAATCCTGTCACAAAAGAAAGACGGGATGCATGTATGGTTTCTCAAAGTGGTGACATCCCATGCCTTTATCTTATTAGACACTGTACCTGTTTTACTAGGTTTATTACACTAGAAGGCTTGGATTTGATCTGAACATGCGCTTTCTACTTAGTTCTTTGTAAAGAATGCAAGACTTTGTATTAAGGTTTGACTACTACTTTGGATATAATGTATGAAATACATGCTAAACACCAATAAAGATATGTTTGAAAAGAGTTGTAAAGTCAATGAATGAATGATACTACTGTTAAAATGGAGAGGCTACAAAAATTAAAGAATAGATCAGTCAATGTATGGACCTGGCAGAAAACTGCCTTGTTCTCAAAGGGAAAAGGGATAATAAGTCATACCTTCAAGGCACAAAAGGGCAGACTCAGTGAAATCTTGGTGTGCACGGTGTTGTGTTAACAGGCGATCTGTTTTTCTTTGATTGGAGACCTGCAAGGAGACAAATTGAGTAGCCTGTATATTAGCCCTCTGTACTGTATCCCAACACTGCTTGTACCTTTACTTAAAGCGCCAAAACCGCGTGTGGATAGTGATAAACCCAGTTGTCGTAATTTGACGATGGCCGAGTTAGCGCTTAGCTGTGCTACACGTTTCCCGCTTAAATTGGCCATATTCGGAAACGCCATTTTGTGTGTTACGGCGGCCATCTTAGATCATAAGCGGCCTCGTGGCCAGCATGGCCTTTAGTCCGTTGTCCGTGCCATTGACCACTTGAGTTTGCCCAGCAACAGGCTATTTTTAGTACTGGTCAAGCCTGTACATGCGCAGTCCCCATTGACCAGTCACCCCTCTGGAATGTGCCGCCTAAACTGACCAGCGGAGTTGTAACCCCTCCAATGAGCTGGCGGTGTTCCAAAGATGACCTTATATGTACATAACGCTTGTAACTTTGTGCCGCCCATTGTTTTATTACCTGTAAACTGAATAAAAGAGTAAGTCACACCGATGTTCGGTGTGACACTTCTTGCATTACCGAAGGGTGCTGTAGGAATGTACCACCACCCCATGGGGTTTTAATAAACTTGTTCTTTGCATTTTTCAGTTTCCGTGCCAATTGTTCTTTCGGTGTAAGTGGGTTATCTTCGGAGCATGTAGGCCTTGGGAACCCAAAACCACAAATTGGCGACTCTGATGGGACTCATCGGCGACTCGGATGCCCGAAGGAGAGGTCGTGACGAAGGTCTGGATACTCGCCATGGACGCGCGCTGCCACTGAGTGACCCGAATCTTGGCACCCACGGTGTTTTTTCCTTTCCTTCCGATCTGACCTTCCAGGTGGCGCCGGTCTCCGACTGAGTCCTTGATCGTCCGTGTTGCTGGATAAAGCGTCGTTTGGCTGATTCGATTACAAGACGTTGGCAGTTGGAAACTGGACCTTTGAGGCTTTGGGTAAGATTTGTGATCGGTAAGGTAGTCTGCGGACGCTTACTGAAGTTCTATGATTTGTGATCGGTAAGGTAGTCCTCGGACGCTTGCCGAAGTTCTATGACCTATGATTTTGATTTGAGTTAGCTAACATTTGTGAATTTGTGAATCTGTGATCTTTGAAAAAATATATGTGTAGTGCACTTCACATAGGCAGGCATGTAGAGATGTTTCTCTAATTTTGTTTTTTTCCTTTGAGCGGCACGTTTGTGTGAAGTACTGTAAGTGCCATTTTTCTACGGTATCGCGCTTTCGTGGTACCCTTTTGAACATGCCTGTTTTAAGCACACTCCGAGGGATGTGCTGTCTTGGAAATGGTACCACAATTAGGTTAGCGGAAGCACAGCCGGCTCCCCCAGAGGGAACACCAAATAGGGACATGTATATAAAGCATGGCCTTCCACCTATAATGTACAGTAAATTATGGAATAAGTACACCAAGTCAGATCCTGAATTGCAATGGCCTCTACATGGGTCGTTCGATTTACGCAAAGTACAGTTTGTGGAGCAATGTTTGTTTCAGCGAAGGTCTAGACAGAACATGTTTGATTGTGTACGAATGTGGGAGAAAGCGGTGTGTGAACGAATGAAGCGTGAAGTTGCCTTGGCGGACAAAGAGCAGTGCAAGGCTGCTCGGGATAAGGCTTTACAGCTTGAGGAAAAAGAGGAGCAGGAAAAGAAAGAGAGGGAGGAACGGGAACGTAAATTGCAAACGACTGGTCAATTCCCTATTCGTCGACCGCTTTATCCTGTCCTTAATAATGAAATTGATGATTTTTCATTGCTAGATCGATCACCGCCTCCGTACGTCTCGTCTACGGCTCCACTTGCAGAATCGGATGAGGACGGACAGGATAAGTCGGGAAAGAAGGGTGTATCTGGTCTCAGGTTTTCGGCGGAGAGATCCGCACATTTACGTAGTTGGGCTCGTAGAGTGAACACGAAGTATGTTTCTCAGGCTGAAGTTATTTCTGAAAGGGGTACTTGGACAGACCAAGAGTTACTGTATTTTATGGCTACTTTGGCAGATGAAGTTGTTACCTCATATCGTAAAATTTCAGATACGCTAGAACCTAAGGCTGTGTCAGTTCATCGTGAGAATCTAGATACAGGTGTATTTGTTCTTGCAGATGTCGATGCCTTTTACAATCAACTGATCCAGCTGCGAGATGAGGCTATCAGATTACGGGACGAGCGGAAAAGGAATAAGGAGTCCGGGCCGGAATCTGATGTGCAATCTAAGGAGTGTTCTCTCCGGGGTTCAGATAAGAGTTCTGCAATGCATGTTATGCTTATGCGTGAAGCCGCACCTTTGTATGTTCCACCGAAGGGGGAAGGTACAGATGATGATAAAAGGTCAAAGGATGCGAAGGGGTACTTTGTATATAATTGGGTGTATACGCCTTGGAATAGAGCGGATGTTATGGCATTGAAAAATTCTTTACCCGACCTTCGTAAAAATCCGGCAGCATTCTATGAAGGGGTGGAAGGGGCTATTTCGTCTTGTGTGATGACTCTTGTTGACATAGATTTGTTTTTTGGGTTAATACTTCCGCCTGACATGTGGAGACAAATTCGTAAAAATAATGATGAGACAATACTTGGGGGTACATGGAAAGAGATAAATCAAGCTGACTTAGAGAGGAAACCGGCATGTAAGCCTTGCCAGTTGATTTTAGACCTCCCAACGGCTATTTTGGTTAAATTAAAAATGCTCATACCTTCTAAAAAGATAGATTGGACCATGTTAGCTTCGTGTAAACAAAAGCCAGATGAAACGGTTTCAGATTTCTTTACACGCTTCGAAGAGGCGTTTCACGATTACAGTGGTCAATCTTTAACAGATGATACAGGTCGGCATTTGTTTGTAGATAAGTATGTGGCTAATCTCCTGCCGGAGATTGCAAAACGATTGAAATCGAGTGAAAGTTCCTGGGCCACGGCGACCCCTGCGTCTTTGTTGACCATGGCTCAGTATTATGAGCGACAGGAGTTGGAGGCTAAAGAAAGTGTTGATAAAAAAGCGAAAGAATTGAAAACGAAGGTGATGTTGGCGCAGGTTCGTGGAACACAGGGTAGAGGGAACGACAGAGGTAGACGAGGTGGAGGAAATACGTCGTATTGTCGTACGGATATTGCGGAGGATCAATGTGCTTATTGTAAGGAGTTTGGTCATTGGGCTGAGGATTGTCCGGTACTTCGGGAACAACGTAGCCAGCGTGGTCGAGGAGGTGGTAGGTCGCGGGGCGGTTATACGGGGGCGAGAGGTGGTGGAGGTGATCGTGGAAGGGCTGATCAAGGGGGCCGTGGCCAGCATGAACGAAATACTTTTGATAGACGGAACCAATATCAGATTTCAGAGGGTGAGAATGTGGAGCACCAGGATTATGTGCATGCATAGGACTGCGTAGGATGGGGTGCGGAACCAATTGAAGTGCCGGTAGATCAGGAAGGTCCATATGTAACAGCGGGCATTTTGGGTTCTACTGATCAATTCCTAGTCGATACCGGAGCTACTCGTAGCGCTTTGTCAAAGAAATTGGTTCCGAGGGCTCCCCTGTCCGGCGAAATGATAACATGTGTAGGGTTCGATGGCACACCCTCCCCTAGCCCTTTGTCCAAACCCCTTGCACTTTGTCTTGACAAATTTTTTAGTTTTGGTCAATTTTTGTTATCGCCCTATACACCAGATAATATCCTGGGCATTGATTTGCTTAAATACTTTCGAGCAACGATACGGTGCGCTCCTGAAGGTGTGCGGGTTATCTTGAATGACAATTACCCTGACCCGAACAGGTTCTATACCATATCAGACATTCCTGCTTTGGCCTCTCTCCTGCACACGTTATGGGCGACCTCAGACACGGATGTGGGGGAGATGCGTGTTCCACCTATTCATATTACTGTTAAGGAGGGGGCCTCTCTGCCACGGGTGCCACAGTATAAGATTTCGAGGGAAGGTGAAATTGCCCTAACTCACATTGTCCAGGATTTGATAACTGCAGGGGTGGTGGAAGAGGTTCCTTATAATGTCTGTAACAGCCCTATTCTTCCGATCCTTAAGAGAGATACTGACGACAAAGTCTATCGCTTTATTATTGACTTGAGAGAGATCAACAAAATTGTCATTCCCCAATACCCGGTGGTGTCCGATATTACGACCTTGCTTACGCTGGTACCACCAACGGCAACGACCTTTAGTGTAATTGATTTGAAAAATGCTTTCTTTTCCATCCCTGTCCATCCCGATAGCAGATATCTGTTTGGCTTCACGTTAAATAATAAATCGTATAGATTTTGTCATGTTCCCCAAGGTTACACTGAGAGCCCGAGTATCTATAGCCAGGCTTTGAAAAGACAGCTTGATTCCTTTGAGTTGCAATCGGGGGTTGTTCTGATCCAATATGTGGACGACCTTCTGCTTGCTGCAGATTCTTACACGCAATGTGAGGAAAGTACGATTGCGTTGCTTTCCTTTTTGGCACAGCATAATCACAAGGTTTCTAAGAAGAAGCTACAATACTGTAGACCCAAGGTGACCTACCTCGGTCATCTTTTGTCTAAGGAGGGGCGTGCATTGACATCAGATCGAATTCAGGCGATTTTAGATACACCAGTCCCCCGCACACAGAGGGATGTACGCGCCTTCATAGGGTTAACGTCCTTTTGTAGGCAGTGGATCATGGGGTTTTCGCATATTATCAAGCCTTTGTTAGCGTTACTGTCCAAAACTACACCAATGCCCCTTGAATGGACAGATGAATGTCAAAATGCTTTTGATCAACTGAGACAAGCCCTTTGCTCTGCACCCGTGTTAGGTACACCAGATTATACGAAGATTTTCACATTGTACGTGCACAAGAAAGATGGGTGCGCGTTATCAGTGTTAGTGCAGACACACGGGGACAAGCAGAGGCCATGCGCATACTTTTCTGCTATTCTTGATCCTGTAGAGCGAGGGTTACCTGGGTGTTTTCGAGCAGTTGCAGCAACAGCAGTAGCGATACGGCAGAGTGAGGGAATAGTGTTATCGCACAAATTGTTGGTGTTAGTTCCTCACGCAGTGGATGCCCTGCTAAATCAAACAAAGACCCAATATCTCACGAGTGCACGGTTAACAGGATATGAGCTTACACTGTTGGCGCCACATATCACACTAAAAAGATGTGCTACTCTGAACCCTGCCACTTTATTGCCCTATCCGGTCGAGGAGGGTCAGGAAGAAAAACATCATGACTGTGTTTTCCTGACTGAGGAACAGACAAAGGGTCGTGTTGACCTACAGGATATGCCACTTCCAGATGTGGATGGGGAACTGTGGGTTGATGGATCATGTTCGAGGCTGCCAGATGGCACGACTTCCGCAGCCTATGCAATAACGACACTTAAGACAGTGGTGGAAACAGCTAGAATACCACAGAAATCGGCTCAAGCAGCGGAGCTGATAGCCTTGACAAGAGCCTGCGAATTGAGTGCTGGCTTATGTGTGAACATATACACAGACAGCCGGTACGCCTTCGGAGTGGCCCATGACTTCGGTCTACTCTGGAGAGAGCGTGGGTTTTTAACTTCTCATGGAGTACACATTATGCACGGAGAGTTGGTGCGTGATCTCCTAAATGCGTTGCTTTTCCCAAAGAAAGTAGCGATCATAAAATGTAGCGCCCATAAAAAGATCACTGATGAAGTGGGAAAGGGAAATGCCTTTGCGGACAGCATAGCGAGACAAACGGCTATGTCCCGAGCTGACTCCCCCATGTACGTGACAAAATCCCAAGCAGAGCAATGGAATGATGCTAGAGCGGAAATATTAGACATTCAGAAATCAGCTACTGAATCAGAACTTGCGGCATGGGCAACTGATGGGGTGCTAGACGATGAAGGGTGTTGGAGAAGCAAGGATATGGAGAAATGGAAATTGCCTGCAGCTTACTTGCAAGCAATGGTCCAGATGACACATGGGTTAGCGCACGTGGGGGCTCTTGCAATTACTCGATTGTTAACACGAGTTTGGGAGCATCCCGAGATTGCTAATACTGCTAAGAGAGTAGTGCAGACCTGTCTGATATGTTTGCAGCACAATCCTGCTAAGGGGACCCATACTCCGAAAGGAGGGTTCGTTCCACCTTCTGCACCATTCGAGGTACTCCAAATGGATTACATCCAGCTTGAGCGCTGCAATAACCTTAAGTATGTTCTAGTGGTGGTGTGCGCTTTTAGCAAATGGGTTGAAGCCTTCCCCACGAAAGATAATACAGCTTTAACAACAGCTAAGGTGTTGCTCAAGGAGTATTTTCCTCGCTTTGGAGTTTGCAAATTTTTATGGAGCGATAATGGGCCTCATTTTGTCGGGAAGATTGTGGAATACGTGCTGAAGGGGTTAGGGATCCAACAGAAGTTTCATGCTGTGTTCCACCCTCAGTCGGCAGGTCTTGTCGAGCGGTATAATGCCACGTTGAAACTAAAGCTGGCTAAGATCGTGGCGTCCACGTCATTGAAATGGCCGGATGCCTTACCGCTAGCATTACTCTCTCTTAGATCAGTGCCCCACTCTCGGACAGGCCTCACACTATATGAAGTGGTGTTCGGAAGGCCTATGAATATCTGGGGGGTGCCTAAGCCGCGATTGATACATGATGTGCCTTGTATAATGATGAATGATTATTTGGCACGATTAACAAATGATTTGCTTTCTATTCATCAACAGGTTCGAGAAGCGCTCCCTGATAATTCTACTGGAGAAGGCCATGATCTCCGCCCTGGCGACCATGTTATGATCTGGTCGTTTGAGAGGGCGAACAGCTTGGAACCGAGGTGGAGAGGCCTCGAGCAGGTCCTCCTTGCTACTTGAACAGCTGTACGAGTGACCAATAGGAAGCGGTGGATTCATTCGACACATTGCCGTCGTGTCTCTCCTGATCTGGTGAATCCTGCTGTGTTGACCGACTTCCAAGAGATTTTGGAGAAGGAAAAGAGCCCAGCTGTGACATCGGCCGACGCTGAGGGGGCCTTCCCGGACCACACTGTTTCTGGACGAGAGCACTACAATCTGCGGCCGCGATAGGAAGATTTTTTGGTTTTTTCGAGACTGGTTGGTTACCGCTCTGGGGTTTGTGAAACGGAAACCGTGAATCTCAAGGGGGGGGGATCAGTTCTGCCAAGAGTAGCGACACCCGTCTTGACCCCGGAGAAGAAAACAACGGCTACCTCGGAGCTCAGCACCGTATTTTTCCTTTTTAGGTGTAATACACACATATGTACATTTGAGAACTTGTGAACTTTCTGAACTTTTCTGAACTTTTAAGACTTTGAACTATAATTGAACTATGGCGTCTTCTGCATCACGGGATAAACGAATACTTGGTGCCATCCTTTTTGTCCTAACGATTGTGGTGATAGCAGTGATAGCCTGGGTAGTTGAACTTGTGGTGCCTGCACGTGAACATTTGCTGCCGACTACCCCGGCTCCATCTGAACATTTTCACTTCACCTTGCCTTACCATGAAGAACGGCACCGACAGACTTATTTGAACAATAGCTTTATTCAGATCTTGCATCATACACATAATATGACAAATACGTCTAATTGTTGGGTGTGTGGGATGCTGCCCGGGCACCGGAAGAAAGGGGGCACCCCACTCATTCCACTCCCGTTCTCACATAATGGATCCTGCAATGCCTGGTACACTCTGCTCTTCACTTTGAGATGGCCAACAAAAGGGGGGGTGCTTTTCCGTTTGAATAAAGTATGTTATCACGACCGGGATGGGTATCTGCGAGCTGAGGGTACTTGATTTGAATGGGAGGAGTACCGCCCCGACAATATATCTGCCCCACGTGTTTACAGCAACCAACGTAACATTAATGTTTCCAGCTCGCATGTTATAAATGTCATTGCCACAAAAGCTGATTTGTGTATACGTAATAAAGGCACGATCTCGGTTGGGAAAAGCGAATGCAATACCACAATAACGTTTGACAGCCCGAATGGCATATCGTTTGTAGCATCACGAAATACGTATTTTATTTGAGGAACGAAGGGTTATCATCAGCTCCCGTTGGGATGGTTAGGTACTTGCTATGTTTCTTTTGTACTACCTCCTGTATTCATTGCCCCACCAATGTACCATAATGATTATATTTTGTACCATGATTTCAAACTGAACCGTGTTAAACGTGCTGTTGTTTTAGATGGCATTGACCAGACAGACACTGCTTTGCAACAGTATGTGGATTTCAATTTTGGACTGTTTTCCTTTGTTGGGGCTGCTTTGAATAGTCGGAAGATATGACGACTGACCCGTGTAGTTGAGGCTGTAGCGAATGATACTGCTATTGCATTGGGAAATATTACTGAGGAACTTCAGATTTCTAGGATTGTTACGCTACAGAACAGGATGGTTCTAGACGTAGTTCTAGCTGATCGTGGGGGGGCATGTAGAATAATCGGGAGCAGCTGTTGTGTTTATGTACCTGACAATTCACCATCCGTTTATGATGCCATTTCGAAACTGCATAAGATAGCTGCGGAAATACACCCGGATAATGGAACTTGGACTCTTTCAGGGTGGTTCTGGTCAATGCTTACCACTTGGGGTTGGAAATTGCTAACGATTCTATGTATTATTGTGGGGATACTGTTTGGCGTATGCCTATGCATTCAATGTGGTCCAGCTTTGTGTTCTATGTGCCTATCGGCTTGTATACCATCAAGACGAGCTCTTGCTCATGACAAAATGATGCTTCATAAAGAAGTAACCCAAATAATGTTGATCGATATCGAAGATGAACACCCAGATTATGTTCACTATGAGGTAGCTTCAGCTAAACGCTAAAAGGGTCGTCTGTCGTAATTTGACGATGGCCGAGTTAGCGCTTAGCTGTGCTACACGTTTCCCGCTTAAATTGGCCATATTCAGAAACGCCATTTTGTGTGTTACGGCGGCCATCTTAGATCATAAGCGGCCTCGTGGCCAGCATGGCCTTTAGTCCGTTGTCTGTGCCATTGACCACTTGAGTTTGCCCAGCAACAGGCTATTTTTAGTACTGGTCAAGCCTGTACATGCACAGTCCCCATTGACCAGTCACCCCTCTGGAATGTGCCGCCTAAACTGACCAGCGGAGTTGTAACCCCTCCAATGAGCTGGCGGTGTTCCAAAGATGACCTTATATGTACATAACGCTTGTAACTTTGTGCCGCCCATTGTTTTATTACCTGTAAACTGTATAAAAGAGTAAGTCACACCGATGTTCGGTGTGATACTTCTTGCATTACCGAAGGGTGCTGTAGGAATGTACCACCACCCCATGGGGTTTTGATAAACTTGTTCTTTGCATTTTTCAGTTTCCGTGCCAACAGTTCTTTCGGTGTAAGTGGGTTATCTTCGGAGCATGTATGCCTTGGGAACCCAAAACCACACAGTGACCAAAGGTCGATGGAATCACTGATGACGTTCCTGCATGCTGACTTCGACACCTGTGACTGCACTGTGGTTTGGTGGCACTGCTCGTAAGCCACACAAAGCAACGCCCCATCCCACACCGCAGTCTGGGCAAACCAATCTCAGCTCCCATCAGTCGACATACAATTGATGAAAGGAATGCAGAACAAATCAAAACATTCACCCCCAGTCAAGAGATGTGGGTTAAATCCATAATTCTTTTGCTCACCATACCACCCCAGTTTAGTAACCTGTAAGCATCACAACGAGCACCGTCTCACTCCATACAGTAGTCCTGGTCTCACAGTGCCGCTGGATGACCGTCACCGAGTTGTTGCCTGCACTGCGACTTAAGGGCACCACCTACCGCACCACTATGTTTCGCCGTGCAATGGTGATGGTTGCTACAACCGGCCTGCGCCAATGAGGTAAGCCGGAACCAAAAGTACTCTTTACGAGTCTGCTGACACTAACCCTGGTCCACACCAACACGGTCATCCGGAACTGTTGGATTATGTTGTTTTCAGCACTGCTTTAGCCCCAGAAGGAGCTACCGGCTTCAAGGAACTGCATTTTAAAGTTATTCTTCCAAAGTGCATATTTTTGATTACTGTATGTTTGTCTTTTATCATTTTGGTCTTTTTTGCAGAAGATAAATATTGGTTATTTTTCTAAAACTGTTGTGGTGTCCTTTTGTAGTATTTTCACTGTATTATATCTATGCTATGTGCAAATGCTTCACACACTGCCTCTGAGATAAGCCTGACTGCTCGTGCCAAGCTACGAAGGGGGTGAGCAGGGGTTATTTCAGTAGTGTAGCCGCCTTATCCCGACTAGAAGGAATGGTCCCTATTTCGACAGAGGTGCAAACCATTGCCAACTAGAGACCACCATTTCTAACACAAAACTTTTAAAAAGGTATCTTTTCCCTGCTTGAAGTACCTGGAGGCTAATTTATATTAACTCACCAAGAGTATTCAGGTGAGTGCTTAGCCCTGATGAGGTTTGAAAACTTCTCCCAGAGCAGAGCCAATGGCTTGGCTGAGATAAGGTGTTTTCTCTTTATCTAGCAGGAAAACCAGTTGGGGTTTACCCAGGAACTTAATGTACTTAAAATGGACCTTCCCTGTTGTATATCATTTTAGGACCCTAGTGTAATTTTCCCGATTCATGCCCCTATATAGGTATAAATCACCTTGTCTTTATAGAGGCATAGAAATCATAACCATATTTAGACATAGCCCATGCAGTCCAAATACAGGCATGGATACTTCCTCTAGTTCCGAAAAGCCACAACAATATCTTGGAAAACTCGGCGTCAGCAGTCAGGGACTTCACCCTGCTTGAATATTGATTTGTCCAAGAACTCATGGAGTTTTCAAAGAACTGCAATTCTTTGATGATGTTATTCTGTCCAACTTTACGTCAAACTCAGCACCTTCAAGGTATTAATATGCCCACAGTTGTCCTAGCAAAAACACATTGGTTTGGAGCAGTTCGACTATCTACTTGCCCGACACAGTTCGCTACAGTAAGTGCCGAAGGAAGCCGAACCTCCAGCTGGTGCACTGAGAGAGACGCTGTCTTTTCTCTTGCCGAGAAATCCAGCTCCAGTGTTTCCAAGCTCACCTTGCGGGATGTTGGGAAATCGAGTCCCGAGACAGAGAGATACCAGACCTCCTTCATTCTAAACCAAGGTACGGAGCTGATTAGACCCTAAGAGAAATCTTGGATAGATTCTTGGCAAAGAATACTAAACTTATGCTACACCTCACTTACTTCTTCCCTCGTACTAGACTTAGGTTAGGTACATTGGGGTAGGCGTATTTTAGAAGCACCAGTTGAGTACTTTTAGTCTTTCTTTATTTATGTATGTATTGTATGGCTTAGAAACCATACCATGCTTTTACAGTATTATTTTATAACACTCTTCTTGCTGTACGCATTATACTTTACAGCCAGTATTATGATTGTAGCAGTTAATTTCTTCTGCATGAGAAAGAATACTGTTCAATAAATACTTTTATTGAAAACGCCCGTCTCTCTTTTTCTCTGCACCTCTGATGAAACGAAGCATGCACGATTGACTAGGTGAAATAGCTATCTATTTTTTCCACAACTATGACGATACATTTTATCTTGGGGAAACAAAGTTATCATGTTTATGCGATTGTCAGAAACTAATCCCTTGTTGTTTATTCGAGAAAGTTTCTAGTGACCTCTAAGCTAGCTGGCACTCACAATTAAGTCTAATATATTCGATAGAGACCTAGTCGACCTAAGTCCTACGTCACATCTATAGGATATATATATATGCGCAGTGCCTATTGGGAATATAGGAACTACACTACATCCCTGTTACAAACAAATGTTAGATAACACCTGGAAAGGCCCCAGCTTTTGCCTTTCTGGTCAGGCATGCACAAAACAAAGTGCGGAGAGAGTTTCCCCAGAAATAGTCTGACGTGGCCACTGAGGAGGGCACTTACCCTCAAAACATCTGTAGATGGATGCACAGACTCTGCACATGGGGAAAAGGTTTTCCCACCTTTCATTTTAGGTGTGAGGCGAGATTGTTTGTATTAGGGCAAACACAAATTACAGCAAAAAGAGGACAGGCTTACCCCAGGGAACTTTTACTCAATTAGTTAGGAAGGACCAGTAGTCACCACTACCCTCTGGTTAGTGCCAGGCATAAATGTGACATCCCAAGGTACCCTCTCAAGAATACTTTCTGGTCCTGAGAAAGAACAGAAGATGACTTTGACTATTGTCAGTGACCTGGGAGAAGCCCTGAAGGACTGGGCGTGCTCCCCCTTGAACCCAGGACAGAGAAGTGGACTCCAAGGTTCAGTTGGCTGGCTTCCTGTATGGCTACAGGACTACCAAAAGATACAAGAGAACTTTTTGCCAAATTCGCAGCTGACTATTACCAACTGGACCTTACCTTGACCCTGCTGCTGGCCACTGCTAGAAATATTTTTGACCCCAATTACTGTTACTGGGGTCCTGGAACCATTGGCTGTGTTTAACACGTTTGTCCAGTTTCGGTGCTACCTAAAGTGATACATGCAGGGAATAGCGTCCTGCAGCAGTTGCTTACAAATGTATTTTAATGTTACTTTCTTTGTTTCCATGTCAGCTTTTCAGATTTGGACTTGGAAATTAAATTAATTAACTACACATCAGCATTGTTTTATGCGCCTTGAATTAAATATATGTAGTCAGCAGTGTAACACAGACCTCTGCAGTACAGGGGCCCCCGAAGCTCATCAGTGTACCCCATCTCTTCAGGGGGCCATCATTCAGCCCAAAGCCAATGAACATCTGTGAGATATGGCAGACTCAGAAGCCCCTCTTCATATACTGCACGGGCCCCTATCATTTTCCGTTACGTCACTGATGTATGTACAGTGCGCGTCCTAAATAATTGACTATTGTTAATAATAGAATGTTGTCTCTTTTCATACATGAGGACATTTATTAGTAGAACGGGCACATTTCTCAACCGCAGGTGGGAGTATTTGCTTTTAAGACACGTCCATTTGACGCTGAACTATCTCCGACTTGTTAAAACATACCACACTGCATAGGTTTACTTTTCCACTTGCAGGACTTAATTGCAAAATGGTGTTAAGGAATTTACTTTGTCAAGCCAGCTGTGAATGAAATCACATGTCAGCGCTTCGCCGTGATGTGCGGAATGTACAAGCTGTGATATGCACAGTCGACACAGGAAGTACAGAGTGCATTTCGGGCCTCGTTCTTCTCTTATCATCCTTCTGCAGATAGACATATTTTCATATTAATATGAGCGTGTGTGGAGATATACAATTATATTGCACTACACACGACTAAAAGCGAAATGTAATGTCTTTAATTGACTAAAATATGCTGCACTCCCTGAAGCCTTTTCTAAATTATGACAGACATATGCAGTAACATTTATAAAATAGGATTCATATTTTAATGTTTAGCGGCGAGATTGCATTTCTCGACACTAAATGAGAATTTAGCTATTTACTGTGGCTCCCAGTCACCTTGGTTTTAGGCAAATCCTGTTGTTTTGTAGTAGTAAACAACATGTAGTGTCAAGGTCTATGTATTTGAATGCTTCTCATGGCATGAAATGTAGATTATGTGATTTTTGGTTTCCTGTGCATTCAAGGAACTAGAGCTCTGTCTTCTAACCCATCTCGTGCCCGCATCCATCCTTTGTAGCAGTGTCTAGGACGTTGATTTTCTTGGGCTAGGGTACTGTGGTGCTCTTAGTACTTTGCAGCTGTTCGGATGTATGACGTTACAACGCAAACTAATACAACGCATACCTTTACAACTTGGTTTTTACAATGCAACTTCCATTACAGCGCATGCCACTACAACGGAAGCCATTACAATGCATGTTTCATTAGAACAAAAAACACTCCTCTAGCACCGCCGGGTGCTTACCTCAGGGAAGGTGCTGGTCAGTGAGGGATAAACATAATGGCGCTTTGTAATGGCATGAGTTGTAATGGGACTTGCATTGCATTGACTGTTTTGTAAAGGCAGTGCATTGTTATGCCTGCTTTGTAATGGATGTTTCCCATTGATTATGAGTGCTAATGAACAGGTAAGTATTCAGCTGTATGCAGAAGCTCAGCAAGACTTCTTCGAGGCATTCAGTGGTAGAGTACAATTAGGCATCCTCTGGAGTTATGGGCAAATTGCTTGTAACTGTATGGTTGAATGGTCTGACAGTGAACTAACCGTTGGTGTCTGGCCAACTTGTAAACATGCTGTATATGAAAATGAAAAATGCCTGTACTATTTTTAGTATAACATGTCAATATATTGCAGGTATTTGAATAATTGTACATCATTTTAATGTAACTATCAATTTTTGCAGGGGCTCCCCCAGTTTTTTGCCTTCAGTTGGTGAACCAGTTTTTGTGGGGGCATTAGGACTTTGTGCACTTTTCCCTGCTAACCAGGGGTGGCTTTAGGGTGGTGTGACAGGTGTGGCGACACCTGGCACTGACTTTGTTGGGGGGTGCCTTGTTTAAAGTTAACTATTGGTTTAAACGCACTCCAGCAGTTTTCACGCAACAATAAAAAGGTCAAGACAACTCTGGCTATTAATGTTCCTACTCGTGAGAGATCGGAATTCGGTCAATTGGCAGTTTTGACTAGTCCTAAATTAGCACAGAGAGTTAATGTGCCTGCTGCAAAGAATGTGTACCACGCAGATCATAGAACTGAGTGTGAGTGATGTATGAGTAGCGCTCTGAAAAATAAAATGTATGTAGGAGAGAGACTGTGGAGAGATGAGGTGCAATGTTAGAGAGTGGTAGTGAGGGGATTCAGAGAGAAGGAAGTCATGGGGGGTGCCAAAAAAGACTGTTGCACTGGGTATCACCAGTGCTAAAGCGGCCCTGCTGCTAACCAATGATAAAGTGCTTGTCCTGTATCCTACAAACATGGTAAATTTGGCAAACACCTAATTGCCACAATTAATTTACTTGTAAGTCCCTTGTTAATGGTACTACATGTGACCAGGGCATGTAAATTAAGTGCTAGTCGTGGGACTGCAGCACTCATTTTGACACTCACTTAAGTAGCCTTTTAAAATATGTACAGGCCTTCCACTGTGGCCTGTAGTGCAGTTTTAAACTGCCATTGCCATGCCTAAACCTTCATTTTTAATGCATACAAGTCACCCCTACGGTAGGCCTTAAAAGCATGTAGGGCAGGCTCCATTGTATTTAAAATTTAGGACATTTGGATTTAAGTTTTACATGTGCTGACCATGAAAAACTTCTAAAGTCCATTTTCACTGCTGTAAGGCCTATCTCTCCCATTGACTACTCTGACACTCACATGCCTGTGAGTGATCCTACTGCTGGCGGTTGTGTATTACTTCCAGACAGTGATACAAAGAGGATTAGTTGTGACCTCTGACCCTGTCTTCAGGTTAGGTCGCCCCCACGTCGCTGCCGCCTGCTCTCCCTGGTCTCCACTGCCTCCTGCCGCTCGTTCTTTTCCCGTCTCTGCTCCCTGCGACCCCGCCCCCCGGACCCCACTGCATCCCCATTCGCCGCCCGCTCCCGCCACCCAGCTGCTCCTCACTCCCGTCAGCACTCTTATGCAGACCACGCAGCAACCGCGCCTAAGGCGCGCCTAAGGCAAGCCCGTCAGCGCCCGGACTGCGCCCAGTGCCAGGACCCCTGGCCCCCGACAATGCCAGCACACGAGACAAACTTACGACGCCACCACCCTCAACGCACTTAACGCCGGCCGGAACCCCGCCTGCTACCGTGCCAACCCGAAATGCACCCACGGACCTTTCACATGCCAAGCCTGCGAATTCACCTGCCTCTGGACCTGTACCGCACCCGCAAGGCCAGGCACCAGCAACAATCACCTCAAGTACATCCTGCTCAACATCCGACCCGTCCACAGACACGCCATCGAACTCTGGAACCTCCTCGACACAACATCACCAGATGTCACATTCATCACAGAGACCTGGATGAACACCTCCTCAGCCCCCGACATCGCCACAGCCATCCCAGAGGGCTACAAGATCACCCGGAGGGACCGTGTCAATCAAACCGGAGGAGGCATCGCCTTTGTCCACAAAAACACCATCCGAATCACAACCAACTCCGACGACACCCTCACGGCCGCCAAGCACCTCCACTTTCAGATACACACCGACCCCAAGACCACCCTCAGAGGCACTCTCGTCTACAGACCCCCCGGGACCACCTACACAATTCAGCGAAGCCATCGCAGACTTCATCAGCCAGCACGCACTTACCTCCTCTGACTACATCCTCCTAGGAGACCTCAACTTCCACCTGGAGAACAACAATGACAGCAACACCGTTGCCCTCCTGGACAACCTCACCAACCTCGGACTCAAGCAACTGGTGAACACCCCCACCCACTATGCCGGTCACACGCTAGACCCCATCTTCTCCCCCAGCAAGCAGATCTCCTTCAGCCACTCCACCGGACTACACTGGACAGACCACAGCGGCGTCCACTTCAACTTCAGGAGAACCACGACACACCACCACCTGCAACAGGTTCCCCGCAGAAGCTGGAACAAGATCTCCGACGACCAACTCACCACCTCCGTCAGCCAGAACCCTCCCACCAACACGAGGGACCCTAATGAAGCAGCCCGCAACCTCACACAGTAGCTCACCAACTGCGCAGATGAACTCGCGCCTCTGAAGAACCCCCCCAGCAGACCCGGAAGCAAGAAAACCTCATGGTTCACCAACGACTTCAAAAACTCCAAGAAAACCTGCTGCACCCTCGAGAAAGCCTGGCGCCATGACCAGACAACGGAGAACATGACAGCCCTCGAGAACACCACCCGCAAACACCACCAGCTGATCCGCACCACCATAAGGACAACATTCAAAGAACGTCTGGACAACAACACCCACAACAGCAAAGAACTCTTCAACATCGTCAAAGAGCTCTCCAAGCGCTGGCAACAACAACATCACACCCTCACAAGACCTCTGCAACTCACTCGCCTCGTTCTTTCACCGCAAGATCGCCGACTAACACAACAGCTTCGGCGCACAGACCACGCTCCCACCCACCGAACCAGCGCCCCCCACCACCACCCTCTACAACTGGACCCCGGTTAGCACCGAAGACACAACGCGCACAAGGAACACCATCCACTCTGGATCCCCCACCGACCCCTGTCCACACCACATCTTCAACAAAGCCGACTCCATCATCGCACACCAACTCCGGGACATCATTAACAGCTCCTTTGCATCAGCCACCTTCCCGGAGAGCTGGAAACATGCCGAGATCAGCACCCTCTTGAAGAAACCCACCGCGGACCCCACGGACCTCAAGAACTTCCGCCCCATCTAACTCCTCCCTTTTCCTGCCAAAGTCATTGAGAAGACCATCAACAAACAACTCTCTGCCTCCCTCTAGACAAACGGATCTCTCGACCCCTCGCAGTACGGTTTCCGTGCAAACCACAGCACCGAGACCGCCCTCATTGCAGCTACTGACGACATCATATCCCTGCTCGACAACGGGGAAACAGCGGCACTCATCCTCCTGGACCTCTCAGCAGCCTTCGACACCGTATGTCACCGCACGCCTCAGCAACACCGGAATCCAAGGAACGGCCTTGGAGTGGATCATCTCGTTCCTCGCCGGAAGAACCCAGAGAGTCCGCCTACCCCCGTTCCGTTCCGCGGCCATCGAAGTCATCTGCGGTGTTCCGCAAGGATCCTCGCTCAGCCCCACCCTCTTCAACGTCTACATGAGCCCCCTTTGCAGCCATCGCACGCCAACTCAACCTAAACATCATCTCGTACGCTGACTGGGGAAGACCTTCTCCTTGCTCCACTTGCACTTCAAAGGGCTTGCCTCAAGCTCTCACAAAGTAACCTGCCACTAGTCCTTTCTCACCCAGACCTCTTGCAATCTTGACAGGCGGAGGGAGGAACTTTCCAATCCAGATGTGGGGGAGTAGTATAGGGAGTCCCTCACTTCAAAGGCTGCCACCAAGTATAAATATTGAAACTTCAAAACCACTCTTCATTACAATTCTAGACCTATGGACATTACAGAATAAGGACTGCCTTTCTCCACAGAGAACTTCCCTTCTGCTACCAGAGCACTGCCCTGCTGCATAGGGACTGCCTTGACCCCAAGAAAGTTGCCCTGCTGTTTGAGAACTGCCATGCTGTTTGAGAAGAAAGACAAGACCTGCTCCTTCCATTGCAGACTAACTTGAGTGACTCCAAGGTTCAGTTTGCTGACCTCCTGCCTGATCTAAAGGGACACACGAGCTCCAGAGGCCTCACTGCAACTGCCCAGCTGCACTGCAACTGCCTGGACCTACAACTGATCCTGTCTGAGCCCCACTGGCCTCTGCTGGATTGGGTTCCTGATTCACAAGAGTTTCCACCCCAGGTACTGGACCCTTGGCTGGCATCAGTTGATCTCCTCTTGTGAAGAAAGGTGAAATCCTGACATTTAGGGCACTTCATGACTATTAATGGGCCCTTTTGAGCTGAGCCTCTGCTGCTCACGAACGGCCAACGTGAAGCTCCAGTGAAACTGATTCTTGGCACTACAATGTCCACAAGTGACCGCCGACAATGAGAGACATGCACTTTGCTCTACAGCAACAACAATCTGCATTGACCACCAACATGAAGCTCCAGCAATGAACGTCCGCAGCTCCTGGCTCTTGCCCTACAATGACAACAGCCTGTGTCACAGGCCTGCTCTTAATGCTACAGTGACAACCATCTGCAGCACTCTCCTGGCTCCTCATGATCTCCTCCACAGCGAACAGAACACTTCACGCCAGACTTTAAGGAGTTAACTTTTATGCCATCATGGTCAGCCTGAACTTCTGACTTTGCCCCACTCTAGCACAACCCGGTGCGAGTGGTGCTTTGTGCTTTTAGGTGCTACCTAAGACTTTAGAAATTGAATATCTCTAGTCTACTGATTGGATGTTTGTCATTCTGGCATAATTTTGTTTATTAAAATTTACTCTATGTTTCTAAATTAGTTTGTGGTATTTCTTGTGTTATGTTTTCACTTTATTACTTTTTATATCCTGCATGAATACTTTACACATTACCTCTAGGTTACACCTGATTACTTTGTGTCAAGCTACTAGAGGTCAAGCACAGGTTAATTTAGTTACTTTTGAAATTCACCCTGACAAGGATTGTGGTTGTTGCCTGAGTAAGGCTTCCACCCCCTCAACCGATACCCGATTTCTTACAGCTATATTATGGTACAGCTATATTTCTTACAGCTATATTATGGTATATTATGTTATACTACGTTATGTTATCTTAAGTTATCTTATAAGTTATGAACTCATAAAGTGCTTTGTGTACCTGAAGGTCGTATGGCATGATTGAAACTTGTGCAGAAGAGGGGCATTTATCTAGAAAACAGAAGAGTTTGAAGCTACTTCTGAAAAAACGAAAGAGAGTGAGTCTGCACTAAATCCAGATACAACTGGTTCCAAAATGTAGGGTCCAGTACCAAGAAGGCCATACCACTGTTGATCTTTCTTAAACCTAGGGATCCAAAGTAGATTTGCCAAGGATGATCTTAGTGATCCTCTAGTAGTATACAGAATCAAACAGGTATTTAAAAGTACTTTCTTATGAATAGGAAGCAAGTGCAATTTGAGTAGGAAAGGTGTGGCTTTCAAGAATCGGAAAGCCGCAAGAATATAACATGCAGCTTGGTTGAGAACCAGTTGTAGGAGTTTAATTTGATATGTAGGAATATCCAAGTAAAGGGCTTTACAGTAATTAAGCCTAGCACCAATAGTGGTGGATACCATCAATCTGATACCGCTTTCTGGTAGTAAACCCAAGGCAGGCTTAAGCTTTCTCAGCAAGAAGAAACAATGAAAACATCACAAAGATTAGTGACTCTAGCTTAACTTCAGCATCAATTTCTATTCCTAAGCTCTTTACCAGCATCTGGAGTTCAGGCCAGGGACCTAAGCTATCAGACCAAGAGGTAGAAAAACCATGCTGATAAATTATTTCCTAACATTAATGCCTTACTTGTATCCATATTAACCTTATGCCCATTGCAATCCATCCAAGACTTTATGCCTTGCTGACATGCTGGAAGGAGATCAAAAGAGAAATCAGTTCCAGAAGTTTTAAAGATATGTGGCGTCATCTGCATAAAAGTAGACGGACCAACCACACATCGTTAGAATATATAATGAAGGACTGATCTAAATATTAAATAATAAACTAGATAGAACCTACCATTGAGGTTTATTGTTAGTAGAAATGGTGAAGACACAAAAGGGTTGACCATTACTTTGTGAATACGAAACTCCAAGAAAAATGTAAACCAATCCAGAGTTAAGCTGTTAAATCCAGAACTTTTAAGTCTCAACTGAATCAGCTTAGGTTCCACCTTATCAAAAGCTGTGGATAAGTTAAGAAGAATCAGAACAGAGGTGAAGTTATAATCAGCAGCTCTCATGAAATCACCCTGCACCACCATTAAAGTGGGTTCAGCACTTCTGTGAGGATAGAATCCAATTTGAGAATCATAAAGAAGATTGTTTGATATGCTCTTAATCAGTTTTGCTACTCGCTACAGCAGAGTGACTTGACAATAGGTAGTCACCTCATTTGAGTTTATGGTAAATGTTTTCCAGTACGGGGTTAATGAAGACTTGCTTAAGCTGATACAGGAAGATCCTGGTTGGCAAATAAAGAGTTCTTATTTTAAAAAGATTATGCTTGTCTATTTACACATTCTTATTCTTTTGCTCAATTGGAAGGATATCTAAAGGTGAACCAGAATTACATTCATTAATAAATAAATTGAGAGGACACTTCAAATTAGTGGTGTTGAAAACCTAAAAGTTGTGGTTACAAATATCTGCAATTTTAGATAAATTAGATCACTCCTCAACGTTAGATCAGGTACATTATTGGCAATATTGGTGCTGATGTTTTGCATTTTCTCAATAACAAAGTCTGCAAGTTGAACACAGAAAGGTTGCAAAGTGAGAATAACTGCCATAGTGATGTTTGTACAGGTGATTTCATTGATAACACAAAGTGGTTAGAATAGAATGTTTTGTGGAAATCAGCAGTGGCCTTTTGCATATACTACAAGCATTGCTTTTAATTCTCCTCTACAATCCATATAATGAAAGCACCATTCACATTCAGCCTGACTTGTTTCAAGTTACAAGGCTTTCAAAGTATTAGAAAAAGGGGTCTTTTTCTCATAGTGATTCTTGTTAAAAACCTTCAAAGGGGCAATCTTGTCTGCAGTTCGAGAAGCGGATTGTTGGTAGTCTGCATATTCATCAACTGGATTTGCAGTAGTAGGGAAGTTAACAAATGAATCCTTAAGATTTTGATGGATCAGTCTTTTCCATTGCATACAGAGCGCTGGTTGAGCTCCCTGTTCTTGAAGTTAAAACGAACTCTAAATTCACGTACCATTAGGAAATGATCTGACTAAACCTAAGGACAGATGCATGGTACCACTGTCGGTTCAAACGATACCCACATTGGATCCAAAATGTGGCCAGCTCTATGTGTTTGAATGTTAACAATCTGCTTCAGGCCACAGTCATTTAAATGGCTAAGAAGTAAGCATGGGCGAATTTTGCGAATTCGCGATCCGCGAATTTGCGGATTTGCGAATTCGCGATCCGCAAAATTCGCAAATTTTTGCGAATTTGCGGATTTTTGTTTTTTTGCGTGTTCGCGGGGTTTTTGCGTGTTCACGGGGTTTTTTGCGTGTTCGCTGGGCTTTCTGCGTCTTCGCGAGCCGCTTGCATAGCGAAGTTACCCATGCAGTCGTTTATGGGAGAAGGAGAGAGAGATAGATTGATAGATAGATAGATAGATAGATAGAAAGAGAGAGAAAGAGAGAGGGAGAGAGAGAACGAGAGAAAGAAAGAGAGGCCGGATCTCTGAAGGGCCAGATTCCTGAGTTGCCCCTACAGAACATACAGCTTTTTATTTTTAGCAAAATGCATATGAAAATTGTACTGTAAAGGTCTCTTTTAGTTTAACCCCTCCTGACAACTCAAAATGGGTGTATTTGCCATCCTCTCCCTTCTTCCTGTTTTTTATATCTGTAAGTGCTTCCTGATGAGGTTTAATTCCTTGAACAGGTGCCTTGTTGCCTACTTGTAACTATTCTCTGACCCTGCTTCAAGGTTCAGAGCAGGGTCAGAGAATAGTTGCAAGTAGGCAACGAGGCTCCAGGAAGCAATTAGCAGCAGGTGTCCAAGTTGAAGTTAATTTGTTTGTAACCCTTTTGTAAAAGGTTACAAAGAAATTAGGTTCAACTGTTGCACCTGCTGCTGTAACCCTTGCTTGGCTGAAAATTCGTCCCCGCTGATTCGCGAATTTTACCGCGATTTCACGAGATTCGCGGATCGCGAAATCGCGGAAAATCCACAAATTCGCCCACGAAACGGATTTTACGCCCACCCTTACTAAGAAGTTGTTTTGCCAAGGGGTCACCATCATCATCACCTTAGGGACGTTTAGTACATCATTCTAGACCAAAAGCCAGAGAAAAAGTGTTATTGCCAAGAACAAAGCTAAAGTTGGGAAAGTAAACACATTGTGGAAAAATAGTAGGGACAGGATATGGTGTCATTCACCAGACAGGCACAAGTATGGGCACAGAGTCATTTGACATAAAAAGTGTGGTAAATCTAATGGGAGAATGGGGGGTAGAGTGGAGGCACCCCTCTCATCCCTGTTCACTTCTTGTTCCCAAAGCGCCTTTGAATGGTGCAGGTTAAGGTCAATGTAATGAAATGGATTTTACAATTGAAATGAAAGATTTAATTGCAAAACATGATTCTGCCACTCGCAGCAGTGACGTGTGGGCTTGTTGCTATTTTCCAAAACGCTAGTTGCTTTCCCTCATTCTCACCTGGATTTGGAGTCTTGGAGGCCCTGGGGAACTTGGGCAGAGCGCGGGACTGCGAGGACCAGCAGCAGTAGCGCGAGACCAAAAGGCGCAGCTGGGGACTCTTCCCGCCCACTCCTGCCTCTCTCCTTCAAACCTGCTCGCGGTCCCCGATTCGCGGGAGCCGCTCGCAGCGGTGACTTGTGGGCTTGTTGCTATTTCCCAAAACGCTAGTTGCTTTCCCTCATTCTCACCTGGATTTGGAGTCTTGGAGGCCCTGGGGAACTTGGGCAGAGCGCGGGACTTCGAGGACCAGCAGCAGTAGCGTGAGACCAAAGGGCGCAGCTGGGGACTCTTCCCACCCACTCCTGCCTCTCTCCTTCAAACCTGCTCGCAGTCCCCGCTTCGCGCCCACTTCCTGCCTTTATTTAGTCCCATCCTCTTGCGCGCATCGCGGGACGCGCACGGGAGAAGCCCGGGACAAGGGGGGACCGTCTGAGGCCGTCCGAGGCCGATAGAGGCCAGGCTGGGCCACCCCCCCTCATCCCGGTTCTGAAAAGTGTGACTTACTGTTTTAAACTTCCCAGTTCATATAGTTTTTATGGTATTTTTATATGTTTTATGTGTTTCCTAATGTTGATTTGGAAAGGAGCACACAGTGGTTGCCTCCACAAATTTGCTACATTTATATTTACTATTTTTGTATCTCCTTACCATTTTTCTAATGGCGCTTCGCTCGGGGAAAGGAAGAAAAGCTATGCCCAGTAAAATAGGGGGGACAGTGACTGGTACGCTCAACCAGTTTATTACTAGCGCTGCAGTTGTACTGGAAAAAGAGATTGCCCTAACCGAGAGACGACTCTCGCTAGACCCCCTATTTGCTAAACGCTCATTACTGGGCACTATTAGGTCTGTGGTTACAGCGGAACAGTTAGTGGTAAATGAAGCCAATGGAGATCCAAGCCCAAGTACTAGCCTATTACTGGCTGGCTCTGAGGGATCTCTGGTTTGTACTTCATTGAATACTAACAATGATGGTACTCCTTCTATAGGAATTTTGCGGGTAGAATCGAATTCCCCATCTCTACCTAGTTTGTCCAGCATAAACCAAACTACTGACCCTAAAGTTAGTAAAGGTACAAAGGCTCAACAGCTAATGGGTAAAAGAAAGCGAGGAGGTGTGTCCCAAAAGGGAAGATCTGCCAAAATAACCAAAACCACTAGGCTAATCCCCCTCAATTGGCTCTGAGCAACCCCCTACCCCAACGATAAGTACCCGAAATCTAATTCAGGGGCCTGCCCAACTCACTGCAAAAAGCACCAATGATGGTCTTTTAGCTCAAATTGAGAAGCTACTGAAATCCTTGATGTTACCCCTTCTGGAGAGAATTAAATCAATTAATATTAAATTTGAGGAAAATAGAAAAAGCAGTATCAACTAATTCTAGTATGTTAGGAAAAGTTATGGAGAGTGTCCAGGGCTTAAATCTTTTAGCCTACCAGAGCCAGGACCCTGGACCTAGGAACCATACTAAGGATAATTCACAAGGAGCTGCCAGTAGTGCCAAAAATCAGATACCTTTGCCCTGTTCTGAGCGGTGCACTGAATTGAGCAAATCACCCCATCATACAAGAGAGGGTGAGAAAGGCCTGGGTAAGGAGGAAGGAATCCAACTTGTAAGCCAGGGCCGGGCTGGAGAGTTGTTGATTCAGGGAAAGAGTGCTCAGGGTAAAGAGGGTGGAAAAAAGCAACTTCCTTGCATTGATTTATCCCCAGAGTCAGTTCCGTACACGGTAATCTTGGCTGGAGTCCCAGGGATTAGTAAGGATAAATTGGAATCCCAAAGAGAGCTGAAAAACAAGGTCATCTTTTGGCTAAACAGGAATAGATCGCTCATAGTTTTTATAAATGCAGAGATTTTAAATGTAAGAAGGGTGAGTTGGGTGGGATGCAGACAAAAGGATATAGTGGGCGACAGCATAATCGTAAATTTTAGAGATCCCAGGGTGGTTAGGTACATATGTTATGAAGCAGGGTCAGGAGGAGTGGGTAAAATCCAATCGCTGGGCCTTAAATATTTTTATACACGTGCTTCCCTATGCCCAACTAATTACCCCTCTAATAGTCGCAAAAGGAGACCACATACCTTTAACTCTGATGAGACGGCTGACTTTTTTCCAACCCTGTCAAATCGGTTTGAGTTATTTTCAGGATTAGAGGGGGTGGATTGACTTGAGTGTGATATTACTGGCTCTATAGTGGACCAGCATTTGGGTGAGGGAAAAGCTGGAGGAAGTAAAAGTAGGGTGGTAGAAATTGATGTAGGATCTAAAACCTATGATAGTGATCCCCCTAGGTCTGGCACGGGTTTTAGTTTGTCCCTCGGGTTAAACATAATTAAATCTGGGGAGGTTGGTTTAGTGGACACAATGGGAGGTTGGATGGATGTTCGAAGTCCGGAAAGAGCTGTGCTAGGGCCCCCCAGAATAGGGGTTACAAAAGTGGGAAGGATGGATAACACAATAAATATTGTCTCCTGGAATATTGCAGGGTTAAGAAGTAAAACATCCATAGCACAGTGGTCGGAATTTGTGGATGACCATGATATCCTGATATTTCAGGAGACTTGGGCTGTGGATCCGATTCATCGCCCTGGGTATCTTAACTTTTATAAACCGGCAATAAGAGGTAAAAAAGGCAGACCTTCTGGAAGCCTTACTGTTTGGGTTAGACAATCACTCAATTATATACCCTTTGAAATGTTGGTAGATAGCTCTTATATTCTTGTTATAAAATGTAAACGGCCCAACCAACCTGATACTTTTATTGCTAACGTGTATGTTAGAGGCCAGCCTGGAGGTCGGGGTTCGGCAACCTTTGATGAGCTGGATTCCTTTTTTAACACTGTTGGGTTGGATGGTTATGTGATAGAGGCAGGGGATTTAAACTGTACATTCAAACCCCTAAATTATGAGGGAGAATCTCTATTGGCAGAGGAGAACGCCCAATGGAATATTCCCCACCTTGATCTAAATCCTATAAAGAAGTGGACAGAAGCAGTCCTACAGTGGATGGCCTTCTGCCTGGAGTGGGGTCTGAGAGCAGTTAATGGGCGCTCCACCTCAGACAAAATAGGTAGGGCAACCTTTGACAGTGGTATCAGTACAAGTCGAATAGATTATATTCTTATAAAGGTTGAGCATTGGTATATATTGGAGGATATGATAATACTTGATCGTCCAGAGAGCGATCATTATCCGCTCTTATTGAGCTTAAAGATAGGTGGGGGCCTCGAGAGCAATAATCCAACTGAGATAGCCACTGCGGAGGCCGTGCTTACCAATGATATGTGCAGGGTACAGTGGGCAAGGGTGATTGATGATCCTATGACCCTAGATAAGATCTCCTATGTGGTATCCAGCAAGCACTTTCCTCCCAAGAAGCCATAATCAAGATGACAACTGCTCTCCATGAACAGCTTTTCGTGGAGTTGAAATCTTATTTTACTAAAAGTAGTAAATCCACTAAGTTGCTGCCTCAATTGCCAGGGAAATCTTGGTATAACAAATTATGTCGAGAAACTTATGGCTTATTGGTGTTAGCTATAAAATCTCGAAATATCTTGGATATCAGGAAGGCAAGGCTGGCCTATCGTAAAGTCCAAAGCAAGGCCAAAAAGGATTGGGATGACCAGCACTGGCAGGAACTCCTAGAGGCTAGTAGGTTAAAAAAACCAGACTAAGTTCTGGTATATAGTTAAATGGGGAAAAACTCTGCCTACTCTCAAGTTCCTGATAATAATGTGACGCCTGCGGATTGGGTGGAGAACTTTCAGTCTCAGTTTAGGGGATTAGAAGCAGACATAGATTCCCCCCCTGGTGATATTTCTCCCGTGCCAATGCCCCCGTTAAACCTTATTGTTTGTCAAGAAAGATGTAGAGGATGCATTAAGAAAGGTACGAGGTGGAAAAGCCCCAGGCATGGACTGCATCCCTGCAGATCTTTTTAAATATGACTTAACTAACTGGGTGCCCTATATTACTTTTCTTGCTAATGCCATCACGAGGGGGGCACGTGTTCCGGAGTCTTGGCATGGTGCTGAGATCTTGCCTATATTAAAAAAGGGAGACCGCTCTGTACCGGGGATCTACCGTCCAATAAGCTTGATAGATGCGATCCAGAAAATAGTTTCAAGGATGGTGCTTGTAAAAATTCAGAGCTGGATGGAACTTGAGGATGTTTTGTCTCCCCTACAGGCCGGGTTCAGACCCTATATCAGTACGATTGAGCAGGTTTTTAGATTTCTTTTAATTTACTGGAGGGTTGTTAGTTTGGGGGTGGCACTATTTATGACGCCTTTGTAAACCTCTGGTCTGCTTTCGATTTAGGGCCCAGAGCTAAGTTATGGGGGGCATTAAGAAATATGGGGATGCCACTGAAACTCCTAGACATAGTGATAAAGTTATATGAAGCAAATTTTGCACCAGTCCGGTAGGGCAAACAGGGGCAGGCCACAGAGAGATTTCCTGTGACTCGTGGTGTGCGACAAGGGTGTGTTCTAGCACTGACACTGTTTTTGTTGTTCATAAACAGGGTCATGCAGTACTTCGAAGCATTTCCAACTGATGCCCCAGTTTTGGGTGGCACCAGGTTTCCGCTATTCATGTTTGGGGATGACAGCCTTTTACTGTCAAAAACTCAGAAGGGCCTCCAGGCTGCCCTAAATAAATTCGAGGAATTTTGCCAAATTAATGACTTACAGGTCAATGTATCAAAAACAAAATTTATTGTTTTAACAACAAATAGACCTGTGGTTGGACATGTTACAATGAATGGCTCTAAATTAGAGCAGGTTAATGTTACGACCTATCTAGGGGTTGTTTTGGAAAAAAGGCTTAGCTGGAAACCCCAGATCGATCTTCTTTCTCTTAAGTTTGCAAAGTTATCGGGGTGTTTAATCAAAGAACAGAGATCCTCTCTAACTAAAAGGATAGGTCCTGCCATGAAAATTTATAACGCCAAAATAAGTTCAGTCTTTGTACGGCGCGGACCTCTGGGCATTTGCGGACCTTTCGCAGTTTGTTAGACTTCAAAACAAACTTTTTAGAAACTTAGTAGGTCTCCCTTGTTCGAGCCCTTTGAGCCACTTCTACTGGATTTGGGTTGCCACGCAATAGATGACGTGGCATATTTTAGAGCAGTGGCTTTATGGAGGAGAATTTGGACTACCCCCGAACTGGCACTTTTTGCCAAAGAAATTCTGGATGTTAGATCCTTGGTGGGCGCAGGTAAAATACTGTGGTTCAAAAAAGTAAGATTGCTTTTAGAGAATATGGGACTGAGTAACCTGTGGATCCATCCCGCTAACAACCCTTTCCCTCCAAAGAAGGTTTTTAAGGAATTATATTGGCTTACTGTTCGACAAAAATATATTGACCAGATAAACACCTTTTCTCTGTCTGGTAGGTTCCTGGAACACAAAATTGATCCGTCCCTGGAAGATTACTGGGACATCATTAATAAGAGCAGTGACAGGAAGCTTTATCACCAGTTGAGGGTTGGCTCGCTCCCACTAAGATCATTCACTAAACACTGGAAAGGACAGGTGAATGATTCTTGCCCCTGGTGTAAGGACCAGAGGGAGACAATTGGCCATATATTCTTTGTATGTCCTGCATATCTAGCACCACGAACTAAATGGCTTAAACTGATTTCTAAAAATATGGGTACCCGGGTGGGGCTGGAGGCTTTAAGGATTATTAGGACTGACAGTAGGGAACCAGTAGTAATTGCAGTAGCAAAGTTCCTTAGTTGGATGTGGATTATTAGAGCAAACCATAAAGATAAGGTTTAAAATAATACTTTTTTCAGCTGTTGATAAACATCTCCTGAGTCTACCATTAACCCTTTATAGAATCTAGCTGCTGTTTTTCACTGATAGCGGCACCTTTTCTGCACTTTTTGTATTTTACGAAATTCTGCACTTTGCACTACCATTAGATATGTGCTGCTTTGTATGCATTTATCGTAATAATGAAATGTTTTAAAATCATCGAGATGTGTTTTTAAGAGGACATGGTGTATTTTAATGTTTGTCTTTTATGATGAATTCATCAAAATAAAGCCGTATGAAACTGAAACTGAGTTGAGTATACCTTTGCAAAATAATTGTTTACATTTCAAATCTACAATGCTTCGCAATCCATGTCCTGGCAAGGACAGAGACAGTGCTGCTTTACCTCGGGAGCAGGGCTGGCCACAAGTCTCTGCTGCCAATCTTTGGCCACTGCTGTTTTGTAATAAGAGTGGCAGAACCGTTCTTTCCACCACCAAACTGCTCAGTAGCGACCCCAAGTTTCAGTGGCCGCTTAAACTGTGAAGCTACAGGAGACGCAAATGTGGGACTAAGTGCCATATTTACCAATTTCTCATGCAGCGCAGTGCAGCAGCCGCAAATGCTGTGCTGCGTGAGAAGGAGAGAGCAGGAGAGCAGCAAATGTACTGAAATATGGCACTCTCCTCGCCTCTCCTTATTACCGGTGCTGTAATTAGCTGCTGTGCGTCAAGGAGACACCTTTGCGCCATACTGCAAGGGTGTCTCCATGAGTCAAGCACAGGTTTTGTACTGGAAGGAAGGATACCCTTCAAGTACAAAATGCTATGCTTATAGTAATTTTAAAATGTTTACCACTTTGTATGTTTGCTGTATAGTCCAGCACACATGCAAAGTTGGAAAATAAAGGAGAAAAACAGCATTTCTCCTTCCTAGTGCATGGTTGAAGGGTGCGCTACTTTCTGATGCTAAACCCTGTCTACTTTATATAGTAAATTGGGTTTAAAGTCAGAAACCTTGAGTGGTTGTATGGGAACGCCCCTACGACACCCATTGAACTCCCCCTTGGCGCTATCTAATGCTATGCAGCTCAATGAGCTGCTTCGCATTACTTTCATGTTATTTGCATCACTAAACAAGTTTATCGCTGGTAAGAAAATCGTACAAAAAGGTTTTGCGACGATTTAAGTCACTTTTCTGACGCAAACATCGTAAAATCCTAGTAAATCTGCCCCCTGCACATTTTTTAAATCAAATTCAAAAGTGAACATTTCTTATTAACTTCTTTGCACTAAGCCAATTCTTTCTTCAGCAAAACTGTTCCACTGCAGTCTGCTTTTCCTCTCTGACACTAACATGAGAGGTAATGCTCATCAGAATGTTATGTTTCATGTTTGTGTAATCTTTCACTCTGTAACAATCAGGTGAAGTCATGCATTCCTTACAAAAGATGGGTTTGTTGTCATTTTGATGTTGCAATGTTTCTACATTCTGCTGTGTGCAAACTGCTACTTACATTTCTGATAACCAGAGCTTTAGAGCTTTGCGTAGCTGGTGCTGGGCTTCAAACCCTTTCCTATGATATTAAGCGCAAGCCGCTAAGGGATTTGTGGGTACCAGACCAGCATGCAGAGCATGGGCTCCACTAAACCAAGAGCAGAGATATTGGGCACCCCAAACTAACTATCACTAATCCCGGGCGAAGGAGGGAGGAAGTTTAGAGGCTTGTGTGTACATGGGAAGGGTGAAGGTACGTGTGTACTGCAGGAACTAATTGGAGTGGGGAGCTGCTTGTTGTCTCCACCCTAATTCCATACTATTCATTATTGAAAACATTGCACTGAGTACCATTGTTTTTGTGTTTACTTTTATGACTCCGTACTGGCTTTATGGTGGTGTGATCGGTGCAGCTGCACCTGGTGCTAACCTTGGTGTTTAGTAATTTGGAAATAACTTATTGTTTAAAACACACCTTCTGCAGAGTTCCTTGTAAGTCCAGCACTTTTCAGGCAGCAATAAACATGTCAGGATCACTGTAGTTATTACTATTCCTGCTGAGGAGAGTTTTGTCTACTGGCAGTTTGACTCACAATAAAGTAGCGCAGAAGGTTAATATGCCTGCTGCAAAAAACATGTACCATAGTTCAAGTTCAAGTTCGGGCATTTATATAGCGCACTGCTCACCCAGAGGGTCTCAAGGCGCTAGGGGAAGGGGTTCATTATTTGTCAAATAGCCAGGTTTTAAGTTCTTTTCTGAAGGAGATGTGGTTTTGAGTGAGGCGGAGGTGAGTGGGGAGTGAGTTCCAGGTCTTGGCAGCAAGGAAGGAGAAGGATCTGCCGCCCATGGTGGTTTTTCGGATGCGCGGGACTGCGGCGAGGGCTTGATTGGCCGATCTTAGATGGCGGGTGGGTTTGTAGAAGGACAGTCGAGTGTTGAGGCATTCGGGTCCTAGATTGTAGAGGGCCTTGTGTGCGTGGGTGAGAAGGCGAAAAGTAATTCTTTTGTTGACGGGAAGCCAGTGGAGGTCTTTTAGGTGTCCGGTGATGTGATCTTGGCGAGGGATGTCTAATATGAGTCTCGCTGATGCGTTTTGGATGCATTGGAGTTTTTTCTGTAATTTGGCTGTGATTCCGGCGTATAGTGTGTTACCATAATCCAGTCGACTCGTGACCAGTGCGTGGGTGACAGTCTTTCTTGTCTCGAGGGGGATCCAGCGGAAGATCTTTTTGAGAATGCGAAGTACGTAGAAGCAGGAGGATGAGACTGCGTTGATTTGTCTGGACATCGAGAGAGAGGAGTCTAGGATGAAGCCAAGGTTGCGTGCAATGTCAGTGGGTGTGGGTGCTGTGCCCAGAGCGGAAGGCCACCAAGAGTCGTCCCAGGCAGAGGGGGAAGATCCTAGGATGAGCACTTCCGTTTTGTCCGAGTTGAGTTTTAGGCGGCTATGTTTCATCCATTCGGCTACTTCTTTCATGCCTTCGTGAAGATTGGTTTTGACGGTGTTGGGGTCTTTGGTGAGGGAAAAGATTAACTGGGTGTCGTCTGCGTAAGAGATGATGTTGAGGTTGTGTTGATACGCGATGGAGGCGAGTGGACTCATGTAAACATTGAAGAGGGTGGGACTGAGTGAGGATCCTTGTGGTACACCGCAGATGACTTCGGTGGTCTCTGATTTGAATGGGGGGAGGCGGACTCTCTGGGTTCTTCCGGCGAGGAACGAGATGATCCAGTCCAAGGCTTTACCTTTTAAGCTGATGTTGCTGAGGCGTTGTATAAGGGTGCTGTGGCAGACTGTGTCGAAAGCGGCGGAGAGGTCGAGTAGAATGAGGTCCACTGTTTCTCCATTGTCCAGTAATGTTCGGATGTCGTCGGTCGCTGCAATGAGGGCGGTTTCGGTGCTGTGTTTGGCTCGAAACCCGGATTGAGATGGATCGAGGGAGTTGCAGGATTCAAGGAAGGCGGCGAGCTGGCTGTTGACGGCTTTCTCAATGACTTTGGCGGGGAAGGGGAGGAGGGATATGGGTCGGTAGTTTTTGAGTTCAGAGGGGTCTGCTGTGGGTTTCTTCAGAAGGGCGCTGAGTTCTGCGTGTTTCCAGCTTTCTGGAAAGGTGGCAGAGTTGAACGAGCAGTTGATGACATCACGGAGATGGGGTGCGATGATGGAGTCAGCTTTGTTGAAGATGTGGTGGGGGCAGGGGTCGGTTGGTGAGCCAGAGTGGATTGAGTTCATTAGGCAGATGGTGTCTTCAGTGGTGATTGGGTTCCAGGCGCTAAGGTTGTTAGGTGGCGGAGTAGGATCTGAGGGTTCTGTATTTTATGCGACTAGCTCAGTGGATTACTTATTTTGTCACAGAGATTCTTTTGTTACAGTAGTTCATAAGTTACATTCCTAATGTAGAACAGTTACTTATGAACTGGCATCAGGGAACTCTATGCAAAATGCATAATATTGGTTTAGGACTTTTAGACTTTTCAGCCTTAGGGTAGTCTTTCCCCAAAATATTTGCCTGTTTGCCTCACTTTTTGCTGATCTATTTTTGCTCGTCTTAGGACTCTGGGCACTTTACCACCGCTAACCCGTACTAAAGTGCATGGCTCACTCACCTTAAAAATATTGTTGTATCTACAATCGGTATATTTAATTTACTCATAAGTCCCTAGTAAAGTGCAGTAAATTTGGCCATGCAGAGCCTACTTTGCGCTGCTCAGAACTTCTTCTCAATGCCGGCACATCGCTGCTTAGAGGACACCACAGTGACGACTGCGAGCTCAATGCCAATGCATTGCCTTCATCACTGAGAGTTTGACGACGATGCATCCCTCAACTGTGTGACTCAGAATGGACGCTTCACCAACAATCCGACTGATTGAGGATGACGCATCGCCTCCGACCGTTCCTCGCAGTAGCTTGCTGATACTTCCTCTATTAAGGTACTCTTTTCAGCGGGCACAGCTTGACTCTTATATCGGACATATGCTCCATCGCGGTCTGCTTGACTTTTCAGATTTGACCTGATAGTCCTTGTTGGTGCTTTAAGTTTCTTAACACTATATTTCAAGGTATTCTTTAAAAATGTATAACTGCGGTTCTGTTCATTACATTTTGGTTGTTTTGGCCTTGTTTTGTTCAATAAATTAAGCTCTATTTTTCTTACCAGGTGTAGATTATTTTTGTGTGGTAGTTCCACTGTTTTACTGTAATACATGTTGCACAAATACTTTACACATTGCCTCTTAAGTTAAGCCTGACTGCTGTGTCCCAGGTTACTTTAGGATGTATATCTGACTTACCCGGACTAAGATTGTGGTCCCTAATCAGACATGGTGCATACCTCTGGCACCTAGAGACACAATTTCTAACAAGGACGTTATGTTTTTTACTGTCAAAAAGGGTTCATTTGACTAGATATATATTTATTAGTAAAGGGAACCCCAACAGATCCTATGTATGTAAAAAAGGGGCTGTGGAGAGATCAGGGGGCACATATGAAGGGTGGTAATGAGGGCATCTGTGGAGGAGGTCATTGAAATAGGGGTGATTGTGAAAAAATGGTGTTGAAACGGGTGCCAATAGTGCTAAAGCAGTCCCTGTTTTATGTTATGTTTATGGTACGGTATTTCCAAGGTATGCTTACTCTATATAGATGCTATTTATAGCTCATACTGCAAAGTGGAAGGCATTAATGGAAACAGTGACTTTGCCCAAGAAGACACAGTTTGCGAGTGGGGGAATCAGGGATTCAAAACAGGTCTTCTTATGCTGAGACTGTAAATAGTGCTTGTTACTTCCTCAGCCCTACAATGTTCACATTAATTTAACATACATTTGAAGTGAAAAAGATGAAAATATTACTCCCTATTTGTATGGTAAAGTGTTAGTGGCCAGTTTTATGGGCATTATTGTTCAAGGATTAACATTCTGAGAGACACTGCCGTTCCTGCAATAATATTTGTGTTTGAGACCGGAGTGGTGAACCAAAGCAGCCCTGACAAAAATGCTCTAACAAGCCCACTTCCTACATTTTTTCACACAGTCTCTCTATCCATTCTCTCTCTCATTCTCTTTTCTCTCTTCTTCTCTGATCTCTTTCTCTCTACTTTCCCCCTCATTCTCCCTTTCTCTCACTCTTGCAACCCCCTGCGCCTGCAGCAGGTAACCTAGGGGAGCTGGAGAAAGTAACAGAGGGACCAGGAGTGGCCCTGGGGTCCCAAACCGTTCCTCCATGGACTCCATCCCACCTGGGAAATGCTTGGTGGAATACAAGGCCTGCCTGGCCCTCTTTGGTAATATTTCCATTTTAATGCAAATTATATTTTGTTTTGTAAGAGCATTACCTTTGACTTGGTTACTTAAATGCCCCTATTAAACATGCATATTTCCTTGTTGGTACACTCTTATAATGAAAAAAACCAAAGGTGGTGATGGACGGAGCGTTGACAATACAAACACTCAACCCCAGTCAACTGATGTGGGTTTAATCCATCACCGTTCTTTAGCTCACTCCGCCACCCCAGTTCAGACATGGCCATATGCAAATCAGTCTGACCCTGTGCCTCATTGGAACCGTCCAGCCCTAACTGCCAAGCCATGTCTTCCCTGGACCGGAATCAAGCTCACCCCCAGTCAACTGATCTGGGTTTAATCCATCACCGTTCTTTAGCTCACTCCGCCACCCCAGTTTAGACATGGCTATATGCAAATCAGTCTGACCCTGTGCCTCATGGGAACAGTGTAGCCCGAACTGCCAAGCCATGTCTTCCCTGGAGCAGAATCAAGCTTCCCAGGACCGGTTTCTGGCATTACAGCCGCCTTCAGCCGGGCTTGCTTGACTCCAGTGGCAAAGTGAGCAAGGGACTAACGTCTGAGCATACCTGCCAACTTAGGGCGAACAAAGAAAAACCAAAGGTGGTGATGGACGGAGCGTTGACAATACAAATACTCACCCCCAGTCAACTGATCTGGGTTTAATCCATCACCTTTATTTAGCTCACTCCGCCACCCCAGTTCAGACATGGCCATATGCAAATCAGTCTGGCCCTGTGCCTCATGGGAACAGTCCAGCAGGTTGTTGTGCCTGTAGAATGTTATTTCATAGGGTGTGCATGATAAGGAGGGTGTTAAATTGCAGTGTGGTCTATGTGCTAAGTTTTATAGAGTTGGGAACGATAACCAAAGTGGTGCTTATGTCATGTCATATGTGATGCTTGAGCATGTACTGAAGGAATAAAGCATGAGGGAAAGATGCCTAAGGTTTATATAATTTTAATTTCTGGTTGAAAGCACAGGAGTAGTAAGTGTGGTCAGTGTGGCTGTGTTTCAGTGTCATGCAGATGACCGCAGTTGTGTTGTGGTACATCACAACACATTGGTCTGCAGTGGAGGGAAAAGGAACACAGGGTTAGGATGCTTATGCAAATAGGCGTATTTGTGTCTGTTTGAAAGGGTGCTTGAATGCAAGTGTGTTTTTGTGTTCTGACTATTTGGCAGTGACTGATCTCAAACGAACACCTACTCCTGTGTGGCATGGAAGGAATGTGATTGACAGATGGCAGCACATGTGGTCATGTATTCCACCCTGTTGGTAGATTTATTTGTGATTCTGGGTCTTGTGCTATCCATCCCTTTCTGTTATAAAGAACAGTTCTGTCTACTGGTTGGGGCAGTCATCTATCTGTTGGGAACAAGCCTGATCTGTACTGCCTTCCTGAATTTAATGTGGTCTTGGTTGTTTTTGTCAGCACAGGGTAGAATTCCATCATGTTGTAGCCCCTATGGGAATGCCAATTCCACTGATGTCTTCCTTCTTGTAGAATGGCATTGAGGTTCCATTCAAGAGTGTAGATTTCTGCTTGTGAGGATCTTTGCATTTTAACTTGAATAAAGATCTGGCACTTTACCATACATGGAACTGTGAGGAATGCAGACTGCTTTGACAACAGAGCATCTCTCCATGGGTAGACAGTGAAGCTCTTGGAGAACTGATATGATAAGGTCACATCACCAAAGTTGTAGGAGTTGTCATGCTACAGCAATTTTGGTTCTTTACATTCTTTAATGTATGAAGAGTGCTGGCATTTTCCAGAGGAGATATGACAAAAGTGATTGTAGTTTGTATCTTCTCTGAAAATCCTAGGCGGTGGGAGAGGCATCAAAGGATTTTTATGGTGTAGAAAGTTCTTTGTGTGACTTGGTTCATTTAGAAGACCTGTAATAGGGTCTTGCTTCAACGCTAACTTTCTTACTTCAGTGGTGCTACTGGCAGAGGCCAAGTACATTGGCCAAATGGTTGCCATCTCTGTTTTGGAAGAGCTTAAAGTATCTCTTTAGCATCTACTGGCAGATATCCCAGTATAAGAATTGGCTTGGTAGTTTGGTTTGCCCGTTTCCCATCATGCACTGGGACAGGAACAGACTAATTTGCATGTAGCCAGGTTCTGAGCTGGGATGGTGCAGTGAGCTAAAAAACGGTGATGGATCAAGCACTGATCTCTTGACTGGGTAGGAGTATTCTGCATCATTCAGAAACTCTGTTCATCACCACCCCCTTTTCCAAAATAGATATCTTGGAAGCAACAGAATCGGCCAGAGGGGTCTTGGTTCACTGTGATTTCGAGCTTTGGGGTGATCCAAGTATAACTGGCATTTGTGTATTAGGCTCGATTGTCCAGCTTGAGTAGCGCGCTCAGGTGGGTTTTCAAGAGGAGTGATACAGTGCTTAGCTTGTTTTTTGTTTTTTTTGTGTTCAAATCATTTTTATTAAGCAAAAACAAAATCTAGAGCAGCAATAAAGCATCATTAATCATACAAACATATTGGAATAGTGCCGAGATCAGTCATGGGTAGAGACATATAAACAGTACATGAATAAATAAAGATTAAACAAGAAGGTATAGCATCATACCAATTAAGACAATAATCACTGTGTCGTTTTTAAGAAAGAAAAGAAGAAGTGAAAACAATATAGAGAACAATAAATAAACAGCATCACATTATTACCAATGCATACAAGTCCGTAGAAGGCATCCATCTATTTCCAGGCATGAAATGCCATTCAGGCCCTCATCATCCCTGCATATTGCGACTCTGGTTATCACGCTCAATCTGTGTAGGAGCTACCCCGTGGAATAACTCACAGTATCCTATGGAGGGTCGAAGATGAAGGAGGAGGAAGCCTGGTCCAAAGAGGACCACAACTTGTTGTTGCTGACCTGCCATGGTGATGTGTGTAGTGCAGGGTTGTCAGTGCCCCTAATGCAGGACAGCCATTCCCTCCAAGCATTGAAAGAGACTTCTTTCGCTGATTTCCAATTGCAAAGGACCACCTTACATGCTAGTGTTAGTAAGAGGTCTAGAAGCTGGCGGTCATGGTCTCCCTTCAGTCTCGGGTCTATGGCTCCCAAAATAACATAAGAGAATTCCCTCGTGGGATGTATCTCAAGTATGTGTCCAATATAATCAAAGATCTTGGTCCAATATGTGTGGAGTATGGGGCAGTTAAATAACATGTGTGGGAGATCACCAACATCCAAAGAGCAGTTCCAGCATGTCGGTGTATCTCGTAGGCCAGCCTTATGAAGCCTCTGTGGTGTCCAGAATGTCCTGTTAAGTATCATGTACTTAGTTTGCGACAATATCGGTGAAACCTTGTGTGTGAGTGCCGATGCATGTATCCTGGCCCAGTCTATGACTATACCAGTGTTGTTTGCTTCTGCTTCCCATTTGAGCTCATTACGCCTCATTGATTTGTTAGGTGAGGGTGCAAGTAGTTTGTATAATTTGGAGACAAAATGTCCAGAGGATTGGAAGTGCGGGAGCATAGACGTTAGCCATGGTATCGCTGGCTTGAAAGTACGTGTGGACAGAGCCCCTTTGAACTTTTGGAAGGCGTAGAAGTCAATCGGTGATAGTGAGTGTTTAGATTGTAGGGTTGAGAAGGGCAATGGCATGTCATTCTCATAGAGATCTGAGATTACGTTAATGCCGTTATCAGACCAGTGGTCCCATATGGGAGGCGAGCCGTTTATCTTAATCAATGGGTTGCGCCACAAGGATGCAGAGGTTGATTTGTGGAATTGTAGACCAGTCTTGTGGAGCTGATCCAATCGCAACAGTGCTCTCTTGGTATTGAGCATGATGTATTTAGAGTGTGTAAGGTGTGAGAGGTCCATTGTAAGTACTGCAGAGAGCGGGGCTTTGCCTATGATGGATTTCTCAATATCAATCCATAGAGGCGTATATTTGGGGTCTTCAGCAAACCAGGAAGCACCCTGCTTGCAGAGAAAGGCGGCTTGGTAGTTTCAGTTTTGAAAGTTGTAGTTTTTTCATGGCAATTCTTGGTTTCTTCCCTTTCCACAGGAAGTCCGTGAGTGTCTTCTCTACTTTGTGCAGGTAATCCTCAGTGAAGGTCATGGGAAGCATACATGCCATGTAGTTAACCAGGGGACTAATCATCATCTTTAGCGTCTCTGCTCTACCCCACCATGAGAGGAATTTCGGCGACCAACCATCTAACAGTTTCTGTATTTTCTTATAAAGTATATCTTCATTGATTTTCAAGGTGGTGATCAAATCTCTCTCAAATTCCAAACCTAAATACGTAAAACTCTCCCGTTGCCAGGTAAGTCCAGAGTCACCCAGGTTGTTTCGTAATTTCACTTCTGTTTTATCCTTGTTTAAGGAGTATCCGGACACACTCGAGAATTCTTCAATTGTAGTGAGCAAGGCGGGCACAGCTTTATCAGCCTTCTCACTTAGGACCAGTACATCATCGGCGTAGGCCGTGAGTTTGATTGTGCAGTCTGTGAATGGAATCCCAGCAATGTCAGGGTTTTCCCGTATATAGTACAGGAAGGGTTTGATTGCCAGGAGGAACAAGGACGGGGACAAGGGGCAGCCTTGCCTAGTTCCTTGCTCCAGGTTGAAAGGTGAGGAAAACGCGCCGCCAGCTCTCACTCTAGCGGATGGGCAGGCATAGAGGGACATGACTAATTTAGTAAACAGGGGGCCCAGGTCGAATTTATGTAGTACCGCATTCAGGTATGTCCAGTCCACTTTGTCGAACGCTTTCTCAGCGTCTAGTGTATTCGCCACAGTGGGTGTGGATAAAAGCCTCGCCTTTTCAATAACGTGAGCTAAAATTCTAGTATTATCGCTCGACAACCTGTTTTTCAGGAATCCCGCTTGCGACGGATGTATTAAGGACGGCAAGACCTTCTGGATGCGTCTAGCGAGAATCGATGCCAGGAGCTTGCAATCTAAGTTTATCAGCGAAATGAGCCTGTAATTTTTAGGGAGTTTAGAGTCCTTGCCCTCTTTGGGTATTACTGCAATTACCGCTTCGGCCATGGTGCCTTTAACCTCTCCCGTATTACTAATTTCTTGGAAGACCTCTAGTAATGGAGTGGCAAGAACATGAGCGAAGGTCTTATAAAATGATGCCGTATAGCCATCAGGGCCAGGGGCTTTCCCCTTTTTGAGGGATTTGATCGCGGTAATAACCTCAGATTCAGATAGGGGTGCGTTTAAGGATTCCTTTTCTATAGGCGTAAGAGTTGGCAGTGTACAATTTGAGAGATACATCTCCATTTTATCTATGTCAATGTGTATGTTTTTGGCATAAAGTTTCTCATAGAAGCCTTTGAAGATGTTCGCGATGTTATTGGGATCGGAGCTAGGAGTGCCATTCTCATCTATCAGAGAAGTAATTGCATTTTTTTGGATTTTAAATTTGAGATATGCCGCAAGCCCTTTCCCTGCTTTGTTAGAATCACAAATTTTAAAACGTTTCCTCTTATCTAGCCAGACGCCTGCCTTCTCGCTTATAAGTTTGTTATAGGTGTATTTTCGGTTGGACAGTTCAGTTAGAGTCTCAGAGTTCCTATCGTTCAGGTATCTGTGTTGAAGTTCTGAGATGTCTTTTTCTAATTGTAGCAAGGTCGCAGTGCGATTCTTGTTAATTGCAGAAGAAATTTTTATAATTAATCCCCGTATGGTGGATTTTAGCGCCTCCCACCGTATGGTGTCCGAAGTGTCCCCTTTTTTGTTTGTCAACAAGAAATCTGTAATGGCGTTGTCAATGGTTTCTTTGTGTTTTGTGTCGTTGAGAATTGTGTCATTAAATCTCCACATGGACTGACGAGTAGTTGGCTTGACATTAGATAGTGTGAGAGAGATGCAGGAATGATCAGAGACTAATCTGGGAGCAATGTCTGAGTCCTCAACTCTGGCCACCGCGTTTTTAGATATGAGTATGTAGTCAATTCTCGAGAACGAGTCATGAGGTGGGGAATAAAAGGAGTAGTCTCTATCATCAGGATGTAATAAGCGCCATGTGTCGATCATATGAAACCTACTGCACAGTGTCATGAACGCCTTGTGAGCCTTACCTGGGCGGAAGACACATTTGGAATCTCTATCTATTATCGGATCAAATGGAAGATTAAAGTCGCCTGCCAGGACATGAACTGCCGTGTCTGGAATGGAGTTAATTTGTTTCGTGAGGCCCAGCCAAAAGGACGGGTCATGTGTATTAGGGGCATACATTGTCGTGATGAAGAATTCAGTGTCATCTTTGAGTAGTTTCGCCGATACCCACCTGCCCTTCGTGTCCGTTGTAGAGTGCTTAGCTTGTAAATGAAAAAGTACTGTTCCTAAATTTATTTGAAAGAGCCCACCTGTGCTTATGCTAAATGTTTGGAGTGGCGAATACTAATGCTATTTAGTCTATATTTTACCTCATGTCTCTTTTTCCACCAATATATATTAACTGACCCTATAAACTACTCTCGTGGGTTCCGTTTAATTCCTTCATTACCCATTACCACTATTTATAATCTTTCTCTTCCTTCTTCTTTCCCCTTTTGCTGCTTTTCTTTCTCTTGTTTTGGGTGTAAGGCTGATTATTAAAAATAAGTCCTGATCCCCAGAAAAGAATGCTGAAGGGCCACACCAGCTTCCACTGGTACAGATAAAGGACTGAAGTAGTGAGATGATCAACCATTAAGTTATGCGAGTTTCGTTGCTGAAATAATTTGATTTGAATCAGGGGAGCAAGACAGCTACTTCCGTCAGAGAAATAAGGGGAGACATAGTCTAGAATGTCCCACCAATATAGCTGATATGTGTGCCTAAAGATATACCATTTTGCTGCCTCAAAACAACCATCTCGGGAGAAAAATCCCTCAAACACCCCTTCCCAGCGTTGGGCTCAGCTACATACCTCTCTCAATCAGTGACAAACAGACTGACACCTACATTTGGTTGGAGTCTTGCACTATGATAATTGCTCCATTACTAACTTTGCAACTTTAACTTAACCAGGATATTTTCATGACTTGTTAATGTACCACAACTTTCAAGTTTTCAGAACAATGTGTGTGCCTTGCTGCAGCACAATATGTGAATTCCAATTCTCTGTGGCAGCCTTAGTAACAACTGCCATACAATCACAGAGTATCTTATTTTAGAGCTCCACAGCTTTCTGCTGTGTGTTTTTGTTTTGTCTTAAACCTTGCTTTTGTATTTTTTCTCAAACACAAGGAGATGATGGACGGAGAGCTGAAATCTTTCAGACACTCACCCCCAGTCACTGATCTGGGTTGAATCTATCATCATTCTTTAGCTCACTTTGCCACCTCAGTTCAGACCCAGCTATATGCAAATCAGTCTTGACCCTGTGCCTCATGGGAACAGTCCAGCCCGAACTGCCAAGCCAGGTCATCCCTGAACTGGAAACAAGCATCTTGCGATCGGTTTCTGGGTAACACCCTTCATCAGCCAGTCTAGCTTGAATCCAGTGGCAAAGTGAGCAATGGACCCACATCTGGGCATACCCTGCAACTTAGGGTGAATAAAGCAAACACAAGGAGATAATGGACGGAGCGCTGAAACTTTTCAGACACTCACCCCCAGTCACAGATTTGGGTCGAATCCATCATCATTCTTTAGCTCACTTCGCCACCTCAGTTCAGACCAAACTATATGCAAATCAGTTTTTACCCTGTGCCTCTTGGGAACAATCCAACCCGATCTGCTAAGCCCGGTCTTCCCTGAACTCGAAACAAGCCTCCTGTGACCGGTTTCAGGGTTTCTGCCCTCATGAGCCAGGATAGCTTGACTCCAGTGGCATGGAGAGAACGGGACCCACGTCTGGGCATTAACATTAATTTTTGTGTCTGATAATGGCCTGAAAAGGGGATAGATATCTGTGTGACGTAGAACTGGGAATTTATGTCCAGCTTTTTCTTTGGATCCACCTTTGCCTTGCATTTGTTTTATTTCCCGGATGACTTCTGGGGGCAGGTCTCCTTCAGCAATGGGATCTGATATGTCCTTGTAGTCCGTATGGGCCACGCCTGTTGGGTGGCCTGTTTGTGGACAAAGATTTGTTTTCCCTGGTGAGCTGTTGGAAATTTGCTGTGGACAGCTTTTTGAAGTGACTAACGCAAGTTTCTTCTAGACATGGGGTAAGTTACTCCTTTGGCAGTGGGGTACGACTGCCCATGGCCTCTTTATAAAGAATCCTGGGCATAGAGGGGAGAGAGGACAGTTTATCCACAATTGAACCGAACCCTCCTTTGCCTTGAATTTGTTTTATTTCCCACATGCCATCTGGGGGCAAGTCTCCTTCGGTAATGGGATCTGAAAGGTCCTTGTAGTCCGGTTGGGCCACGACTGTTGGGAGGCCTATTTGTGGGCAAAGACCTGTTTCCCCATGTGAGTTGTTAGAAATTTGCTGTGGGCAGCTTGTTGAAGTGACTAAGTCAAGTTTCTGCTAGACATGGGTGAAGCTACTCCTTTGGCAGTAGGGTACGACTGCCCGCATTTGCAAGACATACAACGTAAGGGTTATCAGAGCAGAAGGGCGGCGAGGAGGAGGAAGGAGAGCAGCCATGGCAAGGAGGAGGCAGCCACGGCAGGTAAGTGCCTTTTTAATTACTTTATAATTACTTTGGGAGGGTGAAGTTTGCTGGCTAACTACGCTCTGCCACTGAGTTATAGTTTTGCATAAACTCCGAGTTCGCAACAGAAAGCGGAGTTGGCAAAACTACGTAAAATGCGCTGGCGGTGCATAGTTACCCGCCTCAGCTTAGCAGTTACCTTCTTTTGCTGCTCAGGTTTTGCCCCCACCTTCAATTTCCTTAGTATTTCTTCAGCCTCTGCAGCTCCATACCTCTGTGACTGCTGTGTTCGATTGCCTCACCACTCTGTGCACCCATTAATGAAATGCTCACTGATAGGCGCACAGCTTCGTATCATCAGTTGTGTCAGAGAGTGATGAGGATTGTTTAGTTGAGATTACCAAAGATTAGGTAATTGGTTTCTGAAATGTTGACTCTTGAAGACATAATCAGCACAAGGTCACAAGATCAGACTCAGTTCCACAAATACCTGTTTGGTGATTGTGAAAGAAAGCTTCTTCCACCCTTGTCTGTTATGCCCTCATCTTATTCACAGGGTGAATCTTTTATCAGATTTCCCAAACATCAGCAATTATGAGGTTTACTTTGCCAATGCCACTTTTTGTTTTCTAACTGGATATCTTTTAGCCATTCTGTTTAAATTTGTGTGAACCGAACAGTAGAGATTAAAATTAGACTAGCCATTTCAATGCTAGATTATTGCTATTAGAATAACAAGTATCTGAAAAAGTAATGAACAAATTTACACCAAACTGCAAAAAGATCAATGATGGTGCAAATCATGTCCTTTTCCACATTCCCTGCAAGTTTGTCTGCTATTAGGAGCTTTATGGAATATGCACACAGACCCCAAGTGTGAGTTATTTAGCCCTTTAAACAACTGTGCCAAATGTATAATGAAAAATCACATTTAGTAGGATCAGAGCACTGCCATATCTGGTGCATATTCAAGAAATGGGTAAAAAGTTATTAGCCATCCATGAAAGTTCATTTTGCCAATTTACTACCAAACCGATCTTAACTTCAGATGGGCTACTACTAATCAGTAACACACACACACACAATGTAACATTTTACATTAAAACACTCAAATTTACCAGTTATAGTTATCTCTAGTAACAATAACTCATGCTGTAGGGTAACTATAACTCAGGCATTCACTGTGCACAGTCTTGTGATCTATGAAGCCATTTTAAATATTGTAGTGATTTTATCAATGATGTTATAGTATATGTCATCAGTGATGTAATATGTGGGGTAATAACTGTGCATTTCAAGGATGTGAGTAATAGTTACCTTAGGGCACAAGTTATAGCTACTAGAGATAACTACAACTGGTGAATCCAAGGGCCAGATGTAGGTGGCCGTTTGAGGCCATTTACCGAGCGGTAACGGCCGATTTTGGCCGTTACCGATCGGTAAATGGGTGACAGGTATGTAGGGGGCATTATTTTGCTGAATCGGTAAAATTACCGATTCGGTAATTTTACCGATTCAGTAAAATAAAAAGTCAGTAATTTTACCGATTCTGAGGCACCCAGATGTAGGTGGGACTCTTCAGAGTCCCAGAGGCCTTACCGAATCGGTATTTTACCATCAAATCCAATTTGATGGTAAAATACTGATTCCGGTGTGCATGCACATGTGTGCATGCACACCTATGCCATGTGACAGGCAGAACTGCCCTTAGGACATGTATGCCTGCCACATGGCACCCGAGCCTGTTTTAGGGGTGCCAGAGGGTGTCAAAGTGACATCCCCTGCACCCTTGTGAAAATCGGTATTTACCGATTCGGTAAATACCGAATCGGCAATGCCCATTCATTCCTATGGGCTTCAAAGCCCATAGGAATGAATGGGGATTACCGATTTGGTATTTACTGAATCGGTAAATACCGAATTCTTCCGAATCGGTATTCCAGCACATCTGGAATACCTACATATCCACCCCTTAGATTTACCGATTTTTAATTACCGAATCGGTAAAATTCGGTAATTAAAAATCGGTAAATCTATTTTACCTACATCTGGCCCATAGAGTCTTATTTTTGTTTGTTTAAAAAGTTACGTTTTCACTGAAAGTTTCACCTAACTATAATGTTCCTTTAACCATTGTTTTTTCAGTAAATTTCTAAGGTTTTCTAAATGTAATTTATTACCATATGTAAATCCGAATCACCTACCTGCAGCCAGGTCCTTTAACAAACTCCTTGCCGAGCACGCTCTGATGCCGAGACCTGTTTCCAACTCCCTGCAGACAGCCAACAACGCCTCGCACAGCCAGCAGCAAGACCCTGCATTCAGCCACACGCGAGCACCCAGCACACCTCTTTTAGACTTACTGAGTCCAAAATATAAAAATTGAGCCCATTATCATCTTTCTCCCAAAATCACAAATATTTTGAATCTAAGTAATAATTTATTAATGCAGCTTATGTGGGTTGTTAGTGCCAGGAAGCCTCTGCGTAGCAGTGCCCTTTCAAACTAAAATCAAATCAAAATTGAAAACATGACTGGTCACAGTCTGCACTGGCACAGTGGGCAAAAAACAGATGAACTGGAATGGAGCCTGGAGTAATTGACAGTGGCTGGGATTAACTCACTCAAGCATTCCACCCATCATTTGCTTTTGTTTTTTTAGTAATCTTAGTTTTCATCCTCCTTTATTTACTTTACCAAGTTGTGTGATTGTGTGAGCATTACTTCATTGCGCTAGGCATCAGTTCTCACACCTTCCTAAGTGATAAAATCTTAATTAGAATGTGTCCACTGTAAAAACAGAAAGTGGAACATACAGTGGGTAATAATTTAGATGAAAAGCATCCCAAGTGAAACATATCGAGCCACCTGCATGGTTCTATATTTGCCTCTTCAAATGTCAGTGTTCTAGTAAATTATTTCATCACCAAATTACAAAAATTGAATCTAGTCACAGCCTCAAAATTTAAAATCAGACACAAATTATTTCAGCAAAAGTTTTGTAAAATACCACCCAAACCCACCTGAAATATTTGCAATACAACTCATGACAAGGTTTCACTAATAATCATGGCATCGCTTCTAAAAAAAAGAATTGGGTGGCTAACTAAGTTAGGCAAGATGCAAATGACATCATGGCGCATGATACCACAGTGCGTGACATCACATGAAGCGGCATCACAACGTCAAAGAAATACACATCAGACAAGCATTGGAAATGCAATAGGTCTCGCAGCATTAGAGTTAGTGCTTTTAGAATTGTTTATGGGTTTTTTTTGTAAGTCTTTAGCATTTTTGTTCCCTGTAGCCAATGCTAAAGAATTACAAATAAAAAAAGCCATAAACAATTCTAAAAGGTCTAACTGAAATGCTCCGAGACCTATTGCACTGTGTGAGGGTGAGGGGTTGAGGGTGAGTGAGGGTGAGGATGTGTGAGGGTGAGTGAGGGTGAGTGAGGGTGAGTGAGGGGTTGAGGGTGAGTGAGGGGTTGAGGGTGAGTGAGAGTGAGGGTGAGTGAGTGAGGGTGAGGGTCGGTGAGGGTGAGTGTGAGTTAGGGTGAGGGTTTGAGGGTGGGTGAGGGTGAGGGGTTGAGGGTGAGTGAGGATGAGTGAGGGTGAGTGAGGTGTTGAGGGTGAGTGAGGGTGAGTGAGGGTGAGTGAGGGTGAGTGAGAGTGAGGGTGAGTGAGGGGTTGAGGGTGAGGGGTTGAGGGTGAGTGAGTGAGGGTGAGGGGTTGAGGGTGAGGTGTTGAGGGTGAGGTGTTGAGGGTGAGGGGTTGAGGATGAGGGGTTGAGGGTGAGTGAGGTTGAGGGTGGTTGAGTGAGGATGAGTGAGAGTGAGGGTGAGTGAGGAGTTGAGGGTGAGGTGTTGAGGGTGAGTGAGTGAGGGTGAGGGGTTGAGGGTGAGTGAGTGTGAGTGAGTGTGAGGGGTTGAGGGTGAGTGAGGATGAGTGAGAGTGAGGGTGAGTGAGGGGTTGAGGGTGAGGCGTTGAGGGTGAGGCATTGAGGGTGAGGGTGAGTGAGGGTGAGTGAGGGTGAGGTGTTGAGGGTGAGTGAGGATGAGTGAGAGTGAGGGTGAGTGAGGGGTTGAGGGTGAGTGAGGGGTTGAGGGTGAGTGAGGGGTTGAGGGTGAGTGATGGTCAGGGTGAGTGAGGGTGAGGGTGGGTGAGGTGTTGAGGGTGAGGTGTTGAGGGTGAGTGAGGGGTTGAGGGTGAGTGAGGGTGAGTGAGGGTGAGGAGTTGAGGGGGAGGCGTTGAGGGTGAGTGAGGGTGAGTGAGTGAGGGTGAGGGGTTGAGGGTGAGTGAGTGAGGGTGAGGGGTTGAGGGTGAGTGAGTGAGGTTGAGGGTTTGAGGGTGAGGGGTTGAGCGTGAGTGAGTGAGGGTGAGGGGTTGAGGGTGAGGGGTTGAGGGTGAGTGAGGTTGAGGGTGGTTGAGTGAGGATGAGTGAGAGTGAGTGTGAGTGAGGTGTTGAGGGTGAGGGGTTGAGGGTGAGTGAGTGAGGGTGAGGGGTTGAGGGTGAGGGGTTGAGGGTGAGGTGTTGAGGGTGAGTGAGGGTGAGGGGTTGAGGGTGAGTGAGGGTGAGTGAGGGTGAGGGGTTGAGGGTGAGTGAGGATGAGTGAGAGTGAGGGTGAGAGAAGTTGAGGGTGAGTGAGGGGTTGAGGGTGAGTGATGGTCAGGGTGAGTGAGGGTGAGGGTGGGTGTGGGGTTGAGGGTGAGTGAGGGTGAGTTTGAGGGGTTGAGGGTGAGTGAGGGTGAGGGGTTGAGGGTGACATGGGCGTCCCAAAAGTGGGGACCCCGGTCAATTGCAGCCTCTTATGTGCCGTTGGAGGACGATGAAGGCATCCCACGGGACAGGTTGTTCAACGTCCTCAGCCCAAGAGGGTCAGCAGCTGTTTGCGCTCACACGTGGGAAATGGGGCCTCCTCTTCTGAGAGGCAGCTTTATAGTACTTTAAGGAGTGGAACATGGTAATAAGTCTCCCTCATACAAAACAGAACATGATACCAAGTACCACATATCTGCGAGGAATGCGTGGAAGGACTTACTACATGCCCTTATCAAAACCCTCTAAATTCTGTCTGCATGCATTGCCCCCTCCCTCCCCAATTTCTGTTAAGCCAGGGATAGTTTAAAGCACATAGATAAACATCTCCCACGAAAAGCAGACGTACATGATACACCCAGAAACACCCACTAGATAACAAATACAATTTTAAAACACTATAGCAGGTTCCCCTCCAGTACGGTTATTCAGTGGTTAGGTTCAGAAACGTCATGGCTCTCAGTAAATGCATTTGTTACAAACTGCCACAAAACGCTTAGAAGATCAAAAACATGGATGGACAAAATGAGGCCTAATAACAAAGCACTCCCTACCCTATATCAAAGCAAAACCAGCTGAGCGTTTGTGAAACGGGCGCAGAGATGATCGTATTGCCTATGTTACTGGGATGTACAATTAATTGCGAATATGTGTTTTGCCTCATTTGTTTAATTTATTTCCACAAACTGGTAATGTCGAGAATGCACCGGCCTCTCTTAAACAACAAGCTGAAGCCCGGTGACTGACAGAAAGGGAAGAGGTAGGGGGCAGTGGGAGCGGGAGCAGAGAGGCAGCAGGGAAAACACACAACAATGAAAGCATAGCCACACGGCGCTTGTGAAAGGGTGCCGCGCTGATAGAGCTCACACATCCAGTGTTCCCGGAGACCAGTCATCAACGTCCGGGGCAGCTGCGAGGAGCAGGGCAGGCACAGACAGCAGTGCCCCCCTGGTCTGAGCCAAGCAGCGCAGCCTTCTCTCTGGCCCGCCGTTATAACGCAGAAAGTGTTAACTTTGCCTGAAGAGTCATGTTTGGCATACTACAAGACAAGTTTAGAAAAATAACGCTGGCTGTTAAGGCGTTAATTCTGTAACTTGTTGATACCCAGTGAATTGAATTATGCATTTATTTAGGTTGTTTGCATAGCACGTCAAGATTCTGGTCACAGTATAAGCGCTTTACAGGGACAAGGCATAAGACAGGAAGAAAAGCAAACATTATAAAAATAAAAAATAAACAACAAAAAACAAGACGGAGGGAAGAGAGGGGAGGGGGGAGGAGAAATGCGACACGGCGGGAAGGGGAGGGGGCGGAGCGGGTCAAATAAACAAACAAGCCGGACGGAAGAGAGGGGAGGGGGGAGGAGAAATGCGACACGGCGGGAAGGGGAGGGGGCGGAGCGGGTAAACAAAGACGGACGTGCACGCGCTTTTAAGCTCAATGCGCATGCGCATTGAGCTTAAAAGTCACGGGCACTGCAAGGAATCGCCACGATTCCTTGCAGTGTGGATAAAGAGCGGATAAGTCCCAATACTCTCGCCTTGCTCGATGCGCATGCGCATCGACAGGCGAGACCTAAAAAAGTGACATCAGATCTTAAGACCTCACCCGCAGGTCTATCATGAGTACATTTGTGCACATTACAACATTTAACAAATTCTATTTTGCATCAGGAATGAATGATGCACCCCAGAGGCAAAATCGGGTCGTCAATTTATACATTTATTATTTTTTAAAACCCTGCTACAAAGAAGTTGAAAACAAAGAGAGACGTGGCAGTACATCTACTTTGCAAATTGTTTGCAAAGCCTGCATTTTATGTCATCTTAAGGGCTTCAGGCACTTGCTGCAGAGATCTTTCTGTGCCATTTAAATCTCAGGGAATAATATTAATAGTAAGGTAACTCTGTAGATTAACGTATTTGCTGGAGAGATCTGTGTTTTGTCTAGTTCCAGTGTTGAATAAAAGTAGCATCAAGGGTTAATATGTATCCTGCAAAGCACATTATGTAAGACACAGATGACAGATTTTTATTTTATGTAAATGGGTAAGTGGGTTACTGCTTTTAATACAGAGGTCCTTTTGTTACTTGCAGTTCATACAAAGGACACCCTGTAGCACCCCTGAAATGTAACCTACATTGGTGTTGCGCACACACATGTCCAAAGGACATGTGTGTGTAACATGCAACTTAGAAAAATGCATTTAAATGCATTTTTCTATGTTTTCGCTATTTACCATGAGGTTTGACCTCGTGGTAAATAGCGGCCCAAAATTGCGATTTCGCAATTTTGAAATGTTTCATGAATTGCATTTAAGGAATCTCAAATAGAGATTCCTTAAATGCAAATCCTCGCAAATGTGCGAATTCTTTATTAGCAAATTTTGCATTTAGGATGATGAATCCCAAATCCAAAAATTGCTCTCGCAAATGGCCAGATTCTCAGAATCTGACCCTTTGCGAGCGCATTTTTCTTTGATGAATCTAGCTGTATGTCTTGAGCAGTTTCTGGAACTCAAGTAGGGAGGAAGTCTTCCTAAGGGAGAGCGGAAGGGAGTTTCATTCCTTTATTGTAATATAGCTGAAACTCCTTCCCCCCCAATTTGTCCATTTAACTCTGGGGATGGACATCGGGTGGGCATTGGCAGAGCGAAGCAGTCTATTTGGAGAATACCAACTAAGAAGGTCCCACATAAATTGTGGTCCTTCTTTGTGCAAGGCCTTATGAGCAATACAAAAAACCTTGAATTTGACTCGCTGCCCTACTGTTAACCAATGTAATTCCTGAATCCCTGCTCTGATAGACTGGTATGTTGGTGTATCCAAGACAAGCCTAGACGTGGCATTTTGCACTGCCTGCAACCTTTCGAGTAAATTGGATTGTAAATTCAGATACAACCTGTTACATTAATCCAATTGGGATAAAACCAGGGAGGTCAGTACAATTTTTCTGGTATTTAAGGGAATAAAAGATAGAATCTTGCGTAAAATTTTAATAGTAAGAAAAGAGGAGGAAACTACCTTGGAGACTTGGGACTTAAAATTTTGTTTTTCATCTATAATAGCCCCCAGATTCTTTGCCTTGGCTACTGGCGTGGGAGGAGGGCATAGGTTGTCTGGCCTCCAAACTGGTGACCACAGAGGTGAGAGGTTGTCAAACAGCACCACCTCAGTTTTGATTGAGTTCAGCTTCAGGATATGCCTACCCAACCAGTTGCTCAGGGTGACCATACAGTCATGAAGTTTGGTCGAATAATTGATATCCTTGTCAACTGCTGAGATAACCATCTGGGTATCATCAGCGTAGGAAGTAGGTACTAAATTAAAACTTCTGATCAGGGAGCCAATTTGGAGAGATGAATATTAAAAAGTGTCAGGCTTAGCGAGGACCCCTTTGCCAACCCGCAAGGCAGTGTAAAAGGCACTGACTTAAAATTGCCCAGATGCACTGTTTGAATTCTATCCAAAAGGAATGAAGTCAGAAGGGAAAAGGCTTCTCCTACTATCTCTATTGTTTTTAGGCGTTCGACCAAAAGAGAATGGTCCACGGTACCGAACACCGCAAACAGGTCGAGCAAAATGAGGGCAGCCGATCCTCCACCGTCTAATGCCTTGCGGATTTCCTCTATAGTTTTTATAAGAGCCATCTTGGTACTATGACCCGTTTTGAAACCAAACTGACTTTAGTCTAAGATGTTGTTCTCTGTGATAAAAGTAGAGAGGCCAGTATTTAACAATTTCTCTATGACTCTAGCGGCAAGAGGAAGCCTTGCTATAGGGTGGTAATTCACAGGATTAGTTATGTCCAAATAATTTTTTTTAAGGAGGTGTAGTATACAGGCCTATTTCCACCGAAATGGAAAATGCCCTTGTAGTAGCATCAGATTAAGCATGTTTGTTAGCAGTGGGCTAATACTATGACTGATGCTCTGAAGGATCCTGGAGGGGGGGGGGGGCAGGGATCGTCAGGGGATCCTGATTTGGTTGTTGAAAGGAGTTTAGCTGTTTGAACTGAGGAGACAGGGGAGACATTAAGTAAATACACTTTGCCTATAGAGTCGGCAAGAGTGTTGCAAAAGATTGACTAGTATTGGCGATGTCATCATTGGGGACTGTAGTTACATTTTTTATCATCTTGAAAAGTTCCTTACTGGAATTACTGGCTTTTTCAATTTGCCCCGTTTGATACTGGCTTTTTTCCACAGTTAGCTTTTTCTTGTAGTCTGCCAGCATGCCTTTATATACATCCTTTTTATGTGCTTCGTAGTTTTTCCTACACTTTCTTTCTTGCCTTCTACCGGCTTGTCTATCTAGTTGTAGGGCCTCCGAGAACCAGGGGGCCAACGGGATCTTTCTATTTTTATTGATCAGTGTGCTCGGAGCTACCTTATCGAAGTTGGACTCCAGCCATTCTGCATAGTTTGTAGCTACGGCCTCTACTCTTGAATCCAAATCTGGTTGCCTTTGTACTAACTGGTTTTCCAGTGCGCTCTGGTCGATTTTATGCCATAATCTACCAAAGGTCTTAGTGCTGGACGTATCATCAATGTTAGATTGGGGTAAGTTATAGTTGAATAGAATGGCATTGGGGTCAGTCCAGGTCAGAGAAAGAGTAAATATCTTGGAAATAGCAGTGTTATTGGTAAACAACCCATCTAGAGTGTGTCCTACTAAATGAGTAGGTTGATGTATAAGCTGCTGCAATCCTAAATCTGATGTGAAATCGAGAAGCTCCTGTGTATCCCTGTCATCTAAAATGTTTAAATGAAAGTTCAGGTCACCTACAACAGTAAAGTGTTTGAATTGAAGGCTTAACTCCAATAGTGGATGAACATTGGTCAAAATGCTGTTGCTGGAGCCAGGAGGACGATATATCAATATTCCATTGAATGTCTCTTGTTGCAAAAAAGACATTTTAAAGTGGAATGCCTTGCATTCTGAAGAGGCAAAAAGTGAGTAATGTGTAGTATGATCACTCCTATAAATAAGAGCAAGCCCCCCCACCTTTTTTAACTTGTCTGTCCTGTCTAACCACTTTATAACCTTTAGGGACTGCAATGTTAAAATCGGGATCCGAAGTTTGATCACCCCAGGTTTCTGTCACAAATAGAACATCCAGTTTATTGTCAGTAATGAATTGTGCCATTTCATACTTGCGTTGATAAGTGCTAACTGGAGCTCCATATTATTTGTGGCAGGGATGTCCAGCTTTCTTTCGTATTTAGACGTCGCGTGAGAGCTCCTGAAGATTTCTTTAGGACTTTCTTGTCATTGAGAGTACTCTGCACTTAACAGCTCTTCACTAGAAAACAGCTTGCATGCCTTATTCCTTGGCTGTCAAATAGCATGGAGGGTCTACCCTGAATATTTAAGAGTATGCCCATTTTTAGAAGTAGTTGCAGTGGTCCTGGCCCTAGGCCCGGTCCCGGCGCAGACAGGCGCAGGCGGGCACAGACGGGCGCAGACGGTCTTGCCTTAGGCGCACCTTCGGTACGCCGGCGGCGTGTCTGCTGCGCGTACCGTCTAGCCTGCACCTAAATAGGTGCTCCTGGCAACTAGAGCGTCAACCGAGGCGGAAATGAGGCCCCCGAAGTGTAGTCAATACGTGGTCTTCCCTCCATATCAATCGGTAAAACTGCGGCGGACCGGGGAAGCCAGGCAATTGACATTCAACAGGTGAGTGCGCAATGCGGCCGAAAATGTAGAATTAAAAAACAGAAGTGCAATTAGCAGCAGCAATAAGCATGAAGATTAAGAACACACAAAAAAAGTACTACTAAAACATTTTAAAATAAGAGCAGCGGTCACTAGTGAAGCTGAGACAGTATATTCACCCTGATATCAGCAGCGTGCCTGAATAACAGCAGTAGTAAACCTCTATAAAAGAAAAACAAATAGTGGTATTTAAATTGTTATTTGTGTAAATACTGAGACAGACCACTACATCAGACATTCTTACAGTGCATTCATATCTCTTATATACAGGGGCTTAAAGTCAAAGGCAGGCCTCTCTTGTGTACCTGTGAAGTGATAAGCTGTGTGCCTTCCTTTACAATCCATTGTACTCAAGCGTGAGGCTCAAGTTAGCTCCCAGTCAGGATACTCCAACAAAAGGAGACCTGATGGCACCTTCACTTTGGACTTTGTTTTGGGACAGCTGGAATTTAAAATAAGAAAGTCCCCTCGCTGCCACCTGTATGTTGCTGCTTGGAACTAAATCACACAACGTGAAAGCGCTGCTGAATGTGTCCTGGTGTCTTAAAATGACACCAGCACAACTTTAGAATATTTCTGTGGGGACCAACTGTTTGGCAATGTAGATGGTCTCCCCTCAGTGAAAAGAGTGGGAAGATGGCGTCTACCCATGTGTATCCTTGACATGTGACCTCACACTATAGTAAAGTGAAGGAGTGTCATGAGAGATGTTCCCAGAAGTAGCCCCAAGTCTGTCCCTTGGGAAATACAGACAAATATTCTGTTTTAAAACAGATCCATGATTTAGTAACACGTATTAATAAATGTATTAGGTTTCGCCTATCTGATTAATAATAAGCTCTTTTAGTTGTAAGTTGTAACTGGCGGAGTAGTTGTACAATATAAGTTACTGAAAGTCTGTTAAAGTGTGATGACTTGTTTATGTACAAAAAGGATGATATATTCTGCTGTTGCTAGTGGTATTATAAAGTGGGAAGATTAGATAAATGGTGGAGTACTAATATGAATAAATGTACCTGATATGTAGGCTTGAATGTGGTGCAGCCATGGGAAGAATAGGTAACGGGTGGGTGAAAAACCATACAAGTACAACATAAGCCCTGGTTTTGCAAATCCAACAAAACAAGTATACGAAAAAACTAGATGAAAACGTTTTTCATCTACTGTCCATTGTTAAGATACACAAATGAAAATTAACTTTAAATGTTTCACATGAGCATTTGTGCAGTTGTGCTATATAAGTGAGAAAGTGAGGTTTTGTTTTACTGAGATGGGCAAGCTTTTTTTTCATTTACAGAGTTCTCTTGAATTTATTTTGCACTGCAATATTTTTATTATTGTAAAAAAACTTAAACATGAACATAAAATCTGAAACAATATTGAGCATATAGTAAATATTTGCGCTTGCATTTATCATTTGCATTGTGTTACATATGGTTTACAGTTTGTTTTTATTTAAATAGTACACTGTGACATTTTAAATTATCGTGATATATACTTTAAAGTTTGTATATTGTAACAAATACTGTATTTTTTTCAAGGCATTTGTTATAGCAAGTCCTGATTCCATTGCACCTACTGCACCTTAGCAGTCATGACCCTAGTGCCTGCAAGATAACAGCACTTTGCCTATTTTAAGAATGTGCAGTTGGTACAGTTTGTGTGCTACCTTGTTATATAAAAACAAAAATACAGGAGGCTGTTTAAATTACTTTGGACAGCTCAAACCCGTTATAGCAACTATGCAGCTAAAATACCAGGCTTAAAGCAAGCTAAATTAGACAAAGTGCTTGCCTGTTTTAAGAATGTTCAGCTGATGATCTTTATATTATATAACAATGAAAATACAGGCAGCTGTTTAAATTTCTTTGGAGAACTCATACAATTTTTATCAATTATTAAGCCAAAGTACCACCCGTTAAAAGTATGCAAATAAATATGAATGCCTTTTACATCCACAGAAAGATGAATGGCAAAATTCTCACTATTAGGAAATAACTCCTGCTTCAGTTTACAGAGTATAACTCAGTTAATACATTCCTTATTCATATGACCAACGGTAAATCCAGCAAACGATATGCCATGTTTTTTGGGCCTGAACAACGCAATCTTCACAGTAAAAGACTGTCCAAATAAAGCAGTTTTACCACCTAAATGCTTACTAAGCTCAGCGCTTGGGGGTCTATTAGCATGGCGGTCGGAAAACCACTGCGACTGCCATGAAAGCGGAAAACAACTTCCCGACGGTACCGGGGGAAAACCGGAGGCTAAATTAGGATCAACCCCCAAAAACACTCACTGCGGCGGAAAGCACTCGTAGCAGGAAGAGATGGCCAAAACCAGTCCCCGGCGGTCGGATTCGCGGCAGAAAAACACCAACCCAACGCTAGGATAGTGGAGACACCGCACAGAAAATTAGGATATCCCGAAGGTCCCGCTGTACATTCCGCTGTTTCCGACCGCCACAGTCGCAAGCAGTGATGAATGGGAGAGCTGACGGAAGAGCTTTAGCTTAGCCACCGCTGTGGATGCTCCGTGACAAATATGGCGATCGACAGAAAAAACCCACAGCAAGTCCCCAAAGTGCACACTGCAAACTAACCATGCCACCCAAAAACACAGAACACACCACAATAACACAACCACATGGCAAATATAAAAAATACAATTCACAGGACAACCCACACAACACACCTGACAGCAATCTCCCATTTGGACACACCCACTTAGCTGAGTAAAAAAAACAGCCCCTTCTTTGACCATAATCCTTTGCAATAATCCACAACTGAAGGGCCCAATACCAGAGCACAAAGGAGAGGTAAACAACACACCATCACAATTCATACCACACACAGCACCACCACCACTTCCACACCTGCACCTCTAACCCCCTGCACATCACACACCATACACATCACTACCACACCCACCACTCATACCCCTGCACCCAAAACCACTTTGCACATCACACACCATGGCAACACATAAAATGCCCAAACTCACAGAGAGTGAGTTGAAGGTTATGGTAGATGAGATAGTCAGAGTGGAACCACAACTTTTTGGTAGCCTGGTCCAACAGACGCCATTAGCCACAAGAGCACAAATGTGGGTAAGGATAGTTGAGAAGGTCAATGCTGTAGGGACCACCCCCGCTCAAAAAATGAAATCATGAAGCGGTGGCATAACCTCAAGAGGGTTTTCAAACAGAAGAGGCGAAAGAACCATGAGCTGGCTGACAGGACTGGCAGTGCCCCTCCCATTCTACCCAATCCATTCACTGCATGAAAGGAGAAGGTGCTTGCCATACTGCATCCAGAGAGTCTCACAGGAGTAGCCAGGGGAGTGGAGGCTGGTAAGTACAAACAAACGACTACCACCACACTGCTATGTACTGTATTGCACAACTACAAAGCTACCCTCCTAGGACAAATTCCATTCATCTGCGCCACACACTCTCAAAAACACGTCTCACAGATCCAACATTCACTCCCATTCTCCCCAAACGTAGCTAGCAAACATTACCATGGGGGAATGTGTACAGGCAGCCAGCACTAAAAATCCCACCAGGCCACCTTGTCCCACAGCTTAGCAAGAAGGAACCCCTCCATCCCACCCAGAAGCATGTGTCAGCCATTACATTACCCTCATCAAACTAACAGGTAGGTAGCCATCTTCCCTGGGAGAGGGTTTGGGAGTGGGAGGCCTGCACAACTACTCCCACCATGCCCCCTGTCCCACACCTGAGCTGGATGAAGCACTCTACACCAACCCAGAAGCAGTTTGCAGCCGTTGTATGGATCACCCTCACCTAACAGGTAGGTAGCCATCTTCCCAGGGAGGGCTGGTTCGGGGTGGAAGGCCTGCACTACTACTCCCACCATGCCCCCTGTCGCACACCTGAGCAGGATGGACCACTCCCCCACCCAGGAGCAGTTGGAAGTTATCACCACAAACAAACTCACAGCTAGGTAACCATCTTCCCTGGGAGGGCTGTTTGGTGGTGGGAGGCCTGCACTACAACTCTCACCAGGCCCCCTGATCCGCACCTGAGCAGGAAGGAGCACTCCAAACCAACCCAGAAGCAGTTACCAGCCATTGCATGGCTCACCCTCACCTAACAGGTAAGTATCCAGTTACCAAGGTTGTACAGTTTGTGGGTTGGAGACCTGCACTACAACTCCCACCAGGCAGCCCTGTCCCACCCCTAAGCACGATGGAGCTCCACCCCCACCAAGAAGCAGTTGGAAGCCATTGCAGTTCACCAACCAAACTTACAGATAGGTAGCCATCTTCACAGTGAGGGTGTTTGGGGTATGAGGCGACCGTTACAACTCCCACCAGGCCCCCTTGTCCCAAAGCTGAGCAAGATGGAGTTCTCTCTCCACCCACAACCATGTGGCAGACATTGAATCTCACTCATCAAAGTGACAGGTAGGTAGCCATCTTAACAGGGAGGGGTGTGTGTGGGTGGGAGGCCAGCACTACAACTACCACCAGGCCCCCTTGTCCGACAGATGGAGCTCTCCCCCACCCAGATGCATGTGGCAGCTAATGGATCACTTCAAACAAACTAACAGGTAGGTAGACATATCATGCTGTCTTGTCCAACCCCTGAACAGGATGTAAGCCTCCACGAGACACACACAGATGTGTCACAAAACAAAGCCAAATGGGAAAACATAACAGGTAAGTAGCCAGTATGTGCACCTAGCCATTCCTCACAAAAACCATGGTGCCTAATGACAAGACCAGCCCTCTCATTGCATAAACATACACACAGATCCTATTGCCAGTCACAGTGTGCAGACAGCTAAGCAAAGGAAACTTTCACAGTAGCCGAAGTGTGACACACCAATGCACATGTAGAAGAAAGTCTGTGCACAATCAAGCACAGCACTGAATGACATGTGTAGTGCCAAGGGGCCAGAGCAACAAATAAAGCATGGTTGGTGGTACAAATCCAGATATGCACATGACAATACAAAGGTATGCAGGAGATGACAATGGGCAGTTCATGCCCAGATGTGACGTCTGCCAGGGCAGATTAATCAACAAGGAGTCCTCACAGAAAATCTCTGTTGCGCTCCTTTCTAGATGGCAACATGTCCCTGTTATCACAAATTATGCAAGTGGCACATGTATTTATTGACACCTCACACCATGGACAAGTAATGCATGTACTGCAAAATCATGTCAGGAGGCACAGTAGTGCACATAGAAAACAATGTGATGATTAGTCAACTGTGTAGTGTACAAAATGTGAATGATACTCAGCTGACACAAAGCTTGAGGGATGCACTACAATGACCATTTCTCATCTGACCCACAGGTGACCAAGAACTGACTGCAGAGGACAACACCAGCAGCTTGCAGAGCCAGTTTTCCCCCCAGAACATCACCTCTCAGATGTTGACTCAAGGGATTCTTTGGACGAGGAGCTCAAAGCCGGCCCATCTAGTGTGCCAGGGCGCAACAGTTCCCAGGACCCCAATGTCCATCCCAGCACATCTTCGGCAATACCAATGTCTCTCTAGACCCCTGCTGTTACAGCCGGTGCGTCCTCCACCACCACCACCAGTGCTGCCTGCAACACATGTCAATGCAATACATCATGAGATGGGCACAGTATCTCACATTTTGGCTGACACAACGCCAGCAATAGCTGTCTACAAAATTGAGTTATAGACCAGATTACATGTAGGGACACCTTCAGCTACACCAATCGCACACTTGTCAACTTACACACAGAAAGTACCTCCAAAACCACCTTGGTCTGTGTGAATGCACATAAGGATGTGGCCACATTTACCATGGGCACGCCTGGGAGTATATCATCCAGCATATGTGTAACAATGCAACCACACTGTCTCATACCTAGCTGCTGTACCTGACACACCTTCAGGCATCATATGAACCTGGCACACCTCAACAACACAATGACCGCAGGCTGAGCATGAATGATAAGTGTGTGCATGATCAAACAAAAGAGGACAGGCAAATCAGAACATCATTCATTGAGACAAACATTGCTGTGATTTTCACTGCACTTTAACACATTGACATGTGTACACATTGTAGAGTCCATAACAACACTGACCTGTGTACAGGCCCATCAATATCACAAGTGAGCTGTGAGGGAGTACATGCCAATCTAAGAAATCACATACAAAAACATGGCATGTGTAGTGACCAGTGGGGTAAATGGAACATTGGCATTGTGTGTACATTGGTGTCCCATTAACCATGTGGCCACTGTGCACTGTTGATGATTGCCAGATGGCCATTGACACAGCATGATCTGTCCATTGTTGCTGTCAAAGTAATCCGCCACCCAAATCCCGGCCACCAACATCACTGTATGGCACTCAAATCGCGGTAGCTACTGCCTGGCAGCAGCGGTGCGTCACCGCCAATCCCCAAAACACAAGTGTGGTATTGACAGTGATAGAGACATGCCCAAATGGCGGTTGGCATTCTCCGCCACCCAAATCGCGGTGACTCATGTAAATGTATGGCACCCAAATCCCAGTAGCTACTGCCTAGCACCAGCGGTGTGTCACCGCCAATCCCCAAAACACAAGTGCATTAGAAATAGCCATAGAGACATGCCCAAATGGCGGTTGGCATGCTCCGCCACCCAAATTGCGATGACTCATGTGAATGTATGGCACCCAAATCCTGGTAGCTACTGCCTGGCAGCAGCGGTGTGTCACCGCCAATGCCTACGACATATTCCCGATAGTGATAGGTATCTATGTATTGCAAAATGGCGGTTGGCATGCTGCGCCACCCAAATCGCGGTGACTCATGTGAATGTATGGCACCCAAATTCCGGTAGCTACGGCCTGGCATCAGCGGTGCGTCACCGCCAATCTCCAAAACACAATCGCGGTAGTGATAGACATAGAGACATGCCCAAGTGGCGGTTGGCATGCTCCGCCACCCAAATCACGGTGACTCATGTGAATGTATGGCACCAAAATCCCGGTAGCTACCGCATGGCATCAGTGGTGTGTCACCGCCAATGCCCAAGACACAATCAAGGTAGTGATAGATATCTACGTATTGCCAAATGGCTGTTGGCATGCTCCGCAACCCAAATCGCGGTGACTCATGTGAATGTATAGCACCCAAATACCAGTAGCGCGCGCCTGGCCCCTGCAGTGTGTCACCGCCATGGACCATGCCTTTACAGCCAATGGGAACCTTAATCCCGGTAGCATGATATAATTTTTAAAATCGGGGTAGGAGTGCTCTGCCACAGCGGAGCCTGTCATTGGATGCAATTGAAAGATGCACCCCTGCGGTAGCGCCCGCCTGGCCCCTGTGGTGTGTCACCGCCATGGACCATGCCTTCACAGCCAATGGGAACCTTAATTGCGGTAGCATGATGCAATTTTGAAAATTGCAGTAGGCGTGCTCCGCCACCGTGGAGCCGATCATTGGATGCATTTGAAAAAGGCAGACCTGGAACACCAATTGCAGCAGCTTAGTACCACTGAAACAACCCCAGGGGGCTATATGTGTGTGGGTGGGAGCCTCACATTTCCACTGCTCCCAGAGCCTGCTGCCTGAGACCCCTCACCTGCTGCTGCCTCCAGGGACTGCTACCAGAGACCCCTCATCTGCTGCTGCCTTCAGGGACTGCTGCCTGTGACCCCTCATTTGCTGCTGCCTCCAGGGACTGCTGCCAGATACCCCTCATCTGCTGCTGCCTCCATGAACTACTGCCAGAGACCCCTCATCTGCTGCTGCCTCCAGAGACTGCTGCCTCCAGAGACTGCTGCCTGTGACCCCTCATCTGCTGCTGCCTCCAGCGACTGCTGCCTGAGACCCCTTGTCTGCTGCTGCCTCCAGGGGCTGCTGTCAGAGACCCCTCATCTGCTGCTGCCTCCAGGGACTGCTGCCTGAGACCCCTCACCAACCACTTCTGCCGCTGCTGTCTCATGTCCACAGTGATGGAAAGGACTGAGAAGATCCGTGCCAGTATCATCACAAGCGAGGAGCTGGAGGCCCTGGTGGACAAGGTGCCCACACAGTACCCAAGGTTATATGGTGCCCCAAATGTTGTGGTAAGTCTTCAACAGTGGGCGGGGAGTGCAGGGGGGCACACATGTAGTTGGACTGATGCAGTATGTGCCTGGGGTTGTGTCATGCACTGCCTATCATGCTGTCTCCAGGGGGAAAATGGGTGTAACCTATTCCACACATTTCCCTGCCTGCACATCAATATGTGAGTGGCATGTGTTGTCTTGTCAGCTATACAGTGAAGCAGCAAGTTGTTAATGCAGTAGTCAGGATAGTGATTGCTTTGCTGAATGGCTGTGTGTGCCCCTGTTGTCTATCTCAGTGTGAGCCCTACTGGCCTGCACAGTCACCGCCCAAAATGACAAGGACACGTCACTGAACTTACAGAGTTTTACATGTGTCTTTTCTAATTGCACTCCAGCTATGAGCCATCTCAGCCCTGTAGAATGCACACAACCGACCTTGTGAAAAGGATTTTGGATTTGTGAGCTCCTGTCCCTCAATGTGACATCCATGACACAGTGAGCTATTCACAGGGCAAGGACATTGAGGGCTGCACAGTGTTGGACACAGTGAGTCTACCACCAAACTCATGGTGATATGTGATGTATGTCTTGCTCAACCTAAATAATGTGGGCAGACTACACATGGCTTTCAGTGCTGGCATCTTGCATGCATGTGAGATGTGCAGGGACTGTGTCCCCCTCACACCTGCATGCATTTATGTGTTGTTCTCCCATGATGATGTACCATGTGAGATGCATTATTGTCTCTGTTAGACATATCTATGGATGTGGGATGAGTTAGTATCATGCTACTTTACTGAGAGATGTAGGTACATAACACTGTGTCACTAATGATTTCCCCCTCTTGTCTCCCATGCCTGCAGATCAAGGTGCACCAGCGTAAGGCTGTGTGGAAGGCCATTGCATCCAAGGTGTGGGCTCTGGGTATCTCAAACCGACGGTGCATCCACTGCCACAAGAGGTGGGACAACATCATCTGGCTGCCAAAAAAAGTGGTGCAGGTGACCTTGGGGCTGCTCCCTTGCACTGGTTGGTTGGCACGGCACAGCATGATACCATTAATGGCTGCATCTTAGCCATGACACAGCCTGATCTGGATATACATTTAGAAGGAGCATCAGCATCAAGCTAGGGGTGAGTATCCTGGGAAGGGTGACTTTGGCTGTGAGTGGCTGCATGTGTACACAGCCTGTGCCAGCGTTGACCTATGTGATGTTGGTAGTGTGATGCAGTGGCTTGTAAGTGGACGCTGTGCTGGGTGCAGCTGTCATGCATTTGCTCTTCCTGTACTTACTTAGGTAATTTGGGTACTGTGCATTTCCATAGCATTCTGAGTGGTCTTCAGATATCGTCTGCATTGGGATAGTCTGGGAAAACCCATGGAAGGGAACGGCAGTGTGTCCAATCTGAGTGTGCTTACATCAATGCGGGCCTTGCCTGACTTCAGTTTTGGGAGCCTTAGACATCTGACACCAATGTGCTACTGTAGTTGTGCCCCAAAGTACAAAATGGTGGGAGGCATGGGCTCATTGCCATTTTGGAATGTCATGTTGTAGTCTGTGTCTGTGTTGTCCCCTCCTGCTCCATCCAGTTCTGTCAGTGGCAACATGTTGTGTGCCCCCATCATGTCCCTAGGTGTGCTCAGAGCTATTTGTGTGTCTGGTTGAACAGAGCCACCAGCAGGAAGTAGTGCTGTGTGGTCATCACCTGGCTCGTGTGTGTCTGGTTTTCTTGTTTACACGCACTGCTTGAGTCAGAAGAAGTGTATTTGCACATTGGTATTGAACAGGGTGGTGTACAACATGTAGATTTAGTAATCTTCAGTGATGCTTGCCTTGCATATGTTTGATCTGTTGCTGCCACTGAACTGATCCTACTTCTCTCACTCATACAGCATCTCCCGTGGTCATGGAGGGACAGGGGATGGGAATCGGTGGTAGGGAATCAAGCACAACAGCTGCACAGGAGCACAGTGACACAGAAGTGACCAGCGCCTCGTAGGGGGATTGGAGTCTGCTGGAGGAATCACACCAGGGACGTAAAGCACAACGTCATCTGATGCCAGCAGTGATGCATCCATGTTGTTGGGCACAGGGAACGGGGACTCTGCCTCATCTTCCACCACACAGTAACAGTGCCCACCCTCCCAGCCACTTCCTCTGGGGCTGCCCGTGTTTGCACCAGTAAGAGGGGGAATAGTGTCCTTCACCCCAGGCACCACTGCCCCTGCCCCTGTCCCACCTGCTGCCATCAGTGCTGAGCCTGTGGGCCTTTTGCATCAGCTGTGTGTGGGCCAGACAGCTCTCCTCAATGCATTCGTAGACCACAACAAAAAATTGGCACAGGTGGTTGCTTTCATGGAGAGCATACATTCAGACGTGGGTGGGCTGCACCGGACTGTCCAGTCTCTGTCCTCCGCAGTGAAGGCGGCCCTTAAACTAGCACAAACTCATAATCCAGCTCCAGTCCCTTTGTCCACCCGCCTGGCAGTGGCCATGTCTGACGATAGTGACCACGCTCCACAGACCTCATGGTCATGATACAGCACACGGTCACGATGCAGCACACGAAGCACACAGCAGCAGCCCAAGTGGTCCAGGATGCAGACACCATCCCCACAGAAGACTAAAGCCACCCCAGAACCCTTCAGACGAGACCAGGGGCCAAAAAGCAAAGAAGCAGACCTCAGGCTCACATGCCTCAGAGGCATCCCCAGCCAAGGACTCTCCTGTCCCTAATTATTCTCAATAACAGGGGGTACCCGGTGAACCAAAAGGCATCTCGGTGAAAACAATGAATTACAAAAAAGGTGATGCCAAGGTATTTACTACAAAAAAGTTAATTATGAGAACAAAAACGGTCAATTATTTGTCTCTTCACAACCTAAGTTTTTTTGATATATATCTCTCATTTGTTAAGACGTTCATCCAATGGTTATTACCAAACTCCAAATACAAATAAATAAAAACAAAAACACACAACAAAACAGTAATATAGTTTGTGAATTATTTTAAAGATCCTTTTTCTTTCTTTTACATTCTAAATATAAATCAGTCGACCAAACAATATTTAATCTTGTAAGGATTGACGTGTGAAATTCCCAAAAACAAAGTTAGTAATCTAAATCCAGGAGGTCCAAATGTCTTATTGTTGTGGACCCTTGATCCAAAGTTTATGTAAGAAGCCCGATGGTTTTTTACAAGGAAAACATGGCATTGTCTTTTCTTCGGCCTTATTTCCTTTTTCTGACACCAAATTAACACGAAGCAAAGGAAGCCCAATTGATTTTTCGGCTTCAACAATCAATGATGCTCCTGGGAAATCTATCCATTCAGTTTCCAAATCAAAATCAGGTGCCGAAATTAATAATAACTATCGACGTGTTTCGGCCTTTCAATTATTTTAAGGCCTCATCAGGACAAAGGGCAACAAAATATATTTAAATAATCCGAATGTTATTATCCAAATAACAGAAAGCATAAGGATAGGGTCATCCAATGTGGAAAAAATGGTTCCAACGTATCACACAAGTCAGGACGAACTCCTATGTTTGGCACTCCAGTATTTGCCCAGATTTCTTAAGAGCCCGTGATTAAATCACCGGCAACCGAAGGGTATCAGACCTCAACTCCTATCTACGAGGCGAGCCAGAATCTTCTGTTTCTCAGCGTGTCCCTAAAGCATCTCGCAAAGACAAGCAGACAGTTTCTGTGCCCACTGAGAAGGTGGTGCAATCCAAGGGTACACATAAGAAGGGCTCCAAGTCAGATTCACCACACCACATTGACTCCCATTCCAAGGCCAGTGAAGCAGGGGAAGGAGGGCACTGTAGGGGTAACACTTGGTAACAGGGGATGGAGGGGCAACGGCGAGGCCAGGCGAAGCATACCGCTGGATCCAGCATGTCCCCAGAGGGAGTTCCAGCGTCTGCACCTGATGCAGCGTTGGTGGTGAGCGTGCCTGTTGTGTCCACACCACTTATAATTGATCCCAAGTTAGGGAAGCCATTTAGAATCCCCAAGAAGTGGAAAGGCATACCTCAACAATCTCCCAGCCACACTGTTTCTCATGACTCCACCTCTACGTGCCACTGCTCCATCTGGTCCAAGCAGCTGTCCGGCTTCCCAAGCCACTGATAGCTCTACCTGAGCTGGACCTCTCTTACCCCCGTCAAGTGCACCAACTGTCCCTGGCACACAGCCAGCTCCCAGTCCGACTGACAGTCAAGCCTGAGTGGTAGTCACCCTCACACACTTGTCTCTCACACAGCGGGTCTGTACTGCCCATTGTTACCCTCTGACTGTGTTGCTGACCATGGAAGGGTACAGTCACACACATTCCCTGTGCAGCTTCTCATGTACTCACTCTGCACTTTGTCCTGCCCACTGGCCTTGTCGTTCACTGCTGTGTGCCCCTTGCCTTTGCAGATTTTCATGTACTCACTCTGCACTTTGTCCTGCCCACTGGACTTGTTGTTTTCCCCTTGCCTGTGTAGCTTCTCCTGGACATGCTATGCACCTTGGACTGGCCACTGCCCTTGCTGTTTTCCCCTTGCCTGTGCAGCTTCTCATGGACATGCTCTGCACATCGTTTTGACCTCTGGCCTTGTTGCTCTTTGCTGTGTTCAACTATTCCCTGGGCAGCTTCTCGTGGTATTGCTCTGCACCTTGGACTGGCCACTGGCCTTGCTGTTTTCCCCTTGCCTGTGCAGCTTCTCATGGACAAAGTCTGCACTTCGTTTTGGCCAATGGTATTGTTGCTCTATGCTGTTTTCAGCTATTCCCTGGGCAGCTTCTCATGGACATGAACTGCACCTTGGACTGGCCACTGGCCTTCTCATGGACATGCTCTGCACTTCATTTTGGCCACTGGCCTTGTTACTCTTTGCTGTGTTCAACTATTCCCTGTGCAACTTCCCATGCACATACTCTGTACCTTGGACCAGCCACTGGCCTTGCTGTTTTCCCCTTTCCCATGCAGCTTCTCATGGACATGCTCTGCATTTTGTGCCTTGCTCTTCTCTACTCTTGGTGCCTATCTGTGCAATATGTGAATAAAGACAATTGTTCCTGGTGTCTGTTTTGTCAGTGTCCTTACTGAATAAAGTGTTTTACTGTATGTATATGGTTTACTGTGCCACATGTTCTGTGTGCCACTTCAACATTGCCAATGTCTTGTCTCACTTATTCTATTTTTACAGGGGTAAAAGGGACTTCAGTTCTTTGTAACTCTGATACTTGTGGGGGCCATTATGTAATTTTATATGGAATGCAGTTATCATTTTCATATTTTGTTCATGTTGACTATATTGTACACGCGTCAGGTTTGGGGGCACTGCCAGCTCAGAGTGGGAGTCTCTCCACAAAATTGCAGGCAGGCTGGCCAGGGTCATCATGTATGTGTGTTCTTACTTTATGTGTGCCCAGCAGTGTAGGTGTATGGTCATCTTGTGATGGCCAGTCATCTTAATCACATGGGTTACTTATAATGTGTGAAGGGGGTTGACTTTGTCAGGAGGGTTGATGTGTGTGTGCCGCTGCATCGTCAACTACACGCTTGTTTCACCCAAGAGTTGAGTGCCTGTTGTTTGGATTGTTCAGCCCCTTGGATGTGGTTGTATGTACATGTGTGAGTTGTATGTTGTACACTGTGCAGTGTGTTAGTGTGTCCTTGCAGTTCTGGCTGATTCCTACTTCTGTTTTTGTCAATTGTGAGTATGCAGAGTGTGTGACTGGCAAGTTAGTGTTGTGTTTTGTTGAACATCCATGTGTCTTGATACTGTTTGTGTTGACTGTGCAGACCTACTGATCCACACTGCCAATGTGGTTGTGTTTTCTCATGCATTGCTGTCACATGGTGCTTTTTTGCCATCCCCTATCTGTGCTTCAGATGCCTACCCATTGTGAGTCTGCACTCCCTCTATTTGTGTATGATACACTCCTGCCATGTCCACTACTTACGTGCACACAACTTCACTTTGATGTCAGCTGTCCCCTTGCTTTGCATGTGTGTGTGCCTTCCCATCACTTCATTTGTTACACTGTGCTTTGTGGTTCAGTCCTTTGCCCAGGAGGAATGTGCCACTCAGGACATTTCCCCAATTGGTTATGTGTGATGTTCTTGTGCTGTTTAGCAGTCATGGTTGCTCATATTCTCTTCAACTGTATGTGCTGCCCAGTCCGCCGGTCAAGTTGTTTCCACCTTTCTGTCCCAGGCTTGTGCATCTGTGGGTGTTGTGTTGGGTGTATGTGTGTTTGCTGTGGTACTGCTTCACTTCCTGTGTGTGATGTGTGTGTGTGATGTTGTCTTTGTGCTGTGGTGATTCGGTGGTGTGGGTTCATGTTGTGTCACTCATATCTGTGTGGGACTGGTATGCTTGGTGTGCACACACTGCTTGTTGTGCATACATTGCTGTGGGTGTATGTTGCCTTGTTATTGCCTGGTGTATATCCCCTGATGTCCTGCTGTGTTTGCTATGTGATATTTCTGCCTGTGCATCTGTTGTTTGTTTGATGTGGCTGTGTTTTTCTGTGATGGTGCACTTCTTGTTTGTGTTGTGGTATGTTGTCTGTGCATTGTTCCTGAGTGCTGAGATTGTGCACTCCTGTTGTGTCTGTGCTCCCATTGCCTTTCCACAGTTTGCTGCACAGAGCATGTCTGTTCTTGTTGGGGTTATGTGTGTGTTTATGTTGAGTTATGTGTTTGTATGTTGTTTTTGTGCAGACATTAGTTCTGGCATCTCTGTGTGTGATGTTTGTGGCTACCCCCAGGGAGTGTGATTGTTTGTATGTGTATTGACTTACCATTATTGAGACCCTTCTGTGTGTTTGACACTGGTGTTGTGTGCTGCAGGTGTAAGGGGGTATGTGTGTAGATTCCTACTTGTGTTTGACAGTCATGGAGTGTGTCCATGGGCCCTGTGTGTTGTGCTGCTGGCATACTCCTGTGAAGTAGTTGTATACATATGTGTGGCTGTTCACAGTTTGCCTTCAGGGCCTTACTTTCATCCCTGTGGCTATACATGGGTTGCCTTGCTGTCTCCCTGGGTTGTTGCACTGAGATGAATGTGTTTTGACGTCACTCACTGTGTCAGCCATGTGTGCTTTGATGGTCTGAAGGTGTTGTTCTATGTGCATTTGATGTACACATGTTTGGTGGTTATCTCCTTGGCCTTCCATTTGGGTGCACCTCACTTTGGCTTTTCTATTTGTTGAGCTCCTTTGCTGGTGGCATGTGGTCTGTGTATGTGTTTGTGTCTCAGAGTGGGGTGTGTCTGTGTGACTTGGCAGGCTGTGTGTCCAATAGAATATCTGTTGCTTGTATGTGTGCGTGTTCATTTAGTGCTTGTACTCAGTTTTCTTGCCATGAGTGTGGTGTTGTGTTGTGTGTGTTGCCCTGGCCCTGTGCTTCTGTGCTGTGTGTTCCTCTGCAGCCACTCCTGATGTGGCTGTCTCTGTAGTTGTTTGATGTGTGTTGCAGGGTGTGGATTCAGCTGGCTTGTTGTTGTGCATGGGGGTGCGCAAGAGGGGCTCATGGCATGTCCCTTCAGGGGTGGGGTTGCTAGTGTGTGGTGGGTGGAGGTGTGGCCCTGTGGTCTGGCGCTGGCCCACCCTTCCACATTGTGCGCATGCATTACCTTGTCTTCACCGCTGCGGTGTCGTGATCGGGACATTACTGCAAGATTGCGGAAAATGTGTGACCTGGATGCGGAGGGGTGACTTGGTGGCAGGTAGGTCATGTATGGGTACACTTGTGGATGTGTTCCTGTCCCCACCAGGGTGTCTGATGTGGATAGGGACCGTGGGTCCGCTCATGAGTTCTGTGTGGTGGTTGTGTGCGGCGTTGTGTTAGTCATTTCGACATTCTGGGAGGCAGTGTTTAAGGAATTGAGTCATATCACAAAGCTAGTTCTTGAGCCTGACTCAGCGCTAGCATTGCTAGGATACTCCAAACCCCTACCCAAAGGGGTGAGGCGCTTGATAGACATGGGGCTGCTGATGGCTAAACACAAGGTTGCGATTAATTGGTTTAGGGGACCTTTACCGAAAATCTTGAGGTGGAAAGAGGACATGACATACTGTAGCACGCAGACTGAACTTTATAGCGAGCTACTTCCTCCACATATCAGACCAAAGAACTTTTGGGAGTTATACACTACTCACCTGCTAAATGCTACGATTGCTGACGACGAGCCCACGACCGGGGTGGCATTGGACCCACCGACAGTTTTGTACATGTGAGTCCGACTGTTTAAATTGTGTTTAACATACATTTTGGTGGCTTCACCTCAGGGTACTTGTATGCCTATTAACATTGCCAATACCCAGGAGCTTCTGGATTATATAGGGATGTTACCTGTGTATCATGATGTTCATCTAGAAGTACATTGATGTTATAATGACACATGGTCATATTATGTGAATTGACAGGACGCATTGCTGCGGCTTGTAGTTGTTTGTATTAAGAAAATCAATAAAATAAATGTAATGATAAAATAAAAGAAACTGTCCCAATGGATAAATGAGGTTACTACATCGTGTCAGAGCACCACAAAGCATTCTCATGTAAAGCACTGCAATTATTTTGTTTGGGTTTACGCTACATAGTGCACCACCAACAAGCACATGACACAGAAAAAAACTATCTTATTAGCGACAAACAAATGACACTGAAAATATGCAGTTTTATTAGCTTGGTAGTTTAGTCTGCCCTGTTCCCATGATGCACTGGGCCAGGGACAGACTGATTTGCATATAGCCAGGTTCTGAGCTGGGATGGGGCAGTGAGATAAATAACGGTGATGGATCAAGCCCTGATCTTTGGACTGGGTAAGAGTGGTCTGCTTAACTCAGACACTCTGTTCATCACCACCCCCTTTTCTAAATCGTTTTATTAGCGGAACAATATCATAAAGAATGTCAAAATTTGTTAAAAGTTCACCCACTAAAGCAGAGTTAAACAAGCATGTTTTAAGTGTGTGCAGCCAAGGTAAGATATGTATTGTTAAACAGTAAATGCTATGCTACATTAATGTGCGAAAATAAGGTCCACAGATTTTGGTACCAGTGCCACTACACAGTTTAATTGTAAAATATAGCAATAATCCGAATTTGGTGGGGTGCCTAGAGCTTTTGGTCCCGGTGCCACTGAACTTGCTGCACTATTGAAATTATGGCCCTAGTGCCTGCTAGATAAATGCACTTATGACTGACTGTTTAGTAGTCAAATATAGCAATATTTGGTGTTTAGAGTAGTAATGATAACTTGTGGTTCTGGTGCCTCTGTATCTGCTGCACTAAATCATGTCACATTGCCTGCAAGGTAACTTCACTTGTGATTGCCTGTGTAGTAGTCAAATATATCAATATTAGGTGTTTAGTGGTGTGCCTAGAGTCACTGCACCTGCTGCACCATTGTAATCATGACCCTAGTGCCTACAAGGTAACTGCAATTGTGACTGTATGTGTAGTAGTAACATTTAGCTATAATCTGTGTTTAGTGGGTCCCTAGAGCTTTTGGCCTGGGTTCCACTGCACCTGGTGCCCCATTGAAATCAAGCCCCTTGCTGTTTAGAGGGAAAAATACCAAAATGTAAACAGTAAATGGTATGCAGCGTTAACCGAAAGAAAACAAGTTTGAACCACCAACGCAGATAAGAATGAGTAGTTAGGGCATGGGAAACTGATGAGTGTAACACAACCGGATGAGAAAGGGTCCAAGGGATAGCAATATTTATAGACCACTAACAGCCTGAACCCCCAGTTTAAACCGTTATCAATAAGAAAGGCTATATAGGGTCTGTATAACGGACTGAGCTTCTCAGAATGGTGAGAATGAAGAAAAAGGGGGGTGGAATAAGAGTTAGATATGAAGGTGCAGATGAGTGGAAATGAATCCCATCAGCCCACCCATATGGTGGAGCCTCGTCATCTGGGATTGGTTGGCAAGGTCCTGGTCCAGATAAGGAGGCACACCTGATGAACTGTGTGTTCACTCCAATTCTCTAGGACCACCCAGGCGGATCCGACCTCACAAACAGAGAGTGGGTAAATGGTGTGAGAAATCAGGAGAAATTAGCAGTGCAACAGAGAATGTGTAAACAAAGGTTCATAATAGAATGTGAGTTAAAATTGACTACCATGATAGAAGGAACAATTTTATTGGGGAGTAAATCATGGGGTCAAGATTAAAAATGGAGTGTAAGACAGTGCAACCTAATAACTGTCCTAAGAGGATGATATAATGGTCAACATGTTTCTGCTATCTCAGGGGCAGCTCCCCTGCTCAGCTTTCATCAGGACCAAGTCTTAGTTATACACTACTGCAAATGAAAAAGATTTTTAACCCAAAAAATGTGAAAAGATTAGGTAACATAACAATGGCATTATGAAACTGATAAGAGTGACACAAAAGGGAGAGCAGGTTACAACCAATAGAAATGGAGCAAAGTAAACAGGCCAAAATATGCACCAATAAAAAGTGAAGGCGGGTTGTAAGTCTCTTTTAAGACATTTCAAAAACCATAGATTTCACAAGCACAGCGCAAATGCTGTGCAGGTGAAACCTAAATAAAACAGTCAGGTCACATCCAACTCTGAAATGGATGATCAGCAAAACCTTTTGTCAGTTCTGTCCTTGCAAGGGGATAGGTGAATTGCTATTTATGGACATGTAAATGGTACACAATACAAACTGAATATTTCATTAGCCAGTCATTGGGTGCCTAAGTTTTACAGCAACACCTGGCAAGGATTACATTGCTTGGCTGCTAATGAATCAGCTGCTTCTATTGGGTGAACAGTTATTTCTGATGTCATTTAAAACATTTGATTAAGTGAAGGCTTCTGGGTACAGCCAGATCCTGACCTACTAGCTTGTTTAGGATTTTTCTTTCATGACTCCTTCTAAGCATAGGGATTTAAATCATTATTTATAGTCCTGAAAATAAAATGTCAATATCCATTTATTCGCATGTTTTTAGAGAGAATCACCACCACACCGTCCAAATAACCCCAACGCCACGTCCCATGTTTGAACTCCGATTAAGAATCACTCTATAAACTTTTTGGCAAGATTGACGAGTCTTCCAATAAATGTATTTGGGTATAGTTGATTTTGAAAGGGACAACAGAACATAGCCATAATGTTCAAAGTGTTTACTTCAGCTGCCACGTGGGGCACGAGTCGAGGGTCCACGCAGGTGGACGGCGTCCATCCACTTCTTTCACAGGGTGGATGCCGTCCACCCTGCCAAGAAGTTGGGCCCCATTAAAAAAGATGTTGAATTCGTCCCAGTGTAATTTCTAAACACCGGGACACATTCAGCAGCGCCTGTATGTTGTTGTCTGCTTTCGATCATAACAACGTGCAGGCAAACACGGGGCTCTCTTATTTCTGACTCCTGCTGGGATACTCAGCCATAACAAAGGGCGAATCTCAAGGGTCATCAAGCCTCCTTTTGATAGAATTTCCTGGCTGGCAGCAGTCAGGAGTGTCACACCTGATGCAAATGAAGCAGAGGGGAAACAAAGGCTTGCACCTTGTTAGCACTTGACAAATACTTAGGAGAGGCAGCTTTTCGCTTTGTTCAGGCTCTGTTTAGGAGATTTGCATGCACTGTTAGAACATCAGATGTGCTGATCTTTCCCAGTATTTCCACAAAATAAATTGCATATATATATATATATATGCAATTTATTTTTATTTTTATTGTTTCCCCTCTGCTTCAATTTTATATATATATATATATATATATATATATATATATATATATAAAATTCACTGAAAAAGTCATGAATTATGTAATATGTGACATCATCAGCAGTGGATTGCGGGTGCGCGATATATAGTTATTGCAAGTAACTATATATTAGAATTTCTATGGTTTTGTGCGAGTAAATTAAGGTTTTGTAAATGCTAATTCCTAACTATATATGGTCTATAACCTATGGTTTTTTCAGTGAATTTTCTAGGTTTTGTAAATGCTAATTCCTAACTATATATGGTCTATAACCTATGGTTTTTTCAGTGAATTTCAATGGTTTTTTAATAGCAAATATCAAAAGCTGTCAAATGTCAAGTACGTGAAAGGTAAAAACATTTTCGTGTTTATGCACGCTGATGTGCTTTGAACGCTGCCCCCCCCGCTTTTCTCTTAGGAGTACTCTCTCCTTGCAGATAGTGAAGGGTAGTTAACGCAGGCCTTTGCCCCCGTTGTAATCCATCGTGCCTGCTTCTCTCTCCATTTGATTGATTGTTATCCAAGCATTTACTGTTTTAGAATTGGTTCTCTTTGGTTCATTCTCTATTTACAAACAAGCACAGAGTCGCAATACTCTGTTTAGTCTTTGCAGATAGTGAAAAATCGTTTAAAAAAAACAAAAAACTGAGCTCCACACGATGATGGCTGCAAGACAGCTCGGCTCCGCCACCCACCCCACCCAAAATAACGACAAACCCTATGCAAATATTATAAATATATACAACACACTAGCAAAGTAACAGGGTAAAACATTTTATTAAATAACTATTTGCATAACTATTTTATACTTTTAGTTGCCCGATCCGGCTAGCTCAATCGATCGAGCATGAGACTCATGCACTCTGATCTCCTTGGCCTCAGTCAAGCATCAATAGTAAGATTTTCATACATGAGTGCACGTTCATGGTTTTGGTCCCTGAGTTGCTTCGATGTCACTGCCTTGCACAAATGGCATAAGTCCTGGATGTTGGGTGCCATAGTTCAGAGTTCTGAGCAGCGCTTGTAACACTGTCTAAAGCTTATTTGCACCTGTTGCAGCTTCACTATTCTCAAAGTAAGTGGGGGCCGTTTGTGGACCTGACTGCATTTGAAAACAATGTGATACGGTACCTCCCTAAACCGCTTGACGGAGGCCCCCGAGGGGCGGTGTGATGGTGCGGACTCGGAGAAGGCGCTTGGCTCTGACCCCCTCCCCAAGTCTTGTTGCCATGGTGTGGCCTGAGATCGCACCCGACATAGGCGGCCGGCTCCCGGGGTCAAGCGGAACTTTTTGCCTTTTGGTGACTCTTCCATTCTGAACATTGTCCCACAATCCGTTTGACCTGAAACGATTACACAAATAAAACATTTGTGAGTTTTAAATTTCCGGAGAAGTATAATTCACCAATACCTTTCTCTGTAGATCTTATTCCATTAACAATCCCAGTTCCATCACCCGCCCAGGATATCACTACTGTTAGTTGTCATTTTTGCTTCTGTTTTAATAAAAAATGTTTTAAGGTGTTTACTGTTTTTGTTGCGATGTATATATTTATAAGTTATTAAAGTGTTATAATCCTACTAATTTTTTATCGATTATTGGTCTTTGAGATATTCCCTGTCTACAAACAGAGAAGAATAGGAATATTCTGTCTCCCTTTGCAGATAGTGAAGGATAGGTAATGCGGACTTTTGTCCTCCGCTGTAATCCGTCATGCCTGTTTTTCTCCCCACTGATTGATTGATTGGCTGGACATTTATTGTTCAAGGAATAGTTCTCTCGAGGTATTCTCTGTTTGCAAATAACGTGGAATAGAAATATTCTGTCTAGTCTTTGCAAGTAGTGAAGGGTGGGTAATGCGGACCTTTGTCCCCCGTTGTAATCTGTCATGCCCATCTACTCCCCACTGATTGAGAAACTAGTTCCACCCGGACCATTTATTAGAGGTACATCATCTGGCTCAACCGGAGAGTACCCCTAATAAAGAAGACATATGTAAAAAACGAAGTAATCACTGTATCCTGTTAAACAGAAACTTTAGCATGAAACACACTTGAAAAGGAAGGGAAAGAAATCGAACAAAATCAGTAGGCCACTGATGAGTTTTTGACTTCGCTAGAAATAAGAAACATGAAAGTAGTGAAAGAAGCCAAGCTTGACGTTACGGCAGCCACGAGGTAGCTAGGCTCCGCCACCCCCCCACTGCTCCAAGCATGTCTGTCCCACCGCCCGCCACGCCCATTAAGGGTAACATGAAATAGATACAAATCGGCAGATACCTACCCCCATTCCGGAAACTCCCGAAGTGCAACAGGGCCACGGTTACGCCCATCCAGAAGATGAGGCCTCGACACGTGCAGGGCGGGGCCCAGCTAACCGCCATCAGCCGTGGCGTGGATGGCCCGAAATGTACTGGTCTCCCGATTCCCTTCTTCTGCCGCCTTGCAGGCCACGGGGGGGGATGTCTTGCCTCTGCCTCCGACCCCCCCCCTTCTTATCGCCTGGTCCGGACATCACGGATATCAACGCCAGGTGTCGGCGTGGGGTGTGCTGGGAGGGAGAGGCGGCGCGAACGAGCCTCTCCCACCCCCGCAGGTGGGGGCCCCTCAGCTGCACCCCCAACGCTCCACTCACCCAACAAAAGGGTCGTCGCGTAAGGTGCACCAGGAGAGGAGCCAAGGCCGACGGTATCTTCTTTTTTTGTTCAATAATGGCTGCGACAACACGGGGGGGATGTCTTGCACATGCCACCGACCCCCCCCCTCTTATCGCCTGGTCCGGACATCACGGATATCAACGCCAGGTGTCGGCGTGGGGTGTGCTGGGAGGGAGAGGCGGCGCGAACGAGCCTCTCCCACCCCCCCAGGTGGGGGCCCCTCAGGTGCACCCCCAACGCTCCACTCACCCAACAAAAGGTCTTGTCCACTATTGCGAGGCAATGATGCTCCGCTCACCCAGCGGGGGTCTCGTCCACTGTTCCGGTGCAACGACGCTTCTGAGTTCAACTATAAAATGAGTCCTGCATCCAGAAACGTTCTCCTCAACTTTGAAGATTCTATAAGAGCCACGGGGGCCCCCGACCCCCGCAGACACCCCCGATGGGAAATGACTGCCATGATCACCCACGGAACGACCATGACGTAGCCGCGGGACGTCGGCGCGCTCATGCCGGCGCTGGCCTCAGTCTTGAAATGACCAAAATCCTGCAAGACTACCAACTTGATCAGTTCCGGTGGAACACCAGTATGACCCGGTAGGAGAGATTGTTGCCTCCCACCCCACTTTGACTGATGGTTCATGTCGGCAGTCCCCTCTGCTACCCTTCAACGAAAACTTTTGGACTGCCGAAAGAGGTCCCGGTCCAACCACGAGTTGGTGGAGACATTTTGACTATACTTGGACCTTCCTGACCTCACCCAAAATAGCGCCGGTACAAATGAAACCCTCAACTCCTTGTTGTGCCCCGATTGCTCAGCCTTGATATCATGAGATAAAAGTGCAGTTTTTAGCACATGAATTGATATGGAATAAGACTGATTATATGTTCGGACAATGAATTGATCCAGGATGGGTATTGATTATACGTTCGAACAATGAATTGACATGGGACGGGTACTGATTACACGTTCGAACAATCAATTGATATTAAGTTCTAATGCATCATTGATTACTGTATTTATTATTGAAGGTTCGAATTGTCGACACTTTTGGTACTTGCTCACAATGAATTATTGATATGATTTTGTTGCACTTGTCGCACTTTTTACTATGAAATCAACGACCACTGACTCTCTGTTATGTTTTCCACAAATAAATACCCCCCCGCCCCCATTTACAGTTCCAGCCTGTTCCGTGGCCGGCCCACGGGGTTGTAGGCCCGTATTTGGGCACCAACATTTTTATTAAAGGTTTTTGAAAAAGCAAACGTAGTTGTAACGCGTAGATTGGTAAGTTTCTAATAAATGGCCACTGTTTCCGATTTAAAAAAAAAAAAAAGCAGGTGAAATGAAGCAGCTCAATTAGTTAAGGGTTAAAAAGTATAGTACGCAGAAACATTGAAAATATGAATGGTCCAGGTTTGTTGTATGTGTTTTTCATTTTTGTACAGCATAAAGCAATCCATAAAGATCCTGGTATTTAGCCTCTACTTTATATGCTACCTGTATCAGGGAAGTTGTTTTAAATGCCCCTAAGCCACCCCGAACGAATGTCACCTGGCCCCCTTAGTACGAACGAAAACGACCCCGTACCACTGTAGGTTATCTCTCTTCCTCAAAAATGACAAAAATTACTTTCTAGGACGTTTTGGACATTGATGATTTTCATATGATCTATTTATTAAAGTAATACTCATCTCTCCGCATGAAATTAATTTTCCACATGCTACACAAGTCAATCTCATCTGCCTAAAGTTCTTTTACAGATTTGGGACCGTTTCCCTTGCCTCTGACTCACTTATTGCTAAGTCATTGGTGGATGTTTTTGCCGGTCGGGGATTATCCACCAAATCTCGAAGTTGTGCTTTAGAATAATTAAGAGGGTGCCACCTCTCCAAGTGCCGATGCATGGTATGATTACCATAGCTATATTTTTTTCGGTCCCTCTCGAGAGTTTTTTTTTTGCAGATGAGGCAGGTAACGAACCTGGCATTAACTTTCTTTTCATGAGAAGGAAAAGAAAAAAATTGCCAGATAAAATTCACTTTCACATGGGACGTTCTTGGCATTTCTTTCAGAAACTTTTACATCACTGTGTCATTTCTTTGTCTATCCTGGTTAAAGTAATGTCATGTAAATAGTTCTTTAAAAAGTTTTTTTTTAACGTGTTTACTTTGTTGGAGCGTTTTATATATTTATAAGTTATTAAAGTGTTATAATACTACTACTTTGTTGGAGTGCTATATATTTTTAATGTGACACATAATTGTGAAGACTTTGATGTACAAAAAGGCATCCCTGGAATCTTCCGCTTCAGGCCACAGTGAGAATCCCCTCCCCAATCACAATACAGGATCGTTATCAGATAGTAGGAACGCGTGTGGTGTGACGGATCTCATGAGGTGGGGGCCTTGATCTACTGTAACTCCTTTGAACAGGGGTGATTCTTTACAGTTGGGGCCATAAACTACATCCGCAGGGCTAGGGTGCGGTAGTGAATAGGGTGAAAGGGTGGTGTCGGGAAGGGCACAGGGTGTGATTCTCAGGGAAGAGCAGCGCAGATGGGGGGAGGTTTATGGCCCATGCATAAGACAGAGAGTGGGGGTGACCAGTGCGTGGGGGAGATGCTTGCGAGGGTGGGTAGCCATGCTGAGGATCGGCGGCGTGCAGAGAGTGGGTCTGGTCAAGGCATCTAAAATGGCTGCCGTGCACGACAAAAGTGTGGCATTGGAAAAAAAGCAAGATGGCGCAGACAATGTTTATCAATACGAATTAATTTATAACAATTATTTTTAACAATATATTTACTCGCAGTGTCAAAATGGCGGTCAACACTTCCTGATTTCCTTCGAATCGAACGTTAACAGAAGTCAAGCGGCAAAAAAAAAAAAAACGCTCACGCGCAACCGCCGGAAGACAAGTATCAACATATATGAGCCTCCTCAACCACCCTCAGAAAACATAGGGGGTCAGGATACGTCTCCCATACCCCCTTATACCCAATACTCACATTGCTTTTCCTCCATCTTGTAATTTAATTAAATCGAAACACAAAATGACAAAATTCCCGTTTCGCTACCAGTTTGCGACCCGGTTCGCGAACCGAGAAGCGCGAAAAATCACATTTTTTTTATTTGCCCCACGGGACCCTTTAATAACCCCAACATCATTCCTAGGGGGGTCAAGAGGAGTCTACCTTGCCCCCTTTCATTATATATATATATATGCTTATTACCCTTGAGGAGGCGTTGTAATAAGTTAAATATCACTATTTCTTTTAAAGCACTATGGCTATAGAAAGTTTAACATTGACAAAAGGTAACATTGTTTTATGTTTAGCATACAAAAGTGTGAATCTTCTGCCTAAATCAGGCGGATTTGCAAGTATACTCGAAATGTGCTCAAATGTGCTCATGATACACCTGCTAAACATATATGTGAGGGCTTAAGATCTGATACCACTTCTTGTGATGCCAGTTCCTGTGATGTCACGTGCTGTGATGTCACATGCCGTGATATCACACGCTGGTATGCCACGCGCTGCAATGCCACTTTCATACTGATTAACTAAGTTAGCCCCCCCACTTCTTTTTTTAGGACTCGTGCCCTGCTGTCACGTATCCCATGTCATGTGTTACACGTTCACACAAAGCTAGCAATTTTAGCCTTCAAGTCGTGCGCTCAGAGTTCCCGAAATTCAAAGCACTGTGGCTAAAAACTCAGGACGAGTTCAAAGTGTCGCGGATGACCTAAGGACACTAGGCGGCTAGGTATGAAAATGTGACAAAACAAAAAATAACAATAAATCTTAATTTTGCCAAAAATCTTTGAACTTCCACTAAATCTCCTAATTTGTTTTTGACAATTTCCATGTTTCTTAGTTTACATTATGACCTTATTATATAAAAACAGCAGCACAGTACAACATTTTTGCAGTTCTCTTTTAAAATACGTTCTTTTCATAGGTGCCTTGAAATGTATGGATTGCATCTTACTTTTTACACTGGATATATTTAGAGTGGTACAATTTTAAAAAACTACTGCATTTGTGTGATATGCTTACATCTCTTAGATAATGTTCTCTCAACCCCACAACATTTAAAGTCATGTACACTATTTTACATTTTATGTAAAATTGTTTTTAAATGCGTTCTTCTTCTTCTGCTTATTTTTTGTTGTTGTTATTATTTTTTATGACTAGATATCCCGGCCACATTATGTTACGCAGGTAAGGTGCTCAGCATTAAAATGTTTGATTGTCACTTCCCATTTGAGCTCATGAAATGAAAGCATGCCTTTGTCCAGGCAAGAGCAGTACACTAAGTGCAAATTAAATGTAATCGTCCCAGCGCTTTGGCTTCCCCAATGCTTGCAACGACAAAATATAGATAAACACCCTCTCAAGCTTTTCGTTTTGGATAATACCAGTTTTCTTGTTTGCATAAATAAACTACTCTTTCCCACAAAGTTCAGAGCTCTGACACTTAAGACATCTTATTTGCATACACGCAATGTGACTCCTATTATTTTCACCAGTTTACACTTGTAATTCCAGGTTCAGTATGGCTTTTGCCAATTAATATTGCATCCGAAATAAAAAGAAAAAAAACTTAATGAGGCTCCAGGGAGGAAATTACTGCTTTTATCTTACTTCTAAATTATTTATTAATCCCACTGATGCAACCTTCATGGCAGAAAGCAAAAGAGCTACATAAGTGGAGGTCGAAATCAATTTGACATGATCCAATGTGTGCGCAGTGACCTAGTTTGGCACTTTGGCTCCTATGTGGGTCAGATGCTCATATGGCGATATGGCAGGCAATCATTTTAAAGCATCATGGAGTTGGGTGCACATGGTGATCGCCAGGTGGGAGCACAGCGCAATCCCAGGCCGAGGACTGCATTTTGGACAACTTGAATTCCGTACAAGGCTGTGCATGCGCGCGGTACGATAAACACGGCACCGCAAAGGATTCAACATTTGAAGAGAGAAACATGTGTGCTGGTAACAGGAAGCACCTCCCACATTATCAACAGCTCAAAATGCGCTCTGAGGGGCAGATTTATGAGGCCCTTGCGCCACGTTTACGCCGCTGTTGCGTCACGCAAGGCGGCGTAAACGTGGTGCATCCCTACGAACGATTTACAACGTGACGCATCTAGGCAGATGCGTCACGTTGTAAAGCCCTGCGCCACTTGTGGGCGTTCCGGCGCAGGGTGGGCGTTCCGGGGCAGGTGCGCCTCGCAAAAGTGGCTGAGTGAAATCTATGAGATTTCACTCAGTCACTTTTAAGCCAATGCTGCGTCAAAAGCCTGCGCCTGCTTGAAGCAGGCGTAGGTCTTGACGCAGCATTGTTAAAATGGGGCACCCCCGAGCCTTGCTGGAGCTGCGTCGCGCTTGCGACGCAACTCCAGCAATGCAACACATTTCCGGCACAGATGCGTCACGCATCTGTGCCGTTTTTGCACCATGGTGCGCCGCATTGTAAATGCGGCGCACCATGGCAGGCGGAGCTGTGGCGCACTGTGGCGCATGTTAACTGGCGCATCCCTGGGGATGCGCCAGTTAACATAAATCTGCCCCTAAGTACAGACGGTGGGGGTTGGGGGATGGATGGGGTGTATGAATTAGTTTCTAGGAAAGGAACAGACAGCACGGCTACCGACCTGCCATCTTGGAGATGTGAAACCTCGCCAACATTTTAATTGCCCACTTAATGCCAAAATAACACATTGCAGAAAACGAAGCTTGAAAGCATGCAAGATCAATTTCTTTCAAATATGCATTGTTCATCCAATTACTCCCATTTCCATTCTTAATGATAACTATCTATAGGAATTTAATGGCGGAAATGAGCAGTTACGCGGTGGATACTGATGCATTTTGGACCGAAATAATGGGCATCTCTGAAAACTGAGGGCCTTTGAGGAAAATAGGAAACGGTAAAAGACTGAATGCACTGTCCGACGCTTTGTAACAACGTACAGTCATTTAAATGTTTCTCAATGACCTGGTGAAGTGAATGTCGTTTCTGGCGGGGCGTGCCAACGTATTCGGAAACCGGGGCATGTTAATAATTCACTCCTGTGTTTTTATGATTGGAGACTGAATGCAATAAACACTCAGCAACGTGCCTTAGCCCAGCTACAAATAGGAGCGTTTAAAAGAAAATAATTCGTTGGTGTTTTTGATTTTTTTCTTCGGTTGTTTTCCATTTGTGGTTAAACATTTCGAATGCATGTCAAAGTGCAGATCAGTGGCAATGCCTTTCTAGAATTATGACCCGTGGCTTACCGCACCGCTTCTCTGTTCACTAGGCACAGGTCATAAAACTCACAGCCATTCGCAACAGATCACTCCTCTACACACAGGATGAAAAATGTCTGTTCCCCAGGGGTACAGCTATGAACGGTGTAGCAGGTGACATTGCACCTGGACCCAGCAGACACTGATTGTTGGTGTACTCTACTACCATTGCTTACACTAGGACCTATGCATCCTTACTAGGCCACGTCATCTCTGTGGGTGTTTGTGCTGATTTCTCCAAAATACACATTGACAAGAAAAATAGACTCAGGAGGTGGTGAAGGACTGGCTAGTAGTGTGTTGGCATGGGTGTCGCTTAGAAGGTTTGGACAACTGTTCCAAATTACATCTGGCACCATCCCTGGACCAAGCAATGGCTTGCAAAGAGGAGAAGAGCGTGGAATTTCGGTCTCAAATTCATGAGTTTCCTGGCATCCATTGTTTCAGGGTCCTTTGGTGCCATTTGCTATTGTATTGTGGGTAAGGTTTCATCTCCTACTGATGGGTTTCCTTTTGCACTCTCATTGGGTCTTCAGGGGTTTTAGGCGTTGATTCCAGTTCTTTACTCTGTCATTGACATAGTTGTTGACCCGTTATGTTATGTGTGTTTGTAAAGTGCACTATCACTAACCCCGGGCGGGTAACTACGCTCTGCCCACGTAGTTTGCGTAGTTTTGCCTACTCTGTGTTCTGCTGCGAACGTGGAGTTCAGGCAAAACTACGACTCTGTGGCGGAGCGTAGTTAGCCGGCCCCTCCACCCTCCCAAAGTTATTAAAAAGGCACTTACCTGCTGCGCCTTTCTCAGCTGCCTCCTCCTGATAATGGCTGTTCTCTCCTGCCTTCTCCACGCACTGAATAACCCCTATGTGTACACCTTACGAATGCGCATTCGCAAGACGTACAACCAGTGCTTTAAATGGGTACTGAGAACCAGCACTTCTTATTTTTTCCGTGCCGAGTACCCGCACTTCTCCACTATCAAGCAGAGTACCAGTACTCAGGGTTAGATTGATGAGTTGGGCACTAGACTGGTACCCGTTTCTTCCCAAATGGAAGCTCTTATTGTCCTCGCCACCCCCCTGCCAGGCGTCGATGCTGGGTCGTTTTGTTAATATTTGGGTCATTGACGAGGGGTTTTGCCTGAGTGGCCGTGGAGGAGCCCAGGTAAAAAGGGACATTTTCACCCCTGGCCTCCCACTGAGTACGACTGTCTTTCTCCTGACGCACTTGGCCCTTCAAATCAACCCCCACCCGCCCGCCTGCTGAGACATTGAGTCCAAAACGGGCTGGTATGAGGTGCTGAAGACGGTCTAAGCTGCCCTCTTGGTTGCAAGATGAGGTGGGAGGAGGTCAACTGAACTTCCCATCGGAGGCCAGTATTGTTGTTCACCTGCCCTCTACCCTGCTTAAATGTTCACACGCTCAGGACCCAGCAGTGTTAACTGACTGCCACTGCAAGCTCTACGGCCCTGGGGCCTTCCACGGTGGGGAGAGGAGGGAGAATGGGAGTGAGTGAAGATGAAGAGTGAGGGGGAAGGAGATTGAGTTTAAAGTAGGAAAAGCTAGAGAGGCAGAAGGGGTAAGTGTAGATAGAGATAAGGAAGAGACCCAGACGGCTTTGGAAAGAGGTAGAGAGGTGCAGAAACGGAAGATTAGAATAGAAAGAGTGATGGTGGAGAGAGTGATTGGATGCAATTGGGGTAAAAAGAGGGGCGCAGAATCAGCCACAAAGGGGAGTGAATTGAGTGTTGGAGGGATCGGATGTTAGAGCGGAGGTTAGAGACGTGAAGACAGATCGAGAGTGTATGTTTGTCTGTGAGAGACAAACAAAACCAGATAGGAAGAGAATCCACAGGTATTGGAAAAGAAATGTGTGGAATGCTTATTTGTGTGTGTGCACTCCTGAATATATAAGGATTGCAGCAAATGCAAGAAAGTAGGAAGATTATAATGATTATGATATGAAGAAGCTGCAAATATTAGAAAATAAAGAAACATGAACATTTGCTGTTTGGCCTTCATTTTGTGTAACAAGCACATTTTATTTATACGGATACATTTCTCACAAGTTTTGTTCTGTCCTGCAACCCGTGTAAGTGCCAGAGTCTCTCCCATCATAGACATTGATTATTAGCCTGAAAAAGATAATAGTACGGTTGATGGCTTGGCTCATTCAGGGTTTTAGCTGTTAATTTGGGCATATGGAAAGTATGAGATCACTATCCAGGGCAATGCAAGGGCAAAATGAATAATCAATAGAAGTGTTTTGTATCATCTTTTCTCACTTGCCTCTAACCCCGCCCACTAGCCACGCACCAGCTCAATTTATTGAGTACCTGCACTTATTTTATCCCATTTAAAGCACTGCCTACAACGTAGGGGTTATTCAGTGCAAGGAGGAGGCAGGAGAGAGCAGCCATTGCGAGGAGGAGGCAGCCGAGGAAGATGTGGCAGATAAGTGCTTTTTCAATTATTTTTAATTGCTTTGGGAGGGGGGAGGTTGCGGAGCATGGCGTAGTTCCACTGAGTTTTTTTAAACTCTGTGGAACTACGTGGAGCACCACTCCGCACACTCCGCCCAGGCTTAACTATCACCCGTGAGGGTATCTGGGTGCTGAGCAGGTGAGTGTGACTAGTCCTACCTATGGTAAGTTGGTTAATTGAAACAAATTGTCTTCAGCTTCTTTTTTTTAAAATATATTTATTTGATTTTATCACAATACATAAATAAACATTCCCCCCGTCCCCCTCGGTCAGGCAGATACAGATACAAGAAATTTCATACAAAATCAACCATAAGATAACATAATTCATCCAATATATCAATATTTTTTCAAAAACAATTAACGCTATACAGTCAATACTTCTACAAAAAAAAAACCCTGGTTTCACATAGTTTTAATTCTTGTATTTCATACATCGTTACTTTGGGCTTGGCACCACTCTAGTAATGGGGCACAAATTTTCATCCCCTGTTTACGTTTTCTTTTGCCCTTCCCCTATAGAGAGCAATTTCGAGTTCATAGGTGGCCAATAGCCTTGCAAGCCATTGTTGGAATTAGGGCGCCAGCTCATCTAACCACGCTGATGTTATCCAGATCCTTAGGACGGCCATGGCAATAAACAAAAATTCAGCTCCTGCCCCGTGAAGACTAGGTTCTGTGGCCCCTAAAAGGATCATTTCTTCAGTTAGACTAATAGTTTTTTTCAGTACAATACATACAAATCTCTCAATCTCTAGTTTCAAAAGAATCAAGCCATCACAGGTGGCAAAAATATGTACACAATCTGCTTTGAAAATTTGACATCTAGGGCAGAAGGTCCCCTTGTCTTCAGCTTCTTGAGGAATTCAACAAGAGAGGAGGAGGTTCTAATGTAGAGTGGGAGGTTCTTCCATGATTTAGGAGTCATGTAAGAGAATGCTCATCCTCCTGATCTTGTCCTCTGTGTGCAAGGTAAGTGTGTGAGTAGGAGCCCTGTGGAGCAGGGGAGTCTGGTGGTTGGTTGAAGGAGATGTGACTGTTCAGGAAGGTGGGGCCTGAGTTGTGTAGTGTCTTAAATGTGTATGTGAGAAGTCTGAACTGAGCACTTTTGTGTATCAGGAGCCTGAGCCTGAGTTGTGGTGTGATGTGAGTTCTCGGTGGGAGGTTAAGGATGAGTCTTGCTGCTGAGTTCTGGATGGTATGCAGTCTCCTAGTTAGTTGTTTAGTGATCCCTGTGTAGAAGGTCTTCCCGTGGTCCAGTCCAACTTGCTGGTAACCAGGGCATAAGTGACAGATTTTCTAGTGTTGCTTGGGAGCCATTTAAAGATCTACCTCAACATCTTCAGGGTGTGGAAGTAGGAAATCACACTTGTGCCGTCATATCTAGATTGCTGTCAATGATTATTCTGAGGTTGCAATTTTAAAGCGTGCTACTCACCCGTGAGGGTATTCAGGGCCCTGGGGGGGGGGGGGGGGAAGGGGTGGGGGGGAGGGATTGGGGCGTTGCAGCTCTGAGTCAGCCAAAAAGCCAGGTCTTGAGGCTCTTCCTGAAGGTGTGCAGAGTAGGAGAGAGTCTGATGTTGACCAGGAGCTCGCTCCAGGCCTTAGCCGTGATGTAGATGGTTCTTCCACCTGCTCTGGTTCTTCAGATGCACAGGGTTTCTGCAAGGTCAAGGTCGGTGGAGCTGAAGGTTTACTTTTAGATACGTGAAAGGAGACTCTTTCATTGAGGTATTTGGGTCCAGTGTTGTGGAGGGATTTGAAGGAGTGGAAGAGTTACTCTCTTCTTGATGGGGAGCCAGTGGAGGTCTCGCAGGTGTTGAGTGATGGGCTCATGTCGTGGGATCATGCTTTGCACGACATTTAAACCGAATCTTGACAATGAAAATACAAAGGTGCACTTTGCACAAGTCTAGAAAAATGGCATTGAAATGAGATAAGTTGAATTACCAGCACAGTTAAGGTGTGATTGACTAGGTAGAAACAGTAGAATTAATCAAATCATGAATTAAAAATGTTTAGCAACAGATTACCTTATATTGGTAACGAGGATGTCATGTAATTTAATGATGACATTTAGCATTTATATATGGTTTATTGTAGAGTGCTAAACAAACTCGACAATTATGTAATAAGTGCATGCAATTTGTTAGATGTCTGAAACTTTCAGTTTAAATGCCTAACATTATAAAGATCTTTTATTAGTACAAATGATTTTATTTTAGTGATCTTTCAAAATGATTTAGATTTTGCTACTTTTTGTAATTGTGGTAGTAGGCCACAATTAGAGTGGAACATTTCTGTGTAATAATCACTGACAACAAGACAAAACGGCTATATATGATATGTTTTATATGTCTTGTTATACTTGAACTTAATTAGGAGTTTTATTTTCCTTAATAAGAAAGGCTAACTTTAAAATACGTTTGAGATGTCTTTTCTCCTTAGGCTGAATCATTTCATAGACTTGTGCAATGAACTTTGATACATTACTGCAAATGTTGCTGTATTTATTCTTTTTCATGCAACATTGTTAAACTGACAACAGACTTTCTTACAGCCCACCTTTGTGTATAAATGGTGGGAACATGATCTTTAAGATATATCCCCGAGGAGCAACAAAGTAAATAAGCTCATTGTCAACTAACCTGTGAGGATGGAATGGACAATCGCTTCTCATGATGAGCATGGGAAAATACGCTGGAGTATCAATCTGAACCTGAAGAACAGAAGAATGATCATAGGAAAATCAGACCATTGTGGAATTAAATTAATTTGAACTATAAAAAGTGACTTTCCTAGTAGGAGCGATGCTTCCCCCATTTCACTGTCCTTGCCTGCAGCATGTCTGTTGGACTTATATTTATGTCCCTTGCCTTCTTACTCTTGCTGACAAACTTGCATTTTGAATGATTTGGAGCAGTTTGGTGAGAGACCAGACTTGAACTTTCCTGATTTATAATCCATTTCCCTTGCCATGCACTTTTCCCTTGGACATTAACTTGATCCTTTTGCCCATGCGATGAGAACCTTTGAGAACAATCCTTCTGCCTTTGTGGGTGGTAGGAATGTCAAACAATTAGGAAGCATCCTCTGATGGATATCTGTGTTTAGCAATAGATTTACAATGACTAGATGTGTATTTCGTTCTATAAAACTCACGACTGAACTTTTGAAAATGTTACTTTATTAATTGCTTTTGGATGCAATAACCAAATTGTGCAAATGTTCTTTTTAAAGGAATTGTGATTACAATTATTTGATTTTAAATTCATACTAGAGAAAGTTGTAGATTATTTCCAGAACATCAGGTTATTTTGCTCCTGTTCTGTGTAGCCACAGAAGAGCTCTTGGTCTGTAGGTTTTTTGTCAGACTAAACTTCTTCAGGAAGTTGGGTATCCCAAATGCAAAACTCAATTTTTACAACATGGTTCTGAGAATAATATATTTGAACCTGATCACCAATTTGTGAGTTGGCCACCAATTAATGGTCCTCACTGTGTGGTGGACAATTGGACATCCTAATTTCTCACCCCTCACTACAACAAAAAAGGGTCCATCGGAGGACCATCGCCCCCTGAGGGCGAACTACAAAATTAAATGTGGTAAAAGTTACATGTATGGGCCCAGTGCTAGAAACCCTCGAAAAAAGTGCTTCAGCTGCAACACTGGTGCAGGGGCGGTGGGTGACATTTGAAATTGGTGAGGCGCAAAGTGATTTGCATACAGCACCGTAGTGAGCGAGCGCAGCGAGCCTGCCCGAACCCCAAAAGGGCAGTTTGGGGGGGTTAACCCCCAAGAAAATTTTGAAAAAAAAGAAGAAAAATCATGCATTTTCAAGCAAATTTGAGAAAGCAGGAAGGTTAATAAAGCAATTGTGAAAGTGCAGTTATTACATTAATAGATGGCATAACATAGGTAGCTGCTTATTCAGTATAACTACAGAGCTTCGTACATTCCGTCCTATTACGCCCAGGTGCTGAATTCAGACTATAAGACTTTCACTCTACTTGTTGAAATCTACATGAGATCGTGTTAGTCCAGTCAGTGGCAAAGACCAGATCCCCCATAGGGTTCTGACTCTTACACGGTGTTACCTCATATGCACGCCACAGAATGAGACTCATGCAAGGTGTCCCCTCATGGCCACTCCTTGGGATGTCAATCAATCAATCAAAGATTTATAAAGTGTCTTACCTATAAATTTGCCAGACCATGTACAAGTTATCCACTTAGCTGTGTCAATGTCATTGTAATAGACATAAAGATCCACAACAGGAGCCTCAGCAATACCAGCGTAACCTAGGAAAGAACTGCAACAGAAAGTGTTGCCTCACAGCCTCAATATTGCTGCTGCAGAGAGAAGCCCATAGACGATACATCACCTCTTCCATTGGAGTGATAATCTTCCTCTGTCACAATCACAAAGAAGAAAATAGCTGTGGTGAAAACGTCACTTGATGACACGTCACCGCCTCCACTAGAATGGAAACCTTTTATACATCCTGCTTCAATGAAGAAAATGCCCCCCGGCATGAGCGCCACTACACACTTGCTTTTTGTGTGGACACACTTCTGATGCACTCAGTATGGGCAATGCCTCTCAGGAAGACTAGACCAGTCACACGATACAGAATATGCTATACATCAACAATCCGATCATCTGTTGACCCCTGAATCTTAACACGACCGACAGACCATAAGAAAGAGACACTAGGCTGCTTGTTATAACACTCACAGCTCAAAAGAACACCTGCAACTTGTCATTTTTTGCACCATCTAGTGGCACCACCTTCAGGACGTCGACAGCCACCATGCATCACATATGGCTCTCTCCTAACATACGAACAGCAGCTAAACTCTAAACCTCACCTGCTGATGTTTACAACTAAATTCGTCAACTATCGAGAGACTGCTGAAAAACTTTAGTTTGCTGGAACATTAAATCATAGACCTGCAGAAACTACCCCACCTGCCATTTTCGGCCATATATGTTTATATATATGCACCAGTGAAGTAACTGACGGAGATTCATGTGCGCAACCAGAAATACATTTTTTTTAAATTAGTGATAAGAAACAAAAAGGTAAATATAATAAGCACAATACATAAATGCTTTTTAATTTTGCATGGGTCGATCAGAAAGGCGTGACGAGTCCAGGTCCGGCGCGCGATCGATTGCTGGCACTCCACACCTGCACAGGTGAAACGTTTTAAAAACACTACCAGCCATTGCTCGGGAACATTCTAGACTAGAGTATAAAGCCGCGCGAAAAAGACGGTGTGTCGGGTGAGTTTATCCTACGCTTTCAGAGGTGCTAAAGTCCTTTATCAGACACCTGCAATGAATCGTGCACCCACCTTGCAGCCAATTTCTGCCACAACCACCACTTACCCCTCCTTTCGCCCAGACAATAAAAAGAGCGAGGGATTCAGGCTAGGCGCGTCGACGGTCGCGTCCTCTCAGGCCTTTGCAACGAGGGAGCCCCAGAGCCAGCGCCCCGTCCCTCTGTCTCCGCGCCACGGTCCCCGCAGAGCTGTAGTGTGTGGCATTACAGAACTTACATATAGTTAGTGAGGCTGGGAAGGGAAGTGGAACTTAATGTCAATTATTAAATATTTTAAACACATTTTAAATTAAATTAAAAACATGTTGTGCTCTCAACTTTGAACGTCAAAATAGCAGTGGTTAATATATGGTGATTTGAGTCATCAATCGTGATGGACAGACCCTTGGAAGCTTACATGGAAGTGCATAAAATATGCAATAAAAAACACATGTCAGAGCAGCTCTGTGTGATTTCCATTTCCATAATCGGATAAACTCTGTGTTTAAGGGGTTTTCTGGGGATGAACAGCCCACAGAAGACAGCCGTTTACTCTGCTGTGTGCTTCCAGGGATATTGTAAATGAGGTTTGTTTCCTCATGCTAAGACCCCGTCAGGGGCCTAACTCTCCCTTTTTTGGCAGGTCCTTCTTGGGGTGTAGGTTAAATCTCACCCCTTCCTCTCCTCTCTCCTCCTGCCTCCGCTGCACAAATGCAAAACCCAGGGAGAAAGGTGCGAAACCTGTCAGAAGCGCTCTCTACCCACTCCCCATAATGCGCCTATACTTTCCTGAAGAATACCTCTTTCGACTGATCGCTCAACACCCTGTTGGCTCTGATTGTGGAAAGCACACCTTACAAGCACAAGATAACCGCCATGTAATAGATAGTGCGACAATTTACTTCGCAGCATGTTTCGAGCTGCTAATTGATCATTTCAGTCCAGGAATTATATGGAATAAATTATAGCCATCAAAAGGATATCACGGTTCATTTTGGGAAGCGGAGCCAGTGTCGCTTCTTGTTCATCAATGGAGCTTTGCACTGTCGCCTTGTTCTATTGGATTTTACCTGTGAGGGATGCGAGTCTGGAAGCAGCCAGTAGGCCGCTGTATTTGGAAACATCGAACATAAAACAGTAGTTGTGAAATGCTCTCGTTCCATTTCACAGTAAAATAGGACTTTTATGACAGTCTTATCCTTAAAATCAGCAGGGCCTTTATAGCAGGCCTGTCCAGAGTCAGACATGGCAAGGGCCACTTGAAAACCACCATCAATTTGTATGATAGCAGAAGTGAGCTGGGACCCTGCCGTTTCACCCCTCAACATTTTAATTGATGAAAGATTTTAATTTATTTCACTGTCTTTTGCGTTGTTCCATAAAGCCCAGATTATGCTGACAGCGAGTTCATTTTAATTCGATGTCCATGGTCATAGAATAGAATGGCAACCATACATCAATTATAATATATTGTTTTAAAAAAAAATTGATTTAATGGTTAACCCAGGCTGTTCTCTTCCCCTTCCCTTGAGGTGTGGGGTGTAGCATCAGCCGCTGACCCAGAGACAGTAGGAACCTGAAGGACGGTGAATCACTTCATGTCTGTCCCAAAAGGTCCACCGACATGAAAAAAGCTTACTTTTCATAGGATTGCTTTGTAATAAGTATAGATCATATTTGAAAAACATGGAAACTTTTCCAAAAGAAAAAGAAAATGAACAAAAAACTTTGGTCTGAAGTATAATATATTAAGATGGACAGGAAGTGCGTGAAAATGCAGATACTAAGCATATAGTGAAGTGGAAAGTCTATCTGAAAACCACCGTGTGTCACAGCTCAGGCAGATAAGCGAGTTTTAAAACGAAAACAGAAGGAGGCAGGCGGGCTATCATGAGGGATGGCTGGGAATTTACCACCTTGTCTGATTGAAGACAGCAGAAAAACATCACAAGACACACCATGCAGTAACGTGTTAATGCATGTGAATTGGCACTTAATGAGACTGGGCCCTTCCAAAGAATTCCATCACAAACACCAGGCACGTCTTTATTCGAGAGCCTGTCAGCCCGATGCATGAAAAATAGGCTAAATGCATCCGGCAATGTAACAAAATCACTACAACGATCCACAAAAACGCTTGAACACGTGGTATCAGGGTGATGGGGCCACCAACAACCATCAAACTTAGAACCCCACAAGTTTACACATTCTATATTCCATAATATATCCACATTCTTTGTTCTCTTTCCAATCTCTATCCTGCATTTTTAAACACCGTTTTCTAATACAGATAATAAAGATGGTTATTCTCGGCCGTCAGACTTACCCGAGCACAGTATTCGGGGAGATTTTTGAAATCCGCCTGCAGAATACTCCTAAGAAAGGGTAGGGACTCACGACCACGAGGAGGCGAGTCGACTGAACCGGATCCTCCAACGTCAGCAGCTGCGAAATGGCCAATCACTGCATGACTACATTCAAGTTAGACACAGTGATTGGCCATTATGCAGTGCTGCTGAGCAGCAGTGCACTACCCACACACGTCATCCAATAATGGATTGCTGCGCGGTGACCGGCCAATCCTGGCGCTGCATGCAGCGCCAGGATTGGCTAGGGGGCACACTCGCTGCTCGCCCTCTGCCCTTCCTAACGCTGGGGGCTGGCCTGCCCGGCTAAACCTGCACCACCCTGGTCATTCACTAGGAGGGGGAACTTACTGCGCATGCTTGGGCAAGTTTCAGCCCCAAGCTTCACATGCGCGCTAGGGGTACCTGACTGTCTCTGCTGCTACAGCGCTGGTGATGTCACACTGTCACTCAAGCTGTGCAGGACAGCCCCCCTACACGCAGCGGGTGATGCCCTGATTCCAGGCTCGGCGGCGCAAAAACAAATTACTCCTGGTGGCGATTTATTTCTAAATAAAAGTTAAGTAGTTTAGCAATTCCAGCCGCGGGTCCATGTGGACTAGTGGGGCTACGCCCCTACGCCCCAATGGACGCACCGCGGCTGCACTGGTGTAGGTTTTGTGTGTGGGTCCAAGTTCAGCCAGCCACCAGTTGAGTCCCATGTTGAGCTGTTCTTGCTGAAGATCTTCTGTCTTGTGTGTGTTGAGCTAGAGACATTTTTTTTCATCCAGTTAGTGACTTTGGAAATGCATGTGGTGAACTTGTTTCTTTTGCTGGGGATCTTGTCAGAAAGGGAGAGTATGAGTTGTGTATTATCTGCTCATGAGAGGATGTTTATGTTGTGTGCATGGATGACGTTGACCAGAGGGATCATGAATGCGTTCAGAGGAGTGAGGTGCCAGGCTGACAACTTCTATCTGTTAAGAATGAACCATTCCTGCGGGGAGCAGGTCCTTGAATGCCAATCTTGTGCAGGTGCCTGATGGGTATGGGGTGTGAGACCATGTCAAATGCTCTGCAGAGAGGTGCAGGAGATTGAGGGCTGCTGTGTCTCCTCTGTCAGGAATCATGCATATGCCGGCTGTGGTGCCAATGAATGCTGTTTCAGTACTGTGGTTGGGCCTGAATAAGGACTTTGTCTCATCAAGGAGATGGTGGTTGTTGAGGTAGTCGGTGAGGTATGGTTTATTAGTTTCTCTAAGACCTTTGGTATGGTAGGAGGAAGATGGGTTTGCAGTTAGAAAGTGTGTCTGGGTCAGCTAGATGGTTTCTTGGTTTCCAGGTACCTGGGAATGTGGGTGAGTTGATGGAGGCACCGAGGATAGGTGCTAGTGCTTCGCTGATCGGTAGGAGTCCTCTGGTGGAGGCACGGTGGGGCAAGGAGCTTCTGAGTGGGTGGTCTTAATGGTACCATTGATTTTGACAGTGATAATGACATGCCACAAAGTCACGGTTCATTCATCAGCTCTGATAAAAAAAAGTTGAATTGCAATACTGCTGGGGTCTGGTTGAGGGCCATAGTTGCTCTATATGGAGGGTTTTGTGTTACAGAAGTATTTTGAGAGCTTGTTGCAAAGGTCTTGTTGCTGCGAAGGTATTGTGAGCAGGCCATGTTGCCGGAGGCAGTAGGAGGCACAGTGAAACCTTTGATGACTGCAAACATTTCCCTGCTGCTTGCCTTGCTGCTGCTAGTAACACAGGCCAGAAAATTACCTTCTCATTATGTTATTAGATAGAGAGGCAAAGCATTTTGCAGGCCTTCTACTAACTGGACTATTGCTCTGGGCTGAAGAAAAACGAATTGTTCCCTCCAATCAGTCTGGATTCACATGAGGTCGGCACGCCACCAACATTTTAACACTCTCTGTAATAACGGACAAATTAACACTAAACAAGCAAGCGACCTATCTCTTTTTGTGGACTTTTAGGCTGCATTAGACTATGTGCAGCTAAATCTCCTCTGACAAAAACGGGTACACTTGGGTGTTAGACCTGACATCATTGGCTTGAGTCTCTCCTCCATTTTTTCTGTTTGCCTCCACTGTTTTACGATGTTTTGCTGGTATATGCTTTGGGCGCTGTGCCACTGCTGATCAGTGCCACGGCTCAAGTGCTCCCTAGGTTAAATTGATGTATCTATTGTATCCATGTTTGGCTTATTTGGTTTACTGTCAGTCCCTAGTCTAGTGCACCAGGAGTGCCGGGGCTTGTAAATACAAATGCTGCTCGTGGGCTTGCAGCACGTGTTGTGCCACCCACAGGAGCGGCCTCGTAAAAGAATGTCTACGGGTCGGTCATTGCGAGACCCACGTGCAGCCTAGTGCTGTCACGCAGGCTGCGCGAGTATACCTACTTGCCAGCCCCTCAAACCTTCCCTTGACTTCATGTTAGTCACCCCTATGGTAGGCCCACGGGCAGGGTGCATTGTAAGTGTAAGGTAGGACACGCCTGACCAAGTTGGCATGTCCTGATAGTGAACAACCGCCATCTTCGTTCTTCACTATTGCGAGGTAGCCTGCTCTCCATTAGTTAGAATGGGTCGCCGGGATTATTAATGCTATGATCCTAGCTGGCTCGGGGAGCATGGTGCAATGGCGAGTTTGGTATCCCTGAACTCGGGGTTTAATTACGCATCCGTTGGTGTGGATGGTTTTTGGACTCTGGGTTCGAAAATAGCACTTTTAGAAAGTGTCTATTTTCGTGTCTAACCATTTCTGGTTTCTGCTGGTCTTGCGTGTGTGTGAAAGGAGCTGGGTGGCTCCAAGAGGTCTGGATGAGGCAGTGTGGGATGAGTGGGACATTTGCCTTGAGAGTAGGGGGAGAGTAGTTGTTGATAGCCTGCCCTGCCTGGTACAATGCTGGCTCCACCTCCTGCCAAGCGGCTGATGGCTCTGTGCCTGCCAAGGACGATCCTAGCCCCACCTCCTGCCAGGAGGCCGATAGCTCTGCTCCTGCCATTGTCAATGCTGGCTCCACCTCCTGCTGGGCGTCTGAGGACCCAGCCCTGCTCAGTGAATAGGCCAGGTGCTTCTACCTGGCTCCACCCATGACAGACCCAGGATGTTGGGAAATCCCCCTGCATGGACAAAGGGATCAAAGCCGAGAAGGGGTATAAGAGAAGGACCCCTGAACCAAGAATTTAGATCACTTCTGACAAGGAACCCTGTAACCAAGGACAAGAGGCCTGCTGATCTGAGGACTTGCCTACCCCTTCTGCCAGTGTGCTGTTTGCTGGGGGGAATCCTGCAGTGCTTCTTTATTTTTTGCCAAGGAACCAGGAGAGAGGAACTGTGTGTGTACTCTCACGCTTGCTAAGAAAATCTCCAAGGACTGGAAGAGTGCCAGTCTCCTGCTGAAGTCACAGGGCTAAAGGACTTCATCTGCTTAAAGTGCTATTTGCTGGAACCTGTGAATCCGGCACCTCTGAAAGAACCAGCAATCTCGACGCCGACGGACGTCGCCGAATACAGCTCGACATAGTGAGTAACGGCTCCAGTGTCCCGCTTCCTCGACGACCGGCCGCCGGGCCCGATCGACGCCAGCAGCAACGCCAGTGAGTAGTGAGTACGGCTCCAGCTCCAAGGGACCTCGTGTTTGCACCGCTGCTGATCGCATCGCCTCGTGCCCTCTCGACGCCGTGAGCGCTGCTCACTCTGTGCAACCGCATCATCGACGACAACGCCTGCTGAGGCCTGATCGACACCGAAGACGCGACGCCGGATTGCTCGACGCCGCTGATCATCGTGTGCTTCATTATCCAAAGGTACTGTGTTGTTGGGGGTCTGTGTGACTCCGGGCTCGACGTAGCGCTCCTCGCCGAACCTTTGGATTAACTTTGCCTCGACGTCGTGTAGCCCCCGTGTGGGTTACCCTGTTGCTAAGAACTGTATTGCCAAGAAGAAGATTTGCTTTGATACTAAAGACTTTTGTGCTAAAGAAGAAACTACAGTTGAACTATCCTTTTTCCCTTCCCGGAGTATTTATTAAGATTGTGTACATTTTTGTCGTTATTTGGTCTTGTGCTAAGCCTTATATAAAAATACTTATTTTTATAATACTACGGTGTCGTATCCATTGGTAGTGTAATCACTTTATTACTGTATGTGGTCATAAATGCTTAACACACAGCCTCTGAGATAAGCCTGTCTGCTCTGCCAAGCTACCAAGGGCGTGAGCAGGGGTTATCGAAGGGTGTGATCCCCTTGCCCTGACTAGAAAAGGTGTGTCCCTATTTGTCAGAAGTGTATACCTCTGCCAACTAGAGACAGCCGGTTCTAACATTGGATGCAGCGGTGAGGATTTGGACCTTGCATTTATGACCCATGTGCAGTGATTAGTGTGCGCTACATAGTGAAAGCAGACCATAGCGCACTCACAATCTAATTGGGAAGGATCCTATTTTTGGTTCTCCGCTTTTCTGAAACTTGATATTTTTTGAACACTGCCAGTTTTGACCATGAGTGACACCGGAGTCACTACCCCTGTCGTTGTTGTGGAGGAATTTGATAAAGAGAAGATGAAGGGATACGGGAAAAAGCAGCTGCAGCACTTTTGCAAGCAGTTTAAAGTTCCTACCGCAGGCATCTCCAGAAAGGAGGGATTTTTCAAAGCACTGGAGGCCTGGTTGGAGTCCAGAGATCCCACTGATCCGGTGGTGGTGCCGCCAGTGGAAGGGGAAGAGGAGGCGCCAGCGAATGGGCCTGATCCTCTCCCGGAAGCAGTGTTTCCTCCAAAGGTCTTTCCCCTGAAGAACGAGAAGAAAGGGCGAAGGAGCGTGCATACAACATGGAAATGGCAAGGCTAAAGATAAATGGGCAGTTGGAGTTAGAAAATGCAAGAGGTAGAAGAGAAGCTGATTTGGAGACCAAAAGGTTAGATTTTGAAAGAGAGAAGTTAGCGTTGGAGCGTGATACCAAGTTGAGGGAGTTGGACATCCAAGCTAAGAAATTAGAATTGAATCCCTCTGGTGGCAGCATTCCATCTGGGCCTGCAGAAAGTAAGTTTTACTTTCCCAAAGATGTGATAAAAGATTATCATAGGAACGAAGATATTGGTCAGTGGTTTAAGGCGTATGAGTTAGCATTGTTGGCCCACCGGGTCCCTGAGAAGGATTGGGGAGCGGGGTTGTGGGGTCGCTTTGTGAATGAGGGGAGAGATACCCTGTTAGACATGCCTGTTGAGGATAGGATGTCATATGTTCATATGAAAGATGCTTTAATGTTACGGTATGGCCTAACCCCCGAGAAGTACAGACAAGCTTTTAGAGAATGTAAGAAGTTGCCTGGTACGACGTGGGTTGAATATGTGTCTTATTTTTGCAGAGCCATGGATGGTTGGGTAAAGGGCAGCAAAGTGGAAAGTTATGAAGCTCTTTATGATTTGTTTGCTTGGGAGCATTTGTCTAATAACTGTTTTCCAGAGCTGCACCAGCACCTGATTGATAGCAAGATATCTAACCCTAGAAAACTTGCTGAGGAGGCGGACCGTTGGGTCAGTACCAGGGTCCACAAGGGTCCAGTGGGAGACTCAGCCAAAGGTGGGCAGGGTCCCCAGCAGAAGAATGGGGGGGTCAAGGGTAAACAGAAGGAGTCCCAGAAAGGGCCCCAAAGTAATCCCCAAGGGAACCAAGGGAAAGGTTCCCAGCCTCCCCCTGAGAAGAAGCCAGGGGCCCCGACGGGTAAACCTGTTCATAGGGGCCCCCTAACCTGCTACACTTGTGGGCAGGTGGGACACCGGTATTACGATCCCCAGTGTCCCATGAAGAAATCGAATGCACCGCCGAGTGCACCCCCCGTCAGTTGACGAGTGTAGCCTTGGGGGGGGGAGGAGATGGTTGTCCATGGTGGGAGGGGTCCCGCAGAAATGTCCCTGGTCTCGCTAGGAGACATGCAAATGGTCCCTCCACCCCCTCTGCCTAGTAACACTAGTAAATATAGGCAGTGGGTGACCATTAATGGCCATAGAGTGGAAACTCTCAGAGACACCGGAGCGAGTGTGACAGCTGTCAAGTGTCACTTAGTGTCCCGAGAGCAGGTGGTTCCCCACGCATTCTACCCCGTGATAGCTGCCGACAACTCCCAGAAAGAGTGTGAGGTGGCTCAGGTTTCCTTTGAATGGGGGGGAGTTTCAGGTACTCTTCAGGTTGCTGTGAGGCCCGCCATGCCTGTCGATTGTCTCCTGGGCAATGATTTAGAAGACTCCCCTTGGGCGAAGGTGGAGAGAGAGGCGCACTTGAAAATGTTGGGCGTGCCAGAGTGGGTGTGTGCAACCACTCGATCGATGACAGCGAGTAAGGGTGTCGATGGGGTCCCGGAGCCTGAAAGTACGGCCCAGGACCCAGCTGTGAAGAGAAGAGGCAGGAGGCGCGGGAAACCGGCCCCCGTAGTTCCCGTGGTCCAGGAGGAGGTAGACCCTGAGGGGGATGCCCTGGAGCCCACAGGGGAACAAATTGCCGAACTGGGAGACTTGCCCGAGCTGACCCATTGGCAGCAGGATGGTGGTCCCTCCAGGGAGGAATTCTGTGCCGAACAGAAGGTGTGCCCTTCTCTTGTGGGCATGAGGCAGCAGGCCTCAGCCCAATCCTCAGGTGATCAGTCAGGGTCACATTTTGTGTACTGGGAGAACGACCTCCTGTATAGCGAGCCTAAGGCTGCTGAGCCTGGGTCAGCCCGTGTGCTGGTGGTACCCCAGCGCTTCAGAGCCTTCCTACTGGGTTTGGCTCATGACGTTCCGTTAGCTGGACATCTGGGGCAGGACAAGACCTATGACAGGCTTGTCACCCATTTTTACTGGCCTCAGATGCGAAGGGATGTAGACATCCATTGCAAGACTTGTCACACTTGCCAGGCAAGTGGGAAAAGCGGTAGGAAGCAGAAGGCTCCCCTCCAACCTTTTCCAGTGGTCAGTACCCCCTTTGACCGGGTGGGTATTGACATTGTTGGGCCCCTGGACCCCAAGACAGCCCTGGGCAACAGGTTCATCCTGGTCTTGGTGGACCATGCCACACGGTACCCGGAAGCCATCCCTCTCCGAACAGTGACGGCCCCCGTGGTGGGACGGGCACTGATGGGTGTTTTCTCCCGGATGGGGTTCCCCAGAGAGGTGGTGTCAGACCGGGGCACCAACTTCATTTCGAACTATATGAAGTCTCTGTGGAAGGAGTGTGGGGTAACCTACAAGTTCACCACTCCTTACCACCCCCAAGGAAACGGGCTGGTTGAGAGATTCAACCGGACCCTGAAAGGCATGATCATGGGTCTCGAAGAACCAATGAGGCGGAAATGGGACGTCCTCTTGCCATGCCTGTTGTTTGCTTACCGAGAGGTGCCGCAGAAGTCTCTAGGGTTCAGCCCCTTTGAGCTCTTATACGGTCACCCGGTAAGAGGGCCTTTGAGTCTGGTCAAGGAAGGCTGGGAGCAATCTCCCAGGAAACCTCCCCAGGATGTATACAGTTACATGCTGGCCTTTCGGAACCAGACTCGGCGCTTCAGAGAACTTGCTCAGGCAAATCTGGAGGCTAGCCAGGAGGAGATGAAGCGTTGGTATGACCGGAATGCCACTCTGGTAGAGCTTCAGCCTGGTCAGGAAGTGTGGGTCATGTCCCCGGTGGAACCTTGTGCGCTCAAGGACAGGTGGACTGGACCGTTTAAGGTTGTGGAGAAGAAGAGCGATGTCACCTACTTGGTGGACTTGAAATCTCCCAGGAACCCCTTGCGGGTCCTGCATGTCAACCGTTTGAAGCCCCACTTAGAAAGGTCCGAAGTGGGCATGCTCCTAGCTACAGATGCTGGAATGGAGGAGGAGAGTGAGCCTCTTCCTGACCTCCTGTGTGCTAAAGAGCAAGACGGGTCAGTGGATGGTGTGGTCCTCTCTGACACACTGACCCTTGAGCAGAAACAGGATTGTCGCCACCTGTTGGGACAATTCCCGGATCTGTTTTCCTTGGTTCCGGGTGTCACTCATTGGTGTGTCCATGACGTTGACACCGGAGACAACCCTCCTGTGAAGCACAAGGCTTACAGGGTGACTGACAAGGTTAGAGCATACAATAAGGAGGAGGTCTCCAAAATGTTTGCGTTAGGGGTAATTGAGTCCTCTAGCAGTCCTTGGGCCAGCCCAGTGGTCTTGGTCCCGAAGGCTGCAGCGCCTGGTGCTTCACCAGAACTCCGGTTCTGCGTGGATTACCGAGGACTCAATTCGGTCACGAAGACTGACGCGCACCCCATCCCCAGAGCTGATGAGCTCATCGATCGGTTGGGGGCTGCCCGGTAACTCAGTACGTTTGATCTAACCTCTGGGTACTGGCAGATCGCCTTGACTGATGGGGCAAAGGAGAGGTCCGCATTCTCAACACCAGATGGGCTATACCAGTTCCGGGTGATGCCCTTTGGGATGAAGAATGCCCCTGCCACCTTCCAGAGGTTGGTCAACCAGGTCTTGGCCGGACTGGAGGATTTCAGTGCCGCCTACCTGGACGACATCGCAGTGTTCAGCGCCAGCTGGGAGGAACACTTGCGCCACCTCCAGGAAGTGTTGTTGGCCCTGCGCGGAGCAGGCCTCACAATCAAAGCCAGTAAGTGCCAGATTGGGCAGGGTTCGGTGGTGTACTTGGGGCACCAAGTAGGGAGCGGCAAGGTTGCCCCCCTGCAACCCAAGATTGATACCATCCTGGCGTGGGCACCGCCCAAAACCCAAACTCAGGTGAGAGCCTTCTTAGGACTCACGGGTTACTACAGGAGGTTTGTCAAGGATTACGGCAACATTGTGCACCCCTTGACTTCGCTGACTTCCAGGAAGCAGCCACGAAACGTGATCTGGACTGATGCCTGTCAAACGGCCTTCGACACCCTGAAAACTGCAATGTGCACAGCACCTATACTCCAGGCACCCGACTTTTTGAAAGAATTTATTGTCCAGACGGACGCTTCAGAGCATGGCGTGGGGACAGTTCTAGCTCAGATAAATGAAGAGGGCCGAGACTTGCCTGTAGCCTTCATCAGTAGGAGGTTACTTCCCAGGGAAACGAGGTGGAGTGCGATAGAGAGAGAAGCATTTGCTGTGGTCTGGGCGCTGAAGAAGCTAAGACCCTTCCTGTTTGGGACTCACTTCCGGGTTCAGACAGACCACAGGCCCCTCAGATGGTTGATGCAGATGAGGGGTGAGAATCTGAAACTGTTGAGGTGGTCCATTTCCCTACAGGGGATGGACTTTACGGTGGAACACCGCCCTGGTACAGATCACGCCAATGCTGATGGTCTGTCCAGATTTTTCCGCCTTAGTGATGAGGACTCCCTAGGTCAAGGGTAGTTCTCCCCACATTTCAGCTGGAGGTGACACGTGTTAGACCTGACATCATTGGCTTGAGTCTCTCCTCCATTTTTTCTGTTTGCCTCCACTGTTTTACGATGTTTTGCTGGTATATGCTTTGGGCGCTGTGCCACTGCTGATCAGTGCCACGGCGCAAGTGCTCCCTAGGTTAAATTGATGTATCTATTGTATCCATGTTTGGCTTATTTGGTTTACTGTCAGTCCCTAGTCTAGTGCACCAGGAGTGCCGGGGCTTGTAAATACAAATGCTGCTCGTGGGCTTGCAGCACGAGTTGTGCCACCCACAGGAGCGGCCTCGTAAAAGAATGGCTACGGGTCGGTCATTGCAGACCCACGTGCAGCCTAGTGCTGTCACGCAGGCTGCGCGAGTATACCTACTTGCCAGCCCCTCAAACCTTCCCTTGACTTCATGTTAGTCACCCCTATGGTAGGCCCACGGGCAGGGTGCATTGTAAGTGTAAGGTAGGACACGCCTGACCAAGTTGGCATGTCCTGATAGTGAACAACCGCCATCTTCGTTCTTCACTATTGCGAGGTAGCCTGCTCTCCATTAGTTAGAATGGGTTGCCGAGATTATTAATGCTATGATCCTAGCTGGCTCGGGGAGCATGGTGCAATGTCGAGTTTGGTATCCCTGAACTCGGGTTTAATTACGCATCCGTTGGTGTGGATGGTTTTTGGACTCTGGGTTCGAAAATGGCACTTTTAGAAAGTGTCTATTTTCGTGTCTAACCATTTCTGGTTTCTGCTGGTCTTGCGTGTGTGTGACAGGAGCTGGGTGGCTCCAAGAGGTCTGGATGAGTCAGTGTGGGATGAGTGGGACATTTGCGTTGAGAGTAGGGGGAGAGTAGTTGTTGATAGCCTGCCCTGCCTGGTACAATGCTGGCTCCACCTCCTGCCAAGCGGCTGATGGCTCTGTGCCTGCCATGGACGATCCTAGCCCCACCTCCTGCCAGGAGGCCGATAGCTCTGCTCCTGCCAGTGTCAATGCTGGCTCCACCTCCTGCTGGGCGTCTGAGGACCCAGCCCTGCTCAGTGAATAGGCCAGGTGCTTCTGCCTGGCTCCACCCACGACAGACCCAGGATGTTGGGAAATCCCCCTGCATGGACAAAGGGATCAAAGCCGAGAAGGGGTATAAGAGAAGGACCCCTGAACCAAGAATTTAGATCACTTCTGACAAGGAACCCTGTAACCAAGGACAAGAGGCCTGCTGATCTGAGGACTTGCCTACCCCTTCTGCCAGTGTGCTGTTTGCTGGGGGGAATCATGCAGTGCTTCTTTATTTTTGCCAAGGAACCAGGAGAGAGGAACTGTGTGTGTACTCTCAAGCTTGCTAAGAAAATCTCCAAGGACTGGAAGAGTGCCAGTCTCCTGCTGAAGTCACAGGGCTAAAGGACTTCATCTGCTTAAAGTGCTATTTGCTGGAACCTGTGAATCCGGCACCTCTGAAAGAACCAGCAATCTCGATGCCGATGGACGACGCCGAATCCAGCTCGACATAGTGAGTAACGGCTCCAGTGTCCCGCTTCCTCGACGACCGGCCGCCAGGCCCGATCGACGCCAGCAGCAACGCCAGTGAGTAGTGAGTACGGCTCCAGCTCCAAGGGACCTCGTGTCTGCACCGCTGCTGATCGCATCTCCTCGTGCCCTCTCAACGCCGTGAGCGCTGCTCACTCTGTGCAACCGCATCATCGACGACGACGCCTGCTGAGGCCTGATCGACACCGAAGACGCGACGCCGGATTGCTCGACGCAGCTGATCATCGTGTGCTTCATTATCCAAAGGTACTGTGTTGTTGGGGGTCCGTGTGACTCCGGGCTCGACGTAGCGCTCCTCGCGGTCGACGCCGAACCTTTGGATTAACTTTGCCTCGACGTTGTGTAGCCCCCGTGTGGGTTACCCTGTTGCTAAGAACTGTATTGCCAAGAAGAAGATTTGCTTTGATACTAAAGACTTTTGTGCTAAAGAAGAAACTACCGTTGAACTATCCTTTTTCCCTTCCCGGAGTATTTATTAAGATTGTGTACATTTTAGTCGTTATTTGGTCTTGTGCTAAGCCTTATATAAAATTACTTATTTTTATAATACTACGGTGTCGTATCCATTTGTAGTGTAATCACTTTATTACTGTATGTGGTCATAAATGCTTAACACACAGCCTCTAAGATAAGTCTGTCTGCTCTGCCAAGCTACCAAGGGGGTGAGCAGGGGTTATCGAAGGGTGTGATCCCCTTGCCCTGACTAGAAAAGGTGTGTCCCTATTTGTCAGAAGTGTATACCTCTGCCAACTAGAGACAGCCGGTTCTAACATTGGGCATTCCCGCATGTCTTCTAAAAGCAACATAGCTGTTGTACATGGGCACTTGGGCAAGAGAAAGAATAGGAGACAGTTCATTATTGTCCAGAAAAATAGAAACCTCCCAGGGTCTAGAGCAAGGATGTATATTGGCACCAATGCTGTTCAACCTTTTTTGTCTGGCATGCCCCCAGCCCTGGAGGAGGTAAATGCCCACGCCCCTAAATTAGGAGACATGCACATTTCTAATCTCTTGTATGCAGATATGATCCTCCTAAGTCAAACAAAAATTGGTCTATGATGTCTTATTGACAGCCTTATTCATTGTTCTATAACCAACGACATGTGAATAAATCAGAAGAAAACTAGCGTCATGGAAGTGAGCAAAATGTTACAGAAAGGCACAAATAAAACGTACAAGGTCAACAACTAGAGTCGATGAAATCGTACAAATACCTTGGAATATTATTTCATGACAAAGGCTCCTTCAACCAACACAGGATGAAGCTCCAGAGGATCTTTCAAGTCACACTTCACGGGGATCACAAGACGACCCAAGTTTCCTGCCACTGCTAGAGGTAATTGCAGCAAAATTATTACCAAACCTCTCCTATAGAAGTGAGGGGCTACGAGGTAAAGACGCAATGCTTTTAAATTCGATCTGCGAAAAAATAAGAAAAGGCGCATATACTATGGTAACGAATAAAGTCTTTGAAAGGTAACCAACTGTGTAAATCCCTCTGGCACGAAATACAAGCAAACAAAAATGTACCTCCTCGCCGGCATTGATAACCTGGGCGTTCAAGCACTTTAAAGACATTCAAAAAAGCAATAAATGACGTGATAAAAAAAAACTCTGCGGCAAAAGACAAAGAGACACTATCAACCATATCTCATGCCTGGATGGTCCTAAAAGACTATAAAACTCTTAAATCTCAGCCTTACCTGGAGGCCGGATGACTCAGGCATTTAAAAGAGCATTTTATTAGACACTATTTTGGTGTTCTTCCAGGACATGCTCATACTGTGCCCTGGCTTCGGGAAACTAAAATGGCTTGCTACAGATTGTGCAAAACTGGGGAGGAAAACATTGTTCACATATAACTTGCATCTGCCCTGGTCTTGCGAGCGAAAGGAGGGCATTGGAGCACCTTTCAATAAACATAATATTGCACTTGCAGGCAGGCTGTGATTGTATGCTTTAAGGCAACAGACACCACACTGTCATTCTACTCAATTTTTAAATAAAAAAAATTGGACCACTGTGAGACCATGTTGTTTTAAATCTACAGACACTTAACTGAACTCATTTTTAACCCAAGTCAAAGATAATCGCTATAAATTGCAATATTTCAAATTGTATTATCTATATTTTGGAATGTTGTGAAGAATGTAGCTGTAGCCATTTTAAAATGGGTTAATGTATGGTACAGTTTTTAATAACTATGCATAGTAAATTTATCTATCTTCCTGCAGCTAGACATGAACTGAGGCACCAACAACGGGACATGGGGAGTAACTAAGCACATTTTATACACACATTTTATTTATTTATTTATTTATATATATCATTTCTAGAGCGCACTGTCACCTGACAGGCATCCTGGCGCTAATAGTGACTCGACATAACATACCTCCTTAAGAGCCTACTGAAGCCCACCCCTAGATCTTGGGAAATAACCATGTTTTTAAATTCCTTGTAAATAGTAGGAGGTCACTGATTTGTCTCAGCTCAAAATGCAAGGTGTTCCAGAGCATTGCAGCAGCGACCCCAAAGGATCTATCACCTGTTCTAACTTTTTTAAATCTAGGGATTTTTATCAGTTTTGCACCAAATGAGCGTAATGTTCGAGCAGGAAAATACCACTCAAATTTGCTTTGAAAAGAGGTAGGACCTATTCCAGTCAAGGCCTTAAATAACAAGCAGAGTGATTTAAACTGGATACTTTGTTTCACAGGAAGCTAGTGCAGCTACGCCAGAGCAAATGAGGCGGAGGACCTTCTAGACCATCCTAGTACTAATTTCGCTGAAGTTGACTGTAGCCTCTGCATCCTAGCAAGTAGAAACTTCGGTGACTCAAGGAGGAGGGCATTACAGTAGTCAACTCTGCTAAGTACGGTGCTCCAAGCTATCAATGAGTGCGCCAAAGGAGGAAGCAAGGGAAAAATCTTCTGTAAAGAACGGATAATAGCCAGGCAACAGCCTACTACTTTCGCCACATGCGCCTCCAAAGTAAGATTACAATCAAATGTCACACCCAGGTTGCGAATTGACTTAACAGACTGAACCAAATTGGAGGGATCAAAGGGCCAAAAATTACTAGGCAGCCCAGAAGGAATCCTTTCCGAGGTACAGTAAAGCAACTCCGTTTTGGACGCATTAAATTGGAGCGAGTTATCCCTCAGCCACAATGTAGTGTCCCGCATGCAACTATGTAACTCATCTAGAGATGTTGAATGGGCTCCCTCCAGGGAGAGAATTAATTGCGTATCATCCGCATAGTTAACAATCTCAATGTTATGACGCTTGATGACAGCCGGGGAAACAAAAGGGAGGTTGCTGCACTGTTCCTATGAAAGGTGAGGGAAAGGTTAACTGGCATGACCAAAGATGTTAGAGTAACATCCTGGGGCATCCATTTTGTTGGATGTAATAGCCTCACACACCCCGAAGGATGTCATGCTTCATCATCGGCGGTAGCTCCTCGTCGGGGAGGCGGTGCAATCCCCGACGGGCTCACCTCAAAGAGGGGCTCTTTGGCGGAGATCTTTTTCCAACTGCCTTATGGTGAGGTGGGGGTGTGTGGGCTGGGCTAGGTGTAATGGTGTGAGGGATATTAAAATGTAGCAAGGGGTACCGGAATTCAGTTTATTCTGGGGGTCCCCTGGCTGCAGTTAAAAAAGTGGGGTTAGCTCACTAGGTGTCAGCAGGTTAGGTCGGGTGACCCTAGATAAGACTAAAGGTGATGTTGGTCGACATGTTTCTCGCTGTGGGTCTAGTCACCCGCGATTCATCAGGACCTTAATAAAGTGCAAGGGGAAACATGCTAGTGTCATGTGTGTCAATCGTTACCTCTGTGGGTACTCCTATGACTAATGGTTAAGGATTAAATGCCACATGAGGGGTCGGCGGGACTGAACATCGGGGAAGAGCCCAGGGTTATGGCTCCATTCTCCCGTGTCCGCGCAGTCAGACCTACCCTTCACCGCCGAGCTCGAGTAGATCAACAAGCAGAGTGATTTAAACTGGATACTTTGTTTCACAGGAAGCTAGTGCAGCTACGCCAGAGCAAATGAGGGGGAGGACCTTCTAGACCATCCTAGTACTAATTTCGCTGAAGTTGACTGTAGCCTCTGCATCCTAGCAAGTAGAAACTTCGGTGACTCAAGGAGGAGGGCATTACAGTAGTCAACTCTGCTAAGTACGGTGCTCCAAGCTATCAATGAGTGCGCCAAAGGAGGAAGCAAGGGAAAAATCTTCCGTAAAGAACGGATAATAGCCAGGCAACAGCCTACTACTTTCGCCACATGCGCCTCCAAAGTAAGATTACAATCAAATGTCACACCCAGGTTGCGAATTGACTTAACAGACTGAACCAAATTGGAGGGATCAAAGGGCCAAAAATTACTAGGCAGCCCAGAAGGAATCCTTTCCGAGGTACAGTAAAGCAACTCCGTTTTGGACGCATTAAATTGGAGCGAGTTATCCCTCAGCCACAATGTAGTGTCCCGCATGCAACTATGAAACTCATCTAGAGATGTTGAATGGGCTCCCTCCAGGGAGAGAATTAATTGCGTATCATCCGCATAGTTAACAATCTCAATGTTATGACGCTTGATGACAGCCATCAGGGTTTTCAAGTAGATATTAAAAAGAATAGGGCTGATGGCCGAGCCCTGTGGCACGCCATGCAAGACACTAGTAAAACCAGATTGAAAAGAAGAGAGGGAGACTGCCTGCTGCCTGCCTGACAGAAACGATTGGTACCACCTCAGGGCACAGCCCGACACTCCCACCTCTTTAAGTCGTCTCAACAGGATTTCATGGTTAACCGTATCGAAGGCGGCAGACAGGTCAAGCAGAATAAGTACAGCTGCCTGACAACTGTCTGCCCACCCCCGAAGTTCGTCCATCACGGTTACCAGAGCTGTTTCAGTGCCATGGGCTGGTCGAAACCCAAACTGCTCCACCTCCAAGAGCTTAGCTTGTTCTACATATTTTGACAACGTACTACTCACCACCGTTCCACTATTTTAGCAGGGAAAGGTAGGAGGGAGATGGGTCTAAAATTTTTAGGACACTCCGGATCGAGGGAGGGCTTTTTAAGCAAGGGTGTCACCAATGCCTGCTTCCACTGATACAGCACCACCCATTCAGTGAGAGACTGATTGCAAATCAAACATACAGAAACTTAGACCAGAGAGTGGTCCAAATAATGATTATGCAGACAAAGTAGGTATGCCCAATTTACTACCTTCCCCCTTGTTTTGTAGTTCAAAATGTGTATACCATCTGATTATCAATAGGATACAATCAGGTGTGGCTTGGCTGGACACGGGGTCAGAAGTCAATCCAAATGAAAAAAAGACAGTTCACTTTTGGTGACACGTGTCTCCAGAAGAGTCCAATACTCTTCTTTGGAGCAACTCCTTCCAAAGCTCACCTACCAGTAGATTTTTAAAATGAATCCAGTTGCGGCCCTTGCAGGTAAGAGCAGTGGGGCAGGGAGGAATGTGGGGGAGTCGACAGTCGACGACGAGGGAAACCGAGCTAGCAATACGAGGGAAACCAAGTCAGCGATACCGCAAGCGCAAGCTAAGTGTTTTCTTTATTTTTATTTAAGATTCTCTTGTTGGCGACCATCCCCCACCTCACTGTTCTTACCTGCACGGGCTACACCTGTATGAATCTTCTTTTTGTGTGTAACCAAGATAATAATACATGTTGGTAAGCGAAGTAGGACTGTACGGGGCTACACCACCATGAACTTTCAACCCCCGACTTCGTCAATAAAATCAGATAAAAAGGCAAGAACATGGTTAATGGCTGCCAAATGAAAGCCGCACTTACTGCAAAGCATTATATAGGATGGAATTATTCCATTAAATTTGTCACTCAGGGGCACGAGTTTGTGGCACTCTGCAAGATGATAATCAATACAATTTTCTCTAACATTTAGCATTTCAGATATTAACAAGGAAAGTAATCCCATCCTTAGAACCATCCCCCTATTCCGAATAATTGATTCGAAATGTAAGTGTACCAGCTGGTAATGCTTAAGAATTACATCAGGCGGGAGCACCCCTCTTTATTGCTAATATGCGAGCATCGCTTTTCTATCACAATGCTCCACGACTCACCACAACTCCATTTAAATACAAAACATTGCTTTATTGTTGAGCATTGTGTGCAATTCAGAATTTGATTTCCCAAAAGATGATAAATGGAAATTGAATCCGTACCAAGCATAACAAAGAGGCAGCAAGCAGACCTGCCTCAAACTGAGCTTGTTCCTTTATAGCCGGGGATATTTCCCTCTTATCCAAAATAACCTATAAGTGCATGTTTAGGTATTCCCTCGAGCCTCGCTTTGATTTACTAGGGCTCTAAAATGGACTTATCCGTTTCCTCTGTAGCTTTTAAGCGGTTTAGAGGGATGATGCGCTGGCTAATTAAGCAGCTGATCACTCCATCCATTCACCAGGAAAGCTTTAAGATTAGGCCACAGCGAGGCTATTGCTTCTTTGAAACAATCCAATATTCTTGGAAATCATGCCGTGGATGGGCTGTTAGTCTGCAGATAGCATAGCCAATGAGCAGCATATTGACAGCAGACTGTAATTCGGCCTTTCTTAGCTACTTAATACTAATGGCCCTTGTTGTTTGGTTTCCTGAACACTGACTCCCCATGGACAGCAGGAATGAAACTTAAGTGCCTGCTAGTTATGTGCCAGCGAGGCAGTGCATTTGTGGTCGCAGAGCACTGTATTTTTCTTCTCTTTTTCACAGGAAAGGGCATTGATATCAACATTATTGACTAGTGTAGTTGTAGTTACATTTTCATTGGAATTATTTGTTCATATGTTTAAGCTTACTCTTATTGTATGTGGAGACAATGCATTATGCTGACCACACAAATAGTTATTGTGGTTTTCGTTTATCGAGCTACAGACCCCGGAAACAAATAGAAACAAGCACTAGCAAAGCCAATAGGTCTTCTCCGGGAAAGCTGGTGCAATGGTTTTTTCTTTTTTTATTGGAAGCGTACGCTGCTAAAATAAATAGAAAAAAAGAAGACATGCAGCGATCTAAATATAGGCATCGGGTCCTTGCTATCAAAATTTAAAATGAAAAAGCATTCACTAATGTGGTTATGCTACTAGAAATGTTTTTTTAAATAACAATCGTTTCAGATGAACCATACATTTTATTTTTATTTGTGAAGGAGACTAGAATAAATTGCCACTAAAAAATGCACTCAAATCACAGGGAGCCACTCAAATAGTTCATAACAGCGACATTAAAAAGATGGTGAAAAATAAATCACAAGCCAACTGGGCACTAATGTGGTGGCAAAATAAATAGCTGGTATTCAAAGTTAATATAAAAAGATAGTAAATCACACAAATCATATTTGTCACTGAAGAGAAGTGATCTATTTTTAAATGGCTGTGAACAATTTTCAGATATGCACTGTCACTCAAAGAGAAGGGGGTCATTGGGTTAGCTGAGCTGGCCCACAAACCAATGATGTCTGTTGTGGGGAGCAGAAGCAAAATGTGGATGACAATTTAACAAACAAATTGATGAAGCCTACTTACCAAAACTCCCTCTATGTATGTGTATTGTGTATGTTTTTTTAAAACAAGAGTCTAGTGAGGTAGCTAAAGTTTTCTAAAAAAACAGGTCTTAAAAAAGATCAGAGACTCCTGTAAAGCTATGAAAATGTGAGCCACGATTGCCGGCACAGTGGTATTATCAGATGCTGCTTAGCCACTCAAAGTTGCTGTGATCCTAAAATTGATATAAAGAGCAACTGTCTTGAGATTGACTTTACAATAATTAGGTACAGGTAGAGGTATATTACTATAAAGAGGTATTTGAATGAGAAACGCATTACAAACTGAATTGCCTCTAAGCACTCACACAATGCTATGTGTCACTATACTGCAATTTACATGTTATCTAATGGACTTCATCAAGGGGGATAAGCATCTGCTAGTGTTGGGTGGTTGAAATTTACACAAGAACGATTTGCACGTTCACAAGTGGGTGAACTGAAAAAAAGCATAATATAGCTTAATTTTGTACATTTTATAAAAGTCCTTCTCATATAGATGGATGGCAATAAAGTCAACTTCTTGTTCTGCTTGAATGTAGCACCATGTGATATAGAGGTATGTTCCTCCTCCTGGACCATTATGTTGCAATATCATTCACCTACAAGTCGTTTTTCTCAAAAGATCAAAAGTACTGCACCAAAATTTCAATGAAACTGAATAGGAAATTAGCCAACTTGACCACCTTGCTCCCATATCAGAGGAAGATATCTAATAGTTTGAATGATTTGCAGGTGGTAAACAAATCATTTAATTTACGAACGTGTCAAGGTTACCGTAAATTACTAAACATGTGCACCAGTGACCGAGACACACACAGAAATTCTCACAGTTCCCAGATATTTTGATGAGCTTGGATTATATGGAAAAAAGCACACACACTTGAAGCTAACTGACACATGGATAAAAAGCATATATATATATATCTCAAAGATATGGACACCCCCAGGCCTTTAAAAAGCACCCACAGAATCGTTTATATAAATGACCACCTCAATCCTATTCTTTCTCGCAACTATCAACCAAATGCTGACCTTTCAATCCTAATTAAACATCTTGAGATGATAGTAAATGAACAGCTACAACAAAACCTCATATCACCAATAATCAGGCCTTCATCTGGTATAAGGAACTGATTTGTCTCTAGTCATTATGGTTTATAGTATATACTGCTTTGTTGATAAGGGGCATGTGGTTAAGAAGGTGCTTGTTGATCTCTTCACTGCTTTTAATACTATGGACCATCAGCACATAGTGCTTAAGATTGGAGAAAGTAGAAATACAAATAAGTAGTCAAAGGAATTGACTTTGTTTCCATTGGACAATAGTACGATTGTTGAGATGGGTCCCTACTTTGCCCCACCTTAATTGATAGACTGTAGAGTACCACAGATATTACTACTTTCTACCTCATTGTTTGAAATCACTTCATAGAGTGAATACCACATAGTGAATTCACTTGTTCAATCCTCGTGTTTGTCTTTTCAGGAAATTTTGCGATATACCAGTATACAAGCTTGTTTGTAGAATCAGTCACTCACAAGTGGGTTGTAAAATTAAGATGAAAAAAGCCCCATAACTGCAATATCCTTCAGGAACAGACTAATTTGCATGTAGCCAGGTTCTGAGCTGGGATGGTGCAGTGAGCTAAAAAACGGTGATGGATCAAGCCCTGATCTTTGGACTGGTTAAGAGTGGTCTGCTTAATTCAGACACTCTGTTCATCACCACCCCCTTTTCTGAATCCTTCATATTCCGGCACAGCGGCATGCACTTTCATTTAGGTGACAGCGCCTACGGTCTCCGTGAGTACCTCCTCACCCCATACCTCAACCACAGCAACGGTGTTACAATGCTGCACACATACGCACAAGAAATTGCATTGAGAGGGCATTTGGCCTTTTGAAGAGCCGATTCCGCATACTTCACAAGACTGGTGGGGCCATCAAAAACGAGCCGAGGTCTGCTGCTGCATCGTGGCCGTGTGTGCTATACTCCTTAACATTGCTACCAAGCGCAGGATACCTGTCGAGATCTCTGGCAGTGAGTCAGAAAGGGACAACCGCCCACCTGCACATGTGCGTCATGCACGCGGGGAAAATCCTGCAGAAGGACACAGGTGCCGCAACCACATCACTAATAACTGTTTCTAGTGCACCCATTCCCCTCACACAACACTGCACTCATGCATGACAAACGTAATAATGACATAAGTTGGATTTTCGTGAGACCATACATTTTTATTGTTAAATCACAATAATGTGGCATTTGTTGTCCATGATTTCACATGAGGGGACAGTATTGCGTCATACGTCCCCATGCAGGGGTAGAGGGCTTGCTCATAGATCCAGCATGGCCCTGCAGACAGAGTGCAAGGTGTCACTGGCGCCTCTGTCCAGACGCACTGAGTCGCCTCTCAGAGTCCTCAATGGCAGTGTTGGCCCGTGATGCTGCAGTGGGCCTGCTGCTGCGGCAGCGTACAGTCACCGAAGGCAAGGACATGCTGCTGTGGCTTGACGTGCCCTCGCTAGCATCATCACCCCCCCTGGTTCACCATGGGCAATCGGCTGCAGACTATGCACTGCTGCTGTCACCTGTTCCAGTGCTCTGGCAACGTCCTGGCAACACTGGACCATTTGAACCTGCATTGCAAGAGACCGGCGGGAAAGTTGTGAGGTTGCTTTGCCAATTATGTAATTTGACCTGGTGTAGGCAGCCAGGCAGGTCAGCAGCTGACGGTGGCGGCGGCGGGTGATGTCCTGCTGGGATACCAGGATCTGGCTATTCTCTCGAACAGCTGCGGTCATCCGTCCAACACTTTGCGCGGTATTCTGCAGCTGAAGATGTATGGCTGCCAGGCGCCTGTGTCTGATGTACCGCCAGCATGCGGTGTTCAATGGCCAGGCCAGGATCACGGAAATGGACAGCCCTGCCCCCGCGTGTTGAGGCGTCACGCTGCTGGCACCTCAGTCCGCTAGTCTGCGATATTACTGCGGCTGTGCGCCTCGTCTGCCTCCCGGCTGCTGGTGGTGTGGCCTGTACCACTGCCGTGGGTATCAGCTGGGGTAGTTACTGGGCACCTGTGGCTGCAGGGGTGGCCCTGTCCACATGGGGGGGTGGTGGTGGTACTGCTGCAGGTGGCTGTGATGGTCCTGGTTGTGTTTCAGGTTGGCCCTCACCCTCGGTGTCCGCCGGGTACTCCTCAATATGTAGGGCCTCGCAGTCGGTGCTGGGTTGTTCTGCAGCACCTGTGATGTAAATGGGTGCATGATTAATGATATGTATCTTGCACATGAGATGTTGCTACATGCATGCAGGCTTGCTTTCCCTGACTGGCTTCTGGAATTACTTTGAATTGACAGGTCTGGCTGTGTTGGGCTATCTGGGAATTATGATTACACTACAAATACCACAATGCATTAGGGTATTCCAGGTGTGCATGGCCTGCATTACTGGGGTTGTGATATTGCTAGCTCAGGAGTCATGGGCATTGTTCGGGGACGGGGTCGCAGTCGCATGCCACTTACCTTGGGATTGTTGGATAGGTCGGGACGAGTCAAGCTGGGTGACCCCCACGCAGGCTTCTGGAGTCAGAGTGTCCTCCACAAGGTCCTCCAATGGAGTGTTGGGTGTGGCAGTGAGGTCCCCTTCACAGGTGGCAAGTCACTCCCCAAGCCTCTCCGCAATTCGCTCTTTGGCACGTCCCCCGAGGTCGTACCACCTCTTTTTAAATCGTCTATTGACCGCTGGGTCGCCCCGACAGAATTGACTTTGGCGCGGATGCGCAGCCAGATGCGGCGCTTGTCAGCCTCTGGCACCCTCCGGGAGTCCTTGCCAAACAGGCGTGCATGGTCCTTACAGACCCCCTCAATGGGGAACTCAAGTTCTTGCTCTGAAAACTTTATCTTCCTCTTCCTCCCTGGGGCACTGCTCCCTGCTGCTTCCTGGGACATTTTGATGGTGGTTAATGTCCTGCTGTGGTGCTGCAAGTTGACTGTAGTGGAGCTCTTCCCAGTACTGCTTCCACTTTCCAGCTCAGTGCTCTGAATGAGGGAGGGAACAACCTACTTCCTGGTTGTGATGTCATCAATGCGCTCGAAATGCGACTTCCCGTTTTTGGGATCTCGCAGTTAGCGAGATCGCAAATTGTGATTTCGGTAATTGCGAGATCGCAATTTCCACAGGGAAATCGGGCGATTCTGCGATTATTATGCGATTGGGGCAAAATCGCAATCGGCAATTGCGGCCGATTGTGAATCGCTTTTTTTTCGCATTTCTTCATGAATGCCATTCTGCGATTTCTAAATTGCGATTCAGTAATTATCGCAATTTGAAATTCGCAGAATGTTGCATTGATGAATCTATGTGTATATTATTCATTCTCAGTTTGATATGTATAAAGTTCTGTAGCTGTATTTCACAGCCTAAATGTTAAAAATAATATAGTAAAATCTCATATGATAATCCTAAATATAATGTGTTATAGAAAGTAAGTGCCTGCCTGAGGCAAGTATTTTATTAGGCAAGCTTTTGTAGCTAAAAAATATTGGAGTACAAAGTTATCATTCTTATCAGATCATTTCGAAAATGTTATATTTAAATTCCAGAACTAAGCAGAATACTATGACATATGGGATGCTCTAAAATGTAATGATCCACTTTAAGTACTGTGTATGCCTTAGTCTATAGTTTTCATCTGCACATAAAATCATGCTGCATTACCACCATACGGTACACTTTTAAATCCCAGGGCTGAGGCTTGAGCTTGCAAAATCTGCTAGGTGAAAAGACACTGCCATCTCTTAAAGCAATTGATTTCAAAAGCCAATGAAACGTTCATACTGATGAGTGTGCTTTTGTGGCAATGTTGTTTTTACAGGTGGCCTGCCAATGATATAACAATTGCAGATTTAATGGTCCTGTGTAATGCCTGCGAATGCGGACGTTTTCTATCTTCATATCGGGTTTTAGACAGTGGTGGCTCCTCCGCTATGGTGGAGGAGCATCGCCCCACTGCTTCACAGCAGTGCCAACGTTAAAAATACATAAAATGATAATAACTTAGTCATTATCATTTTATTGTTCGTGTCCGTCTGCGTTGCAGGAGGGCATGTGTGTGGTGCTGCTCTGCTCTGGGAGCAGGGGGGAGTGGTTTGCCCACTCCTAAGTGCACAATGACTGTTAGGTCAGCCCTTTCGGGTACCCAAAACAGACATGCACACTTCCCTGTTCTCCATGCGGGTTGCAATACCGCCTGCATGGAGAACATGCCCAGCCCTCCAGCCCATGGCTGAGTGCTGTGTTGCAGCGCTCAGACTAATCACAACACTGCATTGTAGTGTTGTGATTGGCTTTGGGGAGGGGGCCTGGCTGCCTGCTTCCTGTTCCTGTTGGAGGCAGGAGAGCAGAAGCAGAGAAGATGCAGGACCTGGCCTCAAGGTAGGTTTCTTTTTATCCAACCCCGCCTGAAACCGCACGTGAAACCCACGGCTCCCCTTCGCAACCCCCCGCCCCCCACCAGCAAGCGATGCCATCCCCCCCAGGTTTTAGTATCTCTTTTGCAAAATTCTGCTGTGAGTTACATAACAGCAGCAACTGTATGGAAGCCCCTACCTTACTCTCCCAGTGCCATTTGCAAGTGCAGTCACTAGATAAAAAAAATTCTTTTCTATGCTGTACTTTTGGATTTGTTTCTTATATCTACACCGAATCAGGATTTGCCCCTGTGAAACTTTTGATAAACTTGTGTATTTTGATTTTAAAGCAAATCTCTATTTGAAGTGCAAACAATTTTAATACCATAGAGAATCTTGGGAAGAACTGCCTTTCATAGGATTTGCATGTTTTTGTTACTATTTAAACCAAACTGAGAGGAGTTGGCCAAACGGCTAGGGCTGTCGTCCTCAAATCTAGGGAACTGGGTTTGAGTCTCGGCAACGACTCTGAACATCCTGTGATACTGGAAAGGGGCGACCACTCGGTCCCCCCGAACGTATGGCAGAGTACCTCGATCCCCCCGGGAAGCCATTTTGGGCGGGAGGCGCGTCTCGGCTGGTATGCCCGAAGCGGCGTAGCCGGGGCGCGCCCTTTCCCGCCCTAGAGTGGGCTGGCCTAGACACTGACGCGGCTGGCCACGCCCTCGGGGCAGGCAGGGGCGGGTTTACGCCCGCCCTGAAGACGGATAAAAAGGGACGCAAGACCAGAAGACATCCTCTTGTTCCTGTGCTCTGAAGCTGCACCTCCTCGCTGCACGTGAGCTCGAGACGGAACGAAGAGCCAATTTTGAGCGTTGTAATCTTTCTTTTTGTCTTACAGATACTCTGTCGGAGAAATGCCCAAGAAAGGCGGGAAGAGAATGACGACCGAACAGATGGTTCGGGTCCTCATGAAGGAGATGACTGAGCTGAAGAAGCGGGTAGCGGAGAGAGACGGGGAAGGGGGGCCGGAGCGTCCGTCGGCTGGAGCAGCTCCGGGAGGAAGAGCCAAGAGGCCAAGGAGGGGACCAGCTGGGGGAGACGCCCCGGTTCCCTGTACCCCGCTCGAAGCGCCAACCCCAGTACCAGTAGAGGGGAATCCGATTCCTGTGGTGGTCACCCCGGTGTCCAAAGAGGATATGCCGCCCGAGCTAGCAGCACAACTTGCAGCGTGGTTGGGCGACAGTAGTGAGGGCGCCACGGCTGCCGAGGCCCAGGCGCTGATGAAGCAATTGCGCAAGAAACGGGATGCAGCCAAGGCGTCCGCGCCGGCTGCAGTAGTTGACAAGCCACAAGGGACGATTGCGACCGCAGATGCAGCGTCCGGTGCAGGTAAGCGGCCATTGCCGATTGCGAGGGATGAGTCAGCACCCTCTCGTAGAGAAAGGTTGGGTCAACATGTGCCTTTGGCAATTAAGGAGAAGATTTGGGCGGGGGAATACGTGAACATCTTCTCGTTGCTTGTTGATCATTATGAGGTGGAGCATGTTAAGGGTCAGAAAGATCTTATGCATCCGAGTGTTTGGCGCGCAAAAATGGCCGCCTTTAAAGTAAATGAGACTATCGGCAATTGGGGCAATGCATGGGGAATTTTTACGTCAATCTTGGGGGAACGTAGGCCCGAGTTGCTTTCCGAGTTGCCGACCTATCAGTCAAGAATCATGGGGTACTCGACATCACACCAGGGTAACCATTGGTTCTGCTACGATAATCTTTTTAGAAAGGCAAAAGAGCATAATAAAAGCTTAAGCTGGGATTGTTATGATTCTTTGACATGGGATAAAATGAAGGAGACAGGTATGTTGAAAATGCCATTGGTAGGAAGTAATGTTGGCGAATCCTCCCGCCATTATGGGGGGACGCCCTTTCGGTCAGGTACGAGTACCGACGATTACTCGAGACCTGCCGGCAATACAGGAAAAAGGGGGTTCTGCTTCAATTTCAACAAAGGTAAATGTACCAGGCCCCAGGGATCGTGTAAATTTAAACATGAATGTAGTGGGTGCGGGTCGTCCCATCCTGAGTCCACATGCAGAGCCAAAACGGGTGATAACTGGGGGAGAGGAGGCGCCAAACAGGTCTAACGTAGTCCGAGGGGCGCCTTTACCTATCCCGATTGATACCTTGGCGATGATTCCCTGGCTCAGTGAATACCCGGATCGTACTTCTGCTGGGGTGCTGCGGAACGGATTTTCGTATGGTTTCCGCATCCCGGTAGGGGACTTTCAGGGCGTGGAGAAGTGTAAAAATCAACTTTCCGTCCTGCAGCATACGACCGTGGTTCAGGAAAAGATCCGGAAAGAGGTTACTCGAGGTCGGGTCGCCGGCCCATTTAGTGTACCCCCGGTACGGAATTTTGTTTGTTCTCCTTTAGGGGTGGTCCCCAAGAAGGACCCGGGTGAGTTTCGACTGATTCATAATTTGTCAGCTCCACGTGGTCTTTCTGTAAACGATGCAATAGACCCAGAAGTGTGTTCGGTGCGGTACGCATCCTTCGATGAGGCCGTAGCCATTTTGAATCGCCTGGGGCCCGGGGCGCTGATGGCGAAGTCAGATATCGAGTCAGCATTCCGGTTGCTCCCGGTACACCCGGACGATCAGCGTCTCCTAGGTTTTATGTTTCAGGGTTATTATTGCATGGATAAGGGTATGCCGATGGGGTGCTCTATATCTTGTGCCTATTTCGAGAAATTCAGTAGTTTTCTACAATGGGTCTTCACAAAGAAGACGGGTTTCCAACATGTAATGCATTACCTTGATGATTTTCTGTTCCTTGGGGCAGCCGGGGATCTCGAATGTGGCCGGGCCTTGGCCGAATTTTGTGTATTAATGAAGCAGTTTGGTGTGCCATTGGCACCAGGTAAGACGGTGGGTCCTGCGACTTGCCTCGAGTTTCTGGGAATCGAGTTAGACTCCAGAGAAGGTTGTTTTCGTTTGCCAACTGACAAAGTGGGGAAGTTCAGGGCAGCCCTGCAAGTGTGTCTAAATGGATCTAAAGTTACGCTGCATCAATTACAGCAGTTGGTGGGACAGTTGAATTTTGCCCTGAGAGTTATACCGATGGCCCGCCCCTTTTCTCGTTCAATTGCCCAAGCTATGGTCGGCCTAAAGGAGGGCCATCATCGCACGAGACTATCGGCTGAGGTCCGCCAGGACGTGCGTATTTGGTTAGCATTTCTGGCGGACTTTAATGGTCGAGTCATCTGGAACAAACCAGCCGTATCCTCTGAAGAGCTGGGGCTATGGACAGATTCAGCAGGTAGCATAGGTTTTGGTGCCATCTTTGGCACAAAATGGTCGGCACAAAGGTGGCCGACATGGTGGCATGACAATGGTCTGACAGGTAATATTGCTTTCCTGGAACTTTTTCCCATTTTGGTGGCCCTGAGAACCTGGCCGGAAGGGTTCAAAGATCACTCTGTGATATTTTGGTCTGACAATATGACCGTGGTCGAGTGCATCAATAGTCAGGCAGCACGATGTAAACTGATTTTAAGACTGCTCAAAGAAATTGTTTTACTGTGTATGCAACTGAATGTGCTGTTCAGAGCAAAACATGTCCCAGGGGTAATGAATCAGGCGGCTGATGCACTATCTCGTTTTCATATGCAGGCTTTCTCGGGTTTCCTTCCCTCAGCGGACCCAGAGCCGGCACCCTTCCCCGAAGCTCTCTGGTCTCTCGGTGCCCCGAACTTCGTCACCTCGTGGGAGAGAGTCTAGCACCACGGACGAGGAAAGCATATGAAGGGGCGTTTAGGTCCTATTTAGCCTTTTTGGGGACTGATAGAGAGAGGCTTTGGGGCCACGAGGAATGGGTAGTGAATTTTCTGATGTCCTTACGTAGGGCTGGGAAATCTGTGGCTACGGCCCAGAGGCACCGTGCTGCTATTTCCTTTGTTGCCAGGGCTCATAGTATCCAGGACCCGACAGCGTCTTTCATTGTACAGAAAGCGCTGCGTGGGTGGCAACGCCTTGAGGGTCGCAGAGTAGATGAGAGGCGCCCGATAGGTTTGGATAGGTTGGCCCAGTTGTTGGCTACACTCCCTGCCACATGTTCATCTCAGTTTGAGGCGGTGTTGTTCCGAGCCGCTTTTACGCTAGCATTTCACGGGGCGATGCGAGTAAGCGAACTGGTTGCAAGGAACAAACAGGATGTGGCAGGGGGTTTGTGCCAAGAACACGTTCAGATCAGAGGAGAGGCAATGACGGTCTCCTTTGTCAGGTCCAAGACCGATCAAGACGGGATGGGTGACTGCATAATCATACGCAGGATTCCCGGGTCCTCCATGTGTCCGGTAAAGTGTTTAGAAGATTACCTAGCACGAAGGGTGGCATCATGGGGGGGACCTTGTTGAGACACGCGGACGCCACCCCACTGACGAAATTTCAGTTTCAGCGGGTGCTTGCGATGTCAATTGCCGCTGCGGGCTTGAACCCGGGCGAGTTTGGGACCCATTCCTTTCGGATAGGGGCTGCTACGGAAGCTACAGCCAGGGGTCTTAATGTTGAACAAGTGAAACGAGTGGGGCGTTGGTCCTCCAATTGTTATAAGAGGTATGTGCGGTTGCACATGTTGTAAAGCTGTAATGACGTACTCACGCCTCTTGTTTTTGTTTGGTTTTCAGTTGCGCAAGCCTACGAGGCGGGGCGGACTATGCAGTCGACCCAACACCGGGCCAGCGGTCAGACATCACCGGCTGTGAAAAAGGAGGTGTGGGTCGTGGGCCACTCATACGTGAGGCGTGCCGCGGACGTATTCAAAGCAGGTGACATGATTCACGTAGCTGGGGAATACGGGTACAGGGTGTCCTTCTACGGAAGAGGCGGTCTCTGTATTGACCAGTTTCAGGCATATTTTGAGGATTTGTTAGGGCGGACGAGGTCACCGCCGTCTATAGTCATAGTGCATTTAGGGGGCAATGATTTGGTCACCACCGGTAGACGACTTCTCCTGGAGGCAATGCTTTCCACTGTAAGTTGGTTGGCGAGGAGAGTTCCGGGGTGCACAATTGCGTGGTCCCATATGATCCCACGAAAGGTGTGGCGGGGGGCTATTTCTATTCCTGCTTTGAATCAGTCTGTTAGAAAGCTTAATAACAAAGTGAGTAGGTTGTTCCGTTCCGGGACATTGCATTCTATTCCGCATGGCTGTATTAATGATGACAGTATGTATTCGGGGGATGGTGTGCATTTGTCTCGGGTGGGGAATGAGTTACTCATAGGAGACTTCTTAGCATGGTTAAAAACGTTAAAGCATGACCTTTAGGTAGGAGCTTTTTGGGGGGTCCGGATAGCCGGTCAACTATCCGGCCTGTGGCGGTAAGGTCATGATCGGTGAGCAGTAATTGGAAGATCCCTATGAGTGGGCGTCACCCAACACGGATGGGAGCGCTCGGGAGAGGTGGCCTTTGGCCCCTCAATGGGGAGGCGGTCCTGTCTAAGGAGAGGCCGCCGGAAGGAAAGGAAAGGCGGTCAAGGTCCCTTCCTGTGTAGGAGGGGTTACAGCCCCCTCCTGGGGAATTTCCCGGGGCCAGTGACGTCTGCGACGGCAGATGTGGTAAGTTGTGTGGGGTTTGGGGGGAGGTCTACGCTACCTTCTAGATACTCACACGAGTCCTCGAACGACCTTTAAGTGGCGTCGAGTTTATTGGGGCCCCCGTCAAGTCAAGGGAAATTGGTAGTTGCACTTGAGGTACGCCTCAGTGCTGTCGCCCCTCCCAAGTGGGGGGGGGGTATTTCTGGTTAGGGATCTTGACACCGGTTACGACCTTGCCGTTGGCCCTTAAACGTCAGGATGTACAATTTCAATATTTCAAGAAAATGTTTTGTAGGTTGTTAGTTCGGCTAGGAGAACCTCTGTATTAGAGAATCTGTTAAGGTTAGCCAAACATCGCAAGGTGGTAATGAAATTGTACATTAATATGAAACTGTTTAATGTTATAATTTTTTGTTTTAATAAATACGGCCGGGGAGGGTCACTCCCTCCCTCTTCCAAAAACTTCAAGAACTGTTTCCGGTTTCCCTCCTTTGGGGATTGTGTTGAGAGGGGGTGGCGGGTATCTCAGCCATATGGAAAGGGGCGACCACTCGGTCCCCCCGAACGTATGGCAGAGTACCTCGATCCCCCCGGGAAGCCATTTTGGGCGGGAGGCGCGTCTCGGCTGGTATGCCCGAAGCGGCGTAGCCGGGGCGCGCCCTTTCCCGCCCTAGAGTGGGCTGGCCTAGACACTGACGCGGCTGGCCACGCCCTCGGGGCAGGCAGGGGCGGGTTTACGCCCGCCCTGAAGACGGATAAAAAGGGACGCAAGACCAGAAGACATCCTCTTGTTCCTGTGCTCTGAAGCTGCACCTCCTCGCTGCACGTGAGCTCGAGACGGAACGAAGAGCCAATTTTGACCCACCCACCAGCCCCTGAAGACAGCCAGTTGTTTGTAATAAAATGGATCGATAATTCTATTTCGTTTACAGGTTGTGGTATTATCGTGTTGATATTGAGTGTGTAATAAAGTTGGTCGAGTTTATGTATGTTTTGTGATTAAAGATATTCGGTTTTTAGTGTCCATTTATAAGCATGCTTATTTTGGTCATAGTGGCCAATGTATTGTTGGTTTAGTTAGCATTGTCGTATTTATTTTGGTCGGGCGGTAAGGTCATGATCGGTGAGCAGTAATTGGAAGATCCCTATGAGTGGGCGTCACCCAACACGGATGGGAGCGCTCGGGAGAGGTGGCCTTTGGCCCCTAACGGGGAGGCGGTCCTGTCTAAGGAGAGGCCGCCGGAAGGAAAGGAAAGGCGGTCAAGGCCCCTTCCTGTGTAGGAGGGGTTACAGCCCCCTCCTGGGGAATTTCCCGGGGCCAGTGACGTCTGCGACGGCAGATGTGGTAAGTTGTGTGGGGTTTGGGGGGAGGTCTACGCTACCTTCTAGATACTCACACGAGTCCTCGAACGACCTTTAAGTGGCGTCGAGTTTATTGGGGCCCCCGTCAAGTCAAGGGAAATTGGTAGTTGCACTTGAGGTACGCCTCAGTGCTGTCGCCCCTCCCAAGTGGGGGGGGTATTTCTGGTTAGGGATCTTGACACCGGTTACGACCTTGCCGTTGGCCCTTAAACGTTAGGATGTACAATTTCAATATTTCAAGAAAATGTTTTGTAGGTTGTTAGTTCGGCTAGGAGAACCTCTGTATTAGAGAATCTGTTAAGGTTAGCCAAACATCGCAAGGTGGTAATGAAATTGTACATTAATATGAAACTGTTTAATGTTATAATTTTTTGTTTTAATAAATACGGCCGGGGAGGGTCACTCCCTCCCTCTTCCAAAAACTTCAAGAACTGTTTCCGGTTTCCCTCCTTTGGGGATTGTGTTGAGAGGGGGTGGCGGGTATCTCAGCCATGTTGAAAAATCACCTAATCTCCCCGTGGCTAACATAAAAAATATGTCCTCATGTAACGCAACTGGTTCTATGTAAAGCGCTCTGATACCCGATACCTTCGGGTCAGGTTTGCGCTATATAAAACTCCGTAAAATAAAAAATAATAAATAAAGGTGCTGCAGATTCTACAAAGCCTATGAGGCTTGCACCACAATCCTCCTCACACCCTCGCTGCTACAACACATAACTACTCTTAGATACTTTGAACTAGTGTGAGTGGCGACTTTGCTGCATCTGATCCTTCACCAATGTAGATGTACATCCATCAGCCCATGAAGCACTGTAATCGTGTGACAGCATCATCCAAGTTTTAAAAATGCACCTGTTTGCTTTTTTGTCTATTTAATTGTTTTCGAAACAGAGGTGCTGTCATTAAAAAGTACAACCACATGAGGCAGACCCGGTGCAATATAATTTGCTTCCCAATGTCACCCCATTGCAACACTGTCAGCAACAGTTTATAACAAGCATTTGCAATGCAATAGGTCTCGCATTTGCATACGTTTGAGCTTTTGGCATTGTAAATGACAAACCTTTTATTTTTATGTTGGTTTAGAAATTATATAAATAAATGGCATCTTAATTCATAATGCCAATAGCTTAAATTCTCGCAAATGCAAGACCTATTGCATTTGCAATGCAATAGGTCTCACAGTTATGCGAGTTTAAGCTATTGGCATTGTAAATCACAATGCCTTTTATTTATGTTTTTAAAACGAAAACAAAAATAAAATAACACAATGTCAGCCATGGGCAATGGCCACAATCTCTATCTGAGCATTGCACACCGAGAACTGCTGCCTTAACCCCTAGGAGAGGGCCTTGTGTTTTAAAAGCTTTGTCAACATGGGTAAAGTATTTGAAGGACAGCTTCGTTCACTCTACATTGCTTACCAACAAAATCCCTCACACTCAAGGGTGGTTTTACCTTTTGGACCCACACTCTAGCTGGAATCATTCGACATTATGTAAAAGAATTGAATAATGCAGTGTCATAGCCTTGCAGATGCATGTGGATTTGCACCAAAGCAGGAAAGAAGGACTACACGGTGTCACGATACACTGAAAGTGAAGCCGCTGGGACCAAGGAACAAGAAAAATGCTCACATTCTTACTGATCAACTATATTGTGTCAGTCAAACATCATGATGTCGCGATATTGCTTCATTTGCTCTTTGAACACACGAAGACAAGAACATGAGAAGATTTGCAACAGCTACATACACTTCAAACACTACAAAGGCCGATGTCTAACCTAAAGAAAAGATCTTCAACTATTTGCCAGAGACCCAAATTGGCAGGAAGGACTTCAAACAATAGGACCATTAACAATACAAAACAAGCATGGCATCTCCCTTAGTTCCTTGTAAGCTGAACCGACAGCAATAGGCCTTGCAGCGACATCGTTTCGCGATGCGTCGCAGGTGCGAGACCTAATAAAACACCCTCACTATAATACTCCTGTGCAAAATACTGTGACACCAGCACTACGAAATTCGTGCTTGAAATTGATTGACTCGATCCTCCATTGGTTCCAATCTGTCCTGACACATATGTACCATGCCTGTCTAAATCTAATAGGACAAGGGTGGTTGTGGTACAAAAATATTTTATAACTCAGTGCCCCAGGGTATAATTACGACTTTTTATGCTACTCTAATTCGGCTTCTCCTTCAGACTCAGGACGAGCAAAGGGAGGGCTTACAACTTGGTTGAAGCTGTCCCTGAGCTCAAAGATCACTCTAATTGAGTTCAATTTTAAAGTATGCCAGGAATTTCCTGTCTAAGTGGCATGTATGAATTTAATGTCTAATTAATTAATTTATATAATAATAATTTTGAAATTCAAAATAATCCATATAGAGTATATAACAATGTGTGGTTCCTTTAAAGCTAAACTACAAAAGAATACGTTTGATTTGTGCGTGTTTTCAAACCTCAGTGATATTCCAGCACCTAGCGTAAAAACACATTCCAGGGGTGAATCATTATATTATTTTATGCTGACTCAAGATTTAGTCAATGCACTCAAAAATAAAGCACCCTCACGACTACTTTATTACCTACCTATTTTGGCCATAGTTGTGCTCCTACTAATAAGCATTTTTTTGCGTCTTATTGTCGTTTGAAATATTTTGTAAGTGCCAATATTCTAGATGCTAAATTTGGGGAACATTGGCCCAGAGGTACGAAACCATTTAGCATTTCTTAACGGACTGAGGGGCATATGTAGGTAGCCGTTTGCGATTCGCAAAAGCCGAAATTCAGCGAATTTCCGCGTTTGCGAATCGCAAACGGTGTTTTGATATGTAGGTGCCACTTAGCAAGAAAAGGAATCGCAAAAAATGTGATTCCTTATTTTGCTTATAGCATTTAAGGAATCGCAATTTTGTGATTCCTTAAATGCTACGTAGGGGTGTTTTAAAAATTGCGATTTTTGCATAAGGAATCGCAAAATACCACCAACTTCAAGTAGATGGTATTTTACAAATTCATTCAAAAATGCATTTTTTTTAAAAATTCAAAGTGCCATTTGGCACACAGACACCACCCTTAGGGCATGCATGTGCGCCACATGTACTTACAAAAGGGGGTGGTGATGGACGGAGCATCTGAATCAATCAAACACTCACACCCAGTCAAAAGATCTGGGTTTAATCCATCACCGTTCTTTAGCCCACTCTGCCACCCCAGTTCAGACATGGCTATATGCAAATCAGTCTGACCCTGTGCCTCATGGGAACAGTCCAGCCCGAACTGCCAAGCCATGCCTTCCCTGGACCGGAAACAAGCTTCCGAGGACCGGCATCTGGCATTCCAGCCGTCTTCAGCCCGGCTTGCTTGAATCCAGTGGCAAAGTGAGCGAGAGACTCACGTCTGAGCATACCCTGCCACACTTATGGCGGCCAAAAGCGGTACAAAAGGGGGTGGTGATGGATGGAGCATCTGAATCAATCAAACACTCACACCCAGTCAAAAGATCTGGGTTTAATCCATCACAGTTCTTTAGCCCACTCTGCCACCCCAGTTCAGACATGGCTATATGCAAATCAGTCTGACCCTCTGCCTCATGGGAACAGTCCAGCCCGAACTGCCAAGCCATGCCTTCCCTGGACCGGAAACAAGCTTCCGAGGACCGGTTTCTGGCATTCCAGCCGTCTTCAGCCCGGCTTGCTTGAATCCAGTGGCAAAGTGAGCAAGGGACGCACGTCTGAGCATACCCTGCCACACTTATGGCGGCCAAAAGCAGTACAAAAGGGGGTGGTGATGGACGGAGCATCTGAATCAATCAAACACTCACACCCAGTCAAAAGATCTGTGTTTAATCCATCACCGTTCTTTGGCCCACTCTGCCACCCCAGTTCAGACATGGCTATATGCAAATCAGTCTGACCCTGTGCCTCATGGGAACAGTCCACCCCGAATTGCCAAGCCATGCCTTCCCTGGACCGGAAACAAGCTTCAGAGGACCGGTTTCTGGCATTCCAGCCGTCTTCAGCCCGGCTTGCTTGAATCCACTGGCAAAGTGAGCAAGGGACTCACGTCTGAGCATACCCTGCCACACTTATGGCGGCCAAAAGCGGTACAAAAGGGGGTGGTGATGGACGGAGCATCTGAATCAATCAAACACTCACACCCAGTCAAAAGATCTGGGTTTAATCCATCACCGTTCTTTAGCCCACTCTGACACCCCAGTTCAGACATGGCTACATGCAAATCAGTCTGACTCTGTGCCTCATGGGAACGGTCCAGCCCGAACTGCCAAGCCATGCCTTCCCTGGCTCGGACACAAGCTTTCGAGGACCGGTTTCTGGCATTCCAGCCGTCTTCAGCCCGGCTTGCTTGCCAGTGGCAAAGTGAGCAAGGGACTCACGTCTGAGCATACCCTGCCACACTTATGGGGGCCAAAAGCGGTACAAAAGGGGGTGGTGATGGACGGAGCATCTGAATCAATCAAACACTCACACCCAGTCAAAAGATCTGGGTTTAATCCATCACCGTTCTTTAGCCCACTCTGCCACCCCAGTTCAGACATGGCTACATGCAAATCAGTCTGACTCTGTGCCTCATGGGAACGGTCCAGCCCGAACTGCCAAGCCATGCCTTCCCTGGCTCGGACACAAGCTTTCGAGGACCGGTTTCTGGCATTCCAGCCGTCTTCAGCCCGGCTTGCTTGCCAGTGGCAAAGTGAGCAAGGGACTCACGTCTGAGCATACCCTGCCACACTTATGGGGGCCAAAAGCGGTACAAAAGGGGGTGGTGATGGACGGAGCATCTGAATCAATCAAACACTCACACCCAGTCAAAAGATCTGGGTTTAATCCATCACCGTTCTTTAGCCCACTCTGCCACCCCAGTTCAGACATGGCTATATGCAAATCAGTCTGACCCTGTGCCTCCTGGGAACAGTCCAGCCCAAACTGCCGAGCCATGCCTTCCCTGGACCGGAAACAAGCTTCCGAGGACCGGTTTCTGGCATTCCAGCCGTCTTCAGCCCGGCTTGCTTGAATCCAGGGGCAAAGTGAGCAAGGGACTCACGTCTGAGCATAACCTGCCACACTTATGGTGACCAAAAGCGGTACAAAAGGGGGTGTGGATGGACGGAGCATCTAAATCAATCAAACACTCACACCCAGTCAAAAGATCTGGGTTTAATCCATCACCGTTCTTTAGCCCACTCTGCCACTCCAGTTCAGACATGGCTATCTGCATATCAGTCTGACCCTGTGCCTCATGAGAACAGTCCAGCCCGAACTGCCGAGCCATGCCTTCCCTGGACGGTAAACAAGCTACCGAGGACCGGTTTCTGGCATTCCAGCCGTCTTCAGCCTGGCTTGCTTGAATCCAGTGGCAAAGTGAGAAAGGGACTCACGTCTGAGCATACCCTGCCACACTTATGGCGGCCAAAAGCGGTACAAAAGGGGGTGGTTTTCGTACCTTTTGTACCGCTTTCGGCCGCCATAAGTGGCAGGGTATGCTCAGACTTGAGTCCCTTGCTCACTTTGCCACTGGATTCAAGCAAGCCGGGCTGAAGGCGGCTGGAATGCCAGAAACCTGTCCTCGGAAGCTTGTTTCCGGTCCAGGGAAGACATCGCTTGGCAGTTCGGGCTGGACTGTTCCCATGAGGCACAGGGTCAGACTGATTTGCATATAGCCATGTCTGAACTGGGGTGGCAGAGTGAGCTAAAGAACCGTGATGGATTAAACCCAGATCTTTTGACTGAGTGTGAGTGTTTGATTGATTCAGATGCCCCGTCCATCACCACCCCCTTTTGTACCACAGGTACCTACAGGCACATTCCAGGGGTGCAACAGGTGTCCTTTGGACACCCTGACACCCTTGGAATTGCGATTCTCAAATTGCGATTTTCTCATAGAAAATCACAATTTGAGAATGTATCCACATTCATTCCTATGGGCCTCTTAGCCCATAGGAATGAAGTGGACACTCATTCCTTAATTGTGATTCGCAATTTGCTAATCGCAATTAAGGAATATTAGAGATTTGCAAAAAAATTGTGAATTTTTACCTACATTCGATTTTGCTATTCTCAAATAGCGATTCCTTAAAAATCGCTATTTGGGAATCGCAAAATGAATATTACCTACATATGCCCCCGAATCACTATTTCAAGCTGTTAAAAATGCTATAAGAACTTTCAGTATATACAAATGTTCCAGTAGAAATCGCATTCTGCCGTACCCAAATAGGAAATCGCAAATAGGAATTTCCTATTTGCCATTTCCTGAGCACATGTACAAAGCATTTCCTAAATGCTAAATGGGCATCTAGGAAATGCAAGTACTATTGACTTCAAGTCAATAATAACCATGTGTAATTTAAAAAAAGCGCTCAAAGATGCTTTTTTAAAAGCGCTATAAAGAGCACCTATGCCCTTTGGGCATGTGTGCGCTTTACATGTACACCAACTATTTTCGGGTGCATCAAGGGAGGGCCTTAGGCCGATAGGCATCCTTGCTTTAACATTTCCTAATTTGTGATTTCCCATTAGGAAATAGCAAATTAGGAAATGCAAAACCCTTCGTACCTATAGGAATGAATGGTTTGGTATTTCCTACATAGCGATTTCCGAATAGCGATTCCTACTTTCTAGGATTCGCTATTAGGATATCTCTTTTTCCGTTCATTCCGTTTTGCATTTCCTAAATGGCAATTTCTTAGGATTCACGGTTTAAGAAATGAAAAAATGGAATTTCGTACTTCTGGCCTTAATCCATGAATGATATTATTTGTGATACAACAATTTCCTATTAGAAGATTTTAATGCTATACTCATTACCCAGACCCTCAACATAACTGTTGGAGATTAGCAGGGCATCTTTCTAACCGTTCTTTCATTTTAGAACAATTGATACAAGCCAGTCTCAGCACTTTTATGACCTGTCTCTCTGATACTTTTAATCTGTTATTATTAGCCCTGCACAGGGTGTTAAGTCATAAAACTGTTTATGCTGCTGTGATTATCATGCTCTCTTGAAACCATGAGCCTCATTGTTGGCAACATCCCTCGTTGGTTTGACGCCTACTATCCCTCTGCTAATAGACATCTGTGCAAGACCTTGGCCAGAAAGCCAAAAATTAGAGAAGAGGTTTTAGCATGCTGTTCACTTTACAAATCTGCTTTGAAATTGAGAAAAAAGGGAACTTCAACAATTGCATTGGGAATTGCTTACTGAGTCAGCAGCCAAACGCAACTCAACACTTTTTGGCAGGTGGTCAACTCTGTTAAAAACAATGACAGTACTCTGTCCTTTCTAAGCGCCCACATCAAAGACATGCAATGTGAATCACATTTTTAGATTGTTTGTAGTTTTAGCAATGATTCTATCCGTGTTGCTTATAATTACATTGTTGAACTTAAAGTGAATTTTACAGCTGAAGAAGTTTCACTTAATGTACGGCAGAGTTCAGCATGGAATCATCCACCCAGAAAAGTCAGAGTGTCTCCATGGATTTTTTTTAATGCAACTTGTCACTAGGAGCACCTCTCTTAAATAATATTATTTTAATTGCTCTCCTGACAAACTACTAACTTATTGGTCACCATCTACCACAGTCCCATTTTTTAAAAAAGGTAATCGATTGGAACTGAGCTGTTACAGGCCAATCTTGCTTATTGATTCGTCATTTAAGATCTTGGGCAGGGTGGTAGTTAACAGAAATTCGGAGTGGGCACCAGCTGGGAACATTCTGATCATCTGTCAATATGGGTTTAGAGAGGTCAAAGTAACTGTTGAACAATGCCTTCCTTAATCTATTAATTAGAAACTATACAGTAGCCAGGCACTTTTCATTACACTTACCTTTTATGGACATACTAGCAGCTTGTCCCAACGTTGTCCGGGTATGAAATGTTATGTGTGTAATGTTTGTAATAGTAAAGCAAATTGTTAGGTATGCAGCATTACGTAAGTATGACAAAATGCAAGAGGAATGTTATGCGCATTTGAACCTTGATCTTCCACGTGGCGTTTTACATCTTCCTATAGGCTAAGGTCAGTTTGTAATGTTTTTGGAACGTCTTTGTCCGGTTGTGCATGCACTGTTAGTAACAGCGTTCTTCATATGTGTCTCCTTAGCTGTCCTGTATTTGCAGGTCCTTCATTATGTGTGCGTCCTCAGCTTTAAGTTTTGCAGCTTTTGTGTGTTGTGGAGTGTGTTGGTTATATAATTCCCAAGCGGGTTGACTTTTACGTTAATGTTTGTGCGCTGACAGTGGCCGGCATGATCCCGTGCTTGCGAGGGCTGGTTTGAGGCCCCGCCTGAGCCCCGGACTAAATTTTAATTGTGAAGTGGCTTTGATCGTGTGGTTCTCTGCCTGCCTTCATTGTCCGCTGGAGCCGTTGGAGCGTGAATGTCGCGGTGAGAGAATGGCGCGCTTATGTGCCCCTTTTTTTTTCCTGCAGCCACTTCTGACAAATCTGTCAGTGTATAAAGGAGTAAAGTTTTTTTTTGGGAGTGAAATTTTGTAGGCAGTATGGCAAGGTCTGTTAATGCGGCGTCCCTTGGTGTTTTGATACGGCCGTGTGAGAAGTGATCAGAACACCAAGGCGGAGCGTGAATGTGCGGCACATTGGTGGCGAAAGCCGCAGCCCTTTTTTTGGTAATTTTAGTGCAGACCCCTCTGACAACGCTGACACCCGCAAAGTTTGCGCCGCACTATATAACATTAATGTCGCGTCATCAGAACGCCAAAGTGGAGCGTGAATGTGCGCGCACATTGCTGGCGAAAGGCGTGCCCCTTTTTATTTTAATTTTGGTGCAGCCCCCTCTGACAACGCTGACGCCCACAAAGGTTGCGCCACACTATATATGATTTATGGCGCCTCAATGGCAATGTGCGTGAATGCGGCGCAGCTTGGTGTTTGTAGACGGACGTGTGAGACGCAAAGGTGGAGAGTGATGAAAGGCGCGCTACAGAAGTACGCGGTCATTTTTTGTTTTATTCGTGGCACGCCCCTCTGACAACGCTGTTGTGCCACGCTCCTCTGACAACGCTGCACGCCCACAAAGGAATAATGTAGTGTAGTTTGACATGCCCACGCCAACGCCCAAGTGTACTTTGACACGCCCACACCAATTCCCACAAGGGACTACTTTACCCCTAAGGTTGTTTGACCTTTGTAATGTATATGGTGGCCAAATGTATAGCCTATGTCAGTCTGCTGCATCTCCCCTTTACAATGCTGTATTGGGTGTTGTCATTGGTGCTGTACTTCTTGAGTTTACCTGCCTCAAAGGTTTCAGCTCTCTCTTTATAATAGTAGCATAGATACAGTGCCTTTGATTGGGTAAACTGCTTGAAGTTGTGGTTCTTTCTATTAGAATTAGTCCTTTATGCTGCACTGGTATCTTTCCTTGCTGGCTTGACCTACATTGTAGTCTGATGGTGCGGGTAGGGTTTCCCAAATGGGGAGCTGACAGAACCTTTTAGTTCAAAAAGAGGAGTTTGTTAAGGATGTATTTTAGCTCCTCTTTATTCCTTTTTTTGCATTAAGAATATGTATTCTCATCCACTGAATTGTGGGGTTAGTATGCCAACCATTAATTGAACTTCTATAACTTGCTTTTATGTGCAGATGATGCAGTGCTATTGGCCGCACTCCAAGGCCACTGATGAAGTTAGCAATATCTCAGATAGCTGCACATAATGATTTGTTTATTAGCCTGAAATTGTTTTTCGAAAAAGAGATTAAGCCGTCCAAGACACCTCCTAAAACAAATTACTGGTTTGATTGATAATGTATAGTGGCAAAATCTAGCCTAATGAGAGCCTTAAAAAGCAATATAAGGTCTTACATTTCTACAGCAAGAAAGACCTATGCTGCGATTATTAGATCCAATAAGGCCAGGCGGTAATCTGGGATTCGGGAAGTATTGCTAGAAGCAACTAGACTGAAGGATAGCACTGTTCTGGCACTTAGTGACACATATGGGATCTAGGGAATTATGCCCTTCCTGACTTTCATATTTCTGCAGGGGAATGTGTTGACCATTTTACTACCCTCTACGCTGAGCCTGATCTTTCTGATAACTCCCATTATCCTTTAATTCTTCCCCTGGGAAAAGGTGGAAACCATGTTATCTTTACACTGGAGGAAATACTTAGTGTGATTGCTGCACTGAAAAGTCCCTGGTCTTCATAGAACTCCTGTTGATTTATTTCAATCTGAACCCTTGGTATGGGGCCCTTATATCCACACTCTCTCTAACGTAATTGCAGCTGATGCTCCCATATCGAGTTCCTGGAAAGGGGCTGAAATAATACCTATTTTTAAGAAGGGAGCCAGGCAAGACCCAAGGAACTACCGTCCCATAAGCTTTATAGATAATATACAAAAAATGTATGGCAAACAATTATTGACAAAGCGTTGGGACTAGATACATTCAAATAATGCCATGTCACATTTCCAGGCTGGGTTCAAGTCTGGTATTAAGATCAGGTGCTGCGCTTTCTGAGGATTAGGTGGAAGTCAGTTGAGTTTGATCAGGGGTCGCTATTTGTTTCTTTTGTAGAAACTTATGGGAAGTCCTTGGGAAAATTGGGATTCTGTCGGATCAATTGTCTTTGATCGAACAACTTTATTCAGGGATTTTTCTAGGGTAAGATGGGGTCCTTGCGGTGAAACAACCACTAATATCTGTATTCAGCATGGTGTCTGCCAAGGGTGTGTACTGGCCCCTACATTGTACTTACTTTTTATTTATGAGTGTATTCCTTACACAGCACACTGCCAAAACGATTCCCCTAAAATGGTCGGGAACAAAGTGCTATGACTGCAACATGCAGACAATTCTCTCCTCCTTTATAAAACCTTATCTGGATCAAAAACACTTTTGGGGAGGTTTGATACATTTTGCAAAGACTATGGTTTAGAACTAAATAGCAATAAAACCAAGTTCATGGTATTTAGCCACTGCAAAAAAGGTAAGGGGATCCTGGCTCTGGAGGGTGTAACAATTGATAGGGTTGACAAATTTGATTATCTGGTCGTTAGATTGAGTGAATCTCACAAATACTCATTACAAATCGAAAAGAGTGCATTAATTCCTACGCTAAGAGCGGCGGCCAATAATAAGATTCATTAACAAGGCAGCTGCTTATCCAGTTTTCCCAGCGGTAGAAATGTTAAGGCTGAAGCTGGAGAGCTGCGCTATAAGGGGCTGACCTGTGGGGGTATTGTAACCTCAACACGTTAGGTATTGGTGAAAACACTTTTATCAAATCGCTCCTAAGATTATCAAAAGCCACTCTGTCACTTCCTCTGAAGTTTGATTTAAAACTCAGATACCTTGCTTTCATAGCCTGTCAGAATCTCATCTTATAATGGACCAGACTCTGGGCAAACGAGGAACTGGCCCCATATAGAGACTCTGTCAGGGAGATCGTGGATAATAGCCTGACGCTCATGAAAACCCCCTGGGTATCTCATAATAAAACCTGGATGTCCAAGCATGGCGTTTCTGTATACTGGCAGAATCCTTCCTCAATGCCAAGAAAGCCAGGGAAATTGTTAAATCAAGTTATTGGAGCATTGTTTTTTCCAATAGAATTTCCCTTGTTCTGGTGAGTAGTTTGTCTGATCTTTATTTATCCACGAGGTGTGATACCGCGTTTAAGATTTTATGGACTTTGGTGAGATCTTTGCTTATTATTAAGTTCAGACTTGGAACACTCCTGCTGGCTGCCTTTACTGGCAATTGGAATAAAAACTCTGCCATGCTCAGCAATAATTTATGCCCTATGGGTACCCGATAATTGAAAACAAAGAACATGTTTTATTCTTTTGTATTGCTTATACTAAGCAGAGCAAATGTTGGATCATCCCTCTTTGCCAGCTCCTCTACTTAGAAAACCAACATTTAGCTTTAAGATTTAGTAAGTCAGACATCAGGCCCAGTGTGGTATATAGTTTCCAACTTTTTATGCTCAATGCGGTATATTAGACAAAAGGTTGTTGGGGGCAAGCGTCTGTTAGAGGTGTGACCTGTACGATACTAAAACTATATTTTTAGTTTAACAGTTGTACCCCGGCACTCCTATAATTTTTTATTTCATTTGTACTCATATTTTGAGCATCAGTATTATTTACATGTCAGGCAGCTCAAATCACTGGACAAGAAATATTAGCACTTGGGATAGCATACATTTAATGGTGCGGACCGCTGTAGATCAATAAATGTTTTGATTTAAACATTTGCTGTAAACATTTATTTATGAGAGAACAGCATGGTCCAGAGATGAGGAACTGAAACACACACAACAGCCGACACGTGTTTCGTTACAAATGTAACCTTTTCAAGGCTTGGACTAATTGAGTATATAGCCCCCCCATAGTTTGATGGTCATTCAAAGTTCACCGAAAGGCACAAGGTTCTATGCCTAGTTGTAGTACCCAAAGGCCTGCAAGAGCTAAAAAAGCGTAGTCGACTCTGGCTTTTTGGAACAGGACAAACTGGTCCCAGGTAAGTATGAAACTGTTAATAAGTTATTTATTTTTGGTCAAAAGCAAAATGAAAGAGAGAACCGGGAAGTGGGCTCTTCTTAGTCTATCTATAGATGTCCTTCCTATATATTGTGCCTCATGCGTAACCTGCAATTGTCAATGAGGTCAGTAGGTCTGCCCATCAATTAAAAGGACTATGATATGTCCCTTTAGGATTCAAGTTGTATAGCGAGTAAGTTCTGGCATGTGTTGTGCCACTGACAAAATGTTGTCATTAGTAGAATCTGCACTTCCCTCTGGTCCGAGTAAAACTATTTTGGTTAAACTTTTATTATCTCTATGCACTGTGTACTTTAATTCACTATCAAAACCTAGAAACAAGAGGGAAATCCAAATTCAGATTATAACTTTAGTTGCCCGGATAGCACAGAGGGCCCACTAAGAGCTTATTTTAGGTTATTAATAGAGGTTGCTCATTTGTGATGCTAGTGTGACAAGGGGTTATTTCTGTGTGTTTCCTCCTATTGAGTGCACACTTTGTGATCTTAACTATGTTTTGACACAGGGATTTTATAACTTTATTGTTTCTCCACCTCGCTCAGGAATGTTGGCGGCTGAATATTTTCTTTTTTATATTCCTGAAAATTGTATGTTCTTATCATATTTTTAGTTTAATAATTTTATTTATTTGTTCTTTTTAATGAATTGTGTTATTGTGTGCTTGTATGGCTCTTTTGAACTGAAATAAAGATGATGATGATGATGAATTGCTATAGCTTGCTTTCATTTGCAGAAAATGCAGTGCTGTTGCCTGCACTCTAAGGGCACTGATGACGTTATAATATCTTCACTGATTTTATGTCAAATTGGATTTCTGTACCAACTTTTCTAAAACCAAAATTATTTCGGGCGATAACTAGCGATAGGCTCATTAGCGGCTAGAAAACAGACGCTAGTCAGCCCAACGTTCGTTTTCTTGCCTCTAATGCAGAAAAAAGCCTATCAGTCAACCTCCAACATAAAATAGGCATAAATCACTAACGGGTAATAGGGCGATACAATTATTGCTGCATTAGCGGCAGAAAAGTGCAGCTAATGCAGTAATAACACCTTATGAATATGCCCCCCCCAGTGTCCCTTTTCAAAGTAAGACAAACTTTGGGAAAAAGAGAAGTTTCTTAAGTGTTTACGTCGCAATAGAGAAAACACTGAACTGCCAAAGGCTGTAATTCAATACTTGATTTTACAGTCATGCATGAGTTTTGGGACCCTAGCTCATGTTGGCATCAGGACCTTTGGAATGAGCTCTATTGTGTGAGTGTAGGTCTGGAACCATACAGACTTTATTATATTTTCCCTTAGGGCTATCCAGTCCTGCTGATATCTGAACATCGATTTATGTTATTTCCAACACTACTTTGTTGCACTTTGCCTTCTTTTTCACATGTTATGAAAATCTTATAAAGCGTTTTTAGCACCTTTATTAAGAAAGTACAATTTAAAAAAGGGTGGTGCTGCCTTGAGGTTTCTATAGTAGCATGCTGATGACTCTCTTTGCTCTGCTGGTGTATTTTTAAAATCGGCAGTTCAATGTCAAAACTCCATGTTATCCCAATTAATTTTTTTGATATTTGTATTTTATATCTGTTTGTACGTCCTATGTACCTCTTCGACACCCGAAATAAAGTTGTAGATGATTGTCATGCTAAACCTTACTTTACATTGGTTTGTCTAGAAAACACGTTTGTTAGAAAACACAGATTCATAACTGATTATATCATTTCATTGTGTTTATTCAATCATGCATAACAAATATTGCAATATAAAATAATGCCTAATTAGCCCATTTTCACATTTTGAACTTGGCAATATATACCCAACGGATGTCCTTGAGTACATTCTTACTCTTAGAGAAGGTTTGCACATCATCAATAAAGTTGACGAATACAGGTTGTGATTTGTAAACAGTCGTCTGTATGGCCATTCTCACCAACAGGGTTTATCTCGGTGGCATAAAGTGAAAAACGAGAGCACCCTTTTTATTTCTTATTTGCAGCACCAATCTCACATTTAGCATTTACAAATTACTCTGACAGACTGTCCAGAGAACAAATGTGAACGTGTATGAAAACTGTGTCATGTCTAGAATTCATTGTACAAGACAGATTTCCTCTTTGAGATGCAAATGACTTTGGCAATAAAAAGGAAAAAAATCTAATTTCCAGGTTGGCTGCTTCTAATGCTGGCTGAGTAAAAATGCCAAAGAGATTAATTTTGTATTGAATGAATCAAACAAATGAACATTTTTGAAGTCTTTGCATCCCCCGTTGTGCAATGCACAGGTGACAGTAGCAAGACTCTAGATAACGTGGATGCACCTTCAACAAGCATTGGAAATGGCAGGCGGTGTGACTTTAAAGTAGTAATATATGCAAAGTAACTTTTACAATTTGATGGTAACATAGGGCAAATAGTATACCGTTTGGGATCTGAGACTTAGTCTGCATCACTTTGATGCACATAAGGGTTTGTGCTGAAGCAATATTCAAACTGTAGGGCCTTAAAGGAACGAAGGGAGAACATTAAAGCTGGCATTATGGTTTTATATTTAAGAGTAATAGTGATTATATTGTAAATGTAGCCTACTGCTCCAGTCTTTCTATTTCATAGTGCTGTATTGTGAGTTAATAATGCCTAAAGTGATGCTTGTGAATACATTATACCCTGAATGAGACTGACTGATTTGACCATGCTAAGATTTGAAACGTTCACCTGTAAATTACAAATTGGCTTCTGCAATAGTACTCAATCCTGAACCATCTGACTTGCAGAAACAGAGAAGCACTGAAAACGAAGAAGGGATTTGTTGAGAGATACCCTGCCATGTACTGTCATTGCCTACAGAATGACACCGAAGATACCCGGTCCTTCCCTTAAGTGAACAACATATATCTGGAATACCAAGAGTAGATTGGACTGCAGGGAAGGGGGTGGAATTTAGTAGTTGAAACAATTCTGGATCAATCCTACTTGAAGGCAGGAGAATTGTAGCCTGAACAAAAGGAGTCACTTACTAAACTGCAGAGTTTATAGTCCTTCTTTAATTCTGGAGTTCGCTGCATGATAGGAGCTGCGACTAATGACTTAGGGGCACATTCATCAATCTAAATACCGGTCGCAAAGGGGCAGATTCGCAGAATTTGGCCCTTTGCGACCGGTATTTTTGCATTTGGGATGGATCAACCCAAATGCAAATTTGCAATTTAAGTAATTGCAAAATGTGCGATTATTTAAATTGTGAATGCATTTAGGGAATCGCATTTTGTGAATCCCTAAATCCAATACATGATGCAATTTTAAATTGCGATTTCACAATTATGGATTGCAAATTACCATTAATTTAAGGTTGATAGTAATTTACGAAAACTTTGAGAAATGCACTAAAGTGCATTTTTCAAAATTCCATGTTATACACACACATGCCCTTGGGGCATGTGTGTGCACAACATGTGGTCACATGTCAATTTCAGGGGTGCATCAGGGTGTACTTTTGGGACCCTAGCACCATTAGTACTTGCAAATTGTGCAAGCAATTCCCATTCATTCCTATGGGTCTCTAGGCCCATAGGAATGAATGGGAAGTTATTCCTTAATTGCAAATCGCAATTTGAGAGTCGCAATTAAGGAAAGTATAGGAATCACAATTTGTTTTGCGATTCCTACATGCATAGGGAATTGCGATTCCTAAATTGCGATAAAAAAAAACGCAAATTAGGAATCGCAATTCCTTCCTTTGATGCATGTGGCCCTTAGTCTATTGTTTCAAAAACTTCCTCCAAATCATTTGAAAGTGTGAATCTATGTTCTTAAATCAAAAGATAATGTAGTTTGAAAATTGCCCAGGCATGTTAGCTCTTCCAGTCACACATTTACTTTACCTTATGATATATGAAGCCATGAATACAAATTGAAATAAAGAAACCCACAAGTCCCAGAATGCACAGTAAAATCCTAGGCCGCGTGAGTTAAACTTGTATGGAACTCATAAACTTCAAAGCTCTAACATGACTCTTTGTTTTTGTGAATTTTGAGTCCAGCATAACTTACTACTTCTGAAACTAGTGCACTGCCCCCCTCTCCAGTTGATAACCATTGATGTAGCCATCAACATCAAATACAAAGTTATTCGTGTATTTTACATCACTACCCTGGATGATTTTTGGTAGGCTATCTATGTAACAAGCATGTGCATCTCACAGAATATGAAGGCAGGAAATCCTGGCCAGGCCGTTCAGGCAGGACTGTTCCCATTGGGCACAGGGTCAAGATTGTTTTGCACATTGCTGGGTTCAAACTGGAACGGCATGGTGAGCAAAAAAACTATGGATTTAGGCCCAGATCTCTGTACTGGGGTGAATGCATGACATTGTTCTGCATTCTGTCCATCAATTGTTCTTTTTGCATTTGTCACCCCGAGTGGGACAGGTATTCCCAGACGTGGGGCCCGTGGTCTCCATGCCGCTGGAGTCAAACTATCCTGGCTGAAGAGGTGTGAAACCCCGAAACCGGTCCTCGGATGCTTGTTTTCAGTTCAGGGAGGAATTTGCCTGGCAGTTCGGGCTGGACTGTTCCCATTGGGCACAGGATCAAGACTGATTTGCATATGGCTGGCTTCAAAACGGAATGGCACGGAGAGCAAAAAAAGGATGGATTGAGGCCAGATCTCTGTACTGGGGTGAATGTATGACATTGTTCTGCATTCTGTCCATCAATTGTACTTTTTGCAGGAAATTCTGATTGCCATGTGTTTTTTTAATCTCTAGCTAAATGTGATGTTTTCTTCTGGGGCCACTCCTGGCTTTGCTTCACAGTCATTTACCACCTTCCTGTAATGAACACTGTATTCTGGTTAGATAAAACTATTTGTGTTCTTCTGTCATCTTATGTTCTATGCCACAGAAACATTCCTGGTTTACCCAATAGCTTGTGTAGAAATGGTGTTTGTGGTGTCTGCCTATGTATTTGGTCCATGTGGATGTGTGTAATTGTGCAGAGTGGTACGACTGCTCGTCTGTGTTCTATATGCAATAAGTGGTTTGTTGATTTGTGGTATATATAAATGTGTGTCTATGGTATTCAATACATGTCTGTGCATTTTGCATTTCCATTATTTTCAATTTCAGTGACAACATTTTATTCTATAATAACACAGTGAGGAACCTTATAAAAGAACTCTTTAAAGCAAATAAACTAAATACACACAGTAGAAGCTGAGTTGCTGACTCAATATTGTTAGATGCACCTTTCTGATTGGGTGATAGTAGAAAGGAAGAGTACCTTTAGTAACCATGTTAGCCTCCAACAACCTTTTGATTGAGATTTTTCTGTAGGTCCATCCTAAAATGAAGGCTATGTCTTATTGCATAATACTTTGCTTGTTTATACTATTTGTTCTCGCCATTACGAAGTATTTTCAAGTCCATATTACCATATCAATGGAAAAGGCTCATGCCAGTTGGATACAGGGTTTTGAAAGGGTTGTGTACATAACTGGCACAACAGCCTCCACCACACTGGGTGCATTGTGATGTGGAATCGTTCATGCATTCTATATACCTGAACTCTTTTATTCTTGACTATACACACCTGTGCTCAAGTACTGTCTTTTAGATCCTATAAAACCTGTACGTTAAGGCTGCATACCCCCACCCCCCCCACTGGGTATGTTGGCCTTTTGTACGAGCTAGCTCACAGTGCTACTAGAATCTCCTCTTACAAAGGAGAGAATAGTTCTTGCAATCATCGCACATGACAACGCTGATCCTTCTGGACCACGGAAACAATATACCACTTTTCGCTTAGTCAATCGTGCTTACTTAGTCAGTCTAGAGAGATACACAGAATAATTAGGCTGGGCGTTTTCAATAAATATTTATTAAACAATTGTTATTCTGGTGTAAAATAGATGACCTGCAACAACCGTTAGACAGTAGCAGATATATATGATTAGAAGCACTATGAAAGTAAATGGATGGTAAAACTCTACCATCTTGCAGTAATCGTGAATACATACAAGTATATAAAATACATGATAATAAAAAGATGCAGACTCATACGATGCCTCCCTAACTAGATGTACCTAATTGTACCTAGCATGTGTGTAGGTGTTAAGTCAAGAATCCCTCTAGGATAAAGTCAACCCCATTTCCTGAAGTGAGATACTGTGGGACCCTGTCCTGGTCTTGAGTTGGACACCCGCGAGGGATGTTTTTAGACCACTGCAAGCTGGAGCATCTGCATGCAGGAACCTCAGTGTCTCTGGCCAGTGTGTCGGTCAGGAAGTCCTGGTCTCCTATGGCTATCTTAGCAAGATGTGATGTATATATGCCCATAGGTCTCCCCAGGGGATCTACCTCTCTGTATTACTTTGTCGGATTTTAGGATGATGTTGAGTCTGAACTTTGTACTTAGATAGTATACAGGAGATGATAACCTGGCTGTGCTTCCAAGAATCCTCATGCATAATGTATGAGTTTTTTACTAGGGAAAATCCCGCGTTCTTAATGCAGTGTCCTATCTAGGTAAAAGGTCAGTCCCTAAGAACCGTTATGTATGTAATGTAAGGAAGAATATAGGTGAAGGGTTACGATGTTACCTGAGCCTATAATAGAGTACCTTTATAGAATAAAACAGTACTAGTGCCCAAGTGAATGCCAACATGTGTAGAAACTTCTATCCTCACATATACTGGGATTATGAGTTGGGTGAATTCTATTGCATCCAGACCCCCTTGAAACATTTCTGCAGTCCAAACTGTGGTTCCGTGATTCCGAAATGGGTTCGATAGTGCTGAAACCCTATTTATAAAGATCGTCGGAAATGGACGATTTTGGTCTCTACAGACCGCAAATGGCGAGTGTAGCGTGTCTGAGTGTTTTTGTATGAATCGATATAGGAGAACACTCTGTATTTGAGGATTTAGTTTGAACCCTCGGGTTCCATTTTGTAATTTGGCAGCCATCTTGTATGGTTGCCCTAACATAGGCCCTATGATTGTGGCCGAACGAGTCCTTGACACGTACGCCTTAGCTGACTTCTGGTTGACCTGGCCAAACTGACTCTTCGCCTGGGGCGAATCCTGCTGAGCCAGTTCCTTGGTTAGCAGCTGCACTGATAAAGATCAAAGAACAGGACGTGGTCCGACTTTATGGCCCACCGTTCCCACTCCTCTATCTCCTTTCCATCTGTTTCTGCCTTTCCTTTACGACATGTTCATCGATCTGAGTTGAAGGTTTTATGATGGGTTTGTCCGGCCTGATCGAACAGGAAACTAACATATGCTCGATCGTTTTTGGTGGGCTGGACAACGGAAAGTGGGATTAGCTTTGACTGTTGTGATTTGTTACTTTTTGAAATGCTACTTGTTCATTGGTTCGTTTTGTATGCACCAAATGTAAATTGTGATGTTGCCAGAAGCGTAATTGTCGGCATAAAAGACCGAGTTTCGTTCATTGAGGTGGTGCAGTCTCTCTCGAACTACCCGTGTGTACTTCGTAGACCTCTGTCCCTGGTTGCAACCATTAAACTTTGGTCTTTGACGTCATCGAGAAGTATCCCATGTCTCTGTTTGCCAAGACAGGGGAATCCGGGGTCTTTGGGTGTTGCCCTGACACCGCTGGGTTTTTGTATTAGTATTGGTTCCGAGAAAACCCAGTACCTCAAAACCTGTTGATAATTACGGGGTCAAAAATGTCCTGGTAAATGCTGGACATGCAGATTTTAGATGGTGTCTTAAGGACTAATCTCTGCATACTAGGCCCCATTTTTGAGGGCACAACTCAGAATTGGCGTTAATTATTGCACGTGACAAAATCTGAACACAGCGGTATTGGACTTCATCCAGCACTACAATAATTGCATCAGACACTGGGGCATCCGTGATCAAGGATCTTAGCCTTCCTCTTGTGAAAGCCATCAAAATGGCTCTGCAAGTTCAAAACTGCGACAACATTGCTGGGATCTGCAGGTCATTAAATCGATCTTCAGTTCTTTTAGCAGTACAATGTTGATGTATTGAAAAAAAATACTAGTCTTGAAGTGTTTATACAAAAATTGGAACCTTGTGTTTTTCTCTTCCAAAGATACCTATTTTTCTACATTATGTTGTAATTTACATTCAGTGCTGATTCCTCTTATAATTAAAACACTTTTCTGTTGTACTTTTTTTGTATCAAAGGCTGGACTTTAAGTACCTGCATGACAATAACATCACAATTAGGTTTATTAGTGTTATGCATTATTTGCACTTTGCTCTGACACAAGACAAAAGAGCCAACACTCATGCCCCAGAACTTCAAATCCATCAAAGCTGATATTAAAGAAGCACAACCTCATGTACCTTTTATCAATCAATCAGGAGTTTGTCAAAGCACGACTACTCACCCGAAAGGGTCTCAAGGCGCTAGGGGTGGGAGGGTGGGGGGGGTGCAGGTTCCATTCCATCAAGGAGGGGGTCTGTCGAAGAGCCATGTTTTGAGGTTTCTTGCGAAGATGGGGAGCGATGTTGTCTGTCTGAGGTGGAGCGGAAGGGCGTTCCATGCATTGGCCGCGAGGAAGGAGAAGGAGCGGCCTCCCGATCTGGTCTTTCTGGTGCGGGGGACCACGGCGTAGGAAAGCTGGGCTGATCGTAGGGTCCTTTGGGGTGCGTGGAATTTGAGTCGGCTGTACCTTTTATAACATTATCTCGATAACTCAGCTCAAGGGGTTTAGTCCAAAGTGCAGAAATTACAGTGCATCTTCAGATTCTCTATTTAAATGGCCTGAGAATGGGTACATCCTTCTAATGTGTCATTTGTGTGTGCCCTACATGTTATACAATTTAATTAATGCACGGCTAGCTCTCCAATCATCCTTAGACAACAGTCACACCTAATATGGACAAACATCAAAACTAATATTACTCCCTGTATACTTTTTAGGGCTCGGCCTACGACACCACTTCATCAGAAGTGGGGCGGAGCTCCGAGCCGTTTTGTTACAGGGCTCAGAATAGTGAAGTAAAAATTCCTCACTGCGCGAGATGTTTCTGTAGTTTCTAGTAGCCTTCACGCAACAGGCCATATGGATTTCAGTTTCTGCACTTCCTGCATATTCTGTGTGGTTACGCGCAGGGGAGTGTAATAAATTGTCAATTACGAGCTGTTAGGGGGCCCGTAATAGAATCCAGATGTTGAGCGCGCGTGCACCATTCTTTGCTGTCTGCTCTCGGAAGCCTTGGAACTGTATTTGGCATTCCTGGAGCGGGTGCATCTTGTGTCAGGACTGGATGATGCTGGGCGCGCGTGCACTCCAGCTTCTCCTCCTGGGCCTCGGCTTGGCAGAGGTGCATGCCTCGAAGGCTGCTCGGGAGTCTGCCGTGTGAGGCACAATATGTTTTTTGTTGAAATCTGCAAGTTATGCAACAGGTTGCGGTTTGCGTGCAAGTACATTAACGGAAAGTGCCACTGGCGCGGAAGCAGAAAACAATGATGTGTCCATGAACATAAGTGAAAACAGAGCAGTAAATAATGAGGCAGTGACGTGGTTGCTAGAAAGCAAAATCACTTGTTAGCAGTGTTTAATTTGTGCCATAATAAGTGCCAGGGCCCAAGATGTTTCTGAGGAGGCCACTGCTGCTTGCCCTACTTCAGGTCTCTTCCAGTGATGCCAAATATGAGAACCAACGGCACCAACTATCCAGTGTAGGACTTAAAAAAACAAGTGTGTATACCCAGTCATGCATCTGCTCAGAGTGTGAGTGCAGAGTAGTGAGTGCAGAGTAGTGAGTGCAGAGTAGTGAGTGCAGAGTGCAGAGTAGTGAGTGCAGAGTAGTGAGTGCAGAGTAGTGAGTGCAGAGTAGTGAGTGCAGAGTGCAGAGAAGTGAGTGCAGAGCAGTGAGTGCAGAGTAGTGAGTGCAGAGTAGTGAGTGTAGAGTAGTGAGTGCAGAGTGTGAGTGCAGAGTTGTAAGTGCAGAGTGTGAGTGCAGAGTGTGAATGCAGAGTGTGAGTGCCGAGTAGTGAGTGCCGAGTAGTGAGTGCCGAGTGCAGAGTAGTGAGTGCCGAGTGCAGAGTAGTGAGTGCCGAGTAGTGAGTGCAGAGTAGTGAGTGCAGAGTGCAAAGTAGTGAGTGCAGAGTAGTGAGTGCAGAGTGCAGAGTAGTGAGTGTAGAGGGCAAAGTAGTGAGTTCAGAGTAGTGAGTGCAGAGTAGTGAGTGCAGAGTGTGAGTGCAGAGTTGTGAGTGCAGAGTGTGAGTGCAGAGTGTGAATGCAGAGTGTGAGTGCAGAGTGTGAGTGCCGAGTAGTGAGTGCCGAGTAGTGAGTGCCGAGTGCAGAGTAGTGAGTGCCGAGTGCAGAGTAGTGAGTGCCGAGTAGTGAGTGCAGAGTAGTGAGTGCAGAGTAGTGAGTGCAGAGTGCAGAGTAGTGAGTGCAGAGTGCAGAGTAGTAAGTGCAGAGGGCAGAGCAGTGAGTGCAAAGTAGTGAGTGCAGAGTAGTGAGTACAGAGGGCAGAGTAGTGAGTGCAGAGTAGTGAGTGCAGAGTAGTGGGTGCAGAGTGCAGAGTAGTGAGTGCAGAGTAGTGAGTGCAGAGTGCAGAGTGCAGAGTAGTGAGTGCAGAGGGCAGAGTAGTGAGTAGTGAGTGCAGAGTGCAGAGTAGTGAGTGCAGAGGGCAGAGTAGTGAGTGCAGAGTAGTGAGTGCAGAGTAGTGAGTGCAGAGTAGTGATTGCAGAGTAGTGGTGCAGAGTAGTGAGTGCAGAGTAGTGAGTGCAGAGTAGTGAGTGCAGAGTGGTGTGTGCAGGGTGGTGAGTGCAGAGTGCAGAGTGGTGAGTGCAGAGTGGTGAGTGTAGAGTGGTGAGTGCCGAGTGCCTGTTCCAGAGAGAGCAGGGTATGCTTGTGCGCTTACACGGTGCACTGACACACAGGAGATAAAACAAAGAACAGCTGAACACGTGGTAGCTTCATTGAGGCAGCCGGCCCTCTGTGAAGGGAGCAGCAAGGACGGGATGCCTCAACCAATCAAGCGCAGCTACTCACAACCTACTGCACGATTACAACACAGGCCGTAGGGCAGAGCTAGGTCTTTTCGCATTACGCAGGGTGAGCAGTGTGTGAGCGTGCAAGGTGCACCTCCACAAAACTCACGCTATATAAGGCTGAAAAATAGCACTAGGCAACGATAATGAAATTCATCAGTACTGCGAAAGCATGGCTTACATTACAAACAAAGTCTTGCAGTTGCCCATTGTAAATGACAATGCCATTTATTTAACGATTAAGATATTGGCAATGTAAATGACAATGTCATTTATTTATGATTTAAAGAAATGTCATGAGCAATGCCAATAGCTCTACCTTTAATGATGCCGAGACCATTGCATTGTAAATGCTTGTTTTTTATTGCTATGTGTTAACAATACATCATGAGGCAACTGACTACCTCATATGATTTGTCCAAGTAGTATTTATTCTAATTAGCACATATGCTTCAACTCTGTTCACCACTTTTTGTGTTTAAGTTTGCCCCATTTGTTGTTTTGGAAGTAAAGGTGGCCGCCTTTTTTCATTCACAGTACAGACCCTAAATTTTGCAAATTACATGGATGATCTGCTTTCAGACACACTCTACATCCAACCCCTTACTAAACAGAAGGAAGGTCTCACCAGAGGAATTTGAGGAGGATAAGCTTAGTAAGACTGTTCTTCACTGGGATCTGTGATGGTAAAATAGAAACAGTAGAAAGGTTTATGTTTACTTAATAGGTTTATTCATGCTAGCCAGGCCAGTGATAGTTTAAACACGTTGATTTAATTGCCAGTCCTTTATCATGTTCTGAGTGCGTGGTGAAAATCCTCTTTCAGAGAGCTCTGGAAACATTTAAAAACTCAAAGAAGTATTTTTATTTGTCTACAATTGAATGAGGCATTATTGTGCCTTATGCTAAGGACGGGGCAACTTTTGTAATATGTTTGCAGTTTTAACAGATTTGGGACAAAGGACCTCACGGGGCAGATGTGATACCGTCGGCAAGGGACTCTTATAACCTGCCCAGTGGTCTCAGATTGCGGAGGGAACCTCCTCAATTAAGATGACAGGTGCATTATATTGACATTGCAGAAATTTAAATGAAAAATTCCTCTCACAATTAAATGTGCTTTACCTTCCACTCATCCGGTATATGATGATCACTACGAAAACTCAATGACACTGTGTTGTCTTAACCGTTAAATGTGGTGGCCATATCTAATGTAGGTAATCGCCTCTAAATCATGTTCCATCTAGCTGGCCACGCTGTTGTTGTACTTTATATGAAACACTGTTTACAGTGAGGCACAGGCAGCCATTCGGAATAGTAGAAACAGGAGGTTTGCTTCAAGGAAATTAAAACAAATATATATTAAATTAACACAACTTCATTTCAGTACTTGTACACTTCACCGTCCATACACTACTATGGAAGGGTAACAGCCATTAAATCACAGTTGTTACCCCACATGTCATTACAGCCCAAGTGTTACCACGCATGTGTTGCAACAACACGTAGGCTTTACTAGCATTTTTTTCCAACGCATGTGCTTTTACCATGCCTGCCTTTACAACGAATTTTGTTGTAAAAGTATGAATGGTAAAAATCATATACATTGTAAAAAAATATAGGTGATCCACGTTGTTGTGAGGAAACAGAGCCTCTTTCGCTTCCTCACAATGAAGTGCACCGCTCCTCAGTTGACCGCAGGAACCAGCAACCATGAGAGGAGCGAGATAAGCGGATTAGGCCTTGGATTGGGGTTACTATTTTAGGGATCAAGGGGGTTGGGGTGATCCTGTAAGGATAGTGGTTTAGGGTAGGGAACTAATTGGGGTCGGGGTCATGCAGTAGTAGTGTTTTAAGGTTTAGGATAGGTAGAGGACTGGGGGTCAGGGGTAGTGTTTTAGGGTATGGAGAGGACTGGGGGATGAGGGGTCATGCAGGTTAGCGTTTTAGGGTAGGGAGAGGTCTGGGGTGGGGTGAGGGTTGTGCAGGAGTAGTGTTTTAGGGATTATGGTAGGTAGAGAACTGAGGGTTGCGCAAGGGTAGTGTTTTAGGGTTTAGGGTAGAGAGAGAATTGGGGGTCGGAGTTGTCATGCAGGGGTAGTGTTTCAGGGTTTAGGGTAGGAAAAGGATTGGGGTCGGGGGTCATGCAGGGGTAGTGATTTAGGGTTTAGATTAGGGCAGGGTAGTGTTACTTACCTTACACACTTTTACCAAGTGTATACCGTTACCAGGCATGCCTTTGCGTTGTAATTGCATGCGTGGTAAAAGCATATGCATGGTAAAAGAATGAGTTGTAATGGTAGGTCGTTGTAAGCGTACTAACGTAGCAATACCCCTGTTGTAATGGCATGCTTGGTGTTAGTATGCATAGTAAAGTCAGACATTCACTATGGACCTACTTCAGAGGTAGAATAACACTTCTTCGGATCAGTCCTTTACCTCTAGAGAAGATCAACATCTTAGCCAAACAATTTCTCAAACCTGCTTCTTAATACCAAATTGTAATTATGTTTTTATTTTATTTATTTATTCATTTTGAAAGTTTTATAGAGCGCGAACCAGACCCTTGCGGATATCAGAGCGTTTTACAAACAGTGATGAAAAATTATACAACAAAATAGAGACAAATCGACCAAGTAAACGTGACATAAAGTGAAAAGTAAATCAAACAAAGTAGGTAGATCAAATATACTAAAAATGTTATGAAAAGTAAAACACACAAAAGGGTGCGAAACGAGAAAGCAACTGTGGAGCCTAGATTGTCTGTTTGTACCCGTGTTCTAAAAGACCTACCAATAGGAGACCTAGTGAGATCATAGTTTCCTTGGGTAATGATCATGTGAATTTTTCCATGAGAATGACCTGTACTTCCTTTTTGAAAAATGCAGTAGATGTGATAAGTCTGGTTTCTGGGGGTAGTGTGTTCCAGATCCTAGGAGCCATCCCTGAGAAGGAACGTTTATACGTTTTTGTCTTGTTGAATCTGTGTGGCTTCAGTAGTAGGTTTTCTGCACTTCTTGTGGATCTATTACCCCCAGAGATAGTCAGTTTCTGAGAGAGATAGCTGGGTGCCTTATGGTAAATGGCTTTGTGAGTCATGCAGGCAATTTTTAGGTGAATTCTTGCTTCCCATGGTAGCCAGTTCAATGATTTTAAGTCAGGGGAGATGTGGGACCTTTTTTTGAGCCTGTGATGAGTCTGGCTGCAGCATTGATGGAGGCTCAAAGTGGTGCTGTTGTCGCTTTGGGGAGACCACATAGAGAGACACTTCCATACTCCACCCTGGGGATAAATAGAGCTTGAGCTGCTGCCTTGAAATCATTGATTGAGAAGGGTTTCAGCTTCCTTAGTATATTAATCTGGAAAACTGCTCCCTTTGTAGCGTTGCTAATATGTTTATGCATGTTGAGGTTGCAATCAAGTGTTATACCCAATGATTTTGCTGAGTAAATGATGGTTGGTTGAACATTGAATGCCGTAAGGTGTTTGAGTCAGTCATGTAAGAGGGGTATTTTGGCGGGTAGAGCTATTAGGAGGAATTCAGTTTTTAGAGTGTTTAGCTTGAGATGGTTCTCAGCGAACCATGACTGGGTGTTCGAAAGCATTTTGTTAAGCAGTTTGATGTCTTCTGGAGTGTGAATCTTGAGGTAAAGTTGAGTATCATATGTGTACATGTGAAATTAGATGTTGGATGCTTGCAACAAGACAGTAAGTGGTTCTATACATAAATTAAACAGTGTCAGGGATAATGCAGACCCTTGTGGGACTCCCAATGCTACTGGCACAGATTTGGACAGGGAGTTGTTGACCTTGAATTTTTGAGTCTGATTTTGAAGAAAGGAGGTAAACCAATTAAGCACAGACCCTGATAGGCCCATTCTGAGATTCAGCAGATCTATCAGATTCTCGTGTTTGACCGTATCAAAGGCTGAGGAGAGGTCTAATAGGATGAGTAGACATGATCCATTCTGATCGAGTATTTGTAAAGTGTTGTCAATAATGTGTGTCATAGCTAATTCAGTGCTGTGCCCTGCTCTGAAGCCAGATTGGTGATTGTCCAGAATGTCAAAGTGGTCAATGTGTTTTGTCAGTTGGCGGACTACACATTTTTCCAAGAGTTTGGCTAGGGTAGGGCTATTGGAAATAGGGCGATAGTTGTTAAGGTCCATAGGGTCTGCTGTGGGTTTTTTGAGGAAGGGTGAAACTTGTCCAACTTTGAGGATGTCGGGATGCAGCCTTGCTGAAGTGAGCTATTAATGATCTTGGTCCAGAGCGGCAGAATCAAAGGGGTTAGATCTTTAACTGCATTAGCAGGGAGAGGATCGGTGGTGTGATTGGCCGGCTTGAGGGTGTTAAGAATCTTACCTATTGCTTCTTCAATGCAGGTATAGAAGGAAGACCAGGCTGCGTCGTTTTTTAGTTCAAGTTTTGGGGTGGCCTGTTGTGGCGACGTTGGAAGAATGGGAGGTGTTTTGGTGTGATAGCTTGACTGTAAGACTGTAAGGTCATTGAGGAGATCTTTCTTGATATTTTCGGTCTTTAGATTAAAGAAGGTAGAGAATTCATCACATGTGGGTTGAGTACGAGCGATGTCTTGTAGTCGTTGAGGTTCATCCTTCGATTGGGATTTGATTAATTCAAAACGTTTTTTGGGACGGTTTCTTGCTTGGTCTAGTTGGTGGGTGAAAAAGTCTGCTTTTGTGCGTTTGATCTTCCTATAGAAAGCATTTCTCTTATTCCTTAACATTTTGAGGTGCTTGGCAGATGGGACTGATCTCCAATTGCGTTCGAAAGTCATAAGAGCGGGTCTATCATCGATCAGTAGTTCATTGTACCAAGGTTTACAGTCTTTCAAGGAAACTCTCTTTAGTTGAAGAGAAACAACCTCATTGATAAGCGAGGTCATAGAGTTAAGGTAGTGGTTGGTGAGGTCATATACATTGGAGAGGCCAGCCGGACGCTGTAGAAGTTTATAGCTGTAGGAGAGTAAAGTGTTGGGGTTCAGTTTTTTTTAAAGTCTCTTTTCCATATCTTCGATTTAGTGATTTGGGCTGCGTTAAGTTTCATGGTTTCCCTGATATAGAAGGTGATGATATGGTGGTCTGACCAATCACAGGGTAGGATTGAGTCAAGCTGAGTGGAGTTATTTTTGGAGATTATTAAATCCAGGGTTGTACCTTTGTTGTGTTATGGGGCTGTTGCAAATTTGGGTGAGGTCGAGCGCGCCGATGACGTTTTTGAGACTGTTGACCATTGAGACGTTGAGGTAATTCCAATGGAGATTGAAGTCGCCTAGGAATATTTGAGTGTTTTGACGTCCGTTGGTCGTTGTGACCATGTCCATGAAGTGTTCAGTGAAGGTGAGATTGTCGCCAGGTGGATTATATATGATGTATAGTGAGCAAAATGGAGCGCCATTGTTGGTGATGTCAATGCACATGTATTCACAAGAGGAGAATGTGGGGGATAAGGCTGTGTTTACTGAGATGCTGCTCCGATGAATGCATGCAAATCTTCCCCCAGACTTATCACTTCTATCCAGTCTGATGATGTCGTAGTTTGGTGGTACAAGAATGTCCAAGAGGGGCGAGGAGGATTCAGTTAGCCAAGTTTCTGTTAACACAAGCAAGTCAAGCTCATGTGAGATGATGAGGTCTGCGATGTCTACTGCGTGTCTAGAGGCCAATCTACAGTTCAGAAGAGTGCATCTAAGACGGGGTATTACGAGGGAAGGGGTGGCATCAATTGTGAGTGTGATTCTTCTAAGATTGTTGTCGATGATTCCTCTATTGTTGTGTGTGGAGGACCTGTGTGGGGGGTAATAGTCGGAATGGCCTTGTGTGCGGAAGCAATAGGGGTGATGAGAGGGGGTTTGTAGGAATGGAGAAGGGAGCGTATATCACTCTCCGAAAATGGGTTGGTGCTTCGGATTGGGTGGGAAGGGAGATTGGCGGATGGAATGGAATTCAAGATGAGGAGAGTATGACTGGGGGTGCGTGAAAGGTGAATTGGGGGTTGCTTGATCTAGACGTGCTTGCAGATCTAATGTGCATTGGTTGTCTGAATATCATCTCTTTGACAATGTGGAGTTCATCTTTGATTTGGAGGAGTGCGGACAAAATTCTATCCAGACTGGTATCTGGTGCTATTATGAGTGGGCTGGGTGTCTGTGATAACTCATCCAGCGTGGTATCAGGAGCGAATGTGAGTGGGGAGGGTGGCTGAGAAATGTGTGTCGGGTGTTGTGCCGTAGCCTGGATGGGTGTACGATCTGTTGCGGGCACATATAAAGTTAAAGGTGGCGATGTATATGTGGATGGGGGATCTGTTAATGTGGGTGTGAGTGGGGAGGGTGGCTGAAAAATGTGTGTAGGGTGTTGTGCCATAACCTGGATGGGTGTACGATCTGTCACGGGCACATATAAAGTTAAAGGTGGTGATGTATATGTGGATAGGGATCTGTTAATGTGGGTAACAGAGTTGTTAGGGTGGATTGCTGGTGAGTGGGAGTGGTGGGTGTAGTTGGGAACAGAGTGTGGGCTGGGGGAGCGTGTTCAGGATGGGAGTGGAGGGGGATGGAGGGGGTTGAGGGAACGTGTTCGGGATGGGAGTGGAGGGGAGCTGTCATAAGTGCCAGCAATTGATCTGTGTGGTGGTGGGGTGTATTCGTATGTGTTGGTGAGTGAGGTGTAAGGGGTTGGCTGGGATGTGTGTGTTCTATGTAAGGGGTGGCGATGTGAGGTATGGGTGGCATGGTGGGAGAGAGGAATAAGGGGTAGGGGGTGGTGGTAGGGGGGATCCCTGCTCATGCTAGGAGGGGGTTCCAATCGTGTTGGGGTGCGAGTGTAGTCTCAGTCATGCTAAGTGGAGAAAACATGTGGGGGTTAATTAGCGCGAGATGGGGGTGTTGGTTGGAAGGGTAAGCGATGTCTGTTGGGGACGGGGATGAGGGGGGAGGAGGGTGATAGAGGGGAATGTTGAAGTGGTGACAAGTGGATTAGCTGTGTGGGTGGTTTGGGTAGTAGTAAGGGGATTGGATACATGGTTTTTAATGATGGGGAATATGTTCTGTAGTAAATTTAGATTATGATCTGTGGATTGCATGAGGATAGTACCATTATTGTAGATGGTAATGGTAGCTGTAGCTTGGAAGAGCTGTGATGGTGCAATAGTGATTGCTAGGCCATGTGGAGATTTTCTAGTGGAGGAGATCGAGAGTAGTGCTAGGAATGCTTTCCGCCATTGGGATCTACGTTTGGTGTGGAAGATGATGTCAGTGGTTATGTACCCGTTGTGTATAGAGAAATAGGGGAGAGCAAAGAGGGTTTCAGGGTGTAGTTTTATGAAGTTGTGCTTGAAGCGTTTGGACCCTTTTTGTGAGAGGTGTGGGGGATAGATGATATTGAATGTATGTGTGCCTATGAGTTCCATGATGCGTGTTTGCAGAGTGAGAAAGGTGACGTTGGCGCTGTGGATGTATATGAGGGTAAAGGACTCAGATGGGATGGTAGTGAGGTAAGGAAGGGTGAAGGGAGGGAGTGTGGGAGTGCGCAACTGACAAGAGCTGCGCCAGAGACTAAATAAACAGGGCTGAGGTATGTGTGTGTGTGGGCCTGTGGCTTTAGTGATATGAAAAAAAAGAAAAATTGGCAGACAATGAAATCTATCTCTTAATAGGCCTTAAATGCACTTTAAATCACACAGATCGAAATACTAACCATAACATTTCAAATGTACACAATGAAAGCCAGACCTCTCCAGCTCGGTAACTAGAAATTGGTATGAGAAAGTCTTTGAGTAGGAAACCATGTAAAGCCCCTTTCTAGAATGATTGCCACCAGGTTACCAATGTAAAACCCCTTCCTATTGTATATGGCAGCTAGAGATCAAAATGTAAAAGCCATCTCTTTTGTATTTGTAACAAGCTCATTAGGTATAAAATGTTTCTATTGAAATTGCCAGAACATCGCAATGTAAAACCCTTTCTTATTGTACATTTCAGAAGTTCAAAGTGTGAAAACCCCTATTTTTTACTTGACATAAATTACATAATGTAAAACCCTTTCCTTCAGGATTCATCATGAGTTTAGAGCCTGCAATACCCCATTGTACTTTATTTCAAATGAGGTCTGCGTTAACAATATCTCTATCAGTCATGAGCAACAGAACACTTTCACAAGCGGGTCTCACAACTGCTACCCTATTAAATATAAGAATAAAAGTCCAACACTCTGGTAGAGCCAAAGACCCTCTCACTATATGTTTTCTTCGAGCTCTATTAGTTGGTTATATGAGCCCTGTCAGAAAGCAAAAATTGTCCAATCCTAAAAATACAAGTTATCAAATATGCAAACTGCACTTTGAGATCACAACTGTGGGAGAAGTGTCATTGGAAGCTACTTTCATTTTCAAGCACACAATGTAATATTACACATTTGGTTCTTGACCTTCATACAGGATTGAGCCTGTTGGTGAGCAGCCATTGTGGGGTGTATCAGGCGGGAGTTGAGTTCACACACAGGATTTTTGAAATGCTCTGTAAGGGAGTAACCTGCATGAATCACACACATCAGAGGCTTAACAAGATTTGGTTAACAGAGCAAGTGCTTCCACATGGCATTGTGGTTGCACATCTGCGGGCCATATAATGAAAAAATGAAGGCATCTAGTACAATGCATGATGAATATCATATGCAGCAAAGTATGTATGCACTGGGATATGAGGTCACAGTGCCACCACACTTAACCTGTTCAGAGCATTCACTTTCCTGAAACTTACATTTGTGACAAAGTGATTTCCTATGGTTTATGTCAGACACGTTTAAAATACTCACTGAGAAGGATATTTTCAAGTGCGATTAATTTTGAATCATTTTTGTTGTAGCACTTAATCAAAGACTGTGTCTAGCATCTTGAATACCTATCACTGTTCAAACAGACCTGAGTAAAGGACATTTGGGTGGAAACTGAAGTATTCAGAAATGTGTGTGTCACAAACCATTGATACAAACCACTGTAACGTTGGTAGGAAAAATAAACGTACATTATGGTCTCATTCATCCATGCGCTCATTAACCAGTTTCTTCAAAATGAACCGTATAGAAACCAGTTTGTATCATGCACATTTTGATAGCTTATGGCAGAGAGTACAGTGGAGGTTGCTTAACACCTATGAATGCAAGGGGTCTAATTGCATGAAGTGAGCACTGTGCGGATGCACAGTCTCTACCACAGGAGTGGGCTGATTGGGTGTCTTACATAGTTGAAGAAGAGCTAGAGCGGCGCCATTTTACCACCTTAAATAATAGCAAATGGTTGCTTTGTTACAGGAACGGTCACGGCATGTGCTACTTTTGGCTGACATTGCAGCAGGAGTAAACAGGAAAAAATATACAAAAACATACCGAATGCAACAAAAGAACACCATTAAATTACAACAGGGTATATCACAACAACACAGTCAAAACAGAGCACAACACATACACTGCTGTACAAAATAACACAATTACATTGCACACATGCTGCACTTAAACAGCACATAAACACGGCAGTACAAAAAATGATGGAACATCCAGACCAAAACAAAATGCTAGGCAATAAATATACATAAAAGTTTGTGTCACACATTACCATCTCCAGAATCCTGGTTTCATAAAGCAGTGTACAAGGTATTGGCACCGAGCACTGTCTTAACTTCCCCATATACATGAATGGCGCTGGTCATTGATATTATGTTATATGACTCGGATCGGAACTTTACCCAAAATTCCTAAATGTGCACCTTTTTTCCTGCAATTCACAGTACAATTTCAGACTGCAATTTGCAATTGCTTGAGCAATAAGCAGAGTGGCAGCTGGTGTTACTTGACAGTGTGAACAATGAAGTCATGGGACAGATTAGCTTCACCAGGCAGCATGTCTGGGAAAGAGTTTTGTAGAGTGCTGTGCTACAACACCACACTTTATTATGAACACTCCACCAGGCTCTTCAAAAACTGCACTCACTGCAGTTTATCAAAGAATATTGAGAAATGCTGTTCCCGAATAAATATTTGTAATCAATTGACACTAATTGAGTGTCTCTGCTCCTGCAAACAACATAAGGGCAGTTTAAAAGGATCATTAACCTAAAGCCCTGCAAGGTCAGATTGGATTTTATGTGCTCTCAATCCAGACCAATTCAGTAAACGTAAGCTTTATCAGAAAATGCAGACAACTTTACCACATTCAAGACCTAATAGAGAAAGTAGCAATAAGTTAAAATCGTCACACCGCCTATAACTTATCTGAGGGAGAGTAATACAACCACATAATTGAGAATCAAACTGAAAAACTATTAATATATTTTCCTTTTACACTTGTATATATGAATATATGTAACATTAAAATTGACTCTAGGACTTAATTCTCAAACTATGAAATGATAATTTATGTGAATCTCTCCTTTGGTCGGAATAATTAGTGAGTGATCTGAATCTTGCTATGAACTAATGCTTAAGGTTCATCTAAGGAAGGAAGAAAATCCTTCATCCTTCTGATGTGCAGAATGCCCGTTAGACCTTCTCTAAGCTGCTGACCTCTCTGAGGAATATAGTTAAAAATCAAAGTACTGATAAAAGTAAAAAAAAACAAAAAACTAAAGATTTTAAAGCACACAAAAAAAGTTAACTGGGCGGCTACACTAATTAGACCTTATGGCGACCCAACTAATAACACAAAAATATGAGCGGATGAATTTGATCATGGAATATCAGATAATATAGAACCTGAGTAGAGACCTGTCAGCCTGCGGGGTGGTGAAGGCCTTTACGCTCACTCCAGAATAATTCTGACTGCTCTCTATAGAGCTCCTCATCTGCATGGTGGCAGGTGATCTCTGTCCCAAACATTTCACTAACAGTACACCGAATGAGGTTTTGGCACAACTGAATGCCTTGTTAATGCAGCCTGGGTGGCATTTTTTTTTGTGTCTCAACAGCAAATCTCCAAAGCATGCAAAAATAAACCAAAGTCTATGTTCCGCACGTTGGGGCATATTATCAAGACAGGCGATAAAATTATTGCCGCTTTAGGGGCAGAAAACTGCTGCTAAAACAGCGATAATGGGCTTGATAATATGCTCTATGGAATTCCAATTGAAGCCCATGTTAGATGTCCTCCACATTTAACATTGGCTTCAATTGGAATTCCATAAAGCATATTATCAAGCCCATTATTGCTGTTTTAGCTGCAGTTTTCTGCAGTGATCATTTTATCGCCTGTCTTGATAATATGCCCCTGAGTTTTTTCCTGGCATGTCAGGGACATATTTCTTTTTTCTTGCCAAGTTCCACTTTGCATTGCAATATTGGATTTTAATCTGGTTACAGGCTGTGTTCCCAATAGGCTGCATGCACAAGCATACATGCACACAATCTAGGCTTTCCTAGTGCTGAAGGGCCCAGATTTACTAAGACTAAGCGCCTGGCTTGCATTACTTTTGTCATGCTAACCTAGTTTAACATGTTGTGATGGCATGTACTTTCCAATGCAAATCAGGATTTGTGTTCAAAAGTTGGCCAACATAACACAAAGTAGCGCTATAGGTACTTTGCATCAAGGAGGCAGTCCATGGATTGGACAAGTGTTTTCCCATGCAACCACCTACGGGTTGTGACGGACATCCATATCTACTAATACTTGTTGACAGGGAGATTTGCATCAAATCCTAAGGTCTCCTTGAGGCAGGGATAATGGAGGAGAAATATTTTAATTTCACCATACTTTAAAACGTTGCATGCGCGCTGTATTGCACAGCACACATACAAGTAGCAAAGCAGGGGCGTAACACAGGCCCCGCAGCCCCTGCGGTGCGGGGGGGGGGGCTCAAGCTCCAGGGGGCCCCATCAGCACAGCACTCTGGCTGCAGGGCTCCTGATTGAGCCCGGATGGGTGCCCCCGAGCTGCCTTGCAGGGAGGCCCCCTCAAGGTTCGTTACGCCAGTGTAGCAAAGGTTTTAAAGCATAGTTTGTTACTGGAACACTCCCCTTCCAGAACAAAACCTATAATTAACAGAACACACACATCCTTACACTATGGTGCAGTGGTGTGTGCATTGGCGTATGGCAGACTAAAGTGCTGCAGCACTGGAGGAGAGAAAAACAGCACCATACTATAGTAGATGTTGGGTTATTTTCTCTCTCCCTTTGACGCAGCGCAGTAACTTTGGTTGCTGTGCTGTGTTTCATTACATTTTCTCTTTGAGAGCGTCCACATTGCCCCTAGCACCAACAGAGAGGCTTCGCTAGCTGCTTGTTGATAATAAAAATGGGCAGCGCGAATGTCTCCTGTGGTGCTCGGCAAGTCTTTTGTTCCAAGCTACAGGACACTTGGGTAGCACAATATGTAAAACAGTGTTTACATGAGTCATTTGGAGCACACACCTTCCTCCTCCTCCCTGAAATACAGCTAGCGTTTCACCTTACTCACATTTCATTTGCTGAATCCAGCACAAAACCTGATTTTTCCCTCCATCCTCAGACTTCAACTCTTCTGCTTTTGTCCCTGGCAACTTCGGATCGCTATTCGCTGCCAAACAGAGGTGGCTGGGGAAATAGGAAAAGGAAACAGCTTCAGATGCAATCAGTATTGCCTTTTGCCTCATTACTATTTTTGTCTCAGCAGGTTTTGCGGTGCCACCACAGCGAGGCACGGAGCCACCTTACTTCTAAACGAAGTAAGCCATCAGAAGAAACAAAAGGCAAACCCTGCGCACACATTGCCTATTTCCATGATTTCTAAAAGAGAACTTGTTAGGTTACCAGAAGATGAAAGAAAAAGAGCAGCGTTGCTTGCTGCAAGGAAATAAATCCTAGTGACTGTACTCAATCTTACATGACACCTCAATTCAAAGTAATGTGCCTCAAGGAAGTAGCTATAAAAATTAAAATACCCCCCCCCCCCCTTGAACTAAAACTTTTGATGGCATCAAGCAAGTGAAGTGCCCAACCCTCCCTAGAAGAGTTCCCTTGTCTCTTTCATCCAAGAATCTATTCATTCATCTGTTCATCCTTCCATTCACCCGCTGATGGACACTATTTTACCCTAAAATTCTGTTTTGTCTTTTAATGTTTTCAACCATTATTCCGTTTTTTGTTATTCCATCTACTCTATCATCCATCCATCCACTCTGCTATCTCTCAGTAGGTCTTGCCATCCATCTATCGACCCTGCCATCCATCAATTCATACATCCACTCATCCATCTTCTCTGTCATACATCCGTTCATCAGTCCACCAGTTCATCCACTCATCCTGCCATCCATTCATCATTTTGCCACCCACCCATTATACATTCATCCACTCATCCATCTATCCATTTGTCCATCCACTCTGCCATTCATTCGCTCGCCTTTTTACCCCCTCATCCATCCCTTTTACTCTGCCATCCTTTCACCTGTCCATCCACCTATCTATTCACTCGCTAATCCATACATCTGTGCATTTGTTCTGCCATCCTTTCACCTGTGCATCCATCTATCCATTCACTCATTCCTTTGCCCATTCATCCATCTGCCCACGGATTCATCCGCCCACTCATTCACTCACTCATCCATACATCCTTTCACCCTTCCTTCCATTCAATATTCCTTCCATCTTTCACAATTCTATTTACCCATCTTTCATTCTTCCTTGCTCCTGCTTACTCTTGCTGTATTACTTTATAGAGGTATTTAACAGCTTTTGCCTGCCCAGTTGCAAACAGACGAGGCAACTAAAGAACCCCACCCCCACAGAAGCTGCAAAAGTGGGAGGTTCAAGACTCCCCTAAATTGTGCCTGTTTGTTTCATGTAGCAGTAGGCTACTAATAACCTATTGAACTGTATACCAGTCTAGGTATTTGCGGTCTATGAGTTATAAAATGGCCTATGGGAAATGCTGGATCCCACTGGGTTATATTTCTAGCTTTGCTTTCAAGCATTACTTCTGCAGTTTATATTTAGTTATTCATTGAAGGTACATTAACTCACTAAGATACAATATTATGATTCAAACCTGTGACCAGCTTTTACAAAAACTCTCTGGAGCAAGTGTATTATAAACCTGAACCAACATGCAGGTAAAAAACTCTCCGAGAGACTGTAATTTGTGAATAGACAGACGTAACCTGCTAACCCTCTGCCCCTCACCGCTCCCGTTTTTTCTGCCAAAGATTTTGCCCTTTTTCAGCAGGTGAAATGCTTAGGAGGAAAATAATGTGTCCACTATAAAACTGTTGTCCTTGCAATCCCAATGAGACCAGTAGCAGGGTTTACCAACGTTATCAGAATTATATGGGTTCTCTAACGAGGCCCTTATGTCAGAAACACTTTTTGTTTTGTAACATTTTTTCTGTGTATTGATGGGTAGAAGCAAGTGGGGAACTGTGAATTGAATGTGCCTTCCCCTCTCTGGAACTGCCTTTGGTTTTATGTGAAATGTATTTGTAAAGGGCACTATTGCACGCCCGTGTATCCTGGTGTTGAGCAAGTTTGTGTGCTTAACCCTGCTTATGGTGGTTGGTTAATTGAAAAGTCAGGTCTTCAGCTTAGATATTGTATATTATTTTACAGGCTGATGCTAAGTACAGTGATTACCAGTGTTCACTGGTTGTACGTTTATGATCTGTTTTACTTTTACCAAGTTCGCTTTGTGTGGGTTCTGACAGTGCCCCATGTGGCCCTGTCATGTGTATATAATCCCTTGTGAATATTGCCCGTTCCAGTTGGCACAGTGTGTATTATTTGTTTACTATTCTAATGTGTTATGGGAATACAAAGGCTATTTCTGATATAACCTTGTGTGGAGTTCCTTTTGGAGTGTGCCTGGGATGTTGTTGCTGTGTGCGTGTGCAAATGCTTTACACATGGCCTCCGGGATAAGCCTGACTGCTTGTGCCAAGCTACCAAGGGGGTGAGCAGGGGTTATCTTTGGCATCTAACTCCCTTGCCCTGCTTGGAGTGGTGGTTTCTGTCTGGCTTTGCCGCAAGCCTTAGCCAACCAGAAATCCCATTTCTAAAGGTACTAATGGTGTGCAAGTCACTCTTGCTTCCCTCTGTGCCTCTCTTGCCTCCTTCTGAATTTCTGTTGCTTCTTTCTGCACGTTTCTTTCTTTTTCTGCACTTCTCTTGACCTCATTCTGCAAATCCCATGTACTTTCTGCACCTCTCTTCCCTCTTACTGCACGTCTGTTGCCTCTTTCTGCACCTCTTTTGCTTCTTTCTGCACCCCTGTTGTCTCTTTCTGCACTCGTCTTCCCTCTTTCTGTACCTTTCTTTCCTGTTTTTGCATCCCACTTGCCTCTTTCTGCACTTTTCTTGCTTCATTCTACACATCTGTTGCTTCTTTCAGCAATTCTGTAGCCTCATGTGCAGTTTTCTTGCCTGTTTCTGCACTTCTCTTGCCTCTTTCTGCACTCCTGTTTCTTCATTCTGCACTTTCCATGCTTCTTTTTGCACATGCTTTATGTACCTCTTTTGCTTCTTTCAGCACTTTTCTTGCTTTTTTCTGCACCTCTCTTCCTTTTTTTCTGCACATCTGTTACCTCTTTCTGCACCTAATTTGCTTCTTTGTGCACCCCTGTTGTCTCTTTCAGCACTCGTCTTCCCTCTTTCTGTACCTTTCCTGCCTGTTTTTGCATTGCACCTGCCTCTTTCTGCATTTCTCTTTCTACTTTCTACACCTCTGTTCCCTTGCATCTTTGTGCACTTCTGCTGCCTGTTTCTGCATCTCTCTTGCCTGTTTTTGCACCTCTGTTAGCTCTTTCTGCACCTCATGTGCTCCTTTCTACACTTCGCTTGCCTCTTTCTGCACCCCTGTTGCTTTATTCTGAACTTTCAAAGCTTCTTTCTGCACCTGTCTTGCTTCTTTCTGCACCCCTGTTCTCTTTATGTACCTCTTTTGCCGCTTTCTGCACTTTTATTGGCTTTTTCTGCACATCTCTTGCCTCTTTCTGCACGTCTTTTGTCTCTTTCTGCACCTCATTTGCATCTTTTTGCACCCCTGTTGTCTCTTTCTGCACTCGTCTTCCCTCTTTCGGTACCTTTCCTGTCTGTTTTTACTCCTCACTTGCCTTTTTCTGCATTTTCTTGCTTCTTTCTACAGCTCTGTTGCGTCTTTCAGCAATTCTCTTGCTTCTTTTTGCACTTCCCTTGCCTGTTTCTCCACTTCTCTTGCCTCTTTCTTCACCTCTGTTTCTTCATTCTGCACTTTCCATGCTTCTTTCTGCACCTGTTTTGCTTCTTTCTGCACACATGTTGTCTCTTGTTAGAAATGGGATCCCTGGCTGGCCAGGGCTTGCGCCAAAGTCAGACAGAGACCACCACTCCTATGTCAGGGCAAGGGAGTTACACGCCAAGATAACCCCTGCTCACCCTCTAGGTAACGTGGTGCGAGCAGCAAGGCTAAACTTGGAGGCTATGTAGGTTAAGTGTTTGCGCGCGCACCCAGTAACAACCCCCAAGACCCACCACAAAGGAATCTCCACACAAGGTTATATATAAAAATAGCCTTTGTATTATACCAAAAACACATTAGATAAAACACACACTTTACAATGTGCCAGGGTTGAGCCTTTCAGGCTCGGGAGAACAAGGGCCCACGGGGGAGCCTCTCGGGCTCTTGACAACAGTGGTGCGGGTCGAGCCTCTCGGGGCTCGAAAAACAATGGAGGGGTAGGCGGAGTCCCTCTCGAGGGACTCTGCATCACTAGAGGCCCCACGGGCCTCTTTGCACAAAGGGTCTCACTCTGGAGGGGAGGGCACCAGCAATGTGCCCTGACGCCCCTACTCTCCCTCAGTGCACTCACCGGGTCGGCGGTCAGGCGGCTGGCAGCGGGGCTCTCTTCAAAGCACCGGAACCCTGCCTGCACCCTCGGACGACCTCCTCTCTTCGGGCTGCGGGGCGGGACTTGCGGGCAGGCCGCGCAGCGATTGGCCGGCCTGTCAGCTGCTTCCGGGTCGCAGCGGGCAGAGCGGCGGCCCGGGGGGAGACTTCACGGCCAGAATCTGTGGCAAATGCCGGGTGGGCACCGGCCTCTGCAATTAAAGCGCTCACAAGCGCAATAAGTAAAATAAAGCGCTCCCAGGCGCTAGGCAAATGAATACAGCGCTCCCAAGCGCTATAAGTGGAAAACAGAGCGCTCTGAGCGCTAGCAGTCAATAAAGCACTCCCAAGTGCTACAGGGGAAATCAAGCGCTTCCAGGCGCTACAGGGAAAGTCCAAAGCGCTCCCAGGTGCTTGAGACAAAGAACAAGCGCTCCCAGGCGCTTAGAGAAGAAATCCAGGGCCCCCAGACGCAAGAGGAGCCAACAGTCCAGCAAAAGTCCTTCAGGAGTCCAGGGGCTGGGCAGGACCCAGGGAGGCAAGCCTTCCCCCAGACCCAGCAGCAGCATGCCCCTGGTCAGATTCAAGTTGGGAACAAGAACATTTTCATGGGGTCACAGCCCCTCTTTTATACATCTTTTCCCTTTGTCTTCAGGTGCAGGGTGGGGGGAGAACTGGTCGCAGCTGGTTTTGGAGCACGCTTGATGGCTCAACCACCCCTTTCATTCATCAGGCAGGCTAGGGTCATCAGTCGCACCACAGGGGGCGGAGCCAGCATTGTGTGGGGAAAACCCAGCCTCATTCAGGACACAGGTGCAGCCCCTCCCTCACATCAGCATGCTAATCTCTCCATTCACCACCAGGACAGACCCACACAGACTCCTGGAGCCTGGCATCCCAGCCAGCTCCAGCCATTCACACGCCAGGCATATTTTACACTAATATGCCAACTCCTAGAAGTGGAATTTCCGCACAAGACACAATCATGCCACATACATAATTGAGAAGCATTCAACCACACGAGTTTGCACATACCAAACTCGACCATGCACACCTCACGCATCAGGAACTACCAGGGACACAGACATTCCCCATGCATTCCTATGGGAGGGCAGGCCAATCTCATACACGCACTCAGAGAGCGCACGCACTTTACACTGCGCCACAGTGTCAAAGTGCGCAAAGACCAGAAATCACTATAACTATTTATTAACACCAGGCAAAAAGTTCAGGGGTGAACCTGCCAGAAGGGCCAAGTCCAACATCTCTTCATGTACCTTTTTTGCCTCTTTCTGCACATTTCCTGCCTTTCAGCAGTTCTCTTGCCTCTTTTTGCATGTCTGTTGCCTCTTTCTGTACCTCATTTGCTTCTTTCTGCACCCCTGTTGTCTCTTTCTGCAATCGTCCTCCCTCTTTCTGTACATTTTCTGCCTGTTTTTGCATCTCACTTGCCTCTTTCTGCACTTTTCTTGCTTCTTGCTACACCTCTGTTGCTTCTTTCAGTAATTCTCTTGCCTCTTTGTGCACTTCTCTTGCCTGTTTCTGCACTTTTCTTGCCTCTTTTTGCACCCATGTTGCTTCATTCTGCACTTTCCATGCTTCTTTCTGCACCTGAATTGCTTCTTTCTGAACCCCTGTTGTCTCTTTCTGTACCTCTTTTGCCTCTTTATACACTTTTATTTGCTTTTTCTGCACCTCTCTTCCCTCTTTCTGCACATCGGTTGCCTCTTTCTGCACCTCATTTGCTTTTTTCTGCACACCTGTTGTCTCTTTCTGCACTCGTCTTCCCTCTTTCTGTGCCTTTCCTGCTGTTTTTGCATCTCACTTCCCGCTTTCTGCACTTTTCATGCTACTTTCTACACCTCTGTTGCTTCTTTCAGCAGTTCTCTTGCCTCTTTGTGCACTTCTCTTGCCTGTTTCCGCACCTCTCCTGTCTCTTTTTGCACCTCTGTTGGCTCACTCAACATCTCACCTGCTCCTTTCGACACTTCTCTTGCTTCTTTCTACACCCCTGTTGCTTCATTCTGCACTTTCCATGCTGCTTTCTGCCCCTGTCTTGCTTCTTTCTGCACCCCGTTGTCTCTTTATGTACCTCTTTTGCCTTTTTCTGCACATTTCCTGCCTTTTCCTGCACCTCTCTTCCCTCTTTCTGCACATCTGTTGCCTCTTTCTGTACCTTATTTGCTTGTTTCTGCACCCCTGTTGTCTCTTTCTGCACTCGTCTTCCCTCTTTCTGTACCTTTCCTGCCTGTTTTTGCATCTCACTTGCCTCTTTTTGCACTTTTCATGCTTCTTTCTATACCTTTATTACTTCTTTCAGCAATTCTCTCAGTCTTGCCTATGCAACTCTCTAGCCTCTTTCTGTACCTCTCTTCACTCTTTCTGCACCTCTCTTGCCTTTTTTTTGTATCTCTGTTGCTTCTTTTTTTCACTTCTCTTGACTCTTTCTGGACCCTTCGTGCCTCTTTCATCACCTCTGTTGCTTATTTTTTCACTTCTCTTCATTTTTTCTGTACTCCTCGTGCCTCCTTTTGCACCTCTGTTGCTTCGTTCTGCACTTCTCTTGGTTCTTTCTGTACTGCTCTTGCCTCTTTGTGCATCCCTCTTGCCTCTTTGAGCACGTCTTTTGCTTCTTTCTGTACTTCTGTCTCCTCTTTCTACACCTCTCCTGCCTCTTTGTGCACCTCTGATGCTTCTTTCTGCAGCTGACTTGCCTTTTTTGGCACCTCTGTTGCTTTTTTCTGCACCTCTCTTGACTCTTTCATCACCTCTATTACTTACTTCTGCACTTCTCTTCCTTCTTGCTGCATCTCTCTTGCTACTTTCTGTACCTCACATGCCTCTTTCAGCACCTCTTTTGCTTTTTCCTACAGATCTGTTGCCTCTTTCTGCACCCCTCTTTTCTGTTTCTGTACCTCTCTTGCTTCATTCTGCACCCCTGTTCCCTGTTTCTGCACACACCTTTCATGCCTGTTTCTGCACTTTACTTGTCTCTTTCATCACCTCTGTTGCTTATTTTTTCACTTCTCTTCATTTTTTCTGCACTCCTCGTGCCTCCATTTGCACCTCTGTTGATTCTTTCTGCACTTCTCTTGGTTCTTTCTGCACTGCGTTTGCCTCTTTGTGCATCCTCTTGCCTTTTTCAGCACCTCTGTTGCTTTTTTCTGCACCTCTCTTGACTCTTTTAGCACCTCCGTTACTTCCTTCTGCACTTCTCTTCTTTATTTCTGCATCTCTCGTGCTACTTTCTGTACCTCACTTGCTTCTTTAAGTGCCTCTTTTGCCTTTCCTACAGATCTCTTGCCTCTTTCTGTACCTCACTCACATCTGTTGCTTTTTTCTGCACATCTCTTGCCTCTTTCTGCACCCCTCTTTTCTGTTTCTGTACCTCTCTTGCCTCATTCTGCACCCCTGTTGCCTCTCTCTGCACCTTTCATGCCTGTTTCTGCACTTTTCTTGCCTGTTTCTGCACCCCTTTTTGCCTTTTTCTGCTCCTCTGCTGCTTCTTTCTGTACATCTGTTGCCTCTTTTTGCACTTCTCTTTTTTCTTTCTGCACCTCACTTGCCTGGTCTATCACCTCTGTTGCTTTTTTCTGCAGATCTCTTGCCTCTTTTTGTACCCCTCTTTTCTCTTTCTGTATTTCTCTTTCCTCTATCAGTACCCCTGTTCCCTCTTTCTGAATCTTTCCTGCCTGTTTCTGCACTGCTCTTTCCTATTTCTGTACCTCCGTTGCTCTTTCTGCACTTCTCTTCCTTCTTTCTGCACCCTTCCAGCCTCTTTCTGTACCTCTCTTGCCTCTTTGTGCACCCATCCTACATTTTTCTGCACCCTCTTGCCTTTCTCTACATACCTCTTTACACACCTCTGATGTTTTTTTCTGCACTGCTCTTGCTTCTATCTGCGCCTTACTTGCCTCTTTCTGGACTTCTCTTGCTTCAATCCACATCTCTATTGATTCTTTCTGTAATTCTCTTGCCTCCTTCTGCACTTTTCTTCTTTCTGCTCCCTTCCAACCTCTTTCTGTACCTCTCTTGTCTCTTTTTGCACATCTCCTACCCCCTTTCTGCATCTTTTTTGCCTCGTTTTACACCTCTGTTGGTTCTTTCTGCACTGCTCTTGCTTCTTTCTGCACCTCACTTGCCTCTTTCTGCACTTCACTTGTTTTTTTCTGAACCTCTCTTGCCTCTATCTGCACCCCTGTTCCCTCTTTCTGCACCTTTCCTGTCTGTTTCAGTACCTCTGTCATGCCGCTTTCTGTACCTCTGATGCCTCTTACTGCATTTCTCTTGCTCTTTCTGCACCCTCTATGCCTCTTTTAGCACCTCTCTTGCCTCTTGTGTACCCATCCTACCCTTTTCTGCACTGTCTTGCCTCTCTCTCTCTACCCTTCTTCCCTCTTTCTACACCTCTGTTCGTCCTTTCGGTACTGCTCTTGCTTCTATCTGCATTTTTTTTTTTTTTTTTAGAAGCCATTTATAAAGCGCCTGGTTACTCAAAAACAGAGTGTCCCCGCGCTGAAAACCGCAAAGGAGCTCAGAGGAATGAACACAGGAAGAACGGACAGGGGCAAGGGGGGATGAGGAGGTTAGATGCGGGGAAAGAGGAAGGTTTTCAATTTTCCTCGAAATCTTATTTCCGAGGGTTCCATTCGCATCTCGAGAGGGAGTTCCTTCCTGCCCTTGGCAGCCAAGTATCTGAACGAGGAGCCACCCATCTTGGCTCTAGTTATCTTAGGAATTTTGAACAACATCGTACCAGAAGATATAAGATTCCTGGTAGGTCGATGTATAGTGAGTAAACTGTGCAGATAACCTGGACCAGTGCCATGGGCTATGCAGTGGGCAAAGCATAGGGCCTTGAATTTAATTCACTCCTTGATGCGGAGCCAATGGAGTCTGGACAAGGCCAGTCTCCCTGAGGCTCTTCGAGGAAGCTTGAGCACAAGGCGCGCAGCGGCATTCTGAGCGCACTGGAGTTGGTGGGTGCCCTTCTTGCTCAAACCCAGTAAGAAGGCGTTCCCATAGTCCAGATGGGGGGTGACTAGGGCATGGACAATGGTATTTCTTGAGTCCATGAGAAGAAGATCTGGTACCTTCCGAAGGACCCTCAGTACGCTGAAACATCTTGCTGTGACTTTGTTCACATGAGGTTTATATGACAGGTTAGAGTCCAATGTTATGCCCAAGTTCCGCACCGAAGCCACAGGGCAAGGCAGACTGCTGGACCATGCGGAAGAGGATTTTCCTACCACCAACAGCTCAGTTTTGTCACCATTAAGGCGAAGACAATTGTTGTTCATCCAAGCTGCCACGGAAGAGAGGCAGTTGGAGAAATTGGTGGCATCTTCTCTGTGGTCGGGCGTAAGTTTGAACACCAATTGGGTGTCATCAGCGTAGCTGACAATGCCCACCCCATAAGTCTCTACTATGCGAGCCAGGTGTTCCATATAGATATTAAACAAGGTGGGGCTCAGACTCGAGCCCTGAGGGACCCCATGGCTCGCCTTTCTAAGAGAGGACTTAAAGGGGGGCAATGCAACTGAAAGTTTCTATTGGCCAGGAAGGACTCCAGCCATGCAAGGGCTGACCCCTTTACTCCCTTACTTGCAATTCTCTTGCTTCTTTCTACACCTCTGTTTCTTCCTTCAGCAATTCTCTTGCCTCTTTCTGTACTTCTCTTCCTTCCTTCTGCACCCCTCCTGCCTCTTTCTGTACCTCTCTTACCTCTTTTTGCACCTCTCCTACCCTTTTCTGCATCCATCTTGCCTCTTTTTATACCTTTGTTGGTTCTTTCTGCACTGCTCTTGCTTCTTTTTGCACCTCACTTGCCTTTTTCTGCACTTACTTCCTTTTTTCTGAACCTCTCTTGCCTCTAACTGCACCCCCGTTCACTCTTTCTGCACCTTTCCTGCCTTTTTCTGTACCTCTCTACTGCCGCTTTCTGTACCTCTGTTACCTCTTACTGCATTTCTATTGCTCTTTCTTCACCCTCAACGCCTCTTTTAGCACCTCTGTTACAACTTTCTGTACTTCTCTTACTTCTTTCTGTACCCCTCCTGCCTCTTTCTGTACCTCTCTTGCATCTTGTGTACCCATCCTACCTTTTTTCTGCACTGTCTTGCCTCTATCTCCACCCCTATTCCCTCTTTCTACACCTCTGTTGGATCTTTCTGCACTGCTCTTGCTTCTATCTGCACCTTACTTGCCTCTTTCTGCAATTCTCTTGCTTCTTTCTACACCTCTGTTTCTTCCTTCAGCAATTCTCTTGCCTCTTTCTGTACCTCTCTTACCTCTTTTTCACCTCTCCTACTCCTTTCTGCATCCCTTTTGCCTCTTTTTACACCTTTGTCGGTTCTTTCTGCACTGCTGTCGCTTTTTTCTGCACCTCACTTAACTCTTTCTGTACTTCATTTGCTTTTTTCTGTACCTCTCCAGCCTCCTAAAGCACCTGTGTTGCTTCTTTCTGAGCTTCTCTTGCCTCCTTCTGAACCTCTTAGCTAGAGATAATTTTAACCCCCCTGCCCTATTATGTACTAGGGCCACACAGGGGAGGTCATGCCAATCACAGGGGTATCCCTACCTATAGTGTACCCTAGTGTATGTAGGTTTTTCACTGTATTCCAAGTGTCTTTCAGCGTAGCACTGGCTCTGGGCCTGGTTAGTCAGTGTCAGTTACCACCAGTACTTATCAGCAAAATGTTGGTGGCATAGGATGACTTTGCAACAAGGCCCCTTTCTGCTCCTCCGTTGGTCCTTTGTGCACACCTCTTGCTTCTTTCTGCATCTTTCTTCGTCTTTCTGGATTTCTGTTGTCTCTTTCTGCATTTCTCTTGCTTTTTTCTGCACCCTCCTTCCTCTTTCTGCACATGTCCGACCTTTGTAGGCATAGTTAGAAATTAGCATTTAAAAAACCTTTGAAATTAACTGAAAAATACACAGGTTTCAGGGACATTATAGTTAGAAATAAGCATTTGAAAATACTTTAGAAATTCACTAAAAAAACCACAGGTTTCAGGGACGTTATAGTTAGTTGAACATTTTACTCACACAAAACCAGAGAAATTCGGCTGTTATAGTTAGTTCAGCTAACTATATCTCGCACTCCCTCAATGCACTGCTGATGAAGTCACATATTACATCATTCATGACATGGTCAGTGACATCACTGATGACATCACTGATGACATCTCACATGACATCACTGATGACATAATCCACGTGATAATCTGATGTACCTCCTCATACCCTTATATAACTTTTGATACACCCACTCTATAATACACACTACCATTTTTGAAAACATAGACACACCAATACCAGTTAGTATATACCCACTCACTAATTCCTAGGTCTACACACACATCCACTCATTCAACCATACAGTCACTCATACAAGCAGTCAACCGTCAATTCGGCACTATCATATGCACTCACATATCTATACAGACACCCACACACCACCACTCATCCATAGAGTTACTCACACACCTAGTTAGTCATAAAAAGAATCAATCACACTCCCATGTATTCACCTATACAGTGTTACACATGCCACCTCACTTATTCAAACATATACTAAATCATACTTACACTCTTACACGATAACTAATAAAAGCACACACTCATCCATACAGCCACTCTCACTCTCGCATATAGTCATTTATATACTCCAACACTCACATATACTGCCTTTCACATATGCAGCTACTCACACATGTACCACTGAGGCATCCATTCACTTAACAACACGCCCATACACACACTCACCCACCCATGCAGCCCTTCATAGATACACTCTAGAACCCATACACCCAGTCAATCACACATTCATACATCTTTGCACAGAGTTACACCTGCCACCCTTCCCCCCACACACAGGCAGTCAGGCACCCATACAGATACTCAGACAACCAATCAATAACCCACACAGACCCTCATTTAGCTATTCACCAACCCATGCAACCGCTTACACACCAACTGACAAACTAAACTGTGTGAATGTCTGTATCAGTCACTAACCCATGCATTCAGTAAGACACATTTATTCACTCACATATACAGTCAGACACACACCTACTAAATCAACCATTCAGACACTTATACACCCACTCATTCTTCAATGCACCTTGGCCTACATATATATAAAACATATTTATACTTTACAGAAACACAGTCACTGGATGATGTCATCAGTGATGTCATTTGAGATGTCATTAGGGATGTCATTTGAGATATCATCAGTGATGTCCATGTCATGAATGATGAAATATGTGACGTCATCAGCAGTGCATTGTGGGGGCGCGAGTTACAGTTAGCTGAACTAACTATAACAGCCAAATGTTTCTGCTTTTGTACGAGTGAAATGTCTAACTAATTATGGCGTCCCTGAAACCTGTGTTTTTTTCAGTGAATTTCTAAGGTTTTTTAAATGCTAATTTCTAACTATAACATCCCTGAAACCTATGTTTTTTTCAGTGAATTTCAAAGGTTTTTGAAATGATTATTTCTAACTATAACGTCCCTGAAACCTGTGTTTTTTTTCAGTGAATATACATATAGGTTTCTTTGTTTTATTTCTTACTGTAAAATTGTGACTGAAATAAAAAGCATACTAGAAAAAAGAACTGTTCTACAAGCCTTTTAGTGTGCAGTGAATTAAATAACTCTTAAGGCTGTGTCAAATATTTGGCCACATTTCGCGTAAGTGGTTAGCTCATCCTTAAAACTAAGAATATCTGAGTTCAAACCGGTTTATTGCAGGCTAGACAAGGCATTCACCCACACCCAGTGCACATTTTTCATCTTAAAGGAAACACCTAACACATACGTCAGGGCTAAATTGGTCATAATCATGTTGAAGTGCACTCTGTTCTACTTGTAACTCATCGTGAAGACAAGAAGTGATGGAGAGATGCATTCAGTTTCAATATCCGCGCAACCTAAGGCCACCACAGGCTAACTGCTCTGCCGTGAGGGGAACGGCCACCAGCCTTGCTTTGTCCGCCAGCACACCGTGAGGGGAACGGCCATCATGGACTGCATTAACCAGCAGCCTGTAGCGGTGCCCGACGTGATGCTGAAGTTAGCATCCGGAGGCGCAATGAGAGCTGCTCAGGACTCCTGCAGCGTGGGACGCGCGACCTAAGGCCACCACAGGCTAGCTGCTCTGCCATGAGGGGAACGGCCACCAACCTTGCTCTACCTGCCAGCCTACCACGAGGGAAATAGCCACCAGCTTTGCTTTGTCCGCCAGCATGCAGTGAGGGGAACGGACATCACAGACTGCATTTCCCAGCAGCCTGCAGTGGTGCCCGATGTGGCGCTGATGTTAGCACCCGGAGGCACGATAAGAACCACGGGGGACTCCCGCATTGTGGGACGCGTGACCTAAGGCCACCACAGGCTAGCTGCTCCCCCATGAGGGGAACGGCAACCAACCTTGCTCTACCTGCTACCCTGCCATGAGGAAAACAGCCACAAGCCTTGCTTTGTCCACCAGCACGCCGTGAGGGGAACGGCCATCACAGACTGCATTTCTCAGCAGCCTGCAGCTGTGCCCAACATGATGCTGAGGTTAATGCCCGGAGGCGCAATAAGAACCATGCAGGACTCCTGCAGTGCAGGACGTGCAACCTAAGGCAACTACAGGCTAGCTGCTCTGCCGTGAGGGGAACGGCCACCAACATTTCTCTTCCTGCCAGCCCACCATGAGGGAAATGGCAACCAGCCTTGCTTTGTCCACCAGCATGCCGTGAGGGGAACGGCCATCATGGACTGCGTTTCCCAGCAGCCTGCAGCGGCACCCAACGTGACGCTAAAGACTCCAGCAGGTGGGACGCGCATGGGCGTGCCCGGGCAATGCCCGGGCCAAGGGCGGACCTGTCTGTGCCTGTCAGAGGCCGGAGGAGGCTGGGCCAGGCCCCACCCCTAAGCCATCGAAGGGGAGCAGGACAGACATCGGGAGTGGAACCCTCCAAAGGTTAGTGACTGAAGGCCACTAAATCGACCCATTTGCAAATATGGGAAGGCGAGCCAGGAAAGCCAAATGTAGCCCCACTACTATCCAGCCTCTTCTATTCAACAGACATCAATAGACCGGATGCTCAAGAGAGCCATTGGCGTAGTGGCAAATGAGATTGAACTAACTGAAAGGCAACAATAACTCACGCCAAACCTTGCCGCACCTCTAAGTCCACTTGATCTAACAGACTACCCTCTCACCACTGATCAGGAACTTGCTTCGTGTGACACAGGACCCTCCGCAGAAAGTAGGGTGGCAGGGCCGCCCAAAAAAAGTGAAACCAAAGCCACTATACCTAGAGGGCCTAAAATAAAGTCCCAGCCCCTGGGATTCCTATCCCCACAAACGCCAGTGATCATAGCCCCCTATCTAATGGAGGTCCAGAAAAGCCAGCCTGGGTCACGAACGTGGTTGTAGACATGCAGGTCCATGTAAGGACCATAGTGAGAGATGAACTAAAAAATGTATGGGCTTGGGTTGATAAACTCGCAAAATGAGTAGAACGATGGGTGGATAGGAGTGAAGTGATCTTAAGAGAAAAGGCACCAGCCAATGCAACGTCCCACACAAGACCTGGCCCCCAGATCGCAGAAGTTATTACGCTCTCTCCTAATAAAACATCTCAAATAAACCAGGAGAAGGAGGAAAAGCAACAATGTAGTCGTAAAGGGGTGGAGAAAGGAAATATTACTCATGGTCAGGAGCCTAAGCAGGGAGCACAGAAGGAAAAGGTCAATGCTGGGGGGGTTGTGGGGATTTCTGAAATCTCCTCTACTGGTAGAAGAGTCAGACACAAAAGTAGGCAACAGGAGGGACCCCAAGAGGTAGGGATTGTCCTTCCATGCATCAATCTACCCCCAGCCTCAATCCCCTTCGTAGGTATTCTAGCGGGAGTCCCTTAATTAAAGAAAGGCATGAGGGAAACCTATCTCGAACTGAAGAATAAATGTATCCATTGGCTAATTAGTAATAAACAGTTTTCCAATAGAGATATAAACAAAATCATTATGATTCGCAGGGTGGGATGGGTAGGTTGGAGACCCAAAGATATTACTGGTGACTGTGTTATTATCAACTTTAGGAACAGGGGGATTGTAAACTATCTTTTACACCACCACACATCCAGGCCTGGGATATATGTCAACTTATTGCCCCTAGGTTACTTCTACCCCCTTTGCCAGCACCCACAAGCGTTTAGAGGACCATATTACCCGAAGTGGGCAACAAACTGGAGTATCCAATTCCTTACACCCTTGCAGGCGCAAGAGTGTAAGTAATTTTTAATATTCCAGTGAACAATAGGTTCAGCCCCCTCGAGGCAGTAGACTGACTATCTAAAGTGGTAGCCCCCATTCAGGATAGAGTTCAACCCTGTATGCGTACCATACAGGCAAGTGGGACTGCTCAAAGGAGTGACTTTCTAACACTACACAAGGCCATAGCGCAATCTACAGCGGCAGGGAAAAGAAGTCCACTAAAGGATAAATTGAATCAAGATCGCGAGGGCACATTGAATAAACATAAACCCGTTGTAGTCTTACAATCGGGCAAACCAGTAAACAGGGATGAAAAACTCTCTTTTTTAGCCAGAAACATACTTAGCTCAGATCCCAACCCAGGTTTAGTTCTGCAAAAAGAGCTTACTTTAGACAGCACAACCATCGATCCCCCTATACATGTTACTACAGGGCACACCCCAAGTGTGAAAATACTTTTCTGGAACATAGCAGGACTAACATCTAAACTGGAGATCCCTGAATGGAGACTCTTCATCGGACACCACAAAATCTGCATGTTCCAAGAAACATGGTCCAGGGATGAATTGAGTAGGCAGGGGTATGCTGTCTTTAACCTCCCAGCGATCCACATGGGGAGAGGTAGACCTCCAGATGGATTGTCCACATGGGTTGAAGTTCATTTAGGCTGTGAGGCAAAATTCATTGAGAGTTCCTCTCGCGATATCCTTTGTGTACTTTTAACTTTCCAGTCAAAATAAAGCATTTTGCTTATAAACCTATACTCATGCCCGACGTCCCGGGGCCAACTTAATAGCTTCCTTCCAACCATCCCACTAAATTGTGGAGTAATTATTGGCGGTTACTTTAACTGCCAATTTTAACCTCAGTATAGCTTGTTAAGAGGCCTGATAGTAGAGGAGGACCACTACTGGACCATTTCCGTACCTAAAATCCCACCATTAAGGGCCTGGACCTCGTTGGCACTCCAGATACAAGCCCTAACACAAGATACAAGCCCTAACATTACATTTTTCTTTAGGATCATGTAATGGGCGCACCAGATCTGATAGGCAGGGGAACCACACTTTCAATAGGCTGGGTCACTCCTCAATAATTGACTATAATATGCTAGACTTACAGTCCTGGCACAAGGTGTTAGATTTTAAAATCGACCCGCGACATGACAGCGACCACAATGCCCTCATTTTAGAAATAGTATCACTATGTATTACCACGGCACAGGTTAAGTCCCAAATACCAGTACAAAGACTCATTCAGACCAACGGAGGGAGAAGAGTACTTTGGGCCGAAATCTCCCAATCGCAAGATAAATTGGCCAAACTTTACCATCAAACAGTCCGTTATCTTTTAACCACTTCCCAACTAATTGAGGATATCGGAGCACCAAACTCTCTCCAGCATTAAAAAGGGCCCTAACTAAAGCTAAACAACACAGGGAAGCCCAAAAACCTCAGGAACGCTGTACTGCTTTTGCCTCTTTGTGCATCCTTTTTGCCTCTTTGAGCACCTCTTTTGCTTCTTTTCTGTACTTCTGTCTCCTCTTTCTACACCTCTCCTGCCTCTTTGTGCACCTCTGATGCTTCTTTTTGCAGCTGACTTGCCTTTTTCAGCACCTCTTTTGCTTTTTTCTGCACCTCTCTTGACTCTTTCAGCACCTCCGTTACTTCCTTCTGCACTTCTCTTCTTTCTTTCTGCATCTCTCGTGCTACTTTCTGCACCTGACTTTCCTCTTTCAGTGCCTCTTTTGCCTTTCCTACAGATCTCTTGCCTCTTTCTGGACCTCACTCGCATCTGTTGCTTTTTTCTGTACATCTCTTGCCTCTTTCTGCACCCCTCTTTTCTGTTTCTGTACCTCTCTTGACTCATTCTGCACCCCTGTTCCCTCTCTCTGCACCTTTCATGCCTGTTTCTGCACTTTTCTTGCCTGTTTCTGCACCCCTTTTTGCCTTTTTCTGCTCCTCTGCTGATTCGTTCTGTACTTCTGTTGCCTCTTTCTGCACTTCTCTTGCTTCTTTCTGCACCTCACTTGCCTAGTCCAGCACCTCTGATGCTTTTTTCTGCAGATCTCTTGCCTCTTTTTTGTACCCCTCTTTTCTCTTTCTGTATTTCTCTTTCCTCTATCAGTACCCCTGTTCCCTCTTTCTGAATCTTTCCTGCCTGTTTCTGCACTGCTCTTGCCTATTTCTGTACCTCCGTTGCTCTTTCTGCACTTCTCTTCCTTCTTTCTGTACCCTTCCAGCCTCTTTCTGTACCTCTCTTGCCTCTTTGTGCACCCATCCTACATTTTTCCTCACCCTCTTGCCTTTCTCTACATACCTCTTTACGCACCTCTGATGTTTTTTTCTGCACTGCTCTTGCTTCTATCTGCACCTTACTTGCCTCTTTCTGGATTTCTCTTGCTTCAATCCACACCTCTATTGATTCTTTCTGTAATTCTCTTGCCTCCTTCAGCACTTCTCTTCTTTCTGCTCCCTTCCTGTCTCTTTCTGTACCTCTCTTGCCTCTTTTTGCACATCTCCTACCCCCTTTCTGCAGCTTTTTTGCCTCGTTTTACACATCTGTTGGTTCTTTCTGCACTGCTCTTGCTTCTTTCTGCACCTCACTTGCCTCTTTCTGCACTTCACTTGTTTATTTCTGAACCTCTCTTTCCTCTATCTGCACCCCTGTTCCCTCATTCTGCACCTTTCCGGCCTTTTTCAGTACCTCTGTCAGGCCGCTTTCTGTACCTCTGTTGCCTCTTACTGCATTTATCTTGCTCTTTCTGCACCCTCTATGCCTCTTTTAGCACCTCTCTTGCATCTTGTGTACCCATCCTACCTTTTTCTGCACTGTCTTGCCTCTCTCTCTACCCTTCTTCCCTCTTTCTACACTTCTGTTCGTCCTTTCGGTACTGCTCTTGCTTCTATCTGCACATTACTTGCCTCTTTCTTCAATTCTCTTGCTTCTTTCTACACCTCTGTTTCTTCCTTCAGCAATTCTCTTGCCTCTTTCTGTACTTCTCTTCCTTCCTTCTGCACCCCTCCTGCCTCTTTCTGTACCTCTCTTACCTCTTTTTGCACCTCTCCTACCCTTTTCTGCATCCATTTTGCCTCTTTTTATACCTTTGTTGGTTCTTTCTGCACTGCTCTTGCTTCTTTCTGCACCTCACTTGCCTCTTACTGCACTTCACTTCCTTTTTTCTGAACCTCTCTTGCCTCTATCTGCACCCCTGTTCATTCTTTCTGCACCTTTCCTGCCTGTTTCTGTACCTCTCTCTGCCGCTTTCTGTACCTCTGTCACCTCTTACTGCATTTCTCTTGCTCTTTCTGCACCCTCTACACCTCTTTTAGCACCTCTGTTACTACTTTCTGTGCTTCTCTTACTTCTTTCTGCACCCCTCCTGCCTCTTTCTGTACCTCTCTTGCATCTTGTGTACCCATCCTACCTTTTTTCTGCACCGTCTTGCCTCTATTTCCACCCCTCTTCCCTCTTTCTACACCTCTGTTGGTTCTTTCTGTACTGCTCTTGCTTCTATCTGTACCTTACTTGCCTCTTTCTGCAATTCTCTTGCTTCTTTCTACACCTCTGTTTCTTCCTTCAGCAATTCTCTTGCCTCTTTCTGTACTTCTCTTCCTTCCTTCTGCACCCCTCCTGCCTCCTTCTGTACCTCTCTTACCTCTTTTTGCACCTCTCCTACTCCTTTCTGCATCCCTTTTGCCTCTTTTTACACCTGTGTTGGTTCTTTCTGCACTGCTGTTGCTTCTTTCTGCACCTCACTTATCTCTTTCTGTACTTCACTTGCTTTTTTCTGTACCTCTCCAGCCTCCTAAAGCACCTGTGTTGCTTCTTTCTGAGCTTCTCTTGCCTCCCTCTGAACCTCTTAGTTAGAGATAATTTTAACCCCCCTGCCCTATTATGTACTAGGGCCACAAGGGGAGGTCATGCCAATCACAGGGGTATCCCAACCTATAGTGTACCCTAGTGTATGTAAGTTTTTCACTGTATTCTAAGTGTTTTTCAGCGTAGCACTGGCTCTGGGCCTGGTTAGTCAGAGTCAGTTACCACCAGTACTTATCAGCAAAATGTTGGGGGCATAGGATGACTTTGCAACAAGGCCCATTTCTGCTCCTCCGTTGGTCCTTTGTGCACACCTCTTGCTTCTTTCTGCATCTATCTTCGTCTTTCTGGATTTCTGTTGCCTCTTTCTGCATTTCTCTTGCTTTTTTCTGCACCTCCCTTCCTCTTTCTGCACATGTCCGACCTTTGTAGGCATAGTTAGAAATTAGCATTTAAAAACCTTTGAAATTGACTGAAAAAAACACAGGTTTCAGAGACATTATAGTTAGAAATTAGCATTTAAAAAACCTTAGAAATTCACTAAAAAAAACACAGGTTTCAGGGACGTTATAGTTAGTTGAACATTTTACTCACACAAAACCAGAGAAATTCGGCTGTTATAGTTAGTTCAGCTAACTATATCTCGCACTCCCTCAATGCACTGCTGATGAAGTCACATATTACATCATTCATGACATGGTCAGTGACATCACTGATGACATCACTGATGACATCTCACATGACATCACTGATGACATAATCCACGTGATAATCTGATGTACCTCCTCATACCCTTATATAACCTTTGATACACCCACTCTATAATACACACTACCATTTTTGAAAACATAGACACACCAATACCAGTTAGTATATACCCACTCAGTAATTCCTAGGTCTACACACACATCCACTCATTCACTCATACAGTCACTCATACAAGCAGTCAACCGTCAATTCGGCGCTGTCATATGCACTCACATATCTATACAGACACCCACACACCACCACTCATCCATAGAGTTACTCACACACCAAGTTAGTCATGCAAAGAATCAATCACACTCCCATGTCTTCACCTATACAGTGTTACACATGCCACCTCACTTATTCAAACATATACTAAATCATACTTACACTCTTACACGATAACTAATAAAAGCACACACTCATCCATACAGCCACTCTCACTCTCGCATATAGTCATTTATATACTCCAACACTCACATATACTGCCTTTCACATATGCAGCTACTCACACATGCACCACTGAGGCATCCATTCACTTAACAACACGCCCATACACACACTCACCCACCCATGCAGCCCTTCATAGATACACTCTAGAACCCATACACCCAGTCAATCACACATTCATACATCTTTGCACAGAGTTACACCTGCCACCCCCCCCCCCCACACACACAGGCAGTCAGGCACCCATACAGATACTCAGACAACCAATCAATAACCCACATGGACCCTCATTTAGCTATTCACCAACCCATGCAACCGCTTACACACCAACTGACAAACTAAACTGTGTGAATGTCTGTATCAGTCACTAACCCATGCATACAGTAAGACACATTTATTCACTCACATATACAGTCAGACACACACCTACTAAATCAACCATTCAGACACTTATACACCCACTCATTCTTCAATGCACCTGGGCCTATATATATATAAAACATATTTAAACTTTACAGAAACACAGTCACTGGATGATGTCATCAGTGATGTCATTTGAGATGCCATTAGGGATGTCATTTGAGATGTCATCAGTGATGTCATCAGTGATGTCACTGACCATGTCAGGAATGATGAAATATGTGACGTCATCAGCAGTGCATTGTGGGGTCGCGAGTTACAGTTAGCTGAACTAACTATAACAGCCAAATGTTTCTGGTTTTGTACGAGTGAAATGTCTAAATAACTATGACGTCCCTGAAACCTGTGTTTTTTTCAGTGAATTTCTAAAGTTTTTTAAATGCTAATTTCTAACTATAACATCCCTGAAACCTATGTTTTTTTCAGTGAATTTCAAAGGTTTTTGAAATGATAATTTCTAACTGTAACGTCCCTGAAACCTGTGTTATTTTTTCAGTGAATATACATATAGGTTTCTTTGTTTTATTTCTTACTGTAAAATTGTGACTGAAATAAAAAGCATACTAGAAAAAAGAACTGTTCTACAAGCCTTTTAGTGTGCAGTGAATTAAATAACTCTTAAGGCTGTGTCAAATATTTGGCCACATTTAGCGTAAGTGGTTAGCTCATCCTTAAAACTAAGAATATCTGAGTTCAAACCGGTTTATTGCAGGCTAGACAAGGCATTCACCCACGCCCAGTGCACATTTTTTATCTTAAAGGAAATACCTAGCACAGACATCAGGGACACCTTTGTCATAATCATGTTGAAGTGCACTCTGTTCTACTTGTAACTCATCGTGAAGACAAGAAGTGATTGAGACATGCATTCAGGTTCAATATCCGCACAACCTAAGGCCACCACAGGCTAGCTGCTCTGCCGTGAGGGGAATGGCCACCAGCCTTGCTTTGTCCGCCAGCACACCGTGAGGAGAACGGCCATCATGGACTGCATTAACAAGAAGCCTGCAGCGGTGCCAGAAGTGACGCTGAGGTTAGCATCCGGAGGTGCGATGAGAGCCGCTCAGGACTCCTGCAGCGTGAGACGCGAGACCTAAGGCCACCACAGGCTAGCTGCTCTGCCATGAGGGGAACGGCCATCAACCTTGCTCTACCTGCCAGCCTGCCATGAGGGAAATAGCCACCAGCTTTGCTTTGTCCGCCAGCATGCCGTGAGGGGAACGGACATCACAGACTGCATTTCCCAGCAGCCTGCAGTGGTGCCTGAAGTGGCGCTGATGTTAGCACCCGGAGGCTCGATATGAACTGCGGAGGACTCCCACATTGTGGGACGCGTGACCTAAGGCCACCACAGGCTAGCTGCTCCCCCATGAGGGGAATGGCAACCAACCTTGCTCTACCTGCTACCCTGCCGTGAGGAAAACAGCCACAAGCCTTGCTTTGTCCACCAGCACGCCGTGAGGGGAACGGCCATCACAGACTGCATTTCTCAGCAGCCTGCAGCTGTGCCCAACGTGATGCTGAGGTTAATGCCCGGAGGCGCAATAAGAACCATGCAGGACTCCCGCTGTGCAGGACGCGCAACCTAAGGCCACTACAGGCTAGCTGATCTGCCGTGAGAGAAACGGCCACCAACCTTGCTCTAACTGCCAGCCTGCCGTGAGGGAAATGGCAACCAGCCTTGCTTTGTCCACCCGCATGCCCTGAGGGGAACGGCCATCATGGACTGCATTTCCCAGCAGCTTGCAGCGGCACCCAACATGACGCTAAAGACTCCCGCAGGTGGGACGCGCGGGGGCGTGCCCGGGTGATGCCCGGGCCAAGGGCGGACCTGTCAGCGCCCATCAGAGGCCGGAGGAGGCTGGGCCGGGCCCCACCCCTAAGCCATCGAAGGGGAGCAGGACAGACATCGGGAGTGGAACCCTCCAAAGGTTAGTGACTGAAGGCCTCCTGTCTACTTACATTCGGCCACTAAATCGACCCATTTGCAAATATGGGAAGGCGAGCCAGGAAAGCCAAATTTAGCCCCACTACTATCCGGCCACTTCTATTCAACAGACATCAATAGACCGGATGCTCCAGAGAGCCATTGCCGTGGTGGCAAATGAGATTGAACTAACTGAAAGGCAACAATAACTCACGCCAAACCTTGCCGCACCTCTAAGTCCACTTGATCTAACAGACTCCCCTCTCACCACTGATCAGGAACTTGCTTCGTGTGACACAGGACCCTCCGCAGAAAGTAGGGTGGCAGGGCCGCCCAAAAAAGTGAAACCAAAGCCACTATACCTAGAGGGCCTAAAAAAAAAGTCCCAGCCCCTGGGACTTCTATCCCCACAAACGCCAGTGATCGTAGCCCCCTATCTAATGGAGGTCCAGAACAGCCAGCCTGGGTCACGAACGTGGTTGTAGACATGCAAGGACCATAGTGAGGGATGAACAAAAAAATGTATGGGCTCGGGTTGATAAACTCGCAAAATTAGTAGAACGATGGGTGGATAGGAGTGAAGTGATCTTAAGAGAAAAGGCACCAGCCAACACAACGTCCCACACAAGACTCGGCCCCCAGATCGCAGAAGTTATTACGCTCTCTCCTAATAAAAACATCTCAATTAAATCAGGAGAAGGAGGAAAAGTAACAATGTAGTCCTAAAGGGGTGGAGAAAGGAAATATTACTCATGGTCAGAAGCCTAAGCAGGGAGCACAGAAGGAAAAGGTCAATGCTGGGGGGGGTTATGGGGATTTCTGAAATCTCCTCTACTGGTAGAAGAGTCAGACACAAAAGTAGGCAACAGGAGGGACCCCAAGAGGTAGGGATTGTCCTTCCATGCATCAATCTACCCCCAGCCTCAATCCCCTTCGTAGTTATTCTAGCGGGAGTCCCTTAATTAAAGAAAGGCACCAGGGAAACCTATCTCGAACTGAAGAATAAATGTATCCATTGGCTAATTAGTAACAAACAGATTTCCAATAAGATATAAACAAAATCATTATGATTCGTAAGGTGGGATGGGTAGGTTGGAGACCCAAAGATATTACTGGTGACTGTGTTATTATCAACTTTAGGAACAGGGGGATTGTAAACTATCTTTTACACCACCACACATCCAGGCCTGGGAGATCTGTCAACTTATTGCCCCTAGATTACTTCTACCCCCTTTGCCAGCACCCACAAGCGTTTAGAGGAGCATATTACCCGAAGTGGGCAACAAACTGGAGTATCCAATTCCTTACACCCTTGCAGGCGCAAGAGTGTAAGTAATTTTTAATATTCCGGTGAACAATAGGTTCAGCCCCCTCGAGGCAGTAGACTGACTATCTAAAGTGGTAGCCCCCATTCAAGATAGAGTTCAACCCTGTTTGCGTACCATACAGGCAAGTGGGACTGCTCAAAGGAGTGACTTTCTAACACTATACAAGGCCATAGCGCAATCTACAGCGGCAGGGAAAAGAAGTCCACTAAAGGATAAATCGAATCAAGATCGCGAGGGCACACTGAATAAAGATAACCCCGTTGTAGTCTTACACTCGGGCAAACCAGTAAACAGGGATGGAAAACTCTCTTTTTTAGCCAGAAACGTACTCAGCTCAGATCCCAACCCAGGTTTAGTTCTGCAAAAAGAGCTTACTTTAGACAGCACAACCATCGATCCCCCTATACATGTTACTACAGGGCACACCCCAAGTGTGAAAATACTTTTCTGGAACATAGCAGGACTAACATCTAAACTGGAGATCCCTGAATGGAGACTCTTCATCGGACACCACAAAATCTGCATGTTCCAAGAAACATGGTCCAGGGATGAATTGAGTAGGCAGGGGTATGCTGTCTTTAACATCCCAGCGATCCACATGGGGAGAGGTAGACCTCCAGGTGGATTGTCCACATGGGTTGGAGTTCATTTAGGCTATGAGGCAAAATTCATTGAGAGTTCCTCTCGCGATATCCTTTGTGTACTTTTAACTTTCCAGTCAAAAGAAGCATTTTGCTTATACACCTATACTCACGCCCGACGTCCCGGGGCCAACTTGATACCTTCCTTCCAACCATCCCACTAAATTGTGGAGTAATTATTGGCGGTTACTTTAACTGCCAATTTGAACCTCAGTATAGCTTGTTAAGAGGCCTGATAGTAGAGGAGGACCACTACTGGTCCATTCCCTTACCTAAAATCCCGCCAGTAAGGGCCTGGACCCCGTTGGCACTCCAGATACAAGCCCTAACACAAGATACAAGCCCTAACATTACATTTTTCTTAAGTAGCATGTAATGGGCGCACCAGATCTGATAGGCAGGGGAACCACACTTTCAATAAGCTGGGTCACTTCTCAATAATTGACTATATTATGCTAAACTTACAGTCCTGGCACAAAGTGTTAGATTTTAAAATCGACCTGCGACATGACAACGACCACAATGCCCTCATTTTAGAAATAGTATCACTATGTATTACCACAGCACAGGTTAATTCCCAAATACCAATACAAAGACTAATTCAGACCAACGGCGGGAGAATAGTACTTTGGGCCGAAATCTCCAAATCGCAAGATAAATTGGCCAAACTTTACCATGAAGTAGTCCGTTATCTTTTAACCACTTCCCAACTAATTGAGGATATCGGAGCAACAAATTCTCTCTCAAAGATCTCACAAAATCACCACAATCTGGTTGGCATCTTGGCCACTTTTTCTATCAAAATAAAAAGCAGAGAGCGCCCAATATGCCTAAACACAAATGGTTCAACGCCAACTGCCGAGCTGCTAAAACTGATCTATTAACTTCCATTAAAAGTAGTGATAATACTAAAATCTAAGAAGCTAGAGCAGCATTAAAAAGTGCCCTAACTAAAGCTAAACAACACAGGGAAGCCCCAAAATGGGAAAACCTCAGAAACGCATTAATTACCCACGATCTGACGTCCGTCTGGAACATCTTAAATGCTGACTCCCAGGCTGGTAGATCGGCTTTTGAACCCAATATAGACGAAACTGTCTGGAGGGGACACTTTTCAAATCCTCTATAGAAGGGACAAGGAAGGGGAAGAAAGTATGGCTAGGACCCTGCCGTACCTGGGTCAAAACCAGGATGACCCCCCATCACAGTTAGAGAAACCACTGATGCACTAGGGAAGATCCTACCTGCAAAAGCTGCAGGTTTGGAAAGGCTACCTGGCAATCTCTATCGATCAGAACCTACTATCTGGGCCCCTTATTTGGCTACTTTGTTTAATGTCATATTACAAGTCATGGAAATCCCCACAACTTGTGCAGGAGCCGTAATTATACCGATCTACAAAAAGGGCTCCCCGTGCTTGCCTGCTAACTATCGCCCGATTAGTCTTATAGACGCTGGGCAGAAAAACTTTGCTCGAGTCTTATTGGGGTGCATACAAATGGAGGAACACAATATTTTAACCCCCCTCAAAGCCGGGTTTAGTGCTAGAACATCCATGATCGACCTACTATTTAGGCTGCAGTTGATACATTGGAAATCTGTTTCCATTGAGGGAGTTTGCCTCTGTCTTGTTTTTGTAGATTTAAAATCTGCCTTAAATTTGGTTCAGAGGAAAAATTATGGGCAATTTTAAGAGATAGGGGAGTGCCAGAATACCTGTGCCACCTGATAAAACGTCTTCATGAGGGTAACTACTCTCGCATTAGATATGGAAATAATGGTGAACTCCCAGCCCCCTTGCTCATGGAGAGAGGGGTGCGACGTGGCTGTGTCCTGGCACCCACACTTTTTTCCCTCTACAACCAGGTTGGCGCAGTGCAAGATCCCGGCCCTGATGTTTGCGGATGATACGCTTCTTCTTGCAAAATCCCCGATGGGAATTCAGAGGACTCTCGACAACTTTAGCGGGGCCTGGAAATTAACCTGCAAAAAATGAAGTACATGGCCTTTAACGTTGGCAAATCCACCCACCCCAATCCTTGCTTGGATGGCAGAACCCTTGAAAGAGTAAACACCTTTGAATACCTAGGTCTGACTCTGACCAAGAAAATGGATTGGGGTGCCCAAATAAATAAAGCAGGGCTGAAATTTACTCAAACAATGGGGGGTATGCTAAACTATATAGGAATTGCACCAAAAAGCACTTAGCTCAGTGTTGGAAATCAATAAGGTACAGGCCAGGTCTGCTGCCCTCTATGGAGCAGAACTTTGGAGTCACTGTGCATTGAGCCCGTTAATTCGAATAGAGAATTCTTTTATTAGACAGCTTTTGGGCCTCCCCATTAGCACCCCTTTAACACCACTCTGCTTGGATCTTGGGGTTAGGCCCATAGCGGAAGAGGTGGCCCTCAGGCCCCTGCTTTATTGGCGCCGCTTTTGGAGCACCCCGGAGCTAGCTGCCTATAGGGACAAACTAACTGAAGGCATGGGTATGAGAGGCTCAGGGAGGATACCTTGGCTGTACAAAATTAGGAACATCTGTGAGGGCTTGGGTATGGGTGATCTATGAAATAACGTGGAAGATCCGTCCCAAACAATAGCAAGAAAGACCCTGATAGAGAGCTTCAGAGAGCAAAAGCTCAATGAACTCGAACAAAGAACTACCGCTGGCCGTTTGACGGTGGAATTCCTTGCAATAAAAAGTGGGTACAGTCTAGAACTGGTGCGGGATGACATCCAGCCCCTCCTCCCCAAAAGGCTTTATGTCCAGATCAGACTTGGAGTCCTCCCGTTACGCGCCTTTACCCGAAATTGGGAGGGGACTTCAAATGGGGGTTGCCCGGCCGCTAATTACCCCGATGAAACGGAATTGCACATGCTATTTTTCTACAAGGGATATGGAAGGCCAGAACACATTGGCTAATCCAACTATGCAGAAATATGGGGACAAGACGCTGTTCCGAAGTGTACAGGATATTTAAATCAAACACGCAAATGCCTATTGTTTATTCCATCTCTCGTCTTCTTTTTAATATGTGGTGCACCTGAATGGCCATTCTTAAAAGATTGACCCAGCAAAATCATAATGGAGGAACTGTATGAGTGACCATAATACTGCATATCCCTGGTTACATTCTGGGACGTGGGTGGGGCTTTATTTTGAACCATTGAATAGTACTGTACCCAATTTTCATACTACCTTTTAAAATTGTGTATATCTAATAAATTCAATGTATTTTTTTTGCTTGTTTTTATCAATGCTTTTATGGCATTTGATTGCCGAAATCAAATTTTTATGATGATGAATATTTTGTACATTAACCAGCAATCATGCATTATTCGTGTGCCAGATCTAAAGCTGATCACCTATACAGTCATTTTAAACATGTCAACAGTTGTTTTCTGTGTCCATAATGCTGATGGTGACAAGAACTGTCAAAGTTATCTAAAGTGTCAATACCATGTGATCATATGGTACAGCTGGTATGTCCAGCCAATTTTACCACAACGTCTATGCATTGTATTAAGGAATGAATATGTGTGGGTTTCAAAATGAGGGCGAACTTTACAGTTCCATCACTGAGGCTATGTGAAGCAAATCATTCTCAAAGTTTAAGGATAATAGATTTTGTTTGTTTTAAAAGCTTATATGGTACGTAATATTATGTTTCTGTATGTATTTAGTCATATATTTTTCTAATTTTTGTATTCATCGATATTTATTTTTTGCTATGGTTTATACTTTATTTGTTGATTGGTTCATTTTTAAGAAAGATAAATCATAGAGTTCTTTAAAGAGAGACATTTTCCCGTAAATTCGTTGTTATGGTATACGTGCCTATTTTCAATTCCATCATCTCAAAGGTTAAAACTAAGATGTCACATTGGTTTCAGCTCAGACATTTGTCAGGGATTGCAGGGAAGTATCATGAAAATGATTTATAAAGTTTGGCTCCTCACCCACAGGAAGACAGGAGGGAAAAAGGAAGTATGAAAATATAGAATTAAAAGAAGGGGATCATTATTCCCTTCCATGATTTAATCCTGGTTTAGAAAATCTACCTTCATGTAGTAAGCATATCTATACTACTATTATAAAGGAAGAACTTTGAACCTTTGAGGCGGGTAAACTCGGGAACCACAGCGTCAATCCACACACCCGATACATTGTTGTAATCGTCAGGGTGTACAGATGGACATAGGCTATATAAACGTAATAAATATACGTTGTTTAAAAAATTTATCGGAAAAAAAAGTAGTGCCTTGGAAGAAGCGCCGGCCGCGACGTGCATGCCTGATGTGAGGAGCGCAAGAAGGAGCGGCTTCCAGGAGCACGAGGAGGATCGGCGGACATGGCGCAGGGAGGAGCGGTGAGGAGCGGCAGACAGGCGGTGAGGAGCGGCGGACAGGCGGGGAGGAGCAGCGGACAGGCGGAGAGGAGCGGTGAGCGACGGATGAGGTAGGTTATTTATTTATTTATTTAGGAACGGTGAGCGGCGGAAAAATGAAGCAAAAATGAAAATCGTGAGCAAAAGGAAGCAAACGGAGCATTACAAAAGTGAGCCAAACGGTGCATTACAGGAGGAAAAAGTTACGTGTGCAGGTTACAAAAGCGTAGAAAGTAAACATAGAGGTATAGGAGGAAAAAGTGACGTGTGCAGGTAGCAAGAGAAAGCAAATGGAGCATTAAAAAAGTGAGCCAAACGGTGCATTACAGGAGGAAAAAGTTACGTGTGCTGGTTACAAAAGCGTAGAAAGTAAACATAGAGGTATAGGAGAAAAAAGTGACGTGTGCAGGTAGCAAGAGGAAGCAAATGGAGCATTAAAAAAGTGAGCCAAACGGTGCATTACAGGAGGAAAAAGTTACGTGTGCAGGTTACAAAAGCGTACAAAGTAAACATAGAAGTATAATACTGCAATATATGGAGGAAGGCTCCGGTGGACCCACGGACAACGTCGGGCGGGCGGGCGGGGGCCCTGAAGCCGAATTGCTCCTGGACAACGTCGGGACGGGCGGCTAGTCAAAAATATATTTGGAGCATTCATATTTATTTATTCTCATTGTATTGATATATAAGCATATTTATTTTTTATCATTGAAAAAGCAGCAAGTGTATTTCCACACTTATTCAAGTGATACACATACATTCAAAATTCGAAGTCTGTGAGGTTTTAGTGTGCCAAGTAATCAACTACAGTAACACACTCACCTAAAAGCATTGCTGTATTAGCACATGTTGATATCTGCACCAATTTAAGTTTCCTTAAGAAACTCAATCTTTTTTTTCAAGTTTACTGCCAGTCTACACAACCACTGACCTTATATAGACACTCAAACGAAATCATATTCTGCAATTTTCCATTTTTAAAATGAATGCAGAGAAACAGATTGTTTTCCTTCTATAAAGAAGCGTAAAAATATATATATTTTTAAACGAAATACTTATTTACAGGGTAAATAATTAATATTTAATTTACAAAACTGGTCATGTTTTTCCCCATTCTGTTTTACTTGATAGTTGTGTCTGTATTTTAGCCTCTAGCACAAAAAATTAACGAATCGTGGAATGTGACAAAAGAAATTACGCTAAAATGTATCTATTTGATACTTGAAAAAAATGTAATTGTAACACCGTGTACGTAGGGACATCTTATAAATGTCTTTCACTCAGACAAAAATATGTAACAGCTGCTCAAAACTGTTTTACATCTAAGAAGCAAAGACAGGAGTACCGACAAGCTCTAAGGAAGAGCAGTTTTCTGATCTTTGTTCTGGAAGTGATAATGGCAAGGACCTATGAGCATTTCCGTCTTGCTTGCCTTGAGGCTTTACATTTCTTCATCCTGTGTAGTCCTCGACAACGTAACTGTGAGGCAAAACGTTATGCAATTGTGAGAATTTCTTCACATGTGTGCAAGTAAATTTCACAGCTATGTGTACCCTTTGGGTTTACTGGAATAGCCAATTATTATCTAATCCCAGCAATCAAGTAATCTTCAGCAATTGACAAATTAAACCTGAAGATATTTTATTGATTGTTGTTCGAAGGGTTGAACAGTTCAGACAACACTTTTATCACAAAATGTAAAATTGTCTCATTAGTGAGCTTGATTCTCAAAGGCCAAACTTGGTAAGTCAGAAATTCTCCCCTCTATGATTTCTACTCTGTTTGTAGAACATTTCTGCCGTTCAAATGATTTAAAAGGATCCTATTACTACCTCAGGAAATGTAGGACAATTAGAGCTGTCCTAAAAATCTCTAATGCATAAAATGTCCCCATGCTGAATTTGCTGAATTTCAGCCAGGCAGACCATTTTGAATTATATGTCACTGAAGTGGTCATCAGCAAATATTATGTTTTTCTTATTCTCCACAAAGACAATATTTTTCCCCATTGATAAACTACTTCCCTTACATAAAGTAAATACTTGGGTGCTGAGCGAAAGCCCAACCATGGTTGCCTTATCATTTTGTATGCACATGCATGATGCAGGTTCCATTTTTTTATTTACAAATTGGATCGGTGAGCAAAACCTTTGAAAAAGCACAATAGTGCCGCGATTTTTACAGGAGAAGGGCCAGGAGCAATTTGCTGACAGGAAGAAAGAAAGAAAGAAAGAAAGAAAGAAAGAAAGAAAGAAAGAAAGAAAGAAGAGGAAAAGAAAGTAAGTAAGAAATAAAGAGAGCAAGAAAGAAAAAACGAGATTACTTAAAAATATTAGGAGAGGGAGGCAGCAATGGAGAAGCGTTTCAAAAGGAAGGAGGGCGGTGCTAATGCACCTGATGGAAAGAACACTGTGTGGACAAAGGGAGAAGCACATAGTGAGAGCAACATAGAACACAGGTGGAAACAAGCACACAGATGAGACATCTTACCAAGGATGGTGTGGAAGAGTTGCACACAAAGGAAACCGCTAAAAAACAAATGCATCCTCATGGAGGGGGGAGGGGGGGGAGGGGCAACCACAAAATAGACAAGGCAAACCATGTAAATGTATAGGCATTTATATAGCGCACTACTTACCCGTAGGGTCCCAAGGCGCTTCGACCGCTGCGAAACCCTTCCTGGCTTCCCTGAGAGATGGTCCCTTTAATGGGTATCTCCAGGGTGAGACCAGGCATCCCCAGCGGTCTGATGGGGCCGTTGGTGAAGATGAGACAAGCTAATGCCCAGAGTTGCCAAGTGTGAACGCTGATCAGAGTGGGCACCGAGGCGAGAGAATTATCGAGTCCGCTGACCCTGGTCCAGAGACCTGCCGCGCCGGGAATCGAACCCTGGTCCCGGGCTGTCCTCTGCTCTCGGGTCTGCCGCCTCTAACCAGTGAGCCACACTACTTCACCATCGAATAGAATAAAAAAATTCTAATGAGAGTGGCAATACAGCTAAGCAAGGGTAAGCAATAGGTATGCTTTAAGTCCACTATAAGTTCTTGGAAAGCTGCCAATAGCTCTTTTTCAACCAAACAGCATTGCTATCTGGTTGGCTCAACCAAAAATTTAAATGAGACCTTGTACAGTCAGGGGCCTGAACAGTGCAGGAAGTAGCCCATGTGGACCTCCTGCAGCACTGCCACACTTTAGAATAAAAACACTTATGGCTTTTTGGCAACAATATACAATATACTACTTGCATCAAACAAGAGGTCCCAGTCAGAGGTGTCACAGCATTTTCAAAGTGGTGGTCTGAGTTTGTTAATATTCGAGGACTAGAGATTTGATTTATGCAAAGCAATCATGAGTGCAAGCAATTGGTGGGGATTTCTACCCATATATCTCGTGAATTCGTGTGGGTTTATTCATAAGGCAATAAATGCCTAAATTTTTATCGGAATGTATGTCTATCCTTTGATTCCTATGGTTATATATAAGCTTGTTCACATGAATAGTTTTACAGATTTGCTGCTTTATATATCTGAAATCTATACTTATTTTTGTAGCATATGTTCCATAAAAAATATAAAAATAAAATATGCATCTTTACTTATGGACCAGCATCACATAGAGGTTGACAAAATGGTTACAAAAAGATAAGAACCCAGGTTTAGAAGAATGCTGCCTGCAGATGCATTGTAACATAAATGCTCTCCTACTGGATCCGGGCCAAGAACCTTGTACAACCTCTTGCTGTCAGACACATTTCAATGCTGCTTTTACATTTCCTTTGTAAACTAATTCTCTTTGTTAGATTATATTTTCAGATGTAGCATTTCCATATAATTATATTTCTGAAAGGCGATAGACTGCGTAAAGGGGTGTTCTAGAGTTGCACAGTTGCTCAAGGCTGTTACTGTATTATGTACATTTGTCCTCATAACCCTTTCTTATTACAGTGCCAACTGCTCATAGTATGGAAACTAAAAAATGCTACCTATGTTCTCCTGTGTTACTGATTAACTGTTCATGTGTTGTTCATCCTCTAGCAGGATTTTATTACAATCACAATTGTGTAACGTACCCATTCGAAAATAATATATATATTATCCAAGAAGCATGGACTATATTTTGCAAATCTGGTTGGTTCCTCCTTTGTGTAATAATAGGACTCAAAGGTACATATTCTGACTGAGAAAACTGAGCATGTCAAGCGCCAGATTGTGACATTCGTGTGAAACTTGCTTTTCAGAGGTTTCAGTCCTGCACATCCGACTCAACCAGTAATATTGATGCTTCTCTTTTCTGCTCAAAATAGGATATGTATTATTTAACCACAATCTTTTTCTTGGTATTTACCGAAAGTAATGCATGACCTCACAACCTTCCCACAGAGGTGAAGTAAAACACACTCAAAGGCAAAACCACTGCCCCAAACATCCCTCTTGTCACCCATCCCAACCTCTAGCTTAGTCCTAAGGTCCACTCTCAATCTTCCAGGCCCGATTAGGGTAGATCTGGGAAGTGGACTTGTTTGAAATATTCTTTGATACAGTTTCTCCTCTGTGAAATAGCGCTCAGGGTAGAAGTTCCTAAAAGTTCCCCATTTTCCCTTTCATTTGAGGTTAACACCCCGTTCTGTTTTCTAATCTGCCCCAAGAGTGTCTGTGCTTGCTGGGTACAGATGCACCTCTTTAATAGTGTGCCTATGTTATTCCCTCTTTCAAAGAACATTAAGCTATGTGAGTTCCACCGTATTAGTCCTCACAGTTTAAGTTGCACAATTGAGGTTAATGATTTTTCAACTAAGTTTGCCAGTGGTTCATTCTTTTTTCTAGGATTCAAATTATGAAGCTCTCCAGTCAGCCACATTTCCTGCAATCGAGATTCTCAATCACTCATTTGCCTAACAGAGATTTGAATTGAAAACCCCTCACTACAACTTTCTAAGTAGTGTAATTTCATCTATTCTGTTGCTTGCAAAGTACTCCTCTACTGCTTTGGCCATTTCTGGTTTTTTAACTGGATCATGGTATAGAATGGGTAGTAGTACCAGTCACTCCTATCTTTCCATCTGCTATCTATCCTCCATTCAGTTGTGATGTGCTTGTGATCAGAGATAGCGTTCTTAGGATCTCGGCATTCATCGTTGTGTGGTAAATTTCTTTGGTAATGAACAAATAATCTATATGGAGTATTCCTTCTCAGGTGGATACGTTGCCTGCCAGCCGTCTTTCAGATCCCAATTGACTAATTTAAGTTTTTCGGAGAACACTCCGGTCCCACCCTCCGTTCTGTGGGAACTCTCTAATTGGGCATCCCTGACCATGTTGAGATCCTCTCCTAATATTCCCTCACTGCACCCTCTACCTGTTTCTCCGCAACGCCTCTTTAAAAATAAATACTAATGGGTGTCGGGAGCATAGCCATTCAGTAAAGTAAGAGTTATTGGGCCCACCAGGAGCTGTGCTCATTTGAAACAACCTCTTGGTCCTTTTTCTCTCACCTCAGATCCCATCCCAGAGAATGATTTATCAAGATAGCTACTCCCCCTGTTTTGGATTGTGCTTAGGCCCCCAATTACCTATTATGGATATGTTTTATGCTTCAGGCAGAATTGGACAACATGGGAGGCCACTGCAGTGTGAATGAGCTGGGCGCTGTGGGAGGGACACTCGATTTAGTGATGGAGGAAGCCAAAATCAAGTGGGAGCCAACATCTGGACTCATGGCCCCCACAGGTCTTCAGAAGGCAGTGACCATGGGGTCCACACCTGCCTGTCCAGCTGCTCCAAGGCCTTTATAGGTCATGGCCTTACAATCCAGGGCCCCCAATGCGACAGATTTGGATCCTCTTGCCTTCTGGCTGGTGTTGTGCCCCTGATTTGGCTAGTAAGCACCTGCAATCCTACCTCCTCTAACCTTGGACCCCCACTTTGTTAATTCTGTGCTAAAAGACAATGGGCACTGGGGGCCTCAAGCACCACCATCCTCACAGTGCAAGGGGCTTCCGCCACGCTCACCAAGAATGGGCATTGCAATTTCAGCTACAGCTGGGAAGAGATCATCTGCGTTCATCTCCCAACTGGCTTCAAGAGGTGACATCTCAATTTCTGCACCTCCTTCACACTCACTGGTCCTCCACATGCCGGGGATCATCAGTATGGGGTTGAATTTGCTTCAGTTTGGGGCTCCTAATCATGGTGGCACTTGGAGATGTGAGCTTTGGTGGTCAGTGTACCACCATCTTGGCCAGACGTTTCGGATACATATTATTTAATCTCTAGGTTGCCATAATTGTTTTCAATTGCTTTTATTTTGTTGTTCATTTATTCCATCAAGCTTCATTCTACAACCAGCAATATCACTTATTAAGATGACCAAGTATTGATAATTATATCAGCATTTTTCAAATTTTCTTATTGCAAATATCAACATTTCACCATTAATTTACTTATGTTACAAAAAATTGTCATTTTCTTATTCAGATTATTATCTTCTACACCCATCCAAACTTTATACACTGTGGGCAGGATTTTCAAAATGTTTGTGCCGACTTTGCCTCACTTTTTTGATACAGACCAGAAGCATACATTTTTGTAATATTCACAAAGCAACACATAAGGGTTATTTGCATTGCTTTGTTAAAAAAAAAACTTAAAAAAATCAAATAAAACATGCAGTGCAGTGCTCTGCCTTGCGATAATTTGCATTAGGTAGGGGCTATGGGCTGTGCATGGGCCTTCCTCTGAACCCACCCATTGATATCAACACATCCCAATATCTGCAAAGACTGGTGAACATGGGTTTGCGCCAGATGGTGCACCTTCCTGTAGCTAGCCTAATGAGGAGAGACATCTATTTTCTCCTCGTTATTTCCTCCTTGCATGTGTGCTGCATTCTTCAGCACACATACAAAGAGGAAATAGCATCAAAGGATAGTTTTTTGCAGGAAGGTACTCCTTCCTGTGCAAAAACTACCCTGACCTTATGGCAGACACCCTTGCACTATGGTGCACAGGTCCCTGCATTGGCGCCTGGTGGTGACAAGTGTGCCAGCACATGGAGAGAGCAGACCTGTTCCATTTCTTTGAAGATAGGGCACGGTTCCGCTCTCTCACGTTCACACAACCCAGCAGCTTGAACTCGTTGAAAATATACCCATGTATCAGTAAAATAAATAATTTCATATATAGGTTTCATTAGTCAACAAACAACCACAGAGTTGCTAAAAGCAAGAAACACCTGATTATTTGTTATTTTTTATTTTGGCTGGTAAAGCCGTTGTCAAAAGTCGTGTTAGCCTTCAGCACATTACTTTCAAGGCACAACAATGCATAATTAAAGCTGAGACCATCATGACGAAGAACCTACAAAGGTTTTGTTTTACAGAATTGCATTCACTGTGTGGCTTTTTTAAAAAACGTATTGATTATACTGTATTGGTTATTTTTTATGTTTTTTATTTATTTACAGGTGCTATGACATGCACCCTCCCAAAACTGGGGCATGCATGCATATTGCTAATCAACGACCCTCCATCAAATAACAGTACAACGAACCCCCCCACTTATTTTCCTTGTGTTATTTATTTGAAATACATTGGCCAGTTTACATGAGGAATTTTCCCTGCAGTACTCAGGGCCATGCAGTGATTCGCTTTGCTGGTTGCTTCCTGTGGAGTGGAGATAATCAGCTGGAAGGAAACCTTGAGCAGACAAGAGACTCTGATTTGTGCAAGCAAACAACACAGCAGCAGGCGATGATGCCTCCTAAAGAGACAATGCTCCACTACTAAATACAATGTTGTTTTTAAAATAGATTGACTGTCAAATTAATTGGCCTTTTCTCATGGCACACGCTGTGTGAATAGTTTATTCTTTTTTTTTCCAGGTTCATAAAGTGTTGCGCTTCATGTTTCATTAATAATATTATATAGGGATATGTAAGTTTTTCCCTTAAGACCATCATATATGGCTGTGCAAGCTTCCACGGTAATTCCATGTTGATTGCTTGTCTGTGTATGAGATCTATTTTTATATTGCAGGAAGACTGAAAAACACCACGTGTAATAAAGAAGGTATTGTAGAGGGCTGCAGTTCACAGCCATGGGGTTGCTTCATGCAAAAGAGAAAATCCCTTTGTCTTTATATATTCTGCAAATCAACAACTTTGGCATGCTAAATATGTCCTATTCCTAATACACACTTCACCTTCACACCTTTTGTGACAGGGCACAGAGAGACTGTATAAGAACCCCCTGAGCATACTGTGACACATTGCCCCCTCATAACTTTGGCTACCATACACATGCAGAAACTTAACATGTGACGGTGTGTCCGTCTCCCTTGGAAGGTCGCTTAGGGAGATGCCTGGTACCTTTGGTCCTGAGGGGTATGTACTGTATCATGGATGTTAAATTGAGAAACTGATCATACTTAAACAAAATGTAGATGTTTTACAGCCTGATGGGACCCCCTTACCTTTTGAGAAAAGCTGAAAAAAATATTATTTATTATTATAATTTAAGAGCAGGCAATGGTCCAAGGAAACTCTGCCTGCTCTTGAAAATTAAACATAAATGTTTTCTTTATTTCTTTTTAAATGCATTCCATTTTCCTTTAAGGAAAGATTGTTTATTTAAAAGCAATCACAGACATGATGGGCTGCTGACACTGGCAGGCCACTATCCAAGTGATAGCAATGAATCGTAGTGGGTCACAAATTGTGACCTGCCTCATTGTTACTCATGAGGTAGGTCTATTTGCGACCTACTACAACTTGCTATTTATGGAATAGGGGCTAATAAACCCCTTTGTACATTAGCAATAGTGATTACCAAATAGCGCTTCGCAAAACATCACAATTTGGTAATCGCTATTACTATTGTACATCTGGTCCTAAGTTCCTCAATATGAAAGTTCTAAGTACTAAATATGGGTTCAACTAGTTTCTGAGAGTTTATTCACAGCATTAAATGACTTTGTGATTTTGTACCTGAGATATAGACCTGCTGAAATGGTGTTCCAGATGAATATATGGATATAACTTGGTTTATTTCCTGCAGCATGTAAAACCACCCACATAGATTGCCTCCTAGTGCAGTTGCAACATATTCATAAAATAAAATGGGGATTAGGAAGAGATGAAAATCAAATGAATTAAATTAAACCATTTATGTAACAAAGTCCCCAAAGTAAGGAAAAGCACAGATCTTTTTAAAGAAGTTGCAATGGGTTTAGAGGTGGGAAAGCTCGACCACTGTGGGCCCTTCCACAGGAAATAATGCACTTGCTGCTCTGGTGTGCCACATTTTGAACCCTGAGAAACACAAAAGGAGTTATGAAGGCAGCAGGAAAACATGGTCTTTGGAATGATGATGACAAGAGGCAGAGGAGGCAGGATAGCAGCTACTGGTGGTCTTAAAGTTTGACATATTTTGTCTGCATTGCTGAATTGCATTTCAGACAGCACTCTTAAGTTGGCCAAATTGATAAAGAAAATTAAAATAAATATAATAGCCGTGTAAAAAATCCTCTTTTTCTCTCTGTAGAATACATCAAAAGTCATCTTGCACTTAGGTTATGTTATTTTAGATTAAGTGAACTTGTATAACACATTATCACTATTTTAATTGCTCCAAAAACACATTCGAGATCAGGGCACCATTTTAAGTACTGGAATTCTCCTTGACACAGTAGCCTGTTACTGTTATATTTATTTGTTTTGTATTGTTCAAAGGTGAATCATAATGAGTGATGGTCAGCTAGGTGGAGCTAGACTAATGTATAGTTCAGTGATGAAGCATATTGGATTGTAGAAAGCTTGACATGTTATAGATCTTTGGATTTATGTGCATGATTGTGTCTGTTAACCCGTTTAGCGCGTCGAACATTCCGCCCCAGTGCGGACGTTCGATTGCGTTAACGGGATTCGGACGTCCAATGGTCGTGTGCAGCACCAGCAAGGTAGTGCACGCGACGACCGTTGGACGTTCGAAGCACGGAAGGGGTTAAAGGACAAAGCTGCTTGCCTCCTTCTGATTTGGGTGTGGGGTCGTCCAGTGTTCAGCTTCATGTGATTTTGATATTATTAGGCCTTTTCTGCCTTCATTTGTCGTAGGTGTTATTTTATGTGTGTGTTGATATTAACGTTTTCAGAATGGTTGTGGTGCCAAATGCTTAACCGACTACGTGAATCAGGTCCACACTATAAACAATATAGTACTAGGGGTTTTGTTTAATGTTTACCTTTGATGCAATGTAATGTGTCAGCATAATTATACCATAAGTGACATTGGAGTACAACATATGTAGCCAACTGTATGGCTTGGCACCATACTCTGAGCATTATGGTTTCAAGAGGTGTGTCTAATGTGTAATGCATTTGAAGGGTGATGAGTGGGTATTGTTTTAGCAACATGTGCCTGGATTATGTCAGGAACACAGTCAGGGACTTGACAAAGGACTGGGGACTGGGTAGAAAATGTACAGTACACAGAAAGAGTAGTACAGCGCTGCCCAGGATCACATAAGGAGTCAGAGGAGAGAAAGAGATCCAAAGGGGAAGCCTGTACAAGATGGCTAAGCCTCAGAAAAGAAGGGCACTCACAAGGCAATAGGCAATCAGACTAACGTTACTCAGGACGGACATGCAAGACATATATATACATATAATACAACATTAACAATAAAGGGAATGTGGGGTTAAGCACTCAGGAGCTCCACACAGTAAGACTGAAGCTCAGTAAGTTCCTCACCCACAATTGATGTTACAGATACTGACTGAAAATACCCACATATAGGATATGCATGCAAAGGCAGGGTCTATGGAGCTTATACCTATGGTGATGTTATACATGTAACTCAAAGACAATACTCACAGTGAACAAGAAACACCACCTAGTCAGCTGGGCCCACGGATCCTGGCGATGACATAGGAACATGCAAGGCAGTGACAGCAAAGGGGTAGAACTAAACATAAGCACAATAGCAAGGAGCTAGCAAGGAGGAGTGCTTAACAGGAAAGGAAGGAAATCACAGGGCCCATTTGGCAGAAAGCAGGTAAGAAACATACAAGGTAACAGAAGCAAGACAGCAGAAAAGAAAAACAGCAAACTAGAACTGGAACCAAGGAAATGGGAAGAAAATCAGAGACTGGAAAGGGATATACAGAAGGGGAGGCTACAAGGGTATACTAGAATAGTGCAGGTTAAGGATTCAAGAACAAAAGGTAGCATAGAAGGAAGTGCTGGGGCAGGAACAATAACTGAGCTAAGGCACAGGAGTCAAGGTAGCACTGCAGGCAGCGCTAGTTCAGGAACAGGGAATTACTAAAGCCCAGGAGTTAAGGTAGCACTGCAGGCAGTGCTAGTTGAAGGAAACAATGAGTCAAGCTATAGTTCAGGAAACAATGAGTCAAGAGAGCACTGCAAGCAGTGCAAATCAGTAACAAGAAATAGCCGTAGCCTCCCATGAACAGGACCAAAGACTAACTATAGCTCAGGAAATAAGGTAGCACTGCAGGCAGAGCTAGATCAGGCACAAGGAATGGCGATAGCTCAGGAATCAAGGAACAGGGATTAACTATAGCTCAAGAATCAAGGAATAGCAAAAGCTCAGGAACAAGAACAAGAATTGGTCTCACCGGAAAACAGCTACAATGACCAACCTTGGCCTGAAGGGAGCTGGGGCTTAAAAGAGCTCACAGTAATTATGTGCATCAGGTGTGAGCAGGCTAGCAGCAGCCAGCCACAGTTTAGCTGAATTCCTCCACCCATCCTTGGCCTGCGGGGTGGAGACAAAGCAATGAGCAGGGTGATTATAGGTAATGGAGTTTCCAGCATGAGCAGACTGTCCTCCTCAAAACCCAGCATGGATTGGGAATGGATGTCAATTCCTAAATGGTGTCCAAATGCCTGGAAGTCAGGATATGCATGCAGTGGATTGTCTGGAAGCATATTAGAACATTGGAAAGCCCCATAATTAGGTCCCCTGGTGGTAGGCACGAGAGCACAGGGAGTGAAACTTGACAACATGTGGGGAGAGGAGGCAAATCCGTAGCCAAATATTACGTTCTGGAACTATGTTATTTACTTGGTACTGTCTGGAGTTGAGTCTAATGTTTTTTGCTGATTCAGTTAAGTATTTGTTTAACTCCTATTGGATGTGCTATTGGGGTGGCAAATGCCTACCCAACTGCAACTCACATGACATGGCATTTTGCTACCAACCATGGCTTCTATCCTGTGAAGTCTAAATCATAGCATCTGGGAGTTACACATAGCAATATAACAAAAGGTATATAACTATTCATAGCAGGTTGTCTAAGGGGCCCAAGGTGAAGGAGCAAGCATTAAACCATCAGACTTGGAATACGCATGAGAATGCGTTCCTACCCTTGGTATGTATTCTGAGAATTGCTGCTGGTAACAAATAGGACTGGTTAGTTAAGCAACCAGCAATGGTTTATGCTCTAAGGGATCTGACTCACAGCAATAGAATACAAACAATTATACAGCAGCCTTAATTTGTGCTTAGATTCCACCTAGGAACTACTGGGGAGAGAACAGTTTGAAATGGGCATAATGCAAACTAGCCATAGTTTATGCCTTATGCATACACTCATATGAGGATGGAAGGTTGTACAACCAGCATTAGTATTTACTGTGTGGATTCCACCCAGGAGAAGAAGAGGATCAACAATTGTTTATTCCCTTCCAGTCAAGGGAGGTGATAGGTTTAGTCATTGTAACATCATAATCTGGCAATGAGCCACATTTATATTGACTCTGTATTCTAGTTGATTTATTGTTTTTCATCTATTGCAAAAGAGAGTGGCAAGGATTTCTGCCTAAACATAGAAGGATGTTTTACAGATTTCTTCGGTTAAGGGGGTATGGTAGTTGAGGCTAGAGTGGAGATTTCTCTTCCGGGCATATATTTTGTATTTTTTATTTTGAAAAGACAATGTCTTTCCTGAGAATAATTCCATGGATAATGTACAGTTTATTCAAAGATGAATATCTGGCTAAGGTAAGTAATTAAAGTGCTTGGAGGGCCAATGTGATGGGTTCTTACTGTAGGAAATGTGGAAGTTGGCGTACATAGTGTCCTGGATCATTTGAAATAAGCACAGCGAGAGTGAGACCACCAGAGAGAGTCAGCTTGCTTCACCATTAGGTAACAGAACGAGGATGAAGACAGTGAGTTACTTCCGCAGGAATCTTGAATGTGGAAAAGCTTGCCCTAGCTTACCCACAATGTAAAATGTGTTTTTTGCTTTATTTACATCAGGAACCAAACACAGACTGAAACCTATGATTGGAAACACAAAACCACTACTGAACGAGTAATTTTAATAAATAGTTACTTGGTTGGTGGATTGGTAAATAATATATCCAAACCATCAAACAAATTTATACTATATTAAATAATTTACCTTCATTATAATCCTGAAACAAAGTATAATAGGCGTACTTCTTTATCTCTTAGTATAACAATCATATATATGTACTTAACAGTTGTACTTCTGGTTTAGGGTCAATGCAACAGCACCTGTCCGCTGTCACCGCAGGCCACAAAAATAATATCCAGTCCAAGTTGTGACCTTTAACAGCCTGGGCGACCATTCATCAAAATGATAAGTATTCTTAGACCCTACTCAGAGTGCTTTAATTGTAGATGGGTTTAACTGTCAAATTCAATTGATTTCTTCACTAGAAACCATAAAAGCAGATACATATAAAACAGTTAATATTAACAAGACTAAAAAAAGTATAAAATGAAAATGTATGACAATCTTATATAAATTAGAAAATTATTTCAAAATGAATCATTATCTTAAAAGGAATCTATTGAATAATACAGACACATTTACATAAACATACAATGCATAATCTGATGGTGTTTTTACAACTAATTACATTCTTTAAAAAACTTGCCATAGGCAACATTATATGCTCCTTAGATAACTACTGTAGGAATAAATATGCTGGGCGACATTGACTGTTTTATAGTCCATTAAATAGCACTTGTAGTGGTCAGCACGTTGATGTTTCAGTCTCCATATGTCTAAAGAGCGCTTTAAACCATCCTCAGGACAAAGTGTCATGCATAACACTTATACCTCTCAATAAAACCTATACTAGTAGGTCAGGACACATAAAATGCAATAATATGTTAAAAATCATTTGTAAAGAAGGCAGGAGTGGTACCATGATCTGAATCATCACACACGCAAACCTCATGCTAAAAAGACCTACACAAACCACATGCTAAAAAGACATGTGCTACCAATAAAAAAGTTAACATACTCAAAAACAGTGAAGGGCACTAGGATAGCGCCACCTCATTGAAGCCCCAGTAAAAGTGAGAAGAATCCTTACTTTGCAAAGGTACCATTCAAGACTTGGAAAACAAATCAGAATCACCATTGAAGCTAGCCAACTTCACCTTAGTGAAGCCACAATGGAATAGAGGATGATTCACATATTTGAAAAAGGAACTAGTCCTAAGCTGAAAGTCACTATGCAAAAGTGGAGATCTATAATAGAGAATCACCAATGTAGGGCCTGATTCTGATGTGGTTAGGAAGGCCTCCTAACTGCATTTGCTCCGTCCAAATCAGATCGGAAATGTGTCTTTCCGACTGGCTCCAAAAGGTTTCCGACCGACTGAGTACGACGCAAGTTAGGTGTTAGAAATATCCCAATCCCAACCCAAGGGCATTTGGAATGACCGAGCCGTACGGAGCAGAATCATATGTCTCTACGGGCAGTGTTTCCGAATGACCAAGTACGTTGGTGGATTTGAACAGCCTTTCTGAATCGTACCGCCTGACTCAAATCGGCAGCTGGAATCAGATTTTGGGGGCCAGTAGTGGGCGCCCCTGCACCCAGAGCCTTCCAAATCGGTACCTGTGGGTCCCCCCTACCAGCCATGCACAGTGTGGTAGGGGTGCCCAATTTTCCCCAGCCACCCCTTTCTTGAATGGGAGCCTAAGCATTCAGTTGGAACAAAGGCTTCCATTGAAGTCAATGGGAGTCCAACCAAATTGTATCTGAAAGCACCTGGATGCATCGTACTCGGTCGTTTAGACTCACCCGATCCGATTCGGTCGGAAGCCATTCCCAAACCCATTCCGTCTGGAAACTTTCCAAGCTGCATCAGAATTGAGCCCGTAGTCTGAAAAACTCAGCCTGGGTGCCCATTAGTCCAGCATTTCAGATCTCAAAACTACTTACAAATTACTTGGTTGTGTAACTCATAGCTAATGATCTTTAAAATGATCAAAATCATGAAATCAATTATTGCCCATAATCATATATGTAAATCACAGAGTCCCTAAAGGAAAATGGGTGCAAACCATTCCAACACACTAGAAAACAATCAAGAGTGGGAGCCTGTGGAAATCAGCACACCTCGAAGTCCAGCATGACAACGTGTGGGTATTGTTACAAGTTGAATGAATCAGGAGATGAAAGCAGGGACAGATAAGTGTCCTAGTATGTGTTCCGAACAGCCACCATGACAGCCCAAAATCAGGTGTAAGGCAAAGCCAATTACCGTTGCCATCTTGAAAATGAGCTTATTGTACAAAACAAGCCAAACTGCAGCCCAGGATAACTAAAGAACTCAAACAAAACCTAGTTTGAATCCTAAGCAAGTCTCTTGCAAAGTCAAAACAAAAAATAAAGAAAGGGGTGTGTAATCAAGGTTAGCTGAATAGATCTAAAAGTAATAACTACCCCATCCAGAACAACCACAATTACCAGCAAGAAGTGTCAAAGAGTGAGCAAAATCAGAAAAATGTATACAAGAATCACAACAACTAACAGTCTACATAGTCAATAGCAAGAATAGGTCAATATTAAAGTTTGGAAATAAAAGAAATAATGTTTGTAACTAGTGATAAAACACATGGAAATAAATCAAGCTTGTCTGATGAGCATTGTACCTGTACAAGAGCCCGAAAAAGTGGACGGAAATCCATATACATTTCTGTACAGCTTATATTAGTAGAGCTAGAAAGAACTAGGAACTATCATTGAAAAATAGTCGGATGCATATCCTAAACCATAGGGTCTGAGACAAATAAAGCCAAAATATAGTCCAAAACAGTGCAATCACAACAATAGGCACAATTAAGGGAAATCAAAAGCCAAAAGATCCACAAATCATAACAACATTAAAGGGTCTAGGTAATAAGGTGCCTAACTGGAATAAAGTAAACTTCAAATGCTGACATCCAGAAGAAGGAGAATGCAGAAAGAAAACTCATAGGGTAACCATTAACTGGCATTCAATTTGTTGGGAAGGACAGTTCTTAATTAATCAAACAGTCACATCCATCTATTTTATTTTTGTATGAGCAGTCGGTCCACATCATGGCTCTTCACTGATCCAGTGCAAACCTTAAGCACAAACCATAACATTTCCTTAGCAGTGTGGCTCAATGCTTTGTAATGTTCCACCAAAGGTGCATTTTATAGCCCTATAGCCCGACTTTCCATATCCATAGTGACTAATAAACCCAATGTGTAATCTTTACTGGCGCTGATGGATCTTGCTTTGCACTTCCTTTGTAATTTTACCAATGTATTTCAATCTACATGGGCATTCAATACAGTATATTACATTTCATTTTTTGATGCAGTTTGAAAATTGCTTTAGTTGCCGGTCTTTACCATTTAACAAACAGCTCTTAATAGCACATGTAAAATTGCATGATGTTCAAGCACCACAGTGGGAATGCCCCACTATAAGGCCAAAATCACATAGTTGTGTGATTGAAGGTTTGTTCAGTTCTCCTTATGCTTTTACTAGTCTATCCCTTAGATGTCAACCTCTTTTGAAAGCAAACAATGGACATCATCAATATAGCAAATCCATAAACAAATGGGTGCCTTGAATGGATTAGAATTAGGAGTGGGCAGAACCTTTGGAGTTACATAAAAACTCTGCAAGATTCCATGGAGATCCGCAAGCAGGTGGATTTTGGCATGTTGCACTGCTCACAAATCAGAGCGAGTGGTACCACACGGCATGCCAGAGGGTGCTGCTTCTTTCTGCTGCTCGAGTATATTTTTTAATGGAGCTGCAGCTTTCTCAACACGAATAGCCATGACCTGCCACGAGCACCCGAGTTGGGTAACCAAGAGGCATTCTAGCCTACCAAAATCGCAAGAAGGGACGCAAATTGTCACTCGCCGATGTAACGTTGGCAAGCCGCACATGAGAAAAACTCCACCATGCGGCGTTTGGCAAAGTTTTACAGGAACTCGTTGGCAAAACTTCACAAACTCAACTGGCGGTTGCAGAATATCGCCCACTCCTAACTAGAATCTGTGTAGATAGTTGTGTCTTCAAAATGTGCCATGTGTAGATTTGCTATATCTGGAACAAACACCGCTCTCATTGATATTCCTTTTATTTTTTAATAGAATTCTTTATTTAAGATGAAGTAATTCTGACTCAGTGCAATAGAGACACAGACCACTATAAATGAAGTTTAGTACCCTATTTGGGGGAGGGCATGTTTCTAGAACTGAGTGTATGATTTCTAGAATCTCTTTCTGAAAAATGCTAGTGTATAGACTTTCCATACCCATAGTGACTAAGAAACCCTATGTGTCATCAAATGTTTCACCTTCTAGTCAACTATTGACAGCTGTGCTTTCTTCTGTATTAGCTTTGGTGAGTGGGACAAAGGGTTTAATAAAAAAACTCCACATATTCCGCTATTAGTTGAAGAATGGGATTACAAACTGCAACAATCATTGGACAAGGACATTTAAGGTATCCTTATGTGTTTTAGGAATTGTGAAAAAAGCTTGTAAATAGTGTAAACATTTTTGTTCAGGTATTCCTTATCACTGATCTAAGATTCATTAAGACTGCTGTGAGTACGTACATACATATCTTTACAAATTGCTGCAGTGGGGGTGTTGATGGGGAGCATTTTATTCTGTGTAGTATTGCTTAGTTGGATCATAATCTCTTGGCCATAATCAGATTTGTTTTTGTAACACAACAATACCCACTTTGTCTTCTGGGTTTATGATAACATCCTCTAATGATGATACAATCTGGAGGGCTTTATATTGTTTGTTAGAGAAATTTAAATGTATGCATTTGGACAATCTAAAGAGTGCTTGATTTTCCAAAAACTTCAAATTCAAATTCCCAAATGTGATTATTTCTTTTGACATCAGATTCATAGGTGTATAAAATGTAGAAGAACAATGTAATCATGTTATGTCCTATGTTGTTCAGAATCATTGGTCGAGGAAAAAGTAAATGACTTGAGTCTAACAGATCTAAAAACTGAAATCATTTCACCTGAGTAGTGAAAGGTTCATTCTTATATGTGAGGGCATATGATAGCCTTGCACTTAAATTTCAGTTGTAACCAAAGAATGGGGGGAAATATTGAACATAGGTACTAAATCTAAGTTACAGTTTTCACTATTTACCACTCGTAACACTGGTTCTGAGTCTGTCGCTGGACTAGGGTGTACTCGTTCCCTCTCTATCCTCTTTTGATCCCTCTCCATCATCCACATTAGGTTGTCTGTGGGCCCTGTACCAATCAGTCAGGTGGTGAGATCACTGACAGATGATATTCAAGTTGGAAAAGGTAGAGTTTATTTCAGTGTTTCTAGTTGGCAGAGGGCACTGTCAAAGTAGCATTTAGTCTTGTGAGAAGCTTGACAGTGAATATAACTGTCTGATGATCACTTCAGAAGTAAGTTGCTTCCTGTGAGGAATGGGTTTCTTTGTTGAGGCAATGTGAGCCCTTTGAAAGCAACAGCCAGAATTACCAAACAATGTGTAAAGTATTCATGCAACACACAAACATTAATGAAGTCAGAATTCAATATAAGAAAAATCTACTTTAGAAACATAGGTTCAATTTTAATAAATTATTTAAGACCAAAACATCAAAAATATAATCAGTAGAACTAAAGTTATTAATCTTTAAGCTTTAAAGTGAAAACTAGTGCCTTAAAGATCGTGAAAAACATATTTGTGAGTTTGGTAACTACTAGAATATGTAAAATTTAAAAGTACATGTCCAACTTTTTAAATTATAATGCACCGTGTCCTATTGGCTGTCTAGGGCCAACTGTAGCAGTGACTTATATATAATTAAAAGAGAGTTTTATGCTTGGAAAGGGGGTTATATTTCCACGTCGAATTTGTAGCTTAAAAGAGCATACAGACTGCAAAGGCAGACCTGGATCATGTTTTAAGTGACTACTTAATAGGGTGGCACAATGCATGATGCAGGCCCACTAGTAGCATTTAATTTAAAGGCCTTTGGTAAATGGTACACCACTTTACTTGGGACGTATAAGTAAGTTAAACATGGCAATCAGTTAGAAGCCAATTTTACCATGTTTTAGGAAGTGAGGACAAGCACTTCAGCATTGGTTAGCAGAGGTAAAGTGCACAGAGTCCTAAGTCCAACAAAAAGAAATTCAGAAAAAATAGGAAGGTGAAGGCAAAAAGTTTGAGGGTGATCCTGCAGGAAGGATCAGGTTCAACAGTTCTATGTAACAATAATGGGACAATGAATATTGTATTAAAGGTACAGCCAGCCATTTGCATTGGGCAAATTAATGGCTAAAAGGAATTAATACCTTTCAGGTTAGTTGTAATGGTTCTTGGTTGTTGAAGAGATCTTTGATGGAATTAGATATCCATGTCACCCAGAATACAGACAGTTTGATGTTTTAGGGAGATGTTCAAACTGGCAGCAAGAAAAGCATGTTTGGCTTTGGTGCATACAGCAGTAGAAAATGCACTGCAGAAGATACTGGTGGGTGAGCAGTGGATCTGCAGAGAATCATGATCTATCAAGATGATGATGTCTATAATGATACAGGTTTAAGAAAGACAACCACACTTTCTTTGGAAATTAATACATATGATGAGAATATCATGGGTGATGCCGGCATGTACTACTAATTGATGATGTTCAGTCAGTTGTGCTTCATTTAACAAACATTAATCAGCGGACAGATCAAGTAAAGGAGTATGCGGCAATAGGAGAAAAGGGAAGAGGAGAATGAGTTAGTAAAGAAGTGGCCAATAGTGAAAGAAAGAAGGGCTAAGAAGTGGATTGGGGTAAAATTAATGAATGTAGAAATGAGAAAAGTGGAAGATAACGTACATGGGAGAATTTGAAATATTCTCCTTCCTACTAGGAAAACTCAAATAAATACTTAGCTGAGTTAGATGGGTTAGGCAAGGGTGTGGTGAATTAGAAGGTATAGAACTCAAAGGGTGTTGAGGGCTAGGAGAAGTAGTAGAATATAAGAAAGCCAGATTGGTGAGTGAAGAGCTGTGGGGGCCAATGAAGGGTAAGAGACAATGTGGCACAGTGATCCGTACATTTTACCTTTTTACATTGGGTGCCAGTGGTGTGGGTGTATGTTAGGCGGGACTTCTGATACCAAAAGAAACAATAAATGGTATGTCAGAAGGGGGAATTGTTGCATTAGTAGGAGGTGTATAAGAGAATAAGGGTTTGAATGATGGTATGGTAAGGGAGAAGAAATAGAAGTAGGTAGGGATGTTGTTAAGGCATGTGAAGTTAGAGCTAGAATGAATGGTATGAGGTTGGTGAGCCTAGGTAGGATGTGTTACTGGGAGTCAAAAAACACTAGAGGTAGGAGGAAGAAATGTAGATGGGGTGAATCCAGAGATGAGAGAACTGTGAGGAAGGTTAAGACCATCATGATGAAGAAAGAATTGATCAGAGGGTGAGGAATTAGGGTAGAGAGAAATGGCTTTACATGGCAAGAGATGGGAGCAAGGCAGGTGAAGGGAAGAAGGGAAAAGACGATTGGAGTGAATGGCGAATATGGAGAGGTAGTGAAACCAGGTTAGAAGGGGGTTCAATAAGCACATTCCTGATCCGTAATATCCCAATTGGTTATTTTAACTAAGGAGCATGCAAGTTAAGGAAACCTGACATGAAGGCTCAAACGGTCAAACGGTCAAACAGGAAGGCCCGAGCCTCTTCTACGCAATGAATGGCTTGAAGTTGTATTGTGCACATGATAGGACAAGAAACTGAATCTAATGAATATTGTTGAGACAATACAAACACCTTGCCTACCAAGGTCTGCTAGATGAATGGTTGTCCTATAGGGAAAAAGCACATTGAGAGACAGTGTAATTTTCACAATACCAAGATAGCGCCCCAACACAATCATCTAGAAAGGTACAAACATCAACAAATATTAAATAAGTAACTATCTTCTCATTGACCTCCCATTGACTGTGGCACACTCAAAGCAGGGAAACTTGACCCCCTGAGCCAGCTAGTCAGGTAGCCACATCCCCTACATCCTTGCAGAGCAGATATTATTGTCTTAACATCCATTTTCTAAAATCACTGCATCATTCTATCTCATACAGTTTTAGCTTTGTTTCTTTAAAATTTAATAACTGACATGCATCTTCAGACACAAACAATATTTGATTCCTAATTGTTTGCATATCTAGGGTTGCCAACTTTCAAACTTGGGGAATACGTTTTGAATCCTTGCTTGGGTAATTATATTCTGTGATTCTAGGCAAACTACCCAGTCTCTCTGTGCCGTAAAAATGAAAAATAATTCAGTAACATAGACGGGTTTAGTTGTAAAGTGCACTAAAGCCCTTCAACTATATAACAAAAAGACACAATTTCACATCTTATTATTTTGGTGTCCACTATTTTCTGTAGGATGGTGTAGATGTATAAGTCTCATGTTTGTTGAAGAGCATTGCTATTGTTCAGTTAGATGATTGTGCTATCAAACACCCACAACAAGAATGGAAGATGTTATACAATGTTAAAGCGACCACACTGAGAATGATGACTTTCTGCCCACAACAGATTCCTGAGGTTTGTTTTTCACCTTTAATGTGTAAAAATGTGAAGCTGGATATTCTGAAAGAAATGTGGAAAAGAAAGCAGTCCTTATATGTATGGGAAACAGCCTTTACAAAGCTGAATTGAGTATGTTTGACTTTTACCATGCAATCTTTACCACACTGATAAGAACCACACAGGCAGGTGCATAGTACAGGTTTTGTATTATACCACACATCATTTCCCATGCTGTACTTTATCAAGCATGTAAATATATCTGTTTTTAAAAACATTATTTTTTACATTCTTTGAAAAAAAGGGCTGTACAAGTGCGCTAAAAGTAAAGGGGGGTACAAGTGATGTTAGGGTTACGGGATGGGTAGATTTAGGGGTAGGTAATGGTAATTCTACCCATGAACAATCTTGTCATCAATTATGTCACTTCAGACATTTCCAAAATGTTATCAATGTTGCCATAAAAAATGTTTTGAGCGATGTAATATTTGAGGTAATTAGCAGTGCATAGTGAAGGCGCACAACAGTTTAATTTAGCTTGAACTCGACCTGAAGGTATTGGAGCCTGAACCTGTGAGATTACAAGTAATAGTTACTTTAGGGCACAAGTTATAGTCACTTGGGATAACTATAACTGGGCAATTTCAGTGGTTTTGTTAGTTTAAAATGGTATATTTTATCTGACATTTTCACCTAACTACACCATCCCTTCAATCTTAGTTTTTTCCACTGAATATCTAATGTTGTTTTAAAATGTAAATTAAGATATTGATACAATTCCTAAGTATAACATCACTTTAACCTTTGTTTGCTTTATTGAATTTCTATGGTTTTCTTAATGTAAAGCCAACACAAAAGGAGACATTATCCTTTTCCAAGAAACGAAACTCTCAGAGGAGGATGTTAGTTTTATTAAACACAATTGGATCTCCCATATTTTCTGCTCACCAGCTGACCACAAGAAGAAAGGGATTATCACTCTTATAGCCGGAAAATCGAATATATCCAATATTTCGCACACACTTGATGATGAAGGAAGACTGTTAATCACACACTTAAAAAGATAGCATACACGTTATTAATATTTATGACCCTAACTCGGATGAGCCCAGCTTCTGGGGAAAATTATTGGATGCGATAGACACCCTTCCCCAAGACAAACTCATCATTGTAGGAGGGGACTTCAATCTACCTCTAGATCCCCTAATTGACCGACAATCTAAATATAATGTAAGCATCATTCTACCCGATCCCATTAGGTCCTTCATAAAATCTGTTCAAAATTCAATGTCAAGGATGCCTGGTGCCTCCAGCACCAAGACAATACATTTTACTCAACCCCACACAATTCATATACTAGGATGGATTATATTTTTAATACCAGGCTCCTTTAACCACCTCTTTGAAGAAACAGACATTTCTCCTATACTTGTCTCAGACCCCTCCTGTATTAGTACAAAACCAGCAGGTACACAGCCCACACTCCCACCCAAATGTTGGCACTTTAATGAGGACGTACTCTCCGATCCATCCGATAAAAACCAGATATTGACCGCGATCCATGATTACATCATTCACAATGATCTTCCAGATACAGATCCTTTCACACTGTGGGACGCCCTTAAGGCAACCATCAGGGGGGTACTCATTGGAATTAAAGCAAGAATTAATAAGAAATTAAACTCAGAACTCAACACTTTAGAAAAAGAGATTAACATTTTGGAGACAGCACATGCAATGTGTAGACAATAAAGACATACTTGATCAACTCGTAAAGAAAAAATTCCTATATAAAAAAATCGCAAGTAAAAGAGCGGGGGTGTGGATCAACAAATTTAAGGCCCTAAAATTATGCGATGGAAACAGAGCAGGAAAACTGCTAGCCTCCTATCTTAAGCACAAGCGAAGACAATTGACCATTTCCTCGATAAAGAACTCCACTAACACCACCCATATTAAACAAAAAGAAATTCTGAGCTCATTTAAATCTTTTAACAAGATCTTTATAAAAATAAACCAACAGTTAACTCGTAAGAGTGTGCCAGATACCTAGAATCTCTGAATCTCCCGTGGCTATCAAAGGCGGATGGTGATGCTCTGGGTAAACCCTTCTCAGAAACAGAATTTAGTAATTCCATTAGATCCCTGTAAAGCAATAAGGCCCCGGGTCTGGATGGCTTCTCAGCGGCCTTTTACAAATCATTTAATGATTCTCTGCAACCAGCCCTGCTGACAGTTTTTTTTTTTCCATAGCCAAGGTAGGACATACACCCAAATCAATGAGAGAAGCCACAATCCTTGTCTTACCAATAACCCAATAACTATAGGCCAATTTCACTTATTAATGTGGATTACAAGCTCTACCCAAAATATTAGCAGTACGGTTGAATGCGGTCCTCCCTGAAATCATTAGCAACTCCCAAGTTGGCTTCCTTATAAGTCGAATGTCTAACAACAACACCCGCTTGTTAAGCCATATACTAGAACTGGCACAGCAAAAACCAGTCCCGTCAATTGCGATTACCCTGGATGCTGCAAAGGCATTCGATAGGGTCTCATGTTCATTTCCAAGACATTGCATGTTGTCTTTTAATCTCGGGAGCTCATTCACTAATATGGCCATGGTGATGTATTCAGAACCCACCCCACCTATCACAATTAATGGAACCTTTTCAGATGCCTTTATACTTGAGCAGTAGAACAAGGGAGTTTACCTAAGCCTCTAATGTAGATTCAAACAATGAATGCCTAAGTGGGGATAAACAAAAACTTTATTGGTTTATCCTGACATTGATTTATGTCATTTTTCTTTTTAATTAATTATCAAGTACTTTTTATATCTAGACAGAGAAAGACCCTTGTCAACTTCATGTATTGCCATACAATTTTCAACACAGTGAGGAGTAAATCATAAATATTTACAATGAAAAAACATAACAGTAAACATGTGATTATAAATACAAAAACGGTGTGCTCGTAGTTTTCAAGAATAAAACAGTTAACAGTTGCCAAAACTCAGTAATCACAAACTGAATCATCAATACAAATCGTATGGGGCGGGAAAAAGAGCTTTTAAGGTGTCACCCCAATTCCTGATACAGTATCAATCTATTCTTATTTAACTCAGGGAATAGATGCCGAGCAGTGGCTGCCTATGTGGACGACATTGTTATTGTCACAGAGGATCCATGCTCCTCAGTTACAGCCTTGATGCAAACCATAGAAACCTACTCGTCCCACTCCGACTATAAGCTGAATAGAGATAAGTCTGAAGTCAAGCCCCTTAATATCTACTGCACTAGAGAGATACTAGGAGACTCGGGCCTCACCTGGCAACCGGGTTTTATTAAATATCTAGGGATAGAATTCGGCAGCAATATCCTAGAATCTTTATAAAGGAACAAAACCATCACCTTAGAGAAAATATAAAAACTTTTAGACGTAGAGTCCCCTAGATTCATAACCTGGTGAGGTAGAATTGAAACCATCAAGATGACAGTTTTACCCCCGTGAACTACCTAAGAACCATGCTCTCTCTCACATAGACAGAGGAGTTCCATCGGAAGTTAGAAACCCTTATTTTCCAAGTTCATATGGCAAGGCAAAAAGGCCAGAATTAGCCTGAAAAAACAGGCTGGATAAATCTCTTTGGAGGAGTAAACCTAGCAGACTTTGAACGCTACCAAACGGTGTTCTTAGCTAAACAGGGCTCCTATTGGTTCGTTCCTCCTGCAGGATATACTCCAGTCTAGCTAGAAATTGAGAAAGTGTTGCTCAGCAATCTGACCCAAGCAGCCCTACTTACCTCCAAACTCACAAACATCAGCTGCTCAAAATCTATCTTTAGGAGCAAAAAACATGCTCTACTGAAACTAGATAAAAAACTAGAAGTTAGCATAAGACATTCGAACATGGAGTCACTGTGGGACAACAATAGGATCTGGTACAGGGGAAGCTCTATTCACTTCAGTACATGAATTGACAAAGGTATCTTCTTTCCTCGCCAATTAGTTGACACAACATCTCCCTTCACCTTTAACAACATGCAGACTAAATTCAACCTAGACCCTCTGCAGTTCTATAACTTCTTAAAAATAAAGGCAGCAGTCACAAAAGCAAATCTACAACCCTCTTCCCCATCTTTCCCACAATACTTAGAGAAAATAAATAAACTGAGTCACCATGTCTCCTGGATATACAAAGCTCTTCGCCCCAAACACTCAGGCCTCAACAAAAAGCTAACTGACTATTGGGGGTCGCTCTCTTCCTTTCCGATCTCCAAAGAGGTCTGGTCTAAAACATGGACCTCAGTCACTAGTGAGGTAATATAGATTTTTATAGTCAATTGTGTCCCCTAACGTGAACCCCACCGTCTCCATGTACGAGCTTAAAGTGCATGTAACTTCCCTCCTCGACCTGCTATGAAGACGCAAATACATTTGCGTCCAACGTTAACAAGTCCCCTTTCAGATCCACCATGAATGGATCGATAATTCAGTTCCTAAGTATGCCTTGCCAACGTCTTTTCATGGTGCACTTCCACGTTTTCCTAGTCCTGCAGAACTAGGCCCTGATTTCTGCCATCGAGCCCTTTCTGTTCTCTGCCTCCTGAAAGCTGCAACGTGGGATGCCTCCCTGACCTCTGTCCTACTCCCTGCGCGGCGAGCGGTGCCCGGCTCGGCCTGCTTGCCTGCCAAAGACAGTATTTTGCCTTCAAGTTATCAGAATAGCCGAGTTCAGTTCCTCGAAAACACATTCCAGTCTAGCAGAATAGATAAACATTTCCCCGGCTGCAGAGCAAAGGGCCCGGCCTCTCTGTCTCCATGCAAGTAATTCATTGCTCCTGTTACCATGGTAGGCCCATGGCCCCTCGCATTACACGCAGACACGTAGTCACATATGCACGCATTAATAGTCAGTATAGATTAGCCTCTGCCCGAGAGACCTTTCCTTCTAGATAATATAGTTCCCCAAACACAAGATATCAGATATGATTTAGGAACGAGTTGATCTGACATGCCAGACTTCTGCCTCTTTCCTCTAGTGCTAAATGTCAAGTCCCCTGCACCCTCCACCCTCATGTCAGTCACACGTCATGCTGCTGCGCGCGCATCCCTGCTACAGATTTCTGCTGACACTGCAAGATTCCACTATGTATCCACCCACTTGTGACACTTTCATGTGACGTTTTCTAGCACACACCTCTGTGTATGCCCTAGTGCACGCCTTCTGATTACGTATTGCTACGCACATGTGTTCTTATCTCGTTTCTCTCAGCTGTTACGCCTTCTGTAATTTATCACCATTCTGTGCATTAACTATAAAAGTTGTACTCTGTCAATAAAGTATGCTCTATCCCTTCCTGATCCTTTATGGTGAAAGGAACATGATATCCTGGTTCGAACCATTCCATTTTATGGAATAAAACCCATTTTGAAACTCAGCTGCCACGGACTTTGTCTCTTTATTTTCGATTGAGTTATTTTTATTGAACTTTACCGCATAGAAATTCAGACGGTAAATTACTATTTACCACATTAATTTGGCGCCCGAATAGGGACCCCTCCCCCACCCCACGCGCCGGTAGGTGCGTTGCAGGCTTTGCCCCCTGCCCCAGCCAAGACGGACAATTACGCGTACCCGCAGGATTTCCTGTATCTCCCTCAGGCCTACGGAGGTGACGGAGACTGCGATCAGCACCCAGACGAGGCGGTGAGGAGTGCGGAGGATCCCGACCAGAGCCCAGCCAAAGAGAACAAGGTCCGAGGTATCTAGAGGCCCACCAGTTCCGAAGTATCTACGTCACGAATCGAGTCGAGTCCAGTCCGGTCCAGTCCAGTCGAGTTTCCGAGGCCTTCCGTTCCGTGCTTCCCGGTGAGTACCGCTGCTGGGGACGCATCTAGACGGGTGCATTACTATGTATCCGGTAAAGACGGGTTTGGGTACACAGACCCGGTCTGCACTGTTTTAGCAGTGTATCTGTACTGTTTAGCAGTATATCAAGACATTCAAGGGTTCGATTTTTGTTCTCGTTTTAGAGTTCAAGGGTAGTCAATATGTGTTCAAAATGTTTTTATGTGATTAATGTCGTGGTATGAGTGACTGTTTGATATACATTACTGTGTTTCTGTGTCAAAAGTGTGTTCAGGTTCAAGTAAGTATCAAGTACCGAATATCAAGATGCCACTGTTCAGCAAATTAAAACAGATAGGAACTAGGAAAGGGATACTAGAGGAAGCGATTCCTGTCCCACCTAGGGACACTCCTGGAAATTTTATGTACCATAAGCATGGCTTCGAGGCCATACTGTACCTAGATTTATGGGCCGATTATACTAAGAACCTAGAAGAGAAATATAGATGGCCCGTTACAGGGACATGGGATGCAGATTGCATCATGAGAGTAGAAGAAGCACTATGGAAAAAGAAAGCCAGACAATCTCAGAAAGATGCCATAGAATTGTGGCGTAAAGAATCGCATAAACGAACAGAAAAAGAATTCAGAAAAGCAGAAAAACATAGGGAAGATTCAGAAAAAGCCAGAGAAAACGAATTAGTTAAGGAAGTTATACGAGTCAAAGCAGAACAAGTAGACCGACAGCGAAATACTCTTGCGAATGGTATGTATCCTCTTTTGGCCGAGGGTTTACCTAAGGCCACCCCGGAAGTACCAAAAGATCTGCCCCCTCCATTAGTTCCGACTAAATTACGCCACAAGACCGCAAAGGACATATTCCTTTCCTCCTATTTAGACGACGTAGCTCCCGCATATACAAATGCACGTGTCCATGCACCACCTGCTGATGGCACCCCACCCCAAGATAATCTACCACTTCCGCAACAACAAACTCCTCCTCCCGTTCCACATCCTGCGCCTGTTCTCCCAGCCCTTCCTGCACCTATTATTCCTGGCATTCATCCACTAAATCCTTTTGGACCTGGCACCTCAGGAGGTGCGACAGGAGGTTTTCAAACGCCGCCACCAACACATCGACTGACTTATAGGGATTTAGCAAAGCAACGTACACCTCAAACAGTGAGTTATGACATACTCAAAGAGCCTCTCACAGACTGTAGATATGATCCAGTACCCGGTAAAGACGACAGAATGATGCTAGCATCAGTACGTCTACGACGAGTTGCAAACTATTTAATGTTACTACCAGGAATGATTGATCATCTAGACAGAATATATCATTTTGTCCAAACGGGGGAAGGTCCTGAAAGTATTGGAGAGGCCATGGCATACCAGAAAGTTGACACTCAAAGTATGATATTACGCTTCTTCATAAACTGCTTGATAAGATATCAAGATAGGCCTGGTGTAGACAAGGAAGAAATGAATGCACTTAACAAATGGGGTCAGAATAAAGCAGACGGAAAGCATGATAAACAGAGTTGTATAGATAACATGTACAGAAGGATCCGAAAGGCAGTAGTAAAAATACACGAAAGAAGACAGCCTGAAAGAGAAATAGATACAGACAAGAATGAATCCTCGGAGGAGGAGGAACAACCAGAGACCACAGCAGAAACATTGCAATTACCAACTAGAGAAAGGATAGCATATGTAGGTAAGGGAAGACCCTTTAATAATACAATGCGACCGATACGTCCAGAAAGTAAGAGACTTTTTCAAGCAGCCATGTCAAATCCGAGGACTCCTGAACATTTGTTTCAGGCTACCGATAAGATACTTCAAGATCGAATAGGGTACCATGTACTCAATTCCATGGATGAACAAGAACTAGCCCGGTCCGCCGTGCAATGGGCTGACAATTCTAGTACATATAATGATGATGCAGTAGCTCAGACGTTTTTGAGCCTTTCCCCTGATGAACAAAAATTAGCTAGTGTATACATGATTCAGCATCTCATTACGTTGTTTAAAAGCCAACATTCTGATCCAGGTCCCTTACCGGACATATTGGTAGAACTGCTCTCTAATAGATGGAGAGGCCTAGGTACTGATTTAATTAAAGAAATTCTAGAACATAGACACAAGTATAATACTTTTCTGAAACCACAGTTTATGTCAGCTCCACCACCCCAGAAAGAAAAATGTTTTACTTCGACAGACAGAATCCCTTACGAGAAGTACATCCAGTAAGAAAAGATGATGACACACTAGAACGTGTATATGTATATACACCCCTCACTAAAATAGAATTGCTAGAAATGAAGAAACTAGTACCCTGTCACGATAAAGACCCTGCAGGTTTTCACCGAGAAATTAAAGATATGCTACTCATGGGTGACTACACGTACTCAGATATTATGAAAATGTTAAAAGTACTATTGCCAGCTGGCATTTACGAGAAGCTCAAAGAGAAAGAATGGGAGGTGGGAGATAAAAAGATTAATTGGACCGAAATAGAAGACAAGGAAAATGGTCGTACTCCAGGGTTAGGCCTTGGGGAAAAAGCTAAAGCATTACCAGGATTAATTGTACAGGTTTTGCCAAGATTATTGACAACGAAAAAGGAAGACTGGGACGCAATCTCAGCCTGCAAGCAGAAACATGATGAAGACACTAGTGATTTTTATTCCAGATTCGAGAAATGTTTTATTATTAATAGTGGCCTGAAACCAAGTAGCGAGTCATACCCGCACCTTTTTGTAACCAAATTAGTCGAGAATTCCCTGCCCCAGGTTAAGAACCGTGTATATAAAGTCGAGAGTACATGGCAAGCAAATACGCCATCCCAAATGTTACAAATGTTACAGTACCACCAGAATAGAATTAGAGAAGAACAAGATCACGAACAAAGACGTATGAAAGATACGAAAATGAAAATGCTAGTTGCTCAGTCAGTCCCAGCTGACGGTCAGAAAAGGGGCATGACACAGTCTAATAATTCGGCGGCTCCCGTTAAAGGGACATGCAACTACTGTAAACAGCCAGGTCACTATGTAAATGAATGTACCGTCCTGAAACACAACATAGCCACAGGTAAAACTAAAGAGAGACCCCGTCAGCCTAGACAGGACCAGATCCAACATCAGGTCCAGCAACATGTTCCACAGAACACCCAGCCAATGCATGCTCCACAACAGACAGTACAGACAGTAGCGGTACCACAGCCACAGCCTATTGCCGCGACACAGCAAGTTTCACAACAGATGTACCAGTATGCACAATCTGATTACCCCGATTATCAGCGATACACATGAAACAGCCTAGAGAGGGAGGTTGGCTTGCCTCTTATTGAAATTCCTGTAGATCAAGAGGGTCCTTATGTACATAGCCACGTATTAGGAAAGGATAGAAAGTTTCTGATTGACACAGGGGCAAGTCGAACAACAATAAGTCACAATGAGGTTCCAGGGGCACCCCTCTCAGGCTCACAGAATGTTTCCCTTGGTTTTTCAGGACAGCCTATTGTTAATGAAGTATCGAAACCTGTTCCCCTAGCAGTTGGTCCATTGTCACGTACTACAGACTTACTACTCACGAAGTCATGTCCAGAAAACTTGTTAGGCATCAAGACACTGAAGGCTCTAGGAGCTGTAATATGTTGTTCTCCGGAAGGAGTTAGACTATTTCTACGTGACTTTAAAGGTCACTATGTGTTACGAGATTTTGATGAAAGATTGAAAAATGTACCAGACCATTTGTGGGCGAAAGGCCCAACTGATGTAGGTTGTATGCACATTACACCATATCGAGTGACACTCAAGCCAGGTGTTGTTCTGCCCCGAATCCGACAATACAAGTTACCACCCGACGCTGTAGTGGCTTTACTGGAAATCATTGAAGAGCTCATTGCACAGGGAGTGGTTGTCGAAACCGACTCCAATCTATGTAATTCCCCTATCATTCCGATTCTTAAACGTACTGACCCGAATGCACCACCAGTTTATCGGTTGGTGATTGATCTGCGAGAACTAAATAAATGCATTGTGCCACAGTACCCTGTGGTCCCTGATATCTCATCCTTATTGACTGCTATTGATTCAGAGGCGACGTTCTTTACTGTAATTGACCTCAAGAACGCCTTCTTCAGTGTCCCCATTGATCCGGAAAGCCAATATCTTTTCGGATTCTGTTTAAATGGCCGAAGCTTCAAATTTGCACGCGCACCTCAAGGATTCACAGAAAGCCCCAGCATCTACAGCCAAGCATTGAAAAGACAACTTGACAGTATTCAAATGCCAGTTAACACTGCCCTGCTGCAGTACGTCGATGATCTGTTGATCACCGCTCGCAGCGAACCTGAATGTGAACACGCATCACTGACAGTCTTACATTTTCTGGCTGACAAGGGACACAAGGTTTCCCCTTCAAAGTTACAATTCTGTGTTCAGCAAGTGGTGTACCTTGGGCACTTGCTGTCCAAGAGGGGGAGACAGCTAACACCTGACCGCATCGAGTTAATTGCACACTTACCGCAACCCACGACACAAAAGGAAGTGCGGGCCTTCATTGGCCTCACCTCTTACTGCCGACAATGGATTCCCCAGTACGCATTTCTAGCCAAGCCACTTATACAGTTGACAACACAGGAGGCAGCGACTTCGACTGTCTTCCCTTGGACTCAGGAACACACACAGGCTTTTGATGAATTAAAGAAAGCATTATGTCAAGCACCAGTTTTAGCAACACCATGTTACAGCAAACCTTTTACACTCTTTGTTACAGAACGTGATGGTACAGCATTGTCTGTCCTCACACAGGATCAAGCAGGTTCACATAAGCCTTGTGCTTATTTTTCAAGTACATTAGACCCAGTAGCCCAGGCTCTGCCTGCGTGCTTAAAATCAGTAGCAGCAACAGCCTTAGCAATCCGACAAAGCGATTCCATAGTGTTAGGACATCCTCTGACAGTACAAGTTCCACACTCTGTGGAAGTTCTTTTAAACAGAACACAGACTCAGCACTTGACTATAGCACGACTGACAGGTTATGAATTGACATTGTTCCAGCCACACATAGAAATCAGACGCTGTAACATACTCAATCCTGCCGCATTGTTACCCTCGATTACAACAGATCCAGCTCCACATGACTGTATAGAGATCATTAATGCAGTAACAAAGCCCCGACGAGACTTAACAGATGTTGCACTGACTAACCCAGACCTGACACTTTACGTGGATGGTTCATGTATGAGAACAAGCACAGGCGAATTAGTGGCCGCATATGCAGTGACCACTGAAACTGAAATCAAAGAAACACACCGTATTGATACATTGTCTGCTCAAGCTGCAGAGCTCATTGCTCTGACCCGAGCCTGTATAATTGCCAAAAACAGGAATGTTAACATATACACAGATTCACGTTATGCATTTGGAGTCGTACACGACTTCGGTGTACTCTGGCAGGAAAGAGGTTTCTTGACCTCTCACGGAGCCAAGATCCAACACGGTCCCCTCATTCAAGAATTATTGGAAGCAATACATCTGCCTTCAGCCATAGCCATCATGAAGTGTAAAGCACATACTAAAGTTACCGACACTATTTCCCAGGGTAACGACCTGGCAGATCGGACCGCAAAACACACAGCTCTGTCTCATACACATGCAGCTGATATGACAAAGACAATAGTTCCGACACCGACACATTGCATGACAGTTAAGGATCCCGCACTAGATGTAATTGACATACAGACACATGCTACTCCAGACGAAATAAAGAAATGGACTGAACTAGGAGGGATCCAGACAGATCAGGGATGGATGACGAAGGGAAAAGCCACATGGTTTCTCCCCGACTCTATGGTTCAAGTTATGATCAACACTGCACATAGTCCAGCACACTTAGGAGAAAAGGCCATGTTAGACAGTTTACAGAATCTCTGGTACAACAAACATTTATGAGCAGCAGCAAAACAGAAAGTGCGTACTTGCATGATCTGTTGTCAGTTCAACCCAGGCAAAAGCATTCCCGTAGAGCAAGGTGGATTCAATCCTCCCGATTACCCCTTTGAAGTCCTCCAGATGGATTATATCCAGATGGAACGATGTCGAGGATTCAAATATGTCCTCGTAGTTGTATGTGCACTTTCCCGTTGGACAGAAGCATATCCAGTCCCAGATTACACTGCTCCGACCACTGCCAAATAGTTGGTTCGTGAATTCTTCCCACGGTATGGTTTGCCTCGTGTCGTGTATTCAGATAACGGCCAGCCATTCTCATCCGAATTAATGAAGCAGGTTTCACTCCTGCTAGGATATCAGTGGAAATTCCACTGCGTCCGACATCCCGAGGCAGCAGGTCTCGTGGAACGCCACAATCAGACACTGAAAACACGTCTTGCTAAGATCTGTGCCGAGAAAGGGGTAGACTGGATAGTCGCCTTGCCAGTTGCATTGTTTTACATGAGAATGGTTGCACACTCTAGAACAGGGCTATCCCCGTATGAGGTGGTCTTTGGTAGGCCACCGAATATGTGGGGGACGCCTATGCCTCGAAAGTTAACTGATGTTGATAGTAATATGTTGACAGATTACCTTGCCTCCTTGATGTCTGCACTACAATCATGTCGTTCACAGGTAGCTGCAGCCTTTCCCGACAACACCGAGGTGAAGCCGCACGAGATTACACCGGGGAACTTCGTTTTTGTACGTAATTTCGACAGGAGAAGTCCGCTGGAGCCCCGCTGGCAGGAGCCGAAGCTCGTCTTATTGACCACGAGGACGGCAGTGAAGTTGGAGGGCCGCAAAGGATGGGTCCACATGAATCATGTTAAAAAACTTTACGGATCGCCGCCAGAGACAGACTCTTCCTCCCCCTCTAAGGACTGCCCAGATTCCAGTGACTCTAAACTCCCCCTGGTAGAGAAAACTCCTCAACAGGAATATCGTTTAAAGCTGAGGTCTACCAAGTCAGACAGTTTAATTGTTTAAGTCCTCCCCTAGGTGAATCGGTTAGACAGTTTCTGACATGTACCCGTTAGACCCCAATAGAGAGAGAGATAGACAGAAACAGCTCAAGAAACGAGAATATTGTAAATCTCTTCGTAGTCATTGTATTGTGACATTATTGATTATGTTTTTTCTGAGTCTTACGATTATTGCTGCAAGTTTTCTGTTACACATGTATTTCCCTATTTCCATACATGCACATTTCTTTCCAAATAGCACTGTCGAGCATACCTTCAGCGAATTACCCCCGCATGAGTTGTCTTACCGACTTGCGCTGCGCAACAATACTTTTATCAGTATGTTACATCATTCTCATCAGACCAGCAATGCTACAAATTGTTGGATATGTGGCCGACTTCCTCCCTATCAGAAATACAAGGGAGTCTTGCCCCTTTTCCCGTATCCGTTCACACATAATGGTTCCTGTGGTGCCTGGTTTAGTTTGATAAATTCTTTAGACTCTGCGTCCATAGTCTACAAAGGCAGTTGGATATGGGGAAATCTGAACACAGTTCTGCATAAAGCATGTTACCCTAACAAGGAGGGTCTTCCACAAAGGACAGGGACCGATCTAGAAAATGAAGTATATGGATTAGGTAATTATACACTCAATCTCATGATTCTAAATGTTCAGTCTGATACAGGACCAGACTTACCCTCTATGTCAGTACTGCCCGTCAAAGGCGAATTATGTGTCAGAAAGAATGGTTCAGTACCTCTAGGTCATAGTAAATGTACTACTGTGATCGAATTCAGTGATAAAGGCAAGTCTACATTCAAAGCTACCCGCCATTCCTATTTCATTTGTGGTCATACAGCCTATATACGTTTGCCACTAGATTGGGATGGGACATGTTACATTGCATTCCTTCTGCCACCTGTTTTTCTAGCTCCGCCTGATTATCATAGAAACTCCCGGCTAGTACCTAACAGACACAAGAGAGATCTCCCGCTTTTCGACTATACTGAAACGGCATGGGAACGATACACAGATTTCAATAAAGGTTTCTTTCCCTATTTAGGTGCTGTGTTTAATAGTAAATCTATACGTCACTTAACCAGAACCCTCGAAGCAGTAGTGAATGAAACTACTTCCGCTCTAGGCAACTTGACCGAGGAACAGTCTGCTATGAGACTTGTCGTTCTTCAAAATCGTCTCGTCCTTGACGTCATCCTGGCCGATAGGGGCAGGGCCTGTAAAGTCCTCGGATCGAGCTGCTGTGTTTTCATTCCAAATAATGCACCGTCAGTATATAAAGCCATTACACGTCTCCATAAGATTGCAAGTCAGATACATCAGAATCCAGGTACCTGGACTTGGTCCGGTTGGTTCTGGAGCGTGTTATCAGCCTGGGGATGGAAAGTCCTATCCTTCCTCGGAATAGCCCTTCTCATCCTGTTTTCCTCATCCAAGTCCACGTTCTAAATCCCGTCTGAAAAAGGAAGAGCAAATGATGTTATATGAACAAATAGATGGACTAATGAGGATTGATGTATCATGAAGGGTCCGTAGTGGACAAGGAGGGAATGAGGTAATATAGATTTTTATAGTCAATTGTGTCCCCTAACGTGAACCCCACCGTCTCCATGTACGAGCTTAAAGTGCATGTAACTTCCCTCCTCGACCTGCTATGAAGACGCAAATACATTTGCGTCCAACGTTAACAAGTCCCCTTTCAGATCCACCATGAATGGATCGATAATTCAGTTCCTAAGTATGCCTTGCCAACGTCTTTTCATGGTGCACTTCCACGTTTTCCTAGTCCTGCAGAACTAGGCCCTGATTTCTGCCATCGAGCCCTTTCTGTTCTCTGCCTCCCGAAAGCTGCAACGTGGGATGCCTCCCTGACCTCTGTCCTACTCCCTGCGCAGCGAGCGGTGCCCGGCTCGGCCTGCTTGCCTGCCAAAGACAGAATTTTGCCTTCAAGTTATCAGTATAGCCGAGTTCAGCTCCTCGAAAACACATTCCAGTCTAGCAGAATAGATAAACATTTCCCCGGCTGCAGAGCAAAGGGCCCGGCCTCTCTGTCTCCATGCAAGTAATTCATTGCTCCTGTTACCATGGTAGGCCCATGGCCCCTCGCATTACACGCAGACACGTAGTCACATATGCACGCATTAATAGTCAGTATAGATTAGCCTCTGCCCGAGAGACCTTTCCTTCTAGATAATATAGTTCCCCAAACACAAGATATCAGATATGATTTAGGAACGAGTTGATCTGACATGCCAGACTTCTGTCTCTTTCCTCTAGTGCTAAATGTCAAGTCCCCTGCACCCTCCAGCCTCATGTCAGTCACACGTCATGCTGCTGCGCGCGCATCCCTGCTACAGATTCCTGCTGACACTGCAAGATTCCACTATGTATCCACCCACTTGTGACACTTTCATGTGACGTTTTCTAGCACACACCTCTGTATACGCCCTAGTGCACGCCTTCTGATTACGTATTGCTACGCACATGTGTTCTTATCTCGTTTCTCTCAGCTGTTACGCCTTCTGTAATTCATCACCATTCTGTGCATTAACTATAAAAGTTGTACTCTGTCAATAAAGTATGCTCTATCCCTTCCTGATCCTTTATGGTGAAAGGAACATGATATCCTGGTTCGAACCATTCCATTTTATGGAATAAAACTCATTTTGAAACTCAGCTGCCACGGACTTTGTCTCTTTATTTTCGATTGAGTTATTTTTATTGAACTTTACCGCATAGAAATTCAGACGGTAAATTACTATTTACCACACTAGGAATAAAATTTCGCCTGCCCTATCCTCCACAAGGCATACTGGACACCAGCTCGCCTACACCTACACAAGATTAGGGAGGACTCCAGCTGTTGGAATTTTAGCAAGGAAACATGGGACATAGCACATCTGCTGTTTTACTGCATTCTGGGACAGTGTTTTTGATTTTACCTCTAAGCTACTCTCATGCTCCCTTAAAAGAGAAGCCTCTAAGTTGGTATTTGACTTCCTCAGAGTCGAATCCCTGAGTGATAACAATAGGGCCCTTCTTGACCTTCTTTTGATGGCAGCAGTTAAAGTCATCTTAAATAACTGGAAGAACACAAATAAAGTGTCTTTTAAATGCTGGTTAAATTGGGTCTCCCACCATAGGGGTGCTGACACAATTGCCCTGCAAAATTTACCATGTAAACACCCCCTCAGACACATGTTGGATAGACTTGATATATATTTTGAATCACACAAACCGCCGTGAACTGTAATCCTTAGCGATAGGGAGACTTAGGGGCGATCCATTACCGGGCCTACATCCGACTGCTAATCATTTCCTTCCACAGGGAACCATGTGTACCTTGTCATCGCAATATTTGAGTAGAATTCTACTAGCACTGTATGTTTTATGTGGAATTTAATTTATTTTGCTATTTAGGTTGGATTATTATGTCTAATTTATATAGTTTATTTTGTAGTATTGTGTTTATATTATATTGTGTATGTTCTGTGTACTCATTGTTTGGAATACAACCAATAAAAAACAAACAAAACAAAAAATGTATAATCAAATGTATTTTATTAATTCACACATTGCAGTGTTTATTAAAAGTGGTTATGTTAAAAGTGTTTTAATAAAAACATAAATGTGCTTTGAGTCTTTAGCTTGACATTTTTTAGGGCCAGAACATGCAGCTAATAAAAGAACTACAAGGGTTTCTTGCACTCCAACAGAAGAACATATATTTCCAGCTTGGAGTGTTTTAAAAAAATATGATGCACTCTTCTGGAGTCGTGATTTGATTACCCAGCAGAAAGAGGGGGTTGTATATATCAATTTGTCATGCAGTGCAGTGCAGCAGGTTGCCTTGCTGTGCTGCACTGTGGGACTAGCCTCCATCTGCAGCAGAAAATGCTATTGCTTCCTTCCTCACTGCCATTGTACCTGCAGCAGAGGACATATAATTAGCTAAAGACGGTCTAGATCTCAGTGAGGTTGGAACAGAAAACTGCTGTATCAGGAAATTTCTACATTTGATTCAACTTCTCTTTCAAACATGGACTGTATAATTGGAAAATCAGCTTACTTTTAGAGGAGCTACCGACTTCGGTGCAATGCAAAGTTGATTTAAAGATGTGTTTACCATGGATGAGTTTGGATATGAGATATATGATAAGTAGTCCTTTCTACTTTTACGTCATTGTGTATGTGTATACACAATGACCAGGGCCAGATCCTGCTACCTCCTGAGGTGCCTACCCTTGGGAGGCAACTGTTTGCTTTTGGTTTGTGGGTTTCGTTACCCACTTTTGCTAAGAGCTCCCACCAAGCAAAAGTAAACATAACTCCACTTTCTGCAAGCCAGAGCTGTTGAACAGCAGAGTTTTTATCTGTTTCCTGTACACAAATAAACATGCAGGGATACAGATGAAAATATTGCTCCTACAAGCACGGACCTGCTATTTAAAGCAGCTCCTTGCTAGCGGCAGCAATGACGGAGGCTAGCCTGACAGCATTTAGCCTTCAGATATTCTTGTCCTCATGTTCTCTCTCTATTTAAGTTGTTCTGTTCTGATTGCAGTGAGGCTAATTTCCCTCTCACAAACAGGAAATAGATTCCTCCTTTCATATGCACATTTTACCTTGGCAGACGCAGTGTTAGCTGAAAGATTTTGGGGGCCCCATCAATATAAAATCTAGGGGCCTATGTCCGGAAAAGCTTTGCATTTAATTGGCCATTTTTTGCTAATTCAGGCCCCTTGATCATGATGCCAAACAAAATTAAATAGTACATAGAAGGTTGAGATAAAGAAATAGGCGTAGGGACTCAGAAAGTGGGTATCCTAGTCAATTGTCCACTTTGCAAATGCTTTAATGTGTCTGGGCAGCATTGGCCAGTGCACTACTAGACTTGCCATTTTATACGTATCCCATGCTTCTGGGACCGTAGCCTATATACTTAGAGACCCGAGGGGCTATGCCTGGGGGACTTGGTTGATATGGTATTAAACCATGTTTACTGCAATTCAGTCATGACAAGAATTAGCTTATTTTTTTCCATTTCCTGTGATATTCCAGCCTACATATATAGGTGTATGCATAGTATCAATTTCCAAATCATGTTCAATTCTTGAATTGCCCTGGGGATCATGTTGATCGACTGTGGAAGCAAACCTTTCATTCCTTCAGTCTTGTTTCCTCTATAACTTGTTTCCATGTATATTGATGATGAAAATTATTATTTATTATGTATTTTTCATGTAGAATTCCTAACAGAAAATAACAAATTGTACCATTAGTAACTAAAAATTGGGAAGGTAATCGATGAACCTCATTATTTAATGTTGAAATGGGCAAATTTAGGAGAGGTTCACAAGACAAAATGAGAGAAAATGTTATGAGAGATAATTAAAACCTGGTCTCGAAGAGCTGCATATAGTATACATGACATTGAACAATCAGAAACAGTTATACATGAACATTTCTCATGCAAAAATAATATATTCCTAACTAAGGGCATTATTATGATGGCGATCAGAATCGTTGTGGGGCTGTAAGCGCTTGACTAGTAGTCGGCGGTTCCACATCACAAATTCCAATGCCACTGCCCTGTAGGTGGTTGGAAACATGCCCTTTTCTATTTCAGCTTGTGCTGCGGCCTGAAAAAGGGCTGCAGCACAAGCCGCAATAGAAAAGGGCATGTTTGCAAACGTCAATGCTCTATGTGAAAGGCAATATTGGCGCCAGGCAAACGAGGCATAGATGTTTGGGGTATACATCACATGTTCCCTCAGGCCCCATAGCGGAGGACCACAGGGGCCCTGCTTGGGGCCCTCAAAGCCCCTTTCGGCTTTCTGCTAATGGCGCGCAGGCACTGCCCCATTGTTGGGATCAGGAATCCAACTGCCATCCCAATGGGCTTCTTAAGCCAGTAGGGTTTGTTGGTCTTTCCCCGTACCTAACTTGCTCCAACTGCCGGAATAGTAACCCTGCGGTTGGAATCATGGCATAGATGTTGGTAGGACCGCTACAAACGGTTTATCGGTGGCAGTCCCATCGACATCAGAATGAAGCCCTAAGTTCCATATTGAAGTACAATGCTTCTAGAACACAAAATAAAAGATCAATTTGAACAGTAAATAGCATGTAGGCATCCAGGATTTGTATTTCAATATTAAATTTGGCTGAAAAACTTATGGAAAACCTTATGCTGGAATATCTCAAAATTATAGTTTTATTAATATGTTGTTGTATCATATTTAGAATAATAATTTTGTATGGGTGCATACATGGATTAGCACTGTGTTTATCCACCTAAACAATAGGAGTAGTTATTACACAGCTCCTTCTTAATTACTGTACCAACCTCGGAAGGATGACAGACTGGTTCCAGCTGTTCTGTGACCTACAGGTCTCTGGGAAGACAGTCAGACTGGCATTACCTGTTTCTATTTCTAATGCAAACGGGGCTGAACATGTATGCAATATGGTTGAAAACAAAATTAATAAAATCGGTTAACACAGTGAGCACACGTAGGAGCAGATTTACAAGCCCTTTGCGCCTGTTTTACGGCGTTGTTGCGTCACTTTTGTGACGCAGCGGCGGCGCAAAAGATGCGCCATGGTGCGGGGTATTCACAACGTGACGCATCTGGGAGATGCGTCATGTTGTAAAGCCCTGCGCCAGAAGGAGGCGTTCCTGCACAGGGGGGAGGGAGGGGGCGTTCCAGCGCAGGAACGCCTCCTAAAAGTGGCTGAGTGAAATCTACAAGATTTCACTCAGTCACTTTGGGGTCCATGCTGCGTCAAAACCCTGCGCCTGCTTGAAGCAGGCATAAGGATTGACGCAGCATTAACAAGATAGGGCCCCCCAGAGCATTGCTGGAGCTGTGTCGCGCATGCGACGCAACTCCAGCAATGCGCCACTTTTACGGCACAGATGAGTGACGCATCTGTGCCATTTTTGCACCAGCGCATCCTTGGTGGCAGAGGCATGGCGCACAATAACTGGCGCATCTCTGCTGATATGCAGGGATGCGCCACTTATTGTAAATATGCCCCTTTATTCTTTGCTCTTGGATCGAGGGGGCATACAAAGTCCGTTTATTCTACATAATAAATGCACGTTACTTGTGGTTGTTTGCTATTGGCTAGGTGTTTCTCGCATTTTCCCTTTTTGTTTTTCTTTCATCCTTTTTGCTTGTGTGCTCACTTGCAATCGGCTTCTCCCACATTCTACATTAGTAAAAAATTATAATAATGTTCCATATGTATATATTTTTTAAAAAATCTAGTAGACAATCTGGTATAGCCTATGGATCTTTTCCATTGTTTCATACATTAGAATAGCCTTCTGATGTAATCCTATGCTGTACCATACCTTTTGTAAATTAACTTACTGCATACGTTTACTATCGGTATATTTAAGTGGAAGCAGCGTTTCAATTTGTTGAAGGTATACATTAACAGTTAAAAAGATTCCAGCCCGTTTTGTTGCACGCCCATACATTTTAGCACTACTTAAATTGTCAGGCCTGTATGGAACATTTTGGAATAGTTATGTATGCAATTTTAATCCTTTTCATACCCTCATCAGCCTGTCCAATCTGCCTAATCGTGCATTATAGTGAAGCTTTGTTGGTGTTTAATTGTGCATGGTTACTAGAGAGTTTTTTCAGTCTTATGTTTCAAAATTATGTGAGAGTTCATAATTTTTAGAAAGAAATAAACTCTTGTTACATTGCATAGTCACGTGAGAGTTTCACATCTGACTCCGAACCATGTTCTAACCATCACCTTCAGCAAAGTGCAATATATATCTCAGCTGGCTCCTCTTTTAAGAACTGAAGAGAAATACCTTAGCAGTGCGAGGACATCAGATCGGTTTTCCTTTGATCTTGACTAGACCTGAGTACAGGGAGAAAAGGAATTTCATCAAATAACAGAAGTTTCTCAACCCAGGCCTTATCTGAAACAATACTGAACGGAGTCACAGCTGTTTCGGGTCATAAAGGTAGCAGTGAGGCAATTGTTTGCAAATGTTATGGGAGGTTTGAGCAGGGCTGTAAAAAAATTCAGCCCCCATCTAACAGAGTGCCGGTTAACAATATACATTTATGTTCTACTGACAGCTGGGAGTGAATGATTTACACTGCGCATACAAAAATGAAAGGTTCAAGCACTTGACTCAGATTTGCACAACTGTTCATGTTATTTGAGGAAAAAAATAGAAATTACATTTGGCAGAGAATCCTTGGTTCTATGTATGAGGTTTGAACAATAGAGGCCTATTATTATTCAAGGCCTTTACTACCTGGCCTTAAAAACACATTGTTGCAAAATTAATTTACCTTTTTCAGATTCCCGTTGCCATAACAACTTGCCTTGGCTGTTCACGTGACAACGCTTATCAGAATGCCATGCTTCAAAAAAAGGAAATTTGACAATGAATGCGGCACAACCGGGTATATTTATACGATTAACCACAAAGATTCAAATTTGCAGCCTTGCAACATGAACAAATTGATTTAGAGTGTATTCCCTAATTAGTAATTTCTTCTCGCTTTCCAAATGTTTGCTGTTAAGTAGCATAATGACATGAATATTCAGTACGAGAAATAGCACAATTCAGTTTACTGAGATGAAAGTTGTTTAATACGTTAAATAAAACGAGTTTGTTTTATGAAATATTATCTAAGAAAGCATTAGAATAACTTCTAACCTAAGCACAATATATATTGACGTTTTTGCTCCTTCATAAATGTGTTTAGCTTTGTAACATAATAAAAAAGAATAAACCGCAAATTAACTACTTCCGCCTATATTTTGGTATACCTGGTTGCTCTTTCTGCATGTTGTTTTTATATTGAACCATTCTAATTTGTTTCTTTTGTATAGGATCTTATCATACACGGCATCCCTTAAAGATAAATAACTTGAATACAGATTATCTGCTGAAGTCTGGAAAAGCATAGAAGAGGAGGATCTATGAAACAGATAGTTATTACCAGTGTAAAGAATTACAAATAGGGGTAACACAAAAGGCAAAGCAAAAAGTTGGAAGGGAAATGGAGAAGACTCAAACCAATGCACAGTATAATCATAATATAACTTGACCCACTATCCTTATATTTTTAAATTAAACTCCCTCTTTTATAGAGAAACCATTCAAAGGCTGCTTAAGAGTTTAAGTATTAATTCACACTGTCCACAATCAGACATTTTTTTGGGCTGATGTAGAGTTTGGCGGGCGAAGGTAAGTCTGTAAGTAGGGCAAAGTACTTTCCTCCCTAATACTGAGGATCCTTTGCCCACCAAATTCGGAGTTGTTCACCAGTCCTGAAGACAACTGTAAACATTGTCAGGAACCACCGTCACTGTGGTTCCTGTGAATGTATTAAGTGGTTGACAGACTGTACAGTAAAGTAAAGGTAACGTCCATCAAACTTAAACATTTTTTTTATTGGATTTTAGAAAGCACAAGCAAATTAAACAAACAAAGTAAACATGCAGGATAAAAAGGTGAAATAAAATAAAACAGGGATACATCAGTAGCACATCGTTATATGCGGGGTTGCAATGGCTGGGGGCAGAAGGTGTGTATATACTGACCAATGGGCCATTTATAGCCTCATCTGTAGTGGTATTCATATGCAACAGATACTGGGATACTTTATACAATCACTAGTATAGCATTGTTTTTATAAAAACACATCTACTCATATACAGCATATACACAGATGAAATGAAAAGTTGTAAAAATAGTATTGATCAAGAGCTATCAGCACTAATACATAGAGAAACGAAAGGGGGATCATTATCGGGCTCCAGTGAGGATGACATCGTTTATAAGGTTCAGTGGATGAGTTGGGTATAGCATAAGCATCCTAAGGAAATGTACAATGGGCTCGTTCAGGGAGGCTTGAAGACAAAGGAAGAGGCATCCAGTGTACCCCACATTGTTCTGCGAGATGGGCGCTAAGGAGAGAGTGTAATGTAAATAGTTTATTGTGATGATTATTTAAAATCTTACAATATTACACATCTCAGACGACTAAAAACTGTGTTCTCGAATAAAAACACTAAAAATGTCATTTGTAAGTAATTAAATATCTACAATAGGCATGACATCTAATTTGCTTTTGACTATCATAAAAAACTTTACAAAGATAGCATTTAAAATAATGTCGTTCGAGTTCATGCAATTGATCAAGGCCTGTCTACATGTCCTTATGCCATGTACTTTGAAGGGAAACTTTAGTAACGATTTCCTCTCCTGTAAAAGCGTAGGGCAGATACAGAGAAGATAAAGCATATCTTCCTCACCGTTGTTACACAGTATGCATTTCTTTTGAGTTTTCGGTCTCTCCCACGGGGGAAGGTGACATAGGCCTGGCATAGTTCCAAATCTGGCTTTAAGGAGGACCTGTTTTTTTTTTCTGTCCATGGTGTTACCAGGTATTGTTGGATTTCCTTCTTTTTATATCCATTAATTATCATCCATGCATGTATTCTTTTGGTGAGGATAGCTTTATCGTTTAAGTTCAGTAGCACATCGTTATATGCGGGGTTGCAATGGCTGGGGGCAGAAGGTGTGTATATACTGACCAATGGGCCATTTATAGCCTCATCTGTAGTGGTATTCATATGCAACAGATACTGGGATACTTTATACAATAACTAGTATAGCATTGTTTTTATAAAAACACATCTACTCATATACAGCATATACACAGATGAAATGTTGTAAAAATAGTAATGATCAAGAGCTATCAGCACTAAGATATAGAAACACGAAAGGGGGATCATTATCGGGCTCCAGTGAGGATGACATCGTTTATAATGTTCAGTGGATGAGTTGGGTATAGCATGAGCATCCTAAGGAAATGTACAATGGGCTCGTTCAGGGAGGCTTGAAGACAAAGGAAGAGGCATCCAGTGTATCCCACATTGTTCAGCGAGACGGGCGCTAAGGAGAGAGTGGTAATGCCATATTATCAGCACCTCTGAGAAATGCTAGCCATTCCTGCCACATTTTGAAGTAGAATATTTTAGATTTTTTCCAAGTGTTAAGAAGCATTTTGCAGGCAAGTTGGAGCATCAAGTCTAAAAGATATTGGTAATTCTCATTTTGTATTTGATGGTCAAGAAAACCCACAAGAACGTTTTTTTAATTATATAAAATTATAATATATTATAAGCCATGGTTTGTTTTCTAAATCTCTTGTGGTATATAAGTGTACCTGTGTCAAACCCCTAGTGGTATTGTATTGTATGAGTTGTGGGTTTGATATGTAGGTGGACTGAGTATTTTTAATTTAAGTAAGGTACCCAGGGAAATGCACGTTTTTTTTGTTTGCATAGGAACACAGCCCAGCAATAATTATTTTAACAATGATTCCATTTTCCCCTGCACCAGCTGCCTGCATTATGCCATAGACACACACCAGCAATATTTTTTTTTAGGATTATTCAATTTTCCTTCTGCCTTCAATAGGCCATAAGCGCATACCAGCAATACTTTTTTTTAAGGATTATTCAATTTTCCCCCTGCCTACTACAGGGGTGTCATAGATTTAAAGCCACATGAAGTCAGCTTTTCAATCTGTATGTTATTGGAATATTATATTATGGCTTGGAATGGATACGCCATTTAAAAAAAAAAACAATCTTTCTTCGTCAATTTGCACAATAGACGCATGCCTCTGTACACCAGAGTCCACTGCAGCATCAAATTGCATAGGCATATATCAGCAATTGACTATTGAAGAAAAACAAGATTATCAGCACAGTCAACAGTAAGAATTACTGAAAATACCAGCCCGAGCCCCAACTATTCCCCTCCACCCCCCACCCCCGAGAGTTGCGCTACCACCACCGAAACACACCCACCCAAGCACACACACACCCCAACCTACCTCCCACCCTGCACCAGGCCCCCCACCCTGTCTCTATCCACATTTCATCGAGATATCATCTGTTTGAGCCAGGGGCTCCAGCCACAAGCCCCTATAGTCAGCCCACCGCTTCCAAATGTTGAAGTGCTTACGCGGACACCCTCAGGCCACAAAGATCGGCTGCTCTAACCCCATGCAGAAGTCGAATCCATTTTTTCAGGCAGCCACCGAGGGCGCTCGCACATCCTTCCACATCTGGGTGATATCATGTTTTGCCAATGTGAGACCCAACAGTAGTAAACGCTGCTTACAGAGATTGCCCCCGATCTTCTCCATCACATGCAATAGGGCAAACCGTAGAGTACGTAGAAGCAACCACCCCAGGACCTCCAAAAGTCAGCTGAAAATTCCTCTCCAAAACTGGTCCAGCGACAATCAGTGCCAGCGGTATGGAGGAATGTGCCTTCCGACCCACCGCACCGGAGACATTCCGGGGATGCCACCAGCCCCGCCCGCCACAGTCGCACTTAAGTGAAGTAAACTCAATGGAGATATTTAAATTGGGTGAGGTGGAGATGCATAGCTATGACTGCCTTCCAAGGTGCAGCTAAGGCCTCCCTCCAATCTTCTGCCTCCAAGACTCCCACATCCTCCTCCCACGCATCCGCAGTTTGTCCAACTGGGACGCACTGTGGGTGACCAGGGTCTGATATATTCGCGTTATCTTTTTGGTCTCGAGGTCTCCCATAAAAACATTTGCTTCCAGCGGACTAAACTCAGGTATAGAGTCAAGACCCTTCAGATGAGGGGTGAGCGCGTGCCGGAGCTCGAGGTACCTGAAGAATTGCGGCTGGGGCATGTCAAACTCCTCCTGCAGATTGCGATACAATTTGAGGGAGCCATCGCACACAACGTCGCCCAAGGTGGATATGCCAATGGCATCCCAACCCCCAAATCCCTGAAGGGCCGCTAAGTCGGGCAAGCGCCCATTGTGCCACAGGGCGGTTTCCTCTGTAAGTGTGTTCCACCACCGCATAAGCTTCAGAGATTGTCGCCAAATCTGAAAGACTACTTTCGTAGCCGGAGGCAATGCACTACGCAGCCCTGGTGAATAAAGTATCGAATGAAGAGTGTACTGCCCCATCAGGTGTCGCTTCACAGCGTAGGCCGGGTCCCCTTGTCTCCATACCACCACTCGTTGAGGACCAACAGGTGCGAGGCCTGATAATATGAAAGGATATCCAATGTCGCAAGACCTCCACAGTATGTGGAGAGAAAGCATGTACGCAATGTCACATGCACCACTCCTCCTCCCCAGAGCCGAGTTCACCATCCAGAACCATTTGGGCGTAATAGGGGTGTGGGTGGATCTGCAATTGGTACAGCAAGCGGGGGAGTGCAACCATTTTGAATATTGCCGACCTGCCATATATCGTTAGCGGAATTAGGGCCCCTGTCGAATGGGTACACTATTGTTAAATATTTGTAATGTGGCCTCCCAAAATTATATTGTCAGGGGATTCCAAACATTAAATACCACTGTTTCACTAAATTATTTTCTTATTTGTTTGATTTATGTGCTCACCAGACATCATCTCAGAGCATAGCCAGACAGAAGGCCTCTGCTTATACCTGTGCGTCAACATGGCAACTGCCAGAGCTAAGAAAGAATATGAAGATGCTCCCAAGATAGGTGGCCAGTGAGGACGGGAAAAATAAGTATATTGCCACCACTGGTGTGCCACACTCCACCTTTTTCAGGAAACGTGTTATACCTGCTGCAGCCTCCTCTGATCGGCAAAAGGCTGGAAGCGGCACTCACTGCATCATCAATATTACAACCCCAACCTAAGGCTAAGCCCAAGCCCATGTCTCTCAGCAATGCAGCTGCTGCAGTCAGCACTATGAGCAGTGAATCTGAACTGATTTGTCACAGCCAACTAGTACCCAATCATCACAGGAAAGTTAACAACAGGATCGGCAGCCAGCAACAATTCTTCCTGAAGTAGGAGCAGAATAGGAGTTTGAGCTTCCTGCTAAGCAAGATGTTGCTCTTCAATCACTGGCTTCATGATCTCTAGAAAGAAAAAGAAAGGTACTCCATCATCTTCCAAACCCCCCTTCTGTTGATCTGGACTTGGATAGGCCCCGGCTGAGTCCGAGACCTACCACGAGTGACAAGGGAAAGGAAAGTTTCTGAAAGCCATAGAAATATGGAAAGTGAAAGAAATGATGATGATGAGCCAGTGATCGTCAGTATGGAGGGCAACTCTGAGGACACCTAGATGAGCCCCCCTATTCAACTTGCTCTAAGCGATGTGGTTCCGCCACCAGAAAAAAACAATTGCGGTGGTTGAACACGCACTACTCAGGTTGTAGCGAACCATGGAGGTCTCACTCTCTGACCTTGGAGTGTTTCAGAATGAACTTAATCAAAGTATTTAGAGGATATCCCTCTGGGCACAGCAGTTAATTTGCAGAACGCGATTTTCACATAGGTAGACAAAACTCTTCTGAATGTTGTTAATGAATTTCAAATCATCATTTATTCATATGATAAAGAATTGTTCATCTAATTCTTTATACATTTTTCCTCCTTGTTGTTTGACAAACAATATTTTTCTCAAACATCCCACTGCATTTCGGACTCTTGATGAGTCCTTCATCAGGGGAAAGATAAATAAAATAAAATACGTGTATGTTCAATGAAGGTCCGGGACCTGTGGGTTGTTTAATGTTATTAGCTAGTGACTGTGTTTGTGCAACAGTTGTTTTGCAAGCTTCTTACGTGATCAGTGTTTGAGTCTTGAAAAATGTGCTGCTACATATATTAGGTGAATAAATTGTCTCATGGTTGTTTGGTTAGAAAATGAACTGAGATCGGGTGACATTGAGCTTGAAAAGCTTGCTCTGTAGTATTATAACAGTTCTGTCCTTGAAATTTAAATTGGTGCTCGTGGTGTGTTATTAGGCAACGTTATCGGCAATGCGGGTGAACTTAACAGCGTGATGTTAGGTACTGGCGTGAGCGAGTACGTAAGCATGCTTAAACAATTAAGCCGAAGTTTCTCAAAAGCCTGCGCATTGTTAATCACGTAGCTAGATTTAACAATGTGCAGATTTTTGAGAAACTTCGGTTTAATTGTTGAAGCATGCTTTGCTTATGCATTCGCTCACACTTTTGTCTAATATCACGCTGTTAAGTTTACCCGCATTGCCGATTTAACAACACTGCCCGATTTAACAAAGAACAGACTTTTGAGAAACTTTGCCTTAATTGTTTAAGCATGCTTACGTACTCACTCACACTGCTTGAAAAAAAAAGAAGAATATCATAATTTTTAGAAAACACAAATATCACTCACAGAGCCCTGCAAACTTGACTCTTAGCAAGTCAAGCAGGTCCTGTTCCCTGTCTAGGATATCTTCCCAACTGTGCATCAGATCCTGCTCGATGTGCCGGTTTGTAGCATACACACTGCTGCACTTGCCCCTCGAGTATGTGACGATCCAACAGGGTATAACCCTTACAGGGTCTGCTGCCTGCTGCCAGCATATGTGGGATTTGGCAATGCACCTAGAAAAAAAGTGCACCCACCTCAGCCTCATTGAAGATGTGATGGGGCAGCACCACTGCCTGTAGTATAGTTCCTATATTCCAATAGGCTCTGCGCATTGGAATAACATACACTATAGATTTGACATAGGACTGAGGTCAGTATGTCTCTATCGAGTATATTGATCTTAATTCTGTGTGTGCCAGCTAACTCAGAGGTCACTAGAAACTTTCTTGAATAAAGAAGAAGGGATTATTCTATGACAACCGCATGAACATGAAAACTTTATTTCCCCTAGAACGAGAACAATATCTTCAGAGTCGTTGAAACAATAGATAACTATTTCACTCATTCAATCGTGCATGCTTAGTTTCTACAGAGTTGCACAGAAATAGAGAGACAGGTGTTTCAATAAAAGGATTTATTGAACAGTCTTATTTCTCATGCAAGAGATATGTACTGCTACAATCATTAGACAGAATGTGACGTATAAAATGTACAGCGTCAGCAGTAAGATAAAATAATATTTTAATAGCATGGTTTTGTGGCTATCACATATTCATCAAAATACATACATAAATAACACAGGCTAAAATACTCAACTGGTGCTTCTAAAATACACCTACCCCAATGTACCTAACCTAGGTCTAGTACCAGGGAAGAAGTAGGTGCTGCCTTAGAATAAGTTTTAGTTTTGCCAAGAATTGCCAAAGGTTTCTCTAGGTTCTAATCAGCTCCATACCTTAGAATGAGCGAGGTTGGTATCTCTTTCCCTGGACTCGATCTCCCAAAACCCCGCAAGAGGAGTCAGGAACACTGGAGCTGGATTCTCTGCAGGAGGATGGCAGCTTCTAGTCAGTGCATCAGCTGGAGAGTTGGCTTCCTTCGGTACTTGCTGTGGCGAGCTGCGTTGTGCAAGTAGGTAGTCTAACTACACCGAACCACACCGTGCTTTGCCATAGCAAGTGAAGGTATATTTATACCTTGAAGGTGTTTAGGAATGCCAGTATTGACGTAAAAGTTGGGCATATGAACGTCATGAATGAACCCCTAAGGAATAGATGTTCATGCATAATAAATGAGTTCTTGGAGAATTCAATATCCAAGCAAGGGGAAGTCCCTAACGGCTTAAGAGTCTGGTTTTCCAAGATCTCGTTGTGATGTAGATGAACGGATGAATGTAGCCATACCTGTATTTGGGTAGCATGGAATATGCCTAAATAAGGACTGGATTTCAATGCCTATATAAGGGCAATGTGAATTATACCAATGTAAGGGCATGAATCGGGAAATGCATACGGAATCTAAATCGATACACAGCACCCAATCAACTTTTGTATGTATGACAATACTAAGTTCTAAACATGGTAAACATATCTGAATCATATCTACACATGAAGAGCTAAATGCATGTTTCAAACTACATTGTAAATGATGAATCCAAACTAAAGCATTGGTGTTGTACACATTAAAGCAAGTATTCATTCTATGGACATGTTGACATTTTCAAATGCTCACTGAATGAAGCACAAAAATATACATTTATGAAATTGCTTGTTAAATACAGAAGAAAAAAGTGCAGAAACCATTTCATGTTAGATTACATAAAACTGTTTGTATGTGGACAAGTTCATATATTGTCCCTGGAAGTATTCATAGAATTCTTGTTCTCTATGAATAGTTCTACTATAAGCAGATTACTTGTGCCAAAAATAGAAAAATACAAATTTGGAGAAAAAAAATAATCCAAGGAAAAAGAGTTCCAAAGTTAGTACCTTGTTTTGAAAAATGAAGTTCAAATTCAAAGTCTCTTAGAACACTGTGTGCCAAAATCAAAGTCAGTGTTAGGGCTTATAGAAAACATGAAATCTTCTATGTCTGTTGACCATTGTAGACGTAAAATGGATTACCTCATTTGGAAGATTAACCGCACATAGATGTGAAGCATCTCCTTCAGCATTGGTCGCATCAGCAATGTTCGTAGTGGATGTTACCTGCGTGCCTGTACTTTCCTCCCGTATCTCAACATCAGCATTGTGCGTCTGTGAGATCTCAAAGAATGCCAATATCAGAATTGTTAGCCACTGGGAACAACACAAAGCATGGGCCATTACCAGTTCAAGCAAAGTATCAATATCCGTTGGCATGACTGATGGGAGTGTTAAGACAGATGTCTAGCATGCATTCTTCTTCACATAGCAGGCAGCCTAGAACAGATTCGATGCAATCCTCTAAATTGGCCTGAATGACAGAAACCATGTGGTATTCAATTCTAGTAGACGAGTTAATCCCAAAATTTGGACGATGAGTTTACCACACTTCATCTTCAATAGAGCTCTCTCTATGGTGCTTGGAGTGGCACTGGTGATTTGGTTTGCCATGTCGTAGCAGTAGGAGCAAAAATAGTATCCCTGCAACTAGTCACAAAAGGAGAGGCAGTCCGCCAAACGCAGATTGCACGAAGTTTGGAAATATTCGAAGGACTGCTTGAAAAGGTGCTAACAGTCCGGAACATACGTTCTTAAATAGATGTGCAATACTGCTCGTATCAGACATGTTTAAGATACGACTTAGCATTTCTGAAAAATGCATAGGGCAGTTTGTATTCAAAAGGTCATGTATCTTGGCAGAAGTCCTTGTGACTTGTTGATCATAGGTCTCTTTGGCCGAGGTCAGTGGCACAGATTTTTGCAAAAGAATGGCTTTCATTCTGCTTAGAGTATCAATTCGTATAGAAGAGATGTTCAGTGAAGCCCATAGTGGTGACTCCCTGACTGTGTTGGTTTTTGGAAACAATACTTGCATACAGCAAGTGACCTTGGCTGACACAGTTACTAGATATGGTATACCTGGCAACATGCCACAGCAGCTGTGATTGTTCAACATGAGGTAACTTCCATTTGAAAGTTGTTTAAAAATGGGATCAATCACTGCAGCTGGTGAACCTTGCAGGTGACAGGATAAGTTGTTAGAGGAACCATCGCAGGCCTCGTGCAAATTAATACCCTGACAAAGGAGAGAACCGCTTAGTGCATTTTCACAATTTGTACCACTAAGAAACAATTCACATCCCCCACTCCAAAATCTGTGTGTATATGGTAAATCCCTGGATATCTTGATGTATTTGTTACCCAACCTTTCAAATTTGCCTGCTGGTATGTGTTTTAGGCAATACTGAAAATGGAAAATTGTAACAGGCAGAGTGATTGTTCCATATATTATCCATAAAGTAGCTGGTTTTTCTGCTACTGTAAATGGCAATCGTTCCAGTTTTTCAATGCTCAACAACGTATAGTCTGCTCCTCTTTGTGCCAGTTTGATCTGTTTCTCAGTGAGATTAATTTCAGAAAACAGTGACGTAGTATTGATTAAACGCCAAGGCACATAGCCTGAACAAGGTTTTGCAACGTCCAGCCTAATAGCATGATAGAACGAAGTTGCGTCTGAGCATGTTGTAACATGACCAAGTCCTGTTCCATGATGTCTATGGCAGAAGATACTATGCTGTCTAATGAATATATCCTGGACGACAGAGTTGTTAACTCATTGTCAACTACAGAGAGAGATTTCTCTTAATTAATATGATCTATTTCTCGTATTCGTTCTGCAGTCTCTGCCTGCGTAATCTTCCATGCTTCGTTATATGCAGCATATATGAAACGTTTTTGGACGTGTTTTTCTTGGTCCTAGCAAGAATTCCCTAAGGTCTGCGCCATCTTTAAGTAAAGATAAGTGTTGCTTCACATCCTTAAGTGTAGATCTTTGTAGCCAATCAAGGCAGAGCTTCCCTACACTGTATGTTGTTACTATTTCAGGATGCTGTCTTTGAACATATCTTGGGTCTGGCCTATTGAATGTGAAACCCTGTGTTTTGTTCAGAAATCTATCTTGACAGTTGTTTGTGTCTCTGGGCTGGATCAACCATTTACTGCAATCTGGATCTGTTCTGTTTTGATGCATGTGAAGTAGTGTGAAGTAGTGTGGCTCACTGGTTAGAGGCGGCAGACCCGAGAGCAGAGGACGGCCCGGGACCAGGGTTCGATTCCCGGCGCGGCAGGTTTCTGGACCAGGGTCAGCGGACTTGATAATTCTCTCGCCTCGGTGCCCACTCTGATCAGCGATCACACTCGGCAACTCTGGGCATTAGCTTGCCTCATCTTCACTAACGGCCCCACCAGACCGCCGGGGATGCCTGGTCTCACCCTGGAGATACCCATTAAGGGACCATCTCTCAGGGAAGCCAGGAAGGGTTTCGCAGCGGTCGAAGCGCCTTGGGACCCTATGGGTAAGTAGTGCGCTATATAAATGCCTATACATTTACATACATGCAAAATAGTATGTACCTCGACCTCCCCCTCTGAAGTGTTAAAACTATTAGGTGTAGGTGTAGGTATGGACAGGTTGTTCATGTCTTTAATCTTGGCTAACCCAAAGCAAGACGTCTGTTGTACAGTGTCATTTAAAAACATAATTTGCTCAGGGATTATACAGGCTCTAAACAAAGCTTCTACTCCCTGCACTTGCCAATCTTTTGTACCCCAGACAGGTTTTGTCTCAATGTTGTCTTTCCAAAAAGTCGAAACATTGGCTGGACAGTTGGGCATAAAAGGCTGGATAATAAATCTGTTTTGTATTGGTCAACATACTTTTCATTCCTATCTTGTTTACATTTTAAAAGTAAAACAATTCTGCATTTGATACATTGAATCCTGAAAAGTATGGAAACTTCATAGCAAAGGTTTTTGAGCTACCCTTTGGTGGCATAGGACAATGTTCCCATTGGTTATACGAAAATACATTTCTAGGATATGTCGATTTGTGCAAGAAATGGTGACCATAATGGTTATAACAATACATTTGTTCATAGTCTGATGAACCTTCTAAATATTCATGATTTGTGAATACTACTGAAATTTCTAGATCAGACATCATGTTATTAACAGTCTCGAAGTCCCAATCATCAGAAAATGTACTAGATGAAAGAAAGTCACTTAATAAAATCTTGAATAAGTGTGTAATCTTCAGCAGCTCCAACGGGCCAAAAATGTCATATTCTGTTTTGCCCCAGGCTATACCATTTGGTATAGGAACGGCTGTGATGTTTATTTACTGTTGACAAGTCTCTTTGTTTACAATGGGATGATTTGCGTGGCTTGAGGAGTAAGTTGACGTTCTTACTTGCTGTGTCCGTTTTGACATATCCTCCATTTAGCAGCAAACCCAGAGTTATTACCAGAGTCAACCAAAGTAGAAGAAAAAATATTCCCAACACAATCCATGGTGAAACCAGATAAGTCCAGGTGATGAAAACGTTTAATTGCTTGTTCTTTGAAAGTTCTTTTTGCTGGCATCGTTTCAGGTTTGCTGGGATCCTCAGAAAACGCATCAAAGTTAATGAAATTGCCAGAGGCAGTTCTGTCAATGGTTTGAACTGCATCCGGATTTGTTGAAATCGCTGGAACCACTTGATCACTTGTTACTTCGTTGTAGGCATGTGCATCAGGATGAACTGTTATGCGGGTCTCAAGAGGGATAAGTTCCATAGCTTTGTTGCATAGTCCTTCTTTTCTCACTGCAGATTGCTCAGTCATGATGAGTCTCTCAGTTTGAACCTCTTGGATGGTAGCTAGAGCAGGGCATGTGCTACTTGGTCGGAGTCCACTTGGCCTACTGTTTAGCATCGACTACATAGTGTGGTTTGATTAGGTCGATGGACACAAACCTGTTCTCCTTTTTACCAGCAAGGGGCGGCAGCAAAACTGTTCTTGATCCGTGGATTGCTAGGACAGGTACTGGTTGTCTGTAAGAAAGCCCAAATTCCTTCTTGTCCGCGTTCTTTTCTCTGACTATATCGCCAAGCTTTGGGATCCAGACAGGCCTTGTTGGGACGGTCGGTTTTCCCCAGTGGTGGTTGGCTTCAGGAACACGTTGCTTTGTTTCGTTCTTATTTCGTTTAAGTCCTGTAAATCAGCCAATCGATCTTTGATATCAAATTTCTTTTGATCCACCACTGATGTGTGACAATCAAGGTCGGGGACCAACATTCTTTTCCCAAAAAGGACCTCATATGGAGTGGTATCCCCAATCCCCTAGAGAACTTCTTGGCAAGTTATTAAGACTACGATGGACACTTATTAGATGTTTGACCCACCCGTCACCCAAGCCTAATACCCTAGCTGTTATAGATTGCTTTATTTCCCGTTTTTTTCTCTCCACAACTGAATTTCCCTCAAGATGGAATGGACTAGAATACCGCAATGCAACGCTCAAACTGGCATTGGCTTCTTTGTAAGCTTGAGAGCTAAACGCAGGACCCTGGTCAGAATGCAGCGTGCCGATTGCGTATGTGCTTATAAAGACTCGCAAATCTTTTATAACAGTACGAGCGTCAGCCGAGCGCTGAGACCACATCCAAAGGAACCTTGAACATGAATCCAATGCGACCATGATATGTTTATAGTTACCATCCCTTTGTAAGGGACCGTAGTGGTCCAGGTAAACACACACTAATGGTTTATCTGAAATTAACAGGGGCGTCTGTGCAGGATGTTTCACAGTAGAGACTTTCATCTTTTGGCATATTTCACAGTCCAAGACGTAGTTTCTGGTCTGTTTCCTCATGCGTGGCCACCAGTTTCTCTGTTTTAATATCTATACTGTGGCAGAAACACCTGCATGAGCAGAGGCGAGCCCTTTATGTGCTGCTAGGATTAGTCCTAATCTATGTTCCATGTTTGGAATTACTCTATCCCCCACTCCAGGGATTCGAGCAAATGGAACATTGTTCTCATCAGTTAATACGAGTATTTTAGTGGAAACCCTTTAGGTAACGTATTACCGCTGCCTTTACCTGTAGCATTGACAGCCCGAATTATTTCACTGTCTATTTTCATTTTTGAATGAGTGACTGCAGATACAGAAGCTGTTTGCACAGCCCCATTCGCAGCTTCATCAGCCAATGAATTCCCTTCAAAATGAACACCATCATGTTGATGACTCAGCGTGTGTATCAAATGAGTGTTTTGTAGTCCGTTTCGCAACTGAACTACTTGTTTCCAAAGCGTTTTATGCTTGATTGTGCCACCTTTTGCATCTTTGAAACCGTTTTGAAGACAATTCTGTAAATATTCATTGTAGGATTGGACACAATAGAAAGAACTGCACACTATGAGTATGGGGAATTCGCAATACGTATTTTGAAGTGCCATCTTGAATGCCTGTAGTTCAGCTCGCTGAGCTGTACAATCTCCTAGAGATTGCATATTTTTTGTGACCCTAGGTCTGAATTTGCCATCGCGTATATGACCTTTAACGATCACACATGCTGCACTATTGGCTTGCTTGCCTCCCGTAGCGGGTTGTGCTGATCCATCAGTATAAACTAAACATTCATAGTCATCAAGAGGCAGAATTTCAGCAGGCAGAGGACATTCTTGTTTGTATTGTAAAAATGCTTATGTTTTAAAATAAGGATCGAAAGCGTATTCAACATCAGTTGTGGTAAGAGAATTAACCCATTGTATCCATCTTGGATGTAAAGCTTTAGCATTTGGAATGCTCGCTTTTGTCACTGCCTCGAGGGCAGGTACAGGAGTTACGACCATAATGCGTTTCTCCTGTGCTAGGACTCTTTCTTTTGCTACAGCGGTTTGAACAGCTGTCATAACATTTTCTGTAGAAGTGAATTTCATTTCTGCCTGTGTGTACAAATGTGATTTATAAGCTATTGGAACTTTTTCACCTTCATTGAAAATTAAGTAGGTGAATCTGCATTGACCCGTAATTATTCGGATTACTAAATTGAGTACGCTTACGCGTGTTTGTAAATGTTTTGTAGCTAGCATGTCTGTTTGTAGTGAACGCAAATTTCTGTGCGTTTTTGTGTCCAATTTACTGTTTTAAAATTAGGTTTGATTAATTTGTAGAGAGGTTTAACCCTTCCTGCGTAATTTAGAATGTAAGTTCTTCCGAAATTCAGGAAACCTAGAATTGACTGTAAATTTTTCATCGGTTTTGGAGGTTGTAGCAGTGCACACTTTTCTACAAAGTTGGCTACCCGGCTTTTTCCTTCACTTGATAACTCGTATCCTTGGAAAAGGACGTCAGAGGCGAATCCAAGTATAATGGTGTTCACCCTGTTCAAGGGCCTTTCCAAGTCATCGTCTGTCAGATATATATCATCGACATATGACAATGCTTCATCATCATAAATTTGTAGCAACTATTTTACCCTTGCTGAAAATAACCCAGGACTATTCTTGAATCCTTGAGGGAGATAACAGAAGTGACGTTGTGTCCCCATAATTGAGAAAGCGGTCACATACCTACTTTCAAGTGCTATATTTTGACAAAAGAAACCATTAGCAATATTTAATGTGGTTTTATAATTTTTACACACAATGTTATTCTATTGCTGTACAGTGTGCATTTTGCACTGTAAATGTTTTGCAACAAGAGTTTAGATGTCTGTAAACCCAATACTAGACAATATGTATTGTCTGGTTTGGAGACAGGAAACAAAGGGTTGTTTATTGATGAGGTGCAAGTTTCAATCACCCCTTGGTATTCAAGGTGATCTAAGATCTCCCTGACCTGTTTTTTAGCTTCTTGCTTAACAGGGTACTGCCGTTGCAGTTGGTTGATTTTTTAGTTGGATTTTATGGTGAGGTGAGTCCTCATCCCATCCTACATGATTTTTGTATAATGCTGGATCTTGGGCAACTGCCCATTTTCAATAGGTATATTTTAAATGTATCGGAACATGGTTAGAGAAGGCTGGCATAATGATGTTTTCGCCATGTGGGCTCTCCTTGACAAAATGTGGTGGCCAGTCTTTTTCAGCTAGAAGTATGTCATAACCCTTAGAAAGTCGATCTCAAAAGAGTGCTTTCACTTTTCCTGGTATGTCTCCCTCCATCCGGAGTGTTATTTCATATAACCTATGTGGAGAACTAACCCTAGTATCTGCAGTTTCAACTTCAATGTCCTCAGTCAAGTCCACTGTCTCCAGGAGTCCCTTCACGTTCAGGCAAACTATTGTGACTACTGCTGCGCTGTCCAACATTGTCTGAGCCCATTCTCCATTCTTGAGTTGTGTCCTCAAGATCCTCGGCATGGCTGATTTTTAGACCTGATACCTTCTTTTTGGTCAATTGAGTTTTCGGTTTACTTTTCTCAACGCGTTGATCGTCTTTGGACTTCACGCGTTCTTCTTTGTTTTCTGACCGTCCTCTTCTTTCGGATTTCTGTGACGATATCTGAAAGGTACGAGAGGAACGTGTATCAGTCTCATGAATGTCTGACAAAATATCGAATACAAAAATATCGAGGTACAAAAATATCGGAGCAAAAATATCGACAGCAAAAATATCGGAATCCTATCTTCATTAAGGTAAGTACAAAAATATCGAAAAAATAATATCGAAGTACAAAAATATCGGAATCAAAAATATCGTTTTTTAAAATGTATTAATAATAATGTAAAAATAATATTTAAATACATATAATTTTACAAGTATTAAATAAAAATATTAAAACAAAATTAAAACTAATACATATACATTTAAAATAAATAAAATACTTAAAAAATTAAAGGAAATTTAATTATTTTCATCTAATTTATTTGATGTAAAGTAATATTTTTTTGTTTTTACCCTGTACGCCTGTACCCCAAAAACCCAAAACTGACCCTAAACCCTAAAAATATTCCTGTACCCCAAAAACCCAAAACTGACCCTAAACCCTAAAAATACCCCTTTACCCAAAAACTTAAAACTGACCCTGAACCCTAAAAATACCCCTTTACCCATGAACTGAAAACGGACCCTGAACCCTAAAAATACCCCTTTACCCAAAAACTGAAAACTGACCCTGAACCCTAAAAATACCCCTGTACCCATGAACTGAAAACTGACCCTGAACACTAAAAATAACCCTTTACCCAAAAACTGAAAACTGACCCTGAACCCTAAAAATACCCCTTTACCCATGAACTGAAAACTGACCCTGAACCCTAAAAATACCCCTTTACCCAAAAACTGAAAACTGACCCTGAACCCTAAAAATACCCCTTTACCCATGAACTGAAAACTGACCCTGAACCCTAAAAATACCCCTTTACCCAAAAACTGAAAACTGACCCTGAACCCTAAAAATACCCCTGTACCCATGAACTGAAAACTGACCCTGAACCCTAAAAATACCCCTGTACCCAAAATTAATTAATATAATAAAATTACCAATTAATTATTAATTAACAATAACAATAAAGTCAATATATTAGCACATTTGCTGTAATTAATTTAATTTAATAATTAATATTATTGTGCCCAATTAATTAATTGAGAATAACAATAAATTATATATTAAAAAAATTACTATAATTAATGTAATAACATAATTAATAATAATTAATTACCAACTAATTATTAATTAAAAATATGTAAAAAATTATAATAATTAATTAACTAATTAATAGAAAGTAATTACCAATTAATTATTAATTATAATATGTACAAACATATATCACTTAATTAATTATTATTAAATTACTTCCCACCCTATTCCCCTATAAACCCATAACCCGCTACAGAACATATTTATCAATTAATCAATTAATAAAAAATAATTAAAAATTAATTCTCAATTAATTAATTAATAATTCCTACTAATTAATAATTAATTTAACATAATTAAATTACTTCCCACCCTATTCCCCTATTAACCCACAACCCGCTACAGTAGTAAAAGACAATATTTAATTAAATTACATTAAAAATAAATAATAAAACATAATAAATACAATATAATATACACTAAATGTATTTAAAAATTGATATTAGTAACATCAAAGTTATTAATTTCGATATTGTTAACATCGATATTTACAACTTCGATATTACTGATAACATACCAATATCGATATTTAGACTGTCGATATTACTTACCTTCGATATTTTTGTATATCGATATTTAAAACTCGATATTTTGGTATATCGATATTTAAAACTCGATATTTTGTCTGTGTACCAGTATCTTGATACCTGTCTGGTTTTCTCACATTATCCCTGTTCCAGAGGTTGTACCTCCTTTCAGAGGGCTCCTTTTGAACAGACCTACCTTGGGATTGAGAATGTTTCTTTTTGGAAGTTTGTTTGCTATTTTCCCACTTCTTTTTAGAAGAGGTAGTAGTGCTTTTTGTAAAGACTTTTTCAGGTCTTTCAGACAGTTGGGGTTTAACTGGTTTACAACCCAGACTGTCTCTGCCTAATTCTGCATAGGATGTTTCAATTATTCTGGCTAGTTCTTGTGGTTGCTCTGTTACATCAAATTTCCTTAGTTTCTAGCGGATCGTCACTGATGCTGCTTCTCCTTTAATATTAGATAATATTATTGATGAGACCTGGTAAAAAAAAAATCAGTAATTTCATACTTAAATTTAGAGCAAATTCTGACCCGTATTCGTTTTGATTCTGTGTCAGGACATCAGGTATTACCGCCATAGATGGAACACCATGTGTAGATTGCAGCAAGGACTGTACCCCGAGTGGTGCATTCTCATCGGTTTCTTGGAAACCTGTTAGGTTGGTACGACAAAATCCTAACTTTACGACTTTCGGTATTCACAAAGGGCATTTAGTAGTAGTAAAGTTAAGATTCCTAACTTTACTACTACTAAACTGAGACTAAATCCTAACTTTACGAATTTTGTTGTTCATAAAAAGGATTAAGAAGTAGTAAAGTTAGGAATCCTAACTTTACTACTACTAAATGAAACGAAAAGCTGTCTTCTGAAATTGTCACACATGCTACTGTTCATCAACATTTCCCCCCCTAAACTTTCCCTACCTGATGTCCCTTGCCATGCATTTATTCTTCAGTAGGTTCAGTACGTATTCCTGCAGTAATTATACCCCACCTGCAGAGTGGCATTCTAAACTTACTACTTTTGGTATTCACAAATGCATTTAGTAGTAGTACTGAAACCCTTTTTTGAACATCGAAAGTCGTAAAGTTAGGATTTAGTCTCGGGTTAGTAGTAGTAAAGTTAGGAATCCTACCTTTACCTCTACTAAATGCCCTTTGTGAATACTGAAAGTGGTGAAGTTAGGATTTTGTCTCAGTTTAGTGGTAGTAAAGTTAAGAATCCTAACTTTACTACTACTAAATGCATTCTGTGAAGACTAAAAGTAGTAAGTTTAGGATATTGTCTCAGATTAGTTCTGTGAATCGGCCCCTACATTTCTATGTAGGCTGGGACAGAAAGGAAGAAAGATGAAGTGAAGTACTAGTAGGTGAATGATTGAGCACTGTTCTTTGGCTTGTGTGTGCCAGGCAGGGATTGGAGGTAATAGTCGGGATATCTGCTTCACTTAACAAATACAGTACTGTCAATAAGAAAGCAAGGTTACTTAACAGTTGTCCCTGTCACCGGGTCTGCTCCCTCTCCCTCAACTGGCTGGGCATCCTCCAAATTCCCCAACTGGCTGGAGCATGTTGTGGAGGCACTGGTGGTCTCTGTGCCCAGCGAATAACCTAATGCATCCAATTGATTACCTACCTAAGCATTTAGTTTGCACAAGGGTAAACCGCAATACCTCACAACAGTTAGGATAGGTATCTATTAGTATCTTCTATCAAAAGTATCACTTTGGGAGGATTGCTTGTTGGGTTTACAATATTTTAAAAACCAGGTTGACATTGAGTCAACCAATAACATTTTTCTCCTAATGGAGAGATTAGGGTATAAGGCTAACGAAGGATTAGAGTGAAACCCAATGAAGGGGTGGAATGGATTAAAAATGACGAATTGTATTGGTTAGGAACAGTATCTTCTTCCTGCCATGCTGCACTGACATGGAAACTGCTTGTATAAGAATACACTGGGGTTCATGACCATAAATAGTCTCTCTCTGTCCCTGTACCTTTTGACCGATAAAAAAAGGTTCCTAACCAACATGTTTGATGAATACTATGGCCTCGCTGTGATCCTCTTTGTGTTACCAAATCTGTTCTATTCTTAACAGAACTACACAAGTCATGTAAAAGAGGGGCAAAACTTACCAGAAAAAAGGAGCAGAAGAAAGATACAGACAGGACAAAGTCAGCTGCAGAAACCGAAAATACAGAAAACATAGTAAACTACAAGGATAACAAACAGAATGGGAATTGAAAAAAAGTTAATACTAAGTATAGGCAAGGACTTAATTGTACTAGTGGTAATTGAAAGTAAGAAATAATAAACATGAGTTACTGGGGTCAACAGAACCATCTACATTGGCCTCGGAACCGGTGGTGGTGGTTGCCCCACTCGCTGTGGCACTGGTGGAGGTAGAAGCTGCTTGTCCAGGTGCCTTTTGCCCTTGGATGCTCATGAAAAAAGAAGCTAAAACATAAGGATTGGTGATTCTCTATAAACTAATCCTTTTGACAGGCAGAGTGTTGTATTTTTCAAATCATCTATTCCTGGTTGTCTAACCTAAAAATACATTTTGAAGTATTCCAACAAATTATCTTTGCTTCTCTACCCTATTTTGATGGGTCAAATCAGTCTCCCTTGGTGTACTGCACATCAGGGAAATTGGCACTGTAATGAGCTACATAAAGCCACAAGAAGAATGCTAATACCCCTGATTTCCTACTATCATAAAAGTGAGCGCTATGGGTTGACACCCCTTAAATCAGCCCAAGTGAGCATGTGGCTAGTTCACACTGGAACACAATCCTGGCAGTACTATTCATTTGATGTCCACTCTACATTCCTACTTCATACACCCTCCATGTCAGGCTGGCACCATTGCACCACTACCCTTAACAAGGGTTTGTGTTGCCCTTGCTTTTGAGGATTGCTTTTCTACAGGGAGGTGTCCCTTTGTACACAAAACAATTCAGGGGCCTTTGCAATGTGGTAACCTTGCACTACGCCTTAAGGATGTCTGAATTGGCGCTAGGCAGCACTCAGGATGGCTGCCCATGGAGAGAGGAGGAATGCGACATTTCTTGATCAATAAATATGTTGCATTTCTGTCCTCTTCCTTTGATGCAGTGTAGCAATCTGTCCTGCAGTTAATATTTACTTGACAAAACTCGAACTGTAACTGTTGAATTTATATGTTTTATGTGTGGAAATTTTGAACCTAACTTCCCTGTAACCTTTGTTTTTTTAGTGGGTTTCTAACATTAAAAAAATCTATTTCCTAACTATAACGTCCTTGTAACCTTTGTTTATTTCAGTGAATATATGTATATAGGTATGTATGTATATAAGCATCATGTGAACTCTTATGTTGCCTGTGACCACGCTGCTTGAAAAAAAAAGAATATCATAATTTTGAGAAAACACAAATATCAGTCATAGAGCCCTGCAAACTTGACTCTTAGCAAGTCAAGCAGGTCCTGTTCCCTGTCTATGATATCTGCCCAACTGTGCATCAGCTCCTGCTCGATGCACTGATGCGGGTTTGTAGCGCACACACTGCTGCACTTGCCCCTCGAGTATGTGACGCTCCCACAGGGTATAACCCTTAGAGGGTCGTCTGCCTGCTGCCAGCATATGTGGGATTTGTCAATGCACCTAGAAAATAAGTGCACCCACCTCTGCCTCATTGAAGATGAGATTAGGCAGCACCCCTGCCTGCCTGCATCGCCCACAGGTGAGCTGTTTGCACCGCCTGCTTGTTCTGCCATTGACAAGATGGGAGAGAGTTGCACTGGGATGGGGACAGGAAGAAAACAGAACAGACAAAGAGGACAGGCTAGAAACGGAAAACAAAAAACATAGGTCAAAAAGGTCATAAAAATTACACACAGAAACAATTAGAAACAGGGAAAGTCAGACAGTAATAAAGAAATGGCGGGATGGGGAATCAGATGGTGCGTATTGGGTGGATTGGAGTTGGGATGGAAACAGCTGGGAGAAAGAGAAGCAGGAGAAAGCTAATCAAATTGGCAGAGCACGTGTGCACCACGTGCTGCTGTTTGCACTGATTTCTCAGTGAGGAACGTGCTACCAGTGCTAATCGCAGCGCAATGTGCATTTACTGTCCGTTATTGAAACTCCATAGAATATTGTGGAGTTTTTATGTAACTTCCACAGAGTGAAATTCTACAAGCTCAGTCCATCCTCACCAGGAACTCACCTAAATACATTCAGGATGCACATCTAAATATACTAAGAATCTAAAGAAGCCTCTAGGGTACCTATGCAAGTGGCCAACTACAGAGAAGCTAATGAGTTTTGAATAGTGTGCCACAATGCCAAGTTCAAAGAGATGTAACACTAGTGAAAGTCTTTACTTGACACACTGGTCCCAAAATTTGTAGTCAGATGAGAAATTGTGAAATGAGCTTGCAAACTGAATCCCAAATGTACTCACAAACTTTATTTGGATATTAACTGTACAGCAAGTATTGCAAAAAGAACTATGAAGCAGGTTTTTTTAAATGGAGCTGTGTAGTTGATGAATCCTCATGTCAACACTGCGGAGGATGATGAGGTGCTACAGGAATGTGAGTGAAGCACTAGGATCAGCTGGTCTGATGTTTAAAGAGGTGGATCCTGAGAGGTGTTGCTGCCCCCTTTCCAGAAATCTCACAAGCAAGCTGGGTATGTCAATACCTGGTATGGATTTTATGCTGAGTCACATCCTAGAGCTGGTGCCACAACCAAGGACTGGAGCTAGTTGTCAGGTTTCTAGTGATGTTACTAGGAATTATACCTGATTAAAATAGCAATGTTATTACTCACTGTTACTGATCTTAAGGTTTCCACTGAATCAGCAGGTCCCAAAAAGTGATTATTTTCTTACTGCATGATCTAGCCATGTCCATCTTGGATACATCATATAGTGAGGTTAACCATTCTGAGTGGTTTGGTGGGACTGGATCCACCCAACACTTGCAGATTTGTCTCCTAGCCATTAAAATTGCTTAGAATAGCAAAGATCTAGCAGGACCAATGATGTTACCATTAAGAACGAAGATTACCAAGGGCAGATTCATGTGTAATGGAACTTTCAAAGTGGACTCAAGAGACTTCTGCACCTTTTCCCAAAAGGGCCAGATGGAAGGGCAATTCTTAAACATATGAATGTCTGATACTTTAGCCATCCCACATTTATGACATACTGTCCCTTTCAGAAATTTCGATAACCTAAGAGGGGATAAATATGCTCTATGAGCCGTGAACAAATGGTTCCACTTCAACCAAGCAGGTTTAACTACTCTATGAAGGGTTTTGCATGAATCCAGCCATACGAGATCACACTGTATATCCATCTGCTCTCCCCATAACTCATCTGCAAGTTTAAAGACTCCATCCACTTCCTCCTCAATTGCCCAATACCATACTGAGACACCCCTTTTCCCCACAGGTCTCACCACAAGCTGTTCCTCCAGGTTACTGCTCTTCCCAAATGATTTGTTGCAACTACACTGGGCTTGTACCCAGCTTTTCAGCTGGATATACTTGAATCTGGAAAGGCCTGTCCCTACTCTCTCTCTTAGATGTTCCCAGGAGAGAAAAATACCTTCATTCAACAGCTCTCCCCATGTTATGATCCCAGAATCTCTCAGTGGTTTTATCAGACTGTCCTGGAGGCATGCAGGTGTACCGGGGGAGTCCCACAGTGGTGCTAAATTTGAGAAATAATTGGGCCCAACTTTGTTTCTTATTGTAGCCCAATTTTTTGCTATCGACTGGAGAACTTTCAATTTGACTTTTTTAAAGATTTTTTGATCTCCAAACTTAAACATAAATCCTTCCTCAGGTAAACCTGCACCCCTTAACATGGCTTGAAACATATCTCCTCCCCCTGTACTTGTTGGCATTTTCAGCAGCATTCTTGAGTGAGAGCTGAAATGCCCAAGCATAGTATTGCAGGTCGGGTAGCACCAGTCCTCCTTTGCCTCTCTTCCGTCTAAGCAACAGTTTTGTGTTTTAATGCCTTGATTAGCAGGAGGGTGAGTGTCTGGGTCTCTGCCTGTCTTTGTTCACCCTATAAAAATATGGATCAATTAGGATTTCTTTTATTATTGAGGGTGAAAAAAAGCATATCTTTTGTACTTTAGATATAATTGTTATTAATCGCTAGCTTTACCCTTATGCTGCATAGGAGATGTTTGTATCCGGTCGGGGGGCAAGATGGCCGCCGAGGCGCTGTGGGAGTAAGTCGCACTCAGACCCCTCTCCTGCCGATAAGGAAAAACTTCAGGCGCTAATGGAGAACTATAAGCAGTATGCAATCCGCAGCTTTGATTCACCACGGAGGAATTATTAACCTTGTAAGCATATTCAAGAAAGCGAAATTGTGGTACTCCAGACTCCTCAAGGCACTGATGGTAGAAATGGGCACTCGAGGAAAGGAGAAAATACAGCAGCAAATACCCATGCCTGGCGCTACAAGTAAGGAGACATCACAAAAGGAAGCGGGCAGATCGGGCGCTATCCCGAAAATAAAAGTGCCACCTAACAGTAAAAAGACAACCCCCACGGTCTCCACCTTAACAAAAACACAGCTACGGAAACTGGAGAGAGCCGGCGACAAGGAGAAATCGCTGAATCAAAATAAAGACGCGAGAGGCGCTAGTACTGCACCAATGGCCCGAGATACAGCAGAAAAGAAGAGACACGATACCGTATATCGGCAACCCTCAGTATCCGAGGTCTTCGGTGCCAAAACTCAAGCGGAGGCACCAGGAGCTTCAGGGCCATCAGGAACCGTGCAAAACACGGCAATCATGCCGCCCGTAGGTTCTGCTCAGAGCGTCCTCGAGGACGCAAGCCGAAGCGTTGCTAAGCAACCGGGGATTACGGAGCTCACGCTTCCCGCGGAGACTCTAGCGGAGCGTCAGACAGCGGCTCAGACTCAGGCAGACGACGTCGCACTGGAACAAGAACAGACGCAGGGGATGCAGGATGGAAACCAAGATCCGGGTAAAGAGGTGAGAGAGGCCAACGGTGGGGGTGTGATGTCGAATACAGGGCAAATGCTTGAGGCCCTTAAAGAGGTGGAAGCGGAAATACGGGAGGAGCAGCTACAAGACAAAGACAAAGAGAATGTTGTGCTGGGGACATATAATGATAATCTGGCAGGGATGGCTTGCGCAGAAGGGGCTGAAGGGGCTGAAGGTGATGGGTTCTTTTCTATCCCTGAGGAAACAGAATCGGAATCAACATTGGCAAGCAGCAAGGAAGAGAGAGATCCCTCAGACTCACTCTCGAGCTCTGAAGCTAGCGATAGTTCTAGGGGGAGAGGCACGCAAAAAAAGCGCAAAACAACATCCAGAAGAGCAGGCTCCCCCCAGAACATGCATAAGGGCACAAATAAAAGGCTAGTATGGGACTATTCTGCCACCTCTAGTATATACAAAGAAGATGAAAAAGAGACACATAATGATGGAGGGAAGCTGGACTTAATGTTTGCCACGCTGAAACAGATACAAATGGAGGCAAGGGCTGAAAGCCGGAGGGCCAGGCACGACACGAAAAAAATCCAAGCCTCAATTAGGAAAATAAATAAAAAGTTTGAAGAAGTGGAGGAAAGAATCATTGTAGTTGAAGAAAGAACTGGTCGTTTAGAAGACGAAGTAACTGAGTGGCAGTCATCTAGAGAGGGACAGACTAAGACCATGGAAGATTTACAGTGGAAGGTGGAGGACTTGGAAAATCGCCAGAGGCGCAATAATGCCAGACTCCTTGGAATAGAGGAAGGGATTGAAGGCCAAGATCCCAGAGGTTTTGTTGTCAAGCTGTTAAAAGGAGCATTCCCAGAGGTACCATGGAACTGGGAACAAGAAGTGCAGAGAGCCCATAGATATCCACTTTTTGTAAGAAAAACTCACAAGGAAGGCTCAGGAACGCTACTCAGGGCTATGTTAGTTTTTTTCGGAAATTTTCTGGCAAGACAAGAACTAATGGAGAGAGCCAGACCCGATGCCAAAAAAACGGTGGAAGGGGTAACTTTTTTTGCAAGACCTGACTTTTGTCACATAACAGTTGAGAGGCGCTGGAGACTAAGACAGTTGATTAATGCGTTTCAGTCCCAAGGAGCAGAGGCATATCTTATGTTTCCAGCAAAACTGAAGGTTATCGTAGCAGGTCGCACTAGAATGTTTTTTTCTGAAATAAAAGCGGGGGAATTTCTGACAGAACTAAAAGAGCAAGGGGGAGCTCGTAGGAAATAATTAAGGATAACTTACTAAGCCTGACAGGTTAAATCAGCAGATGACAAGAGGGGAGGAGAGGGGGAGCGACTCTACAACGCTAAGCGGACACGCATAGGTCAGGGATGACCTATTTGCCTGTCACAGGGGGGGAGCAATCGGGGTGGGGGGGTTTAAAGGGGGGGGGAGAAGGAAGAGAAGAAGTCACGGGTGAAAGGTGGTGGTGTAAAATAATACAGATTTGTAAAGTTTGTTGTGAAGCAGATAAAAAATGCACAGAAAAAGATAAAAAAGTAGCGGTGGAGCTGGCAAATGCTAAATTAGAATTATGGCAGTTAGGATAATGACGATCAATATTTGTGGGCTAAATAACATGGAGAAAAGGCAGAAGCTCTCTTCACTGCTGCGATTCTGGAAAATCGATATAACTTGTCTACAGGAAACACACATAGCAGCTGAAGAAAAATTCCTGCTTGGTCAGATGGGATTTGAGGTTCTCGCTAGCACAGGTCAAGAGGGAAGGACTAGGGGGGTGGCAGTTCTGGCCAGAAAAGGCGCTGTTAAAATCAAAAGGAAAAAAGAGGATTCTGAAGGGAGATGGGTGATGCTAGACATAGAAACAGCTGCAGGAAGATGTACTTTGGCCTCACTATATGGCCCAAATGAAGATGAACCGGAACTACTAGATTTTATTGATAGTGAGTTAGCCTTGTGGCCAGAGCCTGTGATCTGTTGTGGGGATTTTAATATCAATGGATTGAATGGAGTAATAGATGCAAGAGGAGGCATATATCAAGGAAGGAAAAAAAAGGTGCATAAAGCAGTACAAAACCTTGCTAGACATAATGTGCTGGTGGATATATGGTTGGAATTTAATCCCCTAGGCGTAGGTAGCACTTTTTATTCAGCGCCACATCAAACAGTAGCCCGACTGGACTATTTCTTTATTTCTAGTTCATTAGTCAGCAGGGCTAAAATAGAATGTCTCCCAAGAATAATGTCGGACCACAATCCGCTGGTGTTAAGCCTAGCAATGATACAAAAAGCGGAAAAAATAAATTCGACATGGACGTTTGAGAGAGGTTTGCTGAAGGAGGAGGAGTATATTATAAGGATGCAAGAATGGATGACCCAATTTTGGGACATAAATAGATACTCAGCCTCAGCAGATATGGTGTGGGACAGTTTTAAAGCAGGAGTAAGGGGAGAGACACTAAGCTATACCCTGGGAAGAAGTAAAAAGGAAAGGGAAAAGGTGGAAGAGGAGATTAGAAATTTGATCGCGCTGGAAAAAATGCTATTGGACGCAATAGAAAGACGAGATCCTATCGAACAGATTTTAGTGGCTATAGAGGTGCAGAAATCGGAAACAGGGACCACCTTGGCACAAAAAACAGCAAGAAGATACTTAGCAAATAAAGAAAAATGCTATGAATGTAACGAGAGGGTGGGACATTTGCTCGCAATTAGAACTAGGCAAACGCTAGCTGCAGGCGAGATTAAAGAAATTAAGGACTGCAATGGGATAATCGTTAATAAAGTGGAAGAGGTGCAGGAGGTGTTCAGATGATTTTAGGAGAGGCTATATGAGCAAGATAAGAATGATGAAGAGATAGAGACGAAAAGCCTGGAATACTTAAGGCAAGACCTACAAGAGGGGTTGAGTATAGAAGAAAGGGATAAACTAGATATGCAGCTAACGGTACAGGAGATAAGGGATGCAATATTCAGCTTACCATCTGGCAAAGCAACGGGACAAGACCAGATCCCGGTAGAATTCTACAAAACTTTCTGGGAGGTACTAGCTAAAGATATCTGGTCAATCTGCTGTTTGGCACAGGGAGGCAGAATAGTCCCTCAATCTTGGGCGGTCGCTGATATAATCGTGATCCTGAAAAAAGATAAACCCCCCACTGAGCCGGGCTCTTATAGACCCATTACATTGCTTAATGCTGATGTAAAAGATATACTCTAAGGCACTGGCCAATAGACTGAGTAAGGTGATAGAGAGGGTGGTCTCCCCTACACAACATGGATTTATTCCAGGCAAAGGAACGACTGAACACACTAGACAGCTGATCACTATATTGGATGCTGCCGCAGCCTTAGGGGATCCTGTCGCGGCTATCTTTTTGGATGCAGAGAAGGCTTTCGACAGGGTCTCTTGGGTGTACCTATGGAAGGCTATGGAGTGGGCTGGCATAGGGCAAGGTTATATAACTGCAGTACAGGCACTATATAAACATCCTAGTGCTAGGATACGTATTAACAGATCATATTCCAACGCAGTACAGATCAGACGGGGGACTAGGCAGGGATGCCCAGCTTCACCTCTACTATTCGCAATATATCTAGATCCCTACCTAAGAAGGCTTACAAAAAATAGGTGGATTAATCCAGTCGTATTACATGGAAAAGAGTATAAACTATTTGCCTATGCAGATGATGTGGCCATTATAACACCGACACCAGAGGAGTCACTGGTTGAAATAGAACAGGAGGCAAGAAAATTTGGAGAGGTGTCTGGATATTTAATAAATTGGGGGAAAACACAGGTAGTTCAGAATAGACACACCACATTTGCAGATGCAAGAGTTGTCTCAGACACAAAATATTTGGATGTTAAGGTGACGGCAGATTTAGAAAAATTAGTAGAGATAAATTTGGAACCATTACTAGCCAAGGTCAAAAGCAACTTGGAGAGGGTCAATAACCTACACTTGACTCTCATGGGCAGAATCAACTTTATTAAAATGGTTACTTTTCCGAAATGTTTATATTTGTTTAGGGCAATTCCACTCTTTATTGAAGGTATATGGTTTAACAAAATAGAATCAGTAATAAATAAATTAATTTGGGCACAGGGGAAGACACGTAGGGCGAACCGGTTTTTAACTCTACCACGTGAGAGGGGAGGTTGGGGAGCTCCTGATTTTAGATTCTATTACTGGGCAACAGCTCTACAATACTCCAAAGGATTATTAGGCGGAAGTGCTCAGGAGGAGGAGGGGAGAAAGTGCCCGGCGAATGTATATGAAGCACTCTTAGGTAAGGCGGCAGAAAACGCTTTAGTAACAACTGTGGACTTCGCATACTTTAAACATACAAGATTTAAGACCCTGAGTGCGATTTATAAAGTCTGGAAAGCAATAAAGAAAAAACTGGGACTGGGAAGGTTTAATAGGTACCTAAGGCTCTATATGAATAATGATCTCCCCATGGAAATTTTTTGCGACACAGTTATGAAGGAATGGGATGAGAAAGGGATCAAGAAATTGGGGGACCTAATGGACGCAGGGGGAGCAATCTTAACGTTCCAAAACATACAGCATAGGTATAATATAGCTGGGAACAGCTTCTTCAAATATCTACAAGTGAGGAGCTACTTCCATACAAAAACAGGGGGTGCAGGAGGGATGGAGAGTTGTAGGATAATGGACTACCTGGGAAGCAGCCTCTTATGCTCAATAGGACAGTTGTATGCAGAGCTACAAGTTTACAAAATAGATGACAGAGAGAAATATAGTAATAAATGGAGAGAACAGGTAAAGGCACGACCGGAAGACCTACAAATTTCCTTAGATTTTGGTCGAACTATCTTATGCTCAGCTACACTCCAAACCCAACACTATAAAACAGTTTATTCACTATATTTCACACCGGCCAGAATAGCCAGCTGGGGAGGCTCTACTGGAATAACGTGTCCAAGGTGCAATTCAACACAGGCTAATATAACACATATGTTTGCAAACTGTCCGCAATTATACACTTTAAAATTGGCTATAGAAGAGTTTCTGGAGAAATCACTGGGAATAAAAACTAAATTAACTGAGGAGCTGATAATTCTGGGGTTAAGCTTAGTGGAAAATACAACTTATCCAGAATTCCTATTCATGGTTACAGCAGTATACAGGATAGTTGTCGCAAAAGCGTGGAAGGAGAAATCAGCACCGTCGTTCCAGACTTGGGTAGCAAGACTACTATCTACATACAACTTAGAGAGGGCCATATATGACAGAAAAGGAAGGAAGGCAAAAGTTCTGGGGGGTAAGATATGGTCTCCCATTGAGCAATGGAAATGTAGGAAAATTATCGGTGGTAGTAATTGAGAAATTTGTTAGATCTATAAGATTAATAGATAAGATGTAGGATGTACTATACTTATATTTAGTGTTCTTTGTGTTTTAATTTTGCATTTTTTTCTTTTTTCATTTATTAATACAAATCTGTATTTGTTGTAAAAGATTGTGTAATGCTGTAAATACACCGGATGTAAAAGAAAAAAGTGGGGGGGGAAAAAAAAAAACTTTTGAATAAAGATATTTAAAAAAAAAAAAAAGGAGATGTTTGTATCCGTGTTCCTTAGATGCTCCCTTGCTCTCTCTTGCTGGAACTTCCTTTTTGTAAGATGAATCATAATGAGCTTATGTGCGTACCTATGATGATCAATTAGGCATTCTTTCAGGAAAAAGTCTATTTACCCCTTTGAAGTTCCTGCCACTTAAACAAATCCATCAGAAACATACTCTTATTTCCTGAAATCTTACTTCAACAAAGATAAACTTCAGTTTTTCAGTTACCATCCAAACACTGTTACCTCTCTAATATACTCTAGCACGTTGCTCATGTGTTACTACCTGAAGGAGCAATACCTCGCCCAGGAAGTTAAGATACCAAGTACCATATGGTTTACGTCAATCAAAAAACCATAGTACTTAACTCCTCACTAACCACAACTCTGGAATCTGTAGTGCCATGCAAATTCAACAATATTTCACTAAAATAAACTACCACCAAACTCCAACCTATCCAAAAGAAAACGATAACTGGTGAAACAAGTACTCTGATGTTGCATGTATTGGCCACACAGGAAAACACTAGTGGCATTACCATCTGAGCATGGTAGCATCTGAAATGACCATTAGGAGTGATCCTTTTAAAAAATTTGGTAAGTGTACAACAAGCAGGTATAAATAACAATGAATAAGAGTACAGGCTAATCATTACAAAAAATATTATTGATAGCAAGCATTTAGCTCCTACCTCAATGTACCTTAAGAAGAAGTTGTAGCGTAGTTCCTATATTCCCAATAGGCTCTGCACATTGGAATAATATAAACAGCAGTGTAGATGTAGGACTGACATCGACTAGGTCTCTACTGACTATATTAGACTTAATTAGTTTTGCCAGCTAGCTCAGAGGTCACTAGAAACTTTCTCGAATGTTCGGGAAAGAGTTTACTCTCCAGATTTAGACAAGAAGGGATTAGCTTCTGACAACCATACAAACATGACAACTTTGCTCCCTCAGAATAGAGTCTATCTCTAGAGTTGTGTGAAAACAATAGGCAGCTATTTCACTCAGTCAACCGTGCATACTAAGTTTCACCAGAGTGCAGAGAAATAGAGAGACGGGCGTTTTCAATAAAAGGTGTTATTTTATTGAGCACTCTTCTTTCTCATGCAAGAGAAATGAATTGCCACAATTGTAATACTTATCATGAAGTAAAGTGCGTACAGTAAAAGTAGTATTATGAAATAATACTGTAAAAGCATAAATATGGTTTATTAGCCATATGATACTTTAAAATAGATAAAATATATACATACATAAAAACATTGACTAACGTACTCAACTGGTGCTTGTAACTACGCCTACCCCGATGTACCTGACCTAAGCCTAATACTTGGGAAGGAGTAAGTAAGTAGCAGTTTAAGTTAAGTTGGTAAAGATTGTTTTTGCCAAGGATCTGAATCAAGAATTCTCTTAAGGGTTTAGTCAGCTCCGTACCTTGGTGATAGAATGTGGGAGGTCTGGTATCTCTTTCTTCAGGACTCGATCTCCCAGCAACCCGCAAGGGTGACTCGGGAACACCGGAGCAGGATTTTCTCGGCGTGAGAAAAAGTAGCTTCTCCAGCGCGTCAAAGGGGAGGGGCGGCTTCCGTGGGCTCTCGCATCAGCTGGGCTCTCGGGCAAGTAGATAGCCGCTCTGCTTCAAACCACCGTGTGTTTGCTTAAGGCAACTGTTGGTATATTTATACCTGAAAGGTGCCGTGTTTGACGTAAGGTTGGACATAAGACCTCACTAAGAACTAACAGTTCTTTCTGGACTCCAGGAGTTCTTGTTCAAATCAAAACAAAAGCAGGGGGGGATTTCCCGGGCTGCTTGAGGCTTGGTTTGTATAAAGAACGCGTTGTGCTTTCTAGGAGTCGATGGGAGTAGCTGTGCTGTGCTTTGGACTGCATGGGCTATTACTGAATATGGATATGATTCCTATGCCTTAATAAGGATATTATTAATTATAACCGCATAAGGGCATGAATCAGGAATATCGAATTAGGGTCCTAGATAGAAATACAACACCCACTCCACGGATTAATGTCCATCATTACTAAAAAACTAAGCAATAGTAAACATATAACAATGCATGTGTGTTTTCCAACCCACCCCAAAATACATATTCGCATTTGAAATGGTATACGGTAAATACACGAAAATGAGTGTTCGTACTGTACGTTTCTCAAGCAGTGTCGTCATTCAGTTAAAAACATATATATATATAAGCTGAATGAATTGCGAAAATTACACGTGAAATGGCTCTGAATACAGAAAAGAAGGTCGAGACCATTCCATCACATATTTATACAAAATGCTGTATATATGCTAGAGGCTGAAGTAAAATATTGTCTCTAGCATCCTAAAAATAGAAGCTCAGTTCTCTAAGAATAGTTCTACTTCAAGCAGAGTACCATGTGCCAAAAAAAGGTAAATATTTTGGAAAAAATGGAGAAAATAATTTCGCTTTCAGGGAAAAAAATAGTTCCAAATGTTTTCAGTAGCTTTGTTTATCAAAACTGAAGGCCGAAATCAGAGTTCAGGGAACGCTGTGTGATCATTGTTTTTAAATGTTATTCTTGTTGTTAGGAGAGAACATCATATCAGACAGACTCGCAAAACATTAGTCTACAACATTAGGTCAAAGTTCGACCAAGTTCGAAAATGCTGCAACTGTGCAGTTCGGAGCGTGATTGCTATCATCGATGTTTGGATCAGCAATGCTCACAGAAGGTTGTGCCTGTTTGGTGCTGCTTTCCTCTCGTACCTCACCGCCACCTACTCGTAGTGGTGAAGTCTCAACAAATGCCGTCATCAGAATAGGTAGCCGCTGGGGACAACAAGATGCATGAGTCGTTACAGGACCTAGCAAAGTATTGATAACCTTTGGTACTGCTGATGGTAGTGTAAGACAGACGTCCAACACGCATTCTTCTCCGCATAGCAGACATCGAAGCACAGGTAAGATGCAATCCTGCCAGATTGGTCTGAATGAAAGAAACCAGGTTGTACTCAGATCTCTTACCTGCCAATCCGAGGACCTTAGTGATACGGTCTAGGTATCGTATTGCTAGGATCGTTTCTTCCATCGTTGCTGGAGTCTTGTCTGTGAATTGGCTTGCCATATCGGAGCAGAAGGAACAAAAATAAAATTCCTGCCATGAGTCCCAAGATTAAGGGTAGGCCGCCAAAGACAGAATGGACAAAATTCGGGAAGATGCCCAGAACTGTTTCAAAGGGTGCTAACAGTCCTAAAAAAACTGTCTGAAATACATGTGCGATGGCACTGGTATCAGACATGTTTAAGATTTGGCTTAACATTTCTACTAAATGGACGGGGCAATTTGTCGATAAAAGAGAATGAATCTCTGCCGATGTCCTTGCCACTTTCAGATCATACGTTTCTTTGGATGACGTTAGAGGCACAGTTGTCTGTAAAAGAATAGACTTCATTCTGCTTAAAGTATCAATTCGAATAGAAGAGATATTCAAAGAAGGCCAGAACGCAGCCCCCATATCTGGATTGCTGTGTGGGTACAATACTTGCATACAGCAAACGACCCTGGAAGTTACGGTCACGAGATAAGCTTTCCCTGGCACCATTCCACAACAGCTGTGGTCACTTATTAAAACGTAACCCCCGTTACTAAGTTGTCTAAAAAATGGCTCTATCTGTTTTGCAGGCGTGCCATGCAGGTGACATGAAAGGTTATTTGCAGACCCTTCACAGGCTCCATGCAAGTTAATACCTTGACACAGAAGTGTACCGCTTAGTGATTTTTTACATTTGGTACCACTATGGAATACCTCCCTTTTCCCTTCACTATAACATCTGTGTGTGTAGGGTAAACCTCAGGTTGATTTGATGTATTCTTTACCCAACCTTTCATACTGGCCAGCAGGTATATACTCTTGGCAGTATTTAAACTGGAAAGTTGTTATCGGAATTGAAATTGTTCTGTGTATTATCCATTCAATGACAGGTCTCTCTGACATTGTCAATGGTAATCTCTCATGTTTGGAAAGTGGAGACCTCTCGGTCACCCCGAACGTATGGCTGGGTGCCCCGATCGCCCGGGAAACCTTTGCGGGCAGGGGGCGTGTCCCCAGCCGGTATGCTCAGAGTGGCGTGGCTGGAGCACGCCCCCGCCGCCTAAGAGGGTTGTCCTAAACACCCGCCCGGAAGTCCGTGAACCTCTGGGCGGGATGGGGATGCTGCTCCGCCTTCCAGCTGCAAGATAAAAGGTGCAGGAATCGAGGCAGGCATCCTCTTGTTCCTGCGCTCTGAAGGCTGCACCACTCGTCGCTCGTGAGCCCTCAAGGGAACAAGCTGCAGTTTTTGAACATGTAATCGCTGTTTTTTCTGTTTCAGTCGTCGAGGCGTAGCTGGTCCGAGTCACTACTTGAAAACAGGCAGAGATAAAGCAGATCACAGATATGCCTGGTAAGAAGAGTGGAAAGAGCTCTGAGATGGAACGAATGCTGCGCACACAGGTGAACCAAGTGTCGGCGATGGACAGGAAATTCGGTAAAGTAGACCAACTGGGTCGCGGCTTAGCGGCGCTCCGGAAACAAGTGGAGGCTCAAGCGGGGCCCTCAGGGCAACCTAAGAGGATCGTAGGGCCTGCTTTGCCAAAAATTACCCCAGGGGGGATAAGGGGAAAAAGAAGAAGGGGAAAGTGGGTCCTAGCGAAGCCCCAGCCTCGATGGAGGTCTTTCTGGTCCCAGAAGTAACAGCGCCTAGCCCGGTACCCACACCGGATGGGGGATTGCCAATCCCTGTGGTAATGATCAAATACCCCCGAACTAGAGATTCATTTGGCGGCTGTGTTGCCCTGGTTGAAAAAGGGAGCGTGGGGATCCGCGGCTATGGAAGACCCAGCCGAAGAGGCTAGGCAGATTATCGACCAGCTCAGGCAGACAAGGGGCGCTGGGGCTGCGAACGTGCCTTCTATTTCTCCGCAGGTGGCGAACCTGGCCGCGGTCGAAAATCGGAATAAGTCGACGGACACGACCGGAGGTATGACAGAAGACGGTAAGAGGTTGCTCCCAATAATGGGGGAGGGCGCTGTGCCTTCAAGGCGGGAATGCTTGGCGCAAAATGTTCCTATGGCCACAAAAGAAATGGTGTCTGCGAATAAGTGCATTAATATGTTTTCATTGTTGACTGACAATCGTAAGTTAGAATATGCCAAGACCCAGAAGGATTTATGGCACCCCAGTGAATGGAGGGCAAAAATGGCAGAATTCAGGGTTGAAGAGTCTATGATGAACTGGATCAGGTTTTTTTCAGTTTTTGTAGCAATTATGGGTGAGCGAACACCAGAACTGTTGGGAGACCTTGCTTGCTACCAGAGCAGGATCACGGGCTTCCATGAGAAGTATGGAGGGGACGCATGGAAAGGGTATGACGTGGCATTTAGGAAAGAAAAAGAGTTCAATGAATCACTGACTTGGGATTGTTTGGACACTCTATCTTGGCATGCGTAGTTCACACCGGGCCCGGCGAGTGGATCAGGGTCGAGTGCAAACGGCTCCAGGGCTTTTCGGCAGAAACATTTGCAGCCCTTTCGACCAGCTCACCAGGGAGATACGCAGTATAGATCAGGCGGGATTGGGAATAAGCAGGGAGTATGTTGGGGTTTTAACAAGGGAACATGTAGCAGGCCGCAGGGAACATGCAGGTTCAGGCATGCCTGCGCAAGTTGTGGTGACACCTCCCACCCCGAAACTTGCTGCTGATCCAGAGGCAATAGTACTGGAGGAAAAGGGGGTACCAAGCAGGACTGATACGGCGCTTCCGAGGTCCAAGCAATCACCTGTGGATATTCTGGCTTTGACTCCCTTGCTGAGCAAATACCCTGATCATGTGTCCACTGGGATCCTGCGAGATGGCTTTTCGTATGGTTTCAGGATCCCGGCAGGTGATTTTCCGGGGGCTCCCTTATGCAAAAACCAACTGTCCGTGATGCACAACCCGACGGTGGCCGCCACAAAAATCGCAAAACAGGTCCGCTTGGGGCGGGTAGCAGGCCGTTTGGGGAACCTCCAACGGCCAATTTTGTGTGTTCCCCATTAGGGGTAGTTCCCAAGAAGGAGCCGGGAGAATTCAGGCTCATTCATAATCTATTGGCACCAAGGGGGGCTTCCGTTAATGAGGCAATAGATGCAGACATGTGCAGTGTGAGGTATGCATCATTCGATGACGCACTGGTAATGTTGAATCGCCTAGGTCCCGGTGCATTGTTAGCAAAATCGGATATTGAATCCGCATTTAGGTTGCTTCCGGTGCATCCCCGGGTCCAGCACTTGTTGGGTTTTGCATTTCAGGGGAAGTACTACATGGCTATGTGCATGCCGATGGGGTGTTCAATTTCTTGTGCTTATTTTGAAATGTTTAGCTCGTTTCTGGAGTGGGCATTCTAGGAGGCCTCAGGGCGCCAACATGTGATGCATTATCTCGATGATTTCTTGTTTCTCGGTCCGGCGGGCTCTCGGGACTGTGCACGGGCATTGCAGGACTTCTGCGTGCTCATGCTGGGTTTCGGGGTCCCGTTGGCGCCAGGTAAGAAGGTGGGTCCAACTACCTCCCTGGATTTTCTGGGTATCGAACTAGACTCTGTGGAGGGTTGCTTCCGTCTGCAGGCAGAGAAGATCGCCAAATTCAGGGACTCCTTGTTGCAATGTCTTCGGAATGACAAAGTGACACTGCACCAATTACAGCAAACAGTGGGACAGCTGAATTTTGCATTGAGGGTTATACCAATGGCTCGCCCTTTCTCCCGATCCATTGCCCAGGCCATGGTTGGCCTAAAGGAAGGGCACCATCGTACGAGGCTGTCGGCAGAGGTTCGCCAGGACATGCTCATTTGGCTGGCATTCTTGGCGGATTTCAACGGCCGAGTAGTCTGGAGCAAAGCCCCGGCCTCGTCAGCAGAATTAGGTTTATGGACCGACTCTGCGGGCAGTGTGGGGTTTGGCGCGATCCTGGGTAACCGATGGTCGGCCCAGAAATGGCCAGCATGGTGGGAAACAAGTGGCTTGACGAGCAACATTGGTTTTCTAGAGTTATTCCCCATCTGGGTAGCATTGTCGACCTCGCCGGAAGAGTTCCGAAACCGCTTGGTGATATTTTGGTCTGATAACATGACCGTAGTCGAGTGCATTAACCAGCAGGCAGCACGCTGCAAGTGGATATTCCGATTGTTGAAAGAAATTGTGTTGAAATGCTTGAAGCTAAATGTGCAATTCAGGGCAAAACATGTGCCGGGAGTACTGAATAATGCAGCTGATGCTCTCTCTCGTTTCAAAATGCAGGCTTTCAGGGATTGTTTACCCTCAGCGGAGCTAGTGGCAGCGCCATTTCCCGAAGTATTGTGGCAAATCGGCGCCCCGGACTACAAAACCTTGTGGCAGCCAGTTTAGTGCCCAGGACAAGAAAAGCTTATGAAGGGGCGTTCAGCTCATATTGCGCCTTTTTGGGCCCTGCATGGGAGCATAGATGGGGTCAAGAGGGGTCCTTTACCCAATTTTTAGTGGCACTTCATGAGGAGGGCCGGTCGGTGGCAACCGCCAGTCGGTATAAGGCCGCCATATCGTTTATGGCCCAGCTCCAGGGGATCAGGGACCCGACGGACTCCTTATAGTCAGAAAGGGGCTGCGCGGTTGGAAGCGTCTAGAGGGTCGCAAAAAGGATACCAGGCATCTGATAGGATTTGACAGGTTGACCGCTTTGTTGGCTAAACTAGAGGAGACATGCTCATCACCTGGTGAGGTCGTCCTATTCCGGGCAGCATTTGCGCTGACATTCTATGGGGCCCTGCGAGTAAGCGAACTAGTGGCTGCCAACAAAAGAGATACCGAGGGGGGTCTGCGCAGGGACCACACGCAAGTGAGGGGGGATTCCCTGCTGATCACGATAGCCAGGTCAAAGACAGACCAGGAGGCCCAGGGGAGTAGCATTGTGTTGCAGCGCGCTCCAGGTAGCCCCTGTTGTCCAGTGAGGCATGTTGAGGCTTACCTAAAACAAAGGGTGACGACGTGGGGGGGGGCCTTGCTGCGACATGCTGACGGCCCCCGGTTAACAAAGTTTCAGTTCCAGAGAGTGCTGGCAATCACGATTGCAGCTGCGGGTTTGAACCAGAGGGATTTTGGGACTCATTCCTTCAGGATAGGGGCCGCTACAGAAGCCACGGCCGGGGGTCTGCGGGCAGACAATGTTAAACAATTAGGCCGCTGGTCTTCGAATTGTTTCAAACGGTACGTGCGGCTGCACATGTTGTAACTTACTAAAGAAGTGCACTCACGCTTGTTGTCTTTTGTTTGGATTACAGTTTCACGAGCCTGATTTTTGTACTTACCTGTTAAAGTATGAGGAGTAGATATTTTTGCATTCTATATTTTTTCATCAATATTTTTACATCAATATTTTTTACTTCAATCTTCTTTCAGTGAACCCTTTCTGAGCACCTAAATAGGGTAGTCCCTGTCCCCACAAAAAGAGCAGCATACCCCCCTGAAGCCAGAAAGGGAAGGGTCTTGTGCACTACAAAGACCTTTCTTTGTGGTCACTCAGCCAGTTAGGGCTCAGTAAACTACCTCTCCCTTGCAATCCAACCAGTTCTGTAATATCCACTTGTTAGAGCCCCTGAGCACTTCCTTAACAGATCCACACTCACTGGCCAGGTGAGTCCCAAAAGTCGACCTGTACCACTGGTGCTACGGAGTAAGATTATATCTATCTAACTCTATTTATAAATATTCAAATCTTCTTCAATATTCCTTGCAGGGAGATGAGCATTTTTTAAAATAAAGAAATCGTCTTGGCTATCTTTAAAATGAAAGTAAATATGTGTTAAAGCATGTGTTCAAGTGACTAGGATACATGTTAAGGACCCTTATTCACATCTCATATGGTGCAGGTGCTGGTAACTAAGGGGCCCATTAGGATGGCGGGCGGAGGCACCACCGCAGTGCTGGCGGAAAATGCCTTTTTCCGCACGCCAGCAGCGGTCCTCACATCCACCATATTAGTATGACAAAACATAGCCCATTTCCCATCCCTGCTGTGTGACCCGAACCGCCATCCAAAGCGCCCGCCACCGCAGTGGTGAGAGCCAATGGAGACCCACCGCCGTGCGGAATGACAGCCAGTCACACGACAGTGGAGAAACTGCACAACCAAAGACGGCGGAAGCACGACTGCGGAGCGCGAAACCAGAGTCCGGGTCCTCACTGCCTGGTCCTGACCGCAATGGATCCAGCTGTACACATCTTCCCGGTGCTGTACCTGATACACTACCAGCCATTCATGCATCATCGCGGATGCCACCGCAGGTACGCAATAACACAACTGTCCACACAACAACAACACACAATCCCTTGGCAGATATAGGGTTCCTGTCCACACCAGACACACTGGCGGTGACCACTACACATCCACAAGTGTACACACACATGTCCTACCTGTCACTAAATCACCCCTCCGCATCCGGGTCACCCACCAACAGCGATATTGATGCAATGTCCCAGTCATGTCACCGCAGCCAGGAAGACGTGGGAAAACATGCGCACAATGCAGAAGGTAGGCCCAGCGCCAGGCATTGGCAGTGCACAAAGAACAAAGGGCCACACCTCAGAAGGTAGGCCCAGCGCCAGGCATTGGCAGTGCACAAAGAACAAAGGGCCACACCTCCACCCTCCACACACTAGGCCCCCCAAACATAAAGGGACATGCTATGTGTCCCCACCTGAGCCCCCATGCGCAAGAAACAGCCAGGTGAACCCTTACCCGCACACCAATCAACCAGGGAGACAGTCTCAGCTGGTTGGGCTGCAGAGGAACACACAGCACAGAACTCACACACCAAAACCCACACTACACTCATGGCAAGAAAACAGAGTCCATGCACAAAATGAACATTCACACAGAATATGAACAATCATCCAACTGGACACACAGCCTGTCAAGTCACACAGACATATCCCACACTGACACACAGCCACATACTCAGACCAGATGCCAGCAGTAATGGAGGACGCCAAATAGGAAAGCTAAAGTGAGGTGCACAAAAATGGAAGGCCAAGGAGACAACCACTAAGCATGGGTACATCACATGCAAGAGAAAGAACATATAACAACACCCTTAGCAAATCAAATCACACGTGGCTGGCACAGTGAGTGAAATTAAACCACAGTTACCCCTGTGCAAAAATTCAGGAAGACAGCAAGGAAAGCCATGTGTAGGCACAGGGATGAAAGGAGGTCTTTGAAGTCAAACAGTGAACAACCACACATCTGCATCCAACTACTTGACAGGTGTATGTCAGTAGCACATCCTACAGGGCCCATGGGCACACTCCATGACTGTCAAACCTAAGTAGGATTCTTCACACATAACCCCCCACCTCACACCTGCAGCACACAATCCCAGTGTCAAACACACAGAAGGGTGCCAAAAATGTCCAGTCAATACACTGACAAACAATCACACTCCCTGGGGGGCATACAAAAACACCACACACACACTCAGGAATGCCTGAACCAATGCTGGCACAAAAACAACAGCCATTTACAAAACTCAATAACAACATACACAGAAGGACAACATGACCAGACCTGTGCAGTAAAACAGTGGAAAGGCAATAGGAGGCCAGACAGGACTGGAGTACACAACATCCATCAGTCAGGAATTATGCACCAACAACATCCATGCCAACACAGACAAGAAGTGCATCATCTCAAAACAATCATGGACACAAACTGGGACCAATGGGCCTACAATGAAACACAGACATACCACACCATCCATCAAGTCAACATGGTGTCATAATGTACCACATGCACCATCCTGACAAATGACATGTCACATATGAGAGGAGAAAACCCCAAGGATGCACCCAAAAAAGCCCAGGAACAAGAATAGCCCTAAGTGCATTTGACAGCCACAGAAGTAATGCACGCTACGCTGGCAACACACATCTGAATGAATCACAACACAGTAACAAAACATACACACTGACATGTAAATAGAACAGCACACACAGGGCATCTGTCAGCTGCAAGAGACAACACAGGCCAAACACTGCACACATCCACATCAGGCACACAACAGATGCACATGCCAATACATCACATTGCAAACACAGCAGGACATCAGGGGGTGCACACCAGGGAAAGACTAGGTATTATATACTCACACCATTGCATGGAACTTTCGCCCAGTGACCAACATCCCTTTACTGGCCAAGCTGACTGAGAAATGTGTGCAGAACCAACTGAGCCAACACATCACCAAGTTCTCCTTGCTAGATGAATGCCAATCAGGATTCAGAGCAGGGCACAGCACGGAAACAGCGATCCTCCATATTATTGATGATGCGCTACAGCCCCTTGACCAAAATCAAGCATGCTTACTGATTCTCCTTGACCTGTCATCGGCATTTGACACGGTAAATCATGAAGCATTACTGACCAGGCTACGGGACAGGATGGGATTGTCGGGAATTGTGCTGAAATGGTTCGATTCCTTTTTACAGAACAGAACGCAGCGCTTCCTGGTTAACCAATCAATCTCACTTCCGTGCCCTATCTCAATTGGAGTCCCTCAAGGATCAACACTATCCCAGATCTGTTTTAACCTATACGTCGAACCACTCACAGAAATTCTCCAAAAATCTCAAATATCCTATCACATGTATGCTGAAGACACGCAAATATACTTAAAGATCGCATCCCTAAAAGATTTGGAACTAATGAATGAGACACTAAAAATGGCACTTCAATGGTTAACCACAAACCACCTGAAGCTTAACGCACATAAAACAGAGTTCCTACTAATCTCACCACCAAGCAGCCATACAGAAATAAAGGAATGGACGAAAGTCGTGACTGCGCAAAACTGCACCCCAACCCTTGTCAACTCAGCTAAATCTCTAGGAATCACCTTAGACGAGAATCTAGACATGAAAGCCCACATTAACTCAATGGCGAAAAGTGCCAGCTTTCACTTGAACTACTTAAGAAAATTTAAACCATTCATCTCAGAGACGGACCTCAAATTGACAATCCAATCCTTAGTTATCACGAGGATTGAATATGGCTGCACCACCTTGGCTGGCTTACCAAAAATGTCTACAGCACCACTGAAAGCCTGCCTTAACGCTGCGGCAAGACTTATCACTGGAACCAGGAAATATGATCATATATCCCCGCACCTGAAAGTACTAAACTGGCTACCTTACGAAGCAAGAATCCAAATGAAGATAGCATGTATCACACACAAAGCACTACACGACAATACCCCAAGATATCTAGCCAAGAAAATTCAGCTGTCCGGTGGCAACCGACCAGCTAGGAGTGCTGAGGAGTTGCTGCTACGGCCAGCCATCTTCCGAAAGAAAAAAACCTATGACAGAGCGTTCTCAGGAGCTGCCCCCAGAATATGGAACTCTCTCCCTCCAAACATCAGGAAGATCCAGAATCTGGTAACATTCAAGCGGGAAGTGAAGAGCCTGCTGATGAATAGATACATTACTTAGTGAAGATCACTGTTCATGGTTCTGATATACTACTGTCCTAGTACAGATCATATATGCCATGAGAAAGGGAAGCATAGTCAATACTATAAGGAACACGTATCCTATGATATGAGAACAACCTAAAGGCCACTAGTAATGGTTATTTTGACTGAACATGAGAACAGCATCTCTCATGAACCTATACCGAGCTACCTCATATTTGTTATATATACCTGTTTTTGTTATTAATTTAGTCATAGCATATTATTTACGCTAACATCACATGTGTTACGAATATATATATCATCTACCTCACAGCGGTTGTACTTTAACTGTTTATATATATGTTAACCCTTTTCCTCTCTTATGTTAAACGCTCTGATACCCACGGGTCTTGTTCGCGCTATACAAAACTTTATAATAAATAAATAAATAAATAAATTGCATGCACGACAAGCAGTGTGTGCACACCAAACATACCAGTTCCACACAGATATGAGTGACACATCATGAACCCCACAACACTAATCAGCACAGCACACAGACAACATCACGCTCAGGAAGGGAAGCAGTACCTCAGCAAACACACATACAGCTAACCCAACCCCCATAGATACAGCTAACCCAACACCCATAGATGCACAAGTCTGGGACCTCCAGGTGACAACAACATCACCAGAGGACTGTGCAGCCCAAAAAAGTTGACCTCCATATGAGCAACCATGGCTGCAAAACAAGGCAAGAAAATCACATATAACCAATTGGGAAACCCTCCTGAGTGGCACATTGGTCATGTGCACAAATCAGCACCACAAAGCATAGTCTAACAAATGAAGTGATGGGGAGGCACAAACACTGGCAACCCAAGGGGAGAGGTCACATGAGTGTGAAGTGGTGTGTACATCAGTATTGGACAGGTCAGGAGTGCACCATACAAAAATAGATGGAGTGCATACTCACAATGGGTAGGCATCAGAGGCACAGATAGGGGATGGCATGACTCCACACCCCACATGCCATACTGGAGCAAAAAAGCCCCAAGTGACAGCAATGCAAAAGAAAACACACCCACAATGTCAGTGTGGATGAGCAGACCTGCAGAGTGAGTACATACAGTATCACTGACTTGCCAGTCACACACTCTGCATACTCACAATTGCCACCAACAACAAGTAGGTGTTCCCCAGAAGTGCAGGGACACACCATCACACTGTACAGTGCACAACCTCCAATTCCCACATGTGCCCACAATCACAAGGACAGGGCTGACAAATCCAAATAACAGGCACTCAGCTTCTGGGCAACACATGTGTGCAGTGGACATTGCAGGGGCACACACACATAAACATCACTGACAAATTCCCCCCTTAACACTGCACACTTCTTGACCACCCAAGTGCACACATTGAAATCCACCCATGTGATTAGGATGACTGGTCATCACAAGATGAGCCTACACCAACACTGCTGGTCACACATCAAGAATGATCACACAGACATGATGACCCTAGCCAGCCAGCCTGCAATACTTTGGATAGAATCCCACTTCATGCTGGCAGTGCATACAAACATAACATCTGTATAATATAGCTAACCTGACCAAACAGTGAATATGATAATAGTAGTTCATCACGAACCAATATCATTGGACCCTCAAGCCTCAGAGTCAAGAAATACTAAAGTGCTTGCTCTGAAAAACCCTGAAAAAGTGGCGTGCAGAGCATGTGTCACAGTAAACCATAACCACACAAAAAAACCTTTATTTAGCAAGGACACTGACAAGGCAGACAACAGGAGTAACTGTCTTTATTCACATATTACACATATAGGCACCACAAGTAGACAAGAGTAAGGCCAGTGGCCAGTACAAAGAGCAGAGTAGTTACATGAGATCCTGCACAGGGAAGGGGCAAACAGCAGTGAACATCAAGGCCAGTGGCCAGTCCAAGGTGCAGAGTAAGTACATGAGAAGCTGCACAATGAAGGGGCAAACAGCAGTGAAAATCAAGGCCAGTGGTCAGTCCAAGGTGCAGGGTAAGTGCATGAGAAGCTGCACAGGGAAGGGGCAAAAAGCAGTGAACATCCGGGCAAGAGGCCAGTACAAAGTGCAGATAAGGTACATGAGATCCTGCACAGGGAAGGGGCAAACATCAGTGAACATCAAGGCCAGTGGCAAGTCCAAGGTGCAGAGTAGTTACATGAGATTCTGCACAGGGAAGGGACAAACAGCAGAGAACATCATGACCAGTGGCCAGTCCAAGGTGCAGAGTAAGTACATGAGAAGCTGCACTGGGAAGGGGCAAACATCAAGGCCAGTGGCCAGTCCAAGGTGCAGAGTAAGTACACGAGAAGCTGCACAGAGAAGGGACAAACAGCAGTGAACATCAAGGCAAGTTGTCAGTCCAAGGTGCAGCATAAGTACATGAGAAGCTGCACAGGGAAGGGGCAAATATCAAGGCCAGTGGCCAGTCCAAGGTGCAGATGAGGTACATCAGAAGCTGCACAGGGAAGGGGCCAACAGCAGTGAACATCAAGGCCAGTGTCCGGTACAAAGTGCAGATGAGTTACATGAGATCCTGCACAGGGAATGGGTGAGACTGTACCCTGCCATGTTCAGCAACACCGTCAGAGGGGTAAAAATGGGCAGTCCAGGCACGACTGTGGGAGAGGCAGATGTGTGAGGGTGAATTTCACTCAGACTTGGCTGTCAGTCGGACTGGGAGGTGGCTGAGTGTCGGGGATAGTTGGAGTACTGGACTGAGGACAGGGAGGCCCAGCTTAGGAACGGGTCTCAGTGGCTTTGGAAGCCGGAGGGCTGCTTGGCCCGGGTGGTGGCACGTGGAGGTGTAGTCATGCTTCCGTGAGATACATGAACTATTATCAAGAATGGGGTGACCCAAAGTGGTCCTGGACCTGGGTACAGTACGTTATCAAAAACAGTGGTCCTAGACCTGAATCCAATTCTAGAGTTTATCAAACTTGTAATCATTAGTTACTTAATGAGAGCTTTCATTCACTTGCTCATGGTATCTAATCCAAACATTTATATACAAAATGCATCAACCCAAAGTAACAAGCTGGAGAATTAATACATTTTAATTCTACCAAAGATGTATTGCATTTATAATTCAAAGGTAATTCATAACATTCAAATACAAAATAGAGGATGCTCAAGGGGATGTGCAAGAAGGTAGTGCTTGGGAGTTAAGGCGAGTGAGTGAAGAGGGGGCAAAAATTAGTGACAATATTTAAAAACACAATGCTGGTTCATTGATTCCAAACATTCTTAGCTTAACTTGGCCGAAACAGGTTCCCGGATTTGGAAGTGTTGCCACGGACGCTCTCGAAACACAGTGACCTCATCGGCACTCCACAACATAGAGGAAGACGCTACTGTGATGTGAGATACATGGATGGGAGAATGTGGAGGGGTATCTTTCCACTTCATGGGAACTCGATTGGGAAGTATTGTCTTGGTAGGAGTGGTAAGTGGGGCAGACACAACAGGCACACTCTCCACCAAAGCTGCATCAGGTTTAGCCTGTGGCCATCCCTCTGGGGTCTTGCTGGATCTAGCGGCACGCTTGGCCTGGCCTTGCCTTTGCCCCTCCATCACCTGTTTACCAGGTGTACCCCCTACAGTGGCCTCCTTTCCCTGCTTCAGGGCTCAGGATGGGAGTTGTGATGGATCACCCTTTGAACTCTTTTTATGTGTACTCTTAGCAGGCACCAGCTTCTCAGCGGGCATGGCAATTGTCTGCTTGTCTTTACAAGACACGTTTGGACAGGAGAGTCCTTGGCTCGGGATGGCTCTGAGGCATGTGAGCCTGAGGCCTGCATCTTGGCATTATGGCCCTGGGTGTCGCCTGAAGGGCTTTTGCCTTTGTGATCTGGGGTGGCTTTAGTTTTCTGTGTGGATGGTGTATGCACCCTGGACTGCTTGGGCTGCTGCTGTTGTGCTGCGTGTGCTGTATCGTGCCCTTGAGGTCTGTGGTGTGTGGTCACTATTGTCAGATGTAGCCACTGGCTGGGGGGTGGCCAAAGGGACCGTAACTGAACTCTGAGATTGTGCCAGTTGAATGGCTGCCGTCACTGCAGAGAACAAAGGCTGGACAGTCTGGTGTAGCCCACCCACGTCTGAATGAATGCCCTCCATGAAAGCAATGACCTGTGCCCATTTTTTGTTGTGGTCTAGGAAGGCATTGATGAGAGTTTTCTGGCACACACACAGCTGGTGCAAAAGGTCTACCGACTCAGCACTGATGGCAGCAGGGGGAAAGAGGCGGCAGTGTCTGGGGTGGACGACACTCTTCCCTTACTGGTGCGAACATGGGCAACAACAGTGGAAGTAGCTGGGAGGGTAGGCACTGGATGCTGTGTGGCGGAAGAGGAGGCAGAGCCCCCTTTCCCTGTGCCCGCCAACATAGATGTGTCACCGCTGACGTCAGATGATGTTGAGGTTCGTGTTTCTGGTTGTGATCCCTCAAGCACACTCCTGTCCCCCTCCGAGACGCTGGTGACATCAATGTCACTGTGCTTGTGTGTAGCAGTAATGCTTGATACCTCACCTCTGGTATCTGTCCCCTGTCCTTCCATGCCCAGGGGAGATGCAGCAAGAGATAAAGGTGTAGGGTCAGTTCAGTGGTATCAACACAACCATCATATGCAAGCAAAGCACTAAACAAGATGATGATATCCCCATGTTGCAACCTCAATTCAAATCTTGATTTTTGCGTGTCATCATTCAAACGTGGCATAAGTAAGCCATGTGATGACCACACAGCCAAATGGCTTGTTGGTGGCTCCATATAACTAGACACAGAAATCCCTCTGAGCACAGCTAGAGCACTGAGGGGGGCAAAGATTTACCTCCAAACATGTTGTCACTGCCACTTCTGGAGGGAGCAGAAGGGGACAACACAGCTACTGACTCCAACATAACAGTCCACAATGCCCATGAGCTCATGCCAGCCACCATGTTGTTCTTTGGGGGACAACTACAGTTACACATTGGTGTCAGATATCTAGTCCTCAAAATTCTGACATCAGGCAATGCACACATTGAAGAAAGCACACCCAAATGATGCACACTGCTGTTCCTATCCATGGGATGTCCCTGACTACTCCAATGTAGACTATGCCAGAAGGCCATGACTCAGAATTAAATGTCAGGGGCCATCACTCCAATAACATGAGAAAGTACAGGTAGGGCACATGCATGACAGCTGTACCCAATACAGAGGCTACGTACAAGCCACTGCAGCACACTACCAACATCACTGAGACCAGTGCTGTCCCAGGCTGTGAACACATGGAACCACCCACAACCAAAGTTACTCTTCCCAGAATACTCACCCCTAACTCGCTGCTGATGCTCCTTCAAACGTGCACCCAGCTCAGGCTGTGTCACTGCTCGATGTGGGCCATTAGTGGTGTCATGCTCCTGTGCGCCAACCTGCCAGTCCGAGGGAGCAGCCCCAGTGTCATCTTTGCCACGTTCTTGCTCAGCCGGCAGATGTCATCCCACCTCTTGTGATAGTGATTGCGCTGTCAGTTGTAGACACACAGAGCCCATACCTTGTGTGCAATGGCCCTCCACACGACCTTATCCTGGTGAAATTTGAGCTGCAGGCATGGGGAAAAGAGGGGGAAAATCAGTGACAGTGTTATGTACCACTATCACTCAGTACAGGTGCATGGTACTAAATCAGCCCAACTTCACAGACCTGTCAAGCAGGGACAATACTGCATCTCATATAGTATATTTGCATGGGAGAATCATGCAAAAATACATGCAGGCATGAGTGTGGACACAGTACCTTCCCATCTCAGATACATGCTGGATGCCAGCACAGAAAGTTATGTGTAGGCTGACCACATGTACTATCCAGTTTGATGTTGAGCAAGACATACATCACATTTCAATATATGTTTCGGGGCAGACCCACTGTGTCCAACATTGCGCAGCCAACAATGTCCTTGCCCTGTGAATTTCTCTCTGTGTCATGGAGATCACATCGAGGGACAAGATCTTACAATCCCTCACCCTTCTCACAATGCATGCCGTGTGCAATCTACAGGGTTGAGAGGGCTCTCTGATAAAGAGTCCAGCAAACCACACACATCTTACACTCTGTACTTCCAGTGATGTGTCCCTGTCAGATCTGGCAGTGACTGTGCAGTCCAGGTGGGATCACACTGATGTCCAATGTGGGGCATCAGAAATGTCACATGAAGGGACAATATGAGAGCAGAAACAGTGACTACACATGCTAGTCAGTACACATGCTAGTGGGAATGGAAGGGGCTGTGCACAAAAGTATGGCAATCTGCAGGGTTATAGGTGAATGACCACCAAGAGTGTTACCCTCTGGTATTAAAGTCATGAGCATACTGCTGATCCATGGATGATGCAAATTCTGAGTCAGACACAATTCCATCACTACCCTCTGGACAGAAAACATTGCTAAGGCCACATATGAGCCTGTGAAGGACATCAGGGACCCACACAGCCATTCACACTAGCAATTACTGTCCTGACTCCTGCATTACCAACTTGCTGCGTCACTGTATGGCTGACAAGACAATACATGTGAAATAGGCTACACACCCCTTACCCCTGGAGACAGCATGCTAGGCAGTGCATGACACAACCCACTCCCACTCTGAAAGACATACCATGACATTTGGAGCACCATATAGCCTCGGATACTGTATGAGCACCTCGTCCAACATGACCTCCAGCTCCTCGGTGGTGAAGGGACTGGCCCGGATCTTCTCAGTCCTCGCCATCACTGTGCCCAGGAGACAGCAGCAGTTGGTGTTCAGGGGTGGCAGGCATAAGGTCCTGGAAACAGCAGCAGTAGCAGTTGGTGTTGAGGGGTGGCAGGCATAATGCCCTGGAAACAGCAACAGTAGCAGTTGAGTTGGTGTTAAGGGGTGGGCGGCAGTAGGCCCTGGAAACAGCTGCAGCAGCAGCAGTTGGTGTTGAGGGGTGGCAAGCAGCATGCCCTGGAAACAGCAGCAGCAGCAGTTGGTGTTGAGGGGTGGCAGGCAGCAGGTCCTGGAAACAGCTGCAGCAGCAGTTGGTGGTGAAGGGTGGTAGGCAGCAGAACCTGGAAACAGCAGCAGCAGCAGTTGGTGGTGAGGGATGGCAGGTAGCAGGCTCTGTGAGCTGTGGAAATGTGAGGCTCTCTCCCACACATATATTGCCCCCTTGGGTCATTTCAGTGGTTCTAAGCGGCTGCAATTGGTGTTCTAGGTCAGCCTTTTTCAAATGCATCCAATGACCAGCTCCACGGCGGAGGAGCACGCCTACTGTAATTTTCAAAAGTGCATCAGGCTACTGCGATTGCGGTTCGCATTGGCTGTAAGGGCATGGTCCATGGGGTTAACACACCGCAGGGGCCAGTCGGGCGCTACCGCAGTGGTGCATCTTTCAATTGCATCCAATGACTGGCCCCGTGATGGCGGAGCACGCCTACCGCGATTTTCAAAATTGCATCAGGCTACCATGATTGGGGCTTGGTCCATGGCGATGACACACCGCAGGGGCCAGGTGGTAGCTACCGCGATATGTGTGCCATACATTGCTATGAATTACCGTGATTTGGGTGGCGGAGCATGCCAAGTGTCATTGGACCATGTGTATATGCCAATCACTACCGCAATTGTGTGGGGGAGCATGCCTCCCGCCATTTGACAATTTGCATATGCCTATCATTACCGCGATTGTGTTTTGGGCATTGGCGGTGACACACTGCAGGGGCCATTCGGTCGGTACCGCGGAATGGCATCTGAGCCGGTGACCGTGATTTGGTTCTCCGATCACCTTGACAGCACCTATGGACATGTCATGCAGTGTGAATGGCAATGGCCAGTTCGCCACAGTGCACAGTGAACACTTGATTCATTTCACAAGATTGTGAACTCAATGCCGATGTGACCTTTACCCCACTGCTGACTACATATGCGATGTTGTTTAATTTAATTAGAAACATTGGCATCTACTCCCTCACATGTCCCCTGTGATTTTTCTGGGCATGTACACAGAACAGTGTTGTGATGGACTCTCCAATGGGTACACATGTCAATGTGTGACAATGCAGAGTAACTCACAGTGATAAATGTCTGACTTCACAATGTGCAGATTTGACTGTCTACTTGTCTTGCCTCATGCACGTGCTGGTCAATCAACACACAGTCTTGGGTAATTGTGTGGTTGATGTGTGCCCTGTGTGACTTACGCAAGAAGGTGTGGCAGATACAGCATCTAGGTAGGAGACAGTAGTATGGCAATGTCACACATATGCTGTTGTTACTATTCTCAGGGCTGTCCATGCAAGATGTGGCCATATCCCTTTGTGCATTCACATATTTGACTATTGTTTGTGAAGTGCTAGCTGTGTGAAAAGTGGACAGGTGTACGGATGATGTAGCTAATGGTGTCCCTACATGTAAATTGTTCTATAACCTGAACTGTGATGCTAGTCATTGTTTGTGTTGTGTCTGTCAAATATGTCCTGGTGGATTGCTTTGACATATGTCCGCTTTCATCTCACCTAGGAGGTGACCAAATGTGCATCATCCCTTCAGAGTGCTCTCAGACATGGAGGATAAGGAGGTCATATGTAAAGTCCATCTGGATAAAGACACCCTCCAAGACCTATGTGCTATATTGGAGCCCCACCTTCAGCCTCGCCGGACATATCCAGGTGCTCTCACGCCAACTTCTAAGGTGACGGTGGCCATGCATGTTTTTGCTTCAGGATCTTTCCAGTGCACGGTGTCCAGTGTGGGTGGGATGTCGCAACCTATGTTCAGCATGGTGCTACGTGATATCCTATCCACTACAATGATCTACTAGGACAGATATATCCATTTCCCCTGGAGGCATGGGTTGGCTGCTGTGAAGGGAGATTTTTATGCACTTGGGCGCATCCCCATTGTTGTTGGTGCCATTTGACTGCACACATGTTGGCCTAGTTCCACTACATGCACATGTGCACATATGCAGGAATAGGAAGCATTTCCATTTCATCAATGTGCAAGTGGTGTGCCAGGAGGATATGATCATCTCACAGGTCTGTGCCAAATTCCCAGGCTCAGCTCATGACTAATACATCATGCATAACAGCATTCTGCCACGACTGATGAATAATCTGCTTCCGGAGCATGCATGGATTGTGCGTGAGTACGAAAGATCCAGTAGTGTCCTGTGTGTGTGACATGCTGTCCTCTGCCACAGTTACATTAAAAAGTTGTTCTGTGTATCTCACACATAGGTGATTCAGCATATCCCAACTGTCCTTGGTTGTTGATTCCACTGCAGAATCCCAGGACACCAGATGAAGTCTGCTACAATGATTCCCATTGGAGGACACATCGTGCGATGGAGCATACTTTCGGTCTCCTGAAGTCACGTTTCCATCGCCTGGACAAGACCGGAGGTGCACTGATGTAGGTATGTCAGATTGTAGTTGCATGCTGCATGCTCCACAACCTGGCCTTGCGCAAGGAGATCCCCTTGCTCCTGGATGCTGATGAACAGCCCAGGCCCTGCCTGCAAACCAACCCATGTCCAGTGATGAGGATAGTGGAGAGGAGGAAGGTGTCGACCTGCATCAACAGCTAATGAACCGCTACTTCACCTGAAGGTGATTGACGATGTACAACTGAGCCACTGTCTGCTGCTGATGTCGTTGTTGTTGGCAAGGCGTATGTGAGATTTGTGACTGCAGCCTGTTGTTGACTCAGTGCTGGTGGAAATGTTTCTGGAACAGGGTACTTTGGCAATTCTCCAGGATGTTTATGTTGGTACTGTTGCTCATTGTAATGTGTGCATATTGGAGTAACTTGATGACAAATGTTGTGTGGTGTCTATGATGCCAACACCTGACTAGTGAATATTGTTCTGCTGTGTTTTCCTAGGTCCCTTCAGCATCTCCTTGCCTACATACATTCCATACTCAAGGTAGATTGTAATCATGGGGAAGACTGCACATCCTGGAATAAACATGGAGCAGACACAACAACATGTGTGTGTAAGGACGGTTTATTTACAATGGGGACATGTGATAGGGGGTGAATATTTACAATAAGGTGATTGGTGAGGCAGTGAGTTGTCAGTGATGGTACATGAGACAATCGAGTAGTCACCACATCGATGTGGTGACCCAGTCCAACAGACACATGCCATTCACAAGGCAGTGTGGGGGAAGAACAGTCCAAAAAGTCAATGCAGTAGTGAAGAGGGTTGCCATCATGGCTGGCTCTGTGACTGGCGTTTGACAGGTGCTTTGCCATGGGATCCTCCCTGGGATTTCTTGGGACGGTCCCTTGATCGTTTGGTAGGGGGGGCTACTACTGCGGGCCAGTGTGGTCGAAGGACGCCCTCCTCTCTGTGGCCATAGGGGAGGATGGTGAACTGTCATCCTGTGGGACACCAGAGGGAGGTGGAGGTGTTGTTTGTGGTGCCGGCCTATCCCTCAGTACTGCCACTAGCTGGCCCAAGAGGTCCAGAATTTGGCCTATGCGGGTGTCCATGGACCTTATCAGCAGAAGGAGCTCACGTGAATCTTCCTCAGCACGGCCTGTTTGTCCCTAGGCCCATTCATTGGCCCCAAGGACTCTGTTGATGTTGTCATGGGCTTCGGTCCCCGTGTCCAGTAGTCTGTAACGGACTCTTGCCATCCCACCTGCCCTGCTGCCATGGACCTGTAGCCTCACCAATGTTGGCACCCACATCCTCTCCCTGACATTCTCAGTTGTTGGTGTGTGGTGGTCATCCCCGCATCTGAGAGTCCATGTTCCGGGTGGGGGGACTGGCTCTGCAGGTTGTCGTTGTTGTCCTCTGCAGTCAGTTCTTGGTCACCTGTAAGACAGATGGGAAATGGTCATTGAAGTGCACCCCTCAAGCTTGGTGTTAGATGTATATTATTCACAGGTTATACACCACACAGTTTACTAGTTATCACATTCGTTGTAACGACTTGCGTTGTAAAACCTGCGTGGTAAAGGCATGCGTTGTAAAAGCATGCGTAGTAACGACATACATCCTTCTTCAAAATGTGAATTAGTGAGTCACACTTTGGATGCTGTGTCAGTTACATTTGCTTGGCTGTCTGCACATTGTAAGTGGCAATTGGTTCAGTGTTAATTTTTGTGGGATGAAAGGGCTGGTGTTGTCATATGGCACCATGTTTTTTTAGGAATGGCTGGGTACATGCACTGTCTACTTACCTGTTCTGTTATCAAATTTTGGTTGAAATTGTGACACATCTCTCTGAGTGTGTGATGAAGGGCTCCATCATGCTCAAGGGTGGGGCAAGGTTGCAGGAGATGGCTACCTACCTGTTAGTTTGAAGTGTACAATGCAATGGCTGGTACATGCATCTGGGTGGGAGGGAGTGCTCCATCTCGACGTGCTGGGGAACAATGGGGCATGCTGGGAGTAGTAGTGCATGCTTCCCACTCACAAACAGAACAACCTGGGAAAATGGCGTCCTACCTACTTGTTTAAAGTGTACAATGCAATGGCTGACACATGCATCTGGGTGGTAGGGAGTGCTCCATCCTGCTCAGGGGTGAGACAGGGGGCCTAGTGGGAGTTGATGTGCAGGCATCCCAAACCCAAACAGACCTCCTTGGGAAGATGGCTACCTACCTTGTGGTTTGTTAGTTGTGATGCAATGGCTGCCACATGCTTCTGGGTGGGAGGGAGTGCTCCATACTGCTCAGGGGTAGGACAGGGAGTTGTTGTGCTGGCCTCACACACACACACACACACACCAACCTGTTATGATGGCTACCTATCTTTTAGGTGGAGGTGAACCATACAGTGAATGTCATATGTTTCATGGTGGGTGGGGAGTAGTCCATCTTGCTGAGCTGGGAAACAAAGGGGCATGGTGGGAGTAGTAGTGCCGGGCTCCCAACCCCAAAACATCACAACCTGGGAAGATGGCTACCTACCTGTAGGTTTGGTTGGTGGAATACGATGTCTGCCACATGCTTCATGGTGGGGGGTGAGTGCCACATCCTGCTTAGGGGTGTGACAGGGTTGCCAGGTGGGAGTTGTTTTGTAGGCCTCCCAACCCCAAACTGTCTTCCCTGGGAAGATGGCTACCTACCTGTTAGATGAATGTGAACAATGCCACATGCTTCTAGGTGGGAGGAAGTGCTCCATCCTGCTCAGGGGTGGAACGGGGGGTCTGGTGGGAATTGTTGTGCAGGTCTTCCACCCCCAAACAGCCCTCCCTGGGAAGATGCGACCAGCCTGTAAGTTTGTTAGTTATAATGGAATGGCTGCCACATGCTTCATGGTGTGGGGTGAGTGCCACATCCTGCTCAGGGGTGTGACAGGGTTGCCTGGTGGGTGTTGTTGTGCAGGTCTCCCACCCCAAAACAGCGCCCTCCCTGGGAAGATGGCTACCTACCTGTAAGTTTATTCGTTGTGATGCAATACCTGCAACCAGTTGGGTGGAGGTGAACAATACAATGGCTGCCACATGCTTCTGAGTGGGAGGGAGTGCTCCATCCTGCTCAGGGGTGGGACAGGTGTTCCTGGTGTGAGTTGTAGTGCAGGCCTCCCACCCACAAACAGCCCTCCCAAGAAAGATGGCTACCTACCTGTAAGTTTGTTAGTTGTAATGCAATGGCTGCCACATGATTCTGGGTGAGAGGGAGTGCTCCATCCTGCTCAGGGGTGGGACAGAGGTGCCTGGTTGGAGTTGTAGTGCAGGCTTCCCACCCTCAAACAGCACAACCTGGGAAGATGGCTACCTACCTATACGTTTGGTTGTTGTAATACAATGGCTTCCACATGCTTCTAGGTGGGAGGGAGTGCTCCATCCTGCTCAGGGGTGGGACAGGGGGCCTGGTGGGAGTAGTTGTCCTGGCTGCCTTTATACATACCACCTTGGGAATGCAGCTGGTTACCTTTGGGGGTAATCAGATGGGGTAAATGTTACATCTGTGAGACTTGTGTTGGGTATGGTGGTGCAGGTGAATGGGATTGGGCCTAGGAGGTGTGGGTTTGGAGTTGTGTGAGACAGTACATGGCAGTGTAATGGTAGACATTTGTTTGTCCTTACTAGCCTGCACTCTCCCAGCCATTCCTATGAGACTCTATGGATGCAGTATGGCAAACACCATCTCCTCCCATGCAGTGAATGTTTTGGGTGGGATGGAAGGGCCACCGCCAGTCCTCCGAGCCAGCTCATAGTTCTTGTTTCTCTTCTCCTTGACAATCCTCTTCAGGTCATGCCACTGCTTCATGATTTCCTTTTTGGAGCGCGGGGTGTTCCCTACTGCATTGACCTTGTCCACTATCCTTGCCCACATTTGTGCTCCTGTGGCTAATGGTGTCTGTTGGACCAGGATACCCAACACTTGTAGTTCTACTCTGATTATCTCATCAACCATGACTGACAACTCACTCTCTGTGAATTTGAGCATTTTATGTGTTGCCATGGTGTGTGATGTGCTAATGCTTTGAGGTGCAGTGGTGGGGGGGTGGTGTGTGTGGTGTGTTTGTGTGTGTGTTGTTGTGCTGGTGTGATGTGTGCAGGTTTACCTCTCCTTTGTCCTCTGGTGTTGAACCCTTCAGTTGTGGGGTATTGCAAAGGATTCTGGTCAGGGAAAGGGCTGGTTTTATGCTAAGCTATGTGGGTATGTCAAGATGGAGTATTGATGTCAGGTGTGTTGTGTGGGTTGTCCTGAGAATAGTTCTTTTTGATTTTGAAATGGGGGTTTGTCTTTGGGATGTGTTAGGTATTTTTGGGGGCAGGGTTAGTTTGCTGTGTGCACTTGGTGGCCTTGTTGTGTATTTATTTGTCGACCGCCATTGTTTTCACGGAGCAGAACGTACCGCGGTCACATCGGGGCTATCCTAATTTTCCGTGCGGTCCCTCCGCTGCCCTGCCGCGGTTTGGTGTGTTTCCGCCACTGATCCGACGGCCACATATGGATTTTCGCCTTCTCTGCCCGTTTTGGGCAGTCTTTGGTGGTCTCATTGCTCCGCGGTCTGATTTTTTGGGTGGTTGATCCCACTGGGACCACTGGTTTTGAAGCGGTAGCGGCGGACGGCTAATTTCTACTACCATGGCGGTACGGGGTGGTTTCCCGACCGCCATCCTAATAGACCTATATATATTTTTTTATGAGTGCAAACTATTATGGTATTTGGTACTAAACTGCTTCTGCTTAGTAAAAAATAACTGCTGATAAAGCGCATTAGAGCATCCCCATCTGTAGGTTTATCGATGAAGTAGGAAGTTTAAATTTGCCTCCTTCTATACATGAGAAGATGCACCATCCTCTCCTAATGAAAATGGCATGTTTTTCATAGAGGTCTCATCGCGTTACTTTTATAAAACCCATTTTTATTGGAACTTTGCCTGCTATTTAGAAAAGACTAGCTCTTATTGATTAGTTTGACCCTAAAGTTTTCATTTCCCTGTCATGCCGCTCTGCGGATGGAGCACTTATCACCTCAGCATCCAACTAGCACCGTCTCACTGCAGCCTTATATGCCTGCGGATTACATTCTTTAATCAGCAGCCCTGCTTCTGAGCCTATCAAATAATATTTGTAAGCTTGATATATTAATTATGTAAACTTTTTGGCAGGATGACCAGTTTTATTAATCTTTTTCTGATTTCTTTTCAGCATGTAGCAGTTTTTCACTATTTTTATTACACAATGCAGTTGGACGTACCATAATGTGGACACACACTTTTTATAAATCAATGTCATGTCTCCAAACCACATTCAACCTTTGCAGTCTAACTAACATTTCCAGGAGTACATCTGAAAGCAACAGCATTCTCAGGTTTCTAGGCATACTCTGTTGAAGCCATGTAACTTTTTATGTTAAATTTTTTAATTAAGGTATGCAATGTAAATTCTCAGCACATCTGAACTTCTATTACTTTATTTACGTTTACATATGTTTATTTTTTTATTTTATATTATTGTATTTTATTTACTGTTATTTGCATTCATTTACGTTTGAGAAAATGGATAACTACTTCATGAACCTAAGAAGCGATGATGAAGGCTGACCAAACTTTCAAGAATCACCAAACCCCACTGCCTGCTCTTACAAGTAGAACAATCTTGTGTTTCTGAAATATCCGAGGATACAAGTGCCACACATTTATCGAAAGGGACAAAAAATATTAACAGTCAACAATGCCCACCCTGTCTCAGCTCCTTCCAAAGAACTCTTATCACCCGCCCGTAGGAACAGATGTGGATCAAATATGACATTAGAAAGGAGCACATTACTCAATGGAACTTTTAGTAAGTGTTTAAGTTCAGCTGACGCATAGTTAGGTCACTGGGTAAACAACATAAATTAATTGAAGTCTCCCCTCTTTAATTTTAAATGGTTCATAAGTCTACATGCTTGTTAGTATTTACATTTCTTAGTGACCAAGCTTGCATGCCAGAGCTGTAGTGCAGATAATGTGTGTCTTCTTTATGGTATACTACAGTAATGGCAATCAGTCAAGAGTAAAGGCTGCCTCTTACCATAGTCTCTAGCCCTTTGTGTATTCAAATAATGCCATCTGGTGTGCTGTAGCCAATGGCCAGGTGACTATGTTAGAACCACTAGCCGTCAACATATGGTCAACATGTTGCCCCATATGTGCATCCAGTCTCATTGCAACTAAGGGTGGCGTCTTTAGCCATATCTTGAATGATCTCACCTCCAAACCTTTGAATAGTGGAGAAAACCACCCATATGTTACTTCAGGGCTACCTATCCCTATTTTTAAGAATTTTGCAATTTAATGATATGGGTTGTGCTTCCCTGTGGGATTTATTTTGTGATGAGATGACTGGGCATCATTCTTTTTCATAATACACCATTTGTAGCAAGGGTTGCCAGTGTAGAAGGTTCATACCAGCCATTCACTCATAGGACACATTTAAATAATAATTCGACCTTAAACTAACAATTGTTACAAGTCAAATTGGAATGTGTATTTTATTTTATTTTATTCAGGAGTTAGGTTCAGACATTTTTGAGAAAACGTGTTCATGATCTGTGCATAAAGTACCCAAACCATCCATTTGAATTGGCCACACAGTTCAAGGTGTTTCTTCGTAGCTCTGCAAAGCTACATCTTAGGCAATGCAATAGTTGATGATATTGCCAGTGATAGTTACTACCTAGGTCACATTTAGTCATTTGCTCATTTAAACACTTAAGTTGACTACTTTCAAATAGTTGATATGATTCAATGATCACCTCAAACCCCCAGTCTTCCGAGTGTGTTGTGCTGCCTCTGATCAGGATGGCTGCATTGTGACATAGGGGTGGAAATATATGAAGCCGTGGGTTTATTCCAAATTAGTTATGTATTGCCTTCAAAGTGGCCACTATTTCTCTGGTTGCAAGGTCTTCAACTGCGGGTGATGAACTTTGAGGGCATACAGTGAGAACAATCCTCAGTTGTGGGGCAACTCCTAACTCACTTAACCTAGTCTGGTTGAACATGTCCATTTGATAATAGGTAAATTAGTTTGCAGTGGTAATTTTCTATATAATAAGTAATGATATATTGCAGTCTGTGGCCACCTGAACTTGTATCTGTGTGCAATTTTAAAGGTCCCAGCCAAGGGTGCTTCACTTCTCAAAAAGGCACTTTGATATCTCTGTCAATTTGTGTGAGGATTAATTCATGCGCTAGTAGCATTACAAGCATTAGTTGTACCTAGGTATAGTCATGATCATTATTACCTGGACGCTGCCCTACAGTAACAATTGTAGTTAGGACTATCTTACATGGTCATATTGTGATCGACTAATTGAAGGTAAATATTGTCCTTTGTCATATTGTCTAATCCCCTGTTTACTCAGAAATATTTGAGCCTCCTGGTTATGCAAGTCACACTATTATCTCTAGGATAGCTTTAGTCATGACATGTCACAAAAGTAGATCTGTATCTTAACACTTTTCACTTTGTAACCTGGAAAACCCAGAAAAACATGTAATATGGACATAAAGGTTAGAAGGTAAGGAAATCCCCAGGTTTGAGAGGGTAAACTATTGTCTGCCTACATGAATTCTGATTTAGCATCATAATCTCCTGAGATGCATGTGATGCATTCAGAGGCTTTTATTATTGCCATCAGAGGCTTAAGGGTTAGTAAGCAGAATAGAGTTGACAGAGGGCACCCTATTATTAATATTAATATTATTATGGAATTTGATAGAGCGCACGGCTACCCCCCACCGGGGGTGTCCCGGAGCTAAGGACTGGGACATCAGTGATTAGGCAACTAGCAGCGTGAGAAGAGGTATGTTTTTAACTTGGATCTGAAGAGGCATTCTGATTCGGTAAGTCTGAGGTCCAGCGGCAGGGAGTTCCACAGCTTGGCGGTGACTACCGCAAAAGCTCTACCAACTCTTCTTGAACGATGGAAACGGGGAGGAAGTATGAGACAGAGGTGGTTGGATCTTAAAGAGCGAGCAGAGTGGACCTGCTTCAGTCTGTTTCTGAGATAGCGTGGCCCATGACCATTGAGCGCTCTAAAAGCTAGGACTAGGGCTTTAAACTGTATGCGATAGGAAATTTGAAGCCAATGAAGATTCTTCAGGTAAGGGGAGATGGAATGCTGATAGGGGACATGACAAATCAGTCTTGCCGCCGCATTTTGGACGACTTGCAGTCGATGGTAAAGGTATGCAGGAGCCCCTACATACAGACTATTGGCATAATCCAAATGTGAGGTGATGAGGGCATGCACCACCGTCCTCAATGAATCATTTGAAAGATGATGGGAATTTTTTTTAATCATCTTTAGTTTGCCAAAACAAGCAGATGTGACCTTTTGGATTTGGGTTTTAAATGAAAGTTCATTGTCAAAGTAGAGCCCGAGGTTCTGGGCAGAGTGGGCGGGGATAGGTGGTGGGTTAAGCTCAGCCGGCCACCATATAGATGCCAACAGGGGTGCTTTTGAATTGAAAAACAGCACCTCATTCTTATCCGTATTCAGTTTCAATGTGTTAGATGTCATCCAATCCACAATTTTAATAAGGCAAGATTTAAAATTGTCGAGCCCCTTGTCAGAGTTGTCTCTAAATGAGAGGATAAGCTGAGTATCATCAGCATAAGAGACCACCCCGACAATTATTATGATTCTACAGATTGTAATTGGTCTGCACAAAAAGCCTCCATTATTTATCTTAGCTGTTAGGAAGTCCAGGGACTACTTAACTTTGGAAATAAAGTCCTGACTCAGACATGCATATTATGCGGTTCTGAAAAGGTATCCCTATTTGACATGGTCGGAGGTCTTCTGCGGTTTAAGCAAAAGAGCAATTTCTTTCTCCAGCAGATCTCCGGATCACCAGCGCATGTGATGCGGTGAGCGCAAGGTAAGTGGCTTTATTGATTTAATTTTTCCTTTCCCATCATCTGTCGACCCCACCCCACCACTCTTCCCTGTGTGGGCTATACCTGACAGCAATGCATCACAATGCGGAAGGGTGCAACACCCCCTTGGCTGTATTCAAGTGACTTTACTGTGTCATCTTCCACATAGAGATGACTACTTCTACCTCAGCCATCTTAGTTAAGTAAATGGTTCTGACTCTGTTAAATCAGGCACACAGGTATGGGTGCCGTCCATTAACCCCTTCCATGCTGATGACGGCCGGGAGCCGTCATGGCAGACAGTGCTCGTGTGCTGATGACGGCTCCTGGCCGTGGACAGCAACCGCGATCGGAATGTGCTGCACAGGCGCAGAATCGCTGACATGCCCAAGGGGTTAAGCTTGCATAAGTTGTCTAGTTCTGGTTTCAAGGAAGGGGTTCCCTACAGTCAAATTATACATTTGAGGCATTGAAACTACTTACAGTTTTTGGTTTTGTTTGCTATGTTCACCTTAAGTGGCCAAGGGTATGCCCAGGCATGGGTCCCTTGCATGCTGAGCCACTGGATTCAAGCTAGCCTGGCAGATATGGGGTGATACCCCGAAACCGGTCCCAGGATGCTTGTTTCCAGTCCAGGGACGACCTGGTCTGGCAGGTCGGGTTGTACTGTTCCCATGGGGAGTAGGGTCATGACTGGTTTGTATATGGCTGGGTCCATAGTGGGGTGGCATGGTGAGAAAAAAAATGGATTTATCCCAGATCTCTTGACTGAAGTGAGTGTTTGAAAAGTTTCAGCAGTCTGTCCATCATCTTGTTGCATTTGCCAACTTTCTAAAAGTGGCATTTGCTGCAGACACCAAACAAAGGTTAGTACTTATAAAAGATGTTATCCAATGAAAGAGGTCAGCCTTGAAATAGTGAAAAATAAATTTGAGAGCTTTGCAATATATGGTCATGTAAGACTTTAAAATACATGTCCCACGTTTTAATTACAGTACACAGTGCCTTGTAGGCTGTTTAGGGCCTATCGTAGGGTTAACTAATATGTATTGAAAAGGAAGTGTTGAAAAATGGCCTTTTTGAAGGGTTACTCCAAACTTTCTCCCGTTCCCCTCCTCTTTTTGTTGAACTCTTTTTGTTGACATTAGGACTCTGCACACTTTACCACTCCTGACCAGTGCTAAAGTGCCTGTGTTCCCTTCCTTTTTTAAAAATGTTTTTTATTTGTCAACATAAGGGAAAATAAACAAAGTAAACTGTTACATCATAATCCAGACTTATACATCCCTGAGAAGTAATTACAGTATTATGGATTACATACGTGGGAATAAGAGCATCAAAAATTATTTTAGCAAATTAAAACAGTGATCCCCAGATTATGTTAAATTTACGTATAGAGCGAACTCCCTATGATTTAGCTAGCGCATATTCCATATCATATGTCTGTATAACTAATTTCCACCAATCCATTACCATGGGAGATTTTGGCGAGATTCAAGCTTGAGCTCTTGTCAATCTTGCGGAGACCAGCAATATAGTTAATAAGTCTTCAATATTATAACTTAGGTCCCTCCCTCCCATCATTATTTCCATAGTTGTTAAAGGTGCTTCTAGTCCCAACTTTTGAGCCAAAACTTGAGTGACCTTCTGCCTGAATATTGAAAGATATGGACATGTAACAAACATGTGTTTTATGTCTGCCGCATGCAGATTGCATCTTGGGCATTTTGTCCGATCACTGATGGAATTGTTAGAAGACCACATTCTATCCTTTCCGGTGTGTAATATAATAGGCATATTGTATGGTACTATTGTAATTGCGGATTGGAAGAGTGTACGACCTTTTTTATTGTGCTAAAAGCCCAAATCTTTACTCCAGCGATCGGCTATTCTCACACAGTCATCTATTCTCCGAGAACAGAGACTTTTAGATGCTCTGCTAATCAAGGATTTTTCCTTAATAGAACAGAAACAATTCCATATATTAGAGTAGGATATATTCGTCAGATTTAAGTGCCGTACAAAATAATCAAGAATCTAATAGTACTTGAGCTGCATGTTATCTGGTAATTTATACAATATCTGCAGTTTTCTAAAAGAAATAAAGCTACTATAATCGTAAAAATGGCCTAAGCATACTACCCCGTATATGGCCCAGCGTTTACCCACAGGATCGTGGAATATCTCTTGCATACCAGGAATATACCAGAGAAGGAATTTTTCGTGAAAAAGTAGTACGGTGTATTTGAAAGAGATAGCGCGCCATATAGATATACTATCTTGTGCAGTCTTAAATTGAACCCTTTTGTAATAGTTTGGATCATTACTTCTAAAAAAAATAGATTACTCTCTTCTCTCTCTTCTCTCAACATAAATTTATGAAAGAAAGTATTCCTCTTAGGATCGATGGAGGTACAAAGTTGATTAAAAAACGCTGACCAGAAATATATTTTGAAATCAGGGAGATCAAGACGCCCTTGGCTGACGGGAGATTTTAGCAAATCTATAGCTTTCTTGTAGCCCCAAATTAAGCTACTTAAAATCCCCTCCAGCCGCTTAAAAAAAGACTAGCCACCAACAAAGGAATAGACAAAAACAAATAAAGGAACCTAGGCAGGATCTTAATTTTTATAAAATGTATACGCGCAAGGATCCCTATAGACCAGCGTTTCCCAAACTGTGGTCTGCGGACCCCCAGGGGTCCGTGAGACATTCCCAGGGGGTCAGCAGGACTCGAGCGCCAGTCATCGTAGTGAAAAATGAAACGCCCATGCGTCCTCACACCACTCAAGAGCTGTGAATCTTGGCGCAGGGGCTGCGAGACCACAACAATACAATTGGGAGGGGGGGCAGCGAATGGGCAGTGGGCAGTCAGAGGGGCGGGCCGCAGGGGCATATAGGCTGGTGAAACAAGTGGAACAGAAGGCAAAAGGGGCAAAAAAACAAGGAAAAACAAGTGGCACAGAAGGCAGAAGGGCACAAAAAACAAGTGGAACAGAGGGCAGAAGGGCACAAAAACGAGGGAAAAACGAGAGCAACAGAGGGCAGAAAGGCCCAAAATACGAGTGGAACAGAGGGCAGAAGGGCACAAAAAATGAGGGAAAAACGATTGGAACAGAGGGCAGAAGGGCACAAAAAATGAGGGAAAAACGAGTGGAGCATAGGGCAGAAAGGCACTAAAAACGAGTGGAACAGAGTGCAGAATGGGACAAAAAATGAGGGGAAAATGAATGGCACAGGGGGCAGAAAGGCACAAAAAATGAGGGAAAAACAAGTGGAACAGAGGGTAGAAAGGTACAAAAAACAAGTGGAACAGAGGGAAGAAGGGCACAAAAAATGAGGGAAAACAAGTGGAATAGAGGGTAGAAAGGCACAAAAAATGAGTGGAACAGAGGGCAGAAAGGCACAAAAAACGAGGGAAAAATGAGTGGAACAGAGGGCAGAAAGACACAAAAAGCGATGGAAAAACAAATGACACAGAGGGCAGAAAGGCATAAAAAAAGAGGAAAGAGGAGTGGAACTGAGGGTAGCAAGGCACACAAAACGAGGGAAAAACAAGTGGAACAGAGGGCAGAAAGGCCCAAAAAAAGAGTGGAACAGAGGGCAAAAAGACCAAAAAATTAGGGAAAACGAGGGAACAGAGGGCAGAAAAGCACACAAAACTAGGGGAACAGAGGGCAGAAAGGCACAAAAAACAAGGGAAAACGAGTGGAACTGAAGGCAAAAGGGGCACAAAACGAGGTGAAAACAAGTGGCACAGAGGGCAGACAGGCACAAAAAATGAGTGGCACAGAGGCAAAATACAGAATACAGAAATATAGGGGCAGCTAAGAACAAAAGGCAGAACGGGCAGAGAGGCACAGGGGCAGCGAGGGGAACAGAAGGGAAAACTATTTTTAAAAAGAAATTCCAATTGTACAAATTGCTTGGGGGTCCCCGGCTTCCAGTAGTGATTCAGTGGGGGTCCTCAGGAGTCAAAAGTTTGGGAACCACTGCTATAGACAACTTATGCCAATTCTTTAATATTTTAACTGTCTCTTTCAGCAATGTTTCATAATTCGATCGATTGGAATTATCCTATCGATCTGTGCGGCCACCTTAACCCTCAAGTAAATAGCAAACGAACAGACCCCCTGTATTGAGACCGAAGATTTAAAATTTAGGAGAACTTGAGTTTTATTAATATTTAATTTGTAGCCTGAGAATGCACCGAACTCCTCTTCTTCTTTTATTATCTCTTGTAGTGCCACCCTGGTTCCGTTGAGAACACTGCAATATCATCTGCATATGCAATGACCTTGAGAGAATTTGACCCTGACATAAAGGGACAAATTAATTGTTGATTTTGTAACACCAAAATAAATGGCTCTATATAGATAGCAAAGAGTAGTGGTGATAAGAGACACCCCTGATGGGTACCACGACGAATCGGAAAAGTTGAGGACTGTAATCCAGCATACGTTATTTTGGCGCAAGGATTGTCATATAGAGTTTGCACATATTTCCTAATTTGACCTTTAATACCGACGGCTGAAATCGTAGTTCATAAGAAGTCCCACCCCACTCTGTCAAATGCTTTTTCAGCATCTAGCAGAATCCTACCGAGTGCAGTTGAGCCGATATTTGCCACATCAAAGGCAGTCACAGCTGTATTTACATGTGCAGCGGTATCCCTCCCTTGGATGAACCCGTGCTGGTGAGGTGATACCAGACTATGCATTATTGGAGCGAGACGATGCGCAAGAATCTTTGCAAAGATTTTTGCTTCGGTATTAATAAGTGAAATTGGTCGAAATGACCCACACTTATCTGCAGTTTTTTTTTAAAGAAAAAACACAATTTGTGTCACATTCCATGAAACAGGAACACTACCCTCTATCCCAATAGATTGTATAACCTGACTAAAAGGTAGTAGCATATCATCTATAAAGGTCTTATAGAATTCCAGGGGAATGGTATCTTCTCCCGATGCTTAGATAGATGGTAGAGCATTAACTGCTAATTTTATTTCCTCAGTTGTAATATCCTTTGTCAGAGAGTCAGGCCCCAACAGCGCTGGGATGCCTGGCTTCACCTTGGGGGTGCCCAGGAGTGGGCACTTCACAGGGAAAAGCCAGGAAGGGTTCCACAGCGGTATGCGTACAGTGCCTAAAGGCCTCAGGGTATAAGTGCGCTATACAAGTATGAAGTTTACAGTTTACAGTTTATTTCATCCCCCATACTTGTCAGAGAGCTATCTTGTATATATTTGAATATATCCTCCCGTTTTGGCTGAGCCTCCGGAGATTATAATTCTTGATAATAAACAGCAAATTGTTCCATTATCTGGTGTGGGCTCTTGTATAATCTATTGATCATCTTTATAGTGGTCTTAGCCCTATCATCTGCTATCTTAAATGCGAGAACCTTACCTATTTTTTCACCAGACTCATATTGAGATAGTCGATATTTGTTAAGTTTCGTTATGCTTCTCTCCCTAAATGTCTTTTTCAGCGCTGACCTAAGATCAACTAAAGAATATCCTAGTTCTTCTATCTTCTGACACTATTTAGAGACTGCCTCTATATGTTGATTTTCTATTGTGCGTATTGCTGTAATAATCGCTTCTGATGCCTTTTTCCGTTCTTTATTTTGCCTCCAAATATATTGTTGAGAAAATCACCTAATGGTTGCCTTATATGTGTCCCAGACCCTATAGGTGAAGCCGAACCTATATGTATTTGAAAAAAATCCTTAAGACGTTCCCTAGTCTGAGCCACGAAATCTTCATCCTATAATAGATATCTAGGAAAAGAAAAAGATCTTAGTCCCTTATTTTCAGAAGAAATCTTAAATGAAAGGAGAATAGGGTTGTGATCAGAGGTAACCCTCGGACATATTTCCATAGTATAGGACCAAAGAATTTTATATGATGCCCAGGCCATGTCAATTCTGGAATAGAGCTTATGCGGGGCGGAATAGTACGTATAACCCGCTAGATTTGGATGTAAGATCTTCCAAACATCCTTAATTACATGTAGCTGACCCAGCACCCCAATCGCCGCCTGGGTCTTCCACATTCTTTGGAAAACCCCTCACCTTGTAGTATCTATCCCATAGTCCATGATACAGTTGAAATCTCCCATCACCAACGGTTCCCCATCCCAATTTAATAATTCCATATTCACAGTATCTATCACCTATGTTGGGACCATACACTGAACAAAAACGTGTTTTTTACCCTCTATCTCTATCTTTATAATAGCCCATCTACCCCCCTTATCTGAGATTGTCTACCCCACTGTTGCTTTAAGTCATTTGTTTTTCAAAATAACGACCCCACAAATAGAAGTGTTTTGTGCCGAGCTCACTACCACTTCAAATCGCAGTTGTCTTAACAATCCTCGGTCTTTATAGGAAATATACGTTTCTAATAGCATCACTATCTGAGGTTTTCTTTTTATTATTCTTCGGTGACTAATTGCCTCTTAATCCTACTATTTAAGCCTACCACATTCCAGGCTAAACATTTAACCTCCCCCCATCTCAGGAATGATCGCCCGCTACCCTTTCTATAATTTAATTCAATAAACTTAAAGTGGCTTCCTTACACACTAATGATTTTGTAGTTTTCTTTACTCCGTACCCTTATGTTGACCTTTTCTTTTTCCATCCACCTCCCATGATCCCTACCCCCACCTACCCCATTCACCCTTGCACCCACCCCCCCCGCATCTAGAAAGAGGAATCACCCCTTTTTTAATGCTGCCAGTGATATGGCAGCTGACTGGAACCCAAACTCCTCGGGAATTGCCGAGAAAAACCCACCGCCAATAGTAATTACGAAAGAAGAAATAAAAACAGAAAGAAATTAAGGAAGAGAGAAGGAGGAAAAATACAGAAAGAGAGATAGCAAAGCATGCCTATTAATATAACATATAACAGAGCTAAAAGGAAGCAAGGAGAAAAAAAAAAAAGATTAGAAAGAATGAGAAAGTAAGAGAACTAATTTTGCTCCCAGTCCAGCTGACAATCATAGTCCTTTTTTGGCCCAACTCCCTATTTCTGTCATTTATGTAATATTTCCTTTGCTTCAAATTCGGAGGAGAAAGAGAATGTTTGTCCACCCTTCATAATGTTCAGACGAGCAGGTTCTTGCAGAAAAGCTTGAGCCCCTGTAGCTTTCAATGGATCAATTAACTGTCTCAGTTGTCATCTCCTGTCCAAAGTTGCCTTATAAAAATCTGAGCAAAAAAAAATAGAAAAAGATTCTACAGCAACCGGTGATCTTGGGCCCACTTTAAAAGAGACTGCTTGCCATAGCAAAAAGTTTCCAAAATAAATTAGAAATGGTCTTGGATGATGATTATCCTTCCGGTGTTGCACCAACGGAAGTCTGTGAGCCCTTTGGATCTAGCAGTCCCAATCCCAATCCACAAGGTCTGGAAAATCCTTCTGTAACACCTGGACTATGAGGGTTCTAGGGTCTGGGACCTCTTGTCCTTCAGGAATTCCAAACAATTTTAGATTTTGTCTTCTCTGTCTGTATTCCAACTCTTCCAGTTTGAGTTGCACACTCGTGATTTGATCATCATGTTGCTGAACTAAAGTTGTTGCTTTGGTAGTAGCCTCCTCTGTAGGGACCACTCTCTGCTTCAGATCTGCTATCTCATCTGTCATTACCCCAACTTTCGTTGTCACTTCTTTTTAGAGATTGCTGTATACTGTGGTTGTCTGCTCTTGTTTCTTCCCTCTGATCTTTAAGTGCTTGTAGGATCAGTGACAATATCGGGACATCACTATCCTGAGCACTTCAATTTTGAGAATCCTCCCGCATGCTTGACATATGAGAGAACTGGAAGGTTCCGGATTCTATAGCTGCCACAGGTGATCCATTATGTTTTAGATCTCCAGGCCTCTCAGGTGATCTTTCTACAGTTGACCCTAAACCAGATTCTGAGTCACCCACTCCACCTATGGTCTTAACACAAACTTCATCTGTTAATCCAACATACGATAATCTGAAAATCACAGTTTTAATCCCGCCTTTCGATTATACCCATCTTCGCATGGGGCTATTACTTGAAAGATCTTTGATTTGTGCCGTTTTCCTGCTACCCGACCCCATACTAGGTGCACTTTGCATCCTCTTCTTATCCTTCGTGCTTTTAGCCTTAAAGTTTCTTATTTTAGGTGTTAATGAAGATTCCGGTTGTTTTTTCTTTTTGCTTGTTTGCCCCATTTGTGAATTAATAGGGCTTTGAGTCTGACTGTGACGCTCATCTACCTGGGCAGGAAAAAAGAATGGCATATTGTTGTCATTTATCAATGCTGAGTCAGCATTGCTAGCAGTATTAATGTTAGCATTGACGTTATTTAGAATTAGATGTTCACCTGATAGCAAGATAGGGGTGTGCGTATCCCCGGATGCCATGTCATTTTGACTTATTCCAAGAGGCCCTGGGATATTAGATTTGTTAGTATTCCCAATTACATATGAAAGCTCAATGGCGTTCTCTGATGGGGAGCATCCTGCACCCTTAAGTTTGAGAGCTCGTCCTTGGATAACACCTTTCCTCCCACATTTAAGAAGATTGGTTTTATCCATGGTCTATTGGAGTATCAGTACTGTCCCCATAATTTCCTGAATTATCCAGGATTTCATGTTCAGCAGCCTCCAAAGTCTCTGATAGTTTAACAGACTTCTCTCTATTTTCCTCTTTATCCAACTTATCCTCTGCTGAGGTCTGCGTCTGATTTTGAGGATGACAAAATGTATCTTGATTTATTCTCATAAATTCAGGATAAACAATGTCAGTGCTAGATTGTTCCTCACATATTGCATTTGTAATTATTTCAACCAATTTACTGCCATTAATTGACTCTGTGCCAATGTCAGTTTTCAACAATTCTGCTGTTTTTCTTGAGTGCAAATATCGTAATACTGGTTTGCTAAATACTGCAGTCTGTTTGGAGTGATCTGCCTTTGATGACTCAGCCTTCCCTGCCGCTCGGTCGTCTCCCAGCATCTCCGCTGAAGTCACTGGTAAATGGCTTGTTGCACGGGTCCCTCTGGCTGGATTCTTCGGTGGTGCCATCGCTCCAGGTAGAGCAGTAATCCACAGTCAAAGAACAAATCAAAAGCTGAAGCGAGCTGCAAAACGCCGAGCAGTTAGTCGGACCGCTACATATGTGAATAGTGAACGCGGGTAGCACCTGAATCCAATCCTCGCTATCGCCTGCATTCGGCATTTCAGAGCACTTCAGTGCAGCAATGCTGTAGTCCAGGTAAAGCAGAATTTTTTTATAATATCCAGAATACATCTCCTTTTCCTTCATTGCCATTTTTAAATCGTTTCACCAAAGTTTAGCAAGCCATAGTATGAGGAGCGTAGACTAATCTCAGCATCCTCGCCAAGTGTTTGGTTCACCGAGACAGCGTCAGTCCGCCATCTTGTCCCGCATGTGCTCCCTTCCTAAAACAAGGTAACATTAGTTCATTCACATTTACCATATGTAATTTACTTATAAGTCCCTAGTAAAGTGCACTACATGTGCCCAAGGCCTGTGAAGTAATTGCTACTAGTGGGCCTTCAGCACTGCTTGTGTCAATAACCTTAGTGTCCCCATAACCATGTCTCAGGCCTGCCACTGCACTTTGACTTTCACTTGGCATTTAAAACTATTTGCAAGCTTGAACACCTCTTTTATTACACATACGTCATGCCTAAGGTAGGCCCTAAGAAGCCCTAAGAGCAGGGTGCTATGTACAGGAATGGTAGGACATGTACTGACATATTTTGCATGTCCTGATAGTGACAAATGGTCTACTTCTTTTTTCACTATTGTGAGGCCAACTCCTCTCATAGAGTAGCATTGGGAAATCCCTCACACATTTTTAAGCTGCAGTTTCCTATAGGAGAAGAGTAGGCTTTTCAATTTACATATGCTTGGAATGGTGATGACAAATTTTCCTCACTGGTAAAGTTGGGTTTGGCATTACTATTTTAGAAATGCACCTATAGAAAGTGGACATTGCTCTGTGCTTATGACTCTTGGGGCTTGCAACCTGTCTCCAATAAATGTCTGGGAAGGGTGTCAGCTACACTTTGTGCATTCCCTCTAGACTGCCACAACACAGGAAGCATAGGTGTGTGTGAGTACCTATCTACATACATCTGCATTCTGATGGCCTTGCCTGACCAGGGCTTGAATACGCAGACTGACTATCCCCCACAGATAGACTAGCAACAGGACTGGGTTGAAAGGGATACTTTTGCACTTCAAAGGGCTTTTTTGAAGTCACCCATCCATATCAAAGGCACTTTTTGGGTATTACCACTGGGTCTCTGACCCCCTAAAATCAGACATTTCTGGACCTTGAACTGAACTTCTGTCAGAAGGATAGCTGTGCGGCTTAAAGGACACATTTGGAATGTTATTCTGAAAGGACTGATGTCCTGTTGTCTGCTACTTCCTGACTCTACTGAAGGAGAGCTAGACTCTGCCTTCCTGCTAAGTACTGCTTTTCTGCTTGTTGCCCTGCTGCCTGCTACTGAATCTGCCGAAGGAGAGCTGGACTCTGCCTGACTTCCAAGTGATCTCCAAGGGTTTGCTGGCCTGCCTCTTGTTTTCTGAAGTCTGAGTGACACAAAACACTTCCTACATTTCTCCTGGTACTGCGGGACTCTTCTTTCTGTGAATCCTACCCTTACTAGATGTGCCATTTCCATGTTATTGGTCTCAGAGGTATGTTCTACATCTGTTTTGCAACATGGATTTCAATGCATCTCCTGCCTGCACATTGCATAATTGGCGCATCAATACAGTTGCGGGAGTCAAATTGGTGAATCTCATCAGAACCAGCATTTTGCCTCCAGAGATGGACGCATTGGACAGCATATCGCCACCACTTCAGCTTGGTGGGATCGACACATTCCCTCGAGTGTGTGGCAGAATCCAGCTTATTGGTAACGCCTCTGGACTCCGGCACCCGTCTTCGAAACTGATGCAGTGCCATCACGGCATGAAGAGCATGGACGCTTCCTGCACCTGCGGGACTCAACATCAACAAATGTTGTTGCTTGCAACAAGGAAAGGTATTTTGTTCACCGGGGTCTGCGTGGATCCTGTGGCCAAGGTCAGCCAGAAATTTGACTCTTTCCTGGTCCAGAGTGATCTAAAGTAACCTTTTTAGAAAAACTTGCTTCCAAGTGCTTTATAGCATTTAAGATTTAGGCATCATTTTTATATGTAAAATTGTATATTTTTGGTTATTTTATTGAGTTGTTAAAATATGGTATTTGTTTGAGGTGAACTATTCTCTCTCTACTGTTGCACAGTCTGGAGTGGGAATATTAAAATGTACCCCTCCAAAGTCCAATTCTTACTACACTATTGCCCAGACTGCAGTGGGAATAGAAAATCGTACCCCTCCAGAGACCCATGGTTTCTCTACTGTTGCAGCTACTGGAGGGGGATTAGTAAATGTTACCCCTCTGGTGTACATCCCTTTCCCAACTGTTGAACATACTGGAGTGGGAATGGTAAATTTTGCCCCTCTTGTGTTTAATATTTTCCCTACTCTTGCACAGACTGTAGTGGGAATTAGTAAATATTTCCATGTCGAACGCTTTCCTCATAGTTATACAGACTGAAGAGGGAATAGTAAATTTTACCCATCCTGAGTCCAACTCTTTCCCTACTGTTGCATCTACTGGAGTGGCATTAGTAAATGTTACCCTTCCGGAATCCAACGCTTTTACTACTGTTGCACCTATAGTAGTGGGTATAGTAAATCTTACTCCTCCTGTCCCTACGGTTGCACAGATTGGAGTGGGAGAAGTATGTTTTACCCCTCCTCCGTCCAACACTTTCCTTACTGTTGCACAGTCTGGGGTGGGAATAGTAAATTTGATATCTCTAGTGTTCAACGCTTTCCCTACTGTTGTGCAGACAGCAGTGGGAATATTATATTCTACTCCTACTGAGTCTAACACTACCCCTATTGTTGTGCCTACTGTAGTGGGAATAGTACAATTTAACCCTTTGGTGTCCAACGCTTTCCTTACTGTTGCTTAGATGGCAGTGGGAATAGTACATTTTAACTCTCCAGTGTCCAACACTTTCCCTACTGTTGCGCGAATTGCAGTAGGAATTGTAAATTATACCCCTCATGAGTCCAATGCTTTCCATACTGTTGTATGGATTGAAGTGGAAATTGTATATCTATTATTTCTAAAGTTTGATAGTTTTGTTAAAATTGTTTGAATATATTAATATTATTATTATTATTATTATTATTATTATTATTATTATTATTATTATTAAAATGTGTTATCAATAGTATGTGCTTGTGTATTTCATTTGATATTTTCTATATATAGATATGTATATAATGGTTAAGATAGTTTAAGTAAATCATATTTCTGATAGTCATTTACTTCTTATTTATAATTCAATCAATCAATCAATCAGTAGAAATCTTTATTTGGTTGAATATACAACCATATAAGCTCATGAAAAAAGTTTATAAATAGAAAAGTGCGATATAAAACATTAAAATTGATCATTAAATATCAGATAGGACAAATCATACTGCATATCGTCGCAAGCAGGAGTTCATGATGAGTAACTTTTTCTTAAAACCAAGGCTGAGTAATAACATTTAAAACAGCAAAACAAATCAATAGAGACTAAACAACAGAATTAAAATGTCTTCCGCAAAGAATGGGATATAAAAATCAGGATCTGTAAACTGCATATAGTAGGCAAAATAACATATAACATAAAGTGCTTAGTAGTTTGGCGGGAAACCCCGTCACAAGGGCAAGTCGGCAACAAAGCAAACCAATATCCTCTGACTAGGAATGCCTCTAAATAGTGAATCATGTTAATTTGAAGCTGGCAGATAAAATCTTTGTTGAGGAAAGCAGTATATGGTGTTGGACTGATATCATGTAAATTGCTTTCTCCAATCTTAACTTTTCTTTATGTCCTAAAGACTTCAACTTTATCTGAGCCTTGGAAAGAGTGCTAATATTATCTATCTTTGCCCATAGATCGATCAACTAAAGATCTCGCAGGAGAAATTTAATGTAACATCCACAAGATAGCCTGCACATTTATTTGTTTCAGGCAATTTTTGACAATATCATGGGTGAATTTCAAATCCGGAAAAACCCATATTTTGGCCCAAAGCATGACATGAGTCAGCCCTACCAAGTCTTCCAGTAAACGTCACCCCCTTCCATTGTGAGTAATGTCCTCGTAATTACAACGGCCTATTTTGTTTTTCACTACTGTGAGGTCTACTTCTCTCACAGGTTAGCATTGGAAGTTCCTTAACACACTTTCAAGATATAATTTGTTGTCAGGGAAGAGTAGATTTTTCATGTTACATATGTTTGGCATGGTGATGGCAAATCCTCCTCACTGGTAAAGTTGGATTTGGTGTTACTATTTAAAAGATTTCCCTTTTAGAAAGTTGACATTTCTCTGCTCTTTGTGTATAAGTCTGTGTGCTTGCAACCTGTCTCCTATAGATGTCTGGGGTGGGTGACAACTATAATCTGTGCATTCTCTCTAGACAGCCACAACACAGGACGGATAGGTGTGTCTGAGTACTCATCTGCATACATCTGCATTCTGATAGCCTTGCCTGGGCAGGGTGGGAGAAATGGGCTAACACTTCACTTGATTAGGCAGTGTTTTGTACCTACACTAAGGTCTGATTACCCCAACTCTCCAGATAGCCTGGCAGACAGGTCTGGGCTGAAAGGTATACTTGTGCACTTCAGAGAGCTAGTTTGAAGTCACCCCCACATAAAAGGCACTTTTAGGTATAAGTACTGGGTCTCGGACCCCCTATAATCAGACACTTTTAGATCTGGAACTGAACCTCTGTCAGAAGGACTGCTGCGCTGCTTAAAGGACAAAACTAGACTGCTCTTCTGGAAGGACTGCTTTTATGCTTTATGCCCTGCTGTCTGCTACTCCCTGACTCTGTTGAAGGAGAGCTGGACTCTGCCTTTCCTCCAAGTGATCTCCAGGGGCTTGCTGGTTTGCCTCTTGTCTCAGTGACACAAACTCCTCATAGAATTCTGCTTGTGATGCTGGACTTAGCCTTCTATGAATCCTGTCATTGGCTAAAGTGCCCTCGACAAGTTTTTGGTCTCAGAAGTGGGTTCTGCAGCAGTTTTCCAACACAATTTCGATGAATCTCAGGTTTGTGTGTAGCACAACTGATGCATAGTCACAGTGGTGGGTGTAAAATCAGGGTATCTCATCAGGACTAGCGCTTTGCCTCCAGAGATCGACGCATTGGACAGTGTATCAGCATTGCTGCAGTTTGGTGAGATCAACGCATCACCTCGACTTCATGGCAAAATCCGGCGCATCACTCAATACCTCTCAACTTAGGCACCGTCTTTGGAACTTACGCATTGCCTTCACTGCATAACACATCCTGCTCCTGCCAGACTCGACATTAATGCAGTTCATTGCAACCGGGAAAGTACTTTGTTCAACATAGCCTGCATGGGTCCTGTAGCCAACCAGTGCTTCCATGAGATCAGCCCGAAACTTTGATTTTGTACCGGTCCAACCTGACCTGAAGTAACCTTTTCAGTGCTACTTGCTTACAAGCACTTTACTTTATTTATTCCTTTAAAAGCCATATCTCAACTTCTATCAATTGGATTTTTGTCGTTTTGGTCTTGTTTTGTTCAGAATATAATAATCTGTTTTTCTAAACCTGTGTGGACTTCTGTGGATTCTTCTTAGGGTGTTTTCATTGTGTTGCTTTGTGTCTGTGTTGCATACATTCTTTATTCATTGCCTCTGGTGATAATCCTAACTGCTCTGTGCCAAGCTACCAGAGGGTGAGCACAGGTTAGAGGTTATCTTTTGGAGTGTATCTAGCTTACTCTTACTGGGATTGTGGTCCTTACTTGGACAGGGTGAAAACCTCTGCCAAGTGGAGACCCAATTTCTAAAAGGGAGTTATAAGCTTGCCAAGGCATTTATTTTTCCAGGTCGAATGGTCTGTTTAAAACTGCACTCAGACTGCAATGGCAGACCTGAAACATGTTTTAAATGACACAATAAGTGGCGCAGGCGAACTAATAGCATGTAATTTACCAGTACGGTGTATATTGTATACCACTTTACTAGAGACTTATACGTAAATGAAAAATGTCAATCAAGTGTAAGCCTATCTTAGCATGTTTTAGGGGATGAGCACAAGCACTTCTCCTCTGGTTAGCAGGAGTAAAGTGCATATAACCCAAGGCCAACAAAACATTTTCAGCAAAACAGGAGAGGAGAAGGCAAAAGGATTGGGGAAAGACCATCCTGAGGCTGGCAGGTCTAATACACAGTTAGAGTGAAATATGGATGTTGCTTTAATAATGGAATCCCCAAGTCAATTTGCGGACCTTTACCATTATTGCTGCTCCTAGGATTATGCTCCATTCAGGACTAAAAGATGTGGGAGGTCATCAAAAACTAATATTATTATGTTGCAGGTTGGAATTACCATTTTCATCAATTTGGTGAGAAATATTTTGAGAAATCCACATATTAAGCAAATTGTGTGCCAAATATTCCATACTCATGTGGTAAAAACTGCAGCTGTAGAATTGCACAAATTCCCTGGCCCTCACTATTGTTCATTGCTTTATGAAGAATATATTCATGAAAGTTAACAAAATATAAACATTCTAATTGGATCAGTGCATATTGTTAGCTGCACTTCAAAGAAAACTTTTTTTAAACTAATTACCAAAACTAAACAAGCAGTATAAAAAAATACATAAAGGGTAATCAGTTAATTCGTTATGGATTTTGAATAAACACATCTTTTTAATGGTTAGTCCCTTGATGAAAGCAAAGTGGGTTATAATTTCGTTTGTAGAGAATTGTATATATTCATAAGCTAGTGAGGAGACGCGTTTTCTTTCGTATATGTTCATTTAAGTAGCCATAGCAATGTTTTTAGCATCACACTGTATGCATTACTTTTAATTAATGTCATGAACCAGTCTAGTCAGAGAAACTTTTTCAAATTAAACTGTGAGAATCAATAAGACTAACATGGCTCTGTTGGAACAGAAGGTTCATGGTACCCATTAATGCATAGGACAAAATTCAGATTAATTCGACCTTCAGATAACGGTTACTAACTCTGCAATTTCTGGTAAGTCCTTCGCTGACAGGTGACTCTATTTTAAATACGCTAGAACATGAAGGGGCATATTATCAAGGGGGTTTATCTCTGCTTTTTTGGCTTTAAAAGCCAAGAAAGCGGAGATAATATTATATCCCTATTACCTAGCTGTCGCTAACACCAGTTAGTGACAGCTAGTAGGAGACAGCGACCATCTTGGGCCCCACTTTGCATGTCAGTGATATTTATCACTAATGGCATGCAAAGTGGGCGTACCAAGATGTTAGCGACTGGAAACAGTCGCTAACATCGCTATCTCCGATTACCAACTTTTGGAGATATTCGCGCCTACAAAAGCTAACACCTGCCCTGAGCAGTTCTTAGCCATGTTATCCAATGGGAGGTGGATAACATGGCTAAGAGCATTAGCTCGGTAATGCATGAATATCGCTGACTTTTCAGCAATATTCATGCATTTCGGCTGATTTTTATCGCTTTGGGATAAACCTTTGTAATACCAAGGTTTATCTGCGATAAAAATCGCCGCAGCTCAGCGGTAAATTTTTATCTCTAACCAAGCATATTCCCCGAAGTTCTTCCAACTAAAAATACTCACGAGTCAAACTGGAATGAGTATTTCATTTATCTTAGACGGTGTATTTCTTAAATGCCGTTTATGATAAGTATATGACTGCGGTATAATAAAAAACATTTTGGGACATATTACCAAGGGCCTTATCGCTGCTTTAGCGGGAATTTTTCCCACTAAAGCGGCGATAATTTTATCGCCCTATTACCTAGCTGTCGCTAATTGTTATTGTTATTGTTAACTTCGGTTTATATAGCGCCAACTCACCTACAGGTCTCTAGGCGCTCAAGACCGATGACAAACAGCTACGATTCCAAGTTGAAGAGAGGCAGAGAAAGGCCTACAATGCAGCTATTTAAATGGGCCAAATGCCTCCCTAAAAAGAAGCGTTTTTAGCAGCTTCCTAAAACGCAGGAGATTTGCTTCTCTCCGAAGCGGTTCTGGAAGTTTATTCCATATCTGTGGAGCCAAAACCGAAAAGGATCTCCCTCTTTTGGTTGCTAACTTATATCGAGGGCAGACCAGTAGCTGGGAATCCGAAGACCTAAGAATTCGTTTGGGCTTATAGACCTCCAGGCGATCTTTAATATAGGCGGGGGCTTGCCCATAAATTGCCTTATGGGCCGTGCATAAGCTCTTGAACTCCACTCTCTGCTCAATAGGGAGCCAATGTAGCTTAAGCAGTAGAGGAGAGGCATGGGTTCTTCTAGGTAGCCTGAAAATTGTCGCGCAGCATCATTCAGGACAACCTGCAATCTATTGGTCAAGGTTTTAGGCAGACCTAAGTAGAGAGCGTTCCCAAAATCCAACCTCGAAATGATTGTAGCAGAGACAACCATACGGAGCATGGAAAGAGAAAGGAGGGGAGCTAGCTTACGCAGCTGTCTGATCAAGCCAGTACACATCCCTACTAAGGAGGAGATCTGACTGGCCATTGAGAACTCATTGTCAATCTTGATACCAAGACTTTTTACTTTATCACGCGGTATCGGTGTGGGACCTAATTCCTGGGGCCAATATAGGTCACTCCAGGGTGAGGCTACGGTCGAAACCACCAAAACCTCTGTTTTTTCCGGGTTTATTTTCAACAGGTTTGCAGTCATCCAGCCAACCGTATGTCTAAGGATGTTCTGGGCATTCGTTTGCGCAAAAGCCGAATTATCAATACTCAGTAGCAACTGGGTGTTTCGACAGCTAGTAGGAGATAGCGATCATCTTGGGGCCTACTTTGCATGTCAGCGATATTTATCGCTAATGACATGCAAAGTGGGCGCGCCAAGATGTTAGCGACTGGAAACAGTCGCTAACATCGCTATCTCCTATTACTAACTTTTGGAGATATTCGCGCTAAGCGTGAATATCTCCAAAAGCTAACGCCTGCCCTGAGCAGTTCTTAGCCATGTTATCCAATGGTAGGTGGATAACATGGATAAGAGCATTAGCTCGGAAATGCATGAATATCGCTGACTTTTCAGCGATATTCATGCATTTCGGCTGATTTTTATCGCTTTTGAGATAAACCTCGATAATAGCAAGGTTTATCTGCGATAAAAATCGGCGGAGCTCAGCGATAATAATATTGCCGCTAAGCCAACATAGCGATAATTATCGCTAGTTGTTGGTAATATGCGCCTTTATTTCTGTAGATCAATTTCTATATTTAAGGTTACACAGAGATAGCAGCAATGTTTGATCAGTATAATCGCGGTTTCACTTCGCAAAACGTACTGCTGTATTAAGAGGGTTATTTCTTGAAATAACTATTTGGTTTGAGGGCATCATATGGGAACAATTTCCCAACGCCATGTGTGCACACGCGATGCTAGGAAAGAAAGCCTGTGGCTTTTCTAGATTAACAACTATTTATCTAGGAAGTAAATGTTGAAAATAAAAATCACACATGTTGACGGAAGCAAGCAGTTGATCTCATTGCCTGCTTTCGTTTAATGGCTGTCCCTGCACAGCTTCTTGTTATTTCCTTTGTCGGTGTTCCAGACACAAGGAATGCCGTTGACTCAGCAAAGGGGACTTTCATCACATGGACGTTGAGACCCGTTTTTAGCTCGAGCAGGTACTTATTAGCAGTTGCAAATGCACGGAAAGAAATAGGTCTAAAGTTTTAACACTTTCATTCTTTTTAAATAATGGATTAATTGCTTATCTGAATCTGTTTTGATTTTTTCCCATTGTTTTAAATAGAGAAATGTATTTTAATGTAACCTTTATGGTTAATAACCGAAATAAACAGAAGTAAAGTTTGAATGAATAATTAAGTGTAGAGATACAATATTTGTAAAGGCACTCAAAAGGTATTTCAGGATAACATAGAGACAGTCAATTGTTAGATTTGAAAATATCAGGAGTTATAAACAATCATTTGCTGTCCGAAGACAAAAAGGGATATTCAGAAAGATAGGATTTTCGAGGAACAAAGCGAGTCACTCAATTTCCTTTTGAGACTGTTGTGGCTAGATACAATTTAGTAAGGAATGTAGAATTAAACAGTTTCCAGGAAAATAATTTGTGCCAGCCATCTAGAAGTGGTTTACAAAGAATCTGGAAAGCCATTGTTTTACCAGGAAAATATCTTAACTACCCACCCGATGCACAAAGCCATTTCGTGATTGCAAACTCTATGATTCCTTAAATAACAGGGTTTAAAGACAAACATGTTGTTTGGCATATACTGATCCCCTTTTATGAGTCAGGAAACCTTTTTGAACTTGCTAAAGGGGTTTGGATATCATTCTGAATCACAATTACAAGAAAGCATAAAAGGTGTGTCCTCATCTAGCTGTGGTTCACAATAGGATGCATCAATCAGGGCCGGCTTTAGAGTGGTGCAACCAGTGCAGCGTCACCCGGTACTGAGCTGGGAGGGTGATGTATTTAGAAATAACTTCTGTGTTTAAAAGTACCTCCTGCAGAGTTCATTAAGTGTTCAGTAGTTTTCAGACAACTATAAGAATGTCAACTCAGGTGACTAATGTTCCTGTAGGAGAGAGATTGGAGCTTTGCATAATGTCAGTTTTGCCACATCATAAAGTACTATCGAGGATTAATATGTCTGCTGCAAATAAGTGCATCATGCAGATCACAGAACTGTATTTTATGTGGATAGCTCAGTGGTTTATTCCTTTTCTCATAGAGATCCTTTTGTTACTTCCAGTTCATATATTACAACCCTGATGTGGCACAGTGACCTATGAACTGTCATCGGCTGATAAAAAGGGGTTGTTTGTGTAGAAATACATTCTTATTAGTAAAGCCAACCCCAACCTCTGAGGTACTTTTTAAGTCGTGAGTTTGTGCTTCTCCAGACTAAACACTCTTAAAAGATAACACCTGAAAGTATAAATGACATGATTCCTACACATGGTAATGCTCATTGTCTTATGTAGCATTTCCTGTAGACAGATTCATTGTCTCTGTACAGTATGTGTGTGAAGTAAAGTGGTCTGGCACCCTACACTGGTATGAGTAGCGCTATCAAACAAATAAAATGCAACTGTGCGAGGGGCTTTGAAGAGATGTGGGCATTCGTTTGAGGGTAGTAGCGAGGGAATCTCTGATGAAGGAGCTCATTGGGGAAATATCAAGAAAGCTTGTCACACCAGGCACCACCAGTGCTAAAGACGGCCCAGGTATCAAAGCTTATAACAGCTAGTCAAGTCACATGACAAGGAAAGCAGATGAGTCATGTTTATTGAAGTTTTTTAAGGCTACTGCACTGTAGAAAGTGTTGAAGTTAGTGCTTACAATTTAGGTAGTTAGCCACATATCTTTGTCATGAAATGTTCAATGTGTGTTTTTGTATAAGACCTGTCATCCTTAGGCTGGTCTCCCAACTTTCTGCCTTTTGCCTCGCCTTTGTGACAATTTGTTTTGTTGGCCTTAGGACCATGAGCACTTTACCACTTCCAGCCAGTGCTAAAGTGCATGTGTTCCTCGCCTAATCATGATGACATTGGTGTATTTCTGATTGGCATATTTGTTGTACTAGTAAATCCCTTATTAAGTGGTGTAAAATATACCCAGATACTGTACTTCAAATACTACTAGTGGGCTGCAGTACTGATTGTGCCACCCACAGAAGTTGCTTTCAAACCTGTCTCTGGCCCGCCACTTCAGTGCCTGTGTGTACAGATTACAACCACTTTGACTTGGCTTTTAAAACTACTTGCCAAGCCTTAAAAATCACCCTTTATTACATATAAATGACCCCTAAGGTAGGCCCTAAGCAACCCTAAGGGCAGGGTGCCATGGAAGTAAAAGGTAGGGCATGTACTTGTATGTTTTGCATGTCCTAGTAGTAACAAACAGCCAATTTCATGTTTTACTACTGTGAAGCTTACCCCTCTGAAAGGCCAGCATTGGGAACTCATTAATACACCTTTAAGCTGTAATTCCTGATCAGAGAGGAGTAACTATTTAATGTTTGATATGTTTGGAAAGGTAATGATAAATCCTCCTTACTGGTGAAGTTGGATTTAACATAACAGTTTTAGAAATGCCACTTTTAGAAAGTGAACATTTATCTGTACTTAGTGCTGTTTGTGATAACAGCCTGTCTCCAATACATGTCTAGGTTGTGCATTCCCTCTAGACAGCCACAGACACAGGAAGATGAGGCTCATTTGCATTCTGAACCCTCATTTGCATTCATATGCAGTCTGATGGTTCTTCATGGACAGGGAGGTATGGGAAGAGCTGACACTTCAAAAGGTAGTTTCCCCTCCACACACAACATACTGATTTACCCCCCAGGGTCAGCCTGGCAGACAGGACTGGGTTCAAAATGGATCATTGTGCACTCCAGAGAGTCCCTTTGAAGTCACCCCTATATCAAAGGTACTTTTGAGTATAAGTACTGGGTCTCTGACCCTGTAAAATCAGACACTTCTGGATCTTAAACTGAACCTCTGTTAGAAGGACTGCTGTGCTGCTTAACAGATTCAACTGTACTGCTTTTTGGAAGGACTTCTTTTCTGCGTGTTGCCATGCTGCCTACTGCTCCCTATCTCTGCTGGAAGGACTCTGTCTTCCCTCCGAGTCGCCACCAAGGGCTTGCTGGCTTTCTCCCTGTTTTCTGAAGTTTCAGGGACACAAAATACTTCCTACAATCCTGCTGGTGCTGCTGCACTCTGCCTTTTATGAGTCCTACCCTTGCCTGAGGTGCCCTCTCCAAGCTCTGGGCCTCAGAAGTGGGTTTCTGCAGCTGTTTTCCCAAAAAAACGATGCATTGCATTGTCTACATGTGAAATTCAGCTGCATCGCCTTTCAATGCTGACGCAGAGTTTGCATAATGACAACAGATCCAAAGCCTGCATGACTTGATGATGATGCATTGTGTAGCTCGATGACACATTGCATTCACTTCAACGGAGATTGAGGATGACGCGGGATCCCCTTTGCGCAGCTCGAAGGTGACATAGTAGGCTCTTGGCATTGACAAAAGCTCCATCCCAGGAATTTCTTCTGCAGGACCTGTCTAGGTCCTGTAGCCAGCATGCCATCAATCGCGGTTGGCCTGAGCTTTGGATTTGCACTGGTTCCTCATGTCCTCAAGTAACCTTTTGACCTCTAACTTGACTCCTAAGCACTATTTTTGCCTTTAATGTTTGAGAATTCATATCTCAACTTCTACTGATTAGATTTTTGTTGTGTTGGTCTTAGTTTGCTCAGATAAATATTTGCTATTGTTCTAAACCTGTGTTGAGTCTTTTTGTGGTATATTCATTGTGTTACTCTGTGTGTTTGTGTGTGTTGCACAAATACTTTACACATTGCCTTTATTGATAAACCTGACTGCTCTGTCCCAAGGTACCAGAGGGTGAGCACAGGTCATCTTACTGTAAATCTAGATTACCCTGACTTTAGTAGTGGTTCCTACCTGGCCTGGGCGCATACCTCAGCCATCAAGGAATCCCATTTCTAACACCATATGATAGCTGTGTGCAGGGCCCTGAACCCTAGTGAGTACAGGGAATCTGTGTGTGTAGTTCGTAGTGTATGAAAATCTTTTTATACACTATGTGCGAGGGCAAAGGTCTGAGAATTTCGAATTGTACCCAAAACCTTTTTTGTGGGAGTGTAAAAATGTTCATGGAGCATCTATTACCTGTGCATTGTAGGTACATGTTTGACTGGTGGAGTATTTATCCACCACTAACACCTATACAAATGCTGCCTTCCTCCTTTATTCAATAATTTTTACTTTTAAGTGTGAGTGTGCTGCTTTTGCCATGGGTAATTCTCATTGTGTTGTCATGGTAAATCTTTTTATATAAACATTAGCAAGTAGAAGGGTCCTTTGGCAAGTGTGTAATGAATGTGTATTTTTGGAAACTTAACAAGTAGGATTCCATGAAATCTCTCCACAGCTAATATAGAAATATGATCATGACTTAAGTGCTCTAACTTAGACAGTGGTGAAAACTCTTCAATTCCAGGTCAAACCACTAACTTGATCAAACAGTTACTTTCCCTTTGTCTTTGAGTTATTTGTTATCACATTTCATTCATTGTGAAAGAATCAGCTGAGGTCTAATTTTACTGCCTTGTGCAGTTTAATGGATGATAAAAATGACCTGACCTTGGAGTACACAGTATTCCATTTGTATGTTCAAGCTTTATAGGCTTGTTTTATTATGCCAAGGGAAAACTATCTAAGCACAGCTAAATGTGCTATTTGTAACAAGGAGAGGGAACAGCAAAAGTCAGTGATACTTTAAGGGAATAAACACTGTTGGGCCTGATGGGGCATTGCGAAGCGGAAGAGGTACTCTGAAGGAGTGGAAGGCTTGAGGGGAAAGTATTAAACAAGGACACAGGCAGGCTATTGTGGCATGTGTTAAAGAGGAGGAGGACAGAGTGAAATGTGGTAAGGCTTAAGGGACACTGTCAATGAGTCTAGAGGGTAAATTTACAAGAATTGCTGCTAACTAGCATTAGCGTTAGTTAGTTGCAATTTTCGTAATGCTGCCTATTGTCAAAAACGATCGCCCTTTTACAGACATATGTACAATATTTCCCTACAGGGCGATAGTATCAGCTACCTTAGGCGAAAACTGCCGCTAATACTACCGTCAAGACAATATTATTTTTGCTACAAGTGAGAGAAAAGTGACAAAAGGCCAATAAGAGGCAGATAAATTCACGTTAGTCACCACAAAGTGTCACTTTTCTGCCTCTAGAGGCAAATATAGCCTATAAGTCCACCCCCACTGATAAACATGAAATAGAAACAATTGAATGCAGAATGGAGCAGCCGGGGCCAAGTTCAGTACAGGTAAACAACCACCCCCACACCCCCGATAGCCAGGATGAACAGGCAGAGTCCCAGGGAAAGAGGAAATGCATATTCAGAGCTCCATTTGTGTAAAGAGGCACATTGCTGGGGAAAACCAGGGATGGATCACGTTACATAGCGCTTTCGTTGTGACACCATGGTAGCCGAAGCCTGGAAGGGTAGACAGTCCCCGGGCCTGGAGTCCTCGCTGGGTCTGCGTCTAAGCCCTGAAGTTGGATGAGGAGGTGCTGTGGAGTTGCTGCAGCCTGACTGTGGAGGTTGGCCGCGTCAGGCCCAAGCCCTTAGGCCGTGGTGGTAAACATTGCGGCATCGTTGATCTCCCTTACCTGATGGTGAAGTCTGGCAGGTCACATAGAGACACGCTGCTGACCTGTGTGGGAAGACCGCCTGGTGCCCCCTGGAGCTGTGATCAGTATGGGTGCCCCTGAGCACCAAAGGTCTGCATTGCATAAACAGTACATCGGGGTGCACGAAGGAGATTGCCGAAGGTAGGCCACACCTCATTGCACCACAGGCCGGAGAAAGGTGCACAGGCCGGATACTATGGAGGGTAAGGCCCCTGTGCTGCGCCAAACTTGTGTGGCGGGAGCACTGCAACTTCACACAAAAGGGGGCCCTGTTGCATCACCTGCATCTGAAGGGCAGACTTGGTGGCGACTACTGTACCCAGGCAAGTGAAATCCCACCTGGCTGAGGCTCCTGCTGGCTGAGTCATAGATTCGAGAGAGTGCAGTGGATTGAGCACCAGTACTGATATCCAGGTGAAGAGAAGGTGGGATGGGGAGTGGAGGAGGCTTGGTGGTTATTTTGGGCCCAGGCCTATCAACGGTGGGTGGCGCACACTTTGCCCTGAACAATCCCTGCGCTGCGGAGGATGCACATTGCCAAAGACACCACAAAATACTGGTGGGGACTCTACTAGCTGGCTCAAGTTTCTGATTTCGGCAATTTTTGGCAAATGGTGCAAGGTGCACAGGGCCAGTTTGGGCCCAGCCCCTTGGCTATGCAGCTTGATCCGCCATTACTCACTAGGGTACCAGGGAACACGAAATCTAGTAACCACTGTTAGATCTGAAGAGACAACAGGGTGGTGCTGCATTTTCTCACCCCCTGATAATGATCTCCTAGGTGTACAGGGGACTATCCCTCAGTGCACTTGCTCTTCCCACAGGGAAGCGCTGTCTGGTAGCTGCTGCTGCTGTCCCTAGCTGCTGCTGCTGGTTCCTCTGACCCAGAGGTCAGGCGTTTGAGACCCTCCCCCCCACAGGCTCTTGCCTGCACCTCATCTTTGGTAGTCCAGTGGTAGAGCGTCACTGCTCTGCTACTTGCCTGCCCTTCTGTCCCTCTTTTCTGCTGTTCCTGTCCCTCTTTCTGCACTTCTCTGTTGCTTGCTTCCTTTGGTTTTGTATTTTTTTCTTTGCTTTGTTTGGCTTTGTCTTTCCTGTGCTTTTGTACAGTTACTTATTCCCTGCCCTGTCCTTCATTTATTCTGCGATCCCCCGCAGCCCCACCCCCTCCAGTGTCCTGTTCCCGTGCTTCATGCCTCCCAGCTGTCCATCCCCCCACAGCTCTACTTAATAGAGGCTGCCGAATGCGCACCAAAGGCAAGTCCGTCAGTGTCATCCACACATGGAGTGCATCCAGTGCCAGGGACCCTGCCTCCCGGACACTCCCCCGCTATGACGCCAGCACCCTCCATGCCATCAACCCTGGATGCCACTCCACCAGCCATCTTGTATCACCAAAGAATACCCTTGCACCCTTTGCCTGCCAAAACTGAAAACACACTTCTGCCACATCAACAACACACCATCCCCTCTCGCCACCCAGCCAACCAATAGTGCACCCGACCGACACAACTGCATCATTCTCATGTGTTCCCTCCACAAACATGTCGCAGAAATCTGGGACGTACCCAACACCAACTCTTCAAACATCACCTTCTTCATGTAAACCTGGACCAACCTCTGCTCTGGACCAGACATCGCCATCGCCATTCCCCACTGGCAATAACATCACTTGCAAATACACCCCAACGGACCAAGGGGAAGCATTGCCATTGTCTACAAAAGCACACTCCGACTGACCATGCACTCTAGTGATCCAACGGCGCCCATGAAACACCTCCACTTTTAGATTCGGACCAAGCCCAACACACCCTCAGCAGGCATCTTTATCTACAAGCCCCCAGCCCCTGATCCCCCATTCACCAATGCCATTGTAGACCTCATCGCACCACAGACTTTCCCTTCCACCGACTACATCCTACTCGGAGACCTCAACTTCCACCTGGACAACCCCAGTGACCAGAACACCCCCACAATACTGGATAACCTCACCAACATTGAACTCAAGCGGCTAGTCACTGCACCAACCCACATAGCCAGACACCCGCTTGAGCCCATTTACTCCACCAGTGGAAACATTCAACTACAGCCACACCACCAAACTCTCCTGGACTGACTATCATTGTATACATTATGCCTTCACCAAACCCACCGTACTCCACTGCCATCATTGGCCCCTCCCTGTTGCAGCTGGATCAAGGCCACAGAAGAACTTCTCATCAAACCCCTCAACACCACAGCTTACAGACACTAACACCGCAGCGTGCAACCTCCACCGATGGATTTCTAACTGCGCTGACACCCTGGCACCCCTCAAGAAAAAAAAAGGCATACAACACTCCAAGAAGGCCAACTGGTTCACTGCCGCCCTCCACTAATACAGACGCACCTGCAGACATCTCAGGAAGAGATGGAGTCACAACATCAATCAACTCCTCAACACAGGCATCCTTGCACCATGGCGGAAGGGTGCTTGCCTTGGTGCATGGCAGAAATTGTGAGCCATTGTGCACTACGTTGCGCCCTATTTACAAAGTGATGCATCTAGGCACATGCATGACCTTGTGAATCCCTGTGCACATTATTCCTGCATCAGGTTTGATGTGTGCAGGGTGGGCATTCTGTCCCAATGTTGCCTCATAGGAGTGGCACAGTTTAGTTTCTCAGATTTCACTGCGACAATTCTAGGATGCCACTGTGTTAAAACCTTAAGCCTGCCTTATGGCAGGCGTAAGGGTAACGCAATGCCATAGGGATAGGGTGGCCCCATGCATTGCTGGAGTTGCATCATGCGTGCGACACAACTGCAACAATACGTGACAGTGCTAACAGATACGCCAAGATTCCAGACGTATCTGTCATTGATCGCAACATGGAGCACCGTACATTGAATACGGCACAACAATGTTGTCACAAGGAGGGCATACAGAAAAGTGTTGCAATGCTGTTTTGTCTCAGCGATGCAACACTTTTCATAAATGAGGCTCAGGATTCCTCCCTATCTTATTGATAGGGCATATCCCCGAATTTTTGTTTTGGTAGAGGGCAGCACAGCACTTTTCTTTGCAGCGCCGTCCAGCACCCAAAAATCTTATATGTGGCCCCAAGTGTTTGCACCAATTTTAAGACCAGCCATTTTTTGTCTTTAAAACCTGCTTCTAACTGGGCTTAGTGGCAGTTTTAGGGGGTTATCAACATTTCATTGTAAATATCGCGAAGTGTGATTAATGGCAGATTTATCACGGGAATGCCTAACTTGCAAATCATTTTCGTTAAGTCCCGCTAACAGAAGCTGCAGTCCTGAAGTCCAATTTACGCTTGAAAAGTGTTGCTTACTGCATTTAGTGCCACTTGTAAATGCGCCGATAATAAAAACCTCTGTAACGTCAGAAAATTGAGGCTGCTGCCTGTTAAGTTCTTGTAAATATGCCCCTTGGTCTGTAGGAGGAGTGGACAGAGACCAAGTGGCCTATTAGGATGTTGGGCGGTTTGCCCCTGCCATCCACACCAGAAAGACCCCCGCCTCATTAGGATGGGTGGGGTATCCGTGTCGGACAGAAAGACAGTCCGCCACTTTTCCGCTGGTCGACTCATCGACCAGACAAAAAACATGCATAATATGGTGGCAGTGTCTGCAAGACACCGCCATCCATATTATGATGATGGCGGCATGCAGTCTTTTCTATGGGGGACCATTGCGGGTCCCCAGGGAGTTGGGGGGGTTGGTGGCTCCACTTTGGGGGTACCCATGGTCCCCCCGACATTTGCATGCACAAGGTGGCAGACACCATGTGGTGCCTGTCACTTTGTGCATGCAAATGCACAACATGCTGATTTTACATTGCGGCGGGTGCTGCTTGCAGCACCGCCGGCCGCAATGTAAACAATGCGGGATGCACCTGCCAGTGTGGCAGGCGCATCATAATGTGCACAGTGGGACCGCCACACCCATGGCGGGCGGCCCCGCATACCATTACAGTGGCAGGCGGACTTTGTCCACCCTCCATCGTAATAGTGCCCTAAGTCTTGGAAACCTTGACAGTGGCTTTATCACAGGTACTTGAATGGCATAGTGAGGAACTCTAAGAGAAGGGTGCTAGAGATGTGACTTTTCAGAAGGGGTGGCTGGAGGGGGAGCACTGGGAAAGTTGCTCACAGGCATTCACAACTGTAATGAGGGTTACCTGACACAGAAGGTTGGTTCAAACCAAATGTATCTATTTCTTAAATTATTTTGTATTTTTTAAAGTATTACACGTTGGTCCTTGTTCACAAAAAGTATTTTGTAGTATGTGAAGTAATACATCATGTAAAGTAGTACTATGTTAAATACTACAAAATGCTATTCTCAAAATTCAGGCTAGAAATCTCCATCTCTGCCTCTCCTAGTGCTTAATTTGAGCCAGTGGTTTCCGGTGCTTGGCACTGCCATTCAATTGCCAAGACTGGCACTTATGACAACTGCACCATGGTTGCGTTGTTTGTGTAATTTAAAAGTGAACATAAAATCAGTTCTTCAATATACATTGTAAACAACTAATACCTACTTCCCAAGCCATTCTTATTGCTTTTAGGGCCTTGAAGAGTCTGAATTGCCCCGCTTGTAGCAGTTTGATGATTAGTAGTTGTGTTGGTACTGCAATTGCCAGTACTGGCAGTCCCAATGTGTTGGGAAAGCTGTCATGGCCTCCTAACTAGGACCCTGGCACTTGTATTTTTTTTTACAAATTAGGCACTGCTCTCCTATCTTTTCTTTGAGAGATAGCTGCCCTGACGGTGGAAATATTTGAGCACAAAGGTATACATTTTAGTAGTAAGTTTGGGAGGGGGATGGTGGGAAAATGGGGAATAATTAACATTAAATGCAAGGGGTTTACAGCAGATGGTTCTAGGTAGGGGCATGCTAATATTATCACTCACAAATCCGCTTCTAAAAGTATTATACCTTTAATAGTGAGAAAACAGGCTTACTTGTAATCTAGGCCAGTCTTGGAGTACTTCAAGGACTGCACATGGATAATCAGTAGTACTACAGAATATTCCCATAAACAAATGGAGGCAGGCTATAACCATACCACCCCAAAAGAAATGATGCAAAAAAATAATTCCACATTGAAAACATATTCTTTCATTTCGAAATACAGTTACTTAAAAAAAATAAGATACAGCTTAAAATGTCCACGAATATTCGAATTAATTAAATATCATACCCTATTACCAAATTTGTTACAAATGAACTTATAGTGAAAATGCAAGTGAGGAGGGGAGATTTTATTTGGAAGATATTTTTAAAACTTATAACTTAACACAGTGTTTATTTTGGGAGGTGGTGTGGTACATTATTTTTAGTCCGAGGTTAAGATTATTTATTTAAATGTATTTTACATTTTTATTTCATATTAAAATATTTTATTTATTTGTTTGAATTAAAAAAACATTAATTCATTTTCCTAATGGCAGAGATATCCATGTTGAAAGCTACTGGTAGTAACTTTACACTTGTAAATTCAGCCATAGGAGTCTCCTGCCCCTCATATGAGGGGGGGTCAAGACTGTTTAGACTACATTGAGGTGTAAATCTTCACTTGGAAATGGTAACTACTTAACATAATGAGATTTACAATTGGGTGTAAAAGTTACTCCATATGCAGTTGCAAACATACCTTTGTGAATAGGCCCAGCCATCTTTTGCATACTTTAGTGGGCTGAAGGCATACCACATGCTTGGACCCTGAGCTTCCATCTGTAAATGTACACATTTTATCTGCTTAAAGTTTTGTTTGGGGAGGCCAGGTTGGGATTTGCAGAGTGCAGGAACCATTTTGATGCCATGCGCAGCAATGCCAGTCCTGGGGCTTGCAACCTTCTTCTAATGTCATAAGGACCTACTACCTGCTGGTAAAGCATGAAATGAGCTGGGAACATTGAGGAAAACTGTACTGTGGAGTCCCCAGCCATGATCAGCCCTGAAATCCGGGAGGTCAGTATTAGAGAGCAATAGGTTTGTTCTGGGGGAGGGACTTTGCGCAGGAGTGAGTGTTCTGTGTATGTGTGTTTCAGTGTGAAAGTGTTGATGTATAAATATGTGTGCATATGTGCACGTGTATGTGATTTGGTAATGTTTCACAGGCGTCTCATGAGACCTGTCCTACACATCTTGGTGGGAATTCTAGGTGATATGCTACATGTCCCATACACAATGGAAGCCATCCAGTGACATATCTATGGCAATTCCTAAAACATACAGGCTATGCCTGCATGTCATGGCCTATATTTGGCATCTTTGTTAAGCAATGTCTTTATTTATTTATTTTTGTAATATAGATATAGCTGTAATAATTGTAATATAGCTGTCAGGAATCCAACCTCTAACAAGTTTACAATCTCAGAATATACATTATTGTCCCAGATATAATATGAACTGTATTATAGCAAATGATATTTGAATACTTCTATTTTATTACATTTGATGAATAAAATAAATATTTTCTTACTGTTATACATGTGGGTGTTCTTTAGAATATATTGGTGGCTGTCATTGTGTCCCTTTATATATTACCCTTACATAGTGAGGTTACACAGTTCCTGCCTCCACTTGTGCATGTTGTTTAGATTGATGCTTTGAATACAGAATTGCAATACATGCCATAAAATAGATAATGTGCCCTTACCAATTATATAAACAAACAGTGTGTGAATGGGTGTAGAGGACTGTCATGTTGCAAAAAATGTATAACGGAAATATAACAATTATTTTGTGTTTTATTTCATTACAGAACCATGCACCTAACTTTTCTCATTCGCAATCAAGATAATTGCAAGCACTTGCATGCATCAACAACTACAATTTGGTTATTCATTCTTGGCACACATAACACAACTTCAATGATTAACCTAGGAAGATGTAGCACAAGTATAAAACATTATTCAATGTCCAGAACAGTTTCTCTAAGTTGTTCAAAATATTATAACTTATAGAGTGATACATATGTGTTCTACATATGTGTACTGGGTATTGATAAAAACACGAACATATAAATATTGATATTATTATAGAAGAACATTATATTTCTTCATATTTGCATTGAAGTGAGGGCTGGCCTTGTTATTCACATTGCTATGTTAGCATATGCTTATTAGAAGATTAAACGCCATTTTAGCTTTTTGCTGCTTTTGCACACAACATTGCATATAACTGTTGTTGTAAGTTAGGCTACGTGAAATGCTTCACATGAGAATGGCTTGTTTTCAGCATCCCTAGACTTACATTGTGACTCTAGTCTGCACACTGAGTGCTAAAGCCTCCAAGGTTATCATAACAAGGTAGCTGTTGTTCGGGCTCACGTTTTAGCCATAACATACATGCAGCTGCAGCCAACGTGATTCTGGCGCCTTTAATAATGCACTGTAAGCCTGATTTTAGGCACCTGGAAGAAGCCAGTTTTTCCAGAGAGACAGAGAGCGTTTCCAGATCCTGATGTATCCATTCCTGCTGATCTTGGAGGTAGGGGGTCCCTCACACAAGCCTTAGAGACCTTCTATATTTTATAAAACATAGTTCCTAGGTAGGGAGGGTGATATACTAGGTGCTATAAGACCTTTTTTCACCATCATTGTAATATGATTTCTACTTTTGTGTTTTATGGAATTGTAACAATGCTGATCATATTATTTCTAATCAGATGTCTGCTTATGTTAGCAAAGTTACAGCATCTAAGAGCACGTCGTTAAAATAAATATTTTAACCTTTCCTGTGTCTCTTTTTTACTCCTGTTATGGACCGGTATGAGAGTATAATGAAAGAGTGTTCTTGCTTCCCAACATTCCTGAGTATAACCTAAGTCTCATGTTTTGGGTTGTCTAATCATTAGTTCCTTTGCTATGGGACGAAGAGCTAATGTGACACTGATGCTATCTGGGTAGGGTTTCTAGGCACTAAGGTGAGTTTTTTGGTACACCACAATTTACTGAGGTCCTGGGTCTCTGTGCACAGTTCTGTGTAGGAGCAGAATCCCTGCAACAGCATCATATATAATCAATAGACAGTATCAATTTTCCAACCTACATTTACTTTTGGCCCGTAATACACTCATTTGACCATACATCCAAAGCATTGTGCTAGATAGTCATGGCTGGATATCTAATGAACAGTGTGTTACAAGACATTGATGAAATAAAGCAACATTATCAAAAATAATATAGAAAATATATATCATGCCTTTTGTGACAAATATTGATAAACTCATGCATTTCCTGCCGTATTAACTATTTGCATTGAGAATTTCTAATTGTAGATCTTGTGACTGCTGTGGAAGATGTGAAAAGACAGGGAAATTCACTTGAGTAATTGGAACCAACATTGTCCACAATAAATGTTGATACCATATAGTTTATGCTACAAGTCCATGATAATGACTAATCATCAGCTACTACAGCAGCAGCACTCACAACCAAACAATCCTCCATGTGTTCCAGACAGCCACTGGAGTTTGGTGGCGTAGATTTTTAGATTTTGTGAGACGTATCCAAAATAAATAAGAGCAAAATCTTTAAATAATGAAGGAGGGTTTGCACTAATAGATTGTGAAAGGAAATAGATCATTGGCTGTTTAAATGTTTCCATGCCTGTCCCTACAAAAGTAGATGACCCATATTAATTCATAAATGAAATGGATCGTCAACTTATGCACATAATGGACCTTGTAAAACTCATAAAGATTTTCCATTTAACTAAATAAAATTATCTAGCAATTTGTCTAGGTGCTAAATATATGACACATTACAATACTTTTAAAATTACATAAATCTGTGAATGCACTATTGAAGGATGAAGAGTTTGTTTGTTTAGAGCCAATATCAGCCTCCAAATCCACCCAAATTGGTGATCTCATGGAGCAAATGGGTGCTACATCAACACCCCAGGTTTGTTTCACAGAAGGTCATAACAAACTTGGCCCACCATAACAGAACAGCAAATTAAGTTTATCAAAATGTTCCAGTGCAGTGTGTGTTCGTCTCAGAACATTTAATTTGTCTCGTTGAGTGCAACATTTTACTTTGGTTAGTTCTTAGTTTATTGCTACATTTTTTTTCACTTATCCATTTTCATGTGCGTTTTTGTCACATTGATGCGTATCCACAAGGCTTTTTGGCAATTCTTTTGTGTGTTACTAACAGTTATCATCTATCCTTGCAGCTTTGGGAAAAAGTATGTCAACCTTTTCCTTGAGAACTAGAACTTCAAAATATAAGGATTGCAAGTGGCTTGAAACTTCTATATTTATTTTGTTATAACTATTATTCAACCTATATTTTTCACTGCATGTATGGACATACATTTACTTAATACGAAACGTGATTTTTTAAGCGTTCATTCTGTTTAGGCTTGATTGACAAAGGTCCTCCACACTCATGGCAGATGGCTTGCTGTTGTGGGGGAGTCTCTGCACTTGGGGTGGAATCTCTGTAATAAGAATTCTCATTGTGGAGATTTCACCCTGAGTGCCGAGACTTCCCTGTGGTGTCGCCTTTGATCCATTCTAGTCATTGATATAACTTTTAAGTAAAATATCTGCTTTCTGATGTTACTGTTTTCATTGTTGTGTTTTGAACCATGATTATGTTATAGAAATTAATTTAAATGAACTTTTTTCACATTTGTCTAAATAATTTGTGGGGGAAATTACAAGCACATGCATCACAGATCATTCCATATGAACATTTGGTGAGTAATGTTATATTTATAATCAAAACAATAGTAGAAAGTCTGTACGTGGTGATTGACAGATAGGTTGATTTTTGCTGTGACAATTTGTCGCTTTGCCAATTTCAGAGAGATATCCTACCCTATCCATTGTATGTGGGGTAAAGTACTCCCTGGTGCACATTATAAAGATATTGTAAGTCACCAAGGAGTTCCATAACCTAATTTACGAATGGGGCCGAAGCCAGAGTTCCTTTATTTGGTTATGGAACTGCAAGGTAAATTCTAATATCCCTATTATTTATGCCAGGGGTACTTTGTCACCTTACCCACAAACCACTTAAAACCCTGGTCCATATCTCTTTTATATGAACAAGCGAGCAGATGTGCAACCGTGAAGAATAGAAATAAAACCTTTCATGCAAAATTAAACAAAATAAAATCCTGTTAGTTGTTTGTTGTAAACAGATATTAGAAGCAATTAAATGCAATTCAGTTTAAAAATAAAAGCTGCACTAGCTCGCAATGTGTAGAAAAATGCAGATAAATTCTAGCTTTTTCCTAACAATTTAAATGCAGATAAAAAGAAACATTTTCTCTCAGCTTGTCAATGTAAGCTAAAAAATAGGGCAAAAGAAAGAAAAGCAGCTTTCTGATTTTATTGCTTTAAACAGTTGATTCAATTAAGCTTGGTGATCTGCATTTCATTATGGTTGCTTGCTCTGACAGAAGACATGTTGATGTTGGAACTCAACTGTATAAACCTATGATAGTCGAGTTCTACCAGGCTGCTGTCTGAAATCGATTTGTGTGTTATACATTAATACACAGGCTAAACTTACTTCTGTATACTAATCTATACTCAATTCCATTTTCGATACAGCGTGGTACCAGGCAGGGGTTCCCACTCTCTCCCTTGCTGTTCGCTTTATATACAGAGCCATTTATTAAAGCACTAAATCGGAATACCTATTTCATCCCATTTAGTAATGGGTTGTGTCAATATAAGGCCATCCCTGATGCTGATGATATTGCGGTTTTTACGTCTGACCCAGCAACAGCATTGAGTGTCATTCAGGAAGAAGCTAAAACCTTTGGTCGCTTTTCAGAATACAAAGTAAACTCACATAAAACCCAAGTCCTGCATAATTTAGAGTTCGCAACACCTATAACTGGATGCTGCACGGTCGGAACGTACTTGGGGGTTCGGATCTCTGCTACTGTTAAACAAATATAGAGACTTAATTAAGAATCATTACTTTACTCGGTCATAAAAAAACTTAAGAGTTTGAATAAACTTCTAATAACCATCATAGGCAGGTCCAATATAATTAAAATGACAATTTTTATATTTATTTCGAACTATTCCTATGCGTGTCCCCAATTACTTGTTTCAAAAACTAGATGGTGCAATCAGTAGTTTTCTTTGGGGTTCTAAACAAGTACGTCATGCGATACACTTTTCAAACTTCCCATAAGTTTGGGGGATTGCAACTTCCTGACTTTAAACTTTATTTTTGGGCTGCATTTACTGGGCGTTTGCAAAGTTTACTAATTGATAAACAACCATACATTGGCCTTGTATTAGCACTGGGTACAGATAGTGAAATGTTTCTGTATAAGGTTAATCATCCTAACTATTATAAAAGGGTTTGTTTTAAGAACTTTAGAGACATGGTTCACATATGGCGTGAAATCCTCTACTATTCTTCCCTTACTCTCAAAGATCTTACACAGCACAACTATTTTAAACTATGGAACAGTCCAATTCTCCCAAGCATATTTCATGATCTTACTGCTCGAAGTTGGGCAAGATGTGGAATTGAAAGATTGGGCCAGCTGTAGGATCACAGTGGTTTTTCTACTTTTGCATCTTTACTATTTTCTTTTGGTCTCTCACATCAGTCTTTTTTTAAATATCTACAAATTAAGGATTTTTTTTAAATGATAACTGTCGCAGCTTCCACATTCTCATGAACTATTAAATATGTATTAAATCTCTCGCTTAAAGCTAGAATTAGCACAATATACTGACAGCTTAGTCACTTTAGAAGCGCTGATGCTAGCCACTTAGCCTTTAAATGGAGTCAGACACTTGGCATGTCTATGGATACTTCTGAGATTGTGTCTGCCTTGGATATATTAAACAACTCTACTCATTCTATAAATTTAAAGTTGCAACAATTTTGTACTATTTCTATGTTATATTATACCCCGGAGAGAATCAGTAAATTGCTACAATCCCTACAGGGATCTGTTCGAGCTGGGGTATATAGATCATGCTGTCCCAAGTGTGGTCACTGGGCAGCCGACATCCTTCATATGTTTTGTAACTGTTCTAAGTTATGCAGTTTTTGGGAGAAGGTTACGCAATATGCTGGTCAATGTCTGGGACTTAACTTATTTTTCACTACTAAAGAGATTATGAGTGTGATAATCCTGCCATGAGGAGTTAACTGCCCGCCTTTGTATTGCAAGAGTATGGATCTCACCCAACCCTCCTACTTTTTTGAATGGTTGGCTCTTATGAAAGATATTTATGAAAGCGAACGAGCACTGGCTACATTTAGATCTATACGTTTGTTGCAAAGATTTGGTCACATATGGTAACATTTTGAATGAACCAGGGGGTTACCTGGATATATTTATATGTATATTTTCTTTACTTATTTGCTAAGTATGACTATTTGTTGAAATGTATGTACTTCTCTTTTTTGTTTTTTTCTTTTCTCTCTATTTCTGTATGCTTTTTACCCTCTGTAAAAAGATTTATTTTTAAAAGATAGTTAAGTTCTGACATCTTTTCTTTAAAAATGGCAAATGCGTGCAGCATAAGTCTCCGATTATAAGAAAATTAGAGACTGGAATTTACACAGGAATTACTTAGTCCCATGTCCCACAATATTATAATAAAATAATGTTTTATTAACTTACAATCATTCATACATACTTAGTTAATTACTAAACATAATATACTGAAGTAAATCCTAAATGCACAACATTTTAAGTTTGTTATAATACTAGGGGAAATATATTACACTATTTAAAAAGAATGACAAATCTTGCTGTCCAGAAATAGATATAGAAAGAATTGTTTATATATATTTATAAAGTATCAAAAAATAAACAGACGTCAGGAACCACTCAAGAGAAAGATAACAATGTTAAATTAATATTATTATTATTTTTTTATTGGTATTTATACATTACACAATACGTTGTGACATATAACAGGTGTCTGCCCCAACGTTTTGCAAAACATTTAACATTGAACATATAGGTTTTTCCGACTGAGTGCGTGTAACTGTTGTACATAAAACTTAAAAAGAAATAAAACATAGAAGTGTTTGGCGGTTGCTTAGTGTTAGACCACTTCATCTACGTTGGGTTGCGTATAGCTGATCAGGCGTCCTGAATTGTTTATGGAGGTTTGTATGAACTAAGTAAGTTGTCTAGTGTTGACCACATCCCGATACATTATATTATAATTTGTTTTAAATAGAAGTAAGGTGAGATACAAAATACCTACAAGAACATTAACATACAGAACTGCAGTAAAAAACAAAAACATTAATGTTCTTGTTTTAGCATGCCAATATAACAACAGTGTGGGTTCGATGTTGTCTACTGCCATTACATTTTGTGTATGTTCAGGCTTGTGCACAACTTTTACTATTGTTTAACATTTCACAACTCATACCAGTAATGTTTTTGCAGTCAATGTTTTTTCTTTTCTTTTGTGCTTCTTGTGTTGCCTTCTTGATTAAGTCCTGGATACATATCAATTCAATTCAAAGTCTTTATTTCGATTTTTTTCATTCATAAAAGACAGTACATTTAACATTTTCAAGAATTTAACAGGTTAAAAAAGGAGAAAAAAAACCTCATTTATAGCTAGTAAAATCCACAATTCATCCCTTCGTCTCTCCTTTAACAGTTATTATTGGCCGGATAACGAACATAAAATCCATACATTACAATCAATAAATAAGTTGTATTAAAAAGAGACGTCAATAATTATAAAAAACTTTCAGAATAAAAAGAATTCATCACCAGGAACGTTATTCCCTAGATACATTTACAGTTTCAAATATTGTTTAGTCAAAATTACTGTAGGCTCATTTTACGGGCCCGAATTATCCACATCCAGTGAAGAAATTTTGCTGTGGCTATAACTACGGCTTGGGAGTTGTCAGAGCGTAGTATCCTGACTGCCTCACTACCCATTTTGAGACCTAGCTGGAGACAAATTGGTTTTAGCCAGGATCTCCTAGGTACCTTATACTCAGGACAGGCAAAGAGGACATGCCCTATACCTTCCCGCTGATCAGGACAAAAGGGACAGGCCAATCCCTGACCCCCTCGCCATTTGGCGGTAAAAGCATTTAAGGGTAATGTGCTGACCCTAAACTGATGGTATTTCTTCCTGTCCCCTGGGATGGTAATCCAATCCCGATAAGCCTCAAAGGCCGGAGAATGCTTGAGTTCTAGAAAATCTGCCGTAAAAGATGATTCAGTACAGCGGCCAAAATCTCTTTGTCTCGGGCATACTCCAGTACAGGTCTCGAAAAGTTTTTCTTGGTGGGAAGAGATTGCCTACTGGGTCATCCCACAATGTGGATAGCCCCATAGCCTTGTAGATAGCCTTAACCTCCCTCAACCATACTATTTTATGGGCCTTATCAAGGTCTCTTACCTCGGCGAAGGCCCGTGCATACTGGGAGAGTTCTGGAGTAACCCATAATCTCCTCCAGTAGGCAGCCGATCTGTATCTGGCCATGTCCTCGAGGCTATGAGACCCTAGGTCATAATGGAGAGGGATTAGTGGAGTGGAGGCCGATAGGCCTATGATGTTACGGAAAAATTTATTTTTCGCCCCCGTCAGTCTTTTCAAATTTCTTAATCCCCACAGTTCCGCCCCATATAGAACTGATGCTCCTACTTTGGCATCATAAATCTTTAGAACCGGGGTGATTGGCCTAGTATGGGATAAATAAAATTCCTTAGTGAGAGCTCCTGTCAATTGTGCATGTTTTGTGAGAAGCTGGTTGGTATGCTGTTTCCAATCTAATTTAGATGATAAGGTTATGCCCAGGTAATTGAATACTTGGGTCTGTTCCAGTTGGACCCCATCCATAACCATCTTCCCTCTGACGATTTTATTTTTATGCAGGATCATGAACTTTGTCTTCGATGTAATAATAACGAGACCATGCTCCTTACAAAAAACCTCAAAGACACCAACAGCCTTTTGAAGGCCCTGCTGTGTTCTCGAAATTGATAACGTATCTTCAGCAAACATCAACAGGGGGATCGGCTTGCCATCCAACTTAGGGGCATCAGTTGGTTGCCGCTCAAAATAGCCGATCACCCTGTTGATGTATAGTGAGAAGAGAGTAGGGGCGAGTACACACCCTTGGCGTACCCCCCTAGCAATAGGAAATTTATCTGTTACGCTTCCCTGCCGATTCCAGCGTACCCGGGGATAATTATTTTCATGCAGTCTGATTAGAAGTGACAAAATATCAAGTGGGATACCTTGCTCTTGTAGGGCTGCCCACAACCTAGTGAGAGGCACCAGGTCAAACGCTGATTTAAGATCAACGAAGACTGCAAAAAGCATGCCCCCCCTAATAACACTACATGCCAATAAATTAAAACAAATCTAAAAACTTGGTCAATGGTACTGGTATGACTACGAAACCCTGCCTGTAGGGGCGACAGGATATCCTTTTCCTCTATCCAGCCCTGAATACGCTGTACTAAGAGCCTTGCCACTACATACAGGCAATCAGGCTAATTGGCCTGTAATTCCCGGGGTCCGTGCACTCCCCCTTTTTAAAGATGGGAATAATCTTGGCTCCCTTCCAGGACTCAGGTATTGGTGAGCCCATCGCAATGCTGTTAGCTATCAAATGAATGTAGGAAGCCCAAAGGTCCTTGTCATGCATAAAAAGATCTGATGGGACGGTGTCAATGCCTGGTACCCTAGCTTTAGGGATATTGTCCAAAATTTTTAAAATATGAGCTTTAGTAAAGGATAGGTGGTTAGTGCCCTCTATTGCTTTTGAAAGAGCCTCACTCTCTACTCCTGCTGCATCTACAGCGGCAAACTGGGACGCAAAGTAAGCGACCCAAGCATTTGGTGAGACATAATTGGTTGGATCGCCCCTTTTAATCCCCCTACCCCATTTGACCATATCCCAAAAAGAGCACATAGATCTTTCTTTACTGGCACTTAGGAGCTCCTTCCAATATTTGTTGTCCCAGTCACTTTTTGCCTTAAGTTGTGTTTTTTTATACATGACTCGGGCAGTCTTAATCTTAGCTGTCTCTTTGGTCTTTACTGCATCTGATAGGGCCCTGTATGCAACCCTACAGGATTTTCCATACCGTTGATCCTCCTTCCTAACTGGCCTACTCTGTTTTTTAGGCACCTTTTTAATGAAAAAAGATCTTAATTGAGTGAAAAGAGTATCATGACCTGGATACATATCATTTATGCACCATCTTTTGCGTTTTTGCATCTTTACTAGAGGTACTGCTGTATTAGTTGATGATGCTTCTTCTTCTGCTTGAGCCATTTCTAGGCCCAGCCTCTAAAAACCTATTGCCAATAGTTGTATATGCCCATAAAGCATGCATTTTATGTTTACCTTTCAATTTAATTTCTAGAAAACCTCTTTCATTGGCAAAAGAAGAAAATAAATTTATATTAGAGAAAGAAGAAGTCAAATATTTCAACTTTCTTATTATGGCAATCACTTTGCTTTTAAAATGGGACAGAAAGTTTAAAGAACTATTTAAATTATGTTTTTTATATACATATGTATGACTTAGGCATATACCTCATAACAATGTAATGCTTTAATTTATGATATCATTTAAGTGTCAGCATTGACATAAAAAAGTTAACTTCTACATAGCCAAACCTAGTATAAAAGCCCTTATTTTTCTTTGTATTTGAAATTTACCATGAATGTAGCTCGCATAATACTGAAATACTGAGTCTTGGTAACTAGCTATATTATCGAAAAAAAATATAGAATGGACATAATATCGAAGTAAAAATATAAAATGGACAAAATATTGATTGGATACAATATAGTAGTTAAAAATATCGAATTGAAGGTAAGTAATATCGATTGTCAAAATATAAAAGTCAAAATATTGAAGTATACAATATAGGCATTAAAGTATATCAAATTCTTAATAATATCGAATGTTTTGAAGTGTTTTGTATGTTGGTAAATGTGTAAAATGTGTATATTATTTTTGTAATGTATGTTTCATTTATTTTAAGTAATGAATTTATGTTATTTTTTTGCGTAATTTAATTCTGTAGCGGGTTGTGGGTTTATAGGGAGATAGGGTGGGAAGAAATTTAATTATATTAAATTAAATATTCATTTTTAGAAATTATTAATTATGTTTAATTTAATGTAGCTTTTTAGTTCTGTAGCGGGTGGTGGGTTTATAGGGGAATAGAGTGGGAAGTAATATAATTTTAATTAGTTAAATAATTTCATTTATTTATTGGTATTCATTTTGAATTTATCGTTAATTAATTTTCAATTGGTAATTAATTTGTATTAATTGGTAATTTATGTGTATTAATTGATTAATTGATAATTATGATAATTGTATTAATGTATTGTCTGTAGCGGATTGTGGGTTTATAGGGGAATAGGGTCGGAAGTGATTTAATTGTAATTAATTACATATTAAAAATACTTTTTGTGTATTGATAATTAATTTACTGTTAATTAATTATTAGTTGGTATTAGTTTTAATTATTAATTAGTTTGTGTTATTGGAAATGAATTAGTAGTTAATTATTTATACATAGGTAATTAATTTGTAATAACTAATATGTATTTATATTTCTAATTGATTCATTATTACATAATATTAAATTGGTAATAATTGTAATTAATTTTTTATTGGTATTGATATTTAATTTATTTGTATTAATATACTAAATCATTACTTTCCCTACTGTTGCACTCTCTGGATTGGGAATAGTAATTTTTACCCCTACGCTATCAAACGCTTTCCCTACTGTTGCACTCTCTGGAGTGGGAATAGTAATTTTTACCCTCCCGCTATCCAACGCTATTTAAGTATTTTTAAGTATGTTTTAGTTAATTACATTTATTATTTCATTAGTTTTAAATTACTTTTAAGACATTTAATAAAATTCGATATTTTGACTAACAATGGGGCATATTACCAAGCTTAAGCAAAAAATATCGCTAAGCTTGGTTAGCGGCCAAAATTATATCGCCGAGCTTCGCCTATTTTTATCGCTTAGGAGCCTTGAGCCTTAAGGTTTATCTCCTAAGCGATAAAAATCGGCCAAAATGCATGAATATCGGTAAAAAGTCCGCGATATTCATGCATTACCGAGCAAATGCTCTTAGCCATGTTATCCACCTACCATTGGATAACATGGCTAAGAACTGCTCTGGGCAGGTGTTAGCTTTTGGAGATAATCGCGCTTAGCGCAATTATTTCCAAAAGTTGGTAATAGTGGATAGCGATGTTAGCAACTGTTTCCAGTCGCTAACATCTTGGCACGCCAACTTTGCATGTCATTAGCCATAATTATCACTGACATGCAAAGTGGGCCCCTAAATGCCCGCTATCGCCTATTAGCTGTCGCTAACTGGTGTTAGCGACAGCTAGGTAATAGGGCGATTAAATTATCGCCGCTTTACCGGGAAAAATTCCCGCTAAAGTGGTGATAAGGCCCTTGGTAATATGCCCCAATATTTTTTACAACTATATTTTTGATTCAATATTTTTGTACTTACCTGTTTGCAGATAGGAATTCGATATTTTTGCATTCTATATTTTGTCCACTATATTTTGGTATATTCTGTCAGTGATCCCTCAGTCCTACATAAAGACTACACAACTTTAACATAGACATTAAAACTTCTATCTTAAATTTACATTAACAGAAAATCATATCTGCCAACAGGTTCTTCAACCTCAAAACCCAATTGGTGAAGCCGGTCTCCTTCCCTGGCCGCCATCGTCATCTAATAATGCAACACTGTAGGGCACGGAATAGTCCCAACTTCTTTTTGTCTCTTGCAGGATATAACCCATCACTATCACCTACTCCCAAAACACAACACAGATATACAATATGAGATTAATCTTGGCACACAATTATTTAGCATCAAACATAGCATGGCTGGCAGACAGTGTAATCATAAAGGCCATAAAAATGAGTGATGTGGTAAGTGCCAAAAACAATATTATGCAGGATTTGGGTACCTATAGACTAACAGATTTACCACCAAAAATAACATATAGGAAAAATATCTAAACAAAATATCATATAGGAAAACTATATTTAAAAATACATTTCAAGGAACACATGGAGCATCAAAATTAAATAAGAATGAACAAATAACTAAGAAATGAGACAGTAAAACAGCAATTGTATACAAAAATACAAGGCACTGTATCAAAGCTTGCCCACACCCACACATATAAGCAAATAAAAAAATATCATGGCCACGCTAGCAGTGTGTGCATGCATGTCACAATGTTGAAATTAATTATGTTACAAGATATTTTGTGATGTAGAAATACACACGTGTTAATTTGTTGAGGCAATCTCCCATTAATGCTGCATACATGCTCGGGCATACATTTGTCAAACATTCGCTTAATCATGGTCACCTAGGGGTCGATTCCGATTCGGTAAATTGCCCACCGAATAGCCGTACGGAGCTTTTTTCCCATACGAATCGTATGTAGAACCGTACCCATACGTACGATGTAGTACGATGTGTACCCAAAGCAGTTCTCTGTACGAATCGTACCGAAGACCGTACAACTCACAAATCCGTACGAATCGCATATGGAACGTGCAGTACGCGGTGTCCGTACAGATCGAAGCTGCATTTTCTGACCCAGCAAGTACGAATCTTATCGGCAACACTCCGTACGACTCTTTTTCTACTGGAGCTTAAAACATCTGTGAAAGCAGATTTTGCCTCGAAATGTGTACGAAATGGACTTCCCCGGTTACAGTGTGTACACCCCTGGATTTCAGGGTATGGTGCGTATGTCCTAGTGCGTACACCCCATGATCGTAGGTGTACGGACCGTAGGAGTATGGTTCGTACACCTCAAGGTCGTAGGTGTATGGTGCGTACACCCCGTGCGTACACTCCTTGATTTTAGGGGTATGGTGCGTATGTGATAGTGTTGCCTTCTGTGCAAATTGCTCATACGCGACATTCACCGTACGAATCGCGTACTCATTCCCCGGTCCGGATCGTACTTGGTGGGTCGTATGGCATTTTAACGAATCGTACGGTGCACTGTGCGGGTCGATGTCGAACGGATTTACACTTCATTTTCGGATGATTCGCAATGATTCAGATGTATTTTCTCGCAACGGATCATACTACGCGATTCGGACGGATCCGTACGTTTCGTACGGAAAAGTCTACGAATACGAATTGTCGTACGGATTCGTTTCCGAATCAGAATCGACCCCCTAATGTGCAAAACAATTAAGGAAGCATTGGCAAAGTCAATAGGTCTTGCTCTTGAAGCATTTTGGCATTGCATATTTGTTTTAAATTCTTAAATGGCCGCTGAATGCTTTTCTTACAACAGCCATTGTTCCACAACACAAAGCCACATGCAAACATCACCATATACAGGATGGTGTGACATGCCTAGGTGAAAAATCACATAATAACTCAATGAACATTTTGGGAAATTATCCCGAAGGATGAGAATCTTTTGTGTTGGATGTACATGAGACACTAAGATTTCTTATGTTCAAAGTAAAGTAATTGTATGTAATCTCAACAGCAGTAGCAGATCAGCATGTATAAAACCGCAAATAGATGAAGACTTTGGTAAAAACCCTAAACTTGGACTTCCGACTCTGGGATAAATTAGAAAAGTTTTCTGGAGAATGCACACTAAATTAGAAATGAACAGGTCAGAGAGAATAATACTTATTGCAGACGTCATGCTGAACTGCTACAGGTAGTATGATCTGCTCTTTAGAAAAAGTGATCTGGGGCAACATGTGTAATAGCAATTCAGACCATTGAAGATTCTGTTAGTGCTCACATACCATCTCAGGTTTCTTTGGAGTAGGACAATAGCAGTGCAAATGAATATGTTTGATCCTGGAAAAAATAGCAACTTCTGTGGGGGAAAAGAGGCGGCAAGCAGGTGGAAAACTGAATGCACACACTACCGAGATGCGCACTGGAAAGGACTTTACCAGGCCTTTGTATTTGCGTTGCAGCTCCACCAGTGGCGAGAAACAGTTGTTGCTACCTGGAGCTACTCCTAATCTCTCTTTAGCAACTGTTTAGCAAATGCTGTGTCTCATACATTCCCTGGACAACCCTCTGGCAATCAACCCCAATACTCCCTGTCCTCATTGGCTTGGAGAACAGATCCAGAAGGCAACTGGCTTTTAAGGATTGGGCAGAAACGCCTCCAAAAATGGTTTAATATGCACAGGCTAACAACATAACATATCTCTCATCCTCTTAGATGCGTCGCTATTCCTTTTGTCAGTAACAATGCTGTTCTTTGCTTGACAAGGATTCTCTGTTTTAATGGTGACAATCAACATTTAACATTTCTGAACATATTTTCCATGACATTTGCATATGCAAAGCAATTATTGAGTGTTGTTGAGAATTCTAAAGGATATTTATTATGCAAAGCTGTACAGTTCAGTACATGCAACATTGCACACCTTCTAATTGATATGGGAGAGAATGCCAGCCAACATTTTAACAGCTGTGGAGCTATGTGTACAATAATGTTGAGATAAATACATTCAAATATGGCAGCAATGAAGGCATACACATCCATGTTGGCTGTTTTTTAATTATTTTTCTGTGATTGTAGAAATAGTACATACAGATGCAAACCACACATACACATGGACAACTCGGAATCCCCTGCAGATAGCACTCTAAGCACAAATGAGGAAGGGGGAGCAAGCAGTCACAGGGTGCAGGGTTGCTCTTAATAAAAAAGTGGGTTAGATGGGAGACTGCACTGTACTACGAGATCTGATGACAGAAATTGAAGGATACTTGCCATCCTATCCACACACAATAAGACAGACATGCTTCTGGGTGAGACAAGCACATGAATACGGAGATGACCCACCTAATCAGGAGCAGGAAGTGACATGAATAGGAAAATCATCCATTTATGAGTTAAAGGTTGACCCAAAGGGCCCGCTATGTACTCTACTGTTCATAATAGGCCTTGAATAACATTAGGTTAAATCTGTCCATAGACAAGAATTACCATTAGTCCTTTCTCCAACAGGATGTGTTAAAAAATAAAGTCAGATAGAATTTAATGTAAGATTTCTTTCATGATATTCTGATATTATACCATTTAGGAGCACATACACATTCATATTTATTTAACCAGGAAAAATTAGGCACATGATTGTATTTGGACATTTATCATTTACATTTACATTTATCATTTACATTTATCATTCCCCGGACCTGACAATTCTCGCCTCGGTGCCTATTCCAATCATGGAGTCCCACTCTGTATCTCTGGGCAATAGCTTGCTTAATCTCCACAACGGCCCCTCGCGGCGGGATGCCTGGCTTTCACCTTGGGAATGCCCAGTAATGGGTTATCTCGCAGGGGAATACCAGGACGGGTTCCCTAAGCAAGCGCCGGGAAACCCACTGCGGGTAGCTGTGCGCTATATAAGCTCAAATACATTTACATTTACATTTACATTTACAGGTGTTATTCACAGTTTTGAGACAGAAATTTGAATTCAAAATATTGAGTCAAGATTATTGCGATAGCAAAATATCGAGGTAAGTAATTTTGATGTTTGAAATATCGATTTAAAAAATATTGATGTGAAATATATAGATTTATAGAATATTGTTTTTTTTTTCAATGCTGTTTTAAGTGTTATTTATTCTACTTAAAAATTATGTATTTTGGGGGGCATGGCCTAACTGTCCAACATAGTGGATGCGCTCTGGGCAAGCTCTGACAGTCCATCCAAAATCCTTCAACATTCTAATGGATACATGCCATCTAGATGAACGTTGTCCTCCTCTCTGACTCAAAGACTGCCAGGGAATCTCCTGGGCCAATCCACAGGGTCGGACCAGCCGTCACCAGACATATGGCCCAGGGCCTCAGCCTGGCTCTGTGATGCTGCGGGCCTCGCGGTACATGTTGTGCAGCGGAGGGAGTTGTACTGTCAGTGGGTCTGGCCTGGAACCGGTGCATCGGGCCCTGCTGATTGTGCCTGGCTGTGATGGAGATCGGAAGCAGAGTGGTCCGAGATAGGCTGGTGGGGCTGGGTAGTGAGGCTGAGAGCTGCTGATGATGTGAGCCCCATTTGCACTGAGGTTGTGGTGATAGCTGGCTGAGGTTCAGCTGTGAGTGTGAACTGCCTGGTCTCAACCAGCCTCATAGTGATCTGCAGCAGCACCACCAAGAGTCGGCGGGTTGCGTATCTGGGCGAGTGCGGGTGGAGGACGCGGAAGGGCCGGCCCGCAGAAATGACCTTCGGTTCGTGGGCTTTCTGAAAAACTGGCAAGGTGAGGATGTAGGGAATTTTTTAACCCAGTGGCTCGCAGCATGGCTCCCGACAGTTGGGCTGTCTAGCTGCTTCATAATTGAAGGCATGCACAGGGCCCTGCTTCAGAAGCCACCTACAAGAGACAGGCTGGCCCATCATCGCTCGGATCCTGAATTTTCATGATCGCGATGCCATTCTCAGACAGGCAACATCCCAGACTGAACTCCTATATGAATCCCAAAGGATAATGGTTTTCCTGGACTATAATAAAATGGTGTAGCAACAGTGTGAATCCTTTATGGCAGCCAAGTCCCGCCTTTGGGATCTTAAAATCCCATACATGCTTCTGTTTCCTGTCCGCCTACGAGTGGTGTACAACTCTCACACCCTGCTTTTTGAGACTCAAGAGGAAGTTTTTGCATGGTCAGATGAACAGAGACACTTGAAACCACACACCCCACAGAGCCATGACTCAGACTCCTCCTTGGGAGAACCCTGTTGATTACAGAACAAACGGTCAGGCAAGCGCAGGCACAGGTTCCGGTCAAAATGGCGCCCAAGGCCAGTAACTAGGATACAGTGGCAGGCCCAAGGATGGGACATCGAACTCTAGCAAATAAGAGGCTCATAGCCTCTCTGCAGGGTCTGGGCGAATCCCACCTTTTTGTCTTCAAAGACTGCAGCTGTATCCTGACCTGCTATACGGTGAATGTTTGAAGTGTTACATTCTGACCGTTTGGGGTCAATGAAACGATATGTCTGCCTCACTTGGGAGTCAGTGTGGGGTAGCCTCCGCGATAGATACTTCAGATGCTTTGAGGTTCTCGGTTTGGGAGATAGAGGTTTTTGGGTATTTTATCAAGCTACCAGAAGACGCCTGCAGCCTCAACCTGAAGGGTCGCCACAACCACGAATGGAGCTGGTGTGAAAACCTCACACCAGAAGAAAACTCTGCACCCTATGCCCCACAGCCTTGGGTGGCCCAAACAATGGTGTCCAGACATCCCCCAAGATCAAACTTACCTCTCCAGCTGGTGGTCACCTTCAAGAAATTTCCCTGCAGCAACTTCACAGAACCAAAGGTCTCCCTTGAAAGGCACAGGGTCTGCGACGTCTTTTTGGCACCCTGCACTGGGCCACCCCAGTGACGCTGGTGGTGCAGCTCCTGTGCTGATTGTTGGCCACTGTATTCCTGACCTTAACTCCAGGAGCCTTGCTCCCACACCCAATTGGCCTGCTCGTGAGCAGTCTCTACCCGAAGACCCCCTTAGCCCTATTGGCTACTGCTGGGCCCCTACACTCTGCACTCGGCCGTTCCAGTGCAGCAGGTAGGGCAACTCGAGTGCCCATCTAGACCTGGGGGATCCTTGGTCCTAACCCCAAAACTCGCACTCGTAAGATGTGTACTTACCTGAGAAACCGCTAGCACTTTTTCTCCCTTAAGAACCGTTGTTAAAAGATTTTGGGCCTAAAAAGTCCTAAGTGTTTTACGGATGTTTGTATGGAAAAAAGAAAACTAAACTGCAAAGTATGAAAAGTATTACTTACTGTGTATTGTGAAAACGTTAGGTGTTGGATCTAGGCATACCCTTCCCAGTACTCAAAGTAATCCAAAAGTAACTAACACGTATTCTGAAAGCAATTACTGTGTAATTCAACAGCATTTTAAAGTGATACAAACCTGTAACACCTGCAAATCCATCCTCAATTGTATTTCTGTGTAAAGGTTTACAATTGAAAGTATATTTTACCTACCTGTGCCAAGTCCTGTTTGGTTCTAAAATTAAAATACAAGTTTACCTTTTTCTACTTCCCCAATTGGTTTGGATTCTGTCTCTGATTGCCATCAGTCTTGATTGAGTGAATATAATAAATGCTTAACACAACCTCTGGATAAGCCTAACTACTTGTCCACACTACCACAAAGTGAGCTGTTAGTACTTACCTAATGTATCTTCTGCTATAACTCTGTGGGCTCCCTGGACTATGTGCCCAGCCTCCTACATTGGTGGATCAGAGTTGGAATGTAAAGCCTTGCATATATTGCACTAACTTAGTCAACCTCTGATCACATGACAAGCACCCAAAATTGCCTTTTGTACAACCCATTTTTTAATTGACTATTGTTTCAAAGTTCTAAAGTTTTGTTAGGTCCTTGTTTTAAGTCCTTGTCACCTTTTTAGAGAAAGTAAAAGTCACTGAAATTATGGGGGAAGTATCTATAGAACTGTTAGTGTAGGTCTTCCAAAAAGAACCCCACTTCAGAAATATAATGAGCAATCCAGAGAATTTGGCTGAGGAGCTGAACCTCACCCCTTACTCCGAACTGCAGGTTAGAGAGTTAATGCTTCTTTGTAAGGCTAAACAAATAAGAACTGAGTCCAGCTCTACCACGAAACAATTCCAGGAGTTCCTGGAAGGGCATTCAAGGGACCACCCCACAGAAGAAGGTAAAGACCTTCAGGAGAATTGGGAAAATAGTGAGAATGATGATGTTGTTGACCAACCACCTCAACTACTTAGGGAGGAAGTAGACTTTGTGTCCTACCCTCCACACCCAGGAGTTACAGGGTCTGGCTCCTACGGAGGTAGGGCCAACTCCCGACCAGACAGTGAGGACAACCTCACTGAGGAGGATCTCCTTTTAGTAAGGATGACCAAGAGGCTAGAACTAGCTGAAGAGAAAGAGATACCAGAGATGGGTCTAGGACCCATCAATCTTGGCAGCAATTTAAAAAATCTAGAAAAAGAAGGATCCTGTAATCCTAAAATCTAAGGCTGGTGATGACATCACCAAGTGTTTCACAGCTTTTCAGAGGGCTTGTGAAGGCAGAAAAGTGAGGAAATCTCACTGGGGGAACTCCACTGGGAACTGTTCTCTGGTAAGTGCAGAGATGGACTTCTGGCCTTAGAGGGGCAGAAGCAGAGTCCTATGCATTCATGAAGGGCACCTTGATCGATGGATTTGGACTCACTACTAAGGAGTATAGAATCATGTTTAGGGGGCTCAGAAATCCCAGAGTCAGTACCGGGTGGAATTCTTAGACTACTCAGTAAAGACACTAGGTGGCTGGTAAAGTGCAGAATTATGAAGGACTTTAAGATTCGTTTATGAAGGAACATGTTAAGTAACAGCATCAATGAAATGTTGCATCAGCCTCTGGTAGACCTAGGTCCACTTTCTCTTCAAGAATTGGAAAAGTGGACCATCGGGTCAAGACAAGGGTAACTAAGACAACCACTGAGGGCGACCAAAAGAAAGGGGTAACAAAGTCTCCATAGGAGAAAAAGGAAGAGAAACCCAAAGATAAAACACAAGAGTCTTTTAAATGCCCCCGAACTCCTGATCGGGAAAGGGTTTGATCTTGCAAAGGCATGGTGTTTCTACTATAACAAGAAGGGACATTGTGTTGGAGATGCTGCATGTCCCAACAAACCAGCCCCTATTCCCCCAAAACTTTCTATTGGTATGGCAAATATCCAGAGGGGATCAACTGCATTCCCTGAGCAAAGCAGGTTATACATTGAGGCTGTTTTACTGTCTGAAGGGAGATAGGGTTATCCACTTTGACTTTCTGGCCTCTAATTTAAAGAAATACCTGCAGTACCCTTTAGTGAATCAGACTAAGATAGAAGCTCTGAGGGATACAGGTACCATTGTCACTATGGTGAGAGATACACTGTTTCCCCAATCAATACCTAACTGTAAAATCCTATCCAGTTGCAAATGCTGACAGTGTCACCACTAACCATGCCATGGCTATAGTGATATTAGACTTGGGGGGGGGGGGGGGTTAATGGACTGAAACAGGCAGTGGTCTCTCCAAAGTTCACAGCTGCCTGTATGCTTGGAAATTATCTGGAAACCTCAGCATGGGCTGAGGTAGAAAGATACATGCAGCCATGCTGCAAATGCCTGAGATAGAGTGTGTGAAAACAAGAGCATAATGCCTAGCACAGGGTGAAAAAGGAGGGTTGGAGCCTGAAATGATGGTGCAACTTTCCCAGAAACAGCTTCCACAAAGAAAAAAGATCAGGACCCTTCTACTAAGCAAGAGGGCTGTCAGCCCCAGAGGGAACAGAGCCTATGGAGCTTCAACCTTACGAGGTAGAGCTCTTGGGACCAGCTGGGCCCTCTAGGGAACAGCTGTGCCTTGGGCAGCAGGTCTGCCCCACTCTTGAAGGCATGTGGCACCAAGCTGCTGCACAGGAGCAGGGAGACGTCAGTGGCTCCCACAAGGTCTATCGGGAGAAAGGACTCCTGTATAATGAGGCCGGAGACCCCAAACCTGGTGCCACTAGGAGAGGGTTAGTGCCTTAGTTGTATAGGTAGTATCTATTCACTTTAGCACATGACATCCATCCAGCTGGGCATCTGGGACCGATCATAACCGATCACCCACATTTATTGGCCCTAGATGCCGCAAAAAGTGAAGGAGTTTGTAAGCTCCTGTGTCACCTGTCAAGCCAATGGCAAAACAGGAAGATACCCAAAGGTCCCCTCAATTCCACTACCAGTGGTTGGGCTAACCTTTGAGAGGGTATGAGTGGATATAGTGGTTAGACTTGAACCTCCCAGAGCCTTAGGAAACATGTTCATATTAGTAATAGTGGTTCATGTTACTGGGCATCCTGAAACCATTTCCCTTAGGACTACTAGAGCCCCCGTGGGGGCCAAGACCCTCATTGATGTATTCACCAGAGTGGGATTTCCTAAGGAGATAGTATCAGACTGATTTATCAACTTCATGTCTGCATATTTAAAACACATGTGGAATGATTGTAGATTGGTCTATAAGTTTACAGTACCTTACCACCCACAAACCAATGGCCTTCTTGAAAGATTTGACAAGACATTGAAAGGTATGATAATAGGGCTCCAAAGGTGGAAAGAGGCAGTCGTTGTCCCCATTAGAAAAAAACCTCGCTTTAGCGCCAGCCAGCTGGAGAAATTTCGGCCACTCCTACCTTTTTTCTCGAAGAATGCGGAAAAGACTGTCAATGCTCAGTTAACCATGCACATGAACCAGGCCAGTCTACTCCACCCCACGCAATCGGGCTTCCGGGCAACATATTCCACAGAGTCGGCGCTGCTTCTGTCCTCTGAAACCATCCGCAGACAGGTCGATGCAGGACAAACGGTGGCGCTGATTCCGCTGGACCTTAGCGCCGCATTCGACAACATGGCCCATCCCATACTCCTTCAGCGCCTTAAGGAAAGTGGACTGACCAACCTGGCTCTGAAATGGTTAAGCTCTTTCCTACAGGACAGGAGCTTTCAAGTATCCCTAGGGCTGTACTATTCCAAGAATATCAGGTTAGGTCAGGGTGTTCCCCAGGGCTCTATACTAAGCCCTAGGCTTTTTAATCCGTATATGTCCCCTCTGTCTAAAATCATTGATAAATATGGCATCAGTGTTGTGTCATATGCGGATGACACGCAGCTTGTAGTATCTCTGTCCCAATATCAGGAAGAAGCTGCAGCTAACTTCTCCACATGACTACAAGAGCTTTCAGTCTGGATGGCTAACAACTGCTTAAAGCTGAATGGCGGCAAGACCGAGGTCCTTATTGTGGGTAAGGCTCCCTCGATATGGTCACCAAGATGGTGGCCGCAGACTCTGGGGACCACCCCCACCCCAAAGGAGGAGGTAATGAACCTGGAGATGTGGCTCGACTCTAATCTCTCTTTCGATCACCACACCAGGACTGTGGCTGGAAAATGCTTTGGCATAATGAAAGGCCTCCGGAAGACCTTAGATGTGCTGCCGGTGTCTGCCAGGGAAACCCTAGTCCATACATTTCTCACCTTTTGCTTGTACTACGGGAATGCACTCAATATAGGCGCCAGTAATAAGAGTGTGCAAAGATTACAATACATTCAAAATGCAGCTGCCTGCCTAGTCCTGATGCTTCCTAGGAGAGCCTCATCCAAAAATGCCCGAAGTACTCTACCCTGGCTCCCAGTAAAGGAAAGAATTCTATTCAAGGCCCTGTGTATAGTCAATGGATCCTGATGAGGAAAGGCCCGAATTACCTTTACAACCTACTGTCCCCCTATACTCCTACCAGGGCCTTATGTTCCTGGGGCTCGGGCTGGTTCAAGTCCCTGTAATAAAAAGAATGAGAATGGGGAGCCAATCCTTCTGCTACCTGGCTGCTAAACAGTGGAATGCGCTTCCCCTGGATCTTCGGATGGAACAATCTGAAAACATCTTTCGGAAAACACTGAAGACATGGCTCTTCGAGACATAGAGCTCCTTTGTTTCAGCCTGCTCTCTTGTTATTGCATCTCATGTAGCATCCTCCGGCCACAGCGCGAGGAAACACTAGCTAGTGTAACCAGGCACTTTACAAACTCTTTAAATATTATTAAAAACTCAAAAAGAGATGGGATGTTCTGTTGCCCTGCCTGCCTTTTGCCTACAGAGAGGTGCCTTGTAAAGGAGCAGGGTTTTCACTTCAAACTTCTGTTTGGCCACCATATGAGGGGCCACACTCTCTCTTGTGAGGGAAGGACGAGAGAGACTCCATCATGTACGAAAGGAAGAAGTCATGGACTATGTACTAGGCCTTCGTTCAAGGATGGCAGAGTACATGCCAAAACCATCCAAACACCTTGAGGCCAGCTAGGAGCTCTATAAGCTCTGGTATGACCAAAAAGATACACTGGTAGAATTTCAAACAGGGTAACAGGTGTGGGTTTTGGAGCCAGTGGCACCAAGGGCCCTCAAGGACAAATGGAGTGGCCCTTACCCTATCCTAGAGAAAAAGAGTGAGATCACCTTCTTGTTGGACCTAAGACCTAGCAGGTCCCCCAAAAGGGTGATCCATGTGAACCGCCTCAAACTCTGTTGTAACAGGGCTGATGTAACCACGTTGATGGTAACTGATGACAATCAGGAGACAGAGAGTGAACCTCTCCCTGACCTCCTCTCTTACAGCCCCAAAGATGGGTCAGTGGATGGAGTTGTCTACTCAGACACCCTCTATGCCCAACAGCAAGCTGATTGTAGACAGGCTCTGCAACAGTATGCACAACTCTTTACCTAGACCACTGGTCATGACACCCTCGTTTACCCCTGATCTGATCACTGGAGACAACATGCATGTCAAAATAAAAATCTATTGCCAGTCTGACCAAGTCAAGGAAAGCATCAAAGCTGAAGTCAGCAAGATGCTGGAGTTGGGGGTTATTGAGCCTTCTGAGAGTCCCTGGGCCGGCCCAGTGGTCCTAGTTCCCAAACCTCATCCACAGGGTAGAAAGAGATAAATGAGGTTTTGTGTGGACTACAGAGGTCTCAATGTTGTCACCAAGACAGATGCCCATCCCATCCCCAGGGATAATGAATTGATAGATAAGTTGGTGACTGCCAAATACTTAAGTACCTTTTATTTAACTGCAGGGTGCTGGCAGATTGGCTTGGCCCCTGGAGCAAAAGACAAGACAACATTCTCTACACCTGATGGGCACTCTCAGTTTACTGTGATGCCCTTTGTTCTAAAGAATGCCCCAGCCAACTTCCAAAGGTTGGTGAATCAAGTCCTTGCTTGGTAGGAAGGCTTTGGTGCAGATTATCTTGTTGATATTGCTGTGTTTAGCTCTTCCTAGCAGGGTCACCTGGACTACCTGGGGAAGGGGTTTCATGCCCTGCAAGCTGCAGGCCTAACTAGCAAGGCATCCAAGTGCCAAATAGGACAGGGAACTGTTGTGTACTTGGGCTGCCTTGTAGGTGGATGCCAAGTCCAACCCCTTCAACCTAAAATCTAGACCATTCTGGGATGGGAAGCTCCAACAATCCCAGACTGAAGTCGGGGTATTCCTTGGCATGACAGGGTACTGTAGGAGGTTTGTGAAGGGATATGGGTCCATTTTGACTCTCCTGAAAGAACTCACCTCCAACTAGATGCCCAAGAAATTGAACTGGACAGTTGGCTGCCAAAAGGCTTGTGACATCATAAAAGAGGCAATGTGCTCAGTACCTATTCTCAAGGCTCCAGATTGCTCCAAGCTGTTCATTTTGCAGACCAATGCCTCTGAACTAGGGATAGGAGCTGGCCTATCCCAGACAAATGATGATGGAAAAGACCAACCTATTGCTTTTATAAGCAGAAGGCTACTCCCTATGGAACAGCATTGGAGTTCCATTGAGAGGGAGGCCTTTGCAGTGGTTTGGTCTCTGAAGAAGCTGAGACCATACCTGTTTGGTACTCGCTTCCTAATTCAAACTGACCACAGACTTCTCAGATAGCTGATGCAGATGGAAGGAGCAAACACAAAACTTCTGAGGTGGTCCATATCTCTACAGGGAATGAACTTTACAGTGGAACACAGACCTGGGACTGCCAATGCCAATGCAGATGGCCTGTCCATATTTTTCAGCTTAGACAATGAAGACTCTCTTGGGAAAGGTTAGTCACATCCTCTTTTATTGGGGGGGTGGGTTGGAAAGTGCCCCACTTGAACTCTGTGTATACCTTACCTTCCTTTGGTATAGTATAGTATAGCCAGGTTCCTACTGTTCCTCTATGCTTGAGGCTCTCCGGGCGATCTTGTCAAGTTTGTGATGGATTCAATTCAAATAACTACATAGGGATTATTATACACGCCATAAGCTCTGGAAGGTGGGATTGGTGTCATTCCCCGTTGTGTCTGCAATACAGTAGAGTGGGCGGCTCCTTCCTACACATGGTGTGGACCTGCACTGTCTTAGACAGGTTTTGAAAATAGGGTGCTGTCCTGGATAGTGGAGGTACGAGGGTGGGAACTCCCTCAATCTCCCAGATTAGGTCTACTACATAATACCAAAGGGATGGGGCAATCGGTACAGACACCACCTCCTGTTCCTAGGCCTCGCACTTGATAAGTGTAATATAGCCCAACTATGGAAGGCAGATATGCCGCTGGTAGGCGTGAGAGTTGGAGGTGCTAGTTTTCCAAGCCAGGGGAAGTCTCTAGAAACATTAGAGAATATGGATGTTTTGGGCAGACTACTGGGGTCTCACTTTGGAGCCTCAGCCATCGATGTCCACTTGATGCTGCGGTTCGTTCAAATAGTCGGGATACATAACACGACATATTGTTAAACACCTGGGAGTGGGGGTGCAGTGTTGGATTGAAGAGAAGAGACTTGGACAAGGTTTATCACAGCATGTTGGATTGTTCACTGTATCCTCAATTGGTGATATTATGCTGATATATATGTATGTATCCGTATATATACCTGTGGCCCAATTGGGCAATGCTATGGCATAAAATCCAATCAAAAATGTTATGAAAAAAACACAAATGTATGTAATTTTAATTCTTTTGTAAAAGCAATTTTTGTGTTGTATAATAAATAATTTTAATAATAATATACATTTTTTATAAAATGTATTTTTTAGTAGCGGGATGTTGAGTTCATAGGGAGTATGGGTGGGGAGTAAATAAAAAAATATGTTAATATTTAAATAAATATATTATAATTTTATATTAAGTATTATATATACATTTTACTATGGTACTAGTTTTAGGATGTGCGTTATTGGGTTTAATAGGGATATTGGTGGGGAGTAATTAAAACAATTCTAATATTTAATGACATTTTTTAAGGAATTTTCATTATTTATGTAATATTTTTAGAATATTATAATTTTTAGGCATGGGATATTGGGTTTTGAGGGGTTAAGGGTGGGGAGTAATTTAAAATAAATGTGTATTTTTATGATTTTAATATTTAAAGAAATTAATTTAATGATTTTGTACTGAAATATTTTGTATTTTAAGTATTATTTAAAAAAAGAATGAACAGTATACTTTTTTTCTAATATAACATTATTTAATAAAATGTGTACAATTTATAAATGTTTAGTAGATAGATTTAGTGTTTGTAGAGATATTTTTGGGTAGTGTATGAATATTTAAATAGATGTAGTAAGTTGTCTAACAAGATGCTCAAAAAGTTTTTATAAATTAGACAATTGTGAAAAAAACTTATTGGGTTTATATGTTTAGCATTTCATTTTTAATTTTGACTTTTCTTGAGTATATTTTGAAAAATGTTATGTTTATTTTTTAGATTTATACATTTGAGGAACATATTGTTTGTATTGTCTTAATATAATAAGTGATTTGAAAAAAGGTTATATGTTTATAGATTAATTTTAGTAGTGTTTATTTTATTGTGGAATTTTTCAAATGCGTTTTTAATATAATTTTTTAATGTTAAGAAATTATAGTTTCTGATTTTCTATTTGAAAACCGTTATTTTTTTTAACTTTTGAACTTTATGGTTTTATTAAACAACATGATATTAACTAATTTCTTTTGTTTTTTTGCAATATGTTTTTTTTTCACTTTTTTAGTTTACATTTGTTTGGTTGGCAGTGTGGTTATTTTTGTTCCTTAGGTTTTTGAATTGTTTACATAGAAATTAAAATTTTTATTTTGGTAATTTTTGTTTGGAATATTTTTCAAACATTTTAAATATGTATTTGTAATCTGTTCTTGTTCTTTGTTTTTGTTAGTTAAACATTTTATATATTTCAATTTAGAAATTTAATGAATATAATAGTTTTGGGATTTTATATTCATTTTTTTATTGTAGAAGAAGTAGTTAATTTTTAGGGTTTGGTGATTACTGCTTTTCTATATTTTTTAATTTTGGAGTAGGGAAATTACATTTGCAGGGTTTTGTGTCCAGCACTTTCCCTGAATCTAGTTATATTGAGGCAGAATAATCAATTTGTAAGACTTAGGGGGTAATTAGGATGACGGGTGGACTTAGTCCGCCCGCCATCCCATCGGGGGAAGGGACTGCCTGCCATAAGGGCGGGGGTCCCGTGGGGACTATTAGGTTGCGCCCGCAACAATGGCGGGCGCATCATCCATGTTTAACCGCCGCAATGTTAAAAAATGCTTGTGCCTGACGCATTGTGTATGCAAATGCATGGGGGTACCACAGGTACCCCCCATGTGCACCCCCCACCTCGCCTTCACCATGGGGGCTTGCAACGGGCCCCAAAGTGAAGACTGCATGCATTGCCACGGAGAGGCATTCCCCAAAGCCAATACTAATATGGCTGGCGGTGTCTGATAAACACTGCCACCATATTAAACCTTTTCCGCCCAAAAGCGGCAGACGGTCTTTACGTCCGCCGCGGTCCTCCCCGCCATAGTAAAGGCATCTGACGAAGCACATCCTGATATGGCTGGCAGTGTCGGATAGACACCGCCACCATATAAACCTTTTTACACCGCGGACCCACCAGCCATGTTAATATGGCGGCGGTCATTGCAGCAAAGATGGTGGGCGGATCGCCCCCGCCAGGCCGGCGGTGGCTACCACCAGCCTGGCGGGAGTGATCCGCCCGCCATCCTAATGAGCGCCTTAGTGTCTAGGAATAATAATTTTTTAGGGTGCAGTGTTCGCCATTTTTCCTGAATTTAGTTTAACTGGAGTAGGTATAACGAATTTGGAGGGTTTAGTGTTCAGCAATTTTATATTGGAGTAGGAATAATACTTTTTTAAGGTTGATGTTTAGTGCTTTCCCTGAATTTAATTAGATTGGAGTATTAATATTCAGTTTTTAGGGTTTAGTGTCCAGCACTTTCCCTGAATGAAGTTATATTGGAATAGAAATATTTAATTTGTTAGTTTTAGTGTCCAGCACTTCCCTGAATGTAGTTATATTGGAGTAGGAATAATTAATTTGGAGGGATTAGTGTCCAGCACTTTCCCTGAATGTAATGATATTGGAGTAGGAATGGTATTTTTTATGGTTTAGTGTCCAACACTTTTCCTGGAGTTTAGTGATATTGGAGTAGGAATAGTAATTTTTTAGGGTTAGTATCTAGCACTTTCACTGAATTTAATTAGATTGGGGTAGGAATATTCAATTTGGAGGGGTTAGTGTAAAATCATTTTTGTGAATCTTGTTTTAATGTAGCTGGAATAGTTCATTTTTAAAGTGTAGTGTGTAGAATATTGTGTTACTTATGTTTTATCACAGTATATTACAAAGGAAAAGTAAATACAATTTTTATTTATTGGTATATATTTTTATTAAACACTATGGGCCTCATTAGGATGTCGGTCGGAAGCCTAAAATCACAGGTCAGAGGCTTTCCGGCTGACATCTCTGTTTTGAATTCCGACCGCCGTCTTATTAATAAGGCAGTTGTCATTCAATCTGTCTGGTCATTCAGGGTGGCTTCCGATGGGCTCAAGGATCCCGTTGGCCAGTCGGAAACCCTCCATAATCCCCTACAGATGCCGTCAGGATTATGATGTTGCTTTTCGACAGGCTTTCATGTCAGGCTTTCTGATATGAAAAGCCTGTCGTAAAGCAACTTTGGGGCCCCTAGCAGAACCCCCTTCTCCCTGTGGGCTCCGTTGGGGGCTGAGGGAGCACCGATGGTAACCCATGCAGTGATTTACACAAACTCCCATTTTTCTAATGGAGCTTGTGCTGCAGGCAGAAACCACCTGCAGCACAAGATCCCATAGAGAAATGGGAGTTTGCGACTACACCATGTGCGGTCACATCATAATGAGGTGTTCAGAACCGCTGACCTACGGTTGGTCGGTACAAACACCGAAATGGTTCGACATAGTTATTAGGGCAAAAATGTTTTTTCATTGAATAGAACATATTGTATACAATTTTAAATATTAGAGATTTGTTATCTACATCGTACGTTAGACTGATTAATAAATATATATTTTGCCATTTTTAAATTGCTAAGAAATAGAAAATATGAATATTATGACATACATTTGTATATGTTAGTATTTATACAAAATAGTAAATATTGTTTGACATAATATATTTGAAAACATAGGGCCTAAGTAGGATGGCGTCGGACTTTCGTACATCCACCACCATATCATGGACGGGACCACCTGACAGGCTGTCAGTGGTACTGCAGTAAGCATTACGATGCGACCGCCACTATGGTGTACGCAATGCCTATATTTTTCATTGTGGCAAGTGCTGCTGGCTCCAACACCCACCGCAATGCAAAAAACAGACACTGTACGTATCCCTGCACTACATGACAAGCACCAAGCGATACCTGCCACATAGTGCAGGGATATGTAGGGGGGCACCATTGCCCACAGATTAGGCCCACAAGTCCTTTTCCTCCTACCTGCTCATGGCAGGTTATCCGCCATGAACAGGTGGATGGAAAGGGACATCATAATCCCTCCGGTGATGCCTGGTAGGCTCCGCCACCATTGTGGGTACTATGAACCTCTCCACTGCACAGGTGGGCTAGAGGAGCCCGTTGGATGCATGGCCGTCGGTCTTTCGACTGCTAAACATCGACCCGCCATAGTAATCAGTGTCGTTAGCGGTCTTACCACTATCCTAATTTTGCCCATATTCTTTATTTTGAAATTCTTTGGTGCTTCTTGACCCCAACGGAAGCCAGCCAGAATGACCGGCCGGTTTCACTTCCAACCACCGTTATTGTACTACGGTGGTTAAAAGTGCAACCAAAGATGCGACCAACATCAAAATGAGGACCTTTGTGTACTAATGTATGTGCAATGGATTTATATTCATTGATGGTTTATTTACTTTGTTTCATTCATTAATTCAGTTAAATGGTAGTAATGTTTTTTTAATTTTAATTATATTATTATATATCAACAAAGGGCGGAACAGTGGGTGAACTATTTTTAACGGGGCCCAGTGTACATGTCCGAAAGACTAGTAACACAAGAAGGGTACAAAGTTCCCCGATGAGAGTGTGAAATACAAGTGAGTGTAAATACGTGAGTAGCGTAGAAGATGGTGAGCGCCATGAAACCGTTGGTGAACGTGCGCGGTATAAATATTTTTAACGTAACGTAACGGGATGGGGAATTCCCTTTTTGGAACTAAAACCCTCACACATCCAGCAAGCTAGGTGTCATGCGTCATCATATGGGTTCTGCTCCTCGTCAGACTGGCGCTGCAATGTCTGACGGGCAACCACGAAGGGGCTATTTATCGGAGATCTTTTGTTCCAGCCATATGGTGCATGCGTGTGAGAGGGCAAGTGAAAGTGTAGTCGTGAAGTGGTGGTAAATAAAAAAAGTGGGTCAGTCCACAAAGAACTTTATTGGCGTGGCTAACTCCCTTGATTAAAAAGGGGTGGGAGGGGAGATATATGCTGAGACAGATTCACAACAAAATATCTTCCACCCTCAGGTCAGGTCAAAATGTTTCTTGCCGTCATGGCAATTCTTCAGGACCTAAGTGCTCAGTACTGCACAGTGAAAAAAGTAAATGAATGTAAATTACAACCTTATTTCTTGTGGTCAATAAGTAGGCAGGCCAATTGGTCCTGCTTATGCGATGCGACCTAGAGGAAATATACACAGCAGAAGAGTGTGATCAATGTAAGGTTCCATTGTTTCCTAGGTCACATGAATTCTACGCTATTCAAACACACTAGTGAAAATTAATTAAAACAACAGAAAAAACTGCAGTAGTGGGTAGAATCACAACTGGGATTCACAGACGAAGACATGAGGGCTAATGAAGTGAGGGTGAGGCAGGTTGATGCTTACCCTAAGCAGTTCCCTAAGGTGTCCCGCAGTCTGCTCCCATGGGCCCTGCAACAATGAGTAAGGTACCTGGGGGAGAGAGAAGACGCACAACAGAAGGGCTACCTTAGAAACATAGGGAGAAATTCTATGAGTGTGTACATCACAAGGGGTCCACCAGGCGTTGCTCATGGAGGTGAGCACCCCATGTATTGCCCCGCACCTAAACCGCGTGGCGAGTGTAATTGCCTGTCAGCCAAACGGGGGCCGCTGAGGCAGTACATCACTCATAGAACCGCCGGCACAACGAGCAGCCCCCGATCAGTCCCGCCACCCCACACGTCGGAAAAAGTGGAGGCGGGGATATTACGGGATCAAACCCATGTACCAACAGTCCCACTAAGCATAGTAACTCCGCCCAACGAGGATCATGTGTTGGAATCAGGCCCCGCAAACTCGACCACGTCGGTAGGACGGTGCTATCGTGAGAGGTAAAGCACACACTGCCAGTGGCGTCACCAGCGTGATAACGGGCTATGACCCATGAGGGACTTGCAAAACACTTACCCAAGCGGCGTGCGTTCCTCGCCGTCAAACCTACCCCCAGCAACGTCTGGTCAGGACAAGGATCGACTGGTGGCAAACCACGGGAACTCCCGTCGTATTTGTAGCCATCATCCTCCCGTCTTGCCAATTCCATGGGTGGGCATGGCAGTAGCAGGTTGGTACTACGCATGCGCATTGCTAGTGAGAGGATGCAATGCACCATTAAGTCAAGCCATGGAATCTTGCGTCCAGAAGCGGTGGCCACCTTGGATGTAGTAAGTGAAACACAGGACTCGATTCCCAGTATGAGTTGGCAGGGAAGGAATCACTTGTTAGTGGGTTAACAGGTTACCACTTAGAGTAACCACCTGATGGAAAAATTCAATCGGAGGGAAGAGGCCCTAACGGTGTAGTGGCAACAAGTACGTTTCCAGGGTTGACAAGGGAGGAGTGTAATGCCGTAGATTGACGCTCATAGGCACCCCGGTCATGGACACCTCCCATAGGCAGAGGAGGTTGTAAAAATACGGGGTAAAGTGATGTAGCGGTTACCCTTAGTGATTCACTTCAATGTCTTTGAAGGTATGTAATCGGGTCCTCCGTGTCAGGACCAATTAATATAGTACATACGTGTGTTAAGGGAGTGTTGCTGGGTATTAGTCAGGAGTTGGATACATTACCCTTGTCAAACGGAGGTAGTTGTCAAGATGTAATCAGGTTCCATAAGGTGGCACCAAGTTGTCAAAAGGGGGGGCCATTGAGGTAAGGGGACACACAATACCTTCCCTCAGGAGTCATTCTGGGCGGCGTATAAGTACAGGACATAGGGTCAGTATCAGTGTCAGGTAGTCCCAGGTACAATCTAGCGTGCCAATGACAACCAAGGTACAGAATCATTGAGACCCCTTGAATCCAGTTTCAACCGGTGGATCCATCTTTGTTCAATCCTGAACAGTGCCTGCTGGGTATTGGCAGGGTGGGATTCTAAAACCAACCAACGTACACTGTTTGCTGGATGGCCTTGTTGTGTATAATGTTCGTATAGTCTAGTATGTGTCTTCAAGCATCTGATATTGCTTTTATGCTCCATAATTCCCAGTTTCACTTGACTCATCGTCATCCCAATGTGATGTTTATCACAGGGGCAAGTAAGCAAGTATATGCATCTTGTGCTGTTGCAGTTGGTATGCCTCTGGGGGCTCCACAAGAACGTGTTTGTAAGCCTGATTTCTTTACATTGAACTGTTTGGGGGCACACAGCGCAACCTCCACATGGGAAGTGACCCATCACAGGGGGGAGGCCCCACACGGTGCTCTGGCTGCTGGTTTTTTGTTTTTTGGGTCGTGTATGGATCAGTGCATCCTTTAGGTTAGATGTCCGTTTGAACGCAAATCGAGGGCGTGGGATATCTAAACCACTCGAATTGATAATATTCCAATGTTTGTTTATTGTGCTTTTGATGAAAGCTGAGTTCTTAGTGAAACAAGTGACACAGGTTATCACTTCTTCGGACTCTTTGGGGTGTGTCTCTAGGAGTGCTTCCCTGGGATTATTCAAGGCTCGTTCATAGGAATTGTGAATGAGCCTAGTTGGGTACCCTCTGTCCTGTAGTTTGTGTTGAAGAAGACTAGCTTCTTGTTTGAAATCTGCCCTGTTAGTGCAATTCCTGAGAACTCTGAGGAACTGTCCGAAGGGGAGATTGTCCCTCAGGGCTCTGGGAAGGTAGCTCTCATAAAGCAGGAGGCTGTTCCTGTCAGTGTTCTTGCGGTATAGGGTAGTGCTGAGCCCAACAGGGTTAAGACTGATGCTCAAGTCTAGAAAGGGGATAGCAGTCTCAGAGATGGTGCCGGTGAATTTAAGGAATGGATTCTGCAAATTAATCCATGTGCAGAAGGCCTCACAGGTCACCCGGTCCCCTTTCCATAGCACGAGGATGTCGTCTGTGTATCTGCGCCAGAGTGTTATGTTGTCGCAGAAGGGGTTGTGTGTGGTCCGGATCACACTTTCTTCGAATGTAGCCATATAAATACAGGCCAATCTGGGGGCAAAGGTCGAACCCATAGAGGTCCCCCGAATTTGGTGGTAGAGTTGAGTCCCGTATTGGAAAAAAATTTCAGTTGAAGCTATGGTTGCACAGGCTATTATGAAGGAAACTGGTGTAGGTGAAGACCACTCCTCCTGTAGGAGAGTTGATTCAACGGCTTCCAGGGTGGCCTGTTGTGGGATGTTGGTATACAGTGCTTCAAAGTCTAGTGTGAGGAGGAGGTCATAACCCTCCTTCCCCTCGATGTTATCAATAAGGCAGAGCAAGTCCCTTGTATCTTGTAAGAAAGATGGTATTTTCCTAACCACAGGTTGTAGGAAGGAATCGCAAAATTTGGAGAGTGGCTCAAGTAATGAGCCAATCCCAGAGACAATTGGCCTTCCAGGCACTGGTGTCTGCCCCTTGTGAATCTTGGGGAAAGTGTAGAAGTATGGTATCACTGGGTATGTAGTGAGTAAGAACGCAGCCTCATTCTTGGTGATCCACTCGCTAGTTTCTCCCTCCAGAATAAGGCTTGTGATGGTTGTGGTGAGCCTTCTGGTGGGGTCCACAGTCAAAGGTCTGTAATGAGTTGTGTTGGATAGGTGGCGTTTAGACTCTGTGTCATAGTCATGGCTATTTTGGATCACAGTAGTACTGATCAGGGGCTGCTCATTGTGCCAGTGGTTCTACGAGTGATGTACTGCCTCAGCGGCCCCACTTTGGCTGACAGGCAATTACACTCGCCACGCGGATTAGGTGCGGGGTAATACATGGGGTGCTCACCTCCATGAGCAACGCCTGGTGGACCCCTTGTGATGTACACACTCATAGCATTTCTCCCTATGTTTCTACGGTAGCCCTTCTGTTGTGCGTCTTCTCTCTCCCCCAGGTACCTTACTCATTGTTGCAGGTCCCACTGGAGCAGACTGCGGGACACCTTAGGGAACTGCTTAGGATAAGCATCAACCTGCCTCACCCTCACTTCATTAGCCCTCATGTCTTCGTCTGTGAATCCCAGTTGTGATTCTACCCACTACTGCAGTTTTTTCTGTTGTTTTAATTAATTTTCACTAGTGTGTTTGAATAGCGTAGAATTCATGTCACCTAGGAAACAATGGAACCTTACATTGATCACACTCTTCTGCTGTGTATATTTCCTCTAAGTCGCATTGCATAAGCAGGACCAATTGGCCTGCCTACTTATTGACCGCAAGGAATAAGGTTTTAATTTACATTCATTTACTTTTTTCACTGTGTAGTACTGAGCACTTAGGTCCTGAGGAATTGCTATGACGGCAAGAAACATGTTGACCTGACCTGAGGGTGGAAGATATTTTGTTGTGAATCTGTTTCAGCATATATCTCCCCTCCCACCCCTTTTTAATCAAGGGAGTTAGCCATGCCAATAAAGTTCTCTGTGGACTGACCCACCTTTTTTATTCACCACCACTTCACAACTACACTTTCACTTGCCCTCTCACAAGCATGCACCATATGGCTGGAACAAAAGATCTCCGATAAAGAGCCCCTTCGTGGGTGCCCGTCAGACATTGCAGCGCCAGTCTGACGAGAAGCAGAACCCATATGATGAAGCATGACACCTAGCTTGCTTTGTGTGTGAGGGTTTTAGTTCCAAAAAGGGAATTCCCCCTCCCTTTTCACCATCTTCTATGCTACTCACGCATTTACACTCACTTGTATTTCACACTCTCATCGGGGAACTTTGTACCCTTCTTGTGTTACCAATTATATTATTATTTCAATTATTATGGTTAAAATATTATATAATTTTTTACATAATTAATATATTAAAACACTAAAAAAAATGAAATTAATTGTTAGCGCATTTTGGTTATTGTGGTAGATACTTTTTATGTAGGTAATAATTTTAAAGTATGACTTTGCTATTGTTTCTAGGTATTCCAGTCCTTGGGTACAGCGGTGGCTGGCATAAGCAAAGGGTAGTGGGGCGGGTAACTGGGGTGTAGAAATACAATATTAAAAATAAACTGCAGCTGCCTCTAGCGCCACATCGTGTCTCAATCCCTCTACTCTTCCTGGCTGGTCCCAGCAACCCCTAGGACAGACTCCTTGTCCAATTCCTGCGCTGTTTACCTCACTCTGCAGCACGGCTAATTGGTCAGGAAAGACTGCCTGCTCAGACTAGGGAGTTTGTGGGGTTTTCCAGTCCGGCTGCTCAATGTAGCTGGACTGGGAAAAACCTAAGTCTGCAGGAACAATGAGGGAGTGGAATGCACTAGCACTCCTCGTCCCTCCCTCCCTTGCCTCCCATGCCTCGTCCCCAACCCTCCCAACACCATTGGCTAAGAGCCAGCAAATGTAAAATAAAACTATGCAAGAACATTATTTTAATTTACATTTGCTGGTTCTTAGCCAGGCAGTGTGGTGATGTTCCTCCTCCATTGTGGAGGAGCTGCCACTGCTTGGTTGTTTAGGTATAGTTTTATATTGCAAATGTCCATGCATTGCTTTGGTGTATTAACTTAGTTTAGGGCCTATTTTAGTTACAGATTGGTCTAGTCTAAGTACCTGGTAGCTTTGCTCTTTTTGTATAGCTTTCAGTAGTTTGTGTAGGGTTGGTTGTGTTCTTCCTAATGAGAATTGGAAGGCATTATGTCATCCTTCCACTGCATGCTTGATTTTAGCTTGGGCTAGGGTACAGTCATACACATTCAACCATGGAATCTGGAATTTTGGTTGCCGCCTGTGTCCTGATCTGTGTATTCACCCTACCCATGTGCCTTTGAAGTAGTCACGTAGGTGGGTTATTTTGTTTCATTTGCTTGGTAGAATGGAAGACTACACAATATCCGGCCATGGACTGCAACGGAAAAATGCACAGGATATAAACACTTAGGAACTATCGCTTCAAACACACTTAGATTTAATTGTATACCAAACTTACGTCATGTTCTATATATAACTTATGTATAACTTTTAATGGATATTATCTTTCTATTGATGTTTACGTAATACCTCATACCTCTGGGAACATTTACTATAACAATGCTTGTCAATACTGCCTCATTCAATGTGAAGCGCTCTGATACCTAAGGGTCTTGTTCGCACTATAGAAAACTCTTAAAAAAATATATATATATAGGTTGTAGTGGTTTGCTACTTTAGTTATGGGAACATAGGCAAGGGTTATAATTTTTTTTCATTTGATTTGCAAATCTACTATCTACTAATTTGTTGCACATTTTACACTTAGGGGCCGAATCCGATCTGGATCAGAAGGGCACCGGACGCGTTTCCGGCCAGAAAACCAAGAGCCGTATGGGTGTTTTCCGCCAGACTCGTACAGCTGTACGAGCGAACAAGTACAATGCGAGCTACGTGAAATTTGCCGACTGAGTCGTTTCCGGGTCCGAACCGCTCCGTACATCTCCGCCGTAAGCTAACCGTGGCATGCAATGGATGCTATTTACAACCGAGCCGATACGATGCACGCGTCGGACAGCCGGTGCAAGCCGGAGTGTGCGGCTTGAAAAAGATCTGGGAAGTTGCCCTTGAGGGTCCGGGTCAGACCCCCTGTCAGCCGCAGGCCTACGACTTGGACATAGTGGAAGACCCAAGGGTCTCCCCAACACAGACCTGTATGGTGCGGATGGCACCGACGCGTACCCACTGTAGGGGGGGCCCTTGTGCGAGACAAACCCATTCAGTCAATGGGAGCCCATGTATGTATCGTACAACCGGCTCCCATTGACTTCTATGGGAGTCCGACCGAACCGATTCCGGCAGCATACAGCCGCATCGTACTCAGTCGGTCATACTACAGGAGTCCGGCCCAGTTGGAAAACACTCCGGAGAGCTTTCCGACCCGGATCAGAATCGGCCCCTTAATGTAAACTTTTGTAAAATGTGCCATATACTTTGGTTAATGTGATAGTAGCAGTCTTGTATTGCTGTGTGGGGGTAAATTTTTTAAGTTGTATCATTGGTTTTTCGAAGTCAATGATTATTTTTTGAGCGTAGTAATTATTAGTTTTTTCTTCAATTTATGTTAGGAGTTCTGTGTAAGTTGTAGATTGCTTATTAGGTAGTAATGAGCATATAAAGGGAATTTTGGTGTTGTGGTATTCCCCATGGATTGTGTATAGTTGGTAAAATGGATTGGGATATATTTAAAATGTCTCATCCATCATTCATGTTTCGCATTGTCCCAGTTTTTGTATATTAGATGGGGTGGCAAAGATAATAATTCTTTTTTCACAACTATTGTTCTTTTTTGTGTGCAAATGAGAATTCAGGTAAGATTTCTACTTCACTAAGCACCTGATTACGATGTTGATCTGAGTTGCTTGGACCAACACCGTCTCAGTGCGGGAATCGCCCGACCATAGGTCGGAGATCAGCATACTGAATTAGGATGCACATGGTGCGGACGCAATTCCCATTTCTGTGTGGGAGCTTGTGCTGCAGGCGGATTCCGCCCGCAGCACAAGCTCCCATTGAGAAATCACTGCACAGGGTAACAAGCACCTCGTGGTGCCTGCCACACGGTGCAGGGATTTTCAGTTGGGCCCCATTGGTGCCCTTAGGCCCCTAAGCGGAGGGCTAGGGGGAAGAAGTCCCTGCGAGGAGGGGCCCCCAAAGTCGCTTTCTGACAGCCTTTCCATTTCGGAAAGTCCGACACGGAAAAGCTGTCGGAAACCAAAATCATATTTATGACTGCAGAAACGCCGTCCTTAAGAGAGTATGAGCAGTTTCACGACTGCCCGACAGGCTCCTAGAACCCATTTGAACCGGATCAGACCCCCCCGGCTGGTTTAAACTCTGACCACCATCATGGTAATACGGCAGTCTGATTTTAAACCTACCATGTTGGTTGGAAAGCCTCCGACCAGCGGCCAGAGGCTTTCCGACCGACATCGTAATCAGGACATGAATATTTTTGGGGGTTGGTAGTGTTTGGCGGGTGGATTTTAGTGGTGCGGGTTATTGGGTGTTTTAGTGTTGGGGTTGCAGATAACTGGCCAGATACGTGCTCTAGAACATCGGTGAAGATATTTTTTTTTGGTTGTTGGGAGCTCATGCTTGCATTTTTATTGTTTTCTAAAACGTCTCTGGCTTCTATTTCAGTGACATTGGGGAAGGTGGTTATGTTCTTGTACATGTATCACTGTAGTTTCCCTAGTTGTTGCCCTCCCATAGCAGGAGTTAAAGTAGTATTTGATACATTTCCAATGAATATGGTTAGATGATGTTCTTTTCTTTCCTGGGTGTCGATGTAGCCCATCTAGCAGAACAAATAATCCCTTTTTGAGAGGATATGAATTTAGCCCCTCCTGTCATTTTCTGGGATGTATACATAAATATATGCAAGTTTGGGGTGAATAAACAAGAGTTTGAGGATGCTTTTTCCTCTGTGCCCTACAAAATACAAGGCCTTTATTCATGTAAAACAGACTTTGCAGTCTATGTACTTAAATGTACATGTCAACTGAAGTATGTTGGCAGTACTAAACTCCCTGTTTTTAACCGTATTTTACAGCACCTACGGGCGATTGTGAATTCAGACCCTGCGGATCCAGTAGCCTGTCATTTTAAATTGGTGCATCAGAAAAATCTTCAAGATCTTCGCTACTTTGTAATTGACCCTGTTCCCAAGTCCATCAGAGGAGGGAACAGAGAAAAGAAATTGAGATAATTGGAAAGCAAGTATATTGTACGGTTAGATACCAAGATGCCAAATGGGCTTAATACAGGGGAGGACCTTTACAACTTTTTATAATTTAAAATACCTTTCTGTAATAAGTTTTCAAGCCTGAATAATAACTCATTATATTTGTGCTTCTAATTTCTAATTTTTAATGCAAAATTGAGTGAGCCTTTGTTTTTGATTGATTAATCTTTCATGAAATATTCATCCTCTTTACTGCTGCTGCTATTAGGAAAATGAATGAATTTATGGATATTTTAATTAACAATTAATTCTTTGATTGTTTTTTCTTTAAGGATTTTATGTAATCTGTTTGAGTATTTATACATCTATTTATATATATTTTTTAGTGTGTATGGTTGGGTTATTCGTTCATTTTAACCACGCTTTTATTGTGATTTTTATTGGTTTAACTGGGTCCCTGGTTTTACTGGTTTTGGTCCGATGATGGTGTGGTTTTAGTTTTTGTGATGACCTTTTAACTTGTACACTATTTAAATGTATTTAACTCTGCTACTTTGCACATATTTTGCACTTTATGCTGGTTTTTCGCCATTTCTCAGATTTTTCTCAGTTGTCTGCAATTGAATAATACTTTTTGAATTTCTTAATAAGTCTATATTAAGAAAAATAATTGGCATCTGTTAGATTTATTGTCTTTTTGAATTATGTCGTATCCTCTAGGTTTTCTTTCCTAGGCAGAACGTCTCACATTTTACACTCTTGGTGAAATGCTCCATTCTCCTCTGTTCTCATGTAATGTTTGAATTTGTGATTGACTTTGATGATGAATAAGTGGGCACTTGCCCAGTATATCCAAACGTGTTATAATTGTTTTAGATAATCATGAATGAATTTTACATTCATGTTCATCCTCTATATAGGGTTGAAACTTTTTTTCTGATATACATTTTTTCAGAAAATAATTCTTCTTTTTTCTATGTTGGCTGCTATTACGAAGTGTTTTTTCTTATATTATGAATTCCTTTGTACATGCATTAATCAAATTTGTGTCTTTGATATTTACATGTATTTGATGTAAGGCATTACGATATATTTGAGCCAACTTGTTTCCCTATAAGTCTTTCTTCACTCTCTATGAAACTTTTGTGAGGTAACATGGTGGAGTATGGGAGTATTTAAACTATGCGGGATTCCTGGCATGTCATGTGATCAAGACCGGGGTGACCTGGTCGAAACGCATCATGTTGGGAGAAAGGAGAAATAAAGCACTTTAATTTCACTTGATACCTGAGTGTTGATCCGTTACTGTCTTTACGTCTTGGCAAGTACTTCGAGGTAGACAGGATTTGGTGTTCTTTATAAATGTATACATATATATAAATTAGTAACAATGGCTATATTTCTGTTTTTACATTTCTATTTCTTTAAATACTTACCTATATGTTGTGCTTGCCTTTTCTTTATTTTCTTTGAAGTTACTTGTTGTTTTTTCTTACTTTCACATTGCTGTTTGGACCTGTTGGGGGGAAAATGTATTTATTGTTTAGAGATGAAATGCTATTTAGGTTTAGTTTAGTTAACAGCAGTTGCTGTTTAATGGCTTTTTATTCTAGTTTATTTAAAATAATATTTACTATTTTAGGTGGATATTTCTATTCATTTATTGCAGTGTGAATATTTGCAGTTGGTGAAGGCTGTAGAAGAGAGGAAAACAGTCAGAAAACATTTATAAGTTTTATTTTTTAGGATATTTTGTTTTGCAGATTAGTTTGCTACATTTCAACATTAATTTGCAGACATACTTTGTTTTATAAATGATTTGATAATTTTCTTGTGTTAGTAAAATATTCTTGGTGAAATGTTGCACCATTTGTTTTCTCTGCAGCATTTCTTTTTGGTTTGGGTTGTTAGTTTAAGGTGTCTTGATAATTTTGTAAGTCGATATTTTAGGGGTCAATATTGTGTCAGTGAACCATTATTCACTATATTTGCATTTGATATATTTTTTAAACAATTTTGTTCAAATGGTTAAACTCATTAGGCCCAATTCACAAAGGTAATGTTAGACGAAGGTCTAACTTGACGACTTTCGGTATTCACAAAGGGTATTAACTACTCATAAATGCCCTTTTTGAATACCAGAAGTCATGAAGTTAGATTTTTGGTAATCAGAAAAGGGATTTATGAGTAGTAAATGCCCTTTATGAGATAAAGTTAGACTTTGTCTCACTACCTTCGTGAATCGGGCCCAATATTTGTGCAGCAGAAAAATAAACACAATGAAAATACTTTACAGACAATATATACATACATTTTTAGATGTCTGGCAGAAAAGCAAGTGCAATGTCTAAAGCATTATCACTTCTATTCATAAGTAAAACTCTATGTTTGACTCGGTGACCAAGGCACCCTGATTTCAGATTTTTGTATGCCATTGGTAAAAGAATATTTACAGTGTTGTGCAATGATGTTCAAATCAAGCTTTATCTTTCTCAACTGGTCCCTTACAAGTTGTTCCTATAAGATGAACTTTAAATTATTTTGAGAGAGTAGTCTTGAATATAAGAAAACATAAGAAGGAAACATAAATATTTTGAAATCACATTCATATTGTTTGCAATGCTAAATGAACAAAAAATGCTAAGTATCGGTAATTAGCATTCTCAATGTCATTATCGAATTAATTGACATGTCAGATTTCAGACAGTGCCTGGTTTGTTTTGTTTCAAGAAAATGCGTATGTCAATGTTGAAATTTTATAAATTATTTTGTGTGAGGCATTGTTGGAATTCAAATATTATTCAAACAAACTACCCCACCAAGGGGACATATTTGTTTTTTTTACAAGCAATGAAATCAATTTGATGCACACATTTTTCTTTGTATGTTTAAAAAAAATATTAATTAATTAATAATCTAAATAATAATAAACATGCAATAAGGTGGGTTAAAATATTGTAAATGGAGGATTTTGTAGACGTAGGCAGCAGGTGTATTCTCTGTTCAAACTGTGTCCTAAACTATCCTACCATAATGAATGCAAAACAAACTTCTTTGATTTATTAGTATATTTCATTACATTTTTCATACTTAAAGCTAATTACAATTAACTACATTTAAAAAACAACATATTAGTTAATATTGGACATCTATCTTACTTTCAAACTTGGGGGGCCATTAGGATGATGGGTGGACTTAGTCCGCCCGCCATCATATCGGATTAGGTGATCGCCAGCCGAAGGGAGGGGGTCCAGTAGCGGGCACATACTGCATTTTTAACATTGTGGCGGCGGTGCCACAATGCTAAAAATGTATGTGATGCAATTGCATACACAAAGCGGCAGGCACCGAGCAGGGGCCCCCAAAGTGAAGACCGCCTGCCTTTCCTTGGCGGCATTGCCGCCACGGAGAGGCATTCCCCAAAGCCCATACTAATATGGCTTGCGGTGTCTGATAGACACTGCCACCATATTAAACCTTTTCCGCCCAAAAGCGGCGGACGGTCTTTCCGTCCGCCGCGGTTCCCCCCTGCCATAGGAATATGGCGGGGGAAATGGGTGGCAGGCGGGTGGCGGGCGGACAAGGATGTCGGGCGGATTGCCACCGCCTGCATGGCAGTGGTGATCCGCCTGACATCCTAATGGGCCCCTAAGAATATGTTTAAAAGTCCATTCTCTAGCCGGGACCTACTTGTGAGCCTAGTTCTTAGACCTTTGACATGTGTCTCGTATCTCCTATTTTGTCTGGACATTACACTTACTATCTTCTAGTATACCAGTGTAGGTATATTACCACATATAGTAATGTTGAGCAATGTTGCATAAGCAACCATTAAGCTAAAAAAGTAACTTTGACACATAAAGTAATTGGCTGCCAGACAATTCCTGACATTGGCATCTTGATCTTTTTCCTCCGTTAAGTAGTAGTGTCTGGTTGCTCTGCAACTGTGTTTGCTTTTTGAAATGGTGGTATAGAATATGACCATATGTTGTTTGGTGTACCCCCATATTTTTGCCCTGTCTTTTTTGCTGGCTACAGAACTCTGTGTAACATTCACCTGCTCACCCGTAGTAAGGTGCCTGCACACCCCCTTTGAACATGGTTGAGTTGGCATACTCCTAAATGACATAAATAGCTTACTTATAGGTGCCTAGTATATGGTACAAAGTGTACCTAGGCCCTGTAAGTAAAATTTAATTAGTGGACTGCAGCACTTATCGTGCCATCCATTACTGTGCAAACCTGGCTTCTAGCCTACTATTGTAGCCTGACGGTAGCACTTTAAAAACTGCACTTTGACCAGTCAAAGCAAACCTATTTAACAAGCTAAAACCTCCCTTTCAAATATTAATAAGCACCTCTATGTAGGCCTTATATCACATAAGGCACAATATTTTAAATGTAGGACATGTGGGAATTTTAATGTTAACATGTCCTCACAGTGGATATCTCCCAAAAGCTATCTTCACTGTAGGAAGGGTGGATGGTTCATAAAGAATCACTGAGAATCAATATTAAATATTAATTCTGCTATCTCAGTGCAGGGACTAGCTAGAAGCATGATTAATCATGAAAAGGCTAATTCAATGATAAAGTTGAAGTTTTATTGAATTTTAAGGAAAAGGTAGATCGTTACCTTTTCCCTGTCAAAAGCTGCTGGAGGTTAACTTGCATTACCCTTCATCTGTAACCCTCTGAATGAATGGTCATAAATGAGGTGTGAAACTGCTCCAGAGCAGAGACAAAGGCCTGTGAGGTGTGGGGAGGTGTGTTGTTCCTGTGGAATGATGCCCATTTGGGCTGTGTACAGGGACTTAATTTACTTTAAAGGGGCCTCCCCTGTGACTTTTGAACAGACCCCTTCTTCTGTCCCCCCCAGTCAGACGGGCACCAAGCTAAGTAGGACAGCTGCTGCCCCACAAAAGAGGAACTGCTCATTTCCCCAGCTACATTTCTGGGGTGGGCACAAGGGGAGATATGTATCATCATTTTAGATCTGCGGAGAGTGGGGCACTATTGGATTGCTGACAGTAGGGCATTTAAGAAGTTCTGCATACGTGGTTAGCGTAATCCCCGGGAACTTTTACTCCATTGGTTAGGGATTAGCCATGAGTCACAACCACTTACAAGCTAGTGCCAGCATGTAAATGAAAATGTAGCATCCCCAGTTCCCTCCTCAGAACACTCTCTGGTCCTGAAGAAGAACAGGAGAAGACGGGACTTGCTGTCCGTGACCTGGGAAGAGACCTGAAGGACTGGATGTACTTCACTTGTGCCTAGAACAATGAAGTAACACCAAGCATCATAAGGCTGACCTCCTATTTAAACTAACTGGTCACAACAAGCTTCAAGAGGCAGTTTTCTGCAACTGCCCAGCAGGCCATTTCCTACCGGACCTATCTTGGCTGCTGCTTGGGGCCTCTGCTAGAGTGCATCCTGGCCCCTTCATTGTTCCTGGCTGGATTCTCCTACCACCTCTCAAAACTTGGGATTTGGGAATATTTTGCCTTCAAAGTCCTCCAGAGGTCTGGGGCAAACGTGTCAAGAAGATCCGACAAAGCAATGTTTTTCCACTGGGCAGAAGATTCAAGATTCTCCCACTCAGTGCTTTTCTGCAGCATCATATCAAATCAGGAGAACCTCGCAGAAATGGTATTGGGCCTTTTTGGAGCCATTTTCAGCTGCAAGCAGCCGGCTTGATCCCCTTGAGGAATACAAGCTCCAAAAAAGTGACTAAAGACCTTATTATGAGTTTTGAGGTCTGACCACCCAAAGACCATCACATCCAGAAAACCTCAGTGCCAGAGGTCTTCCGACCTTCAAAAATACGAGTTGACCGCAGTGTCCGTGATGTTGCTGCAGCTGACTTTTCCATATATATCAATGCAGGTACGAGTATTTCGACCGTATATGTGTCAAATGAGCTCATATGCATGACACATGTGGTAAAATCCTGCCTACTCATTACTGGAGCCTGGCCCATATGTGGCCAGTCTTGGCAATAAGTAAATGGTACAAAAAGGCTTACCTGTAGATCACCGAAGACAGGGTCTATTCCTCGGGGTAAAGATAATGCTGTAAATGGGGGACCTGGAAAAATGGATCTACTATTGCTGGAAAGAAAAGGAAAGGGGTGAGTTTGCACTCTAATCCTTTCATTACAGCAGGCCCACTGCAGCGATCAGCTCATGGAAAAGCGAACTCATAATATAAACGGCGGTGTACTCCTCAGTACAGCCCCATGGCAGACCTTTCCCCCGACTGCAACCCCGGTGGTCAGCAGTGTGCTGGCGGTTTCAGCGGTTCAGCCACAGTCTTTGCAAAGCAATACTTCCATCTCATAATATGGTGGTTGGACCACTGAGCTCGCGGTGGCCGGACCATGACTGTGAGTACAGACTGCCAAACTCATTATAAGGCCCTAAGTGTGAACTAGAAAACTTTACAGGGCACCAGCACCAGAAATAGCCACTTGCAAATGGACCTACTCTAAGTATGAAATTCAAATTTCTTACCAAAAATCAATGGCGTCACCAGGACCGTGCCCAATGGCTATTAGTTTTCTTGAGCCCTCCTTGGCTACTGGCTCCACCTTGCCCTGCTGAAAATTTTTGACTTCCATTTATGAGACTACGGGACCACTTAAGATGATGGGCGGACAAGCGTCCGACTGCCATCTTTGCCTGAACGGGACCAACCAACTGGTAGTCAGTGCTCCCAACCGCAGAGGTGGTTGAAACATGCCTATTTGTATTAGGGCTTGTGCTGCAGCCTGGAAAATGGCCACAGCACAAGTCCCAATGCAAAGAGGCATGTTTTCAAACATCCCAGACCCCCTTGTCATGTACAATGCGATGCTGCAAAACGATGCAGGGATGAGGGATGTATAGGGGGATACCACAAGTGCCCCCCAGAGCCCCTAGCAGAGGGATACAGGGGACAGGTGCCCTGCTAGGGGCCACAAAAAGGCCCTTCCACCAGCCTTTTCATGTCGGAAGTACCAACATGAAATACCTGAAAGGTGGATCAAAATCCCCACTGCAGTGCCTAAAAATGCAGCGCCTCCATTGTGGGGAATGCGTCCGGACACACCACCTGACTGGCTTTTTGAGCACACCAGAAGCTGTTGGTCAGCCCCTCGGCCAATGCAGTTGGTGCAGTCAGACTGACCGCACCCTAATAAGGTAGCCTGACTGCAGTTAGAGATGTTGGTGGGACCGACACCAACAGCACGTCAGTGTCGGTCGCTCCGACATCATATACCTTTCGAATCCCCAGGATGTTGGAAAAAAAGGACGCAAATCTGGTATGAATCCCTTATGTGGACAAAAACATATGGATGCCTAAGCACAAACTACCCCAATTAACCAAGAAACGGCTCAGCACTGGAGGATGGGGAGGGCAGCAGTTAAGGGGTTAACATATTTTCCCACTAAATTGCCATATATTCACTAATAAATACATTACACCCACTCTACAAGACCAGAGAGTATGTTAAATCTTCATTAGCAATCTCATAAATTTAACATGTGTTAAAGGTCAAAATAACAAATACATCTTTGCTTTTCTATTGCAAGCACTTAAATCTAGCTATACTCCAGAAAACTGTATTACACACCAGTGACCATGGTCTGCATCTTTTTCTAAATGAAGAAGACCATTAACAAATAGGTTTTTAGTTCATCCAATCTACAATATCTCTGGAGGCTGCTGTCACTCAAACCTTTCCTATTCAGATCTCTCCAAGACACCACTCCAATGAACACATGCCTGCTTTTCACAAGTGTAACCATGACCAGCCATAATGTACTTTACTTTGTTGAATGTATTTACCATTGTTTTCAAAAAAGTGTTATGCTAAGTAGTCAAAATAAACAAATGATAAAACATGGTTTAAAAGACATAGAGAAACCACAACCAAATTGGCAACATTCTAATCTGATACGGTCATATTTATATTTTACTTAAATACATTCCATATCCTTGTTGCAATGTTAATAGGAAACTATGGCCTGACTATTAACTTGCTTTTAAACATATCAGAAAGGGCTCAGCTAGTAATTTTACCAGCTATTTATAAATCAAATTATATCATAAGGGCCCAGGGATATATTTTGTGTCAGTGGCTCATGACACCTCCAGTAAACAGGGTCGTTAGTTAAGGCGTTGTATACCCACCTTAAATAATAAGCACAATCCTTGTCAGGGTGAACCACTAAAGTCACTAAATTAATCTGAGCTCAACACACTGGTAGGTATTGCAGACGGGCCTAACTTAGAGGCAATGTGTGAAGCATTTATAGCAGCAAAAACTTTATAAAGTCAAAACAAAACACTACACAAATTCCAAACCAATTTAGAAAAATCCAGTACATTTTAATAATTAAAATGAGAGCAAAATGACAGAAATCCAATACGGGAATTTGGAGAAACGTATGTTTACATTTTAATTGAAAAAGAGGATCAAAAATCTTTAAACTCCCACAACCTCAGAAAACCTATTATGGTAGATCGGGACATAGGTGCAATTTAAGGCTGACTGCAATGGAGCGCAAGTCAGATACAGAAATTGGGTTTGACCCATTAGAAGGGTTTACACTCTTACCCAGTCAAGAGATCAGGGTTGAATCCATCACCGTTATTTAGCTCACTGCATCACCCCAGTTCAGAACCTGGCCATATGCAAATTAGTCTGACCCAGTGCCTCATGGGAACAGGGCAGACCAAACTACCAAGCCAATTCTTCACCGGAAAGGAGACAAGCTTCCGGGGACCGGTTTCTGGCATTTCAGCCGTCGTCGGCCCGGCTTGCTTGAATCCTGGCGGTGCAGTGAGCAAGGAACAGACTAATTTGCATGTAGCCAGGTTCTGAGCTGAGATGGTGCAGTGAGCTAAAAAACGGTGATGGATAAAGCCCTGATCTTTGGACTGGGTAGGAGTAGTCTGCTTAATTCAGATACTCTGTCCATCACCACCTCCTTTTCTGAATCGTTTTGTCCACCATAAGCGTGGAAGGGTATACTCAGATGTGAGTCCCTTGCTCACTGCACTTCAGGATTCAAGCAAGCCGGGCCGAAGATGGCTGTAATGCCAGAAACCGGTCCCCAGAAGCTTGTTTCCTTTCCAGTATAAGAATTGGCTTGGTAGTTTGGTCTGCCCTGTTCCCATGATGCACTGGGCCAGGGACAGACTAATTTGCATGTAGCCAGGTTCTGAGCTGGGATGGTGCAGTGAGCTAAAACAAGGTGATGGATGAAGCCCTGATCTTTGGACTGGGTAGGAGTAGTCTGCCTAATTCAGATACTCTGTCCATCACCACCCCCTTTTCTGAATCGTTTTGTCCATCATAAGCGTGGGAGGGTATACTCAGATGTGAGTCCCTTGCTCACTGCACCATCAGGATTCAAGCAAGCCGGGCCGAAGATGGCTGTAATGCCAGAAAATGTTCCCCGGAAGCTTGTTTCCTTTCCAGTATAAGAATTGGCTTGGTAGTTTGGTCTGCCCTATTCCCATGATGCACTGGGCCAGGGACAGACTAATTTGCATGTAGCCAGATTATGAGCTGGGATGGTGCAGTGAGCTAAAAAACGGTGATGGATCAAGCCCTGATCTTTGGACTGGGTAGGAGTAGTCTGCTTAATTCAGATACGCTGTCCATCACCACCCCCTTTTCTGAATCGCTTTGTCCACCATAAGCGTGGAAGGGTATACTCAGATGTGAGTCCCTTGCTCACTGCACCATCAGGATTCAAGAAAGCCGGGCCGAAGATGGCTGTAATGCCAGAAACCGGTCCCCGGAAGCTTGTTTCCTTTCCAGTATAAGAATTGGCTTGGTAGTTTGGTCTGCCCTGTTCCCATGATGCACTGGGCCAGGGACAGACTAATTTGCATGTAGCCAGGTTCTGAGCTGGGATGGTGCAGTGAGCTAAAAAACTGTGATGGATCAAGCCCTGATCTTTGGACTGGGTAGGAGTAGTCTGCTTAATTCAGATACTCTGTCCATCACCACCCCCTTTTCTGAATCGTTTTGTCCACCACAAGCATGGAAGGGTATACTTAGATGTGAGTACCTTGCTCACTGCACCATCAGGATTCAAGCAAGCCGGGCCGAAGATAGCTGTAATGCCAGAAAACGGTCCCCGGAAGCTTGTTTCCTTTCCAGTATAAGAATTGGCTTGGTAGTTTGGTATGCCCTGTTCCCATGATGCACTGGGCCAGGGACAGACTAATTTGCATGTAGCCAGGTTCTGAGCTGGGATGGTGCAGTGAGCTAAAAAAAGGTGATGGATCAAGCCCTGATCTTTGGACTGGGTAGGAGTAGTGTGCTTAATTCAGATACTCTGTCCATCACCACCCCCTTTTCTGAATCGTTTTGTCCACCACAAGCGTGGAAGGGTATACTCAGATGTGAGTCCCTTGCTCACTGCACCGTCAGGATTCAAGCAAGCCGGGCCGAAGATGGCTGTAATGCCAGAAACCGGTCCCCGGAAGCTTGTTTCCTTTCCAGTATAAGAATTGGCTTGGTAGTTTGGTCTGCCCTGTTCCCATGATGCACTGGGCCAGGGACAGACTAATTTGCATGTAGCCAGGTTCTGAGCTGGGATGGTGCAGTGAGCTAAAAAATGGTGATGGATCAAGCCCTGATCTTTGGACTGGGTAGGAGTAGTCTGCTTAATTAAGATACTCTGTCCATCACCACCCCCTTTTCTGAATCGTTTTGTCCACCACAAGCGTGGAAGGGTATACTCAGATGTGAGTCCCTTGCTCACTGCACCGTCAGGATTCAAGCAAGCCGGGCCGAAGATGGCTGTAATGCCAGAAACCGGTCCCCGGAAGCTTGTTTCCTTTCCAGTATAAGAATTGGCTTGGTAGTTTGGTCTGCCCTGTTCCCATGATGCACTGGGCCAGGGACAGACTAATTTGTATATAGCCAGGTTCTGATCTGGGATGGTGCAGTGAGCTAAAAAACTGTGATGGATCAAGCCCTGATCTTTGGACTGGGTAGGAGTAGTCTGCTTAATTCAGATACCCTGTCCATCACCACCCCCTGTTCTGAATCGTTTTGTCCACCATAAGCGTGGAAGGGTATACTCAGATGTGAGTCCCTTGCTCACTGCACCATCAGGATTCAAGCAAGCCAGGCCGAAGATGGCTGTAATGCCAGAAACCGGTCCCCGGAAGCTTGTTTCCTTTCCAGTATAAGAATTGGCTTGGTAGTTTGGTCTGCCCTGTTCCCATGATGCACTGGGCCAGGGACAGACTAATTTGCATGTAACCAGGTTCTGAGCTGGGATGGTGCAGTGAGCTGAAAAACGGTGATGGATCAAGCCCTGATCTTTGGACTGGGTAGGAGTAGTCTGCTTAATTCAGATACTCTGTCCATCACAACCCCCTTTTCTGAATCGTTTTGTCCACCATAAGCGTGGAAGGGTATACTCAGATGTGAGTCCCTTGCTCACTGCACCATCAGGATTCAAGCAAGCCGGGCCGAAGATGGCTGTAATGCCAGAAACCGGCCCCCGGAAGCTTGTTTCCTTTCCAGTATAAGAATTGGTTTGGTAGTTTGGTCTGCCCTGTTCCCATGATGCACTGGGCCAAGGACAGACTAATTTGCACGTAGCCAGGTTCTGAGCTGGTATGGTGCAGTGAGCTAAAAAACGGTGATGGATCAAGCCCTGATCTTTGGACTGGGTAGGAGTAGTCTGCTTAATTCAGATACTCTGTCCATCACCACCCCCTTTTCTGAATCATAGTCACCATTTTGCCAGCTTTCAAGAGCCTGCAGAGCTGAATCAAAAATCTTAAAGGGCTTATTTACAAGCCCCTTGTGCCGAAGGTGCATCAGTTCTAATATGGGAAAGAGCAACATACCGTGGTGCAAGGGGCTTGTAAATAAGCCTCTGCGTTTTTCCCACAGTTTTGGCATTTTTCAAAGAGGTGGTCAATTTTTTCTATTTTATGTGCTAACAACCTACTACCAGGTTATGGTAGAAACCCGTATAAGCTCATATGTGTAGATCTCTCAAGGTTTTCCCAAAGAAACTGTGGAAATAAAGGAATAATAAAAATGAGTTGGAGAAAGCAGCCATTTGTGAATGTTTTCATCTGAAACTTTTTATCACAAAGCCGAGGTACCCAGATCTAAAAACTAAGCTGCACAGTACAATAGTTTTTCATTGGGTATTGAGATTGGACCAGTTCCTATTGTGACATATGCAGAGTGCAAAATAGGTATCAAGGTAACCTATGTATTTCTGGAACTGGCACAATATATGGAGTTTAGGAGCACTATTTATTTGAATATTTCTGAATTTCTGGGTACCCGTACCAGCATATCATTTAGAGGGATGTATGACGGTACAACGGGTACCATTACAACGCGTACCTTTACGACGCAGTTTTAACAACGCAAGTCGTTACAACGACTTGCGTTGGGGGGCGCTGGATAGTGAATAGTTTATTTACTATTCCAGTTCCCGTGGATAGTACGGAAGGTGTTGGATAGTAAATTAAACTATCCCCTATCCTAGAGCGCCCTCCAGTGAAAGTCGTTGTAACGACTTTCGTTGTAAATCCTGCGTTGTAACGGTACCGCGTTGTAACGGCTCCGTTGTAAAGGATGTTTCCCCATTTAGAGGGTATTTTTCACAATGTCATCTTTCTTACACTTTGGCCTACATTTGTAAGCCACAAATACAGAGAAATACAATTGGCAAAAACTAATATCCTAATATTCTATGGTTTCTCATGTCTTCAGATAAATATGGTACCTCACTTGAATGGGTAGGCCTAGTGCCTGCGATAAGAAACAACCCAAAACGCAACATCGATAGATCACATTTGTCCACTAAAAATGGACACATTTTTGTTAAGAGGATAGTTGTGGATTTTTGGTCCCAACTCCGGGGGAACCTAGGGAAACCAAGCAAACCTGCACATTTTTTAAAACTAGACACCAGAGAGTATCCAGGTGGGGTGACATATGTGGCTCTCACTTTTACCTAAGATACTATGCAAACCTCAAACTTGGACTGAATAAACAAATTTTCCTCAAATTTCTGTGATTAAAAGTTCTAGAATCTGCAAGGAGCCACAAACTTCCTCCCACCCACCATCCCCCTAAGCCTTCCAATAAAAATGGTACCTTAAGATGTAATATGTTGAGCATTTGTGCAACACTTTATACAGTAAAACAGTGAAACCACTGCACAGAAATACTCCTCACCAGATTAGGAAAATAGAGCTAAATTTAATGAACAAAATAAGACAAAAAAGACAAAAATCGAATGAGTAGAACCGGAGTTATGAATTTTCATAGGTTATCTGCAAATATAGTGCTTAGATGCTAAAGCACCAACGAGGGCTATCTGGTCTCGCATGACTGGTTGCATTGGAACATGAGTCAAATACAGAGACCACCTTTGGCCTGCTGAAACAGTACCCCCGTTTGCGGTTGCATCAAGGTAAAGATACGAGGAGCAATGGAGGTAAAGTGTTGGCATAAATCCTTCGGATGTAGGCAATGCATCAGCTCCAAGCCACTCAAAGTTGAACATGTGTCGGAAATGGAGGTGATGTGCCGCGCCATTGGTGATGCAATGTCCTTCATCTTCACAGCAGCGTCGATGGACATGCACTGGTTCCAAGAGGTGCAACTACGGCGATTTATGGATTTTGGTAGTTGCAGCACTTTATACCCACTTCGAAGGGCCCAGGACTGGATTGACACCACTTGGCACGGCAAGACTCACAGATGGGTGCTGTAGGTAGATGGGTTGCAAGTCTTGATGTCCCTGAGACTTCTAACAAGAGGCAAGAACTTGGTGAGATGCAAGTCCAGTTCCACTCTCTCCCAGGCACAGAGGGCAGCAGGTCAGCACAGCAGAGCAGGTGTTCAGCAGATTATCAGTCCAACAGAGTAGCAGTCCTTTCAGCACCACAGCAGTCCTTCTTTCTTGCAGAGTATCCACAGGTCTAGAAGTGTACTGAGTTGGTCTTGTCTGAGGTCCAGCACCCAGTTGCGCCTTTGAAGTGGGGGAGACTTCAAAGAGAGGCCTCTGATGTGCACAGAGTCCCTGCCCTTCTTGCCCTGGCTCTTGACTTGCTACAGGGTAGTGTACATTCTTTTGTGTGGGAACAGGACACAACCTTTTCAGGTGTAAGTGTCAGTTCTTCCCTCCAATCCTGCCCAGGATGGCCCATCAGGATGTGGACAGCCCCTTCAGTCACACCTAAGCTCACTTTGTGTGTGGCTGTCTACAGGGAATGCACAGAGCCTTGCTGTGACCCTCCCCAGACGTGTATTCACTGATGCAGGCAGAAGGTACCAAAGTAAAAAAAGTACCAACTTTCTAAAAGTGCCATTTTCAGGATTACCGTTTAAAATCTAGCTTCACCATGAGTTTGAGTTTTAAATTGTGATTCCAGAGACACCAAACCCTTCTTTCACAACCCTTTCCAAATGCAAATGATACTAATAATCCCACTGTTAACCTATGGAGAGATAGGCATTTTTTTCACTACTAGGACACATAAAACTTAAAAGTACAAGTCCTACTTTTTAAAAACAAATTGCACCCTGCTCCTTGGACTGTCCAGGGTCTATCTTACGGGTGACTTGTATGTATTCAAAAGGAAGGTTTGGGCCTGGTAAGAGGGTTAGCTTGCCAGGTCGACATGACGGTTTAAAACTGCACAACCAGGCTCTGCAATGACAGGCCTGAGACATGTTTAAAGGGATACTGAAGTGGGTGGTACAATCAGTGCTGCAGGGCCACTATTTAATTTACAAGCCCTGGGCCCATGTAGTGCACTTTACCAGAGACTTATAAGTAAATTAGGGACTTATAAGTAAATGAAATATGCTAATTGTGGATAAACCAATGTTACCAAGTTTTAAGCAGGGAAACCATGCACCTCAGTACTGGTTAGCAATGCTAAAGTTTTCAGAGACCTAAAGCCAGCAAAACCGAAGTCAGCAAAAACAGGAGGTCTGAAGGTAGAAAGTCAGGGGAAACCATGTAAAGGATTCCAGGGCTAACTGGAAGCCTAGCAAACCTGGACATTTTTGAAAGCTGGACTCGTGGAGGAATCCTGGGTGTGGTGACTTGTTTGCCTCTCATCAGGTTTTTTACCCAGAATCCCTTCCAAACCACAAACTTTGACAAAAGAAAATATTTGCTTCACATTTCAGCGATGGAATGTTCTGGATTCTGTGGGAAGCCATAAACTTCCGTCCACCTCGCATTCCCCTAAGTCTTCTAATAAAACTGTTCCTCACTTGTGTAGGTAGGCCTAATGCTGTAAGACATGCTGATCTGTGGCTCTAAACAAACTGTACAAGAACACAATGTTGCTGACATATTGGAAGTGGGACAACTGTGCTTGATGAAGTGATGGACATTCATGTATTCACTTCTCCTAAACATTGCTGCCTTGGACAGCCCTGCCCAAACTGTTCTGCAATTATCAATCTATTTTCATATGGCCGAGATACCCGCCACCCCCTCTCAACACAATCCCCAAAAGGAGTGAAACCGGAAACAGTTCTTGAAGTTTTTGGAAGTGGGATGGAGTGACCATCCCGGCCGTATTTATTAAAACAAAATTAAAACATTAAACGTTTCATGTTATGTACAATTTCATTACCATATTGCGATGTTTGGCTAACCTTAACAGATTCTCTAATACAGAGGTTCTCCTAGCCGAACTAGCAACCTACAAAACATTTCTTGACATATTGAAATTGTACAACCTAACGTTTAAGGGCCAACGGCAAGGTCATAACCGGTGTCAAGATCCCTAACCAGACTTACCCCTCCCACTTGGGATGGGCGACAGCACGGAGGCGTACCTCAAGTGCAACTACTACCAATTTCCCTTGACTTGACGGGGGCACCTAAAACTCGACTCCAGTTAAAGGTCGTTCGAATACTCGTGTGAGGTATCTAGAAGGTATCGTGGCCCTTATCCCAACCCCACACAACTTACCGCATCTGCCGTCGCAGATGTCACTGGCCCCGGGAAATTCCCCAGGAGGGGGCTGTAACCCCTCCTACAAAGGAAGGGGCCTTGACCGCCTTTCCTTTACTTCCGGCGACCCATCCTTAGAAGGGACCGCCTCCCCATTGAGGGGCCAATGGCCACCTCTCCCGAGCGCTCCCATCCGTGTTGGGTGACGCCCACTCATAGGGATCTACTAATTAGTGCTCACCGATCATGACCTCACCGCCTACCAAAATAAATACGACAGTGCAAATTAACCTAAGAATACCTTGGCCACTATGACCGAAAGAGCATACATCAAAATTCAACACTAAACTGAATATCTTTAATGGCAAACGTACTCAAAAACGACCATTCTTTATTAACTCAAAATCAACATGGCACTACAACCTGTAAACGAAAACAAAACAAAATTAATCAACTTTATTATACACAACTGGCTGTCTTCAGGGGCTGGTGGGTGGGTCAAAATTGGCTCTTCGTTCTGTCCCGAGCTCACGTGCAGCGAGGAGGTGCAGCTTCAGAGCACAAGAACAAGAGGATGTCTTCTGGTCTTGCGTCCCTTTTTATCCGTCTTCAGGGCGGGCGTATACCCGCCCCTGCCTGCCCCTGAGGGCGTGGCTGGCTGCGTCGGTGTCTAGGCCAGCCCACTCTAGGGCGGGAACGAGCGCGCCCCGGCTACGCCGCTTCGGGCATACCAGCTGAGACGCGCCTCCCGCCCAAAATGGCTTCCCGGGGGGATCGAGGCACTCGGCCATACGTTCGGGGGGGACCGATTCGGTCGCCCCTTTCCATATGGCCGAGATACCCGCCACCCCCTCTCAACACAATCCCCAAAAAGAGTGAAACCGGAAACAGTTCTTGAAGTTTTTGGAAGTGGGATGGAGTGACCATCCCGGCCGTATTTATTAAAACAAAATTAAAACATTAAACGTTTCATGTTATGTACAATTTCATTACCATATTGCGATGTTTGGCTAACCTTAACAGATTCTCTAATACAGAGGTTCTCCTAGCCGAACTAGCAACCTACAAAACATTTCTTGACATATTGAAATTGTACAACCTAACGTTTAAGGGCCAACGGCAAGGTCATAACCGGTGTCAAGATCCCTAACCAGACTTACCCCTCCCACTTGGGATGGGCGACAGCACGGAGGCGTACCTCAAGTGCAACTACTACCAATTTCCCTTGACTTGACGGGGGCACCTAAAACTCGACGCCAGTTAAAGGTCGTTCGAATACTCGTGTGAGGTATCTAGAAGGTATCGTGGCCCTTATCCCAACCCCACACAACTTACCGCATCTGCCGTCGCAGATGTCACTGGCCCCGGGAAATTCCCCAGGAGGGGGCTGTAACCCCTCCTACAAAGGAAGGGGCCTTGACCGCCTTTCCTTTACTTCCGGCGACCCATCCTTAGAAGGGACCGCCTCCCCATTGAGGGGCCAATGGCCACCTCTCCCGAGCGCTCCCATCCGTGTTGGGTGACGCCCACTCATAGGGATCTACTAATTAGTGCTCACCGATCATGACCTCACCGCCACAGGCCCGGATAGTTGACCGGCTATCCGGGCCCCCCACAAAACTCCTAGCTAAAGGTCATGTTCCAACGTTTTTAACCATGCTAAGAAGTCTCCTATGAGTAACTCATTTCCCACCCGAGACAAATGCACACCATCCCCCAGATACATACTGTCATCATTAATACAACCGTGCGAGATAGAATGCAATGTCCTGGAACGGAACAACCTACTCATTTTGTTATTAAGTTTCCTAACAGAATGGTTCAAAGCAGGGATCGAAATAGCCCCCCGCCACACTTTTCGTGGGATCATATGAGACCACGCAATTATGCACCCCGGAACTTTCCTCGCCAACCAACTTACAGTGGAAAGCATTGCCTCCAGGAGAAGTCGTCTACCGGTGGTGACCAAATCATTGCCCCCTAAATGTACTATGACTATAGACGGCGGTGACCTCATCCGCCCTAACAAACCCTCAAAGTAAGCCTGAAACTGGTCAATACAGAGACCGCCCCTTCCGTAGAAGGACATCCTGTACCCGTATTCCCCAGCTACGTGAATCATGTCACCTGCTTCGAATACGTCTGCGGCACGCCTCACGTATGAGTGGCCCACGACCCACACCTCCTTTCTCACAGCCGGTGATGTCTGACCGCTGGCCCGGTGTTGGGTCGACTGCATAGTCCGCCCCGCCTCGAAGGCTTGCGTAACTGAAAACCAAACAAAAGACAAGAAGCGTGAGTACATTATTACAGCTTCACAACATGTGCAACCGCACATACCTCTTATAACAATTGGAGGACCAACGCCCCACTCGTTTTACTTGTTCCACATTAAGACCCCTGGCTGCAGCTTCAGTGGCAGCCCCTATCCGAAAGGAATGGGTCCCAAACTCACCCGGGTCCAAGCCCGCTGCGGTAATTGACATCGCGAGCACCCGCTGAAACTGAAACTTCGTCAGTGGGGTGGCGTCCGCGTGTCTCAACATTGTCCCCCCCCATGATGCCACCCTTCGTGCTAGGTAATCCTCTAAACACTTCACCGGACACATGGAAGACCCTGGAATCCTGCGAATGACTATGCAGTCTCCCACCCCACTTTGATCGGTTTTTGACTTGACAAAGGATACCGTCATAGTCTCACCCCTGATCTGAACGTGTTCCCGGCACAAACCCCCCGCCACATCCCGCTTGCTCCTTGCCACCAGCTCACTTATCCTCATAGCCCCGTGAAATGCAAGCGTAAAAGCGGCTCGGAACAAACAGGCCTCGAACTGAGACGAGCATATGTCGTGGAGTGTGGCCAGCAACTGGGACAACCTATCCAGACCTATCGGGCGCCTCTCATCTACTCTGCGACCCTCAAGGCGTTGCCACCCACGCAGCGCTTTCTGTACAGCAAAAGACGCTGTCGGGTCCTGGATATTATGAGCCCTGGCAACAAAGGAGATGGCAGCACGATGCCTCTGGGCTGTAGCCACCGACTTCCCAGCCTTACGCAAGGACATCAGAAAATGTACTACCCAATCCTCATGCCCCCAAAGTCCCCCTCTCTCAGTCCCCAAAAAGGCCAAATAAGCCCGAAACGCCCCTTCGTATGCCTTCCTCGTCCTTGGTGCTAGACTCTCTCCCACGAGGTAACGAAGTTCGGGGCACCGAGAGACCAGAGAGCTTCGGGAAAGGGTGCTGGCTCGGGGTCCGCTGAGGGAAGGAAACCCGAGAAAGCCTGCATTTGAAAACGAGACAGTGCATCAGCAGCCTGATTCATCACCCCCGGGACATGTTTTGCTCTGAATACCACGTTCAGTTGCATACACAGTAAGACAATTTCTTTAAGCAGCCTCAAAATCATTTTACAACGTGCTGCCTGACTATTGATGCATTCTACAACGGTCATATTGTCAGACCAAAATATGACAGAGTGATTTTTGAATCCATCGGGCCAGGATCTGAGGGCCACCAAAATGGGAAACAGCTCAAGGAAAGCAATATTACTCGTCAGCCCCTCTTCGTGCCACCATGTTGGCCACTTTTGTGCCGACCATTTTGTGCCGAAGATGGCGCCGAAACCCATGCTTCCCGCTGAATCCGTCCATAGACCAAGCTCTTCAGAGGACAAGGCCGGTTTGTTCCAGACGACTCGACCATTGAAATCCGCCAAAAATGCTAACCAAATACGCATGTCTTGGCGGACCTCGGCCGATAACCTCGTGCGATGGTGACCCTCCTTTAGGCCGACCATCGCCTGTGCAATCGAACGGGAGAAGGGGCGGGCCATCGGGATCACCCTTAAGGCAAAATTCAACTTCCCCACCAATTGCTGCAATTGATGCAGCGTAACTTTAGATGCAGTGATACACATTTGCAGGGCTGTCTTGAATTTCGATACTTTGGAAGCTGGTAAACGAAAACAACCCTCACTAGAGTCCAACTCGATCCCGAGGAACTCGAGGCAAGTCGTGGGACCCACAGTTTTACCTGGTGCCAACGGCACGCCAAATTGATTCATTAAAACACAAAATTCAGTCAAGGCCCGGGCACATTCATCATCCCCAGCGGCCCCAAGGAACAGAAAGTCATCGAGGTAATGCATCACATTCCGAAAACCTGTTTTCTTCGTGTAAACCCATTGTAGAAAACTACTGAATTTCTCGAAATAAGCACAAGATATCGAGCACCCCATCGGCATACACCTGTCCATGTAATACAAACCTTGAAACATGAATCCCAACAAACGTTGGTCTTCCGGGTATACCGGGAGCAAACGGAACGCTGACTCGATATCCGATTTCGCCATCAGCGTCCCGGGCCCCAGGCGATTCAAAATGGCTACGGCCTCATCGAATGATGCGTACCGCACCGAACACATTTCTGGATTAATTGCATCGTTTACAGAAAGGCCATGAGGGGCTGATAAATTGTGAATCAATCGAAACTCACCCGGGTCCTTCTTGGGGACCACCCCTAAAGGAGAACAAACAAAGTTCGGCACCGGGGGGACAGGAAACGGGCCGGCAACCCGACCTCGGGTAACCTCTTTCCGGATCTTATCCTGTACTACAGTAGTATGCTGCAAGACGGAAAGTTGATTTTTGCACGTCCCGACACCCTGAAAGTTACCCACCGGGATGCGGAAACCATATGAAAAACCGTTTCGTAGCACCCCAGCAGAAGTACGATCTGGGTATTCGCTGAGCCAGGGAATCATCGCCAGGGTATCAATCGGGGTTGGTAAAGGCGCCCCTCGGACTATATTAGACCTGTTTAGCGCCTCCTCTACCCCCATTTTCACCCGATTTGGCTCTGCACGAGGACTCAGAATGGGGTGCCCCACAACCACTACATTCGTGTTTGAACTTACAAGATCCCGGGGGCCTAGTACATTTGCTTCTGTTGAAATTGAAACAGAAACCCCTCTTCCCTGTATTGCCGGCGGGTCTCGGGTAATCGTCTGTACCCGTACCCGACCGAAAGGGTGTCCCCCCATTTTGGCGGGAGGACTCACTAACAGCACTCCCCACCAACGGCACTTTCAACATCCCCGACTCTTTCATCTTATTCCATGTTAAAGAATCGTAACAGTCCCAGGTTAAACTTTTGTTATGCTCCATCGCTTTCCTGAAAAGGTTGTCATAACAGAACCATTGGTTACCTTGGTGTGATGTCGAGTACCCCATAATTCGTGACTGATATACTGGAAATTCAGGGAGCAAATCAGGCCTACGTTCCCCCAAAATTGCCGTAAAAATTCCCCAAGCATTACCCCAGTTACCAATATTTTCATTCACTTTAAAGGCGGCCATTTTTGCGCGCCAAACACTCGGATGCATCAGATCCTTTTGACCCTTAACAGTTTCGACCTCATAGTGATCAACGAGCAGGGAGAAAATGTTAACGTATTCCCCCGCCCAAATCTTTTCCTTTATTGGCAAAGGAACATGTTGCCCCAATTTTTCTCTACGAGAGGGTGTTGACTCATCCCTTGCAATCGGCAATGGCCGCTTACCTGCACCGGACGCTGCTTCCGTCCCTCGTGGCTTGTCTATCGCCGCATCCGGCGCGGGCACCTTGGCTGAATCACGTTTCTCGCGCAACTGCTTTATGAGTGCTTGCGCCTCGGTAGCCATGGCGCCCCCATTACCGTCCCCCAACCATGCTGCTAACTGTGCCGCCAACTCGGGAGGCATATCTTCGGCAGACGTCGGGGTGACTACCACGGGGATCGGATTCCCCTCATCCGGTACCGGGGCCGGTACCGGGGCTGGCGCCTCGAGCGGGGAACAGGGAACCGGGACGTCTCCCCCGACCGGCCCCCTTCTCGGCCTCTTTGGCTTCCCACCGGCCGGTGGACGCCCCGATCCCTCCTCGCCGTCTCGCTCCGCCAACCGCTTCTTAATTTCGGACATGTCCTTCATGAGGGCCCGAACCAACTGGTCAGTCGACATTGTCTTCGCTCCTTTCTTGGGCATCTTTTCAGATGAAGTATCTAAAAGACAAAGAGAGAGATTAAAACGCTCAAAATTGGCTCTTCGTTCTGTCCCGAGCTCACGTGCAGCGAGGAGGTGCAGCTTCAGAGCACAAGAACAAGAGGATGTCTTCTGGTCTTGCGTCCCTTTTTATCCGTCTTCAGGGCGGGCGTATACCCGCCCCTGCCTGCCCCTGAGGGCGTGGCTGGCTGCGTCGGTGTCTAGGCCAGCCCACTCTAGGGCGGGAACGAGCGCGCCCCGGCTACGCCGCTTCGGGCATACCAGCTGAGACGCGCCTCCCGCCCAAAATGGCTTCCCGGGGGGATCGAGGCACTCGGCCATACGTTCGGGGGGACCGATTCGGTCGCCCCTTTCCATATGCTTCTATTTGTCATTGTGATCTTTAATACCTTTTCAAAAATAAAATTTGATTTAAAAAGCTATAAACCCGATTTGAGAAATGTGTAAGATTGATTCAAGACTTTTTAGCACAAACATTTCCAGCATAAGTAGGGCATAAGCTTGGATATTTCACATTTCTATCATTAGAACCTCGGGTCCCAGCTATGCCAACTTGGTGCCGATGTCTGGCATTGGCGTACTTTACCGCTTTTGCTGATGGGTGAAGCGGCCCTGTTTAAGAGGATGACATTGCCACGCCTCCTATACATTCTACAAAACACCCCATATCCTGTCTAAGGGTGGGTGGAATTTGCGTAATCTCTGCGAAACGGTAAAAAATCTCCGCGCACAAGCAGAAATTCCAGAAATTGCTTGTTCGCGATCCTTTTTTACTGTTCGCAATCGCTGTTTGCGTGCTCGGGGGGAAATACCTCATGAACATGCATTCTGAGAAAGCGAACAAGCAAACATTTCACGAAGTTGAGGAAAGCAGAATTTTGGGCAATTTTGCGTTTTCCGCGTAACGCAGAATTACACAAATTCCGCAAATTCTGCAAACGGATCGGAATTTGCCACCCAGGCCTAATCCTGTCTCACCGACAATTTTCAAATGAATATCCCAAGAAGCAGAACGTTGCTGTGGCAGGGTGGTTCTCCTAGAATTGCACTTCAAAAGCTACTCAAAGGAGTATATGATGGCGGCCTGTCGATTCCTGATGTCAGGCTATGATACTGGGCCTCGCAGCTCCAGGTCGTGAACGACTGGGTAAACGTTGATGTCACGAAGCCGGGATACAGAGCAGAGTGGGCCGTTATTCCGGGAGGGAAACTGTGAGTCACTTCTCTACTCCCGGAAGCCACGTTCTGAGTGGCTGATATACACTAAAGTAGTGCTACAGTGCTGAAGGGAGGCCAATAAACTACTTGGCTGGTTAGGAAAACTGACTGACCACACCCCATTATGGGTTGGTGACCCTCTTGATGAAGTGGTGGCCCTTACCGGCTTTAAGGGGTGGAAATTGATTGGTATTGAGTACTTGGGTGATGTTTGGAAGGGTGAGGAACCCCTCACTTTTGAGAAGATTCAACAGAAATAGAGACTCCACCAGACCCAACAATATCACTATTTGAGATTAGTGCACGCTCTTCGAGTCCACATCCACAGCAGCACCTCGATTCCGGAAAACTCCCTGTTAGAAGACAGGCTAGTATTAGACCACATTCCTGAGAAGGCGACCTCCACGCTTTATCGTAAATTATTAAACAATATACCCGACCCACTGACAGCAAATAGAAAGGCATCGGTCAAAAACCTAGGTAGCATTGACGATGAGGAGTGGCATGAGGCTATCCAGAGCCAAAGAGAGATTGCGATCAGATCCAGAATTAGGCTGATACAACTGAAGATACTCCACCACACCTATTATCCTTGTACACATCTCTACACCTGGGGCCAGGCCCCTACAGCTGTGTGCGTCAGGGGACGTGAGCGGGTGGTAACCTTTCTGTATATTGTATGGGAATGTCTAGAAGGTGTGAGATACTGGCATAGAGTCACAGACACGATGTCTAGGGTGGCGCGAGTGATGATTCCCATGGACCCCAAATGGCTCCTATTAATGATAAAGGGGGAATCCGACTGGTCCAGGTGTGTGGGTATTTGGTTGGCGCAAGCGGCAGGGAACGCTAAGCGCAATATTGCCAGAGGGTGGGGAGCCCTTACCCCTGACGCTGGAGGAATTGAGACGTGACATTCATTGATGCCAATGGGCAGAAGAAACTGTGTACAAGAGCAGGGGGTGCGTAAAAAAAAGGGAACAAATTTGAGCTACCTGGCGCAGGTTTAGGGAGACGGCCGTGGGAGATTGATATGAAGCAGCCGGATTATCGGGACTGGGGGTAAGATGCGTGTCACAAGCAGTGTTTCGAGCTCCACAAATTCGCCATGGGGTGTAGGCTCACCCGGGGCACTGTTTCATCTGTGGTTGTTATGATCAACTATTTCCACGTGACTGAACTTCCTATTGTTGAAGAAGTATAAACCTCACTGTATACTACTGCCAGAATTTAATGGAAATGTGGATTATTGAGCTATGTTAATAAAAAGATTTACAGGGGGTTCCTTATTTTCTGATATAGACTGGAGGCCGACCTAGTTTAGCTTATCCTCCTTCTCCCCCCTTCTTTCTAGTTTTTTAAACCAGAGGCACTCTCAATGGATCCCACCCTGCTTTATAATTAATACTGTGAGCCATACTTGAGGTTGAACCGCTCAAGCATTTGCAGAATTTCTTTCAATATTTGTGTCCAATCATCAAGTTATTGTCCCAACCCCGGAGCTCATCAGCTCCCCTTGCTGAAGCAGTGGCCCAGTGGTCCCTTAGCAGTGGACATACTGTTCAGTGTTCACCTTAATCTAGCGGAAAGTACCTAATATAGCATAATGTTGTTTCTTTCTGCATTCCTACTGCCTCAAATTGCATGCTATCTCAATAAATGCCCTAATTTTCCTGAAATCCGGCATGAAAAACTGATCTTTACTTAAACTTTCTGATGGTCGCCTCTCCTTTTACATTCAAATGGATCTCCTCTTCATTTCCAACCTCTGCATTCATCTCCTCTGTTAACACATTTAAATCAAACAGAGAGGCAACAAACAAACATGTATGCACAAGACCTTTATCCATAGTGCTACTTGCAGATCCTTTTCATGCAAATTTGTCTTTTCTTTGTGTTGTTCATCTGAAAGACATACTTATAATAAAGTGGACATATTATTAAAAATAAGGACACATCATTTAATTACCATTCAAAATATGGATTTAAAACCCCACACCATATAGGTTAATCTATGTACAATGACAGACGCCAAGGTGAAATCCAATACAGACACTTTGAGACAAGAGGGCTTACAAAGGTATACAACGTTTAGCACGCATTTTTTACCACGCACTACCATTACAACGCAGGCATTACCACGCATACCATTACAACGCATTGCGCTGGGGGGCGCTCTAGGATAGGGAATAAGTTTAATTTTATATCCAACACCTTCCCTAGTATCCACGGGGACTGGAGTTGGAATATAAAATTATACTTACCACTATCCAGCACCTCAAAGCGCCATGCGTTGTAACGGTATTCGTTGTAAATACTGCGTTGTAAAGGTATGCGTGGTAATAGTATGCATGCTAACGTCATACATCCGATTACAAATAGTACAAAACAAACAATTCAGACTCCAATTCATAAGTTATATTGTCGTTGGTCTAGAAACATGAAAACACACATGGATATTAGTCAAAAACAATGTACCATTCACAATACATACATTGAATTAATAAATACAAAATTACAAGAAGAAAAAAGATTGAAAAAAAGTGAAAATACGTGAACAAAAAACAATCAGACTCAAAACAAAATAATTTTATGAATTAAACCTGAACAGTCATCAGGAGAAACAGATGAAGAGTACATAAAAATATTTTTAAAAGGCCACCGAAAACCCTAATCATTATACGAAGTCACAATGTGTAAATGGAAAAGAGGATAAAGCAAGGAGGTGTAAAGACGTACATTAAGCCTCACATTAAGGTTAGCCTGACAGGACCTTCTCCCCTACCTGTAGGGACTCTGAATCCGTGGCCTGACCTTTCTGCTGCCCTTGAGTCCATTTGGAGCTGCCGGGGACTGGAGGCTTCTGTACCGGTCTCCCCGTCGGGGGAACCACTCTGCTGGTGGGATGCCGGCCACACGCCATAGACCTCCCCGCCATCTTCCATCCATCGGATCCTCCAGTGTGCTGTCTGGTCTGCCTGGGGGGAGTGACCAGCCTGGCCCAGTCCTGTCTGGGTGCATAAGGTAAGGATTACAGCCACCCTCCCTTCCCTGTGAGGCATTGCTGGGTGTATGGTGGCTACAGCAGCTAAAGGCTGAGCCATGCTGGAAATGATGGCGGCTGTACTGCGGCGCACCCCAGTGAAGGCCTTGTGGTGTGCAGCTTAGACCTGCTGTTGTGGAGGTTGGACTCTCCTGCTTTCCCCTCCAGCCTGAAAGACATGGGCCTGGAGTGCAGATAGCAAATATGATGGGCCACCCTCAAGACTTAATCAGGCCAGGGAAAGGAGGGGAATGAAACAACACAATCAAGGGAACAGATTTCCCTTCTAGGCCACACAAATTTAATGCAAATATGTCTCTAATTAATAATGAGATAATGGTGACAAAGGCACAATAATCTTTTAATTATCATTGCTTTTTATGTATAGAAATCTCTTTACCAATCTTTCACATATAGAAAATTACATTTTTTTAAAAAAAAGAAGCTTTTTTTAAACCTAAACCTTTTTTTAAATAGAATACAGAAATAAGTGAAAAAAAGAAGACATAGTAAAATACATACAATCCATTGCTATATGCAAAAACAATTTCTTTAACATTTACACACAAATCATTAGTGCCCCTGGTGATAAACAATCCATCACAACATTCTCACACATTCACAGCATTCTCAACAATCTCACCCTATCCACATGCATCACCACACCATCTGAAACAAGGAAGTAAAATCGTGAATACATGTCTCAGAGTTAAATGTGAGACCCCGCACTTGGCCTGGAGTGCAGCCTGCCCCTCTGTTGTGATGTATTCTTACCTTGGTCGGAGCTTCTGTGCTCTTTGTGTTCTTTATGCTCGTGCTTAGAATGTGAGGCTGACGGCACTCCAGGACTGACAGTTGCAGCTGGGTCGTGGAGGTAGTCGGATGTCAGGTTGTGCTACGAATAAACTATCTTCAGAATTACGTTAGATCATGGATGTTTATTTTATTTTTCTTTGTTTCTCTCTAGCTTTGTTTTTTTGTTTTTTTTATTCTTTTCTCTTTGTTCTGTTTTTGTGTTTTATTATTAAAGGGAAAGGATGTGTTGTGATGTATTCTTACCTTGGTTGGAGCTTCCATGCTTTTTGTGTTCTTTATACTCGTGCTTAGAATGTGAGGCTGACAGCACTCCAGGACTGATAGTTGCAGCTGGGTCATGGAGGTAGTCGGATGTCAGGTTGTGCTACGAGTAAACTTCAGCTTCTTACATGATGTTTCCTGGTCTTTCTTTGGAGTATCCGTCTTAACACCCTCCTTTTCTGGTGGTGAGTTCTAATGGATACTAGGCTGGGGCCTCGCTGCAGCTTACCTAGCTGGCCCTAGTGCCTCGCTCAGGCTCCTAGTGACACTTGTAGTAGTGGCCCTGTTGTGGGTCCAGGTCCGGACACTTGTGGTGATGGTGGGTTGAGTAGAGGGCGCTGGATCTTGCCCTGAGTGCATGGAGGCCAGGCCTGATGACGTGTGGCTCCATCTGTGGATCGCTTCTGGGGAGGACTGTTTGCTGTCCACCGCTTCACCACCGGGTCCCTTCCCCCCTTTCTTTTTTTCTGGGGACCATACTGGACAGGTGGGGTGTACCATCTAAGAGGCAGCTGCTACATTTCTAGACTTTGACAATTGTTGGGGTACATATGTTGTTGGGGGGCCCGGCTGCCCATTGACTGTGCTGACAGGCCATGTCACCCGGATCCACTGGAACCCACTGACTCCTACATCAGCTCACACCTCTACTCGCTGTGCCTCCTCCCATGTTCCCTGCAGCCACCCCCACCCTTGTGGCATTTCCTTGATGGGTGACTGACTGAGTGCTGGGCCCTGGGGTGGCCTGAGATCACTGTGAATGAGGGGGTACAACCTTCGAGACATCCAAAGTTTGCGGTGGGCCGGCTGCTCGTGCTGCTCATGTAGCTGGTAGGCCTAACCTACGTGGGCTGTTCTTCTGTGTGTAAACAGGCCGCACAGCACCTTGATTATGGGGCATGGGAAACTTCTGCTGCAGGCACCTGCTCAGACAAAAAGGGACCAACCCATCCGATGCCAAGGAGAGTGCCAAGACCCCGCTTGTTTCCCCTATGCAGCCTGCCGTAGTGGACCTGGTAGAGATTCGTAAGGCCATTTAAGACTCAAGAGAGGCTGTGGAATTCAAATTTGATGGCCCCCAAGTGGATTTTTTCCTACTGTGTCAAGATCTGAGTCATGTAGCAGACAGAGTGACCGAAGATGAGACGTGGATCTCTACGACCGAGGGTGAAGTTGCTACACTTAAAAGCTGAGCTTAGAAGAATCGCTCAAGGCATACCAAACTTCAGCTCATAGGTCTTCATGAGTTCTTGAAGCCATCACGTCTTGCTGAAACGCTGGAGGAGTGCTTCTTGGGTCTGTTCGTCATTGAGAGAGCACACTGGCACAAAAGCCCCTGATATCCTGCGTGCTTGACTTTAGAGACCGAGACACTATCCTGCATGAGGCCTGCACCTATCTGGAGCTTCTGCATTTAAACTCTAAAGCCCTCATTTTTCCTTATTATACCAAAGTGGTGCAGCAATGTCGCCACTCCTATGAGGAGGTGAAACAAAAGCTCTGCGCCCTCAACCTTGATTATATGCTTCTCTTCACTGCCTGCCTGAAAGTTATTTTTCAGTCACCTACTCTCTTCTTTGATACCCCAGAGCAGCCTTGGGAATGTGCCACAGAGCAGTGCCCGCTGCAACGATCTTCACCTGAGATCCACGGGGAGCGTGCCAGGATGCTTTCTTGTTGATGGAGATATAAAGGTTGCTCTTGCTCCAGGAAGTCCAGGGCTGAACAGTGGGAGATGGCCACATCACTGGGCACAGTGCCGGAGGAAAGTGGACCACTGATGTGATCAGCTCAGGACTAGACCTTGACAGATACTCCATTGATCTTTTGAGCCTCCAACGATGTTCTGGACTCCCTTGCTCGACTGCCCTCACCTGCTTGATCAAATGACGTTGAGGCTCTTGGTTTATGGTCTGCCTGCAATGCGGTCATGGGCGGGCACTGCGGCGGCACATGGACGGCCTGGTCTTACTCTTCACTTTGCCGCTACTGCTCTTCGGTGCTGCTCCTGCTGCCAATTAACTGGGCCTGCTGTTGACTCAGCTGCCCTGGCCTAAATGGTAATTTTCTTGGATTATGAACTGTACGCTGTCAGAAATCTTCTCATCCTTACTGAGCGCCTTGATACCCTATCTCATTCAGCCATATGATCAGTTTTCTTTACTATAACCCAACAGCCCAGGTCCTGTTGAACAGCATTTTCTCCGCCCCTTTTTCTATCCTGTGGGGCTGCCTGCTTTCTCCCCTATTGTTCACCCATACGATAGAGCCCCTGCACGTCTTATATGATGGAGGCAGATCTTTCTCCCACCTCGCCGCCAAGACCTGGAACACCCTCCCCACCAACCTACGGCAGACCCAAGACCTAGTGGCCTTCAGAAGACTACAAGTCCTAGCTCTTAGATCAGTAGCAGCGTCCCCCCCAGCACTTTGAGACCCTCACGGGTATGTAGTGCGCTTTACAAGTGTCCTGATTGATTGATTGATTGATTGATTGATTGATTGATTGATTGATTTATAGGATGTGATGCCCGGGTGTGGGGATCACGGTGGGGTGATGGCTTTGAGGACTGCATGGCACTGTTCTCTGGGAACCCTCAGACCTCTGGACCCTGGTGCCTGGATCCTTCATCTGTACGGTGATGCATCGGGCCTTCAAATCAATGCAGGCAAATCTGGTCTGGAGGAAGTAATGGGATATATGGGGGGGCAATTCTGGTGTCCGGATATTCCCAACTGGCATCATTATTTTAAGTACTTGGTGATTCATGTGTCCCACCTCCCTGACCTGGCTTGAGCTCTTAACTATCGGGGACTTTGCTCAGGCTCTTGATCGGGACTTGCAACCCTGGGTCACCCTCCACCTTAATCCCTTGGGTCGCATTGCACCTTTTAAGATGTTATGTCTCCCCCGTTATCTGTACATCCTGGGAAACTATTCCTAGCTCATTCCAGGCAAATGTTTTCATTCTCTGACTTCTAAATTCACAAACTTTGTGTGGGCGGGTGGGAGGCATAGATTGGATTTTCAATCAGTGCGCATATCCCCCTTTGATGGTGGACTCAGAATGTCTGACATATTTCTTTATTTCTTGACAGCACACCTGATTCTAAATAATGATTGGCTCAATGGGGGTTGGGATGATCCTGCCTACCACCAGGAAATCCATCTAGTGGGCCTTGATGGTCTTGTTGACCTACCTGCTGGTGGCCAGTCCATTGGGACTTCCGTCTAACGGGGATGACTCCTTTGTGGTAGGGTATATGGATCTGTCACCTTTCAAATTTGGAGGGTTTTTCTCCCTGGGACCGAATTGGCATTTCTTGTCTACGAGATGCATATAGAAGGGAAAACCTAATGTCTTTTCAAGATCTGAAAGACCAATATGTATTGCCCAATTTCCAGTTCTTTCCCTTCCTTCAGCTGCCCTACAATAACATATCCTCCCAGATACCCCACTTCCTGAATATAGCCCACTTGAAGCCAAGATCTTTTTGGGACGCCTGGGGAAGAGCAATTTCTCTGATATTGAGAGCTGACAATTTCCTCATGCAAGCACATAATTCAAATAAATTAACTCCAAGTGACTTAACTTATCTTTTCCTACGATGCGTGACCCATTATCACCTAATACCCCTGCTGCTAGCATGTGCTGTGTACACCTGGTGGCAGATTTCTTTCCTGTATTGTAGGACTGCCCGGTGCTGCCCTCCCTTTTGGGGCGGGGTAGGTCAGGAGCTCTCAGTGGTTCTTGGTCATCCTCTGGACCTGACCCAATGTAATGTGCTGCTCGGGCTGGTGGAGGAACTTGGGGGCACAGGGGCTGGACAAACCTTCCATGAGGTAGCATCTTTTGTGGAAAAGAGAGATGTGGCTCGCATATGGAGGCAACAGACTCCCCCTTCACTCTGGTGTTGGCACCGGGGGAGGGCACTGGTGTGCGCAACAGGAAAAGCCTATCAACATTGCACGTGGATTCCGTCATAAACATGGACCGATGCGGGGAAATGATTCTCTTTCTATGGACTGTCGATGTAATACAATTGCCTTTCTCCACCATGATGTTGCCCATGTCTCAATGTATCTTTCTTTGCACAGTTCCATCTATCTGTATGTGATACATTTCTTTGCCATAAAACTTCCAATAAAGTTGGTTATTAAAATAAAATTCTTAATAACTAATATATACAGGAACTTACCGGTTTAATCCATCAACTAATGTCAGTCAAACTGGCAAGCATCATCACAATGCACAATCAAAACTCCAAGGTACACTAGAATACAAAAATAAAGCCATAAAGCGCAACATAACCTCAAAGTATCTATGTCATAACTGGATGGGATAGACCCTATAGTTTCAAAACTTAAGTGAAAGAAGGGCTAGCTTGCTAAACTGCCTGCTAGACTCAGGTACGCACAACTATAATTGATTTACAAGTTATATGAAAAGAGTTAAACCAAGTTCAAAACATAAATTCCATACTATTCAATTTTATTCTTCACAGCAAACATATTTATTATATTGATATTCATTTACCAAAAGATGTTTTTTTTGTCACTGAAACATAGGTCAATCTTAAAAGTAATACATAATTCAAACAGAAAATAAAATAACTTCTTCAATTTAGATGTTGATGGCCCAATGCATTTCGGGACATTGACATTGTCCCTTCGTCAGGGAAAACACTATAAATGAAAACATAATAACAGACACATAGATCAGCACATTTACACGGATCCATAAGTACTTGCTGAGTCAAACAATTTAAAATTGCTTAGTAAACCCCAGATTTTAGAACATCATGTATTTATGTCAAAGAACCAGTTCAAGCAATTAAATGTTGTGACACAAAACTGTTCGTTTAAGAAATCAACTCATTACATTACAGTCATGAACCTGCTCAGATATATATTAGCTCAGATATATATATTAATAAGTGCGTAGAACAATTAGAGAAAGCCACCACCTAATGAGACACCTCGATCTGCAACATCTAAGCATGGGCGGAAAATCCGTTCCGCTCGCGGATTTTGCGGATTTTCGGTAAATTCGCAATCCGCGAACGCTCGCGAATTTACGGAAAATCCGCAAATTCGCACGCAGCGGATTTTTTTTTTTGGTGATACAATTTTGCGGCGTGCGGCGTATGTTCGCATTTGCGAACATGTAGGTGCGGCGGGCAGCAACAATCTCGCACTCGCGAAATTACAAAATTTGCAATTCTGCAGAAGAAATCCAATAGCAAGCAGCATAGACCTTCGGTAAAATGATGATTTTTATCAGAATAACTCCTCAGGTTGACATTTGCCTGCACTTTTTTGGATTTGAGGCCTTTGGCTTTCTTTGGATCACTTTTGGATTAGAAATCAACTTTCACAAGTACGTTTGTTTGGGGCATTACAGTTGCTGCTCTGCAGAAAAACGAGTTTTGCTGAACTGAAAGCACTCAGCAGGTGCAAAAGTTCAAATTCGTCATTAGTAACCATTCCCTGTAGTGCTTCCTGACTGGGGCCCCTCCAGAGTTCAGTTGCTAGTTGCAACAATTGTATGACCCTGCTCTGACCCTCAGAGCCGGATCATAGAATAGCTACAAGTAGGCCACAAAGGTCCTGGAAAAAAAAAATGCACTGCAACAGAAAGCAAATTACAAATAAGGAAGCAGGTGCCAGACTGGAATTTTAAAACAGTGACACATTAATAAATCAAGTCCAAATTAATTCATGTCAATTGAAGCAGGGCAGGTGTGCTTGCTTTTTCCCCCCATAATCTACAGTGATGATGATGAACCAGAGGGTGGCATTGATGTACCAGAGGGTGGCATGGGTGAAACAGAGGGTGACAGTGTTGAAACAGAGGGTGCTGTGAACCTGTGATGATGAACCAGACGTAGAAACAACATAGTCGCGACCGTTGCGTGCTGACAAGTAAGTTCGCAATTGCGAACTGGTACAAAATCCTCGCGAACTGGCAGAAACCCTTGCGAACACTATAAAAGCAAAAAAATCCGCAAATTTGCGAGAATTCGCGGATTTTGCAGATTGCGAGTTCGCAAATACGCAAATTCACGAACGCCAGATTCGCAAACTTCGCCCATGCTTAGCAACATCCTAATATACTACATACAACACTTTGTAGAAAATATCACCCTTTTGAGTATATAATCACTAAGTAAATTCGCTGTAATCCTAAATAATAAAGACATAACAAAAGCAACTAGTCACCCTCCATAGGCAATATGCATTTTGTCACATAATTAAACCCGCTCCGAGATAATTACAATGGCCTGAGATTCCAGATATTCACAACCTATGAGTTCAACCCAAGAAACATGGTATAAGTTCACAATACCAGAAAGTTAGCGCCTATGCAGTCCATAGCATCAGAAACGATCCCTTGAGAAAACCGTGAAGAAATGAACTTTTGTTTCGTAATAATCGAGTTGTGAACCAATATGCCACCAAAGAGATCCCTACGGGTTTAGAAAACCACATGTCAAACATTTCAATTAACTGATCTGGTGTTACCAAATCTCAGCCCAGTACAAACAAAGTCCAGGGCTTACCGAGAAACCGAACTCCTCTAGCGTCTCTTCGTTCATGCGAATTCCGGTCATGTGACAATAGAACTTGCGCATATCTCAGACGCAATTACGTATTTAAACTCACCGTCCCAATTGGTGCAGCTTGACATTTCTACGTCGTTGCTATAGTAAACATTATACACACCATTAACCTATTGTCAAACAAAAACTTTATGTGCACTGTAAATAAAGGCATGACATTACATCAGCAACCATTTTATTCGACAAAGCAGGTCGATCTCAAACACAACTCGATGCGCGCTGTAAATGCACAGAACTATGTTAAGTTCACGCTTCCATAAATAATCCTCCTAACTAAACGAAGTAGACGTTTCCCTGTCATCTGTAAATGTTGCAAAGACCAAAATATACTGAATAACCAGTGATAAGCTGAACTAACGTGTTCAATGAATTGGAGTGCTCAGATCACCATTTCACGATTCAAAAACTTAAGAGCATACTCGAAAATCAGCCCCAAAGACTTTGGTACAAGGTAGACCAGGACTCCATGCCACATTTAAAGGTGCTCCCAAATAAATACCATATCCAAATACAGATGATTTTTGAACCCTAAATGTTCAAGTATAAAAGGATAGTATCTTGCATCAGAATTTATATGTACACCGTAGTCTGTACATCCAACCCAAAGCCATATACATCTTAAAGTTGGAAGGTATGAAGGTGCTAAGTTTTATGGTCAGTCGTTCCAGCTGGTATAGAATTTAAAAAGAAACAATTAGAGTAATATAAGTCCAAAGTCACTTGGCCTCATTAACAGGGAAGCCATGATATCTGACTCATGCTAAAACAGTCAGGCAAGCCTAGTCATGTTAGGTTTGATATTCCCATCCCTGCAACACACTCGTTTCATGCTATATTAGGTTAGCAGTGTGTGGCTAAATAGATACCATTTGTATTTAAGTTATGCAACCCGCTGAGTTATCCCTGAAATGTGCAGGCTTCAGTTAGAGAGTGTGACTCCATTTTGCATTTTGTAATCCCTATTAGGCTGCTTAGACTGTGCCTGAACTAGGCCCTATTACTGGTATTGCTTGCCTCAGCAGAACACTGTATTTCCTTATTATTTTCTCTTCTGTTCGTGGCTGTTTCTCGATTTGCTAATGAATAGGCCATTCTGCCCTTGCATACCTGTCCGAGTGTGTAGTTTCTGCTCCCACATTAAGAGATGCTGAGGCTCAGCACAGTAACCTTGAATGTCGATAACGGGTGCCCATCTGGCAGGGGGTAGTTCATCCTTCTGTACCCTCTTTGTACATGTTCGGCCCAGGCCGATATTTTTCTATTATGGGCGTGGTTGGAGGCTTCTCGGGAGGAATGATTACTCACTGTAGACTGTTGGGGGGGCCAGTCCCTCGGCAGACATCTTAGGGTGCAGGTCAGGATGGACTCCTCTGCAGAGTATTGCTAACAAAATGTATGCTTGTGTTCTCTACTGTCTGACTGACTCTTCATTCTTGGGAATTCATAGCAGGTGGTTGTAAGTAACCCGGGTGGCCCCTAAGGGCCACTTACTTCAGTCACTGGTTAGAATATAAATATCACCAATGTTGAAACGTGTTACAAGCAACCATTTTACTTTCATTGGTTGGAATATAAATACCACCAATGCTTGAGAATATCGCAAACAAACATATTCCCCTCATCACAGGGGTGACAGTTCGATGTCTCTCACACAACCGACTGACACCTTTGTCCGAGCCTTAGTAACCCAAACACCCACAAGCTCTTTAACCCCTTCTCTGCTGGGCATTTTCACCTGCTGTGCGGGGGAGGGGGGCCGATGTGCTTGTAACGAGCTCGGCTCGTCATGAGGCACAGTGGAGTTGCACTCATGACGAGCAGAGCTCGTCACGACCACACCCGTTTTGGAACGTTCAGCACAGCTGGAAAATTATCCCTGCGTGTGAACGTTCCAACGGTCATGCCGAGCTCAGCTCGTCATGAGTGTAGCTCAACCGTGCCTCATGACGAGCTGAGCTCATCATGAGCACACAACGGGTTAAATAAAGTTTGTTCACACCACAGCCTTAGATCATGCACCCAATTTGACAGCCCTGGTGCTCATGTAAGTGCTTACTAGCAGGGTCAACAAGTCTTAAATTCAGCCCTGTTATTAGTATGTAGCAGCCACACTTAACCCCCAAGGTGCTTGTCCCCTGTAAAAGTCTGCAAGGTGAATGTAAAAGCAAGAGCTGCCCATATGTAGCAGCCACACTTTATCCCCAAGGGGTCTGTACCACACATGCCATTTACCGCCATCACTCACAATATCCAAACTAAACCTCCCCAGCAGGCTGAAATGTGGAGAACAACACATGCATCACAACAAACTCTCCAAAGCGGTTTTACATCTTTACCCCCACGGAACATTCGCAGTACATGTCCAAGGCTACTCACATGGGTTCAGCGTAGAGTTCATGAGTCTCTCACATCCGATGTTGTACAAACAGATGCACGCTCTCACTGCGTCTTAAATCCTGACAAACCCTGCCCCCTTCCTAACAACTGGATTGTAAACGAAGAAGTAGACACACATGTTCAAAGTTAACATTACTCCACATCCATAGCACTCCGAGGTGACCTCTCCAAAGCATTTAACCTTCAGGATATAGAGGCCACGCCTCTTAAAGCGACGGTTGAAAATGACATTTCCTCATAAAGGAAGAAGATTCCGAGAGGGAAAAGAAAGTCCCGCTCTCATATTAGGAGGCCCTGACACAGCAATTGTAATAATTCTTAGCTATTAAAAAACATACCCCCACTCACATGCCAAAGCCCATGCAAGCTTCTACTGGCACCTCCAGAACAAAGAACAGGCAAGTACCATACTTAAACAGTCAGCACACCATTACCAGGAGAGACCTACTAACCAACTTTACAATCAGTCAGGTCCACACTCACAATCTGACTTAAAAACAGAACACCCAGGGCTGAACCACACACAAATGTGTATGAGACTTACGTTTGAACCTCACACGAGTGCAAGCAATACGTTTGAAGCATATACAAATGTGTGCCAGCAATGAATCCATGAAATGCGTTGGCTGGGTATTGTAATTAAGAACAGCCCAACTGGGGCAGAAACAGAGGGGGTTGGACTGTACCAACCTTACATTTTAGATAGATACAACACTGGGCTTGTACTTTCAAATGAAGAACCCAAGTAAAAGACAAATATACATGAAAAGGAGCTACTAGTCTTACTTCAGATAAAGTTTTTGTGCATACATGTTGGTTTGTCACCTCTCTGTTTGCTTTAAATGTCTCTAATGGGTGGCCAATGAGCCGCTGGCCGTTAGAGGCGGGCACTTGGTATTGGAACACAGGGACAACTTCAGGTGGTGTAGCATCAGGTTTTCTGGCTGCCATAATCGGTTCAGTACTCTGTTAAAACAGCCTTCTCTAAGTCATATGCATGTTTGCATTAATCTCTGTTAATGTATTTCTGCAAATTGCCACAAATCATTTGAAACAGCACAACCTCTCCTTTTCTGTGAGGTTGATACTCCTGCAACCTACCAATAACCAACCTTCTCTAGCTCATCTAATAACCTCACTAAACATTTTCATGCATCCACATATGACCCTTTCCAAAATAATGATCATATCTAACTTCAGCTACTTTAAACTGCCAATAAGAAACCGAAGTGAATGCATGGAATTGTTTGCTTGATGCAGGTGTGTAATGGAGGCTCCTGCCAACCCTCCGATGCATGGGGGGCCCCAACCTTCCAGTTGGCCCTCAAACCTTCTAGGGGGCCCACTTGAGTCCAAGGCTAATGAATATCTGTGAGAAAGGAAGACTCGGGACCCACATCCCATTGTGCAGTATGGCCCCATCATTTTGCATTACGCCACTTCCTGGAGAGTACAAAACTAGTCACAACAGCCACTAACACTGACTAACAAGTAACCTTGGGTTCCGGTTCCGGACGCAGCTTGCTGCCCAGCGTAAAGCACTTCAACGCCTCAGCAGTGCTAGTAAGCGCTATATAAATGCATTTACAATTATAATTACAATGCGGCACAGCTTACATACAGACACCTTTGCATTTCTTGTCATAATTAAATGCACAAGTTTACAAAGCATGAACATGCGTCTAAATAAATAAATCCTTGCAAAAAATCAAATTTAAGCTTTTCTATCCATTTCACAAATACAACCATAAGCGTGAGTGATTGCATTCTAATACTGTAGCTTGTTAATTGCTTTTTTAATTTGCGCTAGGTGTACAAAGCAAACACATACAAAGCAAACACAATATCCTATTTTACGTGCTTTTTTGTTTTGTTTGAGAAGGGTTTGAAGTACAGTCGACAAACGGGAGACAAAGGAACCTGTGATTACCAGCTTTAGCAATTAACATCTAAGACTTCTTTGTTAAACGAAGGTAAATGGGCAATCAGTTCCCAAATTACTAATTTGCATCTCTTTAGCATAAATATCAAAACTAGAAAGCGATTGGTGTTATTTGTATAAAAAAGAAGAAAAGCAAACACAGCCCGCATGAATGTGAAGTTTATTAATTAGAAGCTTCAAAATGTGACATGGAAACGCAATGAAGCGAATTGTTAAGTTTAAAAAGTTCATCGTGAACGGTACATTAATAAAATTACCATATGGCAAAAACGGAGGCATCATACATGTATAATATTTGATAGCATAATTTGTGCTATTTCAAATTCATTAGATTGAGTTTTGTATTTAGCATCATTATCATCCGCCATCTGCATTTCCCTTGTAGTCCTTCTTAGTCGTTCTGTTTGATGCTAGCCAATTCTTTTTTCTGCAGTAAGGGGTGTGAATGAATTATTTAGTTCTCACTTATATCACAGTCATGCCAGATAGCAGGGTATTATAGAGGGAGGTTTATATTTATCAATCGCATTTAGCATAATCTCAAACTGAAGTGTTTTAGCACTACATGCATCTGAAGGCTCTTTATCACACAAGTAGCCAGCACTTACTTAAAATTAGACAAAGGATTACACAAAAGGTTTTGCCCTTTTAATGGCGCATAAATCTCATGGTGTGCATGTTTTTTCTTTCAATTAAATCACCATTACCGCCTCGTCAATCTTCCTCGTCACCTGAGTTTCACAGTGAGCTTCCAGCTACACAATAGAACCCTCCAAGCAATTTTACGCTTCAGTCCTTCCATCCCTCCTCAACATGGCCGACCACCTTCACCCTTGACCCAGTACAAGAGGAGGCACGGCCTACCCTATTTCCTGTTTTTTTTGTTCTTTGCTGCAGCTTCTCCGAGCGCGATTGACAGGAAGAGTCCCTGCGAAGTGGGCTCAGGTTGAAACACCCCTTTTTACCTTGTTCTACAGGGCTTTTTGGTGATACTCAGCAGAGTGAGCTCACTGAACAGTCCGGGAGCCCTGCTTCAGCTGGCTCATTCTGGGAGTGTGAAGGGCTGTGCAGCGTGACCGTTGATTGTACCTCTGCCCCTACGCCCGCCCTTTTTTCTTCATGGGGTTCTATGGGTTCTTTTGTGTGGGGAACGTCCTCCTAGCCCAGAGGTTCTACTGGCCGGTGTGCGTCTTCTCCAGTGGCCTTTGTTTCCCAGGGCGGTCAGATGTTTTACGATGGCGGTGGCCTTTGTTTCCCAGGGTGGCTGTAGGGTGGTCAGATGTTTTACGATGGCCCAGCTTGACTTCCCTCATGATGCGTCATGCACTCCTGCCTTTCCAGAATTTTCCCTAGGAATGCAGGTGTGACCCCCAGAGTCAGTAGGCTCCCTGCAGTTGGTATATGGTTGCATGGCAACCGGCTGGATTTTCAGTTGTTTTTGTTTATTCATGCTGCCAAATCTCTATTTATTACCTACCGGTCACTGGAGGAATTGCCTTTTTCTCTGTGTATGAAGCCTGGTGAGGGAACCCACATGGAGGCAGCCCCAAGTTTTCAGGCTCCTACGGAGACACCATCCTTGAAGGCCATCCAGAACATGATTGAGGCTGCTGTGGCTGCAACATTTAAGGAGTGTGAGGGCCCCCCTTTGCCTAAGAAACAGCGTCTTGAGCCTTCCACCAGTGCTGAGGCGGATGGGGAGGAGGATGATCTCCATGGCAGGCATGTGCAGGGGCAGGAGCTGAAGGAGGTCCAGCAGCATATTAAGGATAACCTGGCCTTTTCTGTCTCTCCAGTTGAGGAGGATGCAGATAATGTTTTCATGCAGTACCAGCAGCATGAACCTGAGTCTCTACCCTTGCACCCATCTGTCAGGAAGGGTGATTTGACAATGAGTGGCAGGAGGTGGGCAATCAGGCTTTCCTGCAATATCTCTCGAAACACTATGCTATTCAGGATTTTGCTAAAGACTTTCCCACTGCTGTGAAGGTTGATTCTCTGATGGCTGGGTTATCCTCTCCTGAGTCCATCATTTCCTGAGATTCCTCCACTTTGGACTCGGACACTAGAGGGTGAAGCGACAGTTAGGAGATCTTATGCCACAGTCTACATCTCCATAAAGGCATCTGCCTACCTATTCTACACCATGAGTCACTTTTGAAGGATTATCATTCTTTCAACGGGCTTATGGAGCAGACGTCTTGCCTACCCTGGCACTCATGGAGTAGCAGACGAGAGCGTTGTCCAACAGTTCCTTTGATAACTTGTGGGACGTGGCTGCTTCAGTGGCGCTGCTATTCAGGCACAGCGCCAGGTCTAGCTACGCCATTGGAAGGCCGAAGAAGCACAGAAGTCCCTTCTGATGAAGATCCCTTTTTCCAGGTCTAAACTGTACGGCTCTCCCCTGGAGGAGGTGGTGAAGAAATTGCAGAGGATAGGAAGCTATTGGCTCCCATACATCCTTCCGGGGGGAGGTTCTTTGGTCACAATACACAAGACCTCATTATGGGGGAACACTATTCATTGAGTACCATGGACAGTCTGAAACTATCTCTGCCAAGAAGCTGGCTTCCCCAAAATGCAAGTCATACCTAGTTCCCCGTGTTCAAATTTAAAAACTTTGTCAATACACCAAATAACACCTCATCTCATGAGAAAAACTAGAAAAAAAGGGTGTGAGATGTTAGAAAGTAATAAAGTAAGCATCACTAAGGGAGCTGCTGATTGGTGCTCACCAGTTTGCTCACGCTATCATGATTGGTAACTTTCATGACAATGAAGAAAGAAAAAAGGTAGTGTCCTAATACTTACATAAAGTGGAAAAGAATGCAATATCGATGCTTATGTCATTCTTAGCCAATTAGACCCCATGGTGAAAGAGAAGAAAGTTGATTTTCCAAGCTAAAATGAGTTGTGACTCACTTGCAGGTATACATACTTTATTGATCGCAGTGATCCCACTCAGATTAAAAGAACGGCATGTGTTGGACCATTTCAGTTGGAAAGGCTGACATGTTTTAATGCCACTTATTTTCAGCAATTTCATCGGGGCTTGGGGACCGGTCTCCACCTCACTGCTGCTTCAAACACAACCTGTGGTGATTGACAAACAATAAAAGAAAGATAGTGTCAAACATTTAAACACACATTGAAATTGTGTTTTACTGGCAATATTGCCAAAACATTAATGCATGCGAATGTACGAGGTAATGCCATATTTATCAGGTGGTCGCTAACAGACTTTGTACAAGAAACACACCATTAGGGGAGCACACACAACCTTTAGCCATGTATTCCCTGCAGAAAGTAGCAGTTGCCGCTCGTCAACCTGTGGATATATGTTCATACATTTTAATTGATGCGCACTAACCACGTGTCCTGGGGTCACCCTTATTCACCCTGTAATCAGTGAGGGCCTCACATCCATAAACCTATCCTGCTAGGCAATATTTCAATCCTTTGCAGCATCGCATTACTATAGTTTAATGCTAAAAGCATCACTGGTTGTATTCTGTACTACTCCAGTCTCTGGGAAACTACCAATGATATTGCCACAGGATGGAAAATGTTACAATACAGGCAACTGTTGGATGTAAATAATACCACTCCAAGATGGCGCCCGTGTGTGAGCAGGACTTGCACCAAGGTCCTGCCTCACACTCTGGTGTGAACGTGAATGCTGACTGAGGTCAGTGGGCAGGCTTCCCGATGTCTTTCTGGGATGCGCGTCATGCTCATTAAGGAGCGCATGAGCACTCTCAGCGTCCTGTATGATTGCACAAAACAGACGGCCACTTGTGTGGTAAGAGTATGGTAGCACAAATGTGGGGAGTGGGGCTGCCAGGCAATGGTCAATTAACAGATTGATACTGCCAGTCACGGCAAAGTACGGCTTAGTGCTGTGGCAATATAATAGGTAGTTCCCCAGAGACTCGAGTAGTACAGAATACAACCAGTGATGCTATTAGCATTAAACTATTGTAATGCGAGGTTGAAGAGCGGCAACTGCTACTTTCTGCAGGGGGTGCGTGGCTAAAAGTTGTGTGTGCTCCTCTAATGGTGTGTTGCTGGTATGAACTCTGTTGGCAAACACTTGGTAAATATGGCATCACCTCGTACAATCGCATGCATTCATGTAATGGCAATATAGCCAGTAAACCACAATTTCAATGTGTGTTTAAATGTTTGGCTCCATCTTTCTTTCATTGTTTGTCAATCACTGGAGGTTGTGTTTGAAGCATCAGTGAGGTGGAGACCAGTACCCAAGCCCTGATGAAATTGCTGAAAATAAGTGGCAATAAAACATGTCGGCCTTTCCAATTGAAATGGTCTAACACATGCCGTTCTTTTAATCTGAGTGGGATCACTGCGATCAATAAAATATGTATACCTGCAAGTGAATCACAACTAATTTTAGCTTTGAGAACCAACTTTCTTCTTTCTCCCGATTGGCTAAGAATGACATAAGCATTGATATTGCATTCTTATACACTTTCTTTTCTTTTCTATCTTCATCTCTAAAAATCAAGAAATTAGGACACTACCTTTTTTCTTTCTTCACGGTCATGAAAGTTACCAATGATAATATGGTGAGCAAACTGGCGAGCACCAACCAGCAGCTCACTTGGTGATGCTTACGTGAGGTACTTTCTGACCTTCCACACCCTTTTTTTTCTAGTTTTGCTCGTGAGATGCGGTGTTATTAGGTGTATTGACAAACATTTTAAATTTGAGCACTGGGAACCAGGTATGACTGGCATCTTGGGAAAGCCAGCAGAGATAGTTTCAGACTGCCCTTGGAACTCTAAAAAAGAATAGTGTTTCCCTATAATCAGGTTTTGTGTATTATGGTTTCGTGAGTGGAGGACGACCTGGTTACTTTTTACCCTTTTGTTGATGAGGAGTTTCTTTGGCACCAAGAGGGCCTTCGGTCCTTCTCCTACTCCTAGAGGGTGCCCCTTTGTCCCACAAGGCCTGGTCTCAGCAGTCGTATGGTGGTTCCATCCTCTTGTCCAAGTCCTGACTATCCATGGGGCCCTGTGGGTCATCCCCTTGTGGGGGGTTGAATGTTGACTTGCATGGAGACTTGGGAATGGTCCGTCTCCGACCAGTGGGTCCTGCAAATTATCAAGGAGGGTTACTCGATTGTCTTCAACTTTCCATTACCAGAATTTTTAGTTCACACTCTCTTGCCATCATCGACACCAAAGAGGGAGGCACTTTTGGCAGGTGTTTGGGATCTTCTCGAGAAAGGGGCCATAGGGCCTGTCAATTGGGTACAGGGGTCTACTCCATTCTTTTTCTGGTAAGGAAGGTTTTTGGGGACTATCATCCTGTGATATTTGAAAAGGATGAACTCGTTTGTCCCTCATGTTAAGTTTAAGATGCTGTCTTTGCAGGACATCCTTCCCTTACTGGTTCAGGGGGATGTGGTGGCTTCCTTGGATCTGCTCAATGCCTACCTCCACATGCCCATTCACCCTGCATACCAGTGGTTCCTCAGGGTTTGTGTGGGGCCCAAGGTACTGCCTTTTGGTTTGTCTTCTCCCCCAAGAGTCCTCACTAAGGTCCTGGCTCCCTTGTTTGGGCTCATCCATAGAGTGGGGATTCGAATATTCCCGTACCTTGATGACTGGCTGATTGCTGCCTCTTCTTTTTCCAAGGGGACTCTTCATGTCCAGAGGGTTTGCGAGATTCTGGAGAGGAACGGCTTCCTGAGCAACCACAGGACTTGGTGTTTATCGGGGTTACCTGGACATTGTCAAGTGGCTGGTGTTTTTCACTGCCGCGAGGAGGGCAACCTTGAGGGGAGACCTGGGTTGTCTGCTGGCCTTGGATTCTGCCCCACTGGATCAGTGGTTGAAGTTGCAGGGTTTGATGTCGGCAGTGATAAATGTATTACTGTGGGCTCTTCTACATATATAAATGTTAGTGAACCATCTTCTGTCCCATTGGCCTCCTTGTTTTGCTGCTTACGATCTGCCAGTGGTAGTGTCCCCTCAGATTCGGATAGCCCTGGGTTGGTGGATGGTGGAGTCCAATATGACCAGGGGTCTTCCATTTCAGGTGTACACCTTTCTGGTCGTGATGATGGATGCCAGCCAGTTGGGCTGAGGGGGGATACATTGGATTCCTAGTCTGTGCAAGGTCTCTGATATTGCCTGCTCGCTGGCTGGTCATCCAACTTCCTGGAGCTGAAGGCTTGTCTTGAGTTTGGATCAACCCTTTGGGGCATCATGTTCTGGTCTGGATGTACAATCAGGTGGTGATGGGTTACCTCAATCACCAGCGGGGCTGCAGGGTTCGATCCCTGTGGCTTCTAGCTCAGGAGATTCATAACTGGTCGGAGGGTTTTGTCTCTTCGGGCTGTGTATATCCCGAGGAGAGAGAATTGTATGGCGAATTACCTGAGCAGTGTTTTTCCCCCTGTGTCTTCAATTTTGCTGTTGGGGAAGGTGTTCCTTGTGTTACAAACGAAGTTTGGATGCCTGATGGTGGACTTGTTTGCAGCCAAGGACAATGCTCAGCTGTCTCACTTCTGCACAATAATAACCGGTCCGGAGGCGTGGCAGGTGGATGCAATGTCATTCAGGTGACCGGACACCCTGATCTTCGCATTTCCTCCAATCCCTTTGATTGCCCGGTTTCTGTGCAAAATGTGCTTGGACAATGCATTTGTTCTGTTGATTGTGCCGGGTTGGGTTCACAGCCAGTGGCAGGTATCCTCTTCTGAGAGAGATGGCCATTCAGAAGTGTTGAGTAATTCCTGATCTTCTGTATGTGTTGAGGGATTTGCATCTTCCTGCGGAGGTTCTGCGTCAGCTCCATCTTCAGGGATGGCTCTTGAGAGGGTGAGCCTCTTGTCCTGTGGCTGCTCCAAGGAAGTGGTAGACTTGCTTCAGGGTTCCTGACCTCCTGTGACTCTTCTGTCTTTTTCCCAACATTGGGGGTCCTTTTCTAGGTGGTGTGTTTATAAAGGCCTGGACTTTCATTCGGTGGACCCGATAAGGCTGGTGGATTTTCTTTCGGATGGTTTTGCATTGGACCTGGCTTCTTCTATGCTTCGAGCTCAGTGGGCGGTTTGCGGGGATTCCACAGGCCTCAGTTGGATGTGCTGGATCCATTGGTTGCCCGGTTGATACGTAGTTGTTTTCCTTAATGTCCTATAGTGATTTGTCCTGCCCCGTCATGGGATCTCCCATTGGTGTTACATGCAATTCAGGTGGCTCCTTTTGAGCCTTTTGGGTCTGTGAATGTTAAATTCTTTACCATGAAGGGGGTGTTTCTGGTCGCCATTGTGTCCACTAGTCGGATTGGAGTTGGGGTTGTTTTTGCGGTCTCCTTCTTTCTTGCATGTCGTGCCTCGATCCTAAATTCTTGCCCAAGGTCCCTTCAGTTGCCAACTGTTCCAGGGAGGTCGTTCTGCTGGCTTTCTCCCCGGTGCCTGGGTCTGGGGTGGATGCTGGTCTCCCCCTGCTGGATGTCAGGTGGGCGGTTTTGGTTTATCTTGAGCGGACTTTGCCTTTTTACAAGTGTGACAGTCTGTTTGTCACTTTTGGCCCAGTGAGATTGGGTCATAAGCCTTCTCTGTCCAGCCTGAGTAGGTGAATTAAGCAGACAATTCTTCTGGCCTATGGGAGTTGGAGGTGTTGGCCCGGATTGAAGGTCGGTCTACTTGAGGTATTTCTGTCTTCTGGGCCTCTTTCAAGGCAGTTTCAATTGAGGATATCAGTAGGGCTGCTAGTTGTATCTCTCTTTACATGTTCATGGACCACAATTGTGTGGTCCTTCTGCTGAGGGTTTTGCTGAGGCTGTTCTACAGGCTGGCTCTTCCTGCACTTGACTGGCGCTCCTTCAGTTGAGCATCTGTTTTTTTCCCTCTGTCTTGTTGTTTGGATTAAAAACTTAGTATTTGCCTCAAACATTGGTCTGTGGTTTCTTATTGGTGAACATGAATCCGCTTAGCTTTGGTATATGCTCACTGTGTAACTCAGGTGGAGAGGAAGACTTATGAGGAGGTAATGCCCGGTTACTTACCAGTATTCTTTATTACTCCAAGTATAATCTTCCTCGCCACATGAGTTTCCATCTCTCTCCCTGTTTGACTATCGGCTTCATGTGGTTGCTTGCTGAGCTTGGTACAGGAAGTGGGGTGAGTCGTGCCTTCACTTGTACTGGGTCAAGGGTGAAGGTGGTCGGCCATGTTGGGGAGGGATGGGAGGACTGAATCAACATTCTTTGGGGGGTTCTGTTGTAGAGCTGAAAGGTCACTTTATAACTCATCTGGCGAGGAAGACTATACGCGAAATAATGAAGATTACCGATAAGTAACCAGGGCATTATTAGTCAAAACTGAACTTGCATGACAATCAGTTCTTGAAGACTCGTTTTATTTATTTCTTCTGAAGACCTGTTAAAAGCAACCTGAGAGCTCCCACACTTGTAGTGCAAAGACAGGTAGCATAAAAATATGAAAAATGAAGCTTCAAATGACAACTCCTGTTAAAAGGTCCCATCCACCAAATTGAAAAGTCACCATGTTAAAGTACATTAGAAGTTTTAATATGCTAGACATGGATCTCAAATGTACCTGTTGTAGAGACATTACTTTTCATATATGTACATTTTCATTTTTTTATTTATTAAAATACTTTAAATGTACTTTTGAGTTACAAGAGGGTGTGTGCTAAGAAGAAGACACTGCATATCAAGGTAATCTTCTTACTCCTTTGTTTTATTCGAGGATCTTTACAATCCCCCTAACCTGCTCGGCACACACTGTCTTCACTGAACCAGCTCTTCAACTCCCACTCTTTTAATTCCTAAATTCTTAGAACCCCAGTTTGCCAAGCAACAGTCCAAGCACATGCAGAAGGGTCTATTCTACATCAATAGATATCCCAGTGATGAAGCATTATTTTGCGAAAATAAAATCCTGCTTTATTAAATCTGCTCATGTTTGTCTCACTAATAAAACAATGACTAATAGTGTGGAAAAACTATTAACATGGGTGACAATTTTTAGTAAAATAGGTGCAAAACAAAGCACCCGTTGGAAGGTTTAGTAAAAATGCTAAATGAAGCACAATACGTGGAGGAAAGAAATTAAAGTAGCATTTAACGTGTAGAGAGAATGAAAAATAAACTTTCTTGTGCAAACTGAGACATTTACGAGACAGAGAAATGGGAAATAATAATAGAAAAATGCGTATGGAAATATTATGCGTAGACGCTTATTTTCTACTTTTGTAATGTAAAAAGAGACATATTAATTAATCCCATGATTAATTAGAATACAGCTTTGTGGAAGTAATGATTTAGTTGCTATGATGAACTTTTATGAAAAAATCGTGCCAACATAAATGTCTTTTATGTTCTTAGAGATAAACGCGTTACTAAATCCTATGAAGACCTCAAATCCTTGCGTTTAAAATTGCTGTGATAGTTTGTTTAGCTGTTCACAAGTTAATATTAAGGAATTTCATCTTGATTATTTACTGAATAAACTCGTTGGAAGAAAAGACAGCGAGACGAGAGCGAGCATGTGGATAAATGTCGCAAGGTGTTTTCCTACTTCCGCAGAAAAATGACTTCATTAGAACTAACAATGACTTTCTTCAATGAACTTTGTCGAGCTAGCATGGTCAGATGGTCACCTTATTTTGAAAACCAATGAGAATGAGAAGAAATAGTGAATGATACTTTTAGGAGATAGGACATTAATATTTAGGGTATAAATATTTGTGTAAAAGAGTATTATTTTCGAGTAGCTGTTTTTATGAGACGAGAGCTTCTCTGCTGTTTCTCTCTATGCTACTCAGGCTGGCCGCTGACTTCACTAAACCTGTCTGAAACTGTACTGAGATCTTTGCACTTCAGCAGCTGATGATTTTGCTATACCTTTTGGCAAAGAGGTTAGCTTCCTTTCTCATTGCACGCTGTGTGGTGATTCTTTAGGTTCGTATGAAATAGAATTGCATAATGAAAATGGAAATGAAATGTTCTCTCTTTGTCTCTCTCTCTCCCACTCTCCACTCAAATGCTTGTTATTGATATTGTGCTGAATTTTATAAATTGTTTCTTATATTTGTGATTTATCTGTAACATTTGTTCATGAAGAAACTAATGATTATACATGTATTGACCATTCATATTCTGAAAAACGTAGATAAAGTATCTTGACAAGTATTCAGAGTTTGTCGTTATTATTATGAGGTTTTACAGATTTGTTCATATTATGACAGCTGTTGTTATAGTTGGGTATTTAATTCATTAGGGTCCTCATGAGGGGAATATTATCCGACTTTCCATTACCAAGTCCCTATTATTTCCACATAAAATTCTATTGAGGACCTATTGTTGTACGTAGTTATTAAGAACCTATGGGTCTGAACTGCTAATCGTAAAGGAGTCTGGTTGGTATGAAATTAGTGATAAAATTGAGGATGAGTAACATTTTCACCCACCGCTGCATCAACACTGAGGTCTCTAATTTTGGCTCCAATTCAAATGCCTCCCTTAACAAATCATCAGCACTCCTATCATTGGAGTGTTATCCTGGGTGGGAGCAAGCTGGAACTTTGATACCAATGACACATCGAGTGGTGTGGCTCACTGGTTAGAGGCGGCAGACCCGTAAGCAGAGAACGGCCCGGGACCAGGGTTCAATTCCCGACGCGGCAGGGTCGTGGACCAGGGTCAAAACGGACTCGATAATTCTCGCCTCGGTGCCTACCCTAACCAGAGGAAACACTCGGCAACTCTGGGCATTAAGCTTGGCTCATTTCTACAACAACCCCCACAGGCGCCGGAGATACCTGGTTTCACCTTGGAGATACCCAGAAAGGGACCATCTCACAGGGAAAAACCAGGACGGGTTCCCCAGCGGTCTTCAGCGCCAGGATACTCCATGGAGTTGAAGTGCGCTTTACAAGTACACCCACATTTACATTTTACACACGGAAACAAAGACCCACAGCTGGTTGCTGTTTCACAATTGCTTAAGCGATATAATATGCTTTGGGTCAAGATTTCTAAAATGTTTCTTGCTACAAGCTCAGTAAGAGATATGCAAGCACAGTAAGTAACTGAATGTCAGATGAATCTGTCTATATGCTGCATTGCACTAATAATCAAATGTAGCATTTCCTAATGTGTGTTTATTACTACCCAAACATATCCTTTTTATTAACTTTAAATAATGAAAGGCTAAACGTAGGCTTCCAATTTGCATGCAATTTCTTGTTGCTGGTCCATAGCTCACTAAGGGCCAGATGTAGGTAATCCCGAAATACTGAATCCTTAATAGCGAATTTTACCGATTCGTTATTAAGAACTCGGTATTTCAGATGTACATAATGAATCGGTAAAATTTACCGATTCGGTAATTATCATTAAAAAATAGCGATTCGTAATGAATCGGTAAAAAAAATACAGATTCCTCATTACCGAATAGTTCTCACCAAATCCTTAATACCTATTCGGTAATTAGCGATTCAGTAATTAAAAAATCGGTAATTGTCGAACCAGCCAATCCTGTGCATCCTCATTACCTCCCAAATAGGAAGTGGCCACACCCATGCAGGTGCACTGAACCTGGAGCTGATTGTGAGGCAGGGAGCTGAGCAGAGAAGCCAGGAGCAACTGAACTGAATTTTGGAGAGAAAACTGTGCAACATGGACAACCAGGAGAGGGAAAAAGAGACAGGTGAAAGAAAAAGGAAGCACAAATTCAGTGAGAGGGAGCTGGAGGTCCTAATTGAGGATGTGACCAAGGACCACGACAAATTATTTGGCAAACAGTCCCTACACATGCCTGAGTCACAGAAAAGGCATATTTGGCTTGTAATCCAAGAAAAAATAAATGCAATCGGAGTCACCCAGCGCCCCATTGAGGACCTTAAAAAAAGATGGTATGATCTGAGGAAGTCTGCTAAGGTGAGGCTGGCTGGGAGGCAGAAGCAAGCCAATAGCAGAGGTGGAGGGAGGAACACAGCACCTGCATCAACTGCCTTGGATCTCCTGGTCGAGTCCACCCTCCAGCTGGAGAGTGTGAGTGGGATTGGGGATGCAGACAGCTCAGCCAGAGCTGCCAACAAACAAGGTAAGATGCATTCACAGCATGCTGTGCCCCCCACTCCCAAACCCAATCTCCAAAGAGGCATAGGGATTACCACTCCAGTACATGTTTTACTTAAAACCTGCAATGCATTATGGGAGATGTAAAAAAGAATTAACAAAAAAACTACCTTAGATGAGTGGTTATTGCTAAAGTCCCATTAACCCAAACAAGTGAAACCCAAAAAGGATTTTTTGGGGATAGCGGCAACTGGGGACAAAATAAGCCCAGTGAAGCCGATCAGGGAAAGAGGGGAGTTACAGCATTGTAGCACGCTGGGGGGCCATTCGGCCACCCCAGCGGGGACCCGATGATGAAGCATGTCACCAACTAGTGGTGAGTGAGGGTCCTTCTTTACAAGGAAAGAATTCCCCTCTTTCCCTGATCGGCTTCACTGGGCTTATTTTGTCCCCAGTTGCCGCTATCCCCAAAAAATCCTTTTTGGGTTTCACTTGTTTGGGTTAATGGGACTTTAGCAATAACCACTCATCTAAGGTGGTTTTTTTGTTAATTCTTTTTCACATTTAGTCACTCCTTAGTTGTTTATAAAAATTCAATTGGGGTATAGGAGTGTCTACTCTAGCCCTTCCTCTCCTGTTGATTCTTGGTCTTATGGGAGATGTAGTCAGAAGTAACACGTCAGAACAGCCATTCCACTGAACCCAAAGGCATGTGACACCAATTAGCAATTAGCAAGCAGAGGACAGCCAGTGTGATTGGCAGGTATGACATTTATTACAATGCAAATGCTGCCAGATAAGTGAGCAAATGTATATTATATCTTCACAGGCAAGCCATCTCACAGGGCAGCAGAGGGGAGCAAACGAAAGGCACCCAGGACAGAAAGGACACAAGAGGAGGAGATCCAGTCGCCTGCAGGGCACACCACCCCACCACCACAACCATCACCACAATCACCACCACCACCATCACCACTGCCACCATCAACTCCACCAGCACCGAGAGGCAGGAGGCATGCAGTGGCCACCCTCTAGCAGATGGAGGTGTCCGAGGAGGACAGCACAGGAGGACAACAGTCCACGGTGGCTGAGGATGCCAACGGGGCAGGCTCACAGTCCCCAAAAGAGCACTCCCACACACGTTCCAGATGCCGCAGGGCAAGGGCAGCCAGTCCTCCTTCTCAGGGTGAAGATGAGAGTGTGTTCGCTGGCTATGCACAACGCAGCACACATGGAACCAGCAAAAAGGGGAGAAATAAAGCATTTCTCCCATTTAAGACCTTGTATTCCGTGGCTCTATTTTGGCACTATCTCTTGTTTATGCCACCCTTGTAAATAGGGGGGCAGTGTCGAAATCAATGAGCGTTGCAGTGGAACTCCCACTGCAACACCCAATGCCCTTCACTTTCACGGAAAGTGCAAAGTGAAATGGTGCATTATTTAAAAAGTGGCTTAACGCTGCCATGTAAATATGGTGAAGCCCCTATCGCCATCACAATGTCACTGAAAACTTCACTCCACTGACTCTTTTGATACTGGACCCAGACAGGTCTCATCTTATTACCAAGCTTCATCGTGCCTGCACAGCTCTTGAACGAGCCAATGTAGATGGGGTTCGGAAGAAATGGGAGAAGGACCTCGGACGCCCCTTCTTTGACAAGGATTGGGCCATCTGCTGCACACAGACTAAACTAGTTTTCCCCAACCACTGACACAACCTCCTACATTTCTTTTTCTACATAGAGTCTATGTGACCCCAGCAGGCTAGCCCATTTTGACCCTCCAGATCTACTCTGTGCCCTAAATGCTGAGGCCCAGATGCTGATTTTCCACATCTAGCCTGGACCTGTCCATGATCTGCATACTGGACGGAAGTATTCCAGATCCTCTCTAAGATGATTCCCATGCCTATTGATCTATCCCCATTAATAGCCCTCCTAGACAACATCTCCCTTATTCCCACAACCAGTCACAGATTTGCCACCATTGCCCTTCTCCTGGCCAAACAGGGGCTTGCTCTCCATTGTGGCAGCTGTTTATGTCCCAAGGTTAAGGCCTGGCTCCGCAGCATGGCCTTCTGCAACCTGACAAGTGAAGTGTATTCCTCTCTGCAACCTCTTACAGCCCACCCTAAAGATATTTGGCAGCCTCTTAGACTATATCTCCTCACATTGACTCCAGACTACACCACTCCGACCTCTCAGGCTCCTACATCTATGCCATCCTCGGACAGCTCTAGCCAGGACACTGACACAGGATGCCCCACAAATTGCGCCAGGGTCCCTGTCTGCAGCAATTCTTTGGATTGTTTCAACTTTAGAATGCAATGCCTCGCAAAAGATCTCACAATCTGCCTTTGCTGATGACATCCTTTGCTCGAGATCCGACTCGAGCTTTTTCTGTCCTTGCACTAATTGCTTACAATATACTTCATTTCTGCAGATCAATGTAGTGGTGCCCACATTTTCACCATGTGTCATAATATGCAGGATATATGAGACTAGACCACATCATTGGTTGTGATATCTTATCAGTTTTTATTTTAACATATGAAAACTCAAGTATAGTATTCCAACTTTCTTATTTTTTAGAGTTGGAAATATGAGACCACCGTGGATGAAGACATGCCCCTTGAAGTGAAGAAGAATTGTCACAGGTAAGTGTTCAGATTTAGAAGCACTCCGTGTACTCAGTACCAATAGCCCTAAACCTACACACAACAACTTGCCAATTGACGACAACCACATCCTTCAGGAAAGCAGAAGTTCACATTTCTGTCCCAAATAATATCTGAAACCTTGGGCCCATAGTTGACAAAAAGGTAAATATACACTTTACAAGTACTACATATCTTAACAATGAAGATCCTACCCAAAACAATTCCAGTACCCACTGGGTTGCCCTTTTGCCTATATTTATCTGAGGTTGCATTATTGCTCATTTGTAAAGACAGCTCACAAAATTATTTTGCCATGGCTGCTAAATATACTCCTGGATAAAACCTCAAATCTAAAAAGAAAGCATGATGAGAATATCCAACAACTTACTTTCATTCTCCTGTGTTCTGTTTTTAGGTTGAGCCTACAAAGACAGTTCATGCACTGTTTGGTGCAAAGCATATTGTGGCTTGCCATAAACACAGAGGGCAGGGGCGGCTCTAGGCTCATGGCGGCCCTGGGCAGGGAGCATAGGTAGGGGGCCCCAGAAGAGGGGGTCCGGGCGGGGTGGAGCGGAGCGCGGAGGCAGGGTCAGGGTGTTTGGAAGTGGAACAGAACCGGAGGCCGCCAAATCTCTGCCAGGGGCCGCCACCCAAATATGTATCCATCCTCAGAGGATTATTATATTAAAGATATATATTGGCGTGGTGGCCCCTGGGGTTTGGTGGACCTGTGCAGGTGCACAGCTTGCACATGCCTAAGGCCACCCCTGCACAGGGGCCTGGAGCCCTTCTATAGCTTACCATTGGTTGACTTTTCTATCACTCTCATCTGTACACTTCTTATTTGCACCCCAGCTTCTCAATCCTATGTTTGTCCCTCCCAAGGAGCATTGCCTCTTTACCATCTCTTTGACTGGCTGACATCTATGCTTTCACTGTTTACTTTTTAAGCAATACTTTTTTGCGTTAAGCACTCTATATGTTTTGGAGCTGTTTTCCTCATGTACTTCACACCCGCTACACTCCTCTAGTTATCTGTCGCCCGAGGGCTTCTTCAATCTCCCTGCCTATTGCACTTACCCCTTGTGTTGCTTCTTTCCACCTGTGCCCGCCTCCTCTCTCCCCGTTGTTCCTTCCCCTACCCATGCTGTTTGTACTGATTTGCCCAACCCTGTATTGCTTCCCCTTCCATCCCACCATCCACCTGCTGCTTCCACATTCCCCCAACCTCCTCTGTATTGCTTCTGTCCCTTTTGCTTCCAGCCCTCCCTCCCCCTCTCCCCGGCCCACTTTAGAAAAAAACAATTTTGCTCATTTTATTTTATTTTTAGTTATGATCCATCTTAGATCGGTTACTACAATTAGAAAATTGATTGGTCGTGTCATTTAGTATGTGTGCATATATGTGGTGCACATGACTACAAAATGACGTGGGCGGCAGCATCACAGATTTTCTTTTTAACATTAGCCACACTGCACAGCCATTGTTAAAAAAAAAGCATTAGCAAAGCGAAAATGTCAAAAGGCGAGACCTATTTCCTTGGTCAATGATTGTTACTTTTTGTAACCGCAGAAATAGCCTGTTTTATATCGTTATTGGATAATGTCATTGATTCGTTCCAAGTAATTCTAAACCTGCATTTCTCCAATAGAGCATTTAATAATTCGAAAATGTGATATTTAAAACATATTGAAAAGTAACAACTTAGAGATGCACTTTAGTGGCTGGTGACGTTTCTAATACATATAGATCAATGAAAAAGAGAAGTAGATGGAAAAAAGACATTTTATCCAATGACACCCTTTACATAATCCTCCCCACAACCCTGACATTTCCTGGGCAGCTGCACTAGGTAGTTAATGAAAAACGACAGTTTGTGTAACAGTTCCCTGGTATACTGTCAAGCAGTTGAAAGAAAAATTGTGCAACTGTCATAACGTTTCAATACCAGCTTCCTTCTTTTTTTAGGTTTTGCAAGGACAGCAGGGGTAAATTGACTCAATTCTGTGCAATCGGTTTGAACTTAAAGTCCAAAATGAAATTAGAATTTTGCCTCTGACTACAGAGCAGATGTCCACGGACCTATCACTCCATAAAATACGAACTGCCCCGCAATACAGGAATAAAAAGGCAAATATAACAGCAGTGATGACACTTGTTTATTCGGCATTGTACCCTTCCCCCACACCGGACTCCCACCAATACAGTTCCCCTTTGAATCAGCAAAGGTTCGAGCATTCCCTCGGAGAAACGCAGGACTCCATGCGGCCACTGACCCTAACAAACGTACACTAAAAAAATGCACAGCTCTAGAAAAATAATGGAATTGATTGATCATTAAATATAATCCTCAAATAAACTACCTTTTCTATGCACAATATCAGCGTAAAAATAAAATATAAGTTAAAAGAAAAATAATACATTGGGTGCAAATTGATTATCACATATATAAATTACAAGTGAATACATTTTTGGATTGCCCCGATCAGCGTTAAAATAAAATACATAAAAGAATTTTCGAAAAGGCACATATTTTTTCCAAAACGTGTGCATGAGTTAGATATTAGAAGACTCTAGATCAAACTTTATAGTAGATACTAAAGAAAGGAGTAAACCACAATTTTTCAATCTATCAGTTAGTTGCTATGAAATAAGTGTTGCATCAAATAGATGTGAAAAATATTGATACAAAACAAAATGTAACATAGCGTACTAATTTACAAACCGGTACCATGTGCAGCAGTCACGTCCTTTGGTAGTAACTAGTCAAATATGTTGCAAGGTGATTGCTGAATATTTTAGCACTCTGTAGTCTTACTCGTGACCTCGAAATAGGGTACATAGGTTTTTGAATTTGAAGATATCCCAAATCAACTGAATAGATGGATATTTTGAGAGAAAATAGACCTTTTGTGAAACTCGGTCCAGAATCATCAGTAATTCTGGTTTGATAAATGCCCTTGCTTAATATGACTCATATTTTGTAATATATGGGATAAAGTACCCCCTGATATACATTAGACCCATATTGCAAGTTACCAAGGGATTCTATGAACATATAAAGAAAAAGAGTCAAAGGCCGAGTTCCTTTATAAGGTTATGGGATGCTGACGTGACTTACAATATCTTATCATGTACCTGAGGGGGTACTTTATTCATTATAATACTAGGTAACAGAGGCCACTTTAACCCTTTCCAACAGTCCACTTTAATCTTTTGTGCATAACTCTTTCATATGCAAGGGAGAACCTATTTGCAAACACAAAGAATACAAATAGAATCTCTAGTGCACAACGAAACGCATCAAAAATATGTTCGATATTTGTTGCAAAAAGAATTAATTCAAAACAGGTCATTTTTTATTTTAAAAAAGTTGCAATGGGTAGGAATGTATAGAAATATGTAGAAAGATTCTAACTTTTCTGTAATTACCTAAAGAGTGCAAAAAATAAACGTCACCATAAATATGCCCTCTGTCAACGTACAGCTACAGAAACAGAGCAGAAGGGGAAAAAATAAATGTTTAATTCTCATTTTTTAAATAGCCACATTAATTACGCTCTGTGACCCCCCTTTGGCTGCTGGCTCTGGCATCAGGCACTGTACCTCAGAGCTCAACTGTAATACGTTATTACGCATGAGTTCGAACGTAATTCCTTTATAATAGGCGACTGGCTGCATCACAAGTTGCCAACTGTAAAGAAATGAGAGATAGGCTTTTAATATAGGGGTGGCGGAATCCCATGTATTATATTATAAAACTGTGATATATGCAGTGCATGGTGTTCATTGTATATTTCAATTTGCATAATCTATTTTGTAGTTATTACTGTGCTACCAAACACCAGACAAAAATAGGCACCTTGTTGAACTCACAATTCTTTGGATGCAACATTTTTGCTTGCCCTGTGGAAATTGCTAATGCCTTAGTTTAAGTAATGTGACTCTGGGAATTTAAAGTGTGAAGAATTGATAAGTCATTTTATCATGTTATTGCCATCATTAAAATTATGTGAACAGATAATTCTTTGTGTAATAATGGAGAAATGTCACGTAAATTTCAAACAGTGTCATATTCTGTGGGTCCATTCAAGCAAGATTGAAGCCCTGCAGAGACCATTAATCTAACAGAAGGTGAGAAGGAAAAAACTAGTGGCCTGATTTGGAGGTGAGCGGTAATGGGAATTGCATCAAAAAATGACAGAACTCCTGTCAGGCTCTTCTGCATTCCCACAACTCATTGAGAGTGTGGAGATGTTGATTTTCACCAAACGGTAAAATACATGCTTAAACTCTGGTTTCCGGACATGAGGCGAAGAGTGGATGGGTTGCTTCCAGGACCAGACTGGGGACAGCAGCTAGCCCTGGCAGAGTCAGGGCCAGACTGGCTAACGGGCGTTTTGGCATGCTGCAGAGATGGGGGCTGATGTCACTGCGGTGGGGGTAAATTTTGTTGATGGAGACCTGCATGAACTTCTAAATAAACAAAGCAAAACGAATTTCGTTCAGCACACGCAGGTCTCCATCAACTAAATAAGCCCCCAGCTCAGCAGCATGCCAAAACGCCCGGTAGTCAGTCCGACCCTGGGCAAAGTTGCTGCTCGGCCGGCCCTGAAAGTGGGGGGCTCTAGCAAGGAGCACCACTCCTGCTTTTGTTAAAGGGGGCCTAAATTGCAGCACTGCTGCAAAACTGTCCCCCAGTGACAAAACCCGTTCCCCCACTGGCACAAAACTGCCCACCCCCCCCCTTCGGCCCACTGGAGAAATTCCCAGTGCTTGGTTTGACCAGTCTAGAACTGGTTGCTTCAGATGGAAGATTTGCTGCCAACCATGCCTGAACTGGCACTACCATGCACTGGGCGTTTCTCAGGTAGGCTGCCAGGGTGGGAGGTGGTTTCAATGCTGGTGGGGGATGATTTTGTTTGCTGGAGGTCGGGTCGGCATGAGTCCTGTCTGAAGCGCTTCCGGGCTTTAACAATAAACAATGGAAAACAAATAGTTTTAAAGCATGCACATTTGTTTCAAACTAACTTGGATAAGTGTAAGCCAGGAGTGGTGCAAAGGTTACTGGTTTCACTTTACCAATTCAACCACTACATGGTTATCTCTTTCTCTCTTAATTTTAGAACTAAGCTTAATGCTTTGTGTTTGATTCTTTGAGGGTTTAAATCTGTGCACTGTGTTAATTACATCCAGACTAATGCATGTTTCATAAGGATTTAATGCAGAAGTTAAAATGAAAACCAGAGCACCCACTGTTGGTTAGTCCATTGAAAGCATTTGTTCCACACCGATAAAAGCCTATGGACACTGTCATACATTCTTTAATTAAATCATCCCCCTACTCCTCACCATTCCAAGCATATATTCATTCACTGAACCATGCAGCTCTGTCTCCATTCTCCATCCATCCACTTAATAACTATAATGAAAAGTGCATTTAAAATGTACCATATTTGTAATGTTTGCTAAAAAAAGCTTTAGAAGGGAATTAATGCTCCCTCGCCCCCCAATCTCCCCTTGCAGTAGTCCAGCTTAGCACTGGCATGAATGACACCAATATGATGTCACACCAGCATCACTATATTTGTGCACCGCAAACCTTAAGCCCACTCACTCCATACTGCTTTTTATTAGTAAAATTCACACACAGCTTGTAACCTGTCCAGCACTGCACTGGGCACAAATACACATCACACATATGGCTCAGAAGCCAAGGACAATGTTGATTTCATACAACACACGCATTGTCATACAATAAGCATGTTATAAATTAAATCCCCTCAATTCTTCAGCCGTCACTTTCAAGCCACAGAAGACCACACCTTACAGATACCACTAAAACATACATGATACATACAGAAAGATTAGTTGTATGCCAAGTAGTAAGTATTACAAAAGGGACAACTCATCAGCTGCTGATCATACACATTGTCAGAAAGGCACCCATACAGACTGTCATATTGATTCTACTTCAGCTCAACAGGTCTAATGAATACCCTATTTAATGCAATGTGACCAAGAAAAGTCTTGGCTTCTACAATCAGCTCTTCAACATTGTCCAAGCTCTTTACCTCTTCATCCCTATATTGGGGAGCACATCAGTATCGGAGGGGCAGGGGGAATGATCACTTGGTTGTCCTGGATTGCGTGAACGCATTCCTAACAGCTCAAGGAGCTAACCTTTATGTTGGCATAAAAGTCTAACTCCATTGCATGGGCCATCCTGATCAGACCATGCCAACACTGTCACCCAGCGCAATCAGGCAATCAAGAGAGTACTGTGTATGAATGCACCTGTTCTATGCAATGTATGATGTTACAACGCATGCAATTACAACGCATGCTTTTACAACGCAGTCCTTACATCGCAACCACCATTAGATTGGATGGCATCACAACGCATACCATTACAATGCATAATACTTTTAAGGGAACAGTTGAGTAAGTGTTGGATAGTGTAGGGGTACATATTTCTAAGTGTTAGATAGTGTAGGGGTAAACATTACTATCTCACTCCAGTGAGTGCAACAGCAGAGAAAGTGTTGGATAGTGTAGTGGTAAAAATTACTATTCCCATGTATCCCAAACCCCATACCCCCCCTCAAGGCCCCCCACATGCCCCGGGGATTGCCACGTCCCCGGGGATGTAATGTTGGAAATAGGGGGGTCTGTGAAGGACTCCCCAGCCCCGGGGACCACCACCCTGTGGCTGTTAAATGTTGTGAGGGGGGCCACGCGGACCCCCTCCTGGAGCCTTGTGGTGGCTCTGTGGACCGTCATCCCCCAGGGCCGGCTCCTGCAGTGTCCCAGGGTGCCCACCCCGGGGACACTGTAGTTTGCTGTGGTAGGACGGGAACCTCGCCGCTCCCGCCCAACCTTAGCAAAATGCTTTCCTATTTGAAAAATAGGAAAGCAGATTGCTTTTCATCAGGGGGAGCAGCGTGTAAGCTTCTCTCCTTGACGAAAAGCAATGCCAATTCCCGCAAGGATGCGGGGAGCCGGCTGGGACCGTGGGGGAATTAGGGCTCCCCCCACGGTCTTCATTGTTTTATTTGAGCCCCGGGGGATGGTGTCCCCAGGGATAATAAAAATTAGTGATAGGGGCTATTTTTCTTTTACGGTAAAATGATAGTACGACGTATGGTGCAATGTTTCTAAGTCGGCCCGTACGCGTACCTAAGCAAGAAAAAGAAAAAAAAAATCAGATATTTATTAAGTTTATGTGTTTAGATGTTGGGTAGCTCTAAAAAGAGCCCTTGTGTTTATTGGGAGATTTTAGTACCTGCAAGTAAGTTCTGATGCAGAGTCTAAAGTTCAAGAGGAAGATTTTGTTTCCCTCATCTGTGAAATGTACACCATCTCTCCTATAGATGTCATACATATTGAAACACAGATTGTTGTTGTAAATGAAATCCATTCTATAGTCTCGGAGAAGAGCAGAAAAATATTTATTCACATGTTTCCTAGCTTTCTCAATCTGTTGACAAAATTGATTGGACCAGTTCCATTTCTGCTTTTGGCATATATTAGAAAAGACAAAGGCAGTTTGGGGGAAAATTTATATCAGTTCAGTAAAGGTGTCCTTAATAAACATTTCCAGACCTACCCCAGTCAAAGTGCCTAGGTCATTGACACCACAGTGCACAATTATGAGGTCAGGGTGTTGGAGATGTAAAAAGGATTTCAGCAATGGCATTAATTGGTGCCACTTTAACCCTCTCTGTCCCATCCATTTAATGCCTACATTTGGTAAACCTAGGTATTTGTGAATTTCTTTCTGTTCTGCATACCTTTTACTCCAGAAAATATAGCTGTGTACCACAATCCACACTCTAAGCATCTTGAAGAGAGGTCTGGATGTACTCAGATGGTCTCTGTAAATGAAATGGCAGTTTGAAAAGTAAAATTTTCTAAAATGGTGGATAACGTGCTGTTTTGAAAAAAGAAAAGAAATGATTGGTTGTTTGAGAACATTCCACACTGAAAACTAGGGTGTATGTTTCTGTTTTTTGGAAGCCTGATTTTTATTGGTTAACAAAAACTGATAGAAAAGAACGTAACATAAGATTAGCTGGTATATTGACAAGTCAAGCACACTTGGTGTTATGATTTGCAACAATGTATGATGAACTTTTGACCTGTGTTCTCAGTTAGGTGTTTCATGAAGTGTTTCTATGGTAACAGGCAAAAGGCAGAATGGCGGGAGGGTATAAAGTTATGTCATTTGGAAAGGGTTCAAAAGTTCAAGTTTGTATTATACCAGGGGGGGCACACGCCCCCCCAGCCCCGGGGACCGCCACCCCCCGGGGCTTAAGTTTATAATGATGGGTGCCTCTGAGGCCTCTCGAACCCCGGGGTCCACCACCCACCGGGTCTTAAATGTTACTTATGTGGGGGGGGCTCATGGAGCCTTGTGGTGGCTGTGGGGACTGCTACTCCCCCGGACCGGCTCCTGCAGCGTCCCGGGGTGCTTACTCCTGGGACACTGTAGTTTGCTATGGTAGGGCGGGAGCCTCACGGTTCCCGTCCTACCATAGCAAACTGCTTTCCTAATTGGAAAAGAGAGCAGGTTAACGTGCTCTCTCTTCCAAATAGGAAAACATATTGCTTTTCGTTATAGGAAGCAGCATGTAAGCTGCTCTCCCTGACGAAAAGCAATGCCGGCTGCTGCAGGACGCGGGGAGCCGGCTGGGACCGTGGGGGCATTGGGGCTCCCCCCACGGTCCTCATCGTTTTATTTGAGCCCCGGGGGATGGTGTCCCTGGGGATAACTAAAATTAGTGATAGGGGCTATTTTTTTCACTGTAAAATTTTAATACGCGTACCAAGCGCGGCCGTACGATGTATGGTGCGAAGTTCGCAAGTCGTCCTGTACGCGTACCTAAGCAAAAATAAAAGAATAAAAAAATATGTTTTACAGATATCTATCAAGCTCATGTGTTTAGATGTTGGTTGGTTTTTAACAAGAGCTTTTCTCTTTATTGGTACTAAGTAAGTATCTTTTGCAGAGTGTAAACTTGTTGAGGAGGAGTGTTTTACAGTGTGCTGAACTTTTGACCTCTGTGGATAGTTGACTTATGCATGATTTGTTGGGGGCAGGGTTCAAAGTTATATCAGTTGGAAAGGGTTCAAATTTTGAACCAATAAAAATGTATGTTTGATTTTGAATTAATGTGTGACGCAATATGATTTGTTATTATCATGTATATATGTGTAAATTGAGAGGGAAAGTGTGCCATTGTTTGGTTTTGCTAAGGACACTGAAGTAGAGAGATTCTGTATAAGAATATCTGCTGTGTGATTGGCATTCTTCTTAATCTACTAACCAATTTGAAAGGTGAGTTGCTAACTTGTAAGTGAATGTACGTGGTGCATTTTGTTTTTAGAAAGAGTTATGTGTTTATCCTTCTAAAGTGTGTAGAATGACATTCTGAGTTTGTCTGCATTTGGATAACTATTGTGATAAAAGCATTTGGTTACTTAATGTGTTTAGTCAGTCAGTTTTATGTAATAAAGTGTAGTACTAAAAAACGTAGAATGTGTGCAGTCACTTTTTCAGTTGTATAGTAATTAATAGTGGTGCTTGTTTAAAATTAGGCTTGTGTTTTATATCTACAATTTTCAGTCAGTATACATACACTACTGTGAACTCTCTGGGACATATTTACAAGCCTCTTGTGTGTCTTTGTGCTGCCATTGTGTTACTTTTTTGATGCAATGTTCGCACAAATAATGCAGCATATTTTTTATGTATTTGTAAAATGAATCAGGGTTGTGCATAGAAATGTAGTAGTTATGTACATGGAATGTTTTTGTAAAATGGAAGGTGTCATATTTTTTGTCTAGAATTATACTGTGTGTCTGTGTGCATTTAGCTATTATTCTGAGTGAAGTTTTTTGTATGTTTTTTTTCTCGGAGATATGAGTGCTTAATATCTATCCTTTTTCTAAGTTATGATAGAAATATAAACAAGTTATTGTTTTTGTGTTTGCAAAATGACTCATGGTTATACAGAAAAAACAGTAATTATATTTCTGTAATGTGTGCAGTCATATTAGTCCATGAAGAGTAATTAATAGTGTGTTTTGTCTAGAATCACACTGTGTGTCTGTGTGCATTTAGGAATTGTTCTGAGAGAAGCATTTTTGTATGTTTTCTGTTTACAGATACATAAGTGATATAAAGCTATCTTTTTTCTAGTTTTGATAGAATTGTAAATCGGATATTGTTTTTGTATTTGCAAAATGACTCATGGTTGTACAGTAAAATGCAGAACTTATATTTCTGTAATGTGTGCAGTGATATTAGCCCTTCAAGACTAATTAATAGTGTTGCTTGTGTAGAATCAGACTTCTGTTTTAAATATACAATTCTTCAGTCAGTATACATACACTGCTGCATACACTCTGCAGCAAATTTACAAGCTACTTGTGCATTTTTGTTGTTCTATTGTGTCACTTTTTTGATGTAATGTTGGCAAAAATAATGCAGCAAATTGCTTATGTATTTGCAAAAATGGGTCAGGGTTGTCCAATGAAATGTAGCAGTTATATACATGGAATGTGTGCAGTCACTTAACCGTTTGTAGACTAGTAAATGTGTTTTTTTGTAAAATGCAAGGTGTTATATTTTTTGTCTAGAATCACACTGTGCGTCTGTGTGAATTTAGGATTAAAATTGGCCCATTTTTCACATTCTCCCTCCTCTCTCCTCATATTTCCCCATCTCCTCAAACACACTCCTCTTCCCTTATACTCCCCCTTTCTCCTCACACTCCCTCTTTTCCTGATATTCACCCTTCTACTCATTCTCCCCTCTCTTTCTTCATATCCTCCTCACTCCTCATACTCCTCCATCTCCTCATAGTCTTCCCTGTCTTCCCTGTCTTCTCATACTCCCGCCTCTCTTCTCATATACTCCCTCTCTTCTTATACTGCCTCTCTCTCCACATAGTCCCACCTCTCTTCTCATACTTCCCCCACTTTCCTCTTACTGCATCCTTTCCTCTTCCTTCCCCTCTCCCCACATACTCCCCTCTCTCTTCTTACTTCTTGTCTCCCCTCACACTCCCCCTCTCCTCATATTCCCCTATCTCCTATTATTCCCTCCTCTCCTCATAGTCCCCCTCTCTCCTCATACCTCCCCTCACTCCTCATGCTCCTCCATCTCCTCATACTCCTTCCTGTCTTCTCTTATTTCCCCATCTCTCCTCATATGCCCCCTCTCTCCTTTTACTCCCCCTCTGTCCTCACACTCGCTCCTCTTTCGTATACCTCTATCTCTCTCCTCACACTCCCCTTCTCTCTCCTTATACTCCCCTCTCTCCTTATGCTCCCCTTTCTGCTCACACTCACCCTCTTTCTCCTCATACTCCCCCTTCTCTCCTCATACTCCCATGTCTCTCCTCATACTCCCCTCTCTCTCCTCATACTCTCCCCTCTCTGCTGATATTCCCCCTCTCTCCTCATTCTCCCCTCTCTCTTCATACTTTCTCCTTTCCTCATACTCCCCCTTCTCTCCTCTTACTCCTTCCTCTCTGCTCATACTCTCCCGTCTCCTCATAGTCCCCTGTCTCCTCATATTTCCCCCTCTTTCGTCATACTCCTATCTCTTTTTACACTCTTCCCTCTTTTCTCATACTACCCCCCTTTCTCCTTATACACCTCTTCTTTCCTTATACTGCACCCTCTCTCTACATTTCCCCCCTCTCTCCTCATACTCCCCCCTCTCTCTTTATACACACCCCTCTCTCCTTATACTCCCCCTCTCTCCTCATAGTCGCCCTCTCTCCACATACTCCCTCTTCTTTCCTCATACTGACCCCTCTGTCCTCATAGTCCCCCCTCTCCTCATACTCCTCCTTTCTTTTATACTCCCCTCACTCCTCATACTCCCCCATCTCCTCATGCTCTTCCCTGTCTCTTCATACTCCCGCCTCTCTCCTCATACACTCCCTCTCTCCTTATACTCCCCCTCTCTCCACATTCTTTCTCTCTCCTTTTACTTCCCCTCTCTCCTCATGCACACCCCTCTGTCATTATACTCCCTCTTTCTCCTCATATTTTCCTCTCTTTCCACATACTCTCCCTTCTCTCCTCATAGTCCCACCTCTCTTTTCATAGTTCCTCCTCTTTCTCCATACTACATCCTCTCCTCATTCTTCCCCTCTTAAAGAAAAATATTGAAACAATTGGTGTAGAAAATGTAGAAGATGAACCTCTAGTTATTCTGGTTAATGGCGTTCCTACTAAGAGTAAGAAAATATGGCAAGAATTAGTGGATTTTAGGAAGTGAAAAAGGCAACGTTGTATCTGGTAAAAAATAATCAGTACTATAAAAATGTGTATGTGGGATAAGAAGAAATAACTGTAGAAGAAGATAGTGACTCGCCAACTGGACAAAATGAAAAAGTGGATGTGTCCAGAACTGAAAAAATCTATGAACATTACAGTGTTCATCCCCTTCATTCCAAAGAAGTGATGGGGAATACTATTGAGTTATTCCAAATGAAAGAGGCAAAGGGAAGTCCCATTAGTATATGGGAAGAAAGCTTGGAAGCTCATTGTTTCCCTCAGTTGTTTCCAACCAGAAAAGGTGGACGATATGATGAACGACCTATGCAGATTCCTGCATCTGAATACCGGACATCAAGATTGTATGCAGAAGATCCAATATTTAGACAATGTATTCCATATTTGTTTCATCTTTTGTTTGAGAGGGACTTGTCTGGACTCTCTTATGCGGTCAACCATATATTTAAAACAGGTGTACATCTGCAAAATGTTTTGGCAAAGGAGTTTATGGATAAAGTACAGCAGAAAGAAAATGTTTTGGAATCTCAGCTGATTAATCTCTTGGCATGTCAGCGTTGTACTAATGAGTACTGGTACCGTATTCATTGAGAACTTAAATGTATGGTAAGAAACTTAGGAACTCCTACATGGTTCCTTACTCTAAGCTGTGCTGAATATGCTTGGGATGATTTACTTCAATTTCTTCGAGAGGCAAATCCAAATATATTAAATATTGAATACAAGACAGCTGGAGAATTGTGCCCTTTGGATCCAGTTAATGTATGCAGATATTTCAATCATAATTTGTCTTTTATCACCAATAAAAAAAAATCCTCCTCTGGGAGAAATTGTAGATTTCTTTTGGAGAAAGGTGTATCAAGCAAGAGGTGCTCCTCATATACATATGCTAATATGGATCAAAGATGCCCCCAAATGCGGAACAGATTTGGATGATACTGTGTTGTCCTTTATTGAAGAATATGCTACATGTTATATACCCAAAAGCACAGAAGAAATGGATTTAAGACAACAAGTCTTACGATTCCAAAGCCATCGTTGTGGGAAATACTGTCGTCGAAAGTACAAATCTAAGGACAAATTCTATACTAAATGTCGTTTTGGATTTCCACGTCCAGTAATATCAAAAGGAAGAGTGAACAGTTTTATGTCATCTTTGCAACATACTATCACAAGAAAGTCTCCAAAAAATACCTACAACTTAAGAAGAAATGAAGAGTCAAAATATATAAATGACTACAACCCAGTTATTTTGTCCATGTGGAATGCTAACATGGATATTCAATACGTTGCGGACAATTCCATTGCTGTTGCTCAATATGTAACATCCTACATAACAAAATCAGAAAAGAGGGAATTGAAAGAAATGTGGGAAGAGATTTCCCACAAGAAGAGTCTATGTAAGAAATTATACAGTTACAGTTTGAACATGTTATTTCATCGAGAAATTGGAGCGTATGAATGCTCGGATCGCTTATCATCTGCAAGTTTCCACTCGAAATCAAGAAGTATCATTTGGGTGAGTCTAGGTCTTGCTGCAACACGAAATCGAGTTCTCAAATCTGTACAAGAAATTGAATATTTAGCTGAAAAAGAGCCAGAAAGTACAGATATTCTGAAAACAAATATGTTGGATACATATTATCCAAATAGAAGTCATCATCTTGAGAACATTTGTCTCTATGAAGTGCTGCAAAACTATATTTTTAAACAGAATATTGCAGAAAACATCAATAAAGGTATATATGCTGTGATTGGTTCTGACGGATGTTTGGTGAAATAAAGAAAAGGACATTTAATTAATCACCGTAAACTGAGTTGTGAAACTGCTGACAAAAGGGAATTTTACTATTTAGCTATTTTGCAACTCTACAAGCCGTGGTGTTCAGAATTGGAATTACTTGGAGATTTTCAGAGCTATGAAGATTTGTTCAACGCAACAAAAGAACTATAGAATGTCCTGTTTTTGCTAATTATGTGAAAATGTTGAACGACGAAATTGAGCAAGAAGCTATAAATGCAGCTGAGATTGCTAGAGACAGTTCTCAAGACAGTCAAACTTCTTCTCCGTTGAGTCAGAATCCACTAGGAGAACCAATTGTTCAAAATGAAGCAGTAACTGCCATGGATGAGGTGGAAACAGTAATGTATAAAGCTCAACAAGATGTAACAAACTTAGGAAACTTTGAAGAACAACTAAATGTTGAGCAAAAACAAATATATGACCAAATGAGAGAACAGATTGACCATGGATTACTTTTCGTTTTTGTCCCCTTCTGCCCTCTGCCCGACTCGTTTCTGTGCCCTTCTGCCCTCTGCCCCACTCGTTTTTTGTCCCCTTCTGCCCTCTGTCCCACTTTGTGTCCTTCTGCCCTCAGCCCCACTTAAAATGGCGCCGGCAATCTGCCAGCGCCATTCTAAAATAGCTACAAAGTCAGCTTCAACAGGAATCACTAATAGATAAAGCAAAGCAGGTGCTCGAATTGAAGGTCAAATTAAGTTACAAAATCATTAATCACCCCAATTTTGAGGTGATTAATGATTATATAACTGAATTTGAGCTTCAACTCGAGCACCTGCTTTACTTTATCTATTAGTGCTTCCTGTTGAAGCTGACTTTTGTAACTATTTTAGAATGGCCCTGGCAGCTTGCTGGCAGCTTGCCGGCGTCATTCTAAAATAGTTACAAAAGTCAGCTTCAGCTTTTGACCCAATTCGTTCCGCTCGTGGATTTTGCGGGATATTCGGGAATCATCCGGATTGCGAATTTGCTGAAAATCCGCAAAATCCACGAGCGGAACGGATTTTCGGCCCATGCTTAGAAATGATAAAATTGGAAGCTATTGATAAAATAGAGCATGAAGGAATCACTATTATTTTGACAGAAAAGTTGAAGAGTAAATTGGATTCTTTAGAGAAATCGATATCTAAAACTGCTGCTTTAGAAAAGAATCTATATGCATGTGTAAACTGTCGGGTAATTTTACGACATAATTTGGATGTGGAAAAAGGTTTAGTAAATGGAGCAATGAGTAAAGTTGTTGACTTCGTTATTTACATAAATAGAGATGGTGTTGAGTTTTTGAAAATTGAAGAAGTACAACAATTTAGACGTTGTTCAGCTCGTTTTTTGCTTGTAAAAGATTTGTATGTCCGCAGAAAACAGTTTCCTGTTTCTTTGTTTACCAGACTGTGAATCAGTGTGTTTTAACAACCTAGTTAGAGGAGTAAGTCAAAACATGGAGTGTAGGTAATGTAAATCAGAAATGTCATCAAGATTATGTATAGAAAGATATGGAGACTGTGTAATTTTAATGATGCAATGTTGTACAGCTGATGGAAGAAAAATTAGAAACTTTAATTAAGAATTTTGTTGCTACTCAAGTATCAATATCAGGAAGAACTTTTGTAGCTGTAGCAATTATTTTTCATGATGTTCCTTCTACAACATCTGGACATTACACTGCTTTTTTAAAATGTTCTAAAGGTTGGATACATTGTAATGATAGTCAATTGGTTTTTAAATAACGTTTGCCTAAAGAATTACCAAATTCTTATCTAACATTTTTGAAGCCAAAGTTTTAGGAACAAAATTTGGCCTTTCAGGATTACTGCTGTTAAGATACACTAGTCCGGTGTTGTGGAGTGCTTTGTGAGCGTGACTAAGGAGCTTGAAGGTGATCATTTTGTCGATGTAGAGCTAATGTAGGTCTCTCAGGTGGGGGGTTATGTCACTGCAGCTGGGATATTGACGATCAGTTGGCTGGAGGTGTTTTGGATTTCTTGTAATCGTTGTAGGTGTTTGGCTGGGATTTTTGCGTAGAGTATGTTGTTATAGTCCAGTCTGCTGCTGACGAGGGCCTGTGTCACTGTTCTTCTTCTTTCGGTCGGGATCTACTTGTAGATCCTGCGGAGCATGCGGAGTGTGTTGTAGCAGGAGGAGGAGACGGCGTTGACTTGCTTAGACATGGAGAGGGAGGAGTTGAAGATGAATCCTAGGTTGTGTGCATGGTCAGTGGGTGTTGGTATTGTTCCCAGTGTAGGCGGACACCAGAAGTCGTCCTAGGCTGAGGAGGTGAGTCCAAAGATGAGTACCTCTGCAATCAGCGGCGGCTTTCATTCCCTCGTGGTGGTTGGTTTTGGTGGTATGTGGCTCCTTAGTGAGGGAGAGGATGACCTGGGTGTCAATGGAGTCGGAGATGATGTGGAAGTTGTGATGGCGGGCCACTTGTGTGAGAGTGGCCATGTAGATGTTGAATAGCGTTGGGCTGAGGGATGAACCCTGGGGGACGCCGCAAAGGATGTCGGTGGTTTCGGATCAGAAGGCTGGAAGGCGAATGCTCAGGATTACTTTTGAACAAATTCCAAAATAAGAATTTGACACATACTGTTTGGCCATGAGGAAAAGTATCTAAAACAATAAAGGACTTTTTGTTGTATATTTTGTTAGCATATATTTCTAAACAACATTATTTACAGTGTATGAAAATTAATAATATTGTTTTGTTATTTTCTGTTTGTTTGAGATGTCTCATATCTACGTAAGAAATTGCTCTTAGAAATAAACATTAAACATATGTTTTATTTCTATTTTTCAGATTGTTATTGAGAATGTTGAATGTTTTTTTTAAAGATAATCTTATTGATGGTCATTTTTTTGCCCGCTGTTATGTGATGAGTACTTTTGAACTCACTGTTTCTAGTGAAATTCAATATATTCTGAGAACAGTAAAAAAGGCAAATTAAATGAGTTAGAAATTATTCTGTCTTGTAAAATATATATTGTAACTGTATTTTTTCTTGTCGATCACAGATGCTAATTTTATAATATATATATATATTTTATTATTTCTTATTTTTAAGGTAAGTATAAGTAACTTTAAAAAATGGGAAATGTGTTGTGGTTCTACACACCTGAAGAAACAAGAGATGGATGGAGTTCATATCTGTGCAAAGATGGTTTGTATCTTTTAAAGATATATGAAAATGTTAATATGCATATTAAGTCTTCCTGGGGATCCACTATCTTTCAAAATATATTTCAAAAGTTCCACAGAGTTTTATTTTAGAGATGTATAAAAAGGAACATAAAATGTAAAGTGCTCTGTGCAGAAAAAAAATCACATGGGCACAATTCTAGTTTAGTATCGCAGTATGCATCACATGGGTACGACATCAGGAAATGAGCAATACCCATCCTGAATCTGATCAAATAAAACATTTTAGCCTGATTGAAATGGAAAGAGAGGTACGGTTCAATTTTTGGGGAGCTGACTAACAATGAGTGCTCTACAACCTATTTTTTGCCATCTTTTTACCGTCTCTTACATGCTTCAAATAAAGAAGAAACTCTCTTTCAGATTGTATTTTGGGATTGCAGAAATGTTTCCCTAATTGTTCTTCAATATAAGATAGCCAGGGAATCTTTGTTACAAAATCTAATTTCAAGCAATCCTAAATGGCATTGCAATTCATGACTGGTTCCTCCTTGGTCCATATGTCATGCCAGAGCTTCAGGAGAGCTAGTTGCGTATGAAAAGTCAACGGTGTTGCACCTAATTCATTGTGGCACATAATGACAGGAGTACTTTGAGATATTGTCAATGTGCATTTTAACATCATATGTTCTGCTCTCTGAAGCCCTAGAGTATTAGTGAAGCCCCAGACTCGTACTCCATACAGAGCAACGGCACATGTCCGTGCTTTGTAGATGTCTATTATGGCTTTAATTGGATGGGAGCCTATTTCTTTGTTTATCTGAAGATGGCCTCTGCGTTTTTATTTAATGCTTGCATCCAGTAGATGTGTCCATTAATTTTTTTTCATTAAAAAGTAAGAAAAAGTTGGTATCCAAGACAATATTTCATTATTTATATAAAAAGTTTTTGTTTTTGTCGGAGATTTACCTATTACCATTACATGTGATTTTGCAACATTGGTTTTTAGGCCACGGTCAATCATGAAATCATTGAAACCAGTTAAAAGTCTTTGTAATCCCACCCCAGTTCTCGATATTAAAACACAGTCATCAGCGTATAATAGGGTTGGCAGAGACCTGTTACCTACTGTTCGTGCATCTATATCTTTTATGTTTAGAAGGACAGGATAAGTTAATTTGTGTAGCTTTTCTTTGCTATGTAAATATGTCCTCATCATACACAATACTTTCTGTTGAAGCGGCGTTCTATACCTGTTGCTGTGAGTATTTTTGACTTATATAAGTAAAGACTAATTTCTAATTATGTTAAAAGGTGAGTACTGGATTGGTTTTCGAGACAAACAACAGTATCCCTTGCATTTTACTAAAACACATTTACTAGTTTGCAATGGATAAGGTGAATAGACATATTCTACATTTTGAGTCCTGCAATTAAGAACAGGGTATCTTTATACGTAATTATGTTATGTAACCTTATAAAGTAATAAAATTGAACTGTTGGAATGTTATTAGCCAATGGTATTTATATAAAAAAATTTGGAGGCCAAAATAGTTGATAAAACTAGTTTAGTATTATGTATTAAGAAAACTGATAAAGTGAAATGTTTATGTTTTTGTGCAAGGACCTACAACATAAGAAATTAGATATGGAAAGAGAGCAGAATAATAACAAAGACACATTGGATATCATGAACAGTTTAATAGAAGAAATAAACATACCTCTAACAGGCAGTGAAACTGAAGTACAAACATCAGTACTGCAGATATCAGCTGTGATTTCGAAGATGAAAGCTTTGATGCTGATTTTGTAGAAGCACTGGGCAATGTCGAATTTTAGGAAGACATACATTTTGAGATTGCTAACCTTCAATATGATGTTCAAGAAATAGCTGATGAATTGTTTTTAGAAGTTTTGCTACAATATGAGATGTCAGAAGAATAACATATTTTTTTAATAATAATAAAGTATTGAGCATTATGTACTAATGCATTCACTGTACTAAAAGTGAAGCACGTATAGATTCATTTACACAATGTTTACAATAGTCTATTAATATAAAATATGCAAAGTAGGTCTCAGGGCATGCACTGCTTGAAATCCCTATGCACTATGCATGAAGTCTTGTATCTACCTGCACACTTGTCTTTTATGCCTTCAATTCCCCAGTCTGTATCTTTACACTTCCACTAAACACTCTGTCACTGCTGTTTCAGTATTGCAGTAAGCCATTCAGCAGAATCTGTTTTTCTATGCACTGTGCTCAAACTGAAGGTCTTATAAATTCAGTCAGGCAGTCTTCTTGCAGAACTGTAATCATTCAGTCAGTAACCAAGTCTTCATGCCGCAAAGTAGGTCTTACGGCATGGACTCTTTCAAAACCCTATAGACTATGCATTCAGGGCCCGATGTAGGTAAACGCGATTTTCCGATTTCAAAATACCGAGGCGGGCCGAATCGGTATTCTGAAATCGGAAAACGAGATGTAGGAAAAAAATACCGATTGAAAACCGATTCGGTCGGCATCGGTAATGAGATTCGGTACGTTCCGATTCAGCTCGGTCCGAATCGGAAATTACCGAATCGGCCAACAACGAATCGGAAAACACCGAATCGGCTACCACCGAATCGGATATTTCCGATTCGGCGAATACCGATTCGGTAAAAGCCGATTCGGTAAAAACCGAATCGGCAATCATAGACCCATGGCGAAAAAGCCCATAGGAATGCATTGCATGAACCGATTCGGCTTTTACCGAATCGGATAATACCGATTCGGATTTTACCGATTCGGATTTTACCGAATCGGTAAAAGCCGACTCGGCAATAGGCGATTCAGCCAATGAGGTGGCTCCCCCTCCCCCACCCAAACAGGGAGTGGCAACCCTGGCAGGTGCAGCCAATTAAGAAGTTTCTAGAAGTTTCTGGAAAGCCTGCCTGAGCCCAACACACAGTTAGCAGCAGTGGGAGAAGGAGGTTGCAGACTGAGCAGGAGCAGGAGAAAATGGCAGATCAGGCAGGAAGCCAGAAGTCCTCCCAAAAGAGGAAGCCCAAATTCACCACCACAGAACTTCAGGTGCTGGTTGAGGAGGTGGTGAGGGTGCACCGCCAGCTCTTTGGCAAGCTGTCCCTCAACGTGCCAGACAGCACCAAGAGGAGATTGTGGGCCGACATCGCCCAGAAGGTCAATGCTGCTGGAGTCACCCCCAGGTCCATTGAGGAACTTAAGAAAAGGTTTTATGACCTCCGCAGCCTCACGAAGAGGAAGCTGGCCGACCTCCAAAGGCAGGCTGGACACACCGGAGGAGGCAAGAACCCGGCGCCACCCCTCACCGAGCTGGAGGAAATTGTCTCCAGCACCATCGAGAGGGAGAGCATCGTAGGGATCGGGACCCTGGACAGCACTGCGATGGCCACAGCTACAGGTAAGAAGCATGCGCATCATGACACACCCTACCAGACACCTCCCCATTAGACACAATGCATAGGCAAACACCAGCACTGTACTGTCACCAACATACAAGAGACAAGCATCATGGTACATGTAGTCAGCAGAAGTTAGCCAAATATGTCAGTGCAGAATCACAAGACAGGAAACAGTGTGACACGGTGTAAGGAGATGCAAGGACATGTGGAATGCCATAATTGTACTGACTGTAATACATCGGCACTCAGTTTACAAATGCTTCTTTGTACCTAGGGGCACCATCAGGCAGCACCACTGTGGCAGCAGAGGGAGCTTCGACTTCAAATACTGCAGTGGCAGGGCCGAGCACCAGCCAGCCTGGCCAGGAGGAGGAGGATGAGGATGAGGAAGGAGACACCCCAGGGCTTGGAATGGAGGGAGTCCTGGTGATTGATTTCCAGGCAGTGCACTCCCCAGTACTGCCCAGCTCACCCCCCTTGCAATTTTCACCATACAACTCCCCTACAAGGCAGACCTTTCCGCCGACAACAGCTCCTGCCACAACCGTGGCCTTGCCACCCGTCCAACCTGTCGTGGGAGCAGGGGCTCCGGGACCGGCCAGCACCACACCACCACCAGTGGCACCCCAGCCCACTCAGCAGGCCGGAGGCAGCAGTGCCAGACGCCGTGCCACCACCACCACCACTGCTGCACCAGCACGGGAGGGCAGTGTGTTCCTGGGCCTGGAGGGCCAGATGGTAAAAATCCAGCGCCAACAGGCCAAATCCACCATGGCCTGCCAACGCCAGCTCCTGCAGCACAACCTGCAGATGGGGGAGTTGGTGAAGGGGTTCCAGGCTGTTGTGGACAGCAACAAGGAGGTGGCAGCAGGGTTGGGCAGGCTGACCACTGCCATCACCCACTCCTCTGCCAGGCAGGAGGAGCATGAGGTTGCGCGCAGGAGGGATGCCCGGGTGCTCAACCGGGCCATGGCCCACCTTGCAGCGGCGACCGCACAGCTGTGCCATCGCAGCTCAAATCAGGAATCGGCACTCAGTCAGCATACAGCTGAGCTGACTAGGGGGATGGCCAGGATCACCACGGCCATGGAGGCCATGTTAATATCAAACGCCGCCTCCAATCCTGCCCTGGACCTGGGTGATGCTGGAGACAGCAGCAGCCGCAGCAGCCCGGCCAGCGCTGCATCAGAGCCAAGGAGGAGCACCAGGCGATCCGCTGATGCTGCTGGCCATTCGGAGGGGGCCGAGGGACACCCCAGTGGGTCTGGAAAGCGGGCCAAAAAATAGGCTGGCAAGGGGGGATGAGCAAACCAGAACCCTGGACTTTATTTTAGTTAACAATCTCCATTATTTGATGCACATCAGTGCTGTAACTGTGGTGCATCATTATTAAAACTTTTTTTTTCCAAGCAACATTTAGCTGTCTTTGCATCTGTACTCAGTCAGAAATAGTTCTCAGTGATCTCCTCACGTCTGTATCTGCCATCACATGGCGTACACACCCCAGCTGGCTGTGTCAGTGGCACAGCTTCGTCGTCGTCATAGTCCTCGTAGTCAGACAACTCCACCTCAGTGCCCTTCTTGACCGCAAGGTTGTGTAACATTGCACATACAGCTATGATCTTGCAGCAGGTGATGGGGGTATACTGCCTTGCACCTCCACTCTTGTGCAGGCATCTGAATCTACTTTTCCAGATGCCAAAGGTCCGTTCAACAACATTCCTGGTGCGTATGTGGGCCCGGTTATACCTCCTTTGGCTGGGTGTGGAGGGGTTGAGGTAGGGGGTGAGTATGAATGAGCGGAGGGCATATGCACTGTCGCCTGGAAGAGAAAGGGGTCACATTAGACACATGCATACATGTATTACACCTACCTACTATGTGTTATGGGGGTCTGATGATGTGGCTCACCTAGGAGGTATCCTTCTCCAAAATCGCCAGCCATCAGCCGTGCATATATGCCGCTCTGTTGGAATATATATGAGTCATGGGTACTTCCTGGAAATTTTGCTACCAGGTCTGTGATGGTGCACTTGGCATTGCAGATCACCTGCACGTTGATGGTGTGTGTAGATTTCCGATTGCGGTATATGTATTCGGTGTCCGCTGGTGGGCAAATCGGAATATGCGTGCCATCTATGCAACCGATGACTTGGGGAAAGTGTGCCATCTGGTAGAAGTCCGCTTTGGTTTGTAGCAGTTCTGCGTGGGTTGCAGGGAATGAGATGTATTGGTCCAACCTGTCTATCATGGCTTCAAGGAATATGTGGAAGAACCTTGACAGGCTGCTCTGGCTCACCCCTCCTGCTGCTGCTACTCCACTTTGATAGCTGCCAGACGCTACCAGGTGTAGGCTGCATAGCACCTGGACGTGCGCAGGGATGGCGTGTGCCCTTGGGGTGTGGTGGTCCAAGTATGGCTTAAGGTCCCTGATGAGCTCAAGTATGGTGTCAGAGTCCAGCCTGTATCTCTGTAGGATCTCAGCCTCAGTGAGCATGAACAGGGTTATCCTCTGTCTGTAGACCTGTTCATTTCTTAGCCATTCCCTCTGTCCTTCCTGCTGTAGCCGTAGCCGCCTCGCAATGACATAGAAAGCTGCCATCCTGCAAGTTGCAATGCATTTTGGGACTGTTTATATGGGTTGGAGTTGGTTACCACCTGATTGCAATCCATGGTAAATACCGAGTGAATTCTACCGATTTTGAGCCGATTTCGGTGTTTCTGTGCCTCCCTACATCTCCCCAACTGTCGGAATCGGGGAATTTCCCGATCGGAGATTCATACGAATCGGCATGTTTTCCGATTCGGATCATGTCCGAATCGGTATTTTTTCCGATTCGGTACATGGACCGAATCGGTGATTTTCCGATTCGGTGTCACTAACGAATCGGTAGTAGGACCGAATCGGTGATTTGCCGAATCGGTGTCACTAACGAATCGGTAGTAGGACCGAATCGGTGATTTTCCGAATCGGTGTCACTAACGAATCGGTAGTAGGACCGAATCGGTGATTTTCCGATTCGGTGTCACTAACGAATCGGTACATGGACCGATTCGGTCTTTGTAACCGAATCGGTGTTTTTCCGATTCGTTACATATCCGATTTTCGGTATGTACGTATCGGATTCTTTCACATTCGGTACACATTCCGAATCGGTTTTCTATCCGATTCGTTCTGTTTTTGGTTCCCTACATCTCGATGGCTGTTTACCGATCGGTAAGGGCCAAAAATCGGTATTTTCGGCCGATACCGATCGGTAAAGCCCTACCTACATCGGGCCCTCAGTCTTTTATGCACCTGCAAATTTGTATTTTATACTTCCAATTACCCAGTCTGTATCCTTACACTTCCTCCAAACACTGTGACACTGCAGTTTCAGTATTATTGTAGTGCGCTTTGAGCAGTATGTGCTTATCTAAACATTGTGATAAAACTGAAAATATTTTAAATTTACTTAGGCACTATTCTTGTAGAACTGTAATCATCCAGTGAGTACCCAAGTAGTCATGGAGCAAAGTAGGCCTTGTGGCATGGACTACTTCAAACTCCCATAGACAATGCATGCAGTGTGGTATGCATCAGCAAACTTGTTTTTTATACCTTCAATTCCCCTGTTTGTATCCTTACACTTCCATCAAACACTCTTACACTGCTGTTTCAGTATTGTAGTGAGCTATTCTGCAGTATGTGTTTATCTACGCACTGTGCTAAAACTGAAGCTGTTATAAATTTAGTCAGGCACTTTCCTTGCAGAACTGTTCTCATCCACTTAGTACCTACGTACTCATGCATTAAAGTAGGCCTTAGGCCATGGACTGCTTCAAACTGCTATAGACTGTGCATGCAGTTTTGTATGCACCTGCAAACGTGTGTTTTATACCTTCAATTCCCCAGTCTGTATCTTTATACTTCCACCAAACACTCTGACACTGTTGTTTCAGTATTGTAGTGAGACATTCAGCAGTATCTGCTTCTATATGTACTGTGGTAAAACTGAAGCTGTTATAAATTCAGTCAAACACTTTCCTTGTAGAATTGTAATTATCCACTCAGTACCTAGGTACTCACACATTAAAATAGGCCTTAATCCATGGACTGCTTCAATCCCCTATAGAGTATGTATGCTGTCTTCTATGCACCTGCAAACTTGTCTTTTATACCTTCAATCACCCAATCTGTATCCTTACCCTTCCAGGAAACATTCTGTCATTGCTGATTCATTATTGTAGTGAGCCGTTCAACACTATGGGCCAGATGTAGGTACCCAATACCGGTCGGAAACGGCCAAAAATACCGATTTTCGGGCGTTTCCGACCGGTATTGGGCTATGGAGATGTAGGGCCCTTGAAAACATACAGAATCGGTATTTTTACCGATTCGGTAAATATACCGATCAGTAAAATTACCAATTCTGTATGTTTCCAATGTAGGTAGCACTTTTAACACTGCTACAGGGCTTTCAGGATTCGGTATTTACCATGCAATACAATTGCCTGGTAAATAACAAATTCTTGTGTACATGCACATCTGTTCATGTACACCTGTGCCATGTGGCACACAAGCCAGAACCAGGGGTGCAACAGGGTGTCAAAGTGACACCCTGTCCCCCTTGGCAATTCGGTATTTTTACTGAGTCTGTAAATACCGAATCGGTATTTGCTATTGAATCCTATGGCCTTCAAGGCCCATAGAATTCAATAGCAAATACCGATTCGGTATTTACCGAATCGTTAAATACCGAATCTTACCGAATCCGTATTTTTTACCGATTTTTTACCTACATAGGTTTTACCGATTCTTAAATACCGAATCGTTAAAATTCGGTATTTAAGAATCGGTAAAACCTATTTACCTACATCTAGCCCTATGTCCTTATGTATGCACTGTGCTAAAACTGAAGCTCTTAAAAATTCAGTTAGGTACTCTCCTTGCAGAACTGTAATCTTCTAGTTAGTATACTAGTACTTATAGAGTAAAGTAGGCCTTAGACCAAGGACTGCTTCAAACCCTTATAGACTATTCATGCAGTCTTCTTTGGATCTGTAAATTTGTCTTTTATACCTTCAATTCCTCAAGCTGTATCCTTACAATTCTTTCAAACACTCTAACATTGCTGTTTCAATATTGTAGTGAGCTATTGAACAGTGTGTGCTTATGTATGCATTGAGCTAAAACTGAAGTTCTTATAAATTCAGTCAGGCAGTATCCTTGCAGAACTGTAAACATTCAGTCAGTAACCAAGAACTCATGCAGCAAAGTATGCCTTACAACATGGACTCTTTCAAACCCCTACAGACTATCTATGCAGTATTCTATGCACCTGTAAAGTTGTCTTTTATACTTCCAATTACCCAGTCTGTATCCTTATACTTCTACCAAACACTCTCAATCAATCAAAGACATTTGTAGAGCGCACTACTTACCCGGAGGGTCTCAAGGCGCTTGGGGGGGGGGGGGGGTGCTGCTACTGCTCGAACAGCCAGGTCTTGAGCTTCTTCCTGAAGGAGAGGTGGTCTTGGGTCAGGCGCAGGTCGGGAGGGAGGGAGTTCCAGGTCTTGGCGGCCAGGTAGGAGAAGGACCTTCCTCCTGTTGTCGTTCTTCGGATGCGGGGGACGGCGGCGAGGGCGTGACTGGCTGATCGGAGATGGCGTTTGGGAGCGTAGAAGTTGATGCGGTTGTTGAGGTAGCTCGGGCCTTGATCGTGTAGGGCTTTGTGTGCGTGGGTGAGGAGATGGAAGGTGATTCTTTTGTTGACGGGGAGCCAATGCAGGTCTCTAAGATGTCCGGAGATGTGGCTGTGTCGTGGGATGTCGAGGATGAGTCTGGCTGAGGTGATCTGGATCCGCTGGAGTCTCTTCTGGAGCTTGGCGGTGGTTCCGGTGTAGAGGGCGTTGCCGTAGTCCAGTCGGCTGGTGACGAGGGCCTGGGTGACCGTCTTCCTGGTCTCGGTGGGGATCCACCGGAAGATCTTCCGTAGCATGCGCAGGATGTTGAAGCACGACGAGGAGACGGCGTTGACTTGTCTGGTCATGGAGAGGGAGGCGTCCAGGATAAAGCCCAGGTTGCGTGCGTGGTCTGTCGGTTTGGGTGCGGTGCCCAGGGCGGGGGGGCCACCAGGAGTCGTCCCAGGCGGAGGGCGAGGAGCCCAGGATGAGGACTTCCGTCTTGTCTGAGTTCAGTTTCAGGTGGCTGGTCGTCATCCACTCGGCTACGTCTTTCATCCCTTCGTGAAGGTCGGCTCTGGCGGCGGCGTTGGTCAGGGAGAGGATCAGCTGGGTGTCATCAGCGTAGGAGATGATGTTGAGGTTGTGTTGGCGTGCGATGGCCGCGAGGGGGCTCATGTAGACTTTGAAGAGGGTGGGGCTCAGCGAGGATCCTTGAGGGACGCCGCAGATGACTTCGGTGGCCTCTGACTTGTACGGTGGTAGACGGACTCTCTGTGTTCTTCCGTCGAGGAAGGAGATGATCCATTCCAGTGCCTTCTCCTGGATTCCGACGTTGCTGAGGCGCTGCACTATGGTGCGGTGGCAGACAGTGTCGAATGCCGCGGAGAGGTCTAGGAGGATGAGGGCAGCTGTTTCCCCGTTGTCCATCAGGGCTCGGATGTCATCAGTGGCAGCGATGAGGGCGGTCTCGGTGCTGTCGTTGGCTCGGAAGCCAGACTGTGAGGGGTCGAGGGATCCATTTGTCTCGAGGAAGGCGGCCAGCTGTTTGTTGATGGTCTTCTCGATGACTTTGGCTGGAAACGGGAGGAGCGAGATGGGGCGGTAATTCTTGAGTTCGGTGGGGTCCGCTGTAGGTTTCTTGAGTAGGGCGCTGAGTTCGGCGTGCTTCGAAGGAGGTGTTGATGATGTCCCGCAGGTGGGGTGCGATGACAGCGTCGGCCTTGTTGAAGACGTGGTGAGGGCAGGGGTCGGTTGGAGATCCGGAGTGGATGGAGTTCATCATGCGGACGGTGTCTTCGGTGCTGATCGGAGTCCAGGCGCGGAGGTTGGTTGTGGGGGGCGGTGGTTCGGTCGTGGCGTGCGTCGGTTGAGTGCTGAAGCTGTTGTGTATGTCCGCGATCTTGTTGTGGAAGTAGGAGGCGAGGGAGTTGCAGAGGTCTTGTGATGGGGTGATGTCGTTGTTTCCGGCGTTGGGGTTGAAGAGCTCTTTCACGATGTTGAAGAGTTCCTTGCAGTTGTGTGCGTTGTTGTCCAGCCGGTTCTTGAATGCAGTTTTCTTGGTGGCGCGGATCAGTTGGTGGTGCTTCCGGGTGGCAAGCTTGAGGGTGGTCATGTTGTCCGGTGTTGGTTCCCTTCTCCAGGCTTTCTCGAGGGCTCGGCAGTTCTTCTTGGAGCTCTTGAGTTCGTCGGTGAACCATGGGGCCTTCTTGCTGCCGGGTCTGCTGGGCGGGGTCCTCAGTGGGACAAGTTCGTCCACGCAGTTGCTGATCCACTTCGTGAGGTTGTCGGCGGCCTGGCTGGGGTTCGCAGAGCTGGCGGGAGGGTGCTGGCTCAGGGAAGCGGCGAGCTGGTCGGCTGTGATCTTGTTCCAGCTTCTTCGAGCAACCTGTTGCTGGTGGTGGTGGATCGTCGTTCTTTTGAAGGTGAAGTGGACGCAGCTGTGGTCCGTCCAGTGGAGTCCGGTGGCGTGGCTGAAGGCGATGTCTTTGCTGGATGAGAAGACGGCGTCGAGTGTGTGTCCGGCGAGGTGGGTGGGGGTGGACACCAGCTGCTTGAGACCGAGGTTGGCGAGGTTGTCGAGCAGGGTGATGGTGTTGCGGTCGTTGTTGTTCTCCAGGTGGAAGTTGATGTCCCCCAGGAGGATGTAGTCAGCGGAGGGGAGGGCATGCAGGGTGATGAAGTCGGTAATGTCCTCGCTGAATTGTGTGCGTGGTCCCGGGGGTTGGTAGATCAGGGTGCCTCTGAGGGTGGTTTTGGGGTCCGTGTGGACCTAGACGTGCAGGTGTTCGGCGGTTGTCAGGGTGTCGTCGGTGTTGGTCTTGATGCGGATGGTGTCCCTGTAGATGATGGCGATGCCTCCTCCAGTCTGGTTGTCGCGGTCTCTTCGGGTGATCTTGTAGCCCTCTGGGATGGCGATGGCGATGTCGGGCGCTGAGGAGTCATTCATCCAGGTTTCCGTGAGGAAGGCGACGTCAGGAGCTGTGGTGTCGAGGAGGTTCCAGAGTTCGATGGCCTGTCTGTGGACGGAGCGGGTGTTGAGGAGGATGCACTTCAGGTGGTTGCTGCTGGTGTTCGGCTTGGCGGGTGTTGGTGGGGGACAGGTCCGGATTCAGGTGAACTTGCAGGCGTGGCAGCTGAAGGGTCCGTGGGTTCGTCTCGGGGTGGCTCGGTTGCATCCCGGGATTTAGCCGGTGTTGAGTGCGTTGAGGGTGGCGGCGTCGTAGGTCCGGCGGGTGGGCTGGTGTTTGCGGGACCCAGGGGTCCTGGCACTGGGCGCGGTACAGGCGCGGACGGGCGCAGACGGGCTTATCTTTGGCGCACCTTCGGCGCACTTAAGGCGCGCCCGCTGCGCGTGCACGCTGCGCGTTGGCCACTCTGCCATAAGAGAAGAGTGGAGGGGGCGGAGCGAGGGAGGGGCAGCTGGGAGGTGGGAGCGGGGCAGCGAATGGGAAGGCTCCAGGTGGAGGGGGGCGGGCCGCAGGGGATCAGCGGCGGGGAGCGGGGAGGTGGCGGGGGCACAGCGGGAAAAACGGCGGGAGAAACGGCGGGAAAAACGGCGGACTGGGCAAGAGACTGGCAAGAAGATAGAAAGGCTGGGCAAAGCGGGGGAAAGCAGCCCCAACACAGGGGGGACAGACGAGAGTGCAGAGGCAGGAACAAAAAGGTCACGCAGGCAGCAGTAAGCGGCGCTGCGCTCCAGAAGCAGAGACCACGCCTTGTGGTCAGGGGCACAGCTGCGAGCACCGGCGGGAACGGGGCAGCTAGGGCACACCCACGGGGAGTGTGTGCAGTGCGTGGAGGAGTGACCGGCCCAGAGGCACAGAGGTCACACTCTGATACTGCTATTTCAGTATTGTACTGAGCCTTTGAGTAGTATGTGCTTATGTATACATATACATTGTGCTAAAACTGAAGCTCTTATAAATTTAGTCAGCCACTTTCCTTGCAGAACTGTAATAATCCAGTCAGTACTCAAGTAGTTATGGAGCAAAGTAGGCTTTAGGGCATGGAGTGCTTCAAACCCCTATACACTATGCATGCAGTCTTCTATCCACCTCCAAACTTGTCTTTTATACCTTCAATTTCTCAGTCTGTATCTTTACACTTCCTCCAAACACTCTGTCACTGTTGTTTCAATATGTAGTAAGTCATTCATCAGTGTGCAGTAATACATTGACTGCATTAAAACACTAAGGGGCAGATATACAATAACTGGCACATGCCCAAGGATATGTCAGTTATTGAGCACCATGACACCATCACCATGGATACGCTGTGTTTACAATGTGGTGCACCATGGGGCAAAAACGGTACAGATATGTGATGCATCTGGGCTGTAGAGGATGGGCATTGCTAGTTGTAGGACACCCCCGCGCCGCACGGCCACCAGCTGCTGCGTGCGCCCCCTTGCCTTGCCTGCCTCGCTGCCGCCGCATGACCACGCCCCCTCCTTCGAGCGGCGTGGTCCGTGCTCGACGGTTTAGCTTTGTTTTGTTTTGTTTTGTCTTTCCTTAGTGCCTGTATTGTAGTTTTTGGATTGTAACAACGTGTTTTCCTTCCTGTTTGCCCTGTTGTTTGGCCGCCCTTCGTACTCCCTCCCCGCTTCCCGCCACCGCCGCTAACCCCGCCCCTTTTTCCCTTCTGTACCCTCCCCGCTCCCGCCTCCCAGCTGCTCCGCCCCCCCGCGCACTTGGCCATATATGGCGACCGTGCGACACAGGTGAGTGAGACCTAGATGTAGGACACCCCCGCGCCGCACGGCCACCAGCTGCTGCGTGCGCCCCCTTGCCTTGCCTGCCTCGCTGCCGCCGCGTGACCACGCCCCCTCCTTCGAGCGGCGTGGTCCGTGCTCGACTGTTGGTTTAGCTTTGTTTTGTTTTGTTTTGTCTTTCCTTAGTGCCTGTATTGTAGTTTTTGGATTGTAATAACGTGTTTTCCTTCCTGTTTGCCCTGTTGTTTGGCCGCCCTTCGTACTCCCTCCCCGCTTCCCGCCACCGCCGCTAACCCCGCCCCTTTTTCCCTTCTGTACCCTCCCCGCTCCCGCCTCCCAGCTGCTCCGCCCCCCCGCGCACTTGGCCATATATGGCGACCGTGCGAACGCGCAGCGGTCACGCGCAGCGGTCACGCGCAGCGGGCGCGCCGATTGTGCGCCGAAGGCGCGCCAAAGGTAAGCCCGTCTACGCCCGTCCGCGCCTGGACCGCGCCCAGTGCCAGGACCCCTGGCCCTCGAGGACCCCGGCCGACCTGCCTGACGTACACCGCCGCCACCCTCATCGCTCTCAACGCCGGCCGAATCCCTGGATGCTGCCGAGCCACCCCACGACGCACCCACGGACCCTTCAGCTGCCACGCCTGCAAGTTCACCTGCATCCGGACCTGCCCGGCACCTGCACCGGCCAAGCCGAACACCAGCAGCACCCACCTCAAGTGCATCCTGCTCAACACCCGCTCCGTCCACAGACACGCCATCGAACTCTGGAACCTCCTAGACACCACAGCCCCGGACGTTGCCTTCCTCACGGAGACCTGGATGAACGCCTCTTCAGCGCCCGACATCGCCATCGCCATCCCAGAAGGCTACAAGATCACCCGGAGGGACCGCACCGCCAACCAGATGGGAGGAGGCATCGCCATCATCCACAAGAACACCGTCCGCATCACGACTAACACCGACGACACCCTAACCACCGCCGAACACCTGCATTTCCAGATCCACGCCGACCCGAAGACCACCCTCAGAGGCACCCTGATCTACCGACCCCCGGGACCACGCACTCAATTCAGCGAGGACATCGCCAACTTCATCAGCCCGCACGCCCTCCACTCCGTGGACTACATCCTCCTGGGGGACCTCAACTTCCACCTGGAGAACAACAACGACCACAACACCAGCACCCTGCTCGACAACCTCGCCAACCTTGGACTCAAGCAGCTTGTGTCCACCCCCACCCACCTCGCCGGACACACACTCGACGCCGTTTTCTCATCCAGCACAGACATCGCCTTCAGCCACGCCACAGGACTCCACTGGACGGACCACAGCTGCGTCCACTTCACCTTTAAAAGAACGACGATCCACCACCAGCAACAGGTTGCCCGTAGAAGCTGGAACAAGATCACAGCCGACCAACTCGCCGCCTCCCTGAGCCAGCACCCACCTGCCAGCTCAGCGAACCGCAGCCAGGCCGCCGACAACCTCACGAAGTGGATCAGCAACTGCGCGGACGAACTCGCCCCTCTGAGGACCCCGCCCAGCAGACCCGGCAGCAAGAAAGCACCATGGTTCACCGACGAACTCAAGAGCTCCAAGAAGAACTGCCGAGCCCTCGAGAAAGTCTGGAGAAGGGAACCTACACCGAACAACATGACCACCCTCAAGCTCGCCACCCGGAAGCACCACCAACTGATCCACACCGCCAAGAAAACTGCATTCAAGGACCGGCTGGACAACAATGCACACAACTGCAAGGAACTCTTTAACATCGTGAAAGAACTCTCCAACCCCAGCGCAGGAAACAACGACATCACCCCATCGCAAGACCTCTGCAACTCCCTCGCCTCCTACTTCCACAACAAGATCGCGGACATACACACCAGCTTCAGCAGCCAACCGACGCACGCCACGACCGCAGCAACGCCACCCACCAGCACCCTCCGCGCCTGGACCCCGATCAGCACCGAAGACACGGTCCGCATGATGAACTCCGTCCACTCCGGATCTCCAACCGACCCCTGCCCTCACCACGTCTTCAACAAAGCCGACGCTATCATCGCACCCCACCTACGGGACATTATCAACACCTCCTTCGACACCGCCACCTTCCCTGAGAGCTGGAAGCACGCCGAACTCAGCGCTCTACTCAAGAAACCCACAGCGGACCCCACCGAACTCAAGAATTACCGCCCCATCTCGCTCCTCCCGTTTCCAGCCAAAGTGATCGAGAAGACCGTCAACAAACAGCTGGCCGCCTTCCTCGAGACTAATGGATCCCTCGACCCCTCACAGTCTGGCTTCCGGGCCAACCACAGCACCGAGACCGCCCTCATCGCTGCCACCGACGACATCCGAGCCCTGATGGACAACGGAGACACAGCGGCCCTCATCCTCCTAGACCTCTCCGCAGCATTCGACACGGTCTGCCACCGCACCCTAGTGCATCGCCTCAGCAACGTCGGAATCCAGGAGAAGGCACTGGATTGGATCATCTCCTTCCTCGACGGAAGAACTCAGAGAGTCCGCCTACCACCGTACAAGTCAGAGGCCACCGAAGTCATCTGCGGCGTCCCCCAAGGATCCTCTCTGAGCCCCACCCTCTTCAACGTCTACATGAGCCCCCTCGCGGCCATCGCACGCCAACACAACCTCAACATAATCTCCTACACCGACGACACCCAGCTGATCCTGTCCCTGACCAACGACCCCGCCGCCGCCAGAGCCAATCTGCACGAAGGGATGAAAGATGTAGCCGAGTGGATGACGACCAGCCGCCTGAAACTGAACTCAGACAAGACGGAGGTCCTCATCCTGGGCTCCTCGCCCTCCGCCTGGGACGACTCCTGGTGGCCCCCCGCCCTGGGCACCGCACCCAAACCGACAGACCACGCACGCAACCTGGGCTTCATCCTGGACTCCTCCCTCTCCATGACCAGACAAGTCAACGCCGTCTCCTCGTCGTGCTTCAACATCCTGCGCATGCTACGGAAGATCTTCTGGTGGATCCCCACCGAGACCAGGAAGACCGTCACCCAGGCCCTCGTCACCAGCCGACTAGACTACGGCAACGCCCTCTATGCCGGTACCACCGCCAAGCTCCAGAAGAGACTCCAGCGGATCCAGAACGCCTCTGCCAGACTCATCCTCGACATCCCACGCAACAGCCACATCTCCGGACATCTGAGAGACCTGCACTGGCTCCCCGTCAACAAAAGAATCACCTTCCGTCTCCTCACCCACGCACACAAAGCCCTACACGATCAAGGCCCGAGCTACCTCAACAACCGAACCAACTTCTACGCTCCAAGACGCCACCTCCGATCAGCCAGCCACGCCCTCGCCGCCGTCCCCCGCATCCGAAGAGCGACAACAGGAGGAAGGTCCTTCTCCTACCTGGCCGCCAAGACCTGGAACTCCCTCCCGACTGACCTGCGCCTGACCCAAGACCACCTCTCCTTCAGGAAGAAGCTGAAGACCTGGCTGTTCGAGCAGTAACGGCACCCCCCCCCAAGCGCCTTGAGACCCTACGGGTAAGTAGAGCGCTCTATAAATGTCCTTGATTGATTGATTGCTTGAATTGCGTTGCAACTGCAATGCATTTCCTGCAATCCTCTGGAGGCCGTATGCTCCGAATGCTGTGTTAACCTTTACACCTACCTCAAGCAGATGCAGGGTTTTGACGCAGCATGAGCCTAAAAGTGACAAAGAGTAATCTTGTAGATTTCACTCAGCCACTTTTAGGAGGTGTTCCTATGCTAGAACACCCCCTCCTCCCCCTGCGCAGGAATGCCTCCTTCCGGTACAGAGATTTACAATGTGATGCATCTCTCAGATGCATCACATTGTAAATATCACACCCCATGGCGCATCTTTTGCACCACCATTGCTTCACAAAAGTGACGCAACGGCAGTGTAAAAGAGGCACAAGGGGGTTGTAAATCTGCCCCTAACACCTAAAAAATTCACGCAGGCAGTTTCACCAGCAGTGAAAAAGGAAGCATAGACTTGTCATATATTTATGCACATATGTTGCATTCAAGTGTTTTGGAAGTACTACAGTATACTATAAGTAAACACCTTACAGATTTATACTGTAGCACTTCCTTATAGTTCTGCACATTCACATTTACCATACACTACTAATGTATTCATTCATTAATTTATGCACTCTACACTAATTCCTACAAAGTTTTACACACTATCATAGAAATATAGCCCTTTTTTTGAGCAGTTAAGGTAGTTCTGAAAATAACAGTTTTTTGTGTTTTTTGTTTTGATTTTTTTTTTTTTAGAACTGTTTTTTTTAACGGAAAAAAGAAACTGTAAACAAAAAAGTGTTCAGCAGGAACAAATAAACAAAAAAAATGTGCGTTGTGAGCAACGGTGCTCCTGTTTGCGCCAGATAATAAAGTCAATTGACTGCTCCCCATGGCAGAGTACCTCATTGCAAAATTTGCAATGGATGACTAAGTCAGCAAAATCTGGTCGAATATCCGGATGTGGACTGCTTTCCTCTGTGGGTGGTGCTCGTGAAGTGCTGGAAACAGCAGGTGAAGGTTTGTTCCGCCGTCTATCAGAGCAAGCTCTTGCATAAATGCGATGGTGGAGGATTTTTACATAATGCACCATGCTTGCTGTCCCGAATGAATATTTCTTCGTTGGATCACCTCTGGAGAGTGTAGTGTCACAGATTTTACAGGTGACCTTTGGTGCATTCACCTTTTTCAGTCCTTCTGGAAAAGTGAAAAACTTCCAGATTACTGCCTCCTTTTTTTCATGTGGCTCCTCTGGTACAAATTCCTCTTCTGATGAATGTTCTGAAAAGGATTCCGGAAGTGCAGCCATATTAAAAATGTTCTAAAATGACAAGAGCTCCAGAGAAGAGATGGTTCTCCTGAGAAAGTCAAATAAGAATGATTGGAATGGGGGAGGTCTTTCAACAGTTGGAATAGAAAGTGTTATGAACCAATCAAGTGTCTTGTTTTGAAGTCACATGGGGTGCTTGTAGGGTACGCTTACGCTGTGCGTACAGATGAAGTTTGCCGCGATTTGTGTAATTGCTTTTAAAAGTTATATATGCTTATAAAAACTCAATGAATTCCATTTTCATAATTATGCCAGATGTCTTCCCTTAACATTTCCATTAAATACATAAATATGTATTTTTAAAGAATTAGAAACTTTTGCGCAGTACACAGTGCGCGTACGGGGCACCGCGCAAACGTGCATAGCGTGACGTGGAAGCGCCGATGCAACGCGGAACGGCGAGACGTATTCGTAACGTATGTGCGGGTACGCGCAGAGAACAATTACATGTACAAAGGACGGTGCGATCAGCGTACGCATACCATACGATTATGAAAAAAATACAAAAGGGAAATATATAGAATTACATTTTAAGACATTAAAAAACATTAAATTACTAAAAACAATATTTTTGAATTTTGTTTTTTATTATTTTACATACAAAATATGTTATGTAATTTAAAAAATAAAATACCTAAAAATAATTATTACAAAAATGTAGGAAATTACTATCAAAATAAATAAGTATAAAAATTATTACATTTTAAAATTATCATTTACAAAACCTTTGAAATTCACTGAAAAAACCATAGGTTTCAGCCAAGTTATAGTTAGGAATTAGCATTTAAAAAACCTTGGAAATTCACTGAAAAAACCATAGGTTTCACATATGTTATAGTTAGCTGGACATTTCACTCATACAAAACCATTGAAATTCCCCCATTATAGTTAGTTCAGCTAACTATAACTTGCGCGCCCGCGTCGCATATTACATCACTCATGACATGGTCAGTGACATCACTCATGACATCACTGATGACATCTCAAATGACATCACTAATGACATCACTGATGACATCATCCTTGTGAAAGAGTGGCAGACCACCTCTCACCCTAATATAACCTTTGATACACACATTCAAAAATAGAAATTAAAATTTTCAAAAAAATGGAGATACCAATACCAGTTACAACAACCTATTCAGTAATTCCAACATCTACATACACATCCACTCATTCACCAACATTTCTATATAGTCACTCAAACATGTACTCACTCATCATATGTACTTATACTCCTATACATCTTGTTACACACCGATACTCATCCATAGAGTTACATACACACATACTCACACATGCAAAAATCCATTTACTTGCATATACAGCTATGCACACACCACTACACTTACTTCTACAGAAACGTAGAACAATCTCCTATAGAAACACATACTTATTTATACAGGAACTCTTCCAATCTCTCACTCTCACATATACTCACTTATATACATCAATACTCACATATACTAGTTTAAAACATATGTAGTTACTCATAAAGATACTATTGAGACAGTCATTCCTTCACTAACACACTCATACACACACTCATCCACCCATACTGTCCTGCACACATGCTGTCTTCAAAACACATACAAACAGTGAGTCAGTCATTCATGCATCTGTGCGCTAAGTAATACCCCCCACCAAACCATACAGACACTCATTCTGATACTCAAAAATCCAACTAATAACCCATATAGACACTCATGTAGCTACTCACCAACCCATGCAGCCACTTATACACAAAGTGAGACACTGATACAGATATTTACATATTTAAACATTACTCGATAATACATGTATTCACTAAGATACACTTAAAAAATCAGTTATACAATCAATTTTTTAAAGAAACATCCATTTAGACACTTATTTACCCATTTATTCTTCCACCGACCTTTAGATATACATATATAAAAAATATTTATTTTTCAGAAAGACACACATTCACTGGATGATGTCATCAGTGATGTCATCAGTGATGTCATTTGAGATGTCATCAGTGATCTCATGAGTGATGTCACTGACCATGTCATGAGTGATGTAATATGCGACGCGGGCATGCGAGTTATAGTTAGCTGAACTAACTATAATGGGGGAATTTCAATGGTTTTGTATGAGTGAAATGTCCAGCTAACTATAACATATGTGAAACCTATTGTTTTTTCAGTGAATTTCTAAGGTTTTTTAAATGCTAATTCCTAACTATAACGTGGATGAAACTTATGGTTTTTTAGTGAATATATACACATATACATACATATCCATATAAAATGAAATCTAATTAAAAAATTATATTATAAATCAAAATATTATATTATTTAATCATTTTTAAACTTACATTTTGCACTCCATTGAGTTCAACAGTAGGGAAAGTGTTGTATATCGGAGAGGAAAAAATTAGTATTCCCACTCTAGTGAGTGCAACCGTAGGGAAAATCTTGGATAGGGAAGGGGGGAAATGTACTATTCCCACTCCAGTGAGTGCAACAGTAGGGAAAGTGTTGGAAAATGGAGGGGTAAAAATTACTCTTCGAACTCTAGTGAGCGCAACAGTAGGAAAGTGTTGGAAGCGTAGGGGTAATTATTCTTATTCCAATTACTGCAAAATTAGGGAAGGTGTTGGATAGCGAGGGGTATAAATTACTATTCCCACTTCAGTGAATGCAAAAGTAGGGGAAGTGTTGGATAGCGGAGAGGTAAAAATTACTATTCCCACTCCAGTAAATGCAACAGCAAGGAAAATGTTGGATAGCAGAGGGGAAATATGTACTATTCCCACTCCAGTGAGTACAACAGTAGAGAAACTGCTGGATAGCGGAGGAATAAAAATTACTATGCCCACTCCAATGAGTGCAACAGTAGGGAAAGTCTTGGATAGCGGAGGGGTACAATGTACTATTCTCACTCCACTAAATGCAACAGTTGGGAAAGTGTTGGATAGCGGAGGGGAAACATTTACTATTCCCATTCCAGTGAGTGCATCAGTAGGGAAAGTGTTGGATAGCAGAGGGGGAACAAATTACTATTCCCCCGCTAGTGAGTGCAAAAGTAGGGAAAGTGTTGCATAGCGGACGGGTAAAAAATACTATTCCCTCTCCAGTGATTGCAACAGTAGGGAAAGTGTTGGATAGCCGAGGGGTACAAATTACTATTCCCACTCTAGTGAGTGCAACAGTAGGGAAAGGGTTGGATTGTAGATGGGTAAATCAGGATTGGAGTTGCTGTGAATACCCCGCAGATGGGGTGCACTCCAAGACGCTGCACGCTGCATTCCTGCCAGGGTAGGTAAGGCTTCTTTCAGGCTTAACAGCCCCAGGAGGACTCGCTGCTGAAAGTGTTGCAGCACTAAGGCACTATTGACTTGACTTTAATAGTCAGAGTGGAGCCTTGAGATATGGCATGCAAGTTGAGCGTTCCCTATTTGTGGTCACCAGTGAATGGAGAATAACCACCATTCCATTACGAGTAAAGAGTGGAGCAGGGAATTACCATTGAAACTATAGAAGGCCTAACTCAAGGGGGAAATGTGTTATTGTCTGTGAATGTCACATCATTCCTTTGAATGAGTGGAGTGAGAAATAAAATACTTCTATTTTCTATAAATGTATTTGGCTCAACATTGATTTATTACTGCAGCTATTCGCTGTTTGAGTTGAGCCTTCGTTCACTAATCTGTATGCTCACATCAACCTTGAGCGAGCCCTTGATTGCTTGTTCATGTCAACCATTGAGAGTCAAGTGCAGAAGGGGATCTTAGCCCAGTTGTTTGGAACGCATAGTTGGACCGGTCCCCGGACATCGAGAGCAGGGCCGGACTGGCTACCGGGCAGTCTGGAATGCTGCTGAGCTGGGGGCTGATTTTGTTGATGCAGACCTGCGTCTACTAAGCAAAATTCGTTTGCTGTCATTATTTTGAAGCAGACGCAGGCCTCCATGATTGAAATCAGCCCCCACCGCAGTGAAATCAGACCCCAGCTCGGCAGCATTCCAAACTGCGTTAGTCAGTCCGGCCCTGATCAAGAGTGAAAGGCATTAATCCCCACGGTTTGGCTCAGTAGCTCCTGTGTGACCTCTGAAAGGGGTTCTGACAGTCATGTAAAAATGTCTGTGTGATTGTATTTTCATTACAGTTATATATACATCATGAATGCTCTCCTCTGTGCCTACATGAGTTCTCGTGCACACCACTCTTTGCTCCAGATAGATGACTTTAAAAATATCTATTTTTTAATTTATGCATCTGCATCTAGTCTTTGGAACATTTTCCAAAGAAGCTACCTGAAGACAAATGAACGTTGATGAACTTTTTGTAGTGTCGCTTTTATAGAATGTGCACGCTTAATCTGATTCCCATTCCAAAGTCAAAGCATTAGTTTCAGGTTTATACTGTACAAGATGCGGCGATATGTTTGAAGTTTTATATATTGTATGTGTCCCTGTGCTCGAGTTACAATGACTGCTTCTCTTCCCCTTTCTTCACGCTTTCAAAATTTCCAGAACTGTTGCTATGACTTCAAAACATTGTGACAGTGATGCTACGCGGCTGAAGGCGATGCTGAAAGGGAACACAGTGTCTTGCTCAAATACACGAACTATTTGCACATGCAGCAAGTCTTGCGGTCAATGGCATTACAGTTCTCTATTATGGCACAATCTTTATCTATTTTTTTGTTGTTTGCGAAAAAAAGCCTTAGTTATTCTCATCCATCTTTCTGGATTTCATCCACTTTGGTTTGTTTCCATTTAAGAGTCAAGGATGTTACGTTGTCATTACTGCCAAAAATTAGATTTTACATTTAGCCAACATTAAAATGAATATCTAACTGTATGCCATTGAAATCCTAGGAAATACGCTGCCAGTGCTCAATTTGAAAAAGAATAAGTGCCTGAGCCCAAAGTTTTAGCCTAATGTCAAGACTGGTAGGCTGGATCCCTCCTTATGCCTCTTTACCTCTATCTCATTCATTCTGGCAGGTCCTTTCTGATGGCTGCTTTCTCCCTTTGTCATTCTGTTTCTGTCTTACCCTCTCTCTTTCTTTAGGCTTTTATGTTTTTCTCTCTTGCTCTCGGTCATAGTCTAATGAGTTAAAATAAGTGCCACCTGTATCCACCAGTTTAAATTAATGCCATCCATATGTGTTACATTTCTCATAATGGGTAAATTGCACGTGTTGTTATATTGCTCTTTTTTTCAGATATCTTTTGCATCTGCACATTCATCATCGACCATTTCATTGTTATGACATTCTTTCCCACTGTTGACCATCCACCTATCCATCCACCTGTGTGTGTGCGCCCATCCGTTAACTTGTCCAATCGTCCACCCATCCATCCACCCTCCCACCCACCCATCCATCCATCGATCCATCCAGCCAGCCACCCAGACATCACTCCATCGATCTATCCATCCATCCACCTAGCCATCTATCCATCCACCATTGCATGTCTGCCCGTCAATTTACTGTAAAACGAACAAATGTCTAGTTCTGTCTACTAAAAGACGCATTATGAGTCCTCCATTTCTTTAACTCGGAAACATATATGAAGACCCTGCTGTACATATGCTTTAAAACAATAGAAAAAGTAGAAAAACTTGCAATTAGCCACAATGGCTACGATGGAAAAAGCAAGAGAGCATGGGCTATGCAAGACCTGCAGGGATGAGAGGCATCTTACAGTTTCACATAGTTAAATCCTATTTCAACATGGAGATCAGTTTTCAGTGAACAATGACAAAAGAAAAATTGCCCTTGGCTACCTGTGTTCAGGACCGCATCTGAAACCTACAGATGGTATACAGTACTACAGCAGGTGAGTGAATTAAGGATGATATTCCTCATGCCGGAGTGAGGATCCTGTACTATCATGCTGTCTTATAGAAATGCAACTGCCAAAACTAAAATGGGATTTTTTAAAGGTTCAGTGACAGAAACCCAATGGCTAAATCCATCCCTCCTTACCAGAGTAGGCAGTGACCATTGGAAGCCTATGTGAAGGCAGGTAGTAGCTGGTTCTGATTGTGGCTTTCTTTAAAACCAGCTCATAAACAGTCTTAATCAGTCGGTAATTGCTTTTATTGTTAAATGATCTTCAGCGACAGAATATTTAGTTTGAAAGTGCTGCAGTGTAAACACCTACCTTAAATTTGATGAGTGAGTGGAAGAGCAAGCGCCCTGGCTTCCTTTGGGAGTTCAGATATTTTGGAAAAACAAGACTAAATATTGCGTTTCACAGTCTGATTCTCACACACATTGGCAAAAAATTGTCACATTTGTTAGGGGCACTAATGAAACAACCCATTGTCAGTAGTGACCCTGGAAAAGCTCTACTTCCGCAGGGATGTTGAGATGCAGCATTACTGTGAAAAGCAGAAAGAATGATGAGATGGTAGTAATACCGGAAGTTCAACTCTGTCCACTGTGTCGGGGTAGGCTGCCGTGCCCCCGTGACGACCGCTGTCCCTGGGGGGGGGGGCATCGCACCCCTACATGTGCCAAGTTGCTACATTATCTCTGGAACATGCCTGGCTTTAAAATGCCAGCTGCACGCCTGCGCTGGATCTGCATACTTGAAGCCTCCCCCTCCCAGAAGCAATAGTGCCCACACCATCATTCACTCCCGCCCTTTCACACATAACACCATCCCTACCCAAATGATACTCTGGACACGTGGTATGGGAAAGAACTGTTGCAGGTTTATTTTCATACAACAACGTATGACGTTTAGGTGGGTCATCTTACGGGCGATCCAAAGCAGGCTGCCCCTCTTGACCTGCATGCCTAAAGAGCCGTCTTGCACGGTGAGTCGATGCTCTGACGGTGCAGCACATTGCCATCTTTGTTATACTCCCGCCCCCCCTGTCAGGGCAGAGCGGTGTGGCACACCCCCGGTTGGTTCAGGCCCCCGACCACCTGAAGGACTAACGGGGCGCCGTCTCGGTTTCCGGGAACCTCCTGCGGCTCCTGGTCCTTGGCTCTGGCACCCTTACTGTGCCATGCAGAGGTACCCTTACTGTACCATTCTGCCGCAGAGGCACCCCTACTGTACCCGTCTGTCTCCAGATCGCCCTGTAACTCCGCCTGCAACACAAAAAAGAAAATTACAACATTCTATCACACCGCCCGCCGCTCGAGCTGCTGGGTCAGGGTTAGGGAGGGAACAGCACTTGAGCCGCGGGCGGACAGCTTGCAAAAGAGGCCGGGCCGAGGGCGAGCCATGGTTAAATAGGGGGGGGGTATGTCCCTCCCAACAGGTGAGCCCACCCCTGGCCGGTGTCCGGTGGATGCGGGGAGGGGCCAGGAGCCCCGCTTCCTCCTTTCTCCGCCCCCCTGCATTGGCTAGCGTTGCGACTAATGATACTATCGCGCTGCCTTGCTCATGTTCCCCTGCGGGTCACGCAGTCAGCGGCATAGTGCCCACACCGTCATTCGCTCCCGCCCGTTCACACATAACACCATCCCTACCCAAATGATACTCTGGACACGTGGTATGGGAAAGAACTGTTGCAGGTTTATTTTCATACAACAACGTATGACGTTTAGGTGGGTCATCTTACGGGGAATCCAAAGCAGGCAGCCCCTCGCTGACCCGCATGCCTAAAGAGCCATCTTGCATGGTGAGTCGATGCTCTGACGGTGCAGCACATTGCCATCTTCGTAATACTCCCGCCCCCCCTGCGAGGGCGGAGCGGTGTGGCGCACCCCCGGTTGGTTCAGGCCCCCGACCGCCCGAAGGACTAACGGGGCGCCGTCGTGGTTTCCTGGAACCTCCTGCGGCTCCTGGTCCTTGGCTCTGGCACCCTTACTGTGCCATGCAGAGGTACCCTTACTGTACCATTCTGCCGCAGAGGTACCCTTACTGTACCCGTCTGTCTCCAGATCGCCCTGTACTCCGCCACATCTCTGGGGGAGGCCCCCGTCGATGACAGAGCCAACGTTTGTCGTCCCTCATCTTTCCTTACATATTTATTTACTGTCATAGCATATAGAGATGGAAAAATGGCATTGAGAGTTATCGGTGATAAATACCACATTACATATCCAGAGTTTATTTTATTTATTTTATTTAATGCGATTGTATATATCACGAACATTACTCGAAGAAGTCAGAGCGTGTTACAAATAGGGAATTTCTTTCACTGGCCAGGCTAGGGACATCAGACGCACCCCATTGGGTGGAGCCAGCATTGTGTGGGGAAAACCCAGACCCATTCAGGACCTCAAACCAGACGGTCAAGCCACAAGCAGGCCCAGGCTCACTCCTCCCCTCACATCAGCATGCTAAACACTCCATTTACCACCGGGGCAGACCCTCCCAGACTCTTGGAGCCAGGCTCACCAGCCAGCCTCAGCCAATCACACGCCAGACACAAATTACACAAATATGCCAACTTCTAAAAGTGGCACTTTTCCACTAGACACAATCATTCCGCATATACCATTGCGCAGCATTCAATCTCACGAGTTCGCACATACCAAACTCGACCCTGCACTCCCCACACATCAGGAACTACCATGGGCATACATATTCCTCATTCATTCCTATGGGAGGGCAGGTCACTCACCACACTTACACAGAGAGCTCACGCACTTTACACTGTACCACAGTGAAAAAGTGCGCAGAGGCCTAAAATCACCAACACCAGGTCACAGAAACAGGCTAGGAAAAAGCAAAAAGTCTCGGGGTGAACCTGCCAAAAGGGCCGGGTCCAACACAACCCCCTTCCAGCCAAAGTTACCCGAAGAAGTCAGAGTGTGTTACAAAAGAACCAGTTGCGATACAAAATGACTTAGGATTACATGAATTACATAAAAGATACAAACAGAATTTGCTTTGCAAATGTACAAGTTGTAAAGTCACAGAAGGTAGATATACAGACAGAGAAAATTGCAAATGTACAAGTTGTAAAGTCACGCAAGGCAGAGATACAAATGGATAAACTCTAAGAATCACACAGGAATGGTAGTGAGTAAAAGGTCTACTACATATACTAGTGGTTAGAGTTATCTCTATATACATATATATACAAATAGATTTTCTCAGGATTTTTGGTGAGGGAAGCAGCATGCTGGATACAGGATGTGCTGGGTCGAACCAAGTAGGCAGAGTCCGCAAAAGTTAACAAGGGGGCGGCCGATGCTCTCCCCCCTCCGATCCCTGTTGTTTTAGTTTGCAAGTACCCCAAGCAGTTATTATTGTGGCTGAGTTTAAATTGATGTCTATGAATTCTCTTATATGTTCTCTAAGTTGTAGGATAAATGTTTGGTCAGACATCAGTGAACTAGGAAATGTAAATTGTCGTGCCTCTCATTTTGTATTATAAATATTAAATTCCAGGAGTATAGGATTATGATCAGATGTTATCCTAAGGGCACAGTTCTATCTTACATCCTTCTATAATTCTATCCGTGGCCCATACTAGATCAATTCGGGAACAGAGTCTATGAGGTGCTGAGTAATAAGTGAACCCTGAGATTTTAGGGTGCATAGATCGCCATACATCCTTCAGGTTATGTAAGCGGCTTATTTCCAATATCGCAGCCCTAACTTTACGCATGCGCGGAGATGTACCTTGCCTTGTAGAATCAACCGCATAGCTCATAACACAATTAAAATCCCCCATAATCAGTAATTCCCCCTCCCAATCTAATAGTTCAATATTTAACAAATCATACATTATTGGTTCGTCAATGTTAGGCCCATATACTACACAAAATACATATATTTGATGTTCAAGTTTCACTTGAGCAATTACCCATCTGCCTCTAGGATCAGCAGCAGTTTTAACAACTTCTATCGTGAAATGCTTCTGCTTCAATAATGCAACCCCTCTGATTGAAGCACCCAACGTAGAACAAACAATAAGATCGTATCCCATGTGGCCCAGTAGTTTTCTATCTTTAAACCTGATGTGAGTCTCAGATATCATTGCTAAATTTGGTTTATACATATTAAGTTCCTCCTGCACTAGTCTTCTTTTTTGCCTACTATTGAGGCCGGCCACGTTCCAAGCCAAACACCTAATCAAAATCATGTTGAGACCGTAAATTAATGCACTTCCTCTGTTTTTTTTAGATATTTCAATAAACAAATATTACTTTTTTTTCTCCCCCAATCTTTTCTGCTTCTTGTGATAAATTTTTCCCCCTTACAATTAATGTTATCCAGTTCTCCGTCCCAGTGATGCAATTTTTACCCTGAGTTTCCCAACGCCCCCAACCCCTACCTTGCAGCTCTCTGCCCCACCCCCACCCATTTCTACGCTTACATGGAGGTCCCCCATTAGACCAGCTGCCGCTGTAGTGGCAGCATAAGGCGAATTCATGGCCCCGAAAGTCCGGCCGTGCAATACTACAAACTCATATCAATATATTAAATCTTGCAGAATCTTGTATCAAAATATAGAAAAAGAAAAGAAAAACATATAGATTTAACTACAAGAAAACTTGAAAATTTCCGAGACCCAGTCCCATCCCCACATATTCTGCACACAGAGTGCTAGATCATTGTTCATAAGCTAGTACCTATAATATACTTCTTTGTCCATTTTTCTCCAATTTCCATTTACTCAGGATTAGCTCAACCTCCCTTTCTTCAGAGAAGTAGTATACACGTGTGTTCTTTAAGACCTTTAACTTAGCAGGCACTTGCAAAAAGGCTTTGCCCCCTAATTCCTTTATTGGATCAATATACTGTCGAAGTTTCCATCGGCGCTCCATTGTTAGTTTACTTAAGTCTGATCTGACAAAAAAAGTAACTGAGTCAATGGTAACTGGAGTGTTTGGTCTTGCCTTCAATGAGATTGCTTGGCGAAGTAAAAAATTACCAATACAGATCAACATTGGATGCAGGCACAGGCTACCCTTATTTCTCTGGACCAGAGGAAGGCGGTGGGCTCGTTGTATTTGTGAGTCCCAATCCCAGTCCGATAGCTCAGGGAATGCTTTCTGAAATAAGTGAACCATATACGCTCTGGGATCGGCTCCTTCAGTCCCTTCCATTATACCGAATATGAGTAGATTCTGTCTTCGTTGTCGGTTTTCCAAATCCTCAATTTTGGCTTGCATTTGAGAGATCTGGACCTCGTGTTTATTGACTGCAATCTCAGAGTTAGTGGACTTCTCTTCCGTTAACACAACTCTCCGTTGTAGCTCTTCCATCTCCTGGGACATAGCCCCCAATTTAAGAGACATCTCTTGTAACGTTGATTGAGTTTTACTGCTATCCTCCCGCATCTGTTGATAATGTGTATGAGCTTCGTATTTTTGTTCATTGAGTAGCTGTAGAATCATCTGGAATGACGAGGATACCTCCCCCTGAAGATTCCAATCATTAGGTGTAGTATTTTGAGAAACATTTGAGGGGAGTGTGTCATTGATGTTATCTGCCCCCATTGAAGTAAAGTCAGTGTCTTTAGTTACTGCTAAACTAGAGGTTTCAAGCACTGCATTTGAAGTGGGAGTCATTCGCGGTACTACTGCCTGGGAGGAAGAAGAGGGGAATGAAGAGGTCCCAGTTGTTCCCGGAATAGCAGTCGGGGTGTCACCGTCAATTACCGATACCACTACAGAAGTAATTTCAACACCATGGGAGTGTGCCCCCTCTGGGACAGCAACTGTCTCATTACCAGTGTCGACTGGGCTGTTCCCGGAGAGTCTCAATGCCATAGATTTAACTCCACCTTTAGCCTGCACCCATTTCCAAATGGGGCTATTCTCTGCAATTACTTTTGCCATAGTCGATTTTGATTTTGATTTATTTGCAGTTTTTTTCCCTTTATTCTTAGCCTTACATCTTCCTTTTTTCACACTATTGGCCTTGTCTTTAGCTGAGCACGAGGGTGTATTATTATCTAGATCAGGGAAGTCGCTGTATTCCTCTTCCTTTTCAGTACCCTCCTCGTGTTCATTAAATATAGTTTCCGGAATATTCTCTGCTTCCCTGGTTATCACCTCTCCTGTCACTACTATCGTCTCAGCTTCCGTCAGCTCTTTATCACAAAGATCTTCTAGGGCCTCTGTTAGTGATACTGAAGCGAGTGCAGATGGCATGGGATTAGCATTAATGTTACTGTTACCGGGAGTTTCTAATTGAGCCTCTGCTCTAGTCTGAGCATTCACACTGGCATTACAGTCTTTTAATAGTATTGCATTCACTTCCTCAACATCCATAGGGGTATGGGCATCCGTTTCTGTTTCTGTTTCTGGAGCAGATCCCAAAGCAGTAATTATAGAGTTATTTTCTCCATTAGATGGAATAGCAGCAATTTTGTGCTGTGGCCCCAAAGGATCAGGAGTATCTAGTAACTCTGTATGGTCACCAGCAACTGACTTCCGTATGTTTTTATCTGATACTAAATTAGATTTAACTAGTGGAGGTAGGAGTGGTTTGCTAGCATTTAAGAGAAAACTTCCTTCTTGTCGCTAATAGGCCTGGGGTCCAAGATGGCGGATTGACGCCGTCAGAGTGGAGAACGGCTGCTGAAGGTCCGGCCATGCATGCCATGGCTCGCTAGCTGCTAATCAGCCAAGACCCGGTGCAGAGGATCGAGCGCAGTACGGGAGCTGAGACAACCGCTAATTATGCCTGCAAGCTGAGGAGGAATTGTTTTTGCTGGAGGAGCTGTTTGCAGAGTTGAAGGCTGATTGAGAGCCGGTGGAGGACGCGGAGCGGGAGAGGCGGAGTGGCGGAGCAGTGGATGGAGCGCCGCACGGGAGCTCAGAGTGCCTGCAGCTGAGGAGGAACGGTTTTGCTGTATCACTGCGGCGAAGGCACATTGGGCTGATTTAAGCTGCAGATCGAGAGTTTAGCGTTCGGTGTTTGGAGGGTACAGAGGATACGGAGTTGGAAGCACTGGGCAGAGCTGTGGATACTAGTGGATACCGGCGGCTGGAGAGGAATGGCAAAAGAACACAGAGCGGTAACAGAGCGAGAGCTGGATGAGGCGTCTGAGGCTGATTGAGAGCCGGGTAAGAGAACTGCTGCGGTCATTCCGGCTTCCGCACTTCCACTCTGAAACTACTAGGGGGGTGTCGGTGTTTGGCAGGCTCAGCCTTCCGGTTCATTGGGGGTTTAACTTTGGGTCCAGTTTTTGGCCATTGGCATCAGTGGAGAACTTTGTAATGGCGCCAAAACCTCAAACCAGAAATGTGTGAGTCATGAAACAGACTGGGGCAAATAATGTCTTGGATAATGATGCAGCATCTACAGTAGGGGCGGCTACAGGAGCTACTACGGGGGGATTAGCTGTGAAAATCCCAGATGGGGAAAAAATCTGGAAAATCGGAGAAAATTCAATTTTCAATTGTTTCTATACTTTGAAAGTCTTCACTGATACAGAAATGGAGTTCTGCCAGTATTTCAGTGATTGGTGCTATTGCCTTCCATGTACATCACTAGTGGGTGCATGCCCACTCTCTACACGAAGTGAATGAACTATACATACAAGTGCAGGGGTTTCAGAAATCAGACTTGTCACAATTTATAATCTGAGGGCAGGGAAACATGGTGGCAGGTTGTCGCTGGTCACGGGAGCTCCCGGACCAAAGAGGGGATGTAGGCTTTATGTATTTCTCTCTCTTTGGGAATGGGGTCACAAAGGGTGGATTGTGTTGCCCAGGATGTAGAAAGGGGGGTTCCCAGGGGGGCAGGGGGGAAAAGGCACTGGGTGTGGGGTGCATTGGGATGCAAGAAATACATTTGTCCTCATTATGCTATCTTTAGAAGGGATGAAGGACTTGCTTGGGTCTAAATGGGTTGAGAAATGGAATCAAGGTTCAATGCTAAAGAGGATAAAGCAGTTTGCGAAAATGAATATGGATAGGCCGAATGTATTTAACCTCTTAACAAGGAATGTGAATGGGTTGAGAACTAGGAAGAAAGTGTCCTGGGTCATAGAAATTCTAAAGAATAGCGAGGCACAAATTATACTGCTGCAAGAGACCCATCTGGAAAGGAGCAAGTGCAGACAATATTTTAGTAAGTTACAATGGGTCCAGGAGGTAGTGTGTTCAGACCAGAGAGGAAGCACTAGAGGAGTGGCTATTATTATCAGCAGTAACTCGGGAATAAGGCTAGTTAAATATGAATCTGATCTTTCTGGTAGATGGTTAGTGGCCACTCTATTAATTCAAGGTAGGCCATTGGTGTGTGCAGCATACTATGGACCAAACAATGACAACCCAGAGGCCCTAATAAAGCTTGACTCTTGCTTATTGGAGACAAAAGCCCGATTGTACGGAGTTAGACCAAACATCCAAAGTTAAATGTATTAACCCTCCAAAAACATTTTCCAGACTGAAGAGTATGATGAGGGAATTCAACTTGATTGATATCTGGCACAGCAAGATATGGGAAGTTAGGGACTTTACCTTCTGTAGTAAGAAGTACAGGCATTTTTCCCGTATTGATTATTTTCTTCTAGATCAGGAGCTATATGCGGATGTGGAAGCAGTAACCCAAATTCCAGCGATCCTGTCAGATCATTCTGTAGTAGCCATGTCTCTGAGGTTTCGTCAAAAAGAGTGGCAGAGATGGTGGACGCTGGATAGGACTATATTATTGGATGAGGAAGTGGTTTGTGAAAAACCTTCAGTCGAATAGGGCTCAGCAGAAGGGCAAATAGTCTGGGATGCTTTTAAAGCATATCTAAGGGGGGGTTTTAAGGTATATAATGGTGGGAAAGAGGCGGGTGGTGAAGCAGGAAGACGTGAACAGAATTTGAGAGATTAAGGCAAAAGAAGGAGATTTACAGAAGGCTTCGATGGATGGCTTAGATAGTGTGCCTGTACTTTGTAAAGATTTGGAGAGGCTGCAGGCAGAATTCCAGGCACAATTAGAGAAAAAGCTACTTGATAGATGGAAAGTGAGTAAGCTTCAACATTTTGCTTATAAAAAGCAATGTAGCTCATTGCTAACCTGGAAGGCCAAAACAGACAGGGCCAGAAACACAATACAGGACTAACTAGTAGGGAGTCAGTCAGTCAAGAAAGCTGTATTTGATTGTTTGCACAGACAATCATAAAAGCACATAGAAAATACAGTACATTTATTCATACAGAAAAAAACACATATTCAATTATTTATACTACATTTAAAAAAGTTAAAAGCAGTATTAAACTAAAATAAGCTCTTGACCGAGTGTATCAGATCATGGACAGTTGCTTCCTATAGGACAAGACTTTTTTCAAAAAGATCAATATCCTAAACACAGTATGTTCATTATTTAAAAGTTGTAGAGCCAAAAAGGCTGGTCAGCATTGGCGCAGCCCAAGCTGTTTGAGAATTGGCAACAAGTGCAGGGCCCTTGCAGCAGAGTAAAATTTACAGAAAAAGGGTGACATGGCTCATGGACTGTGGGGACAAATTATCACAGGGGCTGGATTGGAGATTTTGAGACAAGTCATTTGGTGTGGGAAAAGTGACTAGTCGATAAAAAATTCCCAGCCTAAAATGGGTCATTAGGAACCTATCATAGTCAGGTAAGGTTGAATGTTAAAAGTGATTTAAGCCATCTGATTGTGCAGAACGGTGGGTTTTAAAATTTCAGACAACATTCTAGCAGCAGCATTCCCTCTTTTCTTTTCCTTGTTATAAGCTTAATGGAGCGGGGATCAGTGATAAACTCAGGATGGCCAAGATCCTTTAAAAAGTTATACACATATCTTAGCCATGGAATCCTTATTGTTCCTTCCAGGTTCAGCGTATCCGCAAGAATTTCTCTATTTAAATTGGCCTCATCTTTTGACCACAGCCTGTGCCATAAAAGCACAGGTTCAAGCCTAATCAGGTACGAGATAAATGGAAGCCCTAACTCTGCGTGACAAACCCTTGCAGAGGAACCTTTCGGTAAGCATAAGATGTATCTTAAAAATGAGTTTTCCACTCTCTGGATTGGAAGTAAATCAGCAAAACCCCACACCCCGCTGCCATAGAGTGCCGCTGCAACGCACTTTGCTTTATACAGTTTTAAAAGTTCTACGGGGGGCGTTTTCCTAATTTTCTGGCAAAAGTTATTAAAGCAGATGTAGTGCGTAATAAAACCAACCTTATAGCTAAAACTGCTTGGGCCCAGGTTTTGTTATGGGCAAAGAGAATTCCCAAGTAGGAGAACTTCTTTGCAACCCCAATTTTCTGCCCTGCCACAAACATGTCCTTGTGCTTCTTGATGTCAGTACCACAGCGCATAATGAAAGTTTTGGACGAGTTTACTCTTAAACCTAGGTCTTTCACAAAGAGGGAGAAACTATCCAGGACACGCTGAAGACCTTTTTGGGTATGGCATATCAGTACTGCGTAATCCGCATACAGGTAATTAGTAGGGAGTCAGAAGAGCTATAACCTAATGCAGATATATGTGGAGAAGTCCAAAGCTTTATGAGAGACCTCTATAGTGAAAATATACAACCTGGCCGGTGGGTATAAAGGATTGGTTAAGAATGACAACACTCCCACAATTAACAAATGAACAGAGGAAATCCTTAGAGGGAGAGATCACAGATGAAGAGATCAGGGTGCAGTGTAGGAAAATGGCAATGGGAAAGGCAGCTCAGTGTCTCCCAGTTGAGGCCTTTTCCTGCATTTTGAAGATAGTGGTTCCAGTTTTAAAATTTAACTAAATATATATTGGTGGGTAAATATTTTAGAAACCGAATAAGGACCCACAGAAAGTGGATTCGTATAGACCAATATCCCTCCTAAATACGGACTATAAGATTTTTTCTGGAATTGTAGCATCACGACGAGTATAGGTTATAAAAGGGGTTATTCATGCCTACCAAAGAGGCTTTATACTCGGGAGGCAGCTAAATGAATTAACATTTCAGTTGATGGGGGTCGTAGATATAGTGGAGGCACGGAATTTACCTCTAACTATAGTGGCAGTAGATGCAGCTAAGGCTTTTGACCAGGTGCATTGGGTATATCTGTGGGAGACATTAAGTAGCTTTGGTTTTCCGCAGAATGTGGTGAAGGCTGTACAAAATCGTTAATATTGCCCTAGGGACAAGGAGAACTTTTGAATTGGTTTTAGCATCTCAAGAGGAACAAGTAAAGGTGGTCCTGCTTCTCTTCAATCTATATATAGAGCCTTTCGCTAACTTGATAAGGAAAGATTCTACCATCCTGCCCTTCAAATCCTTTGGGTTTGAAGCTAAACTGGCTCTATATGCAGATGATCTGATCCTTTACACTGGCAATCCACAAAATGCAATTCCCAATTTGATGAGGAAGGTGGAGAGTTTTGGTCAAAACTCGGGTATAAAGTGAATACGGAAAAAAATGAGATAATGGAATAGAGCCTGAAGAGTCAGAGGGCTAAAACCCAATGGCGCTATCTTGGGGTATTGTTCACCCAGAAACTGAAGGATATTCCTAAAATAAACTGGCGGAAAGTTAGTCTGGAGATAGATAATCTGTTGCTAAAATGGGCGAACTTACCTTTAAACATCTATGGTCGGGTAAATCTTATAAAAATTATTATTCTACCAAAAAATACTTTTCTCTTTAATTCTATCACTGTAACTTTTCATAAGGAGGACATAGCTAAACTCCAGGGGAAGATAGGTAATTTTATCTGGGCGTCAAAGGGTCCCAGGACAGTCTGGAAAAATTTGAGAAGGAGGTAAGAGGTAGGAGGATTGGCGTTACCAGACTTGCTTGCTTATTGTCATGCTTTTCCCTTTAAGAATATTTGCATGCTTGCAAACAAGACGAATAAGACATCTATGGGCTTACTTTTTGAGGCTATGCTGGTTGATGTCTCCTAAGGCCAGCATCACTTCATTTTTAAATATGGTGACCCCAAACATTTTTTAAAGGTGAGGCTGAAGATTCGGTGGTCCGCTTTAAGAATTTGGATGTATGTGTGGAAAAGATTGGGAGTCCCATATTTTTCCATCACGGCTCCTATCTGGGAATCCCCGGGTACCCCAGAATGCACGAGGGATCAGGCAAAGTCAGCCTTAAAAATAGGGGGGCATATGTTGTTGGGCAGATCTTAAAATGGGCTCTAATTTAGTGAGCTCGGAAGTGCTAAGCAATTGCACTAAGGGACATTTATCGAGGTTTAAGTACTATAAATGATGTCCGTGGTGGCAACACAAGACTGGGCACAAGAGGAGGAGGATTCGAAACTACATCAGGTGATGAGGACTGATTTTAGTGGTGCAATTTAGAGTTTAAAACAATTGTCATGGTTTATGAACACTGACAAAGTTGAAACTTGTAGGTTTTCACTATTTTCAAATTGACCATCCCAATGCCTTGCTCCAGGAAAGACTTATGTTTACATGCTACTTTTAAAGTTATTGCTGCAGAAAACTCTGGTACTTGCAGATTAACTGCAATATGGTAATGACATGTGTAAAACATTGTATTTAAGAAAAGGTGCAGTTGATCCTGACATGTAAAGGAGACCATGCCGAAGAAGTGCACAAAATATATCGAATTAATTATAACATATGTGCAATGAATTTGATTGTCTATTTTATTTAAAGACAGACTTCAGTCAGTGTATGTGGGTAAAAGTTTTTGTCATAATCAGTATCTATGTGTTTTAAGAGAGTCATATTAATACAACTATACAATTTTACTCAGGACTCCTTGCTGCTTGATGCAAAATTAGTTATGTTTCTTGCTTATAGCTATTCTAAATTTAAAAAGAAGGTTTAATCTCCACAGCACTTGCTAAGTAAACATATAACATGTCCAAATTCAGCAATATTAACAACCGCCTCTCCCTGTGCTCAATTGCTAGTATCTGCCCAGGATCTGATACACAAAAATGAGTAAAAAAACTTGAAATCAAGCAGACTCTTGAACTACGATTTTCAGTGCTCCCAGAGTGGGATTTATGGTCAAATATATCTGTACTGACTTCTTTGTGTTGCTGACGACCCTGTGATTCATGAGTATTTGAAGATGACCTGACAGTAGGTTCATGCTCTGTTAATGTTCAAAATGTGAAGACAACTTTCAAATCAACTGAGTATTTTCAAGCGTAAAATACCAGGAATGAAATATTACACAGCTACATTCCAGTCATTCACTTTAATTCGACGGGTTTGGTGCGCCCTAAAAAAAAAACTTTTTGTGTTTGTATATAATATATTTGCTCAAAACAACTAAGGCTGTGCAGAGATAATTTTTGTGTGTGGATAACATTTTACAAAAGGCTCGATTTTTACCTTGTAAGGGTCTGATGATGTTTACCAGTTTAGCTTCGTCCGTGCAAAGTTTTTGTCCGCGTAATGAGATCATGTTGATTGTATAATTATAGTTTTCACGCTAGTCAAACTGAGCCAAATTGTAAAATGTATGCAACATTTTTGTCTGTAAATTTACCTTCTGCAGAGCTTTTCTATTCACAACGGAAAACTTGGCAGAATTATTGTTCTATGTGCGTTTACCTTTTGTAGAGCTTCAGGCTGCAAAAGCCCCGATTATGAGCCGCATAAGGGATGAAATGGGCAAAACCTAAGGATTTTCTTCACATGTTTGACCCCTGTGGATTAACTTTGTCCCAGCTTTACTAATTATTTGCATCAGTTCAAAGTGACAAGATGATATTTACTAATTTTTGTTGGATAATATCGCAGTGAAGTGGTGTGGCTCACTGGTTAGAGGCGGCAGACCCGAGAGCAGAGGACGGCACGGGACCAGGGTTCGATTCCCGGCGCGGCAGGTTTCTGGACCAGGGTCAGCGGACTCGATAATTCTCTCGCCTCGGTGCCCACTCTGATCAGCGATCACACTCGGCAACTCTGGGCATTAGCTTGCCTCATCTTCACTAACGGCCCCGCCAGACCCCCCGCCGGGGATGCCTGGTCTCACCCTGGAGATACCCATTAAGGGACCATCTCTCAGGAAAGCCAGGAAGGGTTTCGCAGCGGTTGAAGCACCCCGGGACCCTCCGGGTAAGTAGTGCGCTATATAAATGCCTATACATTTACATTTACAAAGTAACTCAAAGTTCAGCAGTGCAGTGTGTTACTTTGCATCAAGGGGGCATTGCATGGATGATGCAGGGTCATTCACATGCAACCACTTATGGTTTTTTAAACAAATCCCTGTTTACAAAGAACTGTACAGAGGGATTTTTTTGCTTCTATATCCTACACCTCCATGAGGCAGGCACAAGGGGAGAAATGTTTTTATTGCTCCTTGTCTTTCCTACTTAGCATGTGTATTGCATTGTACAGCACACATACAAAGTGAAAAAAATCATTAAATCATAGTTATTGTACTAGAAGGGCCCCCACCCGGTAAAAAACCCTATGCTTTAGAGAATGCTCTATTACTTACCAGGAATCTTCTTTGCTCTGGGTCCCGTTTTCCTCGTCCCATTCATGACAAGTGGAGATAATCATCTCCCGAAAGAACAAAAGAACAGAGCAATGCTGGGACCCTATCCCAAGGCCCTCCCACTTGGAGCACATAAGCGGTACTTACCAAGCATTTCGCCTGAACCACCAAGCCCCCAACAGGAAGGCCGGCCATCCAGGAGCGATGGCAGGGTTTAATGGGTGGGATGAGGACAACGGGACCTGGAGTAATGAAGATTACCGGTAAGTAATAGAGCATTACCCCTAGGTCACTCCTTTCCTTGTCCCATTCATAAGTGGAGAATACCAAAGCAGAAACCCCTAGCACCCCAAGGAAACCACACCAAAGGCAGCAACTCAAGGGAAGCAAAATGGATAACCGCAGAAAACACAAGGCAGAGTACCCAGACACGAAAGTGCCCCACCAAAGCAGGGACGCACTCACAAAAACAACGGGAGACGACCAAGTCAAAGAGGTGGTCAACCCGCATAGCACATCCAGCACACAACATGAGCACCCCTTGAGTGAACAAGGAAGGGGAAGAAAAGCCAAACAAAAAAAAACAACGGAGGCAGCCAGCAAAGGACAGTAAGGAGGCCACCCAAAGAAGACCCACAGCTGCCCCACAGGCAGCAAGCCAAAACAAGCCAGCTGGGACCCAATCAAGGACAGGAAACTGGAACCAAAGAAGCAGAAGGTGACAGCGACAGTAAGGAGGCAGCCAACCAGAAACCCCAAATCGCTAGGCAGAGGGGAGCAAGCAAAAAAAGGCAACCAATCCAAAAAAGAAGCCGAAAAAGGAGGTACCTCAAAGTGACCCCAAAGGCAAAGCCCCAGAAGGGAAACAGGCGCCAAGCAACCAACACCCGGGACCGCAGCAGGCCAGAGAAGATAAAGCCCTGATAGAACACAACCATGGGTGCCCACCGGACAAAAGGCCAATAAGTCCAGCACCACCAGGCAGGCACACAGGACCAACGAAAAAAGGAAAGAGGACATGGCCAGCCAACAGGGCAAAGGTACAAACACAAAGAACCAACCAAGGGCAGGGCCACCCACACTAAAACCAGTAAAGGGAGGGGAAGCACCGCCCCCACAACCAGACCGAACCGGCCCCAGAGAGGCCAGAGGACAAGCCACAAAACCCCCACAGAAGAGCACAAGGCCCAAAAAAGAACGGCCAGCAACAAACCACCAGAGCCGACAGACGACAACCACCAAGCACCCAGCCCGGGAGGCATAGACAGGGAAGACCAAGGTACCAACAAAAAAAAACGGGGAAACATGAACCCAACCCCCGCTGCAAAAGGCTCCAAGAGCCAGAAAGGAGCAGGCCCGGCAGAGACAAGAACCCCAGGAGGTCCAAACACTGCCCACAGAGCAAGGCTCCAAACTGAACCCGGGCCTGGCAGGAAAAGCCCGCGCAGCAAGAGCTGACAAGGCCAACCCCCATGTACAACAAGACCAGGTGAAGCCCAAGGGCAAAGACCCTGCCCTGCCCCAAAAAACACAGCTCCAGCAAAACACCCCAACCACAAACTCTTGGTGATCCGAGCAGGAAGCTGCAGCCCCAGAGAAGACACACACCGACCATCAGAGAAGAGGTGCAATGGGTGCCAAATGGAACAGCCAGCCAACCAATTGGCCCAGAGAACCCAAGACCACAGCAATGAAAACCCCAAGCCAGCCCCAACACCAGCAGCAGACGAGCCAAGATCAGAAACAGTCAAAAGAACAGGACAGCCAGAGACCTCCCCAAAGAGACCAGAAAGACCACCGACCAACAACAAATAGTCTAGCAAAGACTAGGGGCCAACAACACGGACCCACAAAGGCCCAGAAGGGGTGGGAGAGGGCCAAACACCACAGCCTAGAAACCCCAACACCCTAGGGGAAGGAAAAAGATCCCCCAAAACGATTCAAGTGAGAGTGGCAACAGAAGCCATGGTGGAAGTAAATCAGAACACCCAGGCCCACTAACTTCATGGCCCAGCACGCAGCAAGGGAGGGCAGGAGCAGGGGAGAAACCCCCAGGGCAGAACCAAGGCAACAGAGCGCCAAGCAGATAAGAAGCCAGGGCCGAAGCCCGCAACCTGCCTGAACAGGACCTGGTGGCCCAACCCACACCCGTGGAAGACCTAAAACAGGGAAGGCCCCAGCAGGGCGCAGGCAAAGGAAATTCCCAGGAGGGCCAAGGAGCCAGAGGCAGAAGCCCCCCACAACCCCCTAACCACAGCAGCAAACCCCAAGAAACCAGCGGCCAGGCACCCAAGAGGCAAGACAAACACCCCGTGAGCGCACTCTCAACATGGAGGGGGAAAACCGAAAAACAGACTGCCAATGAGAGTGGGCCCAAAAGGGGGGCATGCAGGAAAGACAGGAGCGGCTGCCCAGGCAAAAATCCAGCGCAGTCAGAAAGGAGAGCCGAGAACACAAGGGGCAGAACCACCCTACCACACAAAGACCAGGACACGACTACTGAGGGAACAGCCCCCCACACACAGAGACCACAGCAGTCAGGTACCACAGCCGGGCCAGAAACTCAAAACCAAAAAGAGCAGAGGAGAGAGGGAGACAATGTGGCGCGGCCACAGGCCTGGGAGACTCCCAGCCAGGAAACAACCAGGCCCGACCACTGCGAATGCGAGAGGGCAGAGAAGAACAGCCAGCAACAAAAGCCCTGAGCCCCCAGACCACCCAGGCCAGCATGAGCAGGACACCAACCAGGCCCGACTCACCAAAAAAGTGCAGAGACCAAAGCAGACTAGGGTCCAGCTAAGAAAAACCAACCGGAGCAGGGATGTCTCAATGAAGAAAAATACACCCAAAGGCGCCACCGCAGGAGGGACAAACCCCACAGCCCGAGGCCACCCCAGGCAGACAGGCAAACAGGGAAGGACCAGACCCAACCCAGCACAACACCCAGGAACCAGGCAGGGAAGCCAGACAAAAGAGGGCCAGATACCCAAGAACAGCCCAACAGCCCCGCAGACCGGTGACCCAGAACCACACCATCTGCCACCCGCTCAGGACCCGCCAGAGAGCAATAGCCCCAGGCAGCGAACGCAAACAAAAAAGTGACAGTCAAGGCAAGGCCCAACAGAGCGCAGGGGCACAACCCCACAGCACCAGGAACCCAGGCAGGCACCCAGCCTGGGACCAACCGGGCCAGAATGAGGACAGACGCATCCAAGGAGAAAGGACCAATAAAACCACAAGAGCTACCAGGCAACAGGACCACACCCAAGAGGAAATCTGGCTTAGGAGATGCAAGGGCAGCAACCAGGCAAGGAGCCTAGACACAGAAGAGGACCAGCCAGGAAACCGAAACACCTGCCCCAAAGGCAAGACAGAAGACACAAGCTAACACAATACACAGGCCATGCAGGCCTGGCCAACCAGGACGGACCAAAACCGCAATGTTGCGCGGTCGGTCCTGTAGGGGGGCGGGCCTGCAAACCCCAAACAAGAACTCCCATCACAAAAAAAGAGACAAAAAACAGAGCGTACACACATTGAGCCCAACAATCAAACAGGAGAAGCGGATAGGCCAGTGAAGCCCTCAGCAAACAGCACACAGAGCAAGCCAGCCAGAGGCAGAAAAAAGGCACCGCTATGAGGTACACACCCGGGGGGGGGCAGGAGACAGGAACAAGACCCCCACCAAGCAGCCCAAAGCGCACCACCAGTACCCACGCCAGGGCAGGGAAGGCAAGGGAGCAGATGTGGCCAAAGTACCCAGACATCCACAAAGAGAATTGAAATTAATAGTGCCTTTATATACAGCAACTGGTAGTCCTAGGCAGTTTACCATCAAGGTACTAACCAGGCCCGACCCTGCTTAACATTGGAGAGCAGATGAGATCACATGGCTTCAGGGAGGTAGGGCCACAGGTTTGACTGAGAACTCAGAACCAGCGAAACAGCAGGATTTGAACACATAACCTTTGGGGTAAGAGTCTGCATCCTACACCACTCGTCCATAGTGACACATTCCAAAGGAATAGGAGGGCAAACAAGCTGCAAACACAAGGAGAAAACAGTACCACAGCACACTCTAGTTACCCAATCACAGGAGTGGAGAAACAGCACAGCAGAGCAGCATCCATAGCACAGCACAAAATGAGGACACAGACACCGCTATTCGGCACTCTCCAGGCGGGTGAGGCAGTATACCAGATCGAGGTCCCCCCCAGCCAGCCCAAGACACACACCCAGGATCCACTCCAGGAGGAATCAGCTCCACAGGCATGCAGGAAAAACACAGCAGAGACCCCCAACGCCTCCAGGCATGAAACCAGTGACGACACTCGGCACGGACTCCGGTGTGAACTGACGCACACCGCAGTGCTCTACCGGCATGCAGACCAGGAATCAACGTACCCGCGTCCCTGCATGGAAGAGAAAGGAAACAGACACCGCTATGTGGGACTCACTCAGGGGGGGCATTGACAGGAACAACCCCCCCCCCCACCATTAGCCAGCCAAAAGTACCTGACCGCATCCACTCCAGGCCAGGAGGAAGCAAGAAGGCAGGGGAACCAGCGAACAAAGCTTGTGGTCCACCCGGGCAGGCCACAGGAAGATGTGCCCAGCAACCCGGAAGAAATTGGGAGGCTGGAACACCAGCCGCAAAGTGCCAGCCGGCAGGCAAGAGCCAGCCGGTACGATCCAAGCCTCTCAGCAAGCTCAGCAAGCCGGGTGGCAGACTAGCAGACACCCCAAACGACAGACAAGCCGGACGGGGAGTCGAAGAAGAAAAGCCACTCCAGCCCAGCAGGAGCAGCACCAGCACCTCGTCCCAATTCTGTTGACAGACAGAAAAAAAGAACAGATGGAATACTGAGTAAGTACTGCTTATGTACGCCGAGTGGGAGTGGCTGGGGTTAGGGTCCTAGCATTCCTCTGTTCTTTTGTTCTGGTGGGAGATGACTATCCCCACTTGTCATGTATGGGAGAAGGACAGGAGGGACCGTTGGGTAATGAAGACACCCCTGCAATATAGGGCAAGGCTGTTTGTATCGCCACATGCCCACCAAAAAAGCACCAGCACGGGAATAGAACAACGGCATAAGTCAACGCAAGTAACGCAAACTTGACACAGCACATTAGTAAATTTGGGCTTCGTACCAGAGACTCAAGCCATCCAGGCCATACAGAGCTGTAATCACCTTCCTTTGTTGAAGAGCGGTGCATCTAGTCTTCACTCAGTGGGGTCTTATCAGATGAAAAGAGCAGACACTTAATTTGCTGAACATTAGTTCTATTGTTTAGAAGAGGTATGTACGTTTAAACAATATCTGAATATAGGCATAGGCTGCTTTAGATGATAAGTTTGGTTTAGTCATCCAAGAGGATGGTGGGGTTAAAATATTATTATAAATGAATTTTATGATACAATAAATATAATGTTACAATATTTCTTATTATCAGATAAGTATCATTACCACTATTTTGCTTGTTTTTATAATAGTTAGCATTCACATTGTATAAGTATGCAGTAGAATAGGGTTTGATTTTTAAAAAAAACTGCTAAATATATTCCTGGTTTTCTAGTGTTCCTAAGTGTGGCTTTCCAGGCTAAAGCTGGTTTGGGTTTTGATAATCATCCCAGTGATATCTCACAGGACTGAGCAATGCCTAAAACGTATTGCATGCAAGTAATGCTCAATGGTGTAAGATGGATGCACTCCATCTGGCGTTCTGTCTCAAGATGGCACATCGACAAAGTTGTTAGTCCCAGAGGGGTTATAAAGCCTATTACTGGGTCGTGCTCTGAAAAGAAATCCAGAAAATTTTGGATTTGAATAGGAGTGGAATTGAATTTCTGAAAAAGAATAGTACCCCCTATTTGCTGAACCATCAGCCAGAGAATGTACATATATGACAGCTGGTCCTTAAGTAAATACACCACACAGGTAAGCTCAAAGTTGCATGTGCTGTACATCTTAGCTATGGAGACATTAGCACATAATTCAGAAGCTGCATAATGGAATGGGGTTTTTAGCTGAGGAATAGGTATCAGATAGTGTCATATAACATTATTACAAGCAGACAATGCATTTTGATACCAATGGTATTCAGAGACATGTATACTAGAAGTAAGGAGACTACTCAAGGTGTTTGGGAGGGAATCAGGATTAAAAGGGCCCTCTTTCTCCCTGTTAAGAGTGTTAGAGAACAGAGCTCACTGAATTAACCAGGACCCCACTTCATTGGGAAGAAGGCACGTTTGAATATTTAGGAGTGCAAACAGACCACAATGCTGATCAGTTAACTGCCGGGAACCTGGGCAAAGAATTGACCACTATTTGACGGTTCATCTCCTTTTAATATAAGCTGCAACTCTTGAAAATGAGCAGAGTTGCAATTGCTAAAATTATGTTGCTGTTTAGACTCCTGTATCACTTTGTAGCACTGATGATTCTACATAATAGGTTCTTTAGAGAACTGCATTTGAATCTTCATATTTTTAGGGCATAGGTTAAAAACAGTTGGGGTATGGTAACTACAAAGACCTCCAGATAAGAGTGGGGTTAAAGCACCTAACTATGAAATCTATTATCTAACATCCAACTTACAATAACCTGATGTGTCGCTTTAATGCCAAAAGAGGAAGAAATGACAACAAAGTCACACTAAGTACAGGTTCACTGTAGGAAGAAGTACTGAGCGGCAAGAAATTGTCACCAGCCCATCCAAAGATGTTGATTACAGCCAAAGCAGTGTAGACAAAGATACATGATCAACTGAATGCTGCAGCAGTGTATGCACCAGGCACACCATTATTGTACCTCCACAGATTCTAAGCAACAACTTGATTATGAGATGGATAAATGCCAGATTTCAGAAGGTTTGAGATCTATATAAATACGGCCATGACTGCACATCTGACAATATAAGAGCCACTTACAATGTTTCCACTGGATACCTAATAACATACACGACATTGATCAGAGCAGCATCCCTAACATTGGGTAAATACTCAATTGAACCATCAAAATCCGAATTGCTTTACCTGATGATGGCATATGGCCGAGGCAAATGAGCTTTACCAATAATACACAAGGCATTGACCCAATACTACACTGATGACACTGGAATAAAAACTAAAGTGGGAGATGGGTCTAGGGAAAGAAATGACAAATAATGATAGGAAACATTGTTTTACTTAGAATACACAATCTTACAAATATTAAAAAATCATAGCTACATTTATCAACTTAGCCACTTACAATTTTTCAACTGGACACTTTATGACATACATGACATTGATCAGAGCAGCATCCCTAACATTGGGTAAATACTCAATCGAACCACCAAAATCCGAATTGCCTCACCTGATGATGACATATGGCCGAGGCAAATGAGCTTTCCCATTAATACACAAGGCATTGACCCAATACTACACTGATGACACTGGAATAAAAACTAAAGTGTGAGATGGGTCTAGGGAAAGAAATGACAAATAATGATAGGAAAAATTGTTTTACTTAGAATACACAATCTCACAAATATTAAAAAATCATAGCTACATTTATCAACTTAGCTTTTACACTGGTTAAAAGAAGGATTCCTATGGCAGGTATACGACTACGAGGCCACAACCCCTAGTACATTTTGGTTTAAAGACTTGAAGAAATGGGCTTATGCTGAAAGTTACAGTTAAAGCAATTCAAACAAGCATTTGTAATGCAATTGGTTTCACCTGTGGGAACTTATAAGCATTTAGCAATGCAGTATATTATCCTGGGTGCACATCTACTGTTCTTCAACAAAGAGGCTTTGACGCTAATATAGCACTGCATTGAGAAGTAATTGCCATAACACAATTATGGTCATAAGTGTGTGCAATGAGAGCGATTGCTAAATTTGAAACAAATCACCTGAGCTGACCACACTGATTGTACTTTTAATGTTGCAAATTTTCCTTTTTTGCGAATTAATTTACTCGACCCTGCCGCGTAAAGCGTTGAAAACAAAAGCAGCCAGTCAAACCAATCCATGCATTACAATTTACAGAAATAGGAGGGAGTGAACGTTTTTTGATGAGAGCAAACTTAGTTTTTTAATATTGTTTAAAACATTTTTTAAAGTTATGATTGAGAAGTGCAACCAGTTGTTAACACTGCCTCCCTAAAATTGATTTGCCTGTCAATTTAATAGGCATTTCACAAGATACAAAATGTGGGTAAATGACATTTCTCAGTAAAGAGGCCCAAGAATCTGTTCAGAGTTGCATCGCATGTATCTTAATGAAAATGTGAGCAGCTCTGCTAAATCATCTCAGTAACAAGGACGTACACTGTGGAAAGCATATGGAATTAGAGAAGTGGGCTTGTGGGATAGATGTGTTGGCATTAGGAAGAAGATATGATGGAACTTGTGGAATGGGAGAGATCAGCCACTGGTATAGTTGCGGGCACATGTGAAGTTTGTGTGGCGGATGAATAGAACAAAAGTGTTTGTGTAGACCTATGTAGAATAGTTGTTTGGAGGTTACGTGAGATATTTGTTGTGGTACATCTGAGGAAAGTGTCCTGACCTGTTAACTAGGTGTGTGGACAGATGTGGAAGAAGAGGAAGTGATTTGTATAATAGTATAGATTAGCTTGTGGAACAGATGTGCGAGAACATGTGTGAAAAAGAAGAATTGGCTTGTGGGATGGGTATGTGTGTTGAAATATATATATGTAGCTGGAGCAAATATTTCTTCAATAAAGAAGACGCCGCACACCACTTTGGATTTCGTTGACTTGTTTATTCTCCTGTAGGTTTTACCCCAACTACGCATTTCAAACTGTTACAAGTCCCTGATCACGGTTTACAAACATTTGTCCTTTGTTTGTGTTGCATATTTATACTGTTTAACCCAGTTAGCACATTATGATGCATTCTGGTAGCAGTAGGCAATCTGATTATTTGCTAATGTTACTAGCATAGTCACTGTGTAGGAATGCTGCTGTTTGGCGCTTTGCATTGTTATATTTAAGGATGTTGGCCCAAGGATTTATCCTTGATATGTGCATTAAATTGGCGTTTAGTACATCAATATCCAATTACCATAAAGCGTCATACATTGGAGTAATGCTTGGACATTTTAATATCATGTCATGAAATATTTGTGGCTGAGTGCCAAACTTAGATCCTGTATATGCATGCGTCAACGTATACAGCATCCACCACACTGTGACAATATATCAATATCAATTAAAATCATTGTATGCTCTATGTCATATTTATTTAATTTAAGCAAGTTAAAGCATTACTATTCATACATACAACTTTCAACAAGGAATATCACTGAGGAAGCCGTTTCACGGCGAAACGCGTTTGTCTTTTTATGGGGTAGGGGGTCTGCCAATAAATTCAATGAAATACCACCAGCTTGGAGTGCCGTCTGCTTTCTTCTGAAAAAGCGAGCGTGCATCGACATATATATGACCAAGAGCCTGTGTGCTCGAAACTCGTCTTCTTTGTGCCCAATAAAGAATACCTGTTAACTTACCCGGCTGGTGCGGTTTGTCATTCCCTCACGGTGCTGTGCAGGAAGTTTGAGAGAATATATATATTACAGCTCCAATCCTCTTTACCCGTACCCAGCCGGGCCAGGAACGAAGAAACAGCACTCTCGGGCTCAAACAGTGCAGCAAAGATTTTTATTTTTCAAGCAAACGCGTTTCGGGACAGCGTCCCTTCGTCAGTGGTTCAACAGTGAAAATCACGCCGCACCATTTTTTAAAACCCACAATTGGTTACAAAAAATGAAAGACGGACTCATCGCAAATACAATGAGGTAGCGCCATTTTGGAATGTCTAAAACGGCTTCAATGCCCACATTTAAGTACACTACTCAAACGCAATTTCAATTTGTTATATAAAAATAATAACAAGACATTTTGCCGTGTATCTGCCAACCCGCCCATGGCACCAATCCCTCATATCTTATGTTTGTTGAGGGGTGTTCTCTCGATTGGGCTCAGCAGTGAAACTAAGTGTATAAATGTCAGAATGACAGTCATGGTTTATAGACCACGACATGTTTATATGGTCTCATCCAGATTTAATCTTGCCGTGTATCGGCAATTGCAGCCTAATGGCTGCATAGAGTTGCACTTGCCTCGTCCCTCTCAGAGGACACCCCTCATATCATTAATTTTAATTGGCCGTCATACGTTCAAAACCTAACAGACATAAATAGCCAACACCCACCACAACTTTTCAACATTTTCTATGTTTTTTTAGTTTATGTGTCATTACTGAGTTCATGTTTAATTATTCCAAAAATCACATCATCAAATTCATGTGTTGTTCAGTTTTAACAAAGAGAATATCTCATCCTAGATGAGTTGCCATTTCCACTCCCATATTAAGGCCCCCTGGTGCCTTAGTTTTGAGATCAACAATGTAACGGGATTCAAGTCTCCTGAGAGTCAAAAGTCTGTTCCCTCCCCTTGGACTTTTCGGGACACAGTCTAAACAAAAAAATCTCAAAAGATCCCTGTTGCTATTATGCTTGATTGCAAAGTGTCGAGCAACAGGGTAGGTGAAATCTTTGTTCATGATCGCTCTCATGTGTTCTAAGACTCACAATTTTATAGGGATGATTGTACTGCCAACATATTTTAGTTGGCAGGGACACATAAGGCAATATACAGCATGTTCTGTCTGGCAGGACATAAACTTACTGATCTTTCTTCCACCTCGACACCCCCTCACTTGATAAGTTAGTGTGCGTTTACGGAAAGGACAAGCTTTACACTTCCCACAAGGGAAGAAACCCCTTATATCCTTTAGCGTGCCTTTTGTGTTACGTATTGGTTCCAGATAGCTATGAACCATTTGGTCTTTTAAAGATCTTGCTTTCCTAAAGGTAAGTTGCGGGGTTGGAGGTATATCTGGCCCCACTATATGGTCCGTTTTCAGGATATGCCAGTGCTTGGTCATGATTGTTCTGAGTTTGGAGGAATTCGCCGAGTAGGTGGTTACCATGCAAAATTTTCCTTCTACAATAGGTCTTTCTTTCTTTACGAACAATGCACTTCGTGGCAATTTCTTTACACGACTCAAAGTGTCAAGTAGAAGGTTCGGTTTATATCCCCTCTCTATGAATCTGTCCATGCTATCAGAAATTGCTGAATTGAAGTCTTCCTAAGGTTACAAACGTTCTTAGATTCACAGGGGATGTGAGTGAGACACAAGTTAACTACTTGGATTTACAGGTGACAATAAAGGAAGGAAAAATCTCCACTTCCCTTTACCGCAAGCCAACAGCGGGGAACAGCGTCCTTTTTGCAACAAGCAGTCATCCACGTAAATTGATTAATAGCATCCCCTATGGGGAGTTTCTTAGGTTGAAACGGAACTGTACCCATGAGGAAGACTTCAATTCAGCAATTTATGATAGCATGGACAGATTCATAGAGAGGGTACGGGTAAAGAGGATTGGAGCTGTAATTTAATAACGCGGTACACTGCTGCGTTTAACGGCACCCGACACCAAGAGTGACCCACGATTTCGGTGTATCTGGAGCCTGAATATATACACGAGTATTTTCACTCGGTTTTACACAGGGGGGGCATTAAGGAAGAAGTTCTTGAACTTTTAGTTTTTGTACATTTGTATCTTGACCATATTAATTGTTTGGGAAGTGCGCTAGACATCTGTGTTACATTATATTGATTATGCTTAAAAGCCCATCCAGGGCATAATATGTTGAAGTTTAAGCACTGATTAAGACATTCAGACACTCCAAGATGGCGCCCATGCTCCTTTCCCTTCCCTGAAGGCATGTCCTATGTTTATTTTCATGACCCTGATGCTTTAAAATGTCGACGCCTCTGCCGGTTCGGTAAACTTAGAGAAAGGTTCCGACCGAAACGCGTCAGTTTGCTGTGATTAAATACATTTGAGAAACGTACCTCCGTGAGTGCCTCCTTTCTTCCTGCGGGAGATTTTCGCTTTTGGGAGGTGGAGCAGTATTGGATTTGCGAGTGCACCCTCGCACCGGAGGTACCCGTCTGGGAGTGCGGCGCTTTGGTGCTTTTTGAGCTGCAATATATATATATATATATAAATATATATATTAATGTGTATGCACTTCAGAAAAATGATCATGCTTAGATATATCACACTAACATGAGGCCTGGAGCTCCAAAGGGCTTCCTATCCGACCTTTACTGGACAAGCTTCAACAGCTATTCTGAACCCCCCTTATAGGTCCCTTTGCTTGTCCTGACTTCATGATAGTTTCCTTATCTGGTTGTGCAAGTTGCTTACACAGTGCCGAGCCAGCCTTTCTGGTCTGCCCATACCTAGCTCTTTATAATTGGCATGGTGCAGATCTTGCACATCCCTGTTAGCCATATTTGGCTTGGTGCCTTATTCTTGATCCGCTGACATGGCATTTCTAAATGTATATAGCACCCAGAAACCAGTCTCTCTGAGAAGAAATGATGCATGCATTTGGTACCAATAAATACATTTCACTCTGTTTCTGAGCAAACCTGCTCTGTCTGAGTATCATTCATTTGCTCTTGGGAGAGTGCCAGTATTTCCACATCAGAGTGTACACGTGGAATAAATGAGGATGGTGTGTAGAACGGAAATTGGGTTGTGGCCTATCAGTGAGGAGATTGTTGTAAATACATGAAGCACTGCACGTAGTAGATGTGGTGGCTTTTGCAGGATAGGGGTAGAAGAATGTGTGCAGGGGCATGTGTAAATAGATGAGGAGGAATGTACAATATTTGTGAAGTAGCGTGGAATAGATGTCACAGAGTTATTTTTTGACACATTTTCCAAGAGACAACATTTCCGATTTTACTTTTTTGTCTGGTCGAGAAGCTGTAGTTGCAGACCCTCTACTGTTCATTTGTGCATACACAATATTATATTATTGTTCACCCTATGAATTCTATGCTGTTTAAGATTATGGGTCTTTGTTTACATTAGCAAACTACCGAGCAAAAACAATGAAGATAGGCACAACAATAGTAGGTCCTCATGCCTTCAGGGTCAGAGATACAGACATGGGAATAGTTATAGCGCTTATGCAAAAATATGACCAGCACAAATAACATGGGGGTTAGTTTACATTGTATGACTGCGAGCTGGGTCGGAATTGCTACTTGCCACCAATCTGTAGTATGCTTCAGTCTTTTACTTCAGAAAATCCTTTTTTTGAAATTAGAGAAAAATAATAAAGACACGCTGGGAAACAGCAGATGATAGAAAAGGATAAAAGGCAATTAGAAATAAAAAACAAGAATGCATTAAATATTTGTATCTTATTCCTGCCATTATAGTTTTACACCTTATTGACTGATCAGTGACTGCAGTGTGTAGCTGCAGGCATGTGATGGAGGCACGAAAAAAAATAGCGATGGGATGTGGTTTTCTGCAGCCAATGCCAACTATAAAAAAAAACCAGGAGGAAGAAGAGGCCATCTCACACTATAGCAATTGTTTCTTTTGATATAATTAAAAGGAACACTGAAATGGCAACTGAAAGCCCCGAGAATGTCTGAGGAAATACTACTCATATACAAGAGTTACTGTAAAATACTAAAACATTCATAAAGAGCTAATAAAAAATGAACAGATACCGAAATATTGTATTACATACTGGATGTATTGGACCACAGATTGTAGACAGTGAAACATTAACAGGAGCTCATAAACAAGGACATGGAATGGGGCTCGGAACTGTGGGCGTGCCAACTATCCTGGAGCAGTCAGACATACTACGGATCTCGACAACGCTTCTTCCGGGAGTCTTCTCCTCTAGTGGAATCTCATGGGATGCACTGAATCTGCTGTAAATGCCGCAAAAAGCAGAATGCCCGAGACTATCATAGCCTGCCTTGTGTGTCACCAAATGGCCAGATACAATTTCTTGCAAGTGAAGAAACATAATGGCCCATTCATAGACAATAAGCACAACATTTTCACCTTGGCAAATTTCTCACTAGAAATTAACTTACAAAGCGGAAGAATTCTTGTACTGAGCTGGAAAATAGGACATAAGATATAGATTCTTGGCATCAGCCACAATGTAGATCATGATAGGAGGAAGGTAAAAGGAATATTATGAACCCAAGGACTTAGAGAAATTCTTTTAATGGCTTTCAGCAATGCACACATGGTACCCAAGCATTCATCGTTGAGAAGATCTGACAATAAATAACATTTGTGATGGCAGCAGATCACAGCTTAGGTGAGAGAGAACAAAAAGAAACTGAAATAGGGCAAAGTTTTGGATCAGGAAATGACACGAGACACAAACACCCATAGGTAGAGACAAATGCAAATCTCCCGTGAAGACTTAGGGCTTATTCAATATTTTTCAGGCTGTACCTCATTCTGTCAGATCAGTGGAGGGAGGTACTTCACTGCCCTGGTGGGCTACATCCCACTGGGATGGAATTCATGAATTAATCACAGCTTCTGGTAATTACTTGGGACTGCATTTCAGTCCATCACTGCTTGTGTTCCAGCTTGAGGCAGACTTGACATGGCAGTTATATCTGGACTTTTCGTATTGGAGCAGGGCTAAAAGTAATTTGCACATGACTGGGTCCAACCTGGGCTGGAATGGTGTGCAAAATAATGATGGACTCCGTTGTCGCTTCGAGTAATTACCAGTGGATGTCATTAATTTAAGCACACAATTCATCATGCTTTTGTATACTTGGGTGTGATGCTATAAGTGTGACAGGTATCCCCTTCCATAGGGCCTGCGTTCACTGTGCCACTGGAGCCAAGCTATACCAACTGAACAGCCCCAGTCAGGGCAAAACCAATTTTTGGTTGCTTGTGTTCGGTTCAGTGAGGACCTGGCTCGACAGCTGGACTGTACCTATTGGAGCATGGTCAAGGCTTATTTGACATTTGGCTGGAGCCAAACTGAAGTAGTATCATATGCAGAAAATTACAATAAACTGGGATGCTGCCCAAGTAATTATAAGAGGCTGAGATAAATTCATGCATTTCACCCATCAAGGTTTTCTCCTCATCTGAATTCAATAGGCTAGTGATCAATTTCATACCTCAGCCTGGGAAATATCCCTTACTGTTGTCAAACTACCACCCTATCTCTCTGCTGCACATTTTTTAAAAACATTTTCACCTTCTTGGCCAATAACAGGAGGAACTTCTCATATATTTTCATCCTAAACTAGTTCTGAGGGATGTATGTCACTACCACGCGTACCATTACCACGCGTACCATTACAACGCGGTTGTAACAACGCAAGTCGTTACAACGACTTGCGTTGGGGGGGCGCAAATTTAAAAAATATAATTTACTATTCCAACACCAGTCCCCGTGGATAGTAGGGAAGGTGTTGGGATAGTAAATTAAATCATTTATTATCCTTGAGCGCCACCCAGCGCAATTCGTTGTAACAACTTTTGTTGTTATAACCGCGTGGTAATGGTACTTCGTTGTAACGCTCGCGTTGTCAACGTTGTATACCAGTTCTGAGCCAACAGCACTGACCATGAATGAAATTGTAGTCCATATTGTGAAAATAAAAAGTGACACAACAAATTCAAACACTCTTACTGCTGATTCCTGAAAATCCTCTATAGGCTGACAATCACCCTTACGAAATAGGATTCCTAGACAGCTGTTCAGAGCCGAACATGGTACCATGATGTGCTAATTAGGTCACTAACAAATTCCTTTGTACTCAGAGAGCTAGTACATGTTTATTCTACGTGTATTTCAGTCTTCTAGTCGGCCTGTGTATATTAGTATGATGTTTTCCCGATTTTAATACATATTGCATTCATTTAAAGTGTTTTCTGTAAACCTTTTAAAAACTTTTCAGAATTCATTTGATAAATTGGATCAGATTTAATAAAGCAATGCGCAAGACCAAAGAGACACAAACTGACGCAAAGAGACTCAAAGTAACACGTGAAGTTTATTATCCGAAGTTATTTTGTTTCGCATTGGAAATGATCCTCTTCTCAGTGCAAAAAAAATCTTCTCTGTCCATTGTGATGCTTTGCGTACTTTTGTGTTAAGGGACATTACTGGGATGGATCAGCACAAACACCCATTAGTTTTGGTACAAAGCCCTAACCAAAACAGCCAGACCAGGCTTTGAGACAAAAACTACCCCTTACTCGAAAGAGACACAAACAAGAGAAGATGTTTTCATTTCTCATAAAAAGAGGATGCATTCAGGGACGTTTCAGGGATTTTGGGGGCCCTGGGACAAATGTATTTTGAGGGCCCCTGTTCCGAACAACTTTGATTTATGATCCAATTTCAGCCCTTTCATGCCCTCTTTGGTCAAATTCTAAATACCTGTACATCTGATATTCAGGGATAGTGATGTGTGTTTTCAGTATTGTAATACTGCAGCAGCACACAATATTACTGCAAGTAATCTCTGTCACCATTTCTCATGAGTGAGGTCCTGTATTGATTTAAAGCACTGATATTCAGAATACTGCCTGGGGGCCGCATGCAGCCCCCTGGAGGATAGCTGCACCTAACTGCTGCTTACTAGAGAGTGCTAACAATAAAAAAAAGATGTTAAATCAACAGGCAAGCGTTTATTTAAAGTCCAAGTGGTGTTAAAGAAAGGAAGTAACTGTTGAGCCTTGCACCACTTAACTTTTGGAGCCCCTTCATTTTTAAAGCCATATTGCAGACAAAGTGTAAAACTATGAGAAAGCTGCTTCAAAATTCAAAAAAGTCCATTTAATTAACATGCATAACATTTTCAGTTTAGTACAACAGATAATATTGCATTGAACAGCATTATTTTCAAAGTTTAAGTTTCCAAACATGAATTCAGAAACGTTAATTCTTACTATCAACCTGACAACAATGCCTATAGTGAACTAAAGAGGCAAGCTAGTTGTTATGCTTACTCTTTGGGTGACCTAGGTTCCTATTATACAATTGCAATGTTTTAGTTTATTAAATCAAACACAGGCGATTTTTTACAGCGTGCATCCTGACGTCATGTATTTCGAGGTCCTTCTATATGTCATAATGAAAAAAAACAAGGGAAAGTGAAATAAAATGGTTGCCTAGGATCACACATTTTGATAAAGTGGAGAAGCCGGGATTAATCCCAGCTTTTCTTGTTTTTCATTGTGCAGTTCAGCAAATAGATGCATATGATTTGCTTCCCCTACACCCACCTTATTGCCAATGCCCTCCCAAACCCCGATCCAACTGCACCCCACTGGCCTAAATGCGGCCCTCGGACACTTCACAGACCACACCTTTTGGCCCCTTGGAAAATGTTTGCGAGTACTTATGATCTAAAAGAAACTTTTTATATGGATGTTGCATGAAGCAAACACATTTTGTCTGCAAAATGTCTGTAATAGACTCTCACCCATTAAAACTAAATTATAGAAAAACGCTATTTACAATAATCTGTTTAAAAATTATTCAAGGTCATCAAGGCATGACGCTCCCCAGAACAGAGCAGGCTCTATCAGGGGACCCCTGAAAGTCTGGGGCTCTGGCCAAAGCCCACTTTGCCCATGCCTCAAAACGTCTCTGGATGCATTGCAGATGTGCTGCAGTGCACAGCACACATCAGAAACATGGGGTCCTTCTGAATGTATCTACGTAATTGGAAGTTGTACTGAAAGGGTACGCTTCCCAGTACAAATCCTATGCTAGACGGCACACACCTCTGCACCATAGTGCGCCCTGTGCATTGTGCTAAGAGGACTGTTTTCAGTAGTAGCTCAGGGTATGACAGAAGCAGTAGGCCAATATTAGTAGCTTTTATTCATTGCTGTCTTTTTCCTATTGAGCAAACCAGCGCCGGAAACGTGTATGCTGCCAAATCTGGGACTTATGCTTCATATAAAGTTCCTTAGCTTCATCTCACTGAATTATTCGTTGAAATACTTGCTCAAAGCAACACGGTCATGTAATCACTGCACATAGCTTGTTGTTTTCTGTTAAGATTACACATTTATTCCAGCTCAAAATTGATTTTACAGGAACAACGAGGTAAACAAAATACATCATAGGGCTCAATTACCAGTGCCTCAGATTTTTTATACCTATGCGCTAACACGTGTTTGCAAGGTTGTCTCAATAGCAAGAAGTAGAGGGGCATATTTACAAGTCCCTTGCGCCACTTTTGCGTCTTTTTCCCATGTTAAAAAATGACGTAAAAGTGGCGCAAGTGGCTTATAAATAAGCCCCAGAGTGTTTACCACAGCTGGCAACTATCACAGGTGATAAAGTCGGTACTGTTAGAGGTTTCCCCTGTTAAATTTCATCCAGTCAAACTTGTCACCAAAGCAACAAATGAGACAAGTTCTTTCCCCCTCCCAGGCCCAGCTTACAGGCCATCATGATGTCTCTGCAGACAGAGCTTCAGTACAGCAGTGCAATCAAATGCTGCTCAAACTGCAGCTGCAGCTGATTTCATGCCACCAGAGCACTTGCCAAAGTTGACCAGCCAGGGGTCAAAAGTTAATGACGTCCATGATTCTGACACCATTGGTATTGGATTTTATTAGGAGTCTAAAATATCATATTCCCCTCTAGGGCGCTCCTAACTAGGTGGTAAGAAAATAAGGTCTTGTGTCAACTTATAAGAATAGTGTGGTGGTCCTGACTATCTTAGATTGCATTTCCCCATAAATCAATCAATGCACATATATCAATAGTTGAATTTAAACAAGACTATCCTGTGCCATGAAGCACTGAAGGAATGGATGTATTACTTTTGTCCGGCACATCCACACTTGTGCAGCATGTTTTTCACTAGAATGAATGTAGGACTGTGGTGTAGCATGGCACTGAATGGTAGTCTTGGGCAAACCTCAATCGTAGGTCTAGGTCTTAGACCTACGGAAGAAAGTGGTCATTGCAATGCTCTGTTCAAAGACGTCCCTGGATATCTAGTCCTCTAAACTATATGGTGCTGATAGATGCCCAGCTGAACAAAGTTCCTTTATGCTAGAAAGTACAAAAATTGCCCCTTCCCATAAAGTTTAAATATACTTATACCACATTTCACAATGCTGCAGTTATAGTCTCCCTTAGCCTATGATATATTTCACCTCATACACTACTTCTGGTATTGTTATCACTGGAATGATAATTATTAATGCAATGCCATTTTCTATGGCTAGTTATTTCACTAGTTTCCTAAATGTGTACAAAAGGACACACTGTTTTTTTCACAGTGCAATGTGACTAATAGAAGAATACCGGTATGGTACATTTATGCAACGAATGCAAGTGACCACACCCTGGTTTTCTCAGAGTGCTTCCGTTACCGAAAGTGAGCCTGTTGTAAATGTCCTGTCCACTGAGCACATAGTTCCCCAAAAAGAACATGCAAATACGTCAGAGAATCTTGAAACATCAAGGGACAGAGGAACTAAACACTTTTGCTGTTACAAACCCTCACAAGCGTACAGTGCTTGCAATTGCACAATTGAATTTGCTCAAGGACAACATCCCTTATATGAAGCAAACAAGTAGCAATTGTCATTTTCCATGGACACACTTTAAAAAGAAAAATCCCATTTGGGAAAGCAGATGTAGGGATGATAATCTGCTATCTCTTTCAGGCCACCATCTCTGCATTTGCTGCCAGGCACAGCAATTGTATGCCAGAACACTGACTGCCAAATATCGCAGCCAAAATATCAGGAGTCAAAATTTCATTGGTGAAGCAGATTTGCCTTTTTTGCACGGTCCCCGCATATATTTTTCATGTTTTTCTGGACCCTATTTTTGCTGGTATTAGGATTCTGTGCTCTTTGACACTGCTATGGAATTTCTCCAATCATTGACTATTACGCAGGATACTTCTGGTACCTCAACTAATGTCAGAACCGGCCGTGGTGGAACGCGTTCTTCGTCCTGCATACAGTCGCAGCGGCAGCATGGTCCCGCAATCCCCCAAAAACATCCGACGGCCAGCGGATCGAAACAACTGGGTGCTGACTGATAATTCTAAGACAAGGGGGTTTGGGAACAAATAATAAACTAACAAAAGAAGCTAAAATAATAACCTGATGAATAAGTGTGTGATAGTAGTGATGAGAAGAGTCCCAGTACAGTTACCTGACCTTACCTAAATACCACATCTCATGAATGCTCTACAACTTGTGGAGATACTACTCTCATGAGATAGTGACAATGATAATATAGTTTCTCACCCAGATACGGTCCTGCCTGTAAATGGAGAGGCTCCATGTTAAACTGTCACAGGGAGAAAGAGAAGACTCATACAGGGTTAATCATATATAGGCTAGTGACTTCAATGGAGTACCTTCAGAGAACATGAAATACTTAGACAAAAATATTTGTTACATACTTGAACACACTCACTGCGAGCTCACTCTCGTAAAGCTGCACCACAAGTTCTGAGTGTGCCCGGCAGGTTCGCAAGTGCCCATGTAGTCTAAATGGTTCCTAGTAGGGCTCTTTCGACTGTCCTTAATATCAAACACAAAGCACTGCGCACAAAGCGATCCTTGCAGCAGTACCGACATAGTAATTACACATGAAGTACTGTGCACAAGAGGTCCTAGCTGCAGTCTTGTAATAATGGTACTAGTCCCCAGTGTATGTACTCACTGTGCTGCCAAATGTCCTGGGTTCCTTAAACTAATGTGGCCGAGGGCAAGCACTTGTCTGAGAGGAGGAATCCAGAGAGGGCTCCGCCTGCTTCCAAGTTCTGCACTCACCTCCAAATTCTGTGCTCACCTCCGATTACCGTGCAGCTCTAGATCTGAGAGAAAACATTGGCCGGATCGGGGAAGCAGGCTGCCAAATCAGCCCCAGGAAGCTCAATGCAAAGCATTGAGCACTTCCTGGGTGGTTTTTAAATACTCCTCAAGATACAAAATGGCCGCCAAGATTTAGACAGCCTCGCAATAGTACCTTGCATGCCCTCAGCAACAAAGGGCCATCCAGATTGAAAGTATCGTAGCCCCAGCCACTGTGGCCTGACTTAGACATGCTGCCCCAGCTAAAAAGGGCCAGCCAATATGAAAGAAGAGCCCCAGCAGCAACGGACCATCAGGAACTCTGCTGTATGTGCTGCGGTGATGTGATCCTCCGGGGGTGGGGAGGCCTTCAAGCAAGTGGATCTTCCAACTTAGATGCCTGGAGATCCACAGGAGGTATCTACATATTGTTCAGATTAAAGGAATAACAGTGTAACAGTAAACGTGTTCCCTATTGTCTTGCACATGTGATGGAGCAAGGTGGAAGTAAACATTTTTGTATACCCCTTGTGAAATTAGCTTTCCATAACAGTAATAAGTACTAAATGTGTGGTTTTGAAATTAACCAAGATAGAACAAAATGCACACACACAAATACATGTGGGATACTAATTTGCATGGAATTGCTAAGCATAATTTACTAATTTGTCGTATATTGTGTCATAAAGAGTACGCATTTGTTATAATCTAATTGAGAATTGCATGAATGTGCTTTTGTCTGTTTATTTGTGGCATAAATCATGAAGATTGGTAAGTCAAATCACGCATATATGTTGCTTAAAGCTAGGTAAATACTTACCGGGAAATCATTAGAAAAGGGGAGGTAAACAGTAAGGGCTTTATTTCGTAAATTTACATTTATTTGTGTTTGTTTCTGTAATAGTTCCTAAATTGAAGTCTATGTGAGCCAATAAAGATGGATGCTGACTGAAATTCCGAGATGGTGGTAGAAGTGCGCAGTCGCCAGATCGGAGCTGCGAGCTGCCTGTGACTGAGCAGTATAGGTCAAGGACAGCGTGGCCTACTTCATGGGGCCCAAGCCAAGTTGGTTGAAGTCAGCAAGTTGAGCCGTGGGAAAAGAACGTTCAATAACAATTCAAAGGACACTTCAAAGGAAGTCAAAGTTAGGACAATGGCACCCCAGTTTTCCGCGACATAAGGATGACTCTGCAAAAATTGAACAGTAAAATGATGAGGTGATGCTCATCCGACTCTGAATTGACCAATCACAGAGTAGGACTTAAGAGTTCCGAATTTAGACAGATAAGTTAGTGAAAAAGGGTATTAAAGAGGACATTTGGGACATTGCACAATTTTTCCAATGACACAGGGACTTTGAAATTTTTCTGAACCTAAACTTTTGAATGGATGCGAAGTTCTCGGGGAGAGAGGGAGACAGAGAGGTTTTCGTTTGGAACTATTTCATGCTAGGAGATTAAATCTCTAAATAAAAATTAAATAAATGGAGAATTAAGCAGGTCTTGTTGTCCTTTAGTTAACTTTTACTAGCAGATCCATTAAATAGATGAATAGTGAGGTGTTTTAAAAATTCTTCTTTTAGAAAACCATGGTATTAGAAATAAAACTGCATTCCATTCTAAAAACAGATCCAGCAGGCCATTGCAAGATAGGTACCTGGCCTTGTGGCACTCTGTCTGGGTAAAGTTTTTATCCGTGCCCTCCTGAAAGATTTATATTTCGTAAAAAGTGACTAAGCCTTAAGGTAAAACCTTCGACGGGGAGAGATTGGAATCTATCTGACAGATGAAGCATCCTTGGCGGCCACAAAATCCAACTTTGTCCTTTTTGGAGACTTTGGTGCCAAGACCAATGACTTCAGAGCTTAACAACAATGTCTCTGACTTTCTGGGAGTGTGACAAGCCACAGCCCTGGACCTTGCCCTGATGTAGGATTTTGGCTTGCATTTCAGAGACCTAGGGCTAGATGTAGGTAATTTTATTTTACCACTTCTTAAATACCGAATTTTACCGATTCGGTATTTAAGAAGTGGTAAAATAGAGGAGGGGGGGGTGTAGGTATTACAGAATCGGTAAATACCGAATCGTTAAGATTCAGTATTTACCGATTCTGTAAATATCGATTCGGTAATGCCCATTGAATCCTATGGGCATTGAAGCCCATAGGAATCAATGGCCATTACCGAATCACTATTTACCATTCGGTAAATACCGATTCCAGCAAGGTTGCAGGGGTGTCACTTTGACACCCTCTAGCACCCCAAATACAGGCATGTGTGCCATGTGGCACACAGACATGCCCTAAGGGCATGTCTGTCTGTCACATGGCATAGGTGTGCATGCACATGTGTGCATGCACACCTGGATTCAGTATTTTACCACCCAAGTGGATTGGGTGGTAAAATACCGAATCTGAAAGGCCTTTGGGACTCAGAAGAGTCCCACCTACGTCTGGAAGTTACCGAATCGGTAAAAATACCGATTCAGTATTTTACCGATTCGGTAAATTTACCGATTCGGTAAATTTACCGAATCTGTAAAATTGGCCCCCTACATCCCAAAAACCCATTACCGGCCGGTAAATGGCCACCTACATCGGGCCCTAAATCTGAAGGTAATTTTTTATTTCTGAACCAACCATCTTTCAATGGCAGTCTCCCTTAAATGGGCGTAGTTCATTTTCAACCACAAATTATTCCTTTTCAGCACTTTACTTTTTCTTTGTGGCTTTCACCTTAAAGCTTTGAGGAAATCATACCTGTTTCCCCTTATCCTCTTTTGATGATCTTTTAACTCATTACCTTTTTTATAGTCAAGGTTAATTTAGGAATGTTACTGTGTTATGTTCTTTAACTTAAAAGTGTTGCTACTGCTTGAATTTGACATGCATGTCTGTGTGGGTTGCCTGCTGTATGACTCATAGTTACCAGTAGAAATGTTCTCAAAATTAGATTATGTGTAGTAAGTAAGTAAGGGTCTCTTGAAGAAGGATAAGCATATATTAGTAAGTGAAAACCCAATATCAACTTTTCTCCAACTATTTAACAAGAACGCATGCCAGATCTCACAAGCAGACTCCCCCTACCCTTCAACAAGGAACAAAAGCCACTTCTCTCTACACTTTATCTGACCACACCTGATTATTTCCCACGGACAAACTTTTTCCAGCACCACCCCCTAGAATTCGCTTCTCCCATGTCCCCACCATTATTGCTATGGCCACCTAGCTTGTAAACTTGACAGCAGGGGTGGATCTTCCGCTAAGGCAGAGAAGCACTGCCCCACTGCTCTGTGAGCAGTTGGCAAAAGGAAAAATTCAATGAGACTAACAAATGGCATTATAATTTTATTTTTCCATCTGTGTCTCACCTGGCTAGGAGTAATGTAATGTAAATTGAATTTGTAACGCACACGGCTACTTAAGAGTGTCCCGGCGTGAATGGAGTGGGGTGGGGTTGCACATCACCAGAACAGTGGTGGCACTCTCTAAAGTGTACATGAATGTTTGGCTGCCCATCTGGTGCCCACCAAACATTAATTCTCACATTGCATGTTCTCCACCCAGGCTGCATTACAGTTCTGAGACCAATCACAACGCTGCCAACGCTGCTTAAGGCAGTGTTGAGTTTAGCTGGGAGAGACTGGAAGCCTGGGTGCTTCCGGGTTCCTGCTTCCTTTCTGCTCCTGGACAGCAGGACGGAGAGGAAAAGGCCGACCGGCTTGCAGGTAAGTGCAATTTTCTTTTCCATTTAACCCCACCCCACTTCCCCATCCCACCCCTTCCCCTCCAACCCACCACCCCAGTTAAGGAGCAGCCACAACTGCTCCTCAGCCTTTTTACACAGGGCTGTGTTGCTTTGAGCCTGAGTTCATGCTTTATAAAAAAAAAATATGTTAAGCATACATGGGCACCGCCAGGTTGGACATCTCATGTGATTTCTGAATGGCTAATTACTTGTTGTCTGGAATGTGGGTTTTGGGCCAATAAAAACATCCTAAGGCAGTTTCTGTGTATAAGTATTTATGCAGTGCATGTAGAATAGCTTTCAAATACCATGAATATATGATTATGCGCACAGATTCTGGAGGAAGACATTGTATTTCAACATTCATCTACACACAAATTGTACTGTTTGATTTTATAAAACTAATGGCTTTCTGCACAGCCATAAATGCACCCATGTCAAAGCTTTAGCACCCTCTGGAACTGATGTACTACTACTCATTTGAAACCAGAATGTGCTGTTTGCATATCAACTGGTTTGGGAATGGTTATGCAATTTACAGTGGGAAATATGTACTAATAGGATGCATCTCAATTTGCATATCCGAAGGGTGCCAGAAAAGTAAATAGCATATGCCACTAGAAGATTGCATTTAAAATACATTACTTATCCTCTATATGATTAGGACTGGAGTTCTAATTGGACAGGGAGCCCCCTCTAAATAGTGTTAATATTATTTTTGATAGTGCGTTTAGTGACGTTTTCTATTGAGCGTAAACTAAGTGGAACAGCTTCTGCCTAAAACAGTTACAATATGCACCCTCAACCTCTCTGCTAGCACTCGGTATGAGTGTGTGAGATGCCATCACATGCCTGCATTTACAATCACTGAGTACAACATCTCCCTCCAGATATCAAGAGTGTTCCATAGGACACTTCCCAATCTATTAAAGCCTCCCTAGGTGACATAACATTTTAAAACTGCATTCATGGGCTGGATTGGTCCCCTAATGCGGCACATGCCAACATATTCAGGAGATTTTAATTTAATTGGACTTTCACCTATATTGGTGAGTGCCACCAAGTTCAACAAATGAAAGTGGAAGAGAAGTGCTAATGTCGTTGCCTTGAGACTCCTTTTGTAATAGTGAATTAAGTGGTGTACACATGAAATGATGCTTATAAGAGCTTGTTTTATTTTACTTTCTTTCCTTGCTCAGTCAGTTGCACAGAAATGAAGAGCTATGGTTTCCCTGCAATGATATTCTTTAAAATACTAAGAAATTGCAGTTTTGATAGTATCTTTCTTCATGTCGTCCATAGTTTGTAATTTCAAGATCTGAACTATTGTGCAAAACTTGAAATTCTAGTCACAGAACAAATCTGAAAATGATTTAATTTAACACCTCTGTCCAATTTAGCGTCATACCGTGATAGACGTTTAAAGAAACATGTCAAATTAAAGTAGTTCCTTCATTTTCTCTCAACCGTCACAGTATATGTCATTTTTTGCCATTACCTGAAATACTGTTACAATTAGATCATATTTTAAAGAACATCTTTCCAGGTTAACCTCGGGTTTTGCACCCTTGCCATTAAGAGGGTAGCAAAAGACACAGTAGCGGCACCTGGAGGGAGTGCTGCCTGGCGGTGACGCAGGGCGAGGGAGGGGCACGGTGTGGGGTAGTAAACTCCAGATTATGGCAAAACAGGGGTAAGTATACAAAGAAATAAATAAAACTAATTTCGTTGTGCGTTCTGCATCGCCAAATTCGCTTGACTCCAGTGGCATGGAGAGGATGGGACCCACGTCTGTGACTGGAGGTAAATGTTAATTTTTTTCGGCATTCTGTCCATCATCTGGTATTTTTGTTGCCCAAAGTGGGAAGGGTATGCCTACTGAATTCAAGCTAGCCTGGCTGATGATGGGTGATACCCTGAAATCAATCCCTAGTGCTTGCTTCTTGTCCACAGAGGACCTGGCCTGGCAGTTTGTGCTGGACTGTTCCCATGGGGAGCAGGTTTAATACTGATTTGCATATGGCTGAGTCCAAACTGGGGTGGAATGAATGATAAGCAAATAAATTATGGATTAAACCCAGAACTGTGACTGGGTGTGAATGTTTAATTTTTCAGCATTTTGTCCATCATCTGTTCTTTTTACTTTTGTTGTCATACAAGGGAAGGGTAAGCCCAGAGGTGGTTTCTGTGCTCACTATGATACTGCTTTCAAGCTAGCCTGGCTGATGAGAAAGTCATCGGGTAACATACATCATTGTTAATAGAGCCAGTAGTTAGTATTCCATGTGACATCGCACTCGTGTCCTCCGGGAGAAATGGCTCATAGCTCTCATTCTGAAGAAGCTGTAGGCACTAGGACAACTTTGAAAATGGGTAGCTAATGGACCCATCAACAGGTCTATGTTCATGGGAGCCGGTGTGTCAAATTAAAAGACAAAAACAGATGGCTGGAATTTAGGTAACGCAAGGGTACGTGCACATTTTTGAGGGATTGTAGTGTCCAGCTAAACTGCATGATAGCTCTAAGCTGACTTTGCCCATGATACAACATCGACATGCCACTTTGATTGATATCAATAACAGACAACACCATGCTATTCAAATTATAAATATGAGAAAGGAGTGACAACAATAATGAGTTTCCCTTTTGCAAGTGGCTGTTCTTAAGGAAAGCAATCTGCACTGCAGTCAGTTTTTTCAGTGGAAACAAAACACATTTCTGCACTGGAATACAAATGCAATGTATATGCCATTGGCACTTTTTCACCTTCATTAACAGTGATATAGGTAAATCCAATTGCTCCTGGTAAAACCTGATAACTAGCTACACATGTATTTAAGTAACATGTGGCTAATAATTTGGATTGTAAGGATCTGAGTGTGACAGCGTGGTCTGATGTCCAAAGTGAAGTGGAAAACTCAAGATGAATTATTTCAAACAGTGGTTTTATGCATTGTGCATAATCAGGAATGTATGCATTGCCAAAATTAAGAAATCCTAATAAGGATTGTAATTTCTTGAATGTATTTGAAAGTTGTAATTGTGCACACTTTTCAACAAAATGAGCCGCAAAACTGTTTCCTTCATGTGTAAGTTCATATCAACATAGGATAATGCATCTGGGTCAATATAGTGAAGAATTGACACTATGGGGCTGATTACAATGTCGGTTGGAAAGGCTCTGAACAACATGTGGATTTTCCTAACCTGTGTCGTAACCTATGTTCCCGACCGACTCGGAAACATTTCCGACTGACCGATTACAATGGAAAGGTAACCGTTCGGCTTTCCGACTCGGTTCCGAGCGGCATTTAGAGACTCTGAGTCGGTTGGAGCCAAATCACAAAGGTCTATGTACTGCGTTTCAGATCAACGTATTACGATGTGGGATTCGGACAGCCTTTCCAAATCGGTCTGTCTGACACGAAAGGGCTATTGGAAACTGACTTTGGGGGCCCATAGCAGGCCCCCTTTCACCAAGAGGCCTCTGGTTTGGGCCTGTGGGGGTACCCATGGACCCCTCTTTCCAACGATGCGCAGTGTGGCAGACACCATGGGGTGCCCTCCACAGGGTAAAAGGTTTACCTTATCCACCAGTTTTTTCAATATGAGGCTGTGTTTTCGGTTGGAATACAGGCTCTCATTGAAGTCAATGGGAGTCTGACCGAACAGCGTTCGAAAACATCATAATCTGTCGGTCGGACTCCCCGAACCCGAGTCAGTCTGGAACGATTTCGACAAGAAGTCGGTAAGAATGCTTTCTTACCGACATAGTAATGAGGCCCTATGTGTGCAGCAACTAGTCCAGGGCTACTTTTATAACCCACTGGGCGTCTAGCATGTTTCATTTGAAAGCCAAGTGTTGAGAGGGCTGTTCAAATCCTTTCAAGCGCTAGATTGTGGCTGAAAATACCAATGGGAATATCCAAGGTTGTTTTTTTAATGGATTATATTGTTTATAAGTGTGTGTATTCAGTTAGGCAAAAGTGCGTGTATGACTGTTTAAATGTTGGTAGTCTAAGACTATATGATATGAATGATATGGTTTCTTCTTCAAGAAAAGGGAATTATTAATTTGAGAGAACACTGTGTTCAGTTACTCTCTGATACTCCGATTGGGTATTTCTCTAACAGGCACTGTAGCATCCCATTTTATTGGGTACTGTGGTTGTACTTGTGGGCAGGACCTTATGAGTAATGGATGAGAAGAATCCTTATCCCAGGCAACATGGTTGCGATATAATGCAGGGGCCAGTGCAAGGGCCCAATCAGCCACATAAGCTTGCTCAACCTGATCAGGGACAGGCGTTCAAAAAGAAGGATTTTATCACATCCTCAGCTTGTGGGTATGTCTGCACAAACTGTGGGGGCCAGTCGACCTCCACCAAAAGGATTTCAAAAGACAGAGTTAAATTTTCTAAGATCATAGTTTAATGGTGTCACCCTCAATTTGGATGTCTCGATCATATAATCTATCCGGAGGGACTATCAAGGGTCTGAACTGTAACAAAAGGTATCAGCTGCTCTCGGTACCAGAAACTCCTGGAGATTCCGGTGCACTATGGTGACTTCTGCTGCGCTGTTAAATAAAGTCACTGCCACACTAATTTTCAGGAGAAGGATTCTTACTGTCTGTGGCATATTTAGCAGTCGTAGCTGCAATTTTCTTTTTTTGAAAAAGGGCTTTATATTGAGAAGATCTTTCCTCCATCTTTATCTTCACATCAGCCGAGCATTGTGCGTCCTTCTTTGGCCTCATGTACTCTTCTTGTCTGCAATCAGATCACTTTCCCCTGTCAAACTGCTTGCCAGATGATTCCTGAAAGAAATTAGAAGAATGTGTATCAGGATTCTGATACCTGTCTGGAGTCTTCAGTTTAGTGCGATCACGAAAATTACAGCACTGCAGTGGACTCCAGGGGTGAAGAACCTCCAAGAGGTTGACCTTTCTGAGGTTGGTTTAAACTATCCTATGGCATGTTTAACAAACTCACAGACCTGCTTGGCTTCCTTGTCAGCACTATTCTTACCAAAGTGGTGGTTTTGTAGCTCTGTTTCTCAAATGAATGCATCCTAAGGATGTGTAAACATCACTAATAATTATAGGCAGCTCACGTTTATGTTTGGCTTGTGCAACGCTGCGAGCCACTGGCAGACAGCCAGAGATGCTGCTTCACCTTTAATGTTAGACAGAATCATTGCGGATACTACGGGAAGATTTCCCATTATCTTCATCCGCAATCCAGGCCAGCAGCTGCCCTGTGTTCGTTCTGTATTGGTTTTAATACATTTGGCAAGACTAACATCCGGGGAGTGCTGTGACTCATCATATAAATATCGATGAACCCCAAGCATTGCAGTGCCCTATGGAGTGAATTATCCTGTGAGGTAAGCCCATAGTTAAGATTCTGTACTTGTCCTGTGGTCCCGTAAGGGGAAATACAGCTTCAATCTAGTTGACTTTTTGGGCTGTCCAAAATGGAACTCCCTCACGATTTGTGGGCGTTTTGTTCAGAACTGAATGAACAATGACAGGACTAATTAAAGGCACTGTGGGCACCTGGGGTTGCCCTTGAAGGCCAATTCTTGCTGGTTGCTCCAAGAAGGTGCACTGCATATATTGATTTAAGCATTTGTAGAGAGCCACTAGACAACGATATAAGCCTCATATTTGTATAAGATGCTGATTATCCATATCAGGATATGGTGTGTATACAGCTAAGGGGACCAATGCAAGCAGGTGTTTCTACATGTGGGAGGGTGCCTAGGTACCAGGTATGATGCACCCAATAAGACAAAGGTATCTCCATGAGCGCATACAGTCTGTATTGTGCTTGTTGTTGAGGTGTAGTGTATGTAGTGTATGTACGAAATGTGTTTATATTACCATCCATAACCAGAGAATCATCCCAAGAGGAAAAGACTTTGAAGCGATAAGCAGCATCCGCTTCCAGTATAAAGATCTAAGGGCCATCTCCATTAGTCAATCCATGCTGCGTTACGTGTGACAGGACTGCAGGTCTGCAATTTACCGGAATAGCACTAGGTGGTGGAGCTGCCATTGTATAAGAGCATGGAAAACAAAGTGCAACACAAAAACGGGTTCTGTCCTTTTAAACTTTCAAGATTGAAAAACAAACAGAATAAGATAGTCCCTAAACACTGTAGAGGAGTAATCCCGAACACCATGGAGTGCCTGGTAAGTGGTGTAAGGGTATCGTGGACACGCACAAGCACTACTCAGGAAACCTGTGAATATGTACCAGACCAACCATTGGTGGTGCCATGCTGCGGGGATTCTGCTTAGAAACAGAACTATGCCTGGGATCACAGGATGCCAGCATGTATGGACTCAGTCGCCATACCACACCAGTATCTATGGGCCCAAATCCAGACTAACTCAGAATCCTTTACCTGCCCTCCTAACCTTCCAGAAAGACAGATAAATTAGCACCACAGAAGACAATACTCTGAACCCTTTCAGGAGTTGAGGTAACAGGTCACCACCTTTGATTCTCTCACTCACATGTGTCCACAATAATAGGACATGAATAAAGCTTATAATATTTATTGAAGCCAGCGTGCTCTATCATGAAGAAACTGTGCTGAAATTAGGAGACTTATGGAAGTCAGTAGTGCGATTAGCACAATTAATAAACTGTTCACACCATGAATAGTCTTGCAAAAGAGAACGGCAAATCATTCTAAGTCTATCCTTACTATGAAAACACAGTATTATACTAAAGATCTCTGGGATAAGTGCCAGACCCAATATCACCACTACACAATTCATCCCCAATGCAGGCCCTTGCATCGTAAGCCTCTTGCTGTCAGGATCCTTAATGATAAGTCAGGACCTCCGATCACATCCTCACAGCTCCTTGAAACCAACGCATTGCTTTGGTAACACGGGGCATCCTCAATGCTGGACTTTGCATCGCAAGCTCTTATCATCAGATTCCTTGATGACAATCCGGACCTCGTACTTGGAACCAAGGCACCACTTCAGCTGCACGATGCATCCTCAACGCAGGACTCCACAAACCTTTTGCATTTAGCCTGAACATCTGAATTTGTCCTGGTCTGGCGCAGCTAGATATCCATAGTTGGCTCTTTGTGCTTTTATGATGCTATTTTCACTGTCATCTTTAAACTTGCATATCTCCAATTGTACTCATTGGATTTTTGTAATTTTAGTTTTGATTTAATTATTAAAATGTACTCCATGTTTCTAAATTGGTGTGGGATTTATCTTATGTGATGTTTTCACTTTATGACAGTTTGAAATGCTGCATAAATACTCTACATATTGCATCTGAGTTAAACCTGACTCTGCTCTGTGCCAAGCTACCAGAGGGTTGAGCACAGGACAATTAGGGGTTTGCGTGGGCCTCACCTTAAAAAGGATTGTGGTTCATGCTTGAGTAGCAACCAGTATCCCAATTTCTTACACCAGCTCTTTTATATTCATCTCTTCTCCTCTTTTCATACATAATAAATAGCACAGAGGCTGAGTTATCCCCGGTTCCCATCATGTATATCCAAGGCGTTTTTTTTTATGTGGTATGACCTGATATTGCTGTTCTATTATTCTGGACCTCAATTAGCGCACTAAATAAATAGAAGGTCGCAATTGCTTCCTTATCAGCCACCAAATGAACTGTGTGATAACAAATGTTTACATGAAAGAAAAAAATTATTTGACAAGGTTGAACTGGTATTTTAGTCATTGCTCAGTGAGCAGCTTTTCACTGTCTGTTGGCTCTGGCAGCAGGCACTGGGACATCAGAACTCAGGTGACATAAATAAATTGCTGAAAATAGTGATAGCACCCTTATACCTACAATGTAGTAATTAATTACTTTATTCATCGTAATATAGAGATTGCAGACTTAGATGCATTAAAATGTTTACTCAAGTATCTCATCTTATGTTCATGATAGCCAAGTTGTTCACCATCATTTATTTACAAAACATTCCCAGATCAACAGCTGGCCATATTTTTAAAATAATTAATTGGTTTGACAGGCAGCCAGTGCATACCCGTTATTGGCACTTGTTTCTGGAGCTCGAACAGAGTAGGCATTTAAAATGTTCACGTGTGACGATGTCATTTCAGGACAATCAAGCACGTTTCAGCTCCTCATCCAACATGAGTAGGTGCCAGAGTCTCTTCGGAATACATTTGATACTTCTTGTTGTTTTTGCTATTTACTATAGAGGCTGGCAATACAAGAGGTCTTGCGGCAGGGCCTGCTCTAGGGCAGTGCGACCAGTGCCACCGCACCGTGTGCTACCTCTTCGAGGGGGCGCCCTGTTTGGAAGTATTTTATAGTTTTAAAAGCACCTGCTGTTGCATTGCTGGCCTTCTCCAATTTTCATACAACAATAAAAATTTCAAGATAACTACGTTGTTCCTGGAGAGAGAAGGAGTTTTGTCTAGTGGAAGTTATACCTCATGTTATGGTAGCACAGAGGGTTAATATGCCTGCTGCAAAGAATGTGTACCATGCAGATCTCGATGTGCATATAGTTTAAATGGTTCAGTGCTTTTGTCAGACAGATCCTTTTGTAACTAGTAGTGTACATGTTAAAATCCTAACATGGAACAGTGAGCTAATAACTGTCAAAGAGCTGCATGCAAACTGCAAAGTATAGATTATAGCATTATAAGTTTTATCTCTGTCTTTCATTATTCTAATGTTTCAAAGAGTGTTCATTTCGGTTAAAAAAATCCTTATTACTAAATGTAACCCCAAACCATGGGGTTATGTTTTAAATTCTGAGTATGTGCTTCTCAAGACCAAGCACTCTTAAACTATACTGTCCTCCAATATGGAGGACATGCGACTCACCTTGTAGTCTTCTGGCTGATGTAATATTTCCTTATACACTGATTTACACACCTATGATTGATTGTCTCAGAGTAATGTGTGTGTGATGTAAAGTGCTCTGACACCCTACACTGGTATAAGAGGCGCTATATAACTAAATACATCTGAGAGAGTGTGGTTATGGAGACTTTAGGGGGCACTGTTGAAGGGTGGTAGTGAGGGAGTCTATGGGGGGCACCAACAAACATTGTTGCACAGGTCGCCACCAGTGCTGAAGCCAGCCCCGTCTTGCAGACTCGTCACCCTATTATCATAGGTACTACTTGGATATCCAACAGAGCGGTCCACCTCCCGGAAACACCCACACCGTGGCTTCATTAATTCCACATGTATTACCTGGGATTGCAAAGGTTACTCTCAGTCAATAATGAGGAATCACAGTGGGAACCCTGTATTCTGCACCCAAAAACCCGACTAACCGCCATTTTGCCCAAGAGTTTCCCTCTGTTTTCGGCACCAAAGCGCATGGGTGGTGCATACTGGGTCCGCGGAGTGCCTATTAATCTCCTTATAGCAATGGGGCCAGTAACTAATATGAGCACCATGAAGATTACGACGTACAGCATAATGAGGCCCTTGGTATCAATTCTACTTTTTTGTTGATCAACAGAAATTCTCTACTATTCTTTCATCTTTATATGCAATATATATATTTTTTTATTGTAGCCAGCTTTAGGAATCTGACACATTTCTATGAATCGCTGGAGCTTAATAGACGAATCGCTGGAGCTTAATAGACAGATACTTATGGACTGTGGTAATTTAGGGGCTCTGAATATTAGATGGCTAGAGTACATTAAACATTTTGTCTGTAACCTCGGCCAGCCTGAATATTTCTTGGAACCCCTTAGCCTTCATGAGGTCAACAGGAAAGAGCTCAAAATGATCTGCTTAAACTTTTCAGAAAATAGGAGAAGACACATGGAATCAAACAAAATCTCAGTACAAGCACACCAGTTAATAGTCTCAACTGATAGTCTCCAGACTTATTTAGGCATATTTACAAGAGACTATGATAGATTTTTGTTGACCTGTTTGAGATTGGGTATTTTATACAGGCTTGTTACTTTTCCCACTCAGAACGATTGGTCAAAGAAGTTGCCCAAACGTCCATGTGATGATGTGTCTATTCAATCTACTAAACATGTTTTGTTTGTTTGCAAATTCTACTCTTGTAATAGGAGAAGGTGGATTTTGCCTATTTTAGAAAATGCCGCCCCACTTTCCTGTATATTAAATCACTAGGTGAAGAACAATTGACTGTTTCAGGTTTAATATTTTTAAAGTATGCTTTAAAATTTAAAAATTCAATCATGATGTAAATTTTATTGGACTTGGACGGTACTTTTACTATACAAATTTTACAAATGAATGTATGTTTATGTTAAACCATGAATTTTTATTGTGCTTTTATGATGATCACATTTAATTGAATAAAGCTGATTGAATTGAGTTGAACTGACACATTTCTATGCATTTTTGTGGAAATGTATTATTATCCGCACTTTATCTTTAAGCAGCTTATCTTCTCTACATATTGCCTGCCATTGATAATATTGTTGGGATGAAATCTCTGAGCATATAAATTCAAGTTATTTCTGTAATCATGCGTGCTCTCATTTTGATATTTCACGCCTGAGTGATAAGTTAATTTTGAGTCAGGCACAAACTACTGTTTTTTCCAAATTTTCCACTCGGTTGCAATTGCAAATCATTAGGATTTTTGCCATCCTGAGTTTTGCCAGGTAAAATGTGGAACAAAATGAGTGAAAATTGGGCACCTTGCAATGGAATTACTTGTGCTATGCTATTATCATGTTAACTCCAATCCTGAGATGTTAAAAAAATACTGGGTATAGAATTAGACTGTGCAAAATTTGCCACCCCAATGTAAGTAGTTTCTTTCAGAATTGCTGTATTGTAGTCAACTGAATGTAAGGACGTTTAGAATTCTGGTTCATTGCTTTCAAATGTGAACAGAAAATAGGGTCAAAGTGGATACAGCAGCAAGAGCGATGTCTGCTTAGTCATGTGAACAAGTGGGGACGAAGATGGTGCAGTTGAGGCCAATGCCATGTCAGAACCAGGGGTTCTGAATAATGAAGGATTCTCCCAGTCCTATAGTGTAGACTCCTTCATTTTTGTTTATCACAATTGTTCCTCAGCCGGTGTATGACGACTGAAGTGGCTAGATAGCATCTGCTATTTATCAGCTTGGAGTGGCTGGTTGATTTTTTCTTGGCCACGGATGAAGTTCCCAGTGAAAGAGACAGTGAACCATGGGTTTATAGCAAGAAGCAGGCATTTTTGGCTGACAGCAGAGATTCTGGACATCACCACGTTTTTGTAAAATGTCAGCCTCTTTTCACCTGTTAAATTTTGTGGAGTGAGGAGGAGTAGAAGGATTGGTGTTATCATGTGAAGTTTGGTGTTAGTGCCCTTTTTTATGTTTTAGTTCTGTTCCTTTTTTACTTTTAGAGTCCTAGTTACCTGTTGTTCAACTACAGTAGTATCAGTGAGCTGATTGCCCCATCCCAACTAGTTCCATTTGCCTTGAGTTTCTCTATTTGATGCAGTTGCTGGGATATTACACTTTTGGCGTTGTTTCCTACTATCCCTTTTCAAGCTGGAGTAGAGTGACAGCAACACTATAATATACGTAATAAATTATGGATTTTGCATGTATATTACTAAAAACATGAGCTTACTCTTGGTCTCTTTCCATCATTATCATGTGCTGGATCTAATTTCCTGTCTTTTCTATCCTTCTATCCTTTGTCAACTTAAGATATATTTACTGTACCATGTAGTTATTTCTTTTACCAAGTCTTAATCATTATAAAAGTGCCTTATATAAAAAATAATACTCCTCTCCACTTCAGATTAAATAATGTTATAATGATATCATAAAGTAATATTAGAAGTAATTTGTTTTACTCTTGGCATCCTCTCAAAGTCCTCCAAATACCAGTCATTCATAAAGTTGGCATTCGCTAGTGCGAATACAGAAGTCATATGGTTATTGAATTCACCATGCCATTGTATATAATGAAGTTTTGAAAAAGAAGTGAAGATGTTATAGTGGTGAGGGTTATTTATTCACTGTTTAATATCTACCTGTCATGTCTACCAAAATCTCTAAAGGGTGAGAAAGAATTTCGAGCCAATGTCTTAAAGGAGCACAATTATTATTTAATTTAAGCTTCTGATGTGGTTGTTCACGATTGGACTTTTCTTGGGTGCTTAACAAGAAGCACTGGTGAATTATTGTATAAAGAATTATATTATAGTTAACGGGAAAATGACAAGTGATGATATTCATTAAAAAGAAAGTGATCTTGTGTTGGAACATAATCATGTGTAAAGAACACGCTCACTTAATAAGAGCCTTCAACCAGTGGTGGCAAATATCTGTAATTATGTAAATTAATGGTGCTCATTTTATGGAATGTGGAAGAAGGTAAGGCATTGGTCACTCATAGTGGGCTGTTGTGGGGTGATCAGTGTAACACACAAATTCAAGGGAATTAAGTAATCCTTTTTGCAAATTTCATAAAGTTCCATTAGGTTCATTTGTGTTCCCATTTTGTCAATTCCATGGAAGTAGGTGGAGTTTTACTTTGCTTACAGTCCATCCGTTCCCAGGCGCCTTTCCCTGGGTTTGCAACAATACTGTTACATTTCTATTGAACAAGATTCTTAGTGAGAAGTGAGCCCTTTGTTAAAAAATACAGAAATGAAACTCCACAGTAAAGTCTCATAGAGCTTAGGTGACTGCTTCGCATGATTTTACTTTAATGCGGGGTAGAAGAAGCATTTGAGAACTATATGAAAATTTAGCTGAATCACTACCGTTTAATTCCATTCGAAGTCACACATTTTCATATATATATTTCAATTCTTTTTATTATAGCAGTTATAGTTTGTTTCAGGTACTACATTTCAATATTAGGTATTACTAAAAAAGATTCTAAAGCATTATTTGTATGTTGTCTTTCATCAACTCATAATATTAACGTTACACTCTCAATAAATGTGTTATTGGTAGATGTTACAAAAGTTCACATTTGCAATATGTAAAATCTCTGTAGTTTAAACAATTTTGCAGTTCAAGAACTTCATTATGGGTACATACATTTTCTGGTACAATGCACATTTAAATGCTATACAATACAATTCTGTGTTAGCACTGTTTTACAATCTCACAACTCGTAAATACGTTCATGAGTAGTTTGTCATGTTATTTCTTTTATTTGAATTACATTTTTGCATCATCATTTAGAACACTTTGCATGCTTTTACGATGCAGTATGTATTCTCACATTTTTCGTCTTAGCAGGTTAACTTGTCTTTATCAGGTAATATTGGTCAAAATGATCTTTTACAGGTGAGAATTGATAAGGGCAGATATCAGTTAATATCTATGCTCCATCAATACCCCCTTTGAGGGCATATCAAGCCATCAAACAATCTTATCTTTTATCATTTGATCAAATTCTGATGTCACTTTTAGAATGCAGTTGTCCTCATTTGTTTCAACCTAGCCTGTTCCAGGTTTTTCATGTCATCATAGTAACCACATTGCCTATTTTCTAATACAATTTCTGCTCTATGTTCCTTCAGTTTCTTTTTCAACTCCTTTACGCTTACATAAACAATATGTGATTATTATGATTAGTAAGCCAATAGCAATAGTTATTAGTGGTGTCAGTGTTTTTCCCGCTAGACTTCCTCCCAGTGCTGCAAACCAGCTTCCCACAGATGAGAATCCCTTACTAATGGTTGCCCAAGCACCATCATCTTTTAGCTCTATTAGTTCTTCCTCTAAGTTAGAAATGTTGCTAATATATCCCCACAAACCTTTACTTTTGTCAGGGATATAAGTACAAAACTGTTGAACCTTTAATTTGTGACAGACTCCGACTTATTTTGCTAGAAGTACAATTTTGTAGAAACAAAGATCGGAGGGGCAACCATTTCTGTATCTATATCAATAAATCCACCAGCAGTATCAGTTGACAGCCGATCTACACCTTATGAAAGTTTCCAAATTTTGTGTGAATTCAGTATTACCCCCACTGAAGGTATTATAGCTCCAAAAATATCACCAATAATTTCAGCAGTGCTAATTCCTCTTCTTGAACATGGGTGTCCTTTCTCATTGGTTCCACTGTTTTCATTTACATTATAAATTTCTGGAAAACCTGTTCCCATGTAACAACATCCATACCACTGTTTTGGTAATAAGCATTCCTTGCACAAACATAATAGACTCTTGGAAATACAGGGTCTGCTCCCGCTAACTATTTTCCCAACCTCCTACAAGTAGGAAGGTTTGATCACATTCACTGGAACCAACAAATGTATTTTTATAATCTGTTTTGCGTCTCAATATGCACAGCTTCCCTATGTTGCCAATCCAGAACCATAGCTGCATGCGTCTCCCCTCTTTTCAGTGCACCCTTCCTGTGGGCCCATGGGGGTATCTTTATTCGTGATTTTGAATTCCTTTTTATCTTCCCTTGTCGAATTTATAAAATCAGAAATCAGATTATGTTGATGGGCGTATACTGTATCTATGGTCAAGGTAGGCTGGAAAAATTCTCCCATTGTTTCAGCATTCTGTGCGTCTGGTACAACATTTAAGTTTTTCTTGACTGGAACTTCTGAAAAGATCAAATCATAATTTGAATAGTAAAATTGAAATTGCCCTTTACAATAGAATGAACTTGTTAGTACACTTCAAGAAATGGCATTAGTTAGAGGTAAGTGATAATAGGTCACTCCCTCAGAAATAGAAGAAATTAGTTATATGTACACATAATAGTCTCTCGCATCCATAGTGTCTACGTACTCATAGAGGAGTTTAGTAAACACGTTTAGTGAGAAATCATTAATAGACTGATAATGATGTAAATCTGTGTTTGGTAATTTGTTAGTCACAACCACTTTGTCTTGAACCTTTATTGTTTCAGTACTGGTAGTCACATGAGGGTTAGAATGAGGATAAACATAATTAGGTAGGTTTAGTATTATTAATACCAAGACAAATATTACAACAAAAGCAGTTAAGAAGCAAGCACATATACGTCTATGCATTAGTGAAGACGGATTTGGAGCTTCCAACTCAAATCTAGAGGTACTCATTTTTTTTTATAGAATGCGTTGTATCGTAAGGGTTGACAGGAGTGTTTTTTTCAATATCTGGTCACATACTTTTTACCCTTGTCCCTTACATTTTCTTTTTGACCTGTACTTCTCTAGCACCTTTACAACAGGTCCTTCAAGTTGGGTATTTGTGAGTTGCAATCTTTGAAGCAGAAAGTGTAATATTCTTTTTCCCAGTCATTTGCAGCTGCTAAATAAGTCCACTCTGGAGCAGTATATCCTTTTACTTGGTATTCTCGCTCTTTTTGATCTGCTCACTGCAGTTTCCTCCCCATCTCTGTCTATTTGCTCAGATTGACTTGAGACTTCAATAACAGGTGAAAGCATTCTTCCTGCGGTCAGTATGTGTCTCATCTTTTCAGATTTTCTGGGTCAATGATCTCACTTTCTCACTCATTTTTCTGATACAATGTTTACATTATCTGGGTCAATACTTCACTTAGTCAGATCTGTCTGACACTCGTTATCAACCGGGACAACTATCCTTGACTCTCGTCTGAACCAGTGTTTCGAGACCCAGTTGCGATCACCCCCTCTACTTTGTAATTGATCTGAAGGGGACGTCTCTCTGTCACCACCAGTTTGCCCGCTACAGATCCTACACATTCAAAAGGACATGGGACTTGATGAGTGTGGGTGGCATGTACCCAGTTAGGCAGACCACCACATTTCACTGCAGTTATGGTTACAAGTATCATTTGATAAGGCACATGCCAACTAGGTTCCAAGCAGGATTTTCGCATATGATTCTTTACTAGTACCCAGTCACCTGGGCACAGGTTGTGGCACTGCTCCTGTTGTATTGTAGTTGCAGCTTCTCCAACCTGGTGAGACACAGAACACACTACATTAGCCAATCCTTTACAATAAACAAGTATCAAGTCATCAGTAATATTCACAAGCTGATTTGCTGGGATTGTAGGCTGCCTCATAGCCCTCCCCATAATTATTTTGTGAGACAGTTCAGTTCTTCTGTCTAGGATGCTTCGTAAACTCACCAACACCAAAGGCAGTGTATCAGGAAATTTCAGGGATGTGGACGCACACACCTTTGCCAATCGGGACTTTAGAGTTCCATTCACCTTTTCAACCACTCCAAGGCTGATAGGCACAATGCAGTTTCAGTTCGATTTGCAATGCAGCACAAAGCATTCGTATTACTTCATTATTGAAATGTGTACCTCTATCCGATTCTAAAGAGGTCCAAAATCCAAATTAATGGATCAATTCTCTGTAAAGCAGTTTAGCTACTATTAGACTGTCATTGCATCTTGTAGGGTAGGCTTCCACCCAACGAGAGAACAAACACACAATCACAAGGACGTACTGTAATCCATTGCAGGGGGGCATCTCAACAAAGTCGATCTGCATACGGGTAAAAGGACCCCTGGATTTTCCCAAATGACTTGCACTGACCAATGTTTTTCTTCCTGCATTTTGTTGTTGACGTCACTGACACAGAACTTCTGCAATGGCTTTGAATCGGGGATTATACTAGGTCTTTTGAAAGAGATGCAACGTAGCATCTCTCTCCCACATGTGCTGAACCATGGCAATTCCTTGCTATAGGTGACAACTGAATATCTGGTAAGACTGGCCTCCCATCTGTGTACACCCAAACTTCATCCTCTTGTCGACTAATGCACCCTGCTTTAGTCCACCCTTCTCTTTCATTTTCGGGTACTGCATCTTGTAATTCTTTGATCACTTCCCAGGTTTCTCTAACTGGAAATTTTAGTCCGCATTCCATGTCATCAGTCTGTTCTTTCAATGATTCCCCATTAAATGTGTATGAATTCAGAGCACAATAGTGTGCGGTTTCATCATCATAGCAATTGCCAACTATCACATAATCATGACCAGTTTGGTTAGTGGAATATTTCTCCACCGCAATTTGTGCTGGCAGCTGCAGTGCCATCAGTAAGTTTTTCACACTCTACTCATTTCGTATACGTGAACCCGAAGAAGTCATGTACCCATGTTGAGACCAAAACTGCCCAAAATTGTGGGCAACCCCAAAACCATATTGACTGTCTGTAAATAAGGTTACTCTAATTTGTTCAGTAATGCTGCAAGCTCTGGTAAGTGCAATCAGTTCAGCCACTTCTGCTGAATACACTAAACCCACCATGGTACAGATAGCATATGCAGCTTGCAAGGTACTTCCGGAATCTCTCAAACAGGATCCATCAGCCGCGGCTGCTGCAGGTAAGAGCGGTGGGTGGTGGAGCCAGGTGAGGGGGGATTTTGAGAGATGATAATGAGTGAAAATTAAAGAATTCTGTTCCCTTTGGAGTTCAATAGATGGAACAATTCATTTTGCCCAATAAGTCTAACCCTAATACATTCACTGGACTAGAATCACACACCACAAACTTGTGTAAATCCAAAAGTCCCAATTTGTAACTGTACAGGTTCTGACACTGGGATCGATATCAATTGGTTTGACACTCCTACAACTTGGATTCTCTCTCCCGGGAGAAGTAGGATAGGAATTTCCATAGTTCTCACAGTGGACTGGGTAGTACCAGTATCTACAAGGAATGAAATAGGTGTTCCATTTACCTTGCCATCCACATAGGGACCATTCTCATCTAACTCTAAGGATGTGCCAAGCATGGATTCTTACTCCCCTCTCAAGTACCGTCATTGGGAAATTTCTGAGTCACTGTCATCAGCCGGCAACAAATACTGTGATGCCACTTGCCCATTCGAATGTACCTGAACATCTGTAGGAAAACCCTTGTTAGCATTGTATCTCTGTACTTGTCCACTCAATTGAGGCATAAGAGCTTGTGTAATATTCTGATTTTGACCTCTCAATTTCTGCACTGATTGGTTTGGCAATTCATTATTCACTTGAGGCTGTACAGTTCCACTTGTAACTGTCTGTCCTTCTCCCTGATTAACTGTGTTAAACTTACACTCACGTTTCCTATGCCCGAACTTGCCGCAAATGTGACATGGATGAGTCTTTTTCAATGCCTCTATTTGTGACCCCTTCCTCTTCCCTGAGGCACAAAATCCTACAAAGGTCTTCCTGCTACACTACGCATTCCAGGAGTCTCTGACCATTTCCCTGTAGCTAACCTGAAAATCTGAATCAAAACCCGAATATCCTTTCTTGGCTGCTCTCATTTGTGCCAACTAAAATATTTCTTTTTAATTTCTTGTGACACGATTCACTGTCATCTCCACAATATTTTGCATAATGAAGAATTTCATCAATAGGCTTACTCTGCCAACAGATCACATGTTGTTGTATTGTTGTATCATGCCATTTATTTCAGGTCTTAAACCGTACACAAACTGATACACAAAATGTCCCATGTCTTTTTCCGACACATTCTCGATTTCACTATATTGCTTGAATGCCAGCAAAAGCCTTTAGTAATATGCGTTCACTATCTCCTTTAATTCCTGTATAGTCCTGTCTATTTTTACCCAATCCGTTTCTTTCGGCTAACTCTTTCCTTTCAGATAAGTAATAACCTGATTATACTTTCTCATCACTTCCACAGACGGTGCACCAATTTTGGAATCTCTTGCAGGCTCGGTTTCTGGCCAATCAACAGCAATTCTACATTCATTCCACAACTCATTTGATACTACAATATTCAAAGGTGTATCCAAATATTTCAAGAAAACCTTTGAAACCTTTACAAATCTTTCCACTTGCTTATACCACTTAACAGGCTATTCCCTCACATTTGGAAAGTCATTAGTAAAAGACAAAATATCCTGTCTATTCCAAGGGACATGAACATATCCAACTCCTGGTACTTCTCTTATAGGATATGCTGTCGTTTCTGCCTCTCCCTTCTCCTTTTCCGTCATTGGGTGTAGAGGTAAAGCCTTTGCCACATCTTCTTTCTTTTTAGCCCATCTGTTTTTCCATCTTTCTACTTCTTCCCATCGTTTCAAGGTAGTTAACAGTTCTTTAATCTGTAACCTTTTTCCTGAAGAGTTTAGACTTTCTAAATCTTTGTGATTAAAATCCAATGATATGTCTTATTTATTTATTTTATTTATTTTATGAACTTGTAAGGCGCAACAGCTACCCAGGTAGGGTTTCCCGGCGCCAAAAGACACAGCAAACAGTGAGGGTGGAACGTCATAGGTCATTCAGAATTATTGATCGAACAACCAGGTTTTTATTTCTTTCCTGAACTTAGAATGGCTCTCTTCTTTGCGTATGTGGATAGGCAAAGTGTTCCACTTAGAAGGACCCTGATGGACAAAAGATCTCCCTCCCATTCTGGAAAGCTTGAATCTGGGCACACAGTATGTTGCTGCTGAGAGTGACCGTAAATTTCTTTTAGGGATGTAGGGGTGCACTAATGCCTGAAGGTATTTGGGTGCAGTGCCTGCTTTTATTTTAAACATATAGTTTAAGGTTTTAAATTTGATGCAGGTTTCCACTCTGAGCCAGTGAAGTTTGCGCAAGTAAGGGGTCACATGGGTATTTTTGGGTATTTGACAGAGAATCCGGGCAGCCGCATTTTGTATCATCTGAAGTCTTTTTATTGTTCCTTTGTTGGCACCTAGATATAAGATGTTCCCGTAGTCAAGCCGGGATGTAACTAAGGCATTGACCACTGATTTCTGCATAGAGATGGGCAGCATCCATAATATCTTTTTGAGCCATCTCAGGATGGTGAAGCAGAGTCCAACCACTTTGCTGACCTGTTGCTTCATGGACAACGCGTTGTCCAGGATTACCCCCAGATTCCTAGCATGAGAAACTGGTGTTGGAAGATTTCCTATCTGGGAAGGCTATTTTGTAAAGACTTTGACTTCTCTACATCTACTCCATATTTTTGATCCACCTCAGCAAATCTTTCATGAGTATTTCTAGCCTTTCCTGTTATATCCTTGCAGATGAATAATAATTATTCATCACAGTAATTTGCCAACCTTTATGGACTAATTGTTCCAAATATATTTTCCTCCAACTCCATTTGTAATCTGCTTAAATCTTTATTAGCATGAGCATCCTTCTCCTCTAAATTTTCCTTGCTACCCACATTTCCCTTTGCACTAGCTGTAGAAATAATATTGCTAATCCAATCATCAAGTTCCTCTGGTGATGGACCCTTGATGTACCTGTCTCCTCTCTCTGAGACTCCCCACTACTCTCTCCTGTTTGTCTTGTGGCGTGAGCATGCGCTTTTTGATTTCCCATTTGTAAATCTTTTCTTGTTATTACCTGTGGACCCCTTTTTAGTGTTTCAAAACCTTTCTCTGAAATGTTCTGATTCTGATTTACTACCGTCTTATTTATCTCAGATGAGGAGCGCTCGTTTCCTACTGTCCCACAAGGTATTGTTACAGCACGTACTTGTGAAACTCCTAGTCCTGTCAGGTCTGATATAATGGGACAATAGGACCTATGGTAACTGGAATGGATAATGCCTCTGGGCTATTTGTTAATGCAGAATTTGGAAATCCTGTTCCTTTCAGAGGTTGAACTCTGGACAAAAAGATATTTCCATGAGCTGAATCTAAGGTTATAGGTGGTGCTTCTGGTATCACCAACAAACGGGTTTGTCTCTGCATTACTTTGTTCTTCATTAGAAGGTGGAGGTCTATTCAACGATAACTCATTTAACAATTTGTCATCTATTTCTTCCAAATTCTCTTCTGTTAATGTGAGAACCTGTGTCTGTGGCTCCTCAAGATGTTTCTTTTTCTATTTACATTTTTCTCCTTCCTGTTCCTCAGCTACCATTACAGGATACATTTGGGTGCCCACAGCACCATCCTGCCTCCACATCTTTTTCTGTGAATCCTATTTTGCATCTGCATATCTATTTAAAGTATTCTTATATCTGTGTTGATATTTCTATTTTTCTCTCCGATGGGCTTTATGTTCCCCTTCTTTGAGAGATTCATATTGCATGGGTCTAGGTGTCAGTTTCATATCATTCATCTGTCTTCTCAGATTTTCTGAATTACATATGTTAAATGTTCCATATTGTGGGAAAGCTAAGGGACCATCTTTTTCAGTGTATTTAACACAATTCTCTTACCAGGTACAAGTGTGAAATCCCTTCTATAAAGACAGGTGCAGAGCCGGTGTACCCTCTGCAGCTAGAGGAACCCCTTCTCCAGTAGGAATAGGCTCATCCTTACAAATTAAAGCCCTTAATCTCTTAAAATGTTTCATGTTTCTTCCTTTTACTGTAGTCTGATCTTATTTCTGTGGAACTCTCTTCTGTGTTATAGTTTCAGCTTCCAATCACTACTTGCTTTCAAGAACCAAACGCAGCATGGCTCCACACCAACCAACAAATCCCAGCGCGGCACATCTGTTTCACCAGTCTAACTCCTCACAGCAACTGACCCACCCTTTACAATACTCATCGTAATTTTTCTTTTAGTCGATTTTACGCAAAACAAAGTAAAACACAAAAGAGCTCTTGTCAGCTCCACTAAGAAGAATTATAGATGCCCATACAACTGAAGATTTCCATTCACTCCCAGTAAAATCTTGACCAGCGCGATTTCACCCTGTAAGTATAAATACGTAGAATTCCTCTTGGTGCACTCAAGAAGAAACCCCAACATGATTTTAACTCGATACACTCTCATAAAGTTCCCTTCCTGGTAGCACTGGCGATGACGTCTCATGCACAGCACCCTCGTAAAAGCAGACAAATGTACTCAGTGTATGCCACACACAGACCCACCCGTAGGTGCATATCCAAGGATCTTAGTCCTTGGTGGACCCATACTCAACTTCATTACAACACAAACATGTGCATTTCACAATATGATATGACACTTCTGTGATCACAATTACACACTAGTCTCATTAATTCAATTTTGCCATCGATTGAAAACTCAATGAACCTCTAAGCTAGAAATCTCTATGACCACGTCTCCACATATCCCAGTTTCAATCAGTGAACCTAACCATACAACAAGCTACCAGAAAACTGATGCAGTGCGGAGCTTGTCAAATATTTGTATTTATCCTATAAAAAACTTTATCTCACTAGGTCCATCTCATTATCAAACCCTCTCTCACTCTGTAGACTCAATATTTTCTCTGATTTTTACAGATCCAATAGATCTTTTTGTTCAGCTGTCAGGGACTAGAATACTAAAAGACGTGAACAATTATTGCATGAGGACGTGGATTAAAATAATTGTTACCTCAAAGCAAATCTAGACACTTTATCAGACACAGATACAAATGCCTTAAGACAAAAAACATGACCAAAAGAAAGAGACAAAATCAATAAAGGTAACTCATGAAAAACATTTACTTAAAGCCTCATTTTACATGGATTAAGTCAAGAAAGTACATTTAATTTTATATTTAATAACAAGACTATTGTTGCAGGTAGCTACACAGCACTAAACAGAACATGAATAGACAGCTGGAAAATCCTTTGTGGAGAGAAACAGAATACATTTTGAGGTTCAGTTATGAATCTTACAAACCAAAGCAAAGCTGAGCGGTCCAAGTTTGTCCTCAGTTAGATCTGGTCAAGTCTGATCTGTAGCACCATATGCCACAGTCAGTCAGTTAACCTCTCAGCCAAAAGTTTATTTCCCTGCACACTTTACCCGCCACAAAGCCCAGGACTCGAGGTTGCAGTTAGATATAGTTCAGTTCATAAAAGTCTATTCCACCCAATGTGACTAGAAAGGAGCAATAGGAAAGATAATACAGATCAAAAGTCTGCCCGACAGCATGGCAGGCTGGAAAAGAACAATTATAGCCAGCCCCCACTCCTCCTCTGATGGGGCAATTATACCTCAATTGTTCCAGGTTTACACCCCTTAACGTATCCAGTTCATCTGTCCGTGGGCTTCTCATTGGTCACTCATAGTGGGCTGTTGTGGGGTAATCAGTGTAACACACAAACCCCAGAAAATTAAGAAATCCTTTTTACAAATTTAATTAAGCTCCATTAAGTTCATTTGTGTTCCCATTTCGTCATTTCCACTGAAATAGGTGGAACTTTACTTTGCTTACAGTTGTCTGTTCCCATGCGCCTTTCCCTGGGTTTGCAACAATACTGTTAAATTTCTATCGAACAAGTGAGTCCTTTGTTAGCAAATACAGAAATGAAACTCCACAGAAAGTTCTTATAGATCTTAGGTGACTGCCTCGCATGATTGTACATTAACACAGTGCAAAAGAAGCATTTGAGGCTTACATGAAAGTTTAGCTGAATCACTGCAGGTTAATTCTGTTATAAGTCACATATTTTCATGTATGCATTTCGATTCTCTTTATTACAGCAGTTATAGGACCAAATGTACAACTTTTTTTGCAGTCACAAATGGGAAAGAGGCCCATTTGCAACTGTAAAAAAGCATGGTGTAATGTAAAAACACTATTTTGCGAGTCGGTGACTCTTAAAATAGCATTTGCGACTCGCTAATAGGAAAAGGGCGTGTCAAGAGTGTCCCTTCCTAATAGCGAGTCACAATGCCATGTACTATTGTCTTGCAACTGCATTTGTGTTGGCAAAACACTCACAGTTTACCACCTTCTTCAGGTTGGTGGTAAAACACTCGCAAACAGAAAGGGGTCCCCAAAAATTCAATTATGCGAGTCCCAAGACAACGCAATTTGAAAGTTGCAAATTGTAAGGGTCGTTCATCTGGCCCATAGTTTCTTTCAGGTACTACATCTCAATATTAGGTACTACTAAATAGCATTATTTGTACTTTGTCTTTCATCTACTCATATTATAAACGTTTCACTCTCAATACATGTGTTATTGGTAGATGTTACAAAAGCTCAGGTTTGCACTACGTAAAATCTCTTTAGTTTAAACAATTTTGCAGTTCACGAACTTCATTGTGCATACATATAATTTCTGGTACGATGCACATTTAAATGTTATTATCACACAACTCTCATTGTTAACGATGTTTTACTTTCTCACAACTCATAAATACATTCAAGTATAGTTTCTCATGTTATTTCTTTTGTTTGATTTACTTTTTCGTATCACAATTTAGAATACCAGGCATCCCTTTATGGTGCAGTATGTATTCTCACATTTTTTGTCTTAGCAGGTTACCATGCCTTTATCAGGTAATGTTTGTTGAAATGATCTTTTACAGGTGAGAGGTGTCTGGATGGTGGGCGGAAAGAGATGTACCTGTAGCAAAGTCATCCTGTGCCTTGGGCACCCCCCCAACATTTTGCTGACTGATACTGGTGGTAAGTGACTCTGACTGACCTTGGGCTTTGCCACAGGCCCAGGGCCGGTAGTATGCTGAAAGAGACACTTAGAATACAGAGAAAATGCCTATAAACACTAGGTACACTATGGGTTAGGGTACCCCTGTGATTGACATGACCTCCCCTGTAAAGCCCTAGTACATAATAGGACAGGGGGATTGAAACTACCTTTAAGTCTCTAGTATAGAATAGGGCAAGGCAGTTTAGAGTCCAGCAGCCTTTGTTACACTTGCATGTGTGCACTGCTGGAGCCTTAGGTCAGTTTAAAAGCTGCCCTGTGTTACAGGACTGCTTTTAAAAGGCAAAATTGTGCCCAAACTCAACTTTGGTGTTTGGGACACTTAAAAATTAATATACTAAAATGTGTGCGCAGATTATGTATTTATAAGGAGAACTCTTATGAAATGAGTTTTAGATGTCCTGGGTTAAGTGAAATTGCACATGTCACTCCCCACATTGAGGTAAAGTTCTTCATAAAATCGTCTTCTGTGCTAGGAGCACTGTGGAGGGGGATCTGTAATATTATTATATGTTCAGTACCCCTAGAGTCCCCCTAGGTATTCAAAGGGTGGGGGTCCTGGGGATATTTGCAGGATTGTTATGAAATATGTTTTGCTAAGCCCTGGTGTTGGAAAAATGGCGCAAGTACCCGGCCACATAGGTTAACATGGCAAGACGTCAATAACTAATATTTCCCGCTAGGAGAATAATAAAAATAGCATTCAAGGACTGTTCAGAATGGTATTGATAAATCCAACAATATGGTGTTGCTGATTTTCTCCAAAAATATACAGACACAAAGTTATAACACTTTCTTGTATGTAAGCCAAAATTCGACCTTCCAGTGGTCTGTCCACTCCTGAGTGGTCAGAGTTAAGTGGATTAGCCAGGCTCCTTTGATGAGGTAATAAAGAGCCCCTGGGCATAGCCAGCTCTTTTGGGAGGGCAGGGTTCTGCGACACAGGAATGCCAGAGCAGGAGGAGGGGTTGTAAACAATCCTTCAATGGAAGGAGAAAATAGGCAGAATACACCAGTTTCATTTACAATTCTCCTCTTTGAACACAGCCTGGTGCTAGGCTCAAGGAAGGAATGAGAAAATGCAAGGAGGCAGCGAGTACTAGGGAGATGAGCCATCCTGGTGGTGTGTCGGGCCAGCTCTTGTCTCCCTGCTGAAAATTCTCACATATTGAGTTTTGAAGAAATAGTGTGTCCTGGTATATCATTATGCCACACTTAGGAGGAAGTGGTCAGGCTCTGGGGTGTTGCCCTGCGGATCACTGACATAATATAGAATGACAAAATATAGACTTACCAAAATATAGTCACCAAAATATAGAATGCCAAAATATCGAATTCCTATCTACAAACAGGTAAGTACAAAAATATCGAATCCAAAATATAGTCTGTAAAAAATATAGTCAGTCAAAATATCGAATTTTTTAAAATGTCTTAAAAGTAATTTAAAATTAATGAAATATTAAATATAATTAACTAAAACATACTTAAAAATACTCAAATAACCTTAAAATTAAGATATAATTAATTTAAGTTATTAATAAAAAATGTACAATATTTTACCGTAGGATAGCAGGAGGGTAACATTTGATATTACCACTCCAGTGAGTGCAACAGTAGAGAAAGCGTTGGATAGCGTAGGGGTAAAAAATACTATTCCCTCTCCAGTGAGTGCAACAGTAGGGAAAGCGTTTGATAGCGTAGGGGTAAAAATTACTATTCCCACTCAAGAGAGTGCAACAGTAGGGAAAGCGTTGGATTGCGTAGGGGTAAAAAATACTATTCCCACTCCAGTGAGTGCAACAGTAGGGAAAGCTTTGGATAGCGTAAGGGTAAAAATTACTATTCCCACTCAAGAGAGTGCAACAGTAGGGAAAGCGTTGGATTGCGTAGGGGTAAAAAATACTATTCCCACTCCAGTGAGTGCAACAGTAGGGAAAGCTTTGGATAGCGTAAGGGTAAAAATTACTATTCCCACTCCAGAGAGTGCAACAGTAGGGAAAGCGTTGGATAGCGGGAGGGTAGAAAATACTATTCCCACTCCAGTGAGTGCAACAGTAGGGAAAGCGTAGGATAGCGTAGGGGTAAAAAATACTATTCTCACTCCAGAAAGTGCAACAGTAGGGAATGCGTTGGATAGCATAGGGGTAAAAATTAATATTCCCACTCCAGAGGGTGCAACAGTAGGGAAAGCGTTGGATAGCGTAGGGGTAAAAAATACTATTCCCACTCCAGTGAGTGCAACAGTATGGAAAGCGTTGGATAGCATAAGGGTAAAAATTACTATTCCCACTCCAGAGAGTGCAACAGTAGGGAAAGCGTTGGATAGCGGGAGGGTAAAAATTACTATTCCAACTCCAGAGCGTGCAACAGTAGGGAAAGCGTTGGATAGCGTAGGGGTAAAAATTACTATTCCCACACCAGAGAGTGCAACAGTAGGGAAAGCTTTGGATATTCGAAGGGTAAAAATTACTATTTCCACTCCTGAGAGTACAACAGTAGGGAAAGCATTGGATAGCGTAGGGGTAAAAATTACTATTCCCACTCCAGAGAGTGCAACAGTAGGGAAAGCGTTGGATAGCGTAGGGGTAAAAAATACTATTCCCACTCCAGAGAGTGCAGCAGTAGGGAAAGCATTGGATAGCGGGAGTGTGAAAATTACTATTCCCACTTCAGATAGTGCCACAGTAGGGAAAGCTTTGGATAGCGTAGGGGTAAAAATTACTATTTCCACTCTAGAGAGTGCAACAGTAGGGAAAGCGTTGGATAGCGTAGGGGTAAAAAATACTATTCCCACTCCAGAGAGTGCAACAGTAGGGAAAGCGTTGGATAGCGGGAGGGTGAAAATTACTATTCCCACTCCAGTGAGTTTAACAGTAGGGAAAGTAATGATTTAATATATTATTAAAAATAAATTAAATATCAATCCCAATAAAACATTAATTGAAATTAATAACCAATTTAATATTATCTAATAATTAATTAGAAGTACAACTACATATTAGTTATTAAAAATTAATCACCTATTCATAATTATTTAACAACTAATTAATTTTCAATAACAAAAACTAATTAATAATACAAATTAATACCAATTAAAAATTAACAGTAAATTAATTATCAATACACAAAAAGTATTTTTAACATGGAATTCATTACAATTACATTACTTCCCACCCTGTTCCCCTATAAACCCACATCCCACTACAGAAAATACATTAATACAATTATCATAATTATCAAATATTTAATTAATACAAAATAATTACCAATTAATAAAAATGTATTGCCAATTAATAGAAATTAATTACCAATTAAAAATTAATTAACAATAAATGTAAAATCAATACCAATGAATGAAAAAAAATATTTACTTAATTACAATTAAATTACTTCCCACCCTATTCCCCTATAAACCCACAACCCGCTACAGAAAATAAATTTAGAAAATTAACATCATTAACAATTAATCAATTAATACAAATTAATTGGCAATTATTAAAAATTAATTACCAATTAAAAAATAACAATAAATTCAAAATGAATACCAATAAATAAATACAAATATTTAATTAATTACAATTAAATTACTTCCCACCCTATTCCCCTATAAACCCACAACCCGCTACAGAACTGAAAAGCAAAATTTAATTAACAATTATTAATAATTGCTAAAAATTAATATTTCATTTAATATAATTAAATTACTTCCCACCCTATTCCCCTATAAACCCACAACCCGCTACAGAATTAAATTACGCAAAAATTAAATAACATAAAATTCATTACTTAAAATACATTAAACATACATTACAAAAAATAATATACACTTTTCACACATATACTAACATACAAAACACTTTAAAAAAATTGATATTATTAAAAAATCGATATATTTAATGCCTATATTGTATACTTGGATATTTTGACTTCTATATTTTGAAAATCGATATTACTTACCTTAAATTCGATATTTTTAACCACTATATTGTGTCCATTCAATATTTTGTCCATTCTATATTTTTACTTCGATATTATGTCCATTCTATAATTTGGAATCAATATTATGACTGTTTACCGTTGCCCTGCACCTCATTGGACAGGAGTGCCCGCCTGCTTGACCTCAGAGAACACTGAATAAGTATCTGAGAGGAGCAGTGCCTCTCAGATCTGCTGCTTGAAACCTAGGAGAGCAAGAAGGGTCCATGCTGAGGAGTGATGTGCATTAACCAGGCCCTGCACTCTGAAGATTGCGCCCCCTGCACTATCCAGAACTACAGCCATATGGACTAAAGAGGGGACGCCAAGCTGGAAACTTGATTTGCATCATCAGGCTCTGCATTCTGACAGACTGCCCTGGCTGCATTATCTGGGACTACAGCCATTTGGATGTACCTTGTTTCAAAAGGAGTAAATAGTGGGCTCCTGCAAGCTACATGGCAACAGAGCTCACCTGCATTAATTCCCTCAGAGTCCCCTAGCTGGAGTGTATCCAGTAGACTTTTAAGAGTGTTGTCCAGGTGCATTGTGGGAATTATGGTCCCACCCTTTCAAAGACAATCTTGGAGATTCCTGACCCTTGGATTGTTTTTCAGACACCTTGGATCCCCAAGAGGAACTTCAGAAAGAAGTTCCAGAAGTTTGGGAAAGTTTGGTGAACTTTTGTGAAAAAGCTCCAGAGGGTGATAGGACTCCCACAGAAAGGCAATCCTTTGAACCCTCACTGAATCCAGCCTGCTGGAGGAGGCTGCATGACGTCTAGTATGAAATCCTCCAGAAAAGTTGTTAAGTGTGAATTTGACCCTGTCAGAAGCAATCAAATGTCCACTATTGTGGCACTATTGGTTTCTAAGCACTTGAAAGTGTTTAATCTTTAATAATTCATATCTCTGGTTCCCTGCAGTGGATTCTTTTGGTGTTGGTATCATTTTAAAGATAAAATTATTTCCTATTTGTATAATTTGGTGTTGGATTTTTATTGTACGTTATGTCTTAATTATTCACTGAATTGGTGTTTTAAATGCTTTATATATATATATATATATATATATATATATATATATATATATATATATATATATATATATATATATATATATATATATATATATATATATATATATATATATATATATATATATATATATATATAAACAATTCACATCCTTTGAAAAACCGGGACCCTCGGACTGCGGTGCATACCAGGGTCAAAGGCACCCTGTATGTATTCCGTTTCACCACACGCTGACAAGCGTGAAAATGCACTCGAAATCGATTCAATGTTCACCATCAAATTAAACCATCCAGCAAGGTTCGTGAGTATATTCTTTATTCCAGCATGGAACACAGTTCATAGAACTAAACCCCCAACGCGTTTCAGCGACAACTCGCCTTGGTCACGGGTGAGTAGTGTACAGAAAAGTAAACATTAAATAAAGTTTTCAAAACTTCATGTATAAACATAAACAAAGGACTCAGTGCATAAAATAAAACACAGCGGCCATCTTGGCATGGTCAAATACTAATGGTAATGTGCCCAATAGACAGACCTATCCATTCGTCTGGCTGATTCTTGCAATTATCCATACTGACACCTCTTGCAAGTATAACCATTTTAACAGTGTGTCAAATAACCACACCTTCATAAGTCAAATAATAAACCCAAGTGGGGAAATTGTTTCTCATATTGAAAACATCCATGCTGTCATCATCAATCATGAATAGTTAAAGTGCATTCATATACGAGGAAAACACATAATAATAATCAGCTGCATATAGGTGACACTGAAAACCGGGCTAAACAGTCCCAAGTGGGAAATGAATCTGCTTGCAGGGTCCCATGGGGAACATATATGCATTTTATGTCACACAGTTTCAAAATCAATCATGTTCAAAATTAATTATTTCAACCAATATATTGAAAACAAGTCTCTGAATCCCAAGTGGGGAATAATGAGCATGACCCATGGGGTAATCAAATCTTCCGCCCGGTCTACTCTCCACAGATATGTGTCACCTATAGAAAAACAAGAACAGCACATCAGAACTGCTAATGCCATGTACAAGCGGCCTTCAAACAATTGTGTGAATTAAGAAACAATTACAATGTGAAGTGATTTAAAAACAGTAGAATCATTGCTAGGAGTTCGAAAAGACAAACAGTGTGATACACACAACTAAGCATCATTGTAGGCAGAACATTGTACAATTTACTCTCCCAAATACCATTTAAGTTCTTCTTCAGAATTTAAACCTCCTGGGATACGTGTGTCGAGGTCAAGAATATATTTACTCTCCAACTGACGCAACCTACGGATTCTGTCACCACCCTTCCTCATGCTCGAAATCTTGTCAATCACAAAGAACTTCAAAAGATTGCGATTGCTCTTGTGTTTTTCTTCAAAGTGACGGGCGACTGGCGAACTCTGGTCCTTATTATCAATCGCCCTCATGTGCTCGAGAATCCGTTTTTTGGCAGGGAACATGGTGCTCCCTACCTACTTCTTGGCACATGGACACACCAATACATATATGACATGGTCTGAGAGGCAGTTGAGGTATTGTGTGATTGGTTTTTCTCTGTCTTCTATTGGATAATAGACTGATTTGACGTTATTACTGAACTTACAAGCTTTACACTTCAAACAAGTGAAAAAGCCTTTTATTTCCTGAGTCTTCCTAGGTGTAATCTTGACCTCATTTTTGCTCAGCTTGTCCTTGAGAGAATCAGCCTTCCGATAGGTAATGCTTGGCTTGCTACCTAGAATCTCTTTAAGTGTCTGTTCAGTGAGTAACACATTCCAGTTTTTCTTGAAACTTTTCTGTACCTGCCACGAACTAGCGTGGTAAGTAGAGATAAATCTGATAACCTCCTGTTCCTCAGGTTTGTCGGTCTTGGGTACCAGTAACGAATCATGGCTGATGTTACTAGCCCTTGTGAAAGCTGCTTCAATCACCTGTGGGTTATAGCCACGTTCTTTGAAACGTTCTTTCATTATGTCTCCTTCTTTTACAAAGTCCTCATCTCTACTACAGTTTCTCCGGGCCCGGAGGAACTCCCCAAAGGGGATACTGCGTATGAGTGACTTCGGGTGGCTACTGTCAGCGTGGAGCAAGGTGTTACCTGCCGTAGCTTTGCGGTATAACTTAGTGACGAGTTTATTCTTCTCAACCTCAACTTTCAAGTCCAGAAACTCCATCACACAGTTACTGATCTTACCATCAAAAGTGAGGTTAAGATCATTGCAATTCAATTCACGGATAAAGTCTTCTGCCAGTATTTCAGGACCATCCCAAATGATGAAAAGATCATCAATGTAACGCAGCGAGGTCTTAACATGGCTGCGATACAAAGTGCTGGTCTCTGCCACCTGTTGCTCCCAGTTTGCCATGAATAGATTCGCAAAACTGGGAGCAAAACAAGTTCCCATCGCCGTCCCTTGTCGCTGTCTGAAATATGTCTCATTAAAGATGAAGAAGTTATTTTCGAGACAAAACAACATCATTCTTAGAATCATATCAGTATGGTCTCGAAAGGAGATGGAACGTTTCTTAAGGAACCTCCGACAGGCATTGATACCATCCACATGCCTGATGGAGGTGTACAGGCTGCCTACATCGAGGGAAATGAGGAGATAGCTGTCCTGCCATTCATAGTTTTTGATCTTATTGATAAAGTCTCTACTGTCCTTCAGATACGAGGGAATCCCCTAGCAATGATTCTACTGTTTTTAAATCACTTCACATTGTAATTGTTTCTTAATTCACACAATTGTTTGAAGGCCGCTTGTACATGGCATTACCAGTTCTGATGTGCCGTTCTTGTTTTTCTATAGGTGACACATATCTGTGGAGAGTAGACCGGGCGGAAGATTTGATTACCCCATGGGTCATGCTCATTATTCCCCACTTGGGATTCAGAGACTTGTTTTCAATATATTGGTTGAAATAATTAATTTTGAACATGATTGATTTTGAAACTGTGTGACATAAAATGCATATATGTTCCCCATGGGACCCTGCAAGCAGATTCATTTCCCACTTGGGACTGTTTAGCCCGGTTTTCAGTGTCACCTATATGCAGCTGATTATTATTATGTGTTTACCTCGTATATGAATGCACTTTAACTATTCATGATTGATGATGACAGCATGGATGTTTTCAATATGAGAAACAATTTCCCCACTTGGGTTTATTATTTGACTTATGAAGGTGTGGTTATTTGACACACTGTTAAAATGGTTATACTTGCAAGAGGTGTCAGTATGGATAATTGCAAGAATCAGCCAGACGAATGGATAGGTCTGTCTATTGGGCACATTACCATTAGTATTTGACCATGCCAAGATGGCCGCTGTGTTTTATTTTATGCACTGAGTCCTTTGTTTATGTTTATACATGAAGTTTTGAAAACTTTATTTAATGTTTACTTTTCTGTACACTACTCACCCGTGACCAAGGCGAGTTGTCGCTGAAACGCGTTGGGGGTTTAGTTCTATGAACTGTGTTCCATGCTGGAATAAAGAATATACTCACGAACCTTGCTGGATGGTTTAATTTGATGGTGAACATTGAATGGATTTCGAGTGCATTTTCACGCTTGTCAGCGTGTGGTGAAACGGAATATAAATATATATATATAGGTCTTAGACCTATTCTGAGCCCAATATTGTGTTAGTGGTATTATTGCCAGTGGTAAATGCATATCTGCTGCTACTAATAATCCACTTTCAACAGGGCCTATGTTGTGTAGGGTCTTGAATGCGTGTTTGAGGCGTTTGAACTGGGTTTGTTTGTGTATTGGGAACCAGTGGAGCTCCCTGAGATGTGGTGCGATGTGGGTTCTGCGACGTAAGTTGAGGATGATTCTAGCTTCTGAGTTCTGGATTTTTTTTAGCATATGGGAATGATGGTCACAGTATGACCTTTGAAAGAGCATTAATAAAGAAGGATATATGAAGTGTTTTATGGACGGCTGATTGCCAGGTTTGATTTGAAAACCAATGTTGCAAACTACAAGCATAAAGATAAAAGAATTAGAGACTGGGCATTGTTCCATAAAGATACAAATGAAACTAATAATGCTAACATTTCCAGTAAAACATTGATACCCTTGTTATCCACATGCAGACATATTTTGTTGAGGTAATCTAATCATAAAATAACAAAGTTGGGGAATAGATGGTAAGACTAATTTTACCTTAGTGTGACCAACTTAGTTTCCTACACATTGTAGAGTTGTTTATATCGCTGTACAAATATTTTAATTCAGAATACCGACTAACACTATATCCGCTAGGTATGTATATACAGTTAAATATAGATTTCTTCGTCCGAACTCCATTCACATTTACGTAACTTAACAAGATATGAAAAAGATCACAAAGTCTCTCTCAAGTTTTCACAATATCTGTCCCACATTCACCAATGGATGCAAGACAAATTAGCACTGTCTTAACAAGGAGAAAAGAAATCCTGCTCTTCGGCTATGTCAGCCTATCAATACCTTTTACTTGGCCAGATGGAATGGGTATTCCGCCTTCTCCGGTGTCCCAAGTGCATAACCTGAGGTTGATCTTTGCCAGTGATCTATTATTCTACCCACAGGGAAATACGATTTGTAAAAATGTATTCTTCCACCTTGACTTATTAAAAGGGTCCTACCTTTGCTAAATCACTCATAGAAAATGATACTGATTCTAATATTGGTTATGCCCCACTTGATCATTGCAATGGACTCTATGCGGGTCACCCAATCTCTTCTCTCAACAAATTCTGAGTGAAAGATTATTAGGGCAGACCAATCTTAAATGACAAGATCATGTCACTTCAGCTCTACGATCTCTCCACCGGCTCCCTCTGCTCGAAGGGACAAAGTTCTTGGGCAGATGTACTTACTTTTCACACAATGCAGCTCTGCAACCAAATTTGCTGCACTGTGTGAAAGGAAGAGAACAGAATGTCAGCTGATTTCTTCTCGTCCTGAACTGGAGCACTTTAGGCTGCTATACGCCCACACAAACACCCTTGCGCAATGGAGAAAATGTGTGCTTGTTCTGTCAAGCATAGGTTCTTTACTGGAAGAGGAGCATTCCAGTACAAAAACTATGCTTTAATACTGTTTCCATTTTGTGTGTATGCTGCACAGGGCAGCGCACAATTAAAGATGGAAAAACGTGGAGAGTTTTAATACTTGCTCCAATAATATGTCTGCAGCGAGGAGGGGCAATTTAGGTGAAAATCCATGTCTGCAAATCTTGGCAGGTAGATATTTGTAACAAAGCATGGGATGTGATTGCATGGAGCATTACATGACAATGCTCCTAATTATATATACAATCTTTCAATTCTCTATCTTCCAACCAGGAGTCTGACCCCCTCACCAATTTAGATGGAAACGATTTGATGGTCAGCCTATGCTCCATGTAGGTGTCTCCCTATGGACCTCCTTGCCTAACCACCTCATATGGTACTGGATCCCTCCATTTTCAGAAAATCCCTAGATAGCTACCTATCCTCCATAACCTTTTGGTAACTCCATACTTCATGTGATTGTATATTCATTCTCTCCCCCTTAGTCAATCGGTCAGATAGTTAAGAACGTTTTGTCTTAACACCTGGGCTTGACTTCCTCCTTAAAGTGACGTCTTTTTAAAAAAATATTTTTTATTTTGCAGTTTTTATTGTCACCACATTGAAAAACAGGCAATAACAAAAGTGGTATGGAGGACACATACATAGATTGTAATTAATCATGCAGCTGTAAATTCACATATATATAGTGGTACAAGAGAGTCAAAATGCTGCAAAGCACACACAGGCATAAACCAATAACAGCAACTTAAATGGCACATTCTTATTTACTGACTAACCAACACTGGGAAGCATCACGTTGGTTTGCATTCGCTGCAGGGTGAGAGAAATCTCAAGGAGATCCTGAACACTCAACCAACTCCCCAGGTTACGTACAAAGGTTTGACGATTTGTATGAACTGTTCTAACTGCAGCAACATGGTCAAGGGCAATATGATTCACCATCCTAGATCTGGGAAACCCATTCATCTCAAATTCAACGCAACTTGCAATAGTCACCATCTAGTGTACTACATCAAGTGTCCATGTGGTCTTTACTACATAGGTAAAACTGAGAGACCTTTAAGGGTAAGGATTAATGAACACAAGAGCCGGATCAGGACCCAGACCACGAGTTCCCCTATTGCTGAACACTGGCGTAACCTAACACATAATATCGCACAACTGAGATGTGGGGTTCTTGAAGTTATAGATGTACGTCCAGATAGGGATTGCAACAAATACTTGTCTCAACGCGAGATGCATTGGATTTGGTTTATGCAGACTCTGACCCCCTTGGGTCTTAATGATAAATTTGAACTTGCTTGTTTTCTTTAAACAGACCATCATATGTGCATTCTGTACTGTCTCCTGATATTTCTGCAATGTTTTCATTTCGTTTGTTTACACACATTCAAGTCATTCATTTTCGTTTTTGTGGAACTTGGCATTACTGTCATAGTGACTATATTTATGAATTTTTTGTGTGTAATCATGTTGCTTCCAGTTGGATAAGTTGCTTTCTGGACCTTCTGGCCACCTCTTCTCTATTCATAGTTGTATTTTTCACACCACTCATTAATGGCCGACCACGGGATATATTCGGTGTCCTTTTACACTTTCTAATCTCTGGGCTTGGGACTTCCTCTCTTTTCACGTATAAGTTTGGGCGTTACTCTAGCGTTGACACTCACTCTTCGCAAGGCACCGCGTTCACACGCTGCACGTCTGCATTGTTTCCATCGGTAAGAGACGCGCTCGTTTTGTTTTTACTTTGATGTCACCGTATTGCTGACATTGTCTAAGCCTCGTTTCTGCATTTTTTTGCAGCTACCGGCGATGACGCTCTTCTTTCCACCCACTTCGTAAGCTCTACCGAGCATGCTCGTTGTTTACACTTTTTCTTCCGAGTTACCGGCATGTTTTCTCACCTCGATAACCACGGCAACTTTGTTGGGTGATCTTATGTTTTCGTTGCTGCACCACGCACCCGTTTTAACTCATGCCAGTCACCATTTCCACTATTTTAATCAGATTCCACATTTTACTTTCTAGTTCATGACACACACTATATTTACGCTTGCAGGCATGAATGCAGGTCCGTTTTTTTATCACTTTGCTTCGCACTACCTGGCTCTCCTTTAATCAAGGACCTTACTTTGGGTGTATTTTTGCGCATGGCTTCTTTCACCACCCCCTTGCTTGAGCAAGTATTATGCCTATTGTTCTGCCTTACATATAGGTCTAAAACATGGTTTATGTCGTTTGTTTAGATCCCCTGATGAAGGGCTCTTTCTATAAGCCCGAAATGCATTGGGACTTGTGATTTCATGAAATTTGAAGTGTGGTATTTCATGTCCTGGATCTTGTGAATTTCAACATCGTCCTTGGATATTAACTCTTTTCATCATGATTTGAATACAGATCGAACAATGAACTAAAACTTATGCTTCATTTGGTCAATTTCTTTCATTGCTACACCATTGACATTTTTTGTGTATAAATCATTGAACTCAATAAGATTTCAACAAGCTTTTTGATGTACACTCCTTTGAGTGAAAACGCTGTGCACAAGGCTACTTTGACACACGTCTAGTATCCCCTGGTATTCATTGAGAAAGGGTTTTGCAGGACCCTTTTCCTTGTGGCACGCATTGGTCAAACCTTGATAGAGGATTTTTCATTGGTTTCAATTTTGAACATCTCATTTACTTGAGTGCATACAGGTTGCTCTTCATTTGGCAACGCACACACAGGCATAAACCAATAACAGCAACTTAAATGGCACATTCTTATTTACTGACTAACCAACTCTGGGAAGCATCACGTTGGTTTGCATTCGCTGCAGGGTCTAACGAGCTTTTGATATCATCATCTACAAGATCAAGCCCATAGTAACTGACCCACCGGACCCATATCTTATGGAAGTTTCAAGCACAGCCCTTGCTGGTGTATGTGACTTTTTCCGCCGCTATGTAGAGGTCCATACCTTTCCTCCATTCTTGAATAGTCAGGACTTACACCCACCCGCCCCCCACCTCCGTGCTACTTCTTGTTTCGCAGCTGCTGGGCCCAGAGCGCTGAAGAGAAGGTGGGACCTTGGAATAGCTATATAATTTGGGATACCCAATATACCATATGTGGGTTCAGCTGGAAGTACATTCTCCAGGACCTTACCATGCTCCTCAGGATAGCAGTTCAATACCCATGGATGAGGAGGCATCCCCATAGTGTGTGCATGAAATTGTCTCTAGCATTAATGCACTGCAGGGATGTCGGCTACACTGCTATACCCATTGTGTGTATCCTGTCTCAATCACAGTATGCCCTGTGTAGGACTTTTTACTGGATTGGGCTAAACCAGGACACGATGATGACTACTCTGGGGTGCCTAAGCGCCGCCTCCCAGTCAATATCTTCTAGGTCTCCACCATTCCGTACCCAGTGCTCCACGAGGTTGCCTAGATTGTCAGGCATATTGTTATTTAATGTTCAATAATTGAGAGGGAAGGCCCCCTTAGTGAATTCCTCTTGTAGCAGTCTTCTCTCCAACGGGGTGTATTCCGGTATCCCAGTACCAGTGAGGCCCTCAGCGAGCCACGCATCTCTTAGTTAATATTATTCAGTACAAAAGGTTGGCAGGGGTTTGAACTTTCCAGGATATCTCTGATAGCTGAGATTCCAATTAAATCCTGCGCCCCAAATCCTTGTAATTTGCTAATCCCACACAACCATGCCCACTTCCACAGTGATGTTAGCCTTGTGGTTTTTCTGGCCCATTCAATTGTTTTTGTTGTCTGCTCCCACACCCCCAGGGTCACTTGGGTTGCCAGGAGTAGGTTTCGTACTTCTCTACTGCCATAGAGATACTGTAAGTGAGAGTGGTGTGCTAAGATACCCCTTTCCATTCTGTACGTGGGGTGGTCCTGTGGTGTATGTACTCAGTAATTATTGGGGATCAAAGGCACCACCCAATAAAAGGTCACTATATTGGGAAGATTTATGCCACCTTTATAGGATTCCGTTGTAATGTCCTAAGTGCAATCCTTTGATGCCCACCCTGCCATAGGAGAGATCGCAGATCCCCATTAATATCAGTGAAGGTGGCCCTTGGGAGTGGGAAATATGTGTTCTGAAGGACGTGCAATAATTGCAGAAGGGTAACCGTTTTAAAGAAGGCTGCCAATCCCAATAGTGACAGGGGCAGTTATTTCCACCTCTCTGCGGCCCTCTGGAAGTTGGACACTGTTTTCCCAAAATTGTGGCGATGGCAGGTTTCTCTTTGGGGTATCAAAACTATATTGAGGTATTTCAAACTCTCAAGGGGCAGCTTTAGGTTACCAAGTGGGGGGGGGAGGCTAGTCCTGTACAGGTCCTGGTGATGATATAGTGGGCTTGTCCCAACTAATATTGTACCCTTAATTTCGCCATATTCTTCCAAAGTGTGGAACAGGATGGGAAAGTTAATCAGGGGCCTAGTGATAAATAATGTAATCTGCGTAGAGGGAGATCTTCTCCTCTTCGTCTTCAGTAGCTGTAGTCTGAGACCCACCAATCTCAGGGTGCATTTGAATATGGCAAGCCTGGGATTCCACCGTAAGGGAAAAACAGAGGGGGGGGAGGGGGCATACCTGCCGGGTCCCCTTCTGATAGGAAACTCAGAGGAGAACAACCCATTGACACAGACTGCCGTTTTTGATGCTCAATAGAGTATTGATATCCAGTGTCTAAATTTAGGCCCAAATCCGAAATTTGATCTGCACGCCATCTAGAAATGGCTGTATACTGTGTGGAACACTTTCTCTGCATCTAGGGACAGAAACAGGTGAGGGGCGGTCAAATGTTAAACTCCGATATCCAATTATGGTTTTGACATAGGCTCGGCCGCGTTGAATGCCCCAGGAGGAATCCTAGCCGATCTCTATGAATAAGGAGCGCAAGGACCAAAACTTCATTGACCTAAGGTGAACAAGCGCGTCAAATTTAAGGCCTTGTGTTGCATGTTCCAGGCCAAACATTGTTTGCGCCCATTCATCAGCTGAGATCAGCTAGCCTTTTTTTTGTGTTACCAGATTCTGTCTTGCTCGGATGAGAGGCCGCTCATTTTCTGAGCTGGACCCTAAACTTTGGAACTCTCTTCCAATGGAACTTAATATGTGCCACTCATTGTTGGCCTTTCATAAGACTTTAAAGACTTTCCTTTACAGTCAAGTATAAGCTCCTTATCATTTGCTATTTCTGGCTGGCTGTGGTTTGTTTGTTGTCTTGCTCAGTGCGGGGAGACCCTGTTGGGTAGCTGTGCGCTCTATAAAACTGTAAATAAATAAATAATTACCTGTAGCAGGCGTGTCACCAGTATAGTGGCCAGGATTTTACCCTCAGTATTTAAAAGCGAGATTCTGCGGTAGGATTTGCACCTTTCTCGTGGTTTGCCTTCCTTGTAAATCCTGGTGATGGTGACTTTCTGGAGGTCCAGGGGAAGAATACCTGTCTCATTTACTTCTTGAAATAGGTTTAACAAATGTGCACCCAAAATATCAAGATAGTGCTTATAATACCTGGCGAAATATCATTAGATCCCGGGGTTTAGCCCATCCTGAGTCTGGAGACAGCTGCCTCTATCTCAGCGAGGGTGTGGTCACCTTCTTATTCTTCAACCACCTGCTCCCCAATGCTGGAGTCAGAATTCAATCCAGATAATGAGTGATAGCTATGGGGTCACTTAAAAAGCGGGCCTCGCAGAACGAACCATAATGACTTGCAAACACCTGGATGATTTGGGCATCTGTGGTGTGGGCTGGCCCCTCAATATCTCTGATACTACATACCCACTTGACCTCCATTTCTTTTTAGCTAATCCAGGTGAGAATTTTCCCAGCTTTTTCCCCAACCTCATACAACTGGTTCAGTGTCTCCAACCTCTGTTGTCTAGCCTTATCTTGCAAACACAACAAGATGATGAACGGTGTGCTAAAACTTTTCAACCGCTCACCCCAGTCAAGTGATCTGGGTTTAATCCATTGTTCTTTTGCTCATTATGCCACCCCAGTTTTGACCCAGCCATATGCAAATCAGTCTTAACCTCTCTCCTCATGGAAACAGTCCAGCCCAAACTGCCAGGCCAGGTCTTCCCTGGACTGGAAATAAGCATCCTGAGACCAGTTTCAGTGTATCACCCCTCATCTGCCAGGCTATCTTGAATCCAGTGGCAACCTTTATGTCGTTCCATCTCCATGTAACCATAAAGGGGAGGGGATTTTTTATTCAATATTGCCACACCCCTGTACCCCGAGGTATAACCCGAGTGGTACAGGGCCACACATGCTCCTCTCCCTAGGATACGCCACTGAGTGCCTTGTAGACATGTCTCTTGTAGCATAACTATGTTGGTTTCCAAGCACTTAATATATGCAACTACCAACCCATGTTTGATTTTATTTCCCAGTCTGCTAGCCTTCCATGTTGACACTGATAGTCCTGGGGTGGTATGGGTAGTGGTCACCACAATAATGTACTTGTGTTGATGTTCTGCCCACTGTCATTTGCCTCCAAACAGCCATGTGTCTCTGCATCTGCATATGTCCTCCAAAAACAACCATAATAACTACAAGAGGAAAAGATCCTGTGAAACTCACCCGTCCTGGAACTCACCCCATTTCCAACCCCTTTAGTCTCCCTGCCACATTGAGCCACTTCATTATATAACAATTGTGTGCAAGAAGATATGAAGAGGCCTGTCACCCAGTCTCCAATAACATCCAAAAGTAAAATACTAAACCATAAGAGGCAAGATAAAAGAAAAAGGGCAAAAGAGCAAAGCTATGTGAGGATACAAGTGTTCAAAGTCAGAGTTCAGCTGTGCTCTCCCGGGAGTACCTTGGGCTGCAGCCATCTGGTTGCTGCTCAGGTTTTCTGGCTATGTAGATGCCAAATCAGGGGTTGTCGCACTCGGAGTCCAGGTCCTTAATCTGCAACTGCTGTCCCTGTCCCACAGCATCGGTCTCCAATGCCACTATTTTGACTGCCAAAGGATGTAGACTTTCTTCTACTGAGGATGATTCTCCCCCACCAGTCTTGGCCTTTATGCACCCCTGGGTTTCTTTGGGGCAGGTCTATAGTCCTTCTCCGTGTCCGAAGATAATCCTCCCCGCGGCCTAAGCCCTTCGTCAGGTACTGGACTCCCCCACCAGTTGGTGTATGCTTACGGGCCTTTCTCCACCACTTCTGTTGATTGGTCCTCCCCCTGGTGCCTGGCTCCCTGGATGATTGCAGTCCTGATCCAGCATCTGGTAGGAACTGGAGCTGCTCCTCCAGCAAGGTTCAGGCCTCCTCCTGTGCCTGAAGGAAGAAGGTGCTATTCTGGTATTGAACCTTTATGTAATTTTGCTTTTACTGAGTCAATTGTGCGCTTCTGATGCTGGACCTCTCGACTATAGTTGGGGAATGCCATCATTTTTGGAATTGCTGTTGCTTAAACTACCCTTGTAACGGGCCTCACAAAGGATCATGTCTCTATCCAAAAAATTAAGAAAGGTCACTATTATGGGTCAAGGTGAGACCCCTGAAGGAGGTTTTGAGTCTAGGCTCCTGTGTGCCAGGTCCACTAAAAAAGCATGTGGAGAACTCATCCAAGGGGAAGGTTTTCAGCAGCTAGTTGGTCAAGAACTTATTGGTGTTGGTAACCTCAACCCCTCCGAAAATCCAATGAAGTCGAGAATATTTCTGCATGTTTGATTTTCTACATCCTCCAGGTGCCACACAATGTCTGTGTTGGTCTTGCGCAGTTCATCCACCCCTTTCTTGAAGCCATGCATCACATCCTCCCCCTTCAAGAGCCTGGTTTTTGCTACTGTCACCCTCTCCAATACATTGCGTAAGTCTTGGTGCAAGAAAAATACTTTCGAGCACACCTCGCCTATCTTGCCCTCAAATGTCTTTCTGGAGGACTTGATTGCTTGTAATAGAGACACATTGTTAGGTATAGTCTAGAGCACGGGTACTCATAGTACGGCCCGCGGGCCGGCAGCGGCCCGGCAAGCCTTCCGTGGCGGCCCGCCGACCATGAGACATAGTACCCGTGTTCACAAAGACTGTCCCCAAACACTCTGCTGCTCTGTGGGGGCCGGCCAATTTATTCCGGCGAAGCCGGAGTGGAGCTTCAGGGGCGCCAAGAGGGTGTGAAATACAGCAACGCCTCATTCACATGCAAATGGTCTTTTTGAAGACCTGTGAAATGCTCGGGTGGGGATGTGTGTCTCTGCGCGCTGGGGAAGCCGGCTGGGGAAGCTGTCTCAGCCCGGGTGACAGAGGCAGGGTGGGGTGACAGAGGAAGGTAGAGGGACAGAGACAGAGGGAGGGAGGGAAATGGAGACAGAGAAAGGGAGACAAACAGAGGGAGGAGGGCGATAGAGGGATGAGGGTGACAGAGGGATGAGGGCAACGGAGTGCAGGAGGCACAGTGAGGGAAGGGGAGTGAGGGAGGGAGTGAGGGAAGGGGAGTGAGGGAGTGACGGAGTGACGGAAGGGGAGTGAGGGAGTGAGGGAAGGGGGGTGAGAGGAGGGGAGTGAGGTAGTGAGGGAAGGGGAGTGAGGGAAGGGGAGTGAGGGCAGGGGAGTGAGGGAAGGGAGTGAGGGAAGGGAGTGAGGGAAGAGAGTGAGGGAAGGGAGTGAGGGAAGGGAGTGAGAGAAGGGGGAGCGAGGGAGGGCAGTGAGGGAGGAAGTGAGGGTAGGGGGAGTGAGGGAAGGAGAATGATGGAGGCATTGAGTGAAGGGGAGTGAGGGAGTGAGGGAAGGGAGTTAGGGAAGGGAGTGAAGGAAGGGGGAGTGAGGGAGGGAGTGAGGGAAGGGGGAGTGATGGAAGGGGAATGAGGGAGTGAGGGAAGGGGAGTGAGGGAAGGGAGTGAGGGAAGGGGGAGCGAGGGAGGGCAGTGAGGGAGGGAGTGAGGGAAGGGGAATGAGGGGGCATTGAGTGAAGGGGAGTGAGGGAAGGGGAGTGAGGGAGTGAGGGAAGGGAGTTAGGGAAGGGAGTGAAGGAAGGGGGAGTGAGGGAGGGAGTGAGGGAAGGGGGGAGTGAGGGAAGGGGAATGAGGGAGTGAGGGAAGGGGAGTGAGGGTGGGAGGGAAGGGGAGTGAGGGAATGGGAGGGAAGGGGAGTGAGGGAAGGAGTGAGGGAAGGGGGAGTGAGGGAAGGGGAATGAGGGAGGGAGTGAGGAAAGGGGAGTGAGGGAGTGAGGGAAGGGGAGTGAGGGAGGGGGTGAGGGAAGGGGATTGAGGGAGTGAGGGAAGGGGAGTGAGGGAAGGGGGGAGTGAGGGAAGGGGAATGAGGGAGGGAGTGAGGGTAGGGGAGTGAGGGAGTGAGGAAAGGGGAGGGAGGGAGGGGAGTGAGGGGAGTGAGTGAGGGAAGGGGAGTGAGGGAGGGGGTGAGGGAAGGGGATTGAGGGAGTGAGAGAAGGGGAGTGAGGGAGAGAGGGGAGGGAGGGAGTGAGTGAAGGAAGGGGAGTGAGGGAAGCAGAGTGAGGGAGTGAGGGAAGGGGAGTGAGGGAAGGGAGTGGGGGATGGGAGTGAGGGAAGGGGGGAGTGAGGGAAGGGGAGTGAGGGAGGGAGTGAGGGAAGGGGAGAGGGTGAGGAAAGGGGAGTGAGGGAGGGAGTGAGGGAAGGGGAGAGGGTGAGGGAAGGGGAGTGAGGGAGGGAGAGGGAAGGGTAGTGAGGGAGGAAGAGGGGGAATAGGGGGAAGGGGAGTGAGGGGAAGGGAAGGGGAGTGAGTGAGTGTGAGGGAGGGAAGGAGAGGAAGGGAGAGGGGAGGGAGAGAGAGGAAGAGGGAGGAAGAGGGAGGGAGAGGGAGGAAGAGGGAGGGAGAGGGAGGGAGAAGGAAGAGGAGGGAGAGGGAAGGAGATGAAGGGAGAGGGAAGGAGAGAGGGAGAGGGAGTGAGACAGTCAGAAATAGGGTGAGATAGGGAGAGAGAGGGAGTAAGAGGGAGTGAGACAGTCAGAGTGAGTGAGACAGAGGGAGACCGGGGAGGGAGAGAGAGGGAGATAGAGGGGTGGAGGGAGGCAGAGAGGCAGAGAGATATAGATAGAGGGAGGGAGTCAGAGAGAGGGGAGAGGGAGAGGAGAGGAGAGAGAGAGAGAGAGAGAGAGAGAGAGAGAGAGAGAGAGAGAGAGAGAGAGAGAGAGGACGAGAGAGAGAGAGAGAGAGAGAGAGAGAGAGACAGAGAGAGGTGTGTATGCCGGGTCTGGTAGCTCAGTGGACGAAGGCGTCTGCTGCAGGGACCTGTGTTCAACCTCATGGTCACAGTTTTTTGTTGTTGCTCTAGTCCCACCCCCCCTCCACTGACCCTGCCCCCACCGGTGCGGCCCTCGGACACAAACCACACTGTAAATTTGGCCCCCGAGAGAAAGTTTGTGAGTACCTATGGTCTAGAGGGAGACATCGACTTCCTGCTCTGGTGGGGGAGCCACGACCGTAGTATATCAGTCCATTTTATCCTGTCGCCAGCAGCGGTGCGTCCATAGGGGCGTAGGGGCGTAGCCCCACTAAGCCTGGACGCACCGCATACACAAATAAATATTTGAAGAATTGAATATTGAAATGCAGCGCTTCAATCCAGGTTGCGGGTCGGGACCCACCCGATTGAATAGGGAGTGTGCGCAGGGGGTGGGGCTGGCTAGCTGGTCTGCTGAGTGACAGTCTGCAGAGCGCAGACGTCAGCAGGCCAGCAGCTGTACGTTCCTCCTGCGCACACCGGGCTGCAACTTGCCCGAGCATGCGCGCTGGCCAGAGATGCTTACTGAATGAAGGGGCCGGGGGAGGGGTGCTGCTGTAGCCGGGCCCCGTGGTATGGAAGGCGCCAGGGCGAGGAGTCAGTGTGACCCCCTAGCCAATTCTGGCGCTGCATGCAGATCCAGGATTGGCTGGGTGGCACACTGGCTCAGGCTCAGCACTGCATGGCCAATCACTGTGTGACTTCATTGTGAAGCCATGCAGTGATTGGTCATTCTGGACGCGTGCGCCGTGATTTGTCCTCAGAAGGCCGCCTGTCCTCAGCTCGAGAGAACCCCGTAGTCGTCGGATCCATCCAGTAGCTTAGTAAGTTTAAGATCACATTTTAATTCATATTAACCCCCTCCCGCCTCCCCCGCCATACCCCCCGCAACGACCCTTTTTCCACACACACCCCCATAATGCCGGCCGCGACCTAGTAGACTGTTAGCCGCCATCAGCTCTCAGATCTTCATTCATGCACTGTGTCAAAATTTCTCTTTGCCTTTTGATATTCTGACTTGAACGTATAGGTGTTGACAAAGGAAAAAATCCTGCACGCCTGCTTTGCCTTTTCTTTCAGTGTTAATCATTTAAAAAGGCATTTAGATAACAGAACCGCTAAGAACCCTCTTCGCAGGCAGCATTTGTTTCTCTCCTCCCGCGGAGGAGTTCGTGTCAGAGCCAGGCTGCATGTGGGCACCTCGCGGCAGTGGCGGAGAGCCTTTTCATTCACCTCGAACTAGATAAGCATTTGATCATCTCATCCCCTGCTCGGGGTAATATGTCTCCCGGGATCCTGACCTTGTTCGTGGTAGGGTGACATCATCTTTTTTTATGCTGCTCATACATTATAACATTGACTCACCACTTCACCAGTAGCGAATGCAATAACTCGAGCACGGAAAAATAACAACCTGGTGTGTGGTTAGGTTGGCACAGCAGCCCAAGCTAACTGACAAGGAGCGCATTATTTCAAATAAGAGTTTGTGTTACTCACTTAAACTCGTTCTGGCTCTAAGCGTCCTCCTCGTGGCTTAAATGTGAAGATACTTTAGACCCAAGTAACTTGCCCCCAAGGTTTGAAATTTAAAAAACCAAGAGAAGAAATGTCGTTCACCCTGCCTGACCTCATAAACGTCTTCAGTGACAGCGTGAACAAACTGTAAATTTCGCAAAAATAACCTTCTGATTATGGATGGGTGGATGGATGATTATGGTATACAAAGTGTTTTAAGTAATTACTGGAAAGGCTGGGCAAGCAGAAGTGGCTATGTTAAAATAACAGGGTTTGCATTTGTTCATTTTTTAGGCATCCTGGGTGCAGTGGCTGCTTTGTGGCCCGCTCCTGGCATGAAGGGGTGCGCAGTAGGGGTTAGGGGTGCTGTATACCAGTTCCTTGAGTTTTCGTGTGCTTGGTTGCTGCTGGGGACGAGAAGAGAGAAGATAAGAGAATGTAAGAGAGAGGGAGAGTGAGGGGGTGAGGAGAGAAGCTAGGTCACTGCTGAGAGGGGAGGGCAGGCACGAAGGAAGAGGAAGAGCATGTGAAACATAGGGGGGGTGGGTTGAGGGAAAGAGTGACCCAAGCAAGGGAGAAGAGATAGCTGGGTGGAAGAGAAACGTGTGAGGTGAAGGACAGTAGGAGGAAGTGAGGGAAGAGGGCACAGAACGTGGGAGGGAGTGACACAGAGGGAGGGGGTGACACAGAGGGAGGGGGTGACACAGAAGGAGGGGATGACACAGAGGGAGGGAGTGACACAGAGGGAGGGAGTGACACAAAGGGAGGGAGTGACACAGGGGGAGGAGTGACACAGAGGGAGGGAGTGACACAGAAGGAGGTGGTGACACCGAGAAGGAGGGGGTGACACAGAGGGAGGGGGTGACACAGAGGGAGGGAGTGACACATAGGGAGGGAGTGACACATAGGGAGGGAGTGACACAGAGGGAAGGAGTGACACAGAAGGAGGTGGTGACACAGAGAAGGAGGGGGTGACACAGAGGGAGGGAGTGACACAGAGGGAGGGGGTGACACAGAGGGAGGGGGTGACACAGAGGGAGGGAGTGACACAGAGGGAGGGGGTGACGCAGAAGGAGTGAGTGACACAGAAGGAGGGGGTGACACAGAGGGAGGGGTGACACAGAGGGAGGTAGTGACACAGAAGGAGGGGGTGACACAGAGGGGGGAGTGAGACAGAAGGAGTGAGTGACACAGAGGGAGGGGTGACACAGGGAGGTAGTGACACAGAACGAGGGGGTGACACAGAGGGAGGGGGTGACACAGAGGGAGGGAGTGACACCGAGGGAGGGAGTGACACAGAGGGAGGGAGTGACACAGAAGGAGGGGTGACAGAGAAGGAGGGAGTGACACAGAAGGAGGGGGTGACACAGAAGGAGGGGGTGACACAGAGAAGGAGGGGGTGACACAGAGAAGGAGGGGGTGACACAGAGAAGGAGGGGGTGACACAGAGAAGGAGGGGGTGACACAGAGGGAGGGGGTGACACAGAGGGAGGGGGTGACACAGAGGGAGGGAGTGACACAGAGGGAGGGGGTGACACAGAGGGAGGGAGTGACACAGAGGGAGGGAGTGACACAGAGGGAGGGGGTGACACAGAGGGAGGGAGTGACACCGAGGGAGGGAGTGACACAGAGGGAGGGAGTGACACAGAAGGAGGGGTGACAGAGAAGGAGGGAGTGACACAGAAGGAGGGGGTGACACAGAAGGAGGGGGTGACCCTCGAGAAGGAGGGGGTGACACAGAGGGAGGGGGTGACACAGAGGGAGGGAGTGACACAGAGGGAGGGGGTGACACAGAGGGAGGGGGTGACACAGAGGGAGGGAGTGACACAGAGGGAGGGAGTGACACAGAGGGAGGGGGTGACACAGAGGGAGGGGGTGACACATAGGGATGGAGTGACACAGAGGGAGTGAGGGATGGAGTGACACAGAGGGAGGGAGAGGCAGTTGTTGCAACTCCAATATGTTGATTGCTATTTGGCAGTACTTAACTTCGCAGACCACGAAATCGCACGCCCGACAACGCGTTTTGTTTTTTGTTCCCCTCTGTTTCATGTGTGAACGGCTCTTTTATCCTACTGAAATGAAATTGTTGTAAAAAAGACAAGAATACATATCCCATATCGGTCCGTATTTAGCCAGCCACGCATTTCCCAGAGTGTGCTTGCTGCCCGTCTATAAGGCACCTGGACGCCACCCAAAGCGTTATGAAGCGCTTTGTAAATATCATTACTGTTGGGGATAGTCTGGTCGGCTGTGCATAAATTGTGATTGGCTTTAAAATCTGTTCCCTAAATTGCAATTTATATCAGTGCATATTTCGTCAGCCACGCATTTTGCAGATTGTGCTTGCTACCCGTTCGATAAGGCACCTGGACGCCACCCAAAGCGTTATGAAGCGCTATGTAAATATCATTACTGTTGGGGATAGTCTGGTTCGCTGTGCATAAAATGTGATCAGCTTTATAATCTGATTTCTAACGTGCATTTTTCTTTTCTGCTGTGTACGTTTCTTTTGCTTGCAATTACATTTTTGAGACACAGTGTTTTCTATGGGAACGCAAACTGGCACTGATTGTACATGATTTACGACCTGATTCTTTAAACATGGCTAGTTTTTATTTTTAAACCTAGTTCATGTATGTAATGGAACGACAGAGGTATTTGTGAATACATTTATTGCAGCTAGCTCCTCCCGTCTACAAAAGGCCCTGAAATGATTATGTCTGCAGTACTGATAAATGTGTCACGTAATGTGTTAACCGTCTGCGTGACTCGTTTTTTATCTTTATCACATTTATCATTTTCGAAGAGTTGCAGAACTAATTGCTTTCTGTTCATGACCAAATGTACCCATTTTGATAATAATTTGACCTTTTGAGGCAATCCAAATCTATGAAATCTGAGAACTAAACACTATTGTTCAGCTCGCTCCTCCCGTCTTCAAAAGGCCCTGAAATGATTATGCCTGCAATTCCATCCATCCACCCTGTACAGACTTACATGTAGCAATTATTAAGTATTTGTTTGCAAACTATCCAGCCATTCATCAATCCACCCACCCTTTGATCCATCCACATACCCATCCACCCATCCTTCACCCATCCACCCTTTGAAACATCCATTCATCCATGCACCATTTCATCTAGCCATCCACCAATCCTTCACGCACCCGCCCTTTCATCCGTCCATGCATCCAGCCACCCTTTCATTCAGCCAGCAAGCCATCCGTCATCCACCCACCCTTTCATCCATCCAGCCAGCCTTTCACCAGTCCTACCATACACCCTTCATCCATCCACCCACCCTCTCCCCATCAATCCACCCATCGCATTAACAAAGGAATGATGATATTGACATTGCGCACGATTTACATTATTTGTAGCTTTGTTGAGCTTTTGCAGTATTAATGAATGCATTACAAACAATTCAGTCAACTGGCATTAAGTATATGACCGTTATTAAGTATATGAGCGTTATTAATACGCGCATCATTAAGCTAAGGTGACATAGCCGCTGTTTAAAATAACCATGTCTTCAGCTTTTTCTGAAATTAAAGAAATGAGGTACACTTTCTCAGAGACTCAGGAACAGTGGTCCACAATTTGACTTTGACAAGGATGTTTTTAGGTCTTGTGGTAGCCAAGACATTTTGATTATCCTAAAATTGTATACAATAGACTTACCTATTGGGGCTTTCAGCCAACCGAATTGGTCTGTTGTTGACCCATGTGCACCCTTGACTTGTGCCTGATTTCAAAGCCATGTACTTTAACATGGCTAATGTCCATCTCGGTGGCCATGTTTAAGTCACCAAATACTTCATAAGTACCTGAGTATGAGCGACAGTGGAGGATGTGGGGCTATTTAATACATGTCCTGGGGCCCAGTTCCACTTTTCAGGTATTGGGTGACCTGGGAACTGAGAGGTTAAATCACAGGAGGGGATGGAAAAGATTGGAAATCATGGGAAGGAAGGCGCATTTATCATGTGGAGGACAAAAGAAAAGTAACTGAGACCTCGAAACAATAAGGGAGTGGAAGGATGAAAAATAATGAAACAGGAAAAAAAAGAAAAACAAGCAGTGGCTCTGTGTTGAGTAATGTAGTCTTTTTAAACCATACTGCTCACGGTTCACAGGATATAAGCAATACACCATGATACTGGTCCCCCAGGGATCTGTAGTGGTGCTTAAAGTTTCAGTAAAAAACACTCTTGATTTCTGAATAATAAGTATAAAAGTGTTAAGGTAGCCATGTTGTTCTACTTACATTTCATATGCTTTACTTAATCTTGCATCCATATGAGGGTTTGCTTTTTCCAGGAAGGTACTTTTTTTCCAGGCAGCATATCACTCTTGTGCATAATTTGAATTGAGCCGCATCCAGGTATATGTAGCATGGCACAACTGGGTTGTAGCTGAAGGCAGTGTTGGTGTCTCAGTGGGATAGTATGGTGTTCATTGGGGAATGTGGCACTACGCCAGAGCTGCCGAATTTCGTTCTGGGGAACCAGGTTCAGCCTTCATGAACAGTCCACCAGACCACTCTCCTGGATTCCTGGAGTGCCTCTGACTTCGTTCTGTTTCTTTACTTTTTGTGACTGTTGGTCCTGCGGGGAAACATTTTCAATTTATGTTGTCTTGTTTACTGGGAGCATTGCTTTTATTTTCCTTTAGTGTAATAGGCTGGCTGGTGAAGTGCACTTCCATAGTGTGCAGTCACTTCAATTTGCCTTTAGGTGACTACCTGGCTTGATGGTGGTTTTCTATTTGATTTCATGTAAATCCTTGTCTTGATGAGTGCATTGGTTTTAGTTTGTTTGAGGTAACTGCTTCACATGCTGGTTTCATCCCACAGCTGACACCCACCCCGAGAAAGCCAGAGCTGCCCTGTTATTGGTATCAACACCAGTGCGCTTAGGTTCCTTACAGCTCCTTCACTTGAAGTGGGTTACCACCTACTCGTTTACTTTTTGCATCCTGCTCGTACCAAGTCAGATCATGACCCAGACCAGTCATTTTTCTTTCATTAAACTGTTTGACTTGCTTGGTGCTTTTATGTTGGTGCCTGCATGCTGAGGTGTACTCTTCTTCAGTTTAAATGTATGTGACTGGCCTGTTGACTAGCACCCTGCTTTCAAAGTGAAGGTTCACAGATTCATACTTGCTTTAGTTTACTTTTGTATGGTTGACTGCATGCACTGTTTTGCTGGATGCATTGCTTTAAGTTACTACTTGATGCATTGCTTTCAGTTTGCTTTCAAGTAATTGCCTCTCATTTTCCTAATGCTTTGTGAAGGCTGTTTCCCAACTGCTGTGCAACTTCTTCTACTCTTAGAGCTGAGATTTTCATGAAAGTCTTATAGTCTGAATTCAGCACCTGAGCGTAATAGGACGGAATGAATGAAGCTCTGTGGTTATACTGAATTAGCAGCTACCTATGTTATGCCATCTATTAATGTAATAACTGCACTTTCACAATTGCTTTATTAACCTTCCTGCTTTCTCAAATTTGCTTGAAAATGCATGATTTTTCTTCTTATTTTTCAAAATTTTCTTGGGGGGGGTAATCCCCCCAAACCCCCCTTTTGGGGTTCGGGCTCGCTCGCTGCGCTCGCTCGCTACGGTGCTGTATGCAAATCACTTGGCGCCCCACCACTTTGAAATGTCACCCACCGCCCCTGCCTGTCGCTATTGCCTGGTCTCTTTGTCCTTTGGATTGGCCCTGGTAGCTGCCCAGTCATCTTTGGGACCGGGAGAGGGCCAGTCGATATATTTTTACATCTTTTTATTTGGTTTAGTCCACCCTATCCTAGGGCTTTCTTGGTTTTATACAGCTTCACATTTTTTGCACTCTGAAGTCTCCATTCTGGTGGTGTGTAGCATGTAACAAGTACTGTGAATAAATAAATAAATACAAGTATGTCTTTTCAGCTATGTAGATATGGAGTTAAGATTAGTATATAGTGTCACACAACTTGCAAATATTGGACATATTTTCAGTGGACTAAAGGGAGATTTAAATGTGCTGAGGACACTAATGACACATTCAACAAAGCCTTAATATCTAGCTCTGAGTTTTCCAGCATGTCAATCATAAGCTATTGGTATCACATCAGCTGCCACCCAGTAGCTCACAAAACCCAGCCCATTAATCAGTGTGTCTATAACCATGTGGTGGACAGTAATAAGTGCCGGTGTTGGCAATTAAGTGCCGGTGCTGAGCACCAGAAACTGCCAGCTCATCAGTATCAGTTAGAAACCAATAGGTTGTCACTAAAACAAATTACCAGGTGAAGCTAGACATATATAGATGTCATGTCAGAAGAGGAGGTTTATGATGTTGGAGATGAGGCTGGGAAACTACGGTACTGACTCGTCAATAGGGAGATCGCTCTCAGAATAGTAACTGAAACCTGGCATCAAGAGCGTGGCAGGGTAGTAGATGCAGCAGGGATAGTGTCTGCATTCTCAAAATTCTATTGATTGTTCTATAAAGAGCAGGCTCTAAAAGAGAGAGAGAAACATTATCTCCCTGATAGAAAACGTGTCCCTCTGGACACTGAATATGGAAGATAGGGACACATTAGAATATCCCTTGATGAACTAGGAAGCAGTCGTGGTTGTCTCTGAGATACAAGTGAGCATGGCTCCTGGCCCAAAAGGTTACCAACTCGAATTTTCAAAACAATATAACTTGAATTTGGACCACACTTCCTCATCGGTGCATTGGATTCACACACGTGGGTGTGTTTCTGCCCGTGCAACAACAGGATGAGGGTGCCACCTATCACCTGATCTTTTCAATCAACGCTGAGACCAAGGTCAGAGTGGCTTTACGCTAAGTTGAAGCACTAGGATTTGCAGGTTTCAGATGGCCCTTGCCCTGGTGCATGAGCTCTGCGATTTATGAGCCCCTGTGCTCATTGACCTTGAAAGCCATTTGAGCTTCACAAACTGACAAACACGATTAGCAATTCAAACTGTAATTTTCAAGTACCTAAGTAACAACATTGTACTTGATCCTGAAATAGATCCATTGGCATGGCAGGCAGATGAAGTAGACACCCTTGTGTGTGTGACATTACAGGTTGAATTTGATCTACATAAAACACAATTAATTTTAAATTGTCTGCAGCTGACACACGCTTTTGTAGCTCACAAAGCTGAAAATGGAGACCACTCTGAACACTGTTCTTGGTAGTGGTGTGAAATTAATAGTATTGGTGTTCATGCAAAGGGAGTATCTCCCGAATGTGCAATTCTCTGACACCCAATACCCTAGACATTGTGACAGAATTGAAACAGACTTGTAAAGAAAAGGTGGATCCCTTGACAATAGCGATTAGAGATGCCATGATGACCCACCAAGAGGTCATAATATCAGCTAGACTATGATTCATTCAGCTAGAGTCACTACACAAAACGTACTACACCGATGCGCATCTTTGCCAAAAGGGTAGGACTTCTACACCAGTGTGCCCGTCGACAGGTATGGCACCCACCATCCGCGAGTGCCCAACCCCTATGGTGCACAGTTTTCTGCCGTGCACAGTGGAGGTTGGCCAAAGGGCTGAACCTGCAGTCAGGTCCTGTGTATAACCCTCCAGTGTTCCAACCCATTGTAAGAGCTCAACACTCTGCATGCAACAAACCCCTGTTGCACACAGCATTCAGCCGTGCACAGTGAATATTGGTTGCATCCAACCCTCTATGAGCACTCCACGCCTACTGCACATTGCCTAAGGCATCAGGGTTGGCCACTGGGACTCTACCCAACCCTCAAAAGGTGTACATTTGTGGCTAAGCAGGCCATCATGGCGGACGTGTGCTAGATATCTCCGTCCAGCCCAGAACTGATCCGACGATTATCCTGCTCCCTCTGACGCTTCAGCGGTCCTTGAGGGGATATCCTTGCTTTGGAAACCGGCAGCAACGGTCCGGTGCCCCAGCGGAGCAGCTGCGGTTCCGATTTTGGAGTCCCCGGAGCGGCGTGGACGATGGCAGTGGGCCTCGGCTCAGAGAAGACTCTCTGACCGGAACCGGGACTGGAGACAGCATAGAGGGGCCCAAAGACGATGTTGGCTGTGGACCCCCGGTGAGGAGACATCAGGGGGAGTGTGCTGCGCCGCTTGCCGAGGTGTGTGGCTGGTCGGTGCCCAGCTGCCTGGGGCATTGTATCGGTGGAGGCGGCAGTCGGGAGGTGTGTGGAGCTCTTTCTCGCCCACCTGGGGAGTCCCCCTTCCCGTTGTGACAACCAAACCCCCCCTCCCCCTGCTCACCGGGAGATCGGCGGTCGGGCCAGACCACTTGGGGAGCAGGGAGGCACAGTGAGGGTGACGGACAGTGGCGGAGTCGCCCGAGGCGCGGGCGGCATCCACGTTGCGCCCGTTGGGGGAGGCCTGCCCTCGGTGGGGCCGTGACTGGCCTTGAGGTAGCTTTACAGGGTGGACGCTGTTTGCCCCCCCTCTTCCAGCTTCTTCGACGGCCTGGTTGTGGTCCGATGTTCCGGGGCCCCTACCCATATCTCGAAAGGCGCACTGGACTGTTGGTGTGGCGGTGTGGGGCCCTCCATTCCCCCACAGGGAGGTCAGCGGCCGGGCCGTGTCACACGTGAGCGGTGGAGCGGAGACTACAGACTGGACATCAGAAGGGCCTGTGCGGCAGCCGGAGGGGGCTCGTGCCTGTGCCTTGGCCTGAGTGGTGACTGGACCTTGGTGGCGGGGGGCGAATTGACACTAACCTGGGCCCATTGACGTTGGCCCTGCCCCCATAGATTCCGATTCACCGGGCATCGGCTCGGCCCCGACAGCTGTCGGCCTCCTGCAGTGGGTGGCTCGCATTGCCATGACCAGGGGTAAGGGAAGCAGTGGCCATACCACACACGGACCCATTGATAAGTTCACGGGCCCCGGGGCAGCGAGTGGCACCACCAGACATTCACAGGAGGGTCCAGGCTGCCAAGGCCCGGCTGAGAGACCTCAAGCTACAGTATGCACTGTTGTTTCCTTAACATCTTCGCATGGTGTTTCAGTCGCGGACGTTTTTCTTTGACTCTCCGGAAAATGTCTTCAAATGGACGGATGAGACGGTGCGGGTGAGGGCCTATACCCCCCCGGGTCGTCATTCCGACTCGTCCCTGAGTGAAGGGGCGCAGCAGGCTTCACAGAGACAACGCTGGTGGGGGTCTCGGAAGCCCCGGTCTCAGAGGCGATCACACTCCTGCAGCTCGGAGGTTGGTGGGGCTGCGGCGCCCCAGACACAGAAGAGTGGATCCTCAGTCCCGGCAGAGGGAGATCATACTGGTGAACCCTCATAGTTGGACCATGTGTGCTGTTTAATACTGTATTACAGAGGGAGCCCTGCGTGGGCTCAGACCCTGCAGCTCTCACGCCTGTAGGTAGCGAGAGACACTGTTATGGGTGGTAAGTTGGGGATCTATTGGTGGGAGAGGCCCAGGTCCCCCGGTTGGGGGCCTGGCTCCGATCCGACCGCGACAGGTACTTCAATGTTTCATGAGGTATGGGGTGGGGGGTTTGTTGGGGGTTGGGGAGGTTTGGTTTGGGGGTTAGATTGCGCTGACACACCGAACATCACATGCAGTATATACACTTTGCTGCTATTACTGTTCCAGGCCCACACACATTGTACCCCTAGATGGCTAGTGGGTTGACAACGGTCCAGGGATTCACAGGCACCCTTCGGGTGGTAAGCTGGAATGTACATGGGCTCCTAGATAAGAACAAGTGGGGCGGTCTTAAGACAAGCCAAGCGGGTCGGGCAGATGTTCTCCTACTGCAGGAAACCCACCTGATGGGTACTAAGGTGCTTTGTCTACAGCGCTATGGCTATCAACAAGTATTTCACGCTGGCTTCACGCAGGGCTCCAGGGGTGTGGCCATTCTTATCCATCGTAGGGTCCCTTATGTACATGCACAACAATGGATAGATGGGCAGGGGCGCTATGTTTTTGTCCGTGGTATGATTGGGGTGGAGCCGGTGGTGTTGGGATGTGTGTATGCCCCCCCTCCTTTGCAGTGATTACTGGTGGAGCGGTTGTTGGCGTTGTGGTCTGATTTGCCGGAGGTGGTTTCAGTGGTGGGCGGTGATTGGAACGATGCTATGGACCCCAGCAGGGATAGGTCCAGGGCGGGCGGGCCTCCCGGGGGCTCCCAGCCCACGAAGCTAAAAGCACTGGTGACCAGTCTGGATTGGGTGGATGTGTGGCGCTTTTGCCATGGCAACAAGAGGGAGTACACTTACTTGTCCGCAGTTCATGCATCCTTCTCGAGGATTGACTATGTGTTTGTCCCCAGGGGGGTGGCCTCGAGGGTGGTGTCGGCTGGTATTCACCCTAGGGGATATCGGACCACTCTTCAGTTTACATTGATCTGCATTTGGGTAGGGCGCGGCCACAGTTCCGATGGCGCCTCTCAGTGTGGCATCTACAAATGCGGAGTATGACACACATATGCGGGAGGCTATCGCAGATTACTTGACCATTAACCTGGGTTCAGTCTCGGACGCGGAAACCCTGTGGGAGGCCATGAAGCCTACCATTCGAGGGGCGAACATAGCCTGGTGCACGGCCGCGCGCAGACGGCGCAGGGAAGCTTTGGTGGAGGCAGAGGCGGAAGTGGAAAGACTGGAGCGTCAGAGCAGGGAGGACACTGGTGTGGCGAGGATACGACGCCTGCTACAGGCTCAGCGGTCGTTGGCCTCTCTTTTATTAGACGAGGCCAGACAGGCATAGTTGGCAACTCGTAGCAGAGTTTGTCAATGGGGAGACAATTCCAGCAAAATGCTACATAGACTCTGCCAGGGGACCCTTCGCCCCCAGGCCCTCCCGGGTTACTGGACAGGAGTGGCTCACCGCTGGTTGACCCCCCAGCCAATAGCTAATAGCTTTGCGGAGTATTATGCTGACCTATATGCCCCACGGGAATGCCTGACCGAAGAGTGGGTTGAGAGATTCATTGGGGACCTCCCGCCGAAAGCTGTGTCTGATGAGACGCAGCGACAGCTGGACCTGCCCCTATCGGATGAGGAACTGTCTGGAGCCCTGGGGGGGGGCTTAATTCGGGGAAGGCACCGGGCCCTAACGGGTTTCCGAGTGAATTTTTCAAGCGATACCATCTTCAACTGGCCTCGCATTACCGGGCAGTGGTGGAGGAATCCAGGGAGTCCGGGAGGCTTCCCCTGGACTGGCGTCATGCGGAGGTGGTGGTGTTTCTGAAACCGGGTCGGCCCCCGGAGCAGCATGCCTCCTATCGCCCGATCTCGCTTTTGAATGTGGAGGTCAAGGTGTTGACCAAGGCTCTGGCTAACCGTCTCATGCCGCATATATCGACCCTGGTGCACCCAGACCAGGCGGGCTTTATGCCTCAACGGGCGACACGCCATAACATCAGGTGGGCACATGTGGCACTGGCGGCAATTAGACGGTCTGGGACTCCGGCTGCTCTTCTCCTGGCGGACATGGATAGGGCATTCGACTCCCTCAGTTGGGTATACCTCTTCGCCCTCCTGCACAGACTCAACCTTGGCCCACTCTTCTTCTCATATGTACGCCTCTTATAGTCCGAGCTGACCGCGTCGGTGAGAGTGTCTGGGGTGGTGTACTCTCGCTTCTCAGTGCGGCGTGGCACGAGGCAGGGCTGCCCCATGTCCCCTTACCTCTTTGCCCTGGCGATGGAGTCGCTAGCGGCATGGGTACGCATGGACGCGCAGTGGAAGGGCTTTGAGTGGGCGCCTAGGACCTCTGATAGGATAGCGCTGTACGCTGATGATGTCCTCTTTTTTCTGACGGACTTGAACAGGTCAGGGCCGAGAATACTGGAGGTCATGAGAATCTTCGGCGAATCCTCCGGACTGTATAAGAACCCCCGGAAGTCCACGATATGGATACTGAGAAACCCCGAGGCGGTGGGACCCTGGGCTGACATGCTGCAGAAGGCGGATGGAGGGCTCAAATACCTGGGTGTGTTCCTCATGGATGCCCCCGTGGTGTCATGGGAAAGGAACCTGGCGCCGGTTTGGGAGCGCGCACGATCGGATATGAGACTCTGGTCCCGAATGCCCCTCACAATCTATGGCCGGTCGGCAATCTTCAAAATGGTCACACTACAGCGGTTGCTCTACCAGCTGCAAAACCACCCATATCCGATTGCGACCAGGTGGTTCGCGCAGGTTAATTCGGCGTTGGGATGGTTCCTGTGGGAGGGTAAGGCTGTCCGGGTCGCGATTCGTACATGCTTTCTGTCCACATACTGTGGGGGATTGGCGACCTCCGATCTTCTCTCCTATTACCAGGCCTCCCACCTTCTGATCTTGAATGAGTGGTGGTATGGAGACAGACAAGATCCAGCGTACGCACTGGAGCGGCGCTTGATGGAGCCACACACCCTGCACACGCTGCTGTACTCGGCGCCGTTGCGGAAGGAGCTGGCGCCGGCTACGGCATTAGTATTTAGTGTTTGGCGCAACTCCTTGAACCGTATAGGGTGGTGGAATAAATTGATGGATGAGACCCCCTGTGGCACAACGGACGCCTACCAGAGCTCGCAGCGCTACGGGGCTTTCGGGAGTGGGATGCCATTGGGATTTCGATCTTAGGAGATGTAGTGCGGAATGGTAGTATTAAGTCATTTACGGACCTGCAGAGGAAATTCCACATGCCTTGATCACAATTCTTCCACTACCTGCAGCTTCGTCATGCCCTTTCCCCAAGCTTGGAGGGCATTGAAGCGCTCCGTGAGTTTAGCCCTCTGGAGGCCAAAGTTTTTGTGGGAGACTTAGAAACTAAAAAGATATCAAGGATATACCAGACCCTGGTCACCCATAGTGCTCAGTCGATGAACAGGTTGCAGGGAGTGTGGGAGGAAGACGTTGGCGCCCTTGAGGAAAAACACTGGAGGGAGGCCCTTGCGGCGCAACGGGAGGCCGCGATAGCCATGCGCCTACGGCTCATTCAATTTAAATTTCTGCATCGCGTCTATTTTACTCGGGCCCGGTTGTGGCGGGCGGGTCTGATCGCCTCCCCGCGGTGTCTCCGTTGTGGTCAGGAAAAGGGCACCTTTTTCCATACTGTGTGGTCATGCACTGCCCTGGGCCGCTTTTGACGAGGGGTATTCGCTTGTATGTCGGAGGTGTTGGGGTGGATGCTCCCGCGCATCCCGCAGCTGGCCCTTCTCCATGGGATGGATGGGATAGGTGGCAACCTCTATAAACTGCATCTGCTGCAACTGGGCCTCACCCTGGCGAAGCGGGACATAGCCAGGAACTGGAAAAATGATCGGGGCCCCCGCTCTCGGCATGGAAGAATGGCCTAGATTTCACCATGGGGCTTGAACAGCCCACCTTCGTTTCCCGAGGTTGCCTGCAGAAGCAAATTTAAAATATGGAAGAGATGGGCAGACTACAGGGGATTGTGGCTGGACCCCCCCAGTGAGTTGAATGATCCCCCTGGTGTTAGATGTGTGGGGGGCTGTTTGTGGGGTTGGGTCCTGCTTGGCATGGGCACTCCCGGGGGACGTGTGTGGCCAGGGGGAAGACTCTAGTCTGGGTACTCCTCTGTGTAGAGGTGGCTTGCTATGTACGATTCATGGATATCTCCTGCATGTGGCTAGGTGGTCATAAGCGCAATATGGGGTGGGGGCAGTAGATTAACTGGCACGCCGGACTCAGCTCTCCAGTGGAGGAACCTGGTTCTCTGTTAAGCCCAAGGCCCACTTGAACCTCATATTTTGCTGTGGCAGTGGCCTCGGGGGTGCAGAGCCCTGCGCCATTAGATGGGCACTTTGAACAAGACTTTTCTTAGATAAGGATGTATTTCCCCTTTATTTTGGTGCCTATTGCAACTGCGCACGGAGGGAACGGGCTGACACTGGTACATGTTTTGTCGACCATTTATAAACGTGCTGAGCCAAGGGGGAGGGGGTGGGGGATGGGAGTTGTTTTCTTTTATTAGTTTCTAATATGTTACCTGAGCACTGATATATAGCCACAATACAACTGAACGATATGTTTGATATATGCATGCTGTGCTGCCCTCAAATTCATGGCCCTACAATGTTATACATGTATAGGTCTCCTCGTGGATATGCGTTAAACTTGTCACACTTTCTTCCGGGGGGGATGCACAGTCTGTTTATGTATTGTATTGGTTTTTACATGCAATAAAATATGTTTAAAAAAAAAAGGTGTACATTTGTGGGTGCCCAACCACTACTGTACACAGCGTGCTTAGCGAGGGTTGCCCGAGGTGCCTGGCCTCAGCCAGGTCTTGCAGTTAACCATGCATGGGTGGCCTACCCCTGCTGCGCATACATTTTCTCTACCAAAATGTTACAATTCGAAAATATGGAGTTGTTAAGCGAATAATAAGATAGGAAGAGGAAGTAAACTAATGTGGAAAGGGAATGTAGTACTTATACAGGCATCTTTATCTTTAACTACTTTTGCCCCTTTAAAAAACATTATACCTCAGATTACTAAAATGCCATACCTCCTCTGACATACCTGGAATAACATCTCAATGTTCATTTACTTCATCTAACTCCTCAGGAAAGGCTTTATTTACTATGTGTGTATTGGTTCCTACTACACCCCCCCCCCATTCCCACTCCCAGGCGGTTACCTGGCCTAGTCTTTAGCCTGTATATTATCTTTGTTATTTCAACCCATTTTAATGTCACTTTCAGTTGTTTTGGTCCTCCTTGTGCTATTGGTAGACTGGTCCCGTGGCCTGCTCCCCCACCTCTCACCCACTGGGGAGCCACCTCCCCCTCCTGTGGGGCTCTTAAAAGAGTGGCTCGCTCAACAAGAATGCCAAAGGCAAGCCCTGCTGCATCTGTCTATGCCAGTTTGCACCAGGGATGCGCCCAGCTCCCAGAAGTTTGGATCCTTACCATTCCAGAGTAGGGTAAGACACTCAGATACTTTGCCACTTTCTTCCACGAACAGAACCAGGGACCACCATCTCTGTGATGGACCAGCACCCCCTGCTACTTAGTGGATTGTACTTTTACTTGCCCTCACTGAAACTCCTCTTGTAAATTCCCCTTGTCCATCACCCCCTTTCTAGCAGAGAGAACCCTAAATTCCCACATTTAGTTATCCCCTGACTTTAATACATCAGAAATCTACTGAGATGCCAAATATTTGAGCTTGGCCATATGTCTTTTTATAAATCATGCTCTCAGCCAAACATGTCCATGAAGTATGTGATTTGATCCCCCCCTGATATGCTATTCCTTACGGAAACCCGTCTCAATGTTACCTCTACCTCTGACATGGCAGCTGCCATCTGCCCTAGATATAGCATAGTCAGGCAAGACAGAGCTCAGAAGCCTGGTGGTGGGGTGGCCCTCATACAGTGTTCCACCCTCATTTGCACCCTCATACTAGCCAACACCAATAACTGGATTTAAAAACTTGCTTTCAGAATTAGTCCTTCCACTCGACCTGCTTTTGGGGGAACATATCTAGAAATTGGTAAGCAAACACTGATTTGTTTGGTAATTCGTCATGTCAAAGCCTACAATGGGGTGGCAATTTAGCATCTGGTAATTACCATACACCTTAGAATTTTTTCAGCACCTCGTGGCGTTGGTTTACAAGCATTTTCTACAACTACGGATGGGTCCTTTTTTGAAATTATATAATGGATTGTTCCACTGCTGGTCAATGCACATCTCTATAATCATGAATCTTATCCCTGTACATGATTTTTTGAGAAGTTAAAAAATCTTTCAGCCTTTCAAATGTGTTGGTTTATTCTTTTGTGGGTCATCAAACTCTCACGGACATAGAATATTTCTCAGATTGAAAGCCTTCTGGTAAGCCATTAATGGATTTGCTGCCAAGATACATGTACGTTTTTGCTTAATCTGGGTAAGACTTTAGTTATTCTATATTACTTTACATAAATAGTATTGCGTCTATGAAATTTGCTCAGCATTCTATTTCTCTTTCATTTGTCATCTCTCCAGTATTCATTTAGGAGACTAGCTCTATCAAGCTTGTTCAGTGAATTAATCATTACTTGGTGGGGTTGGAGATGCGCCTCTGGTTTCACAAGCCAGGTAACATTTTGCGTATGTTAGCACAGGCACCACAAGGAGTGCAATAGTTCTGTTCTAGTGAATGCCAAAATGCACATAGTAAATTTGATGTCATCTTCAAATTGCCTATATTCCCTTAGGGTGATCTACATTTATTTTATTTGCGGTTTTTGTAGAGCGCATCAATCATCCCGAAGGATATCACAGCGCTAAGAGCCAGAGAAGCTACTGGGGTGAGAGCTGGGAATTATGGTTTGGTGAAGAGATACGTTTTGAGATTCCTTCTGAACTGAAGATAGTTGGAGGTGTGTCTTAGCTTGGGGGGGAGCTCGTTCCATCTCTTAGCTGCTAGGTGGGAAAAGGAACGTCCGCCTGTTCTGACCTTATGGATGCGTTTAGGCTTTGCCAATGCAGATTGGCAAGATCGCAAATTTCTGTTAGGTTTGTAAAATTCGATCCTTCCTTGCAGTATCGAAGGGCCCGTTCCATGTAGAGTCTTGTGAGCATGACTAAGTAACTTGAAGGCAGCCCTCTGACGCATTGGGAGCCAGTGGAGTTTATTTAGGCACTCTGATGCTGAGTCGCGCTTACTTTTGTTGAGAATGAGTTTAGCCGCCTGGTTACATGGATGTATACAGACTGCTCCATGCCATTCCCCTACAGAAAGATTCAATAAGGTGCTTCTACCAATCTGCCATTCTGCTAGAGTAGTCCTTGCATCTATTCTGGGTGGGTGTGGAGCAGTGGCCAGAGTGGCTGACTCCGAAGCGCAGGGATCACGGCTCGGTTCCCTGGCACCGGCAGCAGCTCGGCTCAGCATCATGTAACTCTGGGCAATAGCTCAGTTAATCTCTCTGAATGCCCCCAGCACCTTGAAACCTTAAGGGGTGATATGTTTACACTTTACAAATATGGTTTATTATTTTTCCTGAGGTCTGTTGCTCATCACAACCAAACTTAATCTCCCTCTATTTCCCAATTAGACCAATGATTGATGCTGTCGAATTATCAAACAGAACCCCATGTAGCTTTTACACAGTCAGAAGTGTTTATCAAAACTTGAAGTCCCACCTGTCAGTGGATATAATGAAACTCACAGACAACTGGCAAACCGAAGTTTCATAGAATGTTCAAAAATTAAAAAGTAACTGCCATGTCTACAAATAAAACATGATTTAGTTGACCTACCTGTAAACCGCCAGTGAACTAATTTGGACTTATGTGAGAAAAAGTACTTTGTTCACCTAAGGTTAGTACTAATATTTTTGTTTTTAATTGTATACTTCAGTCTATTCACAGCCTTGATACAGCTGCCAGTTTCGTTTGGGCTTTAAAAATCATGGTTTTAATATAGTCTTAATAAGATTGTATAAATGACTTTCGTATAGGATTTACCTACCTAGTTTTATATTTGATCCTGCTTTTACATAGCAATATGGATCGTTCTCTGTAAAAGATTTTAGGTAATCATACAATAAAGATTTACTTACTTACTTATGGGCTGCATATTACGTGCACCAGTAACACTTTTTGATGACGCAACAGGGAAAAGCCCTCTTCTGTGATACTAATCACTTATGTACTTGGTGCAACAGTTATTTTATGGTGCCTCTGTATATGCTGTGCTGACCGAAGGTCATTTGTGTGGGATGAACACCATCCACATAAACCTCTTTCTCTTGTGTGGGTAACTACTGCTATTGGGCTCTCATTACTAGCCGCCTGGTTAATTGCAACATGTTCAGTATCTAATGTTACAGCACATATTGCAATTATGCTTCAATTACTTACCGGTAATTGCATTACTCTGAGTCCTACTCCCTCGCTTCCCTTACTTACAAAATTAAGGCATCCCTGCCTCACCAGACACCCGTACCCACGTGATTTGTCACGTGGGGACTATATATAGCCCCCAGCCCCCTCATACCTCCTGTAATACCACATTGATCGAAACCATACCAAAAGGTTGGCCTGGACCATCAGGGAGGGAGGGAGGGATGTAAGTAAGGGAAGCGAGGGAGTAGGACTCAGAGTAATGCAATTACCGGTAAGTAATTGAAGCATTACCTCATCGTCCCTCCCTCGCTTTCCTTCATTACAAAATTGAGATGTACAAAGCCAAACAGGACAACCAAAGAAGGTATGCAAAAAACAGGTTTATTAAAAAACACAGAAGACCAGGGAAAAACCACTATTCAGGAATCATAGTGGAAAGAACCCTGTGTCCAAAGACATCAGCACAGTCAACCTCCTGTCCAATCCTGTAATGAGAGGCAAAGGTCAGCGGGGAAGCCCAGGTGGCAGCCCGGCAGATCTCTGAAATGGAAGCCCCTTGGACCTCTGCAAAGGAAGCAGCCATACAGCGAGTGGAACAACCCTGAACCCCCAAAGGAGAAAGGTGCCCCCCTCTTTGTACGCCAAAGAAATCAGAAAACGAACCCAACAACTCAAGGAAGGAGTAGAAGGACGCAAACCCCTATTCACAGGACCAAAATTAACAAAAAGGGAATCTGAGAGATGGAAAGGAGCGACCCGCTCCAAATAGACCAGGAGAGCCCTCCTAACATCCAAAGAGTGAAGTCGCACCTCAGACTCCGAGGACGGTGAACCAAAAAAGGAAGGAAGAACCAACTCCTGATCCCTGTGGAATTGAGAGTCCACCTTAGGACGAAAGGAAAGTATCTGTTGCAACACGATCCTGTCATCAAAAACCCGACAAAAAGGGTGTTCGGAAGAAAGGGCACCCAGTCCACCCAGGCGGCGAGCAGACGAAATGCCCACCAAAAAGAAAGTCTTGAAGGACAACATGCGCAGATCCACAGAAACCAATGGTTCAAAGGGAGATGACATCAAGGCGTCCAAGACCAGAGACAGATCCCAGGTCGGAAAATGAACATTACCCAAACCCTTAAAAAAGGCGACTGACCAACCCCTCAGAATCCGAGAGATTGCCCCAAGAGCTCCTAAACGCCCTTATCGCAGCCCACTGCAAACGAAGGGAAGACACCTTCAAGCCCAAGGAAGCACCCTCCTGAAGAAACAGCATCACCTCAAACAAAGAAGAGGAAGTGGGGTCCAAACCTTTGACAAGACACCACTGACTGAAAGAACGCCAGTGCCGCAGGTAAGACTTGTTGGTCGAAGCGCGCCTAGCCGCCTGCAGAGTAGAGGTCAAACCAGCTGGAACCCCTTGTCGCAGAAGACCTAAGCGTTCAACTTCCAAGTCGCCAAGCGCATCCGGCCCAGAACATCCTGTTGAAACGTCGGGAAGACCAAAAGGGGAGGAGACAGAGGCAGCAACCACTCCACCTCCGACCTCAACTCCACCAGGAGAGGAAACCAGGAGGCACGAGGCCACGCCGGAGCCACCAGAATCACAGAAGCCCTTGAGGACCGGACCCGCAGCAGGAAGCAGAGAAGAAGGGCGAAAGGAGGAAATGCATACAGAAGCCAGCGGGGCCAAGGGCAGGAAAGAGCATCCACCGCCCAGGCCGACCCCTCCCGACAGCGGGAGACAAACCGGGACACCAAGGCATTTCCCACATCCGCAAAGAGGTCCACCACCGGAATACCCCAACGCAACGTCAGAGCCACAAACAACTCCCGACGAAGGCAGAAATCCACAGACGACGGAATGACCCTGCTGAGGGCATCCGCCCGGGAATTGGACACCCCCCGAATATGGATCGCCGAGAGCGCCAACAAATGAGATTCAGCCCAAACAAACAGCCGCCTCGCTACCAGAGCCAGAGAAGAGGACCTCGTCCCCCCCTGCCTGTTGACGTGAGCCATGGCAGTGATGTTGTCCGTCCTGACCAGGACCACGGAACCCTGCAGAAACTGGGAGAAGGCCAACAGAGCCAAACGGACAGCCTCCAACTCCCTCCAGTTCGACGACATCCTGCTCTGAGCGGGAGACCAGAAGCCCCTGGACTGATGAACCCCCAGCCAGGTCCCCCATCCAGAGAGGCTGGCATCGGTGGTCACCACAACCGGAGCCGGAGGAGAGAGAGAGACACCCTTCAGCAAATGACCCCGAACCAGCCACTAACCCAGAAAAGATCTGATCTGAGGGGAAACCGGGATCGGAGAAGAGAGGGGAAGGCAATGGGGAGACCAATGCGTCAGAACATGAGCCATCAGAGTGTGCAAATGAAATCTGGCCCAAGGAACCAGAAATACCGTGGCAGCCATATCCCCCTGAACTTCCAGCCAACGTGCCGCCACCTGCACCGGATCGGACAGAAGAGACAGGATGTGAGACTGAATCTTGGCCACCCGAGCCTCGGGCAGAGTGACCACTCCGAAATCTGTCCGAAACCTGGCCCCAATGAAGAGACGATCCTGGGAAGGAACAAGGAACGACTTGCCCAGATTGACAAGAAAGCCGTGGCCCCTCAAAACGGCCAGCACCAAGTCTGTGTGAACGAGAGTCAACTGGAAAGAGGGAGCATGAACCAACCAGTCGTCTAGATATGGATGCAAATATATCCCCTGACCGTGGACCAGGGCCACCAAAGGGGCCAAGAGCTTGGTGAAGACCCGAGGGGCAGACTTCAGCCCGAATGGCAAAACCGCAAACTGGAAGTGGAAGCTGCCAACCGCAAAGCGAAGAAACTGCTGATGAGTCCGAGCTACAGGAACGTGAAGGTAGGCGTCCTGTAAATCGATAGACGTCATGAAGTCCCAGACCCCCACCAACGGAATGATGGACTGCAAAGTCACCATCTTGAAGTGGACGGTCCGAACCCAACCATTCACCCTCTTCAGGTCCAGAACCGGCCGGAATCCCCCTGACACCTTCTGGACCAGAAACAAAATGGAATAACATCCCAGACCCCGCTGTGCCAGCGGGACCGGAACGATCGCCTTCTTCGACAGAAGATCCCGAACCCCCTCCAGCAGAGCCTCCCTCTTGGATGGAGACTTGGGGATAGGAGTAAGGATGGTACCCCAGCCGGGCGGAACGGCGATAAAGTCGATAAGATAGCCTCTCCTGATAATAGTCAACGCCCAGTGATCCCTTACATCCAGCCACCAAGCGTCCAGGAAAGACATCAGCCTCCCGCCCACAGGACCCGCGGGCGAAACACAGTCAACGTCAGGACTTCCTCTTGAAGGTATCCACCGGAAGCTTGGGACCAGGCAAGGCCGAAGATTTCCTGGGCCTGAAATGGCGTTGACGAGTAGAAATGTTCCTGGAGGACTTGCGGGAAGACTGAAAAGACGCAGAGGAGGAAGGAGTCAGATTCCAAAAACGGCGAGAACCAGAGGCAGATTCCTTGCCCTTGTAAGGCAGAGCATGCTTACGGTCCTTGAAGGCCTTAGTGACAATACTATCCAGCTGGTCACCAAAGAGCAACTTGCCATCAAAGGGAATCTTAAGGAGTGATAACTTCTCAGAAGAATCAACCTTCCAGACACGCATCCATAAGTTCCTACGAGCCAATACCAAGGAGCCAGAGGTCATGGCCGCAGAGCGAAGCACATCCGAAGAGACGTCAGCCAAGAGCTTAGCCTGCTGCTCCATGTGGACAAGCAAGCCAGAGCAGTCCGTCTCCTCCTGAATAGCCGTGGCCAGCTTGCCAAAGTCAGACACCAAAGACTGTGCCGCATACGCCGAGTAGATGCCAGCACGCAAAGACAAATTCCCAGCAGAAAAGGCTTTCTTCAGCGCACCATCCACCTTTTTTATCCGTGGCATCCGAAGGCAAACAATCCTCAGGATTAATAGAAGTGCGATCAATAAGAGTGGCCAACATGGCATCCACCTTCACAGAGTGAGGAAGAGAGACCTCCCTCTCCTCCAGGGAATAAAGCTTCTGTAAAAAGCGAGGAACAGAGGCGCGCTCAAGGTCCCGCCATTCCCCCGATATCAAGTCTTTGATGCGGCCATGAAAGGGCATAGCGAGCGCAGGAGGCTTAACATATTGGGGAAAAATGTCCTCGGACCCCATGGGAGCAGCAAAAGGAGAAAACCCCAAGTTCTCCCTGATGTGCTGGAGAATAGCAGGCACCTCCTCCCTACGCACAAACTTCCCCGAAGACGTAGAAGTCATGGCAGAGTCCGAAGAAGAAGATGAGTCCTCAGAGGGAGAGTCCACTGGACCCCCGCAACACGAGAAGACCTGCGCCTTGGCTTAGCACCTCTCGCCTCCAGAGCACGAGACACAGCAGCCTCAATCATGGACTGCACCTCAGAAGCAGACAGGAGGGCAGAAGAATCCACCGGACCCTGGGACCTAGTCCGACAAGCCGGGACAGGCACCTCACCATCATCATCAGAGGAAGACAAAACCCTCAAGCGCTTCGAAGTCCGTTTAGCCATAATGTAACTGACAGGGAAGAACAGCTGAGGCAAGCCCTTAAATAACATGTCAACACAGCCCCAGCCGGGAGAAATCCAATAGATTCAAAGACACACAAGGCAACCAATGAAGAAGCCTCGCAGACACTGAAACCAATCACAAAAACATCAAAAATGAGGCCCCTACCGCAAAGGAGTATCGGAAACAGCCAGCCGAGAAGCCACAGCACATCCGCCAGCCGCCGCCTCCATTCCGGCCATCCGAACCGGAACCACAGCCCCAGCCACTCAGGGCCGGTGACTCCGTCACCCGGAACCCGACCGCCCAGCCGCCGAGAAGTGCACCGCAACTCCATAAGCGCGCTGGGGAAGGCTCGCGCACACCAGGTCGGTGCCGCCAGACCCAGGATGGCAACAGCAAGTGAGGGAGAAGCCCTCAAAACAGCAGAAAAGACCGCAGCTCTGCAGAACGGCCAGCGTGTGGGACGCGCGTCTCACAGTGGTGAGACAGGAAAAAACAGAAGGTATGAGGGGGCTGGGTGCTATATATAGTCCCCACGTGACAAATCACGTGGGTACGGGTGTCTGGTGAGGCAGGGATGCCTCAATTTTGTAAGGAAGGGAAGCGAGGGAGGGACGATGAGGCAATGAGTTTTGTAATAAAAAAAAATATTAGCAGGTTAAACTTGCCGTTATTATCTGTGCGAAATGGCTGGTATTCGTGGAACATGAGGATTTTGTTGTGGTAAACACCAAAATGATAATCCATATGATTCCTCGGAAATGCAGAATTATGTGGGGGCATATTATCAAGCGGCAGCGATAATTATCGCTGGCTGCGCTTAGTGTGACATTGGTTTTCGCCGGCTATCGCTGGAAATTATCGCCATGCTAGCGCTGTATTAACAACGCATAGCACAATGGTGATAATTATTACAGCGATAGCAGTGTTTTCCATGGAACATCGCTGGTTTTACAGCGATGTTCCATGGAAAACGGAGATAACCTTGCTGATACGACCCTGTGGTCGTATCAGCATAATCCACCCCAAATGTTGATGTATACATAAGTCAGCATTTTAGCAGACGTTAGTTTTAGGCGAAAACCGCGGTATTCGCCAAAAACTAACATCTGCTCAAATGCGTGGGCCTCCTGGTAAATATCACAATGTGCACATCAGGGATAATTTACATGCAGTACTGACCAGTGAGGCCCACTTTGCATCTCATTAGAGATGCAAAGCGATTTGTCGGGAAAACGGGTACTAACTTGTGCTAATGCATGTTAGCACCCACTTGTGAATAATGCAATAGTTTTATCTCCGCTTTTTTGGCTTTTAAAGCCAAGAAAGCGGAGATAAAGCCCTTGTTGATATGCCCATTGGTGTTTACTGCATCATATACATTCTAAATCAACTGAGGCTGATTTTATCATGTGCAAAACATATCACACCAATTACAGGGTCACTCGCAATGAGCACATTGCCACATCACCCAGTAGCATAGCAAAGATGCCATGGCCCCTGGTGTAAGAAAGGAAAGTGGACCAGTTCACTGCTATTCGGGTAGCAAAATGCCGCAATTGCCAGGCTCAATTGGCCCCTCAGGGCTCTGGCCCCCGGTGCCACTACAACTGCTGCACCTCTGACATCATCATGCCACAGGCACAGGGAGTGAACGCACTGAGGTGGCATATTTTATAATTGGCTGCGCAGCACAGCTTCCTTGCTGTCACACTCGACCGGATGGCAGAAGAAAGCCACAAAGAACGCATTTTGTGTAATATGGCCCTAAGTGTGTGCCAGTCTGAGTTCAAATAAACATTTCACACAGAAAATAAGAAATACAGTTTCTTCCACCAAGTAACAGGCGGGAGTGAAACAAAACAATGCACAGGACGGCCATTATCGAGAAAATTGCCTGCATAAATATTGCAGTGTGTCAGGCTATTGTCCCGCTTAATCTTGTAAAGGGTGAGCAGTAGTGTGTTGTAATAGGCTAGGGAGAGGAGCAACATATTTTTCTGTATTTCACTGGCGTATAAAGAGAGTACATTCATTGGCTTTGCTAAATTCATTTACATATCACGTTTACGTGGCCAACAGCAAGCAGGCCCCTTTTATGGCTGAGCTGCTCCAGCAGTAAAACGTCAAAGTGAAATGAGCACTCCATCTTTTAAGCCCCAATGTCCCTTTAGAGTAGCGAAGATAAAATGGAATTTTGTTAAATGATCTAGCGCTGAGCCTGCAGCATGTGGCACTCATGGAGAGGAACATCATTTACTCGAAGGCGAAGGTGCAGTAAATACTCCTTATGCAAAATCAAAGCTTCTGAAATGCCACCATTAGCTCCCCCTCCCCTCCCCGGTGTTTAAATGTGTACCACTTCTAAACAACCATTCTAGTCTTCTTCTCCTTCCCATTACCCTGAAGGAGGCACCAGGGGCTTGTTGTCAAGTACTGGAATAATAGGTGAATTACAAAAGCCTCTCATTTTATTAAAGGCTGGGGATTACAGTGTAAACTCACTGGCATCGCTTATCTTCCCATAGATTCTGCTTCCAGCATGACTGCTTGTCAGCTAAATAACACAAATGAGGGGAGCTCCCTTGTAAGACATGGATGATTGGTGCAATTGAAAGACTCTTACAATTAGAGCACAGAAAAGAAATTGTTTTGCCAAGAAGAAGGGAGCCTTCTTTAAAATTCCCTTTTCGCAGCCAGGATCCGTGCTTCACAGTTCATGCATTCTTACCGAGTTGAATAGGTGATTTCACAAAACAACAACCCAAAACGATCTGTTCTGTTCAGCTCAACTTGTGATATTTACACGGAAAATCCAGCCCACTGCTAAGTAATGCACGTCTGGCTGTGACCGCCTTCCAACTACATTCCTTTGTATGTATGCATCTTTCCTGCTAATCTTTCCCTGGGACACTGCAGCAAGCTTTGTGTACTCGATTCCCTCTTTTAAAAGGAAGAAAGGGTAATTATCCCATTATTATATTTTGTTTATTTAAAGGAGGTTGTGTGAGTCAGAGGCAGGGAGGAAGCCCTTGCAGGTGTGTTTTGAATTAGTGTAAGAACAATGGTACAGCTCCTGAATTAATTTCACAGCCGTTCATCGAGAGTGTCTGTTTCCCAGGGCTGCAAGATGATATTTGATATTTTCAATCCGAGCACTTTGCACAATATGCTTGGCAACTGGATAAGGGTGTCCTGTAAATGCTGAACATTTGTTTGCCACACATCTAGTATCCAGGCCTTGATTTTCTGGTTTTGCACAATAACTCCTCTTGTTAGCTGCCAGCAAGGGGGAAGACTACAGCCCAGTGTCCCAGGACCCTGAGTTCCCCACCCTTACTTCCTCTTCCGTAGGGTTCTTATGACTTAATGCAGGGATTGTTATCGAAGGCGAACAAACGCATAAAAAAAACTGTACACAACTAAAAATAAAATGAAATTGGAACGCTTCTGTGACATTCTCTCTCAGCTGCTCAGTTACCAAGCTAAGCAGTGTTGCCAAGAAAAGAGAACGTATTCGTTTTATGTTACATATAATTCACGGTGTAAACAACATGTCTTGATAACCTATAAAGTACAGCTCAGGTTACCATTGAACTGTCAAACATGCAATCACATGTTGGGGCGGCTCTTGTACCTTTTGCATATGAACCCGCCTCAATGTTGTTTATGCTTCACAGCTGTAGAAACAACTAAATGCTCTCTCAAGTGCTAAAAGATAGTGTCACGATTGCCAATTACATTCCCTAGTCAGTGTCCCTCCAGTGTCCTGCTGCATGTACTGCATATTAGCTGCTCAACAACTGCCATAACTGGGGTCTTGGAAAACTCAAACCATGTCTTGTATTCTGCTGCACACATAGAAAGAGTAAAACACCTCGAGTAGTAGTTTTTGGACAGGAAGGTGTCCATTCCTGCCCACAACCCCCTACAAACACCTCGAGTAGTAGTTTTTGGACAGGAAGGTGTCCATTCCTGCCCACAACCCCCTACAATTCAGATAGCCCTGCACCATGGTGCAAGGGTGCCTGCGTAGGCGCATGGCAGCCCATTGTGCGCCAGTGCAGGGGAAAAAGGACAGGAATGCGTTGTATCTCATAGATTAGGCACATTCCTGCCCTTTTCTTTGGTGCAGGGCAGCGCAGCAAGATTCCTTGCGGTGCTGCCCTGCGCCAAAACCTCGCAAATAAGGCTCAGGGGGAACAACGGCTCAGGCACCTGCACTAGGAAACAGCACATTCAGTGTAATAAGGTACATAGTCCTGCTTGTGCACCATGGCACAAACCGGGACAGTGCTCAGTATTTGAAAAATAGGAGTAGGGCTGTGCGGCATGTGTGATCTCTGGGAAAACGGACATTTATGTCAATCAAGGGAAAAGCAGTTGGTTAGGTTGTACAGATACCATTGGTGATGACAGTGATCACCACACTAAATGCAAGATACACATGTGCCTTTCAAAGCTGCACATGTATGGCACATTTGAGCTTTGGACAGTCAGACATACTACTGTTCTAAAGTAGGATGGCCAAACTCCTCTTGACTTTGGCTGATCATAGAGGTGCTACACAATATGGTATCACATAAATAGGTAACATGTAGTGACAGTATGACACATGATGCATCTTCATTACAAACAACACTGGGTTTACATCTCTGTATGCATAGCCTAGACGTGGAGTGTCAACACCTCACTGTCCCTTTGTTACTATAAGGGATCTGAATGCATCTTCCTAAAAACAAAAACAGCCCAGATTCAGTAAGCAAGGTATTGCTAAAAGAGGGAATTGGCCCAGAGGATGTCTTTGTATATTCCACAGAAGTTCACAGAATGCTGAAGAGAGTGTCTACGCTGGGTATGAGAGACAACAATTAAACCTGAGTAGTCATCATCATCATCAAAATACTTTATTTGGTTGCCATAACCATCAAATTGTACCATAAAACACCAAAGTAAACTATTAAAAATCAGTTATTATAAATATAAAACATACAATCATAAAAGTATATTTATATTACATTAATCATCACATACGAATTTGCAGGGAATAGTCACAGAGTAGCACAAAACAAGATAATACTAAATCCGTTGCATATGTACAAAGTGATCCTCAAAGAATATAAAATCAGATTTATTCAACTAATTACACATATAGCATGGCAAATTCAAGTAAAGTGCAGAATTAATGAAGTGTAGAAATATCAAGGAATCAGCAGGACCTAAGAGTCCAAACTCGGGGGACAATGTAACACAACTCAGTAATAATAATACTACTACTAATAATAATATTAAAGCTTATAGAGCACGATAGTTACTTTGACAGAAGTGTCCCAGCACTAATCGGTATTAGCCCCAAAAGGATTACAAAAGGCCTAAGATAAAAGACAGCCCATCTAAAGAGCCAGGTTTTCAGGTTTTTACGGAACATAACCTTTGTCAATGATTGCCTGAGATAAAGCGGAAGACAATTCCACAACTTCGCTGCAAGAAAGCTAAAAGAGATGCCCCCAGAGCGGACTTTCCTTATTCTAGAATCCTGAGCTAGGAAATCCCCAGAGGACCTAAGGCACCTCGTAGGAGAGTAGGGCCTAATATGCAGGTGCAATATAGCTGGCGGAGAGACATTTCTTCAGCAGGAGCTAGTGCAATTTGCACAACACCAAACCCATAGAGGCCAACTTAGAAAGATTCAGCAGTATACGGGCTGCAGAGTTCTGAATACTATGAAGTCTCTTGAGATGAGACTGGGTAATTTCCAGGTAAAGAATGTTACAGCAATCCTGCCAAGAGATGCTGAGTGGTTGGATCACTGTTTTCTGAGCAGATTCAGGCAAGAGTCTAATAATGTGCCCAAGGGATTTTAAAATCCCAATGCATTTCCCTGCCAAGGCCGGGATCTCGCTATCAAAGATGAGGGTTTAATCAAATGAAATGCCTAGGTTTTTAACCCAAGGCTTTGGAGAGGGAAGGGGCCAAGTGGTGCTGGTCACCAGTCAGGGAACCAAATTGAAGACTGTCTGCCCAGGATAAGGACCTCAGTCTTGTCTGCATTTAATTTCAAGCAGTTGATGATCACCGAAAAGTCAGGTTCATTCACTCCCACTTGCACCGGCACAAGGTCGACATCTGCCTCGTGCAGGAAACCCACCTGTTGCCTGCGACTTCCTTCAGATTACAGTCGCGCCACTGGGGGGAATCGCATTCTTCTTTATATTCCTCCTACTCTAGGGGATGATGATGATGATGACTGGAGCCTTATATAGCGCAACTTAGCCCATAGCCGTCAAGGCGCTGAAGATGGAAAAGAGTCAGTGAGGGGGAGCGGAGGAGTGTCGATTAGCAATAAAATTACTGAAGAGCCAAGTCTTAAGGGCCTTCTGGAAGAGAGGATAGGAGGATTGAGCTTTGAGTTCCACTAGAAGGGAGTTCCAATCCTTGAAACAAGGGAGGAGAAGGCCCTCCCGCCCCACCTTGCTTTGGTACTTCTAGGGATGGCAAGGAGATTTTTATTCGCAGAGCGAAGGGCCCTACCGGGGGTATGGCGGTACACCAGAGAACAGATGCCTTCTGCCCCAAGTCCATGCAGAGCACGGTGAAATTCATGCTTGCATGGGAAGCCAATGCAGGTTTTTCCTGATGGAGGAGCCTGATGATCGCCTAGGAGCGCCAACAACGAACCTTGCGGCCGCGTTTTGTATAATCTGAAGGCGCTGGACGAGTTGTTTGTTTATTCCTAGATAGAGTACATTGCAGTAATCTAATCTAGAGGTTATAAGGGCCTCCGTGACCTGTTTACGGGCTTCGATCAAGAGGTAATGGGCGATTTTCTTTAGAATTCGCAGGACCCCACAGCAGGTAGAGGCAGTCCTGCTAACCTGCTTCTCAAAGCGAAGCGAGGAGTCAAAGATTACACCCAGATTCCGGGCCGACTGAGGGAGTAGGGCAGATGCCTAAAGTGGAAGGCCACCAGTTGGCGGACCAGATCTCCTGCTTGCCTCCGAAAATGAGCACCTCAGTTTTCTCCCCATTTAACTTGAGGAAATTTCTTGCCATCCAATTCGCAACTGCTTCCATGCAGGCTCTAAAATTAATGGCAGTGATGTCTGAGGTTTGAGAGATGGAGACCATGATCTGGTGTTGTCCGCGTAAGATACGACTTCCAGACCAAATGATCTGACAAGCCTAGCCAGAGGTGTTACATAAATATTAAAGAGCGTGGGGCTCAGGGATGAGCCCTGAGGGACCCCACACTGCGCTGGCTCGCTGGGGGAGAGATAGTTACCGAGCTTGACCTTCTGTTTGCGTTTAGCCAGAAACGATGTTAAAAGGCTAAGCGCGGGTCCCTCCACTCCTACATCCCGGAGGCGCATGGCCAAGATGGAAGGGGACAGGATGTCAAAAGTGGCTGTAAGGTCGAGCAGGACCAGCAAGGTGGTCTGGCCACTGTCGACCTTAACCCGTATGTTGTTAGTGACAACAGTGAGGGCGGACTCGGTGCTGTGATCCTTCCGAAATCCATGTTGGGATTGGTCAAGGAGGTTGGAGTGTTGCAAGAAGGCGCTCAGATGGGTATTTAGGTGGGCTTCCAGCATTTTCGTAGGGGCTGGGAGCAAGGAAATAGAGCGAAAATTCTTAGGAATCCGAGGGTCTAGAATGGATTTCTTAAGAAGAGGTTTAATGATGGCTAGTTTCCATGGCTCCGGATAGACACCCTCATGAATAGCCTGATTAATGACTTTCAGGAAGGGAGGAAGTAGAGTATCTCAGCAGTCCTTAAATATTTTAAGAGGGCAGGGGTCAAGAGGCGAACCCGACTTGAGGGAATCTAGGAGCAGATTAAGTTGCTCTAAGGTTAGTAAGGGAAAGTTGGAGAGACAACCACCCTGAAGACTGACAAAAGCCGAATCTGCAGGGGGAGCCATCATTTCCGGGGGGGGGGGGTGGGGGCTAGATCATGGTTGAGGGCTTCTAGACCTAAATGGATATCGGAAATTTTTGCGTCAAAGAAGGTGGAGATTTGGTCGCAGAGGTCCTGTGAGGCAACAATAGGGTCAGGAGTTTGAAGGGCACATAGGGAATCCACGATTTTAAATAGTTCCTGAGCGGAGCTAAGAGAGGAGGTAATCTTAATGAAGTGAGATTTCTTTGCTGCCAACACAGTGGTTTTGTACTCCTTTAGGAGTCTTTTATGAATGTCTCTTTCAAGGGGGCCAAGGTGAAGCCTCCAGAGCCTCTCTTGCTTCCCGCATCCCTGCCTGAGTAATCTAAGAGCGTCAGAAAACCAGTGCGCTGTGGGGCGTGTCTATCCTGATACGAAGGGGGCTCCCCTGGCAAACTACTCAAGTACTGACAGACCCTGATGGACGATATGTGATTCTGCATGGTTCCTTATTGTCTCAACTAAGTATGGGCGGAAAATCCGTTCCGCTCGCGGATTTTGCGGATTTTTGGTAAATTCGCAATCCGCGAGATTCGCGAATTTCCCGCAAAATCCGCAAATCCGCGAGCAGCGGATTTTATGGCTTGCTCGCACTGTTCGCGTGAGTTCGCGGCTTCCCAGTTCAACTTCGCGCCCCGCGAATAAGCGCTAAATTGCAGAAATACGATCTTAGCAAAACTGAAACTACTTACCAGGTTCAAAAGTTCAAGCTCATCATTAGTAGCCATTTCCTGTAGTGCTTCCTGAGGGGCCCCTCCAGAGTTTAGTTGCCTACTTGCAACTATTATGTGACCCTGCTCTGACCCTCAGAATAGTTACACATATGCCACAAAGGTCCTGAATTACAGCTAAGGGAGACAAGCAGGAGCCAGGCTGGAAGTTCAAATCCAGTGACACATTAATCAGCCCCTAATTCATTATTGTCAGTTGGGGCAGGCTAGGTGTTGTAACTAATTTTGCAACAATGAAAGCACTTAGCAAGTGCAAAAGATCACTAATCAGGAAGCACTAAGGAAGCAGGTGCCAGCTAAAAAAATATTCTGTGACACATTAATCAGCCCCAAATTAATTCAGGTCACTTGAGGCAGGGAAGGTGTGCTTTGCTTTGCCACAATAATGTACACTGGACAACCAGAGGGTGCTGTGATGAAACAGAGGGTGGCATGGGTGGGCCAGAGGGTGGCATGAGTAGTCAGAGAGTGGCAGTGGTGACAGAGAGTGGCAGTGATGAAGAAGAGTGTCCCAAAGAGGCTGGACACGTAGAAACAACAAGTTCGCAAAACTTGTGACCCGACAGGTAAGTTCGCGTTTGCGAAATTGTACAAAACCCTCGCGAACTGGCAGAAACCCGCGCGAACACACAAAAAAAGAAATCCGCAAATTTGCGAGAATTCGCGGATTTTGCGGATTGCAAGTTCGCAAACCATGACGATTGCTGCTGTGTGGGCCCCAATGCGAATGACTCCGATATCTTCAATCGTATATGGCACCTCATTCTTTCCCTGCGCCCTGCGTCCCTTCCCTGGGGGGGAATTTTAATGTCACCCTTTCTGCAGTCTTGGACCGCTCTGGCCCCCCTCCTCCCACCCTCATTCCACTGCTTTAATTCAGGCCACACTCACCGACAACTAATTATATGATGCCTGGTGTCATCTGTGGCCCGAGGCCCATGAGGGCACTTGCGTTACTGGTGCTAGAGGCTGCTAGTCCCGTATTAATTTATGGATCACCACACCGGATGTCCTCACTTGGCTTACCTCCGTTACTCCCATGGCACGCACTTTCTCCGATCATGCACTAGTTCAGATTCGTTTTTGCCTTCCTCACTCCCCACAGTGAGCTTTCACATGGTGGCTTCCTCCAAACACTCTCCGTGATCCCATCTTCTGTGACGAGATCCAAACAGTGATTACCAATTATTTCGATTTAAAGGTCGATTCTGTGGACTCTGCGTCCATCGTGTGGGAAGGCTTTAAAACACTGATACGCAGCGAGTGTATTTATTAACAAGCTGGTGTCCTTCGTTCCATCCGCGCCACATTGGACAAGCTAGAATTGGAAATTAATGCTTTGGATGCCGCCCAGCGGCCCACCCTGGATCTGAGACTCTTGCACGCTTGCGTGAAAAGCATACTGAATTTGCTGAGGAGGACGACAGGGAACTTGACTTTCTTGGCAGAGAGGCCAGGGCCCGCCGCTTCGGGGAGGGCTGTCAGCCTGGTAAGATCTTGGCTAACCTCCTACGCCCCCCTCGTGCTGTGCCATATGTTGCGGCTCTCATAGATGTTGGCCCTACTAGAACCACCTCCCCCGACAAAATGAAGGCCCGTTTTATGGACTACTACTCGCAAATTTACACTGGTTGCACCCCCCTCGCGCGAGGCCTTTGAACAATACTTCGACACCCTTGCGTTGGTTTGGCTTGAGGACTACCATTGTACATTTTTAGATGAGCCCTTCACTAAGGAAGAGATACTCGCCGCCATAAATGCTTTACCTAGTGATGTTTGGACGGTCTTCCCGCCTCGTTCTACAAGACTTTCGCTTCACTCCTAGTGCCACATTTGGCCGCCATGTATAGCGATTCCTTTGAAATGAAATGAAAAGAACATTTATAAAGCGCGGTAGATACCATCGGGCTTCATAGCACTGCGGACAACAGACCTAGTGAACAACAATTCGGGCTAATCTCATTTGTTAAAGAAAAGTGTTTTTAGAAGTTTGCGAAAAGTGAGTAGTTTAGGTTCTGATCTGAGTTGGAGGGGGAGGGAATTCCAGAGTCCGGCCGAACTGAGGGAGGACGAGCGACCTCCACATCTAGCTCACTTGACCTTTGGTATTATGACCCGAAAAGCGGATTCAGATCTGAGCTATCTAGTTGGGTGATAAGCTGTTACCAGGGATTGGTTGATTGCACCGCTTTTTTCCCAGAAGGCTTGGTGAGCAATGCACATAGCCTTGGATTCAACCCTTTTTCTCACTGGGAGCAAGTGGAGTTCCTTCAGTCTGGGTTTGACTGAGAGCCGGCGATGATTTGAAGGAGGGTTGTGGCTGCACAGTTTTGAATGATCTGCTGCTGGTTCAAGGTAGTCTGGGGAGCGCCTAGATAAAGGGCGTTTCCAAAATCCAGACGAGATAAGATCAGACCCTGGATCATTATCTGTCTGGCAAGGAAAGGCAGCAGAGGGAGAATTTTTCGAAGGAGCCTTAGTAGCCCAAAGCAGATGGCTGAGAGTTTAGATGCGTGGAAGTTGAAATTTGAGGGATTTGTCAAGCCAAATGCCTAGGCTTTTGATCATGTTTTTATGTTCTGGGGCAGGACCGAGGCATGGGGGCCAGAAGGGGTTGATGTTATTATAGATGGGGTTGCCAAGGAGCATAAGCTCCGTCTTGTCCCCATTCATTTTAAAGCAGGAAGTTGTCATCCATTCATCGACTGCCTCCAGGCAATTTTTAGACCATTGGACGTGCCTTGCAGGGAGTTGAGTGCCACCACTAGCTGAGTGTCGACCGCATAAGTGACTATCTTCACTCCAAATGGGCGGACGGTCTCAGCTAGGGGGCTCATATAAAGATTAAATAAAGTAGGGCACAGGGAAGAGCCCTGCGGCACCCCACAGTCAAGGGTTTTGCTAGGGGGGATGACATCACCCTCGAAAAACTGGAAGGAACGGTTAGAGAGGAAAGACCTGAGCCAGGTAAGGGCTGTTCCTGATATTCCCTTGCTGCTGAGTCGGTGCAGTAGGATGTCGTGGTTCACAGTGTCGAAGGCGGCACTTAGATTAAGGAGGATGATGGCAGCAGTGCCTCCCTGGTCTACGATTCTCCTTGTCTCCTCCGTCACTGCGAGCAGAGTGGTCTCTGTCCCGTGTAGGGGGCGGAAGACTGTCTGCGTGGGATCTAGGAGATTGTTGGCTTCCAAAAACTCTGTCAACAATGTGTTGGTATGTTTCTCCAGGATTTTACTAATCCAGGGAAGCAGGGAAATGGGTCTGTAGTTTGCGGGGTTGTTCGGGTCAAGGTTGTTTTTTTTTAGGAGAGCCTTTACCATGGCTTGTTTCCATGAAGGAGGAACAATGCTGGTGGATAGCGAGGCATTAAGTAGTTCCAGAATGATGGGTAGAATGTGGGTGGTGACTGGTAAGAGGGTGCGGGGTGGTGCAGGGTCGTTGGGGGAGCCTGATTTGACCTGGTGCATAATGATTTCGAGTCTGGAAGGGTCCAGAGGCAGGAAATAGTTGAGTGTAGCTAAAGCCTGAGGCTCTGGGTTGGGGGACGTGTGGGATTGAATCCCAGGGTGGGGGAAAGAAGTGTAGATTGTTTTGTTTTTTTGAAGAAAGAAGTCTGCCAAGTTGTTACATCGGGTTTGAGCGTTCGTGGGGTCTCGGGGTTTTTCTGGGATTTGCAAGAGGGTTTTTGCACTGCAGTAGATTTCCTTGGGCTTTGAGGCGGCCAAGGTGATTTTTTCCTCATTTGACAATGGCCTCTTCCCGCAGTCTCTCTGTGAGGCGATGATAACGCTGCTACTCAAGCCGCACAAACCTGCCGACTGTCGCGATTCTTACTGCTCCCTTGCTCTTATTAATATCTATAATAGGATTTTTGCTAAATTACTTGACTCCCGTCGTCTCCTCCTTTGCCCTTCCTTGCCCTCCCCGATCAGTCCAGTTTAATTCCTGGCTGGACCACCTCGAAAAACCTTCGGACCATTTTCTCAGTCCTTCATCAAATCAACCCTAGCCTCCCCGCTGTGGCTTCTCTGCTCGATGCCACCAAGGCATTCGATACACTGGAGTGGCCTTTGCTATTTTTTCTTCTACTGTGCCTTAGTTTTAGTAACATTTTCATAGGTAAGATATCTCTCCTCTACACTCTCCCTTCTGCTCGCCTTCAGATCAATGGATCAATGGTCACATATCGGACCCCATTCTGATTGAACGTGGAACTCTCCCATATGCTCTTCGCCATTGCGATGGAGCCCCTTGCCTCTAGACTCCGGCAAGACCATACTCAGAAGGGTATCGGATTTTCAGCCCGTGCCCTACTGGTTTCATTTTATGCGGATGACATTAAATTGTATGTCCGCCATCCCCAAGACAACCTCAGCCTGCTAGTGCGTGAGATAATACGATTTAGCGGACTGTCCGGAATACAGGTGAACTGGAGTAAGTCAGTGCTGTTCCCCCTTACTGATGCCACAAAGCTATTCATACCGGATTTTTGTTTTGTTTGCGTCTCTGGCTCCACCCGCTACCTAGGTATTTGGCTGAGCAGAGACTTGGATGACCTCTGGAGAGCCAACTTCGGGTGCGCCGTGGACTGGCTAGAGTCTAAAATACCCCATTGGAACTGACTCCCATTGTCCCTGGCCTGTCGCATAGCCATCGCCAAGATGGATGTCCTCCCGAAATTCCTTTATCTCTTTCTGAATATCCCCATACCCCTCACTGCCTATTTTTTCCGTAAACTTTGTTCCTTGATCAGTTCTCTGGTCTGGGGAGGCAAACAGCCCAGGATAGCATATGACATCCTCACTCTTCCCATGTCAGTAGGTGAGATGGGTGCCCCTAATTTGCAGCTCTCTGCTTTAAGTGCCCAGGCCAGCTTCTTACACTTCTGGATTCACGCCTCTCCTTATCAGCCACATGTCATGGTTGAAGCCGATCTCGTAGCCCCTTGGCCGTTGACCACCACCCTGTTTGCCCCGGCGAGTCATCCACGTGCTGAAGTGGACGCGGTCGAGACTCTGCACTACGCCTGGTCGGGACTGCGCCGTCTATCCAATGCTCCGACATTATCGGCCAACACCATGCCTATTGTACATCATCCTGCTTTCCCTCCACTCCAACCAACTGGCATGTCTAAACATGCCACCTGGCTGGGGCTGACGACCTTGGCTGATCTTTATCCAGGTGACATGTTTTATTCTCTTCCTGCCTTTTCTGGCCCACTGGAAACATTGCTGTTCTACCAGCTGCAAGCTATCTGTAAGGAGCTGCATCCAAAGTTCCCCCAACCTCCACCTTCGATGCCAGTTCTTGTTTTTTTATATACATCCCCTACTCCCTGTAAGTTGGTTACTAAATTATACGCCCTTACGCTGTCAATCACCTCCATCTCCACTGATCGTGCACGTGTGGCGAGGGGCTAAGATCTAGGCGTGGACATTGCTCAAGCCGACTAGCTTTTTTGTTGTAATTAGACAAAAAAAAACAATCCCCCAACTATCGGCTTTGTCTCATACATTTCAAGTATCTGCATAGGCTCTACTGCACCTCTGTTCCGCTAGATAAAATTGGACTCATATCTAACAATAGTTGCATGCATTGCACTGCCCCTGCTGTGGATTTTATTCATCTGCGTGGTTGTGCCCTAAGGTGTCGGAGTTCTGGCTGGCGGTTTGTGCTGCCATTTCTGAGATTACCTCCGCACAGGTTCAGCCTGACGCGCCGTTGTGCCTGCTGGGTTTTGTCATATTTTGCCCAGACTCCTCTCACCACCTGATCGCTATGTTGCCTTGTTCTTGCTCGGCGTAGGGTGGCCATGTGATGGGGTTGCAGACCGGCTCCCAAGTTTTCTCATTGGCTTGAAGATGCTTTGGGATGCCAGACCTTGCTATCAGAATTCTGGGACCTTCTACTTGTGAGAACCGGCCCACTTGACATATGGGGTCCCCTAGTGACGTATTTCCATTCTTGCCCACATCCGAGCTGTGCTGCCTCTCCTGCGCTCCCCGCCGGAACCTTGCCCGCAGCGGTCGCCGGCACTGGCCAGTAACTGCCTTCCTCTGTGACCCCGTCTCCCCCTTCTGACGTGCCTGCTCTTATCCCTAACTTGTTATTTCCACCTCCTTTAGCTATGCATTGCTCATGAAGCCAAAGCTGTGATGTACGACATAATGCCTTTTTTCTGTGTGTATGTTCATTGTGTACATGATATTCTACGCAAACTTGCTGTGTATGTTGCCCTGATCTGATGCAAAAGCGTATTTTGATGATGCTGAATTTGTCAATAAAGGTTTTAAAAATAAAAAAAAAGAGTAATAAAAAAAAATTCAGGCAGTTGAGGTCCATCCATTTGGCTACCACTGACAGACAGGCCGTTAAAGAGGCTGACACGCTGACAGCATTCTGCGATAAGGTGACAATCAAATGAGTGCCATAAGATATCAAAACCATGGTGCTTGATGATATCATATAAAGATTGAATAAAGTCAGGCTCAAAGAGGAGCCTTGTGGCACCCCTTGTAGTACAAAGATTGATAGATTGAGGTACCTATGAAATTTGCTAAAACCAAATTTTGTACATTTAAAAAGATTGCAACAACCAGTACAAACGTATTCTTCAGATGGGCCGACTGGGTCAGGAAACCTAACACCACATCAATATGTAGTAGGAGCTGGCTGCTGTCAGCAAATGTGGCTAAGAGATTCATGATTAGGTAGGGTGGCTCTATCTTTTAAATACCAGTAATTACAAATATAGTTAGGTCAGGAGTTTCACCCATTTAAACCAAATGTCTAATAGGAAGCAGCTGACCGAGAATAAAATTGAACCGGAAGTATCAGTTTCTAAGATTTGCTTAGCAACTGAACGGTTCCCCAAGTTCTAGTACAGCAGGCGTATCCTCTTTCAGTACAACTGCGATACCTCGCACAGAAGAACAAAATATGTTCCTCTGTTTCAGAGGCCAAATTACAGGTTGGACACATATTGGAGGCCTGATCTTTTTTTTCACTTGCTACTAAATGCCTTCAGGGGAAAGTTCTAACAACAAGGAGGGACAGATTAAGGACAATATTTACCGGGGTCCAATGTACGTGCCCTACAAACTAAATACCAATAGAATGTACAGAGTTCCCCACAAGAAGGGAAATAGAATTAAAGGAGTGACTCTCTCTCTGAAGGTTGTTTGGTCGTGCAACAGGGAATAAGGTAATCCCTTTACGGAATTAAGGATGCCTCACACAATTAAAAGGCTGGACGACTATTGCCATCCTACCTGATGATTGTCTTGTATCATCATTGGCCTCCTGCTCCAGCGACAGGCTGGCGGTGCAATGCCTGCCGGGTAGCACAGGGTGCTACTCTTTGGTGGAGTTCTTTTATTCCTGGCCAATAGATGCGTGTGTGTGAGGGGCCTAAAGTGTGCAGTAGTGACCGTGAATGGAGAGTTAAAAGGGGTCAGTAGAGTCCACTAAGAAAACTTTATTGATGTGGCTCACTGCCTCGTTAAAATTGGTGAAGGGAGTGGTACCGAAGCACAAAAGTAAGGTGATTTGGCCTCGTTCAACCCTCGCCTATGGTGCGGTCAACATGTTTCATGCCTCTAGGGCAATTCTTCAGGACCTAAGTAAGCTCATCAACTAAGAGGAAATTCAAACAATTTGAAAGAAATTTCGCATACAACCTGCGTGGTAGAAGTACCAAGGCAGGAAGGAGTCCTGCGTAGGTTCCCGCCCTAGGTGTGGGAGGAGAAGAAAAGAAGGACTCAATCATTCCTGGCACCATCAAGTGGAAAATTACAGGGCAGGAATTTGCACGTGGAATCATAATGCAATGGTGGGTATGGCTCAATGGCTCATACCAATACTTAGTGAAGGTGCGAGAGAGAGAGAAAACAGGGGAGGGGTTACACCGTGTGTGTCATATGTCATCAGAGATACGAATACATTAATTCAATATACATCATATGTTACACTCCATGCTTGTCACTCATCTGTGTATTACAGCCAAGGGGTAGTGTAATTGCTAAAAATTGAAACAATTGAAAAACGAGCCATAAGCACTTCAATGGGGGAAGGAGTAATGGGATCACCAGGGTGGAACACTCGGAAGAAGTTCTTACCCTTAATCCCTGAAAGACGGTCCCCACAGACTGTCCTTGTGGGGCCTGAGCTGTTAGGTAATTACCTAAATGAGAGGGGGGAAAAGGTTTGTTTATGGTCTTGGTCAATAGAAAAAAGACGGTGTTAAGTGGTCCATCTGGTGGTACCCCTTCAGGATCGCCCATCGGTGCCACAAACAGACCCCATCATGTTCGTTGACCACACCTTACCTTGTTAGCTTGAGGCACTAGGCTTGTAAGCACCTACCCCTACCACGGCGGCGAGATCGCAGGACAGCCGGTGGATCGGTGAGAGGCTGAGCTGCTTAAGAAGCAGACTTCCGCGGGCGCCATGAGTGGGCGTGGTCTGGGGAGCGTTGCTAGGTAACGTGGCCAAGCGTGGTGTAGAAAGAGAGGGCGGTCAGCAGCAATGGCCGGCGAGCGTCCAAAATGGAGCGCCATCTTGGAGTGGAGCAACCCTTAATATGGCGAATGAGAAGGGTTACTTTACGGGTGGGGCATTACCCAAGGGGGTGTAGGTCCCATGATCAAACATGAGTTGCGTTTAGGTTGCTTTGACAGATGTTGGTGCAATCTAAGCATGGTTTATCTGGCTAGCATATTTCAAGGAACAGAATCATTGAGACCATGTGTATCTGTCTGTAGACGATGCACCCACCGCTGTTCCATTCTATATAGTGCTTGTTGGTTGATAGAAGGGTGGCATTCCAGGACAGTCCATTGTATGCTTTCCGCCGAGTGACTCTGTTGTCTGCAGTGTTCATACAGCCGGGTGTGTGTCTTCTTACAGCGAATGTTGCTGTTATGCTCCATGATGCGTAGTTTTACAGTGCGCATCGTCATACCGATGTAGGTCAACTTGCATGGGCACTTTAACATGTAGATGCATTTGGAGCTATTGCAGTTCGTATGTTTGTTAAGGTGCCAGGTAAAATCATTAGGCAGTTCTATGGTTTTACCCTGGATTGTCTGAGGGCATACCACACATGATCCACATCGATAATGGCCCGTAACAGGGGGCAAATCCCAGAGAGTGTTCAGAGGCCGAGTGCTCGTCTTTTTAGGACGAGTATGGATAAGGGTGTCCTTAAGGTTGGATGTCCTTTTAAATGCAAACCGGGGCCGAGGTATGTCTAGGCCTGCCGTGTTCAAGATTCCCCAATGCGAATTCACAGTCTTCTTGATAAACGCAGAGTTTTTTGTGTAGGACGTAACACATGTGATGGTGTCATCTTTCTCCTTAGTGTGGACTTCCAGGAGCGAGTCTCTATTGTTGTTAAGTGCCCTTTTTAATGATTTCTTGAGAAGTCTCGTCGGGTACCCCCTATCCTGGAGTTTATGTTGTAGGGTGTTGGCTTCTTGTTTATAGTCTGTTACTGAGGTGCAGTTTCTGCGTAGCCTTAAAAATTGCCCGAAAGGCAAGTTGTCCCTTAAGGCTCTGGTGTGGTGGCTTTTATACAGAAGCAGGCTGTTCCTGTCAGTTTCTTTCTTGAAAAGAGTAGTGGTGATTTCTGTGGGATTTAACTTGATTGTCAGATCTAAAAAAGGTACAGAATCTTCAGAAATCGTACCTGTGAATTTCAAAAAGGGGTCTTGGAGATTAATCCACGTGCAAAATGCCTCACAGCTGGTTCGATCGCCTTTCCAGAAGACTAGAATATCGTCGATGTAGCGACGCCAAAGAGTGAGGTTTTCTCGGAGCGGGTTCTGATCAGATGGGCAGATGTAATTTTTTTCAAAGGTCGCCATATAAATACAGGCCAAGCTCGGTGCGAACGTAGAACCCATCGAAGTCCCGCGGATCTGGTGATAAAGCTGTGACTCGTATCTGAAGAATTTTTCTGTTAGGGCTATGTGGGCTAGTTCCATGATGAAGGAAATAGGGGTGGGAGAGGACCATTCTTCCAGCCGCAGTGTGGATTCCACGGCCTCCAAGGTGGCCTGTTGTGGGATGTTAGTGTATAATGCCTCTACGTCTAAGGTTAGGAGGAGGTCAACATCTTCTCTGCCGTCCACTTCGTTAATCAGACGGAGGACGTCTCTGGTGTCTTGGAGGTATGATGGAATTTGCTTCACCAAGGGTTGAAGAAAGGCATCGCAAAATTGCGATAATGGCTCCAGGAGTGACCCTATTCCGGAGACTATGGGTCTCCCGGGAACTGGGGTGGTACCCTTGTGAATTTTAGGGAGGGTATAAAAGTAAGGCGTAACGGGTTCGGTGGTGGTAAGGAAGTCAGCCTCTTTCTTGGTAATCCATTCGTTTGTCTCTCCCTCGATTATGAGGCTCATGATGGTAGTCGTCAACCGTTTAGTTGGATCTTCAGTGAGGGGTCTATAGTGAGTATTATTAGACAGTTGTCGTCTGCATTCGCGGTCGTAGTCTTCATAGTCTTGGATGACTGTTGCTCCCCCCTTGTCTGCTTGTTTGATGACAATGGATTCATCCTTACCCAGATTGGTGGATGCTTGTCTTTCTGCAACCGTCAGGTTTTGAAATTGTTTGACGTGTGGTTTGTTCTTCAGGCTTGTCAGGACTGCTCGTTCGAATGTCAAGACTTCCGGGGGGAACATCCCATCTGTGGGAGTGAAGGTAGAGGGTTTTCTCAATCCATTGTCTTGACTGATGGGCTCAGGTTTGTCATCAAAGAAGGCACGCAGGCGTACTTTCCTAAATAATTGTTTCATCTCAATCATCTCCTGGAAGCTGTCTGGAGTGGGTGTCGGGACAAACCCGAGACCTTTTTCCAGGACGCTCTTCTCCGTCGATGAAAGGACTTTCTTGGAGAGATTGACAGTTAGACTCTTCTCCCCCTGGAGGTGGTACTCCTGGTTTCCATCGTGGTTTGTGGTGTCGGTTGGTCTTGCCATTGTACCCCTTTCTGTCCGCCTCGCTTTCGCCCTCTTCCTCTGCCCCAGCCTCTGCCTTGAAAAGGTGGCGGATTCAAAGGGTAAAACTGCGGAGGACCTTGTGGGAAGAATGGGTATTGTCAGGGTGGTGTCATATGAGGCGGTCCATGGAATGTTGGGCCTTGTTGGTAGCCTTGCTGCCAGTTAGTGCGTTGTGGGACCCAAGTGTTTCTTGCAGGATAGCCTCCACTGGAATCACTGCTCGTGGAGCCACGTCTATTATTCTTGTCTGAGTTATCATCAGAAGAGTAGTTGTTCCTTTTCCCTTTAAAACCATCCTTAAGATAGGGGTAGACTTTCTCCTTTTCAAATTTTGTGATGTCTTTTTGGAGCTTAGTTGTTTTTTGTTTTAAGAGAAATTCATGGTGGTCTGCTATTTCCTGGTTGATCTCAGCTAACTTAGTGGTGAAGGCTGCTTTGTTATTTTTGTTAATGGCGCTCTTCATTGTGGCTTCCAAAGCTGAAATTTTTTCAAGTAGGGCATCAGAAAGGCGCTTCGCCGTTTGTGAAATAAGGAAAAGTAGATCTTTGGTGCATTTCCAGGACACCTGGCACCAATCGACTTTAAATTGCTTATCCTCCAGAAATAATCTAGGGATAATATTAACGGTTAGTCCCTGTGGGGCTATGTTGCTCCTCAGGTATTCAGTCATCATAATACCATGAATCGTGATTCTTATGAGTTCTTTTTTCATCTCGGTTAATGTCAACCATTCATCATTGGACGTGCCAGATGTAGAGGCAGTCGGGTTGGTCAGCAATGGTGGCGCTGTTCTTAACGCTTCGGCTATGGCATCCTCATCGAAACTCATGCCCCGTACATCCTCCATAGTAATGGAAGATGGTTAGGGTAAGGAAGGATATGCTAGCCAGAGAAGTGCAGGCTCTGATTCTGGAATAATCAGTATTACTGATTAGAGAAAGGGCCAAACTCGTGAGAATTTTTCACCGTTAGTAACCTGAAAAGTCCCGTGGGGGAAACCCACGCAGAGGAATTCTAAGAACATGGAGGGACAGATTAAGGACAATATTTAGCGGGGTCCAATGTACGTGTCCTACAAACTAGATACCAATAGAATGTACAGAGTTCCCCACAAGAAGGGAAATAGAATTAAAGGAGTGACTCTCTCTCTGAAGGTTGTTTGGTCGTGCAACAGGATATAAGGTAATCCCTTTACGGAATTAAGGATGCCTCAAACATTTAAAAGGCTGGACGACTATTGCCATCCTACCTGATGATTGTCTTGTATCATCATTGGCCTCCTGCTCCAGCGGCAGGCTGGAGGTGCAATGCCTGCCGGGTAGCACAGGGTGCTACTCTTTGGTGGAGTTCTTTTATTCCTGGCCAATAGATGCGTGTGTGTGAGGGGCCTTAAAGTGTGCACACTTATTCCCTGCGTGGGTTTCCCCCACGGGACTTTTCAGGTTACCAACGGTGAAAAATTCTCACGAGTTTGGCCCTTTCTCTAATCAGTAATACTGATTATTCCAGAATCAGAGCCTGCACTTCTCTGGCTAGCATATCCTTCCTTACCCTAACCATCTTCCATTACTATGGAGGATGTACGGGGCATGAGTTTCGATGAGGATGCCATAGCCGAAGCGTTAAGAACAGCGCCACCATTGCTGACCAACCCGACTGCCTCTACATCTGGCACGTCCAATGATGAATGGTTGACATTAACCAAGATGAAAAAAGAACTCATAAGAATCACGATTCATGGTATTATGATGACTGAATACCTGAGGAGCAACATAGCCCCACAGGGACTAACTGTTAATATTATCCCTAGATTATTTCTGGAGGATAAGCAATTTAAAGTCGATTGGTGCCAGGTGTCCTGGAAATGCACCAAAGATCTACTTTTCCTTATTTCACAAACGGCGAAGCGCCTTTCTGATGCCCTACTTGAAAAAATGTCAGCTTTGGAAGCCACAATGAAGAGCGCCATTAACAAAAATAACAAAGCAGCCTTCACCACTAAGTTAGCTGAGATCAACCAGGAAATGGCAGACCACCATGAATTTCTCTTAAAATAAAAAACAACTAAGCTCCAAAAAGACATCACAAAATTTGAAAAGGAGAAAGTCTACCCCTATCTTAAGGATGGTTTTAAAGGGAAAAGGAACAACTACTCTTCTGATGATAACTCAGACAACAATAATAGACGTGGCTCCACGAGCAGTGATTCCAGTGGAGGCTATCCTGCAAGAAACACTTGGGTCCCACAAAGCACTAACTGGCAGCAAGGCTACCAACAAGGTCCAACATTCCATGGACTGCCTCATATGACACCACCCTGGCAATACCCATTCTTCCCACAAGGTCCTCTGCAGTTTTACCCTTTGAATCCGCCACCTTTTCAAGGCAGAGGCTGGGGCAGAGGAAGAGGGCGAAAGCGAGGCGGACAGAAAGGGGTACAATGGCAAGACCAACCGACACCACAAACCACGATGGAAACCAGGAGTACCACCTCCAGGGGGAGAAGAGTCTAATTGTCAATCTCTCCAAGAAAGTCCTTTCATCGACGGAGAAGAGCGTCCTGGAAAAAGGTCTCGGGTTTGTCCCGACACCCACTCCAGACAGCTTCCAGGAGATGATTGAGATGAAACAATTATTTAGGAAAGTACGCCTGCGTGCCTTCTTTGATGACAAACCTGAGCCCATCAGTCAAGACACTGGATTGAGAAAACCCTCTACCTTCACTCCCACAGATGGGATGTTCCCCCCGGAAGTCTTGACATTCGAACGAGCAGTCCTGACAAGCCTGAAGAACAAACCACACGTCAAACAATTTCAAAACCTGACGGTTGCAGAAAGACAAGCAGCCACCAATCTGGGTAAGGATGAATCCATTGTCATCAAACAAGCAGACAAGGGGGGAGCAACGGTCATCCAAGACTATGAGGACTACGACCGCGAATGCAGACGACAACTGTCTAATAATACTCACTATAGACCCCTCACTGAAGATCCAACTAAACGGTTGACGACTACCATCATGAGCCTCATAATCGAGGGAGAGACAAACGAATGGATTACCAAGAAAGAGGCTGACTTCTTTACCACCACCGAACCCGTTACGCCTTACTTTTATACCCTCCCTAAAATTCACAAGGGTACCACCCCAGTTCCCGGGAGACCCATAGTCTCCGGAATAGGGTCACTCCTGGAGCCATTATCTCAATTTTGCGATGCCTTTCTTCAACCCTTGGTGAAGCAAATTCCATCATACCTCCAAGACACCAGAGACGTCCTCCGTCTGATTAACGAAGTGGACAGCAGAGAAGATGTTGACCTCCTCCTAACCTTAGACGTAGAGGCATTATACACTAACATCCCACAACAGGCCACCTTGGAGGCTGTGGAATCCACACTGCGGCTGGAAGAATGGTCCTCTCCCACCCCTATTTCCTTCATCATGGAACTAGCCCACATAGCCCTAACAGAAAAATTCTTCAGATACGAGACACAGCTTTATCACCAGATCCCCGGGACTTCGATGGGTTCTACGTTCGCACCGAGCTTGGCCTGTATTTATATGGCGACCTTTGAAAAGAATTACATCTACCCATCTGATCAGAACCCGTTCCGAGAAAACCTCACTCTTTGGCGTCGCTACATCGACGATATTCTAGTCTTCTGGAAAGGCGATCGAACCAGCTGTGAGGCCTTTTGCACGTGGATTAATCTCCAAGACCCCTTTTTGAAATTCACAGGTACGATTTCTGAAGATTCTGTACCTTTTTTAGATCTGACAATCAAGTTAAATCCCACAGAAATCACCACTACTCTTTTCAAGAAAGAAACTGACAGGAACAGCCTGCTTCTGTATAAAAGCCACCACACCAGAGCCTTAAGGGACAACTTGCCTTTCGGGCAATTTTTAAGGCTACGCAGAAACTGCACCTCAGTAACAGACTATAAACAAGAAGCCAATACCCTACAACATAAACTCCAGGATAGGGGGTACCCGACGAGACTTCTCAAGAAATCATTAAAAAGGGCACTTAACAACAATAGAGACTCGCTCCTGGAAGTCCACACTAAGGAGAAAGATGACACCATCACATGTGTTACGTCCTACACAAAAAACTCTGCGTTTATCAAGAAGACTGTGAATTCGCATTGGGGAATCTTGAACACGGCAGGCCTAGACATACCTCGGCCCCGGTTTGCATTTAAAAGGACATCCAACCTTAAGGACACCCTTATCCATACTCGTCCTAAAAAGACGAGCACTCGGCCTCTGAACACTCTCTGGGATTTGCCCCCTGTTACGGGCCATTATCGATGTGGATCATGTGTGGTATGCCCTCAGACAATCCAGGGTAAAACCATAGAACTGCCTAATGATTTTACCTGGCACCTTAACAAACATACGAACTGCAATAGCTCCAAATGCATCTACATGTTAACGTGCCCATGCAAGTTGACCTACATAGGTATGACGATGCGCACTGTAAAACTACGCATCATGGAGCATAACAGCAACATTCGCTGTAAGAAGACACACACCCGGCTGTATGAACACTGCAGACAACAGAGTCACTCGGCGGAAAGCATACAATGGATTGTCCTTGAATGCCACCCTTCTATCAACTAACAAGCACTATATAGAATGGAACAGAGGTGGGTGCATCGTCTACAGACAGATACACATGGTCTCAATGATTCTGTTCCTTGGAATATGCTAGCCAGATAAACCATGCTTAGATTGCCCCAACATCTGTCAAAGCAACCTAAACGCAACTCATGTTTGATCATGGGACATACACCCCCTTGGGTAATGCCCCACCCGTAAAGTAACCCTTCTCATTCGCCATATTAAGGGTTGCTCCACTCCAAGATGGCGCTCCATTTTGGACGCTCGCTGGCCATTGCTGCTGACCGCCCTCTCTTTCCACACCACGCTTGGCCACGTTACCTAGCAACGCTCCCCAGACCACGCCCACTCATGGCGCCCGCGGAAGTCTGCTTCTTAAGCAGCTCAGCCTCTCACCGATCCACCGGCTGTCCTGCGATCTCGCCGCCGTGGTAGGGGTAGGTGCTTACAAGCCTAGTGCCTCGAGCTAACAAGGTAAGGTGTGGTCAACGAACACGATGGGGTCTGTTTGTGGCACCGATGGGCGATCCTGAAGGGGTACCACCAGATGGACCACTTAACACCGTCTTTTTTCTATTGACCAAGACCATAAACAAACCTTTTCCCCCCTCTCATTTAGGTAATTACCTAACAGCTCAGACCCCACAAGGACAGTCTGTGGGGACCGTCTTTCAGGGATTAAGGGTAAGAACTTCTTTTGAGTGTTCCACCCTGGTGATCCCAGTACTCCTTCCCCCATTGAAGTGCTTATGGCTCGTTTTTCAATTGTTTCAAGTTTTTAGCAATTACACTACCCCTTGGCTGTAATACACAGATGAGTGACAAGCATGGAGTGTAACACATGATGTATATTGAATTAATGTATTCGTATCTCTGATGACATAGGACACACACGGTGTAACCCCTCCCCTGTTTTCTCTCTCTCTCGCACCTTCACTATGTATTGGTATGAGCCATTGAGCCATACCCACCATTGCATTATGATCCCACGTGCAAATTCCTGCCCTGTAATTTTCCACTTGATGGTGCCAGGAATGATTGAGTCCTTCTTTTCTTCTCCTCCCACACCTAGGGCGGGAACCTACGCAGGACTCCTTCCTGCCTTGGTACTTCTACCACGCAGGTTGTATGCGAATCTTCTTTCAAATTGTTTGAATTTCCTCTTAGTTGATGAGCTTACTTAGGTCCTGAAGAATTGCCCTAGAGGCATGAATCATGTTGACCGCACCATAGGCGAGGGTTGAACGAGGCCAAATCACCTTACTTTTGTGCTTCGGTACCCCTCCCTTCACCAATTTTAACGAGGCAGTGAGCCACATCAATACAGTTTTCTTAGTGGACTCTACTGACCCCTTTTAACTTTCCATTCACGGTCACTACTGCACACTTTAGGCCCCTCACACACACGCATCTATTGGCCAGGAATAAAAGAACTCCACCAAAGAGTAGCACCCTGTGCTACCCGGCAGGAATTGCACCGCCAGCCTGTCGCTGGAGCAGGAGGCCAATGATGATACAAGACAATCATCAGGTAGGATGGCAATAGTCGTCCAGCCTTTTAATTGTGTGAGGCATCCTTAATTCCATAAAGGGATTACCTTATTCCCTGTTGCACGACCAAACAACCTTCAGAGAGAGAGTCACTCCTTTAATTCTATTTCCCTTCTTGTGGAGAACTCTGTACATTCTATTGGTATTCAGGGGAAAGTTGCCTAGATGAAACCTCATGTATAGGCTTTTGGCAAGGGGTCCTTTAGTAGTGTCCATGAATATTTAAAAATGCAGTCTTGTTTTGAAATCAAGGAACTGTTTGACTAGCTGCCCATACACCCCCCTTGTAGCGTGTTGGTCATACATGTAAGCCCAGTATACTGATTTCAAGAGGGCAATCTCTGGCTTGCAGATTTCCCAGGATCCTCCCATAATTTGAGTAAGCCTAGCTTCTTGAACCAGCTAAAAACAAAGCACAGTCAAGGAACCTTGATAGCACTACCCTTTTTCATCAGATCCCCAAAGGAGTCCCTGTGGTCTAGTAGCTCAGGGGTTGACAAAATGTGGATCCAGTATGCTAATGGTTTCAACTGTGCCACATCAAAAAATGTTTTATGTCTAGATCAAGGCAAAGTGGAAAAAGGGGAGTACTGGTGAGACTGAGGTAAGTGATTGTATGAAATTAATCTCTTCTACAGCCAGCTACTGGGTGTTGGTATAACCCCAAACCTCTGCTCCAAAGAGTGCTGCACTTTGAGCTTTAGCACAATATGCCTCAGGGCTGGTGAAATTGAGCAGGAGTTTGTGCATGGCATAAGTTAATTAATCACATAATTAATATAAAGTGTAAATAGGGCAGGAGCAAGGACACACCCCTGATGAATCCTGCAAAGAATGGGAATGCAAGTAGTCAGTTCGCTCCTGCTACCTCAACAGACCTGGGCATAGTTATTTTTGTATAACTTAGAGATGAGACTGACCAGGCTACCGGGGGCCCCCATTTCTTTGCGAATTCTCCAAAGATTCTAACGTGGGGCAAAATCAAATGCAGCCTGCAAATCAGTAAAGGGCACATATAATCTTTGGTTGCTGAGCAGCACATATTTCCAATTTGTGAGAGCAAACCTAAACACTTGGTCAGAGGTGCTTGTTTTAGCTCGAAAGCCTGATTGGTGTGGGTACAGGACCTGGTCAATATCTATCCAGCTTTGCAGTTTGTCAAGGAACTGTCTTCAAAAAACTTTCTGCAAGTTTTCATTTAAGCCTATGGGCCTATAATTTAACCGACTGCAGGCGTTGCCCCTTCCTAAAAACTGGATTTATTCCTCCACCTCCTGGTGTCAGGTATTTCTCCCCCAGCATCTATTGCATTTGACAGAAGGCTAACATAGCTAGCCCATATCTGTGGTTTAAAGTTACACAGGTCACCTGGTATTCAATCTGGCCCAAGAGCTTTTGCTGATTTAAGTCTATTAATGGCCGAGAGGATGTCTTCCATCTGGACTCAAGAAAGATGCCTCAGTAGTCTTCAAGTGGGCTAGATTTAATGCATGGGAATTTGAATTTTCATGGGCACACAATACAGAGAAGTGGTTTACCCACTTCTCAGGCTCAATATGAGTAGCGGTAGGTAATCATGCCATCTTGGCTCCCGAGTGAGATTATGTGCCAGAAGGATATGCTGTTGTTTATTTTATTAGCCTGTAGCAGATCTTGCCTGTTCCGTTCCTCCCAGTCACACTAGGCTTTTTCAAGTGCTATTTTAAACATGGATCATGCTTCACCAATCTCTACGCATATGCGCCTTTTGACAGCCTCTTCCAGCATTGCTTAGGTCAGTTTGCACTCTGAATTATACCATTTCAGGTCCCTCACATGGATTGCCTATGTTTGAATTTATTTTTAATAGAAAATGCACTGCAGTTTATTAAAAAGGCGTCATATATAACTAAGATTGGGACTGCAGAGAAATAAGTTTCCTCATAATCAGACAAGAATAGACCAAACCACTAGCAGATCTCAGCTCTCAGCCTGTGAGTTGACATTACTTGAGGCCAGGAGACTCTCCTGTAGTTATTGGCCAAAATATGTTCCAGAACCAGTGTATGGCAAGAGGCTGAGGCTCTTAAAAGGGCGTTCACAGTTAAGGAATTAACCAATGAGTTAGGATCTCTATCATTGTGAGTTGCTATCTTCATATCTTTAAGCAATGGCCAAAGCCTTACCTCAAGCCTTCTCTGCTGATGTATTTATATATTGTTCCATGTTAACTGGATCTTCTTCAGAGCTTAAGTTCATTACTTCAATTTTGGCCAAAGCCTCAATCAGTGGCTCCTTACTTTCCTCCCTTTAATAAATCTGCTTCTTTCTCTGTGCCTTTTCCCTCTCACATTTTGTTTCAAATTTAATTGGATATTCCCTGTTTTGCTCAACAGTGTTTCTATTCTCCTTTGTCTGCATCTCTTTGGGATTTAAAATGGGATAAGTTGATGTGTCCGATTGATCATCATCAGCTGGTCTTTTTATTTTGTTTGTTGTTTCTCCCATATTGGTAGTTACATTCCCTGATTCATTCTCAAGTATTTGGGAAAACAGCCACCTCAATGAGTATGTTAGATGATCATTCCAGGCTAGTTCCTTCACCCTAGCTTTGGGGAATTTATTCTTCCCTCTTTTCATATTCACAACAGCAACCTCAGCCTTAACTTGTAAGCATCTAGCAAGAACATTTTTCTTTTCGGCACCACTTTTGCTATATTGAGTGGGGGATTTTCTCAGCTCTTCTATACCCTTACTGCCAGGCTTGTTGGTATGCCTTAGTGTGGTATTTTAAATAGCTTTGTTAATTAGCACTCCTTTTTCCTTATTGTTGTTTTTTCCTTTCAAGGCTTAGAATTAACTAGGGTTTGGAGAATAGTGGTCAATATTGCTCTTCCATGATCAATACCTCCCAGTGATTTCTCCAGCAGTGGAAGTATTAAAGTCAGGACTCTGTGGAGTCAGTGGTTAATTTGTCAAAAAAATAAGTGCCGGGGCTCTCGTCAGGAGACAGCTTGCACCACTCCATTTCTCCTGTTAGCGCGGCCTAAAAGAGAACCAAATACTAACCATGAAAGTGGGGAGAGGATGTGGCTTACTGGCCAGAGCTGTCAGCTTTAGAGATAGAGATGGGGAACCTGGTTTGACTCTCAGCGTTGGCTCAACATCCTGTGATTCTGGGCAAATCACTTAATCTCCCTGTGATAAATAAATGTGTATTAGTCCTTAACTGGTGCCCATGAAAAGCACTGGTGTTGATGATTATGTGTCAGTGCTGAGCACCGGAAACCACCTGTTCAAAATAAGCACTGGATGAAATGCATTCAAAGTTTCTGAGATACTATGTTCTTGGAGATTGGCAAGTATTTGGCTGCTTGCAGCCTCTGGATTACAAACAGGCATTAAAAAACCCAGAATTCTCTATTTGCAGCCCTCTCTGCTGGTAATACTATGCATCGCGTAGCACTTAACTGAGTCATCAAGCTTCTTATGCACTTGTGCTCTAACCATAATACTTGGTCTGGTCTTTCTCAGCTCTCCTCTCTGAGCTAGTATAATAGTTACATCTGGAAGGATATAATCATAGCCAATTGGAGAGCTGACTCGCAGGAATATATCTGGTGAACCTCGCATATACGCTACCTCTTTATTACTCTTGAGTTTGGCAGCATCAATAACTATCAGGGGTTCTCCATCAATCAGAGATCCTTCATACAATCCCCTTCTCCCAATTCCACAGCTGCTAGGCTTATCTTGTGTTACTACACATTCATCCCTAATCGGCCTCTCGTTAAGCCCATATCCTCTAATTTATATAGTCAGTCCTGTCCTATCTGCTGTGTCTGAATGAATCCAGCAGGGGCTTTACACCCCAGTAGCATGATGTGTCCTGTGGCCCCAGCAGTGTCTACTCAGATTTCTCTAGCACTAGTTTCAGTCTCAGTAGATTGTACAGAAGGTGTGTCGTGTTGTTCCTATATTACCCATGCAGGACCTGCACGTTTGGATCACATAAACTGTGGGATTGGTGGCAGACTGACTCTGAGCACTGCCACCGCGTATGTTAGCCTGTTTGCATTAGCTAGCTCACAGGGCCACTACAATCTCCGCTTATCAGCGAGAGAATGGTTTCTGGCAACCTTAGACCATGACAACCCTGATCTCTCAGGATTATGGTAACAATATACTACTTTTCAATTAGTCACTTGTGCTTACTTACTCGGTCTCAGATAGTTACACAGAAGAAACAGTCGGGCGGGTTTACAATAAGAATTTATTGCACGGTTGACCTTCTAGTGTATAAGAGATGTGCTTCAACAACCGTTAGACAGTAGCAGAGATATATGATCAGCAGCACAGTGAATATACAAGGATAGTATAGTTCTACCATCCTACAATAATCATGAATATAAAATGGATGATAAACAAGCCTGCATACTCCTACGATCCCTATCTAGATGAACCTAAGTGTACCTAGCATGTGGGAAGGTGTGAAGCCAAGAATCCCTCTAGGTTTTAGTCTAACCCCATTACCTGAATTGAGAGAGTTTGGGACCCCGTCCTGATCTCCAGTAGGACACCCTGCAAGGGATGTGGCAGACCACTGTCAGCTGGAGCGTCTGCATACAGGAGCCTCAGTGCCTCTGGTCAGTGTGTCGGCCTGGAAGTCTCAGTTCCCTCTGTTTAACACTAGCAAGATGTGCTGTATTTCTACACTGAAGTATCTAGGGTTCCTTTGTCCCTTGTTACTTGTATTAGCCATTGTTGGATTTGAGGATGACGTATGGGATGAACTTTGTATGTAGATATTATGCAGGTGGTGTGTATCCCCTGCCTGGTTTCCAAGAACACTCATGAATATTCATTGATGAAGTTACAGACGCTATTGTTCAGGTATAACCCTCCTTCGGCACCCAGGATAGAACTAGGTAAAGGTTCAATCCTAAAGGCTTGTTACTGTGTAGTATAAGGGAGATAATGTAGGTGAAGGTGTATTGTATTACCCAGGCCTATATTAGGGTACCTATATGAAACATAGCAGGTGCATCCTGAGTGATCTGCTCAGGTGCACCCCCCCCCCCCCTAGCTTTCAGGAAAAAGTTCATAACTAATCTGGAAATCTGTTTTGCTATTGGGGTAGACTCTGTGTTTTCTGTGAAGGTGGACTCATTTAATTTCAGTGGCAGTGGCATGGATGTCAGTGTCACTATGGGCCTTTCTATGGTACCTTGGCACAACCTGCCTCATATTCTGCTGCCTCTTTCAAACAGTCATTGTCTTACCTCTTGCTTTATCACTGGATAGAGCCTAACTAATTAAAACAAAAACCATAAAGACATAAAACAGTGGCCTGAGGTACCAGTAAATCAATCAATGCAAGATTTACATCAATGCGTCGATCTGTTTTTGGGAAGGGGAGGTCATAGAGAAGAGATTTCGACACCGTTACAGAGGCTGGTGTCCAGCCTTTGGTCTCTAGGTTATTCCAATATGCAGCTCTTAGCTAGCAGTTACTGTTTGTCAACAGTCAATGCCCTTGGGGTCAGCATGTAACTTGTTCCCCTCGCAAGCTGCACCAAGCGCCGCTACCGCTACCTCTCCCCCTGCTTGGGTGCCTGTCCCCCAGCAGCCCATCCACCTACAGGCCTAAGGAGCACTCAACTAAGTTAAAGAAGCTGGAAATTAGTCAATAATCAGGCCCAGTTCACTCCTGTGCCATCTCTGGCCCTCTACCCCTCCACGAACTTCACGTGCTACACCACTCCACACGCATGTCAAGCATAGCAACAACAGCAGCATGACAGAAAATGAACAGTGGTAAAACTATGTAGGAGAGCCCTAGGAACGTCTGCTCGCTTCATGACTACTCATACAGTAGAGCTTACCTCGCGTTAGGGGCTCACAGGCGACCCATCACCATCCATCCTTCTTGTTCCATCTCTCAATCACCTGTTAACCCCCACTAGACACCTAAGAAGCCAGATGATTTAGCGACTTGGCCAGTCAGGACTCAGAGCTTAAGAGGGTGCAGGGCTATATGGTGAGTTATGAGGCGAACAGTGGTGAGTTGTAGGGTCTTGCTTCAGCATAGAGTAGAGCAAAAAGCATCAGAACTAGCAATGGTCAGCGAAACAAGCAAGTGGGCACCTCCATGAGTGGCCTCGGCTGCTTCTGCTGGATTCTGCAGGCTCTGCAGTCTCACCCCTACTCGACAGCCTCGCCCTTCACCCCCGGGGGCTCTCAGTTTCTCTGCATTTCCTCCCCGATGCTCTCCAACTCTCCAGTGCCACAGTGCTCCACTGTGTGCTCAGATCCTCCTCCACACTACATCCTCAATGCGCATCTCCTCACATCTAATTTCTCCTCCTCTGACATCTCTTCCCTCTTGTGTCTCACAACTGCTTTCTGGTGCCTTGCATCTCTGTGTTTCTTGTGTCTTGCATCTCCTTATCTCAGTTTACGTGTGAGTTTCAACTGGTGATAGTAAGCAGCATGTAAGTAGTCAGCAACAGGGAGAAGACAATCTGTGAGGACCAAGGTTAGAGAGGAGTCATGACCATAAAAAGAACTCTTTAATCCAAACTCAGAAGCTGAATGTGGGCCACTTGCAGGGGTTCCATTGGAGTTAAAGTTAGATTCTACTCACATATTATTGCAGGAAAGTACCGGAATCTGTGGGGAGCCATACATTTAGTACAACCTAGAGATCTAATATGTCTCCCGATAAAAACTGTACTCAACATGTGTGGGTGGGCCAAGAAACGGCTGCACAAAAGCCCTAAAGAGCTTTGCGGCCAGATAACTGATAGGTTCAGCTGCAGGGCTGTCACCTAAGGAAAACTATCTATTACAGACATTTATGAAAACTATACACCCATGGGATTCCATGTTGGTGTACCTTGCTTGAATGTCACAATGATTTTTACCCAGAATGCCTCGAAAACTTCACACATTGGCTACAATCATGCATTTTCCTTAATTTCTCTATGGATAGTTCCAGCATCAGGATGAATCCACAAAGCTCCTGCCACCAGGGTTCCGCCTTTTTTCCCAATAAAAATGCTGTGCCACTTGTGTTGCTGGGTCTAGTGCCTGTGACAGGAATAGATCAAACTAAGCTCAATAGGAGTTCCACTGTGAGACTCCCAATGTGGTCACTAAGCCCAGGCACAAAAGTGAGGTAGAATTTTAATAAGGACAATTGGAGGAACAACTGGTGGTAGGAATGTTCTGGATCCCTGTGGATTCCAGATGATTACATCATAGACATGCAAAGAAAGATTTTGATTTTCAACAAAGTTTGATGTTTGCCATGCATTGTTGGTAAAAAAGCGTCATGCACTCTACATGAAGATCACTACCCTGGTCTCTCCTGGGTTTTAAAGTTTCGGAAATGTGTGGGTTTTGGCAGGTTTTTCTAAGTGACAATCACGCCCAGGCCCAGTAATGCAACTTCCCCCATTGCCAAATCAGGTTAGTTTTTTGACTGGAAATGTTGATGTCTGATTTTGGGGCTTTTCCTGTTGTGAATTCTAGGCCCATCCATTCAAGAAGGGTATTGTTTGGAATATGATGTCGGAGTCAATTGTGACCACGCTTCTGCATATATGGAACACCTCCATTTCATCTGGGGTGTTCCCGGACTGCTGGAAGCATGCCACGCTCCTCCCTTTGAGAAAAAAAAACCTAACGGGGACCTGGAGGATCTTAGCAATATCCGCCCTATTTGTCTACTGGCTGCTCCAGGAAAAATGTTGGAAAAAATGATACAACGCCAACTGAGTGGTTTAACAGAGAAGAGTAAGATCTTGCAAGAAACACAGTCCGGGTTTAGGGCGGGCTTTAGTACCAAGACCGCCCTGATTGAGGTAGCGGAATCAGTTAGATGGTCTTTAGATTCAGGGGCATCAGCTATGCTGGTGCTCCTGGAGCTATCGGCCGCTTTTGATACGGTGGACCATGTCAGACTCCTGCAGCAGTTGGGGGATTTTGGGCTGCAGGATAAAGCACTTGGGTGGTTTAAGTCTTATTTGACTAATCGCTCACAGAAAGTGGCATTGGGCCCCTATTGCTCCAAACCAAAGCGGCTAAGGTGCGAGGTCCCGCAGGGATCGGCACTCAGTCCGTTACTTTTTAACATTTATTTAGCTCCGATCTTCACCTTGATTGCCAAATGGGGGGTCACGGCAATTTCCTATGCTGACGACACCCAACTGGTGTTTCCCTACTCTGAAGTGTCGAATGCTAGTTTTGCCAGTTTCAAAGGTTGTCTCCGGGATGTGGCCAGGTGGATGAACACTAATAAATTAAAATTGAACGCAGGGAAGACAGAGGTGATATTCTTTGTGAAGGGCGATCACCCCGCCCCTGACCTGTGGTGGCCATCTGATATGGGCCCCGCACCAGTCCCCAGCACAAAGGCCAAAAACCCGGGGGTGAGGTGGGATGATAGCCTTTACTTTTCCTCCCACATCCAGCAGGTTGCGGCAGGCTGTCTAAGTAAATTGAAGAATCTGCTTAAGTTCCTTATGCTTCTACCAGTTGAATGTCGCAAAATGGTAATCCATGCGACAGTCACCTCTAAGCTGGATTACGCAAATGGCCTGTACCTGGGCCTTCCCAAATATCTGATCCAGAAATTGCAGGCAGTACAAAATGCGTCTGCGAGAAGGTTGAAACACATTCCCTTTAAACAACATGTCTCTCCGCATTTGCGCGACCTGCACTGGCTCCCATTGGCAAGGAGAATTAAATTTAAAGACTTATCCTTGGCTTTTAGAGCGCTCCATGGTACCTGTCCCAACTATCTCAAACAAAACTAGACTCCCCAGGTATGTACAAGCAAGATCTTTGCGTTCAAATTCCTATTGCCAGTTGCGCGCCCCACGAGTTAGGAAAGCGCGTCTTGGAGGAAGGACTTTCCCTCCCACCCGCCATTCACTTGGCTACATCAGAAACTGGATTTAGGAAGCTATTAAAAACATGGCTCTTTACTCACTAGATCTGAGCCTCGGTTGCTTCTGTATCGCCTGTATTGCTCACATAGCGCCGGGACACCTCCGGGTGAGGTAACTGTTCGCGCTCTACAAAACTCGGTATTATTATTATTATTATTATTATTATTATTATTTTATCTGAACAAGTGGGGGTATGCTGTGCAGTAGGAATTTTGTGATTCCCTGTGTATTTTGGAAGTTTAGTTCACAGAAACTTGAGGTACACAGAGCATTGTGTGTAAGAAAACGTCATGAGCTCCACGTAAGGCATACTACCCTGAACTCCCCTCGATCTCTAGTTTTCTGAAATGTGAAGGTCTAGTAGTTTTCCCCAGTTGGTGACATACACAAATCTATAAAGTGTAGCCATGCACCATGGCAAGTGGAACAATATTAGGATTTAGCCACACTCTCCAGACCCATATGTAAAAACAACAGCCAAAAGAATCAAATGTCCTCTCGCTTGCCATTGGGATGGGATGCTTCAGCCCTTAGAAGTGAATAAAGAATGTTGAGGCTTTGGGTTGAGGGTGGGGCCTGTTAACAGGATGGGTCAGCTTCAACCCATTATTTTATTTTAAAAAATAGTCCTAGCATCCAATGGGCTTTCTCCCCGACCCAGTGGCAAATTAGGGGCAAACTCCTTCTCTGTCCTCATGAGAGGCCAAAATACTGGTTTGTCACTTTTGGAGTGGAAGTATGGCACAATATCAAAGTGGAAAGCCAGCTCACCTTTCTTTTGCCCTAAATGCAAATTTGCTGGTGTCTAGTGGGCTCACTACTCCCCAGGGGGGGGGGGGGGTTGGGTGCACTTAAGGTGTTAATGGGATTGAACCAATTAAAGGCAGCAATTTGCTGAATACCCATGATTTTTACTTATGATTATTTTATTTTTTTCATGTGGGACACACATAACCTTGCAATATTCACACTTGCTGATATATCTGTCAAAGTGCAAAAAGCACTAGCATGGTTTTGGATAATGGGGCATAAGAAATCTGTCAAACAGTGCTTAATTTGAGCCAGTATGTTACGGTGCTCGACTTCCACACCTAATTGTCAAAACCAGCACCTATTACAGTCTGCCACATGGTGTCGCTGTTGGACTAAAATCAGAAATTACAACAACAGTTGTTTATGAATTCAATATTCATTAAAAATGACTAACACCTTCCGCCCATGCCATTATTATAGCTTTGGGGGCCTGGAATAGTCTGAATTGTCACACTCGTAAGGTGTGATGGTTAGTAGTTGCGTTGGTTCTGTCACTGGCAGCACTGGCAGGGGCAATGGGTGGTGCAAACTGCTGTGGCCCGCCGACGAGGGCCCTGGCACTTATTTGTTTGCAAATTAAGCACTGCTGTCAAGTGAATATGCACTATATTTTGCGTATTGATTAATCATTGTGCTGTATTGGTTCTTTTCATTCACTGCTGTGGTTAAAAGCAAATAAAATGTTTATAACTATGGAATTCCAGAAAAAGTATTTTCTTCCCTTGAAGAGGTCAGAATGTCGAGCACAAAAATGTTGTGACACCAAATTATTGTAGTCCAACTTTCGATTACCTAAACATTGTGAAGGTAAATATAGAAGGGTGAGTATAGTATAATCGTAACTTCACGTCTATGTAACCTGAAGATAGATATTGTCATGGTTAGTTAATTATAGTATATCCATACTTACCTATATATCCCATTTTGGCAGTGCGGAGTTTCATTTGGTAGCACAGCATAAGATTTGTGCATTTGTTACAAAAATCGGAGGTGCAATCAACTAACCTGCACAATCGAACCTCTACCCTTTTAACCACAGAGTCTGGCATGCAGGCCATGTTATCATGCGCGAAGAAGTCTGCATTTCCAGAGCTGTTTGCAAAAGAAGACAGACTGCAGTGTTTTATTGCATAGTAAACCCATGATATGACATTCCTTAAATGCCATTCATCACATGCTTTGAAATGTCAGCCTCATTTTCTCTCTAAGAAAGACTGCGCTGTAACTTCAGAAAATGTCAAGTTGGCGCCTGTTTTTCATCTTTTTGGTTTCACAGAGAATGGACAAGCAAGACACCAACCTTTGCTTCATGCCGCCTTGAACCTATCCGTGTGAATATGCTAATCCCAGCTTGATGGCATTGATCCAGTTTACTCACGCAAATGCCAAGGGACTTCTTCTTTAATGCTAGCACTCCAAAATACCTCACAGACAGACCAACAAAAAATTATTCTCTTTAAACAGATAATGTGTTGCAAGCTTTCCATGGCCAGGTAGTTTTAAACTGAATAACATTTAGTGTAAAATGACTGTGAAAGAAAATGCAAACAACTTGTTTACAACTTGTTTTGGACACTTTATAATGAAATGTCCTTGAAGTGTTTTGACACTCATACAGGCAATGCCTGGCATGTATGCCTTTTTGATGGACTGACAATTTTGAAGACTATGAACCCGACACACAACGTCTTTGCTGTGGCATATGTTTGTACGACTTCTAGCTCACTACTTATAAATCCATCAAGCAATCATTATTTTGGAAGTCCTGGAAGGTTGTCCCAGGACTTGGGGGCGAGGTGGGAGAAGGAGTGTCCTCCAGCACGGCAGCGGAGGATGCCTGGTATCTGTGAGAGGATGACGTGAGTAGTGCAGAGATTCCTGGGAGGTAGGTGGAAATTCAGACGATGGTTCATGTAGGCGGGTCCTTGGTCATAGAGGGCTTTGTAGACGTAGGTTCAGGATCTTGAATTGGCATCTTTTCTAGATGGGGAGCCAGTGGAGGTCTTTCAGGTGCTGGGTGATGTAAGTTCTCTTTGGCTGGCTGCTGCGTTCTGGATTGCCTGGAGTCTTCTCATGAGTTCGGTGGTGGTGCCTGCATAGAGTGCGTTGCTGTAATCCAGCTGGCTGGTGATGAGGGCCTACATCACAGTTTTCATGGTGCTGATGGGTAGCCATTTGAAGACTTTGTGGAGCATGTGGAGAGTGTGGTGTATGTGGTGTCAGTGTGGTTGTCCAGGTGCAAGTGGAGGTCTCCCAGGAATATGAGGTGTTCGGATTCGATGATGAGCGTGATGATGAATACCGTGATGGGTCACTGAGGCCGGTTCATGATTCTGGGGGTCTGTAGGCGAGGGTACCTTTGATGGTGGTTTTGTCGTTGGCACAGAGATGGATGCTCATGTGTTCCATGATCAGCTTTGTCTCGTCATCGGTGGTGGTGTTGCAGACGATCAATTCTTTGTGTGGGATAGAAATGCCAACTCTGTGTCTGTTGGCACAGTCGTGGTGTTTCATCTTGTAACCGATGGGTGTTTCAGTGGGGATGTCTGAAGTGGATGTGGGGATGAGCCAGGTCTCTGTGATTAAGGTCATGGTAGGGGCGAAGGTGGAGATGGTGTACCAGACTTTGGTGGCGTGTTCGCAGAGCGACTTTGTGTTGATCAGATGGCAGCTGAGCTGTTCGGGGGTCTCGGCCAATGGGTATGGCATGGCGCTGGTTGCTATGATAGCAGTTGGTCCTAGGGTGGCAAGGAACCAGCAGTGGATGCAGGAGAACAGTCCAGCTGTAGAGCGAGGCGATGCAAAGCATCAGTTTTTCTTCGGTCTGGGGTCCAGGGCATGGAGATCTGTGGCGCCGTGTCTGCGGGAGTGTGCAGGGCCAGGGTTCATGGTGCTGGGCACGGTCCAGGCATGAATGAATGCAGACAGGCTTGCCTTTGGCACGTCTTCAGCTGCCCAAGTGCAGCCATGCAGCAACCTCAATAAGTAGACGGGAGGTGGGTTGGGCTGTTAGGGAGACAGGAGGGCTGGGAGCGGGAAACAGTAAGAGAGGAAAAAACTGCAGGAGCGGGTGGGGGACATTAAGCAATAACAATTACAGAGTGAACCAAGAAAATAAAAGTAAAATTTACAAAGTTACCATAACTAAACAAGATGAAGTCTGTCCCAATACTAGAGGCTGAAATAGACTGAGCAAAAGGATTCCCAGTGGCCTTTGGTCACCTGACAGCGGGACCGAACAGGAGCACTCAAGTCCTGGGGGATAGTGCGTTGACTCATGGAGATAGGCAGCAGCACACATGACCAGGAGTCAAGGGCTATTCAATGGAGCCACTCAACGACCTCCTTAAGTAGTCCTGGGAGGCGGGAGGGGCAGTCATGGAGCGAGAGGTGTTTCTAGTAATGCAATAACAATTACGGAGTGAACCAAGAAAATAATAGTAAAAATTACAAAATTACCAAAAAGAAACAAGAAAAAGTCTGTCCCAACAAGATCGAAATAGGCTTGCCAAAGCATTCCTAGTGACAGGGGATCACCTGACAGTGAGACCAAACAGGGGGCCTCGAGGTCTTGTGGAGCTATGCAGCAGCAGTGGAGGGAACGGCGCACAGGGCAAGAGGTCAAGGGCTATTCACTGGAGCCGAGTAACAGCCACCATAAGTAATCCTGGGACTTGGGAGGGGTTGTCAGGCAAGCGTGAGGGCAAAAAACTGGTCTCACGCACCTACCAGCGGCACTGGGAAGGGTGTTTGTCAGTGGGTTGAGAAGGTGAGGACTGATGTCTTCCTGCTGGCTGTCTCGTTTAGGGCATAGGGTTGAGGGGGGTGTTTTTTTTTCTGGGGGCCTCTTGTAGGGCATCTGGCATGGCGGACGCCTTTATGTTGGGGTCCTCTTGGGGGGAATAGTGTTGAGGGGCAGGTGAAGAACCGGGTTTTAGAACCCAGCGGCTGCAGGGGAAACGCCCGATGTCTTCGGGTTCACCTGTCTTAGAATACAGAGACACCGGATACTTCTCGGTGACGTCAAAGACCAAATTAATTGGCTGCAACCAGGAACAGAGGAATACGAAGCACAACACGGGTGGTTCGCTAGATTGCTCAAATTCATAGAGCGGAGCATCGTCTTTTATGCTAAAATTCACATTCCTGGCTAGCATCAGTTACATACAAACAGGCCAATCAAATGATGACATTTCATACATATCGCATGATGGCAAACCCACTTTCCGTTGTCCAACCCACCTGAAATGACTAGGCAAAATCCAACATTCCTGCTCGAACAGGCCGGACGGACCCATAATAAAAAGACCTCAACCCAAATCAGTAATTAAGCCATAAAGGAAGGAACAAAAGCAGATGAGAAGCAAGATAGAAGGGTGTGTGCATGTACCATAAACTCAGCAATGTCCTGCTCTTTGATCTCTATCTGACCAGCTGCCTAACAAGGAACTGGCTCAACGAGGTCAGCCTCGGGCAAGGGAGTCAGCTCGTTCAGGTCACACAAAAGTCAGCTAAAGGTGTACGTGTCCCAAGGACTCGTTCGGCCATAGTCATCGGCCTATGTGAGGGCAACCACACAAAATGGCTGCCATACACAAAATGGAACCCGAATGTTGAAACGAAATCCCTGAATACGTAGTGTTTCCATTGATCGAGTATGACGAAAACACTCGTACATACCGCACTCGTCATTTGCGGTCCGCTGATACCAAAATCGTCTTTATCCGACGACCTTTATTGAACGCGTTCAGAATCACGGAACCTCAGTACCTCCTTTTGCCCTTACAAAGGCAACAAACCCAAACCCATGTCAGTCTGAATCCAGGTCTATATTCATCAGATCATCAAGATGTTGCTGTAGCATCATCCTAGTACTTAGCAACTCTCTCTGGACAGGTCTCCTTGCACACAAAGTAGCACAAAGGCCACAAATAGCAGGAGCACACTGTACGCAAAGACAGAACAGGATAAGGATAGCTAAGATCATCCCAATGACCATCAGAATCTTCCATCCCCACGTGGATAACAATCCCCAAAACCATCCCATCAACGACCAATCTCCTTCGTCTATATGCACAGACTCGGAGATCTTATGTAGCCTGGAAATGGCTTGGAAAACTGTCGGAGCGTTGTCTGGAATGAAAACGCAGCAGCTTGATTGAATCAATTTACACACCCCTTCTCTATCTGCAAGTAAGACATCTAACGCACCTCTGTTCTGAAGAGTCATAAGGCGATCCGACTGGAGCTCAGCAGTCAAGTTACTAAGGGCACAGGCAGTTTCGACTATGGTGGACTCAACCACTCTCGTCAACTGTCGAATATTCCTGCTATTAGCCATAGGTCCCCAGAACGGCAGAAACCCCTTCAGAAAATCTCCCAATTCTTGACCTGCGGTATCTTCCTTACTGAAGACACCTCTAGCAACTCTCGTCTTGTGGTAATCTGCCACAACTGTAAATATGGGAGGCAACAGGAACGAAACAAAACATGTGCTCGAAAAGTCAGGGGGAAGCCATGTGTACGCTTTATCGTAACAGATGAAGTAGGTACCCTTAGCTGCTGTGAACGCTGGGGAAGTCTGGGACGCAAAAACATACGTCTCAGGGCAGACGCTCTTCCCTAACTGAGCTCTCGGATTCTTGCCATTACCTTGCAGACAATACTGACCCTGATGGGGCACTATCCAAATCGGAGGGGATTTCTTCATTCGCTGGCTAACTCAGTATCCAGTAACGTTCCATCCAATGTATGCTTGTGTCTCATCTCTCGGGATAGTCTCATAGGAACTAATTCCCCTAATCATGTCAACTATACCCTTGACCAGAGCACTAGTCTTTGGACTATCTTTCCCAGAACGTTGGGGATAGATTCCATGAGCATAAATGAACATCGTTCTGTATGCCCAGATAGAACCATTATAGCTAAAAGGCAAAACCAGGTAAGGAATACCTTTATCAGAGTATGTGGCATGAGGCGACACACCCAACAATTTGTCATGTTCATTGTGTTGGTGGTGATGCAGGAGCTGAACAAAGGAATTATTAGCAAATTCCAGTCTTCTATCGGTTTCATGTTCGGGCAGAGGGTGAAAAGAATATAAAGAAACAGTAGGAGGAGGCATAGGTTGCATAGTGGGCACAAACATCACTTGAAAAGAGAACATCACATATCCAATTAAACACATCATTAAGCTAAACAACATAAACAAACACAATATTAAAAAACGTTTTCTGCTCATAACTGTACATAGTTTGCTCTTAAAGCTTATTCTTTCAACGGGTCTCTCCATCTGGAAAAACTCCATCCTCTATTGTGCTGCTCGCGGCGGTAGGGTGTTCCGTGCTAAGGAATGCATCTGTCAGTCTAGGGAAACGCCCTTAGACCAACCAGAACCGTCAACCTAATGTCTTCGGCTTGCACCCCAAAGACTTGACACCGCGACCCTACAGCTGAACCCGGATGGTGGTTCAAAAAACAAAAATCAAAAATAGTTCCTCAGAGGAGATCTTAACCTCAGAAAAAGAAAGAATTTATCATTTTATTAGTCCAGCGACTCTCGGTCGCAAATTATAACGCTCTTTGCCAGGCAATGTCTGTTCTCGGAATAAGAGCTCAGGTTCAGAAGTGTCCAAACGATCCAACGGAGGCACAGCTTCTTGCAGAAGATCGTCACTTTCTCGCTCAGTGTTCGTTCCAATTAAACGGGCATCGCTAAAAGGCAGAAAACGAGGCACGGTCTCAGTCTCAGAATCAGGAAGTCCTTTCTGGACCCACCAGTCGTACGGCAGAGGCAAAGGGGCCTTCTTACAATGTACGCCAAAAGGACTAAGTAAGGGCCGTTCCAGCGGGGCTGCTCATTCTTGGTCCGCTGGAAGTTTTTCACCAGTACCCAGGTGCCAGGTTCGATGGCGTGTCCTGGATCTTCAGAAGCTTGTGGCAGTGTATCATGAACCTGTTGATGCAAAACACGCAATTTAGCCGTCAATTTGTACAGGTAATCAAGCAATACAGGATGCTCTATCTCGCTAAACTTTGTCGGCCTCGGCACTCCCCAAATATTTGCCGGGCGACCAAACACAACCTCACACGGACTAAGTCCCATTCGTGAATGCACAGTCATTCTAGTGGACAGAAGGGCTAATGGCAGGGCGTCTGGCCATTGTAAACCAGAACTCGCCTGAATCTTGGCTAGTTTTAGCTTAAGGGTGCCATTGTAGCATTCAACTAATCCAGCTGACTGGGGGTGATTTGCAGCGTGGAACTTCTGCCTTATTCCTAATCCATCACACACTCTCTTCATCACTTGACCCACAAATTCACTCCCATTGTCACTCCAGATCATTCTCGGCAAACCATACCTAGGGAAATATTCCTTACTAAGGGCTTTCGCTGTGGACAAGGCAGTGTTATCTTTCAAAGGGTAGGCTTCCACCCATCTCGAAAAAGAGCAAACAACCACTAACACATATTTCAGGTTGTTGCACCTCTCCATGTGGATGAAATCTAGCTGCAAAGCCTCGAACGGATACGTTTGTAGGAGCAACATGACCAGCTGGAGTTGGAGTTCCCTTACCAGGATTGTACATCAAACACACCATACAGTTATTAACCAGATTCTCTGCACACTTAGGAATACCAGCATTCTGCCATACTGGAGCTAACAACTTGCAAATCCCTTTCACACTGATATGAGCCATTCCTTGAGCCATCGTAACCACTGGAAGTACATACGCATCGGGTAACAACCATTGTTGATGCTCTGACAACTCAATCCAACAACCATTCGAATCCAATGTATCCTTGCTTTCTCTCCATTCATTCAACTCTTTCTCTGTAGCTTCAGCTTGGATGGATTTCACACTCTCAATCGTATCTTCACACATACTTCTATCCGGAACCCATCTCGCCGGACCCGCAACATACATTCGACTCATCACATCTCTCGCAGTTTCTTTCGCGACTTCATCTGCAAACGCATTACCACGACCAACATCATCAGTAACTTTCTTATGCGCACTGCATTTCACAATCGCAACTTGCAACGGCAAAGCAAGAGATTCAAGAAGTCTATTCACCAACTGACCATGCAGAATCTTAGTTCCATGCGAAGTCAGGAACCCACGCTCTTTCCACAGACGTCCAAAACTATGAGCCACACCAAAAGCGTACTGGCTATCGGTGTACACAGTCACTCGTTTTCCTTTCGACAACACACACGCTCTTGTCAATGCAATCAGCTCTGCTGCTTGCGCTGAATTATGTGGGATACGTGCAGCTTCAACAATCGTATGCAAAGTCGTAACAGCATATGCCGCAGTCGTATCACCTTTCGGAAGCTTGAAGCACGAACCATCAACCCATAAGGTACTATCACATTCTGGAAGAGGAGTGTCCCTAAGGTCTATTCTCCCTTTCGTTTCTTCCTCTGTCCTAGGAAAGCAATCATGCTGTTCAGTAACATCTGTCTCAACTGAAATCGGCAACAACGTAGCTGGATTCAATGTGTTGCATCTCTTTATATGCACATGACTCGCTAACAGTGTCAATTCGTAACTCCACAACCGAGCACTAGTTAAGTGCTGTGTCTTAGTGCAATTCAACAAGGTATCCACTGCATGTGGAACCATCACAATCAGTGTATTGTCCATCACTAAACCAGCAGACTGTCGAATCGAAACAGCCGCTGCTGCTGTAGCTCTCAAACAACTCGGCAACGCTCTAGCTACCGGATCCAAAGTCGACGAAAAATAAGCACATGGACGTTGCTTATCGCCGAACTGCTGAGTCAAAACTGACAATGCAAGTCCCTCTCTCTCTCTCTCTCTTGGACATAGAGTGTAAACGGCTTACTGTAGTCGGGAGTACCCAACACAGGAGCCGAACACAACGCATCACGCAATTCTGAAAAGCTCTTCTGACATTCGTCAGTCCAAGGAATAGGATTTGGAGTATCCTTAACAGTAAGAGCTATCAAAGGCTTCGCAAGCAATGAAAAATTAGGGATCCACTGTCTACAATACGACATAATACCCAGAACAGCACGTACTTCTCTCTGTGTCATAGGCACACTCATTTTCGCAATCGCTTGAATTCTTTCTGGGGTTAGTTTCCTTCCCTCCTTCGATAAGAGGTGACCTAAGTAGGTAACTTCTTGTCGACAATATTGCAACTTCAAAAGAGACACCTTATGATGGAAATCAGACAATTGACGTAACAACGACAAAGTAGCCTCTCTACAAAGCTCTTCATTGTCATCAGCAACTAACAGATCATCAACGTACTGGATAAGAGCAGCACCATCAGGTAAAACAATCGAATCAAGTTGTGTTTTCAAAGCCTGACTATAGATCGATGGACTCTCACAATAGCCTTGAGGAGCGCGCTTAAACCGGAAACTTCGGCCTCCTAAAGAGAAGCCAAAGATATCTCTACTCTCCACGGCAATCAGGATGCTGAAGAAGGCATTCTTCAAGTCAATCACCGAAAACCACGTGGCTGAAGCCGAAATCAAAGTCAGTAAAGCGGTGATATCAGGCACAACAGGAAATTGCGGAACTACAATCATATTCACCTCGCGGAGATCGATCACAAACCTATATACAGGAGGCTGTGAAGAATCAATTCTTTTCAGAACAGGCAAAACCGGACTATTGCACACATTACCTCTCGTTTCCTCAATCACACCTTTCTCAATCAGATCATAGATGATCGCCAGAAGTGCTCTTTCACCTTCACTGGAAATCCGATTTGTGGAATACGTGGCAATCTAGCATTCGCTTTCAACGTCACAACATATGGCGGAATCTCTAGGAGACCCACATCATTAGGACCAGTAGACCAAAGAGAATCAGGGAGAGAAGACAATTCAGGTGGAAGTCGATATTTAGATAAATACATCGGAGAGATCACTCTCTAACCCAATGTAAGGTGTACTCCTGAAGGAGAACAATATAGCGTTGCATACAATCTCTTCAACAAGTCTAATCCCAACAAGTTCTCACCACAACCTGTCGTCAAGATAAGGGGTGCTTCAAATTCACAAGGTCCAACAGAAATAGACAACGGACTAGAAATCGGATTCGTAACCGAGGCGCCAGAAAAACCTACTGAAACATTCGTTAAGCCAGACAAAGGTGCGCCAGGGAGTTTAGAGTGCATAATAGAACTCTTCGCAGCACCAGTATCCAACAGAAAAGGCTCTGACACACCTGATGCAATCACTTCAACATAAGGTCCACTCTGATCTACTGGAACTGAAACAACTCCCTCTCTTTGTCTATGGCTGTCCTAGCAATCATTACCATCCACATTCTCACCTTCAACATAGTAATCATCCGTATAGTACTGAGCCGTCTTACCAGACGCACCATTCTGCTGATCAAAGCTATTCATAGAATTCTGTGGAGGCAAAGGACGCGCATTTTGACCACGACCTCTACCTCTAGGAGCTTGTTGAACACCACGACCTCTCACACCAGAAGCACCATTCGTGTGCTGTAACAGAACCGGACAACTACTCTTGAAATGACCCTCTTCTTTGCAATACGCACACTGATTAGGACCTACGGGAAAACGCGGTTGAGAAGACTCGAACCTTAGCGAGTTTCTCTGATATTGCTGAGGTTGCTGATAATCGCGCTGAATATTACGGGGCGGATAAGCTTGCTGTAGAAGAACTTTAGTCTTCAATTCCTTAGTCTTCCTATCCGCTTTCTCTTTCTCATCCTTATCTCTATTCTCGTAGTACTGGGCAGTAGCCAAAATCTGCGCTGACGTAGAGACAGCCCAAGCACTCTCAGAATCCTTCAACTTAGTGCACAATTCGGGAAGCAAATTATGCACAAACTTGTCAACGAACAACCGTTGACCACCTTCCGTACTCATATCCTGACCACTATGGTCGACAAACATCTCTTCGAATCTAGCGAAAAATTCGGACACACATTTGTCTTTCTTCTGCTTGCACGCAGACAACTTGTCCCAATTAACACGCATAGCAGGCATCAAAGTCTTCATATATTCAATAATCCTACCAGGGAGGTCAGCAATCACATCCTCTGGTTTAGCACCACCAACTTGTATAGCATCCGCGGCCCTAAGATTATTTCATGTATCACCTAACTCTTGCACATGATCCGTATGACGAATCAATCCCCATAAAGGCTGTGGAACTACATTTCCAAACAACATATCTATATCAGCCAAATTCATAATGCATGATCCCGGAGTCTAAGCTAATTCCTTATAGTACCCTGCAGGATTTTTACGTGAATCAGGCAAAGTCTGCTTAAGGGCTAAAACTTCAGCACGCTTCCATGGAACATGTACCCAAACACGCTGAAAATGTGGCTGAACAGGTGGATTAGCTTGTGCATCACCCGGTCTCCAAACCGGGGGAACCTCTCGCATCGGGTATTGTCGCGCCTTTCTCCTAACTGAAGAATCAGGCTCAAACAGTCGCTGAGTAGGAGATTCACTCCTAAATGACAACAATGTTGCAACTGCTTTCTCAACCTCAATACCCACCAAAGTTCCCTTCGCAAACTCAGACCGTATACAGAACAACTCAGGCGGAGCTTGTCTTAACTCACCATTTTCCCATTCTTCGCGAAGGAAAGAACACATCATATCAAAAACATATCTCTGTGTCGGTGCTCCGCATTGACGGAAAACATCCATAACACACTCGAGACTATAGTGCAAAGGATACGTAACCCATTTACGCGCTAAGTGATCCAACACTGTCCGTTCATCGGGACCAGGCAATTGGCTGCGCAATTGCTTACGCTCTGGAACAGGAGACATACCCAATGATCCAAAAAGAGGAGAAAAGAGACCAGCAACAGTATCGGTCATTATCTGTCGATCAGAAGGAGAAGTTGACAAAAGAACAGGAGAAAAAACAGGATGAGCAGAAGCATGCACAGGAGCAGTAACAGAAGGAGTAGACAATATAGGCGTAGGAGTAGCAGACGAAGGAAGTTGCAAAGGCGGCGGCCCTTGAGAAGGCTGTACCAAAGGAACAGAAGCCAACGCAAGAGGAGCTGGTTGTTGAGGAACCACAGGTGGCAAAGCAACCGGAGGTTGCGCAACTACAGGAGGCGGAGGTGCTGTAGCACTCTGCACATAAGGGGGTGGCGAACTCAATAGGTGCGACATTAAAGGATCTTTCACGAGATCTTCTTTACTTCTTGCTGTTGAGGCGGCAAAGCTGGATAGCACTTGTCTACTGCCAATTTACGTTGCCTAAGCAACTGTTCGCTTTCTTGTTCTTCTTCATTATCCCTGAACTGTATAGCAGCTTGCACCATTGACATACCTTTTCCTCGTTTATTTCTCTTCGCTAACTTAATTTCTTTCTGTTTGGCTTCCTTTTGCCATAAGCGGAAAGAGTCAAACATCGCCGGCCGGGCTTTCTTCTTGAACAGTTTAACTTCGAGATTGTCTAAAATCTCTGTTTTAAAGCTACCATAACGGGGCCACTGTAGGACACCGTCTTTTCTGGTATACCTAATCCATACCTCATTATACGTGATGGGGCCCACTCCATGTTTTATATAGAGCTCATAGGTCGGAGTTCCAATTGGAGGAACTGGACACGGGTCCTCCAATCGGGAATCCCTATTACAACCATAACAAAATATCTTTCCAAGTCTGCTAAGACCAGGCATCTTTGCTCTCTAGTCTAGCTTCAAACTTCAAGGGAATATCAAAGTCGATAGTCTCGCGAATACACGAGTCCCTCAGCTTTGAGGCCTGCAGGTCTCAAATCAAAGAATCCCAAGGGGATACCAAAACAAAACTAAGGACTGGGAGACGCTCCACTCATACTTAACTGAAATGTCGATGGCGTCGCCAGAAGACCCGTCTATCGTCTCGCTTTACAAATCGTGTAGGGGCTCCAAGACAGGGCGACAGTCAGGGCAGCAGTCCTTCGTAGCCGTCGGAAAGCGGGGAACCTCGCAGCAAAAACGTTCGGACAACGACCACACACAGGGGTCGATGAAGTGGCAGGCCTTCCTCCAGAATTTTCACACGAAGCTCCTCACGATCTTCAGGCTTGGACCGGTACCGCTGAAGTCGCCCCACGTTGGGCGCCAACTGAAGAACCAGGTTTTATAACCCAGCGGCGCCAGGGGAAACGCCTGATATTTTCGGGTTCACCTGTCTTAGAATACAGAGACACAGGATACTTCTCGGTGACGTCAAATACCAAATTTATCGGCTGCAACCAGGAACAGAGGTCTACGAAGCACAACACGGGTGGTTCGCTAGAGACTGCACAAATTCATAGAGCGGAGCATCGTCTTTTATGCTAAAATTCACATTCCTGGCTAGCATCAGTTGCATACAAACGGACCAATCAAATGATGACATTTCATACATATCGCATGACGATAAACCCACTTTACGTTGTCCAGCCCACCAGAAATGACTAGGCAAAATCCAACATTCCTGCTCGAACAGGCCGGATGGACCCATAGTAAAAAGACCTCAACCCAAATCAGTAATTAAGCCATAAAGGAAGGAACAGAAGCAGATGAGAAGCAAGATAGAAGGGTGTGTGCATGTACCATAAACTCAACAATGTCCTGCTCTTTGATCTCTATCTGACCAGCTGCCTAACAAGGAACTGGCTCAACGAGGTCAGCCTCGGGCAAGGGAGTCAGCTCGTTCTGGTAACACAAAAGTCAGCTAAAGGTGTACGTGTCCCAAGGACTCGTTCGGCCATAGTCATCGGCCTATGTGAGGGCAACCGCACAAAATGGCTGCCATACACAAAATGGAACCCGAAGGTTCAAACGAAATCCCTGAATACGTAGTGTTTCCATTGATCGAGTATGACGAAAACACTCGTACATACCGCACTCGTCATTTGCGGTCCGCTGACACCAAAATCGTCTTTATCCGACGACCTTTATTGAACGGGTCCAGAATCACGGAACCTCACAGGATGGTGTCTGCTTGTTCTGGTGGAGCTAATTCTGGTTGGATTTGTAGGTGAATAGGTATGGTGAATACGTTTGAGGACTGGATGCGTTTCAATGTCACTGTCTAATAGGCTTGGTCCCTCTCAGTTGTCTTTTCTCTATCTCTACAGGATTAGTTATCTAGGATGTTAACCTCAAATGAAGAGATGTGATCTAGTGTCCGCATCGATGAATTACAGTTTTTCACAAATGACTGATAGTCTCCCTGTGTCTAAAAGTATAAGTATGTCAAAGGTCATTGTAAAATTATTTTTTTTTTAAATTCTTTTCATTAAAGTTTTTTTACTTTTTTCCAAGTATTCCAATACATATTATAGCACAAATAATCAAAATACACAAGAACACAAATAATTTCATTTCAATTTCTTGCATTAGCTATAGCTTCATCTCCAGACCCAGCAGCGGAGATCCCCCCACTATCCTGCCCTTTTTTCCACTGATATATGGGTTGCCATATCTTCCTTCACAATGTTCTCGCCCTTCTGCCCTTCCTGTCATATTTTGCCTTCTCCAGATTGTACGTAGAGAGTAGTCTTGCTACCCATGTTTGGAATGTCGGTGGTGCCGTGTCAAGTCATGCCCTCGCAATACAAATCCGATATACTGCAGCTACCATAGACAAAAATTCTGTGGGGAGGCCTTCTACCCCTATCATCACCCCAAGCATTATTCGTTCATCTGTCATTTTGGTCTTAATCCCTAACAATCCTTCCAAAAATGTCTCAATTGCCACCTTTAATGAATGCAGTTGTGGACACTGCGCAAATATCTAGGCATCAGTTGCTTCGGGCACCACTCTAGCGTCCTGGTGTATTGTATAGCTATTTTGCACTATCTGGGTCTTCCCTTTGTTAATCAGGTATCCTGATACTGCCCCAAAATTCACTGCCTCCTGTTCTATTTCAGCTATTTCCCTCCCTGGATTTGGTGTTATAATAGCCGCATCATCCGCATAGGCGAATAGTTTGTACTCCTTATCATGCAGCCTGACCGGGGGAATGTTGTTATTACTAGCTAGTCTCCTTAGCATAGGATCCAGATATAAAGCGAAGAGCAGGGGCGAGGCTGGGCAGCCCTGCCTAGTCCCACGTCTTATCTGTACTGCCTTTGTGTAACTTTTATTAATCCTTATCCTTGCAGTCGGCCCTTCATATAGGGCCTGAATCGCTTTAATGTATCCCCCTCCTATCCCAAACCACTTCATAACCTTCCACGGTCATTGTAAATTTGTGAAACATAATTTATTTGTGTAGTTCCAGGAGGTTGCCCCACGTTTAATCCATACAGTGCTGTATCATTTTCCATGAACCTCCCCATACTGCATAGCACTCCACTTGATCGACTGCTAGGTTTGCACTATGTAAGTTTCTGTGCATAAATGGGAACAGCATGAATTTGGCATCAAGAATAGTTAGTCAAAAGTAGTCGATTCCTTGCCCTTCTCACAGGCAGTGTGAAGGTTGTTAAAGAGCTCATGCGGGAACGAGGATCCAGCCCTGTCTATAATTGGGGTTATGTAATTTCACTAATGCTACTCCTGGAATTCGAATTGATCTATGTGTAGTGTACGGCTCTCATTGAGCCCCACCGCATCGAACACCAGATTCCGAATCTGGTTATTCACTGCTACGACGTAGAAACAGTGGCTAACAAAGGATGTTCTGTTGGTACCCCATAAAAGAATTCCAGACTGCTCTGTTAGGCCTTAAGCGAGCCTGCCAGTGCAGGGCTGCCTCTCGGGTTCGATGGCGAGCAGAGAGCACATCTTTGTGGGTGGCAGAGAGAAGACAAAGAGGGTGGTAGGGGTGAGTGGCGCAGGGCAAGTTTTCAGGGGGGGGGGGTTACATTTTGGACAGGGAGGAGAGGCCATGTTATGAGTGGCTCCCCATTACTCCTCCACCAGTGAGCAAAAGTTGCGAGCAGAGGCAGATGATTTTGAGGATGGAACATAAAATATAAATGGGTTTAAAGTAAATACCAGAGATGGTTTTCACCTTGGGGTTCTCAGTGTAATCATAGACAACTCACACTTCACATTCGGTGTTTATTTGATGTAACTCAGAGCCCCGATGGGTAAAACATCCCAGTTATTCACTATTTCCCATCGATAAACCTTTAGGTCTACAAACTAGGGGGCATATTTACAATAACTGGCACATCCCTGCAAATCATTAGGGATGCGCCAGTTAATGTGCGCCACAGCTCCGCCATCATGGATGCGCCGCATTTAGAATGCGGCGCACCATGGTGCAAAAACGGCACAGATGCGTGACGCATCTGTGCTATAAAAGTGGCGCATTGCTGGAGTTGCGTCGCAAGCGTGACGCAGCTCCAGCAATGCTCTGGGGGCCCTATCTAGTTAATGCTGCGTCAATCCTTACACCTGCTTCAGGCAGGCGCAGGGTTATGACGCAGCATGGGCCTAAAAGTGACTGAGTGAAATCTTGTAGATTTCACTCAGCCACTTTTAGGAGGCGTCCTGCGCCGGAACGCCCCCTGCACAGGAACGCCTACATGTGGCGCAGGGCATTACAACATGACGCATCTCCCAGATGCATCACGTTGTACGTACCCATGCACCATGGAGCAGGATTTGCGCCTCCGCTGCGTCACAAAATTGACGCAACAACGGCGTAAATGAGGTTCAAGGGGCTTGTAAATCTGCCCCTCGATTTACTTCTCATCTAAGCATATCATCAGTAACGGTACTTTGCTGTACATCTGTTAATATAGGAATATTAAATAATAGCACTTTCGATGTTGACTTTATCTTCTATGGACTTGGAACATTGCCTTTTACCGTAAATCCCCCCAATACACGCTACGAGCACTGTGCACGATTTCCTCACGGCTTACTTACCATGTGCCTCAGTTGAAGTGTTTTCTGCTGCCATGATGAGTGTGCCCCCTCAAAGGGCACGGTTGAATTGTCCTCCTTCTAAGGTCAATAATTTGTTTTCTATTGAATTGGACACGGGTAATCATGCTGTATGTGGAAACACTGAATAGCATTTACTGTGAAGTTGCTAAAAGGCGGCTGGTCAAAGCTGCATAAGACACAACAACCTGAAAAAAGTTCCTCTTGAAAACCAGGCACAATAGGCTTGTACCTTCCTTCCACCACAGACATATCTGTACATTCCCAAACCGAACTGCATGGTTAACTACAGTTTTAAAAAAAATAAAATGCTTAGATATGCAACTTATGTGTGCCACAGCGCACAGCTCTCTTTTTTGGAAGCGTTTTATGAATATAAAGGCCTCTGTATTTCTGAAACTGCCATTCAGATGACTGCTGCTGGGTCATCACACATTCAGCATGCCAGCTGTTTTGCTCTAGGGAGGCTAGATACAAAATGAGATTTGTCTGCTCAAACAAGGGAACGAGTTAATAGTGAACAGAGGGCATTTGCATTTGACTCTTTGCTCATTGTTGTCCTTCAGACCCCACGTGATGAGTCAGTCACTGGCTGGTGATAAGGAAACTGTGTCCCTAGGCTCGCATCTGCGCCTAAATATAGCCCACCATTCCATAACAAGCATTGGTAGCACTAAAAGGTCTGGGTACAATGTGCCAACACAGGTATTCACAAATAGAATATATACATTTTATGTTCGTTTTTAACGTTTTTTATATTTCTAGCCACTACAACGATAAATATTTTAATGTACTGATTCTGTTCTGACGGATTACAAATTCATTATTGACGAATTCTTAGCATTTCCGTTATTTTTTGAATCTACACAATTTTGAAAATGAAATAAAATTATTCAATTTTAACAAGCATAGCACAGCATGGATTACTTGCACAGCTTTAAAGAGATTGCAAAAATAGGAATGTAGGGCTGATGCCTCAAGAATATCTAAATATTTCAGTGCATATCTCAGTCTCGTTCTTCCCAAGGAACAAGATAAAGTAGCGCCTGATGTAGACCATGGTGGATGGCATACTCCTCAAAACATAGAGGAGATGCTGTTTGCCATATTGCAAGTGCCATACGTTATGAAGTGAGGACGGGACATCCGCTACATTTGTGACTGTGTATCCAAACTGTAAACAGGGCCCTTAATTCCTTGTCTAAGTTTTATGAGCTTTCCCCTTTAGATCACAAAGTTTAATCTAAAGCAGGCCGTTAAGTATCCCTATCATCCTGCTGAGTTGTTACTAAAATAAAATTAAATGGGTGTCCTTGTTAGGAACGCAGTAGTGAATGAACTTGCTGTCTGAATCTCCACTTTATAATAGTGTAAATGCTACAGCTAGAGCAGGAGGCAATGTGAGTGTTGTAGGCATTTTGCTCAGGATCAGAACTATGCTTGGGATCATAGGCCATCGGCATGCACGGTCTCATACCACACCAGTGTCTATGAGCCTGAGTCCCACTAGCTATAGTGCCTCACCTGCTCTCCTAACCTTACCAGAGAAAAAAGTGAATTGACGCCCCAGAACACAACACTCTCGATCCTCTCACGGATCGTGGTAACAGGACACACTCTTTCACTCTATCAGTCTACTTGTCCACAATACAAGAAACAAGAGACACAAAGGAAGTTTAGAATATTTATTCAAACTTTTGTGTCCTTAAATGCAGTATTCATGTCACAATTAGAAAACAAATGCATACTAAAAATACTGCTGCATGGTCAATAAATCATATATCATAAAAACCCATGTCATGTTGAAAGACAGAATATCCTAACCACCCCCCACGCACACACTCCCTTCTACTGAAGCTAGATAATCATTTATCAAAGATCTCTGGGATTAATGGTGAGCCTTGTTGCTTGGCATACACAGATGGATGTCCTACATCTCAAACTGACCGAGGAATCTTGTTCCAGAACCCTCCGTCAGTGTGTCCACTTAAACTTCTGTGCTCAGTTAGATGACAAGACATGCATGCTTATAAAAAGCAGCTGTATTCTTGTGTTATGTAATGGTGCTACTGCCTGACAAGAAAAGAATAGCAAGGGGCATTGTTGTTTGACCTTGTCTGTGGTGTTCAGACTAAATCCCAGGAAAAGAACAGATTACAGAAACATATGCAAGTTCCGTGTGAAAGTACAATGTGGCACAAAAGCAGGCATGTTTATATAGCAACATGTGCAAAAGAAAATGTGTCCTAGAACTTGCAGAATAAGCCCAACATAGGGAAAACTACAATGGTTATGCAGGAAACCATAAGAAGCTTGAACTGATTTAGATAACTTTCAGAGATATTAATCTGCCTTTGAAATGAGATATATCTACTCCATGCATCCACATGCAGTCCTAGAGTCCGCTCAGAGTGTAGTTTTATCATACGAATACCTTACCCCCTGAAAACACTTCACATCCTAAAATTGTTGCAACAATCATGAGTTTCATGATGATTTCCCCACAGAAGTGTTCCCAAATGTTCCAAAGACCTTCGGAAAGGTTGCAAAAATTAAATTTTACTATAGCACACTCTTAGACCTAGGTGACGAATGGGCAGCTAAACTAGAGCAACAGCTGCAAAATGAAGAAACAGCGCCAAACTAAGTTAGCCCCACGAAATTTTGCTTCCGTGAGGAAAATTATTTGTCATATAGATTTTAGGCCAAAACCCAAACAACAGTTGCCACCCTGCCAAAATCTCAAGCACTATAAAGTGGGCAGAGCCTGATCTCAGATGTATTAGTAACGAAATCCACTGTGAAATGTAAGTTTGAGGCATTGCATTTATCATCATGTTTGCATTTCCATGACTACCATTACTTTGCACTCCATTTATAGTATGGCTGGCTGACTGTCAGACAGCTGCACAGGCAGAGACATTACCTCCCCAGATCCAGTTACATGCACCCCACCATATTTAAAGCTCCCCACCATATTCAAAGCTTTCTTCCGAATGGGCAGGTATTTATGCTAAAAGGGCACTGTCATATGGATACTTCATTACATATATTGCGTTAAGTTAGCATGAGTGTATTACATGTTTAAACAGCCGTTTTGCCTTCGGCTTCAGTTTTGCACACGACACGTACTTGTTGTTGTAGCTTTCACCCTAGAAGCGGTGAGGTGTTTTATTTGAGAATAATATGTTATTCCTATGCTATCAGCTTTGCCTCGTACACTTGGTACAACTGTCTGCACACTGAGAGCTGCACACTCTAAGATTAACCTAACACAAGGTTGCTGGGAAGTCTGATCCTCGCACCACATTAGACATTAGACATAACACAAATAATGTTGATGCCAACATTTTGGGCTCTACGCGGGTTTAAGATAGAGTTACACGGAATGAACGTAGACACTTGGTGCTGCGCATGGAGAGAGCTGGTAGCTGTTGATGTGAACTGCTCCTACTGACATTGAGAGGTATGGGGCCGCCCTGCTAAAGCCCGAATGAGACCTTCTTAGATATAAAATAATATACTAGATAGGGTGCGCGAAATATAGGTGATATCGATTCTATAGGTTTTGCATTATAACATGCTAGCACCTTTTGCTTACTATGGATTAGTGACTATGCTGCTAACTCTGATTTTTATAATCTGCATTTTGGTATTATACAAGATACTGCGTTTGAGAACTTTGCATTGAATAATAAATATTTCAAACTTGCATGTGTGTTCTTTGACTCCCAGTTTTGGTTTGAAATGATTATATAACGAAAGAGTGTTCATGTGTTCCACGACTCCTGAGGTATTCTAAAGATCATGTTCTGGTTTGTCTAAGACATGGTTCATTCCATAATGATCCATGAGACACTGTAGCTAGCTAGGTAAGGAGATTTCTGACACTGAGATGAGTTTTGGATCATCCTAACTCACTGAGGTTCTAGATCTCTATGCACAGTTCTGTGGGAGAACGGAAACCCTGCTACATGGCGCCCAACGGATTGGTTGGCCGTATTTCATGACACTCGAGTAGTACATCATTCAAAACCTTAACACCTTCATACCCGTTTCCGGTAAACGGTGGTGTCGGAAAAACCTACCTATTTTTGAAATAGGTCTTTTCAAGCTTGAATTCTTCTGTAAACGGTTTCTTTGAATTACTACCCAGTTGTGCTACAAATTGTACTTTGTCTCTTTTCGCTTCCTTTGCTACCATGGCCGTGGAAATTGCGCAGCATAGCCGCATCGCGGTTCGCGACCACTTGCGGACATACAATGTCCCTGTGGACGGCTTGGCTGTGGTTCTAGTGGTGAGTGCGGAACATGCGTACCCGTACGAATTATTTTATTCCTGGGTAACATTTCCGGCTGTGGACGCTAATTCGGGCGTCTTCCATTCATACACTGCCTCGGCAGTACCGGTGGCTTATGCTCCGTACAGGGCACTGGAAGTACCTATAGACGCTTGGCAGCACGGAGTTTGGTTTGGTGGCGCCCTACCCCATTCTTTGAACGCTACGAGGTTAGGTCCTTTGTCCATTCCGGGCACAAATTGGCCCGCCTTGGGTGGATTTACTCCTCATCCTAATCGCGCCACTTGTAACGTAGGTGACCTGAGGCGTCTTCATGAGGTCTCGGTTGGCGTGATTAGGGCGCTTGTTCATTACATTAGTCGTAATATTCAAGGCGCAGCTCCCGCAGGTGCGCAGCTTCGAGCAGAACAGGCTGGTTTGAAAATCAGTCCTGTCTTGGTGAATTCCGTTATGGGCAGAAAGCCAGATAGTACGGATGAATTTCCTTACTGGCTTGCCGAGAAATTCGACCAGTTAGAGGCTGTGTTTCCTAATACGACTCCGAGTGAAAAACACCGGATTCTTACGCTTAGTTTACCGAAGGAAATAGCCCCGGAACTTGCTGACTGTGAGACATGGGGTAAGACATTTGCAGCGGTTTACTCGAGGTGCTTTGGCACACCATCGGTTTCGAACCTGTCTGTGATCCTCAAACGTGTTCAGGATGATCACGGACCTGAGTCGGCGGTTGAGTTGGGTATGCGTCTGAACGGTTCATTTGAGACAGTTTGCGGTATTATCCTTGCCAATGTAAAAGGGGATGCAGTGAACTTTCAGGTGGCCAATGGTCTGGCGTTAGTACCCGATGCCGAGAAACCCCGTCAGCTGGCGAGAATTATTGTGGCGGCTTATAAAACGGTTGGCCGCAATTCTAAGGGTGCGAAGGTTTTTCTTGAAAAAGAAAAGAAGCAGCCCCAGGGGCAGTCTTCGGAAACAAGTGGACAGCCCAAGTCCATAAAACAAACTTGGCCCAAAAAGCAGAATAAGGGTAAGCAACAACAACAACAGACACAGGTCTCTAGTCCGGCACCTTCACTACCTGCGCAGTCAGAGCGTGTTTATGAATTGCGCGATCGCGCTACGATTAAATCGCCTGAAAGATATCAGGCATCTGACCAACGCTCTCCTCGTTCCTTTCAGGACTCATCGGCTCCGTCAACCGGTGGTGGAGGGGGCGGCAGGGGCAGGGGTGGTCAGCAAGGACGTGGCCAGCCCCGCACGCGAAGTGAAGGGGACCAGCGGGAAGACTCTACGCCAAAGAGACCGCAGTTTGCCAAGAAGAAAGTCGCTGCCTTAACGGCGCATCGATATGCCCCAGATAGTGAGAACGCGGCTTCGGAATCTGACGTGGGCTCTGACCTTGCTGGACGGCGTGGCGGAGATTACCATAGTGAGAGAGGCCCTCCGTCCACTGTTGAAGGTGACAGCGACTGACACTTATGTTGTAATCGAAACGGCTGATACACATGTTGCTCCCCCTGAAAGGCTTTTTGACATTGTCCTGTTAATCGAAGGTGACATGCAGCGAACTGTAAAAGGGGTATTTTGGGAAAATCTTTCAGATACGTATGACATTTTGCTTTCGGAGGCTGACTGGCCCCCACCTTTTGTTCTCGCAGCTCCGCGAGGGGAGGAGGTAATCCTCCCCAGTTTCGCGCACACTGTCTCGAGAGTGGAAGCGCTGCATTTTGCAGAAGAGTGGGCTCTGGCGCTTGCGCCGGCTGTGTACCGAAATCAGTGTGGCTGGGATAAATTGTCCCCTAGCCATGAGATTCCTTTAAAGTCACAGCCTCAGCCACAACCCCAGTATCCCATACGACGTGAAGCTAAAGCTTCGGTCGCGGCTATCCTTGAACAATTGGAATATCAAGGTGTAATTGAAACATGTGTGTCACCAATGAATAATCCCCTTTTTACTGTTAACAAGCCGGACGGCTCTTATCGTCTAGTTTTGGATTACCGGCATTTGAACTCGCATTGCCGTAACTGTGCGGTACAGAATACTCACGGCTCTGCCCTAGTGAATAGTCTTGAGCGTAAACGGTTCAAAACCACGCTTGACATTTCCAATGGTTTTTATGCACATAGATTAGATGGTCTAAGTTCCCAATGGACCAGTTTTACGTGCGGCGGCGTACAAAAAATGTTTAAACGACTCCCAATGGGATATAAGAATAGTCCTGGAGTGTTTTCCGCCCGCATTGTCTCTCTTTTGGAGCGATTCGATCCAGTTGCATGTTCGTATGTGGATGATATTTATCTCACAGTCGACGAGCTTTGGGTGCATCTGTGTCGAGTAAACAGCATAATTTGTAACTTTGCAGACATGGGTTACAAATTTAACTTTGCAAAATCACACATTGCGGAGTACACAGTGTTGTTTCTAGGTTATGAACTTAACCATGAAGGAAAGGGGTTAGCACCTCACTTCCTGGAGAAGTGTGCGCAGTTGCGCTCTCCGACAACGCTGAAAAAATTACAGTCTTTACTGGGTTTTTTGAATTTCGGGAGAACATACATTCCGGAATATGCCCAGCGTATCAAGCCTTTATATGCCTTGGTACAACCGTCTTTTTCCAAATCATGCTGGCTGCCTGAGCATTCAGCCATTCTGCAGTCATTGCAGGCTGATTTGCTCACTTCTGACTACTTACGGACCCGTGATAACCAGACTAACCTAGTGATAAGAATTGTCCCTGGGACGGTGGGTTTCACGTACCTGACTTTTAATGAGGGGGATACTGTACCTATTGCTTACAAGTCACACTTGTACACTTCGGCTGAACTGCGTTTTTCCACTGTGGAGAAAGTTTTAACGGCTGTGCAGATGGCAATTCTTAAAGAACGTGCCCTGTCGCAGGGAAAGCGCATATTGGTTGTTACCCCGTGTCCTGCATTGGAGGCGGTCACGAAAGCCAGTGTACCTAATTCTAAAGCTTTGCACCCTCGGTGGATTCAGTGGGCTACATCCTTGACATCTCAGGATGTCACGTTTATTTTTGACGCCGCTTTACGGTCGCAGGAGTATTTACAGTATGAATTTGTTCATCCTGCTCCTTTAGCAATGCGGCCGTTGGAGGATTTCCATTGTATCATTTACACGGATGGTTCGGCGCAGGTTGCGCATGGCTCTAAACATGCCTACGTTTCCGCTTGCGCCATTGTAGTCGGTGCAATGGTGAACGATGAGTTCAAGTCCAGTGTCGTGCACACACAGACGCTTGGAGACTGCACCGCTCAATTAGCAGAGCTCCGTGCTCTTATGCTCGCATTGGAGTACGCTGATCCTAGTGTGACGACTTTAATCGTAAGTGATTCTTACTACTGTGTCCAGTCTTACAATGAGAACTTGTTCTTTTGGATTCAGAATGATTTTCGTGATTCCAAAGGTAGTACAATAAAACATAAAATGATCTGGGTCCGAGTGGCGGAACTTAAAGAGAAACTGCCACTCGTGTTTGTGATTCATACTCTCGGCCACCAGCGCGTGGGAGTCCACGCTGTTGGCAATTCGCTTGCTGATGAGGCGGCGAAGTCTGCGGTATCAAAATACTTAGTTGCAGCGGTCACGAGGTCCAAAAGCAAAATAGATGACGACATCTTGGCGGCAGTTGCTGCCACGGCGAAGGGAGGTAAATATCCTGCGGGGTTCCCTTCGAAGTACACATACCACTTAAGTCCCGATAAGGTTCCTTATGTGAAAATTCCTGAAGTTGGAGAGCGTCTGGTTCCCAACTCGGATCGCAGAGCTTCTCTGATTACAGCGGCTCATGAAGGTGTGGCGTCTGCGCATGCGGGCGTCTCAGCCACTGTATCACAGCTACAACAGAGGTTCTGGTGGCGGGGACTGTACAAACAGACGCGCGACTATGTCCTTATGTGTGACATTTGTCAGCAGATTAAGCCTTCTACTGCTGCGCGTCCGCCTCAGACACAGTTGTACATCTCTAATAAACCGCTTGGTTGTGTTTATTTGGATCACTGCGGTCCTTTTTCTTCTGATACTGCATGTAAATACATCTTAGTAGCAGTTGACTCATGCACACGCTTTGTATGGGTATGGCCGCATCGAAGCGCTGATTCGCGAACTGTCATTAAGGATTTGCGTGTCTTTGTGGGAATCTTTGCTTGTGGTACTTTCCATTCGGACCAGGGTCCGGCTTTCGCCTCTAAGGCGTATAAGGATGCTATGGTTTCGTTGGGAGTACAGGTGAAGTTTTCAAGCCCCTACAGGCCTGAGGGCAATTCTGTAGTAGAAAGAATGAACCGCGACTTAAAGCAATCTTTGACAGCCCGTGTTATAGGCACTGGTAGAAACTGGCTGACCCACCTCTATGGCGTGCAGCGTGCGCTTAATAATCTCCCTAGAAGGTCTCTGGGTGGGCGGAACCCATACGAAATGCTCTTTGGTATCAAGATGTACGTCCCTGACCTTGATGGTGCAGACTGCCAGGCCCAGGCCGCGGCCTTTGACGTAGATGAACATTGCAATGTTTTACAGGATCTACAAAAGACCAGAGACAGTCTTGCAAAGGAACACTTGCCCTCCACGTCGGATGATGCGTTGCAGATCCCGGTAGTTGGCTGGCTACCCCAAGTTGGAGAACTGGTTCGAGAGAAGATCGATAACAGGAAAGAGTTTGGTCCCTCATTTAGAACGCCGGTTCGAGTCCTTGGAGTGAAGGGCACAAGAACAGTCATTTTACCACCACTTCCAGGTCGTAAAGAAAACAGATTTATTTCTATTGACAATGTCAAGATACACAGGGTGGCCGATTCTTCATAGTATGACACCGGCTACATCCTGTCCTTCCATGGTGAGGAACTCTGTGCTGGCTATTACATCTGGTGCAGATCAGGAGGTGTCCCTCGAGATGCCTGCTTTATCCAATCCTTTATTAAATACAATTCCTCTTGCCAACATTGATGAGCGGACATATGCAGATCCTGCTGATTTATCTATGTCTGATCTAAATGCTCGTTTGGCTAACCAGTCCAGATTCTCTTTTGACTCTGTTTCGGAACTTTCAAAGAAACCATCGACTATTGCAAAATATGCCACGTTATTTAAAAAACATTTTTTAATTCCCCCTTGGACCTACGTTTGGCTGATACTATTTTCATTTTATCTTTTTATGTCAATTGGTTTTGTGTTTTATTTTTTCCGCTTGATTGATGGCCATTATGTGAAAGAAAGAACAGGAATTCGGTACCTTAATGGAACATTGGCCCCTCTATCCTCCTCACATTCAGCACACAGGCTAAGGAGAGACTTGAAAACAGTACAAATTACTGCTTGGCCTGTCCTTGATGGGATTGTGTGGGATGCAGTTAGGTTTCAGATACATGGCCCCACAGAAGTTATTAATGTTCCTAATGTGCTTAGAGTAAACATGGGAGATGTGGTTAAGCAAAATATTCATTCTGATGACTGGGATCTTCAGGCCGTAGAAGCATTGTTCTCTGATTTAAAATATTATTCGGCCTTTGATGCTGAGGATTTGTACTTAGATTCTGTCAATTATGGTGATTTGTTTTGTTATCAACATTATGGGAATCATTTCTTACACAAGACAAGTTCCAGGAGGGTTCCTGTGAATTACACTCAGTGGGAACATTGCCCTGCTCCTTTGCAGGGGAGCTCAAGTACGTTTCTGGGAAAATACTCTTATTTTACAGACTTTAATCAGTCAAATCCTGAGTCGTTTTATTTTAAAATAAACCAGAAATTCATGCCCAAAGTCAGACTTACTGATACAAAATTGCTGTATTCAAAGTCCTTTCTAGAAAGGTTATCTGTAGATGGCTATGAGTTATGGAAGGATACTGTTGACCTTAAATCGGTTTGGGGTACCAAAGATTGGCAGGTACAAGGCACTGAGGCTTTGCATCGTGCATGTCTCATCCCGAATCACATGTTGTTTTTAAATTCAACTATTTCCCAAACAACATGTTTTGGATTGGCTACATCTAAAAAATTAAATACCCCTACTATCCCTGATTTGGAAGAATATTCCGGTTGGAGTAATTTCAGTACATCGTCCATCAGTGAGATACAAGCACTTTTGCAGAACTCCTCCTTTAATGTTTCCCATTTCGACCCGGAGGGGTGGCTCTTGTGGCAAAGAAGCTCTGATGCTTGCCAACGTCGTTTTTTGGGTTTGTCTGAAGGGTTTACTCACATCAGGCCAGATCCCAGGTTTGAAACAGATCACACTGTTACTACTTATTCAGTAGGAAAATTGTGTCAGAACTGGTTACACCATTCCACTTTGGCTGCAGTTAAACTGCATCTGTCCCAGTTGAATGAAAATATAGACCTAAATGATTTTATAAAAGGCCCAGCTAGGGGTAGATCTAAACGCTTTCTTTATGCTATATACAATGAGATTTGGAAATTTTCACAAGTTGAGGCAGCAAAGCGCCTGAGAGCTATTGATCAAGCAAATTTGGAAAAAGTGCTTGCAGTGGTCGATAACAGTATTAACATGCTTTCGTCCAGAATTTACACATTGGATAATATTGTTTCTTCTGTTGTTGATATTGTACATGATGAAGTGTCCACGTTATACCATGGTCAAAATCAATTGCGTTCTGTAATGCAGTTTGCATGGACGCTACAGACTCTTAAGGCTGGTCGAGTTCCCTGGACCTCATTGAACGTTTCATCCCTTTTTGCTCCTTTTAATCTTACTGAGAAACAGCGCATGCTTTCAATGCGTGATGCTTCATTTTCTATGCTACATATTGAAAAGCTAGAGTCCTTGCCTTTCTCTGTTGCTGAAACCACTACTGCCACATGGCTCATTCATGGATTAATTACATTACCATTCCCTTTATATAAATTTGCCAACTGTATGCGTTATATTGCTATAGGACGATATGAACCACTAGGTAATGCATTCCTACATGAGGCATGGTCATTACCATACACATACAGATGTCTGAAAGATGGCAAAGAGGTTAATCTTAATGGTGAGGAATGCACACAGTCACCGGACCATTCATTAATATGCAGACACATTCAGTTACATGGTTCTTGTAATCAGGACCGCCCAAATTTAGCATGTGTTTTAAAAGGCACGCCAGTTCCAGCAGTAGTGCCCACATTTACATTATTAACTAATGGTAGTTATTTGCTTTTAAACAACGAATTATGTTGTGGTTTATTAATTGGTGTGGCTTATATAGTTACTGTATCAGAGCGTGTAGTGTGCTGCAAGAACGTGCTATACCCACCCACGCATGGCTCCTCAGATGTCTCCATCTGGCCACGGATCCCAACCTTGGAAGCGAAATTCAATGGTTTGAGCAGAATAAGGGCCCTTTTGTCTCAAGAACAAGTGACCCTGACTTCGGCCCGGGAAACTTATGTCCTTCACATAGCCAACACCCGCACAGAGGTGCAGGCGCTCTTAAACACTGATTTGCCATTTCATTTCTGCGAGCTGGTACACCAGATTTTTAATGCTTCTTCAACGAATGGCCTTGCACATTTTTTTAAACTAGTAAGCAGTGGCCTCGTGACTACTTTTGAAAAGGTTTTTGGTATCATTCCCACGTTTTTCCACACTATTTTTTCGAGTTTGTTTGGTGGAATACCTGTTTTGCTGGCTGTGGCCGCAGGCTTTCTGTTGGTGTTTTTCTTCATAAAACATGGATGCCCATCCTGCGCAAGACGCCGTTCAACGCCTCCTGACCCTGTGTCGTAATCGGATGCTCAATTACTATGGAACATTGCCGCTTGCAGCATTAAGCACGGCCTATAGATTGTCATTTCGGTTCACCGACTTCACGTGTGTCCAACCTGTGTTTCACTGCCTGAGCTGCGAGTTCGATTGGGCCATTGATTTATGCCTATGCTTGAAGACTGCTCCTGACGTCGATTTTGATCAGCTAATGCGTCCCGTTGTGGCTCACGAGCTGATCTGTTCTGGCGAGAGAATTATGGCCTTGGCAGCGATAAATGGAGTTCTGGGCCAATGGGAGATCTCTGCAGCGGCGAATGCCTTTCTGACACACAGCGATCTGGTGAACCCACCGAGTTGTCCTCTGACGTTGCAGGAGGATCCGATGCTGGAGGAACACGTATGTTCTTTCCCATTACTAAATTGGATGGCTGAACTATTTTCGGATGATGGCAGTGATTTCATACTGGAGGCTGTTGCGACTTTCTTTGCGTATACTTTCCAATAGTGAGATGCCTAGAAGGAATGCTTTGTTGTGAAATATAACTTTCCCCTCGCTGAATTGGAGGGATGGACTATGTTCAGCTGATGGAGAGTTCACTCACGTGATGTCGCTGGAGATAACGTCTAGGTGGCGCATTGACTTTGGATATCGGATAAGTGCCTTGCCTTTTTCTCTTACAAACAATTGAAAGGATGCGACCTGGTCATGCATCTCATTATTTTTGGACCTGGTGGAAGACTTTTGGTTCAAGACTTTTGCTATTTTTTAGATTTGAGGCCACTGTAGGCATTCATACATACATATTCATTCATACATATTTTTAGCTTATTTTAGCTCAAGATTATTGAATTTTGCTTTCAATTTTTGTATCTGATTTAGTATTGCCTTTTCCCTTATGATTGGCGGTGCTCGGACCAATGGGGGGGTGTCATATGGATACTTCATTACATATATTGCGTTAAGTTAGCATGAGTGTATTACATGTTTAAACAGCCGTTTTGCCTTCGGCTTCAGTTTTGCACACGACACGTACTTGTTGTTGTAGCTTTCACCCTAGAAGCGGTGAGGTGTTTTATTTGAGAATAATATGTTATTCCTATGCTATCAGCTTTGCCTCGTACACTTGGTACAACTGTCTGCACACTGAGAGCTGCACACTCTAAGATTAACCTAACACAAGGTTGCTGGGAAGTCTGATCCTCGCACCACATTAGACATTAGACATAACACAAATAATGTTGATGCCAACATTTTGGGCTCTACGCGGGTTTAAGATAGAGTTACACGGAATGAACGTAGACACTTGGTGCTGCGCATGGAGAGAGCTGGTAGCTGTTGATGTGAACTGCTCCTACTGACATTGAGAGGTATGGGGCCGCCCTGCTAAAGCCCGAATGAGACCTTCTTAGATATAAAATAATATACTAGATAGGGTGCGCGAAATATAGGTGATATCGATTCTATAGGTTTTGCATTATAACATGCTAGCACCTTTTGCTTACTATGGATTAGTGACTATGCTGCTAACTCTGATTTTTATAATCTGCATTTTGGTATTATACAAGATACTGCGTTTGAGAACTTTGCATTGAATAATAAATATTTCAAACTTGCATGTGTGTTCTTTGACTCCCAGTTTTGGTTTGAAATGATTATATAACGAAAGAGTGTTCATGTGTTCCACGACTCCTGAGGTATTCTAAAGATCATGTTCTGGTTTGTCTAAGACATGGTTCATTCCATAATGATCCATGAGACACTGTAGCTAGCTAGGTAAGGAGATTTCTGACACTGAGATGAGTTTTGGATCATCCTAACTCACTGAGGTTCTAGATCTCTATGCACAGTTCTGTGGGAGAACGGAAACCCTGCTACAGCACCTGCTGACATGCTGGGAGGACATCTGGCAAAATAAAAGTGATGAAAGAGCCAGATCCACTGACATCATGGTGAATGGATGAGAACTTTTTCCAGTTTCGAAAGACACACTCCAGAAGCAAGGGTTTGTCTTTAGAAAATAAAAAAACAGGAATGTCTCATATGCTGAGTTTTTTCTCACAAACTATCAGGAAAAGTCACATATTTTTGCAGTCCAGGACTATCAAGGTAGAGATAGCCCCTCTGAAGCATTCTCATTAGCATAGCCATACACAATTGTTTTCACGACGGTGGAGCTGGCAGCAGAGAAGGGAGGTAGGTGAATAGGGAAATAGCCACTTTTTGGCCGAAGCCTCATACCAGCCCAACTCTAAATGATATCCTTTCTTCCTCAACTTCACCTCAATTGAGTGTCTCTAATGTTCATATTCTGGCCTCATGAATAGATCACTTTCTGACCAGGGGCGGCTCCTCCAAAATAGCGGAGGAGCGTCACCCCAATCGACAGAGTCAGTCACAGAAAAATAAAATGACAAAACAATAGCATTTTATTTTCCTGTGAAAGGAAGGAGTGGTGGGTACTTAGAAGTACGCATGTACATTTGGTCGGCTGTCTTAGACTGGCCAAACAGACATGCACACTTCTATTTCCCCAACACAGCTGTGTTCATAGCTGGGTTGGAGAAGAGCTGCAGTCTCCCAGGCCGTGTTTGTGAGCAGCAGACCCGGCCGCTCAGACCAATCCTCATGAGAGCAGCATTTGGAAAGGCTTGGGAGCCAGTCCCTTCCCAGAGATTACTGGTATTGAAGGATCGAGGCGGCTGTTGACGCCGAAGTAGCGGCAGTGAAAGGTACATTTTTTAAAATAATTATTTTCCCCTAATTCCCTTTCCCTCCCCCCATCCTGGCCCACGCACCCCCACTTTCATTTTGTGGCAGCTGCCACTATTTGTGGCTATCTTCTGGGCCTGATTCACAAGGGCCTCTGCATCCGTGGCGGAGGTCCCGCAATTTTTTTGGCGACTCTGCACTCAGGACGGAATCTCTGCAATGAGAATTCTTATTGCGGATATTCTGCCCCAAATGTGGAGACTCCCCCACGGCGGCAAGGCCTCTGCCATTAGCGTGGAGGCCCTTTGTGAATCAGGCCCCTTGTTTCTTTCTTGTTCCTGGACTGGTTTCCTGTGGACTCCATAATCACAGCACCCTAACACAACATACTAGCTGGGTCCCAAGGCCACAGTATTGTGAAGTTATTGATTGACTACTGATCCCGTCTGTTCATTCACCCAGAGTCGTTCTTGCTGCTGTGCTTTATACACGCACAACTGTTGAAGCTCATTCTCCTTGGGGTGGTTGTGCGATCCTGAAAAAGTAGGGATGTGAGGTTTGGTTAATGTAGCCTGATTCCTAAAAATCCCGGAAGTCACACTCTTGAAAATTCTTATAAGCACCAGAAGCTATATCAGGGTCGTAATTTGAGCCTTTTTATATATGTTCCAGTCGGTCTTTACCACAGCATAAGACAGTAAATCATCAACCATTACAGTGACTCTAAAGCGGAAAAGGTGACAACACAACAGGTGACCACGCAGGTACTAGAACCTTCCTAATGATGGATCTGTGACAGCCTAAGGTAGGGAACGTCTGGATAGCTCAGGTATCATGGGTAATCACAAACTATCTGACCTTCCAGTATTTTTTTGTCTGGCTTTTGAAATTACACATAGATATATATAATATATATATTTTCGTCTGCTTTTTGTTGATTTTTCATTAAGGAATTTCAACCTTTAGGAAAACAATATAAAAAGCTGTGTAAACATTATGTTAATGTATTTATCGATCTCTCTTAGCAGTTTTATTTCAAAACACCTATTTGTTTGATTTCCATTAAGAGGTCTCATCATTTTACAACATTTGTTTGGAATTACTTTACTATACTTACCTTCTTGTTGAGATCATTTGCAACCCGTAGAAAGTGGTACCTAGTTCCTATGAAAACATTATTTCACAGTCCATTTGTAGAATATGAACACGGTTTGAAGTTAATATGGCAATATATTTCCCCAGCCAATACATTTTAATTCTTCCAAAGATGCCAATACCACCAAATGTGTAAGGACAGCAATGACAGTAAACCACAGTAGGAAAAGGATAGATTATGTACAATGTAACCCATGTCCCTATACAGTAAGAAAGCAAACACCATTCACCCATCACCATGCAGGGAGCTGAGGGATACCTTCTGACCTAGGACCACTTGCAGCCAATATGTAACTAGACATTAGCCTGAGGGTGCACAAATATAGCATGCAGAATGAGCCACAGACCCTGCCAGTGTAGGTCGTTTAAGCTTGAGTGGGCAATGAGCCACCCATCAGGACAGCAGAGGCTCGGCAATAATTAGAGATCCCTGCCTACCATGGATCTCTATGTCTTCAGTGTGGTTGTGTGATAGAAAAACGCATGCCTCAACAACACATGTCTCAATCATGAACTCGTCTTTACCATGCACACCATGAATGGTAAAGGCATACACGATGAAGATCACACTGCAGACCTCCTGCCCTGAGCCCTACAAACCTGCCACAAGCACTGCGATCCCACTGTCCTAGCACTAACCACTACCCAGACCCCCCACCCTGAGCCCTATAAAAATGTCCCCTAGCCCTGCAAGGCACCCCACTAGAGCCCAAAAAGCAACCTCGACCCATCCCCACCGCCCTGAGCCCTAAAATGACCCCAGGCCAAACAAGCATTTGCAATGCAATCAGTCTCGCCTTTGGGACCTTATGTGTATGTGCTCTTAGCTATGCAGCACATTAGCCTGGGTGCTGAAACATCTGCTGTTCTTTAACATGGAGGGAAAGTAAGCATCAAACTGCGTGACACAGCAGGTATGGGAACACATGGAGAGAAATATTGCTTTTCAGTGAGAAATGGTATAGTACAAACCTCTGTTTTTATTATAAAATCAGGGCCTTTGGTGGTCATATCACTGAAAATACAAGATTTGAAAAAAACATTGTCTACGGGTGCTTGTGGAAGACAATTTTTATGTATAGCCCAACCTTATTGCATGATCCCACTTTCATACAAGGAAAAAATGGTCCATTTCAATTTCAATGCAGATGTTGCCTTCTACTTCATGTCTGATCTATTACACCTCTCTCTGTGCTAGTGCCTGTGTCTTCTTTATCCAAGAATTTTTGTGGAGCCATAACTCTGCCAAGGCCAGCTACACGGTCCCTGAGGACCTTCCTGCTTCATGTGCTTCTTTGATTTTATACCTTCCCAGTCCAGACAGAATTTGAAGAGAGCTATAACAATGCTGGTTGGATTATCTAGAGAGCTTGAGGATATGGAGAGACATAGACTTGTACGTTTGAGGCATTTGGGGCGCTCATTGATGTGTTAGATGTCAGGCCTTATAATCTCATGTCCCGGGCTATCATGATCTAGAAAGGCATAAAAAAAACCCTATACCTCCCAATTCTCCTACGCTTCTGTTCAAATGGGCCATTCTTATGCACACTTGGACATGATCTGATGGTACCTAGGTTTTCACATATCATTCAGTATCTCCTGGGAGACGTCCAGCAAGTACAGAATTCATGCATTTCATCTCCAGACACTTCTGCTGGCCTCAAAGGATTACAGACAGACTTCATAGATATAGTGTTTCTAAGATGTGTGTCTGTACACACGTACGACTGTGTAAACATGTACCACTGACGCTTTTTGAAACTAGAGAGAAGATATTTGGCATCTGAAATGAAGGTCACATTATAAATGCGCAAGTGGAATGAAATGCTCAATTCATAATTACATGTGTTTACCAATTTCTGTCTCGTAATAATATTGAGTTGTTTACCAATACTCATGGCAATAGCACACCCTGAGCTAAAATAGATAATTGTTGATAAATGAGGCGTGATACTGGTCATTTTCATTGGTGTTAAAACTTGCACCTGTGAAAAAAGGTGCATGTACAGTAATTAAAAAAATACAGACTAGTAAATAGTGAACAAGAAATGTTCCAAGACCAATAATTGTGTTATACATACAACAAATCCTTTACAATGTATACACAACCACATCACACTACAAAATGTGAACAAACCACCTAAATGTATGTAAATTCAGAAAGATTTATAATACAGCTGTGGTGAGATTTGTGACATATATGAGGTCAAAGTGCATATTTATCTAATTTTTGACAGGAGAGGAAGGTTGTGGGTTGAAGCCATAGCTAAAAGCTTCCACCAAACAACACGACAGTGTACTAAAGAGGAGAAACAGCATATCACATATTCTTCACACAATCAGATTAGAAATACAACATAATGTTGGCCTAAAGAATCAAAGATTCAGTTTGAAGTAGAAGTGTGGTTGGAAAGGTGTTATCTTTGTTATAATACTTTGTGAGCAGTGTTTCCATGTCATGAGTAATGACCATCGTGGTGAAGATAATGTGTTGAAAGACAGAGCGCTTACCAGTGTGATGAATGAAGAAGTGTGAGCGAGAGAGGCACGGAGTTTATTGTTTTCAGTAAGCTGACAGCTCGGCAGGTCTATTTATGGTATTTCTTATAATCATAGTTAACTTTGTTGGTTACTGCACTGGAAAGTCCAATTCTGAAATATTTTGTTTAAAGTTCATGGTCCTGAGCAAGGATAGGTTAGAGTAAGACTTGGTAGAGAGATTTGCTGGAATGGACTTTGTTAATATCATTCCATATCTGATTGTTATTGTGAGATCGCAAGAAGTAGCCATAGAATATAGCTTGATGGGTTGTGCAGTGGTGGACTAAATTCAAGTCTTCTGTTGGCCAACAGCAAGTAGCAGATCTCGTCAGTTATTCAGTGGGTGATTGGCGGTTTATTGCTGTGGACTGGTACAGTACTGGGTAATTGACATGACAATTATTCAACAGCAATGATCTACAGTCAACTGCCCTACAGCTGAGTGTTGTGGTATTACTATTAGTGTGGCCCAGTGTTATATGGTAATTGGTTTTACGGAGCGCTTACTACCCCTGAAGAGGCATTGAAGTGATTTACTCCAGACAGTAAGCTGATCTGTAACCTAAGAGTGTTTCATTCCAGTGGTTATCGGCATTACACTTGTGCTCTTAAGGGAACCATTCAATGCATTTACTCCAATTTCTATGTGATATATTAAATTAATAGGAGCTAGATGTAATCGATAGTAGGAGGGGTTATGCCAGAAGTGTCATCCTTAAGGTGGTCTTTCCCCAGACTTTTTGCCTTTTTCCTCTCATTTTGCTGATTCTTTTTGTTGGCCTTAAGACTCTGAGCACTTTACCAATGCTAACCAGTGCTAAAGTGCATGTGCTTCTCCCATAAACATGATGGCATTGGTGTATACCTGATTGCATATTTGTTGCTTTGGTAAGTCCCTTCTAAAGTGGTATACTATATACGCAGGGCCTGTGCTTCCTTCAAATGCTAATAGTGAGTTGCAGCACTGACTGTGCCATCCACAGAAGTAGTCTTTCAAACCTGTCTCAGGCTTGCCACTGCAGTGCCTGTGTGTGCAGTTTACTGCCACTTTGACTTGGCATTTAATACCACTTGCCAAGTCTTAAATTTCACTTTTGTAACATATATGTCACCCCTAAAGTAGGCTTTAAGTAACCCTAAGGACCCGGAGTTATGTAAGTAAAAGGTAGGGCATGTACTTTTATGTTTTGCATGTCCTGGTAGTGATAAGCTGCCTAGTTTGGTTTTGACTACTGTGAAGCCTACTCCTCTCGTAGGCTAGCATTGGGAATTCCTTAATACACGTTGAAGCTGTAATTCCTTTTCGGAGATGAGTACTTTTTTCATGTTTCATATCTTTGTAATGATAAAGATACATCCTCCTTACTGGTGAAGTTGGTTTTAACATCACTCTTTTAGAAATGCCAATTTGAGAAATTGGGCATTTCTCTACACTTACTGCTCTTTGCTCCTTATAGCCTGTCTCCAATACACATCTGGGTTGGGTGGAGGATACACTTTTGTGCATTCCCTCTAGACAGCCACAAACACAGGAAGGTGATGCTCATCTGGAGGAGGATTGGGAGGAGCTGACACACTTTGAAAGGTAGTGTCCTGTCCACACTCAAAGCCTCATTTACCCCCCCCCCCAATGGATAGCCTGGCAGACAGGAATGGGTTGAAAGGGATCCTTGTGCACTTCAAAGAGCTGCTTTGAAGTTACCCTGTACATCAAAGGCACTTTTGGGTATAAGCACTGGGTATCGGACCCCCTAAAATCAGACTCTTTTGGATCTTGAACTGAACCCCTGTCAGAAGGACTGCTATGATGCTTACAGGACTCAACTCAACTGCTTTTCTGGGAACACTCCTTTTCTGCTTGTTGCTGTTAGAAATTGGGTTTCTGGTTGGCTAGGGTATGCCTCTAAGCCAGGCCGAACCCACCACTCTAGTCAGGGAAAGAAATGTATACACCCAAGATAACCCCTGCTCACCTCCTTGGTAGCTTGGCCAAAGCAGTCAGGCTTATTCCAGAGGTAAGGTGTTTGTGCTTCACACTCACACCACTGACACAATACATACACCACAAAAGAGACCCCACACAGGATTATATAAAGATACTCGTTATCCTGGCAGAGCAGAGATCCAAATGGCATACATTATAGCAAACATCAGGGCATAACAGCCACGAAGTTAGGTTGTAAGTATCACCCATAAATCACCACATATTACCAGTTCTACAGAAATCACAAAAAAACACCATAAAGCTGTTGACAGCAGGAAGCCCACATAGGCAAATTGACTCCTCCGCCCCTATTAGCAGGGTTCGGTAATCCGTATGAGCTTTGGTGAGAAAATGGGTTTGCTGGTTTACACATACGCTGCAGGAACACCTGCACACCTACTACAAGTGGTACAGTAATCTTTTTGGTTGTCACAGAATATCAGGAACACCCTCGTTATTCTTCATCATACAAGGTAACAATAACATAAGTCAACCAAGTAGCTCACAAGGTGTCAGTCATTTTTCTCAGATAACCCTGCACCGACCTTGGATTCCTCTCCAGAGGTTTCCCCCACTTGTGAAAAGGGGCCACAATGCCCCCACAACACAAGGAGCAATGCCAATGGCACTGCTATGCTGTGGGGAGCCCCCCTCCCACTTGCAAGATGAGGAAGGAAGCTGTCCATGAACACGCTGTGCAGCCACTGCTCATTGCAACCTTTTCTCGAGAAGCAAAAAGGCTCTCTGAAGGGCAGCAGGCCCAGGGTCCTCCAGGACCTAACATACCACTTGCAGAGAATTGCAAAATGCAGCCGCCGGCTCAGGATGGCCGGGTGGCTACCTTTTGCTTGGTTCTGCTCACCACTGGAACCTCTGTCCTGAGAATGATTTGGTGGGGAGGTCAAGGATCGGGACCAGCATCCCAGGAGGCACCCCTCGGCTGACCAGAAAATGCGTTGCCTCCCCCTTTGGAAAGGAGGCTTTTTTGCTGGAGGGCCATGTGAGGGAGATTCCCTCTGGATGGTGGCGACGGCACTGGTCAGCTGAGGGGCACCTTGTGGGATGTCAAAATTCATTCCACCCGGCACCACCGCTCTTACCTGCACATCCATGGCTGCTTGATTGGCTGGGCCCAGAGTGCCACGGCAGACACTGGGCAGTCACCAGTCCCAGGAGAACAACTGGGGTGCACAAAAGCAGGGAGGCAGGCACGAGGCCAGCACAACAAATCAAAGTCAAAGTTGTTGTTTTGCTAGTAGCACAGCAATCCTATGGTGCAGTATGAGCCTGAAGTGTCTGGTTACAAGTCCCATGCAGTGTCTAAAATCATGGGGTCAGAGCTCCTGTACTTATTCCCAAAATGTCTTTGATGTGGAGGTAGCTTCAAAAGAACTTTTAGACATGCAAAAGACCACCATTCAATCCCAGCCCTGGCTCCAGACATCAGTAGGGGTCCCAATGTCAGAAGTCAACTAAGTAGCTCATGAGGTGTCAGTCGTTTTTCTAATGTTTTCTTAGATGGCCCTGCACCACCCTCTGGGTCCTCTCCAGAGGTTTCCCCCACTCAAGGAACAATGTCAATGGTACTGAAATGCTCCTGGGAGCCCCCCATCCCTCTTGTAGAATGAGGAAGACTGCTACCCATGAATGGAGGTTCAGCCGCTGCTCAAGGCGACCTTTTCCCCAGAAACAAAAAGCTGCTTTGAAGGACAGAGGCTGCTCGGCAATAGCAGTTCTACAGTCTATGCGCCCGATGATGATGCTCTGCCTGGCTCGATGATGATGCATTGCCTCCACCTCAGCAAAGCTCAATGACGATGCAGCAACCCAACTGCATTGGAAGATCGGCGCATCGTGCCATTAGTGACAACGCCTTTCTCCATCCAAGGTACTTCCTTAGCAGGCCCTACGTGGGTTCCTGTAGCCGGCCTGACTTCCATTGTGGTCTGCCTGGACTTTAAATTTGCACCAGTCCCTCGTGACCTCAAGTAACCTTTTTCCTCTGGAGACTTCTAAGTACTGTTTTTACATTTAATCTTTAAAAATTCATATCTTGACTTCTATTGATTGAATCTTTGTCGTTTTGGTCTTTTTAACTCACATACATATACACTGTTTTTGTAAACCTGTGTAGAGTCTTTTCATGTTGTATTCATTGTGCTACTTTATGCATATGTTTGTGTTGCACAAATACTTTACATATTGCCTCTTTAGATAAGCCTGACTGCTCTGTGTCAAGCTCCCAGAGGGTGGGCACAGGTTATCTTTTAGTGTGTATCTAGCTTACCTGACTGGAGTGGTGGGTCCTGCCTGGCCTGGGTCCACACCTCAGCCAACCAAGAATCCCATTTCTACTATTGGTGATCAGCAGTGGAATAGGACTCTATACTTAGATCAATTCAAGCCTTTTTCATATCTCCCTGTTCTGACATCCCTTGATTTTCCAAAGTCCTTTTGCACGAGTCCCATTTTTCACTGCAATGTCTCTGTTCCTACATGGCAGTTCAGAATTCAAGCAGGCCAACCTGAAAGCAATGAACAGTGACCCAGATCAAGGGGTTCTTCCCGAAGAGAGGTGTGTTCCATAAGGGACGTGCCAAGAAGTCAGAGCTTCAAAAAGCCTTAAGAGCGAGGGCAGCCCCCACCCAAAAGGAGAAGCGGATGAGGAGGAGAGATCTGTGTCTGGAAGGGTCAGAGTGGGACTTGACAGAAGTTCTTGTCATGCAGCCTACAGAGCGGACAGCAATTTCCTCCCAGGACTGGAAGTCCACTCTAGAGTAGACAGCAGTGTGTCCTCGAGGATCCTGTCCACAGAGTGGCTGGCAGATTGAAGGGAGGACAGAAAGCTGAGACTACAGCTTGCAAAGATTGAAAAGGAGCAGACCCATGCCAAGATAAAAAAAATAAAGGCCCTTGACAAGCCGGAGTAAGAGCAAGCTCTAGGAGAGAAGAGGCTGGCCATGGAGGAAAGGACAATGGCCCATGAGCTTATCCTCAGAGGGATGGATATTAAGCCATCTAAGTGGGGTCCAGCAACAGAAATAATGTTGGCAGCATACCTGCAGTGTCTTCACTTGAGTCCAGATTTCATATCTCAAAAGATGTGGTGCCCAGTTATAATGTGGGGGATGACATATATGAATGGTTGTCAGCCTATGAAGTGGCTTTGAAATTGCACATAGTTCCAGAGGAGCTCGGGAGGGATAGATATGGCGGTACATTCTCACAGTGGGGAGGGAAACACTCCTTACACTAGAGGGGGAGGACCAAACCAACTACACTGTCATGAATACCATTTAAGGCAGTAGGTTTGGGTAGGCAGCTGAGAAGTACAGGCAACAGTTCACAGCCACAAACTCTCTACACAAGCATGGCTGGATTTCTTAAACCATGCTGGTAAGGCACTAAAGGGCTCCGTGAGAGGCAGCAACGTTAATGATAATGAATGGTTGTACAACCTGCTTTTAAAGGAGCACATTCTTGATACTTGTTTTCAAGAGCTGTGCCAACACCTGGTTGATAACAAGCTTACTGGCTCTATGAAGCGTGCTGAGGAAGTGGACCTCTGGGTCAGCACCAGAGTTTCCAGAATGATATCTGGAGGTACTCCCAAAAGAGTGGTCAGGGTTCCCACAATAAGAATGAGGGGGATATACAAAGAATGAGTTCTCTAAAGGCCCCAAAGCAACTCACAGGTTTATCTGGTTCAGATGCCCAATCTGGCCACCAGAAGAAAACGTACCCTGACAAAGATCAGCAATCCAAGCCCATCAAGTGCAATGAGTGCTATGAGTATGGACACTAAAAGGGAGATCCCAAGTGTACAAAAAGAGCACCACCTCCCACTAGAGGAAAGATTCCTGGGGGAGCTAGTTTAGTGCTCAATGAGGAGATTGTCCCTGTTAATGGGGTGGAGTTTACAGGAGTTACCCTAGTGCCCCTGGCTATCAGTGAGATGGTTCCTAAGATCCATGTGCCATCCCATACTGCTAAGTATAGGCAATGAGTCACCATCAATGGTCAAGGTATGGAGGCTCTGAGGGCTTCAGTAGTAACTATGACTATGGTGAGGAGTCAGCTGCTTTTCCCAGAACAGGTAATTCCTAATGCATTCAACCAGGTTATGGGGGCCGACAAGAGAGAGGATCACTGTCCTGTGGCCCATGTTCCATTTGAGTGTGGGGGGTTCAGGATCTTCTGAAAGTTGCAGTGAGCCCTGCCATGCCTGTGGACTGTTTGTTAGATAATGACCTGGAGCACACTAATTGAAAGGAAATGGAGCTCAAGGCTCATGTGGAGATGTTAGGGTTATCTGATTGGATCTGTGCCACAACAAGGTCCATGGCTGCCCAGGACGGGAGTAAAAAAGGGATGATGCTAAGAAGTGGAAAGGCAGAGGGCATGGTAAACCAGCCCCTGAATGTACCTCCTGTTTGCCGTAAATCCACAGGAGCCGATGATGGTCCCACTACCCGTCCACCTCAACCTCCACCCGAAAATTATATTTCTAAGGTAGTGTCTAAAGCGGGGGAAGTGGAAATGGAAAATAAAGAGCGCCAGCCTCTATCTTGAAGGGTTGAAATCTTCTTCACTTGTCAGTCTATGTGTGTCTTCAACGACTGTACCTGAAGGGAAACAAGGTATAACCATACAAGCAATTCTACTCTCTTAGACTAATTTTTTGTACAGAAATACATTTACCCTATTGACAAAGGCTAATGCTTCTCTCTTGTTGATTGTTTTGATACTGCTTCCTGAGACAGCTGCTGTACTGAGAAAACAACAACATGTAAGCGTTTGGATGCCTCTTTGTTTGTTACAGATTTATGGTGCTCTTTTATAGTAACCCTAATTACCTGGTGCTGCTACTAGGAAGCACTGAGTTGCTTTAACCAATTTCTTTTATCATATTAGAAATAAAAGTTTCTGCCTTAGAAGTTTTTAATTTCTGAGAATTGCCTATGAGTAATTATAGCCGCAAATAATATGTACTGTACAAAATAGTAACTGTACCTTGTCCGTTTTTAAATTTAGTGTAAACAGCAATACCAGAGACTGGAATGTCAATCTGGTACACAAAGAACTTCCTCACGCACTGGTGTGGTGGTGTCCTTTGCAAGTGACACGGGTCCCACGTTTCGCATGCGTTCTTTGACTCTGTCAGGAATACGCCAAACACTTCTTAAAATCTCCGAAAACAAGAACGATCCAAGCGAATGGTTGTTTCCTCAGAAACAACCATGCGCGATGAGGAGACGCTGCTCCTCAACAAACTTCTACAGTTGAAGTGCGCTGTTCCTAATTGGAATGCGCACCTTGTTTACACTGCCAGTCGCGAGCTGAGAAAGACTAGACCGCCTACCTGCCTCCCGCCATGTCTTCCCAACTCCGCATTTCCTGCACGAAAGTCTCTTTTTATGCACAAGCATTTTTTTAAGAGAAGTTTTGATCCCAAATGTCTCCGCTTCCAACGCGGATATTTAGACAAATCTCTGTATCGCTTGAAGCGTTTGATTCTCTGTTCCTCATGATGTACAGTAACCATGGAGGTCGTGACACAGTGAGATCGATGGAGCACCAGCGGTGGCCACTCTGGATCCCACTGAGGAGGACATTGCTTTACTTGGTGACCTGCCTCAGCTTGCTGGACGGCATATGAAAGGAGGTCCCACTCTGTAGGGCACAAAGGAAGTGCCCAACCCTTCAGGCAACAGGCTGAAGTCCAAGCAGCAGGTGACGCCTCCAGTAGTCCCTAATTTACTGAGAGGACAACCTATTGTACAGTGAGCCTAAGGCTCCTGGACATGGGACATCAAGTGCCCTGGTAGTCCCCCAATTCAACAGAGCCTTCCTACTGGAGCTGGCTCACATAATTACCCTGGCAGGACTCCTAGGCCAAGACAAGACATTTGCAAGGCTTGTGCCCAACTTCAAATGGCCTAGAATCAAGAATTCCTCAGATGCTTTCTGTAGGACTTCTGTGACCTGCCAGGCCAGAGGGAAGATAGGGAAGAGGCTTAAAGCCCTGGTTAATCATTTGCCTGTCATTAGCAACCCCTTTAAGAGGATGGGCAGTGACATCGCAGGGTCTATGGATCCCCAGACTACATAAGGCAACAAGTTAAACCCGGTTCTGGTGGATCATGCCTCTACGTACCCAGAGTCTATCCCTCTGAGGACTACTCTTGCACCAGCAGTGTCAAAGGCCCTAATGGGGATTGTTACCCAAGTGAGTTTCCCCAAGGAAGTTTTGGCTTACAGGAGCACAAATATTATGCCTGCTTGTATACAGTCAATGTGGAAGGAGTGTGGGGTAACGTACAGGTTCTCCACCTTTTATCATCCACAAGCCACTAGACTTGTTGAGGGGTTCAACAAGACCCTGAAAGACATGAACAGAGGCCCGACCTGATACCTGGAGGAAACAGTGTGATATCTTATTACAGAGATTTACCAAAGAGAGGAGTGGGTTTCAGCCTCTTTGGACTGATGTACAAGCACCCCGTCAGAAGACCTCTGAGTCTGGTGAAAGAAGGGTGAGAGCAAGCTCCCATGCAGGTACCCAGGGTTGTAATGAGTTGCATGCTGGCCTTCAGAAGCCAGATGGTTCAGTTATGGAATCATGCTTCCAGTAACCTCGAAGTCAGTCAGGAACTCATTAAGGAGTGGTAGGACAGAAATTTTACCACTATAAAATTTCAACCTGGTCATAAAGTGTGGGTGATGGAACTGGTACTGCTCAGGACCATTGGATTGGGCAATATGAAGTGATTGAAAGAAAGGGTGAGGCCACATACCTGGTGGACCTCAAGAACCCTAGGTAACCCCACAGGGTGCTGCATGCAAATCACCTCAAGCCACACATTGAGAGATCTGAGCTCATCATGTTGTTGGTGATTGATAGAGAATAAGAAGAGGAGAATGAATCTCTCCCTGACCTCTCGGACTCCAAGGAGAAGGATGAGTCTGTGGAAGGAGTAATCCTTTCCCTCACTCTAACTCCTGAACAAGAGAGAGACTGCCACCATGTGTTGGAGTAATACTCTTCTCTGTTCTCCCTTATCCCTGGGACTACCTACTTGTACACCCGTGATGTTGACACAGGGGACAACCTCCCTGTTATAAATAAATCTAACAGGTTATCAGATAAGGTGAGGTCCAGCATTGAGGCTGAAGTGTCTAAAATGATATCATAGCATCTGGTCCAGTCCTGTGGTTCTGGTACCAAAATCGCCCCCCAAGCGCCACACCTGAACTGAGGTTCTGTGTGGATTACAGAGGGCTACATTCTGTGACTAAGACTAATGCTCACTCCATCCTCCAGGCTGATGAGCTGATTGATCGGTTAGGGGCTGCCCAATATCCAGGTACCTTTAATCTTACATCTGGGTATGGGCAGATCTCCCTAACAGAGGGAGCAAAGGAGAAGTGAGCCTTCTCCACTTCAGAGGACCACTACCAGTATAGAGAGATCCCCTTTGGATTAAAGAACACCCTTGACTCCTTCCAGAGTCTGGTGAACCAGGTCCTTGTTCGTATGGAGGCCTTCTCTGCTGCTTATCTGGATGGCATAGCTGACTTCATTAGCAGCTTGAAGCACCACCTTTTTCGCATCAAGGAAATGCTTGAGGCTCTGCAACAGGCAGGCCTGACTATGAAGGCGAGTAAGTGCCAGATAGGGCAGGGGTCTGTGGTGTACTTGAGACACCAGGTTTGCAAGAGGTAGGTGCAACCCTTTCAGGACAAGATAGAAACCATTATGGCATGGCTGCCCCCCAAAACCCAAACTGAGGTCAGATCATTCTTGGGCCTCCTTGGATACTATTGGAGGTTTGTGAAGGGATATGACACAATTCTTGCTGTTCGACTAAACTGACTTCCAAGAAGCAGCCCAGAAATGTGATCTGTAGAGAGGCATGCCAAACTGCATTTGATACCCAGAAGCAATCCATGTGCACAGCTCCTGTGCTCAAGGCCCCTGATTTCCCCCAGGTGTTTATCATTCAGACAGACATCTCAGAGCGTGGCATAGAGGCAGTACTATCCCAACTTAGGGGCCTATTACGATGGCGGGCGGACAACATAACGGTAAACGGGACCGACTGCAAGAGGTGCGGCAGATCCGCTGTGCCTATTAGAATGCGACCACCATTATGGCGGTCACAACCTGTATATTTAACATTGTGGTGGTCGGTGCTATATTCAGCACCCGCCACAATGTTAAAAGGGCATGCTGTGCATTTGCATGCACAACATGACAGGTACCGCGTGGTGCCTGCCACCCGGTGTCAAGACCATCACGACTATTGCAAGCGACTGGCACAAAAAGAAAAAAAACACAGCAGTTGAGGAATGTGAGGAGATTTCTCTGAGGATTAAGAAGAAGACAACATCCAGTTTCCAAACTTCTGCTAAAACATTGTGTAAGGCATATAAAAGATTCACATGTTAGAAATGGTGGAATTAACGAGAACTATGTAGGTTCGCGGTTTAGTGTTTCTGGACCCACGACCGGCAGAGTGCCTAATGCGCATGTTCCGCAAAGGAACTGCGCACTTCAATTGTGACCGTGCATGGAGCAAGAGTCTCCTCTGCGTACAGGTGTGTTTGTGGAGTTTCTGTCATCTTGAAAGAAGCAAGTTGCATCTTCTTAATTTCAGCATTGGCAATTTAAACAAGTAGAGCACACAACTAAATGCATGCACGAAGAGGGAGCATCTTGTTATGAAGACTTTGCCCTGGTGAAAGACTGTTTCTCTTTCTTGTGTGGAAAATGTGAGGTAACATTTTTCATATTTTGTTTATTTGGGCCGGAGAAAGTCTCAAGGTACAGCCTGGGTGAGCTGTGATTCATTAAAGACATTTAAGGTACAGAAGATGTTCTTTTTTATTTGAATATGACAAACAACGAGTAATAAGTTGCAAGCTGCAATGATAAAAAACGTAAAAACTTACATGGAAGGTTTCTTTACCAAAGTATATATTACACGACTTAAAAGAACAAACAGTTAAAGGACATTATATTCATGTAATATTATTTTGGAGCAGTTGTACAAAACTGTGGGGTAAATATCTTAATTGAATAGGACATAGAGTAACAATGTGGAAGAGTTAGTTATTTATGTCTCATTGTCATTCCCTACAGGTGCAGCAGCGATTACATCTTCAAACTCACAGTATAGGGAGTCGTAATAGCCTTAGATCTATATGGTAAATACAGAGTAGATAACTAGTGCATAAATACCAGCAAGTAATGTTATCATAGTTAATAGGTGTACTTTCCCTTCCCAGGTGCAAGTACAATATTGCGCCACAACTATCCAGACCAGAAACAAGAGAGAAATACTGTTCTCAGCCACAAAGGCTGTCTCTCTGTTTTTCTTCCAATTCCCCTTTCCCCCTGCTTTAGCTGTGACTCAGAGATCTTTCTATGAGTGGCAGTTGAGGTGGTTTGGCTTAGGGACCATTGTCGACTCCTGTGGCCTGGACCTGAAATCTGACAGATTGAAGTCCAGACAATCCCACCTGAGTCGAGATGGAGGAAGGTTTAGATCTCAAGGCCCTGGCGCGGGTTCTAGAAGGGTTACAAACCCAGTTAACTCAGTCAGCCGAGAAGAATAGAAGATTAGGAAAAGAAGTTAGAAGGGCCCAACAGGAAACCCAACAAGTCAGACACAAAATGTAGGTATTAATGGCAGGTGCTTCCCCATTGTCCGGATTAGAAACGCACCGAAGGTCATCAATGGAAGCTGCTACCCTGGTAATACATTCAGTAGCAATAGTAGTTTCTTGGGCCAATCCCAAATATCTCTTACTCAGTTCTCTTTACACTTTTTGTGTAGGTCTGTGGTGTTTAGGGAAGATCAGGTAAAAGTTCTGTTCATGCAGTCCTACATGAGCGGTGATGCTGCTGCGTGGTCCAAGCCCTTAATATCTCGTAAAGACCCTGTCTTATATGATTTTGAGCTTTTAAAAACATTTTCTTACAGATTTTTGACAGAAGAACTGCAACTCAAGCAAGAGACAATGAATTGCCGGACCTCAAACAAGGGAATCATGATCTAGTGGCCTACATTGCCCAGTTCAATAAACTAATTGTAGAAACGGACTGGCCAGAATGTAAGCATTCAGCAATTTTTTATTTCGGTTTGAAGGACGAATTAAAGGACACCCTCGCTCGAATAGCTAAGAGACAGCAGGAGATTTCAGAACTAATAGATTTGGTCCTTCAAATAGAACATAGACTTTTAAAAAGAAGATCAGAAAAGAAAAAATAATTTTGCCCGTTTGTTCCTCGTTTAGATTGCGCTAAGTCAGATAAGAATAAGTCAGACACAACTTCTGGAGAAGAACCTATGCAGATAGGATCAATCAGAGACACTCTCTCTAGGGAAGAATGGTAGAAGAGGCGATAAAAAATCTGTTTATGTACTGTGGCGTTTCTGGCCATTTTGTGAAAGATTGCCCCAAGAAACCTAAGACCAACTCCGGAACCTCAACAGTTAGTCAATACCCTTCAATCAGCCGCCCCGCATCTGATCGTATTCTTTACCACACAATTTGGGTCCAAAGAAGTTAAAGGAGTGTCTGTCATGATAGACTATGGTGCCACAGGCAATTTCCTCGATTTGTAGTACGCTAAAGAAATCGGAATCCGGGCCATAAAGAAGAAACATTGTAAAGTGGTCAGTGTGGTGGACAGAACCAACCTTACCTCAGGTCTCATAACGGAAGAGACAGAAACTTTGGAATTAATTGGATTACCGGGCGATCGCACATTTTTAAGATTCAATCTTATAGATGCCCCTCCATTCCAATTAATTTTAGGGTTGGCTTGGTTGACTGAACACAACCCAAAAATAGACTGAGAGAGAAGAACTGTAGAAATTACCTCCAAACATTGTATGGAAAATGCTTTTCGAATCCTAACCAGAAGGGAGAAGATTCACTAGCTACAGAATTAGCCCACCTTGCCAACCAAATATGTATCATAGAGGCAAATGAGATTCCAAATGAATGTCAAGATCTAGTTAGTGTATTTGACAAAATAAATGCAGAAAAACTACCCCTGCATTGTGAATATGACTGTAAAATAGAACTGGAACCAGGAGCCTCTTTGCCATGCAGTCACATTTACGCTGTGACTGAAGAATGTTTACCTAAAAGAATACCTTGATGAATACCTGATGATTGGATTTATTAGACCTTCTCAATCACCTGTGTCGTCACCACTCTTCTTTCAACCTAAGAAGGATGGAAGTCTGCGTGTCTGTATTGACTATAGGGCGCTAAACCTGGGGACCATTTAAAATCGGTATCCTCTACCCTTAATATCTCAACTTCTGGATCAGGTCAAGGGTGCTTCGGTATATACCAAACTTGATTTAAAAGGGGCTTATCATTTGGTGAAAGTGGCCGGAGGCGAGGGACGGAAAACAGCCTTTCGGACAAAATATGGCCTTTTGAGTACCTGGTCATGCCATATGGGTTGAGTAATGCACCTGCAGCCTTTCAGCATTTGGTAAATGATGTCCTTCGGGAGTTCTTGGATCGTGTAGCAGTCGTCTATATTGACGACATACTGATTTTTTCAAATAACATTGAGGACCACGTAAAACATGTAAGAGCCATTGTGCAAAGATTACTGGAAAATTGTCTATTTGTCAAGTTGGAAAAATGCTCATTCCATGCTGAGCATGTAGAATTCTTTGGATTCATTTCATATTCTGAAGGAGTGGCCATGGATCCATTGAAGGTACAGGTTAACCAGTACGGACCCTCACCAAGAATTGTGAAAGGAACTCAAAGTTTTATTGGCTTTGGCAATTTTTACGGGAGATTGATCCCTAATTTTTCTCCTAAAGTCTCCACTATCACTCGGCTTCTAAAGAAGCGACAGAAGTTTTATTGATTGGATGAAGCAGAGGAAGCATTTCAGTTTCTTAAGAAAGCTTTAGTTACCGCTCCTATATTGATGCATCCAGACCCAGAGCAGCTTTCTTTGTGGAGACAGATGCTTCGGATTTTTCTACAGGAGGTATTCAGTGAAACAAAACAACAGGACAACTTCATCCGGTGGCCTACAGATCCAGGAAGCTGTCGGAACCGGAGTTCAATTACTCAATAGCCGTTAAAGAGCTGTTAGCAGTAAAAGAAGCTTTGCAGGATTGGCAACACTATCTGTTGGGAGCCAAACATAGTGGGACTGTGTTTACAGATCATTGCGATTTTCAATTTTTAAAATCGGCCAGAACTCCCACACCTCGCCAATTGAGGTGATCTTTGTACTTTTCTGAATTTGATTTTGTAATAACTTACAAACTAGGAGTGAAGAAGGGCAAGGCCTGTGCACTATCCAGAATGAACATATCCGACAAAGTGAGAGTCCACACAGCAGATCATATCATTCTTTGGACATAATTATTGGAGCAATTCACTTGGAAGTCTTCACCAAGGAAATTTGAGAACATTGTCCAGTCCGTGAACTAAGGCATTGGGTTGGTGATGATGCCAAAAGAACTATAAAAGATGGGCTTCCATACTTTGAAGGAAGGTCGCAATAGCCTTAGGTCTATATGGTAAATACAGAGTAGATAAGAGTAGATAGCCAGTTCATAAATACCAGCAAGTAATGTTATCATAGTTAATAGGTGTACATTCCCTTCTCAAGTGCAAGTAAAAAACTACGCCACATCTATCCAGACCAGAAGTAAGGGAGAACTACCGTTCTCCACCATGAAGGCTGTCTCTCTGTTTTTCTTCCAATTCCCCTTTCCCCCCTGCTTTAGCTGTGACTCAGAGATCTTTCTATGAATGGCAGTTTAGGTGGTTGGGCATAGGGACCATCGTCGACCCCTGTGGCCTGGACTAGAAATCAAACACCTTGTGCATGCAAATGTCGGGGGTACCATGGGTACCCCCCAAGTACAGCCACCCGCCCAACAACCATCTGGGGGCCCGCAACGGGCCCCCACAGACATTCTCTGCATGCTTTTCCATGGCGGAGTCTCCTCCATGGAAAGGCATAAGACCACCATCATCGTAATATAAATGGCCACCGGATTGCCTACCGGCGGAAAACTCGCAGACGGTCTTTCCATCCGCCTGGGTCCCCACCACCATCGTAATATGGCAGACGGAAATGTTAGGTGGGCAGACGGAAATGGCAGATCGATCGCCACCGCCATACGGGCAGTGGCGATCCACCCGTCATCCAAATAGACCCCTAAATGATGAGGACCTAGACCAACCTGTAGCCTTCATCTCCAGTAGTTTACTCTCCAAGTACAGAGGTGGAATGCTATTGATAGAGAAACTTTTGTTATGGTCTGGGCACTGAAGAAGTTGAGGCCATACTTGTTTGGCACTCACTCCCTGATTTAAAGTGACCACGGGCCATTCAGGTGGCTCATGCAAATGAGGGGTGAGAATTCAAAACTGCTGAAGTGGTCCATTTACCTACAGAGTATGAACTTCAGGGTGGAACATACACCTGGGGTGGAACACACCAATGCTGATAGTCTATCTAGGTTTGACAACTCCCTAGAGCAGTGCTTCCCAAACTGTTGACTCCTTGGGCCCCCAAATTTGTACTATGTAAAAAAACAAAAATTAAAACAGTATTTTACAAAAAATGCACAAACAAGTGTACATCAAACAAATACTCGAATTACTAAAAATCATGTTATTTTATATTGAAAAAAATTTGATAAATCCAAATATTTTAATAGGTAGGTTTGTGATGTATCTTGGAGAATAACTTTTCAATGTTTGGTTTTATTTCATGGTACAAGTCTCCTGCTATTGCCTGACTGGATCTCCAAGCAGCTCTGGCAAATGTTGACAGATCAGTGCCCGTATGGGGCACATCAAGTGCAGCGAGTGTACCTGACCACAACAAAGGGGGCTTGGAAGGTATTCTACAACACCTTTACCATTATATATTGAATTGAAGTAGCTTTTAAAGCATAGTAAATTACCTTACTGTGCACCAGGATACGACAATCTTCGTTGGGCCTCTTTAATGATTCCCTCACTATCACCCTCCAACAGTGCCTCTCATGTCTCCATAGCCCCTCTGTCAGATGTATTTAATTTGTTTTATAGCACCTCTCATGCCATTGTAGGGTGTCAGAGCACTGTACATCACACACATACAGACACAATGAATCATACTTTTGAAAAGCTGGGTATAGAAAATTTTGCATTAGGCAAAAGGGACCACAGGGTGTAGGATTCACGTCATCCATACTCATAGGACTTTTTTAAGAGTGATTGTCTGGAGAATCAAAAAATCAGTATTCAGAATACAGCAGTGGTTAACGTTGTCTTTAATAATAAGGATCTATTTCTACCTTAACAAACCTTTTTTAGCAGCACCAGGATAATGAAAGACTGGGAAAAAACGTAACTTACTAACAAGTATCATGCAGTTTGCATCCAGCTCTTTGAAAGCAGTTCATAGCTCATTATGCTAGATTATCAATTGTGACTTATGAACTGCACAGTAAGAACAGAATCTCTGTGACAAAAGCAGTAACCCACTGAGCTATGCACATAAAATATTGTTTTTTGAAATGCATGATACACCTTCTTGTAGCAGGCATTTTAACCTTCAGCGCTACCTTAGATGAGTGTACCTTGGGTAATTGTGCGCTTTACAAATACTGGATTTCATATCACTTGATTTTTGATTCAAAGCTGCCACTGGACAAAACTCCCATCCATCTCCAGCAGCTACATTATTCACCGGAGTTAACTTGACATGTTTATTGTTGCCTGAAAACTGCTGATTACTCAAGAAACTTTGCAGTGCTTTTTTAGCTGCTGCCTGCAGTCCCCCTGGGAATGTGTCTCAGACCCTTAAAGGCCAGCGGACCATAGTTTGGGAACCCCTGCTCTAGAGATGGGTAGATTTCCCTACTTTCACCTTGGGGGACACATGTTAGACCTGTCATCCTTAGGGAGGTTTTCCGCAGACATTTTGCCTTTTGAATCTTGTTTTTGCTGATTAATTTTGTTGGCCTTGGGCCTTTGAGCCCTTTACCACTGCTAACCAGAGCTAAAGTGCATGTGCTTCTCACCCTAAACATGATGACATTGATTTACACTTGATTAGCATATTTGTTGTACTGGTAAGTCCGTTGTAAAGTTGTATACCATATACCCAGACCCTGTACCTCAAATGCTACTAGGGGGCTGCATCACTGATTGTGCCAACCAGAGAAGTTGCCTGTGTGTGTAGTTTACTGCTACTTCAACTTGGCATTTAAAACCACTTGCCAAGCTTTAAACCTCCCTTTCATTACATATAAGTACTCCCTAAAGCAGGGGTCTCCAAACCAGTCCTGGCGAACCGGATCCATGCCAGATTTTTAAAATTACTACATGTATCTCTATGGGGATATCCAAAAAATCTGGCATGGATCCGGCCCTCCAGGACCGGTTTGGAGACCCCTCCCCTAAAGTATGCCCTAAGTAACCCTAAGGGCAGGGTACTATGTTAGTAAAAGGTAGCACATGTACTTTTATGTTTAGCATGTTCTGGTAGTTTTATTGTTGCTCCTCTCATTGGCTAGTGTTGGGAATTCCTTCATAACATTTTAAGCTGTAATTCCCGGACAGAAATGAGTAGCTTTTTCATGTTTTGTATCTTTGGAATGGTAATGATAAATCCTCCTTGCTGGTGACGTTGGATTTAACATTACTCTTTTAGAAATGCCACTTTTAGAAAGCGACCAAAAACCACAACCAATTGCCAATGCTGCTGGTGATTACAAAACTAATTAGAAACGGAAGATTGAACAATACATCACTTCATCTTAAAGCTTATTAGTCGCTTTTGTTATAATTTTTAATTTGATTATCTCTCTAAAGAGTTATCTTTTTATATCAATATATACAATACATTACAAAATAACCCACAACAACATTTCTGACACATTAGTCAACAAATCTCACCACACTCACTTCTCCATTCATATTACAATCATACTCATAAACTTTAATACATTTACATACTGGAAACCAAACAATAATAATTCATAAGAAATTTTCTTTTCTGTTGGAAAAAATACTATACACTTTTTACATTTAATGAACCTAATTCATTTGAATAAATCAGTTTTAAGTAGGACTACACTTATAAACAAACAATTGTTTGCTTCCTCCAATGCTCTACGCGTTTCAAACCCTTTGGATTGAGGGATCCTCATCAGGACCAAACCTCACTACAAAGAAAAGACACCATTCAAAGATTGCCCTTATTCTGACTATTACACGGCTCAACCAGTTTTGTCTACTGCAGCATCTTACCTCTAAGTGAGATCAATGACAAATGCCATGAATGGCTTGTATAGGAGATGGTGAATCTAAGGCAGCCAGTAGGAGTAGGGGAAACAGGGGACACAGAGAAAGAAAGGGATAAGTGACTGTCTTGTCCGTGCTCTTGTATTTACTATAAGTTTGATGTAATGCCACATTGGACTTACATTGCTGTCTCTTTTTGAAGAAGCACAATTGATGGCAGCATGGGTAACACCGGTGAAAACTCTCTCGACACACTACAAAAGTGGAGACATTTGTTTAACTCCGTGCTGAACGAAGCCACATTTCTCTACATGCCATAATTTTAAAATTGATAAGATCGCTTACCTTCCCTTGTGGGCTTGCTTTCTAATTATTGTAGTCTGATGAATCCCTGTAGGGAAAAAGGAGGGACGGAAGTTGTAATCCAATTTGTTGAAAATGTCTCAATGAAAATGAAAAAACGGGGTGCCTACATCGGCGGTCAACTGACCGAGCTTGTGATTAATTCTATTCCGAGTGCAGTGGCCTATCGTTGTGCCTGTTGTTCAAGGGGCTAGACGTTGTTTATCAATCATGCCGAAGCACTCATTGGATTGGTAGTTCGCTCGAAGGTAGAACAGCCCGAGTGTGCCTGCTCATGCAAATGGAATCAGCGTGGGTTTTAACAATGCGTGATGGCTTAAGACGCTTGTTTCGTGGGTGTTTGTTATATATAGTTCATCTTGATTTATGTTCGAACCCTTTTTCCAATGTAGCAAAGCGGCGCCAGCTTTCTTGAAACACTGTATTTATTCATGTAGTCAATTCCCTGATCAATGTTGCAGATTAAAAAAATCGAGGTGAAATTAGAATTTTATCAATGACGTTTCCAAAACATTGGTCACAAAGGCATCAATGCGTCATTACGATGAAGCGCAATGCCTCCAACGGGCTTGTGGTGCTTGTGTTCATGGAACATGCAGTTTCCATAGGACTCGCCTCCTTTTCTATTACCTGATAGTGTGACAAACTTATTATAATTGGGTTATCCACAGGGGTCAATCTTTAATTATGCTTCTGTCTACCAGAATTCACTATGATTTTTCATGTAGAGGTTGTAAGATAGGGGATAGATCATGCTGATGAAAAGGTCTTGGCCCTACAACGTATACAGTTCTGAGATCTCATTTAAGCCTGACACCGCTGTGTCAAATTTCCCTATAAGTAATGCCTCTCTTCTTGATAATTTTTGTTCTCTGTCACCTCCACGGGGATCTCTCTCCATATTTGAAATTACTGTCCACTGTAGGTCTTTTTCTGTATGTAATTTTTTGATCCAATGGTTTACAAGGGGTGCAGTTTCCACTTTTTTTCTAATACGCGATTTGTGTTGACTTATCCTCTGATGAATTTCTTGGCTTGTTTTTCCAATATATAATAACTCACAGGGGCAGGTTTTCCCATATGTCACAAATGTTGTTTTACAATTGGAAAAGGTTTCATGCTTCCAGTGTATTCCTCTGTGAGTGAACAGTGCACCTTAATTGTTGACTCACAGCAAATGCACGTCCCACATTTGTGGTGGCCCTTGACTGATTCCATTCTCATAAGTTGTCTTAATGTAGGTTTCGGTTCCCTTTTTAATGCCGCCCTTACGATATAGTTTGATATACTGCTCTCTTTTTTGAAGGCAAATAAAGGAGTTGTCTTGAAGACTTCATCCAGTTTCTTCAGAAGGTGCCAATTTTGATTGATTACTTTTTTCAGTCTGTTAGAATCCGGGCAAAAGGTGGTTACACAATCTTAGCGTTGTAATGAGGGCTTCCTTTTTCTTTCTAGGAGCGTTTCACGGGGGGTCCACCAAGCATGCTTCATGGCTGCTTTAACCAATTTTCTTGGATAGCCACGCTCTTTTAGTTTGTTCACCAAATTGTTGACATGTATAATATACTCGTCCTTATAGGAACAATTGAGACGGATCCTTAAAAATTGTCCATAAGTAATATACTGAACAAAAATTATCAAGAAGAGAGGCATTACTTATAGTGAAATTTGACACGGCGGTGTCAGGGTTAAATGAGATCTCAGAACTGTATAAGTTGTAGGGCCAAGACCTTTTGACCAGCATGATCTACCCCCTATCTTACAACCTCTACATGAGAAATCATAGTGAATTCTGGTAGACAGAAGTATAATTAAGGATTGACCCCTGTGGATAACCCAATGATAATAAGTTAACAGTTTGTCACACTATCAGGTGATAGAAAAGGAGGAGAGTCCTATGGAAACTGCATGTTCCATGAACACAAGCACCACAAACCTGTTGGAGGCATTGCGCTTCATCGTAATGACGCATTGATGCCTTTGTGACCAATGTTTTGGAAACGTCATTGATAAAATTCTAATTTCACCTCGATTTTTTTAATTCGCAACATTGATCAGTGAATTGACTACATGAATAAATACAGTGTTTCAAAAAAGCGGGCGCCGCTTTGCTACATTAGAAAACGGGTTCGAACATAAATCAAGATGAACTATATATCTCACAAACACCTGCGAAAAAGCGTCTTTAGGCCGCACGCATTGTTAAAACCCATGCTGATTCCATTTGCGTGAGCAGGCACACTCAGGCTGTTCTACCTTCGAGCGAACTACCAATCCCATGAGTGCTTCAGCATGATTGATAAACAACATCCAGCCCCTTGAACAACAGGCACAACGATAGGCCACTGCACTCGGAAGAGAATTAATCACAAGCTCGGTGAGTTGACCGTCGATGTAGGCACCCCGTTTTTTCGTTTTCATTGAGACATTTTCAACAAATTGGATTACAACTTGCGTCCCCACTTTTTCCCTACAGGGATTCATCAGACTACAATAACTAGAAAGCAAGCCCACAAGGGAAGGTAAGCGATCTTGTCATTTAGAAAATTACGGCATGTAGAGAAATGTGGCTTCGTTCAGCATGGATTTAAACAAATGTCTCCACTTTTGTAGTGTGTCAAGAGAGTTTTCACTAGTGTTACCCACGCTGCCATCAATTGGGCTTCTTCAAAAAGAGACAGCAATGTAAGTCCAATGTGGCAGATACCAGGCAGATCACTGAAGATCCCACTGAAAGACTCAAGAACACCATTTCTATGATGATCCATGAGGCAGAAACAAATGGGTGGATCACAGGAAAAGAAGCAGACTATCTATTTGCAAAAGAACCAAAGATCCCCCATTTTTACTCCCTACCCAAGATACATAAAAACAAGTCACCACCTCCAGGACGTCCGATAGTGGCAGGAATAGGATCACTCCTAGAACCACTTTCAAAATTTGCAGACGAATACCTCAAACCCCTTGTTCAAAAGACGCCCACCTATCTCAAAGATACAAGAGATTTACTGGTACAAATCATAGATATACCATTTGACCAGAACACGATGCTCCTAGTGGGACTAGACGTGGAGTCGCTCTATACGAGCCTACCGCAAGATGATACCCTCCAGATGCTCGAAGATGTTCTTTTTAATGAAGATTGGAACTACCACACACCTAGACACTTCATCTTAGAGTGCTGTCAACTAGCCCTCAAAGAAAACCTTTTCGAATATAATGGAGTTTTATACCTGCAAAATCATGGTACATCCATGGGCAGTGCATTTGCCCCTTCGGTGGCCGGATTGTACCTGAGCCACTTTGAGGATCAACATATACTCAATGAATGCAATCCGTACTCTTCCAGTATTTTATACTGGAAGAGATACATTGATGATATTCTCCTCATATAGGATATCAAACATGACTTGAAGTTGTTCATCAATTGGCTTAATGAACGTGACCCCTGGCTTAAATTTACATACACAGCCAACAGCTCGACCATAGACTTTTTGGATCTTACCATCTTTGCTGAAAACAATCAACTAAAAACAAGGACATACACAAAACAAACTGCTAAAAATAGCTTACTTTCTTACAAAAGCTATCACCCCAAACCCTTGAGAGATAATTTGCCATATAGTCAGTTTCTAAGAATCAAAAGAAATTGCACAAAAACTGAAGACTACAAGGCACAAGCATTAGAACTCAGCATGAAACTTAAACAGAGAGACTATACACCAGACACCATTCGTAAATGCATGAAACATGCCAACAATCAACCCAGGGAATTTCTTTTACAAATTCACCCTAAAGACCCCACACCAGACCTGGTCACATGTGTGACAACATTTTGCCCCTCGACATATGAAGTCCAAAAACTGGTGAACAAAAACTGGAAAATTCTCAATACTGGGAAATTTGATTGGCCTAAACCCCGGTTCGCAAACAGAAGAACAAAAAATTTGCGAGACACTCTGGTACATACCCGTCCCAGAAGTATACAAACACAAGAGATAACCAGAGACATCTCAATGTCACCTGTAAGTGGACATTACGAGCACCTGCTTTATTTTATCTATTAGAGCTTCCTGTTGAAGCTAACTTAGTAACTATTTTAGGATGGCGCTGGTAGCTTGCCGGCGCCATCGTAAAATAGTTACAAGTTGACAGGCCAGCCAGGCTTCAACTTTTGCCCCCGGAATCCACCGCGCGGATTTGCGAATTCGCGGTAAATTCGTGGGAGTTCGCGGATCGCGAATTTACCGAAAATTCGCAAAATTAGCGAGCGGAACGGATTTTGCGCTCATACTTACACATTACCCCTGTGGTAATTGTACAGCCTGTAAATATACCACTACTTTAAAACAGCTACAACTCTCAGAGACTCTCCTATGGACCCAAAAACAACATACCAATTGTAACTCCTCTCATGTCATATACATGGCAAGCTGTCCCTGTCAAAAACTATATATAGGGATGACCTGCAGAAAGGTAAAGACATGAATAGGAGAACATAGAAGTAATATAAGGCTGAAGAAGACAACCACAAAACTTTGTGCACATTTCATAGAGGCTGGACATTCCTGTGAGGACATACGATGGACAGTGATAGAAATGCTCACTGAAAAGACCCAAAATGCTGAAAAAAAGCTCTACGAGAAAGAACAAAGATGGGTGGACCGTTTGAAAACCCATATCTTGGGACTGAATGACAATGTACCTTGGCATCAATTTGCAGTACATTTGGAAAGGGGCGACCACTCGGTCCCCCCGAACGTATGGTTGGGGACCCAGATCCTCCCGGGAAACCATTTTGGGCGGGGGGCGTGTCACGGCTGGTATGCCCAAAGCGGCGTAGCTGGGGCGCGCCTTTTCCCGCCCAAGAGGGGTTGTCCTAGACACCTACACCGATGGCCACGCCCAGTAGGCGTACCGGCGGAGGGTTCACGCCCTCCCGACGAGGAATAAAGAGAGCGGGAATCCAAAGAAGCATCCTCTTGTTCCTGTGCTTGGAAGCTGCACCCACTCGTTGCACGTGAGCCCTCGACGGAACAAGGAGCAATTTTGAGAATTTGTAATTCTTGTGTTTCTCTTTCAGCGATTTCAAGGCTAAGAGACCTAGGACCGTTTCTGATCATCTCAGAGTGAATACTCGAAGGGAATGTCTGGCAAGAAGGCAGGAAAGAAGTCCGAGACTGACCAGATGCTCCGAATGTTGGTTAACAGAATGACGAAGATGGAACGAAACGTAGGACGAGATATGGCGAACATGAAGAAGCAGATGGCTGCGATGAACAATCCGGGTAAACCAAAGAAGGTAATAGGCCCGGCATTGCCGGGTGTTGACCCGGAGGGTAGGGGGAAGCGGGTCAGGAATAGGGCCCCAGGGGGGGAGGTCCCCGTCCCCGAGGTACCCCCGGTGAGCCCTGCCATTTCGGTCGAGGCCCCGGTACTCCCAGACCCGGGTCAGCCGATACCGGTTGTGATTATGCCCGCTAGCGAGGTAGACATGCCACCTGAATTGGCCGCCCAGTTGGCCGCATGGCTCGGCAAGAAAACGGGGGGTGCTACGGCACCTGGAGACACGGCCGCAGAGGCCAGGTTACTAATGCAGCAGTTGCGGCAGTCGCGAGATGCCGCAAAGGCGAATCTCCCTCTTGTCCCCCCACAGGTAACCTCGGAAGGACCGGCAGCTGGCGTGGAAAAAACAGCAGGAACGTCAACCGAACCCGGTAAGCAGGCATTGCCACTTGCGGGGGGGGCTCATTGCCCTCAAGACGGGAGAAAGTGGTTCAACATATCCCGTTGGCCACGAAAGAGTTAATTTGGGCAGACAAGTATGTTAATATGTTTTCTCTGTTAACTGACCATCGCGAGATGGAGTATGCTAAAACGCAGAAAGATTTGTGGCACCCGAGTGTCTGGCGAGCCAAGATGGCGGGATTCAGGGTGGATGAAACAATAACAAATTGGGCCAAGGCCTTTGCGATGTTTACTGCAATTATTGGGGAACGTAAGCCCGAGGTTTTGCCTGAATTGTCTTGCTACCAGGCACGAATAATGGATTTTTATGAAACATATGAAGGTAATGAATGGATGGGTTACGACATGAAGTTCCGTAAGGCCAAGGAGTTCGATGCATCTCTGACGTGGGATTGTCTCGACTCGATTTCTTGGCAGAAGCAGCTCCTGCCGGGCACGACGAAGACGTCCTCGCCAGGTGGGAATGGGTCGGGGTTTTCCCGCCAACAGCCCACGGTGCCCTTTCGAGCGGGCGCCGGTGGCGATCACCAAACAAGGCCCGGGGTGAATGGGGGAAAGCGGGGGGTCTGTTGGAGCTTTAATAGGGGCAACTGCTCCAGACCGCAAGGGACATGTAAGTTCAGGCATGCATGTGCGGGTTGTGGGAATTCCTCGTACCCGGAAAGTTCGTGCAGATCCAAAAATGGTGGGTGGGGAGGTAAGGGCGGGTCCAAACAAGACTGAGGAGGGTCACTGAGTACCGTTACCTACCCCCGTTGATATCATGGCAATAACCCCCTGGCTAAACAAATACCCTGATCATGTCTCCGCTGGGGTGCTGAGGAACGGATTCTTATATGGTTTCCGCATCCCGACGGGGGATTATCGTGGGGAATCATTTTGTAGAAACCAATTATCGGCTCGGCATAATCCAGTGGTGGTAGAGAAGAAGATTGGAAAAGAGGTTTTACTAGGCCGGGTGGCAGGCCCATATCAGCACCCTCCAGTGGCAAATTTTATCTGTTCCCCGTTGGGAGTAGTCCCCAAAAAAGACCCAGGGGAGTTTAGGATGATCCATAACTTGTCAGCACCGAAGGGTCTCTCGGTGAACGAAGCGATTGACCCAGGAGTTTGTTCGGTGCGGTACGCATCCTTCGATGATGCTGTCACCATGTTGAATCGCCTGGGGCCCGGAGCGCTGATGGCGAAGTCAGATATCGAGTCGGCGTTCCGGTTGCTCCCGGTACACCCACAGGACCAGCGTCTGTTAGGCTTTGTGTTCCAAGGACGTTACTACATGGATAGATGCATGCCAATGGGTTGCTCCATCTCTTGTGCCTATTTTGAGAAATTCAGCTGTTTTTTGGAGTGGGCGTTCACTGAGGCCACTGGGCATAGCCATGTTATGCATTACTTAGATGATTTTCTGTTCTTGGGGGCAGCCGGCGACACAACATGTGCACAGGCGCTACAGGAGTTTTGCATCCTCATGAGGGAATTCGGGGTGCCATTGGCACCAGGTAAGACGGTGGGACCATCTACTTCACTCGAGTTTCTGGGAATTGAGCTCGATTCTGTGGAGGGATGTTTCCGTTTGCCGGTAGGGATAATAGCGAAATGTAGGGCTTCCCTGGAACTATGCCTTAGTAAGGAGAAAGTGACCCTGCATCAGTTACAACAGGCAGTGGGTCAGCTTAACTTTGCCCTGAGGGTGATACCAATGGCCCGCCCCTTTTCACACTCTATTGCACAGGCTATGGTCGGTCTCAAAGAAGGACACCACCGCACGAGACTGTCTGCAGAGGTTCGCCAGGACATGCGCATTTGGTTAGCATTCCTGGCGGACTTCAACGGTCGAGTAGTGTGGAACAAACCGCCAGCGTCTTCGGACGAGCTAGGTTTGTGGACTGACTCAGCGGGGAGCGTGGGATTTGGCGCCATTTTCGGCAATCGATGGTCGGCGCTAACATGGCCGACATGGTGGCACACCAGCGGCCTCACAAGTAACATTGGTTTCCTCGAGCTATTCCCTATATTTGTGGGTCTGAGGGCATGGCCGGACGAGTTCAGAGATCGCTCGGTGGTATTTTGGTCTGACAATATGACTGTTGTTGAATGTATACATAATCAGGCAGCACGCTGCAAGTGGATATTGAGATTGCTGAAAGAAATTGTACTAATTTGTATGAGACTAAATGTACAATTCAGGGCAACGCATGTGCCGGGGGTACTGAATCATGCTGCTGATGCACTCTCTCGTTCACATATGCAGGCGTTCAGGGGTTATCTACCTTCTGCGGACCTAGCGGCAGCACCATTCCCCGAAGTACTCTGGCTACTCGGTGCCCCGGATTACAAGACCTCGTGGCAGCAAGCCTAGCCCCCAGGACAAGGAAGGCATACGAAGGAGCGTTTCGTTCCTATTGTGCATTTTTGGGTCCGGCAGGGGAACAGACATGGGGTCAGGAGGATTGCTTCCTTAGGTTTCTGGTAGCATTACATAGGGAAGGCCGATCAGTGGCAACGGCCAATAGGCACCCTATTTCATTCATGGCGCAGGTGCATGGCGTCAAGGACCCGACATCTTCCTTTTTGGCAAAGAAAGCCCTTTGGGGCTGGCAGCGCCTTGAGGGTCGGAGAGTAGACGAGAGGCGCCCGATTGGGTTAGAGAGGTTTTCCCTGCTCATGACGATACTACCCACGACATGTTCCTCCCAATTCGAGGCAGTTCTGTTCCGGGCCGCTTTTGCATTAGCATTACATGGGGCTATGCGGGTGAGCGAACTGGTAGCAAAGAATAAGAACGATGTGGAGGGAGGTCTGTGTAGGAATCACATCCTGATTAGGGGTGATTCAATGGTGGTTACAATAGCTAAGTCCAAGACTGACCAGACAGCTATGGGAGACAGTGTTGTGGTCCAGCGCATGCAAGGGTCCCCCATGTGCCCGGTAAAGTGCATTGAGGAATATCTGGCGCTGAGGGCGGATACATGGGGTGGGAGTCTGTTGAGGCACATCGATGCCACCCCACTGACGAGGTTTCAGTTTCAGAGGGTGCTAACATTGGCAATCGCGGCGGCGGGCTTGGACCCGGGCGATTTTGGGACCCACTCCTTCAGGATAGGGGCTGCTACTGAGGCTACAGCCAGGGGTCAGAGTGCTGAGGAGGTGAAACTGTTGGGACGATGGTCCTCGAATTGTTTCAAAAGGTATGTGCGCTTGCACATGTTGTGAAGTCAAGTTACATGCACTCACGCTTCTTGTCTTCTGTTTGATTTACAGTTTCGCGAGCATGTTATGCGGGGCGGAATTTGCAGTCGACCCAGCACCTGGGGACCAGCGGTCAGAGATCACCGGCTGAGGAGAGAGTGGTGTGGGTCGTGGGCCACTCATACGTGAGGCGGGCCGGGGACGTATTCAAAGCAGGTGACGCGACTCACGCAGCTGGGGAATACGGGTACAGAGTGACCTTCCACGGAAGGGGCGGGCTCTGTATTGACCAGTTCGAATCTTTTGTCGAGGGACTCTTAGGGCGGCAGAGGTCACCGCCATCTGTAATCATAGTAGACCTGGGGGGCAACGACATGGTGACACTCGGTAGGCGATTATTACTCGAGCGAGTTTTGTCCACTGTTAGCTGGCTGACGAAAAGGATCCCTGGGTGCACGATTGCATGGTCCCATATGATTCCCAGGAAAGTATGGCGGGGGGGCCTTTCGGTGTCAGCACTGAACCATTCAGTAAAAAAGGTCAACAACAAAATTGGTAGGTTGTTTCGCTCAGCGCAGTTGCACAGTATTCCGCATGGGTGTATTCGGGGTGATCACATGTATCTCGAGGATGGGGTTCACTTGTCCCGGGAGGGGAATGTCTTACTCATAGGAGACTTCATAGCATGGCTAAAGGGTTTAAGAAAGCATGACCTTTAGGAGGAGTTTGTGGGGGGGCCGGATAGCCGGTCAACTATCCGGCCTGTGGCGGTAAGGTCATGATCGGTGAGCAGTAATTTCAAGGTCCCTAGAGGGGGGCGCCACCCACTATGGATGGGAGCGCCTGGGGGGAGGTGGCCATTGGCCCCTCCCACGGGGAGGCGGCACCCACTAAGTATGGGTCGCCTAGGGGAAGACGGCCATAGACCCCTTCCAGGGGAGGAGGCGGCTATATGCCCCTCCTACGAATTTCCCGGGGCCCGGATATCTGCGACGGCGGATGTGATAGACAGTGTGGGGTGGGAGGGGGAGTCCACGCTGCCTTCTTACAGACACCTCACACGGGTCCTCGGACGACCTTTAAGATGGCGTCGAGTTTAAATGGGGGGCCCCCAACAAGACAAGGGAAATTGGAGTTGGCACAGAGGGTACAGTCCTCTGCGCATGCGCCACTCACACCGTGAGGGCGAGAGTTTTGGTAGTAGGGATCTGACACCGGTTGCGACCTTGCCGTTGGCCCGTAATGCTAGGATGTACAATTTTAATTTAGAAAGTATGCATTTGCAGGATGTTAGACTCGGCTAGGAAAACCTTTGTATTAGAGATTTGTTAAGGTTAGCCAATGAACATGTCTTCATCGAAATGTAATAAATGAAAATTGTACATGATATGAAACTTTTATTTAATGTTTTAATTTTGTTTCATATTTTAATAAATACGGCCGGGAGGGTAACTCCCTCCCGCCTTCCAAAAGTTCAGAACTGCGTTCGTCTCCCATCATTGGGGATTGTGTTGGGAGGGGGTGACGGGTATCCCGGCCATAAGTTTCTGAATCACCACACATTGAATATACGTTGTACTGATACTGTCAATCCCGTCCACCCTACCTTGTATATAACAAGGACACCATGTAGAGCATAATGATACCTCGAGAAACCTAACTATTAGAATGACCTTATCGCTCAATTTGACACTCTAATTGCACCTCACCTAGGCAATCCTTTCTACTCTCAGAATAATTTTATTTCCATTGCCACGTATCATTACGGTTTAAACACTTCCGTTTTTGATTTAATGCTAATAATGGTATTACCCTTTTGACGAATACCCTTTTAAAGCTGCATTCATAGAATTACACTCTCATGCAAACTGTCTTCGTGCAAACCGTTTTCAATAAAGTTACACCTTTCAAATCTAACCTACAAAAACGCGCGCCTGATGTCTGCTCCGAGTCCAGGGGCAGAGTCAGCACAAGCGGAGAAATCGCTCATACACGCGGGTAATGGCGGCGGTCGAACTATGTGAGGTATACTCTTCCAAACAACGGTAAGAATACCTTCTAATAATCTCTTGCCTCCTTCCTCCTTTTTAGCTCTATGGTCCCCTGACGAAGTCTTCGACTTGACGTTAATGGGTAAGACTAAGAAAGATTATTTCAGTGAACCCGCCCGTGTTACGATCTTTTACATTTTGCAGATGCTCGAAACTACACCGCTTTAATACTCTGCGCTATGTAAGTTCCTGAGGCTCAGGGGTCTACGTACACGCAGTCCTCGTTTCTCGTTCCAAAAAATCCCTAACGGTAACTTTTAATTGACCATTAGGAGCGAATTACTGCTACTAAACCCTGCGTTATGCTAGTGCTTGGGCTCAGGGGTCTTAACACATGCAGACCTTATCACACGTCCCTAAGCCCTTTATTTTCCATCACCCATTACCCGTAAAAACCAATGTTTTTTGAGACAAATAACCACACTCACAATAGAGTGTACACATATGTTTAATGCAGACGTCGCATCTCTTATTGCCTTCACCATTCTCCTTTTTCCTCTGCCCAACAAGGTTCTCTTCCACGTTTTGAATTGTAAATACAGAAACCCAGTTGATTAGACTACAGCTAACTCTGGAGCCCCCTAATACACTATGATACTTAATCCACGTGTATTATATACTTGTCTGTTTCTCTCTTTTTCAGGTCTAAAGAGAATGAGTGGTCATTGAATACCCTATAAATAATCTACCCATTCAAACTACATGAATTGTGTAAGTAATTATTCTATGTTTGTCTGTCTGTTAGTCCTGACGAAAGCCCCATAGACTCCGTTGAGCCAGAGGGGGCTGAAACATGTCGACACTTTTTGGAAAGTCACACTTCTAGATCTAGTAACACGATCTAGTACAAGTACCGATTTAGTTTTATATACTAGATCTTCACCACCCATTAAAGTTTTTAGGTGTGGATCTAATTTTATTCTTTTTTTCTTTTGCACACACCCTATCCTAACGGGGGCGTATTTTTCATCTCTGGACACTGCAATCTAGACCAGAGGAGCCTCTGGATGAGGCAGGCACCCAGCACACTCTATGGTATCCAATGATAACTGCCAGAACTACAATGTAGGGGCGGATGAAAGATATATACCGCATTACCAACGAACATTGAGTTTTTGAGGATACCATAGTTATTCTATCCAATGGTTTAGAATTGTAACAAGTGTCCATTTTCTCCCACTTGATTACTCTCAATGTGGCATTACATCAAACTTATAGTAAATACAAGAGCACGGACAGGACAGTCACTTATCCCTTTCTTTCTCTGTTTCCCCTGTTCCCCTACCCCTACTGTCTGCCTTAGATTCACCATCTCCTATACGAGCCATTCGTAGCATTTGTCATTAAGCTCACTCAGAGGTAAGATGCTGCAGTAGACAAAACTGGTTGAGCCATGTAATAGTCAGAATAAGTGCAATCTTTGATTGGTGTCTTTTTTCTTTATAGTGAGGTTTGGTCCTGATGAGAACCCCTCAATCCAAAGGGTTTGAGATGCGTAGACCATTGGAAGAACCAAACAATGGTTTGTTTATAAGTGTATGTCCTACTTAAAACGGATTTATTCAAATCAATTAGGTTCATTAAATGTAAAAAGTGTATAGTTTTTTTTCCAACGGAAAAGAACATTTCTTATGAATTATTATTGTTTGGTTTCCAGTATGTAACTGTATTATAGTTTATCAGTATGATTGTAGTATGAATGGAGAAGTGAGTGTGGTGAGATTTGTTGACTAATGTGTCAGAATTGTTGTTGTAGGATACTTTGTAATGTATTGTATATATTGATATAAAAAGATAAAGCTTTAGAGAAAAAATCAAATGAAAAATTAAAATAAAAGCGACTAATCAGCTTTAAGATGAAGTGATGTATTGTTCTTTCATCCGTTTCTAATTAGTTTTGTAATCAGCAGCAGCATTGGCAATTGGTTGTGGTTTTTGGGTTATCGGTGCTCAGCCTTGCTGCTTATGAGCCATACCCTTTATTGTTATTTACTTTTAGAAAGTGGACATTTCTCTGGACTAAACTGCTCTTTGTTCCTTAAAGACTGTCTCCAATGCACATCCAGGTTGGGTGACAGATGCAGTTTGTACATTCCCTTTAGACAGCCACAAACACAGGTAGGTGAAGATTATCTGCATTCCAAGCACTCCTCGGCATTCATCTCCATTCTGATGGTCTTCTTGGGCAGGGAGGAATGGGATGGACTGACACTTCTGCTTCAATAGGTAGTGTGCTGTCTACACCAAAAGCACTGATTTACACCCCCCCACACACACACACAGGCAGCCTGGCAGTCATGACTAGGTTGAAAGGGGTCCTTGTGCACTTCATAGAGCTTCTTTGAAGTCACCCTCTACATCAAAGGCACTTTTGGGCATAAATATTGGGTCTCTGGATCTTGAACAACAAATCTACCAGAGGGACTTCTGTGCTTCATAAAGGACTCAACTAGACTAATTTTCTGGAAGGACTGCTTTTCTGCTTGTTGCACTGCTGCCTGCTGCGCCCTGACTCTGCTGAAGGAGATCTGGACTTTGCCTTCCTTTCAAGTGATCTCCAAGGGCTTGCTCGCTTACCTAATGTTTTCTGAAGTCTCAGGGATGCAAACGTCTTCCTGCAATTTTGGTGGTGCTTCTGGACTCTGCCTACTGTCATTCTCACCCTCGCCTGAGGTGCCTTCTCTAAGTTCTGGGCATCAGAATCGGTGGGTTCCGCAGCTGTTTTGCATACAAACTCCCTTATCTTCACCTTTGTGGCAATTGGAACTGACGCATCGCCCTTCGATTCTGACACAGAGGCTGTTGGATGACAATGTTTCTACAGTCTGTGCTGCCCGGTGATGATGCATTACCTTCACTCTGCGAAGCTCAATGACTATGCAGTGCCCCAACCGCATGGGAAAGATCGGCGCATCGTGCTATGAGCGTTGACACTTTCCTCCATCCAAGGTACTGCCTCAGTATGCCCTCTGTGGGCCCTGTAGCCAACCTCCCCTCTATCATGGTTGGCATGAACTTTGGATTTGCACCAATCCAGCAAGAACTCAAGTAACCTTTTACAGCTAGTGACTTCTAAGCATTTTTTTCCATTTAATCTTTAAAAATTAATATCTCGACTTCTACTGTATGGATTTTTGTTGTTTTGTCGTGTTTCACTGATATCAGCAATTTCTATTTTTCTAAACCTGTGTCGAGTATTTCTATGGTGTATTAATTGTGTTACTGTGTGTTTGTTGCACAAATATTTTACAAATTGCCTCTTTAGTTAAGCCTGACTCCTCTGTGCCAAGCTACCAGCGGATAAGCACAGATTATCTTTTAGTGTGTATCTAGCTTACTTTGTCAACATAGGTAGTTCCTGCCTGGCCCAGGTGAACACCTAAGCCAACCGGGAATCCCATTTCTAACAGGTTATGTGACTCTTCAAATTGGTTGATGGTATTTAATAGATGAGCAAATGCACACAAAGAGGGGGACTCTCTCCGACAATGGAGAAATCCTGAGGCAGGGAAAGGAAGCAATTGTAATGTAAATCCTAAAGCAACTGATTCAAACATATGGACACATATAAAACGTATCCAAACTTATTTTATTATCAATGTAGACAAAACATGACATTTACATAAATATACATACGAAAAAATACTCTAAAACAATTCAATTCAATCAACCACATCTATCATAACCCATGCACATTCACAAAATGAATATAGGACAAATCCAATACATCGATGATGCAATATCTTCTTCTTAGGTGCTAACATATAGAGAGGGTGATCACTAAGGCAGTATATAACTGTATAGACTTGGATTTAGCACAAGGCAGACAAATACAGAAACTCAATCTTCTTCTTATTGATAAATGCATAATGGCTGGAGTGTGTCCTGCAATCAACAGATCTCTCTACATATGTTTCGGCACACAGGCCTTCATCAGGAGAGTCTATCTCCATTGAATCAAATATTCCCTAAAGATATAGAATCAATATTATAAGAACACTGTGACATAAACAGGATATAAGATACTGTGTGTGTGATCGTTACCCATATTCCTGGGTTATGCCAGTGGTGCATGTCATTCAAGACCCCTTCACCTCGAGCAAATTCGCGTGCTTCACCTGAGTACGCCAGATATTGAAAAACGTGTGACCTACTAACTTAGCCAGTGACCTGCTTAGGAAGAGAAAGAGGGGATTGAATATAAAAAAGAATAACAATTGGATATAATATAATGAAAAACAATAAACAATAACACAGCATGCATAGCTGTTTAAGCACTTATCACACCACAAATGTAATCATGAACAATTCAGCAGCATCCTGGTTCCTGCTCACATATGGGTCAAGATGACGTGGTCAATACCACCAGTCTGTCCCATGAGTGGAAACTACTTGTCCTAAAGAGGAACCAACAAACAGATTGGTGTATTTTACAGCATATACAGTTACATTTGTGTGCATGCAACTGGCTCGGAGTGTAGGCTGCATATACCTCAAATGGCTATGTATAAATATCCTCACTAAAGGAATCACTGACAAAATATTGACAACCACAATATTGAGGTACCAAAATACCGGGACATAAATATTGATGTCAAGAATATCGACATCTTATCTACATCATGGTAAGTAAAAAAATATTGAAAAAATATAGATGTAAAAAATGTTGAAGTACAAAGTATCATTTTTTTAATATAAAAATGTATGTAAAATAAATTAAATAATACATATAACTTAGAAAAAATATGTATAATTATTAGAAAATATTAACTATTATAAATAATAAATGAAATATAAAAATAAATTAAACATACATATATAAAATGTAATATATATATCTTTACTTGATAATACTTAATAAATATTTATTTTAATAATTTTAAATTGTTAGAGTTAAATAAAAAATTATAAATACATATATACATTCATACACCTGAAACGTAAAAATAAAAAATAAAATATATTTATTATAGATTCAAATATTAATATAAATAATAATCTTTTAAAACTACTTTTTACACTACATTAAATGAAACAGTAGGGAAAGTGTTGGATAGCGGAAGAGTAAATAATACTATTCCCACTCCAGAGAGTGCAACAGTAGGGAAAGTGTTGCATAGCGTAGGGGTAAAATTTACTATTCCCACTCCAATGAGTGCAACAGTCGGGAAAGTGTTGGATAACGTAGGGGTAAGCATTACTATTCCCACTTCAGTGAATGCAACAGTAGGGAAAGTTTTGGACAGTGTAAAGGGTAAAGATTACCATCCCCACTCCAGAGAGTACAACAGTAGGGAAAGTGTTGGATAGCAGAGGAGTAAACATTGCCATTCCCACTCCAGAGAGTGGAACAGTAGGGAAAGTGTTGGATAGCATAGGGGTAAAAATCACTAATCCCACTCCAATTAATGCAATAGTATGGAAAGTGTTAGATAGCGTAGGAGTAAAAAATACTATTCCCACTCCAGAGAGTGCAACAGTAGGGAAAGTGTTGGGTAGCGAAGTGTAAAAATGACTATTCCCCCTCCAGATAGTTCAACAGTAGGGAAAGTGTTGGATAGCGGAGAGGTTCAAATTACTAATCCCACTCCAGAGAGTGCAACAGTAGGAAAAATGTGTTGGATAGTGGAGGAGTAAAAATTACTATTCCCACTCCAGAGAGTGTAATAGTAGGGAAAGTGTTGGCTAGCGTAGGGGTGAAAATTACTAATCCCACACCAATGAGTGCAACAGTAGGGAAAGTGTTGGATAGCTTAGGAGTAACAATGACTATTTCCACTCCAGAGAGTGCAACAGGATAGTGAAGGGGTAAAAATTACCATTCCGACTCCATAGAGTGCAACAGAAGGAAAAGTGTTGGATAGCCAACTGTAAAAATTACAATTCCCACTCCAGAGAGTGCAACAGTAGGGAAAGTGCTGGATAGAGTAGGGATAAAAATTACCATTCCCACTCCAGAGAGTGCAACAGTAGGGAAAGTGTTGAATAGCAGAGGGTTAAAATTAATATATATTTTTTTAAATGATCATGTACCTTACACAAATTGTCAATAACACAAAAATAGAAAATTATATAACACTTAAAAAAATAAAAAAAGATTGAAATATATTATAATGTTAACAAATTAAAATATTTATCTACAAACATAAATGTTTAACAAATTAAAAATAATTTACAAACAAAAAACTATAATTAATATAAATTAATTATAATCTAAAGCATTAATTATTAAACAAAACCAATAATTGTTATTTCCTACCCTATGACACCACACATTTTACAACACACATCTAAATTTGTATGAAAGTGTACCTCCATAATTAATATAATTAATATCAAATAATCAAATTATCAAACAAACAATTATTATTAATTATAAATCAATTTAGAACATTTAAAATTATTTTACTCACCAAATATTACCCCTATAAATTCTAATTCCCCATACAAAATAAAAGTAAACATTTTCCATAATTAGTCACTTATAAATAGAAAATATTTATTAATTATTTAAACTTTAAATATTCTCCACTCTCTTCCCCAACAAACACCACAAAACACACAAAAAATATTTACACATTTCCCATAAATAATTTAACATGATTAAATTATTATCCATAAACAACAACTTATTGTTAGTGAAGACTGCCTGCCTTTCAGTGGCGGCATTGCCACCACAGAAATGCATCTGTTTTGGCCCATGCTAATATGGCTGGTGGTGTCTGACAGATACCGCCACCATATTAAAATGTTCCGCCCCGGTCGCAAGGCGACCGGAGAGGAAAAGCGGCGGATGGTTTTTCCGCCCACCGCGATCCCCCTTGCCATAGTAAAATTGCAAGGGAGAAATGGGTGGCGGGTGGGTGAGGGTGTCTGGCAGATCGCCACTGCCCGCATGGCGGTGGCAATCCACCAGACATCCTAATTGGCCCATAAATAATTAAAAAAAAAATAACTTCCAACGCTATTCCCCTATAAACCTACAAACTACTCCTACATAATTGACACAATTATTATAATTACCAATTACTTAATAATAATTACCAAACAATTAATAAATCATTATTAATAAATACATTTGCACAAACAACACTATAAAATAAAAATAAAATAAATACAAAGAATTAAAAAAATTAAATTACTTGATTAAAATTAAATTACTTCCCACCCTATTCCCCTACAAATTCACAACCCACTCCTAAATACATAACACATTTAACATATTGATCAATTTATTAATTAATAAAAATGAATAACCAATTAATAATCCATTCATAAAAAATGTATTTATAAATGCTAATAAATACAAATTATAAAATACTTTATTATAATTCAATTACTTCCCCCCCGATTCCACTGTAAACCCAATACCTGCTCCTAAGTAAAAAGTAACACAATTAACTTAATTATCAATTATTTAATTAATACAAATTAATTACACATTAATACATAATTAATAAACATTATTTATAAATATCATATATTTTTTAATGTATTTATTTTAATTAAATTACTTCCCACCCTATTCCCCTATAAACCCACAATCCGCTCCTGAAATTATTATCATAATTACCTTCATTATCAATTAATTCATTAATAAAAATGAATAGCCAATTAATAATTAATTAATTAAAAAAATATATTCAAATACTAATAAACAGTACATATTAATTATGTCATTATAATTAAATAACTTCCCACCCAATTCCCCTATGAACCCACTACCCGCTACAGAACTAAAAAATGCAAAATGTATTTAACATAAAATTATTAACTTCTAAAAACTTTACACATACATTAAAAAAGCAATGCTTAAACAAAATAATTAGATCACATACTTTTAAAATACATACTAACATAAATAACACTAATATAAAAATCTCTAATATTACCAATGCTATTTTTACAAACAATATTACTGTCTTCGATATTACAAAAAACAATATTTCCTATCTTACTGTCAATATTCTGTACCAGGATATTCTTGCAGTTGATATTATTGTACCACGATATTTAAAACTCGATATTACAGTACTTCGAAAAAAAACAACTTGATATTCTCTCTGTGCACCTCGCTAAACATCACCAATCAATGACAAAATTATGTGAGTTCTGACAAGGGATTAATACGCTGCTTGGCACCAAAAATGAACTGTAGGCAGGCCAAAACGATTCCTGGTCCACCACGCTAAGGTAGGTCACAGCCCCATCAGTCGATAGTAATTCCTTACATATTTTGACTCAAAAGGGCTGTCAGGTTCTAGACAGATACAAATGACAATAATGAGTTTGAAATCAACATTGAGCTCTAAACTGCAATGCTGAGCCCGCTACAATATCCAAGAAAACGAATCTAATTACCTTAAAGGTACGAACCCGAGTTGTTCAATCACACAGAATTTCTGAGTATGTTACACCCCTCGGTTAGGTTTGAGTACTAGATGTAAATAAGTAGTGAAAAAAGAGAATGAAGTATTCTCTAAAATCTTTAATGCAATGTGTAACTTATTGAAGAGCCTACAAAGACGTAGTTGTTTACCTGCCCATATGACCTATATTGAGATATGGAACCCCTTGGGGCATTACATCTCAATGTAGCTTAGTGATCAGCTCGATCTGGCAATCACACAGACAGACGCTTCCTCCTCATATGGATATTGCGAAGGAAAGCGATAGCAGAGTTTCCAACAGTGTAAGGTAAATTGGAAAACAAATTTCACATTCTATTTACGTGGAGACGGAAGGCTCCAGCCTTTAGCATGAGAGTTCTAGTTCTGTAATAATGGATTGAATAGACAATGAAAATACAACGGTGGAAGCCCACAGAGTATGAGGATGACCAAGTGGTTCAATAAACTTTCAACTCACTTGAAGGGACTAATGCACATTTAGTATGATTTGTACCATGGGTATTATAGAATGTTAATGGCTATTGCATTTGGGGTGATGTATTCACATCAAACCACATGATGTAGTAGGCCAGATTGCATTCTCCCATGAGATTTCGTTATTGAGTCCTCGTTAGTGGGTATAAAGGGTAAAAATCCAATATACCTCACTTCTTTTTCATATCTGTAGGGAGTCACCTACCATGATTGTAATTTTTTCAAGAAAGACCCACTCGATTTCCTCAGGTGTGTTTTCTTTCTCAAGATAGTGTTTCACCAGGGGAGACATAACTCTGTGGGTACAGATAGTTGGAAGGTGCTCTGTGAAGCGGGTGGCTATGGGACAGGCTGTTTCTCCCACGTAACCTAGCCCACATGGACATAGTAACAAGTATACTATATCTTTAGTTTTACAATTAGTGAATGTTTTTAGGTGTACTACTGTGCGCTTTTTCATGGTGACATGTGCTGTTGCTATCGCCATATCATATGCTTCACAGGTGTTGCATTTGTAATTTCCTGTAACAGGGTTCTCTCCCGTATAGTGGATTGAATTCAACGGCTTTATTTGGCAAATGAGAACACACAACCAGGTCTTTTATGTTCCTATTCCGCTTATGTGCAAACAAAGGTCTGGGTATTTTTTTATCTTTTGCTATGCCTGCATTCAGAATGTGCCAATTGGCGTATATGATCTGACGGACCTTCTCATTCAAAGGTGAATGGTGGATAACACATACCAATTTGTCATTTTTGACTCATTGAATATTCCGTAAGAGATGATCTCTGTCATAAAAGTAAGCTCTTTTGAATGTTTCTCGTACCAGACGTCTAGGGTATCCTCTCACAATTCTCTTTATTATTTCATTGGCTCTTAGGTCATAGTTTGAAAGATTGTTTCAATTCATTCGAAGCTTAAGGAACTGTCCAAAGGGGATACTTTGCTTTTGGGCTCTGGGGGGAAACTATCAAAATGAAGTAATGTATTTCTAGCTGTTGGGTTCACATATTGGTCCACCTCCAAAAATTATGTCAAAATATCCAAGAATTCTATCTGCTTTCAACCTTTATGTGCTCTGATTTGCATTCTGAAAAACCCATCTAGGATGTCCATGGTCCCAGTCCAAATGAATAAAATATAATCAATGAAGATTGCCCAATGGTTTATGGATTCATATAAAAGTGCCACTTCATTATGTATATATTTCTTCTCAAATCTGGGCATATAGATATTTGCTACTGTGGGGAGGCCCCAATGCTGTCTCCTTTGATTTGTTTGTAACAACCACCAAACATTTCAAAAGCATTCTCTTCAAGGACCACATGCAGGCATTCAATGATGAACAGGCAGGGACCTTTCACATTATACTCCCTCATGAACCAGCTGACTGCTTTAATAGCACCAGGTTGAGGTATGTTAGTATAAAGAGATTCAATATCAAGGGTGACTACGATTTTTTGATTTCTATGTTAGGGAAGACCCTCCACCTTCTTAATAATGTCCATAGTATCTTGAACATATGATTTTATTTGTGGTACATAGGGATGCAGAATAGCATTCATATATTTAGATAATGGCTATGTTGCTGATCCCCTTATAATCACTATGGGGCGATATGGTGGGTCAGTTTCGTGCTTGTGGATCTTGGGGATTCCATATATGCTTGCCATTTTAGGATGGTCCATATTAAGATATTCCTTTTCACCTATATAGTGAGAGCTTTCTTAGTAAAATGTTGTATTTTTTGTTTCACTCTTGGTGTCAGAACTATATGAACAAGAGAATAGTGTGTTTGATTCTACTGAGTTCAGTCATTTTGTTAACATATTGGTGAGTATCCAAAATGATTTACCTCCACCTTTGTCACAATTTTTAATCATCACTGATTTATTTTTGCTCAGTTCTATGAGAGCTTTCATTTCATCTGCTCCACTAAGTTATGAGGAGTGCGAGGTGCATACAGGTAGCTAGTGTCAATTTTTGGTAGACAATATTTTCAAATATAGAAACCTCTGGGCCTACCTGGGCAAGTGTGGGCATAAAGCCGGAGGGTGGATGTAATCCCAAGATTTTGTGGGAGGTATTGTTGTTGGTCAAGATGTCATGGTTCAAAAAGAATTTCTTGAATCATATTTTTCTAATGACATCACATCCTGAAAGAGTTCAAACACATTAGGTTTAATACATGGAACGGTGATTGGCCATTAGATAACACAGATTCCTGGCTAAGGTCCATTCTATTACTAGAGAGATTTAAAATAGGGATCTGTCTTATGGTCTCCAGTACTGGCCATTCCTGGTTACCAGATATTGATATTTGTGTTGCTGAAATTACCCCCTGAATCTGGACTGATATCTGGGTCTCCAGGGCCTCTTCTGGCCCTTTGCTGGGATAAAAAAGGCTGACTTCTCAGCTTTATTTTCTTCTTAATTTTTCCCTGTTTTTTCTCTGTTATTGTGCCCATCTGTGTCTTGCTCTAATTCCATCACTGTTTTTATTTTCTCGGCCTGTCTGTTCCTTTCGCCTTTCGCCGCTGCTGCCCCTAACCCCTGTAATTGCCCTGGAATTCCCCTGCTCTTGCCTCCCAGCCTCTCCTCCCTTCCACCTCCCCTACTTAATGGCGGCCACTGTGCGTAGCGCGAGTAAGACCTCCGACCCTCGGTCTAGGTCAACTCTCTCCCCACAGCTCCACTGTGCCATTTCTTACCCCCAGACACCGACCTCCTCCTTGGGAGGTTTGAGGCTGCTGCCCGACCCTGTGCCTGCTGCCCGCACCAATTGGAACCAGACTGCCTGCAACCACTGTAACCTTTCCCAGCCATTTTTCCTAATTTCTCCCTGTTCTGCCATTGTTATTGTGCCCATCTAGGTCATGCTCTAATTCCACCACTGTTTTCACTATCTTATGTCAGCCTGTTCCTTTCGCCTTTTGCTGCTGCCCCTGCGGCCCCTCCCCCGGAATTCCACCGCTCCTGCCTCCTAGCCGCTCCTCCCTACCACCTCCCACGTTTGCGCAGCGGATGCATGCAGCAGGCGTGCCGTCGTCGCACCAAAGGCAAGCCCGTCTGCACCGCGTTCAGCACCAGGAACCCTGGACCTCCCACTACCCTTAGCTACGACACCACCACCCTCCTCGCATGCAACCCTGGATGACTTAGAGAATGCCAAAAGGCCTCGCCAAGTACAACACACAGCCAGTTCTCCTGCCTCCACTGCTGCCAGACCCTCACGCCACCCGGCCTCCAACACTGCCAACCCCAGCACTGGTGACACCCTAAAATGCATCCTCCTCAACGTATACTCCGTAAACAAACACACCATGGAAATTTGAAACATACTCGACTCTCTCTAACCCGACATCGTCTTCTTCACAGAGACCTGGAGCAACCCATCCTCCGCCTGATATCAGCACCGCCATCCCAGACAGATTCAAGATCCAGAGGAAAGACTGCCCCAGACACCCAGGAGGGGGCTTCGCCATCGCCCACAAGAGCACCTTCCACCTCACCACCTTCAGCGAAACCTTCCCCTGCGCCGAACACCTGCACTTCCATATTCCATCTCAACAACCCCAGCAACCCCAACTCCACTATCCTTCGTGACAACCTCGCCAGCATCTGACTTAAACAACTCATTAACACACTGACCCACAGAGCAGGACACACTGTTGACCCCATCTACACGGCAGGAAACAGCGTCCAATTCAGCCACACAACGCAGCTGCCATGGACCGACCACCACTGCATATACTTCGCCATCAAAAAGCCCAAAGCACCCAAACCAGCCCCACGCCCACCACGAAGGAATTGGAGCAAGGTTACTGATGAGCAACTTAACTCCACCCTCACACAAGACAACCACACCTAGGCGCCCTACTGAAAGAACAGAAACAACGCAGCCAGAGAACTCCACACCTGGATCTCCAACTGTGCAGACGCGCTCAACCGCTATGCAACCCTGACAGACAACACCTCAGGAAAGCCGCCTGGTTCACTGCCGCTCTCCAAGAGGCCAGACGCATCTGCAGGCACCTGGAGAAGAACTGAAGAAACACCAAGACAACCAAAAACCACACCACCTACAAGGACATCATGACTGACTACCACAACTAGATCAGAGCCACCAAGAGGAACTTCATCCTCCACAAAATCCTGGCCAACTCGAAGGAACTTTACAGTGCCATTCAAGAATTCATCAACCCACGCAGCGAAGCCACAAACATCACCCCATCCCAAGACCTCTGCGACAAGCTTGGATCCTATTTCCCCCTCAAGATCAAAAACCTCTTCAACACCTTCATCGACCATTCACCAGGTGCCACCGATGACCCCTCGCCCCCCGGAAACACCTGCCAGCCCACCATCTCCAACTGGACACCAATCACAGCTGAAGACACCTCCTCAACCATGAAAAAGCATCCACTCTGTGGCCCCCACCAACCCCTGTCCCCTCATATCTACCACAGAGCCGCAGTCTGGAAGCGCTCAGAAGTTAGAGCCCTGCTCAAGAAGCCCACAGCTGACCCCACCGACCTCAAGAACTATAAGCCCATCTTGCTCCTCCCCTTCGCATCCAAAGTTGCAAAGAAAAAAGTCAACAGGAAACTGACAAGATTCATTGAAGAGAACGCCATCCCAATCCGGATTCCGAAGCAACCACAGCACAGAGACTGCCCTACTCACTGCCACAGACGACATCTGCACCCTCCTGGACCAAGGCCACTCTGCAACCCTCATCCTACTCAACCTATTAGCAGCCTTCAACACTGTCTCCCACCGCACACTAGTCACCAGACTACACGACGCAGGCATACAAGGAACAGACTTGGACTGGATCTGATCATTCCTTAACAGAAGAAGCCAAAGGATCAGACTACCACCCTTCCTCTCCGACCCCGCGCAAATCAAATGCGGAGTCCCACAGGATTCATCAGTGAGCACCACCCTCTTCAAAATCTACATGGCCCCCCACGCAGCCACCTTCCGACAACATGGCCTCAACATCATTTCCTATGCCGACGACACCCAGCTCATCCTCTCCCTCACCAAAGACACCACCACTGCCAAACTCAACTTCCAGAAAGGAATGCAAGACGTCAGCTGCCTGAAGCTCAACGCCGAGAAGACAAAAGTCCTCATCCTTGGTACCACCCCTTCTGCATGGGACAGCACCTGGTGGCCAACCACCCTCGGAAGCCCACCTACCCCCTCAGACCACAGCAAGAATCTCTGCATCATACTTGACTCATCACTCACCATGAAGTGATAGGTCAAGGCTGTCACATCCAGCTGCTTCAACACCCTCTGCATCCTCCGCAAGGCCTTCAAGTGGATCCCCCCTGAGTCAAGGAACACAGTCACCCATGCACTCATCACCAGCAGACAGGACTATGGAAACGCACTCTATGCCGGCATCAACAAGTCCCTACCCCGCAAACTCCAGACAACACAGAACACCGCCCACAGAATCGTCCTCGGCAACCCCCAACACAAACACTTCAGCCAACACCTACGAAGTCTCCACTAGCTCCCCGTGGAGAAAAGTGTAACTTTCAAAAACCTCTCTCACGCCTACAAATGCCTACACAACAACGGACCCAAATACCTCAATGACAGAATCAACTTCCACGTACCCAAAAGAAACCTCTGATCTTCCACCCTTGCACTGGCTGAAACCCTGCACATCCACAGAGCCAGAGCAGGCAGAAGATCCTTCTCTCACATTGCAGCCAAGACCTGGAACGAGCTACCGGCAGACATCAGACGCGCCCCCTCCCTGAACATCTTCAGGAAGACCCTCAAGACCTGGCTCTCAGCTAAACAGATCTGCGGAACCCCCCTCAGCGCCTTTAGACCATCATGGCTGAGTAGCGCACTTACAATTCCATGACTGATTGTTTGATTGGTAGGAGCAACCTTCATTGTCAGAGTCGTAAGTGTCTGAGAAGGTGACTACCTTTCGGTTCTGTTTTTGCTGTTCCCTGTCATCTTCATCCTGAAAATTATTCTGGTTGTAAAAATTCTCATTTAAACAGGAGTATGTTCTTTATTTAGTTGTAGATCTTATGTCTTTTTTCAACTTACCAGTTTATCTTTTTAGAAAATAATCAAAGCATGATGGCAACTTCATCTAATATTTTCTTTGCTTCCTCTTACACACTGGATTTATTGATTTTTCTTCTAACTCTTTAAGTTCATTTAATAGGCTTAGGGTGCATAGTACACCTTTAAAGTTTCACTAATAGTAAAACTAAAGATATAGTATACTTGTTGCTATGTCCATGTGGGCTAGGTTACGTGTGAGATACAGCTTGTCCCATAGCCACCTGACTCACAGAGCACCGTTCAGCTATACGTACCAAGAGTAACGGCTGCCCTGGTGAAACACTATCTTGAGAAACAACACACATCTGAGGAAATAAATTGGGTCATCCTTGAATTGTTTTTCATCACAGTAGGAGGTGACTCCACACAGATATGAAAAAGAAGGGAGGCATATTTGATTTTTTCCCCTTGATACCCACAAACGAGGACTCAATAATGAAATCCCATGAGAGAATGCAATCCAATATATTGTCAGTTTATTCTGGCCTACTCGATCCTGGTGTTTGGTGTGACTAAATCACCTAGAATGCAATGCCATTAACATTGTAAAATCCTATGGTACGAATCATATTAGATGTGCATTAGCCTCTTCGAGTGAGTTGGACCTTTATTGAACCACTTGGACATTGTCATACTCTGTGGATATCCAGTGCGGTATTTTCATTGTCTATTCGATCCATTATTACAGAATGTTCACTCTCATGCAGAAGGCTGAAGCTTTCCATCCCCACTTAAATGGGATGTGAAGTCTGTTTTCCATTTTAAGTTACACAGTTGGTAAGTCTGCTGTCTCTTTCCTACGCAATATCCATATAAGGAAGACGCATCGGGCTATGTGATTGCCAGATTGTTACATCGAGCTGTAATGCCTTGAGGAGTTCGACGTCTCAATTTAGGTCATATGACCAGGTAAATAAGACTTGTAGGCTCTTCAATAAGTTACACGTTGCATTATAGATTTTAGAGCGTACCTTGTCCTCTTTTCTCTCTACTAGCTTTGATCTAGTACTTGAGCCTAACCAAGGGACGTAGCACACTCCGGGATTTTGTGTGATTGAACAACTCGTGTTCTTTACTGTTAAGGTAATTAGATCCATATTTTTGGATATTGTATCAGGCTCAACATTGCAGTTTAGAGCTCAATGAAACTCATTATTGTCATTTGTGTCTATTTAGAACCTGACTGCCCTTGTGGATCAAAATATGTAAGGATGTATTATCAATCATTGGGGACTGCGACCTACCTTAGCATAGTGGACCTGGAATCCTTTTGGTTCATTTACAGTTCATTATTGCTGCCAAGCAGCTTGTCACCCCTTGCCAGTACTCACAAACCTTTATTATTGATTGGTGATTTGTAGCAAGGATATTTATACAGAACCATTTTATGTATGTCTAGACTACACTCCAAGCCAGTTCCATGCACACAAATGAGCTCATATATCCTGTAAAATACACCAGTCTGTTTATTGGTTCCTCTTTAGAATAAGTAGTTGACACGAATGGGACAGACTGGTGGTATCGACCATGTCATGTTGACACACATGTGAGTAGGAACTAGGTTGGTGCAGAATCGTACATGATTGCATTTATGCTGTGTGATGAGCACTTCAACGGCGATGCATGCGCTGTTTTATAGTTTATTGTTTTTAGAATTCAATCCACTCTTTCTCTTCCTAACCAGATCACAGGCTGAATTAGTAGGTCACATGTTTTTGAATGTCTTGTACACTCGGATGATGCATCCCAATTTGCTTGAGGTGAAGGGCTCTTGATTGACATGTGACATGGACATGATCCAGAAATATGGTTAATAATTTCACACACTGTATCTTTTATCCTGTTTGTGTAACAGAGCTCTTATAATATTGATTATATGATATCTTTACAGAATATTAGATTCAATGAAGATTTGTTCTTCTGATGAAGGCCTGTGTGCAGAAACACATGTAGGGAGATCTGTTGAGTGCAGGGGGGACTCCAGCAATTACGCATTTATCAATAATGTGAAGATTGAGTTACTGCATTTGTCTGCTATGTGCGAAGTCCAAGTCTATACATGAATCAGTGATATACTGCCTCTGTATGTGTTAGCATCTAAGAAGAAAATATATTACATTATCAATGTATTGGATTTTTCCTGTATACATTTTATGAATGTGCATAGGTTATGATAGATGTGGTTGATTGAATTGCTTTAGAGCCTTTTTCTTATGTATATTTATGTATATGTCATGTTTTGTCTACATTGATAATAAAATAGTGGTTTATAAGCTATGTTTATTGTACAATTATGTGTCAATATGTTTGAATAAGTTGCTTGAGGATGTACATTATAATTAATAGACGAGTTACAAGAGATTAGGTATTGCTAGATTGAAGAAGTATGATATATAAAAGGGACTGGTTGTGGTCTTTGAGATAAGGTGATGGAAATTTGCTGAAAAGCAATAGAGATTAAGGTGAACAGAGTATGCTGTCTTCACAGAGAAGAGGCATGCAAAGTGTAAGAAATTGGGCTGGTGGTTGACTGGGGTGTAAGCCCTGGTCAAAAAGCACCAACAATTCTTGTCAAGGTGAGGCACAAGCCAACCCCAAATTAACGTGTGCTCAACCCTCTGGTAGGTATGAATGGAGCAGTCAGGCTTAATTCAGATGCATTGTGTAAAGTATTTGTGCAACACTCCAAATAGTTATAAAGGGAAAGTTAACACAGGAAGGAATACAAGTTAGAAAGATCGAGTTATATAGAATAAATAAAACAAGACTGAGATGACAAAAATCAGAGATATGCAATTTTAAAGGTTTCTGCGAAAATAGTGGCAAAACGTACACAGCGCCAACTGTGGATATCTGGTCACTCCGGACCGGGACAAAGTCACAAGTTCAGGCTGACTGTGATGGAGCATGTGTTAGCCACAGGGTCCCAATTAGGCCCTTTGAACAAAGTACCTTAAATACTGGTTTGCGGAGTGCTGCAAGGATACATGTTAAAGATACAACGGTCAGTCGGAGTAATGTGTTGGTTTCGAAATACGGCGAGGCTGCGGTGTGAGGCCCTGCACCGTCATCAAGGATCTCAATGAGAAGATGTAAAAGAAAGGCCGGCATCAAGGATGCATCGCCCAGTCTGTTTTGAGGAGCTGCGACGTTGCGATGTGACGTCCGGGTTTGTCGTCGAGGTTGTCAATGACGAGGGATACAAGGATCTTCACTGAGGATACGTCACGCAGCTGCAATGCGATGTGGGCCTTTGTGGTGGTACCAATCCCTGCAGTAGTGGCAATTCATTGGCTCTGCTCAGAATTAGGCAGTGCAGCACATGAGATGCATCAGTTTGGTAGATTCACAGAGGCTGGCAGAGCACCTTAGGCCCACTGTCAGGGGTCCAGGACTGGGGTGACACCACTTGGCAGCGTAGATTCAGAGAAGGCAGGGTCCAGGTGATGGGTTCAAAATTGTTGGACTCTGCTGTCCCTGTGGCCAGCCAACTAGCCCTTGGAGTCACTTTGGGGTCCTGGGTTCAACAGATGCAGGTTCAGTTCTTCTCACCCAGGCAAGAGGGTAGCAGGCAGCAGATCAACACTGCATGGCATGAGGTCTTCAGAGCAGCAGTCCAGCAGTGTGCAGTCCTTTCAGCAGCACAGCAATCTTTCTGCCTGGTAGAGTTTCCACAGGTCGTGTAGTGTACTGAAGGACTGGTGTCTGAGGTCCAGTATTTCTACCTAATTGTGCCTGTAAAGGATGGAGAAGCTTCTAGCTGCAAACCTTTGAAGTTCACAGGTGCCCCGCCTTCCCTGGCTCCAGACAAACTGTAGGTGGTATGCAGCCCTTTGTGTGGAGGCAGAACACAGCCTATTCAAATGTAAGTGGTGATGTGAGCAGCATCTCCCTCCCACCCTGCCAGTGAGGACCCATCCAGCAAAGATAAGCTCCTTCTTGTGTGTGGCTGTCTAGGAGGAATACACATAGCCCAACTCCAAGCTACATCCTGTTATGTGACCCAGAGACAGGCTGCTGACACCAAATGGCTAAGGCAGGAAAATGCCACCTTTCTAAAAGTGAACAACAACATGTATGGTAAGTAAAAAAATGACAGCGTTGTCGCGTAAACATTATTTATTCGCATACCATTTTAGCAGATTCTATTTTATCAGTATGCAAAAGTTTGTGATGCATTGTGGGAGTATGAGTAGCTCAAAGTGAATGGGGGAGGGTCAGTAGGCTACAGGTGATCACGGGTTGCATCAAGTGGGGAATTCACGGAGGGAGGAGTGAAAGCCACGTTAAAAATCGAGCGTTTGCAAGCGAGATAACCTTGCTCTAAGCGGGAGGGAGCACGTTATCTTGTTGTCAGCAGGTGAGCTGGTGAATGTTTTAAGAGCGTTTTGGATTGGGAATTAGAGGAAAATGTAGATTTACGGTGGGAGTGGGGAGTAGATAGATAACAATAGTTGGTTTTGTAAACACAGGGCGGGTAATTCACGGAAGCAGGAATGTGTTAATGTATGCTATCACAAATGAGAATTTCCATGTGTAATTCTTTTCCTGTATATCTTTGAGAGTTATTCGGACAATGTCAATTTTAACAAAAATAATGATGCTTTTTAGTGTTTGGTTTACCACTGGCGGATGGAATCTTAATAGGTGTTTTTGTACTTTCAGTTACCCCTGAAGAAAGGCCCCAGAGGCCTGAAATGCATTGGGTTATAAAATAAAAACTGCTTTGTAATGGATTTTGGCTTCACTACATGTTTTTGTCAAGAGGTTCGGATGGCCCAACATTAACATGAGAAACATTGGAAAATTGCGTTTCCTGGTTTGAGGATGGAAAGAGTGACGAATGTGAAAATGACAAAGGAATAAAAGCAAGAGTAAAATTAAGAACCAGTTTAAAAGTTAACAAGCGGATGCATATGCAATCTATTCAAAGCTGTGCCTCGGGTTGGAACTGAAAGGTGCTCCATTATGTTGTAACTTTCTAAAAGTGGCATTTTCAAAATTGTAATTTAAAATATGACTTCACTGTAAGTTAGGATTCACCATTACAATTCCAAAGGCACCAAATGTGAACAGGTTACCTGGTCCTATAGGAAAGTGTCCTTTTTTGACATAGTCATCTCCACTTTGTGCCCTAGGACTGATGATTTTCAACTGAAAGTGCACTAGGTCTCTGCTAACCAGACCCCCAGTGCCAGTGCCATTTCCCTTAAAACAGATACTTGTCTAACTATAAACCAATTAGCAAGGACTTTGGCACCCCATGAATCCCTACTAAATGGTACCTCTGGTACCCAGGGCATAGGTACTAAAGAAGGTAACAATTGGCTGCAGCATGTATTGTGCCACCCAAGGGGGCCCACACCAAAGCTGATTGCAGCCTGCCATTGCAGGATGCGGGAAATGCTGTAAACTGTTTGAAAACACGACATGGCACACTCCCTGAGTTCCATGCCCATACACACTGCATATACTATGTGTATGCCTCCCTCACAGCAGACATTATAGTCTGTGTTATTTTTCTAAATTAGTCTTGAGTTTCATCTTGAGTGCATGTCTCTTATTTACAAATGCTTAACACTGCTCTTTGATAACAGAAGGGAGATGGGACACACTTAACATTATGATAAATGTAGTGCAATGTTTGTGCTTACTTGAATATTAGTTCTAGTTTTCCACCAGAGTTAGTGTAGATAGTGCTGTTCATCTCTAGACACACGTGTTTCTGGATTTTATCCTTCATCAATAGCAATCAGCAAAATTAATTACATCAGGTGTTCCTGAGAATGCTGCCACAGTCCTCTCAGATGTATTTGTGGATTTTATCCTTCATCAGTAGAGATCAGAAAATCGAATTACATCAGGGGTTGCTGAGAATGCTGCCTCTCATTGGTGCACAGGTGCATCTCCAAAGGCTCATAAGCTCACTAGCTCAAGGGAGCCTTTTTAAACAGAAGGGGACTGGGAGCACACTGCCTTGCAGTTCAGTTACAGTTCAGCACAGTTCGACCCTTAGCATTATAGTAAATGCAGTAAGTACAATGTTTGTACTTACTGGAATATTAGCTGTATTTGTCACCAGAGTTGGCGCAGATAGTGCTGTTCATCTTTTAGTAAGTAAGTGATTTATTGTTTGGTTCATAAAAACCTTAACAATTTCCGCATAAAAATGCATAAAACAGGAAAATTCCTGGTTAAAAAAATGAAAGAGCATATCATAAAACAATCAATCCAGTTGTCAAGGTAGGCGGAGCAGTTATCAGTAGTTGTTATCTAATAGAGTAAGTAGACAAAGTCTTTAAAGTTATGATCGGACATAAATTATTCCTCTTGAGCTACTTACATCTTAAAAATTCCAATGAATTAACTAAATGTAAAAGATTTCGGCAGTACATTCAATATGGAAAAACGACAAATTTAGGTCCTGGGCTAATAAACTGAAGCCCTAGATGTTTGCTTGTTTCAGATATACAACAATATTCAGTCTTGCATAGCAACTTAGCCAATACATCCTCTAAGGGCTAGTTCAGTGTGCAAATGATAACAAGGTATGCACAGGGTCCATTCTTGTTTAAAACGATTTTCGAAGAATTTACTATTTCTATCATGTAAAGGCCCTAGTACATTTATAAATAAAAATTAACACATTTTTTCATAATTGGATAAATAGGTATCACAATGAATCACAAAGTTTAAAATAGTATGTTTACTGAAAAAGTGATATAGAAGGGGTAAAGGATCAAGGAAACCTATTCCAATAGTTAAATAGTCAATATATCGATCACTGTAGAAAAAGACGACTGTGCAATGCTCGATTGATCAGTAGACAGCGGGGATGGTGTATTACTGTTGCGTGTTGTTCTCCAGCTTGTGACATCCGGATAAAAGTTGGCCTGAGTGTTTGTAGTCCACTGTGAAGCAATGCTTTGAGATTCTTTTGCAGTGATGAAGATTGCTGGTCGCCTAATGTCAGAATTGTTTCTCCTGCCGCTTCCATGAATCGTACAAAGCGACACAAGAACTGTACGTCTCAACCTCCGAGGCATGCCTGCACTGCTTGTCTTAAAGATCGTTACCCCTTGCTTATCAAAATGGGTTTCAGTAGCAGTTGCCGTTCAATTTACAGTTACCTGCAGATGCATAGTAGATGTAAGACACTCTCCTAAACTTCCCCATGTAGACGACATGTGATCTGAGTCAGTGATCATTTCCAGGAGGGAGATGCACCAGGGTTGGTAAAATGCCCATTTGGAGATGAAGTTATTTTTCTTCCGTTCTCCTGCTGAAACATGTGCCTAGATAAGATTGTGGGAAGGACCTGGCATAGCTCTGCATGGTGAACCATCGTGGGCCTTTTCTTAGAGCGCTGCCTTGTCTTCCACTATAGACAGCCATTTCACTGTCTTGTTTACAAGTTGTTTGAAGGAGTTATGAATCCCTGATGCTGCCCAGAGATCCTCAAGGCCTAGACAGTTTATTGATGCTGTCAAATAACCCATGGCTGCACAATCCTTCCTTAGATGAATTTCATTCCATAGATGGGTATTCAGTGTTCTTAGTTCGGCCTTTTAATCCTGTGCCAGCACTTGACTTAGGCACCTTTGCGAGCAATTTCTTTGGTCTGCCGGCCAAATTCCAGCCTGAATATCATTCTTGTCGATCTTGATACTGTACTGTACAGAATAGCTGTGTCTCTTCTCCTCAGGCACTCGTTCTGCAAGTAATAGCTGTAATGAGCGTTGCTTGCCAGACCTGGACCAGTGGGATAATGCTTGGGCAGGCTATTTTGTTTTTGATAGATTTTAAAGCTACCGCAATTAAATAGTTATGTTATGTTAAAAGTTCTTGTAAAGCGCACATACACCAAAAGGTTTCATGGTGCTGAAGTCCAGGACGAACTACTGCAAAGGAGATTTTAGCTATATGCTTGTCGCAACAGCCAGGTCTTTAACTGTTTCCTAAACTGAGCATAAGAGGTCAGAGATCTAATCTCCAGAGGGGGAGAATTCCAGAATTGAGGAGCCAGGGCCGCAAATCTTAGCCCCCAGTGTTTCTTCCGTTTTGACAATGGAATGACCAACAGATGCAGATGGGAAGACCTCATATCCCATAGAGGAACATAGCGCTGAATCCAGGAGGATATAAATGCTGGACTGCTGCCCTGAAGAGCCTTAAAGGTGATGCACCCTAGCTTGAATGCACAATATTTGGCTGCTGGAAGCCAGTGAAGTCTGACCATTAATGGTGTACCATGGTGCGATTTGGGCTGGAGGTAAATCAGCCTGTCCACCTGATTTTGCACTAGTTGCAGACGTTTTAGCTGAAATGCAGGGATGCCCACGTAAAGCGAGTTGGCGTAGTTAATACGAGAAATTACTAAGGCCAAGACAACCTGGGTCAGGGCCTCCATGGTAAAACATCTACTAATCTTCCTGATCTTTCGCAACTGGAAGAAGCAGGAAGAGACCACTGTTCCAATCTGGGCTTTCACCAACAGCTCACTGCTAATGGTGATACCCAGCCTTTTAGTTGAACATGCTAGTGGGGGTTTCCCAGTTCAGGTGGCCAGAAGTTGGAATTCCAAGGGTTGGCTGGCCCACCTATAAGGATCAGCTCTGTTTTATTGGGATTCAGCTTCAGATGGTTGCTGTTCATCCACTCGCTTATAAATCGCATTGTGGATTGGAAGTTATGAACAGACAAGGCTGATTGATTGATGTCAAATATTAATTAGAGGTCGTCGGCATAGTTAAGTTCCGACCTTCCTTTCTCCAAGGGAGTGGATCAGGGGCAGTAGGTACATATTAAATAGAAGCGATGAGAGAGAGAGAGGAGCTCTGCAGCATTCCCCAAGCCAGTTTCATTTGGGGGAGGAAATATGAGTGAGACAGACAGCCTGAGAGTGATAGTTGAGAAAAGATATGATCCATTCAAGAGCCAGGCCCCATATCGTAGCACTGCTGAGACAGTCAACCAAAAGATCATGGTCAACTGTGTCAAAGGCTGCCGAGAGATCAAGAAGAACCAGAGTCTAGGTAATTGCCAATGTCCACCACCTTCCAAAGTTTGTCCACAACCGTGAGAATAACGGTCTCAGTGGAATGAGCTGGTCAGAAACCGGCCTGGTGGGGGTCAAGAAAGTGAGAGCTTTTGATAAAGGAACTAAGAATACTAGTCACATGAGCTTCCAGGACCTTAGCCAGGTAAGGGAGCAAAGAGATAGGGAAGTAATTTGTAAGGCCTAGGGTTCTTCCCCAGATTTCTTTAATATTGGAAACATTTCTGCCTCTTAAAATACATTTGGGACAATGCCCTGCTTAAGGGAGTTATTAAGGAGTATATGGGAGGGGCGGGTCCGGACAGATAAGCAATGCTTCCCTTAATATGTACAGACAGCAACAATCGGTGGGGAAGCCAGAACTAACATTCCTTAGAAGGCTAAAATGATTTCACTGGAGATAGGTGGGAGGTGATCTAGTAGTAGACTGTCCGTCTGCAACACACAGCTGTGTTTTCCCTGCTAGTAAACCGAATTGTGTGGATCCACTTGTGATTTACTTAAAGGGTCAGATGACAAACAGAACCGGGAACTTGAGTTGCTTTGGCTTTAAAACATTGTCTGTAACATTTGCTTATAGCTCATGCTCGTGTGTGATTGCATTTTTGCATTGTGCTGTATGATATATAAACCTGTGCGCCACGGAGTTAAGTGGCAGTCTCTTTTGAACCTCGTTATACTGACGACTTCTAAGACCACTGTACTAGCTGCAGCTAATAAAATACCATCTTCTACGCCAGACGAAGAGTCTGTGTCTCTGTTTTGACAAGGCAGGTGAATCCCGGGGATTTAGGCATACCCTGCGCCACCGGGCCTTAAGGCTGCAGTTCTCCAACTGGGGCCCAACGTGGGGCGACTTCAGTGGTAGCGGTTGAGCCCGAGGGTCGTGAGGAGCCCCGCAAGAAAACTCCGGAGGAAGCGCACCACGTGATCGACCCCTGCATGTCGAAAGTGGACCGAAGGTTTTAGACGGCGTGGCTACTCCTCTCCCACAGCTGCTGACAACTGCTGCCCTGACTGTCGCCCTGCCTTGGACCCTTCTGAAGTTTTGGTAGAGCGAGACGATAGACGGACCTTCGCTGGCGCAGAACGATTCTTAGTTAAGTATTCGGTGGGTCGCTCCCACAGACCTTTGTATTGTTTTTATTCTTAGTCTCTTCAGATATTGCAATAGCTGAAGCCAAGGGGAAAGTACGATTGTACTGTTTCGCTGATCTATACCCCTTGTTGTTTGTAATCAGTCTAGAGAAGTGAAGATGCCTCGGCTGAGTAAGTTCAAAAGATTTTGTTGTTTGGGTTGTACAAGGGATTCCCAGTTGGATGAGTCATGTCCGATTCCTCCGGTTGGAACTCCGAGTTATGAGCTCTATTCGAAACATGGTATTGGTCCCATTACCTTTAACGAGACATGGGTCCGATATACGAAACATAGTCGAGTTTTTAGTTGGCCCCAGAATGGTAGTTTCGATCCCGCTATATTAGACAATTTGGAAACAATTCTGTTTAGAAGAAAAGCACGGCCGGCCATGTTTGACTCCTTTCACCTCTGGCGTAAAGAAGCCAAACATAAAGAAATCAAGCAAGCAAAAAAGGATAAGAAAGCTCAAGACATGTCAGTCCTTCAGGCTCCTCAGCAGTTTAAAGATAATGAAGTAGATGATGCAAAGGAGATATCAGAGAGGCAACATCGTATGGCGATAGATAGATGCTATCCGATGTTGCCCACTTCCTCTTCAGATAAGAGTAAGGAATTAGAAGAAGGTTCTTTAATGACTTGTTTATTGAATTCACCTCCGCCCTATGTTCAGAATGCAAATGCACCTCCGTTACCCCCTCCTGTTGCTCAACAAGTGGTTGCTCAATTACCGATTGTCCAGCAACCAGCTCAGTTCCTTAATGCTCCCTCGTCTACTTCTGCTCTGCCCTCGCACCTTGTGCTTCAACCCCCGCCTTCTCCCGCTCCTGTTCTTCAGCATGCTACGTCTCAGTCTCCATTACCTTCTACAACTGTAATACCTCCTATTCTTTCGAGGGATTCTCCTATTTCACAGAGGAGGATAGCAGATGCTGTTACAAAGTTCTTTTCTCCTTTTGTTAGGTCCCTAAAAATGTCTCCAGCTTTTTCTAGACGACAATCTTGTTGTCAGCTTCCTTTTGTGGACGAGAAAGCAGCTTTGGGTTCTCTCGCTCTCAAATGGATTGAGCATGGACCAGAATATAGCACCAATGATATTATGAGTTGTTTTCATCAATGGGGGGAGCCCACGCAGAGATATGTTTTCAACATGATGTGTCAAACTCTTATTAGAAATTGGGAAGATATGGAGTTAGATACAGTCCCTTGGGACCTCCTGAAATTACAAGGTGATTTCGACAAAGGTTTTATTGTAGGGCACCGAGTTGAGGAGGCGGTAACTAGGCTCATTGCATTTTGAACAATGTTTCTATCCCTGTCCTTTTCCGAGGTTGATCCTGGTAATAAAAAGGGTAGCAAGAATTATCCAATGGGCGAAGTCCCTCCCGTATGGAGAGATGCGGTGGTTGGTCCACCTGCTATCCCTGCTCATTTCTAGCGTATATGGGTTCACGAACCCTGGAAGAGGTCTGAAGTATTGGCGCTTAAGCAAACTCTTCCTGACCCTCGTAAAAATCCTGCAGGATATTACAAAGAATTGTCCCAAACAGTTGATGCTTGTATTATGAATTTGGCCCACATCGATATGTTATTTGGAAATGTTGTTCCGCAAGGTATATGGGCACGAATTCGTAGGGAAGATCATTTGGCTGAATTGGGTGGTGATTGGGCTGCTATTAGAGCTGTGGATGCGAATCAGGTGGGCGGTGCAAAACCCGAGGATTTGATTACGGCTCTCCCAGGTAGAATAATTGAGTTAATGAAGACAATGATGCCGGCGGTACCAGTAAATTGTGATAAGTTGGCCGCGTGTAAGCAAAAGAAGGATGAAAGTGTCTCGGACTTTTTCACTTGTTTTGAAGAAACGTTTATAGACCACAGTGGTCAGGACTTGAGTGTAGAGGGTGGTCAGCATTTATTTGTGGACAAGTTTGTATATAGTTTGCTCCCCGAATTGTCGAATAAATTGTTCTGAAAGTGCATGGGCTGTTTCTTCTCCTGCCAAAATATTGGCTACTGCACAGTATTATGAGAATAGGGATAAGGAGGAGCAGGAGAAACAAGAGAAGAAAAATAAGGATTTGAATTCTTCTACAGCAGGCGTATCCGCCTCGTTCGAATCAGCATCAGCAAAACACTCAGTTTCAGCAACCTCCACAGTTTCAGAGACTGTTGCATAAACCTGAGTATTTTGTGCCGAGACCTTCATTAGGTCCAAATCAATGTGCATATTGTAGGGAGGAAGGACATTTCAAAAGTAATTGTCCAGTCTTATTACAGCGTAATAATGGGATGTCTGCTTCCCGATGTCGTGGAAATTTTCAGACAGGATCTAGGGGAAGAGGACGAGGTGCCCCCTCTCAGGAGCAGCGTTCTCGTGTCCCATCTACATCGAATTATTTTGACCAGCAGGCAGTTACGTCTATGCAGTATTACAATGATGACTACTATATTGAAGAAAGGGCTGAACATTTTCAGACCGAATAGGACAGCCAAGGACGAAGTGAGGGAGTTGTGTCGATTCCAGTAGATCAAGATGGGCCATATGTAGGCTATCTGGTTTTAGGTTTAAACCTATAATAACTGATAAAACCCCACTGAGAGGAAAATAGCCATCACCGGTGTAACCATATAAACACTGAAAAAACACCTTTGCAACCACAAACTAAGTGCCATTTAAAGAAAAGAAAAGATGAGTGAAAGACATTTTTATTTCTTCCTGAAAGGGCCAATACAATGTAACTTTGTTATATAAGGTAGCATCAAGAAAGACTGGGCTAACATTATTCTGCTTGAATTTTGCTTAAAGATGTCACTAAAACATTGTCTCTTCTTCCTTCTGCTTTTTTCAGTTTTGGGGACTTTGGTGTAAAGGTACAGTGTTTAGAATCATGTTTTAGGTCTTATTTAGTTATTTTATAAACTGTAGAGAATCGGGAAATATCAAAATCATATTTGATATTTTGGATACATTCGATTTCACTGATAGGTAAAATTTCTAGTTTCATAAGAATCTTTCCTAACATGTACCATCACATTTACCCACAGACTGAGAATGAGTGAAATCCTTTGATACATCAGCCCCCTTTTCTAGAGAGTCAGTATTGATTGTAAGTGAAAACATGACACTAGACGTTTGGTAAACATGGAACTCAGTGTCACTGGAATGCTGTTGAAAAATGTTCCTACCAAGTTCAATAAAGATTGGAGTGAAATTGTTTGTATTTGCAGTAATTCAGCTATGTATGTGAAAAAGATGTATGATGGTCTGTCAAAATCGATTCCTGAGCTGAAGTACTTCTGTGTGAGAGGTCCTTGTAATTTTCTAGATGGTATGCTGAAAGCCTCTTTACAATCTTTAGAGTTAATGTAGAATGCTATTGACTTTGCAGTCCATTCTGGTGTAATAAAATGTATTTGGATCTCTTATAGCCTATGCACACGCTATCTATACACATTCACCATTAGTGCAGAAAGCAAGCAATAATTAAAATTAAATGAAAATTCCATAAACACCGGAAAAACACTGTTTCTGTTGTTTTTAATGGCACAAAAATGCGTAATCACTGATAACCATAGTTTTTTAAGGTATTGAAAAAAACTGAAAAAACACCACCAGAACTGACCAAAAATAGAAACTGAAAACAGGAAAGCCTAGCCATATGTCACTGTCAATACCATGGGTGTTTCAGAACCGTTTCTTTTGGATACTGGTGCGATGAGAAGTTCGATCATTCATTCTAAACTCCCTTGTCTGGCTTAATAAATACATCTGTGGGATTTTCTGGTGCTCCAGTTTGTAATCCGGTTTCTTGCCCCTTGCCTGTTTTGATTGGTCCCTACGATTTGGAAGTTCCACTGATTCTGACAACTGGTTGTGGTGAGAATTTATTGGGTTCAGATTTGTTAAAAAGATTGCATGCAACATTGTATTGTTCCCCTTCTGGTGTGCATCTCACATTGGGGAAAAGATTGATGTCCCCTATGTATTTATCTCGGGACAAGTTTCCACCTGAGTTACGTTCTCTCCCAGAAAGTCTTTGGGCCACGGGTCCGAATGATGTGGGTCGTCTTGCGATCCCACCGTACGTCGTCACAGTTAAAGATAATGTTCGAATGCCACGCATTCCTCAATATCGTATTTCTAGTGATGGAGAGAGAGCACTGTTGGCTATTGTTGATGACTTCATTCAGAAAGTTGTGGTCGAAGAGACTAGAGGCAATGTCTGTAATAGCCCTGTTCTTCCGATCCTTAAGAGGAGGGATCCTTCGCAGCCTCCTGTCTATAGATTTGTTATTGATTTAAGGGAAGTCAATAAAATTGTGGTACCACAGTTTCCTGTTGTTCCAGACATTACAGCCTTATTGACGATGATTCCTGCTTCGGCGGCTTGGTTATCAGTGATCGATCTTAAGAATGCTTTTTTTAGCATCCCCATTGCTGAGGAGAGTAGAGATATCTTTGGTTTCTCTTTAGGTGGCCAAGGTTTTCGCTTTAAGAGAGCTCCTCAAGGCTATTGTGAAAGTCCATCTATTTACAGTAAACCTCTTAAATAGCAACTTGATACTTTTCCTTTGCCTCCAGGTGCTACGCTTGTTCAGTATGACTTGCTGGTGGCTGCTAATACGGAAGATGTGTGTAGGAGTGTCACAGTTGCAGTGTTGCATCATCTGGCTGTTCTGAATTACAAAGTGTCGCCCTCCAAGTTACAGTATGTCCGACCAGAAGTGACCTATTTAGGTCATCTCTTGTCGAAGGAGGGAAGGTGATTGACCCCAGAACGTATACACGCTATTTCACAGATGTCCGTACCCACAACACAGAGAGAAGTACGTGCCTTTTTAGGTATTACTTCCTACTGTAGACAATGGATTCCCAATTTTTCTCTCTTGGCGAAACCATTGGTGGCATTAACGTTGAAAGATACGCCCCATCCGCTCCCTTGGACGGATGAATGTCAGAAAAGTTTTGTTGATCTACGTAATGCCCTGTGTTCCGCTCCAGTGTTGGGTACCCGAGATTATAGTAAGGCCTTTACATTGTACGTCCATGAGAGAGAAGGTTGCGCGTTGTCAGTCTTGACACAGCAATTCGGAGATAAGTAAAGGCCATGTGCCTATTTCTCCGTTACATTAGACCCAGTAGCTAAAGCTTTGCCCAGTTGTCTTAGAGCTACAGCAGCTGCCGCAATTTCTATTAGACAGTCTGCCGGATTAGTATTAGATAAAACACTCATTGTTATGGTTCCACATGCAGTAGATACCTTGTTAAATAGAACTAAGACACAACATCTCACAAGTGCTCGTTTGTCTGGCTACGAGCTGACACTTCTAGCGAGCCATGTACATATCAAAAGATGTAACACGTTAAATCCAGCTACATTGTTGCTGCTTCCAGAAGAGAAAGACGATAAGGAAAAGCATGATTGTTTTCTTCGAACGTAAGAAGAAACAAAGGGAGGATTGATTTAAAGGACACTCCGCTCAAGGACCCGGATGGGACCCTATGGGTGGACGGTTCTTGTTTTAAGCTTCCAAATGGAGAAACCACTTCTGCCTATGCTGTCACTAACTGATGCACTATTGTTGAGATGGCACGTATTGGCCATAATTCAGCCCAAGCAGCTGAATTAATAGCTTTGACTAGAGCATGTGTGCTGTTGAAGGGAAAGAGAGTGAATGTGTACACGGATAGTCAGTATGCGTTCGGTGTTGCAGTTTTGGAAAGTTGTGGAGGGAGAGAGGATTCTTTACCTCCCACGGGACAAAGTTTCAGCATGGTCAGTTATTGACTGATCTTCTTGATTCACTTACTTGTACAGATAGTGATCATAAAGTGCAGCACACATAAGAAAAGCAAAGATGATGTGGGTCGCGGAAATGCGTTTGCAGATGAGGTAGCGAAAACTACAGCTAGAAACACCACTAGTCGAATGTATGTGGCAGGCCCTGCAAATTGGGTGAGGATAATTGGAATGTGTGAAGATACGATTGAGAGTGTGAAAATGATTCAGGGAGAAGCTACTGAGAAAGAATTGAGTATGTGGAAAGAAAGGACAGGAATGTTAGATCGAACGGGTTGTTGGACAGAGTTGTCGTAACATCAGCGATGGTTATTACCGGATGCTTATGTGTTGCCGGTCGTGACTATGGTCATGGCCCGGCTCACATTAGTGCAAAAGGCATATGTACGCTCTTGGCTCTGGTATGGCAGAATGAAAGAATTCCGAAATGTGCAGAAAATGTGGTTAAACATTGCATTGTTTGTTTAATACATAACCCAGGAATAGGAACCCCAACTCCAGCAGGTCATTTTGCTCCCCCGTCATATCCCTTTGAGGTGTTACAGATTGATTACATTCATATGGATCGCTGCAACAACCTCAAGTATGTTCTGGTGGTGGTATGTGCCTTTTCCCGCTGGATAGAGGCCTACCCCTTGAAAGATAACACTGCTTTGTCAACTGCTAAAGTACTAATTAAAGAATTTTTCCCTAGGTTCGGTTTGCCGCGCATTGTCTGGAGTGACGATGGAAGTGAATTCGTAGGCCAGATAATGCAGAAAGTATGTTCTGGTCTCGGAATCAAACAAAAATTCCATGTGGCAAACAATCCACAGTCAGCGGGTTTGGTTGAGTGCTACAATGGTACGCTCAAGCTTAAGCTGGCGAAGATTCAAGCCAGTACAGGTCTTGCTTGGCCTGATGCCTTGCCCCTAGCTCTTTTGTCAGCCAGAACTACTGTGCACTCTCGTATGGGACTTAGCCCATATGAGGTGGTATTCGGACGCCCAGCTAATGTTTGGGGTGTTCCCCGTTTCAAAAGATACTCAGACATACCATATCCTTTGCTAATTGACTATCTTCATGATTTGACTAGTAAATTAAGTGTTATTCGTCTACAGGTACAGAGTGTTCTGCCGGAGGCCTCCACAGACCCAGGTCACACAATCGTGCCCGGCGACTGGGTCTGTGTGAAGAATTTTCAACGGACTAAGAATTTGGAACCTAGGTGGTCCCCTCCTACGCAGGTGCTGCTCATAACTCGCACGGCTGTCAAGGTGGTGGGAAAACGAAGCTGCGTGCATGGAGTGCACTGCAAAAAGGTGCCACTTCCATTACCCTTTGATCATTGGACTCGCAGTGGCGTAAGAGAATCAGACACTGCAGCCATTCCTTGTTTTGTCCCGTTCAGTGATGCTCAGATTTATGGGACTCATTCTGAAAAAGCGGATGACGATATTCTTCAAGCTGCTGTGCCTGTGCATCGTCGAATAGACACCACCAACCCAGAAATACTATTTAAAGATCAGACCTAGCCGAGCAAGACACGCTACAATTTAGGACCAAGACCTAATGAACTGAACTCTTGAACTTTTTTATTAATGAAAGGCATTTTTTTCATCTTTTTGCCTTTTTGTGTAGCATTAGTATTAGATGTGCCTTCTGTCTCCGTCACAGGGTCACGGTAGGAGACTCAGATTATAACCTGATTCTGCTCTTTAGTAAGCGGCTAGTGCCTCAGTGTTAGAACTGGCTATTTCTGGTAGGCTAAGGCTGACGCCAAAGCCAGGCAGAAACCACCATTCTAGTCAGGGCAAGGAAGTCACACACCAAGATAGCCCCTGCTCACCCCCTTGGTAGCTTGGCACAAGCAGTAAGGCTAAACTCGGAGGCAATGTGTAAAGCATTTGCGCCAGCACACAACAGCAACAACATACTAGGCACGCCACAAAAGGAACTACACACAAGGTTATTATAAAATAACTTTTGTATTGTCAAAACACATATCAGATAAAAATCACACATCACACAGGTACATTGTGCCAACTGGCACGGGCAACATTCATAAGGGATTATTTACAAGACAGGGCCACCTGGGCCACTGTCAGAATCAGATATAGCACTATTAGAATAAGGAATAATAAACATAAAATGGTAATCAAAAAGCTCACAACCAGTATCCACTGGTAACAGGAACCAGGACCTTACTAGGACCACCTGTACTAAAAAGAACAACCACCTAAGAATAAAATACATTTAGGGGTATACACAAGAACACATTACACATGATGCATGAAACACATTCAGAGGAGTAATAAAGACAAACACATGATGCCTAAAACATTCAGAGGTGTTAAGAATAAAGCACATGATGCAATAAAATACATTCAGGGGTGCAGCGCAAGAAGACACATGATGCCTAAAACATTCAGAGGTGCAGCGCATGGAAAGAAAGACACATGATGCCTAAAAACATTCAGAGATGCCAGAACAACACAATAGCACAAAAACACACAGTAGGCAATTACTATTAAAAACATAGAAATCACATTGCGCATAACTTACATAAGCCACCACCTGTGGCAGTCCCTAGGCCAACTGGCCTTGTTGGGGCTCAGATGCCCTGTGTCCAATGTCAGGGCGCGTTGCCAAGCAGCACCAGTCAGGGTGCGCCACGGGCGCAAAACCTAAACGTAGCAGGTGCCCACTACTTGCTGGGCACATGAGACAATCCCAAGACCTAAACGGTGCAGCTGCCCACTAATTGCTGGGCAGCTGGGGATCATCAAAAGAAACTGCGACAGGGTCCTCACGGACCCTTGGGCGCAAACTGCACCCACTGTGGGAGCCACACAGGCTCTGAAGAACTCGTGCCCCCGTTGGAGCCTACACAGGCTCTGAACATCATGGGGCAGGGAGCCTCTCAGGACTCTAAAAACAAAAATGCCCCCACGAGCCTCTTTGGGCTCGCAACACAATGTGGGCACTTGGAGCCTCTCAGGGCTCCGAACATCAATTATGCCCCTGAGCCTCGTGGGATCCTCAAACACCGATGCGGCGCTTTAAGCTTCTCGGGGCTCTCAAGTAATGCCCCCAGAGCCTTCTCAGGCTCTACCCACCATTGGGGCGGCCCGCTGCCATCTGGGGTCTCCCTGAAGCAGTGCCTCTACGTTGGACTCCCCCCCGGGGGACTCGGTATCAAGTGGGGCCCCTCCCGCCTCTTAACACCCAAGCACTGGTGCTGGAGGAGAGGGGCGGGCAGCGGCAATGTGCCCCGACGCCCCCTCTCCCTCAACTCACTCACCGGCTGTCTGCGGTTGCTGCGGGGGCAGGGAAGCACTCACTGCCGGTCTCTTCCTTTGGGCAGCACGGGGCTCCTCTTCCACCACGGAGCCCTGCCTGCACGCTCAGCTGCTCTCTGCCGCTCTCCTTCTCTTGGCGGCGGGCATCTCCGGTCTCCCTCTCCTCACGGGAGACCGAAAGGAAACATCCTGGCTTCCCTCTCTCGGGGCTCCCTCCTGGTCTCGGGAGCCCCATAGCGTCCGCCGCCATCTTCCCTGCTCCTTCCCCGGGCCGGCCAATCACGTCGCGGCTCCTGCGACGAGCCCCTCTTGATGCGAGACCGCTAACCAATGGCAGCGCGGCCTCGTCGATTACGCTACGATCCACAGGCCAATCCCGTTGCGGCGCTGGTGAGGAGGCTCGGCTCTCTCACCCAAACAGAGCACGGCGGGCTCGATCTTCGTGGCGTTGGCACAGGCCAAGTACGGGGCACTTCCACAGGAGTTCACTGACCCCGGGGTGCGACGGTGACGCGGCACACAGTTGTTTTCAGTACTTTTTGCACTGGGGAGGCCCACACACCTCAGATCCTCACCCCACACGTGTCGATGAACACGTCGATCTCGGCCACACGGTAGGCTGGGTCAGCACGGCGCCCTCACTCAGATTAGAGAGCAGCCAGTGCGCTACACAGCCAAATACAGTGTTTCACGATCTCTTCACTACACAGCAGCTTCAGGGGGGAAAACAGCGCCAAAAGGTCCACAGCAAATTAGGACACGCAGTCCAGCAACGAGGTCCTTCCAGGCAGTCCTGAAATCACAAAGAGGGAGCAGCATAGCCCCCAGAAAGAAAAGTCCTCCAAGGAATGCAGCAGGCAGGGGGTCAGTCAGGAAGAGTCCCCCAGTAGTCCATCAGGGCGTCCAGGGGCTGGGCAGGGCCCAGGGATTCCCCTTATCCCCAGCAGCAGCATGCCCCTGGCAGATTCAAGTTAGAAACAAGAACATTTTGGAAGGGGAGACAGCCCCTTCTTATACACAGAAAAGTCTTTGAAGTCTTTGTGTAGGCAGTGTGAGAACCAGCTAGAACTGGTTATACGGAAGTCCTGTCAGTATCAGGGACAGAGGTGACAGTCGCCCAGCGGGAGGTGGAGCCAGCTTTGTAGTCAGGCAGGCACAGTCCTTCACTATCAGGTGCCATCTCCTCCCACTTCCCTGGCAGCAGATGCTGCCTTTCATCCATTGGCTGACTCAGACAACCTCCTGGGCTCTCCAGCCCCTGTCACCCTCAAACCAGACAGTCAATCCACAAGCAGGCCCAGGCACTCCTGACTCAGGCTCACCAGCCAATCACACGCCAGACACAAATTACACAAATATGCCAACTTCTAAAAGTGGCACTTCTAGACTAGACACACTCATGCCGCATATACCATTTCGCAGCATTCAGTCTCACGAGTTCTCTCATACCAAACTAGCCCCTGCACTCCCCGCACATCAGGAACTACCATGGGCATACATATTCCCCATTCATTCCAATGGGAGGTCAGGTCACTCACCACACATACACAGAGAGCTCAAGCGCTTTACACTGTACCACAGTGAAAAAGTGCACAGAGGCCTAAAATCACTACCACCAGGTTCCATAAACAGGCTAGGAAAAAGCAAAAAGTCTCAGGGTGAACCTGCCTAAAGGGCCGGGTCCAACACTCAGGATATACAGAAGTGATTAGCTGAGTGATCGAAGAAGAGTGCCGTGAGCTACATTTTTTTTAGATAAAGATGGATGGTACAATAATTGTAGGTAGGGAAAATAGGAAGCAAGAAATGAGATCAAAATATTTTAAATTGTTACGCAGTCGATTTGGCATAGCTTTGTGTGTTCTTATGTTTTTGTGTATTTTATTAGCCTGCACTGGATGGATTGTACATATTTGCCAATCAAGAAATGTTGATAACACTACAACTTCTTTGCCTTATCGATTTTCTGTCTTTTCACCTAAAATGCATACTTTACCCCCACATGAACAGATAAGAAGAGCCGAGTTTATGAACAATACGTTTATTCAGTTGTTGCACCAACATCAGGTGGCCAATAATAAGACTGATTGTTGGGTGTGCGGACTCATGCCACATAATACACAAAAGGGAATGCCATATCTGGTTCTTCCTTTTTCAAATGAAGGTTCACCTTGGGCCTATTTGACAATGTTTTCGGCAGCATACCACAACAGACTTAGAAGCCCTGTGAGAACTCGTGGGAATGGATTAGATTTTAGTCATAGCTCCTTAATAAAAAGCATAGTGGTAATGGCCAAGATTGTAGAGAAGAGTAAGATTCCAATGGATGAAAAGAAAGCCTATGATGGGTGGAATGTTACCCACTATGTCTCCATTATCAGCGATAAAAATAGAAAAGGCAAATCTTCTCAGTGTGGACTGTGCCTCATTTAGAAAATCTTTGTCTACAGATTAATACCAAGAAGATTGACGATATCCAGAAATGTACATATACATATGTCCTGTCATCTCTTGATTTTCCTCCGTTAGTTCCGTCTCAAGGTACATATTTTGTTTGTAACGATCAAGCTTATACTTGGTTACCTTCTAACTTTTCTGGAACTTGCTACATAGCTTTTCTCCTTCCCTCTACATATACGGCTTCGTCAGACCATCACAGAGTTAGACATAGCAGATGCGTATTTGATGCCAAAGACACAGTAGAGCAAGAGGGAGGAGATTTCCTTAAAGGATGCCTCCCCTTTTGGGGTCCAGTGACCACTGCGCCTTTCAATAGTCCGGGTCACCCCCCTTGCTCCTGCCGCTACCTGCTCCTGCCGGTTCCTGCTGAGACACCCGCCCGCCTGTCCCCCTACTTAGGGGACCGCCTGGTGTGCTCGGGAGTGACCACTGCGCCTTTCACTAGGCCGGGTCAGACCCCTTGCTCCTGCCGCTACCTGCTCCTGCCGGTTCCTGCTGAGACACCCGCCCGCCTGCTCCTGCCGTCGCTGCCCTCCCTGCACCCGAGCGACCTAGCCACAGCTGAGCCGCCCGTCCACCAGTTTTTCCCGCCGCTGACCCCCTGCGGCACCGCCCACCACCAGCCCATTGGCTGCACCGCTCCTGCCACCCAGCTGACCCGCCCTCCCGTCCCCCTACTTATGATGCCCCCAGAGCAACCGCGCAGCGGACGCGCGCAGCGGGAGCACCGATTGAGCGCCGAAGGTGCGCCAAAGGTAAGCCCGTCTATGCCTGTCCGTGCATGGACTGCGCCCAGTGCCAGGACCCCTGGCACCCGCAGACACCAGCCCACCCGCCGGACTTACGACGCCACCGAGCTCAACGCACTCAACGCCGGCCGGATCCCGGGTTGCTACCGAGCCACCCCGAGACGCACCCACGGACCTTTCTGCTGCCACTCCTGCAAGTTCACCTGTATCCGGACCTGCACTAAACCAGCACCGACCAAGACGAGCACCCGCAGCAGCCACCTGAAGTGCATCCTGATCAACACCCGCTCCGTCCACAGAAACGCCGTCGAGCTCTGGAACCTGCTCTATACCACAGCCCCTGACGTCGCCTTCCTCACGGAAACCTGGATGAACGCCTCCTCAGCGCCCGACATAACCATCGCCATCCCGGACAGCTACAAGATCATCCGGAGGGACCGCGTCAACCAGACAGGAGGAGGCATCGCCATCATCCACAGGAACACCATCCGCATCACAACCAACACCGACGACACCCTCACACCCGCTGAACACCTGCACTTCCAGATCCACATTAACCCCAAGACCACCCTCAGAGGCTCCCTCATCTACAGACCCCGGGGACCATGCACACAATTCAGCGAAGACATCACCGACTTCATCAGCCCGCACGCCCTCCCCTCCGCTGACTACATCCTCTTCGGGGACCTCAACTTCCACCTGGAGAACAACAATGACCGCAACACCACCACCCTGCTGGACAACCTCGCAAACCTCGGACTCAAGCAGCTGGTGACCACCCCCACCCACTACGCCAGACACACACTCGACCCCGTGTTCTCATCCAGCAAGGACATCACCTTCAGCCACGCCACCGGACTCTACTGGACGGACCACAGCTGCGTCCACTTCAGCTTCAGAAGGACCACGATCCACCACCACCAGCAACAGGTTGCACGCAGAAGCTGGAACAAGATCCCAGCCGACCAGCTCACGACTTGCCTGAGCAAGAACCCTCCCACCGGCACAACGAACCCCAGCCAGGCGGCCACCAACCTCACAAAGTGGATCAGCAACTGCGCAGATGACCTCGCCCCTCTGAGGACCCCGCCTAGCAGACCCGGCAGCAAGAAAGCCCCATGGTTCACCGACGAACTCAAGAGCTCCAAGAGGAACTGCCGAGCCCTCGAGAAAGCCTGGCGCAGAGACCCAACACCGGACAACATGACTGCCCTCAAGCTTGCCACCTGAAAACACCACCAACTGATTCACACCACCAAGAAAACTGCATTCAAGGAACGTCTGGACAACAACGCACACAACAGCAAGGAACTCTTCAACATCGTTAAAGAGCTCTCCAACCCCAACGCCGGAAACAACAACATCACCCCTTCACAAGACCTCTGCAACTCCCTCGCCTCCTACTTCTACAACAAGATCGCGGACATACACAACAGCTTCAGCACTCAACCGAAGCACGCCACGACCGAACCACCGCCCCCCACCACCACCCTCCGCGCCTGGACCCCGATCAGCACCGAAGACACCGTCCGCACGATGAACTCCATCCACTCCGGATCTCCGACCGACCCCTGCCCTCACCACGTCTTCAACAAGGCCGACGCTGTCATCGCACCCCACCTGCGGGACATCATCAACACCTCCCTCGACACCGCTACCTTCCCGGAGAGCTGGAAGCACGCCGAACTCAGCACTCTACTAAAGAAGCCATCCGCCGACCCCACCGACCTCAAGAACTACCGCCCCATCTCGCTGCTCCCGTTTCCTGCAAAAGTCATTGAGAAGACCGTCAACAAGCAGCTGGCCCCCTTCCTCGAGACAAACAGATCCTTCAACCTCTCGCAGTCTGGCTTCCGGGCCAACCACAGCACCGAGACCGCCCTGATCGCAGCCACCGATGACATCCAAGCCCTGCTCGACAACAGAGAAACAGCGGCCCTCATCCTCCTAGACCTCTCCGCGGCTTTCGACACTGTCTGCCACCGTACGCTAGTGCAGCGCCTCAGCAACGTCGGAATCCAGGAGATGGCACTGGAGTGGATCATCTCCTTCCTCACCGGAAGGACACAGAGAGTCCGCCTCCCCCGTTCAGATCAGAAGCCACCGAAGTCATCGGTGGCGTTTCTCAAGGCTCCTCGCTCAGCCCAACCCTCTTCAACGTCTACATGAGCCCCCTCGCAGCCATCGCACGCCAACACAACCTCAACATCATTTCCTACGCCGATGACACCCAGCTGATACTCTCCCTCACCAACGACCCCGCCACCGCCAGAGCCAACCTACACGAAGGGATCCCCACCGAGACCAGGAAGACGGTCACCCAGGCCCTCGTCACCAGCCATCTGGACTAAGGCAACTCCCTCAACGCCGGTACCACCGCCAAACTCCAGAAGACACTCCAGCGGATCCAGAACGCCTCAGCACGACTCATCCTGGACATCCCCCGTCGCAGCCACATCTCCGGACACCTGAGAGACCTACACTGGCTCCCGGTCAACAAGAGAATCACCTTCCGTCTCCTCACCCACGCACACAAAGCCCTACACAACCAAGGCCCAGGATACCTCAACAGCCGCCTCAACTTCTACGCTTCCACACGCCAGCTTCGATCGACCGGCCACGCCCTCGCCGCCGTCCCCCACTTCTGAAGAGCCACCAGAGGGGGAAGGTCCTTCTCCTACCTGGCCGCCAAGACTTGGAACTTCCTCCCGACGCACCTCCGCCTGACCCAGGCCCACCACGCCTACAGAAAGCAGCTCAAGACCTGGCTGTTCGAGCAGTAGCGGACCCCCCCCCCCAGCGCCTTGAGACCCTCCGGGTGAGTAGTGCGCTATATAAATGCTTTGATTGATTGATTGAATGATTAACATCAGACACATTAGGCAATTGGTTTGAGTGGTTGAGACCACTATTAATGTCACCGCAGGTGCGATAGGTAACATTACAGCAGAACTTCAAGCGGACCGTCTTATGACGCTTCAGAACCGAATTGCGCTAGACGTGATTCTAGCAGATCGAGGAGGTGTCTGTAGATTGATCTGATCTAGATGCTGCATTTATATTCCAGATGATGCTTCAGCAGTATACCAAGCCATTTCCAAATTGCACACAATCTCCGAGTCGATAAATCAGGATGAAGGAGATTGGTCTTTTATGGGATGGTTTTGGGGAATATTGTCAACTTGGGGATGGAAGACTTTAACGTTCCTTGGAGCAATTCTAGCTGTCATATTCTCTTGTTGTTTGTGTGTTCAATGTGGTACTGCAGTTTGTGGCCTGTTGGCTACTTTGTGCATTCCACGATCTGCTGCTCAGTAGACAGAGAATATTAGAATGATGGTGCTGCAACAACTTGAAGATCTCATGAATATCAGCGTTGACTCTGACTCAGGTTAGCATGAGTGGTTTGTTTTTGCCTGAGTAATGGCAAAAGGGGGGTTTGAGGTTCTGAAAATTACGAATTCGTTCGTGCTCAGCCTCCATTTTGAGATAGCCGCCATTTTATGTTACCCTCACTCAGGCAGCTTGGCGAACGCAATGTTTTTGTCATTTCTGCTTTGCGTGTCAGGTGGCTTCCGTGCCTATGTTTACTAACGAGTGTCAGGGTCTGGCCGAGTACACTAATTCCTGTCTGAGCTGATTAATCCCCGTCCGGACTACATGTCATTTCACACCATTGTTTCCTTCAAGTTATCTTATCTGTTGTCCTTCGCTACACATCTCATGCATTCTCCTGTTTCTCGACTATGTTTTCCCTGCTAGTAAACCGAATTGTGTGGATCCACTTGTGATTTACTTAAAGGGTCAGATGACAAACAGAACTGGGAACTTGAGTTGCTTTGGCTTTAAAACATTGTCTGTAACATTTGCTTATAGCTCATGCTCAAGTGTGATTGCATTTTTGCATTGTGCTGTATGATATATAAACCTGTGTGCCACGGAGTTAAGTGGCAGTCTCTTTTGAACCTCGTTATACTGATGACTTCTAAGACCACTGTACTAGCTGCAGCTAATAAAATACCATCTTCTACGCCAGACGAAGAGTCCGTGTCTCTGTCTTGACAAGGCAGGTGAATCCCGGGGATTCAGGTGTACCCAGCGCCACCGGGCCTTAAAGCTGCGGTTCTCCACATTGGCAAGAATAAATGTTATAAAGTGGTGGTCTGACCAAGTCCACGGGTGATCCTTAAATTAAAAACTCTCAAATTAGATGTCCTGACTTGGTCAAGCGTGTGGCCCTTGACATGCGTCACTGCATTCACATGCTGGGTACAATTTAGCCCAGAAAGTGGTTCTGTCAATTCAGCAGAGCTCGCACCTTCCATAATGTCATTGGCCCAATAATTAAAGTCTACAATAATGATGACTTTTTCATAGTTAATGCCAAATTGGGAAATCGTTTCACCCAATAGCTGGGGAAATAGTGGCATATGATATGGGGGTCTGTAGATCAGTACACAATCAGGGCGGAGTGAGAGGAATCAAGTTTTAAGATTAGGCTGTCCACTGATGGTATACCAACCACCGCTAACGATGTAAACTGTAGCTTTTGATGTATAATCGCTACATCTCCTCCCCCTGCTTTTCCTGCTGCCCAATTAGCCTGAAAAATGTAATAGCTATTGGGCAGTACGGCTAATGTATCAGGGATGGACTCTTCAGTGAGCCAGGTTTTGGTGAGGAGAAGTATGTCCGGTTTGTCAGAGTCCAAGAGCTGAAAGATGTCTAAATGGTATTTGACCAAAAAGCGGGTGTTCAGATATTTGCCTGTAAGTTCAGTTTGATCATGGCCCCATTGGATTGAGGGGTCACAAATAGGCTTTTGCCTGGTGTGGCACTCCTGGTGGCGAGGTGTCAGGTGATTTTCGGGGAAGAGGTCTCTATACTTCAGGATCCCAAGGTTCTTGAGTTTAATGGCAGTGGCGCTATCAAGAGTCTTGCTAAAATGCAAAAATTGCCTCTTCTCTTGATGGCCTCTTTTTGTGTTTTAAAATATACCTTTGTTGTCAATTATCACTCCCAAGTATTTATATTCTTCAATTGCTTCTATTGGTGTACCGGCCAGGTGCCAACAGTAGCTGGATGTTATCTTTTTGGATTTAGTTGCATTACCTTTGATTTGTGAAGCTCTCTAGACACATGTTTCTGGATTTTAGACATTATTAGTAGAGATCAAAAACCGAATTGCATCAATGGTGGCAGAGAATGCCTCCACAGTCCTCCAAGATCTCTGTACCTCTCATTGGCGGACAGGTTAATCTCCAACCACTCTGGTGAAAACTACAGCTAATATTCCCTTAAGCACCAACATTGTACTGCATTTACCATAATGCTAAGGGGCAAACTGCGCTGTGATGAAAGTCAGTGTGCTCTCATACCTGTGCTCCTGTCTGTGGCATACACAAGATACCCAGCGTAGTAAACATTACACCTCTTTCTCAAGGAGGGCTTCCAATAGGTATAACAGTAAAAGCAGCAATAGATTTGCAGGAGACCCAAGGGGGAACAAAGTTCACGGTACAATAAACACTCCTCTTCGAACTCTTACGGTTTGAGTCTCAATGCCTCTTTCAAATAAACAAACACCCAGTCTCCTAAAGCCTGCCAAACGGCTACAGTTTGGAAGGCTTAAACAGTCTCAATGTTCCCGTTTCCAGGGTTGCGACTATTAAGGGAAATATCCCCCAGATGCATCAACAACCCAATTTGCAAAATGGAATGCATCAAGAAAGCACTTAAAAAATAGCGATTTCTTAGAATTCCTTATTTGCGACTCGCAAATTGCAAGTCGCAAATAAGGAATATCTCACAATTCATTCCTATGGGCCTAAAGGCCCATAGGAATGAATGGGAAGACAATCTCAATTTGCGAATCGCAATTAGCGATTCGCAAATTGAGATTGCGATTTCAAGGGTGCAGGGGTGTCCAAAGGACACCCTGTTGCACCCCTGAAATTGATATGTGCACATAAGTTGCGCACACACATGCCCTTAGGGCATGTGTGAGCAACATGAAACTTAGAAAAATGCACTTTAGTTCATTTTTCAAAGTTTTTGCAAATTACCATGAAGTTGTACTTCATGGTAATTTGCGTGCCCTATTAGCGAATTCACTATTTTAAAAAACCTTCATGCATTGCATTTAAGGAATCTCAAATTGAGATCCTTTAAAAGCAAGTAATCACAATTTAGCGATTTCTAAAATTGCGATTTTTACATTTGGGATGATGCATCCTAAATCCCAAAATACCGCTCGCAAAGGGCCAGATTCTCAGAATCTGGCCCTTTGCGAGCGGATTTTTGTTTGATGAATCTGGCCCATGTCTTTCCTGGTTCTTGTGCACCCTTGCCTTTTAATGTCGCTGAAGCCAGACAACACTGTTCACCAAAGGTATTAAACACTCTTGTGCTGCTAAATAACTGAAGGGGAGTGCTTTCAGACTCTGCACACTGTAAAATAAAACTGTTTTACCTTGTTCGTCTTCTTGGCTTTGTGAAGCGCGTTAGAATTAACATGAGGAGCATGGTTGAAATTCGCCTTTCTTGTATCTTTTCTATGAAATGGGGTAATTGCAGATGGCACAGCGGAAGCTTATAGAGGAGTGGAGGGCGCCGTGGGACTCGGATGGAGCCAGGTAAGTGCTTGTCAGGAATCCAGTGAAGCTAAGCCCTGGTTTCTTGTGCAGAGTGGCTTAAATAGTTGCGAGGGGGAAATCAGTGCACGTGTCTCATTATCTGCAATTAGCACACTGGTGTATTATCCACTTGTCTTTCTTACATGTTGTACATACGTTTAACGGTTTGCACGTGGGCACGTGTAAGCAGTGTCAACTCATGATTGTCGGCACGTAGCGTACTGGTGTAATTATCCACAAGTTGTGTACAGGTTTGACGGTTTGTACAAGGGTACGTAGAAACACTACTTGACTCGTGAAAAGCACATGGGAGATGTGCAGTGCTGAATGCTTATTACCATAAACAACATTATTCACTGGAGAATAAACAATTATTGGTACCTACTATTGCCAACAGGGTGATAAAAATTGCCCAAAATGAAGAATGCTGCATTTCATGATAGGAATAAATAACCAATAGCACCTACCCCTACCACCATGGTTACAATATGAAAATCAGTGGTGGTTTCTTGCCCCTACTAGACAATGTTTACTACTACCGCTGCCAGCAGTAAGGGGAACAATTAAGGGGTATGTGGTTGTGCATTACTACGTACAGTGTGATGTAGTGCAACACTCATGACAGTATGAGACAGCTGATTTTATCCAGTTGTTGAAGTCAGTCATGCAGGTGGTGAAATTGGTGCTGATGTTAGGTTTTTTGCCTGGAGAGTATTAGCTGTGTGTCATCACAAACAATAGGCCGGTGATTCCGTGCGTGTGGATGATGTGTCATGCAAGTGTTAAAGAGGGTTGCTCTGAGAAATGATCTTTGCAGTTCTTCACTGATGAGGTTGTGGGTGACTGAGCAGTACAGAGCCAGGCTGACAGACTGGGTTCAGCACAGCAAGGAGCGTGTCCAGCATTGAACGGATCCAGGGATGCTGTTTTGTGAAGTTGTTTGATGAGGATGGGGTGGCATACCATGTTGAATATTGTGGAGGGATCCAGTAGGATGAGGTCTGTGATGTCTTCTCTATCAATGATCAACCAGATGAAGTCTATTGTAGCGATAGGCCTCTTTCTGTGTTGTGGTTAGGTCTGAACCTAGATTGGTCAGCATTGAGGAAATGGTGTTCATTGAGGTGGTGGGCTAGGCGCTTATTGATCAGTTTTTCCTGAATTTTGCCTGGGTTAGATAGCAGGGAGATGAGTCTGTAGCTAACTAATGTTGTTGGGTCTGTAGAGGGCTTTTATGGAGGTAGGGGTGTTGTGGCATGTTTCTGGGAATTCAAGTAGGTGGAATTTGTGATGGAGGTGTTCTGTGTCGTGGTGAGAGTTGAGTTGATAGGTTGCATTCCTTTGACAAAGGCTTGGTGGGGGCAAGGATCTGAAGGGGCCCTGAATCTGATGGACAGTTTCTTATGTGGTGACGGCAGGCCAGGTCATCACTGTGGGTCCTGTTGTCGAAATGGGAAGTTGTGTTGCGAGGTTGAACAGCCCGGCTGGGTACCAAAGTTATTTTATATTTGAGTAATCTTGTAGCAGAAAAATTGTGGGTCAATTTGGTGGAGAGATGCATTGAGGGTGTGATGCCGGTGGAGCTGGCTGAGGGGGAAGTGAAATCTCCCACAACGGCAGACCTCTCTGCTGCTGTTGGTGCTCGCGTCAATGGGGTGTGTGAGAACAAAGTGTTTGGTGGCCTGGATCTGTTAGTGGTATCATCTGAGGGAGGATTTGAAGATGTTCCAGTCTTTGAGGTTCAGGCTCATCCTCCATCTCCAGTTGCTTGAAATAGCATTTGGAACATGGAGAGACCTATGTGAAGATTTATCTGGAAGAGAAGCTGAACAAAGAAAATGAGAAAATGCCTTTTGAGGTTTTTCAAAGAATGGAGAGGAAGTTGAAATTACTGGCAAAGAAAACAAGCGTTCATGATGAGGAACAATATTGGTCGGCGACTGAGGCTGAGGTAACCAATAGATCAGCAAGAAATACTTCACGTAAAAGGAAGCATGTCGCAAGCAATGAAGGCTTGTCAAAAACAATGAAATCTACAAAGGTTGAACATGTATGAGATAGCCATATGGGATGTATGACTGAACCACTACTATCTAAACCACAAATTCCCTAACCACGAAAGCTAAACAACGATTCAACTTAAAGAACAAAATTTTTTACAACGAGCACCTTAACTACGAAAATTACCATATTCCTCTTTACACATTTATACTAGGATTTTTTTTTTATTCCGCTTTTTTATAACACTTCCCACTGTTCTTACTTTACTTTAGAGGTACCCACCATGCTATTAAACTTTTTAAAAAGTTTTTCAATCTTACCTGTCATCCATTGCTGCCTCTTCTCTTCTTCTCCGGAAAGCATTAGTTCCTGAAAACAGAGTGAAACGATTTTGCACATACATCAGCAGTTTCAACAGAAATGGTATGCAGGCTTTTCTCAAAGTATCAATTTAATGTATTTCTCTCATTTTATGAATATCACTACTTTATTATTCTGAGGCGACAGGGCTCTTTTGCAACATAATGTTTATACATTTATTTAGATGCATTTACTGCCTAAACTTTTTTATGAGCAAACATATGTATGCAAAAGTTTGGACATACATATGTAAGTGCTCATTTGGAGTTTAAAACACATTTAAACAGAAGTATATTCTTTTTTTATGAAAAAGGAATTCTTTGTGTTATAGAATGAATCTCATTTGTGGGAGAAATAATGACACGCTTTTTTTAAAAGAATTTGTTTTGACTTAGTTGAAATTTTCAATGGAGCACAAGTTTCATTTTTATGAAAGGGGCTTTTTAATAGATATGACACCAGTTTGAAATTTTGGGAATAGTATATGTGATTCTTCCTTAGCTCAATATATAAATATACACCAGGATCAGTATAGTCTTTTTTTGTAATGAATCTGCATTGGCTACTTATCTAATAGTTTTACCTCTCTAGAGGCGGAGAAGTCTGATTCATGGGTTAGGAATGTTGTGGTTCAGTTATTCGTTGATCTGAAGAGTCGTGGTTAAGGACTTTGTTGTTCGGGATTCCTTGTTTTTCTGACTTCGTTGTTAAGAAAAGTCGTAATTTAGACTTCGTTGTTTAGGATGTTTCCCAGCCATATGGATGATGCTGAGGGCATCCAATGATGGGCGAAATGAAGGCCCAGAAGATGGTACTGGTAATAAATTAAAGGATCGTAAGCACAAGGTTGTAATTTGCGATGAATCCTCTGGGAGTGCGGAGGTGGAACTCGGTTGCTCCTCGGATTTTGATTCAGAGAAGGAGGTTTTTTCAGATGAGGCATTGGTGAAAAAAAGAAATTTGGAAAAGGATGATGGATCGATTTTGGATCTTTTTTGTCAGTCGATGTTTGACCCTCTCCTGATTAAACATCCTTTATTACCCAAATGGTTTCCCTCTGGGCATGTACCTCAGTATATTGAGTACTGGATCAGAAGGGATATTCCTAAAGAGGCGTGATTCAGATTGAGATCTGAATGCCCTATACCCTCGGTTGACAATAAGGTGGTTGCAACTCTAGATTTGGACACAAAGATTATAGCTTTTATTGCTAAGGGGGGAAGTTACCCTAGGAAGGGTCTGGATAAAGGATTGAAAACTTGCCAATACAGGATATTGGATGTTGTAGGACCTTTGATTAAGGTCTTTGACTTGGCTGAGGAGGCTTATTTGAATAAGAAAAAAGTAGATGTAGAGGAGATTCGCCAATAGATTCAGAGAGCTATTTGTCTTTTGGGTATTGCCAATATGACCTTATCTATTGAGAAACGGAAAGGCATTTTGTTAAAGATCGACTCTAAATTGGCAGAATTAGCAGGAAAGGAAGAGGGACCTTTGGCTAATGGGCTTTTGTTTGGTGATGCTTTTATGAAGGAGCTCCCAAGATATGTTGGTGCTTTTAGTTCCCTGCAGAAATCCCAAAAGGATATTAAGAAAGTTTTTCAGGAACGTGTTTTTGGCTCGGCTGGGTGAATGAGGAGTCGGTTCCCTGGCAGTGGTCACTACCTCACTAGAGGCTCCTTTTTACAGAGGATTTCAAGGACAACAATCCTACCATGGTTGTGGTTACTTCCCGCAGTGGAATTAATCTCTTGGAAGATACTTTTGTGGGGAAAGGAGAGGCAGAGGCTCAGTTGGTAAGTCAAGGCCTTTCTGTTATCCTCTTAAAATTGGGTGGCAGAGTTGCCCAATTCCAGCAAAACTGGTTGGAGATTACGAGGGATCCTTGGGTATTGGAGACTGTTTGGGGTTTTTGAATAGAGGTTATTGGTTTTCCGGTGGAAACAAATTTGCCAAGAAGGCTAGTCTTTCAAAAGGATCAAGAAAAATTAATACATTTAGAGATTCAGGATTTAATTGCAAAAGGGGTTGTGGTGAAAGATTTGGACTTAACAAAGGGTTTTGTGAGCAATATATTTCTGGTCAAGAAAAAAGAGAAGGGTATGCGTCCAGTAATAAATTTGAGAGATCTGAATGATTGAGTTGGGTACCATCATTTCAAGATGGAAGGGATGCATTTGTTGAATGATGTGTTACAGAAGGGAGACTGGATGACTTGTTTATATGTAAATGATGTGTATCTGACTCTTCCTATTTGAGAGGAACATCAGAAGTATATGAGATTCTGGTGTAAGGAGAGTTTATGGAAGTTTGTTTGTCTACCTTTCGGTCTTCCCTCAGCACCTTGGTGCTTTATAAATGTTCTACGCCCTGTGACATCCTATCTGATACGGGGGGCATTCGTTTGAATATTTATCTAGTTGATATATTGATTATGGATCAGAACAAGTCAGATTTGATTCACCACACAAATCTGGCGGTTAGACTGTTGGAATTTTTTGTTTTTTTGTGAACAGAACAGTCTCAATTTGTGCTAAATCAGCAAACATAATTCTTGGGTTTTGTGATAGACACTGTGGAAGGTTCTTTGATGTTACCAACATAAAAATTGAAGAGGATAAGGAAGGAGATAAGGAATACTCTGAAGTTAGATTGTGTTCCATTGAGAATGTTAGCCCACATTGTTAGCCTGCTCTCTTCTAATATTCGAGTTATTTTTCTGGGGCCCTTGCATTACCAGGCCTTACAAAGGTTGAAAACGAGTCATTGAGAAATGGTTCGAGGTACTCAGAAAAAGTTTGTTTTTCTTTGGAAGCTAGACAGGAATTGAATTGGTAGTTGAGAAACATGGAGGCTTGGAATGGGTGTGCATTTTTGGGAGAGAATGCAGATATTCTAGAATCAGATGCAAGTTTGGAAGGTTGGGGTGCAAGTTGTGGATTGCTGAGAACTGGTGGTAGTTGGACAGATCAGGAAAAGAGTTTGCATATAAATTGTTTAGAGTTGTTGGCAGGATCTTTTGCAATAAGATGTTTTGCAGAAACAAGTGTGAAATGTTCTATGATTTTAAGAATGGACTATGTGTGGACGGTTCATTACGTCAACAGGTTGGGTGGTCCACGATCGGAGGGCCTGGTGGATATTGCAAAAATCTTTTGGGAATATTGTTTGGAGAGAGGTCTGTCTGTTTAGGCAGGACATATTCCGGGTTTCTCCAACTCGCTTTCAGACTGGCTCCCGAGGATTTTCAAGGACTTCAGCGATTGGATGCTGGTCAAAGGCGTGTTAAGGAGGTTGAACCGTTTATGTGGTCCATTTCAAGTAGATGTTTTTGCAAACAGGATAAATTATCAGGTGGAGAGATTTTCTGCAAGATTGGCGGAATCTCCATGTTTACGCGTTTCCACCTATTGCTGTGATAAGCGGGGTTTAAGGGATGTTTCGCAAATTGAAGGAGACAGTGGTCATTGTAACTCAGTTTTGGACCTCGCAAGCTTGGTACCTGATAATGTTGAAGATGAATATAGATCTTCCAGTTTTGTTGCCTGTTTTTCATGGCCCTCAAGGGGAGGTTCACAGTCTTGTGGATACAGGACACCTTCAGTTAGTGGCTTGGAAAGTTTCAGGTGAATTTGGGAAAAGCCAGGACTTTTTAATGAAGCTTCAAAACTTATTGAGGAGTCATGGGCCCCAGGAACAAGGAAGGCTTATAGTTGCTGGCGTGTTGAAAGGTGTTTGGATCCTGTTTCAGCGGATTTAGTTCAGGTATTGAACTTTGTATCTGATTTATTTACTAAAGATATAGCTTGTAGTACTGTGAATTTGTACAGATGTCATTTCTGTGGGTCATGTATTAATTAATGTTTTTTTGATTGGTCAGGTCATTTTGGTAAGGAGGTTGTTGAGAAGCATTAGAATTGCTAAACCCCCAGGGTCAAGGTATTTGGTTCTTTGGGATGTTTCAAGTGTGTTGTTATTCATGGATTCCTGGAGTGATAATTGTGATTTAAGTTTGAGAGATTTATCGATTGAATTGACCACCTTGTTGTGTCTGATTTCTAACCGCAGGGTTTCTGATGTAAAGGCTTTGGAGCTGTCTTTTAGATCTTATTGTCCAGAGGGGATTTGTTTCAATATTAGACAGAGGACTAAGACAAACTCGTCTACAATTTTTTAGTCTTATTTTGATCAGAAAAGAAAGTTGTGTGTGGTTTGTTGTGTTAAGGAATATGAAAAGAGAACTTTGCTTGTTACATCCTCTGGTGTTGATCAGTTGTTTTAGGCATCCTCACAAAGTGGTCTCTTCTCCCACTTTGGCTAGATGGGTGAAGGAAATGTTGGTGAGGTGTGGGGGGGGGATATGCGTGTGTTTGGAGCGCATTCTGTGAGAGGTTCTGCTGCTTTGAAAGCTTGTTTGGTTGGGGGAAGTCTGCACGACATTGTTCATAGTTCTGATGGTCTTCTGACACTGTGTTCAGACGTTTTTATTTCAAACCAATTGATAATGCTGCTACATGTTTGATTAATAAGCTTTAAACTTGCATATAATAGCCTCCGGGTCTTGCCATGAAATGTAGATTTTCCACAGCCTTGATGGGAAGAAAATCAGAATTTTTTAAAAGACACAGAGGCTAATATTATCCCTCCCAGGTTTTTAGGTCTCGGCCTAGCGTACACTGCGCAGCAGTGTCGCGCAGCCAGAGTCCTTTTCTGGGGGTTTTGAAAATGGACCTGGAAATTCCACGCAGCTCGTGCGTGTTATTTCCTAGGTCCATTTTCATTCGTGGTGGCTGTCTTTTCTCGTTTTTTCATTCACAGCGTACAGAGACGATTTAGGAGCCGCTCCTTTTTGTGGGCGTTGTGAATTAAATCATTTGTGAGGGCCCATCGGAATACTGGGTATTAGCAGGTCTGATAGTTCATAAGGTTAGCAGTGTACGCTGGTGGTCCGAAAATGTGGCTGAGACTTGGAAGCCCCCATTTGTTTGCATGAGGCGTGCTTTATAGCCTCTGGGCTTTGTGGTGACCTCTGTTGATCTGCATTGTTTTTTGCAGGCAATTTGAAGCCGGACAGCTCCCAAATGCAGCCTCCTGGGGCTATCGGTTTCAGGAGCTTCCATGGGCTGTTACGTCATGTTTGTATATGAGGCTGCCATTGAGTGGCACATGGGTACCTGATGTCCGATGCTACTGGCATTGACAGGCCATTCTGAGCTTCTTTTTATAATTGTACCGCCTTCCTCCTACTCCGTATTCCTCCTTTCTTTTATCTCCCCTATTATACGTCTTACACTCTAACCTCTCTTACACTGCCACCCCTGCTTTCACTGGCCTCTTTGCAGGTCTCTTTTTGACTTGTCGTTGCCCCGCCCCTTCTTCCTCTGCTCATTCCCTCGTTTTGCATGTTATGTTATCCTCGGTTTCAGAGCTAACTCAAACAAAGTTTTCCTCTTTCTTTACCCACTATGTTTCACGATATTCCTTGTTCCCTTCATTGAGAATGTGTTTCACCTCCCCAGTGTTGTGCGTAAAGCACGCTAGACACCTGTTTTCATTGAACTTCATTCCACGAAAAATGCTAGGTAATTCCACGAGAGCCGTGGCTTCGGTGTTACCCGCTAGCGTCAGAGTCCTCCTCCTCCGGTGAGCTCGGGCCGGGCATGGACAGTCCCAGCGTCGCTAGGACCTTGGTGGCTGAGAGAGGAGGGCTTGTGCGTAATGACTAGGGCAGGTGGCACTTGCTTGCCTAGGAGGGCCCGTGTGATGCTCAGCAGTGATTGATATGATACACACGGACCCCGGAGATGTTAAAAGGTGATCTGTACTGAGAGGGAGAGGGCCCGGACCGCACACCATGAGGGTGGTGGGTCTGAGGGGAGCCCGGAAGAGTCTGAAGAGGAGGATGAGGATGACAGTGAATGGGCATCAGCAGATGGTGAGGACCCCCTAGATAGGGAGTCCCTTGCTGGGTCCAGTGTCAGATGTAGCACCCCATCCCTTTCCCTGTCCCCAGAGGAGTGGGTGGATAGGAGAGAAGAGAGGGAGCACCAGTTGGCCATGGAGAAACTCAGGTTAGAGCATGCCAGAGAGATGGCGCAGCTGGGTGTGAATGAGCGGACTGCAGAGGCTGAGAGGGCCTTGGCCAGGGAGAAGATAGCCCTAGAGGGTAGGTTATCCCCTGACCGCAGTCATAGTTTTCTGGATTCCCCAGGGAGGGTTGGATCCAGTGGTGGCAGCAAGAGAGAGTTTGGTGCGGGAAGTGCCATGCCCCGTTTCCAAAGAGTGGTACCTTGTTCCCGAGAGGACACATACAGGTTGAAGTTCAGGAGCAGTAGGAGACTGCCTCACCAGGATTGGGCGGATTATGTGGATGATTGTCATGATGCCCTGCTTGATTGGTTAGAGGTTCATGGGGAACCTGATTTTGATGGACTACTCAACCTTCTTATCAGAGAGCAGTTGCTCAATTGTTTTGTGCCAGAGTTGCGCAAACACCTGTCGATAGGTGACTACGTGTGTCCTTGGGACATTGCAAAGGAAGCAGACCGCTGGGAAGGTGCCAGTGGTTCTGACACGTCATGGGTGAGTGAACCCGAGAGTAGAGGGTTAGGTATCTTCCAGACCAGTGTGGTGGAAGAGGCTCAGAGTAGCCCAGCTAGGTCCCAGTGTAGCGAGAGGGGTGAAGGGGCTCACGTCTTGTCTCCGTGGAGTAAGAGTGAGTGGGGGACTGAGTGTTCCCAGGTGCCCGAAACCCAGTCTCAGAACCTGGATGGTTTCTTGAGGGAACACCAGGTTAGGGATCTAGGCTGTCCTGTTAGACCCCTTGAGGGTGATCCCCTAGTGTCTAGAGAACCTGGAGTATCTTTAAATAGTGTTCCAGTGGTTCTAGTGTCCGGCAGTGCCACTCCAGTTGGGGGGGCACGGAAGTCCGAAGTGAGGAGTGATTGGGGGAGTTCCCCAGTGGGAGAACCAGTGGGTCAGGGACTACCCAGTTGGGCGAAGTTCCCGTTTAGTGACCATGGTGACACCACTTCTGTTCTGGGGGATCTGCCCGCACTGTCAGGTGGACAGGGGTCGGGAGATCTGCGCCAGACAGACAGTCACACAGCACATGAGTCATGTGTTAGCCTCAGGGGGATGGTGAGTGAGTCCCCAGAAGTCCTGGAGTGCCAGGCAATTATCCCGCCTAGGGGTTTAGACCGAAGGTTGGGAGGCCAGGTTCAGGATCGGCCTGACCTGAAGGGTGGGACTTCTGTAACCAGAGTCCTAGCCAGTGCTTCTTCCAGGGGTACCTCTCCAGTTGGGAGGGTGCAGAACTCTGGAAGGGGGTGCAGAGGGTGGGAGAGCCCGCCTCTGACCCCGGCGCAACCTGAGGGGTTAAACCCTGGGTTGGAATGGCGTTCTAGGTGTACCCCTCGCAGGAGGTGGAGGAACCCTAGACGAAGAGGTAGGGGGAGGAGAGCCTTCCCTGAGACTCCTGGTCCGCCTGAGGTTGTAGACCAAAGGCTGGTGAACCAGTGGCAGTCTGGCCCTGTCTTGCAGACAGGGAGAGGGGAGAATGGACACTATGTGCCAGGGGTTACTACCCCCCGCTCTGTGAGTAGGCAGGAACCAGTGGCACCTGGGTGGCCTAGGGCCTGGTCCTGGCCGCGGACAGCTAGGGAGTACCAGTGGGGTAGCCCAGTTGTTCCAGATGGTGGTTTGAGAAGGAATCCCAGGGGTTCACAGTGGCGTGGAACAGGACGGTGTCCCGGCAGTGGCGGGCCCGTGTCCGTGTTCTTTCGCCCAAAGCAGGGAAGCCCATCACGGTGGTGATCGGTCTACCCTGCGTTTTGGCTGGAAGGGGGTTGTGTTGGACCCGGGCCCATATGGCTGGTTCACCCCTGAACTTTTTGCTTTTGATGGCGACCTGGTGTTCATGATTTCTGGCTTGGCGCACTTTTTCCCTGGGTCCCAGAGTGAAAGTGTGTGCGTGTAGTATGGCTGGCCTGCCCTCCCATAGGAATGCATGGGGAATGTATGTGTCCCTGGTAGTTCCTGATGCGTGGGGAGTGCAGGCTCGAATTTAGTATGTATAAACTCGTGAGAGTGAATGCTGCAAGATGGTGTATGCGGCATGTACGTATCTAGAAGGGAAGTGCTACTTCTGGACATTGAGATATGTGTGCAGTGAGGGTACTGGAGCGTGATTGGCTGGAGCTGGCTGGCATGCCAGGCTCCAGGAAGTCTGGATGGGTCTGCCCGGTGGTGAGTGGGAGATTAGCATGAGTGATGTGTGGGAGGAGTGTACCTGTGTCCTGGATGGGCTGGGTTTTCCCCACACAATGCTGGCTCCGCCCCCCTGTGGTGTGTCTAACGACCCTAGCCTCCCCAGTGAATGAAATGGGTGGTTGGGCCATCAAGAGTGCTCCAGAACCAGCTGCGACTGGTTTCTCCCCCATCCTGCACCTACAGACAAAGGATTTCAGTGTATAAAAATGGGGCTGTGTCCCCACTGAAATTGTTCTCTTCTAGGATCTTGAGGGGGCTGCTGCTGCTGCTGCTGGGGCCAGGAGGAACCGCCACTTGGACTGCCTCCCTGCCTGGAGGGCCAGTGAGCTGGCCCCTGGCCCAGCCTTGCCCCCCTGCCTACCTAAGGACTTTGCTGGAACTCTGTCCTGCTGAGGGAACCTGGGAGCGCTGTGCTTGTGCTCCCAGCGCCTGGGAGCACGTTGGACTTTCCCTGGAGCGCCTGGAAGCGCTTTGTTTGCCTTTGGCACTTGAGAGCGCTGTATTGTTGGTCCTAGCGCTGGGGAGCGCTGTTGTGCACAGCCGGTGCCCACCCGGCATTTGGCCGCCTGATCTGCCGATTCGCGGCGCGTAGCGAGTGCCACCTCGCTTTGTTTTTAATTTGCCGAGCCGGTGCCACCCGGCATTGCCCCGTGTCTGGATTTTGTAAATACCTCGAGGGAGCCCACTCCTCGGGTACTGGGAGCCCGCCTGCCTACCTGGAACGGGCCGCCGCGCTGCCCGCGACGACCCAGAAGTATCTGGCCGACCGGCCAATCGCAGCGCGGCCCCTGAGAGGCGACCGGAAGTCCCGCCTGCGCAACCAGGCAAGCGAGGAGAGAGGCGCCGCCAGCGAGGCTCCGAGGAAGAGGAGCCCCGCGCTGCAGAGGAGGAGAGCCCACAGTGTTCCTGCCCCCGCAGCACCAGCGAGGTACCGGTGAGTGCGGGGACAGGGTCCTTTGTTCTTCGAGCGGCCCCGATTGGCAGAGGGCCGCTCCAACGCTGCTGCATTTCTTTGTGGAGCCCCGAGGCTCCTGGGGGTATCTCTTCGAGCCCGAAAGGCTCGTGGGCATTTCTGACCACGAGTCCCCCGTGAGGGACTCCAACGAGCACAGGCTTCCCGAGTCCACGAGCGACTCCAACGAGAGGGGCCATTCTTTGTTCTTTGAGCCCTGAGAGGCTCTTGAGCCCGCAGTTGTTGCCGAGCCCAGCGAGGCTCATGGCCCACATCGAGTGAGAGCCCTGAGAGAGGCTCTGGGGGCATTTTCATTGATTTAGAGCGCTGGAGCTCTATTTGCGCATTTTGCTTTGGGAGCCCCTGAGAGGCTCCTTGCCCATTTGTTCTTGAGCCCTCCTGGCTCCAACGTTGGCATCCTTGGTATTTCCAACTGTCCAGCACTTAGTGGACAGTTGCTACGTTTAGGCTGGGTGTACTTTTGGCTTATTACAGCCTGCCCTGACTTTGGGACACAGGGACTGCCACAGGTTGTGGCTCATGTGAAGTTTTGCGCAATTTCTTGTGCTCGCACCTCTGAATGTGTTCTGAAGCATCATGTGTCTTTCCTTGCATACACCGCTGAATGTAGGTTCTGCATCATGTGTTTTCTTGTGCTCGCACCTCTGAATGTGTTTGGATACATCATGTGTTTTCCTTCCCTACACCGCTGAATGTTAATGCATCATGTGTAATGTTCCTATGCTTATACCCCTAGATGTTGGTGATTCCTAGGTGGTTGCTTTTCTCCTAGTACAGGTGTTGCTAGTTGAGGTCTTTTGTTCCCTGCGCAATAGTTTCCTAAGGTGGTTAGGGTTGCGTAGGAGGTTCTTATGCTTTACCAGTAATTACTGGTTGTGTGCTAATTTGTGCTACATGTTCTATTTGGTTCTAAAAGTATTCTATGTGCTAATTACTATTCCTAAAAAGTGATGATTCCTGACAGTGGTCCAGGTGGCCCTGTCTTGTAAATATCCCCCCTGTAAATTCTGCCCGTGCCTGTTGGCACAGTGTAACAATATGTGTGTTTTATCTAATGTGTTTTTGATCTAATACAAAGGCTATTTTTATATAACCTTGTGTGGAGTTTCCTTTGTGGTGGGCCTTGGGTGTTGTTGCTGGGTGCGCGCGCAAACACTTAACCTACATAGCCTCCAAGTTCAGCCTTGCTGCTCGCGCCACGTTACCTAGAGGGCGAGTAGGGGTTATCTTGGTGTGTGACTCCCTTGCCCTGACTTTAGAAATGGTGATCCCTGACTGACCTCGACGCGAGTCTTGGCCGGCCAGGGTCCTGTTTCTAACAACACTTATTTGATTTCCTCTTGCATTTTTTCGCCAACAAGTCTCTTTCCCTAAAACTGTGTCCGAGATTTTGAAGACCCATGTGTGCACTCCGAAGTGGCCTCAGTCATCACCCGAGTCAATCAATAATAAACGAGTAGGTCAGAGTGATATCTGTCTCCAGCCTGGCCCGTGCGGTGCTGTTCTTTTTTCCATCTCTTGTAAAATACAGATCCTGCAGGGCAGATGGCCCCATCAGGCTGTCATGCACTCTGGTAGGTTTCCACTTCTTAGAACCAAGAGCAGTCTTCCACATGGCGGTCTTGCAGAGAATAGATACCAGTGTTTACTTTTAAAACCTGCTGGCCCAGCTATAGCTGCACTAGATTTAATATTTCTATAGTGTGCAACGGGGGCTCGCTTTTGGCACTGGAGTATTAATTTCAGGCTGGAGGCAGTGCTCCTGATAATCATATTACAGGATAGGTAATATGTAGCTCAGTGCCTAATTTGTAAATAAATAAGTGCCAGAGACCTAGTCATGAGGCAAATGCAGCTTGCACCACCCATGGCCTCTGCCAGCGCTGCAAAGTGTGGCAATTCATACTGTTCCCAGCCCCTGAAGCTATAAGAATGGCTTGGGTGAGGTGTAGTCTTTTTCAATGCACATTCAATTAATAAACAACTGTTTACCACACATACATAAATACACACAACCACACCTAACCAAACACACACAACCACACGCACAATCACGCGCGCAACCACACGCACAACCACATGCACAACCACACACACAACCACACAACCACACACACAACTACACAACCACAGACACACAACCACACAATCACACACATACACACAACCACACGCATACACACAAATACATGCACAAACGCTCCACATAATTTGACATCAATCCACATAATTCAACTCAACAACACAATAACACTACACACCACATACATCTAATCCACACTACAGAATTCCACATCATGCCACAAAATTCTACAGCACACCACATAATTAAACTCCACCACATACCATTCCACAAAACAAAATACCATTACACATAATTACAATCAATAATACACAATCCCACTCCACACAATTCCAGTAAACTCAATACCACGTAATTACTACCCACAACATTCTACCATGCCACATCATTCCACTCCACAAATACAATCCACACCACACAATTTCACGCCACACAATTCCACAACTAACAATTCCAATCCAACCCACATAATTCCACTACACACCACATGCATACACTGCATAACACATGGCTAAAAGACATTGCCATTTACCATGCCATTAGCTCTAACTCAAATAAATCCGAGACGTATTACATTTCTAATGCTTGTTTACCGTGCCCTGATGTTGTTTTTGTCTTTTTACAGCTTGTCAAGTCTAAGAGGACTCAGCGATCATTGTGGGATGTTTTCTTTGTAGTATTTGTGATTTTCAAGAGGTTATTGCATATTTTAACCGCATGCGCGCTAGCGGAATTCCGCTCGCACGCTGGGTTTTGCGAAAACGCATGTTACGTGACGAGCTGGGCTCGTCATCAGCGTGCGAGCGGGCTACGCCATGACGAGCCCAACTCGTCATCAGCGTCGAAGGGGTTAAAAGAATTTTATGACTGGCAAATTCTTACTTCCTAAGTTCGCAGTTCTATAAAAGAAGGAAGTGGATTGGTTGCTGGAGGGTTTAATGCTATTTGGAATGTTTTGAATGTTCTAAGTTCTTAAGTCTAGAAGCTTTGAATATGCTGCTGAGTGGTGGCAAAAAAGGAAATATTGCTTAATATTAGCCTCTGCGTCTTTAATAAAATCCTGATTTTCTGCCCATCAAACCATTTTGAAAATCCACATTTTGTATTTAAATAAGACATCTTGGCATGTCAGTATGGCAAATGGCTTGCTCAGATTAACATATTATTGATATATTGTCCCCCTCATTCTCAAGAAGATTTGCCCACTGCCCTTGTGGACAACACAGTGAATTTTTCATTACATTCCATCTTCCATCCCTTCATGCAATGACCATTGTAATAGATAGAGAGATTATTCCCACTTTCTCCACTTTGAAACGGTCCCACTTGCTGTATCAATTCCAGAGAGAGAGAGAGAGAGAGAAACAACAACGCCATCAAACCATTGACCACTCTATACTGATGCAGAGACTAAAGAACCTGCCTGTGACCCACTGACATCACCATGATTTTGTTTACTCCTTTCAGCATGCATGTTCACAAGACACATTCATGTAACCATTTACAGGTGAACTAAGGTCTACTTGCTGAGGTGTTCTCTAGGAGGCAATTTTGGTGCTGTACTTTTTGTTGTTTATATGGCCCTGCTAGTAGTGTTGTTACATAAACTGGATGTTCAATTTAATATACATGCAGATGACACGTAGCTTATATTAAAATTGCACCCATCCTCACCTCAGCTTTATATTCTAAATCAGTTCATAGTAGTCATACAATGGATGTATATTAACCTTTTGAGGTTAATCCTGGTGAAGAACAAGCTTCTGTTCACCAGATATAACAGCTGTAAACTCAATCCTTATGCCTAGGCATCAATCACTGGCCTCTATCTAACCCCCACCATTACAGTGTGCCTTTTAGTTGTCCATCTCGATGCAGAGCTGTCCTTCGAATATAAGGTAGCACTGGTAGCCAAACTTTGTTTCTGATATCTAAAACAGATTCTGCCACTTACTATGTGTCTGTGATTCGAGCACTAGCTCTGTCGGATCTTGGCTACCGAAATTCTTGTAACTTGGGGATGGCAGAAAAGTCTTTGAAACAGTTTGAAGTGGTGTGGAATTCTGCCGCCCATTTGATAATAGTCAGTTTACAATTTCAGCACACCTTGTCAATCCTAAGTCAGATACACTGGCTGCCGATAAGGATTCACATTTATTTAAATTCCATGGTAATACCACACCAATGTTCTCCATGGTATAGAGCTGCTGTTTCTTAAAGGTTACATGTTCTTTATGCATTAGCTAGACCTTTATGATTATGCTGCACATGACACTATACATCCTCAATGCTCGAACTAAGGCATTCAGAGACATAACATTAACAGTGATAGCTGCCAGAGAATGAAATAAACTACCCAGTAAAATCTGGTCAGTTACCCAACTGTTCTCTTCTTTTCATTTAGCCCATTAGCCAGTGGTATTGCCTTTTAGTGTCATGAAGCTTTAAAGTACATCACTTAATAAATACTAAATCCAAATCCAAATACCTCTGGTATTTTCTTTTTGGGATTTAGGAAAATGACCATATTTTGTTTGGTGTCGGAACCCCAGATTTTTACCTTCACTGTTTTAGCTGGCTGTGGTATTCTACTCACTTTATCCCTGCTAAACATTGGTAAATAGCCTGTGCTTACCCTTTCAATATGATGGAGTTGGCATGCCCCTAGGTGACATATATTAAGTACCTACAAGTTGTTAGTATATAGCGCAAAGTGTACCCTGGGCCTGTAAGTTAAATGTCACAAGTGGACTGCAGCATTATTTGTGCCATCCGCTACAGTGATAGTGTAAACATGACTGCATGCCTACTCTCTGTAACCTTGGTATCCAGTACTATCACTTCAAAGCAGTACTATTACTTCAAAGCCAACCAATCAAAGTAAACCCTTTAGACAGACCTAAAGCTCTCTTTTAAATATTAATGATGTAACCCATAAGGCAGGGTGGATGATATTTAAATGTCGGACATGTAAACATTTAATACTAAACATGTTCTTACTTTGAAAATGCCCTGAAAGGAATTTTCATTGTAGTGAGGTTGGCTCTTCTATAGGGAAGCATTTAGATACACTAATACATTTAATAATGTTATCTCTAGCTACGAAACTACTAGACATTTCATTTTTAGACTTTCTGAAATACTTATAACAAGCCCAATCACAGAAATATAAATATTTTGGAAAAAAGTACTTTTAGAAAGGTACCTTTTTATTGCCTAAAGCTTCTACAGGCCCATTTGCATGTGCTTCAACTGCCACCTCACAGCTGAATAGCCTCCTTAATGAGGTGTGAACTTGCTCCCTGATCTGAGACAAAGGCATTGGGTGTGGGCACGTGTTTTGTTTCTCTCAAAGGATGAGCATCTGGGCTGCACCCAGAAGGTTAATTCATTTCAAAGAGGTCTACTTTGTCACAGGCAAACGTTGGCTGACACCTGGTCAGGACCCACCTTTCTTCCCTCAGTAAGCCAGGCACCAATCCCAGTGCTAGAGAAGCTGCTGCCCACAGATCTGGTTTAGAATGATGATAGAAGAGTTGTTGCTTATTACCCTGTCATCACCTCTGAGATGGGTGCAGGAGCTCTGCATAGGAGATAAAATGTTCTGCCATCTTGGATTTAAGTAGAGAGGGACACTGTGTGATTATTTGCAGTAGGGCACGCAGCATATGCTGCAAACATGGGTAGAGTTACCCATGGGACCTTTTACCCTATTGGTCATGAAGTGGCCAGGAGTAGCCACTGTTAGCTACTAACATAGGTTTAACAAGATGGACCACAGCCTCCTGAATGGGTCAGAAAGTGTCCAATATTAAATATTTGATATGAAGTGACATTAGAAGCAGCTTAAATGTGTGTGATATTGTTTAAACTATGATTTACAAAAGTGACAATGAGAGTTTAGGTCTGAATTTGCTGCAGCATTATTTTGAGGGCACCTGAAGGCTTAGATAATAACATTCACAGATGCTGCAGTGTTAACGATCAGTCACTTTAATGTTCTATTAGAAATAGGTCATAAGTTTTGATTGGTGTTTTAAGAGGATCCTTCAAGGTTGGTTTTAACAGGAAGTGAAAGAAGAGGTATCATGGTTGTATGAGTTATGGTAATCCACATCAGGGATAAAGATCTAAACTATTCTATCTTTTTATATGCAGAGACTCTGTAGTCTGAAAGATATGTGAAATACCTTTGTGAAAAAAATTGTTGTGAACTTACACAAAACAGTAAGTCTACCTATTTGAATTAAGCCCCTTGTGTTTCTCTTCCTCATCACATTCACTGCTGTCTTCCTTCTCTCCTAGTTGGGGCAGTTTGTAATGCTTGAGCTCTTTTTAGACATGACACAATGATTAAAAGATGAAGTTCTATTTTTAGGCAATAAGGAGAGGTTTGAGTAAAGAGAAGGGAGTATTGCCTTCAGGAGAGGTTGTGAGTAGAAGTAAACTGTGTTAAGGAAGCCTGTCTGGGGTCTACATATTGTACCAATATACTGAATATGATTAGGGAGAGTAACTGAGTGTAATGGGGACTACCTTATGTACCCTTGGCAATATAGTGTTTGCAACATATGTAAATGCATCCACTATATCATAACTTGCCTAAAATGAGCACAGAGATAAACTAATTGTGTATCTAATGCCAATTAATTTTTTAAGACACTTTGTATTTGACTTTATTTTTTCTTGTAAAGAATAATCACATATGTCAGCCTTTGAATTTTGTTACTAGAAATACAGATCGAGGTCAGATGATTTAGTTTCTGTTCAGAGCACATCATTCTAAATAAATGATTACATTATCCTATGTTAATAAAGAACACCAAGTACTCGTAAAGACAATTACACGTGTTCCCTTTAGGTACTCGAGGAGTCTCCACTTTCTTAATCAATATTATCTTAGTTTCCTTTTATCCGTCTTAATAACCAGACAGTTCAGATTTTCATAAATCATTCCTTTTATTAGTATTTAATTTCCACAGTATGACAAACTTCCTGGTGTTTAACCACTTCCTTCCTTAAAATACATCATTAACAGATGGGTTTACAATCCCGTGCACATTTCAACAATAATTTCCAATCGTAAAATTAGATTAGCACATAAATACAAAAATCAAGTTTTATGCTTTGTATCAAAAGAATATGCTTATTTCTTTTATATCAGCCTTATTTTTAATCAACAATAAATCAAAATATGAAAAAAAAACTGCTGTTTTATGGTTTTGATGTCTCTAGGTAAATGAGTTCAAGACATCCTAAAATGAATGTGTCTATTTTGAAAGGAACATGTGTACTCATAAAAAAACAATTGAATAGTGCCAAACAGAAAACAAATATTTCCGGGATTAAACCTGGGAACATAATCATTTGACTAGGGTTATCAACATGGTCAATAAGTAGTGGTAGTTTTTGTTTTCATATTTATAGCAAGTAGACAGAACACTCTAATGCTGAGAAACACATTTTTTCCCCAGACGCTCCATTCCAATAGGGCCAATACTTTTTGATACTTCACACAAATGAGGCTAGTCCTATTTCTATCTCGAGAGAGATGAAATGTAGCGAGGTCTCCTAGCAAGAAGTATGTATTTGGACACTGGAGTTTGAGGAGATAACTTGAAACCTACTAGCTGGGGTAAGTGAAATTAGGGGTACCCCTGGGTAAGCCTGACTGTCCCGGGAATGGGAGGATTTCCCGCTTGCTTACATGCATGTGCAGATTTACCACTGGGGTTGATATTGGTCTAGCCAAGACCAAAGAATTTATTACAATTCTGTATTAACTTGTGTGTGCTCAGGTTTTTTTCTTCACTAAATTATATGTAAGTGCTTGGCACATTGCATTGTCAAGGGGTTGTACAGGTCACCCCTTTTCCTAGTAGCACCACTCCAGTTTAACCATTGCATAAACCAAACCAAATATCCGGTGGTGCGCAAAGTTCCCCTTCAGTTAAGTACCTGGTCCATTCTTTGAAACCTGATCAAAGCAGGCGTTGGGAGACCTGCCTTAAACTCGTTTATCGCAGGTCTCCTTCTCCCAACGCCAGCCTTGATAATAGGGTGTTCACACCTCCAGCCACATTTTACATGTGGTTGGACGTGGCAACGTCCACCCTGCATCCCATTAGCGCTATCTATCGCCCCCAGCGCGGGGCGATAGATAACGTCAAGAATACGTCTCTAACTCTGGTTAGAGACGTATTGGGAATAGTGCGATGTGAAAAAAATGCGTTAGCGACTTTAAAATGTCGCTAACGCATTTTTCGCGGGCTTGGTAATATGCCACAAGGTTCTCACATAACCATATTTTTCTATGTGGTTTTACATCTCTTGGTTAGTTTTGCACTTGTGAAGGACGGACCAGGGCATTAACACAATGTTTAACACCATGCACGCTAGCGTTATTCTGCTCGCACGCTGAGATTTGCGAAAACGCACTTTACATGACGAGCTGGGCTCGTCATCAGCATGCGAGGAGGCTACGCCATGACGAGCCCAGCTCGTCATGAGCGTGGAAGGGGTTAAAGAGAACCGTGTTTTAAGAATGCTTCATTATTGATTATTAACCAGTTACTATTATGAAAATTAGCTTATATTTATACAGCTCTTTCGATATTAGGCTCCCTTCATGGACACATACTTTCGGTTGCAGGATAGCACCTGATTTACGTACATATTGATTTATGTCAGATTGTTTTAAGTTGATGATTAGAAATAATGCTAGCATGAAAGAAATAAGCAAATGCTTTTGATACTAAGCATGGATTTTGATTATCTAATTTATGTGCTTATCTAAGTTTACGATTAGAAATTATTGTTGAAATGTACTACATGTAAGATATTTAATTGTGTTATTGTTTTCTTCAGATTTTAGTGCACGTTACTCCTGACTAAAAACCACTCAAGCCTGAAATGCATTGAGGATCAAGGGGCACGGGTTTCTAAAGCCATCTGTGAATAATTAAATTTAAAGAACGAAGTGGTTAAACACCTAAAAATGTGTCATGCTGTGGAGATCAAATACCATTAAAATGAATGATTTATGAAAATCTGAACTTTGTGGTTATTAAGTGGGATGAAATGAAACTAAGATAATATTTGAAGTGAAGACTCCTTTCGGTACCTGAAGTTGTGCTTAAAAGGACATGTGTAGTTGTCTGTATGTACATATAGTGTTTGACTTTGCATGACCCATGAGCGGAGGGTGATACCCATGAGCACACTAACCAGTGGAATTTTGATTATCTATTCACAAATTGGAGTACCATGATGAGTGTGCAGGTTTTCTTCTAATTGTGAATGCTAATGAAGAAACATAGTAGCATTGTGATCTGAATAAAAGTGTTGTTAAGAGTGTCCTGTGGCTGCTTGAAAAGCACACTCCATGCTGCAGCACGAGTGATCACATAACTAAACACATTTGATGATTCCTCCATTGGCTTCCTCTACCAGACCACTTCACCTTTAAACTTTAATGTGTCATCTACAAGTAGGTAAACTCGTGCACTATCTTATTACAAGTAACTGAAAGCACACAGTAGCATGGACTCCATGACACCTACTGCAACCACATTGCTAGTCTTGAGATCAGAGAGCCCATGAACGAGAAGAAGAGATGACAGACTATCTTCTGCATTGCACCAAAGACCTGTAATACCATCCTGGTCTAGCTCCAGGAAACTCTGTCTCTCTTCCTCTTCTCAGAATGAACCAAAGACACCTCTATACTTAAAACCTCTGCTTTGGTTAACCTCCCTAGCTGATTCACAAGGATAGGACCTCCCCCTCCCTCCCCCCCCCCACCGTGTACCTCCCTTTTTTCCACTTCTTCCTTTTGTGTAGGACTAGTGATAACCTTCTTTTTGTGTACAACTATTTTTAATATGAGTCCATTCCCTCATTTACCATGTTAAAGTGCTCCATTGTATGTAGTTAGATCTGCACAATATCAGTATCATACATACATACATTCCTATGTACATGAGGGCATCCATGGTGGTTGATCCAGCTATATAATCTTTGGAAAAGGCAATACATTATAATGGATTGGTAATGTGAAAAAACTTATACTCCGAGCAACAATAAATGCTTATCAATGTAGATGACATACTGCAGTGCTTCACTGAATTAAAGATTAAATCACCAAAGATGAATAAGGTAGCCAGATATAAATATGTACAGCCCACAAAATAGATCCTAAATTGTTTTTAATACTGTTCAACAGAATAAACACTCTCCTGCTCACATTCTAATAGCCAACTGTAATTTTTACAATGATTATAAATTCAGTACTGATGATGATAAACGTTCTGTAGCATTGGCACCCTGCCGGATCAGACAGATTGCACTCTTCTTAAATGACATTTATTTCTTTTGTCCTTTTTAAAGCTCACTGTAACTCAATAATATTCTCACTTGTAGACATCCAGACAAATATAAATGTCGGAATTATTTACAGAGGAAGAACAAAAACCTATTAGGATATTGACCTGCTACCAATTGTCAATGGACAAAGAGGAACAGACATTCTAAGCCTGATCCATTCTCGCTTGGCCGACGTTGTAAACTGTGCATGGACATTGATAATAAGTATATCTTGCATACTTCAAATCCAATCTACTAGCACAATCACAGAATTGCTAATCAATGTAATCCACATTAGAAAAAAGACATATGGATTGGTAGAAAATTATTCATCAAGGTACATGTGTGACACTTTGATTTCCTTCCTAATACAGATAAAATACCATTATATTTCTTTCTTGAGATTTCATATACAATTTCTAGTTTTGCCTCTATTTTCCAAACCATTTTCTACGTAAATCTAACGCCCTTTCTAATTTACTTCATTTTTCTGCAAAATATAAGTAATGGGTGCTTGGTGCAACTCTTGATAGTATGTTTTTTGTAGGGGAAAAGTACACAGGGGTAACGCGAGAGTGGACATGGGAAGGACTAACAATAAGAGCAGTGAGAGACGGGTTTCAGAAATGCACTTTTGACAACTGATTAACATTAATAAATAATATGGCAACTGTTGGTTCTATGCTTGTTGCTTAAGCCCAGAGTACGAGAGATGGTCACAATTAAGGCATGGGCAGACCGGCAGGCTTATCAACAGGTTCAAATTAACAGGACAAAGTAATGCCAGCAATACCGGCCTGCTCTACAAATATCTTGGCAAGGGTCAGTGGAACGAACCCTTCTTGTTCTCCTGGCTTACTTCCGAATTCCAAGAGTAATTTAGCTGTACTCCCAGCTCACTCCTGGGATAAAACAACACACCTGGGCTCCCTAAGAGTCAGTCAGAGATACATATTTGTAAATCAGGCCAAATATCACTATACATATGTACAGTGTAGTGACGCAAGATCCTGCATTGCCTTTGCTACATGAACTCCATAGGTGAGGTCCCTTCTGTTCCACAAATAAAATACTCTTTGATGTTCTCATTTTGTTACCTGGGGGATGCATTTTCTCCACCCTACAGAAGTAGGTACTTTCAGATTCCAGCGCTTGGTGTTTGCCTATTCCAAGCCCCTCAGAATGATATGTGTCAATGACCTTTTCAGTTCATATATGAATGACCTTTGATAAGAAAGTAATTGTTGTGGTATGTTCATTCCGACGTGTGTGTATAGTGATGTATGTGTTCTCTCCACCAGTCTAAGATATCTGTAGTGGTATGGAGAGGTCCACCAATACATTTTAAGAAATAAGTATAGGATTTGCTAGTGCAGCTCAGTTTAGTGAAATTAAGAATTGGCAACAAGGTACTCTGCTCATTATCACAGATAGTTATTGTCCCCTCCTCCTGAGTGCACCAGAGTGATGCAATGTCTGGCGCAGTCCGTGCGGCCCAGTTATGTGTTCTGCTCAGGTGCTTATAAGGATGAGTTGAATAAAATGTACTGTTTATTATCTCTAAAAAAAAAACGCTTTGAATGTGCTCAGAACAGAATTAATGAAGTGTATAGGGTGTGGCGTTAGGGCTAGAGCTGCTGACTTTGAAACGGAGAACCAGGTTGGACTCTCCTGTCGGCTCAACATCTTGTGATCGGGGCAAGTCTCCCCGTGCCTAAAAAAGTTGAATGCGAACTTGTGCAATATAACTGGTGCTTAGGGAAAGCTCTCCAATACCCCCGGGCTGAGTTTGCGCTGTATAAAACTAAAAAAAACAATGAAGAGGCCGGTCCTCTTCACTGCACTCAAAGGTGAAGTTGTCACTAAAGTGATTTACCCAGTGCATCTTGCCCAGATTACATTATGGCCAGTGATGGGTTCTGCCCAGGACTATGTATTTTAAGCAGGATATATAGTTAGCCACCAACAGCAAGTATGTGCTGTATTGTGTTCAGACTAGACCAATGGTAAAATGCTTGCTGATACTTAGAGGTAGGGGTTCATTTATGAGCTTTGTGATGCAGTGCAGCAAGTCACCATGCTGCACTCTCTGACAGGCAAAGGGCATGAATATTTTGTGCTTAATGGAATATGGTGCATTTCGGTCCTTTCCCATGCACTCACGCGTAATGGGCTGCCTAGAGCCAACCCATGCCTACTTGCACCCTGGTGCAAGGTTATTCCTGCATTGCAGGCAGGATTGTTTTTGTGCAGGAAAGAGCACCTTCCTGCACACAAACAATCCTAGGGGGCATATTCCTCTATGTGTGCTGTAGGATGCAGCACACACAGAAAGAGGAAGAAACGTGGAAAAATAGAGATATTTCTCCTCGTTACGCCTCCCCAGGGAAGGTGTACGTTTTTGGGACATCCCCAGTTTTTCAAGTTCTTGTAAATATGGGGATGCATCAAAATCCATGGTTGTATGACAGAACCATGCATGCAATTGGCATGTTTTTACCACGCCATGAGTATGACCCATGCATCATTACCTCACATGCATTTAATACAAATATTTTTACATTGTATATGCCGTTACAACGCATGCCTTTACCATGAAAGCAGGGTTTGTAAGGGGATATAGGTGGTCAAAATTTGGTATGCTTGGTAATGGCATGTGTTTAGTTGCAGAATGAGGATTCTAGTTTTAAAGTATTTATCCCCACCTGATACACTCATGGAGGAAAATAGACATTGTGGCTGGACTATCTATCTATCTATTGACAGAATACTGGCACAGAGACGCCAGAACAGGAGAAAGAGAACCATAGAGAGAGAACCAGAACCGGGATAAAGAGAACCAAATCTGGCCCAAAAATTGAACAGAGAGGAGTTTAAGAGAGTGCCAGAATGGTACCGAGGGGCAGAGTTGTCTAGAACGCTGTGTGTTGCCATTGATATGCCTTTACCTGGCCCTGAGCCTTAAAACTGCCCCCTGCCTGGCCCTGAACCCTAACACTACCCCTTTTTCTGACCACTGATCCCTAAAACCGCCTTCTGATGCAGCCCCCTGCTCAGCCTGAACCCTAAAACTGCCCCTTTTCCTGGACCTGAGTCTTAAAACCCATGCCCCCTGCCATAGCCCTCTGCCTAGCTCTGAAACCTAAACCGGTCATAACCATACATCCTTGACAACGAACACGCCTTTAGCACGCATGCCTGATTTTGTAGTAAAGGCATGCGGTGGAAAGGCATTTTTGTGGTTAATGATTTGTGGTAACGGATATGTGTGGTAAAGGCATGTTTGTTGTAAAACGATGCGTGGTAATGGTCATCCATGGTTATGACTGCATTGTAAGGGTGGTTTCCCAAATCCATAGGAGTTGCGTGGGGACACCCACGCAACACCCATGAAACACCTACCACGAGCAGGGTAGCGCAATGCAGCTATTTACGCTGCATTGTGTTACTCCAGATTTGTAGAGCCACGCAAAGTGGGTTTGCGTGGCTTCTTATGGTTTGTGTCACTCTTGCACCACGTTGCCTGGTGCAGGAGAGAAACAATCGGTCTCATAAATAAGCCCCCTCGTGTTTAAATTAAGTTTATCCTACATTATGTCCGTTAATTGCCACCACATTATCTTGTGTATTCCTGGCCTCCCTAGAATGGGCGCGCAGAAACACTGGCATGTGGTGGGGATGTTTAATGGAAAGCTGGACAAGCCTTATGGAATTATAATGACTTATTTTAGGAAACTGACCTTTCAAAAATGTTTAAAAACCATATCCACAGAAGGATGGCAGCATATGGAGATGAACTTACAAGCGCGCAGTCAATTCCCTATTGTACAAAACCTGGTTGTGATTATAAACTAGATCGCCATACACAAAATAAATATCTTAAAAATAACACAGATTTGTTTTATTAGAGAACACATTTGTAATTCTTTACATAAAAATGAATACAGAAAACCATTACATTTTATAAAACATATCCTTGAGCAATTACTGAATGATGCATAAATAATTCCAGATTCCGATTTTTTTTAAAGGATGCATCTTATCTAAAATATCATATACTAAAATTGTCATAAAAATCATGTTGATGTGATAACGTGTATATATTTTTTTTAAAGATTATTTTATGGAAAGAATTATCATTTTTTCTGAAATAAATATATATAATTTCAGCATGAAATGTTGACTTATAATCATAAATCAATTTTGGGCAGTAGGGAATTTATGGTGTGTTCTTGTTTGTTTTGCCCTGTTCTTTATTAGTTTGAGGGGTAACTCCTTTTTGATTTTTTTAGAGATCAACTTACAACACAAGAGGGAAGACGCTTCTGTTGATAGCAGCTTGTCGTGCATGAATGGTTGTCTTCTCGAAGTTGCGAAGAGCATTGTGGAGTCTCCTGACCCTTACTTGTTGCGTGGAGTTTGCGTGGAGCTTGCTGTGCCTCTCCTGTTCCAAGGGGCTTGCAGGATTCGTTAAGGGCGGAGAGAACACCGGCGTAGCTGCGGGACTGCGTGTCCCAGGACCCAAAGCGGAATGCTGACCAGCCGCACCTGGTGACTCTTCCCGCTGACCACGCCCCCGCTCTGGGAGTATAACCCCGCGACTCTCGGCCCCCGGTCTGTGGGAGCCGCTCGAAGTTGCGAAGAGCATTGTGGAGTTTCCTGACCCTTACTTGTTGCGTGGAGTTTGCGTGGAGCTTGCTGTGCCTCTCCTGTTCCAAGGGGCTTGTAGGATTCGTTAAGGGCGGAGAGAACACCGGCGTAGCTGCGGGACTGCGAGTCCCAGGACCCAAAGCGGCATGCAGACCAGCCGCACCTGGTGACTCTTCCCGCTGACCGCGCCCCCCACTCTGGGAGTATAACACCGTGACTCACGGCCCCTGCTCCGCGGGTGCCGCTCAAAGTTGCGAAGAGCATTGTGGAGTTTCCTGACCCTTACTTGTTGCGTGGAGTTTGCGTGGAGCTTGCTGTGCCTCTCCTGTTCCAAGGGGCTTGCAGGATTCATTAAGGGCGGAGAGAACACCGGCGTTGCTGCGGGACTGCGAGTCCCAGGACCCCAAGCGACATGCTGACCAGCCGCACCTTGTGACTCTTCCCGCTGACCGCGCCCCCCGCTCTGGGAGTATAACACCGCGACTCACGGCCCCCGCTCCGCGGGTGCCGCTCAAAGTTGCGAAGAGCATTGTGGAGTTTCCTGACCCTTACTTGTTGCGTGGAGTTTGGGTGGAGCTTGCTGTGCCTCTCCTGTTCCAAGGGGCTTGCAGGATTCGTTAAGGGCGGAGAGAACACCGGCGTAGCTGCGGGACTTCGAGCCCCGGGGCCCAAAGCGGCATGCTAACCAGCCGCACCTGGTGACTCTTCCCGCTGACTGCGCCCCCCGCTCTGGGAGTATAGTTGCGAGCGGTTGTCTTCTCTGGTCTGGATAACTGCGACTGAAGATCACAGTCTGGCCACTGCACAGGTGGTCAAATAAATGTATTGGGTGAGGGTTTGACCAATGGTGAGGTTCAATCTACTGAAACCCTTTCTGAGTCATCTGCCACCACTGTGGCTCTGTTAGCTGATCCCCTTGTGTTGTGTTCCGGCAAGCGTATATCCTCTTTGTCTTTTCTCTCCTGGAATTTAGCCGGTCTCCAGGGCAAAATAGACTGCCCAGATTGGGGGGCTTTCATTGATACCCAAGATGTTTGTATGTTTCAGGAGACATGGGTGTGGGAGGACACATGGCGCTCAGGCCATGCAACCTTTTCAATTCCAGCCAAATGGGAGGGGAGAGGATGGCCCTCCGGGGGTCTTTGCATTTGGGTGGCAGTACATCTGGGTTGCAAGGCCAGGGCCCTTAACACCAACTCACTGGATGTCCAGTGCGTATTGCTGGAATGGCCGAACCATACACAATTCACCCTGATAAATGTATACTCCAGACCGGTGGGTATAACAAGGCCATCACCCACCTTTGAGGAGCTCTCTGCATTTCTCCCTAAACTACCAAAGGGTGCTGTGATCTTGGTGGGGGGAGACTTTAATTGTCAGTTCGAGCCGTTATCTCTGATTATGGAGGGAGCACTTATGGAGGAGGATGAACAGTGGGGATTACCGCAACTAGTTGGTCCTCCTGCTAAGTCATGGACTCCCCGTGCAACACAAATTCTGGCAATTACCCTCAACAATTCTCTGAGGGCCTGCAATGGTAGATCTAGGAGTGATATCCCTTCAAAGCCTACTTTTAACAAACCTAGGCAGGAGTCCCATCTGGATTACATCTTGGTTCAGACTGTGGACTGGAATAAGGTTCTGGACTTCGAAGTAGTCCAAAGAAGTGACAGCGATCACAATGCGTTGACTCTCTCGCTGGTTTCATTCTGTGGCTTCAAGGAAGACCAGCTGGTCAAGGCAGCCCCAGATCATAATCTAATTTAAAACAACGACAGGCGTAGAGTCCGTTGGACTAAGCTCTTGGATAATCCTGCCTGCATTTCCGAGCTTTATGCCTGGATACTTCCCACATTAGAATCCGTAGGGACAGCTATTAATCAATTCTCTCCAGAAGAACTTATCCCTAAGTTGGGTACCCTCCATATGGATTTGGTGGATACCCTTGTGGAACTTTTGAATCCAGTTGTGAGGAAAGAGATCCGCAGAGCGCAAAGACCTTCATGGTTTAATCCAACTTGTAGGAAGGCAAAGGCCAAACTGCTCGCTGCACTGAAGCACCCTAGGGATACAGAGGTAATCAAGACAAGGAGGGCGGAGCTGAAGCAAGCCACACACCATGCAAAGGTGGATTGGGACCATTCTAACTGGGAAAATATGCTGACCTCCTTGCAGGCTAGAGACACTCGTAAATTTTGGCAGATAGTGAGACCAGGATCTGCCGAGCCGACTCAAGTGGTTGAGGCCAACATAGCGGCTTCGGTGTGGGAAGATCATTTCCGCTGTCTTTACGAAGGGGTCGGCCTGGGTCTGCTCAAGCCCCAAGCCAGTTCTTCGTTTGAACACTTTTTCCCCCCGAGTGGGCCAACCGCCCAACCTTTATCTTTGGAAGGCGCCGAGCGTTTGCAATTTTCCTTAAGGGAGGTCTCTAATGCAATATCCAAACTACCACCAGGAAAAGCCCCGGGATTAGAAAAGATCCCGGGTGATCTATTTAAGCACCAACCTAGGGTTTGGGCTCCCTATTTGCTACTAGTGTTTAATGCAATCCTTGCGGGAATGGCGGTCCCCAGCACTTGGCTGCGAGCGAGATAGTACCTATCTTCAAGAAGGGCTCTCCTCTGCTCTAAGCCAACTATAGGCCAATCAGCCTCATTGATGTTTCGCAAAAACTTTTTGCGAGGCTGATTCTTGACCGCCTCCAGGAATGGATGACGGATCATTCAATCTTAAGTACATTCCAGGCGGGGTTTAGGAGTAAGGTGTCACCCACGGACCAACTCTTCCGGCTGGTCCTCCTCTTTTGGAAGACGGTGCGGGTGGAGGGGGGTACACTATATACCGTCTTTGTCGACCTCCGTGCGGCATTTGATTTGGTCCCGAGAGGCAAACTTTAGACGGTACTTGCTAAACTTGGCATCCCCCCCGCTCTCCTAGATATCATCATCCGTTTACACACACATAATTATGCACAGGTAAGGTGCGGAAGGATGGGCTGCCTTTCCAAAAGATTTCCAGTTGGCAAAGGGGTAAGGCAGGGCTGTGTTCTCGCACCGACCCTGTTCTGCCTCTTTGTCAACGGGGTAATCGACTTTTTAAACAATGTCACCAACACAGATGCACCCAGGCTCGGCGGCAACAGGGTGCCCGCAATCATGTTTGCGGATGACACCCTGCTGCTGTCCAAATCCCCTATGGGGATTTAGCGCATTCTGGAGGGATTTGAGGCTTTTTGTGGAGAACATGGTCTCGAAATAAATGCCATGAAAACTAAGTTTATGATCTTTAATCCCCCCCAAAAAACACAACCCAATCCTTCTATAGGCCTGAACAGACTTGAAAGTGTCTTTACGTTCGAGTACCTGGGCGTGACTATTAATGATAAACTGGAATGGGGTGATCACCAGGTTAAGTCACAGCTCAGATTGGCGCAACTAACAGGGGTAATAATCAGGCTAGTAAATTCCAACCGATCATCTATTAGGCCATTAGCCCCCTCGTTGGAGATCTATAGACTCCAGGCCAGAGGAGCAATCCTCCATGGTAGTGAACTTAGGGGATACGCTTGTAGAAAAGACTTGGTCACTCTAGAAAATAAGTTTCTGAGACAACTCCTAAAGTTGCCGGTAAGCACACCACTACTGCCCCTTTGGCTGGACATGGATTTGAAGCCTTTGGATGAAGTGGTGGGTGTAAAACCTTTAACTTTTTGGAGAAGATTATGGTCCACTCCTGAGTTAGTCAATTATAGACAGGAAATGCAGGAAATTCTTGCTCTTCCTGCTACAGAGAACATTCCGTGGTTTAAATACATAAAACCCGAATTTGCCCGGCTGGGCCTTTCGTCCCTGTGGACCGACCCTGAAGTGGCATGCCAAGGTCTGTCCCGTAAACATCTGGTGGCAACCTTCTATGCATGTAACCTGGCATCTTGTATACAGGGTACACGTCCAGATTCTCTGGTTACTACTTTTCTCGGGGTGAAAAATTCTTATAACTTTGAGTCAGTGTTTGATGACATTTTTCCAAATTTGGCCAGGAAGTTATACCTCCAATGGCGGTACAGTACTCTCCCACTAAGAGCATTTACAAGTAAATGGAAACAGCAGTCCCCGGAAAACTGCCCTGGCTGCAATTGTAGGCTTGAAGACGAACTGCATCTAGTCTTCTTCTGTCCTGCCTACACTGTGGCCAGAAGGTATTGGGTTATCCCCTTATGTAAAAATCTAGGGTTTCGCAAATGCTCTGAGGCCTTTAGAATTCTTAAAACTGACCTATCAAAAGCAACCGTGTTTGCAATGGCCAAATTTCTAGAAGCGGTATGGCATAAGAGATTGCTCCTAATTCCAAGGGTATTGCATTCTTGAGCCCCTGTTCGTGCTATTTTGCTTTAAAAAATTATGTGTTATGTTACTTTAAGATTCAAGTTTTACTTGATTTATTGTTTTTAACTGAAAAATAGTAACATTTTAGATTGTTTTAAGGAATCACCGGTGGCTCATTGGATTGTTATATAGAATAGGTGACACATTACTTTCTGTACTTATGTGCTTATGTGCTTTGTAAATTTGATGTAATATTGATGTCTATTTTTGCTTGTATCAATTTTATGTGTATCTTTTATGGCAACCGCCGAAATAAAGATTAATAAAGGAAAAGGCATGAATAGCATGAATGGTAATTAGAGAAGCAAAGTTATGGCAGATGATGGAGTACTGAATGTACTGGTGCCGTTATCAGAGTTGATGAGGAATGATTTGTTTTGTTATTACATTTCTAAAGCGCACATTCACCTACAGGTCTCTTGGTCTCTATGTGATGATGCTGAGCCTGTTTCAGTGTAATTCACTGCTCTATCCTTCAGCTGAGCCTTATCACCAATGTCTAAATCACCTTACATTGAGCACATTCAGTCCAAATCAAACTTTTAAATCTTCACATATTTAGAAATGTCACATTTGGAATATGTAGGCGCTTAAAATGTGTTCTTAGTTCCGAGACTAAAGCAGCATATCTCTTTTACAACATACCTATGTGAAACTTTTTTCCATCAACTTTTGGGTGAAAATGTGCAAAACCTTGTTTTCTTCTTCAAAAAACATGTGTTTCTAGGAGAAAGGTGAGTCTATTCGTGATTCAATGTGGATATTCGCACGGCATTTCGCATGTATATGACATGTCTGAAACACTAAGCAAAACTTAAAAATAATCCATAACAGCATTTGTGCATCCAGTGGTATCTCTTCGGCATGTTCCCCATTCACACCTGGTATGCATAAGAATAGTTGCAGGTGTGTCCAAAGGTGGTCAGGTGAACACAATGCGTGTCAAGTGAACGCACACACAAGCATAGCCGTTTGCAGTCCCTTTTTCACGGATATGTAAACTTTTAGAAGTCCACCAGAATGGGACGCGTATATGACTTGTAGTCCATTTCATACAAATTAGGCTGTGCATTTTGAAAGGCAAATGTCCCAGTCGAACGTTCAGTCACATTCCTTTTGGAAGTGTTAATATGACCTGGATCCGCGAAGCTATGGATTGGTGGGATGTGGCATGCTGATGCTAGCAAGCTTTTGTCCCTTCAACGACGTTACATATGAAACAGTATTGACACTCACCGCCCATACATGGCATAGACACGTCAATGCATTCATTTGCATTTCTGTTTCTAGGTTACGAGTAGAAATGCAATTGTTTTACCTCTGTTAATGGCTTGCCGAGCATTGGAGTAGAGATGGAGCCAATAAGAGCAGGCATATATGACTGTTCCGCGTCTGCATTGCGCCTTCTCCCGTGGCAGGCTGCAGGGGTTCATGACTGCCGGAGGTCAGATCGCAGCGCCTCCCTCTGTGAATCAGAGACCATATCATGATGGTCTGCACTGAGAGCTCTTGTTTTTATTATATGCCTGCAGAGTGTAAAATGTATTCATGTCACCCAACATTTCTCCAGTGAAGAACTTGATTTTATTTTCATGCAGTGAGGGTCTGAAGCAGTGAGCATAGTTTGCCTCTTTCTGAGCTGGCTAATCATAGCTTCAAACAGACTCGGGATTTTTCAGTAAAATTAGTTAATTTCAAGCATTTAAACCAGTTGGGATTTTTCCGTTGTTAAAATCAAAACAGTTTATTAATAAAGCGATATATAGCGCTCCGTGCAGCACCTCTACCATTCCTAGGTTTTGTACTTAACAGATTGTATTATTTCCCAAGCTTCAGTCTTTCGGCAGATTGGATTGGTCTTGTTAAGTTTTGAGCTTGCAGCTCACTGCGTTGTTCTAAAAGCAGTTGTTCAACTCTTCATATTATTATTTCACTGCCAGGTCAGATAGAGTTTTTTGAAATAACTTCCTTTTGTTGAAGGTGATTTCTTATATCCAATTCGGTGGTGTGATGTCATCCATAAACCCTGGTCTGGGTTGCAGCCACTCTTTCCAAAGTTGTGCGGTGTCCCCTTACTCTGTTTCCCATGATTGCATACTTACAAATTGTGGACGACCTATAGGCCAATATGTAAATTGGAGCCTTAACAGTTTATATCTGGTTCTTGACAAAAGAGAGGTAGAACAAACCAGACACTGACCAACTGACTTAACTAAGCAAGGCTGAATCAATGGCATGCATACACACATGGCTCTAAACACTCCAATCTGTGCTCAAAAACAGAAAAAAGAAGGCCTAGGAACTAACATTTTGGAATCAATATTTTCTAAAGGCTGTTTTTCAGGATGAGGCTGAGAAGCGGGTCTGTGTCACGCTGTGCACTGAATTGTTGAACTGATGATATAGGGGGATGAAATTTGTGCATTCATGAGTATAAATATGGTGCACGTATATTCACAGCAATGGAAATCTTTTGTAAGTGCTCCATAGGAAATTGGGCTTTTGACTAGGGGGGGTTCAGTCCCTTTTCAAGCAACAACTACAATTCCTGTCAGGGTGCACCACAAAAGTCACTGAATTAACCTGTGCTTAAATCCCTGGTAGAAAGTCAATCAAGCTTAATTTATTTATGCAGCACACAAACATAAATTATGTGGAAAAAAGACAATTCTACACCAATTTAGAAAAATAGAATAACATGTAATAAATACTTTGACATCAAAACAAATGCAATCCAATCAATATGTCAAGCATAATGAATTAAGTATTTAGTTTAAAACCGTATCTAAAAGGTCTCAGCTTGAACTGCGGACATCTAGTCATGCAAGACCCGGGCATGTCAAAACTTTATGGCTGAATGTGATAGAGCTGTAGCTTTTGGTTCCTTGTAGGACAGATCAGGAAGCCAAACAAATAACCATTGGAGTCACTCTGGTGGTAGTCCTTGGATCAACTAGAAAGGCAAGCCTCAAACAGCAGGTTGGCTGTTCTCTGTTGCAGCAGGGCAGTTCTCTGAAGTACACAGCAGTCCTTCTGGGGGTACACTGCAGGTCTAGGAATGAACTGAAGAGTTGGTCTGCGGGTCCAATATTTATACCTGGTGCCAGCCTTTGAAGTGGGAGAAACCTTTTGACTCCCCTCAAAAACTGGTTCTGGAATTTTCCTTCCTTCCCTGCCCACGCTCCAAGAGGTCTAGGGTGACAAAGAACTGGTGTCAAGTTTTGTGCAAGTCAGTAGCGGCCCGTAGTGGGAGTGTTGCCGGGCGCTGATGTGGGGTGGGGGGTAGTAAAGTACTGATTACAGCCGATTAGAGGTAAGTAAACATATAAATAAATAAAATAAATGTCGTTGCGCGTGCTGCGATGCAGCGCGTGCAACGAAATTTGTTTTATCTATTTATACGTTCACTTACCTTTAATCAGCTGTAATATGTAGCTTACTATCCCCCACCCCACACCAGCGCCGGCAGCCCTCCCACCACAAGCAGCTACTGGTGCAAGTGTGCTGGATGAAACCCCTTTGAAATGTTAGTAGAGGAGGAAACAGCTCTGCACTACCATCCTGTCAGGATGGCCAATCCTGCCATCATCTAATCCCCCTCTGTCTACCTGTCTGGGAGGAAAATACAAAGAAACTGTCATGTGACCCAGACACAAACTTTCCAAAAGAGGCATTTTTAGATTTGTGACTTAGAATTTGACTTTACCATAAAAGAGGAGTTTAAATTACAATTTGTTTGAGACCAATCTTGACTTTTCTATCTTCCAAATCAAAATGTAGCACTTATTACATGTAATATGGTACCCTAAAGTTATCCTTTGGGAGAGGTAGACCAATAGTGTAAAACTAATTAAGGAGTTTCTCTCTACCAGGTCATGTAAAACTTAAATGTACATGTCCAATATGGCCTTGCAGTAGCGAAAAATTAATTTAAGAGTTTTAACCACCATGAAATTGTAAAATTTGAAATCACATTTCCTGTTTTTTAAACACCCTTCACCCTGCCCTATGAATAAGCTGCCGGGGTTGGGCGATCGCCAGCGGGACCCACGACAACAGCGGCCTGGGCACCGCACCTACGCGAGCCCCCGGCTTTGGAGGTGACAACAGGCCCCGACCGGAGGGGTTGCTGGAGATCCCCCTGCCCGCGAGCCTGGACCACGGCTCCCCCGCCCATCGCTGGATACCCCGGTGAGCTGAGGTGAACCGTCCCCCCTCCCCTGCCGCCTCTCTGAGGGGCCCGGTGACTGCGGGGCCTGACTACTGAACTGCCCGCCATTTTGCCCTTCTGGTGGGGGGCCGGCTCCCGCGCTTTGGCGGCCCCTGCTTGAGCGCTCCCTGCAGCCTGGGGCGCGCGGGCGGAGGCCTGGGGAGAGGACCCGAAGCTGCGTGTGGGTCGGACTTGCACCCTGGAGGGCCCTGACTTTACTGGACCCATCCCCTGGCCACCCCGCCACTCCAGCCCGACCCTGGTGCGCTGCAGCCTTGACGATCCGGCTGTGCGCCTACGAGGACACTAGGGGTCCCCGCCATCTGCCTCCCCTGGCCCTGGGCTCTTCGCTGCTGGACGCCCCGGGGGAACCCTCCTGGACACGGCCGCCTGGACATCGCGCTGGGGGTGGGTCCTAGCCCAGGCGGGACCGCGAGATTGTGCCAGGCCGCGACTCTTCGGGGGCCCTTCGCTTGTGGAACCTGAACCCGACCTGCCGTGGAGCACCCGCGGCCATCACCACCTTGACGCCTCCCCGGCCTACGCGCCACCTTGTCCTCCAGGCTGAGCCGCCTGCCTCCGCTCCAGTGGCCCCATCAAGGTCTGGATTACTGCTGGACTACTACTGCTTGCACGCGCCCCGTGCTCTGTCGGCGAGCGCACTGCCAACCCCTGCCCCGCGGTCTTGTGCTCCTGACCGTGGGACCCGGGCTTGATCGCCGAGGCGCCAGCGCACCCTCCCCCGGACTGTCCTACGCCGCCGACCAGGAGTTGTGCGCAGCGACCGACGCAGCCTCCCGCTGCCCTTCGACGCCCTGAGTGGACCATGACCCGCGGCAAGGGGAACAAGCCGGACCCCCCGCCCACGACGACCAGGGGAGCGTCGGTGGCCTCCATGTGGGGCAAGGCGGGCTCGCCATCATCCTCCGGGGGCCCCCCGTCGACATCCGGGGGGAAACCCCCACCACAGGCTGACTCTCCACCGGTGACGCAGGCCTTCATGTCCTCCTTCATGGCTGATCTAAAAACTGAGATTGGGTCCCTCAGAACGGAGGTCCATACATGCGTCAAAGAGCTACGCAGAGAAGTCACCGACCTTGGCGACCGGGTCGACGGCCTGGAAAAAACGGTAGATTCCCGCACCGAGGACCTAGAGCAGATCTGGCAGAGAGTGGCGACCCTTGAAGAGCAGCACATCCAGCTCCAGATCAAGCAGGAGGACTTGGAAAACAGAGGACGCCGCAACAACCTCCGCATTCGGGGTGTGCCACTCGGAGAAGAGGGGACTAATACCATGGCCTACGTGGCCCTACTCCTGCAAGCGGTATGGGGCGAGGAGGACGCCCCCCCGCCGCGCCTTGACCGCGCGCACCGAGTCTTTGGAGCGGGAGGGAAAGCGGGCCTCCTTCCCGACATCGTCACTAGACTGCATTACTTTACTGAGAAGGAGGCCATTTTGAAGGCGGCTAGAGACAACCCTGATTTGCAGTATGAGGGTCACAAGATCCAGATTTTCCAGGATTTGGCCCCCACCACACTCCACAGGCGGAGGGTCTTCCGTCCGGTCACAGAGAAGCTCCGGTCCCTGAACATCTCGTACCAGTGGGGCCATCCCTTCGCGCTCATCTTCAGGTGGGAGGGCAAGCGCAGGGCCCTCCGGTCCTACCGAGAGGCGGCACAACTACTAGGCATGCCGGAATCCCCGGACCACAGTCCGACTCGCCCTCCCCGCTCAGGGAAGGCACCTCCACATCCGGAATGGTCCACTGTGCGCAGAAGTCGACGATCTCCTCCGGTGGACGCACTCTCTGTCTCGCAGGCCAAGCAGGACATCATCGCCCACATCCGCTCCCTTGAGGGCGACCGCGAGGAGCAGACCTCCCAGCCCATCGCCTCCGGCTCGGAGGGTGGAGATCGCCCCTCGACCCCGGACGGCTGCTGACCTTTACCGCTGGGACTCAGGCTGCCCTGCATGCACGCTGGCCCTCTGGGCACTTCGACCCGTCCCCATGCACCATGGTAACTCGCCCCACTGTTCTCGGGGATGGGGTCCTCCCCTCTCTCATTGGCGGGGGTCAGAGGGACTGGACAACGCCCTTTGCCTGTGCCAGGCCATGTGCCGCGTCACGGAGCCCCAGTGCCGTACAGACACTTGCGTGGACTAAGTGGACCCGACAGATCGACACACCCCCGGACTACCTGGAGGCAGCGGGGTGGGCGGACTCCGAGACAACCTGATTCCAATTTTTCTACCAGACTCTCTGCTCCCTCCCTTTGTCCCGTAGGAAGTGACATTCCTGAGTCCATCCAAACCCTCGGGTAGAGGATGCCCGGTACCTGGGACATTGTGCACCGGCCCTGTTGGCCTGTTCTGGTTTTGTTTCTTCTCTGCTCTTCTTCTCCTTTTCCTCTCTTTCCTCTTCCTACTTCTCTCTCACGCTTTCCTCTCTGCCTACTCCCTCCCTGCGCTTGCGGAGGGGTGGCGTGGTGGGCCTGGCGGGGGTTGGCGCGCCGGCGGCTAGACGAGGCTGCCACTGTCCTCCCTGCGGGGGGGTCTGCTGCGCTGGGTCCTGCGCGACTCCCATCCCCCTTAGTGCTATGACAGCGAACATCCCTGCGCCCCTGAAGGTCCTCTCCCTCAACGTTAAAGGGCTCAACTCCCCTAACAAACGGAGGCAAGTATGGCGCTACCTCCTGCATCACTCCCCTGACATTATCTTCCTCCAGGAGACGCACCTTCTCAGGGGGGACACCACACGCATGGCACACCCTAGATACCCCACACAATACTGGGCATCCTCTGACACCAAGACAGCGGGGGTGGCAATCCTTTGCAGGGCTGGCATTAGGCGGGGACCCTTGAAACCCTTCAAGAGTGCGGATGGGCGATTCCTCCGAGCCACGGTGCAGATGGGCGGTACACGGCTCACTCTAGGATGTGTGTATGCGCTCAACCAGTCGCAGGACAAATACCTCCAGGCGCTTATTCGGGATCAGCTCCCACCGGGCGACGCCAACGTGATCCTGGGCGGCGACTTCAATCTTGTTTGGGACCCCGAGTTAGATCGTGCGGGAGCCCCCTTCAATGGTGCGGGAGCAATGTCCTCTACCCTTAGAACACAACTTACTGACCTGGGGCTCGTAGATATGTGGTGTTACCACAACCCGGGGACCCGAGACTACTCCTTCTACTCGCATTCCCATCGAACATACTCCCGGATCGACTATCTTTTCGCCTCCCTTGAACTGGCCCGAGACTCCTTAGCTGCCGCCATGTCCGACATTTCCCTGTCGGACCACGCTCATGTGGAGCTCTTACTGCAGGATCCCCTGACCCGCGCCCCTCGTGAACGCAGGTGGGTGCTCCCGCCGAGGATCCTTCGGGACCCGGATGACGTTGCCAGCATCCGCGACGCCATAGACTCGTATTTTGCTGTCAATGACACCACTGACGTGCCCTTCCACACGGTCTGGGATGCCTTCAAGGCCACCATTCGGGGCCACATCACCTCCCTGGCGGCGGCGCGGAGGAAGGAAGCGTTCAAGATAGAAGCCGACCTGGCGGCTGAAATCAAATTAGCGGAGGCCCGCGACCGGGACTCCCCTTCGAGGGCGTCAAAGAGGACTCTTGCCACTCTAAGGGGACAACTCCGCACTCTGCGAACTAACAAGGCGGAACGCTCCCTGCTGGCGCTAAAACAGCGGTATTACGAGGGGGGGACAAGGTTGGCCGCCTGCTGGCCGGCAGGCTGCGGGCACGCGCCGCTAGGGCCCACATCGCCACTGTTAAGAGGCAGGATGGCACCAGTGCCACCGCTGAAAAGGCCAAGCAGGCTGCATTCTTCGATTATTACACCTCTCTATACGCCGAAGAGCCCACCTCTGCGGAGGCACGGGAGGCCGTCCTCGCGGATTTCGAGGGATCCCCACTGTCCCCGGCGTGTGCTGCCGCGTTGGAGGGTCCGCTGCTAGAGGAGGAAGTGACGGAGGCTGTCAAAGACCTCCCCGTGGGGAAAACCCCGGGGCCGGACGGCCTGCCGTTGGCCTTCTATCGCCTGTTCCTGACCCAGCTTCGCCCGCATCTGCTGCGGCTCTATAGCTCCTTCTCCGATACCACTGGCCCGTCCCCCGATATGGGTCTGGCGGAAATCGCCCTGATCCCCAAGCCAGGGAAGGCTCCCGACCTCTGTGCCTCATATCGCCCCATCGCCCTTCTTAATACCGATCTCAAGATCTACACTAAAATCCTGGCCAAACGGCTGGATCCGCTCATGCCGGGATTGGTGAACCCGGACCAGGTGGGCTTTATACGGGATCGCCAGGGGGCTGACAATGTTCGCAGACTGGCACACCTCGTGGGGAAAGTGCACCACTGGAAAATCCCGGCCTGCCTCCTCTCACTGGACGCGAAAAAGGCCTTCGACCGAGTCGATTGGACCTTCCTCCGTGCGGTCCTTAAGAAACTTGGTCTTGGTCCTAACATGATATCCAGGTGCATGGCCCCTTACCTCGGGCCGCAGGCCAGAATTCGAGTCAACGGCCAACTGACGTCGCCGCTTTCCATCCACAGGGGCACGCGACAGGGGTGCCCGCTCTCGCCGCTCCTGTTCGCCTTGGCGGTTGAGCCGCTGGCGGAGCTGATTAGGCGCGCCCCTGACGTACACGGTATCCCCCACGGGGGACGCTCCAACAAGGTGGTGCTGTTCGCGGACGATTTGATTCTTACTCTCACGAACCCTCGGGTCTCCCTCCCAGCGGTGCACGAAGCCCTCACACTGTTTGAGCAGGCGTCCGGCCTTAAAATTAACCACACCAAATCTTGGGCCCTCAACCTCACCATCCCTGAAGAGGAGGTCACCTTCCTGAAGGGGGTCACGCCCTACCGCTGGGCGGATGACCACATTAGATACCTGGGTCTGGACATTACACCCCACCTTGACTCGTGGTCCTCCAGAAACTGGGCCTCTTGCCGCAAGGACGTCCTGGCAGACCTGCGGAAATGGAAGCCCTTGATGATATCCTGGCTGGGGCGGCTCAACGCGGTCAAGATGTCGGTCCTCCCCCGCATCCTCTATGTCTTCCAGTGCCTCCCCACTCCGATCCCGATCCACTGCATCAGGACCCTTCAACGCGACCTCACGTCCTTCATATGGGGGGGTAAACGACCCCGGTTCTCGCAGAAAGTCCTCATGGAACCGAGAGACAGGGGTGGTCTCGCCTGCCCGAATCTCCTCCACTACTACTGGGCGGCACACCTAAGGTTCGTGATCGAGTGGGGTGCGCGCGAGAGCGACAAACACTGGTTCCATATGGACCGAGTGGTCACGGGGCGCACCATATGGGACCTGCCTTGGTTACCGCGGGTGGCGCGTTCCAGAAGCGCATATATGGCAGTCCCCACGAGGACGGTGCTTGAGGTATGGGACCGAGTGGCAGTGTCTAAGGGATTAACCACGTTCCCCTCTCCGCATACCCCCATTGCGGGCAACCCACACTTTCCCCCGGCTGCCCAGACCCGCGCCTTTGAGAACTGGACGCATGGAGACTGCAGGGTTGCAGGAGACCTCTTTCTCGGTGGGTCACCTAAGTCCTGGACGGACTGCAGGGAAGAATTTGGCCTCCCTTTAACCGCTAGCTTACAGTATGCACAGCTGCGCCACTGGATCTCGGGAGACGACATGTACCAAGCTGCTTCCAGGGCATTTACCCCTTTTGAAAAGTTGGCACGCTCCCTAGGGGGTCTGAAACGACTCATCTCCCAAATCTACGACATCTTGCAGCATCCCTCCACTCCGCCCGCACATCCCTACCAGAGGCAGTGGCAGGAGGCGACTGGCACCGACATCACGCCCTCCCAGTGGACTAGGCTCTGGAACGACATCCCCAAAACATACCGCAGCATCCCACAGAGGGAAAACGCTTATAAGCTGCTATCGCAATGGTACTACACCCCCCTGCGGCTTAGCAAAATGTTCCCCGCTTCCTCGCCGCTGTGTTGGAGATGTGGTACTGCGACTGGCGACTTCATACATATCTGGTGGTCGTGTCCTGCCCTGGCTGTTTTTTGGAAGGAGGTCCTCAGCCACATTAAGAAGGTGTTGGGTTTCCCCATCCCCGAAGAGGTTTGCACACTCCTGCTGGGCATTCGACCCCCCACACTTCGAGCCCTCACGCGCAGCGACTGGATCCTCACCCTTCACATGCTAGGAGCTGCCAAGCAACTCATTGCTCTATATTGGAAGCGGGCTGAGGCTCCGCCGATAGCTTCCTGGTTCGTGCGCCTCTGGCAGGTCCTGACCATGGAGCTGCTCACGGCGCGGATACAGTTGAGGGGGGTACGCTTCAAGGCGGTGTGGGAACCTCTGGTGCGTCACCTGTGCTCCATTACCTATGCCCGCCAAATGCCCCCCAGGCTCCGCGCTCTGCAGTTGTTCGAGGACGCCCTCCTCCCTGCGGATCCAAACAGACTAGGCTCTTAATCGCTTCCCCCTGTGCTACCCTGCGTTTTGACCCCCCTATAGGCATCCTCAGCCACTCCTTCCTAGCCCCTCTCCGCCTCGCCCTTGCTCCTCCTCCTCCGACTTTTTCTTCTTTCCTACTTGCCACTCTGGCTTTCGCCCCTTTTTGGAACAGTTCGGTCCCTGTTGGACCTTTGAAAATGTGACACCACTACTCCCTTTCCCCTGCGCGCCTCCCCCGTACAGCGACACATTGTCAGCATATGGCCTCCTCTTGCTATATCTTTCCCCTAAATCACGCAGCCGGCCCCCTCCGGGGGTTGTGGGCAGTACGCTGTGTTAAAGACTCCATCTCCCCTAGTTGCCTATGCCTGCTGACTTTTTTTCTGCGCGGCCGGCCCCGATCAGGGGTTGTAGGCTTATCGCTGTGTTCACAATAAAAACAGATTTGAACAAAAAAAATCATCATACTAACAACAAAGGATTAGGTCTAATCAGAGCAAGGCATTAGCAAAAGGGATGTTGTCCCCAAAGGACCCCTTCCCCTTAATGAAAGTTTAAAACAATATTTTTTAAGAGTAAGTAGTGACCCCGTAGGCCATGTTCTGGCTGGTCTTGCAAATAACGACATCTTGGAAACAAGAAAGGCATAAATTAGAGCAAAAGCGTGGTAAGAATTGCTCACAGCAAGACAGTTAAAATATAGCAAGTCATTTTGGAAAGTTGTAAACCCTCCGTTTTTTTCAGACTATGAAAAACCGAAGAGTAAGTCTATTTCTTCTCATACTTGGGTAGAGCACTTTACCACAAATATTGATAGAGCAAACCTGGAATCTTGACAAATGGATAGTGTTGAGGTCACCTATGACCAGGAAGCTGTCATTTATTTCAGTGAGACCACTGACATCAAGGTTGCGGTCTAAGAAATCAATGGTAGCACATCAGGCAAAACACCCTGCATGGATGGCAGCCCGATGGACTTATTTAAAGAACATCTTTTGCTTTGAGCCCTATAGTCACCATTGTGCTGAGAGCAGCAATTGCAGGTCCATTGGTGAATATGTGGCAAGAGGCTATCATTAGCCCAATGTTTAGGAAAAGGTATAAGTCCTAACCTAGTTTTGAACAAATGTTGTAATGTAACATGTCTTGTCCATCCTCCCTGTGCTTTTCCCCTGCTGTACTGCTTGGCCCTTGATGATGTCATTGGAATGTTGGGAGGGTTGAACAGTAAGGAGATGTCAGTTGGCATGAAGGGCTGAGCAGAGGAATTGCTCCTGGTGGGGTCTCTACTTGGTCTCTAGTCTATCTCTACACTATCTCATGGATCTGAAGATGTAATAAAGTTAAGATCCTGAATACACCTACAGACCATGGATCTTTCTTTATTGTAACAACAAACAAATATGTTTTTAGTCCGTACAGTCAAGATCTTGGTCAGGGTAACAGTGGAAAAATGGACGGCCAGTAATAATATCATACTTGAAGTGCAATTCGGTTTCTGACCTGGTTTGGGTACGACTGAACAGTGGTGGAATTTACATCTGAACAGAGAAAAATACATCAAAGAGAGGATCCATGAACCTGGCTTTCATGGACCTCTCTCTTGTGCCTTTGATACTGTTCAGGGAACTAGACTCTGGGACCTTATGGGGTGTTTGGGTATTGAAAAGGCCCCAATTGTTCTGCTTAGCTGATTATATTGTCAACCATTGTAGTGTTCAAGACACAGAGATGGATGAAGAGTTCAATAAGTATTTATTAAATCACAAGGGCCCGCGGTAGCGGGGAACAACTGATGTCAACAACGGCAGCTGTCATCTGTCAGCTAGCACAGATGACGTCACATAAATACATTCCTAACATTCCAATGTGACGTGTATGTGACGCTGCTAAATAGAACTAGAAAACATACTAACGAAACCTCGCCCCATACAGTATGATATACAACATCTCCCTTCCTCCATGAAAACAAAAATCAGAATTTATTCCATAACATAGTCCTTCAGTCTGGCGGGCATTCTTATTACTCTGCCCGTTCTAGAAGTACGCTCCCCCCCAGGGTGGTTACCAACATCGCTCATACCGGCTACTGCATTTCCATTCCTCTCTGTTTCAATGTCTATCATTGAATCCTCCTGAGCAAAAGTAGCATCCTCCCTGGTAGAGGAGAGCCTGGTGAAGCTCTTATTAGTATCTAACATCTGTCCTCGACTTGCACTAGAATGTAACACCTCTGAACAACTGGACACATCATCCCATTCTAGGATACTCTCATCAAGACCTCTGTCTCCCTCTTCAGCTTCTCTCATAATGATTTCTTCTTGGCCTGGTTTCAGTTTTACCATGTCATCTTTACTGCGCCATCCTTCTCCTTCAATGAACACCGCACCTCCTGACGCTTTATCAACCTTCATAGGTTTGCTGAGTCTCGACTCACCTTTGTTTGCTAACCCAGGTTTTTTCATTAGTACCCAATCACCTGGTGTGATGATCTTATCCTTAGCTCTGTTTACCTTGTCAGCATACGATTTATTCTGTGCTTGCTTGTATATTATGTTTTCCCTCACATTTAGTTCTTTGTCGCATATTTGTCTTGCCTCAACAGCTGTTTTCTCCCATACACCTATTTTTGGTGTCATTGCATTGTTGCATGACCTTCCCCTCATTAAGAAAAACGGGGTAAACCCCGTTGCTTCCTTTGGCGTATTGTTGTACGCATTGATCTTGGTTTTAATAAAGTCTTTCACATTCACGCCATTTGCCACAGCCATTTGGATTCCTTCTTTGAAAAACCTGTTTACCCTTTCTACTTGGCCATTGCTCTTGGGACTGTATAGAGGAGTTTTTTCCTGTTTTATTCCGCGCTTATCCAGAAATTCGACCATAGCTCGTGATATCAACTGTGACCCATTATCAGATACAATGACCTTTGGTTGTCCTCTTTCAAAAATCTTATCTAAGAACTTTATCACTACTTCTGTAGTAACTGCTTCCACGAATTTGTAACACACCCACTTGGTGTAGTAGTCTATTAGGACAATCAGATGTTTGCATTCATTTGGCAAAATATTAAAAGGACCAGCAAAATCTATTGCCACCTTAGCCCAGGGGCCATCTGGGATTTGTACCATCTGCAATTCATTTTTTTCCATTCTCCAGTGTTTGTCAGACCTCAAGCATTGCTCACATTTGTCAATAAGATTCCTGACTTCGCTGTCCACCCCCGGCCACCAATAGTGCATTCTCAGGACATTCCTAGTGGCCGTGGTGCCAGGGTGCCCTCTGTGAGCCATTAAAATAATTTTCTGTCTGAGCCCAAATGGTGGTATGAAGACTTCACCTCTCTTCAAAAACCCATTTTCAAGTGTCAACTCATCGCTCACTTGTTGATAACTTCTCAGTTCATTAGGTATGTTTCTCACATGTGGCCATTTGGACTGCACATATTCTTTTACTTTTATCAACACATTATCTTCTTTCTCAGTATCTTCCCATTCCTTTTTACTTATTGATCCTTCGCACATTACCGTTGCATCGATGTGCGCAACTATGCACTCGTTGTCGTCCTGTTCTACATCTTTCACCTCTCTCACTGGCAGTCTGGACAAGCAATCTGCTCTGCTGTTCTTTCCTCCCTTTATGTGCTCTATTTCGAAGTTGAATTCTTGAAGTTTCGACATTAGTCTGATTAGTCTGGAACTTGCATTGCCATTGCCTCGACCCTTGCCGTCCATCATGTGCACAAGTGGTTTATGATCAGTTACCAGTTTGAAACTCTTGCCCCATAGATAGTCTTTGAGCTTGTGTACAGCCCACACACAAGCCAACGTCTCCCTTTCAATAGTGCTGTAATGCCTCTCTGTTTCATTTAGTTGTCTTGAAATAAAAGCTATTGTGTTTTCTTCATGACCTTTTTTCTGACAAAACACAGCTCCTATCCCTTCGTTGCTTGCATCCACAGTCACTATATTCTCTAGTTGTGGATCGTACGGTTTCAGCGCTGGCGCTCTGGCTATTTCTTCCTTGATCAATCTGAAGGCTTCAACCTGATCGTCATTCCATTCATATTTCATGTTTTTCTTGAGTAGCTTCCTGAGTGGACTCACCATTTCTGCGTACTTTTTGACGAACTTAGCATAATACTCACTCAGGCCAAGGAATGATCTGAGTGTATCCTTGTTCCTTGGTTCTGGAGCTTCCCTTATTGCCCGAACCAAATCATCCTTGGGCAAAATCCCATCGGCATTTAAAACGTGTCCCAGATATTCCACTTCTTTCGTCATGAATTTGCATTTGTCTCTAGCAACTGTCATGCCTTTGTCTCTCAAGATCCTCAGAACAGTTCCTATCAATTTTATGTGCTCACTTTCAGTTTTAGAATGTAATAAAATGTCATCTTGAAAGGCTTCTACCCCTTTCACCTTTCCAAACAAAACATCCATGAGTTTTTGAAAAACTCCTGAAGATGATGCCAGGCCAAATGGAAGTCTTATGTATCTAAATGCTCCAAACGGCGTGATGAAAGTTGTTAGTGATTTAGATTTCTCTGATAGGCACACCTGATGGTACGCGGCCCTCAAATCTATGAGTGAAAAATACTTTGACCCAGCTGTTGACTGAAGGATGTCCTGTATTTTTGGTAGGGGGTGACAATTTATTATAATGTTCTTATTGAGCGACCTCAGGTCCACACATATTCTGATGTCCCCTGTTTTCTTTTTCTTGGACACCACAATAGCAGAAACCCATTCAGATTCTTCTGCTTCCTCAATCACACCTTCTTCTTTTAATTTTTCTAGCGCCTCCCTTAGCTCATTTCTTACAGATAAGGGCACTGTTCTTACCTTGTGCTTACACGGAATAGCATTCCCTTTCAATTTTATGTCGTGACTGAACCCCTTTACACATCCAATTACATTTTTGAACACATCCTCATACTTTTGAAAAACAGTATTTAAATCCATGCCTTCACTCTCCTCATTAATACTATTCACCCATTCTTCCCTCAATATTACAGGATCTTTTGCCCCCGGGACCAAAACCACTCCCAGTTGGGCTAAGTCTCTCCATCCCACCAGTATCCTTCCCTTTTCTGCAACATAGACCTTTGTCTCAATCACTCTCCCCTTGAAGGTTACCGTGTCGATGAAATACCCCAACATATTTATATCTTTTTCTCCAAATGCCTTCGGGTTCATGTCGGACTCTATCAATTCCACACCCTTCCATTTGTCCTCAAAAAGGGTATCTGATATAGTAGTGATTGGGGCACCTGAATCAGCTGTAAATTTAAGTTCTACTTCCCCAATCTTGACATCGCTAATAGGACCCTTTATTTTACCATCTTCCATTTCTATGTATAAAACAATATTCGCACACATTTCCTCATCAAAATTTCCTACTGTGTTAATACTAGTGTTACCGCTGCTCCTCTTAGTCTTACACAATGTAGAATAATGGCCATATCTCTTGCATTTAATGCATTTTTTTCCTGTAGCAGGGCAATTTTTAAAATCTGCTAAATGGTCACTCGATCCACATCTAAAACAGCATAGCTGCTTACCTCCCATTTTTCTCTCATTCATGTTCCTTTCAATAGTCTTACCATCACCCCTCTTCTTTTCCTGCAAATACAATACATTAGAATTATTTCCTGTAGAAGATATTTCTTTAGTGGAAGTCAAGGACCTCTCTATACCTCTAGCAATATCTATGACCTCCTGTAAAGTTGGTCTTTTGCATGCCAATAGTCTTTCTTGTACTTTTTTAGTGTAACAATAAAATACAATTTGATCTCTGATGTATATATCAGTCATTTCCTCATACTCGCATTCCACTGCTAAGACTCTTAAACATGCAACATAGTCTTCTACAGATTCCCCTTCTTGTTGTCTCCTCTGAGCAAACTTATGCCTTGCAACCATAATGTTGTTCTCCTCATCAAATTGCCTCTCCAATCTCTTTAATGCTTCCTGATATTCATTCAGGGGAATAAATGTTCCAGGTGGACTTTCATATTCAGGCAGGCTATCAAAGATATCTTGACCTGCTTTGCCCAACAGTCCGAATAATAAAGAACATTTTCTTTCTGCATCAAAATTTTTTCCATCTATAGAGACAATATAGTTTTCAAAAGCCCTCACCCATTTCTTCCACTTCATGGTGGGTTTACCGGGCTCATCTAAGAAACGTGGAGGAGCACAAATATTATTGCATTCTGCCATGTTACTTATTTTTTAAAGGATATTCTCACTTGGTTTTTCACTTTAAATATGTCTTTACTGCTTCCGATTTATTAGTCCGTGGCTTACTTGTTTTATTTTCCACACGCTTCGTTATTTCCTTTCTTTCGCTTTACTGCGCGTGTGACAAATGCCTCAGCTGTTTTGCTCGAACAGCCGATGTTCGGTACTTTTCTCAAAATGGCCGCACGTTGTTTACGTTATGCAGCGCTCCAATCAGCGCGCTCCCGGCATGCTTCACGCGTCTCAGCTGAGGTAACAGACTGACGCCTCAGCTGAGCGCTGCCATGGTAACGCGCGAAAACATTTTCGTCAATATTACACTCCACCGCCGCCTGCTTTGTATCCTCTCCTTAGCGTCAGATCACACAGCGTGGCCGCTTACAATTAGCGCTGCACCTCAATATTATTTTGTTAAAGAAGTTCCTTTGCTGCTTTACTTTACACGCTGCCGCTTGCTTATTCACGTGAGTTTTCCTTAAACTGCGCCTAAATCCAACGCTTAGCACTCACTCCGTGTAGCTTCTGTTTGTCTCCCGCTTTCACCTTTCCTGGATGACTCGATCCTCAATCATCGGTCACTTCGTCAGTTACCTCCGCCGACCCTTGTGGTGACAAGACCCTCGTCGCCAATTGTAGTGTTCAAGACACAGAGATGGATGAAGAGTTCAATAAGTATTTATTAAATCACAAGGGCCCGCGGTAGCGGGGAACAACTGATGTCAACAACGGCAGCTGTCATCTGTCAGCTAGCACAGATGACGTCACATAAATACATTCCTAACATTCCAATGTGACGTGTATGTGACGCTGCTAAATAGAACTAGAAAACATACTAACGAAACCTCGCCCCATACAGTATGATATACAACAACCATCTGCAAAAGTTTGCTTTGGGAATAATGAGCAACTCACACCATAAATAAACTCAACTCTGGGGGTTCGTCAAGTCTGTGTTATGGCTTGTATCCTAGTTTTGCTTGATATTAATAGCCTGGAAAGCTTGCTGTGTGCATTCGGCACAGATTTGCCCAAAGTGGGTTGCTGTTCGGACCAGGTCCTGCTATATGCAGACAAGGTTGAGACCTGCAAATGGGCTGCAAATTCTTTTTGATTCCATACTTTTATGGACAGTCTAGGGCTTAAAATTAATTTGACTAAATCTTTCATTATGAAATTTGGCCCGAAGAATGCTATTTACAAAATGTTTAGTGTAGCAGGGGTGGAAGTGACCAAAGTCTAGCAATATACCTATATTGGCATCCCTCCAGATGCAACAAATAATTGGTAGTTCCTATTAAATGTCAGGTCCCTTCAACCTCAGAAAACTATTGACTCAATCTTCCATTTTCCAACGAGACTAGGCATCATGAATCGTAATCGGGATTTATGGTTTTGGAATTTGGGGTATGCCACTTTAGTACAGATTCAAAAGGCTCTACCCAAATCTGCATCCACTTTATCATGCCAAGCTGAAGTTGGCTTTGATTTCATGGAATATGTTATTAAAATTAAACATTTACCTTTATGGAAGCCAAACACACCAGGCAAATTATCTCTGACTGCCTAGCCTTGAATTGTGCCCTTGATATTCCATGGCTGATGTACATCAAAATAATTTGCAATGACTTAATTGTAAATTCAACATTTTTATACACTGCCAGATAGTATGTCCATACAATAAATTGCTATTGCAAAAGGGAGTTTTTATTATGTGTGCCGGAAGGCATGACTTGAGGCCAGGCAATAATTTCAACTTGGTGCCCGATATCGGCCTTTAAAAGGCACATTAGCACCAGAGGCAAATTTAACACATATATCCGAGGCCTGGTCAAGATTCATTCTTATCAGGTTTTGTTTTAATTTGGTCCACTTTCTGTTAGCTTTTCCTAATCAGGATCCATGATTTCCAAATCTTCCACTATGCCCTTTTGATGATTCTTCTAGGCCAAGCACTATTCATTTCATGGTATTTTGTACTCTTTATCTTTCTCATTGGAAATGTTTCCTAGTCACACTCTTCCATGATGGTAATGTTAGACATTATAAATATATATATATATTTTTTACAACTGTGCAGTCCGCGAGTTTGTCATGCGGTAATTAATTATATAAAATACTCTTTAGCGAAAAGGAAGAGATATTGAGGCAAATTGACTTACAGTGTTTTTAGATATATTGTCTGAAGTTTTCACAGTTTTACATTTTATTTTTATTGTAAAACTGTTTTAGAGATGAGAAATTGATACTAATACAGCTAAATTGTGTCTCCTATAGGATACCTCTTTTTATGATCTTTGTTTGATGACCAAATATGTTTTAGAGATAGCATGATATTGATTGTACATATTTTAATTTTATTTTATCTGCTTTAATATGCATATGTGTGCTTTTATGGCCGAAAAAAGTTGATTGACTGATTACTTGTATATGAGGCCACTGATTTAGTAACGTCCATAGCGGCCGCTTGAGTTTACGAGCTCCACTGACAGTTGGGAAGCACACCAGTACCAGCAAGTTTTGGAGGTGAATATATATATATATATATATATATATATATATATATATATATATATTCACTGAAAAAACCATAGGTTTCACACCAGTTATAGTTAGGAATTAGCATTTAAAAAACCTATTAAATTCACTGAAAAAACCATAGGTTTCACACCAGTTATAGTTAGCTGGAAATTTTACTGATATAAAACCATTGAAATTCCCACGTTATAGTTAGTCGGACTCACTATAACTTGCGCGTGCAATGCACTGCTGATGACATCACATATTACATCACTCATGACATGGTCAGTGACATCACTCATGACATCACTGATGACACCATCCAGTGAATATGTGTCTTTCTGAAAAATAAATATTAGTGAGTTATGTTTAAATATTTAAATACATATATTAGTGTTTCACTTTGTGTATAAGTGACTACATGTGTTGATAAGTAGCTACATGCGTATGTATATGGGTTATTTGATATTTTTATTAGTATCACTATGAGTGTCTATATGGTTTGGTGGGGGTATTACTTAGCACATAGATGCATGAGTGACTGACTCTTTGTTTGTATGTGTTTTGAAGACAGCATATGTACAGGACTGTATGGGTGGATGAGTGTCTATATGTGTTTGTTAGTGAGTGAATGACTGTCTCACTAGTGTCTTTATCAGTAACTACATATGTTTTAATCTAGTATATATGAATATTGATGTATATAAGTGAGTATATGTGAGAGTAAGAGATTGTAAGATTTCCTGTTTAAATAAGTATGTGTTTCTATAAGTGATTGTTTAAGAGAATAAATATGTGTAATTTTCAATAAAAGTAAGGTGGAAGTGTGTGTATAACTCTATATTCAAATAAATGGTTGTTCAATAGTTTATTTGCACGTGTGAATATGTGTGTGAGTAACTTTTGGATGAATGTCGGTGTGTAACAGGATGTATAGGTGTATCTCTTCATATGATGAGTGAGTATATGTATGAGTGACTATATAGAACTGTTGGTGAATGAGTGGATGTGTATATAGATAGTGGAAGTACAGAATTGCTTGTTGTAACTGATATAGGTATGTCCATTTTTTAAAAATTTCAGTTTCTATTTTTGAATATGTGTCTCAAGGGTTACTTTACACTGAGAGGAGGTCTGTGACTGTGTCACAAGGATGGTGTCATCAGTGATGTCATGAGTGATGTCACTGACCATGTCATGAGTGATGTAATATGTGATGTCATCAGCAGTGCATTGCACGCGCAAGTTATAGTGAGTCCGACTAACTATAACGTGGGAATTTCAATGGTTTTATATCAGTAAAATTTCCAGCTAACTATAACTGGTGTGAAACCTATGTTTTTTTCAGTGAATTTAATAGGTTTTTTAAATGCTAATTCCTAACTATAACTGGTGTGAAACCTATGGTTTTTTCAGTGAATTTCAAAGGTTTTTTTAATGCTAATTCCTAACTATAAGTTTCACTTTATAAATAAGACTGTTAGCACTCTAGTTGTTCTTTTTAACACTCTGGTACATTTTCTCATTGGGCTACAGTTGGGCTACATCTAGTTGAATTTTGGGCTACATTTTCAATTTTTGATCTCTGGTGGCCATCTTTGGGCTACATTGGGCTACTTTGGGCTACATTTGGGCTACATTTTGGCTCTAACATATATTAAGCCCAATGTAGCACAATACATATTTTTCTAAAGTTAATGTTTTTTACAAACCACTTCAGAATAGAGCTACCTGTCCCTACAATTTTCCCAATTTTTTTGTAAAAAATTATTTTGGGGAGCGCTCCCGGAGCGCGCCCCGGGGAGCGCCCCGAAAAGCGTATTTTTACAAAGCGCCCCGGGGCGCGCTCCGGGGAGCGTCCCGTGAGCGCCAATATCGCAAACGAAAACATGATCGTGACGTATCGCGTAGCCGCGACCGCGTGATACGCACGGCGTAAGCGCACCCGGAAGTACTCGAGCGAATACGATCGCACAACGTAAACTTCCGACGCGCTTACGCTGCGCGACCCGGGGCGCGCCCCCGGGCGCGCCCCGGGCGCGTAGCGTAAGCGCGTCGGGTCATGTGAGCAGAAAATAACACTTTTCATTGGTTCATAACAGTTTTGGTTTCATAATGATGAAGCCCCTGGTCTTGTGACCTGAAAATAACACTTCTCATTGGTTCAGGACAGTTTTTTTTTCTAAATGATGAAAGACCCCACCTTTTTTCCTTATTCTGACTTTGTCCTTTGACTGAGGAAGACCTGTTTGTTGCTCTGTCTACTTTTTTGCTCTTTGAGTAATATTTTGTACTATAAAATGGCTTCATTAGTAGCATCAGCTGGTGCATCTGCCCCACCACCACCACCACAACCACCAAGAGGACCAGCTCCAAATTATGTTGGTGGTCAAGAACAGGAGGAGGAAGAGGAAGAGGAAGAGGAGGAGGGGAGAAGAAGATGGCTGCCTGAAGAAAACACACCTTATAAACCCAAACCACACTTCATTTGGGAGTTTTTTTCAATTCCAGAGGGGAAAAAAAAGGTGAATGCGCCAAAAGTCACTTGCCTCATCTGCAATGATGAACTTTCACGGGGCAACCCAAATAAGAAATATTCTTTTGGTAACTATACCATGATTCGGCACATGACAAGAAAGCATCCAAACAACTACTCTCGTGCAGAGTTCCGGGAACTGGCCAGTAACCTCCCCCATTCATCAAGGACCCCCTCCCAAAGAAACCAACCCACTTCCTCGCAACCAGAAACATCTGAGGTGATGCCTTGCATTCAGCCGAGGTTTGCTGATTTTAAAATTACTTGCAAAGCTTGTGGCAAACTTATCTCCTATGGGGAACAAAGTGTGAAACTCATCGTCCTTGCAGGTGATAATCACAAGTGCCCCAAAAAGAAGTAATTTTTTGGGTTTTTTGTTTTTTTGCTCCAGTTGAGCCAGTTTCAATTCCCTTTTTTTGTTTCTCCCCCAAAAAAATACAAAAAAATATATAAAACTGTTTTGAAAAGCCAAAAAAAGTACAAAAAGTTCAAAAAACACAAAAAAAATATAAAACAACAAAAAGAAGAAAAAAAAAAGTTCTTTTTAGAACTACCTCCAATTTCTAAATCAAAACTTCATTTTTTAAACACTCTGTCACCTTTTTTCATCATAGTGCGCTCCCAGGGCCGCTCCCCGGTGCGCGCACCGTGCGCTTCCCCCGCGCAAAACGAAAAAAAAAAAATATTTTAAATGCCCCGCGGGGCCCTTTTATAGCCCCCACATCAAACCTAGGGGGTCAAAGGGGTCTATCCCTGACGCCTTATGGTCAGTTCCCACTTTGTTTTAGCCACCTCTTATGTCTCGATTTTACCGAGACACAAGATGGCGACCGCTCTGGACTGTTTCGAATGTTTACAGACACCCGAGAGCCAATCAGCTTTCCATGCGCACCTCGCGTGGCGCGCCTGGAGCGCTCCCCGGTGCGCGCACCGGTGCGCTGCTATAGATATATATATTTTTTTGAACCTAAATTACTCAAAATCCACTGGAGCACATATCTTGAGACATAGCAAAGGCACATCGGGCTACCATTCCCTACAATTTTGCCAAGTTTGGTGGAAATCCATTCAGCCGTTCGGGCTAAAAGTGAAATCGACCGCCCTATGGAAATTAACATGGGGAAAACGCGTTTTGGGACCCCCCTTTTATCTCGGCCCCCGCTTGACAAATCCCCCCCAAACTTTCAGGGAAGGACCGGAACGCCGCGAGGCCATTTTCAGGAAATTTTCAGGCAGATTCGTCAACCGGCGCAAAAGTTATTCCAAATAGAATTTTGAGATTTAACATTGAAAAAAATCCTAACTATAACTACCTACTGGCGACCGCCAGTAGGTATATATATATATATATATATATATATATATATATATATATATATATATATATATATATATATATACCAGCAAGTTTTGGAGGAGAATATGTATATATATATATATATCAGGCGCGTTGATTTTTCGAGCACCGGTGGTTGTTGGGAAGCACGCCAGCACCAGAAACCTTTGGAGGAGAACACATATCCATATATATATATATATATATATATATATATATATATATATATATATATATATATATATATATATATATATATATATACATACATACATACATACATACATACATACATACATACATATATATATATATATATATATATATACATACATACATACATACATACATACATACATACATACATACATACATATATATATATATATATATATATATATATATATATATATATATATATATATATATATATATATATATATATATATATATATATATAATTGCTGTTGTTGTTAACCTGCGCCAGTAAAATGCATCTGTGGCCAGATCCTGTGGTTCGTCTCCTGTTTGCTTCGCCGGTCAGCGTGATTTAAGGTGGCTTTGGGAGTATTTTCTCGCATATGTATAGACAATGCCCCTCGCACTCATAAATATCAAGCATCCCCAACTTGGTGATTTTGAAGTTGTAATTTATTTAAGCATTAGTCAGCATACCAGTATTCCTCTACGCATTTCGATCTTGACAAAGATGGTTACACAGGTATCTCATTTCTTTCTTTTTTTAAAACCTGTTAAAATCAGTAACACCGCTTCCTGCCACCTGATGTAGGGCATTCTGGTTGTCGTAGTTCATATTACTACAATCACATCTTAAGTTTAAAGTGCTCCACCCAACTCGTGATAACAGATACGGTAACCAATTCACTACTCATCCATTTTTAAACATTGTACGCTAGATATATACATATTTACAAATGTATTTACATCCTCGTAAATTGTTCAGCATGCGTTATTATTAATATTTTTTCCTTTCTAGTTTGACCGTCTCTTAATTCCTCAATTTCACGCGATCAGTTGAAGCGTTGCTTCCGTATGATTGAAACGCGCAATTCTTTTAATACAGAGAAGGGCGCACGCATTCACTTTCTATTTCTACATCAATTCTACCCTCTAGTGGGTACTTTTCCTTCTCATTCATTCCCCCCAGTGGGTGAATCTTGTGATTATACTGCGTGATCTTACTAATGCCAACTTTTCATTTATTTTTCCCCCCTCTGTTATTCATCATTTTTCTATTGAGTAAATTTCAATTATCCATAGTACATAAAAACCCATAGTTACAAAAATTATATACAGTGCAGCTTTCTCAGTTCTTAATTGGCTTTCCAACCTATTTCTCAGAGAAAGATATTTCCGAACAAGTTACGAGGATGAAAATATATTTGTAAATGTGTATAAATATAGCATACAATGGTTAAAAATGGATGAGTAGTAAATTGGTTACCGTATTTGTTATCAAAAGTTGGGTGGAGCAATTTAAGCTTAAGATGTGATCGTAGTAATATGAACTACAACAACCAGAATGCCCTACATCAGATGACAGGAAGTGATGTTACTGATTGTTACAGGTTTTAAAAAAAGAAAAAAATGAGATACCTCTGTAACTATCAACCTCGTGAACAAGATCTTTGTCAAGATCGAAACGCTGAGAGGGATAGTGGTATGCTTGTATAAATTACAACTTCAAAATCACCAATTTGTAGACGCTTGATATTAAATAGTGGAAGTGGAATTGTCTCTGTCTGGAGACACTGGATATAATATATATATATATATATATATATATATATATATATATATATATATATATATATATATATATATATATATATATATATATATATATATATATGTATATATATATATATATATATGGATGTATGTATATATATATATATATATATATATATACATATATATATATATATATATATATATATATATATATATATATATATATACATATACATATATATATATACTAGCAGCCCGTCCCGACCTTGTCCGGGAGCAATCAGGCTTCCCGGACCCCGGCCCGCCCCGACATTATTGTGCAGCAGCCCGGCCCCCCGCCAGTCCTGACATTGTCAAGCAGCTCGGGCCCCTGCTCGCCCGTCCCCCACCTGCCCGGAGCCTTACCTCAGCCGCCGCTCCTCCAACACGCTCCTCATTTCACCGCTCCGCCGCTCCTCGCCGCTTACCGCTCCTCCCGCCTGTCCGCTGGTCCTCACTGCCATTCCGCGGTTCGGCACTGCTCCTCCGCCGCGCCATGTCCACCGCTCCTCTTGCGCTCCTGCACGCCGCTCCTCCCCGCGCTCCTGATGTCACGACGCAGGTCGCGCCGGCGCTACTTGCAAGGGACTACTTTTTTTTATCGTCAATTTTTTAAATAACGTATATTTTTTTTATTTATATAGCCTATGTCCATCTGCACACCCTGACGATTACAATGATGTATCGGGTATGTGGATTGGCGCTGTGGTTCCCGAGTTTACCCACCTCAAAGGTGCAAAGTTCTTCCTTTAATATAGTAGTATAGATATGACGCTCAAAGTCCTTTCCCAAAAAAAGGAACAACAGCACTCCGGGGGGTGGTGAAACTCACAGCGGTCTTTAATGAAAAGTCAACAAACGCTTTTCGGCGCTAGCCTTCGTCAGTGTCAATGACACTAAGCACATGACTTAATTTTAAAGCTCCTTCATGGTCACAGACATAAGCAAAGGACCAGCCCAAAGTTAAATGTAAACGCCATCTTGTGACGGATAGAGTGCGATACATAACATATGCATCTGTACCCCATGCAAGAAACTAATACTGTACATCGGTGAAAAAGCAAGAGGTATGGGCATAAAATGATAATTATACAAAATATAAAATGTAACAACATCTAGCTGTGGATCGGCATAAGTCCTTTGACAATCAGTCTGTCCCTGTAGGAGTAAAGCATGGATCAGCGAGACAATCATTAAGAGCAAATACACAAATATACATATATAGAAATATTATGAATGGCCATGTTAACTCTGATATTTCTACATCCTGTGCTCCCAGGAGCCAACAAAAATGTGATGACCATTACATACCACATTATAACCATGACGGGGTTAATCGATATACCCCTACAACCATCTCATCCATATGAGAGAGATAAAGTAAAAGGAAAGAAAAAAGAAAGAAAAAGAGGAGGGGGAGGGGGTGGGGGGAAGGGGAGGGGAGGGAAAGTAAAAAAGGGGGATAGAAAGAAACAATGGAAGAGATGGAAATAACAATTCAATATATATATATATATACATATATACACAATTATTAAAAAGGTGAATAAACTGTGTGCGGTCATAACAAAAATTCATCATCATGAAACATCCTAATTCATTATACCAAGGTCGTCTTACAGATTTGTCCTAAACACTAAACATGAGCTTCAACAGCCATACTGCTATTTCCCCTGAGTAAATTATTTCCCTAAGTGGACGGCCATCTCCTCCCCACTGTTGAGACCTCCAGGATGTTTAGTAGCTAAATCGATAATATACCTCGATTCCAGCCGTCTGAGTCGTCTCAACTTATCTCCGCCCCTGATGTTACTAGGTATACAGTCCAGTCCAAAGTATTGCAGTTTGCTACGGTCTTCATTATGATACTCAGAAAAGTGGCGGGCTATTGGGTAGGAAGGATCTACCTTATCAACGGCCCTAAGATGTTCTAACACCCTCAATTTTAGTTGATTGATGGTGCTCCCGATGTAGCGAAGGCCACACGGGCACACCAAACAATACACTGCATAAACAGTACTGCAAGTCAAAAATTTCTGGATTACCATGGATCTACCTGTCACCTGATTTTCATACCGGAGGACTCTCTTACTGGCTGCGCAGGCTTTGCAGCGGCCACATGGGTAAAACCCACTCATGTCCTTAAGTGTATTATATATGTATATATATATATATATATATATATATATATATATTTGTATGTATTCCTGTTCTCCGCAGAGATTTGCTTGTGCACTCCAGATAGGGTAATTACAACGATCAACTCGCAAATTGTGGTTAAGTTTTCTGAAATTCATTACAGCTCAGCCAGCAGCAACTCTACGCATTTCGGTCTTTACTAAGACCTGGCTGACGAGACTGTCAGTCTCGTGTGCAAGGTCTTAGTTAAAGAGCGAATTAAAGAAAACTTAGCCACAAATTGTGAGTTGATCGTTGTAATTACACTATCTGGAGTGCACGAGCAAATCTCTGCGGAGAACAGTAATACATGTTGTAACGGCGGGGCCCTGCCATAGCTCGCTTTGCACCGTCGAAAGAGCGCCCAACAAAGCCTGGAACCAGCCTGCTGGAGAAAGGATATATATATATATATATATATATATATATATATATATATATATATATATATATATATATATATATATATATATATATATATATATATATATATATATATATATATTCTTTACCCCATTACCGGGAACAAGATCCTGGGCTGTCACGGGCGGTCCGAGTCTTGTACTGGTATACCAATATCTTTTCTCCAAACTACCTCCAATGCAGAGATAAGGCTCGAACACCCGGGTTGACTTGCAAAATAAGTTTATTCTTCTGGCAAGTGGAAAACAACGCGTTTCGCCTGTATGGCTTGCTCATATATCAAGTAAGTCGTCACCCACAAATGCTCCTGACTCGAAGAATGACGAAGAGCAGACCCAAACATCTGTGCAAATTTAGAGTGCTTTTATTTCGCCCAGCCTGTCCGCCATAACGCGTTTCGCTTCCCCTGAAGCTTGATCACATGACATGTTACATTAGGAATGGACCAGTATTTAAAGTGCAAGTGCAAATCACTCAGAGCTTAGCAGGCAAGGACATAAAAAACGTACTATCCTGTAGCAATTAATGACCTCATGTTTTTAAGATACATCGGGCTTGTACATAAATATTTAAATAAATATAAATATGATATTTAAAATTCATGCTTAAATCAATATTTCCTAAAAATCACATTTTCTGATTCTTAACAAACCAGAATTGATAAAAGATCTGCCTAAAAATGATATTTAAAGCAGTACAGCCCTGAACAGTGCATAATGATTGCAAAATACAGATATACTGTTCACATATGGCTACTTATGTGGATAAATCAAAATCCATTGCCATGCTTGTTAATAATGCCCCGGTGGGCTAAGACAAAATCACATCGTCTCTCTATTCTGTCCATAAGCCATACCCCTGGAACTGGTCCTGAGGGATCAATGTGTGAAATCTTGATCAGAAAATTGCCCTAGTGAAAGTGCAAATATGTGACAACTAAAGTGCATATTCAAAATACATCAACCATTAAAAATCCTAAAAAACGACCAAAGGCGCAATTATTCAAACATTATAAGAATATTATAATTAATCCTATTGATTATCATTATACACAGTTACAAAACAGAGCCCCTAGATAAAAACACAGTTGGTAGCCAATTAACCCTCACATCTCTAGCATCTCACAGACAAGTATATAGGTCTTCACTCGCATTCAGCCCGTTTGGATTCTTGCTGTCCAGTTCTAATATGTATCGCGTTTCGAGGAGGTGAAGCCTAGCCTCCCTATCCCCTCCTCGTCTTAAAGGCAACACTGTATCTATAACATAGTACTGGAGATGGGCTGGATTGGCTTCATGAGTTGTTTCGAAGTGTCTAGCCAACAGATAGGCTTGATCTTTGCCTGTTATCGCCCTTATGTCCTGGAGTATCAGTTTGTGGGCGGGCAACCTGGTACTGGCAACATACCTCAACCCACACGGACACTCCAGCATATAGACCGCAAAATCTGTTTTACATGTAAGTCTCTTGGGTATTTCCAGCGGACATTTTTTAAAAGGGCTGTTATAGCTGGTTTTGTTGCATCCATAACGACAGGCCTTGCACTGGGAACACTTCTTAAACCCTTTACTTAGGGCCATCCATGTGTTAGAGATAAGAGGTTCTAAACTATTCTTGACCAAAGCCTTTGCCATAGAGGCACACCTCCTAAAAGTAAGCAAAGATTTATCTGGGACACTCGGACCAATGATTGGATCTCCTTTAATGAGATTCCAATTATGGTAAAAGATTTGCCTAAGTCCGAGTGTTGCCTACTGTAGGATAGAATAATGCGAGATTGTATACCATCATCTTTGTGAACATTTGTTTGTCCTTAGATTTGGATGTTAATGCTTGTTGTCGATTTACAAAAGGGGGTGGTGATGAACAGAGTGTCTGAATTGAGCAGACCACTCTTACCCAGTCCAAAGATCAGGGCTTGATCCATCACCGTTATTTATCTCACTGCCCCATCCCAGCTCAGAACCTGGCTATATGCAAATCAGTCTGTCCCTGGCCCAGTGCATCATGGGAACAGGGCAGACTAAACTACCAAGCCAATTCTTAACCAGAAAGGAGACAAGCTACCGGGGACCGGTTTCTGGCATTTCAGCCGTCTTCGGCCCGGCTTGCTTGAATCCTGATGGAGCAGTGAGAAAGGGACTCATGTCTGAGTATACCCTGCCACACCTATAGTGGCCAAAATCGATTTACAAAAGGGGGTGGTGATGAACAGAGTGTCTGAATTGAGCAGACCACTCTTACCCAGTCCAAAGATCAGGGCTTGATCCATCACCGTTATTTATCTCACTGCCCCATCCCAGCTCAGAACCTGGCTATATGCAAATCAGTCTGTCCCTGGCCCAGTGCATCATGGGAACAGGGCAGACTAAACTACCAAGCCAATTCTTAACCAGAAAGGAGACAAGCTACCGGGGACCGGTTTCTGGCATTTCAGCCGTCTTCGGCCCGGCTTGCTTGAATCCTGATGGAGCAGTGAGAAAGGGACTCATGTCTGAGTATACCCTGCCACACCTATAGTGGCCAAAATCGATTTACAAAAGGGGGTGGTGATGTACAGAGTGTCTGAATTGAGCAGACCACTCCGTTTGGTTTGCCCTGTTCCCATCATGCACTGGGACAGGAACAGACTAATTTGCATACAGCCAGGTTCTGAAACTGGGATGGTGCAGTGAGCTAAAAAACGGTGTTGGATCTAGCCCTGATCTCTTGACTGGGTGAGAGCTTTCTGCTTAATTCAGAGACTCTGTCCCTCACCACCCTTGTTGTAAATATTTTTGTCCACCCTAAGGGTGGAAGGGTATTCTCAGATGTGAGACCCTTGCTCATTGCACCATCAGGATTCAAGCAAACCGGGCCGAAGACGGCTGTAATGCCAGAAACCGGTCCCCGGGAGCTTGTTTCCTTCCCAGTGTAAGAATTGGCTTTTGTAGTTTGGTTTGCCCTGTTCCCATCATGCACTGGGACAGGAACAGACTAATTTGCATACAGCCAGGTTCTGAAACTGGGATGGTGCAGTGAGCTAAAAAACGGTGTTGGATCTAGCCCTGATCTCTTGACTGGGTGAGAGCTTTCTGCTTAATTCAGAGACTCTGTCCCTCACCACCCCTTGTTGTAAATATTTTTGTCCACCCTAAGCGTGGAAGGGTATTCTCAGATGTGAGACCCTTGCTCATTGCACCATCAGGATTCAAGCAAACCGGGCCGAAGACGGCTGTAATGCCAGAAACCGGTCCCCGGGAGCTTGTTTCCTTCCCAGTGTAAGAATTGGCTTTTGTAGTTTGGTTTGCCCTGTTCCCATCATGCACTGGGACAGGAACAGACTAATTTGCATACAGCCAGGTTCTGAAACTGGGATGGTGCAGTGAGCTAAAAAACGGTGTTGGATCTAGCCCTGATCTCTTGACTGGGTGAGAGCTTTCTGCTTAATTCAGAGACTCTGTCCCTCACCACCCCTTGTTGTAAATATTTTTGTCCACCCTAAGCGTGGAATGGTATTCTCAGATGTGAGACCCTTGCTCATTGCACCATCAGGATTCAAGCAAACCGGGCCGAAGACGGCTGTAATGCCAGAAACCGGTCCCCGGGAGCTTGTTTCCTTCCCAGTGTAAGAATTGGCTTTTGTAGTTTGGTTTGCCCTGTTCCCATCATGCACTGGGACAGGAACAGACTAATTTGCATACAGCCAGGTTCTGAAACTGGGATGGTGCAGTGAGCTAAAAAACGGTGTTGGATCTAGCCCTGATCTCTTGACTGGGTGAGAGCTTTCTGCTTAATTCAGAGACTGTCCCTCACCACCCCTTGTTGTAAATATTTTTGTCCACCCTAAGCGTGGAAGGGTATTCTCAGATGTGAGACCCTTGCTCATTGCACCATCAGGATTCAAGCAAACCGGGCCGAAGACGGCTGTAATGCCAGAAACCGGTCCCCGGGAGCTTGTTTCCTTCCCAGTGTAAGAATTGGCTTTTGTAGTTTGGTTTGCCCTGTTCCCATCATGCACTGGGACAGGAACAGACTAATTTGCATACAGCCAGGTTCTGAAACTGGGATGGTGCAGTGAGCTAAAAAACGGTGTTGGATCTAGCCCTGATCTCTTGACTGGGTGAGAGCTTTCTGCTTAATTCAGAGACTCTGTCCCTCACCACCCCTTGTTGTAAATAATGCTTGTTGTCGGGCATATTTTGAGTCCGGGTAAAGGCAGACTCTATAATATCATTAGAATATCCCCTGACTAAAAATCTCAATCTGTTAGCCTCCTGTGCAGCCGCATATTCGGCCTCTGAACTGCATATCCCCCTGATGCGTAGCATCTACCCATAGGGGATGCTACGAATCAGGTCGTGCGGATGATGACTAGCCGCATGCAAGATCTGGTGGTTTTCTATAGAGTTTAGTGGCTAAGGTATTGTAGTCCATATAAACCTGCATGTCTAGAAAACAGATGGAGGTTGCATGAATATTGGATGTAAATTCTAAATTCAGGGTGTTTATCATTCACTTCCCTGACAAATGCCCTTGCTCCATCTTCTGTACCTCTCCAAACAAAAAATAAATCATCTGTGTAACGGAGGTACAAAACGCTATTCTGCTCCATAGTGCTTCTCAGTGATGCATGAAGACCCGTTCCTCCCACAGTCCCATGTGTAACCATGCGTAACTGGGGGAGAAACAGGCCCCCATTGCAACTCCCCTAGTTTAAAAAAAAAATCTGATTGTTGAAAACAAAAACAAAAATTCTGTTCGAAGCACATTTGTATCATAGACAGTAACATCTTATTGCGTACAGCAAAGTTCATTGGTTGTCTGTCAAGGAAATGTTCGATAGCTCTCAACCCATCATGGTGTTAAATAGAAATATATAGGGTCGACACATCCAAAGTCATCAAAAATATCCATGGGCCTCAGTTCACATGTTCTATCTTCCGAATAAAATCCGAGGTATCCCGAATATAGTCCTCCGACCCAGTCCTTAAGAAAATAATCAATGTATTTAGACACATTCTCCAATGAGCTATTTATGGCCGAAATGATTGGTCTCCCGCGGGGTATCTTGGAGTCTTTATGAATTTTGGGGATCAGATAAAAAGTGGGGATGACCGGATGTTCTTTTTTTTAAAAAAGAAATTCATCTTCCGATATCAATCCCCCACTCCTCCAGGCCTGGAGTTTAGCATGTTGATCCATCCACGTGGCTTTGACAATCTGGATATTGCTTTTCCTGTAGCATAAGGAATTGCCCAATTGTGATTCAGACTCAGCCAGGTAAAGTTGACGCAGCCATAAAATTATATTCCCACCCTTGTCCGCTTGCCGCACTAAAATATTGCAGTTTGACTGAAGCTTACCAACCAGCTGAGATTAGCACCGATTTTGATTGCCGATGGCATACCTCTTTTTGTTCGTGGAAATATATAATTTTTTGAGGTCCTGTATGACCAAGTCCTGGTACACATCTATATTATCGTGTAACATTACTGGCTGAAAAATCGATGTTGGCTTGACAGGGGTTTTACACTTGCTCATTTTCTCATTCATCATGCTTCCTGCCACGTTATTTTCACCCCCATTTTCATTCTGTAATGACCAGATCTCTTCAAATGCTTCCCGATCCTCCATACTTAATAAAAATGGACTTTTGATGGTTTCAGATGGTACCTTTTTCTTTGGCACCTGGCGATGAAACTTGCTAAATTTTAGTTTTCTAATAAATCTGAAAGTATCCATTCTTGTGTCCGCATAATTAAAGTTACATGGGGGACAATACGATAGTCCTAAGCCTAGGACTGATTCCTCTCCTGGAGTTAACTTCAAATCTGTCAAAATAATTATTGCGATCGGGTTGCTGTCTTGGCCACCAAGCGTTTTTGGTATCTGTTCCAGCGCCCCCTTGCAGGATTCTTTCCCCTGATTCCACCTTCTTTTGCTCCTTCTGCGCCTTTGACTGCGCTTGTAGTTTTTTCTTTGTCTTGGTTTCCAGCCGGCACCCGAGGACGCCAGGTATCTCTCCGATCCTGGCAGAGGCAATTTACTTCCTCTGCCAGGGATAGTTTGAAAAACCCCAGCTGTTGTGATGTGGCCGCATCCCCTTCCGGATCACTTTCAGCTGCTGAGCTGAGGTCCGAAGCTGATATAGACATTGCCATGATTTCTCTTGTGGCTCTTTGTTGCAGATTGTTGGCTCTGGCCTTAAACTTGTCATAGCGGTGTGCAAAAGTAAAAACTTGCCCATTGAGGTAGTCCAGAGGGTCTCCCTCAAATTTAAAAGTCTTTCTTTTTTTAATGACTTCATCATCCTTTTTTAATCTGGCCATCATGTCTTCTCTTAATTTTCTCACTTGGTCCTTTATTTCCAATATCCCAATCTCAACTTCAAGTATCTCTATTTCTATTTGGATTTTTGCCCGATCACTTTCGGCATACTTTATCAAAATAGCCATCAATTTTGTGGAGGATTAAAGATTTGATTTAGCCCATTCCTTCATCATTGCTGGGTCAGGTTTGTCATAGCTGGGAGCCAAGGTGATTCATAACCCTCGAGGCACTCTCCCAACCTGCAGATATTGGGACAAAGACCGATGCTCCCACCACTTGGACTGTTCAGAGCGCATTAGTTTTTCCAACCTCTTGAACAAGTCCCAAGTGGTGGGATTGCCGGTAACTGTACTTGTATGTATTGCGGATAATGGCCCCCCGCCAGGGAATCCAAAAACATAGTCTTCGCCGCCTCCTCACGGTCTCGCAACACGTTTGCGGACATTTAGGCAATTTGGCTTTAAGCAATGATGGCTTTGCACTCAAACAAACGGCCTCTGGCACGCTGCAAGTTTCTACTGCCAGACCGCCGTGCACACTCCTTACCGGCACCTCCGCGTGGATCCTGCCTCGGCCAGACTACCTGGGCTTCGTCCTGTCAGCCGATAGGGAACACGCCGGCTTTGGCAAATGGGTAGATCAGTCAGCGGCGTCCGGGGGCTCTTGCGGCTTGCTCCTAGCTGGAGTTTGTATTTCCTGTTCCGGGTTACCAGAGAGGATGATGCTTCCTGCTTCGCTGCCCAAAACACAAGGAGGGGTTCTGCTCATACCTTGGAAGCTCTTTGGTACGCAAATATGAAGTAAGTCGTCACCCACAAATGCTCCTGACTCAAACAATGATGAAGACCAGACCCCAAAATCAGTGCAAATTTAGAGTCCTTTTATTTCGCCCAGCCTGTCCGCCATAATGCGTTTCGCTTCCCCTGAAGCTTGATCACATGACATTTTGCGTTAGGAATGGAACATTATTTAAAGTGCAAGTTCAAGTCACTCATAGCTTAGCAGGCAATGACATAAAAAACATACTATCCTGTAGCAATTGATGACCTCCTGCTTTTAAGATACATTGGGCTTGTTCATAAATATTTAAATAAATATAAATATGATATTTAAAATTCATGCATAAATCAATATTTCCTAAAAATCTAATTTTTTGATTCTTAACAAACCCGAATTGATAAAAGATCTGCCTAAAAATTATATTTAAAGCAGTACAGCCCTGAACAGTGCATAATGACTGCAAAATACAGATATACTGTTCACATATGGTTACTTATGTGGATAAATCAAAATTCATTGCCATGCTTGTTAATAATATATATATATATATATATATATATATATATATATATATATATATATATATAGTATCTACTGGCGGTCACCAGTAGATAGTTATAGTTAGGACCTATTATCCATTGGAAGTCCGCAACATACTATTTGGAATAACTTTAGCGCTGGTTGATGAATGTGCATGAAATTTTCCAAACCTTTGGCCAGCTCAGTTCTGCTCCTTCCCTGAAAGTTTGGGGGTGATTCATCGAGCGGGGGCCGAGAAAAAAGGGGGGTCCCAAAACGTGTTTTCCCCATGCAATTTCCCTTAGGACCTACAGCCCGAACGGCTGAACGGAATTACACCAAATTCTCAAAGATGTAGTCCTTGGTCCAGTCTCGTGCCTTTTGCCTCTTTGGTGTAAATCCGTTCAGTAGTTCCTGAGAAAGTGACAGTTAAAGTAATTTATATATCTATGGGCGCAGTGGATCCGCGTATCTATCCGTGTACCTTAAGCGCAGCCTACAAGCACCCTGCCGTGCACGAGCTGATTGCTAATTGGCTGACAACTGTCAATAACAGGAAGTGTTGGCAGCCATCTTGTGCCTCGGTAGAACCCAGGCACAATAAACCAAAAACAAACGCCGCAAAACGTGAAAATGGGGCAGGGTAAACACACCCTGACACCCTAGACCTGCTCAGGGGGTCCCATAAGGACCCCCAGGGCCCAAAAAAGCATTTTCTTAAAAATAAAACTGTGAGATTTGCACACCCAGCGTGAATTTCAGCCGCAATATTTTTTTAAAACTAACTGCGGGCTCCCGCTTCGTTGCTATTTAGCCCCCGGGTGGGCCAGATCGTGGGCCAATGTTTTAATTGTTATGGGGGGCCCAAAGGGGGCCCCAGCCCCAGGGACCGCCACCCCCGGGGCTTATTCAATTTTGGTGGGGGGGCTCTCAGCAGAACTACGAATTCCAATTTACTCACTTGTTATTGTCCTACAGGACCAGGCAGGACAGATTAATAATAATAAGACACAAGTGCCTGGTCTCGAATTCAACGCTGTTTTTAATTTTCAGCAAATTGTGAGCTCATTCATTAATTATAAAGCTCATGTGTCATTTCACTTATTTTTTGTGGCTTTGCTACTTTGTACAAATCAGTAGGAGGTTCTAACACATCCTGAATCAAATTATAACAAAACGAATCAAAAAAGTAATCATGAATTCATTAACATGAAACAATCAATATATTGATATTTAGACATCAACATGCAACAAATTTATGTGAAGGTACACCAGAGACAATTAAGGTTCAGTCCTTTCTCGTCATTCCTTTTGTAATTTTAGGACTGCTATCACTATAGGCATTTTTTATGTAGAAAGAGTTCAAGTGTGTCCAGCAGTGCGGGACACCCTTTTGGTTTTTTGCCTTTTAGTGAGTTCGAGAGGTAGATCTCGTTGGAAATGCCGACGCGTTTCCAAACCCGGTCCAATTGTTCGGGTTTTTCCTCAGGGCAAGCCTGGGTACCTGATAAATTTAAAAAATCATAATTTTAGTGTCTACTCCTTCCTTCTTGTTGTGTCACTATTCGCGCATTATAGAACATAAAGTACCTTAATGTTCCAAAGACGCGATGTCGTCTGTGTGCTCAATCGCGTAACCTTTTGTCTGCATAAAGAAAAAGGGACATTAGATTGTCTCCTTGTATTATAGAAACATGGGCATTTCTTCATTAGTGCCGTTCTCACTATTTACACTTACTTAATATTGCAGTGCCTTGCACTACAACTGGATCACACGTACGAACGTTGTCCGGGGGTAACATCTCGTTTTTCTTAATGAAGGCGAAAGCAGGGTTTTGATTGTCTTCGTTGTTTATGTTTGGGTGCGTCTCCATTAATGAGATTGCGTCCGCGTTCGATGTATCACGCTGCAAAATTAAACACTACGGTTAGCTTATTAATCCCGCAACTAGCCTGTTATTAAAAATTGGGAGCAAGGAGCAAGCTCACCTTATTGTTTTCAGCTGGATTCTGCAGTCGTTCCGCCACATTTCCATTGCGAGTACACCCGGAAGTGGCCTTTTTTAACATTACTTTTTCTTACTCAGTGGTGGCTCCTGGATCCAGCACTGGTGCATCTCCTGTAAACAGTTGAAAGAATGCATTTAAGTCATACAGTCGATTTTTAAGGAAAATTTGTAGTTTGTGAAAATAGACACTTAGAAACTTTTCTGGTGAAAACCGACAATGGATTCCTATGGAAGGAAATACAAGTTACTGGTAAGTACGGTTAGAATTACTTTTCAGGGTCAGTGCTGGGCTAAAAGATGCAGCACTGGGCTCTCTCCTGATAACAGGTGAGTAAATCGGAATTCATTTTTCCGATGATTTTAGGTGAATATTTTAAAGTTCCAAAACTCCATACTTAGAAGAATTTCCAAGTGAAGCCAGTCAATGTTAGCCTATGGAAGGAAATTCAAGTTACTGGTAAGTACAGTTAGAATTACTTTTCAGGATCAGTACTGGGCTCAAAGATGCAACACTGAGGTCTCTCCTGATAACAAGTGAGTAAATCGTAATTCGTAGTTCGGCTGATTTTATAGAAATATTTTAAAGTTCCAAAACTCCACACTTAGAAGAATTTCCAAGGGAAGCCAGTCAATGTTAGCAAATGGAAGGAAATTCAAGTTACTGGTAAGTACAGTTAGAATTACTTTTCAGGATCAGTACTGGGTTCAAAGATGTAGCACTGAGGTCTCTCCTGATAACAGGTGAGTAAATCGAAATTCGTAGTTCGGCTGATTTTATAGAAATATTTTAAACTTCCAAAACTCCACACTTAGAAGAATTTCCAAGTGAAGCCATTCAATGTAAGCCTATGGAAGGAAATTCAAGTTACTGATAAGTACGGTTAGAATTACTTTTCAGGGTCAGTACTGGGCTCAAAGATGCAGCCCTGAGATCTCTCCTGATAGCAGGTGAGTAAATTGGAATTCGTAGTTCGGCTGATTTGGAGGAATATTTTAAAGTTCCAAAACTCCACGCTTAGAAGAATTTCCAATGTCAAACCAGTTAATGTTAGCCTAAGGAAGAAAATTCAAGTTACTGGTAAGTACGGTTAGAATTACTTTTCAGGATCAGTACTGCGCTCAAAGATGCAGCACTGAAGTCTCTCCTGATAACAGGTGAGTAAATCGGAATTCGTATTTCGGCTGATTTTACTTCGGTCCAGTATATAAAGAGCCACTTTCTTACACCATCCCCTCCCTTCACCACTGTGCAAACATGCCCTGCGGCACGTTTTAAGTTGGGGAAATAATTCCCCTTCAATCCTGAGGGTCCCAAGGGTCCAACTAGTCCACTAAGTACCTCCAGTAAGTGCCACAGAGCTGCGTAGCAGAGAGATGTTAAAAGGGACATGGCCTAGACCACCTCTCTGCAATGCAGCACAGTTGTGCTTACTGGAAGCACCTGGTGGGCTAATTGCCCCCCAGGGTCCCTCAGAATTGAAGGTGAATTTTTTCCCCAACTTAAAACGCACCGCAGGGCGTGTTTGCACACGTCACCTGTTGCCCCGTCCCCTCCCTTCACCACTGTTGAAAGGTGCCCTGTGGTCGTTCTAAGTTGGGAGATTAAGTCCCCTTGAATCCTGAGGGTTCCTAGGGTCCAACTAGCCCACTAGGTACCTCCAGTAAGTGCCACAGAGCTGCATTGCAAAGAGGTGTAAAAAGGGGTGTGGCCTCTGAACACCTCTCTGCAACGCAGCTCCCGGCGCATACTGTTACCTGGTGGGCTAGTCGCCCCAGGGACCCTCAAGAATGAAGAGGAATTAATTCCTCAACTTAAAACGAACCACAGGGTGCGTTTGCACAATGGTGAAGGAAGGGGGCATGGCCTGAGGTGATATGTCTGCAAACACACCCTGTGGGGCATTTTAAATTAATTCCTCTTCAATCCTGAGGTCCCCTGGGGCCCAACTAGCCCACCAGGTACCTCCAATATGCGCCAGGGAGCTGCCTTGCAGAGAGGTGTTCAGAGGCCACACCCCTTTTGTGCGCCGAGTCTAGCAGTGCTGCGAATTTTCCTGGCATAACCAACGGATTCATGCTGATTGATTTAGCTATCGTTGGGCCACAATTAAATGGTCTTCACTGACTTTCCTTTCGTGCCGAGATAATCCGAAAAAAAACGTTATATTATTCCTCGAACCCCAGATATGAGGACAGTTGACTTACTTATTTAATTTTAACGTATTGCACATGCCGTTCAAATTCTGAATGGGCTGCTTCTTATGCTGTTATCCAAAACGCTCCAATCACTGTTCGTCCTGATGATGACCGCATAGTTAACCAGCTGTTGAAACGCCGTCGACGCTTCTTGTGGCCATAATTTGTGAAGGACATACTATATGTGTTGCTGTTGTTCCTTTTGTACATGTAATGTTTGTATGATAGCCACGTGTTTGGTAATATGAGTTGATTGTCTTTGTTTTTTGCCAACACTTTTCTTTGAGCGTTTGTTTTATCTGCAATGCGTTTTATCTGAATTTACATGTTTAATAAATTAAGAGCATTTTTCTGAAACTAATTTGGGAATATAGGCTTCTTTCTTTACTTTCCTTCTTTGGCTCTATGAATTTCCTTTCATGTAAATCTGTATTTTGTTATCTAATTTTGGTACCTGAACCTCTTGTTTGGTGTTATTATCAATTGTCCCTGGTTCAGGGGTATTGGACAGCCTCTGTTGGTGGTAATTAATTACACCCCTTTTAACAACACTCTGCAACACAGCTCCGTGGCGGTTACTGCAGGTACCTGGTGGGCTAGTTGTCCCCCAGGGGGCCTCAGGATTGAAGAAGAATTATTTCCCCAACTTAAAACGCACCACAGGGTGTACCTAGACTCTTACTGTCAGTTAATCTAAACATGTGTACAATTCCTCATCCACGTTTAAACCATGTGGTTCTTTGCTATCCATCTCCAGAATCAACCTGGTCTACAGTTTCCTCAATACTCCCTTTCGATCTCCTCTTACATCTTTCAGAATTTGTGGATTTCAGCTATAACTCACAAGGCGTCATGCACTTCATGATATTTATCAACATGTCTAGCCTCTGGATAACTCCAGTCATAATTCTTGATCTCCCTAATGTGCTGGAGGATTCTTTTATGCACCTGTAATGCAGTGCAGCCTACATATACTTTCGGGTAGGGGGCAATTTAATATGTACACAGTAAACCTACTTTTACAATTAAGCCTCCCACTTACTTGTATGTTGTTGTCAAAAGGTGTCTTGAGATGAATAATATTAACCCCATGTTGGCACGCCTTACACCTATAACATTTCACAAATCCTTCCATAGGGTGGGCCATGTTTTCTTTCTTTATGACCTATAATCTCTTTTGATTAGATGGTCCATCACTGATTTGACCTATCTAAAACTTATAAATGGATGTCTAGATACTTTTTGACCAATGATAAGCCATTCCTTGTGAGATACCAGTGGCTACTGAAAGCAACCCTTCACTTTCATGTGTGCTATGTTGTTGGTGGTAATGAAGACATGATCATTGTTCCTCTCACTTTTCTTTTTGTCAAGAAAAGAGCCTTCTCTATTGGGTGAAAACTATGGGTGTGCAAAACACTGTTCCAGGGATGCAGACTCCTGTCCTGGCACTATTAAGATAGTAGTAAATCAAGGTGTTAGTATTCTCCTCTGTGCCTTTAGTTAGCTCCTACAGTTCCAATCTGCCTGATGTGTTGTATGCATTGCAAAGGGAGACTGACTTGACCCATCAAAGGGGCAGAGAAGCAAAGACCATTCTTTGCAATGCATGAGTAGATAAACATGTAATTTTAGGTTTAGGAAACTAGGAATAAGCTATCTGATTTAGATAGTACAATGCTGTGCCACTGATCATTTTTTTAATCTTCTTTATTCCTTTCATAGGTAACCAAGGGCAAGAGGGCATCCAAGGGCCAAGCAGCTTCTACCACCATCACGGCGACGGGGGGACTAACACCACCACCAGTCCCGAAGCAGACAGTTCTGCTGGCACCAGTAAGTCATCTTTAATATTATTTCTTATTTTTACATCTCCACACTTATGTATTTCCACTGTCTACTTTTTTGTTATCCCTGCATTACCCTGATTTTCTAGATTTCATTTTTCTGCAGCGGACCTTCCCCTGTCTGTAGATTTCTTCTGGATTCTTTTTTAGTAATCTTTCTATCGTCTCTTTGTTATATATATCTTGTGTAGTACGGTTAAGACAATAGATTTTAGTACTGTGAAGAGGATCCTTTGCCCAAGTAAACTATTCACCAAGCATTTTGTTTGAGAAGGCTTTCTTGATCAAACAATCAAAAGGTGCAGGGACAGAGAAATAGTGTGGCCTGGTCATGGACCCCAAAAATGTCTTATTTATACAGTACACTAGCAGTTTCCTTCACAGGGCAGCATGGCAGCAGAGGAATTGGATCCATTGCCAACCAATACCATATCTCCTTCATTCACCATTACCTTCCCCCATTCATTGAGCTTTATTGTAATTATTTCTTAGACTTATCACTCCATTAGGGGAAAAATATTTTTGGTTGACTTGACTACCTGGCTTTTTTTAACATGTTGTCAACCACCAACCATCCAAAAGTGATAGTTTTGATAGACAATATTGCTAGCCGAACTGTAGTGAGGTATTGATGTACTTTGTGAGAAGTAATTACTTAAGTGGCTAATCTGGTATCTAAAATGAGCAAACAATGTTCGTTTTCTAGGTGTACAGACTACCAGTACTGCAGACTGCGTTAGTGGGAAGGCAGGGATGGATGAGGCCCAGGCCGGCATGGCATTGCAAAGTATACAATACATTACAAACCCAAAACAAGGTGTATTTCTCAGTGCCCACTCAATCACCTATTACTAGTACTTCACTTCATCATTCTTTCCTTGTGTCCCAGCCTACCAAAAATTGTAAATTTCATCTCAGCATCTACCACATTTTTCTGCCCAAGTGACTTATATTTCATGGCTTTCACGGCGACTTTACCCCTGTTCCAATTTTTGCCTTCCATTAAGTTGTCATTCGTCAACCAATGTGACTAAGCAAAAGCATAGCACATGATCAGTGATACCTTAGCATTCTGTAGCTAAACCTCTAACTAGCTTAATCCCTCTAATTTACCTTTCTGTAGAGTTACTTTCTCTACTGCCAAGTGAAAGTATTTGTTGAAAATAATTTATGGTCGGGGCTAGAATGCAATGTGTTCCCAATTTAGAGTTTGGTGGATGGGATACTCTGGAACTAATTATGACTTTTAGCAGGGCCATAGCAAGGCGGGGCCCACCGCTGTGCAACAGCTCTGCTGAAGATCGCTGGTGCCCTATAGCAGATTACAATCAATTTTGTGGTCTGATAGGCAAGCGGTGTGGCGGTCCCGCTCCGGTGCACCATTTCAAAGGTGGCAGTGCCTTTGAAAAAGGCACCACAATGGGAACACCCCACAGAGTTCCTGCACGGCATGGAGTCAAAAGACCATGCTATAAAGGAACCTGGTTGCATGCACAAAGAGGGGCATATGTTGTACCCCCTTGCATGCATCCCCAGACTGTGGGGGCACAGGGGGCCCTGTATTAAAGACCTCCATGAAACTGCTGGTAGTCCTGAAATTTGTAATATATATAGTGGAGCGACAGCGGCACTACCTGCATATTACATAGCCCCAGCCATCCAGCCACTGGTCCAATTATGGTCCGACCACCCAAATTGTAATAAGTCAGTCAGACTGCCTGGACAGCCACTGCTGCACCACCACTGGGCTGGCAGACCTCAAACCACCAGACATGTAATTAGACCCTCTCTGACAAACGTGCCTAATAAAATATATCCTATTCGCTGTACTATAGTGCATCATTTATAAGAATCTGTGCACTGTCTAAATTTTGCAGATGCTATATCTGTTATATGTCATGTGTGTGAAAAAGTGTCCAATCTGTACCTAAGTTTGGAGTCAGGGTAGAATTGTAGAGACAGTTGGGGAGCAGCAGGGCACTTGAAATTTGTTATAAGAAGGGTAATACATTATCATGTCATTACAGTTGCCCCAAAAACATGCTGCAGAGTAGCAGACCCACCACATTCCTCCATTAATGCTGCACATTACTATAGTCAACTATACAATATATTGTTCAGCATATATGTCTTACTCATTAATGAGAGATAATTCATAACACACACATGTGCCTGTTCAGTTTTTCTTTCTTAATATAGCTACTTCTACTGCCAGAGGTTACTTTCCTGCTGCTGGAGGTCACCCATCCTTGCAGGGGCTGGACACCCTTGTGGCTGAATACCGTCAGCTGGTGGCATTGGAGGAGGAGAAGGCACATGCCTCCATTTCTTTGGGCCACCAGCCTGGCCACCGTCCATACTGGTCACATAATTTCTGGCACTGCCTGCAACCGGTTCACTGCTGCCCAGTAGAACACCACTCCCTTCTGTCCTCATCATCTCAGAGCTGAGAGGTATATAAAGGGGCATGGCCTCGGACCACCTCTCTGCAACACAGCCCTGTGGCACTTACCAGAGGTACCTGGTGGGCTAGTTGGCTCCCAGGAACCTTCAGGACTGAAGGGAAATTAATCCCCCACCTTAAATGCATTAAGTTCCCTTGAATCCTGAGGGTACCTGGGGGCCAACTTGCCCATGAAGGTATGTCCAGTAAATGCCACATGTTGCGTTGTAGAGAGGTGTAAAAAGGGGCATGGCCTTGGACCACTTCTCTGCAATGCAGCTCTGTGGTGGTTACTGGAAATACCTGGTGGGCTAGTTGGGACCCAGGGGCCCTCAGGATTCAAGGGGAATTAATCCTCCAACGTAAAACCCTCCAGGTGGTGTGTTTACAGAGTGGTGAAGGGAGGGGGTGGGGCCTGATGTGACACATGGGGTACTTATACAATCACTCTGCCAAAACCCAAGCACTTATAAATTCACCATGCACTCTCCTTGCAGTACTCTAATTATCTTGTCACTACCCATGTACTCATGCAATGGCCCAGGCACTAACACATGCAGTGGTACAATTACCTGTGCACTGCCCTGCAGTCTTCCAATCACCAAGCCATCACCATGTACTTATCCCATCACTCTTCCAAAATCCAAGCACCTATAAAATCACCATGCACTCTTCTTGTAGCACTCTAATCATCTGGTCACTACTCATGTACTAATGCAATGACCCAGGCATTAACTCATGGCAAATACAGAGGAGGTCATGCTAATCACAAGGGTATCCCAACACATAGTGTCCTCTTGTGTGTGTGTGTAGGTGTTTTCACTGTATTCTAAGTGTATTTTAGTATAACACTGGCTCTAGACCTGGTTAGAAAGGGTCAGTTACCACCAGTACCCATCAGCAAAAAGTTGGGGGCACAGGAGGACTTTCGGTTCTTCTGTTGGTTCTTTCTGCACATCTCTTGCTTCACATATTACATCATTCATGACATCACTGATGACATCTCAAATGACATCCCTGATGACATCATCCACCTGATAATCTGATGCACCTCCTCATACCCTAATAAAACCTTTGATACATCCACTCTGAAATACAGACTACCATTTTCGAAACCGTAGACACACCAATACCAGTTTGTACATACCCACTCACTAATTCCTATGTCTACATACACATCCACTCATTCACCCATACAGTCACTCATACATGCAGTCAACCATCAATACAGCACTATCCTATGCACTCACATAGCTATACAGACACTCACACACCGCCACTCATCCATACAGTTACTCACACACCTAGTCAGTCATGCAAAGAATCAATCACACTCCCATTTACTCACCTATTCAGTTATACACACACCACTTCACTTATTCAAACATATACTAACACATACTTACACTCTTAAACAATAACTGATACAAGCACACACTGATCCATACAGCCTTTCTCACAATCACTCACTCTCACATATAGTCATTTATACACTCCAACACTCATATATACTGCCTTTCACATATGCATGTACCACTGAGGCATCAATTCACTCCCTAACACACCCATACACAGACTCACCCACCCATGCAGCCATTCACAGATGCACTCTTGAACCCATACACACAGTGAATCATCCACTCACACATCTATGCACAGAGTCCCACCCATACAGACAGGCACCCATACAGATACTCAGACAACCAATCAATAACCCATATAGATCCTCATTTAGCTACTCACCAACCCATGCACCCGTTTACACACCAACTGACAAACTAAACTGTGTGAATGTCTCTATCAGTCACTAACCCATGCATTCAGTAAGATACATTTAATCACTCACTTATACAGTCAGTCACGCACCTACTAAATTATCCATTCAGCCACGTATACACCCACTCATTATTCATTACACCTTGGCATATATAAAAAACATATTTAAACTTTATAGAAACACACAGTCACTGGGTGATGAAATCAGTGATGTCATTTGAAATGTCATCAGTGATGTCATCAGTGATGTCACTTTCCATGTCATGAATTATGTAATAAGTGACATCATCAGCAATGCATTGAGGGGGCACACGTTATAGTTAGTTGAACTAACTGTAACAGCCGAATTTCTTTGGTTTTGTACAAGTGAAATGTCCAACTAACTATAACGTCCCTGAAACCTGTTGTTTTTTCAGTGAATTTCTAAGGTTTTTTAAATGCTATAACGTCCCTGAAACCTATGGTTTTTAATATGAATTTATATATAATTGCTATCACATGCTCCTATGTTTGCTTCTTGAATTTGAGACAAAATTACCATTGCTCGCCTTTTTTATGCTTATTCCTACTCTTTATTATTATTTCTTTTTACAGAGTTTTATATAGAGCAAACTTGACCCGAGCCGGGTATCAGAGCGCTTTACATAGCACTAGTTGCATTATATGAGGACACATACATTTTTGTTAGGCACAGGAAGATAAAGTGATTTGCCCAGAATCACAGGATGTTCAACGTCACTGGGGAGACTCGAACCCAGTTTCCCAGATTCGAGGTCGACCGCCCTAGCCATTAGGCCATCTCCTCTCTTATTGCACAGTTCTCTTAACTTGATGCCTCCAACTTAAATGAGGCAAGAAAACAATACTTTATATATAGATGTCACCAGGTTCATATGTATACAATATAAAAAATAAACTACATATCCCGCTCATTGAGTGTCAGCACTAATGAATCCTTAGTTGTATCGTTACAGGTATCGTACCTTATTTCCCGAACTATCACTTTATCTCTTTTTTCAGCTTCTTTAAATGGAGCCTTGACTAATCAAATAATATTTAGCCATTTCTTTGATCTGCTACACCAGACATGGAAGATAAATCATCTGTTTTCCATTCTTGTATATTTTGTTTGTCAGAGTCAGCTTTTTCATGAGAGCAACCGAATTACTGTGTGAATTAACTCTTATTTCTTAGTATTTGCATATTTCCCATCAGATAAATCTTGCATATGTTATTTTTAGTCTTATCACTCTTAAAAATCAATCTGTCATGTGTGAACAAGTACCTAAACAAACTACAAGTTCTACAAGAAAGAAATAAGAATAAAATATAAATATATATTTTGTCTGCCGGACCCTAGATTGAACCTCTACTAGCTGTAAAGTGTTAACCCAATCTAAGAGGGGCTCTGAGGCTCGCATGAGAGGTAACACTTCACTCCATGGGGCAGAGGCGGAACTCTGATGATGATGAGGTTAATTCAAAGACTGGTCCTCTCGCAAATTCACCTTGGTCTCCGTCATGCCTCCTCCACCCCACCGGGCCACACGCTCGTTGCCCGGGTCCCATCATGACTCTGCAGCATTCTTCTAAACTTTCAACTCCTATGTCAGTGCCAAGCTAGCCTCTGCATCTTGGGTTCACTAGAATAGCACTCCAGCTGCTGCATGTCCACATTGTAGCTTATCATAAAGGTTATATTTTTCCCATGAGGCAACCAGCGATCACACTTTGTTTAGAAGCAGACTAGCACTGCTGACAGAAGTGAGTGCCACCTGCATTTCTTTTCCCTCTAAACTACTCTAATGAGCCCTGCCTATAAACACAGGAAATGGTCCACAAAACTAACTTCTGAAGGGCGTAGACCTAAAAGAAGGACAATAAGCTCATAGTGCTGATTAATTTTCACTTGTAAAAGTCTAAGGAGTGAAAGAATTATGCAGACTTCTAAAAAAGGAGAGGGAGCTTCTGCCCACAAACGTGATTTGTGTTATGACTACCTCCATGTGGATTGCACACTGACTAAATGGTGCAACCACTTAAAATATAAGGAAGAAAGGTGCCATATTTGAAAAAATATTTTAGCTCTGATTTTGTAGTTTTGTTTATTGGTGGTGGGTTTGAAAATATATCTGTGATTTTAAAGGAGCTCGAGGGACTTGTATGTGAAGTGGTAATCACTACAAGGACTATCATATGTAAGTAAATAAACTGTCTGTTTTGAATAAGCCTAATAACCCAGTGTCAAACTGAATAGTTCATTGTGGCTAAAGCTGGTTATGTGATTAGTTCCTACAGGATACAAAGTTTATATTCTGAATATTACTACCCATATCGGTAACTGTCTTTGTAAGGTGCTCTTCCCACCGGATTATGTGTTGTTTTTTCATACGAGACATTTTCTTTCCAGTACCACAATGGGAACCCAGCTTACCTTTATGAACACTAGTTTGGCAATGGGAGCATATTGCAATGTTACCCTTCTGCTATTGTACCACTTGCTAACTGTAAAGAAGTCCCAAACAGGGGAGGATAACTTTTTTAGTGTGCCACTGCCAGTGCCTGATGAACTGGAGGTAGGTGGATGCGTCATCTGCCTCTCTGCGGTGCATACTTCAACTGAGGTAGTGGTGAATGCCGGTTTAAGTGAGGGCCTTACAAATATGGAAGCTGGCGGTGGTTGTGGTGGAACCAAATCCCTCTGAGCAGGCTGAATAGGAGGTGTAATTTTGGTATCCCTGAGTCATCTCCATACTGACAACAATCCCTGGCTTGTCATCTCTGTAACTTTCCATAATTGTAACTTTTCGTTTCCAATTGTGTCTCATGGCGGATCTTGGACTTATCCGGGGTCCTATTCATGTCCCTATCCTCAGAAGAGGGGCTTGGAAAAGATGGTGGAGTAACCTTTCTTTTTCTTGCTGGAGATCATAAAACCAATAGATACATCTTGCTCAGCAGAAAACTCAACCTCTGTTCTGCTCCTACTTTAAGAAGAACTGTTGCTGGTTGTGGTTCCTGTTGTCTACTTTGCCAAGTTTCCTGCAACAATTTGGCTGAGACAAATCCAATTCAGGCTCAAGGCTCATTGTCATGACTACAGTGGCTGCCTCACTGAGAGACATGGGCTTGAGCTTAGGTGGGGTTGGGACGGTGATGCAGGAGTGGTCCTCCCACCGTTTTGATGCCTGAAAGAGGGTGTGGGAGGCACACCACATTTCCTGAAAAGGTGGAGGGTGACACTCCAATGGTGGCAATCTCCATCTTATCCTCCTCACTAGCTACATTTTGGCAGGAACACCTTTCTTTGGGGCAATCTTCAAGTTCTTAGCTATGGCAATTAGCCCATAGCTGCACAAGGACTCAAGTGATGGCAGTAGGCGCCTGACTTATGTCTGACAGTACTCTGTGTGATGTCTCTTGAATACCTAAAATCAAACAAATAAGAAAAACATTCAGTAAAACATGGCATTTACAGATTGAATGTACATATGGACAATGTAATTTAGTGAGGGCATCACAAATAATTTACATTAGTGTATCCATTCCGATCCAAACCATAACATAGTATTTCAATAACATACAGATTTAAAGGTTTACTTTATGTGCCTTTAAGGCCTACGAGACACTCAGTAGGTGAGGGGTCCAGGAGAAAATGGAATAATCCATAAAAGAATTATTGCTGGTGTGCTCCGCTGGTGTGTGCCTATGGCAGGCAGGGAGTGCCGAAAAAAACTGAATAATCCTTAAAACATTTAATGCTGGGTGTGCCCGTATGGCAGGCAGGGGTTGCATGGGAAAATGGAATAATCCTTAAAAAGTTAACGCTGATGTGCATGTGTAGCAGTTAGGGGGTGCATTGGAAAATGACATAATCCTTAAAGAAATTATTAATGGTGGGCACCTATGGCCTAAGAGAATTATGGCAGGCAGGGAGTGCAGGGAAAAATCAAATTATGTAAAAGAAAAATGACTGGTGTCTCACTAGGGACTAGGAGAAATCCTATGGGATGCAAGGAGGTGTAGGCAAATATGTTAAAAAAGCATGTTATATGTAAACATTGCACATACAAACTACAATCATCCTCAAGCAAATAAGAAAATGGCATAGCCCTCTTTTATCAATTTCCCCCAAAAATGGTTTTGAAAACTGTAAGAAAAGGGTTTAAAATACTTGCTGGCTACACAAAATGGTCACTGGCCACATGTTCAAATACCAACAACCAAAAATGCATGGACAACAAATAACACATGCAGGCCTCAGTCAAAAGCACACTGACTACTCTGTAAAATGGCTGCCGGCCACATGTGCAAACAACAACAAGCAAGAAGGCATGGACAACAAATAAATCATGCAGGCCTATGGTAAAAGCATACTGACTACTACATAAAATGGTAGGCAGCTACAAACAACAAGCAAGGAGGCATTAACAACAAAGAACACATGCAGGTCAATTGCAAAAGCACACTGAGTAGTACAAAATGGCTGCCAGACACATTATCAAACAGCAACACGTAAGAGGGAATGGACAACAAAGTACACATGTAGGCCTAAAGTGAAAAGCACACTGACTACTGCACAAAATGGCCACCAGACACATGTTGAAACAACAGGCAAAGTGGCATGGACAACAAAGTACCCATGCAGGCCTGTGAACAGTGAATACACAAAATGGCTGCGGCCACAGGGCATGGAGAACAAATACAAAATGGTGGCCTATGGAAAACACACATACACACCCACAAACACGAACTTACACTGGCCAAACAAAAATCAACTTTAACACTGTAGAAAAATGTGAACTACAAAACAAACACATTTTGCATTTCCTCCAAGGCCATCCCTAAATCATAGATGTTTTAAAACAGCATATACAATAGATACAGTTGTTTTATATATCCAGTTCCTAGTTCTGGCTGGATGGTCCATGGGCAGACTAGGCCACATCGGACACGAACAGTGCAAATTTCACAAATATGGAGAAAAAGTACTTAACTATGCAACCATTTCTCTTATAAAAACTGAAGAGGTGAATGCAAAAATAGCCCCTATTGCAACTCCAAGCCAGCCACAATCAAATATACAAATTGAATAAAAAAACTAAAAAGCTACAAATATATACTGGTGCATGCCCTCTATCAAACAACATCCTTAAACAAATGTTTTTTTAACGTACTTGATTGTTATGACACAGAACCAAAGTCCTTAAATTCCAATGGCATATGCAGCAGGAATTGCGGACAAAGAAAGCGATCCTTTCACCTCAGAATCAAAATGAAAAGGGACCAGGGGATGTCAAAGTCCTGGGAGGAGCTTTCTGGACAGGAAGAGGAAGTTAGAGTATCTGTGTCACTTCCTTCCTTTTAAAATAAAGTAAAGTTAATAAATAAAGGGTGTTTCACACTAAAGAAACCACTTGAACCATCCTTTCAGGCAGCAGATTCACCCAGGAAGGTATGTTCATGTTGATTTAGCTGCTTCTCAAGTGCAAAATCTACCAGAGAAGCAGCCCTGACTGCTCACGACTACCCACGTTAAAGAAATGGCACTGGACGGCTCTCTGGTGACCATAAATTACGTCAGGGTCTGGCAAAATCTTTCTTGCGTTTGCTAGCTAGCTTGATGGGGTCTTGCGTTTTTTCCCTTGTCATCACGTTGCTTGAATGGGAGTAAAATTCTGCTACAGGGCAATTGGGGGAATTTGTCATGAACTTTGCATTACAAGAGTAACGCGAAGTTTCCAAATTCTGTCAATTCAGCAAATGGAAGTAAAATTCTGCCCTGGCCTAGTACCATTGCCAAAATAATTATAGGTAGTGATTACTATGAATGTGGGTGTTTCGCTTCTTTGAGGGGTACCAAAGGAGTAAAATTGGTCTAGTGGAAGCTTTGGAAGCTAGCCATTTCTTTCATTTCAGTTTTTGGCACAGATAGACCCTGATTTCAAGTTTGTCGGTATCCAGGTGCCTTTTGTTGCACCAGATAAATAACAATATACTGGAAATATGTTATTTATCGAGTACAATAAATATCACCTATTACGGGTTTCTGGGCTATAGCATGCATACTTTAATGCTTACTGCATCAACATCCACTTGGTAAAAATAAATACTGTAAACTTTCCCCCTATTAAATTGTGTCAGGTTTGACCTGCTGAAATATAAGCAAGGTGAGATATTTAAAGCACCTGTTAATTATCTGATGCAGTAAATACCACCCAACTCATAATTCCAACCCCACACAAACAGGAGTTTGTGTGTACGTCAGAAAACACTGACCCAATCATATTCAGAGCCATGGTGTCTGATCCACAGTTGGAGTTTGTACCTGCCAGTTTATCTATGCGCATACAAATTCACAAATGAAGGATTTGCAGGAAGTGGCAAATCATTCCTACCTAGCAGATGTTTCTGTTTAGGTAAGGATTGGAACTGATACGAAAAAGGGGTGGAATGTGGGAAGGAGAGGAGGTGAGTCCAGGAAATGTTTTTTTAGCATTTCCACAAGGTCAAGCTCTGTGGGATACAAACGGGCTTTGCAAAGAGTCTTAAATGTTTACCACAAAAAAGACAGTCCAAGTGTGTTTTCTGGATGAGAAATGGAACTGATCATCCCTGTTGTATTCTAGTAATATATCCTAGCAACATGTCCTGCATTCTTCCATGGTTACCAGCATCCCGGAGTTCTAGAGCTGGACCTGGGAGAGGAGGAGACAGTTGCTGGAGACAGGACGTGTCTAGGGGTTGTTCCTATGAACTTCAATAAAATTCCTTCTTGAAATATCGTGTCTGTGACATTTAAAAGTGGCGACGAGGATGGGATGTATTTCCCTGAGGGCAAACTGATTATGAGATGCTGCTTTCTGCATCCAGTTAACCCCTAGACGATGATGACTGTTTGAACAGTCATCGGTGCCTTTGTTCCTGTGCACCAGATACTTTTTGGCCAAGAACGTGCTTCTGTGCGAGAATATCATAAGAGGAGACTGGACTCGCCCAGCCATAACGGAACTGTTCTGCCAGAGAAAACAAAAAAAGCTGTATGTATCAGGAACACATACAAAGAAACAGAATCCAGTCGGGACCAAAGGCACATAGAAAGATAAAGAGCACCAATCTGTGTAAATTCCGTAAGGGTCTGTGACTTTGTGTGATCCGGTGCTCTGTGTGCACAACCCCTGATCTGGTGCTGCATGTGCACGAACTTTTCAACTAATGCTGTGCTTAGAATCAGGAAGATTGTATTGATAGTATTGACACTAGTGTGGAGGCTTTGCTGTGGTATATTGTACATGGGAGAGAAAGCAAGATTTACCAAGATGGGTGGAAGCAGGGTCGGGTCGCTGTCTGATTAACAGACCTGCCGAATACTGTCCTAAGTATACCGTTACTGTTGAAACCGGAGCTCTGTGTTGTGTCTCGAGCTGAGCCGCGTGTTAACTGGCCACGAGTTTGCCGGGCCGCGTTCCTCGTGGACAGCTCGAGTATGATGCTAAGGTTGATATGTTTTGAATGTGTGTTGGGTTTGGGGGTTATGTCGTTGTGGTTGTTATGGGCATTGTTGAGAGTAAAGACTGACCGGCGGCTGCGTCCGCAACTCCTGGATGCTGCGAGGATTTAAGCTAATTAAATAAGATTACAACTTAAAGAATCACAAGTAATTCTTTACAACAATGGCGACAAGGATGGGTGTGTTGTTTAAGGACTTTATCACGGATTATGGTATTACCCACAGGACCACTTCGGTTTACCACCCTGAAGGAAATGGAAGCGTGGAACGCTTCAATAAAGGTGGTTTAAGGGTGCATTGAATTATCCAATAGTAATGGGAGGAATTGGGAGGACGAATTGAGGAATACTGTATGCGCATACAGGATCACAAAGTGTGATTCTTTAGGTTTTTCCCCTTTTGAGGTGATGAGAGGGCGTTCCCTGTGCACTAAAGACAACATGGGTTAGCTTACACACACGAGTAAGGTGAACTGGTCTGTGGAGGGTGTAAGACTGAATCTAGAGCACAATCAGAAGTTGTGGAGTGAAAAATTGCAGAAGAAAAGGAAGTGTGTTTCATTGAAAATTGGTGACGTTGTTAAAGTGAAGAAGGGCAGGATGGTGTGTAAGGGTGAAAGTAAGTACTCCGCACCCCTCAAGGTCATTAAAGTCCTATGCAATTCTGCCCTGCTTAGTGACGGTAAGGTTTGGAATGCAAATAGGATTGCTCTGTTCTGAGGACAGTTCAAATCTAATGACGGCAGGGGTAAGTTTGATTGGATTGAGGATGTGGATGACACTGTTGATCCTCTGAATATTGGGGTTTCTGTTGAACATTCATGTAGCAAGAGTCATACTGTGAGAGAATCCTACTGTGAATGGTGGTTTGGATGCTTGTGTTGATCCTGCTGTCATACCATGTAATGGTGCACTGAATGGAGGGATCACCATTTCTAAACGTATTAGTGTCAGACTTAAGAAGTTTGAAGATTATGTAACACACATTTGTGACGCTTAATTTACTTTTCGTATTATCATTACATTTTCATGCTTTGTTTTCTTCATTGGTTGTGGATATTGTAGGGGGGGGGAGTGTTGTGTCTCGAGCTGAGCCACATGTTAACTAGCCTCGAGTTTGCTGGGCCGCTTTCCTCGTGGACAGCTCGAGTATGATGCTAAGGTTGGTATGTTTTGAATGTGTTTTGGGTTCAGGGCTTATGTCGTTGTGGTTGTGATGGGCATTGTTGAGAGTGAAGACTGACCGGCGGCTGCGTCCGCAACTCCTGGATGCTGCAAGGATTTAAGCTAATTAAATAAGATTACAACTTAAGGAATCACGAGTAATTCTTTACAACACTCTGATACCAGCGCTGTTCACCAACTTTGTTATTATTTAAAAGTTGACTCACTAAATCCGGCTCGTGTGCCCCTCCTTTTTTCCATCAACGTTATGTGCGTCACTGTAGCCATTCTATTACAGAACTTCTGAGTTCTCCTTCTCACGTCACCGATGCACTGCAGGGGCCGTCCTGTGTTGTGAACCATGGTCCATTTACGCTCGCCGAGAAACAAGTGGTTGTCATGACAACCCAACGCGAACGCTGCAACGTGAGATGAGAAATGGAACTGATCATCCCTGTTGTATTCTAGTAATATATCCTAGCATCATGTCCTGCATTCTTCCATGGTTACCAGCATCCCGGAGTTCTGGAGCTGGACCTGGGAGAGGAGGAGACAGTTGCTGGAGACAGGACGTGTCCAGGGGTTGTTCCTATGAACTTCAATAAAGATCCTTCTTGAAATATCCTGTCTGCGACATTTAAAAGTGGCGATGAGGATGGGATGTATTTCCCTGAGGGCAGACTGATTATGTGATGCTGCTTTCTGCATCTGGTTAACCCCTAGAAGATGATGACTGTTTGAACAGTCATTGGTGCCTTTGTTCCTGTGTACCTGATACTTTTTGGCCAAGAACGTGCTTCTGTGCGAGAATATCATAAGAGGAGACTGGACTCGCCCAGCCATAACGGAACTGTTCTGCCAGAGAAAACAAAAAAAGCTGTATGTATCAGGAACACATACAAAGAAACAGAATCCAGTCGGGACCTAAGGCACATAGAAAGATAAAGAACACCAATCCGTGTAAATTCCGTAAGGGTCTGTGACTTTGTGTGATCTGGTGCTCTGTGTGCACAAACCCTGATCTGGTGCTGCATGTGCACAAACTTTTCAACCAATGCTGTGCTTATAATCAGGAAGATTGTATTGATAGTGTTGACACTAGTATAGAGGCTTTGCTGTGGTATATTGTTCATGGGAAAGAAAGCAAGATTTACCAAGATGGGTGGAAGCAGGGTCGGGTCGCTGTCTGATTAACAGACCTGCCGAATACTGTCCTAAGTATACCGTTACTGTTGAAACCGGAGCTCTGTGTTGTGTCTCGAGCTGAGCCGCGTGTTAACTGGCCACAAGTTTGCCGGGCCGTGTTCCTCGTGGACAGCTCGAGTATGATGCTAAGGTTGATATGTTTTGAATGTGTGTTGGGTTCGGGCGTTATGTCGTTGTGGTTGTTATGGGCATTGTTGAGAGTGAAGACTGACCGGCGGCTGCGTCCGCAACTCCTGGATGCTGCGAGGATTTAATCTAATTAAATAAGATTACAACTTAAAGAATCAGAGGTAATTCTTTACAACAATGGCAACAAGGATGGGTGTGTTGTTTAAGGACTTTATCACGGATTATGGTATTACCCACAGGACAACTTCGATTTACCACCCTGAAGGAAACGGAAGCATGGAACCCTTCAATAAAGGCTGGTAAAGGGTGCATTGAATTATCCAATAGTAATGGGAGGAATTGGGAGGACAAATTGAGGAAGACTGTGTGCGCATACAGGATCACAAAGTGTGATTCTTTAGGTTTTTTTCCCTTTTGAGGTGATGAGAGGGCGTTCCCCGCGCACTAAAGACAACATGGGTTGGCTTACACACACGAGTAAGTTGAACTGGTCTGTGGAGGGTGTAAGACTGAATCTAGAGCACAATCAAAAGATGTGGAGTGAAAAATTGCAGAAGAAAAGGAAGTGTGTTTCATTGAAAATTGGTGACGTTAAAGTGAAGAAGGGCAGGATGGTGTGTAAGGGTGAAAGTAAGTACTCCGCACCCCTCAAGGTCATTAAAGTCCTATGCAATTCTGCCCTGATTAGTGACCGTAAGGTTTGGAATGCAAATAGGATTGCTCTGTTCAGAATACAGTTGAAATCTAATGAGGGCAGGGGTAAGTTTGATTGGATTGAGGATGTGGATGACACCGTTGATCCTCTGAATATTGGGGTTTCTGTTGAACCTTCGTGTAGCAAGAATCCTACTGTGAGAGAATCCTACTGTGAATGGTGGTTTGGATGCTTGTGTTGATCCTGCTGTCATACCATGTAATGGTGCACAGAATGGAGGGACCACCATTTCTAAACGTATTATTGTCAGACCTAAGAAGTTTGAAGATTATGTAACACACATTTGTGATGCTTAATTTACTTTTCGTATTATCATTACATTTTCATGTTTTGTCTTCTTCATTGGTTGTGGATATTGTAGGGGAGGGGAAGTGTTGTGTCTCGAGCTGAGCCGCGTGTTAACTGGCCACGAGTTTGCTGGGCCGCGTTCCTCGTGGACAGCTCGAGTATGATGCTAAGGTTGGTATGTTTTGAATGTGTGTTGGGTTCGGGGTTATGTGGTTGTGGTTGTTATGGGCATTGTTGAGAGTGAAGACTGACCGGCGGCTGCGTCCGCAACTCCTGGATGCTGCGAGGATTTAAGCTGATTAAATAAGATTACAACTTAAAGAATCACAAGTAATTCTTTACAACACTCTGATACCAGCGCTGTTCACCAACTTTGTTAATATTTAAAAGTTGACTCACTAGCTCCGGCTCGTGTGCCCCTACTTTTTTTCCATCCCCATTATGTGCGTCACTGTAGCCATTCTATTACAGAACTTCTGAGTTCTCCTTCTTACGTCACTGATGCACTGCGGGAGCCGTCCTGTATTGTGACGCATGGTCCATTTACGCTCGCCGAGAAACAAGTGGTTGTCATGACAACCCAATGCGAACGCTGCAATGTGAGATGAGAAATGGAACTGATCATCCCTGTTGTATTCTAGTCTGTTCAGCAACTTTGTTATTATTTAAAAGTTGACTCACTAGCTCCGGCTCATGTGCCCCTACTTTTTTCCATCCCCGTTATGTGCGTCACTGTAGCCATTCTATTACAGAGCTTCTGAGTTCTCCTTCTTACGTCACCGATGCACTGCGGGAGCCGTCCTGTGTTGTGACGCATGGACCATTTACGCTCGCTGAGAAACAAGTGGTTGTCATGACAACCCAACGCGAACGCTTCAACGTGACCGCAGGAATGAAACCGATATATTGAGAGATTGGAAATTGAATTTTCTGTGGACATATATCCATTGGTGCAAATTAAGGAGACAGTAATCAACTAGCACAATTTAAGGAGCCAGTGTCCATTTGGTGGAAAGACGGTTGTGGACTGCTGCTAACTGATGTTATGGAACATGTCCTGCATTCTTCCAAGGTTACAGCACCATGGACCTGGGCGAGGAGGAGACTGTTGCTGGAGACAGGTCATGACTAGGGGTTGTTCCTATGAACTTCAATAAAGAGCCTTCTTGAAATGAATGAAATGAAATGAATACAATATTTATAAAGCGTGTGGTTACCCGATGGCATCCCAGCACTATGGGCAGAACCGATTTAAAGCTGAGGCGGGATCATTTGGTGAAAAGCCAAGTTTTTAGCATTTTGCGATAAGCCATATGTTTGGATTCCTTTTGAAGCAGCAGATGGAGTGAATTCCACAGCTTAGCGGCTTTGTAAGAGAAAAGACAGCCACCGCTTCTAGCCTTCCTAATTCTGGGGACATAGGCCAGATGAAGCTCATTAGAGCAAAGGGCCCTATTAGCTAGGTAGGGCTAGACCAAGGAAGAAATAGGAAGAAATATCCTGTCTGCGACACTTAGAAATCCCCAAATACAAATGGGGCTATGGAGAAAGTGAAATTTCAAAAAGAAATTTATTGGATAAAAAAAATAATAAATATAAATGACTGTTACACATGTACCCCTTTTTAATTTGAAAACAAATTGAAATGTAAGACAATTGCAGACATCAACTTGCACACTTAGATTTCTATTCTTTTGAAAGACTGATCCATAATGTTGATAATTTTTATTTGATGAATTAGTTATTTAACTTTGCTACCATGATGTCCATTTCAAGCATTAAAACATGCTACAAAACCTGTGAAACATATACTAGTCAAGTAGGTTTAACATTGATTTATAATTTCTACAAATAAATTGTACATCTTTGTTCTGAATCCTAATCATTTTGTGAACATAAAAAACAAAAGCTGGCAAAATCAGCTGATCTACTTTCTTTGGCAGGGGGAATGTTGGGTAATAGTTGGGTGACTGTGTGTGTCTCCCCCCACCAGCTGTGTTAGAAAAATATCTCCTAACAAAGCAACATCCAAGGCTACAATAATACAGAAGGCTGGAGTAAGGCCTCTGAATATACTTCATGTGCGATTTTATTGAGCGACATTAATATTGCGGCCTCAATGCAGTTTATGAAAATATCACTCCGCTGGGTGTATAGTTTCTATTTTTAAATCCAAGGGGATGGTATTTCTGTAAACCATATTTAGAGCACGATATGTCACATTATATATATGCCACTATATTCTATGACAGAACCCTTTGAGAAAGCTAAATGTTTCTTTTGCTATAGCTAATGAATAACTAAGCAGTTTTTTAATTTCCACATTACTTATGTTGAAGCTAAGTTCTAGAGATACTTCTCAATTGCATTTTTCTTTCACAACCACTGGGGAATGCTCTACGTTCAGGCTCAATCAATTCATCTCATGCAGTTATTTCATCAATGATTAAATAAAAGTAATTTCTAATATGTGGAACACATCCCCAGTGAACGACTCTTAATGCATAACTACAGATCATAAGCATGAAAGTCCTGATAACTTATATTCCTAAGTTCTTCAAACATGTCTTAGCTTAATAGTCCTAGAGGTCTGATGTGCGACCCTGAAATGTTGCCACTTGCAAATTGTGTTGCTTTGTGACTCACAATTTGCGACTCACAAAATGCAATGTGCAACTGTGTTATGAGGCAAGTGCAATTTGCGACCCCATTAGAATGGCTAGCACTCCCAGGGAAGGTGGCCTGCTGGTTTTAAATTAAGCAGGTTTTTTTTCTTAAATGCAGCCCATTAGCCTTAAAGGAAAACAGGCTGCATTTAAAAAAGAAAAATGAAACTTTTTAGTTTAATTTTATAAGGGCAGACAGTGTTCCCTGGGACCACTGCCTGCTATTAAAAAATATTTTCTCACACACTCACAAAGGGGAAGGGGTCCCTGGGGACCCTTTTCTGTTTGCGAATGGTTTACCACCTACTTAAAGTAGGTGGTAAACTGCGAGTGTTTTGCGGCCTCAAATGCGGTCGCAAAACAATAGTACATGACAATGAGTCTCACTTTTAGGAAGGGATGCCCCTTCATAATAGCGAGAGTCGCTAACGCTATTTTGCGAGTCAGTGATTCGCAAAATAGTGTTTGTACATGCTATTACTCTTTTTTGCAGTCACAACGGGCTGATCTCCCATTTGCAAGTGCAAAAAAGGGTCCTACTTCTGGCCCTTTGTTTCTTCAAGCAATGTCTAATGGTTTGTGTTTATAAACTCATTTGTGATATAGTGAAATCATGCAGCACATTTAGAATTTTGCTTTCTCGCAAATTTAGAATCATAAAATTTAACATAGAACTTAAGGAATTTATGTCAAGGAACTTGAAGAGTTATCAAATGCATTAGAATCTTATAGACGGCCTCATTTCAAGTTGCATGCTAACGGAAGAGCACACATAAACAGTTTTGCACTTACTTGACTATGACTCTGCAAAGTGGGGAAAGTGTGGGGGTTCACATACTCAGAACTCAACAATCATTCAGCGGTGTAATATTTGATTGTCTACCTACCGAGAGTGGTGGGGCCAGCAAATGGGTGGTGGTGGCATACACGCGGGGCAAAATTATATTAAATTGCTGACATGCATTACATTATCGTTTTAAAGTCTAAACTTTAACTTGAAATAGTAATGTAATGCATATCAGCGAATTAATGCGCATTACAAATAAAAAGCACATTTGAAAAAGAAAATGAACTTACCTTGCTGCACGTCCTTGCTCCGGCATGTACTCGCTCATGTGTCCTTTTCTCCTACAAGCGAGACCCAACCAACTCCCCTCTCCAGTCCTGTATCTACTCTCATGCTGTAGACCAGCATGAGAAAAGCTACAGGATCGGATAGAATTGTCTTTCTCAGCACTCCTAATAGCACTGGAGGAATTTGCTTGATCTCAAGCCACCTGTCTAAGACAGCTGAGTTGAGAGGATTAAAATTAACACCTTGAATGCTACAGCCAGCTCGTCATGAGCACATGAGCAGTGTACTGCATGACGAGCTGAGCTCGTCATGAGCATGGAAGGGGTTAACATGTCTGGCAGGCCGTCACAAGACGGCTGGCCAAATAGACATGCACATTTTAAACTGATCCCAGGTAGCCTACCATTTCTCTCTGCTGCTGCCAGTCAGCAGCAATCCTGCAGGTTATTAAAAAAACAAAATGTTGATAAATCAACTTTAGTAGCATTTTTTTTTTAACCCCTTCGATGCTGATGACGGAGCGGTTCCGTCATCAGCATCGGTTGGGCTGTGCTGATGACGGAACCGCTCCGTCATCAGTACAGCCCTGGGGGGGAGCGCTGGCGCTCCCCCCCTTGTGCAGGGATCACATTTGTTTTTGCAGGGGTGGCAGCGGAAGACCTTCCGCTGCCACCCCCTGGCCCCCCCACGCTTCCTGGTGACGTCAGCGCGCACAGCGCGCGCCGACGTCATCAGGAAGCGCTGGACGCGCTGGAAGCCATTTGTTTCCAGCGCGTCCAGGAGCAAGGTGAGTGTTTGGTGCTCCGGTGGGGCGGGGGGGCCGGTTTTCGGTGCCTTGAGGCATCGGGGGGGAGGAAACTGTGTTTCCTCTCCCCTGATGTCCCAATGCAGGGCATTCCTGGTGCACGATCGCGCACAGCGTCGCGATCGTGCACCAGGAATGCCCCACTAGACACCAGGGAGTGATTTTGGGCATATGTTTTTGAGCAGGAAGCGACCCCTTGGGCAAGGGTCGCTTCCTTTGGCTGCCATAGTATTATTCAGACTTTTCTGCCCCCCCTGGGGCAGATCGGCCGTTTTTTTGGCCGATCTACACCCAGGGTGGGCAGAAAAGCCCACTAGAGCCAGGGATTACTTTTTTTTTGAAATCGGAAGCGACCCCTTGGGCAAGGGTCGCTTCCTTTTGGGGGAAAATAATTTTTCAGACTTTTCTGCCCCCCCTGGGGCAGATCGGCCGTTTTTTGGGCCGCATCTGGACCCAGGGGGGGCAGAAAAGCCCACTAGACACCAGGGATTGATTTTTATTTATAAAGGAAGCGACCCCTTGGGCAAGGGTCGCTTCTTTAGGGGCATAGAATATTTTTCAGACTTTTCTGCCCCCCCTGGGGCAGATCGGCCGTTTTTTCGGCCGATCTGCACCCAGGGGGAGCAGAAAAGCCCACTAGTCACCAGGGATTTGTTTTTATATGAAAAGGAAGCGACCCCTTGGGGAAGGGTCGCTTCCTAGTGGCCATAATATTTTTTTTAGACTTTTCTGCCCCCCCTGGGGGCAGATTGGCCGTTTTTTGGGCCGCATCTGGACCCAGGGGGGGCAGAAAAGCCCACTAGACACCAGGGAATAATGTATATTTATAAAGGAAGCGACCCCTTGGGCAAGGGTCGCTTCCTTAGGGGGATAAATAATTTTTCAGACTTTTCTGCCCCCCCTGGGGCAGATTGGCCATTTTTTGGCCGATCTGCACCCAGGGGGGGGGCAGAAAAGCCCACTAGTCACCAGGGATTTGTTTGTATTTTGAAAAGGAAGCGACCCCTTGGGGAAGGGTCGCTTCCAGGGGGCATTATAAATATTGTAGACTGTTCTGTCCCCCCCCTCAACTTTTTTTACCGTTTATGGATCCAGGGGGGGTAGAAAAGCCCACTAGACTTCAGGGTTTTTTTTTTATAGGGAGCGACCACTTGGCCAAGGGTTGCTTCCTTGTGCCCATTTCAAAAGTATGTTCTGCCGTGTCTTTATTTGGGCTCTCTGCCCTCCGTAGAGTTGCTTCCAGGGGGCCCACGTTTATAATGATTTATAATCTCCCCCCCTTGGGGACAGACCCCCCATTTGTGACATTGCCTGTTGTAATGTGTGTTGTTTTTGTTTCTTCTAATGTGTATTGTTTTTTTTTCTCTTTAGAGTGTTGCAGTGTGCGGTTCCGTTACTGGTGGTTCTGTTGTTCTGCTGTTTCTGTAGTTGTATGTGTTTGGTAAGAGACCTCTTTTTTGTTCAATTGTACTGTGATTGTATTTTTTTGCAAAGTGTGTAGTAAAATATGAGTATGTTTGGTTTCTGTTTGTTGTGATTATAAAACATGTTTTGCATTTGTTTTTGATGTGTCCTTCTGTAGATGTAAGTTTTTTTTCTTCTTCTTTCTAGTGGGATATCGTTGCCTCTTTGCTGTGTCTTTGCAGAGTAGGTGCTGGTGAGTGTAGTTGTGTCTTGTAAGTGAATTGTATATATTTTCAAAATTAGTTTTTTTTTAAAAAGGCTTACATTTTTTATCTTACTTTGCGCAGTGTTGGGGTTGTTGAGTTGTTTGTGCAGACTCCTTTATTTGTAAGGATAATGGCTAGCCGCCGGATTACTGCTCAGCAAGTTGTTGGATTGCTTTTTGATTCTTCCTCTGACCATGGTCCAGAGTCTGACTCTGATTCTGAACCAGAGGTGGGAGGTGAAGATTCAGGTAGTGAGTTTTCTCTACGCATGGCTTCATCTGATGATGAAGACACTCTGAGTGCTGATGAAGCTACTTTTGGTGTGGATGATGTGCCTGTGGTTGCGGAGGACGTTGCTGCGCCTGTGGTTGCAGAGGACATTGTTGTGTCTGTGGTTGCGGAGGACATTCCTGTGCCAATAGTGCGGCAAGAGACATCTGGGCTGCAGCCTGGGGTTGCTAGTATTCCAGTTGGTGCAGTGAGACGAGAGGCAGCTGGGCGGCAGCCTGCGGCTGCAAGACTTGATGTTGAAAGTTCTGACCTCTGGGTTGCACCAGGCATGGTGCAGCCGGCATTGCCTGAATTTACTGGTGTTCCAGGGTGTAGGGTGAACACAGAAAACTTTTTGCCTATTGATTTTTTCAAGTTGTTTATGGATGATGTGTTTGTGGCAGAGATTGTAGAGCAGACTAATTTGTATGCTGAAAATTTTTTGAGGGTGAACAGTGCCAGCCTTAAGCCCCACGCTAGAGCTACCCGGTGGACTCCCACAAATTTGGAGGAGATGAAAAAGTTTTTGGGTTTAACTTTTTTGATGGGCTTGCTTAGGAAACCATCAATGGCTTCATATTGGTCTACTAGTCCCTTGATGGCTACAGCTATATTTCCGGCAGTCATGAGTCGTGATCGGTATTTGCTTCTGCTTCGGATGATGCATTTTGTTGACAATAGTCTTGCTTTGCCACGAGATCACCCTGATTGTGACCGTCTTTTCAAGATTCGGCCTGTCATTGATCATTTCGTTGATCGATTTTCTGAGATCTTTTATCCTGGGAAAGAAATTGCAGTGGACGAGTCTTTGCTGTTGTTCAAAGGCCGCTTGGTATTTCGGCAATACATTCCTAGTAAGAGGGCACGCTATGGAATCAAGCTGTATATGCTGTGTGACAGTGAGACTGGATATGTCTCTAATTTCAGGGTGTACACTGGTAAGGAATCCAGGATTAACCCCCCTGGTTGTCCGTCGACTTTTGGAGTGACTGAGAAAATTGTGTGGGAACTTGGTCGTGGATTTTTTAACAAAGGCCATCATTTGTATGTCGATAACTTCTACACTGGTGTGCGGTTGTTCAGGGAATTGGGCAAAGTGGACACTGTTGCTTGTGGCACAATCCGCTCAAACCGTAAAGGTTTCCCAAAAGAACTTGTGTGTCAGAAGCTTGCTCGGGGACAGTGTAGTGCATTGCGTTGTGAGGAGCTTCTAGCTGTGAAGTTTTCAGACAGGAGAGATGTCTACATGTTGACTACAATACATGATGAAAGCACTGAACCGGTGACTGTTTGGGGTCAGGTTGCAGAAGTGCGCAAACCTGTGTGCATAATGCACTACAATAAGTACATGGGTGGTGTTGACAGAGTAGATCAGAGGTTGGAACCGTATGCTGCTCTTCGTAAGGCTTACATTTGGTACAAGAAGTTGGCTATCCATCTTTTCCACTTGGCAACCTTTAATGCTTTTGTTGTATTCCAGAAATCTTGTCCCCAGTCAAAGATTACTTTTGAAAAGTTTCAGGAGTCTGTAATAGGCAGCCTTGTTTTAGTTGAACAGGCAAGTGTTCCTAGAGTTGGAGTGGTGGAGGATATTGCCAGATTGAAAGATCGCCATTTTCCTGGTCAAATTCCTCCTACAACCTCAAAAGACTTTCCCAGTCGGAGATGTAGAGTCTGTTGGCGAAGAGGTTTGCGGAAGGAGGTTCGTATGTACTGCCCTGACTGCCCTTCAAACCCCGGGCTGTGTGTACCTGCTTGTTATAGATTGTACCACACGCAAAAGAATTTTTGGGAGTATCAATGAGTGGTAAAGTGAACTGGTTGGTCTTATTGTTCAGTTTCAAAGTTTGCATTTGTGTAGTCTTTTTAGTGTAGTTGTTGAGTTAGTAGATTTGTATCAATTTGCAATTTGTTTTTGTTTTTCTTTTATTTTCAAAAAAAACTAAAGTATGATGTTGGTTTGCGTGTAGTGTCCATTGTCTGACGGTGTGCATGGTTTGGCGCTTGGCTGCCGGTGTCTGTGGACTGGTGCTTGTCTGGCGGTGTGCGTGGTCTGGTGTTTTGTTGGCCGTGTGCGTGCTCTTGCGCTTGCCTAGTGTTGTGTTTGGATTTGTCCTTGGCTGGTGGTGTGCGTGGAGTGGCGCTTGGCTGGTGGTGTGCGTGGAGTGGCGCTTGGCTGGTGGTGTGCGTGGAGTGATACTTGGCTGTCTGTGCACGAAGTGGTGCTTGGCTGGCGGTGTGTGTGGAGTTGCGCTTGGCTGGTGGTGTGTGTGGAGTGGTGCTTGGCTGGTGGTGTGTGTGGAGTGGCGCTTGGCTGGTGGTGTGCATGGAGTGCTACTTGGCTGGCGGTGTGCATGGTCCGGTGCTTGGATGGTGGTGCGCGTGGAGTGGCGCTTGGCTGGCGGTGTGTGTGGAGTGGTACTTGGCTGTCTGTGCACGGAGGGGTGCTTGGCTGGCGTTGTGTGTGGAGTGCCGCTTGGCTTGCAGTGTGCGTGGTGTGTTGCTTGGCTGGTGGTGTGTGTGGAGTGGTACTTGGCTGTCGGTGTGCGCTGAGTGGTGTTTGGCTAGTGGTGTGCATGGTCTGGTGCTTGGGTGGTGGTGTCGGTGGACTGGCGCTCGGCTGGCGGTGTGTGAGTAGTTACTTTGGTCACTACACACACTGCTAGGTGAGTGACACTCCACGCAGTCCATCATTTTGTGTTGTTGAAATGTCAGAAATGTGGGCGTGTGAAAGTGATGGGCCCTTGAATGGCGCTGTCTGCTGGTGTGAGTGTTGAAATGTGATGGGTCCGCGGCTGGCGGTGTGAATGTTTTGTATGTGTCACACGTACGAAAGGTGTATGAATGGCCTGTAAAGAGGTTGGTGCCTTGACGTGGCTTTACAGCTCACGAGCTGTGAGTCAGTGGTTCAGTTTATCATACTTTCAATTATACGCAGTGTATTTCATTTTTTTGAAATTACTTGCAAATACAATTGTATGTACAGAATCATAACTCACCCTCGTGCCAAATCCAACCAGAATGTGTGTGTGCTTGCGGATTTGATGGCTGTGCAGTAATGTTTGTCTTTTATCTCTTTCTGAAGTAGGGTGTACCTTGTCCCTTATTGTGATTGTTGTAATGTGTTGCTGTTCTTTCCGGATGGTGTCAATGGTCTGGTTTGTATCAGGTATGAAAGGCGCGTGAATGGCCTGTAAAACGGTTGGTGCCTTGTCGTGGCTTTACAGCTCACGAGTCGCGAGTCACTGGTTCGGTTTTTATGCATTTATTTATTGACAGAGCATTTCATTTTTTGAAATATCTTGTTAATTAAATTTTATGTACTGAACCATCACTCGCCCTCGTGCCAAATCCAACCTGTATGTGTGTGTCTTTGAGGAATAGTTAGCCGTGCCTTGAATGTTTGACTTTTGAGTAACTCTGTTACGGTGTACATTATAGCCATAAATAACTTACTAAAATTAGTTATTATTGTTAAACCATGGAAGTATATGGTTATGTCTTTCTGGTGAATTCTATTGTTGATTTTTATCCAGAATCTCCTGCAAACTTGAAATTGTCTGTCACAATTTCCTTGAATCACACGCTCTCACATTGAAAACTTAATTCTCCACCGTACAATTTGAACCGTTTCCTGTTGCAGCCACTATGCCTACCCACGCAAGTGAGGTACCATTTTTATCGGGAGACCTGGGGGAACGCTGGGTGGGAGGAAATTTGTGTGAGCCCAGTGATGCCACGCTTTCCCATGCAAAAAAGTTTGACAAAAAAGGATTTTTTTAAGCTAAAATTGAGGTTTGCAAGGGATTCTGGGTAAAGGAACGTTGGAGGATCCACGCAAGCCATACCTCCTTGGAAGCCCCCGGGTGTCTACTTTTCAGAAATGTGTGGGTTTGGTAGGTTTCCCTAAATGGCCGTCTCGCACGGGGCCAAAAACCCAGGTAACCCCTCTTGCAAAAGCTGGTGGGATTGACATTCAATACCACCAGCTTTTGAAAGAGGGGTTACCTGGGTTTTTGGCCCCTTGCGAGACGGCCATGTAGGAAAACCTACCAAACCCACACATTTATGAAAAGTAGACACCCGGGGGCTTCCAAGGAGGTATGGTTTGCGTGGATCCTCCAACGTTCCTTTACCCAGAATCCCTTGCAAACCTCAATTTTTGCAGAAAAAGTCAGTTTTTTCACACTTTTTTTGTGTGGGAAAGCGTGGCGTCACTGGGCTCACACAAATTTCCTCCCACCCAACGTTCCCCCAGGTCTCCCGATAAAAATGGTACCTCACTTGCGTGGGTAGGCATAGTGGCTGCGAAAGGAAATGGTTCAAATTGTACGGTGGTGAATTTACAATACCAAATTGCAAAACAACCTTGATTTTGGGGGGGGGGCACCTGAGTTTTTGGCCCGGGGCTCGGTGGTATTCTTTGGAAAGTACAAAACCCAAACAGTTCTGAAAAGTAGACCCCCGGGGGAGTCCAGGGAGGTATGGCATGCGTGGGTCCCCAAACGTTTTCCTACCAAGAACACCTTGCAAACCTTAAAATTAGGTAAAATAATCACTTTTTCAAACTTTTTTGCGTGGAATCACCGTGCCGGCAAAAATGTCCTACCACCCAGCGCTCCCCTTGTTCTCCCGAGTAAAAGGATACCTCACTTGTATGGGTGCCCCAAAGCAGAACAGGCCAAAAACGAATGTTGAAAAAAGTAGTATTTCAGTGTAACAAATTAAGCCCCCCTGCCTTAGTCACAGGCCTTTGACCCACCCACACAAGTGAGGTATCATTTTACTCGGGAGAACAAGGGGAACGCAGGGTGGTAGGACATTTGTGCCGACACGGCGATCCCACGCAAAAATGTATGGAAAACTGTTTTTTTAACCTAAATTTGTGGTTTGCAGGGATTTCTGGGTAGGAAAACATTGGGGGACCCACGCATTCCATACCTCCCTGGACTCCCCCGGGTGTCTAGTTTTCAGAACTGTTTGGGTTTGGTAGTTTCCAAAGATGCCCGCCGAGCCCCGGTCCAAAAACTCAGTCCCCCCCCCCAAAAAAGAAGGTAATCTTGCTATTGGTTATTGTAATGTCTCCACCGTACGATTTGGACCTTTTCCTGTTGCAGCCACTATGCCTACCCACGCAAGTGAGGTACCATTTTTATCGGGAGACCTGGGGGAACGCTGGGTGGGAGGAAATTTGTGTGAGCCCAGTGATGCCACGCTTTCCCACACAAAAAAAGTGTGTCAAAACTGATTTTTCCATCAAAAATTGAGGTTTGCAAGGGATTCTGGGTAAAGGAACGTTGGAGGATCCACGCAAGCCATACCTCCTTGGAAGCCCCCGGGTGTCTACTTTTCAGAAATGTGTGGGTTTGGTAGGTTTTCCTACATGGCCGTCTCGCAAGGGGCCAAAAACCCAGGTAACCCCTCTTTCAAAAGCTGGTGGGATTGAATGTCAATCCCACCAGCTTTTGAAAGAGGGGTTACCTGGGTTTTTGGCCCCTTGCGAGACGGCCATGTAGGAAAACCTACCAAACCCACACATTTCTGAAAAGTAGATACCCGGGGGCTTCCAAGGAGGTATGGCTTGCGTGGATCCTCCAACGTTCCTTTACCCAGAATCCCTTGCAAACCTCAATTTTTGCAGAAAAAGTCAGTTTTTTCACACTTTTTTTGTGTGGGAAAGCGTGGCGTCACTGGGCTCACACAAATTTCCTCCCACCCAACGTTCCCCCAGGTCTCCCGATAAAATTGGTACCTCACTTGCGTGGGTAGGCATAGTGGCTGCGAAAGGAAATGGTTCAAATTGTACGGTGGTGAATTTACAATACCAAATTGCAAAACAACCTTGATTTTGGGGGGGGGGCACCTGAGTTTTTGGCCCGGGGCTCGGTGGTATTCTTTGGAAAGTACAAAACCCAAACAGTTCTGAAAAGTAGACCCCCGGGGGAGTCCAGGGAGGTATGGCATGCGTGGGTCCCCAAACGTTTTCCTACCAAGAACACCTTGCAAACCTTAAAATTAGGTAAAATAATCACTTTTTCAAACTTTTTTGCGTGGAATCACCGTGCCGGCAAAAATGTCCTACCACCCAGCGCTCCCCTTGTTCTCCCGAGTAAAAGGATACCTCACTTGTATGGGTGCCCCAAAGCAGAACAGGCCAAAAACGAATGTTGAAAAAAGTAGTATTTCAGTGTAACAAATTAAGCCCCCCTGCCTTAGTCACAGGCCTTTGACCCACCCACACAAGTGAGGTATCATTTTACTCGGGAGAACAAGGGGAACGCAGGGTGGTAGGACATTTGTGCCGACACGGCGATCCCACGCAAAAATGTATGGAAAACTGTTTTTTTAACCTAAATTTGTGGTTTGCAGGGATTTCTGGGTAGGAAAACATTGGGGGACCCACGCATTCCATACCTCCCTGGACTCCCCCGGGTGTCTAGTTTTCAGAACTGTTTGGGTTTGGTAGTTTCCAAAGATGCCCGCCGAGCCCCGGTCCAAAAACTCAGTCCCCCCCCCCCCAAAAAAGAAGGTAATCTTGCTATTGGTTATTGTAATGTCTCCACAGTACGATTTGGACCTTTTCCTGTTGCAGCCACTATGCCTACCCACGCAAGTGAGGTACCATTTTTATCGGGAGACCTGGGGGAACGCTGGGTGGGAGGAAATTTGTGTGAGCCCAGTGATGCCACGCTTTCCCACACAAAAAAAGTGTGTCAAAACTGATTTTTCCATCAAAAATTGAGGTTTGCAAGGGATTCTGGGTAAAGGAACGTTGGAGGATCCACGCAAGCCATACCTCCTTGGAAGCCCCCGGGTGTCTACTTTTCAGAAATGTGTGGGTTTGGTAGGTTTTCCTACATGGCCGTCTCGCAAGGGGCCAAAAACCCAGGTAACCCCTCTTTCAAAAGCTGGTGGGATTGAATGTCAATTCCACCAGCTTTTGAAAGAGGGGTTACCTGGGTTTTTGGCCCCTTGCGAGACGGCCATGTAGGAAAACCTACCAAACCCACACATTTCTGAAAAGTAGACACCCGGGGGCTTCCAAGGAGGTATGGCTTGCGTGGATCCTCCAACGTTCCTTTACCCAGAATCCCTTGCAAACCTCAATTTTTGATGGAAAAATCAGTTTTGACACACTTTTTTTGTGTGGGAAAGCGTGGCATCACTGGGCTCACACAAATTTCCTCCCACCCAGCGTTCCCCCAGGTCTCCCGATAAAAATGGTACCTCACTTGCGTGGGTAGGCATAGTGGCTGCAACAGGAAAAGGTCCAAATCGTACGGTGGAGACATTACAATAACCAATAGCAAGATTACCTTCTTTTTTGGGGGGGGGGGACTGAGTTTTTGGACCGGGGCTCGGCGGGCATCTTTGGAAACTACCAAACCCAAACAGTTCTGAAAACTAGACACCCGGGGGAGTCCAGGGAGGTATGGAATGCGTGGGTCCCCCAATGTTTTCCTACCCAGAAATCCCTGCAAACCACAAATTTAGGTTAAAAAAACAGTTTTCCATACATTTTTGCGTGGGATCGCCGTGTCGGCACAAATGTCCTACCACCCTGCGTTCCCCTTGTTCTCCCGAGTAAAATGATACCTCACTTGTGTGGGTGGGTCAAAGGCCTGTGACTAAGGCAGGGGGGCTTAATTTGTTACACTGAAATACTACTTTTTTCAACATTCGTTTTTGGCCTGTTCTGCTTTGGGGCACCCATACAAGTGAGGTATCCTTTTACTCGGGAGAACAAGGGGAGCGCTGGGTGGTAGGACATTTTTGCCGGCACGGTGATTCCACGCAAAAAAGTTTGAAAAAGTGATTATTTTACCTAATTTTAAGGTTTGCAAGGTGTTCTTGGTAGGAAAACGTTTGGGGACCCACGCATGCCATACATCCCTGGACTCCCCCGGGGGTCTACTTTTCAGAACTGTTTGGGTTTTGTACTTTCCAAAGAATACCACCGAGCCCCGGGCCAAAAACTCAGGTGCCCCCCCCCCAAAATCAAGGTTGTTTTGCAATTTGGTATTGTAAATTCACCACCGTACAATTTGAACCATTTCCTTTCGCAGCCACTATGCCTACCCACGCAAGTGAGGTACCATTTTTATCGGGAGACCTGGGGGAACGTTGGGTGGGAGGAAATTTGTGTGAGCCCAGTGACGCCACGCTTTCCCACACAAAAAAAGTGTGAAAAAACTGACTTTTTCTGCAAAAATTGAGGTTTGCAAGGGATTCTGGGTAAAGGAACGTTGGAGGATCCACGCAAACCATACCTCCTTGGAAGCCCCCGGGTGTCTACTTTTCATAAATGTGTGGGTTTGGTAGGTTTTCCTACATGGCCGTCTCGCAAGGGGCCAAAAACCCAGGTAACCCCTCTTTCAAAAGCTGGTGGTATTGAATGTCAATCCCACCAGCTTTTGCAAGAGGGGTTACCTGGGTTTTTGGCCCCGTGCGAGACGGCCATTTAGGGAAACCTACCAAACCCACACATTTCTGAAAAGTAGACACCCGGGGGCTTCCAAGGAGGTATGGCTTGCGTGGATCCTCCAACGTTCCTTTACCCAGCATCCCTTGCAAACCTCAATTTTAGCTTAAAAAAATCCTTTTTTGTCAAACTTTTTTGCATGGGAAAGCGTGGCATCACTGGGCTCACACAAATTTCCTCCCACCCAGCGTTCCCCCAGGTCTCCCGATAAAAATGGTACCTCACTTGCGTGGGTAGGCATAGTGGCTGCAACAGGAAACGGTCCAAATCGTACGGTGGAGACATTACAATAACCAATAGCAAGATTACTTTCTTTTTTGGGGGGGGGGGGACTGAGTTTTTGGACCGGGGCTCGGCGGGCATCTTTGGAAACTACCAAACCCAAACAGTTCTGAAAACTAGACACCCGGGGGAGTCCAGGGAGGTATGGCATGCGTGGGTCCCCCAATGTTTTCCTACCCAGAAATCCCTGCAAACCACAAGTTTAGGTTAAAAAAATAGTTTTCCATACATTTTTGCGTGGGATCGCCGTGTCGGCACAAATGTCCTACCACCCTGCGTTCCCCTTGTTCTCCCGAGTAAAATGATACCTCACTTGTGTGGGTGGGCCAAAGGCCTGTGACTAAGGCAGGGGGGGCTTAATTTGTTACACTGAAATACTACTTTTTTCAACATTCGTTTTTGGCCTGTTCTGCTTTGGGGCACCCACACAAGTGAGGTATCCTTTTACTCGGGAGAACAAGGGGAGCGCTGGGTGGTAGGACATTTTTGCCGGCACGGTGATTCCACGCAAAAAAGTTTGAAAAAGTGATTATTTTACCTAATTTTAAGGTTTGCAAGGTGTTCTGGGTAGGAAAACGTTCGGGGACCCATGCATGCCATACCTCCCTGGACTCCCCCGGGGGTCTACTTTTCAGAACTGTTTGGGTTTTGTACTTTCCAAAGAATACCACCGAGCCCCGGGCCAAAAACTCAGGTGCCCCCCCCCCAAAATCAAGGTTGTTTTGCAATTTGGGATTGTAAATTCACCACCGTACAATTTGAACCATTTCCTTTCGCAGCCACTATGCCTACCCACGCAAGTGAGGTACCATTTTTCTCGGGAGACCTGGGGGAACGCTGGGTGGGTGGAAATTTGTTGATGCACGCAGATTCCGGAACTTTCCACCACAGAAATGTGAGGAAAATGCGTTTTTTTTCTCCAATTTCTTAGCTTTGCAAGGGATTCTGGGTAAGAGAACCAGGGGGTAGGCAGTCGAGTGACCCCATCCTGAATTCCCCTGGGTGTCTACTTTTCAAAAATGTATAGGTTTGCTAGGTTTCCCTAGGTGCCGGCAGAGCTAGGGTTCAAAAACAAAAGGTAGTCTCTTTGCCCAAAACGTGCACAATTTCACTGAAAAATTGAGTTGTGACCACGTTGCGTTTTGCACTGTTTCCTGTCGCAGCCACTATGCCTACCCAGGCAAGTGAGGTACCATTTTTCTCGGGAGACCTGGGGGAACGCTGGGTGGGTGGAAATTTGTTGATGCACGCAGATTCCGGAACTTTCCACCACAGAAATGTGAGGAAAATGCGTTTTTTTTTCCAATTTCTTAGCTTTGCAAGGGATTCTGGGTAAGAGAACCTGGGGGTAGGCAGTCGAGTGACCCCATCCTGAATTCCCCTGGGTGTCTACTTTTCAAAAATGTATAGGTTTGCTAGGTTTCCCTAGGTGCCGGCAGAGCTAGGGTTCAAAAACAAAAGGTAGTCTCTTTGCCCAAAACGTGCACAATTTCACTGAAAAATTGAGTTGTGACCACGTTGCGTTTTGCACTGTTTCCTGTCGCAGCCACTATGCCTACCCAGGCAAGTGAGGTACCATTTTTCTCGGGAGACCTGGGGGAACGCTGGGTGGGTGGAAATTTGTTGATCCACGCAGATTCCGGAACTTTCCACCACAGAAATGTGAGGAAAATGCGTTTTTTTTTCCAATTTCTTAGCTTTGCAAGGGATTCTGGGTAAGAGAACCTGGGGGTAGGCAGTCGAGTGACCCCATCCTGAATTCCCCTGGGTGTCTACTTTTCAAAAATGTATAGGTTTGCTAGGTTTCCCTAGGTGCCGGCAGAGCTAGGGTTCAAAAACAAAAGGTAGTCTCTTTGCCCAAAACGTGCACAATTTCACTGAAAAATTGAGTTGTGACCACGTTGCGTTTTGCACTGTTTCCTGTCGCAGCCACTATGCCTACCCAGGCAAGTGAGGTACCATTTTTCTCGGGAGACCTGGGGGAACGCTGGGTGGGTGGAAATTTGTTGATCCACGCAGATTCCGGAACTTTCCACCACAGAAATGTGAGGAAAATGCGTTTTTTTTTCCAATTGTTTGGCTTTGCAAGGGATTCTGGGTAAGAGAACCTGGGGGTAGGCAGTCGAGTGACCCCATCCTGAATTCCCCTGGGTGTCTACTTTTCAAAAATGTATAGGTTTGCTAGGTTTCCCTAGGTGCCGGCAGAGCTAGGGTTCAAAAACAAAAGGTAGTCTCTTTGCCCAAAACGTGCACAATTTCACTGAAAAATTGAGTTGTGACCACGTTGCGTTTTGCACTGTTTCCTGTCGCAGCCACTATGCCTACCCAGGCAAGTGAGGTACCATTTTTCTCGGGAGACCTGGGGGAACGCTGGGTGGGTGGAAATTTGTTGATCCACGCAGATTCCGGAACTTTCCACCACAGAAATGTGAGGAAAATGCGTTTTTTTTCCAATTTCTTAGCTTTGCAAGGGATTCTGGGTAAGAGAACCTGGGGGTAGGCAGTCGAGTGACCCCATCCTGAATTCCCCTGGGTGTCTACTTTTCAAAAATGTATAGGTTTGCTAGGTTTCCCTAGGTGCCGGCAGAGCTAGGGTTCAAAAACAAAAGGTAGTCTCTTTGCCCAAAACGTGCACAATTTCACTGAAAAATTGAGTTGTGACCACGTTGCGTTTTGCACTGTTTCCTGTCGCAGCCACTATGCCTACCCAGGCAAGTGAGGTACCATTTTTCTCGGGAGACCTGGGGGAACGCTGGGTGGGTGGAAATTTGTTGATCCACGCAGATTCCGGAACTTTCCACCACAGAAATGTGAGGAAAATGCGTTTTTTTTTTCAATTTTTTAGCTTTGCAAGGGATTCTGGGTAAGAGAACCTGGGGGTAGGCAGTCGAGTGACCCCATCCTGAATTCCCCTGGGTGTCTACTTTTCAAAAATGTATAGGTTTGCTAGGTTTCCCTAGGTGCTGGCAGAGCTAGGGTTCAAAACCAAAAGGTAGTCTCTTTGCCCAAAACGTGCACAATTTCACTGAAAAATTGAGTTGTGACCACGTTGCGTTTTGCACTGTTTCCTGTCGCAGCCACTATGCCTACCCAGGCAAGTGAGGTACCATTTTTCTCGGGAGACCTGGGGGAACGCTGGGTGGGTGGAAATTTGTTGATGCACGCAGATTCCGGAACTTTCCACCACAGAAATGTGAGGAAAATGCGTTTTTTTTTCCAATTTCTTAGCTTTGCAAGGGATTCTGGGTAAGAGAACCTGGGGGTAGGCAGTCGAGTGACCCCATCCTGAATTCCCCTGGGTGTCTACTTTTCAAAAATGTATAGGTTTGCTAGGTTTCCCTAGGTGCCGGCAGAGCTAGGGTTCAAAAACAAAAGGTAGTCTCTTTGCCCAAAACGTGCACAATTTCACTGAAAAATTGAGTTGTGACCACGTTGCGTTTTGCACTGTTTCCTGTCGCAGCCACTATGCCTACCCAGGCAAGTGAGGTACCATTTTTCTCGGGAGACCTGGGGGAACGCTGGGTGGGTGGAAATTTGTTGATCCACGCAGATTCCGGAACTTTCCACCACAGAAATGTGAGGAAAATGCGGTTTTTTTTCCAATTTCTTAGCTTTGCAAGGGATTCTGGGTAAGAGAACCTGGGGGTAGGCAGTCTAGTGACCCCATCCTGAATTCCCCTGGGTGTCTACTTTTCAAAAATGTATAGGTTTGCTAGGTTTCCCTAGGTGCCGGCAGAGCTAGGGTTCAAAAACAAAAGGTAGTCTCTTTGCCCAAAACGTGCACAATTTCACTGAAAAATTGAGTTGTGACCACGTTGCGTTTTGCACTGTTTCCTGTCGCAGCCACTATGCCTACCCAGGCAAGTGAGGTACCATTTTTCTCGGGAGACCTGGGGGAACGCTGAGTGGGTGGAAATTTGTTGATCCACGCAGATTCCGGAACTTTCCACCACAGAAATGTGAGGAAAATGCGTTTTTTTTCTCCAATTTCTTAGCTTTGCAAGGGATTCTGGGTAAGAGAACCTGGGGGTAGGCAGTCGAGTGACCCCATCCTGAATTCCCCTGGGTGTCTACTTTTCAAAAATGTATAGGTTTGCTAGGTTTCCCTAGGTGCCGGCAGAGCTAGGGTTCAAAAACAAAAGGTAGTCTCTTTGCCCAAAACGTGCACAATTTCACTGAAAAATTGAGTTGTGACCACGTTGCGTTTTGCACTGTTTCCTGTCGCAGCCACTATGCCTACCCAGGCAAGTGAGGTACCATTTTTCTCGGGAGACCTGGGGGAACGCTGGGTGGGTGGAAATTTGTTGATCCACGCAGATTCCGGAACTTTCCACCACAGAAATGTGAGGAAAATGCGTTTTTTTTTCCAATTTCTTAGCTTTGCAAGGGATTCTGGGTAAGAGAACCTGGGGGTAGGCAGTCGAGTGACCCCATCCTGAATTCCCCTGGGTGTCTACTTTTCAAAAATGTATAGGTTTGCTAGGTTTCCCTAGGTGCCGGCAGAGCTAGGGTTCAAAAACAAAAGGTAGTCTCTTTGCCCAAAACGTGCACAATTTCACTGAAAAATTGAGTTGTGATCACGTTGCGTTTTGCACTGTTTCCTGTCGCAGCCACTATGCCTACCCAGGCAAGTGAGGTACCATTTTTCTCGGGAGACCTGGGGGAACGCTGGGTGGGTGGAAATTTGTTGATCCACGCAGATTCCGGAACTTTCCACCACAGAAATGTGAGGAAAATGCGTTTTTTTTCCAATTTCTTAGCTTTGCAAGGGATTCTGGGTAAGAGAACCTGGGGGTAGGCAGTCGAGTGACCCCATCCTGAATTCCCCTTGGTGTCTACTTTTCAAAAATGTATAGGTTTGCTAGGTTTCCCTAAGTGCTGGCAGAGCTAGGGCTCAAAAACAAAAGGTAGTCTCTTTGTCCAAAGAGCGCAAGATTTCACTGGGAAATTGAGGTGCGACCACGTTGCGTTTTGCGCTGTTTCGTGTCGCAGCCACTATGCCTACCCACGCAAGTGAGGTACCATTGTTTTCAGGAGACCTGGGGGAACACTGGGTGGGTGGAAATTTGTTGATCCAAGCAGATTCCAGAACTTTCCTCCACAGAAATGTGAGGAAAATGTGTTTTTTTTGTCAAATTCGTAGGTTTGCAAGGGATTCTGGGTAACAAGACCTGGTGGTAGGCAGTCAAGTCACCCCATCCTGAATTCCCCTGGGTGTCTACTTTTCAAAAATGTATAAGTTTGCTAGGTTTCCCTAGGTGCCGGCAGAGCCAGGGTGCAAAAACTACAGGTAGGCACTTTGCTAAAAAAGGGTCAATTTGTAACTGCAAAATTTAGGTGTCACCACTTTGCATTTTGCGCCGTTTCCTGTCGCAGGCACAAGGGCGACCCACACAAGTGAGGTACCGTTTTTATCGGGAGACTTGGGGTAATTCAGATTTGTAAATCAACTGTTATTACCAATTGAGCTTTTGCGCATTTCTCCCTTTCAATGAAAGACATTGTGTAAAAAAAAAAAAAATTTGAAAAATGACCAATAATTCTCATGCTAGTATGAGTATTCCCAATTTTGAAAATTAGCAATAACATACTGTTTCTGAACTCTATATTTTGTACCCAATTCAGAAATACATAGGTGTCTTTCATACAGATTTTTCCATGTATACATTTTCCAAGACAAAGTGCTCTATACCCAGTAAATGAAAAAATACCATTGCAAGTTGCTGCTCAGTTTTTGGATCTGGGTTCGTCTGGTTCTTGGTGAAACTACAAGTCCTATATATCCCCACAACCAGGAAGGTCTAACGGATGTAACGGTATATTGCCTTCTAAGAGCTGTCAAAACTAGAAAAAGTTATAGGTGAAAACGTTGAGACAAAAGGCTGTTTTTTTCAACAAATTTTCAATTATTCCAATATTTAACTGTTAGTTTCTATAAAGAAACCTTCATGGATTTAGACAAATGACCCCTTTCTGAATTCAGAATTTTGTCTACTTTTTGAAAATGTACAGCTTTCTAGGATCCATTATTGCTTTCAAACTCATTTCTACCATTAACTGGAAGGAGGTGGAAAGCTCTAAAAATAGCAAAAATAGGCTATGTCCCAGAAAAATGCCAAAACTGTGTGAAAAATGTCGGTTCTCTGACAAAAGACTGTCATTTCCTAAAAGCTGAGAAAATGGAGATTTCAGCCCCACAAACCCTTTTTTGATAACATTTTCAGGGAAAAACCCAGAGGCTTTCATTTGCAGGCCGTTTTTCCCATTTTTCTGAAAAAAACAAAAAAATCACTATATTTTGGTTAATTTCTGGGACCCCTCCAAGGTAATCCACAAACCCTGGGCACCTTTAGAATCCACATGATGTTGGAAGAAAAGGACGCAAATTTGGCGTGGATACCTTATGTGGTCAAAAAGTTACAAGGGCCTAAGCGCGCACTACCCCAAATCGCCAAAAAAGGGCTTAGCACAGGAGGGGAAAAGGCCTAGCAGCGAAGGGGTTAAACTGGGGCATGGGGCCATTTTAACCAGTGGGATGATGCTCCTCTGCACAAACGGAGGAGCTGCCCTGGCTTTGATGTCCATTTTTACCACACAACACATAAGGAGGCCGAGAGAACTGTAACAACTGTGTAATTAAATTATTCCTATTTTGTAATGTGGAACCATTTCTTCAAGCTCAGACCTGAAACTTGCTTCACGGTGAAAAAAAATCTATTTTTGAAGAACTTGTGAGTGATTCCAGACCAATCAGTTGATAAATAATCAATATGTGCTATTTTTATGATATAGTCCTACTATTGAATGTGCAATTTGCTTTGAATAAATACTATGAGCTGAATTATAAAATCATGTAATGTGTATTTTGTTAAATTGTGATATGAGTCTAATTAATGGAATGCAAATAGATATGATATCAGTCCTGACCCTGCTTTGAACCTCTGCCTACCCTCACATGCATGCGATTTTCTCCCAGAAAATTCTGTTGTGTGTAGTCGTTTTCTTCATCAGTAAATGGAATTGCGATTCCTCGGTCAAGCTCTGTGAATACATACCAGTTATAAATCATCAATTTTTGATCAAAAAGCACGGAAAATGGCTTTGCGAATCCTGTATTTTATGAGAAATTCACAATTTATAAACATGGAGACATATAATGTAAATGGAGGAGAAATAATCTGTGGCCCAGATTTACTAATGCTTTGCAATCGATTTAGGAATACCCATAGTTTTTGCACTGCAAGGGGTAATTTCCTGTACAAAAACTCTGCTTGGAGGTTTTTCCCACGTTGTATGTGTGCTGAACAATGAATTACACGTGCAAAGCTGAAAAAACAAGGCTAAATGAAAACATTTCTCCTCGTTACGCCTGCCTGGAGGAGGTGCAGGATTTTGACGCAGATTTCTGTCCACAATTCTTTGGAGAAAGGGATCTGTGTCAAAATCCATGGGTGGTTGCATGAGAATGCACAAGCACCTCTCATTGAACGCTCCATTGTGACAAAGTAACATAAGGAAATGCATTGGGCGACTTTGAGTTATTTTGGGATACAATCCAATAAAAATCACGATTTGCATAAGAACACTTTAAATCAGGTTTGCGTTTATAAAGTAACACAAACCTAATGTAAAGTGTTTGTAAACGTGTGGATACGTTTCATGACTCTCTGGTAAAGCGTATAATATGAACGAACCAACAATGTATGTTTTTAATCAAATATAAACCAATGGGCAGAGATGCTGCCCTCACTATTCACAAAAGCTTACAGCCCTTTCACAAGCATAAAACAAGCAAATGAATATCGGTGGCAGGGGGGTACCCTGCTGTGCAACCAATGGTTACAAATTGGCTTCCACCATTCCGGGATGCCTTCAATTGCTGTAGCATCTCAGTAGCTCTTCATTAAGAAACAGCATGATAGGTAGAAAAAAGAGCATTTGGCCTCTTTCTTGAGCTGAATAAAAACTCACTAAATTAGAAACTGACTTGATGGATTTTTTTCTTTCATATTCTGAAGTATCGTTTTTCCACCCACTGCTCAGTAGTCAAACATTCATAAATCCACGTTGCCTGCAACACACCATGTCAAAGGAACTTATTGCAAAATGTGTGAAGAGTGAAGCAACCTTTTCTCCAGTTGTTCCTCATTCTCACTCTTTATTCAAAGAAGGCAGGGTGTTAGCGTACTATAAACCCTTTCCTGTATTTCATCAAAAGGCTTTTGACTATAACTGTCTTGACGTCATCATCCTATGACTGTGCCAAAATTATCTTATTTTAGACGTGAACATTGTCACATCATGATATTCATTGCATTTCCTCGTGTGCAAGGAATGTGCATTTACACATAAACTGTCTTTGTTCTATTTTTGATGCATTAATTTACTTTGTAAAACAAATTATACAATTTATACAAGTTACCATACGATACTGTATTTTCTTTTCCAACCTACAGTGATCATTATTTTTAACTCTGACACAGGTATTGTTGGCACAATCTTTAGTTTTAAAAGCATGAATCTTTTAATATTGCATAATACATATCATCATCAAAATTCCTTATTAGCCAGCATGTGTGAACTACATCTTGGTCAACATATTAGTCTACCTATGACATGTCAAATTAGTAGATATGTAATGTGCTTTTATGAGTAGAAACATGTTTGTTATTGGTTATACTGAGAGTGGGAGTTGTGGGTCACTCCTTGGATGCCAAAGCATGATAACATTTTAAGTCTTGTTTTCGATGTTCTGTTTATTTTTGTTTTAAAATATTTTTCGGTTTATAAGTAATTATTCTACATCTAATATATGATATGGCATATGGGCTAGTGTTATTTTCCATGTGAAAGTGTGTTTTAGGGCGTAGGACCTAAGCTAAGTTAATGTGGCTGGGTGCCTAGACCCAGCCCCAGGCAGCCAAGCTGAGCACAGCATTTGGCCTTGTGGGTGCACAACATCTGGCCGCGGGGCTGGACTTGGAACTTAAAGCAGCTCTGGCCCAGGTGCTGTGGGGGGGGGGAATGTGGAAGGGGTGCAAGTGTGAAGCACTGCTGCTTTTGTTACTGAGGGGCAATATTGCAGCACTGCTGCAAAACTGTCCTCCTGTAAAAAAAAAACGGCCCACGCCCTTGCAGCCTCCCAGGGTAACGCCCAATGTCTAGCAGGATAGTCTGGCCCTGATGATCAGGTACACTGTAAAGGCCCATGTCCTGCCCAATTCAGATAAGCATGGACTTTAGGAATGGGCAGGGGGCTCTGGACAGAAGGCCTGACCAGCTGCCAAACTCTGTGCCAATGCCAGGTGAACCTGTTCACACATGGCCTTAAACCAGATCCTGTACTAGTCTCCATGCCACCCAATGCAGCTGGGAATGGCCTTTGGCTTTATGGAATGGTCTCTGTAACAGACCCCATTACATACAACCCTGTGATTATTGCTGTATGGGTGACAAAAGCTTCCCTATATAAATGATCAATGTGTGTGAACTTTTGACACCCACCCTATAAAATGTACTCTCTTCGAATGATCTTCATGAAACTCAATAGGATCACTTCAAACTTGAGGATTTTTTATCACTTTCATCAAACACGAAAGTTATTAAAATTTCAAAAATATCATACTAAAGATGAGCATGATTTGTCTATTACTACAGTGTTGCTGATGATGCAATAAAGGCCATACTCAAGAAGGTCTTTGCACACGTGGGGTGGGCATAAGACCTGGATAAAGGCCATATCATACAACAAATCCCCACTGTTCAGGCCCGATTTATAAACAGACATTTTGTAGCATGTAAAGTAGTACTCGTAGCACTACTTCACATACTTCATGTAGGAAATCGGGTTACTGGTTGAGGGAGGGTGAAACTCTACTCAAGCAGCAAACATAATTCTCATCAAGGTCCAACACAAGCAAACCTCAAATTAACCTGTGATGAACCCTGTGGTAGCTTGCTACAAAAGCAGTCAGGCTTAACCTAAAGGCAATGTATAAATAATGTATGCAGCACTTCAAACAGTAATAAAGTGAAAACACAGCACAAGAAACATCTCACACCAAAATAGAAACATTAAGTACAGTTTAATAAATTATTTGATCACACCAATTTAGAAACACAGAGTAACATTTTATAAACTATTTGACTAAAAAACGACAAAAATACAATCAGTAGACCCAGAGATATACAATTTAAAAGATTTAGGTAAAGGTATTGCCAAAAAGCACAAAGTGCCAACAGCGTCACGCCGGACCGGGACAAAGTCACAAGTTCAGGTCAACTGTGATGGAGCATGGGCTGGATGCAGGGATGTGGTTACGAATGCTCAACAAAGTACATTAAATCCTGTTTGCAGATCATTGCACGAACTTGTGTCGGGGAGGTGTTGCGCAGTAGTGGGTGCAATGTCTATCGTCAAGGGTGCGCTTCCAGTTCAGAGAAGCTGCAGTATCAAGCGTCAGGGTGCATTGAGCAGTGATACTTCTGATGCGGAGCTGCAAGAATATGCTTTTTACTGTGTCAGTTCTGCTCAAAGACAAGATATGGGGTGGCAGAACACCTTCAGGCCCACTTCCACAATTCCGGGACTGGGGTGGGACCCCTTGGGGGGGATAGGAGTTACTGTAGGTTGATTCCAGTTGCAGGTATCAAGGTGGCTGGAGGCTTTTCTGTCCCTGACGGTTTGGTCAGTAGGCCATTCAATTAGCCCTTGGAGTCATTCTGGTGGTCCTGAGTTTAAGGTGCAGGTCCAGTCCTTCTCGCTCAGTCAACAGAGTAGCAGGGCAGCAGAGTAGCAGCCCTTCTTGCAGCAGAGTGGCACAGCAGTCCTACGGAGTCTTCCACTGGTCCAGAGGTGTAATGAACGTTGGGTCTGAGGGTCCAATATGTATACCTGGTGCCCACTTTGAAGTGGGAGAATCTTCTATAGTCCTCCTCTTAAAAAGGAGTCTGGAATTTCCTGCGTCACTGCCCTGGTTCCAGCGTTGTCTGGAAACCTGAATGTATAAGGAGAGTGCCCATCTAACCTCACAAAATCCTGGGCAGATGAAGTGAAAAGCAGGAAAAGCGGAATACTGTAGGTATGGATTCAAAAGCCATTTATAACTAATACAGTGAAACAATACATTTTTACTGGACATTGCTTTTAACCAAACATACAGTTTATAATATTTATAGTATACCGCCTACCTCTATGGCTTAAATTGCTCCACCAGAAATAATTTAAATAGATCCCTGACAAAAAAATTAAACATACAATGATTCTGAACATCAAACAACACAGAAGGAGGGCAAACCACAGTCTATTACAACAACCTGTTGTGGTTAAGCAAGATTAATTGTTCATCTCCTTAAGTAGGGTGGTTATGGGGTGAGTATACAGTTCAAACCACCTGGAGGTAGTTGCACAGTATTAAGAGTCTTAGGGTAAAATTACACCTCTAGCTTACTCCTTGAACTGCATTTTAAAAAATGAGGATATATGTAATAGAACGCTTCCTGACTCAAGTTGTTGAGTTTCAGCCATTTCTCATGTAAGGCCTCATCCGGTCTAAGGGAGATGTGTGAACTCGAGTCTAAAAAAACAATAAAAGACAAGAAACTTCCTGACAAAGTATGCATATAAAAGTGCTATATTTGTATGGAACGTGAGTCTTCATAGACCAAATGTATCATAAGGTAAAACTATTTGGATGGATCAGCTGTCACCTCATGAGGTTCAAAAACCGAAGGTCAGGTGTGCTCAATGAGCACATGCAAAATATTACCCTGTAGTTCAAGTGACAAATCATATGTAGTCGTCGACTATGTATGTCCAAATTCATGAACGGGAGTATTTAGAGAACCAGACACCTTAGCTGCTAAATCACTTCCACCGCAACATGATAGTGATATTATCCTTTGAATCCAACGCACCATGCATTCAAAAGAATAACCTATGACAGCAGGCAATGGCCTCACCTAAAAATGCCAGCAACTTAAAGGTTTAGAAGTTATAGCTCCTGGTCCGGGACTTCCTGTCCCCAAAATTCTAGCCAAAAAAAAGAAAATATACAAATATAAATAAAATGGCCAGAGCCTCTGTGGGACACTCTCCAGGTTGCCTCAAATCTGAAGCTAGACAACATACCATACAATTTCCAGACCAGTGTGCGGTTACAGAATATATCATTATAGCCCAGTAACAAGATTGAATCCAAGTAGACTTGTGTTCGACATATTGGAGATGGTACCAAGGCCACAATAACTTATGTAGGACGCTGGCTCTCTCTACAGTGCACTAAAATGAAGTACACTGTGCAGAGAGTCCACTGAGATCCAGATTGGTAAATAAAGGCAAAAGTACATAATACTAACGGTCTCTTTGTGGTAGTGTGGCTGAGCAGTTATGCTTATCAGAGTGTTGTACTCAGCATTTGTTGTACTCACAGAGGCAATAAACGAGACACACACTCAAGAATAAATTTGAAACCAATTTGCAAAAATAATATCGATTTTTATATAATTTTTTAGAGCAAGAACTTTTTTCTACAGTAAGTACTTTAAAAGTCATGAATTCTTAGAGTTTGCAAAATAAATCGCTTTTAAGCACAATTACGCACCTTTAAAAGTCAAAGGGGAATAGGACAAAAATGCATGTTAAACCATGCTGTCAACTTTCAAGGCTCACCTCTTGGATTTTGGTAGCTAGCAAGACTAGGTCCAATGTTACACCATTGTATTCTCAGGAGAGTCCCGCATTTAGCCAGGAGCAGGGTGCTGAGGTCATTGGTAGCTGATGCCCTACTAAAAAGGGGGCCACCTGAAAGCACACTGCCCAAGGGGACTTAAAGGAAAGTCTGAGGGGTCGGATTCAAGGGAGCAGGTCGCAAGGGCCTCAGGACCACAGGGGCACATCTTGGCTAGGTGCAGAGTAAATATACGTCAGCTCGGCAGCACTCATCAAGATTTCCTTGCAATCAGGGGCACACAGCTTGTAGAGGCAATTTCAATACATCAGAGGTCCTGGTGTCCCCAAACATGGTGGGGAGAAAGATTTGACCCTTTGGAGCTGGTGTACCACTTTTGATCCAGATGCTGTCTAGGTGTCATCAGTAAGCAGCAAGTTAGTGAAACCAGAGTCCGCGGTTTGGTGCTTGTTTTAGCAAGAGAGCTGAGCTTCTACTCCTAGGGAGATTCTTTGGTAATTTGTCAAAGGCTGGAGATGCTATGTGGTTCTTTGAGTCCTCACAGTTGCATGACAAGATGGCACACTATGATTGTCGAGTCCTTAAGACACCATGCAGGGGTTGGCACCAATTTTCTGTAGTAGGACTTCAGTCCTTAGGTCAGCAGCTCTCTTTTGTCCTTTTCATCTTTGGGTCTGTCGAATCGTTGCAAAGTCCAGGGATGCCACCTAAATACAAAATTTAGGGACATTAAAGGGGGAGACAGGTAGAATACAAAACACACAAGAGCAGATCAAGTCTGAAAAAAATGTGTGTGCCTACAACAGTAGCCGTGCGGTACTGGTGGTGAATGCGTGAGACAAGGGTTGCCAAAACCATTGAATGTTAGTAGAGGGAGGCTGAGACAATTCCCATCAGACCACCCATGTGGTGGAGTTTACGTCATGTGGGAAATGTTAATCATGCCAGCCCAAGTCCGACCAAATAGTGCCAGTGCGGGAATGGATGTCAAAAGTATCATCATAAACATGCATCCTAAAGTGATGTAAATGAAAAAAGTGCAGTGCTCAAATAATATGGAAGATAAAATTAAAATTAACTATCCGGACTCCAGATGGCATTGTGACAGAAGTCCGGGTGTTAAGGATTAAAAGACACGCTGGGTAGTTAGACTACCCTCTAGCGCGGTGCGGTATGGTCGACATGTTTCAGCCTTGTGGGCATCTAGCCCAGCTTTCTTCAGGACCGTTGACAAAAAATGTGCTACTACAACTAAATACAAAGTGTATAGATAATGAATAATAACATGTACTGACAAAGTTACTGCTATATCAAGAATGTGAATACTTAAATGTCCACTGAAGGGAGAGGAGTGAATCTTCTTCCTGTCAACAAACAAAAAGACACTATGTCAAACAACACCTGGTAAAACTCACACACCACGGCGCACACACACAGAGACCGTGCAGGCACACATGCATGAAAAATATGATTTTTACATGAATTGAAAGCATATTAGCTTAATCACACTGAGGCATTTCCTCACCGTGATACTCACCCAGCTTTGTGTGGGTGACGACCTCACCTCACCCGGCTACCGCTCGGGAGAATGAGGCCCCGCTCTGTAGTGTAAAGATAAAAGACGCAGTAAGCACTCAACTTTACCGTGTCTAAGCCGAATCGCTTTACACTAAAAACCCAACAGACGTGTGATAGTTGCCCCTCTGCCATGCCTAACACCGTCAACACACAGGACACAAAGGTATAGCACGTTAGGTGATATTTAAGGAATATAAGTATCCCAAGTATTTGCAAAAAATTAGACCTGTTGGAAACAATGGTCTATTAGCAAACACAGCGCTAAGAGGATATCTAGGCATGCACCAGTAAATGGCTACCCAGAACCTATTCTCATATGTCAAAAACTTGATTTGTAGGGGACAGAAGTAGATAAACTCCCCATCCAAACGCCGAGTCTGTAAGAAGTACAAGGTCATATGTGCTCTCACTAGGAAAGCTATTTAAGGAGGCAGGGCGCGTCTGTAACTCGCCTCCACTTCTGCTCGCCATCAGTTTAGAGGTACCGACAGAGAGGTAAGACGCCCTGACGCCCGGCGCTCTGCCTTTTATTTTATCAGAATCTAGGTTTGTTGTAAGGGGAGTGTGACTTCGAACCAACTAGACTAGTGAGAGCACACATGACCTTGTACTTCTTACAGACTCGGCGTTTGGATGGGGAGTTTATCTACTTCTGTCCCCTACAAATCAAGTTTTTGACATATGAGAATAGGTTCTGGGTAGCCATTTACTGGTGCATGCCTAGATATCCTCTTAGCGCCGTGTTTGCTAATAGACCATTGTTTCCAACAGGTCTAATTTTTTGCAAATACTTGGGATACTTATATTCCTTAAATATCACCTAATGTGCTATACCTTTGTGTCCTGGGTGTTGACGGTGTTAGGCATGGCAGAGGGGCAACTATCACACGTCTGTTGGGTTTTTAGTGTAAAGCGATTCGGCTTAGACACGGTAAAGTTGAGTGCTTACTGCGTCTTTTATCTTTACACTACAGAGCGGGGCCTCATTCTCCCGAGCGGTAGCCGGGTGAGGTGAGGTCGTCACCCACACAAAGCTGGGTGAGTATCACGGTGAGGAAATGCCTCAGTGTGATTAAGCTAATATGCTTTCAATTCATGTAAAAATCATATTTTTCATGCATGTGTGCCTGCACGGTCTCTGTGTGTGTGCGCCGTGGTGTGTGAGTTTTACCAGGTGTTGTTTGACATAGTGTCTTTTTGTTTGTTGACAGGAAGAAGATTCACTCCTCTCCCTTCAGTGGACATTTAAGTATTCACATTCTTGATATAGCAGTAACTTTGTCAGTACATGTTATTATTCATTATCTATACACTTTGTATTTAGTTGTAGTAGCAAATTTTTTGTCAACGGTCCTGAAGAAAGCTGGGCTAGATGCCCACAAGGCTGAAACATGTCGACCATACCGCACCGCGCTAGAGGGTAGTCTTACTACCCAGCGTGTCTTTTAATCCTTAACACCCGGACTTCTGTCACAATGCCATCTGGAGTCCGGATAGTTAATTTTAATTTTATCTTCCATATTATTTGAGCACTGCACTTTTTTCATTTACATCACTTTAGGATGCATGTTTATGATGATACTTTTGACATCCATTCCCGCACTGGCACTATTTGGTCGGACTTGGGCTGGCATGATTAACATTTCCCACATGACGTAAACTCCACCACATGGGTGGTCTGATGGGAATTGTCTCAGCTTCCCTCTACTAACATTCAATGGTTTTGGCAACCCTTGTCTCACGCATTCACCACCAGTACCGCACGGCTACAGTTGTAGGCACACACATTTTTTTCAGACTTGATCTGCTCTTGTGTGTTTTGTATCTTGATGTTGGGGAACGAGCAGACAGGTCATTAAACTTTCCCCTTGACCCTCCACACACCTTTCTTGTTTACAGGAGACAGGTAGAAGCCAATGGGCCACCTACCTTTGGGGTGTCTACACCCTCTAAGTGACCACTTCCTCTGAGAAGGAACACTACCCTAGCCCTGATAGGTTGTTTTCTTACCATCTCAAGATGGAGGATTTTCAAAGATAGTGTCCACATCACCCGCCACACCTTAGGGGTGGTGCTAGCAGAATGTGGGCACGCCTCCTCATCAAACTAATTTTCCCGCCTTTCTTCCCACCAAAATTGGAGCAGAAAGGGAGCTTGGCATCCTCTCCTGTCTGGAGATGCTTGGGTTGCATTTAAAAGGCAGCTTCACCTTTGAAGCTTCTCACCTCGGAAAGCCATCTTGTCCTGGGGGAGGTGGAAAGCACCTCTGCCCAGAGCAGGCTTTATTCCAGGCCTCTGAGAGCACTGGCCCTTTCTCCATGATGTCAGAAACATGTCCAGTGGTGACAGGCTGGCTAGGACTAGTCAGAGACCACACCAGTTCTTCATACGGTTTCATGAGACCTTCTATCTCCTTTATGCATTTAGCAATAGATCAAATACAAATACTGGCATCAGTGATGATGTATTAAGACTAGATGTTTAGTATCAAACATCTTAGGGTACAGTCAAACCATCATGGAGTTAAAAAACTTGTAATGACATGTATCCAGCCCATATCCTCTTCATGGCTTCCCTGTGCACCTACAATATCTAAGAATGGACTTGATATTGTAGGGTAATCTCAGCTCATGCGGATGTGTCAACACATGACATATAATGCACCGTTCCTTATTAATAATAATAATAATAATAATAATAATAATAATAATAATAATAATAATAATAATAATTCCAGGTTTGTAAAGTGTGAATTATCACACCTAAGCATATCCAGGGACTGGGGGCAGTTGGGGAGATTATGTGAGCTATTGCCCAGAGTCACATGATGTTGAGCTGAGCTGCTGTCAGTGATCGAACTGCGAGGGAGCCCCGCACTCGGAAGTCAGCTGATCTGGCCGCTGTGCCACACCTCTCCCATTAGGGCTGTAAGGCCTGCAGCGGGGGTGATTTACCTTTCCCTCATGCAGTGTTTGGGAGCATGCCACAGGGGCTGTGTGCCATGGAAAGTCGTCAATGTTTTCTGCACCAAGACACGCAGACTGCAATGGGTGTGCATAGCCTTAGTGGGGGGTCTCAGGGTGGCACAATTTATGCTGAAGCCCCACTGGACCTCTTCAGTACCCATACCTTAGGTACAAGGGGTTGCTGAAATTCTGCCAATCGAGAAACAGTTTTACACTGGGCACCTGGTTGGCAGGGGCCCAGTGCACTTACAAGTGAAATTACATGCAGCATCAGGCGCAAAGTGGGGGATAACCATGTCAAAAAAGGCACCTTCCTACACCTTGCCAGTGGCATAGGAGGCAGATCCAATCTGTTGGTGGAATCATACCTTGGTGGCAGTGCGACCATTCACAAACGCTGCAGGCGGGTTGTACATCTGAATATGTGTTCCATGTCATTCATGTAAAATACATTCAAGGACTTCAAGGAATTATGTGATGCTACATGAGTAAATAGCAGCTATTTTCAAATGGGTCACTTTGCAATGAATGGCAAAGAAACCAAAGGGACAATATCTGAACCCTCACTTACAGATTTGCATATTTGCTAAAAACATTAATATCCATTGCGTTGTAAGTATCTTGCGCACAGGATTCGTACACAGTGACCCAAACATCAGGCATAATTTTGTAATGTAAGAAATACATTGCATAAGGGAGCATAATTCTTTACAAAATATGCAATGCCTAAACATTGGACTATACCTATAAAGTTACAAATATGAGAAAGGGTAATTGAAGAACATCTTCTAGATACAAAAGTCATTAGACTCCCGGGTTTTTTCAGTATTTCATGTTGAGTAGGAGGGGACGTAGCCTGGTTGAGTCTCTAAACTTCCCTGAGACCCTTTTACCCTGGATGTTATATGACAAAAGTCCTTAACACATTTAGGGGTGGGCGGAATTTGCATAAGCGTGTTACACAAATCTCAGCGAAACAGTAAAAAATATCCGCGAACATGCAGAAATTCCACGAACACGCGGACTTGCTTGTTTGAGATGCTTTTTTACTGTTCGCAATCGCTGTTTGCGTCTCGGGGGGCAATATCTCGCGAACACGCATTTGAGAATGCGAACAAGCAAAATATTTCATGAAGTCGCGGAACGCAGAATTTTGGGCAATTTCATGTTCTTTGCGGAACGAGAAATTACCAAAATTCCGCAAATTCCGCGAGCGGAACGAAATTTACCACCAAGGCCGAAACACATTGGAAAAATCACATAAAATCCAGAAAAATCTAGAAACCACCCCCCCCCCCTCAAAGAAACAGAAAATACCAAGTAAGAACTGCACAAAAAGAAGGAGAAAAATGTTAAATGCACATTTTATATCAAAGACCGCATTTCATCTGCATAATCCAATCTGTTACCCACTGTACATAATTTCTCAGTCATGTGTGTTCATGTGAAATCGTGTACATAGGCCAAACCATGCAACCTGTCAAAACATGTGTCTTGCAACATAGGTTGCACATCAAGTGCCAATATATGCACACCATTATATGGCTGAGATACCCGCCACCCCCTCTCAACACAAATCCCCAAGGCTGCGAAGACGGAAACGGTTCTGAACTTTTGGAAGGCGGGAGGGAGTTACCCTCCCGGCCGTATTTATTAAAATATGAAACAAAATTAAAACATTAAAATAACAGTTTCATATCATGTACAATTTCATTTACACATTACGATGTTCTTGGCTGACCTTAACACATCTCTAATACAAAGGTTCTCCTAGCCGATACTAAACATCCTGCAAATGCATTTCTGAACATTGAAATTGTACATCCTAACGTTACGGGCCAACGGCAAGGTCGTAACCGGTGTCAGATCCCCAATACCAATTCCCCCCTCACTTGTGAGGGGCGGTCGCACAGCGTACTGTACCTCTGTGCTTACTTCCAATTTCCCTTGCCTTAGCGGGGGGGCCCCCTGTTAACTCGACGCCATCTTAGTGGTCGTCTGAGGACTCGTGTGAGGTGTCTAGAAGGTAGCGTAGACCCCCCTCCCACCCCACACAACTTACCACATCTGCCGTCGCAGATGTCCGGGCCCCGGGAAATTCCGAGGACGGGTCCGTAGCCCCTCCTCCCCAGGGAGGGGCCTATGGCCGCCTTCCCTTTCGGCGTCCCCATCCTTAGAGGGGACCGCCTCCCGTTTGAGGGGCCAATGGCCGCCTCCCCCCGGGCGCTCCCATCCATAATGGGTGACGCCCAAACCTCTAGGGATCTTCCAATTACTGCTCACCGATCATGACCTTACCGCCCGCCCAAATTAAATACGACAATTTAATCTAGGCTAACGAAAGGAAAGAACAATCACATTTAAGCAATTCAAGTATGAACTCTACTGAGCATCACTGTTTAATTCAATTGTAACCATTTCTGCTGAGAAAACATGTTGAAACGAAAATCATCACTTCATTACATAACACATTACCAACTTTATTCAAAACAACCTGTAAGAGAAACCATATCACGTCATTCGACTTTATTCAACAAATCGCTGTCCACAGGGGCTGGTGGGTGGGTCAAAATTGGCTCTTCGTTCCGTCTCGAGCTCACATGCAACGAGGAGGTGCAGCTTCAGAGCACAGGAACAAGAGGATGCTTCTTTGGCTTGTCGCTCCTTTTATCCTTCTTCGGGCTGGCGTAGACCCTCCTCCAATCCGCCTCCCGGGCGTGGCTGGCGGTGTCGGTGTCTAGGACAACCCCCTCTTGGGCGGGAAAAGGCGCGCCCCAGCTACGCCGCTTCGGGCATACCAGCCGGGACACGCCTCCCGCCCAAAATGGTTTCCCGGGGAGATCGGGGTACTCCACCATACGTTCGGGGGGACCGAGTGGTCGCCCCTTTCCATATGGCTGAGATACCCGCCACCCCCTCTCAACACAAATCCCCAAGGATGCGAATACGGAAACGGTTCTGAACTTTTGGAAGGCGGGAGGGAGTTACCCTCCCGGCCGTATTTATTAAAATATGAAACAAAATTAAAACATTAAAATAACAGTTTCATATCATGTACAATTTCATTTACACATTACGATGTTCTTGGCTGACCTTAACACATCTCTAATACAAAGGTTCTCCTAGCCGATACTAAACATCCTGCAAATGCATTTCTGAACATTGAAATTGTACATCCTAACGTTACGGGCCAACGGCAAGGTCGTAACCGGTGTCAGATCCCCAATACCAATTCCCCCCTCACTTGTGAGGGGCGGTCGCACAGCGTACTGTACCTCTGTGCTTACTTCCAATTTCCCTTGCCTTAGCGGGGGCCCCCTGTTAACTCGACGCCATCTTAGAGGTCATCCGAGGACTCGTGTGAGGTGTCTAGAAGGTAGCGTAGACCCCCCTACCACCCCACACAACTTACCACATCTGCCGTCGCAGATGTCCGGGCCCCGGGAAATTCCGAGGAGGGGTCCGTAGCCCCTCCTCCCCAGGGAGGGGCCTATGGCCGCCTTCCCTTTCAGCGTCCCCATCCTTAGAGGGGACCGCCTCCCGTTTGAGGGGCCAATGGCCGCCTCCCCCCGGGCGCTCCCATCCATAATGGGTGACGCCCAAACCTCTAGGGATCTTCCAATTACTGCTCACCGATCATGACCTTACCGCCACAGGCCCGGATAGTTGACCGGCTATCCGGACCCCCCACAAAACTCCTACTTAAAGGTCATGGCTACAAATTCCTCAACCAAGCTATGAAGTCTCCTATGAGTAAAGCATTCCCCACCCGGGACAAATGGACCCCGTCCTCTAGATACATCTGATCCCCCCTGATACACCCATGCGGAATAGAATGCAATGTATCTGTACGAAACAATCTACCAAGTTTGTTATTCACTTTCTTCACAGAATGATTTAAAGCAGACACAGAATTAGCCCCCCGCCACACCTTCCGTGGGATCATGTGGGACCATGCAATTGTGCACCCCGGGACCCTTCTCGCCAACCAACTTACAGTGGATAATATCACCTCGAGAAGTACTCGTCGACCAATGGTCACCAAATCATTGCCCCCAAGATGCACTATGATTATAGATGGCGGTGACCTCGTCCGCCCTAACAAACCCTCCATAAAATTCTGAAACTGGTCAATACAGAGCCCGCCCCTTCCGTAGAAGGTCACCCTGTACCCGTATTCCCCAGCCATGTGAATCATGTCACCTGCTTTGAATACGTCTGCGGCACGCCTCACGTATGAGTGTCCCACGACCCACACCACTCTTTCCTCAGCCGGTGTTCTTTGACCGCTGGTCCCCAGGTGTCGGGTCAACTGCACAGTCTGCCCCGCCTCGTAAGCTTGCGAAACTGTAAACCAAACAAAAACAAGAAGCGTGAGTGCATGACATTGGCTTCACAACTTGTGCGACCGCGCGTACCGTTTATAACAATTCGAGGACCAACGCCCCAACTGTTTCACTTTTTCGACACTCAGACCACTGGCTGTGGCCTCAGTAGCAGCCCCTATCCGGAAGGAATGGGTCCCAAACTCGCACGGGTTCAAGCCTGCGGCTGCAATTGCCATCGCAAGCACCCGTCGGAACTGAAACCTCGTCAGTGGGGTGGCGTCGGCGTGCCTCAGTAAGCTTCCCCCCCATGTTGCTGCCCTCTGCGCCAAATATTCCTCAACGCATGCCACCGGGCACATGGGAGATCCGGGAATCCGCTGGACTACTACACAGTCCCCGATCGCTCCCTGATCGGTCTTGGACCTGGCAAACGAGACTACCATCGTTTCCCCCCTAATTTGGATGTGCTCTCGGCACAGCCCCCCCCGTATCCTGCTTGTTCCGTGCTACCAGCTCGCTTACTCGCATAGCCCCATGGAATGCTAAAGAAAAAGCGGCTCGAAATAGTACTGTCTCTGATTGAGACGAACATGTTGCAGGGAGTACGGACAGTAACAGGGCCAATCTTTCCAGACCTATCGGGTGCCTGTCGTCCACTCTGCGACCCTCAAGGCGTTGCCCTCCTCGCAGCGCCTTCTGTACCACAAAAAACGCTGTGGGGTCCTGAATACCATGAGCCCGTGCCATGAAAGAAATGGCGGCCCGGTGCCTCTGTGCCGTGGCTACTGATTTGCCTGCCTGATGTAAGGATAACAGAAACTTCAGGACATACTCCTCCTGGCCCCAAAGCTCCCCCCCAGCAGAACCCAAAAAGGACCAATGGGAACGGAACGCCCCTTCGTATGCCTTCCTTGTCCTGGGCGCTAAACTCTCTCCCACGAGGTCTTGTAGTCCGGGGCACCGAGAGACCAGAGAGCTTCGGGAAATGGTGCCGCCACCGGGTCCGCTGAGGGTAGGAAACCCCAGAAGGCCTGCATACGGGAATGAGAAAGCGCGTCAGCTGCCTGATTCAACACCCCTGGCACATGTCTTGCCCTAAAGTGGACGTTCAGCCTCATACACAGCAGAACAATTTCCTTCAGCAATCTCAAGATCCATCTGCAGCGGGCAGCCTGACTATTGATACACTCAACAACGGTCATATTATCCGACCAAAACACCACAGAGCGGTCACGAAACCCCTCAGGCCATGTTGTCAGGGCCACCAGAATAGGGAACAGCTCTAGAAACCCAATGTTACCTGTGAGCCCATTCTCGTGCCACCATGCCGGCCAGGTTTGTGCTGACCAATGATTACCAAAAATTGCGCCAAATCCAACACTCCCTGCCGAGTCCGTCCACAACCCCAGCTCCTCAGAGGAAACCGCGGGTTTGCTCCACACAACTCGACCGTTGAAATCCGCCAGGAATGCCAACCATATGCGCATGTCCTGGCGAACCTCTGTTGAGGGCCTTGTGCGGTGGTGGCCTTCCTTAAGGCCAACCATGTCCTGGGCAATAGAGCGGGAAAATGGGCGCGCCATTGGCATTACTCTCAGGGCAAAATTTAGTTGACCCACAACCCGCTGCAACTGATGCAATCGTACTTTCGTCTCGCTAGTACATGTTCTAAGCGATTCCTTAAATTTCGTCACCTTTTCCTTAGGCAAGCGGAAGCACCCCTCTTCGGAATCGAGCTCTATTCCAAGAAACTCGAGCGAAGTAGACGGCCCCACTGTCTTACCGGGTGCCAATGGCACGCCAAAGCGTCTCATGAGATCACAAAATTCATTCAAAGCTTGTGCACACTCTACGTCCCCGGCTGCCCCCAGGAATAGAAAATCATCAAGATAATGCATCACATGTGTAAACCCTGTTGTTCTTGTGAAAGCCCATTGCAAAAAACAACTGAATCTCTCAAAATACACACAAGAGATGGAGCAGCCCATTGGCATACATTTATCCATGTAATAGCGACCCTGAAACATGAAACCAAGGAGACGCTGATCATCTGGGTGTACCGGGAGCAACCGGAACGCTGACTCGATATCTGATTTTGCCATCAGCGCTCCGGGCCCCAGACGATTCAAAATGGCGACGGCCTCATCGAAAGATGCGTACCGCACCGAACAAACTCCCGGGTCAATCGCATCGTTCACCGAAAGACCCCTTGGAGCTGACAAATTATGTATCAACCTGAATTCCCCCGGATCTTTTTTGGGGACTACACCCAGGGGTGAACAAACAAAATTAGCACCTGGCGGGTTGTCATATGGTCCAGCAACCCGACCTCGGGCCACCTCTTTACCAATCTTTGCTTGTATCACCGCCGCATTCTGCTGCACCGATAGTTGATTCTTACATTGTGCTTCACCCTGAAAATCCCCCGCCGGGATGCGGAAACCATATGAAAAACCATCTCGCAACACCCCAGCGGAGATATGATCTGGGTATTCGTTTAGCCAAGGGATCATTGCCATGATATCAATCGGGGTAGGTAGGGGCGCCCCCTGGACTATCTCAGACCTGTTTGGTGCTTCCCCTACTCCCCGTGTCACTAGCCTTGGCTCTGCACATATTCTCACGATGGGAGGACTGCCCACACCCCGAACATTCGTGCCTGAACTTACAAGAACCCTGTGGCCTAGTACATTTCCCTCTGTTAAAGCCCCAGCAGACACCTTTCTTTCCTGAGCTGCCACTATTCCTTGAGTTCCGGTCATTACTTGAACCCGCCCGAAAGGGAGCCCCTGACGAATGGCGGGAATACTCAACCACATCACCCCCCAACGATGGTGACTTCCCCATGCCTGGCTTTTCCATTTTTTGCCATGAAATGGAGTCAAAACAATCCCACGTCAGGGATGAATAATGTTCCTTGGATTTACGAAATATATTATCATAAGAAAACCATTGATTCCCTCCATAAGTTTCATAAAATTCCATGATACGTGTCTGGTACACGGCCAATTCCCCCAACAATTCGGGCCTACGTTCCCCCATAATTGCAATGAACATTCCGAACGCTCTGCCCCAATTGCCTATTGATTCATCGACTCTAAAACCGGCCATCCTGGCTCGCCATACACTTGGATGTAAACACTATTTTTGATTTTTAACATGCTCGATCTCGTAGTGATCGGTCAACAAGGAAAACATGTTCACATATTTGTCTGCCCATATCCTCTCTTTTACCTCGATCGGGATATGCTGAACAATTTTTTCCCTCCTTGAAGGTACCGATCCTTCCCCCACCATCGGCAATGGCTGCTTACCTGAACCTGCCGTCGTAACTGTAGACCCCGCCGTACCAACGCCCGATCCTGGTTGACCCACGGGAGCCTGCGGGGGAACAAAAGGACAAGGTGCCTTTGCAGCATCTCGCGATTGCCGCAACTGCTTCATTATTAATTTGGCCTACTCGGCCGTGTCCCCTGGAGCAACAGAACCCTTGTTGTTTCTGCCCAACCATGCCGCCAGCTGGGCGGCCAACTCTGGTGGCATATCCCCTTCGTTCACAGGGGTAACTACGACAGGGATCGGCTGTCCCGCGTCGGGAATCGGCACGGGAGCCTCCACCGGTCTGGGAGGGCTCGCCGGGGGAGCCTCCGGAACTGGGACCTCGTCTCCATTTGCCCTGTTCCTGGCCCTCTTTCCTCTCCCGGCAGGGACCACCCCTGGCAATGCTGGTCCGATGATTCTTTTAGGCCGTCCCGTACCGTCCCTGGCCGCCATTTTCCTCTTCATCTCCGCCATGTCTTTCACCAGCATACGGAGCATTTGCTCGGTGCTAACCTTCTTTGTGACTCTTTTGCTCGGCATTTTCCTCACAATCGGTGAAAGGTCCTGGACAAGGCTTCTAGCGCTAAAAGAGAAAAAAGAGAAATTACAAATTTCAAAATTGGCTCTTCGTTCCGTCTCGAGCTCACGTGCAACGAGGAGGTGCAGCTTCAGAGCACAGGAACAAGAGGATGCTTCTTTGGCTTGTCGCTCCTTTTATCCTTCTTCGGGCGGGCGTAGACCCTCCTCCAATCCGCCTCCCGGGCGTGGCTGGCGGTGTCGGTGTCTAGGACAACCCCCTCTTGGGTGGGAAAAGGCGCGCCCCAGCTACGCCGCTTCGGGCATACCAGCCGGGACACGCCTCCCGCCCAAAATGGTTTCCGGGGAGATCGGGGTACTCCACCATACGTTCGGGGGGACCGAGTGGTCGCCCCTTTCCATTTGAATGCTACATGAAGATGAACCACACGGTCAATAAGTTGAGTTGGTCATTGTTGTATGTTATGTGACGTAAACCTAGGGATGGCTCAATTACAACCTTTTGTCTAAAATAGAGGCATATATGATTGTATGATAGATGGGATTCATAGTTCTTGTTGTAAATGGCATTTGACTCAATCCCTCCAGTATTCAGCTATTTTTGCTTTTTCACACATAATTTGTGGGAGTACAAAAGACTTGTCAAAATCCCTTTGAGATTGTGCTGAGGCGCAGTCTTTGTGATATGCAAGTGTGGTAGGGGAACAGCTCCGCCCCCCATTAAGACAAAGATGGCCCATCCTGCCAAAACGTATTCCCCTTTAGTCTCACTGTCTGGGGTAATACACAAAGACCAACTACCAGCTACACCAAGTCATGTGACTCTGGGTTATAGGTTGCAGGTACCAAATGGTTGGGACAAGAAATGGTAACTTTCTAAAAGTGCTGTTTTCAGAATTGTGAAGTAAATTCCAAGTTTGCCAGTAAAGACAGTTTTAAATCACAATTCCTTAAAGACCAAACTCAACATTCCTACCTGGTTCCAATTGAAATCTAGTACTTATTAAATGTAATAAAGTCACCCACTGTTATCCTGTGGGAGAGGTAGTCCTTGAAATGTTGAAAAATCAAATGTGAGAGTTTTTCACAACTAGGACATGTAAAAGATAAAAAAAAATTCAAAATTTTACACGCACTGCATCCTAACTTACCAGCTGTTTGGTGCCTACCCTAGGGGTGACTTATATGTATTAAGAAAAGAAGGATTAGGCCTGGCAAAATGTTTATTTTGCAAGGTCAAAATGGCTGTTCATAACAAGCTTTAATGACAGGCCTAAAATATGTTTAAAGGCTACTTAAGTGGGTGGCACAATGAGTGTTGCAGGCCCACAAGTAGCATTTAAAATACAAACCTTGGGTACATGTAATACCACAATACTCTGAACTGGCCAGGCTCAGTCCTCTACAAAGGGCCCTGCTACTTGCACCAGTTTGTCCTCCTCCTGTTAATATTAATAATTATGTTTCCTAACTTTTACTACACCTTATTTTTTTAACTATTATTTACGTTTCGTAATTTTATTTTTTGCCAAATTTTCTTCGATCTGTTTGTAAATTATTGTATAGATCGAATCTGGACCCACGGAATAGTGTCATTCAGGCCCTCTGTGTCAGTCTTAAGTTTGAAAATCCATCTTTGTTCCCTGACAAACAGAAATCTAGAGATGTCGGTCACATGGGGGGATCATAGGATGTTCTAGTATCACCCATCTCATGTCATCTGCTTTATGTTTGGCACTTAGGAAATGGTTAGTCAGGCATGTCGCTTGCAAAGTTGTGGTACTCATTGCTCCGTGTGTTGCACAGTGCCATCACATCATGAGTCACCGCTTTCTCAAACGTTGTTACTTGAGATGGGACTTGATGTGCCAATGGAGTAAAATTAGACTTCGGACGTAGTCCTGTGTTGTTTATTCCTGCTTCCTGTGTAGAGGTGTCTTTTTCTTTGTCCTTAAAGAAATAATGTAACCGGATTTTCCTAAAGAAACCCTCAAGCTCGCACCTGAGTTTAAAAGGATCTTCTGTGTGCGTGGGGACATACCCTAGTACCTTATTTAGAACTCTGTTTTCTTTCTCTGTCAAAATGTGGAAACTAAGGTTGACCACTAGGTCTATCATTCCGCAGTCTGATTGATGGTTTGCTATTGCCCTCCCCTGCTCCTCGTGTTGGGGAAGGATGGATCTGTTTCCCAATGGACCGTTGGCATTCCTCTTCTTTTCCCTCGACTGTGGCCTCTGCCTTGACCTAAAAAAGACTGATCTGGGAAAAATTGTTGTGGAGGATATGGTTGCATACGTGGTATAAAGGGAGGTGGTTGATAACCCCAAGGACCTGGTGGCCACCAATGGCCATGGTTCTCATAATAGCCCTGCATACCACGTCTCCTGTTGGGTCTACGTGACTGTCCTCTGCCCCTCATCAGTGATGTCCCAGCATTAGATGAATCTGAGTCGCTAGGTTCTTGGTCTGAGCCTGATGTGGAGTAATTAGACCCATATCGCCTCCCTCTGTTGTTATATTCTGGCGCTACGTAGTTGTCATTTGTGTAGGGATTGATTTTCACCAATGAGAACTTGGCTAAATCTTTTTTGAATTTGTCTATCTTGTTTAACAGAATGTTCTCTCTGTATTCTCTTTTGGTTTTGTTGGTTTCGTCCATTTGTTTCTTGTAAGCAGTCCCTTTAATTAAGGTGTTTGATTTTTCCTTCAAGGACCTGAATTTCTATGACAATAGTGTCTGCCTGGCGTTTCGCTGTGCTAATTATGAGGATTAGCCAGTCGCGGGTGCATCACCACGCAATTTGTGACCAATCTCTCAAAAAGATCTTGTCAGTAAGAAACAGCCTTGGTTTGTTGGTAACGAACTGATGTCCGCGAATGAGATTTTTTCAGGTTCAATAGAGTGAGCCAATCATCTTTTGTGCCAGTTGTTATTTCTGGTAGCGAATCCAGGATACTTGGATTATTAGACAGAATTGTATTGAGCAGTTCATCGTTAAATGCCAAACCTGGGAATTCCGCCATTGTAGGACAACCTGGTAGTGGTCAATAAAAGAGGTGAGCGTAAAATTTAGGCTTATATTAATATATTAAGCCTCTGAAGAGACCCGCAGCCAAAGGCTGCTCTAAGAACTGACAACAAGAAAGGTGGGGGAGGGTCTAGGGGGCAATATTTAGAGACCAGCTTTACTCCATACCCCTAAATGCAAACCTAACTAACTGCTGGGAGGAAACCAGTCTGTTTGGTGTGACAGAAAGACCACCAATGTAGGAGCAATTACTGTTCACCAATAGTACATAGCTTGTCCACTCCCAGGCCTGAGTATAGTTTCCTTCAGACCACCTTTTTGGCGGAACTTCATCATCTGGAAAACCAAGAGAGAGGGGTCATCTGTAGCCAAGATGGTGCCAAGGCTAATGTACATAAGTACTAGACCTCCTGCTCTCAAACAATCTCAGCCACTATGTTTGTTCAAGTTATGTGAGGACTGATGGAGTGCAGTGCAAGTGATAAACGTGTATGTAATAAAAATGACTAAAAGGACAAAAAATATGTTTATTGGGAATAGTCCTAATGCCATATGATAAAAACCGCCTGATAGTGTGAGATAATTTTGACTATCTGTTGGCTAGGAGTGAGGTTGACATGTTTCAGCCTTATAGCTCATTGGCTCGGCTTTCTTCAGGACCTTATAAGTGAGATGTGCTACTGCTAAAAAATCATAAGTGAAAAGTATTTCGTTAATACATTCAACAGAAGAAAAATAGATCAGTGGTCTGTTAACACCCTACCAGACATGTATCCCATGTGTGTGTAGTTTAAGAGCTACTTCTTCATCCCTGGAAAAAAGGAGGAATACTGTCAGAATAAAGTAACTCAGCTTAAAGTGGTGAACAGAAAGTGTGCTCCAAACACGGAGGTTAATCATATCACTTAGTCGTTCAAACATTGTATTCACTTTCCCATTCAACATAAGGTGCTAATTTGGGGAATTAAAATAAAAAAAATTGACAATTTGAAGGATACTCACCCAGCTTTTTGTGGGAGTAAGCCTCACCTCACCCGGCAATTGCTCGGTGGCTGAGGCCCCGCTGTAGTGGTGAGAGAGAACACAAAGGGACAAAGGGTAATCGTATTATCCATCTTATGTGCCCCTAGTATGCTCACACAGAAAAAACTATATTTAAAGACCACAGACCATGTCATTTAAAACCAGTAGCGGCCGCAGACTGACAGCAACTAAGGTAATTGCTTCAATCAAGCCAAGGTTAGGTCATATATGGTTATGCCCACCAAACTCTGTGGGCACAATCTAGTATGAAATAAATAGATATTATTGGAATATCCCTTCACAGATAATTAAATCAGATGTTTTTTAGTGAAGGATAAACCACATTATAATGTTGAAAATCATAGGTGAAGTATTAGTGTTAAGCTTACTTCAGAAGTTTGTAGTACTGATAGTGGTGCTCAATAGTTTGAAAATGAATTGTTCTACCAATGGTCATGATTCTAAATAATGCTTCTATCATAAAGAAGCCATAAGAATAGGGCAGACAAAGTCAGGTTTAGATTCATGCTAGAAAACACAACCAAACGCTGGATACAGACTGACAAAACATAGTCTGGACTCACCTATCTGTCGGTACCTCGTCGTAGTCTACGAGCAATGTGGGAGGTACCGGGGATGGTGTAGAGTCCTTTCTTATACTGTTACTGATTGGCTTAGTTAGATCTCGTTAGTTAATTAACCCGGCAAAGCCCGCGTTTTTATGCTTGAATTGTAGCTTGCCTCAGATACATTATCTCATGAGGAGCTTGCGCGGTCTTGTAATTCCATCAAACACTTCCCTCCCCTGGGCGCGATTGGACATGCACAGCGCAAGCGCCTATCTAGCATCTTTCTCTCATAAGATCTCAGCTGGGAATTCAGGCGTCTTGCCGAGACGCTACTTGCGCGTGCATGCGTGCTGGACAAGGTGCCGCGCATGTTAGTTCTCTGTTTACGATACCGAATGGCAGCGCCAGCCCCAGTCATGGCATTTCGGCGACGTGTATTAAAGTGTATGTTGAACACGAGGGGACTTATTCCGTCTAGATTACAAGTCTAGTTCCTCATAAGGGTGATAGTTCTCTTAATGACTACTCTAATTTTTGATTATTATTTTACCAAACCCTTATCCCTCTGTTGGTTACGATCAGAAGACAAAATCACAACAGGAAAAGGGGGTGGTCTACAAAATTGTGTCAAAAGATTCTATTGGTACTGTATGACTTGTATATAAGAGTACTATAGATTATAGAGCCTTGGGTAGAGATCTAATGTGGGTCGAGTTGCTACAAGAACACTGGCATGTGTGTTCAGAAGCGATGTCATTAGAGCCAGTATGTTTTGTAAGTCACACTGACATCTTCAGTGTCCACTGATTAAAGGGACTAAAAAGGTTGTTGAATCTATAATGGTTTCTATGTACAGTGTACTGATTGAAAAATTTAAACCGATATTTTGGAACACAAGAGATGTCCATCTTTGACTATATCTTTGCTAAATAAATACACGAAATCACCTGTACTCAGAGAGGCGATGGCATGCTGGTAGGACAAATGTGAATTTCGAACACTTGTGTTACATCTGATTTAGAATTACTGTCATTAGTAATCAGCATTTACTAACTTGATCCGTTTCATCATAGACTGAACTGCCATGTTTACTGCCCGCCTGCCTCCCATCAACATTTACGATCTGGCACTATTCCGGTAGCTCAGAACCTCGTTACACATCATGCCCCCAACCTCCAACCTCCTCGCAAGAAGTGCTCGAACTGGGAATGAGGTTCGAGTTTTGGCACCAGCTCAACATGATGGAATCCTGCATTAAATCACTTAGACACTAATATCGCTAAAACGTGGCCAGTGTTGACCACGTCGTAGCACTTCTTATCTGCACTTATTATCTGTAGTTTCAGCCATTTTGCACAGCAGGGAGATCATTGCTGTTTAATCGTGTACAAACATTGACAAAGACAAATGTGTACTCAGCTAAATGCATGCATCAAGAGTGACCATTGTTATCTTAAATGATAATTGTGTTGTCATTTTAGATTACTTATTTAATAACTGCACTTTTTACACAGTGTTGGGAAATAATAGACAATGCTAATATCAAAGAAAACATGTTGTTAACATTTAATGTCATAAAGGTGTACATGTTTGTCTGATTTTCCCTTCCAACACCATTCTTGTGAAACAATGTGCTCCTTAAGGCTGTTAGCTCAAGAAGACGCGTAGGGCATATAGATATATCACGCTCCCAAGAGAAAGGGGGGGTGGGGAGCACCGGACTTCAGGTTATATTATATCGATTTACAAAAGGGGGTGGTGATGAACAGAGTGTCTGAATTGAGCAGACCACTCTTACCCAGTCCAAAGATCAGGGCTTGATCCATCACCGTTATTTATCTCACTGCCCCATCCCAGCTCAGAACCTGGCTATATGCAAATCAGTCTGTCCCTGGCCCAGTGCATCATGGGAACAGGGCAGACTAAACTACCAAGCCAATTCTTTACCAGAAAGGAGACAAGCTACCGGGGACCGGTTTCTGGCATTTCAGCCGTCTTCGGCCCGGCTTGCTTGAATCCTAATGGAGCAGTGAGAAAGGGACTCATGTCTGAGTATACCCTGCCACACCTATAGTGGCCAAAATCGATTTACAAAAGGGGGTGGTGATGAACAGAGTGTCTGAATTGAGCAGACCACTCTTACCCAGTCCAAAGATCAGGGCTTGATCCATCACCGTTATTTATCTCACTGCCCCATCCCAGCTCAGAACCTGGCTATATGCAAATCAGTCTGTTCCTGGCCCAGTGCATCATGGGAACAGGGCAGACTAAACTACCAAGCCAATTCTTTACCAGAAAGGAGACAAGCTACCGGGGACCGGTTTCTGGCATTTCAGCCGTCTTCGGCCCGGCTTGCTTGAATCCTGATGGAGCAGTGAGAAAGGGACTCATGTCTGAGTATACCCTGCCACACCTATAGTGGCCAAAATCGATTTACAAAAGGGGGTGGTGATGAACAGAGTGTCTGAATTGAGCAGACCACTCTTACCCAGTCCAAAGATCAGGGCTTGATCCATCACCGTTATTTATCTCACTGCCCCATCCCAGCTCAGAAGCTGGCTATATGCAAATCAGTCTGTCCCTGGCCCAGTGCATCATGGGAACAGGGCAGACTAAACTACCAAGCCAATTCTTTACCAGGAAGAAGACAAGCTACCGGGGACCGGTTTCTGGCATTTCAGCCGTCTTCGGCCCGGCTTGCTTGAATCCTGATGGAGCAGTGAGAAAGGGACTCATGTCTGAGTATACCCTGCCACACCTATAGTGGCCAAAATCGATTTACAAAAGGGGGTGGTGATGAACAGAGTGTCTGAATTGAGCAGACCACTCTTACCCAGTCCAAAGATCAGGGCTTGATCCATCACCGTTATTTATCTCACTGCCCCATCCCAGCTCAGAACCTGGCTATATGCAAATCAGTCTGTCCCTGGCCCAGTGCATCATGGGAACATGGCAGACTAAACTACCAAGCCAATTCTTTACCAGAAAGGAGACAAGCTACCGGGGACCGGTTTCTGGCATTTCAGCCGTCTTCGGCCCGGCTTGCTTGAATCCTGATGGAGCAGTGAGAAAGGGACTCATGTCTGAGTATACCCTGCCACACCTATAGTGGCCAAAATCGATTTACAAAAGGGGATGGTGATGAACAGAGTGTCTGAATTGAGCAGACCACTCTTACCCAGTCCAAAGATCAGGGCTTGATCCATCACCGTTATTTATCTCACTGCCCCATCCCAGCTCAGAACCTGGCTATATGCAAATCAGTCTGTCCCTGGCCCAGTGCATCATGGGAACAGGGCAGACTAAACTACCAAGCCAATTCTTTACCAGAAAGGAGACAAGCTACCGGGGACCGGTTTCTGGCATTTCAGCCGTCTTCGGCCCGGCTTGCTTGAATCCTGATGGAGCAGTGAGAAAGGGACTCATGTCTGAGTATACCCTGCCACACCTATAGTGGCCAAAATCGATTTACAAAAGGGGGTGGTGATGAACAGAGTGTCTGAATTGAGCAGACCACTCTTACCCAGTCCAAAGATCAGGGCTTGATCCATCACCGTTATTTATCTCACTGCCCCATCCCAGCTCAGAACCTGGCTATATGCAAATCAGTCTGTCCCTGGCCCAGTGCATCATGGGAACAGGGCAGACTAAACTACCAAGCCAATTCTTTACCAGAAAGGAGACAAGCTACCGGGGACCGGTTTCTGGCATTTCAGCCGTCTTCGGCCCGGCTTGCTTGAATCCTGATGGAGCAGTGAGAAAGGGACTCATGTCTGCGTATACCCTGCCACACCTATAGTGGCCAAAATCGATTTACAAAAGGGGGTGGTGATGAACAGAGTGTCTGAATTGAGCAGACCACTCTTACCCAGTCCAAAGATCAGGGCTTGATCCATCACCGTTATTTATCTCACTGCCCCATCCCAGCTCAGAACCTGGCTATATGCAAATCAGTCTGTCCCTGGCCCAGTGCATCATGGGAACAGGGCAGACTAAACTACCAAGCCAAATCTTTACCAGAAAGGAGACAAGCTACCGGGGACCGGTTTCTGGCATTTCAGCCATCTTCGGCCCGGCTTGCTTGAATCCTGATGGAGCAGTGAGAAAGGGACTCATGTCTGAGTATACCCTGCCACACCTATAGTGGCCAAAATCGATTTACAAAAGGGGGTGGTGATGAACAGAGTGTCTGAATTGAGCAGACCACTCTTACCCAGTCCAAAGATCAGGGCTTGATCCATCACCGTTATTTATCTCACTGCCCCATCCCAGCTCAGAACCTGGCTATATGCAAATCAGTCTGTCCCTGGCCCAGTGCATCATGGGAACAGGGCAGACTAAACTACCAAGCCAATTCTTTACCAGAAAGGAGACAAGCTACCGGGGACCGGTTTCTGGCATTTCAGCCGTCTTCGGCCCGGCTTGCTTGAATCCTGATGGAGCAGTGAGAAAGGGACTCATGTCTGAGTATACCCTGCCACACCTATAGTGGCCAAAATCGATTTACAAAAGGGGGTGGTGATGAACAGAGTGTCTGAATTGAGCAGACCAATCTTACCCAGTCCAAAGATCAGGGCTTGATCCATCACCGTTATTTATCTCACTGCCCCATCCCAGCTCAGAACTTGGCTATATGCAAATCAGTCTGTCCCTGGCCCAGTGCATCATGGGAACAGGGCAGACTAAACTACCAAGCCAATTCTTTACCAGAAAGGAGACAAGCTACCGGGGACCGGTTTCTGGCATTTCAGCCGTCTTCGGCCCGGCTTGCTTGAATCCTGATGGAGCAGTGAGAAAGGGACTCATGTCTGAGTATACCCTGCCACACCTATAGTGGCCAAAATCGATTTACAAAAGGGGGTGGTGATGAACAGAGTGTCTGAATTGAGCAGACCACTCTTACCCAGTCCAAAGATCAGGGCTTGATCCATCACCGTTATTTATCTCACTGCCCCATCCCAGCTCAGAACCTGGCTATATGCAAATCAGTCTGTCCCTGGCCCAGTGCATCATGGGAACAGGGCAGACTAAACTACCAAGCCAATTCTTTACCAGGAAAGAGACAAGCTACCGGGGACCGGTTTCTGGCATTTCAGCCATCTTCGGCCCGGCTTGCTTGAATCCTGATGGAGCAGTGAGAAAGGGACTCATGTCTGAGTATACCCTGCCACACCTATAGTGGCCAAAATCGATTTACATAAGGGGGTGGTGATGAACAGAGTGTCTGAATTGAGCAGACCACTCTTACCCAGTCCAAAGATCAGGTCTTGATCCATCACCGTTATTTATCTCACTGCCCCATCCCAGCTCAGAACCTGGCTATATGCAAATCAGTCTGTCCCTGGCCCAGTGCATCATGGGAACAGGGCAGACTAAACTACCAAGCCAATTCTTTACCAGAAAGGAGACAAGCTACCGGGGACCGGTTTCTGGCATTTCAGCCGTCTTCGGCCCGGCTTGCTTGAATCCTGATGGAGCAGTGAGAAAGGGACTCATGTCTGAGTATACCCTGCCACACCTATAGTGGCCAAAATCGATTTACAAAAGGGGGTGGTGATGAACAGAGTGTCTGAATTGAGCAGACCACTCTTACCCAGTCCAAAGATCAGGGCTTGATCCATCACCGTTATTTATCTCACTGCCCCATCCCAGCTCAGAACCTGGCTCTATGCAAATCAGTCTGTCCCTGGCCCAGTGCATCATGGGAACAGGGCAGACTAAACTACCAAGCCAATTCTTTACCAGAAAGGAGACAAGCTACCGGGGACCGGTTTCTGGCATTTCAGCCGTCTTCGGCCCGGCTTGCTTGAATCCTGATGGAGCAGTGAGAAAGGGACTCATGTCTGAGTATACCCTGCCACACCTATAGTGGCCAAAATCGATTTACAAAAGGGGGTGGTGATGAACAGAGTGTCTGAATTGAGCAGACCACTCTTACCCAGTCCAAAGATCAGGGCTTGATCCATCACCGTTATTTATCTCACTGCCCCATCCCAGCTCAGAACCTGGCTATATGCAAATCAGTCTGTCCCTGGCCCAGTGCATCATGGGAACAAGGCAGACTAAACTACCAAGCCAATTCTTTACCAGAAAGGAGACAAGCTACCGGGGACCGGTTTCTGGCATTTCAGCCTTCTTCGGCCCGGCTTGCTTGAATCCTGATGGAGCAGTGAGAAAGGGACTCATGTCTGAGTATACCCTGCCACACCTATAGTGGCCAAAATCGATTTACAAAAGGGGGTGGTGATGAACAGAGTGTCTGAATTGAGCAGACCACTCTTACCCAGTCCAAAGATCAGGGCTTGATCCATCACCGTTATTTATCTCACTGCCCCATCCCAGCTCAGAACCTGGCTATATGCAAATCAGTCTGTCCCTGGCCCAGTGCATCATGGGAACAGGGCAGACTAAACTACCAAGCCAATTCTTTACCAGAAAGGAGACAAGCTACCGGGGACCGGTTTCTGGCATTTCAGCCGTCTTCGGCCCGGCTTGCTTGAATCCTGATGGAGCAGTGAGAAAGGGACTCATGTCTGAGTATACCCTGCCACACCTATAGTGGCCAAAATCGATTTACAAAAGGGGGTGGTGATGAACAGAGTGTCTGAATTGAGCAGACCACTCTTACCCAGTCCAAAGATCAGGGCTTGATCCATCACCGTTATTTATCTCACTGCCCCATCCCAGCTCAGAACCTGGCTATATGCAAATCAGTCTGTCCCTGGCCCAGTGCATCATGGGAACACGGCAGACTAAACTACCAAGCCAATTCTTTACCAGAAAGGAGACAAGCTACCGGGGACCGGTTTCTAGCATTTCAGCCGTCTTCGGCCCGGCTTGCTTGAATCCTGATGGAGCAGTGAGAAAGGGACTCATGTCTGAGTATACCCTGCCACACCTATAGTGGCCAAAATCGATTTACAAAATGGGGTGGTGATGAACAGAGTGTCTGAATTGAGCAGACCACTCTTACCCAGTCCAAAGATCAGGGCTTGATCCATCACCGTTATTTATCTCACTGCCCCATCCCAGCTCAGAACCTGGCTATATGCAAATCAGTCTGTCCCTGGCCCAGTGCATCATGGGAACAGGGCAGACTAAACTACCAAGCCAATTCTTGCTTGAATCCTGATGGAGCAGTGAGAAACGGACTCATGTCTGATTATATGCCAGCTGCTCTACAATATATGCAAGGGTTAATAGGAGGATCAGATCTGGATCAAAGAGTTAATAACCTGTCTACGAAAGTATATGCTACGGTGTTAGGGACAGATGCGGGAAACTGCTTTTTAAACTGTATCGATTTTGGCTACTTTAAAAGAACCAAGTTCAAGACACTTTCCGCTGCTGTTAAGATTTGGATTGCCTTCTTGAGAAGAAGTAAATTGGAGAAATACAATAGATATATTAGACTCTATAAAAACAGGTCATTTCCTCAAGCAATCTTCGCAGACGAAGTAATGTTAGAATGGGTAAACAACGGTATTGGGGACAGATTGGGGACTTATTTGATGCAGAGGGGATGGTACAGTTTGCAGATCTAAGAACTAAGCATGGTATCGATAACAGAGGCTTTTTCAAGTATCTCCAGGTCAGGAGTTTTTTTAATAATAAATTAGGGGGGTCAGTTGGAGTGAGTAGGAAGTGAGTAGGAATGAGATACTGGAAAAAATCAGACTTTTGGGGGATCGCACCATTAGGTCCTTTTATACACAGCAGGAATTTCTGTTCCTGGCAATATCAGTATACAGATTGACCTTAGCAAGGGCATCGCTCGACAAAAATCCACTGGCAATACAAACCTGGCTGGCTAATCTGTTGAATGCATATAATATGGAGAAGAATATTTATGCACGAAAAGGAAAAGGGGAAGGACATTAGGTCTAAGAATATGGCAACCCATAAGTAGGTGGAAGGAAGGATTTGGGCTGCAGGTAGACCCAAGAAGGGCTTAATGTTTGATGGTGGTAAAGTAAGAAACATAAATAATGTTTGTAGAAATGCGCAACAAAATGTTTGTATATCTTGCAATAGAGTGGTAAAGTAAGAAATATAAATAAGGTTTGTGGAAATGCACAAAGAAATGTTTGTATATCTTGTAATAGAGCTTATATAGCTATGAAGCATGAAGTATTAATGCTGAACAATGTACAATGTTGAAAGTGTGTGCAACACGGAAAATTTATAAATATAATTTAAAAAAAGGCTGTTAGCTCAAGCTTGCGAGCTAAAGTGCCCTATTCTTGTTCAGATCCCAGTCATCAACTTAACCAAAAATCACAAACTCTACTATTTTCTCTTCTCTTCTGGCGATTAGATATTTTTGTGCAATCTCCATATCCCTTTATTGGGCTTCAGACATCCTCTATGATGTTTTTGTACAACAGGATCTAGATCCTGGCACTCTTGTATATTGTTTACAGTGTATGTTCCTAGCCCATCCCTTGCACTTCTGTGTTATAAGTGACTAGATGAAAGGTTTCCTAGATCTGTAGCTGATAACTTTGGTGCCTGCCCACTGGAGGTTTAATGGTTTTGTTGAAAGGAGGGATCTTCCTGCCACAGGACATTTGTGGGATTGAATGAAACTATGTGCTTAGTTCGAGGAGCTTCAGGTTCTTAGTCCTGAGTTCAACAAACTGACTAAGATTGGAAGTACAAAAGGGCTAGTCTTGAGATGCTGCACCTCCTAAAACCAACGGTTCTCTCGAGTTGGTAATGGATGTGCTATTCTCCCTCCCACCGTGTATACAATATCAGATGGTACTGACCATCATCAGCACAATTCAACCAGTTGAGTGGACTCAGCAAACTCTTCAGTATGGAGCAAAGCAAGGTTAGTATCACTGACCACACCCATTAAAGATCAAACTTAGGAGCAATTCAATAGCATTGTGCCAACTAAAAACAAGCATTTGTAAAGCCAATAGAATTCGGGTTATATCCTGATTAAGAATATCTTTTTGATCTAGGTCTAAAGGATTAACTTAATCTGCTAACCAAGCTTTCGCCTCATCTTCTGAGACTTCACCTTCTTCGAAAGAGAGATCCCGAAAATATTCTGTAAATGCCTCATCCAGCTCCAATTCACTGGTTAACTTGGCATCTGACTGTCCTACTGTTGGACCTAGATTACCCAAGTCTACATAAGGTAGCTTGGCACAGTAGTGGCTACAGCTAACTCAAGGCGTTGGTAAAGTACTTACAAGTCTCCCTCACAGTAACTCAGTGATGAACCACTAAAATGAAGACACAACACCACTGTTTGGAAAAATACCGTTACCTTTTATAAAAATAATATGACTCTTGGGATTCAAATTATACAAGATACGACATCAGATTCTCACAGAAATAATCATTATACTTTTGCTTTGGAAAAATACATTTCACTCTTCTTGCTGTGGAAAAAGGGCAGTAAACCACATTCTATTGTCAAGGGTTCAGTAATGAATAAAGGTAACTCTTTTTATAATTAAGAGAATCCCATTAGATTCACACTATGCAGGGTTACTTTACATTAATACACAATGTCAACAATACTTCACCAATTGAACCTGCCAATTCACTGGTTATTTTATCACATTCAGGGCTATGATCTCTATCCCCTTATCCACTATGTCACAGTATGGTTTTTAAGAGGACCAAAATGGTCGGGGCACCCTGTTTGACGCTAGAACTGGTAAGGTTTCTTTTAACTTTATTCACTAGTGCCCAGAACTTTCCTTCCTCACCCCCACTCTCCTTACTGTCTTGGTGGCCGGTACGCCACAGTCCACAGGTCTCTAGATGGTACCCGCCTCCTGGGCTTCCCCAACCAGCTGCTTTCCTGTTGCTGGTGTGGGGGAAACACTTGTTGTCTTCCTCGGCCCAAGCGCGCTCCCACTTAACAGCGCTGAGCAAGGGGGTCTGGGTACAGCTCAGCGCGATGACTCGTTTAACAGCAGGGCGCTAGGGGGGGGGGGCGGTCAGTCTTCCTCTCAGGCGCTGGCTCCACAGTTAGCGCTCGAGCGCGGGGGATTACTGCAGCCGAGGCGGCGCTTCGGGAATCCTTCCGGCGCCTCCTCAGCTAAGCCGATGAACGCGCTGAACCTCTGGGCATGCGCGATGCTCCTCGATGGCTCCGCCTCCGCTCCCGCCTCTTGAGTCGCGCTGCTCCTCGGCGCCTGCGCGATCCTCGCCGGTCACCTCACCTCTCAGGTTAAACGCTGCACTCCTGGGCCTGCCCGACCCTAGGCCCCTCCTGCTTCCAATAGCGGACGCGCTGAGGACATGCGCGGAAGCGCTTCCTGACTTCCACTGACGCGACCGGTGCCCCCGGGGTCCCGCAGTCAGCGAACACAGCGCCGCTCTCCACACGCAGTCACCTCCCACACCGGCTTCTCAGGAAGGATGTGCACACACGGCGCCCTCGCTCCTCAGGTCACCACAGGCTCCACAGTCCCCCGACCTCACCAGGGCACTTCAAGGGGTCCACAGCTGTTTCGTCACACTGGTAGGTGCAGCGCTGGGCAGGGGATGTGAGAATGATTTTCAGAAAGAATGTCCTGTCAGCTTTTACTGGGGTGCAGGTTAAGAAGGGTCTTCCTGTACACACCGGTTGCTTTTCTTCTGAATAGTTGATGTAGGGGGAGGGATTGGTCAGAGGCTGAAGGGGGAACAACCCTCTGAAGAAACTGTCAGCCTCAGAGACAAACTAGCTGCTCTCAGTGTGTCCACCTCCTCTCACCACTGCCTCACTCCTCCACTCTTGGGTCAGCACAAAATGGCTGCTGGTCACTGGCCTTATATAGGGTGGCCTGAGACCTGCAGAAGTCTCTAGTTAATTCCAGAAAGTTCCCTAATGTTATCCTATGGACCTGTCCTCCAGTAGTGTCCGTTATGGCAGTTGGTGGACACCATTTTAGGTCTCTGGAGATCCCTAGATTTTCAAGGGGGCTGACTAGGCCTCACAGGTTATGAGGGAAAAATGGCGTCATTGCCAAGGAACACCTAGCCCCCTGACAGCATTAAAAATTCCTGATGGACATATGTAAAAATAAAAATAGAAACTCTGGGAGGCTAAGGGGGACAAAAATAAATAATAATGGTTAGAGTCTCCCCAGAAGCAGTCAGGTCTAACACGCGTCCCCCCCAGCTGAAAGTGGGGAGAACTACCCAACCCCTTGGGAGTCCTCATCACTAAGGCGGAAATACCTGGATAGACCGTCTGCATTGGCATGGTCCGTCCCAGGTCGGTGTTCCACCCTAAAGTCCATTCCCTGTAGGGAGATGGACCACCTCAGCAACTTGGGATTCTCCCCCTTCATTTGCATCAGCCAAAGAAGGGGGCGATGGTCGGTCTGAACTAGGAAGTGCGAGCCAAACAAGTATGGCCGCAGCTTCTTCAGGGCCCAAACCACCGCAAAGGCTTCTCTCTCAATTGTACTCCACCTCCTTTCCCTGGGGAGTAGTCTCCTAGACAGGAAGACCACGGGTTGATCCAAGCCCTCATCATTTAGCTGCGATAACACTGCCCCAATGCCATGTTCTGACGCATCTGTTTGGACAATGAATTCTCTAGCAAAATCAGGGGCCTTGAGAATGGGAGCGGAACACAATGCTTGTTTCAAGGTCATGAAGGCTCGCTGGCAAGCCTCCGTCCAGACTACCCGTCGGGGTTGCTTCTTGGAAGTAAGTTCAGTGAGGGGTGCCACGATAGTGCCATACCCCTTCACGAAGCGACGGTAGTATCCAGTGAGGCCCAGGAAGGCTCGGACCTCTGTTTGAGTCTTGGGGGGCTCCCAGGCGATGATAGCCTCAATCTTTGCCTGGAGGGGCTGCACCGTCCCTCTGCCCACCAAGTGACCTAGGTACACCACCGACCCCTGTCCGATCTGACACTTGCTGGCCTTGACTGTCAAGCCAGCCTGTTGCAGGGCATGAAGAACAGCCTGCAGATGCTGCAAATGGTCCTCCCAGCTGCTACTGAAGACAGCAATGTCATCCAGGTATGCAGCAGAGAAAGCTTCCATTCCAGGAAGGACCCTGTTCACCAGCCGCTGAAAAGTGGCAGGGGCATTCTTGAGCCCAAAGGGCATCACACGAAATTGGTAGTGTCCCTGAGGTGTAGAGAAGGCTGACCTTTCCTTCGCCTCCTCGGTAAGGGAAATCTGCCAGTACCCTGAAGTTAGGTCAAAGGTACTTAAGTATTGAGCAGCTCCCAGCCGGTCAATAAGCTCATCCGCCCGTGGGATAGGATGTGCATCAGTTTTGGTTACTGAGTTCAAGCCTCGGTAATCCACACAGAATCTCAATTCAGGTGTGGTGCCTGGTGGGGCAGCTTTTGGTACCAGAACCACCGGGCTAGACCAAGGGCTTCCAGAAGGTTCAATCACTCCCAGCTCCAGCATCTTGGCAACTTCACTCTTGATGCTGGCCTTCACCTTGTCCGACAGCCGGTAGATTTTAGACTTCACAGGTGGGCTGTCTCCTGTGTCCACGTCATGGGTACACAGGTGGGTCCTACCCGGGACAAGGGAGAACAGAGAAGAAAATTGCTCCAGGATCTGGCGGCAATCACTCCGCTGTTCAGGAGTTAGGGATGGCGAGAGAATTACTCCCTCCACCGACCCATCCTTTTCTTGGGACGAGAGAAGATCAGGGAGAGGTTCGCTTTCTTCTTCCTCTGCTCCGTCGGTTACCATCATTAAGACAACCTCGGGCCTCTCATGATGTGGCTTGAGGCGATTGGCATGCAGCACCCTGTGGGGCTGCCTCGGGGTCTTAAGATCCACCAAGTAGGTGGACTTCCCCTTCTTCTCCAAAACCTCAAAGGGGCCTGTCCAACGGTCCTGGAGGGCATTTAGCTCTCCAGGTTCCATCACCCACACTTTCTGTCCAGGCTCCAGTTCCACTGGGTGAGCGTTGTGGTCATACCACTCTTTCATAACTGCTTGGCTGGCCTCCAAGTTGTCTGAAGCTTGCTTCCACAACTTAGCCATTTGGCTCCGGAAGGCCAGCATGTAGCTCACCACGTCCTGGGGAAGCTTCCTGGGAGTCCGTTCCCATCCGTCTTTCACCAGGCTGAGAGGTCCCGGTACAGGGTGCCCGTACAAAAGTTTGAAGGGGCTGAAGCCCACTCCCTTTTGTGGCACTTCCCTGTAAGAAAACAAGAGACAGGGTAGGAGGATGTCCCATTTCCTCCGCAGGCTCTCAGGTAGACTCCGTATCATACCTTTCAAGGTTTTGTTAAACCTTTCCACAAGACCATTGGTTTGTGGGTGATAAGGAGTGGTAAACCGATAGGTAACTCCGCACTCCTTCCACATAGCCCGCATGTATGCTGAAAGGAAGTTAGTCCCCCTGTCGGACACAACCTCCTTGGGGAAACCCACTCGGGTGAAGATCCCCATCAGGGCCCTTGCCACCACAGGTGCAGTGATGGTCCTCAGAGGTATTGCCTCTGGGTACCGTGTGGCATGATCCACCAAAACCAGTATGAACCGGTGACCAGCTGAAGTTGGTGGATCCAATGGCCCCACAATGTCGATGCCCACCCTCTCAAAGGGGGTGCTAACGACAGGTAGTGGTTCCAGGGGAGCTTTTAGCTTCACCCCTGTTTTCCCACTAGCTTGGCAAGACACACACGTCCGACAATATGTATCAGACGCCACTTTCATTCGAGGCCAGTAGAAGTGGGGGACAAGCCGGGCAAAGGTCTTGTCCTGTCCTAGATGTCCTGCCAATGGTATCTCATGAGCCAGTTCCAGTAGAAAGGCTCTAAAGCATTGAGGGACCACCAAGGCTCTGGCTGAACCATGGCCAGGTGCCTTGGGCTCACTGTAGAGGAGTCCATCCTCCCAGTAAATCCGGTAGCTCCCTTCAATGTTTCCTGCTGCCTGGGCGTTGGCCTGTTGCCGCAGCCCCTCGAGAGTAGGACACTCTTTCTGAGCTTCACAGAATTCTTCCTGGGAAGGACCTCCCTCCACATGCCATTCGGTAGGGATGGGTAGGTTTTCCAGGGAAGCAACATTCTCCCCTGTGGACTCCAGATCCACCTCCGCAGGTGGTCCATCTGTCTCACGAGGTGGAGATGTCGAGGCAGGGTCCTCCAGCCTCCTGTCCTTCTCCTCTCTGGCAGCCGGCTGGGCCATTGTTCCAGGCTCCAGCGCAAGTGAACTCCCCCTTCGGGCAGTCGCGGACCTTGTGCTGACACAAGTCCAGTCAGGGGGTCCCAGCATCTCAGAGTGAGTCTGGTACTCCACCCTCCTCCAAGCATTGTGCTCCATATCATTCCCCAACAGGCAGTCAACAGGCACGGCAGGGCTTACGGCAACTCGAAGTGGACCGGCAACCCCTCCCCACTCAAAGGGAACCTCAGCCACAGGGTAGTGGCCCAATCTGCCGTCAGCCATTACGGCGTGATGGAGTACATCTGGGATGACCTGCTCTGGAGACACCAGCTGACTCCTTACCATAGTCATGCTGGCTCCTGTATCTCTCAGAGCCTCCCCTCTACGGCCATTGATGGTGACCCACTGCTCATACTTAGTAGTATTAGAGGGCAGTTGGGTCTTTGGAACCATCTCCTTATCTCCTAGGGACACTAAAGTGACACCCGCCCGCTCCCCTCCATTAACCAAAGGCATCTCCTCCCCGAGCACTACACTAGTGATTCCCGGGGCTCTTCCTCCAGTGGGAGGGGGTGGTCTTTTTGGGCATCTCACATCTCCTTTATAGTGTCCCACACCACCACACTCAAAACAATGAACAACCCTTGGCTGCTGGCTGTGGCCAGGGGTAGGGTTGCGAGGGGGGTTACTTTTAGGGATGAATCCTCTGCCCCTTCCTTGCGAAGTATTTTGTGGCCCTTTTGAGAACTCCCTCTTAGTTTCCCCTCCCTCTTTCTTCTGGGGGGCGCCCTGTCCATGCTTCTGGGAATCCCCTCCAGTCCCCTTAGTCGACACCCGGGTACTAACCCAGATGTCCGCCTCCTCAGCAAGCTTCCTGGGGCTGGTCAGCTTGCTGTCCACCAGATGCTGTCGTAGTTCGGGAAGACACTTCTCGAGTAGGTGTTCCTTGAGTATGAGGTCATATAGTCCCTCATAGTCCCCTACCTCGCTGCCTCTTACCCAACCCTCCAGGGCCTTCCTGGAGTAGTCCAAAAAATCTACCCAGTTTTGCGTGCCCAGCTTGTAGCTGCCCCGGAACTTTTGCGTATATTTCTCAGGGGTCAACCCAAACTTCCTGAGCAGCGCTGACTTCATAGCCGGGTAGTAGGTCTGTTCACTTGGATCAAGGGCCAACAAAGTATCCCTGCCAGTGGGGGGCATGTATTTATATAACCCACCTCCCCAGTGGACTTCCAGGATCCCATGGGCCCTCAGCGAGACCTCGTAGGCGGCTAGCCATTTGGCAATGTCATCACTGGGTACATAGCATGCCATAATATCTTTTGGTAGGTACGGTCTGGGTTCCCTGGTGTTGGTCTGGATATCGCTGCCACCATTCTCTGGTTTGGGGGTTCGTAGATTTAGGGCTTGTAAATCCATCTCTTTGATGGTCCGCTCATGCTCCAACCTCTTTTCCTCCCTCACCATGTCCATCCTGGCTAATTCTATTCTCATCCTCCTCTCCTCCCTCCTGTCTTCTAACTCGGCGTCGGTCAGGCCCCTCTCTGACACACTACTGCCCACTCTGGAAGGTGTCCTAGGACCTGTTACAAGGTTCTCCCCTCCCGTCTGGTACAGTGTTGCGGTCTCCAGGACAGTGTCCTTGTCACTCCCCTCAGGATCTACCTCCTCCCCGGAATGAGCCTCTACCCATGCCCGGATACTGGTCAGCAGCTCAACTTTCCTGGCGCCTTTCTTGAAAAACACCCCCTGCTGCTGACACCATTCCTTCAATTGGGTCACAGTATAATTTTCCAGCTCTTCCACATTTATCTCCATTTCTATTTGGAGTATAAACTTCTTCCCAGGAGAAATCCACAAAGTAACCTGGGGTCAACCTCCACCCACCGCCAGAAGTCAATTTAGAAAAATCAAAATTTAAATTAGGAGGGCCGCAGGGAGAAAACTCCAGGTGAGGTCTCGTGGTTGGCACTACGTTACTAATAAGTGAGTGTAAGTACAAATCCGTGATCCCACCGCTGCCACCAATTATGTTGGACCTAGATTACCCAAGTCTACATAAGGTAGCTTGGCACAGTAGTGGCTACAGCTAACTCAAGGCGTTGGTAAAGTACTTCAAGTCTCACTCACAGTAACTCAGTGATGAACCACTAAAATGAAGACACAACACCACTGTTTGGAAAAATACCGTTACCTTTTATAAAAATAATATGACTCTTGGGATTCAAATTATACAAGATACGACATCAGATTCTCACAGAAATAATCATTATACTTTTGCTTTGGAAAAATACATTTCACTCTTCTTGCTGTGGAAAAAGGGCAGTAAACCACATTCTATTGTCAAGGATTCAGTAATGAATAAAGGTAACTCTTTTTATAATTAAGAGAATCCCATTAGATTCACACTATGCAGGGTTACTTTACATTAATACACAATGTCAACAATACTTCACCAATTGAACCTGCCAATTCACTGGTTATTTTATCACATTCAGGGCTATGATCTCTATCCCCTTATCCACTATGTCACAGTATGGTTTTTAAGAGGACCAAAATGGTCGGGGCACCCTGTTTGACGCTAGAACTGGTAAGGTTTCTTTTAACTTTATTCACTAGTGCCCAGAACTTTCCTTCCTCACCCCCACTCTCCTTACTGTCTTGGTGGCCGGTACGCCACAGTCCACAGGTCTCTAGATGGTACCCGCCTCCTGGGCTTCCCCAACCAGCTGCTTTCCTGTTGCTGGCGTGGGGGAAACACTTGTTGTCTTCCTCGGCCCAAGCGCGCTCCCACTTAACAGCGCTGAGCAAGGGGGTCTGGGTACAGCTCAGCGCGATGACTCGTTTAACAGCAGGGCGCTAGGGGGGGGGCGGTCAGTCTTCCTCTCAGGCGCTGGCTCCACAGTTAGCGCTCGAGCGCGGGGGATTACTGCAGCCGAGGCGGCGCTTCGGGAATCCTTCCGGCGCCTCCTCAGCTAAGCCGATGAACGCGCTGAACCTCTGGGCATGCGCGATGCTCCTCGATGGCTCCGCCTCCGCTCCCGCCTCTTGAGTCGCGCTGCTCCTCGGCGCCTGCGCGATCCTCGCCGGTCACCTCACCTCTCAGGTTAAACGCTGCACTCCTGGGCCTGCCCGACCCTAGGCCCCTCCTGCTTCCAATAGCGAACGCGCTGAGGACATGCGCGGAAGTGCTTCCTGACTTCCACTGACGCGACCGGTGCCCCCGGGGTCCCGCAGTCAGCGAACACAGCGCCGCTCTCCACACGCAGTCACCTCCCACACCGGCTTCTCAGGAAGGATGTGCACACACGGCGCCCTCGCTCCTCAGGTCACCACAGGCTCCACAGTCCCCCGACCTCACCAGGGCACTTCAAGGGGTCCACAGCTGTTTCGTCACACTGGTAGGTGCAGCGCTGGGCAGGGGATGTGAGAATGATTTTCAGAAAGAATGTCCTGTCAGCTTTTACTGGGGTGCAGGTTAAGAAGGGTCTTCCTGTACACACCGGTTGCTTTTCTTCTGAATAGTTGATGTAGGGGGAGGGATTGGTCAGAGGCTGAAGGGGGAACAACCCTCTGAAGAAACTGTCAGCCTCAGAGACAAACTAGCTGCTCTCAGTGTGTCCACCTCCTCTCACCACTGCCTCACTCCTCCACTCTTGGGTCAGCACAAAATGGCTGCTGGTCACTGGCCTTATATAGGGTGGCCTGAGACCTGCAGAAGTCTCTAGTTAATTCCAGAAAGTTCCCTAATGTTATCCTATGGACCTGTCCTCCAGTAGTGTCCGTTATGGCAGTTGGTGGACACCATTTTAGGTCTCTGGAGATCCCTAGATTTTCAAGGGGGCTGACTAGGCCTCACAGGTTATGAGGGAAAAATGGCGTCATTGCCAAGGAACACCTAGCCCCCTGACAGCATTAAAAATTCCTGATGGACATATGTAAAAATAAAAATAGAAACTCTGGGAGGCTAAGGGGGACAAAAATAAATAATAATGGTTAGAGTCTCCCCAGAAGCAGTCAGGTCTAACACCTACCATATCCCGTTAATGTGGTTCTTGGTTAAATCTGTGTTGATCTTCCAGGCTAAGAGCATTCCTGCTCCCTCCCCATACTCGAATTAAGCCAATGTACTTGCGGCTCATCTTTTTCTGATCTGATTTAGAAGGATTTCTTCCATTTGGTTTTACACTAATAACAATCTCTCTTCTATCGATATATTCCTGTTGTTGGTCATATTTCTACTTCTATCTATCTCTAGATTTATTATTTCTTCCTTTAGTTTATCTAACTTGAGCCTATATTGTTTATTTCTATCACTGAGTATGCTTGGAATCTTACCCCTGATAAAAGCATTCTGAGTCTCCCATATTACCCCCATCGGGGCAGAGCCGCTAATCATTTGAAGAAATCCACTTATTTCTGTTTTTAGGACATCCATTGTTGCTGTCTCTACCAAGATAGTACGATCCAAGGTCCACCTCCTTTCCGGTCTGCTATTATTCCTGAGTGTATTACTGCTGCTGAATGGTCTGAAAGATGTGCTACTATATATTCTATGTCTAAAACATCTTCTGTAAGGCTCGCCTCTACCAACAAAAAAAAATAATCAATCCTCGATCTGTGCCTGTATTTCTTATTATGGAACGAGGTGCCCTGCAAAACTCCTATCTCTCTCTCCATAGATCACAAAGAGCGTATTGCCTCATCATAGATTTTAGAAAAGCCCGGGATATCGGAGTGGGTATAGCCCTGTTTTTACTAGTTTTATCTAAACGTAGATCCAAAATGATATTAAAATCTCTTGCCATTATAACAGGGCCAGGGAAATCTAACAGGTTGGTATATACTGTCTTTAGAGTTTGACAATCATCATGGTTCAGGCCATAGCACCCCACTAGAGTTAGTGGGCGATCTCCTCTTATTATATTTGCTATAATCCATCTACCAGCCTTATCAACCTGCATTTCTAGTAAGCAGATGCCCCCCCCCTTGTTGTTTCACTACTATAGCCACCCCTCTTATATTGATGGTCTGCTCTGTGCACACCACCTTCTATACCCATCTTTGGTTCCCAAACCATTTCATACCCTCCTCCTTTATCAGGTGTGTCTCTTGTAGGATCAGGATTTGTGCTGGAGAGTCTCTGAAATACTGTAATATTCTATATTTTCTACACCTCATACATAGCCCATTGACATTCCATGTTAATATCTGCATCATCTTCCTACTATTCTTTCCCTGTTCGTAAACTGAGCATCACATCATATAATATCTACCTTCTGTGTGTTCGAGGTGTATGAGGTACTTTAAAAAAAAAATCCTGCATGCACCCCACCCTTTGCACCCTCCCTACCCCCCCTTGGAGAACCCACCCCTAATTCCTGCTGGGCCTAGTGATGGTCCCATTTTCTTCCCAGCCCTCCATGACACACCACCACCGACCCCTAGACACATAAAGAAAACTTGTATGAGCCCCCCAGTGTTATCTCCTACCACCACCTCTTGCTAGTATACCAATCTCTGAACTCATCCCTCCCCATTTTAATAACTTACAGAATGTCATCTGCTTTCTGACACTTTTCAAAAAATGCATTTTGTTATTGTGCGTAACTCTAAGGACTGCTGGAAATTTAGGCTGTGCCAATGCTCCTGCTTTTCTGAACTCCTCAAGGCGCTTTCACAATTCCCACTGTCTATCCAGGGTGACCCATGCCAGTTCCGATCTAATTTCCATAAAAAATCCTTCCGCTTTAGAGTTTTCAGTTTGAATGCAAATAAAAATAATTTCTCTTTCAGAGTATAAATTGAAAGTTAAGCAGGATTTTCTGTGGTTTCACTCTATTTGGGTTCCTCCTAAATGGGTCTCTGTGTATCAGTTGAATATCTTTTTCTATGGTCGCCTCGCCTTCTTCAATTTGGAGGGATTCTTTTATTAACAAACCACAAATGATTTCAGGTTGTCCCCTTCCCTCCCCTCTGGGACATTCAATATTCTCAAATTATTCTTCCTAGAATTATTTTCAAGGTGTTCCACCTTCTTCTGCATTTCTTGTTCTCCTCGTTGTAGTCCTAGGATCTACTTTTTACTATCATTTAGATCCTTCTTGAACTCCCCGACGTTAGTCTCCAGTATTTGTGTTCTTGCTGTCAGAGAGTCTATTTTTTTCTCTAAAACCACACAGAAGTTACGTTTCTCACCCTGATTTGCCTCCGATACCGCAAAACCTTTTCTGATGTCCCCAGAGAGTGAGGAAAACATATCTTTGAGTGAACCCCCTGTGGCCCCAACATCTTCTTTCGCACCTCCCAAAAATGTTAGGCATCTGTCCGAAGAAAGTCTTTCCTCATTTTTGTCTAATGTATTTTCACCCATCCGGGCCTCACCCTTCTCGTCTACAACTTTTTCTAGTACTACTTCTTCTATTTGTGGCTCCCATTAGCAGGTTATACCCCCTTCAGCAGACATCCCAAACCATCCTGGGCTCTTTTCCTTGTTTTCTTCCTGACTTTTAAGGATGGCCACTGGTGGGAGAACCTTGAAGAAGGTCCTCAAAGAGGGGGTAATTTGTATCCCCTTTAATCTAGACCCCTTTGTAATGGTTCCAGGGGTAGTATCAAAGTTGTTAAAGGGAGGCCCTCCATCCTGCTCCGGGCTTGGTTCGGTATCCACACCTTCTTCTTCCCGCTGCCCTCGACAGTGAAACACTCTTCCTTCTTCCCTCTTGAAGACAGGGAGAGCTTCACTCCCTCTACTGTTTGGGAGAGCAGTACTTGTGCTGACGCTGCTCCAACTGCCTCTAGGGAGACCTTGTGCTGCTGCCATGCGGATCTTCTGAAGCTCCAGGGCAGGTGCAAAACGAACAGGATCCCCCGCTGTCTTCCCTTAGTGACTCCATGCCCTCCGCTGTGACCACAGCGACCGTGATAGTGACCGAGAACGACTTTGTAAGGCACGGGTAGTTAGGGAGGGGGGTTAATAACACCTACGGTGGTGGTGTGCATGGCGGAGCCTAGCGACCGGACTAGATGGAAGCCACCATTTTCCCCGTAAATTGCCTAGTGGGCTGATCTACATTGTTTATGAGTTTCCAACACAGAAATGTCAGAAGTAGACTTAGCCAATACCCCTTTATGTATTATCCTTTTGAATTATTTTCAAAATGTTGGCAGAGAGCCATAGTTGTCTCTAGACCAAACCTAAGAAGAACTCGAAATTCGTAAATTGCAAAATATAAAAAGGAATGAGCAATTCAGACGAGTGACTGTAAAAGAGGACGTGTTAAAAACAATTTGATGGATTCAAACTCATATCATTATAGTTCTGTTTAAACTTTATGTAAAAGCATTTGGCATATTATGATTAATTTAAATTATTATACAACAAAGCATTAACCAAGAAGCCAAGGATGTAAATAACCAAAGAGCTAATTACTTAAAACACCGATTTATAGAGTGGGATTAAACAACACATTTCTATGTGAATAGATAATGGAACGCACATGTATGTGTCTGAGAGCTACCAAAAAGGTCATCTCACATGAAAAGCATTGTTAGACCAGACAATAGGCACACCTGGATATATTTCTCAGAAAAGCAAGCAGAGTTTCATCATTGTGTTCACAAGTACTGAATAAAAAATACTTTGCAAGAAGGGCAGCCATGATTCAACACTAATCAGACTCTTAAATGCATGATGTCTATTGTATCTGCAACTTGCTTGATTGTATTGCTTAGATACACGAAAACACATCATTTTTAGATTCACATTTGGAGATGTAAAAATATTACAGTTAAAGGTGTTAGATGTTTAACTTTATATGCATACAGCAACCTCCTAGGAGATGAAATTGCCTCTTGTTAATCAGTCCGTATACCGAGTTAAAATAGCATTGGACCTTTTTTTCACCAGATCTGTCTTATAAAAAAGAAGGTACTGGATATGATTTGATGGAGAGGAAAGAAAATGAATTCTACCTTTTGAGGCACCCGCTGTTTTTGCTGCACATTTATATTCACATCATTATATCCATTTGTAGACATCATGCTGTACATGAAAGCTATCAAGCTAGAATGAGATTAGGTTGTTCCTTTTGTGAAGACACAAAGACATGAATTTAGCAGTTTGTATTGCACGACATTCATAATGGCATTACAGAAAGCCTTTGTAAGGCTAGATGAAATACTGAGAGAAATAATCCCTTTGTTGTTTTTGAATAATACAAGTATTATTTCTGTACGCTGTGCACTGCTTTCTAAGCTCAGGTGCAGTGGGAATGCATAGGTCTTATGTTCCAGCCCATGGCTCTAGCATTTTACAATATACCAAGCACTTAATTCAGTGGATATTGGCAAATCGATTTTAGTAGACTCGAGTTTGCAGGCAATTTTGGGTTCATCGAATTTCACGTTTTTTCTAAAGATGATGATGATGGCTCTAAAGGCCCAAGTAGCAGCAGCGCCTAATCTACAAACTTTGCAGATAAACCAGGTTGTCACTGAATTTATTAAAGGGAAATGCGAAAATGGTACCAGGAGCAGGCACTTTATCTGGAATCATCCAGCAGCGAACATGTTCGGCTGCGATTTAGATTGATTAACTCTAGGAGAGAGACCTGCCAGATAGATAGATACATCTATTAGCTTCTGGTTAATTTGCAATGCAATAATCCTTTGTTAACAACTCATAATAATGAAATACATAAATCGCAATTTACACATTACAAGCGTCAAATTATCGGCCAGATTCATCAAGCCGAAAACAGCTCGCAAAGAGCCAGATTCTGAAAATCTGGCCCTTTGCGAGCGCTATTTTTGCATTTGGGATTCATCATCGCAAATAAGGAATGTGTAGGAATCGCAATTTATTTAGCGATTCCTACATGAATCCCGTTTTGCAAGTCCTTAATAGCGATTCCTTAATAATCGATATTAAGGACTCGCAAAACGGGGCAATGATGAATCTAGCTGTAAAAGCATTGAGTCCAAGATAAACATTCACAATATCAAAAAGGCAAACCTTTGTTGCCATACATCACGATTATTATTCAAACCTCGGGGATACTTCCAATTGGAAAATCGATAACATTCAAGAAATCCCATTAATTCTACTCACCGATTCCACTCAAAACTTTATTATACATCCAGTGAGTTTACCCACTAAGGGGCATATTATCAAGAAATGGCGTTAAAATTATCGCCGCTTTAGCGGCAGGAAACTGCAGCTAAAGCGGCGATAATGGGCTTGATAATGTGTCATTGTGAATTCCCATAGAAGCCCATGTTCTGGTGTGAACATGGGTTTCTATTGGCTAAAGCGGCGATAATTTTAACGCTGTTCCTGATAATATGCCCCCAAGTCACATTTGAATTGTTGTCAGCAGTGGTTCCCTTGAGCCAACTCTCAATGGGGCCCAGTAAGTTGAGATGTTCAACCCATAGATTCATATAGATGGTCTTCCTCCTAGGCTGCAAATCCATAGTTACAAAGCCTTCGGGAGCCAGTGGAATGAAATGACCTTCTACAATCAGCTTTCATGTATACATGGTCTACAACTAAGAGATACATACTTCAAATATACAAATATACCTCAGAAAGGCCTTCTTTTAAATATAGGTTTTTTATACTATTCAATTCAGGTAGAAAATATGAAATAGTAAAAAACATGAAGAGCCACCTATACAAAGAGTTCACCCAACCCAGCATAGCAGGTAAAGTTGCTGCACTGCGCGAGCAGAACTGCACCATATCCACTGTCTCTCTGCTCTGACACACCTTGGACAGCCATGCACCAACACATGCATTCCTACGCCATACTGCAAGGGTGTCTCTATTTTGGTTAGCATATTTGTTGTGCAGGATGAGATCCCTTTCTGTACAAAAATTATGCTTTAATGCATTTTACCCTTTGTATGTGTGCTGTGCAATGGAGCGTACATGCAAAGAGGAAATAAGAAGAGAAATTAAAACTTTTCTTCTCGTTATTCCTGCCTCATGGATTTGGTGAATATCCCTGTCTACAATTCTTTGTAGATAGTGATTAGCATTAAAACCCATGAGAGGTTGTTTGGGAACGCTCATACACAATCCACGGAATACCTCTTTGACACAACACATTGCACTGTGTTACTTTGAGTTACAAATTAACGCAATTGTAAATCCCACCAGTAGACTTTGCATTGGGTCTATGCTGAAAAAGTAATGGAACTCCAATTCAAATGCTTTTTAAATCTGGGCCGAAGTCTATACTCATCTCACTACAATGCACCACAAATTTAATCTTTTTCATTTGTCACTGCTTAATCATGAAAATTCTTTCTCCTTTCATTGGTGCCATCTATCTACATTAGATATAAATTTGTACACCGGAAATTATTTTTCAACAATCCTCTTCTGCAAATGAGGGCCAGCACAGCTTTTTGGCAAAACTTGTTCTTTTACAATAGCCTTCCTTATGACGGAACATGCTCTCATTGTTTTTAAACATTGTGGGGCATATTATCAAGGGCAGTATTCCCTCTTTGGCAGCACTTTTTGCCGCTAAAGCGCCAATATGCTTATCGGCCTATTAACAAGGCGGCGCTAACATGCATCGGCGCAAGTTTGCAGCTGAATTTCTAACACTACGCATCTTAGCAATGTACATCACTAATCAGATGCAAAGTAGGCGTTCCTTACAATAACTCCAAAGAATGACGTCGCAAACACAGCTTCGCTGTATTATCAATGCTGCCCCGGACCCATGAAGAGAAAAGGTGCGCAAAGCCCCTATTATCACATTATCCTAACGCTTGAATAAAACCTGACTTAGCATTCATGCCTATGGGAGGTGGATTGTATGGTTAAGTACACACTCTCCTATTACCAAGCTTTTCATTTGCGCTGTGAAATTATCACTGGATTTCACATGCTAATGATCATTATCACAGTATATCGCTGGATTTCTTATCGCCTTTGAGATAAGCGTTCATAATAATGCACTAACTCTGCTATGAAATCCAGCAATAGAAAAAAACGAGCTAAGCACGCTCTGCGATATTTATCGCAGTTTGTTGATAATATGCCACTGTGTATCAGAGCATGAAATCAGCCAATAATTAACATTACTCATTGATTGCCATACAATTGCTTTTATGTTTGTACTTAACTGCTTGTAACAAGCAAGGGTAAAAAAGTCCCTTAAACATCAAGAAAAGAATCTGCATAGCCAATTAGTAAATATAAATCATGAAATATTTTATTCTGAGTATCATTTGAATCTCTTGTCAACTATATCCTTTAGTAAATATGGGTAATAAAGCACAAGTACCCATGTAACATTAGGATTGATTGAAGTAGCAAGCGCCGCTCATATTCTTTCCAATGTGTGTATCTTACACCTTAAAGATTGGTCATTTGATCAACTATTTGATTTTAGTAATCCACAGTGCCTTCCCCAAATGATCGCAACATTGCATCCATAGTCTCTGTGCCCTTCGTGACCCTCACACCCCTTCTCCACTCAAAGTGCCACACCTCAGTCTCCTGTCCTGCCCAATATTTGACATCCCATATAGTGTCCAATTGCTGGAGCTACTATAAACTCCAACTCTATTGGCATATACCTACTAGGCAGGACCAGGGACACGTTAATTAATCTATTGAGGTGTTTTTCTCTTTCCAAGCTTTGGCATTAGTTCCAGCAAGTACACTACTGATGACCTGCCAATTGGCCTCACTTTCCTGTCTCCATGAATGTGACCTTTTCATAGAATGTTCTTTAGGCATTGCCTTGCCAGGTCATAGGCGTGAAATATGTATCAGGCTGAAGGTATCTATGGCATGGTGAGCTGCGGTCGCAGGGTAAATTGTGTGCAGTTTTTTAAGCGAGAGATATGTCCTATGTGGGAAACTGAATGGCAAGTGCTGCAATCTGCTATTGCAAAAGGCATTCAATGTGCATTGCAATATTGAGCCAGCCCTATTTGCCTGTTCCCAGTTGCATCCCCATATAGGTTGACTACATTATGCATGGCTTACTTAGATCCTCTTTTGTTTTCTCACTGAGAGCTTAATATTTTAATATTATGATTTGCCTACCTGAACCTAACGTAATGTCAATAGGGTGTTGTGGAAGCAATCATATTGTTAAGTCCCCAAATGGAATGCATAGTCACTATCAATCCTTCATAATACTGGAATTTACTCAGTGAGATCCCATGGGAATGAGCAAGGTTAAAAAAAGGTGGTAGTCCCCGAGTGTCTCAAGGTGGGATTGTGTGCATGCTCCCATCGTTCCTCTTTGAATACTAGGCAAATGATGTAACTTTATTTCAAGAGCCTATGCTATCTCTCTGCCAATCCTCCTCCTGTATCTACCCCATCAATATGTTGCCATCCTCACAAGCTTAATGTAGCTGTCACATGGGACATTCTGTCCCAATAATCTTTTCATAAATGGTTTGGCCAGGGTAACTGAAAATGTGTAAGTTGTCTTAATGGGTTTAGTTTCAGACATCTACTGGCCATCCACTGCACATGAATGGCCAGATAGTACAGATTGTTTTGGCTACTACCAAACCAACCTCCATTATCGGCGGGCAGCGGGTGCATAAAGGAGCATTCTGTCTTCCTAATCTCCAAATTGAATTAAAGAGTCTAATTCCTTAAATATTCTTCCAGCAATTTGCTCAAGAAGATCTGTAAAATGCTATAAGAAACTAGGTAGCACCACCATCTTGGCTAGAATAATCTTCTCTATAACTGACAGCACAAGTGACTCCTAACATTACAGACCTTCTGAGGTTCGTTAGGACCAAGGTGATGTATCTATCCAGTGCTTGTGGTTCTGCATGACATACTTGTACCACCAGATCCCGAAATGTTCCAGCCTAATTTGGCTGTTTAGCTGTTTTAAACCTTGGGTGAATTAGTATTTACTCAGTGAGAAAATTGTTGTTTTTCACCAGTTCACTCTAAGTACTGATATCTCTCCAAAGTGGTTGAACATTTCTAGGGGTCAAATATTTTCACACACCCCTTAAGTATAAAAAAAAATGGTTGGAAATTGCATGAGATGTGTCTATACGATTTTTCCCCCTGTGTTCATGTGGAAAACTAACCACCATCGCCAGGAGCTCCTCTACAGTTGCGAAAATGAGAGATGAGAGGGAGAACCCTTGCTGGGTACATTCCTAAATTCCATGTGAGTCTGACATCAGTCTCAACATATTAAACCTTATTGTTGATATGGAACACAGCAGATCCACCCATTTTAATATGTTTTATCTGAAGCCTCAGCACAGAAGAACTAAGAAGTTGTAGCCCCTCTAACTGTATCAAACTCCTTCTCCAGGTCAGTGGAAATCACCTCTGGACACGGTGCTGAGAACGGTGGCATTTCCATGACATATATAATAGATGTCTGATATTGGGGCAGTTTGACTCGCATCCAATCACTGTTGGCAGAGTCACAGTTATTGTAAGGTGCTCAGACAGTTTGGTGAGAAAACCACATTGCTCTACATCGGGGGCATAGATGCTTGGTAGTAAGAGTTCTCCTCTACATGTCCTTGCCTTGGGGTTTTAATTGCATGTTGAGAGAGGTAAACTGTGACTAGTGTCTCAATCAGATCACTGCATTCCTGTAACACCGAGTATCCTGATGAGCATAGCTGACCCTCCAGCACCTTTTCGCCTGACACACTCCTCTAAAGTGAGATGTGTTCCTTGTCAGAAAGCTATGTGGACCCATATGCATCTGAGGAATATGTACATTTTGTGTTGTTTGCTGACATTACTCAGCCTTTCCACATTACACATTATAAAGGTGTACATATATAACTAAGTCATGTCTTAAAGTGACAATTTTGGTAGCATTTATGTACTCTTCTAAACTTTTAGAGACTTAGCATATTTACCCTTGTCCTGATTGCTGACTTTTGCTTCTCCCTGCAACTGAACTGCAAAAACTGTCCCCAGCACGGAAGGACAACAATATTCTGCCCATGAACAAACACATTTCATAACCACTATCAGGTACATGCATCAAACTCGGCATTTGCGATTCCTTAATTGCGATTTTTAAGGAATCGCAATTAAGGAATTGTAAATGCCTATGCATCAAGAAATCGCTAAATAAATTGCGATTTCTTAGAATTCCTTAATTGCGATTAGCATTTTGCGAATCGCAATTAAGGAATCCCTTCCCATTCATTCCTATGGGCCTAGAGGCCCATAGGAATGAATGGGAAGACAATCTCAATTTGCGATTCGCAATTAGCTAATCGCAAATTGAGATTGCGATTTCAAGGGTGCAGGGGTGTCCAAAGGACACCCTGTTGCACCCCTGAAATCAAACAATGCACACATGTTGTGTACACACATGCCCTAAGGGCATGTGTCTGCACAACATGAAAGTAAAAAAAGTGCAAAAAATTGCATTTTTCTAACATTTCGCAAAATTACCATGAGGTCCAACCTCATGGTAATTTTTTTTCTCTAATTGCGAATTCGCAATTTTTTTTAGTTTCATGCATTGCTTTTGAGGAATCGCAAATTTGCGATTCCTTAAAAGCAATCGCACTTGAAAAAATCGCTAAAATAGCGATTTATTCACTTTTAAGTTGATGCATCCCAAATAGTGATTTGGGAATCGCAAACGGCCGAATTTTGCGATTCGCACCGTTTGCGATTCCCAAATCGCTTGATGCATGTGCCTGATAGTTCCTTCAACACCCATGGTGCGCTATGAGCTAAAGGGGAGTTGATCACAGTTTCAGGGCATGCCCACAAGCCAACCACAAATGAAATCAGCTAATATGTTTCCTCCCCAGTTTCACCCATTGATGCTACTATATTTACCTTTGATCAAGCATGCTCGGCATTACTTTACCATAATTTACAACAACAGTATCATATTAGACCACCTTCACCCTAGAGTGGCAATATGTATTATATATTTCAACATATATTTCAAGCCTGCCTTCCTCATTACACCTTTCACCACCATGTACAATGCTTTGTGTTGCTGCACAGTCATAGTGTAATCAGGAAAGAGAATGACCTTAGTGATTTCTACAACGTTGTGAACCACTATTCTGGCACGGAAAACATCCATTACAACACACTACCTTTACAACGCAACTGTTACAATGCAACTGCCTTTACATCGCATGCCATTATAACGCATGCCATTACAACGCACGTCACTACAACGCATGCCATTACAACGCATGCCATTACAACTCATACCATTACAAAGCATGCCATTACAATGCATTATACGGTAAGTAATGGGATTTTTTTTGTTTTAGGGTGGGTATGGGTTTTGGGGTACATGGGAAAAGTAATGTTTACCTCTACACTATCCAACACTTTCCCTACTGTTGCACTTACTGGATTGGGAATAGTAACTTTTGCCCATACACTAGCCAACATTTACCCTACTGTTGCACTCACTGGAGTGGATATAGTATTTGTTTCCCCCACACTATCAAACACTTACCTTACTGTTGCCCTAAAAGTAGTATGCATTGCAATGGTATGTGTTGTATTGGAATGCGTTGTTATGGTACTTTTAAAAAATGCGTTGCAATGGCATGCATTGTAAAATCATGCGATGTAATTGTAGTTGCAATTTAAAAACTGCGTTGTAAAAGCAGGCATTGTAATTGTTTGCATTGTAACGTCATATATTCTTCTGGCACAGTGAAGCAGGGCATCCTTTTTTCTGTAATTTATGATGCAGACAACCACTGATTTTGGAGGAGACTCTGCAGGGATGATATGCTGGGACCTTGTGAGCTCTCTCTACTGCATAGACATTAGAGAGGCCTCTAAGTGTCATTTCATTACACGTTCTCCGGTATGCAATCACCCGTATTTTGTTGCAGTGGAAAAAGCCTTCAATGTCTTCGGCCTATAGGGGAGGGAATACACCCTTTCAGTAAGGTTGGCAACCAGTTGAAACAGGTCCACAGTGTGAGGATGGCAACCAGTTGAAACAGGTCCACAGTGTCTGGGCTCACTGCCTTCAAGGTATCCTCATCGCCCTTTATCCTTTCTGCCGGCTTTGATTGATTATCACGCACTAGTCTCACATCAACTACTACTGTGTACATTTTCTTTTAGACTACATCCCTTCTGGTTTCTGTAGCTGCTAGGCTCTTTCCCAGTTTGTCTTAGGAGGTTTTCATTTCAGTGCATTGTTGGATTCTAATTCATGTCCATTGTTGACTATGTCTTTGGAATGTCCTCCAGTGATGTTGTTTTGCCGCTTAACAGTCCTGGGCTTGTTCATGATCTCTTCTGTTCTTTGGCTCCACATCTCCTTGCAAGGAGAATGTTCGATGGTCATCTTGCAAATTAAGTAGCTTTGGGCACTGATCTCTAATAAATTTGTTATGGTTATTCTCTGTTAAAGCTTATTAGACATTGTGTCTCTAGTTGGCAGAGGTATACACCCTGTCCAAGTATGGACCATAAACCAAGACAGGGTAAGTCAGTTGCACATGATAAATGAATCTGTTCTCACCCTCTGGTAGCTTGGCACAGAGCAGGCAAACCAAAATTAGGAGGCAATGTCTAAAGTATTTCTGCAACACTTAAAACAGTAAGACAGTGAAAACACCACAAAAAGGCTTCACATCAGTTTAGAAAAGGAGACAATATTTTTATGGGTAAAACAAAACCAAAACGACAAAGATATGAAAGTAGAACAGGAGTTATTCATTTTTAAAAATTAAACTGAAATGTAGTTCCAAAAAAGCATAACGTGCCAACCGAGGACATTTGATATTGCTTGAGCGGTGTAAATCTAAATGTTCAGGCCAACCGTGATGGAGTGTAGGTCGGATACAGGGACCAACCTTGTTGCGCTGAAAAAGCACCTTGCTGGTGTACATGTCAATGCCGAGGGTGAGATGCAGGGAACATGGAGGCGATGAGTCGGGTCTGAGCCTTGGGATTTGTAGGCAATACATTGTCATTGAACTACGCAATCAGACATGCATTGATGTCGAAGTAGGAGCTACATTGCCATCAAGCAGCTCACTCTGTGATGTCCTTGAAGCAGGCGATGCATCAGTGCTGAAGGAGGTGTGTAGGTTCTGACTGGCACATTGACGGCGATGCGTGAATGTTTGAAGATGCGACACAGAAACCCACTTCCAAGGGCCCAGGACTGGATTGGCACCACTTGGCAGGGTACGACTCACAAATGGCAGAGTTCGGGTGCTGTTTCAGCATTGTTGGAAGTCTTTAATGCCCCTGAGACTTCAGAACAGGAGGCAAGCAGACACGCCATGGAGTCACTCTGGGTTCAAGTGGTGTAGATCCAGTCCTCCTCACCTTGGCAGAGAGGGTTGCAGGCAGCCAGCAGGTCAGCAGAGCAGAAAGGCAGTTCTTCCAGAGCACAGTCCAGCAGAGTGGCAGTCCTTCAAAAGCACAGCAGTCCTGCCTCCTGGCAGAGTATTTACAGGTCCAGAAGTGTACTGAGTTGGTATGGTGAGAGGTAAAGTTCTTATACCCAGTGGTGCATTTGAAGTGGAGGATACTTCAAAGAGGGGCTTTGAAGTGCACAGAGGTCCTCCCTTCCTGCTCTGGCTCCAGACTCACTACAGGAGGTTAAGCAGTAGTTTGTGTGGGAGAAGGACACAACCCATTCATGTGTAAGTGTCAGCTCTTTCCTCCCATTCTGGCCAGGATGACCAACCAGGAAATGACTGCCATATCAGACATAGCTAAACTTCCTTTGTGTGTGGCTTTCTAGAGGGGATGCACACGGCCCAGCTGTCTCCCACCCCATATGTCTTTGGAGACAGGCAGCAGGCAAACATACCTTTAGAGCTGCAAAATGCCAACTCTCTAAAAAGTGGCATTTTGTAAGTTGCAATAATAAATCCAACTTTACCATTAAAGAGGGTTTATTATTACAAGTCCGAAGGTACCAAACATGACAGTTCTATTCATTCCTAATCAGGAATTATACTTATTAAATATAATAAAGAAACCCCAATGTTAACCTACGAGAGGGGTGGGCCTCACAGTAGTAACAAGTGAATTTGGGAGCTTTTCACTATTAGGACATGTAAAACTGAAAAGTATATGTCCTGCCTTTTACTCACATATCACAATGTTCCATGTGCTACCTAGTGCCTACCTTAGGGGTCACTTATGTGTAATTAAAGGGGAATTTAATGGTTGGCAAAGGGTTTTAAATGTCAAGCCGACATGGCAGTGAAACTGCAGAGAAAGGATCTGCAGTGGCAGGCCTGTGGTATGTTTAAAGGGCTACTTAAGTGGGTGTCTCAATCAGGGGTTCCGGCCCATTTGTTGCATTTAATTTGCAGGCCCTGGGCAAATATAGTGCACTTCACGAGGGACTTATAAGTAAATTGAATATCCCAATTATGGATACACCAATATCATCATGTTTAGGGGAGTGGGCACATGCATTTAAGCATATGTAAAGTGCCTACAGTCCTAAGGCCAACAGAAACAGATCAGCTAAAAGTTAGGAAAAACAGGCAAATGATTTGAGGAAGACCTTCCTAAGGCTGTCAGGTCTAACAGAGCTTGTCACCCTTAGGCAATAATCACCTTCTTCAGCCACAGCTTTTGCAGCATTTCCAGAAGTACTTTCAGTGAAAGATATCCTTAAGTGTGCAGCACAGATAGGAGTGTTGTAGCAGGTGTAAAGGCTTAAATTGATGGTCTAAAATAATCTAGTGAGCCAATTTCCATCAATACAATGGGGTTCAATGTCATAGCTAACCAAATTCAGCAGTGCCCATGATCAGAAGAAGGTTAGAACAGCCAGGCTCCTGTCACTGATCCGCTTTCTTTACTTTTACTTGCCCTGGAGGGGACAACATTTCTCCAGAAGGCAGTGAGTCACAGCATGCCTTCCGTGATCTCCTAGTCGAGGCTTGCATGTCACAGCACACCCCAGGGTACCCATACCTACTTCCTCTCCTCCCCCTGGGATGTAGCCTGATGTTTTGCTTTGACTCTCATCGAGTGATAGTTCTGTGGGTGTTCTGGGGAAATGGGACCACACCCACTCGACTGTGGTAGACCAACAGTCTCTCTCCTCCACTGGCAGCCAACCTTATGGCCTGCACTCCGTACCTCAGGATGATCGCCACTGGTCTTTACTGTTAGTGCTCACTCAAGCACCTCCTGTGAGCCTTCGGCCCAGTTCTCAAATCTATTTTAGCCAGTGGCACTGTCTCAGTCAGGATGGAAGATAGAAACATCCTCAAGAATGTTCTGGAGACTTGCAATATTCTTGATACATGGCTCAATGATACACTGGACCTATGCACTTAGTAAAATACAGCAATTTTGGCTCTTCTTTGGCCCAATGATTGTTTCGGTTAATGACTTTTCTCCATGATTTCAAAAACTATATTTCAGTGCTTGGGGAGAGGGGTGCTCCAGTATGCAAGAATGAAGGAAGAAAGACATGTAGCAAGGAGTCTTACTCCATTGCCTTTAATATACCCCCATTTCAACTTATTTTAAATGTCATTATTGTCAGAATGGCATGTTGCAAAATAACCTCCATTTGGTGCAAGTTGACTAATTCATTAAAAGAATGCTAACAATCACAGTTTTGAGACATTCCTATCTAAATTGCTCTCCCTATGGAATCCTTGTCTTAAATAACAGTGATTGGCAAGGTGAATATGCCTCACCTTGGAAATCTATTGGCTTTGCCATGCCTTTTAACAATGCTGCATAATGTCAAGGAAAAAGTACAATGCTTTTTCCAGATGCTGTGTATCGTTGTCAAAAAAAGAGAAAAGGTATGATAACGAGCCCGCTACAGGTGATTCCATCATTTCACTGGTGCACGTGTGATGATGCATATATGTACATGCATCACAATGCGTTGCACACCAGCAGAAGGATGTTGATGTCATTTTATACTGCTTTTTAGTTTACCGATCCAAGATGTAGGAAACCACTTGCATCAATAAATATGAAATAGAGAATATTTAGCTCAAAAGTACAAAATAAACAAAATGGAAAGCAAGGGGGCAAAAGCAGATAGGGTTGGGGAGGGTTAAGCATTACATATGGAAGATAGCAACATGGGGTGGGGAGAACCACACAATGAGTAGAAAATGAAGCGCAGGGTGGGGCAGAACCACACATGAGAGCAAAAGCGATGAGCACACAAAGTGAAAGTAAGATAGGGATAAGTGGAGGAGCAAATGAGGGTGGGTGCAGCACATGGGCAGGAAGAGAATGCACTAGGTAGAGCTACACAGACAGAGCATGAAGGGTGAGGGAGAAGTACATGAGAGACACATGGGAGAGATCGAAGGGAAGCAGGCGTTTGGGTAAACAATTTGAAACACTAATTTTATCAGAATTAATCAAAATAAATATTAGCTGAAGAGGCAAGTCAGAATTGTATGAGTTCACACAACATAAGAGACATGAATAATTCACATTTTTTGCATTATATTGTAAAACAAGGAGAACATTTTGAAAAACCCACAGACCAGCACTGTATTACAAAACACTGTTTTGTAAATTACTTTGTATACATATTTTCCATTAACATTATACTTTTTGTAAACAGAGTAATCACTACAGACCGCTGTAACCCTTTGCAGGAGTGTGCCCTTTTTGTATGGTCACCCCAAAACTGTTTCTTCCAATGCTGATGGTTATGACTCTGAAAGTGCACCGGAGTCTGCTGCCCAGATACCAGTGCCAGTGCTCTCTCTATAAAACAGAAAGGTGTGAATTGGTAACCTCAAATGTCAAAGACTTTTATCTCCTTGGAAGTCCCTAGTAAATGGTACCAGTGATATCCAGAGCTTGGGTGTTAAAGAGGTCACCCGGGTTGTGCATCCCTGAGTGACCCAAATAAACTACTAACAGCAGGCCTGCTATTGCAGACTGTAGGAGCAGTGCACAATGCTAGTACTTGATGTTGCCCTCACCATGTATGGCAAATCAATGCACTATTTTCAATATATGCCTGTCACGTCTAAGGAAGGCCTCCTGAGCTCAGGAGGAGGCAGGGTGCATTATATTAAAGGTGTGGACATATAAGTGCAAGTTTGCATGTCCCTATAGTGGACTTTACCATAAAAGGCTACTATAAGAGATAGACAGTCCATAAGATAACATGGGCTGGAACCTGGGCAAACCAAGGTGGGCAGCTCCATTATAGTACTGCGTAAATATGTCATGTTTGGTATCAAGCAACATCTATCATCACCCCTAACATGAATCTCATTTTACGGGTGATGTGACATGCACCCAGGTAGCTTCTTGAAGGTTGCCCAACTGATTGACCCAGTCTTTTCTAAACTCTGGCTGCCAGCCCGCAGTTGTTGCTGCCAAGACAGGAATATGACTCCCTGCCAGGAGATGTGCACACTCCCAGGAGTCAGAAACAATGTCCTGGACCGGAAGTAGGTCACACTTCCCTCTTTGACAGGGCGGCTAGTGAAATAGCATATCTAGGCGGTGAGCTTCAAAGTCTGCACCGCCTGTGATATGCAACCAAGCTGCCTCCCATAGGAGGGAACAGCCTTACCTGTGCCCTCTGGCACATTGGCACCAAGGTAGGCAGGAAAGTTGGGTATTCAGGGGTTGTACACCGCTAGAAGGCTAGCCACACCTCTAGGGTGGGTGACCTGGTCTGCATAATAAGGAAGATTTCTGTCATTTTAAAAATTATTAGAATAGTGGGTTCTGGGTAGAAAAGGTGACCTACACACCCGGATGTAGTCATCAATGGGTGTATTAGCCACTGGAGCTAGTAGCCAATTAGCCACTTGCACCACACACCCCAACACCCTTAAATCTAGGATTTTATGGCTACCCCTTATGCCAAAACCTCAATTCTGATTTGATTTGGTAAAAATGACACAAGAGACCAGGGTCGGCGACAACAGGTTCTGCACAAACCAAAGGAGCGATACTCTGCACCTGTGTTAAACATCTGGGAACTGCATGACTGCAACTTGTCCTGGACAAAAGCCCAGGAACCTCGTACAGAGGAACCCTTTTGAGAGCTAAAGGCATCACCTGACTCCCCTGGACTAGTGGCACTAGTCCCCTGCAACTGCAGGTAAAAACAACATACTGGAACCAAGGAATCGCTGTCCATTGGGCCCTCCGAAGGATCGCCCAGAAGTAGATGGTCCAGTGCATTGGGAGAAATGTATTCCTGACCTTCATGAGGTTTCAGGTGGCTACCATGTTCTTCTGGACCTCCTGACGTCGAAATACCTTTCTGTTGTGCTTACCACTGCCTAGGCTTGTTGCCCACCAGTCCAGCAACCACCCCATTTACTTGATGCTTAACCTCGAGGGAACTTCAGAAAACCTTCATCCGACATCACCAGTGGCTTTATTATCGGCTTTTTATACCAGTTCCTCACCAGCATTGTGTAAGTGGTAAACCAGCTCCCATGCAGCTTCCGAGTCAGTACCAAGGATAGCAAGGATAACTCTGCACCTGGGCTTCGTGAGGCAGGTACCATCAAACTGACTGTCGTAGCTTGGGACTGTTACCCACATCACTTTTAGCCTCCTTTTTTCCTTGCCTCTCAACCAGCAAGTGACCGATTTTCACTTGTGCTTTTTTTCCAATTGACGGCAATGATAGCGCCTTGCAATCCTGTGGTGGGCCGATTTAAAAATGCTTCTAAAATCCATAACTTCAGTTAAAGTTATTTGATTTACTTTGTTTTGGTGTCTAAATTTGTATAAAAATATGCTTTATTTTTTAAAATGGCGTCGGATTTCTTTTGAGTTGTTAAAGGATGTGGCGTAATTCGGGTCACTCGGGTCACTAATGACCACCTCTCAGCTTTCCATACCAAATGAAGAGTCAGTCAGACAGTAGAAAATACAAACCAATAATTGTTTATTCAGAATACATTCAGAGCGGAGCCCAGTCTACCCAGTCGTTAGGAGTGATGCAGAGGGACTGAAATTGACATGCATAAAGATACATTTAGTACCATTAGTAACTGCGCTAGAATACACCCAGAATGGAATTTTCCAGGCAGGTGCTGCAAAGCAATGGATACGAGTGAAAAACAATCTCAGGGCTCATATCTCATACACAGTTACAAAGTTCAAGGCTGCTCCAGTCGGCCCCCACCAGACAAGTGACAGAAGGCCTCTATCTAGAGAGAAAGGTATGTGCTAATAAGAACAGTCTATTCATTAGGGAAGCAAACCCCATCCTTGGAGAAATGAAACCTAGCACAGGCCTTTTCTCAGAAATAGTGAAGGATTTGTTTTGATCATGCTTCAAAATGGTGCCTAAATAGAAAATGGTGCTGTGAATGCTAACTTACATAGGATAATGTGTAAGCAGGAACATTTCTAGTTTAACATTGTGTCAATTACTTATCGTCCATGTCGATACTCTGAAATGCTTAACACTTCCTCTAGTGAAGCCTGACTGCTCTTTGTCACTCTACCAAGACTGAGCTAAGGATTTGTGATTGTTAATCCAAGGACCATCTTTGGGGCATTGCATTGCATGGGGAAATCTAACCAGCATCACCATATAAGACTCCACATTTCTACATCCTTGTCATAACTTTGCTCAGTAAAATAATTTCAGTTTAGTAGCAACATTTGGGTTTCTCTAGCTTCCTCATACTCATGAGAAATTTAAAAGTGTTTTAAAATTCATTTGTTTCTGTTTTCTTTTGATCAATCAACAAACAATAAATGTCAATTATCTTAACTCTATAACATTCTTTGTTCAATCAATATAATAGGTTGCCCTGAAATGTTATCTAGAGGCTGCAGTAGCTCTCTCAAATGTTAGTATACTGCAGTATACTAAAGACAGTATTGCATTATATGCTGTTTGAAAATACTTGAGATTAGAGGTAATCGGGGCTCTGATTCCTTTCATGTCTCTAAGCTAAGTATCACCAGTATATTTTGTTCACCAAAAATGCTTTAGATTTGCTAGTGGAAAAAAAAGTCATATTGGGTAAATTAGGGATATTACACCATACAATGTGTTATTTTCCTGCTCAGGTTTGCCTACTTTTACATACTTAACACTAACATTTTCATACTCCCAAACTATGTATTTTTTTTAAACTAAATTTACATTGAGGGCTGTGGTAGTTGTCAACTGCATCAGACCCATTTCCGAGTGCTAAATTGATTGGGGAACTTGCATATTGCTCTCTTGACCTTGGGCAAGGTTTGAGAGCTTGTAAGGAGATGGGTATGTGTGGGGGGTCAAGAGCAACATGAGGTTTTTTTGTCAGCTCCTGGGTCAGGACCAAGAGTGGGTCAAACCCAGTGCCGGCCCATGCAGGTAAGAGCGGTGAGGCGGTTCAGAGGCAGGGGTGGGAGGTGAAAGTGACAAATGACGGGATAGGGAATGTAGAAGGAAAAAAGAAATAAAGCCATTTTCCTTGTGTTCTGTGTATCCCCAACTCGACGATGCGGCGAGCGCAAGGTAAGTGGTTTATTTATTTATTTTACATTCCCTATCTGGTTGTTTGTCACTTTCATCCTCCCACCCCCGCCCTCCATGCTTACCTGCACGGGCCACCTCTGATCATTACCACTTTAGTCCTGGAAAGGCCAGAGAAAAATAAGAGGGCAGTTCGTGTTTTTTGCCCTCCGAAGTGATCATTTTAGTTAAGGGGGTGGCTTGAGCAAGAGGAGGGCTTTCACTGCATTGGGAGTGTGTAACACAGTGCATACCTATTAAATCAGTTTATTTTACCAACCCACATCCAGGCTTTAGCTTTTTCCATCCTTCCTTCTTTAGATGACATGTCTCTGGTTTTTACAAGGTAGCATTAGGTACACGTGTCAGATTACCTGGAAATTACTAGACTATGAAAAAAGAACTTGAAACCTGAATGAGTTTAATTCCAAGTATAAGTTATCACTTTTTACTTTCTGCAAACTTTCAGATGGCCCTTTATTTTATGCTACCAGTGCTGGAACCCCTTGAAAATCCCAAACTTCAGGAATCAAGGATAGTTATTTGTTTTGATATGCTTACAGATATTTATTACATGGTTAATATTTAAGAGCAATTGGGTTGCATTTGAGATGTACTTAGTGACATCATTGCTTTGCAATTGACCCAGTGATATCATTCTCATATAGTGAGACTCAATACAGGATAACATACGTTGCTAGAATTGCTCAATGTAAGTGCAAGGAGCGATTTGTGCTGTGTAATATATTAGCAACGAATTTAGCACTAATTTGATTATAAAGATGTTTGTACGCTTTGAATAGCTGAAAAACTGGTTTGGGATGTTTTCTTTATATACAAGACAGTAGCTTATTCATGTTCTGGAATATTTTTAATATCCTTCTCTCAGAGAATTAATTGTATAAATAGTTTATATATGTATCCATCATTGATCACAGAGAAAACCAAAAAAAAAACTGAAAATGAATTAGTTTATTGGTGCAATGACTACAGACCATCAGAATTATTAAAATAGACATATCTCCACATAGTGGGGCTTCCTAGTACAGTTTATGATTTATCTTTAATTAAAATCTAAATAAATTAATGTATCTGACTTCGAGTCCCCTGTCTTGCTGTCACTCCTCAGGACTCAACAAATATTGCACAGTCGGAAACTGCCTGTAGTATTATTTGTACCACTGAGTACTAAATGTGAGTTTTATAAACTTTCAAACTCATACGTCTTTTAGGACTGAAAACAGACAAACCTATCTCCCTTTTCTCTAGTGCTGGGAGAAGAAAAATAGTTACATCTCATAAAATATTGAAGATTTGTTAGCATAATTGCCATGTGATCTAGACTGTCATGTACAACTCCATCTCTCTTATAAGAAGCATGGCAACCTAGATGAAATCAAGGAGCCGATTTTTAAAACATTACGTAATGTAATGTGTAATGTATGTGGTCTTGTAAAGCGCACTGCTGCCCTGAGGCGTTGTGGCGCTGTAGACCGCTGGGGAACCCGTCCTGGCTATCCCTGTGAGATGGTCCCTACTGGGTATCTCCAAGGGGAAACCAGGCATCCCCGGTGAATGTGGGGGGCCGTTGTAGAGATGAGGCAAGCTAATGCAAGATGCGGCGTGGGGAGTACCCAATGGTGCATGAGGGGTGATTCAGACCGGAAAATCTTACCGCGATAGTCAGCTTGCACACTGTTGGTGCCGGCCGGTACAGGGTAAATATATTACGGTTGCAGTCATAACCTACAGGAGACCAATGCGGTCTGTTAGCAATGTATAATCGCTGGGAATCAAAAGAATTTGTCTTCGGTGAAGCGAAAAATGTGTTGCGAACCTTCACTAAATGCTTTCACAGGCTCCCCAGGCACTATTCAATATTTTGACGCGCGTTTTCCGGTCTGAATCACCCCTCATGCACCTTTGGGTACTCCCCACAACGCATCTTGCACCATTGCCGTTCATCCCTTAGTCTCGATCACAGGGTTTTTCACAACCACATCAGGATCTTCAATATGTATGAATCGCCTAATTTATGGCTGACATTTTGCATGTAGGCCCGTAGGGCATTATTTATTCCCTGTATGAGACTCTGTGTTTTCACTGTGTCCATTTGGAAAAGCGCGGGTACCGCATGAACGTTGTTGCTATAAAATTCACCAGCAATGCTATGTGTTTAGCCCTGTAAGAGAAACAGTATTTCCTCAATTGTTATGATACTTGACGGGTATGCTTCACAGTGGTAGTTTTTAACTCTCTTTAAATTGTATATAAACTGCACTTCACGTCCTGTGCACAACACCGTCGATATAGGCCCATAAGGCGACACAGAATGTCACTCATGTCCTAATCTTAAGATCATGTACAGTGTAAGCTTGAAGCTTTCCCTAATATGCGTCCTCCCTTGGACAAATCTCTTTATTTTTTCCCTTTCCTTTAGGCTATCTTGGCTAGGAATAATTAGGCTTTATTCAGTCGTGATGATGATCCCTGTAACCTTTTAATGGGATCGAAATGCCGTCGACAATTATTACACCATATACTGTGTTGTGTATTGATTACTATAATTTCAGTAATGGTGTGAATGAAAATTCTGTTATTGTTATATTTACAGAACACAATAGCTCTTGCCTAAGAATCTCGCTCTATCTTCTGTCCACTCTGCTAACTATGACAATCTGTAAATGTTTGGGTACAGGCTTGTGCCCGTCTCTAAGAAATTGTTGAAGGTATTCTTTCTGAAAATTGCTGTTGAAAATTAAATATTGGACCGCTGCCCGGCTGGGCAAGTCAATATATAATATAGTTTCCATTGTGTCTATATTTAATCTTGGTTTGAAATTCCTCCATTCATGGGACCACTGTTGTTCACATTAATTGAACTGAAACGTCTGGCAGAGGAGGTCGTGAAAGAAGTGGACTGGCTGATGAGACACTTCATGCAAAAAAATGGCAGCTAAATATTGAAGGAAGTTCAGTAAGTACATACACAGCTAACTGTAATACTGACACATCCCGCCCAGAAACTCTATGAGACTGCAAGAAATGCTTCCAAGATTTGAGGCAAATGCTCATGAATTACAGATTAAAGAGCCTGGCACTTGGAGGAAGGAACACGACCACCCTCAAAACACAAGTTCACACCTGGAGCCGGAGGAGCTAAGAAGGGATTGAAGGAGTAGCTGAGCTACAGCAGTAGAAGTGTATGGAACATTTAATATTCATATATACTAGAATTAAATAAAAATTGTGAAAAAGACTAGGTTATTACAATAAAATAATCACAGGGCATAAAAAGAGTGCCACAGAACAAATACAGTAATGGCTATAAACATAATCCTTTTCATAATGTCACTTGTTTTATGAGATAAGAAACAATTCAAATTATTCTTTAAATGGAACGAATATATAAAAATATTAACTGTTGCCCCCATTAACTTGCAGGAGAGACAATTGAGAAGGTGGGGCAGTATTCTACAAGCTATGCTCCACCACCAACAAGACACTCTAAAGCACAAGCTTGTAAAAAAGCCACTGCTGCTTCCCATATCACACCCACTACTAAAACTACAATGAGAAGTAAAACTGATGTCCTGACAGCAACAATACAAAGGACAACATCTGCTTCAACTACTGCAACTCCATTTACTCAGTATGCATGTCCTTCAGTGACTATTGCAACTACTACAATCCTCGTAACTTTAGTAAGTGTCAGCAGTAGTCAAGCACAATCACACAGAATTTATTTTTGAAGATTCAAATAGGGCCATTACTACAAAGGCTCTCTTGCTGCTAACTCCTCTAATTTTTGCACATTGTTTTGATGAGGTCAAACAGGAAGAGGGAGATAAAGTGCTTTTACAATTACATGGATCTGATATAAAAATTAATCCTTTCTCAGAGGATCAACAGCCTCCAGTTAGAGTTATACAGACTTATATAAGAGTGGCGATGATGGAATCAAGCCAAGCAACCCTGAAGGCACAGTTAGTGGACTATATAGATGCATTTCAAAACCTAAGGGATCATTGCAATGCAGGTCGGACTGCAACAGACAGACGGGCTCAAGGAGGACAGTGGTCAGAATGTTTTCCCTATAATAAAGGCAATGACTGCTAAGTCGTCACCATAGGGAATGCAATGTCCCTTTCCGTCTGCCTGTCTATGGCGGTCCAACCGCCGTAGAAAAGCATATGGTAAGGGACTTTGGGAGGCTCATAGCAGGGCCCCTGTCCCCCTTGGGCCTCCTCTATGGGGCAAAGGTGCCCCCTAAACATCCCTTCATCATGTGGAAGATATCACATGGTGCCTGCTACACGATGTAGAGATGTTTAAAAAGTTCATATTTAATATTGCTGCTTGTGCTGCAGCCTGCAGCACAAGCCACAATAGGAAAGATACACTTTCCGACTGCCATGAAGGTGGTTGCATCATTGTTAGGGAAGCGGGACCTACGACTCGATGCCAGTCTGACGCTCTTCTGACCGACATCATAATGATGCCCTTACTGTCACATCTGCAACAAGTCACAGAATCTTTAGGAGAGCTTGTGAGCAATCAGCAGCAAGATTATGGTCTACTGTTCAACATCATATAAAGATATGAATAGATATGAGGTCTGCATTAGAGAGCATCAGATGTATCAGTAAGATCAAAGGGTAAATAAGAGGTCCATAATTAGCTTGATCCAAGCATTCCCATTTAACACCACCATGTTTGGGGAGGGAGATTTATGTTCAATTTGTTAATAGATGCACATTGACATATGTGCATTTCAGCAGTAATTATTGAGACCACTACCTTAATGGACCCACCTCCTAGCACTTCAACCTGTCAGGTGCCTCCACCTAATATTAGTTCTGCCTCATCGTAGCAGGTGCCTCTAATACATCAAGGAAGAAGGCCTGCAAGTACTGCTGAACCTGGTGACCCTTCTGCTCCCACTGCTAAAAGGGCACCTTACTTCAGACTTTTTTAGAAATATTTATTGACCAAATCAATACTTTCTTATATTTATGATAAACAAATTGGATGTATTTGGCCCAATGCCAGCATCCTGGAGGGAGGTAATACTTGTCCCCATTTTTAAAAAGGGTAATAGAAGTGACCCGGATTGTTACAGGCCAATTTCGCTCATTGATGCCACAGCCAAGGTATTGGGTAGAATTCCCCTGCCCGTTTGGTAACCTGGGAAAACTCCACAGGATTGTTATCCAACACACAATATGGTTTCTGGAGGGGGCTTGGCACGACTGAGCAATGTCTTAATTTGTCCTGAATTATCAACAAATACGTGAAGGCCAGGAAGGGCTCAATTCACCTGGCTTTCATGGATTTTTCCAGAGCCTTTGACACAGTTAACCAGGAGAAACTATGGGATATGCTGGAAAGTTTGGGTGTGGAACAAGCACTAGTGTCACTCATCCATAGGCTACATTTGAATACTTCAGTCTCCATAAGATACGGCACTCATGGGGAAAAAACTGACCAAATAGCTTCAACATAGGGTGTCCGTCAAGGGTGCACCCTAGCCCTTTTTCTGTTTTTAATATACACCAAGGGTCTGGATGCTACCCTGATAAGTAAGAAACTTGATTTTCCCAAGATAAGCAGCAAATCCGTGCCTTTGCTATCTTATGCTGACGACACGGTGCTAATGGCAACAACAGCGAATGGCCTTCAGAATTCCCTGGATACTTTTCCTGATTTTATGGGGTCACTTGATATTAAAGTAAATTTTATTAAATCATATATTATGGTATGCGGCCAAAGAGTACAAAGACATAGATGTTTTGTTGCTCGGAACAAGATAATAGAAAATATTGAGAATTTTATGTACTTGGGGAACTTATTTAATAACAAGTTAAGTTGGGACCCACTAGTGATGGCAAGAGCCCACCATACAACTAGGGCTGTGGAAGGGCTAATCCGATTTGCATGCAAATTAGGCCATAAGCCTGCTAGGGAATTAATTACTATTTACAAAGTGAAATGCCTTTCGATTGCAACATATGGGGCAGGGGTTGGGGACTACAAGTAGTGGAAAATAAATTCACTAAAAGGCTTTTGATGATGCCTAATAGTGCCCCTAACCGCCTATGTCATGACAAATTAGGGCTAAAGCATATAGAAGATCGCATATCTTGTGTGCCTCTACTCCTATGGTTGAAAATGTGGCTCTCTGAAGATCCAACGTTCTCTTGAGAAATAATAAAAGATTGTAAACATTTGTCCAACTCACTAAAAATACCATGGCTTCGTTTTGTGAAAGATAAATATTATGCAATAGGACTGGGGCATTTTATGATAGTCCTGAAAGCATCCCACTAAATGATAAAGCTGCTATCAAAGATGCGTTATTTTCAAGGGGAAACATGCGTTATCCTCACCAAGATGAGATCGGTCCCTTATATTTGTCCCTTTCCCCATTGCAATGTTATTTAACATTTACCACTAATCTTTAGATTAGATTTTTTTTAACTAGATTTCGGTTAGGTAACGTGCATTTTTTGCTGCCGTTCACACGCCAGAGTGGCTGAGTGAATGATCTCTCAACCTGACCATGTGATAATTTGACAAGCCAAAGCACTTTGCCCTTTATCTTATTCTGCACTTTATATACACACCAAGGAGTACATTTGTAATCCCACTGTTAAAGAAAACTCACTCTTGCACATATACCAATGGTTTTACATTCTTGCACTTACCGGCTACCCCTGATATTTGTATTGCGGTAGCCAACCACATAAAAGTTTCTCTGGGCATTAGCAAAAGATATGAGTAATAATACTCTGAGCTGTCTCACCAAAATCACTGTATCCAAAGAGTTGCATGTCCCTGGAATTTTATGAATGGCTTTTAATACATTGTTCTAACTGTTTATATGTTGTGAAAATGCCTTTGGAGCTCTTAATGGTGTCCTGAATTGATATTAGGATTTTTTCCTTGTTTTATTGAATTTTAAGTAATGTGCACATTTGAAGGTTATGTATTTTAATTAACTTGGAAATTCTGAAGGCGTATACAGCTGCCATAAATGCCACTAGAAAAGCACCTTAACTTAAGAACTGTCAGGGTTCATAGTTCTCCTTCATGATGTTTTTAAGTGTCTATTTAATTATTGTAGATTGGCAGTTGTAGCCATTAACTTTGTCTCAGTGAATGAATTTTAGTAAAGAATATAACATTAGTGTAGGGTCATTTGGCCCAGGCTGGAATTAGATACTGTTGTTCCTGATGCATTGTATGCCCTTTTATGGCTGGTTAAGCCGAATAAAGATTTATTGACGAGGTGTATTTATTTTCATGAAAGAATACTGTCATTATGAGTCTTATAATTTGGAAAACACAATTTCTTTTTTGGAAAATAATAAAAATATTTTTTTAAATAAACAGTAGTTGTGTACAACTTCGTTATGTAGAATTTTTAGTTTATTTTACATACACTGTTATTCTTCATAGGCTATTTATTGTTAGACTGTAGGTGTTCAAAATAAATGCAGCCAATGGATAGAAAACTTATACACAGCAGTTAAATTATTAGCGTAATAAATTTTTTTTTGGTAAAAAAACAATGAGAATTCAACACTTTAAAACTTGCATCCTAGTTTCAAAGTAATTAACTATATTTACACTAAGTTAAAAATATTCCCCTCAGCTATAGGCAATTGGCAAATGTGGGTGCAAATTCTTCATGCTGAAAGGATTTCCACCAAAGTTGTACTAGCTGTATTCATGTTCCACATGTGATTTTACCACATAGTAAAATCAAATGCAGGGAACGTTGTTTATGGAAAGCTTGTAATCAGACAGAGTAAAATAAAAGTAAGAAAGCATATGGCGATTTCACTCTGCCTGACATGTAATTGGATAGAAACGGTGGTAATTTATTTTCCATTGCTGATTCATGTGTTCATGATGTCCACCCTTGGTGTACAGCTAGACCTAGAATAATAGATATCATTCAAGGTATATTGTGGGCATATGCGACATGAGGGTGTGATAGATGCATTTGTAGATAAGCATCTATCAATTTGTGACTGCAAAACATGTGAGTACTTAAAGGGCTGATGTATCAAGACAAAAATGTTTATACATTTTTCATGACAAAATTAGGTGCTCAAGTTTATTTTTCCAAAATTAAAAAACTCGTATTTGATAGCAAAATATGGGTAGTTTTATCAACTGAAGGGGAATGGGAGCACACTGCTTCACCTCCTAGCACAGTTCGCCCCTTTGCATCCTGGTAAATACAGTTCAGTTTAAATGCTTACTTGAATTTTTGTAGAAGTATTTCACCAAAGTTGGTGCAGGTTAGTGCTGTTAATCTCTACGCACATGTGTTTCAGGATATTAGCTTTCATCAGTAGAGATAACAATGAAATTCATCTGGGGTTGCTGAGAAAACTGCCACAATCCTCTCAGGTCTCTATACCTTTCCCTGGCGCACAGGTGCATCTCCAAGAGCTCCTAAGCTCAGGGGCTCAAGGGAGCCTTTTTAAACAGAAGAGGGATGGGAGCGCTCTGCTTCACCATGTCCGAAGGCAAAATCATTGTATCATTGTTGTGCTTAGCATTTATATATATATATATATATATATATATATATATATATATATATATATATATATATATATATATATATATATATATATATATATATATATATATATCCAACAAGTGCAACCTCCCAGGCTCCAACCGCAGCGACCCAGGAAATCACGCAGATCCAATACAGCTTTTTTACAGGCACAAGTTTATTTACGAGCTGAACCAAACAATCTGACGCGCTTCGGGCATCCGCCCTTGCTCACAGACAGTCAGTGTTGGAAATGGCCACATTTAAATACCCTGTGCATCACAGTGAAAGTGCATTTTTTTCGTTTTTTTGCTCAGTACCACGTGATTACTGAAAGAGAGGACAAACTACCAATACTTCATCTTGTAGTCTGTTTTCCAAACATTTACAAATTTATATATCGGAAATAAGGTACATTTCATGGTTAAAATCCAAACATAATGCGACAATAAAAAAATGTGTAGTTCATAAAAATAGTGGAAAAGAAATCAATGCATAAAATGCCTGTATTTCATTATACCAAATACTAACAGTGAATGCCCCAGCATATAGATCGATATCACAGTGCAAAAGTACGCAATAAAGTGCATAGTGCATAGTTTATAATCCATGTCTATATAGATGCAATCAAATAGCAATTATTTGTGCAAAATACGCAATATTGTAAACATCTCGTATTGCATCTATTCCTATTATGTGCAAATCCACGCTGTTTGTAAACATATGACTCATAGCAGCATATTTATAGGGCAAGGACTCCGTAGTATAGAAAACCACGAACTACTAATGTCGCATATCCAATTTTATAATATATTTTAGGGAAAACATAAAGTGCCTATTGTCTATGTCCTCAAAAAACTAGTTTTACCCAAAAAGAATAATAATCTAAAATGATATAGTTTCAAACCACCATGAATCACTATCAATACCGGGAAAAAGAATTAAGTGCATAGACCAAACAAGGAGATTTTGAAATTACTCACATGGGGATGGGCGGCGGCCCACCAAGACTCTTTTGCCAAAGCAATTTAGTAAACAGGCCAGTACAGGACTTAGTTACAGAAACACATGTAGATCCTCTGTATTATTAAGTCCATTAGGGGATCTGCTATCCAGCTCAAGAATGTAATGAGATTCCATTCTTTTTTTTTTTTTTTTTACAGGCTTATATAGCGCTGGCATCGACTCCCAAGGGAGTATCTCCGCAGCATCTTAACCCTATCTCCGCCCCTTCTTGGTTTTTCTATTGCAGAGATAACACAGTAAAACAGGCACTCCAAATTATTGTTATGAACAGCCCTGAAGTGCCTGGCCACCGGGTAAGATGAGTCATTATTTACGATGGCTCGTAAGTGCTGAAGAATTCTAACATGCACCGGCTGTCGTGTACTCCCGACATATCTCAACGCGCATGTGCAAGTTAGAACATAGATAGCAAATTCCGTTTTGCAATTGTATTGACCCATGATCTGAACTGGGTCAGGACTAAACGGCGTGTAATACTGCCGTGTACCTTTACCAAATTTACAGTCCCTGCAGGAGGTGCAGCGATTAAAACCTGATCTGGATTTCATCCATTCCTGTTTCTTCCTGAGTTCTGGGAAGTCATGGCAGATATGGGACTTAAGCGAGGGGCCCTTCCTGAAGGTAACAACAGGCGCTTCTGAAAGTTGGGGTTTAAGTACTGGATCAGTTTTGAGGACTGGCCATCTCTTGATTACAATAGATCTTATTTGTCTGGCCTGCCTGCTGTAAGAGGTTATGAACCTGGGAGTCGTGGTATTTTCATCCATCGTTTCCGAAGGCTCCCCTGTGTTTTTTGTCTCCATTATAGAAGCACGGGATCTGCATTTGGTTTTTTCCACTGCTGCTTTTAACACTGATTCACGATAACCTCTTTCTCGAAACCTGTCCAGTGCTTCATCAGTACAGATTTTTAGATCGGATTATATATATATTACATTCAAAAATTTGCCAACTGTGGATAAGCCCTTAACAGGTAGGTTTTGCTGACACAATTTATTGAAGGTTAGCCGTGTACAAAAGGATGGTATTGCCTGCTAGATTGTCCAAAATCTTGTCCGACGCGTTTCATGCTCTACGGCCCTTTTTATCAGGGACTCTGGTTTGTGAACTGCTTTGAGGCATTTCATTTTTAAGCACCTGAATCCATTCGCAAGTCTCCGCCTCCGTGGGCGTATCCACACAGTGAATCATGGTACTTGCAGTGCTTGTTTATTACCACAGTGGGCCATGTGCCTTCATGCGTTCCATTCCAAGATAAAATACCCCAGTGGGTTGAGACAAATACTTGTCCTTCAATACCGGCCTCTTACCACCTCCAATGCAGCTCCTGTTCCTTTCGCCGCTGCACCTTCTGGCGCTACAGCAGGTCTGTTGTTCAAACAGCGGGGCTCCTCCGCGACCCTGGCATGGCCGTTAACATTAAATTCAAAAATTCACCAACTGTGGATAAGCCCGCAACAGGTAGGTTTTGCTGACACAAGTTATTGAAGGTTAGCCGTGTACAAAAGGATGGTATTGCCTGCTAGATTGTCCAAAATCTTGTCCGACGCATTTCATGCTCTACGGCATTTCATCAGGGACTCTGGTTTGTGAACTGCTTTGAGGTATTACGTTTTTAAGCACCTAAATCCATTCGCAAGTCTCCGCCTCCGTGGGCGTATCCACACAGTGAATCATGGTACTTGCAGTGCTTGTTTATTACCACAGTGGGCCGTGTGCCTTCATGCGTTCCATTCCATGATAAAATACCCCAGTGGGTTGAGGCAAATACTTGTCCTTCAATACCGGCCTCTTACCACCTCCAATGCAGCTCCTGTTCCTTTCGCCGCTGCACCTTCTGGCACTACAGCAGGTCCGTTGTTCAAACAGCGGGCTCCTCCGCGACCCAGGCGTGGCCGCTAACATTAAATTCAAAAATTCGCCAACTGTGGATAAGCCCGCAACAGGTAGGTTTTGCTGACACAATTTATTGAAGGTTAGCCGTGTACCATGATTCACTGTGTGGATACGCCCACGGAGGCGGAGACTTGCGAATGGATTCAGGTGCTTAAAAACGTAATGCCTCAAAGCAGTTCACAAACCAGAGTCCCTGATGAAATGCCGTAGATCATGAAACGCGTCGGACAAGATTTTGGACAATCTAGCAGGCAATACCATCCTTTTGTACACAGCTAACCTTCAATAAATTGTGTCAGCAAAACCTACCTGTTGCGGGTTTATCCACAGTTGGCGAATTTTTGAATTTAATATATATATATTTTTTTGGGGTACAAATAACACCGCACTCTGGAACTTGATTTAGCTTATTTTATTTGCAGAGATCCCAAGTATGTCACACCGACGCGTTTCGGCCTGGCGGCCTTTCTCACTATCTAGAACTGCATTATCTCGTACATGGTTCATAATGTAAACAAGTTTGTTTAAGGATTTTGTAAATCCCCATATTGGAAATACTTGGGTACTATACCCTCGATCTCTTGACAATAGCTAACGAGTTGTGTATATATTGCACTATCAACAACCAAAATGTACTATACAGTTATGAAAATAGGAATTTTTGTCATCTCCTACACAGGATGGGCACAATTTAATTCATTTCTGTAACTTGTAATTTAGTGCAATGGGATGTTTTACAAACTGAATGGCACCTGAATCATGTGCAACCCACTGTGGTTGAAAACAAATGTAGAAATACAATTCTGTCACAAAAAGTGTTCTGTATGCAAAGAAGTTGAAACTACAACTCCCAGAAGTCCATGGGAGGGTGTTTTGATACGTAATGCTTTAAATACAGATGTAAAAAGTAGTGCCACTTACCGTGAGAAAGGCCGCCAGGCCGAAACGTGTTGGTGTGACAGACTTGGGATCTGTGCAAATAAAATAAGATAACTCAAGTTCCAGAGTGCGGCGTTATTTGTACCAAAATTGAATCTGGTCTTTGGTTTGGGCCCACATCTGCACCCGCTGTCGAGCGATCCGGCCTAAAACGACATTGCATAAAATAAATAAATATATATATATATATATATATATATATATATATATATATATATATATATATATATATATATATATATATATATATATATATATATATATATATATATATTTATATATATATTCACTGAAAAAACCATAGGTTATAGACCATATATAGTTAGGGATTAGCATTTACTAAACCTTATTTTACTCACACAAAACCATTGAAATTCGCATATATCGCGCACCCGCAATCCACTGCTGATGATGTCACATATTACATCATTCATGACATGGTCAGTGACGTCACTGATGACATCTCAAATGACATCACTGATGACATCACTGATGACAACATCCAGTGACTGTATGTTTCTGTAAAGTTAAAATATGTCTTACATATTGAAGAATGAGTGGATGTATAAGTATCTGGATGAAGGATTTAGTAGGTGCATGACTGACTGAATGAGTGAGTGATTAAATGTGTCTCACTGAGTGCATGGGTTAGTGACTAAACTGTCTTAATTTGTGCATCATTATGTCTGTTGTTCTGTAAACTGCTGCATGTGTTGATCAGTAGCTATATGAGTAACTATATGGGTTATTGATTGGTTGCCCAAGTATTTGTATGGGAGACTGAGTGTGTGTGTGGGTGGCTGGGAGGTGTATGACTCTTTGCATAGATGTGTGAGCAGTTGATTCACTAGATGTATGGGTTCAAATGTGCATGTGGAAACAGCTGTATGGGCGGTTGACTGTGTCCATGAGTGTATTGGCGAGTGAATGGATATCTCAGTGCTACATGTCAAAGTAAGTACATATGTAAAACACAGTACATGTGAGAGTTGACATATATAAATAACTGTGCATAAGAGCCAGTGAATGTGTGAGTGGCTGTATGGATCATTGTGAACTTGTATCAGGGATTGTATAAGAGAGTAAATATGTGTTAGTATATGTTTGAATAAGTGAGGTGTGTATAACTGTATAGTTGAGGAAATGGAGGTGTGATTGATTCTTTGCATGACTGACTAGGTGTGTGAGTAACTCCATGGATGAGTGACAGTCTGTGAGTGTCCGTTTACACTATTTGTATCTAAGGTTATATTAGAGTCTGAAGAGGTTCATCGTATTATCACATGAATGATATCATCAGTGATGTGATCAGTAATGTCAAATGAGATGTTATCAGTGATGTCATCAGTGATGTCATTTGAGATGTCATCAGTGATGTCATCAGTGATGTCATTTGAGGTGTCATCAGTGATGTCATCAGTGATGTCATTTGAGATGTCATCAGTGATGTCATCAGTGATGTCACTGACCATGTCATGAATGATGTAATATGTGACATCATCAGCAGTGGATTGCGGGTGCGCGATATATTGCTAGTGCAACTAACTATATATGCGAATTTCAATGGTTTCGTGTGAGTAAAATAAGGTTTAGTAAATGCTAGTCCCTAACTATATATGGTCTTTAACCTATGGTTTTTTCAGTGAATTTTCAAGGTTTTGTAAATGCTAATTCCTAACTATATATGGTCTATAACCTATGGTTTTTTCAGTGAATTTCAATGGTTTTTTAATAGCAAATATCAAAAGCTGTAAAATGTATTCTTATTCTAATTCAAAAATATATTTTTTATATTTTTGTATTATATTTTTTTAATTTAAATATTTATTTAATTTTTTTTTTCGTTTCGCTGCCGGTCCGCGAACCAGGCAGCTTCCCGTTAGCTTCAATTTGTTACGAGACCCGGTCCGCCAACCGGTAAACGTTCCGTTAGCGCAAGTACCGCGTTAGAAAGCAACATCGTGACGCGTCCCGTAAGCGCGACGTATCGCGTTACCGCGTACTGCGTCTTATGACGCGCCGCGTTAGCGCACCCGGAAGCGCTCTGGAACGCGAATTGAGGCGCGAAGCGCAGCGCCCCGGAAGTGATCCGGGGCGCGGCGCGGAGCGCGTAACGTAAGCATAACAGGTCATGTGACTTGTTTATAAAACTTTTCATTGGTTCATTTTACTTTTAGTTTCCTAATGATGGAAGGCTTGGTCATATGACTTAAAATTCACACTTTTCATTGGTTCAGAACATTTTTTTTTCCCAAATGATGAAAGTCCCACCTTTTTTCCCTACTCTGACTTTCATTTTTATGAGAGAAAGACCTACATTGACGACCTTACAAATGGCTTCAATGATTGCTGCAGCTGGTGGACCCCCACCACCACCACCACCTCCAAGGAAGAGGGGACCATCTCCTCAGGTCATCCTCCAACAAGAGGAGGAAGAAGAGGAAGAAGAGGAAGAGGAGCAAGGGACAAGGAGGTTTTTAAAAGAACAGCCAAGGAGGTCCCATATAAAAGAAAATGTTATTTGGCAATTTTTTTCATTTCCCCCACATCAAAAAAAGGTAAATGCCCGGTACGTTACCTGCCTGATCTGCCACAATGAACTGTCCAGAGGAACAGAAAAAAAATACAGTTATGGTAATTATACCATGCATCGCCATATGGAGAGGTGGCACCCGATAAATTACAGTGCTGCCCAAATACGTGATCTGGTGGATAACCCCCGACCTGTGGCCAGTACATCCACCAATGAAGAGGCAGTGATGGGATCAGAGGCAAGGGAGACGGTCCCAAATCTACAGATGAACTTTGGCCAAATGAAATTAACCTGTTTAACTTGCGGCAAATTAATTTCCTGAGGAGAGAGGAGTGTAACTCTAATCAATAGAGCTTTTGAACATCAGCAATGTACAAAACGTCCCAGAAAATAAATTTTTTTTTGTTGCTCCTGTTGAGCCCTTTCTAATGAATCATTTTTGTTTCCCCCCCAAAAAAAACAAAAAAAATATAAAACAACAAAAATAATAAAAATAAGTTCTTTTCAGAACTACCTCCCCTTTATAAAAAATTGCTAGAATGTTTAGCACTCTAGCAACCTCTATTTCTTTTGATTCGCTTCCCGGTTCGCGCGCCGGTACGCGAACCGGAAGCGAACTAAAATTTATTTATTTTTTTTAAAAAAGAAGAGTAAGTAAACAGAGAGTAATGTTAAAAGAGAGACAAATAGAGGGAGTAACACACAGTTACTGTTGAAAGAGGGACTGAGAAAAGGAGTGGAAAGAGTAGTATAAGTAAGTAATAGAAAAAGAAATGAGGGAAGTAGCAAAGCAGGAAACTGAGGGTTAAAGAAATGAAGCAGTGGAACTAATAAAAGTTAAATTTGATAGAGATGTAACGTAAAGAGTACTAAACACTTACCTTATTATTGTCGTTAACTTAGTCAATTGCAATTTTTATACTTTTAATCTGTGTAAGAAAGAACAAAAAATTTAAATTAATTATACATATTTAATGGTTTATTTTTGCTGTTCTCAGAATATATCAAATTTCACTGAAAACAGTGAGTTAAAGGTATTCATCATATAACAGCGGGGAAAAAAACACAATCAAAATGATTGTGTTTAAAAAACCCTTAAAATATAATCAATCAGAAATAAGAACTCCTCAAAAGTAACTTACTTTCTATGACGTCAAAGGATGTCCTATGAACAGCTTATACTCTGTTGTGCTGTTACTATTTTCTGCCCGCCACTTTCTGAAAGATAAACTCCATCGTTTTAAGAAAAATGAGACATACAAAGCAATTTAAAACAGCACACTAAATTACAGCAACACCTAGAATCATTATAGTCCAGTTACCTACCGTAAATTCTCACTTCAGAAAACAAGTCAAAAGGCAACATTGCTTCATACTCAATTGGTAATGTTTGCTGAAAGACTAGCCTTTTTTATATTTCAAATAAGCTGTGTAATGTCCTGATTTTGTCAAAGGACCATCATAATATATAATAGCTGCAGCTACAAATGTTCTTCCTGAAATCGATGACTGTGTAGCCAAAACATTTTTAATTAGACTTGACAACTTATTTTCATCCAGTTTATGTAGTTGAAATTGTAAAATGACATTTCACCCATAAGTTTCCATAAATAATATGGACAGCATTGCAGACTTACATTTCCTCTACTCCTTGTTTTGTTCTGCTGCTTGAATTAGCTTATAAACACAAACAGTTTTCGCTCTGTACTACACTTATCCACAAGGCCATACAGAGTAGGAGCCATTAGAACCTCTTAAAATTCCTCAGAACAAATCCCAAGATTCCTTCCCTAATATTTTGGTTGTAAGAACACCAGGTAAGAATTTTGAAGGTGGAAAGGCAATCTTTTTTTGAAAGTTAAAACAGAATCATTGCAGAATGACCAGCCGTTTCCAGATTTTAAATAAGCTGTGTAATGTCCTGAAGTTGTTGAAGGACCGTCATGATATATAATTGCTGTAGTTACAAAAGTCCTTCCTGATATTGATAACTGCAAAGCCACAAAATTATTAATTAAAGTTGTCAATTTAGTTCCATCAGGCCTACATCGTTGGAACATTAAAATGAGATACTGGCCATAACTTCGTATAATTAACATGGACAGCATTGCAGACTTACATTGGCTACAATCCATGTTTTGATCATCTGCTTTTACTAGCTTATTGAAGGATACTGATTTACTGTCAGGCAAAGTTACAAATATAAATCTTTCTGAGTCTACACTAGTAGTACTTGATAGCCTACAGTTCTCGCTATCATTCTGCCATTGATAAGAAAGGTCAAACAGATAATCTACATCTACACCTTCATCTTGCAATACATCAAGCATATACATTAAAAACTCCTGACAATCCTGCTGAATATTTTGAGAGAATTGTGTTTGACCTGAACATTCGTCTAACAGATAACAAATTTCAGACACACTTTCTACTCTTGTTCTATCAGCGCTACATTTCTCTAACACAGAATTCAACAAACAGCATAAACTTTGTTCCGAATTGATCACAATCTGTTCTTTTAAAGTCTCTAGTGAAAAGACAACATTAACCACTACATTAGCATAGCAGTTGACACCAGAACTATTTTCAAATTGACAACCAACAACATCTTCAACAGAATTCATTTTCTTTCTGCTTACAATTTTCGGTTCATCGACTTTTGGTCTTTTTGCTACAACCTCCCTACTATTACTGATATTTCTTCGTTTCCGGCCTACCACACGTTTCTCAAACAAAGGATATTGAGGCAAATGTGGCGCATACTCTCTTCTTAACCTATTGTATTCCTTAACACAATCTAGATCCGCACGAATGTTTGTGACATTACAGTCAATCAAGTACAATCCCGATAAAGTTCTGACTCGTGACAATGCTACATAAGCCATACCGTCTTTGAACACAGAACTGCCAATATTCACTAAAGCAGTGTCTACACTTAAACCTTGAGATTTATGAATTGTCACCGCATATGCCAAGCAAACAGGAAACTGCTTACGGCGAACATATAAGTCTTTTACAAGCAAAAACCTAGCTGTGCAACAACCAATTAGCTGTACTTCCTCAATACCATCAAATTTAATTTTTAAAAATTCAATTCCATCTCTTCTTCTGTATTTCTCAAAATCAACAACATTACCCATTGATCCATTTACCAGACCTCTTTCAACATGTAAATTCCTTCACAAAATGATACGGCAATTTAAGCACACATTCAGAGTCTTTTCAAAACCCGCAATTTTAGATATAGTCTTCTCTAATGAATCCAATTTAGATTTCAAATTCTCAGACAAAATAATTGTTGCTCCCATATGCTCTATTCTGTCAATAGCTTCCAGTTTCACAATCTCTTGGTTTTCTAAATTCAACATGTTGTTGAAGATGGAACATTCTGCAAGAGTTGGCATCAAACATATTCCAGATTTCTTCTCAGTAATTTTCTGAAAAATATCCTCTGGCAGAACGTCTTCTTCTGGATACAAATTTGACAGTAATCGTGCATGTAAAGATTCTTTCCCACGCTCGGTCACTTTCCCGATTCTAGCATCTTGTAGAATATTTGTGTAATCTTTGTCCTTCGCCTGACGCATATTTTCATGCAGCTCAGCATAATTGAAGTTTAACCATATGTTAACGTTGCCAATGCTCCCTAGACACTTCCTGGTATGTTCAGCTGCAGAAGATCACCGAAAACAATGATGTGTTTGCCACCGAATAAGACATCATACTCTGTTTTAAGAACTTCCTGTATTCTGAAATGCACAAAGGCAAGCATGACATTGGAAACCATGCTTACTTCGTCAATGATAAGAAGTTTCATCTTCTTCAGGACTCTAGATACTTTACAACAAGCATCCCCAGATAACTTGTGGTATTGTAATTTGTTATCATGCTCCACAGGCAGCATCAATAGACGATGCAAAGTAATACCTTTAATGTTATGTGCTGCCAGTCCAGTTGGAGCAGTGACAACACAAGACAGCGACGACTCAGTCCTTTTCTGCAGATAACATGAAATTGCTTTAATGAGAAAACATTTTCCAGTTCCTGCTTCTCCACTCACGTACAGTCGGACAGGCTTCAACGACGTACATGAGCACTCTTTCTTCTCATGACTTAGTCCATGCTCAATTTGTTTGGTAACTTCGTCATATATTTTCCTCTTCTAAGTTAACCGCATCCTCCTGAGCATGTGCCATGGCTCTTTCCACTTCAATCATAGCAGTGGCAGCTTCATTTTCGATAACTGGTTCTCCTAGTGGATCCTGACTCAATGAAACAGAACTCTGACTGTCCTGAGAACTGTCTCTACCAATCTCAGCTGCAATTGTTGCTTCCTGCTCGATTTCTGCATTCAACATTTCTAGATATTTTGGAAAAACAGGACATTCTATGGACTCCTTGGCTGCATTAAAAGAGTCTTCGTAACAGAGGAAATCTCCAAGCAGTTCCTCTTCTGCACGCCAAGGCTTGAAAAGTTGCAAAAGAGCTAAATAGAAAAACTCTTTTCTTTCTGGAGATTCGCAATTTAATTTTCGATGATTTACCAATTGACATTTTCTTTGCTTGACCAGACATCCCTCACTTCCAATTACAGCATACACTCCTTTATCAATATCTTCTTTGATGTTCCTCTTGAAAATGTAATTTTGTAGAACCTCATACAGACAAACATTCTCCAGGTGACTGCTTCTATTTGGTTAATATGTATCCAACATGTTGGTCTTCAAAATATCTGTACTGCTTGGCTCCTTCTCCGCCAAATACTCAATTTCTCGTACAGGTTTCAGAACTCGATTACGCTTTGCAGCAAGACCAAGACTCGCCCAAATGATACTCCTAGATTTGGCATAGAGACTTGCTGAAGATAACCGGTCAGAACATTCGTAAGCTCCGATTTCTCGATGCGACAACATCTTCAGACTGAAACTGTACAACTTCTTACTGAGGCTCTTTTCATGGGAAATATCCTCCCACATATCCTTCAGTTCTGTCTTTTCTTTTTTGGTGATGAAAGACGTCACATACCGAGCCACAGCCATACAGTTCTCAGCCACAAACTGTATATCCATGTTAGCATTCCACATGGACAAAATCACTGGGTTGTAGTCGTTAATGTACTTGGACTCTTCGTTTCTTTTCAAATTGTATGTGTTTTTGGGTGATTTCCTCAGCACATTATGTCGCAGCGAAAACATCAAATTGTTCACTCTTCCTTTAGATATCACCAATCGTGGAAATGCAAAACGACATTTGGTGTAGTACCATTTCTCATATTTAGGGGTGACGCTAGATTCAAACTTCACTTGGAAAGCCCAAATGGAAAAAAGCAAACTGATATTTGCTCAGAATGTTAAGGGAGCAAAGCCTGAGCACTAGTAAAGCGGTGTCTCCAGTGATGGAACTATTTAAATTTAAAGTCCAACCATCAGTCCTTTATGGCGCAGAAATATGGGGCCCTGGGTCCAAGGAGACTTTCAGTGTCCTAGATAACAACTTCATGCGAAGTCTGGTAAGGGTCCCGAGAGGCACCCCACTAGTACCTTTGCAATTGGACCTAAACTTCAAAAGAACTGATCACCAAGTCCTGATCCGACCTTTAATGCTATGGGTTAGATTATGGCATGTTCCCGAACTCCAAGACTATAGAGACGGGTTAAAAGAAATCATGGCACTTGACAGCCAGAAAGCTATCCCATGGCTTAGGCACGTTAAAGCTTGGTTCAGCAATATAGGTCTGAAACATTTCTGGGAAAACCCTGAGCAGTTACCTTCCAACCTCAAATTAATTTTAAAAAGGGCCTTTTGGACTTTATAGTAAATAGGACTGCAAGCATATCAACTAGTGGGACCTTAGTTTCAAAATTCTTAAATTTCAAGGATGAACCACTTTATGAGACCTTTTTGGATGAAATAGAGCCCCCACTTGCCAAAACATTATTTTTAAAACTTAGATATGGAAACCTTTTAATAAAAACAACCTTGGTATGCTGGGCTAGGAATTGCGATCCATCGTCCTTAGTATTGGACGAAATTTGCTCCATGTGTGAACATAACCAGATAGAAAATGAGCAACATATCCTCTTTTTCTGCCCCTTGTATGCCCAGGCCAGAAAAAGATGGATTAAACCAATATGTCTATTGTTAGGCCTGAGGTCATGTTCACAGGCTTTGAGAATCCTAACAAATACATCGCAACAGATAACATTTAGTGTCAGTAGATTTTTACTTTCTATTTTCTTCCAAAGGAAAAAAATGGGGCATCAACTGTAATTGAGTTTTCTTTTATGAGCTTGAACTGATTTGTTTTTTGGAACTAGTGTGGTGGTCCATCCTATGATTTTATGATTGTATTGTTCCGCTCCAATTGTCTTCCAACATGAATTGCACTGTTCTAACCAACGATTTTAATACCTTAAGTGGAATGTTCATTTTTTTTATTCAATGAACTGTAATGTATGTATTGTTCTTTTATGGCATCAAGCCGAAATAAAGAATTTTGAAATGAAATGGTGTAGTACTTGTCCTTGTTTCTGAATTTACGACGACAGTACTTTCCACAACGATGGCTTTGAAACCGTAAAACTTGTTCTCTTAGACTTTTATCTTCCTTTGTCTTTGGAACAGCACATGTAGAATACTGTTCTATGAAACTCATCACTAAGTCATCTGGATCTGTTCCAAATGTGGGTGCATCTTTGATCCATAGCAGCATATGTATATGAGGAGCACCTCTTGCTTGATACTCCTTTCTCCAGAAGAAATCCAACACCTCTCCAAGAGGTGGATTTTTCTTGTTCGTGATGAAAGACATCATAGCTTCAAATCTATGATTGAAGTACCTGCATACATTCACTGGATCCAAAGAGCACAGTTCTCCGGGTGTCTTGAATTCGATATTTTCAATGTTTCCATTTGCCTCTCGTAGAAATTCAAGTAAGTCTTCCCAGCCATACTCAGCACAGCTGAGAGTGAGGAACCATGTGGGAGTTCCTAAGTTCCTCAGCATACATTTTAAGTCACCATGACGGCGGTACCAATACTCATTAGTACCACGCTGACAAGCCATGAGATTAATCAGGTGAGAATCCAAAATACTGTCTTGCACATTGACTTTATCCATAAAGTCCCTTGCCGAGATATTTCGCAGTTGTACACCACTTTTCAAGATGTGGTTCACTGCATAAGACAATCCAGAGAGATCACTTTCAAACAGTAGATGAAACAAATAGGGAATGCATTGACGAAACCTAGGATCTTCTGCATACAATCGTAAAGTCCGGTATTCTGAAGCAGGAATTTGAACAGGTCGCTCATCATATCTTCCTCCTTGAACTGTGGGAAATAACTGTGGGAAACATCGAGCTTCCAAACTTTCCTCCCAAACACTAATGGGACTCCCTTTGGCTTGTTTCATTTGAAACAACTCAATAGCATTCCCCATGACTTCCTTGGAATGCAAAGGATGAACACTATAATGTTCATATATTTCTTCCTTTTTAGAGGCTTCTACTTTCTCAATTTGTCCAGCACACAAATTGTTGTCCTCTTCTTCACTTACTTCCTCTTCTGCAACACATACATTCTTGTAGTACTCATTGTTTTTTATCAAATACAATGTTGCCTTTTTGACTTTCCTAACATCCACTAAATCTTGCCAGATTTTCTTACTCTTTGTCGGAACCCCATTAACTATGATAACCAGAGGTTCCTCTTCCACTTTCTCTACTCCAATTGCATTAATGTTTTTCTTCAAATCTAAAGGCAAATAAACAACTCTTCCCTTTAATCCTCTCTGTAAATCTGATGGAGGCAATTTCCCTGTCTTTGGCTCCATTCGTACAATAGCCTGGAAGGGATGGACACTTTGAATCAAAATAGATTCATAAGTATTTAAATCCTTCAATTCAGAAGGAATGTCAACCAATTCCAGATTATTATGAACCGCTCTAGGAGGCATCTGGTTTTGGTTTAATTTGTTAAAACAATAAGTACACATACGTTGGTCCGCTCCCAAATCAAAACAATTTTCTACCATCAAGTATGTGGCAAAATCCTTCCATTCACTATTGTTTTCCATATCACTTTTTGCATATAAATCCACTAACTTAGTCTGATTCTTATAATAAGTCCGTCGACAACACACACAAGTGAAATTAGGCCTCTCACTTGATTTCACCATAAACGTGGCAATTTCCTTGTGAAACTTATCTGTACTGAAAATCTGTACACTCTCTTCCACATTACCTTCTTCTAGTGGGTCAATTTCAACATTGTTCTCTTTACCAGCAAAGTAACAGAACTCAATTTCTTGACAAATATTCTTCACATCTACTTCAGAACCATGCAAAAGAGCACTGCTTAATTGTTTAAGCATAATTGCTGGACGCTTAGCATAATACAACATTCTAACTAATTTCCTCACTTTATTATGATTCACTGCTAGCATCCTGAAATGATGAAAAACACCCTGGCATACTCTCCTGGAAAGACAAGCCAGTGAATGATCATGCAAACCTGTCACTTGTCTCACTCTGCAAGGATCTAATTCTTGCAACAACTTTATTTTTTGTTTTAAACTTTTCTTATTAAATGTCCGTACAAAATCACAAAGCAAATTGATGGAATCCTGTCGCACACTGCAAATAGAACTACACTTCCAGGTGTACACTGGTCCCTTAGGACGTCTCCCTAAAGCCTCATCACTTAACACCTCTTCTGCATCTGCAGACACAAGTTTTTCTTTTTCAACCCGACGACCATCTTTTACCTCATATGCTCGACCACTGGTGTCAACTGCATGCACCAAATCTTTGTCCTGAAAATAACTCTCCTCATTAAAAAATGCCTCACAACTTGAACTATGCATCCATTCTCCTGAGAAAACTTCACAAAAATGACTTCGATTAACTACTCTCTTCCATCTTCTATTTGATTTGAAATCATAAATTACCTTGTTTAGTTTCCTAATTCTATTGATTACCAAAATAAATAACTTTCGCTTAATTTCGAAAGCCTGATCAATAATTTACTCTATATTTTTCTTTTTCTTATAAAATGCCACTTTCTGTTGGCCTTTCTTAAATTGTTTTAGCAAATTGACAACTATCCTGTTGCGGAACATTCGCCTACGAATGTCCCTGAATGTATTTTCCCTTCTACTGCCATGCACAGAGTTATCTCCTGCTCTAGCAGAAACTTTTTTGACGGGCCTTTCCTTTCCATTTAAATTGTCTCTCTTTTTCAGGACTAAAACTTGTTCTATAGTTATACTTTTGTTTCTACAAATGTTTCTAAGGAATGATTTCGTTCTCTTACCCGGAGCTTTCTTCGTGACTTGACGAGATTTTATTGTAGATGACTGCTGCAAGCATTTAGTAATCTGCTGTCTTTGACGTTTCGTAGCCTTTCGGATATCCTTAGACGGCATTGTCTAATTTCTAAATAATCTGCAGTTGAATCTGTGGTAAAATATAATAAAAAATGTTATTAACCACTATTACCAAACAGTAAATCAATAACAGTAAGGATTTAATTCAGCAATGCCATAAAGATGATTGAGTGAAATCTTCTTAATTTTACTGTGTTAGTTTTACAGGGCTTTCATGCAAATGACTGCCCACCCTGCAACAAAAAGCCCACATGAAACTTGACGCACGTTAAATTGTGTACTTACCTGCAATAATCCATATGCCAGTGTTTAGGTCCCTCCACCCTGCCACTCCCCCGCCCCGCCTCCCTGCCCCTATGGTACCTCCGTCCACGACCCGCGGCTGCTATCTTGCAACATGGTGCATCTTGTAAATCACTGCTGCATTATAGAAGTGACGCAACAGCAGCACAAAAGAGGCGCACAGCCATCATAAATCTGCCCCTAACACTTTAAATGATTGATTCAGGATGACGATAAGGTGTGGACTATCTAGAAGTTTGTTTGAGGTGAGGCCTACTCAGGGTTGCAGATTAAATTTAGGCTTGTTGAAGAGTACAGAGGTGATAATACATGTACAAGCCTACCAATGAAGTGAATCATGTCCACTGCACTCTTGAACAAAGGTCAGACCTCCTCTATCTCCCTGAACACGACTAAACCTCATCTGCACAATATGATTCGTAATGTTAGGAAACACAAGTGATATAATTGAAAAACGTGCAAATATTTTTGCACATTTAACAATCACATCACCTGTATTTCTTCAGCTTAGTTATCTCATTGTGCAGATGTAGTCTACGTCCTATGTAGAAGCACACCCTATCAATACTTAAATTACCCAAGCAAACATGAGAGCGTATTTACAAGGACCTTGCTCCAGGGGAAATGTCTTAAATTAAAATGGGAAAAATTACATCAAAGGGACTCAAAGGCCTTGTAAATATGCCCCAAACAACCTATGAAACACTAGCAGTACATATCAAGAAACCTAATTGATTTAAAAAAAAACTTTTTAAACCTTTTATGTAAAACAATGATATACCTACATTCATGGGGAACTGACTTAAAATGCCCTAATACACATGAAAACATTTTTTTAAGGCCCTTGCACCTTTTTTCCATCACTTTTAACATGGCTATGTAACTCAAACAATCAAAATAAAAATTTGCCAAGCACACATGGGGGCGTATTTACAAGGACCTTGTACCACGGGGAAAGTGACTACAAATGCCCAAACATACATGGGGACGTATTTACAAGGCCCTTGCACCAGGGGGAAGTGACTTGAAATGGCCAAGCACACATGGGGACGTATTTACAAGGACCTTGCACCAGGGGGAAGTGACTTGAAATGTCCAAGCACACATGGGGAAGTATTTACAAGGACCTTGCACCAGGGGGAAGTGACTTGAAATGGCCAAGCACACATGAGAGCGTATTTACAAGGCCCTGGCCTTGCACCAGAGGGAAATGACTTGAAATGGCCAAGCACACATAACGGCGTATTTACAAAGAACTTGCACCAGAGAGAAGTGACTTAAAATTGCAAAGTACACATGAGGACATATTTAGAAGACCCTTTCCCCAGGGGGAAGTGACTTAAAATGACCAAGCACACATAGGGGTGTATTTACAAGGCCCTTGCACCACTTATGCATCACTTTTAACATGTACACTGTGGAGCACCATGGGGCAAAAACAACACAGATGCATCATGCATCTGTTCCGCAAAAGCGACGCATTGCAGGAGTCAAATCGCAAGTAAATAAATTCTCATAAATTTTAAAAGCATTCCTTTTCCTTAAAAACGATTTTCTAATCATAATTTGAAAAGACAGCACAGCTCCTATGTACAACCACACCTTGTCAGTACTAATACTTTACATTATATGCAATTACAATTTGTAAAAGAATGCAAAATCTTCTTTGAAAACATAATGCAAACACTTGACTCAAAACATCATTTTAAATGCACAGCTGGCTTTCTTATTTTCTCAAAAAAACATACTAGTCTCTTTCTAAAATAAAGAAACGATATCTCACCTTAACAAATGCTTTTTGAATTTCAAAACAGTCTCAGAAACACACCAATTTTTCTTTAGCAGAACAAAAGGTATGCACTCCGGAGGCTGCAACCAAGAAAGGCACATAAATGCTGATATTCATCACACATATCTCTCATGTCAGCCAATCAAAACTCTTCCCTCACTTTTATCGAATCAACACCCTTCCCCCTCTGCCCTTTCTGCCCTTTTTCCATAGCAACTACCTCCTGCCAGACCTCTCATGTTTACAAGTTCACACAACAATGTTTCAAATGAACTCTGAACTCTCACTACACCTGCTAATCCACTGCAATCTTTCATAAAATCATTTTTTATTAACCATTCAAATTACATCTTTCAAAGAACACATCCATGCACCCTAACTTTCTGTTTTCAGCAATGAAAATCCACCAATCACTGCTAATGAATCATTAGCACTCAAAGGTATTCACCTGTTACAACGCATTTTTTACAACGCACTACCACTACAACGCAAGCATTACAACGCATACCATTACAACGCATAGCGCTGGGGGCGCTCTAGGATAAGAGGTAAGTTTAATTTACTATCCAACACCTTCCCTAGGGTCCACGGGGACTGGAGTTAGAATAGTAAATTATACTTACCACTATCCAGCACCCCAAAGCGCTATGCGTTGTAGTGGTATGCGTTGTGAATACCGCGTTGTAATGGTATGCGGAGTAAAAGTATGCGTTGTAACGTCATACATCCACACTCAAACTCCACAGTTTTTTTTCTTTACAAACTCCACTGTTTCAACTGCCATTTCATTCCCACACTTCATCTGACTGCAGTAGAACCTCCTCTCGCCATGTTTTCTGTCTGGATTCTAGGACATAGCTACATCCACTGGGCTCACAGGTATGCTGAAAACAGAAATTTACACAACCTCAATTTACAAAATGTGGAAATCAAATGGATTGGCCAAAGAGGATTGAGATGTCACCAATTGATACCATTGGTGAAAACCTTTTTGCATTTGCCAAACCCTGACCTCATAATAGTGCACTGTGGAGGAAATGATTTGGGCACTTTGACTGGGGTAGGTCTGGAAATGCTCTTAAAGGACACCTTTGAGCAATTGATGGCACTTTTTCCTCAAACTGCCTTGGTATATTCCAATATATGCCAAGGTGGTCCAATCAATTTTGTCCACAAATTGAAAAATCGAGGAAACATGTAAATAAGTCTGTTTCAGCTTACATGAGAGACCATGGAATGGGCTGCATCTACAACAATAACTTGCGTTACTACATGCAAGATATCTACAGAGGAGATGGCGTGCACTTCTCAGATGAGGGGAACAGAGTTTTCATACAAAATTTAAGACTGTGTATTGGTACCTACTTATAAGTACCTAGAACTTACACAGAACCCAAAAGCTGTTTTCAGAGCTACCTTAACTTTATTTACTCTTTAAAAATTTTAAATGTACCTTTTTGCACTAATTTTCACTTATGTTCGCTTCCCGGTTCGCTACCCGGTTCGCGTACCGGCGGCTAACCGCGCGAAAAATAAAAAAAAAGAATTCTTTTTTCTCGCACATATGGGACTCCTCAGCCACCCTCAGAAAACCTAGGGGGTCAGGATACGTCTACCGTGCCCCCTTCTACCCATTCTGAACATTATTTACCCTCCATCTTGTACCTCAATTCTACCGAAACACAAAATGGAGGACTCCCGTAACGCAGCAGGTTCGCGTACCGGGGCACGCACTGAGAAGCGCTCGCTTAAAAAGGTGGGAAAGTAATTTACAGAAAAACCACTGGAGACACTTTCACCAAATATACATTAGCTCATACTACATACCAATCCCTACCATTTTCACAAATTTGGTTGGAATTCCATTTAGCCATTTAGCATGTAGACCTCTCTAAATTCCCTGAGGTAAATTACTTCACAAAACACATCTGAAGTGTTGGAATTGACAACCAATTAAAATGTTACTTTCATTTTCTACTTTTTTTACCTAACATTTGATTGATTATTACCTTAATATATATAAAGAAAGAGAGAAAAACACAGCCATTTTGACTACTACTTCCTGAAGTACATTGCAAGAACATTTTCACTGACAACTTAAACTTGTTTTTAAAAGGTAAGATGTTATTTTAAAAATTTGACCGGAGAACTATGTTATACAATTTAAATTAATTTGGAAAACATTTTCAGATAGTTATATACTATCCCTCTGTAAGAGTTAGACATTGAGAAAGGCTTGTTTATTATAATTATGGATTGATTTACGTTTCTGTGTTATAATTATGAATTTACTTAGGCTTTTTTGCAAGCACTTTTTAATAGTACTACTTCACGCCTGAAACCATGCAGAGCCCATAGACAACTTCTCTGTTATAAACTCACAAGTACCTGTCTGAATTTAAACCCAACATTGCCCTATCTCTACTGATATATTTATTTTTTATGCAAATTTCAGCACAAAAATGGAAGGAGAACAATACGTTTCCTTTGAAATTGCCCTAGAGATAAAAAATGAGGAAATAATTGAAAGCATTGACTTGGAATTCATGGACGAATCACGAGACCAAGAACTTCTATAATGTGTATAATCTGTGGATTTGTTACTTCATTATGAGGACGATAAAATGTGGGAAGTTATGTTCACTCAACAAGAGGACATTTCGGACAGTCAAATGTTAGACAGTCTATTAAATTTTGAAAAAGAATCAGAAGAATAAATTTATATTTAATAATCAAAAATTGTTCGAGTCTTTAATCATTTTTATATGTAATTCATAAACTAGTACCAAATTGATTATAATGTAAACTCAGACTTATAGTATACTGTGCAACTTTTTTATGTTACTGCATTGGTACCTACATTTTGCTACTTAAATAAAAAAAACAAAAAAAAACAACAAAACGAACAATCAATAAACATACAATATTTTAAAAGTCTATCATTCTTGTTTCCTTATAGTACGCTCCCCGGACCGCTTTCCGATGCGCGTACCGGGTGCACCCCACGCAAAAAAACGTTTTTTTTTTTTTTGCCCCACGGGGCCCTTTTAAAGCCTCCACATCAAACCTAGGGGGTCAGGGAGGATCTACTATGCCCCCTTATGGTCATTTCCCCCTTCGTTTTGGCCTCCTCTTGTCTCTCGTTCCTATTGAGAGACAAGATGGCGCCCGCTCAGGGCTGTTTAGAATGTTGACAGACACTGGAGAGCCAATCAGCTTCGCTTCGCAAAGTTCCGTTACGCGAAAAGTACGCGAACCGGAGCGCTACCCGGGACGCTGTGACAGATATATCTGTTTTTTAAAACTTTAATTTCTCAAAATCCACTGGAGCACATATATTGAGACCTAGCAAAGGCACATCGGGCTAACAGTCCCTACAATTTTGCCAAGTTTCGTGCAAATCCATTCAGCCGTTCGAGCTAAAAGTGAGGCCAACCGCCCTATGGAAAACTCAATGTTAAAAACGCGTTTTGGGATCCCCCTTTTTTCTTGGCCCCCCCTTGATGAACCCCCCCAAAATCGTACCTGCATTGCTGAAGTAAAAATAAAATTCCCAGGCCACGTGTAAAAAACAAAATCACTTGCCAGTGCTCACATAACGTATGCCTCCTGTAAAAAGGTTCCTTCCTCTGGGTGGTCAAAGCAGTATGTACACCCCTCTGGCTCCCTTCCAAACAGTCACTCGTTTTGCACAATGGCAATTCCCCAGTGGGTTGTGTGACTGCAGTGGGTCATGCTCCCGATCAGAAGTTCAATGTTGTGAACTTTTGATTGATTAACTTTCCCACCTGTGACCTGTGTTGTTTTTTAAACATGAAGAAGTTATTATTCAGGCAGAAGCTCATCATAGACAGTAACATCTTGTTGTGTTCTACATATTTAATTAATCGTTGACCCAAGTAGTATGCAGCAGCCCTCAACCCATCCACATGTACAATACTCGTATATAACGCCGTAACGTCAAGAGTAATTAACAAAAATTCTGGATCCCATTGTAACTCATGGATTTTCCTCAAAAAATCACTGGAATCCTGGATGTAAGAGGGCAATCCACACACAAATTCCTGTAGGAACGAATCCACATAAACAGTAGTTTTTTCCAAAAGTCCCCCGCATGCAGAGATGATGGGCCTGCCAGGGGGTTTATTTGGGTTTTTGTGGACCTTGAGAATCAGATATAAGACGAGCATAATGGGGTGCTCATTTATAAGATATTTCAGTTCGTCCATGCTGATGAGGCCCGATGATCTCCACCCCATTGACAATCAATAGAAAGTTAGTTGAGACTTCTTAACTGCTGCCACATCACAATGTCTGTAGCATGAGGCGTCATTCAATTGTAGTAACGCCTCCTCCAAATAGAGGTCTCTTGCCCATAGGACAATGTTGCCCCCCTTATCTGATTGACGTACGATGACATTCCCACATTTCTGTATTTTGGCAACCAAATTAGTATATTTGCGGTTGTGCCTGTGTTTGTACTTATTGTTCTTAAGTGTTTGCTCATATAGGCCCGTGATGTCCTTGACAGCTGCCTCTTGAAAAATGTCTATATTGTCATGCAACATATGTGGTGTATATGTTGAGCGATTCTTAAAGTTTGTGAGGCCACCAGTGGATGCAGTGGGCTGAGTACTAGGGCTCTGTGACAAGGATTGTTCTAGTCGTAGTCCCTCCAGATCTTGTAGCAATGGCATATCTTTAGCCCAGGAGGGCTGGACTACTATATATATATATATATATATATATATATATATATATATATATATATATATATATATATATATATATATATATATATATATATATTACCTACTGGCAGTCGCCAGCAGGTACTTATAGTTAGGACCTATTTTCCATAGGAAATCTGCAACATTCTATTTGGAATAACTTTGGATCCGGTTGACGAATCTTTGCAAAATTTTCAAAACTGGTGGGGCGCTCCGGTCCGCTCCTATCCTGAGAGTCTCTGGGTTATTCGTCAAGCAGGGGCCGAGAAAAAAGGTGGTCCCAAAACGTGTTTTCTCCATGCAATTTTCTATAAGGACCTTTAGCCGCATCTACAGCCTGAACTGCTGAATGGAATTACACCAAATTTGGCAAAGAGGTTGTCCTCAGTTCAGACTCGTGCCTTTTGCCTAAATGGTGTAAATCCGTTCAGTGGTTACTGAGAAAATCACATTTAAAAGTACATATATAAATATGGCCACGCAGGATCTGCGCATCCTAAGCGCACCCTGAGGTGCACGAGCTGTATTCTAATTGGCTGGCAACACTCCCAATCAGGAAGTGTTAAACCTATACAACAAATCCACAAAATGCGAAAAGGGGGCAGGGTAGAAACACCCTGACCCCCTAGGCCTGTTCAGGGGGTCCCACAGGACCCCCAAGGTACCCCCAATTTTTTTTTCTAAAAATCAGCAAAATTTGTGCAGGATGCGCGTGGATCCTGCCAATCACCCCCCAAAAAATGAAGCGTGGGCGTCCGTAATACAATGCTAATTAGCCCCTGAGTAGGCCAAATCCCGGGGGTATAATCAAAAATGAGTGTGGGGGGCCAAACCCCCCACACTGCCCCAGGGACTACCACCCCAGGGCAAAGTTTGAATAATTGGGGGGCACACAGCCCCCCCCACAGTCCCGGGGACCGCCAACACCCGGGGCTTAATAGTTTACTGTTGGGGGGCCTCTAAGGCCCCCGATCTCCGGGGACCGCCACCCCACGGGGATCAACTTAAATTTTGATTGCAAGAGGCACACTGACCCCCCACAGCCCCGGGGACCGCCAACCCCGGGGCTTTATTTTTCAATATTCATACCCTGTGTGGGGGGATCAAGGCCCCCCACACACCCCGGGGACCATCACCTCCCCAGGGCACTAAATATTTAAATTGGGGGGGTCCGTGATGGACACCCCAGCCCCAGGGACCACCACCCCCGGGGCATTGCAGATGGAGGGAGGGGGCTGTGCGGCCCCTCTCCTGGAGCCATTGATGGCCCTGGGGACTGCCACCCCCCCCCCCCAGGGCTGGCTCCTACAGTGTCCCGGGGTGCCCACCCCCGTACCAATGTAGTTTGTTTTGGCAGGGCGGGAGCCTCGCGGCACCCACCCTGCAATAGCAACTGCTTTGCTATTTGGAAGAGAGAGCAGGAAACCTGTTCTCTCTTCCAAATAGCAAAGCAGATTGCTTTTCCATAGTGGGAGCAGCATGTTAGCCGCTCCCTGTGTGGAAGAGCAATGATGGCTGCTGCAGGATGCGGTGAGCGGGCTGGGACCATGGGAGGATTAGGGCCCCCCCACGGTCCCCAACAAAGATGGCCAGCCCTGGGGGATGGGGTCCCCAGAGCTACAAGTGGCCATGTGCCCCCCTCCCCAAATATATTTAAATAAATATATAAAATAATTTTTAAAATGTCGGCCCCGGGAGATGGGTTCTACGGGGCTAAAAATGGGCTAAGGAGGGGGGCAAGGCAGCCCACCTCCTAGATGTAATTTTTTTTTTTAATTGGGCCTTTCCCCGGGGAATGGGGTCTCCGGGGCCGATTATGACCTCTGGAAGGGACCCACACAGCCCCCTTCCAGAATTTTTAATTACAAAAACAATTTAGGGGGCAGGCCCCGGGGTATCGGGTCCCCAGGGCCAAAATATTAGGAAAAGAAGGGGGGCCACACAGCCCCACTTCTTAAACCTGAAAAAGAAGAAAAAGACTAGAATTGTGCCGGAGGCCACGCCCCCTACCAGCATCACTCTGCAAACACGCCCCTTGGTGTGTTTGCAGAGGGGGAAAGAATCCCCCTTGAATACTGGGGGTCCCTGTGGGCCAACTAGCCCACCAGGAACCTCCATTATGTGCCAGGGAGCTGCGTTGCAGAGAGGTGTTCTGAGACCCCGCCCCTTTTTACACCTCTCTGCAATGCAGCTCTGTGGTGCTTACTGGAGGTAGCTGGTGGGCTAGTTGCACCCCAGGGACCCTTAGTATTTAAGGGGAGTTAATCCACCAACTTAAAACATGCCAAGCGGCGCGTTTGCACAGTGGTGAAGGGAGGGGGCGGGCCTAAGTTCACATGTGTGCAAACACACCCTGTGGCACAGTTTAAGTTGGGGAATTAATTCCTTGTCAATCCTGAGGGTCCCTGTGTGCCAATTAGCCCAATAGGTACCTTCAGTAAGCACCACGGAGCTGGGTTGCAGAGTGTTGTAAAAAAGGGGCGTGGCCTCTGAGCACCTCTCTGCAACGCAGCCCCCTGGCGTATACTGGAAGTATCTGGTGGGCTAGTTGGCCCCCAGCGACACACAGGATTGAGGAGGAATTAATTCTCTAACTTAAAACGCGCCACAGGGCATGTTTGTTGACATGTCACCTCAGGCCACGCCCCCTTCCTTCACCACTGTGCAAACTCGCCCTGTGGCACGTTTTAAGTTGGGGAATTAATTATCTTTCAATACTGAGGGTCCCTGAGGGCCAAATAGCCCAACAGGTATCTCCAGTATGCGCCCGGGAGCTGCGTTGCAGACAGGTGTGCGGAGGCCTCGCCGTTTCTACAGCTCTCTCCAATGCAGCTCTTTGGCGCTTATTGGAGGTACCTAGTGGGCTACTTTGACCTTAGGGACCCTTAGGATTGAAGGGGACTTTATCTCACAGTGGTAAAGGGAGGCAACAGGGCCTGAGGTGATGTGTGCAAACATGCCCTGTGCCGCGTTTTAAGTTGGGGAATTAATTTCACTTCATTCATGATGAACCATGGGGGCCAACTAGCCCACCAGGCGCTTCCAGGAAGCGCCACTGCGCTGTGTTGCAGAGAGGTGGTACAGGCCATGCCCTTTTTACATCTCTTTGTTATGCAGCTCTGTGACGCTTACTGGATGTACCTAGTGGGCTAGTTGGACTCTAGGGACCCTCAGGATTGAAGGGGAATTATTTCCACAACTTAAAACACGCTAGAGGGTGTGTTTGCACAGTGGTGAAGGGAGGGGATGGTGTAGGAAAGTGGCTTTATATATACTGGACCGAAGTGAAATCAGCTGATCTACGAATTCTAATTTACTCACCTGTTATCAGGAGAGACCTCAGTACTGCATCTTTGAGCCCAGTACTGATCCTGAAAAGTCATTTTAACCGTACTTGCCAGTAACTTGAATTTCCTTCAATAGGACATTATTCCTGCTTTTTGCTGAGAAAGTTTCTAAGTGTCTCTTTTTGAAACTTACCAATATCGTTCCATAGGCTAACATTGACTGGTTTCACTTGGAAATTCTTTTAAGTGTGGAGTTTTGGAACTTTAAAATATTCATCTAAAATCAACCGAACAACGAATTCCGATTTACTCACCTGTTATCAGGGGAGAACCCAGTGCTGCATCTTTTAGACCATCACTGACCATGAAAAGTAATTCTAACCGTACTTACCAGTAACTTGTATTTCCTTCCATAGGAATCCATTGTCTGGTTTTCACAATATTCCTTAAAAATCGCCTTTATGACTTAAACGTATTGTTTCAACTGTTTACAGGAGATGCAGCAGTGCTGAATCTAGGATCCACCACTGAGTAAGAAAAAGTATTGATAACACTATTTACCTGCTAAGTGAATTTCCTCCTACAGGTGATTCAATGTTAAAAAATGTCTGTCTACTTTTAAAATACAATAATATTCCTTACAAATAACTACTGTAACCAAAACGCTTTTCCTCAACTGTTTACAGGAGATGTCCCAGGACTGAATCTAGGATCCAGTCCTGTGGTTAGAAAAGTAATCCATAAAGTAACTAATTGCATTTAACTAGAAATTCACATTGAGGTCAATGTTGCATTGTGTTTAAAATTGTGTTTCCCTTGCAACAACTGTAACTACTGTACTTAAAAGTCTATTGCCTATTTGCAAAGTATTTAAACTAAAGTAATTCATTCTGAGAATGTGTATTCTGTATTGTAATGTATAATGTAATTAAAAAAATATATATATACAAATAAATAGTTAAAAAATGTAGTAAGTCAGTATCAAAAAAATAAATATAACAATTATACATTTAAAAATTGGCATTGAAAAAAACTGATGGCATCACTGATGGCATCATCCATGTGACAATCTAATAGACCTCGTCATATACTAGTATAACCTTTCAACACTCATTATAAAATATGGAGTGCCATATTTGAAACCATTGACACACCAATACAAGTTTCTAAAAACCCACTCAGTGATTCCTACATCCACACACACATCTAAACACTTACCTATAGATTCACGCATACATGCTAACAAAGATCAATAGAACACTATTAAATATACTTATACACCTACATCACACACCAGCACACATCCTATTCACTTATTGAGTCATCCTACTCACTTATTCAAACAATTGATCATACTTCCATTTACTAAGCTACACACTTATACAAACACCACTTTAGTTATTCATATAGATAGTAACTCATACTTAGTGTGTTATAAAATCACTATTACCAGTATACAGTTTTTAATACAATCACTCATACGATCACTGAGTCTGAAGTATACTTATTTATAAACAACAACTGTCACATATACTGCCTTTTATATTTCTACTTTGTTGGACATGTATCATTGAGAAATATATTTACTCATCACCACACCCATAAAGAGATTCACTCACGCAAACAAGTGTTTCCACGTGCAGTCTTAACCCCTTAAGTGCTGCCTCGGTGCATTGGCCAACGGTAGCACTACCTCCCCAGTGCTGCGCACGACCATTGAACGTCCATTCAGCACTAGTTCTAATGGACAGCGCAGCACTGGGGAGGAATGTTTAATAGCAGCTATGAGGCTAACCTCATATACCTACTAAATCAACTATTTACACATCTTTGGACAGTCACACACCTCCCACCCAATCACACGCACATTCACTATCCCATAAAGATACTCACTTAACTAATTAATACTAATATAGACTTTCACATAGCTAGTAACCAACTTATGTAGTAGTTTACACAACAAGAGATACAGTGAAACAGATGTACACACAGTTTAATCACTATCCCATATGTTTAGTGAGATATTTAAATTAGTCACTTAGACAGTCAAGCACAGTGCTACTAAATCCTCCATCCAGACACTTATACATCCACTCTTTCTTCAATGCAGATTGCTATATATATATAATACATATTTAAATATCAAACCAAACCACATTCACTGGATGATGTCATCAGTGATGTCATCAGTGATGTCACTGACCATGTCATGAATGATGTAATATGTAGATTGTGGGCACGCGAGTTATAGTTAGTACAACTAAATATACCGGAGGAGAGGAATTTCAATATATATATATATATATATATATATATATATATATATATATATATATATATATATATATGCGCAAACTCCGAGACGGACCATAGTCAGGATACACAGATGTTTATTCCAAGGGTTGAAAACTGCGAGGGCAAGACGCGTTTCGGGCTTCCAAAGCCCTTGTTCACATGCATCGATTCAAATACATTTTTTCAATTTTATAATGCAGTGCAAGCCCGCCTCCCCGCCGCTTTACACTCCGGTCACGTGATCATAAAGGTAGACAAAAGACTCCACATTATGAATGATCAATTAATTAACATGTAAATACATGAGTTACATTTGCAAAAAATATATAGCTTTCTAATAGCAAATTATTTGCATTTTAAACTGAACATTTAAATTGATTACATTTTCCTTTTTCAGTTGTTTTGGGATAAATCCCTGTGCAAATGATAGCATATGTGCAAAGTTTCGCGACCTGTAAACAGTTGGGGAGCGGGAAAGAGGGTGAAAGTGCAAATACCAATTTGTCATTGAATCGCAGTCTGCAATTCGTGGAGTAATTTATATTCAGTGCATAAATGCTGATAGAGGGAAAGTGAGAAAAAAGGGGAAAAAGTGCTGTGAGTGCATGATGATAAAAATCTGTGTATACAATGTATGAATGCTAATTTTGACATTAGAGGAAATTAGATTATTCCCTATCTGTCTTATTAAAAACATACATAAAACCATTTAATACCAGTATAAATATATTATCATATAAAAAGATATAGAAAAAGACACCAAGTGTAAAAATAAGTGCTAAAAAATCTCACATCTAAAGTTCATGAATATATACATAAAACAGTGAATATTATATACAGTGGAAAAGCAGAGCAATATACAGAAAAGTGGCTGACAAGGAACTTGACCAGCCACTATGATTATAATATACGAACATATTATTTATTAGGTGGTAAGTATCAGAACAAATCACCTCTCTAGATCACAGGGAACCTGACCTATCTAGGGGGCTACTGAGGTACTGTTGAGATGACATGTTTTGTAGTTCAGTTTGTAGATATTAGAGTGAGTGATTATAAAAAGTGGCGCAGATCCTCAGTGTTATTTAGGCTGTTCGGCCATTTGCTGTCGAATTCGAGGATCAAGCTCGACTCTAATCGCCTCAATTTAAGCTCCCTATTGCCTCCTCTTCTTGGCTTCGGGACAGAAGCTATCACATAGTAAGAGAGACAATTAAGATCTTTATTGTGGGTGCTTTCGAAGTGGCGAGCCACCGGATATGCCTGGTCACTGTGTAAGATAGCTCTAATATGCTGCAATATCCTGATGTGCACTTGCTGTTTTGTGCTGCCTATATAGTTAAGGCCGCAAGTGCACGTCAGGACGTACACGGCATATTCGGTTTTACAGGTATGGCTACCCTTAATTGGAACATCAGCAGTAGAAAAAGGAGTTCTGTAATGAGTCTTATTCACTCCAAACTTGAAAGCCCTGCAAGACGTACACTTCCGAAAACCTGCTGATATTAACCAATTAGGTTTTTGTTGCAATTCTGGGCTGCTCTGATCTAGAATTGCGCCCATATTTTGTGCCCGCCGGAAAGTGACCGAAGGTTTATCAGGTAGCAAGCATCCCAAAACCGTATCTGTTTGAATAGTAGGCCAGTGTTTGTTGATGATCTGCCTAATTTTATTTTCCTGGCTACTGTAATCCGTAATGAATCTTGGGCAGTCTGCATCGTCTGTTTCGATCTCATTAATGGACACATTATTCTTATTTACCAGTAGACTTGCTCTAGACAAACTTTCAGCTTTAGCCAGAGCTTGGTTGAATATCTGGTCTGAGTAGCCACGGGCCCTCATCCGTACTTTCAATTCACCAGTGCATTTTTTTAAATCCTCAGCAGTACTACAGATTCTTTTTAACCTTAGTATTTCTCCGTAAGGTATGCTGTGGATAGTATGCTTAGGATGGAGTCTTGCGGCATGGAGCGTGGTATTACCTGCCGTGGCTTTCCTATGTAAAGTAGTTTGGATGTGGTTACTGTCGTCTATGTATATCTTGACATCTAAAAATTCTGCTTGCCTGGCACTGATGTTGGAAGTGAATCTTAAGTTGAGGGGATTGTCATTGATTTCAGCAATGAATAGTTCTGCTTCCTGTTCATCCCCTTGCCATACAATAAAAATGTCATCGATATATCTAAGATATTTTACAATCTTCTCCCGCACCCAAGTCTGGTGTGTGACCCTGAGGACCCGCTCCTCCCACCAGCCAACGTGTAAACACGCATAGCTGGGGAAGAAGCAGGCTCCCATGGCCACACCCCTTAACTGTTTCCAGATTTCCTTACCACATGAAAAACAGTTGTTGCTTAGACACCAATCAATCAAACTTAATATCACCTTATTATGTTCATACAGTTCAACAGGTCGTTGGCCAAGGTAGTAGGTTATTGCATTTAAGCCATCGATATGTGAGATGCTGGTGTATAATTGTTCGACATCAAGAGTAATGAGTAACATATCATTCTGCCATTCCAGATCCTCTATTTTGGCCAAAAAGTCAGTAGTATCCCGAACAAAGCTTGGAAGTTTACTAACCCAACTCTGTAAGAAGAAGTCAATATATTGTCCCACATTTTCTCCACAACTATCAATGGCGGAGATAATGGGCCTCCCAGGAATTGGTGTTGTTCCTTTATGGACCTTTGGAATTAAGTAGAGGCACGGCAGTACAGGATGCTCATTGTACATGAATTTATATTCATCTGCTGAGATGAGGCCTTCTCTGCGATATTTTAGAAGCAGTTTGTGCAAAGCATCATTAGCTTTGGAGTACTCTTTATTATTAGATTTAATGTAACAGGCAGGATCTTGTAGTTGCCTTAATGCCTCTGCAGAGTATTCAGACTTAGGCCAAATAACGATGTTACCCCTTTTATCGGCAGTTTTTATTACGATATTGGGGTTGTCTTTTAGTTTTTTCATGAGTTCAAAGTATTTGGCCTTTTGCACATTATATTTCTTTTTCTTATAGTTGTTGGTTCTTCTGTACAAGTCTTTGATGTCTGCAATTATACAGTCCTGAAAAACATCTACTGCGTCTTTTGCCATGATAGGTACAAAATCCGATTTTCCTTTAAATGGCGTGATACCCGCACCTTTTTGAATCACATGAATTTTTTCTAATCTTTTTTGTGTGCTGGTGTTGCCATCACTGATTAATGGTTGAGAGCTGGTTGCTGGTATATACATATATATATATATATATATACGCTCCCTGTCCCACTGGGAATCGAGGCACTCGCGGGTGGGTGCGGTATGCGGTAATGGACGCCCGCAATAATACAACGCTCAGCTTCAGAAATTGTGTTCCAAAGAACCGCACTCGTGGAACCAAAATTGTCGGTGCTCACACCATAAAGATTTTAATCACAAAGTTTACCAGACGCGTTTCAGCATCAAGCCTTCATCAGTGTCAGTTACATTGTGCGAGTTAGCCTGGGTATTAATACAAGCATTCACAAACATAGTTGACGGACTTAGTTATTACTTGAGGTCGCGCCATCTTGGAACATGTAAGTACATCATAATATCCTTACGCGCTCACTTAGACTCAAATGGAAACAAAATCAAGGGGCTGTTTATTTGCTCCCGCCCGCCGCCGGCCCAGAACTGCATCTCCCATAGCTCAGACCGGGCACGAGAGGTCGAATCCAATTGAATCCCACCCCGGGAGACAGAGGGACCAAAGTGGGAGCTTTTAGCGGCAGCAACACCACCCTAAAGAGAAACCTGCTGGGCCCGGGTGCGGCCGGGACCTACGCGGTGTCTGGAACCGATGCGGCTGCAAGTCGTGGAGAACAAGAGGCCCGCTGATCCTGCGAGACATAGTGGGCTTGCACCAGACGTGACTTCTCCGAGCCTGCGAACTCAGAAGAGGGGAGCACCGAGGGGTGCACCTCCGTGGAGACTGCCACCGAGGAGGAAACAACCTTGTGGGCTAGATGGGCCTGCGCCCAGCCTATCATCGGCCTCCCACCCGAGTATTGGGGACTGACACTGGACCTGGGGGGCGGCTGAATGCTTCAAGGGCACCCTACTGGCTGTCGCCGAAGAGCGGAGGCCTCACCGGACACGGTCTTGCCTGCCAGGCCCCTGCTGAAGAAGGCACAGCTGTGGGAGCAGAAGGGGCCTCCATCCTGCCTACAACCTGCAGACTACATAGATCGCCGCCGGGCCTAATGACGCGGCGCAGCTAGTATTAAGGGCTACAAGAACACCTTGTCACTTGCCCATCAAGGAACAGAGGCCCGCCCGGGGGTGCCACACTTCACCTCCTGAGCATCAAAGAGGGAGGCCTGTGCGCTTTTAGTTCTGGCTGCGACCCGGCCACTCAGCACAGAACACATGCAGTAGCCAGCGGAAGGAACAGGTGTGGCTTGCGGGTGCGCTGCGATTCCCCCATTTGTTTATCCAACACCACCTGGCACATCATTGCACAACCCATCAGGACCCTCACATCAATGTCAGCTCTGTCCCATTGACATCCAGCGCTCCAAGCTTGGCTCCTATATTGAACATGGAGCCAAACAGTTATGGCAGGAGCTGAGTGAGTGGAGCTGAGAGAGACAGAAGAGGGGCGTAGAGGAGTAAGACAGGAGTGAGCGATGATATGGGACCATAAAATGGGCCATCTTTTGATCTCTACACACCGGAGCCCAAGCCGACAGAGCCAGTAGGCCTGACCAGATGCTAGATCCGGCATAGCACAGATGGCGGTGCCCTGATGGAACAGCTTACAACATATGGTTTGCGGCCTGGGGTGCAGACCTGCCTTGGAACCACAGCATAGGAGTAAGACCCTCCAGCCCAGATGACAGGTCAGTCTACTCTGAAATGAACCTGGCTAATATTGGCACACTAAGGAGCAGAGCTAGAGGGGAGCAAAGCAAGGTAAGGGCCTATAAACAGGGGACACTACCTTCGCGCAGCAGGGGCTATAGCTGCATTGGAGGCTTCTTTTAGCAGGTACCCACTAGTCCCACTAGGACATCACCAAACAAAATTTACCAAGCCCTCGGTCTGGTGGAAATCCCCGGTCTACAGGGACAGTGGTAGCCAGGCCCACGAAAACGCAATGGCACAAGATTATGACCTCTATTCGAGGAAAGAAGGATAAAACCGTGAAAGACCTCTTTGCACGCTCTCAAGGAGATGGCACTATGGAGCTCCCAAACTCGTGTGAACCAACCCAAATGAAGGCAGATGACACCGGGAAGGGGCCGGTGACATGATCCTTCATTGAGTCACTGTTAACGACCCTCCGCGAAGAGCTGCAAACAGTTAAACACCATCTCACATCAGGAATCAAGGAGAGATGTGGACAACATCGGGGAACAGGTGGCTGCGCTGGAAGATAAAGGGAAAGGCAGAGACACATAACTAGCAGCTTTGCAGCAAGAGGTAATCTGTCTCCATGACCAGCACATAGACCTACAGGCCCACCTTGAGGACCTTGAAAACCGTACCCGCAGACACAACATCCGGATCCAAGGGGTGAAAACCAATGTGGAAGCAGGTGACATTTTAACTTACGTGAGAGTCTTGTTCTACCATATACTCAGCAACCCTCCGAACACGGATATTAAGCTGGACAGAGCGCACAGTGTGGGCCCAACGCGACCAGACAAAGCACCGCCGGTGGACATATTAGCCTATGTACAAAACTTTAAGACCAAGGAAGAAATCCTCTGGAAAGCCAGATCCATGCACCCTATCACCTTCTGAGATCAGACCCCGACTTTGTACCAAGACCTAGCTCTACTCTCCAGAAACGAAGGTCTTTTCGGCCAATCACTGCACACCTGTATCAACATGGCATGTCATACTCCCGGGGTCACCCGTTTTGACTCATATTTCACCTGGATGATAAGCTCCTCTATCTAAGATCACTTCTGGAAGTATGTCGACTGCTGGGTGTTGAGCTTCCTGAAGAGGAGGAAGGGAGACGGAGTCCAACCCCTGGATCCAGCGACTCACCCTCAGGTTGGAGACACCAAGGCCACAGGCGATGACTGAAAAGACCTGACCCAGCGGAGATCATGAAGGGACAACAAGCGATGCTGGAGTCCATACAGGAAGCCCTAGCGAAGGCGCACACTTAATGACACAGACATGGGATGATTCGCTCCGTTCTCTTTTATTGATTTGGGGCAGGTGGTGGGTGGGAGGGGGGAGAAATTTTTGGCCATACCATGGACCCCGTAGAGACTTCCTGCCAGTCATCCTTGGATGACAGACTCTTTCTGATTTCTTATCATTCACCTATACACATGTTCTGTTTGTTCATAAGGGTCTTTCATTCTATTTTAGGGTCCCTCGTTCACTGCCTCCCATCTGGAGCCTATGCCCACGGCCATACACGCCGATTTAGCCCTAGGTCCCTTGCTGTAATCCATGTCCTCAGATCCCTAGATGCCCATTAATAAACTCTAGATTCTAACATTGAATATGAGGGGACTTAACAACCCGATCAGACACAGGGCAATTCTGCCATATCTGGAGAACTCCAAAGCTGATCTAAGCCTCCTACAGGAGACACATCTACTCTTGCTCGACTTCCACCGATTCAAATTCCACAGGTTTCCAACTCAGCTATTCTACGGCACCTCTAAAATGGCAGGGGTGGCAATATTGGTCTCCCAGTGCTTCCAGGGAAGAGTTGTCCAGAAAGTGGCAGAAATCAGGGGGAGATTTCTCACTTTCCAGTTCGTAATTTGGGGTCAAATGTTAGTCATGCAACCAATGAAGGCCAAGGGAGATTTCTCCATGAAGCTTTGACAGAGGCAACAGAGACAGTCGGACACAAGATACTTATAGGGGGGGATCTTAACCTTGTGTTTGACAATTCCCTAGACAGGTCTGGACAGCGCTTTGGCCAGACAGGCGCACTTTCAAAGGAAGGACTAGATAGACTGAGTGAGTTAGGCCTAATAGATCTCTGGAGATGTGATCATCCCCACCCCTGAGAACACTCTTTCTTTTCCAGCACTCACAAAATCTATGCCAGATTTGACTATTTGATAGGCTCTGAGGCCCTCCGTGATAACAACGCTGAGCGTAGGAAGAAAAGGGAAGACCTCACACAGAGAACAATGGAACTGGAGGAAATGCACCAGAGGATTGGGGCTCCTAGAATCTGGCACCAACAGTGCATACACAATTAGCAGACATTGACCAGGACAGGGCGGAATACGCAGCTTTGTGACTACACCACTCATACTATACCGGGGGAGACAGATGCAGTTGCCTGCTAGCACATAAGCTGTGCAAGACTAGGAAATGCAAGGGGTCCCAGGAGATATGCGACTCAACAGAAAGACTAGTCACTTACGCTGGCATAGCGGAGACTTTCCGAGACTTTTACACCCGGTTATACTCAGGACAGACACTGAATGGTGCAGATGGAGATGCCTATGTGGATGAACCACATCTCTCCACACTAACCCTGGAACAAGCGGAATACCGGGAGAAGGAAATAAGAGTGGAAGAGGCTTTAGCAGCTATCTCATGCCTTAATTTGACCAAATCGCCTGGGCCGGACGGATACACCGCAGCCTTTTATAAGCAGTTCTGTCCTGTGTTAGCCCCTCTACTAACTAGACTCTTCAACATCCAAATATTTTGTTAGACAGAGCACAACCCAAAATTCATTATCAGAGTAACTTAAGTAAGTCAAACACGTGTGACATCATAAATGGCTCGACTCAAATATTGTCCAAAGTCAAAAGATCTTTTATTTTCAAGTATTCATCATTGTTGATACGTAGAATTAGAGATATTCACAGCCGACACGTGTTTCGTCTTGGGACGACTTTTTCAAGGCTGTACAGAAAATATATATATCTCATTTAACTTGAAAAGACAATTAGAAGATTTACATTCTTCTATATTTTCTTGATGGTATTTTTCTTAAAAATTAGTTAGAACGTTAGACAAAGACACAATGAAAAAATATAGTAGAGGAATAACGAGGTTTAGAAATGGTGGGGGAAGGAAGAGAGTAAATACCTGTGTTACAAATAGGAGCGGAAGAAAAAAAAAGCATTTAAGTGCACGAAAGATGTAAGGAAAGGCTGTGTTACGATTTGTGATAAGTATAGTTCCCATTAAAACTCCGAATAAAAAAGTGCTCAAAGAATAATCCACTTTTAAAACTGAAATGAATACCAAGGTGTCCAGCAAACCTCCCAAAATTTCAAAAGGAATACTTAAGAAAAAACTGTAGATACGTGTGATTACGCGACGTTTTCTGAATTGTTGGAAAAAGGCTTGTGTAAAGAGACCCAAGCTTCTATACAAGTTGAAACTGTCAAGAAATATAAACAAAATGACAATCAAAGGCATGTAAAAGACATATCCACTTTTAAAACTGAATTAAATACCAAGGTGTCCAGCAAACCTCGCAAAATTTCAAAAGGAATACCTAAGAAAATACTGTAGAAACATGTGATTCCGCGACTTTTCCTGAATTGTTGGAAAAAGGCTTTGTGTAAAGAGACCCAAGCTTCTATACAAGTTGAAACTGTCAAGAAATATAAACAAAATTACAATCACAGCCAAGTAAAAGACATATCACAGAAAAGCCCGCAAGTCTAAGAACTACAAGGCTATTATACAGCCCTACCCACAATGTATATATAGTCCTAACATGAGTATATGAGTCCCCTAATTAGAAGATCAACATATCCACCCAGATCATAATAGATCTAATCGTAGCACATTGTGTTGTATCAATCTCAACTTAGTAGACATTCCCCCTGAAACAGGTTTAGACTTGATTCTCACAGCTACAGCCCGATTGTTTGAGCCAACGCACGAAGTTAAAAAGCAAAATAAGGAAAAAACACGACCGTATTTTTAAAGGACATGTAAGACTATATAGATAATGTGACATCGCAGTCTGCAGTAACTTACTCAAATTGATATCTGTTCCGGGTACGGCAATCAGAGTACAGTAAGTAATGTTAGATGCCTCCTGCTTACAAAGTCTTTCTAGCTTTTGAAATTTGGATTTCAAACCTTCCCCCTTAGTAGTAGTCTGAGTTACATTCGTATATTTTCTTTTGCTAAATAGTTCATCAAAAAGTTTGTTCCTATCATCCTTAAAACTAGACATATTAACTGCACATGTGTTTCGCAAAAGAGTATGACAAAGAACAGAGTGCACAGCCCACCACAAATAATTTAACACTGAGCACTAGATGGCAGTGGTATATATTGGCCAGCACCTCTGTGGCCAATATATAGCGCCGGGACACTCCTAGGAGTAGCTGAGCGCTATATAAATCCTATTTTAACATAACATAACATAACATAAAGGTTTGTTTCAAAGTTATAATACATACATAGGGATATTCTCCAGCGTGCTCAATGTCGGACACCGTGCCATCCACAGTGTTACAAAGTATGTAAGAAGCCCCTCATACAAACAATGCCCAAATATTTTGTTAGACAGAGCACAGCACCTGGATGTAGTAGTGCAAATACAGCCTGCCATAGATGACTATTTACTGCATAACCATAACCCAGACACGCTAATGTCGACACGGTGGGAGGCACTCAATGTGGTAATCAGAGGGGAGTTGTAGCAATCTCAACAGCAGACAACGTTAAGCGTAGGAAGAAAAGGGATGACCTCACACAAAGAACAAAGGAACTGGAGCAAATGCACCAGAGGATTGGGGCTCCTAGAATCTGTTTCCAACAGTGCACACACAATTACCATCTATTGACCAGGACAGGGCGGAATACACAGCTTTGCGACTACACCACTCATACTATACCGGGGGAGACAGATTCAGTTGCCTGCTAGCACATAAGCTGTGCAAGACTAGGAAATGCAAGGGGTCCAGGAGATATGCGACTTAATAGGAAGACTAGTCACTGACGAGGCTGGTATAGCGGAGACTTTCCGAGACTTTTACACCCGGTTATAGTCAGGACAGCAACTGAATAGTGCAGATGGAGATGCCTATGTGGATGAAGCACATCTCTCCACACTAACCCTGGAACAAGCGGAATACCTGGAGAGGGAAATAAGAGTGGAAGAGGTTTTAGCAGCTATCTCATGCCTTAAATTGACCAAATCGCCTGGTCCGGACGGATACACGGCGGCATTTTATAAGCAGTTCTGTCCTGTGTTAGCCCTCTACTAACTAGACTCTTCAACATCTTTGCGACCCCGGGGCCATACCAGAGACAATGCCTGAGGCCACTATTGTGGTCCTCCCTAAACCAGGGAAAGACAAAACTAGCTGCAGAGAATACTACCCCATATCCCTTCCTAATATTGATCTACAATTCTTCACAGGGATTCTAGCAAGCAGATTGGCCATATACATGCCAGGCTTGATTGACCCCGACCAGGCGGGATTTATCCCCCAACGACAGGCTAGCAACAATCCTAAGATGTTCCTCCATATTATAGAGAAGGACTCAAGGACACAGGGAGACTATATGCTTCTCACTATCAATGCTGAGAAGGCCTTTGACCGGGTCGACTGACCCTATCTTGAGCACGTACTGTCTTACGGTAGGCTGAGTAAGAAATTGAAGACACAAATTCTGAATTGCTACAGCATCCCCACGGCATCAGTCAGAGTCAATGGGTACACATTGTCCTGCATCCCCATAGGCAGTGGAACAAGACAGGGGTGCCCTCTTTCACCCCTGCTCTTTGCATTGTACATGGGGCCCATGGCTCAAACAGTCATACCGCACCCTCATATTACTGGGATTAGGTTAGGAGGAAGTATTCACACCATAAGGTTGTACGTGGATGAAGTCCTGGTAACACTGTCAGAGCCAGCTTCGGCCTTGGGGGCCTTCTTACCAGCCAGAATCTGGTGGGCAGTCTGACTAGGGGTTTGGTGGTCCTGGAGTGGGGTGCTGGCATGGCGGCCAACTCCGGGACTGACAAACCCATAATCGGGCCCTTAATTTTATTTTGTGCCACTGTATACCAAAGTAAGTTCACAGTATCCAGCTTAATATGCAGTATGTGATTGGCCAATGGCTGTATTTATCAAATAGTTAAGCAACCATTTACTTAAACGTTTATTGAGGTCTACTCAGCATGTAAAAAATACAATTAAAACAATTGACAGACACATTGGAAAGGGGCGACCACTCGGTCCCCCCGAACGTATGGTGGAGCAATGTGTCTGTCAATTGTTTTAATTGTATTTTTTACATGCTGAGTAGACCCCAATAAACGTTTGAGTAAATGGTTGCTTAACTATTACTGGTGGAAATATATCAATGAGAGAAACAAAACATTTTATTTTTGCAACCATTTCCAAAGAACCAAACAGAGTCAATTGTTGAGTGAACAGTTTCCCAGCAGCAGGTGGATGAGACACTACTTGTGAGAGTGTTTGTACAAAAAAAACATGTTGTCAATATTGAGAATATCGTAGTTGAAATATCGAGGACCAAAATATCAACAAAGTAAGTATAGATTTTCTATGCCTAACTTAACAATATTTGTAACTTGACTATACATATGCCTTACAGGTGCATTGATGTTGGATTGGGAATAGTACAGCTATGCTTACCTAATGTGTTTATCACCTTGATATTGTGATCGTCAATATTTTGGCTATGATATCAATATTACCTATTCAATATTCTGAACTACAACCTTTGTGACTCTGGGAAAGTATGGGGTTGTTTTGCACTTCATCTTCCACATAGATAGAGGTTTGGGGAAAGTAGGTATGAAGATTGTCACAAAGTATATGAGTGTCGGGCAATATTTCAGTTTCAGGATATGGATTTGGAAAGCCATTGATAATTATAAACCCTTATCGAGAGACATCCAGGGACTCTGAAACGTAATGTCAATAAAAGCCCTCTTGGTGTCCATAGACAACCCCTTCTTGGGCGGGAAAAGGCGCGCCCCAGCTACGCCGCTTCGGGCATACCAGCCGGGACACGCCTCCCGCCCAAAATGGTTTCCCGGGGAGATCGGGGTACTCCACCATACGTTCGGGGGGACCGAGTGGTCGCCCCTTTCCAATGTGTCTGTCAATTGTTTTAATTGTATTTTTTACATGCTGAGTAGACCTCAATAAACGTTTGAGTAAATGGTTGCTTAACTATTACTGGTGGAAATATATCAATGAGAGAAACAAAACATTTTATTTTTGCAACCATTTCCAAAGAACCAAACAGAGGCAATTGTTGAGTGAACAGTTTCCCAGCAGCAGGTGGATGAGACACTACTTGTGAGAGTGTTTGTACAAAAAAAACATGTTGTCAATATTGAGAATATCGTAGTTGAAATATCGAGGACCAAAATATCAACAAAGTAAGTATAGATTTTCTATGCCTAACTTAACAATATTTGTAACTTGACTATACATATGCCTTACAGGTGCATTGATGTTGGATTGGGAATAGTACAGCTATGCTTACCTAATGTGTTTATCACCTTGATATTGTGATCGTCAATATTTTGGCTATGATATCAATATTACCTATTCAATATTCTGAACTACAACCTTTGTGACTCTGGGAAAATATGGGGTTGTTTTGCACTTCATCTTCCACATAGATAGAGGTTTGGGGAAAGTAGGTATGAAGATTGTCACAAAGTGTATGAGTGTGGGGCAATATTTCAGTTTCAGGATATGGATTTGGAAAGCCATTGATAATTATAAACCCTTATCGAGAGACATCCAGGGACTCTGAAACGTAATGTCAATAAAAGCCCTCTTGGTGTCCATAGGACCCTTGTATTTCTCAATTCAAGTGATCAAGATATTTTCACTTTGGAATGCAAAGAATGATGAGAATTATCTAAGAGATGAAATATATGCAACATTAAAAACATTGTTTAAACAAGCTGTAAGCAGTGAAACTTTGAGCAAAGTAGTATGCTGCAAAGCTACAACTTTTTAAGAGTGCCTTTACACTAAGGCCCTCATGATGATGTCGAGCGGAAAGCTATCCGACAGCTTATTGGAGGCTTTCTGCCTGACTTCATGCGTTTCCGTCTGACCGCCTGTGTCATGATACTGGCGGTTGGAGGGAATCCCAAAGGGGAAATATCTCTGCTTCCGATGGGCTCATGGAGCCTGTCAGGGTGGCAGACAGAATCATAATCACAAAATGGCAATGGAGCCAGCCTCAGCTCCACCATCAGGAATACAATGTTACTTGTGGTCCGACGGCAAGCGGAAAGTGACTTCAGGGCGTCTGTAGCTTGTGCCTCACCTTCCGATATAGGGCCTGGTCCCTGCACAATGTGGCAGGCACCACATGGTGCCTGCCAAATGGTACATGGGTGTTTGAAAACATCAATTGTTCTATTTCAGCTTGTGATGCAGCCCTTTTCCGGCCACCTCACAAGCTGCAATAGAAAAATGGGTGTTTCCGGGAGGTTGTATCCTAATACTGCGTTGTGGAACTGCCAACTAACAGTCGGGTGGATTCCATTCCTCTACAGATTTTCACCATCTTCAAGCAGCATGGTGATGGTGATAAACAGACATTCATGACAATCCGAGAAGATACCAATATTACTTTTGTAGGAAGTCTTGAGAGTATACTGCTGCATACTCACAAAAGGTGTTTAGAAGTTTGCAACCTAATACTACTTTATGTATTCCATAATTGATTTCATTAACTTTAGAAGGGGATATCTGTGCCTCCATCTTGCCTATCTTTTCTGTACAACATTTTCCGCCCAGGTTGTTCTCTGCATGTATAGGATTATGTAGGCAGGACAGGGGGGAGTGGTTGGAAAATGGGAACTAGTGCCTACAATATGGGTGGAATTAAAGGAAATGGAATGGGGTTTAGGTAAGGACAAGTTAATACAAAACACATCATACATAAGAGTAAGATATTTGCAATTTATAATCACACATTTAAATGGTGTGTCCTCTGAATATCGATGGAAAAGACTATCAAGGAAAGAATGTACTGCATCCCAGCCTTCGAGTAAGTCGAGCACCAAACATAGCCACCTACTGGTACTGCAACACATTCCCTAAAAAAATCTAAGGAGGCCGGCAATCGCACTAACACAAGGGGAAAGATGTAAAATAAATAAAATAACATTTTACATTAAAATTCATTTAAATCATTTTAAGCTTATTAATAACTATTTCTTAAATAAAAATGTAAATGTATATTCTTTAATACATATATCTTTTTAATGAAGTGTATTGTAAATGATAATTGCAAACAAATTATGAAAGTACCAATAAAATCATTTATAACTTGTAACCAAGATTGTCATACATTCAGCACAAATATTTCTGGAATGGGTGGAGTCTGGAAACTTCACAATTAATTCAGTGTAATGTAATTTCTTTAGATAAAAAAACTAACAAAAATAATTAAATTAATTGGGGTAAAATGTTAATGTGTTAAGTTTTAATGCAGATATGATTTCCCTTGTTAGAATGGTAGTCATGAGTAAATTGCAATTATGTAAACGTCTTTAAATATTGTTTGAATACAATTATATATTTTGTAATATTTATAATTTAAAGTAAATGTTCTTAAACTTCCCTAATACTTCCTCTAGGGAGAGCTCTCTCCTGTTAGCAGATCTCTTGTTGGCAGAGATATTAACATACAAGTGGAATTTGCTTATAGTAACTTTTCTGTCATTAATTCAGTGTAGGCTTGTATGTTTGGACTAAATCTACACATGGAAATAGTGAATTCCTTTTTATTTATTTTTGTATTTTATTTTTCTATAATGGAGCGAAAAATTGATATCATACTCAAAACATACCATATATCGTTGAGAGCATATAAATTACTTATGTTAAAACATTAAATATTACATATTAAATATTGATTATAAGAGACTAGGGGCAATACCAACATAAATAAATACATATAGATGTATAGATGACAATAACAGTATTAGCCAGCAAGTGACCGAGTGAGATTTTTTCCTGCCATTTCATCACCCAGGGAGGGTGTCAACAGCACCCCTTCTTCTGCCTCTCCTGACTGAACCATGCTACCATCAATTGGACCATTATCCATCACCCCCAAAGGCTTTGTGTCCTCCATCCCCCATTTTCTTTAAAATCAGGTGTTTGTCAAGCGTGACTACTCACCCGTAAGGGTCTCAAGGCGCTGGGGGTGTGGGGGGGGGTTGCAGGTTCCAGTCCATCAAAAAGGGTGTCTGTCGAAGAGCCAGGTTTTGAGGATTCTTGCGAAGATGGGGAGCAATGTTATCTGTCTGAGGTGGAGCGGAAGGTCATTCCAGGCACTAAATGTATTTTTTGCAATGATATATAGATAAACTTCTTACTATCTTACTATTTTATGACTGTTTTACCAAGCGTGCTACGGGGGTGGCACGTTTGTCCCAACCGTGCCTAAACATGAAATACCTATCTTAAGTGAACAGAACACTTAACCTCTGTGCACTGTTGCTTATGTGGTTCTAATTTTAAAACAATATTCTAAGTTTTTTTAGCAAATTTTTCGATTTCACAAAATAATACACATCAAAAATAAATTCATTTGATATTGTTGATATATTTCTTATTTACACAGTGAACTTATTGTTTCAAAAACATTTCTATGTGTGAAACAATGTTCAAAACATTATTGTTGCAAATCACAATAATATGGTACACTTTTAGTCAATAAAATTATTGACAACATCCTAGACGAATCTTCTTTTTGCCCTGTGGACTAAATGTATCAATCAATTATTTGAACTGCTGCAATTAATGCTCAGCACATCTAAAAATCAAATGTTACAAGGCTCAAAGAATGTAAGTAAAGTGTGCGAGAAACCCTTTTCCACACTGCTGTGTTTGTGCTAAAAAATAAATCAATGAAACTCACTGGTCTAAATTCGTTTTCGTGTACTTTCCTCTTCAAGAACTCCTATGTTACAAAAAACGGGTTCAGTACACGAAAACGAACTTAGACCAGTGAGTTTCATTTATTTATTTTTGAGCACAAACACAGCGGTGTGGAGAAGGAGCGGCCTCCCGATCTGGTCTTTCTGCTGCCGGGGACCACGGCGTAGGAGAGCTCGGCTGATCTGAGGGTCCTTTGGGGTGTGTGGAATTTGAGTCGGGTGTTCAGATATGCTGGTCCAGTGTTGTAGAGCGTTTTGTGAGCATGGGTTAGCATCTTGAAGGTGACTCTATGTTATGTTATGTTATGTTATTGTTATTTGTTGTGTGCACAGCTACTCCAGCTAAGGAGCGTCCTGGCGCATTGACAAGGAGAACATAACACAACAGGTAGTAACAGAAACTAGAAGGAACAACTAAAACAGAAAGGTTTTTATGGCTTTCCGAAAAGCCGTGAGGTCGTCCAGCAGGCGAATTTCAACCGGGAGAGAGTTCCAAGTTGTTGCAGCTTTGACGCTAAAGGAACGTCCCCCCACACGGCAAAGCCTGTATCTAGGAACTACAGCAAAGGCCTGGCCTTGGGAACGGAGGGTGCGTGTCGGGACGTAGAAACAAAGAAAGCTGGACATAATTTCATGGCCGATACCTCTCAATATCTTAAAGGTCAGACAAAGGACCTTAAAGAGGATACGCTTCCTCACTGGAAGCCAGTGTAAGGAGCGTAGGACACTTGACACCGGGCAAAATCTGGGCAGGCCGACAATCGCTCTAGCTGCAGCATTTTGTACCCGTTGCAAGTGGGTAAGCTCAGCCTGATTTTCCCCGACCAGGAGAGAGCTAGCGTAATCCAGGCGAGAGATGATAGTGGCCTGGATTACCAGCTGCCTGGTTGGGGCGTCAAAGTATTTTAGGACAGGTCTTAAGCCTCTCAGCAGGCCAAAACAACAGGCGGCTGTTTTTTTGGTGTGTCCTACGAAGGTAAGGCCAGCATCCAGCCAGACTCCCAGATTTTTCAACTCCGACACCGGAGTCGGAGTAGGTCCCAACTCTGGCGGCCACCATTGGTCACCCCATAGTTCCACTCCCCTTCCGACAATCATAACCTCTGTCTTAGTGGCATTAAGCTGGAGACAGTTCCCCGTCAACCAGCTAGCCACCGCCTTCAGTCCATCCTGAAACCTGGGGGCATCTTGTTCCGCATCCCCGCTGAGAGTAACCGCCAGCTGTGTGTCGTCGGCATATGAGACCAAGGTTAGGCCCCACTGCCTGGCGACCTCAGCCAGCGGTCTCACGTACAGATTGAACAACGTGGGACTCAGCGAGGATCCCTGCGGAACCCCCATGGCCAGTGGCTGGAAATTGGACTTGAAGGGAGGGATGGCAACACAAAAGGAACGATTACCGAGGAAGGAGCGGAACCACTGCAGCGCCTGGCCCCCGACACCAATCTCCTCGAGCCGATGCAGAAGGATGCTGTGAGAGACCGTGTCAAAGGCGGCGCTGAGGTCTAACAGTATCAGCGCCGCCGTCTGACCAGCATCCAACACCGCACGTAGATGTTCTACCATCACGAGGAGAGCGGTCTCCGTGCTGTGCCGAGCACGGAAGCCATTTTGTGTGGGATCAAGGGCGTTGGTCCGGGCGAGATGTTCTGACAGGGCCAAGTTGACATGAGCCTCTGTTATCTTCGCCGGCCAGGGTAGCAGTGAGATGGGACGGTAGCTTTCGGGCTTCGATGGGTCCAAGGAGGGCTTCTTAATAATTGGGGACACCACCGCCTGCTTCCACTTAGTTGGAACCACACCCGACTCCAGTGAGAGGTTGACTAGGGAACATACGACAGAACGTACCATAAAGGCCTGATCTCTAAAAAGAGCAGGTCTTACTGGATCCGATGGAGAACCAGATTTAACTTGCAAAGCAAGTTTGTCAAACCCCTCCGGAGAAAGAGGTGGAAATGAAAGCAGGGTAGTATGACATAGTGCCCCGTTGGAACTTCCCAGGTCAATCCCTGTGCTGGGGAATGCCCGGTAGATAGCTTGGACTTTTCCCAGAAAGTAAGAAGCAAGGGATTCGCAGTGGGAGATGGAACCCACAGTCACAGAGGAAGTCCGCTTTGCCAAAAGATCTTTCACGGCCTTGAAGATGGTCTTCAACGGGTTTGAGCTGTTACGGATTTCTGCAGCATAAAATGCCGCACGGGCTCGACTAGTTTTGATGGGGAGCCAGTGGAGGGTGCGCAGGTGCTGGGAGATGTGGCAGTGGCTTGGCAGGTTGAGGACCAGTCTTGCGGCGGTGTTTTGGCTGTTCTGTAGCTTGCAGGTAAGGTGTTTGTTTATTCCGGCATAGAGTGCGTTGCTGTAGTCGAGCCTGCTGGTGACTAGGGCGTGAGTGACGGTCTTTCTGTTTTCGAGGGGGATCCATTTGAAGGTGTTACGTTGGAGGCAGAGGGTGTGGAAACAGGAGGACGAGAGGGAGTTGATCTGGCGGTCCATTATAAGCTCTGAGTCCAGGATGATTCCCAGGTTGCGTGCGTGGTCCGTGGGGGTGGGCAGGCTTCCAAGGTCGGGGGGTCACCAGGCGTCATTCCAGACTTCTGAGTTTGGGCCCATGATGAGTACTTCCGTTTTGTTTGTGTTTAGTTGTAGGCAGCTGTTTTTCATCCATTTGACAACGGCTTCCATGCCTTCTCAAAAGTTGTGTCTGGCGGTGTTGGTTTTCGTTGGGTAGGGAGAGGATGAGTTGGGTGTCGTCTGTGTACGACAGAATGTTTATTCCCTAGGTTCCGATGATGGGGGCGAGCGGAGCTATGTAGACGTTGAAGAGCGTAGGGCTGAGCCCATTGCTTAAGGGAGAATCTCGAGGGGGTAATTGTCACATCCTGACACGGCTTGGGGCCAAACACAGTGTCCAATGAGGCCTCTGCACCGCCCACACTGGGCTCCACATTATTCCCTTTTTTATCCTTGACATTTTGGGCTTGAAACACTGTGGGAAAAGTTTTCTTACCGTGACCAGAAGGGCAGTTTTTCTGAATAGAGATCGTGGATCTCTGTGAAGCACGGTGAGGTCCTCCCACGGTTCCTGCCCCTTTCTCCGAGCCCGCCGCTACAGATGGGGTGCTGACCTTCGTGCATCTTGCAAGTGTGGGAGGCATTGAGGCCACCGCACGAGGCCAACCCCACCGTGTCCGAAGCAGCAGCCAACCAGCACACCGCAGGAAAAAACCAGGTACGTTGCTGCAGTATGCAGCTCTATATGCGGGTAATACACCACTGCCGAATCATGCCAGGCCATTATGCCGGAGTTGCCGGGGGTCTAAAATCCATACAGGGGGAGTTAAGAGGATATGTGTCAGCTTACACGGCCTCCGAAGCGGCCACCATCTTGCCTTGTGTCAAGTCAAGTCAAGAAATACTTTATTTCGGCATCACATGTCTATAAAAGACATTTTGAAATTCAATGCAGATTATCAATTTAAAAAAGTATTATGTACAGCTATAAAATTTGAAAACAATTAAAAAATAAATAACAAGGTAATAAATGGCATGATAAACATTAAGTATCTTCGACGTAAAGTGCTAGCTCGTAGGTGAATAAAAAGCATATTTAAATACAAGGTCCCTTACATGATTAATTGGAGAAATCAAGCTGGAGCTTTCTTTAGAACTGCACGGCGAGCGCACCACTTTGAGAAAAGGTAGCGGGAAAGTGAGTATACTATTGGCATGCTGGTGTCATATTTTAGAATCCTGTAAGCCTGTAAGCAATATTTGGTTCCAAGATTCTTTCAAAGCTGTTGCAACCAGCAAGCCCTCATTGCCTTATAGGTGGGGCAGAAAAACAGCACATGCAAACCAGTCTCCGTACAATTTTTACAAGACGGGCAATCCTTCGTAGGGCTACCTCCCCACTTAAAGTTAACAGCACATAGAACAGTACACCATACCTAAACTGCAAATAAAGTTTTCTAGCTAGGGAAGGCTCAATGTCATCTTTGTTAGATTCTAAGATGTATTTTAGTTTAACCTCTAGGAAGGATGATGTAAGTTTGCCTGTCCTGGGGCTACTTTGTAGTTGGTTGAGGTGGTATTCCTTGAATTCTTTTATCAATACTTTTCTTGGAGTTGCCAGAGAACTCTCTGTCCCATACGTCACCCATTCCAATGGAAAAAAAGGAATTCTTAATATATATGAGCAAGGGAATTTTACTTGCTCCCCTGAGATTGGCTACCTCCTTCAATTCCTCCCTTAACATAAATAATTCTGGAGTGCACCAAAGGCGGTACCAGTAAAGTAGAGGTCTTAGCGCAACTTCCATTGCCACTGGGCAAACACCCAGATCCATTCTGACAGAGGGGTACTACCGGGAAGACTCAACAGCTGTCTAAGAACTGAGTTTTCAATCCTTGCCAGGTGTTTAGATGGCCTGTGACCCCACAGCTCTGCTCCACACAGGGTGGCCCCTGTGGCTTGAACCCTGTATGTTTCCGGGGCCGGCCCCAGAATTGTGTTTGCACACTTCCTTTGCTGTTTTGCAAGACTCCCAGACGTTTGCCTCAGTTTAAGACAAGCCTTCTTAATTTGGTCACCCCACTCCATTTTCTCATTGAGGGATAATCCCAAGTAATCGCATACATGTACTTTTTCTAAGAAATCCCCTGCTAGATGTGGATTGGGTCTTCTTGAGTGCCCTGCATTAAACACCATGTATTTTGTTTACTGGGTGTTAGTTTCCAACCCTCAATTTTTGCAGAATGAATTAAAAATATCCAAAGCCCTTTGGATGCCCATCTGTGATTTTGACAAAAGGAGGGGATTGTCAGCGAACATCAGGGCAGGTACCTTGGGTCCCGCTAACTTTGGGGCATCTATATTCCCTGCTGCTGTCAAGGCTGCCACTAAGCCATTAATAAAACTGCAAAAGAGGGTTGGGGCTTGGACAGGCGCCCCCAGGTCGGATAAGATGGCCCATAGTATTCCCCTATGGACTAGATCAAAGGCCGATTTTAGGTCCACAAAGATCATGTATAAACTGCCACCCTCCAAGGTCACTGTTTTCCAGTGCAATAATTGCAACCTGAATGCTTGATCAATTGTGGACGTTTTTGTACGAAAACATGCCTGGTAAGGGCTAAGAATGGAATACTCCTTCATCCAGTTTTGCAATCGGTCCAGAAGCACTCAGGCAAAAAAATGTTGAGCATCATCGATGAGACTAATGGGCCGATAGTTCGCAGAAAGGAGGGGTGAGCCCTTCTTGAGGATAGGTATGATTTCCACTAGCCAAGTTGTGCGAACCTCCATTCCCAGGAGATTGGTATTAAAAATGATCCTAAGGTACGTAGCCCAAACAGTGGGTTCGGCGTGATAAAGATCTCCAGGGATCCTATCTAGGCCAGGAGCCTTTGCAGGTAATACTCGACCAATTGCAACTGTTACCTCTTTAAGAGAAACTGAAGGAGTATCCGTACTGGATAGATAAGAGAGCGGGGCATGGATTTCGGCTTGCTCGAAAGTACCCTCAGCGCTACTGTAAAGTGACTGGAAATGGGCCCTCCAGACTTCGGCACCCAAATTTGGTTCGGATGCCTGTTTGTTCTCTTTGGAATCTGTACTTATTAATTTAGGTCCCTCCTTTTTTTGGGTATCTCTAAGACTCTCCCACTTTTCTGCTTCCCACTCTTTTTTTGCTTGCATGATTGTGCGTTTATATAATATAATAACCTGTTCTCCTTTATTGCCAGCTTGTCATTTTGTTTAATTGCTGTGAGCAGGGATGTCTTGGTCTTCCGACATTTGACATTGTACCATCAATGCCTAGGTGTACTACCTTCCTTTACTTGAGCATCATGAGTAAAACTATCTGCCAGAGCCACCACTAGACCTTCTTGGTTTTCTGCGATTTCACTGAGTGGTCGGGTGAAGACTCCAGACTCACTCAGTTGGGATGTAGCCTTCAAATATTGTATAAATAATTGGTAGAGTGCGGATAACCTGTCTTGAGATTTACACAGGGTACCCCATCTTACTCTCTCCTACAGCTAGTTAGTATTGGCCCTGGAGTGTTCAACGAGTGGCCCATAGGGGTATTCCTAGTGTACGGCACATCCATTTCTAGGAGTAGGGCGTTGTTATCACTATTGTGTCTGGGGACAACCTTAAACCTATCCATCCGATACCAGAATTTGGTAGTTACCATAATATGATATAGGATCGTAGGGCAGCCCAGCTTGTTGTAGGTGAAGTTTGCCGGACTATCGTTATTTAAGCACCCATTGCATGCCCTTAGCGAGTAGTTCAAAACAAGGGGGTTCAGCTGTGTGACTAGTGGTGTCCAAGCCCAAACTGGCTGAGTATTGGCCACTGGCATAGCCTAATACCGATCCTCCTCGTTTAGGTCACCAACCCCCAGGTCCTTCAAAGGTTCATACTGACAATTAAAGTCTCCAGCCAAGATCACTATGTCATTATCAATGACTGTGGGTATGAATGATATTAATTTGTCGAGGGTCAAAGACTCTTGACCATACCCAACTGGCTGTGAATAAACATTGATAAGCACTAACCTGGTCCTGGATGGAAAGCTCAGAATAACACAGAATATCTCTGGATGAGGTCTCTACCTGCTTCACTCTGCAGCCCAAGTGTGTAGCAACCCAATTGGTAAGTCCCCATGACGGTCTGCCCTTCCCCCTGATGTAGCCGATATGTTGTAAGTTGCATAACCCGATCTGTGTATGGTCTCTGTGGCCCAAGTTTCCTGCAACATGCATATGTCTGAACCTGGTATAAAGGCACCCCACACCGGGTTGTCTATTTTGGAGCGGAGACCTGCATCGTTCCACGATAGGATTTGGACCTTCGAAGGCAAATTATCAAGGTTACTAAAGTTTATTGTCCCCTTATCTGAGGGCCAATCTGCAGTTATTATGCAAGGATTTGCGCATTGTCAGGCGTTATGGATCACCATAGGTAGCTCTACATTATTGTTGAGAGAAAATTCTCCTGTGATCTCAAGCATTTCACCACTTTATCCTCCTGAGCCTCTACTGAAGCCTGCCTGTGGGGCCTTGTACTGTCAACAGGATTAGGTGCCTGGTCTGCAATCATCAACTTGGTTTGGCCAGATCTAGTGGTCTTTTGGCTGAGCTCAGAAGAAATCAGCGAGGGCACCCTCAGAGTTGGCACAATTGCGGTATCTAGAAATCCAAAGTCTTTTTCAGCCTGGGGGAGCCTAAGTGCCCTAGTCCTCTTATTACTACCCATCCTTCAGGTATCCCGCCATTAGATAACTCCAGTCAATCATTTTCCTACAAATTACAAAGTGCTGCATAACAATTTTTCACTGGGATGTTATATCTGGATTGAGAAAAAAAAAAAAAAAGTGTGGAGAAACAAGGACCCCCTGGGTAGTGATTACGAAAAACTCCTAGGGCAGGGTAAATCAGATATGTGTACAAAAACTTCCTAGGCAGTCTAAAGCCAGAAAACAGGTGATTGGACCAAATAGGGCTAGGAAAAGGGGCAGACAATACAAGAGACCTTAATAAAAATGGATCATAATTTTAATCAACATATTAAAAATCATATAAAGAACAGAGGGTTCACATTATATGACACAATTACATAAAACAATACAGTATATACTCAATATAATTAAAAAAGACACCAACATAAATTTAATAGTGTCTGTAATAAAACTTGTGATAATAAATTACTCGACGCGCGTTTCGGCGAAAACGCCTTCTTCAGGAGCCGCAAGTTACAATTGGTCAAAAAACAACCGAAAGATGTCGTTCTCAGGTCAATGGTACTGTAATAGAGTACCTGTATAGCTAGGATAAGTTCTTATGCTTGATGAAGAATGTAAAGATCAGGCGAATAGACGATAACAGACTTTGATTATGTCAGCAAGAGATCTCTTTTAGAGAGTATGTAGGTGCTGATGTGCACTGAAGTTGACGTGAAGATACAACAAAGCAGCAATGTATTTACCCGCACATATTTGGTAATTCTGCAAGAACAGATAGATGTCTGTGACTGTAGCTGAATGTCTACTACGTGAGCTGACTTATACTTAAAATGGATAGGGCAATGGCTGGAATGCCAAACCGGGAAACTGATAGCGAAAATAAGCCCGTAATCGAGGTGGATTCTGTGGAGGTACCGGGATGTGGCGTGCCGTCGATTTGGTAATTAATCCTTTTCCTAGCCCTATTTGGTCCAATCACCTGTTTTCTGGCTTTAGACTGCCTAGGAAGTTTTTGTACACATATATCTGGATTGAGTCCATCCCCCACGGCTGTCCATCCCAAAAAGCAACTGCTTATGGCTAGGTGGCTTGTAAAAGAACCCCAGTGGTAAGATGTGGATCTGTTTGCTCAACTGACCAGTTACCCACCCTTTCTATTAATATTTGAACAGGGTTGGATGACCCAAAGGATAGTACCACGCAATCACCCGCTAGTGTCTTTTAGGATTTGCCTATCCAACCAACCCTTTTCAAATTCTGTGAAGAGTGGGGAGGATATTCCAGGCCTCACCCTTAACAAAGACAGGGCTTTAATTTTAAGGGAAGACCAGTGTTCCCCAGCGCCATCGAGCAACAAGGGAACATTGGTGAGCACTATCTTATAAGGGGTTGCTTCCAGAGGAAGGTGTAGCGTGTATTTGTCAGATGTACCTCTTGGGGTGTAGGATGCTTTGTATTGCGCAGCTTTAATCAATGTTTGCCTTGTAATTCTATGTCCTAGTCTACCTGTTAAGGGTTCATATTGGATTTTTAATAAACTGTCCTGAGTAGTACTTGGGACCTGTGGCTTATGATGCACAGTCGATGTACATGCCTTCCTCTGTTTAGCGGATGTGGAAGCCAGTTGGCCTTTTTGCGATTGTGCCACAGAACAAAGATTTGGGGGTCCTGTTTGGGTAGGCGAGCGCAAGTCGTCCGCAGTATTATGTGAGCTACTAGTAGCACAATGGCAGTGACAAGGAATGATCAGTTGGGGCTGATTGTCAAGCGGCAGAGGCTGCTGCAGCCGCTTGAGTTTTTCGATACTTCTTTCGATATGGTTTAATTTTTTAAATAGGGTTTCTAATAGGGTTGTAACCGGCCCACCAATTTTTTCCCAAAACTCTTTATTTTCTGTACCCTGTACAAGGGTTGGGGGGCTTTTAGGAGGGCTTATAAGAGGTGCTGTGTTGGCAGGATTCGTTTCAGAGATACACCCCTCGGATCCCTCCGCCGTCTCCTCCCTCATTTGTTTGCTTTTGCGCCCTCTATTCTGTGCTGGATAAGTAAGCTTGTTTGGTCCCTGCCCCTTTCTTTCCCTAGATGGAATTGGGGAACTATTCCCCTGATCAATCTTGCTATTCTGACCTCTAGTGTTAATTTTGGATTTGGCGATTACAGCCCTCGACGGCATATTTCCATTTGCTTTTGAAAGTTGGCTGCTCACTATCCTGTTGGGGGAAGTGCACTCTTGGCGGTCAGTGCCATTGGGGGCTTCCTTTAAGTCAAGCTGCCCTTGTGGAGGTTTTGGTTCCAAGGACAGTCTTCACTCTTTTAGAGCAATTTCATGGATAAGGGTTGACTCAGTGTGTAACAGGAAGGCATCTAGGGTCCCCACCAATCCCTGTCCTGTGAGGGATTTTCTTTTATTCATGATATTAGAGTCGTTATTAGTCATTAAAAGGGATGGTAAATGATAACCTAAGGCAAGCAACAATAAATAAACTAATGGACTAATGATCAGACGGTTGACTCAGTTAGACCAGTGGGAACCCTTAGCCCACAAGTATTAGCCCCCCAATACAATCCAAGGACAGGGACTTTTTGAACAAATATGTTAATAGATTGGCCCTGCGCTGCCTCTTACGGGCATAGATAGGCCCGCCCTTGGCGAGGCGGGAGCCACGGGTGTCTTTGCGCACCGGCGGGTGTGCAGGAAAGTGATGGCGCCTCCGGGCGAGAAGAGGAGCAGCAGCAGGGGAGGGTGAAGTCCCCCCCGTGATAGTAGTAACAATAATTCCACGATGCGGGGGCAGTCTGGGGGCTGAAGTCCCCCCGGTGGTGGTGGTGGTAACAGTGGATCCCGCAAGGTGCCTTTGTGCGCCTCCGGGCGGTGATACCGGGCGTGATGAGGAGCAGCAGCCTGGGGGCAGTGTGGGGGCTGAGGTCCTTCCGGTGGTTATGGTAAGAGTGATGGTATCAGTGGTTCCCCTCTAGGCTATGGTTGTAACCTAGTCACACTTACATGGCTACAGGACAGTACAGGAAGGGGGGCCAGGGGTAGGCCGCTCACCTCTGGATACGCGTGATGCCTCCCTCAGTTACTCCACAACACAGCACAGTTCAGATGCGGTTTTCAAGGGAACGCTAAGCCACCGCAGTTTCCTTCCCTCTTGACGTTCGTTGTGGTGCTCGAACGCAACAGGCGTCTGCTTCTCCCGCTCAGCAGGGGGTTCATTCATGTTCCGGTGGCGTGGGAAGCATAGGCAAACCCCCTTCGAGGCCGCGTCTGCGGGTCCCAGGGCACTATCACTAGTGTGCACGTCGCCGCTGGGACTTGAGGATTTTTCTTTCTCCCCTACCCGGTCACTTACCGGTGTCATGCGCGTGGTGAGGGGATCCCTAATTCCTCTTTAATTCCTCTTTTCACCGGGGCCGACTGTCGTAATCTCAGAGCCCACCTCGCAACTCCTGCGGCTTCCGTGACCCCCATGACCTCCTAGAGACCCCCGGAATGGAGCACTAGCAGCGATTTGCACGCAGCGGTTAAACGTTGCATTTTCACACGGACGATGAAGGTGGGGAGTAATGGGTCGCGGAAACCCCTTTGTTTCAGAAATAGTGAATTCCATAAATGAGGAAATTTACACTCAAATGTAGGTGCAGATCTATACATTTGATCAACATGCAAGCATTGCTTTGAAAATAAGGTTCATGGTGTATCTCTGAATAGACGATTTTAAAGTATTTCTTAACATGGAGGTGTACGCTGCTGATCCGGTAAATCTTCTAGCAAGATAAATATAACAATAGATGTAATCTGAATAAAATTAGCAATGACATGCTAGATAAAGTTGTAATTATGTATAATTTTTCACCGTAACAATTTCAAAACCTAAGCAAATTAATATTAACTACTCCATGGCTTTGTTTCACATTCTAATATGGTAAAATGTAACACACTTAATGATGCTTGCTTTTGTTCATTTAATATTGTGTAAAACTATGTTTTAATTAGGACTACTAATGAACATCAAATCTGCAAAGGCCGCACAAAAATGTGCACTCATTCCAGCATGAATATGAATATTGCACAGCTAATTTAGCAAAAGGAACATTTAAAGAACTTAATTTTGTGTTCATTGCAGTTGGCCTCACAGAAGATTTATCAAGAAAGAGTATAAAGTACTCAGGGGAACATGTGAAATATCTTTCCTGGCTTCAGACTGATTCTGGTGATTATACAATATGAGTTTTTATGTATCTTTCAAAGCCTCATATTTTCTACTGAAATCTACAGATCACATCTATAATAATTACTCACTCACGAATTATCTAGACATATACTCTTACATGAAAAATGGTTTGTTTACAAAAGCATTTCGCCGTAATAATGAATGCAGAAAGAAACTCGTAGGTTGGACTCAGACGGAGCAGAAAATAGAAAGTTAATAGCTGCACAGAGAAATTATTTTGCAATGATCACGATTAACAGCTTGTGAAAGTATCTCCTTTAATGTGTAATTTTATTTTTTGCATCATCAAGTTCTACATGAACAGTGATTACATAAAAGACATTGTGTCCGTATTAATTTGTCAATAATGACCTACATCCACAATCTTCTGAAATGAAACAGTGAAACACATTGGGGCCTACGGACAAACTTCATTTTGTAGTACGTGAAGTAGTACTACTTCTTCAATTATGTCCTGTAAAGGCACTATGTCTTTACTATGGTTAATTAAATAATAAGGTTGTTGTGTCTCACAGACACACAATAAAAGAAAAAATATAGGAAAGCCCCTGTAAGAAATTGGGTTGTTGGTTCAGGGGGTAAAACTCTACTCAAGCAGAAGCCACAATCCTTGTCAGTATGAAATCACAAACAAACCCCAAATTAACTTTTGCTCAACCCCCTGGTAGCTAGGCACAGGGCAGCCAGGCTCAGCTTAGAGGCAATGTGTGAAGTGATTGTGCAACACTTCAAACAGTGATAAAATTAACACACACCAAAAATGAGATCCATATTAGATTAGACAAATAGGATAGAAGTTAATAAATTGAACATTACCAAAATAACAAAACTTCCAATGAGTAGTAGTGGACATATGCAATTTGACAGAATTCATTTAATATAGCGCCAAAGCTCACCAAGTTCTACCTAAAGATATCTATTTGCGCAAGACCGGGACGAAGTCACAAGTTCAGGCTGACTGCAATGGAGCATGGCCTGCGACAGGGACTCAGTTAGACCCGCTAAACAACAGTACCATAAATCCAGGTTGCAGAGCGTTGCAAGGTCCCGTGTTGAGGATGCGTTGTAAAGCTGAGGTGAAGCCTCGGTTCCAAGGAGCTGAGAAGCTGCAATGCTGTTGAGAATCCCGTTGACGAGGGCTTGCAATGTGAAGTCCAGCATCAAGGATGCATTGCGCAGTCAAGGTAAAGCATTAGTTCTGTTTGGGATTATGCGACGCAGCAGAGGAGATCCTTCAGTTCTGCACGATCTACAGATGGGTTGTCAGAGTACCTCCAGGCCCACTTACAAGAGTACAAGTGCTGGGTTCAAGGTTGCTGGAGCTTTCTGTCCCTGAGACTCTAGTCAGGAGGCCGGCGACCAACCCTTGGAGTCACTCTGGGGTCTTGGGCTCAACAGATGTAGGTTTGATCCTTCTCACCCAGGCAAGTGGAATATGCAAAGCCCACCCTGACAACTGCAGTACTCAAACCCTTCACAAGCTCACAAATAGGGTGGAAACCCTTGCAGAAACTGTAGGGATTCACCACTGGAAGCTGGAGTTTTCATTCCTCCCAGAGCCCTTCACCTTGATTAAAAGAACTAGCCTAGGTCCTTCTCCAAGCCCTCATCACCTTCATGACCAACTACTGGTCTTACAAAACAACTGGAAAAGGAAGTCTTGCCACACTTGCAGGGACAATATGCTAATCAGGTAAGGAACACTAAAACATAGGCAGACTGAAAAAAAATAAATGCAAAGAGGAAAAGACCAGAAGACAGGCTTTCTTCATTTGCACATCCGGAATCTGGAACAAATTAAAATCAGAACTGCTCCAACACACAGCAATTAGGAAAGAGACTAACGATACATTTCTAAAGAATACTACTGCATAACATAATAGGCATCTACATTCCTGAATCAACCTGTCTCATTGCAAATGACTACACATTGTATCCCATGGCACACACTACAATCCAGGGCTCTGTAGCTTTCCAGTTAGGCTTGTTCTAAAGATATACAATAAATATATACATGCATACATTGTTGTGATGATTAACTCAGTAGGTTATTGGCCATGAAAATTAAAACAAGTAACACCCATAATATTATTAAAAGAAACCTTCACAGAGCAACTGGGGGCCAGGACCACAGAACCCAGACTCCTCTGTGAGGGAGGAAGAGGAGTGACTTTGCTAGGTGTGAGGGCCTGCAGACCCAATGCAATGTTAAGCATCTTTTCAGAATTATACTCCTGTATTAGGGATTTGCTGCTAAGCCCAATAGGCAATATATCAAACTACAACAAATCCTGGTTCGATAAGGCTGCTTGTAGAGAAGCAAATAGTTGTCTGAGTAGGAAACTGAAGCCCATTCCCAGGATTCAGAAAGCAGTAAGTGCTTGCAGGAAGGTTTATACCCTGGCACTAAAGAAAAGAAATGCTTTCCTGAAGGTTGAGAAATGGGAACCCTAGTGCACGCCCACCAAGTAAAAGATTTCCAGGTTTTTAGAAGGCAGTATGTGCTGGTATTTTCCCTATTCCACATCCAGCAAAGTTAGTATTCATTCAGGTCCAGAGGAATGAATATGCCATTTTAGTAGAATTTATTTCTACAATGACATCACCCGAGAGAGAGGGGCAGATGACTGCGCATTCCCCCTGAATATCCAATTCTGAAACCACCGAATTTCGGTCCACCCCCTCAGGAGTGCAGGAGTGACTGGAAGAGCCCTACTCTGGCTACAATCCTTCCTAGAAGCAAGAAGCTTCCAGGTTTTTGAAGGCGATACTACATCAAATGCCATCCCCCTACAATGTGGAGTTCCTCAGGGCTCATCCCTGAACCCCACTCTTTTTACTGTCAATATGGCACCATTGGGTGGCGGACATTGTATCCCCCTTCAGGATACATATAGTAACATACACCGACGACACTCAGCTGGTCATAGCACTAAAAAACCGAACCAGCTGACTAATGATCTCCACCCCTCTCTTGAGGAAGTCACCAAGTGGATGAGTCTGTCCCACCTAAAACTTAATGTAAAAAAAACAGAGCTTATGATCCTCGACAACTCGCTAAGCTCTCAAGTAAGCACCATGTGGCCAACTATCATGGGCCCGATTCTGGCCCCAAAAACAGATATTAAAAGTCTGGGAATCTGGCTAGATCAAGATCTCATTTTTTAAAGCAGAGGCCATAAAGATTGCCGCCTCATGGCATGGCCTGCTTAGAATGACCAGTAAAATTCTTTCACTCCTACCTTTCCAAGCAAGAAAACTACTGATCCAAGCACTAATTCTATCAAGGATAGATTACGGTAATGCCCTTTACCTAGGTACCCCAAATTCAGTGGTTGCGAAACTGCAGGTCATACAAAATTGTGCAGCAAGACTTCTTATGGGAACCCCCAATCGTTGTTCTGAAAGGCCAACTTTACGCTCCCTTTACTGGCTCCCAGTACAAGAGAGAATCAACTTCAAGGCCCTTTGCATCGCCCATAAGTCCCTGGATGGGAGTGGACTTCCTATCAACAAAGCCATGATTTGCCTTTACAGGGCTAACAGAAAAATACAATCAGATGAGCTTCACCTAGCAGTGGTCCCTAGGATCAAGAACGCCAGAAGTGGCGGTCTGCTTTTCTCATATAACGCTTCCAGACTGTTGAATGCTCTTTCACTGCATCTCCACAGGGAACCCAACCACCTGACTTTCCGGAAGCAGCTAAAGACCTGGCTCTTTCCCTAGGGTGTCTGTCTTTAGTTACCTGCTCCAGTGATGGGATGCTTCCAGGTAGCCATGCGCTATATAAAAGTCAATTCATTCATTCATTCTCCTCAGAGGAGGTCTTTGATGCCATCCTTAACATCTGTTCCAAAAAAGCACCTGGGTCTGACAGGATTCCCATTGATATATATAAGGAAAATCTAGGGTTTTGGGGCCCTCTGCTCACCAATGTTATATATTCTGCCTGTAAGTTTGGGATCCCACCTTACTGGTGCTCTTCTGTAATTGTGCGTTTCAAAAAGGGGAATGCGCAGGATCCAAAGTGCCATTGCCATCTTCCTCCTCATTTCCACCATTAAAAATCACTGGAAGATTTGTATTGAATCTACTGATCCACTGGTCTTCTGGCAAGAACATTCTCTCATAGGTCTAATATAGTTTGAGAAAAGACATAGGAACCATAGAACAATGCTTAAACTTGCAACTCTTAATATCTTAGTATAAGTTTGGTAAGTGTAGCATTTATGAATCTATCAAGTGCTTTTGACTGTGTAAAGGATCCAAGCTTTGGGATATTCTAACCTCGATGGGACTCAAGGAGGACTTGGTGACTTTTTGGAGATACCTCCACCTGGATGTGGTTGCCTCTGTGAGATATTGGGACAGAGGAGAGTGTTCTGCTTCTTTCTTGGTTATACAGGTAGTTCGTCAGGGTTGTGTCCTGGAACCTATCCTGTTTTTACTTTGCAAAAACGATCTGGAAACTGCATTAGTGAACTTGGGTCCAGATATCCTGGTGGTTAATAAAAGACATATTCCAGCACTTCTGTAAGCAGATGATGCTGTGGTGACAGTATGGCTAATGGCTTACAGTCATTGATTTCAACTTTTGTTAATGAAGCAGCTTGTTCTCGAAACTAATTTGTCAAAAACCTGCATTATGGTTTGAGGCCCCAAAAATGTTAAAACCTATTGTAGAAGTATTGGAAGCTATTGAAAAATTGAGCCAGTTTCCATATATTGACTTGCTGTATGATAGTGCGTGTTCATGGACACCGGGTTTAACTAATAGAAAAAAAAAGCTTCTTGTATGCGGGCTGCTCAATCTTCTCCCTCGCCTCCTCTATATGTAAAAAGCCCATAAACCCCTTCTTGAGATCTATAGGTGGAAGTGTCTTCCCATCCTGTTCTACGGAGTGGGGGTATGGGGTTATAGGGATGTGGACAGTATTCAAATTGAGGAAAATAGAGTGTGCCGGCGCATACTGAGGGTTCGTTTGTCAACATCTCATTTTGCTATCCATCAGGAACTGGGCTTGCAGTGCACTGAAGACCAAATTAACGATGCTCCCTTGCTGCTTTGGTTCTCATTCTGGCATAACGTAGAAGCTAACCTTACTATATAAATTATTTTGCATTGTCCTACTTGGAGCATAATTTCCTGACTTAAATACATTAGGGAGAGAACTTCTGCCCTAGCCTGTACTTCTATCTATGAGAAACAAACCGATATTTGTAAAAGGGACAGATGATGAGTCAGGTAGTGTTTTTTCATCCCATAGAAGGGCCCAGAGGGAGGGTAGAAAATTAATGTAACCGCAAGTCAGAGAATATAGGGGCATATTATCAAGGACGGGCGTTAAAATTATTGCCGCTTTAGCATCAGAAAACTGCCGCTAAATCAGTCTCACCCTGTGCCTCATGGAAACAGTCCATGAGACACAGGGTCAGACTGATTTGCATATGGCCATGTCTGAACTGGGGTGGCTGAGTGAGCTAAAGAATGGTGATGGATTAAACTCAGATCAGTTGACTGGGGGTGAGTGTTTGATTTGCTCAAACGCTCCGTCCATCATCCCCTTTTGTTTCGCTTTGTTCGCCCTAAGTTGTCAGGGTATGCTCAGACGTGAGTCCCTTGCTCACTTGGCCACTGGATTCGAGATAGCCTGGCTGATGAGGATTATGAATCCGAAACCGGTCCCAGGATGCGTGTTTCCGGTCCAGGAAAGACATGGCTTGGCAGTTCGGGCTGGACTGTTCCCATGAGGCACAGGGTCAGACTGATTTGCATATTTCCATGTCTGTACTGGAGTGGCTGAGTGAGCTAAAGAATGGTGATGGATTAAACTAAGCATGGGCGAATTTTGCGAATTCGCGATCCGCGAATTTGCGGATTTGCGAATTCGCGATCCGCAAAATTCGTGAATTTGCGATCCGCAAAATTCGCAAATTCGTGCGAATTTGCAGATTTGTTTATTTTTGCGTGTTCGCGGGTCGCTTTGCGTGTTCGTGGGGTGATTTGCGTGTTCGCAGGGCGATTTGCGTGTTCACAGGGTTTTTTTGTGCGAGACTGCGATGCGCCCTCTGGTTCATCATTGCCACCCTCTCATTTTTTGTGCCCTTCTGCCCTCTGCCCCACTCGTTTTTGTGCCATTCTGCCCTCTGCCCCACTCATTGTTGTGCCCTTTCTGCCCTCTGCCCCACTCGTTTTTGTTCCATTCTGCCCTCTGCCCCACTCATTGTTGTGCCCTTCTGCCCCTTGCCCCACTCGTTTTTGTGCCATTCTGCCCTCTGTCCCACTTGTTTTTGTGCCCTCTGCCCCACTCCAGTTTTATTTTAGAATTGCGCCAGCAAGCTGCCAGCGCCATTCTAAAATAGTTCCTAAGTTAGCTTCATCAGGAAGCACTAATAGAAAAATAAAGCAGGTGCTCGAGTTCATGCTCGAATTCAGTTAAACTCGAGCACCTGCTTCATTTTATCTAATAGTGCCTCCTATTGAAGCTAACTTAGTAACTATTTTAGAATGGCGCTGGCAGCTTGCTGGTGCCATTCTAAGATAGTTACAAGCTTGAAGCTTGAACTTTTACCCCCCGGATCCGTTCCGCTCGCGGATTCGCGCATTTTCGGCTAATTCGCGGATTCGCGAATTTTCAGCTAATTCGCGAGAATTCGCGGATCGCGAATTTGCCAAAGGCAGAATGGGTGCTGACAAAGCAAATAGTGCTGACAAAGCAAATAGTGAGAACAGAGGAAGGAAAATACCAGCAAGGGGATTATACAAGTTCCTAGTGTCTGTCAGAGCCTCACAGGTGCAGGCTCCTACTGTCCATCAAAAACCTTGGCGCTCTTGAGTACCTGCAGTGGAGCTTGCTCGGTCATAAGCTCGGGTTTCCGCGTTGACCAGGATAATGTACCCCCCAAGGGAATAATGTTAAACGATCCTGTCCAATGTTCATAGAGTGCAAAATCTTACATCACCCTAAACTAACTCAGTTGGTACTGTAGCAAAGTACACACAAGGAAATGATGGACGGAGCGTTCAAACTTTTCAGACACTAACCCTAAGTCACAGATCTGGGTTGAATCCATCATCATTCTTTAGCTCACTTCGCCACCTCAGTTCAGACCCAGCTATATGCAAACAGGCTTGACCCTGTGCCTCATGGAACGGCCCAGCCCGAACTGCCAAGCAAGATCTTCCCGGAACCGGAAACAAGCATCCTGGGACCGGTTTCTGGGTAACACCCTTCATCAGCCAGCTACACATAAACTTACACAGTCCATCCCTAACTTCTCCTTTGGTGCACTATTTCTCAGCTGAGGGTGCAAATTGTACCTACTGACTCCAGGCATAGAAGATTCAGTGAAAAGGGTCTCCTGAACAACTCGAATTTCTGGAGGAACAGATGCATTCAGCACATTATCATTTTCCTCATCTGTTTTGGTCCCGGTTAGCCTTGCGTCACTGAAGGGGACAAACCGAGGCACTGTCTCACACTATGAGTCCCTTACTCCATCTTTCATCCACTGGTCATAAAGCAGAGGCAGGGGGACCCTGCAACAATGAATCGCATGGATCCAGTTCTTACGGGCATCAACCTTGACTGCAGTGCGTGTTGATAGGAGGACATGTTCCAGTCCCTTCTACTGAGGCTCCAAACACTTCTTCCACTGGAAGTTGCGCACCAAGATAAAATCCCGAGGCTAAATATTGTGTCTGGGCTCCTCTGGTGTAGCTAGCAGAGATTCCCTGACCTATTGGTGAATAGAATGCAAACTTTCAGTTAACTGGCAAAGATAATCTATCAACAATGGACAATCAATGTCAGAAAACCGCTGAGGGAGTGGGACACCTTAGACATTTCCTGGGCACAACTACTTCCAAACACCTCTAAACACCCACCGGAACAGGGAGCTGCCCCAAAACAGCCATTTGCAACCAGGGCTCACAAGGAAACCGGAGAAGAAATTGGATAAGAACCCCCACTAAAGGCCAAGACAGTAAACAAAGAAGTGAAAAAAGAAGAAATCACAACCACTCCCCCAATAACAAAACCAAACAGAGGTCACAACCAACACTTAACACACTGCCAAGACCTGAGGGGAGAAACAAGGGACTCATCTAACAAACCAGCAATCCTACAGCAGTCAAGCGGAAAGGTGTGCAACTCTGGGGCCCCAAGGCTGACCAAAATAAAGCAAAAAGTCACCAACATGAGCTGAAACACTGGATCCAGAATAGAAGCCTGCGGAACAATAGACAGGCCAAATCAGGAGCCATCGCCCGGGCATTCAAACATGACCTTGTACGGTGACAATCCTGTCTTGGAATGTGCTGTTGTTCTCGTTGACAAAAGAGCTAATGGTGAAGCATCTGGCCACTGTAACCCTGTGGTCTCCTGAATTTTTGGCAATTTCAGTTTGAGCGTACCTTTGTACTTCTCAACCAAACTGGTTGACTGCGGATGATTGGCAACATGAAACTTCTGCTTAACACACAGCCCATCACAAATCAATTGAATCATCTTAGCATTGAAAGGACTTTCGTTATCACTCCAGATCAAACGGGGCAAGCCGAAACCAGGAAAGAACTCCTTCAGGAGTACCTTTGCAGTCGTAATGGCTGTATTGTCGTCGGTAGGATAACCCATTTACTGAATGCACAAATAACCACCAAAACATATTTCAAATTATTGCACCTATCCAGCTCGATGTAGTCCATCTGGAGGACCTTAAAAGGAAAAGTGGGTGGTGCAAAATTGCCAGATGGTGTAGGGGTACCTTAACCAGGATTGTGCATCATGCATACTGTTAGAACCGGCTGTCTCTAGTTGGCAGAGGTATACACTTCTGACAAATAGGGACACTCCTTTTCTAGTCAGGGCAAGGGGATCACACCCTTCGATAACCCCTGCTCACCCCCTCGGTAGCTTGGCAGAGCAGTACAGGCTTATCTCAGAGGCTGTGTGTTAAGCAATTATGACCACATACAGTAATAAAGTGAATACACTACAAATGGACACGACACCGTAGTATTATAAAAATAAGTATTTTTATATAAGACTTAGCACAAGACCAAATAACGGCAAAACTGTACACAATCGGAATAAATACGTTCGGGAAGGAAAAAGGATAGTTCAAAGGTAGTTTCTTCTTTAGCACAAATAGTCTTTTAGTAACAAGCAAATCTTCTTCTAGGAAACACAGTTCTTTAGCAACAGGGTAACCCACACGGGGGCTACACGACGTCAAGGCAAAGTTAATCCAAAGGTTCGGCGTCGACCGCGAGGAGCGCTGCGTCAAGCCTGGAGTCACACGGACCCCCAACAACACAGTACCTTTAGGAAAATGAAGCACACGATGATCAGCGGCGTCGAGCAATCCGGCGTCGCGTCTTCGGTGTCGATCAGGCCTCAGCAGGCGTCGTCGATGATGCGGTTGCACAGAGTGAGCAGCGCTCACGGCGTCGAAGGGCACACGGGTGATGCGATCAGCAGCGGTGCAGACACGAGGTCCTCTGGAGCTAGAGCCGTACTCCCACTCACTGGCGTTGCTGCTGGCGTCGGTCGGGCCCACCGTCCGGTCGTCGTGATTGCTGTTCCTTTCAGAGGTGCTGGATTCACACTTCCAGCGAGATAGCACTTTTAGCAGATGAAGTCCTTTAGCCCTGTGACTTCAGCAGGAGACTGGCACTCTTCCAGTCCTTGGAGATTTTCTTAGCAAGCGTGAGAGTACACACACAGTTCCTCTCTCCTGGTTCCTTGGCAAAAATAAAGAAGCACTGCAGGATTCCCCCAACAACAGCACACTGGCAGAAGGGGTAAGCAGTCCTTTAGATCAGCAGGCTTCTTGTCCTTGGTTACAGGGTTCCTTGTCAGAAGTGATCTGATTTCCTAGTTCAGGGGTCCTTCTCTTATACCCCTTTTCGTCTTTGATCCCTTTGTCTATGCCGGGGGTTTCCCAACATCCTGGGTCTGTGGTGGGTGGAGCTAGGCAGTAGCACCTGGCCTATTCATTGAGCCGGGCCGGGTCCTCAGACGCCCCGCAGGAGGTGGAGCCAGCATTGATACCGGCCGGAGCAGAGCTATCGCCCTCCTGGCAGGAGGTGGGGCTAGGATCGTCCATGGCAGGTACAGAGCCATCAGTCGCTTGGCAGGAGGTGGAGCCAGCATTGTATCAGGCAAGGCAGGCTATCAACAACTACTCTCCCCCTACTCTCAACGTAAATGTCCCACTCATCCCACACTGACTCATCCAGACCTCTTGGAGCCACCCAGCTCCCGTCACACACACGCAAGACCAGCAGAGACCAGATATGGTTAGACAAGAAAATAGACACTTTCTAAAAGTGCTATTTTCGAACCCAGAGTCCAAAAACCATCCACACCAACGGATGCGTAATTAAACCCCGAGTTCAGGGATACCAAACTCGACATTGCACCGTGCTCTCCGAGCCAGCTAGGATCATAGCATTAATAATCCCGGCGGCCCATTCTAAGCAATGGAGAGCAGGCTACCTCGCAATAGTGAAGCACGAAGATGGCGGCACTTCACTATCAGGACATGCCAACTTGGTCAGGCTTGTCCTACCTTACGCTTACAACGCACCCTGCCCACGGCCTACCATAGGGGTGACTAACATGCAGGTAAGGGAAGGTTGGGGGCTGGCAAGTAGGTATACCTGCGCAGCCTGCGTGGCAGTACAAGACTGCACGTGGGTCTCGCAATGACCGACCCGTAGACATTCTTTTGCGAGGCCGCTCCTGTGGGAGGCACAACACGTGCTGCAAGCCCATGAGCGGCATTTGCATTTACAAGCCCCGGCACTCCTGGTGCACTAGACTAGGGACTGACAGTAAACCAAATAAGCCAAACATGGATACAATAGACACATCAATTTAACATCGGGAGCACTTGCGCTATGGCACTGATCAGCAGTGACACGGCGCCCAAAGCATATACCAGCAAAACATCGTAAAACAGTAGAGGCAAACAGAAAAAAATGGAGGAGAGACTCAAGCCAATGATGTCAGGTCTAACACGTGTCCCCTCCAGCTGAAATGTGGGGAGAACTACCCTTAACCTAGGGAGTCCTCATCACTAAGGCGGAAAAATCTGGACAGACCATCAGCATTGGCGTGATCTGTACCAGGGCGGTGTTCCACCGTAAAGTCCATCCCCTGTAGAGAAATGGACCACCTCAACAGTTTCGGATTTTCACCCCTCATGTGCATCAACCATCTGAGGGGCCTGTGGTCTGTCTGAACCCGGAAGTGAGTCCCAAACAGGTAGGGTCTTAGCTTCTTCAGCGCCCAGACCACAGCAAATGCTTCTCTCTCTATCGCACTCCACCTCGTTTCCCTGGGAAGTAACCTCCTACTGATGAAGGCTACAGGCAAGTCTCGGCCCTCTTCATTTACCTGAGCTAGAACAGCCCCCACGCCATGCTCTGAAGCGTCCGTCTGAACAATGAATTCTTTCGAAAAGTCGGGTGCCTGGAGTATAGGTGCTGTGCACATTGCAGTTTTCAGGGTGTCAAAGGCCGTTTGACAGGCATCAGTCCAGATCACGTTTCGTGGCTGCTTCCTGGAAGTCAGCGAAGTCAAGGGGTGCACAATGTTACCGTAATCCTTGACAAACCTCCTGTAATAACCCGTGAGTCCTAAAAAGGCTCTCACCTGCGTTTGGGTTTTGGGCGGCGCCCAAGCCAGGATGGTATCAATCTTGGGTTGCAGGGGGGCAACCTTGCCGCTCCCTACTTGGTGCCCCAAGTACACCACAGAACCCTGCCCAATCTGGCACTTACTGGCTTTGATTGTGAGGCCTGCTCCGCGCAGGGCCAACAACACTTCCTGGAGGTGGCGCAAGTGTTCCTCCCAGCTGGCGCTGAACACTGCGATGTCGTCCAGGTAGGCGGCACTGAAGTCCTCCAGTCCAGCCAAGACCTGGTTGACCAACCTCTGGAAGGTGGCGGGGACATTCTTCATCCCAAAGGGCATCACCCGGAACTGGTATAGCCCATCTGGTGTGGAGAATGCTGACCTCTCTTTTGCCCCATCAGTCAAGGCGATCTGCCAGTACCCAGACGTTAAATCGAACGTACTAAGGTACCGGGCAGCCCCCAACCGATCGATGAGCTCCTCAGCTCTGGGGATGGGGTGCGCGTCAGTCTTCGTGACCGAATTGAGCCCTCGGTAGTCCACGCAGAACCGGAGTTCTGGTGAAGCACCAGGCGCCGCAGCCTTCGGGACCAAGACCACTGGGCTGGCCCAAGGACTGCTAGAGGACTCAATCACCCCTAACGCGAACATTTTGGAGACCTCCTCCTTAATGTACGCTCGGACCTTGTCAGTCACCCTGTAAGCCTTGTGCTTCACAGGAGGGCTGTCTCCGGTGTCAACGTCATGGACACACCAATGCGTGACACCCGGAACCAAGGAAAACAGATCCGGAAATTGTCCCAACAGTTGGCGACAATCCTGTTTCTGTTCAAGGGTCAGTGTGTCAGAGAGGACCACACCATCCACCGACCCGTCTTGCTCTTTAGCGCACAGGAGGTCAGGAAGAGGCTCACTCTCCTCCTCCATTCCATCATCTGTAGCTAGGAGCATGCCCACTTCGGACCTTTCTAAGTGGGGCTTCAAACGGTTGATATGCAGGACCCGCAAGGGGTTCCTGGGAGATTTCAAGTCCACCAAGTAGGTGACATCGCTCTTCTTCTCCACAACCTTAAACGGACCAGTCCACCTGTCCTTGAGCGCACAAGGTTCCACAGGGGACATGACCCACACTTCCTGACCAGGCTGAAGCTCTACCAGAGTGGCATTCCGGTCGTACCAACGCTTCATCTCCTCCTGGCTGGCCTCCAGATTTGCCTGAGCAAGTTCTCTGAAGCGCCGAGTCTGGTTCCGAAAGGCCAGCATGTAGCTGTATACATCCTGGGGAGGTTTCCTGGGAGAGTGCTCCCAGCCTTCCTTGACCAGACTCAGAGGTCCTCTTACCGGGTGACCGTATAAGAGCTCAAAGGGGCTGAACCCTAGAGACTTCTGCGGCACCTCACGGTAAGCAAACAACAGGCATGGCAAGAGGACGTCCCATTTCCGCCTCATTGGTTCTTCAAGACCCATAATCATGCCTTTCAGGGTCCGGTTGAATCTCTCAACCAGCCCATTTCCTTGAGGGTGGTAAGGAGTGGTGAACCTGTAGGTTACCCCACACTCCTTCCACAGAGACTTCATATAGTTCGAAATGAAGTTGGTGCCTCGGTCGGACACCACCTCTCTGGGGAACCCCATTCGGGAGAAAACACCCATCAGTGCCCGTCCCACCACGGGGGCCGTCACTGTTCTGAGAGGGATGGCTTCCGGGTACCTTGTGGCATGGTCCACCAAGACCAGGATGAACCTGTTGCCCAGGGCTGTCTTGGGGTCCAGGGGCCCAACAATGTCAATACCCACCCGGTCAAAGGGGGTGCTGACCACTGGAAAAGGTTGGAGGGGAGCCTTCTGCTTCCTTCCGCTTTTCCCACTTGCCTGGCAAGTGCGACAAGTCTTGCAATGGATGTCTACATCCCTACGCATCTGAGGCCAATAAAAATGGGTGACAAGCCTGTCATAGGTCTTGTCCTGCCCCAGATGTCCAGCTAACGGTACGTCATGAGCCAAACCCAGTAGGAAGGCTCTGAAGCGCTGGGGTACCACCAGCACACGGGCTGACCCAGGCTCAGCAGCCTTAGGCTCGCTATACAGGAGGTCATTCTCCCAGTACACAAAATGTGATCCTGACTGATCACCTGAGGATTGGGCCGAGGCCTGCTGCCTCATGCCCACAAGAGAAGGGCACTCTTTCTGTTCCGCACAGAATTCCTCCCGGGAGGGACCACCGTCCTGCTGCCAATGGGTCAGCTCGGGCAGATCTCCCAGTTCGGCAATTTGTTCCCCTGGGGCTCCAGGGCATCCCCCTCAGGGTCTACCTCCTCCTGGACCACGGGAACTACGGGGGCCGGTTTCCCGCGCCTCCTGCCTCTTCCCTTTACAGCTGGGTCCTGGGCCGTACCTTCAGGCTCCGGGACCCCATCAACACCCTTACTCGCTGTCATCGAACGAGTGGTTGCACACACCCACTCTGGCACACCCAACATCTTCAAGTGCGCTGCTCTCTCCACCTTAGCCCAAGGTGAGTCTTCTAAATCATTGCCCAGGAGACAGTCGACAGGCATGGCGGGCCTCACAGCAACCTGAAGAGTACCTGAAACTCCCCCCCCATTCAAAGGAAACCTGAGCCACCTCACACTCTTTCTGGGAGTTGTCGGCAGCTATCACGGGGTAGAATGCGTGGGGAACCACCTGCTCTCTGGACACCAAGTGACACTTGACAGCTGTCACACTCGCTCCGGTGTCTCTGAGGGCTTCCACTCTATGGCCATTAATGGTCACCCACTGCCTATATTTACTAGTGTTACTAGGCAGAGGGGGTGGAGGGACCATTTGCATGTCTCCTAGCGAGACCAGGGACATTTCTGCGGGACCCCTCCCACCATGGACAACCATCTCTTCCCCTCCCAAGGCTACACTTGCCAACTGACGAGGGGGTGCACCCGGCGGTGCATTCGAATCCTTTTTGGGACACTGGGGGTCATAAAACCGGTGTCCCACCTGCCCACAACCGTAGCAGGTTAGGGGGCCCCTATGAACAGGTTTACCCGTCGGGGCCCCTGACTTCTTCTCAGGGGGAGGCTGGGAACTTTTCCCTTGGTTCCCTTGGGGATTACTTTGGGGCCCTTTCTGAGACTCCTTCTGTTTTCCCTTGTCCCCCCCACTCTTCTGCTGGGGACCCTGCCCACCTTTGGCTGAGTCTCCCACTGGACCCTTGTGGACCCTGGTACTGACCCAGCGGTCCGCCTCCTCAGCAAGTTTTCTAGGGTTAGATATCTTGCTATCAATCAGGTGCTGGCGCAGCTCTGGAAAACAGTTATTAGACAAGTGCTCCCACGCAAACAGATCATAGAGAGCTTCATAACTTTCCACTTTGCTGCCCTTTACCCAACCATCCATGGCTCTGCAAAAATAAGACACATATTCAACCCACGTCGTACCAGGCAACTTCTTACATTCTCTAAAAGCTTGTCTGTACTGCTTGGGGGTTAAGCCATATCGCAACATTAAAGCATCTTTCATATGAGCATACGACATCCTATCCGCTACAGGCATGTCTAACAGGGTATCTCTTCCCTCATTCACAAAGCGACCCCACAACCCCGCTCCCCAATTCTTCTCAGGGACCTGGTGGGCCAACAATGCTAACTCATATGCTTTAAACCATTGACCAATATCTTCATTCTTATTGTAATCTTTGATCACATCTTTCGGGAAGTAAAACTTACTTTCTGCAGGCTCGGATGGAATGCTGCCACCAGAGGGATTCAACTCTAACTTTTTAGCTTGGATATCCAGCTCCCTCAACCTGGCTTCACGCTCCAAAGCTAACTTCTCTCGTTCAAATTCCAACTTTTTGATCTCTAAATCAGCTTCCCTTCTACCTCTTGCATTCTCTAACTCCAACTGCCCATTTATCTTTAGCCTTGCCATCTCCATGTTGTAAGCTCGCTCCTTCGCCCTTTCTTCTCTTTCTTCAGGGGAAAGACCTTTGGAGGAAACACTGCTTCCGGGAGAGGGCACAGGTCAATTCACTGGCACCTCCTCATCCCCTTCCTCTATGGGTACCACCACCACATCAGAGGGATTTCTGGACTCCCACCAGGCCTGTAATGCTTTATAAAAATCATCTTTTCTCGAGAGGCCGGTGGTAGGAACTTCAAACTGGTTGCAAAAGTGTTTCAGCTCATCTTTCTTGTATTTCTTTAGCTTACTCCTCTCGAACTCTTCCACAACAACGATAGCAGGGGCAGTGACTCCGTTGTCACTCATGGTTAAAACTGGCAGTGTTCAGAAAATCAAGTTTCAGGAAAGCGGAGAACAAAAATAGAATCCTTCCAAATCAGATTGTGACTGCGTTATGGTCTGCTTTCACTATGTAGCGCACACTAATCACTGTACATGGGTCATAAATGCAAAGTCCAAATCCCACCGCTGCCACCAATGTTAGAACCGGCTGTCTCTAGTTGGCAGAGGTATACACTTCTGACAAATAGGGACACTCCTTTTCTAGTCAGAGCAAGGGGATCACACCCTTCGATAACCCCTGCTCACCCCCTCGGTAGCTTGGCAGAGCAGTACAGGCTTATCTCAGAGGCTGTGTGTTAAGCAATTATGACCACATACAGTAATAAAGTGAATACACTACAAATGGACACGACACCGTAGTATTATAAAAATAAGTATTTTTATATAAGACTTAGCACAAGACCAAATAACGGCAAAACTGTACACAATCGGAATAAATACGTTCGGGAAGGAAAAAGGATAGTTCAAAGGTAGTTTCTTCTTTAGCACAAATAGTCTTTTAGTAACAAGCAAATCTTCTTCTTGGAAACACAGTTCTTTAGCAACAGGGTAACCCACACGGGGGCTACACGACGTCAAGGCAAAGTTAATCCAAAGGTTCGGCGTCGACCGCGAGGAGCGCTGCGTCAAGCCTGGAGTCACACGGACCCCCAACAACACAGTACCTTTAGGAAAATGAAGCACACGATGATCAGCGGCGTCGAGCAATCCGGCGTCGCGTCTTCGGTGTCGATCAGGCCTCAGCAGGCGTCGTCGATGATGCGGTTGCACAGAGTGAGCAGCGCTCACGGCGTCGAAGGGCACACGGGTGATGCGATCAGCAGCGGTGCAGACACGAGGTCCTCTGGAGCTAGAGCCGTACTCCCACTCACTGGCGTTGCTGCTGGCGTCGGTCGGGCCCACCGTCCGGTCGTCGTGATTGCTGTTCCTTTCAGAGGTGCTGGATTCACACTTCCAGCGAGATAGCACTTTTAGCAGATGAAGTCCTTTAGCCCTGTGACTTCAGCAGGAGACTGGCACTCTTCCAGTCCTTGGAGATTTTCTTAGCAAGCGTGAGAGTACACACACAGTTCCTCTCTCCTGGTTCCTTGGCAAAAATAAAGAAGCACTGCAGGATTCCCCCAACAACAGCACACTGGCAGAAGGGGTAGGCAGTCCTTTAGATCAGCAGGCTTCTTGTCCTTGGTTACAGGGTTCCTTGTCAGAAGTGATCTGATTTCCTAGTTCAGGGGTCCTTCTCTTATACCCCTTTTCGTCTTTGATCCCTTTGTCTATGCCGGGGGTTTCCCAACATCCTGGGTCTGTGGTGGGTGGAGCTAGGCAGTAGCACCTGGCCTATTCATTGAGCCGGGCCGGGTCCTCAGACGCCCCGCAGGAGGTGGAGCCAGCATTGATACCGGCCGGAGCAGAGCTATCGCCCTCCTGGCAGGAGGTGGGGCTAGGATCGTCCATGGCAGGTACAGAGCCATCAGTCGCTTTGCAGGAGGTGGAGCCAGCATTGTATCAGGCAAGGCAGGCTATCAACAACTACTCTCCCCCTACTCTCAACGTAAATGTCCCACTCATCCCACACTGACTCATCCAGACCTCTTGGAGCCACCCAGCTCCCGTCACACACACGCAAGACCAGCAGAGACCAGATATGGTTAGACAAGAAAATAGACACTTTCTAAAAGTGCTATTTTCGAACCCAGAGTCCAAAAACCATCCACACCAACGGATGCGTAATTAAACCCCGAGTTCAGGGATACCAAACTCGACATTGCACTGTGCTCTCCGAGCCAGCTAGGATCATAGCATTAATAATCCCGGCGGCCCATTCTAAGCAATGGAGAGCAGGCTACCTCGCAATAGTGAAGCACGAAGATGGCGGCACTTCACTATCAGGACATGCCAACTTGGTCAGGCTTGTCCTACCTTACGCTTACAACGCACCCTGCCCACGGCCTACCATAGGGGTGACTAACATGAAGGTAAGGGAAGGTTGGGGGCTGGCAAGTAGGTATACCTGCGCAGCCTGCGTGGCAGTACAAGACTGCACGTGGGTCTCGCAATGACCGACCCGTAAACATTCTTTTGCGAGGCCGCTCCTGTGGGAGGCACAACACGTGCTGCAAGCCCACGAGCGGCATTTGCATTTACAAGCCCCGGCACTCCTGGTGCACTAGACTAGGGACTGACAGTAAACCAAATAAGCCAAACATGGATACAATAGACACATCAATTTAACATCGGGAGCACTTGCGCTATGGCACTGATCAGCAGTGACACGGCGCCCAAAGCATATACCAGCAAAACATCGTAAAACAGTAGAGGCAAACAGAAAAAATGGAGGAGAGACTCAAGCCAATGATGTCAGGTCTAACACATACCATGCAATACTTTACTAAATGTGCAGCTGTTTTCGAAATGTTATCATTCTGCCATACAGGGTCTAACAACTTGCACATAACCTTTGCACTGTTATGGGCTGGGCTAACATTAATGAAGGTAGTTAGCAGCTTGGATTCCACATGGAGTTTAATCTAATGATAAGCTCTCTTCAAGTCCAACTTTAAAAAAGGACCTCTCACCTTTTATCATTAACACCAGTTCTCCAATAGTAGATCAAGAAAATTAATCTGCTACCACATTTTGATTCAAAGATCTGAGAACAACTCAGAATCTCAACTGCCCATCTGATTTCCTACTAGATGATTTCCTACTAGATGCCTCTACTGCGCCTATGAACCCCTTCATGCAACATTTCCTGCATCAATTTGTAACCTCTCCCTAACTGCTGCTGTCACTCTCCTGACTTTAAACTGAACTGGTGCTGCTCCTCTCTTAAGTAAGATTATGTGCACATATCCTTTAAGGTGTCCATATTTGCCCTCAAATATATATTTGACACTATCTAAGATCTCTGATAAAGTTTACATTTTCACCACCATAATCTGGGATGAGACTCTGCGGTTGATGATATGTAGCTCTTACAGATATACCCATCCCAAAACCGGAGGTCCATGCTCAGCTACGTACACCTTGCTCTATATATTCCTTTTCCCAAAGAAATATGTGCATCCATGTAACCTAGAATATCAATAGTTTAACCTTTATATCCCCCCCTGGAGATATGTCCTTGGGCTTCAACACTATCCCGCCCCACTCACGCTCAAACATTTCTTTAGGAATTATAGAGTACATGTACCCTGTATCCACCATAAGATGGATGAGACGCCCATGCACTCCAAAAGCAGCCTTGGGTCTATTTTTCCTCTTGTTCTCTTCAGCTACATCTCCTTCACATCCTACTCTTAAACTACTGTTAGACCCCTCAGTGTTCATAGTAGAGCCTTCTGATACTACTGCTACTTTGTTGTGAATTGCAAACTTGTACATCCTAGTAAAATGGACATTTCGACCAATGTTTCCACATTCTTTGTTACTTGCAAAGCAAAATTTACAGTCTGATATATGCCCATGCTCCCACATCTGTTGCAGCCCCTAGGAGGTTGTTGAAACTGCATACTATTTTTAACAGATCTAGTAGAGGATTTTAACACTGCTACCACAGCCGGTTTGTTGACTGCCCCCACTTCCGAAACTTTTTCTCTATTTCTTTCATAAATAAATCGGATTGTTCCACATCTTTGGCAATGTCTATTGCATCCTTCAATGTAGGATTATTTGCTGCCCACAATCTTTCTTGAATTGTTTTACTTTTGCATTGTGCAATTAACTGATCTCAGATGAGTTCATCTATAATTCCACCAAACTGACATTTATTTGACAACCCCCTTAGTCTAGCTGCAAATTCATCAATAGACTCTTCTGCACTTTGGTGTTGGGTCTAGAACTTGTATCTTGTTATGACAAAATTCTCTTCCTTTGTGTGTCTATTTCTAATCTGTGTTGAGGCTCAGTGAATGTGTCTTGAAATGGTTGTCCATTTGGTGCTATGGATTGCTTCAGATATCTAAAAAATAAGTGGACTTTCTTTACCTAACGTACTCAACAATAATGCTTTCTTCTGTGCAGGGTGAAATTTGTGACCGTCAAGAACCTCTAAATAGTTGTTGAACATTTAGTGCTAATCCTACCATGAAATTAGTGGATTGCCATTGTGTGTTAAAAAAACATGGTGGCAGAATCACCGAAATGTGTGAAGATTTCATAGGTTCAATATGAGAATTATTAACACAAACTACTTGTGCTTGCTCCGTGGTGTGTGCATCACTGCTGCAGAATGCGCTTGAAATCTCCTGCTCCCAGAGTGATTTATTGTTGTGATTCAACTTTTCACCCTTTGGCTAAGGTGAGCATGTCACTACAGACTCGTTCTCATGGACAATGGACTTTACTGTAATCAGCCCAAATTAAGATGCCCACCGAATGTCTCACTGTGTGTATCAATATGTTTGTATCACCTGTGGACATATTCCACTGGGAGAAATTAATCTAAGTAGGCTTGGTGGGTGGCCCAATGGAATCTACAATGGTCACTACCAAATGCCTATTACAGTGTACTGAAACCCTCACTGTACGCCACCCACAACTACTTGCCGCACATGCAGCTGCCTTCCGAAACATCTACAGTGCCCTTCTGCTGCTCAACCATGAATAATAACTTCTGCTTTGGTACAGAGCTTGGGTACTGTTTGGCTACTCCTTAATGCTGCTGCTTCCTGCTTTCCTCCACTGATCTTCCAACACTTCCGTGGCCAGTTTGTCACCATACATTGCTGTAAGCAACTTAAGAGGTAAGACATTTGAACTGTCCGAAATTGCATGTTCTGAGCAACAGAGCAGAGCGGACACTCCCTTGCTGGCCAGGATCAACTGACCAACACAGAACACTTGCCCTTGAACAAACCCATGGAATCTCCCGGAGATTAATTACAGTAAACTGATTGCATAAGACATAACTCATTATAACAGTTGGTAATGTCTGGTCATAAATGTGCTTCTGTAGAATTTGTTGTCAGTGGTGTATCTTCCAGTTCATTACGTCTCAAGTGCAGCATCTGTCAGGGAAATCCGATTTGTTGCAGAACCTCTTGCTGCTTTAATGAGGTACAGGGAAAATATTCACTTTAGTCCCACTTTGATTGGAGTTCAATCCGTTTTGCACTCTAAGAAGGTTTGTTAAGTCATCTTCTTAATTGTCAGGGAAAGGGAAACTATTCCTAGAAGCTATAGTGCCACCCTGCCCTTTATAGTACCGATGATATGTCTCAAATTTCTCCTTCAGAAAGTGGCAATTGAGGGTCCCTAAAAAGGGTACACACTCTCAGCAAACTGGTAGGTCTCAATTGAAAATTAAGATTAATACAGAAGATATTTGCAAGGGAACAAACTCCCTCTGACATCAGAGAAGAGAAAACAACCAAACAAGAATATGCAGGCGTAAATCCAGAAGAAAATCCAAATGTAAGATGTGAAAATCAGGGACTAAATTAGTAGTAAAGGTGAACGATTTGGTGAATAATATGGGGATTCTTGCATTGCGATGCACTCATTTTTGGAAAATAACTTTTTATGTATAATCCAAATAGGAAATGACATCACAGAAAAATACTTTACACCATTTGGAATTGAGAATTTCAAAAAGAATTCTCTGAACAAACCACCATTTTGGAAAAGGAAGTTTATAAGGCCTGTCCAGGTTCTTTATTTGAAACTCATGACATTGGCTAAACTCATGAACAATGAGTTAAAGTACCAACTCAACAGTCCCATTGCTGCACTCTTCACCCGATGCTCTGCATGGTTTGTAGAACTCCTTAATGTCACTGTGAGGGTGGAAACACACTAGTGCAGTCTAGATTGCAATGATGCATAAGCATGTGCTGAGTGTGGCATTCTGCAACATGGTGCATGACTATCCAGGGTCCACACCATCTTCTACTGAACACTCACAATCTCTAGACACATGTAACAGACTTCTAAGATCAGGCTGTATGATGCTGATGACATTGTATTTGATGTTTTCCATACCTAACGTAATAGCAACCATATATTTAAAGAAAATGAGGAATGTTTAGCTACATCAGGCTATTGTACAAAGACCAAAGAATATTATACAGTAGCAAAGTGGAGGAGATCAGCCTTTTCTTCAGAATCATTCCTGATTTTTTGCCTTTTCTGGGCCTTGTTTTTTGCTGGTATTAAAAATCTGTGCACTGCGGCACCATTATTTGGTGCCACAGTCCACGTGCTCTGGCCCTATAATGGTACTGGTAGCATTGGTGTTAGCTAACCGGAAGCGAAACCTTTGAGAATGTGGGCCCATATGTGATGTATGACTAATCTGAAAAATCTGCTGTGTGCAGTACCTCAATACTCGAATTATGAACGTAGTTGCTAACATTGTAAATAAGGCCCAGAAAAAAAAAACGTGACCTGAAGGAACTTTCCTATCAGTTGAAGGAAAGTGGGCTTACACTTACTTCGAACTCCAGAGGACCAGAACAATGTGCTGAGGCATAACCAGAGAGGACATGCTCAAGGTGATCAAAAATACCAGGTCTGTCCCGCTCAGAACTTTCCCATCAAAGCCATTGGCTTCAGCAGAAGCTTTATGACAACATATCTGACTTTGAGGGACGCTGCCTGGCCCAAGACTTGATCTCACCCTGCTAAAGTATTTTGACTTCTATTACAGAAATGAAGCATTAAGATAAAAAACCTTGACTGAGATGACTCACATGGTGTACCCCACCTCCGCTCCATTGTTGTCAACCTGAAATCACTCCTATGTCCCAATTAAACATAGATTGCTGTTATTTTAATTGTGTTTTAATTTTTCTAGTCACTTTGTTGCCTTAAAAATGTTAACAGTCATAATTCTGGTACTCCATATCCACTTTTTATCATTTTAGTATATTTCTGTTCTTTAAAACTTTCTCAAGTTTTCTGAATGGGTTTGGGAAAGCTATTCTGCTGTGTTCTTTACTTTTAAACTGCTAAAACTGCGTGAACGTAACACACATTTCTCTGTGGAATTGCTTGCTGATTGTGCCATAGCTACCAGGATTTGAGCAGAACGTCTCTGAAACTTGCATTGAGACCTAAGAAGGGTGTGTTTATTAAGCTGGTTAGAGTTCTTCTTTCCCAAGTTATGAATCCACTCTCTGACATCTGCCAACTGAATTGAGAGCTAATAACAATGCCACACTCTTCAAATATTCAGAGATCTGAATCACTTCTAGACCAATGGATTTACATTTATTTTGTATTTTCTGTTTTATAAAGCGCAAACTTGACCCATTAGGGTATCAGAGAGCTTTACATTGTCAAAGAGTTGTACAAAAGGCATGGAATCATGGGAGTACAAGGGAGATGCAAGGAACACAAGGTACAGTTAGCATTACAGTTGCAGAGGACACGGGAGGGAAGGAAGGATACAAAGGTATGGTTAACATTATAGTTGCTGAAGATAGGCCCCGGGTTTCTTGGTTGGGCGAAAGGTCGACAGAAGGAGGCAATAGTCTCTGTTGGGGTTATGGGACAGGGTTTAGAGGAGGAATGTAGGATCTACATTGTTGGAGTATGGCTCATCTTTCACAGTGGCTCATATTAATGATTTGACAATGAATATACTCCCTCAACTCTTCTTCTTCTTTCAGTCACTCCATGTTCCCCAATAATCACCTTTTCTTGTAGATAAAATGTTTAATAGATTCATATGGGCAGGAGAACCTCCATTGTTTTGACTGGACTAAGTCAAGTGCCAGGCTGTAAATAGGGGCTGTGCCCTACCTTGGTTTATGCTTCATTACTTGATGGTATTAACCACAGTTTTACTGCATACTATTTTTGCAGAGGTAAATTATCACTTCCTGGTCGACGGTGTGTTGAGCTACATCTCTACACGGAGCTCAGAAGTCACCTTCCTGTGCTCCCCAAGCTGGTTGTGTTCCTTGTTGTGCGGCGGCTCACTTGTTTGACAGCGGGTGAGTTTGTGGCTCACCATTTGACTGGGTTTGTCGCGATGTCGTCTTCCTGATGAAATATGCCGCCATTTTGCTTTCTCTCTTCGGAAGTGAGGGCACCACCGGCAGACAGGCCTTTATGGTTGGACAAAAAATAAGAATTTCTGCTGCAAATGCTCTTCTTAGTTACCCTAGCACCAGATGGAATCTCAACAAAGAAAGTACTTCCTTGCTAGTGCCAACTCACTCATTCTATCAACTGTCAATTTACAGCAAGCACAAGGGCGCATCAGCAGGAATACCCACATATATGTCAGAAGAATCAGCCAGCTGCTTCAATTCCCATGACAGCACACTCCGTATCAAGATCCTGTAGCAAATTTCTGAATCTTTTTACTTTATCGTTATGAAAAGCTCAGATAAAAGCGTTTCAGGAAAGGAAACTATCATTGTTGAACATTACTTTGGATAAGACAATTTCAACAGAACCAGCCAACTATTTATTCTAAAAATAACTTCAGTTGAGTGACATCTTTCTGGCCTTCAAGATTAAGCAGCCTGTGGGGGTGTGGCTTAGAAACTTGGGCAAGATGGTAGTGATTTGTTGAGCTCCGTCTCCACATGAAGCTCAGGAGGGAACTTTCGGCTGTTTGGAGACATCGTCCTGCACTCCCCAGGCTGAATGTGTTCCTTGTTGTGCGGCGACTCATTGTTTGACAGCGGATGAGTTTGTAGCTCACCATTCGACTGGGTTTGCCGCAATGTTGTCTTCCTGATGACAGCGGCAAACATTTTGTTTTCTCTCTTCTGAAGTGAGGGCGCCGCCTGCAGACCTGCCTTTATGGTTGGACAAGAAAGACGAATTTCTGCTGCATGTGTGACTCAAGGTTTGTGCTGCTTGTGGATGCTGCGATATAATGTGCACTATAAGGTGAGCACATAACCGCTTCTGTTCTTCAGCGACTGGCAGCAGGTGGAGGGTCCGGAAATAATCGTGAAGTGACTGTCTGGGTTTACAAACCATGCCTGCTGCAGGGAGTGGCAGCGGCCTTATCGCCTGTGGCAGGCCACAGCTTCAATTTATCCAGCCAAGCACAATTCTCTTTACACAATGCCTGTCCTCTTTCACTGATGGGCGTTAGTGTTCCCATGCACATCAGAACCAATTGAGAATTGTTTTTCTACCTATTCTGATCATCGCCACAAACAATTTGATGTAATACTCTGGTGCAAATATGCTGCCACACACCTTTTTAATTCTGCAACAAGCCAGCAGTTAAAACCACCCATGGTGCTGCTGAGCGAAGCAAATGTTATCCGTCGGGACCTTCGCCTGCTTTGCTGATTCATGGCCATGCTTTCAGAGCCCCTATAATTGTCACCAATATGTGTCATATTGTCATTACTAAAATGTCCCACCCTTATTCCCTCATGAATCTGAGTCTGAGGGGATGTGAATAAGTGTTTATATGTTGTGAGGTGTTACCTTAGTTATCACTTCACATCCAGCTTCCTGCTCATCTATAGTCTGATATATTGTTATAATCCTATCAATTTGGAACTGGTCATGGCATTCCTTAAATACAGTGATTGAACATTTCATATCTGCATTGAAACCTCTATCATTTATCATCTGTTTTATGTGCAGGATCTCCACCATCAAAAGACTTCCTCAATGACAAGTGCATATCGTCAAGATGGCTAGTGACTCTCTGTCTCCCACAAAAACATCTTCATCTGGCACTAACCCAAAAAGAGCCAAAAATTACCCTCCATCTCCTGTCCAGTCATCCTCAAATCCGATCCTGGACTCAATTTTAGATGAATTACATGCTCTATAACCATTCATGAATACCACCAATGAAAAATTACAGCTGATTGAGGACAGATGGATTAACATGGAAGGTAACATGTCTGAAAAGGAACAACATATAAGTGATCTTCAGGATGTAGCTACTGCAGTACCCTTGCTGAAACAGAAAATTCACAAGCTTAAACTTCAAAACGAGGATCTTGAAAACCGCAGCAGAAGGAACAATCTTCGATTGAATGGCTTGTCTGAAAATGTTGAGGGTCCGGATCTTCTTTCCTTTTGAAAGAATTTTTTGTCTGACCTTTTTAACCTTCAATCCTCTATTCCTCTTAATATCCAGTGGACACATCGTCTTGGTCGACTTCAACTTCAATATAGGAGACCATGTGGTATCATAATGCTCTTTTTAGAATTTACCGAGCTGATGCATGTATTAAAATTTGCCAGAGAAAAATGTTGTCTTGTATGGTCTGGTCATCACATCTTCATCTCACAGGATCTTTCCAACGCAACCAGTGTCAGACGCAAGACATTTCTAGCTCTTCATCCTCATTTAAGATCAATGACCATCTGTTATAGCATATTACACCCTTTGTAAAATTACACATGAAGGTGTCTATCGCTCATTCAAAGATCCATTTAAACTAAAACAGTTTTTGCAATCTATCACTAGAACACCTATGGACACTTAATGTTCTTAAATTGTTAAATTCTTAATACTTCTAGACCCCTTGTCTCTTGTTGTGGTTTTTTAACTCTTAGTATTTTAAAATATAGGTTATGCAGCCTAAATATCTTATTATCTTAATTTTCTTACCTCATTTAGTTCCTTCTTTCTCCGTTGTTGTTTTTGTTTCTGGCTTTATGTCTTTGATCTTGCCCTATTTCTCTTTATTTTTCTACTCTCCTTTCATTTGTTTTATCCCTATACTCTCCCTATCGCTCTCCTCTTCAACTCCTACCTCATGTCTCCTGTCCTTATATTCCTGCAAGTGCATATTTGTTTTGCCTCCTTATGTGCTTATTAATGCCATCTTTTGATGATTGGGGACTTTTTGTTCCCATTGTTATCCCTGCAGTTCTTCATCATTGTGCCTTTACCCCTGTCCCTGAAACATAAGCATGTTTAATGTTGTATCATGGAACGTTTGTGGTCTGGGTCACCCTGTCAAGTGTCAAAAGGTACTTTCTCATTTAGCGAAACTTAATTGACAGATTGCTTTTTTGCAAGAAACCCACTGTAATGATGTTGACTCTCTCAAACTCAAACACCAATGTTTAAGGTGGTGGTATTCTCTCCAGCTGTCAAATGTAAGTGTGGTCTTGCCATCCTCAGTCATAAATCTTTAAAATTGCAAATTGCATCTAATGAAAATGAGTGGATGATGGTTAATACTTAATGCTATGGTCCATAATAAACAGGTCACCTCCTTTAATATTTATGGACCAGTTAAGCTTGATCCAGACTTTTGGCATACTATTCAACTAAAGTTATCAACACTCGCTAACCCCAATATTATTGTTGCTGGAGTCTTCAATAATTGGATGGACCTCTTTTCCGATAGGAAATCAGATTGTAAATTCAAACCAGATAAATCACACAAAGCATTTCAAGCTGCTATTGCCTCTCGTCCATCCTATAATGCTTGGAAAACTAGTATCACTGACAAACAGGAGTTTCCATACCTTTCAAATGTTCATCACACCAGGTCACGCATTGATTACATTTTGATCTCAAAACCTTTACTCCTTACACTCCAAACTTCTGAAATTGGCTCCATTTTTATTTCTGATCATGCCCCTGTTTCAGTCTCTTTTGAGTTATCCCTTGTTACACCCAAACATGCTAGATGGGATTCAATAATTCCTTACTATCAGACCAAATCTATATTTAAGATGCTACCTCCTTTATAAAAGAATGTTTCCAACTTTACAAACCAAGTGAAACCTCTGTTCACAATAAGTGGGATGCCTTTAATGCCTTTGGAGCCTTTACCATTGCCTATACTGCCAGAAAGAAAAAGATATTCAATTCCCAATACCTTTCCACTCTAACACATATCAAAACCCTTGAACATGCTTACTATACCTCTAAATCCCCCGTTCACCTTCGGGACCTCATCAAAGGTAAATCTGATTTAAATAAATAAGCTACAACTAATGCTTGGAATATTCTGCTCAAAATTAAATCTAAATACCATGGGGGTCAGAACAAAGCGTGTAGAATGTTGGTCAATTATCTCAAAGTTAAATCGGAAAGGAAAACCATTGGACCTATTCGTAATGCCCTCACTAACACTTTACTACATTCTGACTCAGATATTGTCAATGCATTCCAGACCTACTATCACTCACTATACATAGAAGACACCCATCCCCCCAAAAACAATACTCAAATGTAACCATGAGTGTGGTTTGCGTAGCGCTACTAAGCTATGCGTAGCTACGCAAACTTAGTAGTGCAGTAGGGAAAATGCTGTTCGCACAGTGTCGGATGCTTGTCCGCACTGTGCAATCATTGCAAACGGCATCTTGCACAGTGCAAGCGGTTGTTTTCTGTCGCTCAAGTAGATTTGTACTCGAGCTGCAGCTTTCTCAACGCGGACTGATAGCTTCTCATTGCGAGCGGTCGCGAGCATAAGCGACCACTTGCAATGAGAAACCTGATCTCCCCACGTTGAGGATCTCGGCGGGAGGTTTATTTTCCACGCTCGCGATCGGCAACTTGAAGTTGCTGATCTCGATCAAGGAAAAAGTATCGCCGGGATGGTGTTTTTGCTCTCTTGCGGTCACCAACTTGACGTTAAAGACCGCGAGCGCGCAAAAAATGCCCGCTACGCGTTTTTGCACTGTGCTACGTTGTGCAAACTACACACACTCTGCGAGCGTAGCATAGTTTTCCACCCAGGGTTATTCAAATGTTTTTTGATGGAATCCCTCCCCCTTGTTCTATACCGGATGTTATGGGCCTCTTGAAAAAAAGGTATAACACTTCAGGAGATTTTATATATGCAATTATTGGCCAGACGTATGATGGCCAAAATAGCGCCTTGCAAACTGCGTGGCCCTATTTAGGGATTTACAACAGTGTGCAACACACTGTTAGCAATTCCCAATGGGGTCGCAAATGGAGAGGCTCATGAATATTAATGAGCCTCTTGCAATTTGTGACCCCATTGTGAATGGCAGTGAAGAACCGGATTAACCCACTTACTGGGCCTCGGCGGCGGGGGAACCGCCCAAGCCTTCCATACCCTTCATATGTAGTAAAAGGAGACACAGGAGCCTTCATATGCAGGAGGAACCCAGATTTATTCAAATAGCCCGGGCTATGGAACAGAGTCCCAAGCTCATCAGAAACAAGACAGAGGAGGCTGCTGCTTTACTCCGCAGCTTACAAGCCTTTTTTACATTTTCATCTCAGTCTTTTGGCTGTTAGTTCATTGTTCAATCAGGGCAGTGTTTGCAATTGATAACCAGATCCAGATGACGTTTGTAGATGGTGACCTGGTCAAGGCTTGGTACACAAATCATTGTTCACTTGGCTTGATCAAGGCTCAGGTCATTGTTTAATCACCTTGTTCAAAGCCCGGTCTTTCAGGTCATTGTTTAATCACCCTGATCAAGGCCCAGCAGTCAGACCCTTGTCCAGATAACCTGATCAAGGTGTCAAGGACGTTTACCTGGCTGGGGGATGGAAAGTAAATCATTTACACAGGGTGTGAGTGTCTCATGGCTTTCTATTCTGTTGAACTGCAAGAACAGGGGGGGGTTGGGTGTGCAACAGTTCCTGAGCAGAAATGCAGGCTGCAAGATGGCTGTTGTCATGTTCGTTAGATTTTCCTCAGGCATCAGCAGAAACGACTAGGTGGATCCTGTGGAAGTGTCACGAGATGGCAATGAAAAAGCAATGGAGTCTCGGTACAAATGATGCCGATCAGAAGAACACTTTTCCTCAGACCCTCCTTTTGCCATTGAGTTGCAAATACTTTAAGAAATGTCAATGTTCATAAGGCCATTGGTTTCTTGTTGGAGCATCATCATCATCATATTGGTGTTGTGAATGTTAGAGGGTGGAGGCTTGACGGTCTGGACACACATTGTACAGAGCACTGGCAGACACTGAAAGCACAGCAGGAGACCAGGGCAGTTACTCCCATGGCAAGGAGGATGAAGATCCTCCACCCCCACTGGGAAAGGAGGCCCCAGATCCAGTTGCCTTCATCCAGATTAATTTTGGAAGAAAGGCGATGCAGACGTTGGATGGCATCGTACACTGTAGGTGCGCTGTCTGGGATGTACACGCAGCAGCTGGAGCCGATCAACTTACACACACCACCACGATCTGCAAGGATGACATCTAGGGCCATTCTGTCCTGGAGTGTTATGAGGTGGTCGCCTGCAGCTCTGCAGTGATGTTGGAGAGGGCACCAGCTGTTACTGTGATGGCGGCTTCAAGGACCCTGGTCAGTCCTCGTGCAGCCCGACTGATGGCCATGGGGCCCCAGAAAGGAAGGAAACCTTTAAAGAAGTCCCTGGTTTCCTGGCCTGCTGAATCCTCGGCTGATATGACACCCCCATGTGAGTGGCGCAGAGCGCCCTTCATTGACAGGTGATAACCTCCATGGATAGAATATGTTGGTGGAAGGAGGAAGGCCAGATAGCAGGTACCAGACCAGTTACGGGGGAGCCAAGTGTAGGTGGCAGTGCCACAGATGAAATAGGTGTTGGGGGATGCCACCAGCTTTGGAGGAGATGTTGAGTTTAAAGCTTTTGTGATATCACACGTACTGGTACCAACTTTCTTAGTCCCTAGGCCATAAATGCAGACACGGCCTTGCACATTTATGACATTCACAGTGTCTCGTTCATCAGTCAGTATCCTTCTTGTGCGGAATCTGGAAAATGTTCGTCGATTAGTTGAGTTGAATAGTACCATCTCACCGAGTTCATCTGGTGATAGAAGGGATGTGAATGAGCTGGTCGGGTAAAAAGGAACATTAACATGGCCAGATCTGTTCCGCCAGAAGTCATCCCGAAATGGTACAAGGGCAGAATTGGCAGTACCATTGACAGTATAGGCCTCCTGCATCAACATCCACCATGCAAGACAAAACCCAGAGATGGAAAAGGGGTAGGGAAAGAATGGGACAGGTGTATCATGGAATGCTGCATCAGTCCACAAACCCAGCAGTTGGAAGTGTTCATGATCAGATGGTGATGATGCAACATTTGAATGAAGGTGTTATTGAAGAATTCTGCACGGCGGGGTAATTCGTGGAATGGTAGCGTGAAATACTGGTGTTCTGCAGGAGTCGGGGTAGGAGTTGGTGAGGTAACAGGGTGGTAGATCAGTAACAGCCAACCAAGGATAGACAGGATGAGGGAGACAAACAGTGTTACCGCGGTGGCCATGAAGCATTTACTATGTCAGAGACTAACATATTGTTTCTGGATTCTGGTGTTTTGGACGGCAGCCATTGTGCTAAGCCAGGGACCTTTAGTGGCTGTCTGTGATTGGTGGTTGCTTCACTGGGCGCAGGTGCCAAGGGACCTATGGCGTACCTTAGTCTGACACACCAGCACTACTCTCTGCCTGGGAAGATCACAGTCCTACAGCCTATAGGCATTTGGCAAAGTCAAGGGCAAGCCTTCCCTCGGGGATGCAAGTTATATCGGTCGGGAGTAGGGACAGTATGGTCGGGAAACAATTGTTCTTAGTGTTGAACAGAGTTAAGGGAGGGTTCCACCCTTCCTTTCAACTATGTTGTCACTCTCTGCTTCCGTAAATGTAGAATGCAGTCTGGCATCGCTGAATGGGACAAACGTCGGGACTTCTGTTTCTGAGTCTCCTTGTCCTTCCCTCACCCACTGATCATAGGGGAGGGGCAAAGGCACATGCCTGCAGTGCGACAAATGCACCCAAATCTTCTGACCTTCTACTTTCACGGCGGTGTGGGTGGCCGCCAACACCTGACGGGGCTGTGTCCAGCGGGGCTCGAGGCTCTTAGTCTGTTGAAAATGTTTCACCAAGACATATTCACCAGGTTGGATGACGTGTCCTCAGTCCTCGCTTTTGTCAGGTATGGCCTCATGCACCTGGTGATAAAGAGTAAGAAAGGTATTAGTTAAACTGTACAGATAATCAGTTAATACAGGGTATTCAACATCTGACAGTTTCTTAGGCCGTGGGACACCCCATACATTGGCAGGCCTCCCGAACACAATTTCATGGGGGGATAGCCCTATTCTGGTGTGGGCCATTGTTCTTGTGGACAGTAGGGCTAAGGGCAGAGCATCAACCCAAGTGACACCTGTCTCAGCTACTATTTTAGCCATTTTAGTTTTTAGGATGCCATTGTATGCCTCCACTAGACCTGCTGACTGAGAGTGGTTAGCTGCATGACATTTTTATTTTATACCCAATGCTGTACAGACATATTCCATCATTTGAGCCGTAAAGTGGGTCCCGTTGTCACTCCAGACCAAGCGGGGCAAACTGAATCGTGGGAGGTACTTTGGCTGTAGTGATAGCGGTGCAGTCTTTGACGGGGTAGGCGTCCACCCATCGGCTGACACAGACAGACCACCACTAGGACATATTTCAAATTGTTACATCGGTCCATCTGGATGTAATCCATTTGGAGGACTTCGAAAGGGAAGGTAGGAGGAGAGAATCCTCCCATAGGAGTAACTGTGCCTTTTCCTAGGTTATACATTAGGCAAATCATGCATGTTGTAACCAGCTTATCAGCATATGCTGGTATCTTAGAGTTGTACCATATAGGTACCAACAGTTTACATATCCCTTTTGCACTGATTTGAGCAGGACCATGGGCCATCGTAACTACTGGTAGCACGTGACTGTCAGGCAACATCCATTGTCTTTCTGTAATCATGCGAACCCAACAACCATCAATTCCCTCCTTTGCTAATTGCTCCTTCCACACCCTTAGTTCCTCAGGAGTAGTATGGGACTGAATATCAATCACACTCTGTATGGTGTTTTGAACCATGCCCTCGTCTGCCACCCACCTAGTGGGACCTCCTACATACATTCCTTCCCTTTTCCTGAGAGCTGTTTGTCTGGCCGTCTGATCAGCCAGGGCATTGCCTTTCCCAACATCATCTGTCACTTTCTTATGGGCCTTACATTTTATAATGGCCACCTTTCTCGGGAGTGTCAGGGAGTCTAACAATCAGTGAATTAGGGGGCCATGTTGAATCTTGGTCCCATGAGAAGTAAGGAAATTCCTTTCTTTCCATAACCTCCCGAAATTGTGGGCCACACCGAAGGAATATTGGCTGTCAGTATAAATATTTACCGTCATCCCTTTGCTTAACTCACAGGTTCTAGTGAGGGCCACTAACTCCGCAGCTTGAGCAGAGCACTGCGGAATCTGAGCTGTTTCTACTATTGGCCCTAATGTCGTGAGGGCGTATGCAGCTGAGGTGTTACCATCTGACCCTCTGAGACATGATTCTTCCACATACAGTGTACCTTCTGGTTCTGCTATCTTGTATGTCAACCAGTCCCTTTGTCTCCTCCTCTGTCCTTAATATGCAGTCATGTGGGTCTAAGCGTACATCCTGAGTATCCAGTGGGAGTAATGTGGCGGGGTTTAGTACAGTGCAACTTTTGATGTTAATGTGGCTGGAAAAGAGTGTCAGTTCATATCCTGTGAGTCGTGCGCTAGTGGGGTACTGTGTCTTGGTGTTATTAAGGAGGGTATCTACAAAATGGGGGACCATCAGAGTCAGGGGGGAGTTCATGACGATCCCCGCACTCTGACAGACCATGAGGGCGGCCGCAGTGGTTGCCCGTAGGCATCCTGGGAGAGCCCTTGCAACAGGATCTAAGGTGGCTGAAAAAAAGGCACGTGGCCGATGGTTACCTCCGAATATCTGGGTCAAGACAGTGCATGCACAGCCATCTGTCTCATGTACAAAAAGAAAAAATTGTGTGTTATAATCAGGAGTACCGAGGACTGGAGCAGTACACAGAGCCCTCTTTAAATCTTGTAAAGGCCTGAGCATGCTCTCTAGTTCAAGGAAAGGAACTGTCTGATATGTCTTTATTGGTGAGGGCAAGAAGAGGTTTGACCATGGCCAAAAAATTGGAAATCCACTGTCTACAGTATGAGGTTAGGCCTATGAAGGCTCGCACCTACTTTTGTGTTCGTGGGGCCGTCATAGCATTGATAATGGCTACACGATCAGCGGTGACCCTCCTTCAAGAGGAGATGACCTAAATAGGTCACCTTCTCTTGACAAAACTGAAGCTTTTGTAAAGAGACTTTGTGATTATGGAGGGCAAGGTGGCATACCAAACAGAGAGTAGCTTCTTTACATGCTGGGGCAGAACTTGCAGCAATGAGGAGGTCATCTACATATTGTAATAGTGTGGAACTATCAGGGAGTTCCAAGGAATCTAGTTGACTTTTTAGGGCTGGACTATAGATACTGGGGCTCTCGGTGAAACCTTGAGGGGTGCGGCAGAATCTAAAGCTCCGCCCACCAAGGGAGAAACCAAAAAAATGTCTGCTGTCAGGCTGTATAGGAATGCTGAAAAAAGCATTCTTCAGGTCTATGACAGAAAAGTGCGTGGCGTCAGAAGGGACCATCGTTAAGAGGGCTGTAATGTCGGGGACAACAGGATATTGGGAGATTGTTATTTTGTTAAGGGCTCTCAGGTCAATTACAAATCTGTATATTTTAGGGGAGAGAGCATCTCCATTGGTCTTTTTAAGAACAGGAACAATGGGCCTGTTACAGATATTGTCACGTGTCTCCTATACTACGCCTTTGTCCATTAATTCAGATATTATTGTTAAAAGGGCCATTTCTCCTTCCGCGGGCAGCCGATACTGCTGGAGGCGGGGGAGAAGTGCACCTGGCTGGATGCATACCACATGAGGGGATATGTTGAGACACCCTACATCAGTGTCTGCTGATGCCCAGAGGTAGGATGGTAAAGACTGGAACTCTGGTGGGAGGGGACCTGATAGATACATATAGAAAGCTGCAGTGGGGGAAATTGTTAGGGATATACCTTGGAGACTACATGATATGGTCGCATACAGAGCTTTCAGTAAATCCATGCCTAACAAGTTTTCACTGCAACCTGTAGTAAGGACCAAGGGAGCGTCAACATTTGCAGGGCCAATATCGAGAGGAAGGGGTTCAGAGACAGGGCTGGTCACAGGTGTTCCTGCAAAACCCACGGAGACATTCATATTGCCAGAAAGGGGTGCCTCCGGGACTAACAGACGTGCAATAGAAGACCTGGTGGCCTCAGTATCCAAAAGAAAATTCAGATCATTCCCCACAACTGACATTTGAACATACGGGCCCCTTTGATCCACTGGAATTTGCACTCTGGTAATGCCCCTTTCCTGGCTGTCCTATGCTTGGTAGGACCTGGTCTTATCAACTTCATCATAATTGTGATTGTAATAAGTGCTTGTTGCTTCGTACCTATCAAACCTTTTGGCCGGGTGCTGCCGGATGGGAGCGTCATCCCTGGGCCTGCGTTCTTTATCCTGTGGATGGGGCGGGCCAAGGTCCCTAGTCGGCCTCCCCTCCCTGGGAGCGCGAGGCCTAGTCTTCCCCGTTCGGATGTTTTCACCTAACACAAGACACTCATCTATCCAATGGCCATACCCCTTACGGTAAGCACACTGATCTGTTTGGAGGGCTCCCGTACATTGAGGTCTGGAGGTGGTAGACTGGTGTGCCCTCGGAGGGGGCTGGGGTTGAGGTCTGAAATTCCCACGGGCATCGGAACCTCGGGGAGGGTAAGCCTGCTGCAGAAGTGCCTTAGTATTAAGATCCCTAACCTTCTTACTTTCTTTGTTCTATCTTCATGTTCCCTATTTTCGTGATATTGTGCCATAGCCAAGATACCAGTTATAGTTTGGGCAGACCACGCTCTTTCAACTTTTTTAAGCCTGGCGGAAATATCAGGAAGCAAGTTGCTGATAAATTTATCTACAAACACTGAGCCAGAACCTGGGGTCCGGGGATCCAAACCACATTGTCCCTTGTATTCTGTCTCAAAATGGGTAAAGAAGTCAGCAACATTCTCATCTTTTCGCTGCCTACAGGCATTTAATTTATCCCAGTTAATGACAGTTTCCAGCAAAAGTTTTTTCATAAACGTCATTATTTTACCGGCCAAAGTCAGGATGGCAACTTCTGCTTTTGTCCCTCCTACGCTTTTCCATAGCCTCTAGATCAGCCAATTTACCTCCTAACGCTACTTTATGGTCAGTATGTCGAATTTTGTCCCAAATTTCAGTGGGGACAACTGTACCAAAAAGTAAATCTATATCCTCAAGAACGAGAGTACCTGCAGATATAATCTGACCTAATTCTCTGTAAAAGGCAGCCGGATTCTTCCTGGGATCTGGTAATTGTCCTTTTAACTGCATTACTTCTGACCTTTTCCTAAGAACATGAACCCAAAGCCTCCGCCAGAGTGCCTCAACAGCCCCTCGGCCATTATTTTGGGCATCAGCCCGCTATAAATATCCCCCCCTGCATTACTACTGTACTGTATTGGAAAATCTTCTAAATAAAAACTTTTTGAATAAAAAAAAAAAGACAGGAGCAGTTTCTCTCATTGGCATAGCTGTTTCTAGAGGGGTGTTGGAAAAAGCGTTCATATCACGGTAAGCCATTTAAGCAGACATAGCGCCAAACATCCCCTCTCCCTGAACATCGCCTCTTTTTATTTGCGACCTAAGGTCCATTAATCCGGTGGGTATCTGCATAAGCGCATTCTCAAATCTTTGCATGACCAGGGTACACAGGTATTCAGCCCAGGTGGTCTGTTCCATATTCTTCCACTGGCAAAAAGGTGGACCATATTTCTTTAAAGGTATAAATATTCCAGTTATTTATCCAACATTCACACTATTGCCTCTGTAGGTAATTTTCTCGAAGGGACGAAAAGCTGACTGCAGAGCGCAAGGAGGCCAGTCGGGGGGAATTCAACTATTTATATAAATCCTGCATAACTGTAGACCACGGGGAAGTAGGAAAAGGGTGTGTAGGGGTAAAGCCGCAAGTGTTGGACGGATGGAGACTTGTTGTCTTTCCCTTAGCGAGGACAGGGTTAGCGTGCGTGGTCGGTGTCATAAGAAAAATTGGGAGGGTTGGTGTGACAGGGAGAACAGGGGGCAGGAGTGGGCAGTGGCGGGGGTACATGCGGGTTTGTGAGGCGTCAGGGCAGGGTACATTGGAGCAAAAGCAGGAGGGCTTTCTAGCATGGTATCAAGCAAGGAATCACCTTCTTCTCCCCCTTCCATATGGCCCTTTCCTTTCTCCTCACGAGCTGGATAACATTTTTGTACCCGGGCCCCATGCTCCCTATCAGCTATTTCTACTGATTTTGTCATTTGATTTTGTAAATTTTCTCTGGCGTGGTCGGCCATTGACATACGTTCTTGTTTTCTTTCTTGAGCCTTCTGCTTTCTAGCTAGCTGCTCTATCTCTTTCCTCCAAAATTGGACAGATTCAAACATAGACGGGCGCATTTTTATTTTCATTAATTGTTCCTCTAAGTTCAGACCACCATGTCTGGGACTGCTTTTAAAAAAAGCAGTTTTTCTTTTTCAAATGTAGCCTGTTTTCCTTAAAGGAAAACGGGATGCATTTAGCAAAAAAGAAAATGGGTGTGTTTAATTTTTTAAGGCCAGGCAGTGGTCCCTGGGACCACTGCCTGCCCTTAAAAATATTTTCCGCTGCGTTTGCAAATGGGGAGGGGTCCATAAAGGACCCCTTCCCTTGTACGACCCCATTACCACTCTCTTGAAGAGGGTGGTAATGTTAGAGTGTTTTGCGCCCGCTATTGCGGACACAAAACATTTGTACATAGGGTTATGCACGCTATTAGGAAGAGAACGCCCCTTCATCAAACTATAGTATTCAGAACACGTGCATGTGTTTCAGTTGAAGGTTTTTTGTATCCCCTTATTTTAACTTGCAGAGGGGTACAAGGCAAGGCTGTAGCCTTTCTCCCCTTTTGTTCCTTTTATGTCTCAAACCTTTTCTTGAAGGCATTTTCTGTAATTCTTTGATAACTGGCTTCCAACACAACTCTCATGAAATTAAATGATCCACTTAAGCAGATGATATTTTGATTTACCTTTCAAAACCCTTAACCTCCTTGCCTTCTTTTCTACCAGAAATTGCCTTATATTCTCAAGTATCTGACTAAAACTGAATTTCTCTAAAATTAAGATGTTACCCTTAAATTCCTTATGTTATCACTTCATGTTTTCTGATCCCAACTTTAAATTGTATTCTTCTAAAATTAAATACTTAGGCTTCTGGTTTTCCTCTACCATTCCTCAAACTCTCTCCCACAATTTTAATACTTTAAAAACCAAGATTTAAAACGTATTCTTTTCCTGGCCCCCCTCTATTTATCCTGGTGGGGTAAACTGGATAATATCAAAATGATGATTGTACCACTCATTCCTTTCTTACTTTCTATGCTACCCTTTAAAATCCCCAATTACTACTTTAATCAAATCAACTGCCTTTGTACTACATTTCTCAGGAACAACAAACCTGCTCATATTGCTCGATCTAAATTAATCAAAGCAAAAAACTAAGGGGGTGTACGATTTCCTAATTTTAAATTATATCACACCGCTTTTTTAATTAGCTATATTTACGCATTGAACAGACAATACCATGATGAATTGGTACCTAGTTGGATCAATTTTGAACGCTCTTTACTACCCAAATTCTCTTTTTATGACATTTGTTCTATGTCTAAGTGAACTTTTATTTCCAAAAAACTATTTTAAAATACTCCCAACACCTGATACACTCACTTTTCACAGATGGCTCTAATTTTAACCAAGCTTTTCTTGCCTCTCTATTTGGTATAATACATTTATTAGGTGTTGCCATAAATCCGCCTACTTAAAACACCAGAAGGAGAAGAATATTATATATATCCACCAACTTCTTTCTCTCTTTTTTTTTAAAAATTTTTTTATTGAACAAGCTGTAGGAAAAGCATTGGTAAATTAAATACTTCATAATTAGACAAAGATTTCCAGACAATAAACAAGAGGCAACACTAGACAAAAGAATACCACCGAAATAGTACACAAACTGCAATAGCATACGACTAAGTGTTTTGCCTTTCTTAAAGTGCTAGTACAAAGACGTGCTCAGTTGAGTAGTATAGAAACAGCTGGTAAAAATTAAATAAAAAACATCAAAATTACAATACGGTTTGTAAAGTGCTAGTGCTATGAGGTATGAGAGCCGCTGATTTAAAACAGCAAAAATATTAAGTGCTAGTGCAGTAACGTGCAAAATTGGCATATATAAAGTGACTAGTGCAATAAAGTGCAGAAACCGCCGATATATAGCAGCAAAGATATTCTTACATTTCTTTAAAGTGCAAATGCAGTAACGCGCAAAATTGACTAATGTATATACAATAAAGTGCACAACCAGCTGATATAACAGAGCAAATATATACTTTCAGTTCTTCGAATGCAAAAGCAATATCATCTAAAAATTGACTTAACTAAAACAATCAACTTCCTTTTATCGATTCAAGCTTCTCAAAATATTTCCAATTCCTTTCGAACCCACTCTACCTGCATAAGCTCTCTCAAAATTACATGTTCTTCTCATTTTATTAATCCATTTTAATTGACATGGGATCACCGTAGATTTCCAATTTTGTAGGATCAAAGACCATGCTACGACCATTGAGGTAAAAATAAACACTTCTTCTGATTTGTTGAACCTATTCCTTGCTTTGCAGATGCCGAAGAGGGCCACCTCTGCCTCTGGTAATAAAATTTTCCCAATTGCCATCTCCAAGTCTGCAAAAATCCCCTTCCAGAAGGATTCTAACTTTGGACAAGAGAAGAAGATATGATACCAACCACCATGATCCCTAGTTTTACATCTGAAACATTTATTCTCACATTCAGGGAATATTCTCTGCAAGGCCTCCGGGATATAGTATAACAGCCAGCGAGAAAAAAAGGACATTCATTTGTAATTAGCTACTCTGAGTGCTTTGTTCCCTAAATGACATACAACTTCCCAGTCTTTATCTGAAAAAACACACTGTAACATGAGGCTTATTTTTTCTAAATGGCTAACAATTATAGGAGATGATCCAGAAGGGAGTAGCTTTTTCTACCAAAATCCAATACCCGTATGTTTCTCCCCATATAGAGCTGTTAGCAAAGCATTGGGTGTTGTGTCTAACCCTCCTATTTCTTTTCTTATAAAATAAATCAGTTGCAAGTATTCAAAAAACCTGAGCCGTCTGGGTTGTGCTCTATCTGTTACCGTTTGCCAGCCAATTGCCGCATTTCTAATAAGCACGTGCCTTATTTCACAAAATACGGCAGATTCCCATTCTAACAGGTAACTCAACGACACCTTGAGACCCATCCCAGCACATTCTACCAGTTTCAAATAAATAGATCCATCTGAGCCGTGTTTTTTTAAATAAAAGCCGTAATCTTGATGAATACCCTATCAGTGTCTTATATCTTGTTTTCATAGGAAGCTTTGCAGTTTTTAAAAAGAAAAAAATTTGAGAGCCTGATTCCTCAAGCATTTTAATCAAAAAAGAATTGTCTCTTGTCTGTCTAATCCTTAATAATCCTGCCACTATGTCAAAAAAATCTGCTTCATAATATGTTTTAAAATGGGGAAGAGCGAGTCCACCTTGATTTACAGAGAGTTGTAACACCGAGAGCTTGGCTCTTGGGGCCTTTTTATTCCAAATAAATCTTCTCATCATGGATTCAAGTTCATTAAAAAAGGCCATATTGACTTTAATTGGAATATTACTTAACAAGAATAAAAGCAAAGGCAATACGTTCATCTTTATCAATGCCACTCTGCCGATCAAAGACAAGGGCAACAGGTCCCATTGTTCAAACAGGCACTTGATTTTGTTCTTCATTTTTATATAATTCAATTGAAAAAGTTCTTGATACTCCTTGGTCACATAAATCCCTAGGTATCTTATTGGATCCCGTTTTTCTGCTGAGGCTGAAGTTCTAACGGAAGAAAATCTAAATTTGAATTTAAAATAAGAACTTCCGTTTTTTTCTCATTAATCTTATAGCCCCCAATCTTTTCATATTCCTTAACATCTTTCATAAGATGTAAAATATTTTCTTTATCGGGAGCCATATACAAAATAATATCATCCACAAACAATTTTAACTTTGACATTCCAGTGATTGGGGGAATATTGCAACATTATTCCTTATTTTTATTACTAGAGGTTCTATGAAAAAGGTAAAAAGCACAGGAGATAAGGGGCAACCCTGTCTAGTGCCACGATTTATTTTTATCTTCCCTGCTTGCCTAGCATTGATTATCATCTGGGCTGATGCCCCTTCATAGATATTCTGTAACATACTAATAATTGGGGCAGGGAACCCAAAGTAACCCAGGGAAGAAAATAACACTGACTAGTTGACTAAATCAAATGCTTTTTCTGCATCGATCATTAAGATGCATGCAGAGATTGAGTAAATATTAAAATAATCTAGCGCCTGTATCAAATATTCTGTGTTTGTTGCCATATATCGACCGGCTATAAACCCCGTCTGGTCATGGTGTATTACCTCCTGGGCTGCGAACACAAATCTTTGAGCCCAAGTTCAATAGACTAATTGGTCTAAAGGAATTCACATCCTCCGGATTCTTATCTTTCCTAACAAAACTAATAATTGTGGACTCTTTGAACTCAGAGGGAACTTTACCTCCTACTTTAATATAATTAAATACATTTTTCAAGGGATCTTCTAATTCTTTCAAGAACACCTTATAGAATTCGATCGGGAACCCATCCACACCTGAAGCTTTCGCTCCCGCTGTTTCTTTTATACCATTTTGAATTTCCAGGAAACTTATTTCGCCGCTTATTTGATTGCGCCTAGAGTCGAAGATTTTGGGTATATCCAGATTATCAAAATATTCCCTGATCAATATTTCTTCCACTTGAATATCTGTAGAGTAAATTCTCTCGTAATGATCAAGGAATATTTTCGCGATCCCCTCGCTCCGAGTAACTGTACCACCGAGGGGATCCTGAATTTTCAAAATATTAGAAGACGCTTGTTTTTTTTTAATCGAGTTAGCCAGAAGCTTCCCCATCAATTGGCTATCTTCATACATCTTTTGCTGAAAGGCCTTTGAGCTGTCTATCTCTTCCAGAGTAAAGAAGTCCCTGAGCAATACTTTGGCTTGTTCCCATTTTTTAGGCAGAGTTCCACGCCCCGCCTCCGGAATGGCGTTCGCGTTACCGAGATGCTAGCAGTCTGCCGCAGGTTGCTGCCTTGGAGCTAGGAGCCACGAGTGTTGAAGTGCGGGCGAACAAAACAAATGCGGCGGGAAATCTTTGAAGACTGCAACAAAGAGGAGCCGTCTAAAGCATTGTCCCGCTGATCCGGTTTGATCTCTCGCTTCGGTACGTTCCCGGACTGCCCTCCCGAGGCGAGCTCTTTTCAAGCAGCGGCTATCTCTGCTGGGTCAGCTGGGCTGGTTACAAGGCTCAAGGAGTTGGGTTAGCTCGCCAAAAGAGGGAAAGGAAAAAAAAAAGTAATTTGATTCTAATGCTCCTGGAAGCAGAACATAGCGCCTAATAGAATCAATATATGAAAATCGGCCAGTTGCCAGGTGATAGGCGATTTATGAAGAGTCTGGTCCTGCAGGAAAAGGTAATTGTGGTCTCTCAGCATTTGGACCCTGTAAGGATTTGTGAGAAGTAAACAGTGAGAAACTTTTGGTGGTCATTCAAAATCCGGAATGGATTTCTACAGTGAAAGTTAAAGTTTCAAAAGCCTTTCGCAAAAAAAAAAAAAAAAAGAGGAAGGGGGTACGCTTCTAAAAAATGGGCAAACCTCTAAAGGAGGGTGAAGATGCGGTCAAACTTAGCAAAGTGGAAGCGGCTGCCTGACAGAAGGCTAAAACTCGTCTCGCTTTGGCTAGAAAGGCGGCACACAAGGCTGCTAAGGATAAAAATAAAGTAGGCAACAGGGAGGGAAACCCTGCAGTTGAAGATACAACACCTGAATCTTCAGATGATGATGAACCGCCACTCCCCTCCACCCCCCTGCAGCACGAAGAACAACGAAAGGCAGCAATTGAGGGGGGCAACATGGCCGATATCAATACTGCAGATTCATCTCCTCAATTAGAGGTGAAAGTTCATCCTCAAACTCCTAATCCGTCTCCAATTTTGGCCTTGCCAGCAGCTCAGACAGAAGAAGAGAAGAGAAAGAGTGGTACTGGAGGGAAGGAAGTGAAAGACTTTCCACTTTTCGCGAAAAGAACAACCAAAATCGATCCTCCCTCCTTCTTCTCAGTCTCCCTTGGTCCCTATGATTGTGGATACACCAGCTCCTAGCGCCTTGTCTAAAGGCCCCGACATGACAGTATCTTTACCTCAAACCCAGCTTCCAACAGCAAATGAGGAAACAAGTGATGGGGAAATCATACAAGCTACAACTCCCGGGAACGAAGGAGCAACAGGGCTCGACTCAAGCCTACTGGACTCTGAAGTGAGAGCTGAAGCGAAATACCAGCTAGACATTTGTGAGATGCTCAATCTAATTCTTGACGAGATCCGCGAAATAAAAAATAATCAGTGAAAAGAGCTAGCGGCCATCCACGCCAGAATCGATAAGTTGGAAGAATTAACATTGGCACTCCCTATTAGGGTTCAGGAAGCTGAGTCGGGGATATCAGGCTTGGAGGATCAAATGAATATGATATCAGGAGCGACTAAAGAGGCTACAAAGAAGAGGATCTCTATGGAAAATAAACTTGAGGAGTTGGAGAACCATTCTCGTAGATCAAACCTGAGGATTGTGGGGGTCCCGGAAGGAACAGAAGGCTCCGACACAGTACAATGGGTTAACTCCTTCATCCAGAAAGTAGTTCTACCAGACTGAGGGGGACTTAACGATAACAAGGGCCCACAGAGTACCAGCTCAGCTTTTTGCAAATTCTCCATCTCCAAGAACTATCTTATTGAATTTTGTGGATTTCAGGATTAAGGAGCGGATTCTCTCGAAAGCCTATCAACAACGTCAGTTCGCTATTTCTGAAACTACCAAATGCAGGATATTTTCGGACATGACAGCGGCTGCTGCCAAAAGAAGGAAAGAATTTGAAAATTGCTGCAGCTTTTTAAAGCTAATGGTGCTCAGGCTTCGATTGCGCAGCAATCGAAGCTGAAGGTTCTTGTAAAAGGAAAATTCTTTCTGTTTACCGATATAGAGGAGGCTCAGACTCTTCTCAATGAGATATCCACAAAGGCTTAGGCTTAAAGGCTTAAAGGAGATTAAATGAAAGGAATTTGAGTTTTTGCTAGCGAAAAGGAATAATCAAAGGCGGGTGTTCCTGGGTTAATGGGTCACATCAGGGTGTGACAAGAAGACACCCGAAGAAGAAAATGAAGGGAGGGATGTGGGCTGCGTGGACAGGGAGGGGACTCCCACGTTCCTGGGGGGGTTCAGGGTGGGGGGGTAAACGCAGAAAAAAAACACAAGCACAGTAGGTTTGCTATTCTTAAAATTGGTTGCTACAGAATATGTTTAAGATTTTTTTGTTTTTTAGATGAGATTTGATCCATGTAATATCCTGTCTATTAATGCGAATGGGCTGCTCAACAAACAGAAGTATGGTGCCCTTTTGAAATGGGCAATAGCCCTTAAGCCCCAGGTGGTCTTCCTTCAGGAGACTCACCTGAAAACAAACTCTCCAAAGTTGTTTTTGCCAAGATATTTCTCCCACAGGTTCTTTTCCTCAGCTGGGGTTGCACAGAGGGGTGTCGCCATCTATTTCTCAAGGAATTTACCTTGGGAAATTGTGCAGCTGCAAAGAGACTCTAAAGGTAGATGGCTTTGGGTTGTAGTAAAATTGCTGGGAAAGGTATTCAACTTTGTAAATTATTATGGCCCAATTTTTGATGACACCTCGGCCCTGACTGAAATTAGTGAAATCTTGAGGGGTACTCTGGGGCAAATTATAGTAGGAGGTGATTTTAATTATATCCAGGATCTAAAGAGGGATACCTCTAACAAGAACAAGAAACAACTAAAACCAAAAACGAAAGGGGTGTTGGAGGCTTTTATGTCAGAATACCAATTGCGTGACTCTTGGCGCTCCATGAATCCCAATACTGAGTTATGTTATGTTATGTTATGTTAATAACTTTTATTCGGCGCACAGCTGCCCCAGCGAAGGGGCGTCCTGGCGCCTGATCAAGTACCACAACACAACAAATCGCCGCTGAAAAGAGAGGAGATCAGTCAACAGAGGTGAACAAATGGGTTTTGATCGCACGTCTAAAGAGAGTCAGGCTGTTAAGGGCACGGATATGGACAGGAAGGGAGTTCCATAATCCAGCCGCCATGACACGAAATGAACGACATCCCATCCTACTCAGTCTGAATCTAGGCGTGCTTGCTAGATGAAGAGATTCCGACCTGAGAGACCGCCTGGGGACATACGGGGAAACAAGACCCGTCAGGGCAGGAGGTGACGAAAATTTCAGGATCTTGAATGTCAGACAGAGTGCCTTGAATTTGATTCTCTGTCTGACCGGCAGCCAGTGAAGGGAGGTCAGAACTGCAGATACAGAGCACCGTCTCGGGAGGCCCACAATGGCCCGCGCAGCGGCATTCTGCACCCTCTGCAGTCTGGTGGCCTCGGCCTGATTAACACCAAGCAGCAGAGCACTCCCGTAGTCTAGCCGAGAGAGAATAGAGGCTTGGACCACCAGTTGCCGAGTAGGGGGGTCGAAGAATTTGAGGACTGGTCTCAGTCCTCGCAGAATACCATAGCAGGTAGCTGCGATCTTCTTAGTATGGCTGGTAAAAGAGAGATTGGAATCAAGCCAGACCCCCAGGTTCTTCACTTCGGCAACTGGGATGGGAGTCACCCCCAATTCAGGAGGCCACCATTGGTCACCCCACAATTCAGCCTGCTTTCCTAAGATCAGGACTTCGGTTTTCTTAGCGTTTAACTGTAAACAGTTAATACGCATCCAATTCGCCACGACTAAAAGCCCTGCGCGAAACCTGGGGGCAGTCACCTCAGGGTCCCCACTGAGTGTCACCGCCAGCTGCGTGTCGTGGTTAAGCCACTTTGTCTGACGACAGCAGCCAGCGGTTTCACATACAAGTTGAACAAAGTGGGGCTCAACGCAGATCCCTGAGGTACTCCTAGTCCCAAAGGGTGGAAAGAGGACTGACCAGGTGGGATAGCTACTTTAAAAAACCGGTCCGAGAGGAAAGAGCGGAACCATTGAAGAGCTTTCCCCTCAAGTCCCACTTCCTCCAGCCTCCGCAACAAAATGTCATGAGACACCGTGTCAAATGCGGCGCTCAGGTCTAACAAGATGAGCGCCGCTGTCTGCCCCGCATCCAGCACCGAACGCAGATGTTCGCTCATAAAGAGCAGCGCAGTTTCGGTGCTGTGTTGTGCGCGAAAACCATTCTGGCTCTCGTCAAGAATATTATTGCGAGAGAGGTGAGCAGACAAGATGGAATTCACGTGTGCCTCAGTGACCTTGGCGGTCCAGGGCAGGAGGGAGATGGGGCGGTAATTCTCAGGTAACAGAGGGTCGAGACTAGGCTTCTTCAAAATGGGGCTGACCACTGCTTGCTTCCAGGAGGCAGGAACCACGCCCTCAGCTAGTGAGAGATTGATCAGGTCCAATATAGGCTCACGGCATAGGGGCGGGAGAAGAGTAATAAGCTCTGGCTTCAGAGGGTCTAGAGGAGAACCAGATTTAATTTTGAGGCTCAGAGTATTAAATGCCTCAGCCGACAAAGCAGGTAGGGAAGACAAAAGTTCACAGTCCAGAGCTCTTACAGCCTACACATGTTATTCTAATAGGTTTCATACAGCCTCCAGAATAGACTTTTTTTTATCCTCCAGATCTCTTCAAATTTCCAGCGCTTTGATAGGTTGTAATCCTTTTTCAGATCATGAGAGGGTTGAAATTGAATTGATTCTGCAGGGTATAGAGGGGGTGCGTTCTAGGTGGCAGCTGGATCGCACCCTTTTACAGAATACATTATGGGTAGAGGGTTTCAAAGAGTGGATAAAGGATTTTTTTGTAGTAAATAAGGATTCAGCTGAGCCTTTTGCGGTATGGGGCGCATTTAAAGCAGCAGCCCGGGGGTAGATTATACCATTTACCAGCAACAAGGCAAATGTTCGAAAGGGAAAAATATCTGCCCTTCAGTGTGCTGCTGAGAAGGAGTATGCATTAAAATTGAATCACCAACTTCTTTCTCATAATTCTTTTATACCCTTTAATACACTACATGGCTGTTATGATTTGCCCTCCTATTGCTTAACCTTATACTCCCTATTATCACAGGAACTTCATTAATTTCTAACAACCAGAATCCACCCCCCCAATGTTACTCCATTTATTCCCTTGACTCCTTTGTAGAATATTCCTCCTGATTCTAACCTGAAAGCTTCTCTTATATATACATTTGTATCTACTCCTAATATTGAAAGACCAAAATCATCAATTGAATTAGCGTAGGAACTAGACTTCTCGATGTCCCTTTCAATTACAAAATGGGACAAATTATGGCACAAACTTTTTACTACCTTTAGGGCTGCTAATATCACTCAGTCATTATTTTTCCTGTATATATAGAGCAGTTCGGACACCCATATCTATACTCAAAATCAACCCTTCTTCTTCACCTCTCTGTTAGTCATGTATTTCCTCTAATGGCACATTACTTCATTTGTTATACCCTTGCACTAATATTTTCAGGGTTTTTTTTGTATTCCATTATCAATTCATGATGTTTGACCTCTTTCTTGCTCTTGCATTTAAAGTTATTCTTACTTGCTGGAAAGATAACTTTAAAATATGTAGGCTAACATGGTGAAATTGTATTTGTAATAAACATAGAATTTCTACTGTTTCATTTTCATCATTTTCTCAAAAAATCTAATCTGATTTACTATGCTTGCCTTTTACTACTTCCCTATCTGCACACTCATCTCTACACTAATAACTATTTGACTATCCCCTTTCCCTTTCTCTCACCTCTGCTATTTCTCTCTTTCCTCTTTTCTTTTTCTTCTCTTTCCTTCTATCTTTATTTCCTGTATTATATAAATAACTAATAATGAAAAGGTACTCTAATCTTTTTTCTTTTAATATTTTAGAAAAGGTTGTATTTTAACTGTTGTATTCCTTAACATGTTATTTCTTTTCCTCATGCAGCATGTATCATGTATCCTTGGTACTTTCTTATTTTATTTACAAAAACATATATATATTTTTTTATCACTGCCCATGAGAGTTTCTAAAGGAAGTAGGAGGGTAGGGTGTGTGTTTGTGGGGGGGTGGTCCCTCAGATTTATTATTTCAAATGTTGTTGTGAATTTAAATTCACCTTGTTAAGGAGTACAAAACTGCAAGTGGCTTTGAAAGCTCCATCCTATTGGAGGTACTGGATGTACTGTGTGTAATCATACATCGTATCCATTATAATGAGAGAAAAGCTGGAGTAAGGAGGTCGCACAAGTGTATTATAAAATACATTCAAATATTTTAACAATTTCGAAGTCGAATTCAGATTATGGTATGGGGACATTTTCACAAATATCTGCTATGGCGGAGCTTCGTTGCTAAAACATACAAAAGTATAGGAGACTGAATTCTGCAGAGCCCGCGACTTGTATATATGACCAAGTAATAGTAAGGCATGAAGAATGATCATACCAAAATCCTTACACTATGGACAGAAAGATTAGGGTTTAAATTTTCCTATGAGGAATAGAAAAACACAGTCAAACAATCCATTTACTGTCTGATCTAATCTAATATTACAATAGGACTGTACAAAGCGTTATTACATCACAATCCACCTGCAAGAATTGTCTAACAGATATTTGGATAGGGTGTTAGATATTCACTGGGACAGGGAGATCGTTTAAACATTTTTGGAGAACTATAGTTAAGGGATTAAGGGATATATGTCAACTAGAGATACCTCCTACACCTTTCATGACTTTGTGCCAGCGAGATCCGGCTCGCTTCATGAAAAAATACACACATTTTGCGTAGTTTGGTTCCTTGATTGCTCGCACATTATGGCCTAAAAGTAGCACTCAGTTAACGTTCCTTCGCATTTTGCGTGGCTCAACAAATTAAAACATTAACGGTAAAGAGAAACTGTTCTATAACAAAATAAACAGCGCGACACTTTGATCAACATACTGGGCTCCTCATAGCAAACTTAGGAAATTGAATAGTTTTATCTTGTATGTTTTGCGTTGGTTTGGAAAATGTCATAATGTATGGTTCATGGTACATTAGAATTACAAATAGTTGTTTTAATTTATGGTATCATCTGACCTTGCCTCAATTAAATGGCACCGCATCGGTCCTACATAAAACCCCTCAATCAATTAGTGTATTCTGTTATTGGTAAATTAAGTGGATGTCCAAGTATCCATGTCTACTGCAGCTTTCCCAGTTAAATTGATGTAGACAAAGATGCGAGTAGAAAAACAACAAAACATGTTTTCCGGTAGCGAACAGAAGGCAGAAATGTGTGTACGTCGTGGGGAGAGAAATGAAGATATTTTTCGAGGAATGCGTCCTGTCGCACAGCAGGTATGTATGCTCATGTTTTGGAAAGTCGGCATCTGTTTTAAATAAACCACCGTGCGCTATTCTGACCCCTACCCCTCTGTGTTGAGCCCGCTTGACAAGGTGTTTACAGCTACATATTAAATGAACAGGAACGATAAAATTGTGCTCAGTAATGTGAATTTATTGTGGGTTCCTTACTGGCATGGATTCCAAGAGCTTTATAGGTTCTCAGAGAATGTAAGCCCCTCTGCCTTCTACTCACCACCATACAAAAGGCTGTTCTTATAAGTGGAGCCCTGCCAAAGCGCACCTTATGCGCAATGTAGTCGTTCATATATTTTAAATACATGCGTCAAAAAAGTTAAACATGATTTCAAATTGACCCTGTAATCCATCCTGTCTATCCTCTACACAGCACCAGATGTTATGTTCTGTCTTTGAGTTATATATATGGGCCTGAACAGCATGCTGGAGCAGCGCCTATTTATCATGTGACCTTTGTACTGCCTTGGCACCATGTAACCCAGCCTCGTTCTAGTTCACCGGCCAGAACCAGCACTGCAATAGATTTAGCAATCTGTTACCAGGCTGTTTCTGACAGTTTGGGTTACTTCCCAAAACATTGTTGATTAGCCGGTTTCATATCCCTGTAGTAAGTAAGGGAGTACTTAGTACAAGCACCTTTTACGGTGTATAAATAAAGTGGACTTCCGGACTTGGTTCTGTGTGACAAGAATGTTTGCCCATATTTGTTTTGTGGCATTGTGTTGTACTGCTTTGTTCATGCTAATGTGTAATGTTCTGATGTTTCCTTCAGAGATGTCAAGAAATGCAGCTACAGTTCCAGCCAAATGAAGCACACGCCTTGCAGTTCCTTTAAAAGCAACTACCTCTATCACGTCTATGATTACGAGTTTGTGCAAGAGTTATACTTTCAAGATATGCAGAGTTTACTTCTCCCACTAATTAGCGGGTTTGTTGAAGTCATCACCCCTATTTTCTTCTATTAGATATCAATAGGCAATATTGACAGACCCCTATGTTCCACTTGTTGATGGTGATAGGCAATACTGGTAGATGGGACTAAGCAATACTTGTCACACTTTTTGAATTCTGAGCTCTCCACGCATAATCGAGGCCTACGGCGGCAAAGTATCTCCTGCACCAGATCTATTTAAGACACAAATCAGCCCAAAGCTGTGGCAGAGTCCTGTCTTATATTAAAACGTCCAGGGCATTATAATGAACAGTGGTGCTCTTTCAGAGCAGAGCTAAACACCTGTTTTTATCAGCTTTCAGTCAAAAGTCCATTAATTTAACACAATATTTCTCTGAATTAGAGGATGGTTATCAGATGGCACAGCTCGGCAACAGCCAGCAGTGTTTGCCCCTTACTGTGTGTTTGCCCCTTACTGTTTCCTAACTCTGCTGTGTGAAAATCTTGTGCTAACTCGAAGAAATATCAGATTATATAATTTAGACAGTGGAAGTTCATAAAAACAGTGCTTGAATTGAGCCAGCGCAATAGTTCAGAAAATGTTCCCCTTTGCTCAGTTTATGTCATGCAGCCCATTTCGCCCCCGGCTCACAAACTCTCTCTTACATCGAATGCTACCCCACCTACTAGGACCCCAGAGCCTTGCTCCATCACGCGCACTTCCTGCCCCACTCGATCCAGTGCCAACCCCATTACCTTACTCAAACACGCACCCACTGCTCTCACTTCCAATTCCATCCCCAACCCAACTCTGGACATGATCATCTCCACCCTCCTACAAGTCAAAGAAGAGCTCCATACCATCAAAGAACTTCTCACACACCCCAGGCACCCCCTACTCTACACTTCCCCGCCCAACAAGGACTCCACTCGCCCCTCAAACCACTCCACGCATCTCTCCCCGCGCTGGCTCTCTATCCCTGATCGCAAGGCCACCGGCCGTCCCCGTCGCACCCCAAACCCCCTCTCGGGCCGAGACTTACACACTCTACTCTTCTCATATGGCCCAGGTCCCACAAAACGCCCACCCACCACACACCTCCCCATACCCACGATTCCCACAAATCCCCTCAGGCCACCCACACTGAACAACAGAAGCTCTGTCCCCTGTAATCTCAAAAAATCCCCCTCTCCTTAGAACATTCACCCACTCTCCTCACCCCTAGACTAAAGTGTATCCTGCTCAACTGCAGATCGGTCCGGAGACACTCCCCTGGCATCGTGGATCTCATCTTATCAAGGGACCTTGACCTAGGCATTCTGACTGAAACGTGGCTAACTGAAGCATCCACACCTATAATGGACATATTAGTCCCCCCGAACTATCTCATTATTAGACTCGACAGGAATGGCAAGACGGGTGGGGGAATCGCATGCATCTACAGGAGCAACCTCGCTATCACTGAAGGCCCCTCCCCCTCCCTCTCCTCCTGCGAACTCATCTGCCTTGATATTACTAGTGAGGGCAAACCTGTGTACTACCTTCATGTTATTTACCACCCACCCGGGGACAACTTCCCCTTCTCCCAACAACTAATGGACACGATATCCACCAACGCCGGTCGACAGCTCAATCAAATTTACCTGGGAGATTTCAACCTCCACTGGAACGACCAGAAAGACGCAGTGGTGAAGAGCCTTAAGAGTTTCCTCAACGCGCTTGACCTCACCCAAATCTGCAACGGTCCAACACATGAAAAAGGCTCTACCCTTGACCTTATCATCGCCAAAGAAGACTCTACCCAGCTGCTGGCAATCAAACCATGTGACTGGTCAGACCACCACATCATCACCTTCTTCATCAACGAAAAGGTCAAACTTAACCCAGCTCAACCTGCCAAAACCAAGATTTGGAAGAGGGACATGAAGAATCTCAACCCAAACTCCTTGCCTGCCCACACAGGCAGTCTCCTCCTTCCCCCGATGGGCGTCTCTGATGTGCATTCATTGACGGACCACTACCTAGACACCATGTCTGCCATAATCAATGAAGCCGCACCCCTGCTACTGAAGAGAGTAGCCACCAAGAACTCGAACCCATGGTACGATGGCAGCCTCAATGAAGACAGACGTGCTATGCTCATGGCTGAGCGCTCGTGGAGATCTGACCCCTCAGCACTGCACCTTAGAGCGCTTAGGAGTAAGAGAAACGCTTACTTCAGAAAAATCAAACGCTCGAAATCAGTCTTCTTTAGCCAACAGCTGGATCAAGCTAAAAACCGACCTAAAAAACTGTTCGAGTTAGTCAAAACCCAAACCAAAACGCAACCTCCACAACCTAACAACTCAACAAAGGCTATTCCAAGTTGTGAAGACTTCTCTGCTTTCTTCAAACAAAAGAACGACACTATAAGAAGTGATCTCCTCAAGGATGTAAGTCGATACTCCGGCTCCATAGGCATAACTAACACTCAACCTAAAAACAACGCTTCATGGTCGTCCTTCGACACCTATTCTGAAGATTCAATTCACAAGCTGCTTGTCACTTTGAAACCCGCCAATCACCACACAGACCCCCTACCTGCCAATTCTGTTAAAGTCCTCACCCCCCTGCTCCTCCCACTCTGGACTAAAATCATCAACTGTTCCTTGCAACAAGTGCTCATCCCAGACTCCCTCAAGATTGGGCAAGTCACGCCTATACTCAAGAAACCCACAGCTGACCCGACCGACCTAAACAACTATCGTCCTATCACCAATATCCCCACTCTGACAAAACTGTTAGAAAAATGCGTACAACTCCAACTGACAAAACACATTGAGCAGTTTGAGCTCCTCAACTCTCACCAATCAGGATTCAGAGCAAAGCATAGCACGGAAACGGCCATGACACACATAATTGATGACGCCCTCCAAATCCTTGATCACAATGAGTCTTGCCTCCTCATCCTTCTTGACCTCTCCTCAGCATTTGATACGGTCAAACACGAGAAACTACTGGAACTCCTAAACACCAGAATGGGCATATCCGGGACTGTTCTCAAATGGTTCACATCCTTTCTGCACAACCGGTCTCAGAAGTTCAAGATCAACAACGCTCTGTCCTCGCCTGTGCCAGTAACACTAGGCATCCCACAAGGTTCCTCCCTATCCCCCACACTGTTTAACCTCGTCATGGAACCACTTACCACCTTGCTTCAATCTTCAAACGTACACTTCCATATGTACGCCGATGACACTCAGCTCTACCTCAAGCTTCAATCCCCTGAAGACATCAAACTGTTGAATACCACACTAAGAAAGACCCAAGCTTGGCTGGCCGACAATCACCTCAAACTAAATGCTCTGAAAACTGAGTTCCTTCTGATCTCTCCTCCTACGAAAAAGGCCATCACTCAAACATGGCTCAATCATCTTTCCGCACTCAATGTCCAGCCCACCATCGTGGACTCAGCGAAATCCCTTGGCATCACACTGGACTGCAATCTCGACATGCAGCAGCATATTAGCAAAGCAACTAAAGGAGCCAACTTCCAAATCAACATGCTGAGAAAACTCAAACCCTTTCTTCCACCCAAGGACTTCCAAACTGTTGTTCAAGCCTTAGTCATTCCTCGGATAGACTACGGTATTGCGGCTCTCAGCGGGCTCCCCCTTACAACAACGGTTCTCCTAAGAGCCTCCCTGAACGCGGCCGCGAGACTCATCACTGGCTCAAGAAAACACTTGCATATATCCCCTGATTTAAAATCCCTAAACTGGCTGCCTATTGAAGCCAGAATTCAGCTGAAAATTGCCTGTATGACGCACTCGGCCATACACCACAAGTCACCCAACTACCTCACTCAAAAGCTGACCATTTCAGGAGGCTCAAGATCCAACAGAAGCACAAAAACCCTCCTCCTGAAACCACGGAGATTCCGGAAGGAAAAAACATACAAACGCTCCTTCTCAGGAATGGCGCCTAGGATCTGGAATGCACTCCCGCCAGAAACTAGGCTTATACCTTCCACTGTACTCTTCAAGAAAGAGGTGAAGGCCATCCTTCAGGCTAAATTCACCTGAATACTATTGATACTGGAACAATGACAGTACTTGGCTCCTACATTATCGGCCTTCTGATTGCTTACCTATGCGAGTCTCTTTTTGACTGCTCTCGGATCTAAATCATCGCACGAATGCTATATTATTGGTTTCCAACTTGGCTATTGGGCTGCACACTATGACTTGAGTGCCTCACTAACTTGCAACGCACCCATTACTGACTACTACTCTGCTTTCACACTGTGTTTACTCACCCTCTGGGGTGCTATAATCTTACCCGATTAGACATTGTACTGCTTCAATATTATTGTTTCTTGATTGTTATTAGTCTGCATACTCTTGTGTGATTGCTACCCTATTTTGCAACTCACTGACTACTGAATTTTATATTGTTTCAAGAGTTTTGTTTACCCTACCTACTGTTTCTGTAAAGCGCTCTGATATCTGCAAAGATCTTGTTCGCGCTATATAAAACTTTAAAAAGAAATAAATAAAATAAATTTGTATGGTCTGGTAATCCCAGGAGAGAAGAGCTTTGGGTCCACCCACATGTTGGGAGCCAGAAGTACATGTTTCGATTCGGCTTAAGTTGTGTGATTCCACCAAAAAGGTGCTTGCTCACCACACAGCTGTGATCATTTTAGTTTATTTAACTTAGTTTATTTAAGTACTATTCACCTGGATCTTGAAACGCATTGGCATTTTGGAGGCATTTAGTTAATTCTGAATGCGGCGAGTGTTGAAGGAAACTATTGGATAAAGCATTGAAACATCGTTCAGATACTCTTTTGATGCTGGAGCTGGAATAACACATGTGGTTCATAACAATGGATATGTTCATGTTTAATATTACATTTTGTATATGATGTAAATGTTTCTAAAAATGTGTTTGCATCAGATTAACCTCATTGCTGCGGCTCATATTTTCCTCCTGTGCTGGGCCCCAATGATAATGGGTGTGGTTGTGACGGAACCATTCCGTCATCAGCACAGCTCAACCGTGACTGATGACGGAATGGTTCCGTCACCAGAATCGAAGGGGTTAATGTATGAAATCATTTGCTGATTTTGTCATGTTGCAAGCTGTTGCGAATAATTTTTTCACAGTTTCTAAGTCCATTTTTTTTTAAGTGTATGTTATTGGGAATTGAACGTACGTGCAAGTTCATGTGTGAATTTGATAAGTCTATGTTTCTTTTTCAGTCCAAAGAAAATTTTTTGATTAACTTATAAAGAAACAGGAATGGTCTAATAAAAATTCAATTCGGACAGATAAAAGAGTTGACTGTTCGTTACTCCAGGAGTACTAGAAGTGTACGGTAGTACCGAGCCGGGTTTATTTTTTTGTGTTCTGGGTTTTAACAAACAGCACCCAATCAGGATCAGTGAACTTTGCAGAGAGTCCTGTGATGTTCCAAGACAGACACTTCAGGCCCTTTATAAGCCTAGAGATAACCCCGAAGGGAGTTTTTAGCACAGGGGTTGGGGGGGGAAGGTCTGTGATGCCCAGTCAGTCGCACATCTTTAGATTACTCAAAGGGGAGAACCTGTTTGCAAAACTCATGAGGGGGTCTGCTGCAATGCTAAGCTACAGCTGAAGTGGAAGTCCAACAACTGTCTGGCCTAGAACCTATTTTGACAGCAGACTATCTCTGGCTTGTAAAAGAACCCCAATGGGAGGACAACAACTCTCAGTGGACCGGAAACCCTGGGTGATGGTAATATAGACAGGACATGTGCCAAATTGGAAGGGCTGTTAAAATTGACCACTACACAATCCCTTGCCCATCTCACACCCAACTAACTCTGTGGGCCATTATGATGGACTCGGAAATCCTCAGGCCAAAACGGAGGTGCAGGTTAAAACAGTGCGTCGCCTTGTTTAGAGCTTCTGAAAAAGCGCCGGGTGGGATTAGTCTGAGAAGGAACATTCCCCAAGACTATGACGTATGGAGTTGCCTCAGGAGGCAAATTTAGCCTAACACCTGGGTTCCCTAAAGAAGGGGACGAAAAAGCTCATGAACTGTTCGCCCTCCATGAGAGGAATTGAGTCTGAGGAACACCAGGAGCTGCCTTAATGACACTGAGAGGCTCAGAAATACCTAAGGGTGTGACTATTTCAGCAGGGGGACTGTTTGCACCAGTGGCAAGAACAAGTTGGACAGGGATGGATCTGAAAGGAGTCAACCAGCACAGGATAAGTGGGTTCCCTCTGCTGCAAAGCCCTTCTGGATTTTATATAAGTCAGGATATTGGAGATTTGGGACTCAATATGGATAAGTATTTACATGATCGGGTCAAGCTTAGCATTCAGGGCCACCTTAACCTCCAATATTAATTCCCTTACATGGGGTTGTGCATCCTCAGGGCCGGATGGATTGTGAACAGTATAAACATCCACATTGGTCAGGGAGCAACTCATTGACACAGCACCCCCTATTTTCTCAGTTTACATCTGGGACTGATCATGCGGTTATAGGAGTTGGTTCTTGGACGGGTCCTCCCACCCAACCGCATCAAGTCAAACTAAACAGTCAACCCCCCTCCCACCTAGGAGCCTCAGAACAAGTGGGTGAGGATGGAGGGAGGATGGAGGGGTAGGGGGAGACTGTTCCTGCTCAGCAAAAGCCTACTTTCTGGCAGCTCCATTTCTTTTGAAACGACCACCACTGCTTGATTTAGAATCCCCCAATCTTAGAAACATGAGGAGCAGTAAAGTACAGGACAATACTTTATTGTATTAATCACAATGATTACAATATAAAAGTAGTTATTCCACACACAGAGTGAATTATTAAAACAGGTTAAAAAAAGGACAATAGTTAAACATACTTAAATGTGATTACTTTAGCAGTTTAAAAGTTAAATCTAAACAAATTCATTATTTGATGATACAGTCAGGAATTTTAAATTTGAAACAGTATTTTCCTGCTTCTGAGATCGATCCTATATTAGCATCAATGAAAAGGTTCCGCAGATAGCTTCTCTATAAGCGGAGGAGTGTCAGGCATATACATAATAAGTGACTAAAGGTTTCCTTTCTATGGTCAGAAATATGACATGTCTTCTTTCCTTGTAAAGACTGGTGCCATGACCCCTCAAATTCAATAATAGGGATATATAACAATCAAAATCTTAGATATCTCCATTTTAGCGCATCTTTCAAATTAGAGTGGATGTAATCCCATTGAGACAATAAATAGGATTCATGTACCAGTTATAAATGCTTGTACAATATTAGGTCTTTTGAATGTGAAATAAGGTCTTCCTTACTATACTCTTCCAAACAGATCGGCTCAGTTTAGTTAGACTCTCACGATCTTCCAGTCTTTATGCTTTTATGACCTTATTTAGGGAAGATATATTCAATTCCATATCATTATTTAAGTTCATGAGCTCCAGATAAATTAGAGATTTTAGGGGGATGGAATCTGCACTTGCACAGTCACAGAAATAGTTGATCGTAGCTCCAATATGAAGTGATATGACTGATTTTAAATTCAACACCAACCTGATGACACAATGAGGGGTGACAAATGCAAAACAACAATTGATGGACAGAATGCAGAACAATGTCATACATTCACCCAAGTACAGAGATCTGGGCCTAAATCCATCGGTTTTTTGCACTCCACACCACCCCAGTTCAGACATGGCCATATGCAAATCAGCCTTGACCCTGTGCCTCATGGGAACAGTCCAGCCCAAACTGCCAAGCCATGTCTTTCCTGGACCGGAATCAAGCATCCTAGGACTGGTTTCTGGCTATCAGCCATCTTTAGCCAGGATAGCTTGACTCCAGTGGCGTGGAAAGCATGGGACTCACGTCTGAGCATACCCATTCCACTCGGGGTGACAAATGCAAAACAACAATTGATGGACAGAATGCAGAACAATGTCATACATACACCCCAGTACAGAGATCTGGGCCTAAATCCATTGGTGTTTTGTACTCCACACCACCCCAGTTCAGACATGGCCATATGCAAATCAGCCTTGACCCTGTGCCTCATGGGAACAGTCCAGCCCGTACTGCCGAGCCATGTCTTTCCTGAACCAGAATCAAGCATCCTAGGACCGTCGTCTGGCTATCAGCCGTCTTCAGCCAGGATAGCTGGACTCCAGTGTTGTGGAGAGCATGGGACTCATGTCTGAGCATACCCATCCCACTCGGGGTGACAAATGCAAAACAACAATTGATGGACAGAATGCAGAACAATGTCATACATTCACCCCAGTACAGAGATCTGTGCCTAAATCCATCGTTTTTTTGCACTCGACACCACCCCAGTTCAGACATGGCCATATGCAAATCAGCCTTGACCCTGTGCCTCATGGGAACAGTCCAGCCCGAACTGCCAAGCCATATCTTTCCTGGACCGGAATCAAGCATCCTAGGACCAGTTTCTGGCTATCAGCCGTCTTCAGCCAGGATAGCTTGAATCCAGTGGTGTGGACAGCATGGGACTCACGTCTGAGCATACCCATCCCACTCGGGGTGACAAATGCTAAACAACAATTGATGGACAGAATGCAGAACAATGTCATACATTCACCCCAGTACAGAGATCTGTGCCTAAATCCATCGTTTTTTTGCACCGGACACCACCCCAGTTCAGACATGGCCATATGCAAATCAGCCTTGACCCTGTGCCTCATGGGAACAGTCCAGCCAGGACTGCCAATCCATGTCTTTCCTGGACCGAGGGGTGGCAAATCAAAGACATAAGAGATGGTGAAAACTCCGCATAAAGATTTTCTCAAATTCAATAACCTTCTTCCTATTCAAAATGGGCAAAGTGAAAGGGGAAACAGAATGAGTCAAGTCAAGACTTTGAGACAAATCTAAAGCTCTACCTCCAAATGATTTTGCAAATCTCATAATGGATTTAGTGATGATGGTAGCTGTCTTCTGACTTGAGGAACACCTGAAGGGCTCAAAATGAAAACATGCTCTTCAATAAAATTGACGTAACCTACTCGCATCAAGGATTTGGCAGTGTCATCTAGGAATAAGGCCTCCGTGGACAAGATTGTACCACATTTCACGATACCTAGTCAAGGTGCCCCAGATGGACTCTTAATGGATATGCACCAGCAGGAAAGGGAATATGTAGAATGAAACAAAGATACAAGTTTAAAGTTCATAGAGACAAGGATAAAAACTAGTACAAGGCAACAATCACTCTAAGAATGTTTATAGAAGGTAGCATGAACAACAGATAACATATTGCTATCTAATCTGGGGAATCCGGGGTAGTTCTTCGTGAAGCATGAATGTGAATCCGGAGTTGTCAATAAAAATCAATGTATAATAACTACAGTAGCAGAAATATCTAAACCTCCTGTTAACATTATCATATGAGATTGTACTATCCCTGATGTCTTGGATCCACATGTATATTTCCCTGGAAACTCAGGGATTCTGGAATCAGATTCTATTCATGGGCATGACAATTCAGGAGTTGGAGAAATTCTGGGATCAGGACTGTATCATGATCAAACTGAAATTTCAGTGAATTCTTTTGACGATTCACTACCCTTGGATCAATTTCATATTTTAGAACACAGATAGTAGTTGTGCATATGTTGTTATCTTTAGGTAAACAAATGGTATACATGAGTCAATACCTTTAAAATTTGGAACCAATTGTAATGATTTTATTTAACTTGCTAGGTGGTATCCTCTAGGTCAGAGCATGTGCAGATATTTGGGGGTTTCAATTTGTGTGATCAAGAAGCCCCCATTAGCAAGGTTCTCGACAAGCTCAAATTATCTGAATGATATAGTGTTCCCTGTCCTGGTCGTACAGATCATTTTGTCACCTCCTTTATTTGGTGATTTTGAAGAATGCACTTTCAATAGTTTGAAGATTTTACTTCTCTTAGTTTGTCAAAGAAGTTTATTAACTTGATTATATTTTGATGATTGAGTATATCAAAGTAGACCTCTGATTTATATAATGAGGTAAAATGTAATTTGTATATCTCCAGAATGATACTCCAGATAAGTGAACCATATTTGCTTGTAGTATTAAATATAGTACTGTCACTCATAGTTGTAGTGTGCTGTTGTATCACCTCTGAATGCTTCTGAGAGTGCTCTAAATTATGTTAATCTATATTGTTATAACTTGATAAATTGACCTTATTCAGCAGAATAGGTGTTTTAGAAAAGACTTGCTACCTGCCTTTTGGACCCATGGGTGGATCTGAATTAAGTTGTTTGTGCTTTCAGTACCAGGGTAGGGAATTTCTAGGGTTTTTGCTATGAAGGTGACCCCCATCCATTATATTTTTAATATTACAACATCTGCTGACTGAAGCAATGATGGAGAAACTTCCACCTTTTCCTCTGCTCCTTCAGGAACAGGGATTCCTAATTTCACTATGTCACTTTACCTAGGATGATGGTTTATTGGAGAAGTGGGAGTGACATTTGAGATGATTGAGGTAGAAACCAGAATATCTGTTGAAGCTGCAACATCTATATTTGTAACTGGTGATGGTAAAATGGGTGTCATAGGAGAAACTGGTATAGTATTAGAAGTTGGGTTCTAAAAAATTGAATGGTTGTCTAGTGTTGTTTGAAAGTTTTGTTTTGTAGTTTTCTTAGTCATACATACATTCTTCTTAAGCCGTTTTAATTTCTTTATTCAATGCTTACTCATAAATAGGACAAAGCTGTCACTATTTTATTCGTTACCTGGTGATGGTTCAAATGATTTTCCTGTGATTCTTGAGGGGGAATGAAGAGGAAGTATTGCATATTTAAGCAACTGCTCATTTGTATTATTCGATTTATTAGCTGATATATTCTTTGGGCCACTATCATAGATTTCATCTGAGTTGGTATTGATTGGTGTTGTTTGTACATAACAAGATTCTGTATCTTCATATGGACTTACTGTAGTAGATCTACTATATCATCTGAGTGATGTAAGTTGTTTGAAGCAGATACCAGATCCTTAAGGCCATGTTTAATTTGGATATCTGATTTACATTAGTTTTAAGCAAGGTTAATTACTTGTTAATTTGATTTAATAGTGACACCTGTCAGATAATAATGATGATTGATTGCTTAGTATTTCTCATATTTGTGTCCGGGAGTTACTAATAGCCCCCATTGCCGCTAATACTGGATAGTTAGGAGGAGTACACTCATCTGTCAGGTTTATCCTGTCAACTCATGTAGATTTATTATTTACATCCACCTTAACTGACAATAGAGTGAATTGATCCATATCCCACAAATGTTCAAAAATTTAAGTTTATCCAAGGTCAGTGAATCGTCCAAAGAATTACCCAAACATTTCAGTTTGCTCGTGATCCAGTCCTGATCCCAGAATTTCTCCATCTCCTGCATTCCCATGCTACCTACTTGTAATGCATCACATTACCATACAACATTCCTTTCAAGACAGACCTATTGGCACTGCTAGTGCATATTCCTCTATAAAGTGACATCTGAACAGAATCTGATACATAGATTTCACTATAACCGAAATAAATTTCGAGAACGATGACAACATGGTGCTTCAAAATGGACACCTGTTGACTCATAAGATGTGCAAATGTTCTTAAATTGTATTCTACTTTTAAATAGAACCGAGTACAACAGAAACTCCGTGAATTTTCGCAAAGATTAGCACATTTTCACTCCTCGATACTTTATTAATTGTGTTATGCCAGTGGCTGTTAGACTGCTGTAGAACATTCCCAGCATTTCGTATCTTTTACCACGCTGAAATATGTTATGAAATGTGGCAAATGTTAGTGTGGGAGGAGTGAATGCCATGGATGTCTTCCTTCAATGAGCCTTTTTAGTGCATATGTTATACTTTTTTTTAAGTAAATCCTTCATGACATGTTCCTAACTGAGATAGTTGATCCACCCTGCTGGTGGTTAACCTGATGCTCGTTTCACTAACTGGGTAGAAAAATCGTAGAGATGTTAAAGAGCTCATAGAAACCCTACCTATACTAGGTAAGCATAAATGCCATTGTAACGCCATTTCATATTAAATAGAGTTTGATGCCAAACTTCCATGGATATTAATCTGATTTCTTATTTTCTCTAAAAGTATTAATTAATTATGATTCTCTCTTAATCACATTAACATTTAATAAAATACAAAAAAGGAATGGTGAAACATAATTTTTGCATTTAAATGAGGGGACAGATTTACAAGCCCCTTGCACCTCCTTGCGCCACAATTGTGTCACTTTTTTTGACGCAATGGCGGCACAAAGAGAGCGGTTAATTTATAATGTTACGCATCGAGGGAGAAGCATCAAGTTGTAAAGCCCTGCATCACATTATACCTGCACCAGGTATAATGTACGCAGGCTAGGCGTTCCAACACATCCTCTAGGTCAGAGCATGTGCAGATATTTGGGGGTTTCAATTTGTGTGATCAAGAAGCCCCCATTAACAAGGTTCTCGACAAGCTCAAATTATCTGAATGACATAGTGTTCCCTGTCCTTGTCGTACAGATCATTTTGTCACCTCCTTTATTTGGTGATTTTGAAGAATGCACTTTCAATAGTTTGAAGATTTTACTTCTCTTAGTTTGTCAAAGAAGTTTAATAACTTGATTATATTTTGATGATTGAGTATATCAAAGTAGACCTCTGATTTATATAATGAGGTAAAATGTAATTTGTATATCTCCAGAATGATACTCCAGATAAGTAAACCATATTTGCTTGTAGTATTAAATATAGTACTGTCACTCATAGTTGTAGTGTGCTGTTGTATCACCTCTGCATGCTTCTGAGTGTGCTCTAAATTATGTTAATCTATATTATTATAACTTGATAAATTGACCTTATTCAGCGGAATAGGTGTTTTAGAAAAGACTTGCTACCTGCCTTTTGGACCCATGGGTGGATCTGATTTAAGTTGTTTGTGCTTTCAGTACCAGGGTAGGGAATTTCTAGGGTTTTTGCTATGAAGGTGACCCCCATCCATTATATTTTTAATATTACAACATCTGCTGACTGAAGCAATGATGGAGAAACTTCCACCTTTTCCTCTGCTCCTTCAGGAACAGGGATTCCTAATTTCACTATGTCACTTTACCTAGGATGATGGTTTATTGGAAAAGTGGGAGTGACATTTGAGATGATTGAGGTAGAAACCAGAATATCTGTTGAAGCTGCAACATCTATATTTGTAACTGGTGATGGTAAAATGGGTGTCATAGGAGAAACTGGTATAGTATTAGAAGTTGGGTTCTAAAAAATTGAATGGTTGTCTAGTGTTGTTTGAAAGTTTTGTTTTGTAGTTTTCTTAGTCATACATACATTCTTCTTAAGCCGTTTTAATTTCTTTATTCAATGCTTACTCATAAATAGGACAAAGCTGTCACTATTTTATTCGTTACCTGGTGATGGTTCAAATGATTTTCCTGTGATTCTTGAGGGGGAATGAAGAGGAAGTATTGCATATTTAAGCAACTGCTCATTTGTATTATTCGATTTATTAGCTGATATATTCTTTGGGCCACTATCATAGATTTCATCTGAGTTGGTATTGATTGGTGTTGTTTGTACATAACAAGATTCTGTATCTTCATATGGACTTACTGTAGTAGATCTACTATATCATCTGAGTGATGTAAGTTGTTTGAAGCAGATACCAGATCCTTAAGGCCATGTTTAATTTGGATATCTGATTTACATTAGTTTTAAGCAAGGTTAATTACTTGTTAATTTGATTTAATAGTGACACCTGTCAGATAATAATGATGATTGATTGCTTAGTATTTCTCATATTTGAGTTACTAATAGCCCCCATTGCCGCTAATACTGGATAGTTAGGAGGAGTACACTCATCTGTCAGGTTTATCCTGTCAACTCATGTAGATTTATTATTTACATCCACCTTAACTGACAATAGAGTGAATTGATCCATATCCCACAAATGTTCAAAAATTTAAGTTTATCCAAGGTCAGTGAATCGTCCAAAGAATTACCCAAACATTTCAGTTTGCTCGTGATCCAGTCCTGATCCCAGAATTTCTCCATCTCCTGCATTCCCATGCTACCTACTTGTAATGCATCACATTACCATACAACATTCCTTTCAAGACAGACCTATTGGCACTGCTAGTGCATATTCCTCTATAAAGTGACATCTGAACAGAATCTGATACATAGATTTCACTATAACCGAAATAAATTTCGAGAACGATGACAACATGGTGCTTCAAAATGGACACCTGTTGACTCATAAGATGTGCAAATGTTCTTAAATTGTATTCTACTTTTAAATAGAACCGAGTACAACAGAAACTCCGTGAATTTTCGCAAAGATTAGCACATTTTCACTCCTCGATACTTTATTAATTGTGTTATGCCAGTGGCTGTTAGACTGCTGTAGAACATTCAAAGCATTTCGTATCTTATACCACGCTGAAATATGTTATGAAATGTGGCAAATGTTAGTGTGGGAGGAGTGAATGCCATGGATGTCTTCCTTCAATGAGCCTTTTTAGTGCATATGTTATACTTTTTTTAAAGTACATCCTTCATGACATGTTCCTAACTGAGATAGTTGATCCACCCTGCTGGTGGTTAACCTGATGCTCGTTTCACTAACTGGGTAGAAAAATCGTAGAGATGTTAAAGAGCTCATAGAAACCCTACCTATACTAGGTAAGCATAAATGCCATTGTAACGCCATGTCATATTAAATAGAGTTTGATGCCAAACTTCCATGGATATTAATCTGATTTCTTATTTTCTCTAAAAGTATTAATTAATTATGATTCTCTCTTAATCACATTAACATTTAATAAAATACAAAAAAGGAATGGTGAAACATAATTTTTGCATTTAAAATGAGGGGACAGATTTACAAGCCCCTTGCACCTCCTTGCGCCACAATTGTGTCACTTTTTTTGACGCAATGGCGGCACAAAGAGAGCAGTTAATTTATAATGTTACGCATCGAGGGAGAAGCATCAAGTTGTAAAGCCCTGCATCACATTATACCTGCACCAGGTATAATGTATGCAGGCTAGGCGTTCCAACACAAACAGCCATGTACAACTGACGCAGTGAAATTTACAACATTTCACTGCATCACTCTTCACCTTCACTGCATCAAAATCCTTACGCCAGCTCAGACCAGGCGTAAGGAACAATGCTTGGCTTTTTGTATCGGACTCACCTATCTGTTGTGGCACATTGCTAGAGTTGGGTCACTTTTATGAGCAACTCCAGCAATGCGTCACTTTTGTTAATCCTTGCGCCATAGAGCACCCTATTGTAAATATAGCGTATCCATGGTGGCGCAAGGACATTTAGTACTAGAGTAAGGAAAATGACTCATCTATACAGATGTGTCAGTTCCTTGTAAATCTACCCCTCAGTGATCTTTTACTGATCCCTCACTCCTGATAGTGACACACCGCAAACTTTGGTGGTGGGAAAAGGCCAACATCATGGATCAAATTTCCACACATAAGCCTCTTATTCATAGTCAAATTACCAATGACATTTATTCTTATTTGCTTTAATCAATGAGAGAGAGAGGACTAGATAGGCTAGACCGTATCCCTGGGTTATATGTATGTATCAATAAGGACTAGCTAAGGTTAAGAGAAGTAGGAGACTCAGAGCAGTACGTCAAATAAGGAGAAACGTTGTTTTCCTTATTAAGCCCTCACCCACCGACCTAGTCATGGCATGCTTCATCATCGGGCCCACCGCAGTGGCACCGAATGTGCCCCGGGTGTGCTTCAACGCCAGGTGACTGCGGAGCTGGTATGTTGCTGAGTGTGCAGTGAGTTGGGTGAGAAGGGTGAAGTTTAAAAGCTATACAGCTGGTCCCAGTACCCGAGGATAAAATATTTTAATGAACTGGGCCTCTGTTAGCGGATAAAAGGCAAGTAGACGTTAATTGGAGTGATAATTATAACCTCCAGCGTCTAGTGTGGTCTACATGTTTCAGCCAGTGCCTTATAGATTTTATACTGGCTTTCCTCAGGACCGTTTTAATATGTGCAAAACGTGCAGATTAAATATTAAAAATTAAATTATAGTGGTTGTGTTATCTTTAGGCTAAGTGAAGCGCACACTAAGGCGCTATAACTGTTAGAGGGGGATTTCCTCAAGCTTGATCAGTTTTGTCTTGTAAAAAGGAAGCACGAATAGGTCCGAGGAGGAACCAGACTGCAACACTCGGTCTCTTTCTCTGCCAGGCGACCCATGAAGCTTTTTACAAGACAAAACTGATCAAGCTTGAGGGAATCCCCCTATAACAGTTGTAGCGCCTTAGTGTGCGCTTCACTTAGCCTAAAGATAACACAACCACTATAATTTAATTTTTATTATTTAATCTGCACGTTTTGTACATATTAAAACTGTCCTGAGGAAAGCCAGTATAAAATCTATAAGGCACTGGCTGAAACATGTAGACCACACTAGACGCTGGAGGTCATAATTAGCACTCCAATTAACGTCTACTTGCCTTTTATCTGCTAACAGAGGCCCAGTTCATTAAAATATTTTACCCTCGGGTACTGGGATCAGATGTATAGCTTTTAAACTTCACCCTTCTCACCCAACTCACTGCACACTCAGCAACATACCAGCTCCGCAGTCACCTGCCGTTGAAGCACACCCGGGGCACATTCGGTGCCACTGCGGTGGACCCGATGATGAAGCATGCCACCGACTAGATCGGTGGGGGAGGGCTTTATAAGGAAAACAAAGTTTCTCCTTATTTGACGTACTGCTCTGAGTCTCATACTTCTCTTAACCTTAGCTAGTCCTTATTGATACATACATGTATTCTTATTTCCCTTAGCATTGCTGTGCTTTGTTTCCTACACCTTACTGACATATACGTTCTGGCCAAATTTCCCTTTTATCTTTAACAATCTTTATTCAGCAAACAATGCCATAAAAGTTCACACAAAAAAACAAGATTAAAATATATAAAATCAATAAAAAACACAATGATAAGCATTTCATAAATAGCAGCATAGAACGTAAACTTTTACATCCATAAAATTATCTCTTAGAAAATAAATACCTACAACCAGTCAGCTAAAAAGTCAAGTTTAAAATTGGGTAATTAAACCGTATATTCAAACTAAATCCACTCAATTATTATTAGGATATCCTGTTTTAGGGTTAAACCTATAATAACTGATAAAACCCCACGAAAGGAAGATAACCCTTACCAGTGTAAACATATAACCATTGAAAAAACACCTGCACAGCCACAAACTAAATACCATCGAAAGAAAGTAAAAGGAGAGTGAAAAGGTCATTTTGATTTTTTCCTGAAGGGGCCAATACAATGTAACTTGGTCATACAAGGTAGCAGCAAAAAAGACTGTGCTAATATTGTTCTGCTTGAACTTTGTTGTTTAGGGATGCCAATAAAATAATGTTTCTTCTTTCTCTTGCTTTTTTCAGTTTTGTTGGCTTTGGTCTAATGATATAGGGCCTATTCACAGAACTAATGTGAGACAAAATCCTAAACGCACTACTTTTGGTATTCACAAAAGGCATTTAGTAGTAGTAAAGTTAGGAATCCAAACTACTACTACTACTAAATGCCTTTTGTGAATACTCCAGGTCGTAAAGTTAGGATTTTGTCTCAGATTACTCTTGTGAATCGGGTCCAATGCGTGTAGAAACATGTTTTAGGTCTTGTTGAATTATTTTATAATATGTAGAGACTCAGAAAATATAAAAAAAAATTGATATTTTGGTTACGTTTGATTCTTTGGCGATAGAAGAAATGGTTGGTTTCAAAAGAATCTTTCCCAATATGTACCATCACATTTACCAACAGAGGATTGCTAAAATACCTTAATAAATAAGCCCCCTTTTCTAGTGAGCCAGTATTGATAATAAGTAAATTGCCAAACACACCAGACTTTAAACATTCAATGCAAGGTGTAGTGAGTGACAGGTATATGTGAAAAGAGTGCTGTCACCAAGCATCTGGGATAGTGGTAAAAATATGACGATTCAGAAAAGGGGGTGGTGATGAACAGAGTGTCTGAATTAAGCAGACCACTCTTACCCAGTCCAAAGATCAGGGCTTGATCCATCACCGTTATTTATCTCACTGCACCATCCCAGCTCATAACATAGCTATATGCAAATCAGTCTGTCCCTGGCCCAGTGCATCATGGGAACAGGGCAGACTAAACTACCAAGCCAATTCTTCACCAGAAAGGAGACAAGCTACCGGGGACCGGTTTCTGGCATTTCAGCCATCTTCGGCCCGGCTTGCTTGAATCCTGATGGTGCAGTGAGAAAGGGACTCATGTCTGAGTATACCCTGCCACACCTATAGTGGCCAAAAACGATTCAGAAAAGGGGGTGGTGATGAACAGAGTGTCTGAATTAAGCAGACCACTCTTACCCAGTCCAAAGATCAGGGCTTGATCCATCACCGTTATTTATCTCACTGCACCATCCCAGCTCAGAACCTGGCTATATGCAAATCAGTCGGTCCCTGGCCCAGTGCATCATGGGAACAGGGCAGACTAAACTACCAAGCCAATTCTTCACCAGAAAGGAGACAAGCTACCGGGGACCGGTTTCTGGCATTTCAGCCGTCTTCGGCCCGGCTTGCTTGAATCCTGATGGTGCAGTGAGAAAGGGACTCATGTCTGAGTATACCCTACCACACCTATAGTGGCCAAAAACGATTCAGAAAAGGGGGTGGTGATGAGCAGAGTGTCTGAATTAAGCAGACCACTCTTACCCAGTCCAAAGATCAGGGCTTGATCCATCACCGTTATTTATCTCACTGCACCATCCCAGCTCAGAACCTGGCTATATGCAAATCAGTCTGTCCCTGGCCCAGTGCATCATGGGAACAGGGCAGACTAAACTACCAAGCCAATTCTTCACCAGAAAGGAGACAAGCTACCGGGGACCGGTTTCTGGCATTTCAGCCGTCTTCGGCCCGGCTTGCTTGAATCCTGATGGTGCAGTGAGAAAGGGACTCATGTCTGAGTATACCCTGCCACACCTATAGTGGCCAAAAACGATTCAGAAAAGGGGGTGGTGATGAACAGAGTGTCTGAATTAAGCAGACCACTCTTACCCAGTCCAAAGATCAGGGCTTGATCCATCACCGTTATTTATCTCACTGCACCATCCCAGCTCAGAACCTGGCTATATGCAAATCAGTCGGTCCCTGGCCCAGTGCATCATGGGAACAGGGCAGACTAAACTACCAAGCCAATTCTTCACCAGAAAGGAGACAAGCTACCGGGGACCGGTTTCTGGCATTTCAGCCGTCTTCGGCCCGGCTTGCTTGAATCCTGATGGTGCAGTGAGAAAGGGACTCATGTCTGAGTATACCCTACCACACCTATAGTGGCCAAAAACGATTCAGAAAAGGGGGTGGTGATGAGCAGAGTGTCTGAATTAAGCAGACCACTCTTACCCAGTCCAAAGATCAGGGCTTGATCCATCACCGTTATTTATCTCACTGCACCATCCCAGCTCAGAACCTGGCTATATGCAAATCAGTCGGTCCCTGGCCCAGTGCATCATGGGAACAGGGCAGACTAAACTACCAAGCCAATTCTTCACCAGAAAGGAGACAAGCTACCGGGGACCGGTTTCTGGCATTTCAGCCGTCTTCGGCCCGGCTTGCTTGAATCCTGATGGTGCAGTGAGAAAGGGACTCATGTCTGAGTATACCCTACCACACCTATAGTGGCCAAAAACGATTCAGAAAAGGGGGTGGTGATGAGCAGAGTGTCTGAATTAAGCAGACCACTCTTACCCAGTCCAAAGATCAGGGCTTGATCCATCACCGTTATTTATCTCACTGCACCATCCCAGCTCAGAACCTGGCTATATGCAAATCAGTCGGTCCCTGGCCCAGTGCATCATCGGAACAGGGCAGACTAAACTACCAAGCCAATTCTTCACCAGAAAGGAGACAAGCTACCGGGGACCGGTTTCTGGCATTTCAGCCGTCTTCGGCCCGGCTTGCTTGAATCCTGATGGTGCAGTGAGAAAGGGACTCATGTCTGAGTATACCCTACCACACCTATAGTGGCCAAAAACGATTCAGAAAAGGGGGTGGTGATGAGCAGAGTGTCTGAATTAAGCAGACCACTCTTACCCAGTCCAAAGATCAGGGCTTGATCCATCACCGTTATTTATCTCACTGCACCATCCCAGCTCAGAACCTGGCTATATGCAAATCAGTCTGTCCCTGGCCCAGTGATATAAGAAATGGTTGGTTTCAAAAGAATCTTTCCCAATATGTACCATCACATTTACCAACAGAGGATTGCTAAAATACCTTAATACATCAGCCCCCTTTTCTAGTGAGCCAGTATTGATAATAAGTAAATTGCCAAACACACCAGACTTTAAACATTCAATGCAAGGTGTAGTGAGTGACAGGTATATGTGAAAAGAGTGCTGTCACCAAGCATCTGGGATAGTGGTAAAAATATGACACCAGACTATTGGAAAGCATGGAATGCAGCATCATTTAGAATGCTGCTGCAAAAAGTTCCACAAAGATTGGAGTAATTTTTGTATTTACGTGATTCAACTACGTATATGAAAAGTTGTGTGAAGGCCTGTCAAAATCGATACCTGAGCTCAAGTGCTTCCCTCTAAGAGATCATTGCCACTTACTAGATGGTATGCTGAAAGCATCTTCACAATCGTCAGAGTTAATGAAGAGTGCTATGGAGTTTTTAGTCCATTCTGGTGCACTGTTTTGCTGTGCGTGGGAACTAGAACGCAAATACTTCTCATTTTTTGATTTGTGCGACATAAAAAAAAGTCATCCCAACTGCGTCAGTTAGCTGGTGGTTCTCAGTCCTAGAGGCAGTGAATTGTATGTCAACCATGTGGCAACCGTTTACAGAATTTTTGCAGAGTGATGATGCCAAAAGCAAGAAATGTGAGGATCTTCGGTCGCATAATGATAGTAATGTGAAAAAAGTACACTCTAATGCATTCTTAGATTTTTACAGGAAAACATTAAGCCTCACTGTGGTACTCTATACAAGTTCTAGGTCCCCTCTGTAAACTGGAATTTTCTCCAGACAAAAGTACTGTTAATTTTTGACCGCTTCAATAACTCAGAGGACATATACACCCAGTTCAATGTATTTGTTGCAGAACCTGTTCCAGAGAATCGCAATCTTCAGGTGCACCAGTATTGGCAAGGAAAGCTATGTCAGTGGACCAGCCCTAGGCCTCTTCAGACCTACTCAGGAAGCAGCTCGGCTCAGGCTTTCAACGGCTGACCAATCAGAAGAGGCTGCTACAGGGTTACTTTAGGAAACTTCACAATTGTAAGGTCTAAAACTTCTTTCCTGTGATAGCTATATAAATTCCAACATTGGCAAGTTGCTGGATATATTGTTACCATTATTTTTTATACTTTGAATGGATTGCTAGCAAGCTCAAATACAAAGATAGACTTTATTACATTTAATAAAGGCTTCTGCATGTTGGCCTGTGGGGCTAGCAGCTCTACAATAGGGAAACATGACTTTGGTTGTTTTTCTTTGCCAGGGCACATAAAACAACTTTTATATTGTCTCTGCTTTTTATCGCAAAACCCTTGGGGCACCTACGGGAGACCTTAGGGGTGACTTATAACAAATAAAAGGTCATTTTGAATTTTGGAAGTGCTTATACTTCCAAAGTTGAATTTGGACATTGTTTAATTTAAAAACATGCCTGCAAGGCAGGCCTGGCTTTAACAGCCAGACACTACAGCAGTGCACATTTAAGTGCATTAAGTTCACTGGGGTCTTGAAACCTACATGCCCTACCATATACTAGGGACTTACAGGAAGGTTGTCTTTGTCTATTAGAATTACATCAATTACCATATACACTTAGAGCACAGAACACTGGCCCTGGGTCTGGTTAGCAGAGTCCAGGGCACTTTTAGAGTCAGTAATCACGATCATAAGTCCAAAAATGGGGGTCATCATGGCATAAAGGATGACTTCCCCACACTGGCACGTATTCTTTTACAAATTCATCACAGCGTATGGTTACCAGCATACGTGTGTACATGCCAATGTGCTTATGTGTCAATGGGGACGCAGGTATAAATTGGGTTGAAGGCGTTTATTTCTGTCAGAGTGATTGTGTGGCTGTGTGTTTGTGTGCGTGTGCGCTCGCGTTTGTGAACAGCGGGCAAGGATGTACCTCTAAGCTGAAATGTTGTCTTTGAACGCCTACATTTCAGATTTTCAGTTTACATGCCTTTGTTTTATTTTTCTCTGCAAGTCAAAAATGAAGAAGAGGAGAACTGAAAATAGCTTTAAGAAGAAGCCAAACTTGCCTGTATTTTTTACTGACGGTTTCAGTAGAGTGCAATTTAAGTTACTTTGCAGAGCAGGCATTTCCAACACACGCTTCGAAAACGAGATTTACAAAATGTATGATTATTTTGAGTTACCCATATTTTTGTTAAGTGTGACATCGATCGAGATTCCTTTTATACTGTTCCTGTCCATTCCGTGCCCTTCTACAATCAGCGTTACAGTATTGTCTCCCTTCTTAATCTGGAATTTTTCAGGGCTGGCCCTGAGCCTATTCGTTCCCGTCTGTCGCGCTCACTGTCATTCATTGTCGCCGCTCGTTGAGCAAGAAGGGTAGTCATGAAGAGAGGCCTTCACAGATCACTCGTGAAGTCAGGCCCTGGCTAATTAATGAGTACTGGCGAACAATGCACCCAGCTCATTTAAGGAAATCCTTGACCAAAGGCCAGCGTTTCCAGCCTGTTATCCAGTTTTACTATGGCATTGCTTTTATTGCAATTACACACACAGTACATTGTCGAGATGGAGCGGCCATGACTCGTGCACGTCACAGCACTTGTAAACTCGTCTTTATTATTTAATTAACAGGGAAGAGTAGGGCAGGAATTTATATAGCTCAGTTTGTGTACTGAACCTGTCCGTGATGACACATCCAAGTACTTCTTTGTCTTTTCAGATTTGTTATTGACTTAAAATAGCATGTTTCATATAGTGCTTTTTTAAAGACACACGTCTACCGTTTCTCATTGCTATAAATCACAAAGGTTGATACTAACCTATTGAAAGGTACCTAATGTGCCGACCTCAGAAGGATTGAAGGCTGTGTTGGCCTTGACTGTATTCAAACGTGTGACCTTCGGAACACTGCGGATGACAATGACAAGCAGGAACACCATACACTATCTTGCTGACATCATTGATTACAGATATATATTATACGAATCAGTTCCTGAATTTCATTCCGATCAGTGTAGGGGATGAAAAGGGATATTCGCTTCTGCCTCCTGAAAGCACCTCCCCCCTTAAATTCTACACAAAACCACTGATGCTAAAGAACTGCCCTTTCTCTCTTTTTCCATGAATTCTCCTCTTTAAAGGCACGTTTTCACCTTTAAATAAATAATTGACGTGTGCTGTCACCAGTGTCTGATGAACATTCATAAATCTGGTTTATATTCACGAGAAAATATATACAACTTGGCGAACTCATCTGACTTTAATTGGGTAATTCGAATACATTAGCTATTGATGGGCATATATTTTTAGGGTTCAATAATTGTGATTGACATGGCACCGGATAGTTTCCCTAACTGCATGGGAGGGGTTGGGTGAGGTACGGTGCAGGCAGGATGTAGATGGACAGGTGGGATCACATGTGTATCAGTACCCAGGTCAGTTGCACATTTGTATACACCAGTCAGAATCAATGATTGTGCATTGTGCAATAATTGATTACACGTTCTCATATCCCAATTCTTATAATGTACATATTGTAGCCTTTGCCTTCATATTGTGAGACCTTAACCCTTGTCTTTGCATATATCATTCGAAGCAGAGATGGACACATTACAAATTCAAAACTTATGTTTAACTGGAATATATTAAGCTGTTCTATAAATCAAAGGAGACTCTATGTAATGCCGATATTTATTTCTCACGTGCATCACCTCGTCAAGGATGTATTGAGACTGTGAAACAGTTGTTCTATGCTGATAAAATTACAATTTGTCACAGGCTATTCTGTTTTAAAAAAAATATTTTACAAAATAGCACAGTTTTTTTGTTTAACTGAATTTTTTCATTTTATGCATTATGTATATGGTATTGTTTTGAGGAACTCAACAGATAACAAAAACACATTGCAAATGTACAACTGTTCAGTATACTATACATAATAGAGAGAATCTTCTAAACGTGGCATAAATGACAAGGCAGCAGTAAAGATAATCTAGAAAGCTAACCATATGCAGATACAGGACTAACTGGCATTTCCGCAAGCATTGTACGGAAGACAACGAGTTCTGGGGTACTTCATTAAGGTAATTGTTTACATCATCAAAGCTAGTGTTTGGTATACCACCCTGCATAAGATGGGCCCTGTTAACAGCACAGGTAACTATCAATGAATGCCACGTTATCTCTAAAGGTTACACGAGGAGTCAGAGTGACAATGTGCGGAATGTGCCTGGTAGCTAGCACAACTGATCTTCTAAACACTGTTTCAATGATCTCATGTAAGGACAAGCATAGGGTACCCGGAAAAGCATGATGCCATCGAACCCAGGAGTAACGAGATGTGTCTCAGTCTTGAATGTTTCGTTTTGAAAAAAAAATGTCAACACTTCTGATGGATAGAAAACTGTCTGTCCTATGAAGCATACCCTTTCACTTTAAGGTATCCAGAACTGTTGCCAGGTAATTCACCTTCTATACTGGAGTTGATGTTGACTTCTTTTTGATTAACCTGTAGTCCCAGCCAATTGAGAATCTTTAAAATGAACTAGAATGTTGTTGAGACAATTGCTATATTGAGGCCTTGATCATCCAGACACGGAATGATGAATATCTTTTGTTTTCTGTGATAGGATGGGATTACATCCATGCACCTATAGAAGGTCTTTAGGACACACTTAAGGCCCAGTTGAAAAACCTTGCACTTATAATGATGGTGGCCTGCTATACATCTTTGGAATATATTGTGTTTCTTTGCTATTGGAACATGAGAGCGTGCATCTTGAAAATTTATGGAGCAAAGCCAATCCACCAGAGGGAGCTGCGGGTAGATTTGATGGAGTGATGGCATCCTGAAAACGTCTTTCCATAGCCATTAGTGTGCCAGTTTCAAATCTACACGGGCAGTGGGAAACGTGAGGACCCCCCTGCAGGATACGTGGATGGGGCCCCTCCAGACTCAATCAGGAGCACTCCGGCCAAGGTATTGAAATAAATAAATAAATGGGGCCTTTCGAGTCCCCTCCCACACCGCGGGTGCTATGGGTGCCTATATTACGCCACTGGTTGATGCTCTTGCTGCCTTCTCCTTTACGGACGCTGCTGCTTAGTCTCTGCCCTTGGAGCCAGACATGGCCTCAATCGAGTAGCGCCTGGTTACCTTGTCTCTTCTTGTGACACTATACTTCAATCAGGAACCCGGACATTTCTAAATGCTTCCGCTGGCAAAATGCAGGCCTTTCATTGCTGTTTTCTTACACTCTAAGCTATGGCTGATTTGGACGGAGAGGCCATGTAAGTCAAGTCAAGTCAAGATTTGTATAGCGCACTACTCATCCAGAGGGTTTCAAGGTGCTTGAGGGGGGGGGGTTTGCTACTTATCAAATAGCCAGGTTTTGAGTTGTTTTCTAAAGGAGAGGTGGTTATGTGTAAGGCAGAGGTGGGTGGGGAGAGAGTTCCAGGTCTTGGCCGCTAAGTAGGAGAAAGATCTTCCTCCCATGGTAGTTCTTCGGATGCGTGGGATTGCGGCGAGGGCTAGATTGGACTATCGAAGTTGGCGGGTGGGGGTGCAAAAGGTCAGGCGCGTGTTGAGGTATTTGGGATCCTAGGTCGTAGAGAGCTTTGTGTGCGTGGGTTAGGAGACGGAATGTTATTCTCTTGTTTATGGGGAGCCAGTGGAGGTCTCTGGCTCTGTATATATTACACAAAAGTGAGGTATAGTGTGCACAGAGTCAAGTGGAACCCCAAGGTAGGAAGAGGTAAAGTTAGATAGCATCTTACTCTCTATTTGTTGTAATGTGGTCGAGCAGTAAGGATTTTTCAGAGAACAGTGTTAACCATTTGTTGTACTTAGTCAGCATGTGATTTCACACATACAAAGAATGAACTTCATACCAATAGTTTTGTATAAAAATATTATTTTAGGTATTTTATTTTCTAGAACCAAACAAGCCTGGCACAGGTAAGCAATAAATACTTTATAGTAGTAATGTGGTTTGTAAACAGTTTGAATTTAAATTGTATATGCACTTTGTTTTGACATACAGATCTGTGACTGAGAAATGCAATGCTTTGTAGAATACAGTACATATATTTTGAATGCGCTTTTCAGTAAAATTACAGGTAAGTTACTTTTGAGATTACTTTTCTTACACAGTGTAGTATACCTGGATACTACACTGGGACATTTGTTGAAAACAGGAATTTCTTTAGATTTCCCAACTCCACACTTGAACATTTTTCATAGAAAAACTGTCAATGTTATCCTAAGGAGGAAAATAGTGTTAATGGTTAAAAGGTAAGTACTTTGTTGTGGGAGTTGGTATTCTGGGGTTAGACTCAGAAGTGCTCCAGGGTCAAGGATGCACTCGTGTTGCACCCTCAGCAGCACTAGGTGCAGAGTGCTGAGGCCCAATGTTATCCAATGGGGGATAGGGTGCCTCCGGTTGGTGGCTGCAGACGAGCACGCCACTGGGTTGTGGGAGCAAAGCTCCTGGACTTAAGCTCAGGGCAAATGGGGGTTTAGGCCAGCACAAAAGATGCACCCTCAGCGGCACTGGGGCGGCTGGGTGCAGAGTGCTCTTTTGGTGTCGGAAGCCATGTACCTTTCAATGGGGAGTCTCCAGTTTGCAAAAGCACTGCAGGCTCGGGACGAAGGTCTCCTGGGTGGCACCACCACTTTTAGATGTAAGTCGGGTGCAGGGGTGCCTTTAAGTTTGGATCTATTATCAGTTCTTGGTCTCAGTTGTGGGCACCTTACGGTTTTAGGCTGGAGGCGTCGACTGGAGACTTGAGGTAGGTCAGGGGTTCGCCGGATCTCGGATCAGGAACACCGGGGAGACCTCCTCGTGGTGTTTGCCCACTCGAGCTCGGGCCGTGGATGGCGGGTTCAGAGTGGTGCGGATTCTCGGTTTCCGACCAGGGCCAGAGGTTGGAGATGAACAAACTTGGTGTTCATGGGAGACACAGCCTTTGTGGTTGAAGGCAGGCAGGTCCTTTGGGATTTTCGGGTTAGCTGGCTTTGGGACACACAGGGATTTGGCAGGGCCAGGTTCTAGGTGGAGCCAGGCCGGTAGGGCTGGGACAAGTCAGTAGGTGTCTTCCTCTGGTTAGCTTTGGCGCTATTGTTTGGTACTTCTTCTTTTCTTGTAGTTGGTTCTTGTCTGAGGAGGTAAGGTTCAGGGGTGCCCCTGAATACTAGATTTTGGGGCGTTATAGGTAGGTAAAAGTTTGGGACCAAAGGTTCCCTTCCCTGGGGTGCGTACATCCCCTATTATGCCACACTCCAATGGGAGGGGGCATAAGTCTTTTCCTGGTTGACAGGCTGCCAGAGATGCCCATTGGGTTTGTTTTTCAATGCAGTTTAGGGAAAGAACATAGGTCATGGGTACCTGATTAGCCGGAGCCCAGGGCACACTCCATCAAAGCACAACAGCAGTTCAGCAAAAAGTGGGGGCTACCATGTAGAAAGAGGTCACTTTCTCACATGCCACCCCTGAAATGTTGTTGTGAAGTGGAAGAAGATTACATTTATGCAAAGTGGAGCATATATCCCTTAATGCAGAAGGGAGGGCCTTTATCTATAAGTTTGTACCAGGCTATGGACTTATTGCCTCATTTGAATCAAGATCATCTGCTAGCCAATTTCTACAGCCATGACCTTTCCATGTCCTCCTCTCTGGTCCTCTCCCCTCACTTCCGATTATGCTTTGCTTTGGCACAAAGTTTGGTGCAGATCACTCATCCCTTTGGGGCCCTGTGTGCTCCTTTGTTTTTGGAGCAAGAAGTGTTCAAGGGCTGTTTTGTGAACTTCTTTTTCCAGGGCCTTCCATCAGGGATTGGCTCTGAATCCCTGGTACTCACTTCACAAGCCAGTTCTTTGCTTTTATGTGTGTGAGAAAAGTTTGTTCCGCTGTTAATTATATTTTTACGCACCTTATTGAGTCTTTGGAAAACCCTTTTCACTATACAAAAACACAACTACTGACTCGTTGGTTGTTATTTTTCAACAGTCTGATTGGTGTTAACTGTATTTACACCAGGATTCATAATGACATGAAAGACAAAAAATTAGCAGATCCAAGAACTTTGACCCTGTATAAGAATTCTAGGAAGCTAGGCATTTGGTGGGACAAATTTTCCAGCCACATAGGCATATGCCTGACATAGTCAGACAAACACTGCTTCTCTAAGTGAGCATTGTCTAACCCTTAATTGTGCAGATTTGAGTTGGAAAGCTACTTTGGAAAATGTTTGGTATCGACTAGTAGTATCAGCACAACAGCAGAATCAAGAAACCTCTCAGTAAATTATCCCAGAACTATTTAGTAACATCCGAAAGTATGTTATGATTAAAACAGGAGCAAAACAACAACCATTGGACCCGCCACTGCAAAGTTATAGCAATGCAAAATACCATTCCCATTCCATATGGACAGTTAATTAATTCATGTGCAGTGCTCACAAGTGGCCCTGGAGGCTTATTCCCACTCCATTAGCACAGCATAACTCCCAGCTTCAGTCAACGTCTTGCCTTCAGGCAGGGTGGAGGGGCTAGATGAGAGTCAGTCACCTTGTGCAGCCAGGCACCAAAAAGGTCCCAAAATTCACAGAGTACCTGGGTCGGTGTCTCTGGTTTGACCAATGGAAAATGAGCAAAATAAGACTTGGATTCATGCTTGGCTGACAACACCTAGACTGCCAAGATTTCAGGCATGGGGTGCACCAAAGACAACACCCTCCCAGCCATTTATGGCGTAGCTTGCTGTCCATGTAGGTAAGCACTGCAGAGACATTTATAGGGGTAGTAAGCACAATATAAATCCTTCAATATTATAAACATTTGGTTCTAGTCCTTAGAAGCTGACTTTTAACTGCAAGAACATTGTGCCATAAAGAAGCAGATGTGAGGCGTACCATGGTGCATTATAAGGCCGAGTGTTGTCACATCTGGAGACACACAGCGCCATCTGATTGCAACGGAAAGCTACTGCTTTGCAAAGAGTAGAGGGATCCAGCCTGGTACCAACAGATAATCAAAACATGAGGAATCTACTGGAAGAAGCGTCCATCAGAGATGTGTCATTGCCATGGAACATGTGCTTGTCATAATCAGTGCCCTAATTTACATCCAGTACCAGTACTGGGATTAGCAGGAGATGACCTCTTTTACGTGCAGTTTAGTCTTCACGTTGTGCAAGGTTTTACAACGTTATTCTCTGCCAGAATTATTTGACAATAAACGTGAGATAATCAAACCCTTGAATATGCTTAAGAGATACTTTTCTAATTGCAAAGTAATGTTTTTTTCCTTTACATTATTCTCTCTATTTTCCAAATGTTAACAGTATTGGCATCCGCAGTAGGTGTGAATTGTAAAGTGTTCACTGTCATAGCGCTGAACACTGTGAGGTCAGCCATTAGCAAGAAGAGTATATACTGACCGCCAAGCTGTGATGAATGATAAGCAAGACCCACTCGTTCTTTGTCACCATAAAAGTAACTGTTCTTTCTTTCTTGGTGCAGATGAGTGGTACGACACCTCAGCCATGAAGAGTACCACGATTCACCGCATCAATCATTTTTCCATTGCCTTCCATAAAAGTCTCTTTAGTTTTTCCTCCTCATGTAAAACAATAAACTAGTAACCAACACATAGGGTCCTTTGTAGGTAAATGCACATAGCTACCTTATGTAAAAATCTGGTATTGGAATTAAACTCGTTGTGGCTATAAAAGCAGACATTTAGGATAAGGGCAACTGTTGGCCATAGTTTGGTAGCGGAATTAGCTATTAGCAAAAACACAGCAGGTTATGGACCAACAAAAATTCTCTTTAGGTAAGTATTTCTCGACAGACTGCACCTACCTTGACTCAGACTGGGTACGTGACATGACCAGATCGCATGATGTCTACGAATTACCAATATTGAGTGCCCAAACGTGCAAGCAGGAGCAAACTAAACAAGACACATATTCACAATAACTTGTGACTAACTACAGATATCCTGCCGAGGAAAACAGAGGTCCCCAGATACAGCTCAGAATTTTGTAAAAAATACAATAAAATCAACTTTTTTTCACATCAATGTACGCAGACTTCAGAAAGCCATCTATAAAGAAGCACTAGGTCAGCTCTAAAGATAGATGGTAGCGGAAAACAAAGTGGCAACAAAAGAAAATAGTAGTGATCAAGAGCACTGGAACACATTGCTGCCTATTATCAGATTGCCTCAATGCATAAAAGTATAACAAGCATAGGTTTCCACTGCTAGTTGTTTCCGACTGGCTCACCTTAAGCCTGCAGCCTCGGTGGCTGGCATAGCGGGCTGCAGAAGACCATGGGCAGCAATTATGAAATTATGGTCTCTGTCTCGCTGCCTGGGACCCACCGGCTGCCTCACATGTAGGTTACGCTGCGCATGACAATACTGACCCTCCTTGCCCCACCCTATGCCTCACTTAAAGGTAAAGAATAAAGCAAGATTGTTCATAATTTAAGGTGCACCTTGATTGGTTTCAAAATTGTATTTCAGATAAGAGAAGGTGGCAATTTCTAGACTAGTGACAGTTAATTTTCTTAAGGTGATTGCTGTTAAGTGAGTTGGGAATCTGTATAGTAAACCTGTAGTCAAAAAGAACATGCTTACTTTATTTCTGTAAATCTATTATAGACAGATACTGCAGTTAAAGCACAGTTTATTTTGTAGTAAATTGTAAGTGAATCGTTCACAAATTTCAGCAGCCATACAGGCTGCCAGTTGACATTTGTGCTTGTGTGCAGAGGTGTTTTTATTAGGTTGATGCAAATTGTGTTCCTTTTCAGAGTATGACAACACAAGAAGTGTACAGCAATTGCAAACTAAATAAGGGTAGAGAAAACAAACATAGGTGATAATGTAAATGCACAGTTTGTTTTGTAGTAAATTGTTGTAAGTGAATTGTTCACAAATTTCGTCATCCATACAGGCTGCCAGTTGACATTTGTGCTTGTGTGCAGAGGTGTTTTTAATTAGGTTAATGCAAATTGTGTTCCTTTTCAGAATATGATAACACAATGAGGGTCCAGCAATTGCAAACTAAATAAGGGTAGAGAAAACAAACATAGGTGATAATGCAAATACAAAAAACAAAATCATAGTGATTCTGCCCGTTAAATATTTTCACTTGAAACCTAGTTGAGCTGATGCTGTGGTTGAAAGACTGTTTAAGCCTTACCTAAAATATTGTTGCGTTTTCAAAGTTTGCTTAAACTTTGATTGTTTGACAATACAAGGCATAAAAAAGCGGGTGAATTAAAGATACATAATCATTTGCAGAAATCAAAAGAGTCAAAATCACCAACATTGGTGTTTAAAACTCGTGAAGGATTCATGACTTATGCTCACATAGTAAAGTCAAGTCCTACCTGCCACGGTGCAAAGTCTTTCATTCTTGCACACATTCCACACGGGATGGCCCTTTCCAGGCTGACAAGAAATGAGGCTGTGTCAGGCACAAGTGACTGCATAAACCGCGTTGTAAACATTGTACGTCAGTCTGAAATTGTTGACGTCAAGAATGTTGACATCTTACAGCTTCTCAAAGCCAGTACAAGGTCGGGCGCGTTCCTCGATGTCTTGGGGCAAAGCTCTGCTTTCATTGCTCTCCCAACCGCAGCTACATACTTCTTCCCAAAATCCTCTAGTAAATGGATCACTTGGAGAAGTCACTGGCGTGAGGCTGTATAGAAAGTTTGCCAGTCCTGAAATTCCTGGGACCCACCGGCCGCCTCACGTGTTGGTTATGCTGAGGCTGCTCATGACAAAACTGTCCAGCCCTTCCCCAACCTATGGCCAAAAACCACGCAGCTGCGTGCAGCGTAAAATTTCGAAACGTACATGCCGGTTTATTAAAGAGGCGCTGGAGTTACTTTAAACGTATGTTCACTCGGAGTTGGACCCTGCTGTCAGCAAATTTACTGGTTGCCGAGGGGGCCCCTGGAGGTCGAGGGCCCCCCATAACATGGGGGCTGCGGGGGCCTTTGTTACGACCCTGTACAGGGGGTCTCAATTCATTCTTAGGACCTTACATTATCACCAGAGTATAACAGAAATCCATTCCTAATTCTTTCTGGGAAGGTGGGAAATCTCTCTATTGCTTGTTTCAGCCAACGAATGTTGACGTTTTACTTAAAGTTCTCCTGACGTAGGGGGTGACATCTTTTTGGGAATCACCTAGAGGGTATCTGAATCTAAAACAATTGTCACATGCTGTCTCTGATAGATTTCTAGTTTTAAAAGTATTTTTAGATGATTTGCCGCACCAGAGAGGTTAACAGAAGAGGGGGTTTGTAAAGATGAATGATGGATATCCAGAAAGGATGATTCAAAGAACAAAGTTCTTAATCCAATGGGTTTATTTCCAAGTAATTGCAGCATACACGGGAGCGCCACCAGCTCTCAGAAAGTACAACAGTTTAATGCATGTTTCTATAACTGTAAATCTTAAACAGGAGTTGAACTGAAAGGGCATCCTCGAGAGATGCACCTTCAAACATAAACATGTTTGAAGGAACACTCTCTCTCGAGGATGCAGGGAAAGGAACGTGGGAAGCTAAGAACACAATAACAAACAGAAGCATAAAACATTAATGAGAATAGAAGAAAGACTACCTTACATCATCTCCCTTCTTATAAAAAACAAAAATATAAATCAAACAAAAGAACTAAGACATATAAAAATCCTTAAACCTAGAGGGAATGGAACAATTACGATTTGGTCTAACAGGTTCATATATTCCACTTGAAGGAGAAGACATTTGAGAAGACATTGGAGAAGATTGCAAATCCATATTTATTTATTTATTTATTTTATTTATTTATTTTACTTATATAGCGCGTTATAACCACCGGGGTCTCTAAGCGCTGTTTTGTCCAGATAACATAGTGAGGTATGGCATTCACTTGATCCCAGTAGTGCGCCTAGGGTCTGCTCCATGCTTGCTTAAAAAGTACAGTTTTTAATTTTTTCCTGAAGGATAGCAAATTGCTTTCCTTCCTAAGTTCTGGGGCCAGTTTGTTCCACAAAGCTGGGAGTGTGTTGGAGAAAGCACGTCCCCCCACCGTGGCCAGTTTGAAACGGGATTGGGACAAAAGGGTAGCGTCCGACGAGCGCAAAGTCCTGCCCGGTATATATGGGAATAGGCGGGATTTCAAATATCTTGGTGCTTTACCATACAGCGCCTTGTGTACGATGCACAATCCTTTAAATACAACCCTCTGCCGAATCGGGAGCCAATGTAGCTCCTGCATCAGGGGGGAAGAGTGGGCAGTCCTGGGTTTCTTATAGATCAACCTGGCTGCATCATTCATAACCCCCTGTAGTTTATCCAGCAACCGCTGGGGTAAACCTATATACAGGGAGTTCCCGTAGTCCAGCCTAGCCAGGATTGTGGCTGAGACCACGTGTCTCAAGGTAGAGAATGAAAGTAATGCGGAGATCTTCCTTAATTGTCGTATCAGGCCTATACAAGTACCCACTACCGTAGTGACTTGCTTTTTCATGGATAGTTTGTCATCCACATATAGGCCTAGACTTTTGACTGCAGTCGCCGGTTTCGGTGGCACACCCAGCTCCACAGGCCAAAATTTCTCGCTCCAGGGGTTACCCGAGATGGAAATGGGCAACACTTCCGTCTTGTCCGGGTTGATTTTTAAGGAGTTCTCTGACATCCAGTTAACCGTGGCTTTAAGTATGTCCTGCAACCTGGTGGACGCTCCCGGGCCATCATCCAGCCGGATGATTATCTGGGTATCATCGGCGTAGTTGTACACTAGGCAATCCATCCTATTCAGGAGTGCGATTAATGGCTGCAGGTAGATATTAAAAAGTAGGGGTGACAAGGCAGATCCCTGTGGAACCCCGCAGGTGATGGGAGCAGAGGTGGAAAGTAAGTCTCCCAACTGTACTCTTTGTGTCCTGCCCTGCAGGAATGATGTAAGCCATGCATGTGCTGTACCCTTGATACCAAAAGATCTCAACCGCGACAAAAGCTGTTCATGACACACGGTATCAAAAGCCGCGGAGAGATCCAGTAGTACCAGGGCGCTCGGTGTTTTTACATCAGCCCGAGTTCTCAGTTCGTCCAGGATTGATAGCATGACTAATTCCGTTCTATGGTTAGCACGGAACCCTGCCTGATTGAACTCCAGCAGGTTGTTGCTCTCTTGATGACCTGAGAGTAATGCTAACACATGCTGCTCGATCACCTTAGCCAGGAAAGGCAACTGGGAGATGGGGCGGAAGTTTTTCAAACACTTCGTGTCCGATCCGGGTTTCTTTAGTAGAGGAATCAGGCGAGCCTCTTTAAAAGCTAGAGGGACCTGTCCTGTGTGAAGGGAGGTGTTCAGCAAATGCAAAACCTCTTCCTCAATTCCTGGCAATGCCAACTTGAACACATCAGGAGGGCATGGATCCACCAAGGAACCCGATTTGACTCGGTCTGTGATCGTAAATAGTTCCTGTTTTGAAATTGGGGAGAACTCAGCTAGTGGTGAAATAACTGGCGGGCAGTGAGGTCCGGTGGACAAGGGCATTCGAGGGTTGTAGTTGCAGCAATTTCTCCCAGAATATCGGAGATCTTATTTACGAAGAAATCCTGGAACCTCTGGCAATCCTCCTGGGTGAACTCAGTACTTTGCTCTTTATTTATCCTGAGCTCCGCCAGGACCCGAAAGATTTCCTTCTGTGGATTTCTAGCTGCAACTATTCTTTCCTCGAAGAAAGCAGCCTTCCTAGTTTGGATGGCTAATTTGTAATTCGCTAAGGATGAAATGTATTCTTTCTTGGCAATGGCGTCATACTCTTTGCGCCATGCCCGTTCCTTCTTCCTCACCCCACGTTTCATATCCCGTAGGGAATCATTGTACCAAGGGGCCCCAGCTCCTCTCTCCACCTTCTTCACCCTACGAAGGGGTGCCACCAAATCAATGGCGCTCCCCAGTTTATGCTGAAGGTGACCACAGAGGACATAAATGTTAGCATCCTGCTCCTTTACTGAAGGGGACTGTTCCAGGAGGTAGACTATTTTTTCCCCATCAAAGTTTCTCCACTTCCGGGCCATTTTCCAACCTTCCCCAGGCTTAGACAAATGGCCATTCAATAAAATTCTGCCCTTTATTAAAAAGTGGTCAGACCAGGCACAAGGCAGGATCTCTGTAGCACCCTGGGCTGGCATGGTGGTCCAGACTAAATCAAGCACATGTCCCTTCTCGTGTGTCGGTCCCTTCACCTGTTGGGTGAAATCCAAGGAGGAGATAGCCTCCTCAATCTGTAGTGCTTGTCCCTCTTTGGGGTATTTTTCCCAATGGTAGTTGAAGTCCCCAACGACAACCATTTTGTCATATCTCGAGCGCAGATCCTGAACCAATCTAGTGAAAAGAGCCGGAAAATCTGGCGACGCCCAAGGCTGTCGGTATACCACCAAAAACACCACACATACCGCCCCCCGCCTGAGCTTAACCCCCATAACCTCTGCTCCCCCTAGGGTTTCGGAAAGAAACCTTTCGGCGCGGAGACTAGCCTGATAGAGAAGAGCTACTCCACCTCCTTTCTTAGCTCCCTCCCTATTGAAATGGAGTGCCACATAATTATCTGGTAGGGCCGCCACTAGGTCCGGCGCCGAGTAATCCTCCAGCCATGTTTCGGTGAGCGCAAGGGCATCTAGCTCCCCGTCTTCCAGAAGTGAAAAGACCTCCAACTTATGGCCCTGCAAAGAACGCGTATTCAGCAGGCCATAGTTTAGAGTATGAGTATTAGAGTTGCGCTGCCGCGCTCTTGTGCTCTTGGGTGAAATCAGCAGGCCCTCCCGAGCCAGTAGATGTATACAATCCTGATCAAGATGGAGCTTACCCATATTAAGCTCCAATAGTTCACCTCTGGAGTAGGGCAAATTTTGACCAGGGGTTCCGGCCCCGGGCCCCGGATGGTCACTGATGGGCTCGCCTCTGGCTCGCCTCCGGCGCGCCTACGGCGCGCCCGCTGTGCGTCATTGCTGCGCGTCCTCATAGGGGCGTTTAAATAGTACCCAATCGTGCTATGTCTGCAGCAGCAGCTAGAGCTAGAGAGCGAACAAAGATGGCGTCTCTTGCCGGCACTTCCCCTCCCAAGATGGCGCCTAACCCCCAGTCCAACTAACGGGCCGCCAAACAGCGGTGCAGATACCAACCAATTTTAGATGCAGGTATGTCCTAAGAAGCCCCCTAATTGCAGCCAAGCCAGAAATGAATTTTGCGATTTAAAAACGCGCTGTAAATAAAACGCACAGAACCGCGCTTCAAGCGCCGAGCATGTGGTACAATTTAAAAAATTTTCAAGCTCCACGAATGGAATTATTAATAGGCAGGTAAATAAAATAGCAAGCGCAGCAGCAGGGATTCAAAGGATGCTTCGCCTACACTGGCGCTTACCTGAACAGATGCAGATGAAGTGGAAGGAGCAACAGAAGAACAAGCATTGTTATGAAGATAATCAGAGGGAGTTCCTACAGGAAAATGTGAACATTCAACATCGTTGGAATCAGTTTTATATACAAGAATTCTTTTAGCTTGATCATTGGAAATTTTCACAAGAGTCCTTTTACTCCACCACCCCTTTTCTTCAAGAAAGACTGACCCTTTAGAAGTCTTCACAATCTGAAAAGGAAAAGAAAATGTTGACATTCCTTTTATACATCTCTTTGGGTTCCTAAACAAAACCCAATCACCCACCTGAAAATCTTTCATAACAAAATGGGAAGAAGCATCAAAGTACTTATTTTGCAAAGTTTGCTTTTTAATAACATTCTCCTTAAAAATACTCTTATCATGTCAAGAAATACAAGAAGAAGTGTCCTTCCTTAAATCCTTCAACCAGTTTGGACAAATTACACCATTCGGATTTCTTTCCTTCAAAAGTCTGAACGGAGAAATACCAGTTGTTGAATGTGGTGTGATTAAATAAGACCAAATGTTCTACTTCAAAAAATCTTTAACTGGGAAATTACTAGCAAAAGCTGTTTGCACACCCTCTTTTAAAAATCTATTAAATCTTTCAATTAGACCATTAGCAGTAGGGGAATAGAGTGCTACTTTTAAATGTTTAATGTCATGTGCTTTACAGTAATCTTGCATAGCCAGAGAACAAAAATGTGAACCATTATCTGTCACAATTTCTTTTGGATAACCCTCTATGTGAAAAACTCTTTCCAAAAGTTTGATAACAGAAGAAGAAGATGGAGAGTCACAAAAATCTACATCCACCCACTTAGAATGGTAATCAATTAAAGCTATTATAAAGCGATCACTAGCTGGCAATAAATCAAAAGAACCAGAAAAGTCCAAGGCAACTTTAGACCATGCCTCATCTGGAACCGACACAGGATGAAGAGGCAACTTATTGACTCTCCAATGTTTATCCTATAAGAGACAAGAATCACATTTATCTATAAATAAGACAACATCCTTGTCTAATGCAGGCCACCAGAAAAACTCTTTAAGTTTTCTGGAAGTGCTTCCAATGCTTAAATGACCCTCATGTGCACATTCCACCAATTTCATACGTATGAAAGAAGAAGGTGGAATGCATTGATCTCCATGCATCAAAATCCCACTTACAATTGGAAAGATCTTCAGAAACCTGAGCAAAAGATTTAAGGGAAGCAGGTAAAGAACGTTGCTTTGGCCTGCCATTAATAACCATGTTATTTACAGCCTGTAAAACGTTGTTATCACTATAGGCCTTGAACCATAAATCCTGAGTTAAAAATGGAAAAACCTCTCTTGAATCAGAAATTGATGCTACTACACATTCAACATCACTAAACTTTGTCTCTACATAATCCTCCTGGAAATGAAGTCTTGAGAGACAATCCGCTCTGACATTAAGACCACCAGACACATGACGAATTGTAAAATTAAATTCATGCAATCTAGAAAGTAAACGCACCAAACGTGCTGAAGCCTTCCCAGTACCATTACCATTCAATAAATTGAGTAACGGTTTGTGGTCATTTAGTAACACAAAGTGCGTGCCCCAAATATAACTCTTAAACTTTTCCACAGCCCACGAACAAGCCAATGCTTCCCTCTCAATTGTAGAATAATTTCTCTCTGCAGTGGACAGAGACCTTTAAGCAAAACCTACTGTACGTTCAAGAGAACCTGTGTGTTGAGACAAAACTGCGCCTAGACCTAACTGGCTGGTATCAACTGAAATCATACACTCAATTCCTGTGGTAAAAGATGACAAAGCTGGAGAATTCAAAATTGCTTCCTTAATTGATACAAATGACTTATTTACAACATCAGACCACTCAAACTTACTATTTTTCTTAAGCAGATCCTGTAAAGGTTGAACAATCTGAGAGTAACTTGAAACAAATCTAGAGTAATACTCTGTCATGCCATGAAACGACCTTAAAGAATCTTTGTTACCAGAAGCTGGGACATCTGAAATGGGTTTTGTGAGCGAGAATTTTGGTTTTATGCCAGCTGAACTAATGCAATGACCTAGGTAATCAACTTCTGATTTTAGAAATTTACATTTATCCCTTCCTAAAGTAATACCAACATTCTTGAAAGATAACTGCACCTCCTTTAAAGTGTTAACATGGTCCTCAACACTTTTAGAAAAAATAGGAACATTGTCCTGATATGCTTGAACATTTCTGATTTTGCCTAGCAAAGAATCCATAAACTTTTGAAAGACACTTGCGGCCGAAGCTAGGCCAAAGGGCAACCTCAAATACTTATAAGCACTAAATGGTGTAATAAATGTAGTCAAATCAGTTGACTTTGAGGATAACGGAATTTGGTGGTAAGCACTACGCAAGTCTAAAAGCGTAAAAAATTTACATCCATCAATACCATTAAGGAGATCCTGAATTCGAGGAATGGGATGACAATCAATCAATATATTTTTGTTTAAAGCCCGAAGGTCTGCACACAAACGGATACTAGAATCCTTTTTACGAACAATAACAATTGGACTGACCCATTGCGATGAATTTGTGGGCTCAATAATTTTGTCAGTAACCATGTTATCCAATATTTTTTTTAATCATCCCTAACACTGAGGGGAGTTGACCTAAGTTTGTGCACAACTGGAATTGCACCAGGTTTCAACTTAATAAGATGTTCAAATTTTTCAACTTTACCCACATTTGAATTAAACACTTCTGGAAATTGTTTTGTAATATCATTAATAAAGGACTCATTAATTCCTTCTACCATAGAAATTACAACATCATTCGATTGAACTGGATTCTTAGACCAAGGGAAAAGTTTTAAGTTCATTTTAGCTAAATCCTGCCAACCAACTATACTTTTTCCCTTAATGACTACATAAACTTTAGTATAAGTTTTCCTACCCAAACATGTTATCTCAGACATGAAGAAACCAAGCATATCAATATTGTTGTCTCCGTATGCTTTCGGTATAATGTCAACTTTACACAAAACAGTTGAAGGAGCCCATAACTTGTCAAAAATAACATCAGAAACAATTGTGACCGGAGCACCAGAATCAGCCATCATGTCAAGTGAGTGTTTACCAATAAGTACCTGACAGGTAGGATCAGGAACATGTTCACCATCAATTAAATTTCCACATGAGTCAAAAGCCAAAATTTCTTTAACCTCACTTGACATTGTTGGTAATTCTATAGTATTGATGTTTAAATGCTGCATATCAAACTCTAATGGAACAACATCAAAACCTGATAAACTATCAATCTGATCAGGTTCATGTGTTTTTAACGGTTCTAACATGCACAGTACGTTTAGCTTTGAATACACTGTTAAAATGACCAAACTTTTGGCAGTTTGTACACTTCTTACCAAGGGCATTACAGATTGGGCTATTGCTAAGATAAGTTCTTGATCCGCACCTGAAACAAAATGTATTAGTTCGAGCTTGTTGAGGTTTGCTAAACTTGTTTCTAACTGCTAAAGCATTAATTGATAAATCATTTTGTACAACATTAACAGGCACAGACTTTTCAGCAAGAATACTTTTTGAAGAAACTATACTTCTTTCGATGCTTTTAGCCATATCTATGACTTCAGCCAACATAGGATCTCTGCAACTCAAAATTCTTTCCTGAATTTTTTTATGGCAACAACCATAAACAAATTGATCTCTGATGTAAATGTCTAAATCGGCTCCAAAGTTGCATTCAGCTGACATGTTCCTTAACACAGAAATGAAATCTTCTACACTTTCCTCCATATTTTGCTTTCTTTTCCTAAAATTAAAACGCTCCAAAATAACATTCGGTTGTTACAAAAATGTTCTATTTAATCTATGAACTGCGTCCCTGTAAACATTCCATCCATCACCCCTTCCTGGAGGTGGAACAGCAGGAGGTAAGTTATCATATATTTCTCTTCCAGCACTCCCCAAATGGCTGTAAAGAATGGCCAATTTTCTTTTAGCCGTGTATTCTTCAGCATCAATTGCTATTAAGTAGTTCTAGAAACTCCTAAACCATGTTTTCCAAGGTTCGACTGGTTTTCCATTAACCGGTAAAAATGTATTCAAAATAATCACTTGTTGATTATTTTCCATGTTCAAATATTTTCTTCAAGTTAAAATATGTTTCAATACCTTCAAAGTATTTAAAATAGACTTGCAGTCTTCCTGTATTTAAACAATATAAATTTCAGTCTTTGAAAATGAAAGAAATTACTCCAATTTGTTGAACAGGAATATAAATATATTCTTGAAACGTTAATAAAGTGCACATACCATTTTCGAGTAGATTTACTTTTAGATCTGAACACTTGCGCAACGATTTTCAAATCGGAAATAAGCAATCGGCTTAAGAAATGAAATACCAACGTTGCGCGATGACGTAATCGCGGTCTGTTCTCACGTGATTTAAGGTCAAATAGCACCGTCTCAAATCACAGATTTGCTCTAAAATCCAAAAGTCGGTGAAATAACGTCCTTGAAGATCCGTAGAAAAAGGTAAGTGATGAACACACGTTTCTTTTTTAAAAACAGGCACAGTGAAACAAATACATTCGTGGGGAAGTATCGTTACTAAAAATAACGAACCAAGAAATTAGTGAAAATGCTGAAAATATCTGAAATTTTCCCAAACCCTGTCGCCAAATGTAAAGATGAATGATGGATATCCAGAAAGAATGATTCAAAGAATGAAGTTCTTAATCCAATGGGTTTATTTCCAAGTAATTACAGCATACACTGGAGCGCCACCAGCTCTCAGAAAGTACAACAGTTTAATGCATGTTTCTATAACTGTAAATCCTAAACAGGAGTTGAACTGAAAGGGCATCCTCGAGAGATGCACCTTCAAACATAAACATCTTTGAAGGAACACTCTCTCTCTCGAGGATGCAGGGAAAGGATCGTGGGAAGCTAAGAACACATTAACAAACAGAAGCATAATACATTATTGGGAATAGAAGAAAGACTACCTTACAGGGATGTGACACTGCTTCACTTCAGCTTGTGGCTTTCCTGCTGCTGCTGGTAGTTGGTGACCCTTTGGCTCTGGACCTTTGGCACCTCTGGTGGTGGTAAGGCTCCCTTTGATGTTTCGTCTAAAGTCACAGAAGGGTTTGGACGATCTTTAGGAAATAGCACCATATATTTTGTAGGAATATGCCTTATGTTCCTTCTTCTTTTCTAGATCAGTATCTCATAAGCACTCAATTTCAAATTTAATTAGAGAAATCCCATTGTACGGATGAGTGCCAACTGAGGTGGTGCAAGAGGTGTGACGCCTGTAAGCCTCAGCTAGGAAGCCCACTGTAAGGTGATGACATGGCAGTAGATGTGGGCTTCAAGAATGGGCATATCTGCAGCAGCACTAATAACATGGTTTGATATCATCATGCCTTCATTAAGCACTCCTCAAAAGTCCTCACAGGGATTTCTATGCACATCTCTCACTAAACTGTTAGAATGAGTACTAAAGAGACCTTTTGTGTCTGCCTATTAAGACTGTAGTACTTTTGCTCTTCATCATAGTGACAGATGTGCTGTTCATCTTTCGCTCCACTAAGTCGATTTTTTCATTCCTTGTCTCGAACAGCAGTAAAAGAAGGAGCTGTTGTATGGTATTTTCTCGCTGCTGAAATGATGACAGAGTCAGGAGGAGGGTTCAGTCAGAGGAATTAGTGGATCCTGATCTTGCTGTCTGTATGTTTTGTGGGAACTGGGTGGAACTGCTTTCACCAGAGTTGGAATAAGGAAAAGCACCATTGCTGGCTCAAAACCTGGGACTAATGGGAACAAAAGTCTTGAGGATGATTTTCATTAATAATCTCAACTACCACCAATACCAAAGTAGTGGTATCGGAATACATTGTTTTTTGCACCTCTGATGAAGACCTCCAGAAATGTGATAATGTCATTGAATGTGTTGATGTCATCAATGAAAGAATGTTCAAAAATTGACTTTGTCAAGGTTGGCAAATATTTTCCAGATTGTGTTGAAGAGGATGGCCATGAAGAAGGTGAAGATGAATGTTATGTACTGTGTGGAGAGGAACCGAAGTACCACCCTACCTCAGAACCCGAACTTGATCAATTACCCCCTTACCTTACTCCCTGTTCCCTTCTCTACTTGCAGACTCCATCTTACAAACAGGAGGAGAGCTGTCCCTTTAAGGACCCCGGGACTCAGCCTACGTCAGCCGATCACGTGGGCTGGACACATGATCCCTGGGCCTTCAAACAGGAAGATGAGATGCTACGTTAGCGTTCTGGTCGAAAGAAACCGGTCGAGCAGAAGCGCTGACCCCAAATCTCCAAAGAAGGGAGCCAGACCCACTTCGGCAACGCTCAAGAGACAGCCACGACCCAGGAGGGTCGTGGCTTCACAAGGTACAGTGCCGGTTAGGGACCGTGTGGGGCAGGGGAACTACGGAAGTGAAGTGAGGGTTAAAAAAAATACCATAGGCTGAAGAGGGGGTGATGAATGATGGGTGAAATAAATCTAGCTAACTTAACAAATACGGCGATTCAAGAGAGTAGAGCAAGAAATAAAGAATGCCCCAATAATAACTCAACTACTGCTGCAACTGGTAAAGTTGATGGGGGGGGTCACAGTCACATGCTGATGGCTCCCTGGTACTAGCTAGTGATTATAGTAATTACAAGAAAGGACGTGTCTTACCAGTGCCCATCCCTGCTGCAACTTCTCCCTCTCCAACTGACTTGTCTCCTCCTGCAGCGGCACTGGAGTGGGCATCACTGATGTTCGGTGTGACTAGAATAAAGCATTATGCATATTTTAGAGGCCAGATATACCACCCCAAATACAACTGTGATACATCACTACAGTTCAATTAGTACAGCAGGATCATCTAACAAAAATATCACTCTGGGCATTTGATTGGTTCACAAAGTTAGACAAGGCAGGGTTGGAATAATGGTCAATGAAAGACATATGGTGTTGTTTGAAAAATGCAATGGGAGTGGGACCTCATACTTGTTTTCAGCCATGCTACACTGTCATGTGGAACTGCTGGTATGTTGTATAAATGAATGAGACAGTAGCACTAAATTGGAGGGATTGGTTCATGATTACTATGCCAAATCACTTGTGAACTCAACTGCTAGAGCATGAGCAGGAAAAAGAAAGCCTACTCTCAACAACCATGTGTGGTGAATAATATTTATAGTACTATCTTCCTTGGGACTGCAACCTTCACGCTAGACAGTACAGTACTAAAATGTGTCATTATTAGTCTTACAATACCACAAGATATATAGGAAAGAGGGAAAGATTACCAACAAAGCAGAAGATAAGTGAACTAGAGACTAGAGTATAGACCGAAAAAAGCCAGCTACCAAAAAAGAAAACCATATATTGTAAGGAAAAAAAGATAATGCAGAGATAACAGGAATGAAACACAAATTGAATCTATTGTGCTTTGCACAAGTGGGTTCGTATCCCATCTTTGTTGCACGTGGAAGGAAGACGGCAGGTAAGGGTGTCAGAGAAATGTTATTTCTCACAAGCAACACCAGCCTCCTGGCAGCAAGTCCTAGCTTGGAACCTAGCACTGACATTCCAATATCCCAAAAATTCTACGATAAGCCCACAACAATCATAAAACCCAATATTAGGGAAATAATAATAATAAATATTAGGATTTGCTGGGGTCAGCAGAGCCCTCAGCAGCAGTGGTGGTGGTTGGTGCTGGCTGACCAGCCACTCCCGGACCTGTCTGCTGAATGTCCCTCTTCTTTCCCCTTGGGTGCTAATGTAAGAAATGAAGAAGACAAAAAATAGATTAGAGATTCAGTTAATCTCCACAAAATATTTATGACAGGCTAGCACAGTCACAATGTACTTCTCTAAAACAGATTGCCTATTGTATTTGTTTCAAGTCTAATGACTATAGTTGACTTACCCATTCTAATCCAGAAATCCCTATTCCAAATCTCCTTAACTACATTTGGAACTAATGCATTGCATTGAATGATCTTTGATTCTATTCCCATTTCCCAATCCTCTCCATAGACCAACTCAGTCTCCCTTGTTTGCAATGCATAAATGCATACTACACATCGCAGAACTTTGAACTGTGCGAGCTACATAAAGAAAGTCACGGAGAGAACACTCTCTTCACTGATATCACTGATTCACTAGAGTGACAGGAGAACAGTCTGCAATGGCGTCTTAATTAATTAGCCAAAGTGAGCACCTTTGATGAGTATGATTAGGTAGCACTGAGCACCTGCTAGCAGAATGTCTAAACTGGATAACACAATAATATTGCAATGTAAACTAAACAGAACTTACCTCTGAGTGTGAACTGCATGCTATTCAGAAACAAAATATTAGCATTGTAGAACACAAATGCAATAAATAAATTATTGTTACTCATTGAGCCCCCCAAATCTCGGCGCCACTGGGCCTGCAGCTTGCTGCTTGTTGCCTGCAGCTTGCTGCCAAAAAACAGTGCTGCCACTTCATCCTCAACAAGGATTGTCTGGGGCTGCACACCTGGGAGGCGGCACCAACCTCAACGTAGCCGCCCTGCCTCTGCCATGGTGCTGGATGAGTTCGAAAGGTGAAAAGAAAGAAGAGAGACATAAGGAAGTAAGTGGAAATAAACAGAAAATCATGAAAAACACGTACCAAAAACATAAAATATACAAAGGCACACACTAATATAAAAAATAAAAATGAGGGGTAGATTAGTTTTGAAGAGGAAGGATTACACAGATAAACGAAAGAGATTATATTTTAGGCGCAGCACCATAACAGAGAGCAGAAAAACAAGATGGCTGCGCCCATGCAGACCGTGTGATGCAGTTCATGCTCAATTTGGACCGCAAGAATGCACATAAGAACTACTTGGTGCCTTTTGCGCATGATTTGGAATGCGAGAACGCACTACGCGTTGCCATTGCAATGTGATCGGGTGTGCCCGCAGACTCCGCCCGTTATTGAAATTCCACATAGCACGTCAGAGTTTTTTTGCAACTATGTGGAGTTTCACGTAGCGCAACTCCATGAGCTCTGCCCAGGCCTAATAACTACAATAAGTATTAAACAATATAGACCCCTGAGAGTAAAATATATATATATATTACTTCACCCAAATGAGTATAATGCACCCCAATAAAGTATATAACTAAATACATAATAATATAAGCAAATTCAAGATAAAACTAAACTCAGTAATAAAATGAACCTGTAGACAAACTTAACCAATAAAATTACACAAACAATGAAATCAACAGTATAAAAGGCACACAAATGTGATCAACTGAATACTTTAAATACCACAAAAGCTGCAGGACGAGGAAACTCCGAACAGACCCGGAAAAACTAAATATATATAGCTCAACAGCAAGCTTGCAAAGTAAATGAAACTTATATTTAAACTACAAATTACTTGTAATTAAAATGGTAAAATAGAAAATACTTAGCAAAACACTCTACAGTTTCTTCTGAATGAGCTGGAGAACCTGTCTCTGGAAGCATTAAATGGCTGATTCGTTGGGAGATCGCCCACAAGCTGCTACTTTTCGCACTGCCCTCACAAACACTGCAATAGACTACACTTTTACTTCTCTATCGCTCTTTAGCCTAATAAAAGGGTTTAGAATTGGAACGCCGGATTACAGTGACCATCAACCTCAAGAGTTCATACTCGACGCCCATGGAACGGCAATTACTCACCCAATTGAGAATCTAAACTCAAAGTTCACATTAAACCACCACCGAATCAAATCGGTGAAAAACTTCTGGCCCAATCGAGAAAAAGATGGGAGGAAAGCAAACAGCTGTGTGTGAACAGTTTAACGGCCAGGGAGAACTTCATTGAAAGCTTTGACCCAACTTAGTGTTACAACGTCCTGGTGCTCCAACTCTTCGCAGGGGCAGGACTGACGAATGTCCCAATCACCCCTCCACCGGTACCCTCGCTTCAAAGAGCAAGACCACCAGCAGAAGGGAAAGGGGAAGTGGACAGAGAAGAGAATACCTTAACTACGACTGGCACCTCTATCTTCTAGTGACTGCTATATTTCTTGCCGTCTACTCTGAAGGTGCCTAATACACAGAAGGGAGAGAAGCAGAGAATATACCACAAACCTTTCTTCACTACGCAGACTGTTCTTAAAGGTAAAAAAACTTGTCCTACCAGTTTTAGCCCAGGTATTTGCCTCTTTTCTATAATGTAAATTGTTATCTGGCTGAGCTTCCTGCTGTGAAGACATATGCATACATCAGTTTCTCTACCCCCCAGGGTAATTCTTCCCACTCGCTCTCACTCTCTCTGACTGAACTTGTACCTGTGAAGCTTTATGCCAGGCTTGGTCTTGGGGATTCTGTGAAGGGTTGTAATTCTCGACAGCTGTACAAGTAATAGTTCAACAGTTTTATCCGAAGCACGCAAAAAGGAAACAGGTAGGTAGAGAGGGGGAAGGAAAAGATAAGGAAAAACGCAAGGGGAATGTCCGGGGGAAAATACGAATGCAGGACAATTAAGTTCTTGTACTTGAAGGCTTGGCGTGAAGATATAACACCTTACTTGTAGAGTTCTGCAACCTCTTCTGCTAAATACTCTAATTCGTCGAGTCTTCTCAGTAGCAAGGACTTCTCAGGAAACTGCTGTGACGTGTCGCTGACTTCTTACTACCGCTCTAAGGATAGTGGTCGGAACCTCTGACAGGAATGCAGGTGCCTCTCTGAGCTGTGAGAGCGCACTGCGAGAATTTATTACTCAATTAGTCTCTGCGATACTCTGCTCCTTTTAACTCTCAGACTTCTTGCTTTTCTTTTCTACTATTCTCCCGTCATGAATTATTGACGCGGAGCAGCGACAAGGAAAAGCTTCTCGAACGGAATCTTTGTTGAAGTGCGCAGTTTGAAGCGCGCGACTTCCAGAAGCCCACTAGAAGGCGCACCTCTCAATTACTCTAAACGGAACATTGCGCGGCCATCTTAGGGAGGGGAACTATGTACAATCTTAGCAGTTTTCTTGTTAATAACCCTGATTACCTCCGGAGTTTCTCAGCTTACCAGAGGAGCAAGGGAACCAAACATTAGCCCGTGTAGAACGGGGCAGAAACAGGGAGTTAGTTAACTGTCTTGAGGAACCTACAGTAGCTACTCAGTGAATCCTGACACTTAGTCTAAAAATGAGCCAACAAAAGGAAAAGCAAAGAAAGATTGAGAGGCATCATGTAGGGTGGCAAGGAGCCAAAGAATTTATCTTTCAAGACACCAGAATGCCGAATGACCAATACTAACAGTGCACTGCGCAGTCTCCGTCTACATGGCCAAGTTGATAACATTCAGTCCAAATTAAGGAGGCTCAATGCACGCAGAAACAAAATCATATGGTTTGCTAAAAAAGAAATTGCCAATTCAACATGGGCAAAACTGATATACGACACAAAAAACAACAACAGCGCCAGGTTTTGGCAGACAGTCAGGAGCTTAGTGAACCCAACAGCTCCGGTAATAAATTCGCACATAACGGAGGACACCTGGGTAAAGTATCTACAGCGCCATTTTAATACGGAAGTTGGCAAAAGCATACAAGATACGTCGGTGTATCAATGCAATCAGCAGTTCCCCAGACCCCAAGGATCAGAACTCACTCCCTTCTTTTCAAACAAACAGCTTGCGGATAGAATCTCAAAAAACTGGAAAGACGGAGCCCCAGGGCCCAACGGCCTACCGCCGATCATATATAAACAGGTTTCGAATTACTGGGCTGAAGCACTACTACCCCTCTACAACAATATTATGGAACTCGCAAGAATTCCTGATTCCTGGAAGGGGTCAATTATTTTACCGATCCATAAAAAAGGGAGCATGATTGAGCCTAAAAACTACAGGCTCATTGCATTAATAGACATAGAAGCCAAACTCTACGCAGGCCTCCTACTGAATGAACTTACGGACAGGGCACAGGAAAAAGCCCTAATTCCCATCAATCAAAGTGGCTTTCAGAAAAGGATTGGGACCACAACAAATATTCTTGCTCTTTCTCTCTTGATCGACGCTACTAAAAATATCAACAAACCACTATTTGTCTGATTTATTGATTATAAAGCAGCTTTCGATAGCGGTGACAGGGGGATACTTTGGGCAAAACTTTCAAGGTCGGGAATAGCTATAAACCTCCTGAACCAGCTAATTTTGCTTCACTCTGAAACATGGGTACAAATTAAAGTGGGAGCAGAACACAGGTTGTCAAGGAGAATACCAACTACCAAAGGGCTGAAGCAGGGCTACGTCCTTGTCCCAACCCTGTTCAACCTCTTTCTGTCAGGCCTCACCAACGAGCTGGACAAATGCAATCATCATGCCCTGAATCTGGGGGGGCTTAATCCTTTCAAACCTCTTGTATGCCGATAATCTGATACTTATCAGACACACTCCAGTCGGCTTGAAGCATTTGATAAACACCACAAGTAACTTTCCTTACAAAAACGGGTTGAGTATAAACCTTGAAAAATCCAAAGTTATGGTATTAAACCAACGGAACAACAAACGCCATCACTGATGGACGATGGTGGGGAGGTTGCTGGAGACGGCTGAGGAATACAAGTACTTGGGAGTAATATTTGATAGGAACAGCTCGTTCATCAAACTGAAAGCAACCATCAAAGGTAGAGGGGCCACATTGGCAGTTGCACTAAAAAATATCAAGCAAAAAATAACTGCCCGTAGTCTTCTTCCACTACTAGAAGTGCTCCGAGGGAGACTTTTACCTTCGATCACTTACGGTAGTGAACCAATGAGAGGGAGAGACGAGGTTACTTTGGACAATGTGGTCGCCAAGGCAATGAGATTAATATTCAATCTCCTGCATTTCACTTCGCCAGCTCAAATAAGGCTAGAGTTTGGGCTTCAAAAGCAGCAAATTTCACGGAAGGATGCTGATGCCAAATGTTGGTTCAAAATAAAGGGAGCCGAGCCAGGCACATTGAACTCATACTTGTGGAAGGAAATGACAAGGAATAATGACTGCCCAGCCATGAGTTACCTTCAATCAGCAATTAGCTGCTTGCTCTGCAGGACCTATAGGAAACTAGCACATCTCCAAAATGTTTTAAGGCCCTGGTAAATAAATTAGTAAAGATTGTATCCCTCGCAGAAGACAAAGCTGCCCTTAGCAGGAGGGCCCATGGCTGGTTTGTAATTCAGAGGTACGCGAGGGCAAAGCCTCAACCATATCTAGGAACAGGTTTCTCGAGAATCACAAAAGAAAGATTCTTGCTTCTGAGGTTGGGAATTCTATTCTACCCGCAAAGTGTTATCTTCCACCATGGAAATGCACAGACACTTCAAACCATTGTAGATTATGCGGAGAAATCAACGAGGAAGTATTACATCTACTATGCATCTGCAATGGCTTGGGAGCGGAACGAAGACAGCTATTAAAGCCGTGCCCGATTGCAAGCCAGGTACGATTGTGCAGGCAGGCGGTAAAGCCTTGCTTCGAGGGCAGCAACGCCCGGTTGGCCTGAAGCCTTGTCCGGTTTATTGGTGCAGCAAAAGCAAAGTTAAACTTGGAAGTACTCTAACAAACTGGTCATCAGTTCAGGCCCACTGGCCTCTGAGGATTGTATAACAATACTGTTCGTAAGAGACTCTCATGGTAATTCTATTTATCATCATGGTTCCTACACACTCTCTTGCGGCCACATTGGGCTGGTGGCCAACATAGCGACATACATTTTATTTACATACATTTTTATTTATTGTGCCATTCCAGGGTCAACAACATGGGCCAGGGAACAAGATGTTTACATATATGGGAATTATTTGGCACGGGGCGCAACGAACCAGGTGAGCAAATGATATGATAAACTGCAGTCTGCTACTGTCAACAACAAACTCTCTGTCGCCCGCTACAGACCTAAACACTATCAAGATCAAAATACATAACACTAATTTCAAAGGAACTGGGATTACACACAAGCCCCCAGTAATTAGCATTCCGATAAATGCTGGATTTTGCGCCATCTTATCCTCCTTACTAGCTCGAATGCAGTGCACATCGTTTTTATTCCCTTGCAATTTTACGGAATTACTGTAATTTTTAAAAGCACTTACCTAATCCTAGCATTACCAATGATGTTGTTTTGTTTTTTTAAACATATGTTTATTTGTTTGCAAAGGTTTTAATCAATCATGCAATAAAGTGAATTACTTACGTACTCACTCTCTAGTTTCTATCTCTTACCAAAATAAAATAGAACTTCAGAAAGTGCGGACCTGCAAATAAAATCAATCACTAAACATAAAAAAGACATAAAAAAGTAAGCGTATACAAATTATTTTAAAATAGAAACTCACCCAATAAGCTAATAAAAATAAAACTTAACAGCCTCAACTTCTACAAGCTAATAACACATGAACATTTAAAATTACTGACACTCTTTTTTCTTCCAACATAAAAGAAAACACCTGCTCCACTTAACAACATCCTCAACGGAAATGCTGCAAAAAACTGTAAAAGATAACAAGAACATGCATGTAGATATAAATAATAAAAGTAGTTATGTAATTTTACATGTAAATAAACATAAACATTTTAAAATTGTAACTATTTATACTATTACACGACTTTCAGACAGGAAACAACGTTTAGATCGCATGTGATACAACGCATGCCATTACAACTCGGTCGTTACAATGGCTGCGCTGTTATGTCACACACAAGTACATCGCAAGTTGTTACAACAACTTCCTGTAGGGGGCAGACGGTGTTGGATTTATAATCCAACACCTTCCTTGCTGTTGCACAAACTGGAGTAGGAATAGTAAATTATACTATTCCTAAGTCTAGCGCACCCCCTACAGCAAGTCATTGTAAGGACTTACGATGTAATGGTTTGCGACTTAAAAATGCAGTCATTGTCACAACTGCATTCTAATGGCATGCGATGTATAGCATGCGTACTAAAGACATATATTCCTTTCAGACAAAATGACAGAGAGGGCCAAATATATGGCATCCCAGAAAGGAAAACAATTACTAAGTGCCATGGGCTTCAAAAAGTGCATAGATGGAAAATGTGAATTGTAAATTGCCTGAATATTATTCTAATGCATGCTATAGCAGGGCCACCACAAAATATGATCTTGTAATTAATGTAAGGGAACACTACCACCACCCAAGTGTGCCAGAAGTTGATATAAGGGAGGTATTTCAGGATATAAGATAAGCAAACACTAGCTCCCAGGAGCCCCCAACCAAAATTCTACAAACATATACTCCCTAGAGTCCCTGAACATATCACAGGTCAACTATCACCTATACCCACTTTAAAACATGCAATTGCATGAACCAAAAAGACAACAGCGACACTCTTCCTGCCCCTAGAAGATACCAAGATATAGACATACCTGAGCACTTAACAATTACACAAAATAAGGAACCCTTCCTGTTATGCGATAACCTACCCAATGGTAGACGAATTCTAATATTTTCAACTTCACTAAAACTAATTCATTGTCAAACATGGATGATGGACAGAACCTTCAAAATGTGTCCCAAACCATTCCCTCAGATGTACACAATGCAATGTTAACATCAATACACAAATATCCCTTTTATATGTGCCCTACTACCAAATAAACAAAATAGCACTTACTCTTAACTATTAAACCACATTCAACATATAACAAATAACTATATACGAACAAAGAATAGTCAGAGACTACGAACAAGCCATGATATAAACATTTAAAAAATGTACCCACACAAAGTCATAAGAAGCTGTTACTACCCTTTCAATCAAAACATATGTAGACACCTCATATGCTGCTCCTAGGCTGCAAGATGTTTGGCAGGACAGCCATGGTCCCGCCAAGCATATTACAAGCATCCTTCTAGCCAGGCTTTTCATGGGTGTTCCCGCACCATGAATAGCCTTGAGGAGAGGTAACAAAGGAGGCCCTACAGGGGTCCCCTGTGCCTCGGACATATGTGGATGCACACAGGGGGGCATAGCATGTGTCCCCTGTTTGCATGCACATAGGTTCCTTCACAGCATGGACTTTCGAATCCATGCTGTGCAGAAACCTTGTGTGGCGTTCCCATTGCGGTGTCCTATTAAAAGGCATCTCTGCCTTTTAAAGGGTACCGCAGGGGGAACCGCCGCAACGCACCGCCCATCCACCAGACCACTGAAAACTAGTAATCTGGTGGGTGGGCAGCAGCGACCTTCGACGGAGCAGTTTGTACCGCCATGCCACCGCTCTCCTGTAAGGTCATAATTAGGCCCTAACTGTAGAGTATGCTACACGTAGGAAATTTGACTTGAAAATGAAAAAGAATGATAGAACTAGCCTATGTCTCCATAGCTGATATAGCTAACCACTACAATTTACTAGTAGAAAGTCCTTTCCTCCAACAAAACAAATACAAACTAAGCCCCTTAATGGATTATTTCAAAGATACTTAGGTTGGCAGACTACATCACTCCACACACCGAAGTCAACCCAAATTCCACATACCATAGCGGAATGTCTGTGACAGCACCTTGGCACAGGAAGCCAAAACAAACAATACAGTGAAAGGATGTCACAATGCCTTTCAATCCACAAGCAGAACCCTAACCCACACTCTTCAAATTCATAGAAGACCTATAAAAAGAGCAAAGCTAACAACAACTATGAATGGAGCAATCTGTAACCCATTGTGCACTTCAACCTAGCAACAAAATACAAAAAAATGTACAACATGCTAAAATTTAAAGTCAACCTCTTCATAACAACAGAGTAGATCGCTTAGCAATATTAGCCACAAGCATGCTACAAAATAAATACTCACCCACAAAACTCCCCAAAAACTATAACATAGTCTTAACCAACATGACAAATCATTTTTTCTATAAATAATAAGCATATTATTTGATTACATCAGTCAACATATTAAATGCAACCCTAATCTTAAATAAGACCAATCTAATAAAATGATATAAAAATTATTTCTATAAATATCTAAGTCTCATCAATCTAAAAGCTCAAAGAACAAACTCAGTCCGTAATGTAAAATAATTACAACACATTTAGAATAACAATCACAGAAAAGTTGGAAAAGTAATAAAATATAACACTTCCCACTAAAAAGAAATAAATTAAATGTCTTATTGTCTGTAGCTGCAGATCATCTTCTGTGTCCATGTAGTAAAAATGTATAATGCACCACAAAATTGAAAAAAATCTTTTACAAAAAATGCAAAAATAAAACCAATACAATAGAATCTGAGAATCTTAAAAAACCCTGAAAAAGAGTTCAAAATGAAAACCCGAAACCAAAAATAATCATAGTTAAACGTATTGGTTTACTATAAATTAAAGAAAGATTTCCTTAAAAAAATAGTAAATCTAAATGCACATAGGATATGTACGTAGTGGAAAAACCTGCAAAGTAATGCAGAAAACCCAACCACAAAACGTTAAAAGTGTATAGCCATTACACTTAATCACCATTAAGCAGGTAACAAAACACAACATACCAAAACACATCGATAAATTACAAAAACGATGCATGAAAACTCAAATTGGCACACTAGTGAAAAACATTACAAATAATACATTAAAATGTATACAAATGCCACAAACAACACTATAACCACTGAATCTTCCCCCTACATTTCCTCTCCCTTCGAAACCCCAAAAAAGAAAACCTTTAGACAGGACTTACCCATTCCAACAAACAGCAGCACCTTGCCACGGCCTCAATCCCAGAAAATAGACCAAAAAGGGCAGAAATAGGTTCCAAAATAAAAGTAGAGGTAAAAAATGTTTTTTGCTAAATAAATAAAACACTATCTCCACATAGAAATAAATGGGAAAATAAGTCAAAATTATTGTATAACTATAGTAAAAAATGTTTGTCAATGGTAAACTATAAATGATATAGCTGTATAAGAAATAAGCAATTATTCAATATATACTGGAAAGACATGTTAAAATACAGTTAATAATAAGCCTATGAAACTGTTCAAAAAAATAATAGTAATTTTAACAATAGAAAAAAAAACTGGAAAGTGTACAACATACACTAACTAGTTGGCACAGGTAGGTACTTGTGACAAATAGGGACCCTTGCCTCTCGTCAGGGTAAGGGGGAAACACTACTAAAATAACCCATGCTAACCCCCTTGGAAGGTTGTCACCAGCAAACAGGCTTATCTCAGAGGCAGTGTGTATAGCATTTGTGAACACATACAGTAATCCAGTGACAACACTACGGATGGACACCACACAGTTGTATATTAAAAATAAGTATTCTTTATATGGGTTTACCACAAGACCACAAACGACAAAAAAATCCACAATACTGTACTTGAAAAGGTAGAATTAACTTAGTTTTCTTTAGATCTTAAAATGCTACACTTTGAGTCAATGTACCTTAAGATGCGACACGCAGGGCAACGAAAGTGTTGCAAGAAAGTTGATGGGATAGTCCTTTACACGCAAGGACGGTGATGCGCTAAAGATCTGGTGCAGAAAAACAAAGATGGCTCTTTCTCCTTAATGCAACACACACTTCCCGGTGATGCGGCGGCGCCTGCTGTGACTTCGGTCCTCTTCTCTGGTGATGTGAGATGCTCAACACGATGCGAGCCGCGACAGACCCTGTGACATGCTTCCCAGTGATGCGGCGGCCTCTGTTGCGACGTCGATCCTCTTTCCTGGCAATGCGAGTTGCTTCCACAATGATGCGAGCCGCGACAGGCCCTGCAACACTCTTCCCGGTGATGCGGCAGCATCTGCTGCGACATCGATCTTCCTCTCCGGCGCTGAGACGCGACAGACCATGCAACACACTTCTCGGAGATGCGGCGGCGTCTGGTGCGATGTCGATCCTCTTCTCCTGCAACATGCTTCCCGGTGATTTGGCGGCGTCTGCTGTGACGCCGATCCTCTCCACCGGCGATGCGAGGTGCTTTGTATTGTGAAGCAGCAGTGGCAGTTCAGCGACACGCTTCTGGATCTTGAGTCGCGCTTCCAGCTCCTTGCGACACGCAAGTCCTCAAAAAGTCCAGCACAACTGCAGGCACTTCAAGAGAACTCTTGGGGAGCTGGTGGGAGAAGTCTGTTGTGCCTGAGACTTCAGCAGGAGGCAAGCTCTGTTCTGAAGCCCTTGGAGATCCTTACACACAAAGGGGCATATTACCAAGCAATAGCAATAATTATCGCTATTGCTTGGTTAGAGACAAAAATTTACCGCTGAGCTGCGGCGATTTTTACCGCAAATAAAGCTTGGTATTACCAAGGTTCATCTCAAATGCGATAAAAATCGCCGCAATGCATGAATATCGCTGAAAAGTCCGCGATATTCATGCATTACCGAGCTAATGCTCTTAGCCATGTTATCCACCTCTCATTGGATAACAAGGCTAAGAACTGCTCAGGGCAGGTGTTAGCTTTTGGAGATATTCGCGCTTAGCGCGAATATCTCCAAAAGTTGGTAATAGGAGATAGCGATGTTAGCGACTGTTTTCAGTCGCTAACAGCTTGGCACGCCCACTTTGCATCTCATTAGTGATAAATATCACTGACATGCAAAGTGGGGCCCAAGATGGTCGCTATCTCCTACTAGCTGTCGCTAACTGGTGTTAGCGACAGCTAGGTAATAGGGAGATAATTTTATCTCCGCTTTCTTGGCTTTTAAAGCCAAAAAATCAGAGATAAACCCCCTTGATAATATGCCCCAAAGTTCCTCTCTCCTTTCTTTGGCAGTCAGGCAACCACTGCAGGGCAATCCCCCAAGCAGCACTTCAGTTTAGGGATAGTCTCTCCTTAGTGTCTCTGGTTTCACTCCTCAGCAAAGGTTTCTTCTTGTTGTCCCAAAAGTGATCTAATTCTTGGGGTTGGGATCCCTCTTTTATACCCAGTTTTTTTTTGTTCTCTGAAGGCAGAGAGGCCTTTGCCTAGTTCAAACAGTTCTGGTCAGTCCTGGAGCACTCTGTTTACATGACTCCTTCTTTCCTTTCACAGTGCAGGGCAGAGACATCAGACGCACCACAGGAGGTGGAATCAGCATTGTGGAGGGAAGGCACAGCCCCATTCAGGTCCCAGGTGCAACTCCTCCCTCCCATCTAGATGCAGATCTCTTTATTCACCACTGGGCTGACTCACCTTGTCTCCTGGAATCCCCCAGCCCCTGTCACTCAAAGTACAGTCAAGGAATACACAACCTAGCAGAGGCAGGCTTGGATGGTTAGACAAGAAAATACCTGCTTCCTAAAAGGGGTATTTTCAAACACAGAATGTTAAAATCAACTTCACTAAAATATGTATTTTATCATTCTGAGTTGGGGCATTCTAAACTCGAATTTATACCATGTTCCCTGAGTCAGTTAGGATTATAAAATGTAATAATCTAACTGCCCATTCTGGCTTTTGGGTAAAAGGTAGCCTTGCAATAGTGAAATACGAAAATGGCTGCAATTCACTATTAGGACATGCCACACACATAAGGGCAAGTCCTACTTTATACTTACAATGCACCCTGCCATTGGGCCTACCATAGGGGTGTCTGATATGAAGAAAAGAGGTAAGGCTTAGGGACTGGCAAGTGGGTGCACTTGCTCAGTCAACATTGCAGTACCAGACTCCACACAGGCTCTGCAATGGCAAGCCTTAGACACACTTTTACAAGCTGCTTCCGTGGGTGGCACAATCAGTGCTTCAAGCTGACCAGCACCATTTGGTTTACAAGCCCTGGGCACTACTGGTGCACTGTACTGGGGTCTGACAGATAAACCAAACCATTCAATCATAGATTCACTAATCCATACAACAAATTACAATAGGGAGCACTTGCACTGTGGCACTAGACAGCAGTGGCACAGTGCCCAAAGCATCTAACTCCAGAAAAAACACACACAGCCACAGCAAAATAGAGGGAAGACCCAAGCCAAGGTGCCAGATCTAACAAATCCTATCTAAAAATCATTTATTTAATAATAAAAAAGGTTTTTCCAAATATAAACGTTTTTTAAATAGAAATATATTTGTTTTAAAATGTAAAAATATACATTAAATAATCTTCCAAAAAATAATTTACATGTTATTATAATAGTGAAAATATATAAATGATAATGTTATTTATCACAATAATACAGCTAACTACATTTTAATTATGCTTCTAAATACCAATGATACTAATTGAAAAACATAGGACTTGTGGTGGTGGTCTTCGATGTTTCCTAGTGGTTGCAGGTGGTCCTGAGGCTGCAATATACTTGGCGGCGCCATAATACAAGTCTCTTCACAGTTATCATGGCGTGAGCCCGCCATGAAAACCTTGGCAAAGAGGAAACAAAGAGGGCTGTACAGGGTGCCCTGGTGCCTCACGCTAGGAGGACGCACAAAGGGGTGAACAACATATGCCCCGCTCTGTGCATGCACCCCAGTACCTGCACGGCATGGACTGCAGCAGTCCATGCTGTACAGGTACTGCCTTTGACGTTCTCATTGCAGTGTCTATTTCAAAAGCATCGCCCAGGGAACGCCAAAGAACCATCCACCATATCAGGAAAAAACTCCTAACCTGGTGAGTGGTTGATATATTGGGTTTGGCGGTGCGGGAGCAGGGCCGTCCTGTTACTATATCTTCAAACTCATAATGAGGCCCATAAACTACTCTTACTACCTAGAAATATAATTTTAAAAATCATTTCATACTAAAATAATTAAAGTTATTAATCACACTCTGACGTAAACAATGTTGAGGAAATTGTTACACACTAAAGGGGGGAATTTTACTATTCCCACTCCAATGTAAACTAATTTAAGAAAGGTAGTGGACATTAGAGGGGTGACATTTACTATTCCCATTCTAATTTAAACCAATTTTAGTAAGGTGTTGGACAAATGGGGTGATGTTTACTAATTCCATTCCAATCTAAACTAATTTGAGCAAGATATTGAACTATACGGGTGACCTTTACTATTCCCACTCCAATCTATACCAATTTGAGGAAGGTTTTGGATACTTAAGGGCTGACATTTACAATTCCTACTCCCTCTAAATGAATTTGAGGAAGATGCTGGATAATTGAGGTGTGACATGTACTAATCACTCTCCAATCCATACCAATTTGGGGAAAGTTCAGACATTATAGGGGTGACATTAACTATTCCCACTCCAACCTATACCATTTTGGGGAAGGGTGTGGGCATTGAAGGGATGACATTCATTTACTATGTCCCACTCCAATCTATACTAATTTGGGGAATGTGTTGGACATTAGGGAGGGTATCATTTACTACACCCATTCCAATCTAAACCAATCTAGCGAAGATGCTGGACAGTGAAGTTTACAAATCCAACTCCAAACAAAATCAATTTGGAGAAGGTGTTGGACACTGAAGGGGCGACATTTACTATTTTTAATGCAAGCCAAAACAATTTTGGGAAGATGTTGAACACTAAGGAGGGAGACATTTACTGTTCCTATTCCGATCTAAACCAACTCAATGAAGATGTTGGCCACTAAAGGGGTGAGATTTACTATTCCCACTCCAATTTATGTCAATTTGGGAAAGGTGTTGGTCACTACAGGCAGTAGCGGCCTGTGGAGGGAGTTCCGTGGGGCAGTGAGGCGGGGAGGGGGAGGGGCAGGGTGGGGGGTAGTAAACACCGGAATATGGATGAACGGAGGTAAGTAAACATTTAAATCAACAAAAGGAATTATGTTGTACATTGCATTTTGTGATGCAGCGCACAACAAAATTTGTTGTATTTAGTTAAACGTTTACTTACCTCCGTTCATCCATATTCCGGTGTTTACTACCCTCCACCATGCCACTCCCCTGCCCCACGGAACTCCCTCCATGGGCCGCTACTGACTAAAGGGATGGCATTTACTATTCCTACTCCAATCTAAACCAATTGAAGGAAGATTTTTGGACACAAAGTAGGTGATATTTACTATTCCCACTCCAATCTAAACCAATTGCAGGAAGCTGTTGAACACTAATGGGGTGACATTTGATATCCCCACTCCAATATAGACAGATTTGGCAAAGATGTTGAACACTAGAGGTGTGACGTTTACTATTTCCACTCCAATTTAAACAAATTTGAGGAAGGTGTTGGACACTAAAGTGGTGAAGTTTACAAATTCCACTCCAAACTGAACCAATTTGGAGAAGGTGTTGGAGACTAAAGACGTGACATTTAGTATTTCCAATCCAAGCCAAAACAATCTGTGGAAGATTTTGGACACTAAGGAAGGTGACATTTACTTTTCCCATTCTGATCTAAACCAAATCAAGGAAGAAGTATGCCACTTAAGGGGTGACATTTACTATTCCCACTACAATCTATACCAATTTTGGGAAGATGTTGGTCACTAAAGGGGTGACATTTACTATTCCCACTCCAATCTAAATCAATTTCAGGAAACTGTTGGACAATAATGGGGTAATATTTACTAATCCCACTACAACCTAAATACATTTGGCAAAGATGCTGGACACTAAAGGTGTGACATTTACTATTTCCACACCCATCTAACTAATTTGAGGAAGGGGTTGGACACTAAAGTGTTGAGGTTTACTAATTCGACTACAAACTAAACCAGTTCAAGAAGGTGTTGGACACTAAAGGGGTAACATTTGCTGTTTCCAACTCATCCCAAACCATTTTGGGGGGGTTTTGGACTCTAAGGAGGGTGCCATTTACTATTCTAATTCTGATCTAAACTAGTTTGGGGCAGGTATGGGCACTAAAGCTGTACATTAAAGCTGAATGGAGACAAAACGGAGCTCATGCTCCTAGGCACTGCTTCACCCACTCTACTCCCCTCCATGTGGCCTGGATGTTTGGGCACACCTCCCATCCCCAAAGAGAGTGTAAAAAGCCTGGGAGTATGGCTGGATAAAAACCTCTCCTTCTCCACCCATGCCACTAAACTTTCCGCCATCTGTTTTGGCCTACTTAGAACACTAAGGAAGGTCCTCCCCCTCCTCCCAATGGAAGCAAAACAAGTGGCAGTTCAGGGCCTGATCCAGTCCCGGCTGGACTCAAATAACGCTCTGTATGTGGGGGCCCCAGAGCTGTCCATGCGAAAACTGCAGGTCGTCCAAAACTGCGCAGCCCGCACGTTGCTGCAGATTCCGAGGACGCAGTCTGCAAAACCCGCCCTGGTTGCCCTACACTGGCTCCCAGTAAAGCAGAGAGTGGCATTTAAGGCACTATGCATCGCCCATCGAGCTTTCTGGGGGTCTGGTCCAAGGATCCTCAACAAACTGGTTACTCAATACCATCCTAACAGAAACCTCCGATCTACGGAAGCCTTTCTAGCCGTAGTCCCAAGAGTGCGGAGAGCCAGGACCGGAGGAAGGATGTTCTCCCTAAACGCCGCGAAGATGTGGAACACACTCCCGCTACAAATCAGGTCCAATCCCAACTTACTCTCATTCCGAAAGCAGCTGAAAACTTACTTGTTTGCTAGATCCACCTAAGCTCGTTTCCATCACTCATCAGTTCTGTTTTTTTATGCCTTAGCGCTTGGACGCCCATTGGGCAGCAATCGCGCTTTACAAATCACAATACAATACAATACAATACAATACATTTACTATTCCCGCTCCAATCTAAATCAATTCAAAGAAGGGGTTGGACACTAAAGGGCTAACATCTGCTATTCCCACTCCAAAATATACCAATTTGGGGGAAGCTGTTGCTCACTACAGGGATGACATTTACTATTCCTATTCCAATCTAAACCAATTGAGGGAAGGTTTTGAACACAACGTAGGTGACATTTATGTTTCCCACTCCAATATATACACATTTCTGCAAACTGTTGTACACTAATGGGGTTAGATTTACTAATCCCACTCCAATCCAAACACATTTGGAGAAGATGTTGGACACTAAAGGTGTGATATTTACTATTCCCACTCCATTCTTAACTAATTTGAGGAAGGTGTTGGACACTCGGGTGTTGAATTTTACTAATCTGACTCCAAACTAAACCAGTTTGGAGAAGGTGTTTGCAATCCAAATCAATTTTGGGAAGGTAGTGGACACTAAGGGGGATGATATTTACTATTCCCATTCAGATCTAAACCAATTTGACGAAGATGTTTGCCACTAATGGTGTGACATTTACTATTCCCACTCCAATCTATACAAATTTGGAGAAAGTGTTAGTCACTAAAGGGATGACTTTTACCATTCCTGCCGTAATCTAAACCAATTTAGGGAAGGTTTTGGCCCAAAGAGGTTGATATATACAATTCCCACTCCAATGTAAACCACTTTCAGGTAACTGTTGGATACTAATGGGGTGACACTTACTGTTCCCATTTCAAACTAAACAATTTTTGGGAAGGTGTTAGATACAAACATTTTGACACTTACTATTTCCACTACAATCAAAACATTATATGCAAGGCCCTGGACACATAAAAATGTATATACACAATAAATACTTTCTACTCACATCTATTTTATGATCTATTAAATAAATTAAACATTTCCCAAAAAACACAATAACCCAAACCAAAAAACTATTGACGGATTAGATAATGGACGGTCGGACAGCCATCCGCTGTTGCAGCAGTCAAAAAATCATCCGACAAAAAGTCGGTAGTCCGACCACCCAATTATGATATGACAGCCATTGTGGTGGTCAGTAAGTGCTCATTTACACTGTGGCTTGTGCTGTGGTCCGTGAAAGCTGCTGCAGCACAAGATGCAGTGTAAATGAGCACTTCGTGCACATCCATGCACCGAGTGCTGAGGCAGGCACCACCATCAGAATTATTATGTCCCTTTATGACAACCTTCTCATGGTGGACTCCTACCATGAAAAGGTTGTTGGAAAGAGTGTGGAGGGACCCCAAATAGGGCCCCCATGTATCAGAGCCCAGTAAAAAAATGTGCCTGGGAGCAAATGTAGTGCCTCCCTACTGTGGCACTTTTGTGCATGCATTGTGTGTCATGCACGACATGGTGTATGGCACGTGGTGCATAGATGTGCCAACGGTGCTGCAGGGCAGTGGCAGCTGCTGTGGCCCCTTTCTATGGCTGCAGCATGCCCCCCGCCGTAGTACCGCCAACTTCAGACCGTGAGTCCGGCGGTCCCATTTTAATACAGCGGTCGGACCACCGCATGTTCTTTGGCCGTCTCTCGATTGCCACTATGATGGCCAGGCAGTCCAACTGCCGTTATCATAATCAGACCTTAGTCTTGGAACTGCTGCAATGTAAACTACTTTGCTCCAATTTCCTCCGCCAGACACTATCTATGGGTCTAGGATTTAGTCAGGAAAAACTTGTACCAGGAAACCCAGTTGGTGAAAGGTTGCTACACAAGTAGGAAGACAGTACAAAGTTCGCAGACAAGCTTAGTTTCAGCGAGTACATGGACACACCCCAACCTGAATCCATGGAAGAAAACGTTCAAAGGGCAACAGAAAATTTGGAAACTGTCACTTTACACACGAGGGTTTTCACTGGCAAAAAGTTTTTACACTTGATTGAACTATTTAAAGGTTTGGATATAGACTCATTAGATTTATGTGAAACGAATTTCATGATTTTAAGGTGCACTTGGATTTCTTGGAGCACCACATGTATATTTTTGTTCATCCTTGACTGAAACAGCTAAAGAGAATTATACAAAAATGCGTTTCTTCCATCTTTCACTATCAGGTAGAAGGTGGAGTAGGATCTGGGGGTGAGAGATAGGGGAATGTTTAGTTTGTGTAACGTTAGAGAGGAGTCTTTAAGGCGCACTTTTTGAAAGTTTAAAGAGATACTGGTGAACATAAAGAGCTTTAAAAAGGGCACTGGCTTTCTTTAGCTGTATTCACCTGGAAAAGCTGCTAACTCATCCTGGTTGTTAGGCAAGATCTGCAGCTAACTGAAACGATTGAGAGGTACTTTGACATCACGGTGAAGTAATTAGATGCATCTTTTGCTCATTTTTAATCTACACTAACTGTAGCCTAATTGAGGTAAAATGATCTTGAGGTTGAGTCAGTGGTATGATCTAGATAATCGGCTGACATCCAATTATTTTCAAACTGTGGTTGATCAAGATATTTTATTATGATATGGGAGATGGTTATATGGATAGAATATTTTTACTGATCTTTACTGGAGTTGTTGTATTATTATGAGGCACTTGATGACTTACAGCCAGATTCATCATTGTCCCGTTTTGCGAGTCCTTAATAACGATTATTAAGGAATCGCTATTAAGGACTTGCAAAACGGGATTCATGTAGGAATCGCAAAATAAATTGCGATTCCTACAGCTTCCTTATTTGTGATTAGCAAATTGCTATTCGCACATAAGGATGCGATTTCAAGGGTGCAGGGGTGTCCAAAGGACACCCTGTAGCACCCCTGAAATGTGAAATTACACTGATGTTGTGCACACACATGTCCAAAGGACATGTGTGTGTGTAACATGCAACTTAGAAATATGCATTTTTCTAAGTTTTCGCTATTTACCACGAGGTTTGACTTTGTGGTAAATAGCGGTCCTAAATTGCGAATTCGCAATTTTTAAATGTTTCATGAATAGCATTTAAGGAATCTCTTTTTGAGATTCCTTAAATGCTAATCCTCGCAAATTTGCGAATTCTTTATTAGCAAATTTTGCAGTTGGGATGATGAATCCCAAATGCAAAAATTGCACTCGCAAAGGGCCAGATTCTCAGAATCTGGCCCTTTTGCGAGCGCATTTGGCTTGATGAATCTGGCTGTTAGTGTTTTAGTATGCTATGGCCGGAGTGTGGATTGTCAAAATCATGCTAAGTTTTCAATTGATTTTAGTCATTCTAAGCTACAGGTATTTCTAATTTATGTAATGTCATTGTACACCTCCCAATCTTAGATCAAATGTCATACATTTTGGAGCTAGGGCATTAGTGCATCACATTTAAGTTATAACAATATCCAAAAGACAAAGCAATATTTCCCATTAAAACGTCATGCAATATTTATTTAGATGTACTTTCGGTTCGAATCTCACAGTGATAACAAACATACTCCACCACACATATTAATCTTTAATTTAATGGAAAGGCAAGATGGATTTTCAGGTCATGGAAAAAATCAGCTTCTCGAAATGTCACAGCCACTGCTCTGTGTCTGAAAATGTATTTGATACATTCTGTGTCCATAAATCTTTTCTTTTATAGTTTGGAATTTGGGAAATTAAATACAGTGTGTACATGTGTTATCTACATAATAATATTTTAGCAAAGACATTCTGTTCAACTTCAGTTAGTTTCAATGTATTACATAGTCACGATTGTTGTGGACCTAATTTATTTCTATTCATACTGGAATGGACTAGTTAATTTAAAATTTTTATTAAGGTTTTCCCAACCTGAATATTTAAATTTCTTTAGAAAGGTTTTTAGAACTTTGTGTTTTACTCTTTTGCGGAAGCAGGACTGTGTTTCATTCATTTGGCGCTGTTTCGATGCTTGAAAGCAGCATTTTTGGAAAGTACTGTGCACTTCTCAGGAAGCTCTAATGGACACACTGGACAGCATGGGCCCAATGCTATTATCAAACAGAATTTTCAGCAAAGGCATGTGCCCTTTCACATGGCATTTGGCCACTCCCTGGAGCATACTGACATGCACAGGGGGCAGGAACCCATCAATAAAAGACGGCACTTAATTCCGATAGGCGGCACCCATGAATGAGGCGTTGTTAGCAACACTAAAAAGACACTGACAGCTCAACTGATGAGACCATGCCCCTGAATTCAGTGGGGCACTGTGGGCTGAAAGCAGCTCTGATTAATGTGTTTCATACCGACCCGATATTGTCCCACGTATGTCTGTAGTAAATGAGTATATCCGTCTGCCGGACAGGAGATTTGGAACAACAAGCAAATTATATGTGCACAGAAAAAAAATGTCTGTGTTCCTCGAGGGCTGTTTGCAATGATGGATAGCTGATGATCTTCTGTCCACCAGCCTCCGAGGCCACTATGCTGTCTCCCTGTGTCTCAGTTCCCCAGCCCAGCCCTGCCTACATCAGAAGCGGCTGAATTCTCTCAGTGAGAAAACATATCTAGCGTTCAAATCTATCTTTGTACTGTCACTCCAAAGAATCTTTCAGAACGATTATCCCATGTATTAGAAATTTACTTTAAATGCATGTATCATCAATTCTTTTGAACCTTTAGCATATTCGATTTTTACAGTCTTCTTGCTTACCTAAAATGAAAACCCTTCTAGAGTATAAGCGCTTGTCACTGAAAAGCTAAAACATGAATAATATTATTGTCTTTTTTAAATTCCAATAATTTTTCCATAACTGAGAGCTCCCATAGCTGACCTGCAACTTTTCAAAATAATTTACAATGACATCTTAACTTGATTTCACTTCCACTGATTGGTGTCCTTTTATATTCCACAATTTTGCTTTAGGTTCAATTTGTTTTCTAACAAAACATTCCATAACAGATAACCGCTCCCTGTGGTGTTCACTACCTACCTCAAAGGAACTTGCTTAAAGTAAATCTGGAAAGAATTGACATCAGTGCTGGATGATGCTTTCTTCTTTAATATTTTTGATTCAGGCTTAAAGCTGATGCTACAATACTTTGATAAATTGGCTTGAAGTGAAAATCCTCTCTCAATGTGATTTCAGTCACGCGCATTCAAGACTACTAGAGTTTAGAAAGCCATTTTCCATTTGGCTTAAGGCAGAGCGAGGAAAAGAGGCAGTCAGGAAGGGTCTGAAAACCAGGGTAAAATTCGTGGCCTGTATCATATTTTACTCTATTCTGCGGTGGTGACATACTAACGCTGCTGGTTCTAGCACAAATATTGTGGAATGATTAGTTCACACAACACAGCAGAACATGGGAACTTGCTGCCCTGCATGAACAGGAGAGCGCACAAATGCTCCATATTCATATGCACTTGTGCACTGTGTGATTAAGCATGGGCGGAAAATCCGTTCCGCTCACGGATTTCGCGGATTTTCTGTAAATTCGCAATCCGCGAGATTCGCGAATTTCCCGCAAAATCCGCGAGCGGAACGGATTGGGTCAAAAGTTCAAGCTGACTTTTGTAACTCTTTTAGAATGGCGCCGGCAAGCTGCCAGAGCCATTCTAAAATAGTTACAAAAGTCAGCTTCAACAGGAAGCTCTAATAGATAAAGTAAAGCAGGTGCTGCTCAAATTCAGTTACACAATCATTAATCACCCCAAACTTGGGGTGATTAATGATTGTGTAACTTAATTTGACCTTCAACTGGAGCACCTGCTTTACTTTACCTATTAGTGCTTCCTGTTGAAGCTATTTCTAGGTATTTTAGAATGGCGCTGGCAGCTTGCCGGCGCCATTCTAAGTGGGGCTGAGGGCAGAAGGGCACAAAAGTGGGACAGAGGGCAGAAGGGGACAAAAAATGAGTGGGGCAGAGGGCAGAAGGGCACAGAAATGAGTGGTACAGAGGGCAGATGGACATAAAAAACGAGAGGGTGGCAGTGATTAAGCAGGCAAAACCCCCCCCGCGAAATTGCAAAGCGCCTTGCGAACACCCGCGAACACGCAAAGCGCCTCGCAAACACCCGCGAACACGCAAAATTAAAAAAATCTACAAATTCGTGCAAATTCACGAATTTTGCGGATTGCGAATGTGCAAATCCGCAAAAAATTCACCCATGCTTATGTGTGATGCCTAGCACCAATGCAGCCACACTTGTACCCTAGTGCAAAAGTGCCTGCGTTACGGGAAAAATTGTTTTTGTGCAGAAAGCAAAGCATATTCACCTTTCTATTTGTGTAGAATGCAACACATATGGAATGGGGAAGTACAGAGGAGAACTATAGATATTTCTCCTCTTTACATCTCGGTTGGGTAGGTGCGCCAGTTTGATGCAAATCCAGGTTTAAAAGTCGTTGCAAATCTGGTATTGCCTCAAATTACAAAGGTGGATGCATTGGAATGCCCATGCTTCCCCCGTGTAAGGCCTACCTACTGCAAGGAAACGCAAGGCAGTGCTGTGAGACATATTGCTTTTCTTTGTATTAACTAAATTGTGCAAAGCCATACCAAGTGGTATAATGACTTAGGACCTTATTACGAGTACGGCAGTTCTCAAGACTGCCGTACTCGCAGTGGCAGTCCGACTACTGTGGGTCTGCCCACAGTATTCTGAGTGTGGCAGTTGGACTGCCACAAGACCGCCTGCTCTGTTGTCATCAAGGATCCCGCTGCACTGGCAGTCTGCAACCAGCCTCAATATGCTGGTGGTGCAGATGCCTGCACCACCGAACATATTACGAGTTGGCTTTCCACTGCCCATTTCATGGCGGTGAGCCCACCATGAAAAGGGAGGGCAAATCCTGCTGCTTCTGGGCCTTGGAATGCATGCAGGGGGGCACATGTTCTGCCCCCCGATTCCTGCACCGTGTGTCATGCATGCCACATTGTACAGAAATGTGCTGAAGGCACTGCTACTACGGCATCCTGCAGTTAAGGCTCTCCTATAAGCCGCCGCAGTAAGACTACCCCAGCAATGGCCGTCCGCCCTGGATTATACTCGTAATCTGGCATGCAGGCGGGCACACAACGGGCTTGGCGGTCCTTCTGATGGTGCGGTGGTGGCGTAGCTAGGCCCTTAATAAATGGCAAAAAAGATTTTGCCATTTTGCATCAGGGCTATGTCACAAAAGTGATGCAACCTCAATGTGAAATCATAGTAAACCTGGGCTCTGGCTCTCTGAAGAGCTCGCTGAAAAATCTAAGAAGCTCCAGCACACGTCTTCGCAACCCACCCAAAAAAACATAAACATAAAACCCTCTCGCATTCTTTTTCAGGCAATGCCCCCAAAGTCTGGAGCTCTCTTCCAATACATATCAGAACCAAGGCCTCCTTCATGAGCTTTTACAAGACAATTGAATGAATTCCTCCTCAGTCAACACCTCATCCACTGAGGAATTGCTTCCTTTTTCTATGTAGGTATCTGGCAAGGACTCTAAAATGGTTCGACACTCGACACTTGAATTATACTTTTTTATACTGTATTACTATGGATTATCTCTGATAGTATTTTTTATTGACTGATATTGCCTGACAATGTTGTACAGCGCCCTGATACTCCCACGTCTATCCAGCACTATAGAAAACTCTCTAACTAAATAAATAAGCTGTTAGTAAAGTGCATTTCGACAGTCTGCACAAGCATGTCGGTGGGAGGGAAGCAAATTGTGAGTTTACGTGGAAGATAATCATAGCTATCAATAAGCTGGTGGGTGATGTGGTATCTGGTACCAGAGGTTTGAGGTGCCCACTTCATCCCAATTCATGGATTCATTTTTTACGAAAACATGAGATTGGGTTTCAATTTTTCCCACTCAGATTTGGGCCCATGACCACCTTGCTATGGCACTGAATGAAACTCAAAATTAAGGAAATATCTGATGAATGCCTGGCATAATTAGCCGTTGTGGGTGCTCAGAGTCTCCACGCCAGGGTTGCCAGATCCGTAATTAAATGACATTTACCTTGCTGTGAAGAGACCTCACACCCCATATAACCTCCATGTCTGTCATCAGTGATGTAGACTGATGTCTGGGTCTCTGTAGGTGAATGTTTTTTGAAGACATAAAGCAGTTCAACTTGATTGCTGTCACCTTGGTAACAGTTTGTAGATTACTCTGTAAATCCAGTGAATATCTTACCTATCTTTGCTCCTAATCAGTATTCATCCCGTCACTGTGGAGAGTTTAATGCTTTTGTGGAGGAAAAATTCTAGTCTAAACCAGAAAGAAACCAATTAAGATTCTATTGACTCAGACCGAGGCGCACTAGCTCCTTTGAGCAACCTACTGGAGGTTCTGAAAATCGCCATCAATTTTAAGCCAATCAGTATTACACAAGCATTTTCTTGCCATGTCCCTCAAACCACAAAATTACTTTATTTTAGAAAATTAACTGGTCATCTGCTGCTTTCCGTTTGACATCCATGATAAATGCTAACATAACCTGTTCACCAAGAATCTAAGGCTTCTTATTCTCTGACATTGGCGGTGTGGCTGCGGGCCGCCACACCAGTGCTCTAGTGCCACAATCCCAAAGTCAATTCAATTTCAATAGTCTTTATTCTGTCATAATCCTGACCATAAAAGCACAAGATAAAAATGCATTCTAATCAAACAATAAGCATAAAAAGTCAATCAGAACAACTATATTCGATTCAGTGGACCATAAAAGTTTAAACATACATACATGGAACTTTACAAGGATTTACAAGTACCAGTTATACAATGTTTAAATAATTAATTCACTAAAACCCCCAAACCAATCCCAACACGCTTAGTCCCTTGGTCTACAGCCCCCCTCGAAGTCTGCCCAGGGACTCACAGAGAGATACATTACACCTGGACTGACTATAGGTATTCGTGGGCCACCCAGATGCATCATCCCACCTGGGAATACCCCACTATTGTTCTCACTTTGCTTATTCTTTTTTCTATTCTCTTCTCAAGTTTGAAATGGGAAGGGATGGACCTAACCGTTATAATGGAGAAGCTGACGGGCGTTGGGGAGAGGGGTGGGTCTTTTACACCTGGCATGATTGGGATGCTTCAGTGGGGAGGAGGTAAGGGGAAGGGGATTTTCAACATTACACTGAGCCAAACGCACAGTATGTTTTGCAAATGATGGTTTTTTGGGACATGCACATTTTGAGGCGTACACGCTTACAGAGCACAGACCAGTTAAGACTAGGCAGACACGATGACACAGGAGGATAACACTACACTAAGAGTGATGTCTTGGAAGGTCAGGGGCCTGGGAACTCGAGGAAACGGAGGCAAGTATTAGCTAACCTAGACAGACAACAAGTACACGTGGCACTATTACAAGAGACACATCTCGACCCGAGGGCCCAGAATCACTTTGCCAGTACATGGGCGGGGTGTTGGGTCTTTTCTTCCTACTCATCTTATGCCCGTGGGACAGCCATAGGCTTCAATAAACAAATCTGCTTTGAGATGGCTGGGGTGATAGAAGATCCACAAGGCAGATATGTTGTTGTGTGGGGGAGACTAGGTAGAGACTCAGTCACGATTGTCTGCTGTTACGGCCCTAACACGGATAGCCTAGAATTCTTCACTGACCTGTGGGGCAAAATTCTGACAGTTGAGTCCACTCACATAATATGGGGGGGGATTTCAATGTTGCCCTGCAACCACAACAGGACAGATCTAATACGGACCCACCCCACTATACCAATGCACAGGAGGCGCTGAAGGGTATAATTGAGGAGGGTGGACTGATCGATAGTTGGAGGCACATGCACCAACAAACACGGGAGGGCACACACTACACATCGCACAGGGGGACATGGGCAAGGACAGATTATATTTTGCTATCGAGGGGATTGGGGTCCAGTGTACACAATGTGATGCGCCTAGCAAGGACATTCTTGGATCACTGCCTGGTGAAGGTATCACTTATTCCACTAGGATATGATAGTCCTAGGCCAAGCTGGAGGTTGCAACCAATGGCTTTGCTAGATACAGTTTTCCCGACGGAGTTAGGAGAGGAAATCCAGGACTTCTTTGCTCAAAATAAGGGGTCGGTTGATAGAGTTGAATTGATATGGGAGGCTTTCAAAGTCACAATAAGGGGAATCTACATCTCAAAGAGTTTCGGGGAACTAAAAGATATACGGCGCACACTACAAAACCTTGAGCAGGAATTACGGGGGTTGGAGAGACAAATAAGTGGCGGGGAGAAGGGACAAGGGCAAAGCAACTTCAGAGAAAAATTATCGGAATACGAGGAAGCTGCACAGAGGTAGTCAAAGTTTAGGGGACGCTACTGGGTTGCTCTCAGATACGGGGAGGGGGAGAGACCGGGCAAGGCATTAGCGGCAGTGACAAGACGCCCATGCTTCAATACTCACATATCGGAGCTACAGGGACCGGGGACATACTACAACGGGACTCATGAGACATATTGGACACGTTCATTATGCATTACAACACATTATATACTTCTCAGAGACATGGCTTACCTGATCTGGAGGACTTCATGAGGAAGATTACGCTTGGATGGCTCAGTGATACACAACGAGAGTTCCTTTGTCTCCCGTTCGGTATATGAGGAATCCCTGGAAGTAGGGATACTTCCCCCCTCGATGAGAGAGGCCATAGTCACATCCCTATTGAAACCGGAGAAAACCCTAATTCTTGCGACTCCTATCGGCCATTGTCACTGATGAATTATGACACAAAGATATTAGCAAAAGTATTGGCTAATTGGCTATCCCTACTAATGGACAAACTCATGCTTCCGGACCAATCAGGATTTGCGCCCGGTAGGGCAACGTCACACAACATCAGAACCTTGTTCTCCCTGATCCAGACGGTAGCACGTAAATTTCCACTCGCTGCGGTGTTCCTAGATGCCACCAAGGCATTTGAATCTGTGGAATAAGACTACATGTTCGGGGTATTGCAGAGGATGGGGTTCCCGCTCTTATATTTATCATGGCTCAAATTACTGTATCATTAACTCACAGCCAGGATATTGATTAATGGTCATCTGTCCTGTCAGCTTACAATCTCCAGAGGTACCCGTCAGGGGTGCCCGCTGTCCCCACTCTTGTTTTCTATAGCTGTAGAACCTTTAGCCTCTAGACTGCGTCAAGTACATCAAGATATAGCGTTCCGCTGCTGTCTACTCCAAATATTAATATCACTCTATGCAGATGGTATAACGCTATACATCAGAGATCCCCAAGACAATATTAACCCACTATTGCAGGAGTTTATAAGATTTGGTAGACTATCTGGCGTTAACATTAAGTGGGGGAAATCCCAAGTCTTTCCGCTCACACCAGCAGTGACTCACTTCCAACTTGACTTCCCCCTAGAATGGTGTCACACAGACTTACGATATCTCGGCATACCCATTACCAGGGACAGAGAAGAGACCGTAAGAGCGAATTATGGCAAGGCCATTACCCGGTTAACTACCAACATTACGCGCTTGATATCATTGCCCTTCTCGCTGGCAGGACGTGCATCGCTCATCAAAATGATAATACTCCCGCAATTTCTTTATTTATTTCTTAATGTTCCCTATCATCCTGGGCGCTTCTTCTTCACCACATGACGCCCAAAACTCATTAGATTGCTCTGGGGAGGAAAAAAACTGAGACTTAAATGGTCAATACTAACCAAATCGTACGACCAGGGGGGCTTCGATGTTCCTGACCTTGAGGTCTATTTTTTGAGTGCTCAGGCGCATTATGCCTACTACTGGGTGCATCCTCCTCGCTATATATGCCCCAAGTAGCGGTGGAGGGCTGGCTCGCAGATTCAATACCCCTGAATGGACTGATATACGGCCCTGCACGCACTTGCGTGACACCACCTGCTACCATCACTGGCACGGTCGATGCGTGGAACCGGATAACATCACTCCGGGGCTTTTTGCCTTCTCTATTCCCCTAGGATGCCACTGTCATATCATCCTAGTCATCCCTATTACAGGAAAAGGGATTCCTAGACTTATGTAAACGAGCTCATATCAGCACATGGGGAGACCTTTTTCACGAAGGGTCATTTCGTGCACTGGAGCAATTCATGCAGGGTGTACGCACACACCCCTGGATGTATTCCTATATGTACGGCTACGGCAAGGAATGCAATAGATTCTTCCCGACTTCCCACAGGAGCCGGAATGCCTGATGCCATTGCACCTACTATTGGGATCCACTGATGGAAAATTAGTATCAGGCCTATACAGTGCTATACTTATGCACAGAGTGGAAAGTATTAGCCCAGCTAGGCTACACTGGGGGAAGGATTTGGGGCGAGACATCACTGATGGCAAAATTGCTGCATGCAGACGTCTCAGATCTCGGCTAGTTGCAGGCCGAATGTGCTACATTACAAGTATCTACATTGCCTATATTATACCCCGATAAAGAAACTTAGATTCAAGTTGACTGAAAATAACAGATGTGAGCGTTGTAAACAGCCTGGGGCGGTTTCCTGCACTTGTCTTAGGAGTACATGAGAATACAGGAGTACTGGGAACAGGTGTTTGTGGTGCTGGAACAGATGGTTGATAGTGAACTAGAGAGAGACCCAATGCTAGTGCTTCTTGGGTACACAGCAAAGATACCTTAAACGCACAGGAAATTTATAGCTATAGCGCTTTTGTTGGTAAAACGGAGAGTGGCATGCAGATGGGGGAGGGGCCCGCCCCGAAATCTAAGGAATGGATAGCAGACCTAATGTATTGCCAAGAACAGACTTACACATATGCCGAACTGCTGCAACAAGCTTCTAGACCCATAGACATATGGGGGCCGTTACAAGGATACCTCCTCTTGCAGGGCTCCGAAGACACGCCTACCATGACCTCCCTGACACATGATCAATAGAAGAGGTTTTTAAGTAATTGGCCATTGGAAGAGAAGGAACCTAGTATAATAACGGGGAGAGATAATGTGCTAATTATTATGTATGGATTGTAGCCAAGGGATAGCTCAAACATGTCACTGAACTGATGTTTCTGACTACTCTGTGTCGTCACTCTGTATATAAATGTGTTGATCTATGTAAAATGCTGGTGATAGATTGTGCTCTGAAAGGGATAATTGATTTCCATTAATGTTTCGATGTGCTAAATCTGGACCTGTCTCACTATGTAATGATTTCAAATTGCAAATAAACGTTTTTTTTTTAAAAAAAAGGTTAATGCAATCCTTGATACCTTCCCTTAAGAACGTTAAGCCTTCAAACAACCACATTTTAGCCCAGAGAAGCAATGGGGCAATACTAATTTGGTCCTTATATCATCCAGCCCTACCTCAGAGTGACAAAAACTATATGGGCACTATTTGGTGTCATTAATAGCCTTTTAATGAATTTATTTTCTAAGATTTCTAACTGGCTGCATTTATGATGTCACCACTCTCCTGCCCCATAGGATGCGACAGTGAAGTATTTCACTTTGTATAAAGTAGTCATCTCTGTTACCGGCTTGTGGCCTAATTTACAGGGAAAGCAAAAAAGCCCCTCCATTATCCGATTAGTGTTTTGTGCCCTTGTTATAACAGAGGATCCCAATTCAATTTAATATTAAAAACATTCCCCAAATATGTCAAATGAGTCACCTTATCAATAGATTATCCTGTATGCTAAATTTTCTTGTATTGGTTGGTTTGGGGCCACACACCATGATGTATGATTTAGTAAAATTAACTTTTAGGTCCAATTCTGACATAATATCTGTAAAAGCAATCAATGTTTTTGTAGAATATTAACTGTCAAGGCCATTAAAACACTGTTGTCTACAACAATTGAACCGGGTTACCTCCTACTCTGGGAAAGTCAAGTGCCTTCTCAAATGAAAATGCCTCAAGGCCATTTGTGTATAATAAAAAGAGAAATAGAGCCAATATGCACCCCTGACAAACACCTTTTGTGGAAACAATCGGCTTAGTCTTCTCCCCCTGGTACCGCATCGTATGGCAACAGTGGTGGATGCATGCAGCCTATGCATGAGGGAAATAAGGGGTTCTTCAATGCCAAGTTTCTCCATCTGTCCCCACAATTTCTCCCGATTAACAGTGTCAAAGGCATTGGATAATTCTATGAAGGCCAGATGGATAGACCCTCTCCTGGCCTTCATGTACTTAACCATAATCAGAGACAAATTAAGGCAGTGTTCATTTGTACCCATCCCCCTCCTAAAACCATATTGCGTGTGTGACATAATTCCCTCTTTACTTGGCCAGGTCTCATGGCGGGCAAGGATAACCCTCCCCAACACATTAGCAGTAGCGTGAATTAAAGACTTGGGCCTATAACATGCGGGGTCATTCTTACTGCCCATTTTTATATACTGGTACCACTATGGCCTCCTTCCAAGATGTTGAGATGGGACCAGTTATCGCTGCCTTGAAAACACTTTTCAGGAGTGGTGCCCACACATGAGAATTATTTTAAACAGATCTAACACCAAAGCCATACTGCGACCGCCCAGCAGATTCCAACAGGAATCCACTTTGGGAAGTCCTGCTGTGGCTGGCCCACAATGGTGCAGGACCAAGACTCGTTTGTTAGCCTTAGCAAGGTAATGCAATGGGAACACCATTGATCATTTCTGTAAGGTATGGACAGTTAAGTCCTTGCCCTGCAGGAGTTGGGGGTGCATACAGACAGGGGGCACACCATGAGGCCCCGTGTATGCATTCCCTGGTGCAGAGGCACCAGGGGGCCTCTTCCTCACTGCCACACTTTTCAGAAAAGAGCATTTAAAAAAACAGGTTAATAAAGTGTTTCCTGTTATGAAGTAGTGTTGTTTAATTTATCCCTTTATACCTTTTTGTTCTACTTATTCATCTAATTGATGTTCCTTGCCCAGGTATGGGAGGGTAATATGGGCAGAACCCCTGTTCATTTCACACTTTTCATAGCAGGCTCGCCACCATCAAAACTGTGGGAGTGAGGAAACTACTAAAATGTTTGGCGGTGCCGCAGCAACGTTACCAGCATATTATGGAACTCAGACCACTGCAAGGCAGCTAGGGATCATGGCTCGTAGCGGCAGCATTCCCATGGCGGTCCAACTGGCCTCTTGTTATAGGGCATTTGGACCACCAGTGTGTCAATTGACGCAACCCCCACCCCCGTGGGTTTGGCGGTCCATCAGACTGCCATACTCAAAATAAGGCCCTTATTAATAGTCATAATATTCAAGAGGGAACACCATGGTCTAGCTATCCCTACTAGGTTATCTATTGTGCTTGCTTTACCATGGGGAGGGAGTCCTTGGAAGGACCAGGACTTCAACATTTGTGATGTAATCCAGGAAACCAGAAAGGTAACAGATAGGAGATTTATTGAAGGATAACAGCTTGTACATCCACAATCTTGAGGAGACAGACTTGCACTGCCTAACTCCCACATATAGAATGTAGAACCAGAAAAGAGTCATAACAATTCTAGAAGTACAGGAGGAAGGAATACAACAATTCTGTTCTCGAAGTTTCTCCTGCAAAGAAGTGTCTGAAGGTGGCACTCGTTCCTCTATAGAATAACTTGTCAAGGTTCATTCAACTCCTAATATTCTGTAACAGAGTGATTAGGGACTTAAGGTGATTTCCCAGTCATGGAACTGAAAAAGAATCTAAATAATTCTTTACAGCATGTCTTATTTATTTCACACATCTGTGGTATAATTCTTGCTTTGGAGGAGCTGCTTTATGTCACCTGCAGACCTTATTTAAATGATTGTTCACCTATATGATACACTATTATAGGCAAAGAGCAAAACCCTGACCTTAAAACAATACAGAAGGAATTTCATATGGCCGCCAGTATAAGGGACTGACAAGATAGTCCTTGCACTCCTCCTCTGCCATATATCTGCGTATCTGCCTAAATGTTGTTTGGAGAGTTACACTTCACTGTGGGTTTGTTTCGGGTTTTCTGGTTTTCCTTGCTGTTGGATCATAACGTATATTACAAATGGAATCTTGCAATGATAGGTTCATACATTTGTGGTTAGGGTTTCTGAGGCTTCTGCTGGGGCTGGTGAGAGACAGTAATTCCGTTTTACAGATTGGCCTCTTGAAGTCATGAAGGATAACATTGCTCATAGTTGCTGCTGTTCAATGAGAGGGCTGTGCACATGTGTAAAAGATATTGGGGTTTCAATAATGCAATACTTCAGTAAACAGACATCGCTAATGGGGCAAAGAATTTAAACAGACTTTACTGTGCATAGAGGCAAGTAAATATTTTTACTTTGGTGATTCTAGGAACAATTATTGTTTTAGACAACTAAACATGTGGCCACTGTCATAATTTTTCGTTATTCTATGAATACGCTACGTGTGCATAAACATAACTTGTGTATTTTCAAATCACAGAGCTAATATCAAAGTTAATATTTATCAAACACTATTTATACATTTTCTTTTAAAGCAACAAAGTAAATGAAGCATAGACAATAAATATAACTGGTATTTTCCTATTGGCCAAGGTACATTACATTTGAAACACAGAAGATATGTATGTTCTCCAAAGTGACAGCAGGTCCTAATATCTCACTTGCATTATGTCCAGTTCTATATTTAATTTTTTGAATCCGAAAGAATTTTTTAGTCCTGGGATGTTGGTTAAGTCTGGAATGTACAGTAAACTGTGTTTTTCCATGTGAACCACTGAGTTTTTCCATTTCCCATTCCGACAATTAATTTCCTTTCCGTTTAGGTCATGTATTTTATGTTTATGTTATGTGTGTTATGATGTTGTGAAAATATGAAGATATTTGTATGGGTGAAATGAATCTGGCACAAGAATTGTAAAGAAATGGACCCTTAACAGCCACAGGCAGGGAGGGCGGCACAGATGCCAACGTCAAGGAATGAATCGGTGAACCAAGGGCTGCCTTCATTCAGTTAAAGAAGATTTGGAACTCCAAGGACCTAGCACTGCAAACCATGATCAGGCTTTTTTACAGAACCATCTAGCAGCAGACTTTTCAATTCCCTGCTCATGAAGAAATCATGAAAAGATGCTGGGGCTGGATAGGTCACACCGTTCCCAAGCACACATCAAACACCACCAGACAAGCCCTCACCTGGAACCCTCCAGAGAAAAGGAAAAAAGGAAGGCCAAGAAACACCTGGGATCATGGCATCTAGCTGACTGCATGGAGATGGTTACACTTGGTGTCAGATTTAAAGGATGGAGATGGCTGCAGAGTCCTCATTGAGGGCTTATACATCAGGAGGGTTAGTAGGCATAAGTATGTAAGTAAGTAAGTAAGACCCTTAACAAACAGTTATATTTGCATAGAGATTTACTCATGTTTTCACATTGTGGGTCAGGACATATATTGCGCACCTGTTTTGGGAGAACTGGACATAAAAACTGTGCACCTGCACCTACTAAGGCCGGGCTGTTCCTCATTGTCAACTGGACTTCCTCAAAGGAGTAGAAGGCTACAGAAGCTAATTTACCTTGTAAGTCTATGTTAAATCTCCGACTTGAGCCCTGGGGATTCTTAGTCCCTCATCAAAGGACATGGAAAGGTATACATGCACAAACGTAGATAACGTGGCTTTAGACTCAAATGATTCTATCTCTTCCATTTCCCTTTTTGCTGCTTTGACGATAGCTCATAGCCATTCCAAAAGAGCACAAAGCGTTAGTCTGTGATCAAAACGCACATGATTCTGATCCTTCTAGGTCTAAATTGTGTATATTCTGCATCCCTTCAGAGACAAAGCCCCTGTCTGGTGCATGTTTGACATTGAAACATGCCCAAAAAAAAGTGTATATCTCCTTTGTAATTACAGTATCCATGTGCAAAGGATAGAACTTGCCTTTTAGAATATGTTGTTAGAGAACCATTTTTGGTGAATTCAGTGTTACAGAAAGGATGGCAATGCTACCTTTGCACTATAAATCTTTGTTTGTCATGGAAAATGCAGCACAAGCAAATGTTTTTAGAACTATGTCTCAGATTAATTTGAGCATTCCATCCATCACCTTGTTGTTTTTGTATTTGATTACCTAAATGTGCCAGGTATGCCCTGATGTGGGTCCCAGGCTCATTGTGATACTGGAACCAGGCTATACCTGGCTGATGAGCCCAAAAATAAAGGATGAAGCCGGTACTGCGTTGTTTGTCTTCTGGTTCAGGGAGGACCTGGCCTGGCAGTTCGGGGTGGAATGTTCCCGTAAAGAGCAGCAAGATTGTATATGGATGGGTCCAAACTGAGGTGGTATGAATGGTAAAAAAACAATGGATTTAGATGTGACCCAAGTGATTGCCAGTGGCTGAGATTAATTCAAGCATTCCTTCCATCACTTTGTTGTTTTTGCATTTGATGCCCTGAGTGCAAAGGGTATGACCTAACGTGGTTCCCAAACTCACTATGCCATTGGACCAAACTATACACAGCTGATGAGCCCATAACAAGGGCAACACTATTCCTGGGTTACTTGCAGTTCTCATGAGCAGCAAGGTCAAGTGATTTGCATTTGGCTGGGTTGAAACTGAGGTGCCATGGTGTGCATAAAAGGATGGATATGGGGGGGCGGGGCCGAGCGCCAAACATGGCGGACACGCTCTAGATGAGGTCCTGAGGCCCGCCGATAAATCCTTTTGTTATCCTGTGCCATTAGCTCTCTTTTCCTCACAGACCTCCATGCATCATGTCTACTCACGCCCGGCATACCGCAGTGACGCCAGGAGACAGATTTGGCAATGGTGGTGCCGGCTGAGGAGGCTGCTCTTGGACTGGGGCCTGCTGTTCGGGCCTTGGCTGCATCATGCCCTGTAGGGCAGAAGAAGCACCGTGGTGGACTCTTGACTCACACTGCGCTTGACGTGCAGCTGTTATTCAGTGAGGATCTAGTGAGGCACCTGCCCCCCTCATACATCGTGTGGGGCACAAAATAGTCCGACTGTTCGGGTGAGCCAAAGCCTACTGCACTCCTATTGCACAACCCTCACCCACGAACTACACTGCCCAGCTGGACTACAGCCTGGCGGCGGCACCCAATAGAGGGGTGGGGAGTCACCTGCATGCGGAAGTGGCCGGACTAGGTCCTGGTGCAACTTGTGTGCCGGTTGGCTCCACACCTGCCTCTCTGCCTGTCATGGAGTGACTGCTTGCTGTTGGGGAGCCATCTCTCTCATTCTCCCCCTGGTGCTCGTACAATCCTGGCGGTGTGTGGGGTGCAGATACGTCGCCTATTAGTCTCTACTGTACTCTGCTGGCTCTGCTGGACCTATCTGTTGCCACTCACCATGACCTGTGACGAACTGCAAAGCACCAAACAAAGCACGCTTGATGGCTATGCCGCCACTGGGGCGCAATCGGCGGATCCAACGGGTCAGAGCTCTGCTAGTCCAGATAACGCTGCATTGATGGCAGCAATAAGCAATTGTGAGACGCCCTTGAATCCATTATTGGGGCGGTCGGGTCAGATGTGATGCTGATCCATCAGGACCTCCGCAAGGCAGTCAACAGGATAACATAAGCCAAAACCCGGATCTCAACCACAGAAGATACTGTTGCCTCCCTCCAAAAGAATCCATGAGCAAGGGGCTTGCGCTCAAAGCAGAGGACGCCGAAGGTAGGGCATGGAAGAACAATCTTCACTTTGTGGGGTTCCCCGAGGGATGTGAAGATAATAGTGTGCAACGATTCCTTACCGCGTGGATTAAGAGCTGGATCCCTCAGTCGTCTCTCTCTTCATGCTTCATCATTGAGCGTGCCCATCGCTATTTGATGCAGAAACCTTCGCCAGGGGCCAGGCCTCGACCCATTATAGCCAGATTCTGGAATATTTATGACCGAGACGCTAGCACGATTTCCACCAGATTCTCATTTTTCCTGACTCAATGAAAATGGTGCGGCAACATCGGCAGTCATTCACGGCTGCTAAGGCCCGGCTGCAAGATCTTAAACTACAATATGATCTGCTTTTCCTGGCCCTCTGAGAGTCATTTATAAATCACGTACTCTCTTCTTTGACACCCCTGAGGAGGTTTTTGCCTGGACAGACGAACAACGTAAATTCAAGCCACACACCCGCCACGTTTTGATTCAGAGTCGTCCTCTGGAGAGGCCGTGCAGGGCCTTCCTAAGACTAAAGGAACGCAAGCCGGAGGTCTCGGTTGAGGCGCCCTTCAAAATCCAAGGTGCTTCTAGTTCCCGGGGGGATGGCGTTTTCCGTGACCCCTCGCCGGCGTACCATGGAGACTGAAGACTGCAGGCAACAGCTTTATATAGATCGGACTGGCTGGTGAATGCTAATGCACTTTCTCTATTTTCTTTATCTCTTTCAATTATACAGCACTGATATGGGGTTTTTCAGTACTGTGATTTGGTTGCTTACTATGCTGATGCCACTGTATATGGGCCTAAGTGAGGCCTCCTCCCCAATTTTCTTTTCTCAGCATCTGAGACTCTAGTACTTGGGGATAGTGCTATGGGGATCCGTTGGTGTAGGGACGTGCCTCGTCACTGTTGGGGCCGTGGTACGACGCTCACCTCGACAGATACTTCTACTGTTTTGAGGTATAGGGTGGGCTGGGTGGGGAAGGGACAGGATTTCTTGATTTGTTTGATGTCATATGTTATTGCCACCACATCTTTTGCTATGTGTACTTTTGAGATTGTTAATGCCAACCATTTTATCAGGTTCTTAACTGTAAGTCATCACCGTATATGCCACAAGATTTAACCGGGGTCGAGAGTAGAGAGCTCCGAGTCCTAATGTAATTTGCCTTCTAGATAAGATTAAATGGGGTGCTGTCCTGTGCCAAGCCAAGCAACATAGGGCAGGGGTTCTCTGCTTGCAGGAGACTCACCCGGTAGGCACCAACACACCTTGTCTAGGATGGTTTGGGTTTGAACACACTTACCATGCTGGCTTCACTCGAGGCTCCAGGAGAGTTGCAATCCTCATACATCACAGTGTCACTTTTGTTCATTGCCGCACGTGGTCAGATCCGCAGGGTGGATTTAATGTGATATACAGGACTCTATATGGGGAGCCCATTATCTTAGGTAGTGTCTATGCCCGTCCCCCTCTCTCGTGGTCTCTAGTTGAAAAGTTGACAGTGTTCTGGACCGACCTTCTGTCGGCAGTAACAATAGTTAGGAGGGACTTGAATGTTGTTATGTCCTCATCACAGGATAGATGGCCTGCTATGGCTGGAGTTGCAGAGCCTCCAGATTCCAAACTATTGCCCCTGGTCTGCGGCTTGGGGTGGGTTGACTTGTGGGGGACTATGCACCCTGACACACAGGTATACACCTATTTCTCTAATGCCCATGATGCCTTTCTTCCATTTAGATTACATCTTCCTTTCAGAGACACACACAAATAGACTGACCGAAGTTATGATTCTCTGCAGGGGGTTATCTGATAATTCCCCAGTGTCCATTCTCCTTTCCCTGGACCCCAGGTGTTCCCGATTTTGGTGGCGTCTGTCACCATAGTTACTAAGGGATGAGAAATATAGGGCACATATGCATACATATTTGACGGACTATCTAATACATACCACTGACACAGTGGACTCGCCCGTCACCCTGTGAGATGCTATGAAACCCACTCTCCAGGGAGCATATATTGCCTACTGTACTGCCCAGCATAGGCTGCGGCGTGATAAGTTGCTCAGAATTGAAGTTCAGCTCCTTGATTTGAAGCACGCTAGTAGAGAGGTAGCGGGACAGGCTACACACAGACAATTGCTGGCAATGCAGCAGACGTATGCCAGTGAGCTTCTTAACGAGGCCCGCCTTTATTGGCTTGCTACACGTGGCCAGATTTACTAGTGGAGAAACAAATCAAGTGCACTGCTGCACTGCCTGTGTCAGCAGGCATTGCGCCCCCAGACACTCCGGAGTATACGTGGTCGTGATGGGACTACGCCTACAGACCCATCCGCCATTGCTGACAGTTTTGCCACTTACTTCGCTGACCTCTGTACCTCCCAGGAAGTATTGCCTGCTGCCACGGTGCAGAAATGTATTGACGACTTCCCTCCCTGTGCTTTGTCTGATGCAGCAAGAGACGCGCTGGACGCTCCTCTGTAGATAGATGAAATCCTGCCTGCACTATTGGCTATGCAAGTGGGAAAGGCACCAGGTCCAAACGGCTACCCTTGTGAGCTCTTTCAAAAATATCAAACCCAACTCTGAAAATCCTATCTAGCAGCCTTGGAGGCTTCCTGTGAGTGTGGAATCTTTCCGTTCGATTGGCGACATGCTGAGATTGTTGTGTTCTTGAAGCCGGGCCGTCCACCGGAACCTTCTCGTTCTATCGCCGGATTTCTCTACTGAAGGTGGAAGCTTCTAGCTAAGGTAATTGCAAATCATCTAGTCCCATACATTACAGAGCTGATCCATCCTGATCAGGCAGGATTTATGCCTCACCGCGCTACACGATATAACATCAGGCGTTCCCATAATGCTATCGCTGTGGTTGATAAGCTTGACACTCCTGCCACACTTCTTTTGGCAGACATGAACAAGGCTTTTGATTCCCTCAGTTGAACATATCTTTTTGCCTTGCTATATGGCCTCTACATCGGCCGCCAGCTGCTCCACTTCCTTTGCTTGTTCTACGCGGACATAACTGCCTCTAGCTATGGAACTGCTTGCGGCTTGGATACGGATAGATTTACCGCTATGCGGTTTCACGTGGGCACCAGGCATCTCCGATCTCATTGCGCTTTATGCAGATGATGTTTTATTCTTTCTCATGGATCAAAATCCGAACCGCGTCTTCTACGCATCATGCAGATCTTTGGCGAAATCTCTGGCCTCTATATGCACCGGGATAAATCCTTTTTGTTGTCTCTTGAGATCGGCTAGGCGACTGGTCGCAGGAGGTAGTGGTGGACCCAGAGGGCTTTAAATATCTGGGAGTTTATCTCTCTTCGTCTCAGACCCTGGCGTGGAATAAGAACCTCGCTCCCCTATGGGCCCGTTTGGGAGATCAGACACGAGTGTGGTCCCACCTACCTCTGTCTCTGTTTGGTAAATTCGCTATCTTTAAAATGATCTCCATCCCTCGTCTCCTGTACCATTTAGAGAATTATCCCTATCCGATAAAACCTACATTGTTTTGCCAATTGAATGCGATTTTAGCCTCCTTTCTCTGGGTGGGCAGTATGGCACGGGTGGCTCTGAGGACTTGCTTTCAATCTACTTACACAAGCGGAGTGGCCATTCCAGATATTCAGACATATCACATGGCCTCCCATCTGCTTGTCCTCAACGATTGGTGGTATGGTGACTGCCGTGACCCGGCGTATGTGGTTGAGCGTTGGCTGTTAGGGGATAATGCCTTCTACATGGTTCTTTATTCAGTGAAATTGCTTTGTGAGCTACCACCAGCCACAGTGACAATTTTTAAGATTTGAAAGGCACGCTCCGCCAGATGGGCTGGGGGGGAAACTTACTAGGGAAACTCCACTGTGGAACATTGGCCAATTGCTACAGCTAACACGCTTGTCCGGGTTCCAGGATTGGGAGGCCATTGGGATTGACACATTGGGAGCAGTAGTGCCTGGATGCACCCTTAAGTATTTTCTAGATATACAAACAGAATAAGCCATACCCCGTATGCAATTATATCGGTATCTCCAATTCGGACATGCCTTTACCCCATAGCTGTCTCACCTGCTGAAAAAAGATTTTTATGGTCAACCTAGGAGACCGTAAAATTACTAAAATATATCACACACTTATTAACAACACCCCTTCCACTCTTTCTAAAACCATAGAGGCAGGGCAGAAATATCTGGGTCCCCGAGAGGAGGATGACTAGGTGGATGCTCTGGAGTCCTCGTGAAGTGCAGCAATTGCGGCTCGTCTGCGTCTCATCCAGTTTAAATACTTGCACAGAGCCTATTATACCAGACACAGATTATGGCGTGCTGGACTCATTGCATCCCCACATTGCCAGTGCTGGAAATCTATAGAGGGTACATTCCTCCATAATGTGTGAACATGCCCAATATTATCAAAGTTCTGGAAGGGGGTGTTTACATGCATGTCGGAGGTCTTGGGATACACCGTTGCCTTATCACTAGGTGTGAGCGGGAAATCCGTTACGCTTGCGGATTTTGCAGATTTTTGGCAAATCCGCAATCTGCGAATTTTGCGGATTTCCCGCAAAATCCGCAAAAAAAAATCCGCGAACGTAACGGGTTCAAAAGTTGAACCCCCACTCATACAACTATTTTACAATGGCGCCAGCAAGCTGCCAGCGCCATTGTAAAATAGTTACAAAGTTAGCTTGCACAGGAACCAATAGATAAAACGAAGCAGGTGCTGCTTTATTGTATCTAAGTGCTTCCTGTGCAAGCTAACTTTGTAACTATTTTACAACGGCGCTGGCAGCTTGCTGGCGCCATTGTAAAATAGTTGCATGGCTGGGCACAGGTCTGCAGCTCACTCAAGGGACCCCTGCGCCCTTCGGGACGATTGCATAGTAACACACACATGGTCTCTCGAACTAGTTGATGCTCAAATTCAGTGACTCATTCATTAGCCCAAAAACAATCGTGAGCGTCGTCGAGGCTGGACAGGTGTGCCTTCTTCCCAAATCTACAGTGGAAAATCAGCTGTGATGCTGGATAGGCTTTGCATCCTTGACTTTCACGAGCGCAATACCCGTGCTGTTCCTGTGATCAGGAGCTTCTTTCTCTTCATCTGCTGAACTGATCTTTCTCTGACCTTTTATTCACACAAGAGGCACATACCCTACTGGGCACATTGTGTTTGCACGTGTTTCTGCAAGTTCGCACGCGTTTTGTACAATTTTGCAATTTGCGAAATTGTACAAAACCCTCGCGAACTTGCAGAAACCCGAGCGAACATAAAAAAAACAAATCCGCGCGGATTTTGCGGATTTTCGCAATCCGCAAATTCGCAAATCCGCAAATTCGTGGATTGCCAATCCGCAAAATCCGCTCATGCCTACTTATCACCGACACTTGCTCTACTACATATTACAGAGGACATAGGTGGGAATAGATATAAGGGCCACCTTTTATTCCTGGGCCTTACACAGGCCAAACGAGATATTGCCCGGGTCTGGAAAGGTGAATCCTCACCGTCACTTGGGGTGTGGAAGAAAGGGCTACATTTTTGTATGGGCCTGGAGCTTCGGGTCTTCGTGGCAAGGGATACCCCCATAAACAGTACAAAATTTGGAAAAGGTGGGCCAACTATAGAGGATTATATCTGGAGCCTCCTCCCCACCTCATCTGATGCTGAAGAATCATTACTATGATACTACTTGACTGGCATTTATGTAGTGTTTGCATTCACTTTGAATATGGATGGCAGACATTTTCTCTTTATCAGGGGTTATTATGTTTCTTAAAAGGAGGCAATGTGGCACAGATGTCCTTTTGTTTTTTCTTTCTTTTTTCCTCTTTTTAGGCCTTGCCTATGCAGCGCGTACGCGCTGCATAGGATGAGACCTAATGCCATTGGCAGAGCTTTTTCAGCAAAGAAGTGTACGTGTTGCATTGCTTGCAATTCAACGCATGCACATCTTGGCGATTTCCTTTCGGGAGCCCGCAGCCCCATATGGTGGCGTCATATGGTCGCATGCTTCTGAAAGGAAATCGCTAATGCCCCCTCCCTCTGCTGCCACTTTCACTGCCGCACAGTTTTACTGCAGCGCGGTCAATGCTTGTTGCCTTTTGGAGCGAATATTGCGTTGTAAGGTTGCCGTCTTCTTGGGGCGCTGACAAGGTGAGTTTTCCTCTTTAATATATCCAGCAATAAATGTACACATCAGAAACAACTCGTTATCTAATATTTCATAATGAAATACTACCATATGCTGTGTAAGAAGTGTATCCTGAAGTTGCGAAATAGCACCACCGTGTGGCTGGTACCAGCATTTTATATAAAGTGTCCACGCTAAAGCAGCGCTTGGAACACAAAGGCTGACGAGATCGATAGACAGCTTAATAAAATCTGAAGTTTCAACAAAAAAGTAGTGATGCATCTCGATGGATGCCATGCTGTACCGCTGACTGAAGAAACCACACACGAGTGTGTTAATAGAGAATCCAGATGTGGAATCTCTTGAGTACGATCCAAGGGACACCCGCTCCCCCCAAAAAACTCACTCCAAAGATGAGAGAGAGAGACGACTGCCAAGAACACGGGAATTTGGCGCCTAGTGTGGGAGAGAGCTGTGAGTAGGTTGGGTAGAGGTGGGCAGAGGAGCTGCGAGGAGGGTGACCGGGGAGGAGGGGCATGGAGTGGTGGTCACCAGGAGCCAGTGGACAGAGAGTGACTGTCATAAGCCTGACTGATATCAGGCGAGCACTAAGAGGGCTGGGGTCAAGGCACTCCATGGGCGTCCACAGGGGGGGCAAGGAGGGGCGCTTGCCCCCCCTGGAGCGACCCTCCTTGACCCCCCTGCGGACGCCCAAGAAAACAGTGACTTCAAGACGGGGTTCTCACTCTCTTTCCTCTTCCTTTCTTTTATTTGCTTCCCTGTGAAATGGATCCAAAAAACAAAGACGCTTTTGCTGGAAATGTCATATTTTTCAGACATTTTAATTCCAAAGTGCAGTATTGGGAATAAAAGGCTAAAAATATGAAAAATAGATAAATAACTAAATGAAGTAAGACAGAGTGGTAGCAAACTGGCCAAACTGATTTTATTCACACTGAAACACATTAGCGCCACTTTTACAGAGTTTGCCAGTGAAGCGCTATTTTTGTTCTCGTCTTTGTTTTCCCTGGACTTGGAACTAGTGCACCAATCCTGGAGGTACTGCAATGTGTGGATTGGAAAACAAAATGTGTACTGCGGCTCTGCGTCCAGGGATGTGGTCTTTTTACCATACTTCTTACCTTTTGTAAGGGTATAAGCAATGGATATTGAAATGGGTCCATTCAGGGCCCTGTAGTCGTGGCCTTAACTTTTTAGGCGAAAGCACTCACTGAGTTCTGAATAATGAGTGTAAAAGCATTGATGTAACCATGTTGTTCCTGCTTACATTTCCCATGGTTTGCTAAATTTTGCATTCCCTATAAGTGTTTGCTTTTTCCAGGATGTTGCAACTTTTTTGTTGTTGTAGGCCGCATATTGCTCTTGTCTAGTGCGTAATTTAAATTGAGCCGCATCCAGGTGTTTATAGCGGGCAACAATTGGGTTGTAGTTGAAGACAGTGGGAGTTTTTCTCAGTGGGGCAGTACGGTGTTCAGTGGGGAGAGGAAGTGGCACTATGGTCAGAGCTGCTGAATTGGGAACTAGGAACCAGGTTCAGCCTTAATAATCAGTCCACCAGACCACTCTCCTGCGAGAGCACAATCACATGCTTGATTTTAGAAGGCTTCGCAACACCTTAGAAGTCCTGGTGTCTTCACCCAGCAGGTGGACCCTAGCATGACAAGTGTAGCTTAACCTTCAAGGCTTGTCCACCACTATCCATGCTGAAGTTCACCTCCAGTCTTGCAGGCAGGCCTATGAAGCAGCACACCCTAAAACAACAGTCACTGAGGTCACAGGACCCTTGAGAATGGCCAGCTCTAGGGCAGTGCAACCAGTGTGACCGCACCGGGTGCTGACTTTAGGTGGAGGCATCATGTTTGCAAGTATATTATGGTTTAAAAATGCTTGCTGACTCCTTCCTGGTCTCCAGCATTTTTTTGCAACAAAAAAAATGTCATGATGACTTCTGGTGATTGAATCACTGACACAATTTCGATCTCCAAAATATCGACCTACAGGAATATCGAGTCAAAAATATCTAGGGCAAGAATATCGACATCCTATCTACAACATGGTAAGTACAAAAATATCGAAAAAATAATATAGATGTTAAAAATATTGTTTTTTTTTACATATAAATGTAAAATAAAGTAAATAACACTAATAAATAAATTCTACATAGTTAAAAGTATCTAATAATGTTTAAAATTAATAAATAATACATATATAATAATAAAACATTATTTAAATATATACAGTAAATATATAATATATATGTACTGAACAATAAGTTGTAATATTTATTTTAGTAATTTATAAATCAATAAAATATATTCTAAATTACAAATACATTTACAAACATAAAACAATAACATAAATAAAATGTAAAAAACATAAAAAATTAAATATAATTTTAATATTTTTACAATTAATTATATAAAACGTTGGATTGCGTAAGGGTAAAAATTACTATTCCCACTCCAGAGAGTGCAACAGTAGGGAAAGCGTTGGATAGCATAGGGGTAAAAATTACTATTCCCACTCCAGAGAGTGCAACAGTAGGAAAAGCTTTGGATAGCGTAGGGGTTAAAATTACTATTCCCACTCCAGAGAGTGCAACAGTAGGGAACGCGTTGGATAGCGTATGAGTAAAAATTACTATTCCCACTCCAGAGAGTGCAACAGTAGGGAACGCGTTGGATAGCATAGGGGTAAAAATGACTATTCCCACTCCAGAGAGTGCAACAGTAGGGAAAGCTTTGGATAGCATAGGGGTAAAAATTACTATTCCCACTCCAGAGAATGCAACAGTAGGGAAAGCGTTGGATAGCGTAGGAGTAAAAATTACTATTCCCACTCAAGAGAGTGCAACAGTAGGGAAAGTGTTGGATAGCGTAGGAGTATAAATTACTATTCCCACTCCACAGAGTGCAACAGTAGGGAAAGCGTTGGATAGCGTAGGAGTATAAATTACTATTCCCACTCCAGAGAGTGCAACAGTAGGGAAAGCGTTGGATAGCGTAGGGGTACAATTTACTATTCCCACTCCAGAGAGTGCAACAGTAGGGAAAGCGTTGGATAGCGTAGGGGTAAAAATTACTATTCCCACTCCAGAGAGTGCAACAGTAGGGAAAGCGTTGGATAGAGTAGGAATAAAAATTACTATTCCCACTCCAGAGAGTGCAACAGTAGGGAAAGCGTTGGATAGCGTAGGAGTAAAAATTACTATTCCAACTCCAGAGATTGCAACAGTAGGGAAAGCGTAGGATAGCGTACGGTTAAAAATTACTATTCCCACTCCAGAGAGTGCAATAGTAGGGAAAGCGTTGGATAGCGTTGGGGTAAAAATTACTATTCCCACTCCAGAGAGTGCAACAGTAGGGAAAGTGTTGGAGAAGCGTAGGGGTTAAAATAACATACTTACAAATAAAAAAATGTTTTAGTAATAAAAATGTAAACTATTAAATAAATATAAACCATACACAATGCCTATACATAATTATTAAATACATGATTATCAAAATATATTTAGCCCAAATTAAATATTAAAAAATACCAATGTATATTATTTAATCACCAATTAATAATTAACTATCAATTATATTATTAACGAAACAATTAATTTAAATACATTATTACTTAATTACATTTAAATTACTTCCCACCATATTCCCCTATTTACCCACTACCCGCAACAGAACACATTTATCTATTTATGAATTAATGAAAATTATTTACCAATTAATTAAAATGAATAACCAATTAATTATAAATAATTAGCAATTATTTCAAATTAATAAATAACGAAACATAATTAAATAATTAAAACACTTCCCACCCTATTCCCCTATAAACCCACAACCCGCTACAAAACATATTTATCAATTAATGAATTAATTATATTTTATTTCCAATTAATTAAAATTATTTAGCTATTGATGAAAATTAAATTATAACTCCTAATAATTAATAATTAATTAAACATAATTAAATTACTTCCCACCCTAATCCCCCATCAACCCACAACCCGCTACAGAACATATTTATCAATTAATTAAAAATAATTTCCAAATAATTAAAAATATTTAGCAATTAATTAAAATTAATTTATAACTCCTACTAATTAATAATTAATTAAACATAATTAAATTACTTCCCACCCTATTCCCCTATAAACCCACAACCCGCTACAAAACATATTTATAAATTAATCAATTATTAAAAATTAATTTCCAATTAATTAAAATTAATTAGCAATTAATGAAAATTAACTTATAACTCCTACTAATTAATAATTATTTAAACATAATTAAATTACTTCCCACCCTATTCCCCTATATACCCACTACCCGCTCCGGTACTAAAACATATAATTTGCTTATAAATAATTTAATTAATATATAAAATTAATACACATATAATATTATTTATTTTAAATACTTAAGTAACACATATAACACATACATAATAAAAAACAAAAACATCATACAAATATCGATATTAGTGTCATCGAAATTAGTGACATTGATATATATGCTATCGATATTACTAACTTCAATACTACTTACATCGATATAAATAACTTCGATATTACTTACCTTAGGGTCGATATTCTGTCCAACGATATTCTTGACATCGATATTCTATACCGTCGATATTTCTAACACGATATTTTGGTAGGTCGATATTTACAACTCAATATTTTGACTGTGTACCCTGGTGATTAATGTTCTTCCTAGAGAGAGATCAGAATTTTGTCTAGTGGAAGTTTTGACTCATGGAAAGGTAGCTCAGAGGGTTAATGTACCGGCTGCAAAGAATATGCACCATGCAGATCACAAAGTGCACATAATGTAAATAGGTCAGTGGGCTACTGCTTTTGTCAGAGAAATCCTTTTGTTACTTGCAGTTTATGAGTTAAAATCCTAACTTAGAGCAGTAAGCTATTAACTGTCATCTAAGAGCTGCATACAAACTGCAAGGTATAAATTAGAGCGTTATGTTCCACTCCCCCCCTAGTCCCCCCACCCCAGTGTTTGATTATCCTAATGTCCCAAAAAGTGTTCTTTTGGACAGAAATCAATTCTGATTATTAAGGAGAACCCCCAACCATGGTATTATGTTTTAAATTCCGGGTATTGTGTTTCTCCAGACCAATCACTATAAAACTATATGGGCTACTAGTATGGTTGTCATGTGACTCCTACACCTTGTAGTCTTTAGCCTTATGTAACATTTTCTATACAGTGATTTGCACACATATTGATTGTTTCTGTGTAATGTGTGTGATGTAAAGTGCTCTGGCACCCTACAATGGTATGAGTGGCGCTGTAAACCAAATTAAATGCATCTGAGAGAGAGTGGTTATGGAAAATTGGGGTGCACAGTTAAAGGGTGGTAGTGAGGGAATCCATGGAAGAGGTGGTCATTGGGGGGCACTAACAAACATTAATGCACAGGACACCACCAGTGCTATGACTGGCCCTGCCCTTGAGGCCAGTCTGCCTCACCTCCATTGGCCTTGCTTCAGCAGTAGTAGCTGCAACTCACCAGGGATTGGCAATGCAGGACTTGCACGCACACCAAACTAAGTTCCCAAAGTTACAGTCACCCGGCTTCATTCACAAGCATTTTTAACATGTGTTGCCTGTTGTGGGGCCACTGGAATTAATTATGGTGCAAAGGATGACAACATTATGCCGTAGTGTTGACTAAATTATGCATTAAGAAAAAGGATGCAGCGTAATGCAGTATATTTTCTGATATTTTTTTATTTTGACGTGTGTACACATGCTAACAGTCTCTGGAAAGAGTTTGCCTTATTAGTACCAGTGTAACATACAAACGCAGCAGTGAGAAAGGTGACCAGTCAACCTTTACAATAGCCCATCCATCCACAAGTCACATTTTATATCAACTTTTGATAGGTTTGAGTTATCATGAATTCTAGCACCAAGAAGCCAATATTGGTAAATATGTGTGCTACAAATAATCCCTAATATACATACATACATACAGTATATTCAATCTGGTGCTTTAATCATAGGCTGTTTTAAAGTATTCTGATAAAAAATGAATCGTGCTGAAGCAGCCTTGATTGGTGTTGGATCGAGGACCCGGAAGTCTGCACACCTTGCAGACAGAGATAAAGCACCTTGTCAGAAAGTTTTGCGTTTTCCCTACAGGTGGTGTTTGTTGGCCTGTGGCAGGGTCAGTCACATGTCCTGGATTCCTGGCATTTAATTGAGTCTATCCCAGTTCTGCGCCCCAGTGTTTCTTGTGCCCCACCTAGCACAAATCATGTTGGAGGATGGTGTTGATGTTAATATTTTGCCCCCCCCCTGGAAAAATGTCTGCGGACGCCCATGAGGCTCTCTGCCTGGGTTGTGCGCCGATGATAGCCTCGCTCCTATTTTGTGCGCTAGACTACAAACCCTCCCACGCAGCCGAGAAGAAGGACATACGTGATACAGGCACATATAACATTGTGCTCCAAGTCATGGCGCGTAAAAAACAACAACCTTACTTCCACAACACGTGGAGAGGTTTGCTCTTTGCTCAAGTAATTAAGCAGTAATGCCAAAACAACACGAGGGCAGGTACAAAAACTAGTTACAATCATAATTTGTGCTCCCCGTCTCGTACAATCGCTTTGCAAATAAATGACAACAAATTCAGAGCTTCCCTGTTTAATTTTTTGGCTTGAATTTATTCAGAAACGTGTGCTATGGTCTCTTACCTTGGCACGTCTGAGATGCCCACGGCCACACACATAGCTGCTAAGGTTTCAGATTGCTATGTATGACATTTTCATAACCTTAGATTAATAATGAGTGACATTTTAATGACTATGAGCGACACTTTTGCACGAGGTGAATCAAGCAATGAAGACAAGGGACGACCCGAATGACTAAGTATGGTATTGTGGTTTGTGCTTGTTCTCATATGCTTAGTATGGACCAGAGCATCCCTGGAGCTTCTGCCTCGTTTGTGTAGAGCATGGGTAGCTCCTATAAGGGACCATGTGTTCAAATGATCCAGTTCTTCTTAACTGATCTTTTTACAATGTTGGATGCTATACTGAAGGTCTTGCAAATCAGCTTGTTCTCTTCATAGTATCTTTATGTATTTGACTGCACAGGCGTTCTGTCCTGCTGCTTAATTTTCAATGCCGCCGGTTTTGATGCATTTATGTTTTTTAGGGAGTCGTAAAGTAGTGTACAGTTGCAATCTAGGCGAGATAACATAAACAGTCATTTGGGACAATTGAAGCGTCACTGCATGTCAGACCTTATGAATAGCCTTTCTCTGTTTGAACATTAACAGTGTATTGCTGTACATAAATTTGAATCTTGAGGCGCTTTTACAGGCTTGTTTCCGGGGCTGGAGACATCAAACTTACCAAAGACGGCAATGTGTTAATGAATTAAATGGTTCGTTTCATAAATGCCTAAATATAATCTTCCTCTTCCCCCCTGGGTAGTTGCTCCCCATTTCCTTCTGTACCACCTCAGTCTCCGGGCCCAGTGTTACCAATTCCTGTTACAGCACCTCTGAGGGCTAATAACATCATTAGTCAGGAATTATATCAATCTCCATGTGCTCCAATCTCCTGTAATGATCCCATCAATAATTTTAAATTTGTTTCGTGGAATGTGGTGGGTCTGCGAAATAAGCTCTTATTACCGGATTGGAACAATTTTATTGATGGGTATGATATGTGTTTATTTCAGGAAACATGGTGTCGCGAACCCCTGTATAAGCCAGGTTTTTCTTGTTTTTATGTACCTGCTATCTCGGTTGGTCGAGGTCGTCCCTCTGGAGGGCTCATGGCATGGGTAAGGGCAGACCTCAACCTTAAGATTAGTCACCATACTTGTTCAACACTAGATGTTATGAGACTTTCCATCAAGGGTCTGAATGGGATTACCACCTGGGAATTGTTTTATGTATACGCTAGAGGCACCCAAGGGGGGGCAAAATCCTCCACCATTTCTGTTCTCTCTGATTTGCTCCAGTTGTGTCCTTCTGATTCCTTAGTTCTGGTCACTGGTGACCTAAATTGTTTGTTCGAGTCTCTGGCAGCAGACAACATTCTTGGAGTTTATGAGGAAGATGCCAGATGGGGCATTCCATCTCTCTCGCTTAAGCCTGTGAAGAGATGGTCACCGGTTGTCATTCAACTGAATGCCTTAACAATAGAATCAGGACTAAGTGCTGTAAATGGGCCCACTATCTCTGATGCTTGGAGGGCAAGTACATATAACAGGGTTTCCTGTGAAAGTAGAATTGATTATATAATGGTGGATAGGAGGGCATGGAAGTTAGTGGAGGATATGGTTATTATACCTCAGTAGACAGTGACCATAACCCCTTGTCCCTCACAATGGTGGATTTGTGGCAGAGAAAGGAGTACACCCCCTCCTCTAGTTCGAGATTGTTAACCAAGACAGTTGTACCATCCAATTGTAATAGGTTTCTCAAGTGGCCAAAGTTTATTATGGACGAGCAAAGATTGAGTGCATTGGAAGAAATCCTTAGTGAGCAGACTTTAAGGCTTTCTGCAGCATGTAAGGACCTGGCTGGTCCTGTGGCGGCAGAAACAATCTATGTTGATACTATAGATCAGATTGGCACTCTGTTTGTAGTTCCCAGTAAAAAGCGCCCGACGAATGTCAAGCCAGTGCAGAAGTGGTTTGATAGAAACTGCAGAATGAAAAAAAATAGTTTGATTCTTGCTATTAAATCTAGTAATCCAGTTGTTGTTCAGCTGGCCAGATTACATTATAGGCAAGCCATTAGAATAGCTAAGAGGGAGTGGGAAGAATCACATTGGGATAGTCTTAGAGCAGCGAGCAAATCTAAAAATGGCGAGCTATTTTGGGCTTTAGTTAGAAGATCCAATGGCTGCGAACCGGATCAAATCCCCAATCATATAACGGATAGGGAGTGGTTTGAGCATTTTAGGAAACTGTACGGGGGTGATGAGCAGTCGGGTACTCCAGGGCCCTTTCATGGTGCCAAGGCTACTGATTCTGCTCAGGCTCCATTCACTAGAGTAGACAAGAAAGAGGTGCTGGTTGCATTAACCAAGATTGTACCCGCTAAGGCCCCGGGACAGGATGGTGTACCGGGTGACCTCTTTAAAGCTAACACCAAAGGTTGGGCCTCCTACTTTGTAGTACTTACAAATGCCTTGTTGGAAGGCTCACCGAACCAAACTCTTGGAAGGGGGCCGAAGTGATCCCTATTCATAAGAAGGGCCCCAGGGGGGACCCTGCCAACTCTTGGGTAGGGTACTCTTGGAGAGGATTCTCTTGTGGGCGGATGAAAACAGCATTATATCACCCTTTCAGGCGGGCTTTAGGGCTTGCACAAGTACGATAGACCAGGCATTTAGGTTGGTACTCCTACACTGGAAGGTGGTTACCATTGGCAAGGATGGTCTTTATTTGGCATTTATTGACCTGAAGACCGCCTTTGACTTGGTCCCCCGAGACCGCCTATGGCTGGTCCTGGAGGAGATGGGGATTCCTTCGCCCATTCTGAATCTCTTGGCTCGTATGCATGACGGAAATTATGCCAGTATTAGATGGGGATCACAGGAGCAAACAACTGATAAAATCCCTGTGAACAGAGGGGTACGCCAGGGTTGCGTAGTGGCCCCTACACTCTTCACGCTATTTGTGAATGGTGTAGTCTCCTTTGTGCTTGAAATTAATGCCGACGCCCCGGTCCTGGCGGGTGATAAAGTCCCTGCATCACTCTTTGCGGACGATACGTTGCTAGTATCAAAAACTCCCGCAGGATTGCAGAAGCTGTTGGAACGCTTCTGTTTGTTTTGTAAGCTGAGGGGCCTTGCCATAAATACTTCTAAAACCAAGCTTCTTTACTTTAACCTGAGTAGATCGTCTAGATCTACCTTGTCTCTTGACAGGGTGTCTCTGGAACGTGTAAAAGAGTTTGACTACCTGGGGATTAGAATTACTGATAAACTTAAATGGCAGCCACATATTGATAAAATGGTGCTAAACCATTGGAGGGTAGTTGGAGTACTGGGGAGGGAACACCGTGCCTCCACTTCCAAGCCCATTGCTCCTGCCCTGGATATTTATGCTGCAAAAGCTGAAAACATTGCTCATGTGTTTTTTGTATGCCCAGCCTATACAAAACCAAGACAGAAATGGCTCAAACCTGTGTGCCTGTTGCTTGGAACCAGGGACCACTCTGTTGCACATAGAATACTTAAGGCTGATGCTAGCACAACCTTAGTGTGTGGGGTGGCCACAGTTCTAAGTTGGGCTTGGCTGATTAGGCTGAAGGCTATTCGATGAATTCAGTATAAGCAAAATATCTTTTATATATATATATATCTACAAAGCTGTTAAAGTTTAATACATTTTTAATTATTTATTGTAACATAAAAGGCTTTTATATGTAATTTCTTTTAAATGTACTGTTAATGAACTGTGTTTTTAATTGTAAATGTGCTCTTATGATATCACACATATCGAAATAAAGCTTTGTTGAATTGAAATGAAAACTAAATGTAATCGTGTTAACAATTGAGTGTTCTTTCTCATTTATGTCTTCTCTACTTTGGGGTTGTAGACATAGCCGTATCAATTACATGTGTATTTGGGTAATGCAAGTCTGAAGGAAGGGGATTTGGATTTGTTGGTTTATACATCTAGTGCAGAAAAATCCATCAGTGTTATGCTGCATGCCCAATTGGTTTCCTGGCTGACAATGAAAAATGCAGTGTGTACTTTAGGCTTGTGGGGGGTAGGCCATGTATTATTGTGATAAAATGGGATACCACGATTATGTTTGAGGTGGGTCCTGCATGTTGGTTGAAAAATTTTGCGATCCTAGAATAAATGTATGAATGAGGAAGCTCAGATGGATGCTTCAGTGACTATGTAGCAAGTTTCGAATGTAAATACTGCTTGTTTTTACTCTTATCTGTTTTTTGTTTGTTAAGGAAATTCAAAACCCGACTGCATCGTTAATAGCAAAAGTTGCAACAGCGCAAGATGACATTACTGGAGATGGCACCACTTTAAATGTGCTGATTATTGGTGAGCTGCTTAAACAGGCTGACATCTATATTTCTGAGGTGCATTATTGTTTTGTTCCGATTGACAAATTTGATATTCACATGTATTCAAACCTTTCTGTACCTCCGTGTTCTCTAACACAATTAAAGTGTAGTTTAAGGCAAATGTACAGCGCTGTAATTTTAGTCCCTTTATACCTAATACTTGAGGCACATGTTTTTATTGGGCAACACTTTTCCAGATTGTCCTGACCGCTGCATTTTATACCCTGTTACCAAGGTGACCATCTTCTGCATATGCAGCTATTAGTCTTGAATTTTGTGTGTGGTGGAAACTGGTCTAGATGTTTCCTTGTCCAAATTTCTACACACAAGTGCAAACATAGTTTTTTTGCCTTGGATTCTTAGCGTGGCTGTATTTCTTTTCTGCTTCTGGAGTCATTTTGACACTAAATTGTTTTGATATATTTTGCCCTAAAATCTAGGGACCTCATTTATGAGGCTGTGCGTCACTTTTACGCCGCTGGTGCGTCACTTTTTGTGACGCACCAGTGGCGTAAAAAATGCGCCTTGTTGTGCCATATTTACAAAGTGACACATCTAGGTAAATGCGTCACTTTGTAAACTCCCACGCCACATTATACCTGCGCCAGGTATAATGTATGCAAGGGGGGCGTTTTGATGCAAGAAAGGGTCATGGAAGTGACGCAGTGAAATCTATAAGATTTCACTGCGCCATTTCTTGGCCAATAATGCGTCAACATCTTACGCCTGCTTCATGGCAGGCGTAAGACAGACACAGGCACTAACAACATGGGACTTGCCCATGTGAAAGTACACATTGCTGGAGTTGCTTCACTTTTGTGACACACTCCAGCAATGAGTTACTTTTGCGCCTACAGATACGTCAGAAATACTGACATATCTGTAACTCCTTGCGCCATGATGCATCATATTATAAATATGATGCATCAATCATGACGCAAGGAGTGCGCACTGAGAAGTGACGCATCGCTGCTTTCACGCAGCGATGCGTCATTTCTCATAAATGAGGCCCAAGGTCTTGTGTAATTTCTTTGTCTGACATTTGGCCAATTTCTTTAGTTTATTGGTATCCAAACGCATATAAACACTTCTTACTGGCCACTTTTGCAGCCCCTGAGGGCTACATTATAGTCTCTGTAAGCCACCAAGTGTAAGTCAAATCTTTAATGAGCTATAAAAGATAGCTCATTAAAGGCCTGAGAAACTTGTTCAAGCAAAGGAATCCCTTATGGGACAACGTCATAACTAGTTTCCCAGTAGTTCTTCTGTGATCACTTCTCCGGAGCCTTTGCAAGTTGATTACTAGAGGTTGGTAGCTGAATCTCTGTTTCATGGCTTTAAATCTTCAACTTTTATTTTTTCCTTATAGGGCTTGCACCCCAGGGTAGTGACTGAAGGATTTGAAGCTGCAAAAGAAAAGGCCCTTAGGGTCCTGGAACAAATCAAGATGACCAAAGAAATAGACTGGGAAACTCTCATTAATGTTGCAAGAACTAAAGTCCATGCTGAATTGGCTGATATCTTAACAGAGGTAAGTATTACATGATTTGGAGTGTGACACAACAGATAACTTGGCAGGAGAACTTCTGCATTTTAAATCAAGGGTTGGCATTGTGGTTACCAGTAGAGATTGGTCCGTTATTTGTAAATGGGCAAAGATGTTACATTTTCCAAGTGTTGACTAGTACAAATTGAGTGAACTTAACTTTTATGCATCGGTAACGTCTCTGGGATTCTCTGGGACATTTATCTACATATGGAGGCAGAAGAACCATATTAATTGTAAGCGCCCAATTAGGATTAAGAATGAATGGGTCAAAAATCGTAGCCTGTCCCCAGTGTAGCCTGGTAGATGTAATAGCGTTCAGAAATGAATGTTTGCACATAGTGGTCGGGTGGGGATAGGGTGAGCCTTGTACTGGACAATGTTTTTTCACACTTTACCTTTAAAACAACTTTCTAACCTGTAGAGAAATGTTGCATGGGCGAATTCTGCACTTCTTTTTCAGTAGTTGATGCAGTCAGACACCATGCTATAGTATGTTTCACTTTTTTTAAATTTAAATAACCAATGGCCATTCACATTGGAATGATGGTATGATGGTAAAGAAAGGTGACTACAATGAGACCTACCCAGTCGAGTCCTTCATACTCTCCCTCCTCCCAGTGCTGTGTATCGCAGTAAAGTACTACTTTGCAGTACTGAGCCTTATCACTATACAGCATTTTCACTTCCTCCCCTGTATCTTCGTTGTTTTGGTTGTGCTATTAATGGATGTTACAGTAGTTATTCAAGTCAAATTTCTGGATTGGGTTAGATATTTCGTGGTAGACTGCAGATGATTTGCATGCATTGATCTGTTCACTCTTGCGTCAAGTCTCAACTAGTCCACTCAGAGAGGTAAAATCTTTGTCCCCCATCAGTCCCACCAAATAATATTTTGTGCTTTCAATTTCTTTCTACATAATCAACGATGTGATGGTTTTTAAGCTAGTGAAGTTTACAATTAAATCTCGAACTGCTACCATATCAGGGCTATTGATCTGTGAAGACCAAATCTTGAATTTGTTTTTTGTTTCGGTGAGCTCTTGAGGTTGGGTCAGTGCTCTATGAATCCAGATCATTTCATTGATAGATTTCTTTTCACCTTTATAAGAAGCTTGAATTAAACTACCATTGGTAAAGCCAATAGGTCGCATCTTTGCATATAAGCGATGTAGTGCAGCTGGCAGGGGAAAAATTATTTTGAAAGCTATTTTTTTTTAACACGCTGGTAAATATAAAAACAAAGGTGCGCAAAATTGTTTAAAGAGATGGGCCAGCGGCATTTTGCTGTTTTTTTCCCCTGCAAGAAAAAGAAACCAGCATTGGCATAGCCAATAGGTCTCGCCTTTGGGACCTTATAAGTGTTTAGTCATGCAACACTTGATGTTGTTGCACCAAGGATATTGTGCTGTATAACTAAACACTTATAAGGTCCCAAAGGTGAGACCTATTGGCTATGCCAATGCTTGTTTTCCTTTTCTTTGTGGGTATCAATTTTTCTTGCAATATATTCTTGTGGAACCAATTCTTTATTATTGTTGAAAATGTTGCTTTATTTGTTTGTCACCATGTACATCTGCAAAGGGTGCTCTATGAGGCCCCGTATTGTATTGGATGTCAACAATAAAATAATGTTGTGAAAAAAACTTGTTGGTTTTGCATTTGAATCCCTACGTATGCCAGGTATATCCTGACGTGGTTCCCGGGCTCACTGTGTCAATGGAACCAAGCTATAAGGGGCTGATAAGGCCATAACTAGGGTGAAACTGGTCCTGGATTGCTTCTGTTCTGATTCAGGGAAGGCCTGGCAGCCCGGGCGGGACTGTTCCCATGAGGAGCAGGGGAAGACCGATTTGGACCTTCACCCAACCATGTTTTCTGTGAACACAGCTTTGTTTTAATATGCATGTTAAATGGGAACAACATTTGTTATCCTCTTTATAATTTGCATCCCCTTTAACTAATCTTCCCCAAGTTAGGCAAGATTAAAGTCTGCATATTGAAATTCAATGTGATTTAAATTGATTAAAGATGGAAAAAATAAATAATTATGCTAAAATGTTTTTTTCTTTGTGGACTTCTGTGTGAAACTTAACTATAGAGGTAAAAATGGTAGATGCTAGAGGTCTGCACATTAAGAGATACCCCCAAGAATATTGTGCATCTTGCTCTTTGTTGCTATGTTGTGACTTCTCTTCCAAATGTAGGGGAAGACAAGCTAGGGATGTTATCCAATATGAAGCTATTGAAGGATTTGTAGAAGAGGCAATGACTGTCATTTAAGCTGCTGCTTTGGTCAGTTGAAGTATCTTCTTAGTCAACTTGTGACAGCCCAGTTGCTCAATTTTGTCGGTGACTGCTGCAGAAGATGCCGTATTCTAACAAAAGTGCTCCCACCACCATCACAGTACCACTTTGTCAGAAATGAAGCAGGTGCTATCTTTTTAGATCAATTGTCTTTCATTAATTTCTCCAAAGTAGGGAGCTAGCTTGTGTAAAGCAATAAAAGTAATGGCATGGAAATGCAGGGAGTTTTCTCCCTATGTTTGAGGGACAATGTTTGATTTCCACGACCGGGTCTGCCATTTCCATCATAGCTTAGCCTGAATAGGGCGGGCCTCTTGGTGCATGAAGGAATTGACCCTGGGGTCACCACCTTCCACTGACCACCGACTTCACTAGTGATAAATTAGATGTGGAAATGGGGAACTCTTGAGCAGGGGAGAGAAACAGCGATTTACATGGTTCTACATTCCTTTTAAGCTCTGAATGAACCCCAAAGGGGTTTGTTGTGATCTTGATTTTGCTGCTAGACAGTGCAGGGACCTCAATGGGGGAGTGGCATACCTACAGTGTTTCAAATTAAACAAGATAAGAGCAATTAGGTATTTGTTGATCTAATTTATTAAAAAACATATAAACAATATGAATAAATAACAAATCCAAAATATAAGCAAACAAGTTCTAAAATAATTATTACCAAAGTAATCAATATAACTATAAAGTTATTTACTGGACAGCCTAAAGTGTATTCTTTCAAAGATGCACAAACGTGATTACTCTAAAGGATCATTTTATATGGCAAATAAAAATTATTTAACAAATAAATTAATGCTGTAGGTTGTGGCTTCCTAAATTCAGAAAAGACCCTAAGAAGATAAAGGCATTTGCCATTGCTACAGTGTATAAATAAGAATTAAACTTATGAATCTTGAATTACTTAAATCTAAAGAGTGAAAAGACTATGGACAAAAGACTTGCAAGGAGCAACACACATATGGCAGTCAAAAGGGATGGATAATGCATTTTCCATCTAATGGTCTTATCTTGTTTATGAGCATGACCCAGCATAATGCATAAAGAATAAGCACATACTTTTATGGTTTTTGAAGAGCTCTGAGATCTCAAGTAAGTTCTTGTTTTTAATGATATAGCAATAGATGGGATATGAGATCTTTTGAAGATGCGAATAACCAAATCTTATTTGATTAAGAAGTTACTTCTTGCCTTTTTTAGATATATCCAGATTTTTTAAATTATTGATATTTGTTTCTTTTATGAGGGCCAGCAGGCCAATCATCTCAAACAACGATGCACAAATACTTCCCCTCCCAATGGAAAGGAACAGGTTTTCCTTGATCAGTTTTAGTTTAGGACTTGCATTATCAAACACATAAAAACTATTTAATATTGCCTTTCAAGAAAAGAAAAACATTGAGATTAAACCCAGACTAAGCAAATAGACTCAATTGGAATGGATTTAATCAATCAATCAATCAAGAAATTTATATAGCGCACTACTCACCCAGAGGGTCTCAAGGCGCTTGAGGGGGTCTGTTATTGCTCGAATAGCCAGGTCTTGAGTTGCTTCCTAAAGGAGAGGTGGTCTTGAGTAAGACGGAGATGGATGGGGAGGGAGTTCCAGGTCTTGGCTGCCAGGTAGGAGAAGGATCTTCCTCCCATGGTGGCTTTTTGGATGCGTGGCACGGCGGCGAGAGCGTGGCTGGTCGATCGTAGTTGGCGGGTGGGAGTGTAGAAGGTCAGGCGGTCGTTGAGGTACCTGGGGCCTAGGTCGTGGAGGGCTTTGTGTGCGTGGGTGAGGAGGCAGAACGTGATTCTTTTGCTGATGGGGAGCCAGTGCAGGTCTTTCAGGTGTCCGGAGATGTGGCTGTGGCGGGGGATGTCCAGGATGAGTCGTGCGGAGGCGTTCTGGATGCGTTGGAGTCTTTTCTGCTGTTTGGCGGTGGTTCCGGTGTAAAGGGTGTTTCCGTAGTCCAGCCGGCTGGTGACAAGTGCCTGGGTGACAGTATTCCTGGTTTCGGTGGGGATCCAACGGAAGATCTTTCGGAGCATGCGTAGGATGTTGAAACACGAGGAGGAGACGGCGTTGACTTGTCTGGTCATCGACAGAGAGGAGTCCAAGATGAAGCCAAGGTTGCGTGCGTGGTCCGTTGGTTTGGGTGCGCTGCCTAGGGCCAGGGGCCACCAGGAGTTGTCCTAGGCAGATGGTGATGGTCCAAGGATGAGGATTTCCGTCTTGTCTGAGTTCAGTTTCAGGCGGCTGTTCTTCATCCACTCTGCTACTTCTTTCATCCCTTCGTGCAGGTTGGTTCTGGCGGCGGCGGGGTCATTGGTGAGGGAGAGGATCAGCTGAGTGTCGTCGGCGTAGGAGATGATGTTGAGGCTGTGTTGGCATGCGATGGCTGCGAGCGTACTCATGTACACGTTGAATAGGGTGGGGCTGAGAGATGATCCTTGTGGTATGCCGCAGATGACTTCGGTGGCCTCTGATCTGAACGGGGGGAGGCGGACTCTCTGGGTTCTTCCGGCGGGGAACGAAATTATCCACTCCAGTGCCTTCTCTTGGATTCCGACGTTGCTGAAGCGTTGTACTAGGGTGTGGTGGCAGACAGTATCGAACGCTGGGGAGAGGTCCAGGAAGATGAGGGCCGCTGTTTCCCCGTTGTCGAGCAGGGTTCGGATGTCGTCGGTGGCTGCGATGAGGGCGGTCTCCGTGCTGTGGTTGGCTCAGAAGCCGGATTGTGAGTGGTCAAGGGATCCGTTCATCTCGAGGAAGGCGGCCAGCTGTTTGTTGACGGTCTTCTCGATGACTTTGGCAGGGAACGGGAGGAGCGAGATGGGGCGGTAGTTCTTGAGGTCGGTGGGGTCTGCTGATGGTTTCTTCAGAAGGGCGCTGAGTTCGGCGTGTTTCCAGCTCTCCGGGAAGGTGGCAGTGTTGAAGGAGCAGTTGATAATGTCCCGGAGTTGGGGTGCGATGATGGAGTCAGCTTTGTTGAAGACGTGGTGGGGGCATGGGTCGGTTGGTGATCCGGAGTGGATGGTGTTCATCGTGCGGGTGGTGTCTTCAGTGCTGACCGGGGTCCAGTCACGGAGGGTGGTGGTGGGGGGCGTCGGTTCTGTGGTGGGGTGCATGGTCTGTTCGCCGAAGCTGTTGTGTATGTCTGCGATCTTGCTGTGGAAGAACGTGGCGAGTGAGTCGCAGAGGTCTTGTGAGGGAGTGATGTTGTTGTTTCCGGCACTGGGGTTGGAGAGCTCTTTGACAATGCTGAAGAGCTCCTTGCTGTTGTGTGCGTTGTGGTCTAGTCGTTCCTTCAATGCTGTCTTCTTTGTGGTGTGGATCAGCTGGTGGTGTTTGCGGGTGGCGTGCTTGAGGACAGTCATGTTGTCTGTGGTCGGGTTCTTTCGCCAGGCATTCTCGAGGGTGCAGTTCTTCTTGGAGTTTTTGAGGTCCTCGTTGAACCATGGGGCTTTCTTGCTTCTGGGCCTGCTGGGATGGGTTTTCAGGGGTGCGAGGTCGTCGGCGCAGTTGGTGATCCACTGTGCGAGGTTGAGGGCTGCTTGGTTGGGGTCCGTTGATCTGGTGGGAGGGTTCTGATTCAGTGATGCGGTGAGCTGCTCGGTGGTGATCTTGTTCCAGTTCCTGTGTGGAACCTGTTGCGGGAGGTGGTGACTTGCGGTCTTTCTGAAGCTGAAGCGGACGCAGCTGTGGTCTGTCCAGTGGAGTCCGGTGGAATGGCTGAAGGAGATGTGCTTGCTAGAGGAGAAGATTGGGTCAAGCGGTGTCCGGCGTAGTGGGTGGGGGCGTTCACCAGTTGCTTGAGTCCGAGGTTGGCGAGGTTGCCCAGAAGGGTGGTGGTGTTGTTGTCGTTGTTGTTCTCCAGGTGGAAGTTGTGGTCCCTTAGGAGGATGTAGTCAGCGGAGGGGAGGGCATGTGGGCTGATGCAGTCTGCGATGTCTTCGCTGAAATGTGTGCGGGGTCCTGGGGGTCTGTAGATGAGGGTGCCTCTGAGTGGGGTCTTGGGGTCCGTGCGTATCTGGAAATGGAGATGTTCAGCGGCTGTGGGCGTGACGTCGGAGTTGGTCGTGATCCGGATGGTGTTCTTGTGGATGATGGCGATGCCTCCTCCGGTCTGGTTGACGTGGTCCCTCCGGATGATCTTGTAGCCGTCCGGGATGGCTATGGCGATGTTGGGTGCCGAGGAGGCGTTCATCCAGGTCTCCGTGAGGAAGGCGACGTCCGGAGATGTGGTGTCAAGCAGGTTCCATAGTTCCACGGCGTGTCTGTGGATGGAGCGGGTGTTGAGCAGGATGCACTTCAGGTGATTGCTGATGGTGCTTGGCTTGGCGGGTGCGGGTGGGTTGCAGACCCGGATGCAGGCGAACTTGCAGGATTGGCAGAGGCAGGGTCTGTGGGTGCGTCCTAGGGTCGCTTGGTGGCAGCCAGGGAGGCGTCCGGTGTTGAGTGCGCTAAGGGTAGTGGCGGCGTATGTCCGGCGGGTGGGGTGGCATCTGCGAGAGCCAGGGGGTCTGGCACTGGGCGCGGTCTAGGCACGGACGGGCGCAGACGGGCTTACCTTTGGCGCGGCTTCAGCGCACCCTTGGCGGACCCGCTGTCCGTGAACGTTGGGCGCATGCGCGGACTCTGCCATAGATGGAGAGTGGAGGGGGCGGAGCGAAGGAGGAGCAGCTGGGAAGTGGGAGCGGGGTGGCGAGTTGGGAGGGGAGCGATGCGAGGTGAGGCTGAAGGAGCGGGGGTGGGGCCACGGGGGAGCAGCGGGCAGGGAGCGTGGAGCGGGGTGGGTCAGCGGAGGAACGGAGAGAAGCAACCAAACAGGGGCCCAACAGTGGCACACAGGGGGCAGGCTAACAGTCAGGGGCACAACAACGGGAGGAAAGCGGCGATGGAGCGGACAAAGGTCAGGGGCACAACAGAGAAATCAAGGCACAACAGCGGGAGAAACAGAGTACTGGCACAAAACAGAATACTGGCACAATACAGGAAAATGCGGCAAAATGCAACAAAAGACGATCCAGGTAGTAGTTACCGGCAGTGGCGGCGGCAAACGGGGACTGGGCACATGCAGGTGGGCCACACGGCGGGTGGAGCGACCGGCTCTGACCAGGTCAGGTCAGGTCACAGCTCCCCGCCTCGCGGACACCACTTTAACCCCTTTAGTGCTAAGGCAATATTATCATTCTCCTGTAATTTCCATTGAAATGAATGGTAAGTGCATGACGAGTTACCCTTGTCATTAGCATCCAAGAGGTTAAGAGCTCAGTGGGAGGGAGGAGCAACTGGGAGGTGGGAGTGGGGTGGCGAGTGGGGAGGGGAGCGATGCGAGGTGAGGCTGAAGGAGCGGGGTGGGGCCGCGGGGAGCAGCGGCGGGGAGCGGGGTGGGTCAGCGGAGGAACGGAGAGAAGAAACCAAACAGGGGCACAACAGTGGCCCACAGGGGTCAGGCAAACAGTCAGGGGCACAACAACGGGAGGAAAGCGGCGATGGAGCGGACAAAGGTCAGGGGCACAACAGAGAAATCAAGGCACAACAGCGGGAGAAACGGAGTACTGGCACAAAACAGAATACTGGCACAATACAGGAAAATGCGGCAAAATGCAACAAAAGACGATCCACGTAGTAGTTACCGGCAGTGGCGGCGGCAAACGGGGACTGGGCACATGCAGGTGGGCCACACGGCGGGTGGAGCGACCGGCTCTGACCAGGTCAGGTCAGGTCACAGCTCCCCGCCTCGCGGACACCACTTTAACCCCTTTAGTGCTAAGGCAATATTATCATTCTCCTATAATTTCCATTGAAATGAATGGTAAGTGCATGACGAGTTACCCTTGTCATTAGCATTCAAGCGGTTAAGAGCTCAGTGGGAGGGAGGAGCAGCTGGGAGGTGGGAGTGGGGTGGCGAGTGGGGAGGGGAGCGATGCGAGGTGAGGCTGAAGGAGCGGGGTGGGGCCGCGGGGAGCAGCGGCGGGGAGCGGGGAGCGGGGTGGGTCAGCGGAGGAATGGAGAGAAGAAACCAAACAGAGGCACAACAGTGGCCCACAGGGGTCAGGCAAACAGTCAGGGGCACAACAACGGGAGGAAAGCGGCGATGGAGCGGACAAACGTCAGGGGCACAACAGAGAACTCAGGACCCAACGGCGGGAGAAACGGAGTACTGGCACAAAACAGAATACTGGCACAATACAGTAAAATGAGGCAAAATGCAACAAAAGACGATCCAGGTAGTAGTTACCGGCAGTGGCGGCGGCAAACGGGGACTGGGCACACGCAGGTGGGCCACGCGGCGGGTGGAGCAACCGGCTTGACTGGATTGACAAAGTCATGAAACATGTATTCACATCAAACCTTCAAACAAATAATGGACCCTTTGTTAGCAGTGAGTAAGAAAAAAACCCTATATGGTAAGACCCGCCATGGCATGGCATTGTAGACCTCAGTATGAGATGTTCAAGACCATTGCACTTTTGAAATCACAGCAAGGCATTTGATAAAATCTGTGGTTAAGTATAGTAAATTCCCATCATTGAATTCTGAGATAATTCACAGTCAAAATGATTTCCGAAATAACTACATGTAGTTGCATACTCAAGAATTGTCTTTCTAGCACCGAAGACACTTGAATGATGCTCTTCAAAATGTCCCACTGTGACTTTTACCATGAATGTGTGCCAAGTCCACTGCAGCCCTACAGGGCAAGGTAAAAGGGACTGCACAGTGTACCAAAACTTATGCCTTAAGCCGCCATACCCATGGATGGTGGTTCGACCACCGCCATTGCGTCGAGCCACACGCCTGATCATGATGGTGGTGGTGAGACCGCCACAAGACCACCAACACCTCCAGGATCCTGCTGCATGGGGAAAGCAGGCAGGAATAGCAGGGGTGCTGATGCCGACACTGCTGAGCAGATTACAACCTGCCTTTCCACCAAGCATTTCATGGCGGGGACACCACCATGAAATGCTTGGTGGAAATGCATTTAAAGGGGCCCCCAACATGGCCCCTGGGCAAAATTGCCCATGGTGGTGCGTGCAGATTTGCCCATGATGTGTCCCCCCAAAAGTGCACAGTTGTGCGTGCACTGTGTGGCATGCACAACATGGTGCATGCCACACCGTGCACGGACGTGCTGGAGGTACTGTCATGGTGGTGGTATGCTTTTTAAGCTCTCTTATGAGACAAACATTCCCGCCACTGTAACGTCACCACCAACTGCCAGCCGGAGATTCCTATCGTAATCCCACTGGTGTGTTTACCACAAACTTGTGGGACCCCCGCAGCGGCAGTCCTACAGGAAGATCGCTAAACTCATAATAAGGCCCTTCGTATTTGATTCCGGAGAAAAGGCCTGAAGTCTGTTCACAAAAGCTTTGTAAAAATCAATAATTGCTTAGAGAAAGCATCACTTGGCAAATGTACTATTCCGAAGAAAATTCCATGACACTGGATTTGAAAGTGAGTTTTTTTCAAGTACTCTGTGAAAGCTAGGGATTACGAATTGAATTCCCTACAGCACCAGATGAATTGTAAATCATTAAAGACAGCCCCCTTCCAGTGCCATACTAGTTTTCAGTGGGCTAGATACAAATAAGTGACTTTGATATATTTCAGTTCCATAGTTTAATTTGAAAGTTAACTACATTTTATCCTAAATTATCAGACATAACAAACATCCTCAACAAAATATTGGGCGCGTGATAGTGCATGGTAAAACTACGATGTGGACATATAAAAAGTAAAAAAACATAAGCAAACATTTCAAAGTCTTGAAAGCTAAGCTCATGGAGATGGAATTAGTTATCCCAATAATATAACGAAATCAAAACTGATGATTCTTATCTATATCCATCTGACATGAAAAAAGATAGATTTTATATTTACTGTTGGACAAAAATCGCCTAGCACAGGTTAATATCTCTGTTTTCAGAGTACTATTGTAAATAACATTGTCTCCCCTTCTGATTGCAAAACCTATGTTTTATTTTAATATTTCCATTTTCAACATATCTCAGGAGTTCACTGAATAACAATACAATGGGAGTATATTTTTATGGGACCCTGCTGCAATGCAAAACAGGATTTCGAAGCAGATGATGCATATTTTCCATCATCTCGAATATGCAACATTCATATTCCAAATCTGAAAGTCTGTGCACTGTCTGTTGTCAGGAAAAATCTGTTTTTTTATTTTAGCTTGGTTACACTTTAAGACTTAAGCTGTGCGCGCTCATATTTCATGCCAGCCTTTTTCATAAATAACTGCTGTTAAGGAAGAGAGAGGAAAATCGCAAAGCTGTCAAGTGAGCGATCCATTAAGACAAGGGTGCTTCTGTTCAGATATGGGCTTTGCAGGCTAAGTGCCTCACACAAATTCACCTTTTTAATGAGAAACAAGAGGTAGGCTTTTAGAAACACAAGGGGGGGAGAAGTGTGAAAAGAAAAAATATTGCGGCGGACTTCAGCTCTATTATTCGGGCATTGGAGTACAGGGAAATTCCTGAACTGCCTCTCCACAATGAGAAATTGTGTTGCATTCAGTGTGATATGCAGCTTTAATTAAATTATGGCTTGGAGTCAGAGGTACAAAAGCAAAAGGAACAGATTTTATTTCATTTTGGAACAAAGAAGGCGTCATCTGCAATGTAGCATTCTTTGCTCATTAATGTTAGATTTATGGTTTTAAGATGACATGTGCTAGAGTTACCGTCTAGGTCTAATCCACTGCATAAGAAGAGCATTGTGGTTGATGTGCGTGGAACAATAGTACAAAATGAGGAGAGGCTGCCCACTCTTTTATTATGGACCACAAAATGGCCGCTTTCGTGTTTGTAAACAAGTCTAACAATGGCCCTGTGTTTCGTCCCCTGACAGTGGTTTTCTTTTTTTCACTTAGAGTAGAAAGATCGTAAGCCTTCCAAGTCTGGCTCGCTATCTTAAAGTAGCACTTGTATTTCCAGCAAGACGGCTAGCATTTCAGCTTCTTGGCAACGCGACACACATTCTGTTACCCAGAAGCTCACAGAGATGGGAAAAACAAGCGCCCCCCTCATCTCAGAATATTGATCTTCATTAGTTTGGACTCTTACCAACACAATGCTGATAAAGAAGTTTTACCTTTATCTCTAGAATAGGATTTGCAGGAGTTCCTCATAAAGCATTTAGGGCCAGATGCATCAAGCATCCATTTTGCGACTCCTTATTAGCGAAAAATAAGGAATCGCTAATAAGGAATAGCAAAATGGAATGCATCAAGCAATCACTATAAAAATAGCGATTCCTTAGAATTCCTTAATTGCGACTCGCAAATTGCGAGTCGCAATTAATGAATACCTCCCCATTCATTCCTATGGGCCTAGAGGCCCATAGGAATGAATGGGAAGACAATCTCAATTTGTGAATCGCAATTAGCGATTCGCAAATTGAGATTGCGAGTTCAAGGGTGCAGGGGTGTCCAAAGGACACCCTGTTACACCCCTGAATGTGATCTGTGCACATATGTTGCGCACACACATGCCCTTAGGGCATGTGTGTGCGCAACATGAAACTTTGAAAAATGCACAAAAGTGCATTTTTCATAGTTATTGCAAATTACCATGAAGTTGTACTTCGTGGTAATTTGCGTGCCCTTTTAGCGAATTCGCTATTTTTGATACTTTCATGCATTGCATTTAAGGAATCTCAATTTGAGATTCCTTAAATGCAAACAATCACAATTTAGCGAATTCTCTATTTGCGATTTTTGCATTTGGGATGATGCATCCCAAATGCAAAAATTGCACTCGCAAAGGGCCAGATTCTGAGAATCTGGCCCTTTTGCAAGCGCATTTCGCTTGATGCATCTGGCCCTTAATACTTGGGTGTACTCACAAATAATTCCTAGTATATTATTATTATAGTTTTGCAATGCCTAAGTGAATATTGTCCTGGGCATCTAGTAACAGCTTTCGTTTTAGAATGGCAGCCTAAGATACATACAATGTGCCTGCTTCGCCGGTTGTTCAGCTCTGTTAGTTCATTAAAAGTGAAGAAAGACTTCATTAACAGATAATTCATAAACGGAATACCATTCGTATTAGAATATGTATTTTCTGTCTGGAAGTTATTTTGGACTTGGAAGCCCGAAGCCTATGCTGCTTCATGTCAAACTTAGTGATTATTAGTAAAAGTTCTGATAGTCATTACTTCACATCTTGGGCCACAAGAAGGGAATTTGTCCTCGAAGGACACAAGTGTAACTTGTGTGGGTAGTGCTTTAAAGTTAACCAATCTGTGCATGCTTTGCCACAGGTTAAATGTACATTTCTGTGAGTACCCATTCAGTCATACATTACACAGACCTGCATATTGTGATAACATGATTCAGGTGCATAGTCTTTATCTTACAAGCTACTTCAAATGTATCCATATATTATATTTGCTCACTGAGACGTTCTGAGAAAACATTGTTTTTTTCTGGTAATAGAAGGTTGTGGGCCCTCAGAGCAGATTTGCATTGCAGCGATAAAACATAATGGTTATATTCTACAAAGATTACCATTTCCTCTGCTGAAAACCTTGTTATAGAGCTCCTTTTAATGATTTAATGACCAATTAATCATTGATCAAAGAATACATTCACTACACGCCTGTAATACTATACAGATTGCTTAGTGATATGCCCCATTGCGGATCATTTGATGGGATGCTAGCACAATTGTGGGCACAATGACTACTTCTCCCAACGGGGTGTGGTTCTCCTATCCCTAGCTGCATCATTCCCCTGCTGATCATCCTACCTCACCTACATACCAATTATGTAAATATTTTAGAGTATTGGAACAATGAAAAGTACATTTCTGATTTGGATAACCTATTGTGCTTTTTACTACAATAAACTCACATGGAGATGCTCTCAAGTGTTGTTGATATATTTTCCTTTCGGAAAATGAAAGTTTGATAGAAAATAGAAATCTCCTTCACATTCCACATTTATATATTGTGGCAACATACGATCTGCTGAAAAGTACTAGCAGGGCAAGAAAGGATTAGTGATTCTGGTGAAAATAATCATCACAAAGTCAAGAAAGAGGCAGGTAAATCTGAAAGATAATTCCTTAGACACACCCTTCCACAAATAGGCTTACATGTGAACCAGGCAAGGTTTCTAGAGAGTGCATGACATTTAATCAAATTTTAATATCAAGATTTACTTTTGATTTCACGTATTTGTAAATGCATTCTTATTTTGGGAAATGGTTTGGAAAGCCAGATGACATAGCAATATCAGTTGTATTAATTGTATATTTTTTTCCCACAAAAACATGTTGTTCAGGAATCCATTAACATATGGATATAATGTGTGTGATAAATCGAGTTACTGGTTAACCTTACTCAAGAAGGAACCTCAATCTTTGTCAGGATAAAATCATGAGCAAACCCTAAATTAATCTGTGCTCAAACAACGGGTAGCTTGGCATAGAGCAATCAATCTTAACTTAGAGGCAATGTGTAACGTGTTTGTTCAACATCTCCAACAGTAACACAGTTAAAACACACCACAAAAGGATACCAAACCAGATTAGAAAAATAGAGTAATTTTTAATAAATAAACAATAACAAAACAACAAAAATCAATCAGTAGAACCAGCAACATGCAGGTTTAAAGATTTCCATTAAAATAGCACCAAAAAACACAAAGAGCCAACTGTGGATATCTGGTTGCGCTGGACCGGGTCAAAGTCAGAGGTTTAGGGCGACTGCAATGGAGCACGTGCCAGCTACAGGGAGCCAACAAAAGACACAATTGTTGGACGGAATGCAGAACACATCACAACATTCACCCCCAGTCAAGAGATCTGAGTTAAATCCATCATTCTTCTGCTCACCATGCCACCCCAGTTTAGACCTTGTCATATGCAAATCAGTCTTGACCCTGTGCCTCATGGGAACAGTACAGCCCAAACTGCCAAGCCAGGTCCTCCCTGGACACGAATCATGCATCCTAGGAACGGTTCTGGGGTTTCACCCCTCTTCAGCCAGGATAGCTTGATTCCAGTGGCACAGTGAGCCCAGGACCCACGTTGGGGTATACCTGGCGCACTTAGGGCGAGAAAGCGAAAGACACAATCGATGTACAGAATGAGGAACAAATTAAACATTCACCCCCAGTCAAGAGATCTGTGTTACATCCATCATTCCTTTGCTCACCAAGCCACCCCAGTTTAGACCTGGCCATATGCAAATCAGTCTTGACCCTGTGCTTCATGGGAACAGTCCTGCCCAAACTGCCAAGCCAGGTCCTCCCTGGACCGGAAACAAGCATCCTAGGACCAGTTTCAGGGTTTAACCCTCTTCAGCTAGGATATATTGACTCCAGTGGCACAATGAGCCCAGGACCCACATTTGGCCATACCTTGCACACTTAGGGCGAGAAAGCAAAAGACACAATTGATGGACGGAATGCAGACAAATCAAAACATTCATCCACAGTCAAGAGATCTGGGTTAAATCCATCATTCTTTTGCTCTCTAAGCCACTGGAGTCAAGCTACTCTGGCTGATAAGTGCAGAAAACCTGAAACCGGTCCTAGGATGCTTTTTTCCAGTCCAGGGAGGACCTGGCCTGGCATTTCAGGCTGGACTGTTGCCATTGGGCGCAGGGCCAAGACTGATTTGCCTATGCTGGGTCCACACTGGAATGGCATGGTGACCAAAAAACCCATGGATTTAGGCCCAGATCTCTGTCCTGGGGTGAATGTACAATATTGTTCTGCATTCTGTCTATCAATTGTTCTTTTTGCAGCTACAGGGAGCCAGGCAGGCCCACTGAACAAAAGTACCTTATGTCCTGGTTGCGGAGCATTGCGAGGCCCCGCGCTGAGGATCCGTCATGCAGCCAAGGCGATGCTGCAGGTCAAAGGAGCTGTGGGGCTGCAATGGGAGAACCTGCCCCATCGTCGAGGTTGTAGTCGACAAGAAGTTTGAAATGCAAGACCCTGCATCGGGAAAGCCTGTCACAGGCAGCAGGCTCGATGCTGAGTCCTGTGTGTTGGGAGAAGTTTCGCAGCAGAGGTGATGCATCATTTGTATTTGGGAATGCACCGTTCAGCAGAGGAGATGTGTAAGTTCTGCAGGGTCCAAAGATGGGCTGACAGAACATCTTTAGACCTGCTTCCAAGGGTTCAGGACTGGAGTGGGACTACTTGGCAGATTAGGTCTCACGGATGGCATAGTCCAGGAGCTGGATTCTAAGTTTTTGGAGTATTCTGTCCCTGAGGCTCTAATCAGGATGCCAGCCAATTAGCCCTAGGACTCACTTTGGGGTCCTGGGTTCCACAGATGCAGGTCCAGTTCTTCTCACAAAGGCAAGAGGGCATCAGGCAGCAAGTCAGTGAAGCAGGGAAGGCTTCCGTAAGAGGAGCAGTCCATCAGAGTGACAGTCCTTTCAGCAGCACAACAGTCTTTCCTGGCAGAGTATCCACAGGTCCAGAAGTGTACTGAAGAGCTTGTGTCTGAGGTCCAATATGTATGCCCTGTTCTGGATTTGAAGTGGAAGAAGCTTTAGGGGTTCCCCTTTGAAATGCACAGGTGCCCTGCCTTCCTGGTTCTGGTTCCAGACTAACTACAGGGGGGATTGCAGCCCTTTGTTTTGAGACAGGGCACAGCCTATTCAAGTCTAAGTATGGCTGTGCCTAGCTCCTCCCTCCCATCCTGCCAGTGATGGCCCATCCCAGCACATCTACGCACTCTATTGTGTGTGGCTGTCTAAGAGGGATACACAAAGTCCAACTGTCATCTACATTCAGTCATGTGACCCAGAGACAGGCTGCAAGCACCAAATAACTAAGGCAGGAAATTGCCAACTTTCCAACAGTCTAAAAGTGGCATTTTCAAAATTCTAATAAAACATTCGACTTTACCATAAGATGGCATTTCATTACAATTCCAAAGACTTCAAACATGGACTGTTTACCTGTTCCCATTTGGATGTTACGGCCTATTAAATGTAATGTAAAAAGGTGACTCTAATGTTATCACTTGGAAGAACTAGGCCTTGCAGTAGAGAAAAATCAATTAAAGAAATAAAGAGTTTTTCACTTCCAGGTTATATAAAACTGAAAAGTATATGTAGTAGTTTTTAAATCCAGTGCACTCTGCGCTCTGTTCTGTCCAGAGCCTACCCTAGGGATGACTTGTATGTAAAAGGTTCACTTTACCAGGTCAAAATGACAGTTTAAAATTGCAAACACATGCTGCTGTAGCAGGCTTGAGCCATATTTGAAACAACTACCTTGGTGGGTGGCACAATCTGTGCTGCAGGCCCATTGGGAGCAGTTAATGTACTGAACCTGGTTACATGTAGTAGCACTTTACTAGGGACTTATACTTAAATTAAATATGCCAATTGGGTATAAGCAAATGCTACCATGTTTTAAGGAATGAGCACATGCACTTTATCATGGGTTATCAGTGTTAAATTGTGCAGAGTCCTGAGGCTGCAAAAACAACATCAGCAAAAATGGAGGAGACATGCAAAAGGTTTGGGGGAAGACCACCCTAAGGCTGACTGGTCTAGCATGTGTCTCTTGTCGGAGGGACGGTCGGAAACAGAAGCGTGGAGGAAACAGAAGCGAGGAGGACGTATAGTGTTAATAATGTGTTTTTATTCAGCTATGGAAATTAGAGTTCGGAAAAATGATAAGGTCTTTAATGAATAAAATTAATTCTGAATGTCTGTTCCAGCACAGGGTTGTAGAGTAGTTCTTCTCTGCGGTATCTTGGTCTGGGTTAGAGATCCAAAGGCTCTGGTGCTTCTGTGGAACACAGATGGGGTCCCGGCATATACTCGAGAGAAATTAAGAAAAACAGCGGGCAGTATTGTATCCTACGCGGTTTTTATACCATCACTAAACCACGTGCAGTAAAAATAAAAGAAGACGACCAAAGGCAAGGTAGGATTAAATGGGGAGTTGGTCTTTATCTGTTGGATTCTTAGGGTAGTGTTACATAGTGCCCGTTTACTTTTTAACTAGGAATGGGGCGAGAAGGGTTGTGGTCAAGAGAGGTGAGGTCATAAAACGGAACCAGTAAAAGTAAAGAACACCCATCACCAGAATGTCTCTCCCTTGTGTTCCCCCTCCCGATATGCCGTTTCCCTCCCCCTTTTTCCCGTCACGTACTTCTAAAAGCCACAACTCTTCAGAGTAGTGGCGGCTCGTGCGTCCTCTGGGATCCACCAGTCTTCTGTCTACCTTTCGGGAGCCTCACAGTCCTCTTCCGAAGTGTCTCTGACTCTGATGGTCACAGCGGTGTCAGGCGGCGTCTCTCCTCTCGTCCGCGTCTTCCCCTTCCGATGCTTCTTCCTGGCTGACACACCAGATGCGTCCTCTCCTCCACTTTTCTGCCGATCGTGACCTTGGCCCAGCGTTGCTGATTGGCTGGGCGGGATATCCGCCCGCCTCCTTTGGGACGTTCCGTTTCCGGGTTAAAGCCTCGTCCTGTGGGAAGAAGAAGCCTTGAATTATTCCCGGTGGAGACGTTTTGTCGTCCTCAAGCAGTAAGGCGTCCATGCAGCCTCAGTTGGGGTTTGGGTGGTATTTGTGACCCACAACTCCCCAGCTGAAAGTGAGGAGAACTACCCATTTCTCTGGGAATTCTTATCACTTATATAGAAGAACCTGGATAGACCATCAGCATTGGCGTGGTCTGACTTGTAAAACCAGAGCCTTTCCTCTAAACTAGGATTTCCTTTATCATACCCTATCCCGCGGAACAGCTGCTGTTTGGGCTATTCCACTCATTGAAAATAATGACCCAATTTTACATGATTCTGGTAGTTTCAAGAGAAGATGCAATGTCTCATTGTTAACAACACTTTTTTCCAGACCAGCGATATGAGTTGTTGAACCCTCATTAGGGCAATAAGGAACTCCTTACCTACTTTAGTGCCTTTGGTAAACTAGTTACGAAAACCCAGTAGACAGAGGTAAAAGAACATCCCTCTTAGACTCTCTTAGGCTCATAGATTCTGGGGATACAGGAAGCTTCTTAGATCTAGTCTTGGCCAGTTGTTTACATATTCCATGAGTTGGGAAAGATGAGTTAGAGCATGTTAGAGCAGTGGATGGCTCTGAGCTCTCTTCTGGGATGATTGTATACCAAGCAATTCCATTATCTTTAGTGTGTTAGAATGGCCATACTGGGACTTTGGCCTTTGATGTCATAGACACACCTACCCTTGGAGTTATTTTAGTGACCCCTTAGCTTCAACTGCACAACCCTGTCATTGACTGATCCCTATAACTTGTCACCTTGTGATCCCATTACTGTTAAATGAATTGCTATAATAACACAGGGAGCTCTGTCTCCCTTGACTTGTGCAGCCTTACAACCAGGCCCTTTGAACAAGTTTCCAGTAGAATACTAGATCTATAAAGACATAGTTAACGAACAGAGGACTATGCAACTACCTCGCCATGGGAATTTGATTGTTGCATAGACTTAATTTTAGGTGCTGCACTACCGTGGAGCTGCAGTTGTGAACTCTCAAAGTCAGTGATGGAACATGTAAAAAGATTTCCAGATGGCATGCTAGCCTTACAGTTTATACAACATTCCACCTCACCTGCATCATAAACACTCTTTTTCATTTGAAAGAGGGGCGGTGATCTGGAGACATATATACACTGCAGAATATTGAACAAAGTGACCGTAAAGAACAAATATCCTTTTCCATTAATCCCAGACTTGTTAGATCTGGTTTGGAAAGCCACTGTGCACACCTAACTGAACGTGCGTGATGCATACCACCCCGTTCATGTAAAAGAGGGTGACAAATAGAAGAAAGCCTCTTGTACTAAGTTCGGCCTTTTTTAATACAGTTTAATGCCATTTTAGTTCAGTAAGGCCCCAGTGGCCTTCTAGTACTTCATCAAGGAGGTTCTGTTACAGTTGCTTGACATTTTCGTTGTCATATGCATTGACGACATCCTTATCTATTTACGAAACAGGACTGTCAGTCAGTCAGTCAATCAATCTTTATTCAGTTAATAAAAACCATAAAAGAATATACAACATAAAAAACATTCATAAAATCATCAACAAATATAATCATAAAATGACTTGCACCTAAATCAAAAAGTAAGTCTTTACGTGGAAGCCCTACGTTACAGACTAGGTATAAGAAAATCAAACATTCAAAATATCACAATGCCGGAAGGCCCTCCACCTCCACAGTGACCTCAAACATCAGAGGTAGGGGTAACTACAAGAGCCAGAAGGAGAAAATTGGAGAAAGTATCAGCAACGTAGACAATCTATGTATTTATCTCTCCGACATTCAGCTATCCAACACCCAAATGAGTGCTCTAAACAAAGGCTTTATCATTCTGCCCGACATCATCATGGAACCTGGTCAAGACACAAGTCAATCTTTTCAAATTCACAAGGAAATCGATACTATGGGCATTCTTTGCAGATAAAACACCTCGACCAAGATCTCTAATCACCACATCATTGTCAGAACTCTCCATTTAAGACCTATTGGATATTAACCTATTGGAAGTCTAGCAAGAACGTATTATGACCCCAACTCTATAATAACAACAGTTGATAATCTGTTAATCAGTACAGATGTAACGGATTGGTGTCACTACAACGCATGCTTTTACATCGCATGCCTTTACAACGCGGTTTTTACCACGCAGTCCATTACAACGCATAATGCTTTTAGGTGCTGGATAGTGAATTATTTAATTTACTATTCCAACTCCAGTCCCCGTGGATAGCAGGGAAGGTGTTGGATAGTAAATTAAATATATTCCCTATCCTAGAGCGCCCCCCAGCGCAATGCGTTGTAATGGTATGCGTTGTAATGGTTGCGATGTAGGTAACAGTATTGATGCTTTTTACATAGCTGTTACACACAACTTGGAAAAGGAACATCTTTGATATACAAAAAGGAAAAAATATCTACCACACAATATCACCTCAGGGGAAAGACATGCCATTTAAAACCTCTGGCTGTGCTACACAACAAGATTGTTTTAATATGAGCACAAAGCACTCCAAATAAAACTTGTAGAAGAAATGAGTTCTCAACCATATTATTTACCTGTTCTCCCAGTGATGACGCTTTTTGCTAATTCATATGATTGAATATTGACAAAAAATAGTACTTGTCCAGGTACCTCCTCCTCAGCACATCTTGGAACTGATGCTTCATTTGGCTGTGCAATGGATCTTTAATGCAGATCCTCACCACGCTCTGCAACCCATATTTATGGTACTTTGTTCAGAGGGCCTAATTAGGTCCCTGTAGCCGGCCCACTCTCCATCGCAGTTGGCCTGAACTTGAGATTTTGTCTCTGTCTGGCATGACCAGATATCTACAGTGGTGCTTTATGCTTTTTGAAGCTATTTTCCTTAAAATCTTTTAAAATTCATAACTCTGGTTCTACTAATTGCAGTTTTGTCATTTTGGTCTTGGTTTATTTAATAAAAAATACTCTATTTTTCTAGAACTGTTGTGGGCTCCATCTGTGGTGTGTTGTCACTGTTTTGCTGTTTGAAATGTTAAACAAATACTTTACACATTGCCTGTGAGTTATGCCTAAGTGCTTTGTGCCAAGCTACCAGGGTGTGACCACAGTTTGGTTGCTGCTTGACCAGGGCTTACACCCCTGTCAATGAGTAACTCAATTTCTTCCATGGACTGGACTCTAAGGCAGGGCTGGAGTGCATTTGCTACTGTTTTGCGTAATTTGGCAATAGTAACTTTAGAACTAATGGGCTTACTCTTTTCTGAGTAGGAGTTTGTATTTAATAGTCTCTCCCTAAAGCTTTCCTTAACCCCCTCTAAACCTCTTCCTATTCTCACACAAATTTAGTAGCAGGCATTCTCCATTTTCCACCCACACTCCCTGGTTGCTCCCACATTTACCAGTAAAATGCATAGAAAAAATAGGAGACATGTAGTCTGTGATCTCCATCTGTAGCTTTGTAAATATAAATTTTTAACACAAGAGTAATGCTTTTTTACTAGACATACTAAAAAGTGCAGTTTGTGAATAGGTACCTATGTCTGCCATTTATCCTTCTAGGCACACTTGTCAAACAAACAGATACATCTCCGACAATCTCTGAACCATCTAACACAATAGAAAGCCATATGAGAAATGCTAAACAAAAACCACATAAGCTCAGGAGCGTACTCTGTGATTCATCTAAAACAGAGGTTAAAGGTATGCCTTTTAAGTGCCAAATATCCAACTTAAGCATCTGAGATTTCCATCAAGGTACCTGTCTTACAATTGCATTTTCCCCAGAGGTCTACATTAAATCAGACCTTAGGATGGGTGTGGCTAAGATGGCGGTTGGGACGTTGCACGCCTTGCCCCGACAGCATCCTACCTCATTGTAAACCCCATCAGACCACCAGTAGTCACCCTCCTGCCTTCCTTTTGAGAGTTGAAGCCAGAGTTGAGATGTCAGTAGGCGCTTCCCAGTAGATGCAGAGACAACACTTACGGCGTTAGACCTGAGGCCTACACTACATTTAAAGCCTAGGGGGTACCAGGGAGGAGCTGGACCCAAGAGCGGCTACAGCGGGCAGGAGTGGGGCCACATGGAACAGCTGCACCGTAGCCTCCAGTGTGAGGACATTCCCCTCCATGAGCTCGGGCCAAGGGTCTTGCCTTGATTGTGACCTTGCTGGGGATGGCTCACAAAGCCAGCTGTGGCGCATACGCTTAGCCTGGAGGAGGCGGCCCACGTGACACATGATACCTATGTGGCGTGTAGGGGCATATAGCGCTCAGGAGAATAGATATTTCCCTCTCCGGGCTAGGTAAAGTAACTATTACCAGCATTGAGACGGTGCAGAGCAGTTGCTTCGGACTCCTCTGACTGGGATTAATTCAGTGGGGCTCCCTTCCTTCAAGGGCTCTGAATTTACTTTACTGTGTTTAATTTACCTTACTTTATGTAATTTGGCCTGTCGGGAGCAGAAAGGAGCATTGGGGCATGGATAAAATCATGTTTTAGCAACTGAAAGGCTTTTTGTGCTTCGTTAAACACCCACCTCCTTATTGGCCGAAAGGGCCTAACTGTGTCAAAGCCTTGATTCTACCAATGGAGAAAAGAGAAGGGAGTTAGAGAATAAACAAAAGTGTTTAGGAGGAGTGCACTGTAATTCAAGTTGGAATAGCTCTACTTGCTGTCTTCTCTATGGTGAAAATACAACATTATTTGTGAAGTCGGCTAAATTAATTAATGTCCTAAAGTGCACGTAGATAATTGCAATATGAACCTATGGATTCTCTCTTTTCCAGAATGTAAAGCAATTTGACCAATTGTGTTCTTGCAGGTAATGCTAAATTAAATACAAGTATAACTGGAATAGAGTTATTCAGTGCTTCTTGGCATTACATCACAACATTTACATATATGCATATTCTATATTTTAAACATACCTAGGTAGTCTGTAATATAAACAACTAAAGCACATCACAATTGACTAAAAAGAACACATTATCATTCATGTGATAATTCAACTTAGTCCCTTTATCCTTAAGAGTCCTGCTTTTGCAATAAACCTAAATAAGGGGCTCATTATGATGGCGGAACCATTGCCACCGCAGGGCCGGCAGTGGCGATAGTTCTGCCATCGTAATGAGATTTACCCACAGCCATATTAGGATGGTGGTGGGTATTCCGGTGGACGCAAAGTTCGTCAGCTGCTTTTCTGTCGTTGGCAATCGTTATGATTGCCAGCTGGGCGGAGCAGGGCCATTAATATGGTGGCGGTGCCTAGCAAGCACCGTCCGCCATATTAGGATGTGGGAATAGACAGGACATTCCATGGCGGCGATGCTGCCATCGAAAGGCTGGCGGGGATTTGCTTTGGTGGCACGTTGCGGGCTCCCTCTGTGGGGTGTGGGGGGTGCACTGGGGGGTACCCAATGGTATCACTCTGCAGTTCCATGCACCTAGTGGCAGGCACTGCATGGTGTCTGCCACGTGGTGCAGGGAAATGCTGTGCATGCTCTTTTACCAATGCGGACGGTGCTGCAGCCATCAGCACAGTCCGCGATGGTAAAAGGCCAGGATTCTAATTGCACTGGTGGGACTGCTGCACGTCTGGCGGGCAGCCCCATCACAGTCATGTGGGCGGGCAGACTGATGTCAGCCCACCATCATAATGAGCCCCTAAGTATCAAATTTTTATTCTAACAATCGTTTGGTCAATTGCTTTATTCCTTAGTTGCAGATCACTCTATATTGTTGGATCTTCAAATGCGACAGTCCTCAAAGTCTCCCTAAGATCAGATGGTATCACAATGTCTTTATTAATATCTATAGCACGAAGCGTTTTACAGGGAAGTATATAATGACTCTCTGAAGCTTGTTGCTTTTTCTTGACTATAGAATCCATTGAAAGACGAGTACAAAGGATGACGGGAGAACACGTTGAACTTGGGGTTTATGTTAGGACCATCAACAGGGAGGCAGACAACCAAAGAGCAATCGAGGTAGGTATCCAGATTGAATGAACCTGACAGCGAGGAGGCAAGACGCCAAGGACAGCACTCTGAAAACAGAAGCAGGTGAGTGCCCGGATAAAGACAGAAAGTGAAACGATGCCAGGAAGCTGCAGTCGAAGAGACTAGAACAGCAAGCAACATCCTGGAGGATGGTGCGTGTCTTATGGACAGCACAAACCGCCCTCATCGCTGATGAAAACTCCCGCCATGCCCTCAGTGTGCACGTAGGCGGAGTTACACACCAGTAAGCACAACAGTGAGGCTCTTAAACTATAGAGGCAGAGACACTGCACTCAGCCTTGCCAGAGAGCGCAAGCCTCTCCAATATCGAGGCAGCACAGTTTCTTTTATTCACCCTGTCTGTCCAGGCAGCCAGACAAAATTTCCTCCTAGTGAAGTGGACATTGCAGAAGACGGATGCTAAGTACTCCCTTGTCTACCTGGCCAAGCTCCGAATGCAATATAGAGGGAAAACTCTTTTTTTCAGTGACCAAAAAGCAGCTGCTAAATTTGCAAGAGGACTACCCGCTGTAGAGCCAGCTCTGCGGTTGTCACCAGCAAGATCCGGCATTGATCACATCAGTGAAAAGGATTAATGGATGAAGGCCTGGGCACCGTTGAGGCAGCAATGCCTCGTCACCGGCCTCTAGCTGTATATACCTCACCAGATCACCAGACTGGATCCTAGAACTGGGGCACTCTATGCCCTCAGTAAGATGGTGTAGGAGACTGATGAGTTTGCCTCTGGCCTTTTGACTGTTCCTATCTGGCCACCCAGCGCTTTTCATTCTGGGAGTGTGTCGGCCAACCTTTGTACCCCCTAGGGATTAGACCCCATATGTTTTTCTTGCTTCCCCTTTGGGACCTGTTTGGGAGACTGATGGTCCTGGTTGGCCTGTTTGGGGGGTCCACAGTCAGTGTCTGGTTTTTCATTGCTGCACTGTTTATGTTGTATGTTTTTTGCTTGTTATGTCCTCTGTTTGGCCACTCAGCCTTCCAGTCCTTAAAACCTACACTTTACACACCAGACAGACTATTATTACCTCCTCCGCCCCTGAGGACCATCTGTGGCAAAAGTTAAATTCTTAACCTGGAAAGTCAGTGGAATGAATGACAGACGTAAAGTGCTACAGGTATTTGTATATTTACCGCAAAACAATATCAACATCTGCTTTCTGCAGAAATTGCCCCTAACCAACGCTACACAGACACAATTGAGGGCACACTGGGTGGGTGAAAGGTGCATAGTCTCCTATTCAAACAATGCATGGGAAGTAGCAGTGATGCTCCATAGAGGACTGCACTCCATACTATGTGACCCACAGGGGCGCTACATCATCTTGGTAGGTAGTCTACGGGGACTCCAGGTATAATACTAGATAATACTGGTATCCGTGCATGGCCTAATACAGATGATCCCCTCTTTTTCTCCACGGTATGGTGAACTGATGGGGAAAATAGGTCCAGGGGAGGGTCTATGTGGAGGTGATTTCAATGAAGAGATAGATGTCTGCACAGAGAGAATTAGTGAGACACTCTGTTTGAGGAGGCTGTTGCGCTTTACAAGTTTTCGTATTATCTGTACATACCATTATCACTGACAACAGCCTTGCGGACCTTAGATGCGCCGCCATCCACACAGCACTGAGGGAGCATGAGTAACATACACTCACAATTCATGGTCCAGGGTTGACTTCTGGCCGATCACCAGAGACATCGCCTCCTGGGCCACTGATTTTCAACATCTCCCATGAACCAGTTCTTCTGGAATGCCACCTGACTGACACTGCCTCTCAACAGTGCACTGCGAGACCAGGTGTTCTGGTGGGATTTCAGGAGACCATCATAATCAATCAATCAATCAATCAATCAATCAATCAAAAACATTTATATAGCGCACTACTCACCCGGAGGGTCTCAAGGTGCGTGGGGGAGGGGGGTCTGCTACTGCTCGAACAGCCAGGTCTTGAGCTGCTTCCTTAAGGCGAGGTGGTCTTGGGTCAGGCGGAGGTGGGTCGGGAGGGAGTTCCAAGTCTTGGCGGCCAGGTAGGAGAAGGATCTTCCTCCTGTGGTGGCTCTTCGGATACGGGGGACGGCGGCGAGGGTGTGGCTGGTCGATCGAAGCTGGCGAGTGGGAGTGTAGAAGTTGAGGCGACTGTTGAGGTATCTTGGGCCTTGGTTGTGTAGGGCTTTGTGTGCGTGGGTGAGGAGACGGAAGGTGATTCTCTTGTTGACCGGGAGCCAGTGCAGGTCTCTCAGGTGTTTGGAGATGTGGCTTTGTCGGGGGATGTCGAGGATGAGTCTTGCTGAGGCGTTCTGGATCCGCTGGAGTCTCTTCTGGAGCTTGGCGGTGGTTCCGGCGTAGAGGGCGTTGCCGTAGTCCAGTCGGCTGGTGACGAGGGCCTGGGTGACCGTCTTCGTGGTCTCGGTGGGGATCCACCGGAAGATCTTACGTAGCATGCGTATGATGTTGAAGCAAGACGAGGAGACGGCGTTGACTTGTCTGGTCATGGAGAGGGAGGAGTCCAGGATGAAGCCCAGGTTGCGTGCGTGGTCTGTTGGTTTGGGTGCGCTGCCCAGGGCGGGGGGCCACGAGGAGTCGTCCCAGGCAGAGGGCAAGGAGCCCAGGATGAGAACGTCCGTCTTGTCTGAGTTCAGTTTCAGGCGGCTGTTCATCATCCACTTGGCTACGTCTTTCATCCCTTCGTGTAGGTTGGTTCTGGCGGTGGCGGGGTCGTTGGTGAGGGAGAGGATCAGCTGGGTGTCGTCGGCATAGGAGATGATGTTGAGGTTGCATTGGTGTGTGATGGCCGCAAGGGGGCTCATGTAGACATTGAAGAGGGTGGGGCTGAGCGAGGAGCCTTGAGGAACGCCGCAGATGACTTCGGTGGCTTCTGATTTGAACGAGGTTAGGCGGACTCTCTGTGTCCTTCCGGCGAGGAAGGAGATGATCCATTCTAGTGCCTTCTCCTGGATTCCGACGTTGCTGAGGCGCTGCACTAGGGTGCGGTGGCAGACAGTGTTGAACGCCGCGGAGAGGTCCAGGAGGTTGAGGGCCGCTGTTTCCCCGTTGTCCAGCAGGGTTCGGATGTCGTCTGTGGCTACGATGAGGGCGGTCTCGGTGCTGTGGTTGGCCCAGAATCCAGACTGCGAGAGGTCGAGGGATCCGTTCGTCTCGAGGAAGGTGGCCAGCTGCTTGTTGACGGTCTTCTCGATGACTTTGGCCGGGAACGGGAGGAGCGAGATGGGACGGTAGTTTTTGAGTTCGGTGGGGTCCGCTGATGGTTTCTTCAGTAAAGCGCTGAGTTCGGCGTGCTTCCAGCTCTCCGGGAAGGTGGCGGTGTCAAAGGAGGTGTTGATGATGTCCCGCAGATGGGGTGCGATGACAGCGTCGGCTTTGTTGAAGACGTGGTGAGGGCAGGGGTTAGTTGGAGATCCGGAGTGGATGGAGTTCATCGTTCAAATGGTGTCTTCGGTGGTGATCGGGGTCCAGGCGCGGACGGTGGTGGTGGGGGGCGTTGGTGCGGTCATGGGGTGCGTCGGTTGTGTGCTGAAGCTGTTGTGTATGTCTGCGATCTTGTTGTGGAAGTAGGAGGTGAGGGAGTTGCAGAGGTCTTGAGATGGGGTGATGTCTTTGATTCTGGCGTTGGGGTTGGAGAGCTCTTTGACGATGTTGAAGAGTTCCTTGCAGTTGTGTGCGTTGTTGTCCAGTCGTGCCTTGAATGCAGTTTTCTTGGTGGCGTGGATCAGTTGGTGGTGTTTTCGGGTGGCAAGCTTGAGGGTGGTCATGTTGTCTGGTGTCGGGTCTTTGCGCCATGCTTTCTCGAGGGCTCGGCAGTTCTTCTTGGAGCTCTTGAGTTCGTCGGTGAACCAGGATGCTTTCTTGCTGCCGGGTCTGCTGGGACGGGTCCTCAGTGGGGCGAGGTCGTCTGCGCAGTTGCTGATCCACTTCGTGAGGTTGTTGGCAGCCTGGCTAGGGTTCGCTGAGCTGGTGGGTGGGTGCTGGCTCAGGGATGCGGCGAGCTGGTCGGCTGTGATCATAGACTATTTCAAGTGCATCTCATTGCCTGTAGCCTCTCCGTCCACCCTGTGGGAGGCTTTCAAGTTGGTCATCCGTGGGGGTCTTTATCACCACACAGTCTGGGGTGCTCAAGACACTTTGGGCTGACCTCTCCCACCTAGAGGCAGATATTTGTGCCTTAGAACACCATTACTTTAACACTAACAAGAGTGGCCGGCTCGCATCCATACATAGCCAGCTCGTGTAATCTGAAGAGGCTCTGCTTCGCCAAAGGCATTATCTTGGGAGGGAGAAATGCACCCGAAGATACGGGCAGGGTGACAGAGCCAGTAAAATCCTGGCCGTGCTGTTGCGTAAACACTCTTTGGCCTTCATGGAAGATGAAATTGTTGAGGTAATTGCGGGGTTGCCGGGTGACAAAGCCCCTGCTGTCGATAGCCTCTCTACCTCCTTTTATAAAAAATGTGTGCCCTTGCTTGCTCCACATCTTCTTGACATATATGGGGAGTCTGTGCGGTCCGGCGTTCTTCCACCCTTCCTGCACGAGGCACTTATAGTAATCATTTTGAAACTATGTAAGGACCCCAGGCACTACGAATCCTATAGACCCCTTACCATGATTAACATTAATAATATAATCCTGGCTAAGTTGACTGCCTCACTGATTTTTCCCTCTTGCTGCTTGTGGCCTGTCCAGACCAATTGGGCTTTGTAGCAGGCAGGTCAACAGCCCATAACCTGCAACCATTCTTTGCCCTCTTGCACACGATAGGCCCAAATGTAAGTACCCTACTGCGTTTCTGGTTGTGATTAAGGCATTTGAATCACTTGACTGGCCCTATCTTTTTCACCTATTTTATCCCTTTTGGTTTGGAAATAAATCTATTTGTCTGATGTGCCTGTTTTACACCTTGCCTGTCAGCCGCCTGCAGATCAACAGCATGATTACACCCACTATCTATTATTAATTTATTTATTTTGGGCACAGCCCATAAAACACATCAGCGTTAAAACAACAAAAACACTCTTAAATACTTTAATAAAATGTGCAATATAGAGTACATCATAGTTTAGTTACCATGCTATAAAAAAATGCTAAAAATAGATCTATATACATTTAAAACATCTGCTTAGAATTTTTGATCAGACACAACAACCGGTTTAGGTGCAATTTAGTAATTACTATAAACTGCAATAAAGTGCTAAGGTTCGTTCCAACTGCTGCCCTTGACAACCGACCTAGTTGCTAAAACCGTCTCTTTAGTAGGAACATATCCTCTGGGGCACCTAAAGTTTTAGGGAGAGTTCATGTAACTACACAAGGGGACTTGTGCAAAATAGGGGTCTAAGGGGATTATACAAAAATATATAAAATCATTTCAAAGTTGTTTGTTTAGTCAATAGATAAATAGGTAGAAGATTAAAAGGAAAACAAAAGATAACACTATATATCCTGCCAAAACTTGCTCTATCAATTTATCTACCTTGTTTTGACATTCGGTAGGACCTTCTTCCTTAGTCTCCAGGAACTGTGCAGGTTCCGGGACACAGTGTAAGCTAACATTTCAATTGTGCCGCTCTTGAAGAGTCTTGCAGCTTCCATGTAGTGCCTCACTCCCATAAATTTACATGCGGCTAACAGCCATTTTTCCATGCATTCCTGCATAAAGAGCAAAAAAACATATCACGGATCTCAGTTTCCTCTACATTGGAGCAATTTCGGTAGGAATCAGTCTGAGGGGATGCGCTGGCCCATTTTGATGTTTGTGTTCTCAAGGGGAGTAACCCGCATCTATATTGCACATAAAAGCATTAAGACTGGTGTGGATGCATCCTATCAATGCATAATTTAAATCTTGGTGCACACTTGTGATTCAAAAACTTGCCTGTTAGCCTGTCGGTCTGATGGGCTTCCCATGTTTGCATTAGAACTGCCTACTAATATAACTGCTTTACTCCTGATGCATCTCCTTTGCCAATTATTCAGTGGAGGTCCATAGCTCACTCATGCCTATTTTATAAGATGTAACTTTGATATTCTTCAGCCATGGAGTTCTCTGGTCTCTGTCTAGAGCTAGCAGATCTTTTACACAGTCTCTGTCTGTTGCCAGTTAGTGAGTGGACCATATTCTCCCCCGATATAACAGAGGTTTTAGTAAAACGAGGTTAAATAGGATTAAAGGGAAGGTCTAAACCCAATGGGGTAGCAGGTGAGCTTGAGGGAAGTTTAATAAGTGATAAATGTATTTTCTACTTTTGTTAAGATTTCTGCTATGGTATAGCTGTGTCGTAGCCCCAAATGTCAGATCCATATAATGTTGATGCTACTGCTGAGGCTCTGTATATGGTGATATCCGGGGAGACGGCTCCTCCTGATGCAGTCTTGTATCTCCTCACTATAGCATAGGCTTTTTGATGGAGGGTGGTTTTACTTTTTTCCATCTGGGGCCCCAAGTTTAGGTTTTCACTTAGCCTCACCCCGAGATAATCAAAGTGTGAGATTTTTTCGAGAAGAAGGCTCTCTACAGTCACATTCCCTCTACATTTTAAATGGGGATTTATTGTCATAACTTAAGATTTGGGCGTATTTAATTCATATTCTTTTCCCCTACAGAAAGTTACAAAAGCATTCAGTTTGGATTGCAGGCCCATTGGTGTCCGCGAGATTATCAGGTTGTCATATGCAAACATGACTATTAGAGTTGGTATTCCTGCCAATCTAGGGGCATCATGTTTGCATTCCTTCAGTTTCTTCACTGCGCCATTGATATATAGGCCAAAGAGTGTTGGAGCAAGAACACAGCCTTGTCTGACCCCTTGCAGAATCCCTATCCTGTCTGTCATGTCCCCTGTGGTGTTCCATATCACCCTCGCATAGGTGTTTTCATTAAGCAGTTTTAATATTCTTAGTATATCTGGGGTGATGCCTAGAACCTCCAATAATGTTTTTCTCGGGACCAGTCGAATGCCACCCTCAAATTGATGAAGGCAGGATGGTAATGCATCAAGGTGATATATTTCCAGGTTATCACCTTCAAGCGGAGGACATGATTCAGTGTGGTAATCTTTGTTCTAAAGCCAGCTTGGGACTCTTCGAGGATGTTGTTCTGCTGTATTCAATCATTTAATCTGTATAGGACCTGCCTGCAGAAGATTTGTTGTGATTTGTCCAGCAGGCTGATGGGCCTATAGTTTGAAGGGGTTAGGTCTTTCACCTTTTTTGTGGATGGGTATGATAACAGCGCCATGCCATGATGGTGGGATCAGGTTGTCTGTTAAGATGCATTCAAGTATGGAGACCAGATATCTGGCTGAGAGAGGAAGAGGTCGCCTGGTATACCATCTATTCCTGGTGCCTTTCCTTTTTCCATTTGTGTTATAGCTTTGTAGGTTTCAAGTGGGGTAAAAGTAAAGTGGGCTACAGGAGGAGATAATGTGGTGTTCTCATTCGACGTTTGATGGGCACTGGCCCCTTCTAAAGGAAAACTCTCTAGGTTGTTGTTTTGCTGTATGCAGTCGTATAGACCACTGAAGTGGGTGACTCGAGTGTCCAGGTTTACCACTGAGTCTAGAAAGATGGATTTAGAGGGTTAACTGTTATTAGTCTCCTGAAGCTTTTATGGTCACCCTTCTCTAGAGTTTCAGCGATTAATAGCCATTGGTCCTCTTCCCATTCTCTTTTAGCTTTAAGTAAGAGGGTTTTATAATCACAACTTGTTTTTTATAATTTCCGACCTAGTGCCCTTGTTATTGGCTCTCAACAGGTGGGTCTTTCCTAATCGGCAAGCTTTATTATACCAAGATGGAATTTTCCTTTTAAGAATTCCTCTCCTCTGTTTCCTCATGAAGCTCAGCTTTAGTGCATCCATGAGTTCACAGTGTACTGTGACTGTGATTAGATCAATGTGGGAAACTTTTGAAACAAAAAGTTTGTACATGAGTGTCAATGTTTTTCTGTCTGCCAGGAGTTCTGCCCACTTAACATGTCCTAGATTATTTGTGGTGGAGATTAACGGTGTGATGGCTACCATTTCCAGTTTTACATCTCTAAAAGGAATCATAGAGAAGGATGCACTTAATGCCTGATGATCGCTGTCCGATCTAGGGATGACTGGCATATAATATAGATCTGGCCATAGATCATTGTCCACTAATATATAGTCAATTCTCGATACACTAGGACCTCTTTTAAAAGTGGGACAAGATGGACAATCAGATTTGGTATTACCGTTTGCAATGTTCAGACCACGGTCGATGATGAGTTCAACAATTTGGGTGCCTACTTTTGATGTTTTTGAAATTTTTCTTTTATTCCTTTGGAGAGGACATTTCCGGTTGTCTGTTCCCAGCAGATGGAAAGATGCTGGTGTTAATGTCACCCGCTACAATTTTAAGAGCTTACTGGGTAAACTGTCCCAAAAGGCCATCTGTAGTAGATGAGTATTTGAGGGTATTGACCTAATATATATATTTACTAGGGTTATGTATCTGAAGCCTGATCGGGGTTTCATTTTGATTTGCAGGGCAAGTAGGTCTCTAGAGTTAGTGGGATCATTTTACCACTGGGAACAAATCCAACATCCCTCAATGTCAAGAGTTACAGGCAGTGGCGTCACTACTACAGAGGACCCCGGGTGACAGGCCTGATAGCTTTGTACTTGAGTGTTTGGAGATTGTCTTAATGAACAACTATTTTGAATTCAATGGGACCCTACACCAACAAATCAAGGGTGCCAGCATGGGGGCTTCCTGTGGCCCCAGTGTCACGAATATCTATATGGGGGAGTGGGGGAGGAAAAATGTCTTCAATGAGGCGGTTCCATTTTTAGACAGTGTCGTGACGTGGAGACGCTTCATTGACGACATTTTCTTCATCTGGAAAGGAGACAGTGACTCTTTAGGAGAGCATATCTTGTGGCTGAACGCAAGTGATCAAAATCTGAAGTTTACATCTAAAAGCAGTGCCCAATATGTAGAATTTTTGGACATTCTTATATCTGGTTCTAATTCAGTCTTAGGAGTCAGTATCTTTCGTAAACCGACTGCTAAAAATACCATACTGCAATATCAAAGCTATCATCCTACAATACAGAAAGACTCAATCCAGTTTGGTGAGTTTTTACTTATTAGAAGAAATTGCACCAATCTGACTGAATTTCACAAACATGGGGATGCCCTCAAATTGAGATTGTTAGGTAGGGGCTATCCGAAAAGATTAGTCCGCCATGCATATAAGCGGCACAAATACTACAACCGCGATGCCCTCTTGGAAGGTACAGATCACGCCCCTAAAGAACAGGTGGTCTGTGTAGTTAACCATTCTCTCCTCAATTTTAAAATAAAAAACATTATTCAGAACAATTAGAAAATTCTGAATACTAATGAGGAGGGTACCAGATGAGAGCAACCTTTGGTGGCTTTCCGGAGAAACCGTAATTTACGAGATATTCTTGTACATCCTAGATCAAGTGTTACGAAGGAGATGCGCCAATCTACCATCACAGGCCTCCCCATGGTGATTGGAAACCATAGATGTGGCAGCTGCCACGCTTGTGTTTCTGCTTTAATCACAGATTGTCTCGTCTATCAGGGAAAAAGTTTCAAACTAAAGGACCTGACGAATTGTCGTAGCCAGAATATTGTTTATAGTTTGACCTGCCCGTGTAATTTGGTTTATATTGGTGAGACGTCTCGTGAATTCAGGGTAAGATTTAGCAAATATAGATAGGCGATACGTAATGGTAGGATTGAAGCCCCCCTTGTCCAACACTGTCTCACTAAACAACACTCTGAAAAATAAATTATGTGGTGTATACTGGAAAAAGTGAATAGACCGATAGGGACGCCCATGGAAATGGCTTGCAAGAGAAGAGAATGAATTCTGGATTTTCTCTATGGATAGTGTAAGAAATGGGTTAAATGAAGAAATCCAGTGGAATATTACAAAACCCTGGTAGTTGCACTTATCTTAATAGATTAATGGTCTACAACCTTGCATTTAGGAGTAGACGGCTGTTTTCTCCTGTAGTTATTATGCCAAGTATGTGGTTATATATCTGATATACAGGGCTCTGTAGGTTGGATCTCCAGCTACTGCTACTTGCCTTTAATATTTTGTAAGATACTGTTCTTTACCTGTTAGTAATGACACCAATATAGATAGAACTGAGTCATAGTCCCGTCCCTATAGACCTTTCTGGGGAATAGTGGAATTTTGAGGTTAAACGCAGTTTTGATGTGTATTGATCTGGTTGGCGGATTACATGGACAAATTGGTACTTCTGCAGGACCTTTCAATTAATAGGTTAATTTAAAATTATACACTACAAATGCACTACAAATTTTTTAACTGGGTGTACACTGTACTTCAAATAGGAGTGTTTGTTGTACTAAATATATTCGGAATTGCATGCTATCACTTCTAAATATGGTGCACATATGTCAGCACTATTACAAAAACAGTATCCAATGTGAGCTTAAGGATGCTTTATATAAATTGCTTTTAAATGTCATATGTGATAATATGTTCCCTGAATACGAGAACTAAGGCAGTTTAATTTTCTCAAGATAGGTAGAATTGTTGGATGGTATACCGGCTGATAAGAGAAAAAAACTAACATGTTATAAACGCTCCGTTCCCCTTACTCTTTCAATATGGCGTGGCCAAAGTTGATGAGTAAAAGGTCCGTTCTTTAGTTTTTAGGACTAACTACGTGACGGACCAAAGAGCATAAACAGATAAAACAAAATATGGCTGCGACCAATAAGGAAAAAACAGTCCCCTGTTTAACTCTGACAACACCCAAGTGTCAGCTATCACAGTGGTCACATTGCAGGGTAATGGTTAGCCAATCGCTATAAAAAGCGAATCTTTGATCGCTTGTATTTATCCATAGGAAACGTGCGCGGTACTTTGGTGGACGACCATTTCAACCGATTTAGGCAAGCGTTCATCATAGGAAGAAGATATAGTATGCTTAGACACATTGCAAGTTAGGTCGGGGATAGCAGATATGTAAGGATACTGTGGCAATCATCATTACAGGACTACGGTATTTGTAAGGGATTGCGGGAAAAGGAGTACACACATGTTACATATGGTTATAGTTGGGTCATTGTTTCACTATTTTGTGCATGGGAAATATGACGAGTTAGTCTGTTACATGCTGTTCCTCGTGTTTTGCGGGTGAGTCAATTGGAGATCGATCTCAGTGCTATTTTTCATCTTTAGTGCGGGTCGGGTTAAGGCAACAGCCTGCCTCTAAAAGGTACATCAGTATTTTAAAAAGGGAATACGATGACAGGGGATTCGTATCTGTGTCCGCCTGATATTTGCTTGCATATTTAGATGTAAAGTGAAGGCAGCAACATATTACCTCATGAATCTAATTTTAATCGAGCAATTCAGTGACACTGTGTTTTTCTACCATGTAGGAGAGACTGTACTTTTGAAGGGAGAAAAGGCAATAGAAACATAGACCCATACCTATCGAATCAAGATAACAAATGCTACCCAGAGAATAAAACGTCTAAGGTAACTACGTTTAAAAACAGAGGGCTATGAATGCAAATCTTGGTTGGGTTAGAGAGACTAACCGCCATATTCATGAAAATCGGCATTTGCGATTCTGTAATAGCGAAAAAAAGCGAATCGCAAATCCGAATTCATGAAGAATTGCGATAAAAAAAAGCGATTCGCACGCGATCGCAAATTCCGTTAGCGATGACCGATAATCGCAGAATAATCGCTATTTCCGGCTACCCGCGCCTGGACTGCAAGCTCGCAAATAGCGATATCGCTATTTGCGATATCGCTATTTGCGAGATCGCAAACTCGCGAGATCGGGAAAACGGGAAGTCGCATTTCGAGCCCAGTGATGACATCACAACCTGGAAGCTGCCGGTTCCCACCACCATTTTCCACAGTGAGGCTGAGAGAGAGGGAGCATTTTGGAGAGCTGCAGCTAATCAGGAAAAATACCACAGAACCACAACCCTGGTAAAATGGCTGAGGAACCTGCACCTGGCACCAGCAGCTCGTCTGGGCGCAAAAGAAAATTGAAATTCTCGGAGCAGGAGCTTGAACACCTCATAGAGGGGGTGGTGGCAAACCATGACAGACTGTTTGGCACAAATTCTAGGAGGGTCCCTGAACAGGAGAAGCGCCGGATATGGCAGGGGATAGCCTCGACTGTGAACTCCGTGGGAGTGGCGGACAGGTCCCTCGAGGAATTAAAAAAGCGCTGGTACGACCTCCGAGGCCGTGCCAAGGAGAAGGTGGCGGCGCGCCTTGGGGAGTCCTCGGGCACCGGAGGAGGAGGACCAACTGTACCACCCAATACTGCCATGGAGGACCAGGTCGAGGACACCCTGGAGAAGGAGGCCTGTGTCGGATTTACAACACTGGACTCATCCCGCACCACCCAAGACACCCAAGGTAAGTGGCATGCGACTGCGACCCTGCCCCCTATGGATGTCCATGACCAAATAGGCTCCCCCAATGTCCCATAGGCATGCCATAGTTGCACATCAAGGAATGTCCTGAAGCATTGTGGGAGATGTAGTCTGGCCACAATGTTGTAGTACCACAATGCAGCCAGACAGGTCCCAAAGCACACAAAGCCACTGCCATGCAGGGAATGTCACCCAGCATGCATGTAGCAACTGCACATCTGCCAGATACATGCAACTAATGATCCACCACTTACCCCCACAGGTGGCGATAGCAGCGACAGCGAAAGGCTGGAAATCGATGAGGGCGTCCAGGAGGAGGAGGTGCCACCACCAACCCAGGCACCAGCCCCTGCCGCTGCATCAACACCAGCAGCAAGAACCACCTGCAGCGTCCCCCCTGCGACTGGTGCAGCACCCACATCCGCTGGCAGGCCAGCCACCATTGTGCCTCCTGCTACCGCTGCTCCTCCCAGCACCGCAGCCAGGGCAGTCACTACTGTGCCCCCTGCATCTTCTACACCAGCCACACCAGCAGTCACACCCCCTGCATCTGGCGCACCTGCAACACCTGCGGTCATACCCCCAGCAGCTGTCGCCTCCACATCCGGGGCTGCGCCAGTGTCCACACAGCGGCCAGCCACACACTCAGGCCAGCAGGGCAGGCGTGGCAGGTCACGCCAGCACTCCACACCAGCTAGCAGGCGGGCCAATGATCAGGGACTGGCGCGGCTTAGCGTCGAGAGACGCATGCTTCGGATTCACCAGCGCCAGGCACAGCAGCAAGGAGCTATACAGCTGCAGCTGCACATGATAGGGCGCAATGTGGCCTCTGTTGCAGGCCACATGGAAGGCATGAGGGCAAGCATGGCAGGTGTGGGAGAACGATTGGACAACATGACTGCTGCCATGGCAGGTGTGGGAGATGGAATGGCCCGCATGGCTGCAGCCATGGAGGCCAACACCGCTGCCATGTCGAGACAGCGCAGTGGAGCACGCCGGCGCCACCGCCAACTTATGACCCGGCTGGCCACTTACAGCAGGGCAAGTTATGTGGCAGCAAATGCTACTTCTCTGTTGGCGCGGCGCTCCCTGACCCAGCAGCACCAAATAATACAGTGCAGCGAGGATATGACTAGGGTGCTGGAGCACCTCACCACGGCCGTCATAGCACTTCACCCTCCAGCTATACCATCTGTTGTGGGGGGTGATGATGCGAGGGAGGGGGCGTCCAGCGTCAGCTCTCAGTCTGCCTCACAGGTCCCACCACACACCCGCAGCACCAGGCCCACGCCATTGCCAGAAGCCCCGGAGGAGGATGCCCCTCAGAGGCGCTATGGCGCAACGCGCACTAGGCGCTCCTGAGAACTTCAGAATATGAATGGCACAGGCTGAGGTTAAGCCTGCCATGTAGTGATGCACAGCAGTATGGCGTAATACTGTTTGTTGTAGTTATTTGGACTGGAACCTTATTTTTATTTTTGTGAATTGAACAAATACATTTATTTTGCTACACACATTAGCGTTGTGTCATCATTACATTTTGCATGCATTGTTGATTTGTGGGGTGATGGAAGTGGTTGTACTAGAAACTGTTCACTGTGATGTGGTTGCGACGTCTGTGCCCTTCTGCTGGGTTCTCCCCATGTGCATGGCGCGCATGTGCAGGTGGCCGGTTGTCCCCCTCAGATTCACTGCCAGAGATGTCAACAGGTATCCGGCGCTTGGTTGCAATGTTATGTAGTATTGCGCAGACAGCCACAATGCGGCAGCACTTTTCAGGACTGTAATACATGGCCCCACCTGTCTTGTGCAGTATGCGGAACCGGCTCTTGAGCAGGCCAAATGTCCTTTCTATGCAATTCCTTGTCCGTATGTGTGCAATATTGTAGCGCCGTTGCTGGGGTGTAGCAGGGTTGAGGTATGGGGTCAGGAGGTATTCACGGAGGGCGTAGCCACTGTCACCTGAATGAGAGGAGCAGATGGTGATTGCCTGTGCTGCGCTGTTACATCTTAGCAATGTGACTTTTCCAACTAAGTGTACTTACCAAGTAGGTGTCCTTCCCCAAACTCTCCCCTGACCAGTCGTGTGTGGAGGCCGCTGTGCCGGAAAATGAAGGAGTCATGGGTACTCCCTGGGTACTGTGCGACAATGTCAGTGATGTATGTCTTAGCATTGCAGACCATCTGGATGTTGAGGGAGTGGTAGGACTTTCTATTGCGGAACATATACTCCATGCCAGCTGGTGGGCAGATGGCGACGTGGGTACAGTCTATGCATCCGAGCACATGTGGAAAATGTGCTACATTGTAGAATTGTAGCTTGGTCATGTCCAATTCCTGTTGGCTGGCGGGGAATTTGATGTGACGGTGTAGCTGGGTGAGCATGGCGTCAACAAAAGTGTGGAGGCAGCGTGACATGGTGGGCTGGGATATCCCCCCAGCAGGGGCTACTATCCCCTGGAAACTCCCGGAGGCCAGGAGGTGCAGGCTACACAATACCTGCACATGTGTAGGCACAGCATTGGTATGGCTTGTTGGGTGCTGCATCAGGGGGTCAAGGTCCTGTATTAGCTGCATTATCATTTCCCCATTCAGCCTGTATTTAGCATATATCTGCTCTCTGGTTTGGCCCAGCAAGGTGACCCGCTGGCGGAATATCCTGTCCTGGATCCTGCGTCTCCTCCGTGCTAATCACTCTAGCCTTCGACGCCTCACCACCATGTACATTCCTGGCATTGTGGGACTCCTAATGCTGCTGATGATGATGGTCCTTATGTGTGATTGGTCAGGCCAGTACCTGTTGGTGATAGGACAATGTTTTTTTGAATGTTTTTTTTGCATGGCTTTCATGGTTACAACCTGCTTTGAGTTGTCCTTATTTTGCGCGGTGCAAATAGCGATTTTTGGGTTTTTCGCTAATAGCGATTTTGCTTGAATACCGATTGCGATTATATTGCGAAATCGCTATTATTTTCGCAGAATCCGTGGTGTGTCGCTATTTCCGATTCGCTAATGCTCACCTGCCGGGATTCTGCGAATATATTAGCGAATTCGCAAATATGTGTTTGCGAATTCGCTATTTTGATGTTGAATGCCGATTACGGAAATTGCGCCCGCATTTGCATTTTCGCAGTGATTGCAGGCGCAATTTTACTTCATGAATCAGGCTGAATGTTTTTTATCTCTTTTTCTCAGTAGAAATGAAGTCTATGATGCTCAAGATGGAAATATGCAAGATTGTACATTGAACCCACTCTAGGAATATTCGAGGTAAATTAGGTTGATTGTCCTTTACTGATAGATACCCCCTGTAATGAAGGGGTGACAGCAATATCTGTTCATTTTTCTTTATTTAGTCATAAGAGATTCCTGTGGGACACATAACCATCGTACCAAAGGAGGCCGTCTATGGGAAAATTACGATAGGCTACAGCATTGGTTTTAATTGAGTAAGTATTAACTAGGTCTTGTCCTAAACTAACAGGGAAGGGGCAGATGTTGGGGATGTTTAGATTTGTTCCCGACTAATAGTGTATACATGTGGCAGTCATGCACGTGCCAAAAGTGAACCTATAAGTCATTGTGTAAGGCATAATAAACTATATCAGTTATTGAGGGCAACAATAGATTACATCATTGCTCCGAGTGAGTGGGGGCAATACAGAGAGAAAAAGGACTAAAGGATGGTGTATTACCAAAATTTGTGTTCACCCATTCCGGTCACAAATTGGCACTGGTGGCTTTTTTGGCTGTATTCTTATTCCTTTTTTGTAAATCAGTCAGATCCAACTAATGTCCTAATAATGTATTTCTCATGGGCACAGAAACTTATTTTGGGTCTTTTTGTATAAATCTTTCCAGGAAGTACCAGGGTGTAGAGAAGAACACTGTGTGATAATCTGGCGAGTCCTGAGGAAGGTGGCTTCTACTGTTATCTACTGCCACTGAAACGCGTCGGCCATGTCTTTATAATATCCTACATTTTGTAGTGACCCTGGCTTTGGGCCTTTAGACTAGAACCAACAAAACGCAACAACTTGCACAGATAATTTGTGGTGTGAATGTGTGTGAAGTATGTTTGCACTACATAAAACTTTATAAATAAAAATAAATAAATGCATGTATGGTCTGATTGTGAGTTGTTCTCTACCTGGTTATATTGTGTTTACTATATGAATTTGTGAATGAATTTTCATGTTGCCAAATTGTGTACATAGGCAATGACTTTTTGTATTTTTTAATAATAATAATGTATAAAAAAACTTAACAAAGGAAAAAATAATTCAAATGACAAATAAAAAGATAATGGAAATAAGTAATAGTTAAATTTGTTTTTTGTTATGCCCATGTTAAAATGTAAGCAACTAGAACCCTCTAATAAATAGAGAGGTCATGAGGGAGTGTATGTTTTGAGTAGTTGTTACATGTTTCCCCTCTTCTCCCTGACCTGTGAATTAGTACTTTAGAGGGGGTCCCATTACTTTTATAGACAAATCCAGTCTTAGCCATGCCAGAAGACCACTTGATGGACGCCCAGCCAAGAAGGGGACTGCGCTTACACTAAATGTTATAAAACCTGGGCAAAGTATTGGTTCAGTGGCCCATGGTTCTTGGAGAAGTATAATGTGATGGGAGTCAATAATAATTCCCCACCCAGGATCAGGGAGCTTGAACTTAATTTCGGCTACATTCCAAGATAGTAATTTTATACAATCACCCTCTAACGACTCTGAGGCTCGTATGGTAGTCTGAATGGATGCTCCCTGTGGCATCATAGGTTACCCTATATCGATTCCAATGTCAGCTACCCTATGCCCTTCAGTGCTAGTTGTGTCAACTGCTGAGTGGGACTGGATCCCTTCAGCTACTAGGAATTGAAATATTGGGGTTTTGATACACAAATTTCAGGGCTTCCGGTGGTGAGTCAATCGATGTCTGTGGTGTTTAGGGGACAGGGAAGTTCTCTAGGGTTGGGCTGCTCTGTACATAAGCGCACATTTTGGTGCCTTTTGACAGGTAGTTCCAATGTGTATCAGGGAGGTTTCATTTTGAAGGTTATTTGAATATCAATGTCTGGTCTAAAGCGCAGTTCTAGTGTAATTAGGCCCACTGCAGGGCCACATCCCTAAAAGCCACTACTAAATGGTCCCATTGTGTATTTCCTGCTGTGAATCTTTTAACATTGGTTATATCTTTCCTTTTATGGATCACCACCCCCTTTTCTGGCGTATCCAGTGGATCGCCTGGTTTACTAGACCCTCATATGTTTCAGAGTATGAAGTTTGGATTTTAGGAACATTATTCATGTAAACATCCAAATTATGGCTGTTGCTATCAGTGAAACTTGCCTTATTCTAATCACCTAGATGTTTTTTTTAGTGAGCATACCATGATGTTTAAAGTTCAGATCTGCCTTTACCGGTTTAGCAGATTTTGCATGCAGCATATCGCTCCGGTGGGCACAGTCACACTTTGGTGTGTTCTCAGCAAGCAGGGTTTCACCTCTACTATTACTTTGGGAGTGGGTGGACATGTTTTTACATTGCTAAACATATAAATTATATGTTCCTTTGGTAGTTACACTTTGTACAGTTTGCGTAGTGTCCTTGGCTCCCTGTGGCTTTGTTGCTCCCTGAACCAAAGTAGTTAGTGTATCCAATTTCCCAACTAAGAGCTTTGCCATCCTTTCCATATTCTCCTTTAGGGATTTGATTTCGTCCCTTAGGGCATTCAGTTGATCAACCACACCAGTAGTGGTCTGAGGTGCATGTGTCGCAGTTGTGTCCTCCCCCCCAGATTGAATGTATGTATGTATGTATTGCAACTTATATAGCACACGTATCACCCGAAGGCATCAAGGCGCTTGCCTTGGGAACCCGTCCTGGCTTTTCCCTGTGAGATAACCCCTACTGGGCATCCCCAAGGTGAAAGCCAGGCATCCCACAGCGGGTGGGCCGCCGTAGTGTAGATTAAGCAAGCTATTGCCCAGAGTTGCAGCGTGGGACCCCATGATTAGAGTAGGCACCGAGGCGAGAATTATCGAGTCCGTGGACAATTTTGGGCTCGGGACCCTGCCGCGTCGGGAAATGAACCCTGGTCCCGGGCCAGACCTCTGCATCAGGGTCTGCCGCTCTAATCAGTGAGCCACACTCCTCCACTGAATGAAAGGGGTTGTTTCCTGCATTCTCCTGGTTGTCCAATAAGGTGTATTTATTTGAACAGTTGGCATTTATGACAAAGCGATCTTTTTTGTTACTTGCGGGATCTACCAGTTGCTGGATGGAGTATTGATGTTGTGAATTGCATGGGATCTGGCTGTTGGGGATTGTAACTAAGGTTGTCCCTGGTGGGTTCCCAAAGTATAAGGCTATGCTTTTAGAGCTTTTAGGGTGGTTTTCCGTAGCACCCTTTTCCTTCCCCTTGCATTTGACTCATTTAATCTTGGCTTAGGAGCTAGCAGGCCCTCTACCTCCTCTATTAGCTCCTCAGTTTCACTTAGAGTAGAGTTTTCTGCAGCATGTCGTGGAATTTTCCTTAAGCTGCTTGGGCCCATGCTTTTGTCAGATGCCTTTCTCTTTTCCATAGGAATAGCTGTTTGCTCAAATGGAAAGAGGACTACCACAGTTATTCCAGGAAGTTCAAACAATGCAGTACTTACAATTTGATGTTAGCCTCAGAAGAAGACCAAGGGGGGTGTCCCTGCCCTGTAACCTCCTGTCACTGACAGGCGCAGATGGGCCCCTCCTTGGCCCGGGCTTGCCTATGCTGGTTAGCGGGAGGCTCTGTGGCTTTTTGTGCGCCTCCGGGCACGTTGGCGGCTCACGGGCTACAAGGAATGTCGGGAAATGAATTCCCCCGGGTCCTGGTGCTGGAGTTCGCTCTCCCGCGCTGCGGGAGGCTCTGTGGCTCTTTTTGCACTTCCTGGTGCATTGGGGGCTCACGGGGATCGAGGAATGCTGGGAATTGAAGTCCCTCGGGTCCCGGTGCTGGAGTTCACTCTCCCGCACTACGGGAGGCTCTGTGGCTTTTTGTGCACCTCAGGGCGCATTGGCTACACACGGGCCATGAGGAATGCCAGGAATTGAAGACCCCCAGGACCCGGTGCTGGAGTTCGCTATCAGCTATTTAATTCACTATTGTGATGGAGCTGCTCACTGACCTACTGATGATGCTTCATTCACATTGCAGGCTCGCGTTATGTCCCTGGTAACTATGTATGGAGGTGATGCTACTCTATATCAGAAATCCATCAGGCAACCTGGACTCTTGCCTTTGGGATTTCATTCACTTCGGTGGCATGGCAGGCATTTGATTAGCTGGGGGAAATCATCTTATTCGCGCTCATGGCGGCCACACAAAGGTTCACCTGCGATTTCCCCTGACATGGGCTAGTGATCCTGTTCATTATCTGGGCATGTGGGTCAGCTGGGACACTGAGGATCTGTGGTGAGGGAATGATTGCAAACTCATGAGGTGGCTCGAGGACCGGGTGCCTGTCTGGTCGAAACTGCCACTGTCTCTAACTGGAAGACTGGCCATAGCAAAAATGGTTGTACTCCCCAAATTCTTATACCTCTTCATTAATTTGCCACTCCCCTTACTGGCCTGTTCTCGACATAGATGCCAGAACGACCCCACGGCCCCTTGAAATTATATATTATGAAGATAGATGCTAGAGCTGCATCGGCCTAACGAGGGTCTAGACCCAAAATGCCTTTTGGCGCACATTTTTCTGACAAGTACCTTGTTCACTCACTCAACTTGCTGAACCTGGTGAGGCATTTAGAAATTAAGTCAATTGGAAAGACTATTTTTGAAGAAATGGAAGCAAATACTGTTGCTAAAGTCTCAGTTGAATAAGAGTTTGTGGGTGTCGACCACTTGGATGAACCTTAGCATAAACACGGTACAGCAGCTCTGTTCCCGGCCGCTCTATGCTACATAACGAGGTACGCCCAGCATCAATTGACACGGGACATCGCCACTGCTGCTGAAGTGGAAGGTGCAGCAAGATGCCTTGGGAAAAAAGCACACCTGAAACGCCGAGTAAAGGCACACCAGAAACACACCAGAAACGCCAGGAGAAGGCAAATTGAAACGCTGAGGAAGGCGTATTAGGACTAAATCTGGCCAAAGCATACGGAGTGAGCCTGGCATGAGCCGGGGGCTTACTGGCTGACGGCCCCTAGGGCTCCCAGTGCAGAGCATTGAGCTGCACAGAGCTGTTTTTGGTCTTGGTCTTCCCGTACATGGTGGAGGAAATCTGCTAATTTACTGGGTTTTGGAGGTGTAGCAGAGAGACTGTAGCACGTAGTCGTGGAACAGAGGTAACTGCAGGGGCAGGGGGGCTGGGGCAGATCAATAAAGTGTGTTGGAGAAGGTACCAGGCAAGAAAAGGTGACTCAAACAGAAGTTGCTTGGAAGCCTACGGTGGAAGCCAAAGGGGAAAGAAGGAGAAGGGTTTCGCCTGTAACACAGGAGGAAAAGTGCTAAAGGACCCAAAAGGTGATGGCACTTAGCAAAACAAAAGCACAGAAAGGCCAAAAAAAACCCAACCTTAGCGTAATGGGCGGAGAGGATATAGCCATGTCTCTAAAAGAGAAAGGAAATGTAAAAGACGCCCATGGCGACACCACCGGATGTAAAAAGCATTACGGCAGGAAAACCAACCCCTGCACCCAACCGTGCAGCATAGTAGACCGGGGGCAATGGGAGGAGCCTCTGTTACAAACTCAATTAAAGATTTAATGGGGAAACATTTTAAAGGAAAGGGCACAAAAGTAGAAGAACTGTGTGCGAGATAGAATATGTTAACTCCAGCCAATGTGGCACCCCAGGAGCGAGCCTTGCCTAATCAAAGTCAGTTTAACATCTCCGGACTCTTTCTGGACCCAAGGTTGCCCTCATCTCCTAGACTCTCTTCCTCTCCGAGTGTGCAAGAGATAGGGATCATGGGGGAAATCGAGGAATCGGATGCAGACGACGAAGGACAAAGTAATATCATTTTATAAAAGGATATATGGATAAAAAGGTGGAAGTGGAAAATTCCCAGGACAAAGCGAATGATATTTCGGGATCCTCTTTGTTTAATTTGGAGGTAACAGTTACCTCAAGCACCTCTATGCTGGACGCAATGTTAATTTTATAAAAATCTATGCCTGAGTTGCTAGAGGTAGCAGTAATGAACACTGAGGTCTTAAAAACCCAAAAGGACCAGTTCAAAATCATAATAGGGGAGCTGAAACATATTAGGGAGCTTATGCCATCCATAGTTAGACCAGTTGGCAAGGTCCACAAAGAGGGGGGTAGGCCTCAGCAGGAATGTGCACCGATGGATGCCCCATCGCAGAATGAAGGGCATACTGTATATATTTCACGGCACCCAATGATCATAAAAAAACAGGGGGAAACGGAGAGTTATAACCAGCATATCCCACGCCCAAAGAGATGGAAGAGGAGCTCAAGGGTCAAACTCCATTACAGCAGGGGTTATGAAAGGAAGTAAGAGAAGAAGAACAAGTGCCCGTAGGAAAGAAGGTAAGGATAGCCCCACCAAAGGTAAATAATTTAGGAGAAGGATCGTCCGTGAGTAACACAGAAGAAGAGGAAAGGAAAGAAAAAGGCCCAGGAAAACTTAGGATGAGAAAAAATAGTATAATCAAAGAACGAGTAGGGAAAAAAGGGGAAAGGGAAAGGAAGTGGGAGAAGTCACTTTAAGTGTGGTAAATAAAATTACCCGGACTTATTTTCTATACATTAATAACAAATAAGGATAGCTCATAAAATGAGAGGCAGAGTCCGTGGTGTCCGAGTCAAAAGGGCTTTAATTCAAATGACTCGAGTCACTGAGAATCGGGTTCCATCACCACTAAGGTTCAGGAAGGGATATCTAACGTTTTATTAACATCACACATTATATATAGTAAAACCACATAATTGCAATGAATACAGTAGGCGGAACACTCCAGGCGGAGCAAGTGAAAAGAGAGAGAGATAAGAACACATGGGCGTAAAAGAAGGCGTGTAAGGAGGCGTACACGTGGGTGTTCACTTGATGAGTCATAGGCGTGTCATAGGTGGGTGGATGCATAGAGGAGGTCTGCAGGGTCAGCAGAAACTTTTACCCTACATGTGCGCGCAACTGATCATGACGTGAAATTGACGGGTAACTGTGGAGAGCTTGGGGGCTGACTTTAGCACTAGTAGAGGAGTCTGGAGTCTGGGATGTCAGAACGACCTGCACCTTTGGCATATCTGATATCTTGTGTTTGGAGGATGTATTGTCTGAAGTAAAGGTCTCTCGAGCAGAAGCCGTTCATCACTAAATGCTAGTGTGTGCATATATTTCCTGGTGCATTGCGTGGGGGCCATGGGCCTACTATGGCAACGGGTTCAGTAAATCACTTGCATGGAGACAGGAAGGCTAGGCCCTATGCTCTGCAGGCGGAAAATGTTTACCTCTTTCACTAGACTGGAATGTGTTTTTGCGGAGGCTGAGCAGATAACTGTAGGCAAAACACCGACTTGGCAGGCAGGCCAGGCCGGGCACCTCTCGGCTGAGCAGGGAGTGGGGGAGAGGTCAGGGATACATACCTAAACTGCAGCTTTCAGAGACAGAGGCTCGGAGCCTGAATTCAGGGCCTGGCTCGGCTGGGCCACAAAAACGTGTGCTTCTCGATATTTAAACGTGTACCATGTAAATGCATTGGCAACGTAGGCCTCAGTACAGAATTAACGTTTCATTCATGGAAGGCCTAATAACTGACATGCTAACATTAAACGGAAATGCAGGGGCATTATTATGACAGGCACGGGAAGGGAATTACACGATAACATGGACATACATGGAGCATAGGTACGTGGATAGGGTGCGAGTGGGGGGACACACTGACCACATAAAATTTCTGTTTCCTCATTCCCTCCTTGTCCCCTACTGCACCCTTTAGGATAGATCTATTTTCATGAGACCATCTATTTGTTCATAGAGCATCATTTGCTCTTTTTTTTTCATTCGAGCTCGGGAACGTGAACGTGGACGGGGAATACAAGCAGTGGCACACAAGCCGCAAATCGCTGGGCCACATTGCAGACAGAGACAGCAACTGAATACTATGAGCAGTACTATTCCTAGAAATGACAGTACTGTCCAGCCCCATCCTGCTATTACACTCCAGAGCCAGCCGGACCAAGACCACGGGTCCTGGTGCAATTCACGGGCTATCTTATGGAGTCTTGTTATTGCTGCATACACTGATGGTGCGTTATTAGGAATAAACACACAACAACTGGAGCCGATCACTCTACAAGCTCCGCCCCTATCGGCCAGGATGACGTCAAGAACAAGGCGGTTCTGAAGAACAACAAGTCTCATAGCAGACTGCTCTTCGGTTAAGTTTCCTAAGGCAAAAGTAGTCTCGTTCACTACTGCTTCAAGAGTTCTTGTTAACCTGCGTATTATTTTACTATTTTGGACAGGACCTACGAACCAGAAGTATCCTTTAATGTAATCCTTGTACTGGTCCCACGCTGACTCAGTGTAATCGATAACTGGAGGAAGGTCCCTCTTATGTCTAACATGCACAAGTCGGGAGTCTCGATGATAATTGGATGGGGCTAGAAAAACAGGTGGCAGCAGGAACGCAATATAACACGTTCCACCCCAATCTAAGGGCAGACGTACATAAGCTGTCTGACCGCAAATAAAATAGGAATGGCGGGAAGCTTTGAAAGTAGACTTTCCTTTATCACTGAATTCGACCACAGTATTACAATCACTGTGTCCTAGGTGCACTGAACCATTTTTTCGAACGCATAATTCACCTTTCACTGGTAAGACTGTTATAAACGGTGAACCTGTATTGGTCTCGGACTGGATGTTCAGAATCATGAGGTTAAGGGAAACATTCCCTAATTCATACACTTCATTTTCTAGATTGGTCCCTTTCCTTTGGGGAAACCGTCTTCGTCTGGAAAACATGCCTTATTCATAACTGTATTCAGGTCTCCCCATATCCAAACACCCTGGGAAACTGTGGACTTACTGTCTAGTGATGACATTAAAGCAAACCATGCTCCGCACGAACCATTGTGCGAAAACGGATAAGGAAAGAGGGGCAGAACTCCCTTCAATTTCTGATAAGGTGGGAGTCGGCCGCATACCCAGCAATTCATTACATTGCTGGTCTGGTGAGAATGGTGTAACATACGGATGAAAGTGTTGTTGCACAGTGCTAGTCGATAGGATAGTTCGTGGGGTGGCAGGTCACTGAATGTGTGCTCTACAGTGTCATTGAAAGAAGAATGCGTATGTGAACCAAGAGGAGGAAAGAAAATATGTAGCGTCAAGCTTATACATATAATCGATATACTTAAAAAAAAACATAATGATCAGAGTTACTATGCATCTACTGCGTAGGTTTTTGCAGTATTTCTCTTTCATTTTTTTTCTGGCTATCTCTCTGGCTATTTGGGTCTACGATCTTATACATGTCAGGAACCTGTCTAACCGCTTCACCCGAGGGGGACTTAAACAATTAAACGCTGTCTGACTTACTAGACCGTAACTTCTGTCTATATTCCTGTTGCGGAGTCTTTTCTAGCAAAGGGAGTTTAGTATCAATGTTCTCGGAACAGTTCTCAGAATCCTTTACCGAACCAAGTCCATGGAAACGCTTCACATGATGGGCGTGGAGCCATCCCTTACGTCCCTCGACCTTGACGGCAGTCCTCGTTGTTAACAAGACCAATTTAGGCTCACGCCAGCGGGGCTCCAGAGGGCTTGAACTGTCAAAATTACGGACACACACCAGGTCTCCCGGAACGATTGCGTGGCTCTTCACCTGGGTGTTGTCCGGGAAGGCAGCTGCAACCTGTGAACGACAAGAAAGTAGTGCAGACATCAAGGAAGCCAGGTAATCTGTCAGCATATTACTGTCAACATCGGTAATTTTACGTGGCATAGGCGTACCCCACATATTCGGCGGTCTACCAAAAACCACCTCGTACGGGGATAGTCCGGTTCTGGAATGAGCTACCATATGCATGTAAAAGAGGGCAACCGGCAAGGCTACCATCCAATCCACGCCTTTTTCTGCACAGACCTTCGCTAGCCGTGTTTTGAGAGTCTGATTGTGTCTCTCTACAAGACCAGCTGCCTCTGGGTGTCGTACGCAATGGAATTTCCACTGGTACCCTAACAGGAGAGATACTTGTTTCATCAATTCAGAAGAGAATGGCTGTCCATTATCTGAGTACATGACACGGGGCAAGCCGTATCGCGGGAAGAATTCACGGACCAACTGCTTGGCAGTGGTCACAGCAGTGTAATCTGGGACTGGGTACGCTTCTGTCCATCTGGATAGTGCACATACAACTACGAGGACATACTTGAATCCTCGACATCTGTCCATCTGAATATAATCCATCTGGAGGACTTCAAAAGGGTGGTCAGGAGGATGAAATCCACCTTGTTCCACGGGAATGCCTTTGCCTGGATTGAACTGACAACAGATCATGCAGGTACGCACTTTATGTTTGGCTGCTGCACGTAAATGCTTGTTGAACCAGATGTTCTGTATACTGTCTAACATGGCTTTTTCTCCTAAATGTGCTGGACTATGTGCTGTATTAATGATAGCTTGAACCATGGAGTCAGGGAGGAACCACGTAGTTTTGCCTTTTGTAATCCAACCCTGATCTGTCTGGACCCCTCCATGTTCAGTCCATTTCTTGATTTCGTCTGGAGTGGCATGTGTCTGTATGTCGAGTGCATCTTGTGAGGGATCCCTGACTGTCATGCAATTTGTCAGTGATGGTACTTCAGTCTTTCTCGTGACAGCTGGAATGTCTGTTTGAGTCTGAGCTGTAAGTTTAGCTGTTCGATCTGCCAGGTCGTTACCCTGGGAAATAGTGTCAGTAACTTTCGTATGTGCTTTTCACTTCATGATAGCTATGGCTGTAGGCAAGTGTATTGCACCTAACAGAGCTTGAATGAGGGGACCATGCTGTATTTTGGCTCCATGGGAGGTCAGAAAACCTCTCTCTTGCCAAAGGACGCCAAAGTCGTGAACGACTCCGAATGCGTACTGTGAATCTGTGTATATGTTTACTTTCAGGTTCTTGGCTCGTATGCAGGCTTGGGTCAGAGCGACGAGCTCTGCTGCTTGGGCTGACAGGGTGTCAATTCGTTGTATTTCTATGACTACAGTATCAGTGGTCACGGCATATGCGGCCACTAACTCTCCTGTGCTTGTTCTCATACATGAACCATCCACATAAAGTGTCAGGTCTGGGTCGGGCAATGCAATGTCTGTCAAGTCTTGTCTTGGTTTCGTCACTGTGTTAATTACTTCCACACAGTCATGTGGTGCAGGGTCTGCTGTGCTCTAGGGTAAAAGTGTAGCAGGATTTAGAGTATTGCAACGTCTGATCTCTATGTGTGGCTGGAACAATGTCAATGGAAACAGAAATTTTATGTGGTCAGTGTGTCCCCCCACTCGCACCCTATCCACGTACCTATGCTCCATGTATGTCCATGTTATCGTGTAATTCCCTTCCCGTGCTTGTCATAATAATGCCCCTGCATTTCCGTTTAATGTTAGCATGTCAGTTATTAGGCCTTCCATGAATGAAACGTTAATTCTGTACTGAGGCCTACGTTGCCAATGCATTTACATGGTACACGTTTAAATATCGAGAAGCACACGTTTTTGTGGCCCAGCCGAGCCAGGCCCTGAATTCAGGCTCCGAGCCTCTGTCTCTGAAAGCTGCAGTTTAGGTATGTATCCCTAACCTCTCCCTCACTCCCTGCTCAGCCGAGAGGTGCCCGGCCTGGCCTGCCTGCCAAGTCGGTGTTTTGCCTACAGTTATCTGCTCAGCCTCCGCAAAAACACATTCCAGTCTAGTGAAAGAGGTAAACATTTTCCGCCTGCAGAGCATAGGGCCTAGCCTTCCTGTCTCCATGCAAGTGATTTACTGAACCCGTTGCCATAGTAGGCCCATGGCCCCCACGCAATGCACCAGGAAATATATGCACACACTAGCATTTAGTGATGAACGGCTTCTGCTCGAGAGACCTTTACTTCAGACAATACATCCTCCAAACACAAGATATCAGATATGCCAAAGGTGCAGGTCGTTCTGACAACCCAGACTCCAGACTCCTCTACTAGTGCTAAAGTCAGCCCCCCAGCTCTCCCCAGTTACACGTCAATTTCACGTCATGATCAGTTGCACGCACATGTAGGGTAAAAGTTTCTGCTGACCCTGCAGACCTCCTCTATGCATCCACCCACCTATGACACGCCTATGACTCATCAAGTGAACACCCACGTGTACGCCTCCTTACACGCCTTCTTTTACGCCCATGTGTTCTTATCTCTCTCTCTTTTCACTTGCTCCCTCTGGAGTGTTCCGCCTACTGTATTCATTGCAATTATGTGGTTTTACTATATATAATGTGTGATGTTAATAAAATGTTGGATATCCCTTCCTGAACCTTAGTGGTGATGGAACCCGATACTCAGTGACTCGAGTCATTTGAATTAAAGCCCTTTTGACTCGGACACCACGGACTCTGCCTCTCATTTTATGAGCTATCCTTATTTGTTATTAATGTATAGAAAATAAGTCCGGGTAATTTTATTTACCACATAATTCTGGCGCCCGAACAGGGACGAGTCCCCTTCCCCACGCGCCGGCGATGTAAGCGCGCAACCCCCTGACCCCTTCTATAGCCGTGACGGACCCATTGTGCACATCCACGGGTTTTCCTGCTAACTCCCTCAGGCCCACGGAGGAGACGGAGACTGCGACCAGGCATCCACACGAGGCGGTGAGGATTGCGGACCATCCCGACCAGAGCCCAAGCCGAGAGAGCAAGGTCCGAGGTATCCGGAGGCCCACCTGTTTCCGAGGCGCATGCGCAGCAAGCAGCAGTAGCCATACCAGAAGCCGTAGCAGTCCAGTATCGAGTTTCCGAGGCCTTCAGTTTTGCTTCCCGGTGAGTACCGTTGTTGGGAACGCATATAGATGTGTTCATTTGTTTGAGCCCGGTCAAGACGGGTCTGGGTACACAGATCCGGTAAAGACGTGTCCATTTAGGTGGATGCGGTAAAGACGTGTCTCTTTATGAGACCGGTATGACTGTACTGTTCTAGCAGTGCATCCAGTATTTTATTTTAAAATTTTTAGGATTGTGTTCTTCTATGTACTAGTTAGTATCTGTTCCTAATGTTTTAATGTCGTGGTATGAATGATTGTTTACAGTCTATTATTGTGCTTATTGTGTTTTCGTTCAAGCTAGATCAAACATGCCGCTGTTCTCGAAATTACGTCAGATAGGAACCAGGAAAGGGATACTCGAAGAGGCAGTTCCCGTCCCGCCTAGGGACATTCCTGGGCATTTTATGTACCACAAGCATGGCCTAGATGCCATACTGTACTTAGATTTATGGGTAGATTACACGAAGGATCTGGAAGAGAAATATAGATGGCCTGTCTCAGGGACATGGGATGCTGATTGCATCATGAGAGTAGAGGAAGCACAGTGGAAAAAGAAAGCTAGACAATCTCAGAAAGATGCCATAGAATTGTGGCGTAAAGAAGCGCATAGAAGAACAGAGAAAGAAATACACAAAGCAGAGAGAAGTAGAGAAGCATCAGAAAAAGCCAAGGAAAAAGAGCTACAGGAAGAAGGTGAACGGGTTAAAGCAGAACAATTAGACAGAAAAAGAAATGCCCTTATTAAAGGCATGTATCCCCTCCTCGCCGAGGGCCTACCTAAAGTGACCCCGGAAGTACCCAGTAACTTGCCGCCACCACTGATCCCGACTAAACTCCGTTGTTATAAACAGACCGCAGCTGACATTTTTCTTTCCTCCTATTTAGACGACGCAGCTCCAGAGTATGTAAATGAAAATGTACCTCCCCCCAACCCTATCAATCCTACCAACCCTACTAATCCTCCTGTCACCCTCCCTACCAATCCTTTTCACCCATCACCCGTAGTACAAGATCAACCCACATTACCAGCGGCAGCGCTGGCAGTAAAAGCCGATTCAAGCCAAGGCGACTCAAGTTTAGGAGCATCGGGAGGGGGGACTTCTGGAGACATACTGCACACCCCACCACCAATGAAACGATCACTACGAGATTTAGCACTACAACACACGCCAAAACCAATGACATTCGCAACCCTTAGACAGTCCCTCACTGATTGTATATATGATCCAGTACCGGGTGAGGGCGCAATGCTCATATACTCAATACGTTTAAGACGCGTTGCAGACTATTTGATAACATTACCAGGCATGAAGGACCATTTAGACAGAATATACCATTTCATTAGAACGGGGGAGGGATCAGAAAGTATACATGAGGCCATGGCAAACAGAAAAGTGGAGCTTCAACGCATGCTCTTACAGTTTTTGGTTAATTGTTTGATCAAGGAACGAGACCAGCCAGATAAAGAAGTACCGAAAGGTATGACGAACTGGAGTGACAATATAGCTATTGGTAAACATGATACACAGAATAGAGTAGAATGCATGTACAGGAAAGTTCGTAAAGAAATACTTTAGATACACAAGAAAGAACAGGCCGAGAAACAAGCCGAGGAAGAGGACGACGAAGTCTCAGAGGACGATGATGCAGTAACAGAGGAAATGAATAAAATGAATTACGTAGGTAGGGCAAGACCGTTTGATAGACCCATACGCCTAGATTACAATAAACGTTCCCTCTCTCCAATACCAGAACGATATTCCCTTGAACACCTATTCCAAGCTACTGAACATGCACTGAAAAAACGAGTAGGGAGTAGCGAACTTAGTACTATGCATGAACAGGAACTAGCCCGGTCAGAAGTTCAATGGGCTGGCAATTCTAACATATATAAGGATGATATAGTAGCGCAAACATTTTTGAGTCTTCCTCCGGAAGAACAGCGTTTAGCTGGTATTTACATAATTCAACATCTCATCACATTGTACGAGAGTCAGCATTCTGATCCAGGTCCCTTGTATAAATTATTGGACGATTTACTCCTAGCAAGATGGAGAGGCCTAGGCACCGAATTAATTAATGTCATTCTAGATCAACGACATAAGTACTTGACTTTCCTGACCCCGCACTTGGTTCCTTCCCCACACCGAGAAAGAAAGTCCTTTTACATAGACAGACTGAATCCCCTACGAGAGGTTCATCCCGTTAGAACTACAGGGGGTGAGCTTCAACGAGTATACGTTTACACAGCCTTGACGAAAATGGAATTATTGGAAATGAAAAAATTACTGCCCTGTCATGATAAAGACCCAGTGGGGTTCCACCGTGAATTAAAAGACATGCTCCGCATGGGGGAGTATACATACGCTGATACAATTAAAATGTTGAAAGTACTGTTACCGGCAGGCATTTACGAAAAACTTAAAGAAAAAGAGTGGGAGGTGGGAGAGAAAAAGATTAACTGGACAGAATTAGAAGACGAAGATAAAACACGAACCCCTGGTACTGGTCTCGGGGATAAAGCTAAAGAATTACCCGAGCTATTGATACAGGTTTTGCCGAGATTATTGACTACTAAAAAGGAAGATTGGGATGCTATTTCAGCCTGCAAACAGAAACAAGATGAAGACACTAGTGATTTTTATTCTAGATTCGAATTTTTTTTTCTTATTAATAGTGGCCTGAAGACAAGTAGTGAATCGTACCCACATCTTTTTGTGACCAAATTGGTAGAGAATTCCTTACCCCAGATTAAGAATAGAGTACTGAAGGTTGAGAGCACCTGGCAAGCAAATAGCCCTTCTCAAATGTTACAAATGCTACAGTACCACCAGAATCGAATTAGAGAAGAACAGGAACACGAAAAGAGACGCATGAAAGACACGAAAATGAAAGTACTAGTTGCTCAATCAGTTCCAGCCGCCGATGGTCAGAAAAAGGGCGCGGCACCTGTCGAAGGGAACTGTAACTACTGTAAACAGCCAGGTCACTATATAAATGAATGTGCTGTCCTGAAACACAATATAGCTACAGGCAAGACGAAAGAAAGACTGCGTCCTCCTAGACAGGATCACATCCCGCAGAACACGCAACCTCCACACAACGCGCAACAGACAGTAGCTGTACCCCAACCCATTGCTGCCACACAACATGTCACGCAACAAATGTACCAGTATGCACAGTCAGACTACCCAGATTATCAACCGTACTCATGAAACAGCCTAGGGAGGGAGGTTGGCTTGCCCTTTATTGAGGTTCCTGTAGATCAAGAGGGTCCCTATGTGCATAGTCATGTACTGGGGAAAGACAGAAAATTTCTGATTGACACAGGGGCGAGCAGAACTACCATCAGTCATGACGAGGTCCCAGGGGCACCCCTCTCAGGCTCACGGAATATTTTCCTGGGATTTTCAGGAAAGCCTATTGTTAACGAAGTATCAAAGCCAGTTTCTCTAGAAGTTGGTCCATTGTCCCGAACTACAGACTTGTTGCTTACGAAATCATGTCCAGAAAACTTGCTTGGTATAAAAACGTTGAAAGAACTAGGAGCAGTGATTTGTTGTTCTCTGGAAGGAGTGAGATTGTTTTACGTGATTTTAAAGGACATTATGTGTTGAGAGATTTTGATCCCAGACTTCCGAATGTACCACAGCATTTATGGGCGCAAGGTCCGACTGATGTAGGTTACATGCACATTACACCATACCGTGTCACACTCAAGCAAGGAGTTGCACTGCCACGAATCCGACAATACAAGTTACCACCTGATGCTGTAGTAGCATTACTGAAAATTGTTGACAAACTCATTGCACAAGGAGTGGTTGTAGAAACTGACTCCAATGTATGTAATTCTCCTATCATTCCGATTCTTAAACGAACTGACCCAAATGCACCACCGGTTTACAGACTAGTGATTGACCTCCGAGAACTGAACAAATGCATAATACCCCAGTACCCAGTGGTCCCAGACATCTCTTAACTATTGACTGCAATTAATTCCGAAGCGGCGTTCTTTACTGTAATTGATCTCAAGAACGCCTTCTTTAGTGTCCCGATCCATCCGGAGAGCCAATATCTCTTCGGATTCTGTTTAAATGGGCGAAGCTTCAAATTTGCGAGAGCTCCTCAAGGGTTCACTGAAAGCCCTAGTATTTACAGTCAAGCATTAAAAAGACAACTAGACAGTATTCACATGCCTACTGACACTGCACTGCTCCAATACATTGATGATCTTTTGATCACAGCACGGACAGAACGAGACTGCGAACGTGCATCACTGACAGTCTTATACTTCCTGGCAGAAAAGGGGCACAAAGTGTCCCCTTCAAAGCTACAATTCTGCGCCCAGCAAGTTGTGTACCTTGGTCACTTGCTGTCCAAGAGTGGTAGACAGTTAACACCTGACCGCATTCAGCTAATTGCACATCTTCCACAGCCCAAGACACAAAAGGAAGTACGGGCCTTCATTGGCCTCACTTCTTACTGCAGACAATGGATTCCCCAGTACGCATATCTAGCCAAACCACTCATACAGTTGACAACACAGGAGGCAGCGACTTCGACTGTCCTCCCTTGGACTCAAGAACATACACTTGCTTTTGATGAATTGAAGAAAGCTCTATGTCAAGCACCAGTTTTAGCGACACCATGTTACAGCAAACCTTTTACACTTTTTGTCACTGAACGCGATGGCACAGCATTATCTATTCTCACACAAGACCAAGCAGGAAAACACAAGCCTTGTGCTTACTTTTCTAGTACATTGGATCCAGTGGCCCAGGCTCTGCCTGCGTGCCTAAAATCAGTTGCAGCAACAGCTCTAGCAATCAGACAAAGCGATTCCATAGTGTTAGGACATCCCCTGACAGTACAGGTTCCACACTCAGTGGAAGTTCTCTTGAACAGGACACAGACACAGCACCTGACCATAGCAAGACTGACAGGATATGAACTGACATTGTTCCAGCCACACATAGAGATCAGACGTTGCAATACTCTAAATCCTGCTACACTTTTACACTCGAGCACAGCAGACCCTGCACCACATGACTGTGTGGAAGTAATTAACACATTGACGAAACCAAGACAAGACTTGACAGACATTGCATTGCCCGACCCAGACCTGACACTTTATGTGGATGGTTCATGTATGAGAACAAGCACAGGAGAGTTAGCGGCCGCATATGCCGTGACCACTGATACTGAAGTCATAGAAACACAACAAAGTGACACCCTGTCAGCCCAAGCAGCAGAGCTCGTCGCTCTGACCCAAGCCTGCATACGAGCCAAGAACCTGAAAGTAAACATATACACAGATTCACAGTACGCATTCGGAGTCGTTCACGACTTTGGCGTCCTTTGGCAAGAGAGAGGTTTTCTGACCTCCCATGGAGCCAAAATACAGCATGATCCCCTCATTCAAGCTCTGTTAGATGCAATACACTTGCCTACAGCCATAGCTATCATGAAGTGCAAAGCACATACGAAAGTCACTGACACTATTTCCCAGGGTAACTACCTGGCAGATCGAACAGCTAAACTTACAGCTCAGACTCAAACAGACATTCCAGCTGTCACGAGAAAGACTGAAGTACCATCACTGACAAATTGCATGACAGTCAGGGATCCCTCACAAGATGTACTCGACATACAGACACATGCCACTCCAGACGAAATCAAGAAATGGACTGAACAAGGAGGGGTCCAGACAGATCAGGTTTGGATGACAAAAGGCAAAACTACGTGGTTCCTCCCTGACTCCATGGTTCAAGCTATCATTAATACAGCACATAGTCCAGCACATTTAGGAGAAAAAGCCATGTTAGACAGTATACAGAACATCTGGTTCAACAAGCATTTACGTGCAGCAGTGAAACAGAAAGTGCGTACCTGCATGATCTGTTGTCAGTTCAATCCAGGCAAAGGCATTCCCGTGGAACAAGGTGGATTTCATCCTCCTGACCACCCTTTTGAAGTCCTCCAGATGGATTATATTCAGATGGACAGATGTTGAGGATTCAAGTATGTCCTCGTAGTTGTATGTGCACTATCCAGATGGACAGAAGCGTACCCAGTCCCAGATTACACTGCTGTGACCACTGCCAAGCAGTTGGTCCGTGAATTCTTCCCGCGATACGACTTGCCCCGTGTTGTGTACTCAGATAATGGACAGCCATTCTCTTCTGAATTGATGAAACAACTATCTCTCCTGTTAGGGTACCAGTGGAAATTCCATTGCGTACAACACCCAGAGGCATCTGGTCTTGTAGAGAGACACAATCAGACTCTCAAAACACGGCTAGCGAAGGTCTGTGCAGAAAAAGGCGTGGATTGGATGGTAGCCTTGCCGGTTGCCCTCTTTTACATGCGTATGGTAGCTCATTCCAGAACCGGACTATCCCCGTACGAGGTGGTTTTTGGTAGACCGCCGAATATGTGGGGTACGCCTATGCCACGTAAAATTACCGATGTTGACAGTAATATGCTGACAGATTACCTGGCTTCCTTGATGTCTGCACTACTTTCTTGTCGTTCACAGGTTGCAGCTGCCTTCCCGGACAACACCCAGGTGAAGAGCCACGCAATCGTTCTGGGAGACCTGGTGTGTGTCCGTAATTTTGACCGTTCAAGCCCTCTGGAGCCCCGCTGGCGTGAGCCTAAATTGTTACCTCAAGCACCTCTATGCTGGACGCAATGTTAATTTTATAAAAATCTATGCCTGAGTTGCTAGAGGTAGCAGTAATGAACACTGAGGTCTTAAAAACCCAAAAGGACCAGTTCAAAATCATAATAGGGGAGCTGAAACATATTAGGGAGCTTATGCCATCCATAGTTAGGCCAGTTGGCAAGGTCCACAAAGAGGGGGGTAGGCCTCGGCAGGAATGTGCACCGATGGATGCCCCATCGCAGAATGAAGGGCATACTGTATATATTTCACGGCACCCAATGATCATAAAAAAACAGGGGGAAATGGGGAGTTATAACCAGCATATCCCACGCCCAAAGAGATGGAAGAGGAGCTCAAGGGTCAAACTCCATTACAGCAGGGGTTATGAAAGGAAATAAGAGAAGAAGAACAAGTGCCCGTAGGAAAGAAGGTAAGGATAGCCCCACCAAAGGTAAATACTTTAGGAGAAGGATCGTCCGTGAGTAACACAGAAGAAGAGGAAAGGAAAGAAAAAGGCCCAGGAAAACTTAGGATGAGAAAAAATAGTATAATCAAAGAACGAGTAGGGAAAAAAGGGGAAAGGGAAAGGGTAATCAGACAAAATATTGAAAATAAAATATCGTAAAGACAAAATATCGAAGAAAAAATATTGAAGGTCAAAAATATTGGGAAGCAAAAATATCGGATACAAAAATATCTTAATAGGTAAGTAAATAAAAATATCGAAAACAATAATATCGTTTGACAAAATGTCGACAATACAAAATATCGTGTAGTAATGAAAATAATCATTAGTATAGGAAAAATTAAAATAATTGTACAAAAAATGTTTTTAAAAAGGTGTATCTTAAAAAAAAAATATGTCAAATAATTTTTTTTTTTTTAAAACATATCTAGGTTTAGGATCGGGTAATTGGGTATATAGGGGATAAGGGTGGGGAGTGTATTAAAATGTATGTAAAAAAAACTAAAATAATTAAAAAATGTAAAAACATTCATAAATAACATTTTTTTTTAAAATAAATATTAAAAATAAATTAATAATAGATATCTAGTTATAGGAGAGGGTTATTGGGTTTATAGGGGATAAGGGTGGGAAGTAATTTAATAATAATTAATTAATTAATATATGGTAGTCAATATTTCTAATTTATACCTAATTGGTAATTAATTTAAATTAATTAGTTAATTAATTAATATCATATTGTACATATTTTTAATTACTAATTAATTGGTAATTAATTAAAATTAATTAGTTAATTATATTAATTAGGTACATTTTTGTTAAATATATATTTATTTATGTGTTAATTAAATTGGAAAAATTAATATTAATTATTTAAATTATTTTATTACAGCTAATGAGCTAATATATTAACGTTATTGGTAATTAATAATTAATTGGTAATTAAATAATAATAATTAATTTTGGGTAAAGGAGTTTTTTGAGGGTTCTGGGTCAGCTGTCTGTTATTGGGTAAAGGGGTATTTTTTGGGTTGAGGGTCAGTTTTTCAGTTTTTGGGTAAAGGGGTATTTTTGGGGTTCAGGGTCAGTTTTCAGTGTTTGGGTAAAGGGTTATTTCTTGGGTTCAGGGTCAGTTTTCAGTTTTTGGGTAAAGGGGTATTTTTTGGGTTCAGGGTCAGTTTTCAGTTTGTAGGTAAAGGGGTATTTTTTGGGTTCAGGGTCAGTTTTCAGTTTGTAGGTAAAGGGGTATTTTTAGGGTTCAGGGTCAGTTTTCAGTTTTTGGGTAAAGGGGTATTTCTTGGGTTCAGGGTCAGTTTTCAGTTTTTGGGTAAAGGGGTATTTTTTGGGTTCAGGGTCAGTTTTCAGTTTGAAGGTAAAGGGGTATTTTTAGGGTTCAGGGTCAGTTTTCACTTTTTGGGTAAAGGGGTATTTCTTGGGTTCAGGGTCAGTTTTCAGTTTTTGGGTAAAGGGGTATTTCTTGGGTTCAGGGTCAGTTTTCAGTTTTTGGGTAAAGGGGTATTTTTTGGGTTCAGGGTCAGTTTTCAGTTCGTAGGTAAAGGGGTATTTTGTGGGTTCAGGGTCAGTTTTCAGTTTGTAGGTAAAGGGGTATTTTTAGGGTTCAGGGTCAGTTTTCAGTTTTTGGGTAAAGTGGTATTTCTTGGGTTCAGGGTCAGTTTTCAGTTTTTGGGTAAAGGGGTATTTTTTGGGTTCAGGGTCAGTTTTCAGTTTGTAGGTAAAGGGGTATTTTTAGGGTTCAGGGTCAGTTTTCAGTTTTTGGGTAAAGGGGTATTTCTTGGGTTCAGGGTCAGTTTTCAGTTTTTGGGTAAAGGGGTATTTTTTGGGTTCAGAGTCAGTTTTCAGTTTGTAGGTAAAGGGGTATTTTTAGGGTTCAGGGTCAGTTTTCAGTTTTTGGGTAAAGGGGTATTTTTTGGGTTCAGGGTCAGTTTTCTGTTTTTGAGTAAAGGGGTATTTGTAGGGTTCAGGGTTACTTTTGGGTTTTTTGTGTACAGTTGTACAGGGTAAAAATATAATTAATTTACATTCAATCAATTAAAGGAAATTTCAAATATATAACATTACAACAACTCTAATTAAATGTAGACTGGAGTTGGAATATTATTTAATAATTAATTAGTGTCCAGCACCAACTAAAATTTAATGTAGACTGGAGTAGGAATATTATTTATTATATAATTAGTGTGCAGCACCTACTCTAATTTAATGTACACTGGATTTGGTATATGAATAATTACATTATTAGAGTCCAACATATACTCACATTTAATATACAGTGAACATTTTTTAATAAGATTGTTACTTTCTAGTAAGATAATGATACAAATAGTTCAACATGATTGTAGAAACATTTTTTTTATTTATGTTTCAAAAATAACATGTTTTTTCATACAATTTTTTTTATTACATTTCACTTTTAAATAATTTTTTATAAACACAATGAAAAACAACTATACAGAAGCATTATTATTTTTGGAACTTTTTGTACAAAAATGAACATTCTTTTTTATCTCTTTTACATATTGTTATTTCAGAAAAAAATGTAGAAATATCACAAGTTTTTTTCTATTAAGATTTTTTCAGCTTCATTTGTAAAGATCAAATATTTATATTATAAGTCACACATTTTTTACACTATTTTAAATTATTATAATTTGTGACAATGTAGTTATATTTCTAGACATTGGTAACATAAACATTATTGTTTTCATAATATTTATTTATTACATTCATTTACATATTTGTTAATTAAATCATTGTAGGATTCAATAAAATATTTTTAAACAATAATATAAACTTATTTTTTATTTTTCCCTATTTTGTTAAGTATAGATATTATATTTTAAACTTGGGACTGTTTTATTGCATTTGGGTGCTTTATTTTGTAACCAGGTTAGGTCGTTTTGGCTTATTTGGAAGAAGGGCTGATCGCGGTTGGGAGACACTTCACGTCGCTTCAGGTAAGGTTGAATTTATATGTTTTATGTGTATTTTTATGATGTTTTGAGACTAGTGACCTTATATTTACTGTTGTTGAATGTGAGGGAGTTATGTTTTAGATTTTGAAAACAGATATTTACTTATGGCATATACACGTAGTGTTAGTTAGTTAACTATTTATTTAGAGAGTATATCTACAAGTTAAATCATCAATGTTAATATGTTGGTATCTAATTACTAGCTAATTAATGTGGGTGGGAATGTCTGTTTTCTATGTTTTTGTAATAGGTGTACGCTACATCGGAAGTTCCGTTTTTTTTTCAAGGAAGTGTTTGTTTGTTTAATTAAACAGTGCTTTACAAACACTTCTTTACATTTTTCGGGTTTCCAGGAGCGATTCTTTCTATTTTTCAACTTTTTCGGGTTTTTTATGGTTATTCGATGGCTCAGGACAACGTGGATTTTTAAATTTTGGAACAGTTGTATTTTTCCATTTTTTTGGGTTAATTTTGCACTACCTGGATTACTTTGGTGAAGAAGGACCTTATTGGATTGACAACATAATTGGTAAGTCATTGGTTTCTATTTTTGTGTGGGTGGATAATGTCATTTTTATTATGGAAATGTTTTTTACTTGTTATTTAGTTTTAATGTGTGCATATATTATAATAATATCTTTATATATTGCATACATTAAATACTTAAGAAGGTCACGTTACATATTTTTGCATACTTAGGTGATACTTTTAGTGTTTTATAATATTTTGAGAATTAATTACAGTAGTGTTTTGGCTATGATGTTTAGGTATTCTATGCCTTTTGTACTAGGGTAAAGTTTTACTTGTTCTTCCAGGTACTTGTGCATTTGTTTATTTTGCTTTGATGTTTTTGGGACAAGTTCTGTTACAGATTGGTCCATTCTAAATTCTTGGTAGCTCTGTTCTTTCTGTAGGCATTTAATGAAATTTTCTAGAGTAGGTTTGGTTCTGCCAGTTGATTGTACAAATGCATTGTGCCAACCTTCCACGGCATTGTTAGTTTTGATTCTCCGTTAAGGGTACTTTTGTAAACATTCCACCAGGGTATGAGAATTTTGGATTTCGTCTGTGGCCAGATCTGTGGAGTCTGCCTACCCAGGTGTCTTCAAAGTAATCGAGAAATGGACTTAATCTAGCTTCATTTTGTTTGTAGAATGGGCTGTCTATAATAATGTTGTAATGTTCAGCTACATCTGTTTCAGGCACATAGGCAAGTGCAATGAGTTTTTTGATTTGGAAAGCAAAAGAGGAGTTTGTAGCATATTCAACACTTAGGGTAGTTTTTTGAAGGTGTCTCCATAAACACTGGTTGAAATGATAATAGCAGCCTTGAATGCAGGTATGGGGGTGGATCTTTAGAATAGTTGAGAGCATTGCATGCTCAAAATCAATAATGATTTTTTCTGGAGAAAAATCATTAGTTTTTTGTTTTATGATATTTAATAATTCCATATATGTGGAATTATTTTTGTTTGGCAATAGTGCATATAGCAAAGGGATGTTGCAGTTGTGGTAGAGGCCATGTATTGTGTATAATTGGAAAAATGGTTTGGGACAGATGTTAAATGTTCCATCCATCATCCAATATTGGCTTTCCTGCAGTTTAACTAAATTCATATTGGTACCAAAAATTATAAGCCTTTTGTCATTGTTTTCGTTGTCATAAACTATAAAGGGTTGTTTATTTAAAGTTATTATTTGGTTTGCAGTTAAATTTATATCCTGATATGTTCTGGGAGATGGTTTTGTAGCAGTAGTAGCTTTTTTAGTTCGTGCTATAGTTCTTTTTAAGGACAGGATATTTGGCATTTGGGTTGTGGCTGTTTTGGGGATTTTAGGAATGGCTTCTTTTAAAATGACATTTGTTTGCTTTTGGGAACCTGTACTAGCTTCTTTTTTATTTTCCAAAGCGGTTCTAACTTCTATTTCAGTAACATTAGAGAAGCTACAGTAGTATACAGTACTGTAGCTTCTCTAGTTGTTGCTCTTCCATAGCACTTGTTAGAATAATATTTACAACAATTCCAATTAACTTTCATGCCATATTGCTTTTCTTGTGTATACGTGTAACCCATGTAGCATAGTAATAGTTTTTTTTTTTCTGGCTGGTCACAAATTCGGCTCCTTCGGTCATTTTGTACTTTGTATATCTATAAAATATATATATAATAGTTAATGTCAATTTACATGTGATAAATAATCTATGTTAGTGATAAGTAGGAATGTTTATACTGACGTGTTTTAGAATTTACAGCAAAACTTAGGAGTTTCTTGATTCTTTAGTTGGGGATAAATGGTTGTGATGTTGTTGTAGCTGTAATGAAAAACATGAAAGTAGTATATTATTAATTAATGTTTCGGTACATTTGCAATGTTAGAGCTCATTTCTACTACAAAAGTGTATCTTCATGATTCACATTGTGAAGATACTTACATATTTTTTTAGGTTGGTATTTGGCAGTATAATTGTTTCTTCAGCTTCTGGAGAGTAGTTTGTAGTGTTATCTTAAAAAAATAAGGAACATATGTGTTAGAATAATCACCATGTTGGTACGTTTTTTAATACATTATCTGGTAATTATGTTCTTTAATATACTTACTTTGTGATTAGTATCAGTATTATTCAGAATGTGGAGTTCTGTATTATGTCTGTAAATCTATTCGCTGTGTTTGCTCTGTAAATAAACAATATATAATAGAAAATAATTAGAACAGTTATAAATGTTTGTATGGTTTTTCCACATTAATTTTAGTTGCATAATACTTACTTAGTAAAATGTATTGTAGAAATAGTACTGATGTACAGTTCATTAGTAGTGCAGTTTTCAGTAGTAGAATTTACAGACAAATAGAAATATGTGGGGCAAAAGTCGTTATTTCTGTGTGTTTAGATTTATGTGCACATAATGAAACAATGTGAAATTACTTACATAGTTATTAGAATCTGTATTTCTATGCTTTGTTCACAGTTATTTTGAGTAGAATATTCAGTAGTCGTAGTATCTAAAAAAAATAGTTTTATATAATTATTTAGCATGTTAAGTAGTATGAATAGCAAAGGGCCACTGGGTATTTAGCAGGTAAATAATTAGTAGTAGCAAATAATGCAGTTTCTATTTTATAGACTTACTTAGGAAAAAGTATTGTAGAAATAGTACTGATGTCCTTAGTTCATTAGTAGTGCAGTTTTCAGTAGTAGAATCTACAGAAAAAAAGAAATATGTGGGGCACAACTGATTATTTCTGTGTGTTTAGATTTATGTTCACATAATGAAACAATGTGAAATTACTTACATAGTTATTAGAATCTGTATTCCTATGCTTTGTTCACAGTTATTTTGAGTAGAATATTCAGTTGTCGTAGTATCTTAAAAAAACAGTTTTATACAATTATTTAGCATGTTAAGTACTATGAATAGCAAAGGGGTACTGGGTATTTAGCAGGTAATTAAGTAGTAGTAGCAAATAATGCAGTTTCTATTTTATTTACTTACTTACTAAAAAGTATTGTACAAATAGTACTGATGTCCTTAGTTCATTAGTAGTGCAGTTTTCAGTAGTAGAATCTACAGAAAAATAGAAATATGTGGTGCAAAAGTCATTATTTCTGTGTGTTTAGATTTATGTGCACATAATGAAACAATGTGAAATTACTTACATAGTTTTTAGAATCTGTATTCCTATGCTTTGTTCACAGTTATTTTGAGTAGAATATTCAGTAGTGGTAGTATCTAAAAAAAATATTTTTATATAATTATTTAGCATGTTAAGTAGTATGAATAGCAAAGGGCCACTGGGTATTTAGCAGGTAAGTAAGTAGTATTAGCAAATAATGCAGTTTCTATTTTATTTACTTACTTATAAGATGTAATAGTAGGTTGATAGTCTGGTTCTTCTAGTTGTTGTGCAGCAATTCGGATAGAGATGAATCTCCTTCAGTGACTTTTGGCAAGTAGTTTGTGCTTAGATTTTCATTGCTTATATAGGGGAGTGTCAGTAGTAATTACTTTGCTATTGGTTCATTTAAAAAATTAGGGTTGTGATTGGTTAGTTAGTATATTTGAATTTCAGTTGTGATTACTTTGTATTAGAAGTGAAAAACCAAAAATAATTATAAAAGTATACAAACTAGCATAGAATATTTTTATATGTGTAGGTGATATAATTATGCCAATTGGAAATATTTGATGAATTAATACTGTGTCTATAGTATTAATGAAAGTATTGTATGTTTATTTTGATGTGAAAACATATAAAACGTTAATTAATTATGCTAACAGATGCTTATAAAAATTCGATATAGCTTCTAATCCGATATTGATGTGCACGATATTTTTGTGGTCAATATTATAGTTAATGCCATTATATTTTGTAGAAAGCGATATTTTTGTATTACGATATTAATGTAGTCGATATCACAGTAAAGGATGTTTTTGTATATCGATATTAGAAAATCGATATTTGTGTATATATCTAGTTAAGTATAGGAAGTCGATATGTTTGATTTCAATATATTTGTTCCGATATTTTTGTACATCGATATTGTGGATTGCGATATTTTGTCAGACATTCAAGGGAAAGGAAGTGGGAGAAGTCACTGCAAGGAGGCGAAGAAGCATTAGAGGCCATATGGAGAAAGGCAAGGTAGAAGTGAGTACGATCAAATGGGGGGCCCCCATGAGGCAGAGACAAAAAGTAGACAGAACTTGTGGATATTCTTGGAGCCGATCGGCTATGGTAAAGGGGGGGAACAAGGTGAGGAAATTAGTTCCTTTAAAGCGATCACAATTGCTTTCCTCCCTATCTAATTGTGAAAGCTTATGGAATACAGGCACAGAGGATCTTAGAGAAGTTGGCTTTACCTTAAATAGCAAGGGGGTGGACGTAACCAAGGTCTTACTTTACTCTGGAAACAGACTCTGCTCCCTTTTGATCTCCCTAGCATGGGCTAGCAAACTGTTCTGTGTAGCGTGGGAGATATTGACGCTCCCCTTCGAGCAGGAGTATCTGGGGGCACCTGATATGGATTTGTATTTCATTAGCGCCCAGGTGCACTTTACTGACTACTGGCTACACCCTATCCAGTTCCAGACACATACGGCACCAGAGGCTGACCATGCGGCCATGTGTCCACTTGAAACAGCTTCATATGGCCCGTCCGACATGTGTGGCACCGGGTGGATACTGTGGCATGCACAATGTGGGTATGGATGAGTTGCGAAAAAGAGCACTGGCTGGACCACCTGTTCACTCCATCTGTTCCTCTCATGGACCACTTGCTACGCCTGATGACTGCTGATGTGGGGGCGCATGTGCCTCTGTGGGAGATGCAGCTCATCTCCCTGAGAGCAGAGTACCCAGATGGCAGCTTTGTCACCTATCATCAGGTGTTTTGGGACATTGCGCCCTTGTTCCTTGACTCCATGACCTACTATCAACTCCAAGAACCTCTGAGAGGTCTTCATGATACGTTCCCGGGAGCACCACCCCGCGCTCCCAGTGCTGGAAAACCTGCTTACATGCCTGCTGCAAATGGGCCTTGTAGACGATGCACGCTGCATGAGTTGTGCCGAGCCGCATGCTACATTCCTGCAATTGGCGTGGGACTGCCCGGAGATTCAGGATTTCTGGGAGGTGTTTTGGGCTGTGACTAGTATTAAGGGACAATCTCCAGAGCGCTTCCTCATTGTTGTGCTGTGAGGATATGTCAAAGAGGTTTCCCCAAAGATCCAAAGGTTGACAGCCATGTTGTGGCTACTGGCTTAATATAGAGTGGTGATGCATTTGGGGAGGAGGCAGGGACCCAGCAGAAACAAGTGGTTTAGGGATGCTGCCACATGCCAGGTACTATTACAGGGGTACTGGGAATTGATACTTGTCTGATCACTTCCTAAAGTTATCTGGGCCCCCCCTTGTGACCGACCCCAGACTTACTGAAGACACGATTGGGGATGTGCTTGCCCCCGGTGGTAACTCCCTGATGACGAGGTGTTTGACCATTGGGAAAAAAATAAAATATATATATATATATCCATATGTATGCACCATGTATATCTTACTTAGTTTCAGTTCTCACCCACACTCTCTCCAACCCCCTAAGCTATCTATTTCTGTCCCTGAACAACCTGCTTGGAGCTTAAGCTCAGTTTCTCCTCAGTGCTCCCCCCTCTTTCAGATAGCATTTTACCCCTCCTTCACATAACTATTCCAGCCCTGCACCAAGGTTCCCCCGTTGACCTCTCTGACACCTCCACCAGCTGTGCAAACAAACCTCTGTGAATCATGTTAATTTTAGTCCCTGTCTCACACATTAAGTTTAACTCCTCAGGACAATCCACAAGAAAGGTCAAAGCTTTCTTTAGCCTACAAACAGTCCACCTGTTATCTGTTCATTTATGCCTACACTATAGATATGTATATTTGGCATGGTGTTTGCACATATGTGGCAATTCTGTTTGCCCATGTTTGGACTGTCCCCCCTTTTGGGGTTTGCTGGTGGCTGCGTTTTCTAAGGTATATAAAGGCCCCACAAGAATGACTCAGGGCAGAAAAAGCTTGTTCAAAGGTGTAACTCTGGGATGTTGATCTACCTTCTGCCTTGGCCTGTCATTAAGCTTTGTTACCTGCAAATGCATTTCATCTGTTCTGGGGCCCTGGTGTCTGTGTTTTCTTTGGGTCACTCAGAGGAGAGTTGGAAAAGTTGTTCCCTGACATTGATGGTTCCCTTTCAGTTGTTGCCTTACCTGACTGCTCTGCCAATGTGGACAGATGTCCTAACCTCTTATCATGTCAGGTGTGTCACCATCGGATACTATTGACTAGGTAGAGTTTAGTTCTCTCTGAGCAGCCTGTTTGTTTGCCCTTTTCCCCTCCCCTCTCACCATGTACTTCCCCTTTATTCTCCCCTACCCCACTGACCACAACCCGCCCTCCCCCTCCTCCTTCCCTTCATATTCTTGTGCTGTGGACCTGTGCATGGCATGTTCATATTTGCTCTGCGACTGGAATGTATACTGTTCTGCAGCACTGCTGCATTTTTATTTTACTAAAATCAATAAATAAAATGACAACATATTAAAAAAGAAAGTAACAGAATAAAAGGGGAGGAGGAAATATTGGAGGCACTAGTGAAGAAGAGGAGATACAACACACAAAAGCAGATTACAAAAGTATCCTACTAAATAAAAACTGGAGACAGGGAAAAGGGAAACAATTAAACAGAGAGGAGTAACACAGAGGAGAAATATGCGTGGGGGAAGGGAAAGGAAAGTCAAAGGGAGAAATTGCCGTGAAAAGGGGAGAGACAAGGAAAAGACCAGGGGCCTCATTTATGACTTTTTGCCGCAGGGAAGCGCAGCAGGCCTTCCTGCTGCGCTTCCCTACGGCAAAAGAAAAGGGCAGAAATGCGCCGTATCTATAAGATACGGCGCATTCCTGTCCTTATCCCCTGCGCCGGCGCACAATGGGCTGCCTGCGCCAGCGCAGGCACCCTTGCACAATGGTGCAAGGGTGCCTGCGTTGCAGGGAAGATTATTTTTGTACAGGAAGGGAAACCTTTCTGTACAAAAATAATCACAAGAGGCTTTTCCTCTTTCTATGTGTGCTGTAGAATGCAGCACACATAGAAAAAGGAAATACGAGGAAAAATAAAGACATTTCTACCTGTTGCGCCTCCCTTACGCCTCCCCTGGGGAGGCGTAAGCTTTTGGCACTGCTTCAGAGTTACGATTTCTCGTAAATCTGGGGCAGTGTCAAAAGGCCATGGATGTTGCTGGGAACGCCCCCAGCAACACCCATTGCACGCTCCTTTAACGCAGTACACTGCGTTAAAGGGACTGATATTTATCAGGCAGCAGTACGCCACAAAAACTGGCGTACTGCGGCCTGATAAATACCACGCAGGCGTCTGCGCCACGGAACTTCATGAAAAGTGAAGTTCCGATGGCGCAAGGGGCCTCATAAATGAGGCCCCAGACTTCTCTCCAAGTAATCAAATTACACCAGAACCTGGCAACACCACTGATGCTTTCCCAGCATCTTTTTTGAAACACTGCTCCATATGTATATTTCCTAAAACCAATTGTGAAAATATTGGTGGGAGCAGAAGCATCCGAAACTTAAGCCACACATTTAACTTGGACTTGATCCAGAAATGAAATATAAGACGATTCTGTTGGTAAATGACATTGTTGAACTGAGAGGGGAAAAGTGTGCTCCTTTCCCGGTTTTCTTTTTTCGGCATGAACAAACATGCACCCTCCTTCCTGTCGAAATTCATCTGTGAAATGCCCTGCATGTAATAGAAATGTGGAGGAAAGATAGGATTTTTACAGTCTGCCCATGTGTGCCACCTAGCAGCCCCTTGGCAGTGGCCTATGCAAATGATGTTCCCTTTCATTCACTGTGCAGGCGCCTAGAAAGGGTGAAAATAAATCCAGATCTTGCAGGTCCTGGTGCTTCTGTGCAAGGACAGCTCTCTGTCCGTACTGTGTCACTGTGTCTGCAGTACGGTTAATGTAAACAACACTACGGGAAGTGGATTTCACAATCAGCACGGGCCTTAAAAACATTAAAGTGCCGGGGCTGCAGGGTCATGCATCCATTTCTAACGATAATGGCATTACTCCTAGTCCTACTCCCTCGCCTTCCTTCAATACAATTGAGGCCCCGCCTCCCACCGAGACCCACCCCCAGCATAAAAACTCTGCCCGCCCCCACCTCCACCTGTACACAAACAAGCCGAGCTATCACTCAGTTGAACCGCACCGGGAGGTAGGGAGGGTCCTTGAAGGAAGGCGAGGGAGTAGGACTAGGAGTAATGCCATTATCATTAGAAATGGATGCATTACCTCCCTTCCCTCCCTCGCCTTCCTTCAATACAATTGAGGACATAGCAAGCAGAAGAAAACAGGGACGGACAACTGAGTGACAAAGAACACAAAACAGTGCCCCAAACACAGCAGATCAACATCCCCGGCCTCGCAAAGAGGACAAGACTCCGAAGCCCGAACCCCCACCAGAGGAAAAGCCACCAAGACAGGGGACCGAAACCAACAGCCCCACGGAGCGGGGGAAGGCAAACACCAGAGCCGGACCAAAACGAACAAACCGAGACCTCCACCCGGAAGGACACCACAACCAGCAGGCATCACAGAAAAAGAGGCCGGACAGTCAAAACGATCAAAGGAGCCACAGCCAAGGAAGGAGCAGGACCGAACACAGGCAAAACCAACCCGCAACAGAGCCAAAATGCCGAGCCACCGGAGGGACAAAGGACGGAACCAGACCCAAAACCAACGGAACCGAACAGCCCAGACAGAAGGGAAAAGTCCCAGACAGGGCCCACAAGACCCCCAAGCTCCCCACAGGGACGACGACAGTCCAAAGCAGAGTCGCCGACCACGCCGACCCCCCAAGGATGAAAGGCCAAGAGGACACGAACCCGGGACCAAGAACCGGAACACAGGCCGCCACAGAGCACGCAGCAGGCCAGACAGCCACCTGACCAGGCCATCGCGGGGGGGCAAACCCAAAAGGCAAGAGCCGAAACCGAAGACCCGCAAGGGGCCCAGAGGGAGGACCAGACAGGACAACCAACCCCAGGAGCAAGACCCCGAAGGGGAGGACCGGACAAGGCGGGGAAACAAACACAGCAGACCCGGAAAAACAACCAGGCAACAGACCCCAGGCAACACGCAAGGAAGTCAGGAGCACCAAGAAGCCGGAAAGACGCCCACCGCACTCGCAGAGGGGCCACCGACAACCCCAGAAGAGCCCCAGCAGGAGGGAACCGCCCCACCAAAAGAAGGCCAGCAGCACGGGAACAACACCCAGAGCAGAACACCAGGCCCAAAAGGCCCACACACACCAAGCACAGGTCAGCCAAGAGGAGGACCGACGGGAAGCCCGCAAGCCACCGCCAACCAGACCGGAACCCCTAACACAGTTGAAACCAGGCGCACAACCACCAGGCAGCAGGCACAAACCCCGCACACAACCCAGGGGAAGAGCCCGAAACCCCAAAGGGCACGGAGCCACCGGAAGGAACCTCCACCGAGCGCAACACAGCCCGGACAGGAGAGGAAAACAAAGAGCCCAAGGCCAACGAGGAGCAGCAGCAACCCCCGAGCACAGACCCAGGGAGCCCGCACAGGAAAGGCCAGAGCAGCGGAAAAACCGGGACGGGGAAGTCGTGAGAAAACCCAGGACGAAGCAAGAAACCAGCAAAGCAGAACAGCCAGCACACAGGTCACCCACCAAGGCAGAGAGCCGACAGATCCAGCACCCAGCCCACAGAAACAGGACCCAGGCAACCAAGGACAAGGACCAGAAACAGGACCCATCCAATCGAGGCAGAGGACCAAGCCACCGGAACGACCACGGAGCCAACACCCACAGAACCGCAGAGACCCCCGAAAGGGCACCAGGGCAAGCCCCAACGATACAACAGTCGCCAGCAAGAGGACCCTCGAGAGAGCAGCAGGAACCAGAACCGGAACCCGAACCAACCCCAGCCAAGCCCAGAACAGGCCGGGGACCGAAGCCACCACAAGCGGAGCCGGAAGAGCCAGCGAACATCCATCCAGAAGGCAACAAAGGCCGAGCCACCAGGAGAGCACCCCCGGGGATGGACCGACAAGGGCAGCAGGGACAACAGACCCCGGAGACCAACCCAACAGGAGCCAGACGGACAGGCAGAGAAGAAGAAAACGAGCCCAGGCAACCAGAAATACCACAGAAGCCAGGTGCCCCAGCACCCGCAGCCACAGGACCACCCGAGGAGCCCTGGGACAAAAAGGCCTAAACCCACGAAGGAAGAAAGACCAGGCACCCGGACAAGGGAACGGGGCAGAGCACAGCCCGAAGACGGCACCCCAACAAACCCCAGGCCCAGAGAGGGGATCAGCGAAGACACACCCCAGGCCACCAAAAACCCGATCACCAGAAGACCCACAAAGGACCTCCTGAACAGACCGAGCAAAAAGACACTCCAGCCGTAAGCTGCAAGAGGCTGACCAGAGAAGGAAGAGGGAACACCCCGCCGGAAGACGGAGAACCACGAGAGCAACCGGACATGCCGGAAGACCCAGGTTGAAGACCCGAGGCCGAAGGGGAAGGACGCAACCCAGAAAACGTGCATACCACACAGAGAACCACAGGAAACGCAGAAAAGAAGCAGCGTCAGGGAAGCGGAGAGAAGCGCCCCCCCGCCCCCAAAAAACCCAGGGCATGCCAAAAACCACCAGGCAGAGCCCACGGATGAGCCGCCCGAAAGGCCAACACACAGAAGGGAACCGGCCAAAGCCAGGAGCAGACCCCCAGGAGAACAGGCACAAAGCAGCCGGGCACCCCAGCCCCAGCAAAAAACGGGCCGAAGCCAGGAGCAGACCACCAGGAGAACCGGAACAGCCACAAAGCCGCCGGACACCCCTGCCCCAGCAAGAAAACGGAGTGGGCCTCAACCCCGAGCCCCACCGACAGGAACCCAGCAGAGGGAACAAAAGGCAAGCAAACAGGACACCCAGTCCAGGAGAGCCACCCAGTAGGAACCGGAGACGGGCACCGGCAGAGGAACCCACAACGAACCGGAGGAACCGGCACCAAGCTGACCCAGCACCCATGAACTACCGCACACAGGACCCCGTCAACAGAAACGTCCCGCAGCCACAGAGGAGGAAACGCCAAAGACGACCACCCACTGACAGGGAATCGACCAGACAGCAGTGACAGGAACCCAACAGGGCACGGCACCCAGAAAAGGAGGCAGCAAGCCAGGGCGAACAAAAGGCCAAAACCACGATCACCCGAAAGTCAGAGGAGACACCCACAGCGGGGAGAACGGAAAAGCCCCAGTGCAAGGCACGCGGGAAAGGCAGAACGCCCCATCCCAGGCAAGGCAAACAGAGGGCCCAAGGCGGCGACACCCAGCCACCACGAGCCGCCGACGCAATCTCCATGAAACCCAACAACAAGGAGGGCACAGAAGAAGCAGAGAACAGGCCAACCAGCGCAACAGCAGCAGCCAAGCAGAACATCAGACCTACCAAGCAGCACGGCCAGGACAGAGTCCGGCAGCACAACGGGAGGAAAGGGGCGACCACCACCAAGAAGCAAAGCCACTGGAGGAAGAGAGGGATGAGCAGCACAGAAGCGAAACCCCAGACACCACCGAGCGCGCAAAGAAACCTGAAAACCCTCCAGGACCAACACAGCGCAGAAGGAACACAGAGGGCAGAGGAGAGACCGCCCTTACGGCACGTCACACAGGCAATTGCCAGCCGGGCAGGCCACTGTGGACAGAGCAGCGCACAACAGGGGGAACAGCATGGAAAAACACCACGCACGGGCAACGCATGCCACACCCATAGCACCACACACCACACCGGGCAAGAAGGTCAAGCCCCAACCAGAAGGGCCGGGAAAAGCAAGGAAAAAACCCCACAGGTCCAGCCCGGCAGGAAAAGAGCAAAGCCCCCGCAACCCCCGACCAGCGCAGGAGTTCAGCGAAAAATCCATGACAAGAACCCAGCGCCCTACGCACCGCAAAAGGCGGCAGAAGGACCCCCCAAATCCCAGGAACCAGCCCCGAACAGGAGCCGCAGGACGAAGATGGGAGGGCACAGAAGCCACCCGCCGAACCCCCAGAACACTGGACAGAGCAGCCTCATCCAATTCAAGCAACAGAAGCAGACACGAGAGGCAGAACACCCCCACACGGAGCCCATGCGGCCAGGGCACCCCAGGGGGACCGGAGAACCAGCAGTAGGGAAGATGCAGCAGGCCCCAACAACCCCCAGCGACCCAGGGGCAGACAAGCGCCAAGGGCACCACCCAAGGAAACATGGAGCAGTGGCCGGAGACGCACCCCAGGCAGCGAGAGCCCGAGCCACCAAAGGCACGAGAACAGCCGCCAAGCCACAGCACCAAGGGCCGCACTGCAGGGCAAGAGAACCACCCAAGCAGGAACAAAATAGGAAAAACGGGCCGAAACCCGCCCCACCTGGCCTCCGGGAAGACAGCATACCGGGAGGAGGCAGCCACACAGCCCGACCTGGAAACGCAGCCCCAGCCACAGGAGGACTGCCGGACACCGCCGAGGATTCCTGAGCCACCGCTCCGTCCCCACACCACGAGGGAGACGAGGAGAGGAGGCACCGCCAGGAGAACGCTGCTGAAGGCAACGCCGTAGCAGAGAACCAGACCGAAGACTCCCCGGCACCGCCACAGGGAGAAGCTGAAAGGTAAGTCCCACTAGGGAGACAGAAAAAAACAGGTGGAGGTGGGGGCGGGCAGAGTTTTTATGCTGGGGGTGAGTCTGGGTGGGAGACGGGGCCTCAATTGTATTGAAGGAAGGCGAGGGAGGGACGGGAGGTAATGCATGTTAGGGAGTCATGTGATTACTGAGAAAAATTGACATAACCCCCGGTGTCGGACTGGGCTATGCATTGAAACAGCCAGGGACTGTATTATATATCATCCTGAAGTGCTGACGGCCTCATGCTGCTCTGCTCACTTTGTACATGGGTTCTTCAAGGTGAGCCCTTCGTCATACCGTCATTCTATATGTGACAGAGGTACGCAGATGCATTTGTGCGTCCCACAGTGCATGCCTGATGATTTACATGAGTGAAGCCAGGCAATAACATTTAATGTTTCAAGACTGCAAATGTAATCTGCAGGACAGACTGCAATCTGCAATATACACTTTAGGGTTGAAAATAGAGAGGGGTGGAGTCCTTAGGCTCTCATTGAGAAGCCTCCGCTACTGGAACCTTCTCCTACTTCAAAGCCAGCACAAAGTATAAATATTGACCGCTCAGACCCAATCTCTGGCCCTGTGGAAGACTCAGAAGCATTGCTTTGCTGTTGTGTAAGAAGGACTGCTACTCTGCTGCCCTGCTGTGAGAAGGACTGGAACTGCATCTTGAACCTAGGACCACCATAGTGATTCGAAGGGCTAATTACTTGGCCTGCCTACCAGAGCTTCAGGGACAGAAAACGTTCCAACCACCTTGAACCCAGCACCTGGACTCTGTCTGCAGTGAGTGTTGCACCCCAAGTGTCGCCCCATTCCTGGACCGTTGGAAGTGGGAGGGAGGGTGCTCTGCAAGGCCAAGTGCATCTCTTGGGCAGAACCAATACAGCACAATGCATGACTTTGCAGCCTAGCATCGGAATCACCCTAGTGTGATGCATCCTCAATGCAGGATCTCGCATTGCAGCTCCTCAGAACTACCACTCCTCGATGCATCCTCAGCACAGAACCCCGCAGCCGCCGCCACTGTTTGATGCGTCCACGTTGTGATACCTCACAACTCTCCGCACCCAGTATTTAAGATACTTTGTCCAGCTGGCCTAACTTGATCCCTGTTTCCAGCTAATGCTCCATCATGGTTGTCCTGAAGTTTGACTTTGTCCTGGTCTGACGCGACTAGATAACTACAGTTGGCGCTTTGTGCTTTTAAGCACTATTTTTACCTAAATCTTTAAAAATGCATAAATCCAGCTCAACTGATTGGATTTTTGTTGTTAAGGTCTCAAGTAATTCTTTTTAAATTAACTCTATTTTTCTGATTTGGTGTGGGATTTTTCTTGTGTTGTTCTTTCACTTTAATGCTGTTTGAAGTGCTGCATATATACTTTACCATTACCTCTAATTTAAGCCTGATTGCTCTGTGATAAGCTACCAGAGGGTTAAGCACAGGTTCATTTGTTATTTGCTTGTGACTTCTGCCTTACAGGAATTGTGGTATCTGATTGAGTAGGGTTTCATCGCCCTTAACCAGTATCCCAATTTCCTACAAGGTACAATTAACACTGTAGTAAGAAGAAGAAGTTATAGAATGATCTAAATGCAATTCTTTATGCAGCCAATGCCTAAGTAATAGCTTAGGTTTGCAACATGCAGTAGCAATAATTTATCCAGCATTGTGGGGTGCTTGGTGGCGTACATCCAAGATGGCCACACACCTATGAGGCTCTGGAAGCTTGGCATGAAAATCCGGCAATTATCCTGATCTCCACCTCAAATAAACCGTGACCTTCGAGTTCCAGCTATCCGTGGTGGTCTCTGCTATTGGCAGTAAAGAAAATAGGCGCTTGGGGGCCTCTATGAGCTTAGCTGCGGGGAGCGGATTGCCGCAGGGGCTGCCCTGCTTGATCCTGCTGGACGCCTGCCTGGGTGCTGTGGCTGCTTGAGCCTGCGGCTGCACACTGGTGTTGGCCCTCAGTGGGCCCTTCACGGAGACTCTGCCTGCCTGCGGCACTCTGACACCCTGCTGCTGCCTGCTTGGCTCTGTGCTCTGCTTCTATCTCTGCTTTGGATCTGACCGCCTGTGAGGCCAGGAATTGGCGGTGCGTACCCCCTGACTGCGGTGACGAGCTGGGATATCTGGAGGCGGGTGGGTCCATACCTGCTCGTGACTCTGCTGCCCGCTGCGGACCGGCGCTGACCCCCCTGCTCACTGTCACCTCACCTTTGTTTCGTGACTGGGGCTCTGCGGGACCCCACTGACGGCTCCAGATTCTGCCACTCACCTCTATGGCCGTTCTTCATCCTGCGACCTGCAACTCAGGCCGCATGTGCCCCTTCTGCGTGCAGGGCAGCGGGATCGCGGGGCCAGCTCCCCTCCGCCATACCTATGCTTGCCTGAGGCATTTGCTGTGCCTCTGTGGTGCTTATAGACGACGCCTCGGCCGGGTGTACTGGTGCAGTTGCACTGGCTTTTCTCCTGTGTCTGGGGCTCTGCAGGACCGGCCTTCCTGAGGTACTGTGGTGGTATGCTGTGAGCCCGAGCCTGGCATAGGGCGCTGCCTCGTGATCATGCAGCCGGGGGCCTTCAGGTGCTGGTTACGCCCCCTGCTGTGTAGTGGCCCTCTTGTACACTTATTTGAGAGATACCGCTGCCCCTGCTGTTCTCCTTTAAATTTGCAGTATCTGCCTGGGCTCTCAGGCGCTCTACATCTGTACTGGCCCTGCTGATACCACCCCACTATCCTGAGGACCGAATACACTGCAGCGAAGGCCTTTGGGAGATGTTGCGGGGTGCTGTCCTCGGTCCATCATCCTGCTTGACGTTGTATGCCTCGAATGCCCTAAGCTCCACCTCCGCTCTATACGTACCGACTGCCGCTATACGCCAAACAATACGCTCTTGGAATAACCGCCTACAACCTGGTGCGGGCAGTTCCATGTGCTCTTCGACCATTGTGTTTCCTGCTGACCTGTCACCCTACTCCCCTGTTCGTGCTCTACAGACACCACATCACTGTAGACCAGTCCTGCATCACTGCTGCACCACGAGTATTCCTCTCCTTCTGTAAACGCACGCCAAGTGGCAGATACACCCCCCTAAGGCCGAGAGGCCTGGCTGTCTTGGGCAACAGGACGTAATGGGTAAACTTGACGGTCGCCAGCCTCACCTCACATTTGATACAAAAAATAAGGCAGTGACAAGATTGAATTCGGCAGACCCTGCGCCAACCAACATGGAGGAAGCACGGCCCTCGCCGCAAGCCGAGGGGGACAACATTAAATCCATACTTCTTGCGGGGCAGCGTGGTCTATTAGACTAAGCAGGGAAAATGGACACTATGAATAACCGCTAAGACCTCCTCGAGCAAAAAGTCGACAAGCACGACGGTCAGCTAAAGGAGGCGGAGCGTTGCATCTCTGAGAATGAGGACATCACCACCCAGATGCAAACACAGGTCACATAGATGGATAAACTTTTGAAAGTGATTGCGGCCCAGAATGAGGACATTGAGGCTAGGATCCGCCGCAATAATGTACGCATTTTAGGCATCCCGAAGAGCACAAACACCGGCCGAATGGAGGACTCCATTGAGCGACTACTTAAAAGCACCTTTGATGCGTAATCGTTCCCTTACCGCACCTGGTGGTGGAGCACGCACATCGCTCCTTGGGCCAGAGGCCACCCCCTGGAGAAACCCCTTGCCCCATCATTGCGTGCCTGCTCAAATACCGTGATCGCGACGTTGCACTGCAGAAAGCCCCCGAACTGAAGCCGCTACATTCCGAGTGTAACACCTTTATAATCTACCCAGACTTCACGATTGCGGTCCAGGAGGCACGCCGGAAATTCCTCACAGTTAAACAAGCTCCGCAAAGCACAACTGGAATGCGCCCTCCTGTACCCGGCGAAGCTCCGCATCATCCATAAGGGCTAGCATATATTCTGCAGCAACCTGCAGCAAGTGGGAGACTTCCTGAAAACCTTGACACGGCGCTCGCCCCTCCCGGATTGCAGCTCCAGCCCATCCTCCTTGGCCAATAACTAGCCCGGCCTACAGTGGAGCCTTCTGTTTTTTTTTTCACTAATAATGGCTGGCGAATTGCGTGACCCCTGCTTCTGTGGACCGCAATGCGATGTCCTCTGCTGTCTCATATCTGATGTGGAGCAATAGACGCTCTCAGCTTCTTGCCAAGAACTTATCATCATGCCCAGATCAGGCTTAGAGTCAGATAAGTGCTCATTGGGCTACATTCATTATATCCTGTACTGTGTTCCCTTTTATCGCCCCCCCCCCCCCCCTTCTGTGTTGCCTTGCCTGCTTGTTGCTGGTTTATACTGTTTCATAAGGAGTGGAACTTTGACACTATGCCAAGCACCCTTCCCCCTCTCTGGCCGCTTCCCCCCCCTGCATGGGCTGTGACCTGGGGACTGCGTCGCAGCTGTCTGGAAGCTGGCTGTGGGAAGGGAAGCATGCCATCTGGTGCCCCTTACATGGGAAATCCCCCAATGCATCTTATTCCTGTTACACTGTATTGGATCATTCATTTATTGTTACTGGAGCCTAGTCCTGTTAGTTTGGACTGGCCTGTTTTTCTAACTAGGGAACTGGGGGGGAAGAAATATCCCAGGACGATTGGGGTGCCGATGTGGGTGGGGGGCTTGGGGATTGTTTATTCCTTCCGGAAACACTGCACCCAAGTTATGTGTATCCACAGGGCCTGATGAAGTCAGATGTTAGATAAACCACTCACATATACATTGGAGTCACAATGCTTCTCATCTGGGCTCTTACATGCCTGGGTCCTTTGATATACCATGCCTACAGTATTATTGTAAAATGACAACTTCCCAGCACTCACACCACAGATAGTTCCATCCTGCATTAATCTACTCACGTGGAATGTTAGGGGTCAGCAGATACTATCTTATTTGGACAGACACCACATACAAATTGCTATGCTCCAGGAGACACACCTTGATCCTACACGACCTTCATGCTGTGGTTCCCGATATGCCTCTGTGCGAGCCTTCTCCTCCTACTCCTCCTACTTGAGAGGCACGCTTATCTTAATAAAGAAAAACACACCATTCATATTGGGGGGTACGTACTCTGACCCTTCCGGCCGCAGCTGCTTAATCTGGAGCACCTTAGCTACACAATCTGTCACACTTGTGTGTAGTTACGGCCCTAATACAGACGATCCAGACTATTTTACAACACTCTGAGGGCATGTGCTTAAGATAGGTTCCATACATGTTATATGGGGTGGGTACTTCAACACAGTCCTCTGTCCTCCCATGGATCGTTCTAACCCTCTCCCACATCACTACACAAAAGCGAGCGAGGTCCTCTCGGGGTTGCTCATAGAGAACGGTCTTGTCGATGCTTGGACGCATATACACCCCACCCTCACAGAAGGTACATTTTATACGGCTGGGCATACTGCCTGGTCGAAGTTGGATTATTGCTTGTGGTCCCGGGGTGTCGTCCCATGGATTAAACTGGCCACTCATATGGCACGCACATACTCCGGCCACGCACCAGTGCGCCTCAAATTACTACTGCCTGATGCAGTGTCTGTTCCCCCTTGCTGGCATCTTCTCCAAGAGGCTCTTTTAGACACTGTGTTCTAACATGAACTTGGGAAAGAGATTGAAGACTTCTTTCGGAGAAACAAGGGCGCTGTTGATAACGTTGGGTTGCTATGGGAGGCCTTTAAAGTTACTATCAGGGGTGTCTGAATGTCCAAGGGTATTGGGGTGCTCCTCAACTTAAGGAGGGATCTGAAACGCCTTGAACTAGAAATTAAACAGCTAGAGGTAGACATGTGGGTGACCAGATCCAGGGATAAGCTCGCTGCCCTCCGCAAACTTTTAACGGAGTACACTGATACCGCGAATCGGGAGGTGAAACTCAGAAGTAAATATTATACTGCCCGTCGCTATGGCCAAGGTGAGAGACCTGGTCGGGCACTTGCCAGTACTATAAAAATGCCCCATTTCTCAAATCACATTTTGGATGTGGTAGACGATAGTGACACACGCTACAGAGACATCTTAGACATCCTTAATATATTCACTACATATTGTGCAAAACTTTACAGCATGCACCGATCAACCCTCACTGACTTTTCTTCTTATTTTAGCGACATAACCCTGGGCTGGCTGGGAGTTTCCCAGCAAGAATTCTTAGCGGCCCCGTTTGAGGACGATGAGTATCGGGAAGCCATTATGCAAATGACATCTGGGAAAGCACCTGGCTCGGATGGGCTACCCATTGATTTTTACAAAAAGTACATGGATCAACTACTCCCGGTGCTGAAGGAAGTATTTCTCGAGGCTCATGAGACACTCACCTTGCCTGGCACCATGAGAGAGGCGCTCATCACGTCTTTATTAAACCTGGCAAACCTGCAGATCGCTGCAAGTCCTATATGTATCTCTTGCTAATGAACACTGATGCGAACATTTTGGCTAAATTGCTGGCCAACCGGCTCAGTTTAATTATGGAAAAACTAGTCCTCTCCGACCAGGCCAGGTTCATCCCTATGAGAGCTACATCTCACAACCTCAGGACCCTGTTTTCCATTCTACAAGCTGTAGATCCATGCTTACAATTGGTGGCTGTGTTCCTTGATGCCTCAAAGGCTTTTGATTCGGTAGAATGGGATTACCTCAGTGTATGGGCCTCCCCATTAGATTCCTCACATGGATCAGACTTTTTTACACCTCTCCCACTGCGAGGGCTTTGATCAATGCGCACATATCTCCACCCGTTCCCCTTCCTGCGGTACGCTCCAGGGGTGTCCACTCTCCTCCCTCCTATTCGCTCTGATTATGGAGCCCCTTTGTTAGGAAAGGAATCTAGTTTTTGTAGTTGAGGCCAGCATTGATGTATTGAGATCTTGTTTTCACTCCCTTTTCCTAAACTGTAATTTGGAGACGGTCCCTGATTCACCTAAAAACATGTCTCCCCTGTCACTCCTCGCTTGGCTTACTGCTTCCAAGTTGTGACCACGCCCCTATCCCTTCTCTTCCAGCTCACTATCCATGGCGTCCTTCGTTCCTGCTTTTCCAGTCTCTGCATTTGGTGAAGACCTACATTATCTTTTAGTGAACCTTCCGTTCCGGTACGTGTTTTTGCATTTTGCCTCAGTTTCCTTTCTGTTTGGGGCCGGGCAACACGCCGTATCGTGGCTGCACATTCACTATAGACTGCTCTCCTGGTTTCCTTATAGATTCAAAGCAGACCTATCTTTTCTGTTATTTTTGTCCTTGAGCTGTTGGTTACTCGTTTCCCAGGCATTATACTTCCCCTCTCATTTTGTTTACCGGTAGGGTGAATTATACTACTCCTTGCTTTGTCCCCATTTCATATGCTGAGTGAATGTTGTCATGCCTGTACCCCCTGCCTACGCCTCTTCCATTTTACCTCAGGCTTTAGCCCCTACTTGTAATTCCTAAGAACTCCTTGTGGCAACAATTTCTTGGGAAATTGTCAAGAAGAGGCTTTACTCCGAGCATACAGAATTGGCGATTAGGTAAGTGGAGCATGGTTCTCAGCATGTATCAATGTTTCTGATGGTCTCTTTAAAAGGTGTATGGTAGATATGTGATAATTCCTTTTTTCTACAGTGCACACCATCTTTGAGCTGCTCCATTCAGAATACCTCAGCTACATCATCAGGGGAAGAGTGGTGGTCACTCTATGGATTATTCCCCACACTTTTAGTGAAAAATTACTTGTGAGCATGTGCAATAGTCCTCCAGGTGTTGTTTTCTGGAAGTGTGTGGAACATTCATCTTTGCTCCTGTGGAGTTGCTGGATCCGCGACACCCTTGCAGCTAGAGTCAGGCAACATCACAACCATATGGGCCTACGCTGTTTTCTTCGCCCGATACTTATCTCTCTGTACACGGATGATGTTACCCTCTATATTAAAGATCCCCAACATAATCTCAATACACCACTGCGTGAGTTTGTCAGATTGGGTGGACTATCTGGAAAACACATAAATTGGTCCAAATCACAAATACTCCCCTTAACTGTCTCAGTTGCTTCATTTACGACCTTGTATGGGGTGGAAAACAACCTCGTATATAGTGGAATGTGATGATGCAACTGCACTCTCTCGGGGGATTTGACATTCCAAACTTCGAGCTTTATTACTTTTGTGCACAAGCCCATTACGCCCATTTCTGGCTTTACTCACCCAGGTACACAGCTCATGTCGCTACGGAGCAATGGCTTGCAGGCCCCCTCCCCTAGATGGAGTCATTTTAGCCCCCAAGACACCCGCACCAATGCCCAATCTTCTATGGATTGTACAATCTCGGCCTGGTCCCGCATACTGAAACACAATCAGGCACCTAGCCTATACTCCCCTCTTCTTCCGCTTGCCTACCACCCAGCACTAACACTCCTACAGGAGGGGCTATTCAAGAACGCGGACGTAAACTTGGCCTTCGTAGTTGGGGAGACCTCTATAGTGGCGGCAGGTTCTGTTCTCTCCAGAAGCTGTGTCCTGACCCCCCCTTTCACCATGGAGACATTTTTGTATGCCTGACTTCGCCACGGTATACAGGCGTGCTTTGATACATATCCTTCTGAACCCGCTACATTTGCCCCGCTACACAATGTTCCGCGCACCCCCACCGCTTCCCACTTGGCGTCTACACTTTATCATGGCCTTTACAGTGACATTAAATATCCCGCATGCCCGGTGCGAGCCAAGTGGCCAGCTGAGTTGGCCCAAGACATTACAGATGCGTAGTGGCTGTACTGCTGTGGACACACTGGGGAGGTATCAGCCAATAGTAGATTTCGCATCATACACTATAGGTTTTTAAATCTGAGCTACTATACCCCAGTTACACTTAAAAGATTTGGCTTGACACACACACACAGACGTGATAGATGTAATGCTGAACATGCTGACTTCCTGCACCTTGCCTGGGACTGGCCTGACATACACACCTACTGGGATACAGTCCTCATGGCCCTTGACTCCATGGTCTCTACACCTCTCCCGAGATCTCCACTGTTAGCTCTCTTGGGACACACTGAGCAACTTTCTGCTAAACATCAGCTCTTTTTACCTGGTGCTCGCAAAGCAGTGCATTGCCTGTCGATGGGGCAGAGGGTGGGCGCACAAATTTAAGGACTGGCTATTGTATTTGATACTTTGGCAAAGCCAACTCAACACGTATGCCGAACTCCTCCCATGCTCTTCCCGCCCTGTGACATTTGGGGCCCATTGCAGACATATTTATTAGAACACCCTTCTGTGGATGGCGTTGCACCTTAAGACATGTCAACACCTATTCCTACATATGTAAATTGGCTGCTGCCTCAGTCCTGCCTGCTCATCCATCACTGTTCGCTTCCATTCTGTCCCAGCCCTGACGTCCTCTTCTTAGTGCAAAATGGGATGGTAAACATACAATATCTTGTTTTGTTGTTTGAGAGCTCTTAACTCATCTGTGGTGTGTACAGATTAAAGATGGTACATGTGACCAAATATTGGTATATGTCCAGGTATGTCCCTGACATGGGATCCGGTTTTTCTATGCTATGTCTCCTTTCTGATTTTTGCAAAAGCTTGTTTGTGTACTGACTGCAAAACTTTTCAATAACCAAAGTTTAAAAAATATATATATTTTATCCAGCATTGGTCAGAGTAGATTAGGCTGAAGCTTGGTGAATTGCTGATCTCCAAGATGGTTATTCCATCATACATTCTTCCATCTCTGCCAGCGCATGTGGAGACAGTAGTGTGTTGTATACATGTGCTGGTTCACAAAGTGAATCTGTGCCTCAACAAATTGTACAATAGTTGTGTGATATGCAATTGTGACTCACCAATGCCCCAGGGGCAAAATGTGTACTGCGGTGCACAGGGAAAAGGGTACTACAGGAGCATATGTTGCAAAATTCCATATTCACAAGGGGATGTAGCAAAATGTGCTCTTGCTCATAATCCCCGTCCTTGGTGCGCGGCTGACACTGGTGTATGTACACAGTAGATAGGGCCGAGAAAGAGAAGATTCCCTTGGGGAAGAACTAAGCACAGATTGTGATACCAACCTTACACTGTCACAAGTACATACAACAGAAACAAGGAAATACTTAAAAGTGCATTAATTACGAAAAACTTAGAAACACAGTGAAGGGTTTAGCTGATCTAGATCCCTACTTCTAAAACACAATTAAAAAATATTTTTCACAGAGAATACATACAATTTAAACACCAAATTTCAGGTGAGCCAGTAATTCCCCCCTGCCCCGCGCTCAAACTTAGTAATTCAAGGTAGGAGAGCGCAGAGAGCATCAAAACTTATTAGAGTCTCATCCTTTTATTTCTGGTAGCAGTTCCTCGTGCTTCCATAAAGAATAACGGAAGGAAGAGTTATGTGATATTGACGTACATCCTGACTTCATTATTTACAGATACAGTCACCGAAAGGATAACGCTGATGGTAAATTTTTCCCTTATACCATGGTTAAATCACCATTGCAACATGCTCATTCTATAACAAATAGGACGAGTCTGTTCAGCCTTTGGCACTCCCCCCCTTCTTTCTTTTATAGACCTGTAAGGCCCAGTGACCGACCAATAAACGAGCTGTCTTTTCAATTTTATTGGACTATGTATAACCAGGGGTATAAATAACACTCTACACGAAGATAAACAGGCGGGGACACGCCGGGGCGCGTAACCAGGCACTTTATAAGCTTCCCTATTATTATTAATATTAGGTATGCTTCAACCACATAATCTTTGTAAAATAACAGAAAGGGTGCATTCCATAATTCATTTACTTAATCATCCTTACCACACAGGCCAGACAACAGGCAGTACAAATAAGACGAAAACTCTAATTAGAATTGAACGTTGGGATCATAACTGATCCTCTATCAAGAAAAGCGATTCTTAACCCTCGGGGAGGGTAAGTGACGTATGATCTACTGTCTTGATATTATCGTTCCAACATGAAATTTGGATGTTCCATCCAGGGGATATCAACACTTGTATTCTCCCCTCACCATCAATACCCCATGTGTTAATCCGGGTGACCCCTTTAGCATTTGTACGATCTGAGACAGGCTTGTTGAATCTCGTAACCCCCTATCTACCCCCAATTACCTGACTAGAAGATAGTCCTATCACTGGGTACCTATTTAAGTGATAAATCATAAATTTGGGCTCCATTGGAGTTGCAGCATTCCCTGTGCAGACAACTCATGTTCTCACGCAGTAAATGTATTTGCAATACCCTAGAGATAAACTAAGGCCTCAACAATGAGAAGTGTTTATAAGAAATATAAAAAATATAGATATCTATGTGGATAATATTCGCCCATGGCTACATATGAGTTCTTAGCAATAACGCAAAAGTATATACGTCGTTATGTGGACAATATGCTATAATGTATATATATGAGTTTTTAGCCTTAATAGTATATACGTCAGCATGCACTAACTGGTATAAATGTATTTCGTTTTTCAGCCTAAAATTAATTGTTTAGTTTGAAATTAATGGCTTGCATGTAATTCATTACAGGACAGCTAATCCTTGCTTGTGACAGCAAATCTATGGTCTTGATAAAGGTGGTAATGAATAAGTGAACCCACCGAAACACGTTGACGCACTCTTTGGTATAATTCAAGCCTCCAACACCAAAATTGATATGCTGATGCAATAGCAATACAATACCGGTGTCCACACAGCGGAGCCAGAATATACGAATTGTATTCAACAAATTAATGTTGTACTTGTTCTGTCTTTTAAATTGTGCTGGTCGCAATTGTATGTATTCTCTGTGAAAAAATGTTTTTAATTGTGTTTTTTGAAGTAGGGATCTAGATCAGCTAAACCCTTCACTGTGTTTTTAAGTTTTTCGTAATAAATGCACTTTTAAATATTTCCTTGTTTCTGTTGTATGTACTTGTGACATTGTAAGGTTGGTATCACAATCTGTGCTTAGTTCTTCCCCAAGGGAATCTTCCCTTTCTCGGTTGTATAACCCTATTTCCCTTGGTCTTCTCAACGGGTACCTCTCGATTCCCTACACAATGTGCACAGTCTTCTGGCTGGAGAGGCATTCTGTTTCCACTCTAGTCTCTATATAGAGTTGCACAGCGTGAACAAAAGCACACTTGCCCACCCATATGGATAAACTGATAACCTTTGGCTTCTCTGATGATCAATATAATAGGTTGATGAACCTTAATCCAAGAACTAACAGTTCCACAGGGCTCAACAATGCCAGTCAGGATCAATTAATTAAAATCCTCAATACCAAAAAGAAGCTCATAAGGACAGAGCTCCATGCGGAATTCTTAATCGATTACTTGAAAGCTGGAGTAATCCCTATAGGACTACAGGTCCGTAATGAGCCAGGATTATTTGTGGAACATCCAAAATTCATTGAGACCTGGACAATGATAGCGAATTGCAGCCGCGATTGGCTTATTCTAATAAAAGAAACAGCCCAAGAAATTATAGAAATGGAAAAATCAAAGATAGAAAAATTAGAAACAGCACTTAAACAATCACCAGCGTTAGACGACGCAAAAAAAAAGTTAGATGAAATCAACCAGGACGTAGATGGTTATAGAGATTACTTGTCCAACAAAAAACTAAAGAAATTCAAAAAAGATGTAGAGAAATATTCTGAAGTATTAGTCTACCCATATACACATAAAGACTACTTCACCAATAAAAATGAACGGTACACAGACAAAATATCGATTTTTAAATATCGATATACAAAAATATCGAAGTTTAAATATCGATGGGACAAAATATCGAAGGTAAGTAATATCGACAGTCTAAATATCGATATTAGTATGATATCAGTAATATCGAAGTTGTAAATATCGATGTCAATAATATCGAAATAAATAACTTCGATGTTACTAATATAAATTTTTAAATAAATTTAGTGTATATTATATTGTATTTATTATGTTTTATTATTTATTTTTAATGTAATTTAATTAAATATTGTCTTTTACTACTGTAGCGGGTTGTGGGTTTATAGGGGAATTGGGTGGGAAGTAATTTAATTCTGTTAAATTAATTATTAATTAGTAGCAATTATTAATTAATCAATTGAGAATTTATTTTTAATTAATTTTAATTAATTGATTATTTGATAAATATGTTCTGTAGCGGGTTATGGGTTTATAGGGGAATAGGGTGGGAAGTAATTTAATAATAATTAATTAATTAATATATGTTTGTACATATTTAAATTAATAATTAAATGGTAATTAATTTATATTAATTAGTTAATTAATTAATATAATTTTGTACATATTTTTAATTATTAATTAGTTTGTAATTAATTCATATTAATTAGTTAATTACATTAATTATAGTAATTTTTTTATATATATATTTTTTTATTCTTAATTAATTAATTGGGAAAAATAATATTAATTATTAAATTAAATTAATTACAGCTAATGTGCTAATATATTTACTTTATTGTTATTGTTAATTAATAATTAATTGGTAATTAAATAATATTAATTAATTTTGGGTAAAGGAGTATTTTTAGGGTTCAGGGTCAGTTTTCAGTTTTTGGGTAAAGGGGTATTTTTAGGGTTCAGGGTCAGTTTTCAGTTCTTGGGTAAAGGGGTATTTTTAGGGTTCTGGGTCAGTTTTCAGTTTTTGGGTTAAGGGGTATTTTTAGGGTTCAGGGTCAGTTTTCAGTTTTTGGGTAAAGGGGTATTTTTAGGGTTCAGGGTCAGTTTTCAGTTTTTGGGTAAAGGGGTATTTTTAGGGATAAGGGTCAGTTTTCAGTTCTTGGGTAAAGGGGTATTTTTAGGGTTCAGGGTCAGTTTTCAGTTTTTGGGTAAAGGGGTATTTTTAGGGTTCAGGGTCAGTTTTCAGTTTTTGGGTAAAGGGGTATTTTTAGGGTTCAGGGTCAGTTTTGGGTTTTTGGGGTACAGGGATATTTTTAGGGTTCAGGGTCAGTTTTGGGTTTTTGGGGTACAGCTGTGCAGGGTAAAAACAAAAAAATATTACATTAAATCAATTAAATAACATTAAAACAAATAAAATTACATTAAATTATTAAGTGTTTTATTTATTTTAAATGTATATGTATTAGTTTTAATTTTGTTTTAATATTTTTATTTAATATTTGTAAAATTATATGTATTTTAAAATTATTTTTACATTATTATTAATACATTTAAAAAAACGATATTTTTTATTCCGATAATTTTGTACTACGATATTTTTTTTCGATATTTTTGTACTTACCTTTATGAAGATAGGATTCCGATATTTTTGATGTCGATATTTTTGTTCCGATATTTTTGTAGTTCGATATTCTGTCTGTCGATATTATGTCAGACATTCAAATGAACCACGCTGGGAGAGACCTAACCATCAGACCCCTATCTACTCACGAGGTAATAACAAACGAATTACCTTCTCTGAAACATCTCGGTCCAGCAGTGAGGATGAAACAGATAGACCTACTGACAATAGAGGGGGCCCGAATTTTTCTCGGGAATCTTTTTTAGACAAACGCCCAAATCGGGGACAACGGAATTTCAGGGGCTACAATCGATCAGAGCCAGTCAGGAACCATCAACCTCAAAACAGCTCCAGAGAATACATCGCGACGAGGAGCAAGCAATATTGGAGGTAGATGAGTTTCTAATAATAAATCTCTCAAAGAGAGTACTGACCAAGGAAGAACAAGACTTGCTCCAAAAGGGTTTTAGTTTTGCCCCCACTAATACCCTCTACCTTTTCAACCTAGAAAGTGATTTAAAAAACTTTTTTAGAAAAGTACGATTAAATAGATTCTTTGAAGACAAAGTTTATGAACCAGCCCCCAGTGTCACCGGTCTTAAACCAAAATCTACCTTTCTCCCTAGTCTCCACCAAGTTGATAAAAATATTGAAATCTTCGAACGCGTCGTGGAAGTGGAGATCAAAACTTTATTTACTAACTCTGCAAGCAAAAAGGGCAACAACAACCTTTCTAAGGCACAAAGAATAGCTCTAACCAACCTCCAAAACTGCGATGAACTAACGATCACACCCGCCGACAAAGGCGGGGGAGTTGTGCTATTTGACACTCCGGCATATGAGAGAAAGATACGGGAGCTATTGAATGTAAAAGAACATTACAAAAGATCTAAGTTCACCAAACTCAGTCAATTGAAAACAGAAGTGGCCAACCTGCTAGTTAGGGGTAAAGAGGAATGTTTCATTAATGATAATGAGTACAAATTCCTTCTTAACAGCCATCCAGTGATCCCGGCAATTTATGGTCTACCTAAGATCCATAAAAACATAGAGGATCCTCCTATGAGACCCATCATCAGTGGAATAGGCTCAGTTCTTGAGCCTTTGAGTCGTTATGTAGACCACTTCTTGCAACCTCTAGTTAAGAAACAACGTTCCTACTTAAAGGACACCTCGCATTCGATAACAACATTTGAGGGTAGAGTATTTAATAGGGCGACGCAATATCTAGTCGCTTTAGATATCGAAGCGTTCTATACAAACATCCCACAAAATGACACCATTGAAGTCATTAAGTTAATATTGGAAATTGAGGAGTTAAAAGGAGGCAACAGCAACTTTATCATGTCTTGCATTTATTACATCCTTAAAATTATTTTTTTCTTATTTAAGGATGAACTTTACCTTCAAATCAAGGGGACCAGCATGGGGGCCACTTGTGCCCCCAGTCTGGCCTGTCTTTATGTTGGTAACTTTGAGGAACAACATACCTTCAATGAGTTAGCTCCCTTTTACGAAAACATCTCCTTCTGGCATCTCTATATAGATGATATCATCTTCATCTGGAGCAGTGCCAGCAGTGATTTAGACTCCTTCCTCACTTGGCTGATTTTGGGGGATCCCAACCTAAAATTTACAGGACATTATAGCAATGATAGAGTTGCATTTTTAGATATCAACATCAAAGAAGAGGATGGTATCCTTAAGGTGGAACTCTACACCAAACCTACAGATAAAAACTCACTTCTCCACTATTCCGGTAATCACCCGCGAGCGCAAAAAGACAATGTTCCCCTCGGGGAATTCCTTAGGTTAAGATGCAACTGCTCCAATTTACAAGATTTTTATAAACATGCAGAAAACACTAAAAGAAAACTGAACGCCAGAGGATATCCAAATAAACTAATTAAACATGCACTGAAACGTGCAAGGTTTTATGATAGAGACAGCCTTCTAGACCAGAACAAAAATAGAAGTAAACAGAATGCGACTATGGACAGAATTGTTTTTGTGACTCAGTACACGCACGTAAGCAATCAAATCAAGAACATAGTTAATAGGAATTGGAAAATCCTCAATTTTAACAGGGACAAACAGCTAAATAAACCCCTTTTCTCTTTTTGCAGAAATAAGACAATCAGGAATAGTTTAATTCACACTTACAAGCCGACCAAAGATACTCAGCTAACCCTTAATGGCAGTGTAGCATCAGGCAATTACAAATGTGGGACATGTTCCATATGTCCACTTTGCATTAACGGAAACAATCTAGAATACAATGGCAAAAAACTATCTCCTACAACCCTTAACAACTGCAGAAGCCAAAATGTGGTTTATCTGCTCCTATGCCCCTGCAATTTGGGGTATGTTCGAGAAACAAGTAGGGAGCTGCGTATTCGTGTGCTAGAGCACAAATCTGCGATACGAACAAACAAAATCAATGCCCTCCTTACGGAACACTATCAAGCGCTGAAACATACTTGTGAAGATATAAGATGGTTCAATTTAGAAAAAATTAGAGTCAATAGGAGGGGAGGCGACATTGACAAAAAGAGAAAGACTAGGGAACAATGGTATTTCTGTCATTTGGATACTATCCACCACGGATTAAATACTAGGGAAGACTGGTCAAAATGCTTGTAGAACACTTAAGGTGACCAAGAAGGAGATTACTTCCCCCACGCGAAATTTACCATATGCACCCCCCTCCCCCCCATTATGATAATTCGTGTGGGAAACATAGTTATAACCTTTGCGTGGTCAACACTAAATCTTACGCATTTACCACTTTACCTCCCCCTCGACTTAATATTGGTAATCCGCAATTTCAGGACATAGGACTTTTGGCACGCATCTGTGTTACACTGCGCTCCTTGCACGTTCTCTCACTACAATTGCTAACCTTCCACAACTTAGAAAACATTAGGAATGATGAAGAACGCACACAGTCGTGCTAAATAAATTTATACAGCAGTATTTATTTTACCAAATCGTAAAGGCGGCATATCCCGTATGATACCGCCTACGGCCTTTCTTCAGTAGACCAAGTAGGGAACCGGCCACCCCAGCACACATTGCAATTTGTGGCTCGCCTAACCAATACTTTAAAGCGTTTTCTTATAGCACGTAACAATATAATTTTTGATGCGCTCTCCACGCGGCTCCGTCCAAAGTCCATGGACACCCACGTTCCTTGAATTTCAATGTATAAGTCGTGACTACCATTCGATACCGTGCACGACATTGCTATAGCGGACCAGATAGGGAACCGGCTGCAATGATGCCGAAAGCAAACTTCCCTGATTGGCTAATCCGTATCCTATAAACATGCAAATAAGCAAAACGCTATTTAGCATATTAAGCATTCAAAGGCCTTTGGGTGATTGGTAATAAACATTCCTCATTGACCAATCACCTACCATTGAGAAGCATATAACCAAATGCTACAGCGTAGGTTCTTTCAAACAACACAGAACCCCACAGACAGCGGATCGACACTGCTCCAATCCGGTGAGTGAATTGACTGGCCCTGTTCTCATACCATTGGAAAGTCTCTTTCCATGTACTTGTCTCTTTTTAGACAAGGAGACCTCTAGAAATAGGCCTTACTTTTACAATAACGCCGATCTTTTGTTTAATTTAGGTACTCCGCATAACGGGCCATCCAAGAGATAGTGACAGTGAATTTAAACACCAAATTTCAGGTGAGCCAGTAATTCCCCCCTGCCCCGCGCTCAAACTTAGTAATTCAAGGTAGGAGAGCGCAGAGAGCATCAAAACTTATTAGAGTCTCATCCTTTTCTCTCTGGTAGCAGTTCCTCGTGCTTCCATAAAGAATAACGGAAGGAAGAGTTATGTGATATTGACGTACAGCCTGACTTCATTATTTACAGATACAGTCACCGAAAGGATAACGCTGACGGTAAATTTTTCCCTTATACCATGGTTAAATCACCATTGCAACATGCCCATTCTATAACAAATAGGACGAGTCTGATCAGCCTTTGGCACTCCCCCCCCCTTCTTTCTTTTATAGACCTGTAAGGCCCAGAGACCGACCAATAAACGAGCTGTCTTTTCAATTTTATTGGACTATGTATAACCAGAGGGATAAATAACACTCTACACGAAGATAAACAGGTATGCTTCAACCACATAATCTTTGTAAAATAACAGAAAGGGTGCATTCCATATTTCATTGACTGAATCATCCTTACCAAACAGGCCAGACAACAGGCAGTACAAATAAGACGAAAACTCTAACTAGAATTGAACGTTGGGATCATAACTGACCCTCTATCAAGAAAAGCGATTCTTAACCCTCGGGTAGGGTAAGTGACGTATGAACTACTGTCTTGATATTATCGTTCCATCATGAAATTTGGATGTTCCATCCAGGGGATATCAACACTTGTATTCTCCCCTCACCATCAAAACCCCATGTGTTAATCCGGGTGACCCCTTTAGCCTTTTTACGATCTGAGACAGGCTTGTAATCCCCTATCTACCCCCAATTACCTGACTAGAAATTAGTCCTATCACTGGGCACCTATTTAAGTGATAAATCATAAATTTGGGCTCCATTGGAGTTGCAGCATTCCCTGTGCAGACAACTCATGTTCTCACGCATTAAATGTATTTGCAATACCCTAGAGATAAACTAAGGCCTCAACAATGAGAAGTGTTTATAAGAAACATAAAAAATAGAGATATCTATGTGGATAATATTCGCCAATGGCTACATATGAGTTCTTAGCAATAACGCAAAAGTATATACGTCGTTATGTGGACAATATGCTATAATGTATATATATGAGTTTTTAGCCTTAGTAGTATATACGTCAGCATGCACTTACTGGTATAAATGTATTTCGTTTTTCAGCCTAAAATTAATTGTTCAGTTTGAAATTAATTGCTTGCATGTAATTCATTACAGGACTGCTAACCCTTGCTTGTGACAGCAAATCTATGGTCTTGATAAAGGTGGTAATGAATAAGTGAACCCACCGAAACAAGTCAACACACTCTTTGGTATAATTCAAGCCTCCAACACCAAAATTGATATGCTGATGCAATAGCAATACAATACGGATGTCCCCACAGCGGAGCCAGAATATACGAATTGTATTCAACAAATTAATGTTGTACTTGTTCTGTCTTTTAAAATGTGCTGGTCGCAATTGTATGTATTCTCTGTGAAAAACATTTTTTAATTGTGTTTTAGAAGTAGGGATCTAGATCAGCTAAACCCTTCACTGTGTTTTTAAAATTTTCGTAATAAATGCACTTTTAAGTATTTCCTTGTTTCTGTTGTATGTACTTTTGACACTGTTAGGTTGGTATCACAATCTGCGCTTAGTTCTTCCCCAAGGGAATCTTCCCTTTCTCGGTTGTATAACCCTATTTCCCTTGGTCTTCTCAAGGGGTACCTCTTGATTCCCTACAAAGTAGATAGGGAACAGAAATGTCATCTGCCACATATCCTTCAGGGCTAATAGGCCAGACCAGCGCCAGATGTGGGGGCCAGAACCCCTGACCCCTGCGAACGCCACGACGCCCGACTCTGCTACGATGCCCGCACCCTTCACGCACTCAATTCCGGACGAGAATACACCAGCTACCAGGCCACCCGGAAGCACACCCAAGGACCCTTCACCTGCCGGAAGTGCAGCTTCACCAGCATCTGCCCCACCAAACCTCCGCCCAGGAAAGAACCCAACCACCTCACTTGCATCCTCCTCAAAACCCGCCTTCCTGACGGAGACCTGGATGAACCCCGCCTCAGCACCCGACATCGCCATAGCCATCCCGGAAGACTACAAGATCACCCGCAGGGATCGTGTCAACAGAGTAGGAGGAGGAAACGCCATCGTCCATAAGGACACCTTCAGAGCCAACACCGATGTCACCCTCAGCACACCCGAACACTTGCACTTTCAGATCCACACGACTCAAAAACCACCCTCAGAGGAACCCTCATCTACAGGCCCCCGGACCCTGACAACAGTTCTGCGACTCCATCACCGAATACATCAGCACACATGCCCTCGCCTCCTTGGACTACATCGTCCTCAGGGACCTGAACTTCCACCTCGAGAACAACAATGACACCAACTCCACCACCCTGATCGACAACCTCGACAACCTCCGACAACTTGTGACTACACCCAGCCATGCCGCAGGCCACACGCTTGACCCCATCTTCTCCGCAAGCTCCCACATCTCCTTCAACCACACCACCGAACTCCACTGGACCGACCATCGCTGCATCCACTTCACCTTCAGGAAGCCCACCACACACCACTGCACCCAACAGATGCCTCGCCAATGCTTGAGCAAAGTCACCGAAGACCAGCTAACCACCACCGTAGCCCAGAGCCCACCGGCCAACCCCATCGACCCCGACACAGCCGCCCACAACTTCAGAGAGTGGATCAACGACTGCGCCAACACCCTCTCCCTGCTCAAGAAAGCCACCTGGTTCACCATATACCTCCAGGCCTCCAAACAAACATGCCAAAAACTGGAGAAGAACTGGATCCTCGAATGAACACCTGAGAGCTACGCAGCCCACAAGAACGCCACCCGCAGACATCATCACCTCATCGCATCCGACAAATGGCCTCATTCAAAGACCACCTAGATAACAACGCACACAACAGCAAAGAGCTCTTCTACAACGTGAAGGAACTCACCAACCCCAGCTCCAACACCAACTACATCCCACCTTTGCAAGACCTGTGCGACTCGCTGGCCATTTTCTTCCACCACAAGATCGCTGACATTCACGACAGCTTCAACGTGATGACCGCCCAGACAACTACTGAGACCTCCGCCCCCACGACCTCCTCCCGCATCCACCGCCTGCTCTCCTGGACCAACACCTACGATGAAGACACCATCAAGATCATGAATACCATCCACTTCAGATCACCGCTAGACCCTTGCCCACACCACATCTTCAACAAAGCCAGCACAGCCATCGCACCCCATCTCCGGAAAGTCATCAACATCTCCTTCGAGACAGCAACCTTCCCGGAGAGCTGGAAGCATGCTGAGATCAACGCCTTACTCAAGAAACCCAAAGTAGACCCCAAGGACCTCAAGAACTTCCGGCCCTTCTCCCTGCTCCCGTGCAGTTGTATGGCGTTTTTAGATTCCGAATGGATTTTCCCAATTCATGCCCTTATATAGGTACAATTCACGTTGCCCTTATATAGGCATAGAATTCAAGCTCTTATTTAGTCATAACCCTTGCAGTCAAAATACAGGCATGGTTACTTCCATCCATTCACCAAGCGTCACAACGATTTCTTGGAAAACCAGCTTAAGCCGTTAGGGACTTCCCCTTACTTAAATATTGATTTCTCCAAGAACTCAGTTACTTTACAATGAACAACTATTCCTAGGGGTGCATTCATGACATTCATATGCCCAACTTTGCGCCAAACATGGCTTACTCACTATTCCAGCAGAGCCTGCAGTTGGGGGAACAGGGAGGAGAACTCCGATTGAGTTTGTGAGTATATAACAGAATAGAGAATCTTCCACAGGAAGAAAGTAAACTATGATGTTTACAGTAGCCATCTCCTTTCAGATTGTGGATTGGCAATTATTACCCCAGAAGTTCAGAAGGCTCATGATGCTAGGAACCTAATTAAGACAAGTATGATTCCTTGCCTTAAAACACTTTCCTTTCCCTCCTCCATTAATCACACCAGGGCCACATTAGAGTGTGTGTTTTCTGTTACATGTTATGTATGTCTGGTATTTGTCTCCTTTTTTACAGGGTAAAATCTTCATTGATTATTTTAACCCCTAATACATTTTTCCTAGGTGACTGCACCTGTTAAAAGCGTTTCCTTGAGGTTTACCATCGTCTTCTCCTCCTAATTTTTTCCCAGGTGATGCAAATGGCATTTTTCCTGAGATATACCGCTGTAGGTACATTGTAGCCTATACTGCAGACACATATTTTATTTTTCTTTTCACTTTTATAAATACATACCGTTGTTTTTACATTGAGATACGTGAGTAAGGTGGGGAAGTGTGCACCCTGTCCTGAAGAAGGATCTCAGCCTCCGAAAAATGTTGACACACACAAGAGGTTCTGTCCATAATTACGACAAAAATACCTCGCACTTCACTTCTTTTAATAGTATCAGCCCGGGGACTGAATTAAAGTTTTTTTCAAGAGTCCCATGAGCCAGGCACTTTTTAATTTCACTCATCCCACCACTCACTCACTGCACTGTAAAAATACCCTCACATGCACCACACATAGTCTACCACTATAAGTGCTCCCGTGTAGTCGTAGGTCGTAGCACGCCGCATCCCGCAGAGGGGTGCGAAGACTCCTATGATGAAGCATGACACCAAGGGTCCTTTTGGTGTGTGAGGGGTATTTTAAAAAAACACTAAGTGCTCCACACCACTGGGTGAACATTCTCTATTAGGTAAAACCTAGAGAAACCTTTGGTAGATTCTTGGCAAAACTAAACCTATGCTAAAGACCATACTTACTTCTTCCCTCGTACTAGACGTAGGCTAGGTACATTGGGGTAGGCGTATTTTAAAAGCACCAGTTGAGTATTTTAGCCTGTGTTATTTATGTATGTATTTTTTTATGGCTTAGAAACCATACAATGCTATTACAGTATTATTTTATAATACTATTCTCGCTGTACGTATTTTACTTTGCATTCTGTCTAACGATTGTAGCAGTTCACCTCTCTCGCATGAGAAAGAAGACTGTTCAATAAACCCTTTTTATTGAAAATGACGGTCTCTCTATTTCTCAGCAACTCTGTAGAAATGAAGCATGCATGATTGACTGAGTGAAATACTTATCTATTGTTTCCACGACTCTGAAGATACTTATTTCAGTCCTAGGGAAACAAAGTGGTCATGTTTATGCGTTTGTGAGAAACTAATCCCTTCTTGTGAATTCAAGAAAGTTTCTAGTGACCTCTGAGCTAGCTGGCACTCACTATTAAGTTTAGTATATTCGATATAGACCTACTGACCTAAGTCCTACGTCATATCTATAGGATATATTATTCCAATGCGCAGAACCTATTGGGAATATAGGAACTACACTACATGGCGCCCAACGTTTGGTAAGGCACTAATTTAACGCTAATTACTGAAGTAACTCAGTTGTGCTTTTCTCAGAGACCCCTTTTCCCGTAAATACTCCAATAGACGTCTGGAGTGGGTAAAGGGATAATATCCGCCATAGCTAAGTAGGACGAAAATCCTATGTACTAGATTTTTGGTTTGTTCAAAGTAGAAGGATACAGTGTTCCAAAATATTGTGCACCTTATCTTTGTTTACTTGAAACTTGCTTTGCAAACTTTCAGTCTACAAAATGTTGAATAACGACAACAACACCGAGAACGGTGGAGCTGCGGCTGATCCAGCAGCTCTTAACTTTTCAGGTTTCCAAGAAACCGACGAGGATGTTATAATCATTCCTCCAAACTTAAGGACAGCCATCACTATAAAACTTATTAAAAATGGCCTCTCAGCAAGAGGTGGTAGGGCAGTTTTTGTGATAGAGGCACACGAATAACACCAGACAGAGGTTTTCTACTCATGGATAATCTTCCCTGAAGCAAATCCAGTAACAAATGTGTTTCACTTCAACAAAGAAGATGAACCACCAATGCAATACATTCCCTTTGAGGACATTGAAATTCCACTAACATACCACGAGCATGCGCTCTGGTTTAAAGGCACCAAAAAACATATAAATCACATTACCATGCTCAGTCCACTAGGTAGGCCAGGAGCAACATGGGCGGGCGGTTTTAGCCAGCTATACTCCACATCCTGAAATTAATGAAATGACAGATGTGGAAGTACAAGCTCAACTCAAAGAGCTAATTAAAATCTATAGACAATTGGTTCAATATGTCATGCAGACTCTTACAGTCCAACCAGCAATAATGATTCACAGCATCCCCCTCACCAGGGGAACACAAATACAATTACACCACAGACTCTACATTCGGTGTTTGGTAAATTACCCACAAAACTGGAACAAATTCCATTCTGGATAGCTCAAAAAATTACTCAAATCAAGGCAGTATTTCCTAATGCTAGCCCTCATGAGAAACACAGAATTTTAACAATCTGTTTACCAATGGGGATCGCACCACATCTGGAGGACTGCGACACTTGGGGTACAGTCTTTGCTTCAATCTACACTAAAACACATGGTGTTCTGTCTCTGGCTGTAATACCAGACGTCCTGAAACAGATTCAAATTGAATACGGGGCAGAGCCTGCTTCAAATCTAGGTATGAAATTACAAAGAGATTTCAAACAGGTCTTAACAATAATATTAGATAATATTAAAGGTGAAGCAGCATCATTAGCGATCCGCCAGAAATTAAGGGAATTTGATGTAACTGAGCAACCACAAGAACTGGCCAGAATAATTGAAAAATCTTATGACGAATTAGGGAGAGACAGTTTGGGTGGAAAACCAGTTAAACCTCAACTGTCTGAGAGTCCTGAAAAGGTCTTTACTAAAAACACTCCCACTCCTATTAAAAAGAAGTGGGAAAACACTAAACAAACTTCTAATGAGAAGCGTTCTCATTCCAGGGGTAGGTCTCCTCAAAAGGAGTCCTCTGAAAGGACGTATAACCTCAGGAATAGGGATAATTTGAGAAAACCTGATAGATATCAAGATACTCATACACTTTCCTCTCGTACCTTTCAGACTTCGTCACAGAAATCCGAAAGAAGAAGAAAGTCAGAAAACAAGGAAGAATGCGTGAAGTCCAAAGACGATCAACACGTTCAGAAAAACAAGAAATCTCAATTCACCAAAAAGAAGGTAGCGGGTCTAAAAATCAGACATGCCGAGGATCTTGAGAACACAACTCAAGAACGGGGAATGGGCTCAGACAATGTTGGACAGCGCAGCGGAAGTCACCATAGCTCGCAAGAACTTGAAGGATCATCTGGAGACAGTGGACTTGAATGAATTCATTCAAGTTGAAACTGCGGATACCAGGGTTAGTTGTCCACATAAGTTATATGAAGTAACACTCCGGATGGAGGGAGACATATCAAGAAAAGTGAGAGCACTCTTTTGGGAGCGGCTTTCTAAGGGTTATGACATCCTTCTAGCTGAACAAGACTGGCCACCAGAATTTGTCAGGGAGTGCCCACATGGTGAAGACATCATTATGCCAGCCTTCTCTAACCATATTCCAATTCATTTAAAATATACTTATGCCAGGAAATGGGCAGAAGCCCAGGCTCCCGCATTAAACAATATCATGTAGGATTGGATAAGGATTCTCCTCACCATAAAATCCAGCTGAAAAATCAACCAACTTCACAAAGGTAGTATCCAGTTAAGCAAGAAGCTAAAAAACAGGTCAGGGAGATATCAGATCAACTTGAATACCAAGGGGTGGTTGAAACATGCACCCCGTCCATGAACAATCCTTTGTTTCCTGTCTCCAAACCAGAAAATACATATCGTCTAGTATTGGATTACAGACATCTAAACTCTTGTTGCAAAACTTTTGCAGTACAAAATGCACATAGTGCAGCATTAATGAATAACATTGTGCGTAGAAAATATAAAAACACTAGATATTTCTAACGGTTTCTGTCAAAACAAGAAAGTAGGTATTTGAAAGCTTTCTCAATCTTGGGAACACAGCGTCACTTCTTTATTATTTATTATTATTTATTAATTTAGAGGCTTTCTATAGTGCTAGCCAGACCCGAGGTATTGGTGCGCTTTACAACATGAAGAAGACGAGACAAAAAACAGAACAGTGTCAAGGATGACAAATAAAGAAGAGTTCAAATTTTACAGTTCAGTACAGGTGAGTCGATGAGGTAGAGAGGTCGAGGGATCCGAGTCGAAACCATGAAGTAGAGGGGTCAAGAGGTAGTCTCAAAGCCTAGAGGAGACAAGTCTTGTGCTTTAATTTTCTCTTAATGGTGCCGACACAGTGGTTGAGAGTTCGGGGAGAGGGTATGGGGTAGGTAGTGGTTGAGCGATGTCAGATGGATGCCTGGTGGGGTCGCGATGTCAGGTGACTGCCTGGGGGAGGCGTGTGCGTCACATGATTGCGTTCGGGAAGGCGCAGTTGAGATAAAGGGTTTTTAGGAGGCTTTTGAATTTTGGAAAGGAGGGTGTGGTTCTGATGTCGACAGGGATGGCGTTCCAGATTTTCGGAGCGTTTCCTGCAAAATAGCGGGCTGCAGTCTTTTGTTTCCGCGTTTTCAGGGGAATGAGTAACAGGGAGTTGGAACTCCTGAGGCTTCTTGATTGACCAGCTGTCTTGAGTTTGGCAGCAAGGTATTCCGGTTTCACTGTGTGCATGGCTTTGTGTGTGAGGCAGGCCGTTCTGAAGCTGGCCCGCATTTCCACTGGGAGCCATTTAAGATCTGTGAGTGCGGGATATCTGTTGTCAAATTTTTTGATTCCGGTGACCATTCTGGCAGCTGCATTGAGGGTGGTTTTGAGAGGGGCTAGGTAGGAACGAGTTGAACTGGAGAGGACTCCGTTCCCATAGTCCAGTCTGGTTAACACCAGGGATTGGGTGGCTTGTTTGAGATTGGTAGGAGGGATGTGGGGTTTGATTTTGTTGAGGAGTTTCAGATTGAGGAAAGCGCTCTTGGCGGAGTTCTTGATGTGATTGTTCATGGATAGTTTGTGGTCCACGGTGATTCCCAGTGATTTGACCGAGGTTGCAAGGGTGAGATTTCCGTTGAGGGTATCGATAGCTTTCAACCAATCAATGATTTGCAGGTTTTCTTCCTTGTTGGAGATAAGGAGGATCTCAGTTTTTCCATGATTGAGTTTGATGTGGTTCATTGATAGCCATTCTTGGACTTCCCCGAGAGTATTGTTGAGTCTTCGGATGTCGTTAAAGGAGGAGGGGCCTTATTTATGAAGGCCTTGCGCCACCGGTGCGTCATTTTTTCCCATGTTAAAAGTGACGCACCGGTGGCGCAAGGCCTTCATAAATAAGGCCCGAGGTTTCTAAGTAGATTTGGGTGTCATCAGCATATAGATGAAAAGAGATGTTTGCTTTTTTTCAGAATGGAGGTGATGGGTTCCATATATATGTTGAACAGTTGAGGGGAGAGAATGGATCCTTGAGGGACACCTCTGTTCACGGGGAGGAGTTCGGAGGAAAAGTATTTGATTTTAACTCTTTGGGAGCGGTTTTGGAAGAAGGAGGAGAACCATTAGAGGACCACTTCGTCTGCACCTACCCGCTCTTTGAGGTCTTTGATGAGAAGACTATGGTCTACAGTGTCAAAGGCTGCTGACAAGTATAGGAGGATGAGTAGACAGCAGCGGTCTGAGTTGAGGGAGTTGAAGATGTCGTCCATGATGTTGAGGATTGCAGTTTAGGTGCTGTAGCCTTTTCAAAAGCCTGATTGGTGAAGGTCTAGCAAATTGATATTGTCAATATGATTGTTCAGTTGACGGAGATCGCATTTTTCTAGGATTTTGGCAAGGAAGGGGAGGTTGGAGACAGGTCTGAAATTATTCAGGTCGGTTGAGGCTAAACTGGGTTTCTTCAGGAGAGGAGTGACTTGCCCAATTTTAAGGCAGTCTGGTATGATGCCAGTTTTTAGGGAGCTATTTATGATCTCGCACCAGAGTGGCACCAAGGTGAGTTTCAGCTCTTTGACCATTTGGGAGGTAATGGGGTCAAGGTTATGAGACGAAGGCTTGGAGGAGGAGATTAAATTGGGGATCTCAGATTCAGTGATGGGAACGAAGGGTAGTTTCAATTATTGGGGAGTAGTCTTTGTCGGGGGGATGGTGGTCTCTCTCAGGGATTTAAGAATAGTCCTTGGTTATTTTTAGCTAGGGTAACAGAGTTACTACAGACATATGATGATGAAGCTTTATCATATGTGGATGACATCTATCGGACTGACGATGACTTGGACAGACACTTGAACAGGGTGAACACCATCATACTTGGCTTCGCCTCTGAAGGGTATAAATTCAATTTTAAAGGCAAAAGCCTGGCAGCAAACGTTCTAGAAAAATGTGCGCTGCTCCAACCTCCAAAAACGCTGAAAAACATACAGTTGATTCTAGGTTTCCCGAACTACAGAAGAACTTACATTCTAAATTACGCAGAAAGGGTTAAACCTCTCTATGAATTATTCAAACTTGTTTTTAAAACAGTTAATTGGACATAAAAACACACTGAATGTTTGCGTTCACTCTAAACAGACAAGTTAGCAACTAAACATTTACAAACACGCGTAAATGTACGCAACTTAGTGATCCGAATCATTCCAGGACAATGCAGTTAACTTTTAACGAAGGTAAAAAAGTACCAATAGCTTACAAATCACATTTGTACACACATGCAGAAAAGTAATTCACTTCAACAGAAAAAAATCTGACAGCGGTTCAAACTGCCGTAGCAAAAGAGAGAGCCCTCGCACAGGGTAAGTGCATAATGGTCATTACACCTGTACCTGCCTTAGAGGAAGTGACGAAAGCAAGCATTCCAAATGCTAAAGCTTTACATCAGAGATGGATACAATGGGTTAATTCTCTTGCTGCAACAGACATTGTATAAGTTTTTGATCCTTATTTGAAAGCACAACCATTTCTACAATACGAGCAAGAATGTCCTCCGCCTACTGAAATTCTGCCTCTAGAACAGTATGAATGTATAATTTATACTGACGGATCAACTCAACCCGCTACGGAGGGTAAACAAGCCTATAGTGCTGCGTGCTTAATCGTTAAAGGTCGTTGGCGCGATGGCAAATTCCGACTAATGGTCACTAAAACTCAATCTCTAGGAGATTGTACAGCTGAGCGAGCTGAACTGCAAGCATTTAAGATGGCGCTTCAGAATACGGACCGCAAAGTCCCCACACTCTTAATGTGCGATTCGTATTATTATGTTCAATCTTACAATGAATACTTGCAAAACTGGATTCAAAACGGTTACAAAGATGCAAAGGGTGGCACAATCAAGCATAAGTTGCTTTGGGAACAAGTAGTTCAGTTACAACAAGGACTACAAAATACTTATGTGATACATACACTGAGTCATCAACGTGATGGCGTGTACGTTGCAGGAAATTCATTGGCTGATGAAGCCGCGAAGGCAGCAGTGCAAACGGCTTCCATATCTACAATCACTCATTCAAAAACAAAAATAGATGGCGAAATAATGCAAGCTCTCAATGCTTCAAGCAAAGACAGTGGTAAAACATTACCAGAAGGGTTACAACTCAAATATTCATACATAACTGATGCAAATAATGTTCAGTTTGCTCGAATCGCGGGAGTGGGGGATAGAGTAATTCCAAACATGGAACATAGATTACGAATAATCTTAGCAGCACCCAAAGGGCTTGCCTCTGCACACGCAGGTGTTTCCGCCACAGTGTCATTATTAAAACAGAGATACTAGTGGCCACCCATGAGGAAACAAACCAGAAACTATGTTTTTGTAATGTGAAATATGTCAAAGGATGAAAGTCTCTACTCTGAAATGTCCTGCGCACACACCCATGTTTATTTCAGATAAACCATTAACTTGCGTTTACCTGGGCCACTGCACTACCTTACAGAGGAATGGTAACTATAAATATATCATGGTTGCAGTGGATTTGTGTTCAAGGTTCATTTGGATGTGGCCTCAGTGCTCAGCTGACGCTCAAACTGTTATTAAAGATTTGCGAGTCTTTATCGGCACATACCCAGTCGGCACGCTACATTCTGACCAGGGTCCTGCATTTAGCTCTCGAGCCTACAAGGAGGCAATGGCCAATCTGGGCATTGCATTGCAGTACTCTAGTCTATTCCATCCTGAGGGAAATTCGGTAGTGAAGAAAAAAAAACGGGGCATAAAGCAATCTATAAAAGTTAGGGTATTAGGCTCAGGTGACGGGTGGGTCAAACATCTAATAAGTGTCGTTCTCTAGGGGCTATCACTCCATATGAAGTACTGTTTGGGAACAGAATGAAAATAGCGGACCTCGATTGTCAAACTTCAGTGGTAGACCAAAAAAACTTTGATATCGAAGACCGTTTGGCTGTTTTACAGGACTTAAATGAAATAAGAATGAAACAAAGTAACGTGTTCCTGAAGTCAACAGCCACTGAAGAGAAACCGACCGTCCCAGCAAGGTCTGTCTGAATCCCAAAGCTTTGTTATCTGGTCAGAGAAAAGATTACGGACAAAAAGGAATGTGGGCCTTCTTACAGACAACCAGTACCTGTCTTAGCAATCCACGGATCAAGAACAGTATTACTGCCACCCCTTGCTGGTGAAAATGAGAACAGGTTTGTGTCCAGCAACCTGGTCAAACCACATCATGTGGCCGATCATAAGCAGTAGGCCAAGTGGACTCTGCCAATGCAGCAGACGCCCTAATCTAGCTACTATCCAAGAGGTTCAAACTGAGAGACTCATCACCTTTGAAGAATCTACAGTACGAAATGAAGGACTAAGCAACAAAGCTATGGAACTTGTACATCTTGAAACCCAAATAAAAGTTTGTCAAGAAACGCCTGTCTACAATGAAGTAGCATCCGACTACACAAATGTAACAAGTGATCAAGTGGTTCCAGGGATTTGAACGAATCCTGATGCAATCCCAACAATTGACAGAACTGCCTCTGGCTATTTCAGTAACGTTTTTCGAGGATTCCAGCGAGCCTGAAACGACGCCAGTAATAAGAACTTTGAAAGGACAGGCAACAGACCATTTTCATCACCTGGAAAAGACTTATCTGGTTTCACCATGGATTTAACTTTGGATTGTGTTGGGTGTGCTTTTTCTTCTACTTTGGTTAACTCTGGTAATAACTTTGGGAATGCTGATCAATGGAAGATATGTCAAAATGGACACAGCAAGTCACAAATCATTCCATCGTGAACAAAGAGACTTGCCAATAGTGAACATCACATCCGTTCCTATACCAGGGGGTGTAGCTTGGGACAGAACTGATTATTACATTTTAGGCCCTGCGAGGCTGTTGAAGATTCCACACCAGTTCAAGATTTCCTTGAATGACTTTGTTTCATCTAGTACCTTTTCTGATGATTGGGACTTCAAGACTGTTAATAATATGATGTCAGACAGATTATGTACTGTTATGACCACTATGGTCATCATTTCTTGCACAAATCTGAAAATCTGAAAATGCTAGCAATGTATTAATGTATAACCAATGGGAACACTGTCCTACCCCACCAAAGGGTAGCTCAAAAACATTTGCTAGAAAATTTCCATTCTTTTCAAGTTTTAATGTATCCAATCCAGAATTGTTTTACTTTAAAAATCTAAACAAAACAGGAATGAAAAGTATGCTAACAAATACCAAACACATTTATTCTGCAACCTTTTTTGCTCAACTGTCTAGACCAGGTTTCAACTTTGGAAAAGACAACATTGAGACAAAAACTGTCTGGGGCACAAAAGATTGGCAAGTGCAGGGGATAGAAGCTTTATTTAGAGCCTGCATAATTCCAAAGAAAATTATGTTTTTGAATGACAATGTCCAACAGACATCTTGTCTTGGGTTAGCCAAGATTAAGAACCTAAACAAACCATCCATACCTACGCCTACACCTGTTATTGGTAACACTTCAGAGGGGGCGGTCGACATGCATACTATTTCGCTTCACAACAGAACAGATTGGAAAAAATAGTTAATCTGGCCCACAGACACAAACACCTGTCAAGATAGATTCCTGAATAAAACACATGGGTTCACATTCACTAGGCCAGATCCAAGATATGCTCAGATACAGCATCCAGGAATAGTAACAACATACAGTGTAGGGAAACTATGCCTTGAATAGCTACTTAGATCTACACTTACAGATGTTAAACAACACTTATCTTTACTTAAAGATGGCGCTGATCTTAGGTGTTTCTTGCTAGGACCAAGAACACCGCGTCATAAACATTTTATATATGCCGGTGTCTATGCTGCTTATAATGAAGCATGGAAGATTAAGCAAGCAGAGACTACAGAACGAATACCAGAAATTGATTGTATTCATTTAGAGAAATTTCTCTCTGTGGTTGACGGTCGTCCAGGTTATATTCTTTGGACATCATTGTATCTTCTGCCTTTGACATCATAGAACAGGACTCGGTCATGTTGTAACATGGTCAGTCACAATTACGTTCTATCATGCTATTAGGTTGGACGTTGCAAAACCTTTGTTCAGGCTATGTGCCTTGGCGTTTAATCAATACTACATCAGTGTTTTCAGAATTCAATCTCACTGATAAACAGATCAAATTGGCACAGAGGGAAGCAGACTATACGGTGCTGAGCATTGAAAAACTGGAAAGATTGCCATTTACTGTCGCCGAAAAACCAGCTACAGAATGGATTATACTCGGAACAATCACTCTGCCTGTTACAATTTTCCATTTTCAATATTGCCTAAAACAAATACCAGCAGGCACATATGAAAGGTTGGGTAAAGAATACATCAAGACATCCTGGGAATTACCGTACACTTACAGATGTTGTAGTGGGGGTTGTGAGGTGTTTCTTCAGGGGAAAGACTATGAAAACACACTAAGCAGTCCCCTCCTTTGTCAGGGTATAAGCCTACCCGGGGCCTGCGATGGTTCCTCTAACAACTTATTCTGCCATCTGCAAGGTTCTCCGGCTGCGGTGATTGATCCAATTTTCGGACAACTTTCAAATGGAAGTTACATTATGTTGAACTATCACAGCTGCTGTGGTATGTTGCCAGGAATATCATATCTAGTAACTGTGTCAGCCAGGGTCACTTGCTGTATGCAGGTATTGTTTCCAGAAACTAAGACAGACCGGGAGTCGCCTTGATGGCCTTCACTGAACATCTCTTCTATACGAATTGATACTTTAAGCAAAATGAAAGCCATTCTTTTACAAAAAACTGTGCCAGTGACCTTGGACAAACAAACCTATGATCTGCAAGTCGCAAGGACTTCTGCAGAGATACATGCCCTGTTAACTACAAATTTCCCTATACATTTCTCGGAAATGTTAAGTCGTATCTTAAACATGTCTGATACGAGCGGTATTGTACATGTATTTAAGACAGTTTTTTCTGGACTGTTTGCACCTTTTGAAGCAGTCCTAGGACTATTTCCAAACTTGGTGCACTCTGTGTTTGGAGGATTGCCTCTCATTTTGGGACTCGCTGCAGGGATACTATTTTTGCTTCTACTGCTGCGATATGGCAAGTCATTCCACAAGCGACACCCAGTTCACCATGGAGACAACTCTACTGGCGATGAAGTGTCGTGAGTGCATCGTCCACATTTTGGGACTACCTCGTCTAAGAGGATTGAATACCACATGGTTTCTATCATTCAGACCAATTTGGCAAGATTGCATCTTATCTGTTCTACAATGCCTGCTATGCGGAGAAAAATGCGTGTTAGAGACCTGCCTCACACTCTCATCAGTCATGCTATTGAATGTTGATACTTTGCTTGAACCAGTAACGGCCCATGCACTGTGTTGTCCCCAGCGGTTACCAATTCCGATGACGGCTTTAATTAAGATATCACAGAAGCAAAATGCTACTGCTGAGGTATTTATTTTATTTGCGGGTTTATAACGCGCTAGGATCACCTCCCAAAGGAGTATCTCCGCGCCTTTGGCATCCTTCCTGCACATAGCCAGTGAGTACATGTCCTATCTAATAATTTTTAAATAAAAAGGTTTTTAATTGTTTCCTAAACGGAAGATATTCCTTACAAAGTCTTAAGGAAACTGGGAGGCTGTTCCACAGCAATGGACCCGCAATTGAGAGGGCTCTACCACCCTGTCTAGTCTTTTTTGCTCTCGGGACCTGCAGCAGAGCTTGTTCACTGGATCTTAAGGATCGCAAAGGTTTGTAGGGAAGAAATTTATTAAACAAATACCCAGGGCCTTTCTTCTGGAGACACTTGTGTATTATGCAACAAGTCTTGTACTTCACCCTTTGCTTGACAGGAAGCCAATGCAGGGTGTTCAAGAGGGGTTTGGAGGGGGTGCGAGGAGGCTGTTTAAAACAAGGCGGGCCGCAGTGTTTTGGACCACCTGCAATCTGGCAATTACTCCTTCATTGGTTGATAGAAGCAGCCCATTACAATAGTCTAAACGACTCAACACCAAGGCCTGCACTAGCGTCCTCCTGGTAGAGTCAGGGAGCAAGGGAAACACTTTCCTTAACATACCGATGACATGGAAACAGGAGCCCACCACTTGGTTGCTGTGTTGCTTCAGGGATAGCTCCTGGTCCAGACGCACACCAATATTTTTTAACACCTGTTTAGGCTCCGGGACTGGTCCCAAATCCTGTGGCCATCAATCGGGGGACCACAGGAGTTTGGCCTCACCGAACAGCATCATTTCCGTTTTAGCAACATTACATTGCAGGAAATTAGATGCCATCCAGTGGGCCACTGCCTTCCTCCCCTGGGAGAAGGTATGAGAAACAACAGGCACACAGGTACCCTCCAATTCGAACATTGCTAATGCGACCAATGCTGATGGCGATGCTTCACATTTATGTGTGGTTGATCTTCTTAACGAGGTAATCCAACTCTCACCTACAATGGTAGACAACTCTTTCACAGACTTGGAAGATTTGATGTTTTCTCCAAACAAACCACCGACTTTTGATTTGGCACACTGTGTTCCTAGAGACTCTAAATTCGACCTTTATCTTTTCAAAACAAAGTTCTATCTTAGGAACTCTTTTTTTTAATGATTATTATTTTTTCCAAATTTGTATTTTTCTTTTTTGGCACAAAGTAATCTGCTTAAAGTAGGACTATTTATAGAGAACTAGAATTCTTTGAAAACTTCCGGAGACAAGATTTGACCTTGTCCTCATACCAACAGTTACATGTAATATGACATGAGATGGTTTTGGCGCCTTTCTTTTCTGTATTTACGAGTCATTTCATAAATGTTTGAAACATTGCTTTAAATGCGTACAGCAATAATGCTCTTTTGTGTACAACCAGTACCAATGCATTTTAATGTATTTTGGGTGGGTTTTAAACCCTTGTGTATAGATAATTTTTTAGATATATTTATACATGTTTAGGACTTAGTATTTAGTAGAAGTCGTACATAAGAAAGTGGAGTGGGTGTATAGCGTTTTTAGTTTCCGAATGGCCTTATATAGGTACAATTCAGGTTGCCCTTATATAGGCATAGAAATCAAGCCCTTATTTAGACATAGCCGCTGCAGTCCAAATACAGGCATGGCTACTTCCATCCGTTCACCAAACGTCACAACGATTTCTTGGAAAACCAGCTCAAGCCGTTAGGGACTTCCCCTTACTTGAATATTTATTTCTCCAAGAACTCAGTTACTTTACAAAGAACAACTATTCCCTAGGGGTTCATTCATGACGTTCATATGTCCGACTTTATGTCAAACATGGCATTCCTAAACGCCTTCATGGTAAAAATATACATTCACTTGCTATGGCAAAGCATGGTGGTTCGGTGCAGTTCGACAGCCTACGCAACTCACTACAGAAAGTAAAGAAGGAAGCTGACTCTCCAGCTGACGCACTGATCAGGAAGCTGCCTCCTCTGCTGAGAAATCCAGCTCCAGTGTTTCTGATTCCCCTTGCGGGGTGTTGAGAAATCGAGGACCGAGTCAGAGATACCAGACCTCCTTGGTTCTAAGATATGGAGCTGATTAGAACCTAGAGAAACCTTCTGTAGATTCTTGGCAAAACTAAACCTATGCTAAAGACCATACTTACTTCTTCCCTCGTACTAGACTTTGGTTAGGTACATTGGGGTAGGCGTATTTTAGAAGCACCCATTGAGTATTTTACCCTGTGTTACTTATGTATGTATTTTTATATGGCTTAGAAACCATACAATACTATAACAGTATTATTTTATAACACTATTCTCACTGCACGTATTATACTTTGCATTCTGTCTAACGATTGCAGCAGTTCACCTCTTTTGCATGAGAAAGAAGACTGTTCAATGTACCCTTTTTATTGAAAACGCCCGTCTCTCTATTTCTCCGCAACTCTGTTGAAACGAAGCATGCACGATTGACTGAGTGAAATACTTATCTATTGTTTCCATGACCCTGAACATAGTTATTCCATTCCTAGGGAAACAAAGTTGTCTTGTGTAAGTGGTTGTCAGAAACGAATCTCATCTTGTGAATTCCAGAAAGTTTCTAGTGACCTCTGAGCTAGCTGGCACTCACTATTAAGTATAGTATATTCGATATAGGCCTACTGACCTAAGTCCTACGTCATGTTGTAGTGTAGTTCCTATTTTCCCTATAGGCCCTGCGCATTGGAATAACATAAACAGCTGTGTAGACGTAGGAGTGTGGTGTTCTAGGTCTCTACTGACTATGTTAGACTTAATTGGGTTTGTACCAGCTAGCTCAGAGGTCACTGGAAACTTTCTTTACTGAATAGGAAGTGATCAGCTTCCCTGGCTCAGACAAGAAGGGATTCAGTTTTCCAACAACCGCATTAACATGACAACTTTGCTCCTCAGAATAAGAGTCAATGTCTGGAGTCGTGTGAAACAATAGATAGCTATTTCACTCAGTCAGTAGTGCAGAATTACTTTCACCAGTATGCAGAGAATAGAGAGACGGGCGTTTTCAATAAGAGGTATTATTTATTGAACAGTCTTTCTTCTCATGCAAGAGAAATGAATTGCCACAATTGCAAGACTTGTTATTATAAAAAGTGCGTACGGTAAAAGGAGTATTGCGAAATAATACTGTAAAAGCATTGATATGGTTTCTTAGCCATACAATAGTTAAAATGAATAAAATATATACATTCATATATACATTTGGCTAACGTCCTCAACTGGTGCTTCTAACTACGCCTACCCCGGTGTACCTGACCTAAGCCTAATACTTGGGAGGGAGTAAGTGAGTAGCAGTTTAAGTTAAGTTGGTTTTGCCAAGGGTTTGCTCCAAGAATTCTCTCTAAGGGTTTAGTCAACACCGTACCTATGGAATAGAATGTTGGAGGTCTGGTATCTCCTCTCAGGACTCGATATTCCAGTTACCCGTGAGGGTAGGCTGGAAACGCCGGAGCTGGATTTTCTCGGCTGGAGAAAAGACAGTGTCTTTCTCAGCGCGTCAAGGAGGAGGAGGGACAGCGTCTGTGGGCTTCTCGCATCTGCTGGGCTCTGCAAGGGACAGCTGTTTTGCTCCTGTATTCACCACCACCATCGCGCTTGCTTAAGGCAACGTTGGTATTATTTATACCTGAAAGGTGCCTTGTTTGGCGTAAGTTTTTGGACATAAGACGTCAATAAAGATGTCACTAAGAACTGGTTGTTCTTACAGTGCTTGCAAGAGTTCTATTACTAATCAAAACAAAGCAAGCGGGGCTTTCCCAGGTTGCTGGGGGTTTTATCTGTTGAAAGAACTTGGTGCGTTATCTAGGAATCTAAGGAAGTGGCTTCTGCTGTGTCATGTACTGTAATGAGCTGCAGAGACGAGTTACTGAAATATGGCTCTGATCGTTTATGCCATCATAGGGATATGTATTGATTATAGCCGTCTAGGGGCATAAGGTCACAATATTGATCGGGGTCCTAGATAGAACACAACAATATCTATAGGATATATTATTCCAATGCTCAGAGCCTATTGGGAATGTAGGAACTACACTACAGTTCCAGGCGAAGGTCATTGGGAAAACCGTCAACAAACAACTGACCCGCTACCTCGAGGAGAACAGTAGGCCTGGGCGGTAAATTCTGTTCCGCGTGCGGAATTTGTGGAATTTGGGTAATTTCGCGTTCCGTGGAGAATGCAAAATTGCCCAAAATTCTGTTTTCCATGATCTTGCAAAATGCATTGCTTGTTCGCGTTCTCAAAATGTGTGTTCGCGAGATATTTCCCCCGTGCACGCAAACAGCGATTGTGAACAGGAAAAAAACTTTGCGAACAAGCAATTCCGTGTGTTCGCGGAATTTCTGCGTGTTCATGGAGATTTTTTACCATTTTGCAGAGATTTGCATAACCCAATTATGCACTTTTCACCCACCCCTAGAGAACAGCATCCCGGACACATCCCAGTCTGCGTTCCACAGCAACCATAGCACTGAAACCGCCATCATTGCCTCCACTGATGACATTAGGACCCTGCTAGACAACGTAGAAACAGCGCCCCTCCTCCTCCTGGACCTGTCAGCCACCTTCGCCACAGTTTGCCAGCATACCCTATGAGCACGCCTACACCACACTGGGATCCAAGAGAAGGCCCTGGACTGGACCACATCCTTCCTCTCCGGCAGAACACAGAGAGTCCGTCTCCCCCCTTCTGCTCCAATGCCACCCAGATCATCTGCGGCGTACCCCAGGGCTCATACCACAGTCCAACGCTGTTCAACATCTACATGGCACTTCTCACCCACGTCGCCCGACAACATGACCTCAACATCATCTCCTACGCTGATGACACCCAGCTGATCCTCTCCCTCACCAAAGACCCCCACACAGCCAAAACCAACCTCCACAAAGGAATGAAGGCTGTCGCCGAATGGATGAGGGACAGCCGACTGAAGCTAAACTCGGACAAGATGGAGGTCCTCATCCTCGGATCCACCCCTTCGGCCTGGGAGGACTCCTGGTGGCCGACCACTCTGGGAACAGCCCCAACACTCACTGACCACGCACGCAACCTAGGGGTCATCCTCGACTCCATCCTCTCCATGACTAAGCAGGTCAACACCGTCTCCTCCTCCTGCTTCAACACCCTCCACATGCTCCGTAGGATCTACAAGTGGACCCCCACCGAAACAAGAAGAACTGTCACCCAGGCCCTTGTCAGCTGCAGGTTGGACTACAGAAACGCCCTCTACACAGGAACTTCGCCCAAACTCCTGAGACGTCTGCAACGCACCCAAAACGCCTCTGCATGTCTGATCCTCGACATCCCCCGCTGCAGCCACATCACACCCCACCTGAGAGACTTGCACTGGCTCCCAGTCAACAAGAGAATAACCTTCAAGCTCCTCGCCCACGCACACAAAGCACTCCACAACACCGGACCAGCATACCTCAACAGATGACTCTGCTTCTAAACCCCTACCCGCCAGCTCCGCTCCACCGGCCTCACCCTCGCCGCTGTCCCCCGCATCTAATAAATGACTTTTGGCAGCAGATCCTTCTCCCACCACACCGCCAAGACCTGGAACACCCTCCCACCCACCTACGGCAGACCCAAGACCTGCTGACCTTCAGAAGACTCCTCAAAAAAAGAGCAGCACCCCCCACCCCCAGCGCCTTGAGACCCTTGGGGGTAAGTAGCACACTTTACAAGTGTTTGATTGATTGATTGAACTGTGAAGTACATAATATAACTTCTATCCCAACTCAGGGGTAAATATATATTTAATTTTGTGACACATATGAGCCATTCAAGGACCATGCAGGTGAATGCTGCTTCTATGTGAAAAGTGGAGGGCCCCTGATAACTTTAGCAGGTCCTTTCCTTTCACCGGAGACTCATGAGGGCAAATGCTTATTACAGTGGTGTTTTTGGATCCTGCTCTGATATGCAAAATGGGCTAGCCTGAATCTGTGAATTAACCATCTGCACCCAAAGCCGTTCAAAGCCATATTGTCTTGTCTTTAAATGTAGGCTTCAATTGTTAGGAGAGGCACTGTACCCATTGTAAACAGCTCACCTCTTTTGGAGATAAATGTCTGTGCTAGTCAGGCAAAATGACTGTGAACTCTTAGCTGTGGATACCAGCACATTTCCAAACAGTAGCCAAATAGTTTGTGATGCTATTTTTGGTCTTTCAAGGAAATTATAAGTACCCTACACAGCCAGCTCGGGAGTCAATATTTTGATAAATCATTATCCTGGAAGTTCCTGAGAGTTTTCAATGCCGGGGATGGTGATTTATTCCCCATAACCATTTCTGACAATGTGCCCTTCTGGTATAATGAAAGCGAGATGTTTAATGTGTGTAATTTAGTTATTCAGGAGGTGTATTTAAGACCCCATGTAGAGGTCCGTTACGAGTTAGGTGGATCAGTATTACCCCATGGATTGCCTCTTCATTTGATGTATTATCACATTCGAGTTTTGGCTGCAGCGGCAGTCAAGAATTTGCTTTCTTTTATCGCAGGAGGAGCATGCTCCTCTACCAGAAAATGCTTTCCCATTCCTCTCTTACTTCCCCAACTCCATCATCATCCACTCCAGCTTGAGGTCAACCCCCCACATATATTTACTACCTGTAGCAGGTGATAAATCTATGTGCTAAAACTAACCCTGTGCGGAGTTGGCTGAGCGGGACTACACGTAGGTCCAAGGAGTTGGGTGGAAACTCTGTGGAGCTATGCTCCGCCATCCGCCTTCACCACCCCTATTAGGAATTAATTCAAAGTACATGAAAGATTCACCCCTTCGCTGCGGCGGCTATTCCGCCGCAGTGCTAAGGGGTTGGGGCGGCCTCACGGCGGTTCCGTGCTTGCGACGGAACCGCTCCGTCACGGCTCGCGGGTGAGCTGTGCTTGTGACGGAACGGTTCCGTCACGAACCCGCCCGCCCATTAAATCGTTAGCGCAGGCGCAGTATTCGCGCCGCGCAGGCGCGGCGAGCTAGCTGTGACGGAACCGTTCCGTCACAAGCACAGCTCACTCGAGGCTTGTGACGGAACGGTTCAGTCACAAGCATGCAAGGGGTTAAAGAAAAAAAGGCTTACCTTCACTGTGGGGTCCACAGCCTGCGGTCCTCCTCTTCTTTGCCATTTCCGAGTGATCTGCGCATGCGCGCGCACTCACACGTGCACATTTCTCACTGGGCCTCCTTTATGCACCTGGCCTGGGAATGTCCCAAGAACGCAGATTACTGGACGGCAGTGCATCAATCATACCCTGCAACAAATCACGAGACACACCACAGCACGGATGTCAGCAGTCGGCCTTTTGGGGTATGTTAAGGAAGAACCACTAGAATATAGATGACTGATAGCCATGCTTCTATTACTAGCTAAGCGGCAAGTTGACAAACACTGGGGAGGGAGAACTGCACCATGACTAGAACACTGGCTGCGAGATGCAGCCTCCCGCCACAACCAATTAGCAGCTTATTTGGAAATTGTGCCACCGGTGTCCCGGCCCCGGGAGATCTGGGAACCACTTCTGTAATTTTTAAGACTACGAGACAACACTAATCCTGAGGAAATAGGGAACAGCAATTAGTGATTCTGGGCAAAGAAGGTGGGGGGGCGATGGGAGAAGTGGAGGGAATAAGAGACTTGGCTGCACGCTTACACTCGAGGGAATTCGGCGATCACCGGAGTAAAAGAATACCTGCATGAAAAAGCCAACTGTATGATCAGTCACTATCAAGCCAGATGAGATTAACAGCCTGATTCATGAAGTGAAATTGCGCCCGCAATCGCTGCGAAAACGCAAATGCGGGCGCAATTTCCGTAATCGGCATTCAACAACAAAATAGCGAATTCGCTAACACATATTTGCGAGGTCGCTAAAATAATCGCAGAATCCCTGCTGCAGAGCATTAGCGATTCGGAATTAGCGACACACCACGGAATCTGCGAAAATAATAGCGAATTCGCAATAGAAACTCGCCATCGGCATTCAAGAACAATCGCAATGTGCGAAAAAGCCAAAAATCGCTATTTGCACGGCGCAAAATAAGGACAACTCAAAGCAGGTGGTAACCATGAAAGGCATAGAAAAAATTTTCAAAAAACCGTTGACCTATCACCAACAGGGCCAGGCCTGACCAATCACACATAAGGACATTCAGCAGCAGCATTAGGCTTTCCACAATGCCAGGGATGTACATGGTGGTGAGGCGGCGAAGGCTACAGCGAGCAGCACGGAGGAGACGCATGAGGCAGGCAAGGATTTACCGCCTGCGGGTCACCTTGCTGGGCCAAACCAGAGAACAGATTTATGCAAAATACAGGCTGAATGGGGAAATGATCACCTGGCTGATACAAGAACTCGACCCCATCATGCAGCACCCAACAAGGCGAAACAATTCTGTGCCCACACATGTGCAGGTATTGTGCAGCCTGCACCTCCTGGCCTCCGGCAGTTTCCAGGGCATAGTAGCCGCTGCTGGGGGGATATCCCAGCCCACCATGTCACGCTGCCTCCACACTTTTGTTGACGCCATGCTCAGCCAGCTCCACCGGTACATCACATTTCCCACGAGCCAACAGGAATTGGACCTCACTAAACTACAATTTTATAATGTTGCCCATTTTCCCCATGTCCTCGGCTGCATAGACTGTACCCACGTCGCCATCTGCCCACCAGCTGGCACGGAGTATATGTACCGCAACAGAAAGTGCTACCACTCCCTCAACATACAGATGGTCTGCAATGCCAAGAGCATCATCACTGACATTGTGGCCCAGTACCCAGGGAGTACCCATGACTCCTTCATCTTCAGGCACAGCGGACTCCACACACGACTGATCAGGGGAGAGTTTGGGGAAGGACACCTACTTGGTAAGTACACTTTGTCGACAATGTCACATTGCTATGAAGTAACTGCGCTGCACAGGCAATCAACATCTGCTCCTCTCATTCAGGTGACAGTGGCTACGCCCTACGGGAATACCTCCTGACCCCTTACCTCAACCCTGCCACACCTCAGCAACGGCGCTACAATGTTGCGCACATCCGGACAAGGAACTGTATTGAAAGGACATTTGGCCTGCTCAAGAGCAGGTTCCGTATACTGCACAAGACAGGTGGGGCCATGTATTACAGTCCTGCAGCGTGCTGCCGCATTGTGGCTGTCTGTGCTATGCTTCATAACATTGCTACCAAGCGGCGGATACCAGTTGACATCTCAGGCAGTGAATCCGAGGGGGACGACCGGCCACCAGCAAATGCGCCCCATGCATGCGGGGAGAACCCAGCTGAAGGCCACAGACGTCGCAACCACATCACAGATAACTATTTCTAGCCCACCCCCTTCCCCCACCCCACATATCACAAATGCATGCTAAATATAATGATAACACAAGGCAAATGTATGCTTCAAAATAAATGTATTTCTTTGATTCACAACAGAAAAGGGACATGGAATGAACTATTTACAAAAAAAATACAGTATTCCAGCATACTGCTTGTTATTTTGCTTGGCAGGCTTATCCTCAGCCTGTGGCTGTGTCCCTGACTCAATGTCAATGCTGCTTCCTGCGCACATTTCCCAGCCGCCTTTGCGGCTCCTCATCCTCATCCAGGCCAGATGGACCAGGCGTTGCCCTGGTGCTGCGCCTAGGTGGGGGGGCCTGCGTGGCAGAATTGCTGCTCACACTGGAGGCAGCCTCACTCCCATTGTCTCCCCCAACGACGGCCGGTACCACAGGTTGGAGCAGTGGGACCACGGCGGTGGTCAGGTGCTCCAGCACTCGGGTGACCTCTTCGCAGCACTGGACCAGCTGGTGCTGCTGGGTCATTGAGCGTCGGGAGAGCTGGGAGGTGGCATTTGCTGCCACATAGTTGGAGCGACTGTAGGTTGCCATCTGGCTCACCAGATGGTGTTGGCGCCTGCGTGCAGCACTGCGCTGCTTCCCCAGCGCAGCTGTGTTGGCCTCCATAGCCACTGCCATGCGCTCAATGGCCGCCGTCATGCGGTCCACACGCTGGCCCACTCCTGCCACATTGCGGCCGATCTTCTGCAGCTGGAGCTGGATGGCTCCTTGCTGCTGCGACTGCCTCTGGTGGAGACGGAGCATTCGCCGCTCCACGGACATACAGGCATGGAGATGCCCTTTGCCCCTCCTGCTCTTTTGCCGCTGTGCTACGGATGTGGCTGGGCCAGATCTTGGAGGACGCGCTGCAGGTGTTGTGGCAGCTGGCGTCGCAGGTGCGGCAGGCACTGTAGGCACATTGGTGGGGGGCCTGACCTTGGCTGGCGGTGGTCCTGCGGATTTAGCTGCAGGTAAGGTGGTGGGCCTGGCTGCTGGTGTTGCCGCAGCGGCAGGGGATGGTGGCAGGGTGGCAGGTAGGGATACATCCTCCTGGGCCTCCTCGACGATCACCAGCCTCTCACTGTCACTGCTATCATCTGCACCTGTGAGGGTAAGTGGATACTCATTAGGTGCATGTGACTGTCAGACGTGCAGATGTTACATGCATGCTGGGTGACATTCCCTGGATGGCTGTGGATATGTGCGCTTAGGCACCTTTCAGGCCGCATAGTGGTACAACTACATTGTGGACATACTACGTCTCCCACTATGCCTCAGGGCATTTCCTGATGCACAACATAGGCATGATTAAGGGCCAATGAGTGAGCCTATTTGGGCAGGGACGGTCATAAGGGACAGGGTCGCAGTCGCATGCCACTTACCTTGGGTGTTGTGGGTTGGGCGGGAGGAGTCCAGGGGGATCACACCAACACACGCCTCCCTCTCCAGAGTGTCCTCAACCTGGTCCTCCAGGGGGGTGTTGGGTGGGACAGTCGGTCCACCACCTCCGGTGCCTGATGCCTCTCCGAGACGCGCCGCCACCTTCTCCTTTGCACGCCCTCGGAGATCGTACCAGCGCTTCTTGATCTCTTCCACCGACCTTGCCGCTACGCCAACTGCGTTCACGCTGGAGGCAATCCCCACCCAGATCCTCCTCTTCTCCTGCTCGGGGACCCTCCTTGAGTTTGCACCAAACAGCTGGGCGTGGTGGGCCACCACCCCTTCAATGAGGCTCTCCAACTCCGACTCGGAGAATTTCAGCTTGCGCTTTCGGCTAGCGCTGTTGCTGGGGCCGGGCAGTGGTTCTTCAGCCATGGCGGGCGCAATTTCTGCGTGTCGCAATCACGTGGTGGTGGGCCACCACCCCTTCAATGAGGCTCTCCAACTCCGACTCGGAGAATTTCAGCTTGCGCTTTCGGCTAGCGCTGTTGCTGGGGCCGGGCAGTGGTTCTTCAGCCATGGCGGGCGCAATTTCTGCGTGTCGCAATCCCGATCGCTGGTGGGCGGAAATTGCGATTTTTCTGCGTTTTTTGTAGGTCGCTAACGGCATTTGCGCCCGCGTGCGAGTCGCTATTTTTTCCCATGAAAATACATGAATGCCGTTTTGCGTGTCCTCAATAGCGATTCGCTATGAATCGCTATTAGGGACACGCAAAACGGCCCGTACATGAATCAGGCTGCAAGCATGTAGTGGGATCCTCAGACACTGATTGCGAATGAAAACCTACCTATGCATTTCCCTCTGTTCCGCCCCTCCCCACGAACCCCCACCCCCAACCCTCCCCCAATTTCCAAGTTGACACCAGCTCTTTAAGTTGTATAATTATTTGAAATGACATTAAAAAAATATAAAAAATAAATAAAATGAAATCAACCAATGTTAACCAATTGAATACACCTCCTAGAATTTGAATCCCATTAGACAAAACGGCAAACGTGACGAATATCCCATATGTACTATCACAGGTTCCTTATGTCCTATGGCACTCGAAATAATACATATGGGATATCCTCCATCTTTGTGATGGAGTAACTCGTCCGACAAACCCTAAATCATGCTCAAAGCCCCAGCACCTTTAATTTTGAATGGAATGGAATGTATCCGGGCGCTAAATTGCTGACATTGTAATGGGCAAACTGAATTGTTTCTGTAATACCAGTCATTGAGTAATCCTGTGCAAATCTCCCTACACCAGACATTATAAATGTGTCAATGCATATTGCCATTAAATTCATCAACAATCTACTCCATTTCAGTTCTAGAGTGTGTGTCGATTTATTATCAATTGTTCTGCATTCTTGCTGTGGAATTCTGGAAGAATTGTATTGCTCCAGTTATAACTAAAAGCAAATATGATAAAAACCAGCAATTTGGAAAGTAAATTCTGTTTTTCTTCATTATGAAAAGGAAGAAATAGAGGATATTCAGGGGGACTTTTATTGTCTGTTCTGCTAGTTAAGTTTTTAAAGGGAAAAAATCTATGAAAGTAAAATTCCAGCAGACTTAAAAAAAACAGTAGCTTTAAGTAATGGAATCTTTCCTGGAAATAAACATTTCAATAAATAAGTAAGCACTGAACCTCTTCTACACACATCTTCCAGGAGAATACATCCCTGTTGTTACAGTCATTTATTCATTTCTTTGCGATTTCTTTACTCCTCGACTTCAAAAAGCATAATAGTTTTTGATGTGTTTGACTTTCAAATGTATCAAAATCCCTGGCTGTCAAAACAATTAATTGCACACAGTGTTTAAATTAGACCCCACCTACTTTAGCAACAAGATATACATTTGTTCTCCTTGGGAGGCGATTTATAATAAAACAGTATGTTGTTGCAGCCTCCTTTTCCTAACATGGGTAGTTCAGGCAGAGTTCAAGGAAATTTGGGGGGTGACCGAGAGGTAGGGTCACATGGTAACATGTTCAAACATCCAAACAAAATGATTTCTTTCTTGTGGATCATGAGCTATCTGCACTCAGCCCTGAGATTTCACATCTGGGGCCTCATGTGAGAGAACTATGTGGACATGGGATTATCACAAGGATGAAACATTTAACAAAACACGAATTGGAGACTCCACAACATGTCTTCCTCAGTATTGGAGCTGAGCTGCTGACCTGAAATTCCATCATGAGTGAGAGTGAAATTAATTAGGTGCAAGGTTGCAAAGGGCCTTTGAATATACTCATTATCGCAACAAACTGCAATATATATACACACACACATACATATATATATATATATATATACGCACATACATATATATATATCTATATATATATATAGATATATATATATGTGTGTTTGTGTATACATATGCATATATGCATGTGTACATGTATGTGTATATCTATATATATATATATGTGTGTGTGTGTGTAATCATTCAAGGAGTGTATACTTAAAAGGAAGTGGCAAAGCACAGTAAATGAAAGCGACTGTGAGAGTAGTTGAGGTTAAGTTGCTCAGTCTATGGGTAAATTTTATAGAATTTTGGCCACGTTAATTGAACCTGCAAAACATTTCCGAACAAAGCTTTCAATCATGTTATGATTATTTTGTAACGTTTGGAACAGACTCTTCAGAAGGCGTGGGGGCAAACATTGTTTCCCTTCCAACGTTTGATAGGAACGTTTGCTCATGTAAACAGCAGGGGGCCTAGCAAGTGAACATATTAGGCCGGCAGACAGTGCTTCCTCAATTTTTAAAAGGCTTTGTGTTTTTTGGGTAAATATGTTTCACAAGAAAACCACAAATAAATGTGCCATGTTTACAATCCGGTATTTGAACTAGTTCAAGAAGTATAAATTGGACGTAGAATCAAAAACACAAAAAATGGCATTGGCCATTGCTGGGTGTGAGAATCTAGGATTGTCAAACCTCTGCATTTTGACTGGTCAATAGGAGCTAAACATGTTGTCTCCTTCTGCATTTATGAGTTTAGAAAATCCGTCCTTCTGGTTCCTGAAGTACAGAAATAATAACAAATCAGTGGGTCGTAAAGGGGCAAGGGTGGCATCGCTGTCTGTTTTATTTGGTGTCTTGACCGGGGATAGTTGCTGGAAGGCAAAGCTGGGTGGATGCTGGCACACCATGTCTCCAGAGTCATTTGTCCATCAGTGCAGAGACGTTTTAAGGCATGTGCAAAGTGGGCTCTGCCCCTGGGAACCCACATTCCTAGGAGCCCCATCATTAAGATTTTTAGACTGCCCCCGGCAGTCAGTAGCAGTCTGTGGTGGGAGTGCTGCCCAGCGGTGACGAGGGGCGGGGGAGGGGCAGGGTGGGGGTTTATTAAACTACGGATTACGGCCAAATACAGGTAAGTAAATATATAAATAAATAAAACTAAGGGGCATATTATCAAGAAACAGCGTTAAAATTATTTCTGCTTTAACGCCAAGAAACTGCTGCTAAAGCGGCGATAATGGGCTTGATATTATGCCCTTGTGAATTCCCATGGAAGCCATGTTCTGGTGTGAACATGGGCTTCTATTGGAATTCTCTACGGCATATTATCAAGCCCATTATCGCCGCTTTAGCAGCAGTTTCCTGCCGCTAAAGCGGCGATAATCTTAACTCCGTTTTTGATAATATGCCCCTTAATTCGTTGCACGCACTGCATCGAAGTGTGCGCAACAAAATTTGTTTTATTTATTTATATGTTTACTTACCTGTATTTGGCCGTAATCCGTAATCCCCTCCCCTGCCCCACGTCACCACCCGTCAGCACTCCCACCACCGACCGCTACTGCTGGCAGTGGCATAAAGCAAATTTGGCAGGCCCCCCTGCACTGTATGAAAAGGGGTCCCAGCTCTCTAGTATCTCATAAATATTCAGAGGCTTTAAACTGGGTGGAATGAGGTCCCCTTAAAGGTTTGGGCCAACAATGGGTTGTCATTGATCAGAACATAGATCCTGAGGTGGTCAATGAGTTGAAAATTGATAATAAATTCTGAGTTATTCCGAGCAGGGGCCCCCAAGTTATGTTTGGCCCAGGGCCCACAAAATCCTTTAGATGTCCCTGCATCAGTGGATTCAACAATACATCTGCACCTTACTTCATAATGTTGTCCAAAGGATACGGCAAGTTAGAAACGCATTTTACAGTCTAAAGCTGTCTAACAAAGAGTAAGGACAGCCTAAGAAGTCAAGACAAAGAATGTGAAGATACTAGCAGAATAGTAAGGGACAGCAGAAATTGTTGGCAGTTATGTTGCACCCTATGTTTTAAATAGCTGAGGAAAATTGTGCATTTACCCCTTCAATGTAATATATGTCGTTTGTATTTCTAGTTTAATAGTTATACAAATAATCGTCACTTCTATAGTGCACTTGGTAATAAGTATTTATTAATACTAAGCTCAATATCACTCATTTAACAACTTCAGAGAAATTGTGTTAGACTAGGACTCAAAATAAAAGAGAGTGCAGTATCAAAGCACATTACCTTACATCCCTGTGGATTTCAGGGAGACATCTAGTAATGAACTATAATGCTACATCCTTGCCGCTGATTTTTTAGGGACACCTTGTAATAGGATTGGTTACGGCACTCTATTAAGGATGACTACAGTAATATGTGCCATTAATATATGCCCCTGGCGAATGAGCAGGCTTTAAAATGATGTCTACTAATGGCCTATGTTACTTAACCTATTCTTTTATACTAGAATCACCTCCTAAATTGCTGTAACAGTGCCTAGAATGGAGCCTGTAACTTTTCTGAGGTCCTGCACTGACTGATGAGGAAAAAAGCATTGTCTACATTGACAGGCAGTTTTTTTTTTGATCCTACGCTGTGTGTGCAGCTGAGCAGCTACACCACCTGAAGTGCACTATGGGGTGTTCTACGAGCATGGTTTGCGGCAGTGGCTAAGAGGTGTCAAACTCAGGTTTCTTCTTCGTTGACCTGGTCAACATATTGATTTTGTTGTGGTTAGGCCATATAATCAGCACTTTCCAAGATTGTTGAGAGCCAAAAGAGTATTAATAAAGATTTCTGAATGTCAATTCCAGTTCATACCATATATAAGGAGGCATTTCCAAATGCTGGATATGTCAATGCATGCATTCCATTATTGTTTCAGTGCTTTTATTGCCCCTTGCTGCTATTTTTGCTCCTGAATTTTGCCTCCCGCTGTTTTGACCTTTATTAGACCTGGCATCCTTGGCGAGGTTTGGTCTGATTTTTTTTCCCTTCTGACCTCATGTTTTGCCAAATTCATTTGTGCTAGTATTAGCATTCTGTGCACTTTCCCACTGCTAAACAGTGCTCATGTTCATGTGTTCTTTCCCTAAAACATGGTATCATTGGCCTATCCACAATTGGCATATTTATTTACTTATAAGGCCCTAGTAGAGTGCACTACATGTTCCCAGACCAGTAAATTAAATGCTACTGGTGGGCCTGCAGCAATGATTGAGCCACCTATGTAAGTAGTCCTTTAAACATGCCTCAGCCTGCCAATGGAGAGCCTATGTGTGCCGTTTCAAACTGTCATGTCGACTTGGCAAGTTAACACCCAAAAAGAAAAATATGCTAACTTAATGTCCTTGATAAAAGTGATGCAAAGATCTTATGCGCAATGCCCAATGTTCATCTCAGGTGACTTCAACTGTGACCTTATAGTTAAAAACCAGGTTGAAGAGAAGACTACAGCGACCTGTGGTGGACAAAAGATAACAACCATCTTTGGAGACCTGAGACTGTCAATTTTGAATGGTAAAACAAAGGGTGACATGCCGGCAGCCATTACATATTTGAGTGGCAAGGTTCACTCAACAATAGACTACACAATCACAAGTAAGGAGTTACTCCCCAGTATTGAAATATTTCAAATTGATCAACGTATAGAAAGCGATCCTTTCCCCCAAATAACGAGAATGAACATCGGGCTTACCTTGGCACAAAGATTGAACTCTCTTATACAACATGCCGAAAAGTTCAACCTAAAAAGGTTAAAATGGCGTAGGGGGAGGGGGGGTGTGAAAAGTATCCAGGACACAGCAAAGGATTACGTGACTAATTTAGGTACTCAGCCAGAGGAAGAGTGCGGAACCAACTGGGAGCAGCTGACCCTGGACCTTCTCCAAAAATTTCCAGCAGTGTCGGGTAACCCAAGAAGTTTAAACACTACGAAGGAGCCATGGTTTAACATGGTCCTAAGAGCACAAAAGAGAAGGGTCGCAAGAGAGGTCTGTGCAGGCAAAAAGAATGGGGAATACTCCAAACAAATGTAAACTAAAGGAAGCAAGGAGCGTTTACAGGAAGACGTTGAGGGTTGCCATGATTACACATAAGGAAACCATCTGGAATAAACTATTGTGTGCGGGAAAATTGCCAAATAGCAGGGACTTTTGGGGCAATATAAACAATCTAAATAAAGGAGCAAGCCTCCAACAAGAAGCAGGGATCGGAGAAGAAATTTGGGTTCTACACGTGCAAACTTTGTATCGTAATACAGACCCAGGCCCCACCGAAGGTCCCCGGGTGACGGAGCCAGAAGAGGGGAAAAGAAACAGAAACATGAGCCTGGACAACAAAGAAAACGAAGACTGGGAAGAAGAGAATGGGGGCAGAGAAATAGTTCCACTAACCACCAAAAAACAATTGAGGGGCATAATACTAAAATTAAAGACAGAAGGAGCAGAAGGTCCGAATGGGCTGCCCAACGTGCTTTTCAAGAACGACCCAGACTTCTGGTCAGAGATCTTAATGTCTCTATTCAACTATATATACATACATGCAGACGTCCCCGCCTCTTGGAAAGGGAATATCATTCATCTGATATTTAAACAGGGAGACCATCGCAACCCTGCAAATTACAGGTTAATATCCCTAATTGATGTTGAGGCTAAACTCTGCGCATCTTGCATTCTAGCACAGTTACAAGACTGGATAGGAGACACAAATAGAATTCCTAAGTTCCAAAGAGGATTCAGGCAAGGGATGAGAACCATAACAAACTTAGCCAGTTTGTCGCTCTTAATGAAAAAAGCAGCAATCAAGGAATCCCAGCTGTATGCTTTTTTCATTGATGTAAATTCAGCGTTTGACCTAGTGAGCAGAGAGCGCCTGTGGGCAAAGTTAAACATCTGGGGTCTGCCGAACCAACTCTTAAAGGCTATAATCGCCCTGCACAACAACACATGAGCAAGAGTGATATTAGGTAATAGAGGTAGTACAACCTCGAGTATTACAAGACATCAAGGTCTAAAACTAAGTTGCTCCTAGCCTTTTTAACTGCTGAATGTCACCCCCCGACCTTGGCCAACAAACCAATTTATATGCTACAATATGTGGACGATATAGCAGTGCTAAGCCAAACACCAATTTGCCTACAAAGAGCAATAAACAAATTAGCATTCTATCTGAAACGAGAAATGTTGGATAAACAAAGCAAAAACAAATGTTGTTCGCCTAGTGGAACCCAAAAAAATCAAGTACAAATGGACGGTGAATGGGGCAGCGGTGGAAGAGCAACGAACGTACAAATACCTTGGAATTACAATCGGGCAAGGATTAAAACACAAGGAGCATAAAGCGGTAATAAAAGCTAAAGCGCAATCACTTATTTTTGCATATCGATTATTAAAAGTAAAACTGGACTGTCCAAATTACAACCACCTTCTAAAGGTTATGGCTGCTCAAATTCTGCCCACCCTGTCCTACGGCCTAGTAATTTGGTGCGGCAAGGAGGCTGATCTATTAAACGACCTGCAGACAAAGATCTACAAGGCCGTTTTCAACCTGCCAAAATCTGCCTCCCCTTCGCAAGTGCGGCTCAAATTTGGACTTCAAAACCAGAAATTCCGGAGCATGAGCGGCTTCGTGAAGCTCTGCCAAAAATTTTGCTCTGCCGAACCAGAGACCATAGACAGCCTGTGCTGGGAAGAAATTAAACAGCTGGTGGACAGTGAAACTCTGAGCTCCTGGGGAAGGCACTTGAAAACCTGTCTGACAGAGCTCGAATTAGAAATAGTATGATAAACTAGGGCCGACAAAGCAGGTGCAAGTAGAGCAGTGTACGAGACAGCTAAAAGGATATCCTTCCTGTCGGATAAAAAAACAATCTCCAAACGTCGGCATGGGTGGACCATCATCACCTCCTATAAATCACTTAAACCGTAAGCATATTTATCATCTCACTTTAGTGGGCACTTTAAAAGAACCTACATAGACTATCGGATGGAACAGCATGTTTCAAAAGATCTATTACCTTCCTGGAAACATAACCATCAAACGGAGCAATGCCGTCTAGGTGGATACGAAACGGAATCCTTATCCCGCTTTTTATGTGCATGTCCAGCAGTCATTGTCTAGAGGAGACTGTATTTAAAGCCTATCTTTAATGAACTGAAAATTCAAACATGCAGACAGGCAGTGATAAGTTGGCTGGGAGGCTCTTCCATAATTTTGGCCTGCCGGGGAGTAAAACTCCTGGCAAAGGTAAGAAAATGCTTAGGGCAAGCTGAGCAGGAGGAATACTGAGGAGGAAGGCGTCCCAGGCCAGCTTATCTTGGGACTTTTACGGTTTACATGAACTGAATTTGAAGACGATTAAGACTCCACAGAGATGGCAGGAGCCAGCCTACATCCACATTTTAACTATTGTATTTATAATATTTTAGGACGCTAGCCGTAAAATGAATGGGTAATTTTTTAATGTTGCTTGACATTAATTGTTTTTATATAGTTTGAGATTGTAATGATATTAATCAATTAAACAATAAACATTTTAACTTTGGCACCCTTGCCGTGCCCAAAACTTCCTTTTTAATACATTTAAGTCAGCCCTGAGGAAGGCCTTGGACTGCCCCAAGGGCAGGGTGCAGTGTTTTTTAAAAGATGGACATACACTTTTCAGTTTTACATGTCCAGGCAGTGAAAACTCTTACATTAGTTTTTCACAAATGCAAGGCCTATCTCTCCCATAGGTTAACATTGACATTACCTTATTATATTATATCAGTGCAATTTCCAATTGAGAAAAGATGGATGTTTCGAGTTTTGTGTCTCTGGACTTACAATTTAAAATAACAACTTATAGTAACGTTGGAATTTAGGTTGCAAGTCTCAAAATGCCACTTTTAGAAAGTTGGCATTTCTTACAATAATAATTCTGTGCCTCTGTCTGTCTCTGAATACATGTCTGGGGTGAGTGACAGCCAGGCGTTGTGCATTCTCTCTAGACAATCACACACATAGAGAGTTTAGGTGTGTCTGATGGGCAATTCATATCCTAATGGGTCATTACCAGGCTGATGGGCAGTCCTGGACAGTATGAGAGGGAGGAGCTGACAATTGCACCTGAATAGGGCTGTGCCTGTCCCCACAAAAGAGCTGCATGCCCCTGTAGTGAATCTGGAGCCTGGGCAGGAAGGGCAGGGACCTTGTGCATTTCAAAGGCCTCTCTTTGAAGTCTCCCCCACTTCAAATGCACCACTTGGTATAAAAACTGAGCACTCGCTGGACCTGAGGATAATCTGCCAGGAAGAAGGGCTGCTGTGCTGCTGTAAGAACTGTTACTCTGCTGGACTTTGCTGGAATCTTGCTCTGCTGTGCCTGCGCTGCTGCCCTCCTTGCCTGGAAGTGTAAATGACTAGACCTACATCTCCACATCCCCAGAACGAAAGTCGCTCCAAGGGCTTGCTGGGATAAATCCTCTTCTGATGACATCAAAGACTTCCAATAACCCTGTAACAGCCTCTGGACTCTGCCAACTGTGAGTCCTGCCCATGCCAATTTGTGCCAATCCAGACATGAGCCTTGGAGGTGTGTTTTCTATCTGCCTTCTGCTAAAATCCTTGCATCACCATCGCTATGCCGGTTGGAACTGATGCATCACACCTCAACGCTGCGGCATCGCCGCTGAAGATCAAGAATTGCATCATCGGCTGCATGGCTCGATGACGACACAGTGCCTTCATTGAGAGGGGTTTGACAGTAACTCATCTCCTTCTGCGCAGACTTGTCAGGATGCTAAACAACAATGTGCCACTAACTTTCGCAGGCCATCCAGCGGGGACAATGGTTCGAAGCAAGCCCCCATACTCCCCTGTGCGCAACCACCCACAGAGTACTTATCACACTGCTCTGAGAGGGAACACTCTGGGGAAAAGGGAAGTGGAAACAACAAATGATGCTTCTCAGGCTGGTGTCTTCTTATACCTGTCTCTGGCCAGATATCTTGGTATGTCTTCAGAAGCCACCCCACAGGAAAGCGAAACACATATGCAGCAATATACTTCATCTAAATGAAATGATAATCCATAGACAAGAGAGAAAGACACTTGTGGGCCAAGTCTGATGGTTTGTCTCTGATAATGTGATGAATCATGAATAAAGAGAACAAAAGTCACGATCTGGCTCACAGTGGTAGGAAGGAGTGATCCCCCTAATACTGCCAAAATCCTGAAAGAGGATACCAGTTCCTTTGGAGGTGAGAGTCATGGCAGGGGTCTCTTACAGCTGAAGGCAAAAAGTACAATAGCCAGAAAACACACAGTGTTAGACTCACAGCAACCTACTGTACTCTTCCACTGTTAAACACAACAACACAGCATAACAAGTACAGCCAGTTGCCTACGCAAACCCACAATGGTGCTCGGCATCAAGAAACAGTCAAGGTTGCAGGAGGAGCATTCCCGCGCTTCGCTCCCGTATTCGGGCCAAACAATACCTGCGGTGAACAATAGTCACGGTTGTGGGGAGAAGCGCGTCTCTCCCGACTTCAGGTCAACAATACCTGCAGTCTCCACTGCTGATGGTAAACTCCGGTGCGGCTGGCTCACCTGAACAGGAAACGGGAAACTAGCGCAGAGAAACGGTGACAGCCTCCAAGGCAGCAGAGGAGTAAATAAAAAGCGGGTGGGATCTTCTAACGAGAAATAGTAAGAATGTCAAGCCCCAACCCCAGGAAGGGGAGGGGCTTTCTAGTGCATCAAAACCCAGGCTGTGCCGGATCTTCCTTCCAGCCTCGGGTTCCAATGGTTTCTGGGACCCGTAGTACCATAATGGGCGCCAATTGCCTAATGAAGGCGGCGCCACCCTTTCACCAGTCACTGCATCATACATACATGGGAATGAAGCCCTTCAAGGTGTCGCGAATAACCCCTTCACCCCCAGAATCCGTTGGATGACCATGACAAAACTGAAACCGACGCTTCGCTAGCATCTGAAGGGATCATTGCCTATGCATTGCCTCCTCTGCTCCTTGCATCGCTTCTTCGACGTTAATGCATTTCCTCCTTCAAAGGTGGTTTTGCAGGCGGACAAGGTTGCATCAGACCTGTGCTCCATCGCTGTTGGCCTGAACTTGTTTTGTTTAATAAGTGACGCTTCATTTTTCTATCCAGGTGTGGTATATTTTTGTACGGTGTTTTCATTGTTTTGCTGTTTTAAGTGTTGCACAAATACTTTACACATTGCCTCTTAGGTTAAGCGTGCCTGCTCTGTGACAAGCTACCAGAGGGTGAGAACAAGTTGATTTATGGTGCACAACTGACTTTCCCTGACTAGGAATGTGGTTCCTACTTGGATACAGTGCATATCTCTGCCCACTAGAGACTCAATTTCAAAAACCTTGTTCTGGATTTCTTCCTGGCACCTTTCTTCTACCTGCTGAAAGGAGGACTTCACTGTCTTTCTGATTTCTCCAGTACTAATCTCCATCTTCAATCAAGAGCTACCAGATGGCCAAAGAATTGTGAGTTTTACTTTTTCCTCCTAACTGAGACCTTCCCTAAGATACTTGACACATTTCACCTATATTATTTTGTGCAAGGTGGCTCCATGGACACTGGGAGACATCTCCCTTCCCATGGGCATTCAAGAAGAAGACTTGGGGCCTGAGTTAGATCTTGGCGGATTGGGGTCTGCCATGACTTTTTCAGTAGTCTTCCTGCTTGCTGGCCCAATTTAGATGTTGGAGTGTGTATAGACAAAAGGCTTCCAAAGTCCCACCTTCACCACCAGAAAATCCCGCCTGCATTGACAGAGGGATAGGCGAAAGTGGCTGTCGGAGGAGGTACAGCCACTTTGTCCACTGGACCAATTACAATGGGCCTTCCCGCTGATGCAACTGTGGCGGGGAAACCTCTACACCTGAGTTGCCAAAATGGAATGCATATAAGGCACAAACTCACCTTTTCTCACCTTACACTTCCCGTACCACAATGGACCAGGGCCTCTGCTGCTGCTGGTGAATCACAATGCAAATCAATACCGTTGTCACCGGAACTGAAGGTAACCTCCCCCATTACCTTTGACCTTTTCACTTGGCTGTTCACATTTACTTACAACTGCATTTTTAAATTACTCACACAAGCAAACCAAACCAATGTGCAATGCATATGTCTCTAATTTTGACATTTAAGAAATGTAAAGTAACACACCTGTATAACCACATTATGCTCATACATTTGGTGCCATCTGACTTCCAAAAAAAGGACACTTGCACAAAAAGGGATATCATATCAAAAAGTTAAAAATAACCATACAGGTGTGTTTCAATAAAATATGAACATTGTCACAATAAAAACATATGCACCACACATCATTGGGATAAGTGCAATGTAACATCATGTAGAAATTGCACTAGACAAGCAGAAACACACACCTCATAGATTACCTGGAAAATCAATGGCAGTCCAAATTTGGAGCAACCTACATAATCATCCATGTAACATTACTCCTTGTCTAGTGCAAGTGCTGTATTGAGTGTCATTTCAATTTACACATTATATTACAAAATGCAATGTATATGGCAAACATACTTATCAGTAATCAAGTTAAAACAACCATATTTGTAGTAAAATCTCCTTAAATAATGTTTCAACATCTTTTTGGTGGTGCAAATGTCCACATCTATGTTGAATGGCTGCACCTAAATTGAAATGACCATCACATACCATGTAAACCAGGGTATGCACTTAACATAGTAGACATTTAAAAGTATGTAGTAGTTCCTTCCGTCATGCTAAAGAATAATATGTATTACACATTTTACACTGAAACATTGCTAGGAATCAATCAATTACAAAGGAAAACTAATGCCACGACAAACTTGGTGAAAAGAAAAATTGTGATTTATTCACAATGAGATAAGTCTTTCAACTTGTTTGAAAGAAGGCAAATGGCAGTCCAAATGGTGTCCACAAAGTGACACTCAGCTTGCTTCCAATTGCAGTGCCAGGGGGATCTCCCCAGGAAGGGGCATCTAGTGGGCGGAGCAAGCACCGCAAAGATGTTACTTGGGAGAAGGGGGTTTGGGAGGGGTGCCCTTGGGTTTGGGAGGGTGGTGGGTTTGGGAGCTTTGGTCTTAAGTTTGGGAGGGGAGTGTCGCTACACAAACCCTTATGAATGGATTGCTAGCTTCTGTGGCACACAGGTGTAAACTACGCCACCGTCATTGGTCCACTAAAGGATATCACAAGTTGTGCACGCTTCTCATAACTATGGAAAGAGATGGTATTTTTAAGGTAAGGAAGGACATCGCTAAAAAATGACAAAGGAATGATGTTGCACCAAGTACAAAGAGAGGAGGAGCCAGAGGGAATGTACTATCAGGGGGCACAGCAAAGACAGTATAATGGACAAGGATACCAGAGGAGAGACAAGAGTAGGGATCAATGCTATAATTGCCAGAGGTATGGGCACTGGGGACGCAATTGTAGAATAATAGAGGTAGAAGGGACTGGAATGAGAGAAGTGACCAGTATAATAGAAATGATAGAAACAGGAATGAAACGTTAGACAGAAATGAGACCCAGCCATCTGCACCACCCATGCCCAGAGACCTGAAGCAGACCCAGCACTCCCTGAGGAATCCTTTCCAGGAGCAACACGGATCAGCATAGGACCACGCGGAGGGAGAGATGGGACAAACTGCATCAGTGCTTTATGATGAAGGTATCAGAGACACCAGAAGAGAATCCCATGTTTCAAATTAAGATAGGAGATAAAGAGATCGATTTCCTAATAGACAGTGGTGCAACCATATCCGCAGTAAGAAACAAGTTGGGTCCTGGTAGTGGTGAAACAGTCACTACTATAGCAGTTAATGGAATGATGATGCATGAAGAATTGTCAGAACCCCTACCAGTTTCTGTTGATGACTTCACAATGACCCATCAGTTTCTGCTGACACCAGATGCACCCATCAATTTGCTGGGGAGAGACCTCCTCTGTAAATTGCATGCAACATTATATTGTTCACAAAATGGGATTTACTTACAATTACCTGAGGACAGGTTAGAATTAGCTAATAGAGCACTTACTGCTTGCAAATTAAGTGAGGACTCTGTGTTATGTGCACCCCTGTCTTGCCTCTCTCTCCAACACGTTACCAATGGACTCCATTACATGGAGATTTTTATGAAAACATGTTTCAAGAACTGTTTAAATACAGCCCTGACAATAAGAGTGAATTGGTCACTCATTTAGTCCAGTTAACATTAGTACCTGAGCGCATACACTGTACTGCAGCATTTTTCACAGGAGCAGTGCCTGAATGGTACACCTACAGGGCAGACAAACATTTGCACTGGACAATGGAATTGCTTGAGCACACATTATATGTAGGGAAAGAAGGGTGTGCAGTGAGCATTGAACTAGAACCACAGGAAATGAGATTATTTCAAGTGCCAGATTCTGAACCACATGTATCCATAGCTGTAGCACCAGGTTACTACCCTAAGGATTTGGGCCCCATGGTCAAACGCCTTCAGGGCTTACCTAGAACTAAGGATTTTACATTTCCTTTAGCAATAGTGTCTGTGTTAGGAGATGGAGAAGGGTGGTGTTGGACGTTGTGTATGAACAGAAAGGACAGGACTGCAGTTTTTGACTAACTTGAAGGGAATATGGCTTTACAGCTGACTAAAAACAAAATCCTACAGCAAGTGAACTCAGAGTTCTGGGCAAAACACAAAAATGAGGCAGGATTATTGAAAACATACCCACCCCATAAAGTGCCACTTAAAGAGAATGCTGAATTACCTTATGTCCGTCAGTACAGGCTGTCACCTCAGGCTGAGGAGGGAATAAAACCTGTAATTAAATCTCTCTTGCAACAAGATATCATTAAAAAGACATCCAGCCCCTGTAATAGTCCTATCATTCCATTACCCAAGGGCAATACTGGGCAGTATAGGTTCATACAGGACTTACGACAGAAAAACAGCATTGTGGTTCCCTTAGCACCTGTTGTGCCTGACACCAATACTATATTATCTTCTATACCTGTAGAGGCAGAGTACTTTTCAGTCATTGATCTCTCCTTTGCATTTTTCAGTATTAGAGTCCATCCAGAGAGCGAGTACCTTTTTGCTTTCACAGTGAAAGATACCCAATTTACTTTCAGAAGACTGTCACAAGGCTATACTGAGAGTCCCACGGTCTATGCGCAGGCAGTAAAGAGAGACCTGGATAGCCTACACCGGGAAGGAGGTAGCATCATCCTGCAGTACGCTGATGATCTACTCGTGGCATCTCCATCCCTTGAAGCTTGTGAAAAAGACACTGTAGCGCTGCTGAATAACCTCCAGGAGAGAGGACACAAAGCTTCATTGTCAAAATTCGAGTGCTGCCAAAAAGAGGTGACTTACCTGGGTTATGTGGTATCCAAAGGTACACGCCGCATATCACCTGTCAGGATACAAAGGAATCAGGGCATGCAGCTTCCGTCCACCAAGAACTGAATGCTGTCATTCCTGGGGATGATGAACTACTGCCGCCAGTGGATCCCTGAGTACAGATCCTATGATGTCATCCTGTGACAATGTACACTACAAGATGCTCCCAAAAACATTGCATGGACTAATGAACTTGCAAACTGTTTTAGGAAACTGAAAGAGACTTTGGGCCATATGTATGAAGGTACCCATTTGCGAAGCTCAAATAGCGATTTTTAAGAAATCGCTATTTGAGATTCGCAAATTGGTATGTATGTAGAAAATGACATTTTTTTTGCGATTTCTTAAAATTCCATAATTGCGATTAGCAAAGTTGCGAATCGCAATTATGGAATATTTTCCCATTCATTGCTAAGGGCCAGGAGGCCCATAGGAATGAATGGGAAGTTATTCTCAATTTGCGATTCGCAAATTGAGAATCGCAAATTGAGGATAATTTCAAGGGTGCAGGGGTGTCCAAAGGACACCCTGTTGCAGCCCTGAAATTAGCATGAGTGCACATGTGGTGCACATACATGCCCAAAGGGCATGTATGTGCTTCACAGTGCACTTTGAAAAATGCAAAAAAGTGCATTTTTCAAGGAATTCGCAAATTACCACCAACTTAAAGTTGGTGGTAATTTGCGATTCCTTAAGGTCAATTAGCACATTTTTTTCATGATAAATTGTATTTAAGAAATCGCAAAATGTGCTATTCCTTAAATGCAATCGCAAAATAAGGAATCGCAAATTTTGCGATTCCTTATTTTGCACCCAAATTCTTTCATACATACCATTTAGCGAAAATGAGTTCGCAGATGCCGAAATTCTGTGAATTTCGGCGTTTGCGAACCCATTTGAGCTTCATACATATGGCCCTAAGTGTACTGCGCCAGCCCTGGGGATGCCTGATTACAAACTGCACTCCCATCTCTATGTGTCAGAGCAAAATGGCATTGGAAATGGTGTGCTGACACAGCAGCATGGCTCTGGAAAAAGACCTGTGGCATACTACTCCATGACTTTGCCTGCAGCAGTAACTGGGCATCCAGCTTGCTTGAGAGCAGTGGCATCAGCATCTGTGATGGTAGAGAGGACGGCTTCCATTGTGTTGGACTACCCTTGTATTGTTTATGTGCCACATTCTGTACAGTTGTTGTTGTCATCTGCAGCAACACGATATTTTTCGGTGGCCAGGCAATCAGGTTATGAGGTCAATTTGTTGTCTAACACCAATATCACCATTAAAAGATGCCCACCTGTTAAATTGGCAACATTATTACTTCCACTAGGTGATTCAGATGAGACCCCTGACCATGACTGTGTTGAAGTTGTAGAGAAATGCACCACACCCAGACCAGACTTGCAGCAAACACCATTAGAAAAAACTGACTATGAGTGGTACACTGACGGTGCCTCCAGCAGACTAACAGGCTCTGATTACAGAGCAGGGTATGCTATAACAACTGTAGACACCATAATTGAAAGTGCAGCCCTCCCACCTGGCACATCTGCCGGGCAAGCCAAACTGTATGCTGTAACAAGAGCAAGCATCCTAGCTGAGGGGAAAGATGTTAATATTTACACTGATTCATGTTATGCCTTTGGAGTTGTCCATGATTTTGACCAGCTGTGGCAGTATCGTGGTTTCATAACAGCAGCAGGACGCCCCATTCAAAATGGTCCCTTAGTAAAGAATTTGCTACAGGCAATACTACTGCCCAACAGAATAGCTGTTATAAAATGTGAGGCACATACAGGAGCTAATACTGTGATAGCCAGAGGTAACGCCATGGCTGACACAGCAGCAAAAGAGAGCATGTTACAGACAGTACAGATGGTGCCTTCAATGGCAAAAATGTATTCCAAAAATACAGCTGATTCAGACACAATTGTTGCTAGCTGATGTGAAAGAAGCACAATGGTCTGCACCACCAGAGGAAGAAAGAGCGTGGATTGATCCTGGATGTGAGCTAAATGATAAGGGATTGTGGGTACACCAGGATGGGAGGCCTGTGGCCCCACGCAGTATTTTTTTGCCCCTTACAAGGTTTGCCCATGGACCCACTCACATGGCTCAAGGAGGGATGAATACTGTGATTAGACAAGAATGGTTGCACCAGGGATAACAGCTTTCACTGCACAATTCTGCTCCCAATGTTTTGTCTGTGCGCAACATGCTAAAGGTCGGTCCCCCGCTACCCATGATCACTTGCCAGTACCAGAGGGTCCCTTTACCAACCTTCAAATAGACTTCGCCTATATGCCCCCAGTGAATAGATTCAAATATTTGCTAGTATGTGTGGATCAGTTTTCAAAATGGGTGGAGGCGTTTGCCACTAGGAAGAATGAAGCAGCAACTGTTGTGCGATGCTTGATAAAAGATTTAATACCCCGATTTGAACTCCCCCAGAGCATTAACAGTGACAGAGGGGCTGAAATTGTTGCTGCCATTGTGGAAAAGATGTGAGACTGTTTGGGAATAGAGTGGAAACTGCATGCCCCTTACCACCCACAAAGTTCAGGGCAGGTGGAGAGAATGAACTCCACAATAAAACATAAATTAGCCAAAACAACTGATCCAACAGACCTGAAATGGTCAGATGCGCTACCTTTAGTGCTGCATGCCCTAAGAGCGACACCATCTACAACAACTCTCTTGTCCCCCCATGAGGTATTGATGGAGCGGCTTATGTCGGTGGGGTTGAGGTTGCTTCTCACAGCATCCCAAGCAGCACTGCTATGGACGGATAAGCAGATTTCTGACTATGCTGTACAATTGTCAGTGGTATTGAGGCATCACCATCTCCAGGTGAAGGAAGCTTTGCCCCATCCTTCCTTAGAACAAACACACCCTTTTATACCTGGCAACATGGTCGTAGTGAGAAAAATAAAAAAATGTTTCTCTTACTTCTAGGTGGACTGGACCCCACGTTGTGCTCCTGGTTACCAGAACATCACTAAAGGAGCAGGGACGTCCCGAGTGGCTGCACGGAACACGATGCAGGGCTGCACGAACAACGCCTGAGGCAGAGTCACCTTTAACAGATGAGCAACGGCCACAAGAGGAGCAGCGCGAAACACAGGACAAGGGGGAGACAGACCAGACCTTTCCTAACAACAACGCTGAGGGCCCTTCATCAAGTGTCCCAGAAACGGTGACACCAAATGATGCTGTTGAGTGAAGCACGCAGGGCAGGTCCGTGAAACCGGCCCTGAACGCGACGACTACGGACCAGGAGGAGAAGCAGATGACAGCGCACTACAAGAACTTTCATTATTGACACTTACAGAAAGTAGCCTGGAACTGAGACAGAAAGGCACTGCCTAACAACATTTTAAATTCTGAAAGTGACATTTACAGCTATCCAGAAAATGCATTGCATTATGCTAACAATATTCTTTAGTACCTTAATTATGTGTTTGCTACCTGTACTGCAACAACCTGCTGACCATACCCTCATTGCAGTACATGAGAAAGTTGCCCAGGCTTTTGGTCTTCAAAATTGCTGGATTTGTAGAGAGTTATCCAGACACCCCCAGGGACCTTATTGGACTTTATGAAACACCTGTGCCTATACAAAATATGCCTCATATCCAATGTAACCTGGGATTGTGGAGAAGGAAGGATTGGATGGTACCCATGTTGTACCATACTGCCAAATATTCAAGCCAAATACCAAGTGTCTCCTACAGTAGAATACAAAGACAAGGAAAAGGCATTTCCTGTATGTTTACAGCATCATGTTTCAGTATATAACACAGCGTTGCGATACTTAGGATATTTAAAAAGTAGCCAGTGTCTTAACATATTAGAATTTGATAATATCACAGGGAATTGGAACATAAAAGACAGACAGTTAGTAAGTAGGATCTGGACAGCTAAGGTACGAGGAAAACAAGTAAACTATACTTTGCATTACTGGAACATCACTGTAGATGGCGAGACACTGTTAATAACACCTGATGGTCTTCTATATGATCCATTTATTGAGCAAAAGAATAAGCATGCTAGGGCACCAAATGTGATTTCTAAAATATTAGAATACCCCTTATGGTCAGCCCGCTGCTCATACATGGCACCAAATGTTACGCTTATAAATTCTTCATGGATTGATTACAAATGGTGTGATCAATTCCAAAACACTTTTCCTGAAGGGGTAGGCCTTCCACTCAGTAAATATCACACATTAGACACACAGTTACAGGGCGGAATGTATTTTGTTTGTGGCACTAAAGCATACAAGGTGCTTTCCCGGCACTGGGAAGGCATGTGTTCTAATTCTTACCTTACACCAAACATTTCAGTCGTGCCACACATTGCAGCCCATGAGCCACTAAATTCGGGGAGTTTTGCTCATAGATATAAAAGAGATATACATGCACCTATTCTGGAAACTACACAAGGTCTATTCTTTGATCTAATGCGTATATTTATTCCTGGATATTGGGTATACAATTTAGAATTAGCTCTAGTTAATATGTCTGCTGAGCTAGCTGTAGCATTCAATGCAACAAGAGATGCCCTTCAATAATTGCAGATGGAAATTTACTCAGTAGCTGCCATGACTATTTAACATCGAATTGCACTTGACCCCATCTGACACTAAAACAAGGAGGACTGTGCGTTTTATTAAATTCCTCTTGCTGTTATTTTTTAAACAAAAGTGGAAACATGGCATGGGATGTGGCACAAATGAAGAATGCAGTTCAAATATTTTGTGGAGCAGGGAAAATTTCAGATTTTGAAGACTGGTCCTGGCTATGGTCAAGGCTACCAACAGGATGATTAAAGCACTTACTTTTAGCGCTACTGGGTATCTTTTTAACAATAGTTATACTTTTGTGTTGTCTTTAGTGTTGCTACTCCATGGTACAGCAAAAGTGTAGTAAAAGCATCCTTTCAATCTCTGCAGTTAAAATTCTACCTCCTACAGAGCAGGAGCTAGCCTACTAATATCTCCAAATACAACAGGATGTAGAGAAAGCAAGCAGGATGTACAACAGGATGTAGAGAAACATTTCAATTAATGGCTATAGATATATAATATAAATGCATTGAGTATTGGTATATAATTCTAAGTATGTTGAAAAATGAATACCTCTTGGATGGGTCTACGCCAATATATGCATGGTATTTAAACACTGTGTGATGGTAGTCAAAGATAAGTACTTTTTTGAAATTTCTACCATATGTATATATTCATATTTTTCTTGAAATGGTATTTGATATTGCTATCAAAAAGGAGGGATATTGTGGGGAAAAATATATATCTATATGTTTGCATCAGCCAAATAAGTGAATCAATACCATATTCTCCTCCACACAGTCTCAGACCCACTGAGTTAACTTGGCCTGCTCTGACCATACTGTTGCTCTGTGCCCTTGAACACCTCTCCCTTCAGAAATCTATTAAAGCTTGACCCCATGACCTGTAGTGCCCTCTTTGACACGTCATGGGACAACAGCTGTGAAAGATTGTGTTTGATGTATTCCTTCATCCTTTTGTACGTTGTGATATGGGCAGATTATGCATTCACTACCCTTAAAACCTGAAAACTCTGATCATAAACAAGCATTTACTGGGTGCATCCTGACTGACCTAATTTGTCTCCCTGTGTTAACTCCGACCCATTCTAAAATTCGATGCAATGCACACTTGGTTATTATATCTATCGAAATAACCGTAATAATAATTTACCTCATTGAGAAAAGCAAGCAGGTAAGCAACATGCTTACTTTAAGCCCTTGAATACATACATGCTGCATGTTTTTACACATATATATGTATTAAATGAGTTACACCTCCGTTGCTAACGTTGCCAACATGTTAGTACTCTATGCTTTCTGTACATTTAGCAAGCCTGTGGTTGCAAAAGTTGCATTTGGTATGTTTCTGCAATATTGTTTTCTTAAATAAACGTGAAATTGTACTATAAGTAAAGACTTCCATAACACACACTGTGATAATGAGTCATGCCTGGGCACTTCATCACACTTTCTGATTCGGTCAGTCAGGCCTGGGCCAGTGAGAGGTTAGAGGTGTGAGGAATGAACTGCAAACTATTCGTGCCTGTCTAATAGTTAACAAAGCATTAAAAGAATGCTTCTGCCTTTCAAATGCGCCTTCAAGTCTGATATCTTCGAAGACAATCAATCGATGTCTATGATTTCACTGCCGAACCATGTACACAGTTCTCTTATTTTGATGGCACACCTTGATAAAAAGCCTGCCTGTACTACTTTCTTAAATGTTCCTACGGTTTGAACATGTTTGTTTATCTTAAAGAAGGGTACACGTTTTCCTGGTAAATCACTCCACACTGACACGCTGTTTTCCTTGTCTTCTTTGACGAAAATACTCTGTGACCTTACCTGACAGGGAGTGAGTCACTCCTTGGATCTGAATTTATGACTGCAGAACTTCCATTTATTTTAGTTTCATCTTCTAGGTAAAACAATGTAGCATCGAACTATATCGTTAATTTGTTCTGCTGTATGTGCAAAGTATGACAATTTCTCCTTCTCTGTCTTTTGTGAAGTATGATGTGTCTTGCAATTTTTATGTGTTGAAGACTGACAGCATGTTGATAGGCTTTTTTCGTTTTTTAATAATATTGTAAAACGGTAAGGAAAATATCATATTCAATAAGTTTAAAACTTGGAGGAGGATGTTATAATACATTTGTACCTACATTTCCAATAGTCATAAATCGCTTTTCTGAAATAAATATACAAAAATGTCGACGTAGAAAATGTAATATAAACAATTGATTCCATAATTTCACGTTATGCATTATTAAAACCACAGTCTCGGAAATGAAATCTAGATTTCATGAAATTGTTTATTTCTGATAAAACTCACAAAGCAGGCTATATACAAAAAAAAAAAACTTCTCTTACAAATGTACAAATCCTGCAGATTAAATCAGGATATACTTTTACTTTCAAAATAGGTATGAAAAATTAAAGGGCAAAAAAGATTATTATCCGAAAATAAATTATGCATTAAGTACACCTCAAATTATTTTTTCTTTTTTTCTGTGTAAATTCTGAAGAATTCTTAGCATCATAACTGAAGATACTTCCACCAATGAAGAAACAAAGGTTTTCTCAGGGGTACGATATACGTTGTTTTGAGCAGCCAACATCCGCGCATATTCGCTCCAAGGACCACAGATCACAGCAGTTAAATTACCTGTGCGTGGTGTTTGATGACTAACACAACAGTAATCAAGCTTAACATAGTATTTCTCATAAAGCCCTGAGGTTTCTTAGATTTCAAAGTTCAAATAATGCGAAATATAAATCTAAACATAGCTGAATGCTCTGATCACCTTCCTGGGAACCACACTCGTAATCTTAGCTCTCTGTAGAAAACAAAGCCTTCTTATGTGAGGAGCTAAAGCTGTAGGGGCTGTGTTGAAGAGAAAAAGGTTCATTTCATCTGCAAATGATGCGCCTAATTAAGCATTGCCCTGTTCAGGAAACACCGGACAAATAATTACCCGTTGATCTGTATTTGCATTTCATGCATGAGGCAATGAGGACGGTGACACCATTTTTAAAAATTATCTGTTGATTAAGGTTATGTTTTGTAAGTTATTTTACTCATTTAATTCAAATTTGTGGCATTCTGTTGAAAGTTCACACCTCTTTAAGACTACTTTGCAGCTCTAAGGGAGGGGGCAGGGCTGAGTTTCAACGAAATCAACAAGAGGGGCAGTGCTAAGCAAACCTACAAGCATCGCGGATTGCGGCCTTTCAGTGCCCATAACAATTTTAGTTTTAATGTTTGTAGGGTGACCTGGGTTATATCTCAGTGTGGTGACATTGGAACATCTTTATATCTGGAACTGCTTGTCAGTAAAGCACATTGAGAAAGAGGAAAGTAACTAGGTTTGTGTGGGGCTCTGGCTACGTATTAGTTTGGGGCCGCTGGTGAAGAACTGCTGAATAATCTTTAGGATCAATACTGTGGACATCTTTGTGACAGGACCTGGGGAGTTTCTGTGTTAGTGGCTCTGTGGATGTCTATGTGCGTGGAGCTACAAAGTGTCAATTGAGGCACCCTCAGAACACTGAGATAATCTGTGATGTGAACTGTTGGTGTCTGTGAGGCCTTCGACGAGATGTATGAAGGACCAGCCGCGGCCGGTAGTGGGAGTACCTGCCGGGCGGTGACAGGGGGAGGGGGAGGGGCGGGGTGGGGGGTAGTAATGTATGGAATACGGAGTTTAACAACAGGTTAGTAAACATATAAATAAATCAAACGAATTTCGTTGCGTGCACTGCATCACCAAATGTGATGCAGTGCGTGCAACGAAATTCGTTTTATTAATTTATATGTTTACTTACCTGTTAAACTCCGTAATCCATACATTACTACCCCCCACCCTGCCCCTCCCCACGTCACCGCCCGGCAGGTACTCCCACTACCGGCCGCGGCTGTGAGGGACACTGGAGGTCAGCGGGAGAAACTGGAGATTGAAAGGGGTGTTGGTGGATAAGTGAGGAGATTTTGTGGTTGGTAAATAGTTGTGGGTTTGGTCAATGGTAGAGCTTAATTTGAGCCGATGCTTTCCGGTGCTCAGCATGGCACTTAATTGGTTCCTGTTGCTCGGCACCTAATTGTCAACACCATACTTGGAACAGTCCACAACATGGTGACGCTGCTCATCAAATTTAGAGATGAGCAGAACAACGGTAGCTTAGGACTACAATATACATTTAAATTGCTAATACCTGCCTCCCCAGCCATTCCTTTAGCTTTGGGGACATAGAAAACATCTGAACTGTGCCATTTACATGCAACAGAGATGGTTAGTAATTGTTTTGGCAGCGACGACCAGGGCGATGGTGGGTGCAAGCTGTAGTAGCCTCCTAGTCAGAGCCCTGGCCCTTAATATTTTACAAATTAAGCACTGGAATGGATAGGGTGTGGGAGCCGAACCCCAATAATTGTCTGAGCCTAAATATTTTATGTTCCCCAGTTTCTACATTAGGCAGTTCAGCTCCAGGATCTCTCATTGATCTAGCAGTAAGAGACTGCACCTTCCATCCATAAACCATTAATTTAGCAGAGTAAATGTCAGAATAAATGAGAACCATTTAATAACTGACTTCTTGATCAAATATAGGAAAATTAGATTTATTTCAGAACTGCGAATGGGAATGATACAGAGGAGTTCATAAATGTGCCATGAAGCTCCCACAAAGAAATATAGAATCAAAACCATAGCAAAATCCATTTTGGGTAAATAAATCTATAGAGATTTTGAGTGTCAAACTCATAAAGAGTACTGACAGCATCCTAAGGGAGAAAATAAAATCTCAAAATAATCGGACAGAGTCTGAGGAGAAAAATGGAAAGTAGCCCCCGAACCCCCAAAAACAGTAATTTGTATACACAGTTGAGCATAACAAGTATTAAAACTGCAAAGTCAGCCTGGTATGATCATGGTTAGGTCGCACTGGCAAATCAAAAACAACCACATAATAAATAAAGGTTCTTAACACTAACCCATTTCTTGAGGTAAGAGAAATCATCCTCTTGATTCCACTGCAACTGCCCTTCAGAGATGTACAACATATTATAATACATTTCTTAAATAAAAGCAAAGGATACATTAGCTCGGCATTGGAAAACTTTATTCATAATATATGCTTACTAATTCAATTGCCCCTTACCCATTATAACATGTTGTGCTCCCCGGAAACTATGGGGAGAGATGACTCGCAGAAGATCACTGATTGGGAGAGAGAAATTACAGGGAAAAGATGCGCTGGACACCAGAAACTGCATCCATTTTAAATAAATGGTGTCTCACACAAAAATGTGGCATAACTATACTACATTAATAATCACAGTTCTAAACAGAATAATTACATTGTTTCAATTGCAACATCATTAATTCATCAGTTACGACTATGAGCATATTTTAAAATGATAAATGATTAGGTAATTTGCCACCCAAAATTTAATATCAGAAAAAGCGTTGAGAATGGGTAAAGTTGGTCAGTAGTACTGACAGTCTCTGTAAAGGATACTTGAGGTCAGTGATAATCATGGAGATGTTAGTGAAAGCTAATTTGATTTATACACATTGTTTGTGAGTGTGTGCTGTGTGTATGTGTGTGTACCTACACCATATCCTATTTACATCTAGGGACTGCAACGTTTGAAAGTGGAATGATTCACATTTGTACTTTCTTATTACCTTGCAAAGAGCACAACATTTTGCACCATATGTACAACAGATGAAATAATAAGAGGCAAGAGTAATTCTCAAAAAGGACTCCTCAGTTTCAGAAAAATTAGTCTACGAGGCAAAATTCAAAGAATAAGCTGGAGCATTAAACACATTAATTTTAGGTATCACATTGAGTGCATTGTTTCAGCATCAAACAAACATGATGAAAGAACTATTCAAATTAAAAGAAAAATGCAACTATATGATAGTTCTGCAATCTCCTCCTTAGTCTATTGAGGCCTTTTGACGTCTTCAAGCAGCTCTACATCCTTTGAGCCACATGGCCAGCATAGGTGGGCTATGCCTCCCTCTAATGTAAAAAAGAAAGTACACCAGAGTGACAGCATGAGTAATTGAAATCTGGACACCCATATGAAGTCTTACAGTGCATTCAATTTTTATAGGACTTTTTTCTACCTCATATACTGGAATCAGAAACTGTCCTCCATAAGCAGATGCACAGTGAAACTGAATGTCATAATAAAATTGTCTTACATGTTTAACGCATCTCTGAGTGGTTTGAAGTCTTCAGCCATCGTTCGCCTTCACGTATGTTCCTTATTGGTTGCCAGGCAAATATTAAGCTGTAGTGGAGGGAGTCTGCTCATGTGACCTCCATTTCCAGCCTATTCAGTCTCTTCTTCAAGAGCATAATGCCCAGGACATCAAATCAAAAGATTGAACGGACAAATACATCCTCCCTGTTTGGGCCTGTTAGATAGAGTATGGAAGGGTGAGAGACTCTGCCCACTTTTCCACCCACAACTAACAAGCTAGATGATCACCGTTCGTGTACACGAACGGTGATCATACAGACGCCACGTTTGCAGCCCGGGAAAAATAGCCGTGTGAAATAAATAGCCACGTGCACAAAACTACCCGGCTGCGTGAAAGGAACCTTTTCCAAAAAATATAATTTTAACATTGTACCAATACAGAACGGATACTCGCCTGAATGGTGGCATTAATATATACACGCCCGATGAGAAAAATGCAAGGAATTTGAAGATATTACGGAAACCAAATCTGCAATAAAAACCTGAATTGAATTTGGAGGCTTTATATATTGAGGACTGTGGTAGATCGTGAATATTAGAACGCGACCCCAACTGAAACACTACAAACGACGTAGATTACTTCTTGCAATACAACTGCATTGGTGTGATACAGTTTTGTGGAGAAACATATAGAGACTGTCCTGAAGAAGGAAGCCATAATCAACTAAGGCTTCCGAAACGCGTCGACGCACTTACAACAAGTCATATTCGGTGTTGTCAACAAATAACCTGGTTATAATGAAAAACTATTCCTCCCATTGTTGTCAAACGAGGGCCCGAAATGACATGATCAAGACAGATAGCAGTGTCTTTTCCAAAAAACTTTCTCCATATCCACACTAGGTGGTTTTAATTGTGTATTATATGTTTTTAATTAGTCATACATAGGAATTCATATGTTTTTTATTTAAAATAAATTGTATATTTTTACAAATAGACTATTTTTCTTCCTTTCTGGTGAGTGTTTACCTAAGCCAACAAAATGCGAGTTGAATAAGTGTTGAAGACTGAGTATGACGTTTTGAGTCCTGGTTTAGGATCAGGAAATAGTACTCCCCATAGGGAAAACATTTTGCTTTATTTTAAAGTATATTGGTGCTCTATTTCCCTACGGGTTACTACGAGCCCCTCTCTTTTGTTCATAACTATTTAGTCACATACCCCAAACACCTTCACTAATCAACTACAACGCTTTGATGACATTTTCTCAACATCCCAACTGAAACCACCATACTTGCTGCATCCCATCTGAAACAAAAGCTCACCTTCTGCATTTCTCCCTAGGTTTCTTCCTATTCTTCCATGCATTGTATGTACCCATACTACTGTCTTTAGTTCCCTATCCCATCTAACAACGTTGTCCACTTTAGCCGCCCCACTCAAGATCCCCCACTTAGGCCATACCAGCACAACTCTTCCACCTGTTACTGTTTGTTTCCATTCTCCTTTCTAGTGTGCCACTTACATTTACCCTACTTTACCCACACACCCTGATATGCACCCTCTCTTCACATCAGTTCCTTTTCCACTTCAGTATTCTCAAAATATCTGTACAATTATACTACTCTGCCACATCCTTAACACCCTCCCCCAACTACCACCACACATTATTCAATGACCCTTTTACTACATAACAACATTCAAACTTAAATTCAATTCCACTCCAATGTAGAATTTTACACAAGCACCAATTTCTCAAACACACCTGAAATCATACTCACTCCCCACAAACAACCCACCAAGCCTCTAATAAGCCTGTTTGAACAGGACAGTGAACACCAGCAGTGATATGATGATCCTGTTTTCTGAGCTGTGCCGACACAGAAGGGATTTTTCTGTGGTATCTTACATACATTATTTCAAAATAAGTTAGTGCATATATTTGCTGGCAACACAGCTTGGAAAAACAAAGAGGCAATTACTGCCCTGGGTTTCTGAACGTAGTTGTCAGCAAAACACACACTAAATTGGAGATATTTTAAGTTAATATATGTACAAAAGACACCAAATATAAATGCACAGATCCCGTCAGCTCCAGCGCAGCTCAGAAACCTCATTATGATACAGCCCCAGAACTGCCATGACATGACAGTTCAGGCAGGACTGTTTCCATGGGGAGCAGGGTCAAGTCTGATTTGCATGAGAATAGGTCCAAACTGGAATGGCATGGTGAGCGAAAAATGATGGATTTAGGCCCAGATCTCTATTGATTACCCGCAACTGTCTATCTCGTATCAGTACTAACTGTTCGAATCAACAATACCAAAGTACCTCCAAGACCATAAAGTATTCCTACTGTTGAATGAATAACCTGCCTGTAATTGAGTTAAACTTGGTTCCTAAAATAAAAGTAACTAAAGTAATATTTTGCAAAACATTGGCCTGGAGTTAGTCATTGAGTATGTGTTCCTGTCTTGTATGAGTGGGTATAAGAAATGCATTCACACTAACCTCTGATAAGCCTAATTGCTCAGCCCAGCTACCACTAAAAATAGAGTAAGGTAAGGTATTGTCTACTTTAACCTCTGCTACACCTTTGGGGACTCACTGACTCTGTGCACACTATACCTGTTTTTGGCATAGCATACACAGAGCCGGCTTCCTACAGGGTAAGTCACAACACAACCTAAATTATCTTGAGCTCACCCTCTGTTAGCTTGGCACAGAGCAGGCATGCTTAACTCAGAAGGCTATGTGTAAAGTATTTGTGCAATAACTCATAGAGTAACACAGTGAAAACACCACAAAAAGACTCCATAACAATTTAGAAAAATAAAGGATGTCTTTATAAATAAAACAAGACAGGTTATTGAATGTTGAGGAAATAAATGCAGTAAAGTGCTTAGATGCAAGTAGTGCTAAAAAAGGTTACTTAAGGCTGCACTGGATGGAAGACGATAGAATGCCTTTCGGCTATATGGCCCATGCAGGTCCTGGTGAAGAAAGCACCTTTCCAGGTCACAACCAGTGAGATGAATCTATCTTCTTCATGCGATGAAGGCAATGCGTAAATTCCGAAGACGGGTGCTGGAGTTGAGAGGCGTTGAGCGATGTGCCAGATTCTGCCATGCGTTATGCGTTGCAGATATAGGCTGCCCGATGTTTTGATCTATGAAGGCAAAGCACTGGTTTCGAGGTGATGTGCCAATTTTACTGCTGCAACCGGGTTGATGCACCAGTTATGCCATATGCAGACAGGAGATGTGTCAAAATTCATGTTGCATGTACCTGGGCCAATTCCAGTGAGTCAGACACAGAAGTAGGGGTAGGGACTTTGATTTCCCTGAGTGTAAAGCAATAGGAGGCAAGTCAACAAGCCCTTGGAGATCACTTGAAAGAAGGCAGAGTCCAGCTCTCCTTCAGCAGACTCAGAGAACTGCAGGCAGCCTGGCAACAAACAGAAAATCAGGACTTCCAGTTCAGCAGTCCAGTTGAGTCAGTTGAGCAGCACAGCAGCTCTTCTGACAGAGGTTCAGGTGTAGATCCAGAAGAGACTAATTTGATGGGTTCAGAGACCCAGTTCTCATACCCAAAGGTACCTCTGAAGTGGTTGAGACTTCAAAGAGTGAATTTGAAGTGCACAAGTATCCCTTTCAGTCCAGTCCTGTCTGCCAGGCTATCTGTGGAGGGTAATCCGCCCTTTGTGTGGGGACAGGCCACTACCTCTTGAAGTGTAAATGTTAACATCTTCCTCCCTTCCTGCCCAGGAAGGTCCATCAGAATGCAGATGTATGTAGATGGGTACTCAGTCACATCTAGCCTTCCTGTGTTTGTGACTGTGGAGAAAATGCTCAAAGTGGAACTGTCACTCAGCTCAGATGTGTATTGGAGACAGGCTGCAAGGCACACAGAGCAAAAAGAGCAGAAAGACAGCTACTTTCTAAAAGTGGCATTTCTAAAATAGTCATGTTGTTGTATAAGCTTTATTCGAGACAAATCTCATAAAAGCACATAAGATTAAAACAATTACACAATAATACATAATTACAGGTAAAAAATTCATTAAACATGGAGTGCAGCTCATACAATATTTACATACAAAACCCATTTGTGATAAATAATATTACATAAATCGTAATTAAAAGGAATACCTGATTACCTGATTCCCCCTAGAGACCGCCGTCTAATTGCCCAAGCCCAACCCAGGTATTTGGCTACCCCTATGACTATCGAATCCTGAGTTGTTGTACATAAGATTCTTAAAGCCACAGCGCTGTCGCGTGTCCCCAGGTTTTTACATACCGGCGTAAGCCATTTTCTCCTTGGTTTTGAGTAAGCTTGACAAACAAATAGGAAATGGCCTATGCTCTCCTCGGCATTTTCACATGCTGGACATAAGTTATTGGTCGGTCTGTGCCAGCCCGCTGTCAGTTTCTTCAGGGGGATAGATCCAGATCTTAACTGAAAGACGAGTTTCCTGTCCATTGGTACCATGATGTTATCCCAATAATTTTCTAGGACAGGAAAGATTTTTGTCTCCAGGAAACGACCAGACATAGAGTCGGCCCTGGCGTCTTTCAGCAGCTTACCACCCACCCAGTCCCAATATTGTTCTTTGAGGGCTTCTTTGCTAGGGAAGATCTCGCCCACAGGGTTATTCCAAAGGTTTGAAAACCCTAAGTTAGCTAACATGGACTTCAGATGTTTTAGCCATTTTATTTTGTGGAAGATATCTTCCCTAATTATCCATAGAAAACCCTCCGCATATTGTCTTATTTCTGGAGTCGTCCAGAGGCGTCTCCAGTAGAGGACTGGGCGCAATCGGGCTCTGTCGGCAATAGAACGCCTACCCAGCTCCAGAAACAGTGGGGTTAAGGGGGTGCTCTGTGGGAGTCCTGTGATCCCTCGCAGAAACTTATTCTCAGAAGTCTGTAGAGCCACAAGTCTATCCCAAGCCCATAACTCCGCACCATATAATGTGGCACCCAAGACCTTCGCGTCATACACCATAAGTGCGGGTTTTATAGGCTTTGTCTGAGATTTACGGTGTTCCCCCCTTAAAGCACCTGAGAGCTGCTGGTGTTTTAAGACCACTTTATCCACATGATGCGTCCAGCCAGTGCCCTCTGCAATGTGTACTCCCAGATACGTGAATTCTGCGACAGTATCTAACCTGCTGTTGTTTAAGGTTACCTTGGGGTAATTCCTTCGACCTGGGGAGAAGGCCATTAATTTTGTTTTTCCCACGTTCACTTCTAGCCCATGCTCTGTGCAAAAAGCATCGAAAATGTTTAGTGCACGTTGCAGCCATAGGGGTCTTAGACAAGATAAGAGTGTCGTCAGCGAACATCAGGATCGGAACCCTGGTGTCCGCTAACGACGGGGCATCTACACTAGCCTTCAACATTCTCTCAACAATCCCGTTAATAAATAACGAGAAAAGTAAGGGGGCCATGGAACAGCCTTGTCGGACGCCCCTTTCCACTGGGAAATCCGGGGTTGTCTCCCCGCCTCCACCCCACTGGACTCTTGCAAAGTTGGATTCGTGCAATCGCATGATTAGTGTAAGCAGATCAGCAGGAATCCCCATCTTTTGCAGAACCAACCATAACTTGAACCGGGGGACTAGGTCGAATGCCGCCCGCAGGTCGACAAACGCGACATACAGGCAGCCCCTTCCCAGTACAACAGTCTTCCACCGCAATATAGTGAAGCGGAAGACCTGGTCAATGGTACTGGTTGCTCGCCTGAATCCAGCTTGGTATGGAGAAAGGGCGTTGTTGTCGTCAACCCAGTCCATAAGCTGGTTTGTTACCATTCTCCCAACTACTTTCTGCATGGTAGATATTAAGCTTATGGGCCTATAATTAGCAGGCAGTGAACGATCACCCTTCTTGTGGATGGGGATAATGGTTGCGCCTTTCCAAAGGTCTGGGACCACTTCCCCCTTCGCTAGGGCATTTGCCACAAGTAAGGTATACCTCGCCCATCTAGTCACATCGTATTTAAAAATGTCAGGGGGAATCCCGTCTGGTCCTGGCGCCCTCCCACATTTCGTGGTACCAATAGCAATTTCCGCTTCTCTAAGAGAAAACAGATCATCGGTTGCATAAACTGGTATTATACTGTCAGCCACCACAGGGCGGTTGACTTCAGCATACTGTGGTCTAAAATAGTCAACCCAAGCGTCTTCTGCTACATTGTTATCTGGCTTCGCAGGACCAGATCCTCTGCCCCACTTAATGATTTTCCAAAATGTCCTGGAGTCTTTGTTACCGGAAGCCTCTTTTAATTCGGCCCAATGGTCTTCATCCCATTTCTTTTTAGCTCGATGAATGGCCATTTTGTAGAGTTTCCTATTCTCTGTTATTGCAGCACGGTCCCTATCCCTTATGGCTTGACCCAGTTCAAGTCGTGCCGATCTACATTGACTGTCAAACCACCTTCCCACATCTTTAGCTTTCTTCCCTTTCCTGCTTTTGATGAAAAAACATGGTCTCAGGAGGGAGAATAACTTATTATGGATTTCGGTGATAGCACTATCCCCTGGGACCACTGGCACCGCTGCTTCCATCGCGGTAATTGCACTATCAACCACATTATTGATATATGTCATAGTAGCCTCATTTGCCAATACCTTTGGCCATTTTAACCTGCGTTCATCGTTACTCATAACCGGGATATCATTATTTGTTTCAAAAGAATTTCCCACACCAGTGTTCCACCACCTATGAGTCACACAAAGGGGGTTGTGATCACTTTCAACCCGGGGCTTAATAGTCATGTCAACAACCCCCTTCCACAGCTGGAGACTACACAATATGTAGTCAATTCTGCTCTTGCTGGTACCGTTATCAAAAGTGTAGCTGCCCTCCTTGTCCCCTGGTGTCCTCCCATTAAGTGCTCTTAAACCATGTTCCATACAAATTCCATTCAGTAATAAAATCTCTTTTGTCCATCTCTTTACAGGTTTTAAACATAGAGAGGGTACTCCCCAGAGATTGTCCTCTTCATTCCCCAGGGGGTCATTTGTACAGTCCAAAGGTTCAAAAGTCCTGTTGAGGTCCCCTGCTATTATCATCATACTTTCTTGGGACTTGGCCTCTATGGCAGCAGATAACAGCTCAATGGTAGGTGAGTTAATTACATTGTTACCTCTCACATAGACATTATACAAATCTATTGGTGGACCCTTGCCTGTGGAAATTCTTAATACTTGTAGGTCGCTACTTCCCAGGTCTAACGTTTTGATATTAATGTGCAAGTCCTGTTTGACCCATACAGTAAGGCCTCCCTTGGGCGGCCCTCTTCCACCTTTTAATGCTGGTATACAATAGTTTAGATAACCAAAACAAAAAAGGGGATCGCAAGCCCAGGTTTCTTGAAAACAGCAGATATCATACCCACTTATATAGTTCACCCAGGATTGGGAATCCAACTTACTGCCCAACCCCACAACATTCCAGGATAAAAGAGTACCAATGCTAGCCTCAGACCCATCACGAGTGTTGGTATTAGGAAATGCTTGAGGCGTCATTGGACTACCAGTAGAATTGATCAGCCTTTCCAGATCATCTATGGGATCTACAATCGTGTTAACTGTCGTTGGGGGTGGTGTCACAACATTGGTGTTTAAAATTCCCAGTCCAGAACCACCTTTTTCAACCAAACTCCCCGTCACAATATTATTGACCGTTAGGTTTGTAACTATAGTATCAACATAAACATCACAAACCCCTTTTGGCTCGTTATTATTCCCACATTTCCTAACTGTGCTGGTTTGTCAATATCCCCATCCAGGTTCCTGCCATCCTACATGAGAGTTGTAATTTATGTATGTGGTATGGTTATGGCCAACTGGAGGAGGTGGTAAGGAGTTGACTGGCCATGATACAGTAGGGGGGATTAGGGGTTCATTGAGCAAACTAGTCGTTACACTGGTTAGTCGGGGGTAGAAAAAGGTAAGGTCTACAATTCCAATACCACCCTTGTTTTTTCCCCATCCCTGCCTAGTTATCCATCCCGCCACCCTTGGGTCTTGGAAATTAACCACTATACAGTCCCCACCCAAGGTTTTCGGTGTATATCCCATCCAGTCTATTCTCCTTACCCCTATGATTAACCCATCGATATCACCAGGCAGAGGACGATTTTCCTTTAACCAGTGCATGATCTTGTTTTTAAGCATCTGGAAAGTTTCTCTCTGTCCTGAGGGTAATGGTGGTGCATTTATAAGAACTGCTACATAGGGGAAGGAATCTGGAGTGAGATTAATCGGGGGTTTCCTGTGAGGTGGCCTTGCCAAGGGCGGTGGGATTGATTTAGGAACTTGGGGGACGGGTTGGGGGGTAGACTTCAACGCCTGTTGTTTGTGATTCGATTGGGTCGGTACTAGAGTTTTATCAACTAGCGGGAGTACATTAGCCCTGTTCCCTCCCACTGGAATGTTTGAGGCTATCTGCATGTTATTAGTTACTTTTGCAGTTGTTGGTACTTTGTCCGCTTGGGGACGAGCTGTAGCCTCAGCACTCGTAGCGATTGGTGAATTTTGTATCTGGGGAATTGTGGACTGTGTAGGGAGCATAGTGGTCGGCTGGGATGGGACAGAACCAGCATTCGCCCTGTCAGATCTATCTGCGGGTTTTGCAGTTGTTTTGGCTGCAAGATTGCTTTGCTTGGGGGGTAAAGGAGAGTTGTTGTGGGGCCTTCTTCCCTTACCCCGGGCAACGGGGTTACTAAGGACCTGAGACTTTGAGCTTGCATCCACCCTGGTGTTCGCTTTAATCAGCGATTTTGTGGAATAGAAATTGTCTAATGTTGTCTGTTCGAAGTGATTGAGCCTATCTGTAAGCTTGGCAATTCTATCCTCAATGGGGGTAAGCAAAGATCTAAATAATTTTTCCAACTCAGGGAGCACATTTACAAGTGAAAACACATTTTCATTATTTGGTACAGTGGAATCAGTACAAGAGTTGTCTTCTTTGTCTTGGCTGTCCAAAGGGGCAAGATTAGTGTGTGAGACACTTTCTGTACTTTGAGTTTCTTCAGTGATAACCTCTGCAATGTTCATGGATTTGTGTAGCTTCCTGTGCTTTTGAGGGGGTTTGACCACCATTTTACATTTTCTTACTGGGGCTGGTCTTTTCCTTTTAGACCCAAGCTTAGGTTGGGCCAATGTAGGTTGGGCCAGTGTAACCTGAGCACCAGAGTCAGGGAGCAATATTGGTAAGATATTGCTCCCACAGGGATTATTCACTTCTGTCACAACGTCCTGGTTTGTTGTTTGTGCCTGACCCTCAAAATATTCGTTTGCAACAGGGAGGTTCACCGATGACAAAGGGGTTACCAGGGTGGGGTACACTAGATTTGGAAGCTTATCCGTAGAATTCTTGAGTATTTCTATAGATAGTCTGCGCTCTGCGCGCTTCTCTGCCAGGGATAACTCTTTGTCAATTGACAATGAGCGATTAAAAAAGAATTTATCTAGGGGGCCAATTGCCAGTGGACCAGACTCAACCGTGGGAATTGTCAAGTGGCTATTAACAGAACTTGTCGATGTAGACATTGCCATGTTCATCACCAATCAAAACCAACTTTTCAATGTCACTTACTGGAGATGATACTATGGCTCGTTGGTAAGGGGGGTGGCCCAGCCTCCTTCGGCCCCGGACGGCCACAGACGGTCCCGCCCTTGTCCCGGGCTTCTCCCGGCGCCCTCCCGCGCGCTCCCGCGTAGCGGGAGTAATGATCTGTATTATACGCTGGTGCTGGCTATCATTGGTTGGTGGACAGGGGGGTGTGGCCAGCGGGGAGAGCAGCCCAGGTGTGAGCAATGGGCGCGCAGGGGCTCCTGGATACTGGAGTCCCTGCCTGTGCTCGCAGCCCCGCCGGCTCCTCTGCCTGCCCGCTCCTCAGCTGCAGACTCTCCTCAGACAGCAGTCCAGATGGCCAGGCGCTGCGGGACCCGCGAAGCGGGTCCGGCGAGGTCAAAAGTCTGAAATAAAAGGCAAAGGATCCCTCAGAGTGGCGCACCCTCGTCCAGCAGCACGCTCAACAAAATAAGCTGATTGCAGGTAATCCACGGGTCAATGAACACAACCCGGTTTTCTAGCTCCAAAGCGGGGGGCGTAGCCAGCGGGGAGAGCATGTTAAATCCAACTTTACCAGTAAAGATGATGTATCATTACCATTCCAAAGATGTGAAACACAATGCAGCTACTCCTTTCTAATCAGGAATTAAAGCTTAAAAGAATTTTAACTGATTCCCAATGTTACCCTAAGAGAGGAGTAGGTCCAAAGAAGTCAAAAACGTATTTAGCTCTTTGTCACTACTGGGACATACAAAACACAAAAGTACATGTCCTACCTTTTACTTACATAGCACCCTGCCCTGGGGGCTAGCTAGGGTCTACCATAGAGATTACTTATGTGTAATAAAAGGAGAGTTGAATGCTTGGCAAGTAGTTTCAAATGTCAAGTCGAAGTGGCAGTAAACATCACACACAGGCCCTGCAGGGGTAGGCCTGAGATGTGGTTAGGGGGCTGCTTAGGTGGGTGGCACAAGCAGTGCTGCACCTGGGCACATGTAGTGCTCTTTACTAGAGACTTATAAATAAATTAAATATGCCTGTTGGATATGAGCCAATGTTGCTATGTTGTAGGGAGAGAGCACATGCACTTTAGCACTGGTTAGCAGACGTAAACTGCGCACAGTCCTAAAGCCAGCCAAAACGAGGTCAGAAAAAGAGGAGGAAAGAAGGCAAAAAGTCTGTGGTGACCCTTCTGAGAGGGCTATTTTCCAACATGTCATTTACCATTGGTCTATAAGAAAGGGTTTTCTGAGTTGCAAAATGAAGTTACTAAATAGCAAAACACAATTTTGCAGTTGCAATCCCTCTGGTTTTATGGATCATAGCATTTGCAACCTCAAAACTAGGCCTGGGCATATTTTTGGGAATTTCATGCTTCACAGTTCTCATTTGAAATTCCTGATTTAACATCATAATGCCATTTTATGTAACTACAAACCATTCGTTGTAACATTTTAAAGCAGATGGGGCATTCTCAGTAAAAATATACCGCAAATGCACAGGAGCAACAAAATGTGAGCAGCTATTGCTCTCTGTGCTTTTGCATTTTTGCAATTGTGGTTGCAGGAAATGCACCCTCATGTCAAAAATTGATGTGAGGACACATTTTGCGGTAAAATATACTACAAAATGACTGATTTGCATTTCACCTGATTTCGCTGAAATTTTATGTCATTAAGTCAAAGCAAATTGCTCAAATGTCGCCGTTCCCAAATCAAAACGTTTTTGTAAACCAGGTCCCAAATTTCTCTGGCACTTTCTTTGCGTTCTATCTCAATCTTTTCTCTATAGACTGAGTTAGCACAGCCGGCATAATTTAGCTGTTTATCCTCTTTCTCTACATGGGAGATCACTGTGCTTAGCAATGTTTTACATTAAAGCATATGTTTCTGCTATTTCACAGCACGTCAATGGCTTTTGTTCTAAAGTTCTCTCCTATAAATTCAGGCCCCTGGATTTATATTTTAGCACGCTCTGTGCTTGTTCCCAGGGCCGGATTGGTCTTTGCGGGCACCGGAAAATCCCTGGTGCGCTGCAAGGGTGAGGGCCGGTTTCGGGCCCCTGGGGGGCGTTTTTGTTACAGGGCCGTTTTTGCAGCATAGGTGCAAAATCGGCCCTGTACCAAAATCGGCCGAAAACTGGCAGGGCCGGACTGGGAACCAAAACCGGTGCTGGCAAAGTCCTCGGCCGGACCCCCTCCCCTCCCCTCCCCGGCCGCGCTCTTTGCCAGGGCCAGTTTTCAGCCGATTTTGTTACAGGCCGTTTTTGCAGCTATGCTGCAAAAACGGCCCTGTAAGAAAAACGGCCCCCAGGGACCCCAAACTGGCCCCCACCCGTGTGGCCCACCGGGGGATTGCCCGGTGCCTGCAACGGCCAGTCCAGGCCTGAAAACCGGCCCGGCAATGAGCTCGGCGCCACCCCCCAACCCCCCTGGGGAGGTGGGGGGGCGGCCAAGCACTTTGCCAGGGCTGATTTTGGTTTCCAGTCCGGCCCTGTTTGTTCCACAGGTACAATGATGAGAATACACCGACTGCTGTTAGTTGTACTGTCAACTGTATGAGGGTGTCAAGGTATGTGTCCATTTTACATTATAACGTTTATTGTGCTTTGCAGTGTAGGTTCACCAAATGGCAATGTAGCCCCAGGTTCCCTGTGAAAGAACAGCCTTTGAATGGCACATGAAATAACCATGTGCTGCCAGGGCCTGATTCTATGTGGCGATTGACTGCCATTAGATATGATTATAGTATACATGTTGTTTATCAGAAAGCTGTCAGAGCATGATGTGTATTCCATCTTTAGCAATCTTTCCCTTTACATATTGCATTTCACTTAAAGGAGCACAAGTGAGCCTTAGGGCCTGATTAACAAACTGCAATTTGCAGTACGTTTTGTAGTAGTACAGTAGTATTACCCCTGGAGAAAACCCATCCAATATGGGATCATTGTATAGTTAGTACCTTGTGTGTACTGACTGTAAAGTTATGTAAAATTATGTTTTCTTTTTTTTGTCAAACAACCCATAATTGGGGCACTTTCTGCATTTAATTTGCATTTAACTTGACAATTGACTTTGTAATTTTTGTTGTGAGATACTTTGGTTTTTAGTCACTGACTGCTTTTCCTGACACTCAATAGTGCTGCACAATGGTAGTGTTGCATTATCAAAAGCCAAGGTAATAACTGGGTGCATTAGGTGCACACATTTCAAGAGCACGTCAAGTAGTAAGACAAAAGAAAAGTTTTTTGTTTATCTAAATAGTGATAATTTCCTCGTTCAAACAGAATAAGGACAACTGCGCAAGATAAGACACCCATTTCATCGAGTTTCACCCAACAGAGAACAGTTTTATGTAACCCACCCAAATGGAAAACTATTCCATCTTCAGGAAAAGGCCTGGTCTCTTTGGTAGTCTGTCTAGATCATCACCGAAAAAAAGTTGCATGAAATAAAGACGCAAGACAAAATGTTCCTAACAATAATCCAAAGGTTGAATGTAATGATCAGCAGCTGTTTAACAGACTCATGGTCACACAGTTAAGAGGAATAATGCAAATGCACACATTAGGTATCAGAACATGGTTTGCCAGGACCTAAACGTCATAAAACACCATGGCCTTGATCTTGGAGGTAAAAACTGACAAACTTGTACACTCTGTAAATACTGATGCCATAGTGGTTCGGTAATTACACAAGTGTTAAATAACACTGTTTATGAACTTTTACCATATACTGAGGACACTGTACTTATGACAGATGTTAAATTCCAAGGGGCATATTCTTAAGAACGTGTGATTACCATCGCTAAAGTAACAACGCAACTTCCAACATCGCAGTCTATTGCGGGAAAATTACACAGTGTTAACGAAGCATTCTCAACACGGCGGCACCATGAGATTGTCTCCAGATAATGCGTCAAATGTCCACGTTAAAATCAACGCCACAACACAAAAATGCGAAACTAGAATGCAAAAAATCTTGCGATGAGGCCAATCGTATTACAAAAAGCAGCGAAAACCAGTGACAGGCCTGCAAATCCTACTCGTCAGGTGGGAAAATGCACTATAAAAACTACAGAAACAGCACACCAGAAACAATCCAAAGCGCGTAGCAACCTGGATGCACCCTGACCGTGCAGAGTCCAACATGAACCCCACACCTCCAACAGACAACCAGCAAGGAACAACGGGGACGGCCAAGGAGAAGAGGGAGAGGAAGACGGGGTGCAGTCCACAGCAAAACCAGATCAGCGTCACGGAGGTGACAGAACACTACCATCAACTGACCCACAAGTAGACCACCGGTAATGCAGTTGGAGTGTCAAGGAGGCCTATCGAGCAGGCCAAGAGGCGCTGGCATGATGTGATAACCTAAACCAGGCACAAACCCACTGCCAACAGGAAGGCAGCAATGGCGACATGAGGTGGGAGTCCTGCGCCACAGGAGGAGCTGGAGGAAACCAAGGCCACAGTCGTCAGTGTGGAGATGGTGCAAGGAGTAGGGAGTACGGACAAAGCTCAAGAGGACCTGACACAACATCAACAGGGTGAGTAATGACCAGGGACTGGAGGGACCGGGGGAGGTGGGGACAATGGCACACATGCACAACGAGGTGTAGCACACTGCACACACACAATGTCCATGTTACATGTCCCTGATCCCTGTGGCACACTGCAGGACACACACATAGCAATAACAGCACACCCACATTGATGACAATGTGGTACAATGCGCAAACCCGACACTGCAGAACAGAGGACACACTGGCTCTGCACACATTCGAAAGAGGCCTACTACAGAACAGACAGAGCTGGAAACTGTGAAATGGAAATGTACGCTTACATCCTCACATCCGTCATGTAGTCCAAATGTACACGGTCCCGCATCCAAATCCTGCCCCTCCCAAAAAGTCACAATGAACATTGTCATACAGTCTGCATGTAAACAAGAACCATGCGCCAACATACATGTCAACACAATGTCAACATGCATCTCCCCATCACATTTCAGAGGGACACACAACACCTCCAGCAGTGCACAGAAGACCACACAACTGTGATGCCAGAGGGGACCACCATACCTTCGACACCGACACCCTACAACAGCCCATGGACATTTATTATTTATTTATTTATTATTATTGTTATTATTTATATGGTGCACAAATCATCACCAAGGGGATCTCTCGGCACCCTGGAAGCAGGCCACCTATTATGAGAGATGCTCATTAAAATAGCCAGGTCTTAAGGAATTTTTTTAAAGAGAACCAAAGTGGGACATCCCACACAACCCACCACCAGGACCCGGGCAGCCAAGCTACTTAGGAGAGAACACAGACCCTGCAACAGACCACACAGCAGGAAGCACCCGCGAGCACGGCTGGCTCACGACACTTCACTGACCCACACATGGCACCCCAATGCCAGGTCTCAGAATGCCAAACGGAGGTGGCCGAACAGGTGTGGGTGGGTTCCGAACCCATGGAAGGCAAACTAGATCACATACGTGGGTGTCTATTATCCTTCAGGGACCACCTACACCCCACAAAGGAGACCCACACTGTCATAGAGACACATGCAGATGCACATTCACAGTACAGAACCATGCCCAGGGGCAAACAAATAGCAGTCACGTGCCCGTGTTGGCTCTGCGTATGACGGCCCAGGCCACTCCCCTTAAGAATTGAGTGGGTGACGACAAAGCTACATGTCCAGGCTACAACCCACTGCCTGCGGTGACTTGTCTGCGCCCACTGTACACAGCACAATGTAATGACGCCTGTGCTGGATGTGGGTGGGGTGAAGGAAAGCCAGCCTGCACGGAGTGCGTGGTGCTGGCAACATCTTGATGGGTGGACACCAGTGCAATGGAAACTGAAAACACCTGCATAACAGAGTCAACTGCTGAGCAACATGGAGGGAGCCAGAGCAAATACAGAGGTCACCCAACATGCAAACAGAAGTGTCCGTGAGTTGTAAGTGATGAAAATGACTAGGCTTTTGTCCATTCGGGATATTCATGATGCAGATACAGTGGGGTGTGTTAGACCTGCATCATCTTCCTCATCAATGTCCCAGGTCTCCCCCACTGCAGAGGTGACACTGCTGCACAATCTCTCCACAGCACAAAACACAATCAGCAACGGTACATGGGTTGCTGTGCACTAAATGAGTAGCACGTGAAGTGCAGAGCAGGGGGTCAGGCAGATGATGGCATCCACGACAGGTGTGAGCAACTCCGCCAGTCTGCCAGTACCACTGTTTCTACTCTGGGAGGTGGTGGTTGGAGGTGGTCCTGGCGATGGTGGCACGTGCCTCCTGCGGTGATGCCACGTCCGGGCCAGTCAAGACTCGATCGGATGTGTCAGCCCTGGTGGACCACAGTTGAGGCCAGAGGCAGCGGGCAGCGCAGGGCCACATTCACATGGCATCAAAGGCCCCAAGACCACCGTCTTAGAGGCCATACAATATAACATAAGAAAGGGTCCCTGACTTGACCAGCACAGAGTTAGTTGCCCCGGATGAACAGCGGCCGGCACTGGCACCTCGCCACGGGACGGTGACTTGCGGTAGGGCCATGCAGACTGAGCGGGTCCTCGTCGATGTCGAAGGCAAAAGTGGCGGAGGGTTGTGGGGGACAGTGGACGGTGTCCTCCCGGGCATGATGCAGAGGTCTGATGTTATCCGGAAGCAGCAAATGGGGGAGTGGAAAGCGACATCCTTGTTGCCACAACCAATTCGTTATCAGCTACATGATGATGAAAACTATCCCCTAGTCCATAGACTTAGACGCCACCAATGCCAGAAAGTGTCCATCAATGTCGGGAATCAGAGTTAGTGGCACTGGGGCTGAGCGGGGATGCAGTCTGCAATGATGCCGGTACAGTGATATGAACTCCACAATTGCTAAATTAAGACTCTGTGACCTACTGGACCACAGTGTAGGCCGGAGGCAGTGGTCAGCAGTGGCCTACAGCCATGTGTCATTGGCTCACAATGCACAGAGTTAGTGACACCAGGGCAGTCATTGGTAGTGTTCAGCCACCCCCTTAACAATGATCCTTTTTTCCACCCAAACGCGATGCATGATCCTCTTACGCCTCTCACATGCAAAGATATGTACTCTGCCTTAGAAAAAATAATGTTTAGTTCCAGATATGTGACTACTCGAGCACAGCGTAGGCCGAGGGCAGTAGTCCGCGTGGGCCCACAGAATCTTGCGGTTGTGATGTACTACTACGACCTGGTGGCACCACATCAAAGGGAATATAGTGACTTCAAGGCAGCCATAAACATCGTCCTCTGCCATAGTGTAATCAAAACTCAGTTCCAAATGTGCGACCTACTTGTCCGCTGTGCATGCCGGTGGGGTACATCAACGAGTAAGGAGTACTGCGAGCATGTGTTGGGGAGGCCGTGATGATCTGAGGAGGCTATAATCAACATAAGAGCGCCCTAGACACTACAACCATGAAGAACCCTATTCTTCTGTGCAAACTAAGTGAAAGACCTATCTTTAAAGCGAGTGGTCAGTTGGTACAAAATCATATGAAGCAAAAGGGGAAATTAATTATTTCCTAAAAGAACCCTCACTCACCCTAGAGGTGACATGCTTCATCATTGGGTTTGTTCGCAGGGGGGGCTGACTATCCCCTCCTGCATGCTACCACGCCTGCAAGTGCAGCGGAGCAGGTATGTGTGAAAAGTGGTGATCAGTGAAAAAAAGTGTGTGTGGTTAAAAGATCACAACTGTGCCTCAACAGACTTTATTCGGGGCCAGTTGTTTCACATTAAAAATTGGTATGATCACTGGATGTTTTAATTTTAGTCCAGGGATATCAATAGGTGACTGGTCAACATGTTTCTGCTGTAAAAGCTCAAGTCAGCTCAGCTTTCTTCAGGACCAAAATAATAGATAAATAACACAATCCTACGGGGGTCCAAGCACGCTAAGGCCTGCCCACACCGTTAGGAAATGAAAAGTGAGGTAAGATAACAATTTTGTACTGTCCTCAGGATAACTCACGGTTTACCCATCCACCTCCTGTTAGTCATCAGGCGTTGTATCTGTGAACAAAAATGACATATTTAATCTTATTCTATATCTATCCTTCAAACTTACATGACCATTACTCTACTTGTATGGACTTATTCACGTTAATTCAGATATTGACTATTGATTCTACCCTTCATTAGTTAAGATGGGGATTTTGGTGGTGTCTACCCTTTTACACACCACAAGTAGGTTCAAAACTGTATTCCCTACATTTTTGAAGAAAGAGAAAAAAGGAAGGTAAAAACCCCTTTATGTCAAGCTTAGCTTCCTCTTTGAAAACTATTTAACAATTATTTCATATCAACAGTAGATGTAAACTTCAGACACAGGAGTATTTTAAGTGGCAGACCAACAGTAGTTATTTTCCGATGTAAAGAGGATTTTTTGCATTGAATAAAATTTTTTTTAGCATTAAGTGTGGCAAACTTACAATGCTCGTTTTTGTGAACCGCTACATGGGCTCAGTGGGATCAGCAGATCTTCACTCGCTGTCAGGATCTGTTTAATCCAAAAGAAACCATTCAGTCCGACCTGGATATCGTCTGTCTAGTGACAAACCAAATTACTGGCAACATCTCAAGAAACGCTGTCGTTTCATTCGATAACCCAGGCAATTTTGCAGGTTTACTTACTGCAGACCGCGAGACTCGCCGCCTCTCAACCTACTAGGTTGCTCCCAAAGACCCGAAACGCGCTGTGCTCGCGTTTCTCTGCCGTTTAGTTCGATTCCGTGTCGCGCGTGCATGACGTCACGCGTAACTGAACGTGAACGCACCACGTGGTCTACAGTGGTTGCCGTGGTGATATGTAGCAAACAAATCTTCGGACTTAATCTCTTCCATACGGCGATATATTGTATAGCATAGTTAGGCTAGGAAACCATGGAAACCGCCAATAGTCTAAGTTACGCGGGGATGGTAATGCCCTTCGCCTAATTTTCTGCCAGAATATTAACCATGAGACCGGTAATGTTTAGAATACATAGGATGGTCTGTGTATTTAGGAGCAACAATAGCATCGCGTGTACAGTGGTTGCGGAGCCCGTACACTTCACAACCCATTGTCATGCGTTAAAGTATGGACCAATAACCTCTGGGCAATTATTAGTTCTATGGGAAGGACTGGGATCTAGGAGTTTCGCTTTCCTAAGAGAAAGACTGGGATCTAGCAGTTACGCAGCCTGTGTAGTCGCCATAGGACTCCTAAGCGTGGCAACCCTGAGTATTTCAATAAAGGTGACATATATATGAGAATAATGGTTTTCGGTTAGACTGGTAACCATCGAAAAAAAATTCTGAAAGCTGGATCAGAAGAGTGCCTCTCATGTGTCACATAAGATTGTTTTACAAGTAACAATGTGAACACTATGAGTGCCTCACCGTAGGAGGAGGAGGCTACCAAGGTCACGGCCCTCGGGCATGGAGACTGCACCGGCACATGGTGGGCCCTCTTCAACACACGCCGGTGTCGGCAGGTGGGCATTGAGGCCTGGGTGTGTAGGGGTGGGAAGGACCGGTTCGGGTACCAGTATCGCGGGGTGCAGCAGGCGCACAGGATTGCAGGCAACCCCGCTCACAGCGACGGCGTCGGACTCGTGGTGGGGTGAGAGGTGCCAACTTGGCAATGACGTTGGGCATTCTGGAAGAGAACCACACCCAGAGATACATGCCTTTTATTCACACCCCTATGCTGACCTGGCATTCGCGGGCCAGCCCACTCTGCTCACACGTCTGGTGACATGGTTGTGTCCACCACACTCCATACACCAGCGGGGTATGTTGACATGGATATGTGCGTGGTATGCATCCTGAAATCTGTCCAGCACATTCACACCACACTTGGCATTGTGTAAATTCATATTCATCTGTCACTTGCCTCCATCGCACATGTCTGGTCCCCACCTCTTCCCACATCCTACTATTGGATTGTGTGGCGGAGGTGCCATGCCGTTGATGGTTAAGTTGTTTTGTTTGTGTCTGGTGGGTGTGTATGATGTATGTGAGCTTCTGACGTGTGCATTTCCTGTGTTGTGAGTTGCATGATTGTGGAGTTGAGGTGTGTGGTGTGCTCATTTGGTATTGGCCACCGAGCAGTGCATTTCCGTGGGTGTTATACTGGTAGCGTAGGTTTTCCCCTAGCCCTTATGCTCCTCCCGTTAACTCAGTCCTCAGTCATGTCTCTTAGGTTCCTCAGCGCTGGGATACTTCCGGGTGACTATGCGCTTTATAAAAATAAATAATAATAATAATAATAATAATAATAATAATAATGATGGACTGTCGGAAGGTGTAGGACTCATGCACACTGCCTGTGTGGTTGACGATGACATGGCGGAGATTCCTCGGTGGTCCAATATTGACGGACATTGGTGGGATACGTGCCCTTTCTGTTGCACTTATCATGTGCAGTGTTGCCAGGGGCCACCAGTAGGACATGTGTGCAGTCAACTGCCCCTGACATGTACGGGTAGCCAGCTGTGGCGTAGATGCCTTGCTTGCTCTCTGGCTGTTCCTGCACAGTGTGTGGGAAGTATAGATGGTTGGGTACTAAGCTGATGGTGTCATCCATGAACATTTTGAGGGACTTGGATTGGCCTGGCTGTGTGACTCCTCCGTCTCAGGCAGTTGTTGGTTGGAGGGTACAAGAGGCCGAACGGTGCAGCACGGCCACCAGCTTGGTCTGAGGTCTGGGATGTTGGTTGTACGCTGTGTTGGTACCGTCAGCTTGAGGACAATGGTGGTCTGGATGTGGAGGAGGGTTGTCCCTTTGAGCATGTAGTGGGCAATGACATTCTTTGGTGTTGGGTCTGTGAGGTTGGTGCATTTTCTGAGGGTTGCTGTCTTTGTCTGCGCTGCGTCAGTGTTGGTCCAGGGAGGTGGTGAGGCGGGTCCGGAGGGGGGGGGGGGGTCCTTGGGGTGGCGGCGGTGTGTGTTATGGCCCTCTTGGGAGCTCGGCCCACATGTTCAGTGGCTCCATGGCATCTGTTGTTCTTCAGGTGTGGCTGTGGGATGACCTCCCTTTTGTGGTGCAGGCTGTCATCCGACTTTGCACCAGGTCAGAGCAGGTGTTAGTTTCCTGCTGCTAACGCACCTTGTGATCTTTTCGCCGATCTGGATGGTTTTTGAGAATGTTGCGGAGTGGTGTTGTCATGGATTTTTTCACGGGAATGCCTACTCGGCATCTCATTAGCGATAGTTGCCAGGGTCGTCTGTGGTGATGTTTTTTGCGGCTGCTATCGCAGGTAAACTGGTGCTATGGGCTGTTAGCACCAGCTTGTGAATGGGGTGATAACTTTATCACAACTTTGGCAGGATGAAGTGCTGTTACCTCAGCGATAACTACATGAGAATATGCCTCTAAATGTGTGCTATTTATCAGGTGTGGTGAGTTCTGGACTCAATCAATAACACCTGCACAAAACATTAGTGAGTCACCATTTCAGGCAAGGCAAGTAAGGAAATGAAACCCTAGAGAGTGGAAACAGCCAGAGAAACACTCAGAAGGACACTCCCAAGGCACACAGACAACTCCTTCTTGCATGGGAGTGTGCAGGCATTCCTTTTGTGTGGACAAAGCACCTTAACACAAGACAAACATAAACCAGTTCCATCTTCTGACATTGCTCAGTTATCACAAGCAATAACCTGCCTATCTCTGGTATCATTGACCAGAGCAGGGTAAGGATGAAGAAGTTTATGGATGCTGAGCCAGTTGTCCTGGTCAAGGTGGTAGTAAGACACCATGACCATCTAATGTGCCATCTCATGATGAAGGCGGCACCATGCACCAAAAACAAAGAAGAACATGACCATGAAAGAAGAAAACAATACTGCATCACCATTTCCATTCCATGCAGAAAACAATAATAACAGGTTCAAACCTTCGTATATGAGGTACTTAAGCGAGTTGCCAAGTACAAGCATGAAAGCATGACAACAGGTGGTGGTTTCCCACCTCAAGTTATTGAAAGAAAGAATTATGACCATCCCCAACATGTCTGCAGTGTAAGTAATGAAAGAAGGTTTCAAGGTATCCAATGTAAGCAACATGAGAGTTGTAAAAAAAAGTACGTGTGGTGGTTAAAAAGTTGACTGAGATGAAAATCATCATTGTGAGAGTAACAGATGTAATTTGTTACACATAGTCACATTAACCCGTGTATGTGCAACCATAGAGGTTAACAAGTCTAATGAGTTGGCATGGTATGCCCAGACGTGGGTCCCTTGTTCACTTTGCCACTGGATTCAAGCTAGCCTGGCTGATGAGGGGTGCTTCCCAGAAACCGGTCACATGATGCTTGGTTCTGGTCCAGGGAAAACCTGGCGTGGCAGTTCATTTGTGGATCTCTTCAAGGGCCACGGAAGCTGGCCCCATTACATCCCCTGAGGACCAGTTGGCTGAAGAGATGGACTTCTACACCAAATATCAAGACAGGAAAAAAAATGGTGCAGGGAGCCAATGGAACCAGGTCCCTGCAACTTACATCTTCTAAATGGAAGTGCTCAATGGGGCTAAAGCTCACAATCAAAATTAGTCCAGAATCATCCAAATAAGCCCAATGGGCCCAATTTATGGGCTTTTTTAAGGCTGGTGACCTTTGAACCTCAGAAAGGATTGAAGCGCATAGGTCTCCCCCACTGGTGAAATGTTACTCCAGGTGCAGACCAAGGCAGAGGGGTCAGCACAATACAGTTTCTCTAATTTTAGTGAGTGAGGGGGCATGCTTGTGGCCTTCTCCACACCTTGGTTGCCCTTTGGGCTATCCCATCTAATTGGGCCTGATGCAATGGAGACAGGGAGCACACTTTCATGCCCGGTAACAAAGAGAAAAGGGACCCAGGACCCCATCTTTGTGTCCTCAATGGTGGTGATCTTACTCACACTTCCTGGACCATTGTCTGGCGCCAGCAGTGGCCCTCACACACAAATCAGCCAGCACACATAAAGCACACATAAAGCTGCCAGAGGAGAAGCATGCTGCTGGCTTCTGTGCCAGGAGAAGAGTATGCCAGTTGGGTGGGGAGCCAGCAGGTGCAGTGGAAGGTGGGCTCTCTGAGTTGCCCCATCACCCAAAGCATGTTATGGTGCCGTGACTGGGCACCCCAAAAAGAAGAAATAAAGAAAAAGAAATACCGAGAGAAAAAATCTGCAGGTTTCTGAGCATAGTGGGAGACCCCCTTTTTAAATATTCACTACACCTGGTTGGTGTGCCCCATTAGTGCCTAGCTGAGCTTTCTGATTTGCATAACTTGTTTGCTTGTGATGGCAGGAGCACCACCAAAAGTTAGAAAGAAAAAGTGGGGGTGCTGCAGGAGTGCAGCAGTCCCCCATCTAGAATTGTTTAAACTGACCCTATGTATACAGGCCCATAATATATGACAACGCCCCCAGGATTTTCGTCTTTATTTTAAGTACTCCCATAGCTGGAGCTTTTGTTCTACAGCTGGGAGTGCAGCGCTCTCTAGGGGCTGGTTCTATAGCTGCATTTTATGTGGCCTGATGGTATACAAAAAAAGACACAGACATACGTTATGTGTATTTTCAGTGTATTATTAACCCTTCATGTTCACAGTGATTTTAATCAATGTTAAAAAGCTTCATTGACTTTAAGGTTTGCATTTAGACAGGATTAATGACTAGTGTGTAAGGTTGATGTTGTTTCAACATGTGGTTTGTTGCTTTTTAATGTGGTGTGCATTTGATAAAGCCAATAGGTGTACCGTATGTGCTGTGATTACCCTTGTTAAATACCTCTTTTATCTAAAGTTTAACTCCTCTTTATTTAGATGTACTGTCTGGTATAGGTGGGGGGTACTCAGCGACGGCTCGTGGAGGGAGTTACGGTGGGGCAGGAGGGCGGGGAGGGGGAGGGGCAGGGCGGAGGTTGGTAAAAACCGGCATATGGATAATGGCAGGTAAGTAAACAATTTAATTAATAAAACGAATTTCGTAGCTCGCACTGCATTGCATTTTGCGATGCAAGGCGCACTACGAAATTCGTTTTATTAATTAAATTGTTTACTTACCTGCCATTATCCATATGCCGGTTTTTAGCAACCTCCACCCTGCCCCTCCCCCTCCCCACCCTCCTGCCCCACCGTAACTCCCTCCACGAGCCGTCGCTGGGGGTACTGTAATTTTGAGGTTCAAGATTGCACAATGTCAGCTATGGTATTTTTAATACCTCTTATGTACATATTTGTAAATTAGTGAGTAGTATTTTGCAGCGTCTGTGCCATAAATGTATTTTTCATTTTCTGAATAAAAAGCACAGACTGAAAAATCATTTATTGTGTGTTAATATTGCTTGCCTGCGAAACGTGATTATTAACTCACACCCCCACCTTTGAGTAGGCCCTGGTTGGCTCTGCTTCGCTACCCTGAGAGTCAAGTACTAAAATGGGGTGCTTGGTTTTCAGTAACAGAAAATTATGGCCCTATTACTTGTGCAGACCTCACATCCTGCACAACTAATAATTAAATTCCCTAGAGAAATGCACAGTGTGATTCTATTATACAATCATCAATAATATGTCTTTCTATCAGATCATGGTTGTGGTGGATGCCGTCTATATGTGCTGTATTATTACAAAGTTAACGGTAATTACAATATTTTGTAGGGTGTGTGGACCGTACTTTGGTTTGACAGATTACACATGTTTTATCAAAAAAGAATAACCTGATCTTATAAATATATATGCTTCCTTGGTGTAATGATAATTAAATTAAACATGCATTTTAATTATATATAACATATCATATTTAATTTCGATTAGGGTATCAAGTTTCTGATCGTCAGCTTTGGCTAAAAACACCAATTCAGACACAACAAAATGAAGATCAAAAGAAATTTGAGCAGGCATTAAAATATTATTGAACCAACATTTGGAACATTTATATTTAGGTTTTGATGTTCAGATCAACATGGATTGCGATAGCTATACAATTCAAAGTGGGGGCCTGATTCACAAAGGGAAATTTACACTTTTGTGTGAGTTTACAATTGTTTGGTATTCAGAAAGGGATTTACAGGTAATATCTTTATAAGTGCAGAGTCCCTGCACATAAAAATATAGTACAATCCTATCTTGTTATGTGCAGAGAGTCCACACTCATAAAGATACTGCCAAACAATCATAAACTTACACAAACGTGTAGGTTTACCTTTTTGATCAGGCCCAGGGTGTGCAAAATGATGGTTGTGAGTGCCACAAAATTGCTATCAGAACGTCTATTGATTGTGAACTTTTGTCCTATCTTTATGAAGATACAGCTGATATTAATAATACAGAAAATTGAAAATTAATTCTTAGTATGGATTCTTAAGAGGGACGTGTGTGAAGAAAAAAACCTTGTTTTGAATTCCTTTTTTGAATTCCTTTTCTAATACAATACACCTCACTACGATGTGACCGAACATGGTTCTCTATGGGAGCTTGTGTGGTGGGCAGAAACCGCCTGCAACACAAGCTCCTATTTAAAAATAAGAGATTGTGTAGATCCCTACACCGTGTGGCGAAAGATGTAGGGATTTTCATACGGGCACCGTAGGTGTCCACCAGGGCCAAAGTTGGAGACTGCAGAGTATGCGGACCCTGCTAGGGGTCCCAAAGACCCTTTCCAACAGCAGATTTATGTTGGAAAGGCCAACATGGAACAGGTGCCGGAAAGTGCCATCCAGATGGCTGAACGTCATCCGTTAGGGATTTTGAGGCCTTTCCGACGGGCCGAGGGGCTCCTTGAGCCTGCTGGAACTGAGTCTGATTGCCCAGCTGGTTTAAACTCCGACCAACGTCATTTTAATACGGTGGTTGGAGTTTAAATCTACAATGTCAGTCAGAAAGCCTCCAACCAGCGATCAGTGGCTTTTCAACCACCACCAAAATCAGGGCCTAAGTATTTCATTTTGTGTGACGCCAAATAGATATCAACTTTGTTTGGTATATAAGCATTTAAATCAAATAAATTCAAATTCAAATTCAAATATCTTTATTCATTACTTAAAAAGATACCATTAAAGAGCATGAAAATACATACATACAATGTTTAAAAAGCATTTTTTTACAATGACATATTAGAGCAATAAAAATAGGTCTAAAAAGCGGCGAAACGGACAATAGATCATTGGGAATTTTATACAGACATTGATTCAGTCTATAAATTGATGTGGGCCGATATTTCCCTGGTGTTCCTTAATCTCATGGCCACCATAATAAAACGTATTATACATTATACATTATTATATATGGGTCTGAGGCTTTTTGCAAAAAAAGGAGGGCTGCTTTAGCATGTCTCAGTTTTTTATTTTTCAAGATCCTTACTAAAAACTTCCGTCTAGGGTCTGAGTAAAAAGGACATAATAAAACAAAGTGAAGGGTATCCTGCGGAGACCTAGTGTCGCAGCCGCAGGTACCCTTCAGCTCTACCGAGCGTGTGAATCCTGCGGGAACAGCCAGTAAATAGTGAAGGAGATTAAGTCGGAACCTAGTCATATAAAATCTTTCCTGCGCATTGTGCATCACCGCTAGGTATGGTTCCATTCCAGGCGTTGTTTTTAGTGAACCATGGGCCATAACGGATATTTTCCCAGTTTCAACATGGGCCCTTCTGGCGGTTGCCCAGGCAGTAAAAAGTTTTTTGACCAGAGTTTTATTCAGGTTGGTCATGGACTCCGGCTCAAAGAACAAATTCTTGCAACCAATTCCTTCCATAGTGTCTTTTACATATTTGAGCCACGGTATCTGTCCCCCTCTGTCCCAGCTCAAGCAATCCTTAATGATCTGTCTGCTGAGGCCGGCCTCTGGGCTAGTCCAGATCTTAATCCAGGCCAGGATGGGTTGAACCATGATTCTATCCTCAATATATGGCTCGCCCAATTCCATGTGTGTTATATATGAGGGGGTGCTCTGAGGAACCTTTAATAATCTTTTAAAAAATGTATTTTCCTCAGCTTGTATCTGGTGCACATGATTAATTTTGCAGCCCCAGACTTCTGCCCCGTATGACACATTGGGGCAAGAAACCGCTCTATATAGATTCAGTATCTGTTCCGGTGACCATCTGCCTAGCCTCCTCCCATATGCCATTATGGCACCCGTTGAGGCCACCAGTTTGACTACATGTTTTTCAGCCAATTTTTTGAATTCCAGTTTCTCATCGAAAAGTATGCCTAAATAAGAGAAGGACTTAACTCTTCCTAGTCTATGTGGTCCTATGCTGTGTAAAAAGTCCTTTTGGGGGTTTGTACCTGTGGACATAACGAAGGACTTATCCAGGTTAGCTGAGAGATCCAGTGAATTCATAAAGTTGACGAAACCATCAATTAACTTTTGTAAACCCAATGGGGTGCGGGCTAGCAACATTGCATCGTCCACATACAAGAGGACGGGTACAGGGCGCTGGCCTATTTGGGGGGAGTCCACTCCCAACTTCATAAGTTCTCGGTCCAAATTATTAATATACAATGAAAATAAAAAAGGAGCTAATATACAGCCCTGCCGGACACCGCTTGTACAAGGAAATGGCTCTGTCTTCATTCCTTCTTTGTTATAACGAACTGAAGCTGTGGTCTCCCAGTGTAATGCCTTCAATGTGTCCACTAACCCTTGATCCACCCCCAGCGAGATCATCAGGGCCCATAACTTCTGTCTGTTGACACGATCAAAGGCCGCGGAGAGGTCCATGAAACCCATATGAATAGTCCCTTTGGCGGCAATGGTATATTTAGCAGTGAGGAGATACAAGTTTAAGCATTGATCTGTTGTGGATCTCCCTTCTCTGAACCCATATTGTACATCTGTTAAAATATGATTGTCCTCAGCCCAAATTTGTAGACGATTTAAAATCACACGCCCCAAAACCTTAGCCGTTACATCTATTAATGATATAGGACGGTAGCATTGGGGGTCATCCCAGCTGCCCTTTTTGTGAATTGGGACAATGATTGCCGAGGACCAAGAACGAGGCAGTCCTGCCACTACTGCCTCGTTCAAGAACCTAGTGAGGATGGGTGCCCACAAGTCAATATTGCTCAAATAAAGGTCAGAGATATGCGGGCCCTGCTAGGGGTCCCAAAGACCCTTTCCAACAGCAGATTTATGTTGGAAAGGCCAATATGGAACAGGTGTCGGAAAGTGCCATCCTAATCCAGATGGCTGAACGTCATCTGTTAGGGATTTTGAGGCCCTTCCGACGGGCAGAGGGGCTCCTTGAGCCTGTCGGAACTGAGTCTGATTGCCCAGCTGGTTTAAACTCCGAACAACGTCATTTTAATACGGTGGTTGGAGTTTAAATCTACGATGTCAGTCAGAAAGCCTCCAACCAGCGATCAGTGGCTTTTCAACCACCACCAAAATCAGGGCCTAAGTATTTCATTTTGTGTGACGCCAAATATATATCAACTTTGTTTGGTATATAAGCATTTAAATCAAATAGAAAAGTACGAAAATAAAGAAAGTTTTCAAGCATATGTGTGACATGTGTTATATCCCACTACATTCAAAGCTAAATATATGTCAGTGGTGAGTCCCATGTCACAAACATATTTTGCTGGCTTGCAGGTGAAATTTTGTGTGATTTAATATTATGTTATTGTCAGTGGTGGCCAACATGGCTCGCAGGTGGGGGGACAGGCGCGTGGGGCTCGAGGGAGGGTCACAAGGCGGTGTTGTGGGGGTGTTGTCTGGGGGGAATTAAAAAAGTTAATTAACTTACCTTTAGGCCGGGTCCTGCGCCTCTGCTCCTGCTCTCCTGCTCTCCTGTCTCCGACTCCAGGAACAGAAAGCAGGCAGTCAGGCTCCCTCCCTTAAGCAAATCACAATGCTACAATTCAGCGTTGTGATTAGTCTGAGCGCCATGACACGACGCTCAGCCGGGGGCTGGGGAGGGTGGGCATGTTCTCCATGCAGGCTGTAATGCAGCAAAGAAGTTAGCTGGTGGCTGAAGTGCGCTGAACCATTGCCCGATGCACTTTGCGCTAGTAGGTGAAAATAATATAAAATGTGAAGTACGCAACAACTGACCAGTGAATGAAGAGTGCTGGCTGAATGCCCTAATAGGTAAGTATGTTAGGAGTATAAATCAAAACGGCTTAGCCAATTGCAGACCTAAACATTAGTTTTGTTCTACATACCGAAACCAGAGGATGTTTTCATTCTTTGCTATCTCGTGAGTCACAATTGCTTACATGCTTTAAATAGTTTAAATTGATGTATACTTCTCCTGTTAAATTCCGCACAGAAGAATGTTGAGTTTCATGTTTATTTTTGTATGTATCCGTTGACACTGCCCTTTGAGTGAGACTGAGCACTGAGTTTGAGAGCCTGCATTTTTTTTAAATGACTGCAGAATTAAACACGTTTCTCCTAGAAAAGGTTTGCTAATGCGATCTGTAAATGGAAATCATACATTAGTGCACTTTAATATGGTGTTCGGTTCCTTCTGGACACTTCTATCACACCAGTGCTCGAGCTCAAGACTGTAACTGACAATTGTGTACCTGTAGTGAACAATGGAACCACAGGTGGGCGTAATGCTAATAACTTACACATCTATGAGTGAATGTACCAAAAGGCTTATTTGATTCTTAAAAGTAATTTTTTTACGAATACATAAACTGCGTCTAAGGAAAGCTTTTAGAAAATATGAGGAGCATCCTTATCTGAATTGAAAGAGGGAAGATAATGAAATGGGGCAAACTAAAATAGAGTCATATTCACAAATCATAATTGTAATTAACAACATTTCATATGCAGTACCCTCAACTATTCCAGAAGATAGAGGTCGTAGAACAGTGCGCAGTACTTTACTACACACAGTGAATTTCTGTGCAACAAAAGAGCTGGATTTACCCATCCTTCTTCCATGATTAGATGTGACTTACTCCTGGGAATCCAGGCGTAAATCTAAGGAAGGTGCACCGATTCACCAAGCATATTGTGTGAACTGGGTCCCATCTGTTTATCTCTGTTTATCAGCATGAATACTTCTAGAAAAGTGCAAAAGAAAAATGTATTAAACTTAGAGAAAAGACAAAAGATTGTATGACAATTGTGATTCCGTAACTCCATGCATGGAATGGTAACTGTTTCTACCATTCAGCTTGCACTAATGTGCAAAAATATCTACGGATATAACTTAACATACCAAAGGGAAAACAGAGATGTTAACCCAAATCTTCCAAACCCATCATTCTGAGTTTTTTGTTGATAGTGCCTTATGTTGTTTTATGAAGTCATTCTAAGCAGTGCAATGAAGGTGTTACTTTACGTGCAGCTCCTTTGACGTGTGACGCATGTCTCTATTTGACAAGCAATGCTGACTGCAATATTCAACAGGACATGTTTGAAAATGTTTCTCGTCGAGGAAATGATGTGGTCCTATGACAAGGGGATGAGAGAGAGAATGCGTTGGCATTGTTAGTATTCTGGTAAGCTAGTCCCTCAGGGAGAGAAGAGTACATTTGATTTTCTGTGGGCATTTTTCTAATGCCATCACGATGATTTGTTCTGAGCATCCAGAATCTATCTGTAGCAGGTCTCTGCCCAAGACACTTGGTGGTGCAAAATGTTATTGCAGGTAGACACACTTGGCCTCATTTATAAGCCCATTCTACAGCCGGTGCATCACTTTTTCGGATGCACAGTCAGCGCAGTGTGCGTCCCTTATTTACAAGGCCATGTATGGTCTTCCTGAATTACTTTTTATGGCCTTGTAAATATGGGCTGCTTTCATGCCATACTCTCATGAAAGGGGAGTTCCATGGATGTTGCTGTGGGTGTTCCCATGCAACATCCATGGAAATTGACACATTTCCGGATTTACAAAGTGTTGTAAACCTGGACATGCGTCAGAAACCTATGCCTCCCCATGGGAGGCATAGTAGTGGCGCAACGTGGAGAAAACCTTTTATTTCTCCTCGTTTTTCCCTCTTTCTATGCATGTGACATTCTGCATGGCGCGCAACTCCCAAGATGGTGGTTGGGGGCCGCAACAGATGAACGAGCAGTTCCCTGTGACACTGAGTGCTCGTCGGTAGATGAGGTCTGAACCCTGGGGCTTGCAGGAGGGGCTGTGGTAGTGAATTGAAGTGGCCTCAAGCGAGGCGTGGTGCCAACGTGCGAAAGCTGTGGAGCTGAGGCACCCCAGAGAGAGGCCTATTGAGGACGGACGCCTTGCCTTGTCAGATCGCCTGAGGGGAAAAACCAGATGAGGGTCTCACGTGCAAAGAGAAGGGTAGTGGGCTCACCTGGGGGCGGCCGCATGCCAGCGATCATCCCCCTGATGGTCCGTGGTGGAATGGGGCAGAAAGTGGGCGCCCTCCCCATCAGCTGAACTTAGAGAGAGATGAAGTGTCACGGAAACCTCTGGGTGCTGCGGTGGATACTCCAGCAAGCAGTGGGGGCTGGTGGTGGCACATGACGAGCGTGAAGGGCCCTCTCTCTCTCTATGCAGCATCCAGCTGGGCCACAGAAAAACCAACGGATCTTGGGATCCAGCATGCCTTTGCCCTCCACCACACGTCCTTCTACACACACCACACCCCCTTCCCCCCGGCCAGAACCAGCTTGGGGATCCCTCCAGGCCCAAGGACTCTGACTGTGACTGCAATAGAACCCTGAAAGCCTGGCTGAACGAGCATCGCAAGAACCCCAGCAATGGCGAGAGGATCATGCTATGTAAATATGTAATATATATTTTTCCAACCCTAATCACTTTTCTTAATATGTAATCTTGAGTGATTTTGCAACTTGTATATATGTAACTCCAACCACAAGTATCTGTGCTAGACGTATGTACTTACTACCATTCATTTGAGCTTAGAGTTGATCTATTTGTATCCTTTATGCAATTTATGCAGTCTGAAGTCCTTATGTAATGTAACTGGTTCTATTGTAAAGCGCTTTGACTGCTTCGGATAAAGTACACACTATATAAAAATAACTAATAATTAAATGGAATAAGGAAAATCCCATCAACTATTATTTTTGAGCAGGAAGGTATCCCTTCCTGTACCAAAACAATCGTGCCCGCAAAACAGGCACCCTTGCACCATGACACAAGGCTGTCTGCGTTGGCGTACAGTTGCTGTTTTTGCGCCGGCACAGAGGATAAGGAAAGGAATGCACTGTATCTTGTAGACACGGTGCATTCCGGCCCTTTTATTTTGATGCACAGCCGGACAGCAGGGAGGCTTGCTGCGCTGTTGTGCATCAAAATATAGAAATGAGGCCCACTGTTTGCAAAGACATGGAAGCAAGAGTGTGGCATGGCAAAGTTAAGCAAAACCTTTGACGAGTATAAGTAACAGTTTGACTTGTTGAAAATATAGAAGCCTCGCAAAATGAATATGTTTTTCAGAGTCCATCACAATTGTCATTGGTTATTTTCTTCATCTCCTAAATAAAACAAAAGGATTCTGTACCAGGAAATACTTGGCCAATAGTTGTCACACTGCAAACAAAAATCACAATTTATTCTGAGTATAATTTAACAGTGTGTTCATGAGGTAGTTAACATAAGAAAGATCTTAAGAAAATGCCTTATCACTCTTTAAATGACATGAAGGAAGTAATCTAGGGCCTCATTTACAAAACATTGGCATAGGGCAGTGCCACAAGTCGTTTTGCTGCACTGCCCTTTGCCAATTTGAAAGGGCAGGAATGCACTGTATTTACAAGACACAGTGCATTCTTGTCCTTTCAGCTAGCACCGGCGCACACATTTGTGCCCAGTGCCAACTCAGGCACCCTGGCACCATGGTGTCAGGGTGTTTGCGTTGTTAGCAAGATTGTTTTTGTTTCAGGAAGGGGTACCTTCCTGCACAAAAACAAGCCCAAGAGGCGTTTTCCTCGTTTGATGTGTGCTACAGAATGCAACACACATGGAAAAGGAAAAAACGAGGAGAAATGAAAACCTTTCTCCTCATTACACCTGCTTCAGGGAGCAAATATGGGGCAGCATTAATATATATCGGTGTTGCGTGGTGACATCTGCCGCAACGCCTATGGAACGCCTTCTTGATGCAAAGTTAGGCACTGCAGTGCTTTGTGCTGCCTTCCCTTACTCCATGTCTTTGAGGCCATGCAAAGCCACACAGAGTGGCTTTTTGTCGCCTCATAGATGTGATTGAGAGGCCTGTCCAACCGGAGCATCAAAAAAGTGACAATCCGGCGGCGCAGGCCTCTTGTAAATAAGCCCCCTAATCTACAAGTGAGCAAATATGAATAGCCCAGGTTATATGTGACATTTGTTGCCACAAAAATATCTTCAGTGGCTAGCTGCATACCACTCAGATTCATTTTATTGGAATGAAGAACACGAAAGGCCTGGCTGGTGAGGTGGGGGTAAAGGGGTGGGTGTTGGAAAAGGTCTTCTAAAAAACACTTACCTGTGATGGACGGCCTGCTGCCGCCTCTCCTCCATCCTCTTCTTCCTGACTCCGGTCCCGCAGCAGGATGCAAGAAGCAGCAGGAAGCACCCGGCTCCCAGCCCTCCGATAGCCAATCACAATGCTGCAATGGAGCGCTGTGATTGGTCTCAGTGCAGTGGATTGGCGCTCAGCCTGGAAATGAGGGCTTGGGCAGGTTCTCCATGTAGGCTGTAATGCAGCCTACATAGAGAAGGTGCACAGTGTGCATGGCCAAACAGTCAGGTGTACTTAGGAGTGGGCAAGCCACTCCTCCCCTGCTCCTCTGTCATCGGATCAGCCCCACACCAAACGTAAAGCTGCACCAGAAGGAATTATAAAACGATAATAACACGAGAAATGTGTTTTGTTGTTTTTGGTGTGATGCACTTACAACATCTGTACATCTTCTACATTGCAGTTTACCTGCATCTATATTTATTGATTTTGACTCAAGGGGCGTTTCAAACGTGTAACATTACAACATTGTACAGTGACACCATCAAGATCTCAAGGACCTTTTGATGATTTTCTTTAAGGTTTTTCTATAATATGAATTATTAGCATTATTAATTTGAAAAAGACACAGAGCATCATTTTAAGTTGAGTGGCGTGTGAGTCCTGCCATTTCTCTTTCCTAGTCCCTCAGTTTTGAAACGGACACCTTCAGGATTTGAGAGCTAGTTTCATCCTCCTGCTTATTCCAAACCAAAACTTTACTGGCTGCATTGCAAGGATTACATGTGCATTGAAAATCTGTCAGTCCACAATTTAGAGGTAATCCATCAAAACATGAACACCACTTTAATCAAGCTCAACATAAGTGGCACGATGCAGTCTGACCCATTCTAAAATAATGTGACGCACAAAGGCAGTGTCATTAGAAGTGTGAATATTTGATAACAATTGCTTTTTCACTTGCTGCATGTGACTAATCCCTTTGTTCCCTACCGTCCCTTCTTTTTGAACCATTCTGTATATCAAAGGCGGATGCCAATTGGTGTGGCCTGGGGTGGCATCGGCAGTCACCTCTAGGCTCTTAACTTTGAAATTATTGTGCCACTTCCTAAAAGAAACATTGCTAATCCTATTGTATCAGCATGATGCACGTGTTACACTGTGTGACTTTGACATCTTATTCATCGTAGTTTAGTAGTTTATTAGAAAAGTGCATATTTAATTAAAACCGTTACACTAATAATAAAAACCGAAAAACCGTACAGCAATAAAATACATTTGATGATTTGGAATTAAAGTGCAAGAGTGCCTGTACATAGGTAGAATTCACTATGCAAATGTACAAATGTATCATAGTCCATTGTCACAGAACAAACATATTTTTATTTGATTACATTCTTTTTTTGTTCCCTTTATCAAAAGCCTTTAGATGAAGAGGTTTAACTTTTTTTCAAAGCAGCCACATGTCATTAAGGATAAGGGATCACTCGAAAAAAAAACTAAGGGGCATTATATCAAGGGGGTTTATCTCCGCTTTTTTGGCTTTAAAATTCAAGAAAGCGGAGATAAAATGATCTCCCTATTACCTAGCTGTCGCTAACACCAGTTAGCGACAGCTAGTAGGAGATAGCGACCATCTTGGGCCTCGCTTTGCATGTCAGTGAAATTTATCACTAATGACATACAAAGTGGGCGTGCCAAGATATTAGCGACTGGAAACAGTCGCTAACATCGCTATCTCCTATTACCAACTTTTGGAGATATTCGCGCTAAGCGCGATTATCTCCAAAGCTAACACCTGCCCTGAGCAGTTCTTAGCCATGTTATCCAATGGTAGGTGGATAATATGGCTAAGAGCATTAGCTCGGTAATGCATGAATATCGCTGACTTTTCAGCGATATTCATGCATTTCGGCCGATTTTTATCGCTTAGGAGATAAACCTTGATAATAGCAAGGTTCCTAAGCGATAAAAATCGCCGCAGCTCGGCGATAAAAATATTGCCGCTAAGCTAACATAGCGATAATTATCGATAGTTGTTGGTAATATGCCCCTTAATCATTATTCTAGTGATCAATATCAGTGTTAAAATGAAAGAAATATTAAAATGAGTTAAAACTACACAGTCTAGCAGATTTCCAGCTTTCTTTCCACTTTCTTTAAACATGTAGTAAATTTACAGTTCAAGGACGTGTTCATTACTTTAAAGCATGCAATCCCAGCTTGCTTGCAGGAGTGGATTCCACATTGATTGAAGGGTGCCATAAGCATACATTTCCTCTCGTTCATCAGGCCGAGGCAAAGATAGATTAGATAGATAATTTTCTCCTCCCCAGATTTGCACAATCTTTTTGGTGTCCCGGAGCCAGGGCACCACATGGACAAGACTTGGAAGAAGCCAAAGCTATACCTTATTAAAGAATCTTTTTTGTTTCTTGACCATCCAGTCTCAAGATAGGGCTGAGGCTTGAGGTTATTATATTAATTTATAATCATCCCTGCATTAGATCTGACTTTAAAAGCCTCTTTATCCTATATTACAGAGATTGTTTCTTCTACAATTGATCATATTTTTAAATGCCTCTAGAGACATTTGTCCTTCCCATAGTGTTCGGATGCCTAAATAGTCCAAAGCTAGGTCTAAATACCGCCTGGAAGGTGCATTTGTGCTTGTTTGAACTTCTTCCCAACGGGATTGGCAAAGTTCGTTTTCAGTTAGAGATTGTATTCATTTCCATACTTTGATATATCCCCCTTTCCTTGCAATGGTTTGATTCTGTAGGCCAAACTCAAGTCGTTTCTGAGCCTGAAAGGCATATCGGGGAAGACGAAAAAGTGTCCAGAAACGTTTTGTGAATATACAATTTGAATTTGTCACATCTCTCCCTCTTAATGCCTCAATCTGTATCCTATGCTCGGTGGTAGTTTAGCTGCTATTACTTTTAGTAGTGGCAGGTAGCTGGGGCCATCACTGATAAGTCTGGTTTGCAAGGAGCAATGTGTTACTCTTTCTTTGCAGATCCTGTCTTTGCTGCCATAAGGTGCCCTCATCATCAAATAGCACCTCAAGACATATGTAGGCCTTAACCAATTTCAGATGTAGACCTTGCAGATACCACTCGTATGTTTTCTGTGATTTTTTTACTCAAATCCATAACTAGTGCCTAGTTAGGTACAAGCACACACAAGCACTCCAACATGTTGGCTGCCATCCTTCCACTTTTCGTTGCCTCACTGTCGCCTCCTCTGCTTCTGTACGGCTCTTCATTTCGCATGCATCCGCATCTGCATGTCATCTTCATGCCAGAAATTAGTCTTCTCTAATTTTGGGGCATATTTAGGTAGACGTCACATAGAGTAGCAAGTCACCTTACTGCACTGCATGAAAGAGAAAGGGCAGGAATATGCAGTATTTACCACAATACGTGCATTCCTGCCTTTTCCCAGTTCTTGCGCACAATGTCCTGCCTACCGCCAATGCAGGCATTCTTGCACCATGGGAAACCTTCCTGCGCAATAAACAATATGAAAACAATCCGCTGAGACACTTTCCTCTTTCTATGTGTCTGCAGCACACATGAAAAGAAGAAAAAACAAGGAGAAAGAAAGATATTTTATAATGCCTCCCCTGGGAATGCATAACATTTTGGTGCATTCTCAGGTCTACCAGTGATGCTGATGCAGCGCTACTCCAAAAATAATTTCTAAAACCATGTTACCTTTCCCTGAAGTACAAAATCATACATTTACTCATCAGTGGGGCCCATAACACTGCAAGTTACTCACAAAACCACTTCCATCCTACTTCCTGGATCGGTGAAATTCAAAGGAGATCTGCTGTATCATAGTGGTGTGTCTAAACTAAAACTGAATATTTATACTATTTACACCTGCAGTTTAAATGAGTTTACCATGGTTTTTATTAACAAAACATTTATTTAGACACACCACCATTATGGTCGACGAATCTGCTAGTAAAAAATTAGGCGTAGGAAAATACAAGACCAGATTAATTCTCCATTCATCTAATTTTTATTAAAAGCAAAGTTTAGCATGTATAACAATTTGTTCGCTTTATTTATTTCTTTATTTAAAATAACCTTTAAAATAATTTTTTTATTTCAAAGAGTCATTTTCATTTATTCAAAGATTCAAAAATAGACATTAATATTTAGATTCCAGAACACAAGTATTAGGAAAAGACAGATAGTTCCCAAAATTCATTTTCTCCTAACTTCCCTAACTAATAACCTCATCTAAAGCTCAGTCCTCAGTCAAAGAAATAAATCATGTATTCAAGAAAGTCTTACATCTCAGGAAAATCAGCATTCCAACAGCATCTCAGGAGGAAATCGAAGTAAAGTCAGGGGTTTTTATACACTTTTTCACTAACTTTATCTATCTAAAAAGTAACTGTCAGCATAAACTCAAATTCTGATTGGACAAATTTGGGGTGGATGAGCATCACCTCATCATTCTAGTATTCAATTCTGTTGTGTCAGATAAATTTTAAAAGGTCCTTTGTTTAAGAAAGACTTGGCTTAGTCACATCCTCAACTGGCAACTCCATGTACTTCTCTCACGTTCAATAACTCAACCGTCCATTCTTTTTGGCAGTCATCAGGACTTCCAGGGCATGTTAGCCTTGAACCGGTTTCGTTCATGCACAAGCAGCTCGCATTCAACTCGAACTTGGGCTGCCCATGCTCAGTTCGTCTTCCATTCACAGTCAACAGAGCAGCCATATTTTCACTAGGCCTCCAAGGCCAGAATGGGAACTATCATAGAAACAAACACAAATAAATATTAAATTATGGATCTATAGCCCTTCTGTTTACCTCCCCCCATACTAAAGTTTCCTTGTTAGTTATTACCTGGCAAATAAGCAACATTTAAGCAATTTATACTCACTTATCCTTCGGTTTCTGCCACAAATACATACACAAAAAACACATTTATGCCGCTTTTGTTTCTTTAGAAGCTTTGCATTATTTCACATCACAACAATAACATTAATTAGTTGGTTATATTTTTGTCATGCAAGCAAATTAGTATTCCCACGTGTATTTGTGTGTGCATTCTATACTATGTTGATTAGTGTTTTTCACAAGGTGCAATTAATAAAAATTACAGTTATGAGGAAATGAATTCACGAGGGGTATACAAAAGTTTGTTTTTCCACCTCGCTCCATCAATGGTAAATCTGGGAATGCACCAAAATCCAGGGGTGTAGTGTGTGAACATCGACTCACAACATATGGAACGCCTGCCTGGGGCAGAATAATGCAACGCAGCGATTTGTGCTGCATTGCGAACCCTGGATTTTTCAAGTCACTCAGGGCCATGCACGGTGGCCTTTTGTGGCTTGATAGATCACATTTTAGGGTTGTGTCACTCATGCGCCCCATTGCGTGGTGGAAATGCGATGCAACCCCTACATAAAAATAGCCCTTTATGTATGTGTGTGTTCTGGTAACTACCACAATGCGTGTAGGTTGCAAAGAATCAGATTACTATCTCCATTGTTTTTTAAAATTACACTGTAAAGTTGTATATTGGCAAGTTTTGATCAGTCCATCACTGTTCATTCAGTATACATTTCACACTGCTATTAAGTCACTGGTACACATGGCTTGACAACATTCCCAAAATGGCTGTAAGTACAAGAATGCAATGTTGATAGCATTCTTGCATTCAAGCGAACCAGGCTAGGTGGCCAGTCCATTGCAGTAGTAGCGGCTCGAGCCTGGAACACCCTTCCCTTTCATCTGCGTTCCAGTCAATGTGTAGCCCAGTTCAAGAAAAATTTAAAAGCCCATCTGTTCAGAAGTGTGACTTAAGCTGATCCTTGTATGTTCTCCTTTGCTCCTTCCCACCGCGCCAGGATACTCCCAAGTATTAGTGCGCGTTACAAAACGATTTATACATACATGGGTAATAGAAAACAAAAGTGGAAAATGTGCAGATGTGTTGTTTGTCACTGTAAATGAGGTTTTGCATTCATTTTAATTAGTGGTACACTAGAGGACCCTCGCATGATATTTTATAAGAAGCACCATTTTTATGTGGTTATTGGTTCTTCGATGTGTTATATTTGAGCATATGAAAAGTAAGAGCATTGTTTCAATATTTTTGCCAATGAAGGCTGTGCTTTTACATTTTGTTCCGTATGAGATTAGACTTCTTTTTCTACGTACTGTGTAAGGTGTGTTAATGGTACTGATTTCGGATTTTCCCAAGTGCATGTGTTTGTTAAATGTGCATGTTAATTGGATAGTTGCGACCCCGAACTTGACTTCTGAGAGCAATGAATCTTGAGCACGTTGCTCCAAAAAGGCATGTAATAGGATGCATATGCTGACTTAGTAGTGGGTATTATGGCACTAATAAACCTGTGACTTGGGACCATTATACAAGCACGTCTGAATGTTATATATTCTAACACATCCTTGGATAAGTGCTGTAGGTGGCTGTAACTTGTAAGGAAGTTACAAGTACTAGATTGGTAGACATAAAGCTTAGCGATCTAAGCCTGGGCAGCCAGTGCATATGGAATGACCTGTTTCTGTCGAAGGATGAACCAAGCTTCCATACTCAAACCATGGCTCACTGTCAGAGTTCACAGGGAGAGTGTTGGCACATATCCAAGCCACACTGGGCCTAATCCCAGGGGTGGTTAATGAAAATGAAAGGGAAGAGTCCAGATGCCTGGGAAGAGCCCTTGGGACATCATCTCCTGGTTCCAAAACATAATTATAGGCATGGGCCATGTAGCACCCCTCCCCAAGCCTAGAAATGTTTCAGAGACCCAATTCCCAGGGCCCATAATATAATTTTAGGGGGGGCCGGGCCACTCTGCCATGAGCAACTAAGTGCGCCAGGGACCCCATCCCCCAGGGCTGCTCAATCACTGTGTCCAAGGGACACTGTTTCACTGCCCGGCAGAAGCTGCAAAAAAAGCTGTCAGGTGCGAGCTCACATTTGTTTCCCTGACCACACTATTGTAGGCCGGGAAACACAGATTGCTCCCACCAAGAGAGAACATGGAAAAAAAACCTGCTCCCACAGGGCTGAAGCAATGCTATCTCCTGCTGCACCCAGCAGCTTCTGTATTGTGGGTGTCCCAGTGGGCACCGGAACATCTGCCTAAGGCCAACAGGCTGCATGCCCCTATCCTGTGAAAAAAGAAAATGACCCCTGGGTATGGATTCCCCAGGGTGATGTTTGGCTCATAGAGGGAGGGCGCACACCCTCTCCACTTAAAAATGGAATTACTCTGGGGGATTTGGTCCCCGGGGCCTATAAAAACTCATGTCCTAAAGTAACTGTAACTTGCGCCTTCGCCATGCACTGCTTACAACCACATATATTACATCACTCATGACATGGTCTATGACATCACGGATACAATCATTACAACATCTGAAGTGACATATTTGATGAAAAAACTGCATGGTGGGGCACAAATTATAGTTACTTTAGGACATAAGTGATAGTTGAGATATCTATAACGGGTGACTTTCAAGGGTTTCGTCAGTTAAAAACTAAATATAACATCCCTTTAACCTTTATTTTTTGTAGTGAATTTCTAAGGTTTTTAAAATGTTTTAATGCAAAGTAAGATATAATTACAATTTCTAATAATGTCACTTTAAACTTACTTCTTTTCGGTAAAAAAGAAACAATATATATGGTTGCAGTGAGAGTCCGTTAATAAACAACTTTGGACTCGCCCCGTGAGTGCTCTGTTCTTGCATCCTAAGGAGGGTGAGTAGTTTGGTAGCTAATATATATATATATATATATACAACCTACTGTAATACCAACTGGTTGTCATAATTAGGTGCATTCACTGTCAGTTGTGCAGTAGATCCTCTTTTGTTTTGCGGAACCTGCCATCAGTTGTGTTAGGCTGTCAGACTGGGATCAGTTTGTTTAACATCTCATCCACGCAACACAAATTTATGTCAACCCAAAAAAAACGCAAAAAATGATTTTTTGGAAAGGGGCGACCAATCGGTCCCCCCGAACGTATGGTGGAGTGCCCCGATCCCCCCGGGAAGCCATCTTGGGCGGGAGGCGCGTCTCGGCTGGTATGTCCGAAGCGGCGTAGCCGGGGCGCGCTTTTTCCCGCCCAAGAGTGGGTTGTCCTAGACACAGAAGCCGTCCGCCACGCCCAGGGAGGCGGAAGGGGGCGGGTTCACGCCCGCCCCGAGAAGAATAAAAGGAGCCTCAAGCCAAGAAAGCATCCTCTTGTTCCTGTGCTCTGAAGCTGCACCTCCTCGCTGCACGTGAGCTCGAGACGGAACGAAGAGCCAATTTTGAAATTTGTAATTTCTCTCTTTTCTCTTCTAGCACTACAAGTCATGCCGGGCAAGAGAGTCGCAAAGAAGGTCAGCACCGACCAGATGCTCCGGATGTTGGTGAAGGACATGGCAGAGATGAAAAGGAAAATGGCGGCCAGGGACGGTGCGGGAAGGCCGAAAAGACCCAACCCGACGGAGGCCCCGGCCGGCAGAAGGAAGAGGGCCAGGAATGGGTCAAACGAAGACGAGGCCCCAGTTCCGGAGGCTCCCCCGATGAGCCCCCCTAGACCAGCGGAGATTCCCACGCCGGCTCCTGCCGAGGGTCAGCAGATCCCCGTTGTGGTTACCCCAGTGGACGAAGGGGACATGCCCCCGGAATTGGCCGCTCAGTTGGCGGCATGGCTGGGTAATAGCAGCGGGCGTCCCGTGGCTCCAGGGGACACGGCTGAGGAAGCCAAGCAATTAATGAGGCAGTTGCGGCAGTCTCGAGAGGCCGCAAAACCTCCTTGTACGTTTATTTCCCCGCAGGCTCCAGTAGAGCAACCCGCAGCGGGCACAAGTTCGGCAACAACGGCGGTCACAGCTTCTAGCTCAGGTAAGCAGCTAATGCCGATTGCGGGGAAGGGGTCGGCACCCTCGAGAAGGGAGAGATTGGCTCAGCATATCCCGATGGAGTTAAAAGAACGGATATGGGCTGAGAAATACGTAAACATGTTCTCCTTACTAACCGACCACTATGAGATCGAGCATGTGAAAGTTCAGAAGGAACTCATGCATCCGAGTGTTTGGCGCGCAAAAATGGCCGCCTTTAGAGTCGATGAGACGATAGGTAACTGGGGTAGAGCATTTAGCATATTCACTTCAATTATGGGGGAACGGAGACCCGATTTGTTGACCGAGTTACCTGTGTACCAGTCATGTATTATGGAATATTCGCAGACATATGGTGGCAATGAGTGGTTTTGTTATGATAATATTTTTCGTAAGGCCAAAGAGTTTGATGCGTCTCTGACGTGGGATTGTTATGACTCCATTTCTTGGCAAAAGATGGAACAATCAGGCATGCTGAAGGCGCCATTGTTGGGGGGGGGCGGGGGTGAACTTTCCCGCCAATCATCCGGGGCGCCCTTTCGGACTGGAGCAAGTAACGAGCATCACCCAAAGCCGAACGGCAATACAGGTAAAAAAGGGGTATGCTGGAACTTTAACAGGGGAAAGTGTACGAGGCCCCACGGGTCATGCTTAGACATGAATGTGGGGGGTGTGGACAGTCTTCGCATCCCGAGACCATGTGCAGAGCCAAAACTGGTGATAACGGCAGTAGGGGAAGCGCCAAACAGGTCTGACATAGTCCGAGGGGAGGCTTTACCTACACCGGTTGATACCATGGCAATGATTCCTTGGCTCAGCAAATACCCTGATCATGTCTCCGCCGGGGTGTTGCGAGACGGTTTTTCTTACGGTTTCCGCATCCCGGTGGGGAATTTTCAGGGTAAAGCACAGTGTAAGAACCAACTTTCGGTCCTCCACAATACGGCAGTGGTGCAAGCGAAGATTTGGAAAGAAGTAGCCCGGGGTCGGGTGGCGGGACCATTCAACACGCCACCAGGCCCTAATTTTGTTTGTTCACCATTGGGAGTGGTCCCCAAGAAGGACCCGGGTGAGTTCAGACTGATACATAATTTGTCAGCCCCGAGGGATTTGTCAGTTAATGATGCAATAGACCCAGAGCTTTGTTCGGTGCGGTACGCATCCTTCGATGATGCGGTCGCCATGTTGAATCGCCTGGGGCCCGGAGCGCTGATGGCCAAATCTGACATTGAGTCCGCGTTCCGGTTGCTCCCGGTACATCCGGACGATCAGCGTCTCCTGGGCTTCATGTTTCAGGGGCGCTATTACATGGATAAATGTATGCCAATGGGCTGTTCCATATCGTGTGCTTATTTTGAAAAATTCAGTTGTTTTCTGCAATGGGCATTCACAAGGATTACGGGTTTTCAGCATGTCATGCATTATCTAGACGATTTTCTGTTTCTGGGGGCAGCCGGGGACACAGAATGTGCACAGGCTCTAAAAGAATTTTGTGATTTGATGAGTCAGTTTGGTGTGCCATTGGCGCCTGGTAAGACTGTGGGGCCCTCAACTTCACTCGAGTTTCTTGGAATAGAGCTCGATTCCGAAGAAGGTTGCTTCCGGTTGCCAGTAGAAAAGGTGCGGAAATTCAGGGCTTCGCTTGAAGCATGTATTAGAGAAACTAAGGTGAACTTGCATCAATTGCAGCAGACTGTGGGGCAGTTGAATTTTGCCCTTAGGATAATGCCAATGGCCCGCCCCTTTTCCCGCTCGATTGCACAAGCCATGGTCGGTCTTAAAGAGGGGCATCACCGCACGAGGCTCTCGGCCGAGATTCGCCAGGACATGCGCATTTGGTTGGCATTCCTGGCGGACTTCAATGGTCGGGTTGTCTGGACGAAGGCGGTGTCCTCCGAAGAGTTGGGGCTGTGGACAGATTCGGCAGGGAGTATAGGCTTTGGCGCCATATTTGGCAATCACTGGTCGGCTCAAACGTGGCCGTCATGGTGGCACGAGGGTGGGCTAACAAGTAACATTGCCTTTCTCGAACTGTTCCCTATTTTGGTGGCTTTGAAAACATGGCCTGAGGGGTTTAGGGATCACTCTGTGGTGTTCTGGTCTGATAACATGACCGTGGTTGAGTGTATCAATAGTCAGGCAGCACGATGCAAATGGATTCTGAGGTTGCTCAAAGAAATTGTTTTACTAGGTATGCAATTGAACGTGCTCTTTAGAGCGAGGCATGTGCCAGGAGTGCTGAATCAGGCTGCTGATGCGCTTTCTCGTTTCCGTATGCAGGCCTTCTGGGGTTTTCTGCCCACAGCGGACCCGGTGGCGGCACCATTTCCCGAAGCTCTCTGGTCTCTCGGTGCCCCGAACTACAAAACCTCGTGGGAGAGAGTTTAGCACCCAGGACAAGGAAGGTATATGAAGGGGCGTTCCGTTCCTATTGGTCCTTTTTGGGTTCAGCTAGGGGAGAGCTTTGGGGTCAGGAAGAATTTGTCATAAAGTTTTTACTGTCTCTACGCAGGGCAGGCAAGTCGGTGGCCACGGCCCAGAGGCATCGGGCTGCCATTTCCTTCATGGCGCGGGCTCATGGGATCCAGGACCCTACAGCGTCTTTTGTGGTACAGAAAGCGCTGCGTGGGTGGCAACGCCTTGAGGGTCGCAGAGTAGATGTTAGGCACCCGATAGGTCTGGATAGGTTGGCCCTATTACTGTCCGTACTTCCTGCTACTTGTTCATCCCAGGCGGAAACAGTGTTATTCCGGGCCGCTTTTGCATTAGCATTTCATGGGGCTATGCGGGTAAGCGAACTGGTGGCAAAGAATAAGCAGGATACGGGGGGTGGACTGTGCCGAGAGCATGTTCAAGTAAAGGGGGAGACGATGATTGTCTCGTTTGTCAGGTCCAAAACCGATCAAGACGCGATCGGGGATAGTGTAGTAATCCAGCGGATCCCCGGATCTCCCATTTGCCCGGTTGCATGTGTCGAGGAATATTTGGCGCAGAGGGCGGCATCATGGGGAGGGACCTTGCTGAGACATGCAGATGCCACCCCACTGACGAAGTTTCAGTTCCAGCGGGTGCTTGCAATGGCAATCTCGGCCGCGGGCCTGAACCCGGGCGAGTTTGGGACTCATTCCTTCCGGATAGGGGCTGCTACAGAGTCTACAGCCAGGGGTCTGAGTGTTGAAAAAGTGAAACAGTTGGGGCGTTGGTCCTCGAATTGTTACAAAAGGTATGTGCGATTGCACATGTTGTGAAGCTGATATCATGTACTCACGCTTCTTGTTTTTTGTTTGGTTACAGTTTCGCAAACCTACGAGGCGGGGCGGACTGTGCAGTCGGCCCGACACCTGGGAACCAGCGGTCAGAGATCACCGGCTGATGAAAAAGTGGTGTGGGTCGTGGGCCACTCATACGTGAGGCGTGCCGGGGACGTATTCAAAGCAGGTGACATGATTCACACAGCTGGGGAATACGGGTACAGGGTGACCTTCTACGGAAGGGGCGGGCTCTGTATTGACCAGTTTCAATTTTTTCTTGAGGGTTTGTTAGGGCGGACAAGGTCACCGCCAGCTATAATCATAGTACATCTTGGGGGCAATGATTTGGTGACCACTGGTAGACGACTGCTTCTCGAGGCGATACTATCCACAGTAAGTTGGTTGGCGAGGAGGGTTCCAGGGTGCACAATTGCATGGTCCCATATGATTCCACGAAAGGTGTGGCGGGGGGCTAATTCAGTGTCTGCTATAAATCATTCTGTGAAAAAGATTAACAACAAGCTTGGTAGACTGTTCCGTACCAGTACTTTGCATTCGATTCCTCATGGTTGTATCAGGGGGGACAATATGTATCTAGAGGATGGGGTCCATTTGTCCCGGGTGGGGAATTCTTTACTAATAGGAGACCTCGTAGCCTGGTTAAGGAGTTTGCAACCTGACCTTTAGGTAGGAGTTTTGTGGGGGGTCCGGATAGCCGGTCAACTATCCGGCCTGTGGCGGTAAGGTCATGATCGGTGAGCAGTCATTCGAAGATCCCTAGGGGGGGGGCGTCACCCATTACGGATGGGAGCACCCGGGGGGAGGTGGCCATTGGCCCCTCAACGGGGAGGCGGTCCCTTCTAAGGACGGGACGCCTAAAGGAAAGGGAAGGCGGTCAAGGCCCCTCCCTGGATAGGAGGGGCTACGGGCCCCTCCTGGGAATTTCCCGGGGCCAGGACATCTGCGACGGCAGATGTGGTAAGTTGTGTAGGGTGGGGAGGGGGGTCTACGCTACCTTCTAGACACCTCACACGAGTCCTCGGACGACCACGTACATGGCGTCGAGTTAACAGGGGCCCCGTCAAGACAAGGGAAATTGGTATGGCACACGAGGTGAAGTCCTCTGTGCGACCGCCCCTCACAAGTGAGGGGGGAGTTCTGGTTTAGGGATCTGACACCGGTTACGACCTTGCCGTTGGCCCTTAACGTTAGGATGTACAATTTCAATTTGAAATGCAATTTTGGTAAGGATGTTAGTATCGGCTAGGAGAACCTTTGTATTAGATATATGTTAAGGTTAGCCAAACATCGTAATGTGAATATGAAATTGTACATGATATGAAACTGTTATTTTAATGTTTTGATTTTGTTTCATATTTTAATAAATACGGCCGGGAAGGGTAACTCCCTTCCCGCCTTCCAAAAGTTCAAGAACTGTTTCCGGTTTCCCAATTCTTGGGGATTGTGTTGAGAGGGGGTGGCGGGTATCTCAGCCATATGGAAAGGGGCGACCAATCGGTCCCCCCGAACGTATGGTGGAGTGCCCCGATCCCCCCGGGAAGCCATCTTGGGCGGGAGGCGCGTCTCGGCTGGTATGCCCGAAGCGGCGTAGCCGGGGCGCGCTTTTTCCCGCCCAAGAGTGGGTTGTCCTAGACACCGAAGCCGTCCGCCACGCCCAGGGAGGCGGAAGGGGGCGGGTTCACGCCCGCCCCGAGAAGAATAAAAGGAGCCTCAAGCCAAGAAAGCATCCTCTTGTTCCTGTGCTCTGAAGCTGCACCTCCTCGCTGCACGTGAGCTCGAGACGGAACGAAGAGCCAATTTTGAACCCACCCACCATCCCCTGAAGGCAGCAAGTTGTCGTGGTATAAAGTTCGTTTTTTCGTATTAGGTTTTTCTTGCAGGTTGTTTATGAATAAAGTTATGATTCGGTTGCAATAAAGTGGATAATTATGTGCGTATACTTTATTAAAGACTTACATCAGAGTGATTAGTATGTTTAGATGTTTTAGGTAGAGACGTGATTCGTTTTAATTAGGTATGTCTCTTGTTTTTTAGTCAGTGATCTTGTCGTATTTATTGTTTGGTCGGGCGGTAAGGTCATGATCGGTGAGCAGTCATTGGAAGATCCCTAGGGGGGGGCGTCACCCATTACGGATGGGAGCGCCCGGGGGGAGGTGGCCATTGGCCCCTCAACGAGGAGGCGGTCCCTTCTAAGGACGGGACGCCTAAAGGAAAGGGAAGGCGGTCAAGGCCCCTCCCTGGATAGGAGGGGCTACGGGCCCCTCCTGGGAATTTCTCGGGGCCAGGACATCTGCGACGGCAGATGTGGTAAGTTGTGTAGGGTGGGGAGGGGGGTCTACGCTACCTTCTAGACACCTCACACGAGTCCTCGGACGACCACGTACATGGCGTCGAGTTAACAGGGGCCCCCGTCAAGACAAGGGAAATTGGTATGGCACACGAGGTGAAGTCCTCTGTGCGACCGCCCCTCACAAGTGAGGGGGGAGTTCTGGTTTAGGGATCTGACACCGGTTACGACCTTGCCGTTGGCCCTTAACGTTAGGATGTACAATTTCAATTTGAAATGCAATTTTGGTAAGGATGTTAGTATCGGCTAGGAGAACCTTTGTATTAGATATATGTTAAGGTTAGCCAAACATCGTAATGTGAATATGAAATTGTACATGATATGAAACTGTTATTTTAATGTTTTGATTTTGTTTCATATTTTAATAAATACGGCCGGGAAGGGTAACTCCCTTCCCGCCTTCCAAAAGTTCAAGAACTGTTTCCGGTTTCCCAATTCTTGGGGATTGTGTTGAGAGGGGGTGGCGGGTATCTCAGCCATATGATTTCTTTACACTATTGAGCTCTTTATTATCATTTTCTTCACTGATTCATCCAGTAGGGTGTCATGATACAGGATATGTATTTGCAAATTTGCACATAGATGTATTATACATGCATTGGCGAATCAACTAAGGCTGTAGCATTGATGCTTATTAATTTTTCATGTACATAGAAAATTGGATTTTAGGTTATCTGTAAATACATGCTCAGCATTTTTATGGGACTTTTGTATATATGTATATAATTATTTATAGCAAAATACCTATTATTTTACTGATGTTGTTGTGTATATTAATGCACGCTTTAATTATCAATGCTATTCACTGTGGTCCTGAGATAGGTTCCTAAAAATTGTTATTGATTTATGTGGAAAGCTAGAAAGATATAGTTAGGGATTTATCTCACAACTTTGTATAACTTTTGATGTCGGGACACATCAGATTACCAGCATTATGCGACGCAATTCATCAAGTTGATTCATGTGCAATATTATATTTGGAGGGATTGATCCCAATACTGTTATTTCTGTTTTTAAAGCGCAGAGCAAACTAAGGGGTAATAATGTAGTATTTCTACTATTTTCCTTGTGCTTTAATTTGTACACCCACTATAATTGGTTAATCCAGCTGCACTAGCACTTTAAATTTCTGCCGCCGCCCTCTGTGGCGCCCTGTGACCAAGGCCTCTGGGAGGCCGAAACGTTATGCTGTCCGTTGCAGAATAAATAATTACTCACGGAAAACTTGGGTCTCCAGTTTCTTGGCGGTACCGCGGTGGGATTGAGCCTGCTGCATTGTTCGTAGAAACCTGTGTGGATATATATATATATATATATATATATATATATATATATATATATATATATATATATATATATATATATATATATATATATATATATCTACCTATGTTTTTTTCAGTGAATTTCAAAGGTTTTTCAAATGCTAATTTCTAACTATAACATGCCTGAAACCTATGTTTTTTTCAGTGTATTTATATACATATATATATATATATATATAAAGTTCACTTAAAAACATAGGTTTCAGGCCTTATATAGTTAGGAATTAGCATTTTAAAAACCTTGCAAATTCACTTAAAAAACCATAGGTTTCAGGCCTTATATAGTTAGGAATTAGCATTTGAAAAACCAATGAAATTGCTCCTATATAGTTAGTTGTACTAACTATATTTCACGCACCCGCAATCCACTGCTGATCATGTCACATATTACATCATTCATGACATGGTCAGTGACATAAAAGAAGGGCTAGAGGGTTGGGGGGGTCTCTACCCTGCCCCCTTTTCGTGTTTTCCACTCTTGTTTTGGGCTCTCTTGTGCCTCAGTTCTCCTGAAAAACAAGATGGTGGCCAACACTTCCTGGTTTGGACAGCTGGGAATGTTGACAGTCAACTGCCAGCCAATCAGAAACTCGCTTGCGCATGTAAGGGTACGCGCACGTACGCGTACGGTACGCGTACCGTACGCGTACGGTGCGCGTACGGTGAGCGCATATAGATATATAATTTGCTCAAATTCATTTTCTCAACAACTACTGGAGGGATTTTCACCAAATATAGAAAAGGCATTACTGTATACCTGTCCCTACCATTTTGCCAAGTTTGGTGTAATTCCGTTCAGCCGTTCGGGCTGTAGCCGTGTCCAAAGGTCCCATAGAAAATGCCATTTGAAACATTTCAAATTCAATTTTCTCAAGAACTACTGGAGGGATTTTCACCCAACATAGCAAAGGCACATCTGCATACCAGGCCCTACCATTTTGCCAAGTTTGGTGTAATTCCATTCAGCCGTTTGGGCTGTAGCCGTGTCTAAAGGTCTCTATGGAAATAAACATGGGGACAACACGTTTTGGGACCCCCTTTCGGCCCCTGCTTGATGAATCCCCCCGAAACTTTCAGGGAAGGAGCAGAACGGAGCTGGCCGAAATTCTGGAAAATTACACACAGATTCCTCAATCGGCGCCAAAGTTATTCCCAATAGAATGTTGAGCGCATATAGATATATAATTTGCTCAAATTCATTTTCTCAACAACTACTGGAGGGATTTTCACCAAATATCGAAAAGGCACTACTGTATACCTGTCCCTACCATTTTGCCAAGTTTGGTGTAATTCCGTTCAGTTGTTCGGGCTGTAGCCGTGTCTAAAGGTCCCATAGAAAATGGCATTTGAAACATTTCAAATTCAGTTTTCTCAAGAACTACTGGAGGGATTTACACCAAACATACAAAAGGCACTGCTGCATACCAGTCCCTACCATTTTGCCAAAACTGGTATTATTCCGTTCAGCCGTTCGAACTGTAGCCTTGTCAGAATGTCCCTATGGAAATTAACATGGGAAAAACACGTTTTAGGACCCCCCTTTTTTCTCGGCCCCCGCTTGATGAATCCCCCCGAAACTTTCAGGGAAGGAGCGAAGGAGCGGAGCGCAGCGAGGCAAATTTAAGGAAAATTACAGGCAGATCCCTCAATCGGCGCCAACGTTATTCCCAATAGAATGTTCGGAATTTCCTATGGTAACTAGGTCCTAACTATATATACCTACATATATATATATATCCTACTGGCGGTCGCCAGTAGGTAGTTATAGTTAGGACCTAGTTTCCATAGGAAATCCACAACATTCTATTTGGAATAACTTTGGCACCGGAGGACGAATCTTCGCGAATTTCTTTTTATTTTTTTGAAAATATTTTTATTAGCGCATGAAATCAATAGAGCGGAGCGCAGCGAGGCAAATTTAAGGAAAATTACAGGCAGATCCCTCAATCGGCGCCAACGTTATTCCCAATAGAATATTCGGAATTTCCTATGGTAATTAGGTCCTAACTATATATACCTACATATATATATATATATCCAACTGGCGGTCACCAGTAGGTAGTTATAGTTAGGACCTAGTTTCCATAGGAAATCCACAACATTCTATTTGGAATAACTTTGGCGGCGATGGACGAATCTTCGCCAATTTCTCTAAGAAAATGGCCTGCTCGGTTCCGCTCCTTCCCTGGTTTACGCGCCTCCTGGTGACTTCACGCGCTCACTACATCTCCCTCTCTCCATGGGGAGGCATATTTTTGCAGTTGGATCCGAGTCCCGCTATTTATTTCTTGGCTGGTTCTCGTTTACGTGTATACCCATTGTGGTATTTATTATTATTTGCTGTATTTCAAACATGATTTTTCCTTACACGTTTCTTACAACCTGTATTTATTCATTTTTGACATTTCGTTGCTTTATCACCTTGCAATATGTATTTGTCTGTTGTGCAGTACATTTGATTCTATGTCATTGCACAGATTCCTCGGACGCACTCTTATGTATTGTTGATTTACCATTCCAACATGTCTGCCGTTATTTTGGTCCCGTGTCCACTTTCTATGTCCATTCCTTATGTTGTAACTCTATTTATTTTGTAAGCACGATTACCTATACTTACGTGAGCAAGGCCTTTGCTAGGCCGAAACATGTAGTTTGTGTGAATAAACACCCTTGGACTTGGCATACGGTGATTCAGTGTTGGAATCTGAGATCGTGCTGGACGTTGTTTGCTTTTGGAGAAAAAATAAATAAATAAATATATATATATATATATATATATATATATATATATATATATATATATATATATATATATATATATATATATATATATATATATATATATATATATATATATATATATATATCAAGCTCCTGGTTGACACACGCAGTTTGGAAGGCACACGAGCAGCTGCGTAAGGCTCAACCTGTTCCTTGAATCACTGGTACGGGCAGCATCCGCCTGCAAGCAGAAAATAAATGCTTAAAAGAAATGTGCTTCCATTTGAGGATACATTTCGGACACTCCAATTCCCAGAAATCACCACAGTTCCATTCGGACAGCCCATCTGGGCGTGGCAGATGTTAAATAGACGTTAAAAGCAATGGGGGAGTGTTCATCATGGTATTGCCTCTGAAGAAGTGAATAAACGAAACGCGTCAGGCAAAAAAGTGATTTGCATTTATTTTCTGCTTGCAGGCGGATGTTGCCCGTACCAGTGATTCAAGGAACAGGTTGAGCCTTACGCAGCTGCTCGTGTGCCTTCCAAACTGCGTGTGTCAACCAGGAGCTTGATATATATATATATATATATATATATATATATATATATATATATCCTACTGGCGGTCGCCAGTAGGTAGTTATAGTTAGGACCTAGTTTCCATAGAAAATCCCCAAAAATCTATTTGGAATAACTTTGGCACCGGTGGACGAATCTTCACGAATTTCTCTAAGAAAATGGCCTGCTCGGTTCCGCTCCTTCCCTGAAAGGTTGGGGGTGATTTGTCAAGCGGGGACTGAGAAAAAAGAGGGGTCCCAAAACGTGTTTTCCCCATGCAATTTTCCATAGGGACCTTTAGCCAGGGCTACAGCCCGAACGGCTGAACGGAATTACACTAAATTTGGCAGAGAGGTAGAGTTCTGTTCGCTGATAGTGCTTTTTGTTAAATGGTTTAAATCCGTTCAGTAGTTTCTGAGAAAATTGCAAGTAAAATCATAGCAATATCTAGAGACGGAGTTCAGCACACGTACTGAAATCTGTTCAATTGCGAGCGCGAGCTGCATGTTGATTGGCTGTGAACTGTCTGTCAACACTCGAAACTAGGAAGTGTTCGGCGGCCATCTTGTGCCTCGCTAGAACCGAGTCACAAGAAAACAGTAAAACAAAGTTGAGAAATAAAGGAAGGGGCTAGGCTAGAGACATTCTGACCCTCTAGGCTTGCTCAGGGGGTCGTACATGGATGTTTAGGCTCTATTTTTTAAAGAAAAATAGCGGCATACATGTATGGAAATACGTACAATTACGAGCAGGAGCTGCAGGTTGATTGGCTGTCAATACTCTAAACCAGGAAGTGTTGGCCGCCATGTTGTTTTTCGGGAGAGGAGAGTCACAAGAAAACAGTAAAACAAAGTTTTTTAAATAAAAAATGGAGAGGTACTCGTGTAGTACTTGTACGCGGTGGAAAAGGTGAAAAAAAAGTAGAAGTCTGTTTTATTCATTAGGTCCCGGGGGCAAATTACTGGGGCAATTTTTATACATAATGGGGGCATGTAGGGTGCCCCGAGCACTGGGGAACGGCACTCCTCTGTTTTTATTTTGAAGTATGCGGGGAGGGTTACGGTCCTACTCCCCGCAGTCTCCGTGAGCGGCACCCCTCGGGTCTTTTTTTATGAAAACTATGTTTTGAGCTCTCTCTCTCTCTCTCTCCCCGTACACGTTGTGGGGAGCACCACATTTCTGGGACAGTGATATGTAAAATGACCTTCCAGCTCCGGGTACCTGCATTGTTTGGAGTTTTTTATTAATGTTGGGAAGGTGGGCTTGATAATACGTCCTTGTAAATTCCCATAGAAGCCTATGTTCTGGTGTTAACATGGGCTTCTATGGGAAATAACAAGGCCGTATTATGAAGCTCATTATCGGTATTTTATTGGCAGTTTCCTGCCAATAAAATGGCGATAATTTTAACACCGGTCCTTGATAATATGCACCTAAGTTTACTGGTCAAAAAAAGAGCAATGGGCCATAATATCAACAAAAGGCAAGACATTATCGTCGTTTTTATTGGCAGGAAACTGGCGATGAAGCGGCGATAATGGGCTTGATAATATGCCCTTTTGAATAACCATAGAAGCCCAGGTTAACATCAGAACTTGGGCTGCTATGGGAATTTAGAAGGGCCTATGTTTTTTTATTAATGTTGGGAGGGTGGGCTTGATATCCTTGTTAATTGCCATAGAAGCCTATGTTCTGGTGTTAACATGGGTTTCTATGGGAAATAACAGGCCGTATTATGATGGTAATTATCGCCATTTTATCTGCAGTTTCTGGCCAATAAAACGGTGATAATTGTAACACCGGTCTTTGATAGTATGCACCTAAGTTTACTGGTCAAAAAAAGAGCAATGAGTCATATTATCCACAAAAGGCGATACATTATCGTAGTTTTTATCAGCAGGAAACTGCCGATAAAGTGGCGATAATGGGCTTGATAATATGCCCTTGTGACTAACCATAGGAGCCCAGGTTAATACCAGAACCTGGGCTGCTATGGGAAGTTATGTTTTTATTATATAATGTTAGAACTCGCGGTGGTCCCCCGCTTCAAGCTCTGCAGGGCAGGCGGTCGCTCGTTTCAAGTTCGCGCCGCAGTGTTGTGGAACTCCCTTCCCCCTGCGATTCGCGCTTTAGAGGACCTGTTTTCGTTTCGCCGTGCTGTAAAAACCTTCCTGTTTCCTTAATTTTTCTTTCTCTGCTCTGCCCAGTTTTGTTGTGTTGCTATCTTGTCGGGCGCCAGGACGCTCCTTCGCTGGAGCATCTGTGCGCATAATAAATATGCTTAACATAACATAACATAACAAGGGCCTATTATCAAGCCTATTATCCCCATTTTATCTGCTGTTTCCTGTTGATAAAAGCGGTGATAATGTATCGCCTTTTGTTGATAAAATACTCTTTCATTTCTATGATAGTATGTAAAGCTTTCCTTTTTTTTGGTGTAGCAGTTGTACTCTCTTCGCTTGCTCAGCGTCGTTTCGAAGCCCACGTTTTATTTTTCTTTAAGTTCAACAAGCAAACCTTTCTTTGTATCAGTTAGTAAATCTGTCGCTTTCTTTTCCCGGTTCGTGTGTGTCATCCGCTGCTGTACTTTTGTACAGTATTAATAGTCATATTTTTTATATATTCATTTGAAAGGTAGTGCCGAGGCGCCAAACGTTGATTACGTACTCTGTCCATCGCCATTTTCGTAGTTTTTCACCATTGTTTTTATTATATCTGTTAATTAGAACTCAGTAGTTTTCAATCCTAGTCTTGAATATCTTACTATAGTATTTCAACATTATTTTTATTGTGGGCCGTCATACCCCTCCCCCACAAAATAAAAGAAGTATGTCGTTTTTTTTAATTAACTTTTATTAAACAATAAATATAAACGGAACTCAATTATAACTATATTAGAACTGGAAAAATAACTTAAACAATGTTATAAACAAATTGTGAAATGGATTACAAAAGGTGTCCGATTGGTAATCTGCAAAAGAAAAAAGAAAATTAGAGTTTAGAATTATGTAGATGTGAGTAAATGAGCTGAAGCATTATGGAGCATATTATCAAGAACGGCGATAAAATTATTGCCGTTTCAGTGACAGGAAACTGCAGCTAAAGCGGCGATAATGGGTTTGATAATAAGCTGTTGTGAAATCCCATAGCAGTGCAGGTTCTGGTGTTAACCTGGGCTACTATGGGAATTTACAAGGGCATAATATCAAGCCCATTATGGGCTTGATATTATGGTTAGAAGTGGTCACTCATTGGAAATCCGATTCAGCTGTGTGGCTTATCCACAGTATAATAACATTACTTTTTAGCCTGTTTAAGTTTGAGGTTTGCATGTAATACTATGCTATAGGTAGATATGGATGTTTAGGCAGCACTTATTTCCATTAAGCTTGGTTATTATCATTTACATATAGGTGTCTGAGGGAGGGAAAAGAAGTCTATGTGAATGGCGAGGATTGCACAATAGCACCACATTACTCCTGAATTTTTAGACACATACAATCGCATGGCTCTTGAAATCAAGAAGCACCTAATTTGGTGTGAGTTTTGAAAGGCACTGCGACACCTGCTACCATACCATCGTTCAGTTTACTGGAAACGTGAGTAATTTAATTTGAAATAATGCAGAGCTAAAACCTGGAACTCACTTCCCACTCACCTTCGCCTCACTCAAAACCACCCAGCATTCAGAATGCAACTTAAAACCTGGATATTCGACCAATAATCCCCCACCCTTCTTCAAGCGCCTTGAGACCCTCTGGGTATGTAGCGCGCTATATAAATTATCTGACTTGACTTGACTTGACTTGCAATGTTACCAGGCATCGGTTACATGCTTACGGTAACTGAGCGTGTGGTTTGCTAAAAGAAAGTTGTGTTTACTCCTCTGCATTGGAAGCTGGATGTTTCCATCTGGCCGTCGATTCCGACCTTGAAAGAAGAGTCAACCAAGTGAGCCATATAAGAGCGCTGTTGTCTCAAAAAGAGGTCGCTCTTACATCTGCTAGAGAAACATTTGTCCTTCATGTAGTAAACACCCACACAGAAGTGTATGATTTATTAAATACAGACATGCCTTTGTATTTTGGGGAGTTAATTCTGAGTATCTTTAATGCATCCTTGACTACGGGGTTACCTTACTTTTTTAAAGTTAGAAGCAGTGGTCTTGTGAGTTCTTTTCAAACTATATTTGGTGTCTTTTCGGCATTTTTTCATTCGATTTTTTCCAGCATCTTTGGTGGATTCCTCTTAATAGTCGCATTAGTTGCCGGTGTGCTTCTATTAATTTGTTAACTTAAATATGGATGCACATCCTCCAGCACACGACAATATTTCTCGGCTGTTGCTGCTCTGCAACCAAATGCTTAGTTATTACAGAGCGGTGCCTCTGGCTACATTGAGTGCAGTTTATGGATTATCATTTTGATTCTCCTATTTCACTTGCGTTCAACGTGTCTTCCATTGCCTGAGCTGCGATTTCGACTGGGCCCTGGATTTGTGTCTCTGCAGTACGGTGTCTCCCAACGCGGAATATGACCAGCTGGTGAGCCCCTTATTGGTTCATGACTTGCTCTGTTCTGGCGGCGGGATTATGGCCTTAGCAGCGATACATGGAATAATGGGACGTTGGAATGTTTTTGCAGTGGCGCATGACTTCTTGGCACGCAGTTACATTGAAGATGACCAGAGTTTTCCTCCTATGGTGATAGAGGCTCCGGTCGTTGAGGAACATGTATGTTCTCTCACTATTAAATTGGATGGCTGAAATGTTTTCAGATGAGAACAATGACTTCCTCTTGGAAGCTGTTGCTACATACTGTGCTTATACGCTGTTGGATTAAGACTCTTTGATTTTTCTACCTATTCTTTATTATGTAGTTACTGTTTTCTATCAAACCAGCGAATCATTTTTTATACAAATTTGAACTTGACTCGACTTTTCAGGCTTGGACTCTGCGTTCCTAGTTCGCCCACCTTTATATCACGTGGTTCTATCGAGGGAGGGTGTCGTGGGCTGAGCCTTGCACTCACACCGTGTTAAGTTAGCATGGGTTCATTAGTAGCTAAAATGCCATTTTTGCTTTCCTGCTCTGCTTTGCACACGACACGCAATTTTGATATTGTTTAGAGAAGGCTGAGTATTTTGTTTCACATGAGAATAATTTGTTATGCTACATTTCTAGACTGCCTCGCTAGTTTAGTGTGTATAGTGAGAGCATGGAATATCAAGGTTATCTTGGATACAAGGGGCCAGATGTAGGTAAATGTCATTTACCAATTTTTAAATACCGAATTTTACCGATTCGGTATTCAAAAATCGGTAAATGACATGTAGGGAAAAATCTGGTATTTTTTACCGAATCGGTAAGATTCGGTATTTACCGATTCGGTAAATACCGAATCGGTATTTGCTATTGAATCCTATGGGCCTTGAAGCCCATAGGATTCAATAGCAAATACCGATTCGGTATTTATTGAATCGGTAAAAATACCGAATTGCTAAGGGGGACAGGGTGTCACTTTGACACCCTGTTGCACCCCTGTAACTGGCTTTTGCGCCATGTGGCACACAGACATGCAGATGTGCATGTACACATGAATTCGTAATTTACCATGCAATTGTATTGCATGGTGAATATCGAATTCTTCATGCCCTGTAGCACTGTTAGACATGCTACCTACATCTCAAATGACATATTCGGTATTTTTACCGAATGGTAAATTTACCGAATCGGTAAAATTTACAGAATCGGTCAATTTACCGATTCTGTAATTTTACCGATTCGGTAAAAATACCGATTCGATAAAATTACCGAATATGTCCATTTTTGGTGCCCCTACATCTCCATAGCTCTTTACCGGTCGCAAACGGCCGAAAATCGGTATTTTCGGCCGATTCCGATCGGTAAAGGGCTACCTACATCTGGCCCAAGGTCTGTTATTCGGAATGATCCTCGCACGTTCGACCTATAACACATATGCAGGTGTAGCCACGTCTGATACTGGCGCGTTTAATAATGTATTGTGGAGGCATAATTAGACACAGTTGGAGAACATTGGTATCCTGACAGTTTGTGCAGAACTCAATGTGATCCATTACTGCTGAGTACCAGAGGTATAGGACCGTCCATGTAATCCTATGAGACCTTCTGTAGTTATAAACTAACCTGGTAGGCAGGGAGGGTGAAATGTAGGGATATTTTAAACCTGTTTCCCGTTAGCAATATAAGATGCTTTCTCACTTTGTATTTTATGGAATAGTAACAATGCTGACAACTTTGTTTCTAAGAATATGTTTGGTTGTATTATCTAAGGTATTGTGCATGAGATTACGGCGTTAGAAATAAACATTTCAAACTTGCATGTGTCTTTATTTACTCCTTGTTTTGGACAGGTGTAAGTCTATTATGAAAGAGTGCTCTTTTTATCTATCTTACTTGAGGTAATCTAAGTTGCATATTCTGGGTTGACTAGTCATTGTTTTTTTAGCTATAGGACGAAGAACTAATGAGTCACTGATTGCTAGTCTGGTAGGGGGTTTGGGTACTAAGGTGGGTTTTGGTACACCGTAATTTATTAAAGTCCTAAGTCTTTATGCACAGTTCTGTGTAGGAGCAGAATTCCCGCAACAGCAGTTACAACAAAAAGGCTCGAAAAAGGGCCTTGAGTTTGAATCCGAATATGAAATTGAAGAATAATTGATAACCCCAGCCAAGAAAGGGAGCAAGTGTGCAAATTTACAATGTCTTCGGCTGGGGGACTTGTTACAATAAAAATGTTCGATAAAGGCTTACACTTTGAATAGGTATATGAAATAGAAGAATAGTTGATAATCACAGCTAATGTATGCAGCAAGTAGTTGTGTGTATGTGTGGATGATGTGTTGATTGAATGGAAGATGAAAAAGGTGAAAAATAAGAAAGGTTAGAGGTACGCAAACTACCCACTGCCTTGTCAGTGAAGAGAATCTTTGCATTTCCAGTTCATTACACAGATAGGGTGTTGGATTACGCAGTGGGAGCAAGAGAAACGAGTAGCACATCTAAGGAAGCAAGCTAGTGCATAAAGTACACATAGTGTGCAGTAGTAAGGACGGAAGAAAGGAAGGAAGTGTGGAAATTACTAACTATGGGCCGAAAATTCGTTCCGCTCGCGGAATTTGTGGATTTTCCACAATTTTGTCAACCACGAATCTCGCGAAATTGCGAAAAAATCTGCGAATCCGTGAGCGGGACAATTTTTTTCCAGGAACCACTAACAGGGTTACAGCAGGTGCTCAAGTTGAAATAATTTCTTTGTAACCATTTACAAAATGGTTACAAAGAAATTAACTTCAACTTGGGCACCTGCTGTAACGCTGTAAGTGCTTCCTGAGCGGCGCCTCGGTTCCTACTTGCAACTATTCTCTGACCCTGCTCTGAACCTCGAAGCAGGGTCAGAGAGTAGTTACAAGTATGGCACGAGGCTCCTGTCACAAAAATTAAACCTAAACAGGAAGCACTTACAGATAAATAAAGCAGGTGCCCGTGTTGAAGCTCAAATTCAGTAACGTTTTAATCAGCCCAAAACATTAGTGAGCACGGTCGAGGCTGGGCAAGTGTGCTTTAACCCCATCTCTGCTGTCGGAAATTAGCTGTAAAACTCGAGGGAGGTCTTTGCATCCATGAGTTTCTCGAGCGTGATCCCCTTGTAGTTCCTGTGGCTAAGAGGCTGCTTTGTCCTCACCTGCTGCCCTGCTCGCTGTCTGACCCTTAACACAAGAGGCATGTGCACACGCATAGAAGCCCCGCACCACACACCAGCAGTATCAAATCTTTTTCCCGCCCTTTCCCAACTATGATGGACAGCTCACTCAAGGGACCTCAGCGCCTTTTGGCGCGGTGGCAAATTTACAGGCACACATGGTCAGTGGAGACAAATCTTCCTGCCCTTTCCTCAGCTACAGTGTAGGAAAAGCACTATACAAGCTATACAACTGATACAAGCCCAGTGGTGTTGAGTGCCACTCTTTCCCAGCACTCTGGACATCCCAGTGCCCCAAGGAACATTGTGGCTTATTCTACTTGAAGTTTGGCATTGACAGAATGTGCCTATTCATAACCTGAGAAAGAAACTTTTGCTGAGGTGTGGGCTTGTGAGCATTATAAGGTGTTCCTATATGGAAAGCATTTTATAGTTGCCATTAACCACCAAGCACTGCTCACCAATTTTACCAATCCTAAAGCCAAGATGCCCCCTCGCATTGAGAGATAGAGGTTGCAACTGGCCTGGATTATTTCTTTCCTGTCTAGCCGTTCTCAAAGGGTTACTATGCACCCTTTTGAATCCGAGGACAAACCCCTCCTGTGCGGAGTGCCCCAGGGCTCTGCTTTGAGCCCTCTACTGTTTAATGCTTATGTGGTTCCTCTGGCCAAGGTAGTTGAGTCCTGGGGTGTCAGGGTGGTCTCCTACGCTGACGATACTCAGCTAATTTTTTCCTTTCGAGACCATTCTGACTCCCTCTTTTCCAATTTTAGAAACTGCCTTGGTAACATACGCACCTGGATGTCAGCCAATCACCTTGCTCTTAACACCGACAAAACCGAGGTTCTTTTTTTCAGTAAAAAATCCCCCCCCCCTGCAATCCTTTGGTGGCCTTCCATCCTGAATCCCCCACCCACTCCCGTGAAGGCAGCTCGTAACCTGGGCTTCATTTTTTACAACTCTTTGTCCGGAAATGCCCAAGTCAACAAAGTGGTAGGGGCCTGTTTCTCCAAACTACGCATGATCAGGAAAATCTTCCCCTTCCTCCCTCAATCCTCACGCAAAACTGTGGTCCAGGCCCTTATCACCACCCATCTAGACTATGCTAATAGCCTATATGCAGGTGCCCCTCACTACCTTATTGACCGCCTGCAAATAGTCCAAAACGCGGCAGCCCGGCTCATTGGTAACATCCCTGCCCGTACTTCAGTCAGAGCCTACCGAGAAGAACTTCATTGGCTTCCCATTTCACGACGCATCGACTTCAAAATTCTGATCCTGACATTTCGGGCTATTCATGGTACTGGCCCGCTTTATCTGAAAAAGCGTCTTAAAATTTCTGTTTCAGCTAGACATCTCAGATCCAATAACCTTCGTCTTCTGTTGGTTCCAAGATTCAGACTTTCTCGGACTGGCGGCAGATCTTTCACCGTCACTGCCGCCAAGCTCTGGAACAGCCTCCCCCTTGACCTCAGGTTTTGCGAATCTGAGCCAGCCTTTCGTCGCAAACTCAAGACCTGGCTGTTCACTAAGCGGTAGGACTTGGCACTGTCAGCCCCTCGCTTTTTTCCATTCCCTTTGTGAGATATGATTCTGGTTACTCTTTATGGGGACAGTTATGTAATCTTAGCGCCGGGACACCTCCATCGGAGGTAGCTGCGCGCTCTACAAGCTCCATAAATAAATAAATAAATAACTGCAGGAATATGATTAAACGATTGTGCAGGAAAAAATTAAAACCCTGCTTAATACTTTTCGCCAATGCAGTGTCATGGCACTACTTCTAAAGCGGCTGATGGTTATGTTAACTTTGTTGTGAAGTCAATTACCCCTGCTGCAATATCGGGATAACTAATCATCACTTCCACAAGTATTGACAGGGATTTGCTAGTTCTCAAAGGCATTATTGCATACCAATGTGATGCAAGCATAATCAACTTCCTCATGATGACCTTGACTGCTAGAAATTCAAGAATGTGCAGCAAGAACTTTCTGTTACCCCGGAAGGCATCATCTTACGAGAATTGTCATGCCCGAGTCTGGGACATCAAGTTATTGAACTGACTCATGAAGGACACCGTGGAATTGTTGCTACAAAATAACCTCTACGTTACAAAGTGTGGTTCCCTCGTCTTAATGAAGAGTTGAAAAAGAGTTAAAGGCATATCATTTGAGCAACTGCTTGTCATACAAGACAATCTCACATCCATTAAACATGTCGGATCTTTAAAAGCATGCATGGTAGAAGATTGACCCCTTGACAATATACATCATCAACTGGTAATTGCTGATGAATATTCCCATTTTCCCCTTGTGGAAGATCTATTGTCAACTTCATGACAGTCATTGAGAGACTAGAAAGTATTTTTGCAATATGAAGTGTTCCTTCAATCTTGAAATCTGATCATGTCCCACCTTTCGTTAGTCGAGAATTTAAATATTTTCTCACTCATATAAATGTCAAGCATCAGTAAAGCACAACTCTCTGGCCACCAGGTGAATGGTATGATCAAGAGATTTATGATCACCCTCAATGAGTGAAACTTGTCCACCTAAAAGTCCAGAGAACCCAATTACTGTACCAACGTCTTTGTCACCAATGCCATTCACAAAACATCTCCGATAGCACCAGAGCCTCACATGACCAGATCTGGGCAATTGATTTGAGCACCAATATGACTTATTGTACAACAACAACGGACCAACCTTTGCTGCTCTGCTGTCTGCGGGGGCACTCTACAGCCACAGGCCGTGAGGGGAACGGCTGGCGGACCGGGAACGCCGTGAGGGCAACGGCTGTAGTTTCCATCGGGGAACTACACTTCCCAGCACCACCCGGGGCCGGCGCACACCTCACACGCGATCAGCGCGCCCGGAGGCGCTACAAAAGGCTCACGCCCCTCTCGCCCCGCGAGTCGCGCGCAGGAGTCGCCCGGGAGAAGCTCGGGACAAGGGCAGACAGTCATAGACAGGAAGAGGCAGGGCTGAGCCATATACTCTGGTAAAACCGTGTCGGGACCTCTGGAGATTCCGGACTCATCAGGTAAAGTGTTCACACGGTAGACTGTTTGGTAACCACATTATTGTGTTTTGATTTCCCCTTTGTACAGCTTCGGACACATACCCTGTTTTATTCCCCCCAGTAGTACTAACCTAGGAATTAGGATAAACCATGCCAAGTGCCACGAAGGAGAAATTCACATCGGGGGCAGGCCCTATTGATAACTACCTGGTGAAGAGGGTAAATAAAATCAATAATGATAGGAGGGCCTCTCTAGGTAGGGGAAACCCACCTGATCCTGCCCTAGATTCCCCGACCCCTTTGGTAAATCCCCCAGAGGTTGCTACCCCTGAAATGGATCCCGCTGTGGTTACCACGGTGGTAGCCCAGGTTCACTCTGAGCTTCATTTAGAAGTTTTAAATACAGCTAGTGTTGACAATGAGGAGGCACAGCCTATTACTAGACCAGTTAGAACCTGCAGGAAACAGCAAAGCAAAAGGGGGGGAAGCATTCAAAAAGAAGGGTAGATATCTCTATACCAGCAAATAACAACATAGATGAGTCTATCATAATACAGGATGAAAGTAATGTGGCTAATAATAAAATAAGTTCAGATCAATATGCCCAATTACTTCACTCTCTGGAAGCCAAGTTCGAAGCAAAAAATAGAACAGTATGTCCAACCCCTAGTGCGTAAACTCGACAGTGTTACTGCCGAAGTAAAGAGGCTAGGAGGGCTGTTAGCTAAACAATTAGCTGTGGCTGACAGTATAGAACCGGTTGGGAAGGGCATAGGGGGGGGGGGGCAGAGCAGGAAGTTAGAGCTGAAAATCAGCTGCAATCCACCCAGCCCATAACTAGAACTGACCCAGTTACCCCGGTACCTACCACTGTAGCGAGTGTAGCAACATGACCGACAACAGGGCCTAATGGTATTTCTAGTAACAATCCTGCTAGGAGAAGTACATTTATCAACCTTCCCCCGGATTGTACCCCCTATGTAGTTGTTTTAACCAATGTCCCGCCCCATGATATGCATTCAGCCCAGACACCCGAGGAATCGCATGACTCCCTCAAAAACAAAACTGTGTCGTGGTTGAAGAGGAGGTGTGGTTTCCCTATAAAATTTGCCTCTGACATTATAACAACTAAAAGGGCCAACTGGATTGGCCCCTCTAGAAAGACGTGTAATGGGGACTGCATAATTGAAAATTTTAGACACCCACAACACGTGGCCACAGTTTTGTTAAGGGCAGCTTCTATGACGTATGATGCCAACAGTATTGGTGTGCGCCCTCTTGGGTTCTTCTATAATCATCTTACCAGAGCCCCTCCACATAGTGCGAGACTGAGACCTTATACACCTGTCATGGCTCAGACCCCAGGCTCAATGCAGGGACCCGGTGGAGAGAATTATTTTAAATATGGGCCCAATATTGTCACACATAACAGATTTGATGCACTCTCTGGTCTAGAGTTGTGCGATTGACGAGAGGTTTGTGAGGGACCAGGAGACGAGTCCCCCCCAGACGTGGTTCCCTTGGTACTTGATCAACCTACATTGACTTCTCTCGATACACACTGTAACACCGCAACTATGTGCAATGTGAAGGGGAAACGGTTAAGATGATAAGTTGGAACGTTGCTGGCCTGCGTTCCAAGAGAGATGATAATAATTGGTTAAATTTTGTTAAACAACATGATATTGTGGCTCTCCAAGAGACATGGGATAAGGACTGTGATTTTTGGGTGGATGGTTTCACGTTGCATTTTGTTCCTGCATTGAGATCGTCAGCAGGTAGAGATAGAGGGGGCCTTGTGCTATTGGTATCTGTGAATGTAAGGGGGAGAGTTAAAAGGGTAGATTGTGCCTCCCATAATTTTCTTATTCTGGAACTAAGTCTCACTAATAACACCAAATTAATTCTAGTGAACTGCTATAATTCGCAGCAAGGGGATTCCCCAAATGAACATTTGGTTTGGTTGACAGATTTTTTAATTACTTATAATGTAAAGCAAACCACTTTTTGCCAATATATTTTGTTGGGCAATTATAATGTGCATCTATGTAGTCAGAACTGTCTATTAATTGATAATGATGGGCCAGATTTCACATCCCCGCAGCATTTCGAGCATAATCACAAGGGTGAAGCACTGGAGAAACTCCTGTCTAATAACGCTCTGTTTTAAGCAGGGTTTTTTTATAAAAGTACCCGTGTTACCACGTATATAGGCAGGGATTGTGAAACAATAATTGACTACATATTTCTCTCTTCAGGACTTTTAAAATATGTAATTGCTTATAATGCTATACCTTCTACTTTTAGTGACCACAATCCTGTGGTGATTGAGTTAGTAAATGTTTTTTTTCTTTTAAATAAAACTGTTCCGCCACAGGCTGTAGTGGAGGTTAATACCAAAGATCAGGGGAGGAGGTTAAATTGGAGTAAGGTTGTGCCAGAGGAGTTTTTTCATACCATCACCGCTAAGGCCGCCCAGGATTTAAACATCTGTGGAGATCCCTCCTCTAATTGGGAGGATGTAATAACCTCAAATGAAGCTATCTGCTCCCAAGTGGCTAAAGAACTAACGTCCAAAAGTCGACCAGCAAAAAATAAACCGGTAATGGGCTGGTTCGACCATAGATGTAGTAAAACCCATAACCTCCTCAAAAAAGCTCTTCAGGATCAACCTAGGAATAAAGTTCTGGTTGCTCAGCTTAGGAGAGAGTATTCAAGAGCAGTTCAGGAAAGGAAAAATTAAATTAAACACGATGCATGGGCAGAGCCTATGGATAAAGCAACCCTAAAAGATAGTGCCAAGTTTTTGTCTATTATTAATACCCCCTTCTTTTCCTGTACTCAAAATACTGTCTTAGAAGTAAAAATTGCAGGGGAGGACTGGCTGAGCCACTTTGAAAAAATATCTAGAACTGGAAAATTTTGTGGCCCCAGCCTCAGAACCCCCTGTTATGCCAGTAAGGTTTTACTTAGAGGAAGTTGTCAAAGCAATTGAAGGCACAGCAGGACGAAAGGCACCAGGCCCGGATGGGGTACCCTCAGATATGTACAAGGCAAACCCTATGTACTGGGCAAATATCTTGACTAATGTCCTCAATACCTCGGCCTGTGTAGGATTCCCTAAGTCATGGTCTCGATCAATAATAATTCCAGTGTTTAAGAAGGGTCAAAGGAGAGACCCTAGATGCTATAGGCCTATATCCTTGCTAGATTCCTCCATAAAAAACCTAGGGAAGGTTATTCTAGCAAGGATAACAGGGTGGGCTTCGGACAATAACATACTGTCCGACGCCCAATATGGCTTTAGAGCGGGGAGGAGCACGGAGGACCAATGTCTGAACCTACACCTAATTATAGCTAAATACACGAAAGCGGCTAGGGGCTCTGTTAGAACTGGGGGTCTCTAGTTGGCAGAGGTAGGTACCACTGTCCAAATAGGGACCCTTGCTTCTAGTCAGGGCAAGGAGATAACCCTCTTAGATAACCCCTGCTCGCCCTCAAGGTAGCTTGGCCTGAGCAGTCTAGGCTAACCAGAGGCAATGCGTAAAGTATTTGTACCAACACTCACAGTAACACAGTGAAAACACCACAAACTGATTCCACAACAGTTTAGGAAAATAAAGATATTTATTCTAAACTACACAAGACCAAAACGTCAAAAATTCAACACACAGTTCAGGGATATGGTTTCAAAAGAGTTCTTCAGGTTGTAATCAAAGTTCTTTAAGTTACGATCAAATAATCCACAGATGCGTGAAAAGTTCACAGTTGCGTCACGTTGACTCACAGTACCTTTTAGATGCAACAAAGTTCCACAAGCAGGAAGCTGGTGCGGTGGAAACAAGCGATGCGTTACTCCTGAGACCCTGGGGAGGCGATGCGACAGCCCCGCTGCAGCAGCGGGCGTGTGGCGACGAATCCGGTCTGTATGGGGAGGAAGGCAGCTTGCGTGGATTCCGGTGCGTAGGTTCCGTAGGAAGTCTGTTCTCGCAAAGGCACGATGCGATGATCTCGTAGGGGCTGCGACGATCTCCGGGGCGACGATGCGCGGTCCAGCGGTGATCCTCTCTCTCGCAGCTCCTCGATGCGATGGTTCTGCGACGATGCTCGCAGCGACGTGATGCGACCCGCAAGCAAGCGGTGCGGTGATCTCACCCAGCGACGACAGGCTTGGCGACGACCCTCGCAGCGATGTTCGATTCTCCCGCACCGGTCTGGTGCGTCCCGCAAATGAAGGGTGCGACGGCTCCGGCAGCGATGTCAGGCGCTGCGCCGATCTCGACCTTCGTAGCGGCGGGAAACTTCTCGCACTGTCGGGGATGCGCTCCGCAAGCGAGCGATGCGACACTTTTCAGCTTCACAAGTCTCTCAGCTTAGTCTCAAGCTTCCCAGCTCAGGTTCAACTTCTAGAGGCCCCACAACTGGATCAAGCACTCTACGAAGGACAGAACTCTCTCAGCAGAGTTCAGGGAGACTGGGGGTGAAGTCCTTTTGTTCCTGGGACTTCGTAAACAGGGAGCCAGCTCTTCTCAGGCCCTTGGAGATTCCTTACAAGACAGGGGACACAGCTCACAGCAAAGTCCTTCCCCTCTCCTTGGCAGCAAAGCAACAGCAGGTCAGTCCAGCAGAGCAACAGCAGGACAGTCTTCCTTCTTCAGAGTCAGCTTTCTCCTTGGCAGAGGTTCCTTCTTGATTTCCAGGATGATCTAATTTTCTGTTGTCAGGGGTCCTGTACTTATACCCCTAAAGTCTTTGTTCTCTCTGTGCATGTGGGCCCTGAGCCCGGTCTGAACCAGTTCTGGGTGGATCCTGAGCACTTTGTTTTGCTGGCTGCATCTTTCCTTTCAGAGTGAGGGGCAGGGTCCTCAGCCGCCCAGCAGGAGGTGGAGCCAGCATTGTGGCAGGCAGGCACAGCCCTATTCAGCCCAGGTGCTAACTCCTCCCACCACTCAGGTAGCAATTGCATTCATTCAGCCTAGTGCTGACTCATCCAGCCTCCGGGGGAATTCCCCAGCCCCTGTCACTCACAAACCAGACAGTCAATACACAAACAGGCCCAGGCACACAGAAGGGTCAGACAAGAGATCAGCAACTTTCTAAAAGTGCTGTTCTCAAACACAGGATTTAAAAACCACCTTTCCTAAAAGATGCGTTATTAAATTCTGAGTTCAGGGATACTAGATACTTATGTCCTATCTTGCTCCTATGGGAAGGAATGCTGTTAACCACTGTAGCCAGCATCCCCCATGTTAACCTATGGAGCAAGACAGCCTTACAATAGTGAAAAACGAAAATGGCTGTAATTCACTACCAGAGCATGTCACCTGCACTAGTACATGCTCTACCTTTCACATACACGGCACCCTGCCCAGGGGGGTACCTTGGGCCTTCCATAGGGGTGGCTGATGTGCACGAAAAGGGAAGGGTTAGGCCTGGTCAGCAGGGACGCGGACCAGGAGGACATGGCAGTTCTAAACTGCCCGTAGGCGCTGCAGTGGCAGGCCCGAGACACCATTTTAGAGCTACTCCTGTGGGTGGCACAATCAGTGCTGCAGGCCCACTAGTAGCATTTGTCATCACCGGCCCTGGCACACCCCGTGCACTTTACTAGGGACTTCATGGTGATACAAATATGCCAAACATGTATATCCAATCAGAATAACAATTTACATAGGGAGCACTTACACTCTGGCACTGATCAGCAGTGGCAGAGTGTCCAAAGCATCTAAACCAGCAAAAACGAATCCAGCACAGCATCGAAAAATACAGGAGGCAGAGGCAAAAAGATGGGGGTAATCACGCCAAAGATGCCAGGTCTAACAGGCTCCATTTTCCTGGGTTTTATGGACTTGTCCACGGCCTTTGATCTAGTTAATAGATCAAGGCTGTGGACAATGCTCCTGGAGATGGGCCTTGATCGGTCCCTTGTGTATTTTCTGTCCGAGTTGCATAAAGACCTAAATGCCTCAATTAGGATGACGAACGAGGGGAAATGCTTGTCAAGTTTTAAGTCGGGTAGAGGGGTGCGTCAGGGATGCATCTTGGCCCCCATGTTGTTTACGCTGTATGTAAACTCGTCTCGCTGGAGGTAAATTTGTTAACAGCCACTCCTGACATCCCGCGCATGAGAGGAACACCGATCCCGGTGCTCCACTATGCCGATGATGCTGTCTTATTCACAAGGACCCCGCTGGGCCTACAAAGATTGCTGGACTCTTTCGGGGATTTTATGAAAAGCTTGGATCTGGTAGTAAATAATGGCAAATCTCATGTTATGTCATTAGGCGTCTCAAAAAATAAAGTCAAGACCTTTTACTGTGGCAGTGAAGAAATCACCAGAGTAAAAGTATTTACATATTTGGGAGTAGTTTTTGATGATAGGGGAACTAGGTCCCCACAGCTCTCAATAAAGGTAAACGAGGTGAGAAGTTCTTCTGCTGCAGTGTTTTGGATTCACTAAAAGATTGGGGGGGAAACCCTATGAGGCGATCTTGGCAATTTATAAAGATAAGACCATATCTATCGCAAGGTATGGGGCTGCAATATGGGGGTTTACCAAACCCGACGCCATTCAAACAGAAGAAAACAAATTTTTACGGTCCCTTTTAGGCCTTCCACAATCCACAGCTACCCACTCTGTCCATCTTGAGTTGGGGATAGGATATATAGCAGATATGATTAAAATTCCCCCTATTCTGCTATGGATCAAAATTTGGCTGAATTCGAACCTTTCCCTAAACCACAAGATTCTAAAGGACTGTATCAACCTAGATAATACGAAGGAAATCCAGTGGTTGTCTTATATAAAAATGTTAGCTGTGTATATGGGGTGCCTCGAGATTTTTTTCAATCCAGAATCCCTATGTAAGGCTGACATAGCTTGGGTAAAAACAAACTTTGCTAAGCTAAGTGAGGCAGAGCGGGAAGCTGCAGAATTGTGTAAACCATCGGTCAGGGGACATGTTCTGGTCACTTTGTCATTAGCGATGTCTCCCTACTTGTCCATAGTGACTAATTCTTTTCATAGATGGCTATTGACAAAATTCCGGTTCAACCAAATACATATGGTACTTTGGGATTTGCAGGGCTGGAGTAGGCTTGAGGATGCTGCTCCAAGCAAATGTGATGACTTTTCCCCCCAAGACACCTTGCACTTTATGATCTTTTGTCCTTTGTACCATGAGGCCAGGAAAAGGTTTATTCTCCCATTACTGAATAAGATGAATTTTATTCAATGTGAACCTGCTTTACTGTTTTTACAACTGTTGGAATCCCCTGAAGTCATGTTTTGTGTCGCCAGCTTCCTTGCTGCGTCTGTTAGAAGCAGGAGGGTTAGACAGAAAGCTGCACAAGAAACTCAATCATTTTAATATAATGACTATGTATACTGATCAATGGCTTTAAACGTGGAATTGACTGTATATGATTTTTAAATGGTTTTTGCACTGTATTTTTACCCTGTATAACATATTTTTAACACATATATTAACGTTTTGTATATGTATAGCATACTTTTAGAATTTTAAATAATCGAATAAAGTGGTTTGACTTGACTTGACTTATTGTAGAGTTGTAATGTATATATTTATTATTGGAACTTTTTATTTAACAAAGAGGTAGATGTAGTGTCTTGTTAGAGATGATGGGACCAGCTTGGTTCCTGATGGACTCCATAGAATGGTGACGTAAGTGTGTGGGTGTAGGTGATAGAATTCCTGTTGTAGAATGTTCACTTAATGGCTTCACACTGAGGAATGAAGATGTGTAATACCAAGCTCCATGTATGGTGTGATCATTAGCATGTACCCAGGCTGGGGAGGACTCTATACCTTCGAAGTGAGGAGAAACTTCTATAGGCATGCCTTTGAGGTGCACACTACACAGGTGCCCTGCCATCCTAGCTTCAGACTAAATAAAGGGGGTACGCAGCCCTTTGTGTGCAAACAGGTCATAGCCTATTCAAGGGTAGGTGGGGTTGAGCCCAGCTCCTCCCTCCCACCCTGCCAATGATGGCCCATCCAGTCAAACCTGAGCTCCCCATTGTGTGTGACTGTCTAGGAGGAATACACAAAGCCCAACTGTCACCCACACCCAGTCATCTGATCCAGGGACCGGCTGCAGGCAGCAAACGGCTAAAGCTAAAATATTCTAACTTTTTAAAAGTGGCATTTTCAGAAATGCACTTTAAAATGAGTTCACCATTAGATAGAGTTTTATATTGTGATTCCATAGACACCAAAGATGAATTGGTTACCTTATCCCATTTTGAAATTATACTCATACATGCAATAAGGTAATGCTAATGTTATCCAATGAGAGAGTTTGGCCTTGCAATAATGAAAAGCGAATTTAGGAGTTTTTCACTATCCTGACATGTAAAACTTAAAAGTACATGTCCAACTTTTTTAAATCACTGCAACCTGGCCTAGGTGCTATCAAGGGCCTACATTAAGGGTGACTTATCTGTTTTAAAAATGTAAGGGTTGCCTCTCTTATTTTGCTGGGCCGACATGGCAGTTTAAATATTGCACACACAAAGGCTGTAGTGGAAGGCCTGAGACGTTTAAAGTGCTAATGAAGTGGGAAGCACAATCAGTGCTGCCGGCCCACTAGTTTCACAAAAGCAGTGCCACTTTAGTAGGGTCAAACAAGTAAATTAAATATGCCAATTGGGTATAAGCAAATCTAACATGTTTTAAGGAGGGAGTACATGCACCTTAGCACTGTCAAGAAGTAGTAAAGTTACAGAGTCCTAAGGCCAGCAAAAATAAAGTCAGCAAAAACAGGGGGTCTGAAGACAAAAAGTTAGGAGGAAACCATGCAAGGATGTCAGGACACATGTCGCCCCCTAGCTGAAAGTGGGGAGAACTACCCAACTGCTTGGGTGTGCTCTTCACTAAGGTGGAAGGACCTGGAGAGACCATCAGCGTTGACATGGTCTGTTCCAGGGCAGTGTTCCACTGTAAGTTCATTCCTTGTAGAGAGATGGACCACCTCAATAGTTTGGGATTTCCTCTCCATATCTGCATTTACCATCTGAGGGCAGTAGCGGTCGGCAGTAGGTGTTTCTATAGGGCGGTGACGTGGGCAGGAGGAGGGGCAGGGTGGGGGGAAATAATGTATGGATTACGGAGTTTTACAGGTAAGTAAACATTTAAATACATAAAACGAATTTCGTTGCGCGCACTGCATCACATTTGGTGATGCAGTGTGCGCAACGAAATTCGTTTTATGTATTTAAATGTTTACTTACCTGTAAAACTCCGTAATCCATACATTATTTCCCCCCACCCTGCCCCTCCTCCTGCCCACGTCACCGCCCTATAGAAACACCTACTGCCGACCGCTACTGTCTGAGGGGTCTGTGGTCTGTCTGAACCCAGAAGTGAGTGCCAAACAGGTATGAACTCCTATTTTTCCCTGCCCAGGCCACTGCAAAGGCTTCATTCTCTGTTGCACTCTACCTCTGTCCTGGGGAAATAGCCCCCTACTAATGAAGGCTACTGATTGCTCCAGGCCCTCTTCATTTAGCTTTGAGAGCTTGTCCCCTATGCTTTGCCCTGAGGTGTCTGTCTGCTTAATAAACTCTTGGGAGAAATCAGGGGCCTTTAGCATGGGTGCTGTGCACGTGTCCTTTATCAGGCTGTCAAAAACAGTCTTTGTGCCTCCGTCCATATCACCTGTCTGGGCTGTTTGCTGGAAGTCATCTCTGTCAAGGGTGCAACAATGTTGCCATACTCCTTGCCGAATCTCCTGTAATAACCAGTGAGCCTGAGGAAGGCTCTGACCTCAGCCTGGGTTTTGGGGGTTCCCAAGCCAGAATGATTTGGATTTTGGCCTGGAGGGGCTGCACCTTGCCCTGTCTCACTTGGTGACCCAAGTCAACCATCGAACCCTGCCCTATCTGGCTTTTACTGGCCTTGATAGTCAGGCCTGCCTTCTGAAGAGCCTGAAGCACTTCTCAGAGGTGGCTCACGTGGTCATCTCAGCTAGAACTGAAGACAGCAATGTCACCTAGATAGGTGGCACTGAACTGAAGTTCTGCAACCCACTCCTGGTTGACCAACATATGAAAGGTTGCTGAGACGTTCCTTAACCTAAAGAGAAACTGGAAGGACCCTTCTGGGTTAGGAGGGAATGCAGACTTCCCTTTAGCCCCCTAGATCAAGTCAATCTGCCAGTACCTAGACATTAATTCAAACGTGCTGAGGAGGAAACAACTAGTCTATGAGTTTGAGGTGGGGTGTGTGTCAGTCTTTGTGACTGCATTGAGCCCCAGTAATACACACAGATCTAAGTTCTGGGGTTTGAGGTTCTACGATTTTGGATTTCGTCCCGTATCTAGCCGCCATTTTGTGTCGTGTCGCCATTTTGTGTTGCCCTCCCTCAGGCAGCACGGCGAACGATGTGCTTTTGCTTTTCCAGCTGCTACGTGTCCTTTCAGTTAAAAAGTAACTCCATTGTCCTTGTTCATGAAACCCGATGTCAGGGTCTGGCTGAGTCTGTTAATCCATGTCTGGTTCGATTGATCCCTGTCTCGCAGACTATTTGCCCTCTCCTATTCTTTCCTTGTACTATCTTATCCGACTGGCCTTCGCTTTTCTCTCCTTGTATGCTCCTATTACACAACCATCCTATGAGACACACGAATATGTCCTACCACCTGCAAGAGGGGATTGTGGACACCATCACTGATTCATTTGTCGGGAGGGGTAGCACACTGGGTCCGAGAAAGGGGCGTATTTGAGACACCTGATAGCTTGTTTTTCAACTTTTCTCATTGGTTCGTTTTGTATGTGCAAAGAGTGGGATATTGTAAATGTGTTTCCTATAAAAGACTGAGCGCCACGGATTGAAGTGGCAGTCTCCTTAGAATCCACCCTGTGTGTAACTTCAGGGACAACTGTGCTTAGCTGCAGCTAATAAACCTGGCTTCCACGCTCAACGGAGTTTCTCGTGTCTCTGTTAGTTACAAGGCAGGTGAATCCGGGGATTTAGGCGTGCCCTGCGCCGCCCGGCCCATAAGGCCCGGTTCTCCAGGTTGCCCCTGGATGGGCAGCCTTGGGCTCCAACACCACTGAGCTGGACCAAAGGCTGGTTGAGGGCTCAATGACCCCTAACTCCAGTTTCTTGAAGACCTCTTCCTTGATGTTGGATCTAACTTTATCAGACAATCTGTAAAGTCTATTTTTCACAAGTGTGCTCTACTCAGTCTCAATATCATGGGTACACCATGTAGTGAGCCATAGGGTAAACGTGAATAAAAAGGCAAACTGCCCCCAACAACTGGTAGCAGTCTCTCAGTTGTTCTAGGGTCAGTGTAAAGGAGAAGCTGACACCCTCCACTGACCCATCCTGCTCCTTGAAAGACAGGAGGTCAGGAAGAGGTTCACTCTCCTCTTCCAACCCCTCCTCTGTGACCATGAACATGGTTAACTCAGGCCATTTAAAGTGGGGTTTGAGGTGATTGACAAGCAAAACTTTTAAATGATTCCAGGGAGTCGTGAAGTCCACCTCAGTCTTGCATTCTTTTTTACCTCATAGGGCCCAGATTAATGGTCTTGTAGGGCCCTGGGCTCTTCCGGATCCATCACCCACAATTTATGGCCAGGCTGAAACTTGATCAGAGTGACATTCTGCTCATACTGCTGTTTCATGTCCTCCTGGCTGCCTTCTAGATTCACCTTAGCTTGCTTCCAGAAGCACTTCAGCTGGGTCCGGAGTGCCAGCATGTAGCTGACCACATCCTAGAGTGCCTTCCTTGTAGTTTGCTCCCACCCCTCCTTAACCAGACTGAGAGGTCCTTGCACCGGGTGCCTACACAGGAACTCAAGGGGCGGAAGCAAAACCCCTCTTGTGAGGCACTTCCTAGAAGACAAACAACAGACACAGCAAGAGGATGTCCCACTTCCACCTCATGCCCAGGAGCATGCCCTTGATGGTCTTCTTGAACCTCTCAACAAGCCCATTAGTTTGTGGTGCTAAGGAGTAGATAATATGTAGGTTACCTCACACTCCTTTGTTTCTGTGGTCTGATATCATCTTTAGGGAGTCCCATATAAGTAAACATCCCCATCAGTATCAGTGCAGGTAGGTTTTCTAAGCAGTAAAATATTCCCTCGTAGGTTCCAGGGCATCCCCCTCAGGTTTAACCTCCTCCCAGATCATGAGAGTTTCAGGGGCAGGTTTTCCAAGCCCCTTACCTTTCCTCTTTTTTGGCAGACACCTGGACCATTCTATCCATTCTCCAGGTGCTCCTGACTCCCCTCTCGGGCAGCCATATACCATGTGGTCAGTCACACCCACTCAGGCAACCTTAACATTTCCAAGTGCGACCTGAGTTCCACCTTCTTGCAGATGGTGTACTCCAGGTCATTAGCAAACTGACAATCCACAGGCATGGATGGACTCACAGCTACCCTTAAGGAACCTTAGACCCCCCACCTCCAAGGGAACCAGAACCACTAGGTAGTGACTCTCATTGTTACCAGCTGTAGCAACTTGGTGTAACACATTAGGAACTACCTGCTCTGAGGTCACCATATGACATCTCACTCTTGTCATGCTGGCTCTAGTGTCTCATAGAGTCTCCAACATCTGCCATTTGATGGTGACCCACTGCCTATATTTCGTAGTGGTATTGGGCATGTGAGGTCTCTGCACCATCTCTTTGTCACCCTCGGACACAAGGGTCACCTCTATATTGCCCCTAGCACTAACTGTCAATTTTCTCCCAATCGCTACACTAGCCAGCCCCATTGACTGTCCGCAAGTGGGGGGACAGTGCCTGCTTGGGACACTTTGACTGTCCGCAAGTGGGGGGACTGTGCCTGCTTGGGACACTTGACATCCCCCTTTAAGCGTCCTTTCTGTTGGTGCTCATAGCACTTGGGGATTACCTTCCATGATGACTTACAATCAGGGAACTATTTCTTCTTTTCCTCAGTTGGGGGTAGGAGTCTTGGCTGTGAAATTGATTTGGGGGCTTTAGAGAGCACCTTAGTTTTATTTTTGTCTCCTCCTTCATTCTTCTGGTGGGAACCCTGTCTACACTTGTAGTAATCCCCTCCAGATACCCTTTTGTGGACCCTGGTGCAAACCCAGTTGTCTACCTCCTTAGCAAGCACCATGGGGTCAGTGAGTTTACTATTAATTAGGTGTTGGAGCAGATCTGCAAAACAAAGACTGAACATGTGCTCTTTTGCAAGCAAATTGTACAGATCCTAATAATCCTTTACTCTACTGCCCTTCACCCAACCATCTACTGGCGGTCAAAGGAATCCACACATTTCACCACTGTCTGCTGGGCTAGATTCTGACTGTCTCTAAACATCTGCCTGTATTTCTCTGAGATGTATGTATGTATGTATGTATGTATGTATGTATAAACCGTTTTGTAATGCGCTCCGTTACTTGGGAGTATCCTGGCGAGTTTGGGAGAGGCGGAGACACAGAACAGCGTGAAGACCGCTTAGATTACACTCTTGAATAGATGGGTTTTCAGATTTTTCTTGAATAACGTCACAGTTTGCATAGAGCGCAGCTGGAGAGGAAGAGCGTTCCAGGCCCAAGCCACGATCACGGAGATCGACTGACCGCCGAGTCTGGCTCGTTTAAAGCGGGGAAGAGACAGTTTAAACAGAGTAGATGATCTGAGGGTGCGGGCGGGGGCATAGCAAGTGAATCTCTTTCTCAGATACAAGGGGCCTTGATCATGGATTGCTCTGAACGCGAGCACCAGGGACTTAAACAGAATGCGCTGTGCAACGGGAAGCCAACGAAGAGTGTGCAGATCAGAGCGCACACTCTTCCATCTAGGGATGTTGAATAGAAGACGGACAGCAGCATTCTGAATAATTTGCAGACGTTTCACCAGGTAGGCCGGAATGCCACTGAACACTGCATTCGCATAGTCCAGCCTTGCCAGTATGAGAGCCCGAGCAACCGTCTCCTTGGCATCCCTTGGGAGCAAAGGGAAGAATTTGCGAAGCATTCTCAGCGTGGCAAAGCAGGTACCCGTCAACTTCGTAATATGGTCCTCGAATCTGAGGTCCTATGCAAACCAGATGCCAAGGTTTTTCGCAGGTCTCCCCATCTCTTTTGGGCTGGGAATGTTTGGGGGCCACAGCGTATTCCTGAACGAGGGGGGAAAGGAACCATAAAAGAGCACCTCGGATTTGTCCTCATTGCACTTCAGCTGGGCCTGAGTTAACCAGCGAAATACCGAGGACAGACACAGATGGACTGCCGACGTATCCAGACTGTCGTCTGGCCAGGTAAACAGCAGTTGGGTATCATCTGCATACCCTATGATCTTAGCCCCATACTGTTCCGCTAGATAAACCAGGGGGGTGATGTAAATGTTGAACAGTAGGGGACTAAGAGTGGATCCCTGAGGGACCCCTGTGAGAAGTGGTTTAGGCTCTGAGGCGTGGGGTGGCATCCAGACCTGCTGTGTCCTATCGGAGAGAAAAGAGGACAACCAGGCCAGAACAACCCCCCCAATACCAATAGCAGACAGCCTGGCGAGGAGGAGCTCGTAGGGGACAGTATCAAATGCAGCAGAGAGGTCCAATAAAATCAGGACCGCTCTGCCACCTCCGTCTGAGATAAGGCTATACTTCCTGACAAGGGCCTCCTTCATGGAGAGATACCTCATCCTATCTCCCTCCTCTAGGGCCAGTAGGGTATCCTTCCCTTTGCTAGGGATTTGCATGCTTCCACAGACTAGCCCACAATCCTCCTCAAGGATGCTATGCATCTGTAAAGCAGTCTCATAAGCTTTGAACCACTTGTCAATGTTATTCTCCGTAACAAAGTCTGGTCACTGACCTTTAGGAATATGGACCCTCTTGTCTCTAGAAGGGTTTGCAAGTATGCTGCCCCTATCACTGGTGGACTCTGCCTGTCTGGCTTTGAGGTCCAGGTCCCTCAGAGTCAGCTCATGAGCTAGTAACAACTTTTTTTCCTCCAAGGCTCTCTCTGTGACTCAGCTTGCTTCTCCTCCAAGGCCCTCTCAGCCTTTGTCTTCTGAATGGACAAAATTCCCCTTCCTCCATTATTAACTGGGCCATCTGAAACCTGAATTCTCTCTCCTCCTACCTCCTCTCAGCCACCTTCTCTGGGAACAGGCTGCGGGAATACATAGTACTCCCTGCCCTGGCAGGGAGCTCCACACCAGTGGTCAAGTCATCCTCTCAACTGCAAGTTGCACCACAAGAAGGTTCTCTCCAGTCCCTTCTATCTCATTATCCTCTCATGTTCCTTCAACCAGTGACTGATGGAATTCTGAGCAATCCCTCAGTGTCTTTTGGAGCTTCACCTTCCTGGTGGTGCTCATAGCTGGAAATCCCCGATCCTTACAGAACTCCTTGAGCTGAGCTATAGTGTAGCTATCTATGTTGGCCAGATCAAACTCCATTCTTGCAGGTGTGGTCTCAAGCGCAACAGTCAAAGAGAGAATTTAGAAGAATCTTATAGGCCAATCAAGGAGTATTTAAAATTTGAATTAGTCTCAGATATGGGATGGTAGGGTATATTAAATCACTAGATGGTGGTCAGGGCTCGACATACCAGGAAACCCCAGCACAATGTGCGGCTGTCATTTACCGCAGTCGATTGGGAGGACGCACGTTAGGTAGCGGTCAGCCCGGAGCGATAAGCACGTGTTGCAAATCTTGGAGTTTACATCGTTGGCGCTCATCAAAGACTTCTTATGTTGCCGGTCTAGTTTCTCACTAGTTAGTGCAGGCACGAGGACAGGCTCAGCAGTGAAGTGCGTTGGCGGCATTCTAAGCTATCCTCGTTCTATTATGGAGAGAACTTGTTAGCGCATTTCGTCAGAGTCAGACCTTAGGAATTGAGGATGCCCTTGTTAATTTAAAGTGTTGTGTAAAAGTACGAAAGTACTAAATCTTTAGAGGTTGGAGTAGTGTACCTCATAGTACTTTTTTGTAGGGCAATCTTTGTTAAAAGGAATGCTCTTTTTCTAAAAAGTGAGAGCATCCAGATCCACCAATAGGGTAATATGGAATAGAGGATAGATTTCTATTTTGTTTGATTTTTTGGGGGGGATTTATGTCTAGGTTGAAAATTAAAAATGATGTATTGTATATAATAATATACAAGTGTATAAATGCATACATAGAGAAATACAAAAAGTGTTTAAATACATCCAACTTGCCCTCTCCTTTCTTCTCCTTCCCCCCTTCCTTTTTACTTGCTTTTTGCATATAGATACAAATGTTTTGTCTAAAAGACTTTTGCTTGAACTGCTTTTTGTCCATGATCTGAATTGCCATTTGATTAATCTAAAAGTGAATCTCGGTGGGAGGAATAATTAAAGTTTTCCTCCGCCTTACTGTGTAGTATATATTCGTTCCAACGCATTGTTTGTATTTACTTGTGTTTATTTACCCAGATGTTGTTGGATTACTTGGGTTACCCCTTTGATATAATTGGGCCTCATAACAGCATTTTATTTGCTATTACCATAAATTAAATAAAGATACTGCAGAATTTTAAAGGAGTCAATACATTTCAAAAAGTAGATTCACACTACATAGATTTTAAATTACAATATGTAAAAATCCCCAAATGTTAGTCACTGTTCTGTGGCGGCATCTAGAGATGTCAATTATAACACAAATGCTTTGAGACTCAGTGCCCTGATGGTTTCCTCAATATTTATTTCATAGAGTGAATCCTCATCGCGGTGAGCCTGGCAGGTTTGTCTACATATGTAACCATCCTTAAAGACTGTCTGTTATAGTAGTCCTTTGTGATGTGATAAGCTATATTGGGTCATTTCACATTCACACTCCAGCTAATTTGAGTAATTGCAGCCCTCTGCAGTGGGCACATTAACCTAACAAACTATCTCTTTCCTGGAAACAAAATAACGAGATGTAGAGGAGAAATATTGTCTCACCAGGCTATATTTCTCAATAGGCCAGAGTAGGCTAGAGCAAAGTCACTCAAATGTAAGTCATACCTGACTTGCGATAACTCTGCCCCAGCAAAATAGTCTAATCAAAACACTATGTCATATTGGAATCTAGAGTTTCCTGATTAGGCATTGCTTCTGAATGACTGGTAGGTTTAGGTAGTGACAGCCACTTATGTATCAAGAATAGGAAACATCATGTACATTTCTGGCTTAAGAACAACATGACTCAATGTTCTGTACAGATGTGCAATCTCTTCATACATCAAATTCTTGCTTGACATTGACATACTATGTTTGAAAGGTAAAAAGGGAGTTCATTGAATTATTAGCCCCTCAGCTGTGACAGGGAACTGGTATTGGTACCACCTATCATATTAGCTCCTCACACAACTCGGTGGCATCCCACAGGGGTCCACCATACCCTCTCTATTGTTCAATATCTACCTAACCCCCTTACCAAACTTGATTTAATCATTCAACCTCACCCCTTACATCTATGTAGATGGCACCCAAATATTTATTTTAAAGGATGGTCTGAAAGACATCTACAATTTAAAAAACTTGATGATTGCCTTCAAACTTAAACACATGGATGATAAATAATCATCTACAGCTAAATACTGCAAATACAGAGCTTATCACCTCCAGTCATTGACGAAAATACCCACCTACCCCCATACGGCCTAAGGAACATTAGGCCACTCTAACATTTTTATAAAAAGTCAGAAACTTATGAGTAAACATGAATTCAGACCTACATTTGACACCACATGTTAACACTGTAAGACAGAGTGCCTTATAGACAATGAAAGCACTATATTTTATCCTCCCATACCAAGGATAGCAGCAGGAAGCGCAAGCCATCCCCACACTTGTACTGTCCTGACTATGCCAACAGCTTATATCTTGGCACACCCACATTCACCACACACAAAATACAACTCACCTTAAATGCTGCTGCAAGACTTCTTCTCCACCTCCACCCAAGAGAAAACATAACTTGAGTCTTGAAATCACTCCACTGGCTACCTAAAGTAGGAAGGGCAATATTTAAGGCACATTGCATTGTTCAGAGAGCCTCAAAGGAAAAATACCACTATAACTACAATCTAAATTCAAGCAATATAAAAAGGCCAATACGCTCCACGCGTTCACCACTTATCATTATACTACCTTACCATAAGAAATTTGTAGGAGGCACTGCTTTCACAGTACAACCCACCAAGCTCTCGAGACTCACTACCTACCACACAACCCAGCATTCGAAGCATCCAGGAGCATATACACTCAAGAAAACAAATTGAAAACATGGCTATTTCCATGTCAACTAAAGGACCACACATATGGCTAACAGAACCGGGAAAGACAGCTACACCCCCACGTAAAATAATTGTTGCCATTTACTAAGCCATGCAAAGCCACTTTCCTTGGCTTTGGGGGTTTAGTTTATAAAAAGTAACACAAGGCAGCACATATCGCTGCCTTGCATTAGGAAGGCATTCCATGGGTGGAACATGGGCATCCCAAATGCATCCACCAATGGATTTTGGTGCATTACCAGATTTGCTAAAGCTAATAAACCTGGGAATGCAGCAGAATGCTACGTCTTCCCTAGCGAGGCGCATCCTGCAGAATTATCTTGATGTCTCCTTGATACTTCCTCATTCTATGTGTGCTGCATTCTACAGCGCATATAGAAAGAGGAATATACCTCTAAGTATTGTTTTTGTGCAGATAGATATGGCTTCCTCCACAAAACCAATCCTTCCCTTAACGCAGGCACCCATGACCTATTGTGCAAGGGTGACTGCATTGTCTCTAGGCTTCCCATAATGCACCAGTGCTATGAGGCAGCAGAGATACAGCTCATCCTTATAACTATGGCACATTTCTGCTGTCTGCTTTTCACACAACACAGCACAGGAAGATACTTTCCTGTGTTAAGTTGGGTGAAATATAATCAAATCCGCCCCAAAATTTCTTATTGGACAATCTAGTGCAGTAACCAGCTAAGCTAGGTATAATCACAAGAAATACCGTAAAGGGTCCGACAGAGTATTTCAATGATGCCAATGTACTAAAACACCATGAAGTCTGCATGTGTGTCGCTCACACCTCATTATCAACCACTCTGCTGAGGGCTACATCTCATAGCACGGTAACCGCACCTCATTGGTCATCATGCACGACTTGGAAACACTTCCCACATCGTATCACAAAACAAAGACAACACCCTTTGAACAGCACACAACCCTACATGATGTAGCTTGCTGCTTGTGTAGGTAAGCATTTCAGTTCCACACACAGGGATTGTAAGCACTATACAAGTGTGCACTACAATACAATATAACATTTATCATGTTAATCATCAAGATTTTTTTTATTCTATCAAAATCTTTGTTTCCATCACACTTCCCAATTGTAAAACAATATGTGCTTTATTTGTGCTTTCATAACTGCTAGTATATTGAAATATGTTTACAGTTAATTTATAGGTATTTACATTTTTGTAAATTATAAACTTAATGACATCCTACAGTATTTCATTTTGCACTCCCTATCCGCAAGGCCATTAGAATTATGTGATGCTGTGTTGTTTACCACATAAGTATGATTTTGCTACATTGGTCACATAATCCGTCATCTTCTGTGTAATCTGCAGATTTTAACAAAAATACTATTTTCTTTCTCACTGAAACAGATCAAAAGTTACTAAAAATGCAAAAACGTGCTGTTGTGCTGTGGAAGGTCCTTTGCAATGGCTGATGGGCTATCTTTCAGTTACTTACAGGGTTCACTGACACAATATCAAAACCATAAATATTGTGATACTAAAATATCATGGCAAGAATATCGATCATAAACATTTCAATTTTCTCTACATATAATGGTAAGTGCAAAAATATCAAAAAAGCTATTGTTTTACACTAATATTGAAAATGATATACAACATATCATTTTCTACTATATATGTAGTTTAAATAAGTAAAACTTAAAAATGTTAACATATAACAATGTAAATGTAATATGTTTAAATAATATTTAAAAATATATACACTATATATATAAATATATATTTTTTAAACAAACACACACACACATATATCAAAGTATCTTTGTTTATATACACATATATAATGTAAAACTATAAAAAAATTAATCTTAATTTGTATTATAATTTTAATATTGTTTTTAAATTTACCAATATAACAAATATCTGCCTCTCTCCCTCTCGCTCTCTGTAAATATGTAGCGCCACTTTACTAGGGACTTATACGTAAATGAAATATGCTTCCATTTCTAACGATAATGGCATTACTCCTAGTCCTACTCCCTCGCCTTCCTTCAGTACAAATGAGGCCCCGCCTCCCACCCAGACCCACCCCCAGCATAAAAACTCTGCCCGCCCCCACCTCCACCTGTACACAAACAAGCCGAGCTAGCACTCAGTTGAACCGCACCGGGAGGGAGGGAGGGTCCTTGAAGGAAGGCGAGGGAGTAGGACTAGGAGTAATGCCATTATCGTTAGAAATGGAAGCATTACCTCCCGTCCCTCCCTCGCCTTCCTTCAGTACAAATGAGGACATAGCAAGCAGAAGAAAACGGGGACGGACAACTGAGTGACAAAGAACACAAAACAGTGCCCAAAACACAGCAGATCAACATCCCTGGCCTCGCAAAGAGGACAAGACTCTGAGGCCCGAACCCCCACCAGAGGAAAAGCCACCAAGACTGCGGACCGAAACCAACAACCCCACGGAGCGGGGGAAGGCAAACACCGGAGTCGGACCAAAGCGAACAAACAGAGTCCACCACCCGGAAGGACACCACAACCAGCAGGCACAACAGCAAAAGAGGCCGGACAGCCAAACAGAGCAAACGAGACTCCACAGCCAAGGAAGGAGCAGGACAGAACACAGGCAAAACCACCCCATGACAGAGCGAAAACGCCGAGCCACCGGAGGGACAAGGGACGGAACCGGACCCAAAACCAGCAGAACCATACAGACCAGACAGAAGGGAACGCACAAGACAGGGCCCAAACACCCCCAAGTGCCCCGCAGGGGCGACAGCAACCAAAAAACAAGGCCCAAAAGCCGAGAGTCGCAACCCAAGTCCCAAAGGAGCCCAAAGGGCAGACCGGACAGGACTTCCAACACAAGCAGCAAAGACCCCGAAGGGAAGGACACGACAGGGCAGGGAATCAAACACACCAGACCCGGTAAAGAAAACCAGGCAACAGACCCCAGGCAACATGCAAGGAAGCCAGAAGCACCAAGAAGCAGGAAAGCCGCCCCCCCTGCACCCGCAGAGGAGCCACCGACAATCCCAGAAGAGCCCCAGAAGGAGCGAACCGCTACACAAAAAGGAGGCCAGCACCAAGGGAACAACACCAGAGCAGAACCCCGGGCCGAAAGGGCCAGCAAACACCAAGCATAGGACAGCCGAGAGGAGGACCGACGGGAAGCCCGCAAGCCACCGCCAGCCGGCTGAGAACCCCCAACCCAGCCAAGGCCAGCCGCACAACCGCCAGGCAGCAGGGGCAAGCCCCGCACAGAACCCAGGGGAAGGGCACGTAACATCAAAGGGCACGGAACCCCAGGAAGGAACCCTCACTGAGCCCAACACAACCCGGACAGGAGAGGAAAACAAGGAGTTCAAGGCCAACAGGGAGCAACCAACCCCCTAGAACAGACCCACAGGGCCCGCACCAGAAACGCCCAGAGCAGCAGAAAAGCAGCGAGGGGGAAGGGGAAGGCACACAGAAAAACCCAGAGGCCAAGGAGAGGGCCAGCCGCCGACCACCCCAAGACCCGGGCCCCTGGCCCAGAGACCAGAACCGGGCCACCCAGGCGCCGCAACAGGACCACCACAGGGAGGCCCCAACGACCCACCAACAGGCTGGACACAGGGAAGGAGTGAGAAACCCCAGGAGGAAGGAGGGACCCAGCACAACAGAACAGCCAGCACACAGGCCACCCGCCAAAGGCAGAGAGCAGACAGCCCCAGCACCCAGACCAGAGTCCACAGACACAGGACACAGGAAACCAAGGATCAAGGACCAGAACCTGGACCAACCCGACCACGGCACAGGACTAAGCCACCGGACGACAGACTGAGCCAACACCCACGGACCCCGCAGAGAGCCCCGAAAGGGCACCAGGGCAAGCCCGAACGCCACAAATCCGTCAGCAAGAGGACCCCCGGGAGACCAGCAGGAACCGGAACCCAAACAGAACCCAGCAAAGCCAAGGACAGGCTGGCGATCGAAGCCACCAAAAGCGGAGCCGGAGGAGCCAGTGAACAACCGGCCAGAAGGCAACATCGGCCGAGCCACCAGGAGAGCACCCCCGGGGACGGACCGACAAGGGCAGCAGGGACAACAGACCCCGGAGACCAACCCAACAGGAGCCAGATGGACAGGCAGAGAAGAAGAAAACGAGCCCAGGCAACCAGAAACACCACAGGAGCCAGGCGCCCCAGGACCCGCAGCCACAGGACCGCCCAAGGAGCCCCGGGACAAAAAGGCCCAAACCCACGAAGGAAGAGAGACCAGGCACCCGGACAAGGGAACGGGGCCGAGCACAGCCCGAAGACGGCACCCCGACAAACCCCAGGCCCAGAGAGGGGATCAGCGAAGACACACCCCGGGCCACCAAAAGCCCGAACACCAGAAGAACCACAAAGGACCTCCTGAACAGACCGAGCAAAAAGACACTCCAGCCGTAAGTCGCAAGAGGCCGACCAGAGAAGGAAGAGGGAACACCCCTGCCGTAAGATGGAGAGCCACGAGAGCAACCGGACATGCCGGAAGACCCAGGCTGAAGGCCCGAGGCCGAAGGGGAAGGACGCAACCCAGAAAACGTGCATACCACACGCAGAGCCCGCGGAAAAGCCGCCCGAAAGGCCAACACACGGAAGGGAACCGGCCGAAGCCAGGAGCAGACCCCCAGGAGAACCGGAACAGGCACAAAGCCGCCGGACACCATAGCCCCAGCAAAAAATCGGGCCGAAGCCAGGAGCAGACCCCCAGGAGAACCGGAACAGGCACAAAGCCGCCGGACACCACAGCCCCAGCAATAAAACGGAGCGGGCCCCAAACCCTAGCCCCACCGACAGGAACCCAGCAGAGGGAACAAAAGGCAAGCAAACAGGACACCCAGTCCAGGAGAGCCACCCAGCAGGAACCGGAGACGGGCACCGGCAGAGGAACCCCAACGAACCGGAGGAACCGGCACCAAGCTGACCCAGCACCCATGAACCACCGCACATAGGACCCTGTCAACAGAAACGTCCCGCAGACACAGAGGAGGAAATGCCAAAGACGACCACCCACTGACAGGGAATGGACCAGACAGCAGTGACAGGAACCCAACAGGGCACGGCACCCAGAAAAGGAGGCAGCAAGCCAGGGCGAACAAAAGGCCAAAACCAAGAGCACCCGAAAGCCAGAGGAGACACCCACAGTGGGGAGAATGGAAAGGCCCCAGTGCAAGGCACGCGGGAAAGGCAGAACTCCCCATCCCAGGCAAGGCAAACAGAGGGCCAAGGTGGCGACACCCAGCTACCACGAGCCGCCGATGCCAACTCCATGAAACCCAACATCAAGGAGGGCACAGAAGAAGCAGAGAACAGGCCAACCAGCGCAACAGCAGCAGCCAAGCAGAACATCAGACCCACCAAGCAGCACGGCCAGGACAGAGTCCGGCAGCACAACGGGAGGAAAGGGGCGACCACCACCAAGAAGCAAAGCCACTGGAGGAAGAGAGGGATGAGTAGCACAGAAGCTAAACCCCAGACACCACCCGAGCGCGCAAAGAAACCCGAAAACTTTCCAGGATCAACACAGCGCAGAAGGAACACAGAGGGCAGAGGAGAGACCGCCCTACGGCACGACACACAGGCAATCGCCAGCCGGGCAGGCCACAGTGGACAGAGCAGCGCACAACAGTGGGAACAGCATGGAAAAACACCACGCACGGGCAACGCATGCCACACCCATAGCACCATACACCACACCGGGCACGAAGGTCAAGCCCTAATCAGAAGGGCCGGAAACAGCATAGAAAGAACCCCACAGTTCCAGCCCAGCAGGAAAAGAGCAAAGCCCCCCCAACCCCCGACCAGCGCAGGAGTTCAGCGAAAAAGTCATGACAAGAACCCAGCGCCCTACGCAACGCCAAAGGCGGCAGAAGGACCCCCCAAATCCCAGGAAACAGCCCCGAACAGGAGCCTCAGGATGAAGATGGGAGGGCACAGAAGCCACCCGCCGAACCCCAGAACACTGGACAGAGCAGCCTCATCCAAGTCAAGCAACAGAAGCAGACACGAGAGGCAGAACACCCCCATACGGAGCCCATGCGGCCAGGGCACCCCAGGGGGACCGGAGAACCAGCAGCAGGGAAGAGGCAGCAAGCCCCAACAACCCCCAGCGACCCAGGGGCAGACAAGCGCCAAGAGCACCACCCTTTTTGAGCACAAGCTTCGCATGTATGAGGCCCCGGGTTCAATCCCCGGCATCTCCAGGAGTCACTGTTCTGTATCTTGGCTATTTCCAGAAGGCTAGACTGCCATCTTAAGGAACATGGAGCAGCGGCCGGAGACGCACCCCAGGCAGCCAGAGCCCGAGCCACCAAAGGCACGAGAACCGCCGCCAAGCCACAGCACCAAGGGCCGCACTGCAGGGCAAGAGAACCACCCAAGCAGGAACAAAATAGGAAAAACGGGCCGAAACCCGCCCTACCTGGCCTCCGAGAAGACAGCATACCGGGAGGAGGCAGCCACACAGCCCGACCCGGAAACGCAGCCCCAGACACAGGAGGACCGCCGGACACCGCCGAGGATTCCTGAGCCACCGCTCCGCCCCCACACCACGAGGGAGACGAGGAGAGGAGGCACCGCCAGGAGAACGCTGCAGAGGGCACCGCCGTAGCAGAGAACCAGACCGAAGACTCCCCGGCACCGCCACAGGGAGGAGCTGAAAGGTAAGTCCCACTAGGGAGACAGAAAAAAACAGGTGGAGGTGGGGGCGGGCAGAGTTTTTATGCTGGGGGTGGGTCTGGGTGGGAGGCGGGGCCTCATTTGTACTGAAGGAAGGCGAGGGAGGGACGGGAGGTAATGCCAATTCGGTATAAGCCAATCTAACATTTTTTAAGGAGGGAGAACAAGCACTTTAGCACTGGTTAGCAGTAGTAAAGTGCACATAGTCCTCAGGACAAGAAAAACGAAGTTAGCAAAAGCAGGAGGCCTGAAAACAAAGGGTTAGGGGGAACCACGCTGAGGATAACAGGTCTAATAACAACCATTTACTCATAGAGCAGCCTTGCATACAGTCCTGCATATCCAGTCATCTCAAACAGTTGAGAAATATCATGATATAATGGGGGTGTTCTTATACTGCTATACAAGCTTTTAAACTGAATGGGCAATGTTTCCAGATGTTCTTGCAGTGTATTCCGAAATATCATTTTCGAAAACTTTCTGATTGAATAAAAAGTGTTTCCAGTGGCCTGCACAAACTAATATGCAGAAATACAAATCCTAAACCTGAATGAAGTCTTCTACAGTTCTTAATGTTGCAGGCAATCGCAATATTTACTCTGCAGCTGCATATTTTTTCTGACTGTACAATTTACACTTAATAAAGTGGACGTTTAAAAAATGACTCACTGGCATTTCCCATCACCAGTGAGCCCTGGAAACAATAAAAATAGATTTTGAACTATAACATGCACCAATTATAGAATTATGACCTTAAGCCGCGGTTGCATAATGCATTTCTCATTCTTGTGCTTAAAATTATATAGGGAACTCTTATTATAATGTGCATATGTTTTACAGCTAAAACTGTGATCATTTATCAATTTATTTTAGTTCAATACTTGTAGCTGTACAATTGTTTAATGTGAGGGTTTAAGCTCAACCTCTCTCCGACTCAAGTGCTGTTCGGGAAAACAATTGTATTTCTATTAATTTAGTTTATCCTTTTCTACATTTTTCTATGGGGCAACTCCACCAATTAAGGGCCGGATTTAAGAGTTTGATGGACTGGTTACTTCATTGCAATTTGTGGATATTCCTTCCGCATTATTACAACTGTATTATTCCTTATTACAAGTGCCATAGGATATAATGCACTTTTAATAAGTCGGCTAAACTCTCAACCAGATCCTTAGTTGTCAGAGTTCTTCAGGCAAAACAACTGTAGAGGTAGAGGCCTCAGTTTTCAAAGTAATAGAAACTTAAAGTAACATGTGACACAGGGTTCCAAGGGACCAGCTACCACCATAGGACCAAAGTTACACATGTCATTGGCTCAGAAAGAAATGGCCCACCATAAAGTTTGGATAAACAGATTTAGGCCCAAGAAAAATGAAGATCAACAGGAAAGAGGAATGTGGGGATGAGGAAAAAAGGAGGTAAAGCAGTGACTCCTAATTTTAAGAGCTGAAAGTGTGTGCAACCTGATAGTTTTATTACATATATTAAATATTCAGGTTGTAGGATGCTAACATTATTGTTGCCAACTTGAATTAGATTGTGGCTTCTAGAGCGAGCCAGAGATGTGTTCTTACTACCAGAGTGAGATGAATGAATTTGCTTGTTCCTGAAATTAGTTTTGAACTGGAGTCCAAGATTGCAGTGAGTGGTAAGAAGGTGGATTTTAGGACTCCTGCTAGGGCAGTATTGCCTTGGTAATTCTAGGATATAACCATGGCTTGGTAAGTCAATTGTTTCATGAAAGCTTGTAGTGTCTCTTAATGATTAATGAGGACAGAGGGGAACTTGTTGCTGTTTTTAAGACGTAGATAATCTGTTATGTCATTGAAACATCAAGGCCAATTAAAAAAAAACAAGTGATTTTGCTTAATTGGACAGAGATCAATGAAGGAGATTAAAGTCTGTCTTTTTGCAACTAAGTCTAAGATGTGATACCAGTGGAGTGTGATCCCTTCACTGAACCTATCCAGAAGTATAGGTTTTACATAGCTTTCACTAAGCAATAGAATTGTAGACAACCCACATTATCCATAGGTGCATCTTGTCAAGCAGAAAACGAGAATATTTGGCTCAGGTTATGTATTCCCAATATGGTATAAATTAGACTAAGGGCCTGATTTAGAAGTCAGCGGAGGGAAACACTCCATCACAAACTTGACGTGTATCCCATCCAAAGTATTACGGCCACATTTAACCTATTGGGATCTCAATATGGAGGTTGGGATATCAGTCATGTTTGTGATGGTGCATTCCCTCTGCTGACTTCTAAATCAGGCCCTTTGTGTTAATCCCTAATATGGCATATTTGGCATGGGAGTTAAGGCTTTCTTCAAAACTTCACTGTTAGATCATGGTGAGGATCCTTCGAAATAGCAGCCTCAATCAGATGTGAACTTCATTAATATGACACTGTCAATTGAGACTGAAAATCGATTTGCAGACATTTCTCAATGAGGCAAACACTAACACACTAGTAGTGCCGGTATTTTGCCTACTGTGATTGCCATTTTTTTTTCATTTTTTTGGGGATCCCCCTCCCAGTCCCCCAATACCCTCTCCATCCTGCCCACTGACACGCCTGGGCATACTCAAACCCAGAAAGACAGCTAACTGTCTGGCACCACCTAACGGGGGCGTTCTTTCAAATGTCAAAGAAAAGTGACTAGGCTGCTGTGCCTGTTAGGGGCAACAATTAAGGCTCTCAGAGAGCTGTGAGCACTTGAATTAACCATCTGGAAAAGTGCCAGGTTGCTGACCAGGATAGATGGGACAGACAGAGTGATGATGTGTCTTCTTTGGATTGGGCAGAGATGCCAACTTTCTGGAAATTGCCACCTTCTCTTAAATACTCATGCACAAAGGAGAGCCTTTTGAGACCATTCTGGGACGTAAGGGAAACCCTACCTGAAGAAGAAGAACTGGCTGGAAAAGAGAAGGTTCCTGACTTCTGCTAAAGAAAAGCTTTCAAGGACTCTTCAATATTAATGGAAAGATTCATGGACATCTGACCAGTGGTGCTGATATTACACCCTATTCCATCTGTCAACTGTAGTGGGATGGACTTGTTTAGGACCCTGAAAGAGGGAGCTAGCTTGGAACATCTGTGGACTGGTCATTTCGGAGGACAACCCTCAAAATTGGTATCTTCTGACTCCTACTGGACACGTTTGGGGCCTGGTGGGTTCAGACAGAGAGGGTAATTTGCCTTCATGGGAGTGTATAGAGCCTACTCCCACACCAGCACTCACACAACTGTGCCAGCCTAGTGGCGAGCTCACTAGGTTGTATGGTCTTGGGCTACCACACAACCCCTGTTTACTACACTCTGTGTGCTGCACAAGAGTAGTGGGGGCATTTGGGTTAAAGGTTAACTTTACTTTTTGCAGAAGAATAAAAGGTTAGCAGCCTTGGTGGGCTACCTCAGCTAATTCAAAATTGTTCCATAATCCTTGGTGCTGGCTGAAAACAATGCATATCTGCCTTGCCATACCCAAAGGAGTGCACTGGCAACACTAAGAGGGTCATTAGGATGGCGGGTGGTCTTTGCCCGCCCGCCATCCTCGTGGTAATAGGGACCGCCCGCCATAAGGGCGGTGGTCCCTTGGGGGGTATTAGGATGTGCCCACCACATTGGCGAGCACAACCTGTATTTTTAGCATTATGGCGGGTGGTGCTCTCTGCACCGCCCACCACAGTGCTAAAAATACATTTCATCATTTGCATTTACAAAGCGGCAGGCACCGCGCGGTGACTGCCGCATTGTAAATGCAAATGAAGGGGGTACCACTGGTACCCCCGTGTTCACCCCCCTACTCAGTCAGTCAGTCGAAATACTTTATTCGATTTTAGATAAAATCATAAAAAGACATACATTCCATACATATTCAAATTTTAAAATACATTTACAAAGATTGTTTCAATACAATTTGTTCAGTAAAAAACTGTTAAAAAGGGAATTTGTGCAAAAAGGCAAAGTACCACATACTAAATAACAATATGGGCTGCAGGGGGTGGGCGGTCATTAGGAACTGTCTATTGTTGCATTACTTGATTTAATGCGTGATGCTGCTACCAAATAATTTCCTATACAGAATATAGTGTGAATGTTACTCATAGACTGGAGGTAAAGAAGAGCTGGTCTAGCTTGTATGAAACCAGCTTCCCTCAAAATTGGTAGCAAATATTTTTTGCGAGGAACTGAAAATAAAGAGCAAAACATGACGAAATGCATGGTGTCCTGGGTTGAAAAGTTGTCACAAGAGCAGGGAGGGGCTGACTCTGGTCTGGCCCAAGACTGATAATTGCCCAAATAATAGTGGATCAGGTTAAATCTAAACTTAATTAAGAGGAATCTGTGGAAAGGCCTAGTAACAATGCTGAGGTAGGGTTCCAGTGAGGTGGAGCTTTTTAATATGTAATGAGACCTCACAGAGAGCTTCTGCAATTCCCTTTCCTCGCAGGCTAATCTTGCCAAGGTCATAAACTGCCTCTTAACTGAGACTACATCCATGTTCCTGATGCAAGAAGGGGATTCAAAGAGTTCCGGTCTCCCCTCTTGAGCAAATGACTTCCTCAGATATTCCAACCAGGGGATCTTTTTGGAGTGATTAGCGACATGACGTCCTCCATGATTGAATGGTTCAGAGTTAACTCCTTATTGAGCCATGTCCTTAACCAAAAGATCAGCGGTGCCAAGTGGAGCCTGTCTGTAACATAATCCATGCCCACCTCCGCATGGATTGAGTATGTTGGAGTAGATATTGGGACTGACAATAGGGAACGCAAAAACCTATTTCCTGCCCTCTGTATAGGCTCAAGCCATGCATATCCCCAAATTGGAGCACCATACATGGCAATTGGGATACATTTGCTACTATATACCTTCAATAAGGCCTCCATCGGCCTAGCCCCCAGTCTTTTTGAGAAGCCCATGAGAGTCGCCGATGACCTGGCCACTGATAGGCTTTTTGCCCTGACCTGTGGGCCCCACGATCCCCTCTCATCGAAGAGCACCCCCAGGTAGGGGAAAGTCGCCGTTCTTGAGACTACTTCGCCCTTACACCTAAAGATTTTTGGTTTCCCTTTGCGTCTATGGGCTCCGACCACCATCGTGTGAGATTTGCCTGCATTGACCTTCATGTCCAATTCGTCCATAAAGGCACCAAATGCGTGCAACAAACGCTGGAGTCCAATGCCAGTGCGGGCTATGAGGACTGCGTCATCCGCGTATAGGAGAGCAGGAATCTTAGCTTCTCCTACACGCGGGACATCTCCCCCCGCCACCTCCAGGTGACTACCCAGGCCGTTGATATATATGGTGAACAATAGGGGGCTAATATACAGCCCTGCCTTACCCCACACATGGACTTAAACTCGGGACTACATCTTCCCTCCCTGGTGACCCTGACCATAGCAAACAAATCCTGATGAAGGGAAGCCATGAACCTGACTAAAGCCCTATCTATCCCAATCCTCAAAAGTGTGGCCCACAACTTGGACCTATTCACCAAGTCGAAGGCTGAGGAGAGGTCCATAAACGCCAGGAATAAAGACCCCTCCTTAGCCAGAATGTACTTGGCGATCAGAAGGTGCAAAGTTGAGCACTGCTCCATTGTTCCCCTCTTCTCCCTAACCCCATATTGGAAATTGGCCAACCCACCGCAGTTCTCAATGCTCTCCCTCAACTTGACTAATAGGACTCTGCCTAGGATCTTAATGGCAGAGTTCAGGAGAGATATGGGCCTATAGCACCCTGGGTCGTCCCGGTGGCCCTTCTTAAAGATTGGGACGATGATGGAAGTTGCCCAGGTGGTTGGAAAAGAGTTACCATTAGCGGCATTGAACACATTTGTCAGGACTCCCGCCCAGAGGCTTGGTGAGTGTTTATAAAAATCTGCTGTCACCCCGTCGGGGCCCGACGCTTTGTTCTTTGTGGTGTCATGAATAGCTTTTTCCACCTTGCTCTTGTTAAAACACACAGGGGGCGCCTCAGGGACTGCAGATGGACTCAAAGTGCAGTCCGAGGGTACACCTCCATATACTGCACTAAAGTGGGTAGTCCATTTGTCATCCGAAATGACACAATCCATATCTGAATTGGTCGATTCGGAGGAAAAGGGCGGATTAATTATGGCCCAAAGTTGTCTACTGTCCCTCAAGACGTCCAAGCTGAGTAAATTCTCCCAGGCTGTATTCTTAATTTCCTCTTTTCTGGTTTTAAGGGCGGACTTGTATTGCTTCCTTAGGGAGGCTATGTTCTTCTTATCCCTCGGCTTATGCTTGAGTGCCCCCCTACTCTCCTTCACTCTGGGGGCCCGCACGGGGCCCCCAGAGTGAAGTCCGCCTGCCTTTCCGTGGCGGCATTGCCTCCACGGAAAAGCATCTGCAGACGCCCATCCAAGTATGGCTGGCGGTGTCTGATAGACACCGCCACCATATGAACCCTTTTCCGCCCGACCGCAAGGCGACCGGGGCGGAAAAGTGGCGGGCGAGATTTGCCTCTGCTGCGGTCCCCCCCGCCATTGTAATGTGGCAGGGGGGAAGGGTGGCGGGTGGGCGATTTATGTTGGCCGCCTGACATCGTAATGGGCCCCTAAGAGAGGACCTGTAGTTTCTAGGGGCTGCATGACTGCAGCAGTCTATTTGGAGGCTTAATTAATAACTGTGGACTGCCTTGAGTCTCCCAAGTGGAAGATTTTACGACCTCAGCAGGCAACACTGATTTGTTGCTAACATTTCTGGAGATGGACGTCTTAGTCTTATGATTTTGAAGTACAAGGATATTAGGTTTTTGATCCTGGGACTACTTGTGATAAGTGTAAAGCTAGAAGAAACCTATGTACTTCAGAGTGTTGAGCATTCATTTTCCAACGACAATTTAAACAATGAGTAATTGTGGCTATTGATGAATGTTATTGAAATATGGTACTACCCTGAAATGTTTTAATATTGATAGAACTGTGTTTTGATCTTTTAATTCTGCCTTAGTTGTTGTGGTGAGATACCGACAAAACCAGTTGGCCTGATTTATTGACTAATGCCATTGTATAGTGTTTAGCTCATGGGGATAGTGTGGTTTTAGGGAGTCAGGACTTAATAAGGCAATCCTCTTTTGAGGCTCCCCCAGAACAGCGGTATCAGATACATTCAGAGGAATACCTAATCAGTGGCACTTTTCTTTAATGTGCGCTCCCTGCTGGTCATGAGGCCTTTATAGGACATGACCCTAGGCAGTTCCTCATACACTTCTGTACATATTTGTACAGTGCTGTATAGTAATTAATAATACGTGTAATAAAGTACTTTTCTTTTTATGTAAGAGAAAGCACTGACTGGACCACGACGTATCATGTGTTGACATAGATTCGCTTCTAGGCACTTGCAAAAGAGCGGCTGTCCATATTTTTAGACAACAATGTGTCTTGATCTCTTTAAATGGTGAGGAAACCACCTAGAACCAAAATACACAGCTTTGTGTTTCAACTTTGTCTACTCTATCTCCTGCACGTTCTAGTAAAACGACTGGATTGTGTTTTTGTGCATTTCACTTTTTTCTTGTCTCGTCTGCCAGCAGTTATTCATTCAACATTGCACAATTTCTTCAAAGATATTTCAGGAAACTCCTTTTAGCTATGGGATTTAAACATACCATTCTTTTTTTTTTTAAGTAAGGCTAATGTAGGTGATGAACCCATTTTAGAAGCATTGCACCATATTTTATACATACATGTTCGAATGGCGATGTACCAGCCGAACGGCGAAGGCAGCAGGTCAAAGAACACATGCCTCACTATGCACTTGAATAGGCCATTCACTGAAATTCTTCGCTGTTTGTCGTTCTGAACAAGCGTTTCTGACATAAAGCAATAGCCTAATATTAAATGTGGTTTGCATGTTATCGTATTCATAGGATGACCTTCAACATGATTGCTTGTGCTAAATTCTACAAATATTTTAATGACATCATCAATTATTTTTGACGATCAAGCTAGACTGGACAATCCGTTGTTATTGCCCTTATGTGCGGGTGAGTCCACTTTGCAGCATCACCAGCTTACCTTCTGCCTATGTAACTGTGATCAACTCCAAGCAGGCCTCGGAAGCCCATTTTAAAATAGTCTTAAATAGTGACTACACTTTTAGAAGAGACACCCTTGTCACCCAAAAAAATTCTCTCCAAGTTCCCTTCAAGTTATGGTCAAAGTGCACAATCAGTTTCCTTTAACTTTTTATAATGGAGTTTGTTTATCATTGTAGATAAGGCTTGTTGGTTATCAATGCCTAATGAACATTCTCTAGGTGTCCATACATGTGAAAAATACATTTCTTATCAAACTTTCATGCACAAAACTAAAAGTTTATTTGAAATTGTCTCGCATCCTCTTTCATCTATCTATTTGCACTCTGTAGCTGCTTATGGTGATGACATAACTGAATGCTCTTTTACCTGGGTCATGTTCTGTCTTCCCACTTAAGAACCTGGCTCTGACATGCTGAGAGTGCATGAAAAGTTTCAACCAGACAAAAAACACGCAAGCGTTTCAAGAAAATCAAGGGCAGCCTTAAGAAAAAACATTGTATTCAATTCTTTTGATTAACAAGATAGTGGAAAGAGTATGTAATTGGCATTTATGCTGGAACTTCCAATATATCAAATTGGTAGTGTAAAGCTTCCATAGGTGGTCTGACCCTACTGGGAGTGACTCTCCCACAGAGAGGGAATGACTATACACTGAGTAATAGGGTATCAATGAAAAATAAGCTCACCGCTCATATTAAGTTCTGATCAGTCGGTGGTGCATCCTACGCACATTTTCCTTTCACATTATTCTTTTGATTAGATATGTTCACTTCATGTGTGTTCATATTTTATACTAACATTATGGTGCAGTTAATCTATAAAAACAGTAAAACTATGGTGCCTCAGCAGGCTTGGCCTGCTGTACCCACTGTGGCAATTCTGGTAACCCCTCAGCTGACCGACAATGCACCTGTAGCGCCGCTGGAGGCTACCTCCGGGAGCATTAGCCAAAAAGCGCAAGCCCTTTCAAGTAACCCTAAGCCCCCTAAAGCCCCGGGTACGAAGCCGGGCCGGGCTGAGTTGCCAGGGGGGAGTGGCACAGTTAAAACAAAGGGAATCCCAAAGGGGATGGGCAAAGGCAAAGCTACTAGTCAGGCCAGTTCAGCCAAAACTTTGACTTTGACTAATAGTCCTGCTCTTATTCACCCGCAAACACATCAATCAAACGCTGTCCCAAAAGCCGTATCTTCCAAAGCTGTTCCAAAATCCCCTCCTGTGAACTTGCCCCCAGACTGTCACCCGTATGGTGCTGTCCTTATAAATGTACCCACCCTGAAGGCTGGCCAAAACAAATCCCCCCAAGCTTTAAAAAACAAAACGTTGCACTGGCTAAAGTCCAACAGACCCCTTCCCAGGGGCCTTGATGGCCTAATTATAGGAGTCAGAAGGGTGAATTGGGTGAGTTATGGACACAAGCAAGTGGACGGAGACTGTGTGGTGGTCAACTTTAGAGATAGCAGAGTAGCACAAACTATTTGTGATTATAAACCTAATCCCGGGGGGCCGGGAATTGGCATAGTGGACCTAACGTTTTTTTATCCTAGAATAGACACTACCCCGATTGGCCGAGATTTCGGCATGGATTGGAGCAATAGCTCTGCTTGTTCTGAATTCCCTGCTAATCCTCTATTCTATCCTCAAGCAGTCTGGCCATCGCCTGGGTGGAGACCACCGGGATATTGAACCGATTGCAACTTTGGGGAGGCCCCCGGAGCCGGTAACTCTGGTGATGACACTGAGCTGAGAGGGCTAACCACTGATTATGCCACACTCCCCCCTAGTTTAGTAATCCCCATTCCTATATATGAGAGTAACCAGCTTCCAGAGGGGGAAGGTGGGGTTAGCAGCCTTGTGATCCAGGTCCTTCTGGCGGGGGGAGGTGACCACGACTCTGGCAGTGTTCCAGCTGTGACGGATCCAGTCCTTAGGATTTTTAGCTGGAACATTGCGGGAAGTTGGAGTTGCCTGACTGGAACGCTCTTGTTGAGGGATATTCCATCTGCATATTCCAGGAGACATGGGCTAAGGAGCCCTGTCATAAGGTGGGATATTCATCCCACTTTGTTCCAGCTGTCACGCCTCTGTCAGGGAGGGGTCGCCGTTCGGGTGGCCTCCTCATTTGGGTTGCTGTCTCCCTAGATTGTAGGGTGGAGGAACACCCCACAAATTCACCTGCTATCCTCAACATTACGTTAAAGGATTCTCGGGGATGTCTGCTCTTAGACATTTTCAATATCTATGCTAGAGGTACTAGGGGAGGAGTACAATTGCCCACCATTGCACTTTTGGAAGATCTCCTAAGACAACGGCCCAAAAAATTGTGTATTTTGGTGGCGGGTGATCTAAATTGCACGTTCGAGCCCCTTGGCCTTGATGACACGCTAGGCATAGAAGAGGAGGATTCAAGAAAGGGGATTCCGGCCTTGGCTCTGCCCCCTATTAAAAAGTGGTCACAAGTGGCGTTGCAGATCAACGCACTCAACTTGGAATTTGATCTGAGGGCGGTCAATGGGAGGTCCAAATCTGATCTGAAGGGTGCACACGCTTACAACAGGCCCAACCATACGTCCAGAATAGATTATATTCTTCTCGACGTATGTTTATGGACTACTCTGAGTGACATGGAGATTATTTAGAGTATTGAGAGTGACCACAATCTTCTCTCTCTTGTCTTGTCTCCCGAGTGGCTTAGGGGTAAGGCTGGGTTTCAACAACTACTGTTGGCACTTGGCACCCAACTCCCAGACGACCAGTGTATCTAATTGTGGGAGGCGGTTCAAATGGCCAAAGCTTGCCCTGTCTAGTGAGAAAATCTTAGCCATAGGGGCTCTGCTGGGTGAAGCCCAGAGTAACCTGGGCTCATTGTTCAATGCACCTAAGGAGGCCACGCAGGTTTTTTGTGACCTAATTGGGGCCCTAAGCAAGCTCTTCATCTATCTTAGCAGTGCCTCTGGTATAACTAACAGGAACAAACCCTTGACTAGACAGGGATGGTTTACGACCAAATGTAGGACCACGAAAAAAGCCTTGATAGGGGCAGTTAAATCTAAGTCCCTACTAGCAATTAGGACAGCAAGGAAGGACTACTCTCTCACCTTAAAGGCAGCGAAAAGGGAAAGGATGCAAAGGGTTTCTGGAGTTTGATTAGAAATAGGAATAGGCCAGATGTTTCGCTGGTTACGTGTAACATCCCCGCCCAGCTCTGGTTTAACAACTTCGAGGCCCTGTACTCTCAACCTGAAGGGGACCTTTGTGAGTCCTTTTCCTTGGAGGATGACATAATTGCTAGTGGCATTGATGACTTTACTGAGAGGGAGGTGGAGGCTGTAATTAAGTCTCTGGTCCGATTAAAAGCAAGTGGGCCGGATGGAATACCAGGTGACTTGCTTCGTGCTAATCCTAAGGAATGGGGACAACTGGTCGCTACGTTATTAAATGCAATCATGAAGGGCGCACTAGTGCCTGATTCCTGGAAGGGGGCAGAGGTTGTCCCGATATTCAAAAAGAGGTGTCGGGACAACCCCGCTAACTACAGGCCCATTGAAGGACTGGGTTCTGCTAAGACCCAGCGGTGCCAGGGATAACACCTAAAACCTTCGTGGGTAACCTGTTCCGGCGTACAAATGACAGAGACACGGGACACTTCCTTCGGCGTCAAAGATTCGAGGTTTATTACTGCAGGGAACACAGAAGTCACAAGAAGTACAACGTGTGTAGGTTCGAGGAGACTGCTTCGAATTGCTACTGTGGGTCACTCCTTTTATACAGTTTTTCCTCATAGGTTAACATGGTACACAAAGGTTTACAACTCGGTTCCCATCATAAAGACCATAAGGGGTTACTTTCATGTATTCAAGGCCCGGAACATAAGTACGGAAACGTTTGGTGGTTCCCAACTGTAAAAACCCATCTTCCCACCATTAGTACATTCCAATCAGCAGTAAACAGATCGAGGAAGGGACAGAAACAAGTGCAGAGGAAGACAGAAACAGTGGGGAGATCGGAAATGGTGTAAAAGGGGGTGGTATCGGGAAACACGAGCTGCAGGCATCAAAGGGACGTGCCTAATGAGATGCACACCTAAGACAATAGACCGATACGGCAAGATGAGCCTCGAGCGGGGCCATCTGCCTTACAGTGTCATCCCCCTCATCATAAAGACACTTTCAAAGGAAACGTGTCTTCCGCAAGAGTTTGGGAATCCCAGGGTCGCGAAGCGGACAGCGTCCGTTCGCTGGCTACTTGAGGGCAAGAGACAAAATGGATGCTGCATCTAAGATGGAACCCGTGGGCTCGGATGTAGAAACCCACGAAACAAACGAACGGTTTAGGCTAGCACAGCGAAAACGCGTACACCCACTAAACTCGTCATTTGCGGTTCATAGATACCAGACTCGACCATATTCGTGCGAGCCGAAAACACCACTTACGATCGTCACAGAACCTCAGACGCTCCTTTTGCCCTCATGTAGGCAAGCACTAGTCGGAATCATACTCGATATTCATCAGACCATCCAGATGCTGTTGCAACATAATTCTATCCATCAGAGTTCCTTTAGTAACAGGCGGCTGTCTTATACACGTCGTAGCACAGAGGCCACATAAGGCAGGACCACACTGCACACAAAGGCAACACGTGAACAGGAATGCTACAATAGCCCCGATGATCATCAGAATTTTCCAACCCCAAGTCGACATTAGGCCCCAAAACCACCCAAGTAGCGTCCAATCCCCTACGTCCACGTGTATGGACTCGGAGATCTTATGCAACTTCGAAATGGCTTGATAGACAGTTGGAGCGTTATCTGGAATGAAAATACAGCAGCTCGAATGGATCACCTTGCATACTCCACCTCGATCTGCTAAAACAACGTCTAAAACCATACGGTTTTGTAACGTCATAAGCCTATCCACCTGAAGTTCTGCTGTAATGTTGCCAAGGGCACTGGCAGTGATATTAGGTGTCGATTCCACCACTCGGGTCAACTGTCTCAGGTTCCTACTATTGACCATAGGTCCCCAAAGCGGAAAGAAACCCTTGAAAAAGTCTCCTGCCTCTTGACCGGCAGTGTCCTCTTCGCTAATCACGCCCCTCACAATTCGAGTCTTGTGGTAATCGGAGGCGACTGTAAAAGTCGGTGGCAACAAATTTGCAATGTAACATGTGCCCGCAAAGTCAGAGGGCAACCATGTGTACGCACGATCATGACAAACAAAGTACGTACCCTTGGCCGTCAGAAACACAGGGGAAGAGAGCATCGGTAAGACATACGTCTCGGAGCAAGCACTCTCTCCAAGATGAGCTCTCGGTCTTCGGCCACGACCTTTTAGACAGAAATTACCAAGGTGGGGTACGATCCATATTGGAAACGAGCTTTTAAGCTGTCTTTCACCCACGAGCGCACTATACTCAGCCTCACTCAGATCCCTATAGGCTCGCACCTCTTCCTCTGGGATGAGCGACGGCTCATAGATATCCCTATCTAAATCAGCGATCGCTATAGCCAAAGGCTTGTGGTACGGACCGGGACCAAAGTGCGGAGGACGTGGCTCTCGATTGGGGTAGGAATCTAGTGCACTTCGAAACATTGTTTGAAATGCTCGAGCTGAACCCTGGGAACTATAAGGAAGGGCCAAGTACGGGATCCCCTTATCGGTGGTATGTCGCATCAACCCACACACCCAGCAATTGGTAGTGTTAACCACCAACTGATGTTGATGAAGGAGCTGAATGAAGGAATTGTTCATGAATTCCGCATGTCTGGCCTGCTCGTGTTGGGGTATGATGTGGAAGGAATGAGGAGAAACAGTGGGGGTAGTTTTAGGTTCAGGAGAAGGGGTAGGTGAGGCAGAAGGCAAGAACGTCAATATCAGATAATACACCCCACCTACCAATAGCGAAGAAACAGTTAGGAACAGAAGGAACACTTGAAACATGAAGCATTTGGTACGAGTGATTTGCTGCAACTTGAATCTTTGAGCCTGAGCTTTTTCCAAATCCATCAGCTTAGAGAACGGCATCCTCTAAAACCGTCCACAACGTCTCTTGACGCACTTCGTTCTGTGTAGCAGTAGTCAATCTCCAGGAGTTCCCAGGAACCGACGGCCTTCGACCTAGTGTCAAGACCTACTAACCAGAAGGAAGTACACGCGCGGCCCTACGGTTCACCCGGATGCAAGGTATTCTATTTACAAATGTATACAAAATCTCCTAGCTGTGGAAGCAAAACACATATTAGGAAACAAACTCACAATATTTACGAAAACCAAAATCATATGAGTGTGTTCAGACTGAATGGTGTCAATGGGGTAATGTGGATGTCAAAAGGGGGAAGCAAAAGCCTTTTTTATTAGTCCTTGGGATTGGATCGCAGAAAGTATCGGCTTCTCCCGGGACGTGTCTGTTCATCAAACAACTGATCCGATGGTGGGACAGAGTTCTGCTGACCAGTCAATTGTTCAGATCTTGAGTTTCTCGATGGTAAGGGCTCAACAATGTCGTTCTGCTGCACTGAGGGTTCTCCAACAGGCTGAGCGTCGCTAAAGGGGACGAAGGTCTGTGCAGTTTCTGTTTCCGATGAAGCAATGCCTTTCCTCACCCACGAGTCTGCTGATAAAGGTATAGGTACCTTTTTGGTGTGGGTGGCGTGCACCCAATGCTTACGTCCTTCCAAACGAACAGCAGTCCTCGTGGCGAGTAACACCTGGTAGGGTCCAGTAAAGCGGGGTTCAAAATTTCGTTTCCTTCCGAAATTACGGGTTACCACCCAGTCTCCGGGCTGGAGCTGGTGGCCTGGACCCTCCGTCTGCGTCGGCAGTGCTTCAAAGACCTGTTGGTGAATTAACCTCAGTTTAGCAGTCAGATCATGCAGATAATCGATCAACATTGGGTACTCAAGATCAGAAAACACACTCGGTCTAGGGACCCCCCAAACATTCGCAGGACGGCCGAACACTATTTCGTAGGGACTGAGCCCTACTCGGGAGTGTACATTCGCCCTAGTTGACAGAAGAGCTAGTGGCAAAGCGTCAGGCCACGAAAGACCAGTCGTAGCTTGAATCTTCGCCAACTTCAATTTGAGCGTGCCATTGTACCCTTCAACCAAACCCGCTGACTGAGGATGATTGGCGCTATGCAATTTTTGAGTAATTCCAAGGCCCTTACACACACTCTTCATCACACTCCCCACAAACTCACTTCCGTTATCAGACCATACAATCCGTGGCATTCCATACAGAGGAAAGTATTCCTTCAGTAGGATTTTCGCAGTGGACAAAGCAGTGTTATCTTTGAGAGGGTAGGCTTCAATCCATCGGGAGAATGCGCAAACCACAACTAAAACGTACTTCAGATTATTGCATCGCTCCATATGGATGAAGTCTAGCTGAATTACTTCAAAGGGACATGAAGGGGGAGCAAAATGGCCAGGAGGTGTAGGGGTTCCTTTTCCAGGGTTGTACATCATACATATCATACAATTCTTAACCAATCTCTCAGCACATTTAGTGATACCGTCATTCTTCCATACAGGGGACAACAACTTGCAGATACCTTTCGCACTAATATGTGCTAACCCGTGTGCCATTGTCACAACAGCTAGTACATACGCATCTGGCAACATCCATCTCTTATGCTCCGACAAATCAATCCAACAACCATTCGCATCCAATTTTCCCGTACTCTCTTTCCATTTTGTCTTTTCAGTCTCGGTGGCCTCGTTCTGAATCGCTTTCACACTCTCAATAGTGTCCTCACACATACTGGTTTCTGTAGGCCACCTTACCGAACTCGTCACATACATTCTCGTGCTAAGGTTCCGGGCAGTCTCCTTAGCAGTCTCATCCGCAAACGCATTCCCACGGCCAACATCATCCGTCACCTTACGATGCGCACTACATTTAACAATCGCCACCTGCTCAGGCAAAGTCAGTGCATCCAAAAGATCATTCACAAGCTGTCCATGCTGAATCTTAGTACCATGCGACGTCATAAAACCTCTCTCTCACCACAATCGTCCAAAACTATGTGCGACGCCAAAAGCATATTGGCTGTCGGTAAACACATTCACACGTTTCCCTTTTGACAACACACACGCTCTAGTCAAGGCAATCAGCTCTGCCGCCTGGGCAGAATTCTGATTCAATCTCGCAGCTTCCACAACCGTACTCAATGTCACTACAGCATACGCAGTCGTCACATCACCATTCGGCAACTTAAAACACGACCCATCCACATACAAAGTCCCGTCGGGATTTTCCAAAGGAGTGCTTTTCAGGTCCACACGACCCTTTGTTTCCTCCTCAGTTCGTAAGTAACAATCGTGAGGTGCTACTTCATCTGATTCCATACTAATTGGCAACAAAGTCGCCGGGTTCAGGACATTACAGCGTTTTATTTGAATATGACTTGCCAAAAGCGTCAACTCATAACCAGACAACCTTGCACTCGTCAAGTGCTGAGTTTTTGTACGATTCAAGAGAGTGTCAACTGCATGCGGAACCATCACCGTAAACATATTATCCATGACCAATCCTGCAGATTGTCGGATGGACACCGCAGCTGCCGCTGTTGCCCTCAGACAACTTGGCAATGCTCTTGCTACTGGGTCCAAGGTCGAGGAAAAATATGCACATGGACGCTGCTTACCGCCGAATTGTTGTGTCAAAACACTCAACGCACAACTTTCCCTCTCGTGAACGTATAGTGTACACGGCTTACTGTAGTCAGGGGTACCTAAAACAGGAGCCGACAACGCGTCACGCAATTCAGAAAAACTTTTCTGACATTCTTCCGTCCATGGCAAAGGAGTTGGAACATCCTTACACGTAAGAGCCACCAATGGTTTCGCTAGCAATGAAAAATTTGGAATCCGTTGCCTGCAGTATGACGTGATACCTAAAAAGGCACGCACATCTCTCTGAGTTGTTGGCACAGTCATCCGAGCAATCGCTGCAATTCTCTCTGGGGTCAACCTTCTTCCCTCCTTTGACAATAAGTGACCTAGATAGGTTACTTCTTGACAACAATATTGTAATTTAGAAGGTGACACCTTGTGATGTAAGTCACAGAGATGTTGCAAATGTCCTGAGTGTCTGCAGCCACCAATAAGTCATCGACATATTGGATTAAGGCCGCACCGGCCGGCAACACAAACGCATCAAGTTGACTCTTCAAGGCTTGACTGTATATCGATGGGCTTTCACAGTAGCCCTGAGGAGCACGTTTAAACCTGAAGCTGCGGCCACCAAGAGAGAAACCGAAAAGGTCTCTACTCTCCTCAGCAATCGGAATGCTGAAAAACGCATTTTTCAGATCGATCACTGAGAACCAAGATGCAGAGGCTGGAATCAGAGTTAGTAGAGCCGTGATGTCAGGCACCAAAGGGAACTGTGGAATCACAATTTTATTCACCTCCCGTAAATCGATAACAAAATGATAAACAGGTGGTTTTGATGGATCAGTGTGCTTCAAAATGGGCAGTACAGGGCTATTGCACACGTTTCCCCGAGTCTCCTCAATAACGTCTTTCTCGATCAAATCATAGATGATGGCTAACAGTGCCCCTTCACCATCAAGGGAGATACGATACTGGGGAATACGTGGCAAGCGCACATTAGATTTCAAGTGGACAACATAAGGGAGATGTCAAGCAGGCCCACGTCATTGGGACCTGTCGCCCACAAAGATGCAGGAAGAGAACTCAATTCCGGTGGAAGCTTATCGATGGATAAGTACATAGGAGAGACAACTCTCTCACCCAACGTAAGCTTTACTCCCGCAGGAGAACAATACAAAGTCGCATACAGACGTTTTAGCAAATCCAGACCCAAAAGATTTTCACCACAACCAGTGGTCAAAATCAGCGGAGCTTTCAGCTCACGAGGCCCAATTGTAAGGGGCAAAGGGCACGAAACCGGATTGCTAACAGGGGCGCCAGAGAATCCAACGGAAACATTTGTTAAGCCAGACAAAGGTGCGCCAGGGAGTTTCGAATGCATGATGGAACTTTTTGCTGCACCAGTGTCCAACAGAAAAGGCTCAACGACGCCCGAGGTGGCAACTGCGACGTAAGGCCCTCTCTGATCGACCGGAACTGATAATACTCCCTCTCTTTGTCTATGGCTGTCCTAGTAATTACCATCGTCGATATTGTGATCAACGTAATAATCATCTACATTGTACTGAGCAGATCTGCTTTGTGATGATTCACGCTGATCAAAACAGTTGTTAGAACTGGAAGAATTATTGGAACGATCAGTCTGAACACCAAGACCTCTACCACGTGATGCTTGTTGGGGGCCGCTACGACCTCCCCTAGATGAATTACCGCTGTTTCGATCACGCAAGACTGGACAATCGAATTTCAGATGACCCTCGTTCCTGCAATAGGCACACTGATTGTACCCCAATGAAGATCTGTCAAAAGAGGAGTCATTTCGAGATTGCGATCTATTCGACTGAGGCTGCGATCGATTCCGCTGTTGCGAATCGTTCTGATTCGAACGTGGAGGATACGCTTGCTGTAACAACACTTTCGTTTTGAGCTCTTTCGTCTTTTTATCAGCACGGTCATTCTCTTCTTTCTCTCTGTTCTCATAATATTGTGCCGTAGCCAATATTTGAGCAGAAGTAGAAACAGCCCACGCACTTTCGGAATTACGCAATTTGTTGCTTAAGTCAGGCAGCAAATTTGAGACAAACTTATCCACAAACAATCGCTGACCTCCCTCAGTACCCATATCCTGACCACTATGATCGATTAATGCCTCCTCAAATCTCGTAAAGAAATCAGAGACACTCTCGTCCTTCTTCTGTTTACAGGCGGACAGTTTGTCCCAATTCACCTTCATAGCTGGCATAAGCGTTTTCATAAGAGTAATAATTCTCTGGGGTAAGGCTGTAATTAACTGTTCAGGTTTAGCCCCACCAACTTGCAAAGCATCCGCCGCTATAAGAGCAGCCCAATCACCACCCAACTCATTTGCATGATTTTCTTGACGAATCTTTGCCCATACCGGTTGCGGAACTACGTTACCAAACAACATATCAATGTCGGCAAGGTTCATAACCGTAGCATCCACAAGCTGTGACAATTCTTTATAGTACCCTGCAGGATTTTTGCGAGGGTCAGGCAAAGATTGCTTTACCTGCAAAACTTCTGATCGTTTCCACGGAAGGTGTATCCATACTCTCTGGAAGTATAGGGGAATAATGGGATTAGCATTAGGATCGCCAGGCATCCACACCGGTGGAACCTCACGCATGGGGTACTGACCTGGTGCTCCTAACGGTCCCTCAATGTCTTCTACGAACAATGCTCGAGGCATCATAGAGGGACGAAAAGATAGCAACTGCTCGACAGCACGTCGAACATTGCTACCCACTACCATTCCGCTCGAGAACTGAAGCTGGAGGTCAGTTAGAGCAGACATCGTTTCTGCAGATGCATCAACTGATATTTGGTCTCGCAAAACCTTACACATTTCCTCAAACACGAATCTCTGTGTCGGTATATTGAACTGAGAGAACGTGTCGAGCACCACACGTGGCGGATTACTAAAGGGATATTTCATCCAAGCCATCGCCATATCATATAGAAAGTCAGGTTCCCTACTACCGGGAAGTTGACTTCGCCTTTGAGGACCATCGGTACTAGCGGACTCAAGAATCGGTCCAAGAGAATTGAAGAAGTTAGCAGCAACAGAAGGGACACGTCGTCCAGTAGACGGGGTAGTAGAGTAACTCAATGGGGTAACAAGAGAAGTACCAGAAACAGAGGGAACAGCAGGAGAAACCAGAACAGTAGAGGCAGCGGGAGCAGGAGTATGAGGAAGTACAAGTGGAGGAGCAGTAGGGACGGGAGCAGGTAGAGGAGCGGGAACAGCTGGAAGTACAGGAACAGGAATAGGTTGGGGAACAGGGACAGGGGGGACCACAGGAGCAGTGGTACCCTGTACATACGGAGGTGGTGACTTCAGGAGATAAGACATTAAAGGGTCCTCTGTACCTTCCTCCTTTTTATCTGTATCCGCCGGTAAAGCAGGGTAGCACTTATCTACAGACATACGCTGCAACCTATCGAAAACTTCCTTTTCCTTTTCCTCCTTATCTCGCTGGAACTGCTCTGCGTTTCTTACCGTAGTCAAAATTCCTTCTCTCTTATTATGTTTAATTTCTTTGATTTCTTTCTGTTTGGCTTCTTTACGCCACAACCGAAAGGAATCAAACATGGCCGGCCTTGATTTTTTCTGAAACAATTTGGCTTCGAGATTATCTAGAATCGGGGTCTCAAAACTACCATGAGGGGGCCAACTAAGGGCACCATCCTTTCTAGTATAGCGAACCCAACACTCATTGAATGTAATTGGACCTAACCCATGCTTACTGTACAATTCATAATTTGGAGTTCCAATCGGAGGTATCGGACGCGAGTCCTCCAATCGGGAATCCGAACCACAACGTCTAAAACAACTGAACAAAGTACTGCGGCCAGGCATCTTGCACACTAACCGAGTTTCACAAACTTCAAGGGTTATAGGATTAACAATGTCCCTGCAAAGAGCAAAAACCCTCGGTTTTTGGCGACTGCAGACGTCAAATATCACAACAAAGAACCAAGTACTAAGAACCACAAATGCAATGGAACCATGCAACGACTAAGCACCCACAACTAAGGACTCTGGGAGCGACCCACAAATACTCAACTCAAAGATCGATGGCGTCACCAGGAAGGCCCGTCTATCGTCTTGCTGTACCAAGGTCTACGCCAGGCGCCAAAACAGGTCTACAGTCAGGGCAGCAGTCCGTCGCAGCCGTCAGGAGGCGGGGATCTTCGCGGGAAAAGTCGTCGGGCCACTTGTTTCGACAACAGGATCGATGAAGCGGGGTGCACCTTCCCTCGGAGATTTCACACGAAGTTCCTCACGATCGTCGGGCTTTGGACCGGTACCACTGATGCAGCCCCACATTGGGCGCCAACTGAAGGACTGGGTTCTGCTAAGACCCAGCGGTGCTAGGGATAACACCTAAAACCTTCGTGGGTAACCTGTTCCGGCGTACAAATGACAGAGACACGGGACACTTCCTTCGGCGTCAAAGATTCGAGGTTTATTACTGCAGGGAACACAGAAGTCACAAGAAGTACAACGTGTGTAGGTTCGAGGAGACTGCTTCGAATTGCTACTGTGGGTCGCTCCTTTTATACAGTTTTTCCTCATAGGTTAACATGGTACACAAAGGTTTACAACTCGGTTCCCATCATAAAGACCATAAGGGGTTACTTTCATGTATTCAAGGCCCGGAACATAAGTACGGAAACGTTTGGTGGTTCCCAACTGTAAAAACCCATCTTCCCACCATTAGTACATTCCAATCAGCAGTAAACAGATCGAGGAAGGGACAGAAACAGGTGCAGAGGAAGACAGGAACAGTGGGGAGATCGGAAAGGGTGTAAAAGGGGGTGGTTTCGGGAAACACGAGCTGCAGGCATCAAAGGGACGTGCCTAATGAGATGCACACCTAAGACAATAGACCGACACGGCAAGATGAGCCTCGAGCGGGGCCATCTGCCTTACAGTGTCATCCCCCTCATCATAAAGACACTTTCAAAGGAAACGTGTCTTCCGCAAGAGTTTGGGAATCCCAGGGTCGCGAAGCGGACAGCGTCCGTTCGCTGGCTACTTGAGGGCAAGAGACAAAATGGATGCCGCATCTAAGATGGAACCCGTGGGCTCGGATGTAGAAACCCACGAAATAAACGAACGGTTTAGGCTAGCACAGCGAAAACGCGTACACCCACTAAACTCGTCATTTGCGGTTCATAGATACCAGACTCGACCATATTTGTGCGAGCCGAAAACACCACTTACGATCGTCACGGAACCTCACCATCAGTCTCATCGACTCCTCCCAAAAGGTTGCAGGGAAGGTGATTTTGGGGAGGGTCCTCCAATGGGCTGATGACCACAAGATACTGTCTGACTTTCAGGTGGGATTCCGTTCAGGTACTGGGACGATCAAACAGGCCTTCAGGCTGATGCTCCTGTACTGGAAGATGGTGGTGCTGGGCAAGGGCAGTCTTTATTTAGCCTTCATTGACCTGAAGACTGCCTTTGACCTAGTACCTAGGGAGGAGCTATGGAGGGTTTTGCAGGGGCTGGGGCTGCCTCCCTATATCCTGTCGCTTCCGATTAAACTTCATTCAGACAATTATGCACAGGTGCGGTGGGGCACGAATGGGGAGAAAACCAACAGGATTCCGGTGTGTAGGGGTGTCCGCCAGGGATGTGTGTTGGCTCCCACACTATTTTCATTGTATGTGAATGGTGTGGTAGAGCAGCTGCTTAAAGAACCAGCAGATGCTCCGTCCCTGGCGGGCACTCGGATCCCCACCCTGCTCTTTGCTGACGATACCCTACTCATTGCAAAGACACCTCAGGGTCTCCAAAAGCTCCTCATCCGCTTCCAGGAGTTCTGTTCCCTTAGGGGCCTGACGATCAACGTAGATAAGACCAAATTCCTTACTAAGAACCCTCCCAAAAAGCTAGGGCCCCCTCCGGTTCTAAATACTGTTCCCCTGGAGAGGGTCTGCGAGTTCGACTATTTGGGGATTCGCCTCAGCAATTCTATGAGCTGGACCCAACACATTCAAAAGATGCTGCTCAACCACAAAAGGGTGACTGGCGTCCTACTCAGGGAACATTGCTCATCCCCCAAACACTGTATCTCCCCGGTTATAGACATATATAAAGCTAGAGGGGTTGCTGCCGCCCTGTATGGGGCAGAGTTGTGGGGCACCACAAACTTTGAGGTACTAGCCAAGGCAGAAAGCAAATTCTTGAAAGAACTTTTGGCTCTTCCACTGAGCACTCCCACAGTCCCAGTGCTTCTTGACTTGGGCTGCAGACCAATTGCAGACCAGGCGCGACTGCGGCCTTTGCTTTCGTGGGCCCGCTTGTGGAGGGTCCCCGAGCTAGCCCCATATGCAGCAGGTCTGTCTGAGGTAATTGCAATGGAGGGATGGCATCGAATAAAATGGCTAAGGGACGTTAAGAGCCTACTGGGGGACTTGGGTTTGGAAGACTCTTGGGTTACTCGTTCGGCTCCTCCCAAAGCCATCCTGAAGAAACTATATTGGGACTGGATATCTTTCAAACTCATTCGCAATCCACTTCACTGCAATGCAACCGCAGCATTCCTAAGAATTAAAGATGTGGCTGCATATGAGCCTTTTCTGGACCTAATCTCCATCCCATTGGACAGGGCTCTCTATTTCAAGCTCAGAGTGGGCACCTTACCCTTAGGCAACCTGGTGTCCAGGTGGAGATCATCTTCCCAGTCTTCGTCCTTCTGTGCTATGTGCTCGACACGGGTGGAGACGGTGGCACATTTTTTCTTTGAATGTCCGGACTATTGTGCTCCAAGGAGGCGCTGGCTTATACCATTGTGCAGGCTCTTAGGTACACTACAGAACTTGGTGGCCCTCCGCATTTTATTGACTGATACATCCCCCTCCATTGTCTGTGGTGTTTCAAAGTTTTTAAAATGGGCATGGGTGATTCGTTCTAAAAGGCTTTCCATTTCAATTTAATTCTCTTTTTAACTATTTATTGTACTAATCTTGATTATTTTATTCTTTTTAAAAACCATAATTGTATTCTATTATAGGCCTTGAGAATGTATTTTCAATATATGTACTGCTTTTAAGATATTTATGTATCGAAATAAAGCATATCACTCACTCACTCACAAAAACAGATTACGCACACAGAGCAGAACCGGCCTTAGCGCTGGTGGCACCCTATGCACCAATCTTTTTTAACAATCCCCCAAGACTTCCTTCTCCATGGATTCCCTCCTTACCACCCTCTTACGTTGCCACTCTTCTTTCCTTAGCCTCTCAAATTTCATTTAATTTGTTTTATAGCGCTACTCATACCAGTTTAGGGTGTCAGAGCACTCATTATACAGGAACAATGAATCATATGTGTGTATATCAGTCTATGTGAAATATTACATAAGAAAGCGAGGATTACAAGGTATAGGATTCACAAGACATCCATAATAGCAGGCCTTATATTTTATTAGTGTTTGGTCTGGAGAAGCACCAACTCAGGATTTAAAACGCACCACAGTGGTTGGATTTACTTATAAGAATGCTTTTATACCCAAGCAAACCCTCTCAGCAACATTAGGAAAAGATAATGAAAGACTGGGGGGACAAACATAGCGTCCTACATTATACAATGCAGTTTGCATGCAGCTCTTTGATGACAGTTCATATTTCACTGTGCTATAATAATATTGTAACACATGACCTGCAAGTAATAAAATGATCTCTGTGACAAAAGCAGTCCCCCACTGTGCTATCCACATAAAATACAGCTCTGTGAGCCGCATGGCACACGTTATTTCTCCGCTATTTTATGAGTCAAACTGCCACTACAGCAGAAACATATTCACCAGATCTATCTTCACATTTGTATTATTGCCTGAAATCTACTGGACATAAAGGAAACTGTTCAGCTGGTGTTTGCATTAAAATATACATATTCCTTGTATTCCTTCATACATTGACCTGGGATCTCAAAATTCTCACATTTCTGGAGGAAGTGCTAAACCCCAGGAAAAGGCACCGGTGGGACTTACTCCACAATTGGGGAAGTATGGCAGGGTTAATTTCACTGGAGTAGTCATCTCAGAATTCAGTAGTTTCTCAATACATTTGAGAAATGTTCATTACCACTAAACTCTAAATTAGGAATGTAATCACTTTAAATTAGAAGCTTTCTTGTTCATCAGTCCAGAGGTTTAAAAAATGTTTTATGAAAAATTCGTGGATTTTTCTTGCACCCATACATACAACTCAGCGATGGATATTTCTACCTCAAACAGCAGAATAAGGCACCCATTTTCCAGGCTCGAATTAGGGCCCAGGGCACCTTTGTTAAGTCACTGCAGTCCTTCATTTACAAGGGCCACTGTAGTTCCAAATAACGTGACCATAACATAAAAATTGTTTAGAGCGTGCCCATACAGCAAAGTTCAATAATGAAAAAAAATCTTTCTGGTGTTCATAAGTCAAATAGAAAAGCAGTGTGTTATATTTGCGTTTTAATCATAAATATCTTTCAATTGAAAAGGGTTTACTTGAAAAGAGTGAATCGCTTACAAATATAATCGCCTGCCAATAAATGGAACATGTATTCGGTGATAATTTGCCTTCCACTGAAAGCCTCTAACAGGGCCTGTAAAGTGCCTGAACCTTTGTGTTAGATTGCCGCGCTAAAATCATTTATCAGTTTTCATTTTCTTTTGCCATTTTAAACTCACTATCCTAGCGATCTCATTTTGCCAAACCGCGGAAGCCAAAAACAGAGTGCAGTCATAAGTACGGTGTAATGCAAAAGCAGGACGCCGTGTCCTCGAGCGAGTTTTGACAGGGCTCACCGAAGCACTTTAATAGCACACGTTGTCTCCAAGAGGAATAAAGCTTTAAAACCCCAATGCCTCCTGCGCCATCGAGCAGCGGCCTTGAACTCGCATTTGGTAGTTACTAATAGAATGTACAACTCTGCTTTATCTCCATGTGCATACGGCTCTGTTTTAACTACATGAAGCTAAGTTGTCCCGTCAAATGCGTTCCGTTTTCCACTTGTTTTCAACAACACACCCACATTACTGTGCTGTCTCACTGGTTCTGGTAACACAGAGGCCGCTTTGTCTGAGCGTTTCGCTGGCTGTGATCATGCGTGCATCCTTTCCCACAGCGAGTCATGCCAAAGGAATGTCCGACACACCCACTCGTCGGGCCTTTTATTCTCGAAGCCTGTGATCTCAGCGTTAGTGTAGGGAACCACCAAAACAAAGAAATATGTATTCGAAGGCCTCAAAATGCCCAGCCCAAAACGGCACCACAAACAATTAGACTTTCTACGTAGAAAATTGTCATGCACGGATTCACCTCCCCATCTGGTGAACAATGTCTCTGGGACCAGCTTGAATTATTGTGCGGTTCAGAGGTCGAAAGAAACATTACATTACAGAGTGGGAAGTGTTGATCTCTTTGTAGATCTAAATCTTAACTAAAATCTTGAATCTTGAGTGGGAAGTGTCGTCGAAATACAAAATATATATATGACCAAGTGGCGGTCGCCAGTAGGTAGTTACAGTAGCGGTCGGCGGTGGGAGTACTGCCGGGCGGTGACAGGGGCAGGATGGGGGGTAGCAAACAACAGAATACGGCCAAATACAGGTAAGTAAAAATATATATAAATAAAACAAATTTTGTTGCGTGCACAGCATCACCAAATGCGATGCAATGCACGCAACGAAATTCGTTTTATTTATTGATATGTTTACTTACATGTAAAATTCCATAATCCATACATTACTACCCCCACCCTGCCCCTCCCCCTCCCCACGTCATCGCCCTGTAAGTCATCCCACTACCGACCGCGGCTGCCCAATAGGCTCTGCGCATTGGAATAATATATCCTATAGATATGACGTAGGACTTATGTCTCCTAGGTCTCTAGTGAATATATTAGACTTAATTGTGAGTGCCGGCTAGCTCAAAGGTCACTAGAAACTTACTCGAGTTCACAAGAAGGGATTCGTTTCTGACAACCGCATAAACATGACAACTTTGTTTCCTCAAGATAAAACTGATCTTCACAGTCGTGGAAACAATAGATAGATATTTTACTCAGTCATTCGTGCATGCTTTTTTCACCAGAGGTGCAGAGAAAATAGAGAGATGGACGGTTTCAATAAAAGTATTTATTGAACAGTCTTCTTTCTCATGCAGAAGAAATGAACTGCTACAATCGTAATACTGGCTGTAAAGTATAATCCATACAGCAAGAAGAGTATTATAAAATAATTCTGTAAAAGCATGGTACGGTTTCTGAGCCCAAAAAAAATACATAAATAAATAAAGACTAAAAGTACTCAACTGGTGCTTCTAAAATACGCCTACCCGATGTACCTAACCTAAGTCTAGTACGAGGGAAGAAGTAAGTGTGGTGTTGCATAAGTTTAGTATTCTTTTGCCAAGAATCTATCCAAGATTTCTCTTAGGGTCTATTCAGCTCTGTTCCTTGGTTTAGAATGAAGGAGGTCAGTCTCAGGACTCGATTTCCCAACACCCTGCAGGGGGAACTTGGAAACACTGGAGCTGGATTTCTTGGCAAGAGAAAAGACATCGTCTCTCTAAGTGCATCTGCTGGAAGGTCAGCTTCCTTCGGCACTTGCTGTAGCGGGATGCGTCGGGCAAGTAGATAGTCGAACTGCTCCAAACCACAGTGTGCTTGCTTGGGCAAGTGGGGGCATATTTATACCTTGAAGGTGCGAGTTTGACGTAAAGGTAGATATAATAACGTCATCAAAGAGTCTTAGTTCTTTGAAAACTCCATAAGTTCTTGGACAAATCAATATTCAAGCAAGGGGAAGTCCCTAACTGCTGAAGCGGAGTTTTCCAAGAAATCGTTGTGGATTTTCAGAACTAGTGGAAGTAGCCATGCCGTATTTGGACTGCATGAGCTATGTCTAAATATGGTTATGATTTCTATGCCTATATAAGGACATGGTAATTTATACCTATATAAGGGCATGAATCGTGAAAATTACACTAGGGTACTAAAATGCTATATAACAGTAGGTCCCAGGGGATGGGGGTTCCTTGGGCGAAATACAGTCTGGCGAGGGGAGCCACATGCCCCCCTGCCCTTAAGAATTGGAGTGAGCCATGGGGAATGGTTCCCCGGGGCCAAAATTGGCCCAGTGAGAGGGGCTCCGTGCCTTCCTGCCAGGTTGGCTGCATGTGATCAGTAGATCATGTAAGAGTCAGTAGTCCCTCCCTTGAGATTTAATGGCCCGACCACCTGCCTCGTAATGAGGCGGTTGGCTGGAAGGGCTGTATGTTGGAGAAACAGCCACTGCCTGCCTGCGAGTGGTGGTCAAACCAGCATCGTAATGTGTCCCTAGTCCCCGGTCTCATAAAAATGTTCATTAAAAATGTATGAGGGCAGGTTAGGGATGCAGTGCTGGAAGACTGAGGGTGGCTGGGGGTTGGCCATAGATGTATCAAAATAAGATATTACTTTCCTGTGTCTAGAGGGTCCATTGGAGCCAAAGAACTCCTCAATTGCCTCCATAGTGTTCCACTCCAAGGAATTGCAGAGAGCGATATGAGCAAGGTGAAGGTGGCCACGGCCCCATTAAGTGTTGGCTGCAGGTGCGCCTCCTAATGCGAAGAACATTGGGGGATGGAGTCCCTTCGCGTCAATAGGGCCTGTGGGGGTGAAATCACCCCTCAATTGGCTCCAAGTGCTTTCAGTTTTGCTTTAATTCCTTCAAAATTGCTCTAAGGTGTGCCACAATTTTGCCATAAATATAAAATGGTAGGGCTCAAGTTGTTCATTAGAACTCTGTGATGAAGCTTAAAGTAACCACTAGGGAGATTACTAATTTAATACTGCTGGTGTTGCAGGTACACGTTTCTTTCTGCATTTTAGAATGTTTTGCTAACAGAGGTGAGGAAGGTATTTTAGAAATTTTTGAAAATATGTCCATATTTCAGCTTCCAATAGCATTAAAAATCATTTGTATAACAAAAAACCGCTCATTGTGATACTTTATTGCAAGCAGTCTCCTCCCTAGTCTATGCGTCCAACTTTACAGTTTGGAATCCATAAAACTTGTATTCAGATGTGGCACTCTTATGGCATAAATACAGAATGTTGATAGTGCTTTTCTCAAAATTTCCCAGTTTTTTTTAATGTAAGTTAAAATCTTACTACATTTCTAATATGTGTGTGTGTGTCTGTGCATACATACATATATATGGAATTCAGTGAAAAATGATAATATACATTATTTTATTTGTTTTAATGTAATGTTACCTTTAATTCTCAGTACTGTAGTGCTGTTTGTTAGCTGTGCTATTTGTCAGTTGGACAAAGAAACATATTGTTTCTTTCCTGCAGGGCGAAGAAACACACTGAAATCTCCTAGTGTGACCGAAGGACATATCAGCACTTTTGTGGTTCACTGGAGGACTTAGAAACAGCAAGCACCGAGTTCATTTACTCTCTCTCTCTCTCTCTGTATTTATATATATACATATACATATACATATACATATACATATATATATATATATATATATATATATATATATATATATATATATATATATATATATATATATATATATATATATATATATATATATATATATATATATATATATCTCCAAGAAACTCCTCAAACCTCCACTCGGACCCCACGGCTTCAGGCAAGATGTTTTTTTGTTTTTTTTTAACCTCTCAAGCGACGCGTTTCGAATACCATGTACTCTTGATCACACACCAGTTAGACAGTTCACTTGCTTTTTTAAATGCTGGCTATTTATATATATATATATATATATATATATATATATATATATATATCATATTATATTGCTGCTTCAAACACCGCTCTCAGCACCTCCTTACGGCGAACTGTGCGAAACGAAACACCAGGATAATTTTGCGACAACTTGTTGTTTATTTCTCCTCACTCCTCAATCTCCATGATGCGTTTCTGGCATCCAGTTATGTCCTTGATAACATTATATTATATATTGTAATTGTGTGTGTATGTGCGGGTGTGTACGTGCAGGTGTAACTTAGTTGAAGCATGAAATTAATTTTATTTATTGAGGCCTACTTTATAAAAAGCACTTTCAATTGTGCGGTTTTGCTTTTTGTATGTCTTCTGCTGTTTTACGTCTCAACAAAGTCCATATAAATCCATGTTTTTAGGGGGCTCGTGCGGGATCAGCCAAATCATATCTTTTGGGTCAGAACCAAGCAAACTTTCGTGCAGTGCCTGGTGCTGAAACAAATGAGCTACACATATTTTGCTTCCATGTTGCAAATGAAAACTGAAGAGTAATGTGTAGGCAATTACGTATTTAACCGCTAGTTAATAAATAACTAGGCAGTAAAATGTGTTCCAATTCTAAAGCAAAATAAACTGAATGATTCATCTGCTAAAGTTTACCTACCTGTGTAAAATTATTGCGGGCACAACAAATGTAGTCATAAATGGAGAAACGTCCAACAAAACACCGAATTGTAACGTCACTTTTAAGAAGATATAATCTATCTGCACAATGAATTTTATGAGGACGAAACTGGCTGATGACTTTAGGGATTATGGGGCATATTATCAAGCCTGTGCGCTAAAATTATCGCCGCTTTATCGGCCGAAAACGGCCGATAAAGCGGCGGTAATGGGCTTGATAATATGCTCTGTGGAATTCCAATCGAAGCCCATGTTAGATGTCTTCACATCTAACATGTGCTTCGATTGGAATTCCACAGAGCATATTATCAAGCCCATTATCGCCGCTTTATCGGCCGAAAACGGCCGATAAAGCGGCGATAATTTTAGCGCACAGGCTTGATAATATGCCCCTATATTTTTTCCACAATCTGGTATAAGGGCAATGAGTGCGACAGTAAATAGAGTGCACTCAAACGGCGAAGAGAGGAGGCTCTGTAACTTCTAGTGCTTAATTTGAGCTAGTGGCTGCAGGCAGATCCCAATGGGACTCATTTTGGGGGAGCAGCACTCAGTTTTCCTTTTCAGATAGTGACCCACAGCAAGAGAGTGAAAAACACAAGGGTGAAAATGGAGGAAGAGAAATACGGGAAAACTTGACAAAGCGAGCAAGCAGGGAACTTGCAAGAATGAAACAAAGAGACAGGGAGGGTCTGGTGGTGGATTAAAGGGGTATGAGGAGAAATCAAGACTATGCATTTTGTAGTGTTCTGCCCTGCGAACCTAGCCACAAGCTTCTGAGCATGATTTTTGGGAACCAGCATTTATTTGTTTACTGGTGGCATTTCTTAGAATGTATAGACTAGAGCCTCCCGAGCTAACTGATCCGAACTCTGGCAAAGTGAAGAGAAGGGCCCCTAAGAATCCTGACCCTATTAATATAAAAGGCTGGGTGGTCGATGATCGACCTCATAAAGGATGTGGTTGCACTATGAAGGACTTTAACAGCTTATGTTACATCTGCCACTCAGTTTTCTTAAAATTTCGGTTATTTTCTGCTCGCCTGTCTGACAGCAAACTTAATCCTAAGCCTGGGCGGAGTTTGCGGAGTTCCACAAAGGGACGAAAAACCTCTGCCTCGCTATGCGGAGTTCCGCAAGCGGCGGAGTGCATTAGGGTCATGGGATTTGCAGTGATTTTGAGCACAGGGTGTTTTTACCACACTGTAAAATCATCGCAAGCAGCACCATGAGTAGTGCAAGAGGGCACAGCTTCCTTTCTGCTGCTTGAGTAGATTTTCTACTTGAGCGGCAGCTTTCTCAAAGTGAACGGAAGGTTTCTCATACCGAGTGGCTGCGACCTGCAGCGACCACTTGCATTGAGAAATCCGACCCTCGTGTTTAGAAATCTCGCCAGGAGGTTGATTTTCTTCGCTAATGCTTACCAACTAGACCTTAGTGATCACGAGCAAGGAAAAATCTCACGGGAAGGTGGATTTTCCTCGCTCGTGCTCGCCAACTTGACGTTGATAAGCATGAGCGAGGAAAACACTGCAAAGTCCTTGAATGGAGCGGTGTTCACTGCCCAGGGTTACTTAACACTACCAGAGTGTGAAGGATGATATTTTACTAAGGGCCTTGATAAAGGGGTTCAGGTTTACTTGCCATCACACCTTTGTCGATTACACCTGGGGTCTCTATTTCATTAAATGATGTTTATATTCCCAGCATTCCCTCACAAATGATATAAATGCAACCGAAAGAAAATTGTGAACACCATGGCCTTCGTTTCCAATATTTTGCCAAAGTAGAGCCCCACAAGCCTTCCTGCTGCAATGATCTACATCAAAAGAAAAGGGTCGGAATGCGACGTATATATGACATACGGTGCATTCCTATCTGCTTTCACAGTGCTGGCGCACAAATGGCTGCCAATGCAGTCCCCCTTGCACCATGGTGCAAGGGTGTCTGTGTAGAAATCAGGTTGTTTTTATGGAGGTAGGGACACCTTCCTTCACAAAAATAACCCTTACCCCCCCTCCCCGGGGAGACGTAGTCTTTTGACGCATTCCCAGGTTAACAGCACATTGTATATCTGGGAATGTGTCAAATGGCATGAGTTTTATGTGGGAAAACCCACTGTAGTACCCATGGCATGCCTCCCCATCTCTGTGTCAGGCAACACAGCAAGTAGCACTGGGTTGCCTCACACCATATCTACGAGGCCATGAAAAGACATGCAGGGTGGCTTTACATGGCTTGATCGATATGTGTAAACCCAGTGCATTGCCGGAACGTCATAAAAAGTATCCTGCGTAGCATCATGCTCAGCAATAAATCATGTGTCAGCAATTAATTCTTGTAGCCAGACAAATAAATCTAAATATATGTGTATCCGCTAGTAACAAATTTAGACTGAAAGAAATTAAGAAATAATGCACAACTAATAGTTATTGTAGGAGTGCTAATATACACTGCCCGTTTTCATTAAGATTATATACGTTCAAGATTTGTTGTGTATGAGTTTACTCTGAGTGATAGTGAACTTCTTCATCTCTACTTTGAGTTGAATACACCAATAACGGGGTTTCGATGTTACAGGGTTTAATGAACCGGGTGCAATTATCATCCCGGCAAACATAAGAAAAACTATAACTTTAAAACTTATAGAAAATGGACTGACATCACAAGGTGGTACAGTCATTTTCGTGATAGAGGCACACGAATATCGGCATACAGAGTTATTCTATTCATGGATAAACTTTCCAGCGGCAAACGCTACAACACACGAGTTCCACTATTACCAAATAGAGGAATCACCGGAAGAATATACACCTTTCGAGGATATTGAAATACCACTAAATTACCAAGAGCACCTGCTCTGGTTTAAAGGCGCCCTAAAACATAATGATCACATCATCAAGCCTGATAGATATCAAGATATTGATACACGTCCCTCTCGATCTTTTTCGCAGAAATCGGAAAGAAGAGGACGGTCAGAACCCAGTGAAGAGCACGCCAAGTCCAAAGACAAGGAACCTGCTCAAAGTAAAAAATTACAATTTCCAAAAAAGAAGGTAGCCAGTATTAAAGTAATCAAACATGCCGACGATTACGCCCCTCTTATTTCGAGGCCTATACCATTTATTCCCTTGTATATTAATGTATATAGAATTGTATGGATAGGCTTTGTTTTTGTTCAACTTTAAATTGTTCCCTTGTTGTACATAATCATCTTAATCCTGTGCCTTGAGCTTTTTTTTCTCTAATTCACTTGAGCACCCTTTCCCTTCTTTCCTTCTTTCCTTGTAACCACTTTATGAATATGTAAATAAAATTGTGATATAAATGTGATCATTTTGTTATATGTTTTTCATTAAATTAGCTGTGTTGGGTTTACAGCATACATAATGCAAGTATCATCTCTCCTCTCTTTGGTTACAGATTTAATCTGATTAATTGTTCTGTGAAAAATCAAGATTCACATTAATTGATATTTAGATTGTTGTCTAGGACCACCTTTTTTATATATACACCAATAAGATGACACTATCTAATTCCACCAAAATTAAGCTTCTCGATGTGGATTATCCTGCAAAGAAGACCTTAATTCTGTGGGACAAATATAACAGCAGTGATAATCATGATAACCCTACTTCTCACCATAATTAGACTTTTTGAAATCCATGGCTAAGATTAGATAGTGACCTTCCTGATTTACTTTTTGCGGCTTTCAGTCTATCTTTAAATGATCTATGTAAATCTAATACCATATAAGAACAAAGAAAAATGAAAATAAATAATACTTAGAACGTATCAACTTCAATAAAGGGGACACCTTCTGCCTCTAAAACATCTTAGTAGTACCTTGTCATTGGCAAGGTATGTGAGTGTTAGTGTCCACACTCATATATGGTATTTCTATAGCGCATATCTAACTAAAAGGCAATAGAGAGGTGTACAAGGTTAAAGACAAGTATAAAGTAATTGAGTGATTTAGTGATTTAGGATGTGAATGCTAAATGTATTCTTTACCTGCACGTTATTGCTTACTTTACACATTTAGGTCACCTACATACCCACGTAATAGCTAGTGGCAACATGTCCTACTCAGGGCTTGGTCAAAAGACCAAGTTGAGTTTATGAATTGACACTGTAATGTCATGGCTTTGATCTTTATCTAGCTTTGAGTGAGGTTACTTTCTGTATTGTACCGGTTTGGACCCAACAGCAGTCATTCAAGCCCTGCATGCATGTGGTGTAGCAAAATTATATGGTTTTATCCATCAGTATGGGTGAATTAATTACTAGCTCATCCTCATAGTATAGTAGGTTGGCAGCAAATAGATGGAAGAGGAAGGGGCCATTACTCACCTTGCTTCAGATCCAGTTTGTCATAATCTTGGGTGAGAGGTGTGTGGCCCTGTCTAGCCCCTTTCTGATCGACATGTCCATATTCAACTGTTGTAAGGCACCAGTGCTGGGCAGGACTTTTAATTCATTTGCATTTTGCCTGGTGAGCTGGAGCTTTTCGAGGCCTATTGTTTAAGTCCAAGGGCCTCTGCTGGAGCCTCTGCCACTTTATTGCAGTAGGCATAGGGGGGGCATAAGCAAAGAGAAACAGAGGGGGCTATTAGAGAGGATTGCGAGAGATCAGAGAGAGAGAGAAGAGAGAGAGAAGAGAAGGAAACAGACTGAACATGGCTGAATGTAGAGTAAGTAAGAACTGAGTGGGGCTGGTTTAAACATTTTTACCAGGGCTTCTTTTGTTCCCAGTCTGGTCCTGCAAGATACTCAGCAAATACCTGTCAATGTGCCAGTCATTCAGTTCTTTGCTACAATTGTACACATTGACAAGGTCAAAAGCTGACATGCAGTGAAAAGAAGATGTGTAATTATACCTTCCTGACATAGACTAAGACATTTACGAATACCATCAGTGGTAAGGAATCATTTATTTTGATTTTCCATCGTAGAAAAGCTGTTTGTAATATATCGAGTAATCCCTTACAATTAGCATCAGTTGTCGAATCACGTAACAAATATTTGTTACCCATCTTAGCATTCCCATGGAGTTGTGCAATCAAGCTGAATTATTGTTTCCCATTAAATAATTGAGCAACTAAAGGAGACCTTTCTGTGTTTGGGAGAACAACAGAGTTCAATCTCTTCAAACAGGGGTGGCATTAATTCTACCTAACCTGAGCATCAATCTTCAAGAAATTCATAAGCAACCTGCTTGCCCTGGTGGTGCTGGTGGAGAGGGTGTTTACAACTCCCGAAGTGTACAATATGTTCTAGGCTCTGAAAATTGTATTTATAAGTGTTGACTTGGATGGGAGCTTGCTGACCAATGAAACAACACCTGTGTATTACTGTCATAATATATGCAGTTGAACGCATAGGTGCCCCAAAGTCAAATAAATCCTCTCACCAACCAACTGTAGTTTAGCGGGCTTTAGTAATAATATAATAATTCACGGCGTTAGAATCACCTTCTCAGCCAGCAAGGGGATCCTCTAGAAATATGGGATCATAGAATGCTTAATACGTAAAGGTGAGGCACTCATTAGGGCACTGTATGTACAGTTGTGGGATGGAGGTCATACGGTACAATCAAACAACGGGAGCATGTCTGCAGACTGAGATCATGAGAAACAAAGAAAGAAGACGACCTCAAGGTGCAAGAAGAATGTCATCATTTTTAGCTGAGCAAGCTATTCAGCAATTTCTCATCTTGGGAGCCAAGACGTGAAAGAGAAGCTCAAAACGTCAGAAAATGGATTTGTTAGCATGATCAAAAAAAGATGGCTGCAGCGAGTTACCATTGCTTAACATCAGCCCATTAAATCCAGTATTTGTTTTGCATTTTGGATATACCTCATTGTCTATAAATGTTTTCAGGGATGTTTACAAGTTATTAATTTTTGTCATGATTGCCTAGAATAGAGCTTTCAAACTTTTTAGTTGGTGTTCAAAATGAATTTCAAATGGTGGCGTATACAGGTTGGGTTTTCATTTGTTGTCTGTTAAAATTATGGTTCAACTCAATCTTATACAATTGTGTTCCCAATGAAAGATTGAAAAACTGATACAGGAGGAGGAGATCAAGTAGTAAAACAGTGACATAGTTTAGAGAAAGGAGGCATGGAAGAAGAATGTGAATTGTAACCCCAATTAGCAAGGGACTTTAACCCCTTATAAGTCTCCATATATGGTACCAGTGGTACCAAGGGCATAGGAGTTAAATGGGTACCCAGGGCCAGAACCATTGTTTTTGCCACTCTGAGTGATCCAAGTAAACAGATGACAGAAGGCCTGCCATTGCAGACTGGAGGAGCAGTGCAAACTAGGGGTGGGTGAAAAATTCTGCTCTGCCGGCAGAGTTTTCAGAGTTTGACCCACTCTGCACTCTGCTTGGAGTTCCAATCTCCGTGAAGTGACACACAGCAGAGTTTTTTCTCTTGAGCGGCTCGCCAACGTTGACTTGGCAACTGATCGTGAGAAAAAATCACCCATGAGAACTCCACCCAGCGCGATTTCATCATGCGAGCGGTAGTGGCGGGTTGCGACTTATTGTGTTTCAAAATTTGGCACTCGCTTTGAGGAAGCTGCAGTAGCACTGTTCATGCTGATTTTACAGTACTGGAAAAGCTCCTAGCACTAAAAAATGAGTGCCAGCAGTGTGACTTAAAAGACTCAGATGCTGGCGGAACTCTGAGGAGCGCAGCAGAGTTTATCCAGCACTTCACGGAGATCCGCAGAGTAGAACTCTGCAAACTCCACCCAGTCCTAGTGCAAACTACCCAAACTCGACTTTGCCCTCCCTTTGTGTGGCAAGGTCACAACTCTGTCTTTAATATATGTCTGTGTAACCTTTGTAACGATGTAACCTGTAACTGGTCTGATACTCATGTAAAGTGCTATGATACCTCCGGGTCTAGCCAGCGTTATATAAAACCATTCAAATAAATAAAAATAAAAAATATGTGCCTTTTCCAATAAATACTACTATAAGTGATCAGTGGTTTATAGGATAACATGGGCTGGAACCTGGGCACCCCAAGGTTGTCAGCTCCATTATGGTACCACCAAAATATTTTGTGTTTGGTATCAAACAACGTGTCTAGTCACCCCTGACATAATTCTCATGCCAGGGCTGATGTGGAATGCACCCAGGTGGCTACCTTACAGCTTGCCCCAGTCACTTTTGTGCTCTGACTTGCACCCTGCAGCTACTACTGCCAACCCCCTGCTAGGATGTGTGAACACTCATAGGTGTCAGAAAAAAGGCATGGATGGAACGGAGGTGATACCTCCCTCCCTGACACTATAGCTAATGAAGTGGCACATCAAGGAGGTAAGCTTCAAATACTTCACCACCTCTGATATGCATCCAGGCTGCCTCCGAAAGGAGTAAACAGCCCTCCCCCTGTCCCCAGGCACATTTGCACCCGGGCAGGTGGGGAAATTGTATAGTCAAGATGTATACACTGCCAGAAGGCTAGTCATACCTCTAGGGTGTGATGCCTAGTATTTACAGCTGAGGAAGACTTCTGACATTTTTAAATGTGGTAGAATAGAGGGTTCTGGGTAGAAAAGGTGGCACACACCCCTGGATGTGGTCACCTCAAGGACGGATTTGCCGCTGGGGATGGTAGTCTATTGGCCACTTGCATCCACGTTCCTAATTCCCCCAAATCTAGGATTGTTGGGGCACCCTGATACTCGAACCTCAGTTCTGATCTGACTTGCAACAAGGGCAAAAGAAAAAAACCCATATCTGCCAAAACAGGATCTGCACAACCCAAAGGCGTAATACTCTGCACCTTTGACAACATTCCTGGAACTGTATGACTGCAACTAATCCCGGACCAAAGACCTGTTTTCCCAGACAGAGGGAACCCTTTGAGAGCCAAGGGCAACTCCAGACTCCCTTGGACTAGTGGCAGTAGTCCCATGCAACCGGCAGGTAAAAACAGCGTACCAGAAACAAACAATAGCCTGCCATCGGGCCCACTGAGGGATCACCCAAATGTATATGGTACAGTGCTTTATAGAAAATGTATATTGACCTCCAGCAAGTTTCAGAAGACTACCACTTTACTCCGGGACTGTTGGACATCGAAGTATCTGCTGCCAAGGTCTGTTCATGGCGAGTCCGGCAACCACCATCTTTACTCAATGCTGCACTTCAAGGGAACTCTGCAACATCATTTTGTGATGCCAACAGTGGCTCTGTTGTCAACTTTTTGCATCTGTTTCCTCACCAGCACCTTGTAAATATAAAGCCAGCTCCCCAGGGGGCTCCCACTTCTGCACCACAGACAGCCAGGACAACTATGCACTCAGGCTTCTTGAGCCAGGTAAAATCGAATTGACTATTCGAGTTGGTGTAAAAATTGAACAACTTGGTTTGAGAATGGGTCTTCGTATATCAGCCCTAGATTGCTTTTCAAGTGCATGGTTCCGTATCTGTGGCCTCTCCCACTGAGCCACATTGTAGAGCCTAGTGACCAGGTGGCGGCATGTAGGGCTAATAAGTAATGTTTGTAAAGCACATAGTGTGGAAGGTTCATCCAGGAATGAAGGGTATTGTTCCCTAATGGCTTATCTGAGGCAATAATATATGAATGTGAACAGTGGAGTTATAATTTGGCTATAGGACATATGAGTTGGATTCATGAATTTCCCTTCAGGGTACATGTCACTTATCATCTCTAACACTACCTGTTTGAACAACACATGTGCTCCTGTCTCTTGCATTACTGAGAGGGCTGATTGATGACCAATAGGGACCGCCGGGGCATTAACTGGAAGCCTGTGGGCCCTCGCTCCGAGAGCTAACCAAGCAGATATTGTACAGTGAATCATGTTTATTTCTGTGCGTGGTATATATGTGCGCTTGTGCGTCAAAATGTAGTTGAGTGGTGTAGGGTGTGCTTCCCACTCTTCAACTGCCAGGTGGCTGTGTGTATGTGTGAGGATGGTACAAGCAGAGCACAAATTGAAGTTAGGTGCAGAGATAATACAGATGCATATATGGTGCTCCGAAGCCGGCCTGGTCATGTGGCATGGTCATAATGTCCCACCCAATGCGAAGTTGTTTGCCTGTCCATGCTAGTGTTACCAGATGTGTGTGTAGTGTGTGTGTAGTGTTTGGGAGAGGTATTTGGGTAGCACTTTGGGTATATGAGTAAATAAATGGAGGAAACATGGCAATATGATCATTTTTAATATTGCTACCCTGTCAGACGAGGAAAGCAACATCTTGATCCAACTTGTCACTTGATCTTCTAGTTTCTACATCACCCTACCATTATTTTACAAATCACTAGTTCTGGATCCCTGTGTATCCACTCCCCCATGTATTTCACTGGATCTGTGCTCCATTCCAGAGGGTATAAGGAAAGAAGCATCCTGATCCATCTCGTTACTTGATCCTCTAGTTTTGACATCACCCAACCATATTTTTCACAAATCATTAGTTCTAGATCCCCCTGGTATTTCACCAGATCATTGTTCCATTCCAGGGGGTATTCCAGCATGTGTGGTGTCTTACCGGGTGTCAATGGGATGAATCTCGAGTGCCGTTTAAATCAGAGGTATTCTCGAAGAAGTGGTGCTAGGACAATGTGATCTGCATATAGCGACATGCCCATTGTCTTTGCTGGAAGAGTAACTCCTCATCGTATACCTATTTCTGATCATGCACGCTACCGGTTCCAGGCCTAGAGTTAACAGGATTGGGGAGAGTGGGCAAACCCTGTCTGGTGCCCTGATGTATATGCAGTGGTGCCTACATGTGTCCCTTAATTCTTACTTGCACCACTCGGGGTGTGTACCCTGTGGACATCTTGTGAGATGTGTATAGTCCCTAATTTGCCTGTTCCTCCAAAATTCCAGAATTTAAAGACTGTGGACAGGACCCTGGTTGTTTCTTTGTGATCTGTCCCATTGCTGCCTGTAATTTTTATCACATGAGTTTGCACTCTAGCAGACTTTAATCTAGTGGCCAGAGTGTGACCCTGTCCCCCGCTCCATATGCCCTTGCGACATGTCAGCGGGGGTAGGGAGACAAAATATCGAAATTTAAATATCGATATACAATAATATCGATGTTTTAATTTAGATAGTATAGAATATCGATGTCCAGAATATCGCCAGACAGAATATCGGTTTTATGGTATGTATGTTACTAATATCGAAATTTAATAATATCGAAATTATGTTTAGTGTTTTGTATTTTATTATGTTGTTTATATGTTTGTTAAATATGTTATTAAATGTTTGTTTGAAAACTAGTAATTATGTTTACATTTTGCATTTTAGTATCAGAGCGGGTTGTGGGTTTATAGGGGAATAGGGTGGGAAGTAATGTAATAATAATTAATAAATAATAAATATTTAAAAACATTTAAAATAATAATTAATTGGTAATTAATTATCAATAATTAGTTAATTAAATTAATTAGAGTTAATGTGCTAATATAATTTTTTATTGTTAATTAATAATTAATTGGTAATTAATTAATATGAATAAGTTAATTACATTAGAGTTAATGTGCACATAAATAGAATTATTTGTTATTGGTAATTAACAATTAATTGGTAATTAATTAATATTAATTCGTTAATTACAATAATTAGAGTTAATGAGCTAATATGTGTAATTTGTTTTAATTGTTAATTATTAATTAATTAGTAATTAAATCATATTAATTATTTAATAAAATTAATTAGAGTTGATGTGCTAATATATTAAAATTTTTGTTATTGTTAAATAATAATTAATTGGTAAATCATAATTATTAAGTGATTAAATGATATGATTTATTTATGTGTAGTGGGTTGTGTGTTTATAGGGTAATAGGGTGTCATATAATAAAATGTAATTAATTAAAGAGACTGTGTTGTGTGTTAAAGGGGGAGTAGTGTGTGAATTAATTTTTACCCCCATGCTATCCAAGGCTTTCCCTAATGTTGCACTCTATGGAGTGGGAATAGTAATTTTTACCCCTACGCTATCCAACCTTTTCCCTACTGTTGCACCGTCTGGAGTAGGAATAGTAATTTTTATTCCTACGCTATCCAACGCTTTCCCTACTGTTGCACCCTCTGGTGTGGGAATAGTAATTTTTACCCCTACGCTATCCAATGCTTTCCCTACTGTTGCACCCTCTGGAGTGGGAATAGTAATTTTTACCCCTACGCTATCCAACCTTTTCCCTACTGTTGCACCCTCTGGAGTAGGAATAGTAATTTTTACCCCTACGCTATCCAACGCTTTCCCTACTGTTGCACCCTCTGGTGTGGGAATAGTAATTTTTACCCCTACGCTATCGAACGCTTTCCCTACAGTTGCACCCTCTGGAGTGGGAATAGTAATTTTTACCCCTACGCTATCCAACGCTTTCCCTACTGTTGCACCCTCTGGAGTGGGAATAGTAATTTTTACCCCTACGCTATCCAACCTTTTCACTACTGTTGCACCCTCTGGAGTAGGAATAGTAATTTTTACCCCTACGCTATCCAACACTTTCCCTACTGTTGCACCCTCTGGAGTGGGAATAGCAATTTTTACCCCTACGCTATCCAACCTTTTCCCTACTGTTGCACCCTCTGGAGTAGGAATAGTAATTTTTACCCCTATGCTATCCAACGCTTTCCCTACTGTTGCACCTCCTGGTGTGGGAATAGTAATTTTTACCCCTACGCTATCCAACACTTTCCCAACTGTTGCACCCTCTGGAGTGGGAATAGTAATTTAAACCCCTACGCTATCCAACGCTTTCCCTAATGTTGCACCCTCTGGAGTGGGAATAGTAATTTTTACCCCTACGCTATCCAACTCTTTCACTACTGTTGCACCCTCTGGAGTAGGAATAGTAATTTTTACCCCTACGCTATCCAACACTTTCCCTACTGTTGCACCCTCTGGAGTGGGAATAGCAATTTTTACCCCTACGCTATCCAACCTTTTCCCTACTGTTCCACACTCTGGAGTGGGAATAGTAACTTTTACCCCTACGCTATCCAACCTTTTCCCTAATGTTGCACCCTCTGGAGTAGGAATAGGAATTTTTACCCCTACGCTATCCAACGCTTTCCCTACTGTTGCACCCTCTGGTGTGGGAATAGTAAGTTTTACCCCTACGCTATCCAACGCTTTCCCTACAGTTGCACCCTCTGGAGCGGGAATAGTAATTTTTACCCCTACGCTATCCAACGCTTTCCCTACTGTTGCAGCCTCTAGAGTGGGAATAGTAATTTTTACCCCTACGCTATCCAACCTTTTCCCTACTGTTGCACCCTCTGGAGTAGGAATAGTAATTTTTACCCCTACCCTATCCAACGCTTTCCCTACTGTTGCACCCTCTGAAGTGGGAATAGTAATTTAAACCCCTACGCTATCCAATGCTTTTACTACTGTTGCAATATGTGTAGTAAGTATATATATTAATTTAGATGTACACGTTTTATTTTATTTTAAATGTATATGTATTAGTTATTATTTTTAAATATGTTTTAATGTTTTTATGTAATAATAGTAAAATCATATGTATTTTTAAATTATTTTTACATTATTATTAATACATTAAAAAAAAGATATATTTAATTTCGATATTTTTGTACTACGATATTTTTTTTCCGATATTTTTGTACTTACCTTCATGAAGATATAACTCCGATATTTTTGCTGTCGATATTTTTGTATGTGGATATTCTGTCTGTCGATAATATGTAAGACATTCGTCAGCGGGATATGTAATACAATTCTTACTCCACCATGTCATTGTATTTTGTGTCACGTTCTCTGATGTTGGCCAGAGTAGCAGGCATGTGGCATGTCTTCATAGTCTCTTTATAACTGTTGCAATGTCTGTTTAAGTTTTGTCAGCTGTGTGCATCTGTCTTTTTTTATTTTTTTTATTAAACAATATGATAATCCAAAAAAGAAATCAACTCTCAGGTGAGTGCATTCAGTTCCAAGGCATGGAGCAAATCAACACAATGCAGGATCAAATAGCTACAATCAACATTAGGGTCAAGGGGATTCCTGTGTGTCTAAGTCTGATCTCGTCGTGGGTGGCTCACAAATGTCTCCACGGTGACTATTGCATGCTCCCCAAACCTTCCTCCATTTCTGCGGGCAACCCCTGGCCACATACACCGATCTCTCCCGGAACATGCACCAATCAAGATCCTCCGCCCACTTATAGATTCGGGGCGGCTGGCTGGCACCCCAGAGTTGAGCAATATTACGTTTGGCCAAGATATAGGCCAGAGTCACCCATTGTTTCTGGTACACATTCAAGTCAGTTGGCTCCCACACATTCAGCCGACATATCCGGGCCTCCGGTCGCATTCCTGCACCCAAAACTTCTCTCAACTCCTTGTGAACTTTCGCCCAATATATCTGGATAACATCACAATGCCATAGGATATGTATCAATGTACCGACCTCTCCACAACCTCTTCTACAAACTCCACTCTCAGCTCTCCCCATTCATTCCAGACGAGGCCCTGTTAAGTAGGATCTATTCAGTCTGTTTAACTGCACCAGCCGGAGCCGCATCTGGATAGCTATGACCTTGGGGGACGACACTGCCTCCGTCCAGTCCTCATCATCAAGTTCTAGCCCATCTGCACACCACTGAGACCTGAGCCGCACCAATAGGTCCTCCGAGTTATTAACGAATTTCCTATAGATCAGTGAGATGGTTTTCTCGGGAATATGACAATCCAGCACACGGTCCTCAAGAGGAGATGCCTCCGGAAGCTCCGTGCTCTTGGGAACATGAGTGGTGAGGGCATGTCTAACCTGCAGGTAATGAAAGTAGTCGTTATGGTGTAAACTATACTGCTTTACAATGGATTCAAACGTGAGCACTGAGTTCTTACCCCATACATCATTAACCTGGGTAATCCCTATGAGATCCCATCTGTCGAATCCCTTAGTCCTCCACAAACTGCCCAACTTTTCGAATTGAAGAGGGGGGTTGCGAGTGTCAATCTGCCTTCCCACCCAAGACACCTGTTGGCTGTGTGCCACACCTGCATCGCGTGTGCGGTCGGGCCAGTCAAGGGAAACCTCCCGGGTCTAGCGTACAGAGCTCGAGCTATCATCCCACCCGCGGCCTGGCCTCGGTCCATAGCACATCCCGAATCTCCGGGGAGTCCGTAAAAAATATTGTTCACCGCTGCCAGTTGTGAGGGCCAATAGTACTTCAGCAAATCTGGAAGCCCTATCCCGCCATCATACCAAGGTAGGGTCAGATTTTTAAAGGCGATTTGGGCCCCACCTTCCCAGAGGAGCTGTCTTTGGAGAGCCTCTATTTCTCTGAAGTATGCAGCCGGCACTGGGTCCATCGAGTTTTGCAAGACATACAAGAACCGAGGCAGAGCCATCATCTTAAAGAGGGCGGCCGGTTCAAGCAGGGAGAGTGGAAGAGCCTTCCAATGCTCCACATCTTTCCTGCATCTACTCACTGGAGAAGCCAGATTGTTATCATACCGCAACTTCGGATCCAGCGTGATAAATATACCAAGATATTTTAACCCTTTCGTCTCAATATGAATAGGGCACGACTCGGGGATCACCGTTGAGTCACCCACCAACACAATGAGCACCGACTTTGCCCAATTGATAGCTAATCCAGAATAGCTGCCAAAAACAACAAGCACATCAAGAAAGTAGCGGAAGGATTCCTTGGGGTGAGTGAGGAAAAGCAGAACGTCGTCTGCGAACAGGGAGTTCTTATCTTCCAAGTCAGGCGTCCACCGCAAACCCCGTATCGACCTATCCCATTTGAATCAGGCTGCCAGCGGCTCCATAGCGAGCGCGAAGAGCAGTGGAGACAGTGGGCACCCTGTCTGGTGCCCCTCCCTAACGGAAAACCACTGGACTTACAATTGTTGACGACCACTCTAGCCAGGCGGTTTGCATACAGCAGGTGCATCCAACCGATAAATTCATCCCCGAAGCCCAGCTTAGCCAACACTGCAAACAAATATCTCTACTCCACCCTATCAAAGGCCATTGTGGCGTCAAGAGATACCAACACTGTTGGCTCATGAAATCTCGAGGAGCCTCCGAGGACTCTGTGCAGTCTTCACAAATTTAGCGCCGTATTATGGCGTGGCATAAACCTGGATTGATCCGGGTGGACCAGGGTGGTAATCACTTTGATGAATCTAGTGGCCAGGAGTTTCGCAAGTATCTTAGGTTCCGCATTTAGAAGCGATATGGGCCAATAGGAGGAACATTGTGTCGGAGGCTTGCCTGCTTTGTGTATGACCACTATATTGGCCACCCGCTGATCATAGGGGAGTTCCCTCTATTCTTTGCTTTCCACAAACATGTATTTTGAGCTTGTAAAGCGCACTGATACCCGTAGGTTTCCTGGCGCTGTATAACGCTGGGGAACCCATCCTGGCTTTCTCTGTGAGATGGTCCCTATTGGGCACTCCCAAGGTGAAGCCAGGCATCCCCAGCGTTGATGGGGCCATTTGTGGAGATTAAGCAAGCTATTGCCCAGAGTTGCTGAGTGGAACCCATGGTTAAATTGGCACCGAAGGCAAGATTTATCGAGCCCGCTGACATTGGCCCAACACCCTGCCGCGTCAAGAATTGAACCCTGGTCCCGCGCCAACCTCTGTTTCTGGGTCTGCCGCCTTTAACCAGTGAGCCACACTACTCCACGAACATAGCACAGATGTGAGGGGCAAGTTTATTAGCTTTCAACTTATACAATTCAATAGGTTTCCCATTGGGGCCCGTCGCTTTATCCGACCATAGCTGCCTTATTGCCTGAGCTACTTCATTGTCGGACAATGCAGAGTCAAGATAGCTCCTGTCTTCCTCCATCAGACGTGGCAGAACCACATCCTTAATCATTTCGGCATTGTCCGTTTCCGAGTAGTCACTACCGGCCGTATTAACCTTCCGGTAGTAGTCAGAAAACTCATCTGCCATGGCCTGCGGTTCCGTGATCTTGCATGACCCTAGTCCTTCCAGCTCAGGTACTAATCTAGATGCGCGTACCCCGTGCTCGAGCCATACGATCAGTTTGCCTGATTTATTGCCATGTTCATAGATACAGCTCTGGACAGCATTGTGCTGAGCCACCGCTCTATTCCTGACTACATTTTTATACTCCTCCTCCCCCCGGAGTCGCAACAAATGGAGCCCAGCCTGTGAGAGTGACCTAGCTACCTTCTCCTAGAGAAGTATAACTTCCTCCTCTTACTGCGCCATCTCCGCATGGCCCACCCTCTTCTTCCCCGACACCAGAGACAGTACTTCACCTCTGGCTACCATTTTATATGCTTCCCAGAGGGACTGCGCAGAATCCACCGACCCATTGTTCTCCATAAAATAACTGTCTGACATCCGGAGAATCTCCTTCTTAATAGCAGGGTCTTTTAACTGCCAGGCACCAATGGAGCCACTCTACCCACTGTTGGTATATCAAGGGTGAGGGAAAGCCATAACAGGGAGTGGTTAGAAATTTCTTGACAGAGATATCGCACTTCCTGGATCATGGACGCCATCGCTACAGGGAGCAGCAAATAGTCCAGCCTAGACAGGCTGCCATGAGCAGCCGAAACATAGGTGTAAGGCGTCAACGACGGATTACGTACTCGCCAACTATCCACCAGTCCCAGCGTGTCTAGAAATTCTGAGAGCCATCTCTGCGTCTGTCTGAGCGCCCGGGTGGACTCTGATCAACCTCCCCATCAATCATTGAATTAAAATCACCACCTAAGACTAGGCCACCAAGAGGCAGCGTAAGAAATATAGTACTCAAATCCCGAAAGGTCTCAGTCTGAAGGCCAGGCGGTACATAAATAGATAGGTAATCATCCGGCCCGACCTGTCTGGAGACACCAGCATATCTGCCCCTTTGATCAATCCACGTGGCCTGAACCGACAGGGGAAACAAATTCTTGACCAGGATACCGACACCTCTAGAGCCGGTAGTGAATCCAGCGTGTACCACCAACTTATATCCTCCCTTGTGGAGGGCCATGCACTTATTCCCGACTAAATGCGTCTCTTGCAATAAAATCACATCACGGGAATGTCGCCTAACAAGTTGACTGACCATCCCTCGCTTGATCTTGTCACCCAAGCCGTTCCCATTCCAGCTCAACACTCTCATCCCGACCCTCGGCTATTCTGTGCCATCAGACCCATGCTGAAGACAAAGCGCAACAGTATTATTACCTGAGTTCAAAAAATAACAACAAAAAAACCCACAATCACACAACAACAAATACGACAACACATGAAGAAAAAACATTCCCAGCACTCCTCCCCCCACCCTGCACCCCTATTCCTGGCTTACGCCTGACCCCAACTTGCAGTGTGCCTGTCGCCCCACACTCTAACTAACCAACTAACTAAAGATAGTAGTGAGGAGGAAGACAGCTCCGAAGGACATCCCTCCCCTCCCCCTCCACCCCCAAAACACCCATTCAATAGTTACGCACATCTCTTATAGTCATAATGAAGACACATGTATCGGACACCCCGTGGACCTTCTCAGGGACCCGCTCCTAATCCTGCTCTAACACTTCACCCCCTTCCATGTTCCCCGGTGTCTCAGACTCCGTCCCAGGGTGTGCGTCTAACCAGTCTGAGGCAATTTCAGGATTGTCAAAAAACCACAATTTCCCATGAAGCTCAATCCGCAGTCAGGCCGGAAACATCATAGCATATTTCACACCCCTCTTCCTGAGTCTCTTCTTAATGCCCAGGAAACCCTAGCATTGTCTCTGGACAGCTTGCGTGAAATCAGGGAAAAAGGAGAGATCAGCATTCTCGAATTTCAGAGGGCCTCCCGACATGGAGGCTTGCAGGATAGCGTCTCGATCTCTGAAATTCAGTACTCTTGCAATCAGCGGACGTGGGGGGGCCCCTGGCCGCGGCCTTCCGCCCAGGACTCTATGTGCCCTTTCAACTGTAAAGAAATAACTCAGACCTTTGGGCTGAATGTGTTTAAGAACAAGATCCTCCATAAATAAATCAGGGGTCGGGCCTTCTGCCTTTTCGGGGACCCCCACTATCCTGATGTTGTTCCTCTGAGCCCTCCCTTCATAGTCGTCGAGCTTCCCGCTTTCAAGCTCCCCAGCCCGCCTGAGCTCCTGCATTTCCAGCTGCAATGAGGCCACGTCGTCCATCAGACTCATTGTTTTAATGTCAAGGGACTTGACCTTCTCACTGGTTTTGGTGAGATCCGCACGGATGAGGGTGACTTTGATGGTGACTGTATCTAGCTTATGTTCAAGCGACTCCATTTTCTGTCCCAGGGATGTTCTAACCCCATCTGTAGCCGCCATAACATCAAGAAGCGTCGGCTCTGCCAGCGGGCCATGCGATTCCTTCCTCGAGTCTTGCACCTTTCTCAAGTCTTGTGGGGACCCCTTGGATGTTGTTTAGCGGTCCAGTTTGTTAGTCTGGACATAGCGAGAACCCTTGGAAGATCGAGATTGGGGCTTCTCGGTTTCAGGTTTGGATGCCATTATTAAACCGTAATCAGGACTCCTAGCGATACGCAGAGCATCCACCACCGCACCGGCCTGCACTGTAGATGTGTCCAGAGCCCCAGCCCTTCTGCACTCCCGACCCCCAGGTAGTGGGTCAATCCGCTGGCCTCACCCCCCGCACACGGCCAGACACCTCCAGTCACCAACCGTTTCCAAACCGGCTAATCCGCGAACAGGATCATCACTGGTCACTCACCGGTTCTCAGTGCCCACTCACAGATGATCCGGGAGGGGGGGGCCAGAGGGGGACAGAATGCGAAGCAACAGTCTCGCTGGGAAGGCGATTAAGAAAACAGACCTCAGGAGCTTCCCTCCGTGGGCGGCCACGAATCTCGCCTCAGGGGCCACTGTCACCAACCGGAGTCCCCTGGTAGTTCACCGCAGGCAACCTTGGGGCGACGTCTCCTAGGGCCCCCCAACTTACTTCGCTTCTGGGGTCGTAGCTCTTCACCAACCGTCTCAACTCTCGCTTATCCTGTGGGGATGGGACCTCAGCCACTGCAGTAACGACCCTCAGCTGCACCCCGAAGCCCCAGCCACTGCCATGTCAATCTCACCCAGCCATCCTGCAGGGCACTCCAGTATCTGCTCACGGTGTCCCGGCAAGCGGGCGCAGCCCGGGGGCCTCTGAATCAGCCCGGTCAATGCCCCTCTTTACTCCGGTGTCAGCGGCGTCCGCGCCCCAAGGGGAATGGCCAACTCAAAGCCATGGCCGCGGGGCAGCCAAATTCATGGCCGGCCGCACCCCACACTCAAGCCCCTGGCTCAGGGTGTCCAGTGAGCCCCCGACCTCCTCTCATATTGTCCCCCAACAACACAACGGGACCAGTTCCACTCCAGGGGGGGTGCCTCAGTGCACAGCCGCACAGCGAGCGGGACCGGAGCTCAGGCCACCGCTCTCACGGCCTGTCTCGGAGCCTCAAAGCCACTGCCACCATGGTCAGATCACCTCCAGTCCGCCGGCAAGGCGCCCCGCGCCCACATAACAATCCCCACCAGCAGCGGTGCAGCACGGAGGGGCCACCAGCCGTGGACAGAGGTCGGCCTCTATACCAACAGAAACAAGCCGGGTGGAGCACCAAGCAACGAGTCACTTCCGGTCGCGGCCGCGGGTGTTGTTGAACTCGCGGCCAGACAGACCAGCAACTCGAGCCCCAGGCTTAGGGCGTCTCGGAGGCCAGGAACTACGTAGCGCGGTGCTCCAGTCCCCGGTATCGCAGCAGGACCGGAGTTGCAGGAGGATGCAGCTGCGGGGTTCCGCTGTCCTTTCTGCGAGACAGCGCGTCAGGATCAATGCAGAATGGTGGGGTGAGAGTTCCGTCCTGGCGGAGGTGCTCACCTACCCGGCCATCTTAGGTGCGCGCTAGGCTCCTTCCCGCGTCTGTCTTTAAGTATCCTCATTCTCGTGATGATGCACAGTCCTCGTATTGTAGATTTGAAGGCCTCCCAGAGGGTATCTGCGTACTGACCAAGTTTCTATTTAGATCAAATATTATACAATGGCATGTCAAAATATTTCCATGTACACCGGGTCTAGTATTGCCACAGCATTCCATTTCCAAGTAAATTGCTTGGTACATGCAATTGCACAAACAACATCCAGTGCAACTAGTTTGTGATCTGACAGGGTTCTGGTGAGATGCTTCACATCTGTCATCCATGTGCTCACTAAGCATGGGCGTAAAATCCGTTCCGTTCGCGGAATTTGCAGATTTTCTGCAATTTTGCGGTCCGCAAATCTCGCGAAATTGCAGAAAAATCAGCTAAATCGCGTGCGGGACGGATTTTCAAAAACTGAAGTACATGAAACACTTACAGGGTTACAGCAGGTGCCCAAGTTGAAGTTAATTTCTTTGTAACCATTTACAAAATGGTTACAAAGAAATTAACTTCAACTTGGGCACCTGCTGCAACCCTGTAAGTGCTTCCTGAGCGGCGCCTCCAGAGTTTTTGCCTACTTGCAACTATTCTCTGCCCATGCTCTGACCCTCGAAGCAGGGTCAGAGAATAGTTACAAGTATGGCACAATACTCCAGACTGTCACAAAAATTAAACCACAACAGGAAGCACTTACAGATAAGGAAGCAGGTGACGGACATGAAGCGCAAATTCAGTAACACATTAACCAGCCCCCGGTTGAGGCTGGGCAGGTGTGCTTTCTCCCCATAATCTACAGTGGTGAACCAGAGGGTGCTGTGATGAACCAGAAGGTGCAGTTGTGAACCAAAGGGTGCTGTGATGAACCAGAGGGTGGTAGTGGGAAACCAGAAAGGTGGCAGTGGTGAACCAGAGGGTGCTGTGATGAACCAGAAGGTGCAGTTGTGAACCAGAGGGTGGCAGTAATGAACTAGAGGGTAGCAGTGATGAACCAGAGGGTGGCAGTGGTGAAGCAGAGGGTGCTGTGATGAACCAGAGGGTGGCAGTGATGAACCAGAGGGTGGCAGTGGTGAACCAGAGGGAGCTGCGATGAACCAGAGGGTGGCAGAGATGAACCAGAGGGTGGCAGTGGTGAACCAGAGGGTGCTGTGATGAACCAGAGGATGGCAGTGATCAACCAGAGGGTGGCAGTGGTGAGCCAGAGGGTGGAAGTGGTGAAACAGAGGGTGGCAGTGATGAACCAGAGGGTGACAGTGATGAACCAGAGGGTGGCAGTGATGAACCAGAGGGTGACAGTGGTGAACCAGGGGGTGCTGTGATGAACCAGAGGGTGGCAGTGATGAACCAGAGGGTGACAGTGATGAACCAGAGGGTGGCAGTGGTGAACCAGAGGGTGGCAGTGGTGAACCAGAGGGTGCTGTGATGAACCAGAGGGGGACAGTGATGAACCAGAGGGTGACAGTGATGAACCAGAGGGTGACAGTGGTGTACCAGAGAGTGGCAGTGGTGAACCAGAGGGTGCTGCGATGAACCAGAGGGTGGCAGTGATGAACCAGAGGGTGACAGTGGTGAACCAGAGGGTGGCAGTAATGAACCAGAGGGTGACAGTGATGATCCAGAGGGTGGCAGTGGTGAACCAGAGGGTGGCAGTGATGAACTAGAGGGTGGCAGTGATGAACCAGAGGGTGGCAGTGGTGAACCAGAGGGTGCTGTGATGAACCAGTGGGTGGCAGTGATGAACCAGAGGGTGGCATTGGTGAACCAGAGGGAGCTGTGGTGAACCAGAAGGTGGCAGAGATGACCCAGAGGGTGGCAGTGGTGAACCAGAGGGTGCTGTGATGAACCAGAGGATGTCAGTGATCAACCAGAGGGTGGCAGTGGTGAACCAGAGGGTGGCAGTGATGAACGGGAGGGTGGTAGTGATCAACCAGAGGGTGGCAGTTGTGAACCAGAGGGTGGCAGTGATGAACCAGAGGGTGACAGTGATGAACCAGAGGCTGGCAGTGATGAACCAGAGGGTGGCAGTGGTGAACCAGAGGGAACTGTGATGAACCAGAGGGTGGCAGTGATGAACCAGAGGGTGGCAGTGATGAACCAGAGGGTGGCAGTGGTGAACCAGAGGGTGTTGTGATGAACCAGAGGATGGCAGTGATCAACCAGAGGGTGGCAGTGGTGAACCAGAGGGTGGCAGTGATGAACCAGAGGGTGCTGTGATGAACCAGAGGGTGGCAGTGATGAACCAGAGGGTAACAGTGATGAACCAGAGGGTGGCAGTGGTGAACCAGAGGGCAGCAGTGATGAACCAGAGGGTGACAGTGACGATCCAGAGGGTGGCAGTGGTGAACCAGAGGGTGGCAGTGATGAACTAGAGGGTGGAAGTGGTGAACCAGAGGGTGGCATGGATGAACTAGAGGGTGTCAGTGATGAACCAGAGGGTAGCAGTGGTGAACCAGAGGGTGCTGCGATGAACCAGTGGGTGGCAGTGATGAACCAGAGGGTGGCATTGGTGAACCAGAGGCAGCTGTGGTGAACCAGAGGGTGGCAGAGATGAACCAGAGGGTGGCAGTGGTGAACCAGAGGGTGGCAGTGATGAACCAGAGGGTGGCAGTGATCAACCAGAGGGTGGCAGTGGTGAACCAGAGGGTGGCAGTGATGAAGCAGAGGGTGACAGTGATGAACCAGAAGGTGCTGTGATTAACCAGAGGGGGGCAGTGATGGACCAGAGGGTGGCAATGGTGAACCAGAGGGAACTGTGATGAACCAGAGGGTGGCAGTGATGAACCAGAGGGTGGCAGTGGTGAACCAGAGGGTGCTGTGATGAACCAGAGGATGGCAGTGATGAACCGGAGGGTGGCAGTGGTGAACCAGAGGGTGGCAGTGATGAACCAGAGGGTGGCAGTGATGAACCAGAGGGTGACAGTGATGAACCAGAGGGTGGCAGTGGTGAACCAGAGGGTGCTGTGATGAACCAGAGGGTGGCAGTGATGAACCAGAGGGTGACAGTGATGAACCAGAGGGGCGGCAGTGGTGAACCAGAGGGTGGCAGTGATGAACCAGAGGGTGGCAGCGGTGTACCAGAAGATGGCAGTGATGAACCAGAGGGTGGCAGTGATGAACCAGAGGGTGGCGCTGCTAAACTGCCCGGGAGCCCTGTGGGTGGGAGCCCCCATGCTGCTGAGCTGCCATGCGGTTGTGAGCCCACGCGCTACTGAACTTCCCCGGGGCCCAGTGGGTGTGAGCCCCCGTGCTGCTGAACTGCCCTAGAGCCCTCTCAGTGTGAAAATCATTTGTGCTCAATTGCCTGAGAGCCCTCTGGGTGTGAGCACACATTGAGCTAAATGCCCCCCTGCCCCCAATACATATATACCGGTACCGCACAGCACCATTATGCTCTTGCACCATGAAGTCTGGTGCCTGGATGCTCCTGATCCGTGTAGGTGGTACCACCATCTGGTGCAGTCAAAATGTAAAGTCATAACTTGCTTCACAGCACCAATAAACACGTGTCCACCCTGGCACCGGTATGCGCATGTACCAAGCGTGGGGCACCCGCATGCCACTGCATCCGAATGCCCAGTGCCAGCATATGCCTGTACGTGGCAGTTTAGTATGAGATGGGACATTTTCCAGCAGCTGCATGCACCTGAACCCACTGAGCAGGATCAGAATGGCTTTGTACCAACACGCGTAGCAGAGCTATCTTGGACATCTGAAGGATTCTGGGGTCCTGTGCCAAACGTATTTTTGCATCCATGAGTTTACTGAGCGCCATCCCTGTGTAGCTCCTGTAACCAGGAGGCTGCTTTCTCCTCATCTGCTGCTCCGCTCGGTCTCCGACCCTTTATAAACAAGATGCATGTGAACTCGCATAGAAGCCCTGCCCGTTTGGCCCCGTCCACCACACACTAGCGTTATGAGACGTCTTCCCGCCGTCCCCACTATAATGGCCAGCTCACTCAAGGGACCTCGGCGCCTTTTGGCACGCTGGCAAAGTTACAGGCACACATGGTCACATATTTGTGCAAATGGCACAAAAATCCGTAAGTTCGCGGGAAAATTCGCAAACCCGCGTATTTTTTTTGCCATTTTGCACGAATTCACGGACCGCGAATTCGCAAACTTCGCCCATACTTAGTGCTCACCCCTCCCGTTGCCAGCTAGTAATATAATCAAGACCAGGTGCAGATGAAATGAAAGTGCCCTCACAATCGTCCAGGTTTCTCACCCTCCTAAGGTCCACCGTGCCAAATTGCTCCATACCCACCCCTTAGAGCTCAGGCAGATTGCCTGTCATACCCACCAGCTTGTGATGATCTATCTCTCCGCAGGTCAAGGGGTGTGTGCCGATCGTCCTCCCCATAATATTTCAGGCATTGGCAACTTATTCAAGATGTTAGTGTAAAAGTCAGGGTTGTTTGTATGTGAGCCATATATATTTACCGGTGTGTTCAAGTTGCTGCATAGGGTACCCTGTAGTGTAACATATCTACCCTGACTGTCCTGAGCTGTTTGGTTGACAGTGAATGGTACACCTTTTTAAATTAGTACCCATCTAGAATATGTCTAATATGATGAGGCCAGCCTAACCGCTGCCCATGTCGCCCCCACAGTTGCCTCTGTCCGCTTCGTTAATTGTGTCTCCTGGAGAAGAGCAATTTGGATATGGTGTATTCCAGATCATTGAGCCCTCTTACATTCCATGTCATAAGAGATACCTTGCAGAGTGATTGGGGCCTATCCCTTCCCATCATGGAGGGAGATTGGAAACTTACATATTAGTGGCATGCCCATGAGTGTGTCAGCTACATCAGAAATGAATGTGCTGTGGCAATAATATTATAAAATACATAATCCCCCCACCCACTTCAGCATCCAAAACATGCTAAAGACTTCCCTGCAATATGAGATCAGTACAAACAATAACAGTAACATATGTCGACAGTCAGAGAGGTCTGCCAATGCAGAAACCATATAACACATTTGGGGTGTTCCTTCGTAGGAGCAGCCTGCGTCCCAGTTACCCACCTGATGGACGGGGTGGCCGGGAGACTCATGTATGATTGACTTATATATTGGGTATTTGGTTGGTGTTGTGGATTGCAGTGGCAGAGAACATCATATTTTACAGTTCCCCATGGCAATTATGCCAGGTCCAAACAACAAAATAGGGCCATAGTTTTATTAGGGTCTATGGGACTTAGTATGTCTGATTCCCTGGCCACTGATCCCAACCTGCCATCCCACCTGTTCAAACATGGAACCATCTTGGATATCAGCTCTCCATGGGTATTACAAAGGGGAAAAGCAAGGCATTAGTAGCATCATCATGCCAGTCTCATCCTTGAGGGGACAGTTTGTTAACGTATTCCATCAATGCCTCAGCCATAGTTTACATGATAATTGTGCCTTAACGATCAATCTGCAGCCTGGCCAGGTACAACATTGCATAGGGGATCACCGCTTTATGAACTTTTTTTTACTGGACATTTGCTGTAAAGTTGGGGGAAAATTACACTGCATTACCTTGATTGGTAATGTCTGCTTTTTCATGTGCTAATCTTAATACAGCATCTTGGTCCCTGTAGTTTAATAGCTTGGCGATTATCAGCCTTGAGGGGCTCCCGGTGGTGTTCTTGTTGCCAATGAACGATGAGCATGTTTTACTACTGGTAGTTGTGGGAGGTTGTCTTGGCTGAAAATGTCTAATAGCATGCCCTCAACTGTATTTCCATCTTCCCAGTGTTCTTCATCTCCGGGATAACCGTTATGCATCAGTTGCTCTGGCATAAGCGCACCTGTAGGTCTTTGTTTATTGCTTTATGAGCACAAGCTCTTTTTCCATGCTAAGACATTTACTGTGTATGGATTGCATAGTGTCTTCTGTCGTAGAGATTCTCTTTTCAGCTACTATCAGCCGTGTCGCTTGCTTATCTAACTTAGTAGTGAGATGATCCACTTGCAGGTTGAGATGATCGATACTTTGCTCTATGGATTGCAGACTCTGCTGCATTGCCAGCAAGTGGCTTTCAAGAGCTGCAGTGCCCTGGTTTGAGTTGTCCGCGTCATGTTCTGCAGCCACGTCTTGCAAGGTCCCGGTGCTTTACCTGGCTGTGATGTTAGTCTTGGTTGAGACTTGTCCATTTTCCTCATTAGGGCCATTGAACTTGGTGGTTTTCGTGAGGTTTATGATTGAGAGTGCCTTCATTGTCTTTACGAGGTCTGAGTACGTAGTGCAAAGCATCTCAGCCGCTGCAGGGCACATGCAGTTTGTGAACAGCCTCCTGTGTCCCTCTGATGTTCTGTTGTGGGGAGTAGGAGCGCTCCACACCATGGACATGCTCTTTGTGACAATGCTCTGCGCAGTCCACTATGTCCAGCTCCAGTGGGGCCCCTCCACCGCTGACCACTCCACTCAGAGGCCCACTCGCAGGTGCTGTTATCTGGGAGGGTGTCTTCCACCACCTTGAGGCTGCACCTAGCTTCTGGGTGCCTGTTGCCAGCTACCTTGAATAATCTTAATTAGACAATTGTTGTTCCATCCCCTGCACACCTGCCCAGCAAAAGAAGTGATCTGATTTTATTCAGGCCCTTTCGGAACTTTGCAGCTCTGTAGTATTTGCACACTTGCTGCATGCCCCTATGTCGCTGCAGCTGAGCCAGCCCCAGGATGATCCGGCCTTCTCGCAACACACTTCCAGGCCTTCTCACACTCTGGCAGTCATGAGTTTACGGCATGTTGAACGTCGACCAGGGGTCAGTACAAACTATTTCCCCGTCACTCAGCCATGCACGTCAGTAGGCCCACCACATAGCAGCTCTCAAGGCGGCCCCCCCACCAACCAGTATGTATCTTCAAGGATGCACCAGCACCCCCTTGGCCTCATTCTGCAGGGTGTGCTTTTGATCTCTCATCGAACCCTAACTGAGCAAGTTGGTAGTGTCCGTTGCTTGTCCGATTTTTGCCAGGGTCCTTTTTGTCACTGCTGTGGCTTGTTACTTTTTTACCCCCGGGCCCTCTGTGTGCGCTTTGCTGCTCGCCTGCAATGGGAATCTTCAGGCTGGCTTCTCAGTTAGTGTGCACACCTCTCCCCGGCTGCGGTCAATCTATGACGCCACGTCTCCTCCTCCACCAGGCCACAACTATAGCTGGGTCACTGCCACAACCCAACCCGCGCCACAGGTCAGGGCATCAATGGCCCTCAGGTTTGCTTGGCATTTCAACCAGCCAACGGCACTGCAGTACAGCTCGACCTCCGGCCCGGTCACATCCAGCCCTCCAGACACAGCCACGTGGAGTCAGCGGCCACCTTCTTGTGAGTTGCGGCCTATCGTGCCATTCTACTGTTGGCCCGTATTTAGCGGCATTTCACTGACATTGACCTCCAATTCCCCTAGCAAAGTTTGCAGCCATATCTCACCACCTCATATGGTTGTTTTCAGCTGTCAAAATCACACAGATTGCAAGATTATTAAGGGTTTAATGCTCATGGCTAGCGGAGCTGCATTAGAGTGCGCCCATCTTGCTGTGAACTCTCCAGTGACCCCTGTGCATTTGGATAATTTCTTTAGTTTCTTGGTTAGGACAGCCAGGCTTTTCGAGGCAGTCCCCAAGAGGAAAAATGTACAGAGGGATGACTGACATAAGTAGAACATTGACCTTTTGCAGATTGGCTATCAATCAAATGTTTACACTGTGGAGCCTGTTAGAATTCGGGGTCTCTGGTTGGCACAGGTAGGTACTTGTGACAAGCAGGAAACCTCTCCTCTAGTCAGAGCAAGGGAATTACCCTCTTAAAATAACCCCTGCTCACCCTCTAGGCGGCGTGGCGCGAGCAGTCAAGGCTTATTTCAGAGGCGATGTAAGTTAGGCATTTGTGACCACATAAAGTAACCCAGTGACAACACCACAAATGGACACCACACAAAGTTTTATATAAAAAATAAGTACACTTTATATAGAGTTATCATAATACCAATAAACGACAAAAAGAATCCACAGTACTAAAACATATCAAGTGTTCTGGTAAAAAAGGTGTAAATCAAAGTTCTGTGCGAGTCGATGGCCTTGTCCAACAAAGAGTCTAACAAATACAGCCGACCGCGGCAGTCCGGGCCCATTCAAATGTCGACAGACTCAAACACAGTACCTTTTCCTTGGGGCGGCTGGCACAGATGTGTGAGCCGGTTCCGGTGATCGTCGAAGTGCAGAAAGGAAGCGTTGCAGGACGCGTTGTCCCTCGATGCAGTGCAGGCAGCGGACTGTTGACAGAGTCGGTGGATCCAAGGCTTGCATTGCCGGGCGAGACGGTGCTATGATGCGGTGCTTGCAGCTTGCGGTGCGCCAAACGAGCCGGAGTTCGGGAGCTGGTGTCGATTAGTCCAGACTGCGGTTCTAGTCGGGCAGTGGGTCGCAAAGTATGCAAGGCCGTGCCAAACTATGGTACGATCGCAGGACTCGAAGTCAGCAGCAGTGACCGCGTCGGTCAGACCAGTTCAATTCGGTGTAGCGAGACATTGCACGTCGCGGTGTCCTTCCAGTCACGGTGCAGGCTACGGCTCGTTGCCGGCATCAGGAAGAAGTTGATGAGTGCAGAGGTTGCGTTGATCAAGGTGGATGTTGCTTGCTACGGTGCCTAGAGGACACCGGGCTGGTCGTGAGACTCGGTCACAGCTCCCTGCCTCTGTAGACACTTGTTTCCAGCAGCAATTCACAAAGGCTGATGAAGTCCACTGGTCCTGGGACTTCGGTCAGGGGGCAAGCTTTCTTCCAAGCCCTTGGAGATCTTTGCACAAGTTGAAAAGAAAAGTCCACAAAGTCTTTCTCCTCCCTTCGGCAGCAAGGCAACCACTGCAGGCCAATCCCCAAGCAGCGCTTCAGCTTGGGAATAGTCTCTCCTCAGTTTCTTCAGGTTCCTTCTCCTCAGCAGAGGTTTTGTCTTGTTAGTTCCAGGAGTGATCTAATTTCATGGGATCAGGGTCCTAATACTTATACCCCAAAATCCTTTTTTCTCCGAGGGGAGAGGGGCCTGTGCCCAGTTCAAGCCAGTTCTGAAGCACTCTGTTTACCAGACTTCTCCTTCCCTTTCACAGCACAGGGCAGGCACATCAGACGCCCCACAGGAGGTGGAGCCAGCATTGTGGAAGGCAAGTACAGTCCAGTTGACAGTCTTCCTTCTCTTCTTTCAGTGTGCAGAGCAGATAGATCAGACCCACCACAGGGGGCGGCGCCAGCATTGTAGAGAGAAGGCCCAGCTCTATTCAGGTCTCAGGTGCAACTCCTCCCTCCCATCTGGTTGCAGATCTCCCTATTCACCACCGGCCTGCCTCAGCCGCCTGTCTCCTGGAATTCCCCAGTCCTGTCACACACAAACCCAGACAAGGAATACACAACCTAGCAGAGGCGGGCTCAAATGGTTAGGCAAGCAAATACCTACTTTCTAAAAGCTGTATTTGCAAACACAGAATATTAAAGTAAACTTTACTAAAATATGTATTTTATTATTCTGAGTCCAGGCATACTAAACTTGGATTTCTACCATGTTCTCTGAGTCTGCTAGGATTATAAACATGTAACAATCCAGCAGCCCATTCTAGCCTATGGAGAACAGGTAGCCTTGCAATAGTGAAAAACGAAAATGGCTGTAATTCACTATTAGGACATGCCACACACATAAGGGCTTGTCCTACCTTATACTTACAATGCATCCTGCCCTTGGGCCTACCATAGGGGTGACTGATATGAAGAAAAGGGAAGGTTTAGGGACTGGAAAGTGGGTGCACTTGCCCAGTCAGCATGACAGTACCAGATTGCAAGCAGGCTCTGCAATGGCAGACCTTAGACACGTTTTACAAAGCCGCTTCTGTGGGTGGCACAACCAGTGCTGCAAGCCCACTTGCAGCATTTGGATTTACACACCCATGGCACACTCAGTGCACTGAACTCGGGTCTGACAGTAAACCAAACATCCAATCAGGGAACCACTAATCAATACATCAATTTACAGTAGGGAGCACTCACACTGTGGCACTGGACAGCAGTGGCACAGTGCCCAAAGCATCTATTACCAGAAAAACACATGAGGGAACAGTGAAAAATGGAAGGGAGACTCCCGCCAATGGTGCCAGGTCTAACAGAGCCATATGAGGCCCCACGTCTCAATGGGTAAGTGAACTGTAAGTCTGCCAGGGTGGGCATCGGCTGCTTCTGCCAAACTATACATGAGATACTAAGCACTTGTTAAGGGTAGTGTTAACCCTCATGGCACGGTATGCAGTCATGAGCAGAGTGCGATCATTTATGGCAGTCAATGATGTGAATGGAAATGGCTAGACCTAAAGTACAGTAAATTGGTCTTTGTTTTTTCCATTCTTTCTTGCATAAGCACATATCCAAGAAAAGAGTTGAATATCTTTCTCCATGACCACGTATTGCTTCTTTTCCTCTTGTCCCTCTTTACTTCGGACATAGAATTTGTTTCTATTGTGCAGATGATGTTAGGACGTCTTAGAGGACTAGTCATTATTAGCTTTATATAATTCAGCTTGCTCCTATGGTGGAGCTATGGTACTCTATTTGTCATCATTCTTGGCAGTGGTATGCTGTCATTAACACCTGGAAAATAAAATCAATGGAATGTGGGCTAATTTCCTCCTTCAGCACATTTTACCAGATGTTGTAACCAATAGCTAACTCTTACTTTGTTAGCATTTCTTTCATCACTAGCAGTATATTTGCACAGACCAAATGTTAGACATTCTCATCTGTAGAAGCACATCGTTGCATCTTTAACAGAGGAGATAAGGGTCCACATGATCTAATTAAACAACATTGACATATGAACAACCCATCGCCAAAGCATGTAGAGCTAGAGCATGCAATGTTCACAGATATATGATGTTTTATAGCACAAACCTACTAGGAAGCATGCAAATGATGTACATTATGAAAGAGTGGATATGGAATGCATGGGCCCTATTCTCAGAGTCAAGGTAGTAAAATGTCTATTATTTTAGGTTTGCTCGTGAATTTTGAATAGATTACTGACTTTTAACGACTCTACCAACATACACCATTGATAGATTTCCAAGAGTATTTCAAACCTCAAAATTTACTCACGCTCCGTTCCCATCAAGTGGAAGGTTCTGCATGACAAAATGAGAAGAAGATGACAACACATGTTTCTATATACGTATTTTTCTCCACATGGAAAATATTCCCCCAGCAAACAATTCCCTTCTCAACAGCCTATTTCAAGACCATCACATTCCCAACCCTTTCCAACCCTGAAAATGACTTTACTTCTGCCTTAAACATGTGTTCTTGTGCATGTATTTCCAGGTTGTGAAATTGCCTAAAAATCATAGAGAATACCTACAAATGTAAGGGTGTGTGGGTGTCTCACTAAGAGTAACCAGCTTGCCTCACAAATGGCCGCATTCTTGCTACTGCTGCTGCCTTTACAGATGCACATTATTCAGCATACTGACTCAGGAATATTGTTGAAAGTAGGAAGTCGATTGAAATATAGCATTCTTGTTTATGGGCCAGAAGAAGGAAGAGCTCGGGTACCTTATCACTTTGTATGGTTACAAAGAGCCACATTCTCAAAAATTGCTAATTGGAAATACGATCCCATAAAAGGGTAAAACCTTTGCAGTTCATAAAATACACGTCCAAAGGTATTAGAGCTCTAAAAGTGTCAAAACACTAAAGTCAACTGCTACTCAAGGCCAACCACTGGTATTGCAACACACTCTCATAGAAAGCAATGGGGAGTGAAATTAAAAAAACACCCCATAAGAATTCCTGTTAAACTAATTAATTTAGTTGGATATTGAAATATGAATGTATATATATATTACCTACTGGAGGTTCGCCAGTAGGTTGTTATAGTTAAGAAGGACCTAGTTTAACATTTTTCAACTTGGGTATAACTTTTCTGTCATTTGACCTAGATTCCTGAAATGTCCCCAAAAAAGTGTCAAGGTGGGTTCTATTGTTATGGAAAGCATTTGACCTAGCTTCCTGAAATGTCCCCAAAAAAGTGTCAAGGTGGGTTCTATTGTTATGGAAAGTTTAGGGGTGATCTGTGCAGTGGGGACCAAGGTTCTGGGGCACAAAATAAGGTTGCATTTGCAATGTTAATTCCTATAGGAACCTTTAGCCTCACCCCCCGCCCGAACCGCTGAACGGACTCACCATATTCCGTAGGGAGGTAGATCTTGCTTTAAGAAAGTGCATTTTGCTTATTTGGTGTAAATGCATTCAGTAGTTGTTGAGAAATATAAGTTTACATTTACAGTGATATCTCAGGCCGCAGATATTTCATGGAGGTTTTGCAAATAATCGCGAATGCACCAGCCAACAGGAATGCTCTGATTGGCTGGGCGCAACCTGAACACAAAGTTGCGGCCACCATTTTATCTATCGGTAACAGTTCCCAAAGCTGAAAAGTTCTGAAAAAGCTAACATAAGGGGTCAGACTAGAGGTATTCTAATGGTAGGTTTGCGAAATGGGGGTGTTAGTGACACAAGTTATGTGTCAAAAATGGAGTTTTTCAATTGCATGCAATAGTGGCAGTGATGCCACGACCGCCTGTACAGCCCTGCATGTACCTTCATGGGGACATCGCAACTCTCAACATCATCGCGAATATTGGTGAAAATATAAAAAAATGTATCACTGAATCCTTAATGCGCATTGTTATAGAGATAATGAGATTCTGATAAATATTTTTATAGAGTGAGTTATCTACTGTGATGGTTAGAATTAATTATATAGTTATCATTTTTTATACGGTGGGAGCTATTGAATTCCTGCTTTTGCTTTCTGCTTTCATAACGTAACCACGGTAGACCCCCATGTGTTTTATCTAATTGGAGTGTATCCACAGCTGCCTACAAGCCCTTGACTTTTTGGGTGCGCTGTTTACTTAACCTAACTTAACCTAACTTTGTAGGAGATGATATGCTCCCTGTATGCAGCTTTAATGCCCCACACATCATAAAGATTGGAGCAGTGTTTTCGTTAGAGTGAAAAAATTCTCGTACAGAAGTTTTCATTTCCATTAGCCAAGTCAAATCCTATAACATAGATTTATAAAACTGGCACCTTGATTTATTTTTTGAGACAATCCCTGGAGTTAGTGTAAAGGAGACTATTGAGTGGTCTGAAAAATAATTAGGTACTATCTCCATCTCACCATTAGCCAACATCTTATCTACCAAAGAAATGTGATACAGTCCTATGTCTTGAAGAATATTAGGTAAATTGGGAGAAACCTGGATGTCCCAATCCAACTGGATAGATTAAATAATGCAAAATCCCTTTTTATAGCAGTTATTAATTTTGCAGTTTTGGGCTTTAATTTCTACTTTGCTTTGCCACAGGGCTCAGCTCTTAGCCCACTCTTTTCAATCTTTATGTGCAACCACTGGCAAACACTGGCAGCAGTGGCCAGAAGCAGAGGAATTACAGTTGTGTCTTTCACAGACAATACACAGCTGGTTGTGGCACTCTCTGATGATTCTTTACGGGATGCCCAAAAGTTCCAAAGCGGCATTGCCACCGTTGTGGAGTGGATGACTCTTAACTGTCTACAGCTCCATGCTAGCAAGTCCGAGGTCTTGCTAGTAGGAAAAAATTGTGAGCTGTGGAGTGAGCAATGGTGGCCTACTGTTCTTTTTTGTGCACCGGCCCCTAAAAAGGTGGTGAAAAATCTCAGAATCTTGGTAGATCCTGCCCTAATGTTTCTAATTCTAGCCGAGAAAGTGTCAGGGACGTGCTTTGACATACTGCGGGGTGTCAAACCGCTGTTAGGCTTTTTTGATCCACCCACTAGACAGGTTATTGTCCAAGCCTCTGTTCTATTGAGACTGGATTATGCCAGCTCGTGACCTGGGAACTAACAGATCTGAGATTCTTAGATTGCAGAGGGTCCAGAATGCAGCAGCCAGAACTCTTCCTGGCCTGCCTAGAATTTGTTCCACAACTAATGCTATCGGTCGGCTACTTTGGCAGTCGGTGGCTAGACGCGTTGAGTTTAATGCCCTCTGCATCACTTGAAAACGATCAGAATCTCTCTTCCCCTGGTGTTCTGTCCAATTTGGTGTCACCTTATCTTCCCACTCGCCAGCTCCGCTCAACTGGTCAACATCTGGCGGTTGTTTCCCGGGTAAGGAGGGAGCGGGCTGGTGGGCATTCCTTTGTTGTTCTGGCATCTGAACTCTGGAATTCACTGCCTTTTTCCATCCGCAGCATTACCAACTACCTTGCTTTTCATAAGGCCATCAAGACCCATCTTTTCCCTTCACCGTAGGTCTTCCTCTTTCTTCAGTTTCTCAATTTCTGTTGTGTAGCGCCGGGACGCCCCTTCCCTGGGGCTGCTGTGCCCTCTACAATACGTTATAACATAACATAAAGTTGGAAGTAGCAAGTGTCAAATTTTGCATATAATTAAAATCACCCACAATAATTGATACACCTTCAGAATACATGGCAATGTCATAAATTTGCTCCAATTCTTTGGTCTCATCGAAAATGAGGCCATAGTAATTCATGAAATGTAATACTGTCTCAACGACCTTTGCCTTATTCCATAGTTATATTTCCCATTCCATCCCATACTACATCCTTGACCTGCCAGTCAATTGTATTTGCTGATCAAATCCCCACCCCATGAACCACTACATTAGCCAAAGAGAAATGCAAGTGCATATTTTTTTGGCAGACGTCTTGGTGGTGTTGGTCCTGAAGTGGGTCTCCTGCATAAAAAATAATTCTGGGGAGAAAGATGATAGCCATTTAAGAAGAGCGCTACTTTTACATGGATTCAGCAGACTATTCATGTTACATATAATTATTTTAATGTTTTGTGTCATCTAATTTATCTTCCTTATCATAAATCTAAACCAACCTTTATTTGACTTCTCCCCTTTTCCCAATGATTTCTCCAAAATATATCATACAATGTTTGCTCTTCTCCTGCTCATTTTTTTCCTGCCACCCTAACGTCCTCCGCCTAACCCTTGCCTAGCCACCCCACTCTCCAAGGCAGGGGTATCCCCCACCTGCCAGCCCCACACCTTCCCTCCTGTAAGTGGTGCAGTGGTTAGCCTCCTCCACCAGAAATCATGTAAATTATTTTCAAGAAACTCCTATTTCCACAATTATTCTTTGACTGATTTTGATAAAAGAATTCTCATCTTCTACTGATGTACAGAGATGAAATTGACCATTTAGCAGCACTTTGAGTTTAGCTTGTTGAACCACAGATGCTTGCCTCCTAACAGCTTGATCTGAGAAAACTCTCATGTGAGCTTTATCAAAAATAGCAAAGGATTTTTGTTAGATTGCCGTGCCCAGGATCTGCTCATTAACGTGAAAATCTGTGAAATTCACTAACATCATCAGAGGGTACTGAGCATCTGCTGATCGCTGGGCCGGAACTAGGTATGGGCGAATTTTGCGAATCTCGCGTTCGCGAATTTTGCGGATTTGCGAACTCGCAATCCGCAAAATCCGCGAATTCCCGCGAATTTGCGGATTTTTTTTTTTAATGTTCGCATGGGTTTCTGCAAGTTTGCGAGGGTTTTGTACAATTTCGCAAATTGTACAAAACGCGTGCGAACTTGCAGAAACCCGTGCGAACACAATGTGCCCAGTAGGGTATGTGCCTCGTCTTGTGTGAATAAAAGGTCAGAGAAAGATCAGTTCAGCAGATGAAGAGAAAGAAGCTCCTGGTCACAGGAACAGCACGGGTATTGCGCTCGTGAAAGTCAAGGATGCAAAGCCTATCCAGCATCACAGCTGATTTTCCACGGTAGATTTGGGAAGAAGGCACACCTGTCCAGCCTCGACGACGCTCACGATTGTTTTTGGGCTAATGAATGAGTCACTGAATTTGAGCATCAACTAGTTCGAGCGTCCATGTGTGTGTTACTATGCAATCGTCCCGAAGGGCGCAGGGGTCCCTTGAGTGAGCTGTGAGCTGTAACTATTTTACAATGGCGCCAGCAAGCTGCCAGCGCCGTTGTAAAATAGTTACAAAGTTAGCTTGCACAGGAAGCACTTAGATAAAATAAAGCAGCACCTGCTTCGTTTTATCTAGTGGTTCCTGTGCAAGCTTACTTTGTAACTATTTTACAACGGCGCTGGCAGCTTGCTGGCGCCATTGTAAAATAGTTGCATGAGTGGGGGTTCAACTTTTGAACCCGTTACGCTCGCGGATTTTTTTTGGCGGATTTTGCGGGAAATCCGCAAAATTCGCGGATTGCGGATTTCCCAAAAATCCGCAAAATCCCCGAGCATAACGGATTTCCCGCTCACACTTAGCCGGAACCCTGTGTGCTCTCATGATAGATCAATCATTTGGTACTGTTGGCAATATAACTTCTTAATGAGAAGATTCATCAGCTGGGAAACACTCTGAATTTACCCCTGCATCTTACTTTCTTCCGGATACCAATAAATCTTAAGCTACTACGTCGTGAATGATTCTAAATCATCTCCACTTTATTATCCAGCTGATGCAGTTTATTTAATTCCGGTAGAATGTTCTTGTCAAATCTTTGGAATCTATTCTTGAGGTCAGATATTACCTGCTCGGCCTCCTGAAGACATTTAGGTAACTGTACCAAGCTTTCCTCAATTTTGGACAGTCTTTGGTGAACTGTTTCAATGTCTAATGCTTGCTGTACTTTTGACCCATGACTCTCCACTAATATTGCCTCCAGCAATGGTCATAGTGATCCAGGTGCAGTGTGTATAGGCAGCTCTAAATCATTCACTCCCAAGAATGATTTCTGAGCATTAACCTTGACCCTTGTGTGCTCTCCTTGATGTGAATCTTGTTACTTTTCCTGTACCCGTATTTGACCCTCTGTTACTTTTTTTAGAATGCCTACTACCCTCTGATTTCCTATTGGCCTTTCTGACAATGATTGGTTGTGTATAGTTGCCATCGGAGTCTGTGCTGTTTTTGGTGACTCTTGTGAACTTGGGACTATCTCAGCCTGTGCCAGGTTTGCTTTGGGGATCAGTTTCTGAAACAAAGTATACTCTTTTGATTTCCAAGCTGCATCAAGGGATGTTGAAAACAATCAGTCAGGAAAGGGGTTGACAGGCTGACTAATTATAGAGGGAGATTGCATCTGGAATAGATAAATTGCAGTCTCAGTTCCACCTTCCTCTATGAACGTTTCCTCTCCCGTTGAACGTAGGAATGGGCAGACTCAATCATATACATGGACTGTACTTCCCTAGTAACTAGTGATAAGTTAGTACTCACCAATACCCTATTCTCTCTACATCCTGCTACATGACTCTGGGACACATTTTTACACAATTTTGGTATCAGTGCACTGCCCCCATCTACCTTTGGTCTGTTGGTCAGCTCCGTACACCCAATTATCTAATGACCAGTACCACCCGCGAGCTTCTAATCCTCAATGTTTCAGCTCCTCAGCACTCCAATACTCCACAGTGCCTCAATCATGCATGGCACAGATTTTCCATTTGAGCATGTACTTAAAATAGCAGATGTTGTGCCACAGTATGTGGTAAGGACACCAGTCTCCCATACATTATCTCTGATGGTCGGCAGAGCATGAAAACTGGAGGATCCCAGAGTCTCCGCAGGAGCGATTTTCCAAGAATCTCCACTGCCATTGAACCACTGTCACGCTGCTTTGTGAAACAGTGGGATGTGATGTGCTCTGGAGGGAGAAAGCTATGGCTCGGACTAGCAGTCAATCAGGGGGGTCCGCTGACTTAATTCGAAAATAGGTCAACGTAATTCTTTCCATTACTTTGAATATCAAATTCTCATTATTCTATATGAGCATGTATATATCCAACTTTTGAAAAGACCCTTCTTTAGCAAAGCAAATTTACACCTAACAATATATACCTACCTATAAGAGATGGCATCCTGGGAATTGTAAATATTTTTCTGAGTTTTAGCTTTTTATAACATCATTAGTGTTTTGCCCCTCAGATGACCCCATAGCACAATATTTTACTGAAACTCCCAACTCTTCTGCTAAGCTTAACTATATCTTTGCTCAGGATACCTGTGTATGTTTTATAGGTTCCTTCCAAAATAAAACACCACCAAGATCTGTCCAAGTTTGAACTACTAAAACAGAAGGGGAAGGATATCTAAAGGTCTTCAGCGGAGGAATTTCCAGATGGAACTGGCCATCACTCTTCAAAGCTTCCCTAATTTGATTTAGGCGTTACTAAATTATTGGAATTCATATTTCTGACACACACGTCTATCAACTCAACATTGGTGGAATGACACCCTGAAATGTATGAGAAGGTCTCTAAGGGGTAATCGCATAAACATTAAACAAAATAAGGCCCATAATGAAGCCTTTGGTGATACAGAAAGGCATCGATGTGAGATCTAATAGTAGCTTGAGAAGTTTTACTTGTTTTGTGCAATCATGAAGGTATACAGTCTAAATCATTTCAAAACTGTGCTGCCTATACCCTTTCTGGCATAGAGGGTCAATTCATGATCCACATTGTTGAATGCTGTGGTTAAATCCGGATGGAGAAGTGTGGCTCAATGGTTAGAGCCGGCAGACCTCGATGCAGAGCTCTGGCCAGGGATCAGGGTTCGATTCCTACCCCAGCAGGTCTCGGGCTCATTAATTCCCCTGACCAGATAATCTCGCCTCAGTGCCTACTCTGATCATGGGTCCCACGCTGCAACTCTGGGCAATAACTTGCTTAGTCTCCACAACAGCCCCCACAACGGGAGGGATGCCTGGTCTGCACCATGGGGGTGCCCAGGAGTGGACACATCACATGGAAAGCCAGGAAGGGTTCCCTTGCGGTATTCGTACAAGTGCCGGGAAACCCACTGCGGGTAGCTGTGCGCTACACAAGTACAAAACCATTTACATGGTTAGGAACACATGTGTGTATTCATTAAAGTTCCACAGAATGTCACTAGTGACCAATTGAGTGGCAGAGTCGGTACTGTGATCAGGTCTGAAGCCTTTTTGGTGGATACCACAGAGATCATTGTTGTGTGTAGGCTCTTTTTAATAATTTGCTATGACATTCTCTGTTAACTTTTCCAAAAAAGGGAGGCCCATGATAATATAGTAGATTTTAGTCACAAAGGAGTCTCAGTTTGTTTTCTTGATAAGGGGCTAGACATGACAGTCATTTTGGCATTCAAGTAGGGACCTTGTTCCATACATGTGTTTATGAACTTTAACAAGTATGGTTGAAGGCACTAGCATAGTTGTTAAGCCTTCGGGGTGGAAGCTGGTCAGCAGCATAGGCTGGGGGCTTAGTGTCAGATACAGTGGTGATCAGTGCTTATTCATTGATGAGTCAAAAAGGTGCTCTTCAACTTTGGAAATTTGGTGGTAAGTCGAACTTAGCTCTACAAAGCTATGTTTGTGCATAAAGAAGTGGTGCATTTATCCTGGATTTATCTGAGAGGACCAATGGTGTATGTTAGAATGTTGGAATACTGTGGTGTTTGTTTGTCAGCCACACAATATGGCTTTGGTGCTATGTTATAGGTTTGAGATTTAAACAGATCTGTCTGATATGTGCTGCATGAGAATGAATATTGCAAAGTGTGTGTCTGGCATGATGGTACATGATTAAATTTTTTCGGAGAGTGGTTTAAATCCTTTGGGAGTAGTCAGTGGGACATCAAACATATTTTGATGCATACAGTAAGGACTGTTTATAACTAACAAGTTGTGGACCAGTGAAATGTGTCTTTGGCTATGCCAACATGGGCATTCTATATAATTTCCTGTCCTCTAAGTCAGATCCTGTGTAAGATTGATTGATCATTCATATTCATGTTCAGGTGATAGAGTTTACAGTCATATAATTTTGACTGGGAATCGATATGAAAAGGAATCTGTCACAGGGCTCTGGTGCATGATAGAATATTTGGGAAGGTTGCATTTGAGCCTGTGTTCTTTCAGGCAGTAAATAAAGCAATGATGTGAAGGCATTGGTGCTTTAGGTCCAAGCAAAAAGACAAGAAAGAAAAGAAATGTAACAATCTTACTTGGCTGTCTCTGTCATTGGGGTGAGAAGTTCTTGTTTTTGTAAATGATTGAAACAAATACTAGTGACTATCTTTAGGTGATTAGTGTTTGTGGCTTGCTGGATGGGTTAAGTGAAGATATTGTGGACTGGATGACAGAATTACTGTTATTGATCTACCAACAACAATTCACAAATGATACAGAAAAAAATGCAAATATTCAGAAAAACCACCAACCAACTCAGATTAACAGATTTAGAAGAATAAATATGCACCAGAGGAAATTGGGGCCCATCGGGAGACGGGGAGGGGAAGAACCGACCGGACACAGATGTAGGTGTGATAAAGGCCGCTTTATTGGGAAACAGGTGCATCCTGAAAACATACCCCAACCTTGGCCTTTGCCGTACAAAACTAGGCCTAACTAATTATACATGTACCTGACCAGAAACCCCCACCCCCTCCCCTAAACAGTTCCCCGCCAACAACATAACATCATTATCAATAAACCAACACTTTTCTCACTGTTTCAACATCAGCCCTCTGTACACTCCCTCTCCTCAGCCAGTAAAACTCCTTCCTCCTATCCTACCCCCCCCCCGTTTGACTAGGAAAAGCGCCATCAGACATAAAAATTGCAGCACCTGCCCCCAGCGACAAAACTACCCGAAGCCCTAACACAGAAAGCACCTGGTTCACAACAAAACCTGGGCATCCCGCCAAGCCTCATCTCCCGAGACAACCAACCCCCTACCTCCCCAGAAACCTGATCTAAGGGTGGGAGGGTGGGACAACGCTACACTACGCCCACCGGCTGCTGGGTCACTGTCCCTGAAATGGTGCCCAGTGACCCAAAATGGCCGGTTTTAACCCCACTAGCCCAAATGTAGCCCAATCCTACTAGCTAGCCCAAATCCCCTGTCCCTTCCTGTGTCCCTATCTAAATCTTCCCCCCTCCCGGAGCCCCAAACTTCCCCGGGGGGGAGAGCCTCCCTCCGGTCGGCCTCCCCCCGCAAAGCCCATTGGGGCCCATCGGGAGACGGGGAGGGGAAGAACCGACCGGACACAGATGTAGGTGTGATAAAGGCCGCTTTATTGGGAAACAGGTGCATCCTGAAAACATACCCCAACCTTGGCCTTTGCCGTACAAAACTAGGCCTAACTAATTATACATGTACCTGACCAGAAACCCCCACCCCCTCCCCTAAACAGTTCCCCGCCAACAACATAACATCATTATCAACAAACCAACACTTTTCTCACTGTTTCAACATCAGCCCTCTGTACACTCCCTCTCCTCAGCCAGTAAAACTCCTTCCTCCTATCCTACCCCCCCCGTTTGACTAGGAAAAGCGCCACTCGAAAGCCCCCATAAGGCTTTCGACCCCCCCCTTAGGGCCCCTGCACCTTAGGATACCTGCGCACCCCTATTGCCCGGTCTAATGCCTCCTTCAATTGCACGATATATAGCTCCATCCCATATCTCGACAAATGAACACCATCCTCAAGGAAAAAGTAGACCGCCCCATATCTCAGTTCCGGGTGTTCCATCCTCCCCACCCCTTCCTTGTCACAAAAGGCCCTCATCTCTCTGTTAATCTTCCTCCTAGTCCTATCTATAGCCCCTGGTCTCTCCGCCCCCCCTCCAACACCTCCTGGGTATGAACTCGGACCATATGACATAGCACCCAGCCCACTGCCTCTTGATCTCCAGCAAGTCCCTCCTCATTTGTTTTACCAGCGCCAGCCCCTTGCACTGCACCAAGTCGTTCTCCCCCAGGTGAATGACCACAACATCTGGGCAGATCCCCCCCGCACAACATTGTTCAAAACCGGCACCAACTCGTGCCAACGCATGCCCCCTTTGCCCCTCCAATGACACCTAAACAAATTCTCATCCAGTTCCAGATTGAGATTCCTGCATTTCTCCCACTCAGCCCTCTCCGCTCTTTTGACAAACGAATGGCCCACCACATATATGGACACTGCTGCCGCCGTAGGCCCCGCCACCGCACCTGTAAAGAGACACATGTAAGCAGCGAGCCCAACATCCTGTCTTAATCCAACGCTACCCCTCGCAACCTAACATACGACTTATAGCAGTCTGATTTCCAGCGCCCCAGCCGTTTGATTTCCTCCTTCCCCCAGCCTTTTCGCGCTGCCTCCGTCACTGCCCCGATGCGAAACGAATGCGTTCCAAACTCCCCCGGGTCCTCTCCCATAGACCGCAGGGCATGCCGCAGGACCCACAACAACTGCGCCGCCGTCACACGACCCCCTTCGCTCCTGCCAAAGACCTCCTCAACATCCTGTCCCCTTTCTTCCGCCAGCCGTCTCCCCCACTCCGCCGGGCACACCGACTCTGTTCCTCCCGGACCCAACAAGACCCACGTACCCTCCCCCCGCTGATCAGTCTTGGACCGCCGAAGCCGCACCGCTACCTCCCGGCCTTCGATCTCCACATCCCCCACCTCAAACCTGCACCGCCCCTCAAACCCACCAACTCTGACACACGAAAAGCTCCAAAGTACAGCCACGACATCAACGTGGAAAACCGCACCGTCTCCGCCCGATCCCTGCACACCCGCGGTAACTGGCCCACCAGGCCTGCCAACATGTCTTCCGTAATCGGCTGCCTCTTCCGCGCTCGAGCCCCTCTCTCCCTCTCCCAACCTTCCAGAAGTCTCCCCCCCAATTCTCCCGCCGAGGGTGCATACCCCCACCACAGCTTGCCCATGAAGGCCACACCTGCCAGCTGGTCACTCTCGCCAAACCTTTGTCCATCAACCCCAGCATGAAATGCACCGCCTGCTCCTCCCGACACCACCTGCCCCGCTGCCTTACCGCTCCAAAGCGCAGAAATTCCGTCCAGGCCTACTCGTAACTCTTCCAAGTGGACGCTGCCAGGGATGACCTCACCAACTGAACGACCCACGCTCTCCCACCAACCACATCTCCTTCGGCACCTCCATCTTGACCGCCGCTGCCTCCGTGGCTAGCCCATGGAACCTCCGCCACTGAGAACGAGACAAAGCATCAGCAATGTCATTGTCCACTCCCGGCACATGCCTCGCCTGAAACAAAATATCGTGGTCCAAGCACCTCAAGACGAAAACGCGCATCAGCTTCAGCACCTGGGGTTCCCTTGCGGACTGCCGGTTCACTACCTGCACCACTGACATATTGTCCACCTTAAACAACACCCGCCTGTGCGCCAACTCCTGTGCCCACACTGTCACAGCCACCACCAGCGGGAACAGATCCAGGAAAGCAATGCTCCTACCCCCTGCCTGCCACTGCTCCGGCCATTGTTCCGCGCACCATCTGCCTGCCCAGTAGATTCCAAAACCTCCAACTCCCGCCGCATCCGATGACATCGTCACGTCCCACTCCCAATCCTCCGGGGGTGCCATGGGCATGCCATTGAAACGCTCCAAAAAAGCCAACCACATGTTCAGATCCTCCTTTGCGCCCGCCGAGATCCGCACATGATGATGCGGCCTTGTCAGACCGGACAATGCCAAACCCAGCCGCCAACAGAAAGTCCGCCCCGCGCGCACCACGCGACAAGCGAAATTCAAATGCCCCAGCAACACCTGCACCTCGCGCACCAACACTTTCGGCCTGGCCAACATGCTCTTCACCAACTCCACCATAACCGCCCGCTTCTCCTCCGGTAGGAGTGCTTCCATGGCCGCCGAGTCGAGCTCTATCCCGAGGAACGACAGCACCGTGCTGGGCCCTTGCGTCTTCTCTGGCGCCAACGGAACCCCCAGGTGACCCATCAGGTCCGTAAAACTGTCCAGACTCTGCTGGCAGTCCGTCGAACCGGGCCGACCCACCAGGAAGAAGTCGTCCAGGTAATGCGTAATCGACTCAGAGCCTGTGCGCCAGGAAAAAGCCCACTGCAAAAAGGAGCTAAATCGTTCAAACAAGGCGCACGACATGGAACACCCCATAGGAAGCGCCCTGTCCACAAAAATTTGCCCATCAAGCTGAATTTCCAGCAACTGATGATCCGCCGGGTGAACCGGCAGCAACCGAAAAGCCGATTTCACATCGCATTTCGCCATCAACGCCCCCGTGCCCGCCGTCGTCACCAAACGCCTCGCGACGTCCACGGACGAGTACGACACGGACGCCAACTCTGCCGAGATAAAGTCGTTCACCTATGCGCCCTCCGGCCATGAGAGATGTTGAATCAGTCGGAATTGGCCCTGCTCTTTTTTTCGGGACCACTCCAATGGGGGAGATGATCAAGTCTGGCAACGGTGCCTCTGCAAAAGGCCCCGCCATCCTCCCCTTCCTCACCTCCTTAAAGAGCTTCTCCCGGACGATACCTTTGTGTGCGTTCACGGACTTCAGGTTCTCCGCCCACCGAGCGATCCGCGGACCCTCGTACCCCAACCGGAAACCCTCCCTGAAACCCCGACGCAGCACGGCCGCATCATCCGCCCGCGGATACGCCTCCAACAACGGTTCTAACCGATCCAGCCTAACCGGTGTACGAGCCTTTTCCCAGGGTACCTGCCCCCCCTCTACCCCCTCCCCTCCCCCTGCTGGGCCCGTGAGCCGGGTATTGTGACTGCGCTCGGCCGCCCCAAGGCCCCCAGCATCGCGCCTCTGGATGTCGTCTCCCACATGCGGAGCACTCGTGCCGAAAGCGGCATGCCTGCCGGAGACAGGAACCCCTGTTGAAATCCCAACAGGTTCCGACACCCTGAGTACCTCCGACACCTCCCGCCCCCACCCCTCCACGCGTGGGGCGGGCCGAAATGGGGGGCGGCGCCATTGGCAACCCACTGGCCGTGAAAATGGTACGGCCAAACTTAGCCCCACTCATCGTCTGCTGGTAGAGGTCGGAGTCCAACTCCCCCCAATTAGCCTCCGGGTCCGATGCCATGCGCGCCCGAAACTCCTCATCGTAATGCGACCAAGCATTACCTCCGTAAGTCACCTGAGCCCGCCGCACTACATCCATATACTTGAACAGCGCGACCGCCCTATCCGGGTACTTCTCACAGTACACGCTGGCATAGATCAGAAAAGCAGCCGACCAATTCTCAATAGTGACCGGCACCTTCGGACGCCTAGCTAATTCCTGTTCCTCCTCCTTCGACCCCTCTTTGGCCATCAACTCCCTGTGGAGCAACCTCAAGATCTCCACGTACTCCCCCTTCCTTATCTTTTCCTTAGTTGCCAGCGACAAGTGCGCCCCCAGTGGCTTCGCCACCCCCATGTACGGCAGCTTTTTCACCGGCACGTCACAACTCTCCTTCGCCCCGCGCTAGACACCCCCGACCCACCGGCCTTTGCCGCGTCCCCCGGCGCCGTACTCCCTGCCGCCGCACCCCCCCACCGATTCCGCGCCCGACCCACTGGCCTTCGCCGCGTCCTCCGGCGCCGTACTCCCCGCCGCCGCGCCCCCTACCCCCTCTGTGCCCACTCCCGCATCTGCCACGTATCTGCCCTTCACCAAACGCACCTCATCACCACCGCCAGCATCAGTCCCCACGGACCTCTGGCATCCACCATCCACACTCCCACCCTCCTGACCTCCATGAGGCCTGCCCAAGCCACACCCCGACCCCGTACTGGTCTTACCTGGCGTCAAGGCTAGCGTCCTCACCGGATCCCGCCGCCTAACCAGGTCTGCTGGGGGGGCCGTCACTCGCGGCACCACTTGCCGGGGGCATATCTGCAAAACACTGCCAACAACATTACCAGTTTCCCCCCGTCCTCCCGCAGTTCCCCTTCTTCCTCCGACTCCATCCCACACTCTCCTTCTCCCATGACCGCTCCTGTTGACATCCTACTCAGACCTGCCTTGTCTCTACATGCTGTCATCAACATTCCTAAATCCACACTCCCCATACTCCTGTCCGCATTTTGGTTATCGTTATGACTTGTCATATTGCTGCTCCATCCCGTCCCCCGGCAGCCGGAGCGACCCATCGGGAGGGGGGCGTTGGAGACCTATGTCCTTGCCATCTGCTGCCCGCACGCACATGGTCCCTCGTTGGAGCGCGACCGCCCGTACTAGGCAGAGCCGGCCCATCCTCTCGGCGGGTTGGAGCTGCATGCTGCTCACCCGAGCCCCTTACCAGCTGTTCCTGCCAAGAGAAAAACGGGGAAGTCCAGCATGCCGGGGCAAAACCCCCGTCGCCACCCCACTCCCCTCTCCCCCCTGCCGCCGAATGTCCTCCTCGCCGCGCCGGAAGCCCCCCCTCCCAACCCCCTTCCCCCCACCCCCAAGCCCCTGTCTCGCCCCATCCCCCCCATCCGCCCCCCCTCGAACCCCAGTACTCTCCGCCTCCCCTCGGCCCCCCTCCGCGACCTCCCATGGCCCCCCGAAACCGTACTCTCCTCCGCCATACCCCCCCCTCCCCCATCCCCCTCCTCCATCCCCCCATGACCCCTGAGGCATCCCCCCGCCCCGCTACCTCCCTCGCCGCTCCCCCTCCCCCACCCTCCCTGCCCCAAGCTCCTCTCCCGACCCTGCGGCGAAACCGGTCTACTCAGATCCACCACGTCCTCATCTGCTGAAGACCCCAATTCTACCTCAACCACTCCCCCCTCCCCGTCCCCCACCTCCTCCTCCGATTCGTCAATGAGCAACGGTGACCCCCCTGGATTACCCCTGCCCCCCTGCCTCCCCCTTCCCCACCACGGTCTCGCCCCCTTGGTCCTGCCTCCCACCCTCCTTGCCCCCTCGCACCCCCTCAGTCTCCCCCCCACCCTGTGCTCCACTCCTCCGTGTTCCTCCTCCGCCATCCCCCGTCACCCCCCACCATCCCCCCCTGCCTGGTGATCCTCCTGGTCCCCTGTACGCTCCTCCGGCCCCTGCTAGGCCCCGCCCCCTCCCCCGCGCCCCCCGACCCCCCCCCACTCTTGCTCCCACTCTCCCCCGCCCCCCCTAGGCCCTCCGCCCCCTTCGCAAATACAAGCGGCGCCTTGCTCCGGCCGCCGCGCCCCCTCGCGTTGCCTCCTCCTTTCTTCGGCGCCCCAGCCGCCTTCTTACCGCCGCCTCGCGCCGCTCCACTCCCAGCTCCCGCCCCCTCCCTCGCGCGAGACCACGGAGGCTCACACGCCAGCACCGCCGCCACAGCGCCATCTGCAGCGCGCCGTGGTGGCCCTACCCGAACTTCCGCACGCAGGAGATCCGTCCTGCCCGCCTCCCCCAGGAGGCGCAGCGCTTCACGCACCCGAGGATCCGCCATTGCTTCCGCCTCCATTAGCCGTCAGGTACTCTCCGCCTTCCCTCGCACGTCGATCTCTTCCGACACCGGTCTACACCTAACACGCCCTATCAAAGACACCGCACACCCCTTTCCCACAACGTCACGCTAACCAGCCCTACCTCAAACGAACAACGCCACAACACAAATGCACTACGCTACACTAAATGCACAACGCTACACTACGCCCACCGGCTGCTGGGTCACTGTCCCTGAAATGGTGCCCAGTGACCCAAAATGGCCGGTTTTAACCCCACTAGCCCAAATGTAGCCCAATCCTACTAGCTAGCCCAAATCCCCTGTCCCTTCCTGTGTCCCTATCTAAATCTTCCCCCCTCCCCTTCCTCCCGGAGCCCCAAACTTCCCCGGGGGGGAGAGCCTCCCTCCGGTCGGCCTCCCCCCGCAAAGCCCAAAGAACACCAACTACAAATTACTATTGATGTTTACTATGGTGAGGCACATGTGGACTATGAGAAAATTGCCAAAAGAGGGAAGAAGGTATTCATAATATAGGTAATGATTTTTTAGAAGAACGATCAGGAGATTTTCAGGAGGTGTCCAAAAGGAGATGCTATACAGTTGCAACAGAGTCATTAGCATCATTATGAGCAATAATAAAGAGAACTGGGGCTCAGTGCCAACACACAGAAAGCTGTTGTGATCACTATAACTAGTAAAGGCAGGAAGCTACTTATAGACAGTGTCTGTAGCATGTATGTTATCCAAACATGCTCTGTGTGCTCCATGAACAACTTTATATGTGCTGTGCACCCCTTTTAGGAATAGACATCTGTTTTTCTTAAATACATTCAAACCTATCGAGATGGCGTTCATGTAGTGGGGCAGGGTTAGGAAAGGTCTGGTTACTTGGTGGGTGCTGTACTCAAAACCTCAGATGAAGCTTAGTAAAGTGATATACAAATGACCCTCCACTCAATTCCAGAGTCCCTTTGATATTTGATAGTCCCCATGAAGCACAGGGTCAAGACTGATTTGCATTTAGCTGGGTCTGAACTGAGCTAGCAAATTGAGCTAAAGAACATTGATGGACCCCACCCAGATCTGTGACTGGGGGTGAGTGTTGGAAAAGTTTCAGTGTTCCGTCCATCATCTCCTTGTGTTTACTGTGTTTGCCCTAAGTTGGCAGGGTATGCCCATGCGTGTGTCCCTTGCTCACTTTGCCACTGGATTCAAACTAGCCTGGGACCAAACGGTCCCAAGATGCTTGTTTCCAGTTCAGGGAAGACCTGGCTAGGCAATGCGGTCTGGACTGTTCCTATGAGGCACAGGATCAAGACTAATTTTCACATATAACTGGGGCTGAACTGAGGTGGCGAAGTGAGCTCAAGAACAATGATGGATTCAACTCAGATCTGTGGCTGGGGTGAGTGTCTGAAAAGTTTCAGTGCTTTATCCGTCATCTTCTTGTGTTTGCTTACTTCTTTACAATCAGGGCATCCATGGCAAAGAAGAATGGCAGCCTTTTCTTGACATTTGTAGAATCCAGAATACTCAATCTTCATATATTATTTCAGTGTGAGTGCACCTCTAGAGCTTCGTTTTTCACTGCTATTACTTTCACGACCTTTTCCATGTTGAGCATTGATTTGCTCTTTTTCCCTAAGTCATCCACCACATGGAAATGTGTTGCACGTCCTCTTGAAGACTACCATCATATTTTTCCAGTTTGCATGAGATTGTATCCCTCCTTAGCCCATCCAGTTTAGCCTCGCTCGGGACCAGACTGGCCTGTATGGCACAGAGGATTGCTCCTATGTCATTTTCTTCTGTGTGCTCATTACTAGAAGTATTCTGCTCTTGGAGAGTGAGGGGCAGTTGCATCAGCATGCAGGCACTTTGGCAGGAGTAAAATTGGAGTTTCACCTCCCCCATTTTTCTGGGCAGGTGGGTTAGTTCCTTGGCTCACCCAAGCAATCACTGGTGCTTGGTAAAGCGTGCCAGCTTGGCAGTGTTGTCGGATATGTGACTGCCCGCTTCCCTTCTGACTATGGTGCAGAGTAATCAGTGTCTTATCAAAGCCCTGCAAGTCTGCGTGTCACAGGATTGGGAATCAGCAGATCCCAATATGGATGGTCTTGTGGTCCAGCCTTGCCCCCCCCCCAGTGGCATTGTCTAAAGAGCAGAATGTTGGGGATGCACAAACAGACTAACAGGGTACACAAACATTTCCAGGCCCTGCCACTGCAAAGTAGTACCCAAATGTGGTCTGTGGTGTCACTTGTTGGTGAGTCAATCGGTGTCACTGGACCTGTAATTCCAGCCCTGAATCCCTAGCCACTCTCAGGGCCCTGTAGCCCTACAGTGTGGCCACTTGGGAGATGCAGGGAGCACTGCCTCCACTTCATTGTTTGGGTCCCATCAGACCTCCAGCAGCCCCATCACAGCTGAGCTCCAGTGCTTACCGCACCAAACACTACACATCTCTCACATGGTATCCGTGCCCCTGGGCTGCACTCACTGGACAAGTCCCACCATACAGAAGGATTCACAGGATCTCCTGGAGCCGTGCCTGGACTCCAGTGCAGACCCGCTGCCAGCAGCCCAAGTTGGCCGTTCAGAGGCGGTGGGCTTCAGGAGGGTTGTCTTTTGTTGGAGGATTGGCAGGGGTCTATTGTTCATCAGAACAGGGAGACGCACAGACTTATAGACATCTGAGGTTAGGGTGGCCAAGTATAGGCCCCTGACTGCCGTAGCATCATAGAAATGTGGCCATCTTGCGTGCCTGCTTTTTAACACCCCTTGTCAGTGTTTTAATTAATTGTTTTGTAAACATACTGTTTCATTTTAAATAACGAAAAATGATTTTACAATTTTAAGTTACACTTCAAATATGTTTACATTTGTTCTAAGACATTGGGTTTATTTATTTTGGGGTGCATAATTATGTTGTTTAATTATATTGCAGTTTTTGCAGCTTTACATGAGGATCGGGTGGGTGTGTTTTTCCAGGAGTGACTAAAATGTAATTTTGCTATTTGTTGTTTTTGAAAAGGGTACTTTTGGGTGGAGTACTTCTGAAAACTAAGAGTTAAGTTATTTACTGGAGGTTTGGTTATGTGGCGTTTTAATTTTATTTTTATATTCAATTTTTTCAGACATTTTCTTTGTGTTAATTGTACTTAAATTATGGAAAATTGTGTGTCATTAATGGCAAAAGTTGCATTTAAAAAAATGTATTCTTATGATTAATTTATCTGATATATTGACCATATTTTGAAGTCTGAGTTTTGCTTTATTTACTTTACTGTGCATTATATTAGGGGTATTTGTTTTCAACATAAAAGTATATTACATGAAAACTTACACTTTAAAAGAAAATGTTTTGTTCCTAATAAACCTTACACAACATCACCACACCTTTTAAAGAAAATGTGTTTTTAATAATAGAGTAGCAGTAAAAGATTTTATTCCCACATCAACTTTAACCCCTTCCATGCTGGGCCGTTTCTGCCGCTGTGCGGTAAACAAAAGAACAGGGGCGGGCCATGACGAATCCCAGCCGTCATCAGCACACGAGCGCCGCAGAGCGTGACGGCTGGGGTTCGTCACCAGCATGGAAGGGGTTAAAAGACTATAAAATTGTTGTACTCGAGTTAAAATAGGTATTCTCTCTCCCACCACATTAATACACTTTCCACAGTGCTTGTGTGATTGAAATTAGAATAGTACATCTCACCACAATTATATTATTCACCTTCCCCAATTTTGCTTGGACTAAAGTTACAATAGTATATGTCGCTGACTTGATTTATACATTGTATTGGTGTTAGAATAAGTAACCCCCCCCTCCCCAATGTAAGTTCTTTACTGACTCTTTGTAGGACCAAAGCTAAAATAGTAAATCTCTCTCATTTAAATTATAAATATTCTCCAAATATTGTTACTAGATAGAACAGTAAATTGCATCCTTTTATTTATGAACTTTCCTAATTCATGCGGATTGGGATCACAATAGTAAAGCTCTACCCATAATTTTATGCACGCTCCCCAATGTTTGTTGGACGAAATCTGACTCCTTTCATTTATGCACTTTCCCCAATTTTAAAAGGACTGGAGTTAGAATAATAAATATTTCCTCTCTGATTTATTCAATGGTCTGTGAGACTGGAGTTAGGATAGCAAATTTCAACCTCTTTAATGTATGCATTTTCTTCAGTTATTGTTGTACTGAAGTTAGAATAGTTATCTCACCTCTTATATGTATGCATATTGCCACATGTTAGCAAGATTGGAGTTAAAATAGTAAATCTTATCCCCTTTAAATATGCATTTTTACCAAGGTTAGTAGGACTGGAGTTGGAATAGCTAATCTAACCTCTTTCATTTATGAAATGTTCCCAATTTTCTTTTGGATTTGACATAGAATAGTAATTATCTCTAGCCCCCCACCTGATGATTTATGTCTTTTTAAAAATGTTAGCGTACATAGGGCCCCATTAGGATGGTGAGCGGATCGCCCCAGCCGGGCCGGCAGTAGTCACTGCCGGCCTGGCGGGGGCGATCCGCCCGCCATCCTCGCATCGAAGACCCCGCCATATTACAATGGCTGGGGGGTCTGCGGCGGACGGAAAGACCGTCCGCCGCTTTTTGGAAAAGGGTTCAATATGGTGGCAGTGTCTGTTAGACACCGCCAGCCATATTTGGATGTAGGCTGGGACATGCCTTTCCGTGGTGGCATTTCCGCCACGGAAAGGCATGCAGAGTCTGCTGGTGGGGCCCGTTGCGGGCCCCCAGGGACTCCTGGGGGATGAACATGGGGTGTACCTATTCCCGTCAGCCTGTTGCAGGCGGTCCCATTCCCGCCATCCAAATGACCCCCTAAATGTCAGCCCCTTTATTAATGCACTGTCCCAAATCCTGTGGTATTGCAGTTAGAGTAATACATTCCACCCTCCGGACTAAGGAACTGTGCCCAGTTTTGGTCAGATTAGACTTACAATAGAAAATCTAATACCCATGTCTTTACTTATGCATTTTTACCAATTAATGTTAGACTGGAGTTAGAATAGTAAATCTCACTTCTCTTTGTTTATGAACATTCTCTAATAGAATTAGAATAATAAATGTTCCCTAACTAATTAATATAATGTCCACAATGTTTCAGGGGCTGGGCTTAAAAAATGTTACTCTAACCCCCCAATTTATAACTTTACCACAGTGTCTGTGGGACTGGAGCTAGAACAGTAAATGCGACCCTTTTATTTTCACTGCACTTTCTTTAAGATTTGTAAATCAAAGAAGTGACTGATGTACTAATGTTTGCGAGTCGGTAACCAGTCACAAATTGGTTCTTGACTGCAAAATAGACTGTTGTTGATATACAAATCCTCTCTAAATTAGTGCGTCTTAAATGTACACACAATATCAAAATAATTGTAATTTCTTATTTGTGAGTCTCTATTTTGCTATACAAAGCATTCACAATTAGAAAATTTGGTAAAAGAAAGCATTTTGCATCTTCAAAATACCTCTGAATTGAATCAGCTGGAAGCCAATTGCAAAGTATAAAAGGGGTTCCAAAATACCTGACAATGTTTCTGAATGTCTGCACTCTATGTTGTCATGAGGAGGATGTGGTTTCTGGGAGCTTAAACCAGGAGAAAGGAGAGAGAAATGATATTCAGGCAAAGGGTGGATTTGTTTGAACAAACGGATGAGAAGGTTTATGCCAGATACATGTTTACCAAACTGGTTATTTTGAGTTAATGACGTCCCTGTATTAGGCAGGCCGTCACAACGCAGTGTAGCACTACCTACACATAGTCAGGTTTTATGTAGCTTACACCTGAAGCTTCTGGTAGCTACCAAATCAATGTGGCTGTAGCAGATGGAATTCACAAAGTGCATTATGTTGGATTTTCCATACTTTTATATAAGCAATGTTGATTAGAGTAGGTTCCCTCAATTCTTATCCAGGCACTCCTGCAAAGACAACATAAGTACTTCTTAAAGGGAGATTTAAATGTCTCCATAAAAGTGGCGGGTGCCCTGTAGTATGACCCTGCAAAGTATTGCAAGATCATAGCCACATGTCCTATGCTGGCCTGCCAAGCTGTACATAGGAGTCTACCTATTGAAGCAGTAAGTGATGATTCTTAAGAGGAGAATGATGAAATCCCCCCTCACTTTGCACATTCAGGACTGGATGCTGCAAGAGCTCCTTAAGAATGTGCATGCCTAAATGATGTGAAAACAGCTATTTTTAAGGTGCTTTCAACTTCATTTGGTAAGAAAACCATTACAGCAAATGTTCAAAGTAGTCATCATTATTTTTTCTGTTTACTCACGTGTTATGCTTTCTGAGGGCAAACTAAAGATTTTTTGTTTTTTACAAACAAATGTTTCTATTTAAACGAAGTAAATAAAACAAATCATCCTGACATTATAATACATATTGTTATAGCTTTACTTAGTGTTTGCACCTTTGACATTCAGTATTTGGTCGTAGAATAGAACGCTGGGTGGCCCTTTCTTGTCCTTCCTCACTCTGGCTTCTATTGCTTCTAGGTGTGGCAGGTTTACTAACTGACATACTCCTCACACTTGAGGCCTCCTCAGTTTTGCCACCAGACATTGGTGGCCTATTTACTGCCTTAACAGTGTGCATTTCCTTTAGATTATTTGTAATTTGCGCAAGGGTCTGTAGTGTACTAATTCAGCCTGCATGTTGGCTGTTCATCTACAGAAAGTTGATGTCACAGTAGACAACCTTTCCATAGAAATATTGCAGTCAAATGTTTTTTTTGTCTTTGATGGTGCCAGTGTGATGCTTGATCCTGAGCCATGAGTGTAGCCAGATCTTCAATAGCCCTAGTCACATCCTCAAAACCCATTTTCATAACCTAATTGCATTCTAAAATGACTCTCTCTATCTGCCTACCTTCTAACTAATTCAGATGCTGCTCTGTGCTACTTGCATTACATTTTGAGAATGGATTGCTTAAGTACATGAGATTGCGCAGGAGTAGGTAATGACTCACATTTCTTTTGGCCTGTCTAGCAGGCCTTTCGATCTTCTGCTTGCACTATAGGTACTGATGGTATGCTTTGAGCTTCATTGTCTGCTAAAGTGGCAGTATGTGTAGTCTACTCTAACAAAAGAGTAGTATTGTGCTGACTGGTTGTTCCACTTGCTGTGCCTGTTGGAATGTTTCTCACAGTTTCTGCATGTTCAACTTGAATTTGACAGGATGTCACACCTTTTTTCCTCAGTTTAAGGTTGTTTCATATTAACAGGTTGAGCTGGAGAAAGTAAAAACAAATGTTTACTTATGATAGTTTATATTTGTAAAAAGTACCAATGATCACATTGATACTAATAGTTTTTTTTTGTATTTAATATACAGGAATATTATATACCTACTTATTCAATGATAAATATTTTTGTAGTTTCAAAAACCATCAAATGTAAATGAGTATTTACTTTCTGAATGTTTTTTTTTACCCTTGCACTACATTATCAACAATGTATACAACCCTTTAAAAAGCTGAAATACATTTTTCTAACAATGTTGTTTATCCTTCATTTTAATCATCTATTTGAGTTTTTTTTTTAAATAATTAGTGTATGTATTTTATGGTCAAGTATAACTTAAACATAGGGCTTTTTTTTTTAAATGTCAACAGTAAACGTCTAACCTTGATTATCTGATGCAGGAATAGAAGTATAAATAGTAGATACTCCAGAGATGGCTCCTGGCTGCAAGGTGTATTGACACCCAGAGATGTGAGGACGTAAAGTCGGACCGTTTGGAGTATGATAGAGATAAGTTTACAGCCTGAGTGAAGACTTCATACAACTGAATGTGCACTGATGTTTTAAAAAAAGCCCAAAAGAACACGCACAAGAAAAATGTTTTTTCTATTTTGAGATAAATATCTGATATTATCCCCGGTTGGGTTGATGAAGCTCAAAGTAACGCTTCATACTTGAAGAGTATACAGGACATCCCTTCTATTGATCACGATCATTTTTATTGAGAAAAACTTCTACGGTCACCACCCTATGGGATCTATAATCTGTACTCTTCGAATCCTGGAAATATATTTCTGCCATATAAAAATATAAGTAAAAACCCTATTTTGCCTATCTGGACCCTGTTGTTCCTTTTCAGCCCTGATGAAGGTGAAAATACCATTCCAATCACCGAAACGTGCGTAGGCCAGTCATGCACATCTGACAAGCCTAGGATTAGGAAAGCTACCCAAAGAAGAAACAGTTGTAGACAATAAAAGGATGGATCAATGCCCCCTATTATGACTACATTTTATACAAAATAATGTTTGGAATTCCCAGATGTGCCCTTTTTCTCATGTTTTCTCCTTTTTTGTAACAATTGTGTTGTATGGTATGTTAGTCAGTATTGTTGAATAGTATGCCTGGTGAAATAGTTTGTGTGAAAGTGCCATTTTGACTTCACTCATTATCTATAACGGGGTTCTTTCCTTGTGGGGTGTTCTAATCATTTAGTACCTTTATATTTTATGAAAAATGTACATATGGGTGACAATAATTGATTGTTTTGTCATGTACGCCAAAAATAATTTTTTTATATTTGTAAAAACAGAAATATATAACAAAAATGTTTTCCATAAAAAAAGATAATGAATGAATTCATACTAATAAAAAGGAAATTTGTATGGAATTTAAGTTTTTGTTCACTTCAAATGTTTATGTTCTGTGCATTTAGGAAATAGTAGAGCTACTGCCAGACTCAAAGTATATAGGTTAGACAAGAGGTTGCTTTTGTGTATTATCTTAATTTTCCCCTCCTCTTGAACCTCAAATAACTAGGGGGTGCCTTAATTTTACAGCAGTGCAAGGTGGATTCAATCATCTTTTCTATAGGGATGGGTGGTGGTTTATTAATGTGGCATCCTCTAGTAGCGGATGTCTCCTTTCTTCTGCTTGCTAACTTCTTTGTATGGAAGAGTAGGTCATACCAACTCTTTCAGATTTCTTTCACATATTTTTTTATGGAAGCCTTTTCCAAATAGGTGTTCATCTTCACTCACACACTCTTCAATCAGAATCTCAAGCTCAGCATCACTAAATTTTCGTTTGCGCTTCCTTCCCACCTCCTTCTATGGCTTGCCGTCTTCAAAGGAGAAACTGCTGTGCTAGAAGACAAACTCTTTCTGTGCTTTTCTGTTCCAGGTAAATGCACTTTCTAAACTGGAGAATGGTCCAAATTGTTTGTCGCATAATGTAAACATACATAAATCTACTTTTGCGTTTCCTAAGGTACAATTCAGTTTAAATTGCAATCCAAAAATCAGTAATTTTGTGTTTGTGCATCTGGCCCTAATTCCAAGGGTAAAACCTTCAATCGACTTGAGGCAGCAACCCCATCTTAGCTGTGAAGCAGACTAGACAGCTTCAAAATCCAGCTTTGCCCCACTTAAAGAGTTTGACACAAAAACTAATGGCTCCAACTGGAGCTCAACGACAACATATCTAAATAGGAAAATTTGTTGCTGGCAGGGTTGAATTTAAAATTTGACAGACAGGTTACTCCATCACAACTTGAGGATGGATACCATAGAATTATAAGTGGGATAGGATATAATGCATTAGTAATATGGCAGTAGTAGTATCCATCATGTTTGTCATAAAGTATCTTGTCTGTCAAATTTTTAAATCAGCACCTAAGTCAGAGGGTAAAAACTCATACCCACAACACCACCTTGGTATATCCTAACTCTGCATTAACCCCATCCACGCGGGGCTAATTCCCCCCGGAGTGCGGGGGGAGGGGCTGTGCGCGGCGCCGCGGTGCTCGTGACGAGCCCAGCTCGTCATGCTGCACAGTGGATCTGTGCTCATGATGAGCTGAGCTCGTCACGACTCCGCCCACTCCCGTGGAACGCCCGCACAGGCGGGTAATTAGCCCTGTATGGGCCGTCTGCGGCCGTTATGAAGAGCTGAGCTCATCATAAACACGCAAGGGGTTAAAGCGGTCCTGAAATTGTACCCAGGTCCTGGTCAATGGTGCTTTACTTTTTCTAAGTACTTTTTGTCTCAAATAATTAAAAATTATGTCTCTGGTTCTCCTTATTCAAATGTTATCTTTTTACTCTTTTTTTAAATTAAACTTTCATAACTTGAAAATTGGTGGTTCTGCAAAACTTAACATGCATTTCTCTGGGATTGCCTGATGCTTGTGACATAGCTACCAGAGACACTGTCATGTTCAATCAAACAACAAAAGAAAACTTTCTTTCACACCTCCTATGTAAAATCAAAAACAAATGTGGAACATATTGATCTATGGTGAGATTTATTTATCTGAATGCAATGTCATGCAGCAACCAAACCTGATGTGCTAAGTATGTGTAAGACGGAAGAACAGTGCACAGCTATATTTATTACAATTGGCCTGCTGCTTCCAATTTACCCTACGCTAAAGTTATAGTAAGGTGTTGGGTTGAAATGCTTGTGGAATGTAAGCAGGCCTACCATGATGCAGTGGACTCTCTATGGCTTAGGTTTTATACTGGAAGCATACCCTTCCAGTACAACATTCTATACTTATACATACTGGGGTGTGTTCTTTAGGTGCACAGCTCTCCATCCTGCTGCTGCTAACGAGGGGGAGGCGCTGAAGTAAACATGCGTATTCAAGCCATGCCTTTACGTCGCGGTGCAGGTGTGTTTTCTAGCATTATTTGTCCCTACTCTGCTCCAGCTCACCTGTGCTTTTGAGTCTCCCTGGTGGGATCATGGTCCCAGGGATTGTTTCGTGAGTGTCACTGCCAAAAGGACTTCTACACCCAGGGAGCACATCGCTCCATCCCGCTGCTGGTATAGAGGGGGAAGCGCTGAAGTGAACACACGCATTTAAGCGTTGTCTCTACCCTGCGGCACGGGGCGCGCGCGGGACGCAGCCAAGACGAAGCCCAGACCAAGGGCAGTCCCGTCTGAGCCCGTCCAAGACAGGAAGAGGCTAGGCTGGGCCATCTTATGTCCAGCTGACTTTTTTTAATTGCAATGTAATGTTCAGCCTCTCTGCTCTGGTGCTATGCCTCCTGTGGGGGCTGGTCCATTGAGCAAACGTAAGGCAGGAGCTGGAGGGGGGTTGGTGGGAACCCTTGATGCCTTTTTGACGAGGGAAGAATCTGCGCTGATCTACGAGATCCAACTAACAGAGTAATCCTTAGAACCTCAAATGCCACTAACTTATGCTAGTCTGGCCCCCCCCACTGTTCTGGCGCAAATAGATACACCCTCTGTTATACCTTCCTCGTCCCTAAGTCAGTATACTTTGGGTCCTAACGCCCCATCACCATCTACTCCATCTAGCCCAGATTCCAGTTCAGGCACAACAATGGTTATGACCAGGGGTAAGAAAGCAACGCAGGCTGAAAAAGGGGAACCACCCTTGAAGAAAAGGAAAGGCCGGGGTCCATCGAAGGCCATCCCCCAACTATCAGGGGGAGTCAAATGGAAGGTAGCCTCAAGGGGGCATGGCGGATGCTGTCAAACCATATTGGCTACCACTAGTGACAGCCTACCATGCTGTACCATTGATAGTCCACCTATATTTAACAAGGAAACACTGTACACACAGATAGTGCAAGGAATCTCAAACCTAATTGACCCCTTATTGCAAAATTTGTGTCTGATAGAAGATAGACTCAAAAAAATGGAGCAGGGCTTATCCCACAATACCCTGAGCAATTCCAGCACACAGACGGGTGGTGGGGGCATTTCTATCCAGGTGGGTGTGGTGTGTCTGCATAACAGAGTGTCTGTAATCAACGCACCGAGTCCCACCGAACTAGCCCATGTGGATAGTCATCATGTCTCCTTGCCACGTAGAGGTACTAGCTTACTGGGTTTGCAGCAAGTCTTGAGAGAAACTTGCACACGCTCCTCCCAACAATCCTGCAGGTGCTAAGAATGCCTTTAATTTCTTACATCTTACCCCGGAAGCCACTCCCTATACTGTAGTCCCTGGGTTAGCATCGCAGGCACAGGAGGATTGGTCAACCCTGAGAACCAAGGCTTTACATTTGCTGAGCTCAAGGACAGGGATTAAAAACCAACTGTTCACTGAATTTAAAATGGTCTGCTAAGTACCATGTGTAGCGAAGTCCCGGAAGTCCCAAAAATCCCTTAGGGGTGACTGTGTGGTCCTATGTTTTAGGTCTCCTGGTTTGGTACAGCATATTCTGGAGAGGGCAGGGGACCTTGACACCAGGGATGAAATTTCTGTCCTCCCCTTGGGGTACTTCTATCGACCCACAGATATCATTATATCTGCTTTACGGAGAGGGACGTCCCAATCACTTGGCCAAAATAACTACTCTGCCCCTCTTAACAACCCTAACAATGTTTTTTGTTCATTAGAAGACATCGATTGACTTGAACCACTTGACTGCACCGTTTTACCAGGGACAGGTATATCTAGGGGCCAAGCGGGCTATGGTAATGGTCCCCCAATGTGTGACCCAACTGATTCTTTTAAAACCCGGGATATGCCAACAGAGCAGGATGCAATAGTTAATAACCCTGGCTATCATGGGATGCCAATACAACTAGGGTGGAACTGAGCATGGTGGAGAGGCTGAAAGGCATGGGTTAATGTTCTCTCCGTTGGATTTATTCCACTAGACTGCTCCATTGGTTTGGATGTGCAGGCGGCTGTGAACATACTTCCTCCATATCCATCCCCTGCAAGTCCATCTCAAGGACACTTAAAGTCCGTCATGACAGTGGGCTCCTGGAATATTGCAGGGCTTCTGCCCAAAACCACATCTAGAGATTGGGCAGCTTTCATCAAACAGTTTGGCCTCTGGGCATTCCAGGAGACGTGGTCTATTGATCAGGTATATTACCCCAGGTTTTTACATTTTTCTAAACCTGTCCAAGGGGGACAGAAAGGTAAACCCATTGGTGCTCTCACTTGTTGGGTGAGACAGCAAATGGGTTACAGGGTTGAGGTGGTCCCTATCGACAGTCCGGATATTATTGCCCTACAGCTCCAGACGGCTCAAGCACAAGATACTTTAATAATTAACATTTATGCAAGAGGACAGCCGGGTGGGAGGTGTTCCAAAGCAGAAGCTCTCCTTGATAGTTTCCTGGACAGCCAGAGGGGTGGTTGCAACTTATTAATCATGGGAAATTTCAACTGCGCCTTTGAAACGCTTGATTTAGAAGATGGTAATTTAAGTATTGATGAGGATTTACAGTGGAACATCCTGCCCCTAGATCAGAGACCAATTAAAAACTAGACAGAAGCTGCCTTGCACCTTAAGGGGCTGTGCCTGGAAAGGGGAGTGCGAGTGGCAAATGGGAGGTCCCAATCAGACAGGAGGGGCCCACACACCTTTAATAATGGTATAAGGAGTAGTCACATTTACTTTATTCTCCTTAATGTAGAATTTTGGTCTTCCCTCCTCAACATGTTGGCTTTGGAATACATAGAAAGCCACCACAACCCGCTAAGTTTGACAATTAAGGTCCCGGGTTCATTAAACATCTCCAAAAAGGTCACAGAGGATACACCACCAGAAGTGCTGCTTTCAAATGACACAAGGAGAGTAAAATGGTTTAGGCTCATTGGGAACGAAGGGGACCTGGGCAAGATGACGGCTATGGCTGCCCACTCGATATCTTGTCTCCAAAGCTGTGACTCCCAGGAGGATATAAACCTCACTGCCACCCAGGTTCATAGAGACTTGTTTTCAAATCTAAAAACATATTTTATCAAGACCAGGCAAAAGAAGGTAAAGACAGGGACAACAACAGCTACCTGGTACAATAAAACCTGTAGAGAGGCATATCGATTTTTGTTAAGGGCTATTAGATCTAAAGATATGGGAGAGGTTACACTCGCCAGGGCAAGGTATAAAGCAATTCAAATAAAAGCCCAAAAGGAGTTGGATGATAACCGCTGGCTTGACTTGCTTATAGCCAGCAACGGGAAAGATATGGTAAAATTCTGGCAGTTAGTCAAGTGGGGGAGTGGCGGAACACCCCATACACCTATTAATTATGTTCTGCCTGAACAGTGGGCCTCGTATTATAAGGCCCAGTTCTCTGCCCCCAATAACAACTCAGTAGATTTTCAAACTCCCTCCTCAATACGTACCCTATCATTTAACAACTCGGAGGTCGAGACAGTCCTCTCCTTAATTCCTAGAGGAAGGGCCCCGGGCCTCGATTGTGTACCGGCTGACCTGTTTGTTTATGATAAGGTCAACTGGGTTGTTTACATCACCTATCTTGCTAATGCCATCGCTAGTGGTGCGTGCATCCCTGGCACCTGGTTGGGAGCAGTTATAATACCAGTATATAAAAAGGGGAACCGCGCACTCCCTGGCAACTATAGGCCTATTAGCCTTATAGATTCTATTCAGAAAATAGTTGCCAGATTGGTACGGTGTCAAATCCAGCTGTGGATAGAAGAGTCTGAGATCTTACCACCACTGCAGGTACGTTTTCATCCCCATACCAGCACCATAGATCAGGTGCTGAGGTTTGTGATGATTTACTGGCGGGTTGTTATTATAGGAGGGGGCACACTATATGCGGCTTTCATCAATCTTAAGTCCACTTTTGACATGGTCCCTCGTACTAAAATGTGGAGAGCCTTCATGGATGTGGGGATGTCATTGGAGTTACTAGCTATGCTAGTCAAATTACATGACTCCAACCATGCACAGGTTCGTTGGGGCACACACGGTGAAGTAACGGATAGATTTCCTGTTTTAAAGGGTGTGCACCAAGGATACATCCTCGCTCCCACCCTGTTTTCTTTGTTTATTGACAGAGTTGTTCAGTACTATTCCACATGCCCCACTGATGCTCCAACCTTGGCGAGCTTGATGATCCCCCTACTCATGTTCGCGGACGATACCCTGATCCTATCTAAGACCCAAACTGGGCTACAGGTTTCCCTGTCCCGGTTCGAGGAGTTTTGTCACGACCATGAGTTGGTGGTCAACGTGGACAAGACAAAGTTCATGGTTCTTCACAAGCACAAAGCCATTAAGGGTAAAGTGTACATGAACAATGTTCTTTTAGATCATACTGAAGTGTTCACTTACTTGGGGATAACCTTATATAGGAAGCTTAACTGGAAGCCACAGATTGACATGCTAGCTCTAAAACATGCGCAGCTGTCTGGGGCACTTATAAAAGAGCATAGACTTTCCTTCACCAAGCCCATAGCTCCCGCACTCAAGATATATAACTCTAAAGTCGCTAGTGCAATCCTATACGGCGCTGAACTCTGAGGCCATGAGGATATTACTCCCCTGGTTACTGCCCAAACTAAATTTATAAGGGCACTAACAGGTTTGCTGCAATCCACTCCATTGCTGCCTTTATTTTTGGACCTGGGTTGGTTTTGCATTGAGGATTTGGCTCGATTCAGGCCTATAGATTTCTGGAGAAGGCTTTGGGTTACTCCTGAGCTCTCTCTCTACGCCAAAGCTCTCTTGGATTCAGGGCGGCGGGGTGCCTAGGTAAGATCAAATGGCTTCAGTAGATAAAAAACAGCTTGACTGAAATGGGGATGAGCAATCTGTGGGAGAATCCAGAAGTCAACCCATTTCCTTAAAAAAAAAAGAGTTCAAGGCAGTTTACCTGGACATGGTGAAGATGAAGCCTTTTTCCTCTATCACAAGGCCCACTTTGTCCAGAAATTTCTTGATGATCAAACATGAGCTCGGGTTTGACCCATATTGGGATCTTATTTCAAAACCGTTTGATAGAACGCTATACCACCAGTTTAGGGTCGGCTCCCTTCCGATTAAAGCTTTTACTAGCCTATGGCATCAGTTTACATCAGAAATGTGCCCTTTGTGTTAAGCACAGATTGCATCAATCGCTCACATCTTATTTGTTTGCCCCGTTTACAGGTCACCCAGGATGAAATGGCTCAAGCCCACTTGTACCAGCCTGGGTACAAGATCAGCCATGGAGGCCCTTAGGATCCTGCAGACATGTACCCAGGAATTCATTGTTGTTGCTATGGCAACATTTTTGAGTTGTGCATGGTCCATTCGGGCTAACAAACTAAGGGAACACTGATTTGTTTCAACCCTTTTTTTTCTACCAACTCTAAGGGATATGTGGTTGGTTGACTCTGCTATCTTGCCGAGTCTAAATGCACGACTTAGTGTTTTCACTAAAGACCGGGGTAGCTGTTGTCTAAACCAATGCCACAGATGTTCTGGCATTAAAATACAGCTCTGTCAACAAACCATTGCTGGGTTGATATATCTTATATTACATCTTTTTAAACTAATGGACTTTTATAGTGTATTAGAGCATGTTGATCTGTTGTATTAATATTTTAATTCATACGCCTTTATTGTGGTCCCCTTCATTAATGTCAGCTCTGTCTTGACTTGATCTTTTTCAATTTTCTACTTTTAATCTTTTTTAACTTTTAACCGACTGTAAAGTTTTTTATGATTTTTGTAATCTAAATAAAGACTAATGATCTGAACTGAACTTATACATGCTAAAAAGTATCTCATGCACTGGATGTGTGTTGTGCATTTCAGCAAACATGCAATGCATGTTTTTTTTAAGACATGAATGCATTTTGCTTGTTAACACCTGCTTCAAGGAGGCATTATTTTTTCTTATGCAGTTTGGTCTGGCTATCTTAGTGGATTTGGGTTTGCATGAAAACCTGTGGATGTTTGCACACACCACTCACATAACGTCCCTTTCATGCAAGGTGATGCAAACCACTTTTCACGCTAAAAAAGGGGCACCTTTCCAGCATAAAAGGCCCTTTGTCCTGGGAGGCAAATAGCAATGCGTTATTGTGTCACTTTGCTACCGCACAAAGCTTTGGTAAATCTGGGCTGTTCAGGGACATCCTAAGGATTTTGTGGGTCCCGGGCCAACAGTAATTTGGGGAACCCTGCTCGGAATAACTCTGAATTTATTATCCGTTTTCAACTCATTGACCCCCTCAGGACCTATGGGACATATTACCAACAACTAGCGATAATTATCGCTATGTTGGCTTAGCCTGCAATATTATTATCGCCGAGCTCCGCCGATTTTTATCTCAGATAAACCTTGCTATTATCAAGGTTTATCTCGTAAGCGATAAAAATCGGCCACAATGCATGAATATCGCTGAAAAGTCAGCAATATTCATGCATTACCGAGCTAATGCTCTTAGCCATGTTATCCACCTACCATTGGATAATATGGCTAAGAACTGCTCTGGGCAGGCCTTAGCTTTTGGAGATATTCGCGCTTAGCGCGAATATTTCCAAAAGTAGGTAAGAGGAGATAGCGATGTTAGCGACTGTTTTCAGTCGCTAACATCTTGGCACGCTCACTTTGCATATCATTAGCGATAAACATCGCTGACATGCAAAGTGGGCCCCAAGATGATCGCTATCTTCTACTAGCTGTCGCTAACTGGTGTTAGCGACAGCTAGGTAATAGGGCGATAGAATTATCGCCGCTTTAGCGGGAAAAATTCCCGCTAAAGGGGCGATAAGGCCCTTGGTAATATTCCCCTATTTTCTGATCACTGACAACCTTTTGTTGGCCCCAAACCTTTAAGGGGACCTCATTCCTTCGAGGGGCTCCCAATCAGTGTAAAGCCTTTGAATATTTAAGAAGATACTAGAGACCTGGGAACCCTTTTTATACAGTGCAGGGGGCCCCACCAAATTCGCTTTATGCCACTGCCAGGGACTGTCCTGAAAGCTTAGTGATGGGGCACCTGGAAAGTTGGGGGCCCTGGGCCAAAGCCCATGTTCCCCATGCCTTAAAAGGTCTCTGTCGCGTTTTTTCTACATAGCAATTTCAGACCAAGGTATGTATAAACAGATGCAGGAGTACCAGAAGCTCACGCTGTATCCCAGCAAGAGACTAAAGAAATCTACCATGTTAGTATCATTTGTGAAATACATTCCTACAACGGATTTCATCTTACATGCGATGCTTTGGAATCATAGTGGTTTTTTTTGTAAATAAATTATTTGAACAGCTTCTCTGGTAGATATTTTCCCCGGAGTTTAAGATATATGTGTTTGTGTGCATATCTCTGTGGTCTTATGTGCGTATGTATCACTGCGAAAGAGAGATCACATTGCGGTTACGTTCTCACGCGTACCAGTGCACAAACACCGTTATGTTCCCTCGGCTGCAGCGCCCGAGCGATCACTGCTGCACTGAGCAAACATGCGTCCTGTTGCGCGCGCTCTCAGTAAACACATGCACCATCTTTTGAGACATGTAAACTACGATGATGATTCTGCAAACGGCAAGAATCTGCCGAGTGGGCCATGGTTAGCATATGGCTGAGATACCCGCCACCCCCTCTCAACACAATCCCCAAAAGGAAGGGAAACCGGAAACAGTTCTTGAAGTTTTTGGATGTGGGGAGGGAGTGACCCTCCCCCGGCCGTATTTATTAAAACAAAAAATTAAACATTAAACGTTTCATTTTATGTACAATTTCATTATCACATTGCGATGTTTGGCTCACCTTAACATATTCTCTAATACAGAGTTTCTCCTAGCCGAACTAGCATCCAACAAAAACATTCTCTAGAAACACTGAAATTGTACATCCTAACGTTTAAGGGCCAACGGCAAGGTCATAACCGGTGTCAAGATCCCTAACCAGACTTACCCCTCCCACTTGTGAGGGGCGACAGCACAGAGGCTTACCTCAAGTGCAACTACTAACAATTTCCCTTGACTTGACGGGGGCACTTAAGACTCGACGCCATTTAAAGGTCGTTCGAAGACTTGTGTGTGGTATCTAGAAGGTATCGTGGACCTCCCCCCATCCCACACAACTTACCGCATCTGCCGTCGCAGATGACCCTGGCCCCGGGAAATTCCCCAGGAGGGGGCTGTAACCCCTCCTACAACGGAAGGGGCCTTGACCGCCTTTCCTTTACTTCCGGCGACCCGCCCTTAGACGGGACCGCCTCCCCACTGAGGGGCCAATGGCCACCTCTCCCGAGCGCTCCCATCCGTGTTGGGTGACGCCCACTCATAGGGATCTACCAATTAGTGCTCACCGATCATGACCTTACCGCCTACCAAAAAATAAATACGACAATTTTATTCCACCTACAAAAAACATTGGTCGCTACGACCGAAGGAACATGCTAAAAATACAACACTACATCAAATCATTTTAATCGAAACACTACACAATATTCACCATACTTTATTATGATCAACAACAAACTGATACTTTCGCAGCCTGTAAACGAAATGGAAAAACGAACTTATAAATTCACTTTATTGCACAACAACTTGCTGTCCTCAGGGGCTGGTGGGTGGGTCAAAATTGGCTCTTCGTTCTGTCCCGAGCTCACGTGTAGCGAGGAGGTGCAGCTTCGGAGCACAAGAACAAGAGGACGTCTTCTGGTCTTGCGTCTCTTTTTATCCGTCTTCAGGGCGGGCGAGAACCCGCCCCTGCCTGCCCCTAGGGCGGGGCTGGCTACGTCGGTGTCTAGGCCAGCCCACTCCAGGGCGGGAAAAAGCGCGCCCCGGCTACGCCGCTTCGGGCATACCAGCCGAGACACGCCTCCCGCCCAAAAATGGCTTCCCGGGGGGATCGAGGCACTCCACCATACGTTCGGGGGGACCGAGTGGTCGCCCCTTTCCATATGGCTGAGATACCCGCCACCCCCTCTCAACACAATCCCCAAAAGGAAGGGAAACCGGAAACAGTTCTTGAAGTTTTTGGATGTGGGGAGGGAGTGACCCTCCCCCGGCCGTATTTATTAAAACAAAAAATTAAACATTAAACGTTTCATTTTATGTACAATTTCATTATCACATTGCGATGTTTGGCTCACCTTAACATATTCTCTAATACAGAGTTTCTCCTAGCCGAACTAGCATCCAACAAAAACATTCTCTAGAAACACTGAAATTGTACATCCTAACGTTTAAGGGCCAACGGCAAGGTCATAACCGGTGTCAAGATCCCTAACCAGACTTACCCCTCCCACTTGTGAGGGGCGACAGCACAGAGGCTTACCTCAAGTGCAACTACTAACAATTTCCCTTGACTTGACGGGGGCACTTAAGACTCGACGCCATTTAAAGGTCGTTCGAAGACTTGTGTGTGGTATCTAGAAGGTATCGTGGACCTCCCCCCATCCCACACAACTTACCGCATCTGCCGTCGCAGATGACCCTGGCCCCGGGAAATTCCCCAGGAGGGGGCTGTAACCCCTCCTACAACGGAAGGGGCCTTGACCGCCTTTCCTTTACTTCCGGCGACCCGCCCTTAGACGGGACCGCCTCCCCACTGAGGGGCCAATGGCCACCTCTCCCGAGCGCTCCCATCCGTGTTGGGTGACGCCCACTCATAGGGATCTACCAATTAGTGCTCACCGATCATGACCTTACCGCCACAGGTCCGGATAGTTGACCGGCTATCCGGACCCCCCACAAAAACTCCTACCTAAAGGTCATGTCTTAAATGATTTTAACCAGGCTAAGAAGTCTCCTATGAGTAACTCATTCCCCACCCTCGACAAATGCACACCATCCCCCAGATACATACTGTCATCATTAATACAACTATGCGAGATCGAATGCAATGTCTTGGAACGGAACAACCTACTCACTTTGTTATTCAGTTTTCTAACAGAATGATTTAAAGCAGGGATCGAGATAGCCCCCCGCCATACTTTTCGTGGGATCATATGAGACCACGCAATTATGCACCCCGGAACTCTCCTTGCTAACCAACTTACCGTGGAAAGCATCGTCTCCAGGAGAAGTCGTCTACCGGTAGTGACCAAATCATTACCCCCTAAATGCACTATGACTATGGACGGCGGTGACCTCATCCGCTCTAACAAACCCTCAAAAAATTCCTGAAACTGGTCAATACAGAGACCGCCCCTTCCGTAGAAGGACACTCTGTACCCGTATTCCCCAGGTACGTGAACCATGTCACCTGCTTTGAATACGTCCGCGGCCCGTCTCACGTATGAGTGGCCCACGACCCACACCTCCTTCCTTACAGCCTGTGATGTGCAACCGCTGGCCTGGTGTTGGGTCGACTGCACAGTCCGCCCTGCCTCGTAGGCTTGCGCAACTGAAAACAAACAAAGACAAGAGGCGTGAGTACATGATTACAGCTTCACAACATGTGCAATCGCACGTACCTCTTATAACAATTGGAGGACCAACGCCCCACACGTTTTACTTGTTCTACATTAAGACCCCTGGCTGTAGCTTCAGTGGCAGCCCCTATCCGAAAGGAATGGGTCCCAAATTCGCCCGGGTCCAAGCCCGTTGCGGCAATGGCCATTGCAAGCACCCGCTGAAACTGAAACCTCGTCAGTGGGGTGGCGTCTGCATGCCTCAACAATGTCCCCCCCCATGATGCCACCCTTCGTGCTAGGTAGTCTTCTAAGCACTGTACCGGACACATGGAGGATCCGGGGGTCCGGCGAATGATCGTGCAGTCCCCCCTCCCGTCTTGGTCGGACTTGGACCTGAGAAAGGAGACAATCATCGCATCGCCCCTGATCCGGACATGTTCCCTGCACAAGCCCCCCGACACATCCTGTTTGTTCTTTGCAACCAGCTCACTAACTCTCATAGCCCCGTGAAATGCCAGCGTAAATGCAGTCCGGAACAAACAGGTCTCGAAAGGGGACGAGCACGTGTTAGGGAGTGAGGCCAGTAACTGGGCCAACCTATCCAGACCTATCGGTCGTCTTACGTCCACTCTGCGACCCTCTAGGCGTTGCCACCCACGCAGCGCTTTTTGTACCGTAAAAGACGCTGTCGGGTCCTGGATGCCGTGGGCCTTGGCAACAAAGGAAATGGCGGCACGATGCCTTTGGGCCGTAGCCACCGATTTCCCAGCCCTACGTAAAGACATCAGAAAAAGTACTACACACTCTTCCTGCCCCCACAGTCCCCCTCTCTCTTCCCCCAAAAAGGCTAAATAGGCCTGAAACGCCCCTTCATATGCCTTCCTTGTCCTGGGTGCTAGACTCTCTCCCACGAGGTGACGAAGTTCGGGGCACCGAGAGACCAGAGAGCTTCGGGGAAGGGTGCCGGCTCTGGGTCCGCTGAAGGAAGGAAACCCGAGAAAGCCTGCATGTGAAAACGAGACAGTGCATCAGCAGCCTGATTCATCACCCCTGGGACATGTTTTGCTCTGAATATCACGTTCAGTTGCATACACAGTAAGACAATTTCTTTGAGCAGCCTCAAAATCAATTTACAACGGGCTGCCTGACTATTGATGCATTCTACCACGGTCATATTGTCGGACCAGAACACGACAGAATGATCTCTGAACCCGTCTGGCCATGTTCTCAGGGCCACCAGAATGGGAAATAGTTCAAGGAAAGCTATATTACCCGTCAGCCCCTTCTCGTGCCACCATAAGGGCCACTTTTGTGCAGACCATTTTGTGCCGAAGATGGCGCCAAAACCTATACTTCCTGCTGAATCTGTCCATAGCCCAAGCTCTTCGGAGGACACGGCTGGCTTGTTCCAGACGACTCGGCCATTGAAGTCCGCCAAAAATGCTAACCAAATCCGCATGTCCTGGCGGACTTCGGCCGATAATCTCGTGCGATGATGCCCCTCTCTTAAGCCAACCATTGATTGGGCAATCGAGCGGGAAAACGGGCGAGCCATTGGGATCACCCTCAAGGCAAAGTTCAACTTCCCCACTAATTGTTGCAACTGGTGCAGTGTAACCTTAGGTGCATTTAAACATACTTGGAGGGCTGTCCTGAATGTCAACACTTTGCTAGCTGGTAAACGGAAACACCCCTCCCCTGAGTCCAACTCGATCCCCAAAAACTCGAGGCAAGTCGTGGGACCCATAGTCTTACCCGTTGCCAATGGCACACCAAAATGACCCATCAACACACAGAATTCATCTAAGGCCTGGGCACATTCGGGACTTCCGGCGGAGCCCAGGAACAAAAAGTCGTCAAGGTAGTGCATTACATTTCGAAAACCCGTTTTCTTAGTAAACACCCATTGCAGGAAAGTACTGAATTGCTCAAAATAAGCACATGATATAGAGCAACCCATTGGCATACACCTATCCATGTAAAATGACCCCTGGAACCCGAATCCCAAAAGACGCTGATCGTCTGGGTGTACCGGGAGCAACCGGAACGCTGACTCGATATCAGATTTCGCCATCAACGTCCCGGGCCCCAGGCGATTCAAGATGGCTACTGCCTCATCAAACGATGCGTATCGCACCGAACAAACTTCCGGATCAATTGCGTTGTTCACCGAAAGACCATGTGGAGCAGACAGATTATGGATCAAACGGAACTCACCTGGGTCCCTCTTGGGGACCACCCCTAACGGAGAACACACAAAATTCGGTACCGGGGGTACACTAAACGGGCCGGCAACCCGACCCCGGCTAACCTCTTTCTGAATTTTCTCATGCACCACAGATGTATGTTGTAACACGGAAAGTTGATTTTTGCACATCCCTACCCCCTGAAAGTCCCCCACCGGGATGCGGAAACCATGTGAAAAACCGTTCCGCAGCACCCCGGCAGAAGTACGATCCGGGTATTCGCTGAGCCAAGGAATCATTGCCAAGGTATCAATCGGGGTTGGTAACGGCGCCCCTCGGCCAAGCTTAGACCTGTTTGGCGCCCCCCTTACCCCCATTCTCACCCGTTCTGGCTCTGCACGATGACTCAGGATGGGACGACCCACACGTACTACATTCGTGCTTGAATTTACACAATCCCGGAGGCCTGGTACATTTCCCTTTGTTAAAATTAAAACAGAAACCCTTTCTCCCTGTATTGCCTGCGGGCCTCGACTGGTCGTCGGTGCTCGCACTTTGACGAAAGGGCGTCCCCACATTTTGGCGGGAGTAATCAATAACATTGCCCCCAACCAATGGCATTCTTAACATTCCCGATTCTTTCATTTTATCCCATGTTATAGAATCGTAACAATCCCAAGACAAACTCTTGTTATGTTCCTTCTCTTTCCTGAACAGGTTGTCATAACAAAACCAATGGTTACCTTGATACGATGTCGAGTACCCCATAATTCGTGATTGATAAACGGGAAACTCAGGAAGCAACTCGGGCCTACGACCCCCCAAAATCGATGTGAAAATACCCCACGCATTACCCCAGTTGCCAATAGTCTCATTCACCTTAAAGGCGGCCATTTTTGCGCGCCAAACACTCGGATGCATTAAGTCCTTCTGACTTTTAACATGCTCCATATCATAATGGTCAACAAGCAAGGAAAAAATATTCACATACTCCCCAGACCAGATCTTTTCCTTTATAGCCAAAGGCACATGTTGTCCCAGTCTCTCTCTACGAGAGGGTGCTGACTCGTCCCTTGCAATCGGCAATGGCCGCTTACCTGAACCGGACGCGACTTCCGCCGCTTGCGGCTTGTCTTTAGCCGCCTCCCTTTTCTCACGAAGTCCTTTTATCAGCGCCTGTGCCTCGGCAGCCGCGGCGCCATCACTACTATCCCCCAACCATGCTGCTAGCTGTGCTGCCAGCTCGGGGGGCATGTCTCCCTTGGGTGTCGGGGTGACGACAACAGGGATTGGATTCCCCTCGATCGGTACTGGGGTCGGCGCCTCGAGCGGGGCAGAGGGAACCGGGACGTCTCCACCGGCTGGAACCCTTCTCGACTTCTTAGGTCTCCCTCCAGCCGGCGCAGGGCCCGTACCCTCCTCCCCGTCCCGTTCTGCCAACCGTTTCTTTATGTCGGACACTTCTTTGCAAAGGGCCCGCACCATCTGGTCGGTCGTCATTCTCTTCGCGCCTTTCTTGGGCATCTCCCCGAGGAAGTATCTAGAAGACAAAGAAAAGGATCAAAACGCTCAAAATTGGCTCTTCGTTCTGTCCCGAGCTCACGTGTAGCGAGGAGGTGCAGCTTCGGAGCACAAGAACAAGAGGACGTCTTCTGGTCTTGCGTCTCTTTTTATCCGTCTTCAGGGCGGGCGAGAACCCGCCCCTGCCCGCCCCTAGGGCGGGGCTGGCTACGTCGGTGTCTAGGCCAGCCCACTCCAGGGCGGGAAAAAGCGCGCCCCGGCTACGCCGCTTCGGGCATACCAGCCGAGACACGCCTCCCGCCCAAAAATGGCTTCCCGGGGGGATCGAGGCACTCCACCATACGTTCGGGGGGACCGAGTGGTCGCCCCTTTCCATAAGAGTTCAGCGGTGAAAAAATATATTTATGCCTCTAAATCAAAGCTGCGATTTGTGGAAATTGCAATGTGTGATGTATATGGCGACGTCAAAAGTGAAACCACAATCACCGACTGTGACCCTCTTCAATGCATAATATTGAAGTGTGTGAGCAAAACAGTTCCAGATTATGCTGACTCTTAAAGAGAACGAACAAATACCGAAAAATGTCAGTCCACTGTAGCTAATCCTCCTTTTTATTCTGAACCTCTGCATGCCCTCTAGCATTTTCAGGCTTCAGCAAGCATGGAGCCGAGTTTGGCAGGATATTTTTATTCTGCTGTGCCAAGCCTAGGATTGACAGCTACTGTAGGTTGTCATTGCCAGAAACAGTTACAGTTCATTTCCACATCGGAGTGATATGCAAAGATGTGTTTGAACTTGGCAACTGAAATGTTCTATATTCATGTGCGTTACAGCAAGCTCAGGTTTGCATTAGTCTGCCATTATAAATACCGGGCCCCTAAATCAGCAGTTCTTGAGCATGAAAAAGGAACATTATTGCTTCAGTTAATTTTTATCTTTTCAACATGAAATTGTATAGTTATAAATATATATATATATATATATATTCTTTACCATACCAAACTTCTGATGAAAGAAGGCGCTGACTCCGTGAGTTTCAATTCAAACGTATTTATTCCTTAATTCAGTTTCTGCTCAGACGCGTTTCGACGGACTCCTGCCGCCTTGTTCACTAACAATAGCATACTGACATTCATGCTTATATATACAGAAAAGCACATTATCACTGATTGGGTAGTCTCAGTTGATGCTAATAGCAGTTGCTATAGTTACATGGTTACACCCTAGGTGATGACGCTGCTTGACATATGACTTGCACATTTTGAGCCAACATGGATAGTCTTTCTACTGTTATTGTTAATTCACATATAACAGGAAATAGCAGCATACCTAAACAACATACTTCGTGCTTGAATCATAAAATGTGGATCATTGTGCATAACATTACTGTGAAAACGAACATTACAAAACCCCACTTTACACCAATTGTGGTTTATGTCTGTCAGGCCCATGTATCAGCGAATCCCATGTATTCCTGCATATATATATATATATATATATATATATATATATATATATATATATATATATATATATATATATATATATATATATATATATATATATATATATATATATATATTACCTACTGGCAGTCGCCAGTAGGTATATATAGTTAGGATTTTATCTCTATGGGATTTTTGAAAATTCTATGTCTAATAACTTTGGCGTTTGTGGACGGAATTGGCTGAAATTTTCGGGAAAATGGAACATTTTGTTTCTGAGCAGCCCCTGACAATTTGGGGGGGGTTTCATCAAGGGGGGGCCGAGAAAAAAGGGGGGTCCCAAAACACGTTTTTCCCATGTTAATTTCCATAGGGCGGTTGGCCTCACTTTTAGCTCGAACGGCTGAATGGATTTGCACGAAACTTGGCAAAATTGTAGGGACTGTTAGCCCGATGTGCCTTTGCTAGGTTTCAATATATGTGCTCCAGTGGATTTTGAGTAATTTAGGTTCAAAAAAAGAAATATATCTGGGCGGAGCCTAACCACACATCTGATCTGATTGGCTGTCAGCACTTCATCCAAGAAGTGTTGGCAGCCATCTTGGGACCAATATACATGATAGCACCTCATTAAAAAGCATTGTAGTTAATAGAGGGTTTTAGGACTTTAGTTACATTATAAATCATTTGTTGATGGTACCATACTCGTTTTAGGAATTGTGGTGGGTTCTAAGGTGATTTTACCATGTGAAAAAACCTTCTGCTGTGATATCATGAATATTGTTTGAAAGAAAACTAATATCTCATGATTTTCCCACAGTGGTTTGGAAGGGGATCTATAAGCTAAACTGAAAGCATATTTTCTGTAAATTCACATTATCTTTCTCAGTCAGGTGAAAATGAAGTCTGACATTCTCAGTAAAACATGTACATCCAACAGTTGATTCCTTTGTGTTCTACTGCAGCCTCCTAGAGTGTTCTAAAGAACAACTAGAGCGCTAACAGTCCTACTTATTACAAAGGTATGGCACACCTGAAGCCATCTTGATTGGAATAAAGTGGTAACTCTTAAAACATTTAATTTAAAAAGAAACAACATGAGGGGATATATTTTGCCATAGAAAGTATGATTAGTGCTGCAGAATGAAAAATTAAGGCACATTTTGAGTGACTTCTCAAATCCTTTTCTATTTCATTAAAACATTCTGACATGCAGTCTCCCAAAATGGCCACCAGAGACAAAAGAGCCCAAATGTAGCCCAAATATCACCCAGATGTAGCCCAAGTATAGCCCGATGACAGAATGTCCCAGAGTGTTCTAAAGAACAACTAGAGCGCTAACAGTCCTACTTATTACAAAGGTATAGCACACCTGGAGCCATCGTGATGGGAATAAAGTGGTAACTCTTAAAACATTTAATTTAAAAAGGAACAAAATGAGGGGGTATATTATGCAATAGAAGGTATTATTAGTGCTACAGAAAGAAAAATTAGGGCACATTTTTAGTGACTTTTCAAATCCTCTTCTATTTCATTAAAAAATTCTGACATGCAGTCTCCCAAAATGGCCACCAGAGACAAAAGAGCCCAAATGTAGCCCAAATATCACCCAGATGTAGCCCAAGTATAGCCCAATGACAGAGTGTTCTAAAGAACAACTAGAGCGCTAACAGTCCTACTTATTACAAAGGTATGGCACACCTGAAGCCATCTTGATTGGAATAAAGTGGTAACTCTTAAAACATTTAATTTAAAAAGGAACAAAATGAGGGGGTATATTTTGCCATATGATTTATGATTAGTGCTGCAGAAAGAAAAATTTGGGCACATTTTGAGTGACTTCTCAAACCCTCTTCAATTTCATTAAAAAATTCTGACATACAGTCTCCCAAGATGGCCACCAGAGACAAAAGAGCCTAAATGTAGCCCAAATATCACCCAGATGTACCCCAAGTATAGCCCAATGACAGAATGTCCCAGAGTGTTCTAAAGAACAACTAGAGCGCTAACAGTCTTACTTATGACAAAAGTATGGCACACCAGAAGCCATCTTGATTGGAATGAAGTGGTAAGTCTGAAAACACTCAATTTAAAAAGGAACAACATGAGGGGGTTAATTTTGCCATAGAAAGTATGATTAGTGCTTCAGAAAGAAAAATTAGGGATCATTTTGAGTGACTTCTCAAATCCTCTTCTATATCATTAAAAAAATTCTGACATGCAGACTGAAACATGCACTTTGAATACCAGCAGCAGACGTCACTGGTGAGCAGTAGCTTTACTACAGTGATCTAATGTGCAACTAGAGTGCTAACATTCAGAATTTATGGCAAATGTGTGACATATCTGAATGCCTTCTTGATGGAACCAAAGTAAACAAGCATTGAAAATGCAATAGATCTCGCCCTCGTTTAAGTTAAAGCCATTCTGTTTGGTATGAGGTGGCTTTTTAGCTTTGCTTTTATTAGTATTTTTTCAACTTTCATGTAAATAAGATGCATCTGTATGCATATAAGTATATGTATGCATGCATTTATGTTTGTATTTATATAGATATACAGATGATATATGTTTATATATGTATGTATATATATATATTCACTGAAAAAACCATAGGCTATAGACCATATATAGTTAGGAATTAGCATTTACAAAACCTTGAAAATTCACTGAAAAAAACATAGGTTATAGACCATATATAGTTAGGAATTAGCATTTACAAAACCTTGAAAATTCACTGAAAAAACCATAGGTTATAGACCATATATAGTTAGGAATTCGCATTTACAAAACCTTATTTTACTCACACAAAACCATTGAAATTCCATATATAGTTAGTTGCACTAACTATATATCGCTCACCCGCAATCCACTGCTGATGATGTCACATATTACATCATTCATGACATGGTCAGTGACATCACTGATGACATCACTGATGACATCTCAAATGACATCACTGATGACATCACTGATGACAACATCCAGTGACTGTATGTTTCTGTAAAGTTAAAATATGTCTTACATATTGAAGAATGAGTGGATGTATAAGTGTCTGGATGAAGGATTTAGTAGGTGCATGACTGACTGTATGAGTGAGTGATTAAATGTGTCTCACTGAGTGCATGGGTTAGTGACTAAACTGTCTTAATTTGTGCATCATTATGTCTGTTGTTCTGTAAACTGTTGCATGTGTTGATAAGTAGCTATATGAGTAACTATATGGGTTATTGATTGGTTGCCCAAGTATTTGTATGGGAGACTGAGTGTGTGTGTGGGTGGCTGGGAGGTGTATGACTCTGTGCATAGATGTGTGAGCAGTTGATTCACTAGATGTATGGTTTCAAAAGTGCATGTGGAAACAGCTGTATGGGCGGTTGACTGTGTGCATGAGTGTATTGGTGAGTGAATGGATATCTCAGTGCTACATGTCAAAGTAAGTACATATGTAAAACACAGTACATGTGAGAGTTGACATATATAAATAACTGTGCATAAGAGCCAGTGAATGTGTGAGTGGCTGTATGGATCATTGTGAACTTGTATCAGGGATTGTATAAGAGAGTAAATATGTGTTAGTATATGTTTGAATAAGTAAAGTTTGTATAACTGTATAGTTGAGGAAATGGAGGTGTGATTGATTCTTTGCATGACTGACTAGGTGTGTGAGTAACTCCATGGATGAGTGACAGTCTGTGAGTGTCTGTTTACACTGATTGTATCTAAGGTTATATTAGAGTCTGAAGAGGTTCATCGTATTATCACATGAATGATATCATCAGTGATGTGATCAGTAATGTCAAATGAGATGTCATCAGTGATGTCATCAGTGATGTCATTTGAGATGTCATCAGTGATGTCATTTGAGATGTCATCAGTGATGTCATCAGTGATGTCACTGACCATGTCATGAATGATGTAATATGGGACATCATCAGCAGTGGATTGCGGGTGCGCGATATATAGTTAGTGCAACTAACTATATATGGAATTTCAATGGTTTTGTGTGAGTAAAATAAGGTTTTGTAAATGCGAATTCCTAACTATATATGGTCTATAACCTATGGTTTTTTCAGTGAATATATATATATATATATATATATATATATATATATATATATATATATATATATATATATATATAAATATATATATATGTATATATATATTCACTGAAAAAACCATAGGTTTGACACCAGTTATAGTTAGCTGGAAATTTTACTGACAGAAAAGCATTGAAATTCCCACGTTATAGTTAGTTGGACTCACTATAACTTTCGCGCCTGCAATGCACTGCCGATGACGTCACATATTACATCACTCATGACATGGTCAGTGACATCACTCATGACATAACTGATGACACCATCCAGTGAATGTGTGTCTTTCTGTAAAATAAATATGTTTTATATATGTATTTGTAAAGGTCGATGGAAGAATACATTTTTAAATAAGTGTCTAAATGGATGTTTTTTAAAAAAAATGATTGGTTAACTGGCTTATTAAGTGTATCTTAGTGAATACAAATATTAGCGAGTAATGTTTAAATATTTAAATATATGTATCAGTGTTTCACTTTGTGTATAAGTAGCTGCATGGGTTGGTGAGTAGCTACATGTGTGTGTATATAGGTTATTAGATGTTTTTTTAGTATCAGTATGAGTGTCTGTATGGTTTGGTGGGGGTATTACTTAGCACATAGATGCATCAATGACTGACTCACTGTTTGTATGTGTTTTGAAGACAGCATATGTGCAGGACTGTATGGGTGGATGAGTGTGTATATGTGTGTGTTAGTGAGTGAATGACTGTCTCACTAGTGTCTTTATCAGTAACTACATATGTTTTAATCTAGTATATGTGAGTATTGATGTATATAAGTGCGTATATGTGAGAGTGAGAGAGTGTAAAAGTTCCTGTTTAAATAAGTATGTGTTTCTATAAGTGATTGTTTAAGAGAGTAAGTATGTGTAAGTTTCCTTAGAAGTAAGGTGGTAGTGTGTCTATAGCTGTATATGCAAATAAATGGATGTTCAATAGTTTATTTGCATGTGTGAGTATGTGTGCGAGTACCTTTTGGATTACTGTCGGTTTGTAACAGGATGTATAGGTGTATCACTACATATGATGAGTGAGTATATGTATGAGTGACTATATAGAACTGTTGGTGAATGAGTGAATGTGTATATAGTTGGTTGAATTACTGAATTGGTTGTTGTAACTGGTATGGGTATCTCCATTTTTTTGAAAATTTTAGTTTCTATTTTTGAATATGTGTTTCAAGGATTACATTACACTCAAATGAGGTCTGTCACTCTGTCACAAGGATGGTGTCATCAGTGATGTCATGAGTGATGTCACTGACCATGGCATGAGTGATGTAATATGTGACGCCATCAGCAGTTCATTGCAGGCGCGCAAGTTATAGTGAGTCCAACTAACTATAACGTGGGAATTTCAATGGTTTTATGTCAGTAAAATTTCCAGCTAACTATAACTGGTGTGAAACCTATGGTTTTTTCAGTGAATTTAATAGGTTTTTTAAATGCTAATTCCTAACTATAACTGGTGTGAAACCTATGGTTTTTTCAGTGAATTTCAAAGGTTTTTTAAATGCTAATTCCTAACTATAACGATTGTGAAACCTCTGTTTTTTTCACTGAATTTCAAAGGTTTTTTAAAAGCTAATTCCTTTCTATATCGAGTTTCTAACCTACAATTTTTTTTTTAATTTGCTGTTTTGTGTAAGTATTAATTATTATTATTTTTTTATAATAATATTTTTTAAATGTTTTTTTTCTTTATCATTTTTTCCTGGGGCGCTCTGGGTGCGCGCACCGGTAAGCTCTCCGGAAAACGCACCCAGAGCGCTACTTGCGTTCGTGTAAAAAAACTATAAATGAAAAGTAAATAATAACGCAAGACATTTAGTACCATACATAGAAAAGCAGTATTTTTGAATAAGGAAATGAAAATGATTTTGCATTTCCGTGAAGCTATCAAAACGTCACTTAGGCGCTCCGCGTAAGCGCCCCCGGAAGCGCCTTCGTTCGCGCCGCGTATGCGCCCCCGGAAGCGCCTACGTTCGTGCCGCGTTAGCGCCCCCGGAAGTGCTTCGGTGCGCGCAGCGTAAGCGCGTCAAGTCATGTGACCTTAAAATAACACTTTTCATTGGTTGCTAACAGATTATTTTACAAAGAATCAAATCCCCACCCATTTCCTTCACTTCTTCTTTCCCCTTTGTGACTGAAAGACCTGCCTTTTTGCTCTTGGTTCTTTGTTGGATATCTTGGATTATCATGGCTGCCAGACCATCCAGCAGTGAAGAGGACTCCAATGAATTCATTGATGAAGAGCCTCCTCAGCCAAAAGTCAAAAAACATTTCATCTGGAATTTTTTTTCCATACCTGATGACCAGAAGAAGGTAAATGCTCCAAAAGTGGAGTGCAGGATCTGTCACACAGTCCTGTCATGGGGTGACCCCAATAAAAAATTATTCTTTTGGGAACTCCACAATGATTCGCCATGTGGAGAGGAGGCACCCCCAGAATTTTGCCCGGGAAAGTGTCAGGGCTCTGGCACAAGAGGTTCCCAGTGATGGGGCCTCTACATCAACCGGAGGACCAACAACATCGGTGAGGGAGAGATCACAAGAGCTGGTTCTGAACATTCAGCCTGCATTTCACCAAAGCGTCCTTAAATGCAGAGACTGTGATCAGCTACTTTGCTATGGGTTCGAGCATTGGAGAACAATTGCTGCCGTTCCCAGCCCTAATTTTTTTTTTTTTTTTTGCTCTTGTTGAGCAGTTTCCATTCCCTGTTTTTGTTTTTGTTCTAAAAAAAGAAAAAAGAAGAAAAAAAAGTTCTTTTCAGAACTACCTCCAATTCTCATCAAAGAGTTATATTCTTAAAAAAATGAATAAGAGTAAGTGAAGTGGAGTGCATTGATAAAGGAAAGGAAAATGAGTAAGAAAGAACAGAAATGTATGAGAGGAGAAAGGAAGTGAAGTAGGGGGACTGAAAGAAGGTGAGTGTTGGGAAGGAAAGTAAGGAGGAGTGTGCACATGGGGAATGTGGATATTCAAAGAAAATGTAGAAAAGGAACGGGGGTGTAAAAGGGTAAGAAAAGATGCATTGCTGGAGCTGCATCATTTTTGTGACACACTCCAGCAATGCATCACTTTTGCGCTTACAGATACGTCTGAAATACTGACGTATCTGTAAGTACTTGCGACATAATACGTCATATATTTAATATGACGCATGACTAGAAGACTGAAGGCCTCATTTATGAGGCCATGCGTCACTTTTATGCCACCGGTGCGTCACTTTTTGTGACGCACCACTGCTGTAGAAAATGCACCTTATTCAGTCATCTCTACAAAGTGACGCATCTAGGTAGATGCGTCACTTTGTAAAGCCCTGCGCCACATTATACCTACGTCAGGTGTAATGTATGCAAAAGGGACGTATTGACGCAAGAAAGGGTCATAAAGGTGACGCAGTGAAATCTATGAGATATCACTGCGTCACTTTTATGACGCTGTTGCGTCCAAATCTTGCGCCTGTTTCACAGCAGGCGTAAGACTGATGCAGGCCCTTTCACATGGGCATGGCCCCATGTGAAAGGATGCATTGCTGGAGTTGCATCATCTTTGTGACACAATCCAGCAATACATCACTTTTGCGCTTACAGATACGTCTGAAATACAGACGTATCTGTAAGTACTTGCGACATAATACGTCATATATTTAATATGACGCATGAGTAGAAGACTGAAGGCCTAATTTATGAGGCCATGCGTCACTTTTACGCCACCGGTATGTCACTTTTTGTGACGCACCAGTGCTGTTAAAAATGCACCTTATTGAATCATATTTACAAAGTGACGCATCTAGGTAGCTGCGTCACTTTGTAAACCCCTGCGCCACATTATACCTACGTCAGGTGTAATGTATGCAAAAAGGACGTATTGACGCAAGAAAGGGTCGTGGAGGTGACGCAGTGAAATCTATGAGATATCACTGCGTCACTTTTATGACGCTGTTGCGTCCAAATCTTGCGCCTGTTTCACAGCAGGCGTAAGACTGATGCAGGCCCTTTCACATGGGCCTGGCCCCATGTGAAAGGATGCATTGCTGGAGTTGCATCATCTTTGTGACACAATCCAGCAATACATCACTTTTGCGCTTACAGATACGTCTGAAATACAGACGTATCTGTAAGTACTTGCGACATAATACGTCATATATTTAATATGACGCATGAGTAGAAGACTGAAGGCCTAATTTATGAGGCCATGCGTCACTTTTATGCCACCGGTATGTCACTTTTTGTGACGCACCAGTGCTGTTAAAAATGCACCTTATTGAGTCATATTTACAAAGTGACGCATCTAGGTAGATGCGTCACTTTGTAAACCCCTGCGCCACATTATACCTACGTCAGGTGTAATGTATGCAAAAAGGACGTATTGATGCAAGAAAGGGTCGTGGAGGTGACGCAGTGAAATCTATGAGATATCACTGCGTCACTTTTATGACGCTGTTGCATCCAAATCTTGCGCCTGTTTCACAGCAAGCGTAAGACTTATGCAGGCCCTTTCACATGGGCCTGGCCCCATGTGAAAGGATGCGTTGCTGGAGTTGCATAATTTTTGTGACACACTCCAGCAATGCATCACTTTTTCGCTTACAGATACATCTGAAATACTGACGTATCTGTAAGTACTTGCGACATAATAAGTCATATATTTAATATGACGCATGACTAGAAAACTGAAGGCCTCGTTTATGAAGCCATTCGTCACTTTTATGCCACCGGTGCGTCACTTTTTGTGACGTACCAGTGCTGTAAAAAATGCACCTAATTCAGTCATATTTAAAAAATGACGCATCTAGGTAGATGCGTCACTTTGTAAACCCATGCGCCACATTATACCTACGTCAGGTGTAATGTATGCAAAAGGGGCGTATTGGCGCAAGAAAGGGTCGTAGAGGGGACGCAATGAATGAACTGGGTTTTCCCCATGCTACGCTCCCCCGTACGCTCCCCGCGAAAATCGAAAAAAAAATAAAAAATGTTTTTGCCCCGCGGGGCCTTTTTATGGCCCCCACATCAAACCTAGGGAGTCAGGGGGGTCTACCATGCCCCCTTTTGCTCATTTCCCCCTTTGTTTTTGCCACCTCTTGTGTCTCGATCCTACCGAGACACAAGATGGCGGCCGTTCCGGACTGTTTAGAATGTTACAGACGCGAAAAGTACGTGAACTGGTGCGCTATCGGGAACGCTGTCACAGATATATCTGTTTTTTTAAACGTTAATTTCTCAAAATCCACTGGAGCACATATATTGAGACCCAGCAAAGGCACATCGGGCTAACAGTCCCTACAATTTTGCCAAGTTTCGTGTAAATCCATTCAGCCGTTCGAGCTAAAAGTGAGGCCAAACGCCCTATTGAAAAATTAATGGGAAAAACGCGTTTTGGGACCTCCCTTTTTTCTCGGCCACCCCTTGACGGAACCCCCCCAAATTTTCAGGGGCTGCTCAGCAACAAAATCTGCCATGTCCTCAAATGCCAAAGTTATTAGACATAGAATTTTCAAAAGTTCCATAGAGAAAAAATCCTAACTATATATACCTACTGGCTATCGCCAGTAGGTAATATATATATATATATATATATATATATATATATATATATATATATATATATATATCAGTGAAAAAACCATAGGTTTCACACCAGTTATAGTTAGCTGGAAATTTTACTGACATAAAACCATTGAAATTCCCACGTTATAGTTAATTGGACTCACTATAACTTGCGCGCCTGCAATGCACTGCTGATGACATCACATATTACATCACTCATGACACAGTCAGTGACATCACTCATGACATCACTGATGACACCATCCAGTGAATGTGTGTCTTTCTGAAAAATAAATATGTTTTATATATGTATATGTAAAGGTCGATGGAAGAATAAATGTTTAAATAGGTGTCTAAATGGATGTTTTAAAAATAAAATTGATTGGTTAACTGGCTTATTAAGTGTATCTTAGTAAATACATATATTAGTGAGAAATGTTTAAATATTTAAATATATGTATTAGTGTTTCACTTTGTGTGTAAGTGGCTGCATGGGTTTGTGAGTAGCTACATGTCTGTGTATATGGGTTATTAGATGTTGTTTTTAGTATCAGTATGAGTGTCAGTATGGTTTGGTGGGGGTATGACTTAGCACATAGATGCATCAATGACTGACTCTCTGTATGTGTTTTGAATACAACATATGTGCAGGACTGTATGGGTGGATGAGTGTGTATATGTGTGTGTTAGTGAGTGAATGACTGTCTCACTAGTGTTTTTATCAGTAACGACATACGTTTTAATCTAGTATATGTGAGTATTGATGTATATAAGTGAGTATATGTGAGAGTGAGAGATTGTAAGAGTTCCTGTTTAAATAAGTATGTGTTTCTATAAGTGATTGTTTAAGAGAGTAAGTATGTGTAAGTTTCCTTAGAAGTAAGGTGGTAGTGTGTGTATAGTTGTATATGCTAATAAATGGATGTTCAATAGTTTTTTTGCATGTGAGAGTATGTGTGTGAGTAACTTTTGGAAGACTGTCAATGTGTAACAGGATGTATATGTGTATCACTACATATGATGAGTGAGTATATGTATAAGTGACTATATAGAACTGTTGCTGAATGAGTGGATGTGTATATAGATGGTGGTATTACTGAATTGGTTGTTGTAACTGGTATGGGTATCTCCATTTTTTTGAAAATGTTAGTTTCTATTTTTGAATATGTGTTTCAAGGGTTACATTACACTGAAAGGAGGTCTGTCACTCTGTCACAAGGATGATGTCATCAGTGATGTCATGAGTGATGTCACTGACCATGTCATGAGTGATGTAATATGTGACGTCATCAGCAGTGCATTGCAGGAGCGCAAGTTATAGTGAGTCCAACTAACTATAACGTGGGAATTTCAATGGTTTTATGTCAGTAAAATTTCCAGCTAACTATAACTGGTGTGAAACCTATGGTTTTTTCAGTGAATTTAATTTGGTTTTTTAAATGCTAATTCCTAACTATAACTTTTTTTTGGCCACCTCTTGTGTCTCGATCCTACCGAGACACATGATGGCGGCCGCTCCGGACTGTTTCGAATGTTTACAGACACCCGAGAGCCAATCAGCTTTCCGTGCACAAGTCGCGTGGCGCCCCGTGCACTCCCCGGTGCGCGTACCGGGGCGCTGCCATAGATATATATATTTTTTTTACCTAAATTACTCAAAATCCACTGGAGCTCATATCTTGAGACATAGCAAAGGCATATCGGGCTACCAGTCCCTACAATTTTGCCAAGTTTGGTGGAAATCCATTCAGCCGTTCGGGCTAAAAGTGAGTTCGACCGCCCTAGGGAAATTAACATGGGGAAAACACGTTTTGGGACCCCCCTTTTATCACGAATCCCCCCCCAAACTTTCAGGGAAGGACCGGAGCTCGACGAGGCAAATTTGAGGAAATTTTCAGGCAGATTCGTCAACCGGCGCCAAAGTTATTCCAAATAGAATTTTGAGATTTTGCATTGAAAAAAATCCTAACTATAACTACCTACTGGCGACTAGTAGGTAATATATATATATATATATATATTCACAGAAAAAACCATAGGTTATAGACCATATATAGTTAGGAATTTGCATTTACAAAACCTTGAAAATTCACTGAAAAAAACATAGGTTATAGACCATATATAGTTAGGGATTAGCATTTAAAAAACCTTATTTTATTTGCACAAAACCATTGAAATTCCATATATAGTTAGTTGCACTAACTATATATCGCGGACCCGCAATCCACTGCTAATGATGTCACATATTACATCATTCATGACATGGTCAGTGACATCACTGATGACATCACTGATGACATCTCAAATGACATCACTGATGACATCACTGATGACAACACCCAGTGACTGTATGTTTCTGTAAAGTTAAAATATGTCTTACATATTGAAGAATGAGTGGATGTATAAGTGTCTGGATGAAGGATTTAGTAGGTGCATGACTGACTGTATGAGTGAGTGATTAAATGTGTCTCACTGAGTGCATGGGTTAGTGATTAAAGTGTCTTAATTTGGCAATCATTATTTATGTTCTTCTGTAAACTGCTGCATGTTTAAATCAGTAGCTATATCAGTAACTATATGGGTTATTGAATGGTTGCCCAAGTATTTGTATGGGAGACTGAGTATGTGTGAGGGTGGCTGGGAGGTGTATAACTCTGTGCATAGATGTGTGAGCAGTTGATTCCCTAGGTGTATGGGTTCAAAAGTGCATGTAGAAACAGCTGTATGGACAGTTGACTGTGTGCATGAGTATATTGGTGAGTGAATGGATATCTCAGTTCTACATGTCAAAGTAAGTACATATGTAAAACACACTCCATGTGAGAGTTGACATATATAAATAACTGAACATAAGAGCCAGTGAATGTGAGAGTGGCTGTATGAATCATTGTGAACTTGTATCAAGGATTGTATAAGAGAGTAAATATGTGTTAGTATATGTTTGAATAAGTAAGGTGTGTATAACTGTATAGTTGAGGAAATGGAGGTGTGATTGATTCTTTGCATGACTGACTAGGTGTGTGGGTAACTCCATGGATGTGTGACAGTCTGTGAGTGCCTGTTTACACTGAGTGTATCTAAGGTTATATTAGAGTCTGAAGATGTATTATCACATAAATGATATCATCAGTGATGTAATCAGTAATGTCAAATGAGATGTCAGTGATGTCATCAGTGATGTCATTTGAGATGTCATCAGTGATGTCATCAGTGATGTCATTTGAGATGTCATCAGTGATGTCATCAGTGATGTCACTGACCATGTCATGAATGATGTAATATGTGACATCATTAGCAGTGGATTGCGGGTCCGCGATATATAGTTAGTGCAACTAACTATATATGGAATTTCAATGGTTTTGTGCAAATAAAATAAGGTTTTTTAAATGCTAATCCCTAACTATATATGGTCTATAACCTATGGTTTTTTCAGTGAATTTTCAAGGTTTTGTAAATGCAAATTCCTAACTATATATGGTCTATAACCTATGGTTTTTTCTGTGAATTTCATTGGTTTTTTAAAAGCTAATATCTATAGCTGTAAAATATATTCTTTATTAAGTGACGTATCACGTAGCCCGTGAGACGCCTAATGATGCATCGCATAACCGTGACGTATTGTCTCTGCAGCGCAAACCAAACCCAAAACGTAAGCGCGCCAGAACACGCTTAAAGATATATATATATTTTTTTAACCTTAATTAGACAAAATCCACACGTGCACATATCACAAATGTTCAAAAAACACAATATGTCGGACTCCCGTTACGCTGCCGGTTAGCTGCCCGGTTAACGTACCAGGAAGCACCTTTACCGCGAAAAATCGCAATTTTTTTTTCACCCCCCAGGGAACTTTAGTAGCCCCCTCATCAATCCTAGGGGTTCAGGAGGGGTTTGCCTTACCCCTTTCATTCATTTACACCTTTTTTTTTTTCCACCTCTTGTCTCTCGATCCCACAGAGAGACAAGATGGCGGCCGCTCCAGACTGTTTACAATGATAACAGCCAATCAGCTTCTCCTCAGACTCCCGTTACACTGCCGGTTAGCTTCCCGGTTAGCTTCCCGGTTAGCTGCCCGGTTCGCGTACCAAGACGCGTCTCTACGGCGAAAAAATCAGAATTTTTTTTTTTTTTTTGGGGCCCAGCGTGGCTCTATAATATCCCCTCATCAATCCTAGGGGGTCAGAAGGGGTCTACCTTGCCCTCTTTCCTTCATTTCCCCCTTTGTTTTGGCCTCCTCTTGTCTCTTGATCCTACCGAGAGACAAGATGGCGGCCGCTCCGGACTGTTTACAATGTTGACAGCCAATCAGCTACTCGTCAGACTCCCGTTACACTGCCGGTTAGCTTCCCGGTTAGCTGCCCGGTTAGCTGCCCGGTTCGCGTACCAAGACGCGTCTCTACGGCGAAATAATCGGAATTTTATTTGGTTTTTTTTTGGGCCCAGCGTGGCTCTATAATATCCCCTCATCAATCCTAGGGGGTCAGAAGGGGTCTACCTTGCCCCCTTTCCTTCATTTCCCCCTTTGTTTTGGCCTCCTCTTGTCTCTCGATCCTACCGAGAGACAAGATGGCGGCCGCACCGGACTGTTTAGAATGTTGACAGACACCGGAGAGCCAATCAGCTTCGCTTCGCAAAGTTCCGATACGCGAAAAGTACGCGAACCGGAGCGCTGCCCGGAGCGCTGTTACAGAAATATATCTTGTTTTAAACGTTAATTTCTCAAAATTCACTGAAGCACATATATTGAGACCTAGCAAAGGCACATCGGGCTAACAGTCCCTACAATTTTGCCAAGTTTCGTGGAAATCCATTCAGCCGTTCGGGCTAAAAGTGAGTCCAACCGCCCTATGGAAATTAACATGGGAAAAACGCGTTTTGGGACCCCCTTTTTTCTCGGCCCCCCCTTGACGAACCCCCCCCAAATTTCCAGGAGCTGCTCAGAAACAAAATGTGCCATTGTCCTGAAAATTTCAGCCAATTCCGTCCACAAACGCCAAAGTTATTAGGCATAGAATTTTCAAAAGTTCCATAGAGAAAAAATCCTAACTATATATACCTACTGGCTATCGCCAGTAGGTAATATATATATATATATATATATATATATATATATATATATATATATCCCAACAAACAAGAATTGTTTCATGTAGAAGGAGCCACGTAAGGTAGGTACTTATCATCTTTTTATTCAATCGCTTTCGGGTGCAAGCAGGAATCAGCATGAAAGTCACCAGCAATAACAGCAATCGCCAGACGCGTTTTGGGTCATCACATCCCTTTGTCAATGGCAGCTGGGCAAGAAATGCAGACAGTGCGGAGCACGCATTTTCATCAAATACCTCCCCTGTGGGCGTGGCCTCTCCCCAGGCCTCCTGGTACTTGTAGTTGCTCTTTAGTGAATCTAATATATATATATATATACACATATATATATATATTCACTTAAAAAACATAGGTTTCAGGCCTTATATAGTTAGGAATTAGCATTTAAAAAACCATTGAAATTGCTCCTATATAGTTAGTTGTACTAACTATATTTCGCGCACCCGCAATCCACTGCTGATGATGTCACAAATTACATCATTCATGACATGGTCAGTGACATCACTGATGACATCACTGATGACATCTCAAATGACATCACTGATGACATCACTAATGACATCTCATTTGACATCACTGATGACATCACTGATGACATCATCCAGTGACTGTGTGTTTCTGTAAAGTTTAAATATGTTTTACATATTGAAGAATGAGTGAATGTATAAGTGTCTGGATGAAGGATTTAGTAGGTGCGTGACTGTATGAGTGCGTGATTAAATGTGTCTTACTAAATGCATGTGTTAGTGACTAAACTGTCTGAATGTGTGCATCAGTATGTCTGTTGTTGTGTAAGCTGCTGCATGTGTTGATCAGTAGCTATACCAGTGGCTATATGGGTTATTGATTGGTTGCCCAAGTATTTGAATGGGAGACTGAGTGTGTGTGTGGGTGGCTGGGAGGTGTGTGACTCAGTGCATAGATTTGTGAGCAGTTGATTCACTAGTTCAAGAGTGCATGTGGAAACAGCTATATGGGCGGTTGACTGTGTGCATGGGTGTGTTGGTGAGTGAATGGATATTTCAGTGCTACATGTCCAAGTAAGTACATATGTAAAACACAGTGCATGTGAGAGTTGGCATATATAAATGACTATACATGAGAGCCAGTGAATGTGCGAGTGGCGGTATGGATCATTGTGTACTTGTATCAGTGATTGTATAAGAGAGTAAGTATGTGTTAGTATATGTTTGAATAAGTAAGGTGTTGTGTGTATAACTGTACAGTTGAGGAAATGGAAGTGTGATTGATTCTTTGCATGACTGACTAGCATATGATAGTGTTGTATTGATGAGTGACTGTATGTATGAGTGATTCTATGGGTGAATGAGTGAATGTGTGTGTAGACCTAGGAATCAGTGAGTGCGTATGTAGTAACTGGTATTGGTGTGTCAATGGTTTCAAGAATGGTAGTCTGTATTTAACACTAGGTGTATCAAAGGTTATATTAGAGTGTGAGGAGGTGCATCGTATTATCACATGAATGATATCATCAGTGATGTGATCAGTGATGTCAAATGAGATGTCATCAGTGATGTCATCAGTGATGTCATTTGAGATGTCATCAGTGATGTCACTGACCATGTCATGAATGATGTAATATGTGACATCATCAGCAGTGGATTGCGGGTGCGCGAAATATAGTTAGTACAACTAACTATATAGGAGCAATTTCAATGGTTTTTTAAATGCTAATTTCTAACTATAAGGCCTGAAACCTATGTTTTTTAAGTGAATTTGCAAGGTTTTTAAAATGCTAATTCCTAACTATATAAGGCCTGAAACCTATGGTTTTTTAAGTGGATTTGCAAGGTTTTTTAAATACTATTTCCTAACTATATAAGGCCTGAAACTTATGTTTTTTTCAGTGAATTTGCAAGGTTTTTTAAATGCTAATTCCTAACTATATCAGGCGCTATATTTTTTTTCAATAAATTTCAAAGGTTTTGTAAATGCTAATTCTATTAGCGGATAACATTTATATATGTTACTAGCAGCCCTTTCCGACGTCCGGGTATGAATTGCTGCCGACCAGTAGTATATTGTTTTGTAGGATTTCGCTTTGATAGCATTTCTTATCTGTGACAGGCCTGTGAAATGCTCCGATTCACAGTGCACTGCTGATGCACTTAAGAGTGCGCGTTCAGTAGTGTGTGAAGTCGAGTTTCCCTACTTTATTTTTCCTTGCAATATTATAAAGCGCGAACTCGACAACATGGCATGAACATAATTTATATTACAGAAGAACACATTCATTTGTGGTAGGCACGGGGAGACAAAGCGATTTGCCTGGAATCACAGGATGTTTTGCTGATGCCGAGATTCGAACGTAGCTCCCCAGTGCTAAAGTTCGCAATTCTAGAACTTGTGGCGGGAGGTGCGTCTAAAAGTGTATGTCGGTGCTGGCCATCAATGAGAGAGACCTGTGCATTTTTCAAATGGGTGGTGAAAAAATATGAGTATGTTGCTGGAGATGTGGGCCGCCGTGCCACCAATGTACTTATCGGAGGAGGGTAAAACACCCATTATTCCGCAACTTTCTTTCCACATACCATCTCTCCGCATACTTTCATTACGAAAGTACCATGACTCCGCAATACCATTATAACACATGGCATTACATTTATATGCTTTTACCACGCATAAATTTGTAACGAAATTCGTTGTAAATTCATGAATGGTAAAAGCATGTTTTTTAAAAAAATGTTTGGATAAGGTAAGTATGGGTATAGGGGTATATGTTTTGGGGTACTGAGGTATATGTTTTGGGGTGTTTGGGTATTTTAAGGGTTCAGATATAGTTTTGGGTTATGGGGTACAGGTGTAGTTTTAGGGTTTAGGGATAGGTTTGGTTTTTGGGGAATAGGGTTATTTTTAGGGTTCAGGGCTAGGTTTGGGTTTTGGGGTATAGGGGTATTTTTAGGGTTCAGGGGTAGGTTTGGGTTTTGGGGTACAGGGGTATTTTAAGGGTTGAGGGCAAGGTTTGGGTTTTGGGGTACAGGGGTATTTTTAGGGTTCAGGGCTAGGTTTGGGTTTTGGGGTACAGGGGTATTTTAGGGTTCAGGGGTAGGATTGGGTTTTGGGGTACAGGGTTATTTTTAGGGTTCAGGGCTGTTTGGGGTGCAGGGATGCAGGGGTATTTTCAGGGCTCAGGGGTAGGTTTGGGTTTTGGGGTACAGGGGTATTTTAGGGTTCAGGGATAGGTTTGGGTTTTTGGGTACATGGTTATTTTTAGGGTTCAAAGCTAGGTTTGGGTTTTGGGGTACAGGGGTATTTTAGGGTTCAGGGGTAGGTTTGGGTTTTGGGGTACAGGGTTTTTTTAGGGTTCAGGGCTAGGTTTGGGTTTTGGGGTACAGGGGTATTTTAGGGTTCAGGGGTAGGTTTGGGGTACAGGGTTATTTTTAGGGTTCAGGGCTAAGTTTGGGTTTTGGGGTACAGGGGTATTTTTAGGGTTCAGGGGTAGGTTTGGGTTTTAAGGTACAGGGGTATTTATAGGGTTCAGGGCTAGGTTTGGGTTTTGGGGTACAGGGGTATTTTTAGGGTTTAGGGATAGGTTTGGGTTTTGGGGTACAGGGTATATCTATAGGGTTAAGATGGGTTAGTGTTTAAGGGTGTTGGGGTATTTTAAGGAGTAAGGGTGGGTTATGATTATGGGGTGCAGGGGTAGTTAAAGGGAGCAGGGTGGGATTAGCACACAATATGAGACATGGCATGTAGGGTGGAACGTACCACACGCCCCCAGCGTTTGTCACGCCCCCAGCACACGCCCACAGCACAACGCAGACACGCCCACAAGGGACTACTTTGCTGGCACTGTTCTTTTACCTTTTAAATTCATATGGTGGGCGTCTGCATAGCCTATGTCCTTCTGCTGCAACTGCCCTTTCCAACGCTGTATTGGGTGTTGTGATTTGTGCTGCGGTTCCTGAGATTACCCGCCTCAAAGGTTTGGGCTCGCTCTTTATTATATTAGTATGGATTATTCATCTGGGACCACCTGTGCAGCCATCTTGTTTCTCAGGACAAGTGAAGCACAAGAGAGCGCAAAACAAGAGTGGAAAACGCAAAAAGGGGGCAGGGCAGAGAACCTATCACCCCCTAGCCCTTCTAGGGGGTCCCAAAAGGACCACCAAGCCGCGATTTTTTTGATTTTTTTTCTTTCTTTTTTTGCCCTTGGGGGTCCTTCTGGGACCCCCTGAGAAGGGCTAGAGGGTTGGGGGTCTCTACCCTGCCCCCTTTTCGTGTTTTCCACTCTTGTTTTGGGCTCACTTGTGCCTCAGTTCTCCTGAAAAACAAGATGGTGGCCAACACTTCCTGGTTTGGACAGTTTGGAATTTTGACAGTCGACTGCCAGCCAATCAGAAACTCGCTCGCGCACGTAAGGGTACGTGCACGTACGTGTACGGTATGCGTACCGTACGCATACGGTGCGCCTACGGTGAGCGCATATAGATATATAATTTGCTCAAATTCAATTTTCTCAACAACTACTGGAGGGATTTTCACCAAGCATAGCAAAGGCACATCTGCATACCAGGCCCTACCATTTTGCCAAGTTTGGTGTAATTCCATTCAGCCGTTCGGGCTGTAGCCGTGTCTAAAGGTCCCTATTGAAATTAACATGGGGAAAACATGTTTTGGGACCCCCCTTTTTTCTCGGCCCCCGCTTTACGAATCCCCCCGAAACTTTCAGGGAAGGAGCGGAGCGGAGCTAAGCAATTTTAAGGAAAATTACACACAGATTCCTCAATCGGCCTCAAAGTTATTCCCAATAGAATGTTGGGGATTTCCTATGGTAACTAGGTCCTAACTATATATACCTACTGGCGACCATCAGTAGGTAATATTACCTACTGGTGGTTGCCAGTAGATAGCTATAGTCAGGACCTATTTTCCATAGGAAATCAGCAACATTCTATTTGGAATAACTTTGGCGCCGGTTAACGAATCTTTGCGAAATTTTCAAAACTGGTGGTGCGCTCTGGTCCGCTCCCATCCTGAAAGTCTCGGGGTGATTCGTGAAGCGGGGGGCAGAGAAAAAAGGGGGTCATAAAACGTGTTTTCCCCATGCAATTTTCCGTAGGGACCTTTACCTGAAGCTACAGCCCGAACTGTTGAAAGGAATTACACCAAATTTGGCAAAGAGGTAGTCCTTAGTTCAGACTCGTGCCTTTTGCTTAAATGGTGGTAAATCCGTTCAGTAGTTCCTGAGAATGTCACATTTAAAAGTACATATATATCTATGGCCGCGCAGGATCCGCGCATCCTAAGCGCACTCTGCCGTGCACAAGGTGTATTCTAATTGGCTGTCAACACACAAAACCAAGGCACAAGAAATCAGCAAAAGAAACGTGAAAAACTCAAAAAGAGGGCAGGGTAGAAACACCCTGACCCCCTAGGCCTGCTCAGGGGGTCCCACAAGAACCCCCAAGGCCCCCCCCCCCAATTTTTTTTTTATCTGCGCAAGATGCGTGGATCTTGCCGATAAAAATAACAAAACTGAAGCGCAGGCTCCCGCCCTTCTTTGGTAATTGGCCCCCAGGGGCAATAGTTATGTAAAGTGTGCCCAGAGGGGCCCCCCATTCCCGGGGACCGCCACCCCCAGGGCTTTTTTTAATTATGAGCGGGGGGCTCTCAAGCCCCCCTAGCCCCTGGGACCACCACCCCCTGGGCTTATTTCAATTGCTCTCAGGCCCCCCCAACCCCAGGGACTGCCACCCCCGGGGCTTAAAAAATAGATTGGCAGGGGGCTCACGGCCCCCGCAGCCCCGGGGACCACCACCCCAGTGGCTTTATTTTTTTTAAATATACCCTGTGTGGGGGGGCTCAAGCCCCCCCACACGCCCCGGGGACCGCCACCTCCCCGGGGCACTGAATATTAAAATTGGGGGGTCCGTGACGGCCCCCCCAGCCATGAGGACCACCACCCCCAGGGGCTTTGTAAAATGTGAGGAGAGGGTCCGTACGGCCCCCCTCCTGGAGCCTTGTCGAGGCCCTGGGGACCCCCCCAAGGCCAGCTCCTGCAGTGTCCCGGGGTGCCCACCCCCAGACACTGCCGTTTGCAATGACAGGGCGGGAGCCTCGCAGCTCCCACCTTGTCATTGCAAACTGCTTCGCTATTTGGAAGAGAGAGAAGGAAACCTGCTCTCACTTCAAAATAGCAAAGCAGATTGCTTTTCCACATGAGGAGCAGCATGTTAGCTGCTCCCCATGTGCAAAAGCAATGCCGTCTCCCGCAGGATGGGACGGTAGGGGGATTGGGGATGGGGTCCCCGGGGCTAGTAGTGGCCCGGGAGGGGGGCCACATGGCCCCCCTCCCCAAAAAGAATTTAAATAAATAAATAAATAAATAACAAAGGGCCGGCCCCGGGGGATGGGGTCCCCCGGGGCCGGCCCCCCTCCAAATAGTTTTTTTTTAAAAAGTCCCAAGCCCGGGGGAATGGGGTCCCCAGGGCAGATTATGGCCTTAGGAGGGGGGCCACGCGGCCCCCTTCCCAATGTTTTTATTATTAAAAAAATTGGGGGCAGACCCTGGGGGATGGGATCTCAAGGTCCAAAAAATTAGAAAAAGAAGGTGGGCTACACAGCCCCCCTTCCTAAAATAATTAAATAAAAAAACAACGTGATCATGGACGGAGGCCACGCCCCCTCATTGCACCACTCTGCAAGCGCGCCCCCTGGCGCGTTTGCAGAGGGGGCAAAATCCTCTTGAATACTGGGGATCCCTGGGGCCAACTAGCCCACCAGGTACTTCCAATATGCACCAGGGAGCTGCATTGCAGAAAGGTGTTCTGAGGCCATGCCCCTTTTTACACCTCTCTGCAACGCAGCTCTGTGGCGCTTACTGGAGGTAGCTGGTGGGCTAGTTGCACCCCCGGGACCCTCAGTAATCAAGGGGAGTTAATCCCCCAACTTAAAATGCGCCACGGGGTGCGTTTGTACAGTGGTGAAGGGAGGGGGCGGGACCTGAGTTCACATGTGTGCAAGCACGCCCTGTGGTGCGGTTTAAGTAAGGGAATGAATTCCTTGTCAATATTGAGGGTCCCTGGGGGCCAACTAGCCTGCCAGGTACCTTCAGTAAGCGCCAAGGAGCTGTGTTGCAGAGTGTTGTAAAAAGGGGCTTGGCCTCTGAACACCTCTCTGGAACGCAGCCTCCTGGCGCATACTGGAGGTACCTGGTGGGCTAGTTGGCTCCCAGGGACCAACAGGATTGAGGAGGAAATATTTCTCTAACTTAAAATGCACCACAGGGCGTGCTTGCAGACATATCACCGCAGGCCATGTCCCTTTCCTTCACCACTGTGCAAACGCACCCTGTGGCGCGTTTTAAGGGAGGGGACGGGGCCTGACCTGATGTGTGCAAACACGCCCTGCGGCGCGTTTTAAGTTGGGGAAAAAATTCCACTTCAAACCTGAGGGACCATGGGGGCCAAGTAGCCCACCAGGTGCTTCCAGGAAGCGCCACTGCGCTGCGTTGCAGAGAGGTGGTGCAGGCCTTGCCCCTTTTTACATCTATCTGCTACGCATCTCTGTGGCGCTTACTGGAGGTACTACGAATTCCAATTTACTCACCTGTTATCAGGAGAGACCTCAGTGCTGCATCTTTGAGCCCAGTACTGATCATGAAAAATAATTCTAAGCATACTTATCAGTAACTTGAATTTCCTTCCATAGGCTAACATTGACTGGTTTCACTTGGAAATTGTTCTAAGTGTGGAGTTTTGAAACTTTTAGTTAGTCTCAGATTTCACCTCTACAAAACCAGTGGAATTCAGCAGTTATGGTTACCCAAGGTAACTATAACTTAAGCCTGCAATGCACTGCTTATGACCTCACACATTACTTCACTCATGGCATGGTCAGTGACATCACTGACGACATTACTAATTACATCACTGAAGACATCATCCAGTGAGTGAAAATGTCAGTGTGGGAGTGGGTGTGTGAGTGCTGTATGTGTGTGAGTGGATGTATTGTTGAATATGGGTGTGTGGGAGTAGCTGTATGGGTGTGTGAATGACTGCGAGTGGCTGTTTTGGTGATTGAGTATGATTGGCTGTATGAGTGAGTGAATGGCTGTGTTTAGTAGCCATATGGGTGGAGGTGTGTGTGAGAGCGTGTGTTTGTGTGCGAGTAATTAAATAGGTTTATGAATGGGTATGTGAGAAATTGAAAATAATCAGAAAATAGAAGCAAGATGGTGGCCGCTACTGCAGCCGAGTGAGGAGCTACGTGGCGTTCTGCCTGCACCCGGACCGGCTTTCAGCCTGTGCCTCGGCAAGCTGCTTTGGTCTTTCGACTAAGCAAGGGGCTCACACTCCCTTAGGAGGAGGCTCTTTTTTCTTTCTTTTTTCTCCGGAGCTGTGGCCGATTGAAGCACCACGGCCTGTGGCGAGTTTCGAGACTTTGCGAGCGCAGGAGCGCGGGACGAGTGAGACGCCGAGAAGTCACAGGTGTGGGGCTGCTAAACCGTCGGAGCTCAGTTTAGCTCGGTGCGCAGCTTGGTTTGTGGCAGTCAGCACCCGGTTCTCGTCTAAGAAGAGAGGATAAAGGGATCTGGAACACTGCAACATTGTTGCAACTTCTACACGTCAGCAGTTTGGAAAACGTTCTCTCTTGTCTGTCAGACCGGCTGAGGGGTAAGAGAAGGGGAGAGTTAGTGAAACTGAAACTTAGCGTTTTGACTTTTTTTTCTTTTTTCTTCTCGTGTGTCTGGGCTTAAACTGATACCTAGCAGGCTTGCCTTCATTACTTCTTTTTGACCCCTCAAGACTGTGTGTACTGGTACTGGTGGGACTTTAATAACAATAGTGAAATACTGGTACTGTTACAAGTGGAGTTGCTCTGCCCTGCCTGGCGTAAACTTACTCAAAAGGCAATACGGAAAACTATGGCAACTAAGGGCAGAGGGGGCAGAACAAAAACAGCTGCTAGCTCAGCCGATGGAGATAATTCAGCTAGCATGGCGCCCAGCAACGCTGAAAGCATCACAACTAGACCTGCATCAGAGCTTAATCCCCAAGATAGCTCTGCTCCAGAGACCCGTGCTCGCAGGTAAAACTTGGTTAGTAAGGAGCCTACAATACCTGATTTATTCAGAGAAAAAAAATGTAACTATCCCAAATAAGAATATTACGCAGACACCTCGAGTTCTCGCCAAAGGGAAGGTGCAAGGAGCGCAAGGAGTCGCTATAGCTGACCCATCAGGTGCTGTCTCGAAAAATCGTAGTTCCAATTCACCATTTACTCCTGCAAAATTTGGGGGTGAAGCTCCTCCCCCCCTGGAAGAAGAAGATATTGATAAAGACGTTGCTGAACTTTGCCAAGCGGTTGGTGAAGTCAGAGTCTCACCACGAGTTAATGTAGGGGGGAATGTAGAGGAAAATGGGGCAGCTCTAACTTCAAACTATGCTGAATCTATTGAATCAGGAGGCCAATTTTACTCCATGTCCGATGTCTCACTAGTATCCGACGGTGAGAATGGCGAGGATTTGATCAATGAAGGTCACCTATCCTCAAAGGATTGGGCTGACAAGGGCAATCAAAACTCTGAGGAAGAACTTCAGGGCTCTGACGACTTGACGAATGAGGGGACTCCAAATACAGTTCGCAAGGTTACAGAATTGCAAAACCCTCCTTTGGGTGATAATTTTGGCGCAGTCGCTCAACCGCAGTGGGAAGGTGCTGGAGCGGCTCCGGAAATCCAACCAGAGCTTCAGGAATTTCTGGAAGGAGACGAAGAAATCACACTCAAGTCTATTTACAATTTGCAAACTTCCATGTACAGGCTAATCATGGCTCACAGAGAGGAGACTAAGGCGGAGGGGCTTCGCACGCAAGGGGCTATGCGAAAATTGCAGAATGCAGTACGTCGCTTAGCCAAATCTAGCAGCGAAACTATGTTAAGAGTTGATGAGACTGAAACCCCCATCTCTGCTGTAGAAGATGAACTGTCTACTCAGAATAAATCATTTAAGGACTTGGCGAATACCAGGCAGGACATTGACTGGAAGCTGACCGACTTGGAGAATCGAGCAAGGCGCAATAATTTGCGCACTTTGGGGGTTGCAGAATGATCGGAGGGGAGAGACATTCGTCGTTTTGTTGTGGACTTGTTTTCGGATGCCTTTCCAGATCTCCAGGGGTGGGTCTGGGATAAAGAAATCATTAGAGCTCATCGTTTTCCCTTTAATCAAAAACGTGATCAGGGGGGGAGAACAAGAATCCAAGAGCTATTCTTATTTGTTTGCAAAATTATTTACTCCGTGAGATTTTATATGACCAAGCTAGACCTTCAAAGACTAGAAAGGGATTGGGGCATGAGTTTTTTGTAAGGCCAGACTTCTGTCCAGCAACAGTGCAACAACGCTGGAGGCTTAAGCAGCTAATGGCCCCAATCCAGTCTAAAGGCGGGCAAGTCTTTTTGCTAAACCCTGCAAAGCTCAAGGTCGTACATAAGGGGAAAACCATCTTCTTCACGTCCGAGATTAAAGCACAGCAATTTTTAGATGAAATGTAATAGATGACAGGATAAAGGGTTTTTTCTTTTCCCTCCTCTTAAGTGTATTAGGGATAAGATATAAGATTATCAAGGGCCCGAGTGGATCAGGCAGAACCACTTAGCTCATCTTCACTTCCCATCAATGAGGGCTCTTGCCCTTAAGCTTCTGGTGGTGGGGTTTTGGGAGGAGGGCGGGTGGGAGGGGGGTCTGTGGGGACTGGGGGGTTGGAGGGAAAAGGGTGTTGTGTTGGGTGCAGGGAAATACAGCTGAAGGATGCTTAGCTTTGGGATATTTGAAATATGTATGGCTGAGTTCAATTGCAGGAATTTTTTGTCTTTGTAAATGTAGGATTAACTGCGGTATTATACCAATACTAGATAATGGCTAAATTTTCGATTTGTTCTATTAATGTCTGCGGGTTAAATGATAAAAGAAAAGGGGCATAACTGCTCAGGTGTTCAAAGCTATGCGAGTTGATGTAATCTGTATACAGGAGACCCATGTCTCCTGGTCAAACAGGGGATGGCTTAAGGACCTGGGAATGGAGGTTGTGGGATGCTCTCGTCAAAGTTCAATGACAATGGGGGTGGCCATTTTGAAGAGGTTTGGTTTGGGGGATGTCAAGAGAGTTAAAGAAGACCCGCTGGGACGATGGGTCATTGCTGAATTCAAACTTGGGAGGTCGCTCATTACTATTTGTTCAGTTTATGCCTCTATTGTTGATGATCCTACAGTTTTCCATCAATTAAGCTTAGAGCTGGCTTTATGGTCACCCAAGTTAATCATATGTGGGGACTTTAATCTCCATTTGGATGAAACATTCAATATTTGTGGAAATACTGCATATTTGGGGAGAAAAAAGAATGTATTCAAAGCAGTTAAGGGGATTGTCCAAGAATACTGTATGATATATGTGGGCTTTGAGAAAAGGGTGGGAACCTATGGATATACTTTTTTTCTGCCCCACATCAAAAACACTTTAGGCTGAATTATTTCTTAGTGGCAAGGAACTTTTTCAAGGAGCTGACTCAAATGGAATACAGAGTCCTACCTAAAATTGTATCAGATCACAACCCCATTATGCTTAGTTTCGAGTCAACTTTACCATTTAGTCCCCGGTCTTGGTCTTTTGATCGCAAGATTATTTTGTTCGATGCATCTTATGTTGAACATATGAATACTTGGATCCCTGAGATTTTTGCTAATAACGCACGCTGAGCTATGGGGTAACCAGTGGTGGCCGTCAGAGCTTGGTGTCACTCCTATTCCAGTGGCTGGAGTGAGAAATCTAGGAGTCTGGGTGGACTCTGCGCTCACCTTCAGGGACCACACCAAGAAGGTGGCTGCCACGTGCTACGGAATATTGCGTGGTATTAGGCCAGTCTTAAAGTACTTTGATCCCCCTACCAGACAGCTTGTAGTTCAGGCCTCAATACTATCTCGGCTGGACTACGGCAGTTCACTGTTGTTAGGGGTGAATCAAGCGGAGGCCTCTAGGCTCCAAAGAGTACAAAATACCGCGGCACGAGCCATTGTGGGCCTTCCCAGACACTGTTCAGTGTCTGGTACCATCACGGCCTTGCATTGGCTCCCGGTCAGACAGCAAATTATGTTCAAGGCGCTGTGTCTGGCCTTCAAAATTCTGAAATCTTCTTCGCCACCGGCACTTGTCAATCTACTCACGCCCTATGTGCCGTCGAGATCCTTAAGATCTGAGGGGCTTCATCTGGCTGTCTGTCCACGCTTTAAGCTGAGCAGGATGGGTGGCCGTTCTTTTAGGGTGCTAGCGGCAGGCCTATGGAACTCGCTCCCAGTACACATTCGAGCTCTTGAGGATGTGTTCGCTTTCAGGCAGGCGATTAAAACTTTCCTCTTTCCAGTGTCCAGCTAATTCTTTTCTTTATTGTGTGTTATGTTACAGCATCTGTCAAAGCGCCAGGACGCCCCTTTGCTGGGGCAGCTGCGCGCTATAGAAATATAAATAACATAACATAACATAACATAACAATAAGGGCTCTGCCTCGTTAGAGACAGTTTGGGACACATTTAAGTGCGGGGTTCGAGGAGAAACTCTGAGCTACTCTATAAAAAAACAGAGAGTGAATCGAAATTATGAGGAATGCGAGATGAATAAATTGAGACTAACAGAGATTTGTCTAATGCAGGCTTACAAGAAGGGGCTAGCCACAGACAATATTGTTAAGGAGCTACTGGCTCATAAGATTAAGACCCATCAGGGATTCGCTACTAAATTTGCCCAACAACTTCCAGCTTTTCGAACAGAGGTATATGAGGTGGGTGAAAACTCCGGAAAACATCTGGCTAAGAGGGCAAGGCAAAAGGCTGTGTTTGCTAGTATTGACAGAATTAACGATATTAGAGGTACGGCAGTTAATACCTCTGCAGATATACTTAAAGTGTTCTGTGATTTTCATCTTTCAACTTTACACTGATGATACGGCAGGAGATTGCACAGACCGAATAAATCAATTTATTGATCAGGCATTGAATGGTACCTTATCCATTCAGGAGAGGGAGAATCTGGATTTGCCCATTACTTGGGAAGAAATTGAGGGGTCGTTATTATCTTTGGCCTCTGGAAAGGCTGCAGGTCCCGATCTCATCCCCTTGGAGTTCTTTAAACACTTTCGAAACATATTAAAAGCAGATCTGGTGGATTTATTTTTAAGAGCTCAACAAGGCCTAGCCCCTCAGTCCTGGCATGTCTCCATTATAACTGTGTTTCCTAAAAAGGGCAAACCTCCCCTGCTACCGTCATCCTTTCGCCCCATCTCCCTTATAAATGCTGACAGCAAAATGTTTTCTAAAATCCTTGCCTCACGCTTATCCAATGTCCTATCTTTATTGGTTCTAAATACCAGCACGGCTTCATCCCTTCTCGAGACACCGCAGATCATATCCGACGAGTGATTACGTTTCTGGACTGGTCCCAAGCAACTCGGTCTAGTGTTGGACTCATATTCTTAGACGCTGAAAAAGCATTCGACCGGGTTGCTTGGAACTCTTTATGGGATGTGTTAGCTAGGAAGGGACTAGGCCCAGGGTTTCTAACAGCTTTAAAAACGATGTACATTGCCCCAAAAGCGTGTATTCGAATTAATGGCCAACTTTCTCCTTTTTTTTTTATCACTAGGGGCACCCGTCAAGGATGCCCCTGTTCCCCCTTACTTTTCGCACTTTATATTGACTATTTAATTAATCGGTTTATTATGGAACAAAGGATTAGCCCCATTTGTTTAGCGAATATGAATTACAGTCCATTGGCTTACGTTGATGACATCGTCATAACAACCACCGACGGGCAGACTGCTCTTCCTGCAATTAACAAACTCGCTAAACAATTTGGGGCATTCTCTGGGTACAAACTAAACATAGAAAAGATGCAGATTTTATGCACAGGAGACAACACACTTTTAAACATTCCTACTGTTTCAGAGGTTACATATTTAGGAATTAGATTAACCTTGCCTATAGAGAAAATACCTGAACTTAATATAACCCCGTGATATCCCAAATTAATAGCCTGCTACAACGTCTAGATAATCTACACTTATCACTGCATGGTAGACTCAACATCTTAAAAATGTTGATTCTCCCAAAAGTGTTATATTTGTACCACACCACACCACTGGAATTTTCTCCTTTTTGTTTCAAAAGTTTAGAAAGGACCACATCTAGGTTCTTATGGGGCTATAAGCGTCATCGGAAAGCTTTAAAAAAAATGGTGCTGAGTAAGGAGTGTGGAGGATGGAATGTTCCTTATTTTTTCTTTTATTATTTAGCAGCAACGCTTCAATTCATTCGACATCTCATAATTGGTGACAGAGCAGAAATTACTTCATGTCAAACTCCATCTATTTATGAATTGATTATGGGTGAAGAAGTGAAAGGTAGCTTTCTTAAGGTTGTCGAGCTGAGCTACCATAAAAAGACAAAGTATAAGACGCTGAAGTCAGCCTTTGGAGCTTGGCAGAAAGTACGTAAGCTTCTGTCCATACCTAAACTAAATCCTTACACCCCCTTAGTGTCTCCCAGGCTTCTGCCAAATATTTTTTGTGATCTTACGGTCTATAAGTGGGAACAGAAAGGACTATCATATTTAGGTGATTTATTTAACAATGAACAAATTGTATCTTTTCAAGAACTACAGACCAAATTTTCGCTGGCCAGAAATGATTTTTTTTAATTCCTTCAGATCCGCAGTTATTTACAGAGCCATACATTTATTATCTCAGCAAGAATGACAAAAATTTCTTTATTGGAACTTCTTCATAAAATAACGCCTACAGGTCCTCTTTATACAAGCTTGATTCAAGAATGTGGGGATGATATGGAACAATGCCAGCTGAAATGAGCTACTAAACTAGGTCTCCCTGGTATCGATGTTTTGTCTTCAGTTAAATGCGCTTCAGAATGCTTAATTACAGGGATGATGAAATCCCAGCACTTTATGTGTATACGCGATCTTTATTATACCCCCAGCAAGGTTGTCAAGTGGAGCACCAACACTGGAATGAGCTGTAGTCGCTGCGGGCTGTATGCAGTTAATGATTTGCACATGTTCTTTCAATGTCCTAAACTTAGGAGTTTCTTTCAACAAATTGAAAGCTTTCTTGCAGCTGTTCTCAATTGTGATATTTCAGTAAACATTGAGATGGTGTTGTTAGGAATGGACTCTTCTATTTCTAGATCAAGATCTGTAACTTACTTTTTATTTATTTGTATGGCAGTGGCCAGAGCATGTATTACTAGGGAGTGGATTAATCCAGATCCCCCTTCTTTCTTTACTTGGCGTGAAAAATTATTGTTTATGTATAATACTGAGTCTGCTATATATAAGTTAAAAGGTATCAAAAGAAGAATTCTGGGGGAGAAAATGTGGGCCCCAATCGCCGATTGGATTTAATTAATTTGGACTGTTTATGTTTTTTTATGTTCTGTAAGCATCCAAAAAATCAAATTTTCTTTTGCTGCTGGCTCATTTGTATTGCTGTATTTCCCTGTAATAAAACAATAAAACTTAAAAAAAAAAAATGAATGGGTATGTGAATGGTTAGTGTGTAAGTGGACATATTAGAGGTTGTTAGTCAGTCAGTCAAAAAGCTTTATTATCGGTTAAAAACCATAAAAGCACATACATACACAATAAAAAATGAAAGCAAGTCATTAATCAACAATATAATACATTTATAATAGCAGCCTAAGATCATAAAATGGTTAAAATTGCAATAATACAGACATGACAGAATCCTATACCAATTCAAATAGAGCAATGGGTGGACAAGTATATCGGTCCCTAGGGATATTATTTGTAAGGTACCTTCTGAATTACAGTGTTTATGTTAGCGCCGAAGAGGCAATTTGACAATTTTTGATTATGGCGCCTCTTGTGCACCACATAGACAGAAGTTATCTGGCAGTCGGAAACACAATCAAGGGAGTGGTATCATATTTTAAAGTTCTAAATACCTCCCTATAGTCCCTGAGACCCCTGGACTTACATAATTGGATAATCCATTTAGCTCTTGCATTAGAGTAGAGCGGGCAGAAGAGCAGAACGTGCAGATCCGTCTCTTCGCTACCTTCACACCCTGGGCAAGAACTCCATGTATGGGGAGCATTTGACCACTTATTTATCATGGCCCTCACTGGAAGTGTTCCATATCTGAATTGAACATATAATTTCTTGGCCAGTAAGGGCTGGATATCATCCAGAAGTTTCTCGAATAGTGGTTTAACCTTGACATCCAAGAAAGTATTAGTCAGCCTACCCAAAGAGGGATTTATTAATGTAAGTTCCGTTTGATATTGCTTACGTACATTGCCCAACGACCTCTTGGTAGTCAGGACACAGGTTTCCTCAGGAGAGGACCACAAGTCTCCCCTACCCAGAGCGTGGCTGAGCTTTTTAACGTACTTTAGCCAGGGGATTTCTCCCACACCCCTTATGGACAGAAGGTTCCCTAGGTCCTCCCTATAGCTTGAGAGCTCGGGGGTGGACCAGAGTCGCCTCCAGTACATCAGGGGGTGATTTGAAATAATCTCCTGTATGGGGGCCAGGCCTAAATCAAACCGTAATGGGGTCAAGGGAGTACTCTGGGGAAGTCTCAAAAGGTAAGAAGGTAAAGGTGAGAGGTACCCCTTAATAACAGTCAAGGGAAGTAGGGTTAACCAACCAGCGTAAAGAAAAATTCCCTTGAACGGAAACTAAATTGACTAGGTAAGACAATTACAATCATAACAAGATACACGTATAAACAATTTCTTCAATTTATTGATAATATAAAACATTAAAAAGAGTGGACACAAATGTAACCACTCAACCACAAGTTAAAACAAAACAATTAAAATAAGTGCACATTCAATGTTGACCAGCAAAATTGAAAACTAAGACAGAGGACAGTAAGACATACAACTCGTGCTATACTGGGTGTATATTCGAACTCTATTTTAAACTCCTAGGTTGTGTACACCATATTACAGTATATCAACAAAGGTGTTGGAGTCATGAATTATACTACGTGGTGCGTCAACGCGTTTCGGTGGTTTTCCACTATATTGTCCACCTTTATCAAGACTATTCTTGGTATCTGTCGTAGTATAGGGGTCAGTGTGATCACCCTAAAAGAATGAAATGAATATACAATTGGTTATGATGAGTACATAAAGGTTTGCAAATGTCACAAGCATTTTAATCATCTTATGTCATGTGGTAGAGCAGATAGAAATAATATATAAAACTACAAAAATACATATGTGAAAACCTCCCTAATACAAGAACAATCAAATAGTGCATTTATAATGGTATTCAAACATAACCTGAATACATTTTCAATCTATACCTACATATCAAACGGTCACTGCTTTTCATGTTTATTTTTGGGACAGTTCTGTTGCATGCTTGGGGGATCGCAGTTTTGTTTATACCTCATATTTGAAGCAAAGGCAATTCACATTAAGGGTATAGCGGTTGGAAGAGAGCTAAGAGAGATATAACTCTTCAAGGTGAGTACTCTATTGAAGGCACATACCAAATTAGGGAACCACAGATTTTTGGATTATGGATTGGGGATTGGACTGTTTGGCGGCTTCAAAAGGTGCCTGATAAAACTATTCTCGGTAGAAGATAGAGAGGCAGCGCAAACATGACCCCAGAGGTCTGCTCCAGAGAGCGTTCCACCTCTCGCCTGGGCTTTGTAGATTTCCACAGGCGGTCCCAATGATTTAAGTGAGCACTCATTGTAAACCTTTAGAATTCCGCCAGAGGATTGGGCCAACTTCAGGTTGGCCTTAGCCATGTGGGACCCCCAATCCATTCTATAGTTTAGTGTTACCCCAAGTAGTCAAAGGTGGACACTCTTTCCAACACCGAGCCATCCATATGGGGGTGGGGGCAGTTGGATAATTTGGCGTTGTAGACCATATACTTAGTTTTGGAGGGGTTAATCTCCAGGTTCCTAGAGCTACAAAAGGAGCAAAACGTCTCCAGTGTTTGCTGTATACCCATGGAAGATTTTGATAGCAGAAGGGTATCATCAGCGAACATCAGGGCTGGTATCTTGCGGCCTGCTAGACTGGGTGAGTCTGGGTCCCTCGCTCTCATTAGATGTTCGATCAACCCATTGAGGAAGAGGGAGAAGAGCATGGGGGCCAGCACGCACGCCTGCCTCACTCTCTTTTCCACCAGAAACGGGGCCGAAAGCTCCCCATTCCTCCCTTACCTCACCCTTGCGTAGGTACCTTGGTGCATACGTTTAAACAGATGGCACAGATATATCGGGGCACCCATCTCTAGTAATATCGCCCAAAGCTTATCCCTCTGGACCAAGTCAAATACGGATCGACCGTACACAAAGATCAAGTACAAACTACCCGCCCCCATGGATACCGTCTTCCAGTAGACCAACTGTAGTCTAAACAGTTGGTCAGTGGTGGAGACCTTTGCTCGAAAGCTAGCTTGTGGGAGATTAGGATGTGATGTTCGTCCATCCAACTCTGCAGCCTCGATAGTAAACAGCGGGCAAATAATTTCTGGAGGACATCAATGAGACTAATGGGGCGGTAGTTGACCGGGTCGAGAGGGGAAGCCTTTTTATGGATGGAAATAATTTCTGCACCAAGCCAGGTTTGGGGGATCTCCATGCCCAGTAGAATGGCATTAAAGTATACCTTCTGCTCGCTCAAGAATAGATCTGCAGGGATCCTGTCTAAACCCAGAGCTTTCCAAGAAGACAAACTTTTGAGGACCGCCTGGATTTCAAGCAAGGTGCAGGGTGGGCAATCAAGACCCATTGCGTCTGGAGGAGCTAAAGCTGATGTACTCATCAAAGGAGCTAGGTCTACTGGAGATGCAGAGTGAGAGAGGAAGTAGAGGGGCTTAAAGTGGGCTAGCCAGACCTATTCACTTAGGTTGGGAGTTATGGCGGACGACCCCTCTGCCGATCTTGATCTAACTAGATTCCAAAAGGTCCTGTACTCACGTCCGTCCAGGGCTACTCTTATGCTTTCCCATCTTAAAGCCTCCCACTCCGACCTAGACTTCTTAATCGTTATTTTGTAGATGTGTCTAGCCATTCTAATACTCAGCAGAGACCCATATTTTACCTCCTTTACAAGTGCGCTTTTAGCCGCCCTACAATTTTTGTTATACCAATGGGCCTGGTTTTTTACCTGTGTCCTCTTATTATCTATTATGTAAAAGTAATCGGCCAAAGTAGAGAGGAGATTAGAATGGATATGCTGTAGATCCTGAAAGTAGGGCAGGTCATAATTGACACCCTGGAGGTCAAAAGCCTCTGTTAAGGAGCCGGCTACATGTTGGTATATCTCAGCTAGTTTATCTGGGGCTAACGCGACCTTAGCCCACCTGATGCGTCTACCACCCGCCGCTGTAACTAGATTCAAATCAGTAAGAGGCTCCAGTACCCTCAGTTCGTTTTGGTGTCCCAGTGTGCAGTTTAATTCTAGCGACAAAAAGTTATGGTCGCTATCTACCCTTTTGATAACAATGAAGGCCCTCATTTGGGCCCAGAATTCCACATTAACCAAGATGTAATCAATGGTTGTGTTTTTCCCCGGTCTATTATAGGTGCTCGTGCCAGGTACGTCGGGAGGGAGTCTGCCATTACAGGCCCTCAGGGAATGGGTTACTACCAGTTTATTAATCTGGAGGGCCAAAGGCGTTATTCACTTTACCGGGTACATAGTGCACTCCTGAATCTTCCAAATGGAATCCTCATCTATGGTTACAGAGAGGATCCCAACCAGGGGTTCAAAATGGCAATTAAAATCGCCCCCGATAATTCTATGAATCGGAGAGGGAAATAAAAGAAGGAGTTCCTCAAGGGCCTCTAACATAGATAGACCCAGCTGGTGGGGTGTAGGGCGTAAATATATATTAATCACTATCACTGTGGAACCATCCAAACATTTAAATGCATTACAAAGGATGTGCGGGGAGTGGGAATCTATTACCTTAGCCGAACACCCCAAATGTGAGGCAAACCAAATGCACAACCCCCCCGAAGGTCTTCCCCTGGGGCCCTGTACAGCTGGTGTATAAAATGTTGCAAAGCCCACCCTTACAAGGACAGTCAGGAGCCAGGTCTCTTGGAACAAACACAAATCATACCTATCCATCCACTCTCCCCATTCTGGATTGGCTAGCTTAGAACCTAGCCCAGCTACATTCCAGGACCCAATTAAAGATCTACGAATCTCAGCCCTAGCAGTGCTGGTTGTAATAGGATGAAGCGCATTAGTAGGTTGGGATCCTATATAGGTGTAGATGTCCAACTCCGTTCCAACTCCTGGAAGGCTAGTGTTTAGGGTTAGTGGGGATGTTATCATACCACCCATCTTAGTCCTTATAGCCATCTCGGATAAGCCCTCCTCAACACTCGCACCCTCCTCCACATGACTCCTGTCTACATTGGAGACCGTTTCATTGGGCCCCAGAGAATGAGATAGTCAATCCACGTTATTCAGGACACTGAAGCTATTGGCTACCGGTATGTTGTAATGTAGATCCTGTCCACCCTGGTGAAAGTATGTTAGTGCAGGCCCACCCGGTGCTGAAACTCGTAAATAAAAATATCCCAAGTGGTGAGTATTAATTGTACCCGTAATATGGGGACCTCCCTGTTCGAGGATGTGATTAACCACATCGGTATCCCTAAAATTATCAATTACGCAGTCCCCACTGATATCTTTGGGTCTAGTCCCTAGCCAGCTGACTCTTCTAGCGAATACAATTTCCCTGTGGCCTGTACTCATTAGGGGTCTATATATATTCAGCCAAAAAATGACTTTGTTCTTCAACTCAGGAAATGTTTCGCCTCGCTCACCTACCAGCCTAGGAACCCCTGTTAGAACCACCACATATGGAGATGTTTCGGGTGGTAGCTGGGGGCAGGGAGGGGTTTTTTGGGTTCCAATGTCAGAAGATTTCAGAACGGGATTAGATAATGCCATCCCCGGTTCTGGCCTCTTCTTTCCTGGGGCTTTTGCATTAAGAAGTGGATCTCAGGGAGTAAGGCCAGCTGTATCTAGATGCACCCTAGGTGGAATGGCTGGGCCAGAAACAGAAGTGACAGTGGAACATTTCTGTATGTTTAGAGCAGCCACATCCTGTGCCGGGTTAACTAGGCATGGACCTTCATTTAAGCTATGGCCTTTAGTGGCCTGCTTAGATGTGCCTAAGGCCGCTTTCACAGTATTATTCCCAGTTGGTGTCGACAGCTGTGCTCCACCTACACCTTCGTTATTAATCAATGAAACTAGTTTATCGATTCTACACAACAGGGTTTTAAAGTGAGAATTGATGAGCTGTTCCATTTGGGGCTGGAGATCAATTAATAGGTGGGTAGCTCAGACCGGGGGTGCTAAAGTAGAAAAGAAGGGGCTTGGCTCAGGCTGTGGAGGATCAGGAATAGGTACAATTCTCTTAGGTACTTTTTTAAGAGGTTTCGACTTCTTAGTTCCGGAACGAGGCTTAGGTGCCTTTTTGCCTGCCTGGGGGGCTGGGCATGGTGCAAGATCAATAGACGCGCTATCATCAGGCACACTCTGCGCACATGGTAACTCGGCAAAGGAGGATATTAATATTGACATTGAATCAGGAGAATTACCAGTGGCTAAAGAAAGATCCTCAGTAGGCACAGGGTGGGGCATAGCAGGAGTAAGTGAGAGGCGTCTTTCGGTATTCTCTATAGCCGACGCAAACACCCCTATTGTTTTTTGTAGCATTTTGTCAATGGCTGTTAGGCTCGGCACTGGTTGAGTCGTCGCCGCTATTTGCCTTGTGACAGGGAGAGAAATTGGGGGGTTAGATTTGCCCATAGTGCACAACGTGAATTCTTATTGGTTTATATTTCCAAACACTCGAGTTTAGGTTAAGAAAGAATTAAATTTAGAAGAAATAGACTAGTCGGTATAAGAGAATAGGATTCTAGATCAAGTTTCTATAAACAATCTAAGAATGGCACAATGGAGTCTAGCTTTGACTGAATAAAATATTAATAATATTTGCAGCAACAATAAAAACAGAAAGTCCCATACAATCACTTCCAGGAATGCCAAATGGGGTGGCCTTGCCCAGCCTCCTTCGGCCCCTGACGGCCCACCCTTTGCCCAGGCTTAGCCCGGAGACCGCCCGCACGCGTCCCGCGCTGCGGGACAAGCTAGTTGGTTTTAGGTCCTTCCGGGTTCCTGGCGAGGTGGGCGCTTGCCGATTTTCTAGCGCCTCCAGGCACAGGCAGAGGCGTCACAGGTGCGCCTTGTGACCTCGGGCTGCTGGAAGTGGTAGTCCCGCTGGCCGTTTCCCTCACGGCGCGGAAAGGCAAAGAGAAGCACCCGACCATTCCCCTCATGGCTCCCGGGCTTGTGCTGTCCCTGCGGGTAATTTCCTGAGCAAGGATATTGACATATACAGTGCAGCCCTATAGTCCTTTACCAGAGGTATATCTGAGCCCTATGGAGGGTTCCTTGCGCCTCTATAGTAGTCACAGATCCTGCCCAAATATTGCTCAATAGTGATTTCAAGTTTAAAAGCACAATAAATGCTTCCTCCGCACAGCAGGTGGTCATGAAAGGGCTATTACCACACTCCCCTGTACCGGGCTGCAATCCTGCGCTCAAAATACAAAATAGCGGGCTCACCTCCACAGCGCATCCCTCCGTAAGCCCTCGTTATGCCCGCCCACTTCTTTGCCCTGGTCTGGTAGGCACCTGCACAACACAGAGGGAAAGGCCCGCGGCCCGCGCCAATCCCCCGCACCGGCCTAGGCACACATGAAGAAGCGTGGCAGACCAGGAGCCAGTGCCGGCCTCAGCCGCCAGGAATGTTCGCGCCGTGGCTGCTCAGGCGTACACTCACCCGCTGCATCGCGGCCGTAGCAGGGGCTCTGGGGCGGCTCCCGTACGCGCCACTCAAGAGCGTGCACACAGCCTGGCCCCCGCGTCCGTCCAGGCACCCCACACCGCAAGCGATCTGAAAACACTGGACCGCCCTTCCGGAAGTAGCGCAATTCCCCGGGGGCTCTGTGTTAGTGGCTGTATGAGTGAGTGAGTTTGTGTGTGTGTGAGTAATAAATGGGTTTGTGAATGGGTATGTGAATGGTTGTGTGGGTGTGTGAGTGGATATATGAGAGGTTTGTGAGTGGCTGTATGGGTGAGTGAGTGGCCATGTGAGTGACTGGATGGGTGAGTGGGGTGGTGTGTAAGTGGCGGTTTGGTTGGGTGATTTGGCTGTGTTAGTGGCTGCATGAGTGAGAGTGTGTGTTTGTGTGCGAGTAATTAAATAGGTTTATGAATGGGCATGTGAATGGTTGGTGTGTGAGTGGACATATTAGAGGTTGTATGAGTATATGAGTGGGAGTGGGAGTGGTTCTGTGGATGATGTCATCAGTGATATCATCAGTAATGCCACTAACCATGTCATGAGTGATGTGATATGTGTGGTCATAAGCAGAGCATTGAGGGGTTAAGCTATAGTTAACTCACCTAACTATAACTGCTGAATTCCAATGGTTTAGTACAAGTGAATTCTGAGCCTAACTATAACGCCCCTGTAACCTTTGTTTTGTTTCACTGAATTTCTAAATTTTCTAAACTTTTTAACCCTAACTGCAACCTGTCATCTTTGTGGTGGGTGTATGAGTGGCTGTGCGGGTGTGTCAGTGGGTCTGTGAGTGCCTGTATGAGTGGGTGTGTGAGTGCCTGTGTGGGTCTGTGAATGGGTGTGTAAGTATGTGCGTGAGTGTGTGAATGGGTTTCTGAATGCCTGTGTGTATCTGTGAGTGGGTGTGTGAGTGCCTGTGTGGGTCTTTGAGTGTGTCTGTGAGTGCCTGTGTGGGTCTGTAAGTGGGTGAGCGAGTGGTGCTATGGATTGTGGGCAGTTTTATACTTAGGGTACTTAAAAGGGAGAACCATGGACTCTGCTCAAACCAGAAGATAACAAGAAAGAAAGAACTCATTACAGTCACTAAATATCAGATTGTGCTCCAATAGATGAACATTGAATTCACCTCCTTTAAGGGTTTCATAGCATTTTTCAAGGTGGAAAGCAATAGGAAACACACTTGCTTTGCCTTCGCCACGCCCAAGAAGCTAGGATTGTTTGTGTTTCACTTATATGGTGATTTGACTCCGGTACCTGCTATGTTTATACTTGTAATTGCTTCCCGTTGAGGTTTAATTTCTGTGAAATCAGGACCAGAATTGAACCTCATTTTTTCCAAGAGGAGTCCCCAATTTGTCAAAAACGTCTATCTAACTGGAGTACTTTCATTTGGTTAATTAGTAAGTGCTGCCTTGTTAAGTAAATGTTTTGTGCATATTCTACACTACAGCTTCGTAAAGGAGTACAAGGTGTGCATGTATTTTCAGCAATGGGATTGTTCCTCAAGCTTCTTCACCCACAAATATGTGATAATGTGAATCTTCATCAAGAGAAGACAACAAGACTACAAAGAGGTGAATCTCCACCAAACAGGGGTACTTACCTTTAACTAAATGAAGTAAGTGCTTCTTTGTTCGGTGGAGAAATCCTCATAGTCATCTGCATCAATAACGTGTCACCAAAATCAGCTTGAAATACGCTTGAGGACCTTTTATTAAGCTGTCCATCAACGTGGGAAAGCCCAGGAAGACCTCTAAATACTACTAGGGAAAACAGGGCATGGTCAAACAGGCAGAGCTTGGAGATGATTTTGAGCATTTGCATACTTAGGGTGATTAATAGAGAGTATCATGGACACTGCTCTGATCAGAAGACAACGAGAATGAAGCCACTCATCACAGTCACCCAGATCAGCTTCCATTCCAAAAGATCAACGATGCAGTCACCTCCATTAAGGATTTCAGATTGTTTTTCAATGTGGAATATGAGAGGAAACACATTTGCTTTGCCAAGACCAACAATTTAGCAATCTGTGTTTTACACAAGGGTTTTGTGGGACCTGGGCAAAATTCAATTGGTGAGTTGGCACTCGGTCCCCCTCATCGCACCAATTTTGGCCCTGTGGACCCTATCCCCTGAGTTTTGGCCAATTTATTGGGAGAGGAAGGGGCATCGTGGCCCCCCACCTCAGACCAATTTATGGCCTGCCTCCTGTTCATTGGTGCCCTGGAGCCCACCCAGGGCACCCAGTGTGCAATGCTGGGGCCGCTGGGGAGCCTCAATACCCCTGTTAAAAATTCAGCACCCTCTCATCTGTTTCCCTGTCCACTGCACGGGTGCAGGGAAACAGATGAAAAAGTCTGCTCCCAGCAAGCAGGGGCAGTTTGAGTTTGACAGCTCCTGCTTGCTGGGAGTAGGGTTATGCTTGCTCTTGCTAGGCGGGAGCTGTCAGCTCCTTCTAAGCAAAAGCAAACAGCTATCTCCTGAAGGTGTGCCCCTTGGGAGATAGCAGGAGCAGACCCTGGGGGGTACCGGGCCCAGGCACATTTCTGGGCCAGGAGGGGGGCTACGTATCCCCCTTCCCTCTGTCAATTTGGTCATGACCTTGGGAGGTTGTGGTTCCTGAAGCCAAATATGGCCCAGGAGAAGGGCTGTGTGCCCCTCCCTTTTTGACTGTTCCTTTCTGCCCTGGGAAGCTGGCGGTCACAGGGGCAATTAGGAAAAAGGGGGGGTATGTGCTGCCTCCCCTCTTTTGTTAATTCCAAATCCCCAATAGAGGTGATGGCCCTCAGGACCTCTAAAGGCCAGAGAAGCTCTAATCATAATAATACACCTCACGGAGGTGGTGGTTTCTCGAGTTAAACTCCCCTTGAGGATGGGGGCGGCATGTTGCCCTCTTCAAATAACAAAGTACTCAGTAAGCCCCCAGGGCCAGGCCCATCAGATTTCAGCACCAGGACTGTCAGATCAGTGGAGGATCTATTATACAAATTTGGATTTTAGTTTATATCTGAAAAACTACTTAATGGATTTACACCAAATAACAAAAGGGCTGTTTCAGGAGCAAGATCTAGCTTTCTGCCAAATTTAGTGTAATTCCATCCAGAGGTTCGGGCTGTAGCCGTGTTCAAAATACCTACAGATCTGCACAGCACATACCCAAATAATATATAATGCGTATCACAAGATTAGTATCCACAAAACAGAAAATTATTCACTCCCTGCCTCCCATTTCCCCCGCATTATTAGGATGACAGGGGGACCCCGGCGGTTGGAAAGACTATCCGCCGGTCAAACAGGAGACCGGGCAGAAAAGGGGATTGATATGGTGGCAATGTCTGTAAGACACCGCCATCCACATCAGAATGGCGGTGGAGATTTGCCTTTCCATGGTGGCATTGCCACCATGGAAAGGCACGCGAAGTCTGCATGGGTGTTGGGGGTGCACATGGGGGGGTACCTATGGTACCCCCCTGTATTTGCATGCACAAAAGCCTTTCTAACATTGCGGCTGGTGCTGCTGAAAACACCGCCCGCTGCAATGTTAAAAATGGGGGAACTGCCCGCCAGTGTGGCGAGCGCATCCTAATTGTATATGCGGGACCGCAGCACAAACAGCGGGCGGTGCCATTTCGCAATGCCATCTTAATAGACCCCAAGTGTAACAGTCTGGAAAACGTTGGGTAGTGGGAGTTTAAAAATTACTATTCCCACTCCAGTGAGTGCAACAGTAGGGAAAGTGTTGGATAGCGAGTGGATAAAAATTACTATTCCCACTCCAGCAAGTGCAACAGTAGGGAAAGTGTTGGATAGCGTTTGGGAAAAATGTACTATTCTTACTCCACCAAGTGTAACAGTAGGGAAAGCGTCAGATAGCGGGAGGGTAAAAATTACTATTCCCACTCCAGTGAGTGCAACAGTAAGAAAAGTGTTGGATAGTGGGAGGGTAAAAATTACTATTCCCACTCCAGCGAGTGTAACAGTAGGGAAAGAGTTGGATTACGGGTTGGGTAAATATTACTATCCCCACTCCAGCGAGTGAAACAGAAGGGAAAATGTTGGATAGCGGGTGAGTAAAAATTACTATTCCCACTCCAGCGAGTGCAACAGTAGGGAAAGTGTTGAATAGCGGGTGTGAATAATTTACTATTCACCCTCCACCAAGTATAACAGTAGGGAAAGTGTTGGATAACGTAGGAGATTAATTTAGTATTCCCATTCCTGCAATATAATTAAAATTAACAATTAATTAATCAAAACAAATAATTTACCTCCCACCATATTCCCCAATAAACATCACAACCAATATTGTAAAATATTCATTAATTAACATAATTAATGATCAAATAATTAATTAACTAATAACACTTGTTTTCCTATACTTATCATGAGAGTTCTTCAGAGGCCACACCTCTTTATTTCATCACTCAGCAAACACGCCTCCTGGCACACTGATGGTTAATGGATGAAGTCCCCTTGCCTCCTAAGGGTCCTTGGGCGCCAGAAACCCCTCCTGTTACCTCTAGTAAGTCTAACACTGTGGATTGCTGAGAGGTCTTCGAAAGCCACACCACCTTTCTCCACCACTTTGCAATCACACCTCCTGGCACACTACATGTTAGGTGATGAAGTCCCCTTGCCTCCTGATGGTCTTTGGGTGCATGAAACCCCTCCTGTTACATCCAGGAATTCCCACACTGTGGGATTTCTGAGAGATCTTCGGAGGCTCAGTGGAAACCCCGCGCACAACATCCTAACACAGCCCTCCAAGCCCTACTAAATTATCTGTAAGGGCCAAATGCCACAATCAGACGATCTGGAGCATCTGCCGCTGGGGCCACTGATACTTCCAGCGGCTGCTCTGCTGTGATATCGGCAATACCCATCCCTGGCAATAACACCTCAAGATGGCGCCCGAGGTGAAACGGAGGTAGAAGTGGGGGGGCCGCGGTGAAACGGACCGACGTTATGAGGTAACAATGCGGGGGCCGCGACATCAGGAGCTCCCTGCTGCTCTTTCATCTTCCACTGCGGGTGCCCGCAGCTGGTGCAGCCCGTGATCGCCGGATCTGCAGCCTCCATCCGCCTGTGTGACCCGACCGCATTGTGTGTATGGGGGTCCGTGGCCAAAGCGGAAGGGCGGGACAGGTTACACGACCGGGAGAGGATTTTAATTACAGCGCTCACCCCTTACACATGAGAACGCCGCTAACCCCCCCCCCCCCCCGGGGAGAGCCAAGATAGACATCAGCTTTTTGTCGAGCATGAAAGCTGGGTGGAGACCTAGGGATTTATTTTAACACCCCTCCAACTAATGATATGGGTGGACTCTGGTGCCCAGTACAGGAGCATGGGAGCATTTAGACCAGGGATCATGTGTGTGCAGCAGTGGTGAAAAGAGGTGCAAATACTGAAGATGCTCCTCCTTTGGACTGTCTGGCTCCTTTTACCCTCTTGTTCTTCCTCCGTTGGGTCGGCTTCCTGGTTTTCTTTGGACTTGGCCCTCGTAACTTTTGGACTAGAACTCGTGTGCACCCTGCCATTTTGGGACCCTCTCCTGTTGTCGTTCTTGCCCTGGATGCATCTTGCCATGTTGCCATTGATGCCCACGACCCAGTTCCACCATTATGTTGCTTCTTGTCCTTTCCTTTTGTCCTTTGGATTACATCCTGCTGACCTTCAGACATTTCACTTACGCTGGACTGCCTTATCTCTTTCTCCCCCTCAGGTCCCCCTCTCTCCTCTCACCAATCTCAGCCTTCAACTCTTCTCCTCCACATACTGCTCTCAACCCTTTTTATTTAATTTTTTATTTTATTTCTCTTTTCACTCAGCAAATATGTGATATATACTTGTCCAAGCCGAATCTCTGGTAAAATGTAATCCTGAGAAAATCTACTATTTGTAAATATATGTATCTAGAGATAACTCTAACCACTAGTATATGTAGTAGACCTTTGTACTCACTACTATTCCTACGTGATTCTTAGAGTTTATCCATTTGTATCTCTTCCTTTGATTGACTTTACAACTTGTACCTTTGCAATTTTTTCTATTTGTAGCTCTTCCCTGTGTGACTTTACAACTTGTACATTTGCAATTTTTTTTCATGTTTGTATCTTTTATTTAACTCATGTAATCCTAAGTCCTTATGTATCGCAACTGGTTCTTTTGTAAAGCGCTCTGACACCTTCGGGTAATGTTCGCGCTATAGAAAATCGCATTACATAAAATAAAAAATAAATAAAACTACTCGGCAATGGTGCATTCTGGTGCATTACTATTTGGGAGATGAAGTTCCCTTGAATACCTAGGGTCCTTGGGGGCCAACAAGCCCTCCTCTTACCTCCAGTAAGTCCCACAGAGTGGGATTGTGGAGAGGTTGTCGGAGGCCACACCCACTTTCTCCACCACTCTGCAAACATGGCTACCAGTTAGAAAATCATACTTTAAAAAACCAAAGGCTACAGAGATGGCAAAGTTAGGAAATAGATTTTGAAAAACCTTAGAAATTCACTGAAAAAAACAAAGGTTACAGGGACGTTAATATTAGGCTCAGATTTTACTCATACAAAACCATAGAAATTCATCACTTACGCCTCCACAATGCACTGCTTATGACCTCACATATTACATCACTGATGACGTGGTCAGTGACATCCCTGATGACATCACTGGTTACATCTCAAATGACCAAAGATTATGGTTCATGAAAATACACCAAGAGAATGGAAAGTTAAATGTCTTCTTTGGATTACAGCACAAGATGTCCCAACCACTAGCTGATAAAGAAAGCATGGCTTCAGGCCTAGCCGGAAAACCTGAGTAACTTCAGCTTTTAAACTTTTAGATGAAGCTGTCAAAATATCCATATTTGTCAGTAAAGAACACTACATTTAAATAATATAATTTCATTTTTAATCCAACAAGCCCTCCAGTTACCTCCAATAACTCGCAAACAGTGGGTTTGTTGAGAGGACTTCTGAGGCCACGCTCTCTCTTCTCCACTACTCTGGAAACACACCTCCTAGTGCACTGCTGGCTGGGGGATCAAGTCCCCTTGGATGTTGAGGGTCCTCGGGGGCCAGGAACCCCTTCTGTTACCTCCAGTAAGTCCCAAACAGCAGGATTGCTAAGAGCTGGTCGGAGACCCCGCCCCCTTCTGCCACCACTCTGCAAGTGTGACTACCAGTTACTAAACCATACCTTAAGAAAAACAAAGGTGACAAAGATTGTGTAGTTAGGAAATAGATTTAAAAAAATCTTAGAAATTCACTGAAAAAACCACAGGTTACAGGGAAGTTATATTTAGGCTGAGATTTCCCTTGCACAAAACCAGTGAAATTTACAGGTTATTGTTACCTGAGCGAACTGTAACTTACTCCCCCTAAATGCACTGCTTATGACCTCACATATTACAATCATCATGACATGGTCAGTTGCATCACTGATGACATCACTGATAACCAGACCTCAGTGCCATTGTTCTAACTCATTATATAACATATGTTTAATTGACTTCCCCCAATTAGCATAGGCCCACTTACCTATATGTTCCTCATATATGGTGCCAATGGTACCCAGGGCATTTAAGACAGAACCACCCCCCCCCCCAAGCCTGCAACATTCAATTTTACACCCTGTGTGTGATAAAGTACAAATATTTCCCAGCCTGCCGCTGCAGCCTGGAACAGCTGTTTTACAATTAATATTTCGACTTTTCCATTTAAAGCAATGGCAAAGTCCCCACTTCGCTTAACAATATATATATATATATATCTCCCCTAAGGAAGGCATATGGAGCCTTAAGGAAGGGAGCTGAATATTATTAAATAGGGCATATAATGTTAATATGCCCAAAAAGCAAAACTTCTAAATTGTCATTTTTGCTGGGGAAAAATTAGTAGAACCATTGGCTAAAACAGCGTCACCGGCTAACCTCTCAGTCCAGCTAATTCTGAATGGGACTACTAAAATAGGTATTTCAAGGTATTAAATTAATTGTGACCTTAAATACAACTTAATGGCCAAGTCAGATTTAATGTCACTATTAAGGAAAGGAAACGTTTAGAAAGTTGTCACTATGCTGCCCAGTTTTTCCAGGGAATTTGCATAGTTGCTGGTCACCAGCCATCTTGAAAGAGAGGCTGCACTGACTGCTGGACTGAACCCACTGCACCTCGGGCTAGCAAAGAGAGGGCTGTTCCTGTTGTGGAAAGTCACTCCCGAGCCACAGACCAACGGAGTTACTACATGGGTCAGTCAGCTGATCCCCTGGAACCAGCACCAGGGCTAACAAAGCGGAAGAAGCCTACTTCCTCCGCGTTTCCTGAGTGCTGCAGGGAAGGGCGGGGCCTAGCTGCGATGCCGGCTTTTTTCTTTTCTTTTTATTTTACAAGGGGGCTGTGTGGCTCCTCTTCTTTTACAATAATTGGGGCCCTGGGGACCCATCCCCCAAGGCTTGCTCTTTTTTTAACTTTTTTAAAATAAAATAAGAAGGGGCCACGTGTTCCCCTCCCAAGGCCAATTTTGGCCGCGGGGACCCTATCCCCTGGGGCATGGCCACATATATATATTTTTTAATATATTTTTTAAGGAGGGGGGCTGCGTGGCCCCCCTCCTGAGGCCTCTATTTTCCCCAAGGACCCATCCCCCGAGGCAGTGCCTCTTTTATTTTTTTATTGAGGTAGGGGGGCCCGGGCCACTTTTAACCCCAGGACCCCATCCCCTTGGACCGGCATTGCTTTTCCACACGGGAAACTGCTGACATGTAGCTCTTCATGTGGAAAAGCAATCCTGTTTTGGATTTTGGAAGTCCGCTTCCAAAATCCAAAGCAGAGTTTGCTATGGTAGGGCGGGAGCCGTGCTTCCGCACTACTATAGCAAACAGTAGTGTCCCAGGGTGGGCACCCCGGACACTGCAGGAGCCAGCCCTTGGGGGTGGTGGTCCCCAGGGCCATCAAGGGCTCCAGGAGGGGAGCCGCATGGCCCTCCTCCCTCCATTTCAAAACCCGGTGGTGGTGGTGGTCGCCGGGGGTCCGCTATGGCTGATATACTAACTATGCTTGACCGTAAAAAATCATGCTTTTTGATTCTTCTTGACCTGTCCTCCGCCTTCGATACGGTCAAGCACGACAACCTCTTGTCTCTACTGAAAAGAAGGATGGGCTTCTCAGGCACTGTGCTACAATGGTTCTCTTCCTTCCTGAACAATAGATCTCAAAGATTCAAGATGAAAAACTCACTCTCAAAACCTTCCATGGTCACTCTTGGTGTGCCTCAGGGATCGTCCCTCTCACCCATTCTTTTTAATCTCCTAATGGAGCCTCTGGCGAATGCATTGAAATCAGCAAAATTCTATATCACCTGTACGCGGATGACACTCAGTTATACCTGAAAATCACCTCACCTGATGACTTCATTGCTCTTAACACTACGCTTCTGAACACGCAAAGCTGGCTCACTAACAACCACCTGATGCTGAACACCAAAAAAAAACTGTATTGATTCTCATCTCACCTCCAAATCACACTCCTAAGATAGACCTCTGGTTAAAATATTTAACCTCCTTTGACTGTGTCCCCCTCATCATAGACTCCGCAAAATCCCTAGGTGTCCATTTGAATATGCAGTGGCACATTTCTATTGCCACCAAGGGAATAATCACAAGATGAGTATATTAAGGAAACTCAAACCCTTCCTCCCTCAGGCTGATCTAAAAATTGCAGTACAAGCACTAGTCTTACCAAGACTAGACTACGGAAGCTCCACCCTAGCTGGTGTCCCTAAATACAGACTTGCTCCGCTGAGAGCAGCCCTGAATGCTGCGGCTAGACTGGTTTCAGGAACTAAAAGAAACAGTCACATTTCACCAACTTTGAAAGGACTGAATTGGTTGCCTTATGAGGCAAGAATACACCTTAAAGTGGCTTGCATGACGCATAAAGCAATTCACAACAGTACACCTAGTTACCTGCCGCTAAAGTTGGAAAAATGTGGAGGTTGCAGACAACTACGAAGTGCAAGCACTTTCCTTCTGAAACCCCAATCCTTCCAGAAGAAGAGAACAGGCTGTAGAGCTTTCTCAGGGATTGCACAGAAGATTTGGAACTCTCTACCAACACTTGGACGTGGAATCGCCTCCTTCACTATTTTCAGAAAAGAAGTAAAAAGACTACTAATGAACAAATTCATGTCCTAAGTTTAAGTACAGGATGTAGTTGAGTTTAAGATTTTCATCAAAACCCTTGTTGCCCTATAATTGTATGCAGTTCAATACTAGCTGGATGTTGATACGCTTGATCATCCATGTGTGTGTTTGTACATGTGTATGTACATGTGTATACATATATATGTGTATGTATATGTGTATGTATGTATATATGTGTATGTATATATATGTGTATGTATATGTATATATATATATATATATCGTGAACAAGGGAATTCAGTTCCCGAAACGCGTCGAGTGCGTTGTGAATAAACACAAGCTATTTGAACAGAGCTGTTGGCCTGGACATCGTTCTTTTGGAGACTGTGTGAACGATTGCTGTGAATATATATATATATATATATATATATATATATATATATATATATATATATATATATATATATATATATATATATATATATATATATTTGTAATGCAAAGGCTTTCAGCTTTTAGAAAAGCACTCCACAGCATTTCAGGATTCACCTTATTTATTGGCATACTGAAGGTGGCTTCAAATCCGTCATTTAAACTTGCTTGCCAACGCGTTTCTGAGCTGTCTGCTCCTTCGTCCTGGGCTCCGGCAGTTCGGTGTGTTTAACTGTTCACAGTCCTGGCTGCTGTCTTTAGTAGTAGCAGTTGTAGGCGTCACAGCCTTGTCGCTTGGGTTGTTGGGACATGTAGTACAGTCTTATTAAATACCCACAGTGGGTTCCGTTATTGCCGTTTTATTTTGCAAGATCACAGGGGTTGAATCCGGCACCGCTGTGATGATTAAGGCACTTCAGTGTGCCCCGGTGTTTGATTCCATCTTCAAAATTCACCAAACGCTGTGCCGTATGTTAGACCACTGGAAAGTCCTGGTCTACGGCCCCTTACTCCAGAGGCTCCCTCCTTCATTACACCTGGGTGGTGCTTTTCCAACGACGAAGCTGTTGTGTTAAATGTTTGTAATGCAAAGGCTTTCAGCTTTTAGAAAAGCACTCCACAGCATTTCAGGATTCACCTTATTTATTGGCATACTGAAGGTGGCTTCAAATCCGTCATTTAAACTTGCTTGCCAACGCGTTTCTGAGCTGTCTGCTCCTTCGTCCTGGGCTCCGGCAGTTCGGTGTGTTTAACTGTTCACAGTCCTGGCTGCTGTCTTTAGTAGTAGCAGTTGTAGGCGTCACAGCCTTGTCGCTTGGGTTGTTGGGACATGTAGTACAGTCTTATTAAATACCCACAGTGGGTTCCGTTATTGCCGTTTTATTTTGCAAGATCACAGGGGTTGAATCCGGCACCGCTGTGATGATTAAGGCACTTCAGTGTGCCCCGGTGTTTGATTCCATCTTCAAAATTCACCAAACGCTGTGCCGTATGTTAGACCACTGGAAAGTCCTGGTCTACGGCCCCTTACTCCAGAGGCTCCCTCCTTCATTACACCTGGGTGGTGCTTTTCCAACGACGAAGCTGTCGTGTTAAATGTTTGTAATGCAAAGGCTTTCAGCTTTTAGAAAAGCACTCCACAGCATTTCAGGATTCACCTTATTTATTGGCATACTGAAGGTGGCTTCAAATCCATCATTTAAACTTGCTTGCCAACGCGTTTCTGAGCTGTCTGCTCCTTCGTCCTGGGCTCCGGCAGTTCGGTGTGTTTAACTGTTCACAGTCCTGGCTGCTGTCTTTAGTAGTAGCAGTTGTAGGCGTCACAGCCTTGTCGCTTGGGTTGTTGGGACATGTAGTACAGTCTTATTAAATACCCACAGTGGGTTCCGTTATTGCCGTTTTATTTTGCAAGATCACAGGGGTTGAATCCGGCACCGCTGTGATGATTAAGGCACTTCAGTGTGCCCCGGTGTTTGATTCCATCTTCAAAATTCACCAAACGCTGTGCCGTATGTTAGACCACTGGAAAGTCCTGGTCTACGGCCCCTTACTCCAGAGGCTCCCTCCTTCATTACACCTGGGTGGTGCTTTTCCAACGACGAAGCTGTCGTGTTAAATGTTTGTAATGCAAAGGCTTTCAGCTTTTAGAAAAGCACTCCACAGCATTTCAGGATTCACCTTATTTATTGGCATACTGAAGGTGGCTTCAAATCCGTCATTTAAACTTGCTTGCCAACGCGTTTCTGAGCTGTCTGCTCCTTCGTCCTGGGCTCCGGCAGTTCGGTGTGTTTAACTGTTCACAGTCCTGGCTGCTGTCTTTAGTAGTAGCAGTTGTAGGCGTCACAGCCTTGTCGCTTGGGTTGTTGGGACATGTAGTACAGTCTTATTAAATACCCACAGTGGGTTCCGTTATTGCCGTTTTATTTTGCAAGATCACAGGGGTTGAATCCGGCACCGCTGTGATGATTAAGGCACTTCAGTGTGCCCCGGTGTTTGATTCCATCTTCAAAATTCACCAAACGCTGTGCCGTATGTTAGACCACTGGAAAGTCCTGGTCTACGGCCCCTTACTCCAGAGGCTCCCTCCTTCATTACACCTGGGTGGTGCTTTTCCAACGACGAAGCTGTCGTGTTAAATGTTTGTAATGCAAAGGCTTTCAGCTTTTAGAAAAGCACTCCACAGCATTTCAGGATTCACCTTATTTATTGGCATACTGAAGGTGGCTTCAAATCCGTCATTTAAACTTGCTTGCCAACGCGTTTCTGAGTTGTCTGCTCCTTCGTCCTGGGCTCCGGCAGTTCGGTGTGTTTAACTGTTCACAGTCCTGGCTGCTGTCTTTAGTAGTAGCAGTTGTAGGCGTCACAGCCTTGTCGCTTGGGTTGTTGGGACATGTAGTACAGTCTTATTAAATACCCACAGTGGGTTCCGTTATTGCCGTTTTATTTTGCAAGATCACAGGGGTTGAATCCGGCACCGCTGTGATGATTAAGGCACTTCAGTGTGCCCCGGTGTTTGATTCCATCTTCAAAATTCACCAAACGCTGTGCCGTATGTTAGACCACTGGAAAGTCCTGGTCTACGGCCCCTTACTCCAGAGGCTCCCTCCTTCATTACACCTGGGTGGTGCTTTTCCAACGACGAAGCTGTCGTGTTAAATGTTTGTAATGCAAAGGCTTTCAGCTTTTAGAAAAGCACTCCACAGCATTTCAGGATTCACCTTATTTATTGGCATACTGAAGGTGGCTTCAAATCCGTCATTTAAACTTGCTTGCCAACGCGTTTCTGAGCTGTCTGCTCCTTCGTCCTGGGCTCCGGCAGTTCGGTGTGTTTAACTGTTCACAGTCCTGGCTGCTGTCTTTAGTAGTAGCAGTTGTAGGCGTCACAGCCTTGTCGCTTGGGTTGTTGGGACATGTAGTACAGTCTTATTAAATACCCACAGTGGGTTCCGTTATTGCCGTTTTATTTTGCAAGATCACAGGGGTTGAATCCGGCACCGCTGTGATGATTAAGGCACTTCAGTGTGCCCCGGTGTTTGATTCCATCTTCAAAATTCACCAAACGCTGTGCCGTATGTATGTATGTATGTATATATGTGTATGTATATATATGTGTATGTATATGTATATATATATATATATATCGTGAACAAGGGAATTCAGTTCCCGAAACGCGTCGAGTGCGTTGTGAATAAACACAAGCTATTTGAACAGAGCTGTTGGCCTGGACATCGTTCTTTTGGAGACTGTGTGAACGATTGCTGTGAATATATATATATATATATATATATATATATATATATTAGTTATAGTTAGGATTTTTTTCAATGTTAAATCTCAACATTCTATTTGGAATAACTTTGGCGCCGGTTGACGAATCTGCCTGAAGATTTCCTGAAAATGGCCTTGCGGCGCCCCGGTCCTTCCCTGAAAGTTTGGGGGGGATTTGTCAAGCGGGGTCTGAGATAAAAAAGAGGGGTCCCAAAACATGTTTTCCCCATGTTAATTTCCATCGGGCGGTCGACATCACTTTTAGCCCGAACAGCTGAATGGATTTCCACCAAACTTGGCAAAATTGTAGGGACTGGTAGCCCGATGTGCCTTTGCTATGTCTCAAGATATGTGCTTCAGTGGATTTTGAGTAATTTAGGTTCAAAAAAATATATATATCTATAGCAGCGCCCCGGTACGCGCACCGGGGAGCGCTCCGGGCGCGCCACGCGACTTGCGCACGGAAAGCTGATTGGCTCTCGGGTGTCTGTAAACATTAGAAACAGTCCGGAGCAGCCGCCATCTTGTGTCTCTGTAGGATCGATACACAAGAGGTGGTCAACACAAAGGGGGAAATGACCATAAGGGGAAGGGTAGACCCCCCCTGACCCCCTAGGTTTGATGTGGGGGCTATAAAAGGATCCCGCTGGACAAAAAAAAGATTTTTTTTTATTTGCGCTGGGGGAGCGCCCGGTATGCGCACCAAGGAGTGGACCGGGGAGCGAAGCATGGGGAAAATCCAGGGCCTTATTTATGAAGGCCTTGCGACAGTTTTGCGCCGCCGGTGGGTCACTTTTTGTGACGCACCAGCGGTGTAAAAAATGCGCCTTGTGCCATATTTAAAAAGTGACGCATCTAGGTAGATGCGTCACTTTTTGAACCCCTGCGCCACATTATACCTGCGTCAGGTATAATGTATGCAGAGGGGGCGTTCCCCGCAAAAAGCCTCGTAATAGTGACGCAGTGAAATCTATGAGATTTCACTGCGTCACTTTTAGGACGCTGTTGCGTCAAAATCTTGCGCCTGCCTCACAGCAGGCGTAAGACTGATGCAAGCCCTTTCACATGGGGCTTGCCCCATGTGAAAGGACGCAATACTGGAGTTGCGTCACTTTTGTGACACACTCCAGCAATGCGTCACTTTTGCGCTTACAGATACGTCAGAAATACTGACGTATCTGTAACTCCTTGCGACATGATGCGTCATACATTAAATATGATGCATCAGGAATGTTGTAAGGAGTGCGCAGTGAAAAGTGACGCATCGCTGTTTTCACGCAGCAATGCGTCACTTTTCATAAATGAGGCCCCCAGTTTATTCACTGTGTCACCTCTACGACCCTTTCTTGCGTCAATACGTCCCTTTTGCATACATTACACCTGACGTAGGAATAATGTGGCGCAGGGGCTTACAAAGTGACGCAACTACCTAGATGCGTCACTTTGTAAATATGACTGAATAAGGTGCATTTTTTACAGCACTGGTGCGTCACAAAAAGTGATGCTCCGGTGGCGTTAAAGTGACGCATGGCCTCATAAATGAGGCCTCCAGTCTTCTACTCATGCGTCATATTAAATTTATGACGTATTATGTTGGAAGTTACTACAGATACGTCAGTATTTCAGACGTATCTGTAAGCGCAAAAGTGATTCATTGCTGGAGTGTGTCACAAAAATGAAGCAACTCCAGCAATGAATCCTTTCACATGGGGCCAAGCCCCATGTGAAAGGGCCTGCACACCTGCTGTGAAACAGGCGTAATATTTGGAAGCAACAGCGTCATAAAAATGACGCAGTGATATCTCATAGATTTCACTGCGTCACCTCTACGACCCTTTCTTGTGTCAATACGTCCCTTTTGCATACATTACACCTGACGTAGGAATAATGTGGCGCAGGGGCTTACAAAGTGACGCATCTACGTAGATGCGTCACTTTGTAAATATGACTGAATAAGGTGCATTTTTTACAGCACTGGTGTGTCACAAAAAGTGACGCTCCGGTGGCGTAAAAGTGAAGCATGGCCTCATAAATGAGGCCTTCAGTCTTCAACTCCAGCAATGCATCTTTTCTTACCCTTCCACACCCCCGTTCCTTTTCAACATTTTCTTTGAATATCCACATTCCCCATATTCACTCTCCTTCTCCTTACTTTCCTTCCCAACACTCACCTTCTTTCAGTCCCCCTACTTCACTTCCTTTCTCCTCGCATACCTTTCTGTTCTTTCTTACTCATTTTCCTTTCCATTATCAATGCACTCCACTTCACTTACTCTTTTTCATTTTTTTAAAAATATAGCTCTTTGATGAGAATTGGAGGTAGTGCTGAAAAGAACTTTTTTTTTCTTATTTTTTTTAAGAACAGAAACAAAAACAGGGAATGGAAACTGCTCAACAGGAGCAAAAAACCCCCCAAAAATTAGGGCTGGGAACGGCAGTGATGGTTCTCCAATGCTCGAACCATGAGCAGGACACTTTGCTCCCCATAGGTAAGGAGTTGATCACAGTATCTGCATTTAACAACACCTTTGTTGAATGCAGGTTGTATATTAGGAACCAGCTCCTGCGATCGCCCCCTTCCAGAAGTAGTTGCTCCTCAGGTGGATGTAGAGGCCCCATCACTGGGAACCTCTTGTGCCAGAGCCCTGACACTTTCCTGGGCAAAATTCTGGGGGTGCCTCCTCTCCACATGCCGTATCATTGTGAAGTTCCCAAAAGAATATTTTTTTTTGGGGTCACCCCGTGACAGGACTTGTTTGCAGATCCTGCACTCCACTTTTGGAGCATTCACCTTTTTCTGGTTTGGTGGTATTGAAAAAAATTTCCAAATGAAATGTTCCTTCACCTTTGGCTGAGGAGGCTCTTCATCAATGAATTCAGGCTCCTCTTCACTGCTGGATGGTCTGGCAGCCATGATTAACCCAGAAAGATGCAAGAGCAAAAAGCCAGGTCTTTCAGTCACAAAAGTGAAAGAAGAAGTGAAGGAAATGGGTGGGGATTTCATTCTTTGTAAAAAAAAAACTGTTAGGAACCAATGAAAAGTGTTATTTTAAGGTCACATGACTTGACGCGCTGACGCTGCGCGCACCGGAGCGCTTCCGGGTGCGCACACACGGCGCAAACGTAGGCGCTTCCGGGGCGCATACGCGGCCCAAACGTAGGCGCTTCTGGGGCACATACGCGGCGCGAACGTAGGCGCTTCCGGGGCGCATACGCGGCGCGAACGTAGGCGCTTCCGGGGGCGCTTACACGGCACGCCGAAGTGACGTTTTGATAGTTTCACGGAAATGCAAAATCATTATCATTTCCTTATTAAAAAAAACTGCTTTTATATGTATGGTACTAAATGTCTTGCGTTAATATTTACTTTTCATTCATATTTTTTTTCACGAACGAAAGTAGCGCTCTGGGTGCGCTTTCTAGAGAGCTTACCGGAGCGCGCACCCAGAGCGCCCCAGGAAAAAATGATTAAAAAAAATAAAATAAAAAAATAATAATTACAACTTACTCAAAACAGCAAATTTATAAAAAAATCGTAGGTTAGAACCTCGATAAAGAAAGGAATTAGCTTTTAATAAACCTATGAAATTCACTGAAAAAACCATAGGTTTCACACCAGTTATAGTTAGGAATTAGCATTTAACACCTTCCATGCTAATGACAAGGTCAACTCGTCAAGAGTTTTACCTGCCCTGTGCTTATGACGAGTTGACCTTGTCACAAACAATGGGAAAATGTAAACAGCAGCACCCAGCGGGAAAACCACTTCCACCCAAGGTGTTAAAAAACCTATTAAATTCACTGAAAAAACCATAGGTTTCACACCAGTTATAGTTAGCTGGAAATTTTCCTGACATAACACCAATGAAATTCCACGTTATAGTTAGTTGAACTCACTATAACTTGCGCGTGTAATGCACTGCTGATGACATGACATATTACATCACTCATGACATGGTCAGTGACATCACTCTTGTTTTTCATATACAGAGTCACAAGATGGCTGGTAACACTTCCTGGTTCGGAGTGTAGACAGCCAATTCGAATAAAGCTCATGATCGGGAGGGTTTGCGAATCCACCACGGCCATAGATATGGAAACTTTTATTTTTGAATTTCTCACCAACTACTGATCGGATTTACACCATTTAAAAAAAGTTGCTTTCTGAACCAAGCATTACCTTTTTGCCAAATTTGGGGTAATTCCGTTCAGCAGTTCGGTTGTAGCCTTGCCTAAAGTTTCCTATGGGAAATTGATTTTTTGACTCTTATTTTTTGAATTTCTCAGCAACTTCTGAACGTATAGACACCATTTAAAATAAAGGTTGGTCGCTTTCTGAACAAAGCACTACCTTTTTGCCAAATTTGGGGTAATTCCTTTCAGCAGTTCGGGCTGTAGCCTTTCTCAAAATTTCCTATGGAAATGAACACACGAAAAACGTGTTTTGGGACCCCTTTTTTTTCTCAGCCCCCGATTGACGAATCACCCAAACTTTCAGGATGGGAGCTGACCTGGATAGACTTTTTTAGGGAGAATTTCGTGAAGATTTATCAAACAACGCCAAAGCTATTAGCAAATCATGACTTTTTAAACCGTTGCTGCTTGCAAGCACAGGTGTTGTCATCTAAAAAAACGTATATTGGAACATATCAGAGCAGTGACTAACAAAGAAGCTGTAGCATGGCCAAGCATATGGAAAAGGACCATAACAGGGACTGGGAACAAATTTCATACTATGCAATGGATAATGTACCACAGGCAAAAAGACGAAGTGGAATGGAAAAAGAATTGAGACAGTTGGAGTCCCAATACATTATTTCTTTCTAAAGAATACATCTCAATTAATTAAACAAGGATGAGGAACTTCATATACATTCATAAAATCAATGGGAGGCTGACCAAAATCAAACATGAAAATCAAACAATTTGTGTTTAACTCCTGGTATAATAAAAATTGTAAACAATAGTTTAAATGAGTGAATGATAGCCACAATTCACAGCAGCACATCATTTCTTTTATTAAAAGGTACTCATAGGGAATCAGTATTGGGGTAGAAATGAATGGACCATACTCCAAATTCTCATCCCCAAACCACAGATAGCCCACCAGAGGCACCATAGGGCATGATAATGTAAAAATCAATATTAATGACGTCACATTACATGTACATGAAAGAGTAAAAATGGTTAATGTCATGAAAGGATCACCCAAAACAAAATTGTACGACATGAACAAGAAGGAAAGGACATAAAAAGGCAGGCTAAAATAATATAAAGACTTCATAAAGAATAATCGGCACTGAGATCACTTTAGACTACGACAATCAGAAATCCACAAAAAAGTAGCATGATCACCTTGGAAAACTAATCTAAATGTTACTTCAAATAATGGGTTTTCTCTTTCACAAAATTGAATCATACTTGAACTGAATACATGCAAGAGGAACACAACATGGAGAAACAAAATTGTGTATTTAAAGTTTAAATTGTACAATGTAGAGCAGTAAATTAAACTCCACTCTGCAGGTGGTAGAGAGGCTGGGTGCATCTCTGGACCAAGCCTGCAACTCTATTGAGGGCCGCATAGACAAACTCACAATGGACTTTACCCTCCTACACATCTATCATTGCAAGCTTGCAGATAAGGTTCACGACATGGCACAGAATTGACAGACACCTGTTGGCCCCCATTGGAGACATCTGCCCTGCTGGGCACTCTCCATGAGTTGCTGCTAGTTTCAATTTCCAAACCTGATGGAGACCCTGAACAGTTGGACTCATAACGGTCGCTTGCACTTTTAAAGACTGATTATAAAATTCTGCCAAAAATACTGGCTGTTCGCCTGGCTCCCACGGTCCATCTCAGTCCAACTGTCTGAAGCTAGACACCAACAAGACCAAAGTAGTGATCTATGGAAAGAGCTCCTCAACGTGCGACTCAACCTGGTGGCCAGCAGAACTAGGACTGACACCGGGGACGTGGCCAGGCGGCCGACCAAGATGGCCGCGCAGCGCTGAAGCTCTGCCGGACGATTACAGCAACTGCGTCCTATTGCACGATTATGCATGATAAATGCAGTTAGAAACAGATCCCCACATAACTCGAGAAGAGGTGACTCCGTGATGCCGGATAGCCCCTGAGATGAACAGAATTCACTCGAACTGAGCCTAGAACCAGATCGAGGAAGGAGTCAACCGCTGCGACGCAACACGGCCTAGTGGAAGGCCCGGCCTCTACCTGTGCTCAAGTACAAGCTCCTGGGGCACAAGAAAGAAGGTACAGGGTCCCGCTCTGGCTGTGAGCGAGGTGAGTGTGCTCTGTGCGTGTCTCCCCCTTCAGTTCCTGCCGAGCACTCATCTGTCCCGCTTGGGTTGGGGCGAGCCTACTTGATCTGTACTGCTCCCGGAGGCCCTGTGGTGATAGGGACTGCGGGGGAGCCTGGGACGCGGCAGCCCAGCTGTAAGTATAGCCCTGCAGGGAGGGGAACGCCATGGCTTGGGACTGTGCCTCTGGCCTAAATAGGGCGAAATTAGTTATTTCTTGCCCTGGGAGCTGGGAGGAGACCCGTACTACAATCCCACACACACCATAGTTCTGACCCGAGGGGGAAAGCTTCCTAGTTGCTTCGACTAAACGAGTGCCACGGACAGATGCAACCATCCACTGGCCGCGAGGGAGGAAATTACCCAGCTGCTTTGTCTAAAGGCTTGCTACAGACAGAAGCTACCATCCACTGGGCACATGCATGAAAGCATGGGTCGTAAGACCCATAGCAAAGGATTTTGCAGTTTGGAAAGGCCGCAGAGAAAGTGCAGGAAACAAGTACCAACAAGGTGGTAGGCGGATAAAAGGCCGCCCCTGCATGCGTTCCTTCTACAAGCCTGGCTTTCCTGTTACAAGAGCCTAAAGGCCAGCTTCAGAGCATTAGATGGCTAGTTCGATGCCCAGGAAAAGAGTTTGGACAATATGGGGGCCAAAATCGAAGTGCATGATAAGCATTAGGACACAGTGTAAGAGATGGTTTCAGATTTAGGGGATGGGACAGCCCAATCCACTAAGCGCTTGGAACACATGAAAAAGTTCCTCAAGGTCTTTGCTATCAAAAACAAATATTTGGAGGCGCACAGAAGGCGTAATAACATTCACATTCTTGGGGTCCCTGAATCGGCCAACACTGGCTGAATTGACCTATTTGTTGAAACTTTACTATCGGATCTCTTTGGTAAAGACACTTTTCACGCCTGGCTTTGTTGTTGAGCTCGCACCCCGCTCCTTGGGCCCTCGCCCCAATATTAGCATGTGGGCCCTACAGACCACTTTCCCTCTTAAACTTAAATTACTACATTTTGGCCAAAATGATTGCTTTAAGGCTTGCTCTGTTGCTAGAAAGAATAATTTCCCCTGCCCAGTCGGGTTTTTGTCCCCCACAGATCTGCCTCCCTAAACTTGAGAACCTTGTTTGCGGTATTGCAAAGGATAGCTCCGAAAGTCCCAGCTGCAGCTTCGGAGCTATCCTTCCTAGATACCTAGAAACCAAAAAAACCTTTGACTCCCTAGAGTGGACCTTTTTCCTTGCGGTGATGAGGAGAATGGGTATGCCCAAAGGTTTTATTGACTTCACAGCGCTGTTATATGCCACCTCGACTGCGAGACTGGGCTTAAATGGCACGTTATCTCGTTCATTTGCTCTCTCATGTGGCACTAGCCAAGGTTGCCCTCTATCGCTTCTACTTTTTATATTGGCTATGAACCCCCTGGTTAGACATTTTCAAGATAGGCATTTACAGAAAGGACTCCAGTTCAAGACAGGCCCTTTCCTTATATTGCTATACGCGGACGATATTATTCTATACATTCGGACCCCACAGACTAACCTCGAGCCTCTGATAAGAAATATATGTTTTGGCCAGTTTTCTGGCTTGGGCATCAACTGGAATAAGATATTCCCTCTCACGAGCAGTGCCAAGCCATGGAGCTTTGATTTCCATCTCGAATGGTGTAACGACTCGACCAAATATTTCGGAATATATATCCACACGAATACAGAACAAATAATCTGATTTAATTTTGGCCAGGTTATGCACAAACTGGAACTGCAGGTAGAGAGATGGTTGCGGCTTCCCCTCTTGATTGCAGGCCAGGTGGCATTGATAACAATGATAGTCCTCCCCAAATGTTTGTACTTATTTAACAATATCCCGATACCACTCCTGAACAGATTCTTTTTGACATTGCGCTCGCACCTTATCAGGCTGGTCCTGGGGGGGCAAGAGACCTAGGGTTAGCTGGAAGGTTATGACCCTGCTGCACATTCGAAACCTTCAGTTATATTACCTAGTTGCACAATGTAGTTATGCACACTCCTGGTTTCACCGAGATGCTAGAATGCCATACTTTAGACCGGAGGCAGATTTAGTCCTGCCTGTTTCACTCTATGTTGTGCTGCCTCGGGCATCCCGCGAGACCAACGAGACATTCAAACAGTGTTGACTACCTGCTGTGCTTGGAAACAATTGATTAGAACCACTGGGGCCCACATGTTATACTCTCCTCAGATCCCGATTATAAATAATTCATGGACACCCATCATGGAGGAGAAATTGGTGCAGCACACCCTTTCCAAATATGACATAGGTAAAATTGGGGACCTATTCACTAGAGGGCATACATTCTCTAGCACAGAAGAGGGAAGATTCAGCGATTCCACATTTATGGATCATTTTATCCTCAACCAGGTTTGCTCCGTACTGAGAGTGGTAACCCCGAGGTTCACTCTGGAGCCCAAGCCTTTTGTCCCACTCACCACTGTGTTTGAGAGCCCAGGGGGAGAGCATCTAGTTTCCAAACTATACAGGGCATGTGCTGCAGTGATTCCCATTGATGACGCCAAAGTCCGAGAAGCCTGGGGAACAGATCTGAGGCACCCCATCCTTGATAAGCAGTGGATCTAAGGAGATCTCCATGAACAGCCTACATAAACTGATTAATTTCAAATGTGTGCTGAGAATTTACATAACACCAGAGAAAACACACGCTATTGATCCTGATAGACCTCACTGTTGTCTGAAATGTGGGGTACCACATGCCGACTTTGCACACCATCCCTTGAAATTGTGTTAAAATTAAACCTATCGGTGTGAAGTGTTCAAAGTAATTGGAGAAATGGTAGATCTGGAGATTGCACCAACACCTGAAATTGCATTGATGGGCTTTGTGTATGGCTTCCCGAAATGGGTCCGTAAGTTTGCTGCAATTGGGTTGTTGCTGGTGAAGAGAGAGATAGCTATTAAATGTGGCTGTAAAACTGTCCCAACATTAAAAGGCTGGCTTAACAGCTTAGCATACTGCAACATAATAGTGACTTATACGCCAGCACCCTACCACAGGCATCCCGCCCGAAAGACATCTGGGGGCCCCTCAAGTGTTGCTTGCTGGCATTAAGTGCATCTTCTGATGTGCAACAAATGCATGGGAGTGTTTCCACTGTTTTGGGCTAAACTGTTTTCAGCTTGGTTTCAGTTAGTAAATTTGCGAGATGACATCTTTTGGGCAGATGAATGCTAGATATGGTTCAGTTGGAAAAGAAAAAGTCATGGTCAGGCGGGGGGTCGGGCAGAGGGAAAAGTCTTGCAAGATATGTAATAGTTGTAAGCATGGGCGAATTTTGCAAATTCACGATCCACGAATTTGCGGATTTGTGAATTTGCGATCCGCAAAATTTGCGAATTTGTGGATTTTTGTTTTTTTGCGTGTTCGCGGGGATTTTTGCATCTTTGCGAGCCGCTTGCATAGCGAAGTTACCCATGCAGTCGTTTATGGGAGAGTGAGAGAGAGATAGATAGATAGATAGATAGATAGATAGATAGATAGATAGATAGATAGATAGATAGATAGATAGATAGATAGATAGATAGATAGATAGATAGATAGAGAGAGAAAGAGAGGGAAAGAGAGAGGGAGAGAGAGAACGAGAGAAAGAAAGAGAGGCCGGATCTCTGAAGGGCCAGATTCCTGAGTTGCCCCTACAGAACATACAGCTTTTTATTTTTAGCAAAATGCATATGAAAATTGTGCTGTAAAGGTCTCTTTTAGTTTAACCCCTCCTGACAACTCAAAATGGGTGTATTTGCCATCCTCTCCCTTCTTCCTGTTTTTTATATCTGTAAGTGCTTCCTGATGAGGCTTAATTCCTTGGACAGGTGCCTCGTTGCCTACTTGTAACTATTTTCTGACCCTGCTTCAAGGGTCAGAGCAGGGTCAGAGAATAGTTGCAAGTAGGCAACGAGGCGCCAGGAAGCAATTAGCAGCAGGTGTCCAAGTTGAAGTTAATTTGTTTGTAACCCTTTTGTAAAAGGTTACAAAGAAATTAGGTTCAACTTTTGCACCTGCTGCTGTAACCCTTGCTTGGCTGAAAATTCGTCCCCACTGATTAGTGGATTTTACCGCGATTTCGCGAGATTCGCGGATCGCGAAATCGCGGAAAATCCGCAAATTCGCCCGTGAAACGGATTTTACGCCCACCCTTAAATAGTTGTCTTTTTGGCATTGTGTTTTATTGACATGTAAAATACAGTGAGTACCCATGAATCAAATGTATCTCATATGAAACTGGTACAGAAACATAAAAATAAACAAAAACTAGGACTGACACCCAACCCCAACGCCCACACTAATAACCTCAGGATCATCTCGACTACAAACTCAACATGACAGCCCAAGTGCACCCTGTCCTGCCTCATCCTTTGTCACCCTGAAAATGCTACACAAGAATTTCAGATAGCTCTCATCCAATACTCGGAGAACCCCCACTAACGCTCTTGGTACCAGCAAGTTGAACTATGGGAATATCTTCTACACCAGGCTCAACAAGTAACTCACCAGGAGGCTTCAGACCTTTCAAAATACTGTGACTACAATCACATTTAATCTCCTATGCTGTGTGCACGTCTCACCCCACCTCAAGGAGCTACTATGGCGACCTACACAAAGAGCACAATTTAAACTCCATACCTACACTTACAAAGCCCAACATAACCTTGGCCCAGCATACGTCAACAATTGTATCTGGTTTCACAAACCCTCCAGACACCTCTGCTAGGACAGATTCCTAGTTGCACAATCAATCATTCATTTGTAAAGCGCACTACATACCCGCGAGGGTCTCAAGGCGCTGGGGAGGGGGGGGGGTGCTACTGATCGAACAGCCAGGTCTTGAGTATCCTCCTGAAGGTCAGCAAGCCTTGGGTCTGTCGTAGGCTCAGTGGGAGGGTGTTCCATGTCTTGGCGGCGAGGTGGGAGAAGGCTCTCCCGCCGGATGTTGTTTTTCGGATGCATGGGGCGGTGGCGTGTGAGAGGTCGGCGGAGCATAGCTGGCGGTTGGGGATGTAGAAGGAGAGCCGTCTGTTGAGGTAGGCTGTGCCGGTCTTGTGGAGTGCTCTGTGTGTGTGGATGAGGAGCTACAAGGATATCCTCTTGTTGATGGGGAGCCAGTGCAGGTTTCTCAAGTGGGGGGTGATGTGGCCGTGTCGTGGTACATCAAGGATCAGTCGTTCTGAGGCATTTTGGAAGCGTTGTAGTCATTTGATGAGCTTGGTTGGTGCTCCTGCGTAGAGGGCATTTCCGTAGTTAAGTCTACTGCTGACGAGGGCCTGTGTGACTGTCTTTCTTGTATCTGTCAGGATCCATCTGTAGATCTTTCGGAGCATGTGGAGGGTGTTGGATCAGGAGGTGGAGACGGCGTTGACTTGCTTGGTCATTGAGAGCGTTGAGTCGAGGATGATTCTCAGGTTGCGTGCATGGTCGGTGGGTGTCGGGTTGCCCCCAGTGCCGTCGGCTACCAGGAGACGGCCCAGGCTGAAGGGTTGGAGCCGAGGATGCGGACCTCCATCTTGTCCGAGTTCAGCTTTAGCCGGCTGATCTTCATCCAGTCGGTGATGGCCTTCATTCCTTCGTGGAGGTTGGCTTTGGCGGTGATGGGTTCCTTGGTGAGGGAGATGATCAGCTGAGTGTTGTCAGCGTAGGAGATTAAGTTGAGGTCATGCTGTCGGGCGACGTGTGCGAGCGGGGCCATGTAAATGTTGAATAGTGTCGGGCTGTGGTACGCCGCAGATGATCTCGGAGGCTTTGGAACGGAATAGGGGGAGGCGGACGCTCTGGAGTCTGTCGGAGAGGAAGGAGGTGGTCCATTCCAGAGCCTTGTCTCGGATCCCTGCGGCGTGGAGGTGTGCGAGTAGAGTGTGGTGGCAGACGGTGTCGAAGGCGGCGGTGAGGTCTAGGAGGATGAGAGCTGCGGTCTCACCGTTGTCTAGCAGGGTCCTGATGTTGTTGGTGGCGGCGATGAGGGAAGTCTCTGTGCTGTGGTTGCTGCGGGACCCTGACTGGGAAGGGTCCAGGATTCTGTTTTCACATCAACACACTTATTCGGAAAACCAGATCCGGCCGCCGAGCCTTTGATTAAGCATGGAACAACCTGCTCCTACACAGCAGAGCCTCCCTTTTACTTCTTGATTTCTACAAGAAACTGAAGACCTAGATCTTTGAGTAATCACATCAGACCTGTCAAGATCGAAATCTGATTAGTGCCAGGATACCGTACTGGATTAGACTGTGCTATTCAATTCTACTGTAGCAGGGTTTCCGTTCTCCCACATAACTGTGCATAGAGACCTAGAACCTTAGTGAATTAGGGTGACCCAAAACTCAACTCAGTATCCAAAATCCCCTTACCGAGCTAGCTACAGTGTCTCATTGGTCACCATAAACTCCCAATGATTTAGACAAACCAGAGCATGAACTTAATTTACCTCAGGTATCGTGGAACACATGAACACTCTTTCGCTATATAATCATTTCAAACCAGAACGTGGAGTAACAGAGGACACGTGCACTTTTGAAATATTTATTATTCAATGCAAGGTTCTCAAACGCAGTATCTTATATAATACAAAAAGACATATTATAAGAATCAGAGTTATCAGCATAGTTACTAGTCCATAATAAGCAAACGGTGATAGCATATTATAATGCAAAAATCAATAGAAATTAATAACACCTATTTCTCGCACTCCCTAATTAGCATACTATATTATATCTAAGAAGGTCTCATTTGGGTTTTAGCAGGGCGGGCCCATACCTCTAAATATCAGGAGGAGAGGATCACATCATCTGCTGCCTGCTCTCTGCATTCTCAGTAACTCTATCTTAAACCCGCTTAGAGCCCAATGTTGGCAGCAACTGTTTTTGTGTTATGTCTAATGTGGTGCGAGGATCAGGCCTCCCAGCAACCTTGTGTTAGGTTATTCTTAGAGGGTTCAGCACTCAGTGTGCAGACAGTGTACCAAGTGTACCAAGCACGACTGATATCAGAGCAATAACATATTATTCTCAAATAAATCACATCTTTCGTCTAGGTTGAAAGCTACAATAACAATTATGTGTTGTGTGCAAACTGAAGCCGAAGGAAAATATGTCGTTTAAACATTCAATAAACTCATGCTAACTTAACACAGTATATAGAAAAGCAGTAACTATATGACACTACATAACATTAGCTGATGAACAATTTGTTTTTACCAGCCCTTTACTGGATCTTTATGAAACTAAATATATTTAAAGGCTGCTAATTTGCCAGTATCTGCCAAATTTCAAACAGATTCTCCAAAGGTCTCTACAGTTATAAGCAAATCAAGAAAATCCTTTTCAGTGTGAACTGAAACTTGACCATAATGTTTCACAAACAAATTTGGGATGTTGGATAATATTTTCTATCACAGGAAAAAAGGCATATTCCATAATTTCAGATTTCCATCCGGGCTTTTGTACTTGAAAGATGCAAATTAAGTTCCCATACAAAATTCAGCACACCAAATTTCAATCCATGAATCAGGATGGTGAGATGGTAACTTTTGGCTTTTCACAAATCGATCATACTTCAAAAAAGTTTAAAACGGATTGATGGAATTCCAATTTCTGAATTGCTGAATTAGACCGACAATGGACCAGAAGTGTGAAGGCATTGTATATTCGGTAACTATCTTAAAGTCGTTTTAAATTGTGCAATGCAAATTCATGGTTGTCAAAGGTTTAGTGATTGCTTCTCCTTTGTAACTTTCAGTGAAATGCCCAAATGGTCTGTAGCTGCTTTTGCAACTACAAAGCATGGGATGGATACCAAGCATTGAAGGCTGGCAGCCCTTCCCAAATTGTCAGCTATAAATATTTGACAGCTTGCACTCAGAATGTACAGGTTCCATGCCCAAGGCACAGCAGGCAGAGGTCACATGATTGCTGCATGCACTCCTTATGTCCAATTCCCACTGTGCTACCATAACACTAAGCGCGGTCCCTGCATTCTGGAAACAAATAAAGGAGTAACATGGGAAGGATCGCATGAGTGGCTGGTTCATGTGAGGGGCCACACAGTGACCACCCTGTTAAGTTTTAAAAAGTAAATTTTGCTGCATGGTTTACCAAAGCTCACACAGGTTTCACGGTCCTCCAGCATGACTCAAAGCTTCATGTACCATGACGCATGGTTTACAAATTTAACCCTTCTTTGGTCTCAGCGCACATACGCAGATCTGGAACTGAGTCTGTGAACTCAATCGGGCAGCTCAACAATGGACCTATAGTCTCTAAGGATTTTCCAACCCCCCACTTGGGTCCACAACCCCCCCCAAAAATAATAATAATAGAATAATAATCGTAACTATTATTATTATCATTATTATTATTCCCCCTTAGCTGCTGGGCCTCCCCCTCATCCCCTCCCCCAGAGCTAATCCTTTTTTTGGCTATTTGGGCTATAGGGCTCCATCACTTTTTTTCTAGATGAGGTATCCCCCCAAATTTGCATTATTTCTTTGCAACATCCTGGGGATGGTAAAGGTATCCAGGGTTTGTGTATTACCCTGGAGAGGACCAAGGAAATTGCCAAATTATAGCTAAATGTTGAGTTTTTTGAGAAAAAAGGGAAAAGGTGCTCCCGATAAAAGTGTCTTTCTTTTTCTAAAAAATGGCATCAGCTAACTGTTTGTGGTGCTAAAGTCACCATTTCCCCAGCTTTCAGGAACACATAAAGCTGAATCAAAAACCTAATTTTGCACCACATTTTGGCTTTTTTTTTTTAAAGATGTGGTACATTTTTGTTATTTTTGAGCTCTCAACCTACTTCCAGTTTGAGGTGGAAACCAGTGTCAAACGCATGGGTGATCCAGGACAGCTATATATTACTGAAAAGTAGACAACATTTCTAATTCAGCAAAGGGTCATATGTGTGGATCCCTCAAATTTGTCACAATTGCCGATGTACACAAGCAATATACCGTTACATCCCCTAGACCCTTCTGGTTTTGAAGATATATAGGGTTTGTGGGTTCTCTAAGTGCTAAAGGTACCCAGAGGCAACAACTGAGCTGCACCGTACAATGGTATTTCATTGAGCACCAAGTATAAACCTATTGAAAAAAGTCTATCAAGGAACCCTATGCATTTCTAAAATGGGCACACGATATGAAGTTTAAGAGCAGTGGTTATTTGTACATCTCTGAATTTGTGAGTACTGTGCTAGCATATGATTTAGAGGATAGTTTTCAAAATGTCGACTTTCTTATTCACAGGCTTACATTTCAAAGGCACAAATGAGGGAAAATTCAATTGTAATATCCAGTGTTCTACTATTCTGTGCTCTCACAAGTCTTCCAATAAAAATGGGAAGTCACTTGTGTGGGTAAGCTTGTTGTCTGTGACAGGACATGGGCCAAACCACAAAACAAAGGCATCACATGTTTCCACTGAAAACTGACCCTTTATTTACAATGATGGTAGCTATAGATTTTGGACCCTATCTCAACACGCACCTAGGGAAGTCTAGCAAGCCTGTACATTTTTGATAACTAGACACCTAGGAGTATCTGAAGTGGGGTTACTTGCATGGTTTTACCCAGAAGTTCTTGCAAACCTCTAACTTTGACTAAAAAAACTAATTTTCTTCTCATTTTGTTGATGAAAAGTTCTGGAATCTGCAGGAAGCCACAAAGTTCATTCAACCTGGCATCTTCCCTAGTCTTCCGATATAAATGGTACCTCACTTGTGTGGGAAGGCCTAGTGCCCGTTTCAGGAAACGGTTCAAAACGCAACATGGATGCATCACATTTTTACATAGAAAAATGACAATTACAAATGTGGTTAGCTGTAGATTTTGGATTCCAACTAAGCCGGCACCTACGGAAAGCTAGCAAACATGTACATTTGTCAAAACTAGATTCGTAGGGGTATCCAGGTTGGGCTGACTTGCATGGCTCCCACCAGGATTCTTTTACCCAGAATCCCTTGCAAACCTCAAAACTGTGAGTAAAAATACACATTTTCCAAGCATTTCTTCTATGGAAAGTTCTAGAATCCGCAGGAAGTCACAAATTTTCATCCACCCGGAATTCCCCCAAGTCTCCAGATAAAAATGTCACCTCACTGTAGTTGGTAAGCCAACTGCCCGCGTAAGGAAACAGCCCAAAACGCAACATGAACGCATCACATTTTTCCACTGAACACCAACCCTTTTTCCAATTTGGGTAGCTGTAGATTTTGGACCCTAGCTCAGCTGACACCAAGGCAAACCTAGCAAACCTGTACTTTTTTAAAACAACACTCCTAGGGATTTTCAGGGTGGGTTGCCTCGTGAGTGTTGCCGTCTGAGCGTTTGTTTACCTTTCTCTCCCTGGGGGCGGGACGCATACGGGCTGTGCCTCACGGGCGGACACAGCATAGGCAGGAAGCGGGCGGGATTTCCAGGCAGTATCCTGTGGGTGGGTGGGATTTGGGGGAGGTCTTTGCGGGTAGGAGCCCATTGGCGGGAATTGCGGGTGGATTGAGTGGGCGGGAGAAGCGGGCGGGACTTGTAGGCGGGGTTTTTTGCGGGCGGGTTTTGTTTTTTCCTTTCTCTGATTCGTTGCTGATAGTTAGTCACAGCAAATGGGTGGGACTACAGCAGTATAAAAGGACCTTTTTCCCTTCCTTCATTGCTTGGGCTCTTCTTTGGTTCTCGGCCCCGGAACTACTTCGGCCATTTTGCATTTGGAGTCCTGTTCTTCTGGCTGGAGTCTTCCTGTTTTCCTTCTGTATTCTTGGATTGTTCTTCCAACTGGATTTCGCCATATTCTGGATTTCTGGCTGACATTTGCCTTGCTGTGTTTTTGGCGTTAGATGGAAATGGTCTGTTTCGGGCTGGAGCAGGCAAGACAAGGGTTTTTTCCCTGCCTTCTATTCCATGCGACGCCTTGAAAAAGCAGACCTGTGGAGATTTTTATGGACATTGTTTTGTCTTTATTCAAGAAAACCCCTTTTTTCACAGTGCACTGGGACATTATTGATTTTTGGGGAACTTTGGTTTTCTTAAGTCGCGATTGACTATTCCTTGCTTGGTTAAAGTGGGGTTTTGTTCACCCTTGTGGTGTTCTTTTTATCCTACTTCTTTTGGGACATTCAAGCTAGAGTGACACTACTGCGTATCGTATTTTCTTGGGGCCCTTTATTAAAGTTTCCTTCTTCAGTGGAATAGCTGGATTAGCATCTGGGTATGCCCTCATCATAGAGCACTTAAGGGATTCATTGAGATTTATTGGGCAGGGCCATACACATTAGTACTATCTTTTAACCCGCTGTCCCTTTTGTTCTGTTTTATGTTTTTCTGCAGCTTATGGAAGACTGGATTGCCTGCAGTTGAAAAGACTGGTCGTATGAATGTCCCTACACCTCCTGGTTACCTTTTTCCGGTTTTCCCCCTGATGTGTTGATCTCTCGTGTGACCATTGTGGTTATTCACTCGAGTGGCTAAGACATTGGGCAAGGGGTGGATCAGGCTATCCTCGCTCCTGTAGTACCTGTTGTTTCAGGTGAGTGAGGTCAGAACTGTGAGACTCTCTCCAGGATTTTTTACCCAGAATCCCTTAGCAAATCCCAAACTTTTACTAAAAAACACATTTTTCTCACATTTCTGTGATGTAAATATCTGTAATCTGTGAGGAGCCACCAAGTTCCATCCACTTAGCATTCCCCCTTGTCTCTGGATAAAAATGGTACCTCACCTGTGTGGTTAGGCCTAGAGCCCACAACAAAAAACGGCCCAAAACACAACAGGGACGCATTACATTTTTTCACTGAAAACGGACCCTTTTTTCCCAATGTGGGTAGCTGTAGATTTTGAACCCTAGTAAACCTGTGCATTTTTGATAATTAGACACCTGGGGGTATCCAGAGTGGGGCGACTTGCTTGGCTCTCATCAAGTTTTCTACCCATAATTCCTTGCAAAGTTCAAATTTTGACTACAAAAACAATTTTCCTTTATTGCTTTGATGTAAAATTCTGAAATCTGCAGGAAGCCACAAAGTTCCTTCCACCCAGCATTTCTCCTAGCCACCTGGTAAAAACGGTACCTGACTTGAAAGGGAATGTCTAGTGCCCACAACAGGAAACAAGCCAAAACGTAACATGGACGCATTGCATTTTTCTACTGAAAATGGACCAGTTTTTACCTATGTAGGTAGCTGTAGATTTTGGACCCTAACAAACCTAGCACCTAGGGAAACCTAGCATACTTGTAAATTTTTGAAATCTAGACACATAGGGGTTTCCAGGGTGGGCTGAGTTACATGGCTTCCACCAGGATTTTTTACGGGGCCACCAGGTTCCATCTACTGATAAAAATGGCCCTCACTTGTGTGGGTAGGCCTAGGGCCCGTGACAAAAAACAGCCCAAAATGCGACATGGACGCTTTACATATCTCCACTAAAAACTGGCCCTTCTTTTCCAATGTGGGTTGCTGTAGATTTTGGAACTTAGCCCAGCCGGCACCTAGGAAAACCTAGCAAATGTATATTTTTGAAAACTAGACTCCTAGGGGTATATTTTAGGGTGGGTTGACTCTTGTGTCACTCATCAGGATTATATACCCAGAATCCCTTGCAAACCTAATTTTCCTCACATTTCTGTGTTGAAAAGTTCTGGAATCTGCACGGACCCACCAAGTACCATCTAAATTGCACCTCTTTTGTGTAGGTATGCGTAATGCCTGCGACAGTAAACAGCCCAAAATGTAAAATGTACGCATCACATTTTTCAACTGAAAACTGACAGTTTTTGTTCCAATGTTGGTAGCTGTAGATTTTGGACCCTAGCTCAGCAGGCACCCATAGAAACACAGAAAACCATCATTTTCTTTAAACTAGATACATAGTGGTATTCAGGGTGGCTTGCCTTGCGTGGCTCCCACTAGTAATTTGGACCAGTATCCCTTGAAAAAATAAAAATTTGACTAAAAAACATATATCCCTCACATTTTGGTGATGGGCAGTTCTGTATTTTGTGGGAAGCCACAAACTTCCATCTGCCCGGCATCCTCCCAAGTCTCCCAAAAAATGGTGCCTCACTTGTGTGAGGAGGCCTAGTGCACGTGACAGAAACAGATCGAACCAGGGTCAATGGGAGTCGCCTGGCAAGGTCTCTTGTTGACCTTGGTTTGAGCCGTTCCAGAAGTGGGCACTAGGACTAGCCACAAATGGGGCAGTGTTTTTATCTGCACAAGTGGGGTAGTGCTGAGTGGTAGGAATTATTTGGATTCCTGTGGATTCCGGAAGTTTCCATCACAGAAATGGAAAGAAATGTGTAATTTTAGTCAGAGTTTGAGGCTTATAGACCACTTTGTGTAATAAAACCTATTGGGATCCATGCAAGGCATACCACCCCACACTACCTTCTTTGTCTACTTTTCAAATATATTTGTGGTTCATAGGTTTGCATAGGTGTTGCCACAGCACAGCTCCAAATACAGCACCTACCACTATTGCTTTTGTCTCAACATAATGATTTAGGGCCTTTTGTGTCATTTTGTCTTGGGCCACCTACACAAGTGGGAGACTGGTCTTATCGGGAGATGTGTGGGTACTCAGATTGGTAAGAAGCCTGTGACTGCATGCATGTTCAATGTCTTTCCGTCGTAGAAATGTAATGTGTTTCTTACCAAAATTTGATGTTCAAAAGGGCTTCTGGGTAATATTATGTGGTGAAAGACCCACAAGTCAGGATCCCCTGGACTTCACTGGTTGTCTAGTTTTCAAAAAATGTGCAGTATTGCCTAGGTGCCGACTGAGCTAGGGCCCAAAATCTACAGCTACCCACAATGAAAAAAACAAGAAACTTAGCAAGGGCCATCTTACCACCACAGAGAGAAATCTGGTACTCACTTTTGAACACATACTGGTTAGCTTTATCAGCTCCAGAAATGCTAGCTTCATAGCACAAATACCAATCAAAGTATCTGAATATTGAAACTAAGACTTCTGAACGTGAGCCATAAAGTTGTGTCAAGACACCAACCGCATTTTATCCATTCACATGCCATTTACACACCACACACAAGACTTTCATACCACCAGCCACAGGTCCAGTCCAACAGATCAATGTACTCGCATTAGCAGACCGCCACCATTCACGGGCCCAACAAAGTCACAAGCCACCTGTCAAGTGTCCGCTCCTATTCTGAACTTTACCGAATGCATGGCTAGTGAACCTTTACCAATGACTCCCATGATAGCCACATTAGGCTCAGGATTCAGGAAGACATTGGTTATGTGTGCCTTCAGTGCACTCCCTGTGCTAAATCTAACTCCTTCCAAATTGTGGATGCAAGTTGTGAGTATACGAGTTTCCATTCTTGAACTAAGTGAGCATATCTACCTTTGAAACTAAGGCAAGCATGCTGGAGAATATTGTGAAGGTCCCTATAGAGAATGGAAAGAGAAGTTGACATCTCTCTCCTGAAAGAGACAGTAGAGGCTACCAAACCTAGCCTTATGGGTGATATAATACGCAATGAGGCTACAGTGAGCAAATGTCTCACCGAGGCCGCAAACAGTACTGTTCCTTTAATCAATAGGAAAAGCAACAGACAACTGCAATCCACCCGCTGGTTCACCACTGAACTTGTGGAGGAAAGAAAGGGATGCAAAAAATGTGAGCGCCTATGAAGGAAACACTATGAGGAACCTGACAAATGCCAATACAAAGTCGCATTGAGCAAGTACCACAATAATTTGAAAGCTGCACGCTGAATTTACTACTCTAATAAAATTGAAAAGGCAAACAATAACACACAGTACATTTTCAATATTGTCTCAAACTTCACTGATCCCAAAAACTATGCACCACCGTTTGAGACAAGTGACTCTCTGTGTTCTCTCTTGAGTTCCTTCTTTGAGGACAAAATACAAACAATTCAAGATAACCTCATTTTAATACAGGACATGGGCCCTATAAACAACTTGAGCCTTCCCATACATATGGCCCAGGACAAGCTTTTGCTATTCCCCCCCCCCCCCCCAACAACTAAGGAACTGGAAGTTGCCCTATCCAAAAGTAGGTTAGAATTCCCCCTGTATCCCCTCCCACACCAAGTCAAGAAGTTGTTAGGGACTAGCCTGGGTTCCATTTACCAAGAACTCTTTTCCACTTCCCTGTACTCAGGGATAGTGCCCCCTGCATAGATAAAGGCAAATGCCCCCTTTTAAAAAGACCTAACGCAGACCCGGAAATACTATCACATTTCGGACCAATATCTCCGCTACTAGGGGTCTCTAAGATCTTAGAAAAAGCAGTAAACACCCAGCTGATATCATTTTTGGAAGCTGCCAATCTCTTATACCCCTCACATTCCAGTTCTAGAGTCTGGCACAGCACTGAGTCTGCACCGATAGAGATTAAAGACTCCATTAAATTCATAATTGATACTGGACATAATACCGCTCTGATCCTACTGGACCTCTTGGTGGCATCCAACACGATCTCACATGAGATCCTGCTCTGTTGCCTCACCTCTATTGAGGTAGAAGGTAAGGTCTCAAACCATTCCGCTCAGAAACACAAGCAATTAAATATGGAGTCCCTCAGGGCTCAGCCTTGTGCCCTACTCTTTTTAAAATATATATGATCCCATTGACCTACCTTATAGAATCCTTTGACATCCGGGTGGTCTCCTACATGGATGATACCCAACTGCTGCTAGCATATAATAGTAAATGTCTATAAAGCTAAAACAAGCATTGCTGCCTGCCTGACAGCAGTGTTGGGTTGACTCAAATCCAACACATCACAATGCAACCCAGACAAGACGGGGGTCTGGCTATTTGGAATAGACAACTACAACACAACGATCAGGTGGGGACCCAAGGGAATATTTAAAGACCGTGCTCGGGATACATTCCCTAGCAGTACATTAATAACACAAGAGTACCAGGGGGTCTAACCAATGTAAAGTAGAGGTGCAGATAAACCCCGGCACTAAACTCAAAAGACTGACTCTGATAAAACTGATTCAATAAGCCACCCTTGCGGATGGTCTAGGACACCCATCAGTCACCACTCGGAACCGCCCTTCAACATTTGGGGTTCCTCTGAAAGACCCACACACACACAGGTATAAAGTGAGTATAAAGTGAGTAAGCATTTTAAGCAGCATATTGCTGATTTGGCTACTAAACGCATTGATTCTATCCATGAGTCTGATGGACCCAAATTTTGTTATTCTGTTTCTCTAGCTGAAGCATCTGCATTAGACAATTTTCTTCCGGCTAGAACTCCAGTCAGACTTCTTTACATTACTAAGTAGTTGGGATGTGAGTACACAGTCACACCTCTATGTTTTCTTAATAGTCACAGCGTAGTGGGAAAGTACTTGCACTTTGGTAGTTCTACCAGCTTTACATGATGAGGCACTTTTGCAACCTTCATATAATGGGAACAAACTTTGCAGTATCATTAACAGTAACATTTTTTCACTTATGTTGACGGTGTCTCCATTGCTCACTAAATAATTTTTTCTTGTGGTGGCGGTATTTCTATTTCTTATCTCACCACTTATATCTGGTTTTCTCATTTCTACGCTTTGACCCTAATGAGAAGCCCATAATTGTTCAGCCTTTTTTTACATATATGTACCAGATGGTGACATTATAACGAACTGCCTTCGCATATAAGAGAAAGTCAATTAGTTATCTGTTGATGTGTTATCAATGTCTAGCATGATGGTAATACATTGTTTTATTTTTTCAGTGCCCCTGAAGAAGGGAACCCCCGAAATGCATTGGGCCTTTTCCTCAACTACTGTTTATGTATCAATCTAAAAATGTTTCTACACTGGAATTATAGTAGTAATATTGTGTTTTGATGACACAGAGTTTATGTCTTTAATTTTGCAATATACAGTTTAAGATTGAAATGGTGAAGCAATAACATTCGTATGGAAAAATTTCTAAAAATTCTAAAAAGATATGGTTTTTGAATAAGAAATATCTTTTTGTGTGATTAATTGAAAAGTTCAGATAACAGTGATTTACATTTGTCATACTCTAAATACATTGTAGTGCGTTTGGTAAACTATTGGATTTTTCCACCGGCGGTTGATTGTTGTTTTGGGCTGGCTGCCTTTCAACCAAACAGCACACACACATAGTGCAAACAATTTGAATAATTGAACACCTGTATCACAAAGGGAGTGCGCAGGCAAAAACCTCTTTCTTAACTTTACTGCCACTAACACTTACCCGCAGCACCCCGCAAACACCTTCACTTGAAAATGTATTTTGACAGCATATCGAATTTAACTGAGAACAGAGCAGATACGAGAACTTACACAGATACACAATTCCAAAGCATTTATTCACTTATTGAAGAAACACCATCATTTGATGCGCAAGGCAGCTCCATTCCTCAACAACTCAAACAATTGGAATTTATAGCCAAAAGAGCACTAAGCCAACGGTTACACGCCTCGACTCTTATACAGTACCACAAGGTACAAAGAATACCGCGAGGATTACGATTGCCTATTAAACCCTTGTTATATAAATTCCAATACAATAAAAGATTCATGGAAAAGTGGCAGGCAGTACTAAACAAATGCTCACTGGATTTAATTTTACTATTAATTGAAGAACTCTCCAAAACCATCAAGGAGCTAGAAGAAGAGATTAACATCATCAAATCAGATTTGTCTAATCGCTCTGAGGCAGACTTTTGGAGACTCACGTTGGAAGATCTTAATTCCAAATTGGATTCTTATGGTAAGGAAATTCAAGAAAGAAAACTACGAAAATTCCGGAGAGATACTATTGACTATAAACTAAATGAGGTATACACCTGGGCAGAAGTGTACGCCAAAAGACGTCCATATCAAAAACCTGCCACCTCGTCACAAGAATCAATAGTGTCGGAGAATGAATTGGACCCATCAAGACAGCCATTGGCAATGAGGCAAGAACCGACAATATCAGGGACAGGAAATGAAGCTAGTGCATCTGTAGCTTCACCTTTTTTAGACAAGGTACAAGGCGGAGGGAGACCTCCAGACGTCCAAAAAAAACAAGGAGGAGCCAAAGACAAGGAAAAGGAAATAAAGGAAAAGGAGAAAGAAGCCAAGGAACGCGAAGCGGAAGCCCGGAGCCTGAGGAGCAAGGGCAAACCCTTGTAATCAACATTTCATCTAGGCAACTAACCAGTGCTCAAGAACTGGTACTCAACAAAGGGACTTCTTTTGTACCAATTTATCACACCAACAAATTGGAACTAGAAGTGTCAGTTTTTCGGTTTCTTCTGAACTTGAGGTTAAAACATTTTTTTACAAATGTAGTACCGACATCAGACATACAAACACCTGAACAGGAAATTGAAGATTCAGAAATGAGGCATTTCAGACCCAAAAGTACGTTCATGTCTCCGGTGACACACAAAATTTTGGACACCTTTGAATCCTTGATACGTCATGATCTCAACAAATTGAACTTACGTCCAAAAGTACGGTCTAATCTAAGAAAAGATGAATTGGACATCTTCAGGAGATTAAGTGCAGCTGATCAAATTACTCTTCAAATGGCAGATAAAGGTGGTGCCTTGTGGTAATGGACACAAGCTTTTACGTACAGAAGGTTAATGAACACTTGGAAGATCTGACTACTTACATACCGTTAGAAGAGGACCCTACTTCTAGTTTCATGTCAACACTGTGTCAAATTTTAGACAAAGCAGAAGAAATAGAATGGATTACACCATCATTTCGAAAGTTTTTGACAGTACAGTACCCAAGAAGACCAAGGTTGTATATGCTTCCGAAGGTGCACAAAAGTTTAAACAATCCGCCATTCCGACCAATAGTGTCAGGCTGTGAGTCAATATTTTCACCACTGGGTCAACTTATTGACCATTTTTTGCAAAAATTCGTCCAATCTTGGGACAGTTATGTAAAGGATACCACCCATTTCTTGAACTTGTTTCAAGAAGTGCAGAAAACATACAATCCTGACTGGTTGATGTGCACCATAGATGTGACTTCATTGTACACGTCCATTCCCTTAAAAGATGGTGTAGAAGCAAGCGAATGGGCGTTGTTACAATTACCTGAACTGGAAGTTAACAAAATCTTCATTTTGGAACTGTTAATATTCTGTCTTCAACACAGCTACTTGTCGTGGCAAGACAGATTCTTTCTACAGGTAAGCGGAACCTCCATGGGTTTTTCTGGCGCACCGGCGTACGCCAACACCTTCATGGCCCAATTTGAGGACATTCACATTTTCAAGCAAGAAATATGGGCCAAGAATTTAGCCTTCTACGTAAGATTCATTGATGATATCTTCCTCATATGGAAAAATTCTCAAAACCTGTTAGAACAGTTAATCAATGAACTCAACAATAAACATGAAAGAATCAAATTCACCCATGAGATAAGTCAACAGCAAATCCATTTTTTGGATGTCTTGATTACTCAAACAGCTAACAAGCTTGAAACATCAGTGTATACTAAACCCACTGATAGAAATAATTTACTCCTGTATTCAAGTTTTCACCCACCTTCATTGAAAGATAATCTTCCGTACTCGCAATTGCTAAGAGTGAAGCGGATAACCTCTAATTCAGCAGATTTACAAGATGCCTTAAAACAACAGCAAGAGAGATTCAAACAAAGAGGGTATCCAGCGGAAGTTTTGGTGACAGCTTTGAACAAAACTGAGACTTAACAACGTGAGGTGTTACTCAACACCAAGTCAAAGGAGAAAACAAACAGACATGTGTTTGTTTCTAAATACTCATCAAGATCCCAAGCAATTAAACACATCATCAAATCCAGATGGGAATTACTGAAACAAGAGCCTGATTTTAAGGGCTTATATGAAGAAGAGCCCTTGTTCGCGTATACAAGAAGTAAGAATCTTAAGGAAATTCTGACTTCTAAAGTGCTTGAGGATCAAAAGGAATTCAACGGTATGCGTAAATGCTACAACTGCGTACATTGTAACAATGTAATGATAGGGAACGTCATTCACCACCCACTATCAGGAAAAAGCATTTCATTAAAATACAACGGAGATTGCAACAGCTCTAATGTTATTTATACCATTAGATGCCCGTGTGGACTACTATATGTAGGCAAAACATCACGAAAAATCAAAGTGCGCATATCCGAAAACAAAACCACATTTAGAACAAAATCCACCAAGTCCTTTTTTGCCACACATTGGTTAGACCACCAGCATACCATTGCTCAGCTTAGGTTCACCATTCTTGAAATAGTAGCAGCGAAACCTGATCACAATCAAGCTGTCCACTTAGCTTAGAGCGAAGCTTGGTGGACAAAATTCCTGCAAACTATGGCGCCAAGCGGGCTTAATGACAGAATTGAATTGTTGTGTTTTTTTTATAAATGCAAGATTCAGGAACAATGTTTGGCTGTTTAAACGTTATTAGTACTGTCATTTTCTATGAAATGTTCTATTTGATTAAAAAGTTAGTTTTCTCTTGCCTGTGTAAATGGGCTCTGATTTAGGTTTATGAGAAATACCCTTATGTAAGTTTTAATGTTATGTACTATTCACTCGTTTTAATTTTCAAATGTCACCAAAGTCTCTCATTTGTCTGTGTAAATGGGCTCTGATTCAGGTCAAATGAGTAATACTCTCATGTAAGTCTTTACATTATACATTATCCACATTTTTATTGGGCTGATTTATTGGTTAGTTCTTTTTACTTTTCCTTTTCTTTTTTTTTTTTCTTTTTACTCTATTCTTTTTCATCTTTACGCATTGCTAGATTTTAAGCTTTTCTCCATTTGTTACCAGATTTGTAGGTTTTGCCAATCGGCACTTATCTCGAGTACAACAATTGAAGTCAGTTTTGAATTCTGCTAAGTACAATACTACGTGGCTTCTTTAAATTGAATATGTATTTGCCCTCAATGTCAAGCTTAAATAGTCCAGATCTTCTGTTTTTTCGTGGAGATAACTCACGATTGCTATTCACTCGTACTAGTAAGTTTGCCAACTTAATATGTTATTATTATTAACTTTACCACTTAAAGATGGTTGTTCCGGTTTGGTTCCTCTACTTCGTTCATGAGGTTAACGCGGGTGCGCGTTGTAATACGTCACAGCTCTTAGGGATTACTTACGGAGTCTGTTTACTCGCATCAGAAACTTCGCCATTGTAAGATGGACGCTTATGTTTTGTCCTACTACTCTGTCTGTGCGGACATCGCGGGCTCGCGTTGAATACGTCATAGCTTGGTCTCATTTCCTTGTCTATCAGGCGGACACGAGTGTATAAAATTGGTACACGCTAGTGACAGCCTAACGCGTGTTAGAGTTTGGAGAAAGTGCCGGCGCGGATCTATTTAACTTTAGGTGAGTCACCAACATGTTGAGGCAGTATTACGAAAAAGCTAGAGGAACATGTTCTAAAACGGATTTGTTTACCTTGTAGATTCAGAGTTCAAGACGTGGCTCCATTTCTGTGAGGATTACAGAGTATTCGGTGAGCTTAATGGTAGACGACAGTAGTTCGTTGAAGACATAGTTATTTGTGCGTTGCTCTGTTCGGTAACAGGATTGTTAGAAATATTGGTATACGGTGGTAGCAAATGATTTGATTTGGACTGATACATGGTGGCTGGCACTTAACATCGGTTTTCGGCCATAATGTTAACAACAAAGTACCGACAGTTTTAGATGAGGTTGTTTGATTCCATTCAGGTTGGCAAATATAGCTTTTCAGTAATCACATGACAGCATGATACTTAGATTCGTCTAACCAGAATGGATGCTACCAGATTTGATAGACTGTCCAGTGTGCGGATGGTTTTTCTTGATGACACTTTCATTTATTCACAGATAGAGAATATGTAAGTGCCTCTCTTTGCGATTGACGGGCAACACCTGAGCGTCGAAAACGGGAAGGGATTTGTAGATTCCACGCGTTTGAACTAAGTCCTTGTGCAATTGGCTATATATCATCTGCAACCTGATTAATAGTACATTGGTTCGTACTCATACAAGTATAAAGTGAGTAAGCATTTTAAGCAGCATATTGCTGATTTGGCTACTAAACGCATTGATTCTATCCATGAGTCTGATGGACCCAAATTTTGTTATTCTGTTTCTCTAGCTGAAGCATCTGCATTAGACAATTTTCTTCCGGCTAGAACTCCAGTCAGACTACTTTACATTACTAAGTAGTTGGGATGTGAGTACACAGTCACACCTCTATGTTTTCTTAATAGTCACAGCGTAGTGGGAAAGTACTTGCACTTTGGTAGTTCTACCAGCTTTACATGATGAGGCACTTTTGCAACCTTCATATAATGGGAACAAACTTTGCAGTATCATTAACAGTAACATTTTTTCACTTATGTTGACGGTGTCTCCATTGCTCACTAAATAATTTTTTCTTGTGGTGGTGGTATTTCTATTTCTTATCTCACCACTTATATCTGGTTTTCTCATTTCTACGCTTTGACCCTAATGAGAAGCCCATAATTGTTCAGCCTTTTTTTACATATATGTACCAGATGGTGACATTATAACGAACTGCCTTCACATATAAGAGAAAGTCAATTAGTTATCTGTTGATGTGTTATCAATGTCTAGCATAATGGTAATACATTGTTTTATTTTTTCAGTGCCCCTGAAGAAGGGAACCCCCGAAATGCATTGGGCCTTTTCCTCAACTACTGTTTATGTATCAATCTAAAAATGTTTCTACACTGGAATTATAGTAGTAATATTGTGTTTTGATGACACAGAGTTTATGTCTTTAATTTTGCAATATACAGTTTAAGATTGAAATGGTGAAGCAATAACATTCGTATTGAAAACATTTCTAAAAATTCTAAAAATATATGGTTTTTGAATAAGAAATATCTTTTTGTGTGATTAATTGAAAAGTTCAGATAACAGTGATTTACATTTGTCATACTCTAAATACATTGTAGTGTTTTTGGTAAACTAGTGGATTTTTCCACCAGCGGTTGATTGTTGTTTTGGGCTGGCTGCCTTTCAACCAAACAGCACACACACATAGTGCAAACAATTTGAATAATTGAACACCTGTATCACAAAGAGAGTGCGCAGGCAAAAACCTCTTTCTTCGTTCCTCTGAAAGACCCACACACACACAGGTGTCTTACTATCAGTAAGAAAAGGCAACCGAGATGGTAAATGGTCCTTTCTACTGGGATAGAAGGTGGTGTGGTCTTTCTACTCTCATAAAGATGTTGAATGGTGCAGCTGGGGTGACCAAAAAAAGTGCAGTGCAAATAAAAAGTAAAAAAGTGTATTAAAATTGGATGAGGAAGTATTGAACTACTTTATTCAGATGATACTTGCTCTACCAATATTAAAAATAGTCAAGACAGGTTACAAAAATTACTGTCTAGATGTGGTACAAGGTCGACATGTTTCAGCAATTATTGGCAGATTAGCCTTTGCTTTCTTCAGGACCCACAACAACGACTATAGCTACTGCAAATCAAGGTTAACATATATAGTGTAACCAAACTGTGAAAAAATGAAAATGAAGACTGGCACAGACATCACCTGAGGTGTTGCGTCACGTCTTCTCTTACAATTCATGTGGTTCACTAGTAAGAGTCAGAAAAAGAGAGTTAAGTACGCAAGTCTCTCAAACACACAAACATATACAATAAGACACCAAGTCATTTCTTATTGAACCTAGGTGCCGCCTGGTCCAGGCTGCCAAAGTGCACTCTGTTTAGTAGTCTTCTATTAAAACCTCCTGGGATACAATTTGATATTCCACACAAAGAGAGTAATGCATCTTACCGAGATCATAAGAAATTAAGACCTCACCTCACCTGGCAGCGGCTCAGGGGTAAAGTGAAGCACCGCTCTGTATTGGGGCAAGTAAACACATAGTGAGAACACACCCGTTCTTATCACAACAGTCATACTCACATTAAGATGCTTAAACTAGCTACAAAAAATGAAATAAATAAAATTATACCCTTCTCTATCACATTCACTAGCATGAGGGAAGCATGCCAAACGATGTCAGTAAATGGCACATTTCTCTGATGAGCATAGGTCTCAACCTCAGTGTTGACCCCTATGTTAATAGACCGTATTATGTCAAGTTTCAAGTGTCCTACTGTGTGGTCATATCGGAACACTGACCTCAAGAGATATGACCTCCTATGATAGGCCCCTCACGCTTAGTTGCTGGTGATAAGGCCCTGCATGTAAACATTCAGATACCGCTGAACACTGTTTCTACCCATTTCTAGTATACAAAGCCTCACTTCTAAACTCATGCGGTATGATCGCGGAACGGTGCCTATCAAAGACCCGGCCATTCGTGCATCTTAATAAAAACTCCTTTACGTGCTGCGCAAATCATTTACCAAAACAGCGTCCTAGTGCCTACCATTCCGTCGGTACTTCGGTCCGACATCCGTGCCGACTGGGGAGGTACCGGCGGCGCAGCTAAGATGAGTTTAAAACAGGTTGTCTCTCATTTGTCAATGGGTGCACGTGACTACCATTCATAACTTTTAATTGGTTACTCGTGCCGCTCGGTTGGGACATTAGTTCTCATAGGACACATCCAGAGTGTATTGAGCCAGCTGTATACAGGGCTCTTCTGTCGCTATAACAAACACGCGTGGACTCAGAAGCGCGCTCGTTTGTGAATATTTCAAAGAAGGGAAGCGTCTAAGCACTAATCAAAAGGCAGTCAATGTACCTAAGTTGTCACACCAAAACTCGTTGTATACATTCCTAGCTGGAGTGTAAGCCTACTACTAATGCCAATTAGTTGAAGGGACAAATAAGCCTCAGACACCAGTAATATCTTGTACCTGTTGCCACACTCTGAAAACCAGGGATGTTGATCGGTATAAGCATGTTATATCCTTAGCGGGAAATATCAAGCACATACACCTAAGAACGTGTGCTATTTTTAAGAATATTATGCACGATGGTACACATCGATGTGCATGATGTGTATTGGTCACACCTTTGATGAATAACATGCAAGTCGTCAGCCACAAAACGCACATGCGAGTCCCATTTGTTAACAGAACATATACCATCGTATATGTTGAAAAAGCGATTGAAAAAGAAGTCGAGAACCTGTTCAGACTGTAATCTTCCTAAGACTGAACATTTAGCTCTGAAATCTTTATCGGCTGATAATGATTTAACCATAAAGCCAGCAGCAAAGGTGGGGCTATCGTCCTGTTGGATCCGAGTACATATCGAGCTGAATGTCTGCGACAGTTGGGCGACAGAAGATCTCATCACCCTTTGGAACAAGATCCCACTGAGCACTTGAAGAGGAAAATTCAGATGATGACTGAGGAAGCTTCAGCCGAGGGGTGGATCACTAATGCAGAAGCCGCATTTCTGTAAACTGAACACCCTGTGACACCTTATTTTTACATCTTGCCTAAGGTGCACAAGGAACAACGTCCACCTCCAGGTCGCCCCATCATTTCGGGCATTGGTTCTGTTTTAGAACCCCTGTCAACTTTTGTTGACCACTTTTTACGTCCGATGGTACAAGAAATGCCCACCTATTTAAAAGATACCACGGATGTATTGCATTTACTACCGGACCTGGAGTTTGATACCACCACTGACCTCCTAGTCTCATTTGATGTCGAGGCACTTTATACCTCAATACCGCTGGATGAAACATTAGAAGTTATTTATTCACTGCTGGATGCCAGAGATTTGGACAGCATCACCCCAGTCCATTTTATCATGGCTTGTGCCACACTAGCTATGAAATGAAACTTCTTCAAATTCGAGGAAACCACATACCTGCAGGTATCCGGTACCAGCATGGGGAGCGTTTACGCCCCCAGTCTGGCGAACCTATACGTTCACTCATTTGAGCAAGAACACATACTGACCGATACCAATCCTTTCATTGATAATATTAAGACCTGGAAGAAATACATAGATGATGTATTGGTAGTATGGCGAGGATCAAGTGAGAGATGTTTGGAGTTTCTCAGCTGGCTAAACAGCAGGAATATGTTCCTGCATTTTACAATTGAGATAGGAGGTGAAAGTCTGGCCTTCCTAGATTAAAAGATCATGGCGACTTCTGAGGGTTTACAATCCGAACTATACAGAAAACCTGTTAGAACCGGCTGTCTCTAGTTGGCAGAGGTATACACTTCTGACAAATAGGGACACTCCTTTTCTAGTCAGGGCAAGGGGATCACACCCTTTGATAACCCCTGCTCACCCCCTTGGTAGCTTGGCAGAGCAGAACAGGCTTATCTCAGAGGCTGTGCGTTAAGCAATTATGACCACATACAGTAATACCGTGAATGCACTACAAATGGACACGACACAGTAGTATTATAAAAATAAGAATTTTTATATAAGGCTTAGCACAAGACCAAAATAACGACAAACTGTACACAATCGGAATAAATACGTTGGGAAGGAAAAAAAGGATAGTTCAAAGGTAGTTTCTTCTTTAGCACAAAGTTTTTAGTATCAAAGCAAATCTTCTTCTTGGCAATGCAGTTCTTAGCAACAGGGTAACCCGCACGGGGGCTACACGACGTTAAGGCAAAGTTAATCCAAAGGTTCGGCGTCGACCGCGAGGAGCGCTACGTCAAGCCTGGAGTCACACGGACCCCCAACAACACAGTACCTTAGGAAAATGAAGCACACGATGATCAGCGGCGTCGAGCAATCCGGCGTCGCGTCTTCGGTGTCGATCTGGCCTCAGCAGGCGTCGTCGTTGATGATGCGGTTGCACAGAGTGAGCAGCGCTCACGGCGTCGAAGGGCACACAGGTGATGCGATCAGCAGCGGTGCAGACACGAGGTCCTCTGGAGCTAGAGCCGTACTCCCACTCACTGGCGTTGCTGCTGGCGTCGGTCGGGCCCAGCGTTCGGTCGTCGTGATTGCTGGCTCCTTTGGAGGTGCTGGACTCACGGTTCCAGCTGATAGCACTTTAAGCAGATGAAGTCCTTTAGCCCTGTGACTTCAGCAGGAGACTGGCACTCTTCCAGTCCTTGGAGATTTTCTTAGCAAGCGTGAGAGTACACACACAGTTCCTCTCTCCTGGTTCCTTGGCAAAAATAAAGAAGCACTGCAGGATTCCCCCAACAACAGCACACTGGCAGAAGGGGTAGGCAGTCCTTAGATCAGCAGGCCTCTTGTCCTTGGTTACAGGGTTCCTTGTCAGAAGTGATCTGATTTCTTAGTTCAGGGGTCCTACTCTTATACCCCTTTTCGTCTTTGATCCCTTTGTCCATGCCGGGGGTTTCCCAACATCCTGGGTCCGTTGTGGGTGGAGCCAGGCAGAAGCACCTGGCCTATTCACTGAGCAGGGCTGGGTCCTCAGACGCCCAGCAGGAGGTGGAGCCAGCATTGACACTGGCAGGAGCAGAGCTATCGGCCACCTGGCAGGAGGTGGGGCTAGGATCGTCCATGGCAGGCACAGAGCCATCAGCCGCTTGGCAGGAGGTGGAGCCGGCATTGTATCAGGCAAGGCAGGCTATCAACAACTACTCTCCCCCTACTCTCAACGTAACTGTCCCACTCATCCCACACTGACTCATCCAGACCTGGGGAGCCACCCAGCTCCTGTCACACACACGCAAAACCAGCAGAAACCAGATATGGTTAGACAAGAAAATAGACACCTTCTAAAAGTGCTATTTTCGAACCCAGAGTCCAAAAACCATCCACACCAACGGATGCGTAATTAAACCCCGAGTTCAGGGATACCAAACTCGACATTGCACCATGCTCTCCGAGCCAGCGAGGATCATAGTACTAATAATCCCGGCGCCCCATTCTAATCAATGGAGAGCAGGCTACCTCGCAATAGTGAAGGACCAAGATGGCGGTAATTCACTATCAGGACATGCCAACTTGGTCAGGCGTGTCCTACCTCAGACTTACAATGCACCCTGCCCGAAGGCCTACCATAGGGGCGACTAACATGAATCCAAGGGAAGGTTTGGAGGGCTGGCAAGTAGGTATACTTGCGCGGCCGGCGTGACAGCACGAGGCTGCACGTGGGTCTCGCAATGACCGACCCGTAGACATTCTTTTACGAGGCCGCTCCTGTGGGTGGCACAACACGTGCTGCAAGCCCACAAGCGGCATTTGCGTTTACAAGCCCCGGCACACTGGGTGCACTAGACGAGGGACTGATAGTAAACCAAATAAGCCAAACATGGATACAATAGATACATCAATTTAACATAGGGAGTACTTGCGCTATGGCACTGATCAGCAGTGACACGGCGCCCAAAGCATATACCAGCAAAACATCGTAAAACAGTAGAGGCAAAACAGAAAAAATGGAGGAGAGACTCAAGCCAATGATGTCAGGTCTAACAAAACCCATGTCAAGAAATTCTTTGTTGATGTTCGACAGCCATCACCCGGAATCCCTAAGGGACAACTTGCCCTTTGGGCAGTTATTACGTGTACAAAGTAATTGTTCCACCCGCCCAGCCTTTGAAGCACATTCCACTGCGTTGAGCAACCAGCTGATTTCAAGGAAGTACCCACCAAAATTGGTGCGACGCACAATGAAACGAGCCAGTAATGACAACCGGTTGGCACTACTTGAACCATCGACACCTAAACCACCCCTGGAAAGACTCACTTTTGTGCATACTTTTGGGACTTTCTCCAATAAAATTCAAAAGGCGGTCAGAAGACACTGGCCGATGTTGAATTCGGGACACGGGTCTATTCAGGCACCTTTATTTTCCTTTACGAGAGGTCCCAATCTAAGAGACAAGATGGTCCACACTAGACCCCGAGAGGAACCATCAAGAACTCTGGGTTCTCTCTGGGACCTTACTCCAGTCATAGGTCACCACCCGTGCGGTTCATGCCAAGCCTGCCCCCAGACGAAGAAAACAGTTGAGGTTGATATAGGGACATCTAGACCCTGGAGACAGACTAGATTTACACACTGCAATAGTGACAGGCTGGTGTACCTCATTCCTTGCCCTTGCGGGCTAAAATACGTAGGGATGACCACCCGCAAAATCAGGGTGAGGATATCAGAGCAAAAAAGTACGATTAGGTGCAAGAGACAAGCCACGAAACTCACCACTCATTTCTTAGCAGCCCGTCATCCTTCGACAGCCTTTCAATGGACTGTTTTAGAACAACCATTTATTCCTGCATATATAACAGACGTGACCAGATTCCTTCTTTTGAAAGAACAGAAATGGGTTCTTAAACTTGACACTCACCATAGGGGGCTGAATGATGAGATTCTGTGGTCCTCGCTGATGAACTGACAATGTGTATCTGTACTACCTTTACTATCTGCCTTTTACCTATCTAATATTCCTGTGAATGTACAAATAGCCTAGGCTTTTCTTACCCGCCCTCACTAATCCTGTATACTTGCAGAGTGAATCTATACTAATGTCTTCCTTAGATAGCTTCTTGAAGCTCAAGAAAAGATGTCTTACGTGTGCCTCCAGGGCACTCTCTTTGGTAAACAGAAACTCCCTACAGTTTGTAGATGCAAGTTGGGAGTGTCTGAGTAAACCTCAGAGGCTCCATTCCTCGAACTGAGTAAGCATAGCTACCTTTGAAACTAAAGCAAACATGCTGGGTAATACTGCCTAATTTCCCAAAAGTAATAAGCAATACAAATGTCCTGTGGAACTCATTCACAGACAATTCTACTTCTGCTTTACAATTATGCAAAGTCAATTAGTAACTTTTCTATATTGATATCCCAATGAGACCCCTGAAAAAACTTTAAGGCAGCGCACACCCCTTAATAAACACTCACAATTATAATTTATGGTCTCATGTAATTGCAAATCACAAGTACCTTAACAGAGATAAGAAAACATGGTTCTCCATATTAGTGCAGTAGAAAATGCACTGGATATTTTTGCAACAGTAATTCATTCTATTGTAATTTGTTTATACCAGCAGTGTTGACTTGGCCCTTTCTGCAGGGCCACCCCAAATGTTTGCCTTTACCTACCTGCTTTCTGAAGCCATTGTTGTTGGCATTTAGGAATTTGCCAAAGTGGAATAATGTCCTTGGCACATCTGAGCATAGTCCATGTTAAACAAATCAAGGTTAGTATATCTAAAATGTAACTTAAAAAAAAAATTAAGATGCTTAAATTTAAACAAAAACGTTTAAACTTATGGCTTGTCATTATTTGTTTCAAAATTAAATAGTTGTGCCTAAAGGTCTCCTGAAATAATGTAAATTTCCAGAAAAGTAACAGTTTTCCTATTTTGGAACAATCCTCCTTACACCTCCAGGGTCGAGTATGGTTTTATTTATCAATCTTTGCAGATCCACTTAAAATCTGTTTTTCAAAAACTCTTGGAAATCCACTTTTTTGATTTTGCTTACATGCTGAAACTGATATTCTTCTTTTATCCATACTCTCTCTTTTACTCTACTTCGTTACTTTTGAAGCTTCCCGTTGCCTTTGTCGCTAGGTCTGCACTAAACAAATGCCTTTAATGAGTAAATGACACAATTATTTCTCTTCTCTACAACAAAGTTTGCTTTTATAAATGGTCTTTGGTTCTGTCCAACACTGCGCCATGATTACTAATATACTCAATCAGTAGTAATTGATCAAGGGTATAGAACGATTTCCTGAATGTACTGGATATTAATTAGAGTCACTGGCCCATGAGGGCATGAGCACCTTATTAGTACATCAAAGGGATAAAATCTGATTTACATTTAGAAGAATATCCTGGTTACAGTTTGCACAGTTAAATAGATGGCTCTCAATAGTAGGTACTTGAGATTGATGATGAGAAGTGATTTAATGATGATGACAGAGAGATCAAAATGTATTATTTGGACAGTAATCAAGGTCAGAGTTTGTGCTTTAGAGACCTTCATCCATGGAAGAGAGCAGATATCAAGGATGACATTTTGAACAAGCATTGGCAAAGCCACTACACGTCGTCTCTAAAAGGCAGAGTTATTGGCTATGTTCATGTTTTTTTGAAGTCGCTTGCATCCAAACAAAGGCATACTTTCTTTTAATAAAGCCTAGGTTCATGATAGCCACAGATGAGCACATGTGGGTCATGATGCATGTTGCATGCGCCATGAGGTATGCGCTTGCATTATTCTTGGTGTATGCATGTGTGCCTTATGAAGCCTTAACCCGTGTGCATTATGACGCTTGACATACATCTTTAGTTTACTGTTCTAACATGGTGGACAGCCATGTTCGAGTAATAGATTAAAACATAAAAGTAAAATCAAGTACATGACATCACAAAAAGAATGCAATGAAAACACAAACACCACGATTCCGAGTCAGGTGGAGTAAAATTACCACATGAAATTTCAGTTTGCTTTATTCTGAGTGGCTATGGTTTGTTTCTCAGTGACTTTTTCTGGGTGTTGGAGAAGCACACCCGATTTTTCTGGTCAAAAGAATTGCATTAGGCTCATGCAGAATTAGCCACGACTGGCTAATCCTTTTTTCCGACAGAATACCTTCTCAAGCCCTTCCCTTCTTCAACACTCCCCCCCTTCACCTCTCATGGCACCCAGAGTTCCTCGCATACATTTATTACCTGCAGTAGAAATATGCATTAAACCCCACAAAACTGTGAAATAGGTTCCCAGCAGTGATACCTCATTAGCTTCTAATAAGAACACACTGGGGCAGATTTGCCGCACCGCAATGGTAAGCTCACATTGAAATTTACTGTTCCCTAAGTACTGACCAACTTGGGAACCAGCAATTACAATGCAGCTGTTACCTCGCAGGGCCTTTACCGCATGTTTTTTACCATGCATAGCCGTTACCATGCACAGCCTTTACCGCGGATGCCAGTACAACGAATTACGTTGTGAAGATGTGAACAATAAGGGCATATGCATGGTACAGGTGGTAAGGGCATATTGGAGAATCTTCGCCCAATCTCTTTGCTACCCTATCTTGCTAAACTAGCTGAGAAAATTGCGAATGTCCAACTCATGGTCCATCTAGAAGCCCATAATGCTTTTCATAAATCTCAATCGGGTTTCAGATCAAATTTCTCCACAGAGACAGCTCTCTTGAGGGCAACTGAAACCCTACGGGAAGGAGCTGATGAGGGTAAGACTATGGCTCTCATCATGCTGGACCTCAGTGCCGCGTTTGACACTGTAGCGCATTCCATCCTGCTACAGTGTCTAAACAGAGCGGGGGTCACCAAAAAGGCACTGGGATGGTTGAAAGCCTTTCTTATCAACAGGAGCTTTCAAGTCCAAAGAGGGACTTTTCTCTCTGACAGTGTGATGCTAGAACAGGGGGTGCCCCAGGGCTCGGCCCTGAGTCCCACCCTGTTTAATTTTTACATGGCTCCCCTGGCAGAAGTGGTGCAATCGTTCGGCGTAGAGCTTGTCTCTTACGCCGACGATACGCAACTTCTAATATCACTGTCACAAGCTCCCTCCATGGAAGCTGATAACTTCAATGCTTGCATGTGTAAGCTTGCCACATGGATGACAGAGCATTGTCTTAAATTAAATGGCACAAAAACGGAGGTTCTTATAATTGGGGGCAATGAGACAAAATGGACGAAAGAATGGTGGCCCAATTGTCTAGGTCCTTTACCCACTCCTAACCGGGAAGCAAAAAACTTAGGTGTCTGGGTAGACAACAAGTTATCATTTGATAGCCATATCAAGAAAACAGTCGGCAAATGCTTTGGAGTAATGAAAACGCTCAATCGGACCTTGGATCTGCTTCCACTGAACTCCAGGCGTACCATGACGCAGGCTCTTATCACATCCTGTATTGATTATGGGAATGTGTTGCTCCTGGGCACATCTGCTAAAAACATCAAGAGGTTACAGGTCCTGCAAAATTCAGCAGCACGCCTGGTGTTGAGGCTCCCCCGTAGAGCCCCCTCCGGTACCTCTCTGGCCTCCCTCCACTGGCTACCTATTAGCAAGAGGATTGCATTCAAAGCTCTCCTATGGTGCCATAGGATCATTCACCAAAAAGCGCCGGCCTATCTGTCGGATCTGGCATCCTTGTATGAACCCAACAGATCCCTTAGATCTGAAGGAATGGGCTTGCTCAGAACATCGCGCCCCAAAAAAGCCAGAATGGGAGGCAGGTCCTTCCGATCACTGGCAGCCAAGAATTGGAATCTCCTTCCCATGAAAATTAGGCTAGAAACTAATGAGGCCTCTTTTAGAAAGATGCTGAAAACCTTTTTATTTACTTCGTAATGGCCTTGCTTCCTTCCTCCTAACATGCTCTCTCCACAGCGCGGGGACACGCCGGGAGGCGTCACCAGGCGCTTTACAAACCCCTTTAATAATAATAAAGGGAAAATGTATGGTAGAGTCGTTACTGCAGAAGATGAAGAAACTCTCCGAAACCACCAAAGTATTCTTCATCCGCTAAAAAATAAATAAACCTGTCGGTCAGCCTCGAACAACTGGAACTGAAACGGCCATGTCCCCACGGAGGGGGATTGCACATGAGGGCATGGGGTGGGAGGGTGTCAGGGCTGGTGCAGCAGCGGTCCGGCTTTAGGGCTGAGGGCTGGGAGTGGATTTATTTTAGGACAGGGGTGGGGTGTAGATCTAGGGGCCAGTTTTAGGGCTCAGGGTCGGGGTCCAGGAAAAAAACGACCCCTCGTATGCCTTTAACATACATGCCTGTACAAAGAAATCCAATGTAAAGTCATGTGTGGTAATGTCATTCATATTGTATCAGCACTGTTTTAACAGCATGCGTTACAAGGGAATGTGTGGCTCTATCATACAACAATGCAACTTGTATTCAGGCCGTAGTGATTAAGTACATTGCAAGTGTATTACCTTTTATCAACAAAATATGTTCCTAAAAGACAGAAAATGTGATAGATACTAAAATTGTTGGCTAATGCTCTTGATGAAGGAAAATGTGGGTTCTGAAAGGCATGAAAAAAGTATGTGAAGTTTACAAAATATGAATTTCTGTAAAAAGGATACTCAGGAATTTATTCCAAAGGTGTGCCTGCTTTTAATGGATCAGGGTTCTATAGAATTTATATGCATATATTTCATAAGAGTCATGTAATCATTGCCCTTAGTATTGCAAAAATAGAAATGTGAAGATTTCTGTATCTAAATATAGTTTGCTAGTTTGAATAAGCAATGGTAGTGCACAGTGATGGATATATATGGTCTCAGAATAGAAGTTAAGGTCAATTGCTTCAGTCTTATGTAGATTGTACTAATGCAGTTGTGGCCTGAATGATGACTTCAATACTTCCTTATTATTTTGTCAAGGAACGTAAAGAGCCAAGCTCCACAAGCCATCGGGAGAAGGGACTCTCATCAGCTGATCACAAAGCAATAGGCTTTAAGCTCTGAAAAGTTGGCATTCTATGCTGGCTCCAATATTAGAATGATATGTTTGCTGCCAGAGGAATTATAGAATATCAGACTCACTGAATGCACGCATGTGTCAGAGGTCTTAAGGTCAACAGTGACATAGAAGCTATGCAGGAAAAACAAATGGGGAGTTTGAGGTGAAGGTGTGAAAGGTAGGATAGAAAGAACAGAACATAGTTAGGACAAAATATGGGAACTGGTGAATGGCCTTATTCTGAACACCAGTGTTTTAAAAATATATATATATATATATATTAGGAAGTATCAGTATCAAAAGAAATATTGCATCAGACACATAAGAGAACTACATATACACTGTCTAATAATATGTACAGTCAATCAAGTCAATAAATACCAACAATGGTAAATATCAAAAGATAATATACAAGAAAATACATTAAAGAAGCTTAAATTGCTTGATCAAAACATAAGTAATTGACAACTAATAACTAACCCAAAAAACAAACTGTATAGCAAGCATGGAATTTCTGAAAAAACAAGAATTACGTCTTCTATTGGAACAAAAATTACAGATTATTTGCAATTTATAAGCTGGTTATTTCTTGTGACATGCAAATGTTCTAACATTTTCACCCTTAGCATTTTAACCTGCCTTTAACGGTACCTTTGGTAATTTTCAAAATTGCAGAAGTAGCAAATGTGCAATAGAAATCGAAATAAAATAATTTATGTTCTGGTTTTTAACAAGAGCATGATGAATAGGATAGCCAAAAAGAATATATATATGTGATACTTTTCGACATGCGGGTGGGGGAATAATAAATAATACAGCGCTTTTAATGAGATACAGTAATTTCCTTTCATTTGAAGATAAACTCCCAATACACTTTCTCGGCCTTTTTATATAAGCCTCTTCTCTTGCCTCCTTTTATTTCTGTCCCTTGATTGGAGTCCTCCGGCCAGTATTTTTCGCTCCAAAAAATAGAATGTTCAGGTAAGTGCTTCAATATCTGTTTTACTCTTTAACTCATAGGGAGGGGGTGAGTGTTGACCAGTCCAAAAAAAAAAAAGAAAATGCCCGGTGAAAGTTACAATATTTCTATGCGAGAGTGAGGAAGAAGGAATGTGGGCAGGAGGAAGGGGAAAAGTAAAACCCAGGTGGAGTAGCTATACGGCAAGAGCATATAGAAGGAGAAAGGAGCATGAAAACAAACAGGTGTCCTTTTCCTATTTTGCTCGTTACTCACACTCTAGCTCTCCTTTCCCTTGCCCTCCATCTCCCTCAGGCTCCCCTTCTGTTTCCCTCCCAGAATATTCCGTACTCGTCCACGCACCTGAAATAGCTACAGCCATCTAGGGCTGTGGCGGGACGTCTAAGCTTTTTCTGGGATAGGTGGGGCAGCATCCTTGGGTTCGCCTCGCTGTGCACTGTGTTGCTCCTTCTCCCGTATGCTCTCCTTCTTGCAAACTGGAACCGCTTTCTCTGTTGAATTCACTTCTGTCCCTCGCACAGTCCCTCCTGTGGTGCAGGACAGTGTTATCCTTAAAGAGACCAGACCCGATCACCTTGTCTTCCAGAGTATATGAAGGAACTCCCATCATCAGGTTCCACGCAGGCTGTGAATATAGATAGGGAGAGACATGAGACGGAATGGGATCGTGATAGACCGTCTCAGGCATTTCGTCTTCAATATTAGGGGCTTCTTGACAATATATCAGGGTTCATAATTTTAGAACGCTTACGAAATCAAAAATGTGATCCTGGAAATTGATCAATAAGGGACAAGTATAAAAATATGTAGCCAATCAGCAAGCCAATCTGAGCAACTTCAAATACAGAGATTTGACTTACCTGGAAGGCCTTGTGTAGAAAATGCAGGGTGTAAAATGTAGCGCTCTAGTGTTTCTAAGGGTCTCGGCTGAGCCCGGAAACACTTGCACACCTTGTATCACCTTCTGGCCAGGCGTGGCCAGGAGGCTATAAATAAATGGGCCGGGGTCGCTTGGCACATCCGGTCTGACATAGCAAGTACAGTGTGTGTGTCCTATTGATTACTGGCCCTCACTATTGCGATACCCTTGACCCTACCCGTAGCCTGGCGACATCTCTTGCTGCCACTGTCCACTCTTACATAATAGAGGATCCATTTAAAGAAAAACTAAATACTCTTAAAATTAGGTACTCAAAATAGTTTATGGGCTAATAATGGAATTTCAGACTATTGCAGAGTGGTGATATTACAGCAAGTTGCTATCCCATTTTTTCCAAGGAATTCAGGACTCACTAGTGTACCAACAGCCACCCAACCCCATTTAACATAGTCTGTAGAAGTAATTTTAAACCCCAACCACCCATCTCACCCATAGATGGAGGATACCTCTTTAAAAATAGCCGATATGAAGGAAACAGAACCAAATTTCAGTATTATGCTCCATACTAGGTAAATGACTCTGTTCCCATGACTTCCAAGCATTTTCTAATTTGAAATTGGCTAATGATTTAAATCCTGCATCATTCTAATTCTTGATTGTTGTTACAAAATACTAACACAGGTAGGATCTTATGTTTGGTATTTGGGAACATAAACAGCACAGGGAGCTGAATTTCTGCCTCCTTAACCGTTAGATTTAAAAATAAAAATATAAAATAATTAGCTCATCCTTATAAAGATGAGCAATATGATCTACCAATGTTCCTTGATAATGTCTTAAATTAGGTAGAGCAAATACCCCTGTTCCTTAGTCAATTGTACACTCAAACTAGGAGCATTAGGGTGTTGATTTCACCAAATGAATATTCTGGTCATTGTATCAACCTGATTGAAGTAGCGTTTTTTAATCTTGAATAGAACATTAGCAAATAAAACATGAAAAAGTGGTAATATTGGGCTTTTGACCAGAAAGACAGTACCTATAATTGTTAAAGGCAATTATTGCAATTGTTTGAGTAGATGACGTACCATATTTAAGTTTGAGCAAAAATTCAATTTGTATAACTCAGAATCGATAGAGGTAATATAAATACCTAAATAACGAATTGGATGGATAGAAAAGAATTGCTCTCTTAATTGACATGGAAGATCTATGGATGTTGCATTAGTTAAAAGATTCTTGGTCATAATATGATTGCTCTTGTAACCACCTGCTAAAGTAAATGTATTAATTTTATGTAAAACCTTTGAATAATGGTTTATTTGGCAAAAACAATTATAATATAGTTTGCACAAAAAAAATGTTTTAGACATACCACAAAGGGGAGCTGAAACAAAATCATCATCATAAATCATTGTTGCTATGGTAAAAGAAATAGGGTATATTCAACATCCCTTGCGAGTACCACAAACATTTTTACTTTCCCTACCTCTTTTGAATGTATTTCAATTCTAGTCAAAACATCAACTTATAGATTTTTTAAGAATTTGTATAAAAAAATCAGGAAAATAAAAAGCTCTGAGTATATAAAGCAGGGCTGTCAACAAGCCCCAACTCCGCAATCTCCAAACAAAACAGAACACCGCCGCCAGACTCGTCCTCGGCATCCCCCGTGGAGAAAAGAGTCATGTTCAAAATACTCACTCATGCCTACAAATGCCTTCACAACAATGGACTCAAATACCTCAACGACAGAATCAACTTCCACGTACCCAAAAAAAACCTCTGATCTTCCAACTTCGCACTGGCTGAAACCCCGCGCATCCACAGAGCCAGTACAGGCGGAAGATCCTTCTCTCACATTGCAGCCAAGACATGGAACGAGCTACCAGCAGACATCAGACGCGCCCCCTCCCTGAACACCTTCAGGAAGACCCTCAAGACCTGGCTCTTCGGCTAAACAGATATGCGGACCCCCTCAGCGCCTTGAGACCCTCACAGGTGGGTGTCCCTGATTGATTGATTGAGGGATGTCCAATTAACTTAATTAAAAGCTTTTCCAGCATTGATCATAATGACCGCAAATGTACTGGGCCTGGAGAAGGCTTTGGAGCAGCTGGGGGACGGCAGGACCCTGAGCTGGTCAACGCGGCACTGATGGCGCAGTCCCGGGACATGCTACATGCTGAGATCGGTGCAGTAGGCACGGGTGTCACGCACCTGCGGCAGGACTTAAGGAACACCGTGTCCCACATTACGGAGGCCGAGACTAGGATCTCGGGGGTGGAAGACTATGTCGCGGCCTTGAAACGTCAGGTGGCCAAAATGGAAAGCGTCCAAAAAGGCCTGGCGCTGCAGGCCGAAGATGTAGAAGTACGGTCGCGACGCAATAATCTGCCCTTTGTCGGATTTCCGGAGGGCTGCGAGAAAGGCTATATGGAGAAGTTCCTGACTAAGTGGCTGGAGGGTTGGCTCCCCCCTGATGCAGTGTCCTTATGCTTTGTGGTGTAAAGGGCCCACAGAGCTCTCATCCAGAAATCTGCGGTGGGGGGCCCAGCCACGGCCGGTAATCGCGAAATTGTTGAATTACCATGACCGCGACGCAATCCTGAAGCAGGCCAGTGCCAAAGAACCCCTGCTGTATGAGAACTGTCACATTATGATTTTCCCAGATTACACACGCCTGTTGCAGCAGCAGCGTCAGTTGTTCCTAGCGGCCAAGACCCGTCTTCGAGACCTCAAGCTTCCATATGCCTTGCTGTTCCCGACCCGCCTCCTGGTGATGTTCCAATCACGTACTCACTTCTTTGATACTCCGGAGAAGGTGTTTAAATGGACTGATGACACGGTGAGAGTGCGACCACACACACCGCCGGAGCTGGACTCGGACTCCTCCATGAGTGAGGCCCAATCGAAATCCTCCAGGGGGCCGCACCAGGGGAGAAACTGGCGATCCCGATCCCGACGGCGCTCTGCATCTGGTGGGGCCTCGGTCCGGGCATCCCCGGCTTCTGGACAACAAGCAGCTGCCACATGACTTTTGTATCCTATTGTTTGCTTGATATTGGACTGCTCTCCATAGGGGGCCTAAACCAGGTGTGATTCCTTTAGAGGGAGGGAGTTGTGATATGGGCCAATCCCCCCGTGTTGGCCTGGTACGGGGTGTGGGAGGGCAAGGATTGTATGGGCTGTAGGGTGGGGATCCATTGGCTTGGGGGACTTTGGGCCCCACGTTTGTGGCCGGAAGCCAACCTTAGGCGCAACAGATACTTCAACTGTTTTGAGGTATGGGCGTGGGGGTGGGGGGCAGTTGCTTGGGGAGGGGTTTGTTCTGGTTGGGGTTGGGTCGCTGTAACCATCTGGCTGGGAGGAATGGTTTAAGAAGAAGGTTGCAACACTCAAGGCTTGTCTTCATAGGGGGTCTTTATTCAAGATACTGATATACAAGGTATAGTATAGTTCCAACTCAAACAAAATCAAAGTGAAGGGGGAGCTTCTTGTAGTCCACGTCTTGTCTCTGCTGAAGCTCCTGGCACTCTAAGGTTGTCACTGGGGTTTCTGGAGACTTCTCTAAAGGTGTGGGGCTCAAAGAGAAAAGAAAAGAAACACCCCGGATTACTGGCTATGTCCTGGGACAAATATTAGAAGGAGGAGGGGAGGGGGTGTGAGGGGATCACCGGGGTTCCATCACCCGTCGTAAACCAAGTAACCACGCAGTGAAGTGCTCGGGGAGAGAATAACGGACAAACAGCCCCATGACCTCCCTCAACCACCCCTACCCCGTTCCATCCCGTGAATAAAACAGATCCCTTAAGCGGCCCCGTACCTTGTCCAGCCACACTTCTACAGAAGTTCGGCAGGGTGGCTCGTGGTATCGGTGGCCTCCTGGCTTGTCAGATTCTCTGGCCGGGTCTTCTTCCACACCGGGGTCCAACTTCTGTTCTGCAGCCGCAACACTTTCCGCTCTCTCTTCCTCAAATTCACCTCCTTCTCCGGCTTTCGCGCTCTCGTTCCGGTAGGGAGCTTCCTTATCCGCCCCGCCTCCACGGATTGGATCGCGAGCAATGACGTCGCCTCCGTTGATAGGTTCCTGAGTTGTGACGTCGACGTTGAGAGTATGTCCATTGAGGTGAGCCAAGAAGCCTTAAAGGGACCGTCTGGATCCTGTCAGCGACCCCCTGACAGTCGCACAGTCACGGAGGGTTCCTCACATTTAGTTTATGCACGCCTGCACGTCCCTGCGTCTGTGCGGCAAACAGGATCATTTTCTGATTGCACATTGCACAGATAAAGCCTCTGGGTCTCACGGTACCCTCCGCATACTTAGCTGGAACGTGCGCGGGGTATTTGACAAAATTAAAAGGGGAGCGGTGCAACGCCAGGCGAAGCGAGCTGGGGCCGACATACTTCTACTGCAAGAAACTCATTTACTAGGCACTAAAGCCCTGTGCTTGCAACGCTATGGCTTCCAACAGGTCTTTCATGCAGGCTTTGCGAGAGGGTCCAGGGGTGTGGTTATCCTGGTACACCGTAGAATTTCCTTCGTTCACACAAAATTATGGGCTGGCATGCAGGGGAGGTATTTGTTTGTCCGGGGCATGGTGGGGGAGGACCCTCTGGTGTTAGTTTGCATCTATGCCCCACCGCCATAGCAGTGGTGAGAAACTGTTCACGATCTGGGCGGACATCCCGGACATATTTGCGGCAGTGGGGGGTGACTGGAATGATGTCCTGGATGTTACCAAAGATAGATTTAAGCAAGGGGGGGTCTAAGTGTTGGCCATTCCACAAAACTACGGGATATGATGGTGGGGCTGGACTGGGTGGACACGTGGAGGCGTCTTCATGGTGATGAACGGGAGTACACATTTCTCTCTGCTGTCCACAAATCCTTTTCTAGGTTGGATTACATTTTTGTACCCGGGGTAGTGGCTTGGCGAGTGGAATCGGTGGTAATCCTCCCACGTGGCCTCTCAGATCATTTGCCTGTTCTTGTTGAGCTCCGGATGGGCGGGGGGAGTCAGCCTTTTCACTGGTGCCTCTTGGTGTGGCACCTTCAACGGGACGACTATAGGAGGCGTATGCGGGAAGCGATATCTGATTATCTGGCCGGGAATGTCGGTTCTGTCTCTAACGCCGGGACACTATGGAAAACACTAAAACCTATGCTGCGGGGAGTGGATACTGTCTGGTGTGCGGCAGCTCGTAAGCAGCGGCGGATGGCTCTGGTGCGTGCTGAGGCGGAGATAGGGGAGCTGGAGCGTCTGGGACGTTCGACGGGGGAGACTCCGGAGGACAACTGGCTCCTTATGGCGCAACAGTCCTATGCGGCTCTTCTCCTGGATGAGGCGTTGCAGGTGTGGCTGGCTACGCACAGCAGAGTCTGCCAATCGGGAGATAAATCTAGCAAAATGTTGCATCCGCTCTGTCAGGGGACTTTCCATGCGCAGATGTTGCCGGGGATCCATGATGGAGCGGGAGCCCAGCTGACGGACCCAGGGGAATTGACGGAGAGCTTCGCTGCGTACTATGCAGACTTATATGCCCCACAGGAGTGACTACCGGAATATCTCGTCGACAAGTTCATAGCGGACTTACCTCCTCGAGCGGTGTCGGACGAGGTGCAAGATCGCTTGGAGCTCCGTCTGACGGATGAGGAACTGGACACGACCCTGGGTGAGCTGAATTACTGGAAAGCCCCCGGACCGAATGGATTCCCAAGTGAGTTTTTCAAGAAATATAGTACACAATTAGCCCCTCATTACCGGGCGGCATTGGAGGAGGCCAGGGTCCAAGGCAGGCTACCTCCGGACTGGATGCATGCAAAGGTGGTGGTGTTCCATAAGCCGGGCCGTCCCCCGGAACATCATGCCTCCTACCGCCCGATCTCGCTTTTAAATGTAGAGGCCAAGGCACTGGCCAAGGCATTGGCCAACCTGCTTCTTCCTCATATCTCCGAGCTTATTCACCCGGACCAGGCCAGTTTCATGCCTCATAGGGAGACCAGGCACAATATCTGACGGGCACATGTGGCGATGGAGGCGATTAGATGCACGGGGAGGCGGGCCGCACTTCTCCTTGCTGATATGGACAGAGCATTCGATTCACTAAGCTGGGTGTATCTGTTCTCGTTACTGCCACGGCTCAATCTTGGGCCCCATTTCCTGTCCTATCCGCGTCTTCTCTATACTGACCTGACGGCCTCGGTTCGAGTGGCGGGAGCGGTCTCGTCCATCTTTCGGATTCAGCCTGGCACCTGGCAGGGGTGCCCCCTCTCGCCCTACCTATTTGCCTTGGTTATGGAGCCATTAGCGGCGTTGGTGCACATGGATGCGCAGCTGAGCGGGTTTGAGTGGGCACAGGGGCCGTCCGACCGAATTGTGTTGTACGCAGACGATGTCCTCTTCTTTCTTACAGACCTTAATAGATCAGGGCCGCGTCTCCTGTGGATAATGCAGTTTTTCAGCGAGACATCGGGGCTCTACATGAACCCGCGCAAGTCCACATTGTGGGTGCTGGTGGAGCAGACACAAGCAGTGGGCGACTGGGCCTCTTCACTCCAGGTAGCAATAGGGGGTCTCAAGTATCTAGGGGTTTTCTTGTCGGCGGTCCTAGCCGTGTCTTGGGAGCGAAATTCTGTGCTGGTCTGGGAGCACGTTCAGGCTGACCTCAAAACCTGGTCGCGTATGCCGCTTACTATATATGGTAGGTCGGCGATCTTTAAAATGGTGGCACACCCCCGCCTGTTGTACCAACTGCAAAATCACCCGTATCCGATATTGCCGGTTTGGTTTCGCCAGGTGAACTCCGCCCTGGGGAAGTTTTTGTGGGTGGGGGGCGCAGTGCGCGTGGCTTTGCGCACATGTTTCCTTTCCACCTACTGTGGGGTCCTGGCGACCTCGGATATCCTCTCCTACTATCAGGCCTCCCACCTTTTGGTATTGAATGAGTGGTGGTATGGCGACAGGGGAGACCCGGCGTATGCCATGGAATGCTCCTTGATGGGCTCTCATTCATTACACACCATCCTGTACACAGCATCATTGCGGAGTGCGCTGCCAGTGGCCACTCGGATGGTGTTTCGCATCTGGCGGCAGGCAACGCATCGGATGGGGTGGTGGAATCCCCTAAAGGCAGAAACCCCCTTGTGGCACAATGGGCGCTTTCCCTGCCTGGCATTGCTGCAGGGTTTTAGGGGATGGGACAACTAGGCATTTTGACTCTGGGGATGTACTGCGGGATACGACACTTAAGTCTTTTCAGGAACTCATGGAGGAATTCGGCATGCCTTGGTCCCGGTTTTTTAGGTACCTGCAACTTCGCCATGCACTATCCCCCAGTCTGGAGGAGTTGGAGTCCCTTCCTGACATTAGCCCGCTGGAGGCGAAGGTGTTCATGGGGGACCTGGAGACAAAGAAAATTTCCAGCATCTACCAGACACTGGTCACACATAGCTCCCCTACGCTGCAGAGGCTCCGGGTGCAATGGGGGGAAGACGTGGGCGAGTTGGAGGAGGAGGACTAGTGGGAGGCTCTGGCTGCTCCCAGGGGTGCCGCCGCAGCCATGCGTCTCTGCCTCATCCAATTTAAATACTTGCATAGAGTCTACTTTACCAGGGTTAGGCTCTAGCGGGCGGGGCTGATTGCCTCACCGGACTGCCTCCGCTGTAACATGGAGGAAGGGACGTTCGTGCAAACAGTCTGGAGTTGTGGATCTCTGGATCGGTTCTGGAAGAGGGTCTTGGCCTGTCTGTCTGAAGTGTTGTGATGGGTGCTCCTGCATACGCCCCAGTTTGCCCTGTTATATGTAATGGATGGAGTGGGGGGCAATCTCTATAAAAGGCATATGATGTTACTAGGACTTACAACGGCCAAGAGGGACATTGCTAAGGTGTGGAAGGACCCACAGGCCCGTCTGTGACTGTTTGGAAAAAGGGGCTAGACTTTTGTATGGGGATGGAGCAGCCGATATTCGTGGCCAGGGGGTGCCCACGGAAACATTATAAAATTTGGAAGCGCTGGGCAGACTATCGGGGTTTGTGGCTCGAACCCCCGGTAGAGCAGGATGACCTTCCCCTGGAGGGGTTATGGGGCAGTTGGTTCGAAACGGAGAGACATGGGGCTAGGGAGGCTGGTGTGCTTGTTCATGATTTTTCTTTTGTACTGTATACTGATCGATATGTGTGGGTTGGGCCTGGTTGTGGCTGTGTGACCCCGGGGGGGATGGCAGTTGGGGTGGGATTGTGAGTTGGGTGGTAGGGGTTTGGGATGGGAGGAGTGGGGGAGGGAGGTTGTTAAAGGGTTTTTTTCATTCGCTGATGTATGTGAGTAAAGTGAAAATTCGATTGCCTTTGATACTGACATGTTTGCGATCTGCAGTCGTCCCTGGGATACAGGGCCCTGCATAATCTGTGCAGTCTGACAATAAAATCTGTTTAAAAAATAAATTAATTGTAATTGACCTTTGGGCCAAAAACATGTTGGTTGCTATTAATAAACGCTCTGGAAACAGGCATAATGCGACTAACCAATACTTTTATGACTAACTCATAATCAGCTTTAAATAGGTTGACGGGTCTGTAACAGTTGGGATTATTTTTGAGCGTGTCCTTTTTAAAGATACTAACACCTGTGTATTCAGATGCCTAAATTGGGCTTCCTTGTATAATTTAGTTGAACAATTGAGTAAGACCGCTATAGGAATGCCATTACTGGCTTTTGAGTTTGCCACTGAAGTTAAAACTCTCATAATCTTTTGAGGTACAACAGGGAAAATCAGCTTTGATGATGTTCATTGGACAGTCTAGGAAGACAAATTGTGAAAATACATTTTAATATTGCCCCTTGATGACTGGATTGGAACGTCTGATAGACAGACTTATATTGCTTAAGTAACACTTTTTGAATACTATTGGATTGGTAGACAAGCAAATTAGCACCTGAGTCAATGAATTCCTTAATTACAGTATTCCTGAACATAACTTCGGTTGACCAGTATAATAACTTACCAATTGGTAGGAATTGAGTGTATGTGTAGGGCAGGAGACGAGCATTGCTGCATATTATGCGAAGTATTTCCAACTGAAAGAGGTAATTCGCAGACGTCCCCTAAGGCACGTAAGAGGCCGTCTCCCTCATAATGCCTTGCTTGGCTTACTTCCTGAAACGTCGTGACCATTCCCCCATTTCTTTTCCTGCGTTTTCTGTCATTTTTGATAGCTTTCTGCTGTTCCGAGTGGCTTGTTCCTGAAGTTGACTACGAGCAAGCAAGCATTTCCTAGCGCCAGTAAGTGCTTGTGCGTTCCGCTCCTCATTCCCCCTTCCTTGAGCCGGACGGCAAGCCTGGTTTTGCAAGTGTCTCGCTATTCCGCTCTCTGTATCCACACGGGAGCCGGACGGCAGACCTTGTTTTTCTTTATGCTGTGAGTTTTGGTTCCTCTCCTCGTACACTTAGGGCCGAACTGTACGCCAGATTTTATTTTTGTTTTTGGTGCACCTACTCGCCATAGGGTAGTTTCTCTCCAATTCTCCCCACTAGGAGTAGGACGACTGTATCGGCATTATGTTTCCCTCGCTAGCGAGTGACGGTTCAGCCCTCATCTTCCTCCGGGGTCCGGATGGCACGTTTCCTAATTTTTGTACCCATTACGAGAGTATTAAACCCTACCTACTGTTTGTGGAGCCTGTTTTGAACACCCTTACTCCTTGTATTAGGGCTTTAAGCTCCTCTGGGAACAAACCTGTCATGTGTTTTCTTTCTATGCTCTCTAAACCACTTTTGTGCCTTTCTTTTAATCACCTACTGATCCCCAGCCTATTTCTGAGTGGATATTTGTACAAGAGTGATCCAGCTCATAGTCTTCTCATTTGTTAGCCTTTGTGCTACCTGAAGATACTTCTTTGGAGACTACTACTGAAGAATTCCAAGGCCTCATGAGATCATAAAAGGCTGACATCCTCTCTGATCCTCCTCACTGCAGATAATCCAGTTACATCATATGGGGAAGAGTGGTGGTCACTCTTTGGTTTATTCCCCACACATTTAAGGAACAATTATCTGTGAGCACGTGCTACTAGTCCTCCAGGTGTTGTTCAGTGGAAGTGTGGAGAGCTCTCATCTTCGCGTCCGTGGAATCCAGCTTCGACCGACACCAATATGCTTATTATTTTGGTACATGTTCTATTGAAATATTTTCTTTTTTATCATTCTTCCTCAAGAATAAAAATCTTCACATTTTGCCTAGCCATATATAATCCTTAATATCAAAACTTAAGTTTGATCTAGAACATCCCTGAGTTGCTCTATCGAGGGCATCGTGTAGCTCACTAATCTTCTTCTTGTGCTATTCAGCATGGATTTCTAAATAATGACCTGTCCCTATGGAACATACTTTTAAAGTATCCCAGACTGTTAAAAATGGGGAGGTATTATGATTTAATTGAAAAATTCATCTATTCAAAGATTATCCTTCTTGCTTCGGTCCAAAGGAAGAGTTTGTCCCACAATTCCACCTCTGACATGAAGCACAACTATATTCAACCTGAATGTTCACTATAACTATGGAATGTCTGAAAACCCATTTCTCATAATTGAAGTTTTTTTCTGAGCAGAGATTGTGAACTAAATATCCTATAGAAACATGTTTATTAATTTTTTTAAGTTTCAATGATAATACTTCATGCAAATGATCGATAAATATTACATATGTAAAAAAAGAATGGGTCAAAAAAATAATGAGATTACACATTCTATCTGAAAAACAATGAAGAAGATACATTTAAGAAATATAAATACAGTAAGAGTATAACATTATGGTTCCTAGAAATCATAATACAATAAGGAATGAGACAAAAAATGTAATGTAATTAAAATATGCAATTGTAGAAATATTACAGAATTAATATACTGAATAATGTCATTTCCATTATAAAGCAAGTCAAGGAGGCTTAGTAACTTCTTGTAACAAGGGAATGGAAACAAAACATTTTTTTTGCACTATCATCTAAAAATTGTGTGATAGGAGACCATAATTGTAATTGTTTTTTAGCGAGAGATATAGGATTTACAAGGGTCGTGTCCAGTCTATGATTATGACAAACAGCAAACCACCAAGCTAAATATGATAATTTAGATGCATCTTTCCAATTTGTTGTTATCTGCTGAAAAGCAATCAGCAGTAACAGATGTCTGATTTGTCCCTGTGACTGTCTCTTCTACCAATGAAATGACAAGCTCCCTAAGATAATGTTGGTAAAGGAAAAGGGGACTGTAGTATTAAAGAGAGTATTGATTTGGACCCAAACCTGTTTCCAGAATTTGAATACCTACGGGCATGTAGATAACATGTTATAAATCAGCATTTTCATAAGAGCTTGTCCAGCAAGTGTTGGGAGTTCCATTGTGTATCCTATGTAAATGTGCAGGTGTGAATGTATAAGGAGTCTATTATAAATATTATATTATAAATAAAAAAGATAGTCTGTGTAGTGCCTACTGGTCTAGATGATTTTCTTGTTTTTGTCAATATTCTATTCCATAAGGAAATGGGCCAATCTATGCCCAAATCAGTCTCCCAAAAAAGCTCTATTTTGGTTGTATCTCTATCTATGGAGGGTTGTGATAGACGAGAATAAATAACTGAAGCTTTAGGGTTCATCCATATAAAATTATACCACGTAGAATCCGTCTGGGAAGAGGAAGGGGGCACAGACTGAAACTGAGTGCAAAGTTTGAGAATTTCATTCCATAGGACTGAAAATTTGTGTTGAAAGGAGATGGGTAAGTGAAAAAGGGTGTGTATCTTTGAGAATGTAAGAAGATGCCTTGTTCAAATAACTGATGCACCCAAAGTAAATCTTTATTTCTCCATGTTTTCCAGTATATAGGTTTATTATTGACAAGTATAAATTTGTTATGCCAAATTGTGGATGTAAGGAAGGTGTCAAAGTCATTAGGAACTGGGTACAGGAGAGCATCTAGTATCTAGTATCTTACAAGAATGTTTAATTACTGGTGTGGAGTTATTCTGTGGTTTGCGAGAGAATGAGAGGTAATCCTGAAATGAGAAGGGTGCTATAAATAAGGTCTCAAGATCAATCCATAATGGGAGATCGGTTAATTTATCAGATACCCACTTTGTTAACTGCCTCAATTGAAAAGCTCTATAATAATTAAAGAAACAGGGAAAATTTACACCACACTCTGATTTTCACCGCATCAATTTCGGTATTGAAATTCTTGGGTTTTTATTGTTCCATAAAAATAATGACAGGATATAATTGACCTTATGAAAAAGTTTAGCTGGTATATAAAGTGGTATATTAAATATCATGTATAGAATATTCAGGGTAAGCATCATTTTAATGGTATCTAGGTGATCCCACAATGAAAGATAGAGAGGATGCCATTTCATAGTGAGTGTTTTTAATTTATCTAGGCACTTATCAAAATTTAGAGAGACAAATGTTTTAATAGAAATCCATGCAAAATTGGTGATCTTAAAATCCTCTTTAAAGGTATATGGTTAAAGATAGTATTTTACATTTCTCATTATTCAATTTGTAACCTGAAACTAGTCCATAGGCTTGAAAATTCTATAAGCAAAGTCTGTGCTTGAGAAATGAACATTAATATATCTTCTGATTGCTGCTAATTTAATCTGCTGTGAATTGGATATGAAGCCTGTATGGAATGATTTTTACAGGTATTGGACAGAAAAGGCTCCAGGGATAAGTTAAAAAGAAAAGGGGATAAAGGACAGCCTTGACGTACTCCTCTTTTTAGGGTAAAGTAGGGGGACACAAGACCATTACAAAACTTAGCAGCTTTGGCTCTAAATAGAGTAAAGCAATTAGATAAATGCATTTTGGTCCATATCCAAACCATTTAAGGGTATGAAAGAGGAACGGCCAGTAAACTCTATCAAAGGCCTTTTCCAAGTCTAAAGCAATCGCCGCTAGTGGATCTGAATAGTGTAGTGTCCTAGATAAAATGTCAAACAATAATCGTGTAGTGTCTGTAATATTACGACCCTTAACAAAACCGGTTTGTTCTTTACCTAGTAACAAAGGAAGGTATTTTTCTAATCGTAAGGTCAGCGCTTTTGAAACAATTGTGTAATCCACTGTGACTAGTGATATAGGTCTATAATTTTCGCAATATCGTAGCGCCTTACCATCTTTCAGAATTAAACATATTAGGGCCTCTAAAAAGGAACCTGGGAAGGTGTAAGATGTGGTAAAAGAGGAAATAAGGATGTGTAAGTGCGGGAAAAGTATTTGGGCAAAGTGTAAGTAAAATTGAACTGTAAATCCACCAGGCCCCCGGATTGTTATCCTTTTGGAGATTCTCTAAAGCATTTAACATTTCTGTCTATGTAATGTCAATTTCCAAGAGGTCCAAATTCATCAGGGGGTTGGTACGTTTCTGAATTTAGGAGAGATATTCGATAATGGCTGCTTCTAAAGGCTAATTTTCTGGTGTATAAAGAGATTTATAGAAATGTACAAATTGTAGAAGGATTTTGGAGTCTTTGAATTTCGGTACTTTGTTTTTGTCGACAATGGACTCAATTTGAAGTTTAATTTGCCTAATCTTGAGATAGTTAGCTAGTAATTTACCTGATTTGTTTTGGCCACCATAAAATGTTGCTATAGTTTTCAATAAACATAACGAGGCATTCTCGGTCGAGGTCTTATTAAAAGCAATTTTTGCATTTATAAGATCTATAGACATTTCTTCGACTTAGAGGTATAATAGGAATGTTCTAGTCTTTTAATTTTAGTAAGAAGTTCGCTTTTCAATGCCCAGGAGGTTTTACATTTGTTGGATACATATCTGATAATAAAATCACGAGATTTGGCTTTAAAAGCATCCCAAATTGTATGAAAAAAAATTGTTATCTGTTTGATTGGTTTGAAAATATTCATGAAAGAAGGAAACAAAAGAAGCATTGAAATTGTGATCTAGAAGTAAAGATTTATTAAAACGCCATCTTTTGGGTAGCACTGATTTGTGTAGGATGTCCAATTGGATTGAGACAGGAGCATGGTCAGAGATAAGTATGGGACATATATCACCCAAACGTAGGGCTTGGGAGACATTGTATGAAATAAAGATATGGTCTATTCTGGACTGCGTTTGATAGGGGGAGAGAAAACAGTATATTCTCTTGTGGAAGAGTTGCAGAGTCTCCAAGCATTCAATATATTCCTCTGTTTTATAGTTTGTAAAAAAGCTTTATGTGTTTTATTTGAGGTAAAAACAAGTCTTAGAATTTCAATCAATTAAGGAATCAATCACTTGATTGCAATCACCTGCAAAAAAAAAATTCTCTGATGGGTACGGGGACCAAAAAGAAGCATCACCATTAGTTGGGGCATATATATATTAAACAATGATACTGGAGATTCCCTATCAATAAATTAGTAAATAGCCATCTACCTTTATTATCTTATTCTTGAGAGATAAGTTTGGCATTTAAAGCATTATGACATAATGTTATGACATCATTTCTTTTACCATCCTCCGGTGAGAAAAGAACTTTGCCCGCCCAATTCTTTTTAAGCTTTAATGACTCACTCTCCGTAAAATAGGACTATTGTAATATGGCTTTATTAAGATCCAATTTAGACAAGTATGACAATACTTGTTGAGTATTGATGGGGAATGTAAGCCTCTGACAGTCCAAGTGACAATTTTAAAAAACATAAGTTAGACATATAGAATTTATAGTAAATTGAACCATTGATAACCTGTATATTATCAAATATGAAACTCACAATAAGTACGAAGATAAGATCTATGAAAATCAATTGTTGGAAGGATAAAGAGTAGATAGAATAGAAGATGAATTGATAAAGAGAAACATTATAAAGGGTTAAGTTAAGGAAGGAAGGTAAGAGAGATGTGGAAAGGAGAAAGATTGCTGGAAAAAAATAGTGAAAGAAAAAAGATTGTACCTACATAAAATCTAAAACATATAAAGGGTGAGGGGGGGTGAGCCCACATGGAATGATGACACGTCCAGACACCACAAGGTGAGGCGGGGAAGACTTCAGGACACACGACATACAAGACAGGTGTCAAACAATACGAAGATGAGACTTGTGAATAAAATTAATTTGTTAGAGCCGTCAAAATATGTTATTAAATTAAAACATTTTCCTTATCCTTGATACTAACAATACGAGATTACGACCTGAAAATTCAAACTCAATTACAGTAAACAAACCATTTTATTAAACAGATAAACACTCTATCACCTTTCAAGTAAGTCATCGTATTAATTGTAAAAATCTTGAGCGCTTAAATAGAACAAAAATAATTTTTTGAAGCGAGTGTACGAAGTGTCCATTCTTTCTGGGCAGTGCAAATTGAGGAAGCTTTTTAGTTTGACTGGATCTTCATAAGTAGTGGTGTTATTTTTTAATGTCACTTTGAACAAGCAGGGATGGAATAGACCAAACCTTGCTCCAATAGAGTGCAGAGCTGGTCTCATGGTGAGAAATTCCTTGCGTCTATCTGCCATAGACTTTGAAAAGTCCTGTGAGAAAAAGAGCTGGCTGCCTGATGATGAAATTTGCTTCATGGACCTGACTACTGACAATACCTTGAGAAGGTCAGTATATTAAAGAAAGTATAACATAACTCCTCTTGGTTTTCTCATGTTAGAAGACGTTGAGTGAGGAGGAACCAGTCTATGAGTACATTGAATGTTTAGAATAGTTTCCTCAGGTAAATTTAACACAAATTTAACACAGTCGGCAAACTAATAGGGTCAGAGCCTTCCGAGCCCTCTGGTAAACCATATATGCCATATTCCTGTTTTCAAGGTTTTCAATCTGTCTCTGGAGGGTCCTTTTTCAACTGTTTGGTTGATTCATTATTAACTGTGGAAGAAACATTAATATTAGATGTGGAAACATTTTTAAGGGGTGTGTTTGAAGAGTCATCCATAGTAGTGAATAGGGCGCGAAGATTTGAACGAACTATAAATGTGCGATTCATCGGAACCAACAATGGTCTTACTTTCTTCAATCTGCCCTTACATAGGGCGGTCAGGCCCAATATTCAGAATAAAAGACGCTCTGAAAGACCAAGTATTCACTCAAGATATCAAATAAATAAGCAATCTCATCACAATTGGTAATTGTATTTCGCCACAACCTCAATTAGGAACTTGCCACTTAGAGAGCTGGGGGTAATGTACTGATGTATCTCAGCTTAGAGAGGTATAATAGGAATTCCAGAAGTTATTTACCAATATTTCAAGAAAGGTATGATGAATTATTACCTCAGTCACAAGGTTATCAGCAGTATTAACCAATGAATGATTCAGGTATTTGGCCGCAAATGGTTATCAAGAGCACTTAGTTGATAATTATAACCAAAGTCACTGTAATTAATTATCACACATCACCACACTTTCAAATAGAAGTATGCAAAACCGAAAAGCGAAGTATAATACGTAGATGTATTCCAGTTCAGCAGTGCATAATGGGAGATTCAAGTAAACTTCAGATGTAGAGCACGCAACATGAAGGGAACTGTTGCCTCAACATCAAAATGGCTGACAGACCCAGACTTAGGAAGTGAGGAGCCTTGAATCGACTTTCAAAATCATAATTCCCTGAGGGCACTCAGCAGCTGCAACACTTCAAATCAAATTGCCCATGAAGAGAAAAGGGGAAAAAACGATATTGGAAAAAGGCAAACCTTGTATGCAGTGAAAGTCATTGAAAAGGGAAGCCTCACAGGGAGAGCTGTTCCTCTCACACCGTGAGCGTTTCTCAAATGGCAGGCATCATACTGCACTGCGATGAATCAGTAGAATAAATGACAGGACATGCCTCACAGGTGACAAAACAAATCCTGCCGTCTGCCTCCAGTGTTCCGATGGCCCCATGTTCATTCTGGCGGTTCCAATTCTTGTGAACATGGCGCAAAATCCTTCTTCTTACCTGCCGTCACCTAGCGAGTCACGAAACAATGCCATATTCCTTGGTGCTAGCCATGCCCCCAAAACATGTTTATCATTTAATACAAGGATTCTTGAATAGCCAAGGATCCACAAGACCATAATCCTAATTAACCTATAAATATATGTTTCTGTTTTAGGCTTTGATAGTTTTTCTCTTTACATAATAAAAATTGGCATACATTACAAGTGGACCCACAGGGTTCACTGCTAAATCATACATCTGCAGTAATGGTGAAATGTAATCTTCATTAGGTCCATAATCATTAATAAAATCAAATTGTTTCAAATTAAAGGAGGCTGCAAACAAAAGACATCTCCCTAAACTATTTCTCTTGACCTACATTAATTTTAAGTTCCAAGCTCGAGAAAAAAATTGCATCTCTCTGTCAAGCTACAGCTGCAGATGCAAAAGGAGAATCTTACAAATGCCAGAGAATATCGAATTTGGGAGTATTTGACTTGAGATGTGTCTCTTGCTAAAAGATTACACTGAGGTTAAAGGTTTTTAATCAATTAATGGCTGCAGAATATTTGTGTCAATTAGGCAGACTGCAAGATATAATCCTTCTTATATCCTCAGACATAAATACAAATCCTTTGAAATATGTGGCGAAACTAACTAGAATAAATACTATTGACAATAGTACCTTCTTTTCTAATTAACACCCGGCGCCCTCTACCAACCCTACCAACCCTCACTGAAAGCCAACCATCCCCCTGTGTAAAACCTTTAACAGGGAACAGGCCCCTGCAGCCTAAATTTAGACAAATAATGGGTGCCATGTTATTACACCCAATGTTTTACTTTGAAAAAAGGAGCCCTTGAACCCCCTCAACTTACAGATATGACATACCACCTTACCGTGCTTAGAAAATGTGATTACAAAAAACAGAAACAAAAAGCAAGAAAAAGGTAAAAGGCTACATGAAAACCTTAAAAAAACTATAATAATTACTATGTAGTGCAACCTATTAAAATCAAACATATAACAAATTGTGCTGTGAATATCGCCAGTATTTTCAGCCACCTAATATTACCTTCGCATATAGATATTAGCAGATAAGTTCAGCATTTCACCTAATATCTTTTCAACACACAGATTACGTCTTACATATTATTTCTCACTGCTGATCACATCACATCACAAATTATTATAATATTATTTCATTATGACACAATGATAACATGACATGCAGACTGGGGTACAGCAATAGGAAGATTCTAAGGTTTTCACTTTACTTTTTAAGCTTTTCTGGATGTCTTTCAGCAAATCAGAAGTCTAACATGCTGAAGCAAAGCCTGCAAAGGACCTTTGTACAGAACTCTCAGTTTTGCCTATTGAGCAAGAGATACTTGTGCACCGGCTGCTTAAAAATGGAACTTGCATCCCGTTTAATGCTTTACTACTCTGGCCTGAAGTTATTTTCACATCAGAGTACACCTGAAACTTGAAATTGTTGTACACACCAAATTATATTTCTTGAACAAATTTTAGAAATAATTTGTTCTTTGATTCGATAATTGGCAAAGTTGACTAAAATGGTGTGTGGATATTTAGCGCATGAAGCACTCTTTGTTTGTGACCATTTGGGGTGGATTTACCATTTTTTCACACAGTGCAGTGCTGCAGCTTGCAAATGCTGCTATGTGGCGCGTGAGGAGAGAACAGGAGAACATCAAAATTAACTGAAATATGCAACTCTCCTCCCCTCTCCCTAGCCCCAGTGCTGACATTAGATCCTGTGCTCCAAGGAGACACCTTTGTGCCATGGTGCAAGTATGTCTCCATGAACCAAACATAAGTTTTGTACTGAAGGATATCCTTCCAGTACAAAATAGTATGCTTAGACTCATATAACAAAAAACATCCACTTTGTGTGTGTGGTGTACAGTGCAGCACACGCGAGAAGTCTGAAAATAAAGGAGATAAAAAGCATTTCTCCTTCATGGTGCCTGGTTGAAGGGTGCGCTATTTTGTGACACTAAACCCTGTCTAGTTAACTCCTTAACCGTGGCGCAAATGCCACCGCAGTGTGGGAGTTCTATGAAGTGGGCGGGGCCAAGTCAGCCAGCGGACACGCGGACGAATTGGGTAATTAACTAAATTGGCTCTAGCATCCGAAACCTTGAGAGGTTGCATGGGAATGCCGATGCAAAACCTAGGGTAGACAACTATTGGCACTACGTAACTCAAAGCAGCGCTATGTGCTGCTTTGCTTTACTTTCATGTTATTTTCCAGTGCTAAACAAGTTTAGCACTGGAAAGAAAATCGGACAAAAAGAATTTTCACCAAATTGATTCACTTTTATGATGTAAACACAGTGTGTATGGGTTTTTATCAGAATGTTGATCTCTTTTTCCTCCGTTATAGCCACGAATATAGATTTGATCAACAAGGTAGTCTGCTACCACCTCTATTTCCTGAAGTTAATTTCAAGAGACAAAATATCCTTCTTGACATCAAACAAAACATTCTGCTGTAGGTTTAAACTATCCTTATATCTGAAAACCTCTCCTCTAACTGATCGAATCTAGCTGAGAATTGTGAGCCTTTCTCATCTACATTGTTGAGATGAACATAAAGGGAGGATTTTGTTTGAGCTTCTAAAAGATGGCGAGCATATACGGATTGCCTAAAATACATAAAAGCCAAACTGATCCACCATATTGGCCTATTGTAACAACCGCTGGCTCCATTACAGAGCCATTGTCAAAATACCTTTAAGCCATACTACGAACCCATGTATCCCAGATACCAGCATATGTCCAAGATACCAGACACATAAGAAAGCTAGTAGAAGGCATTACCTTCAATCCAGAATCACAATGGCTGGTAACATTGGATGTAGAAGCCTGGTAGAGTAATATAACTATACAAGGAGCCCTACAAGCAGTAAAATGGTTCATTCAAGATATGAACATCAGCTGTGTCAGCACCTTTATTCTTGACAACGTCAAAATTGTGCTTGAAGACAATGTGTTCAAATTCAATGGACAATTGTACAAACAAATGAAGGTTATGAGTAGGGGACCATCTTGCGCACCAATGGTAGTTAACATCTATGTGGCCCAATTTGAGAAGAAATTCATCTATAATGAAGTGGCTCAATTTTTTGAGTCAGTGACCAAATGGTCACATTACATAGATTAAATTTTCTTTAAATGAATGGACTCAGTAGAGATCTTGTCAGAGTTTCTATCATGGTTGAATTTATGAGACAATAATATCTATTTCGCATCTAATTCCAGTAAGACCCAAGTTGAGTTTTTGGACATCATTATTAAACACATACCAGGTATATTAGCAGCGGACCTATATACTAAGCCCACAGAACCCAACACCCTCTTACACTAAGACAGTTTCCATCCTCCAGCTCAAAAGAACAGCATACTCTTTGGCCAATATTTTTGCCTTCCCTGTGAATGTACTAGCATCAGGGATTTTTTATTCTAAAGCACTGATCATGAAGAAAAAGTTTGTAGAACGTGGTTATCCCAATAAACTTATGAGAGACTCTTATAAAAGGGCTAGATATTATGGTAGACAACATCTACTGACCAATACCAGAACTAAAACCACCTCTGCAGTGGTCTTTGTGATGTGTCACTCCATGCTTAATGAAAGGATTCGCCAAATAGTCTGCTCGAATTAGCATATACTAAATGCCAAAAAAGAACATAATGAGAAGACACCAAAACCTCTCTTTGCCTATCGCAGAAATAAAAATTTAAAAGACAATGTCGTCAGATCAAGAATTAATTAAAAAAAACAGGTAGTACAGAGAAGTATCGACAGACCACAGCCAGTGATTGGAAATTACAAATGTAGTACGTGCAAAGTGTGCCTGTTGGCCCTAGAAACATCAAGCTTCCAGTTCAATGGACATACCATTACGGCAACTGGGTTTTCCAATTGTAATACCAAAGATGTAACCTATCTACTCATTTGCCCATGTAATTTGAGGTATGTGGGAGAAACTTCACGTTCTCTAAGCATAAGATTAACAGAGCATAGATCAGCTATACGCACAAGAAAAACTACAGCACCCATGGTTCAACATTGTAGAGACATGAACCATACCCCAACTGATATTAAATGGTTCATACTTGAGAAAATCCAACACAGATCTGTCATTAACACCGAAGCAGCAAGCAAACAAAGTGAAGTCTATTGGATCTTCCTTCCGGATACTTCAAAATGAGGTTTTGATCAAAAACTTCCTTGGAATCAGGTAATCAACTTCAATTACTAAATACTATCTTGTGATCTCTGTGTAAATTCATTTGCCCCAATACATGCTCAGCTAGCCTCTGTCTGCTTTCAGCAACAATGTAATTAGCATACACATTCATCTATTTCATGGGTCAGTTCACCTTTGCAGACTGATCTGATTCAATGGTAGACACTGAAAGCATTCTTCTTCTTTTTCTTTGTATATATTTAGTTGTACAGGAGACTGCGTTTTTTATTTATCAGTTTTTGGGTATTATCTCGTAATTGAGTCCGATAACCATTCAAATATGGTGTATCGAGTTATAATCCCATTTCTATGCTCAATACTGAGCGCAACAACAAGAAGATCGTAGCCCGGAAATTCCTGGCTATGATAAGGAGGATCAGTGTGCCGATTCTGGCTTAAACGAACGGAAGACAAGATATTGATAAAACAACACATACACTGCAAGTGAGAACTGCTTTCCCTGTATACTCTGTGCAAGCCCCTTCTAGTAGCACTTTTAGACGTCTTATATGTTTGCTTCCTTTGCAGTGATATGCAGTCTACTTTCCCAGTTCCAGGAATTTCTGTAGCCTAAATAGCATTCCTGCGTTACTGAATGTGAATAACTTTCTTGTAAGTATCTCTGACTGCTTTGTGAGGCAATACCTGACATAAACAAATCAACATCTAATGGGGGGTCTAAGGGAATGTTTAAAGACCTTGTGCTGGTAAATTCCCCATCTAGAGCAAATAATACACAAAACTACCCACGGGTCTCAACAGACATAAAATAAAGAAACAAATATTTATAGAGAGAGCAGAATCTACCTCACTTGGAATTTCATTACTCACTAGTTACCCCGGCCCAGGCCTTGATAGGGGTTGAGCGCACGGAGTCTCTGTTGCGCCATCAGGAGGAGACCCAGAGGATGATAAAGCAAGGCACCAACGGTGACTGATGGGTATCCGTCCTTCTAATTAGAATTTTTCAAGGACTCTAAGAAGTTCCACTTGGAAGTGAGGTAAATGCCTGACATAACCTAAACGCATGCCTACTTAAAAAATGTCCACGGTAGGATTATTCCCAGCATTACAGTTATACAAAACATTCAGTTAAAGTAATTTCATCTATCAGCAATATATTTAGGGCTTTTCTACTGCCACACTCATTCGAAGTGCACGTCTGAATGCGCTACCAAACATTAACATTACGAAGAATATTACACTCTTTAACTATTATGTAGATACCTGACGTTGGATGCCCTAGTCTGCACAACTACTATTGCACTAGTGCTAGTTGCTCTATACACTTCACTAAGAGGCACATATTGAGATGCATAGAGTCACTCTAGATACATTGCCACTGATATCTAACAGTATTGTGTTCACATTAAGGCTCTTTCCCCTCTAATTTATTTGGTTCTTTATTTAGCATCGGACACTAATATCCCCCTTTTCAGGCATCTTTTAATTCCATCAAGATATATATTATATATCCATGGCTAGTTCTATGAACTATTGATAACTTTACAATCTGTTGCCTTCCATTATCAGCTCGCATCATTTATAGTACATAGATTTAGGCATTCTGCTGTGGAAACTTACTAGGATTCAAGAGCAATTATTATGGTGGGTTACCCCCACTGCTGGGACTCATAACCAAGTAAAAGGTATGGCCCACTATTGAATAGAGCATTTTTAAAAGACTAATAGGTCTATGAATGACTCCTTTTATTTTATTTAGGACTCCACTACGACTGGCTATAATATCAAGAACTAGCTATTTCCTGGAGATTTCTAAATGCATCTATTGTTAGGTAACTCGTCTATGCTAGCATATCTGCAACAGCATGACACTTTTTTGGACGTGCTTCTCATAGGCTTTATGGACACCTCTAATTCTAGGATTTGCCATATTTAACCACCCCTCCATGGTTTGATGCATGTATGATGCATGACTAGGGGCACTTGGTTGTCTTCTCTTTGTAAATATATTAGACTATTGTTAAATCTTTACACCATCTGTTTTGCTCTTTTATTTTCTGTTGCTGCATGTCTTTCTTTGGGTGAATGACACACAGCCTGTTCTTGACATTGTCACTTCATCTTTTTTCCTCCATCACAAAATTTTCTATAGCAAGATCACGTGGGTCCCAACATCCATACTTTACTTGTAAATCTAAAATGATCTTCTAGAAAGATGTTAGAATGTTATAATAATTATGGGTAATCATAATTAATATTCACTATTTCCTTTGTATTCTATGTAGTGAATGTTGTGTCGCTTTCCTGACGAAGGCATCTCAGCCGAAAAAAGTGTCGTTTGTCAGCATACCGCCAGCCTTCTTGTTCATCTCAGTCATTCACACTGTGGACCCTTTTTCCAATTATGCTATGGTCCGATGAATGATTGTAATGTGTATTTAAATTCACAAGGAAACATTAAAAGGAAAAGAATGTTAATAAGTGCATAATCTAATGTGCACCAGTTAAACAGGAACAGTGTGGGCTAAGCATGGGCGAATTTTGCGAATTCGCGATCCGCGAATTTGCGGATTTGCGAATTCGCGATCTGCAAAATTCGCGAATTTGTGCGAATTTGCGGATTTTTGTTTTTTGCGTGTTCGCAGGGTTTTTTGCGTGTTCGCGGGGTTTTTTGCGTGTTTGCGGGGATTTTTGCGTCTTCGCGAGCCGCTTGCATATCGAAGTTACCCATGCAGTTGTTTATGGGAGAGGGAGAGAGAGATAGATAGATAGATAGATAGATAGATAGATAGATAGATAGATAGATAGAGAGGGAACGAGAGAGGGAGAGAGAGAACGAGAGCAAGAAAGAGAGGCCGGATCTCTGAAGGGCCAGATTCCTGAGTTGCCCCTACAGAAATACAGCTTTTTATTTTTAGCAAAATGCATATGAAAATTGTGCTGTAAAGGTCTCTTTTAGTTTAACCCCTCCTGACAACTCAAAATGGGTGTATTTGCCATCCTCTCCCTTCTTCCTGTTTTTTATATCTCTAAGTGCTTCCTGATGAGGTTTAATTCCTTGGACAGGTGCCTCGTTGCCTACTTGTAACTATTCTCTGACCCTGCTTCAAAAGTCAGAGCAGGGTCAGAGAATAGTTGCAAGTAGGCAACGAGGCGCCAGGAAGCAATTAGCAGGAGGTGTCCAAGTTGAAGTTAATTTGTTTGTAACCCTTTTGTAAAAGGTTACAAAGAAATTAGGTTCAACTTTTGCACCTGCTGCTGTAACCCTTGCTTGGCTGAAAATTCGTCCCCGCTGATTCGCGGATTTTACTGCGATTTCGCGAGATTCGCGGATCGTGAAATCGCGGAAAATCCACAAATTCGCCCGCGAAACGGATTTTACGCCCACCCTTAATGTGGGCAATCTAGCTCTCTTGTCATGGCAAGTGGTGAGTTGTGCATTATAAATATCTTGCAGGCCTTGTTTAGAATAGACTCTTGACAAAATAATATCCATTACCACATGTGAAAAACTACTCTACCGCTTCACAATAAAAAAACAGGAAATAAAAACAATAGCGTGTTCACGGACAATGAGCATAAGTAAAAAAACAAACTGAGAATTATATTAGCATTATTCAGTTAAAATAGTTAATGCGTTGTTCAGATGCTGATAACAGGATTCCGCTCCAAAGTTCGACTGTCTCTGAGGTGATAAAAACTCTTTTATGGTTTTCCAGTTCCTTAAACCTTCAATCCATCAATAGGGTGCAGACTCATTGAGGCAATATAATGCAAAAGCCAAACTAACAAGTGTGAGAGTGCACTCCTTTCCTTAAATGGAAACCATTCTTGAAAGGAGGGTTACAGGTTTAGTCATTCTAATGTACTTTTACAGCTTTGTTATTTTTCACATCAATGTTACGTCACTTTGCTTTTATGTAAAGGTCAGTTAAGTTGTTTTCTCCTTCTTGTCATAGAAACTCCTGAAGAAGAGCCTTGAAGGCTCAAAATGCATTGGGTCTGAAAACGTTGTGCCTACTCCATCATTGATGCATCTGTAATAAACGAGCCATTGTACAAAGCCCGATCAGGCATACAGCTGGCGGATAAAAAGTTTAATAAAAAGTACAGATGTAATCTCACTGTCTCCATAGTGATGAATCGAGTTGAACAAGGATAAGTTAAAATATTAGGAACAGAATTAATTAAAGGAATCAATGGATTATTCGAAGAGTGCCAGGATGAATTGGTTATATTTGGGCGATTAATCCCACTTTCTGCTGTGCAACAGTGAGGAGCGCAAGACATGTACACTGGTTTGATTACTGTTACTATTCCAGTGGTAGAGGCGATCAACGGTTCACTGTTTTCACACACATACAATGAGATTTTCAAGAATGGTTTCCATTTAAGGAAATGAGTGCACTCACACATGTTAGTTTGGCTTTTGCATTATATCGCCTCAATGAATCTGCACCCTATTGATGGATTGAAGGTTTAAGGAACTGGAATACCATAAAAGAGTTTTTATCACCTTGGAGACAGTCGAACTTTGGAGCGGAATCCTGTTATCAGCATCTGAACAACGCATGAACTATTTTAACGGAATAATGCTAATAGAATTCTGAGTTTGTTTTTTCTATTTATGCTCAGTGTCCCTGAACACGTTATTGTTTTTATATCCAGTTTTTTTATTGTGAAGCTGTAACGCAGTTTTCCACATGTGGTAATGGATATTATTTGTAAAGCATCATTCTCACAGTGTAATTTGGATTTTGAGAGCAGTTCATTATGAGATTAGGGGCAGCAGATCCACAAATTAGTGTCTTTGGTTATGCATGGTGGGTTGTTTAGGAGCATAATGGGACTTGGAGTTTTTGAGTGAGAGGGCATGGCTATTGAGAGTAGAGTATCGACGGGAATCCGATAGGGGTGTTGGGTATTTAAAGCATGAAGGGTAGATTGAATTGAAGATTTGAGCGGATTTGCAGGAAAGAGGACGTTGTTGGAGGACATAATGTGGGGCCACTGTTGGCGGCGTTTAAGAGGTAATGGGTTAAGAAAAGGGAGAGAGATCGTGAGCGCATGAGGGAGGGTACAAGTTTCCCATGGGAGGTTTTTGTAGTGGGGACGCTGTTTAGTTTGTAGGGTATGGGTGGTAAGTATTGATGGGTGTCCGCGTGCAGTGGAGTGATAATTGAGGTATGAGATTCAGTATAGGAGTGCACTTTGAGTCACAGGAAGGACACAGGAAGGTTACTGGTTTAGTCAGTCTAATTTATTTTTACAGCTTTGTTATTTTTCACATCAATGTTACGTCACTTTGCTTTTATGTATTGGTCAGACAGTTGTTTTCTCCATCTTGTCATAGAAATCCCTGACGAAGAGCCTTTAAGGCTCGAAATGCAATGGGTCTGAAAACTATGTGTCTACTCCATCATTGATGCATCTGTAATAAACGAGCCATTGTACAAAGCCCGATCAGGCATACAGCTGGTGGATGAAAAGTTTAATAAAAAGTACAGATGGAAGCTCACTGTCTCCGTAGTGATGAATCGAATTGAACTAGGATAAGTCAAAATATAAGGAATAGAATTAATTAAAGGCATCAATGGATTATTTGAAGAGTACCGGGATGAATTGGTTATATTTGAGTGATTGATCCCACTTTCTGCTGTGCAACAGTGAGGAGCGCGAGACATGTGCCCTGGCTTGATTACTGTTACTATTACTGTGGTAGAGGCGATCCACGGTTCACTGTTTGCACGCACATACAATGAGATTTTCAAGAATGGTTTCCATTTAAGGAAAGGAGTGCACTCTCACACTCATTAGTTTAACTTTATAATAGTGTCATTTTCAGAATTACAATTTAGAATCTGACTTCACTATTAGTTGTGATTTTAAAATGTGATTTCAGAGACACAAAACTTGAGGGTCCAATCTTTTCCCATTTGGAAAATACTCTTATAAAATTTAATAGGGTAGTTCCAACGTTATCCTATGGGAGAGATGGGCTTTGCAGTAGTGAAAAATGAATTTAAGTGTTTTTCACTACCGGGATATGTAAAATTAAGCGTACATGTTCAATGTTTTAAAATCATTGCACCCTACGCTTGGGCTGTCCAGGGCCTAAGTTAGGGATGACATATAAATTAAAAAGGGAAGGTTTAGGCTTGGCGAATGGGTTAATTTGCCAGGTCGACATGGCAGTTTGAAACTGCATGCACAGTCTCTGCAATGGCAGGCCTGAGACATGTTTAAAGGGCTACTTAAGGGGGTGTCACAATCATTGCTGCAGGCCTGCTGGTACTATTTAATTTACAGGCCCTGAGCACATGTAGTGCACTTTCTTAGGACTTATAAGTAAATTAAATATACCAATCAAACCATAAGTTAAGCACAGAGCACATGCACTTTAGCACTGGTTAGCAGTGGTAAAGTGCTCAGAGTCCTAAAGCTAACAAAATCGAGGTCAGAAAAAGTGGAGGAGGAAGGCAAAATGTTTGGGGTGACCTTTCAAAGATGGCCATTTTCCAACAGTGATATAAAGCTGGACTTCAAAATGATCATCTGATTGTTTTTAACCGTTTCAAGAATATTCCTTTAAATATTCTACTTTGTGTATACTACATTGTGTGTTACATTTCTGAATTACATTCAAGACTAGAGTCTGAGGTCCAAATTTCACTTCTATACTGAATTCTCCTAGCAGCACCGACCAGAACATTACAACTAAGTTTTCTTCACCATGAAGATCCCAAAAAACGTCCAAAGTTCAGAGTCTGCAAACCAAGTGTCCAATCTCAAGGCATCATAGTGAGATACCCATAGCCTTACAGCCACAATATAATTAGTCCTAACGCAGAGTGCACTTCCTCTTCTTTGCTGGTCTAGCAGAAGATGTGTGCTCATTTTTCGCTATGCTTGTATTTATTATGAGAATATTGTTTATTAAACAATTGCTTCCCTGTTTGCATATTTGCTATTGCTCTCCCATAAACATCACTGTTCAGTTGCTTTGTCTGTGTCTTTGTGTGGAGTTTGGCTTTTGTGGTGGGGTAAAAGCGAGACTTATTTGCCCTTTCATCTCAGGCTTGAGAGTTTTTTCGATCCTAGTACTCTTTATAACTCATTGGGAAACGAGGCCATTGCCCAATGGTGCTGTCAGGCAGCCATGTTTAATTCAGATGGATGTGAGGAGAAGCAAACGTGCACATGCTTGAAGTATGCATTTAACGTTTTGGCCACTGCAGGCCTTTGTAGCTAGAATTTAATCTCAGGCAAACACATTACTTGTTGCACTCATCAGTAAAGGACATTTTAATGGCAGGTCAAATTTCTGAGGAATTGTTTTTTCACTTGCACTGATTAATTTTTTTTCAGATATAGAAGCCTGTAGCAAATTGGCTGAGTAGGTTGTGGGAGGCGCTAACTAAGCTGCAGGCACAGATTTGAATTCCAACACCGGTCAAGAATGAATTCAATGTTAATGTCACTGGACGAGCATAGGAGGCCCAGTTGGTCAACAGAGATCCTTGGGCTCTATTCAATAGATCATGTCCACCTGGGATAGCTGGTGCGTGGAACAATTGATTAATTCTGTTTCTCCCACTTTAGTAGAGGTTGTGAATGTTCTAGTCTCTCTTTTTTTCAAGAGGAAAGGTCTATGGTACAATTAATATGCACAGGTAAGCTATTCAGCAGATCACATTCTGGTGAAAGGAGAGCAGATTGGTAAGCATGTTTCTGATGTGTAGAGCCTATGGTTACTTTTTCTGCAGGTTCCTCCCAAAAGTAGTTACTCAGCATTTTCGGGTTGTCAGCTGGTTTTGGATTACTTCTATGCTGGCCAGACAAGGAGGATCTCACTTTAAAGCAGCTTGCAGGTAGGTTAATTATGTTGATGTGTTTGAATTATTTTCATACAGATATCCAATGTCAAATTCTGGATGTGGGTAACAAAACTTCTCCAAAATGGTTCTATTTTATGTTACCAGACACATTAAAACTGTATCCACTGTAATATTTTAGTCTTTGTTTCTATATTGTACTAAATTATGTGTGGCTAGGGTGCTATTAAGCACTGATTGCCATTTCCCACCCACTGATTAACATCTCAGCTTTAAATAGCTTTCAAAATGGCGTTGATTCCTGAAACCTCTTCAATTCGTACAAGATGGGCTAAGATGGCGAGGGCTGAACTTGATATTTTCTTGTTTGTGGCTCATACTTCAAGAGTGGTATATTCTGCAAACCAAAAGTTATGTCTGGGGGACTAGAGGGCATTATCAAAGCAGTACACTGGGCTGAGGAATCTTCTTTGAAACCTTTATCCTTTAAGCTGGTGGTTCATGTTCCTTGCTGTTGTGCTGACAGGTTGTAAACGTGACACAAAGAGCCTCTGATCTTGCAATAGAGTATCACCTCTCCCCATATATAGTGACAGGAAATGTCTACCTTAAACTGCTTCTCGGTAATTTCTTTCAGCCGGAAAGCTCTTGTGCTACAGCTTCCTAAGGGTTGTCAAACTGAAGTTACCCTTCACATGGAAGCAGAGGCTCTACACAGATGATCCTCCTGATTCTGTAAGATGTTAAAGGTTTTTGCCATGCGTTTCCTTCAGTGTTGTTCTTTGGACATTGGGTCAGCAGTCAAAGAAGTGGAAGGGCTCTGTGACAGGACTATTTTTGTTGTAGGATGTGATGTCATGGATATTTCATTGTCGAGTCATGGGGTATGGATGTGCTGACTCTAACCTCGAGAGGTGAGAGTGTTTAATCCATGTTGGAAAACAAATGTTGTAATGTTTTTATCTTTGCTGCTAGATACATTATGTGAGAAATGATGCCATAATCTTGGCCTTAGTGTCTTTAACAGACTCCAAATCTCATGTCGTGTTAGTGGTGGAAATTTCACCATATGTATAACAAAGTAGATGAAAAGTGCCTTGAAATAACATGTTGGTCAAAGTGCCTGTGTTCGTAACCTACACGTCTATGTTTAAGCCATGATCAACCATGTTAGATAATTGTCTTGTAGAGATGGGGAGTACCCACGATTAGTATATTTGTTGCAACTGTTATTTATAGATGTCCATCGGCAACAGCCTTTCATCTCAGTAGTGTGCATACATTCAAGGACTATGCAAACCCGCAGAAAACAGAGTTCGAAATGTGAACTTCTCTTTTGCTTCGTACGAGAAAGCATGCACAAATGATCTGGACGAAGTAACTTGTAGCGAATTGTCCATTCAGCATTCTAATGGAAAGTGCCTCCTTTATTCTTTCTTTTAAATTGTCCATTAGACTCCATGAATAGATTTACACAGAGTTGGCAATTGTTTACTGCAATTAGAATGCAGCAGAACCTTAATGAATGTGTGTAAGCAGAAACGAGACGGGCCTGGAGTTAAACATGAGGCAAATTATGCTTTAATAGAAAGGAAGTGGTTTATAATCATGCCGGGCACTCCACAATGCAGTAATGTGATAATAACCAAACTTATTTTTATGTTTAAGTGTAAAGAAGTGTTTGCAGCCTATAATTATCTGCAAGGAACAAATGTTAATGTGCTCCCAATTAGGTAGCAGATTTATGAAACTGCTAACTATGGAGCCATCAAAGGAAAATACAGTTTGCAGATGGATAAATTCTGATAGTAAGTGTTTTACTTTTGCTTTAAGTGGCTGTAAATGTTGAACTTGCTTTCAATTCAGGGCTATTTAGATTAACAGTTTTAATAATTTAAATGTTCATGGAGCTTATTTGGTCCGGCAAATAATTCCGCCCACAAGGTAATGCGCAAAATATTAATTTAAATCAAGAATAATGTCACTTGCATCGCACTGGAACATTGTGATGCACTGTAGTTACTATTGCTGCAATACTCTTGCCTGTGGCATGCTAAATTGTTGCTAAAACCCACAGCCTGATTCATCAACGGGCCGTTTTGCGAGCCCCTAATAGCGAATCATAGCGATTCGCTATTAAGGACTCGCAAAACGGTAATCATGTAGGAATCCCATAATAAAATGCGATTCCTACTGATTCCTTATTTGCGATTAGCATATTGCTAATCGCAAATAAGGAATAACTCGCCATTCATTCCTATGGGCCAAAAGGCCCATAGGAATGAATGGGGAGTATTCCTTATTTGCGATTAGCAATTAGCTAATCGCAAATAAGATTGCGATTTGAAGGGTGCCAGGGGTGTCCACAGGACACCCTGTAGCTCCCCTCAAATGAAATTTCACACAGGTGTTGCACACACACATGTCCAAAGGACATGTGTGTGTGTAACATGCAACTCAGAAAAATGCATTTAAATGCATTTTTCGGAGTTTTCGCAATTTACCGCGAGGTCTGACCTCGCGGTAAATTGCGGCAAGAAATTGCGAATTCGCAAATTTAAATTGGATGTTGAATTGCATTTAAGGAATCTCTAATAGAGATTCCTTAAATGTAATTCCTCTCACATTTGCGACATCGCAATTAGCGATTTTTGCATTTGGGATGCTGAATCCCAAATGCAAAAATCGCTCTCGCAAAGGGCCGGATTCTCAGAATCCGGCCCCTTGCGAGCGTAATTTAGGTTCATGAATCGGGTGGTAAATGTTTTCAATAAATATAGCAAAGTCAGCAAAGCACGCATGGTCTCACTGGGCATACCCCAATCATCCTGATGGGGTCGTTGACAGGAGTTACTCAGTTATCCCATCACGATTACAAGATGCGCAATAACTCTGGGAGTCTCTCGCCTCAAAACTTCACCTGCACAAAGCTGGCGAAATTAGGTACTAGAAGGAAGTGGGGAATTGTTATGGGAATAGGATGTGTTATTTTGTGGTCCTCCACACTTGTTATCCTGCGTAATTAACCCCCTCCCCCAACCCCATAACTACATTGGTAGTTCAAAGGAGGAAAATACATGGTCATTTTCTGCCCAAGCTTTACTTTTGAAAACAATGTTTTTTTTCTTTTGTGTCATTGACCTATAAGATGGTAGGTATTGCATGAAGACATTTGTTAAGAGATTGGAAACTTTATATACATTACGTATTACATGAATTCCTGATATATTCACTATAGTACTATTATGAATGCTGGTTGTCAATTGTGTTAGCATACATCACATACATTTCTTTGTTTCATGTACATATCATTTTTTATTTGGATGTTTTAGGTATCATGCGAAGGCATGTGAAGACATGGACTGACAGCATTCTTCCAGATCTACCACAACCGCTTTGGCTCCCTATTCAAGGACTGTTGAAGACTGCCTATCTGATTGGCAGATGAATCTGGGTGCTTACCCTTCCCCCTACTGGAACACTGCCAAATTTAGGATCTTCTATCCTTAGGATATCATTCATTTGACTGCCACATAGAAGAGGGTGCTAATGGACCTGGGTGGTGGGGTGCGGAAGGGGTGGACAAAAAAGAAGAAAAAAAACATACTTGGAACGGCTGCTGCTTCTCCTTCTTCCTCCATCCTTCTGACATCTTCCTGCACTCCCAGCTAGCAGCAGGAAGAGCACACCCTTTCAGCCTCCCCATGGCCAATCATAATGCTGCAATGCAGCGTTGTGATTGGTGTGAGTGCTGTAAATCGGCGCACATATGGGGCTGGGAGGATGTGCATGTTCCTCACCAGGCTGTGTAATGCAGCCTGGTGGGGAAGATGCAAAGTATGCATGACTGCTTGGCCGGCCCAAGAGGGCTGGGCAAGCAGTCATGCACATTTAGGGAGTGTAAAAGACTCCTCTCTGTACTCCGCCAGCCCTGCCCAAGAGTCACAATATAGGAAAAATAAAATGCTAATAACAAGAGTTATTATCATTTTATTTTTCCATTTGTTCAGTGGGGAGACTCTCCTCCGCTTTAGCTGAAGAGCCGCCACTGCCGCCACTGCTGCCCCGCGCATGCTTGTTACTACCATCTAAAACGTTTGCTTGGAAGTTAAGAATTTGGTTAGAGCAACAGAAGTGGGGGACATCTTACCCAAGGATCCCTTTCAAGAGTCTTTGATGTTTAGCATGGCATTAAAACTTCCCATTCCTCCTATTACATCAGCCTGGGCTCTGCGTTTAGTACTCTAGAGCACCATCATGTCCTTTATAAAACTTCACTAAGTATAACATTCCACCCATCTAAAAAATGATGCGGTTGTCCCAATTACATAAATTATTTTGTATCATATTCATTTTATTATCTCATCTGTATTGACTGAACCAGTATGCAGTTTTGTGCTGGAGATATTTGAATTTGTCTGTGTTAGAATAAGTCTGTGGTATTACAATTTTTTGTGCAAAATAATATTTAGTCGAATACCTCGGGCAAACAATGGCCCAAAATATTGATATCATCATATCCTACACAGTAAAATGCTGATAAATTCTTAGGATGCACAATATTTTTGTGCTGACAAACTCAAACCTTGCTGGCTTAAGTTTCCTTACATGACATGCCCATTGGTTTTAAAAGTATAAATAAGAAGATGTTTACATTTGCAAATCAATTTCTAGTCACATAAATGTTCACTTCTGTTAGTTTTTTAATAGTTTCTTTGTGAAATTGATAAAGCTGTTGCAGTAAACTCCTGCTAATGAAGGCTAGCGGTTGGTCTAGGCCCTCCTTATTTAACTGTGCTAAGACAGCCCCTATACGTCTGTCTACACAATGAACTCCTTAGAGAAGTCAGGAGCCTTGAGTACTGGTGCTGTAAGCATGGCATCCTTAAGAGTGTCACAGACACAGGAAGGATCTCACCTCAATCTGTGTTATAGGGGGTTGCCAGGCCAGCATAGTCTCCATCTCAGCCTGGAGGGATGCTTGCCCCGTCCACCATGTGGCTCAGATATACCATGGTACCCTTGATAGGCATGCCTGCTACAGGGCCTGAAGTACCTGCTGGAGTTGGTACAGGAGTTCCTCCAAGCTGGAGCTGTATACAGATTTGTCGTCAAGGTAGGCAGACAGAATGCCTGCTTCCAGCCATTGACCAACTTCTGAAAAGTGGCAGGGGCATTCTTTAAACCGAAGGGCATCACCCAAAACTGGAAGTGACCCTCTGGGGTTGATAATGCAGACCTCTTTTTTGCCTCCTCAGCCAGAACGATCTGCTAGTAGGCTGATGTTAAATCAAAGTAGTGAGAAATTTAGCAGTTCCCAGCCTGTCTATCAGCTCATCAGCTCAGGGGATGGGGTGTGCATCCGTCTTTGTGATGGAATTGAGATCCCAATAGTCCACACAGAATATAAATTCTGGATAGGCGCTCGGTAGGGCAGCCTTGGAGACCAGCACCATAGGGCTACACCAGGGACTGTTGGAGGGTTCAATAACTGTCCCTCACCTTGTCTGACAACCTGTAAAGCTTGTTTTTAACAGGTAGACTGTCCCGTGTTTATGTAATGGACGCACAGGTGTGTGAGTCCAGGGCTGATAGAGAACAGAGAAGTGAACTGCCCCAGTAACTGATAACAGTGACTCTGCTGTTCTGGGGTCAGAGTAGAGGAGAGTTCGACACACTCTATTGACCCAACGTGTTACTGGCAGACAGGAGATCAGGAAGAGGCTCTCTCTCCTCTTCCAGTCCCTCATCTATCACCAAGAGCATGCTTATGTCATACATCTAAACATGTGGTTTAAGGCAGTTTACGTGAAGCACCCTTCAGGTGTTCCTAGGCGTCTTGAGATCCACCAAGTAGGTGAACTACCCCTTCCGCTCCTTCCCCTCATATGGGCCTGTCCAGCAATCCTGGAGAGCTCGGGCTCCACAGGCTCCATAATGTACACCTTCTGGCCAGGTTGAACTTCTAACACAAAATAGAAGTATACTGTTCCGTATGTGATTCTAGAGAAACAGTCTCTCTAGCTTTTAACAGGTCACTGGGAGCAAGTGCTCTTAGGAATAATTGCCCTCACTCACCCTCGGGTGACATGCTTCATTATCAGGCTTTGCTCCACATCGAACTGGCACTGCAATGCCTGACGGGCCCTGTGAGGGGGCACTTTACCGGAGATCTTTTCATAATTTGCCAGATGAATAGACTGGACTTAAAAAGGTGAATTCAGTAAATGTGCGTGAAGATTGGAAAATAAGTGGGAGAAAATCAACAATGGACCCTATGTGCCAATATATTTAATGTGGTGTCAATGGTCAATGTTGAGGTAAAGAAATATGTGGCAGAGTGTGGGATACAATGGTCCCTGTCTCTGATCTAAGTGAAGTTTAGGTCACCTATGGACCTTCTATTATGTTAGGGTCTATAATCAAAGTCAACATGCTTCACGACTCAATTAGACGTGGAGCGATCTGGAGACATTTTGTCCGGACCTAATGCTAAATTAAGGGAAAACCAATCTTCCACAGAGGGTGAGGAGCTCAATGGTGTATTGTTTTCTCCAAAGTGAAAGGGTGACTAGATGCACAGTCACATCTCACCGCCATTACAGATCACCACCTAATAGTGTAATGTCTAATATGTATGCGGTAATCCTCAAAACTGTCAGGGGAAAACCTCATAGATTACGAGGATGACACACCAGATAGCGAACTTGCATAATCTGGAGTGTACGCGTATCAACCTACCCCCGTCCTCGTTTCCATAGGTTTAGACTCTACCAGAGTGGCCTTCTTGTCATACCAGAGTTACATAACCTCCTGACTGGCCCAAAGATTGTTTTTCACCTTTTTCAGAATATATGCATCTGGTTGCACAGGGCCAGCATGTAGCTGACCACATCCTGAGGAAATTTCCTGGGAGCTTGCTCCCACCCCTTTCTCAAAAGGTTAAGAGGTCCCCTAACAGGGTGGTCGTAGAGGAGGTCAAATGGGCTAAACCCCACTCAATCAATCAATCAATAAATCAATTTCAAGTTTATTTTGGGACTAGGCCCATAAAACCTCACACAAACAATGATCACAACAAATATAATACATAAGTAAAGCTATGACGGCTATGGTATTTATCTACAATGTTCATGAAAACCCAATGAAAATGCCTCAAAAACTGTAAAAATGTATCAAGTGTCAAACATAAACAACTTTCAAATAATGTTCTGTGTTCAAACCTGAACACACATAGTAGATATGCTTACAAGGTATTAATAATATAAACAATACTCAACAATTATATGCTACCAAAATGGAATAAAAGTTCAGGGGTAAAAAATGATTACAAATGAAGACTTTTAGATTTCCTAATCCGCTATACTGAGAATAAATATCTACTAATGCATATAAACGTAGAGGGGTTGCTGTTGGTCCGGAAAATTTGATACGCTAACTTAACGTGTCTTATACCTAAAGCCAGTCAGTCAAACAAGCTTTATTTGACAATTAGTCATAATAGCGAAATACAAAGCGTCTTCTCTAGGACCTTCTAGTTAACATATGCTTGACAGAAAAGCATTAGATCCACACATTCAACTTCCTGTGTACAAAGCGCACAGTGCAATGATTTAACCTGGTTTGCCTTCCATTTTTGTGTACTTGTTTACTTGCCGTGTACCCAAGCTAAATCTTTATAAAAAGTTTGTGCATGGGGGCTACATACCATCCATAAACGGTTCTAGGACAGGCGCTGGTTTAAAGGTTAAAAGTTCATCAACCAGTCCATCGTTCTTAGCTGTTCGATGACAAATAGGACTTTTTGTATCCAAAATGCCTCTTTGATCATTGATCCAGTGTTGTTATTTACCAGTGTGCGGTGTCCCAGAACATACTCAACCCTATCTCACTAAGCTGTAATTTAATATGTCTAACCAGGGGATAACATTGCAATTCCCATAATTTTTTACTTCTTCCATTGCTTGACTGTAGGATGTGAGTTCGGGAGTCTGCCACAATCTTACGCAAAAGGGTAATGTTTTAATGTTGCTAGGTCACCAATTGCCTTTAACCCCATATCGAAATACAGGGGAAAAATTGGTGTGCTCTCAGGCAGATTAAATAGTGGTCTCAAAAAATTATTTTCCTTTACAGATAGTTCTGTGGTACATCCTGCTCCCCATATTTATGCCCCATAAAGGACTGCAGCTTGTGTTTTTGCCCTATAAACATCAATTGCTGGAGTGACAGACCTAAGGGTGGTTGCTTTATCCTTTTTGCTAACCGTAAATGTGCTTTGAACTAAAGTCATTTAGCTTTTAAGGAATTGGGACTTTCACTTGCCTGAACTGTCGAACCTAACACCCAGATAATCAAAGATTACTGCAGATTGCAGCCCTTCCTCCTTCATGAAAACATATCCTTTGAATGTTTTGAGTGGTCTAAGAACCATTATCTTCATCTTGGAGGCATTTACCTCCAGGCCCAGATGATCATAAAAATCAACAAATTTATTTAGCAGATTTTGGAATCCACCTGAGTGTGGGATAGCAGTAAAGTGGATACACCGCCTAGTTTTGGTGAGGCGTATGTGCATAGACCCAAATGGTTAATCACATCATTCATGTATAATGAAAAACATTTTTTGGCAAGTACACATCCTTGTCTGACTCCTCATTCTATAGGAATTTACTCAGTGAGTGCCTCTTCACTTGGGCAAAGTTATTTGTGTGCAGTCTTTGCAGTATCTCAAGCAATTCCATACTGATCCCCATTTGAGCTAGAGTGGGCCATAGTAGCTCTCTGGGGACCAAATCGAACACAGCCTTTAGATCCACAAATGCCATATACAAATTGTCTTATCAAAGCTTTAGGTACTTCCGGACTATTAAATTTAGTCTGTAAATCCGGTCTTCTGTGCTTCCTTTCTTCCAGAACCCTTCTTGCAAAAAGGTTAACAATTTGAAGAAAATCAGGATTAGGAAAGGAAAAGTCTCCAATCACTGGCTGGTGCACAAGGTAAGACTGGCACCTCACTTCTCAGTGTGTTCTGGTCTTGGAAGACTACACCTGAAACAGATGGCCCTCTTGAACAAAGATGACGCCTGGTGCCTGACGCCTGAATTTTACTGAAAGAAGAGGGCTCAAGGACAAAAGGGCTCATAACTCCTGCTGACACTAGTGACTGGAAAAGCTCACCAAGGCTCAATTAGGTGATCTCCTGTTCACCTGCGCCAGGGACATAAAAAAAAAAGGACTCCTGATGGCAAAAGGGTTGTAGAGGGCTGACCCTGTAAGAGACATGACTGGAGATAGAACAGGTGCCTAGAGGCCGGCCTCACGAAGCCGGGGCTGTAGGAGTTACCAAAAATAATGTTTTCATCAGGTGGAGAAAAATGTGACTTAGCCATTTTTTTCACCTATGGTGTTGAGACTAACCCTGGGCAAAGCACTACGCTACGCTCGCGTAGTTTGCGAAGTTTGCGCTACTTCGCACTAGGCGAACTGCACGTAGCACAGTGCAAACACTGTGGGGTAGCGCAGCAGTCATTTTTTGCTTGCTCACGATCCTCAACGTCAAGTTGGCAACTGCGAGAAAGCAAAATGACATCCCAGCGAGACTTTTTCCTCGTTCACGATCAGCAACTTCAAGTTGCCGATCGCGAGCATGGAAAATAAACCACCCGACGAAATTCTCCACACACGGAGGTCAGGTTTCTCATTGATGAGAAACTACCAGTCCGCGTTGAGAAAGCTGCTGCTCGAGTAAAAATCTACTTGAGTGGCAGAAAACAACAGCTCGCACTGTGCAAGATGCCGTTTTCAATGATTGCACAGTGCGGACAAGCTTACGGCACTGTGCAATCATCGCGAACAGCGCACCATAAGAAACAGCTCTGTCCGGGCCTGAAACACTGCCTGGACACTATTCCATCCTGATTGTTCACATTAGACCTAAAGCTGAAACTACCAAAGACTGAGTTCATTTATATTTTTTTGTTTTGGCATGCATTACATTTGTGACTACGTAGTCGAAAACTGGCTATAGTAGTATTATATTTTAGATTTGTTCCTGTGCCATTGTGCCAGGGTTTTCTGATGAACATTTTGTGGGTGGGCTTTCATTATATTAGCTCTTAGCAGTTTTTTGCAAGGGTTGTAATTTTATGAATTTGCTTTTGTGAAGTATCCTTCATCATAACAGATATCACAGAGCATTTGCTAATTTATGTTTCTCTAAATTCTAAACAATAAACATGGGAAATCAGTGGTTGTTTTGTCCGTTAGGGAGAGGATGAGTTGTATAAGGGTGGCCGGAATTGGGGGAGTGCCACTGCACAGAATTCCGTGGAGTTAACTAAAATCTCTGTGGAATTCTGACCTACAGAATGCAGGCAGCAGACCTGGGCAGGGTTCCTGACGCCCAGACTGCCACCTGCACGCATGCACATGCGCAGTCCCCCCCCAAGATGTACAGTGTAGGGGGTTTGCTAGTGCACCAAGGAGGATGCCGAGGAGACCAGGACAGGAGGAGGGCAGCCCGGGCATGGCAGAGAACACCAGACTCAGGTAAGTGGTGGTCTTCCTCACCCCTTAACTCTCTCCAAGGGGTGGGTGGCAGGGGCAAACTCTGCCAGTCCACAGAATCTGAGTTTTTGTCCAAACTCCCTGTCCCCAGTGGAGCTCAGAGATGGCAAAACTCTGCAAACTCCGTTGGTGGAGCAGACTTCGCGCCCACCCTTAAAGTTGGGTGCCATCGGCATAGGAGATGATGGTGATGTCTTGTGGATGATGTTGGCAAGTGGTGTTATAGATACATTGAAACGGGTGGAGCTGAGCGACGATCACTGCTGGACTCTGCATACGACTGTCTTGGTATCTCATGAAGAGTGGCAACCTGCCCCCTTGGGTTCTTCCCATGAGAAAGGAACAGATCCATTTGAAAGGCGACCCTTGTAAACCAATCTATTGGATTCTTCTGATGAGGTTGTTTTGGGAGACAGTGTCAAACTATGCAGATAGGTCGAGAATGTTGAGGGCTGCTGTTCCTCCTCAGTCCAGGATGATTTGGATGTCAGTGGTGGCCGTGATGAGTGCTGTTTGAGTGCTGGGGTTCCTTCTGAATCCTGATTGAGGGTTGTCTAGAAGATTGTGATGTTTGAGGTAGATTGTGAATTGCTTATTGATGACCTTCTCAATCACTTTGGCTGGAAGAACGGCGATGGGTCAGAAGTAAGCATGGGCGAATTTTGCGAATCTCGCGTTCGCGAATTTTGCGGATTTGCGAACTCGCAATCCGCAAAATCCGCGAATTCCCGCGAATTTGCGGATTTTTTTTTTGTGTTCGCGCGTGTTTCTGCCAGTTCGCGAGGGTTTTTACAATTTTGCAATTTGCGAACTTACCTGTCGGGTCGCAAGTTTTGCGAACTTGTTGTTTCTACGTGTCCAGCCTGTTTGGGACACTCTTCTTCATCACTGCCACTCTCTGTCACCACTGCCACTCTCTGACTACTCATGCCACCCTCTGGCCCACCCATGCCACCCTCTGTTTCATCACCACACCCTCTGGTTGTCCAGTGTACATTATTTTCGGCAAAGCAAAGCACACCTTCCCTGCCTCAAGTGACCTGAATTAATTTGGGGCTGATTAATGTGTCACAGAATATTTTTTTAGCTGGCACCTGCTTCCTTAGTGCTTCCTGATTAGTGATCTTTTGCACTTGCTAAGTGCTTTCATTGTTGCAAAATTAGTTACAACACCTGCCCTGCCCCAACTGACAATAATGAATTAGGGGCTGATTAATGGATTTTAACTTCCAGCCTGGCTCCTGCTTGTCTCCCTTAGCTGTAATTCAGGACCTTTGTGGCATATGTGTAACTATTCTGAGGTTCAGAGCAGGGTCACATAATAGTTGCAACTGGCAACTGAACTCTGGAGGGGCCCCTCAGGAAGCACTACAGGAAATGGCTACTAATGATGAGCCTGAACTTTTGAACCTGGTAAGTAGTTTCAGTTTTGCTAAGATCGTATTTCTGCAATTTAGCACTTACTCGCGGGGTGCGAAGTTGTACTGGCAAGCCGCGAACTCACGCGAACAGTGCGAGCAAGCCATAAAATCCGCTGCTCGCGGATTTGCGGATTTTGCGGGAGATTCGCGGATCTCGCGGATTGCGAATTTACCGAAAATCCGCGAGCGAAACGGATTTTCCGCCCATGCTTAGTCAGAAGTTTCTCAGTTTATTTGAGTCATCTGTAGGCTTCTTAAGGAGGGCGTTGACTTCTGCTGTTTTCCATTCATCCGGGAAAGTGGTGGACTTGATGGAGATACTGATGATACTGGTTAGGGTGGTGCTGAGTGGGGATGTTCCCAGGTTGTAGATGTGGTGGGAACATGGGTCCTTTGGGACCCCTAAGCGAAGGTCTGCATGCTCTTAGCTGTCTCATTTCTGGTGAGTATTGCCATTCAGTCAAGTGGCAGTCATGGTTGGTGGGGGGTAGGTCAGCAATGACTTCTTAGGGGTTGGGTTGGTGTGTGAAGCTTATGTTGATGTTTGCGATTTAGCTGTGGAAAAAGTTGGATAGGATAGGTTGTCCCAGAGTTGCTGGGGGCAGCAATGTTGGTGACAGTGGCTGAGAGTATGGTGAAATCCTTAACAATCAAGAAGATATCATTGAAACTGATGGAGTTTGTTTCTTCGATGCGGTACACTAGTGCTTTTTTCTTGATGTTGCTTATTTGCTGGTGACAGCATCTGAGTGCATCCTCGTTGGTAGTTCTGTCGGAGGTGTCGTGGTTGGCTCTGAGTTTTTCAGTGTACCAGTTGGCCTGTTTGTATGATCTACTATGCTTGTTGGTTTTGATTGATGTGAGGGAGTCCGCTCAGTTCTTGATCCAGTTGTTGAAGTTGTTGATGTCTATTTTATTTGGGCACAGCAATTACCTCAATTTTCAAACAGTTGAGAGAAATGCTTCTGCAGAGCGAGCAGTTAGCTGTTTTTCCACCAATCTTAGGACACTTATAGAAGAAGATCCCCTCTGGCATACTGTATCATTCATAGAGATGTCTTGGTCTTGCTGAGATGCACTATAGGCAAGCCACCCTTCTGGTGCGGAAATTCTCTTGTGATGTCCCACCCTAATTCCATTCTCTCTTAATCAGTGCTGTCCACAGAATGTAGTGCTTCACTACCATTCCCAAGTTATCAACTTTGAGTATGTATGTCTGCTTCCAAGCAATAGATGTGTGTGTGGAATGCATGTGTCATGAAACTACCAAACACAAACACTAAAATTCTGCAACAAAGGGATATGGCACTCCAATGTACATGGGATATTACAGCACTTTAATCCACTGCAGCACTACTGGGCAGCAATGACTGATCACTTTAAAAGTGAGATTCTCAAGACAGGATTGACAATCTGAGGAATGTACAGTAACACTTGAGATATTCCTAAACTGTTTTCAAAGAGATGGTTTGAGGTGAAAAATATATGCCTTCCAATTCCTAGCTTTCGTCTCTCAATTGGTTTAGTCCAACCTACAGGACTGATATGGCTTGCTTGAGTCTCGCCCTTACTGACTTTCACTGGTTTTGTTTCAGTTTTCCCTTTTGAACTTGACACCTCCTGCTGTTGGATCCTTTGCCAGACCTCCAGAGGACGGCCTGGGGTGCACTGACTATGAACTGGGATCATGCCCCCATGCAAATGAGAGAAGCCCTTTTTCAGGTAGCTCTGTCAAAGTATATGTGCCGGCGCAATCTGTATTACAGAAGGGTCTCACAAGCATCTGCAATACAACAGTGCCTCAGGGAGTGGAAAAGAGACCCTTTGCACCACTGGGACACTGTCATAATACCGGCTCAGGTGTTTTTCATGATACAAGATGTTAAGAAAAAATAATGTACGTGCAGAAATTACTTGACAATCGGATGATTGGAGATGCACGTGGGTAGAATGATAAGAGGAATGTAAAAATTGCAACACTGGGTACATCAGATGTTCATTTGATTTTAAATAAATATAAGCATTCAAAAAACAGGGCATAAGAACATGTTTTAAATCTTATGCATATTATTTTACTATTTGTGATCGATAATATGATGTCATCTAGGCTCCCCAACCCGAAACGCATTTATTCATGGTAGCCAACACCGAATTTCAATCAATTACTTTTCTATCAATTTAAAACAATTTAGAAAGCGTTTAGACTAAGACGTCATTGTTCGGAAGGACATGATGACACCATAGTTCTGGTGTTGCCTGGCTCTGGCAGAATCTCTGTATTTTATGTCACTTACCTAAAATAACATTTAAGGCACCAACAACCAAAATTACCGTAAACACGGAAGACCTATATTAATTGTTGTGACTCAAGCAGTAAATGATACATTGCCAGTATCAAAATTGAGGATCTTAGATCTATAAGGGTCAACAGCTTCCGAAGCTCAGAAAGATGCATTATGTGCCTATTCAGCAAAGATTTTGAAAATGTCCAACTCGTGTTAAATTATAGGGCTGGTTTGATAAGATGACTAATTCATTGAAAAACAAGGTGCCAAATTTAATGTGTGACGTGTAAGGAAGAAAGCATACCCCTTTCTCTTCTAAACTTTAATGAAATCCCTTTCTTCAAAATCACCAATAAAAAAGTTTCAATATCGTTCATAAGAACATGTTCATAGGTAGAGTGTCATTCTTTGCCACAGGAAGTTCTAGTGTAAGCTATAGATTGAATACATATACTGAACACCAATCCAGATAATGGGAATAAACATTAGAAGCCAAGGCGCTAGGAGCTCACTTTTGAACCGTTTTAAGGGCAATACTAGGGGCCCAATATACTAAACATTTTTACAGCTGCAAGTACTCTGATTCATTGTGGGAGTTGGAAAACATTTTCTGACTCCTAAAAGGGGATCCTGGATAAACTCAGGTGCTAAGAGCAATTTATGTGAGGTCTCTAAGAAAGGGATGTGTGGGGTCCCACTTGAAAGAGAAGATTGACGTGTGGTCTATCACATGTGGATCAGAAATGCATTCCAGAACCTGCTGCATACCCAGAGAATGAATATTTGATGTTGGAGGTCTTTGTAAACCTGGCTGTGCCAAACATGGGCATAGCTTTGCTGTTAAGGAATCTGTTTCTGCTTGAGATATGCCATTTTTTAAATCAACATTTATATGTTTTAAGGTGAATGCATTAAGTGTGGCAGAAGCAGTCTAATATGCAAAGAGATGTTCCGGGGAAGCGAGATTGGGCATGCACGGAAAAGTGTAATACATCCAAATCAGTGTTGTATTACATTATTAAGCTCTTTATACCAATCTTCAAAGCATGCACATGTGGAGTTTTCAATAGTAAATCTATACTTACTTATCTGTACTTACCATAACAGTGTAGTGGTAGTTAACACATTGGATGCAATAAGTTTGTAGATCAATACATAAAACTGAGAGCCAGATGGACCAAGGCATTCTCCCATAGGCACAGAATGGTTAAAGAACTAACAGAATGATTGCATAATATTGCTCATGTCGGTTGGCAGGTTGGTGAGGCTGGCAAATGGGTGGTACTAACATAAATTAAAGAAATAGGCACTTATCTTCCTGGCTCGCAGGACAACATCCTCCTCTCTTGGCTTGTCCAGTCTTCTCTCCTCAAGGCTCCAATGCAGGACCCAGTCACCTCCCCTAACCAATCCTGGCACTGCTCTCATGCTGTTAACCAACATAAGAGAAGCACCAGGATTGGAGGGAGCGGCCTCTCTCAGCGCTCTTAACAGCACTGGAGGCATGTACTATCTCTAACCCAGCTGTCTAAGACAGCTGGCTCAGAGAGATTTAAAATGGACATGGCTGGCTGACCGTTGCAAGACAGCCAGACAACATGGCAGGCACATTTTAACCTTAATTGCACAACCCGCTGCTGCCACTCAGCAGTAATGATCCACCCCATCCTGACACTTGGTTCGTGACGTGTTGGTGAAAAATAAAATAGTAATAAATAAACTTTAATACCATTTTATTTTTCAGCTGTGGGGGGTTTCTGGGGGCATGTTTTAGTTGGGCGACGCTCCTCCACTCTGCTCTGCTATTTTTTATAGACATGGTTTCCTTTAAATCAAAGTGAACGGTCTGCAAGCAACCTGTTGATTGACCTTCATGAGAGAACATTTACCTGTGAGTTTAGTTAAATGGTAGGGCAATTTTAATGAGGCTGTTGACGACAAATATTTACTTAATGGCTTTTTGGTAAATAATTAAACTGTCTGACCTTGTCCCTTTTAAGAACAATTCACTGAAAGACGGGAACGCCGCCTTCATATTCAGACTCTGTATTTCGTGATTCGCTGTAATAGCATACTAATCCCATTTGTTTAAACTTTAAAATCCATGTTAGCCATAGTGTGGCAGTTTAACATAATAATTGTAAGAGTAATCCCATCAAATCTCACAAGCTAAGCAGGGGAGCACTTGTCACGGATGAGAATGCAATCCATCCATGTTAATTCCGAAGGCAGGCTCTCCAGCTGTAGCCGTCATACTGAACAGATGCAAAGGCAATGTGTCGGGGGCAGCCTCCACTCCTAATGCCTCGTATGAGGCGACCAGCTCAGGTGAACGTGCCCATCGCGTCTCCATAAAAGATCACATACCAATTTTCTGCAGGCTATGAGCGAACCCATGTGGCCTTTTTCAATTTCACAAATTTTGTCTCATCTAAAACCCCCCTGCAGTTTAACTTTGATTAGGGAAAGAAATGACACTTTCTCACAGATGCTTAAAAGGTGCATTGTGTTCGGTCCCAATGGCGCCAAAAGGTGAGGAGAAAAGATTGCGCGGATCTTATACGCGTATTTTGAGTCTTTGTGCGCGACGTAATATAAAAGAACTTTGACAGTGTGTTGATTGCTCCACAGATAGGAGTATCATGACAGCCTGTTTTGAATTCACCACAGAGGAGCATGGTTAACCCAAGAAATGCCTGGTTCGTTTAGAAAGATAGAGGGGGATTCTGTGGTGTGGTAAAATAGTATTTTGGGGCCGCAGAGCCGCCCTTCTGTTTTATCCACCTGAATTGCGTAAGTGAATGAATTTATTTTTAACTCGCGTTTTCGCTGAATAAGCGCTTTATTTTCACATTGCATAGCTCATAAATATTAAGCAAGGTATGTTCCTTTCTATTTCCGAGTTGTAAGGAAAAAGCATTCACTCAAACAATTAAATGGTTAAATGGATTCATGATATGCTTGCAGGCACATACAACAGGAGCTCGACTCGGCTGTGCGCGAGCAAAGTCCATCAAGGCACTTCTCCAGAACTGAGTGCAGTCTGCAACTTTGTGATAGATCCCAATTTATTCAATTCTGATTAAATTAGATATTTATAAAAAGGCTGCTTCTGGCCCTGGGGTTTTAGAAAATCCAGAGATTGGTTTAACTACTACTAATATAAAGACGACAGACATAAAAAATAAGCATTGACAGAACTAACAGATCAGTGTGGCCTTAGGCAAGTGTGTAATGATTTTTGTATTTACTTATGTATTTTGAAAGCATATGCAACAAAAATCTAAACTGTTAAGGTAAACATTCAAAAAGCTATAAATAAAAATTAAAAAAAATAAACAATGGGTGAAGAAATTAAAATAGTTACTAGCTACAAAAATGTGATAAAAAACAGAGGACTGTGCGATCTCCAAAAGCACACTAGCCATGGCATTACAGTGCACTCATTTTCAGGCAGCAGTGAACATGTGGTTAAGACAATTGCTGTCCCTCACAGTGAAAGACAGTCAATTGATGAGGAAGGGTGACCCACTGACCAATGCAGCATGCTAGGGTGAAGGGAAACAATAAATGTGAATGAAACTTGAACCAGTCAGTTGGCGAAAAGGGCCATCTGAAAGCCCTTCTATGTATGTATAGATGTAAGTATTTCTATTATTAATTTTAGGTAAAACGTAATTTTGTCGAGACACCTACAGCAGTCCTTAGACTAGTGCTAACAATGTTCTGTGCCTGCAGATCTTAGGTGATTGGGTGACTCAACAAGTGTGCACATTGTCAGTAATCTTCAATTTAGGTCAAGAATGTGAACGTGGCGGTGACCACTGGTTCATGAAAGTTATCATCTGACAACTTTTTAGTGGTGTAACATGCTGTACCACTTCCTCCTTACGTGGACTACAACATATGGTTTGGGAAGTCTGATTACATATTACTCTGGACACCAGAACGCTATCACTGGCTGAAATGCAATGTATGGGCCTGAACAATGAGGGCAGAACTAATGCTTTCACTAACACTATTAAAGGCCAGGCCAGAAACGCGTTGAAGGGGTACTCAAACAAGGGGGAACATCACAGGAAGTAGAGTGAATATGTGAACAGGACAGAAGGATGAACTGTTAGGTATGGGTTGGCAGTGCACTTGTCTTCAAGACCTGCTGCTTAGAATATACATGGAGTTTTGGATTAGGCTCCTTCAACTTTGGCTTTTATTGACTAACCCTTTTCAGCAATGATTTCAGGCACCATCAACGACATCTTAGGTCAAATTCCAGAAGAATATTTGTCTCTCACCATCACGTAATTTGTAGTTTGGTGCTTGAATGTACCTAATATGGAGTCCTTGCAATGCAATGCATAAAAATCGATTTTGCATCTCAAAACTACACTCAGCAGTCACACTTTTTGCCAGATTCACGTCTTTATCTCGTACATAAATTGAATACACAAATACATCATTTTAGGTCTGGCTAAATAGTTTTTGCTGTACCGATCATCTCATACTATTGATTCTTAAAATAGTACAATATAAGGTACAGAAAGAGAGTGAGCTTTGGGTCAGACTCCTTCTGCTATTGTTTTTCATGTGTTTTCCTGGTTTGCCATTATATGGATGAACAGGCTACCAAAGCTATGGCATTTCGTGAATGTTATTTTGCCTCATTTATGTTCACATTAGGCTTTTTCGATTGATCTCCAGTAAATCATTTGCTATTCCAATGCCAGTACGCACACAAGAAGATTTCATCCGCTGGTTTATGGGTATTTTTGTTTGAAAAGTTCTTGTCATTTGGATGATACATAACAGGTTTTTACTTTAGGTTATTTTTACTGACTTTTTGTGAAATACATCTATTTTATGCTGTGTATGCCTTTCAAGCTCATGATTTACAATGCAAACTTCATATTATGACCCCTCTTCATATAAGTATTTTTGGGGCAGGTGGTTCAAGTCTTGCTGTGTGTTTAGTAAAGGGAAGTACACCCCATAAGGTTGTAACCAAGGATGTTGCTTTTCATATAGTAGTAGCAGTAGTAGTAGTAATAAATATGTTTATTGGGACCATGGACCATTAAACTATCCCATACATAAATCATAAGCAAGACTCTATATCACAACATTAAAAACAAGATACTTAAATGAATAAACTTATGACAAGGTGTGACATTAAAATCATAAAATGTATCAATGCCCCCTATTTCCCTTTCCAATTACTTGTAAAAATTTCCTAACTGCAAATATTGCATCAAGTGAACTCATAGCACTCAAAACCTTAAGTTTACTTAAGGCGTGTTAATATCATATTGGATTAAAAAAGGCTTTGGAAATGTAGGTCTTTCCCCATTATAAAACCAACAACCAATAAGATGTGCACACTAGCGCATTTCATATTTATACCACAGTTACAAATCCACCAATTCTAAGAGTCGCATTGGGTAATTTCATAATATACAATAACGGATTCATGCGCTATCTATATTTCAATATAATATTTCACAAGACTGCATCCGGTAAACCTGTAATATACGGATACACATCCTCATTACCCCATGATTCCAATAAATGGGTAACTGACATTTTTGTACCCAGATATTTATAATAATATTTTCTGGATAACATTTCCACTTTTGTATTTACGTCCATACGTGACATTTTTAAGGGCAATTCTTTTCTAACATTCGCAGTCCTTGACAAATCACTATTTAAAAGCTCATTTTTACAGAAGTGGAAAATTGTATCCTCTCCATCTATTAGTAGCCTATTTGGACATCTATGCTGTAATTTTATAGATATAATGCAAAGATACAAGCATGAGTTCTAAATTTATTGCTTGGACCATAGACGATTGAGGAAGGCTTCACAATCTTTTAAGGCATTGCCCTTCCAACTTGTTTCAATCATAATGTCCACTCATGCAGATCTCTGTGGCATAAAGAAAATGTGTTTGCACTACTGCCTTAAAAGCTTTTTAACCTGGGGTCATATCATAGCCTCCATAAGATCTATTAAACTTATGTAACCCCAAAATATAGGGAAATGTGTGTCTGTGTGCTTTAACAGTGTTCAGATGGGATTTCCAATTGAGAATTGACTGAAAAAGGAGACCGAGATATCTACATGAAGTAACTTTCTCATCCTTTGCCCCATTCATGAACCATTGGTTTTTCCCCTTTTCACGACCAAACATCAACTTCTTTGTTTTGTCCATATTAATTACCAATTTTTTCTTATCACAATATTCAGCAAAGGCCTCGAATTTCCTTTGTAGCCCAACCAGAGTAACATCCATAATTACCAAATAGCCTGCATATAACAAACAAGTAATATGAAAATCATCCATTTTATGAGGAAATGCTCTCACATGTGCCAAAATACGGGGTAAGTCCAATAGATTAATGACAAATAGAGTGGGTGCAAATATGCATCTTTTGGTAGACAATTTTTAATATTTGGGGGGAGCAACAGGCCTTCAAGGTTTAATTCAACCTTTTCCCAATTGCCGCTATGCATTTGTTTCAGTATATTTACGATCCCTGCATGGATTTTTATGTTCTTCAGATGCACACAGAATATATCTCAGGTTACCAAAGCGAAAGCAGCCTTGAAATCAACAAAGCAACAAAACAGGTTACCCAGTGTTTCAATCGAGTTCTTAAATCAATACATTTCTTAGAGATTACCTACAGGTGAAAGCAGTGATCCATAGTCAAATGTCCTTTCTTAAAACCACATTGCTCTGTCAGAATAACATCTAAGATGTCTAAGTGGACCTCTATATAACTAAGCAATAATTTTGAAATTCTTTCAAACTCACATCCAAAAGGCTGATAAGCCCATAACTCATAGCGTTTTTAGGATCCCTCTTTTTAAATATAGTTATGACATTTGCTCCCTTCCAGCCTGTGGGCATAGTGGCAGTAGTTACTGCTAATCTAAACACATGATAGAGCAGGGAGGTCCACCAGTCGATGTTAACCTTAATAGTTGCAGAAGGCAAATTATAAGTGCCTGCTGCCCTAGTACACCTCAATGCAGTGATCATTTCCTGAATCTTTTAAATTGATATGCTATTAAGAAAATCCTCATCATATGTCAACTCTATGGCAGAAGTATCAGTATGCCCATTACTATAGCTCAGTGCAAGAAATTCTATCCACTTAATTTCAGGAGCCACAAAACTGGCCTTTACCATATCCAAGCCGATACCGTCTTGCACAGGCTTCCAATAGTTCTTTTGCATTTTTAGACCGAATTACTTTAACATCTTTTGCACTTTACTACAAAAAAAACTCTCTTTTTCACCTTAGTTAGTGACATATTTCAAATCGACCTAATTAAATTCACTCTTCTGTAGACTACCGACAGGCCCATCTCCCCCCGATCTCCTTCTACGCAGTTTCATTTTTAGCAGTTGACATTGGGAATCAAACCATGTTATTCTTTTCTTATTCCAATGAAATGTAGTGATTTTAGCACTATGGACTTTCCTATATTAATCCTCCAAACAGGCAACCAGTCTTAGAAAAAGCTCTTTATACCAGTTACAAAAATTATCTGCATTTAGACCATTTATTTCTATACCTATTTTTAGTTGGGCAAGTAACTTGATATAAACACTTCTGGATCAAAAGAAGGACTTCCCTGCTGTATGAATCCTGAAGGAAGATTGAATTGCTTGCCTCGAATCCACAACTCCAGGTGTGACTCCAAGTGTCAGGTGGCAGATCTCCTATGTAAGATTAAAGGACACAACAAGCTTACAGAGGCCTCTCTCCTGCGACTGCCCAGCTCACCAGTTCCAACTGGATCTGCCCTGGATCCTGCTGCTGGCCTCTGATGGAGTGAGTTCTAGCTCAAAAGTTGTGTCCCCCAGGTCTTGGACCCGTGTCTGGTCCTGAACTGTACATCTCCTGTACAAATTGCAAAAGTCGGACTTAGAAGCCTTTTGCCAACTTTTCTTCCAAGGAATTGGTGGGAGACCAGGGCCGCCATCGACATTGGTCAGATTCAATATTCAACCAAAATACACCAAAGCACAGCAAATAATTGTAACTGTTATCCAAAGGCACAAAAGAATCAATAAGTGAATAAGGTTTTTTCACATTATATGTGTCAATTTGCCACAGATCAATGTCCTTTTAGTTGAAGTCTAAAAAGAGTCTTGAATCAGATCCTTCTGTTTGCTTTATTTCATTTCTTAAAACATGGAGAACAGCAGCAGCCAATTGGTCAGATTCAACTCTCTGGTTTGTCCTGCAGTAGGAGATCTGACTTCCAGAAAAGTTTGTAAGTCCAAACTTATAGGTTTCATCTGGACTAATGCCTAGAAGTAACTCATCAACATCAAGACCTTTCTGGGAACAGAATTTAGACTTCGCTCATTTGGAGCTTTGCCACCTTCACCGACTACCGCACTGAAACCTTGCTCTCAGTAACTCACCGTCATTAAGCCCTGCTTTGGATCCAGTTTGCAGTTGTCCTGCGAACGTCTTGTTGACGACCACTTTTCCTCCAGTAAAAATGTCTAATCTTGAAGGTAAACTATTCATTGGGAGAAACCTGGTCTCTGAATCTGACCATGCTCTATCGCAGTCAGCCTTAACTTTGCCCTGGTCTAGCACGACCAGATACAGGTGGGTTCTTCGTACTTTTGTCACTGTTTTTAACTCAACCATTGAAATTTCAGAACTCCAGTTCCACTTACAGAATTTTTGCTTTTTTGGTGTTGTTTTATTTATTAAAACATTCTCTATAATTCTAAATGGGTTTGTGAGTTTTATTGTGCTGTGTTTGCACTATACTGCTGTTTGAGTATTGCATACATACTTTACACATTGCCTCTAATTTAAGCTTGCCTGCTTTGTGCCAGTCTACCTGACGTTTAAGCAAAGATGTATTTACTAACATTTGTAGTTCACCTTGATAAGGATTCTCATGCACATTTGAGGTAGTTTCTCACCTACCTCAACTAATGCACGTATTTCTGATACACATTTACTAAGGAGGTAGGCAGCAGCACAGCAACCCAAGTTACTGCTCTGCACTGAATGACATGAGAGGGAGAGAGCAGGACTGAGCCATATTTTCGAAGGTATGGTGCTGCTCTCTTCCCACGCGATGGCTTGCAATTTGTCTCGCTTGTGCCATGCACACACGTTTTGCAGAGGTATTTGTGTGTGATGCTTAGCCTACGTTATGTACCAAAAGGTTTCCCTTACAGTACAAAATACTATTCCCAGAGATACTTGTAAACCTTTACCACTTTGTACGTGTGCTGCACAGTGTAGCAGAGATGCAACATTGTAAATGTTCGTAGAAAACAAAAATCCTCTCTTTGATTGTGCCTCCATAAGGTGTAAATTTTTGGTGCAAAGCCCTGTTTACATATGTTAGTAGATAGAGCTTTGCATAAAAAATGATGAGTGGAAGCATGTGAGTACCCGTGTACCATCCATGCCCTGTTGGTGCACATGAATGCAAAGCATTATATAACTCTACTGTGTGTTATTCCTAGGCAATTTTCCATTGCAAATAAATCTTTGCACTGGAAAGTAAATAGCTAATCAACACTTTGCACTGGTTGCATCACTTTTTGTAACATTGCAGCATTGCAAAATGTTGATAAACATGGTCCTTCAACTATAGGAATTGCTGCATTCTGTGAAAGCTGTGGTCTGCTCTAAAGGGGATATTAGGGTCATAGAAATTGCAGATTTTCCACCATCTGTGAAAGGCACAGAGATAGGTTCCTTTGAATAGACCATGGGAACAGTGTCTCATTTACTCTGCTGGTCACAATGATCTCAGATTAAGCATCAATTAGGAACAGGTAGGTCATGTTTTGTTCTAATGTGGGTTATCGTCTACATTAGATTTCAATTGCAGTTGTTTGATTACTATAGCCCTTGAGGAACTCCAGAGGTGATCAATGCAACATGTTTCCAATGCTAATTTATTGTCTCTGGATTGTCAGGTCAGTCTAGAAATGTTTTAAGGTCTATCATTTTGTATGCTTTGTTAGGTGAAGGAAGATTATAAGTTGCATCTGTCCTGTGTCAGGTGCTGAAAATGGTAATTATAGTCATTGGCTAGAGTGAATTCATTGTTTTTCTGGAATAATGATTCTCAATCATGAAGCATACTATTTAATGTCATGTGGTCTTGAAGTTGGATCCCATGCTGGTTTTAAAATTGAGTGGTATGACAACATTTTTCAGGTGATCCAGGAATGAACACTTTTGGGGGAACAACTTGTGTAATAGTCTGATAATACTTGTCACATATATTTCTCTTGTCTTTAAACATGGGTGCTGAGCAAGATTCAGATATCAGGTTCAATGATTTCATCATTTCAGCCACATGACGAACTTCATGATCATTGTCATGGTGAATGTCAAGAGACTTTCACAGAGATATAGGGAGTCATATAGAGCTTTAACATGCATAAAGCATCAATGGGGATACACATGAGGCTCTCATAAATGGTCTTCTTAACCCCACAATCTTGACTCAGGGTTGGCAAAAGCACTGAATCCACCTTGCTAGAAGCCACTGAGTAGCTTAGCCTCAATCTTGATAGGGGGTACAGCAGTCCTTGATTTTATTAGATATTAGCGCAATGTTTGAAACAGTTTTACACCAGCTGCTTCTTCAAAGACTGGAGGATATGGGCATTCAAGAACTGGCCCCTGCTTGGTTAGGATCTTTTCTACAAGAACACCCCTTTCAGGTCTTTACCACTGTACAGACATCAAATTCTTAATCTCTTTCCTCAGTTGTGCCACGGGGTTTGTCTTTAAGTCCCAACCCGTTTAACCTCTATCTCCAGCACCTGGCTCATGTAGTGGAAGGTGTGGACTCACTTTGTTTCCTAATGCAGATGACACCCATATTATTGTCTCTCTTCTTCCCAATGACGATCGCAGTACTGACCCTCTTTACTCCTGGATTACTAAGCTGATGACATGGATGAACAGTAGCTCTCTTAAGCTACATGAGGATAAATCTGAAATTTTATTGATGGGCAATCAACCACATCTTTGGGGTCCTCCTTATTGGCCTGACGTTCTGGAGTCCGCCCCTACCACTGTTTGACTAGATAAGAACTTGGGGTTTTGCCTGGATGATAAACTCTCGATGGATCATTAAATTACCATGGTAGCCTCCACCTGTTTTGGTGTCCTGGGGTGGTTAAGGAAAATTCTTTTGTTTCTCCCTGTCTCTGCCCAAAGGATATTAGTACAGGCGCTAATCACCTCAAGGCTGGACTTTGGTAATAGTCTCTATCTGGGGGCTTCGAAGGCATCACCTAAGAACTTTCAGCCAGTTCAGAACGCATCTGCCCAGCTGCTTTTTTTTCTTTCCCAACATTCCTTTGCATTTAATCTTCTTCTAGCCCTCCTCCATTGACTCCTGATTAGCAAGCGAGTCCAATTTAAAGCTTCATGTTATATGCATAAAGCTTTGGCAAACTCTGGTCCACTTTGGGGCATTTGTAGGTAATTTCCATTATGTGATTCTCAAATAGCGATTTTTAAGGAATCGCTATTTGAGAGTAGCAAAATGGAATGTAGGTAATAATTTGCAATTTTTTTGTGAATCTCTAACATTATTATTTGCGATTAGCAAATTGCGAATCGCAATTAAGGAATGAGTGTCCCATTCATTCCTATGGGCCAAAAGGCCCATAGGAATGAATGGGGATACATTCTCAAATTGCGATTTTCTGTGAGAAAATCGCAATCTGAGAATCGCAATTCCAAGGGTGCCAGGGTGTCCAGAGGACACCCGTTGCTCCCCTGGAATGTGCCTGTAAGTACATTTGGCGCACGTACATGCCCTAAGGGCATGTCTGTGCACCACATGGCACTTTGAATTTCTTTAAAAAAATACATTTTTAAAGGAAATCGCAAAATACCATCTACTTGAAGTAGGTGGTATTTTGTGACTCCTTATCCCAAAATCGCAATTTTTAAGACACCCCTACATAGCATTTAAGGAATCCTTAAATTTGGCAAATTTCGGCGTTTTCGAATCGCAAACGCCTACCTACATATGCCCCTTTATCTTGGATGTTTGGTGGCACCTTACTGTCCTAGTGGACCCCTCCATTAAAGTAATCTCAATCTTTCAACAATCCCTAGGATTAGCAGGGCCCTACAAGATGGTCCGTATTTCTCCTATCTGGGACCCAAACTGTGGTACTCTTACCTGTCCTGATGAGGTCTTGTAAATCCTTTGTCGTCTTTAGGAAACTCCTGAGGACCTGGCTTTTCTAATTCTCTTTTTTACAGACTTTGGTTTTACTTAACGCTGAGAAACCCTGTTGGGTAGCTATGCACTCTATAAAATGTATTAATAATAATAATACCAACTTTAAAGAAACTGTCAATATACGTGATCAACCAGTAAGCACACATCAAGAGTATACATGCAGACACAGACACAAACACTCATAATCACACAAACATGCATATACATAACAACAAAGGATGCAGTTTTGGCACTCTATACCATTGTCCAACCCACAAACTAATAATACCTGCTGTTCTTCTTCAGGAACTTCACCGAACCAGAAAACAGTCACTGCCGGTTTTCAGACAATACAAATACAATAGGACATGCAGTGCCTAATTTGAGTTGCATATTTGTATTAAGGGTTTCATTGTTACAATTAGCAATATAAAAACTAAAAACCTCCCACGGCTCCTGGTGACCAACATGTGAATCATCCTAAGGAAAAAAGAAATATGTTCCAGGTCATTTCTTTCATATAAACATACACTCAATGTGAAGGAAATCATTGTTGTTAAAATAGCTTGGCAGAAGCGAAACAGTCACCAATCTAACCACGTAAGAAATAGAGAAAAAAAGAATAACAATAGGAAAAGAGCAACCCAAACCACCCTAAGGAGCAGAAGCAAAAGCACCTGCTGAGGAAAGAAAAATAGATAAATAAATATAATATAAAGTCAATAAATACAAGGCAGTACAGTCATGGCATCCAAACACTAGATTACATGTGGCATACAATATGTCATTAAGGAAAGAATGGGTTCCACATGGATTCAAAAAGGTATCCTACACTTTTGAACAAGTTTATACTTTTGAGGTAGTTTACTACTTTTCATTATTCACAATCTCCAGTGTGAATTGCACAGTGGTAAGTTGGTAGTAAATCCATCACTACACATGGCCTCCCACTGGTACTGCAACATCATCCAATAGAAAATAACAGAGGTAGGGACTGGTTAAATTAAATGAAATTGAAAAAAAAAATACTAAACAATATAAAAATATTGAAATGATTGTTAACAATATCTAAACATAGTACATATTTATTATTTCATTACAAAATATTTTGACAAACTATGTTGAATTTAAAGAATAATGTAACAATATGTTTTATAAAAAATATTTGCACTAATTTTATACATTAGTTTTAACCATTAGTAACACACATTAAAAATTATATTTAAATTTAAAAACAATTATTTTTATTTAAATCAACATATTGTTATTAATTACAGTTTTCATGAAAAATTCATTTAACTGTGCTGTAGCATTTAAATGTAGTTCTACATATAAAGCAAATAAGTAAAATGAATTTACATTAACATTTACAATGGAAATAAAATAAAATTTCACAGCAAACTTTATTGGTTATTTTTGGTTTTGTGATATCCAGGCCAACATGGCCTTAAAATAAAGATAAGACATATTCAATGAATTTATTGCGATATACGCAGATTAATGTCATCCCCCCGCATGCCCCAAAATTCAACAGTGACAACATCATGTAGTGCAGTCAAGAAATACCACAAGGAAATCTCAAGACTGGGCACCATACTGTCATACTTCCACCTCATGTAGGGACTCCATAGGGAAGACCGGGACCAGGACAAGACCCCTGTAGTCCGCCCACTGCTGCCAAATCCTGGTGTTTTTATGGGCAGCCTGAATAATAAGTGTTGTTCATATCGATTAACCCCTATCCTCTCAGTGCTGTGGAGCAAGAACAGCTTTGGATCCAATGGGACCACCCAAGAAATAACCTCCTCGAAGCACAATACCACACTCCTCCAGAAGCCCTCCAGGGCCATTCAGTCCCATACTGTATGGAGGAAGATGCCCACACCCACACCACAACAAAGGCATATGGCTAAGCTAATGGTGCCCACATGCCACAGGGGATATGCAGTAAAATATACTTTGTGGAGGAATTTCAGGATGGGATCGCTGCCTCAAGCAGGGCTGCCGGGACCTCTGTCCAATCATCCTTGTCCAGTGTGGTTAAATCACTCTGCTATTTTGTCTTGAGGATGGGCGGTGTGATTGCACTATGTGTCATCAGTAATTGATAGATCTGCTTTATTGTATGTGTACCTTCGTCTCCCATTAATGGTTTGCCTTCTAATGAATTGAACTCTGGTAGATCTTGAAGATCTGGAATGTATGGAGACAGAGCGGGGTGTACCTGTAAATATTTATAAAATTGGGTACGATGTTAATACAAATCAGTCTTTAATGATTTCAGAACTGTGCCTTGCATAATGTCTCCAGGAGTGAAAATCCCTATAGCATCTCACTGTCCCAAATCTTAAACCACGTGAATCTGATCCACAAGTTCAAAATAATACTCACAGGTATGATTCAATCTCACCATCTACAACATTAAAAATAATAGTGTCCACTTAATACTTTTATCACCAATTGTCAACTCTACACATTGGTCACAGAAATAATTCATGTACACCCTCGATAGTCTAATACACATCCCTTCACCTTACACCCAACCTTTGGTGTAAACAAAGCCAAAAGTACTACAGGCCTCGAGGGTGTACATGAATTATTGAGAGGATTCTTTCTGGTTTTTTCTATTTGCAGAATTAATACAGGACAGTCTTGAAATTTATGTGAGTACCCTTGTCTTGTATTTGCTGACCAATGTGTAGAATTGACAATTGGTGATAAAAGTATTAAGTGGACATTATTATTTTTAATGTTGTAGGTGGTGAGATTGAATCTACCTGTGAGTATTATTTTGAACTTGTGGATCAGATTTACGTGGTTTAAGATTGGGGACATTATATATATAGTTGTTTGTTTTTGTTTTTTCGGATTAGAGCTCTGGTCTATGTACCTGGTGTACATTGAGACACTTCCGGCTGGAAGCTGTCTTTAACGTGAGTTTTGTGTACTTGACAATTACACGGGTTGTACACTGTTTGGTGAAGGTGTGCACTTTAGATTGTGTAGTTTTTCCCCTTCTTCCTTCTTTGGCACTTTATGACTTTGGTTTTGAGGATCTTTTCTGTGGTGAGCAGACATTACTTTCTGTGTAGGGATGTAGGGGATGTCCTCTTTTATATTAGATAAATATTCTATTTTTAGATACTGTGCAACTTTTCGTCCTGATGATGGTCCTGAGGATATTTTAGACCGAGGGGGGACTGAAACGTCAACGCACAACATCGTTTTGATTTTTTTACAATTCTTTTGTGATTTTGGAAATGTATTATTTTGTAATATGACATTTATGAACTGTATGGTATGCTATCAATCAGTACTGTAAGCAAAAGATGTGTTATATATACTACGATTGACTGAGTGCAAACCCAAGTAGTATATGTGTTGCCATGATGGATTTGTATTGATAACAAACAAAGCTCACATTTTCAAATACATTTTGTGGCGCTTGTAAAAAACCTTTTTCCTACGTTTTTGAATTATGATCACTGCTGTGACAATTGCGAAAGTGTGAATATATGGAAAATAATTCCTTGGGGGACAACTTTTGATTGTGGTATTTATTTTATCAGCTCTTCAGGAATCCCAATCCGTAACAGAAGTGGATTGGGACAGATCAGTGAATTCTGACAGCCGGAACTCGGTTCTTCAAAACCTATCTGAAAATAATTCGAAGACTGTCCTTCCTGAATTACTTTTCAATGCACCTCCCTTTTCAAGTTTATGCATTGATACATTTCCACATTAAATCTTTGCCTTGCATCTAACCTGTGTTACTTTTTGCTCTAAGTGTTGATAGGGACCCTGAGATTCTATCCTCCTGCTTGATCTAGAGGAGCAGCCCTTATAAGGGCCTCCAGAGGATGCTGGTATATAGACGTGGAAATGTAAAGTGCACTCTCAATATCTCCATAATTATTAGTAACTGGGTAACAGACTATTAATTCTTCCCAGTTTAGGTATTTTACAACTAATTCACAAACCATTAATCAAGCATTGCACATTCCTGAGCATCACTCGATGAGTCAACATGCCAGAATAGAAAAAAATAACTCTTAACAACTAATTCAATCTTTTACCCATTAATAAGAAATCTGAAAGTTGCTTCACAAAACAAAGATAGGAGGTGTGGTACAGGAATATATTTGTCAGAATATTGGCTAACAAAAATATTGATCCCTACATATCGTCTACATAAATATTGCCCCATTGAAGTTAATATCAGAAAATCTACAGCCAACAGGTAACCACATCCAGCAAAAGAAATGCATTAAAAACTATGACAAATTAATCAAAAGGGCAGGAAGGCAAAAGCAAAAATATGTCCTCTTCCTATCTGAAAGTCCATCTATTTGATTGCCAGCAAAGCATACAATAACTTTCATCTGAGTCAATTTGCCAGTAACTGTATTAAAAAAGAACAATGAAGAAAACAGGGGCGGCTCCTCCATGTGGGCGGAGGAGCGTGTCCCCACTGCTTTCTCGCAGTGCGAAAAGCAGAAACATAAAATGGTATTATGAATACCATTTTATGCTTCTGATTCTTGGACTGCGAGAAAGCACACAAGTTTGGTTGGGTGAGGGCGGGTGGGTGATCCTGCTCTGGGCAAGGGAGGAGTGGCTTGCCCACTGTTGTGGGTGCTGACTGTTTGGTCGACCCAAGGGCCATCCAAACCAGTTATGCACACTCTCCTTTTTCTCCATGTAGGCTGCATGCAGCCTGCGTCGAGAAAACGGCCTCCCCTTCGATGACTGTGCGGTCAATTTCCAAGCCAATTACAACGCTTCCCCTGTAGTGTTGTGATTGGCTTAGGGGAGGGGAGGAAAGCTTTAGGATCTAAGATCACTCAGGCAATCACACTAGTGTGCCAAGTCTTGAACGATTTTCTTTCACAAAACAAGCATTGGAAAATATGTTGGTGACTTTACACAAGACTAGCCGATTTCATAATTGTGTATAGGAAAAATTATGACTTGTCGGTCGTATGCTCGATTCAAGGACATGTAGTGTAGTACACAGGGCCAGTCACACCTGCAACGAACATATGTTACTGTTCTATGTACCCACTAGACCACAAAGTGTTCACTCACTTTGTCCCATGACACACAGTTGCCTAGTCCAACATTTTAGAACTTTACATTGGGACGTGATTGTTTCACCCTTCTGGATTCAAAATATTAAGTATGTAATCACAAAGGTGTCCTTTGGACAGCACTCAACAACCCACTATGTCTATTAAAGGACCAAGGTCTCCAATTTCATCACTCAATCACATCAATTGCACTCAAAATAGTAGAATATGTCTGTATGCCCAAGACTACTATGATGGACAATACTACTAGGCACAGAAGATTAACATTATGTTATTCGTCATGAGACACAAAATCAGAAAAAAACAAATCAAACAAATGATGACACTGTATCATGAAGCATAAAAAACAAAACGAATTCCAAAAAATGAATTAAAAAAACACAATAAAAACAATAAACAACATAGATTTAAAATGTATGCAAGAGTACATAGAGTAGACGAAAGACTTTGTCTTAAACTGATCACATCCGTAGTAATTATTCCTCAAAGACTGACCGGGTTTCATACACTCTGTAGGCACATAAAAAGTTTCAGTGGTAGTATGGATTGTATTCCTAACAACTCAGGCGTTGATGTGTTTCGATTGGAAAATTATAATGCCAACTTTATCAAGACCAACATTTTATGACACCCTCAAGCTGATAAAAACTGGAACAGTTAAAATCACCTCATTTAAAATAGAGGGTTAGAGGGATATGTATATATCTCTTAAGTACCAGATTGTTGCTATCTCTAGACTTCAGGGGCAAACATCTCCTGTTCTCCAGGATGCAGGTCCATATATTGACCATAGGATGTATCTTTCTCCGATCTTCAAAGTATGAAAATAGTATAGGGCTCAATGATTTGAGGATTCTGTCGGTGGCAAAGGTCATACGTTTGTGGTACTAAGATTTTTCTGGTGGGCAGCAGCCTCACGGACTCCTTCTAGTAACTTCTGTATGGCGCGATATATATATAATCAAAATATTAAGAACACTCCCATCCTCATCCTGAGCAATTTACAGTCACCAGCAGTTTTTCAAACAAGTAATGACCTGAGGATTTCTGCTTGGTTGCTAGTCTGAGTGTTTGGAGCTCTCAGTCCAATTCTCCAATCTCAGTGGAATTCATATTGAGTGTTGTTAGAACTGGCTATTTCTGGTTGGCTAAGGCTGACGCCAAAGCTAGGCAGAAACCACCATTCTAGTCAAGGCAAGGAAGTCACACGCCAAGATAACCCCTGCTCACCCCCTTGGTAGCTTGGCAAGAGCAGTAAGGCTAAACTCGGAGGCAATGTGTAAAGCATTTGCGCCAGCACACAACAGCAACAACATACTAGGCACACCACAAAAGGAACTCCACACAAGGTTATTTATAAAATAACATTTGTATTGTAAAAACACATCAGATAGTATCACACAATATACATGGTGCCAACTGGCACGGGCAATATTCACAAGGGATTATGTACAGGACAGGGCCACATGGGCCACTGTCAGAATCAACACTTTTGGAAATGGAATATAGGATATAAAATCACTTCTAGAACTTAGAATAAGTATAGCACAAAATAACAGTTATAAATCATATCCAGTAACTACTGGGAACAGGTACCAGGACCTCACTAGGACCACCTCTACTAAAAAGAACAACCACCTAAGAATAAAATACATTTAGGGGTATAAACCAGAACACATTACCCATGATGCATGAAACACATTCAGAGGAGTAATAAAGGAAAACACATGATGCCTAAAACATTCAGAGGTGTAAGGACAACCACCTAAGTATCACACAGCGTTTAGGGGTCTAGGAAAGAACATTACCCATGATGCATAAATATACATTCAGAGGAGTAGTAAAGAGAAACACATGATGCATGAACCTACACATTCAGCTGTGTTAAGAATAAAGCACATGATGCAATAAAAATAAATTCAGAGGTGCAGCGCAAGAAGACACATGATGCCTAAAACATTCAGAGGTGCAGCGCAGGGAAAAGGAAGACACATAATGCATAAAAACATTCAGAGGTGCCAGAGCAATACAATAGCGCAAAAATCACATGATGTCTAAAAACATTCAGAGGTGCAGGAATAACACATGATGCAAGAAAACACATTCAGAGGTGCGAGAACCATACAATTGCTCAAATACTCACATAAGCCACTACCTGTGGCAGTCCCTAGGCCAACTGGCCTTCTTGGGGCTCAGACGCCCTGTGTCCAAATGTCAGGGCGCGCTGCCATGCAGCGCCAGTCCAAGCACAAGCCTAAACGTGGCAGGTGCCCACTACTTGCTGGGCACCTGGGAACACTCACAAGGGCCTAAACGCTGTAGCTGGCACTAAGTGCTGCGCAGCTGTGACTGGCCGGGCACCTCTGTGCCATCTCTGTCCCTCTCAATTCAATTCAATTCAATTGATTTATATAGCGCGCTACATACCCAGAGGGTCTCAAGGTGCTTGAAGAAGGGTGGGGAATTACATGACGAAAATCCAGGTTTTAAGTTGCTTTCTGAATGCTAGATGGTTCTGAGTGAGGCGAAGGTGAGCGGGAAGAGAGTTCCAGGTTTTAGCCGCCAGGTAGGAGAAGGATCTTCCTCCCATGGTGGTTTTGTTGATGCGAGGTACAGCAGCAAGGGCTTGATTGGAAGAGCGTAGCTGGCGGGAGGGGGTGTAGAAGGAAAGTGGTGTGTTGAGGCATTCGGGTCCAAGTTCGTAGAGTGCTTTGTGTGCGTGGGTTAGAAGGCGGAATGTTATCCTCTTATTGACGGGGAGCCAGTGGAGATTTTTCAGGTGACCGGAAATGTGGTCTTTACGCGGGATGTCTAGTGTGAGTCTGGCTGATGCGTTCTGGATGCGCTGGAGTTTTTTCTGAAGTTTTGCGGAGGTACCGGCCTATAGGGTGTTTCCGTAGTCCAGGCGGCTTGTAACCAGTGCGTGGGTGACTGTTTTCCTAGTTTCGGTGGGGATCCAGCGAAATGTTTTTTTGAGCATGCGAAGAATATTGAAGCAAGAGGAAGAAACGGCGTTGACTTGTCTGGTCATCGAGAGTGAGGAGTCCAGGATGACGCCCAAGTTCCGTGCGTGGTCCGTCGGGATGGGTGCTTTTCCCAGGGCCTCTGGCCACCAAGAGTCGTCCCAGGCGGAGGGGGAGGTACCTAAGATAAGGACTTCTGTTTTGTCTGAGTTCAGTTTCAGACGGCTGTGCTTCATCCATTCGGCTACTTCTTTCATTCCTGCATGTAGGTTGGTTTTGGCGGTGTTAGGGTCTTTGGTGAGTGAGAGGATCAGTTGAGTGTCATCAGCGTAGGAGATGAGGTTGAGGTTGTGTTGGCGTGCGATGGCCGCGAGGGGGCTCGTGTATACGTTGAAGAGTGTGGGGCTGAGTGAAGATCCTTGTGGCACACCGCAAATTACTTCAGTGGCCTCTGACTTGAATGGTGGGAGGCGGACTCTCTGAGTTCTACCGGCAAGGAATGAGGTGATCCATTCCAGTGCTTTTCCTTGGATTTAATAGGCGTTGTAACAGGGTACTATGACAGACTGTGTCGAAAGCTGCGGAGAGGTCGAGGAGGATGAGGGCAACTGTGTCTCCATTGTCCAGTAAAGTTCGAATGTCGTCTGTTGCTGCGATGAGTGCGGTCTCAGTGCTGTGTTTGGCTCGGAAGCCGGACTGTGAGGAGTCGAGGGATTTGTTGGTTTCGAGGAAGGCGGCGAGCTGGTTGTTGACAGCTTTCTTGATGACTTTGGCCGGGAATGGAAGGAGCGAGATGGGGCGGTAGTTTTTGAGTTCGGTGGGGTCAGCTGTGGGTTTTTTCAGAAGGGCGCTGAGTTCGGCGTGTTTCCAGATTTCCGGGAAGGTGGCGGAGTTGAAGGAGCAGTTGATGACGTCTCGGAGGTGTGGTGCTATGATGGAGTCTGCTTTGTTGTAGATGTGGTGAGGGCATGGGTCTGTGGGGGATCCTGAGTGGATGGAGTTCATCAGGCGGATGGTGTCCTCAGTGGAGATTGGGTTCCAGTTATTAAGGATGTTCAAGGGGGGTGAAGGTATGGTAGAAGGTTGGGTGGCTTGGTCTCCGGGTTGGTTGTCGAAGCTGTTGTGGATGTTTGCGATTTTGTTGTGGAAGAACGAAGCTAAGGAGTCGCAAAGGGTTTGAGAGGGAGTGATGTTGTTGGAGTTGGCGGTAGGGTTGGTAAACTCTTTGATGATGTTGAATAATTTCTTGCTGTTGTGGGCGTTGTTGTCTAGTCGGTCTTTGAATGCGGCTTTCTTGGCAGTCCGGATCAGTTGGTGGAGTATGCGGGTGGCGTTTTTGAAGGCGGCCCTGGTGCAGGTGTTTGGGTCTTTTTTCCAAACCTTCTCAAGGGAGCGACAGAGTTTCTTGGAATTCTTAAGATCATCGTTGAACCAGGGGGCGTTTTTGCTGCCTAGTTTGATTTGACGTTTTTTCAACGGTGCTAGGTTGTCGGCGCTGTTGGTTAGCCATTGAGTGAGGTTAATGGCTGCTTGGTTGGGGTTCGAAGAGTGGGCAGGGGGGCTTTGAAGAAGCGATGAGGAGATCTGGTCGATGGTGATTTTGTTCCAGTTTCTTCGCAGAGTAGGTTGCGGATGGTTGTGGGTTGTGGTCTTTTTGTATACAAAAGTGAACGCAGCTGTGGTGCGTCCAATGGAGAACTGTGGTGTGACTGAAGGAGATATGTTTGCTGGAGGTGAAGATAGGGTCGAGTGTGTGACCTGCATAGTGAGTAGGGGTATTAACAAGTTATTTGAGTCCGAGGTTGGCGAGATTGTCCAGGAGGGTGGTGGTGTTACTGTCGTTGCTGTTTTCCAGGTGAAAGTTGAGGTCTCCCAATAGAATGTCTTCAGAGGGGAGGGCGTGTGGGGTGATAAAGTCAGTGATGTCTTCACTGAATTGTGCACGGTGTCCTGGTGGCCTGTAGAGGAGGTTGCCTCTGAGTGTGGTCTTGGGGTCGGTGTGGATCTGGAAGTGAAGGTGTTCGGCGCTAGGGAGGTTGACGTCTGAGCTGGTTGAGATGCGGATGGAATTCTTATGGACGATAGCGATGCCTCCTCCTGTTTGGATGGTGCGGTCCTTACGGATGATCTTGTAGCCTTCTGGGATGGCAATGGTGATGTCTGGGGCTGAGGAGGCGTTCATCCATGTTTCTGTTAGGAAGGCGACGTCCGGAGAGATGGTGTCTATTAGATTCCAAAGGTTGATGGCGTGTCTGTGGACTGAGCGGGTATTGAGCAGGATGCATTTTAGGTGGTTGGTGTCAGAGCTCTGTTTGGTGTTCGTGGATGAGGAGTTGGTCTTGGTGCCGTCATACTTGCAGGAGTTGCATGTGAAGGGTCCATGGGTGTGTCCAGGCGCGGCTTGGGCGCAGTTGGGGAGTCTACCGGGGTTGAGGGCTAAGAGGGTGGAGGCGTCATATGTAATGCGGGTGGGCTGGGTGGGATGGGAGCCAGGGGGTCTGGCGCTGGGCGCGGTCCAGGCGCGGACGGGCGTAGACGAGCTTACCTTCGGCGCGCATGGGGCACGAACGCTGCGCGTTAACGCTGCGCGGGAATGCCCCTGTCTTATATGGTTGGTGGAGGGGGCGGGGGCAAGGGAGGATCAATCTGGGAGGCAGGGGCGGGGTGGGGAGGCTGGCTGCAGGCACAACAAACAAAATGGCAACGATACCCCTCGTGAAACTGGCCGAGATTGGGGCACAGAGGTGGAGTGTGCTAACGTCTCGGTGCAATCAGGCCAAATTAAATAAATAAGTAGCGTTCCCACGTTCACAAAAGCAGACAAACCCTAAACATGCAGGTTGTGCAAAGCGATCTCGGAATACAGTGCAAAGCGCAAAGCGCTACAATATCTAGGCACAAAGCAGGCAATGGGGGGAGCGCTACGATACCAGAGGCAGGCAGTAATCAGGTAGGCAGTGAGAGCAGCAATTTGGGGCGAGCAGGGAGCGACCGCTTCTCACGGTGCAGCGAGAGGGGTCTCAGGGACTCGCTCTCCATCTTGCGCCTAAACGGTGCAGCTGCCCACTAATTACTGGGCAGCTGGAGACAAACTGCAACGGGGCCCTCTCTGGCCCTTAGGCGCAAACTGCGCCCACTGCTGGAGCCACACAGGCTCTAAAACAAAATACTGCACACGTTGGAGCCACACAGGCTCTGACACTACACATAGTCCAACGTTGGAGCCACAGAGGCTCTGAAACAAATATGCCCGATGGAGCCCTCCCAGGGCTCTACAACGTTGGGGCGACCAGCTGCCAACCGGGGCCGCCCTTAACTGCACCACCATCGTGGAGCGCACAGGCTCCTTAAATCATCGTGGCCCCCGGAGCCTCTCAGGCTCTGACACAAAGCTATGCCCCTGAGCCACCACCGGCGCTTCACACTGGAGGGGAGTGGGCACCGGCAATGTGCCCTGACGCCCCCTGCTGCCCCAAACAGTCCCGGCCCCACTCACCGGCTTGCAGGCTTTCTCTGCGGGGCTCTCCTTCTCATCCCCTCCTCGCTGGGGGTCTGCAGCACTTTCCTTCGGCCACCCAGGAAGGCGGGGTGATCTCCCGACCTCCCCACACAGCACCGCCTTTCCTCCGGGGCTCCCTCCTGGTCATCGGAGCCCCACGGCATTCGGTGCTTGGTCCTGGCGGCCACGGGGACACTCCCCAGCTCACGGGAGCCCCTGGGCGGCCATCACTCTTCTCCGCCTCTTCTCCCCGCCGCCCTCTCTCTCTCTCTCGGGCTGCGAGGGCGGGACTTCCGGCCGGCCGCGCTGCAATTGGCCGGCCGGCCAACCACTTCCGGGTCGCTGCGGGCAGCGCAGTGGCCCCGCTTAGGCAGGCAGGCGGGGAATCATCATCCGAGGGGTGGGCTCCCTTGAGACAAACAAACAAAAAGCGAACTTCGGCGTGGGCAGCCGCGGAAGGCCACAACAGCGCTATCACGGGCTGAGGGGTAAAATCACAGCGCTCCCAGCGCTACAAATGAAATAAAGAGCTCATAAGCGCTCAGCCAGATAAAGCGCCTCCCAAACGCCACAGGCGAAATAGAGCGCTCTCAAGCGCTGGAAGCAGGACAAAGCGCTCCCAGGTGCTAGGGGGAATCAGGAAAAGTCCAGCAAAGTCCCCCCTCAGCCCAGGGAAGGCAGAGGGGTCCCCCAGAAGTCCACCAGGCATCCAGGGGCTGGGCAGCGCCCGCCCCTGGTAGATTCAAGTCAGAAACAAGATCAAATTGGAAGGGGACACAGCCCCTTCTTATACAGGGAAAAGTCTTTGAAGTCTTTGTGCAGGCAGTGTGAGAACCAGCTAGAACTGGTTATAGGGAAGTCCCTTCAGTATCAGGGACAGAGGTGACAGTCGCCCTGCGGGGGGGTGGAGCCAGCATTGTGGTCAGGCAGGCACAGCCCTTCTCTATCAGGTGCCAACTCCTCCCACTTCCCTGGCAGCAGATGCTGCCTTTCATCCATGGGCTGACTCAGACAACCTCCTGGGCTCTCCAGCCCCTGTCACCCTCAAACCAGACAGTCAATCCCCAAGCAGGCCCAGGCACTCCTGGACCAGGCTCACCAGCCAATCACACGCCAGACACAAATTACACAAATATGCCAACTTCTAAAAGTGGCACTTCTAGACTAGACACAATCATGCCACATATACCATTAAGCAGCATTCAATCTCACGAGTTCTCTCATACCAAACTCGCCCCTGCACTCCCCACACATCAGGAACTACCATGGGCATACATATTCCCCATTCATTCCTATGGGAGGGCAGGTCACTCACCACACATACACAGAGAGCTCAAGCACTTTACACTGTACCACAGTGAAAAAGTGCGCAGAGGCCTAAAATCACCACCACCAGGTTCCAGAAACAGGCTAGGAAAAAGCAAAAAGTCTCGGGGTGAACCTGCCAACAAGTGTGCTATTCATTTTCGACTTCAAACCAAGAGTGGCAATTAGCTATTAATATGTCATCCATTTAACTGAAATATCGCCTCTTCAAGGCAGATGTCTTTAGCCATCATTTAAAGCTCTATGGGCATTTGTTAGGGAGCTTAACAAATTGCCTCCTTCCTACCTTCATCTGGTACTACTCTCCTTATGTAAGTATATTCTAATCATTCCCTTATCTACACAATACTTCATTGCTTTCCAACTGGGTTTGTACCGATACATACGTAAATACATATCTATAAAATAAATGGGACTTCAACTGTCGTAATTTTGTTTAAAAATAAGAGTATCTACCATATGTTTATTTTATCTAAGTACTAAAGTACTTTAAACATTACATTGTCTGCTGTAAAGTTGTACTGCTCATCCCAAAAAAATCGACACCCTCATTTAAGGCTTGGTGATCTAGCCAAAAAGGTGCTGAGGCGGTGAGGTGCTATCTCCGTCAGTGGGTTATCGAAACTTGAGGGCCCCCCTGCAATGCGCATGGAGGGGGTCTCCCACACACCGGACCCAGTCAGTGCACAATGCTCAAGGAGGCTCCCTGGAGCTTGGGGCCCCCTATACCACTGGGGCTGCTGGGGCTATTGTTACGCCACTGGTCTACAGTAGTTCAGCCCAGCTGGACATCCATGTTTGCAGCTTCCCCCCGTTATTTGGATGATTAACTTTTCCCACAAATTCTTCTGCCAACATGGTAGAACCGCTTAAAAAATCAATAAAATAGAGTGACAGCCTGTCTGCCGCTCAGTGGAGGCATGGAAACAAATTTCAGTTTTTCCAAGATCAGCACACAATGCATTGGGCACTTATTGAAAAGGAGACAAACATGTTTCTGCCATGCAGGGAGTTTCCATTAGCACATTTCCACATTTCTGCCTTCTGGGCATGTCAGGGTTTATGTGCCACTCATATACAGCAGAAAAGTCGACAGAGATGACGGCAGAGAGGCCACATTAAATAAGTTAATGAGCCAATATCATTATTTCCTGTGTACGAACAGACATCAAAATGTTCCTGACAGTGATTGTTCTACTGAATATTGACCTAAAAAATATTGCAATACAAGAATACTCTCAGGGTTCAGCCATCAAGGACCAACATTACTCATTGCACAACCATCACCAGCAGTCAGGGTCAAGAATGCCTACCTGCTCGTAAGAAACTCAGGATCATTTTGACCGGCTGCAGGGTTTAGGGAAGGGCCCCCAGAAGGTGGGTGAATGCAACCAGGGATGCAGGCCTAGTCTCTCATGGGTGGTTGTACGCGCGAGGACAGACTCGGCTGTGAAGTGCGCCAGCAGAATTCAGAGCAGCGCACTTCACCAACGTTTTCACAGAGCGCGCATCTCCCGCGCCAGTACTTTAATTAGTCAAAAAGGTTAGAGTAGCTATTTTCTCTCAAGCGCAAGCGTAGTTTCTAGCTCAGGGTAGTGTTCGTTTTTAGAAGCGTTGGTCAGTCAGTTAGGTAATTAAGAGATTCGAAGTATTACGAAAGCATTCAAAGAAAAGAAGGAAAAAAGTACTGGAAGTAAAAAAAAAGCTTACCTGAAACCCTGTGGTATCCAGTGGGTACTAGTCTTCTGAAGCAACCTAACTGCAAGTATCAAGCTGTAAAAGAAAAAGGAAACGTTGTAAGACAATGTGTTTAATGCTTAACACCAAGTAAATACATTTACCACTGGGTAATAGGCAAGACATAATAAAAGAGCGCAAATATTTTGGAAGCTATTCCTTACCTGCATGAAAGAAGAGAAGCGAAAGCATTTAGCTTAGAGGATAAGAGAATATAAATTGAATAAGGTACTTGGAGATTCAGTTAAGTTAAGGAAGTGCATTAATGGTTGTCATGACATTGACTTACAGTTCACGAGAAAGAACACAAGAATAGAAACCTACCCAGAAAGGCGTAGAAGAAGGCAGTAGAGTGAACCAAGGAAAGGCGAGGCAGTCTCTTCTTGGTCCCCTCCCCTTTCCCCCGGCAGGGTGCACGTGAGCGCCTGTTGTTCAGGAGTTCGTGGGAAGGCCTGTTTAGGGAATTTGGAAAAAGTCAGCATTCTGCTCCTGGGTGTTTCTTCAAGTAAATCGTGAGTACCACGTTGGGTTCTTGACAAATACAGAGGACTGAATATTGAGAGACACAATATTGAAAGTAAGTACATATAGGGAAGTATAGTTTTTCTATTCAAGCTCCACATCTACATAACTTCAAGATATATGTGCCGCTTTGGTACATATATGTCAAGTTAGGGATAGAAAATCTAGACTTACCCGTCAATATTTATTTTCAATATTTTCTCCTTGATATTGTGTCCCATCAATATTCTTGGCTCGATATTCAGAGTGCACAACCTGACAGTGGAACTGGCAACAGGTCTACAATAGTAACACATCTGCTTCCCAGCCTTTAAATGAGGTGGGATGATAGAGAGTTAGGAGAATGGGACAATGGCTAGTTTTTGGTCAATGCAATGTTACTACCCAGCTGTAAATGAATCCATCTTCAGAAAATGGTATTTCATGTAACAGCTGGCTCAGTTTTTATTCTGCTGGCATAATTGGGAACACTTAGGGCCTAATTATGGGTTTGACGTTCCTACAGTGGATGGTGCAACACATGCCTTCTGCTGTAGGACAACCAATTTGCTGATTCGACCGCCCGCCAGATTAGGAGTTTATTCCTGGTATGGTGGGCGGTCTTGTGATGGTCTGACAGCAGCAGTCTGGCAGGCTCATAGAAGAGCCTACCAATCAGGCCGCCACTCTCAGAGCGCTGCCTGCACCTTCCTGCATGGTGTGGTATACATGCAAGAACTGGGGGGTGCAAATCCAGTGGGGACACCAACTGCCACCTGCACGCCCCCACTTAGTTGCATCACCACCACCCTTTTCAAGGCAGGCTCACCGCCATGAAAAGGGTGGTGGTGAGGCAACTTGAAATATGCTCGGCAGTACCGCTGTGGCACCGCCAGCATATTTCAGACTCTGACCACTGCACGAATGCTGTGGGATCCTGGATTCCTAGCAGTTGCTGGGGTCCTGTGGTGGTCTGACGGCCGTAGTCGCAATACTGCGGGCGGTCCAACAGTGCAACGGGGGTCGGACCGCTAACACAGGTTCGGCGATCCTATGGACCATTCAGGCCCTTAATCTTCGCACTTCAAGAAGTGCCAAAGTTTTGATTATTTTAGCTAAATATACCATGAAGCACTCCCCCACACCATGATGATCTCTGGTCTTATTGTTGTATACTGTATACTGTATATTATTCCTGACACGAGATGACACGTGGCTTCACTCGTGACATCTCGTGTCAATCGCTTTCTGTTATGCACATGCACAAGCCACTGCATCTTTCGAATATGTATGTCTGTGATGGTTTTAGAATGATGTGGCATTAACTGTTAGACTGGACTTACTCCAGACGTGTTTCCATTAAACTCTTCACATCAAGCTTCCTGTGTCCTCCAGTCTTTCCTACACTGGCGACGAGGGAAAAAGGACTTTATCTTTCTACTCTGGGAAAATTTCTTCATTGAATTTTGGAAGGAAAAAGCTAATTTTTGGCGTTTAATTTATTTTGATCTACTGAACGTTTTGATTCTCGCAGCGACACAGCGCAGCGACACAGTGCCTCAAGCGGATCTCAACAACGACTTAAGCAACACTCGCTCCCGCATTCAAGGTATTTTGTTAATTTTCAATTACCTCGATTTCGGAGAGCTTAGCGTCAGCGCGAGTCTCTGCCTGCTCGAGTTTCAGCTTGCACGCGCGCATGCGCGAGCTTCGTGGAATCGTCATACGCCTTCAAAAGAAGGCCATCGCCTGTACAAAGCTACGTTGAATCGTCATACGCCTTCAAAACAAGGCCATCGCCTGTCAAAACAAAGCAATTTCCATGGCGGCCATCTTAGATTGGTAAATTTCATCGAGTTGTGTTATATTTCTTTGTTTTTTTTTCTTTTTTGAAACCTACTTTACACGATCAATTTTCAACTCGATTTCATCAGAGGTATTATTTTGGATTCTACACTTTTTTCATTCATCAACTGTTTCCTGTTAAAGGTATTGTCCTCAATATTTATTTTCTTACACATCTAATAATTTTTTAACATTAAACATTTTGACATGAGTGGAATTGTCCCTCCTCCTTCGTTTTTGGCAAATAAAGGTGACCCTCCCATGGAATGGGAAATATGGGAACCTGTTTTCCTAGCCTATGTTGAGGTGATGGAAGGTACTGAATGCGAACCTGAGAGGAAATTATCTCTTTTAAAACATTGCCTTGGGGGGATTGGACTAAAAGAATTCGTTACTCTTCCACCTTTAACCAATCCTGGTGAAAAAGATGTGTATGAATGTGCAGCAGAAAAATTAAAAATTAGATTCGGAAAGATTTATTTTCTATTCTCGCAAACAATCTGCAGATGAACCAATTGATGATTTTGTATCATCTCTCAGATCTCTTGCCGTAACTTGTGATTTTGAACATATAAACTATGAACAGGTATTAAGAGATCAAATACTGATGAGAACAAATAATAAAAAGGTCAAAGAAAGACTTTGGACAACTTCGGATATGTCTCTAAATGCAGCCATTGACATTGCAAGGTCAATTGAACATTCCGAGAAGTTTGTAAAGGAGATAAGAGGGAGCGAAAAAGGAGATGTCTTTAGCGTTTCCAAAGAAGGAGAGAAATTTAGGAAACTGTTTACTTTTAAAAATGACTTTGCTAACAATAAGAGTGACTCAAAATTTAAGTACACTAAAAGTGATAAGAAGAGCAACACTCAGTGGATTTGCTTCAGATGCGGAAGTTCAAATCATTTAGCAAATTCTAAAGTTTGCCCTGCCCTTGATAAAATGTGTATGAAATGCAATAAGAAAGGGCATCTAACAAAGTTTTGTAAATCTACTACCAAAAAAGTTAATATTGTTCAAGATTTTGATGACTAATGAAAATGATATCAATACTGTCATTAATATTTTTGGTAGTGAAGGTGTAAGTAAATTTCCATCTTGCGAAGTGATTATAGATGGAAAGACAATTAACATTTTTGTAGACACCTGTGCATGGTATACATTATTGGGTTTAGATGTTGTAAAAAAAAATTGGCCAAACAAAATTTTACTTGAATCTGACATTTCCCCAGGGGGTTATACTGGACATAGGATTGAATTAGTAGGTTACTTTTGGGGGAAAATCACCTTTGCCGGTGAATCCACATATGGTAAGATCTATGTCGCTAAGTCTGGGCAACCTCTGTTAGGATGGCCACACCAAGATCAATTGGGCATTACGATAGATCCAAGAGCCAATCCTCCTGTTTACTCCGTTGCTAACACCAGTGATCCTGATCGTAATCTCATGCTTGATAAATTGAAATCTGAGTTCTCTGATGTTTTTAGTGGGAAACTTGGTCAGTTTTTGGGTTTCAAACACACTATTAAACTCAATGATGGTGTTGTTCCTGTTCGGCACAGAGTCAGGAACGTCCCTCTTACCTACAGGGATAAACTTAAAGTTCTGCTCAAAGACTTGTGTGACAAGGACATCATTAAGCCCATTGAGTCCTCCCCGTGGGTTTCCCCGATCGTTATTTCGGTTAAACCTAACGGCGAATTGAGGCTCTGTGTAGATCTTCGCAGTTTAAATAATTCAATTTGGGTAGATGCTCATCCCTTGCCAAATCTGCATGAGATGGTTTCAACATTAGGAGGTGCTGAAATTTTCTCGTGTATAGATTTGGCAAGTGCCTATCATCAAGTCGTTTTGGATGATGATTCCAAAAATCTGACAGCCTTTATTACGCCAGAAGGTCTCTTCAGATATAAACGCATGCCTTTTGGATTGGGTAGTGCCGCTTCTGTCTTTCAAAGGCTAATGAAAGAGACACTTGAAGGGTTGACAGGGGCAATCGCCTTTCAAGACGATATTCTTGTATTTGGGAAAAATGTAGAGGAGCATGATAATAATTTAAGGAATGTTATTTCCGCATTATCCTCTAAAGGTCTTACTCTTCGTCTTGATAAGTGTAAAATTAGAGAAAAAGAAGTTGAATACCTGGGACATTCCATAAGTGGTGCTGGGATCAGACCTAAGCAAAAACACATTGAGAGCATCATTAAAGCCCCGGTCCCAGTTTCAAAAGAACAATTGGTCGCCTTCTTAGGATTAATGGAATTCTATGCCAAATTTATTCCAAATTTTTCTTCCAAAGTTGATTCCTTTAGACCACTTCTAAAGAAGAATGCAAGGTTCTTATGGTCTGACGTAATGACGGAGGCATTTCAGTACCTTAAAGCCTTTGTTGTGAATGCACCCTGTTTAAGACCTTTTGTTATTGGAAAAAAAATGTACCATCATGGTTGATGCAAGTAGCACAGGGTTAGGAGCTGTGCTCATGCAGAATGACTGCGGAAAAGAATGGATAATTGCCTATGCTTCAAGGGCTTTGAGGGATGCTGAAAAACACTATTCAGTCATTGAAAGAGAGTTATTAGCGTCAGTTTGGGCAGCGGAACACTTTAAAACATTCTTGTGGGGAACAAAATTCACTTTTAAGACTGACCATAAGCCTCTTATTTACATGATGGCACCAGGTGGAGGTCGAACTTTATCGGCTCGCCTGGCTTCCAGGCTACAATCTTTTCATTTTGAGATGGTATATGTAAAAGGGAAAACTAACATTCATGCTGATTGCATGTCCAGGTTGCATACTTCTTGTGATGTTCCTTGTGATGATGATGAGTGTGAAGTAGCTTTCACTTCGCAAGACATTATGTTAGTGTTTGGGGAAAAGTTTGATTTGAGTAAGGAGTCCTGGGTAAGAGAAATGGAGAAGAGTATTGAATTGACTCAGGTTAAAAACTACATTTTACAAGGATGGCCAGAACAAAGGAAGTTTTCAGGCGAGATGATGAGCTATGCCAAAGTTCAGGATGAGTTAGCAATCGAAAATGGGGTTCTCATGAGAGGTGATAAATTCATTCCTCCCTTTTCCTTGAGAGATACTATCATTGGTATTGCCCATGAGGGGCATTTAGGAATCTCGTTTACCAGGAGACGCATAAAAGATTTTTTTTGGTGGCCAGGAGTGGACAGTTGTGTGTAACACTATGTCCAAAAATGTTCAGAGTGCGCTAACAGTGATAAGTCTGCTGTTCCTTTACGTCCTGAACCTTGTCCTGTGGAGTGTCCTTTCGGTCCTTGGCAAAAGTTAGGCCTTGACTTCATTGGTCCGTTTTCCGTGTTACCTGAACATGAGAAATTTGGCATGGTTTTGATAGATTATTTCTCAAAATGGCCAGAGGTAAAAATGGTTAGGGAGATAACAACCAGAAATGTAGTGGAGTTTTTGGATGAGGTTTTTTGTAGGGAAGGAATCCCAGAAGAATTAGTGACTGACAACGGACCACAATTTACCAGCAAGGATTTTCAATGTTTTATCACCAAATGTGGTTTTACGCACAACAAGATTGCTGTGTTCCATCCTGAAGCCAATGGCCAGGTTGAAAGATTTAACAGAGTTGTGAAGGAGGCTATCCAACTTTCTGTTAAAGGTCATTTGAATTGGCGTAATGCTCTTCAGTCTATGTTATTGTCTTATAGAACATCTCCTAACTCTGTCACTATGGTTAGTCCATTTGAACTTTTAAGGGGTCGGAAACCCAGTACTCGGTTAACTCCATGGTGGTTAAAAAGAAGTTTGAGTGACCATTGTGGTTTTTCAAAAGTAGATTATGATTTGGTTTGAGACAGGGTTAGCGCATATAAGGATAAGATGAAGGAAAGGATGGAGGCAAAGCAGGGATCAGTTAGTAAACATGTCATTAATGTTGGTGATTTTGTTTGTATAAAAAGAAAGGAAGGTGTTTTGAAAGGTGGTCAAATTTGGTCACGTCCCAAGGAAGTTATTGAAGTTTTCAAGCATGCATTCAGAATTGAGGATGGGAGTGTTTGGAATTTGAACAGAGTTTCCATTTTTAAAGGCAAAGATATGTTTGCGTCTGAGGATGGCAGTAGTTCTTTACTTAAAGGCAAGGATGTTGTTGTGTCAAGCGATGATAGCAACGTTTTTCTTGACTTTGAATCTGACTGTGGGATTCCTGGAAATGCAGAAATCACTTCTGGGGATCTTTTGAATGAGAATACCAATACTAGGGTTGTAAGGACCACTCCACCTATGGTACCCTCAAAAAATTGCCATAGGTCTCACCGTCTTCCTGCAAGATACAAGGATTTTGTCATGAATTAAGATAGAATTGTATGGGATTATTCTTTAAAGTTTTGTTATTATGTTTTTTTTGTTGTTTTCTTTTCATTTACAGAAAGGGAGGTGTGTTGTATACTGTATACTGTATATTATTCCTGACACGAGATGACACGTGGCTTGACTCGTGGCATCTCGTGTCAATCGCTTTCTGTTATGCACATGCACAAGCCACTGCATCTTTCGAATATGTATGTCTGTGATGGTTTTAGAATGATGTGGCATTAACTGTTAGACTGGACTTACTCCAGACGTGTTTCCATTAAACTCTTCACATCAAGCTTCCTGTGTCCTCCAGTCTTTCCTACACTTATCATCACCAAAATCAAATAAGAATGTGCGATTTGTTTCACATATTTTGCTCAAATAAATCTAGAAATGTGTCATTTTCTATGGTCTTCCACCATGAATCCAATTTTGTTGATACTTTTCTCCTCAGTGTGAACAAAACACTATAATCAACCACCTGAAAGTTTACGAGGATACTCACATAAATTCATGGAGTATGTGGAGGCTTAGTGTTACTACTGAACAAACTTCTAAAGTAATGCTGTCTTTAGAGAAGTTTCTGTGAAAGTGTTTCTGCGATTTGTCATGCTATTTAGAATATTTATAACATACCGTATAGATTTATAGATGATAGATGGCCACTCAGAACTCCGACGTGAACATCATCTCCGTAATTCACTTTTTACCCACCTATAATTTTATGTTATGAATGGCACCCAAAATCATCTGCTTCTGTCTTCAAGTAGTCAGGGTCAGAGGATAATGGGAGAGCGATACATAACATGCCCTCTCCTCCCTGACGCAAATATGAAAAATAAATATCTTACCTGCCATCCTTAACCACAAACCACGACATTCCTTGCCTTCCTTCCCACTCCTGCAGCTGTGCTTTCTGCTTTCGGCCATAGCAGATAAGCAGAGCTACTCTGACAGTCTCTCTTGGACACCAGTCAGCCTGGAATAGATGGCCTTTATGACATCACAACAGTTGTTAAACAGTCAACTGTTGTGATGTCATAGCAGGGAGTTATGACTTTCAAAAAGACCCCGATCAATTCCCAGCTATTGCCTCCCTCTGAGGACCTAGTCACCCCACCAAGAAACACGGGGCCTTTTCTTGAGTAACTGTAATGTAAACTGTACATTTGTATCCCTCCATCCCTTATGTATCCAGCACCCCGCCCCCTCCCAATTGATTGTATACTCTTATGATTTCATGCCTTTTATACAACTCTATGATTCTGTAAAGCGCTCTGATACCCTAACGGGTCAAGTTTGCGCCCTATAAAACACAAAAATAAATAAAAAAATAAATACGAAAGAGAAATATATGATAGTGATAACAAGCAAATACAACATTTTCAAAACACATCATGAGAACTCTACCTCTATGATGCTGACATTTCTTACACAGATTTCTCTTTTTAAATATGTTCTGCCCTTTATTCTCTTTTATTTATTTGTTTTTATTCATGTATTTGTATTTTATTACATTTATTTTCTGCTTGTCGAATATAGAATACATGATTTTTAATTTTACACTGCCTGCCTAGGAGACACAGAGAGGCTTCGGGGTTCAACGATTATTTATAATGAATGCATGGCTGATCTTTCTGCACTCCTGTCTTTATTGCCCGATGTAACATTTAGCCTTTTCCATTTTACTTCATTTTTGGATTCCTTTGCATACAATGACAGCAGAGCCTTTGCTATCGCGAATGTATCCGGGAAAGAATGCACAATTAGATTCCATCAGTGGGAAAATGACTGCTTGTGCAGAAACCATCAATTGCACAATGCTTTCTTTATACTGCGGACATTGTCAGCAACAATGGGAGGCGGCACAGAGGCCCAATTATGCCAGCCAGCACCGTGTCTCCCTAAAATAGCGGTTCTGCTCATCTAGCATGTTGTACAAAACCTGTTCACAAGGGAAGAACGCAGTTGATAGGCGAGTAATTGTCCCACTTTATTCTCATTCCAAGTTTTGCACCAAGATTAAAAGAAATATTTCATACTACTTCAGGAATAGCAGGCATGGCTGTTGCTTTCAGCTAACCAGAAAACTGTCATTCCAAGGAACACAGTTACAGTGTAATCTTTCAAACAGATTTCAAACTAAGCCACATTAATTTACACTTCAGCGACTTGTCCTGGGTAATCTGCTCTGTATGGTATACTGTGAAGCCATCTGTGCTATAATGTGATGCAATGGCACCCGATAGATAAGAAGTCCTCTGAAATCTATGGCTTTACTATTCAAGTTCTTGTGAATGGCATTGATTGTTTAGAGAGTGGGCTTTGCTCTGTGACTACACATCACGGCTGCAACAGTAATGTGTCAATGATGCCAAATGACCGGATCCAAGGTAGGAAAATGGCCCCTTTCACTGCTGTTGGGTCAGTAAATACAGGACTTATCAGGGTTCATGTGGACCCCTTAGAGATCGGGGTCCCGGTGTCACTGCAGCTGCTATACCAGTGGTAGCTACGCCCCTGGGCTACAATTGATGAATGACATGCAGCAGAATTTGAGTTTCTTTTACAGGATGATGACCCCAGTTGCTTGAATGAATTTGCCATGCAGTGCTTTCGTTTTACATATTGTCAATTTCAAATTCATGTTGATATCTTCGTGGCCAAAGAGAGTGAGATAATCCATCATGGACTGTTAACACAAGTGCTTGGTATTATGTGTCTACATACATGTATAAGATCATTTATTGCATGCAATGCAGAGGCTTAGAAATCAATATTTCATAGGGACCCATTTAATATTTCTCAATCTTTGTAGAAATGAGGGTCCATTGTTAGCTGCAGTTTGTAGGGTTTAATTAGTTAATTAGCAATCTATTTAGTAAAGATGAAACATTTCATTACAATGAGGGCTCATTGTTATTTTTCTCTTGCTAAAAAGTAGCTCAAACAATCTCTGATTTCAATTGCAGAATGTGTTTTTAAGAAAGCAACACCTGTTTTATCTGAAACCCGGTGTTCTTAACTACATAATTACTTTTCTTTTTGTTTTTTCCGACAGTCAAACAGTGTTGTCAAGTATTACACACTCTTTTCGATAAAAGTTCCTTGTTTTAGAGCACAGCGCTGTTTTCATAAGAATTGCACCAAAATAAACATGTCATATATAGAAAATACATTTCTGTCTTGCTATCTTGCAGTTATAGAGATATTAACAAACCGCTCAGCATTCAGCCTTCTGATTCATGATGGTAATATAGTTCATTTACATGTAGAATACTGAAATAGTGTTCAAATGCAGCATGCATGTATATTTTCATGTATTTATAATTTAATTTAATGTACCACATCATTTAAAAACCTAACAAAATTGAAACACCATCTTATCAATTCTCAGACAAATTAATAGCTCATTCCGAGCTTCTGCTTTGATATTTTTTCTTCAAGGGCACGCTAGAGTTATATTACCCTGGATCAGATCAGAAAATAACGTTTGTGAATGTATGTTATGTGCCATTTGGTCGTGCTGGAGATGTATCTTTTTTTTTTTTTAAATAACTGTGTTTATATGCTTAATTATTGCAATGTGATTTTGCTATGATGTGTTTGTTGTGTTCTTTCAGACTGTTTTGTCAAGTTTTGCCCTGTTCTGTTTTAATTGAGTTACAATGTTGCTTTGCGTGAAAAAATGTGTTTTGTTCTATTTTATCTGAAACCCTGTGTTCTTAGCTACATAATTGCTTTTCTGTTCGTTTAACTGTAGATGGAAAAACAGTGTTGTCCAGTATTACACACTATCTTCAATATAACGTTCCCTGTTTTAGAAAAAAACTGTGTGTTTGTGGACATTGCAGCAAAATAAACATTTAATATATAGAACATACATTCCTGTCTTGCCATCTTCCAATTCTGGCGATATTAACACACCACTCCGCATTCAGTCTTCTTATTCATGATAATAACATAGTTAAAATACATCTAGAATACTAAAATAGAGTACACATACAGCAGTTGTTTATATGTTCATGTATTTATAATTTAATTAATGTACCACATCATCTGAAAGCCTGACTACATTTAAACACTATCTTATTAAATCTCAGACAAATCAATATCTCATTCCGAGTTTCTGCTTCAATATTTTGTCTTTAAAGATGACAATTTGTGGCACACAAGTGTTACAACACCCACATCAATAGAAATGTGTTCATGATTATATGTTATGTGCCATTTGGTTGTGCTCGGCTGGATCACTGCGGTTAAGATGTCCCTGCTCCCCAAGATTTTTTGACTCATGCAAACGTTGCCACTCTTGACCCCACTTCATTGTCGTACAAAAGGGGGGTGGTGATGGACGGAGCATCTGAACCAATCAAACACTCACACCCAGTCAAGAGATCTGGGTTTAATCCATCACCGTTCTTTAGCCCACTCTGCCACCCCAGTTCAGACATGGCCATATGCAAATCAGTGTGACCCTGTGCCTCATGGGAACAGCCCTGCATTGTCTGCAGCTGCTACAGCGACTCCTGAAGACCTTTGTCTGGGGTGGTAAGCGCACACGTATGAATATGAAGCGTTCATATCTGCTTGTGACGAGGGGAGACTGGGCATCATTCACCTGAAGAGACATTACCAGGTGGCACAATTACACTTGCTGGTGGAATGGCAATGTCCTGGTCTCTGTTTAACAACAAGGGGTGGTGATGGACAGAGTTTCTGAATTAAGCAGAATACTCTCACCCAGTCAAGAGATCAGGGCTAGATCCAACACCGTTTTTTAGCTCACTGCACCATCCCAGCTCAGAACCTGGCTATATGCAAATTAGTCTGTTCCTGTCCCAGTGCATGATGGGAACAGGGCAAACCAAACTACCAAGCCAATTCTTACACTGGGAAGGAAACAAGCTTCCGGGGACCGGTTTCTGGCATTTCAGCCGTCGTCGGCCCGGCTTGCTTGAATCCTGATGGTGCAATGAGCAAGGGACTCACATCTGAGTATACCCTTCCACGCTTATGATGGACAAAATATTTAACAACAAGGGGTGGTGATGGACAGAGTTTCTGAATTAAGCAGAATACTCTCACCAAGTCAAGAGATCAGGGCTAGATCCAACACCGTTTTTTAGCTCACTGCACCATCCCAGCTCAGAACCTGGCTATATGCAAATTAGTCTGTTCCTGTCCCAGTGCATGATGGGAACAGGGTAAACCAAACTACCAAGCCAATTCTTACACTGGGAAGGAAACAAGCTTCCGGGGACCGGTTTCTGGCATTTCAGCCGTCGTCGGCCCGGCTTGCTTGAATCCTGATGGTGCAATGAGCAAGGGACTCACATCTGAGTATACCCTTCCACGCTTACGGTGGACAAAATATTTAACAACAAGGGGTGGTGATGGACAGAGTTTCTGAATTAAGCAGAGTACTCTCACCAAGTCAAGAGATCAGGGCTAGATCCAACACCGTTTTTTAGCTCACTGCACCATCCCAGCTCAGAACCTGGCTATATGCAAATTAGTCTGTTCCTGTCCCAGTGCATGATGGGAACAGGGCAAACCAAACTACCAAGCCAATCCTTACACTGGGAAGGAAACAAGCTTCCGGGGACCGGTTTCTGGCATTTTAGCCGTCGTCGGCCCGGCTTGCTTGAATCCTGATGGTGCAATGAGCAAGGGACTCACATCTGAGTATACCCTTCCACGCTCATGGTGGACAAAATATTTAACAACAAGGGGTGGTGATGGACAGAGATTCTGAATTAAGCAGAATACTCTCACCCAGTCAAGAGATCAGGGCTAGATCCAACACCGTTTTTTAGCTCACTGCACCATCCCAACTCAGAACCTGGCTATATGCAAATTAGTCTGTTCCTGTCCCAGTGCATGATGGGAACAGGGCAAACCAAACTACCAAGCCAATTCTTACACTGGGAAGGAAACAAGCTTCCGGGGACCGGTTTCTGGCATTTCAGCCGTCGTCGGCCCGGCTTGCTTGAATCCTGATGGTGCAATGAGCAAGGGACTCACATCTGAGTATACCCTTCCACGCTTATGGTGGACAAAATATTTAACAATAAGGGGTGGTGATGAACAGAGTTTCTGAATTAAGCAGAATACTCTCACCCAGTCAAGAGATCAGGGCTAGATCCAACACCGTTTTTTAGCTCACTGCACCATCCCAGCTCAGAACCTGGCTATATGCAAATTAGTCTGTTCCTGTCCCAGTGCATGATGGGAACAGGGCAAACCAAACTACCAAGCCAATTCTTACACTGGGAAGGAAACAAGCTTCTGGGGACCGGTTTCTGGCATTTCAGCCGTTGTCGGACCGGCTTGCTTGAATCCTGATGGTACAATGAGCAAGGGACTCACATCTGAGTATACCCTTCCACGCTTATGGTGGACAAAATATTTAACAACAAGGGGTGGTGATGGACAGAATTTCTGAATTAAGCAGAATACTCTCACCCAGTCAAGAGATCAGGGCTAGATCCAACACAGTTTTTAAGCTCACTTCACCATCCCAGCTCAGAACCTGGCTATATGCAAATTAGTCTGTTCCTGTCCCAGTGCATGATGGGAACAGGGCAAACCAAACTACCAAGCCAATTCTTACACTGGGAAGGAAACAAGCTTCCGGGGACCGGTTTCTGGCATTTCAGCCGTCGTCGGCCCGGCCTGCTTGAATCCTGATGGTGCAATGAGCAAGGGACTCACATTTGAGTATACCATTCCACGCTTATGGTGGACAAAATATTTAACAACAAGGGGTGGTGATGGACAGAGTTTCTGAATTAAGCAGAATACTCTCACCCAGTCAAGAGATCGGGGCTAGATCCAACACCGTTTTTTAGCTCACTGCACCATCCCAGCTCAGAACCTGGCTATATGCAAATTAGTCTGTTCCTGTCCCAGTGCATGATGGGAACAGGGCAAACCAAACTACCAAGCCAATTCTTACACTGGGAAGGAAACAAGCTTCCGGGGACCGGTTTCTGGCATTTCAGCCATCGTCGGCCCGGCTTGCTTGAATCCTGATGGTGCAATGAGCAAGGTCCCCGGGTATCCTGGTCTCTGTAGCGCAGCGAGCCTTGTAATGTGATTTATATGTTTTAGCGTGCCATAAACCAGAGTGCACGCTCTTGATAAGTTAGTGAAATTTCTATATCCTTGAAAGGAATGTATTCCGCTGCTGCTTCATCTTGTTTGTAGAAGTGAAACACATGTGTTCTTGGATCTGCTTCAGGGAAAATTATCCTTGGTAGAATACCTATGTCTGATGATATTCATGTGCCTCTATCACAAAAACTGCCCTACCACCTCTTGCTGATAGGCCATTTTTTAATAAGTTTTATAGTGATGGTTTTCCTTAAATTTAGAGATATGGTTGTAGCATCCTCGTCGGTTTCGTTAAAACCTGAAATGTTAAGAGCTGCATCGGCTGGATCGGCGGCAGCTCCACCGGTTTCGGTGTTGTTATTCCCGTTTAGGGATTTTTTTTGACTGAAAGTTTGCAAAGCAAGTTTCAAGGAAACAAAGATAAGATGCACCATATTTTGGAACACTGTATCCTTCAACGTTGAACAAACCAAAAAGCTAATATACAGGATTTTTCGTCCTACTCAGCTATGGCGGATATTATCCCTTTACCCACTCCAGACGTCTATTGGAGTATTACAGAAAAAGGGGTCTCTGAGAAAAGCATGACTGAGTTACTTTAGTATCTAGTGTTAAATTAGTGCCTTACCAAATGTTGGGCGTCATGTAGTGTAGTTCCTATATTCCCAATAGTCTCTGCGCATTGGAATAATATATCCAATAGATATGACGTAGGACTTAGGTCAGTAGGTCACTAGAAACTTTCTCGAATTCACAAGAAGGGATTAGTTTCTGACAACCACATAAACATGACAACTTTGTTTCCCTAGGACTGAAATAACTATCTTCAGAGTCGTGGAAACAATAGAAGTATTTCACTCAGTCAATCGTGCATGCTTCATTTCTACAGAGTTTGCAGAGAAATAGTGAGACAGGCATTTTCAATAAAAGGTTTATTGAACAGTCTTCTTTCTCATGCAAAAGAGGTGAATTGCTACAATCGTTAGACAGAATGCAAAGTATAATGCGTACAGCGAGTATAGTATTATAAAATAATACTGTAATAGCATTGTATGGTTTCTAAGCCATATAAAAATACATACATAAATAACACAGGCTGAAATACTCAACTGGTGCTTTTAAACTATACCTACCCCAATGTACCTAACCTAGGTCTAGTACATGGGAAGAAGTAAGTAAGGTATTTAGCATAGGTTTAGTTTTTACCAAGAATCTACCAAAGGTTTCTCTAGGTTCTAATCAGAACCTTAGAATGAAGGAGGTTTGGTATCTTTGTCTCGGTACTCGATTTCCCAACACCCCGCAAGGGGAGTCAGAAACACTGGATTTATCAGCAGAGGAGGGCAGCTTCCTGATCAGTGTGTCAGATGGAGAGTTGGCTTCCTTCGGCACTTGCTGTAGCGAGCTGCGTCGGGCAAGTAGGTCGACGAACTGCTCCAAACCACCCTGCTTTGCTATAGCAAGTGAAGGTATATTTATACCTTGAAGGTGTTTAGGAATGCCATGCTTGACGTAAAGTCGGGCATATGAACATCATGAACGAACCCCTAAGGAATAGATGTTCATTGTAAAACTAACTGCGTTCTTGGAGAAATAAATATTCAAGCAATGCGAAGTCCCTAACGGCTTAAGCTGGTTTTCCAAGAAATCGTTGTGACATTTGGTGAACGGATGGAAGTAGCCATGCCTGTATTTGCATCTTATTTATCAACAATGGTCTGTTCAATCAAATTGATAGCTGATCCAATTACAGTCAAACTATCTAACAACCATATACAAAGGAACCATTCAAATTATATGGTCAGAGTAAAGATGAAAAACACGGGGAATATTTTTTTGAAAAATATTTCTTTTTTTATATAAAATTGGTTGTTAGAATATTTGACTGTAATTTGATCAGATATCAATTTGATTGAATAGACCATTGTTGATAAATAAGATGCAAGTCTGAAATCTGGAAATTATCCTTATAAACAAAATTCCTTGCTGGCATCCTTAACATTAGATTATCAGTATTTGCCCAAGTCCTCAAGGGTATATTGGGTCTCCCACTTTCCTTTTTGCCTGTATTTAGGTTGCTTGGGCTATGCCTAAATAAGGGCTTGATTTCTATGCCTATATAAGGGAAGTGTGAATTGTACCTATATAAGGGCATGATCCGGGAAAATACATTAGGAATCTAAAACGCCTTACAACACCATTAACGTATTCACTAACGTCGAGGAGAGGGAGGGCTATTACCATAGAACTTTGTGCCGCTAAACAAGTCCTGTTATCTAAACGGGGCACTGATACTGTTCCGACAAACATGGATTGGCTACACAAGCTCTGGGCTCTACTCAGTATGTAAAAGCTGACCTCTATTGTAGAACATAAAATCCCTACCTTTGAAAGACACAGGGGACATGCCTGATATTTCTTTCTCACTACTTCGAGGAAATTTCTTGTGAGTATCTCGACTTACTGGTGATGACTTCACACCGCCTTAACCCCCACTGCGCTGAAGGAAAGTTGAAATATAGCTGCTCAACTATCTGCACATCTGTACCTTATTGTTTCTTGCTTCTGGTTCTCTCCCACCCCCTCCTACCTCCTGACCCCTCTACCTCCACCTCCTCCTTCCCACATACCTTTCTCCATCCCTTGTTGTTCCTTGACGGCCATTGGTTGTAGACGAGGGATTTGTTTTCTTGTGCAAAATCAATAACAATCAAGTAATCCTTAATTTGTCAACAAAGGCTTCTACATTACCAGCCAAAATCTCACAAGACTTTTAAGTTCCTCTGTCAAGTAACCATTTACTACTGTTTAAAGCAGTAAAATAGCACTGTTATAGCCAGTGGCGGCTAGCATCTAAGGAGGGTGGTGGCGGAGGGGGCAAAAATAAAAGTAAAAAAATAAAGAAAGAAAAAATAATCCCGCTTATTTTCTATGCTCGACGTTGTCCTCCTCCTCGCTTGGGTCTTCACCAGGCAGGCAGGCTCCAGGAAACTGTAGTAACCAATCCTGCCACTGTTCTCATGCTTCATGAGAGCAGCACCAGGATTTGATGGAGGAGCCTCTCTCGCCGCTCCTGAGGGCACTGGAGCCCTATGCTGTCTGTAACCCACCATCTAAGACAGCTGAGTTAGAGGGGTTTCAACTGCTCATGTGTGGCTGGCCGTCGCAAGATGGTTGGCGAAAAGACATGCACACTTTAAACCAAAATACACTGCCTATCACTGCTTTCTGCTGCCGCCTGACTGGCAAGCAGCAGAAAGCCCTGCCCCACCCTACCCCCCGTCGTGACACTTGGCTCAGGGCGGGGTTTTGAAAAATTAAATGGTAATTTATTACCCTTTTATTTTTCTATCTCTGGGCATTTCTTTTAGTGGGGTGACGCTACTCCACCTTAATGGAGGAGCCGCCTCTGGAGATAAAAAAGAACAAACATGCTTTGAACCTCTTAGTTGTTTTTTCATTTTCTTGTGTTTCATTTGTAATAGTTTTAAGATATAATGATTGTCATTTTCATGTTTTTAGTTATTTTTCATTTCAGATGTTTTTACATTAATGTATTCATGTTTATAATTATATTGTGTGCACTGCCTTGTGCCCAGGACCACTTCAAAGCATTGGTGAGTCTTCAAAGATATAGACCACATAGAAGGTCCATTCCTTGCAAGTTATGTTCTAACACGAGGCAGGGGTGATGAATTCTATTTATCTCATTATAAAACTCTGCATTTTTTCCATTACTACGCAAGGTTCTAGCACTCAGCCCACTATGATTACCCTACCTCCCTGAGGGACTGCTTTAGAGCCATGCGCCTGAATGGTCAATAAACAAAGTATCATTAGTATCCCAAATAGGTGGCATGCTGCCACGATTCCGCGCCTGTGCGGCAAAATCGCGAGTGGGCGGGTTTATGACGCCCCCCAGCCGTCATCAGCACACGAGCGCTGTAGTGCATGACGGATGGGGGCCGTCATCAGCATGAAAGGGGTTAAACTTCCTAATGTAAGTCAGAAGGAACAAGGAATGGTTCTTCGACTTCATGAAAAGTGTTCTGGGTGATTACATTGTCACTGTTGGTGTCCCTAAAGTACACTAGTGCGAACTTGCTCTTGCCCCTTCTCTTTAGACAGGATTCGAGTCCAACACTACACTCTCTATTGCACAATTCCCTCTCTGAGGGAGATGAAATCCAGTGTGTTTTGAATAGGCATGGGCAAAACATAAATTACTCTGGAATAAACCATCTAATATCGTGAACTTTGCATTACGCTCACTACACAAAATGTCAAAAACAACACCATTACACCATGGCCAGGATGTTCATGGCAATTGTGTTTTTTTCACAGTTTTTTAATATGGTCCTCAATGACACAATTCACACTAAAATATAAAGCTGAATAGTAGATTTGCATTTCCCGTAATTATGAATACATTTGTTTAATGTTCCCAAAGTATTTTGTAATGATGCGGATTGTGCAACACCCTAGTTTTAAAACTAAATTAATTGTTTAATTTTTGGACTGTCTGAGATCCTTGCCACTTCCTATTAGATCCGATGTTTTTTTTCTCACAACAGAAGCTAGTACCTTAACTAAAAGTGCAATTGAAAGCATGTCCTGAAGGAAATCCTCATGCACTGTTTCTTCATTTCACATAACTGTAGGTCAAACTGCCTGTATTAATTATAGCTCCTTTCACCTCTTGGTCACTTTGTTTGGTATGATTGCAAAATGTGCATCGTATAGTTGGAAGTTTAATTAGCGCTCGAAGTTCACATGAACCTTTGATTCACGAGAGCATAGGTACTCACAAACTTTCTCTCGGGGGCCAAATTTACAGTGTGGTTTGTGTCCGAGGGCCGCACCGGTGGGGGCGGGGTCAGTGGGGGAGAGGGCGGGCCTACAGCAACAAAAAAAAACTGCGACCATGAGGTTGAACACAGGTCCCTGCAGCAGACGCCTTCGTCCACTGAGCTACAATACCCGGCATACACACCTCTCTCTTTCTCTCTCTCTTTCTGTCTCTCTTTCTGTCTCTCTTTCTCTCTCTCTCTTTCTCTCTCTCTTTCTCTCTCTCTTTCTCTCTCCCTCTCTTTCTCTCTCTCTTTCTCTTTCTCGCTCTCTCTTTCTCTCTCTTTCTCTCTCTTTCTCTCTCTCTCTGTCTCCCTCCCTCCCTCTAGCTCTCTCTCTCTCTCTCTCTCTCTGCGCTCTCATGGCTGTCGGGGCCTCTCTTCCTGGCCCAGGGGCGACGGCGCTGTTTAAGCATCGAAAGATGCCTGGGGCAGGACGGCTGCGTGATCACAAAAGCACCAAACCGTAGCTTCTCTGATTTTTTTTCGCTGGAGTTTGCCATCCAGACTTCACATCACAAACGACAGGGGCCAAGTATCAGCGTGTTATCTTTTTATCCAAATATTTAGAAGTGGCAGCTCCAAAGGGGGCAGAGATTTCATGCAGAATAACAAGGGAGTATGATTAAAAGCCCCGACTATAGTTAAAGGCAGTTTACACTTTCTTCGAATGTAAAGGAACCATGTAAATCTGCTCAGTGGAATAATGCACATGCTGCAAGGGCTTGTGGACAGCCTGCAAACCACAGGTTCCAGTTCTGGCGCACCCCCTCGACCTTTCATCTCTCTGGGACCAATAAGAAGTCGACAATCCATAGATTACATAACACCAACTACCAATACAGCGCTTTGAGATTTTGCGTCTGAAGCGCTTTACAGGGAAACATACTAACAAACATACTTTTGACTCATTAAAAGCAGAGAATGCGCCCTTGTTAAGTTCTTTTGAAATTGGATCTGTGCATACGCAGCTGCGGGGAGGCTGGGCTCGTTATGAGCAACATTAATATGATCTCTGCAGAGTTTTGGACTCGGCGGATTAGCATATCAAAGCGGGAGCCCGAAGCAAGCGAATCCATCGATAGCCCCGGGCTATGACAGCTTCCAGGCGCGCGCACACAGCCGCACCCAAGCATTTCACAGGTCTTTAAAAGACCATTAGCATGTTAATGAGGCTATTTTCACCTCTCAGCGCCCCTGCAGCCCCACTCTGACTACGGCGGAAATCGCCCGGCCCCCACAGGCAGCAGAGTCTCGGAATCAGCTCTGGTTGCAGACAGCCTTTAAACCCCCCCCCAAAAAAACTCGGGTACGATGTCTGAAAGGTCCGCGGGCCACCGGGGAAGGCTTGCCGGGCCGCCAGCGGCCCGCGGGCCGTACTATGAGTACCCCTGCACTAGAGAATGGTTTCCTAAAGAAAGCAATCACAGACATCAGTCATCATCTCCAAAACAGGGCAATTGCTTTGAAAATGCAGGTTTGAAAATCTCAGGTTCTGCTTGAAAAGTATGATACCCACTGTCTCAGAGAATCAATTTCTGAAAAAGTGAAGCCTGTGACACATCTTCTAACCTCACAAGACAAATACCGATGGACAGTATGGAATGCGTTGTGACCTGAATTGTTATTATGCATACTTTGCCTTAGTTAGGTGAAATAACCTACATGCTGTGGAAGATTGAGTGTAACTCAACCTGCTGAAGAAACCTGAAGCTAGAAGGAAAAGGAACACCCTAGTAGCCCCACCAGTGCCTTTTACCATCTGGCCACCCTGCAATCTGGGGGTTTGACCTTCTTTACATCCTCATTTGAGGAATTTTTTTCAACATCATGTTGCCTGTTTGTCACATTTAACAGCCAGCGCAGTGTGTAGCGAAGCAGTGGGCTGCCCATCATACATGGACATACTTTTGAGCGGTGGACGGCTGGGACATTTGACTTGTTTACATCCTGCGGTCCATAACAAAGGACTGTTAAGCATAGTGTGTTCATGTGGCAATGTGTTGCCGGTGGAATTAATTGATGGAGCTACTTGTGCCTTGAGGGCTTTTTAACATTGTTTTCTTACTTTTATGGAGCTCTTAGGCGAGTAATTTACTGAGCGTATTTAAATGGTCTTGAAAATTTGAAGGCAGCTTGAATTTGGAAGCCCAAGCCTTTTGGAAAATTATCTGCTCACCTGAGGGGGTGAGGGTGAGCTCGTGGATGGAGGCTGAGGCGTGGAGGATGACGTCTTAGAAGTTACAGGATATCGTAACCATCTCCTATGCCTAATGAAAATTACCTGACATGGCGCACTGGCGCCCATTTTAGTACATTGGGATCTGTTGTGTGTAAACCTGCCAGGAGCACAATGTTGTGCTCACATTTCCAAGTCGCTGCCCTATATTTCTTCAGGATTCTTTTTCGCCGCTTTCTGCACTGGAAGTCCCCATAGATTAAGGTAGAAGCCTGCTGGGAGTCCAGTGGTCAGACAGAGGATCACTACCTTCTGCAGATCACTACTTGTTTCAGTTACTTATGGAACATATCATTTGGACCATTCTACACACACGTCTGACACGCAGGCATAGACAGGACTTGCTACTTCATACTGCTACGTGTTGAAACAGGAGGCCTTTTATGGTTTTAAGTCTTCAAGTATTTTCAGTTTGGTACAAAGCTTGGGTGAGAGATCGCTCACCGGTGACCTAAAATGTCATTGTTGAATATTGTCCTCTTTGCTCAAAACATATTTTGTGCTCTAGTGTTGTTTTGTTTTAAAGTCAAGATTTACTTATTACGTAATGATATGCTTAAGAATGCCATGTTGTTGTTTTTTTACCAAGATTTTTGGGTGTGAGGCTTTACTCTCAGTGGCAGGGGTGTGATGCGTGTTATGCACCATAGCTGTTGTAGCCCAATTGTATGGATTGTTTTTTTTTATAGTTTTGACAACGTTTGTAGGGTGTTTGGCAGTGGTTATGCTGAATTTGTGCTGTGTTGTCGGGTCGTGCACCCTGGTGCTGGGTTGTATGGTCATGTACCCTAGTGTTGTGTTGTAGGGTTGTGTGCCCTGGTGCTGTGTTGTAGGGTTGTGTACCCTAGTGCTGTGTTGTAGGTTTGGGCACCCTAGTTCTGTGTTGTATGGTCATGTACCTTAGTGTTGTGTCATAGGGTCATGTGCCATAGTTCTGTGTTTTAGGGTTGTGTACCCTAGTGCTTTGTTGAAGGGTTGTGCGCCCTAGTGCTGCATTGTAGGGCCGTGCACCTTAGTACTGAGTTGAATGGTCATGTGCCCTAGGTGATGTGTAAGAGGTACCCTCTGTTGTGTGTAGAAGGGGGTGAGTGAGGGTGTTACGACACATAGTGCTACGCTGGTGCATTTGTAATGTAATGTATGTAAAGTCTAGGTCTGTTTTTATATGTTCCTAGTCCTCATAGTGCTACATTAATGTAATTGTAATCTTGTAGGACTGCCTCTTTCTTATTCTATTTCTTCATTTTACTACAGTGATGTAATTGAAATATATCTAATGTCATAGGACTTGTACGTTATTACCTTGTGCTTAAGACATTAGGTGATGTGTATTTCATTTGAATATTGTTTGATAATATTAATTGTTTTCCCTAAGGGAAGGAGATGTGTTGTGACTTGAATTGTTATTATGCATCCTTTCCCTTAGTTCCATGTTTCCTGCTGCTCAGCCAGTATGGATGTGATGTAGTGGAATGCTGGGTGAGGTGGTTGAATGCTGGAGTGCCTGGTATGGTCGAGAGAGGGTCAGTTGAAGTGTGTGGGCTGAGCAGCAAGAAGGCTTCTCCTGGTGGGGCTAAACTTCCTATCTACTATTTACCATCTGAACATCCTGTAACTAAGTTTAATAAATTGTATTCTATAACTTGCTCTACGACTACACATGGACCTTGTTTGTATTACAACAGAACAGAAGTCACTGAATGATTCTGTTGATCAATCTTCTCTATGACAAGGCACGCAGGTACTTCCGCTTCCTTCATGAGTAATCAAAAGAGATTAACGACACAATATGGTAGTATAACAGGCAAATCACCCAAGACGAATTAAAAACAAATATTGAACGTTCTATATCAAGCAACCTTGCAAATCGTTTTTCATGCCTCAACGCATCCTCCTGCTAAATATTACAGGAGAGGAATTAAAATAACATCCTCTTTACTTTCTTCTTCCTATTCTTCTCTCCTCCAATCTATGTTCAATCGCCTGCAATGAATTAACAAGTTCCTAAAATGAAGTAGGACAATGTGAATGATGCTCTGCTGTGAATCTACCATCTTGGGATCGGCCAGTTAATAGGGTTGTCCAAAACCCCTTTCAGAAAGTCATGGTGATTGTTTGAAGATCAAAGGCAACAGGAGCCCACCACCATTCATGCCTTGCACTCTGGAAAACTTACAAACACCTATCTAAGTGACTGCATGTACGGAGGCACTGGCTCATTGAGGACCATTACACACAATGAAGATGTAGGGCAAGAACATTTAGTATACTTGTCTTTTTTTTTTTTTACAAGTTTATATAGTGCGAACCTTACCCGAAGGTATCAGAGCACTTTACATGAGCACCAGTTGCATTACAGAAAAACAAATTGGTTTTTTTAGGCACAGAGACATTAATTGATTACCCAAAATCACAGGATTTTGAGCCTTCCGCCAGACTCGAACCTGATCCCCCAGCTTTAAATCTGGTGGCTCTGGCCATTGAGCCACATCCTTAGTATTTTCCTCTGGCATACATACCAGAGAAACTACTAAAATCTTTTGACCCTGCACTAGGGGGTCTCTGCTTCAAAACGGCAGTTTGTACCACCATGAGAATTTTCTTAGTTGGAGTGGATCTCTCTTCAGCAGCTGGCGATCAATGAGAGTTGCCATTCATTGTGTACCACATATCTTCAAACCAGGAGGTGTTGGCAGCCATCTTGTGACTCGGTTGAAAAGAGTCACAAGAGAATAGATTTTTTTTAAAGTAAGGGGAAAGGATAGCAACACCCTGACCCCCTAGACTTCCGAGGGGGTGGACCCCCATACCAAAAAGCATTTAAAAAAAACAATTTCGGCAGGAGTCACGTTGGATTCGTTACTCTCACAGAAAATGAAAAAAATGAAGTGCAGGGTCCTGCGCTCCATTTAATTAGGCCCACAGGTGGGCCAAGTCCCGGGGGCATTATGTGAATTAAGATGGGGCCCGCATGGACCCCACAGTTCCTGGGACCACCATATCCCTGGGGCTGAAGATAAAAGAAATGCTAGGGGGCTGCACCCTCCCCACGCAGGCAAAGGGACCACGACCCCCCCAGAGATAATTCAGAGAAACGCAGGGGGCACTTGGCCCCCACAGCCCAGAGACTGCCACCTCCCCAGGGCTATATGAAGTAAAAATTCCTGTGGGAGTCCTACATCCCTCATGCAGCAGGCCCGCAAACCGCCACACATACAACAATTAAGGGGGGCCGTAGCTGAAACCTGGCCCCGGGGACCACCACTTCCATGGGGCTTACTTCACAAAGTAAGTGGGCTGCACAGCCCCCCTCCAGTAGCCCTAGATGGCCCTGAAGACTGCCACCCCCAGGGCCAGCTACAGCAATGTCGCGGGGTGCTCATCCCCGGGACATTGCAGTTTCTATGTCCTGAGGGAGCACCACTCCCGTCCAGCCATGGCAAATACCGCTATGCTTTGTGGAAGCAAGAGCAGTAAAAATGCTCTTGCTTCCATGAAGCGGAGCAGAATTGATTTTGGACAGAGGGAGCTGCATGATAGCATCTCCATCTGTTCAAAAGCAATGCCGGCTCATGCAAGAGGCGAGGAGCTGATGGGGAACTTAGGGGCCTTCAGCCTCTCACCGCTGTCCCCGATGAGGTGGCCTTGCCCTGGAGGATGGAGTCCTCAGGGTAATATCATCCGGGGAGGTGGTCTGCACAGGCCATCCTCCTCATTTAAAAAAAAACATTATGAAGGCCTGGCCCAGCAGAATAGGGTCCCCGGGCCGAAATAGGCCTGGGGAGGGACCTGCGCGACACCCTCCCCCTTTTAAAAAATGCAAATAAAGGCCTGGCCTTGGGGGATGGATCCCGGGGCCAAAATTTGCCCAGGGAAGGGGTGCCACGTGCCCCCCCCACCTTCCTTAATAAAAGTTAAAAAAAAGAAAAGGCTGAGTCTCAGGGGATGAACTCCTCTTGGTTTCAGAGGGCCCTTGGGGGCCAGCTACCCCTCCTGTTAACTCCAGAAAGTCCCACATGGTGGACAATTAAAAAAATGTCAGCACACATAGGCCAGGATTAGAAGGGCACTCGGGGCAATACATGCAACTCTCTTTTCATACTCTTTTTATACTCCTCCTCGGACACAGAATCTATATCTCCAACAAGGATAGTTTTTTTTGGGTGTTGGAGGATTGTATTCAGGAAAGTGGCGATCATTCAGTCTAGCCACATCTAATATTCTGCAATTGTCACACCATTAAAAAAAACATACATGCTATGCAATGATACTCATTTGAAGAAAACAGTACAAACATTGTTCTGACCAAACACATGCAACTAAATAAACGGCAGAGGCGAAACCGCAAGCAGGAGTTGCCACTAAGGAAATCAAAAGCTTTGCACTAGAATAAAAAGGAGAAATAAAACATTTAGATCACAAATACAAATGATGACAAGAAATAAAAGAGTTAACATGATAAAACATTATGAAGTATGCCCTTGGGGCAGGGCAGCATCACAAACATCTGATCTGTCCCCAAGGGGGGCAGAAAGCTAAGGAAAGATACTGCTGCCCTAGAAGGGAAAACCCCTTACCCCAGCCAAACACCAGTTCACACACACCACCATCTAAAAGCCAGACACTGATTTACATCCCACAGAGGAAAAAGAAAAAAACCTAGAGCTACAAATCCCAAGAAATGTGTAGTTCTTTCACAGACCTCCTGAACATGTGATGGTCAAATGACAAGAAAGAGGATAAAACAGAAGACAGACGGCTTACGCCCCTCGATGCAGGGTGCGTAATGCAAAATAGGTAAAGACGTGGGTGCTGTCCTTTGACAAAGTGTGTCACACAAAAGCAGGAGAGATCCTGATGCACCTTCTGTTTAAAAATCATTTTTCAGAGTACCTAATATACATGCTATCCTTGAGTTTATTTTCTCAATTTATATCAATAGAGTGTGACTATAAGGAGAACCCCCACATCAAATAACCTTATGAAGCCTTATTGACTGAATAGGCAACTAGGAGTAGATTGTGTACACTTTTGAAATCGCATGCATGGTGTGCAATATAACTTGATTTTATTACAAATGCCTGATACTTATTTTAAACTGTGATTTTTAACATGAGTGTGCATTACAAGATGCTCAACTGCATGGGAGAAAATACATACAGTGCATAACGCTATTGATTCTTTTTCGCTCCGCTCAGAAAAAAACAACAAGGAAAACGTCCAAAATACTGGTTTCTATGATATGCGTGCATGACCCCTTTTTGAATAAAAAAAAAGACAGATATACGCGGTGATAAAGGGCAGTTATACCTATAGGGATTAGCGCAAAAATAAGGTCCTGAAGAAAGCTGACCAACCCACAAGTGCGAATCTAACTGCTGACGCATGTCGACCTCTGATATACAGGGCCACCACTCACCTATAACATCACACTGTTTTTAACCTTGACAATAAACCAACTATTTAAAAAACTAGTAAGATCCAGCAGGCAATTTTAATTTCTTCTCACAATCCCTAAAACCACACAGCCTAAGAACTCCACTTACAATCATGTTGAGCCCACCCCCCAAAACTAGGTGAGCGGGACAAGGGGCTGATGATGAAGCACGCCATAGGTGGTGCCTGTACATGAGGATGGTAAAATACATCCTACAAGGGCACACTGATTGTCAATGATTTACATAGGTGAACAATCCTGCACCCGAGTGAGACAGTGGCAATTCAACATTCTGTCTTGTGGATTGAAATAGGATCCAACAAAATAAGGTAACCATCCTCAAGTATTGTTGTTTATATAAATTGAAGCTGAGTGTAAGCCCTTACATATACTTCTCACTCCTCCTAATTGTTGTCCTATATTAATAAAGAGCCAGTAAACCAACACGCCTCATAAACATTGTACTTATGAACAAATCACAACACTCAGGAGTAGCCAGTGGAGCGCTTCAAACCAGTTCGTCCATGGACCCTGGGATAACCCCATGTCGAATACCCTCAAGACCTGGAGTTGCGAAGTCCTCAGAATCTGAGGTAAAAGATCTGCACTCTGGAGCTGTGGGTCACAAGAAGTCCCCACCAAAACCCACAGTGACAGCAGCCTCTACTGTACCTGTCTGTTCATGTGCAACCTGTGTCTTGGAAGGGTGGGTTGCCCCTCACCACCGAGAGCATTGGTGATTGGGTTGCGATGGGGACAGTAGGTCCAGAAATCTCTGGGTGCACCATGGCCTTTTTGTAGATTTCAATCCGGACCCTGGCTACAGACAGCCTGGTAAAGAAATTTACTTTACCCTTAGACTGGACTTGCAGGAGAGCAGGGAAGGTCACGGAAGTAATTCCGCTTCTTCTTTACTTCCAGGAAGGATGCCCTCTGCATTTGAGCCTGGAGGGTGAAGTCAGGATTCAGGGACACCTTGGTATTGACCACAACAAATGGGCCGTGAGCACGGGCCTCTTGCAGGAGATGATCCCAGTCCCTGAAATAAAGCAGAGAGCCACTACCGGTTGCAGTGGGGCCCCAGGGCAAGGCTCCCAGGCCGACACCCTATGGTCTCGTTCCAAGGATGGAAGGTAGAGAGACCCTCTGGGCCACAAGTTCCTGGAGCTAGGCCTCAAGGAAAGCCAACAGTGAATCCCCCTCAGCATGCTCAGGTAGTCCAACAATGCAGATGTTATTACACCTAGCCCGGCTCTCTTTTTGGTCCACAGGCGCAGTAAAATGCTGGGGCTGCTCTTCAAGAGCCTAAATGTAATGATCTGCTGACTGAACAGCTGCCATCAGAGTCTGTACCCCAGTCTCCAAGGCAGTCACCTTCTCCTAAACCTTTCATGAATCTTCTCAGATAAGACCCAGCTCAATGGAAATGGAGGCAATGTTGCCCTCCCATCCCTCCCCAGAAGCGTTGATGGCAGCCAGGAGTTTATCAATGTTGTCATCCATATATGTGGTGTCTTTGCCGCCGACACCCTATTTCATACCCTGCAGGGGGAGGTGCCCGTAGCAGCAGCATCTTTAGAGCATTGAGTGCACTTCATAATGGCAACCAGAAATAGCAAGGACTCTTAAGGGATGCCAAAAGCAGTGCTACAGGCTAGTCCACCAACTCCCTCAATGGCAAAGGGGAGATAAATCAGTGGGAGAATGAGGTTCCTGAAAAACCACAGGCGGCCCCAAACCAAATGGGGCAGAGGGACAAAAAAAAGAAGTTAGAGGGGCCTGGAATGCCCCCACAAAGTCTCAGCAGCCAACCACCTTCCCACCTCAAAATATTGACATAGGGCATTGGCATCCTTAAATGCAGTTCACCTCTGCAGCCGATGAGGATAGGATGTACAACCAAACGTAGGAGCTTAAGGGCTCTTGGAGTGGTTGAGCGGAGGGCCAACCATCTCACTGCCCCCCTCAGCAAAGCCAGGAAGAAAGTGGGTGTATGGGAAAGAGTCATCAAGAAAGCAGGGAGAGGGCCAGCAGCAAAACTTATGAGCCCAAGGGCTCTGATGGCAGTATGGCAGGAGGCCGGCCAGATCACAGGCCCCCCTCACAAAAGAAGAAAAAGGGGTCATTAGGCCCACAACACACTGCTGAGGGCGTAATGTAGCCACTGCGATCAAAGGGGGGGCCACCATCTTGCCCAGCACTCTGGATCCATTGCAGGAGTGGCTCCAAACCCTGGCCCGCACTCTTGAGGCAACCCAGGCACATTGCCGAGGTCCCAGACACCTTAGGAAGTCTCCCCCAAGGAAGCGGGGAGGCAATGACCAGTGAATAAGGCCAGGGAGATCACGGGAAGCGGGGAGCTCTATCGCAGTGCTTCCTCAGTGCATGAAAGCTGGCTCCATCCCTTGTCCAATATATGTTGTTCGTTTTGATTAAAAAAAATGTAGATAATGTACATCTCTGTATGCCCATTTATTGCTGATTATTTGGTATGCATTTTCAGTAAAATCATAAGGATTATTAAAATGCCATTTTCAATGCATGACTTAGTATTTTATGCGGTGGGTTCCGATAGTGATTTGATTAGTACCTGTCTTTTCTTCATTTCTCTCTCTTATTTGCCGTCAGATAGACCCTTGAATAGATCAGTCTTAACTACCTCTTTAAGGTGCACCTTGAAGAGATGCAGGCTAGTTAGTAAGTTTTCTATGTTCAGTGCCATGATTTGATTTCTTGTGTCCCATGTTGTCATACACATTAGTACTGTACTGCACAGGACTTCCGTTCTACCTATGGGTGGGAAGTCAATGCAAGAAATGTCCACTATGTCTGTGATTGCTTTTTAATAATGCAATTTTTAAATGCAGCTTGTATTCCTTAAAGTTCAAAAAGGGTTTAAAAGAAGAAAAGTGTGTTAAATGTGTTTGTTTTGTTTGTTTAAGAGGAGGCCGCGGTATGTGGAGCACTTCCTCCTCTTATTTTTTTTACATTCTCAAAAGGAAGAGGGCCCAGGATGAGCCCCTACCTTTTGCAAATAGATTACCACCTCCTTTGAGATGTTGGTAAAATATCAATGTTTCCAACTGGATTTTAGTCGCAAAACATTGATACATTAAATTCTGATTCAATATTTGGAAGGGAAGTCTTCTACTCACCCTTTCCAAATAGCGATTAATTTCACAATCCCACTTTAGGCGTCGAAAAATCTTTTCCAACACCTAAAATGGGATCGTTAAATAAGAAAAAGAAATGTAACGGTCACAAAAGCCTAGTTGGGGCGTTTGCAACTGTTTAGGCCCTTAGTGCATCAGGCCCATAATTCAAGATTGAATGGACTATTCTCAATTGCTTTTTCTTTGGAAACATCAGGTTAACAAAACTTTGAATTGACTATGGGGAAATCGCTTCATCTCCCTGTGCCTACAAAAAACACATGAATGTGTCCTTGTGTACTGTAACTGGTGCTCATGTAAAGCTCTCCAATACCTGCAAATCAATTTTGCCAAATAAAAATCTGGGAAATTGAAATGGGGGGGTCCCTTGTGCTACAGGGGCTTGGGTTAAGACCCTGAAAATGCTTTTATTGAAATCCTGCATGAAAAAGAAATCTGTATATATTTGGGTGTAGCTAATTGTATTTCCGGATTCAATAATGTGACTAATGCATAACAGCTGCTCAGACTCGACATATGTGCAAGTGTCAGTAAGCCTCCTCAAAAGTATGTGAACATTTATTGAAACAATTAAGACTATGGGGAACTGTGGCACTTCTCATCATTTTGTCCCGGCACATTTGATATATTACTCAGGAAATTACAACTTTAACACACATTTGCAAATATCTGTCTATTGTTGATCCGACGGTTACATAATATTTAAATTCCCCTTTTAGTATATGGTGAATAAAAGAACATTGCGTTCTTTAAAAGGACGCCATTTTTTAATAGGGATTTTATTTGTTTACTCGGTCCTGAAGTGAAAGTTCTTTTTTATAAAGGCACTTCTCTTACTAACTGTGAGATGGCCACTGTCCACACACTTTGTAGACACGGGAATGAATGCAGACAATGTGGCATATTTCAGTAGCACATCCAGCTGCATGGAATTAGGGGTTTACATAACCCATCCCATGGTCCACGAGCTCCCACCTCAAATGCCGCCATTCAGATATACCATTGATGTCAAACATCCTTCTTGCGATCTCTATCCCACGGTTGGTCAAACATGCTAAGGATAAGCACTTAGGGGTAGATTTATGAGGCCGTTGCGCCTCTTTGCGCCGCAATTGCGTCACTTTATTTGACGCAACTGCGGCGCAAACAATGCGCCCTATTTACAACGTGACGCATCTTGGAGATGCGTCACGTTGTAAAGCACTGCGCCATAAGGAGGCGTTCCTGCGCAGGGGGGGGGCGTTCTTGCGTAGGAAGGCCTCCTGAAAGTGGCTGAGTGAAATCTATGAGATTTCACTCAGTCACTTTCAGGGCAATGCTGCGTCAAAACCCTGCGCCTGCTTGAAGCAGGCGTAGGTCTTGACGCAGCATTGTGCAAATGGTGTACCCCCGATACTTGCTGGAGCTGCGTCGCGCTTGCGACGCAACTCCAGCAATGCGCCACATTTCCGGCACAGATGCGTCACGCATCTGTGCCGTTTTTGCACCATGGTGCGCCGCATTATAAATGCGGCGCACCACGGGTGGCGGAGCTGAGGCGCACTGTGGCGCACGTTAACTAGCGCATCCCTGGGGATGCGCCAGTTAACATAAATCTGCCCCTTAGTCCATTTTGCTTCCAACCAAGAAAGGACACCATTGCTTGCAAAGTGTTTGTCCATTTGAAGAAACCTCAACATAGACTTTATCAAGCATTGGCAAAGCCACTACGTCTCACTTTTATATTAGTAATAGTGGTTCTTCAGTGATTTGATGAGTTTGACAAGCATTTGGTATTTCTTAAAATTTTAACTTCTCTGTATCCAACTTCCTTTAGCCTGTTAAAAAAACCTTATTATAATGATTCTCAGCATATTAGTTAGGAAATCTTCTGATTTATGTTTCATGGGTTTTACCCGAAGCTGCCCTTTGATATTACTCGGTCATGAGATGTTTTTATGCAAACTTTAATTATTCTCTCTTATACATTTCCCTTCCCACAAGAATAGTTATAATAAATTAGGGCTAATCATCCCACAAAAATATTCGGCACAACGGAAGCCTAGTTAGCCCTTTAAATTAACAGCTGGATGACCAGATGATATCCACGTGGGAAATAAAGTCTGGGTTAGTACCTCAGTGAATACCTCGCTCAGTAAGCAATGGTGATATCACATCTGAGCTACCAACAAGTCACTAATACCTCACACAGAAACAACAGCTATTAACTTTTGGGCTACTACCGGAGTACCAAACTTACTCAATAAACAACATCATTTTACACTCCTCAGCTACGGCTAACTTAATAGTACTTCACTCAGGTGTCAAAGCATTTACTGGAATCTGATCCAGAATTACCCTCGACAAACTGAATCTAGAAAAGTTAAAAAAAAACTAGAACCATAACCCTTTAAGAACATTAAGACGACTCACCCAAAAAAACAAGTATTGGAAATGCAATAGATCTCGCATTTGTTTGAGTTAGCGCAATTAGCATTGTAAATGGCATGGTGTTTTCTCTATTTGTAATGTATTGTATGTATGTGGTGTGTAGTGGGCTTATGTTAGTTGGATTGGTATTGTTAGTTGTGGAATTGTGTAGCATTGAATTGTGTAGTGTGAAGTGGATTTGTGTAGTGGAAATATGTGGCATGGTGTGCAGTGCAATTATGTGATTAGTAATTATGTGGCATTGAGTGTGCTGGAATTATGTGGAGAGGAATTGTGTGTTATGGAGTGTGATTATGTGGAATGGTATTGTGTGTTCTGGAGTGGTATGTAGTGGAGTTTAATTATATGATGTGCAGTTGAAAGTTGTACATCACTGTATGTGAGGCGAATTGTCGCCCCAGAACCGACGGCACTGCTAAGTGCTGACCGCACAATTTAAACCACATCACGTTCAAATCCTCATTTTTTCATTTTATCATTTTTCATTTTTCACTTTTTCATATTAGTTTTCTTCAAGTTTTTATATGTTCCACACGTCAGACAACATGCCAATTTCCTCAGTTTTCTCATGTTCAAGTTTGTCTATCCAGACCTTATTCCAAGAACAAGTACTAACGCCAAGATCCATCAGAAGCAGTGTTTTATTAAACCAATGCATTTCGGGCACTTCCAGCCCTTCCTCAGGGTAAACTGAAAATCTTAAATAAACATTTATTATAATAAGGTACAATATTGTATAGGCAGAAAATCCTTAAAATTCATTATCTTGTGATTCCCATTAAAAAACCACGAATTTACTATGTTCTTCGTTCTAAATGCCAGTACAATGTAAACCAGTCGAAAATTTCAATTATTTAACATTTTCAGTTCACCCTGAGGAAGGGCTGGAAGTGCCCGAAATGCATTGGTTTAATAAAACACTGCTTCTGATGGATCTTGGCGTTAGTACATGTTCTTGGAATAAGGTCTGGATAGACAAACTTGAACATGAGAAAACTGAGGAAATTGGCATGTTGTCTGACGTGTGGAACATATAAAACCTTGAAGAAAACTAATATGAAAAAGTGAAAAATGATAAAATGAAAAAATGAGGATTTCAACGCGTATATGGTTTAAATTGTGCGGTCAGCACTTAGCAGTGCCGTCGGTTCTGGGGCGACAATTCGCCTCACATACAGTGATGTATTACTTGGGTGCCAAGAGGGCAAGGCACCACACCCAATGAGCTTTGAGGACTAAAATGGACGCAAAAGTAGGACAAACAGATAAAACGTGTGTGCATCCCCTACCCTTACAGTGCAGTTGAAAGTTGTGCCATGATGCAGAATTCTGTGGTTTCGATTTGATGTATCTGGTGGGTTGTGCAATTTTGTTGTTGAGTTCAACTACGTGGATTTGTGCTGAATTATGTGGTGTGGATTGGAAATGTGTGAAGTGTAATTGTGTTGTGTGGAACTGTGTGGATAGCTTTGCCTATAGTTTTTTGTATTGTTGAATATGTGTGGTTTCTATGTGTTATGTTTACACCTATTTGTTGTGCAGGGGTGTTCAGTATAGTTTTGTACATTTGAGTAGAGTGTAGTGTCATGGAGTGGTGTGTATGAATACACCTACTAAATGCTCCTTAATGTAGGGATATAATTTGATGTACTAACCCACCACATTTTAAAGAAATACATTTCTGATTTGTAAAGAGACCTAGGGCCAGATGTAGGGGCCCTAATACCGGTCAGAAACGGCCGATGTTGGCCGTTTCCGATCGGTATTAGTCTTTTCAGATGTAGGGGGCCTACCGAATCGTTAATTTTACCGATTCGGTAATTTTACCGATTCAGTAAATATATCGATTCGGTAAAATACCGAATCAGTATATTTACCGAATCGGTAAATCCATATGTAGCTGGCGCTCCTAAGAGTGCCACAGGCCCTTAAGAGTCAGTATTTTACCACACAATACTATTGGGTGGTAAAATACCGAATTCAGGTGTGCATGCACATCTGTGCATGCCCACCTGTGCCATGTGACACACAGACATGCCCTCAGGGCATGTATGTGTGCCACATGTCACACAAGCCTGTACTTGGGGTGCTAGAGGGTGTCAAAGTGACACCCCCTGCCCCCTTGCAGGATTCGGTAATCATCTGATTCGGTAAATACCGAATCAGTATTTCCCATTGAGTCCTATGGGCTTCAAGGCCCATCGGAATCAATGGGCAATACCGATTCGGTATTTACCGAATCGGTAAATACTGAATCTTACAGACTCGCTATTCCTAAATGCGGATTACCTAAATCTGCCCCCTTCCCATTTACAGACTCTTAAATACTGATTCGGTAAAATTCAGTATTTAAGAGTCTGTAAATGGGAATTACCTACATCTAGCCCTATCATTTTTACAAGATGATTATTTTACAATTGTCATTCCAAAGATTTCCATGGCTCGGCTAGTGCACAGCCTCTTAAAGCCTAGTAAGGTCCTTGGCTCAGCTGTTGTTGAAGCATATTATCAAGAACTGCGTTAAAATTATCGTCGCTTTAGCGGCAGGAAACTGCTGCTAAAGCGGCGATAATGGGCTTGATAACATGCCCTTGTGAATTCCCATGGAAGCCCATGTTAACACCAGACCCTGGGCTTCTTTAGGAATTCACAAGGGCATATTATCAAGCCTATTATCGCTGCTTTAGCTGCAGTTTCCTGCCGCTAAAGTGGCGATAATTTTAACGCCGTTCTTGATAATATGTCCCTTCATTTTCCTTGCTTATCCTCCTCTAGTAAACTCCCAGATAAAGGGAGCTGCTTTCAGCAGGCGAATCACACATCCTAGTGACTTCACATGTAAGAGCACTGAACGGCTTTCCACCTCAGAAGCCAGAGGAAAGCATGCCATTCCATCTGCATTGAATGGGGATTGGTTTGGAACGAACTCAGACTAATATTCGGCTTTTAGTGTATAAAGCGTGTACACAGATTCAAATTTACAGCACATATGGGCCAGATGTAGGTCCCCCAATACCAGTCGGTAACGGCCGAAATTACCGAATTTAGGTAGTTACTGACCAGTATTTGGCTTTTTAGATATAGGTGGATTTTTTTTAGGATTCGGTATTTTACCGAATCGGTAATTTAAGGATTCGGTAAAATACCGAATTCTTAACATACCGATTCGGTGAATTACCTAATCCAGGATGTAGGGAGCACTCAAGTTGGTGCCTTCCTCAGTGAAGGATTCGTTATTTACCACCAACTACAAGTTGGTGGTAAATAATGAAAACCTTAGAAAACATTTGTTTTGCTTTTCCAACAGTGCAATGTGGCAGACATATATGTGTGCCACATGTGCACCCATACAAAATTGAGGGGTGCAACAGGGTGTCAAAGTGACACCCTGCCACCCGTCAATGTTTTCCCCCTTTTACCGAATCGGTATTTACCGATTCGGTAATTGCCATTCATTCCTACGGGCCTCCAGGCCCATAGGAATGAATGACATTACCGAAACTGACCGATTTGGTAATTTTTAAAGAAAAATTACCTACATCCCAGTTACCTATTCTGAAATATCGAATCGGCATAATTCAGTATTTAAGAATAGATAAATTGAGATTACCTACATCTGGCCCATAGTGTCTACTGTACTCCATAAAAAAGAGGACCTTTTCTGAGTAGGATGACACTGTCTGAAAATCAATTTGGCTCAGAAATTAGTAGGATCATACATTTCAATTTATGATTCTTGAACCCCCGGATGATCTCCCCTCTTCACACAATCTCACTCAGCCAGCTGCAAGAAACTGTAGGCAGAGGGCTTTATAAATGTATATTTATATTGTCTTACACAGTGAACTTGTACCAACAAAACACGTGTCAGTTTACTATTAGTCAACAATTCTCACTATAATCGTCAGAGGCTTCATCCTGCTCTATCTGCAGTGGCATTTCAGTGCATGTCTTAATTCATCTACTGCAATCAACTGGGGGTATTGTGTGCGGGGCAATGGCTCTCACAGACAACGGAAATCAAGATCGTATTTTTATTTTTAAAACAGGGTTAGAAAATGCTGCCACCGACCACCTGTGCTTGGCACAGCACAACCACGAGACAACTCATCTCTATCTCCACTTCATTTCCTTTTCACCCTCTTCTCTTCATCTCTCACTCACTTTCTTTTTCAACAAGGGTGCAACAAGATTTAACAATGTGCCTACACTACCGATCTTGTGATATACGCTCCACCATGAAGCCCGCCAAGCCCGTTGTAACCCTTACGGAGTCCGCAAGGCAATGCTATCACTGTACTGTATGTATATATAAAACTTGCTAATAAAAAATTGTTGAAATCAAAAAAGAAAATGCTACGTGCTTGTTTCCTTCTACTCTGCTTGGAGATAAGTGGACTTCTGGTGGGACAATTAGGTTCTGCAACTGTGTGATTCCAAAGGCATCTTTGTGAAGTCTGGCTTTGCTCCCAACACCAGACGATTGTTAGGTGCAACGGGCGTCAGAAGGAAGGAGGCACCGCATTTAACGTGTCCAATCGAATATTCCAGAATAGCAGGTAAGACTGAGCAAGCAGAAGCTGGCTGAAACCCTGGGAGTTGGGCAGAGGATACATTTGCTGCATAAACAGCAGCTGTTGCACCAGCCAGCCCACTCCCAGCCGGAGCCTTTTCAACAAATTACAAAGAAAGAAAATCAAACAGCAGAAATAAAATAATACCTTAAAACATGACTCGTTCACAAACTTAGGCGCCATGTTACCAATACATTACGATGAATCTTACAATTGTCCATGGCTGTAATAAACACCTCCAACTGTGTGCAATTCATTAAATACTACATCAATAATGTATTGATCACAGGCAATACAAAATGCTTCAATTAATGCAGCATGTAGTTAATAAAACAATATCTGACACTTTAGTGGGTATTGTGATCTTTGTTTGCAAGGATAAAGTGATGGGGGAGGCTGTGAGGAGTGCGCGACGCCGCATGACAGACAACGAAATGCACTTTCTTACAGTTCTTTTAGAACAATAAAAGGGGTAGAAAGTCGAAGGGAAAATGGAGAAAGGCGACAGTAAGAAAACGCCAGAGCACTTGTTGCACATCTCGGTAGTGCTCACACACAACAAAATCTGCAAGGGCTTTTTTCAAAGGGGAGCACAATACAGACTGGTAGGTTCAATCAAACAAGTCAGGCGAGCTGCGCATTTTGTAAATATCACACTCGGCCGCCATTGCTAATAAAGAAATGAAGCGCTGCAGTGGGGCAAGGCGTGCATTTTGAAAATAAAGGTGTTCGGCCGCTATTGGCTACTACTCGGAGGAAAAAAAGGCCATCTTGCCAAAAAAATAGAGATGAAGAGGTGCAAGTTAGGCGAGCCGTGCATTTTGAAAATATCACGCGGCCGCCATTGCTAACAAAAATATAAAAGTGGACTTTAATAAAAATAGAAAAGCAGGCGCTGTGCTGAAACCTAAAGCGCAGCACCCGGAGGTGGGGCGGCGATGAGGAGCAGACAGTCAGCAGAGAGTGGAAAAAGGGTGCCGTTGCTGGAAAGCATGTCGTGCCTGCAACAGGAAAAAATCATTTAAGTAAATAGTGCTCACAGACTATAAATACAACATACCAAGTAATAACACACATAAGAGGACCAGTCCTCCTGGGAGGTTTCAAAAGGAGAAATGGTGGTACTAAGGAGAGACTATTAAGCCTATTCATGGATCAAAAGCAACCATTTAGAACGGACAGTAACAGGAGCCAATTGAAAAGATGGGCAGAATGGGTGGAGCTTCAAGTCCATACCTGAATACAGCATGTCTCGAAGAGGCAGCGCAAGACCTAACAAGACTTCCTAGTCAGAGGAAAAAACATTGAATCAAATTGTGCCAAATCAGTGTTGAACAAGTGCACAGAAGAAAATAACAATTTCATGCCAGAAATGCTCATGAGAATCACATGAGTGTTGCCATACAGACACAATTGCGTCCAAGAAATCCATTAAGGGTGGCTTTGTGTAAGCAATATGGGTTGCTGAAACACTTAAAAATTAGGACTCTTTGAGAAATAATATGGACAAACCTGTACAAATATAATTTGATGACAAGTGTTTTCTCTTATCTCAAAGTTCCCTTAAAAACATGGCAGTTTATCTTGAGATAGATCCACCAGACACAATAAAATCAAATAACTCTGGAAAGAACAAGTGGAGTACATTTTAAAAACACAGGAAATCTGATTGGGAAGCCCGTTAACACACTTCTGCATAGACACTTTTCCAAAGTAACTTGATGTAGTTCCTAACACTTAAGTGGTTGAGAAGACGTTAAATAGAAATATCAAAGTGAAAGCAAGACTTTCCAGTTCATGCTGCTCTAGCTGCAAGTGCAGCAGAGTTGTTTGATTGGGGAGGGGCCTACCATTTTGTGGGGAAAGCTGGGAAAATCTATGGAGAGATACAATGACTAGGGGGTTTACCTCCATGAGGCATGAGCCTGTTTTTAAAAGTGGTTGGGATTCAAGGCATCAGGGGAGGGGCCTGAAGGGGAAGGGTTATAATCCAGTTAGAAGTGTAAAAAGGGACTGAGAGATCAGTCCACATGGAAATACAAGAGTGGGTGGGAAGCTTGATCCTGAAGGGCTTTCTTTGTTTGTTCAGTAGGCAAGTGACAAGTACTGGGACAATGGGTAAAAGGATTATGGACTAAATGAAAGGGGAGAAATAAATTACAGGATTAGAAAGACTGATCCTGATCAGCATCACTTTTCTATCTGCAAGAACACAAGCCCCTATCCCAAAGATCCTTGAGCTATAATGAGTTCAAAAAACAACTTGACAAAGCAGTTTTATTTAAAGACCTTCTTGGTTTCAAAGAGACTCACGTCTTAAGCTAGTGAGACTCTGGGTTATGATAATATCACCCAAATGACGATTCTGATTGATCACTGAATAAAATGACTGTACCCACCATTGGACAATGCTTACTCTATATCACGAGGGAATCTGTCACAGATATGTAAATATATATAAAATGATTAGCGTTACAATGATATGTGTTCCCTCAAATCACTCTTACAATATTGTTCACCAAAAAGGATTGAAATCCCTATAGGGCAGGGAAATCCAGTGTATCTACCACCAATAACCAGACTAATAAAGTGGTATGATGAAAAGATTTAAAAACAGGTGACAAACTAAAATCAAGCATACTTCAGTGGGCAAAAACCTTATGGCAGAGGTTGGAGGAAAGCTATGCTATACTAGTGTGATTTTTATAGAGCAAGCTGTCACCCAAAAAAAGGTTTCCTGACACTCCCTGAGTGGCAAAGGAAGGTATAATTTGGAAGCAACAGAAAAGTTAACAAAGCCAATTTTTTATCATATTCTTAACATCAAAAGGTCACTGATGTGAGGAAGATGATTTCAGCTTTTGTCAGCAAAGGGTGACATCCTAATCTAGAACAGAAGATACATCGAATAGCAGCAAGATAAGGAGAGAGGACCTTAAAAGTTGAGCAGGTGTAAAGAAGTCGAGCCTTTTGTGCAGGGTTTTGTGACCAAAGCAAAAAATTATAAATAGAGCCTGTTGTGCACGGATAGTCAGTGATGGGAATTGAGGTTGATAGACATAGCAGCATAGATAGAGAAATTGAGTACTGGCCAAGATAAAAAGCTTTGAACAGTTGCAGTCTTTTCATTAAGTAGCTGGGAATGCCTACAAACAGAGCATTGTTGTCGTCTAAACCACTGGACCAAGGCTTGAATCACTATTTTGCAAGTCTTCAGGGATAGCTAGGTAAATAACTTGTGTAACATCAAAAAAGAACTAGAGTTTTTAACAGCACACCATTAGTCATTATTTAGTCATTTATAAGTATATCTCATCTGTGGGTATGAATAACCCCAATTACTTTACTCAGGGACAATATCAACACTGCCAATCTAGGAATTGGAATCCAAAACAATTAGTCTTCTTGTTTCTCAGTAATCTTTATTTCTAAATTTCAATTGATTCATATAAAACTACCAGCACACAACCTTCCGACACGTGTTTCCTCTTTTTCAAAGACTTTTTCAAGGCATTCACATAGGTATCAAAGACGTCATGGTCATGAAGAAACTAAGCCTGGTAGAGCTTGTACCGAAAATATTCGAAATCAAACTCTTGGATTTGGGCCTGTGATCATCTGCCAATTCATGGAAAACTATCAACTGCAGACATTTTTTTAAACCTAGACAATTAAAGGAATTTAGGGCCATGCATCTTGCGTGGATCCCACAAGGTTTACTTACTCACAGTGCCATGCAAACCTCAAACTTTGCCTGAATCACACATTTTCCTTACATTTCTGTGATGGAAAGTACCAGAATCTGCAGCAATCCACAAAATTCCTACCACCCAACGTTACCCCACATATGATGATAAAACTCTCTTCCCTCTTGTGTGTCCCCTTGCAAGGGCTCCCATTGACCTTAGTTTGATCCCCAGGTGTTTAGTTTTAAAAAATTTGCAATTTTGCCAGGTTTACCTAAGTGCCGGTTGAGCTAGGGCCCAAAAACCACTGCTGCCTACTTTGCCAAAAAATGGTTTGTTTTGAGTGGAAAAATTTGATGTATCCATGTTGCGTTTTGGGCCCTTTTCTGTCGCTGGCACTAAGCCTACCCACATAAGTGAGGTACACTTTATTTATTGTGAGACTTGGGGAATTGCTGGTTGGAATGAAGTTCATGACTCCCCACAGATTCCAGAACTTTCAATCACAGAAATGTGAGAGAATTGTGTTTTTTATTCAAAGTTTGAGGTTTTTAAGAGGTTCTGGGTAAAATACCCTGTTGAGAGCCATGCAAGTCACCCCCCCCGCGGATTCTCATAGGCGTCTAGTTTTAAAAAATTTGCAAGTTTGCTAGGTTTTCCTAGGTGCTGGCTGAGCTAGGTGCCAAATCCACAGCTACCCACATTGCATAAATAGAAGCAGTATTCTGTGTAAAAAATGTGATGTGTCAGAGTTAAGTTTTGGGCCCTTACCTCATGCAGGATCCAACACCAGTGAGGCACCATCTTTATTGGAGGACATGTGGGAGCATAGAATAGTAGAACATTTGTTATTACACATTAGATTTTGCTGCATTTGTGTCTTCCAAATGTAAGCCAGTGCGTAAGAAAAAAGACATTTTGAAAAATACCCTCTATATCGTATGCGGTATGTGTGCACACAAATTCAGAGATGTACAAATAACTCCTGCTCCAAACTTCACATCTTGTCCCCATTTGAGAAACACATAGATTTTCTTAATACACACTTTTCACTCTACGTATTTCACCATATAAATTGGTCTATACTTGGTACACAATGAAAAACCGTTGTACAGTGCAGCTCAGTTGTTGGATCTGGGTACCTTGGGTTTTTGGAGAACCTGCAAACTCTGTATTCCCACAACCAGAAGAGACAATTACTTTCGTAAATTAGCCATTGTGACAAAAAGTTACAGATGAAAATGTTGTTACAAATGGTCGTTATTTACATACTAATATTCAATATTCCTTTACTTCGACTGTTAGATTATTTGGAAAAATATTGAGGCATGTATACATATGACCCATTGCTGATTTTGGAATTTTCTGAAATCTATAGCTTTTCTTGATCACCCATGGGTTTCACACTGGTTTCCACCACATGCTGGAAGTAGGTTGAGAGCACAAAAATAGGCTATGTCTTTGTAAAATATAACAGGGTTTTTCACTGTAAAAAAATCTGAATTAGCAATCTTTAAACAGCACACATTGGCAAACCCACTAAAAGGTCTGTTCTCGGCAAGCTGGCACAATGGTTATTTATTTATTTTTTTATAGCAAGCGCACACAAAAAAAATAATGTAACGTACTGCTGCCTAAACATGGTGGCTGCATGTTTGCAATAAAAAAATATTAAAACATGAACCTTTGCACATAATTTAAGTAGAACTATACAGGTGCTTCCTAACAGACAGGTGTCCTTACAGCAGGCACAGAAATCCTGTTTACTTTTAATTCACATGATTGAAAACATGACTGCTACTGGAGGAAAGAAATACTGCCTTGGTTTTGACTTATAGTTAGATTTCGAGATAGCGTACAGTGAAATAAAACGTGGTGAAAACAAAGCTTTTCAAAATATAAATATTGACCTATCAGCAGTGGCAATAAAATACACCTATGTTTCAAATGAAACACACGTGACCTGACCAAATGCCACCCCTCTCAGTGCAAGGGAGTCAATGGCTGATTTATATTCATCTATTTATTCATGCTGTATGCTGTCGGGGTTGAAATCAAAATGTGAATGACAGCTGAATGGTCCAATGGTTGACGAGAGCTGACCCTAAGCCCCCTTTATGTTTGTATGTCTATATGTATATACATATGTATGTAGGTATGTTTTATTCATGATTTCTTTTATTACATGAGGCTCACAAAACAACTGAAGCTGTCGCTACCATACCTAAAAAAGGAACTTCAATAATCAACATATGAGAGCAAGTCTTAATTTAGCATTATCGATATTCCCCAGCAGCCACACAGTCACAGTAGGGATGCAGATACAGAGCTTATGCTCTGTATTCTATCCCTCTGAACATCCTAATGCAGGACATTTATCATGGCTGCAGAAGACTTCAAAGGAGCTACAAAAAATAATGTTCCTTTTCATCTTTCACTTCATAGTGTTCAACCAGGACACCACTCACCCCCCACATTCAAAGCCCTTTCTACCCACACTCTGAACTCGTGCTACTCTGAATTTACCCTGTAATACTGACAATGGAAAGTGCTGAACGTGGCCCTCCCTGCAGGGTCACACCCAAACTGTTTGCCTTCACCCCTTCTATTTTTCTGAATTCGTTTTTGTTGGCCTTAAGATTCTGTGCATTTTACCACTGATAACCAGTGCTAAATTGCTTGTGCTATCTACATTAAACATGGTAAAATATACTTGCACCTATTTAATGTAATATATTCAATTTACATATTTACTAGTAAAATAGTATACCTTATACCCAGGACTGGTAAAATATATGCTAACAGTGGGCATGCAGCACTTATTGTGCTACCCACTTAAGTAGCCCCTTAAAATATATGTCCCAGGCTGCCATTGTGGCCTGCTGGCAGTTCTAAACTGCCAATTTGACTTGGAAGAATAGCCCCCTTTGCAAGCCTAAAACTTCTTCTTATTACATATGTCACTCGTTAGAGTCCCTAGGCAGCCCACATGCCAGAGCCTACTGTCATTAAAAGGTTGGAGATGCACTTTTAAGTTTAACATGTCCTTAAAGGGAAAAATCCGCAAAGTAGGTTTTTTTAGAAATTGCTGGGGCCTCCTTCTGTTTCCAGGCAGCGGCCAGTGTAATCTTGGCAGCTCCGAGACAAAGCCACATGATCTTCTTGTCTGCCCGAGTCTGGTGCTCAAGGCCGGGATCACGCAAGCCTGGCAAGATAGAGGCCATAGAGTCTTCGATGGGGTATTGAAGGATGTCCCTTATGTGTGAGAGAATTTCCTCCCAATAGGGTCGGATCACTGGGCAGTCCCACCAGATATGCGGGAAGTCCCCAAGTAGCCCACATCCCCTCCAACATTTATCGGAGGTGGCCGGGTAGAAGCGGTGGAGCCTGGTAGGACATAGATACCATTGCATAAGAGTCTTGAGGTGAGCTTCCCGCAAATGGAGCCAGTGGTTAAATGTCGTCAGGTCCCGCCATAACGCCGACCATTCATTGTCGGAGATATCTCTCCCTAACATTCCTTCCCACTGCTCCATGTATCGAGGCCTGGGCGAAACCGCCGATTTAAGCAGGAGCTGATATAGGAAGGAGATGACGCCCTTCATGGCGGATGTCCGCAGTATGAAGGCCTCGAATGGAGACGGAGGTCTCGTTGCCGCCTTCAGGACCCCAGGGGACGTGGCCCAATGGAGCATCTGTATATGACGATATCAGTCGGATTGGGGACCCCATAATCTCTCACGCAGTTAGCAAAAGTGAGGGGCTCCAGTCCATGAAATAGGTGGGTCAGGGCCCTGCATCCACCCTCCATCCAAGCGTCAAAGGGCCCCTCTCGATATGCCGGCGGGAAGGCCGGATTAAAGTGCAAGGGCGTGAACGGTGATGGGAACGTAGTCCAGCGTTCGTCCGAGGCTAAGGTGTCCCACACCTTTAGCGTGGTACCCATAGGCGTACTAATATAGGCGTTGAGGGGCCGGTCCTTCTTAGGCTTCCAAGCCAAATCCCAAACCGATCTGCCTGCAACACTCCGGTCCATATGCAGCCAATGTTTTTCCGACATTTGCTGCGACCACTCCACCAACACCCTCAATTGCGCCACTTTATAGTAAAGCTGTAAGTCGGGAAGTCCTACTCCACCCTCGGATTTCGGCCGACGTAGCACCGAGAACGATAAACGTGCACGGCCCCCCTGCCATACAAACAGCAATATCTGCGTCTGGAGACGCCGGAAATAGTCGCTGTCCAGAGGTATGGGCAGGGCTTGAAATAGATACAAATATTTAGGGAGGAGAACCATCTTCACAGCATGAATTCTACCCAGCCACGACAGAAATTTGGGTTTCCATCTGTCCAGTTCAGATCGGGTCTTCGCCAACACAGGTGGGAAGTTGGCCGAAAACAGTTTGCCCACAGTCTGAGTCAAGTGGACCCCCAGGTATACAATCGAGCCATCGGCCCAGGCTAGAGGCATCAGAGGACGCACGCATTCCATTTCGGCCTGCGAGAGAGTAAGGTTCAGGATGTACGACTTGCCATAGTTAACCTTGAAGCCGGCCACCTCCTCATACTGCAGCAAGGTATCCTTGATACAGGGCAGCGAGCGTTCCGGATTCGCCACGGAGAGAAGAATGTCGTCTGTGAAGAGCGTGATCTTATGTTGCTCCCCCGTGAACGGAATGCCCCGAATCCCCTCCTGCTCCCGGAACGCCACCGCTAAGGGCTCAATGCTTAGCGCGAACAGGAGGGGAGAAAGAGGGCACCCCTGCCTCGTGCCTCTAGAGTGCGGAAAAAATGCCGACATGTGGCCATTCACCACTACTCGAGACCTGGGGCTGCAGAAGTTAGCTCTCACCATGGTAATAAACTTCTCCGAGAAACCAAAGGCTGCCATCGTATTAAATAGGAAGCCCCAATCTACACGGTCGAAAGCCTTTTCGGCATCCAGCCCCACCAGTACCGCCGGTAAGCGGAACTTGTTCGCCTTTTCAATTAAATGTACCACCCTGCGCGTATTATCGTGAGTCTGGCGCCCCTTGATAAATCCGGACTGGTCAGGATGAATGATTGCTGGCATCAGGTCTTGTAGCCTGTGTGCCAAGATCGCCGAGTACAGTTTGGCGTCGATGTTAAGGAGTGCTATGGGGCGAAATGAGGCACAATGGGTGGGGTCCTTCCCCGGCTTCGGCAAAACCGTTATTACCTCCTCCGCCAGGGAACCGGTCAAGGAGCCGGACTCGGCCATGCCATTGAAGAGGGACACCAAAAAATCACACAGGTCCGTGGCGTATGTTTTGTAAAAAACGGCAGTATAGCCGTCCGGCCCCGGTGCCTTGTGTAGTTTAAGGGCTTTGATAGCCTCCAGTACCTCCTCCCTGGTGATCGGAGCCCCCAGCAGCTCATTCCATTCTTTTGATATCTGGGGTAGGGGCAAGCGTCGTAAATACTCCTTCTGGGCTTCTGCGTTCAACCTGTCTCCCGCGTAAAGGTCCGCATAGAAGCGACCGAAAATGGCCGCCTTTGCCTCGACCCGATGTTGCACCCCACCCGCCGCGTCCCGAATCCCTCCGATACATTCACGTTCCCGCCTGTCCCTCAGTTGGCGTGCCAGGTGCTTCCCCACCTTATTCCTGCAGGAATAGTTTTGCCGTCCCAGCCGCAACAGCGTCAGTTCGGCCCTGTTGTTGTAGTGGGCCCTCAATTTCCCTCGGACCGCTGTCAAGGGTCGGAGGGTCACCCTCAAAGGATTGAGCTTATGAGCCTGTTCGAGGTCCGCTAGTTCAGTCTCTAGCTCCTCGCGGTCCTTACGCCGTAACCTATTGAGGTTTGCATTGAGGCCCAGGCATGTACCCCTGATGGAAGCTTTAAAGGCATCCCAAGTATTGGACACCGAGGTATTGGAAACAGGATTAAGTTAAAAAAATTCCCTGATGGCCGTCCGCAACGCCTTATTAGAGGTGTCATCCCTCACCACTGAGGCCGGGAAGTACCACTTCCGTTGCCCGTCGCAGGTCGGTGACCAACGGAGGCAAAGCACCAGCAAACTGTGGTCAGAAAGTGAGAGTGGGAGAATGGCGGCGTCAAGAACATCTCCTCTAAGAGCCTGGCTAAGGAAGACATGATCCAACCGGGAGTAGGAGTGGTGCACATGGGAGAAAAAGGTGTAGTCACGTGTGGTGGGGTGGAAAAAGCGCCAGCCGTCAACCAACCCCAGCTCCCCCACCAGCCGCTGTGAAGATGCAGAGAACACCCCCGTATCAGCCCTATGGACCCCAGAGCTATCTACAGTCTTATCCCAGACCAAGTTAAAGTCCCCCATGAGGAACAAGTGCCCTTCAGCAAAGTCACCCACCCTTTGCAGCAAACATTGTAAAAACTGACTCTGGCCAGCATTGGGAAGATATACCACCACAAAGGTACTCAGCCGTCCCTGAACAAGCCCCTTTACCATTAACCAGCGGCCATCCTTGTCGCAGCTCACGTCAATAGTCTGGAAGTGCAGCGCAGCGCGGAAGAGGAGCGCCACCCCTCTGTGTTTCGTGGATGCCGAGGCTCTGTATATAAGGGGATACACCCTATGCCGAAGGCGCAGTTCGTCTTTGCGTGCCAAATGGGTCTCCTGGAGCCCCACAACATCCAACTAGTGATCAGTCACATACTTCCATACTTTCTGCCGCTTCTGCGGTGAGTTTAGGCCTTTAACATTTCAAGTCCCTATACTAACAGGCATAATGGAACCATAAACCAGAATCCTCTAAAGCCATCGCATGGATCCCCCTCCCAACAATCGAGATCACATCCGACACACGAAGCCCTGAAGGATGCCCCATCCCTCCCCCCGTGTACCAACATCCTGACAGTTAGACCCCATTAAACGTGCCCTCCCCCCTGCCCTCTCCACGCATTCCACAACCACTCCCCCCATCCCCACCACACAAACCACGGAATCCTCATGTTGCCACCAACGCCCCCCACTGCTACCCCCCCCCACAGCCCCCCAACCCCCAACCCCCCTCAAACAAAAGAACAATAGGAAAGAACTCAGGATGCAACATCCAAATGTACTTAACACTCCCAGTAGAGGGTAGAACGAAGAAGTCCTCCTGGGCTGGGGCCGGGGGCCACAGCGCATACCCCCACGGACCGGGGTGTCTTCTCCAAAAGTACATTCAAACCCACGGAACCGATAGCCCCTCGTTCCTCCGGCGCCGGCCTGCTACTGGTCGGTGATTAAGCAGCTCCTGAGCTTTGCTGGGAGGAAGCCAATGTTGCCGAAGCCACCGAGGCCACCGCAGCCCCTCTCTCCTGGAGGCTAGTAGATCGGTCAGGTCGTCTGGACTCTAAATCTGGGCCCACCGTGTGCCAGGACGAGGAGCGCCTGCGCCTCCTGGGGGAAGAGCCCCCTCCCTCCTGCGACGGGGACACATCCTCCAAGCCCAAGAGATCTTTTGCCACCTGGAGGGAGCGGATCTGTGCCAATCTGTTCTCCCATTGAAAAATAATGCGGAACGGGTGACCCCAGGAGTAGGAGATGCCGCGCTCCCGGAGAAAGGCAGTCACCGGGCAGAACTTCGCCTCTTCTGGAGGGTCGTCGCAGCCAGGTCCTGGTATAACAGTGGTCTATGGTCCCTAAATTGCAACGAGGCGATGGTGCGGGCCTTCCGCAGGATGCGTTCCTTCAGTTGAAAGTCATGAACACACACCAAGATGTCCGGCGGAGGCCCCCCCTCCTTGGCAGTCCAACCCTGTGCACCCTGTCCATCCTAATTTCCTGGACATCGTCATCGCCCAGCACCTGCAGCAGAAGGGCCTGGACATAGCCCCGGAGGTCTCCCGCTTCACCGTCCCACGGTACCGCTCAAATGCGTATGTTGTTTCTGCAAGAGCGGTTTTCAAAATCCTCCGTGTGGGACTGGAGGTCCAAGTTTTGTTCAGTGAGGCGGATAATATCCTGTTGTAGCTTGTGCACGTCATTAGCCACGCTCAGGTCATGATCCTCCAGGGTCGCCACCCGCTCCCCGATGCTATCCACATCCCTCCGCACCTCACGGAGGTCCGACGCCAACTGGGTGCGCAGCTCCGAAATGTCGTCTCTGATGGAGGAAAAGAGCTCCGTCATGAAGGCCTTGGTCGCAGGAGCCTCATCGTCCCACTTCTTGGGCGACGCGCTGGACCCGGGGGACTTCGGGTGCAGGGTAGCCTTCGCCGCTCCATCTTTCCCCGCCTTCCCTTTGTTGCGGGATGCATTCGACATTTCGGTACCTCTTGAGTGTCGCGGAGTGCCGTATGCTGTCGAGAAGTATCTCGCACTTCGCCTGTCCGTCTCCACGCTCCGTCAGTCAGCACGATGTTGCCCTCCAAGTGGCTCACACCAGCACTTGTAACGGTCCTCACCAATAGGCCCCAGAGTCCTCGCCAGGCGTCTTCAGTACTCCTCTCTGGGACCAGGGAGATCAAGACCAGGAGCAGTGCAAGAGTAGGGATCAGCGACCCACTATTCACAGTCCAGCCGTGCTCGTGTGCATCCTTCTTGCGCGGCTGCCGTGAGCTGTAGGCGCCAAAAAACTCCGCCACGTGGCAATCACTCTGATATCAGCTCCCAGGGAGGCCAGTCAGTCCCACGCCGGGCCTACCCCCACTTCCGGGGCAGTGCAGCAGCAGGAATCCTCCACCAACCGGGGCGTCACTGAATGGCTCGAGGAAGTCCAGGGCGTATGACCCCGCTTCTGTCCCCCCACAGTCTGCTGGGCCTCCAGCAACCCTCGCTGCTGGGCTACAGCGCCAAATCACTCACCCCTCCGGCTGCTCTCTCAAGGGCGCAGGGTGGCCGAATCAAGCTCCAGGGGCCAAGGCTGCTCCACCGTAGGTCTTATCCTCTCACCTTTATCTCCAAGAGCGCTGCCGCCCGTATCAATGTCCGCCTGACGCTGCAGCCGGGATCTCCATATATTGTAAATCCACTCAAGGCGCCGTAGCGCCACCGGCACCCGCAGCCCGAGACCGGGAGCACAACAGTGGCAGTTGCGTGTGGGGAGCCCGCGGCCGGAACCGCTCCGTCAGAGCGCTGGGAACGGCACGGGGGAGGGGCAGCCGCAGGTCCTCCGCGCTCTTCCAGGACCGTTGCCCGGTCCGCAGCACTCCTCGCCGGTCCCCACCTCCAACGTGATGTGAAGGCGCCTCACCTCTCCCCTGCACCGAGCCTTTCCTCCGGCTCAGCCTTCACTGTCCCGGCGCAGGCCGGAAGTCCGGCCCCCTCCGCACTTCAGGCCTGGGATCACAGGCCCACTCCAGGTCGCCTCCAGGCCGCAGTGCGCCGCTGCCGCCGACGCTTTACCCAGGGCTCCGCGGCAATCTCCGAGAGTCCGGACCGGGCCCCCCAGGGTCCAGGCTCACAGCAGGGTCGGAGCAGGCGGATGGCAGGTGGCTAGGACGCTGGAACAAGGCTAAGATCGGGCACGGCACCAGAGGGACTCAGAAGAGCGTCCTACTCCGTCGCCATCTTGGCCACGCCCCCCCAAGCCATATTCTAACTTAAAGTGAACACAAATAACCACAGACCATTTTGGTCTGTTGGGCCTCATCCCTAATGGACAACTTGAGTTCCTTGATGTTACTCTCACCAGGTAAGTCGCACGTTATGCGCACCATTGTAAAGCTCCAGGAAGGTGAGATGGGCCTAAAGTATAGGGTTGCTGAGTAGAAGAACAAACGGCCAAGCAGGATCAGGTTATTAGATTGATCACTGTGAAGCTATGTGGTACTCTGCTACACTGACCAAGATTGGGGCCTACCACAGGGCTGTGATTCCTGAGTCAGGAGACAGGAACTGTGTAAATCAATCAATCAAGATTTATGAAGCATAGCTAATCACCCAATACTGTATCCAGGCGCTTGCAGGCCCTGGAGGCTTATTTGAACAGCCATATCTGGATGGTCATTCAGAGTTCCAGAAGTGAGATGATGGTCCAAAGTGTTGTGGTGAGGCTGTTCCAAGTCTTTGCTTCAATGTGGGAGAAGGACCATCCTCCACCTCTGCTCCGGTAGATGTGGGGAGTATGAGTTCAGGAAGTGATTAATGTAGGTGGGTTCTTGGTTGTGTAGAGCCTTGTGTGCATGGCTCAGCAGATTGACTTGGCATCTCATTTGTACGTGGAGCCGATGGAGTTGTCTGAGGTGGCGTGTAATGTGGGTTCATTGGGGAAGGCCAAAGATGAGTCTGGCTGCAGTGTTCTGTATGGTATGGAGTTTTGTGGGAGGTGTGCAGCGATGCTTATATAGAATGAGTTGCCGTAGATTAGTTAGCTAGTGCTAAGGGCCTCTGACACGGTGCATCTCAGTGTAGGGTTAGCCACTTGAAGAACTTATGTAGCATGCATTGAGTGAGGAAGCAGGCATAGGAGACAGCTTTGGTCTGCTATTTCATGTTGAGCTTGTCATCGATTAAGACTTTGAGATTTCTGGTGGGGTCGGAGGGAGTGGGTACTAGGTCTAAACGTCCACCAGGAGATGTTTCATGTGTTTCTGCTATTGCTGAGGATAAGTACTTCCATCTTGACTGTGTTCAGCTGCAGGCAGCTGTTTTTCATCCAGTCAGCGATGCTTGTCATGCATTTATGGAAGTTGGTTCTGGTGGTGGTGGTGGTGGTGGTGGTGGTTGGGTCATCAGTGAGTGAGAGGATGAGTTGGATGTTATCCTCATAGAAAATTATGTTGGTTCTGTGGGATCTGACGATATTGGCCATGAGCCCTTGGGGACACCGCGTGATCTCCTTGGGTTTGGGAGTCAAAGGAGTGAGGTGGATCCTCTGGGTTCTTCTGGTGAAGAAGGAGGTGATCCATTTGAGCACGTCCCCTTGGCTGCTGATCTGGTGGTTCTTTTGACCAGCATTTGGTGGGATACGGTGCTGAAGCCTGCTTAGAGGTGAGGAGGATCAGAACTGCTGTTTTTCCTTGGTCGAGGAGGGTTTGGATGTATTTGGTGGCTGTAATCAGGTGGTTTTGGTGCTGTGATTGGAAGACTGATTGGGAGGCAACAAGTAGATGGTTCTGCTCCAGGTGTGTCATGAGTTGCTTGTTGATGATCTTTTCTAGCACCTTCACTGGGAATGGAAACAAGGAGATCTTTTGGTTTCTGAGAGTGAAAATGTGGTGTGGGCATGGGTCTGTGGGAGCTCCTGAGTGGATGTTTTTCATGGTGGAGGTGGTGTCCTGGGTGGGGAGGAGGTTCCTTGTGGTCAGTGTGCGGTTTGTGTTGGCTGCAGTGGTGGTGTATCTGCTGAGGAAGTCTGTAGGTGTGGGTTGGAATTTGAAGTTTATCTATATGGGTGCAATTCTGTTTAAGAAGAAGTCTGCAAGTTTGTTGCAAAGGTCCTGTGAGGGTGTGATGTAATTTTCACTGCCAGCATGGATAGAGAATTCCATAACAGTGTTGTTGCACTAGTTTTGATGCGTGAGGCTAGGGCTGTCTTCTTTGTTGCCCTCAGCAGGTAGAAGTAGAGGTGGAGAGAGGTCTTGAAGCTGCCTTGTCAGAGGTGTTCTTGTTGGCCCAGAATATCCTCTTCAGCTGTTTGCTGTCTTGTTTTGCTGTTCTGAGTTCTTGGGTGTACCAACTGACCTTTTGAGAGGATTTCCTCTGGATGTTGCACCTCGATGGGGACAAGGCCGTTGGTGCCATTGGTGATCTAGGCATTGACGTTCTTCACACTCTGTTCGAGGTTGGTGGTATTAGTGGGGTTGGAGGTGTTGAGAGAGTGTGTCAAGCTGGCCTCTGAGCTTTTGTTTCAACCCGGTGGGGGTGCTGGTTCTCTTGGTGGTGGTGATGTGGGAGCCCAAGATTCTGAAGTGGACGATGGAGTGATATGTCCATGTGATCTCTGTAACGTGGCTGTATTTGATGCAGTTGCTGGAGATGAAAATAGGGTCCGGCGGGCATCCTGCGGTGTGTGTAGAGTCATGAATTATCTGGGTCTAGCTGAGGCTGCTTATACTGTTGAGGAGGTGTGCAATATTGTTGGGTCATCAACATAGTTCTTTGAGTCAAAGGCTAGGGGCACAATGCAGTCTGAGATGGTGTTACAGGCCTGGGGGTCGGTATGCGAGGGTGCCTCTGATAGTTGTCTTCTCAAAACAAAACAACTGCCAGTACTGGAAAGAAAGCTTTTTGTTATTGACCAAAACAACTGCTATGAATGAAACATGGCAGTCTAATATCTCTATTCTTGCTAATTTATTTTATCAATCAGAAGGCTTTTTCATTTTTTCAAGAACATTTCTGTGCATATACGAATAACAATATACAAAATATACAAATATATACAAAATTTTACAAAAACAAGTGGACACCAAAATTCTTATGACATTAGCAACACAACCACACATAAACCTATCTCACTACAGTCACTCAAATCACATTCACTCATTAGAACAAAAAACTAAAACAAACCATACCTCTGAGGTATATGTCAATGCAAAATATTTACAATACAAACAGTTGGCAAGGATGAAAAAATCTTAGATATACACAAAATTCTATCAATTAGAACAATTATACTCGGTTAGGATTCAGTCCATCTAATCTGCTGACAGTTGACCATAAAAGATCGACGCGTTTTGAACTCCCTATTTTGGGGGGTTCTCCTCAGGATCAGTATAATTTCTACAAAACAAAAGTTGTATATACCAAGTTAGACTCTCTCATCTTTCTAGTTCTAGAGCACTACCTAGAGCAGCCACCAGCCGGCTTAGAACAACCTACCTTAACCTCCTATGTAGGAATTCCCTCGTTGTTGGTATAAGTGATTATGTATGGACATTGAAACACAAAAAGTATGAGCACGAATGACAAAATTGTTTCCTGCGCAGTTTGAGATCTCAAACTCAGGTAACATGAAACAACGTTAAATGCTCACCTCACAAGCTGTTGGAGTCGATTAGAGTGTCTGTAAAAAGGGGGGGGAATAATATTATAGATTAGATTAGATCCCCCTTGAAAAGGAGCTTGGTAGACAGTCTGCTATACTAATAGAGGTCACCTACCCGGTATGGGCTTCGGAGATTTTTCACCGGGACACGCTTGCATGGCTGGCGTTTGAATCAGTGAATGCTCGCACGACTGGTGTTTACATCAGTGAATGCTCGGTTTGCTTGGGCTGTAACAATTGTCAGATGTCCTGTAACTAACGTCCGTAAGTTATTAAACGGGCGCTACATCCATGTCTGAAATCAATACAAGTACCGGGTAGCAAAGCTATTGCCGATGTTACCAGAATGATTAATTTAAACTTAATTCACGGGCTTCGGGGGCTAGCTCAACCGCGGTGTCTCCATTCTGTCCTTCTACACGGATCAGTTTCTGGTCATGTGACCTCCTGTGTTATTTAAAGGGGAAAACTCATATTCAAGTGCTGGGATGTGAGTCCATTCTAATCATAGATGGCCTAATTCTGAAGGAGCAGGTCTTTAAGAAAAGGCCTTTTGGTTCACGGTTATATGAATTAAAACAATTAACTGGCAGAACGGAACAAAACAAATTTTCGCAGAAACAGAGGCATTATGGTAACCGTAGTCTGTACTTCTATGGCAAGATGGATAAACGTCCGACGGATAATTTCCTGGTGTGGTGAAAAGCAGTGGAGTCACTCAGAGGGGACACTGGTGGGGACAATAAGAGGCTTTATTCGCAGGGAGCAATGGGGTGCTATATTAGGGACCAAATCAAAACGGGTTCCTATTCAGGGATTTATTCTGAAAATTTTTGAAATTTCATTCAATCCTGAAGTGGCAGTGTTATATTTCATTATGAGGAATGCCTCCCACTGCGCCAACCTTGAGTCTAATTTGCCTCCTCGTGTATCATTCTCGATTTTCGAGATAATTGTCCAACGAAGATCATTTTCGTTATGTCCATGAGAGGTCCAATGTTGAACTAATGGTGCATTTAAGACCTGGCGTCTTATTCTTGATTTGTGTTGGGTTATTGGCTGCGGCACCTCCTGTGTGGTGTTTCTAATGTACAGTTTAGGGCATGGACACCAGATACCATATATTACGTTCTTTGTCAGACAGTTTGTGAAGGTTAGATGTTTCCAATGTGTTCTTTCAAAAGTGAATACAGACCCTTCCTCGGTCGATGAGCAGCAGATGCAGTTGCCGCATTTGTGGTGTCCAACTACTGGGGGTAGTCCCAGCATCCCTCTCAGCTTTGCCCTCGGTTCCCGGGGTAAAGCTGCTCTTACAAAATGGTTTGCCACGCTTTTTTCTTTTTTAAGCGCAAACAAAGGTGGTTCATGAAAATCAAAATGTAAGTCTTTTACTAGATGCCAGTTCTGCCTTACCATCTTGCGGAATTGGTGTGTATTGCGTTTAAAGGTGGTAACGCACACAATCCTTTTTTGTTCCTCATGTGTTCTCTTTTTTAACAATGTTTCCCTTGGGACCCACCAGGCTCTTTTTAATGAATGTTTAAGAAGTTTCTTGGGGTACCCTCTCACAAACAACCGATCCATAAGTGCGTAGGCATGTATAAAATACTCCTCTTTGTTCGAACAATTTCTTCTTATTCTTAAAAACTGCCCAAGTGGCAAGTTCTGTTTAAGGCTTCTTGGGTGGTGACTTGTGTAGTGCAGGCTTTTGTTCCTATCCATAGATTTCCGGAATAGGGTAGTTCCTAATGTGCCTTCAGTAGCATATATTTTGACATCCAAGAAGTTGATTGATGTATTGCTGGCAGTATGGCTGAATTTGATATCTTCAGTTCTCATATTAAGCCATGTGATGAAATCATTTAGCTTTTCTTGTGATTCTGACCATATAAAGAAAACATCATCTATATAACGCATATATTTTGTAATGTGTTCTGCGTACGGATTGTTATTGTAGATGAGCTGATTATCATTTAGTCCCATGAACAACACAGCCAATTCCGGTGCGAAGGGGTAGCCCATGGCTACCCCTTTAGTTTGAAAGTAGAATTCAGTATCAAATTCAATAATTTTTCTGTGGCCAAATGAAAGGCCCTTTTCTAAAACTGTTATTTCGGAAGGAGAGAGCTCTCGATCTGTCAAATTAAAGAGGGATGACTTTGTCGCTAGTTCCTGTAGTGCTGGCGTCTGGCGTATTTTACCGGGACATGTTACCAGAATGATTAATTTAAACTTACTTCACGGGCTTCGGGGGCTAGCTCAACCGCGGTGTCTCCATTCTGTCCTTCTACACGGATCAGGGAAGATTCAGGAATAAGTTTATAACCTTCTCTGACACCACTTCCTCCTCATCTGGGGTGAAACTGACAGTGAATTAAGGAGTAATCCAAGCACTAGGGGTAACCAACAGAACCAACAACAGAATCCTCAATCTTTTTTAGCCAGAGGCCAACAGCGGGGAAGAGGAAGGTCACGTATGGGAAATCAACCATGGGAAATGAGGACCAGACGCCAGCACTACAGGAACTAGCGACAACGTCATCCCTCTTTAATTTGACAGATAGAGAGCTCTCTCCTTCCAAAATAACAGTTTTAAAAAAGGGCCTTTCATTTGTCCCAGTAAGACCGACGGACTTTGTCAAAATGAAATTAGAAGCTATAGAGTTCTGTAGGAAATTACGTCTGAAAACATTCTTTAGGGACACACCCGACTTAACTAATACAGAAACCACAGGTTTTCGACCAAATTCTTCATTTTGTCCACCAGCTCATAAAATTCCGAAGGAGGTACTCACTTTTGAAAGAGCCATCCTGTCAGGTATTACAGCTCTGGAAAAAAGAAAACATTTCGTACATTAGAACTTGAGCAAAAATGAAAAGGATGCAATTTTTTCATTAAAAAATGACAGATCGCTTGTAATAAAGCAAGCTGATAAAGGGGGCGCTGTAGTCCTCTGGGATATTAACAAGTATAAGGAGGAGGTCCGGCGTCAACTAGATGATCCCACTTGTTATAGAAAAATCACTCATAACCCAGTCATGGAATTACAAAATTAACTCTTTAAAATCCTTCAAGAGGGCCATGAATTAGGGATCCTTGGACCAAAAGAACTATCTTTCTTACAAAATAAAAACCCAAGAACACCGGTCTTCTATATCTTACCTAAGATACATAAAGATCCTAAAAAGCCCCCTGGTCGTCCGATAATTTCAGGTTGTGAATCGCTGATAGAACCAGTCTCTAAGTACATTGATTATTTTTTGAAACCATTAGTTGGGAATGTTCAAGCACATCAAAAAGATACAGCTTCCTTCATCAACCAACTAATATCTATTGCATTTGATGTCAACAAACAACTCATGGTGACAATGGACGTTGTGTTCCTTATATACACAGATACCTCAAGAACAGGCATTAGAAACCTTGGAAGTGTTTCTGAACCAAAGAGAACAACCTAGCAGAGTTCCCACAGATTACATCATGCAACTGGCCAAATTTGCTTTGCAGAAAAATTATTTTGAATTTGATACTGAATTCTACTTTAAAACTAAAGGGGTAGCCATGGGCTGCCCCTTCACACCAGAATTGGCTGTGTTGTTCATGGGACTTTATGAGAATCAGTTCCTCTACAATAACAATCCGTACGCAGAACACATTACAAAATATATCCGTTATATAGATGATGTTTTCTTTATATGGTCAGAATCACAAGAAAAGCTAAATGATTTCATCACATGGCTTAATATGAGAACTGAAGATATCAAATTCAGCCATACGGCCAGCAATAAATCAATCAACTTCTTGGATGTCAAAATATATGCTACTGAAGGCACATTAGGAACTACCCTATTCCGGAAATCTACGGATAGGAACAAAAGCCTGCACTACACAAGTCACCACCCAAGAAGCCTTAAACAGAACTTGCCATTTGGGCAGTTTTTGAGAATAAGAAGAAATTGTTCGAACAAAGAGGAGTATTTTATACATGCCCACGCACTTATGGATCGGATGCTTGTGAGAGGGTACCCCAAGAAACTTCTTAAACATTCATTAAAAAGAGCCTGGTGGGTCCCAAGGGAAACATTGTTAAAAAAGAGAACACATGAGGAACAAAAAAGGATTGTGTGCGTTACCACCTTTAAACCCAATACACACCAATTACGCAAGATGGTAAGGCAGAACTGGCATCCAGTAAAAGACTTACATTCTGATTTTCATGAACCACCTTTGTTTGCGCTCAAAAAAGAAAAAAGCGTGGCAAACCATATTGTAAGAGCAGCTTTACCCCGGGAACCAAGGGCAACGCTGAGAGGGATGCTGGGACTACCCCCAGTAGTTGGACACCACAAATGCGGCAACTGCATCTGCTGCTCATCGACAGAGTAAGGGTCTGTATTCACTTTTGAAAGAACACATTGGAAACATCTAACCTTCACAAACTGTCTGACAAAGAACGTAATATATGGTATCTCGTGTCCATGCCCTAAACTGTACATTGGAAAAACCACACAGGAGGTGCGGCAGCCAATAACCCAACACAAATCAAGAATAGGACGCCAGGTCTTAAATGCACCATTAGTCCAACATTGGACCTCTCATGGACATAACGAAAATGATCTTCGTTGGACAATTATCTCGAAAATCGAGAATGATACACGAGGAGGCAATTTAGACTCAAGGTTGGCGCAACGGGAGGCATTCCTCATAATGAAATACAACACTGCCACTTCAGGATTGAATGACATTTCAGAAATTTTCAGAGTAATTCCCTGAATAGGAATCCGTTTTGATTTGGTCGCTAATATAGCACCCCATTGCTCCCTGCGAATAAAGCATCTTATTGCCCCACCAGTGTCCCCTCTGAGTGACTCCACTGCTTTTCACCACACCAGGAAATTATCCGTCGGACGTTTATCCATCTTGCCATAGAAGTACAGACTACGGTTACCATAATGCCTCTGTTTCTGCGAAAATTTGTTTTTTTCCGTTCTGCCAGTTTATTGTTTTAATTCATATAACCGTGAACCAAAAGGCCTTTTCTTAAAGACCTGTTCCTTCAGAATTAATCTATCTATGATTAGAATGGACTCACATCCCAGCGCTTGAATATGAGTTTTCCCCTTTAAATAACACAGGTGGTCACATGACCAGAAACTGATCCGTGTAGAAGGACAGAATGGAGACAGAATGGAGACACCGCGGTTGAGCTAGCCCCCGAAGCCCGTGAAGTAAGTTTAAATTAATCATTCTGGTAACACCGGCAATAGCTTTGCTACCCGGTACTTGTATTGATTTCAGACATGGATGTAGCGCCCGTTTACTAACTTACGGACTTTAGTTACAGGACATCTGACAATTGTTACAGCCCAAGCAAACCGAGCATTCACTGATGTAAACACCAGTCGTGCGAGCATTCACTGATTCAAACGCCAGCCATGCAAGCGTGTCCCGGTGAAATATCTCCGAAGCCCATACCAGGTGGGTGACCTCCATTAGTATAGCGGACTGTCTAGCAAGCTCCTTTTCAAGGGGGATCTAATCTAATCTATAATATTATTCCCCCCCCCCCTTTTTACAGACACTCTAATCGACTTCAGGTGAGCATTTAACGTTGTTTCATTTTACCTGAGTTTGAGATCTCAAACTGCGCAGGAAACAATTTTGTCATTCGTGCTCGTACTTTTTGTGTTTCAGTGTCCATACATAATCACTTATACCAACCACGAGGTAATTCCTACATAGGAGGTTAAGGTAGGTTGTTCTAAGCCGGCTGGTGGCTGCTCTAGGTAGTGCTCTAGAACTAGAAAGATGAGAGCTTCTAACTTGGTATATACAACTTTTGTTTTGTAGAAATTATACTGATCCTGAGGAGAACCCCCCAAAATAGGGAGTTCGAAATGCGTCGATCTTTTATGGTCAACTGTCAACAGATTAGATGGACTGAATCCTAACCGAGTATAATTGTTCTAATTGATAGAATTTTGTGTTAATCTAAGATTTTTTCATCCTTGCCAACTGTTTGTATTGTAAATATTTTGCGTTGACAGGGACATATACCTTAGAGGTATGGTTTGTTTTTGTTTTTTGTTCTAATAAGTGAATGTGATTTGAGTGACTGTAGTGAGATAGGTTTATGTGTGGTTGTGTTGCTAATGTCATAAGAATTTTGGTGTGCACTTGTTTTTGTAAAATTTTGTATTTATTTGTATATTTAGTATATTGTTATTCGTATATGAACAGAAATGTTCTTGAAAAAATGAAAAAATGAAAAAGCCTTCTGATTGATAAAATAAATTAGCAAGAAAAGAGATATTAGACTGCCATGTTTCATTCATAGCAGTTGTTTTGGTTAATAACAAAAAACTTTCTTTCCAGTACTGGCAGTTGTTTTGTTTTGAGAGTATAGTTAGGCTTAGCCTTACTGTTGAGGAGCCAAGACCCAGTTTTGTTCCTCTGATAGTTGTCTTGTCATCCGCACGCTTCGGATCCATATGCCCCTACCTCCCAGATTACTCTCTCCTCCAACACACCCCATCCCATCGCTATCTAACAACACACATCCACTCCCTCACATCCCAGCCAACCCCCTACGCCTCATGCACCAAGATTTACAAATGCACCCCATCTCATCATACAGATCTAATGCGCGCACAAGCGTCTGCTTCCCCCAATCCTATCCTGAACACGCACCCCCTACAGCCCTCATTCCGCTCCCAGCTACATCCACTACTTCTATTCACCAACAACCTACCCTATCACATAAGTTATCCACACTAACAGTCCCCCCAACCGCATATACACCACCACACATTACCCTACACATGCCCATCCAGGTTAGTGAACAACCCCACTCATGCATCTTGCAATCACAACCTCCACTCACATTCGCCCTGGATGCTTGATTCCAGTCTAGGAAAGACATGGCTTGGTAGTTCGGGCTGGACTGTTCCATGAGGCACAGGGTCAAGGCTGATTTGCATATAGCCATTGTCTGACCTAGGGTGGTATGGAGTGCAAAAAAATGATGGATTTAGGCCCAGATCTTTGTACTGGGGTGAATGTAAGACATTGTTCTGCATTCTGTCCATCAACTGTGTTTTTTGCAATTTTCACCCCGAGTGGGCTGGGTATGCTCAGACGTGAGTCCCAGTGTTGGGGTTTAAGGGGACCTGGTGCCTTCTGTCTAGTTTCCCATTCAGCGGATTTAGCTTAAAGTGCCAAGTGCATATGCGAATTTATGGATGCTCCCTAGGGCTCGCTTTATAAGGGGGCTGCCAACAGGAAAACGGTGCTTGGTTTCTTCATTGGTCCCTTGCCGTGTGTTTCCTGTTCCTGTGGTTCTGCCTTGTTCCCTTTCCTTTGAGTGCTGTTCCAGCGGTCTTTTCCAGTGCTGGGTTTTGATCCCCTTTTCTCCCTGTTACCCTGTTTCATACCTTTGGGCATTACTGAACCCTTTTTCGGGACCTGTTTTTGATATTCGGTGACTTTCTGGGGTTCGCGGCTGCGTTTCCTATGAGTTCTGGCGTCGCGTTATTTACCCATTTTTGTATCCAAACCATCTTGTTGTACGTTGTGTTTGGGTGGTTTCACGAAGGAGCTGAATAACGGCCTTTTTTTGTGCTACCTTCGTGTTCTTTTTTAGATTCCAGGGTTTTTTTGGGTGTCTTTCGAATTCCCTCGATGCCTTTTTTCCCCTGCCCCTTTTTTGTCTTAAGATTGTGAATTCCACCCCCTTTGACATTTTCGGTGATTCCAGAGGGGGTGTGGTTGGTCTGGGGTTACGCAAGAAACAACCAATACGATTGCAGTGGAGTGGAAGAAGTCCTGTTTCAAATCAGGAGAAGAGAAACCGCTGTACTCCGGAAAGTGATAAACCAGTAGTCAGGTAATATTTAGTAAAATGTTTTTTAGGTGCTCAGGAAAACACCTTCCGGTTCCATAAGGTGTGGCACAAATAGTAAGAAGAGGAGTCTTACAACGAGTAAGAAACTGTCCTGAGCACTCTTCGAGCACTGGAAGTGCGTAATTATAGATGAACCAAGCGTAAATCACATAGGAATCAAAAAACTTTGTAGATATTTTTATTCCTTTGATAAATCCAAAAGATGTCCATTGAAACAAATGTCTTGTTAAGTGGATTTACACATCCATTTCAAAATAAATCCATTGCAATTTCATGGAGCATATTTAACACAAGGTAGAATGGATAACCCCAATGCATTTCGTGCTAGAACAGCACTTCTTCAGGGGGATATATTTTTAGGAAAAAAGAAATAGAACAGACTGTAGGTCGCTGAGGAACAGGAACAAGATGACGCAAAAAATATATGCAGCACAAACTTGGTGGGAAAGTAAGAAAACCGCGAAGTAGAAAACCTTACAGGAAAACCCGGTGTTAATAGTGCTAAAGATATATAAAATAAAATGCCAGTAGATTGAAGTATGGTGCTCATAAACAATAACCGAAGTGATTTGAAAAAAATAAATAAAAGAAACGATGTCAAGAGAGATCCCAGTTGTAGACAAGAATCGATGTGAAAATGGAAGAATGGAGGTGTGCGCGAATTTCAAAATACACCCAGTGTAAAATTATAGAAGCAGTATCAGAGAACGATACCAAGAAGAGTCCGCCACCTGAACCAGGGAAACTTAGAAGTAAAACTTACCCATCACCAAAAGAACGGGCGCGTGAAAGGAATCACATCGGTAAGCTCGGGCCGCAACCCGGAAGACGCCAGGTAAACCACTGGCACCTGTAAAAAAGAAAAATAGCCGAAATAGAAACAGGACTCGGGGACGCCAAAGTGCGTCAGACCGCCCGGGAGAGTGAATAGGTGCAACAGACATAGGACTGAACGGCACATATACGAAAGGCAAAGAATGATGCAGAGGTTTAGCAACTACAAACGGGAAGGAAAGGGGAAACAAACAAGTATGGGTAAAAAGTAAAAAAATACCAAAGAGATAATAGATGACACATAACGAAATGGAAAATAACGGTGAAGAACACAAAGAGTAAAAACTCAGGTGCAAATAAGACTTATCTGAAAGGAATAAAAGACTGAATAAAAAAGTACACAAGGCACAAACAAAATCAATACAGTACAGTTAAGAACACAGGTTTAAAGAGAGATCACATGTCAAAAAAGATTTACAACAGTTAAAGATGACAACTAAGTTCAATTCTATCATTAAGCCCCTTAGGTTGAAGGGCTTGTAAATAGTAAATCCAGTAAAGTTCACGTTGCAACAAGTGTTTTCTGTTGTCTCTGTGAGGAAGTTTATCAACCATCTCCAAAATTAGATACCGGATCTGACTTGGGTTGTGAGAATGTGAAACAAAGTGAGCTGCTATACATGACTTCAAGTTTTTAGTCCGGATACTGCTGCGATGCTCGTTGAGTCTGATTTTGATTTTTCTTTCTGTTTTACCCACATATGGGAGACCACATGGGCATTTTAACATGTATATGACGTTTGTGGAGTCACAAGTAGCAGTAACTTTAAGAAGGATGGGAGTTCCTTTAGAAGGGTGACTCAGTATATTTCCAGGTATAATGCTGTTGCAATGTCCACAATTATGACAAGGAAGGGTACCCTTATGTGTCACTACATTTTGCGGAGAAGGATGTTTGAGAAGAGATTGTATGTTTTTAGATCGTTGGTACGCAAAAATCGGTGGTTTCTCAAAAATATTATTGAAATCTTTCTCTAAATTGAGCATTGGCCAGTGTTTGCGAATCACTCCTTTAATCTTTTTGGATTGGGTTGAAAATTTCGATACTTACACTGCACGATTCTCATCTTCAAGATTAGCTTGTTTGGGTTTCAGCAGATCATCCCTGTTAAGACACATAGCTCTCTCTTCTGCAGTTTTAGTTAGTTGAGTAGGATATCCCCGTTGTTGAAATTTTGTAATGATTTTGTGACTGTCCTGTATATATATTTCATTGGTGGAAGCAATTCTTTTGGCACGTAGAAGCTGGGAGTAGGGTAGATGACGTTTCAGGCTGGGTTGATGAAAACTGCGGTAATGTAGGTAATTATTTAGATCAGTTTCTTTGGTGTGTATGGATGTGACAAAACAGTTATTGACCAGTTTGATATTGACGTCAAGGAATGATATTTCAGTTCTGCTGTGAGTGTGAGTGAACTGGATCCGGTCATTGATATTGTTAAGTGAAGATATGGCATTGGTGAGTTGAGTTTCGCTGCCTTTCAAAATTAGAAAGGAATAAAAATATCTACAAAGTTTTTTGATTTCTCTGTGATTTACGCTTGGTTCATCTATAATTACGCATTTCCAGTGTTCGAAGAGTGCTCAGGACAGTTTCTTACTCGTTGTAAGACTCCTCTTCTTACTGTTTCGTATCAGGCCACTCCCGTTTGTTAACTGGGGTAAGCAGGGTGGTCGGTAGTTCGTGTGTGTACTTGGCACTGGTATTAATAGTAGGGGTGTGTTTAATCTTGTCCCTTTTTTCATTTATAGCGGTCGCGTCTGTGTCAAGCTGTCAGTTGCCAAGAAGCCAGAGGAGACGAGCTGTGTTCCCCAAGACATTGGTTCCCTTGTTTTGTTACCCACCTTCTCCCGGTGTCGTGTTCTCCACCATCCGTTTTGGTCGTGGGTGTTGGGGGTCACGGTGAGGGTAGAGGATTGGGACGTTCTTCACTCCTGCGGCGTTGGGCTGGTCGGCATCGGAACACCCAGGCTCTCCACATCACTGGAGTCAAACTATCCAGACTGAAGAAGGCTGATAGCCAGAAACCGGTCCTTGGATGCTTGATTCTGGTCTAGGAAAGACATGGCTTGGTAGTTCGGGCTGGACTGTTCCCATGAGGCACAGGGTCAAGGCTGATTTGCATATAGCCATTGTCTGACCTAGGGTGGTGTGGAGTGCAAAAAAACGATAGATTTAGGCCCAGATCTTTGTACTGGGGTGAATGTAAGACATTTTTTTGCATTCTGTCCACCAACTGTGTTTTTTGCATTTTTCACCCCGAGTGGGCTGGGTATGCTCAGACGTGAGTCCCAGGCTCTCCACATCACTGGAGTCAAGCTATCCAGGCTGAAGAAGGCTGATAGCCAGAAACCGGTCCTTGGATGCTTGATTCTGGTCTAGGAAAGATATTGGTAGTTCAGGCTGGACTGTTCCCATGAGGCACAGGGTCAAGTATGATTTGCATTTAGCAATTGTCTGACCTATGGTGGTGTGGAGTGCAAATAAATGATGGATTTAGGCCCAGAACTTTGTACTGGGGTGAATGTAAGACATTGTTCTGCATTCTGTCCATCAACTGTGGTTTTTTGCAATTTTCACCCCGAGTGGGCTGGGTATGCTCAGACGTGAGTCCCAGGCTCTCCACATCACTGTAGTCAAGCTATCCAGGCTGAAGAGGTCTGATAGCCAGAAACCGGTCCTTGGATGCTTGATTCCGGTCTAGGAAAGACATGGCTTGGTAGTTCGGGCTGGACTGTTCCCATGAGGCACCGGGTCAAGGCTGATTTGCATGTAGCCATTGTCTGACCTAGGGTGGTGTGGAGTGCAAATAAATGATGGATTTAGTCCAAGATCTTTGTACTGGGGTGAATGTAAGACATTGTTCTGCATTCTGTCCATCAACTGTGTTTTTTGAAATTTTCACCCCGAGTGGGCTGGGTATGCTCAGACCTGAGTCCCAGGCTCTCCACATCACCGGAGTCAAGCTATCCAGGCTGAAGAAGGCTGATAGCCAGAAACCGGTCCTTGGATGCTTGATTCCGTTCTATGAAAGACATGGCTTGGTAGTTCAGGCTGGACTGTTCCCATGAGGCAGGGTGCAAGGCTGATTTGCATATAGCCATGTCTGACCTAGGGTGGTGTGGAGTGCATAAAATGATGGATCTAGGCCCATATCTTTGTACTGGGGTGAATGTAAGACATTGTTCTGCATTCTGTCCATCAACTGTGTTTTTTGAAATTTTCACCCCGAGTGGGCTGGGTATGCTCAGACGTGAGTCCCAGGCTCTCCACATCACTGGAGTCAAGCTATCCAGGCTGAAGAAGGCTGATAGCCAGAAACCGGTCCTTGGATGCTTGATTCCGGTCTAGGAAAGACATGGCTTGGTAGTTCGGGCTGGACTGTTCCCATGAGGCACAGGGTCAAGGCTGATTTGTATATAGCCATTGTCTGACCTAGGGTTGTGTGGAATGCAAAAAAATGATGGATTTAGGCCCAGATTTTTGTACTGGGGTGAATGTAATACATTGTTCTGCATTCTGCCCATCAACTGTGTTTATTTGCAATTTTCACCCTGAGTGGGCTGGGTATGCTCAGACGTGAGTCCCAGGCTCTCCACATCACTGTAGTCAAGCTATCCAGGCTGAAGAGGTCTGATAGCCAGAAACCGGTCCTTGGATGCTTGATTCCGGTCTAGGAAAGACATGGCTTGGTAGTTCGGGCTGGACTGTTCCCATGAGGCACCGGGTCAAGGCTGATTTGCATGTAGCCATTGTCTGACCTAGGGTGGTGTGGAGTGCAAATAAATGATGGATTTAGTCCAAGATCTTTGTACTGGGGTGAATGTAAGACATTGTTCTGCATTCTGTCCATCAACTGTGTTTTTTGCAATTTTTACCCCGAGTGGGCTGGGTATGCTCAGACGTGAGTCCCAGGCTCTCCACATCACCGGAGTCAAGCTATCCAGGCTGAAGAAGGCTGATAGCCAGAAACCAGTCCTTGGAGGCTTGATTCCGTTCTATGAAATACATGGCTTGGTAGTTCAGGCTGGACTAGTCCCATGAGGCAGGGTCAAGGCTGATTTGCATATAGCCATGTCTGACCTAGGGTGGTGTGGAGTGCATAAAATGATGGATCTAGGCCCATATCTTTGTACTGGGGTGAATGTAAGACATTGTTCTGCATTCTGTCCATCAACTGTGTTTTTTGCAATTTTCACCCCGAGTGGGCTGGGTATGCTCAGACGTGAGTCCCAGGCTCTCCACATCACTGGAGTCAAGCTATCCAGGCTGAAGAAGGCTGATAGCCAGAAACCGGTCCTTGGATGCTTGATTCCGGTCTAGGAAAGACATGGCTTGGTAGTTCGGGCTGGACTGTTCCCATGAGGCACAGGGTCAAGGCTGATTTGCATATAGCCATTGTCTGACCTAGGGTTGTGTGGAATGCAAAAAAATGATGGATTTAGGCCCAGATCTTTGTACTGGGGTGAATGTAATACATTGTTCTGCATTCTGCCCATCAACTGTGTTTTTTTGCAATTTTCACCCTGAGTGGGCTGGGTATGCTCAGACGTGAGTCCCAGGGTCTTCACATAACTGGAGTCAAGCTATCCAGGCTGAACAAGGCTGTTAGCCAGAAACCGGTCCTTGGATGCTTGATTCCGGTCTAGGAAAGACATGGCTTAGTAGTTCGGGCTGGACTGTTTCCATGAGGCACAAGGTCAAGGCTGATTTGCATATAGCCATTGTCTGACCTAGGGTGGTGTGGAGTGGAAGAAAATGATGGATTTAGGCCCAGATCTTTGTACTGGGGTGAATGTAAGACATTGTTCTGCATTATGTCCATCAACTGTGTTTTTTGCAATTTGCACCCCATCTCATCATACAGATCTAATGCACCCACACGCGTCTGCTTCCCCCCAATCCTATCATGAACACGCTCCCCCTACAGCCCTCATTCCGCTCCCAGCTACATCCACCACTTCTATTCACAAACAACCGACCCTATCACATATGTTATCCACACTAACAGTCCCCTCAACCGCATATACACCACCACACATTACCCTACCCATGCCCATCCAGGTTAGTGCACAACCCCACTCATGCATCTCGCAATCACAACCTCCACTCACATTCGCCCCTGATACCATGATGGATGAACAATCACACACATCTACCCCACTCACACTATCTCCAGATACCAGTTTTGATATGATCATGTCTGCACTCCCTCAAATCAAAGATGAACTCCACACTGTCAAAAAGATGATTGCTAGACAACCAATGCACTTCAGACCTGTAAACACGTCTAGACCAAGCTATCCCCCAATTCGCCTTTCACACACCACCAAGCATAATCGCCTCTCCTGGAACTCCATTCCAGCCCCCAATCTCCCTTCCCGCCCAATACGAAGCACCAACCCATTCTCGGAGAATAATATCCGCTCCCTCCTACTCTCCTACAGTCCCCCTTTCATCACCCCCATTGCTACAACTCACACGGCCATCCGGGCTATTACCCCCAACCCACACAGATCCGCCTCTCACAACAATAGAGGAATCATTGACAATAATCTTAGAAGATTCACACTCACACTGGATCCCACCCCTTCCCTCATTACACCCCTTCTTAAATGCACCCTCCTAAACTGTAGATCGTCTGCCAGACACGCTCTAGATGTCGCTAACCTCATCATCTCTCAGGAGCTTGACTTACTCGTGCTAACAGAGATGTGGCTAACTGAATCCTCCTCTTCCCTCTTGGACATTCTGGTACCTCAAAACTACAACATCTTCACAAACGCGGCGATCTAGGCTGCGGATGTGTGTTGCTGTGGATGCTGCTGTAATTTACAATTTGCTGCTGATTTTAATAGCACGCTTGAAAAAGCATTTTTAATTTGTTATTTTGTGCATTCACTTTGTGACACCTCTAAGATCTTCTTACCTGCACTTTCATTCGCTCGTGGCCCCGTTCCGCCCCGGCTTTGTGCGGTTTGTGCGGAGGGTCAGCTTGAGGAGCATCACTTCCTGCTCGTGACACCACTTCCGCCCTGCACATAATCATCGCAGGTTAGCTGTCTAGTGCTGCAGAGCCTGTTTAGTATTTAGTCCTCGCTTCCAGCTCCCGCCCATTGACAAACGCGGCGATCTAGGCTGCGGATGTGTGTTGCTGTGGATGCTGCTGTAATTTACAATTTGCTGCTGATTTTAATAGCACGCTTGAAAAAGCATTTTTAATTTGTTATTTTGTGCATTCACTTTGTGACACCTCTAAGATCTTCTTACCTGCACTTTCATTCGCTCGTGGCCCCGTTCCGCCCAGGCTTTGTGCCGTTTGTGCGGAGGGTCAGCTTGAGGAGCGTCACTTCCTGCTCGTGACACCACTTCCGCCCTGCACCTAATCATCGCAGGTTAGCGGTCTAGTGCTGCCGAGCCTGTTTAGTATTTAGTCCTCGCTTCCAGCTCCCGCCCATTGACAAACGCGGCGATCTAGGCTGCGGTTGTGTGTTGCTGTGGATGCTGCTGTAATTTACAATTTGCTGCTGATTTTAATAGCACGCTTGAAAAAGCATTTTTAATTTGTTATTTTGTGCATTCACTTTGTGACACCTCCAAGATCTTCTTACCTGCACTTTCATTAGCTCGTGGCCCCGTTCTGCCCCGGCTTTGTGCCGTTTGTGCGGAGGGTCAGCTTGAGGAGCGTCACTTCCTGCTCGTGACACCACTTCCGCCCTGCACCTAATCATCGCAGGTTAGCGGTCTAGTGCTCCCTCACCTCTAGTACTTAATGGTGGTATGGAGGAAGCGCAGCGGACGAGCGCAGCGGGAGCGCCGACTTCGTGCCGAAGTCGCGCATAAGTCAAGCCCGTCTGTGCCCGTCCGTGGCCAACCGGGCCCTGAGCCCCGTCATAATGCCCATTTCCACACTTACTCCTCCATTGACCTCCACCGACTTAACTACTCATGGCCTATTCCTGCCCGCACTGCCAGGGCGGCTCAGGAATGTGGTATTCTTGTCCCTTCTGATACCCCTGCACTTGAATCCCCGCTCGATCCCTCCCCAGCCCCTTCCCCCTTATCGTCTCCGAAATCCGCCTCCCTTCTAATCTACTACCTCAATACCCGCTCCTTAATACGCCACCAGCTAGAGATATTTCAACTATTACATCAGAGCACTATAGATATCCTCCTCTTAGCCGAAACATGGATTACTGAGGACTCAGCCCCTGACATCCTCGCAGCAATCCCTACGGGATACTACATCATGCAAGCCAACCGGCCCGCTGGGAAGACGGGCGGCGGGGTGGCGGCCATTATCCGCTCTGAACATAAATTCTCAGCGCTTACTGTGACATCTATTCCCAAAACTGAATGCCTCGCTCTTAAATTTTCCTCTGCCAAGTCCTCCTTTATCTGTGTTCTCGCCTATAGGCCCCCTGAATACATGCCTCTCTTCCCCCAACTATTCAGCGACTCCATCTCTCAACTTGCGATTAATCATGCTAATATCATGATTATCGGCGACTTCAACTATTGGCCATCCGATGCCCGCGAAAGTCAATCCTCCACGGAATTTACTGATCTCTTAACTAGCATGAATTTTTACCAGCACGTTCACACCCCTACCCACCATAAAGGCCACATCCTAGACCAAGTCTGGACGTCCAATCTCCCCCTGCTGTACTCCCCTGCTCATAGTCCGACCATTGCCTCATTTCCTTTCATCTTCATCTTCATACTTCCTGCCCCCCCCCGTTGTAAAGAATCTTTCAGCTCGCAACTGGAAAAGGACAAATCTGGCTGACTTCCATGCCATATTGGCCTCCACCTCACCTACCCCCTCGATCTAGTTAGCGGATCAGGCTGATCATCTCGACGAATGGCTACTTCTTGCAAGCAACAAAGTTGCCCCTTTCAAAACAATCAAAGCCAAGCGCCCTCACGACGCTCAGCGATGGTTCTCTGACCAACTTAAAGCTGACAAACTTGCTCTCCGACAAGCTGAACGTCGTTGGAGGCGCAACTACGACCCGCAGCTCAGACTCATTTATGTAGACTTTCTAAAGTCTTACAAAAAATCGATCCTGACAGCTAAAACTGCCTACTTTTCCCAAAAGATAATGGACTCCAATAACAAATCCAAGGACATCTTCTCAATTGTCAACGAGCTTTCCCTGCCTGATAGGGTCACTCCCCAACCCCAGCCAACCCAAACCCTGTGTGATTCTTTAAACTCTTATTTTATCGATAAAATCACAACCATAAACAATAATATCCCTCCCCCTTCATCCCCTCTTCCTCCTCCCCTCCCCCCCAGGAACAACAGCCTCTTGACAGAGTTTCCGCCAATTTCTCTAAAGAATTTTCTTCACTGCTTCATAGAGTCAGCTCAGGCTCCCCTAATGACTGCTGCCCCCCCCAGATCTTGAGGGAGGCCTTTCTGGCCTGTCCGGACCCCCCACTGGCCTTGCTTAACAACTCTCTTGCCACTGGGGAAGTCCCTCGCTCCTTCAAACAGGCAGCCGTCCTACCCATCTTAAAAAAAAACAACGCGGACCCCACAATCCTAAGTAACTATCGACCCATTTCCCTCCTCCCTTACTTAGGAAAGATCCTGGAGACTTATGTCACCTGCTGCCTGAGCTCCTTCATAGAGAAATCTCCTTCCTGGATACCCACCAAGCTGGCTTCAGACCCCTCCATTGCACCGAGGCGGTCATAGTAGCAGTCATGGACGCCCTTAGGAAAGGTGCCGACAATAACATCTCTCAGGCCCTTGTCCTTTTAGACCTTTCGGCAGCATTCGACACGGTCGATCATGCCATCTTGATCGACCGTGTCCACAATGCTGTTATCCAGGGGGTAGCCCTCGATTGGCTTAGATCTTTCCTTGACCAGCGATCACAGGCAGTCCACCTGTCCACCTTTTCTGCACCCTACACATCCTTAACCTGCGGGGTCCCTCAGGGCTCTGCACTATCTCCCCTTCTATTCAATTTGTTTTTGCAACCCCTCTTAGCTTCCCTCCGTAATACCCCGGTCACAATCTTTAACTACGCGGACGATCTTCAGTTAATCTTTCCCATTGATTCCCTTCCTTCCTCTTGTTTTAATTTCCAGTCCATCATGCTGGCCATTGCAGAGTGGATGTTTCACAGCCAACTGAAATTGAACCCCACAAAAACAGAGCTAGTACTCGTGGGGGGCCCCACTAATCCATGGAATACAACCTTTTGGCCACCATCCCTAGGGACGGCACCCACTCCAGTGAGTACAGTGAAGAGCCTGGGGGTGATTATTTCTGAAGACCTCTCGATGAGACCACAAATCAACTCAGTCATCTCATCCTGTTTTTTTCATCTTAGGCGGATCCGCAAAATCAGTAGGTTTCTCACCAGAGATGCCCTGATTCTAGTCATCATCGCTCTTATCACCTCCAGGCTCGACTACGCCAACATGCTGTATGTGGGGATCCCTGCATGCCACCTCCACCGGCTGCAGCTGGTGCAGAATCAGGCTGCCCACCTGATTTTCCGCCAGCCCAAACATCAGCACGTTACCCCCCTCCTTCGAAGTCTTCATTGGCTCCCTATCTCCAAGCGCTGCACATTCAAGCTGGGATGTACAGTTTTCAAGGCCCTCTCTGATTCAGCCCCTGCTTTTATTTCATCTGGTCTGACACGCTACATCCCCCACAGAGCTCTCCGCTCAACATCTCTCAACTTCCTCGTGGTTCCCAAATTCAGACAAAAAAAGCATGGTGGTCTGAGTTTCTCTGTCCTGGCCCCCTCCACCTGGAACTCCCTGCCATCCACACTCCGTCTCTGTACCAGTTACGACTGCTTACGCAGGCTGTTAAAAACTCTGCTATTCCAGTCAGCATTCGAGTAACTCCTTCACCCTAATCACTGTACTTTGTCAAGAGCGCCATAAAACCGTTGGTGAAAGTGCGCAGTACAAATATTTTTAACGTAACGTAACGTAACGACTTGAGAGAAGTGAAAAAACTGGGGGAGGAATAGCCTGCATACACAGGAGCACCATCTCAGTAAACAGAGCCTTATCCCCCACATTCTCCTCTTGTGAATACATGTGCATTGACATCACCAGTAATGGTATGCCAGTATGCTCCCTGCACATCATATATCATCCACCTCGGGATAACCTAAGCTTCACTGAACACTTCACGGACATGGTCACAATGACCACCGGACGTCAAAACACTCAAATTTTCCTAGGCGACTTCAATCTCCATTGGAACGACATCAATGATTCAATGGTCAACAGTCTCAAAAACTTCATTGGCGCGCTTGATCTAACCCAAATCTGCAACAGCCCCACACACAACAAAGGTCCAATCTTGGACTTAATATTTTCCAAAAGCAACTCCATCCAGCTTGATTCAATCCTTCCCTGTGATTGGTCAGAAAACCACATCATTACTTTCTTCCTCAAGGAAACTGTGAAACTTAACGCAACCCAATCCACTAAACCACAGATTTGGAAAAAAGTCTTGAAAAAACTCAAGCCCAACACTTTGCCCATCCACTCTCATAAATTACTCCGGCCTCCAGAGGGCCTCTCCTCGGTACAGGACCTCATCAACCACTACCTTAACTCAATGTATACGGTTATCAATGAAGCTGCTCCTTTGCAACTAAAGAGAGTTTCATCAAAAAACTCTAAACCCTGGTTCAACGAACTGATGAACAATGACAGACGCGCGCTTAGAACTACTGACCGCATTTGGAGATCAGTCCCATCTTCCAAGCACCTTAAAATTCTAAGAAATAAGAGAAAGGACTATTACAGAAAGATCAAACGCACCAAAGCTGAATTTTTCTCGCACCAATCAGATCAAGCGAGAAATTGTCCCCAAAAACTTTTTGACTTAATCAAATCCCAATCTAAGGATGAACCTAAACAACTACAAGATACCTTGCGCACCCAATCCACGTGCGAGGAATCCGAAAATAGCAAGAGAGATCTTCTCAATGACCTTAAAGGCTTAAAGTCTTGCCCTCACTCCAAAATCCCTCCCTCTCTTCCAACTCCGCCACAACAAGCATCCCCAAAAAAATAAACTAAAAAACGAGGCAGCCTGGTCCTCCTTCAATACCTACACTGAAGAAGCATTAGGCAAGATTCTTAGCACCCTCAAGCCGGCCAATCATACCTCCGATCCTCTCTGTGCTAACGTAGTTAAAGATTTAACCCCTGTGATCCTAACGCTCTGGACTAGGATCATCAATAGTTCTCTGCATCAAGGCTGCATCCCTGATACCCTCAAAATTGGTCAAGTGTCACCCATACTAAAAAAAAACAAAGCTGACCCGATGGACCTTAACAACTATCGCCCTATTTCTAACAGCCCTACCCTTGCCAAACTCTTGGAAAAATGTGTACTTCAACAACTGACTAAACACATTGACCACTTTGACCTCCATGACAATCACCAATCGGGCTTTAGAGTAGAGCATAGCACCGAATCAGCCATGACTCACATTATTGACGACGCCTTACAAATACTCAATCGGAATGGATCATGCCTACTCATCTTATTTGACCTCTCCTCAGCCTTCGATACGGTCAAACACAAAAACCTGATTGACCTCCTGAATCTCAGAATGGGCCTCTCAGGCTCAGTACTCAACTGGTTTATGTCCTTTCTTCAAAACCGGACCCAAAAATTCAAGGTCAATAACTCCTTATCCAAACTGGTACCAGTAACTCTGGGAGTCCCACAAGGGTACGCACTATCCCCTACACTTTTCAATCGATTTATGGAACCTGTTACTGTCTTGTTGCAGGCATCCAACGTTCAATTTCACATGTACGTAGATGACACACAACTTTACCTGAAGATTCATACTCCAGAAGACATCAAACTACTTAACAAAACGCTGCTGAACTACCAAGCATGGCTAGCTGAGAACCATCTCAAGCTTAACACACTCAAAACGGAATTCCTACTTATAGCTCCACCCTCCAAAATACCCCTCCTCCAGGATTGGTTCAAACACCTCACAGCATTCAACGTTCAACCAGCAATCATTGACTGAGCAGAATCACTGGGTATAACCCTTGATTGAAACCTCGACATGCATAAACATATTGGCAAAGCAACAAAGGGAGCAAATCTCCAGATTAATATTCTAAAGAAGCTTAAACCCTTCCTACCAAAAAACAACCTCCACTCGGCAGTGCAAGCTCTAGTTATTCCCAGGATCGAGTACGGAAGTGTCTCTCTTTGCGGACTCCCCAAACAACAGCACCACTAAGAGCCACCATCAACGCTGCAGCTAGACTCAACACGGGCTCAAAAAAAAAGGTCCCACATCTCCCCGGATTTGAAAGCCTTGAATTGGCCACCATCGGAAGCCAGAATTCCCCTAAAAATAGCATGCATGACTCACAAAGCCATTCACCACAAGACACCCAGTTATCTCTCTCAGAAATTGACTACCTCTAGAGGTAAGAGATCCACAAGAAGTGCTGAAAACTTATTACTGAAGCCACACAGATTTAATACGTCGAAAACTTATAAACACTCCTTCTCAGGGATGGCTCCTAGGATCTGGAACGCACTACCCCCTGAAACCAGACTTATCACATCTACTTCATTGTTCAAAAAGAAAGTAAAGGCGATTCTCATGAAAAAGTCACATGATCATCACCTAAAGATAACATAACTTTTATGGGTGCAAACAGACAACCCTCTTTCACAGATGATCTCACAACCTGCACCCCTCTCTTTGTTTTATTTTACACAATGCGTTATTCATATTTGATCTACCTCATTTGCTTGATGTATGTTTGCACAGTACTTACACGTATATTGGTTTTGACTTGTTTTGTATTTTGATATATATTTTTGCTTCACTGCCTGTAAAGTGCTCTGATATCTGCAAGGGTCTGGTTCACGCTCTATAAACCTTTCAAAATAAATAAATCCAAGTTGAGGTGTTACATGGTAGTGGTGGTGTTGTGAGTGGTAGTGCACTGTATGGGTGTTCCTCCTCCCGGCTTGTTGGTGTGGTCCTGGTGTAGTAAGCAAACCTCAGCTAGGCCTACTTAGTGCAAGGGTTTGCCTTTCTCTGCACAGAGTCCTCAGACCTTGGGAAGAAGTTGGCAATGAAACTAGAAATACAAAAACAAACTTTATTAAACCTTTAAAGGTGGTACTACAGCCCACACAACACCCTTCGGTATTGTATCGAGTAGCACAAGGAACTGAAGCACATGGTCCTCTTTTATACACAATGAGGGGGCTCAAGAAAAGGCGGTACAAAAGACAAGAGCAGATTTATGACCATACAAGGACATTTTAGAAGGCACAATCGATAAATGGGCGGAGTTAACAGTCTCCGATCACATTCCTGTCTGGAACCAATTAAGTAACGGTCACTGATCCCACTGCGCATGTCTGGACATGTTGGAATCGGAGACTACTAAAAATAGCCTGTTGCCGGGCAGACTCCAGGCGCGATGAACAAGGAGGTAGGACCAAGCGCATGGCGAGCACATGGCAATGTATGGCACACAAAATGGCCGCGACAAATTCAAGATGGAGTCGGCACATTTGTTACGATAATGGTTACCTAATCGCCATTGATTTACAACACTGGTAAGTGATTTTATATCCTTTGGAGATTGCTGTGGCAATGTCTTGGGCAGATGTGTGATTGAGGGAGGACATGGCAAGGAACTCAATGACAAGTATGAGTGTGGCAATGAGGTCCCATAATTGTGTGGATTGCTTGCATTTTGGAGGGATTTTGGGGGTGGTGTGCTTGCATTTTTGGGATGCATGCACGTATGTGTTTTTGTTCAGGTGTTGTCTGTGGTGTGTTTAGGGTGGGGCTGGTCAGCGGGCTGGGGTGTCTGCTGTGGCTGGTCATGTGGCAGTGGGTGCAGGTTAAAGGTCCTACCTTGAAACAAGCGTTGGCTCAATGGCAGTGTTTGTTGAGGCATCTGAGGGTGTAAAGCTCAGCGATGGTGTATCTTTGGGGAGCAGGAGGGCGAACGGTCATGGCACTGAACAAGGTTCAGGCATGGACGGGTGCAGACAGGCTTGCCTTTGGAATGCCTTCAGTGTAACTGCAGAGCACCCGCTGCACATGTCCACAGCGCAGTCACACTGCATCCGTTATTAAGTAGGTCCTGAGATGTGCAGGGCTTCTTTTGGCAGGAAGAACCGTGAGTGGTAAAACCTGGGTGGTAAAACTAGGACAGCATTGGTGTCATTGGATCAATCTGGAACAAGGAACTAGAGGCCACAGTCAAGTGGCAGGTTAGGGGTCTAGTGCCCAGTGATGAGGTCATGCTGCGGCTAGGCAAGACTTCTGTTGGAGGGAAGAACGGTGAGTGGGAAACACCAGAAGAGGGAATCCCTCAGCAGGAAAGCCCAGGTTACTGGAAAAAGCAGGAACTGGAGGCCCCAGGCAAGTGGCAGGCTAGGTGTCCAGGTGTGGAGTCATAGATAATGCGTGACATCCTCTGATGGAAGTAAAGGTACTGTGGTGTTTGGTAACAGATTGTGCAACAGAAGCTGCTGTTGCACAATCTGTAAGGTACATTTGAAGTCCAATGACACACAAGGAAGGCTGTGGAAGAGTGACATCAGCAGCACAGATTCACATAAACCAAGGCCAGCAGTGATTTATTGATAGACTAGGGCAGACGCAGTCAACCAATAAGAATCCAGAATCTCTGTGCTTATGTTGTGGAACTGGTATACTGACAAGCAGTTACCCTATAGCATCTCTCTGCTCACAGCACTGGAGCCCATCCGCTTATCAAAGATAGTAATATACAGCAGCTAAATACTATGACAGGGGCATATGTATTACTTTTATGCTGTCACCATTAAAGAATGTTAGCAAATTGTGGCATATATTGTGCGAGTCATAAGTTTTCATATTTTCATTCTGCAAATCTAGAGCACCCATATCCTCCAGCTCATCAAGCGGGGAAACGCTCTACATGAGTCTGCTGTTTTCAGGGGATGCTTAGGGTCCATTTCACAAAAACATTCATTTTAAACCACATTTACTGCTCATGTTGATGTTATGTTGGTGAAGAAAAAAATAGTTTTATAATTAAGATCATCAACATAGACAATCAAGTGCTCAACATGTTTTAATGTGATAAGGACAGATACGTTACTTTAACCAAACAAACAGGATGATTAAAAAAAGCCTCGACTAACATCAACTTTTTGATCGATAAAAGTGAACATAAAAACTATCTAAAAAAAGTATTGCTGATAGATATAGCGCACCACACATACTGTGCATCTTTAACTGTATGGAAAGTGAGCAGCCGAAATGCGTTATGGTGTCTATGTTGATGATTTTGACTTGAGTAAAATATGTAAATAATAGAACATTGGAACTTTGGAAGCTCCATGACTGGTATAAGCCTGGAGCTCCAACATTCAAATGCTTCTTTGTTCACAGCTCTGGCTGTGAACAAAGGCTTCAGGGAGCCTGAGGGAATTTCAATCCCCTCGCGCTCCCTAAAGCCTTTGTTTAATTTGTTAGAGCATTCTGCCCTCTAGTAGCAGAATGTTCTAATAGCCTTATAGCCCTTCGTAGCTGGGCTATACCGGTTATTAAAGTCCTGCTACCTTGTTAAAGTCCCTCGCCTTCGGCTCAGGCCTTTAACGATGCAGCGGGCCTTTAATAGCCGTATAACCCGCTACAGCGAGCTATAAAGCTATAATATCTCCTCTACTTGACTGAAATGTGTGATAATAAGCGAATCATTTTGTGCCACATTTCCCCAAACTGGGAGCACCTAGAAAAGGCTCAAGTAGTTGAGTGAGCTATAAAATATGGATTTCATTGCGTTTAAAGATGCAAATAAAGCCAATGGTGAACACACTCAGGGAAGCAGACTTGAAAATGTAAACAGACCTCAAAGCCTGAAAGTCTAAATTACAGCTCAACCCTTCTAGCACTCTTACTGGCCAACAAATGATCCATACACTCTGTAGACAAATGTGGACACACAATCCTTGTGGCCCAGTAATTTTATCTCAGCACCCTTTAGTGATCCCATCATGAAAATTATTTCTGGATGCCTTACTGTTTCAGACTGTACATATTCCACAAACTGTCTATAATGACACATTGTCTGCATGATCTCTTGATTACATACTTTTATTACACATGAACTGAAAGTACACTGAACAAAGTCTACTATAAACGCACAATAAAGCAATGACACCTGCTTTCGAAATAGCTTGAGATTAATGTTTTATGTGTGCTTCTTTGTTTAAATTATGTGTTCCTGCCAGCACTTTGGCTAAATTTGGAACTGTGTCAATGTTATTAAAAAACTGCCAAGTGCTTACAGTAGTTGAAAGATAATATTGATTTTCATAGCACACATCACAAGCTGAATTGTAATTAGACACTTACATTCTAAGGGGCCTATCTCGATGCCGGGCGGACCTGAGTCCGTCTGACATCGATCTCGAACTAGGACCAACTGACCTCCTGTTGGCAGCCCCAAACCAGCAATTAGGATGTGACTAAACACTGTTCCGTCGCACTCCTATTCTTTACAATGGGAGCTTGCATTACGACCAGAATGCATGCTCTCATTTCACAGAGCGGAGGTCCAGTTCATTCCTGCACCCGGCACCTTAGGTGCAGGGATCAACAGGGACATCTGGAGGCCATCTGGAGGCCGTGCACCCAAGGGGGCCCTGCTGGGGCCACCAAAGTCGGATTATGACAGCCTTTCTTTGTCTGAAAGGCCGGCACAGAAAGGCTGTGGGAATCCGACATTGTAATCCTTCAGGCTGAAAGAGGTGCCTTTGGTATGACCTGCCCCTTTCCGAATGGCAGACGGGCTCGCCGAGCTCATTGAAAGCCATTCAGAAAGCCAGTTTAGAATCCTTTCCAACTGACCCCATCATAATGAGTCGGTCGGAAAGGAATCCAAACAGGACATTTCGATGCGGTCAGAACTGCACAGACCGACAGTTGGAGCCATTTCTGACCACATCGAAATCGGCCCCTACGGGTTATTAACATAATCCCTGGTACTCATTTGATCAGTCACAGATCAGAGACAGAGTCAGCCCTGTCAGGATTCAAGTTGGTAGTTCATTTGTTACAAACAGATTTCTGCAACAGTTTTTCAACCTGCTGAACTATCTTTTCAGCTAAATAGATGACTGAACTGGCAAGTGAATCTAAAAATAATGTGAGAGTCTGTGTATTAAGCGAGATATTATCTGTAGGCTGGAGTGACAAGAACAAATCATTGAAGGGTATGTTTGGCATGCAGTGTTGGATGTCAGTTACATTACATAAAACAACATGGAGAAAGAAAGGGTTTTAGAGGAACTCCTCCTGGTCCCCTACAAATTACAACCATCAACAAAAAAGGAACAGTTCCGTACTCACAATTACTACATCAGGAAAACTGCAATGTTACAGGAAAATAATCTTATTTATTATAAGAACCCTCAACCACCAACCTAGTTGGTGGCATGCTTCATCATAGGGTTTCCATCTGGGACTCCGAGTGTATCCCAGGTGCTCATGATTAGATTGATTGAACTATTGTGAGTACGGAATTGTTCCTTCTGTGTTGATGGTTGTCAGTTACATTAGCTTTTCTGGTGCCAGCATTATCATATTTTTAGCTAGACATAATCCTCTAACAAAGTGGTTCAATAATATCTGAGTCTTTCATATATTGGAACCATAATATTGTAGCAAAAATATTCAAATTGCAATATTCCTGACTTAGGCCCATGTAGCGAAGCAGTCCATTTGTTACATTGCTCTGGAACATAACATTTCAGCGGACGACTTCTGCACACATTTGCATGCATGTCAATGTTAGATTCGTTTCCCTGAAACTACTTTGTTTACACATCCAGCTTCGCACAACATTATCACGATGCCTTGAACATCATGTACTAAGCCTTTCTATGCACTAGGTACAAAAGTCATCCTATCTTCATCCACGAGGTAACATCGCTATCTACATATCTATAACATCACCAATCAAACGCACACATTGTGAAGGCTGCTTTATATAAAAAATAATAGGCATCCTGATAGATTGGTAGAGGATGTACTTTCGCTGACACTGAGGGTCTGTGTATGCTGAGAATCAATCACGCACTGGTCTGACTTTCGGTGAGGGGTGTCCAACACAAGGCCAAGATGGGGTCCTTCACTCTATCCAATCAGATAATAGGGTTGGATCGTCCCTGGTGTGTATTCTTGGCTCTACATCCATACACACTCTAAGTACACTCAGAGTAGGGTCCGCATCGTAGTAGTACGTTAGATTACCATATTTTGCTTATATCCCTGCATATATTCATTGCTTCAGTACCATGGTAGAAATGTGAATATGTGATGTTTTCCCGCAAACAATTACCCCGCATACCATCACTCTGCAATTATTATACCGCAAGTACAATCAATCCGCAAATTATCACAACGCAAAGCTTTACAATGACTATTCCTTTACCACGCATGCCATTACAAAGCAAAGGCATGCATCTTAAAGGTATACTCATTGTAAAAGTTTTAAAAGTAAGTGAGAGTACACTATCCTACCCTACCCTACACCCCAATGCAGAACCCCTGCACAATCCACCCTCGACACCCAGTCCTTTCCCTACATTTACACTACCCAGCATGACCCCCCAAACGTACCATAAACTACTTTTCTTCCCTACACAAACACTACAACACTACCTTAATACACTACCCCTGCACGACCCTACACTACACAAACACCACATCACTACCCTACACTTTACAAACACTACCCTAAACCATAAAACACTACCCTATAATACACAAACACTACAACACTACACTAAACCATAAAACACTACCCCCAGCATTACCCTACACTACACAAACACCACAACACTACCCTAAACCCTAAAACACTACCCCAACATGACCCTACACTACACAAGCACCACAACTACCCTAAACCCTAAAACACTACCATACACTACACAAACACTGCCCTAAACCCTAAAACACTACTCCCAGCATAACCCTACACTACACACACATCACAACACTACCCTGAATGTTAAAACACTACCCCATCATGATCCTACACTACACAAACACCACACTACCTAAAACCCTAACACACTACCCCCAACACAACTCTACACTACACAATAACTAAAACAATTCCCTTAACCCTAAAACACTACCCTGCATGACCCCCCAACACAACCTTAAACCCTAAAACACCACCCTACACTACACAAACACTACAACACTACCCTAAGCCCTAAAACACTACCCCCAGCATGCCTCTACACTACACAAACACCACAACACTACCCTAATCCCTAAAATACTACCCAAGCATGACCCTACACTACACAAACAACACAACACTACCCTAAACCCTACACTACACAATCACTACAACAATTTCCTTAACCCTAAAACACTACCCTGCACGAACCACAACACTACCTTAAACCCTAAAATACTACCCTACACTACCCTACACTACCCTACACTCTACACAACACAATCACCACAACACTACCCTAAACCCTATAACACTACCCCCAGCACGACCCCACACTACACAACTACCACAACACTACACTCCACAAACACTACTCTACACTACACAATCCCTACCCCAGCACGACCCTCCACCCCTAAAATAATTAACCCAAACCCCCTTACCTCTCTCTCGTCGTGGTTCCTCTCTCCTCCTGGTTCTTCTTCATGAAGTCTGGTTTTTTTACAAAGCGTGTGCATTTACCATACAAGCCTTTACAATGTAATTCGTTGTAAAGGCATGTGTGGTAAATGCACATACGTTGTGAAAAAATGTGGAGTGATGGTATGCGGGGTCAATGACCTCGCAGAGTAATGGTATGCGGAGTCAAAGTCTGTGGAAAATAAAATTCATAGTAAACGTGGATTACCTAGAAATGTATCTACTTTTCACTTTTTCGGTGCTTGTAATCACGTTTATCTGCTTCTGTCCACTAATCATTGTGGCACATGTACTTTATACAAGAGTAATTCTGGTTCAATAAATATATTGAAAACTTCCCACTGTATATTCTGTATATTTCTCTGAGAATATGTGAGCACGAGTGACTAAGCAAAAGGTTCTGTACTGTTTCCATGATTCCTGAAGAATCAGGGTTTTCATGGTCATTGGTTGCCAGAGTCCATTTGTTCCCCGGTAAGGTAAGGGGGGCTTGTGGTAGCACTGCGAGCTAGCTGGTCTATTGGACCAACATATCCTGCATGGGTGTCTGGAACCAGTCTAGACACCAAGCTCTTAGTTTATGTTGTCCAAACAATGTGCAGATCCTGTGGATTAGTATGAACTACATAACAAAATACTTATGAAGTCTTAGAGAATCTCCCTTGTGATCTCAGCAAAAAGTTTGCTTTTGCAACATATATAGAACGTTTTGGCGAAGAAAAAATATTTCATTATATTTGTTAAAGATCATTGATTTATTCACACTTTGGAACTGCTTCACAAAGGTAACTTACATTTTTTAGCAGTGGCGGTCCGTGTAGGTAAGCATGGTGAGGCGGGGTGGGGCGGGTGAAAGTGACATACGATGGGATAAGGAATATAAAATAAATAAATAATTAAAACCACTTACCTTGCGCTCACCACATTGCTGAGTCAGCTAACCTGCACGGACCACCACTGCTTGTGAGTAAGCACACAAATTTGATTGAATTTACTACTTTTCAGTATGCAGAAACTCTGAGTGCAAGCTACTAACAAAAGTAAATTAACTGTAATGAGTGCAGCACTACAGATGGCAGCCACTGGTACTGCAACACCCTCCCAAAGAAAATAATGGAAGTTGAGAATTAAAATGAAACCCCATAGGAAATAATGTTGAATAAAATAGCATTCTTTAAAATAGTTACAAAATAAATAAATGTAAATTAATGTTAAAAATATAGCAATTATACATATTTATTGCTAAATTATAAAATATTTGAACAACTTATCTTGAATTTAAAAAATAATGTAACAATAACATTTCAAGAAAAAAATAATTAGTTTAAATTAACTATATACATAACTTTTAATAACTATTAATGCACATTAAAACATTGTTTTCTTTAGGTGGGATTTTAAGTGTAAACTTTACAAAAATAATTTTCATTCAATGTATTATATTTTTTATTTTACACTACATTTAAAGTAAATCAATAGGAATAATTTACGTTCATATTGAACTGTAACTATTTTGCCATGTGTAGTGCTGAACTATCTACTGCTTTTTTGTAGTAACTAACACTTGGAGCTTTGTGAGTTCTGAAAAGTAGTAAACATACTCAAAAAGAAAAACTGACTCAAAAGTGTAAGTTACCTGTTTGACAACGTGCCAAATTTCTTTCATTAAAATGTAGTGGGTACACTAAATAAAAAATGTATATATACTGACACTGAAGGACTAGGCCCAGCTGCAAGTCAGATTGTCATAATTTGTGTGGGGGAGGTTCAGCATGTAATTCAGTAGATCTGAGAATGTTTTGCTAGCCTGCATTTTGTGGAAGACAAAGAAATGTAAACTCCAAGACTGTACACTAATCAAAGTGGCCAATAAAGAAGCCACATTTCCCTACAATCCCATGACATTTTTCACTTTGCACAGGGATGTCATTTAGACGTCACATACAGCCTGATTCATGTACGGGCCGTTTTGCGAGGCTCAAATAGCGAATCATAAGGAATCGCTATTTGAGACTCGCAAAACGGCATTCATGTAGGAATTGCTACTTAAATAGCGATTCCTACATGTTCTTTAGTTGCGAGTAGCAATTTGCTACTCGCAAATACTCCCCATTCATTCCTATGGGCCAAGAGGCCCATTGGAATGAATGGGGATTTGCGAGTAGCAATTTGCTACTCGCAACTGAGATAGCGATTTTAAGGGTGACAGGGGTGTCCAAAGGACGCCCTGTAGCACCCCTAAAATGCACTTTTGGACAGGTGTTGCGCACACACATGTCCAAAGGACATGTGTGTGTGCTACATGCAACTTTGAAAAATGCTTTTAAAAGCATTTTTCGGAGTTTTTGCTATTTACCGACAGGTCTGACCTGTCGGTAAATAGCGGCCCCAAAAGTCCAAAATCGCTATTTTGTTGTGTGTCATGAATAGCATTTAAGGAATCTCTATTAGAGATTCCTTAAATGCCATTCCACGCAAATATGCGAATTCTTAAATAGCGATTTTTGCATTTGGTATCATGAATACCAAATGCAAAAATTGCGCTCGCAAAGGGCCAGATTCTGAGAATCTGGCCCTTTGCGAGTGCAATTTAGCTACATGAATCAGGCTGATAGTCTGGCATGCTGTCTGCGACCCCTGGATTTCTGACAAACCAAATTCTATTAGTTCCATTTCTGTTGCATCAAAACCCCACTTGCACAATGATCCCCTTTTTATTTTAACATATTCCTTAACATGCTACATTTGTGTTAGTGACCTGCTCACCTTGGGGGTGAAGTCTCACACTCATTCATGTAGTTTTCTGCACTGCCTCAAGAGTGGCTAATGCTCTTGTGGAGATGAAAGTGGTGCAGCATACCGACCTAACATGTCCTCATTAACGCAGTTCAGTAAAGTAAGCCTAAGATTGTGCCACCCACCTCAGTGAATATAGTTGTTGGGCCCACCAATCTGCTACATAGTTTCTACGAGCATGAGGGTTGATCCTGTGACAAGACGAGAGCTGAGAGGCTAAAGGTAAATCAGCCAGTCAGTTTGCAAAAGCATCACCATTATTTAAAGGAAGGTGTGGGGTTTTTAAGTGCAGTTTCTACAAGCAATATATGTAGGGGGAATTAATGTCTGCCCAACTAACTGTCCCCCTTTATACGATCAGGAGGACTGTCAGCTTTCTGCAGATGGAGGCCCCTTTGGATCCGTAGACTGAAAGATTAGTACTGTGGCTCGACAAAGTAAAGGTCATCGAAGGGAGGACAGTATACTTTAAATTTAGGGTGGTACCTTTCTTGGAAGGGACACAGATCACCACTGGGCCATTATTGATCTATACATTTGGCAGATGTTAGTCCATGATGGTGACAGGCATAATGTACTCCCCCGCCCTGAGAGTACTGTCTGCCAAACTTTAAATATGGCCTTGTGTGCAGTCAGTTGCCTATTAAAAGAAACTGTTGCAGAGCTCAGTCTCACCAATACTATCTGCCTGAATTGTATCCCTCTTGTCAAAGTGAGACCAGGGAACCTGAATCTTGCCATGGACAACATAAGCTTGACCTCTTCCTTTGCTTCATGTTCACAACAATTAGCTGGCAGTATATAGCTCAGTGAGGTGACGGTTTAACAGTGAGCCAAACATCATCTTCAGGTTGCATATTTGAAAATTTCAATTCCAGCAGCTAGACTCAGCCATCCAGCCTCCTGAGATTAGTAAATGATGTACTGATGCATTTGGTAATAAAAACACTTATTATTTACAGTATTTAGAAATGGTAGAATTGCAGTATGAAGCACAATTTAAAACAAGTTATTATATTTGGCAGTGGTCACATGTCTAAATGTTGCACACTTGCTTCACATGATTAGGTGTCAAAAATGATATGATTTTCATTGATAAGTGGTTGCACATCTCATTTAAGTGCTATGAGCCCGATTGTAAAATGTGATCAACATCTTCATACAGTTTCATTTCCATGCAGCCCAATATCCGAGTTTACTGTTCAACACTGACAACATATGTGAAGCACTTTCAGCAGACTTAGGGGTATTGTGTTTAAATAAACAATGCATTTCCCATGATAACAAAAACATAAAAATGTAATATATTCTAATTGTGTGCAAAAATGCATTAAATAGCAGCAACTACATATGCACATTTCTAAAACATTATACAACAATGTATAATAACAGCTTCTTAAGAAAATCAAGTTTTTAAATAGCAGCAGGAGTGTGTGAATACAATATATCCCAATTGTGCGAGAAACAATTGAATAGCAGCCACAACATATGTGAAATACAATGTAGAAAAGAGTGCTAGTACTCTTTTGGCCTTAAAGACACCAAGACCCAGAGATTAACAGTATACTTAGAGGGGGAGAGCCATGTATATAAAAGGGGCACCCATTTATAAAGATATGATAACGGTTAAAATATATTCATAAACTCCCTAAAAAAGTGGAAAATTTTTACACAAACTGCTTCATTCTTCAGACAAAAGAGAAATTCACGAGCTCTAGTTAATTTTTGATACAGTTTTGTAAAAACATCAGACGAAGACAACGACACAAAACCAGTGCTGGGAGACTAACAAGACATGGTCCAGGTTCTGAATGCCCAAATCACAGAGATTACAGATTTTTCAATTTTTCATGCAGTGAGACTAGTTTGCTGTTAGGTCATTTAGAGGTAAAAGGTTCATGCAACATAAAGAAAGCCATCGTCGAATACCATCTTGTAGGTTCCAAGATAAGTATTTCAGAGGAATTCCTGGTGTATTCGACATGGCTATTATATTTAACCTTTCTGTAGAATTGCAGAATTTAATATCTCCATTATAGCTGATTTTACAACTTGTAGTTTTTAAAAAGGATTTAAATTCTAAAAGCAGGAGGGCGATCACTGACTCTTTCTGTGCACAGAAAAATGTTTAGTGCCAGAGAGAAGTCACGAGAAAGAGAATAGTTACCTACTATACCTCCAAATATTTCTTGACACATGAAACCTCTTAGTGTGCATGACTCACTATTTTTTTAACTGATATCCCAAAATTAAAAATCCTGGTTAATGGAGCTTATCAAGCAAAATTCCAATTGGATAGCACCTATTGGGACTAGAGTGTTAACATGACATATTTTACATAAGATCTGACCTTCTATCTTATCTAAAAACTCCAGTCCTTTACTGGAATTGATTCAATGGCATAAAGTAGAGTAGGAGGGATTTTTGCTTTAAAGTCAGTGAGCAGATGTAAAAAATGTCTTCGACCCATTGTAATTTAAAAATTACACAGGCCATTTGCATGAGATGCCGCTTTACAAGAACTGTGTTTGGTATACGGTTTATTCTTCGTATTGCATGCTATTAATTTCCCTAAATAGAGGAAAGAATCTACCACCTCCAACTTTTCATACCTATTTCCCACTTAAAATTACATAATTTTATACATTTCCTGATTAAAACTTTAATTTTAGAAATAATGATCTTCAAGAAGTGTGCCATTGTGTAATTCTGTAATGATATCAGCTTTTTATTCAGCCCATTGGAGGTTAGATCCATCACTGCTATATCATCTGCATACAGGAGGCATGCAAAAGGACGGCTGCCTATCTTTGGTGCATCTCCCTCTAAATGAGAAAAACCTTCAGGTAAATCTGGAGAGTTCTGCGAGTAGGTTTTTAGAGTGTTCAGAAATGTGGCGTTCAACTTGTTACGGTAGGGTAATAATAAATGAGTTCTCAAAAGGATATTTTGGTTGGTGCTTCTTGGCCAGAGGAAAACCTTAACCTCTGTAAAGAAAATGAAGGACAAGGAGCCTCCTTCTCTGTGAATTGTGCAAGAGTTCAGAGCACAGAGTAAGCGTAAACAGACTGGTTCGTCTGAGAGTAGCAGAAGTAGGGATAGACCAGACAAAGCGTATAGTTTCAAAAGGTTTTATTCACCCACAGTGTTCCCAACCTGGGAATCACTGTCAAACACAAGTCCAGCCGACACGTGTTTCGTCACAACATATGGCTGTGACTCTTCCCGCACTTGGAAACCGATTGAGGTTGACGCAACTACTTTGGCGAAACACGGCCACAGCTCTCCAGAACTTGTAGATACAACAAGTCCTGATACATTCAGACCGGAACGGCAGCCCTAGTGGTGCCGCCCGCTTAAGTCTTAGACCACCCGATTAGGACCGGGTTGGAATTATCACCGGTTCCCCGACCACGTCCTCGGTCAATTCACAACAGCCCTGAAGAGTCACAGCTATATGTTGTGACGAAACACGTGTCGGCTGGACTTGTGTTTGACAGTGATTCCCAGGTTGGGAACACTGTGGGTGAATAAAACCTTTTGAAACTATACGCTTTGTCTATCTATCCCTACTTCTGCTACTCTCAGACGAACCAGTCTGTTTACACTTACTGTGTGCTCTGGACTCTTGCGCAATTCAGGAAAATCTGATATATCGAGGAAAAGAGCAGCAGTGCTAATAGACAGCCTTGTTTCAAACCATTTTCTGTAGGTATTACCGATGATAAGCTTTGCTTTCCTACAATTAATACCTGCCACCATGTTTGAGAATGTATGGCAATAATTAAAGGTAACAGAAGGGAAGGCACTCCCATTTTGTGTAATTTTCTCCACAGTAGCGGCCAGTCTACCTTATCAAATGCAGTTGAAAAATTTATAAAGGGCGTGTATATATTTGACCTACGAATAATCGTGTATTTCTCCTAAATTAGTTTCAGCATGGCAATGTTATCCAGGGTGGAGTGATTTTTCCTAAAACCTTCTTGTTCTATAGGGAGGACTTTCTTCTCTACCACCCATTCAGGGAGGTGATCAAGAATACTACAAGCAAATATTTTCTCCATTAATAGAGCTACTTGTTGGTAGTTACAAGGATGATGTCTATGGCCCTTTTTATACAGAAGGATTAGAATACTTTCATACCAAGATGGAGGTGCCATCCCCTGCGAGTAGCAGAAATCAAACAGAGAAGTTAGGAATGTAGCCCACAACAGAGGTTCCTTTTTAATTACTGTCATAGGAATTTCATCAAGACTCCTGAGGCTCTAATTTTTAAAAATAAATCCTACCACTTCACTCGTAGAGGATGCATAGCTGAATTCATGAATTTTGAATGAATAGGATAGAGCGGGGGCAGAACCGGAAGGATTAGGATTTGCAGAGTAAAAGTTCTACCAGGTGGGACTTCCGTTCCTCTTCTTTAATAGTAATGGGGAGCAATCTTACTCTAGACCACAACAATCAACGATTATTTCCCAAAACCTTTTCGAGTTATTTTTTGAGGGAGCCTCTTTTAACTGTACCCATACGTTATCTTTCTTTATTTGCTTAAGAGCATATTTTTACTCTGTCTTTTCCTTTTTATTAGATTTATTAATTTCCTTCGTTCAAGAAAAATACTCAGGAACTGAGCCCCCACTAATTTATTTATTTCCCTATTTATGGAAAGCATTGGGTTTAAATGTGATCTCTATTTAGCTGGAATGTACGACGATGTACATGATGTAGCCAAAGTACTACAATTATGACCAAAGCCTTCAAATAAATTGGATTGAGGAGAAAAACAATTGGCCAGCACTATCTGCTGCTGATCTGCTATCAAAACTGTTAAATTCTCTTTTTCTTTAGAAGTAGCTAGGGTATTCCAATGGATTCTACCATTTGTTGCCTCATAACCTACTGTGCTATCTTTAAAATTCCAGGAGCCTACCTTAGCACTAGTAGACTCAAATTTAGAGCAGATTAGCATGTGGTCTCTAAAATCAATTTCCAAAAACTTCCATACTTATGAGCTTACCAAGGAAATCTGCAGAAACAATTAAATAATCTATAATAGTTCTCCCAGTAGGGGCCTTATGGGTATGATTTGCGGGTATATCATTTTCTAACCTCCTATTGGCAATTATGAGATCCAAACTTCTCAGACCTTCAAGTAATACAGCTCCTCTTTTATCAGTCTATCTATTGTTCGGGAAGTGAGCAGGGGGAGGTTTAAGGTTTTGTTTTTTGGGGCGTTAGCGAATAACCTTATGCTGTGAGAAGAACCTTTAGAATTCAAATCTCCAACCAATATTAGAAACCTGCAATATTCACTTTTCAAAGTAATGGAGATAAAAACAAATAGATCTTTTAATAGATATGTGTAAGATGCATCAGGAGGTAAATATGCATTCATGATCAGCTGATAATCTGAATGATCTTGGTCGTCCTTAAAATTGCAGAGCGTGGTTATGTTAGCGATAGACAATTGAAAATTTATATTTGTAAATGAGAAGGTAAATATAGTCATAACGGAAAGGAGAACACTGTTGCAGTACTTTGGCACAACCAAGAATGCAGGCACCAGAATTATGGAAAATGTCAGATTACATGATAGAAAGATTGGTCCGTTGTGCATCAAAGACCCTTCAATGTTTAGCAAAATATTGGGTGATAAAAAGAGCAGAAAGTCAAATTCTCACCATTTCCATGTAGGATCGTGAGTAGACCCATCCTCCTTCAGCACTAATAAAAACATTTTGTTGAAGACTGATTACAGTTCCTCCTAAGTTAGGCAATTACATGCAAGACAAGTGTTGATTAGTTGACAGCTTGTGATATGCAAACATTATGGTGCTTCTCTATTTTTCTCTTAAACTAATGTGATTGCTCCTAATTAATTGTTTGGTAAAGGCTTTGTAAATAAGAGATTATACTGGTCAGCACAACTAAGGTGTACGCATTGGTTGAATATGAAATTTCGAATCAATTAATAGGAGGCGGGAAGAGAACTACCTATAGGGTCTGTTGTATTGCCTTCCTTGAATAGATGAACAACATAAGGTACTGAGACATGCATGATAGGCATTCGCAGGTTGAATACCTCTACCAATGGAAGATGAATTCAGATATTTATGAGTTGGTAAATGCCCCTATCCCACGTTACATCATACCTGGAGAAAGGGCCCGGCTACTGAATGGGTGACCTCATGAACAATTCCTCTATTGCATACCAAATTGATGAGCTCCGCTGTGGTAGACATTTATGAGCTCAATTGCACACAAATCTTAATGCAGTAAGACACCAGAAAACAATAGGTAGCCTGATACTGTAGGTTTAAGAGACCCTCTTCCTGAAAAATGCTTAGCTGAAAGAATGCTGAAACATGTCAACTTAAGGCAGTTTGCCAGATTAAGACTCCAATAAAAAGTCTTAAGTCTAATGTGATGCAGTTTTTCTGCTAGAGTCTCATTGGCCTCTCAAGCATGAGGCATTAGGATAGTGTATCAATTTTTTTTTACATTATTCTCAAGATGCAGAAAATAGATGCTAAAACCCTTCAGGCACTATGGAGATAGCACAGAGACGCCAATAAGAGCTACATTTTTATGAGACGCCCATCACAGTAATGACATAAAGAAATTGTACTGTGGCGACCCTGATGATGTCACAGGTAACCTGAGAAGAAGAGGGCTCAAATTGCTTTAAACATAATAGTTTTTTTGAGATTCTCTTAAACCATTTTTACAAATTCATGGGGGCACAATCTTGCACATTGGGTGTCTATTGTTCAGTAATGCAGTATTTGAGGAGAGAACGACGTGGGCTCAAAGTGCTTTTACTCAAGAACTCTGGCAATATTTATTATCCATTAATCCTAAAATAGCACAGACATTATATGTGATAAAAGGACATTGTTTGTCCCAATTTATTAGCCTTCGGTATTTGATGGTGTTCATTAGTATGCAAATTAGCAAAGTTATTGTTCTCTTCTAGGCCATAATTACCCAAAGAATGTTGACTACATTCAAATGTTGGAGAGTGTCCAGCATAGCGTTTTTTCTAGAATGCGTGCCCATTGTTAATAATATCTTGGACTTTAACTCCTGTTCAATGTGTGTAACTGTGCCAAATGTAGCCAATGAAAGTTGATTGTTGATTAAATGACTGGAATCACACTTGTCTATCTAAATGTCCTTGATGTGCCTTCTGTTTAGAAACATGATCTATATCTGTACCATAGTAAATTTGTATCTTATGAAAGTGGTACTCCAGTTTATTACTTTCTCCTAGACCAACAACATTTGTCAGATGATACTAGTTTATGGGCAAATGTGTCTTGAATTTTAAAGATATACACATTAGCTATTAGTATCTTTCCTCGATCACAGCAATCACATTCTACTGTGTTTTATTTTATTTTATTTAACTGGGTATTGCAAAATGTGTCTCAAGCTGACTTCCCGTCTGCACCCTCCACATTTCTTTTCTTTATAACGTTTCTATAATTTCATAATTAAATTTAATGTGCTGCATACGGCTTTTCCCTTTTTTTATTAATCTACACAACCCTGGTCACTAATACATGACTCACTTTCAGTTTTAACTTCGGTTTGCTTGCATAGTTATAGTCTGTCTCTTAAGCAAATGCATGTTTGTTTTTAAAAAATAATGAAAGCGGTGTAGCACATCTTTTTATTAACCTTGGCCCATCTCTATAGCACATGCCTCAACATATTTGTTTTATATTTAATGACAATGTTTTTCGTCGTCCCTCCAATGTGCGTTTTTCCATTTGGTGTTTTTTATTTTTTGTTTCTTTTTCTGTTTTTCAAAGAATACAAGAAACAAAACTTATTTGAAAGGGAACTGCTTAAATTATGCAAGGAAGGAACTTGTTGCGGGTTCTACCATGTTCACCAAAACTAACCAAAACTTCACATTAACCTTGGTTTCTTTCTGTGAATTTTTGTGATTTTTGATCATATTGTACATCCAACAGTTTTCTCTGTACAACCCAACAAGTGCCTCAAGCCCGCTTTACAAGGCTTTTAGCGGTGTGCATCAGGAATTAGATGCAGGGCCTGGCTTATGTGAGGGTAACAAACTCTTCCTGTCAACAAAAATTGATTGGGTGGCCAATAAAAGCAAAACCCATTTCAAAGTCGTAAAATACTTTTCCTCCCCTACGACAATAAGCCAACCGTTTATTCCTACAAGAGATTGGACTGATCGAATGGCCCTCTTCTTTTATGAAAAAATGTAAATGATCCAGGACTCCTTTGTAGTCCAGTCGTTGGACTTGAAGGATGTCGAGTGATTCCCCTTGGCTGTGTGCCCCTGCTCCAGTGCCTCCCTTATGGAGTTCCCGGTGATCACCCTGGAGCAATTTCTGGTGCTCATGAAATCTTTGAAATCTGGCTCACCCTCTGATCAGAGGAGGTCTTGTCATTAGTGCAAGTGATCAACCCCTGGGTGAATCCTATCTTGAACACCACTTTGCGGAAAGGGTTAATGCCACACGTGTGGAAACACGCTAAAATGTTCCTGCTACTAAAGAAACCTACAGCAGTTTGTAATTATAGGTCCATTTCTCTCCTGCCTTTCTTTTCAAAGGTTGTGGAAACATTTGTTAATGGAATCTTAATGAATTAAAGCTATTAAAGCTACGTTGGATAGAGGAGGTAAGCTGTTCTGGTATTACTGGAGCTCTCTGTAGCCTTTGATACCGTGTCCCATGCTAGATTACTGCAAAGACTCAGAGAAAGCGGTATTGGTGGCACAGTGTTGAGTTGGTTTGCATACTTTCTCGCCAACCGCTCTCAACCATCTGGTCCCTTCCTTTCTCTGTGGCGATTCCTCTTATAAATGTTGGGGTGCCCCAGGGCTCAATCTTGAGTCCTACACTATTTAATTTGTATATGGCCCCTCTCTCCCTTCTCGCAGAGAAATATGGTGCTAAAATAATGTCATAGGCTGATAACACTGAGTTGTTTTCACCTGTGAGAAGGGGGTTGAATTCAATGGCAACTTAATAATACCTGCCTCTCTAAACTCTTCTCCTGGTTAAGCTATAACCACCTAAAATGTAATTCCGAGAAGTCTGAAGCTTGGCATGCATGGTGGCCTCAGGACATGTCTCCTACTGTGTCAGCCGTTTCCTCTGTGAAAAATCTCGGTGTCAAGTTGGACTCAACCTTTTCCATGAAGGCCCAAGTTCATACAGTAGCTGGGGTCTGCTTCAGGCTGTTGAGAACGAAAGAACTAAATGTTCTCCCCTTGTTCTATATCCCCTACAGGAAGCCAGTGGTTCAGGCCTTGATTGGACTATGTTAATTCCTTGTATCTCGGCCTCCCTGACTATCTCTAGGGACAAACCAAGTGATCCAGAACGCAGCGGCTAGAGCCATTTTTCTGACAGGACCTAGAACCCATACCACCCAGCTCCTGTCTTTACTACATTGGCTTCTGGTACGGAAAATGATTCAGTTTAAAGCCCTAGTTCTGGTCTTTAACCCTTTCGCTGCGGCGGCTAGTCCGCCGCAGCGCTAACGGTCGCGGGCGGGCGCGTGGCTCACCTGCGCTGGTGACAGAACTGTTCCGTCACGGCTCGCAGTTGAGCTGTGGTTGTGACGGAACGGTTCCGTCACGGCCCCGCCCGCTTAATGAAACCCGCTGCGCAGGCGCGAAATCAGCGCCGCGCAGGCGCGGCGGCCGGGCCGTGACGGGACTGTTCCGTCATGAGCACAACCCATCCAAGGGGCGTGACGGAACGGTTCCGTCAGTAGCGTCGAAGGAGTAAAAGCCTTCCGCAAGATTGGAACCCCTTACCTTAGGGATAGATTCCAACATTATCTTCCTCAGCGCACCTTGAGATCTTCAGCCCAACTCTTGATCATCACCCCTAAGGTGCAATTTTTCCCGGATAGGGGGTAGATCATTTCATGTAAAACTTCGCAGCTGTGGAATAGCCTACCTTTCTCTGTTAGACAGAGCACAGACCTCCTTACTTTCAGGAAGAGTCTTAAAAGGTGGATCTTCCAGCTATGATCCCCTAAATAGTTAGCTTGCTTTGTTTTACGTTACGAGACCTATGTTTTTTCCAGCGCCGGAACACTCCAAGGAGTAGCCGTGCGCTTTATAAATATGAGCTAACATAACAACATAACATGTGCACTGAACTTGCAGCAGGTAGCCAATCCAAACCACTACCAGATTTAATTTGCATGGAGCATGGGTTGGCCACAGGCCTTGTGCCCAAACCACAGCTCGGATTAGCCACAGGGTCAGGCTGAAAGGAGTCTGTTGCATGGGGCAAAATGAAGTTAGAAATTTGGAAGAGAGTAATAAAGAAAGAAATATATCTTTTTAACCACCATAGTTGGTTCTGTCAAGAACCTATGTTGTGTTTTGTGGGTTATTTCAATCTGTTTTTAATCCCAAAACGTATTCCAACTGGAACTGTATAATGTATGCATGGACCTTAGATTGTTCTACCATTTTTTCACCTCCAGTTTCCCGGTTTTGATCTCCATATTAGATGTGTTCCACACTTCATACACTAGAGTGCAGATAACTGGAGTCATGGATAATTTCTATGCTGTTTCTCCTGCAATACCTGTGCAGGAACAGTTTTAACTTCTTGAACCTATACTTCAGAAGGGACACTGCACTCCTGTGTCTTCTTTTAGTGTTCCCACTCAGATCATGAAATCTCTTTGGCATGCCTTCCTCTCAGATGCCTATGCATTGTGGATTTTCCAAATGAATATATTACTATGTCACCCTAGCCTAACTCAACATCACAGAGTTTAAAAGTAACCATCTTTGTATTCAATAATTTCCACTGCCAAATGAATGAGCAATTCCCAAAGCTGGTTTTCTATGCATCTGTCTCCCCAGTGTAGATGGCCTAATTTTTTTTAACCTGTGAAGGGCCAGTCCTGTCCTCCATTTGTGCTGACTGTGCGGTATCCTCTGTCAGAAGAGTAAGGTTCACGCACTGTGGCCCACCCTTAGGCCACGTTCTTCCAGTAAGACAGTCCAGCTATTCCTCTACCCTATTATGAACTGACAGAAAATGAGTAGCATGCATATAGGTGGGAGCTTTACTTAACTGGCTGCGGGCAACCAACCCATTCTCTGCAGCACTGAAGGCCTTGCGCAGCAGGTCTTGTCCACAGGACTGTTCAACCCTCTGCAAGCAGCCTACTTCACTGTGCATGTCCTTTGAATCTGCACAACAGAAATTCCTATCCAACATTTTTTTCTTTTCTTTTTAAATGTTCCTTATTTTTATATTTCTGTTAAAACTCCAGACAGTGGCGCCTCTTTTCCGAGGCCTACATTGAGATTTTCATAAACATGCAACTTTACCAAGAAAAAATGTAGTATTTTTTTGTTTTTTTATCACCATTTTCTTCACCTCTGAGTGTCTCTAGTCCTCCGTTGAGGTCTGGCACCTCTCATGGTGCTCCACCCACTGTGAGATGGAATTTGTTTTCCAAAATTCCATTTTTTATCATTGATAGCAAATTTCAGGATGACAAAAAAAATAAATAAATTCACTTAATCAGCCACTCACATTTGAGAAAAAATGTATATGTTGATTGACAGAAATTAAATGTTGTGAAACTCAATTTAAAATGGCACAATTATACAAATGTTGTGGCTCAGCAACTGTTTTAAATGGCTTGTATCTCAAAAACTACTGAATGAATTTACAGAACAATGAAAGCATTTTTCATGCTCTGCTCCCGACATGCCGTCCATGTTGGCACCAACCCATTCATTAATTGTAATTTGTCATCTAGTTCAATTTCAAATTACCCTGTCACCTCTCCTCACTGTTGTATCACGATAACGGTGTTGTCAAAAAAACTGTTTATTAAAAAAACAACATTGACGCATGCCATCTATACTTTCAGGCTACGTTTGATGTAAATGTGTTCAGTGGCTTTGCTATTGGCATGATCTAAACTCCCAAAGGGAGCTAAAATGGAGAAACACATATTTTTACTCCCCTGGTTAACTTTTTTCCCTCTTGCAGTGATCTGTATGAAAATTGGCATGCCAGACCTGAACTGATTGAACTGAAGTGAATACCAAATTTGGTGCAGATCCATCAACAGGCTCAAAGGTTATAGACAGCTGGCCAGAACCTGGTTGAGGTCCCCCGGTTCAAGAGAAGCAGAGCGGGTGGACGTTCTTTCCGCTTCTTAGCAGCAAAACTATGGAACACTCTACCAGTCCATATTCGGGAAATGGAGGAGTTTTTTCAATTTAGGAAAGCCATCAAAACTTACTTATTCCCTTGAAAATATTTTTTGTCTCTCTTTTTCTGATATCAGTTCTGTTTTTGCTCAGGATTAGCGTCGGAACGCCCCTTTGCTGGGGCAGCTGTGCGCTTTACAAATCATATAACATAACATAACATAACACAATTCAAAAAATGGCTTTTCAATGGAATTGTGTAATGTTATAGCAAAAATGTCAGTCATAATGTAATATTTCAAATGCAAAAAAGACTAAATTCATCAGTTAGAGTTTACTGAGCTAACTATATCTTGCACCCCACCATGCCCTGCTTATGAACTCACTTGTCAAGTCATTCATGACACGTTTGATGATTCGTTGGCATCACTGATGACATGTTGACTTGCCAACTCATGGCTCGTTGCCTACCCACAAGAGGTCAGTGATCTGTAAAAAGTTTGCTACAGGGGGAAGGTTGTATGTAGTACGTGCTCACTCTCATAAGAAGCCTTGAGAGTCTGGATGGAGTGGTCTCTGCCTGAAAAGTTGTGCATAGGAGTGAAATCTGTATGCACCTGGTGGGTGCTCACCCAAGTGTGTGTTTTTTTAATTAACTCCTTCTTAGTTTTCAATGAAATAAACACACAGCATCGTATAGATACCAATCATCAATTACAAGTTACAAGCAGCTAATAGCAGTCTGGGCATAATACATCTGAATGAAGGTTGAGCGTTGAGTTATCCTTTATGAGAACTGTTATGGAACACACCCATTCTCATGTGTGCTTGATTGACACAAGAGATCTGCAAAGTGTTCAGTACAGGGTGAAAGCTGTGCGTAGTACGGCCTTCACCACCTAAATGACCTTTGATTTTTAGAGGTAGTGACCTCCCCTTGAAGGGGTTTGGCACAGGCAAATACTGTTCAATAGATACTTTCCCACCATTCCCAGAAGGGTAAGCTTACCGCAAAGAATTCAGTGCTGAACAAAGGCTATGCGTATTAGGCGTTTGGTCACCTATTGGGACTTGGGTGTCTGGACAGAGTGGGCTGTCCATGAAAAGTTGTCCACACTCTTGTCTGTTTGATCACCACATTAGTTTGGCTATCTATAAAGTGTTTGGTACAGGGCGGTGACTGGGAGAAGGACCTTGGTTCACCTGAACTTGTGTGTGTGTTAGTGATAATTTATGGTCTGCAGGATGCTGTACCATTTAGTACTTAATTTCATATCTGAAATTCTGTACTGGTTTATTGAGTAATTTAAACAGCAATAGGTCCGGTGAAGTTCACAGTGATGGCATCAGTTATTTAGGCAATGGTGTGATTTGAGATCTCACCACTGACGTTATCAATGATGACATTAAACATGTCATGTGTGATGTGATATGTGAGGTCATAAGCAGGACATGGTGGGGGCACTAGTTTTAGTCAGTTCGCTGAACTATAGATAACTGACGAATTTGTGTGGGATTTTTTTTTTGTTTAAAAAGTTACCGTTTAACCTTTATTTTTTGCACTGAATATAAAGTATAGTGCAGTGTGTTGACAATCTGCCGTGTTATGACTTTCATTCTGTTTCCTTCGACTTTATTTACCCGGAGCGGACCTTCATTTAATTGCACCTCTGTTTTATTCTTCTTAGTTTAAGGTTAGGTTTGTCAGGGTTTAGTATCATGAGGAAGTTGTTAAATAATAAGATAAGAAAACTGCCAGTAAGAAAACAGACGGTTTAACTAAATTACATCGCATGACTGTGACCTGAACTTGAATTAAACAAGGAGAAAAAAGAATGGAAATGAAAGTAAGACCGTGGCAAGGGCTGTGTTTACTCTTATTTGAGCACAATATTGTGCAGACCAATGTTCCCATCAACAATGCATAAAAAAGCTATAAAATGTCGCCCCAGGAATCTGTGACCTCGGAGCTCCCGTTCATCAGCCTATTTGCAAGGCTGTGAAAGCAATCTGCGAATTTTCACATCCTTATTATTGACAATGGGGTGTAGATTATGCACTGTTTGATGTGCGCGGTGCCTTCCAGGTTAGCAGCATTGCAGAATGCTGAATATGTATTTTCTGAGTTTTTTACATGCACTGCCTAGAAGAAGGAAGAGCCTGCCTTTTTCCCGCCATGCTGATGCCCTGTATAATCGTTATTGCTGAAACAAAGTTTGCGATTTACTACATGCAGATAGTGGTAGGCCGAATAAAGTGAATTTACTCTAAAAACATATCCGTTTTAGTACACTATCAGGATTTTGTAAAATAACTTTCTGAAGGTACGGCATATTTTAATATGGTTTACAACGAGAAGAAAACCACATTCTCCAAGCGGTTACCCAGAGTGCAATGGTTGCACTGTGAACAGTCTAAGCCTCCATGCAATGAAGGCTCCACTAATGCAATTGTGGGCACTGAGCACCAATTCACCTGCCTCAATAATATTATAGGAGCAGGAATCTCATTCTGAACAGTGGCGAATGCTTGGACAGAGGCCCGCATGGGACAACAGGGCTCGATTTCAGCCTTTTACATGCCAATATGCTGACTTTGTGATCCCTGCACCATGAGCGAGCACAAGTCACAATGCTATGGAAGTCGCAGATTTTGTATAGGGAGAGCAGACAACCCACTATGGCACTGATGTCTGCTCCTCCCAGTGGCTGCAGCCTGCTCACAGAAATTAAAAATAAGCTTTGCAAATAGTTACTGTTAGAAATTGGATCTCGAGTTGGCAGAGGTATGTACCCTGTCCAAGTAGGGAAACCAATCGTAGTCATGCTAAGCTAGATACACACTAAGGGATGTGCTCACCCTATGGTAGCTAGGCACAGATCAGGCATGCGTATCTAAAGAGGCAATGTGTAAGTATTTGTGCAACACGCACACAGAGTAACAGAAAAAATAGTGCTTAGAAGTCAATAACACTAAAAGGTTACTTGAGGTCGGACTAGACCGGGGTGAGTCCAAATTTCAGGTCGACCGCAATGGAGAGCAGTCCGCCAACTGGACTCAGACATGTCCCTCTGACAAAGTGTCTTGGATGGGCCAAAGTGTTGATATCGAAGACTGGAGGAGTCAAGGAGACGCCGCGTCATTGTCGATACCGTGGATGAAGGTGATTGTCGATGCCAATCCACTCCGTCAGGAGCTTCGTTGATCAACCCCTTTATGGTACAGACAGTGCATTCTTGTTGGCCAAGGAGAACATTGTCATCAAGCGTGCTAGCTGCAGAATCGCTGTTGTCGAGCAGCCACGGCGTCGGCATCGAAGGGCGATGCCTTGGTTCTGATCTGTGCAAAGTCGCTGCAGCATTAACATTGAGGGTTAAAAACAGCTCTAGAACCCACTTCTGAGGCTCAGGACTGGACGAGGGCACCGCAGGCAAGAGAGGACTCAGAGATGGCAGAGTCCAGCAGCAGAGTTGCAAGAAGTCTTTGATGACCTTGAGACTAAGTATGGGCAAATTTTGTGGATCTGCGGTCCCCGAATTCGCGCGAAATCGCAAAACAATCCGCTAATGGGCAGATTTCACCGCAAAATCGCGGATTGTTTTGCAATTTGCACCATACTTAACTGGAGTATTTGCTAGTGGTAGCCACTAGCAAGTACTCCAGCTAAGTATGGAGCAAATCGTAAAACAATCCGCGATTTCGCGGGGAAATCCGCCAATTCACGGATTCAGTAAGTACTACCTCTTTGGGTAAATGTATAGTGATTTTTCTACACTGCAGATGCGTAAAGGGCCAGAAGATTTGTCTCCAGTCACCATGTGTGCCTGTAACTTTGCCATCGCGCCAAAAGGCGCCAAGGTCCCTTGAGTGAGCTGCCCATCATAGTTGGCAAAGTGCGGGAAGACTTTTGATACCGCTAGTGTTTTGTGGTGGGGCTTCTATGCGTGTTCACATGCCTTATGTGTATAAAGGGTCAGAGAGTGAGCAGGGCAGCAGATGAGGAGAAAGCAGCCTCCTGGTCACAGGAACTACACTGGGATTGCGCTCGAGAAACTCATGGATGCAAAGTCCGCCCTCAAGCATTACAGCAAATTTTCGACTGCAGATATTGGGTTAAAGCACACTTGCCAGGCCTCGACCGTGCTCACTAATGTTTAGGGCTGATTAAAACGTTACTGAATTTGAGCTTCAACTCGGGCACCTGCTTTATTTATATCTGTAAGTGCTTCCTGTTGAGGTTTAATTTTTGTGACAGGAGACTCGTGCCAGAATGAATCCTGCCCTGCATAGTTATCCACGAAGATGCCACAGTTTTGTGTAATACCTCTACTCAACTGGAGTACTTTCTACTGGCTAATCAGTAATTGCTACCTCGTTGGGTAAATGTACAGTGCTTTTCCTACACTGCAGCTGCGTAAAGGGCCAGAAGATTTGTCTCCAGTCACCATGTGTGCCTGTAACTTTACCACTGCGCCAAAAGGCGCCAAGGTCCCTTGAGTGAGCTGCCCATCATAGTTGGGAAAGGGAGGGAAGACGTTTGATACCAGTAGTGTGTGCTGGGTGGGGCTTCTATGCGTGTTCACATGTCTCCTGTGTATAAAGGGTCAGAGAGCGAGCAGGGCAGCAGATGAGGAGAAAGCAACCTCCTGGTCACAGGAACTACACGGGGATTGCGCTCGAGAAACTAATGGATGCAAAGTCCTCGCTTAAGTATTACAGCAAATTCTCAATGGCAGATATGGGTTAAAGCACACTTGCCAGGCCTCGACCGTGCTCACTAATGATTTGGGCTGATTAAAACGCTACTGAATTTGACCTTCACCTCGGGCACCTGTTTTATATCTGTAAGTGCTTCTTGTTGCAGGAGCCTTGTGCTATACTTGTAACTATTCTCTGACCTTGCTTCGAGCGTCAGAGAATAGTTGCAAGTAGGCAAGGAGGCGCCGCTCAGGAAGCACTTACAGGGTTACAGCAGGTCCCCAAGTTGAAGTTAATTGCTTTGTAACCATTTTGTAAATGGTTACAAAGAAATTTGCTTCAACTTGGGCACCTGCTGTAACCCTGTAAGTGCTTCTTGAACAAAATTCGTCCCGCTCGCTGATTCGCGGATTTTGCTGCAATTTCGCGAGATTCATGGATTGCGAAATTGCGGAAAATCTGCAAATTCCGTGAGCGGAACGAATTTCCGGCCCATACTTACTTGAGACATCAACAGGAGGCAAGCCAGCAATCCCTTGGAGTCACTCTGGGCTCAAGTGAGATGAGTCCAGTCCTTCTTGTCCCAGCAGGGCAGAGATCAGCAGGCAGCAGTCCAGCTCAGCACAGCAGTGAAACCGTTCCTTAAGAACAGTCAGTCAAGCAGAGTGGCAATATTTGTGGCACAGCAGCACTTACTTATTCAAGCGGAGTTCTTCCCAAGTCTCGTCGCGTACTGTCTTGGTAGGGTCAGCGCCCCAGTACTTATACCCACTGTGCCTGTGAAGTGGGGGTGACTCACAATCAGCACCTTGCACAGGCCCCCTTTCATCTCAGACCTGTCTGTCAAGTTATTTGTGGGGGATAACCAGCCATTTGCATGGGGACAGGACACAGACTATTCAGATGTAGGTGTCAACTCTCTCCCATTTCCTGCCTAGACAGACTTTCAGTATATAAATGATTGCAGGTGAGTTCTCTGCCACACCCACCCTTCCTGTGTTTGTGGCTGTCTAGAGGGAGTGCACAAAGTGTAGCTGCCATTCACCCCAGACGTGTACTTGGAACAGGTTACATGGTACACAGAGTGTAAGAGCAGTAACTTGTCCACTTTCTAAATGTGGCATTTCTAAAATAGTAATGTTAAATGCTACTTTACCGGTAAAGATTTATCATTACCATTCCAAAGATATGAATCATGATGCAGCTACTTCTTTTTATTCAGGAATAACAGTTTTAAAGTGTTTAAAGGTATTCCCAATGCTAGCCTATGAGAGGAATAGGCCTCATGGTAGTGAAAAACAAATTTAACTGTTTGTCACTACCAGAACATGTAGAACTTAAAAGTACATGCCCTACCTTCTACTTGCACAGCTCCCTGTCCTTAGTGTTATGTAGGGCTTACCTCAAGGGTGACGTATGCGTAATAAAATAGGAGTTTAAGGCTTGGCCAGTGGTTTTAAATCCTAAGTTGAAGTGGCAGTAAACAGCATACAAAGGGCAGGCAATGGCAGGCCTGAGACAGATTTGAAAGCCTACTTGTGTGGGTGACACAACCAGTGCTGCAGGCACACAAGTAGGATTTAGATTATAGGCCATGGGTATATGGTATACCCCTTTACTAGGGACTTACAGGTAAACTAAATATGCCAATGAGGTATACACCAATTTCAGCATGATTAGGGGAGAAGCACTTGTACTTTAGCACTGGTCATCTGTGGAAAAGTGCTCAGATTCCTACGGCCCACAAAAAGATACAGCAATAAGTAAGTAGGGGTAAGCAGGCAAAATGTTGGGGGCAGACCATCCTAAGGATGACAGGTTTAACAGTTACCCTCTGCAATCATACTTTGCAAAACTATTACATTCTTTGCAACTCCAGTAGAAGTAACCAAGCATTTGAGCATTACATTATTTTTGTAAAAGAGATTGGAATGACCCTTCACCTCCCCATCCTTTTTTGATTCTCCTTGGGAACTGCAAATTGCTTTGCACTTTTGTGTATTTCATATTGGTACTTTGCGTTAGAAAGGTCTACTGTAATGTGCAGTGTTAGACTCTGTTTGGGGGAGGAGGGTAGACTGTGGCTACTTGGCCCCAATTGTGATGGGTAAGTTCCTTTGCTACTGCTCTCCTTGGTCCTGGGATGTTATGGCTCTTCAAACTGAACCAAGTACACCCTTTCTACATTATAATCTCAGGTAGTGAGGGCAAGCAGTCCAAGGCTTTTCATTAAAGTAGTTTAGGGAACAAAAGCTCAGAACTCAACTGTTTACCAAATAACACAGTACCACATTCGTAGCATCTTCCCAGCGTTGGTACCTGCCAATGACTACGCCTCACCCGGAGCTTGGCGTTACATGTCTTTTTGCATTGCTGTGTATCCTCAAACTCAACATTTTAAACATGCATTAACCTAACTAGGCTCTAACACTTACGTCACAGTCAAAAGGGTTCCGTCATTACTAACTCACATCACACTACAACATTGTCTAGTCTAGTGCTTGTCTTTTGGCTACAAAATAGCACTGTAATCTCACAACAAAAGCAAATGCCATAGATGTAAAACGCAATTAAAAAAAAGGGTTGTTCGTTGTCTCAGTCATGATTTGTGCTAGGGCACTACACCCCACTTCATGTATTTTCTTTCCCCACTATAGGAGACGTCTTGTGACTGCAATCACCGCTATACTGTGGGCGTAGGCATTAATTAGGCAGAAGTGCAGAGCACTTTGGACAGACCACATACCAAAGGCATGAGCCAGTTTTACTTGATTTTTACATGACAAAAAGTCTTAAGTCTGCACTGCAGACTTGTCTGCGCATTTCTCATGGTAGTCTTTTTTCTGGTTACATGCTAATACTTGCGTTTACCTACAGGATAGTGTTGCAGTTCTATTAGTCCAGCAGGTCATCATCGTCAACTTAACTCTATTCGATCTCAAAGGATAATATCATAAAAGTACAATACCTCATAAAATACATATTCAGTCATACATTATTATCCCAATAAATGTAAAACAAATAAATACAGATAAGAACCATAGATTTAAAAACTGAAGCTAAAATACCCTCTGTTAAACCACACTAAATTCATCCAGTTCACAATTTAATGTGCCAAGACGCCAAGTGCAAAAAGTAGAATTAAAGGGCAAACGATCTCCTAGTTATTAAAGCCATACATAGATAGCATGCAAGATAAAAGCACACATAAGGGTCAGGGAGCATTTGTAAAAAGGTCAGATCTGGGCGACATTTATCCATGTTATAATTCAGCAAAAGGGGAAGAATATACATTTTATGTTCATACATATAAAATTTACAAAATCATATAAAATTCAAATTTGATTGGGGGAAGGTAGCATCATATGAAAAAACTGGCAGTTCATTAAATGAGTACACACCCACCGGAAAACCCAGCATGCATGGGATAAGGTTAAACCTGAATCGCACCAATACATATCGATGCCGGAAATTTGTTAGAAAAGACAGATATGAATTGACTTCATTAGGAATAGCGGGAAGCCCCAGGTATATGGCTACCATGGTTATAACACAATTTTATGTATATCTTTTATTTTTGCAGTGCAAACTGTGGCTGGATTTGATTTCAGCTTTGGAAATAGTCTGACATGCCAGTAGACCAATCTAAAGGGATTCAAGGCCCAATAGTGACAACGCTTCTTTAATATATTGAAGCCATGGTACCTTACGGGCATACTCAAAGTTTAAACAATCCCTAATGATGCTTTGGGTTAATCCCACTGTGTCCCTCCGCCAAATAGAATGCCATAGTAAAAACGGGGCAAGGGATATCAAGTCAGAAATATATTGGACCTTTAGTTCTTGGTATAAGTTAAAATGTGAACAGCTTTTGGGAAAGGATAAAACTTTCTTATAAAACCCATCTTCTAGCTGTTGTAATGCATCCGCCTTCGTTATTCCCCAGATGCCTCCCCCATATGTAGCTGATGCAATAGCTTTTGCAGTATATATGTTTTTTAATAGGTTCCAGCGGCTTAGTACTAATTTTTTTCGTAAAAGAAAATATTGCCATGTTACTCTTTTCTAATGCATTACATCTGCTCATTATCATATTCGACCATGTTCTTGAGCTATTGAACAAATCCCCCAAATATAAAAAAGTCTTTGTGACTTCGATCCTAGAAGAAGCAATATAGAAGGAGTGTTATCTTTTGTTTGTTTTCCCATGATTAAAATATATCTTGTAGCCTCATTAACCCGCAAGTCCATTGACGCCATATAGGACACATAATTATCAATAAGCCTTTGTAGTGCTAAACCAGTCCTGGCTTATTAATATGCTGTTGTCTGCATTTAGCAATATGGGTGTATTGTCTATTTTTACCATGGAGGCAGCAGTTACAAACTGATCCACTGCAGATTCTACACCATTAGTATGAGGTGAGAACAAAAATAGGGCCAGGACACACCTCTGCCTGACACCTATGAGGATGGGAAATGACCTGGTACATTCCCCCTGGCACCATATCTGACACACGCCATCGATTGAGAGTATAGTGGAGACACAGTCAATTTCTGCCTAGCGGTCCATAAAAGCCATAAAGATGCTTCCTTCCTTGGCTTTGGTATACTTGGCTGCAATTGCATCCAAATTTAAACACTGATCCAAAGTCCCCATCCCTTTTTTAAAAGTCGCATTGAGCCGGTATTAACATATTTTTATCAGTAGCCCAATCCTCTAGTCCGTTTAATAACAGTCAGCCCATTAATGTAAATGTACCATCCAAAGGTGAGATGAGTGTTTTTGGGCAGTGATGTATCCCCTTTCATATGTATTGATACAATAATTGTCTTTTTCCATGAGACTGGGAGACCCACTACCATGATTGCTTAAAAACATTAGTTAAAAAAGGGATCCAGAGGTTAGCGTTTTCCAAGAAGAAATCAATCAGGCCCCTCAGGTCCTGGGGCTTTAGTACTGCTACATTGCAACAGACCACATTTAACATCTGCCATAGAGAAAATAATAGGGGTATATGGCTCAATGGTAAAAAAAATCAACAGTTATACTTTCCCTTTCAAGAGGCTAACACAAATCATTTTGAATAATGAACAACCCGGGCATCTTCCTCCACATGAACATTTAAAGATGGCCCTGAATCTTGATTCAGAAATGGTGTAATAATTATTTTAAATTTTTAGCGTATGCTGCATGTTGGAGTTTATCCAAAGCATCCTCCTTCAGGGCTTTAAGTCTACACCTCCTACTTTGCTTATATTGGGAATGGAGGTAACTAATCAATGCCTTATCTCTTGGCTTTCCCTGTAAAGCCACATATAGTTTACTGAGTGCCTTGGTGCAACTGGCATCAAACCATTGAGTAACCGAGGCTTGATGCATCCTCTTAAAAGTCCGTAAGTTGCTATCCACTGCACTCAGCACTGAAACAAATGCTTAGACTATCGCTGATGGTTCACTATAACAATCTAGACAAGTCCATATTTCCTGCTGTTTATGCCCAACTATTTTAGGTATAAATAAGGTTTTATTTGTCTTAGCCCATTAAGTACTATACCATTCCTTCTTGCTATCATTGGCACTGGAATTCTCCTATCTAATGATTTGAAACAACCTTTCCATGATATTTGGAAGGTAATTGCAACATGGTCACTAAAACCTGTAACAAGGGTTTCTAACTTATTAAAAAATTTAATTAAGGGGAACGCAACCAACAGGTAATCGATGGTAGTAACATGAATTGTATCGCCAAACATTTTAACCAAGGTACCCTTAGACTCATCAATAGAATTAAGCATAACCAAGCTTCTTGTGATCAAAAGCCTATTCAGTTTGTTACCATATAAGGTGTGTGAAAAATGTAATGGTACCATGCCTTCTTCATCAATCAATCCATATAGGGGTGTTGCTAACCTACTACAACTATTAGCATTAAAATCGCCCAGCCAGACTACATTTGAGGGGTACTGAGGAATCTTTATTGCTGTATCAATAAACAGCCTCAGTTTCCCACGTTTCTTGCAAGCATACTAGATCATATTGTCGAATTATCCTAAATCAATCTTCATTATCCCGCCTAGATCTCATGCTGGCGATATTCCAACTTATGGATTTAATCAGATCATTACTCTGATTTAGTTGCAAAATAGCTCGAGTAGAAACCTCCCCCTGCTGGGCCTCACTGTGCTGTATAGTCCAGCAGATGAGTTTCACATATCAATCCTCTCAGTGGAAGCTTTACTTCTGCAGGGGCTGCAATGGCTACCTCACTGAATGAAAGCAACCTTGCAAATCTGCACAGAAGCACACGTCTTTAGCCCGAGACAGGCAAGTGCTCAGATATGACAGTTTTGCCCTCTGAACCAATTCATCTGTTATAGGGTTTCTTTGGCATTTGTGGCCTTCAAGCCAATCTGGGCTTTTTCATTTTGACAGTGACCTGGCTCCTCCAGACAGTGTGGGTAGTGGGAGCAACTGTCTATTGGGCTCATGGCAGACTACTGGTTGACACAGTAATGCTTGTTCTCACCAACGTCTTAATGCAGTTCAATGGCAATCTAGCCAGAGACACTGTGGACCCTGACAGCATGTTTCATTCCTGAATTCACTCTATGTGATATTAAGCTCCCCCTGGGTTTATCCCATGCAAGGAAAGGGCTGGACACAGTCATTCCGGCTCTCACAAGCAGGTAGACTTTACACATATCTTCAACTCTTCCAGCAGAAAGTGTAGACTTAAAGAAATGTTCCCCACCTATTATGTTGAGACGTCCAAAATGAATCCCCCAGTCCCAAATATTCAGACTCATACTACATAGAGTCCAAGTACCATATGTGTGCCACACAAGCACACACACACACACGCACCCACACACATACACACACACACTAGACATGAACCTTGGATTCAGTAAAAGATTCTGAGACTTCACATAACCGCAGAAATTTAAATGGAATGATTAGCAGAGAGCACTCACTATGACATAAAGAAAAAGGCCTAGTCACTCTAAACATTCACAAAAGATGGCATGCTGCCACAGCACCATTATTTGTCTCACCAAGTGCATGAACATGAGCTCTATGACTAATGTGATGGCACACTTGATGCACTTATCAGGTCACAGAACTTGCTCCGAGCCTTCCATGCATCGCCAACAATCCTCTCTTATGGATAATGTTGGATATTTGTCACATCCCACCTGATCAGCTATTTTGAGACTAGATCCTACTTTAATACCACACAGTTATGTTTTTGGCCTGGTCATGGGACAGGAAGATCACTGGTGTGCTTCTGAGGGATGCTCTACTTTTCTCTTTCCATAGGTCCCTGGAGTTGTATTTTATATATTCTGTGGCAGTGCACTGGTGTTTGCGCCTGCATTAACATAACCTACATATCACATAAGGGGACATGAAGCACTATGTGTGCTGATCTGTGATACCAATTTCTAGGTGTGGGTAAAAACCTTTGCTCTGCCGGAGGATTTTGAGGAGTTTTGCCCACTCTGAGTTCCGCTTGGAACACATAGTTCTGGCAAAACTCAGCAAACCACTTTGTGGCAGAGCTTTTTCTCACATGCGGCTCCACAACGTCACATTGGCAAGTGAGAATTTGCATCCCATAGTACGATTTTTGGATGCTAGAATGCCTCCTGGTGGGATTTCTCAACACAGGTGGTCACAGCAAGTCATGCCAGTTCACGTTGAGAAAGTTCTCTAGCAGTCAATCTATCTGAGTGGCAGAAAGAAGCAGGACCCTATGGTGTACCACGTGGTGCCATTTGTGCTGATTTTAGAGTGTGAACAAGCTCCTGGTGCAAAAAATCAGCACAAGCAACTTGATGTGCTGAATTCCGCTTGTTCCTGGAACTCTGGGGTATCTTGCAGAGTTTTTATATTACTCTGTGGAATTCCGTGGCATGAAACGTTATGAGTTCTGTCCACCCCAACCAATTTCTTGGCTCCAATTTGGGAATGTCATTATTCTTCTGTATGCCCCATATAACAGGTGGAACATGTGCATAGCTAGCAAGGTTCCTGGGATTTTCTTAAAGGAAAGTTTATGAGTCAAGCCCAGCTGCTGGAATGTGAGTCAGGTTAAATTACGTTATGTTAAACGTTAACGTTACGTTACGTTAAAATTATTTGTATCGCGCACTATCACCAACGGTTTCTTGGCGCTCTTTGACAGGTACAGTGATCCAAGGCGAGGGAGTTAGTAATAGGTGGATTGGAAGAGCAGGGTTTTTAATAGTTGCGGAAGTTGTCATAGTTGGGGCATAGATGAAGTGAGGGTGGCAGGGAGTTCCAAGTGGAGGGGGCCTGAACAGAGAAGCTCAAACCACCGTGCCTTTTCCTTTTAAATTTGGGGACCTCAAGGAGATTAAGAGATGCTGAGCGAAGAGCTCTAGAAGGGATGTGACGAGTCAAGACCGAAGAGATAAACGCGGGGGCTGCATCCGAGAGGGCCTTGAAAGTTGAGCATGCCAGTTTGAAGGTGCAGCGTTTGGAGACAGGGAGCCAGTGCAGACTACGGAGGAGGGGAGTGACGTGCTGATGTTTAGGCTGGCGGAAAATCAGGCGGGCAGCTTGATTTTGCACCAGCTGTAGTCGGTGGAGGTGGCATGCAGGAATCCCCACGTACAGCATGTTGGCATAGTCAAGCCTGGAGGTGATGAGCGCAATGATAACTTGAATCAGGGCTTCTCTGGTGAGAAACCTACTGATCTTGCGGATCCACCTGAGGTAGAAGAAGCAGGCTGAGGTGACCGCGTTGATTTGCGGTCTTATTGAAAGGTCTTCAGAGATGATCACCCCCAGACTTTTGACTGAGCTCACTGGAGTGGGTGCTGACCCCAGAGATGTTGGCCAGAAGGTGGAGTTCCATGGGTGAGTGGGGCCACCCACCAGAACGAGCTCAGTTTTAGTGGGGTTCAGCTTTAAGTGGCTGTGGTACATCCACTCAGCGATGGTCAACATGGTGGACTGAAAGTTAAGACGGGAAGAAGGGAGGGAGTCAATGGGGAAAATTAACTGGAGGTCGTCCGCGTAGTTGAAAATTGTGACCAGGGAGTTGCGGAGGGAAACTAAGAGGGGTTGCAGGTGCAAATTAAATAGAAGGGGGGATAGTGCAGAGCCCTGTGGGACACCACAGGAGAGGGATGTGTAGGGTGCAGAAAAGGTGGAGAGGTGAACAGACTGTGATCGCTGGTGAAGGAAAGATCTGAGCCAGTCAAGGGCCACTCCCTGTATGCTGGCATTGTGGACACAGTCGATCAAGATGGTATGATCGACCGTGTCGAATGCCGCCGAGAGGTCTAATAGGACAAGGGCCTGAGAGGTGTTTTTGTCAGCGCCCTTCCTAAGGGTGTCCATGACTGCTACTATGACCGCCTCAGTGGAATGGAGGGGTCTGAATCCAGCTTGTTAAGGGTCCAGAAAGGAGGATTTCTCTATGAAAGAGCTCAGGCAGCGGGTGACGTGGGTCTCCAGAATTTTTCCTAGGTAGGGGAGGAGGGAGATGGGTCTGTAATTGCTTAGTATTGTGGGATCCGCGTTGGGTGTCTTTAAAATAGGTAGGACGGCCGCTTGCTTGAAGGAATGTGGGACCTCCCCAGTAGCAAGAGAGTTGTTAAGTAGTGCTAGAGGGGGGACTGGACACGCAAGAAAGGCTTCTCTCAGAATCTGCGGGGGGCAACAGTCATTGGGGGATCCCGAGCTGACTTTGCGAAGAAGTGAGACCAATTCTTGTGGGGAAATGGGAGGGAACTCCGTCAAGGTACTGGTATTCCTGGGGGGAAGGGGAAGAGGAGTAGGGGACGCCGGGGACGGGATATTGTTTTTTATGGTTGTGATTTTCTCTAGGAAGTGGGAGTTTAGCGAATCGCACAGGGTTTGGGTAGGCTGGGGTTGGGGGGTGACCCTATCAGGCAAGGAGAGCTCGTTGACAATTGAAAAGATGTCCTTGGTTTTGTTGTTTGAGTCCAGTATTTTTTGAGAAAAATATGCCGTCTTGGCTGCCAGGATCGATTGTTTATAAGATTTTAAAGAATCAGTGTAAGCGAGTTTGAGCTGTGGGTCATAGTTGCGACGCCAACGGCGTTCAGCTTGCCGCAGGGCAAGTTTGTCCGCTTTGAGTTGGTCCGTAAACCATCGTTGTGCGTCGTGGGGGCGCTTAGCTTTGATCTTTTTAAAAGGGGCCACTTTATTGCTAGCCTGACGTAGCCATTCATCGAGATGATCAGCCTGATCCCCTAGCGAGGTCGAAGACGTGGGTGCAGTAGAAGCCAGTAAGTCATGAAATTCAGGCAGATTGGCTCTTTTCCAATTGCGAGCCATGGGATTCTTGGCACGGGGGGGAGGACACAAAGTGTGCAGATGTAATTGAAAGGAAATGAAGTAATGGTCGGACCAGGAGCAAGGGAGGACTGAAGGAGGTGAAATGTCGAGGTTAGATGTCCAGACTTGGTCAAGGATATGGCCTTTATGATGGGTAGGGGTATGAACGTGTTGGAAAAAGTTCATGCTTTTTAGGAGGTCTGTGAATTCCAAAGACGAATGGCTTTCATGGGCATCATGGGCAAATTAAGCATAATGGTTTACAAAATTATTCAGGCTAACCCTCGCTGAGTCAAGCTGACGGACGTTAATCCAAAAAGAGAAATCAAATCATCATTAATCAATATTATGTGTGTCAATGAAGAGAGTTTGAGGAAGATTTCAAAAATGTATTAATTCAAAGATTTTAGTAAGTTATATTTATTTGCTCAATTTTATTCATCAATAATTTTAATCAAATAATTTAAATATAAAGCATTCATAATTAAAAAGTGCATTCCAAGAAGAAAATCCTTATTTTAAGAATAAGAAAGGTGTTAGTTAGAACTCATGAAGAGCTCTGTGTTTAGACAGTGAGTGCAAGCATAACGCTTCATTAAATTTAATTCAGTAATATGAAAAATATTAAAGAAGAACGTCCCTTAAAGAGAAGTCCGAGAAACTCAGTAAAGTCTCAGACCAATATAGCACAGGGTCTACGGCAACAGGAATGGTTTTCAGTCAAAGCTCTGTGGACAAATAACTGTGAATAAGAGCCAGCATAAGAGATGTGCAAAGGGAGGTGAGGAGAGAAGGAAGTCATAACCTAAACTCGGAACTCACACCTATATAAACAACACATTCTGATACAATCTGCAACAGTTGCCTTTGCTATCTTTTTCCATCCAATCGCCGTTTTCCCGCATTAAATTTGTTGAAACTCATATCGAACAGTGTCTGAGCTTTCTCATATATACTTGTACCAGTCTATCCTTCAAAGTAATGTACGTTATACAGAAGTTTATACCTCTTTTAAAGAAAAATGAACGTTACAATGACATGATTTGAAAAGGAAATACGAGTAAGTTTAAGAGGTCAACACTCACATTATTTTGCTCATTCCTCATATAAGGTTGTATAGCTTACATTTAAAACTAAACTCCTAATCAATCCTACCAATAAACTTCTAGTGAAAAAGCAACATTTCTACAAAATATGTAAATCATTTTATAAAATGTTAAACTTATTATAAAATAGCATCTTTTAGTGAGGGTCAAGAGTACACATTTTTGCTATATCTTCATTTAACATGGTCTCACAAAAATCTGTGTGCGTCATCATTTCTAAATGAGTTACTTTTGACATTGCAATTGTATAGTAAGCGGATTAGCATGAGTGAGAGTACAAGATGTGTACATTTTCATTGCTTTAAACATGTTCTATTATTTTTGCCTGAAGGTCAGTTCCTGCACGTTTATTAAAATCTATATTAGTGCATTTTATTTAAATGCTCTTATAAATCCCCCCTCTAATAGTGTCAACCATTATAATTTCCTACACATATGAGCTGAATTTTTCAGAGGCTGCTCTCATCATCAGTTGAGTCCTTCCATTTTCTTTTCAAACTCTCATATTGTTTTGCCTTATTGTAATCTTGATTAATATGTTCATGCAATTCTAATTCTCTTTCTATTCTTTTGTTAATTTCTCTGCTTTTTCTTCTGTTAATGCAATACCTACAGCCTTTATAAAAAGCAAATGTAAGCAATAAACAACACCCAAAAATTAATTTTTGCATAAATATTGCCTACAGGATTCCTCCTCCCATCAGTTGCAAACCAATTGATAAATGTTGAGATTCCCTTTCCAAACTTTTCTAAAACACTAAGGGCCAGATGTAGGTAAACACATTTACCGATTTTGAAATACCGAATATTACCGAATTTTACCGATTCGGTATTTCAAAATCTGTAAATGGGATGTAAGTACCAACATCTGGATTTATTACCGATTCCTTAAAAATTCGGTATTTACCGATTCGGTAAATACCGAATCAGTATTTGCTATTGAATCCTATGGGCCTTGAAGCCCATAGGATTCAATTCAAATACCGATTCGGTACTTACCGAATCGGTAAATACCGAATCGTCAAGGGTGCAGGGGGTGTCACTTTGACACCCTCTAGCACCCCCTCTAGCACCCCCAAAACGGGCATGTGTGCAATGTGGCACGTCTGTTTGTCACATGGCACATGTGTACATGCACAGATGTGCATGTACACAGGAATCGGTATTTTACCATGGATTTGTATTCCATGGTAAAATACCAATTCTGGAAGCCATGTGCCAATGGAAAATTGGCTACACACATTTCAATCTTGCATTTTCAGTAAAATTACCGAATCGGTAAAATTACCGATTCGGTAAAATTTCCGAAAATGCATCATTTAAGAGCCCCTACATGTCAATGGCCATTTACCGGTCGGTAACGGACGAATTCGGCTACATCTGGCCCTTGGTACCTCTAATAATTTTAATTCAGGATGCAGATTAGAAATGTTCTTTCCATATTCTTTAATTTTCATAATCTCATCACGTGTTAGAGTGGGATTTCTGCATTCGGCAGACTCCACTTATTCTGTGAATAAAATGTCTAATGCTAATCTGTTTTGTAAAACCACTGATCTGATTGCCAAAGTTCTGTGTTTACTACTAGAAAAGCTCCATATGTACTGATTCCCAGCTTGTTGATAACAGTTGAAAGTTTTCTGATTTTTTCACCATTCACAATGACTCCCAGGGGTGGAGTTATTACTCCAAATATGTCAACATCCAGTTGGCTTGCATTTTGGGTCCTATCCATATATCTGTGTTCAGGTGTCATGATCAAAGCATCTATACTATATACAGGATACATTTTCAGAAGTAAAACAGCAAAATAACAAATAACATCCCAGTCAGCAGGCAGCTGAAAGTATGTGTGTTGTCCACAAACGTAGTAGACTTTAGGAATAATCATTCTTGCAAAATTTGCCATTCCCCTTCCATGAGTTCAAAGGTATGTTTACAGCTACTAATTCCCACTGGTTAAGCTCCTCTTTTAATTGGGGAGAGGATGTGAACTAACGGCTAGGGCGGTGGATCTCAAATCTGGGGAACTGGGTTCAAGTCTCTGCAATAACTCCCAATATCCGGTGATTCTGGATAAATCACTTAATCTCCACATGCTTAACAAAAATGAATATGTCCTTGTATGACGTAACTGGTTCTCATGTAAAACGCTCTGATACCTGATACCCTTGGGTCAAGTTCGCGCTACATGAAACTCTCCCCCAAAAAATACACAGATTTTCCCCTTTTGTCTTCTGTCTAATTTTAATATAGCATAAATCATTTTCCTCTCGAAATCATCTTCTTTCTCCCAAACATTTTTCAAAACATCTTCCTGTCTATTCTTACTGTGTGTAATCATTTTGTTTCTCCCGTCTAGTGTCACAAAGAATACATTTTCTCATGGTCTCATTAAGTAGGTTAAATTGTGTTCATCAGCCTTAAAGTTTACTATTAGATATTAAGGTCTAAAATAATACCACCTGTGTCCATGTCTTTTGCTTGTGAATGTAAGTTCATGCATTTCTGTAATTGCACTCTTAAAAGAATTACATCATAGTTAGAATACAAATAAAATTGTCCACAGCCTCAGCCATTAGTTCACATCCTCTCCATCTGCATTATAATTCACCTACACACTAACGTGAGCAAAAAACAACATGATATTAAGTATGACAATTGAAGATGGTGATGAGTCATCTCTTCTGAGAATGATGAAGACAAATGGGCACACATGTAACAGTTGTTTGTGTCCATAGCTTGTATGTATGCTAGAAGTAACCTGTAATAAACATTCATAGAGTAATCCTCTGCTTTATAATTCATGAAAGATGCGTTTAACTTTGTCTCTCCTATGGGGTATGTATCTGTCTCGGGATCAGATGTTGATCTGATCTCCTGATCTGGAGTGAAATAATATCCTACTAATACTATTATTATTAGTAAAACTGTTACTAAAAATGGGATGTATGATGGAACCGTGACTGCTTTAACAACGAATGCCTGTACAACAACGCTGGAACAGCAAATTTGTTTTTACAACTATAGTCTTTACAGCGACTTGTTTTAACACGAATATGCCTTTACCACAAATGCCTTTCTATATATCAGTATCTATATCTATAATTATATCTAGATATATAAATAGATCTAGATATTACCTACTGGCAGTCACCAGTTGGTAGTTATAGTTAGGATGTAGTTTTCCATAGGAAGAGTGTTTTTTCATTTGCCAATAACTTTGGCGTTATTTGACGAATCCTTGCAAAATTTTCAAAACTAATTCGACACTCACTTCAGCTGCTGTCTTGAAAGTTTCAATGTTATCCATCTAGCAAGGGAGGAGAAAAAGGGGGGGGGGTCCAAAAATGTGTTTTCCCAGTGTTAATTTCCAGAGGAACTTTAGACAAGGCTACTGCCCGAACTGCTGAATGGAATTACATCAAATTTGGCAGAAAGGTAGCTGTTGGTCCAGAAAGCGACCTTTTTGTGAAGTGGTGTAAATCTGTTCAGTAGTTGCTGACATATTTAGAGATTTTCAGATATACAACTGGAGACGCAAAGGGTTTGTGACCCCTCCGATCTTGTGCTGAGATCTGATTGGCTGCTAACACTTCAAACTCGGAAGTGTTGGCATCAATCTTGTGACTACCCTGAGGACCACCACCTCCTCTGGCTTATTTTTTTTCACGAAGTGGAGTTCTCTCAGACACCCCAAGCCCCAAGGACCACCACCATTTAACCTGAAAATATTGCTGGAGGTCTCATTGTCCCCCTCCTCTTGGCTTTAACTTAAATGAATGGGGGGCTGCATGGACCACCCCAGCTCTGGTGACTGCCACCTCCTTGGGGCTTTTGACAAATTGAATGGAGGGGACTTAGTGTTGGAACAGAAGGGGCCATGCGGGCACCCTCCTGGAGCCAACATGGCCCAAGGGACCGCCACCCCCAGGGCTGGCTCTTCCAATGTCCTGGTGTGCAGAGCCTCAAGACATAGCTGTTTGCTATGGATTGGAGGGAGCTTTACCGGTCCTGCCAAGCCATAGCAAACTGTGATACACTTCTAGCAAGTGAGAGCATACAAAATGCTTTTGATTGCTAGAAGTAGAGCAAAATTGCTTTTGCACAGAGGGAGTTGCATATTCAGCAGCTCCCTAACTGTAAAAGCAATGCTGCCTCCTGCAGGAGTCGGGGAGTCGGCAAGGACCACAGAGGCTTGAGGATCCCCCTGCAGTCCCCAACAGAGTGGGTGCCCTGGGTGTTACCAGGGCACCCACAATAGAACTCAGGCCCCGGGGGATGGTGTCCCCAGGGCTGAAATTGGCCCATGGAATGGGGCGCTCAGCCTCCCTCTCTTCAAGTTACAACATTTTTTTTAAAAGGCCAAGCTGTGTTACCTTCAGTAAGTCCCCAAAAAGCGGGATTGCTGAGAGGACTTCAGAGGCCACACCCCCTTTCTCCACAAGTCTGTAAATGCACCTCTTGGTGTACTGCTGGTTGGAGGAGGAAGTTACCTTGGCTACAGAGGGTCCTTGGGGGCCAAGAAGCCCTCTGGTTACCTCCAGTATGTCCAAAACATCGGGATTGCTAAGAGGTCTTCGGAGGCCGTGTCCTCAGTCTCCACCGCTCTGCAAGCGCGCCTCCAGCCACACTGCTGGATGGTTGATGGTCCCCCTTGAATGCTGAGCATCCTTGGGGCCCAGACGCCCTCCTGTTACCTCCAGTAAGGCCGTCATAGCAGGATTTCTGAGAGATAGGTAGAGGCCAGCCCCCTTTCTCCTCCAATCTGAAAACACGACTGAGAGTTAAAAAAAAAACATCGAAATTCACTTACAAATCCAAAGGTTACAGGGATGTTTTAGTTAGGAAATAGAATTTGAAAAACCTTTGAAATTCACTGAAAAAAACAACATTTTTAGGGATGTTATAGTTAGTCTCAGATTTTACTCGTACAAAACCAGTGAAAGTCAGCAGTTATAGTTACCTAAGCTAACTGTAACTTACTCCTGCAATGCACTGCTTATGACCTCACATAATGCATCATTCATGACATGGTTAATGACATCACTGAAGACATTACTGATGACACCTCAAATTACATCACCAATGACATTACTGATGGCATCACTTATAGAACCACTCACACACCCATACAACCTCGCATATGCCCTATCAGATACCCACACAACCACTCACATACCCATTCATAGACCCAAACCAGTACTCATACATCCACTCAATCACTCACTCATACCACCACTCACACACCCATTCACCCACCCATTCAGCTACTGATACAAACAGTCACTCACTTGTGCAGCCACTCACACAGCCACACACTCAGCCTTACAGCTACTCACATACCCACCAACTCAACCACACAGTCCCATACACATCTCTATTCAAAAACTTTATTTGACAATTAAGTCATAAAATCCACAGTTTTTCAATATAAAATCCATTAAAAACAATACAATAAATATTAAGAAAGGATTAAACTACTATAAACTATTGCCGAATTTCATTTTTCACAATTTTATAAAATCCTAAAATGCCCATCATTTTTTATACAGTCCATGGTAATATTGCACGAAGTTCATACAAATAAAGCATCCCCCATAATTTTCAACTTATTAAAGGTGATAGATACTTAGTATTCAGGTCTCGGCCGCAATTACTCGCATACGAATTACCCATGCCCATTTAAAAAATTTGGCCAGAGCAATAGCAATTGGGGGACTAGAGTCTGTACATAGGATTCTTAAAGCCTCTGCATATCTGCGTATGCCAAGCAGTTTACAAATTGGCTTAACCCACATAGCTCTGGGGGCAGAATACAAGGGACAGAAAAAAAGGAGATGACTTATTGTCTCTCGTTCCTCCCCACACTTAGGGCATTTATCCTTACCGTTTTCACCTGCCCATTTAGCTGTAAAAGATCTAACTGGAAGGGAGCCTACTCTAAGCTGAAAATAGAGTTTGTGGTCCTGCTGTTTCTCTATGGCATCCCAATATATTTCCAGCTTCGGTTGGGCCTTAAACTCCAGAAAACGACCTGTTAGGTGTGAGGAGAGACCCTTTGTACAAACTTCTGCATTCACCATCTCCCAATACTAATCTTTCAGGATTTTCATGGAGGGGAATGCAGCATTTACCGGGTCATTCCATAGTTCCCTCATTCCCAATCTAGTTAATAGGGTCCGAATGGTCTTCAGCCAGTGTATTTTTTGACAGACATCCTTAGCCATTATCTCCCTCAGGCCCTGTGCATAGTGCTATAGCTCATCTGTGGTCCATAGATGGCGCCAGTACAATAAAGGCCGCAGAGAGGCAAGATCTTGGACCGCTTTTTTCCAAGATCCCACATAAGAGGTGTTGAGGTGGTACTTGTAGGAACGCTAGCTGCTTTTTGCAGAAATTCATTTTCTGCTAGCGTCAGATTTCTCAAATTCTGAAACCCCCAAAGTTCGGCACCATAAAGGGCCGAACTTAGCACCTTCATCCCATAAACTTCCAATAATGGGCTAATGGGTTTTGTTGTTGAGGAGTTAAACCTTTTCAGAAGAATGCCAGCCTGCTGGCGGAGCTTCAACACTGCAATGTCTAATTGGCTGGTCCACCCCAGATCTCTCTGGAGGGTAACCCCCAGATAGGTAAAGGCATCAACCCGCTCCAACGGGCAGCCATTCATATATATCATCCCTCTGAAAGGTCTAGCAGGGCCAAAGGATGTTCGCCCACTAAGAACCATAAACTTTGTCTTTGCCGTATTTATTTCGAGGCCTTTCTCCAGACCAAAATCTTCAAAGCACTTTAAGGCGCGCTGGAGCCCACTTGGCGTTTTTGACACTATCAGGGTGTCGTCCGCGAACATGAGGATCGGGACCCGCTCACCACACATCGCAGGGGCATCAGTCGGGATCAGGTAGAGGAACTCCGCCACCCCATTTACGAAGAGCGAGAACAAGGTAGGCGCCATGACGCAACCTTGCCTCATTCCCCGCTCAACAGGGAAGGTTTCCGTGACCTCTCCCTGACGACCCCACCGAACCCGAGCGAACGTATCCTCATGTAAGTGGACAATTACGCTCAGCAGCTCGGGTGCCATCCCTAGCCCTGCAAGAACTTGTCACAAGATATTACGTGGAAAAAGATCAAAAGCCACCCTTAGATCGACAAAGACGGCATTCAGGGTGCCTTTCTCCAAAGCCACAGTACGCCAGAATAACATAATAAACCGAAAGACCTGATCTATGGTGCTTGTTTTCAGGCGAAAGCGAGCCTGGAGGTGACTCAGAATGTTATCTTCATCCATCCAGGACTGGATTTTTCCCAATACAAGCCGCCCCACAATTTTTTGGATAGAGTCAATCAGGCTTATTGCCCTATAGTTACCTGCTGTCAACTTATCCCCTTTTTTATACACTGGCACTATTGCTGCACCTTTCCATGATTTAGGTACTTCCATGCCTTGGGCCTTGGCATTTGCCACATACAGAATATAAATCAGCCAGTGGCCTCTATTGTTTAAAAATAGGTCGGCGGGGACACAGTCCATGCCTGTAGCACGTCCCTCATTGTCTCGGTCTAGTGCCCTATCCACTTCTCCTACAGTGAAGGCGGCCTCATTGTAAAAAGTATGGACAAACACCCCCTCACTATTACCAGCTACACTACTATTGGGGCCTAAAGTAATCAACCCATGAGTTTCGATCAACATTATTGTGAGGGCTCTCTCTGTGCCCTCCCCTCTCCCATTTCAAAATATTCCAAAAGAGTTTGGGTTTTTTAGCCTTGCACACCATTTTAAGGTCTTGCCACCTACTCTCTTCCCAATCCTTTTTTGCTATATGTTGCTTATGCCTATAGTTTGCACGGGCCACCTTTATTTTGCTTAAATCTTTAGTCTTTAATGCATGGCCTAACTCACCACTAGCTTGGCGGCAGGAGCCATCATACCAGCTCTCCGCTTTTCTAGTTTGGGTTCTATTACCTAAGCTAGATTTACAGAAATATAATTTCAGTTTGGCAAACAACCTGTCGTGAGCCTCTATCAAACGTTTATGGGAAGGTCCACACAAGGTGGCCTCTTCCATAGATGCTAATGCTCCTTCCAGATCTACCTTAATGTCAGCAATGATTTTCTGGTGTCCCACAACCTGGCACCACTTAAGGTGACGCTCGTCGTTTGACAATACAAAATCAGGGAGAATAGTTCCCCCAGAGGCCTCATCCACTTTGTGTAGTCCCAGATTAAACACTGCGGCCAGGGGATTGTGGTCACTTTCAACGCGAACTACTACCTCCATATCAAGAAGAGTAGACCACAGCTTAAGTGGGACAAGTAAGTAATCAATATTACTTGCCCTTACACCATTATCAAAAGTTTCCTTTCCCATCTTGTCTGACAATGTGCGCCCATTGGCAGCCCTCAGCTGGTTCCCCATACAGAGGCCCTTCATCTGTATCGCGGCCTCTGTCCATTTTTTTATAGGTTTGATACCCAGATGAGGAACTCCCAACCTACGATCCTCTTCCTCTGTTAGGTGCGTATCATCCAGACCAAGGGGTTCAAACCTGGTGTTGAAATCTCCCGCAATCAGTGGCAATATATGGGGGTGAGTTGCCTGCAGCAATATATCCAATTCTGTGATAACAGCAGATTTCTTGCCACCAGGAAGCCCCCTTGCGTAAACATTATAGATATCAATTAATACGTTTTCTTGGAAGCTGAGTCTAACGGCAAGAATATCGCTACTCGTCACAGGGAGCAACTGAATATGACATTTGAGACTCTGCCTGACCCATATCACCAGGGCCCCCATAGGACGCCCCTGGCGTTTATTGACAGCCGGAACAAAGAAATTCAGATAACCCACTTTAAATACGGGATCAACCGCCCAAACCTCCTAAAACAGGCAAAAACTCAAATCGATTAATAAATTCCCGCCAAACAGGCGAATTGAGTTTTGTCTCCACACCCGCCACGTTCCATGAAATTAGAGATGTCTGACATACTGGCCCATTAAAGATTGAGCTCGAGACTCCCCCTACAAGAGAGCCACTAGGGCCTTGGTATGCAGAAACCAGACTCTCCAATGGGCGAACCTCATTATCCACCTCTACATTTACAGCACATATAGCATTTTGACCACCATCGTCCTCCCCCACATGCCTATTGCTGTGTGCGGACACTAGCCCTAGCCTCAGACCAACCGCCTCCCCAATCCCCCTACTCTACTGCATGAAGCGGGCCTTATGTGTGCATGATGTCAGTCACAATCCCCCAACCCCGACAGAGCCTGGAATCTATTAAACAGCCTTAGGTTCCCCAATGGGCAGGGGTTTGGTGTAGTACCCTGTGGAAAAATATCCTTCTCAAAGGAAACTGGAGGGCCATAAAAGTATGCCAGGGGGAGAGCTTGGATCCCAGGGGAGTGATCTTTTTGTGGCCAGTTACAAATGTGATTGACACATCTCTGGTCTCTAAAATTAATAATAATACAATCCCCTGCCACAGTCTTACATCCCCTTCCTATCCAGTTAACTCTCCTAACACCCAGGATCTCTGCTCGCATATTAGTTGGCAATGGTTGAAACCTATTAAGCCAAAAAATACACTTGTGCTTAAGGTCTAAATACGATTCCTGCTTACCCTGGGCTACTGGTGGAACCCCAACCAAAACTACCACAAATGGGGCTGATTGGGGAGGAAGATCAATAAAAGGTAAAGGGGGGTCATTGTGTACCCTAGGCAAAGGAGGCATATTTTGCTGTCTAGCTTCCCTACTGCCACCATCTCCCTGGGTTAGCATATTACTCCCTGTTAATGTGCCAGCCCCTGTCTTGTTTCGAGCCGGGGGTAAGACATTGATTACTGTGTTGGCCTGGGGAGTTCTATTAGTCTGTGCTATACTACCACCCCCTGCAGAAACAGGAGGCCAAGGGATAGCAGGGGGCACCCCTTTACCAGACTGGATAACATTGTCCCCCCCGCTATCACAACACCAATACTAGAAACAGTTATGCTATGAGCTGATGGTGTTTTCGTCCGACCAATTGTGGCACTGTGCCTTTGTCCTGTTTGTTTTTGGACTTGTGCAAGTGAAAGTTCAAAACACACCAATCTATTTTCTATAGAGTCCAGCCGATCATGTATTGGGTGGCATATCTCCTTAAAAAGGCCCTCCAGTCTTTTCCAGAACAGAGGGCCCAAGTCTAGGTGTGTTTCCTCCCCCGCCATTTCCAAGTGGCTACAATGGCCATCTTTGTTAAGCAGTCCAGGTTGTATAGAACTAATTGGTGGGATTACCACCAAGTCATCTTCGGGGACGGTGTTTTTTGCACTTTTAGATTTTCTCCCCCCAGCATGAGTTTGGGCCCCAGGACACTTTCTTTTTGCTGTCGCCCCCCCCCATTCTGCTGTGCCAATCCTTGTTTTGCTTGGCATGCAGACCGAGTTTTTATATTAGGGGATGGGGCTCTATCTGCATCACTGTCGAGACCCCTGATCCTGGGAGAGATGGCTCATGTATCCAGAATAATCACTGGCTGAGATGATAGGGTTCTCGCCTCCTCTCCCGACGAAGGAAGCATCCCCTGAGAGTCAGCTTGTTGGCTTGTTGGCGAACTAGCCCTTGCCAGGGGGCCCACGGAAGATCTTTTGTCAAAAGCTGTATCCAAGGAAAGTCTTTTCCTAGTGAGTTCTATATCCTTGGCCAAAGCTGATGATACCCTAATGAGGAAGTTATCTAATGTGCCCATGAGTGAGCCCCCAGTAGATTTCCTTCCAACTGTTCCTTCTTTCTGCATGGCAGCCATGCTTGCTAAGGACGGGGTATTATTCTAATGTGTTGACTTGCAGTATATATCACACCTGGAATCTAATGAAGGGCACTAATCTTATGATGATACAGCAGCTGTTAGAGGGGTGGCCTGTCCCATCCTTTTCCGGTCTGGAACGGGCGCGCCCTTGGCCCGGGCTTCACCAGGCTCGTCCCGCATGCGTCCAGTGAAGCAGGGCTCTGCGCTGCTTATATGCGCCTCCTGATGCTGGCACGTTGTCAGTAGAGCGTGCCGCCGCTGAGGCAGCCGGGATTTGTAGTCCCGGGGCGGTGGCGCGGTTGGCAGCATCCGATGACTCCTGGCGATGGCGGCGTCTAACCCAGGGCAAGTAGGCTACTTCTCCAGTGTCTCCCCCACTCAGCCGGGCTTTGCGCTGCTTATGTGCACCTCCTGGCGCTGGCGCGGTGTCAGTAGAGCGCTCCGCCGCTGAGGCAGCCGGGAATTGTAGTCCTGGGGCGGCAGAGCGGTTTGCAGCGTCCGATGACTCCTGGCGATGGCGGCGTCTAACCAAGGGCAAGTAGGCTACTTCTCTGGTGTCTCCCCCACTCCACCGGGCTCTGCGCTGCTTATGTGCGCCTCCTGGCGCTGGCGCGGTGTCAGTAGAGCGCACCACCGCTGAGACAGCCGGGAATTGTAGTCCCGGGGCGGCGGCGCGGTTTGCAGCATCCGATGACTACTGGCGATGGCGGCGTCTAACCCTGGGCAAGTAGGCTACTTCTCCGGTGTCTGCCATACACATCCACTCACTCACCCATACAGCCTCTCAATACAGCCACCCACTCACCCATGCAAGCACTCACATACCCATTCACACATCCAGACAAACAGTCACACATCCTCTCACTCACCCTTACAGCCATTCACATAGAAACTCACTCTTCAACACAGCAACTTGCGAGTCTTTTGTGACTCGCAATTTGAGAGACGCTATTTAGGATGTACAACATTGTATAACACACTGTTAGCGATTCCCAATGGGTTCGAAAATAGAGAGGCTCATAAATTTTAATGAGCCTCTCGCAATTTGCGACCCCATTGGGAATGGCAGGCCCTCCCAGGTATGGTGGCAAGCTGGACTCAGCAGACCACCAAGTCTGGGACTGCTTTTAAATAAAGCAATGTTTTTTTAAATACAGCCTGTTTTCCTTAAAGGAAAACGGGATGCATTTAAAAAAGAAAAAAATGAAACAAAGGGGATCCCTTCCCTTTTGCAAGCCCAATGCCACCCTCTTGAAGAGGGTGGTAAGTTGCGAGTGTTTCGCGTCTGCGATTGCAGACACAAAGCATTCTCACATAGGGTTGTGCTCGCTATTAGGAAGGGAACCCCCCTTTCTAAAGCAAGTCACAAAATGGGGTTTGTATATTCCCCATGCTGTTTTTGCATGCACAATGAGGTTCGCAAACCTGTTTGTGCATGCAAAAAATGATCGTGCATCTGGTCCCTAGAAAACTAATTTAACTTTTTAGTAGGTTAGTATATATGTTTAACACCCATAACCACTTAAAAACACTTACACTCACTTAATGATATCATCAGTGATGTACTTTGAGATGTCATCAGTGACATGACATGTCATGGAGGTCCTGCAAAATTCGATATTTACAATTATATTTCGGTAACCCCATGATCAGAAAGCACAAGCAGCATCCCAAACGAACAGTCTTGGTTAGGGGCGGCTAAGGGACCCATCAACAGTTTGAAAGCTAGAGCAGCGTGTGACGGTGTTGCCAGGAAAATGTCCATGGCCATTGAAACGGGCACCGGATGCAACGAAACAGAGGTTGCCCGTAGGTGAATTAAGCATGGCGAAAGGTTAGACAAAATTCAGCATCAAAAGTTGTAGCATTCCCTCGAGGTACAGCTGCAGCGATGCCTTTCCTGGAAGGACCTCAAATGGAGCAACTATTATGGAAAAGTAGGAATAGAACAATGATGCCACAAAGTAACATGAACATCAGCGGAAAACAACCGAACATGCTGGAAAAAATAAAATGAACAAGTTAAAAAAAATGTGCTAGGCCCATGGTATCAGACACAATAAATATTTGATGTATCAATCCACTGAAATGCAGGGGGAGATTTGTGTTTAGTAGTGACTGTATTTCTCTAGACGTTCTTGCCACCTGCATTTGGAAGGTTTCGCGTGCTGAAGTGAGAGTCACCTATTGTAGAATGAAACAATTGTGATTTCAGTTTGCTTAGCTTGTTTAAATCTGTTTTCAACATTGGATTGGAAGGCCATATCGAACTACCTACACTCCCATGTGGGGGTAGGACAGGATGTTGTTATAACAAGTAACTGACTGGGAAACAGGCACCACATATGAGATTTCCACCCGCAGCCCTCAACAGTCGTTATTATTAAGAACGGGATAGCATCCGTTCGAAAGCCATGTGAGAATGGGAATAATTGCGGGAACAGGAGTTCCTTTCAATTAACAAGTCAGATTTGGGGCTGAAACTACAAGCGCCTTGAATTTTTACTTGTTTACACACAAGGCAATGACCGGCAGTGAAGATACACTCTTTCCCCGTAAGAAAATGTTCTCCCTCAGCTCGTTGACATCGATATGTAAAAGGCAGGGACCATATCTCATATATGTAGCTTCTCCCAAGGGGTTTATATCTACCCATTGGGAAGTGTTTCATGCAGGCGGTGAACTGAAAGGTCAAAATGGGCAACGAGATAACCACATGTATTAACCTACCACAGAATGAGTTTCCGCAATAGTGAAGGGAAGTTGTTCAAGCTTTTCCATGTGTAACATTGTGTAACTAGCGTCTTTCAGAGACATTGATTGCTATTTGATTGTCAAATGAAATGGTAAGAACAATGTGCTAAAATTAAGGTAATTTCAAGGAATGCCTCAATTTTTAAGTGTTTCACTGATCTAACTTGATTCTGTCCATGATACAAGGTAGAAACCTCATTTTGTAGTATATGAATTACAGATGACATAACATTATCCAAAGTATAAATACAAGATGACAGAGTATTAATACTGTTGTCAACAACAGCAAGCACTTTATCTAAATTATCTTGATTAATTTGGCGTAAACGTACTGCAGCTTCTAGTTGCAACAATTTCCAAAGTTCACTGTAAGTAGCATAAACAAATCATTTCAAACGTGGGGATTTTGGACCTCAAAGGAAATCAGATATGTTTATATCTTTGGACAAGAGAGAAAGAGATGTTGTTTCACGGTTCATGCAAAAATAGGTCAACATTCGCCTATGGTGAACTGGCATATCAAGCAGCAAATATATTTCAATAGGATTTGACCACAGAATAATGCATTGGAGATTTTTTAAGCAAACTCATTCTTCTCCCTTTTCCCTGGGCATGTTATCAGCCTTAGAAATTTAGTTTGGATCAGAGTATAGCTCTGGTTTTCCTAGTGTTCTCAATGAACAGTTAACCTAATTTAACTAGGGAATGTCAAGCTCACAATCCAGGGCTAGATAATCGCTTAAAATCCTTCTGTTACACTCAAATTCATACTTGGTCCAAATTGAAAACCATAGAATTAAAGGATGAAATTGAATATGATCCAAAATATAGACAACCCCCAGTTCCTCATGCACAATCTCCATCTGTACACTTTGGGGTAACCTCAAGACCTTTCTTAATGATTTGTTCTCTGCCACCTAAATTGGGTAACAGTCCTTGTATCACCGGACCTCACAGCCAAATCTCGTTGTCGAAACACATTTAGCTTTATGGCAATTTACAAATGATGTGCTATGGGGTCGGCAGAATCACCTTGAAAACTCCTCAATACTGAGCGATAATCTGTTGAGGTACTGCGCCTGGGCATTCAGCAGAAATTGCTGATTCAGTTTGGTACCCAAGAGCAAATCCAGGAACTAGAATTTATCTACCCTGCTAATCTTTCCATTACAAATTGTTTAGTAGGTTATTTTTTTTATCAATTTTATTCATCATCAATAATTCAAATCAGATTAATATCAATACAATGCATAAACCATTAATAAGCATTTTCCATGAATGAAAAAATCACTATTCTAAGAATAAAGATAAAGGAGTCAGTTAGAACCCATAAAGAGCTCTATGTCAAGAGAGTGAGAGCAAGAATAAAGCAACGATAAATTCAATTCAGTAATGTGAAAAAAAATCTAAGAAGAATGTGCCATAAAGAAAAGTCCAAGAAACTCAGTAGCGTCTCAGCGCAATATAGAAAACGGGAAAGGTTCTCAATCAAAGCTCTGCGGACAAAAGTATGTGAATATGAGCGAGCATGAGAGGTTTGTAAAGGGAGGTGAAGAGAGAAGTCGTAACCTAATGTAGGGACACACCATAAACAACATATTTTGGTGGAATACACAACTGTGGCCTCTGTCATCTTCTTTCATCTAATCACCAAAAGATGTTTTCCTGGAAACCGGATTATTCCTCATCATATCTTCAAGAAGACAATGAACTATCAAAGATGTTAGTTAAATTTTGTTGAAACTAATATTGAACAGTGTTCATCTTCGCTTATGTCTGAGCTTTCTCACATATACTTATTCCAGTCTATCCTTCAAACTAATGTAATTTATGTAGAAGTTGAAACATCTTTTAAGGAAAAATAAACATTTTATAATGACATGATCTGAAGAGGAAATGCAATTTAGTTTTGTAGGCTAACATTAAGATTATTTTGCTGATTTCTCATATAAGGCTGCTATCAATAAGCTTCCAGTGAAACAGCACCATTTCTACAAAATGTGTGAATCATGCTATAAAATGTTAATCTAATTATGAAATAGCATCTTGTATTGAGGGACAAGTGTACACATTTTTGCTTTATCTTCACTTTACATGATCTCACTCTCACAAAAATCTGTGTATGTCAGCATTTCTAAATGAGCGACTTTTGAATTTGCAATTGAACAATTTGAAGCCTAGCATGTGTAAGTGTGGCGGCCATTACTTTATACATTTTCTTGTATTTTTGCTTGCATGTCAGTTTCTGCACATTTATTAAAATCTATATTATTGCATTTTTTTAAACACCCATTACAGCTGTGAGGAAGATGGCCAAGCTATAGTGAGCTCTGTCCAAAAGCTGATCTAAACTAGACCAAATGTACAGCTGTTATGACCCTTTACCTGGTTGTCACAAAAGTGCTACTTTTGAACTGCACTAAATGATGGAGAAAGTCTGCGTGAGCTGTATGTTACATATGCAAAGCCCATAGTGTGATCTTCACCTAAGCGCTGTCAACCACGGTAGGCAGCTGACAGCAAGCTCAAGATATAGCAGTGCTGAGAGGTGAGAGCGGGAGCGGAGGCCACATCAATGAGCTCCCTCACTGGCATACAACCCACATATAGTGTCCAAGCATGAAGGTGCTTGTGCCGTCATTGGGATCCCAAAAACGGTAGGCCTTGGCCCATGAATGTTTGTCTTCAGAAAGCGGCTATACCAAAACCACACTGCCATAGTGAAGTGAAGCTGTTTCCTATCCGAGAATATCAAAATTGAAAGAGTCATGGGTGCCTCATCACTAATTGTTTGTGTTTCCTGTTAGCCTTAGAAACACTAGTTATAGACATCCAATGCTCTACAAAAATTAGTATTGCCCCCAGTTGGTCTTGTATTGGTCTTCATATAGCATAAATCCACGGGGGACTGTACGCAGTCAAGCGATAATCTTAGTGCACATCAAGTGGAGATTACACAAACTCATTATATGTATTTTAGGCACAAGATGCAAGGTAGTTTGTAATTCTGGAAGTATAAACAAGGCAGAGATTTGAACATGAAGCTCCAGGTTTTAAATTTGACAGCTCTAACCACTAAGGCACATCTTCTCCCTTGTCGCAACTTAATGCTGTATGCAGATGATATTCTGTTGAAATGAGCCGAACCAATATTTCCATACCAGCCCTAAATGAACTATCTCTGCTTTCTCGTCATTATCTGACTAGTAAATAAACGTGTCTAAAAGTGAATTGATGAAAATGACCACACTTACGACTGTGCAATCGGTCAGCTGCCAACCGTTTAAATAGATAAAAAACAACATGATATTCCCGCTGTAATAAAACGTGATCTAAACATTCTGAATAACCCAGTGCTAAAAGACACATCATGAAATGAGCAAACTATAACTTTCATTCTCGGGCAGTATACAGAAGACAAGAAAAATGATGGTGACTCCTTTTTACCTATGCGTTTAGCAGAATACTAATTAACGTTCCCCACTCTTAACTAATAAACATTCATAAACAAATTAAGGGTTATGTTTGTCAAGGTGAAATCCTGAAGATAGCGATGTCCAAACTACATGCAGCAATTTCTTCAGGAAGAATATGTATACCAAGGGGGATTTGGAGGGCAGCTGACTATAGGGAGGTCTGCCCCCACCCTAGTATTTTGGGGAAGTGGAGCAGCCAGACGACTGTTCGGGGTTTGGGCATTTTTTGAGCTACGTAGGTAGCCCAAGGGTATTTATGTATGCTGCCATTTTGCAGTAGCAGCCATCATTTTGTGTAGGTGACATGGTGACTGGTACTTGGGAGTTAGGGATTTTGTTGTGGTAGTAGCGTTGGGTGATTTCTGTTGGCTTATGGCTTTTCTGGAATTGGCATAGATTAGTAAAAAATATTGTGACTCACTTAGTCGGCATCCGCAGTGTTGAACAAGGACAAGGTTGCCCAGGTGATGAGGCTATTGAGGGAGGTAGGGCTCCTTGATTTGCTGGGGGAGGGGACACCGTCATATGGCTGCCAAAGGGGTTGAGGCGGGAGTGAGGTCTGCTCACCACCACATGGACCTCTGTGTCTCCACAGAGAGGTAGCCAAACGGGGCCGCTCCCACACATGTAGAGCAGCCCCTGTGAGGGCTGTAGTGGGAGCTGGGCTCTGGATATGTCCAGGTGGCACTTTGCCCCTCTAGGCGGCAGGCACAGAGAGCAGAGGTGCACATTTCTGCAGCTGATATCGGCGGTGAGCACAAGACCTCTCTGGAGCTGGGAGAGGCCTTGTCACAACTAAAACTGGGCAGGCCACCATGGACGTGCGTGTGGCATTGTTGAAAGGGAGGGTGTGAGGTTTTTGGGTTCTATGGGCAGGAGAAAGGAGCAATCAGGAAAACAGAGGGTTTACAAGGTGGGAGGGGAGGAGAGAGTATTGGAAGGTCTACAGGACGTCGCTGGGGATAGCAGCGATGAAGTTATTGAGGACAGAGTGATTTTCAGGCCATATATCAAGATTTGTTGGAGGAGCAGGCTAGCATGGGGGCACCTGGGAAGAGGATGGGGTCAGAAGGAAGACCCAGTGCCAGGAAAAAAGGGTGGTGAATCCCATGGATTGGGACAGTACTGCCTGACTTGTGAGGGCCCTGAATGGGGTCAAGTCAATGTGGGAGCAGGGTCCAAAGGGAGGGGTGAGCGTTGGGGGTCAGGTGTGGGATGATTAGTTGTTTCCTTCAGTGACAGTGGCCAACCTGGTATGGAGTGATGAGGATGAGGGTGGACAAGATGGGGGTATTGTTGACCCATACAGGCCCGAGGAGGGTTTGAGGGTGTCCAGTGCAGCAGGGAGATACTAACTGAAAGTATATGAGAAGCTAGGTCAAAAGGATGCATGGCAGGGGCTTTGGGGTAAGCAGGGGCTGATGGCCCAGTATTTAGCCATAACTACTGGGAGTTCAATGGTCCCACCTCACCCAGCATCAGTGGAGGTGTGGGCAGCTTCAAGCGATGAGTACAAGTTCTAGGGTTGCACAAGGAATGGGCCGTAACAGCACACCAGGTCTTTTTTCCTTATTGTTTACAGGGTGATGACATAGTTGAGGTAGCCGATTTGGGAGAGCTTAGTTCGACTTGCTGCCCTTGAGGAGAAGAAAAAGCCGGCCCCATGCGGCCAGCTGGATGGCGACGGTGGTGCAACAAACAGGAGGGTTAGGTACAGCCCCCAGAGGACCAGCACATGGGAAGATGTGTTACACATTGGTGGAGAGGTGGGTAGAGCAAGGTACATCACCACCTAAGTTAGTTTGTGAAACAATGGTGCAATCTGACAGACGTACGCAAGGGTGAATGAGCAATGAAGCCCAGCTGGTGGTTTGAGCGAATGCTGAACTATGAAGAAGAGAGTTTGAAAGTTCCCCTTAACCATTTGCCCCAGGTATTTTTCAAGATACAGGTGTATGACAGCAACAAGGAGGACAGGATGGAACCTGATGACAAGAAACGATAGTGAAGCAGTGGGCCCCCGGGCAGCCACTGACCTTGGTCCAGGTAAGATACCACAGGGTGGGGTGTATGCCCCAAATATGATCTCTTTGGGAGCCATAGGAGAGCGAGAAGGTCTTTATGTGAGGAACATTGGTGTTGGGACAGAAGAACATAATTTGTGCACAGGTTTTTCACTGCTGGGGCATGGGGACAACAAACAGGTGGTAATTGGGGATACAGGGGCTGGGGAACTGGTCAAAGAACAACCTGGGCCCTCCAACAAGGTCGCAGACAAGGGCAGAGGTGAAGGGCTTGGGGGAGACACAAAGGGAATACTGTGTTAGCATCTGGAAAGCCATGTAAACTGGACAGTATGGAGTTGAAAATCAAAAAGTTGTCTTATATGTGAACATCAAAACCATTAGGTGCTCACTTCATACTGGCTACAGCAGAGGGTGACAATAGAGAACTGGACGGCAGCATTTCTTATACATGCAAGTGTGTACTGTGAAAAGAACCCAGAGTGGTCGGGTACGTTATTCAAATATCGGAAAAATAATCAGAAAAAGCCCACTTAAATTATGGAGGTTACAACTGGACTCAACACAATGAAGAGTTCCGTGCCTGTATGGCAGTAGATCCAGAGGCACATTGGGGTGAACCTGACACTGACCTCTGGCAGCACACTATGAGCCCAGCTAAGTTCGGCCAAACTATTTTTACTGCTAGTGGTTTACCGATTATATACTGGACATTTTAAGGGCCCCCAACCACAGAGGGGTGGGGTTTTTGGGCAAAGGACCGAGTGGTCAGCATGGAGCGAGCTGGAACTTCAATAAGGGACTCTGCATGAGAAAGTTCTGTAAGTTCTGGCATGAATGCTCCAAATGCTCAGGCAGACATGCCTTAGTCAATTGTCTTGGGGCGGACGATCTATCCAGTCACTCGGCGGGACATGGACAGCAGCAAGGGGCCACTGGAGGGCAGCAGTAGGGACAGACAACTGGCTATAGAGCAGGGAGGGGAGGACACAGAACTGGAGGGAAGGGGTTGTACACCTATTAAGCTGGATAGATCAAAAATGTGACTGTCCCATTATGATCCGAAGGAAGACGCTAGGCTACTGTCACAAAGTTTTACTTGGGAAATCAGGCTGGGGTACGAAGGCCAGAGAGAGTGCTTCTGTGTTACTAATTTGAAATCAGCCAGCGAGCACAAACAAGTAGGGAGAGACAAATTGCTCAAGGAGGGTCAGGAGGGCAGGACGGCAGGATGGCAGGCCCCTCAGAGGACTGGCCTATTGAGCACATTATAGTGTATCTGACTAGAGTAGTGCCCAAAAAAGAACAGGGACAATTTAGGTTAATTCAACATCTCTATGGACCAGAAAGGTCCATAGAGATGTGCTATAATGTGCTTAATGTGCTATAGGATCATTTCCCAAAAAGCTCCTCCTTACATGAATGACCTAGCTATTCCCTATGAACCCAACAGAACTCTTCGCTCTGGGGGAACTGGCCTGCTCAAAATACCCCGTATCAGGAAAGCCAGAATGGGTGGACGTTCCTTCCGGGTTATGGCCACCAGGGAATGGAACGCTCTCCCTATGGGTATCAGACTAGCGGACTCGGAGACCACCTTCAGGAAAAGCTTAAAAACCCATCTGTTTTCCCTGTAAAACCCTACATTGGACTTTGACTTTTCTCCACAGCGCGGGGACACGCCGTGATGGCGTCACCAGGCGCTTTACAAGCTCCTTTGTTGTTGTTGTTGTTAAAGACAGTCAGTCACCATATTCATCAGTGGATGTAGCAATAGCTGTAGTGGAAAGACTGGGAAAGGAGGCATTTATTGGTAAGAGTTACTTTAAACCGGCTTTCTGTTTGTTGCCAGTACACACTGCCGACTTTCACCCGTTGGGCATACAATTTGAGGACAGATTGTATGTGGACATAGCACTTCAAATGGGTTGTTCCATTTCATGTGCTCTCTTTGAGTGCTTCATAACTTTTTTGCAATGGCTTTTTTCATGGTACACAGGTCATGAGCACATAACACATTACGTGGATAACTTTTTTGTGGGGAAACCCACTTCCATAGACTGCCAGTGCCTGCTGGTATTGAGATTGATTTAAGGGCAATAGAAACCTGATTACCAGAGGAGAAGAAAGTTACAATGTAGAGACTTCTGGACTCAATGTTGAGAAAAAAAGTCACTGTCAAAGAGGTCCAGGTCTTTCTGGGACATTTGAACTTTGCATGCAGGGTGATAAGAGTGGGGGGGGACATTCTGTGGGAAGTTGGGCTTGTCACTCTCAGGTTTGCCATTATCACACTATCAAATCAAGCTGTATGCAGGTGTCAAAGAAGACCTGAGAATTTGATGAGTTTTTCTAAAATTCTTTAATGGGATTCCCTTAGAATCTCTGATGGACATGGATTGGGATGTTCACATGTTTTCAGATGCAGCAGGGTTTTCTATTTTTGGGCTTTATTTGCAAGGGCATTGGTGTGCCGAGGAGTGTCTGCCGGAGTTGAAGCAGGGCGGCCGCAACATTGCATTCCTGGAGTTTTTTCCTTTGGTTGTGGCATTGGCATTATAGGGTCAGCAGTTGTCCCACAGGAGAGTTCTATTGAGATTGACACCATATTGGTGGTCCAGATGGCTAATAAGCAGTTAGTGAGGGAAACACAGCTGTGGAAATTGCTAAGGGTCTTTGTGCTAAAAAGCCTGTACCTTCATGTCATATTTAGAGGCAGGCAAGTACCAGGTGTGGACAATGACATTGCTGATGCTTTGTCTTGTTCTCAATGGAAGAGGTTCCATGGGCGGGACAATCATTTTGGTCAGTAGGAGAGAAAGACTGCTTCCTCTGGTAGCAGATTCTCTAGCAGTCTTGACGAGGACAGCTTATGCCCAGGCCTGGTCTGAATTTGTTAGGGTGTGAGACCAGGAGGAGGTCAAAGGAATGAGGTAGGACTGAAGATGTAATTCAATTCTCTCATAGAAAAGTGTCAGTCAAGGGTGACCATTTCGGGCAAATTTCCAGGCAGTGGCTTTATGGGCAAGCTTTTGTGGGTTTATGCCCCCTCCAGAGGTGAGCACGGAAAGAGAATTTTAGGAGTCTGGTTCGGGGAAGTTGGTTGCTTTGGTCCTAAGAGGAGGCCTATGATATTAACCATTTTAAGTGACGTGCTTAGGGTTCTTCCTGGTATTTGCCAGGTGAGACTGTTTTGTTCTCAGCCCTTATGTCATGGATGTTTTTTGTTTTTTGAGTCTCTGAGCTTTTGGTGGGTAGGGGGAGTATAAGCATTCTTTGGGAGGAGGTATGTCTGTATGAGAAAGGCCAGTGTGTTTGTCTCTAGAAATCCAAAACAGATCAAAGGAATGAGGGTGAGAGTATACTTCTCTGGGTATATCCTGTAGCTAAGCTTTGCCCATTTCACTGCGGGACAGCTCTTTGGCCTTGGTCAGTGCTTGGGAGGTAGAGAGTTTAACAACATCATGATGGTAAACAAGTTACCTCTTTTCAATTGCTGGCGATAATGCACAAGGTGCTGGCTCTTATTGACTTGGATGGCCATAGTTTCAGGACTCACTCTTTCAGAACATGTATGGCTGCAGAAGCAGGTAGATGGGTTTGGGCTCATGGACCATAACCAATCTGGTTAGGTAATTGGCCAATTGTTTCCAGCCCTTTGTTAGAGATAAAACAGGGGTCATGCTGAACACGTATACAGGTTGTCAACCTTTGTTTCGATTTACAGGTTCTGTTGCCGGACCTCAGGCTGCCAGTTTGAAGATATCGGTTGTGGGCCACTTGTTCATTAAGTGGGCAGAAAGACACACGATGTCCAGCAGTCAAGGTGGCGAATTTGGGTTTTAATGTTGCTATGTATTCAATCAGTTGGTATGGGAGAGGGGTGATGAGATGGAGGGAGCTCCTGACCTGTTTGAATCGTCTATTGATAGGGGGTAAATGTCCTGATATACTTCAGAGAGAACGATTTAGCACTTCAGAAAGGTCTGGCATTGATTAAATTCATGAAGGAGGACTTGAGGGAGATCCATAGGTTGTAGGCTGGTTGCCACGTGCTATATACTGAGGTGTCATGCCAGCAGCCATAGCTAGGGTCAGGAGGAAGTTGAACAAGGAAATGGGCTCATTTTGTAAGGATCTCGGTCTGGGCACAGCCAAGCATTCGGATCTTCATTATGAGGATATGGAATTTTTCAGAGGAGATGGGCTACATTTATCCTTCATGGTCATGGAATTGTACTTGTTGCAGTTGAAGTTGGTTTTGGCTAACGTTCTTATCATCTGTTCATTTTCTTTTTAATTCCCTAGGTGAAAGGGGGAGTGGTTGGGGCAGAAAATGGGAGGCATACTTGTCTCCCCCTTTTTGTTTGGCAGAGAAGTTGCCATCGTTTACCAACATTTATTGTTGTTGTCAGTGGCAATTCAGGCTGAAAGGGAACTGGTAGGAAAGTTTACTCCTAGAAAAGAGAGGAGGTTTTAGGCTCGGTAGGAAGTTTAATTGGTTAAGAGGTTAATAGATGTAGCAAAGAGGTAAGAGATTTTAATGGTCTCAGTTTCAGTTGATGAGTTCCCGTGCAAATACTATATTGCTGTATTAAGTTTCTGTGTGGGGGGTATTTTTGGGGTGGGGTAGCTTAACATAAGTGAGTATCTGTATGGTGAGGTTCACGTATTGTAAGGCAAAGGCCAAGGTTGTTTTGTGATGTGCACCTGTTTCAATAAAGTGACCTTTTCACACAAACTTGGTGTCAGTGGTCTGTGCGGCTCTGCTCTTTCCCAAAGATAGAATTCTACCTTGAAGTGGGACATCTATCACTTTTGACATATCATTTTACCATGATCAAGTGACTATAGACTAGATCACATTAGAGAACTCTCTGTAGGATGGTGTGAAAGTCCCACATATAATCTACAAGCATCAAAGGGGAAAGGGAAATTTGGTCATCAAAGGTTCTGTAAAGATATGGCACAAAAGTCACAAGGCTTATGTTGAGCATAAAATATATATTGTTTTAAGGTTCTTTTAAAACTTTTATGGACTAGCGTAAGGAATTTCAAGATGACCCCAATCAATATTAGCGATTTCTAAAACAGAAACACACTTTACTTCAGGAACTAAGCAAAAACTATTTAACGGAACATACTCTGTTCTACATTCATGCTAAGAATGATGGGAGCATACAAGTTGTTAGTCCAGCTTCTACGAGACCTTGATTAAGGGAAAGTGTTCTAAAGTAGGCCCAGGCGAGGTTTGCGCTATGCTTGCGTAATTAGCCTAATTTTGGTAATTTGTTATTACTCATGTTATGCGAAATTCCTGAAATTATGCTATTACACCACATAGTGAATGCAGCATTCGCTGTTTAAAATCTATCACAGACGCACTGGAACAACGAGAATAACGGAGTGCAAGTGGAAGCTCTTTGTAACTTTTATGGGTTTTTTGCACTGTTTTTTTAGCGTGAAATGAGTCCTTGCGTCCAAAGTGGATGTTCTAAAATACAGTGTAAATGCCAATTTTGCATCTTACTTAAATGTGCATAAGTTCGAGTATTTTTCCACATTTTGAAATAATTACACACAAATGTGGACAATATCCTGTTCACCTTATGACAAGTGCAGTATATCCTAAGACACTTGTAAAAGGGCAGTCCGCATATCCATCAAATGAAGGAGTAGTCCATCTGCCACACTCTAAATTAGGCCCCATATGCAAAATATTTGAGGAAAACAGGAGCATAAGAATGGATTGTGGTTGTTGGTATACAAACCCTTTTCATGTTAGGTTGTGAATACTATACATCGACAAAGAGCTATAACCTAGTCAAAGAAAAGACTGCAAAGGGACACTTATTTGTGGTTAATTTGTTTATTTGTTATGTTAGTCATGTACTTATACTACATGTAGCAGTGTATTATGTGTCCATTATATTATCTTTATTTTCCCTAATAAAATGTAATAAAAGTAATTTAATTCAAAGAAACTATTGAGAGGGTCCTGAGGACCTTTAGTGACTTCACGTGTCAAGACATTTCAAATGCAAATACATTGCTTCATGGGGTAAAGGTCCCTTTTGCTGCTCCGAGGCAGTCCAGGTGTTGGCTTGCAGAGGCTATCACGATGCATCTGCAACCACTTTGTTAGTTTCTCTTTGGACACATTCATAAGCCATCATTCTGGGAGCATTCAAAATCTCAAACAAGAGCCAGTGTAAGACTTTGAAGTGAGGCAGTCCAAGAAATAGTGCTTGCACTTGACACAACACAGTTACTGTTAAGTGTCCTTGGATTGTTTATTTTGTATTGAATTGATAGTTAGGACATGCTGTTTTTACCAATTTTATTTACTGGGTTCAGTGTTGGTTTGAAGTATCAAATAGAGAACTTCATATTTAGATAAAAGAAAAATATTTATTATTACAGTGTTGAAACATCTGTGGCAGCTGCAAAAAGAGCTGGAACAAAACTGCACACTTGTCTAATATATAACAGGATGCTACTACTCAGATCTGTTTATTTTGGAAACAGCCCGAAAAATATAAACTGAACGAAGTCACAATCAAATGAACATCTTGTATGCCACAAATAATGCTAATTAACAGTTTAGAGTCAAGATGTGAGAGTTGATGATGTTTCAATCCCTAATGTGGTCATGGGATCATCATCAGGACTAGGCAATAAACCAAGTGCCTGGGAAGTTGCCTGGATAGGCTGAGGAAAAATAGGGAGGGAGAGGGTAGAAGGGGGGAAAAAGTAAGAGTTTAAAATGATGTCGGAGAGGTTGTCGACTCTCACATCTTAACTTTGTTCGTTCGTTCAGTTTATATTTTTACACTAAAAGTCACTTTTGGCACCAGCCTGTGGTAAGGAAATCGGCTGATTTACCAATAGCCTGTCACGTCCCACCCCCTCACCAATTTATGTTTTGTTGTATTATGAATACATTTTCCAATTTGTTAATTTCAGACACTCATATACCCAATTTTCATTGTTCTTTTGTGGTTTATATGAATGGAACAATTTACCTTCAGAAGGGACGACGGTCTCTTGTACTTTACTACTGCCCTTGGTCCCTTTTTGACTGTAAGGGTTTCCTTGTTCATTTTTTTGTGAACTTATAGAAAGTTGGCACTTTCTTACTTTAACCATTCAGTGCCTCCGCCTGTCTCTGAATACATGTCTGGGCTGGCTGACAGCTGGGCTTTGTGCATTCCCTCTGGATAGTCACACGAAGGAAGCTGGAGTGTGATATTTGCATCCTGATTGCCCATCACCAGGCTGATGGGCCTTCCTGAGGTAGATTGGGAGGGAGGAACTGACACTTGCACATCAATGGGCGTGTGCCTGTCCCCACAGAAAGATTTGCATACCCCCCCTGTAGTGAGTGTGTAGCCAGGGCAGAAAAGAAAGGAAGGGACCTTGCAACCTTCAAAGACCTCTTTTTATAGTGTCCCCACTTCAAATTAGTACTGTACCCCTGACGCCAACAAATCAGAACTTTGATGGACTGCAACTTTGCTAACTGCTTTGCTGTGCTGGTCTGCTGCCTACTGATTGCTGTGCTGTAGGAAGGACTGACACTTTGCTACCTGCTCTGCTGTGTTGGCCTGCTGCCTGCTGCTTCTTACTGGGAATGAGAAGGCAGGGCCTGTTATTTACATCCTTTAACCCAAGTTTCTCCAAGGGCTTGTTTGCTTTCCACCTATTCTCTGAAGTCTCAGGGTCACTAAGTACTTCTTTCAACTGTCCTGGTCCTGCTGGACTCGGCCATCTTTGAGTCTTACCCCTAAGGGCTCTCCTCCGGCCCTGGGCCTTAGAAGTGGCTTCTGCATCTGTCTTGTGCAAAAATTTACATAGTGACCACTTTGCGCCAATCGCAACTGACACAGTGCCCTCTGACGCCAACACTGTGCTGATTTAACAACAAGGCAGGTCTTGACTGCGAGGCTCAACAACGACGCAGCGCCGATCTAAAGACGTAGCTGTGAGGCTCGGCTACAATACAGCGCTGAGTCTTCCACACCAACTGTGATGCTCGACTCAAATGCAGCGCCGACCTTTTGACATCGACTGCGTGACTTGACTTCGACGCATCAACCCAACTGCATGAATCAGAACCAACAAAGCAAAGGGAGTCCCCGAAGGCAACGCTAGTTCAGTACAAAGTACCTTTTCAGCAGGCCGTGCATGGGTCCTGTAGCCGGATTCCCTCCATCATGGTCGGCTTGAACTTTGGATTTACCCCAGTCTAGCGCAACCTAATGTGACCTTTTAGCACTATTGACTGAGCACTCTTTTTAGATTTAATATTTAAAAATTCCTATCTCGACTTCTACTAATTGGATTTTACTCAGATCACTATTCTCTATTTTCCTAAACTGTGGATTCTTTTTGCAATGTTTTCACTGTGTTACTGTAATGTAATTGTTGCACAAATACTTTACACTTTGCCATTTAAGTTGAGCCTGACTGTTCAGTGCCAGGATACCAGAGAGTGAGCACAGGTTAATTTAGGTTGTGTATCTGACTTACCCTGGCTAGGATTGTTGTCGCCCCTACTTGGACAGTGTGCAAACCTCTGCCAAATATATTACCAATTTCTAACATTTATATTTTAGTGAGTTAGCTATAACCTGAGCCCCACCATGTACTGCTTATGACCTCACATATTATATCACTCATGACAAGTTCAATGACATCAATGGTGAAAATACTGATGATATCTCAAATGACATAATTGTTGACATTCTTGATAACATCAGTGATGACATTATCCACCATGTTGCTATTCAATTTACTCGACAACCACTACAGCCTTTGAAATATGAAAATAAGTACTAAGTGGCACAGAATTATGTAAAGCATAAATTACATAAACCTATGTGCTTATTTAAAATAATTTGACTGTTGTCGACTGCCTCCAGAATGCACAAGCCACATTAGGTGGCCAAGCCCCTACTATGTACATCCTTTGCAATGTGAACACATTTCCACAGAGAGTCCACTACTTCCAGACACTTAAGCCCCTACTACACATTGGGTGTCACCTTGTGCAAAACCCACTATGGAAACCCCACTCTCACGAGACATCCAAGTTCTATTACGCGTCCAAACCCCTATAGGTTGCCAAACTCTCACTATGCACAGCCATCATGCTGTGCATACTATGCACAGCCATCATGCTGTGCACATCTTTCCATGGACACTCCACTACCTAGACTCTGCAAACCCTTTTAGGTTGTGAAGGCCATACTAAGCACAGTCTAATGTCCTGTGGACAACTCTTCATGGAGAGCCCTCACCCTCCACACACACAAGCCCTATTTATTTATTTATTCATTTATTTATTTATGTGATTTTTAAAGCGCAGCAATTACCCGTGGGTGTCTCGGCGCTAGGAGCTAGATCTATTCCCAGTGTCTTAGAGGACAGATGCAGAGTTCTATATCTGAAGGTGCTAGTTAAATCATTGAGAAAACAACCATGTCTTGAGTTGCTTTCTGAAGATAAGCAATGTAGGGCTGGATTTTATATTGAGGGGAAGAGAGTTCCATAATCTTGCCGCTGCAATGCTAAAACGTCTATCTCCCCAATTGACTTTACTTGTTGTGGGAATTTGAATCAGGTGAGCGGTGTTGGAACGAAGCGTTCTGAGGGTTGGGAGAGGCTTAAGGGAATTTTTAAGAAATGTGGGTCCCATGTTGTTTATTGCCTTGTAGACAATGCATAATGACTTAAACTTAGTACGGCTCCTCACCGGGAGCCAGTGCAGTTGAGCTAGTTGTCTTGAGATGGAGGTGAATTTTGGGATGCCAAGTAAAACTCTAGCCGAGGCGTTCTGAATCATTTTCATTAGGAGGCCAACCATGTTGTAAAAGCCTACACTAATTAGCAGTACAGCAGCTATAGAAAATGTGCTCTAGAATTAGCCCACTAAATACCATTCAGTCTTTGAAGCATTTAATAAGCTGTTACACTCATTGGAAAATGTCATTAGTGATGTCATCCATGATGTAATTTAATGACATGAGTGATGTAATAAGTGAGATCATGAACAGAGCATGGTAAGGGTGCAAGTTAGTGTTAACTCTGAAAACTATACGTAGTGAATGTTTGTGAATTTTGTGTATTTTGTAACGTTGAATTTCACCTGGCTGTATAGCCACTTTAACCTTTGCTTTTTTCATTGAATTTTTTATTTTTTTTAACAGAAAATAAGATATTATTACACGACCTAACTACTGAATTACATTAACATTAAGCTTTGGTTCTTTCAATTAATCTGTGTGTGTGTGTGTGTGTGCAGCGTTTTTTGTTTATTGATAAATTTGGTGCTGTTTGATCAATCTACACAGAACTTTCCCCAAACAAGTGTATTCACCTTGGCGCTTTCATGGAAAGTTTCATGCTGATTCATTAAGGGAGTAAGCAACAGCAAGGGGCTCTCAAAAGTATGATTTCCCAGCTGAACAGAATTATACCAATTTTGGCAAAAAGTTTGAATTTTACTTAGAAACTGCTTTTTGTGCTTTGATGTAAATCTAATCAGTTAATATTATGAAATGTGAGTTTAAAGAGTGGCTCTGGTTGATCATATTGGGGTTCATGCTCAGAAAATGTTTGTTATATCTGGACAGTTGGCCTTCTAGTAATCCAGCAAGAGTCCAAAGTAGAGAAAATGGTTGGCTGAGGGAGGTTTTTCACTAGTTGGCCATTTTAATACCACTGTACTGGTGCGGGTATCACGTTATCGAGTGATATGATTGGCTGCCCACAACAAAGTATTGCTGCTGTCATTACTGTACTTGTGGACTTGGTCTCTAAGTCTTGAAAAAAAAACAATCAGAAGGCAGGGTTGGCACTTCAGTTCCCGAAAAAACAGGAAAAAAAATACAAGGATCTGTTCATAGACCAGAACCTGTGGCCAACCGCAACTGCACATACCCTAGATAATGGGGGTTGGCTGCCTGAAGTAGGTTGGGCACAGGCACTGCTGAAGGATTTGTGCAATGAGGGTTTGAATGCAGGGCATTGTCGAAATCCAGGCCTGCAATCAACCCCCATGTGTGCACAGTCGAAGGGGGTTGGGAAGCGTTGAGGGGGTTCACATCAATGATGTAATTTAAAATGCCATGAGTGGTGTAATATGTGAGGTTCTAAATTAAACAGTACACTGCTGGGGCGTAAGTTATTCTTAGGTCTGTAAGGAATACTTGTGAATTTCAGTGTGTTTTTGTGTTTTAACCATTACATTTTTAACTCATTTCAACACCTAAATATAATGTTATTTCAACCTTTGCTTCTTTCAGTGAATATATATATGTATATATATACAAACACATATATAAGATAGATAGACAGACAGACAGACAGACAGACAGGTAGATAGATGGATAGATAGATAGATAGATAGATAGATAGATAGATAGATAGATAGATAGATAGATAGATAGATAGATAGATAGATAGATAGATAGATAGATAGATAGATAGACAGACAGACAGATAGATAGATAGATAGATAGATAGATAGATAGATAGATAGATAGATAGATAGATAGATAGATAGATAGATAGATAGATAGATAGATAGATAGATAGATAGATAGATAGATAGATAGATAGACTCACATATTCTGCTTCTACTCTTCTAAAAAAAGCGAAAATGAAAAGTCAGTTAAACGAATTCTGGGGAATGGTTGAAGAATATGGACCACCCAATACAAATGCCCACATGAACTTTTGAACTTTAAATGATTGCATTGGCAAGTGGTTTTCTAATATACTTTCATCTTTTATCATTGAAATGAAAAATAAACTTGAACACAATGAAAACTCTTCTGCAAACCTAAAATTGAAGAGATGTTGTTTTTCCTCCACAACTACAGAATGGACGTCCCTGGGACCACTCGACCACAAGAGGAGTTTGGTGCTCCGTTGGGCCTAGGGGTTGATTGGACAAAACCAAGTTTGTACCCTTTGAGGAAGACACCCGAGGCTCCACCTTAGCATGCAGGGCCGCAGTGGGAGGATAACATATTTCGTTATTTAGGTATCCAGCCGCTTTGCTAGATGGTAATCTTGGCTGGGTGCTTACGGCTCTTGGCAGGTCGATATGCTTTTGGAAGACGATTACTATTTCTGTGGCGGGGCATGTGGCGATCGCCAAAATGGTTCTTTGTCCAGGCTATTGTAATATTTCACCACTCTCCCCATTATAATCCCTGCAAGTTTCAGGAAATACACTCCACGCTCACAGATCTCACCTTGGGGGCAGGTCGCTGCTGAATAGCTCTTGGATGGTAGTAGATTGGGAGCTCCCAACTTCAAGGCATATTATCTGGTGTCCCGACTGAAGTGGTTAAACAGGTTGGTGAATGGAAGGCTTTTGGGATGTCTGGTCCTTGAGAGAGGTATGTCAGTGTTTTCTTCCAGGAGAGGGCGTTCAACTGTTAATGGAGTGGTCGGCTCTGGGGCTGGAGACATCTGGTGATCTGTACGACCCTGGGATCCTGCAGTCCTTTCATGAACTTCAGGCAGGCAGTCTATGACTTGTCAGCAGGTCACTTCCTTTTCCATGGTGCGCTTAACGCGCTGTTGCATCGTTGGTGGGTATGGTGGTGGTGCCATGTCCTATGCGCATCTTGGGCACACACCGGGCAATCATGGGATTTTATGCAGTGATCAGGGCAGACCCCAATGTTCCCCTTGGAACCCTGAGAAATACCTGAATGGAGAATATCAGGCCCCTATCCGAGTCACAAATTGGTCCCCACACTTGGGCCAAGTTTTGGATGGGGGTAATACTCCTGGTGAATGAAGTCATGGAATGAACATTGCCCACTACGCCTGCAGCCTATCTGCTGGGATTGTTCCAGAGACCAGCTAAACACAAAGGGCCTCATTTATGAGAGATGATGCATCACTGCGTGATCACAGCGATGCGCCACTTCTCAGTGCGCACTCCTTGCGACGTACCTGATGCGTCATATTTAATGTATGATGACGCAAGGAGTTACAGATACGTCAGTATTTCTGACGTATCTGTAAGCGCAAAAGTGATGCATAGCTGGAGTGAGTTACAAAAGTGACGCAACTCAGCAATGCGTCCTTTTACATGGGGCAAGCCCCATGTGAAAGGGTCTGAGTTAGTCTTACGCCTGCTGTGAGGCAGGTGCAAGATTTTGACCCAACGACGTCCTTGAAGTGACGCAGTAAAATCTCATAGATTTCACTGCGTCACCTCAAAGAGGCTTTTTGCGGGGGAACGCCCCCCATGCATACATTATACCTGATGCAGGTATAATGTAGCGCAGGGGTTTATAAAGTGACGCATCTGCTTAGATGCGTCACTTTGTAAATAGTGTGCAACAGGAGCATTGTTTTACGCCGCCGGTGCGTCACAAAAAGTGACGCATCAGAAGCGCAAAACTGACGCAAGGCCTCATTAATGAGGCCCAAAGTTACTATGAGGTTTAATGACCTTGCCCTGATACTGCCAAATCATGAATAATTGGAAAAGTACGCAGGACCGCAGGTCTCTACCTGGAGGGGAGAGCTACTGAGGTGGGCAGACTATGAGAGAGCTAATTAGCTCAGAGATGCCAAGACAGGCTATCGTTCATTGGAGATGGCCCGCACATGGAACACATTGCTCGAGGAATGTGACCAAGAGGGGCGGACTCAGTGGATGTTCTCCCCACCTCCAGCCGGGATGCTAATGGGTCATAACAGTTTCCCACTGACTCCCTCTTGTTTTCTTTACTTGACCTTGCTGTTTCATTGGGAGGAATGCCTGAGTAGTTGTTATCCATAGAGTGAATGGGGCGGATGTTGTCTTCAGACCAAGCTATGGAGTGGGGGATGTTGAGATGGTTGTGCTGGTTGATTTGTTATGATATGTGACTGCTGCATGGACTGCATCAATTACTCAGTTTTACACTGTTTCCGATTCCTCTTAGGGGAGCGTACGTTTGACCCACACATATGCTGCTGTAATGTGACCATCAAGAAAACTGTCAATAAAATATGTTTAAAACAAATGATTGCTGTTTGCATATCCAGGTACTTCTCTACGCATGGAATAAATAGAAGGATCATGGGAAGAGCCCTTAATTGTGGAAAGAAAACATCCTTGTTCACACTAGAAAAGAAGGAAGAAGGTGCAAAACAAACATTGGCAATGCGAATATGCTTGCTTTGTAATAGACACTGGCTCTACAATGACTGGAGATGTTAAACACATATTAGGTCACCATCATACATGCACTTCTACACACATTCATCCATCCACTGACTGATCCGTACATTCATCTTCTTACCCAACCACATAAAAAAACTCAACAAGCATAGGCAAGATTAATTAAATTAATAAAAATAAAAATATAAAACAATCCTGTCAGATGAACATGGTAGGCAAGTACGTAATATAAAAAAAATATATATATATAGTAGCGGGCAGCCAACTTCCAATGCTAATGTGCAAAGTGTATCGTTATTCTAAAGCTCCAACATGGCTTCCAATTCTAGAAGCTGTCTATGGGCCACTATGAAGCAGTAGTACAATGAAATACTATGCATAGTATCTATCCAAGTTTACCACGTGGTAAACATCACATTTGCCTTTCTACTTGGAATAGAATTGTGCATTGAGTATCATTGGACAGATCGAAGATGGCGTACATAATTATTCTAAACATACTGACCATTCTGTGAAGGCAAAACAATGATGCATTCTGAACAATACATTGCAACTTGGCCACCCAGTTTAGAAGCTGTGACCGTACAAGATATTATGCACAGCTGCTGAGGCAGAAATTGAGTGATTGGTAGCATTGCCAGGGGAGCTCCTGGATTCTCCACAAAAAAATTAAATGAAGACGGAAATATATTTAGCAGGGACCTATTAAAATAGAAATTAAAAACTGAAGGACTGGCCCTCAATCCCTGCCACTGAAGCAGACTCATTTTGTGGCAGATGGGTTCATGCGATGAGGCAACATGCTGTTGTTTAGAGTGTGATGGAGATAAGGACTGACGTGGGCTGACCAATTAGCCACTGTTTTATGCTGCTGTGACACTCAAACAGAAAAGTGGCAGGAAGAAGGAGGACTTAAAGTCATTCTAAGTATGTATATGAATGTATGTGTATATGTATTTTTATTTTTGCAAGTTTTTTCAAGCAGAGTGACGGCAACACCTTTCAGGCCCTCCTATGACATTCTGGCTTGGGTAATCAAAAGCCAAATCATATACCGCTATGGTTTGTAAAAAGGGGTAACCCACACCAAAACTCTCACCGACTAGGGTAATTTGTGAAGTTCTACATAAAAAAAATACTTGTCTGAAGGCTTTAACAAAGTTTTATAGCAATCCAACCTTAAAGGCCTATTATTTTAACATATGCTTTTGATAATAAGCATAAACCACAGTTGATGGACAGAATGCAGAACAATGTCATACATTCACCCCAATACAGAGATCAGGGCCTAAATCCATCGTTTTTTTCTCACTCCACACCACCCCATTTCAGACATGGCCATATGCAAATCAGTCTGACCCTGTGCCTCATTGGAACAGTCCAGCCCGAACTGCCAAGCCATGCCTTCCCTGGACCGGAAACAAGCTTCCAAGGACCGGTTTCTGACATTCCAGCTGTCTTCTGCCCGGCTTGCTTGAATCCAGTGGTGTGTAATGCATGGGACTCACGACTGAGCATACCCATCCCACTCGGGGTGACTAATGCAAAAACCACAGTTGATGGACAGAATGCAGAACAATGTCATACATTCACCCCAGTACAGAGAACTGGGCCTAAATCCATCGTTTTTTTTGCACTCCACACCACCCCAGTTCAGACATGGCCATATGCAAATCAGTCTGACCCTGTGCCTCATGGGAACAGTCCAGCCCGAACTGCCAAGCCGTGCCTTACCTGGACCGGAAACAAGCTTCCAAGGACCGGTTTCTGGCATTCCAGCCGTCTTCAGCCCAGCTTGCTTGAATCAAGTGGTGTGGTGAGCTTGGGACTCACGTCTGAGCATACCCATCCCACTCGGGGTGACAAATGCAAAAACCACAGTTGATGGACAGAATGCAGAACAATGTCATACATTCACCCCAGTACAGAGAACTGGGCCTAAATCCATCGTTTTTTTGCACTCCACACCACCCCAGTTCAGACATGGCCATATGCAAATCAGTCTGACCCTGTGCCTGGATATTTCCCAGAACGGTTTTAAACTACGACACAGCACTGATTTGGCTCTGCTTCCTGTCACCGAGCATCTTCGCAGCTCTTTAGGTAGATTCTGTCTTCTCTTCTTGCTCAACTTAAGCACCACTTTTGATACTGTGTCTCATGATATTTTCCCCAGCACTTACAGTAGATTAGTATTGGTGAAACTGCACTAACTTGGTTCTTCTTTTTTCTTTCTGAGCGAACTTTCCTTGTTATTTCCTCTCCATATAGTTCTCATTCACAAGGTTTGTGCCATGGTGTCCCCCAGGGCTCCTTGCTGAGCCCAACTTTATTTAGAATTTATATTCAACCATTGGCTCAGGTTGTGAAAGCCCTGGGGTTCACTATGATGTCCTATGCTGATGATACCCAGCTTTTGCTCTCTCTTTCCAACAATCCTACTTTGGATTTGGCTAAATTCCAGAGCGGCATGGTGACTGTTGCAGAGTGGATGGCAGCCAATTGCCTGCAATTGAATTTGAGAAAATCTGAAATCCTCCTTTTAGGAAGAGATATCCACCATTAGGGTGAGCATAGGTGGCCCTATTCTTTGGTGCTCACTCTGCAGCCTAAGGCAGTGGTAATAAATCTAGGTGTCTGGGTCGATAATGTTTTTACTTTGGATGTCCAGGCGAAATTGGTAGCAGGCACACGTTTTGGGCTTCTACGTGGGCTCAAACCTTATTTGGCTCCCACATCTGACGGGCTATTATTCAGTCTACTATCCTTTCTAGGCTGGACTGTTCTAATTTCCTATATCTAGGATCTAACAAGACGCTGAAGACTCCAAATGGTTCAAAAGGCAGCGGCAAGGCTGCTATTTTCTCTTCCAAAGTTTTGCCAGGTCTCTAGTCTCATCCGCAGGTTCCATTGGCGCCCATGGACAAGCGTGTACACTTTAAGGTACTGTGCACGACCCTAATCTCTCAGGTGACCCCCATTCTGTACAATTTGCTCCTTCTGTACCTGCCTCCACAGCCTCTGTGCTCAGCTAGCCTGAATTTGGCCAGTGTCCCATATGTTAAAAGGGTAACAGCAGGAGGTCGTGCTTTCTGCACCAAAGCACCTGCTCTCTTCCTCTGTCTATCAAGGTCATTCAGAACCATTGGACATTCAGGAGAGCCCTGATGACTTGGCTGTTCTATGCATAAATGCTCCCATGGCCCTCTTTGCTTGTCTTTTACAGCTTTCTTTTCTTGAGACTAGCGCTGGGACACCCTGACGCTGGGGCAGCCATGCGCTTTACAAATGCTTTAACATGATATAACATAACATGACATAACACAACAGTTGTTTTCAACACCAAGAGCCCAGATGTTCTGTTGTTTCACCTGAAGTTCAGTTATTTTCATTTCAGGGTTGTAGGAGTACACCCTAACACCAGCCAAGAGTCCAGGACTCCAGGGGAACCTTTTGGGAGTTAGTACTCACTCCAGCATAGGCCATCAGCAGAGTTTAGGGAGCTGAGGTTGATCCGTGGTCAGCTGGGCAGTTGAAGGGAAAGGACTCTGGAAGCTTGTTGTGTTCCGGTAGCTCAATCAGGTCAGCCACTTGAACCTTGGAGTCACTTCTGGGGACCTAGGTGCAAGGTAAGAAAGTCTTGTCTTCCTTCAGGCTTCAGATAGCAGGGCAGTCCTTCTTGTGTGTCTTCACAAGTCGAGGGGTGTTCTGACAAGAAGTTCTAAGGGTGCCACAGTTATACTCAGTGCCAGCCTGTGTTTGGTGATACTCCCTCCGTCTAACACTAAACTAGGTCTGGTACCTTCTTCCCTTTTCCTTGGGTTTGGCTCCAGTGTGTCTAGGGAAACAAAGGGCAGGCATGCCCAGGTGTAGGTTGCATTGCCAGTGACAGGGCAGGCATCTTCTAACATCAGAAGTGGGTTGGTACAACCCTTAGGCTATCCATGAAAGCTCAGGAAGGGCTGGGTACAACACCAGGGGGTCATCCTGCTCAGGAAAGGAACACCCTTTTCCACACCCATGGCTCATTTTTCTCCCTTCTCTGTAGGATCAAGCCACAGGGGTGTTATCCAATCAACTGGCATGGGCTATAACTTAATTGGTAAACCCAATGCACCATAAATTTGTTCCCTCATGCAACTCCATTTCGCACATAAATGTATCTATAACTGCCCTGGATGCGGCAGAGGGATTGGAATGCCCTGCTGGGATGATCCTGTTGGATACAGAAAAAGCATTGGACAGGCCGTCCTGGCACTATTTGTGAACCCTCTGGCATCCATGAGATTTGGACCCAGGTTTCTTTCCAGGAGTAAAACACTCTATTCCTATTTAACGGCAAGGATCACATGCATGGGGTTGTTGTCTGCATCTATCTGTATCTACCACACTATTGGACAGGGATGCCCCCTGTCTCCACTATTGGTTGCCTTATATTTAGACCAGTATATATCCAGGCTCTTAAGTTATCTTCTGCTATTCCACCCTTGTGCCTGCATACATGGGAGGCTAAGTTACTGACATATGCAGATGATACTGCCATTCTCACCTCTTCCTCTGCAAAGGCACTGCAGGGTATAGAGGTTGCTGCCAGCACTTTTGGACAAGTTTATGTGTATAAGCTTAATTTTGACAAAATGTAGATTATCGTTATTAGGGAACCTGATCATTCTGACTCCCAATATGTTACATTGACTTGGTATTTTGCGGTTAAAATCTCCTTTAACATGGATATGATAATATCTCTAAATTATGATTCACTTTTTGCGAAATCCCAAGCTTTGCTCAGAGTATGGAACAGACTAAATGTTGGTTAAAAAGGTAGATGTGTTATAATTAAGATGATTATCCTATCACAGTACATCTACCTTTTTGGTCTATTCCGCTATGCCTTTATGAGAGTTTCTTCAAGAGAATTGAAAGTTGTTGGCAGAAATTAGCAATTGGCAGAAATGGCAAGATATTCAATCAGCATGCCATATACCACAGTTTCACTATTACACCTCACAGGGAAATAACCCCTGACTCTCACACCCACTGCAAGATGTCTATTTGAGGTGCTGTTGTGAGGGGGGCTGTCGTTCCTTTGCCAATTTTTAGGGATGGTAATCTCCACTCTTTTTCAGACATTAGCGGTGTAAATTGACTTTCTAAAATAGGATTCTTTTGTTATTTACTGTTAAGAGAATTTCTATCACATCTCCCTCCCAATGAAATGAGCATGAGTCACAACATATGTTTATAAAACTTTGTTAAGATAAATAGTTGGGGGTTTATTCATACTTTCTATCAGATTCTCTGGGGCAAGAGCAGGGACGTTAGTAAATGCACTGCATAGTCAGTAAGTGGTTACACAACAATGGGGTAACCCAATAATCCAGCAGGTTAGTAGGTCAAACAATATATGAACGGGCCTCATGGCATCGACAAGGTATTTATCCAAATTTTGAAAATAGCCATATGCATAGAAACAAAGTCAATAAGATCAAATCTCTGTGCACTTAGAAAGACACTTCAGGGGCTCATTCATATATTGTTCAACCCCAATGGTATTTTGAGGAACAGGGAATCCTTTGTTGTAGGGATTCTGCACAAATACAGAACTATGCACAAGAAAACAGTATCTCAGTGAATAGGTGGTGTACCTACCTACCACATCCATACCCAAACTCCCAAACCGACTAGCTATAGTGTCTCATTTGTCTACAGTGTCGCTACCAATGATTAGACAACCCAGAACACACACTTTATCTTGGGAATCGTGGGAGCCAGACACTCTTTCACTTACACACTCATACCTGCCGATAATGCGAGTAATCAGAGACGCTGTATAGTTTAACATGTTTATTTCAACTAATGCGCTCTATGGTGCAGTACACAAGCCAATACTAGCAGCAAAATGCATAAACACAATATAGTCATAACATGTAATAAAACAGTGGAAAAGGACTATGTGACCGGACCACCCTCCCCGCAACAAGAGATATCTATACTACTATTATAAAGAGAGAACACAAACCTTTGAGCCAGGTAAACTCGAAAAGTACACCACCAATCAAAACACCCAAGACATCATTGAAAACCACAGGGCAAGCAGAAGGACATAGGCTATTAAAAATAAAAAATATACGTTGTTTAAAACATGTTGAAATTAAAATAAAATAGTCCCTTGAAAGTAGCATGATGACATCTTTGCGTTTGCGCTCCCTGGCAACACTTCCGGAAATGGCGCCGAAGATCGTGACCTGCCGGGGCTCCTGGTGAGTGGCGGCCTGTGCGGGCGGGGCACCTGGAGCGGGACTGGCGGCTGAGGTAAGGATCTCCGGGACACGGGCGGGAGGGTCCTGGGCGGGAGGGGGCAGCAGGGGGCGGGGGCAGAAATGCACACAAGCCTCAAATGCTGCCCCCAGCCCCTTTCTGCCCAGGCAACGCTGGGACGGGCTGCTAGTTTTATTATAAAAAGGAAGACCTCTGGGCTTTGTCAGCAGCAGACCCCATAACTCAAGGCCTAGATGTAATGTTCACATAGCAGGATAAGCACAGCTCTTCTTGCTGGAAAGGAGTCTGCAAGTGGGTCAAAAACAGGTTGCGGGTGCAATATTAAAGTACAAGATTTCCAAAAGTGCAGCTGTGTGTAGCATGTTTTGTCTAATTGCGAGGGACTGATCAGAACAGAGTAACAAGGGGCATTGTTGTTTAACCTTGAACATTGTGTGTAGACTAAACCTCAGAGCACAGCAAAGAACTTACAAGGTAGGCAGTTCTCCTGTGAAAAGGAGCACAAACAGAGTCTTGCGAAATATATACATGCAGTGTTGTGCGCAAAAGCAGACTCATGGCAGTGAAGCTCATGCTAACTTTTAACAAATGTTGACAATGGACCTATAAGCCTTACTACACCTTAGAGCAGGGTCTTCATCAGGACAGAAGGAGACACCTTATTTCCACTGCAGAAGTGTCAGCAGGATCAGCCTAATGGGTGGGCCTGTGGGCTCCTATGTCAGAGAAATGACAGTTTTCTCGAGTGGTTTGTAGATCAGAAGATGTGATGGTTAGTAGGTCAAACAATATATGAATGAGCTCCATGGCATAGACAAGGTATTTATCCGAATTTTGAAAATAGCCATATGCATAGAAGCAGACTCGAAATCTCTGTGCACTTGGAAAGACACTTCAGGGGCTCATTCATATATTGTTTGACCTACTAACCTTCATGTCTTCTAATCTACAACCGACTCCAGAAAACTGTTGTTTCTCTGACATAGGAGCCTACGTGCCCATCCATTAGACTAATCCTACAGACACTTCTGCCGTGGAAATGAGGTGGCTCCTTCTGTCCTGATAAAGACCCCGCTATAAGTACTCACAGTTCCTCCAAATACCATTGGGGTCAAAACATTGACTGTCCATCATTGTGAACCGGTACTTCATATGTACCCACATGTAGATGACAGCAATTGATTTACTGTATCTCTTCACTATTGTGTGGTATTCCTCGGTTGTTGTTAACTGATGGCTAGACAGTTTTTTGTACAATGAATGTAAATAGTTAGAATTTCCCAATTTCACCCTTGAAACCCTTGCATGAGCACTCTTCCGAGCACCTTATTACTTTCACTTTCTTTTGAAGAACCTTTTGGCAATTGTACAGATGGATTTCATTATGCCGACTATGATATAAACTTGCAAAAATGTCAGACCTATTTGAATAATGTGTTTCTTTTGGGTGATGTGATTTATATAAATATTTCCATCCGCTTTGACCAGCTCTTCCATACCGTAGTGAGTAAAGTGGTCTCATAATTTGCATAGTAACGTTTCTATAGCAGACCTGCAATATACTAGCAGTCTAATTCAGAGTACCTTTAATGTATCAAGGTTTAAGACCCATGCCTTTAAAATTATGTACTATCTACATTACACCCCAAATAAGTTTTTCTAATGGGGTCAAAGGGCAACGTCGGACTATTTCAGGTGTAATAGCTGAGGCAGATACAGGACACATTTTTGCTACTTGTGACACCATTAGTCATTAACAGCATTGGTACTTTACATTTATTAAACAACTCCTGAAGACTAATGTTAGAGCTGAGCAATCTACTATGCTTCTCGGTCGTGCTCCAAGTACACTGCATGTTGTGGGGGGAGCTTTCTATTTTGCACTTACATCAGTTTGTCTGGTTATTTTCCATGTATGTCTAAAGAAGGCTGCCCCAGACCGGTATCCTAGTGGCAGAAGTTTGTATATATCTGGGTATTGGAGGAGGCGGTCATACAATGCCACCCTAATCGCTGCAAGCTGCGTAGAATGTAAGAACCAGTCAGGCGGGGGTTTCCAGGAAATGGGACCTGGAGGTGACCTTGAACTAGGATAGAACTAGGCTGCTTGATCTATTTTCTGGCCAACTTTTTATTACCCTTTTTTCTATTTTGTATGTATAAATGAATTGCATTTGTTTACCTTCTCTACATTGGTATGAGTTTTGATAATGATTATGATTTTTTTGGTGTGAGATATAATATATATATATATATATATTATATATATATGTATATATATATATATATATATATCCAAACAACGATTCCTTCCGCGGAAGGAAATCCTGGAGTCGCAATTTACCCAATACGATTCACAAGGAGGTTGATTTCAAAGTTGTTTATTTCAATCCATAGGGTGTCAAAACCAAGACAAAAACCAACGCGTTTCGACAGCCTCCGCTGTCTTGGTCACGGTCAGTTTGAAAAGTGCATTATCACAGTTATATAAACAAACCACATTTCCTGAAACACAAGAGTTACCCCCCAAGTGGGCGTTATTAGTATCACAAAGTCAATGCAACAACGCTTTAGAGTTCTGGGTTATGTAGTTCAATCAGTCTGCTGTTGTTTCCGTTATTTTCACAGAGACATTCATGTTTTTACCCCACACAGTATTGCATCAATTCCCACCCTGTAGTGCTCTGGGTTGTGTAGTTCAATCAGTCTGCTGTTGTTTCCGTTTTATTCGGGGACATTCACGTGTCCACCCATCATAGTTACACGTTTACTGCATCAGTTCCCACTCCTCAGAGTTCTGGATATTGTAGTTCAATTGATATGATTTTGCTTCCGTTATTTTCACGGAATTGCTGATGTGTCAACTCACCAATGGAAAAGTTGTATTTTCAAATTTTGATTTGGTGGGAGGTGTTTTGACTGATATGATTTCAAATATAGCCCTCCAGTGGGCTGATTGGAATCGAAGCGATTAGTTTGAATGGGTCCTGGCCCTGGGGTTTGTGGGTATTGTAGTTCACAAGATTGCATCGGCAGGCCTGTTTTTGGCAAAGTGATTTTGGGTCCCCAAATGAGGGTTGTGATTTAGGGTTTTGGGTTTTGGGTTTTCTGCCCTCCAGTGGGCTTAGAATGATTGATTTGTTTGACGGATATTGTGATTTGGGTTTGCTTTCATCTGTGAATTAGTTCGCAAGGTGTGAAGGTGAGAAATAAAATGTTTAAAATGTTGTTGAATGCAAACGGGATGCTTTATCAGGATTAGGATTGTTTTTAATGGAGTTTCAAGACCTTTGGACTTTTCACAGATGTATGTAGAGTTCCTCCGATTGGTTGAGGCCAAAAGGGGTCATTGTCCTGAAGTTTAGTATGTGCCTTGACTCCTTTTGCCGCAGAGTTTTTTCATTGTGCCCTCCTCTTTCTGAGGGAGTCATTGTTTCGATGCCCCAAAAGCGTAGCTGTTTCCAGTCCCCCTGGTGATGGCTCTCCATATGCTTTGCGACTGCGTTGTTTCTGTCTTTGTGTGTTGTCGCACGCGCATGTTCCAGGATGCGTTTTTTCAGTTCGCATATGGTGCTTCCGATGTATCGCAGTTTGCAGGGACATTCCATCATGTATACAGTATAGTGCATGTTGCACGTGATGCACTCCCTGATTTGCCATGTTTTTTGTTTGGCATGGATATCTGGGTTGTCGGTTTGGCAATCTCACATGCTTTACAGTTATAACACTTGATGAAGCCTTTGGTTTTTAGCCACGCTTTTTTGGGATTTGGTGTTTTATAGTGGCTATGTATTAGCTGGTCTTGCAGGTTTCTTGCTCTTCTGTAAGTGATTACAGGATGATTGCCCATTTTCTTGCCAATTACCGGGTCCAACTGAAGGATTATCCAGTTCTTTTTATGATCTGGTTGATTCTTTTTGACTCCTGGCTGTAGTTCAGGATTAACCTGATAGGTTCTTCTTTCTGATTGTTTTCCTTGGATTTTTGTTGTAGGCATTCCCTCCTGAGTTTTTGATTTGCTCTGTCCCAACAGCTTTGAACCACTTTCTGGTTGTATTTTCTCTTGGTAAATCTTTGGATGGAATTCTTACTTTGTTTGTTCCATTCACTTTCCTCGCTGCAGATTCTTCTGAAGCGGAGGAATTCTCCATAGGGTATGCTTTCGATTAGAGATTGTTGATGAAAGCTGGTTGCTTCCAGGGTTGCATTTGTGGCTGTGCTTTTTCGATGGAGGGTTGTTTCAATGTGGTTGTCCTTTATATACACTTCCGTGTCTAGGAAAATGGCTTTGGTCTTACTTATGTTGTGGGTGAATTTCAGACAAGGTGTTTCAGTGTTCAATATTTCAAAGTATTCGAGAAATTTTTCTTCACTGTCGTCCCATACGATGAACAGGTCATCGATAAACCTTTTCCATGACACAATGTGTTGAGTGTATTCCAAATGTCTTTCATTCCAGGCGACTGTCTCCTCCCACCAACCCATGGTGATACAAGCATAGCTAGGGCTGTAGGAAAAGCCCATTGCGGCTCAATTTTTTTGTCGGAAGATCAAGTCCCCAAATAGGAAGATATTGTTGGTGAGTGATTTAGTGATCATTTCCAAGAGCATGTTGTTGTGATCTCTGAAGTGAATATTGCGTTCTTGAAGAAAGAATTTGCAAGCATTTATGCCCAGGTCATTATCGATGTTTGTATATAAAGCCGTCACATCCATAGTGATCAGGAGGAATTCAGGTTGCCAAGTTAGTTCTTTTAACATGCATAAAAAGTCAGTTGTGTCCCTTAGGTAGGATTTCAGGTTTTGTACAGAAGGGTTTAGAAAATAGTCAATGTAGTTGGCTAGGGGCTCGAACAAAGATCCCTTGGCTGACACAATTGGTCTCCCTGGTGGTTTCGTGGGGTTCTTATGGATCTTTGGCAGGAAGTATATTGTTGCCATTTTAGGGAAATCGACAGTAAGGTATTTCTTTTCATCGTAATCCAACAGACCATTAATTTCCCAATCACTCAAGTTTTTGTCAAATTCCTTTTTGATTTTTTCCAGTGGATTTGAGTTTAATTTTTCGTAGTATTTTGGGTTGTTTAGTTGTTCCATGGCCTCTGCGGTATACAGGTCCCTGTCCCGCAGGACCACGTTGCCCCCTTTGTCCGCAATTTTTATTTCGAAACTGGTGTCATTGTTTAGGGTTGTTGCATTGACTTTGTGATACTAACCACGCCCACTTGGGCGGTAACTCTTGTGTTTCAGGAAATGTGGTTTGTTTATATAACTGTGATAATGCACTTTTCAAACTGACCGTGACCAAGACAGCGGAGGCTGTCGAAACGCGTTGGTTTTTGTCTTGGTTTTGACACCCTATGGATTGAAATAAACAACTTTGAAATCAACCTCCTTGTGAATCGTATTGGGTAAATTGCGACTCCAGGATTTCCTTCTGCGGAAGGAATCGTTGTTTGGATAAAGTAGCGGTTGGGCTCAACCGCAGGAGTAACGCGGCCACAACTAGCAGCGCCTACCGGGAAAGAAAGGGAGCCATATGGATTTATATATATATATATATATATATATATATATATATACATATATATATATACATATATATATCCACACAGGTTTCTTACGAACAATGCAGCAGGCTCAATCCCACCACGGCACCGCCAAGAAACAGGAGACCCAATTTTGCCGTGAGTGATAATTTATTCTGCAACGGACAGCATAACGTTTCGGCCTCGCAGAGGCCTTGGTCACATGGCGCCACGAAGGGCGGCGGCAGAAATTTAAAGTGCTAGTGCAGCTGAATTAACCAATTACAGTGGGTGTACAACTTAAAGCACAAGGAAAAGAGTAAAAATACTACAATGTTAACCCTTAATTCAATCCGCGCTTTAAAAACAGGAATAACAGTATAAGGATCAATCCAATACAAACGTGATATTGCACATGAAGTAACCTAATAAATTAAATCACATAATGCTGGTAATCTAATATGTACTAGCAACACAAGGTCATACACAATTGTGGGATCAATCCATGGCCGTATCTTGTGGGGTTACCATACGAATCGGTGGCAATTCTAGTAACCTCTCCTAGGACCAAAATTGAGTAGCATTAATCATTGAAATATGCATTACTGTACACAGACCCAATAAAAAATATATACTAGGTATTCTGCTACAAATAGATATATACATATATACAATAATTCCATAAAAAATGCTGAGCATATATTTACAGATAGCCTAAAATCTAATTTTCTATGTACATAAAAAAAATGAATAAGCATCAATGCTACAACCTTAGTGGACTATCAAATGCATGTATAATACATTTATGTGCAAAACTCACTGATGTGTATCCTGTAATATACATATATACATATATCAAACAAACTCCTCTCCAAGAAAGAAGCAAAGACCCATGAGGAAACCGAAGGTAAGTCCTGCCTCCATCTACCTAGTTTTAACAAGGCCGCTCCATCCCTCTGATTGTACTGCACACCTGTGTGGAATTCCGTGTGTGCAGAGAACTCCAAGTCCCAGAATCCATTGTGATGGATCCTCGAAGGTGGTTCATGGGGCTAACAACAAACCACAGTGGAAACCAAAGTGTTGTGCGGTGGAGCAGGGAAAAGCGTGTGTCCAAAAGAAATCAAAAGGATTTGATTTCCTGCTGTGGGAGTCCCAAACTGTTGTGCTTCCTCCGGTCCCCATTACTGCCTCAGCCATAGAGTCCAGGAGTGGTTTCGGCAGGGGCTGCTTTGTGACAATGCACATGGCCCAACGTGAGATCAATGACCCCCACTACTACCATCTCAAATCCCGGTGTCCGCGGCGGAACCCGGACCAGCCAAGTACATTGGAAATCAAAAGAGGAACTGCAACAGAACCAGCCAGTGAAGTCCAGGTCCCAAACGAGGCAGGGGTCTCTGTAATGCGTCTCTGGCTGACGCACCGACTTGTACAGCAAACAAACACCTCTCCAAGAAAGAAGCAAAGACCCATGAGGAAACGTAGGAAGCACATTTATTCAGGACAAGGTGAATGCATTTCGGCAGATCAACTGCCTTCCTCAGCGCTCCAAAGCTTCCAGGTGAAATGTCCACAAGCCGAAGGTAAGTCCCGCCTCCATCTACCTAGTTTTCACAAGGCTGCTCTGCCCCTCTGATTGTACTGAGCACCTGTGTGGAGTTCCGTGTGTGTGGAGAACTACAAGTCCCAGAATCCATTGTGATTGACCCTCGAAGGTGGTGCATGGGGCAAAAAACAAACAACAGTGGAAACCAAAGAGTTGTGCGGTGGAACAGGGAAAAGCGTGTGTCCAAAAGGATTCAAAAGAATGTGATTTCCTGCTGTGGGAGTCCCAAACTGGCGTGCTTCTTCCTGTCCCCATTACTGCCTCAGCCATAGAGTCCAGGAGTCGTTTCGGCAGGGGCTGCTTAGTGACAATGCACATGGCTCAACGTGAGATCAATGACCCCACTACTACCCTCTCTCATCCCGGTCTCCGCGGCGGAACCCGGACCATCCAAGTACATTGGAAATCAAAAGAGGAACTGCAACAGAACCAGCCAGTGAAGTCCAGGTCCCAAACGAGGCAGGGGTCTCTGTAATGCGTCTCTGGCTGACGCACCGACTTGTACAGCAAACAAACTCCTCTCCAAGAAAGAAGCAAAGAGCCATGAGGAAACTTATGAAGCACATTTATTCAGGACAAGGTGAATGCATTTCAGCAGATCAACTGCCTTCCTCAGCGCTCCAAAGCTTCCAGGTAAAATGTCCACAAGCCGAAGGTAAGTCCCGCCTCCATCTACCTAGATTTCACAAGGCTGCTCTGCCCCTCTGATTGTACTGAGCACCTGTGTGGAGTTTCGTGTGTGCGGAGAACTACAAGTCCCAGAATCCATTGTGATTGACCCTCGAAGGTGGTGCATGGGGCAAAAAAAAAACAACAGTGGAAACCAAAGAGTTGTGCGGTGGAGCAGGAAAAGCGTGTGTCCGAAAGGAATCAAAAGAATGTGATTTCCTGCTGTGGGAGTCCCAAACTGGCGTGCTTCTTCCTCTCCCCATTACTGCCTCAGCCATAGAGTCCAGGAGTCGTTTCGGCAGAGGCTGCTTAGTGACAATGCACATGGCTCATTGTGAGATCAATGACCCCACTACTACCCTCTCTCATCCCGGTCTCCGCGGCGGAACCCGGACCATCCAAGTACATTGGAAATCAAAAGAGGAACTGCAACAGAACCAGCCAGTGAAGTCCAGGTCCCAAACGAGGCAGGGGTCTCTGTAATGCGTCTCTGGCCGACGCACCGACTTGTACAGCAAACAAACTCCTCTCCAAGAAAGAAGCAAAGACCCATGAGGAAACTTATGAAGCACATTTATTCAGGACAAGGTGAATGCATTTCAGCAGATCAACTGCCTTCCTCAGCGATCCAAAGCTTCCAGGTAAAATGTCCACAAGCCGAAGGTAAGTCCCACCTCCATCTACCTAGTTTTAACAAGGCCGCTCCGCCCCTCTGATTGTACTGCGCACCTGTGTGGAGTTCTGTGTGTGCGGAGAACTCCAAGTCCCAGAATCCATTGTGATGGACCCTCGAAGGTGGTGCATGGGGCAAAAAACAAACCACAGTGGAAACCAAAGTATTGTGCGGTGGAGCAGGGAAAAGCGTGTGTCCAAAAGAAATCAAAAGGATGTGATTTCCTGCTGTGGAAGTCCCAAACTGTTGTGATTCCTCTGGTCCCCATTACTGCCTCAGCCATAGAGTCCAGGAGTCGTTTCGGCAGGGGCTGCTTTGTGACAATGCACATGGCCCAACGTGAGATCTCTGACCCCACTACTACCATCTCTCATCCCGGTCTCCGCGGCAGAACCCGGGCCATCCAAGTACATTGGAAATCAAAAGAGGAACTTCAACAGAACCAGCCAGTGAAATATATATCTATATAGTCTGATATCATGATTTGCATCTACTCAATTGAAAAAATAAGGTCTCATTACCTGCGATGGGACCCCGGACATTGTAAAAAAAGGCACACTTGGCTTAGGCAGAAGAATGCCAACTTTGTAAAAGTGCCATTTTCAGAATAGTAATTAAGATTCCCACTTTAGCATTGAAGAGGATTTAAAATTTCAATTCAAATGAGTATGGTATATTTCTCTAGCTGTTCCCTAACTGAAGTTATCCCTTATTAAATGTAAAAAGGTACCTCCATGTTAGTCAATGGGAGAGCTGGCCTTGGTGTAGCGAAAAACGACTTTGAGGGGGTTTTCACTGCCCGGATATGTAAAACTTTCAATGTACATGTCCTACTTTTTAAATATCATATACCCTGCCCTTTGAACAGTTGGGCCTCCTTTAGGAAAGACTTATAAGTATTAAAAAGGAAGGTTCAAGCCTGGCAAAAGGTGTATTTTGCCTGGTTGAATGACAGTTGTAAACCTGCACTACAGGCTGCATTGCTATTTTAATGGGTGGCGCAATAAATGCTGCAGCTCACTTGTAGCATTTAATATATTCAAGCCCTAGGCCAATATATTACAATTTACTTGGGAATTTCAAGATACTTATGGGGCATATTACCTACAAACTGCGATAAAAATCGTGTTTTTCATTATCGTTCTCTATCGCTGAATCACATTGCCATGTTAGTGGCGTATTAGCAACGCTTCGCTAACAGGCAAAGTACAATCCAGCGATAGACTGCGATAATCATCATTAGCATGTGAAATCCAGTGATGATTTCACAGTGCTAATGAAAAGCTTGGTATTAGGGGAGTGTGTACTTAACCATACAACCACCTCCCATAGGCAATAATGCTAAATCAGGTTTTATTCAGGCCTTAGGATCATGCGATAATGGGGGTTTAGCGCGCCTTTTCTCATCGCTACACGGGTCCAGTGCAGCGTTGATAATACAGCGAAGTAGTGTTAGCGATGTTTTTCAATGAAGTTATTGTAAGGAAGCCCTACTTTGCATCTGATTAGCGATGTATATTGCTAAGATACGTAGCATTAGAAAATTGGCTGCTATCATGCTCTGGTGCATGTTAGCGCCGCCTTGTTAATAAGGCAATAAGAATATCGCCGCTTTAACGGCAAAAAGTGCTGCTAAAGCCGCGATACTGCCCTTGATAATATGCCCCTAAATGTACTAATTAGGTGTATGCCAATTTTACCATGTGCGCAAGGGAGAACACAAGAACTTCACCATAGGTTAGCAGGAATAAAGTGTGCAGAGTTCTAATATCAACAGAAATGGATTCAGCCAAACATAGGGTAGTGAAGGAAAACAAATCCGGGGTATTACCAAAAGATGGTCATTTCCAACAGTCTCCATAACCAACTCAAACATACTGAGAGTAAGCTTTCCTTCAAGGCATCCCAAAAAGCACAAAGCCATAAAATGACACATATACAAAATTAAAGTTGGCAAAACAATACATGTCCCTTTTCAGAGGAAATAATTACCACACTACAAATGTTCTACCCAGGGGATTTTTCAGAAATGCAACGAACACCAAAACTCCTTCTTACTATTGAAATGTGTGAGACCCTTGTAAAAAATATACACAGTATGATAACAATCCTCCCATAAATGCCTACTTGCTTTAACATGTGCTTTCTACATTAAATGTGCTGGGCCTACTGCATTTGTTTTCATAACAAGCATATTACAGACATATGATCTCTGACAAAACTTATCTTAGTGAACCAACCAGGCCTATAGCCTTCTTTGTTCACTTATCACCGTAACCGACCCAGTTCTGTAGTATTGAGCATAAGCTTTCCACAAGACCAAAACTTCAATTGAAAAAGTATTCTTTTACAGTGGAAGGACAGAACTTCTGGCCAAGCAAATGCAAATTCTGTGTTCAAGGACATCAACATGCTGGTGGCGCCAACGCAGAGCACACACACGGTATGGTCTAGCCAGACCTGAAAATGAAACCCAAGTCATGAACCTTTAGAAGAGAGGCTGTTGGGGAATCCAAGACAGGTAGGGCCAGGCGGAGGCTCACACGACAGTGGTTAACGAAAGACTAGAGTCTCTATTTTAGTTTTCTTTTAAGTAATTGGCAGACATGCCTGTAACTACAGAAAATAAATGGTTAACGAAAGACTAGAGTCTCTATTTTAGTTCTCTTTTAAGTAATTGGCAGACATGCCTGTAACTACAGAAAATAAATCAACTAGAAAATGTTTATAATTGTGTTGTATGCTAGGTTACCAGTCACACGGATGAGTTCCATCCTTGGGCATAAAAGTGGTGCCAATGGTGCTGCCAATATCCAATGTCGCCGTTTAGCCATTGCGTTGGAAAAGGGTACACTATGTAAATTATTTTATCAACATTACATACTAGTTGATAATGGACAACCAGAATGAATATACATCTGGAAAGGCAGAAAAGATGGACACATATGGAAGAGATTTAAATCTGTAAGTCTTTCTCAAATTCTCATTGACACCTTGCAATTAAACATTCCCACCCATACAATTCAAATCTTTCATCGGAATATTTACATATGTAACATAGAGGATTGTGTTTGTAGGAGGTTCAGAGGAGACGGTGTAATAGACACAAATAAACGTTTTAAAATGTAAAATGTGTCGTGTTTAACTATCACTTGGTTTGCCTTTGGGCAGATCACAAAAAAAACCTGAGAGAGCGCAAACTAACCAAAATGTAGAAATGCATCACACTTATACGTAGTAAGCACAAACCATGAAGAGAAATGCCATGAGTGCTGATAGTAACTACATCTATATTCTGAAATTATGTGGTTAACTTAGAGAATGCATATAGAAGTGGAACTAATGAAGACATGAGTGCAATGTATAACTTTATTAGATGTGATTAATCATGGTCCATGTTAAATGTAGCTGCTAATAGGAAGATGGCGTGCTGTGAGCACGGAAAGAGACAGGCCTCATGCATGGCCATGACAGAAGGAATCAGACTGGTATACCTTTCATTTCTTGGACCGCACTCATGTTATGATTACATTATATTATTCAGAAGGACTATATTATATAGATGTGAGTTCTTTTATTAATTCGCAAAATGTGATACTATGTGATTTTATTCAACGTGAATATTCTTGAATCTATGTTGTGCAGTTGTCAAATGCAAGATGACATACGGAAACGTAGAACGTGGTAGGCCTCAGGGCCTGAGCAAGGCGGGAGGGGGAAGGCGACTGAAATATACAATGTGGATTGCACTAATGTTTAGAATTAATGAGTGGGTTTTTGATTTACAGATGTGTTTACTGAATCAGTAGAATAAGAGTATTAACATGCTAACAATTAAAGAAGAAATCGAATATTATAAAACTGTTGTAGGGCTGGAAAGCTTTAAATGTTGATTTACACGTATTAGTCTGGAAAGGGGAATGTTGTGACGCAGGTGGAAAACCATAAGATTTGGGACTTGGCTCCAAATGTCTGTCTGGAAGAGAAAAGGGGGTATTCAATTATTAAATATGAATAGAAGCCTGTTCTTGAAATGGACCAGACATGTAGGAGGGTTCCGGAATGTTTAAGGGGTATCAGCGGGCCGGAGAAGCGTCTGGAAAGCAAGGTCGACTCTAACCGCAAGGCCTCATCATGGAAACAGCCAGAAGCTACACCACGTGAGGGGCGTCTCACGAGGGGCGTCCTAAATGTTGTTGTGATTTTGTATTAGGGACAGCACCCCTGGGTGGAGTTAGAGCAGATGCCTGAGGACCCTTAAGAGAGCGGATGGGTAGGCAGAGAGGGGTCATGACTGGAGAACTATAGGTTTTCATCAAGAGTTCGAGAGTGGGTGGCTTCCTATGGGAGTCATTCACTGCTGACACCTTTGATAGGTAGAGACCTGGTTAAGTAGGGATACCATCTAGTGCAGGGTAGGGAAAGCCTAACCTGTAATTTCTTTCCGCCTGTAATGAGCGATAGATTTCAATACGTGTCTATGCTAACGGCACTATTGTTTTTAGAACTGGTATTGATAGTTTCCGTTGTTCGTCTGAGGGCTTTCAGAGAACACGTGTATGTAGTTGGGCCCGTGTATTTGGTGAATCTCATCTTGAGATGCTTGTACTTACAACTTATAATAAACCTTTGAAAGCTAGAAGTTGTTTGTGATCCTTTGAAGCAGAGTCCTTTAATGGGGGAACTAATTTGGTAAAGATGCACTTTATTTCTCAATGACAGGCAATAAAGATTCAGTCGACCAGAGCGGGGTTTTAGATCGATAGTGATAAGGTATTGATCGAAATCTCAGCCCTATCAGTTGGTAGCTATAGAGAATGGTTGCCTTCTTGAGGAAGGTGATCTAGGCCAGGTTAGATTACCCCCAGGCCCCTAGAGATTGATGATCGGAAGAACCGCCCGCGGAAGAAGGACCGGATGACGTGAGACAGAAAAGCAGCAGTATCGGTCGAGAGTGAGTATAAAGGGTCATGCGTGTTAAGATTGCGGTGTCTTGTATTGTATCTATGTTGTAATGTCTGGCGGAGTTGAATGACTGTAGAGAGACTGTGGAACAGGTTGTGAGCGCGCGCAACCGGTGGAAATCTTAGGCTCAAGGAGAGCTTAAGTGGTTCGGGTGTATCGGACACCCAGAAGTAATTATTAACCAGGGTGAAGGGGGTCATGAGGTACCAGTGACCACTCGAAGGACCAGATAGGGGGAGTGAGTGCGCGAGTAACAGACGCTGGTCGGAAGTTACTGTGTGCGTAAAGAACCTATCAGAGAGACGACAGACATCTCGTCAGTTGTGTTAATAATTACAGATAGACTGTGGACGTACAGTCGAGAGAAGTGACCGCTTGGTCGGAAGTAGTCATTTTTCGGTGTGTGAATGGGACGCATGCATGACCGCGAGGAGAGTTGAGAAAGGAGGGGTGCTGCTGCGAAGCGGAGACTAGTGACGTCAGAAGGTGCCGCGCTGGGATTGGTCGGCCGGTGAAAGACCGCGCTGCGATAGGCCAGCTAGCGAAGTCGCGCTAGGATTGGTGGATTGTCATCAGGAAGTAAACAAAGTATTCAAGCTGGAAATCTTGCGCATAATTATGAAGTGTTTTAAATGGTTAAGAGCGCTGTTTAAAAGAGAGCGCAGGGGATCGTACGAGGGGGAAGAAGCCCCGCCGGAGGGTACGCCAGCTCATTACATGGGGGTAAATGTTGGGCTGCACACGATTCTGTGGATTTCAGAGTGGAGTAAGATGACAGATGGAAATGAGGAACTCACGTTCCCGAAGTACGGGACGTATAGATTAGAGGTGCTACACAGACTAAAAGCAGTTATGACCGCTACGAGACCCTTGCCTAGACCAACACAGTTTGAAGCCCTTAATGCATGGATTAGGGCAGCGCATGAAAAGAACATGAACAGACGACAGGAAAGAGTGAAACGCTCGGTAAGAGCAGTACAGGATGCTAAGTGGGATGAGGATGCTAAAAGATGGAGGGCGCATAACATGGAAGTAAACAAATTGTATCCAGTGTTAGAGATGCCCGGAAATAAAAGCCCCCTAGAGGAGGATGACGAGAGCGAGACGGAGGACAGCCTGATAAACAGATTATTGACAGACAGGCCGCCTCCGTATAACAGAGCAGAAGGAGATGCCGAGAAAGGGGGGGGCAATGCAGGAGAGCATGGGCCGCTTCCCAGTTCCGATTGGGATCCCGCTGCAAAGAAAGAACTGTCCCAGCCTAGCCAAGTGCAACAGGTGGTCGGGAGGTTTGTGGTGCAAAGAGCGCCAGAAACGGCGTGTGCCACATCCTACGCATTACCTGATGCACTACAGGTACCTGTTACCATAGGTCCTATAGTGTCGGTATATGACCCAGACAGGGCTAGAGGGGAAGAGCGGGTACGAAGGGACAGAGAAAGAGCAGAGATGGCAAGAAGGAAGGATACGATCAATTCCCCAAGTCAGTTGCCGATACCAAGAGATTGGAGCACCCCAGCACACACAACAGGCGATCTGGGGGATATTAGATGGCCAGAGGATATGAGGGGACCAGGACGGAAATCTTTTCAGGAGTTCAACGAGTACATGAAGAAATGGGATGAGGCAGTTGAGGCTCAAAAGAACATTATAGCGGCAGAAGCTGAAAGGGAAAGTCAGGACAGCAGAGCCCGGACTCACTGCGGGGCTGAAGAGAGCAGTCCGGAGTGGGACGGAAGGGAGAAAGACAGTAGGGGATTCACCCATTGGGCCCGGAGTGGAGGTAGATCAAAGCTGGAAAATGGGGGCCCAGAGAACGGGGGGGTGTCTCCCCCGATACATAATGAAGAAGACAGGAGGGCTCGGGAGTACAGGGATAGCTTTAAGTGTATCCACTGTGAGCCCAGCAGGAGGGAACAGAGTGGGAGTTGCGAGAGGCCGTACCATAGTCCTTGCGACGACGGACATGAGCGCAGCCCAGGGAATATGGGAAACCAGGAGGGATCGTATCAGATACTGAGTGATACGAGGCCAAGGGAGAATGGAGACCGAAAGGAGAGTAGTAGAGAAACTTACTGTGAGAAGAGAGGAGAGAATGGGCAAGGTGAGAAGGGGGGTAACAGGCCCGTGTTCCATCACCTTCCAAGGTCGGATGGCCGAGCCTGGGATCTGGAGAGATGGGAACAAGAGAGAGCACTCCCCAACTCTCCAGAACCCAAACGTAGGGCCCGGAGTTGGGATGGGAGAGACACCTGTCAACCTCCCTCGAAGGAATTATTGCGAGCAGAAATAAAAGCCAAAAGACTCGATGTCTCCAGCTTAAAGTCAGATCTGGATGACATGGTAGATGGTACCCTGCCCCTAGAAAGAATAGACATGTATGAGCAGGATGAAATTCTGTTCATAGCAAAGGACGTAACTCGAAAGGCGAGAGCAACCCATGAGAAATTAGTGGAACTAGCAGGCAAGTATATGGTAGACCTGTCAAGAACCAAAGCCTTACAAGGCAACCACAGGCTACATTACACAGACCGAGACCTAGATGAGAGGCGAACCATCGGATTGAAAACACACATAAAGGAACTGATCACTGGAATAAGGACATGGAGGGCCCTAGATAAGTGGGAAGAGAGGTGGTCCAAGAGAGGGACCGTTAGGAGAAGTACACTTATGATGACCCCAGGAGGACAGCAGGGAGTAGAGACATACCCTTTGAGGGAAGTCGCAAATGGGACCTACGTCCACGTCCCTTGGAGTAGGGGGGATTTAGCTGCTTTTACCACCTCTTTCCCCAAACTGCGGGAAAACCCTGTGGAGTGGTATAAGCAAGTTGAGAGGTTCGTAAAAATCTCAAAGGTCCTATGGATAGATTTGAACACACTGTTTGACATAGTGGTGCCAGGAGATTTGTGGACCGCATGCAAGGTTAGCGCTGAGTGGCCCATCATAGAGCCAGAGAGAGACGCTAGGACTAATGGGCCGGCTGAGAGTGTGATGGCAAAATTCGAAAGAGTAATGACGTGGCTGAAAGAGAAAGTGCCAATGCAAGACATAGATTGGGTAAAAATTGACCGAACGAGACAGGAACCCAAAGAGACAGTACACGAATACTATGAGAGATTGCTGAAGGCGTTTAAACAGTATAGCGGTCTGGATGTCATGGATCCGAGGGACATAGGGCAGTTTGTGTCCAAGTTTGTCCTAGGCCTGAGACCGGATATTAGTTTAATGATCCAGCAGCACTTGATTTGTTGGCAAAACAAACCCCTAGATGAAATACTGAGGTATGCCAGGTACTGCTGTGATGAGATAGATTCTAAGGCTAAGAAACTAAAGGAGAAACTGATGGTGGTACAGATGCAGGCAGCAGGAAAGGGAGGACAGCAGCAACAGCAACCAGGAACCGGTACTGGAGGAAGGAAACAATACAGCCAGAACAAGGGCAATGAGGAGAACTCCACCTTTAGACCTAGGATAGATGTAGCTACCTTAAAGAAAACGACTAGGTGCCACCAGTGTAACGAGCTGGGGCATTGGAAACGCGAGTGTCCCTATAATAGTGAGATAGGAGACCAAGAGGTGGAAGAGGAAGAGACTCAGGGTGCGCCTACAAGAGGGATAACGCAATTCCAGGGAAAGGTGCTCAAAGGGGGGCCTCCTCCCCGAGCCCAGTTCCCGCAGGCACCCAGAGTAGGGACTATGGGTAAGACATATAGACAGATGCCCCTGTTTGTAGGAGGAGAGGAATGCTATTATGTGGACCCACTAACGGGACAGAGAGTGGAAAGAGATGACTGCATCCTCGGGGCAGCCCTGGAAGTAGACCAAAGGGGACCCTATGTTGAGGCCGAAGTGGCAGGGTTCCCCACGACATTTCTAGTGGACACAGGAGCCACTCGATCCACGATCAGATCAGCCGCAGTCCCAGGCCTGCCCATGTCGGGGGAGACCATACAAGTGGTGGGGGTCGCTAACAAGAGAATGACCAGTCCCTTGACTGAGCCCGTGCAGGTGAAAATAGGGAAGTACAGTGAGGAGCACCAGTTTGTGGTTTGCGATTCTAGTCCTGTATGTCTGCTAGGAAGAGACCTTTTGTGCAAATTGAACTGCACTATATACTGTACTCCGCAAGGAGTGGAGGTACTGACAAAGGATGATGATGCAGACTTTAAAGTCGCGAATTCCAGAATATGTGTGGAGCTGTATCCCACTCTGACAGTAGACGAGCTCCCCTGGGACTTGAGGGAGACAGTCGCTCCAGAAGTGTGGGATTTCACTGGGGAAGAGATTGGGTTGGTGAAAGGAGTAGACCCAGTGAAAATTGTAGTGAAACCTCATGCTGAGTTCCCAAGAACACCTCAGTATAAATTGACACCAGAAACGATCGCAGGTATACAACCCGTGATTGAGTCCATGATTAAGCAGGGAATACTGAAGGAAATCGTGGGTAGTCCATGTAACTCCCCGATTATGGGTCTGCAGAAACCTAATGGGAAATTTCGGATAGTGCAGGACCTCAGAAAGATTAATAACATAGTCGTTTCATGTTGTCCAGTGGTACCGAATCCATCAGTGATACTGTTTCAGATACCGTTCCAAGCAGAATGGTTCACTGTGATTGATCTTTGCCAGGCTTTCTTTTCGATCCCTTTGGACGAAGAAAGCCATTTTCTTTTCGCATTTAAGCTGGAAGGTCGCGTCCTAACATGGTGTCGTATTCCTCAGGGGTATACAGAGAGCCCATCGATCTTCAACCAGCTCCTGAAGAAAAATCTTGAAAGTCTAGTACTGCCCCAGAGGTCAGTTCTGGTCCAGTACATAGACGACCTCCTTGTGGCGTCAGAGACAGAGGAAGCTTGCAGGGTGGACTCTATTGCTTTGTTAAACCATCTAGCCGAAAATGGGCATAAGGTGTCCCCGGGGAAATTGCAGTACTGCCTGACAGAGGTGCAGTACTTGGGACACAGAATTGAGAAAGGGAAACGGAAGGTGTCACCAGACCGGATAGAGGCCATCATGAAGATGAATGCGCCTAAAACACAGAGAGAAGTCAGAATGTTCCTAGGAATGGTGGGATATTGCCGACAGTGGATTGCAAACTTTTCACTGAAAGCAAAGCCCTTGCAAAAACTGACGCACAAGGAAGTGAGTGATCCGGTACCATGGGACAAAGACTGTTTGATGGCGTTCCTGCAGCTGAGAGAGGACTTGTGTCGTGCTCCGGCTCTGGGAATGCCAGATTACGATAAACCATTCTTGCTCTACTGCTGCGAGAGAGAGGGATGCGCGCTGTCTGTGTTAGTCCAAATCCATGGGAATGCCCGTAGACCAGTCGCTTACTTCTCGGCTACTTTAGACCCAGTAGCCGCAGCGTTGCCCGGATGTCTCAAATCCGTTGCTGCAACAGGTGTCAGCATTGAGAGATGTGAAAATATAGTGATGGGGCACCCGTTAGAGGTACATGTGCCCCATTCAGTGGAATTGTTGATGACCAGGACTAAAACTCAGCATCTGACGAATAGCAGGCTCACGCGCTATGAACAAGTCATTCTGGCTGCAGAGAATGTGACCCTCAGGAGATGCTCTGTTTTAAATCCTGCTACCTTAATGCCACTTCCAAATGATATCGAAGATGATGAAGAATGTACAGACCATGACTGCCTCGATGTGACTGAACTATGCACCAAACCAAGACCCGACATCGTAGATGAGCCACTGACCGACCCAGATGAAATTTTCTTTGTCGATGGCTCATGTGTAAGAGACGAAGTTGGGCAGTTAAGAGCAGCTTATGCTGTTTGCACAATTACTGGAGTAGTGGAAGCTGGATGCCTGGAAGGAGTACACTCCGCTCAGGTGGCCGAGATTATTGCCCTGACGCGTGCTTGCCTGGCAAGCAATCAAATCCGAGTCACCATATACACTGACAGTCAATATGGTTACGGGGTAGTTCATGATTACGGGCAGTTGTGGTCTCAAAGAGGTTTCATGACTTCTTCAGGCTCTCCCATTCGCAATGGAGAGTTTGTGCGCCTGTTGTTAGAAGCATTGCAATGTCCAGCAGGTATTGCTGTTGTAAAGTGTACCGCGCATACCAGAAACATGGACTTCGTGTCACAAGGCAATAGATATGCCGACGAAGTCGCACGGTATTGCGCGGAGACAGGATACTCTTTCACAGAGGTGGAAGTGGGTGGAATAAGTGTAAGGACTGAATTAGCGATGATATTGGAAACTGTTGATACTTGGGACGAACTGAAGGAAATGCAAGAAAATGCTCCTGACTGTGAAAAAGAAACATGGCAAAAAGCAGGATGTGTGGTGGGGGAGGCCCATTTCTGGGTTTCAGCAGATGGCAGAGCAGTGTTGCCCAATGAGATGGTGAGCCCAATGGCCCGACAAATACATGGTCCTGTCCACTTAGGAAGAGATGCTATGCTGAGAGTGTTTAGACAGACCTGGTTTAACCCCAAGTTCAGAGTAGCAGCTGAAGCAGTGTGCCAGCGTTGTGTGACGTGCCAGCAGTTGAATGTAGGGAAGAAGACACCAGTTGCACTGAGCCACATAGGGAGGTCAGGAGGTCCATTCAACCGAATACAGATAGATTTCATCGAAATGCCAAGGTGCAGCCGCCTCCGTTATATCCTGGTGGTTGTTTGCGTTTTCTCTAGATGGGTTGAGGCATATCCTACACGCAGGTGCGACACCCTCACAGTAGCTAAGATATTGCTCAGGGAGCTTATCCCGCGCTTCGGGGTGCCGGCCTCTTTGGAATCGGATAGGGGAACGCATTTCAACAGCTCGCTTGTGAAAATGATTTGCGCAGCTTTAAATATTGATCAAAAACTACATTGCAGCTACCGACCGGAAGCTTCAGGAATTGTGGAACAGATTAATGGCACCATCAAGGCCAGAATTGCAAAGGTGTGTTCATCAACATCCTTGAGTTGGCCTGATGCGTTGCCATTGGTCCTTATGAGCCTCCGTAGTACCCCGGATAGGAGAACTGGTTTGTCTCCTCATGAGGTACTGATGGGAAGAGCAATGAGGTTACCTTCTGTCCCAACTGCTGCATTGATTAGCATCACAGATGATATGATCCTGGACTATTGTAAGGGACTGTCTGACGCCATTCATTCTGTGTCCCTTCAGGTGCAGGCTGCCGAGGTACCATCGTGCCAGGACCCTTGTCATGACTTGCTTCCTGGGGATTGGGTCCTGGTGAAGAAGCACGTAAGAAGCAGCTGCTTGGATGTTCGTTGGCGTGGGCCCTTCCAGATCATCCTGACCACAAACACAGCCGTGAAAGTGGGAGGCCTGCCCAATTGGATCCACGCGTCGCATACGCGGAGAGTTCCAGCACCTCTGATAGAAACAGCTCCTCTCTCGGATAGACGTCCAGAGGCGGACCGAGAAGCCATAGAGGGGGCTAGCCAAGCTGTAGAGGTGCCAGAGGAAGCAGGGAACGAGTCTGACCAAGCTGAGGACGGTCAGTACAACAGCGAAACAGACAACGCTACTGAAGGAGAAAGTAGCTGGGAGTACGAGTCAGACACTGACAGGTCTGACAGGGAGCGTGAACCAACGAGGAGAAGAAGGAGTAGAAGGGTACGCGGAGAAGCTGATTGGCCGCAGAGAAGGAGCTCTAGCCTAAGGTCAACTCTGGAGAGAACCCTTCCTCCGATATCAGAAGACTCAGACCCAGAAGACGGTGCTCAGGGCGCTGAAGCACCAGAGTTGAGGAGGTCAAGAAGAGTGCGTGTGCCTAACAGAAGATACTCCACCCCCGAGTGGACATATCTGGTGACAGATGGCTTCGAAACCGGTGACGGGGAGGATCAGAGCGGTGGTGGTGTCCAGTTCTGAGCCCATCGTGACAGTGGAGATAAGATTGTTAGTGCCCGGTGTCGAACAAGAAGGGTCTCTGACATTCATGCTCCCCCGTCCTCCCCGCCTCAGCAAGATAAAGGACATGTTTCTCACAGAATTGCAATTCCCTGATTTTGGTTCAAAGATATCAGCCGCAGAAGAGCACAACCTTCGTCTGGAAATATTGAACTTTGCTGTCGAAGCTGCAGGCGAGCGCCTGATAGTGGATGCTTAAAAGACTTTGTAAATAAGCGTGAAGAAAAGAAGATTACCTAGCGCCTAGGAAGCAGAGATTCTTAGGGACTCTCCCTGAGATGATGGAGAAGGGCTAGGGTTGTCTGTATTTGAACTAAAAAGGACTTTGGCGGAAAGGGTTGTCAGCTTCCAGTTGCGTGGTTCTCAGGACAAAAGGAGTAAAAGAGACAGTAAAGGAACGAAGAAAAGGAGGGAACTTTGTGCTGAGTTAAGAGAGAACCACACTATCTGACGAAATGGAGGCCGGTACTCAGAACCGCAGAGCGAAATGTATAATAGGTACACTAATAGTAGGAGTGATAATACTAATAGCTTTAGTGGTAACGGTCTCTTATGTAAAGGGACGTGAGGAGGAGGCAAAGGTAACTGATGTGGCATCTGCAGAAGCGCTTACACCCACCATTGCTGGTGAGAAAGGGGAAAACACACACAAGAAAGCGTTATTGGCTGCAGAAGCCCGCAGGTTACATGTGGATGAGTCCCAAGGTGACTTTAGGTCAAATGCTTATGCAAAATTACTGTATGAATATGTAGATGCCATGGAGGTCAAGGACTGCTATGTCTGCATGCAGTTGCCGGCATCTGTGGATGAAGGCATTCGTTATCATCACCTCCCGCTGACTTATGGCATTACATGTAGCTTATTGCTTAGTATATTTTATGGGAGAGATAGTTTTGAATACTATTTCTCCAATTATGACTCAGTGTTACCAGAAGTCCCAAATTATAAGCAAATGAACAAATGGGACTACTGGAAGAGTGAAGACAGATTGGCCAAGTTCTTCATTCCTTGGATTACATTAGACACTTCACATGCCCGCAGAAATAACCTGACATGTAAGGTGTCAGAGGTCGAGAAGAAGTTCATAGGGCAGGTGGATGATCGGAATAGGAGACAAAAGATTTTGAAGAAATCAGGACAATGGAAAACGGATTGGACCGAAGAAGAAAAGGCACACAAGAGAAAGGGTAGTAGTGGTCCAATAGCTTTAGATAGAACAAAGAGAGGAAAGTTATGTCTCCATAGAGCCAAAACGTATTATGAAAATGTATACGTGGGAGAGGTTAGCTGTGAACATGCTTTCAATTTGGAGTATTACACCAAAGACTTCCTGAAAGGAATGCAAGTGATTCCTAACGTATATTTTGTATGTGGGAGAAATGCCTACGTGAAGCTACCTGATAATTGGTATGGCTCATGTTACTTGGCAATTATCTTCCCTAAAATATATCATGCCCAAGACTTAGAGATAATTGAGGGCAAGACATCATCGAGAGGAAGGAGAGATGTGAGTGCAGAAATGGTTGGAGATGTCTTTGGAGCTGTGTTCCCACTTCTGGGATTAGCTCTTAATGATGTTAAAATTAGACGGCTAGCAACAGTCGTAGACAGGTTGTCTGCCAGTACTGCTCAGTCCTTAATGCTGGTAGAAGGAGAGATGCAATCGATAAGGGCTATGGTTCTTCAGAACCGTCTTGCCTTAGATGTCCTATTAGCAAAAGAGGGCGGAGTCTGTAAGGCTTTGAAGGTCCAAGAATGTTGCACCTACATTCCAGACAATTCGAAGCCCCTTGATAAAGTTATTAGGAACATAACTGATATTCACAAGGAGATCGAAGACTTGAGCAGAGAAAATGTCTGGGAAAAGGTGGGCCAGGGGATAAGTGACGCAGGAGGTTGGCTCACCACCTTAGGCAAAAGCTTTGTGTGGAAAATACTGAAACCTATCATCATAATATTGATCTGTGGGATTGTGTTGTGGGGATTGGTGAGGGTATTCAAATGGTACAGATCAAGAAGGTCAGAGAGAGCTCGAAGTAAACAGCTGCAGAGATTGGCTGCCATACAAGATAGTCAGTACCGAAGTCTGAGGGCTTTGCAAACACAGAAACGGGTTATGCTAGCAATCACTGCAGTTTAAATGTTAATGATGACCCCGAGAGGTCATCAAAGGGGGGAACTGAGAGAGCGCAAACTAACCAAAATGTAGAAATGCATCACACTTATACGTAGTAAGCACAAACCATGAAGAGAAATGCCATGAGTGCTGATAGTAACTACATCTATATTCTGAAATTATGTGGTTAACTTAGAGAATGCATATAGAAGTGGAACTAATGAAGACATGAGTGCAATGTATAACTTTATTAGATGTGATTAATCATGGTCCATGTTAAATGTAGCTGCTAATAGGAAGATGGCGTGCTGTGAGCACGGAAAGAGACAGGCCTCATGCATGGCCATGACAGAAGGAATCAGACTGGTATACCTTTCATTTCTTGGACCGCACTCATGTTATGATTACATTATATTATTCAGAAGGACTATATTATATAGATGTGAGTTCTTTTATTAATTCGCAAAATGTGATACTATGTGATTTTATTCAACGTGAATATTCTTGAATCTATGTTGTGCAGTTGTCAAATGCAAGATGACATACGGAAACGTAGAACGTGGTAGGCCTCAGGGCCTGAGCAAGGCGGGAGGGGGAAGGCGACTGAAATATACAATGTGGATTGCACTAATGTTTAGAATTAATGAGTGGGTTTTTGATTTACAGATGTGTTTACTGAATCAGTAGAATAAGAGTATTAACATGCTAACAATTAAAGAAGAAATCGAATATTATAAAACTGTTGTAGGGCTGGAAAGCTTTAAATGTTGATTTACACGTATTAGTCTGGAAAGGGGAATGTTGTGACGCAGGTGGAAAACCATAAGATTTGGGACTTGGCTCCAAATGTCTGTCTGGAAGAGAAAAGGGGGTATTCAATTATTAAATATGAATAGAAGCCTGTTCTTGAAATGGACCAGACATGTAGGAGGGTTCCGGAATGTTTAAGGGGTATCAGCGGGCCGGAGAAGCGTCTGGAAAGCAAGGTCGACTCTAACCGCAAGGCCTCATCATGGAAACAGCCAGAAGCTACACCACGTGAGGGGCGTCTCACGAGGGGCGTCCTAAATGTTGTTGTGATTTTGTATTAGGGACAGCACCCCTGGGTGGAGTTAGAGCAGATGCCTGAGGACCCTTAAGAGAGCGGATGGGTAGGCAGAGAGGGGTCATGACTGGAGAACTATAGGTTTTCATCAAGAGTTCGAGAGTGGGTGGCTTCCTATGGGAGTCATTCACTGCTGACACCTTTGATAGGTAGAGACCTGGTTAAGTAGGGATACCATCTAGTGCAGGGTAGGGAAAGCCTAACCTGTAATTTCTTTCCGCCTGTAATGAGCGATAGATTTCAATACGTGTCTATGCTAACGGCACTATTGTTTTTAGAACTGGTATTGATAGTTTCCGTTGTTCGTCTGAGGGCTTTCAGAGAACACGTGTATGTAGTTGGGCCCGTGTATTTGGTGAATCTCATCTTGAGATGCTTGTACTTACAACTTATAATAAACCTTTGAAAGCTAGAAGTTGTTTGTGATCCTTTGAAGCAGAGTCCTTTAATGGGGGAACTAATTTGGTAAAGATGCACTTTATTTCTCAATGACAGGCAATAAAGATTCAGTCGACCAGAGCGGGGTTTTAGATCGATAGTGATAAGGTATTGATCGAAATCTCAGCCCTATCAAACCCAAGTGTGAACTTGTCAATGTCATAATGGTTAGATCTACGTACTTACAACATGTTAATGTATATTTCAGCTTGTCTGTGTCGTGCCAGTAACTAATGGATGGATTTTATGGAAAGCTTTGTGGTCTAGCTCGTTCTTGGGAGGATCACTGCCCTAGTCTGGCAAGAGTGAGTGTGGTGAGATTTCCTCTGTTTCACAATTTTGTAATGTATTCTTAATTTATCCTGCCCGCAAAAGACGTGAGTCATGTAATCCACTGAGATGTCTGATGCAATGAGGCAATGCAGTTTTGAGAGAACATGTTTGCATCCTATAAACTGAATATGCGATGTTTTACTGAAGTTACCTAACGATTGCAGTTTTAATAATTTTTTTCTATACATTTTATTACGTTTTGGAAAGCGCAGAAATTGCCTGAAAAAGCTGGCGATTGAATGTAGAAGAACATTTCTAACTTTTTATGAACGCTCACAGAATTCCAGGGGAACGTTTAGGCGAAACCTATGTATCAATCACACAGTGCATCACCAGAACATCAACAAAAACATAAACACAAAAAGAATGTCTCATCCTTCTAAGGTATTGAAATAATACAATATCAACCACTGTATTTAGTTATATGAATCACAGTCAACAATCCACAGCAGAAGAAAGAGCTTCCCACGTCCACAGAAGCTCTTGGACAGAATATATTATATTATATTATATTATATTATATTATATTATATTATATTATATTATATTATATTATATTATATTATATTATATTATACCTGGTGTGTTGGGCCAGCATTTAGGCTATCTGCTTATTTTGCAAGCTAGTCCCCAGTCGGGAAGGAGGCAGTAACATATAGTGGACTTGGAAAGGGTTGGTGGCCCTAGCATAGAGGAATAACTAAACTCAATTACAAATCCTATGAAAATCAAAAAGTGGGATCAAATAGCATTTACGTACTTGCCTAACCCAATCTCTACTAAACACTCAAGAAATCAAGAGCACAATCCTAACACAACTAATGCACAAGAAAAAAAAACAAGCAATATATTTTCTAACCAACTAACAACTACTCTTGGGTTCCAGAGCAGCATGCTCCCCACCGAAAAAAAACATTTCAATGCCTCATTGGGGGGCATAAGCGCTATGTAAATATATTAACAATTAACAATACAGACGAATCAGAGGTTAGCAAACAGAGGGGTAGAATGCAACTAATTTCCCTTTTTCGCAGTAAAGACTGGGCAAGGCTCAAGACTTACTGTGAAACAAAGATCATTTTAGTGAAAGAAATTTGATTAAGCGAAAAAAGTGGGATTAAGGAGTACACTTATTTACAGTCCTGAGTGGACAAAGTTAGAACTTTTGTCAATCAAAGCTAAAAGAATGACTAGACTGCTGACCAAGTCGCAGTGGAAGAATGAATGGGAGTGAGAAAACAGCTTTATGTGTGCTCAGTGGATTCTCATTAAGTGAATTAAGAGTGTCCTTTTGAAAAATCCATCTGTTTTGTCCAAATTCTATCTTTTTTGAGGCGCATTTTAAATAGTGTATAGTATCAACCGCTTATCATGTCATTTCAGTGTGAGCATTATTCATGGTAGTGGTATTCTCAACTAAATGTGCATTATTACCTGTTTTGAAAAATACAGTAGTGTTGTTTTGGGGGCATTGGGACGTTTTGCCAAGGCCGCATTTGACAGATGAGCATTGGATATAATAGGATTGCGATTTTTGACCGACTGTTTCAGCATACATTCAACACCATCAGACTTAAATGATTAATCAGTGTTAGTCATCTGGCAAATAAGTAATTCCCAAAGGTGTAGTGCCAAATCCTCCCTTTGAAACCCCAAAAATTGGTAATAGATTTAGATCCAGATAGTTCACAGTGTGCTTGGACCAAATAGTTATGCAGGTTCTTTCCTTTGAGAAGAGCTAAGTGTGAACTGTCTATAGTGAAGGTTACACTGCTGAGAAGATGCCAGTTTTTAGGATTCTATTTATTCAATGCATTGTGGAGTTTCATGAGAACACCCACACATATCCCAGGAGCACCTCCCTTACACAGAGTAAGGCAATGCAGCGATTTACACTGCATTGCTTTACTTCATATTTATGGAGCCACTCAAGGCAATGCAAAGTGTTCTTGCTTGGCTTCATAAATTGCATGTAAGGTCTGCAACATGCATGTACCACTTTGCTTGGTGTAAACGTGACACAAACTGGCTCATAATATACCCCCTGATTTATGAACCCACTCAAGGCCACCCAAAGTGGCCTTGCGTGGCTTCATAATCTCGTTTAAGACTTGTGTTGTGCATGTACCACATGGCGTGGTGCAAACCCAATTCAAAGCGGGTCATAAATATGTCCCTTGCTGTCGGGAATCGGTGGAAGGGAGAGTGGAGGTGAGACATTCAAGCAAAAATCATGGAAGATAATCGTACTGAAAGAAAGTTTATGACAAGCGTTTCTTTCTCTTTCTTTAGGAGCTGTTACATCTTCCCACTGATACAGCGCTATACCTTAGCGTCTAAACCAAGTGGTACTTGTCAGCTCATAGGTAAATGTCAGTTGGTGAATCTGTCTAGTTTCTGCAGCTGATCGCACATCCTCTGTGCATCTACTGTCTGTGAGTCCTAGTCAAGAGTTGCTAAATACTGGCTGATCTCGCCTGTTAAGTAGTTACTCCATTTAGCCAGGAATTTGTTTTAATTGATGATTCAATCAGGATATTACTCGCTCATACTCTGCATTTCTCTTAACCATATATCTATTAGAGGCGGTTTACTTGACCTCCAAAAGCAAAGTATGTAGATTTGGGCCACCAATAAGGCTTTTATGAGACATCTATCTCTGCTTCTGTTAACGTGGCCTAATCTGTTGTGTTATGTAGAAGCACAGCTTGTGTGACCAGTAATGTAGCTATACCCATGATGATAATTAGTGTGGTCCAGATCTCCTACCAGTAAGAGCTAAGGGTGGTGCATTTTCGTAAGATATGGGCCATGTTGCTAGTCGGGGCTTAGCATCTTCAACTCCGCAGTTCTCTGGTTAATCCTCCTTTGTTTAGCCTGCTGGGTGTCCAGTGCCACCTATATAATATATTGTAGTAACTGAATTTAAGTTCTGCTTCTGAAACGTGTTTGTAATAGGAAAATAGTTTTTCGGCCCAGAATTTTATTCTATGTAGTCATGGGTAGGTCTCTCCAACCATCATTTTCCTAGGTCACCTAGACCTCAGCCTCTGGTATATCTAAACGTGTCTAGGCAGTAAGTCAACCTCTATTTACGCTTCAGAAAAATTTCTAAGTCTGCCCTCCATGACTAGTTAGTCTATAGTAGTTAATGCTCATTTTGTAAATGCATGGAAAAATTGCGCCAGCTGTGTATACTGCACCATTGTCCTGGAGGTTTCCCTTGTTATTAATGAACTGTGTTTCCAAAATATTCTGTATATGCTATAGACTATCACGTGAATTATGGAGTGCTTTATCATGAATGTCACGGAAGTGCTTTGTCGTTAATTATCACATGCTTATGTTTTACACTTATCATTAGTGTATATCATTCTAATCTGTGTCGCATTCCCCATTATCACATTCGCCTTCTTAACCCTTAAGTGAGTTTCTAATGTTGTGTGTAGGTGATATCAAAGTTGCGCTGGCTGGAAAACTGACCAATAAGAGCTTAGGTATGGAAGGCGAAGATCACCACATTCTGTAGATGCATGTAACTTGACTTGCTAAGTCTTGGCTTTCTGCCTTGCCAAAAGTATGTCTTCCATAATTGCATTGTGGGTGGTTTGCATCCGACCCCTGCCTGGCCAGGCTGCTGGCTTCAGTCGCAGAGACAGTGAGAGCAGAGGTTAACAGTCTTATTAATATGTCCCTACAATCTGCTTCAGTTCCTCTAGCTTGGAAACATGCCAAAACTTTTGCCTCTTTTGAAAAAAACATCTTTGGATTCTTATGCCCCTGCTAGCTATCGCTCTATCTCTCTTCTTCCTGCCATGGCGAAGGTCTGTGAGAAAGTTGTTAACAAACAGCTCACCAACTATAAGGGTTTTGGCCTGCTGCACCCAGCCCAATCAGGCTCCTGAGCTGAGTACTGAAACGGCCCTTTTCGAAATTTCCGAAGCCATTCGGAAATGTTTGGACATCGGGGGCAGGTTGGCTCTGATCTTGTTGGACCTCTCAGCAGCATTTGATACAGTACCTCACTCTCTGTTGCTGACCCGTCTCCCGGACGGTACACAGACAAAATATCGATTTTTAAATATCGATATACAAAAATATCGAAGTTTAAATATCGATGGGACAAAATATCGAAGGTAAGTAATATCGACAGTCTTAATATCGATATTGGTATGATATCAGTAATATCGAAGTTGTAAATATCGATGTCAATAATATCGAAATTAATAACTTTGATGTTACTAATATCAATTTTTAAATAAATTTAGTGTATATTATATTGTATTTATTATGTTTTATTATTTATTTTTAATGTCATTTAATTAAATATTGTCTTTTACTACTGTAGCGGGTTGTGGGTTTATAGGGGAATAGGGTGGGAAGTAATTTAATTATGTTAAATTAATTATTAATTAGTAGGAATTATTAATTAATTAATTGAGAAATAATTTTAAATTATTTTTAATTAATTGATTAATTGATAAATATGTTCTGTAGCGGGTTATGGGTTTATAGGGGAATAGGGTGGGAAGTAATTTAATAATAATTAATTAATTGATATATGTTTGTACATATTTTAATTAATAATTAATTGGTAATTAATTTCTATTATTAGTTAATTAATTAATATCATTTTTGACATATTTATAATTATTAATTAGTTGGTAATTAATTAATATTAATGATTTAAATTACATTAATTATAGTAATGTTTTTATATATAATTTATTGTTATTCTTAATTAATTATTTGGGAAAAATAATATTAATTATTAAATTAAATTAATTACAGCAAATGTGCTAATATATTTACTTTATTGTTATTGTTAATTAATAATTAATTGGTAATTAAATATTATTAATTAATTTTGGGTAAAGGGGTATTTTTAGGGTTCTGGGTCAGTTTTCAGTTTTTGGGTAAAGGGGTATTTTTAGGGTTCTGGGTCAGTTTTCAGTTCATGGGTAAAGGGGTATTTTTAGGGTTCAGGGTCAGTTTTCAGTTCATGGGTAAAGGGGTATTTTAGGGTTCAGGGTCAGTTTTCAGTTTTTGGGTAAAGGGGTATTTTTAGGGTTCTGGGTCAGTTTTCAGTTTTTGGGTAAAGGGGTATTTTTAGGGTTCTGTGTCAGTTTTCAGTTCATGGGTAAAGGGGTATTTTTAGGGTTCAGGGTCAGTTTTCAGTTTTTGGGTAAAGGGGTATTTTTAGGGATAAGGGTCAGTTTTCAGTTTTTGGGTAAAGGGGTATTTTTAGGTTTCAGGGTCAGTTTTGGGTTTTTGGGGTACAGGGATATTTTTAGGGTTCAGGGTCAGTTTTGGGTTTTTGAGGTACAGGCGTACAGGGTAAAAACAAAAAAAAATTACATTAAATCAAATAAATTACATGAAAAAAATTAAAATTACTTTAAATTATTACGTGTTTTATTTATTTTGAATGTATATGTATTAGTTTTAATTTTGTTTTAATATTTTTATTTAATAGTTGTAAAATTATATGTATTTTTAATTTATTTTTACATTATTATTAATACATTTAAAAAAACGATATTTTTGATTCCGATATTTTTGTACTTCGATATTATTTTTTCGATATTTTTGTACTTACCTTAATGAAGATAGGATTCCGATATTTTTGCTGTCGATATTTTTGCTCCGATATTTTTGCATATCGATATTCTGTCTGTCAATATTATGTCAGACATTCCTCTCGGACATTGGTATCTCAGGGTCTACCTGGAACTGGCTGAAGTAGTTCCTAGAGGGCAGAACACTGCAAGATTGGCTCCCTCCTTTCTCATCTACTCCTCAAAGTGTGACAACAGGAGTGCCTCAGGAGTCTACTTTGAGTCCCCTCCTTTTTAATATATATGTCACCCCGCTGATCCAGCTGGTGGAGGAACTTGTGCCAAGATCATCGCATATGCTGATGATATCCAGCTCTTCACATGGAACAAAACTGATCTATCCACCTCGTGTGCCAGAACATGCCTTATGGCCATTTTCCAATGGCTCCTATCAACGCAGCTCAAATGCAATGAAGATAAATCAGAGATCCTCCTGTTTGGGACTTTCCCTCCACTGTTCAGGGAATGGCTTTGGCTGGCAGACTATCCAATGCCTAATTCCATGGGTCTGCCCACTGAAACCTTGGAAATTGGTTTGACGAAAATCTTTTGTTTACCACACAGATTGAAAAGCTATCTCGGCAATGCTTTGGCACTCTTAAAGCACTCAGGAAATGTCTCCCTCTCCTCCCTAGGGCAGCTAAGGAAATGATTATGCGTGCCTTACTCCTTTCGTGCATTGATTATGTGAATGCTCTGTACAGGGGCCTGCAAGTATAATTTTGAAGAGACTGCAGATTTTCCAGAACGCTGTAGCAAGGACTCTTCTTAATATCCCTGTAAGATCTAGCGTAAGGCAACATCTGCACCACTTCATTGGCTACCCATGGCTGAAAGAGTAAATTTTAAAGCCATTGCTTTTGCTCACTCAGCCCTGTATGGATTTGGTCCAGTTTACCTAAGAAATAGCTTCAGGTCTGTCCCTGCACGACAGCTGCGCTCAGCAACACAGCTTATTCCACGCTTTCGCCTCAAGAGAATTGGTGGAAGTTCTTTGGCATACAAGGCAACTTTAGCCTAGGATTTGCTTCCCCTGGACATTTGCAGTACCCTGGACCCAAAGCTTTCAGGAAGAAACTGAAGACTTTACTTTTCATCTAATGGTGCGTTCACTTCCGCCCCACTTTGCTCGTACAGGGACACTCTTGAGTAACTGTGCAGAGTATAAGTGCTAATAACATAACAGAGGGGAATCATAGTAAAGATTTAGTAAAGGTGTGCCCTTATGTTCATTTTGTTGGGTTATACTTTCCTCCATTATGAAAGAATAAGTTTGGACCAATAGGTTATGCCTCTCCGAATCTTTTGAAGGAGTGGGCTCAGGTTGCCATGCATCATATTATAAGATACTCTGTTGAATTGTATCCCCAGGTACTTAAGATTGTGGTGGGCCAGTGTAAGGGAGTGGTTCCTACTCCCTTGGTTGTTGCAGGGGTTAATGGGAGGGCTTCACATTTTCTCCACTTAATACAATACCCCGAGAAGACTGAACATTTTTATATTTGGTCGATTAAGACAGTAATGGAATTTTGTGGATCTGAGACTATTAGGAAATTGTCCATGTACAGTAGTGCTTTGTGTTAGCTTTGCCCAAGTGTTTGTCCCTTTAATGAGGGAGTCAGCTCTTCTTGCTGTTGCCAAGGGTTCTAACACCAAGATTAAGAGAAGTGTGACAGGTGGCATCCCTGTCTTGCTGTCCTTTGGACACCTGGTGGGATTGGAGTACAACAACTTGCTTTTTTGGTGAGAAAGCCCTCTGTGGTTCCAAATGTTTCCAATACCTGGAACATTGCAATCCTATTATACCCTTTCAGAGCCTTTATCCATATCCAACAACAATGCCACCCTTTCTTCTATATCATTCCTCACCTACTACAACACATGAGAAAGGGAGCGAAGGTGGGACTTGTAGGAGTGATGGGGACACATCTCACTTGGGCAGTGCGTGCCAGGGTAGTTAGTAGTGTTGCTGATCTGGTGGACAGCACCTTTGTGTGTATATTTTAATCTATAGTGATCAGTGAAATAAGTCTATAACTCCCACAATCTAATGTATCTTCTTCAGGGTTCAATTGTAAGGAAATAGCGGCTGCATTAAATTCAGGCAGTAGCTGTGTTCCCAATAATATTTTCACAAAGAGTTTTTGCATCAGGGGGACTACTCTTTCCATGTTCATTTAACAGTACTCCAAGGGGTAGCTGTCTGGTCCTGGGTCAAGGCATCTATCGCTCCTCCGCAGTGATCTCTGCTTCTAATGATTTAACTTGTCCCAGAGATAGTGAGTTTAGTATATAGTGGGCAAAGAATCTGTCTCCATGCTCTACTGTGTCCCTGATTTCTGAAGTGTGTAATGATTAGTAGAATTCTTGGAACGTTGTGAGTTATTCACAGGGTGTGTTATAAATGTGCTTTGGTCTTTATTGGGATTGACGTGGATGGGAAGTGACTTTCTGAATTGGGTCTCATCGGTACGTTAAGGGAGTGCTTCACCTGTGGTAAAGAGTGTAGTGTTTTTCAGATGTGACCATGGGAGTATGTGAAAGTGAGAGTTTTGACCTCTTCTAGTAGGGTGTGCTCTTGTTCTGCTTTCTTATCTTTTTTCCGTATGGATGAATTGTGCATTAACTTTCCCCAGATGCTAGCTTTCCCTGCCTCCCACAGCATTTGCGTGGAGGTAACTGTGTTTTCGTTGTCGGCAAGGGTGGTGGTTAGAAACACTCATAGGAATTTCCTGTCATTACTGAACTTTTTAATAGGCTGTATTAATTCTGCAATTACCTCTTGTGGCTTTTGGAGACCAAGATCTATTGTAGCTGTCAATTTGGCATGTCTGATATGCTACAGCTTATTATGTCAGTCACCCTGATACTTGGGAGGAGGTTGCTTGCTGCTTAGTCGTAGTCTATGCCTGTGCACATGCCCTGTACACATGAAGTAAAGGTATAATCTGTGTCAATGGGGTATTGAAGGTGTAATGGGTCAACCAGCAAGAAGTCTCAAATGGTCTCCTTTGAATACACATACGTTATAATTTATCCACGTAAGGACTCTGGACTAGACTCCAATGAACCCCTAATAGGATTTTGCCACATGGTAGGAACAGCAACAGTGTGATCATATTTCTGAAATAGTGCGCTTGTACCTCACCAGGGAATGGATATGTCCTATAATGAGTGTTTGTTGTTGCAATTGTAGTTTGATAAGTACATGGTGACTATCTGGGTCTAGCCTGGTCTGTGTAATGTAGACTGGAAGGGCGTTAAGTATCAGGATGGCAACTCATTTTTCCCTATATACTTTGGTTGCTGCCATACAAGTATTGTGTGGTGGGAATATGCATAACTTTAAAATATATATATTCTTATTAGTTGTTTACCCCATTTTATGCAAGGAATGTAGAGTTCGAACATACATATTGAATAAATCCAACAATTACTGTCAATAAAAAAACATGTAGCACATGGAAAAGAGATAATACAGCAAACAGCAAACAAAAATCCTGTATCTTACGGACACATACAAAAAACGAGAAAAGGGAAGAAAAGAAGAAAAGAAAACACCACCTAGACGAAATTTCAAATAGGAGTGAGCTCCATTAAATCCTTTCAGTTATAGGAGCCCAAATCCTAGCTCCAATGGCCCTCTTTTTTCTGCTTTTAGTCTTTTATATAGCCAATTCCAAGTTATACATTGCTAATAGCCTTGTGCGCCAACTAAAAAAAGAAGGAGGATCCGGACTGATCCAATTGTTCGTGATCCATGCGCGTGCTATGGCCATACAAATAAATACACAATATTTCCTGGTCTTGGACCTTATGTGAGCAGATGTATCTGAGGTAACACCTATCAAAACCAATTCCCCAGTTATAGTTATTGGTAAGCCAATTAATAACCATAAAAATTGTTCAATAGAGGAAAATAATTCAAATAATTTGGGACAAGAAAAAAGATATGTACAGCATCAGCGGCAAACTGACCACATCTATTACATTTAGTCCCGCAGTAGTACCTAATTTAGATATCTTTCTGGGAGTGTAATACAATTTCATAGAAGACCATGTAATGCTGCGTACGCATCCTCCCTGTCATTCGCTAAACTTAATGATTCAACAATATTAACTCCCTCTATGCTTAGCTTAGTTACCCACCTATTTTGACAATTCTCAAGATCAATTGGCAGTGCTGAAATAAGATAAGTGTAAAATTGCCCTATCAGTGTTTTTTTCTCCATACTCTCAATAAGGGGAAATTTCCTCAGTTGATGTTCCATCTCAGGGCTTAACATGTTCAAATAGCTACGAATTTGTAGGAACTTAAAAAAATCGTGTTTAGGCAAACCAAACTTACTTTGCAGCTCAGTGAACGATACTAATGCCCAGATGCATCAAAGTACTGTTTTGCGATTCCTAATTTGCGAAAATTACCGAATCGCAAATTAGGAATCTCAAAATGGTATGCATCATTTTTTTCGCATTTTTTTGTGATTCAGTAAAAATCGCAATTTTTACCGAATCGCATAAAAATGCGATTTTCAAATAGCGAATTCGCAATTCTCATTCATTCCTACGGGCTGAAATGCCCATAGGAATGAATGGGAATTGCGAATTCACAATTTGAAATCGGAATTCAACAAAGCATTTCAAGGGTGGAGAGGGGGGTCCAAAGAACCCCCCCCCTGCACCCATGAAATGCACTTTTACATGTAAGTTACATACACACATGTCCTAAGGACATGTGTGTCTGTAACTTAACAGTTTAAAAAATGCATTTTTGTGCTTTTTTAAACAATTTTGCAAATTACCACGAGGTTCAAACTCGTGGTAATTTGCACTTGCAATTTTAAAATTCCCTAATTTTTTAACAATGATGCATTTCATTTAAGGAATCGCAAAATTGTGATTCCTTAAATGCAATCGCATTTAAGAAATTCGCAAAATTAGCGAATTTGTACAAAAACTAATGATGCATATCAAAAAGCATTTTTGGAGTCGCAAACGGACGATTTTAAGGAATCGCACCGTTTGCGACTCCAAAAATGCTTGATGCATCTGGGCACCAGTGTCCGTCTTGCAGCAAATCGCCTTAACACTGCATTCCTTTGGAGCACCACATGTTGGTAATTTGATCCCGAAAGATAAAGGGTAATATGTCAGGCGCTGCAAACAGAGTATAAGCATTGAGCTTCGGGACCCCCAACTGTCGCTTAACAAGTCTCCATGATGTATAGGCTGCTTTAGGAATTTAAAATTTTATGTTTTTGAAGTAGCTAGGTTCTACAATTGTAACCAAACAACCCCTAATCGCCTCACCCAATCCAAATTCATGAATGGAAGGAGCATGTCAAGGCAAAATTCGGGCCCTATACCCCACTACCAACGGGCTAATAAATTGCAATACAGCCCCCAGATAATAAACCATAAAATAAGGTACACCCCCAACCACCACGATCTATCGTCAGGGCCATCTTTATATATGCCCTTCTTTGCAGCTTGTATCCCCATAAAAATCTAAAGGATATCCTCTCTAATCTCTTAAAACAGCTAGCAGGGAATTCAAGCACAATCGTTCGAAACATATACAGAAACTTAGGTAGTACCAACATTTTTAATAGACATTTGATCTACCATAAAGAGATAAATGCAAGTGATCTAATCTCTCCAGCATTGAATTTACTTTGATCAAGACAGAATTAATATTTAACTCGGGGATATTGCAGACTGGAAGTGAGATTTTAATTCCTAAATAAGTGACTTCTGAGACAGTAGTGACATTTTCCGGAGGATCCTCACCAACATAAAGAATCTGGGTCTTGGAGATGTTTAGCTTATAACCCGAGAACGATCCAAACTGAGCTGTCAATTCGTCAATAGCTGGCACTGCATTGCATTTGTCCGTAGTAACAACTACAATATCATCCGCCTAAGCGAGGGCTCTGTAATCTATATGACACACATGAACGGGTTTGATGTTCTCAGCCTGATTCAACTTATTTATAAAAAGATCTAGGTATAAGGCAAATAAAAGGGGCAAGCACGTGTTCTACGAAAAAGTTAGAAAAAAATGGACTCCTGGCCAGCTAAACGGATAGAAGCAGTTGGGGAGAGATAAAGAACCTTCAATGCCAGCTGCATCTTAGGGCCAAATCCCTTCAATCCTAACACATCCCACAAATATGGCCAGGCAACCCTGTTGAATGCCTTTGTGGCATCCAACAGGGTTACCGCCATTATAGACTTAGTTTCTGTGCCCAATCCACAAGAGCGATCAAACGGCGAACATGGTCAGTTGTGTTGCATTCAGGAATAAATCTGTGCTGAAATTTTGAGACAAGAGATGAAATTATGCCAGATAGCCGCATGCTAAAATCTTCGAGTAGATTTTGCTATCGGCGTTGATAAGCGAAATAGGCCGAAATGAAGAGGGCAAGAGGTGGTTTCTCTTTTTTTCTTAAAACTGTGATTGTGGATTTCCGCCAGGAGAGAGGGGCATTCCCCTTCTGTGCTTCCTGAAAAACTAGCATCATGTCTTCCTTCAGTGCCTGCCGAAAGATCTTAAAAACCAAGGGGGATGCCATCAGGGCCCACCGCCTTACCAACCGCCAGTGATAGTACGGCTGCCTCCACTTCTCCCCATGTAATCTCTCTATCTAATTCTTCAGACTGATCAAGTGTTAGTGTGGAAATTTTGATATCAGCACTAAAGTCCGATACATTTTCTTCAGCACCACATGATGTTTCCTCCTTGTATAGTTTGCTGTAAAATTTACAGAAAACTTCTAAAACGTCTGCCGGTTTATCATGAATTTGCCCTGACTCATCCTGAATACTGCCTATCCTTTTGACAACCTCCTTCTGACGTAGCCTTTTGGCCAGTATATGGCCCAAATTTTCTCCCACCTCATAAACCTCTGATCTGTATACTGCAGTTTATGCGACTAGCTTTGTAGCATAGTTCTGATACAACCTCGATTTTTGAACAGCTAAGTGGAAAGAGAGACCCAAGGGGAAGAATATCGGAAACTACTCAGACAGGGACACAGTGGCCTAATCAGAGGGCTAGGACATTAGTAAATGCAAGATAGAGAGTTTGTCAACTGTATTGCGAGTGGATAGGAAATTAAGCAGGCCCCTGTGTGAAAAGAGAAATGGGATGACAGCGGTCAGCCCAGTGGAGCGGATACCACAAGCTGTGCTCTTCCTGACATGAGGTCAATGAGTATAAAGTGCTGCTCACCATGGAACCGGTGTTAATTCCAAACCGGTTTAGGGGTGTGTTGAGGGCTAAAAGTATTTCGGATATCAGCACTAGGAAGCGCGCCGCCTTGGAGATCAGATGCAGATGGATAATGGTGGACGCTGTAGGAGAGAAGACAAGGGGTAAGGATGTGGACAAAAAACTACTGGTTTGGAAAGGGCTGTGAACAAAACAACACCTACCAGGCTAGGATAAAGCCGTACAGCATGATCAGAATGACAGGCCGGTGCAGGTGCACCGAGGAGGTGGAGTGAAAGATGATGCTGTGGGGAATTGAAATAAGAGTTGGAGCTTGAAGCAATTGGAAAGCCGACCGACACTGTAATCATAAAATAAATAATGTGGGCTCACCCTGGGTGGAGATCCAGTGTCCGGAGATGTGCGGGGTAAAGACGTCGGTTTGGCGGTGGTTGGTGGGCCAAGTGGAGCGGAAGAGGTATAAGGAGTTTAGACCAATAGGAGAGCAGGAGCTCTTAGGTACAGGTTTAAAAAGAAAGGAAAACTTACCCCAGGTGCGGGAAAGGTTTTGGCAACTGCGCAAATTGCGGATGCAGCATCGTGCAGGCGGCTGGAGGGTGACACGGAAAGTAGAGGGAAAAAGTGTTGACAAAAGCTGACTTGTACAATTCTTGGAAGTTTCTACTATTACTGTCTCCTTGTCATGAACTAATTCTTCATGCCAATTTTTAATGCACTTGCCTCTCTTGTCTGGGTGGCACCACTGCACCCACTGATGTGTAATGTACATGCACACACCACACTTCCTATGTTTTCTGTCTTCCTCCGTACTCCTGTGAATAGCGGTGCGCCAGCCTCATAGTCTTTCTGTCACATCATATTGCCGGCTATACTTTCCTCTCACGATATGCTGGCTGTAAACTTCATGCCAGTGACAGAGTGTCATATTCAAAGCAGACCTGGACGGTGCTTGACCCTTTTATTTCCCCTCATTAAACGTTTCATATGACTGCTGCTTTGTGGTGCTTTTGTGACTACTAATACCTCTGTTCTTTAATTTATATATCATTCATATTTCCTCTTTGACCTCAGCACGTCTTCCTTACTCCGGTTACCACAGCAACGGCCCCACCGGCAGCCCCCACCCCCAACCTCCCAACATTGCGACCGACTATTAATCAGTTTAATCCTCTCAGCACGGTCTAGCTCTTGACCTACAGACAGGATAAAACATGCCCCACCACTTTGTTTTCGCACCCTGTTCATCCAACTGCTCCAGTGTCCTCCGTGCATCATTCGCTATAGACCACAGGTAAACTGCCTTGCTGCCTACGCCCTCTTCGATTATTGCCCTTTGCTTGGCCGTTGTCAACAGTTTTTCCCTCTACTTTCCGTGTCACCCTCCAAGGGCCTGCACCATCCTGCATGTGACCTGTGCGCGATTGCCAAAACTTTTCCCACACCTGGGGTAAGTTTTCCTTTCTTTTTAATGCTGTACCTAAGGGCTCCTGGGCTCCTTTTGGTCTAGACTCCTTATACCTCTGCCACTCCTTTTCAGCTCCACACGGGTCACCACCCACCGCCAACCCGGCGTCTTTACCCCTCGACATCTTTGGACACTGGATGTCCACCTTGTCATACCCCCAGGGTGAGCCCACTATATTATAATTACAGTGTCGGTCGGCTTTCCAATTCCTTCAAGCTCCAACTTTTATTTCAATTCCCCACAGCATCATCCTTCACTCCACCACCTCGGCGTACCTGCCCCAGCCTGTCGTTCTGATCACACCGCACAGCTTTATCCTAGCCTGGTAGGTTTTGTTTTGTTCACAGCCCTCCTGAAAGGAGTAGTTTTTCGTCCACATCCTTACCTCTTGTCTTCTCTCCCACAGCGCCAACCATTATCCATCCGCATCTCATCTCCAACGCGGCACACTTCCTAGTGCCGATATTCGCAATACTTTTAGCCTTCCACAGACCCCTAAACCGGGTTGGAATTATCACCGGTTCCATGGTGAGCAGCACTTTATACCCATTGACCTCATGTCAGGAAGGCCACAGCTTGTGGCATCCTCTACACTGCTCTGACCTCTTTCATTGCATTTTGTTTTTCACACAGGGGCCTGCATACCTTCCTATCCACTCGCAATACAGGTAACAGGCTCTCTACCTTGCGTTTACTAATGTCCTAGCCCTCTGAGTAGGCCACTGTGTCTTTGTCTGAGTAGTTTCCGATACTCTTCACCTTGGGTCTCTGATTCCTCAGCCCGATACATGCAGATTAACCGCTCCTCTTTACTCAATGCCTTTTGTATAAAAATAATTTTTTACTGTTTATTTATGCTGGCGGAGTTTGCCCACTATGTAGGATGCAGTTTCCACTGTCGCAATTGTGTACCCTTTACCGTTTGTCCACTGGGATTTTGTCAGGCACCCAAGTATCCACTTCTGCTCGCACTTGTTGTACATGCCACATCACTTCATGTAACATGTTTCCCGTGTTTTTTGTCATGTTTTTGATGCCATGAGAGCGGCACACTTTCTACAGTCAAGTTCAAGTTCAAAGTTCAAAAGACCTTTATTCGAATTTCGTAAAAGTACCACATTAAAACAATTCAATTACATAACAGATCCAAATTACAGAATTCATAATTATTAAAAAATCTCATACACCTCTCATGAGACTATTTTCATGGGTTTTCCATCATTTTACGTACACGAGTTATGAGTCTCAGAAAAGTGCTAGGGCGATAAATGAGTTCATCTGTATCCAGGGAGAGCAACATTAAATAAGACTCCCCTAACGAAAGGGGTCTTTGTTTTCTAAAATAAGGAGTTAAAAACCAATTAATATATTTTCAATAAAATTTACAGAAGAATAGAAATTGCAAATCATTCTGTTCACTGATACCATCACACACACACGGATTGTATTGTGTTGTGTGTTGATAACCCAAGGGAAAGCCCAGTAGGAATTTCACTGAACCCGCCCTTAGCCGAAACAGCAGTGATCTCTCCCAATTGGTCAAGGGTAGAGTGAGGTAGGGTGGAAGTGGTATCCTACATAATTCATTCCCCATATAACAACAGTTGATTTGAGGGTTTCTCTTTCCATTCGTTCAGAGTTATAAAGTGCATACAGTGCTTGTTTGACCTCAATTTTGTCTTTGGGCTCAATCTTGCTTGGATCGGAGAAAAGATCTTCCCTGTCCACGGCACTCAATGCTTTTAGGACTCCCGCAAGCCAGGGGATCGCCATGCCATGATCACATTTAAGACAGTCTTTTATAATATTTTGCGTTAGAGTGGCTGAATTATTCCTCCAGATCCTAATCCAGAATAGAGCTGGTCTAGTTCTAATAAAATCACATACATAGGGGAGGTTTAGTTCCTCATGACAGATGAATGCGGAAGATGAGATTGGGGCACCCAGTATTTTTCTACAGAATCGACCTTCTTCTCGCTGAATACTTGGGTTTTTCCCCAATCCCCAGAGCTCAGCCCCGTATGTAGCTTCAGGTAAGCACTGTAATCTAAAAAAAATTAAAATAGCTCTGGTGGCACCTATTTTCTTTGGACGGGACAAGCTCAAAATAGAATTGATGGCTTTCGAGATCTTGCCCAAGGCGTGGGCCGAATGCCCACTCCATGAGCCGTTCGCAGCGAATACCAACCCTAAATACGGGAATGTAGTTACAGAATCTAATTTATCTGTCCCTATATGTATGGTGTTGAGCTTTCGTTTCCCGGGTCCAAATGACATAATAAAAGATTTTTTAAAATTTTCTACAGTCATTATTTACCATGTCTTCCCGCGCCTTCCTCATGAGCGGGACATTCACAATAGTCACCTCTTACCATACGTGTCACACAGTTCATTTCTCTTCCCTCCCGCTTTTTTCGCAGATACACCTAGGGTGATCCCCTCCTCACTATTTACTGTGTATGTCAACGACTAGGTTTCCCTATGTTTACCCCCTTATTCTTTACTCACCCTATGTTTTGTATCCTTCCCAGCCCTGATGAGTCACAGGGCCTTTCCTAGTGATGAAACACGTGTCGGCTGGTTTTGTTTTGTTCAACATAGTCACTGCAGCAATATAAAGAAACATTTAGTTCTTCTACTGGTGTCAACCACTGCATTTATATAACGTTTTGAGACTGAATTTAACTCTGTAATATCCTCTTCATGTGTGCCTAGGACTGTGCCTACTTTACAGTGTGGATCTTGTGATTCACACACCTCTGGGGGATATCAGGTTACTTCCCCGACCTGGCAGCACCGTACCGACACAGGTCTATAGATACTACTCGCAAAAGCCTGAGCGCCATTTTCCTGACTTAACTGAGAACCCCACCCCTCACCTTCAAATTAAAACATTAAACTATTAAAAAATGTTTAAACTTAAATTTCACAATACAGTCAGTGCAACAGTAGAGAAAGTGTCGGATAACGGAGGGGTAAAAATAACCATTCCCACTCCAGTGAGTGCATTAGTAGGGTAAGTGTTGGATAGCGGAGTAATTACATTTACTATTCCAACTCCAGTGAGCGCAACAAAAGAGAAAGTGTTGGATAGTGGAGGGGTAAAAATGACTATTTCCACTCCAGTGAGAGCTACAGTAGGGAAAGTGTTGGATAGCGGAGGGGCAAAAAATACTATTACCACTCCAAAGAGTGCAACAGTAGGGATGTGTTGGGTAGAGGAGGGGTAAAAATTACTATTCCCACTCCAAAGAGTGTAACAGTAGGGAAAGTGTTGATAACGGAGGGGAAAAATTACAATTCCCACTATTTTCACTCCACTGAGTGCAACACTAGGATAAGTGTTGGATAGCGGAGGGGTAAAATCTGCTATTCCAAATCCAGTGAGTGCAACAGTAGGGAAAGTGTTGGATAGCAGAGGAGAAAAATTACTATTCCAACTCCAGTGAGTGCAACAGTAAGTGCAACAGTAGGTAAAGTGTTGGATAGTGGAGTGGCAAAAATGAACAATCCCACTCCAGTGAGAGCAACAGTAGGGAAAGTGTTGGATAGCGGAGGGGTAAAACATTTTATTCCCACTCAGGTGAGTGCAACAGTAGGGAAAGTGTTGGATAGCAGAGGGTTAAAAATGACCATTCCCACTCCAGTGAGTGCAACAGTAGAATAAGTGTTGGATAGCGGAGGGGTAAAAATTACTATTACACCTCCATTGAGTGCAACAGTAGGGAAAGTGTTGGATAGCCGAGGGGTAAAATGTACTATTCTCACTCCGGTGAGTGCAATAGTAGGGAAAGTGTTGGACAGCAGAGAGGCAAACATTACTATTCACACTCCAACAGTTAAAAATAATATATATATATATATATATATACATATATACATATATATATATATATATATATATATATATATATATATGTATGTATATATATATATATATATATATATATATATGTATATATGTTTCAAATTAAAAAAAATATATAGATATAAATAAATAATATGATTTTTAATCAATTATATTAAAGAAAACATATTATAATATGTGTTATATGTAACAAATGCATACAACTGTTATATAAAATAAAATATTAAATACATTGAAAAAGAAATTCTTCCAAACTAGAAAATAATTACAAACAAAAACATTAATTAATACATAGATGTGTTTATTTTATTTCCTACCCTATAACACCACAACAATAACAACACACTTCAACATTTTAAGTAAAATTTACTGAACATAATTAATAATCCATTAAAAACAAATTAATTAAAAGTGAATACACCACAACACACACCTAAAATGAATTACACAATTGCCATTATACATTTTCATTAATTTAATTAATATCAATTCATAAATAATTATTACTAGAAAATAAATATACTGCTTAAAATCCTTTACCCTATAAACCCCAAAACACACAGCTAACATTAATTACACAATTACCATAATTAATTACCAATTAATTAATTATAATTAATCAACAACCATTAATTCATCCATTAAAATAAATTAATTCCCACCCTCAACAACTAAAAACACCAAAACACACATCTAAAATTAATGACGAAATTACCATAATTATTACACAATATATAATTATTATTAATTAACAACAAATTATTAATTAATTAATAATAAATTACTTTAAACATATAACGCCATAACATCTCAACTAAAGAAATATTAATAAATATAAAATTATTAATTAATGTAATATAATTACATTACTTCCCACCCTATTCCCCTATAAACCCACAACCCACAACGGAACAAAAAATGCAAAATTCAAATGAAAAAATATAATAACTACACAAAATGTAACACATATATAAAAAATACAAACAATTCTTATACTAAAAACATACATCAGATACATTTAAAACATATACTAAAATACATAACATTAATTTAAAAAATAGATATTTTTAACAAAATATATTTTTCCAAACGATATTAAACACTTCAACATTTTTAAAATTGATACTGCTTACCTTAATTAGATATTCTTGACCACAATATTCTTGCTGTCAATATTTCTGATTATTTTTTAGAACAATGGTCCTTGAGTAAGTTATATATGGTAAAAGATAACATATAGGCCTTGATCGGTACTATAGATTTTCAGTGTCCAGCCCGACAGAGAATTTTAATAAGCTATATATTGAAGGATTCATGTACATATAAAAAACAACACATGTAATGGAAGGGACACAATCCTGCATCCCCCATGGTGAATAGGTTACAGAGAAAACATAACAAGCAAAAGACATAAAGGGTTTTTCGAGGCAACAAAGGAGCTATGGTTGCTTGGTGTGGTCATAGAATCAAGCAAGCTAACCATCAACAGTAGCCACAACTTTTATAAAAATGCAGACAGAAGTGGTACTGATAAATGTCGATGACGTTTCGATCCCAGGCTCTTATGATATAGGGATCATCATCAGGGCTAAGTAATTAAAGTGCCTGATGCTTAACAAAATGCCTGCGGGGGAAGGAAGAATGGAAGAAAATTGAGAAAAACAGAATAATTTGTCAAGAATAAAGCTAAATGAGCAAAACGACAACCTATCCAAGCCACAACAAGGACATGCATTTGGTACTACATATTGGTATATAAATTGCTCTAAGTGACCTGGTATACAGCGTTCGTGCATCCGGAAATTATTGCCATTTTATTCGGCAGAAATTGGACATGCTTATTGTGCTGAATAACATACCTGGATGTGAGAAATACGGCGGAAAAATTTAAATACATTGAGGATTAAATGGAAAATATCTATGTGAAAAGGCATCAGTTGCCGTTTTGAAGGTCCGCGGTGGTGGGAGGTAAAAAGCGTGAATGTAGTGTCAGAGCCGCACATAGTCCGTGGATATGGCCGAGAATGGCCTGCAATCAACGGTAGTTGGTGAGTGCCCGTGCTTTAAACTGTGAGCGAGTGAAGTAATTTCAGATCAGACCTCTGAAGACAGAATTTTTCGGAGGGTGCAGATGAATGGAGAATGACGCTATATGGAGGGATAGAAAATTGGGCAGGGCTGTCCATTAGTATATTGTTTCGTTCATGGAACACGAGTGAGCAATGAGAGTTGTGGAGGTTCTATTACCTGATGGTCATAAATCTTTAACTCAATGCTTTTCCACAGTGGGGACATCTGGTCTCTAATCCATTAGTAGGAGGATGAGATTCTACGAGCGAGTGCGGGGCCCGTCAACTTGCTTGAGAGGGCTAGGAGGAAAGGGAGGGTAGGTCAGCATCATGCGGGGAAGGAAAAGGTGAGCGGGAATCATAATTAATTCACAAGGGCGTCTAGCTTACCTCAATCAGCCTTTTCGCGGGATCGCGTATTGTTTACCGGCACGTTGGCAGGAACTGAAGGCATAGCTATGTCGGGTGTGTTTATATTCAAGGGGCCGGCATCTTGGGTGAGGGGATAGCAAGTGAATACAGACTCTCCAATGCAAGTGCCGGGATGTGCAGTTGAGCACTGCAATGATAACCATCCTAGAAGGGGAGAGGAGTGAGAAAATGGTGCCTATATGTGAAGATTTAAGTGGTAAAATTATGTGTTTATGGAAAAAAGGGTGTGTGACTGACTAGCAGACTTTCAAGTTGGTAATAAAAAGAATTTGCATAGTGTGGCTGCAATATAGTCCTTACCCAGAATAAAATATACAAACGGCTAGTTAAATGACAGTAGTGCATCAAAGTTGTAAGGAAAAACTCAGGCAGGTATAAATACAGCATACATTTGTGAGTTAACCATATCAGTAATTTTCGGTAAAATCACGTTAGTAATGTTTGTGCTATTCGGTTACTACGCCAGGTTCTGAAATAATTATTTCGATCATTGGTGTTCAATATTCATATTGTCATTACTGGTGTTAACAGAGTATGAGCTCCTTATGTCATGCTAAATTGGTTATTCGTAACAGTGTAAGTGAGACACATATATATACACATCATATGAAATGTCAAGTTGGGTTCCATTGGTGCAATTATGTACCAGCCATATGTTGGACAGGCACATTACTGTATTGCAGTTCAAAATGTCTTGCAGTGATCATTTCATAGTAATGTTGCCCAGTCCTCATTTCTGTTAAGGCCATTCCTGATTGTATCGAAGTTGATTATTGATTTGCGTTCCTCTCTGTTCAGGAGTTGGCTCATGTTTCCACCTCTTTGTGGGATTTTCAAGACTTTCAGGATTGTCCATTTTATATCGTCTTCATTGTGGTTTGCCAGCGTGAAGTGTTCAATATTTCTGAACCACGATATTTCTGACTCGCTATTTGTGCAACTCAATATTTTAAACTCGATATTCTATACATGCAAAACTAACATCAGGCAGAAGAATACATGTGTAATCTAATAAACACTGTTACAAATCTAGTATATTTCTTTGTTTTATTATTAAAATTTCACGGCTATTTGAAATCTGTGATGCGTTTTTTTTTTTTTTTTAATTTCTGAAATTCTTTATTGTATATAGAAAAATATAAATTTACATACATGGACGAGGCTTATACATGAGTGGAAAAGGAAAGAAGAAAATAGGCCAAAGAGGAGAATGGAGGAAATAAAGAAAGAAGGGGGGGGGGGGATCGGTAGACCGTACTCTTGAGATTGTTCGCCAGTTCGTAGTCTCATAGTCTCATAGTTCGTGTTCCGTCCTTTTGGTGTTCCATGGCATTTGTACGTCTCTGTGATCGATCGTCTTGCGTCCCGCGCCCCGGGGGGACAGTGGAGAAAGATATAGATAGAGTAGGAGATGTGCCCGGTGTTCTGTTATCACAAAGCTGTGACAGCAAGCGCCCTCAGATGTATCTTGCTCACGCCTACGGTGGCTTGTGTGATGACAGGTAGTGGTCTAGGGACTCCCACATGGTCGACTGCTTGTGCATTTTCGGTGTGTGTTCTGCTGTGATGTTGTCCGCCCCCCTGAGGAACGTGACCCAGAATCGTTTGAAGTTTGTTATGTTTAGCCCCCCCTGTTCCTTTGATAATCTGAGTTTCTGCATGCTTATTCTGGCCCTCTTCCCTCTCCATAGGAAATCGTTCAGTATCTTGTCTACCTTTTTGTGGAAGTCATCTGTGTTGGTTAGGGGTAGCATGGCTAGCATATAGTTCACCATTGGTGTGAGCATCATTTTTATTGTTTCTACCCTCCCCCACCATGTTGTTATGTGGAAATACGTTTTCATAAATTTGTTTTAATTTTCATATTTTTTTACATGGGCAACTGAAACCAAAACCCATTTTAACAAAGGTAAAATATTTCTGTCGTAGCAACTTTAAAATTGTGGAAAGAGGAATACATCAACAAATTAATTCCATTCATTCTTCTCCAAAACTATCTTCTAAATTGACTTTGTGCCAGAGGTCTTTGCTTTGCAGCCAAGTAGACCAACACACACAAACAGTTATGAATGCCATATTTGGAGTTGCTTTTGTGTTCCCAATTTGATCAATTGGAATTTCATTGAAGATAAAACTATATCAACACTTTTTAAGGGAAGATAAATGGCAAAATGTATTGGCAGAGAATTGCATCCTTTATCGCCTTGACACCATGTCTATAGTACAGTAGATTAAATAACCCAGCATTTTCCAAGATACATCTACTGCATGTGGTGTCTAACGACAGCTTACATTTCTTATTCTGTTAGTTGTTTTGTCGAGAGTGGCAGTGCGCTGCTGAGCCTACACTAAGGTGGAGGTCCAGCCACCTGGTGGAGATCTCTAAGGCCTTCGTGTGAGAAACTGGGTGTCCTAAGGTGAGCGGAGTAGGACCCCACTTCTGCGCTGGTCGCCCATAGAGTTGGTATGCAGTGAGAAATGCTAGCATACGGGCCCTGCTAGGGGGAGGTGAAGCGAGTCTCGCCTTGCAGTGGGAGGCATCCCCCAGCCCCATACAGGACTATGCAAGCACTGTGCATTAGCCGTGGCCCATATGTGAACCCTGAGAATCGCTTTCCTGAGATATGATGTATCCTGCCACTGGGTGGATGAGTGCCGGCCCTGGACCATAAGTGGAGAAGGAGTAATCCCAGACTGTTGGAGAAACAGAAGACAATATTCGATGTGGTGGCGCTAGGTGACCCATTAGGCTAACGGAGGTGAAATGAGTTAAGTTTTGGGGCCATGCAACACCAGGATTGTAGAGCTGTATGTATAACTAGTGTGGAGTACGAACAGGGCATGCAAGTGGTGCCTGTCACATTTGTGACTACTGAACCCATGGGGCGCTTGAGGACAGCTAAGAGAATGGGTGGCGGATCTAGACCAGGAGCTGACAACTCCCTTGTGCCTAACATGTAGGTCCTTGGGGTTAGGGTGTACCCCTCAGGAGGAGTCTGAGAGAGGAGATGCTGTGTCTCAGAACCAAATACTGTATGCTGTCAGCAGGACTAGAAAGCTCCTGGAACACAAAATTGATAAAGTCTACATAGACTTCAGGGATGTGTGAGATGACCTTTGCAGGCTGACTGCAAGTTGGTGAGCACCAAAGGTACCCTTGGAGAACTGCAATTGGTTGTGATATTAATACAGGGGCAGGTGAAGCTGGTTGCGTGCGGAGTTGACACACTAGACAACCTGGCAGAGGAAGTGCTGGACTGCAGCCACCGCAACAATATCAGGGCAGTAAGTTTGCCAGAAACAGAAACAGTGGAGGGAAAGGCCATGATGGTTTATCTACAACAGTAGATTTGCATGACAGTGCTGCTGGAAGGCCTGGCCTCCTTTGCTTTGGAGAGCAAGCCCCGGTTCCAGCCAGGGTACCTCCCTCTGCAGCACCCCCATGACCAGTGATGGTGCATCTGCTTCATTATAGGGACAACATTTTTTCAGAGGGCACACAGGCTGGGCTGAATCTAGCTGGACAACTCAACCATTTTTCCAGAGTACACGATGGAGGTACAACATAAGCACGATTCCTTTCTAAGGTGAAGCATGCACTGAGGGAGACAGAGGTTCACTATGCGCTGATACTTCCAGCCAGGCTCAAGATCATGATGAATGACTGCATGAAGATCTTTGACACACCTTATGTGGCAAGGAACTGGCTGGATCAGTATCGGCAGGGATTAATGTCTGGGGAATGGGTCAGGCCCACAGCCCTGAATTGCAGGAGGTGGCAGTGTGGAGGCAGGTTGTAGGTTTGGAAACACCTCATGCCAGATGGCCAAGGAGAGGGAGGACTCATTGGAAATGGTGAACTTATTTGATGCCCTATCCCAGACAACATGAAGCGAGCAGTCTTTGAACCGTCAGTCTGGAAGCTCAGACTAGGAGCAGACACCCAGTGCAACACCATCCTTGCCTTGGGTCACACCACACTCTGCCGACGAACTTTAAGGCTGATGTGCTTTTGAGTGGAGTTATGCACTGTTTGGACGCTTCCTCCTCCTGTGGCATTGTGACTGTTGCTGGGGGTTCACTAGCCCAGATGAGCTGAAAACCTAGGGCTGAAATAATTTCTAAGTGGCAATACAAACAACTGGGAACAAAGAGAGGAGTGATGCTGGTTGCAGCTTGGTCACATAGTCCTGTTTATAAGTCTTGTGAATAACTGCAATGAGAGTTATCATGATGTTATTTCATCTATTGGAAAGTTTCTGTTCTATGAGGTTCTCCTTTTACACAGTTTGGGCCATTGAGATTCTGACCTGGGAAGGCAGGGGGTTGAGGATATTGGTGCATCAGATATACAAGCTGTACATGAAAAACACACTTGGACCCTGACCTTTAGTATAATGCAGTTCAAGGTGGCATTGGGCTACTGGGCATGGAAGCAAACACCGACAGTACACAAAAAATGGCTTACTTCACTTATAAATTCCTTTCGTGGAACATGAGGGGCATGGAAGTTATGTGCAAAAGGCATAAGGTAACCTACTTGAGGCATAAAGTGGTGGATATATCACTCCTAGAGGGAACGCATTTGGTGCTAGAGGGTTTAAACAGCTGGTGCAGGTGTTGCAGGTGGCATTTGAATGGGACAGGCTTATCCTCATATTCAAAACGAGCTATGATATTAGTGAGACCTGGTATCTGCATAGACCCCATCACATCACACATACATCACAAGGGTCCATATGTGCTGTTGCAGGCTCGACTTAATGGGGTCCAAGTGCTGCTGGGGAGGATCTATGCTCAATGTATGACATCAGCTGTTCTTGGACTCTCTTGCTCCAATCCTGTCCCTGGTGGCTTGGCATCCAATGATTTTAGAGTGAGATTACAACTGTGAGGAAAATGTGGGGTTAGATAGGTCGACCCTTCCCCCCCTGGCTGGCACACCAGCGTTAAATATTGCATTGGAATTTGAGGAATGGGTGAGACAGTGGTTACTGGGCGATGTGTAGAGGCTCCGACACACAAACAGTTAGTACTACTTGTTTTACTCCCCGGGTGCATGATCTCCATTCTCGTCTGGATACGCTGTTATGAACAGAGGGGCTCTCTCAACAGGTTGTCCACATGGAAAACGTAGGCCACATGCTATCAGATCATAGCCTGCTTAAGATGGAAGTCGCATGGGGATACCACAGGGTTACAATCCCAACGTGTCTCCTGTAGTCCTTTCACTTGGCTGATTACACCTTCCAGATCTCTTTGGGATCTGTTACAGAATACATATGTGCCAATCAAGACAAGGCACGCCATATGCATACTGATATTATATTCCATATGGGTACCCTATATAGGCGCAGGTAGCACTGCAACCTTTCACCTATATCCTTCCCTGCATTACATACATAGCGGTACGTAGGGACTGACCTTTTACCAAGATACAACACTGCAGTCAGAAAGGGGGTTTTCTCTAGTTTGAAACTCATACATTATGCATGACATAACATTCCCATAGGAAGTTTTGGAACTCCAGCCATGCTAAGAGAGGAAGAGCTGGTCGACTACACTAGTGTGGTGTTAGAAATTGGGTTACTGGGGTGTGAGCCCTGATCAAGCAGCTACCTCAGTCCTAATCAGGGTTAGTCACAAGCCAATCCCAAATTAACATGTGCTCAACCCCCCTGGTAGTTTGGCGCTGAGCACAGGCTTAATTTAGAGGCATTATGTAAAGTACTTGTGGAACAGTTCAAACAGTAAAACAGTCAAAACACCACACAAAAAGATCCCACACCAGGTTACAAAACGATGTAATCATTTAAATTGGTGCACAGACATAATATCGAGTCCAAAATATCGTTTGGACAAAATATCGAGTATTTAATATAGACTGGACAAAATATCGACAGGACAGAATATAGACAACAAAAATATTGTTTTTAAGGTAAGTGAAGTAATATCGACTGTATAAAATATAGATAGTTAAAATATCGAAATATATAATATAGATAGTTAAAAATATCGATTGTTTAATAATATATAATATTTTATAGTGTATTTTTATCTTTTAATATGTGTGAAAAGTGTATTTATGTTATAAATAATGTTATTAAATGAAATTTTTTTATGAATATTGCGTAATGTAATTCTGTAGCGGGTTGTGGGTTTATTTATTTATTTATTTACGCAACTTTTATAGCGCAACAAATACCCGGAGGTGTCTCGGCGCTGTAGAGCAACTGGAGTCTGTCATCAAATCATCCTCTTACTGATTAAACAGCCATGTTTTCAAGAGCCTGCGGAAGCTCATCAGGTTCGGGGCGGTTTTGATGGCTAGTGGCAGGAGGTTCCAAAGTTTTGGAGTGGCCACAAGAAAGCGCCTGTCTCCCCAGGTGACCGATCTTGTGCGTGGCACCGGGAGGAGACTGTTATTGGCCGATCTTAATTGCCTCCCAGGAGTATACATCTGGAAGGCTTCAACCAGGAACCTAGGTCCAATGCCGTGTACAGCCTTATAAGCAATACAGAGGGCCTTAAACTTGACGCGGTTCTCCACTCTCAGCCAATGAAGCTGACGAATACCAAGAGTGGTAGATTTGCGACGAGGGATGTTGAGAAGAATCCTAGCAGCCGCATTCTGAATAGATTGCAGCTTCGTTGTGACACGCTTCTGGGTGTGAAGGAAAAGTGCATTCCCATTTATAGGGGAATAGGGGAATAGGGTGGAAAGTAATTTAATTATAATTAAATAAATATGTAAATCTATTTATTGATAGTAATTAGTAATTAATTGTTACTTAATTTATATTTGTTAATTAATTTAATTAGAATTTTCAAATCATTTATATTAATTGATTAATTGGTAATTATGTAAATTTTACTAATTTAATTTCTGTAGCTGGTTGTGGGTTTATAGGGGAATAGGGTGGGAAGTAAATTAATTATAATTTAATGAATATGTAAATTTATTTAATGATATTAATTAGTAATTAATTGTTAATTAATTGATATTAGTTTATTAATTTAATAATAATTGTTAATTTATTTATATTAATTGATTATTTGGTAATTATGTAAATGTTACTAATTTATTTTCTGTAGCAGGTTGTGGGTTTATAGGTGCATAGAGTGCAAAGTAATTTTTTAATAATTAATTAAATAATAAAATTAATTAAACGTTATTTATTTGGAAATAATTGTGAAATAATTTTTAACTATAAAAATTTAATTGTTAATGTAAAATTAATTTGTATTAATAGGTGCTTAATTAAAATAATTATTGTTAAATAGTAATTTTAACCCCTACGCTATCCAACGCTTTCCCTATTGTTGCACCCACTGGAGTGGGAATAGTAATTTTTACCCCTACACTATCCAATGCTTTCCCTACTGTTGCACCCACTGGAGCGGGAATAGTAATTTTAACCCCTACGCTATCCAACACTTTCCCTACTGTTGCACTCTCTGGAGTTGGAATAGTAATTTTAACCCCTACGCTATCCAACGCTTTCCCTACTGTTGCACCCATTGGAGTGGGAATAGTTATTTTTACCCCTACGCTGTCCAACGCTTTCCCTACTGTAGCACTCTTTGGAGTGGGAATAGTAATTTTTACCCTTACGCTATCCAACGCTTTCCCTACTGTTGCACTCACTGGAGTGGGAATAGTAATTTTAACCCCTACGCTATCCAACGATTTCCCTACTGTTGCACTCTTTGGAGTGGGAATAGTAATTTATCCCCTTAAGCTATCCAACGCTTTCCCTACTGTTGCACTCACTGGAGTGGGAATAGTAATTTTAACCCCTACGCTATCCAATGCTTTCCCTACTGTTGCACTCTTTGGAGTGGGAATAGTAATTTTTACCCCTACGCTATCCAACGCTTTCCCTACTGTTGCACCCACTGGAGTGGGAATAGTAATTTTAACCCCTACACTATCCAACGCTTACCCTATGCTTGCATTCTTTGCAGTGGGAATAGTAATTTTTACACTTTTGTTATTGTACGTTAATAATATTGGCTATTATTTAATTATATTTTGTTACTCTATATATATGTTTTAAGAAATATGATTTAAAAAAAAATATTTTGACTTTTATTAATTATTGAATTATTATAAATTAATTTAAGTATTGTTAAGTATATTTTAGTAATTAATTATTAATATTAATGTAATTTAACATTGTTTTTATTAAAGTCGATATTTTTTACAACTATATTTTTGTAAACGATATTTTAAACTCGATATTTTTGTACTTACCTGTTAGTACATAGAAACTCGATATTTTGACAGTCTATATTTTGTCAACGATATTATTGCAACTCGATATTTTGGCAATCGATATTATTTCAGTGATCCATTTAAAATATTATAATGTTATAATTAGAAAAAGACAAAAATGACAAAAATCCAATCAGTAGAACTGGAGCTATTGAATTTTTAAAATTTTACAGGAAACTGCGCTAAAATGTATATAGTGCCAACTGGTGAAATCTGGTTGCACCGGACTGGGACAAAAATCATAAAATCAGGACGCCCACGATTGTGCACTAGCTGGCGACAGTGATCCAGTTTGGCCCATTGAACAGAGTACCAGCTGAGGCAATGCATCTGTTCTGAGATGCGGTGAGGCTGCACTTTGAGGTCCTGTTGCATTATTGTCGAAGATCCCATCGACGAGGCTTGCAATACAAATTCCGGTGTCGGGGATGCAGATTGCAGCTGAGGCGATGCATTGGTTCCAAAGAACTGTGAGGCTATGATGCGGAGTCTGGTGTGATGTCAAGGCTGCCGTCAATGACAAATGCGAGGGCCTGTGCCAAGGATGCATCAAGCAGTGGTGGTTCTGAAGGCAATGCTGGCGGCACAGCAGCAGTAATGCAAGCCTATTGCAATGGGTCCAATCCATGTAGCAGCAGAGATGTGTCAGTTCTGCTCAGGGTTGCAACACACAGCAGAGAATATGAGGCCGTTCCACTGATACCACAAAGGCTGGGAAGGCACCTTAAGCTCACCTCCAAGGGTCCAGAACCATAGTGGAACCTTCTTGCAATGTAGTCTCATAAATGGCAGAGTCCAGGTGCAGATGGAAGGTTGTTGGAAGCCTGTTATGTCCCTGAGGCTTCAGATCAGGAGTGCAGCTAACTACCCATTAGAGTCACTCTGGGTTCTGGGTTCAAGTGATGTAGGTCAAGTCCTTCTCACTCAGGAAAAGAGGACAGCAGGCAGAAGGTCAACACAACATAGCAGGAAACCAGCAAAGTAGCAGTCCAGCAAAGTGGCAGTCCTTGTAGCATAGATAGCCATACACCTAGGCTCTTAAAATGGGAGGGAGGTGTCCCTAGACAACTATGCCAGAAGGATCCTATACTCAGCAAAGTGAAGTGACCCAGGAGCATGAGCTCAGTCTTAGCTCAATTTAGCTTTAGGTATGACTCGTTCGTCCAACTTGACACGTTTTCAAGGCATAAGGCATGTTCCGAGCCTGTGCTCTCTTGTTGATTGAGTACAAACACCAGCTGAGTATCATCAGAGTAGGTGATAATCTTAATGCCTAAAGGTGTAACTATATCTGCTAGAGAAATCATGTAGATATTAAATAGAGTGGGGCTCAGGGAAGAGCCCTGAGGAACCCCACATCTAAGAGGCATTTGCTTGGAGATCGTTCCTTCTTCAGGGACGGCAAAAGATATATCCTCTAGGAAGGATTGCAACCATTTTTAACCCTTTCGATGCTGATGACGAGCTCAGCTCGTCATGATGCACGGTTGAGCTGTGCTGATGACGAGCTGAGCTCGTCATGAACAATGGGAATATATGAGTGCCAGCACAGGGGGGGAAAACACCTAGCAGCCAAGGTGTTAAGCTGTTCCTGCCACTCCAATCCTCCTCAGTCTTTGTAAACAACAATTGGTGGTACACCTTATCAAAGGTTGCGCTGAAATCTAACAAAATAAGTGCATCGCAGCCCGCTCCATCTAAGATTTTCCTTAGTTCTTCCACTGCTATCAGGATTGCAGTTTCTGTACCATGTTGTGGTTTAAATCCATTCTGTGATGGATGGAGACGAGAGTTGTTTTCAAAAAAGGAGGATAGAGTCAAACTACCATGCTTCGCCGCTAATTTACTAACTCCTGGTAATAGTGAAATAGGGCGATAAATAAAAGTACTTCAGGTTCAAGGTTAGGTTTTTTTAGGAGTGCTCTAACCACGGCTTGTTTCCATTGGAAAGGCACTATTCCTGTTGCTAGAGAAACATTTATCACATTTAGAACAACCGGGAATACTGTCTTAGTGATTAGGTTTAGGATATTAGGGGGAGCAGCATCTGACAGTGCTCCAGACTTAAGCTGGCTGACAAGTCCTTGGAGGGAGGACAGGTTTAAAGCAGGAATGACCTCCAGTAACTGGTCTTCATCTTGGACTATCCCTTCATGTGACAGTAGGGTATGTGGGACCATCGCTTGAGGGAAGGAATTTTAAATCATTTGTATTTTATTAGAAAAGAATTCTGCCATATCATTACACCAGTTGGGTGTGTCTGCAAAAGTGATGGGAGCCGTGAGCGGGAGAGGGTAGGGGGGGGGGATAAGGAGAGATTTTACAATCCGGAAAATTCTGCGTCGACGGTTTGTCAACAGCGTGATTTTGTCCTCATAGTAGAGAGCTTTGGTTGCCTTTATATCTATTTTATACATCTTTATAGCTTCTCGATACTTGCTTTTATTTATTTATTTTTTTTGAAAACCTTTATTTATCTCAAACACAGTCCACAGCGTCTGCCTACAACCACTGCTGGCCGGCCGCTATGACAATATACAACCTTCCAACGTACCTTGCAACAGATGACAAAAATAGCATCACTACAATGGACTGGCAAGGAGCCACCGGAAAAGGATACAGAGGGTTTCATTTTATATTTTTGACGAATCGTCCTAAAGTCAGACAGGGTAGCTGAGCGGGCGAACTACATAAAAGGATATCCACAAGTGAAATATCGTTATCAAAATACTGAAGTAAATCATTACAATAAGGATACATAAGCTCAAAAGTACATGTCGCCCCAATTAGCGCCCGCCCGATCAATATATCATATGAGGAGTTGCAATCTAGCCTGTCTACGGTATAATAGGATATAGGAGGGATCATTATATAAGAGCAAGAAAAGGATCCGACGACATATAAAAAGGCACACCTTGCATGGGAAAATTCGTGATAGGATATGCGCCCTCAAACGGTAGTAGAAAAGGGAGGGAAAAGCAAGATATCCCATCATTTAGCGACTATGCATTAAAATCAATATCTTGGTCATAGAGTCAATAGACCATGTGATAAAGACGTGGACGCAAAGCGCAAAGGACGTCCCGGAAAAACCCAAACCCAACCTCCCGTCTGACCCGAGATATATAAGAAAGAAAAAGAAAGAGGAATAAAGAAAGAAGAAGAAGAAAAGGCCATAGAAACAAAAAAGGAAGAGAAATCAAGCCCCAGCCCCCCCACCCTGCACGTCGAAGAGGCTACGCCCCCCCCCCCCCCCCCAAGAACGTGCCTGTCGCCCCAAGAATACCCACATAAGGGAAAAGACATAGGGAGGAAGAACAGAAGAATCTAGTCTATACCTCCCAACGAAAACGGAGGAGGACCGATCAAACATACGTAAAGCAATCATTATGTGCAACCACTGTCGCCCATCCCCAAGCCCCAAGAACAATACAGAACCAACACCCAACTCCCCGGCATGTGCATTACGGTTCCAGCAATACGAGTTTCAGCAGGCAAAGAAGAAAGAAGCAGCCTCAACCCAGCCCCTTACGGTCCGATGTGCCAACAGAGTCCAGCAGCGCGATGGCCCTTTCACCCTTGGTCATCCCACCTCGGATCCCGACCCGACATCGTAATAGCATATACCACCCCAGCAGTTCCAGTTATCCGTCAACCATGTCAGCATCCGACCACATTAAAAACATGAAGACAGTGTCAGCCTTGTCCCCGTCGATCCAGCCGGACAATGAGATCCAGGCGGGCAGCGGCCATCTTAGACGAGAGGTGCAGATGTAAAGACCACCACCAAGCCAAAAACCCTTCGCAGAGATCTGTCCCACGTAGTGCCGAAGAGTCAATAGCTACCCAGCAAAGATGGAAACCCAGCAGCAGTACCTGAAGGCCGACTGGCCAGGGCCATAGCAACAATCTCATGGTAGAGCAGGGGGGCCCACCGGGGGACCACAAGGTAGGCACAAAGCAGGGCGACCAGCAAGAGCTCTCCAGCCGATGGACGGGGTCTAGTGCCACACTTCCCAGCACATCCTGAGTGGGGGGCCCGGCAGCCGATTCGTCCGGAGTGTTCCGTGCTGCAACACACGACAGGATACACAGGTCACCACTGCCGGTCACAGGGTGTAGCAAGGCTGGCGGGAAATGGCAGGCAATACCATCGTCCGGGGGCTCACCAGGCACCACGGTATCCAGTCGGTCCTCCAGGTCCCGGGCGTTCGCCCGCATGGATGATCGCAGGTCGCGCAGGGCGTTCAAAACAGCAGCAAGAACAATGGGTTCCTCAGCAGCCGAGTCATGCATCCAGGGGGCGTCGCCATGTTGTCGTCCTCGATAATGTCCGCCAGAGCCCATCTCGAAGACAAAGCCAGTAGTGTTGCCAATTGGCACAATTGCCACGGAGCAACACCGCAAATTAGTATCCAGCTGCTCGGATCCTGATATAAAGCAGCCTACATTACGAAGAGTGCCCCATGCAAGTCTACGATGACTGCAAGCTGAGGTGAAGGGTGCGCGGTGAAATGGCGTCCATCGTAGCGCCAAAGAATGGGGAAGTCACCCAGTGCCGATCTCAAGTCGGGTGAGGGAAACAACGTAGCGCCTGCCGCAGTCCCCGGAGCAAGCGTGGAAGTGTGTAGGGCCGGGCGGTAAACTGTAGCAATTGTTGCAACAGTAACTTGCCAGCCGCCGGTCCCTCCCGCTGCAGGCATCCGCTGTTGCCGAGTTCTGGGGCAGCCTCCGTCAAGAACAAAGACCCGGTCCCTCACACGCCACGGTGGAGCAAGATAAGGACGAATCTCCGGGTCCACCGCAAGCTGGCCGACGGGGAGCACATCATCCGAGTCAGGAGCCCAGCCAGAGTTCAAAGCGCCACATTTAAAACAGGATGGACGGCTGGATCCGCAGCGATTCGGGCAGAAAGCGGGCGGGTCAGCGGAGCCGAGGAATCAGGCGGCCATCGTGGTTGCAGGCTTGGCCCCTCCAGATACTTGCTTTTATTGACAATGGCTTACATATTAAGGGGGGGGTTCTCCTAGTGTTGTGAATTCACAGATCTGATGTTTTCGAATTGAGTGTGAGCTTGTGCGGTATAAAGAATGTTTTGGAATTGCACCTTGCTCTGTTTTTTATTTGTTGCGGGGAACTTTAGGAAAATCTGAGATGCTTAGAGATGAAGGGGTGCATGGGTGACTTTCCCCAGCTAGACTGAAGGGCAATTGAGACTGGGCGCTCTGTACTTTGTGCTTTTGCAATCTTGCCCATGTATTTTATTGGAGTTAGTCCACTGCTGCATTGAAATCCCTAATACAAACCAGATTTTTTTTAAATGCCAACGTCCCTGCCCATGGCATTTGCATCATGATCTGTTCGCTTGGTGAAAAGCTATTGGTTAGAGAAGAAGATACTCTTGAAGTTTAGGAGTAATTAATTAGATCAGCAGGTATGTGCGAACTTGCACATGTTGTGTGATTATTCATACAAATTAATCCCCCAAAAACAGCTAAACATGCACATTTTTATCTCCTGAATGTCATCTCCTTGCAGCACATTGACAGGGGCGTAGTCTGAGGGGCGGGTTGGGGTGTTACACCCCCTTAATAATCGTAATTTTCTTAGGAGTAGTTGGGTACAGGGGCTTTCAGTCGATTAGGGTGAGGTGTCTACCGGATTTCACCTGGGATTTTTGCATGCACACATTGACCAAAACACACAGGCACACTCTCTCATCTCTGCTTTGAAAGTCCTCAAGATGTTGATTATTTTACAAAATGTTGTGTTTCGCTCACTTAGTACTCCCACATATCTGCCTTACTCTCCTTTTCCACTGCCCCGTAAGTCCCTCTCATGTGCCCTTCCTTCTTGGCGTATAATGTATTTAACGTTATGCGCCAGCATGATTCTTTGGAAATCTAAAGCTCACCCCCCTAATATTACTGAACAAGCTACGCCCCGGACCATTGAAAACAATTGTTTTGAAGGAGGAGAGTGGCAGAACCTTGCTTTCTTTCAAATATTATTCGCAAGCATGTACATTTCTCTCTGGACTGTCAGCCTGTTCTACCTCCTAGGGTCTTCAATAACATAGGGTGTGATGTACATCAAACAAGGTCACAACTTATGGGTGTAAATTGCACTTTGAGATTTTTCGACCTGCCTATCATTTTGAAATGCAATGTGTGTACTGAGAAGTGGTGTCGCTAAATACATAGGGTCGCAAACACCTAATTAATAATAATTAGGCAGGTCACATTTTAAGACTCTATGTGAATGGCTTCAAATGCAGGAATGGTGGCCAGGAGGGGGCAGCAGATCATTATCCTTACATGTGCTTTCTAAACTGGAAACATTCTTGAAGCAGCCAGCTGAAAAATCTAGACAATGGGTTCAGACGAGTTCATTTATTGACATAAGCTTGAGACTCAAAGATAATCACCTCTATGTTTGCCTGCATCCATACTTGGCTGATACTGGGTACATTGTATTGCATTGGTAACCATGGTGGAGATATGTTTAGCCACCATGGTGGAGGTGCCTAGTCATATGTGCCATCAACAACTGTGAACACCTTCATATATATATAAACGTCCCATATGATTGGAGCTGGTGCGTTTGAAGCAGCTACGGCTTTGCACATATTGTGGTCGAGGTTTATGAAGCAGCCTTTTATTATAGAGAGAGCATTAACTTTAACATATGCTCTCTCTCTTACTCTTAGAAACAGGGAGTCTTTCTTCTGTGTCATTTTCCCAGTGATATTACGTCATCTATGCAATGCACACTACAGCCGTGTCATGGAGCCCCTCAGCAGCCACGTCAAAAACCAAGAGGAGAGAGCTGCGATGCCATATTTATTTCAGATGTGCACTAAACTAATGCCAATTGACACTTTATTTGTTATAGACGATGGGTATTGTCTAGATATATCTTGATGGGATTATGCCTTCATGCATTTAAATTCACACGTAAAATATGTCACTGTAAGAGAACAAAGAGGACTAAACATTAGACATTTTTTCTTAATTTTAATACATTATATGCCAAGTGTCAGAAATAATACAAATCTGTAGACGTTTCTGTAATTAAAATCGCCAAATGTGCATGTATGCACACCAATTGACTGTAAAGTGCATACTTTGTCTGCCTACTGGGGTATCTATCATTGGTGCAGCAGGTGCAGGGGCACCAAGAACCACAAGTCAGTGGATTCCACTGATCCCCAATTATATCTCAATTTAATAACTCACCGAGGGATGGGGGTGTAGTTTGCCTTAGGGTCCTTTGTTAGGCCGCTGGCCTGTGATATGCTGAAAGTTCTTTCTTTTCAATATTGCTTCCTAAAAGTATGTCCTGATATGGCAGAATCCACATTATGATGTGCTGCTGGAAACATGACAAGGGCTCCCTTGCTGTCGTGCTGTTTTAACACATCACTGGTTTGGTATTGCCTTATCACACGTGGGTTTCCTGCAGAATCTGAACACTCGAACAAACCGGAAAGACGCAATCTAATCGGTGACCGCACAATTGTCCAATGTGTAAAAAACGAACATTTAAAGTGTGCACGTATAATGTAATGCTGCAGCTTGCAGTGGTAGCCTTTGCTTTCAGTAAGGAAGAAAATACTGCCTGTTTCTAAACAGAAAACCTGCTTCAGATAAGAAGCTGCTAGGATTCCGTGCCTGGCTTTTCCTACAGCGCCCTCTATCCTTTTTCAGAGATATGCATAGAAATAAACACAGAGCTGTAGAGATATCGCTGGGAGTTCACTTAAGGTAGACCTAGATGGGATTTGTTTTCATGTTTTTCTAATGACAAGAGTGTTTTGTCCTTAATGATCACCCATAAATAATTAAGACTGATTGCTCTCGTATGGGTTTAAAGTGATTTGAAGTTACCAAAAACAAAGGAAATTCTCAACTTGAATATTGTTAAAAAAAAGACGACTGGATGTGAAACTAAATGGCTAGCAAACCTTAAGAGCAGTTCAAACACGGTTAGAGACTGAGGATGAGAGGAATACATGTCTGTCATGTTTCTGTCAATTCAGATCTCTAGGTTACAACGAAAGGGTTAGCTGTCTGCATATACAGGTGATATATGTTAAAAGATCATTTATATTCATAAGAAATAGAAATCTCCTAACTTATTCAGTTTAACGTGGTAAACATTTTTTGTATCTGCATATTTTTTAACATGAATCAGATATTATGACGTAAGAGTGACTCCAAGGACGTGCCCTGCCAGCCACATAGGGTTCACATTTACACCCATTAGGGCCGGAATATATGGCCTATTTACTGGGAGACAGGCAAGTAGGCCTGTTAATTTGTATATGCATGTTGTGTAATTGCACGGCAGAGACTTTTGATGATAATGACGAGATAACCTTGACATTAAAATAGCTAACAACATAACAGACCAATATAAACCAAGTCCTGATTAAAGTCCAGGACCCATAGAGGCCGTTGGAAAGTGATGAAAACTGTCAACAAATAAATATGGTGTAATAGTAAGGATTTTAACCATACCACAGGCACCTAACAATAACGTGGAGCTGGGGTGTCCTTTAGGCTTGTTTATCCAGACACAAAAGACCCCCTCAGGAAATATATTCAAAGTGCTGCCTATAAAACCGCCAAGCCCACCCTGGTTTATAAGCGACCAGGGTCAGGCCCGATGAGGAAGCATGACACCAATAGGGTGTCTGAGGGTCCCTAAAAAACCTCTTTGGATCTCTCCATCTAAAGAGGATTTGGGTCAGTTAGAGAAGACACTGTCAAAGGGGTGGTAGGATGCTTTTGTGATCTGGTGTTACAGATAGGGAGTCAGTATTATGACCCCCCTCCCTAAAAAATACCTCTGTCCCCTCCCCAGACAATTATCTGGGTAAAACAAAAAATAGCTTTAATACATCAATCATACAGTCATCAATGTACAATACAAGTCGGAGTTTTTAAGATTTAAAGTGGCAGTTGTTAGCACAGGTGGGGCTGAAAAAAGAAACAATTTGTGAAAAGGCTAAAGAGCACAGAAGAATTGTTTTCGTTCCTGAATCATGCAGATTGGGATCAAAAAATGGAAAGAATGTAGCTGAAAGAATTTCTGAAGTCACTCCAGGACAAGTTGAAGATAAAGAACAGAGACAAGACACTAACAGATATTTGACTTCCTCAACCCAGCAATTTACCCAGAAAAATAAACTTGCACAGACATTGAGAATCAAGAGGAAGGGAGTTGGGGGGGGGCATGGCAGATACACTGAGAAAAATCATGAAGAAACAGACAATACATATTTATGTTGCACTCTACTGTCTTCAAGCATGCTCCACACTAACCATGGAACACAGTACACGATGAACAAAAAGAAGACAGGAAGGCTTACTAAGAAAAGGAAGAATGAAAACTAATATTCATGAATATCACTAATGATAAAAGAAAGAAAATACCTGCCAGTAACATTCACGCCATCTGATGACCATAACCATTGGTGGCAAATGCTGTACTGCCGCTAACGGTAGATGCATTACTGCTGGTAATCTTCAATACAGACAAAAATACTGCTGAAGCTGATGGAAACCAGTGTTTAAAGCATGATAAGTTTGAATCAGATCAAAACAAATAGGAAAACAGGTAAAACCCATATCTAGATGCAACTGCATAAGACTTTGGTTATGTCTGTACATCAAACCCTCAGGCTATTATGCGTTTTGCCCTACAGGGGGCATATCTCTCATCAAGAAATAGAAAAGTACTTATTGGTCAGTTGTATTCTCCACACCCGGTGTTCATCATCATCATCAAAAACTTTATTTCGCATTCAAATAAAAAATGCATAAAAGTACATAGAATAAAGTTCACCTCATGCAAATTAAGACTATAATTGGCATTACAGCACAATCCAGGATTATTTGATTTAAATAAGATATTAAAATTTCTTAAAAACACTGTTTCGATAATTTCCTAATCATACTGTTTTGCTTATACTGCCTTATGTCAACCACCTTAAGTAAACATTTCAATTTTAAAATAATTTGTGAAACAAATTTTACCAAAATGTCATTACAAAATATAGCAGAAGAATCACAACCTATATGTGCCAAAATTCCAAGATCGCGAGATTGAAAAGAGTTAAATAACCTGTTTTATTTGGTTAACAATCTTGCAGGGTACTGTATATTAAATGAAAAATCTATTCATAGTCAGACCTTGTACCAATAACATCCAGTGTTCAATTTTTCTCCTGACAGTAGTGATCAGCTTAAACATGCATAACCAGAAGTGTTTTCTTGACTGTTTTTAAAGTACCAATGGTAATTACCCTCCCAGGGATTCCATATTCCTGACACAAAACTTCAAATTGTTGATGAATTGCGTAGTGTCAGGAAATTTGGGGGCATATTATCAAGGGGGTTTATCTCCGCTTTTTTGGCTTTAAAAGCCAAGAAAGCGGAGATAAAATTATCTCCCTATTACCTAGCTGCCGCTAACACCAGTTAGCAACAGCTAGTAGGAGATAGCGACCATCTTGGGCCCCACTTTGCATGTCAGTGATATTTATCACTAATGAGATGCAAAGTGGGCGTGCCAAGATTTTAGCAACTGAAAACAGTCGCTAACATAGCTATCTCCTATTACCAACTTTTGGAGATATTCGGGCTAAGCGGGAATATCTCCAAAAGCTAACACCTGCCCTGAGCAGTTCTTAGCCATGTTATCCAATGGGAGGTGGATAACATGGCTAAGAGAATTAGCTCGCTAATGCATGAATATCGCTGACTTTTCCGCGATATTCATGCTTTGCGGCGATTTTTACCGCATTTGCGTTAAACCTTGGTAATACCAAGGTTTATTTGCGGTAAAAATCGCCGCAGCGCTGCGGTAAAGTTTTGTCTCTAACCAAGCAATAGCGATAATTATCGCTATTGCTTGGTAATATGCCCCTTGGACTTCTTAGGAGACGTGGAACAGTTTCATCCATTGTTCATAGAGAAGTCGCAGTATAGTATAATTGTTAATTAAAGGACAGTATGCAAAATATACTTCAATATGGTCCACTGATTCTGGGCTCGTAATATAAAATCCTTTTAAACGCTCAGCTTTACACAAAAAACTTCAGATAAAAACGTGAGGCCATCTTTAACTGATCCCGTGGTTTATTTGCATCGTTCTCTCACTTACTGGCCTGTAATATGGTCTTTAAACATCCTCTTTTTTCACATGAATGTTGATAAGATGCAAAGAATGTAATTCACTGGGGTGCACTTTCTGCCCCAATAATTAGCCTATGCAGGAAGAGTGCTATAGTTAAACTATGAAAGCTCTACATAGAATGAAGACAGCTTTGCATAATACAACACACGGTTTTATTGTGGAGGTTACATCATTATGCATCATTCGCAGTGAATGAGGTGCCTCGTGACTATTGCTGTTAGTATCCTGAGCTACACGGCAAGCAGCTATGTGCAGTTTATCATCTAAACAGGTATGTTTCAAGAAAACAGAGACCTAAATATGGTTTAACAACGTATTGCGCTCTAAACATAAACATCTACAGCCAGTGGAGCACTATTTTTGTAAAAAAAATGTAGGAAATGTAATAATGTATGTGAAAACTCTGATATTTAGAAATGACGATGTACCACATTGATTCATAATGTCCACATTTTCTGCCACAAGGACTGTTAACTATTCTTCTCCATGGCTGTTGCCCCGATAGATAAACATATTTTGTCATGTCAGAATGACCTTAATCCTTCAAACTAATACCTGTTCATGACGTGCTGAAGCGATGACTACTTTGTTATTCCTCAATACCCCGAGATTGTGAATACACAGGCTGTTGTGCAAGACACACCCACAGTACATAATGCATTGTTCACTGCACGCCCATGCTCGTAAAACGAATGTGCAATCTCCAGAGCTTCTGTACTTCCTGTACTCTAGGATTCAGTGACTAAGCATCCTGTTTGGGTACGTTTTTGGCACGCAGCACGGAAGGCACTATAAGAACTTCCTTTTGGCCTTTGGCGGCCATTTCGCACTGGGAATGTCTTCTTTGCTGAAGTAATGCGTGACTCATTATGACATACAGGATACGACCCAGAAGAAACACGTGAACAAGCCATTGTTTAGAGCAATGAATGTATGTACCTGTGCACCTGGATGTTGTTAATCATTTCCATGAAACTCAGACATTCAATGTCCTTTTCTCAGGAAATGTGTTTAATGAACTCGTTGTCAACAGGTTCAAGGCTTAGTCACCTCACCGGATTAGGTTGTGCTAAAGAGGGAAAGATTACTAGATAAATGCACAGGAGTTCAGAAAATCTAGGCATTAAGTGTCGGTTGTGATTAAATATAATATATTTTTTTAAGATAAGAACTTCAGTTAATACGAGAGCAAGAAATCATCCTTTTCCAACTCAAAGAATATCTGTGAGATATGGAAACTGGAGGGTTCCTCCTCACATTCTGCAGGGGGGCCCATCATTTTACATTACGTGTAAAGGGTGGTGTGAAAACTGCTCAATTACTGGATGGATCGTTGGCATTTAAGAGAGCAGACCTTTGCAGTGCATACCGAGAAGGGTCGAAATGAGAAAACAAAGAGGTAGATTTATTAAAGCAAGGGGATCACCATTGGCATTTGCACACATGCAACATAATGTGCATAAACCGTTCCTGATTTAGAAATTTGGAACTGATCATGGACAAAAAGTCTGCAGAAATTGCCGAATTCTCATATCATGGGTGTAAAGATATTGATTAAATGCCCCCTGAAAGTTTGCCTAGGAAAAGTAGGAAGGACCAAACACACAACTCTTCAATGTGTTCATCATTAACCAGAATGGATTTATTGAGCGGGCAAAGGATATGGAAATATAGAGTTACTATTAACTGCAGTGTTAATGTCCAAATTTATGCTCTAATACTTTGGAAAAACTGTGAAACTTACAACAAAATTACACACACTAAGGCAACTTTTATGAATGAAAATGACTTCGGAGATGGAATCAGGTGGGTCACATAACCCATGAACACAAGCAATCAAACTGACATAATGACATTGCAGAGAGAAAACAGATTAAAGCAGGCAACATTCCCTGATACCATCCATCACACACTCATATACACTGCGAACACAAGTGAAGGGAGCATCATTCTGCACAACAAAAGCAATTATAAAATTGAAGCAAAAGAGTGTGAGCAGCTTTTGCTACACACACACACAAGGTACCAAAATACTATATGCACAGGACTGAACTTTCCAGCATCCATACAAATTCTTAAACTACCTCAGGGGTATCAAACGGGATGCCCAACAGTAACCTTAAAAAAATAATAATTATTGAGCAGATTAAGAACATAAAAAGATTTTTAAGAAGAAATACTGATACAGATAGCCACATTAATACTTGTAAAATCATTTTCAGAAGAAAATATTCTCACCACAGATATTATTACATTATCAAAAACTATTTCTTAGATGGGGGGCGCTAGAGGGCGCCCACACAGAATGGCGCCTAACGGTGAGGCTCCTGTACCCTGGAGCAAATATCCTCTCATAATCCTTCTTTGCTGGGATAATTGCGGTTTCAAAACCACATTTTCCTGTATCAGAGCTGATCCTCCTCCTCCGGTTCAAGTTTGGAGAAAAAACGTACAGAGGTGCCTGCACACGGAGCCCTGATTGCTGCGACCGCAGCTGCCGCTGGTTCTGCAGCATGTCGAGGGGCGGCCAGCGGAGGTCAGGAGAGGCCGAGGACTGTCACGAGGCTGTAGGCCTCGGCAGCCGGTACCGGTCGGGAGCGATCCCGACCTGACATCCTAGATCGCGAGAGGGCTGTGCGGGCCCCTCTGCCTGTCACGATTTACCTCCGTGCTCTTCCGATAACTATAGCGGTGGTGGCATTGGAGCTTCTGTCCCCGGCTCCCGTCTGGCAGCACTGAGACCCCGGAGTCCGCTTCGACTCTCGACTTTGATTGAGCAGCCCGGGGCTATAAGCACATAATGCCGGTAGGTCCCGAGGGACCCTACGGAGATCAAGGTGGGAGGTGCCTCCAGTGAAGCCCGCTGTCTGCGCTGTTTGGCCGGTCTCGTTGGTGAGGGGGCGCGGCATTGCACCGAACTGTAGAGGCCAGCCACAGCAGAGAGAGTATCCTTTGCGGCGCCATTGCGGACCTTGTTGCCGCCATTTTCTGGACTGACCGCCTACACTGGCGCTGCCTGTTGCACCGGAGGCCCTATACCAGCACCGTGCACAGCGGATCGAGAGGCACTACATAGCGAGACGCCTTGGGAGGAATCGGCTTTGCGATCTGCCGCTTCATCTGGGCAGCGCAGCGACGAAACGCAGGTCCCTCTCTGCTGGTTCTCTACTGCGCCAGGCGCCATTTCCTCATTGGGGACAGTACACTGCACCAGATAGCACAGCTGTGGAGTCGCGTGGTCAGCGGGCCCCTTGGCACGTGTGATCTCCTTGACCAGAGTGATTTATTGCCTCCCTGTGGAATGCAAGAGGCGCAAGTTAATCAGTCGCATCCTTAGTGCTGGAAATTGTCATCTGACCTCTTTGTGTAGCAGCGGCCTACCCCTTCCCTGTGCATCACCGGCGAGGCTAGAATCTATGCGGTGGCCAGCGGAGTGTCCGTTCTACCACATGGCGGCATGATGGTGAGGCAGGATGGCCGCCAACCGAAACTCTCCTTTCAGGCTGCAAAGAAGGGACAGAAAACAGCCGGGGAGAAGCCCAGAGTGAACGGTGGAAGTGCGTGCCGGCGGAGAATCTTCGACCGATGGACATGAACTGCAGCATATCGTCCAGGAGATGAGGCAGGGGTTCGCAACAGTGGTGGACAGGGTGGACAGAATGTCATCGAGGATGGACGCACTGGTGCACAAGGTGGACCAGCACGAGGAACGCATAACAGCCACTGAACAGCGCATCTCTGATAATAATGACACCACGGCTTCCCATTCCAACCAGCTTGCCCGGATGGACAATCTGCTGCGGGTCATCGTGGCGAAGAATGATGATTTGGAGGCCCGCAGCAGACGCAGCAATGTCCGCGTCACGGGCATTCCAGAATCCACAGACACGGGTAGGATGAAACTCTACGTGGAGAAGCTGCTCTTGGCTGCCATAGGGGAGGAAGCATTTTCATTGCAATTCATCGTAGAGCGAGCGCATAGATCCCTGGGTCCGATGCCTAAGCCAGGGATGCCTCCGAGGCCCATCATAGCTTGATTACTAAATTATCGCGATCAAGACACTGCATTGAGAGCAGCACGCATGAAGCAATCCCTATCCTATAACGGCGTAAACTTTTCTATCTATCCTGATTTCACCCCGATGGTTCAGGAGGAATGGCGCAAGTTCATTGACGTTAAGAAAAAATTACAAGCTGCACAAATAGACTATGCCTTATTGTATCCTGCGAAGCTCGGGGTCACATACCAAGGGAAGCAATGCTTCTTTACGAATCCGCAGAAGGTGGAGGACTATTTAAAGGCTGTCAAGAAGGCGCAGAAAGGAGTGCAGGGCCGTGGTGCTGAGCATGAAGACAATCCGCCAGACACTGATGAAGAGGCTTAAAGTACCTTCACTACGGCGCCTACCGAAACTGTATGGCAGCCTGTTGCTGCTGAGATTGTAGTTCCTATGCATTACATTCCGGAGACTTCATACAAACTTGGAGCTGTGTCCTATTCCCAGCGGTAATGTACTCCAGGGTCCACTATCCCTCCTAGCTGCACCAAAGGGTGGTCCAGGATACGAGGCTTGAGGAGGGAGTCGTGGCTGTGCGTCCTTTTTACGCTGATCCCCGTACGGGTATACCCCTTTCATGGGTCTTGACTATGGGAGATTGTTGTATTGTGAGGGTGGGGAGGTGGGTGGGGACAGTGATTACCTCTTTGGCAAGTTGGGGCTGCTGCAGATGGTGGGATGGGGGGACAGGGAGGGAACGGATGGCTGCTGGCATATTTGGGATGCAGTAGTGGGAGGGAGCGAGAATAATGTTGCGTGGGAGTTTTGTTTTCCAGGGGGGCGGGATTGTTGTATAGACTGTGCGGGTCGTGCTTCGCCTGAGTGAAAAAAATATTACTGATAGAGATATGGCGAGTTGCAATTATATAATGTTTTATCAGTTATGGCAGGGGTAGGGCCCGATCCATTGTTGAGATGTATGTCATGGAATATTAGGGGTCTTAGCGAGGCACGGAAATGTCGTAATGTTATTGCATATCTTGACCGTCACCAAGTTCAGATTGCCATGCTGCAGGAGACTAAGTATGGGCGAATTTTGCGAATCTCGCGTTCGCGAATTTTGCGGATTTGCGAACTCGCAAGCCGCAAAATCCGCGAATTCTTGCTCTATTCTGTTCTATTCAAACAGGATACTGGCAACAGAATCCCAAACCAAAGAAATTGTTGCTACAGTACATGAGCTTGCCTCATCTAATAGAGCCACGGCCTCGATCCCCCCCTCCCAACCGCTCTGCGACTCACTCAACGATTTCTTCGTTGACAAGGTCGCAAAGATCAAGGCCAACATCCCCCTCCCTTCCCCCACTTTCACCAACCCTTCCCCACCCTCTGTCACTTCCAAACTCACCTCCATCCCCCCCTGACTAAGGCTACGCTTCTCCCCCTGCTCCAAAAGGTAAAGTCAGGCTCCCCCCTAGACTTTGCCCCTGCTCACATCCTGAGAGAAATCTTCCTAAATTGCCCTACCCCTCCCCTCACACTTTTGAATGACTCACTTAGCAATGGAGTGGTCCCCACTGCTCACAAATTTGCGGCTGTTATCCCCATCCTAAAAAAGCCCGGTGCCGACCCTTCATCCCCTTCTAATTACCGTCCCATCTCCCTTCTGCCTTACCTGGGCAAGGTTCTAGAAACCCATGTAACCAGCACCCTGAGCACCTATGTGGAAACTAATCACTGCCTCTCCCCCCGGCAGGCGGGCTTTCTCCCCCTCCACTCTACGGAGAAGGTGGTGACCTCAGTGATGGACAGCCTACGCGAGGGCATTGACACCAACCTCCCGCAGGCCCTCATCCTCTTAGACCTGTCCGCCGCTTTTGACACGGTGGACCACTCCATCCTCCTCACCCGTGTCAGGGCGGCGGGCATAGAGGGCCTGACCTTCGCCTGGCTTGAGTCCTTCCTGAGTGATAGGGCTCAGGCGGTCCACCTAGCTGGTTTCACCGCTGCCTCTCGTAAGGTTGTATGTGGAGTCCCCCAAGGTTCCTCACTTTCCCCTCTTTTGTTTAATTTACACATCTACCCTCTTATTTTTATGTTACAGCAGCTTGAGGTCACGGTGTTCAATTACGCCGATGACCTCCAGCTAATCTTTAACCTTTCCCACTCTTCCTCATCCTCCCTGAACGTCCAATCCGTCATGTTGTTCATCCAGGATTGGATGAACTGCAACCACCTCAAACTCAACCCGGACAAGACGGAGTTAGTCTTGAACGGAGGTGGTTGCAGTCCCTGGTCCCCTTCTCACTGGCCTCCGTCACTTGGTGTCCCCCCGCTCCCTGTCCCCAAGGTCAAAACCCTTGGTATTTTCCTCAACTCCTCACTTTCCGTTCACTCACAGGTCAATTCGGTTGTTTCCTCCTGTTTTTTTTCTCTCAGAACCATCAGGAAGATCTCTCGCTTTTTCTCTCTACCTGCCCTAAAGATCATAGTGATGGCTATGGTGCTGTCGCGCCTCGACTATGGCAACATCATTTACAATGGCGCCCCAGCCTACGCCATTCACCGTCTGCAGCTAGTGCAGAACCAGGCCGCCCGCCTGATTCACGGCCTGCCCAAATTCCACCGAGCTACTCCCTTACTGCAGGCTCTGCACTGGCTGCCGGTGAAAGAGCGAGCCTTGTTCAAGCTTGGCTGTACCACCTTTCAGGCCAAAATGGGCACCGCCCCGGAGTTCATTTGCAACGCCATCAAGCCCTACACGCCGGGTAGAGAGCTTCGATCCACCCATCAGGCCCTGCTAATTACCCCCCGTTTCAGAAAGAAAAAGGCGGGCGGAACAACATTTGCAGTTCTCGCTCCTGCGTTCTGGAACTCCCTTCCGACGGAACTCCGTATGACATCCTCTTACATCGAGTTCCGGAAAGGTCTTAAAACCCTGCTCTTCTCCCGAGCCTATAATGTCTAGATTCCCTCCGCTCCTGTTGTCTCCTCGCAATCTAAAAGCGCCAAGAAACCGCATGGTAGAAGTGCGCTATACAAAAGTTTTTAAATTCAAAATTCAATTCAAATTTGCGGATTTTTTTTTTTTTGTGTTCGCAAAGAATTCTGCCAGTTCGCGAGGGTTTCGTACCAGTTCGCAATTGCGAACTTACATTTCGGCGCGCAACGGTCGCGATTATGTTGTTTCTACGTCTGGTTCATCATCACAGGTTCCCAGCACCCTCTGTTTCACCACTGCAACCCTCTGTTACATCAATGCCACCCTCTGGTTCATCATTACTGTAGATTATGGGGGGGGGAAAGCAAGCACACCAGCCCTGCTTCAACTGAGATGAATTAATTTGGGGTTAGTTTATTAATGTGTCACTGTTTTAAAATTCCAGTCTGGCACCTGCTTCCTTATCTGTAATTTTTCTTTCTGTTGCAGTACATTTTTTTTCCCCAGGACCTTTGTGGCCTACTTGTAGCTATTCTTTGAGCCTGCTGTGAGGGTCAGAGCAGGGTCATACAATTGTTGCAACTAGCAACTGAATTCTGGAGGGGCCCCAGTCAGGAAGCACTACAGGGAATTGTTACTAATGATGAGTTTGAACTCTTGCCCCTGCTGAGTGCTTTCAGTTTTGAAAAACTCATTTTTCTGCAATTTCGCGGGGTTTGCGGGGCGCGAACACGCGCAAGATCGGATTCGGAAGCCGCAAATTCGTGCGAATATGCAATTTGTTTTTTTTGCGGCGTGTTAGTTGGCAAGGTTTTGTGCGTTTTTGCGAGCCGCTCGTAGCGCAAGGCGCAAAGTTACCCTCGCGGTCGTTCAAGGGCGCAGCCATCTTGTTTGCCTGACATATTTCCGTTTCCGGGCGCGAAGTGTAATCTCGCAAAGTCTGCGGCTTGCCAGTACAGTTTCGCACGTGTTCGCAAGGAAAATCTCGCGCGAACTTACCCGCGCAGTCGTGAACGGGCGCGGCTATCTTGTTTCTCATTCATTGCTATGGTTCTGGGCATGGTCTTTGTATCCTCTGTCAATCTCTGTCATCCTTTGCTTCTTTGAAGTTTTTTTTAATCTATTTTACTTATTATCTATCCCTCTATTTTTCTAGCCCTATATTTTTGTGTTCACTGCTACTTTTGGTTAATTTTAAACTACTTTTGTAAACTCTTCTCTTTTCTTCTCTTCCCTATTCTATTTTCTTTATTCCTTTCCGCCCAGACCATGGTGAAGGGAGCCGGGAAGCATCCCGAGAAGGGGAAGGGTCCCGCACCCCATGTCCGGCTCCCGTGCGGGCGTTTGAGGGGGGAGCTAGTGATTCCACGGGAGATCTTTATCCCGGAGGAGGTGGGCCAACTCGTTTTTTATGTTCAGCGCCACCTCCCCAGGACCATCATGGGAGGCGGCAAGATCAGTGCCGGGTACGGGCCCGGGAGTGCCGGAAGCGGTGGGAGAAGGTGTGCCAGGCCATTTACCACCATTCTCGGGTCTGGCGCACCTACAACCAGGCCACCCACCGCTGGACGGATGTCCTGACCCGTGAGCGAGATCTGCTCGACCTCCTTGGCCTTGAGATCCCCGGGCTTGGTGAGTAGTAGTAGCTATGTCTTTACTACTATGTTTTCTCCTGCTGTGTTATTATATTGCAAATTTTTGTTTTTTACCAAGAGCAATAAGGCTGCTCATTACATTGTAGGTAAATTATATTTCAAAATCTTCTGTGCATTTCAGGTACACTGCTCTCCTTCTTCTCAGTAGTGTTGCTACTATGCTTATTTGTTTTAGATTTTGTGTTCATTTCATTGGCCTGTGCAATTATGTATGAGTATAGTTTAAAGCAAACTGCGTAATGCTACACACTAAGGTTCAGATTTTTAATTACCGGCGCATCCCTGCAAAGTAGCAGGGATGCGCCAGCAATTGTGCGTCACGCCACCATCACCCATGGTGCGCCGTATTTACAATGCGGTGCATCATGGGCCCAAAACGTCACCAAAGCGTTACGCATCTGTGCCGTAAAGGCGGCGCATTGCTGGAGTTGCGTCGCAACGATGGTGCAGCTCCATCAATGCTCTGGGGTGCCCTATCTCCCCAATGCTGCATCAAGCCGTACGCGTGCTTCAAGCAGGCGCAGGGTTTGAGTCACGCATCATTGTCCTCAAAGTGACTGATTGAAATCTTGTAGATTTCCCTCAGCCACTTTTAGGATGCGTTCCTGCGCAGGAACGCCCTCCCTTGCGCCGGAACGCCCCCTATTGGCGCAGGGCTTTACAACGTGATGCATCTCCCATATGCGTCACGTTGTTAATATACGCCGCACCATTGTGCCTCTTTTGTGCTGTCGCTGCGTCACAAAAGTCATGCAACAATGGAGCAAAAGAGCCGCAAGGGCCTTCTAAATCAGCCCCTACAGACTCAAGTCCAGTCCTTTCTTTGTACACATGGCGATAAGAAGAAATAGTGGTGGTGGATTAATAGTTTGAGTATTTTAATGACTGGTTAATGTAGTAGGAAACTTTAGTGTTGTCGCTGATCTTCAATCACGATGGACTTTGGCTGTCACTTTGCGTGCTGCGGACTGCTGCCTGCCAATCCTAGGCAAACCTTTTTAGTACTTTGTTTAGTGAGTTACATAGGGTAGTTTCCAATTCGACGGTCCGCAAATCAAGCAATACTAAAGTAATGACGTAGTCGACCACATGAGATTGGTCAATAATATATCCCGTGGAGTCGTTCCCTATTTGCTATTTCGCAAAAATATTTTGTTACTTTGTTAGTTCTTTTGAAATGTTTGATTTGGTTGAGAAATATCATCCATGTTTTCTGTTTTTCTTTCTTTCATGTCGTACATCAGCTTCCCCCAGGGGCAAGAGGAGGACACAGGAGGAGGAGGAGGAGGGTGCTGTTGACGATGCAGGCCAGGACCGGGCAGGCGAGGGCTCCTTTGCTGGCCCCAGTAAGTTTTAATTTTAATATAGAGTACTTATTTTTTCCTAGCATTCCTCATTCGATTTTTTCTAAATCGTCTTTGATCTTCTTGTAGACAGGATCTAAATTCTTATCCTGCCTCGACTATGACTCCGTGTGGTATTACTAGATTATTCTTATTAGTCTGTCTGTGTAGCTAACTAAGATTGCACATTTGGCATTTCCATTGGACTCCCATTCTAGTCAGCAATAGCTCTATGCACTGAGTGCAGTCCTCTGGGATTGTCCATAATGTCTTTTCAAGTATTCTAAATGTTTATGCTTTGACGATTGCCAACAATAAAAAGGTGAATGACCACCAAGAAAGAATAAGATACTACTTTACTTTTGGTTTGGATAGGAGGACAATCCATTCTACTACTGTTGCAGGGACAAATCTGCACAAACAGAACTATGGACACTAAAGCTTATCAATTATAATAGGTGCTGTAACTGTTAGACTTTCCACATACCTCAGTGATAACAGACTTTGTAGTTGAACCCCCAATCTCCTTACTGACTAGATAGTGTGGCAGAGTCATTTAGCTCCCAAAGTCACCGATGGCAGAGGCACTGACTCATGCTTGCAAAAATTCGAAAACCTTTAGCTCATCCACTCTAGTCTGGAGGACCAAAAACCACAGAGTCTATTTAAGTTTAAAAGCTTTCTTAAAAGTAAACACATTTATTAAATTAAAGTTTGTCATAAAAGTGAACGTGTAACTGAAAATGGAAAAGTGCTTAGTGCTGACGATTAATTGGACACATTTCTTGTGGTTGAGCCGAGCTCTCACCTGGTTTGAACTTGATCCTGCTCGTGTTCTTAGAAGTCAAGCTTCTGTCTGTTAGGAGAAAAAGTGGTGCGTGTTAAAAAGTAGAAAGCAAACATTCATCAGTTGTGCCAAAAAGTGCAGCAAGACAGCAGCCTTCCCTGGAAAAAGGGACATTTTTACTCTAGAGTACACAGTCATAAATTATTAAATTGTATACTGTTTTTTTCACATTTCTTTCTTCCTCCTAGACCAAATATTATATAGTAGTGAGTGGTGTATTCTAACATTATTAAATGCACTTTGTAGGTGAAACATCTAGAGACGGGGCCAGCGCGGAGGTGGTGGTGGCATTGGACGAGGAGGACAACTCTGGGGAGGAGGCGGTGCAAGTGCCGACAAGGACATGCCTGTGAGGGTTCACACGGTGGTGGCGAACAGAGGTAAGCTATACATTCCTTAGTCATTGAGATTGAAGACTGCAGAGTGTGCTTTCTGCACGGGTGTATTATAAAAAAAAGCAGGTAGTAGCCTCCTCGAAATGTACTTCGACTTAGCTGTGAAGTTTTTGGCGAGAAGAATCCCAATCAGATCTGAGGTGAACTTGATGGATGGGATGAACGAAAAGCGAAAGAAGGGTGTAAGTAAGTGTGTTGCAGCACGAGAAATGTAATGATGACTGGCAAAGAAGAATGATACGTGTTTGCTTGGTCCCCGAGGTGGCGGGGAAGGTAAGAAAATGGTATGGTGCATGGCTGGGTGAATGATGAAGCAAGGATGGGTGGAAGGAGAACAGCCTGGGTGGGTGAGACAGAAACTGTATGTGTGCATATACTTTGAATGGATGGATGCCTGGATCATTCATGGTACTATCTGACTCTTAGATAGCATATGTGTATCTAGAGAGAGTAGACGGTCACTGGATGAACTAAGTGTTACTTTGAAGAGCATGTAACACCGCACCTGCACGTCCGTTCCAGTGTAGGAAAGGCAAGGAAAAGAAGTTGTAACGTTGTCCAAATACTACCATGAATAGTAGCAGTAGTTTGTATTGCAACTGCAAGCACAGCATATATCCGGTTATTACGGTGGACACTCCCTACCTCTCTTGATAACTTTAGTTTAGTAGTAGTACGTCATTCATGTGCGGGGGTATCACTGTTCACTCAATAATAAGCAAATCACCTAAAGTCATCCCATATGTCATCAAATACATCCCATGTGAAGTGATAGATAATCAGATAATTTAGCTTCTTCATTTTCCTTTTCTAATACTCATTTGCACTGTAGGGTGAAAGCTAAATTAATTAAGCAGTAGCCCTTTTAACAGAGTATTCTCAGTGCCACCCGTAATAGAAAAGTAAGAGCTTCACCACCTGCATGTACTGGACCGGTACAGTAACGCAAGTCTGTCTCACTCACCATGGTGTGCGTCTGTTTTTCTCGGGTGCAAGTTCACTGCGCTGGCATTATGCCGGCTTGCATAAGATAGCGTACCAATTTTCCTAAACAAGAGAGAAGAAGAAGAATAAGAGTGGTGTACTGTCATAGTCGACTGTAATGGAAGTCCATAGTGCTCGTAGAATTTGTTCCTGAAACTCCCACTAATGTTAGAGCAAGGATGAAGAAGTCGGAGGTTACATAGATACTGTCCACAATAGTTATGTACTGTGCTTTCAATTTGCTACTTGTACTGTGACAACTTTCTGCTCAATCATTTTGTGTTAATCTTAAGGAGCATTGGTTACAGACTATGTCTTTCTTTTTTCATGTAGTTGCTCCTTCCAAATCCAAGACACCATCAAGGAGGAAGGAGCTGGCTCGAATGGCCCGGCAACGGAGGCTGGATGCCACTGTTGCTGAATATCGGCGGCTGGTGGCCCTGGAGGAGGAGGAGACGCAGTCTGGTACAACAACAACGTCCACTGGGACAGCTGCATCCTCCTCCGTGCGGGCTGCCAGCCAGCGCAGTGCTCCAGCGGTACGGAGCCGGGCTACCAAAGCCAAACGTCACCGGCGAGCAGCAAAGAAAGCAGCTGCCCCTCACAGGATTTGCAAGGCACACCGGCGCCGCTTATCCCTCAGACTGTCCTACCTGGAGCAGGAGGTCCATAACTATAAGAACGTGGTGGAGGGCCTCCGCTTCGAACTTGCCACCCTCTGCAAGGAGCATGATGCCCTGGCTGCTAATTCCAACAGCACCCTGCCATAGTGTCCCTTGCCCCTTTTTTAGAGACTTTTGGGGGGTGGGAATTGGGAGTTGGGATTTTTGGGGACATTTGAAGGACAATCGTTGGGGTTAGGGAGGTTCTTGCGGGAGATTCTTTTGTTAGGGCTATAAAAATATACTATTTGAAACTTTATCTGACCATACCTGTTTTTTACTGCTTTTGGGTCTGGTGGGTGGGGGTTTAACAGTAAGTTTGTTTTCCTGAATAGTCCTAGGACTTTAGTAGTACTACCGTCAATCCAATCTCTCGTCTCTCCTAATACTCCATTATACTACCTCCAACCAAACGCCTTTCTTACCTGTAATTTCTGTTTGCAATTAGGGCTAGGACCAGGGCTGACTCCACGGGAAACAGCGAATAAGGTTGGCAATCCTGGGCAGATAAAATTTCCTCATAGCGGTGGTACTAGTGGTGTGACACAGTGGCAGTTGCATGCCTATGAAAAAAAAGAAAATGAAATCTGGTTTGTCCTCCTGAGCAATACAACGGTACAATAGAGAATATAGCAGGTGACAGAAGTACACTAGAACAGTGCCACATTGTAGCCTAACAAATGTTAAAGTATAACTAATTCGGTTGAAGTTCTTTGACATTAGCCATGGGTCTTTGTCAATCAGAGTAAGAATATATCCTCGGATTTCTTCACCAGCCTGTTGCTATCACCTTATCCTCCCCAGCAAGTGTGTGGATTTATTGCTGTAATTTAGTCACACATCAATGAAAACCACACAGCCCGGGGGAAGAGGGTTAGGGTTTGAAAAATGGATGGGTACGGGGGTTTTTGGGAAAGGTTTTGGGAGACAAGAAAAAATAGCACAGCATGGACAAACAATTGTGAACATAAGAAATCTTTGGGTACAAACCTATCCATCAATCTTTGAAAGTGCATGCACTACTGAATGCATGTCAGTGAAAAGTAAGTAGTACTTTCGACAACTGTGGAAGAAAGAATGCGACAGTACAGGGCGTGTGTGGAATTATTGATAACTATATTCAACATAAGGTCTCTGTTGCCAGATACCTGAGAGCCTTGCTGGTCACTATAAATCCATTCACAACACTCAATGGGGTTGGTCTGGAAGGTATAGTAGATAGAAAAGGAGAAATTGGCTCTTTTTCTAGGTGTCCCCTCACTCACCAGGGTTGCCCCTTGGTGGCATGCTTCATCATTGGGGCCATCCCAGTCCTCTACGGGCTGGGGCGTGCTCGACTTGCGAATTACGTAGGAGCACTTAAAAATGACTATGTGTGGTGCAGATGTGATAGTGGAGTGGACTAAGTGATGTGTTAAGGGATCAATTTAAAAGCAGAGAGAGCTCCAAGAAATGCAGTCACAGTCAGAGAAAAAGACAAAGGATACTGTATCTGTATGTTGTTGTAGTTGTCCTGTTGAATTTGGTAAGTAAGTTGCCTGCAGAAAAAAAATCCTCTTATTAGCGGCACTCCTCCATTGCAGCCGACGCTTCGTCCATCGATGTTGGTCACCACCAGAAGACACCCTGTAAACAAAGCACAGCATGGACAAACAATTGAACATAAAGAAATCTTTGGGTACAAACCTATCCATCAATCTTTGAAAGTGCATGCACTACTGGATGTATGTCGGTGAAAAGTAAGTAGTACTTTCGACAACTGTGGAAGAAAGAATGCGACAGTACAGGGCGTGTGTGGAATTATTGATAACTATCTTCAACATAAGGTCTCTGTTGCCAGATACCTGAGAGCCTTGCTGGTCACTATAAATCCATTCACAACACTCAATGGGGTTGGTCTGGAAGGTATAGTAGATAGAAAAGGAGAAATTGCTCTTTTTCTAGGTGTCCCCTCACTCACCAGTGTTGCCCCTTGGTGACATGCTTCATCATTGGGGCCATCCCAGTCCTCTACGGGCTGGGGCGTGCTGCGACTTGCGAATTACGTAGGAGGACTTACAAATGACTATGTGTGGTGCAGGTGTGATAGTGGAGTGGACTAAGTGATGTGTTAAGGGATCAATTTAGAAGCGGAGAGAGATCCAAGAAATGCAGTCACAGTCAGAGAAAAAGACAAATGATACTGTATCTGTATGTTGTTGTAGTTGTCCTGTTGAATTTGGTAAGTAAGTTGCCTGCAGAAAAAAAATCCTCTTATTAGCGGCACTCCTCCATTGCAGCCGACGCTTCGTCCATCGATGTTGGTCACCACCAGAAGACACCCTGTAAAAAAAGCACAGCATGGACAAACAATTGAACTTAAAGAAATCTTTGGGTACAAACCTATCCATCAATCTTTGAAAGTGCATGCACTACTGGATGTATGTCAGTGAAAAGTAAGTAGTACTTTCGACAACTGTGGAAGAAAGAATGCGACAGTACAGGGCGTGTGTGGAATTATTGATAACTATCTTCAACATAAGGTCTCTGTTGCCAGATACCTGAGAGCCTTGCTGGTCACTATAAATCCATTCACAACACTCAATGGGGTTGGTCTGGAAGGTATAGTAGATAGAAAAGGAGAAATTGCTCTTTTTCTAGGTGTCCCCTCACTCACCAGGGTTGCCCCTTGGTGACATGCTTCATCATTGGGGCCATCCCAGTCCTCTACGGGCTGGGGCGTGCTGCGACTTGCGAATTACGTAGGAGCACTTACAAATGACTATGTGTGGTGCAGATGTGATAGTGGAGTGGACTAAGTGATGTGTTAAGGGATCAATTTAGAAGCAGAGAGAGATCCAAGAAATGCAGTCACAGTCAGAGAAAAAGACAAAGGATACTGTATCTGTATGTTGTTGTAGTTGTCCTGTTGAATTTGGTAAGTAAGTTGCCTGCAGAAAAAAAATCCTCTTATTAGCGGTACTCCTCCATTGCAGCTGACGGTTCGTCCATCGATGTTGGTGACCAGAAGACACCCTGTCCACTGCCTGCCTGATGCTGAATTGTGGCTCGCTAATGTGAAGCCTGACTCCATCCTTTTTTCCCCATTGCACAGACTGAAACCCGGCCTGTAATTATTCAACGAAAAACAGGAAGTGATATAATATTACAACACCACTGATAAATACCACTGATAAATAAATATAAGGTATGTAGGCTGTGGAGTGCAAAAAGTCACACTTTGATTTTCCTAGTAGACAGTACAATATTTTTGAAAGTGCGTACTCTGTCAGAGTCAACTTTTGAAGGATAAATAAGTATGGGCAAATTAATGTAGCGGATCTTTCCCCTCAAGCTAGGTGTCCTGTAAACTGTGTTTTAGAACAAAATTAGATCTTCCCAGCAGTGCTCCCACCCAGGCCCTTACTAAAGCCAGTCGCAAAAATGTAGAAGACCCCCAATCAAATCGCAAAAAACTAGGCCTAGCAGAAAACTGGTGACAAAACGTACTTTGAAAGTAAAAGTAGGCCCAAGTACCCCCTTACCCACCGTGGTTTGCATTCAAACCACTTGCAAGCAACCAAGCAAAAGTATCCATAGCCAGCATCGCTCCAAGACTCGAAAACCCCCCCACCCAAACACATGCAATAGAAATACTGCTAACCCTAACGAACCCTAAGTTAAGAATAGTGGCAAAGGCTTTCTTTAACTATGCCAAATCCCCCCTTTCCCACCATGGATTTTCTTCAAATGACTTGCAACCAAAATTACACATTCTCACGAGTGCTCTAAGACCCCAGAACTCAGTTGTAAAAATCTAGAACACCCCGAAACACATGCAATCCTGCTGCTAGGGCTAACCCTAACGAACCCTAAGTTACAAAAAGTGCCAAAAGGCTTTTCCGCTAGGATTTTGTCCCAACCACTTCTACCCGGTATTAGACCTTCCCAGGAATGCCCCAAGACCCGCCAACCCACCCGCCAAGAAGCATAACACCCCCAAACAGGCCAAAAGCAAAATCTCATACTTGCAATATTTCTCGGCCTTCGGTCCAAACGCGCTGCGTAGCTAGGCCATAAGTCGGGGTTGCCACCACGGATTTCCTGAAAAGCAAATGCAATCAAGATTAGAGTGTCCCAGCAGTGCTCCCAGACCCCGAAACTCACCCACAAACACCAGGAAGCCCCCCAAACAGGCCCCCGAAAACGCTACATTGAGCAAAATGTCAGAAATAGCACAAAAAAAATCGGCCTGGATTTTGTCCCAACCACTTCTACCCGGTATTAGACCTTCCCAGGAATGCCCCAAGACCCGCCAACCCACCCGCCAAGAAGCATAACACCCCCAAACAGGCCAAAAGCAAAATCTCATACTTGCAATATTTCTCGGCCTTCGGTCCAAACGCGCTGCGTAGCTAGGCCATAAGTCGGGGTTGCCACCACGGATTTCCTGAAAAGCAAATGCAATCAAGATTAGAGTGTCCCAGCAGTGCTCCCAGACCCAGAAACTCACCCACAAACAGACGGAACCCCCCCTAAGAGCACCTCAAAGGCAAGCAAGTCAGCAAAAACACTAAAAAATGTGCGCCTCGGATTTGGTCCAAACCACTTTTATCCGGTATTAGAGCTTCCCAACAATGGTCCCAGAGCCGTCAACTCACCTGCAAAGAGGTAGAACAACACCCCCACAAGTGCTGAGTCTTTCTTCATTGGGCGTAAACCAGCCCTCTGGTTTGATGGAAATAGGAGTCTGAAGGAGGAGGATAGAGGAGCATGTTCTTCTGAACTTGTGAACCTGAGGAATGCAGACTGCGGCAACTTCAAATCAATTAGCAAACCAGTGAAGACAGTTCTGCTGATGGGCTTGTTTTTGTGATTATCTGATTAAAGTTTGAAATATATTAACTGTGCACAACAAAGAAAGACAGACACACAGGAATAAAAGTGAATAAGGACGAAAAAGAAAGTTATTGATTCGTTGTCTCATTTTCAGGGCTCGGTATCACGGTCCAGGAATGAGAACAAGGCTTCGTCATCATACTCTGCGAATTCAGGCAGGGTGAGCTCAGTGTCACCTGACAGAGTAGAAATTCCCTCATCTATGTTGCTGGCCACCTCGTCTTCATCCGGCGCGCTTTCTCGTACTCTGAAATCTGGTGGTATGAGGTGCTGATTCATCTTGATCATTGTTAACCTCTCCACATTTTTGGGCGAGAGGCGGCTCCGTTTGGGAGTTACAATGCCACCAGCAGCACTGAAAACACGTTCAGAAGACACGCTTGCGAGTGGGCAAGACAAGTAGTTTAAAGCCAGGTTGGTGAGCTGTGGCCACAATTCTTTTTTCCCATGCCAATACGCCAATGGGTCAGAATTAACATAGACCTCTGTTGAGTCATTCAGATAGTCCTTCACCATCGACTCAAGGTCCTCATCCAAGGTTACTCCACTTTGCTTAGCTCTTGCTGTGCCTCTGACCTTTTGAGAACCAAACCCACGCAGAGCTAGCCAATCCTCTTCAGCCTCCAATGTTTCTGTTGTGTCTGGTGCAGATGATCCGGTTGCCGGTGTCTTTAACGGCTGAGAGGTCACTTGTGCCACAGCCAATTGTGCAGAAGTGGATTGTTTTGACTGGGGATGGCCTGCTGATGTACTGCCATTTCCTTCAATTTTCAGCCGTTCTCTTTCAAACCTCTTGGCTGACAAGGCTAGCCAATGTTTGTACTTTGGAACATGTTCATCATCAAAAGGAAAGAATGCTTGGCCTGCCAGCGCCTTTTTGTAGCGTGGATCCAGAATAGTAGCACAAATGTAATGCTCTTCTGAGTGGATCTTTTTAAGACATTCATCACCTTGTAGGAGCTCTAATAATTTCTCAGCCAGAACAAAAGAGTCTTGGTTTTTTACATCTTTTTCAAACACAGAACACACCTCCTTCAGTTGGTCCTCCAGCATGTACAACAATGGGATAGCTTTTCCCAAATTACAGTCCTCCTTGCTGACTGCACGCGTGAAGAACTCAAAAGGATGAAGCATGCGTGTCATTCTTTAAACTATGTTCCATTGCGCCGCACCCATCCTCAGGTCCTCTGTACCCTCTGTAAAGAAATATTGATCGAGTACCGTATACTGCTCATAAAGACGCTCAAGCATGTAGAAGGTTGAGTTCCAACGTGTTACCACCTCCTGGATGAGTGCTTTCACTGGCATTTTACGTTGATATAGCAGGCTCCTCAGCTGCTTCCGGGCCTTAAAAGAATGGCTGAAATGGTTGCACATTTTTCGGCAGGTGTCCAATACTCTGTACGCTGCACTGCCTTTATTACCCAAGAATTTTTGGACAACCAGGTTTATACAGTGCGCCAAACACGGCACTCTGAAATAGTTACCCTGCCTCATGGCCTTAACTATATTGGCGCCATTGTCCGTGGAAACATAACCAACCTGGCATTTTAGTGGGGACAGCCAGTTAAGGACCTTTGTGTTAAAGACATCCAAAATGTTTTCTGCTGTGTGACGTTTCTCCAAACCAAACATGGCTAGTGTTGCATGTTTCCGAGCAGCTTTAAAAACAATGTCCGTGTCAACACCTGTGTTTAGCTTTGCTTTAGCCCCTGAAAAAGAGACCCAGTGTGCAGTGATGCACATGTAATCAGTGCCTGCGCCACTGGTCCACATGTCTGTTGTCATATGTATAGTGTGAACAGCACTCTTCTGCAAAGCTGCCCCAATCACCTTCAGAACATCTTCATGTAGTGCTGGAACCGCAACTCGGGCAAAATAGAACCGGCTAGGAACCTTCCATTTAGGGCAGAGCGCTGCCACTAATTCTAGAAAACCAACCCCTTCTACAAAAGAAAAAGGGAGAAGGTCCAGAGCTAGCATTTTAGCCAGCTTAGTGTTACACAGATGCGTCAGTGGGTGGTTGCGTTCATATTGCGCTTCTGTAAACAACATCTTTTTAATGTTGCCCTGGACCAAGTATTTACGGGATGATGATGATATCTTCGACCCAGTTACGCTCGCTGATGAACTTTTCCGCATTGATGTCTCACTCTCTCCCACACTCTTAGTGTGCCTCACATGGGGTGTGCTGCTGACAGGGGTACTGGGTGTAAGTGAAGTGTTTGAATCGTCTTCTTCCTCCTCGTCATCATCAGATGAAAAATCAACGTTTTCATTACGTGCAATTCGGGCTTCCTTGACCGCCTCTAGGTGCGGAAACCATTGAACAGGGTGCGCTCTCCTAAGATGACCTCTCTGGCCTCCGGTACCATAGTTGGTACCAAACTTACCACGACTAACTCGAAGCTTACAAATGCTACAAATGGCTACGTTTTCCATTCTTGGGCAAACACTAAAGAAGTCCCAAACTGGAGACTTGAAATGTCTTTGGGGGACGGAGGAGGCGGCGATACTGGTGGTGGTGGTCCTGCTGCTAATGCCAGATGAAGTGGAGGATGTGGATTGCCGAACTTCAGTACGTTTTGCACTTTCACCACCACGAATTGAGGTCGAGGTGGATGGAGGTCCCTTCTTGCGAGGAAGAAATATGGAAGCGGTAGGTGTTGGTGTACTAGTTAACTCTAAATCTAATGATTGTTGTGTTTCCATTTCCATTGCCTCCTCGTCGACATCAACATCATGCTCAGCAGCTTCTCGGGATAGGGTCAAAATGTCTCTTTGCTGCATGCCCGCTGGGGCTGCAGTGACATTTATGATGACTGGATCGTCGTCGTGAAGGGCTTCATCAGCAGCAGTATGCGTCACTTCTTGTTGAGCCTCAACACACTCCATAGGTATGAGTTTTTCGACGACCTTCCTTTTACGCTTAGGTATCTTTGTCAGATCATGGTGTGCCTCACTCTCAGACGGCCGTGGTGGTTTCCAATTTTCATCCAGATCATCAGAAGGAGGTGGGCTTGAAGAAGATGTAGACACCCCCCTTGATCTTTTCCTTGCTAGGGATGTGGAAGACAATGAATAATCATCAGGAGGAGTGGCTTCCAATGATACCTCGGCTTGATTGTCGATTTCCTGATGTGCACCTACATCGGGAGGGACAACTATTGTGGGAACTTGTTGTGACCCTCCATGCACCTCTACTTGCGCATCTCCTTGCGCTGCCTCTCCTTCCACATGTACTTGGGCTTGTAGTACTTGCACATGTTGTTGTTGCGGCTGTGGTTGTTCAACACTTGTCAGATGAGTTACAACAACCTGTGTTGATTCAGGGACATTGCTGCTACTTTCTTGCAATGAGCCAACATCACTGGTCGATGGTGATTGAAGAAGTGCACTGACTGCCTCTGAAGCACTCAAGGGCTTTGACTTAAGTTGGCGTGGTGGTGGAGGCACTGAACCCAATGGAGCGGGGTGCTGCTCCCAGCTTGGTCCCTAGCAGATCCTGCTGCTGCAGGCGTACTTTTTTTTTTGCTCCCAAAAAACGTGGCGGTTGGCACACCAGCCTCCTTGGTAACTTGCTTCTTCTGCTCCTTACTAGCAACTTTCTTGCTAGAGAAGCTACGGACACCTTTTTTTGGGGCCATCTTCTTCAGAGCAGGTCAGACAGCAGGCCGCAGTTGCACGAATTGTAGAGTTGTCTGAGGCCAGACGTGACGTCGCGTGACGTTATGCTGCACACACACACCGCTGCAGGACTTCTTCCTGGCACTGGTGGTTCTCTTGAGTCTTGTGCACCTAAAAACAATGGAAGACAGAGGAACATCAGTTCAGTTATACACCCCAAAAAAATTGAAAAAAAACCCAGAAAAATCAGCACAATCCCATTCCATCCATGCCCCCCATGATGTTTAAGTTCAAGACACCCCACAGAAAGACTAGGCCCATGCAAGACTCAATACCCCTGGTGAAAAGGCCACAAGTACAGCCCCAAAAAGAGAAAATCACTGAAAAATCAGCACAATCCCATTCCATCCATGCCCTCCATGATGTTTAAATTCAAGACAACCCACAGAAAGACTAGGCCCATGCAAGACTCACTACCCCTGGGCATAAAGGTTGAAAAGTAGGCAAAATTGTTGCAGGCCTAACAACAATGCCTGCATTCAAAATGGCCACTTGCCTCCCAGCACATGGCCAGGGCCTGCAGCAGCACTCAAAATGGCCCCCAGCCACATGGCCTGTCCCTCCCCATGAACACCCCCAAAAATCGAAAAACACTGCAAAATCAGCACAATCCCATTCCATACATGCCCTCCATGATGTTTAAGTTCAAGACACCCCACAGAAAGACTAGGCCCATGCTAGACTCAAATACCCCTGATGAAAAGGCCACAAGTACAGCCCCAAAAAACAAAAATCACTGAAAAATCAGCACAATCCCATTCCATCCATGCCCTCCATGATGTTTAAGTTCAAGACACCCCACAGAAAGACTAGGCCCATGCTAGACTCAAATACCCCTGGTGAAAAGGCCACAAGTACAGCCCCAAAAAACGAAAATCACTGAAAAATCAGCACAATCCCATTCCATCCATGCCCTCCATGATGTTTAAGTTCAAGACACCCCACAGAAAGACTAGGCCCATGCTAGACTCAAATACCCCTGGTGAAAAGGCCACAAGTACAGCCCCCAAAAAACGAAAATCACTGAAAAATCAGCACAATCCCATCCCATCCATGCCCTCCATGATGTTTAAGTTCAAGACAGCCCACAGAAAGACTAGGCCCATGCTAGACTCAAATACCCCTGGTGAAAAGGCCACAAGTACAGCCCCAAAAAACGAAAATCACTGAAAAATCAGCACAATCCCATTCCATCCATGCCCTCCATGATGTTTAAATTCAAGACAACCCACAGAAAGACTAGGCCCATGCAAGACTCACTACCCCTGGGCATAAAGGTTGAAAAGTAGGCAAAATGGTTGCAGGCCTAACAACAATGCCTGCATTCAAAATGGCCACTTGCCTCCCAGCACATGGCCAGGGCCTGTAGCAGCACTCAAAATGGCCCCCAGCCACATGGCCTGTCCCTCCCCATGAACACCCCCAAAAATTGAAAAACACTGCAAAATCAGCACATTCCCATTCCATCCATGCCCTCCATGATGTTTAAGTTCAAGACAGCCCACAGAAAGACTAGGCCCATGCTAGACTCAAATACCCCTGGTGAAAAGGCCACAAGTACAGCCCCAAAAAACGAAAATCACTGAAAAATCAGCACAATCCCATTCCATCCATGCCCTCCATGATGTTTAAATTCAAGACAACCCACAGAAAGACTAGGCCCATGCAAGACTCACTACCCCTAGGCATAAAGGTTGAAAAGTAGGCAAAATGGTTGCAGGCCTAACAACAATGCCTGCATTCAAAATGGCCACTTGCCTCCCAGCACATGGCCAGGGCCTGTAGCAGCACTCAAAATGGCCCCCAGCCACATGGCCTGTCCCTCCCCATGAACACCCCCAAAAATCGAAAAACACTAAAATCAGCACAATCCCATTCCATCCATGCCCTCCATGATGTTTAAGTTCAAGACACCCCACAGAAAGACTATGCCCATGCTAGACTCAAATACCCCTGGTGAAAAGGCCACAAGTACAGCCCCAAAAAACGAAAATCACTGAAAAATCAGCACAATCCCATTCCATCCATGCCCTCCATGATGTTTAAGTTCAAGGCAGCCCACAGAAAGACTAGGCCCATGCTAGACTCAAATACCCCTGGTGAAAAGGCCACAAGTACAGCCCCAAAAAACGAAAATCACTGAAAAATCAGCACAATCCCATTCCATCCATGCCCTCCATGATGTTTAAATTCAAGACAACCCACAGAAAGACTAGGCCCATGCAAGACTCACTACCCCTGGGCATAAAGGTTGAAAAGTAGGCAAAATGGTTGCAGGCCTAACAACAATGCCTGCATTCAAAATGGCCACTTGCCTCCCAGCACATGGCCAGGGCCTGTAGCAGCACTCAAAATGGCCCCCAGCCACATGGCCTGTCCCTCCCCATGAACACCCCCAAAAATCGAAAAACACTGCAAAATCAGCACAATCCCATTCCATCCATGCCCTCCATGATGTTTAAGTTCAAGACACCCCACAGAAAGACTAGGCCCATGCTAGACTCAAATACCCCTGGTGAAAAGGCCACAAGTACAGCCCCAAAAAACGAAAATCACTGAAAAATCAGCACAATCCCATTCCATCCATGCCCTCCATGATGTTTAAGTTCAAGACAGCCCACAGAAAGACTAGGCCCATGCTAGACTCAAATACCCCTGGTGAAAAGGCCACAAGTACAGCCCCAAAAAACGAAAATCACTGAAAAATCAGCACAATCCCATTCCATCCATGCCCTCCATGATGTTTAAGTTCAAGACACCCCACAGAAAGAGTAGGCCCATGCTAGACTCAAATACCCCTGGTGAAAAGGCCACAAGTACAGCCCCAAAAAACGAAAATCACTGAAAAATCAGCACAATCCCAATCCATCCATGCCCTCCATGATGTTTAAGTTCAAGACAACCCACAGAAAGACTCAGTCCACCCACCACTGAGTACCCCTGGGCAAAAGGCCCCAAAACAGCCCAAAAATCGAAAATTCCAAAATTTTAGTTGCAGCAACTGTAATGCCCCAAACAAACTTACTTGTAAAATTTCTAATCCAACAGTGATCCAAAGAAAGTCAAAAAGGCCTCAAATCCAAATATCCAGCAGCATCCACAAAAAGTAATCCTTCCAGCTCCAGATCCAAATGAAAAGTGACCAGGAGATGGACAAAGCACTGGGAGGAGCCTGCTGGACAGGAACAGGAAGTTGAAGACTGTGGGGCACTTCCTTCCTCCCACCCCCCTCCCCCCTCCCCAAAATGGACTCCTCGCTAAAAAAGTGCAGGCAAATGTCAACCTAAGGAGTTATTCAGATAAAAATCATCATTTCAAGAAGGTTTATGCTGCTTGCTGGTGGATTTCTTGTGCAGAATTGCAAATTTTATATTTTCGCTTGTGCGAGATTGTTGCTGCTCGCCACATCTCAAATCTCGCAATTGCGAAGTACCGCGAGACGTGATCTCGCCGTACTCGCGTTGACAAACTCTCGCTGTGCAAGTTGGCAAGCCGCGATGACGTAATCGCGCTCGCCAAATTCCCGCGGGATCACACAACAAGATCCAAAATGGCGCAGCACTCGCAAAATATCGAGAAAAACAACTCGGCAAACGATGATAAACGCCGCGCGCCGCAAAAATTGTATCACCAACGCCGCGCGCCGCAAAAAAAATCCGCTGCGTGCGAATTTGCGGATTTTGCGGGAAATTCGTAAATCTCGCGGATTGCGAATTAACCGAAAATCCGCAAAATCCGCGAGCGTAACGGATTTTCCGCCCATACTTACAGGAGACACACATTTCGCCACAAACACGTGCCACTTTTACCAGCAAATGGGCCGCTGCTCGTACTTTCTCATCTTACTCTACGTATGCAAGGGGTTGGTCATATTGATCAGACACACTCTGCCATTTCAAATGCTTGGTGAATCAATTGATGCTGAGGGCCGTTTTGCTATGATGTGAGGTCGCCTAGGCCGTAACACTATTACACTAGTGAATTGTTATGCCCCCAATGTGGATACACCGACTTTTTTCACGACATTGTGTAGTAAGATACTGGATGTGGGCTCCCAACATATCATCTGGGGAGGAGACTTTAATGTAGCTCTGCTACCGGCGCAAGACAGGGCAGACGGGTGACACATTACAAACCTAGATCTCGGGGGGCCCTGTTCGGGGTAATCGAGGAGGGCGACCTGCTGGATAGCTGGCGACAGCTGCACCCATTCCAGAAAGAAGGCACTCACTTCACGTCTCTGACAGGCAAATGGGCTAGATTGGATTATTTATTCTTATCTGGGGAGTTGAGTGCTGGGTTGACTAAAGCAGTGCATTTACCCAGGACTTACTCTGACCACAGTCCGGTTCTGATTCACCTACAGGTGCCTGGTTGGGATAACCCCCGACCGCATTGGCGGCTACAACCAACAGCCCTGTTGGATACTGTGTTCCGCACGGAACTCGGTGAGGAGATTGTGTCCTTCTTACCTCAAAATAAGGGTTCTGTAGACTCGGTTGAAGTTATCTGGGAGGCATTTAAAGTTACGGTACGAGGATATTGCATATCGAAAAGCTATGGAGTGCTACATGATATACAGCGCACGTTGCATACACTGGACAGGGACCTGAAGGGCCTGGAGACTCAGATGGTAACGGGAGACAGTACTGAAGCACAGGCGAAATTTAGAGATAAACTGACGCAATATGAGGAAGAGGCTGCCAGGGAAGCCAAGTTCAGAGAGAAGTATTGGACGGCTAGAAAATATTGCGAGGGAGACAGGCCCGGCAAGGCTTTGGCAGTACTGACACGCACCCCTCACACCCATAACACAATTCTTGAAATCACTGATGACGGGGGTTAGCCATCAGGGACACCGACTGCATATTGACTGTTTTCACGTCACATTACCAGGCTTTATATACGACAACCACGACCAGCGATGTCCACTATGATGACTTCCTAGGCGAAGTAGCTTTTTGCTGGCTCAGCGACATACATAGGGCGTTCTTTGCTGCCCCCATCGAACTGGATGAGATTAGAGATGCTATAATGTCCCTTAAAAATGGCAAAGCCCCAGGCTTGGAAGGACTGCCTGCCGAATTTTATAAGGCCTATATAGACACAATGGCACCTGTTCTCCGGGAGGTATTTGAAGAATCTCTTGCTGATGGAGTCCTCCCTCAATCAATGCGCAAAGTCGTTATCACGTCCTTGCTTAAGCCTGGGAAGAACGCTGACACCTGTGACTCTTACCGCCCACTATCGCTGTTAAATTGTGATGTGAAGATACTGGCCAGGGCGCTTGCTACCAGGTTGTCTCTCCTGATGACCAAAATTACATTACCTGACCAGTCAGGGTTTATCCCTAGCCGATCCACCTCTCACAATCTACGCACATTGTTCTCCCTGCTTCACATGGTGAATCCGGAGCTCCCAGTTGCGGCGTTTTTTTTGGATGCCACCAAAGCCTTCGACTCGGTCGAATGGCTGTACTTGTTCACCGTTTTGACCCGTATGGGATTCTCTAAATTGTTCATCTCTTGGGTCCAGTTACTATATACACAACTGACCGCAAAAGTGCCCGACAGGGATGTCCGCTGTCCCCTCTCCTTTTTGCGATTGCAGTTGAGCTATTAGCTTGTCGGGTGCGCCAGCTGCACCGGGAAAGTGCTTTTCGCTGCTTTCAGCGTCAGATCGATATGTCGCTGTATGCTGATGACATGATGCTCTTTGTCACAAACCCGTTACAGAACCTGAACCCGATACTGCAGGAATTCGTAGTCTTTGGCAGACTATCCGGAGTGCACATAAATTGGGCTAAGTCGCAATTCTTTCCCCTCACAGATGCAGTTCCTGACTTCCAACTTGATTATCCATTGGAGTGGTGTCGTTCGGATTTATGTTACCTTGGCATCCAGATCACTCGTGATAAGGATGAGACCCTAAGACTTAATTATGGTATTGCGATTACAAAACTTTCTGCATCGGTTGACCACTGGCTGTCCTTTCCCCTCTCTATGGCAGGTAGAGCATTGCTTCTCAAAATGGTTGTGCTGCCCCGCTTTCTGTATTTATTTCTAAACATTTCTTATTGCCCTGGTGCGTTCTTCTTCAAAATATTGAAAACTGAAGTTTGTCGTCTATTCTGGGGAGGCAAGCACCCAAGACTCCCGAGATCGACATTGACTCAGCCATACGACAAGGGTGGTTTTCATGTCCCCGACTTTGAGGCTTACTATATATGCGGGCAGGCGCAATCCGCTTACCACTGGATGATCCCCACGCCTTTTCTGCCCTAATTGGCAGTAGAGGACTGCATCGCGAATCCCCTGCCTCTGAACGGGCTTATACATTGCCCTGTGACAGCTATAGAAACACCACCTACCACTGTCACATTTACAATAGATGCCTGGCGTTGTATAAGTACGATGCTAGGTTGCGCTCTACCCTACTCTACTCGGATGCCTCTCGCATATCACCCCAAACTGGAACTCTTACAGGAGCCGGGATTTCAGATGCTCTGTCGACGCCTGCAGATCAGGTGCTGGGGCGACCTCTTCACCGATGGCCAATTCAATACTGCAGCTCAGTTTTTTAAATCTCATAGCCCCACCCCGCTTGACGCATTTTACCATATGAGACTACGGCAGGGGATGAAGGAGATTCTGCCTGATTTTCCCAGAGAACCTGAGGTCCTTCCCCCCTTGCATTACATGCTAAGCTCACAGGATGGCTCGCATTTGGTGTCGGGGATATATCGGCAAGTCAGAGCGTCTAGGCCGGGACTGGACGGTTCGGCTCGATCACAATGGTCTGCTGACCTGGCATCTGAGCTTACTGATGAGCAATGGCTTTATTGCTGCGACCTCACGGCTAGGATATCGGCCAGTTGTCGGCTCAAGATGATCCATTATAAGTTTCTACGAAGATTGTACTATACACCAGTAAAAAAATTCAAATTCCACTTGTCAGGTGATGACAGATGCGAACGTTGTCGTGCTGAACAGGCAGGATTCCTACATTTGTCATGGGAATGCCCTTTGATACACGATTTCTGGCAACAAGTACACGGGGCTCTCGAATCCATGGTTGGTGCGCCAATAAGATTTGACCCTTTATTGATGCTACTAGGACTGTTATGGCTGCCTTTTTGCTAGCTCTTTGGAGAAGGAGAATGATGGAGAGTGACTCCAGCCTATCACCCCCATAGCATAGGGATTAGGCCGATAGACAGGGACCCTGCCTTATATATATTAGGGCATTTTCGTACTATTTTCCTTAGAGTAAGGCTTATGAATTTAAGTTAGGGGATAGATATATAAGTATTAGTCATGATTCGCTCATTTGCTAACATGCTGGGCTATTTTCCATGGAGCTATGCATATTGTGGGCTCCGTAGGCCTTAAACGAGACAGACTCCATTTTGCTTTCTGCCCGGTAGCTCGAGAAGGCTTTCTAGGTGAAGTGTGATGTTTTAGTTTCAAGCTGTTGTTCGCTTGGAGAGAACCGGTTCAGGCTGACCCTTATCGAAAGAATGTATTTTTCTCCACTCCGAAGACACAACTTCAGGCCGGCCGGCTGGGAAAGTGTCCTTGGTACGGGGAGGTACAAGAATTTGGTGGGCGGCAGGTTACTGGCCGTGAATTTCCATGAAGGAACGGGCTTTGATATTAGCGAAGGTGTTAGTCAGTTTGTCAGTTAGTCCGTAGGCGGCATCTAGCCGTTAGCATCTCTGCCATTATTCATTTTCATGGTGGACAAGTCGCCATCTTTGAAGTCGGAGAAAGATTTAAGACCGAAACTCTCTGAGAAAGACTGAACGAGAAGTAGCGCGGAGCGCACTGATACAGAGAGAGAGAGAGACGGTAGCTAATAATCAGCCAGGTTCCGGTGTCCTGAGGGGAAGCAGACGAGGTTGAGCCTAGCGGTGCAGACGTGTACTTGTGACGGCTGAGGGTGACTGCAAGGCGAGCCAGGATACAGAGACGAGAAGGGAACCTAGATGACTGCCGAGTCCAGACTTCCCATTAACAAGGTGATACCTGTCTAACCCAACTAGGATGTGCACTCTAATCTTTACCTTTTTCTTGCAAAAGTTATGCTGCATAGTAATGTGATTTGTGTCTATTGTTAATAAATACCCTAATTCATATAGAATTATTGTGTACCTGGTGCTTATGTTCAATCTCGGTAAACTGCATTCCTAGCCAAAAGCTGTTTAGGTGAACGGATGAGAAATCCCGATCAGGTAAATGGTGATTGAATAAAGAGGGAGTGAGTGGACCTTTGATGCCAAGAGCAGGGAGTACACTATATAATTTGGAACTATACTCAAAGTTATTATTGTAGTTTTATCCCAAGTAGATAACGGAGATATTATCCCGATAATTGTTCATAGGAATGTGGTCGTCGTTGATATGCGGCGTTAGTGAGAACACTGGGGAGGACTATCAGTGCCGATACCCACAGGATTGTGGCTTGAATAAGTGAGGGCGTTAGGGGGTCGAACTAACGTATAGATCGACAGGATTGTTGGTCGTTTGGAAACGGGAGCATAGGGTTCTGCAGGCCCATGTGTAGTCGCACCGGATTGTGCGCAATATCTGCCCTAGGGTAGACCGGTCTGGGTCAGGGTGGCCGCGAGACCAACTGATGTGAATAAGATATTGTAGAAAATTCCTATATATGTATATTATCATTCCCCATCCTTAGGTGCGACCTGTATATATATCTGTAAATCTATCCATTGTGAATACGATCTGAGGAGGGAAGGTGAGTACGTTTTGGCTGGGTCATAGGGGCCCCTGGGGGCTGATCCCATCTAAACAGAAAATCCAGCCATAACATCTGGCGTCACGAACTGTTTACGAAGCCTGTGTGCATTGTGTTGTTTTAATCTTGTTGGTTTGCGCTCGGCTTGTACGTATAAAATTTTGTTTATAATTGTGTATATAATTTTTTGTGTGTCATTATGTTTGCGAAAAAATCATCGTCGGTTTTCAAATTACCGATTCAGATTCCCGGCTGGGAATGTACCCCTTACGAGGCCTTGGCCCGTGAGTGGGCTGATTCTACTGGTTTGAGTGAAAATTGGTCTTCATGTTTGGAGCAGGCGGAGCCTGCCGATGTGGTATCGTGCTTGCAGAAAGCGCCAGTAGTGAAGGGTGATGAGCTTCCTATTTTGGGACGCAGAGGGTGGATTGTTCTTAATGCGTACAGAATATTGCATGAGAAGTTTGTTCAGCTACAGAAGCGGTTTAAAGATATGGAAGGACAGTGTGTTGAATTACAAAATGCACATACTCTGTTGCGTTGTCAAAATAAATTGCTTGCCGACAAACTTGAGACATATCAGACCATTGCTGAAAGAGCTGCGGTCCGTATTGCACGATATAAGTATAAACATCGTCGTGGTCGTGTATCTACACGCAAAGTGCGTATGGTTGTAGCGAAAGCTGGAATGGATTGGAACCCCGATGAGTGGGACGGTAATATCTGGGATTCTCATACTTCTGACTCCTCGGCAGAGGAGGGTGACAAGCGCGAGTCTTCTCGCTCCGACCGTGATTGTAAATCTGCTTCATGCATTGATTCAACTCCCGATTGTGACCGTGCTCGTTCTTCCCGTGTGGATGACGTAGCTTGCCCTGATTGTGCTGTTAAATCTAAGATGCGGGCTTCCTCGGAAGCTCTTCCCGCAGTTTCTGCTCACCCGATTTTTCGACGTAAATTACAACAGGCCCCTGGTAATCCGGGTGGTATAGCTCTTGATTGTATTGAAGATTTTACTCAGCAGGAGGTTAGTGACATTCTGCAACGATTTCGACAACGGCCTGGTGAGGCCTTGCTTACCTGGATGGTGCGTCTTTATGAGCTTGGCGCTGCCGGTATTATGCTCGATGCTGTTGATTGCTTACGATTTTGCTCTTTGAGTTCAGATTCTACGATTCAGGATCATTTTCGGAATTATAATGGTGCTGGTCAAATTTCTTTGCTCCAGCTTGCGTCCGACGGCTGTAATCATAAATATCCAACAGAATCTGATTGGCCTACTGATGAGAAACCGTGGTACACTCTGCGCGATGCGTCGCAACGTTTAAAAGAGGAGGTCATGAAAACGGCTATCTTTCTTAGTACTGCTGATAAACTTCTGGATGGTCTTTTAACATCTTCTGTGCGTAATCGCATTATACGTTCTTCTCCTGTTGCTTACAAGCAGGTCATGATGACATTATTGATTAACCAAACTGGCAACCCTTTGTCTGTTGTGCTTGAATCTGTTCGTCAGCTTGGTGAGCTGGGTGAATGGTTTAAACCTGAAAGACAATCTCGGCCTGAGGGTCGTACTGGTGGTGACTACAAATTCTCTAGACGTGACATGTTCCTTGCTCTCATTGCTGATGGTGTCAAAAAGGAAGACATTGATGGTGAACCTAATAATCGCTTATGGGATATGTTTCGTAAGCGTGGTCTGGATCGAAAGGAGGGTGCCCGTCGTGTGCGAAAGAATGAGTATGATCGTGGTTCGGATGACAGTGGTGATGAGAGACGACGTGTGAATTCTGATCGCCGTGATGATCGGCGCTATGAACGTGATGGATCCCCTCGTCGTAATGATGGAAGGGGGAGAGAGGATGAGCGTGAACGAGGAAGTGATGATCGTGTTTCCGACAGACGACGAGATGCAAGGAGTTATTCCCCTGACGTACGAAGGAGGGAGGATTGTAACAGACTCTCTGACCGTAATTCACATCTTTTTGAGCCTGACACTAATCCGTTTCGTACTGGAGACGGATATGAACAAGACATTCTAATACCAAAGAAAACCGAGAGTATTTACCCTGATTTGTCTTGGTTGACAGAGCGCAGGAAAAATGACTAGGAAATAGGTCAAGCTCCGGTACGCAAGTGGGCCCACAGAGATTACAGACCCTATGTAGATATTGAGATTTTTTGGAAACATCGTAATATCCAAAGGGCCCGAGCGTTAGTTGATACTGGGGCGGAGGCCACTTTAATTCATGGTAAATCGAGAAAGTTTCATGGACAGTCCTTTACGATTACTGGTCTGGGTGGTAAAGAAACACCCGCGGTTCAGACTGCACTCGAAATTAAAATTGGTAGAATCCCTCGTAGAGAATACTCTGTGTTGGTTGTGCCACTTTTGGAATACATTATTGGAATTGACATTTTGAAAGGTATGACTTTACATTTGGATGATGGATACTATCAATTTGGTACACGACAGTACATTTCGACCAGACCCGTACGGGTTGGCCGTTTACGCATGCCACCTATTAAAATACCTTTAGCAACAAAAGTGATTTCTCAAAAGCAATATCGCATCCCAGGTGGTCCTGAAGAAATTACCGCTACGATTCAGGATTTGGTTGACGCAGGAGTCATTACTCCGGTCACATCTGCTTGGAATAATCCCGTTTGGCCCGTGCGCAAAAGTGACAACTCTTGGCGCATGACTGTTGATTATCGAGAATTGAATAAAAATACGCCTAAATTGACTGTTGCAGTGCCTGACATCGTCACACTGATTGAAAGAATTCAAAAGCATCCAGGTACGTGGTATGCTTCCATTGATATTGCTAATGCATTCTTTTCAATTCCGATTGCCCCCGAATGTCAGGAACAATTCAGTTTTACATGGAATGGACGTCAAATGACGTTCCGGAGTCTTCCTCAAGGCTATGTACATAGTCCTACGATCTGTCACCGGCTGGTGGCTGAACATTTGTCTGAAGTGCCCACGAATCCACAAGTTCAGGTTTGTCATTATATTGACGACATTTTGATTCAAGGTGAAACGCAAGATCAGGTGCAGTCCCATTTAGATCAGATCATTGACTGTTTGCGAGCGAAAGGCTGGGAAATTAATCCTGACAAATTACAAACTCCATCCCAAGCTGTGAAATTTTTAGGAATTAATTGGCATGAGGGTCACAGAGAGGTGATTCCACAGGTTAAACGAAAAATACTTGATTTTGCTGTTCCCAGAAACAGGAAAGAAGCTCAATGTTTTATTGGTTTGTTTGGATTTTGGCGTCAGCATATTCCCCATTTGAGTCAAATCTTGGCTCCACTGTATCGAGTCACTCGTAAAAAGAATGCGTTTGAATGGGGTGAACCTCAACAGACTGCTTTTAATTTGGCTAAAGAAGCTATTCAGTATGCTTTGGATTTGTGGCCCGTGAGTGAAGGTGATGTGGATTTGAATGTATCCGTGGAAGGCCTGTATGCCAATTGGAGTTTGTGGCAAAAGCAGGGCAGACAAAAAGTGCCATTAGGTTTTTGGACCAAAAAGTTACCCGAGGCTGGTGAGCATTACTCACCTTTTGAAAAACAGTTGCTTGCTTGTTATTGGGCTCTGGTGGATACCGAGCAATTGACCCTAGGTCATGTTGTGATTTTGCGGCCCGAAATTCCCATTATGCAGTGGGTTTTGAGTTCACCTAAATCCCATCGAATTGGACATGCTCAGGAGGCTAGTGTGATTAAATGGAAATGGTACATTCAGGACAGGGCACGTGTGGGTCCGAAAGGTGTGGCAGTCTTACATGAGCGAGTGGCGCAGGCGCCCTCCAATGAGGCGGAAAGTGAATGTTCGGTTCCCGTAGTGCAGGAGTTTCCCGTGAAGTGGGGTAAATCATTTGATGATCTGTCCGCGGAGGATAGAAAACATGTGTGGTTTACGGATGGTTCTGCGAAGTTCATTGGTGACAAAAGACATTGGAAAGCTGTCTCTTTTAATCCGATTACAAAGAAATTGTTAAGCACCACTGGAGATGGTAAGAGTAGTCAATATGCAGAACTCTATGCAGTTTACCAAGTTTTGAAACAGGAACTACCTGGTACATGTCATATTTTCACTGATTCCTGGTCCACTGCAAATGGACTAGCGGTGTGGTTACCAACATGGCATTCTCATAATTGGGAATTGCATTCCAAGGAGTTGTGGGGTAAAGAGCTGTGGCAAGAAATTTGGGAATTGCTCCCGCAGAGTACTGTAACAATCTTTCACGTGGATGCTCATACTCCAATTGACTCCCTTGACAAATTTTTTCATACTATTGCAGATGAACAGTCTAAAGTTTCTGAGGCAGTGGTTGACATGCAGGATTCTGATTTGGCGGGATTGGCGAAGTGGGCCCATCAGAAAGCAGGACATTTTGGAGAGAAAGCCACTAGCAGGTGGGCTGCCGATAGAGGAATTCATATTCCCTTTTCTTTAATTAAAGATGTCATTCTACATTGTCCCATTTGCCAACATTCTAGGAAAAAAGAGGTGCCTCAGATTGTTCGAGGTCACTTGCCCGCCCAAATTTGGCAAATTGATTACATTGGTCCGCTCCCTATGAGCAGAAATTGTCAATATATTTGCACAGTGGTTGATACTTATAGTGGCCTTTTGGTCGCTTTCCCTTGCAAGAACGCTACCCAAGTGAATACCATTAAGACCCTGGAGCTCATTATTCTGTACTATGGTGTCCCATTCCAGATTCAATCAGACAATGCATCCCACTTTCGTGGAAGATTGGTGCAGGAATTCTGTACGGAAAATAATATTGATTGGGTGTTTCATATTCCATATTATCCACAAGCTTCAGGACTGATTGAGAGAATGAATGGCTTGTTGAAAGAACAGTTGCGCAAGTTGACTGATGACCGTTACAGCCAGTGGAGAGATGTCCTACTTCAAGCTTTGTTAATTTTAAATAATCGTCCTTTGTTACATGCTGAATCTCCTTTGATGCGTTTATTCCCTCCACATGTTGATGCGAAACCAAATTCTATCTCAACTACTGTAATGTACTGGGAAATTACCCCCGGTGCTTTGGCTCCGTGTAGAGCAACCCCAGGTTCCGCAGGCCTCGACCTGCATGCTTTAAATGATGCTAAATTCCCAGGAAAGGATCGAATCATTGTTGAAACTGGCATTGGTGTCTGTATACCTGCCGGTAGCTTTGGATTAATTGCCCCTAGATCTGGCCTGGCCCTGAAAGGTGTACAAGTACTCGGAGGAGTGATTGACAGTGATTACCAGGGAGAGATTAAGGTTCTCCTGCTTAATAGCAGTGAGACGGACTTGTTCATCAAAAAGTCTGACCGTGTTGCTCAGTTACTGATTATGCCTGTCTTCAGTGGTGAGATCAAAAAAGGCTCTGCCCCAACGTTGCTAACTGTGCGAGGACAAAAAGGCTTCGGATCGTCTGATCTTCCTGGAGCTAAAATATGGGTGCAATCGCCTAAAAATCCTCCTGAACAGGCTGATATTATTGCGACCGGTCATGACAACACCGTTTTGGTGATGAAGCCAGGGAAAGATGGCTGGGAAGCTGTCCCAGCTGATAAATGTTACTTACGAGAATGATTAAGGCCTGTATTTGTATTCTTTCAGATCATTCTTTGGATTGCTGCTGCAGGATGTGTCGGTGTTGGACTCCTTTTGGCTTGCTACGCCGGGAGAGGAGAGGATCCACCGACACCGGTTGATGGGATAATAAGAGCCCCGCGGTCTGCGTGGCAGACATCGTCGAATTTCTGGATCACACTCGCGAAGCGGGTGACGAACTCTCTGCATTTTTGCCTTACCCCCATGAAGAGCGTTACTGACATTTTAGCGACCTGTTTGGTAGCTGTCCCTGCATCCACTGAGACTCTTTACCATATTTTCAATGTATCTAATGCCCGACCTAATGTTATTCTGGGCGATTTTGCGGCACACGAATTTTGTCCCTCATGTACTCTTATTCCAGACCTTGATATCCCTATTAATTCTAGAATTACTACTTTTAATATTACCCCTGGAGATCTTTGCTTCATAATGACCTGTAACCCTAAAGCTATTACCGAGTGCCTGCGGCTGAAGCTCCAAGCCGCTACTACTTTTTCACCTCATCAACGTTTGTTATGTTTAAAGAGACTTCCTAACTCATGTCTTTCAGTTACGAATAACATGACCTGTAAAAGATTATTAGTAGCCACTAGCCATTATCGTTCAATGCTATTGCCAGCTGGATGGCTCTTTTCCTGTGGGAATTCATCTTGGCCCTATATTCCTGCGAATATTTCTGGTGGCCCATGTGCCATCACTAGATTAAGTTTGCTAATGTTTTCCTCACGTCCTACTTCATATTCCCGTATTGTACGTGATTCAATGTCATTACATGAAGACTGTGATTCCTCTGTTCATCTTTTTTCCAGATCAGAATATCTGGGTTTAGCTTTTTCTATTATTGGAGTGCCAGCATTGGCCGTTTATAATGCCAAAACAATTGGCAAAATGGCCTGCTGGATGGTCAAGTCAATTAACCAAACGTCTACTGTTTTATCAGATTTATTATTAGACTCCCAAGGTGAACGTAGAGATATTTTACAGAATCGTGCGGCTATCGATTACTTATTGTTGAAACATGGACATGAATGTTCTGATTTTGAAGGTCTATGCTGTTTTAATTTGTCTGACCATTCTAAAGCTATCCAATCCCACATTGACAAACTCCACGACTTGACTGCAGAAATTAGAGAACATATAGATCAGGGTTTCTTTGACTGGCTTTTTAACTGGCTCCCCGACATGCATTCCCTACGACAAATATTAGGGGGGGTTATTGTCGCTATTTGTGTCCTGATAGCTATTTGTTGCTTTATTCAATGCATCCCTTCCCTGCTCCAATTTTTTAGACTTAGTAAGAGTCGTAGATCAGTTAGTTTTGTTTCATATTATTCTTCTACTGATGTTAGCTCCATTTAGTTTGTGGTTAATAGACTGGAGTCAAGGGGTGTAATGTTATGGCTGCCTTTTTGCTAGCTCTTTGGAGAAGGAGAATGATGGAGAGTGACTCCAGCCTATCACCCCCATAGCATAGGGATTAGGCTGATAGACAGGGACCCTGCCTTATATATATTAGGGCATTTTCGTACTATTTTCCTTAGAGTAAGGCTTATGAATTTAAGTTAGGGGATAGATATATAAGTATTAGTCATGATTCGCTCATTTGCTAACATGCTGGGCTATTTTCCATGGAGCTATGCATATTGTGTGCTCCGTAGGCCTTAAACGAGACAGACTCCATTTTGCTTTCTGCCCGGTAGCTCGAGAAGGCTTTCTAGGTGAAGTGTGATGTTTTAGTTTCAAGCTGTTGTTCGCTTGGAGAGAACCGGTTCAGGCTGACCCTTATCGAAGGAATGTATTTTTCTCCACTCCGAAGACACAACTTCAGGCCGGCCGGCTGGGAAAGTGTCCTTGGTACGGGGAGGTACAAGAATTTGGTGGGCGGCAGGTTACTGGCCGTGAATTTCCATGAAGGAACGGGCTTTGATATTAGCGAAGGTGTTAGTCAGTTTGTCAGTTAGTCCGTAGGCGGCATCTAGCCGTTAGCATCTCTGCCATTATTCATTTTCATGGTGGACAAGTCGCCATCTTTGAAGTCGGAGAAAGATTTAAGACCGAAACTCTCTGAGAAAGACTGAACGAGAAGTAGCGCGGAGCGCACTGATACAGAGAGAGAGAGAGACGGTAGCTAATAATCAGCCAGGTTCCGGTGTCCTGAGGGGAAGCAGACGAGGTTGAGCCTAGCGGTGCAGACGTGTACTTGTGACGGCTGAGGGTGACTGCAAGGCGAGCCAGGATACAGAGACGAGAAGGGAACCTAGATGACTGCCGAGTCCAGACTTCCCATTAACAAGGTGATACCTGTCTAACCCAACTAGGATGTGCACTCTAATCTTTACCTTTTTCTTGCAAAAGTTATGCTGCATAGTAATGTGATTTGTGTCTATTGTTAATAAATACCCTAATTCATATAGAATTATTGTGTACCTGGTGCTTATGTTCAATCTCGGTAAACTGCATTCCTAGCCAAAAGCTGTTTAGGTGAACGGATGAGAAATCCCGATCAGGTAAATGGTGATTGAATAAAGAGGGAGTGAGTGGACCTTTGATGCCAAGAGCAGGGAGTACACTATATAATTTGGAACTATACTCAAAGTTATTATTGTAGTTTTATCCCAAGTAGATAACGGAGATATTATCCGAATATTTGTTCATAGGAATGTGGTCGTCGTTGATATGCGGCGTTAGTGAGAACACTGGGGAGGACTACCAGTGCCGATACCCACAGGATTGTGGCTTGAATAAGTGAGGGCGTTAGGGGGTCGAACTAACGTGTAGATCGACAGGATTGTTGGTCGTTTGGAAACGGGAGCATAGGGTTCTGCAGGCCCATGTGTAGTCGCACCGGATTGTGCGCAATATCTGCCCTAGGGTAGACCGGTCTGGGTCAGGGTGGCCGCGAGACCAACTGATGTGAATAAGATATTGTAGAAAATTCCTATATATGTATATTATCATTCCCCATCCTTAGGTGCGACCTGTATATATATCTGTAAATCTATCCATTGTGAATACGATCTGAGGAGGGAAGGTGAGTACGTTTTGGCTGGGTCATAGGGGCCCCTGGGGGCTGATCCCATCTAAACAGAAAATCCAGCCATAACAAGGACACACACCATACATTCCTAAGAGCTGTGGGAAACTTCTAGATGTTGCCCTGCTCCTCGCAAAGCGCCAAGTGGCGTGTCGATGGGGTCGCGGAGGAGCTCCGAAGTTCAAGGAATGGCTTGCAGATGTGATTCATTGCCAGGAGAAGTCTGCGATTTTTGCTGAGACAAAGCCAGTGTCCAGTAAACCTAGGGACATATGGGGCCCATTGACCACATATCTGCTAACCCAAGGGGGCGGGGATGATGCCCGGTCTGCGAGTGAGATAAGACCTACTGATTTTTTTTTTTTTTTAAATATATTTTTATTGCAGGAATTAGTACAAGTTACTTGCTGACATCCAATTGCGAAAACAGTGTCAATAGTAGTAAAGGGGACCACTTCAAGAAGTAAGTTGGTTACACAGCCTGACGGCCCACATCCCGGAGGCTGGGCGGCGCTACCTAATGTCCCACACAGAATACTCTGATCGTCACGTGATATCAGCCAGGAGTAATGTAAGTCGTCATCTGCTTTTCAAAATAACTATAATAAAACTCCCCCCCCCTCCCTCGCAGTCAAATCCCCCCCGGAGGGCCCGAGCCAAACAAACAATAACGTTACCGTCCTAATGAAAATGAAGGAGCAGCGCCTAGTCCTCCTGCCTCCCCCCACCCCCTCCCCACCCTCCCCGCCGTTGGTGTGTTGAACGTTCGTCTAGAGCTAGCTGTAGGGAACAAATCTTATCGGAAAGGAGAACATGTCGAAAGAAGGTCAGTGGGCTGGATCGTGTGCATCATCATCACTATCTGAGTCGCTGGAAGTGAGGTAATCTCGCAGGGCCTGCACTAGTGTTTCCCATTCCTGCGCCGCCTCTAACATCTTCTCGTTGCGTTGCCGCGCTGCTAATTGGTACCTAAGGGTGCTTTCTCCAGCAGCCCATTTCAAAAATTTGTTGCGCCATTTAGTGCTCGTTGGACCAACTCGTGCCTTCCAGTGTCTAGTGATCTCACGTTTTGCTAGCAGTAGGCCCAGGTCAATGAATTTACTCGAGAGCTTGTTCTTGGGAGTATGGGGGAACCAGTGCAGCACTCCAGCCGCGGCATCCATTGTCAGGTCCCTCCCAGTCACCTCCTTTAGAGTATCCCCTATCGCTGACCAGTAAGAGGACAGCGCCGGGCAAGACCATAGCATATGTATTAAAGTAGCTGCCGGCGTTCGGCATCTGGGGCAAACCGCCGAGTCCAAGGCAAAATATTTCCGAATTTTCTCTGGGGTCAAATAGGCCCGGTGCAATATATAATAGTGGACCAGTTGAAACCGGGCGTGACGAGTGCCCTTCCACGCACGGTGCACCAGCTGGGCCCATGTAGTCTCCGGTATATCCCTTCCAATATCAACTTCCCATCTAGTTCTGAGGACCTCCAGGGGGGGCAGCCCCGCATTAATCAATCTGGAATAGAGACACGTTACCGCTTTGACTGTCCCAGCCGACATCATGACGTACTGGCAGGCCTCCGACGTAGGGGGTTCCTCCTGTCCGGTCCGCCAGTGCGCCTGAACCGCCCTCACCACTGCCGCATGTAGAAGGAAATCGCCGCGAGGAACATCAAAACGCTCCAGTATCGACTGGAATGGCAACAAGACACCTTCCTCATACAGATCACCCACCACCTGCAGCCCTGCATCTTCCCAGATCCTCAACCGGGACCAATCACCACCGTGTGGTAGGGCAGTGAGCATCCCCAACGGGATCTCCGGAGCATAGGGGCGCCTCAGCTGCACATGAGCATGTACTCGGTTCCAGCAGGACCGGATGGCCCGTTCCTCACGTGTGAGGTCTCTCAAGGTCAGCCGTTGCCGTAAAGCGATAAAAGACAAGACGTGCCTAGGCATGCCGCGCCCTCTCTCTTCCTCCGGTCCCCGGAATTCCCACGCAACTTCTTGGGTGTAAGTCTGTAGTTGGGCGGCTAGATAATAGTTCTCAAGGTCCGGCACCGCCAACCCCCCCTCCGATTTTGGTCTCATTAGGGTCCTAAGCGCTACCCTCCGGCGACCCGACCCCCAGAGAAATGATACTAGCATGGAATTCAAGGTCCGGAAGGTGGCCGGTGGGATCCAGAGCGGGAGCGTCCTAAAGTAATATAATAGTCATGGGAGCGCTACCATTTTCAGCAACGCGATACGACCGGCCACTGATAGCGGCAAGGTGGCCCAAAAGCTCATGGAGCCTCTCAGCGCTCGGATGCAGCGAGCAATATTACCGTCTAAGACATCCGCCTGGTCGTGGTACACTTAAACCCCTAGATATTTTAGGCAGCACGGTTCCCATCTGATCACTCTGGCGGTGGCATGTTTGGGTTCCCCGTGTCGGACCGGGAACAGACAAGTTTTTGCCCAGTTCACCTTCAAGCCTGAGAGTTCTCCGAAGGTGGTGAGCGCCGCGTCAGCTCCGGTCAGGGCAGCATCGGCATCCTCTAGGAACAGCAATAAGTCATCGGCATAGAGGGAAATAAATTGTTGCCCCGATATGGTCTGCAGGCCCCCAAAATGGGCTCCAGTGCGGATCGATAGCGCCAGAGGCTCCACCGCAAGCACAAAGAGCAGGGGAGACAGGGTGCACCCCTGCCTCGTGCCCCGGGACACCGAATACTGCCGGGAAATCAGTGGGCCTGACCGCACCCTGGCCGTTGCCGAGGCGTACAAGACCGCTGTCCACCGCAGGAACCCCTCCCCCACACCAAAACGCATCAAGACTCTGTGGAGGTATGCCCACTCCAGACTATCAAAGGCCTTTTCCAGATCAACTGATAAGACCAAGGGGCAAGGTGCTCCTTCGTGGGCTTCCCCTAGGATTCAAAATAGGCGCCGGATGTTCATTACCGTATTGCGCTTGGGAATAAAACCCGCCTGATCAACATGGATCAGGGAGCTCATGTGGCCCAACAGCCTTGATGCCAATATGCAGCTCAGGATCTTATAGTCGACCGTGAGCATCGATAACGGTCGCTAAGAGGTCGGCTTGTTACCCTCCTTGCCCGGTTTGAGGAGCGGGACCACCAGAGCCTCGCACATCGACTTCGGCAGGTGCCCCATGCGTTTCGCCTCCCGATATACCACTAGCAATTTAGGGGCTAGGAGGTCCATGTATGTGGAGTAAAACTCCACCGGAAGTCCGTCCAGTCCCGGCGTTTTATTCCTAGCCATCCTTTTAATGGCTCCTCGGATTTCTCCCAGCTCTACATCCCTCCCCAGGTCTTTCGCCTGTTCCGGCTCCAAAGTGGGGATCGGGAGCAACTGCAAGTAATCATCGATGGGGGTGGTGTCCTGCGACATCTTACTACGGTAGAGTTCCTCATAATAGCGCAGGTAACAGTCGAGGATCTCGGGTTGGGTATATACCTCTCCGCCCTTCTCAGTGCGCATGGCCATCGTGGGGGTGGTGCGTCTCAAGGGATTAGCCAGCCAAGCCAGGAGCGCCCCGACCGATCTCCCTCCGCCAGTGATCTAGTTAAGTAGACCCTATAGTCGAAGCTCCGAAGCCTTTCGACTTCAACGGCCACTGCCTCTCTCGCCGCCAGTGTCTACTCCTGTAGCTCCGGGTTACCGGGACGGCGAAGTTCTACCTCACGGAGTTTCCGATCCGCTTCAGCTAGCTCGTCCATGATAACTTTACGCATCCCCACCTTCTTTGCTATACAGTAACCCCGGACCACCACCTTAAATGCGTCCCACTCCGTGGCTCTCGACCCGGCTGTACCTGCATTCACTACAAAATATTCGGTAATTTTGTCCTCTAGCTCCGTCCTAAACACCTGATCTTCCAAAATCTCGGGTCGTAGCTTCCAAGTAGGGACAGCGGAGATACCCGGAGACCACTGAAAGACAGCTAGCAACGGGTTGTGGTCGGATAGAGTCCTGGACAGATATTCAGTCTCACCGTCGCGGCTATAAGGTCCGCCGATCCCAGCAGCCCATCCAGCCGCACGTGTAGTTCGTGCATTCCCGAGAAGTGGGAGTAATCCCGGGTATGCGGGTGCTGCGCTCGCCACAGATCCGTCAGTCCCCACTGGGATTGCCACTCCCTCCTACCCTTGGCCACCCGACGGACCGGGGAGTCCGGGAGGGGGGGGTGGGAACGGTCGAGATCGACATCCACCACCGAGTTAAAGTCCCCCCCCAATAAGAGGGGCCCCGAAAAACAGTGGGCTAATGAGCCCGACAGCGCGGTCAGAAAGGAGAGTTGGTCCACGTTGGGCGCATAAATGCAGCAAATATTCAGGGCCCTGCCCCCCAAATTACCTGTGATGGCTACATACCGCCCCTCCGGATCCACCACCGATCTAGTCACCTGCAAAGGCACCCCGGCTCTCACCCAAATCAGTGCGCCTCTCGCATAAGCTGAGTATGTCGTGTAGTATACCTGCCCTCTCCACCTACGCTGCAACGCTAGACCCTCCTGCTTTGTGAGATGTGTCTCCTGGAGCATTGCTATCTGCACTCCCCTGCGCACCAGATAGGCATGGATCTTGTGTCATCTGGACATAGTGTGTAGGCCCCGCACATTCCAGGTGATGCATTTTAAGTTAGAAAAACAAACACAACAGGTGATGGACCGAATGTGGATCAATGTCACACACTCACCCCAGTCCAAAGATCTGGGCCCATATCCATTGTTTTTTTGCACTCCACACCACCCTGGGTTAGACAATGGCGATATGCAAATCAGCTCTGACCCTGTGCCCCATGGGAACAGTCCAGTCCGAACTACAAAAGCCATGTCCTTCCCAGAACGGAATCAAGCATCCGAGGGCCAGACCGGTTTCGAGGTAACACCTCTCATCAGCCCGGCTAGCTTGACTCCAGTGGTGTGGAGTGCCTGGGACCCACGTCTGGGCATCCCCAGCGCACTTAGGGCGGAATATGCAAACACAACAGGTGATGGACCGAATGTGGATCAATGTCACACACTCACCCCAGTCCAAAGATCTGGGCCCATATCCATCGTTTTTTTGCACTCCACACCACCCTGGGTTAGACAATGGCGATATGCAAATCAGCTCTGACCCTGTGCCCCATGGGAACAGTCCAGTCCGAACTACAAAAGCCATGTCCTTCCCAGAACGGAATCAAGCATCCGAGGACCGGACCGGTTTCGAGGTAACACCTCTCATCAGCCCGGCTAGCTTGACTCCAGTGGTGTGGAGTGCCTGGGACCCACGTCTGGGCATCCCCAGCGCACTTAGGGCGGAATATGCAAACACAACAGGTGATGGACCGAATGTGGATCAATGTCACACACTCACCCCAGTCCAAAGATCTGGGCCCATATCCATCGTTTTTTTGCACTCCACACCACCCTGGGTTAGACAATGGCGATATGCAAATCAGCTCTGACCCTGTGCCCCATGGGAACAGTCCAGTCCGAACTACAAAAGCCATGTCCTTCCCAGAACGGAATCAAGCATCCGAGGACCGGACCGGTTTCGAGGTAACACCTCTCATCAGCCCGGCTAGCTTGACTCCAGTGGTGTGGAGTGCCTGGGACCCACGTCTGGGCATCCCCAGCGCACTTAGGGCGGAATATGCAAACACAACAGGTGATGGACCGAATGTGGATCAATGTCACACACTCACCCCAGTCCAAAGATCTGGGCCCATATCCATCGTTTTTTTGCACTGCACACCACCCTGGGTTAGACAATGGCGATATGCAAATCAGCTCTGACCCTGTGCCCCATGGGAACAGTCCAGTCCAAACTACAAAAGCCATGTCCTTCCCAGAACGGAATCAAGCATCCGAGGACCGGACCGGTTTCGAGGTAACACCTCTCATCAGCCCGGCTAGCTTGACTCCAGTGGTGTGGAGTGCCTGGGACCCACGTCTGGGCATCCCCAGCGCACTTAGGGCGGAATATGCAAACACAACAGGTGATGGACCGAATGTGGATCAATGTCACACACTCACCCCAGTCCAAAGATCTGGGCCCATATCCATCGTTTTTTTGCACTCCACACCACCCTGGGTTAGACAATGGCGATATGCAAATCAGCTCTGACCCTGTGCCCCATGGGAACAGTCCAGTCCGAACTACAAAAGCCATGTCCTTCCCAGAACGGAATCAAGCATCCGAGGACCGGACCGGTTTCGAGGTAACACCTCTCATCAGCCCGGCTAGCTTGACTCCAGTGGTGTGGAGTGCCTGGGACCCACGTCTGGGCATCCCCAGCGCACTTAGGGCGGAATATGCAAACAAAACAGGTGATGGACCGAATGTGGATCAATGTCACACACTCACCCCAGTCCAAAGATCTGGGCCCATATCCATCGTTTTTTTGCACTCCACACCACCCTGGGTTAGACAATGGCGATATGCAAATCAGCTCTGACCCTGTGCCCCATGGGAACAGTCCAGTCCGAACTACAAAAGCCATGTCCTTCCCAGAACGGAATCAAGCATCCGAGGACCGGACCGGTTTCGAGGTAACACCTCTCATCAGCCCGGCTAGCTTGACTCCAGTGGTGTGGAGTGCCTGGGACCCACGTCTGGGCATCCCCAGCGCACTTAGGGCGGAATATGCAAACACAACAAGTGATGGACCGAATGTGGATCAATGTCACACACTCACCCCAGTCCAAAGATCTGGGCCCATATCCATCGTTTTTTTGCACTCCACACCACCCTGGGTTAGACAATGGCGATATGCAAATCAGCTCTGACCCTGTGCCCCATGGGAACAGTCCAGTCCGAACGACAAAAGCCATGTCCTTCCCAGAGCCGGGCTGATGATAGGTGTTACCTCGAAACCGGTCCGGTCCTCGGATGCTTGATTCCGTTCTGGGAAGGACATGGCTTTTGTAGTTTGGACTGGACTGTTCCCATGGGGCACAGGGTCAGAGCTGATTTGCATATCGCCATTGTCTAACCCAGGGTGGTGTGGAGTGCAAAAAAACGATGGATTTGGGCCCAGATCTTTGGACTGGGGTGAGTGTGTGACATTGATCCACATTCGGTCCATCACCTGTTGTGTTTGCATATTCCGCCCTAAGTGCGCTGGGGATGCCCAGACGTGGGTCCCAGGCACTCCACACCACTGGAGTCAAGCTAGCCGGGCTGATGAGAGGTGTTACCTCGAAACCGGTCCGGTCCTCGGATGCTTGATTCCGTTCTGGGAAGGACATGGCTTTTGTAGTTCGGACTGGACTGTTCCCATGGGGCACAGGGTCGGAGCTGATTTGCATATCGCCATTGTCTAACCCAGGGTGGTGTGGAGTGCAAAAAAACGATGGATATGGGCCCAGATCTTTGGACTGGGGTGAGTGTGTGACATTGATCCACATTCGGTCGATCACCTGTTGTGTTTGCATATTCCGCCCTAAGTGCGCTGGGGATGCCCAGACGTGGGTCCCAGGCACTCCACACCACTGGAGTCAAGCTAGCTGGGCTGATGAGAGGTTTTACCTCGAAACCGGTCCGGTCCTCGGATGCTTGATTCCGTTCTGGGAAGGACATGGCTTTTGTAGTTCGGACTGGACTGTTCCCATGGGGCACAGGGTCAGAGCTGATTTGCATATCGCCATTGTCTAACCCAGGGTGGTGTGGAGTGCAAAAAAACGATGGATTTGGGCCCAGATCTTTGAACTGGGGTGAGTGTGTGACATTGATCCACATTCGGTCCATCACCTGTTGTTTTTGCATATTCCGCCTTAGGTGCGCTGGGGATGCCCAGACGTGGGTCCCAGGCACTCCACACCACTGGAGTCAAGCTAGCCGGGCTGATGAGAGGTGTTACCTCGAAACCGGTCCGGTCCTCGGATGCTTGATTCCGTTCTGGGAAGGACATGGCTTTTGTAGTTCGGACTGGACTGTTCCCATGGGGCACAGGGTCAGAGCTGATTTGCATATCGCCATTGTCTAACCCAGGGTGGTGTGGAGTGCAAAAAAACGATGGATTTGGGCCCAGATCTCTGGACTGGGGTGAGTGTGTGACATTGATCCACATTCGGTCCATCACCTGTTGTTTTTGCATATTCCGCCCTAGGTGCGCTGGGGATGCCCAGACGTGGGTCCCAGGCACTCCATACCACTGGAGTCAAGCTAGCCGGGCTGATGAGAGGTGTTACCTCGAAACCGGTCCGGTCCTCGGATGCTTGATTCCGTTCTGGGAAGGACATGGCTTTTGTAGTTCGGACTGGACTGTTCCCATGGGGCACAGGGTCAGAGCTGATTTGCATATCGCCATTGTCTAACCCAGGGTGGTGTGGAGTGCAAAAAAACGATGGATTTGGGCCCAGATCTTTGGACTGGGGTGAGTGTGTGACATTGATCCACATTCGGTCCATCACCTGTTGTTTTTGCATATTCTGCCCTAGGTGCGCTGGGGATGCCCAGACGTGGGTCCCAGGCACTGTACACCACTGGAGTCAAGCTAGCCGGGCTGATGAGAGGTGTTACCTCGAAACCGGTCCGGTCCTCGGATGCTTGATTCCGTTCTGGGAAGGACATGGCTTTTGTAGTTCGGACTGGACTGTTCCCATGGGGCACAGGGTCAGAGCTGATTTGCATATCGCCATTGTCTAACCCAGGGTGGTGTGGAGTGCAAAAAAACGATGGATTTGGGCCCAGATCTTTGGACTGGGGTGAGTGTGTGACATTGATCCACATTCGGTCCATCACCTGTTGTTTTTGCATATTCCGCCCTAGGTGCGCTGGGGATGCCCAGACGTGGGTCCCAGGCACTCCACACCACTGGAGTCAAGCTAGCCGGGCTGATGAGAGGTGTTACCTCGAAACCGGTCCGGTCCTCGGATGCTTGATTCCGTTCTGGGAAGGACATAGCTTTTGTAGTTCGGACTGGACTGTTCCCATGGGGAACAGGGTCAGAGCTGATTTGCATATCGCCATTGTCTAACCCAGGGTGGTGTGGAGTGCAAAAAAACGATGGATTTGGGCCCAGATCTTTGGACTGGGGTGAGTGTGTGACATTGATCCACATTCGGTCCATCACCTGTTGTTTTTGCATATTCCGCCCTAGGTGCGCTGGGGATGCCCAGACGTGGGTCCCAGGCACTCCACACCACTGGAGTCAAGCTAGCCGGGCTGATGAGAGGTGTTACCTCGAAACCGGTCCGGTCCTCGGATGCTTGATTCCGTTCTGGGAAGGACACGGCTTTTGTAGTTCGGACTGGACTGTTCCCATGGGGCACATGGTCAGAGCTGATTTGCATATCGCCATTGTCTAACCCAGGGTGGTGTGGAGTGCAAAAAAACGATGGATTTGGGCCCAGATCTTTGGACTGGGGTGAGTGTGTGACATTGATCCACATTCGGTCCATCACCTGTTGTTTTTGCATATTCCGCCCTAGGTGCGCTGGGGATGCCCAGACGTGGGTCCCAGGCACTCCACACCACTGGAGTCAAGCTAGCCGGGCTGATGAGAGGTGTTACCTCAAAACCGGTCCGGTCCTCGGATGCTTGATTCCGTTCTGGGAAGGACATGGCTTTTGTAGTTCGGACTGGACTGTTCCCATGGGGCACAGGGTCAGAGCTGATTTGCATATCGCCATTGTCTAACCCAGGGTGGTGTGGAGTGCAAAAAAACGATGGATTTGGGCCCAGATCTTTGGACTGGGGTGAGTGTGTGACATTGATCCACATTCGGTCCATCACCTGTTGTTTTTGCATATTCTGCCCTAGGTGCGCTGGGGATGCCCAGACGTGGGTCCCAGGCACTGTACACCACTGGAGTCAAGCTAGCCGGGCTGATGAGAGGTGTTACCTCGAAACCGGTCCGGTCCTCGGATGCTTGATTCCGTTCTGGGAAGGACATGGCTTTTGTAGTTCGGACTGGACTGTTCCCATGGGGCACAGGGTCAGAGCTGATTTGCATATCGCCATTGTCTAACCCAGGGTGGTGTGGAGTGCAAAAAAACGATGGATTTGGGCCCAGATCTTTGGACTGGGGTGAGTGTGTGACATTGATCCACATTCGGTCCATCACCTGTTGTTTTTGCATATTCCGCCCTAGGTGCGCTGGGGATGCCCAGACGTGGGTCCCAGGCACTCCACACCACTGGAGTCAAGCTAGCCGGGCTGATGAGAGGTGTTACCTCGAAACCGGTCCGGTCCTCGGATGCTTGATTCCGTTCTGGGAAGGACATAGCTTTTGTAGTTCGGACTGGACTGTTCCCATGGGGAACAGGGTCAGAGCTGATTTGCATATCGCCATTGTCTAACCCAGGGTGGTGTGGAGTGCAAAAAAACGATGGATTTGGGCCCAGATCTTTGGACTGGGGTGAGTGTGTGACATTGATCCACATTCGGTCCATCACCTGTTGTTTTTGCATATTCCGCCCTAGGTGCGCTGGGGATGCCCAGACGTGGGTCCCAGGCACTCCACACCACTGGAGTCAAGCTAGCCGGGCTGATGAGAGGTGTTACCTCGAAACCGGTCCGGTCCTCGGATGCTTGATTCCGTTCTGGGAAGGACACGGCTTTTGTAGTTCGGACTGGACTGTTCCCATGGGGCACATGGTCAGAGCTGATTTGCATATCGCCATTGTCTAACCCAGGGTGGTGTGGAGTGCAAAAAAACGATGGATTTGGGCCCAGATCTTTGGACTGGGGTGAGTGTGTGACATTGATCCACATTCGGTCCATCACCTGTTGTTTTTGCATATTCCGCCCTAGGTGCGCTGGGGATGCCCAGACGTGGGTCCCAGGCACTCCACACCACTGGAGTCAAGCTAGCCGGGCTGATGAGAGGTGTTACCTCAAAACCGGTCCGGTCCTCGGATGCTTGATTCCGTTCTGGGAAGGACATGGCTTTTGTAGTTCGGACTGGACTGTTCCCATGGGGCACAGGTTCAGAGCTGATTTGCATATCGCCATTGTCTAACCCAGGGTGGTGTGGAGTGCAAAAAAACGATGGATTTGGGCCCAGATCTTTGGCCTGGGGTGAGTGTGTGACATTGATCAACATTCGGTCCATCACCTGTTGTTTTTGCATATTCCGCCCTAGGTGCGCTGGGGATGCCCAGACTTGGGTCCCAGGCACTCCACACCACTGGAGTCAAGCTAGCCGGGCTGATGAGAGGTGTTACCTCGAAACCGGTCCGGTCCTCGGATGCTTGATTCCGTTCTGGGAAGGACATGGCTTTTGTAGTTCGGACTGGACTGTTCCCATGGGGCACAGGGTCAGAGCTGATTTGCATATCGCCATTGTCTAACCCAGGGTGGTGTGGAGTGCAAAAAAACGATGGATTTGGGCCCAGATCTTTGGACTGGGGTGAGTGTGTGACATTGATCCACATTCGGTCCATCACCTGTTGTTTTTGCATATTCCGCCCTAGGTGCGCTGGGGATGCCCAGACGTGGGTCCCAGGCACTCCACACCACTGGAGTCAAGCTAGCCGGGCTGATGAGAGGTGTTACCTCGAAACCGGTCCGGTCCTCGGATGCTTGATTCCGTTCTGGGAAGGACATGGCGTTTGTAGTTCGGACTGGACTGTTCCCATGGGGCACAGGTTCAGAGCTGATTTGCATATCGCCATTGTCTAACCCAGGGTGGTGTGGAGTGCAAAAAAACGATGGATTTGGGCCCAGATCTTTGGCCTGGGGTGAGTGTGTGACTTTGATCCACATTCGGTCCATCACCTGTTGTTTTTGCATATTCCGCCCTAGGTGCGCTGGGGATGCCCAGACGTGGGTCCCAGGCACTCCACACCACTGGAGTCAAGCTAGCCGGGCTGATGAGAGGTGTTACCTCGAAACCGGTCCGGTCCTCGGATGCTTGATTCCGTTCTGGGAAGGACATGGCTTTTGTAGTTCGGACTGGACTGTTCCCATGGGGCACAGGGTCAGAGCTGATTTGCATATCGCCATTGTCTAACCCAGGGTGGTGTGGAGTGCAAAAAAACGATGGATTTGGGCCCAGATCTTTGGACTGGGGTGAGTGTGTGACATTGATCCACATTCGGTCCATCACCTGTTGTTTTTGCATTTTAAGTTAGATGCTTCAGCCATTGTCCTTCAAAATCACAGTTAGGGTCCCCCAGCAATGCTCAGGTTTGATCGGACCGCTTCGTAGACACACACCATTGGCAGTCGTCCCCCTCAACAACAACAAAAAACCCAAGAAACCCAACTCCCACCCCACCCCCCTAGAACAGGTCCCAAATTGTGCCATCTAGGCCCCATCCAAACCATTACCCCAAGATCCCTCTCCCTCCCAACTAACCTGACGGTAGCCACTGCAGGTATGCCTTAAGGGCTGAGTGGGGGCCGAGCGCCAGCAGGGGGCCGTCACGCACCTGCACTACTGAGACGTAAGCGTGCCCCAATCATTTATGGCCCGAATGGGATCCAACCCCAACATCCCCCCACATCCATGAACCAGAACTCCTCCCAAAGATCTACTCACATACATTGTCTCGCCCTACAACCGGAGTTAGCTCACCCAGGGTCATCCTTGTCCATCCAGCAGGCCCTCCGCCGAATCCGGGGTAATCACGGGCAGAGTCACACTGTCGGTTTCCGAGTTCTCCGTGTTCTCCGTGTCCGATCGATGCCCACCTGTACCAGTCTCCGAGTCTTCCACATCCGGCCCGCCCTGTGGGCCAGATAGGTTGGAGATCAGTTCCAACACCCCTCGTCGCTCCGTTGCCGTTTCTACCGTTGCCGGTCTGCTCGATCTGCCACGGCGATTCCGAATCCTCTTTGATCTCCGCTGAAGACCAAGCTCCGACCGAGCCTGGGAAGAGGAGCCAAGTCCGTCCTTGCCTGCCCGATATAACTCAAGCCAAGCGCAGACATCCTCCGGGTTATCGAAAAACTTGGTCGTGTCGTCCAGTATGATGCGGAGTTTCGCAGGAAACAACAGGGAGTATTGAATGCCCTCACTTCGGAGTTCCCGCTTAACCGCCAGGAAGGAGGTACGTTTCCGCTGCGTCTCATAGGAGTAATCTGGGAAAATATTCACCTGGCTGTTCTCCACCTGAAATGGGCCATTGTGCCTGGCGGCGTTGAGGAGATGATCCCTGTCCCTATAGTGTAGCAGTCTCGCCACCACTGGGCGTGGGGGGCGGCCCTGCTGTAGTGGTCTGGCCGGCACCCTATGGGCCCGCTCCAGTGTGTAGAAGGAGGATAGCCCCTCAGGTGCCACCACCGTCCGGAGCCAGTTCTCGAGGTAGGACACCATATCGCCGTTTTCAACTTTCTCTGGAAGGCCCACCGCGCGGATGTTGTGCCTTCTGTTGCTTCCTTCCGCGTCCTCCGCACGCCGTTCCAGGTCTCCGACGCGGGCCAGTACATCTTTCATAGCGGCAGCCAGAGTCTTTTGCGCAGGTTCAATCGTTCCCACCGTGCTCTCTACCTCCTTAACCCTGTCCGAGAGCTTGCTGTGGTCCGCCCGGAGCAGTCCCAGACTCGTCGCCACCTGTGCGATGTCCTGTTGGAGGGCAGATCGCGTGTCCGCAATTGCCTCGAGGATTCTGTCGAACTGTAGCTGCAACTGGGGTCTCCCCGGGTTCCCTGGGGTCATTCCATCGTCTTTATCGGCTGCCTCAGTGTCCGAAGTGGCCGGGGCTCCCCCCTTGGGGCCCTTCGGTTTCCCCATAAGGATCGCGACCTCCGGCAGGGGCTATCGAGCCCGGGGGTCAGGGAGGTCTCACACACTGCTGTCCGCAGGCCCGCTCTGAGGTCCTCCACCGTCAATTTCCAGCTGTGCCCCTATGAGATAACGTGAGGGGGGCCCGAAGCTCTAGACCCCTTGATGGGACGCCGCGAGCCCGATCTCGGGAGCCCCCAGGGAAGAAGGGAAGCCAAGGAACGACGGATGCCGGGAGACTGCACTGCCTCTGTGCTCACCAATGTCACCAGCCGCCACCGTTGAGAGTGCGTGTACCCGGTCACAAGCACTACGTGGGCCGAATCACTCACGACTCACCGCTCCCGGCACAAGTTTCAGGCTGCGGGGCTCCCACCTTCGTCCCTGCGCTCCCTCTTGCCCAGCTGCGCCGTGTGGAATCAAGCGCCCAAGAAAGGCGCCGCTGCCAGCTCCGCCGGTCTCCGTGTTGCTAGCTGAGCTGGCGCAGGCTCGGCAGCCGTTCCCTGCCCTATCCGCCAGAGTCCTGGTGTAAACAAAGCTCTGATCTCAGCACCCCGGTTCCAGGTGAAGGAGCGATGGAGAGGAGCAGTCCTGGGTCTCGTCCGGACACAGCTGTGGCTTAGTCTACAGGGACGGAGCGGGCGCCAACTTGAGCACTGCTCCGTTGTTTCCGCTGCCTCCCGATCCGGAGTCACCAGCTGTTTCCCGGGTCTCCCGAAGGGTCCTCCGTGTCGGGTGCACCAGCCCCGGGCAAAACACTCAAAATGGGGAAGCTGAGGTGCCCGGGAACCGGTTTTATCAGGATCAAAGACGGCACCGTCTCAGAGCTGAGCGATCAGGCGACCTATGCCATCGGCGCTCAAGCCACGCCCCATGAGATAAGACCTACTGATGATGGCAATGTTGACACCTAAATGGCACCTCTTGAAACTTATTGTGCATTGCTCTTATACTATGAAACTGAATATATGTGTGACTGTATGAACGGAAGTCCATTGACTCCTGGTATCATCTGTATCTATGACACTCAACGTGCCTATTATTGCTTGTTATATACCTCTATACGAGTTACTATGTAATGTTCTCCTGAAATACTATTGTCTTCTGATATTCTCACCTTCTGCCATGAATCTTGATTGACTGCTGATCCATTTTCCTATACGTGATACTGCTGGTCTGCCATGTAATGATTGCTCTCGATGATATGGGTGTTAGCACTGTGCTCTGTACTTTCTATCTTATTGTATTACACAAAACCTCAAGATAAAGTTTTTAAAAAAAAACTATTTCTCAAATAGTAATGTGCAAGTGCTAAAGTACTGATTTTCCAAACTTCCTCTCCACTAAATTGTCCATATAAACTTTCCAATACATTGGTCAATTACATTGGTTGTTGTATGACTTTATTCGATACAAATATCATAAAAGTGTACACAATGCATTCATCAATTTAAAAAAAAAACATCAATGTTATAAAAGAAAAGGGTATTGTTTTGCCATACATACAGTGCAAAATGGAATTAAAACATTGGTATAAAAGATGTAAAAAGTCCATTTGAAAGTTGCACAGAATTTAAGAACAAATTATATACAATAAAAACCACAACAATAAAGGGACGTTGCTGGAGCTCCTTAATCTACAACTTGTTCGCCCAGAGGAGCTTAGATCTAATTAACCAGGCACATCCCAATTACATTGGCTTATCTTCTATCCAGTACTTTACCAAAGTGCAAATGTGCTTACATGGATTGCTATAGTCAACTGGGTGAGTTTACCCGTGGAGATCTTTTTCCATCTGATACAAATACTTCCATATTAAGATAAATCATTTAGTAGCTCCCACCCTTTTCATATAAGCTTCTTCATATTCTTTTATCTACTCATTTATTTAAACCCTTCTAAAAAGGTAGGTACTTTGGTTGTTTTCCAGTAATGGAGGATCAACGAACGTGCCACCAAGGAATAAATTGATAAAAACATTTCCCCATTTTGGTTAGTAACAACCCACCAGTACCCTTGGGGGCATAATCATAAGAACGTGTGCTAAACATCACAAAAAAAGGCTAACGCATCTTTACACATTGCAGCCCATCGTGGGAAAATCACCCTGTGTTAACGTGGACTTCACAACAAGGTGGTAGCATGCGATAGTCTGCCGAAACCGCGGCCAATGTCTGTGATACAACCACCTTGATGGCGATAAAAACTCAAACCTCAAAGCGAATAAACATGCAATGGGCCAAAGCGCGATGATCAAATCAGCGATAAGCAGCGCCAGGCCTGCAACACACAAATGGCAGTTGGAAAAATCACAATAACAGTAGAAAAAACACCCAAACACAAACTGACCAACACCCAAGCACCATGGAGGCAGCCAGAGCAGCCGCAGAGGATGAGCACAACCCCACAAGCACCCCGGACGACCAGCCTGGGACCTTGGGGACAGGGAAGGGCAAGGACAAGAAGAAGAGGAAGACAAAGTTCAGTCCGCAGGAAAACAGGATCCTGATTACAGAGGTGATGGAACACCATCAACAACTTTTCATCACCTCCAACGAGTCATTGGGAACAAATAATGGGATATTGCGGAACATCATGGACAAGGTGAATACCGTCAGAGAGCAAAAGAGGTCAATAGACGAGGCCAAGAGGCAATGGATTAACATCAAGTGAAAGACCAAGGAGAAACTCGCAGCCAACCTGAAGTCAGCATTGCAGACTAGAGGTGGGAGCCCAGCCGCACAGCTCGTGCTGGATGACATGGAGGAGTTGGTGTTGACAGTCATCAGTGTGGAGACAGACACTGCTCGACAGAACACAATACAACCTCAACAGGGTAAGTGACCACCAGGTACTGGGGGATGGGTGGAGAGGGCCACAATGGCACAGATGCACAATCAAGCTGTGCACACCCACAATGACTCTGGGTCATGCCCCTGATCTACACACTGTCACAATGTACAATGCCATGCTGTCTGAATGTCAACATGTACCATGCGGCTCCATACATGTGAACAAATTATAATACACCATTTCCCCTTCACATTGCAGGGGCACCGTCAACACCCCCTGAAGAGCAATCCCAGCCACTCTTCACTGATTATGAGGAGGACAACCCCAGCATCGACACGCAAGCCCTCCAACACATCATGGACCTCATCCGCAACTCTCCTCCAAGATAAGGGCAGCCCAGCTGCATCGAGGAGACCCTACCCACTACCCAAAGCACACAGCAGGAAGGCACCCTCCATAATGGCAGCCTCCCAAGACCCCCGGGAACAGCACAAGGCCTTCCAACGCCGTGTGCTGGAGGGCCAGAGGGAGACGGAATAGCAGGTGTGGGTGGGGTTTGACCTCATGGCTACCAAACTGGCCACCATCCATGGGTGTCAAGGTCCCATCAGGAACCAGCTCCAGTCCCTTACGGACACCCATGACCCGCTCCATGGTCTCCAACAAGCCATGACTGACATCGCTGGAGTCATGATGCGGAGAGAAGTACACCTGTCCACTCAGGCTAGCTCCAGAGATTCCAGCCATGAGCTGGCACACATGCGAAGGCTCATGGAGGACATGGTGCGGATCGAGGCTGAAAGGATGGCAGTCACCGCTGCACATCAGTGTGATTAAGCTTGGATCTACCATGCCTGCAGGGCCTCATCATAGCATTGCTGCCGCAAGGTGTGGCACTGATGAAGGCTGCTGCCCCCACACCATCCACCTCTCTTTCCCCTGGTGTGTCAGTGCGGCAGGCGTATCCACTCCGGCACCTGATGTGCCACTGCCACACAGTGCGGCCAACAATCCACCTCTGGCCCCTGATGTGTCAGAGGCACACAGTGCTGCAGTCAGTACTGCAACACGCACAGGTGGATATGATATGCTGTCCTGATTGTTGAGTTTATTGTACATTTATCACACTGAAAATCACTTTTTGTTTGAACATAGAGGTAATGTAATGAAATGTTGGATGTGTTTTGTATATAACTTGTTAAGTAAAATGTTTTTTATACATTTTTAATCTTACAGCTATAAAATATGTAATTGGGAATGAATATACTTTTTCCTGAATAAGGTGTTGGCTATGTATCAATTTGCCTACCGAAACGTGTCGATGCTCATGTGATGGATAATTACTTTAAGTCTGTGGAGACAAAAAGTTCTGAAAGAAAATTGGAGCATTGATCAGATTTGATCTCTGGATGACTACTGTATTTCCATCTGTGTAATAGGAACTATTTCTCCTTAGTGTGATTCCCAATTTTTGTTGTAATATTGTGTTTTTTGTGGATTGTGTAATTCACTAATATTGTTCCTATGTTTTTAGAAGGGCTGAAATGTTTTTAATATTTGCTTGAATAAATTGTATACAAGGATATTTATATAATTTTTGCATTTCCTCTTTGTTCACTACACTGGTGTGAATCAAGTCTTTTTGATTAGATTTATGTTTGTTGTGGATTGAGTGCTTGTGATTGAAATTGCCCAAAGGCGATTTTACTTTTGACATTTGTCTCTGATGTGGGCTCTGCCATTGATGACTAAGGACTCAGCATCATATGTGGGACCTGCTGGGCCGCGGGGCAGGCCCGTATTATGTGTACCATGCCATGGTGGTGGGACTGGGGCCTGGAGCTCGCATGGGCACGCTGTGTGCCTACTGATTGACACATGGGTGGCAGAAGTGGGGCCTGTGTGCGCAGGGGCTGTGGTGTCTCTCTCACTCTCCCTTAACTGCATCGCTGCGGCGGTTATTTTCGCGCTGTGCGGCTTTTTTTCAAAAGCCGCGTTAGATGATGAGCTCAGCTCGTCATCCGCACACGCCCCCGTGGCTGATGACGAGCTGAGCTCGTCATCAGCATCGAAGGGGTTAATTTCCTTCTCTCTCACTCACTCTCTCTCCCTTCCCTCTCTCTTTCTCACTCTCTGTCCCTTCCTTTTCCTCCCTCACTCTCTCTCCCTTCCCTCTCTCTCTCACTCTCTATCCCTTCCGTTTCCTCTCTCTCTCTCAGTCTCTCTCTCTCCCTTCCTCTCTCTCTCTCTCTCTCCCTTCATTTCCTTCTCTCTCATTCTCTCTCTCACTCTGCCCCTTTCTTTTCCTCTCTCTCTCTCTCACTCTCTCTCCCTTCACTCCCTCTCTCTCGCTCTACCTTTCTTTCCCTCTCTTTCTCTCTCCGGCATACTTTCCTTCTCTGTTTTTCTGTGTCTCGCTCCTTTGATGTGCGCATGACACACGTCCTGATTTTGTGCTTTCTTTTCCAGGCTGTGTCGTCGAGATTGTCCCTGGCGGACCCGACAGGAGTTTTCCGCATTGCTGTTTTTTGTTATGTTTCAATAAAGTTTATGATTGTTACTTCAGTGCTGTGTGACTGTTTCTCGTTCTTCTGGCCACACGTGTTTATTTATTTTGGCACGGTGTGCCACCATGCGTTTGTTGTGGCTCTTGTGTCATGCACAGTTTTTGTATGTCAAGGGGGGGTGCCGGGGCCTGGGGTGGTTGCGGTGGGTGTTGTGGCCCTCATGGGTATATGGGCTGCATGATCATTGTCTAAATGGAATCTCTGGGTCTTCAAGTGTGGCTCTTAGCTGGGCTTCTTTTCATGCTGCAGGTTGTCGTCCTGCTTTACACCAGCAATGAGCAGGTGTTAATTCCCTGCTGCTACCGTGGCTTATTGCCTGTTTTTGATTTGCATTGCAGATCTGGCAGTTTGTTGTGAAAGTGGAGCTGTGGTTTTCTCATGTATTTTTTCATGGGAACGCCCACTCTGCATCTCAGGGTTAGTTGGTGGTGTCCACTGTGATGATACATTTTGGGGCAGTTATCGCTGGAATACAGGCGATGTCAGCAGTTTGTACCAGATTGTGAATGGGGTGTTAAATCTATCTCCACTTTTGATGCATTAGAGTGGGGATAATTCGGAGTTGAGTCCTTGTGAATACCCCCCTTGGAGTAACTCTCTGACGGGCAACTCAACATAGTACATAATTCGGGGTCGAACCATTTTGCTGATGTCAGTGTTGCAAATCTCTGCATTGTTGGAGTGACAGCCTGACATACATGCAATATGTCCACCTGACTCTACTCTCAATTTAGCAAAGTCACATGGAGATTGCTTATATTCCCTGCACTAGTCATCCTGAAGTATCTTTGACAACTAGGCCAGAAATAGTCAGAGTTGAGGTGCTAGAATGTGTGACTATCAGAGACAGAGTGGAAGTATGTTAGCAGGAAAAAAGCAGAGGCTGGCATAAGAGTGGAGACAGGTAATGGCCTTTTGTTATTTCAGACATTGTTAGTGTTGTGTCCATGCATGTATATATATTTGTTTAACTGATTGCGCATATGTTTGCTATAATGCTTGTGTATTATAAGTGGCTGGCTTTGTGTCCCGGGGCCAGAACAGGGGAAGAAGAAAAGGACCACAAACTGTCCACTGGGAGACCGAACAGACGTTCCCGAACACTCGGAGCAGGAGAGCAGCTCAAGAGAACAACAGCTCAGAGACGACAGGAGTCTAGTTGTGAATCTCAGCTCTCGTACTCTTACTCCAGTTGAGCAGTCAGTCTTGGAGAGAGGTCTGGGCTTTGTGCCAACTAATGTCGGAGACCCATTTCTTCTAAGAACAGAACTTGAGAAGTTCTTCCGCAAAGTGCGTCTGCACTTCTTCTTTAAAGATAGGACTGATGACTCTCAATCAAGTGATGAGACTGTTAAGAACACAGGACTACGTCCTCCTTCCACTTTTACTCCTTTGAATCATCAAGTCCCTTCCCTCGTTACCACCTTTGAACAGGCGGTCAGACACGATATCTCGCAGCTGCAAACTACCGAACGGAGTACGTTCCATAATTTCTCCAAACCTGAACAGCAGGCGGTGAAAAATCTCTCACTAGATCCGTCCATCATTATAAAACCGGCGGACAAAGGGGGAGCCACTGTTGTTATGGACCTGGAACAGTACCGTCAGGAATGCCTCAGACAGCTGGACAATGACAAATTCTATCGTCGTCTCACTTCAGACCCCACCCAAAGTCTACTTACTGAAATCAAAACTTTGGTGGACGAAGGAAATATGGAGGGGTGGATTACACCTCAGGAAGCTAGATTCCTCATAACAGAGAAACCCACCATTCCAGGTTTCTACTGTCTCCCTAAAATCCACAAGGCCACGAGACCACCACCAGGCCGTCCCATCATCTCAGGGATTGGTTCCATTTTGGAACCACTCTCCACCTTTGTAGACCATTTTCTAAGACCTTTAGTTAAGAAAATGCCCACGTATCTGGAGGACACAGCCGATGTCCTCAGATTATTACCAACTATTGAGTACAACGTGGAAACTGACCTCATGGTTAGTTTTGATGTAGAATCACTCTACACCTGTATTCCACAACAGGACACGTTGGATACAGTCAGAGGTCTTCTGTCAATGGAGGATCTGGACAGCATAACCCCAGTCAACTTTATTCTATCTCTTGCAGAACTGGCAATGAAGCAAAACTATTTCAAGTTTGAAGAACAGCTGTTTTTACAGATCTCCGGGACCTCCATGGGGAGTTTCTTTGCCCCGAGTCTGGCAAATCTTTACGTACACCAAATGGAACAGACTCACATCCTCAACCATATCAACCCATTTTCAAAACACCTGGTGCTATGGAAGAGGTATATAGATGACGTCCTGGTAGTGTGGCGAGGCTCTATCCCTGAAGTACAAGCTTTCCACACTTGGCTCAATGGATGTAACCCTCATCTCAAGTTCACGCTGGAGTACAGTCACACAAGACTCCCCTTCCTTGACCTATCTATCTTCCCCGAGGATGGTAGTCTCCGTAGTGAGTTGTTTACCAAACCGATGGCAAGAAACTCACTCTTGTCATTCAACAGCCATCACCCACGCTCCCTTAGGGAGAACCTTCCGGTGGGTCAGTTCCTCCGGGTTAGGAGAAATTGTTCATCCAGAGAACTTTTCAACAAACATGCAACCACACTAGCCACTCACCTAGAGGAACGCTATTACCCCAAGCATCTTGTGAACAAAGCATGGAAGCGTGCCTCGAACAACAACCGCGAGGCACTGATTGAGAAACGCCCACCCAAACCACCTATGGAGCGCCTGACATTTGTGAGCACATTCAGTACAATGTCTAACCTTGTCCAGAAAATGGTTCGCAAACACTGGACGATTTTGAATAGCACTGGGGCCAACCTTCCATTACCATTATTCTCATTTAAAAGGGCACCTAGTCTTCGAGACACTCTTGTCCATACAAGACCCAGGACTACCAAGACTGACGGCTCAACAACTTTATGGAACCTTCCCCCAGTCTCTGGTCACTACCCTTGTGGGTCGTGTAGTGTCTGTCCCCAGACTGAAAAAACTACTACAGTCGATATAGGGACTGGCAGGACATGGTTGCTAAAGAAGCATACGAATTGCAACACCGACAACGCTATCTACATGATAACGTGTCCCTGTTCCCTCAAGTATGTTGGCTATACCACCCGCAAGATTAAGATAAGAATAGGGGAGCACAAAAGCACCATTAGATGTCGCAAACAGGCTACTAAACTAACAAACCACTTTCTGGAGCAAGGACACACTGCTGACGAAATGAAATGGGTCATTTTAGAAAGGCCATTTATTCCGTCACACATCAGTGACGTAGCCAAATTTCTTTTCAGGAAGGAGCAAAAATGGATTTTTCTTTTGAAAAGTCACATGCAAGGTTTGAATGATGACATACCGTGGACATCGCTGTAAATCCAACTAGTCCAGAGTCTTCTGCATTTGTCTTTTAAGCTGTCTCATCCAGTTAGCATCCTTGTGGTCGTTTACGACTCTATCCCAGACCATATTTAGCCAATTTGAGCCTGATACACCACTTGGCACATACATATTACTTATTTCTAGTACACACTGTCAATACTTGTTGTCATTAGGAGGGTATGTCCAGCTGCCTCCACTGTGGCTCAATCTATGTATCGCATATATAGATATTATGGCATATACACTTACTTTCTCCCACATTGGTAATAGGGATTACAAATGATCACATACGATTCCCTTACATCTCTCATTTATTATAACTGAGTGCCTTTGATATGACTGTCAATTTGGCAGTAGCTGGTAAAGCTCCGTTTTCCTTTCGGTGTCACACATCGGCAGTATGATCGCCATCGATGTGTTTGTACACCAGCGCATGCGCAGTACACTCTGACACATGCGCTGACTGCTTACTTTCTCCCACATTGGTAATAGGGATTACAAATGATCACATACGATTCCCTTACATCTCTCATTTATTATAACTGAGTGCCTTTGATATGACTGTCAATTTGGCAGTAGCTGGTAAAGCTCCGTTTTCCTTTCGGTGTCACACATCGGCAGTATGATCGCCATCGATGTGTTTGTACACCAGCGCATGCGCAGTACACTCTGACACAGGCGCTGATTGTTATACATGGTTAAGAGCCCGCGCATGCGTTCCACGGCCTATGCGCTGTGCGCATGCGCGTTCAAAAGTTCGCTGCTCACGTGCCGCACTATCGGGATGCCTAGCGCATGCGCATTTTAGCGCGGGCTTCCGATCTACTAAGCGGTCGCTTTAACAAACAGCAACAGCTGCAGCCAGGTACCCAATCAACTAGGGTATAAAAACACATGCGCGCTGAGCGTCGGTACCTCCGTTCCTTCTCGGACGCCGGCAACGAGGTACCGACGGACAGGTAGGGTATCAGACCTTCACCTTACTATTTCAATAGGGCGAGCCATTTTAGTACTAATGATAGTTGCCTTGAGGAGTGGCTCGACCCACCTTTAGCCTTCAGTCATTTGCCCAGTACTTGGTTATTGATAACCTCTGGTAGTCACTTTATCGCTAGATACAGTCCCCCAAGGTTACTAAAAGCCTCTTGGAGTCATTTCATCACTGGACACAGTCCTCCAAGGAGTACCCTTGCCCTCCAACTGTGGTTGATTGATTCTCTGCATAGTCTCTTAGTCAACTTTCTTATATTTGGTTGAGTTTCTTTTTTGGTTAAAGCTAGGTTTTGTTAAGAACAGTTATGGAAATGGCAACTACTATTGTTATTAGTCCCTCTGCTATTTTTCAAAGGTACTTTTTCTGTCCATTTCCCTCCTTAACTAGAGCGGGGCCTCCCTTTTTCCCGAGTGGGTTCCGGGTGAGGTGAGGCGTACTCCCACATAATGCTGGGTAAGTTACTATACTCATTCTCATTTATGTGATTTTTATACACTGATTACAACATAGCAATATATTTAGCGGGAGAGACTGTCTCCACCGCCCTGTCTGTGTGCCTAGTATCTTGTGCTTGTTCTCCCGAAATCTGTTGTGCACTACATGGTTTTTGATTCACGCTTATGTCTCTTCTTCAGGAGATACATACAGTTCTGGACTTCCTACAGCATCCATCTGGGCTCAGAGGAACTGGTAGGACTTATCCAATGTACATTAGCGTGCATCACTGATCCTCTAATTTTTGATTTGCAGTCGCAGTTTCTTTAATGGTCCTGAAGAAAGCTAAGACCAATAGTCAGTACAGCTGAAACATGTCGACCTTCACTTACTCTGCCCACATATAGTTATTATTTCAAACTATTTTGGCAGAATTTTAATCTTGACCCAAGCGCCATACTGATTAAAATTGATTTTGGCCCTCGGAGTCAATTTTACCTTCACGTTTATCACTTTAATTTTTTTGCACTGCACCCCATTAGCGTCACCAGTGAAGCCCATTGGTCTGTATTTACACCATGTTAATCCACCCATCTCTGCACCATGACTAGGTGCACTGTTTGAGAATTGGATTGGTGACATCTCCCACATGACGACATTCCACCACATGGGTGGGCTGATGGGAATTTTTCTAACAGGCCTGGGCTATCACTTCTAGTGCTACTAATGGTTTCGGGGCACTAGTTCAGTTGCGGCACACATACAGGTTTCTGACCAGGCCACTCTTTTGTTTGTTGATAGCTTTTCTTGGGGCATGAGTGGTTCTGGTCGTTAAATATAGCCCTAGTTGACCCTCCCTACGCCTATTTTCTGGCTTTGTGTCCCACCTTGAAAGAAATTGTCTCTCCATGGAAACCATTACTGGTGTCAGGGACCAACAAACGTATATGATGCCCCCATTATAGGAGGATCATCTCTAGCGGTATACAGTCAAAATATCGAGTTTTTAGTATCGAGTTACAATAATATCGAGTTTAAAATATAGAATGGACACAATATCGAATGGACAGAATATAGACTAGAAAAATATCAAATAGAATAGCATAAATATCGAATCAAAAAATATAGAACAGACAAAATATCGAATGGACAGAATATAGACAGCAAAAATATAGAATGAGAGAATATAGACAACAAAAATCTAGAATGATAGAATATAGAAAACAAAAATATAGAATGACAGAATATAGACAACAAAAATAAAGAATGACAGAATATAGACAGTAAAAATATCGAATTTGAGGTAGGTAAGTTAATATAAATTTTTTAAAGTATTTTTTATTTTAGTATATGTGTGAAAAGTGTATATTTGTTTTATAAATTATTATATTTAATTAATTTTATGGTATTTAATTTTTGCGTAATATCATTCTGTAGCGGGTTGTGGGTTTATATAATTAGTAATTATTTTAATTATTGAATAATTGATAATTATGTTAATTTTATTAATGTATTTTCTGTAGCGTGTTGTGGGTTTATAGAGGAATCGGGTGGGAAGTAATTTAATTATAATTAATTAAATATGTTAATTTATTTATTTGTATTTATTTCGAATTAACAGTTTATTGATAATTAATTGGTAATTAATTAAAATATATTTGTTAATTATTTTGATTAATTGATTAATTGATAATTTTGTTAATTTTATTAATGTATTTTCTGTAGCGGGTTGTGGGTTTATAGGGGAATCGGGTGGGAAGCAATTCAATTATAATTAATTAAATATGTTAATTTATTTATTTGTATTTATTTGGTATTAATAGTTAATTGATAATTAATTGGTAATTAATAAAAATATAATTGTTAATTATTTAATTAATTGATACATTGATAATTATGTTAATTTTATTAATGTATTTTCTGTAGTGGGTTGTGGGTTTATAGGGGAATAGGGTGGGAAGTAATTCACATTTAATTATTTAAATGTTTTAATGTATTTATTGGTATTTATTTTGAATTAATTGATATTTTAATTTTTAATTGGTAATTAAGTAAAATGTAATTGACAATTCATTTTAATTCATTGATTAATTGATAATTATGTAAATTGTATTAATGTTTTTTCTGTAGTGGGTTGTGGGTTTATAGGGGAATAGGGTGGGAAGTAAAATAATTATAATTAATTACATTTTTACATTTATTCTTTGGTATTTATTTGGAATCAATTGATATATATATATTTTTAATTGGTAATTAATTAAAATATAAATGATAATTAATTGTAATTAATAGTTTAATTGGTAATTATATTAATTGTAATAATTTATTTTCTGTAGTGGGTTGTGGGTTTTAAAGGGGAATAGGGTGGGAAGTAATTTAATTGTGAATAAATAAATATTGTTATTTATGTTTTTGGTTTTGTTTTGTTGTAAATATTAATAAATGTTTAATTGTTAATGAATTAATTGTTAATTGGTAAATAATTTTTAGTAATAGGTAATTATTTGTAATCATTATTTTTGGGGTATTTTTAATTGATTATTATTATATTATATAAAATTGTTAATGATTGTTAATTAATTTGTATTTGCTATTAATATTTAATTTATTTTTAATCATATATGAAGTATTTACTTTCTCTACTGTTGCACTCTCCTGAGTGTGAATAGTAATGTTTACCCCTACGCTGTCCAACGCTTTCCCTACTGTTGCACTCTTTGGAGTGGAAATAGTCATTTTAAATCTCCCACTATCCAATGCTTTCCCTAGTGTTGCACTCATTGGAGTGGAAATATTATTTTTTACCCCTATGCTATCCAACGCTTTCCCTACTGTTGCACTCTTTGGAGTGGGAATCGTAATTTTTACCCCTATGCTATCCAACGCTTTCCCTAAAGTTGCACTCACTGGAGTGGGAATAGTAATTTTTTTGTAAAAAATTTTTTTGAAAACCGTTATTGTGCAAGCAGAAGCGTACAAATACGGGCCTACAACCAATCAGGCCGGCCACGACACATTATGGACGCACGAAATCAGTATTGAAATTCTCCAGCAGTTTCTCAGCAGTACATGAACAATCAGACAACATTAAAAAGCCTGGTATAACCGCTAGGAGCAGGATAAGAGAAGGTTAATTTTATATTATAGTAGGAAGTACAGCAGGACCAGTTGCAACTGTTAACATCTGAATTCCTATGGTGGTCAGTTGGTAAAGCATCAGTACCTAGGAGCAGTGAGAATCGAAAATAATAGCAACAATTGGCGAAGTCAACACACAGTGTCCCCGTTTCTAACCAGTTCCCACCACTGCCCACTGTCCACCCGTCACCACCTGAATATGTGCTGGTACAAATCAAAGAAGTCAGAGCAGCAACGCAAAGATAGCCATCCACTATACTAACCCAAAGAGAGGGAAAAGGAGAGAAAGGGTAGAAAAAGGGAAGGAATATTAAAAACAATAAAGAATTAACGCAGCACCACAGAACGCACCCCATGGCGAGCAAAGCAAACAATAGTAGAGACCCACGGTGGGGGTCGAGGCAAGTAAGACTTGTAAGTGTGCTATCATTATCATTGAAGCGAAGAAGTCATATCCTACACTGTCAGCTAACACCCCATGGAGTACGTGCGCGGACACAGCGTCCCGATAAAGGGATACAAAAGAGCCATAGAACTAAGAAAAAAAGAAAAATATACAGACCCCATCCCACCCACACCACCCTGCACCCCTGCAGAAGGCTACGGCCTATCCCCCCGGCAGCGTGCCTGTCGACCTAAGTAGAACCCGAAATACAGATGAATCAGAAAGTAAGAAAAGAACACTACAGACAAAAAGAGGAAGGAAAGGGGGAAGAAAAAACCCCCCAGTAGGAGAGGAGATATGCATTCGAACATCCAGCTCCCACCCCCCGCCTGAATACATATAAAACCCACATCAAAACGAGATCGACACAAACTCAAACATCAGGAACATGAAGTGGAATCGGTCATACTGTTACAGCTGCGAGCAGTCCTCGTCTCCATACATTAATTAGCAGTCCACCGAGGCAAGTCCGTCTCACCCCTGTCCACTCCTGATCATTACATTATCACACAATAAAGAGAAATACAGCAAGCAGTTAGGCATGAAGTGTACATAGGATCGGAACAAGATAGGCCAAGGGTGCAAAACAGGGGATCCCAATCTCGAGCAGCAATGCAAACAATGGCGGCAGCGGACCAAACAGATGAAGAGCAACGTCAGGAGCAGCAAACGGCGTGGGTGCAGTCCCGCCGACCAAAGGGGGGAGGTGTCCCCCATGGAACAACCGTGGGACCCCACCAAAGCAGTTCGAGTCAAACAGCCGCCGGGTACCCAGCCAGACTGACCTGGACAGACCCCAGCATGGGGCCCTCACCCACATCCGCCACAAGCAAAACCTCCTGGAGACTCGAGGCAGCAGGTATATGATCTCCCAGATGAGCGGCGGCAGTATTCCTCGCAGCAGCCGGGAGAGGCAAGTCAGCACACTCCCTCAGTCGGGCCGCATGTATGGGGGCGGCCCAACAGGCCCGGCGGCAGGACCGCTATCTTTCACAGCTGCGTCAAAGGCCATGGTCGCACGCCAGGAACACAGGGCAGCGAAGACATCGCCAATCGTGGGCTCATTCCCACAATCTTCAGCCATCGTGCAATTCGATAGACCGGAGTCGCCTCCCCCAACAGGTCCAAGACCCAGGGCGCCGGCCGCCATTTTGTCAGTGCAACAAGGGGGCTCCGTTCCTCAACCCCGGACCGGGCCGTCGAACAAGGCCTCGCGGAGTCTCGCTGGGTCCCGCTAATGGCAATCTTGGTGCAGAAAGATGGGCCGCCAAGAAGCAAGGGGCAGCCGGCGCCACCCCACCATGGGCGCCGGCCGCTGATTCCGGGCGAAGGGCTTCAAGATGGCCGGACAGGACAACAAAGGGGGGACAAGCCTCTTATGCGGTCCACCCCCGTCCGAAGCAGGCCGCCTGTTGCACTTTCTGGAATGGGAATAGTAATTTTTACCGCTACGCTATCCAATGCTTTCCCTACTGTTGCACACTTTGGAGTGGGAATAGTAATTTTTACCCCTACGCTATCCAACGCTTTCCCTACTGTTGCACTCTGTGGAGTGGGAATAGTAATTTTTACCCCTCCGCTATCCAACGCTTTCCCTACTGTTGCATTCTCTGGAGTGGGAATAGTAATTTTTACCCCTATGCTATCCAACACTTTCTATACTGTTGCAATCTCTGGAGTGGGAATAGTAATTTTTACTCCTACGCTATCCAACACTTTCCCTACTGTTGCAGTCTTTGGAGTGGGAATAGTAATTTTACGCTTACGCTATCCAACGCTTTCCCTACTGTTGCTCTCACTGGAGTGGGAATAATAATTTTTACCCCTACGCTATCCAACACTTTTCCTACTGTTGCACTCTCTGGAGTGGGAATAGTAATTTTGAATCACTGACAGAATTTCGATTTCACAAAAATCGACCTACTATAACATCGAGTATCAAACATCGATATCACTAATATCGACACCCTATACTTAACATGAAAACTACAAAATTATCGATCAAACAATATCGATGCACAAAAATATTGACTACACAAATATCGTAAACATTATTTTCGAATACCATAATATCGACACTCAATACTACATATAGCACACTACAAAAATATCGAAAACTAAAATATCGATAGCACTATTTTAGTCTACATAAAAATATCGATAGCTTAAAAATACTCTTTTTTTGATATATAACACCAATACGTCTATTCTCTTAGTAATACACACATTTGAAAATACTTCACTAATTAATTTTACTATCATTAAGTAACATTTACTTTTAATAACTGTTTTTATCTCGCTAACGATATTTTTATATACACTCAGTGTAAACATACATTTGTTTATAGATTGTACTCATTGGTGACCAAGGCCGCTTTGACGGCTGAAACGCGTCATGACAGACCACCTGATGGCTAAATAAAGAATGCTGGAAAAAAGTTGGTCCTTGCCTCGAGTTTCCTTTGGAAGGAGCGCTGCTGCGAGGTATTTGCAGATTGTACTCATTATAAATATACTATATTTATTACAAGGTTTTTTTATTACATAAATACATCATTTCTCTTCCTCTATATAAACAATATAATCAGATATATCTTAATTTTTTTACTTGAAAAAATTCAAACTAACCAATAGTAACTCGTCTTAACATATGTGACCAATCAGATAGCAAACCTAATTACACATACCCTATAAAAACCAGTCACAAACAGCCATACAAGTTGCAGGGAATATTCTTCGTGACCACATACTGCCAGTTTTGGGAGCAACATCTATATTCTTCTGTGCCAGAAATTTCGTCCTAATACTACAAGTAAGTAATCATATAGCTCTGTTAATAATTTCTAATGTTTTATTAACTATTACTTATATACCAAGATTTTTAAACTAAAATGTTGTTTCTCTATGTACTTTTCCTTAAAACAGACTCTACAAAAAAATCAAATTCTACTTCTACTTCAAGATATTCAACACTTTGACTTTAAAAAAGGTATCTACATATTTTAATTATTTACTTAAAGTAATTAAACAAGTAGTGTCCTAAAATCATGCTCTCTAATGTGTTTCTTCTGCTGGAGCTCATAATACATATAGTGATCCCAGGTTTTTTAGGACGAAATAAGTTACAATGCTTTATAAAAAATTATCTATTCATGTTCTTAAATATGTTTCTTCTGCTTTAACTCATAATACATGTGTCATCCCAGGTTCTTTTCACCAAATAAGTAACAATGCTTTATAACAAGTGTCTATGCTTTATGTAACATATAAACTCTTTGGTAATTTTCTGAAACTTTCTCTCTAAACAGACCTCAAAGCAACTGAAAACAGATAATTCACATCAAAGAACAAACATTCTGCTACAACTCTAAATCTCTTGGTAAGTACAAAAATCAAACATAACAAGTCTTTATAAACTCTATAGAATATACTCTAACAAAAATTGACTCTTTTTGTGCTTCTGTTACTATTATTTTGCAAATGTCTCTTTTAAATTCCAAATAAAGTTAAGTATTTTTAGTAATGTTAGAAACTACCAAAATTGTAAACAAAAAACACATATCCTATAACATACTTCACTTTTTTTCAACAGACCGTGGCAATAGGACTACAACATCTGACTGAAACTACAACTACTTTCGATACATACAACTTTACTGCTGGTAAGTAAGATACTAGAAATAGTACCTGCTTAATTTATAAAGTTTTTTTAAATTACACATTTTCATAATATTTTTATATTAACTTTTCTAGATACCAGAACTCAAGAATGACTGATGATGCAAGATTTATTACATCTCAGAAAGGCAAATTTTTATTATGCTATATGGGCTACACTTATACTCAGGAGAAACAAAAAGACCTTAAAGTGAATTGGAAATGTACGAAACATTACTCCAATAAATGCTATGGGCGAGCTACAACCAGGGAAACAAGTGTTATTAATACTACTGAACATAATCACCCACCAAACATTTCAGAAATCGAAGTGAGATCCACTCTCGAGAATATCAAAGATTTAAGTAGCACATCAGACCTACCTAGCAGCGTAATTCTGAAAGAATTACTACCTAAAGTTCCCAGAGAAGCAAGAGGTCAGTTACCATCTATTGCTTCCATTAAAAGAACAATAGCAAGGACAAAGAAAGCAAGTAGACCCAATAAACCAATTCCTAGAACTTTTGAGGAAGTCATAATTCCACCTGACCTTGTAATCACTCATAATGACGAACCATTTATCTTTTATGATAATCATAGCAAAGACAAAAGAATAATCATGTTTGCAACGAATAACAACATTAAAAAATTGCAAGAAAGTGCTACTTGGATGATGGATGGTACTTTTTCTATATGCCCAAAACCTTTCTACCAATTATACACAATTCATGGGCAATATCATAATACCTGTATCCCATTCATATACTGTTTATTACCGAACAAACAAGCCACAACTTATACAGAAATTTTGCAAAAAATAAAAGAACAAACTTCTGACTACTTCCCAATGAAAATAATCATAGACTTCGAACAAGCTATGATTAATTCTATTTTGAAAACTTACCCACACACATCCATTCAAGGATGTTATTTTCATTTCAATCAATGTCTCTGGAGACATTTACAAAAATCTGCCCTTAGTGTTGAGTATGCAACAAATATAACTTTTGCATACCAAATTAAACATCTCATTGCTCTGGCATATGTACCAGTAACTGACGTGGCAGAACATTACAATCTATTAATTGAAAGTCCTTTCTACACCCAAAATGAGCAAAGACTTGCCCCACTTTTAGATTACTTTGAGGACAACTGGGTAGGGAGACTACATAGGTCAGGCCACAGACGCCAGCCTAAATTTTTAATTCCCTGGTGGAATGTATATCTACCAACGCTGAACTAAGAGGCTAAAACGAACAATGCTGTTGAAGGTTGGCACAATTCCTTCCTCTCTTCTACTGGACGTACAACACTCACATTACACAAGCTACTCACAGCTATACAAAAAGAGCAAAGCTTTCAGGAACTACGTATGGAGCAATCTGTCATACAACTCAAACCAAAACTCTCTAGACAAACTGCTCAAATGTATCTATATCTTCAACAGCAAGTCCAACTCTATCCTACAACAAGAGGACTGGAATATCTAAAAATGATAGCCAAAACATTAAAATAATTGTAATAAGTAAATAAATAGATAAACATCAAACAATATCCTTAATATGATACCACACATATTATAATATAACAATTCAATATTTATTTAGTCTAATTTGTTTTTTAACACTATTATAAATAGACTAAATAAATATGTCATTATATCAAAATATTTTTGTTTAAATACTGTTTCCATCCAAATAAAATAATATAAATTAATAACTTACCTTTAAATACAACATCATAACGATTAATCCTTTACCGACAATATAGTGTGTAAATCTCAAAGACCTAATACAACAAATCATTAAATATTTTGCAATTAACTGTGCTAAAAGTATCCATCATCCAAATAAAACGACTCTTGAAATGCCATTTAAAATGACGACTATAATCTTAAACTGTGATAAAGATTTCAGTGAACTCAAAAAATAAAGGGAAAATGTTATACATCTCCGTTCTAACAACTGAAACACACTTCCTTTCCCCAAAAAAATGAGTAATCGGAAACGGAAATAGCTGTTTCAAAATACGAGAAAAAAAAATCAAAACAATCCCACCGACATAACACTAACGAATATAGCATAATATATACACATAACATCCCTACTTTTTTAATTTTAAATTAAATCATACAACAGACTCACTAACTCCAACTACTTCAAATGCCACAAAAACTCGATAACGGAAATACGTATTGAGTCCACTCCATTATATGTAAATAGTCATACTTTAATTACCAACCCCTAAATAACAAAGGACTACCTTTAATTTTTAGTTACAATACTTTAAAAAGATAAAACTAGAATCGTACCTACTCAAACGTGAACCTGCTTCCAACCGCGACTTTCCCTTTCCCAAAATAACGCAAAAAGACTAAGAGTGGTTACAAAATAAAAGAACCGAATTATGTCTAACTGTGAAAAGTACTACTATAAATGTCCATTATTGTTATATATATGGTTAGAAATTATGTATAATGTACTAAAAATTGTATACTACATTGTGAGATAAAAATCTTATTTTTCTATATATTATTTATATTTTACATACTTTTAATATTTATTACATTAAGTATAAAAATATTGAAATATTTAATGTAATATTTATTAAAATAAGTATATCGCTAAATGTGTAATATTGTTTTTTTTTGTAATTAACTTTTTTACAATATGACTAATATGTGATAATTATTATTATTAAAACTTATTTATTAATAATAATAATTATACATAACAATATTGTATACTTAAAAAAATCATTTATTATGATCAAAATGTTCTAATCAAGATCTTAATATTATATTATACTTTTAAAAATGTACATATGTTAATATCATCATCTGTATAACACTATATTTTTTAAAAATTTGTGATTTATATTTTTCATTACACATGTTTTATGTTGTATTACTTTGAGGACAACTGGGTAGGGAGACTACATAGGTCAGGCCACAGACGCCAGCCTAAATTTTTTATTCCCTGGTGGAATGTATATCTACCAACGCTGAACCAAGAGGCTAAAACGAACAATGCTGTTGAAGGTTGGCACAATTCCTTCCTCTCTTCTACTGGACGTACAACACTCACATTACACAAGCTACTCACAGCTATGCAAAAAGAGCAAAGCTTTCAGGAACTACGTATGGAGCAATCTGTCATACAACTCAAACCAAAACTCTCTAGACAAACTGCTCAAATGTATCTATATCTTCAACAGCAAGTCCAACTCTATCCTACAACAAGAGGACTGGAATATCTAAAAATGATAGCCAAAACATTAAAATAATTGTAATAAGTAAATAAATGGATAAACATCAAACAATATCCTTAATATGATACCACACATATTATAATATAACAATTCAATATTTATTTAGTCTAATTTGTTTTTTAACACTATTATAAATAGACTAAATAAATATGTCATTATATCAAAATATTTTTGTTTAAATACTGTTTCCATCCAAATAAAATAATATAAATTAATAACTTACCTTTAAATACAACATCATAACGATTAATCCTTTACCGACAATATAGTATGTAAATCTCAAAGACCTAATACAACAAATCATTAAATATTTTGCAATTAACTGTGCTAAAAGTATCCATCATCCAAATAAAACGACTCTTGAAATGCCATTTAAAATGACGACTATAATCTTAAACTGTGATAAAGATTTCAGTGAACTCAAAAAATAAAGGGAAAATGTTATACATCTCCGTTCTAACAACTGAAACACACTTCCTTTCCCCAAAAAAATGAGTAATCGGAAACGGAAATAGCTGTTTCAAAATACGAGAAAAAAAATATCAAAACAATCCCACCGACATAACACTAACGAATATAGCATAATATATACACATAACATCCCTACTTTTTTAATTTTAAATTAAATCATACAACAGACTCACTAACTCCAACTACTTCAAATGCCACAAAAACTCGATAACGGAAATACGTATTGAGTCCACTCCATTATATGTAAATAGTCATACTTTAATTACCAACCCCTAAATAACAAAGGACTACCTTTAATTTTTAGTTACAATACTTTAAAAAGATAAAACTAGAATTGTACCTACTCAAACGTGAACCTGCTTCCAACCGCGACTTTCCCTTTCCCAAAATAACGCAAAAAGACTAAGAGTGGTTACAAAATAAAAGAACCGAAATATGTCTAACTGTGAAAAGTACTACTATAAATGTCCATTATTGTTATATATATGGTTAGAAATTATGTATAATGTACTAAAAATTGTATACTACATTGTGAGATAAAAATCTTATTTTTCTATATATTATTTATATTTTACATACTTTTAATATTTATTACATTAAGTATAAAAATATTGAAATATTTAATGTAATATTTATTAAAATAAGTATATCGCTAAATGTGTAATATTGGTTTTTTTTGTAATTAACTTTTTTACAATATGACTAATATGTGAAAATTAATATTATTAAAACGTATTTATTAATAATAATAATTATACATAACAATATTGTATACTTAAAAAAATCATTGATTATGATCAAAATGTTCTAATCAAGATCTTAATATTATATTATACTTTTAAAAATGTACATATGTTAATATCATCATAAGTATAACACTATATTTTTTAAAAATTTGTGATTTATATTTTTCATTACACATGTTTTATGTTTTATTAAGAAACAATATTTTTATTATGTATGTATAGTATCATACATTGCATAATGTTAACTAACCATTTTTTCTCTATAAATTAAAAGTACTTTTCGAAAAAACTACTCAAAAATGTGATTGTTCAAAGAACATTGTCCTTCTATTTTGTAATATTTATACCAAACATAGCTTTATAAAATGTATATCTGATCGTAATTTTCAATTGTTGAATAAATAAAATTGTTTTCAACAAAAATTGTGTAATTATTTTCTATTACCTATTGCAAAATCATTTTTATGTCTTTTTCAAATGTATTATAAATGTAATGTTCTATCTATTTCTATATACCACATGTAATTAGAGTACATACTATACACTGAACCTATAAAAGTTATTATTCATACACCCATATACATATAATATAAATAGGTGAAGGACACAGAATTAATTATTTTAATATTCCTACTCCAATCAACATTTACTTTAGGTAATTGCTTGACAAAAAACTTTAATAATTTACTATTACAACTCCAATCACCATTTAATTATGGTAAGTGCTGGACACAGAACCTATTTAATATACTATTCCAACTCCAATCACCATTTAATTAGGGTAAGTGCTGGACACAGAACCTATTTAATTTACTATTCCAACTCCAATCACCATTTAATTAGGGTAAGTGCTGGACACAGAACCTATTTAATTTACTATTCCAACTCCAATCTCCATTTAGTTAGGGTAAGTGCTGGACACAAAACCTATTTAATTTACTATTCCAACTCCAATCACCATTTTATTAGGGTAAGTGCTGGACACAGAACCTATATAATTTACTATTCCAACTCCAATCACCATTTAATTAGGGTAAATGCTGGACATTAAATCTTAATAAATTACTATTCCAACTCCAATCACCATTTAATTATGGTAAGTGCTGGACACAGAACCTATTTAATTTACTATTCCAACTCCAATCACCATTTAATTAGGGTAAGTGCTGGACACTGAACCTATTTAATTTACTATTCCAACTCCAATCACCATTTAACTAGGGTAAGTGCTGGACATTAAATCTTAATAAATTACTATTCCAACTCCAATCACCATTTAATTAGGGTAAGTGCTGGACCCAGAACCTATTTAATTTACTATTCCAACTTAAATCACCATTTAATTAGGGTAACTTCTGGACACAGAACCTATTTAATTTACTATTCCAACTCCAATCACCATTTATTTAGGGTAAGTGCTGGACACAGAACCTATTTAATTTACTATTCCAACTCCAATCTCCATTTAATTAGGGTAAGTGCTGGACACAAAACCTATTTAATTTACTATTCCAACTCCAATCACCATTTAATTAGGGTAAGTGCTGGACACAGAACCTATTTAATTTACTATTCCAACTCCAATCACCATTTAATTACGGTAAGTGCTGGACATTAAATCTTAATAAATTACTATTCCAACTCCAATCACCATTTAATTAGGGTAAGTGCTGGACACAGAACCTATTTAATTTACTATTCCAACTCCAATCACCATTTAATTAGGGTCAGTGCTGGACACAGAACCTATTTAATTTACTATTCCAACTCCAATCACCATTTAATTACGGTAGGTGCTGGACACAGAACCTATTTAATTCACTATTCCAACTCCAATCACCATTTAATTATGGTAAGTGCTGGACACAGAACCTATTTAATTTACTATTCCAACTCCAATCACCATTTAATTAGGGTAAGTGCTGGACAGTAAACCTTAATAAATGACTATTCCAACTCCAATCACCATTTAATTAAAACATTAAACCATAATCCATAAATTACACTATACTTTTTTAAAATACTACCCACCCTTATCCCCTATAAACTCTACATCCCGTTTCTAAAATTATTATTCATTTCTTTATTAAATATTAAATAAGAAATATACATTTACAATACTTTTTTATACATACACAAATTCAAACTACAAAAAATTTAACAATAATCCATAAATTTCTATACTATTTCGCCTTTTACAAATATTTCTTACAATTTTCGAAATTTTGAAAATTTTATTAAAATTCGAAATTTATTATTCTATAATTACACTATACTTTTTTAAAACACTACCCACCCTTATCCCCTATAAACTCTGCATCCCGCTCCTAAAATTATTATACAATTATTTATTAAATATCTAAAAATAAATATATTTATAATACTTTTTACTACATACACAAAAGCAAAAAAAAATATTAAACAATATGACATAAATTTCTATAAAATTTCGCCTTTAACAAATATTTATAACAATTTTCGAAATTTTGAAAATTTTATTAAAATTCGAAATTTATTATTCTATAATTACACTATACTTTTTTAAAACACTACCCACCCTTATCCCCTATAAACTCTGCATCCCGCTCCTAAAATTATTATACAATTATTTATTAAATATCTAAAAATAAATATATTTATAATACTTTTTACTACATACACAAAAGCAAAAAAAAATATTAAACAATATGACATAAATTTCTATAAAATTTCGCCTTTAACAAATATTTATTACAATTTTCGAAATTTTGAAATTTTAATTAAAATTCGAAATTTATTATTCTATAATTACACTATACTTTTTTAAAACACTACCCACCCTTATCCCCTATAAACTCTACATCCCGCTCCTACACTTATAACTAAAATTATTTAAATTATATTTATAAATTACCTTATATATAGACAACATTTTACTATATCATTACTTAACATACTTTAAAACATCATTTTTAAATATCGATATTTTTGCCTATCGATATTTTAAGCTTCGATATTACATATTTCGAAATTAATGTCTTCGATATAATTAACACACACATAAATCGATATTTTCAACGACGATATTTTGGTTGTCGATATTTCTTACCATCGACTTTTAGGACTCGATAATATGGTACTTCGATATTATCAACTCGATATTTTGACAGTGTACCAGTAATTTTTACCCCTACGCTATCCAACGCTTTCTGTACTGTTGCACTCTCTGAAGTGGGAATAGTAATTTTTTACCCCTACGCTATCCAATGTTTTCCCTACTGTTGCACTCTCTGGAGTGAGAATAGTAATTTTAACCCTCCAGCTATCCAAGGCTTTCCCTACTGTTGCACTTTCTGGAGTGGGAATAGTAATTTTTACTGCTACGCTATCCAATGCTTTCCTTACTGTTGCACTATTTGGAGTGGGAATAGTAATTTATACCCCCACGCTATGCAACGCTTTCCCTACTGTTGCACTCTGTCGAGTGGGAATAGTAATTTTTACCTCTCCGCTAGCCAACGCTTCCCCTACTGTTGCACTCTCTGGAATGGGAATAGTAATTTTAACCCCTACGCTATCAAACTCTTTCTCTACTGTTGCATTTAATGGAGTGGTTATAGTAAATTTTACACTTTCCGTATCCTACATTAAAAATATTGTAAATATTTTATTAATATTATGTTTATATATATATATAGTATGTTTAAGTTAATTATATTTATTATTTAATTATTTTTTATTAATATAAAGCATTTTTTAAAATTCGATATTTTGACTAACTGTATTTGTTACATCGATATTTTTTATTCTATATTATTGTACTTACCTGTTTGAGATAGGAGGTCGATATTTTGGTATTCTATATTTTTACCTTGATATTTTTGTAATTCAATATTTTTTACATCGATATTGTTTAATTGATCCATCTCTAGCACAGTTATGACTATTCTTGACATAACATTGACACTGGTATCATAATGGCAACTCTTTGCATATGTTGATGATCCTTGTACTAATAATGGCAACTGTCTTTGCCATATTGTGAGTAGGTTTGTCCTAATTATGGCCATCAATCACATAATCCTAGCCATCCTTGAAATAATAATGTCTATGACAACATGGCCTGGTTGTTCTCGGAATTATGGTGGGCAACTATAGCACAATTTTGGCCCTGACATAATCGTGGATATCCTTGGCACAAAGTAGGCATCATTGCCATTAGGGAAGCATACTTGGCACATAATGGTAATATGTGGGCTGGTGGCTGGAGCTGGTGGCAGAGAAAATCTCAATATGATTTATTCGTACTAGGGAACTCTCAAATTCACTTTTGGGGACCATGAATGAGAAAAAGAGAACACCCTTTTGAATTGGTTGACCCAATATTGAAAGGGTATATTTGAAAGAAAAACATGTAATTTGTGAAAAGGAGATGCTGCTTTTTGAAAACAAAATGGTTACAAATACAGTTGCTTTTAGTATATTAGCTCAAACAGAGTTGAAGTGCTTAATAATGGCTGTTAACATTTATTTTGTGTCAGTGAGCACTTTTTGCTGTCGCTGTTATTTAATCAGTTATGTGAAGGCATTGTATATTAATAAAAAAATCCCTGACATTGCTGCTAGTAACCCTGTCTTTTGTGATGGAATGATTAGTCTTCTACACCAATTTCGAGTTTTAAATATCCTCCTGCCAAAATAGATAATTAGATTAATTTAATCCACATTCCTAACTCCACATTTATTTATTTTGAAGATATATGTATCCCCAAGATATATAGATGCTGAGTTAATAATGGTAGATCTATATTTACCTAATATATGTACTTCAATAATATTGTATTAGTAAATAGTATTTTATCATTCGATACTGTGACATACATGTGAGTGTCATGACTAGTAAATCTGCAAGGTGTGATCGCTACTGCAGCAATGATCAAAGCCATTAGAATCTCAGGATTGCTTTCATTGATCAGAAATCACTTTAATTATTGAAAAGTTAAGAGAACTCTGATTTAGTGTGTGGTGGAGCAAGTGGACTAATTTAAATTGGAGCTGTACCCCTGCTCCATTTAGAGGTCGAGGAACCACAGGGTATCCACTGGCAAGGTCTCAGCAGGCTCTTCAACAAGAAAACTTTAATCAAGTAGCCTGCCTTCCACAAAGTCACCAGGTTATATTGCTGGTCACCCTGCCCTATTTTTGACAGGCAGACTTTCACTTAATTTCCCTTTCCTGGGTCGTCATGCTAGGCATGGAAGTCCTAGGTAAACTCCCACTTTCAAAGTGTGATTTTGAACTAAAAAGTCTTTGCATACCACGGGCGCACCATCCGAAGGTCTCTGGCGAGACAGGCCACAGCATGCGGGCACTCTCCATCGTCGTGAGAGCAACGGCCATCGCAGCAGGAGTCTTAATTCCAGCCGTGAGGGGAACGGCTCTCGGGGCTCACGCAGGACTGGAACTACATCCCCCAGAGTCCTCTGCTCCATCGCGTGGTTGAAACAGCAGAGCGCGCCTGGAGGCACGATTTAAGCCGCACCAGACCCCCGCACCGCGGGACGCGCGCAGGCGGGCCCGTCTGTGCCCATCCCGGACCGTTTGAGGCCAGGCTGGGCCACCCCCCTTCGATTTCACTACACTGCAAACAGCTGGACCCTGTAGTGGTGAATGGGATACCTTTTGAATATTTATTGAACGTTTGGGACAAACAGCATTATGGTTAAATGGAACCCAAGCACTGTAGCACGTAATACTACGTCCATAGACACTATGCTGGAGAGGGCTATGGATTTAGTCAGCACTGAAATGGAACTGACCGAAAGACGCTTGTTCCTAGGCCCTATAAAATCCCCGGTGCATATTCATTATCTGGAGAGAACATATTGAACGGGGGAGGGACTGGTCATACAGGAGTAACAGCCGATCCAGATCTTGTACTTGTAAGCAGCCCGAATGATGCACTAGTTCTGGCACTCCGTCCATATCCCCTAACCCAGAAGTAGGCGGGGCGAAAAAGAAAAGGCAGGCAGTAAAGCCAGTCTACTCCAAACGGAAACAACCACCAGGCCAGAACTCAACATTAAACAACTGGGTTAAGGGCTCAAAAGCTGCAGTAGATCCAATCCCCAGTAATGATGCAACCAACCTAGTTTCAATGGACATTTCTAGTAACTCTGCACATACTCAGACGGAATCTATACAGACTGCCTTTTCTAATTTCACACTCGGGGACACTGCTATGGACATTATTATTGATACACTGTATGATCGTGTTAAGGGGCTTGTAGATGAAAGTTTTGTAAGGCTATGGAAGCGTTCACATCGCTTGGAATCTTTAATTACCAAAGTAAAGCCACCATGTATGGAACCCAAACAATCATCACAAGAGGCAAGTTCCCAGGAAAATGTAGCCCTGAGCACGCAACTAGCGCCTCAAACTGCAAAACTTTTACCTAATAGTAAAACTAAAAACTCTACAGTCCCTAAAAGTTGTAGTGGATCTGCCAATACCCAAAAAATAACCTCCAGTGACGTCCACGCTGGTCCGATAGTCTGCACGAGTTCAGTCGACACTTATACCAGTGGGGACGTGGAGCCTAATAAGGATGTTCTAAATTTTCCCCTGCCTCTTGTCTGTATGTTTTGATCCTTGCAGGGGTACCCCCATTAAAGAAAAATAAATCAGAATCCTTGGACCAATTACGGAACAAATGTATGGATTGGCTGGCGAAATAAAAAGGATATAGGAGATCTGATATAGAGGAAATCATAATGGCACGAAGGGTGGGATAGGTGGGGCCTGCCGAAAAAATCATAAGTGGCGATTGTATTGTCATCAATTTTCGTTGCCCAGGCACTGTTAGATCTATATTGAACACTAGAGAGGTTAATTGCCCCTTACACACAAATATTTGTGTATTACCTCTTGGTTTCTTTCATAGACCACCGCTTACACAATGCCCATTCACTAGCCCACCCTTCCAGCTGACAAACAGGTTCTCTGCCATCTCCGATGTAGATACCCTTAATTGACCCTTGCCCCAATCTAAACCAACTGACCCCGCTTTTATTGCTCCCATGAAGATTGTTATAACTAATATTGACAATGGGGTGGAAAGTGTCCTTTTGGATGATCATTCCGACCCATCCTTATTATGGGTGCTGAGCTGGAATGTGGCCAGTTTGGCCTCTAAATTAAATATTGAAGAATGAGTTAACTTGGTCAACCAATTTGACATTCTTATGCTCCAGGATACCTGGGCAACTAAAGAGTTATACCTTGAAGGATATGAGTGTTTCAATATTATATCTCCTCATCCTAAGCTTGGCAGACCTTAGGGTGGTTTATCGATTTGGGTCAGTATTATTTCAGGCGGTAGAGTGAAATCAATCCCCACCAATAATGCTACTTTTCAAGTACTGATCTGCACACGGGGTATCTCTATTTGTTTTATTAATTTTTATAATAATGATTTTTTAACTTCACCTAATGTTAATTTTGTTAATCTTTTTGACTTTATTTCGGGCATGGATAACTTGCTGGAAAAATACAACCCGGTAGGGATATATCTGGGTGGAGACTTTAATGCAAATATAGCAGGGGGAAACACTGGGAGTCCGACCAAACATACCTCAGTTAATTCTTGCAAGAGAGGACACAAATTAATATCCCATTTATCAAATAGTAGTTTTTCAAATGTCATGGATATTGCAGCTGTAAATAACGAGGATAACCTAATATCTACTTATAAAGATTCTGGACGAGCGTCAACTATACATTATGTTTTTATATCTGCTCAGTTGGAAGATCATTTAGTTTCAGCAGAGGTCAGGGCATCAACTTTTGGGGACCACAATCCTATCCTTGTTTCTTTTAGGGAGCCAGGGTCTGGTAATCTAATCATCTCTACTGACAATCTAAGAGTTAAATGGAAGGGTATGGACTCCACTAAGGTGTTTCAACAGATGGCAAAAATGTATCCACCACTCTGTGAGACTTGTCTGACATTCGCAGATTCTAACCCGGCGGCAGTATCTGCTTTCACCTTATTATGTGCAGGCATCAAAGAATTCATCTCTAGACCCATAGCCACACTTAAATCTGACCCTAGGTGGTTTGATAGTATCTGTTCTAGGGCGAACAGGGAACTTAGAGAGAACCTGTTAGTTTTCCCAGAGACCCTGACCTTATCAGAGTACTAAGACATATTTATAAAAGGGCAGTAAAGTATAGGCGGGATGTGGTTTTAAAAGAGCATTGGAGTAACCTGGCATGCGCTGCCAAGCTTAACAATACAAACGGTATCTGGTCAGCCACTAAATCATTAAGAGCTTTTGGCACTGTACCAACCCAGCTAAGCTGTAATATAACAAGCGAAGCGTGGGTAGCTCATTTAAAAAAAATATATGCCTCATCGTCACAATATGAAGACATCCTTGAAAATGATAATCCTGTCCAAATTGCAATATATTTGACCGAAGTTGAGGATGCAATAGACCAGAGCTTGGGAAATTAAGCCCCAGGCCTGGATGGGCTTCCAATAGACCTTATAAAATATAGGCCAGAGTTGTGGGTCCCTTTGTTACTTAATGTTTTTAATAATTTAACAACAACAAAGTTTCCAAACACCTGGTCCACATCGGTAATAGTCCCCATTTTCAAAAAGGAAGATACATCTAAATCAAGTTGTTATAGACCTATCTCCCTGGTAGACAACACTCCTAAGATATTGGGGAGAGTTTTTTTTAACAAGATTAGAACCTGGGCAGAGGATGCAAACATATTGAATAAACCCCAGTTGGGTTTCTGAAGTCATCTTGGAACGATGGAACAGTGTCTGAATCTCAACTTAATCATACACAGTCTCCTTTACCTGGCATTTATGGACCTTACATCCGCTTTCGATTTTGTTAATCGATCCAGGCTTTGGCAATGCCTTTTATATTATGGGCTGGACAAAGATACGGTGTATTTCCTTGCATACTTGCACAGGGACCTCAGGACTCGGGTGAGAATAAGCAAGGAGGGGGCAGTTTCAGGGGACATAGTAGTAGGTAAAGGCGTCAGACAAGGGTGCGTCCTTGCCCCACTTTTATTTATTTTATATATTAATGAGTTACATAACGTCTTGTCCAACCAAACAACAGATGTCCCAATAATCAATGGTAATAAACTGCCCACCCTACTATACGCGGATAATGCTGTTTTAATGGGGCGCACACCCAATGCCCTACGAAATTTAGTCAGGGGCTTTGTAGCTTTTATGAATAGTTGGAACCTTTGTACAAATTTTAAGAAATCTTTTGTATTGTGGCCCTAAAAAATGTTCCATTAATACCATTACTTTGGGCACAGACTCTTTGTTAGGTACTCGCACTTTTCCATATCTAGGCTTACAATTCTCTGATAATAGGTCCTGGACCCGCATCTGGCATATGGAAGAACCACATTTTTTAAAGCAATAAACTCAGTTATAAGCCTTCCCCAACCAAAAAGAATAGAGGTGCTACTGTCCTTACTTAAAATCTATAGGACACAATGTGTACCAGTCATGACTTACGGGGCTGAAATCTGGTGCTATATAAACCTGAAAAGTGTCCAGGCTGAAGAAAATAGATTTTGTAGGAGAATTTTAGGTTTACCGATTTCATCATCTACTTTCATCTGTCATATTGAGCTAAGATTACCCTATTTGGAGGACTATATCAGATCCCGCCCTGCCTTGTTTTGGCTAAAAGTGTGGCAAGTTTGGCAAAACCCAGCAGCCACAGTAACAAGGGAAATTTTGGCTGATTGCCTAAAATGTGACAGGGGGGGTGATATACCGTGGATTGCGGAAGTACGGGCAAAATTGACAGCTGTTAACCATAGCCACATTTTTTATAATCCCGATCAATTAGATAGCATTGATGGAAAGTCTATTCGCAAAATATTATACAAACATTACGGAGACATAAGACATATCCAGGAGTCTACTAAAGTATCCGTTAGACAATACATAACAATGGCAGAAGAAGGAGGACCCCCATCATGTCTGCCTGCCAGTTATCTGCTAAAGATATTACTCGCTGGGAGCGAAGCATTCTTTTCCTCCTTAAATAGGGTACAATAAAATATTTGTTCTGTTTCCCCTTAGGATATCAACCTAATATTGATGATCTGGCTTGCCCATGTGCCAATATAGGAAAACAGTCCATGCTGCATTTTTTGTTTTTCTGCACGTTTTATCAAATATATAGTATGCAGTTATTGATACCGTTTTTTAGGTCAAAGGGGATAACAGATTTTAAGGTCGCCTATAAAATAATTCTGCAGGTTAAAAATGTTGATTTAATATACTGAGTATGTACCTTTCTGAAAATGGCTATCCGTTCACGCTCTTCCATGAATCCTTGAATGTTTGACTAGGTCGCATTTTATATATACCTCTGGATCGTCGTATTCTTAAATAGGGGAATATGTAATACAATTAATATGAGGGCGCATAGAGTACTTTGTTTACAGTTTTTCCCTGTTTTTTGTACATTGGGACTTCTTTTCAATGCTGCTATTTGTAAATGTAATGTTATTTATTAATTTGCCTATTCCATACATATTTGCGCATTGCACCTTGCACTTTAGCATTGAAGTTGCAATTGGCCCTGTGATCTTTAATTTGCACATTGCACTCTGGCACTTTAGTATTGAAGCTGCAACTGGCTATGTGACTTAGGGCCAGATGTATCAAAGGGTTTTACCCATTCTGTGTCTATGGAAAAATGTGTTGATACATGTGGCCCTTACTACTTTGTTTGCTCCCTCCATATTTGTACACTTCACCTTGGCACTTTAGTATTGAATCTGCAATTGGTCATGTGATTTACTAATTTGCCTGCCCCCTGCATATTTGCACATTGCACCCTGCACTTTAGTATTGAAGCTGTAATTGGTTATGCGTGATACCCTTGTAATATTATATTGATTAGCTGTAGAACTAAACTTGGTTTAAAAAAATGTATTGATGAAGGATTATGTAACTGACAATGAGAAATGCTTAAACGATAAGCTTGTTAAATAATACATGTTTAGTCACAATCTTTAATTAACAATGGATTATGTGAAATGTATATACTTGATTGATTGATTGATTGTTTGTCACCCTGCCCTATATTTGACAGGCAGACCTTCACTTATTTTGCCCTTCCTGGGTCATCATGCTAGGCATGGAAGTCCTAGGCAAACTCCCACTTTCAAAGTGTGATTTTGAACAAAAAAGTCTTTACATACCAGGGTAAAAACAAGATGGGGCCCACTCAGCAAAGTGTTCTGTCCCTAGAGCAAGTGATGCACAAGTTATTCTGAGGGTAATGTCCCCAAAATATGGCAAGCAGCCTTTTGCCAGGGAAATGGAGACCTGAACCTCCGGTGGCAGGGTTATGCAAGGGTTAAAATAAACCCCAATAGTCCTATAAGACTAGCATAATTCTCTAATTTAAATATTACAGTAATAAAGCTTTCCCATTAGTCAGAGTTTAGACTTTTGCAAAAAATATCTTTAAAAAAAGACTCGACATTATTGGTTCTAGTAATACTTCTATGCTTTTAATTATTATTACTCTTTGCCATTGTTCAAGGGAAATGTATTTGCTCTGACAGTTAGCCTACTGTTTTCAATGACTTTAGTTGACAGATGTAACACTTTAAAAACGAGTCCCAGGCATGCCACTACAAGCTGTGTGGGCAGTTTAAACTACCACTTTGACTTGGTAAAATAAACCTTTTGCCAGGCCTAAAACCTTCTTTTATAATACGTATAAGTCACCCTATAAAAGTAGGACATGCGTACTTAAGTTTTACATGTCCTGTAAATGAAAAACTATGAAAGTCTCTCCTATTGACCAACATAGGGTTCCCTTATTACATTTAATAAGTGCTAACTTTAGATTGGGAGCAAACAGAGGTATGCAGTTTTGGCTCAAATTAATGGTACTTTTAAATCATCTTTAATAGTGAAGTCATATTTTAAGTTACTATTCTGAAAATATCACTTTTAGAAAGTTGACATTTTCTTGATCCAATCTGTGCTGTCTGCCAGTGTCTTGGGTCAAATGACAGTGAATGGCTCTGCTGTTGGAGTTCCTGTATTGCTTCCAAAAAGCAAAACAAAGGGGGATTAGGTTTGGAAAGAGTAGGCCATTCTGACAGGATGACTGGGAAGGTGTTGTGATGAGTCCCACTTACACTTCAAATGGTTTTCCCCTCTCCAAACACAAAGGAATCTGATACCAGGACTACCGTGACTTTGATCACTCAATACAGATTGGAGCCTTGACAGGGAACGGGGAGAACATTCCAGAACCAGATGTGGGGCTAGGATATGGAGTCCCCCCCACACAGAGGCTGACTCCAGGTATAAATATTGGTCCTCCTAAGATATTTTCAAGAATGAGCTGTGGAAGTTGCAGAATATGGACTGCCTTGTTGCCAGCGGACTGCCCTGTTGCTAGAAGGCTTGTGTTGCTGTCTGAGAATATTCATATGTTTGGACATGTTTACCGTCCTCACAGGCTACCCAGAGAGCCTCCAAGGGTCAGTTGGCACACCTCATGTGTGAGCTACCGGTGAGATACCGGTAGGGATATATCTGGGTGGAGACTTTAACTCAAATATAGCAGGGGGAAACACTGGGAGTCCGACCAAACATACCTCAGTTAATTCTTGCAAGAGAGGACACAAATTAATATCCCATTTATCAAATAGTAGTTTTTTAAATGTCATGGATATCGCAGCTGTAAATAACGAGGATAACCTAATATCTACTTATAAAGATTCTGGACGAGCGTCAACTATAAATTATGTTTTTATATCTGCTCAGTTGGAAGATCATTTAGTTTCAGCAGAGGTCAGGGCATCAACTTTTGGGGACCACAATCCTATCCTTGTTTCTTTTAGGGAGCCAGGGTCTGGTAATCTAATCATCTCTACTGACAATCTAAGAGTTAAATGGAAGGGTATGGACTCCACTAAGGTGTTTCAACAGATGGCAAAAATGTATCCACCACTCTGTGAGACTTGTCTGACATTCGCAGATTCTAACCCGGCGGCAGTATCTGCTTTCACCTTATTATGTGCAGGCATCAAAGAATTCATCTCTAGACCCATAGCCACACTTAAATCTGACCCTAGGTGGTTTGATAGTATCTGTTCTAGGGCGAACAGGGAACTTAGAGATGCCCTGTTAGTTTTCCCAGAGACCCTGACCTTATCAGAGTACTAAGACATATTTATAAAAGGGCAGTAAAGTATAGGCGGGATGTGGTTTTAAAAGAGCATTGGAGTAACCTGGCATGCGCTGCCAAGCTTAACAATACAAACGGTATCTGGTCAGCCACTAAATCATTAAGAGCTTTTGGCACTGTACCAACCCAGCTAAGCTGTAATATAACAAGCGAAGCGTGGGTAGCTCATTTAAAAAAAATATATGCCTCATCGTCACAATATGAAGACATCCTTGAAAATGATAATCCTGTCCAAATTGCAATATATTTGACCGAAGTTGAGGATGCAATAGACCAGAGCTTGGGAAATTAAGCCCCAGGCCTGGATGGGCTTCCAATAGACCTTAAATATAGGCCAGAGTTGTGGGTCCCTTTGTTACTTAATGTTTTTAATAATTTAACAACAACAAAGTTTCCAAACACCTGGTCCACATCGGTAATAGTCCCCATTTTCAAAAAGGAAGATACATCTAAATCAAGTTGTTATAGACCTATCTCCCTGGTAGACAACACTCCTAAGATATTGGGGAGAGTTTTTTTAACAAGATTAGAACCTGGGCAGAGGATGCAAACATATTGAATAAACCCCAGTTGGGTTTCCGAAGTCATCTTGGAACGATGGAACAGTGTCTGAATCTCAACTTAATCATACACAGTCTCCTTTACCTGACATTTATGGACCTTACATCCGCTTTCGATTTTGTTAATCGATCCAGGCTTTGGCAATGCCTTTTATATTATGGGCTGGACAAAGATATGGTGTATTTCCTTGCATACTTGCACAGGGACCTCAGGACTCGGGTGAGAATAAGCAAGGAGGGGGCAGTTTCAGGGGACATAGTAGTAGGTAAAGGCGTCAGACAAGGGTGCGTCCTTGCCCCACTTTTATTTATTTTATATATTAATGAGATACATAACGTCTTGTCCAACCAAACAACAGATGTCCCAATAATCAATGGTAATAAACTGCCCACCCTACTATACGCGGATAATGCTGTTTTAATGGGGCGCACACCCAATGCCCTACGAAATTTAGTCAGGGGCTTTGTAGCTTTTATGAATAGTTTGAACCTTTGTACAAATTTTAAGAAATCTTTTGTATTGTGGCCCTAAAAAATGTTCCATTAATACCATTACTTTGGGCACAGACTCTTTGTTAGGTACTCGCACTTTTCCATATCTAGGCTTACAATTCTCTGATAATAGGTCCTAGACCCGCATCTGGCATATGGAAGAACCACATTTTTTAAAGCAATAAACTCAGTTATAAGCCTCCCCCAACCAAAAAGAATAGAGGTGGTACTGTCCTTACTTAAAATCTATAGGACACACTGTGTACCAGTCATGACTTACGGGGCTGAAATCTGGTGCTATATAAACCTGAAAAGTGTCCAGGCTGAAGAAAATAGATTTTGTAGGAGAATTTTAGGTTTACCGATTTCATCATCTACTTTCATCTGTCATATTGAGCTAAGATTACCCTATTTGGAGGACTATATCAGATCCCGCCCTGCCTTGTTTTGGCTAAAAGTGTGGCAAGTTTGGCAAAACCCAGCAGCCACAGTAACAAGGGAAATTTTGGCTGATTGCCTAAAATGTGACAGGGGGGGTGATATACCGTGGATTGCGGAAGTACGGGCAAAATTGACAGCTGTTAACCATAGCCACATTTTTTATAATCCCGATCAATTAGATAGCATTGATGGAAAGTCTATTCGCTAAATATTATACAAACATTACGGAGACATAAGACATATCCAGGAGTCTACTAAAGTATCCGTTAGACAATACATAACAATGGCAGAAGAAGGAGGACCCCCATCATGTCTACCTGCCAGTTATCTGCTAAAGATATTACTCGCTGGGAGCGAAGCCTTCTTTTCCTCCTTAAATAGGGTACAATAAAATATTTGTTCTGTTTCCCCTTAGGATATCAACCTAATATTGATGATCTGGCTTGCCCATGTGCCAATATAGGAAAACAGTCCATGCTGCATTTTTTGTTTTTCTGCACGTTTTATCAAATATATAGTATGCAGTTATTGATACCGTTTTTTAGGTCAAAGGGGATAACAGATTTTAAGGTCGCCTATAAAATAATTCTGCAGGTTAAAAATGTTGATTTAATATACTGAGTATGTACCTCTCTGAAAATGGCTATCCGTTCACGCTCTTCCATGAATCCTTGAATGTTTGACTAGGTCGCATTTTATATATACCTCTGGATCGTCGTATTCTTAAATAGGGGAATATGTAATACAATTAATATGAGGGCGCATAGAGTACTTTGTTTACAATTTTTCCCTGTTTTTTGTACATTGGGACTTCTTTTCAATGCTGCTATTTGTAAATTTAATGTTATTTATTAATTTGCCTATTCCATACATATTTGCGCATTGCACCTTGCACTTTAGCATTGAAGTTGCAATTGGCCCTGTGATCTTTAATTTGCACATTGCACTCTGGCACTTTAGTATTGAAGCTGCAACTGGCTATGTGACTTAGGGCCAGATGTATCAAAGGGTTTTACCCATTCTGTGTCTATGGAAAAATGTGTTGATACATGTGGCCCTTACTACTTTGTTTGCTCCCTCCATATTTGTACACTTCACCTTGGCACTTTAGTATTGAATCTGCAATTGGTCATGTGATTTACTAGTTTGCCTGCCCACTGCATATTTGCACATTGCACCCTGCACTTTAGTATTGAAGCTGTAATTGGTTATGCGTGATACCCTTGTAATATTTTATTGATTAGCTGTAGAACTAAACTTGGTTTAAAAAAATGTATTGATGAAGGATTATGTAACTGACAATGAGAAATGCTTAAACGATAAGCTTGTTAAATAATACATGTTTAGTCACAATCTTTAATTAACGATGGATTATGTGAAATGTATATACTTGATTGATTGATTGATTGATTGTCACCCTGCCCTATTTTTGACAGGCAGACCTTCACTTATTTTGCCCTTCCTGGGTCATCATGCTAGGCATGGAAGTCCTAGGCAAACTCCCACTTTCAAAGTGTGATTTTGAACAAAAAAGTCTTTACATACCAGGGTAAAAACAAGATGGGGCCCACTCAGCAAAGTGTTCTGTCCCTAGAGCAAGTGATGCACAAGTTATTCTGAGGGTAATGTCCCCAAAATATGGCAAGCAGCCTTTTGCCAGGGAAATGGAGACCTGAACCTCCGGTGGCAGGGTTATGCAAGGGTTAAAATAAACCCCAATAGTCCTATAAGACTAGCATAATTCTCTAATTTAAATATTACAGTAATAAAGCGTTCCCATTAGTCAGAGTTTAGACTTTTGCAAAAAATATCTTTAAAAAAAGACTCGACATTATTGGTTCTAGTAATACTTCTATGCTTTTAATTATTATTACTCTTTGCCATTGTTCAAGGGAAATGTATTTGCTCTGACAGTTAGCCTACTGTTTTCAATGACTTTAGTTGACAGATGTAACACTTTAAAAACGAGTCCCAGGCATGCCACTACAAGCTGTGTGGGCAGTTTAAACTACCACTTTGACTTGGTAAAATAAACCTTTTGCCAGGCCTAAAACCTTCTTTTATAATACGTATAAGTCACCCTATAAAAGTAGGACATGCGTACTTAAGTTTTACATGTCCTGTAAATGAAAAACTATGAAAGTCTCTCCTATTGACCAACATAGGGTTCCCTTATTACATTTAATAAGTGCTAACTTTAGATTGGGAGCAAACAGAGGTATGCAGTTTTGGCTCAAATTAATGGTACTTTTAAATCATCTTTAATAGTGAAGTCATATTTTAAGTTACTATTCTGAAAATATCACTTTTAGAAAGTTGACATTTTCTTGATCCAATCTGTGCTGTCTGCCAGTGTCTTGGGTCAAATGACAGTGAATGGCTCTGCTGTTGGAGTTCCTGTATTGCTTCCAAAAAGCAAAACAAAGGGGGATTAGGTTTGGAAAGAGTAGGCCATTCTGACAGGATGACTGGGAAGGTGTTGTGATGAGTCCCACTTACACTTCAAATGGTTTTCCCCTCTCCAAACACAAAGGAATCTGATACCAGGACTACCATGACTTTGATCACTCAATACAGATTGGAGCCTTGACAGGGAAAGGGGAGAACATTCCAGAACCAGATGTGGGGCTAGGATATGGAGTCCCCCCCACACAGAGGCTGACTCCAGGTATAAATATTGGTCCTCCTAAGATATTTTCAAGAATGAGCTGTGGAAGTTGCAGAATATGGACTGCCTTGTTGCCAGCGGACTGCCCTGTTGCTAGAAGGCTTGTGTTGCTGTCTGAGAATATTCATATGTTTGGACATGTTTACCGTCCTCACAGGCTACCCAGAGAGCCTCCAAAGGGTCAGTTGGCACACCTCATGTGTGAGCTACCACGACACAACAAGCAACAGAGGCCTCCCTTCAACTGGTCAGCTGCCTGTGTCCTGATGTTGGGCTCTGCTGGAGTGAGTCCTGATCTCCTAGAGGTGCCCCCATATTCTGGACCCTTGGCTGACATCAACGAGAACTCTACTTTCTCTAACTGAAGGTTCCATCAGTTTCAGCACAATACGGAGTGATGCAAAACCCCCAAAAGCCTCACCACACAGATGACAGCTTCAGCGGAACTGACATTGAGCGATGTAAAGACCTCAAAGCCTTGATGACCAGCTGAAAGTTTTCTCGGAACTGACGCTGAGCCACATAAAGCCTTGCTGCACATCTGAGAACTTTATCGGAACCAATGCAGAGAGATGCAAAACCTCGTCATACAGATGACGGTTTAATTCAAATCAATTTAGACCAATACAAGGCCATACAAATGCTCACCACACAGCTGAGAGCTTCAGCGGAAGCAATGCAGAGTGATGCAAAGTCTCGCAAAGCAACCCCTCGCAGACCTCGCACCAGGATATATGGTAAAACTGCTAGTGGGCTGAACTTAGTCCTGTGCCCGGCCTGTGGTCCATTGAAATCAGCCTAAACTTGTGTCTTTGTCCAGCACACCCAGACACCCACAGTTACAGCTAGAACTTTAACATTCAGTATGTGATAATATTAAAATATACATTCATTTACTAAATGAGTTTGGGATTTTTTCTTATCTTGTGTTTCCACTTTATTACTGTTTGTCTTCTGTATAAAGACTATACACAGTGCCTCTAAGTTAAATCTGACTGATTTTGTGTTAAGCTACCACAAGGTTAAGCACAGATTGAATTATTGACTTTGTGGTTCACTATGAGAGGATTGTTGTTATTCCCTAAGTGGGGCTTCCACCTTCCTCAACCAATAAACACATTTCTAAGTACTAACAAATTCATATCTAATGACATCCACTCTAAACTATACCTCATCTGGATAGTATTTCTAAAAGTATGTTTAAAAAGTGGCAAGCACATCAAAAGGGTCTCCAAACAGAAATCTCTGATCTTAATTTTTCATCTCAAATATTTTCATTTGTCAAGTGAGCACCCATCCCTCTCTCATGCACCAAATGCTTGCGCTTTTGAGTACTCATCATAGTCCTTAATTGTATCCTGAAGAATTACTTTAAGAAAGAAACTAGCAAGTTTTATGTTTCCCACACCACTCTCTGGTTCCTGATTGTACTCAGTTCTTCTTTCAACAGACTTTGTTTTTGTAATTAAGAAGCAGTTTTCATCTGCTCCTGTTCCCTCCTTATGGTTACAACACCAAAGGTTAGCTCTCTAAAGGCCTTCTTAAATGTAGTCAATATTAGACTCAGATCTCTTGTATGTTAAAAAAAATACAGTTTGTCCCTGACAAAATAAAAACACCTAAAATTAGCATTCAAATTGCTGTGCAGGAACAGTCACTAGCAGGCTCACCCGAAGAAGCATAATGGCATGGCCTGTGTAATGTATTGGAGAGAGAGAGGGACATATTTATCCAACGTTCATGCAACTCAGGGCAGCATGCAAAGTAGCTGTGCTGTGTTTGTGAAAGGGAGAGAAACACTGTATCTACTAAGATATGGCGCTCTTCAGCTTTCTCCTAGTGCTGGCACACTTGTGGCTGCTTAGCGCCAACACAGGCATCCTTGCGTCATACATCAATGGTGCCTGTGTTATGGGAAGGATTTATTTTAGTTGGAAGGGATACCTTCATGCACAAAACATATTTTGAGACAATTTCCTGTTTTTGTGTGTGTTGCAGAACAGAATACATCACATTTCGAAAGAGGAAGAAATGGTGAGAAATAAAGATATTTCTGCTTGTTACGCCTCACTGTGGAAGGGGTAGGATTTTGACACATTTCCAGGGTTATTAGCTTTAGCAAATATGGAAATGCGCCAAAATCGATGGGTGGATTTATGGGAACACCCATGCTCCACCCATGGAATGCCTCTGAGATGCAGTGTAATGCAATGCAACACAATGAATTGTAATACCAATAACATTTTGCATTACAGCAGCGCCAAAAAAGTGGCGAAACCAAGACGTTAACTGTTAGTAAATATAGGCCTGTAGAAAAGACGTAAAGATAAATTAAAGACATTAAAATGTATGTCCATAGTAATATTTTTATTGGAGATATATTTTGAAACATGTGTGTACTCTATGCAAATGATGTCATAGGAGCTTTATAGCTACTAGTGCAAGGTAGAACCTAGAGCAAGTACTGAGGACACAGAAAAAAGGGAATCATTCCTTTCATGGCCATTAAAAGCATTGAGCCACATACAAGCCAAAAAGAGCCTAAAGGCCCAACTCATCTATAATACTAATCATTTAAAATTATTTTATGGCAATAAGTGACATAGTAACTATCATTATGTACAGAAACATTCCCTCGCCCATGTAGTTTGCCTACAAATCACCTGTGGACTCTCCCATATTTTGAAAGCCCGGGACAATGCTGATGAAGAGTATTTTGCTGACCATGTCTCTGCTCAATTTGCCAGTTCATATGAGTCCATGCAAAACCCTTTGGGCAAACCCAGAAGGGCTATGATGCTTACCTAAAGGCACTGTGCCAGAAATACCAAAAAGCCACTACTCTTCATCAACTGTTGTTAGATCGATTACATTTTTGGAGCTTGTCATTTAGTTGTATTGCCTCCAAAAAGGTGGAAATATAGAAAATATCTGTCAGGCAGAAATCAGAACACAACTACATATGTGTTATATATTTCATATTAAATTAAATTGTTTGGGTTATTTTTTAACTTTTTAACTTTACTACAATAAAAAGCATATATGGGGCATCAATGGGGCGGGACCATCGGAAAAAGAATTCAAAAAGAACATTGAAAGCGCACCTGTGGCACATTGACGTTTATAGTTGGAGCAGGCATACCCTGAGGAAGTTTCAAGCAGAAACGAAACATGTTGGTTTTAAATGCCGTTATCCCGTTGTTCCTCTGCACGAATTAAAGGCAAGAAAGCAAAAGTTTTTGTGCGACTCACCTGTCTCTCTTGAGGGATGTTTGTTGGAATATGAGTCGGCTTGGTTCTGCCGAGGAGTAAACGCACAGCCACGAAAAGAGCGCCAAGCGTCCCCGCACCGAACCAATTCTTTTTGGAACCGTGACAACGGATTAGGGGATTGCGGTGCTCCCGGGGACTGGACTCCGGTTTTGGCCCTCATGTTAGTCCTGAAAGTTGGCTAACGCGGAGGAAACTTGCAGCAAAGCGTAGCAGTTGTAAAAGCGGTCTGTGACCACAACGAGATAAACTCTGTACCACGCATTGAAAGGTTCAAACTACAAGAAGCGCTAATGAACCACAGGTCCCAAAATGCAAGACACTCAAAAGGAAGTTACCCTCAATGGGGCGGGACCATCGGAAAAAGAATTCAAAAAGAACATTGAAAGCGCACCTGTGGCACATTGACGTTTATAGTTGGAGCAGGCATACCCTGAGGAAGTTTCAAGCAGAAACGAAACATGTTGGTTTTAAATGCCGTTATCCCGTTGTTCCTCTGCACGAATTAAAGGCAAGAAAGCAAAAGTTTTTGTGCGACTCACCTGTCTCTCTTGAGGGATGTTTGTTGGAATATGAGTCGGCTTGGTTCTGCCGAGGAGTAAACGCACAGCCACGAAAAGAGCGCCAAGCGTCCCCGCACCGAACCAATTCTTTTTGGAACCGTGACAACGGATTAGGGGATTGCGGTGCTCCCGGGGACTGGACTCCGGTTTTGGCCCTCATGTTAGTCCTGAAAGTTGGCTAACGCGGAGGAAACTTGTAGCAAAGCGTAGCAGTTGTAAAAGCGGTCTGTGACCACAACGAGATAAACTCTGTACCACGCATTGAAAGGTTCAAACTACAAGAAGCGCTAATGAACCACAGGTCCCAAAATGCAAGACACTCAAAAGGAAGTTACCCTCAATGGGGCGGGACCATCGGAAAAAGAATTCAAAAAGAACATTGAAAGCGCACCTGTGGCACATTGACGTTTGTAGTTGGAGCAGGCATACCCTGAGGAAGTTTCAAGCAGAAACGAAACATGTTGGTTTTAAATGCCATTATCCCGTTGTTCCTCTGCACGAATTAAAGGCAAGAAAGCAAAAGTTTTTGTGCGACTCACCTGTCTCTCTTGAGGGATGTTTGTTGGAATATGAGTCGGCTTGGTTCTGCCGAGGAGTAAACGCACAGCCACGAAAAGAGCGCCAAGCGTCCCCGCACCGAACCAATTCTTTTTGGAACCGTGACAACGGATTAGGGGATTGCGGTGCTCCCGGGGACTGGACTCCGGTTTTGGCCCTCATGTTAGTCCTGAAAGTTGGCTAACGCGGAGGAAACTTGCAGCAAAGCGTAGCAGTTGTAAAAGCGGTCTGTGACCACAACGAGATAAACTCTGTACCACGCATTGAAAGGTTCAAACTACAAGAAGCGCTAATGAACCACAGGTCCCAAAATGCAAGACACTCAAAAGGAAGTTACCCTCAATGGGGCGGGACCATCGGAAAAAGAATTCAAAAAGAACATTGAAAGCGCACCTGTGGCACATTGACGTTTATAGTTGGAGCAGGCATACCCTGAGGAAGTTTCAAGCAGAAACGAAACATGTTGGTTTTAAATGCCGTTATCCCGTTGTTCCTCTGCACGAATTAAAGGCAAGAAAGCAAAAGTTTTTGTGCGACTCACCTGTCTCTCTTGAGGGATGTTTGTTGGAATATATATATATATATATACATATATATATATATATACATATATATATATATATATATATATATATATATATATATATATATATATATATATATATATATATATATAAACTCCAACTCGCCTTCAAAGTGCCTCGTGCACAGAGCGGGTACGCAGACAGCAAATAAGAACCCCAGAGCCGGACTTCAAATCGTGATGCTTTTATTTAGTGCAAATTCGGTGCATGTCGTCAGACGCGTTTCGGGCACGTCTGTGTCCTTGCTCACTGATACTAGACGGTAACACAACACTGCAGTTTAAAAGAACGGGTCCTCTACAATTATTTCGCGCCAACTCGTAATTCAGACATGGTAATAGACATAGGACTATGAAGTGAACCTCATAGGTAAACCTTGGGAATATGCATTTTAAATGCATATAAAATAACATTTAAACATCAGACAAATCGATACAAAATAAACAAATATTTGCATTAAAACTTTGTGTCCTCTATGCGTTGCTGGAACTTCTTTAAAGTGCAAAAGTGCTATTAGTTGATAACGAGAGTATTTTTTTCCGCTATTCTCTGTATAAATACATTTATCAATACGAGGTAGTAGTCTTTGGGCAAAATCACATTTCTTTTGGAAAATTGTTGAATATTGGCATTTTTTGAATATAAAACTCTTATGTATCTAGCAACATCATAATAAAAAACACGTGTTTACAAAAAATCATCGGCCCACAAGGAAATGTACTTGCATCAATATAGTGCAATAACAGTGCAAATACATAATGTTCTCAACATTTTGCCTCAGTTCCATACAAAGTAACCCAAGGTACCTTGCTTCCTGGTGTATCAATCTTAAGGTAAGTTCAAATAAACGACTTCATATCATATTAACATTCCTGACAAATGAATTGTACATGTCTATATGTTATGCCATAAGGTGTGAAATGCATGAAGACCCGAGAATTCCAATTACAGTGCTGGAACTGATGGAAACAACGTAAGGAAGATAAAGTGCATGTGCTGAAAGTGCTTAATCCTATTATAACCTATTAATTTAAAATATATATTTCATTCTATTATACACATTTGCCTAAATGAGGTTCAGGAATATTCAATCTAATGGATGATTAGAAATGTGCGTGCATTACTGAGAACCCTCAGCTAGTCTCATCTGAAACACACATATGTCTGATGGCTCTTGGGGTAAATCGAATGTACCTTGAGAACACTATCAATAAGAAATTTCGTAAGTCTTCCCCCATATTAGGACCTCCTGGGGTCTTGCTGTTTAGTTGGATAATATATCTAGACTCAAGTTGTCTTAAAATTTTCTCATAATCAATCACCCCCTATATTTTTTTTTTCAAAAGACAGAGCCCAACTCTGACTTACGTGCAAGATGACTTTTATTTGTCACATGCTCAGCAGCATTAAAACACTCCTTTTAAACCTGACCGGTTTCGTCGTCCTCGCCTTGCTCACAGGTGAGTGTAATTTGTAGCCTCCTAGTGGTCATGTGGCCCATAGTAGAATACTGCAGGTCCCAGAATGCACCATAATATTAAAATAATGTCTTAGTGCTAAATTGCAAATCAAGTGCAAACATAGTTCAACAAACATCACGGGCGCAATGCCCCTTGCTTCCAAGCTCGAATGGGTTTACTTGCAGTGCAGTGTCCCAGAGAGAGAAACGTCTCTCTCATCTCCCTTTCTCCTTGAACGTTGCCAAATATCCTCAGAAGTCCTGTGGCTGGCACGTTTTCAGAGCGAGTCATGCCCCCTCAGTTAAATGTTTCCAAAGATGCTCCGCTTTACAGGGGGCCCGCGACCCTGCAGGGCGAGCTCTCAATAACATCCTGTAGTTTCCAACAAGCTTCAAAAGACAGGGCCCAACTCTGACTTATGTGCAAGATGACTTCCCAGTGGTATGCCAGGAAACCTGGGTTTGGCTCGCTTTCCAGGCATACTAATGGCAATCCTATTGAACTGGAAAAAATGTAAAAGTACATTCAGATGACTATTTAAATCTGCTCCAGTATTTTTTCCAAATAGAATTTCAAGATATTTGAAATGCTTACAAATGCTACGGTATTTAGCTTGCACAATTTGGAACCACTTTTCAAAGGTTTCTTTATAAGGCATGGATGCTCTGCCTACTTACTATAATCAATCAGTTAAATTCAGGGCTGCGGAATGAGACATCACCTTGGAGGAAAGGACATTTCCATGGCCTGATTTCCTGAGGTGACGGGGCCCCTAGAATGGTTGGGACACGTCCTGCACTGCCGGGTCACAGGGGCATTTATTACGCCCCAGAGACTCAGTGGAAATAAGGTTTCGTTATGTTAAGGTATTTCTTAAACTTAGAATATTTTAAACAAATTAAAACACTTTGAATAGTCGAGTTTTTAATTATATTTTTTAATGAAGGAGGTTTGGATACCTAGGTCTACAGGTGAAAATTTCCATACTTTAGCTGCTGCACAAGAGAATTCTGGGGCATATTAGCAAGAACCTCATTAATATTATCGCTGTTTTAGCGGCAGGAAAGTGCCGCTAAAATGGCGAAAATGGGCTTGCTAATACTTGTTATAGTATTCCAATAGAAGCCCAAGTTAGATGTCCTGCACATCTAACCTGGGCTTCTATTGGAATTCTATAACGCATATTAACAAGCCCATTATCACCCTTTTAGCTGACGTTTCCTGCTGCTAAAACGGCGATAATTTTAATGAAGTTCCTGCTAATATGCTCCTCTATCTTTAAAAGGAGAAAGATTGCGTTTTTGGGACATCAAGAAGATACCTTCCATATGATAGAAGGCTTCATCATGGATTATTGATGCTACATTTGTGTGATAGAATGGGTGGAGTTACCTCATGTAGGATAAACTATGCTTTCATATTGTTTTCTTTGGGCAACATTTTCAATTAGCTGGAGTCTTCTAATCAGTTTCTTTGAGAGAAGTAGGTATCAAGAGTTAGCATAATCCAGGTGTGGGTGGATACATGTGGTAACTACTTGTTTGTGATTAAAAGAACAAATAAAAGGCCACATCTTTTTTAAAAGCTTGATGTGCCAAACATGAATGTTGGTAACTTTGGTTATTTGGAGTTCAAGGGTAAGATGGGCATTGAGGGCGACAGCCTAAATTCTTTACAGTATTTACTGGAAGAGGCAGATGCCACAAAGCAGGGTCCAATTTCCCTAAGTAATTCCTGGTGATTATCACTGTCAGTTTTGGAAGGGTTCAATTAAAAAAATGAGTGGCCATCCAACTATGCATACAACTTAAAATTATGCAGACACTAATGAAAGATGTAATGGAGTTATCTGATCTAGAATTGAGCATAAACAAGATTTGCATGTGGTAAGCATAGTTATGAAAATGTAGTACTATTTATATTATATGGGTATTGGGATTTACCCAGTTGTTAAAAAATATGTGATTTCATGGTTTTCAAGTCAAGTATAGACCTGTTGCCACTACGAGGCAACATGTGTAGCTTATGTTTTAATTGCTGTATTCAATTGCACTAGAAAAAAACTTGAAACATGCATGCTTGCGGCTGCAAGGGTGGCTGTCTTTGAATGAGTTCACCTAATAATCAATTATTATAAGGTGAATTCATCAGTAATTGATGAATTTTCCAAAGATAAAGGCAACCAGCACAAACCAGTTACTTAAAGACAAACAAATTGATAAGTTATAAAGGTCACCTTTGCAGCATATGCAATAGAAATCCATGCTGGTTAATGATTGGTATTTTTTATTTAGCATCCCATACTGTTAAACAGACCAAGGAGCCTTGAGCTTCCCATTGTTATTCTGGATGTATTCCGATCAGTGGGACAAACAATGGAAGCCTGTACTAACTGACTGCCCTCTATCTATCGGAGTGGGTCTCTCTGCATAGACCCTTCTGATTGTCTGCTGGGAATCTTTTCACAGCTGATGTTTCTCTAGGCCAGAGGTGTTATAACACATCCAGTCCCTTCCTGATGGGTGTAGGTGACTTTGTAAACTGGTTACTGTTGCTGCTGAATTGGAGTGCTATCTAATTCCTACTTCATGGTTAATTTTGGCCTTTTTCATCATCTAGCTTCTGGCAGCTTTAGAGATACAATGCAGCCCTGATGCCTGGTGGACTCCTGAATTGGTTCTGACTGACTGGTTGCATGGTTGCTGCTGGCTTTGTGGATTATGGGTACGTAGCTGTCTTCCAGAGGCCTGGATGTTGTATTTATGGAAGAGAAAAATGTACATGCTGAACATCTGTGTACCATGAGTAGGATGTATTCTAGACACGACTTGTTGATGCTGGCAGAGTACGGGGTAAGCCCCTGAGTACACATCTGAGTAATTGTGGTTGCCCGTCATCATGTCCTACAATGTCTTTCCTCTACATGTCCTAAAAATGTGTGTACTATACATGCTGACATACATGTGTGTTTTGTTTGAATGTCCAACACAATAAGCCTGTACTGGTGGTAAACGCTCACCTAAGCTTGATGAAGCATCACTATCCATCTCTATGCCCTGAAGTCAGATCACTAAAGCAATTTTGCTTTATTTGCTGTTCAGCCAAGAGTGATGCCCTCTTGCCTGTTGATTGACAGGGCTTGTGCTGCCAAGTGACTGTATCTCAGGCTCTTCTTTTAATTGTGCTCCCCCTATATATTATCCAATATAGGAACACCATTCCTCTTACTCTTGATAGCCTGTTGATTGTTTTCACATTGGCCACCAGTTTTCAGAAGAAGTGACTATTATCTCTGGTCAGCTCCTTTCATGGGTTCTAAAATCAATGCACTGCTAAATCATTCTTCCTCTCCTTTGCTGCCATTTTCCGATTAACATAGCTTGCGGTGTTATATTCTTTCCGGATGAAGTTCTGGAAAGGTGCAAGAATGTTCAGCTATAAATTAATGTTCAATTCTGCAATGGGAACACTTCCCTTCCACTAAGGAAATTGATTTATCTTCGATTAGCCGCCCTCCAAATTAGGAGTTTCCTCCTGTCTGGCGGTCTTTCTTTGGTGTTCCCATGGTGGTGCCTCTAAAAATGGGCACTGCAATAGGAATGCCAAAACAGTCCCTTCATGGCATGAACTGAAATGTCCATGCCATGTAGGAACTGGGGTGCATGCATATAGGGGGGCACATGGTGTTCCCCCCTGCATGCACCCCACGATGCAAAGGCACAAGAGGGCCCCTTAGGGCTTCCTTTGTTTCTTCTCCACCAGGGGTTTCATGGAGGGGAACCGCCTTGAAAGCAACGGTGGAGAGGAAACTCCTAATATGGTTGGCGAGACCGCTGTGGTCCATCCAAGCATATTGATGCCTTCTGAATGCCGTAACACCACCAGGGAATGGCAGTTCCCTGGCGGCTGCAGTAGGACAATGGTGGTCTGACTGTCCTAATCGTAATGGGGTGGTCAGGAGATCACGGCTGCAATGCCCCATGAGTCTGGCGGTGCATGGACCGCCAGACTCATAATTGAGCCCTTAGTCATTTTGCTCTAAGGCTGCTACATTACCTGGCCTTAAGGGAGAGGTGGCACAGCAATGGCAGAGAGAGAAACATTGATTTGTTATGCTTATATTTTATGTGTAGATTGCTATATTTGTAGGGGTATATGGTGGGAAGGTAATACATAACTGATTTATCATTCATTATCAAGTATATAAAAGATGAATAATTATTACATATTTTAATTATATTTTAGGTGCGAGTGGCTGGATTTATATAGGTATAGGAACATAAGTTAATTAAGTAATAATTAATTTACAATTATTTCAGTTGCGGGTTGCTAGGTTTGTAGGAGTATATGGTGGGAAGGTAATTAACTAATAATCATCTATTGTAATTATTCATGTATATGTGAATATGTAGTTGAATAATAATGATGTAAAATGTGTAATAATTATTAATTTTAGTTACATTTAGGTGTGGGTTGCTGGGTGTGTAGGCTGGGAAGTAATTTAAGTAATAATTAATTAAGAATGAACTATTTATTGTTTATCAATTATGTAATTGTTTATTAATTGTGTAAATTACGTTATACTCATTTATTTCCATTATATTATAGTTGTAGGCTGCTGGATTTGTAGGGGTTTAGGGTGAAAAGTTAATTAAATATGCATTATTTTTTAATGGAAAATAAATGTATCCATTGTTGATGAGTTTTGTAATTTGAATAATTGTTGTTTATTTTATATATATATTATGTTAAGTAATTATGTTTACATTTACCCCTAGATGCATCATTGTAACATTTTGCGATTTCTTAATTGCGAAAATTAAGGAATTGCAATTAAGAAATCGCAAAATGCTATGCATCAAAAATTCACAAATTATTTTGCGATTCGGTAATTTTCCTTAATTGCGATTCACAATTTCCGAATCGCAATTAAGGAAAACCCTTCCCATTGATTCCTATGGGCCAAAAGGCCCATAGGAATCAATGGGAAGGCATTCACATTTTGCGAATTTCAATTTGCGATTCGCAAAATGTGAATGCAATTTCAAGGGTGCAGGAGGGGTTCAAAGAACCCTTCCCTGCACCCCTGAAATTGAACTGTAAGTGCAATTTACACACACACATGACCCAAGGACATGTGTGTGTGTAAATTAAACTTTCAAATATGCAACTAGTGCATGTTTGAAAGTTTTCTGTAAATTAGCATGAAGTTCAACTTCATGCTAATTTCCCCCTTCCAAATTGTGAATTCGCAATTCTAAATTAATCATGCATTGCATTTAAGAAATCGCAAAATTGCGATTTCTTAAATGCAATTGCAATTTAAGAAATCGCAATAAAATTGCAATTTCTTAAATTGCGAAAATAGCAAAATGCTTCATGCATCCCAAAAGCGGGATTTGCATTCGCAAACCGCCGAATTTTGCGATTCGCACCGTTTGCAAATGCAAAATCCCTTGATGCATCTAGGCATTAGAGTTTTAATTTTTTTCAAAATTAGTAGGTTTATTGAAGTATGGAATGTTTTTGAAATGAAGTAGTTTACACCTCCGAAGTCCAATGCTTTCTCTACTGTTGCACAGACTGGAGTGGTAATTGGTAATGTAATCCCTCTGAAGTCCTAAGATTTCCTATCTCTTGAACTCACTGAATAGGGAATATAAATTTAGCCAATCCTAAGTCCATCGCTTTCCTACTGTTTAACATACTGGAGTGGGAATAGAAAATGTAACCCCTCCGAAGTCCAACTTTTTCCCTACTGTTGCTAAGACTCGAGTGAGAATAGTACATTTAACCTCTCCAAAGTACAACACTTTTCCTACTGTTGCACATACTGACGTGGAAATAGTAATTCTTACCCCTCTGAAGACTAATGATTTTCCTGCTGTTGCACAGATTGGAGTCAGGAGAGTAAATCTTACCCTTTGAAAATCCAATGCTTTTCCTACTTGTGCACAGAGTGGAGTGGGTAAAGTCCATTTGACCCCTCCGGAGTCTAATGTTTTACCTACTGTTGCACTGACTAGAATGGGGATAGTAAATCTTACCCCTTCAAAGTCTAATGCTTTCTGTTATATCCTAAGTATTACATATATATGTAATCAGCCTAGGTCCTCCTAGCTGCTCAGCCAGAGTGAGAGATGGTGATGGAATGTTGGTGTGACTGTGATGAATGGAATGCCTTGGTGCCTGTGTGGATGAGTGGTGACAGTTGGAGATGTCAGCATCATCTCTTTGCTCACATGTCGAATTCCACAAATTAGCTTGTTGTTATGAACAGAAGTGTAAAGTTTACTAGTGTATGTGAACAGCCTGCTTTAACAAACATGTGAGACTTCGCTCACAAGAGGAATTGTTTAACAATGTATTGGTTATGATGTGGGTAAAATGAAAAGTCAAACAAGAAGTACTTGGTTCCCTTACGCAAGGATGTTTAGCATAGTAGTACTCGGGTGAGGGGTCGCTCACCGGTGGGGGACGCAGTTTAGTAGTGTTGAACTGTTAGTGGAATTGTATTTGTATTCACCATGCAACGTTAATATATTACGTGATGTCACAGTTTAACTCTGTTTAATTGGTTGGGACGTCCTAGACTCCTGGTGGGTGGTTATCACAGGTTACTCCTTACATGAGGGTGGTTCTAGTCTTGGTGGGGGTTTTTCCACCTCTGTGTATTGGGGTCACATCACATATATGGTTTTAAGTTGTGATCAATGTGTGTAACTCGCCTTGCGCTGCACGTTTTGTCTGTTTGTATGTGTGTAAGTCACCCTGCGCCTCACTTGTTGTCCTGTGTAAGTCGCCCTGCGCTTTCAGATGTTGTTGTGTGTAAGTCACCCCGTGCATCAAGTGTTGTCCTGTGTAAGTCGCCCCGCGCTTCAGATGTTGTTCTGTGTAAGTCGCCCTGCGCCTCACTGTGTCTACCCTCTATGTGGTCCATACTGTGGCACATGTGTATTTGTGGTGTTGGTTCACCCTAGTTGTTTGTTTCTGGCCTCGGGTGTTAGTCGTGGGGTGTATTCATCCTTCACTACATTACTTTCCAATGGTTTTTTGGGAAGGATGGGGTTATTGCTTGCTTGGTATTTATTATTGCTTGACAATTATATTCCTTCCCAAACGTACGCAGTGTTTGTACTCTGGCGAAGTTGCCATTAGCTGGGTTTCTTTGCGTTTTAACATTGTTTGTGACTTAATAATTTATTTAATGTTTTGATATGTCTTAATCATTTTCATGAGGGAGGATGGAGGATATTGCTGCACATTTTTATATGACATATTGTACCCATCTTTTCTTGATTTGGATTGTTCTCTCTTTTGTGATGTTTTACTTTTAGTTGCCTCCCTGAGTTATGAACATTACCATTTTCTTGCGTATAGTTCTCTTCTTTAGAATTGTAATTTTTGTTTTCATTTTAAAAGGAAAGGGATAATGTTATATCCTAAGTATTTCATTTATATGTAATCAGCCTAGATACCTCTAGCTGTTCAGCCAGAGTGAGAGATGGTAATGGAATGTTGGTGTGACTGTGAGGAATGGAATGCCTGGGGGCCTGTGTGGATGAGTGGTGAAAGCTGGAGATGGGCTGAGCAGCTAGACAGGCTGCTCCTGGCGGAACTGGTGTTGGAGATGTAGAAGCTTGTACATGGCCGAATTGAGAATGATACTACCCTGAACTGGAACCAATAAAGAAGACTTTGAAATATACAACATGGTTTCCAGAGTTTCTATGTGCAGGGTACAACACTTTCCCTACTTCAGCACAGATTGGAGTGGGAATAGTTAATCCTACCTTTTTGAAGTCCAATGCTTTTCCTACTGATGCACAGAGTTCAGTAGGAATAGTAAATTTCACCCCTCTGAAGTCCAACGCTTTCCCTACTGTTGCTTAGACTGGAGTGGGAATAACAAATGTAACATCTCCAAAGTCCAATGCTTTCCTTACTGTTGCACATATCGAATGGGAATAGTAAATCTTACCCCTCTGAAGACCAACGCTTTCCTTACTGTTGCACAGACTGGAGTGGAAATAGTGAATGTAATAGTGAATGTAACCCCCCTGCAGTCCAATGCTTTTCCAACTGGTGCACAGAGTCGAGTGGGAATAGTAAATGTCCTCCCGACGAATCGAACCCGTTCCCACGGTTGCTTAGACTGGAGTGGGAAAAGTACATTTTAATCATCCAAAGTTCAAAGCTTTGCATACTTTTCCACAGACTGGAGTGGGGATAGTGAATCTGACCCGTCCGAAGTCCAACACTTTCCCTACTGTAGCACAGATTGGAATAGGAATAGTAAATCCTACCTTTTTGAAGTCAAATGCTTTTCCTACTGTTGCTTATACTGGAGTGGGAATAACAAATGTAACCTCTCCAAACTCCTTGGCCCCACTCAGGGCCTCCTTGAATGCCACTGCAGGATTGATTACGGGTACAAAAAAGAATGAACACATATCCCCAGGACTAAGAACTCTAAATTGGTGCCCTTCGAAGCAAGAATACAGCTAAAGTTTGCGTGTTTCGCACATAAAGCCCTCCACTCCAAATACCCCGGTTTCCTGTCTCAAAAGCTTGAACTAACAGGAGGGGGTAGATCATCAAGAAGTGTGAATTCTCTCCTATTGAAACCTCTGACCTTTCGCAAAACGAGAATGAGGCTCAGAGTTTTCGCTGGCTCGGCACCCTAGATCTGGAACTCCCTCCCACCAGAAGTCTGCAGATTCCCCCACTCAGCTGCCTTCAAACATGAAGTAAAAATTATCCTAATGAACAAGTTCTTGCTCTAAATGGTCGTAGATCATCTGCTTTCTCAATGACCCCTACTACACTCCTTTTGGCCTAACAATTGTCAAGTGCTGGGTTGTCTGTTACACCCTATTATGCATTGTTTGTTCTCCTCCTGGTGCATTCTTATTATTTAATATGTTATTCTCTGTTACCCCCTTGTAATCACCCCTCCTACTATGTTCTTCCCTTCCATATGTGAAGCGCTGTGATACCTTTCAAGGTCATGTTTGGCTATACAAAACTTTTTAAATAAATAAATAAAAAATAAAAAGTACAACGCTTTCCCTACTGTTGCTTAGACTGGAGTGGGAATAACAAATTTAACCTCTCCAAAGTCTAATGCTTTCCATACTGTTGCACATATTGAAGTGGGAGTAGTAAATCTTACCCCTCTGAAGACCAATGCTTTCCCTACTGCTGCAGAGACTGGAGTGGGAATGTAACCCCCCCAAAGTCCAATGCTTTACCAACTGGTGCTCAGAATGGAGTGAGAATTATAAATGTCACCCCTCCGACGTCTAACACTTTCCCTACTGTTGCTTAGACTGGAGTGGGAATAGTAAATTTAACCTCATCAAAGTCCAACGTTTTCCTTATTGTTGCACATACTGAAGAGGGAAAAGTAAATCTTACCCCTCTGAGGACCAATGCTTTCTCTACTGTTGCAGAGACTGGACTTGGAATAGTAAATCTTACCTCTTCCAAGTCCAACGCTTTTCCTACTGTTGCTCAGACTGGAGTGGAATAGTAAATTTAACCGGTCTGAAGTCCAATGCTTTCCCTAATTTTGCACACTCTGGAGTGGGGATAGTGAATCTTACCCCTCCGAAGTCTAGCGCTTTCCCTACTGTAGCACAGATTGGAGTGGAAATAGTAAATCTTACCTTTTCGAAGTCCAATGCTTTTCCTACCGGTGCACAGTGTTAAGTGGAAATAGTTAATTTCACCCCAAGGAAGTCTAACACTTTCCCTGCTGTTGCTCAGACCGGAGTGGGAATAGTAAATGTAACCTCTTCAAAGTCCAACGCTTTCCCTACTGTTGTACATACTGACGTGGGAATAGTACATTTTACACCTCCGAAGACCAACACTTTCCCTACTTTTGCAGAGACTGGAGTAGGAATAGTTTGTCTTACCTGTCAGAAGTCCAACGCTTTTCATACTGTTGCACACACTGGATTGGAAATAGTAAATGTAACCCTTCCAAAGACCAACACTTTCCCTACTGTTGCACAGACTGGAGTGGTAATAGAAAATTTAACACCACGAAGTACTATGCATTCCCTACAGTTGCGCAGACGGGATTGGGAATAGTAAATGTTACCCCTTTGGAGTCCAGTGTTTTCTCTACTGTTGTGCTGCTCCTAATTTTGTTAAATATTTTTTTATAGTTTAAATTTGTTTATATTTTTATTTGTTTTTAAAGTTTTATAATATTTTTTGCAAATATGTTTTTAGTGTTTTTAAATGTTTCTATTTAATTTATTTGGTAATATATTTAATGTTGTAGAATTGAATTGTTAATTTTTAGATTTGTGTGATATATATATGTATGTGCTTAGTATAGTAGTTACTATTATATAATGGAAAATATATATTTTGATAATTGTGTTACATTATTTGCATTGAGTGTGTGTGTGTGTGTGTGTATATATATATATATATATATACACACACACATTTATGTGTTTCTATAAGCATATATTTCTATATAGAATTACATATTAGTGAGATTTATTTAATCTACATTATATTAATAGCATGTATCAAAAAACTGATTTATGACTTTAAACTATCTATACATTTATATATGTACATATATAGATATATATTAAGAAACAATATGTGTGTATGATTTTTTTAACAATATTCATATGAAACCATATTTTTTAATAGTTTTGTACTTAACATTATGAGGATAGGAAATCGAAAGTTTTGTAAATAATATTTGTGGCACAATATTTCTGTTACACAATATTGTTGATTCCAATATTATGTCAGTGATCTGAAAAAAAGAATGTTTGCTCAGATTCAACCATTGTAACATTGGACAAGGTTTGTTTGCAATGCCAACAGCTGTCAAGGTTCAGGAAAGAATTCATGGGGGCTGAGGCACAGATTCTTCCACTTCCACAACAGATTTCGGATTCACACACAAAGGGCAGCATTAGGATGGCGGGCAGATCGCCCCCGCCGGGCCGGCGATAGTCACCGCCAGCCCAGCAGGCGCGATCTGCCAACCATCCTAGCAGCAAAGACCCCCCGCCATATTACAATGGCTGAGGCGTCCACGGCGGATGGAAAGACCGTCAGCTTTCCGTCCACCGCTTTTCCAGGCGGAAAAGGGTTTAATATGGTGGCGGTGTCTGTTAGACACTGCCATCCATATTACAATCTGGGCAGGAACATGCCTGCCGCCCCAGAAATTTGGGAACAAAACGGAGTTTGGTCCTGGGACAGAGGAGCAGCTGGACCTAATACAACTGGAAAAGAGAATATGCTGGCCCTCAAACCACTTTTTCTCACAATTTTTGTGAATACAAACAGACAAAATTATTTTGTTTGTATGGGTGAATTTATTTTACCCTTTTCATAAGTTTTTAGTCTTTTTATAAGAACATTTTTTCATGGGTGAGAAAAGGCACAAGAATACTAACATTTACAATATTTACAGCTCACATGCACACAACTTTCATACCACTATAACAACTGACATATATACAAGTAATCCACAAATCTATACATACTATATACACAAGCTTCTTTTGAGAAAGAAAATCAGTTAAACAACCACAAATAATAATTCTTTGTGGAGAATCAAATTATTATGACGCCCAAACAGGGTCAAACAACAAAAAAGGCAACAAGAAAATAGATTTCGGATTCAACAGTTAGTTCAGATTAGTGAATCAATAACATCAGAATGTTAAACCAGGGATGCCTATTTTGCTGTTATTTGCCAACGCGTTTCGAATCTGAGTCAAAGCTCAGATTCTCCTCAGGGCTCTTTAAATGTGGATTCTGAAAAAGAGAGATGAAGCTTGCTTTAGCCACTATTCATAAAACCATTTTCGTCCCCTAACTGAAGAGATTATTATAGCTTTTACCTTAGTAATGGAAGGCGCGGTCCCGCGGTGCCATTTTTCAGATAAGGGCTTTAGTATAGGCAGAGGTTCTGTTCAAAAAAATTATGATGGTTAACAACCATCCAGAGACACACAGTAAAAGTGGCTCCAACCCTTCAAAGCATAAAGGTCATACCTTTCAATGTGACAAGCAGTGAAGCTACTGTATCCTTGAACGCTGTGCTTATTTCCGCTGTTCAGGCAGGGCTGCTGCAGCCTGGAACATATAAACACGAGCGGCACTAAGTACATGTAAATTAGTGGTTTTACAATGACGAGTTAGACGGTGGGTAGAAGTGAAACCGTACCTGGCAATTATGTATCCTAGCCCAAGAGTTGCTGCTCCACCAGCCTGTAGCTCCTTAGTTAGCGTGCGGGCGGCGGGCAGGGACCTCAGAACGATATTCCCAAAAGTCGGTGTTAATCACGCTGGTTTCTGGGGAAAGTTCAAGTAAAATATTTAGCGCTAAGCGCATAGACTAACCCCTCTAGGTAACCGATTGTGGCGCACAGGTACTAACCTTCCTCTCCTACTAGTGCATCAGGAAATGCGAACCCATTGGTGGACCACCACCATGTGAGCTTCCTACTTGATGACTACCTAACGCTAGACATTATGGTCATTGTAGTGACTCAGAGATTATTTTACAAACGCGAAACTTCTGATAAAGAATTAAGCCCCGTTTGAGTGCTATTAAATTTTAGTATCAGATATGCTTCTTTTTTTAGAAGCATTTGTTCACTGTTAGTGCCAGAACTCAATTGGTTCAGGTTGAACAGCACAGTCCATTTGAACTCATATTCCCCATGTCTATTGTCAATGAAATGTTGGACAAGTGGCGCTGTGAGTACTTTGTTCTTAATGCGTGACCTATGTTGTGTCATGCGTGTGTTTACTTGCTGATTGGTCTTTCCAATGTAAATTTTCGGGCAAGAACAAACAATGGCATAAACCACATTTTTGGTTCTACAATTAGTGAAATTAGAGTGGGTCCACATGGTCGTCATGTGTTGAAAGATTTTCCCTTCTATAGTTGTGTCACATGCGACACAATTCCCGCATCTATGGTGTCCCTCAACCGGTTTTAGGCCCCATTTCGACAATAAGTCGTTCTTTGGTTTTGTTATTCTGATATCTGCCCTAACTAGTTGCTGGCCAATATTTTGGTTTTTTCTGAAAGCAAATATTGGACGGGGGAAGGGTATTTCTAATTCTTCTAACAAATGCCAGTGTTTCAGGACCATTTGTCTTATTTTGTGAGTTTCAGCACAGAATGTCGTAACGCAGACCAGACTCTCTAATTCACGCTTGATTTTGGTTTCGAAGAGGCATTCTCTGGGTGTGTATCGTGCCCTCTTGTAGGAGTGTTTTAATAACTTTTTGGGGTATCCCCTCTGCTGTAACTCATCACAAAAATATTGGCCATGTTGTTCAAATTGTTCAACCTCTGAGCAATTTCTCCAAATACGGAGTAGTTGCCCATAGGGCAAATTAGCCCTTAGATTTCGAGGGTGTGAGCTGCCATAGTGAAGGATGGTGTTTTTGTCCGTTGCCTTCTTATGCAATGAAGATTTCAAGCTTCCTCCCACATTTTTTATTTCCACGTCCAAAAACGTCATTTTGACGTTACTTGAATCAAGTGAAAAATGAATATCCGGGTGTCGTAAATTAAGCCAGTGGTGAAAGTCAATCAAGTCTGTGTGGCTCCCCTGCCACAGGAGCCACACGTCGTCGATGTAACGATACCACTGCTTTATGTGTTGCATGTAAGGGTTATTCGTATCGACCAATTTTCTCTCGTATTCGGCCATGTACAGGACCGCCATTTCCGGAGCATAAGGGCACCCCATCGCGGTGCCTTAATCTGCATGAAGAAGTCGTTATCAAAACGGAAATAATTTTTTTTCAGGGTTATTTCTGCCAGTCTAAGTATGAAAGACGTTGGGACTCTGTGGGTCTCTCTCTGGAGTCTAGATAGAATTCGATAACCTCTAGCGCTTCCTCTTGCGGAATTTGTGTGTAGAGGGACGTCACGTCCATGGTGACCATTAGTTGTGATGTGTCATCGAAAACAGTGTCCTCAACTTTTGTCAAAAAATCAGTGGTGTCACGGAGGTAAGCTTTGACTTTAACTACAAAAGGCTTAAGGAAAAAATCAACAAATTTGGACAATGGCTCTAAACATGAATCACACCCCGAGACAATTGGACGTCCCGGGGGATCAGACAGATTTTTATGGATCTTGGGCAAAAAGTATGCCACCGGGGTCCTTGGAAATTTTTTAATCAGAAACTCACTTTCTTTAGAACCCAAGAACCCACTTTCTTTGCCAGTTTGTACCACCTCTAGGATTAAGGACTGTATTTGTTGTAGAGGGTCTTCTGTCAATTTACGGTACCATTCCTGGTTGTTAACTTGGGACAACCTTCAGCCAAATATTTATCCCTTGGCCAAATAACCACTGCACCGCCCTTATCGGCTTGCTTTATGACCACAGAAGAATCTGTCTTAAGATTTTGTATGGCGGTTCTTTGCCCCTTGGTAATATTTGGTTTAACAAATTTCTGTTGATTTTCCAATTTGTTAATAGATGACAGGAGGATTTGTTCAAATGCCTGGACTTGTTTCAGAATGTTCTGGGTGGGTACGAAAGTGGATTTATTCCTCAGGCCCGTAGTTTCCATGATACTGCTGGAGGGTTGGTTAGCAAAAAATGCTTTGAGTCGAATTTTCCGACAGAATTCTATCGCTTCCAACTTTATTTTGGTGAAATCTGTCCGTCTTGTGGGGACAAATTTAAGCCCCAGATTCAAGACTGACTCTTCGTCTTTTGATAATGTCCTAGCTGATAAGTTCACTATAGTAGATGGATTTTCTATGACTTGCAGTAGTTAGTAGTGGGTAGAAGTGAAACCGTACCTGGCAATTATGTATCCTAGCCCAAGAGTTGCTGCTCCACCAGCCTGTAGCTACTTAGTTAGCGTGCGGGCGGCGGGCAGGGACCTCAGAACGATATTCCCAAAAGTCGGTGTTAATCACGCTGGTTTCTGGGGAAAGTTCAAGTAAAATATTTAGCGCTAAGCGCATAGACTAACCCCTCTAGGTAACCGATTGTGGCGCACAGGTACTAAACTTCCTCTCCAACTAGTGCATCAGGAAATGCGAACCCATTGGTGGACCACCACCATGTGAGCTTCCTACTTGATGACTACCTAACGCTAGGCATTATGGTCATTGTAGTGACTCCAAAGCTCTTTTAGAAAAAATTGACAAAGAGATACAGTCTTTTAAAGACATCACCATAAACAACAAGACAGAGCAGTTCGAAAGAGACTCTAAGGCCTTCACATTAGAAAGGGCTTACCCCTTCTTGAAGGACGATTATTACTCCCAATCAGAATCCCGAGGAGCACTTAACAATTTCCAAGGAAGATCTAGGAATAGATTTAAAACTTTCTCAGAAACCTCGTCCTCAGAATCATCCGGTTCGGACTCAAGAGGTGGAAATAAAAAACAAAATCCTTTTTTAGAGAAAGGACAGCAGTCAAAGGTAAGGTTCAAACCGCAATGGGAAATGCGAACCCGGAGGAACTACTACAAGTCATAGAAAATCCATCTACTATAGTGAACTTATCAGCTAGGACATTATCAAAAGACGAAGAGTCAGTCTTGAATCTGGGGCTTAAATTTGTCCCCACAAGACGGACAGATTTCACCAAAATAAAGTTGGAAGCGATAGAATTCTGTCGGAAAATTCGACTCAAAGCATTTTTTGCTAACCAACCCTCCAGCAGTAACATGGAAACTACGGGCCTGAGGAATAAATCCACTTTCGTACCCACCCAGAACATTCCGAAACAAGTCCAGGCATTTGAACAAATCCTCCTGTCATCTATTAACAAATTGGAAAATCAACAGAAATTTGTTAAACCAAATATTACCAAGGGGCAAAGAACCGCCATACAAAATCTTAAGACAGATTCTTCTGTGGTTATAAAGCAAGCCGATAAGGGCGGTGCGGTGGTTATTTGGCCAAGGGATAAATATTTGGCTGAAGGTTGTTCCCAAGTTAACAACCAGGAATGGTACCGTAAATTGACAGAAGACCCTCTACAACAAATACAGTCCTTAATCCTAGAGGTGGTACAAACTGGCAAAGAAAGTGGGTTCTTGGGTTCTAAAGAAAGTGAGTTTCTGATTAAAAAATTTCCAAGGACCCCGGTGGCATACTTTTTGCCCAAGATCCATAAAAATCTGTCTGATCCCCCGGGACGTCCAATTGTCTCGGGTGTGATTCATGTTTAGAGCCATTGTCCAAATTTGTGGATTTTTCCTTAAGCCTTTTGTAGTTAAAGTCAAAGCTTACCTCCGTGACACCACTGATTTTTTGACAAAAGTTGAGGACACTGTTTTCGATGACACATCACAACTAATGGTCACCATGGACGTGACGTCCCTCTACACACAAATTCCGCAAGAGGAAGCGCTAGAGGTTATCGAATTCTATCTAGACTCCAGAGAGAGACCCCACAGAGTCCCAACGTCTTTCATACTTAGACTGGCAGAAATAACCCTGAAAAAGAATTATTTCCGTTTTGATAACGACTTCTTCATGCAGATTAAGGGCACCGCGATGGGGTGCCCTTATGCTCCGGAAATGGCGGTCCTGTACATGGCCGAATACGAGAGAAAATTCGTCGATACGAATAACCCTTACATGCAACACATAAAGCAGTGGTATCGTTACATCGAGGACGTGTGGCTCCTGTGGCAGGGGAGCCACACAGACTTGATTGACTTTCACCACTGGCTTAATTTACGACACCCGGATATTCATTTTTCACTTGATTCAAGTAACGTCAAAATGACGTTTTTGGACGTGGAAATAAAAAATGTGGGAGGAAGCTTGAAATCTTCATTGCATAAGAAGGCAACGGACAAAAACACCATCCTTCACTATGGCAGCTCACACCCTCGAAATCTAAGGGCTAATTTGCCCTATGGGCAACTACTCCGTATTCGGAGAAATTGCTCAGAGGTTGAACAATTTGAACAACATGGCCAATATTTTTGTGATGAGTTACAGCAGAGGGGATACCCCAAAAAGTTATTAAAACACTCCTACAAGAGGGCACGATACACACCCAGAGAATGCCTCTTCGAAACCAAAATCAAGCGTGAATTAGAGAGTCTGGTCTGCGTTACGACATTCTGTGCTGAAACTCACAAAATAAGACAAATGGTCCTGAAACACTGGCATTTGTTAGAAGAATTAGAAATACCCTTCCCCCGTCCAATTTTTGCTTTCAGAAAAAACAAAAATATTGGCCAGCAACTAGTTAGGGCAGATATCAGAATAACAAAACCAAAGAACGACTTATTGTCGAAATGGGGCCTAAAACCGGTTGAGGGACACCATAGATGCGGGAATTGTGTCGCATGTGACACAACTATAGAAGGGAAAATCTTTCAACACATGACGACCACGTGGACCCACTCTAATTTCACTAATTGTAGAACCAAAAATGTGGTTTATGCCATTGTTTGTTCTTGCCCGAAAATTTACATTGGAAAGACCAATCAGCAAGTAAACACACGCATGACGCAACATAGGTCACGCATTAAGAACAAAGTACTCACAGCGCCACTTGTCCAACATTTCATTGACAATAGCCATGGGGAATATGAGTTCAAATGGACTGTGCTGTTCAACTCGAACCAATTGAGTTCTGGCACTAACAGTGAACAAATGCTTCTAAAAAAAGAAGCATATCTGACACTAAAATTTAATAGCACTCAAACGGGGCTTAATTCTTTATCAGAAGTTTCGCGTTTGTAAAATAATCTCTGAGTCACTACAATGACCATAATGCCTAGCGTTAGGTAGTCATCAAGTAGGAAGCTCACATGGTGGTGGTCCACCAATGGGTTCGCATTTCCTGATGCACTAGTTGGAGAGGAAGGTTAGGACCTGTGCGCCACAATCGGTTACCTAGAGGGGTTAGTCTATGCGCTTAGCGCTAAATATTTTACTTGAACTTTCCCCAGAAACCAGCGTGATTAACACCGACTTTTGGGAATATCGTTCTGAGGTCCCTGCCCGCAGCCCGCACGCTAACTAAGGAGCTACAGGCTGGTGGAGCAGCAACTCTTGGGCTAGGATACATAATTGACAGGTACGGTTTCACTTCTACCCACCGTCTAACTTGTCATTGTAAAACCACTAATTTACATGTACTTAGTGCCGCTCGTGTTTATATGTTCCAGGCTGCAGCAGCCCTGCCTGAACAGCGGAAATAAGCACAGCGTTCAAGGATACAGTAGCTTCACTGCTTGTCACATTGAAAGGTATGACCTTTATGCTTTGAAGGGTTGGAGCCACTTTTACTGCGTGTCTCTGGATGGTTGTTAACCATCATAATTTTTTTGAACAGAACCTCTGCCTATACTAAAGCCCTTATCTGAAAAATGGCACAGCGGGACCGCGCCTTCCATTACTAAGGTAAAAGCTGTAATAATCTCTTCAGTTAGGGGACGAAAATGGTTTTATGAATAGTGGCTAAAGCAAGCTTCATCTCTCTTTTTCAGAATCCACATTTAAAGAGCCCTGAGGAGAATCTGAGCTTTGACTCAGATTCGAAACGCGTTGGCAAATAACAGCAAAATAGGCATCCCTGGTTTAACATTCTGATGTTATTGATTCACTAATCTGAACTAACTGTTGAATCCGAAATCTATTTTCTTGTTGCCTTTTTTGTTGTTTGACCCTGTTTGGGCGTCATAATAATTTGATTCTCCACAAAGAATTATTATTTGTGGTTGTTTAACTGATTTTCTTTCTCAAAAGAAGCTTGTGTATATAGTATGTATAGATTTGTGGATTACTTGTATATATGTCAGTTGTTATAGTGGTATGAAAGTTGTGTGCATGTGAGCTGTAAATATTGTAAATGTTAGTATTCTTGTGCCTTTTCTCACCCATGAAAAAATGTTCTTATAAAAAGACTAAAAACTTATGAAAAGGGTAAAATAAATTCACCCATACAAACAAAATAATTTTGTCTGTTTGTATTCACAAAAATTGTGAGAAAAAGTGGTTTGAGGGCCAGCATATTCTCTTTTCCTGCCGCCCCAGAAAGGCATGCGGAATCTGCTTGCGGGGGCCATTGCGGGCCCCCAGGGACTCTGGGGGGTGGGGGTGTAGTGTAGTTCCTATATTCCCAATAGGCTCTGTGCATTGGAATAATATATCCTATAGATTAGACGTAGGTTTGAGGTCGACTAGGTCTCTATCGAATATACTAGACTTAATTGTGTGTGCCAACTAGCTCAGAGGTCACTAGAAACTTTCTCGAATTGACAAGCAGGGATTAATCTCTGACAACCGCATAAACATGACAACTTTTGAGTCGTGGAAACATTAGATAGATAGTTCACTCAGTCAATCGTGCATGCTTTGTTTCACTGGAGGTGCAGAGAAAGTAGAAAGACAGGCATTTTCAATGAAAGGATTTATTGAACAGTCTTCTTTCTCAAGCATAAGAAATGAACTGCTACAATCGTAACACAGTTTGTAAAATATAATGCGTTCAGTATAAATAGTAGAATAAAATAATACTGTAAGAGCATTGTATGGTTTCTAAACCATATAGAAATACATACATAAATACCAGAGGTTAAAAGTACTCAATTGAGACTTCTAAAATCCGCCTACCCTGGTGTACCTAACCTAAGCTTAGTACGAGGGAAGAAGTAAGTGAGTTGTAGCATAAATGTAGTAGTCTTTGCCAAGAATCTGCACAAGATTTGTCTAAGGGTCTAATCAGCTCCGTACCTTAGTTTAGAATGGAGAAGGCTGGTCTCGGGACTCGATTTCCCAACAACCCGCACAGGTAGCTTGGAAACACTTTAGCTGAATTTCTCGGCAGGAGAAAAGACAGCGTCTCTCTCAGTGCGTCTGCTGAAGGGTCCGCTTCCTTCAGCACTTGCTGTAGCAGGGCGCGTCGGGCAAGTAGATAGTCAAACTGCTACAAACCACCGTGTGTTTGCTAGGGCGAGTGTGGGCATATTTATACATTGAGGGTGCCGAGTTTGACGTACAGTTGGACATAAAAACGTCCTCAAAGAATCTCAGTTCTTTGAAAACTCCATGAGTTCTTGGACAAATCAATATTCAAGCAAGGGGAAGTCCCCCTCTGCTGAAGCTGAGTTTTCCAAGAAATCATTGTGGGGTTTCGGAACTAGTGGAAGTAGCCCTGCCGTATTTGGACTGCATGAGCTATGCCTAAATATGGTTATGATTTCTATACCTATATAAGGATATGGTGATTAATACCTATATAAGGGCATGAATCGGGAAACTTACAATAGAGTCCTATATTAATACATAACTCCCAGTCCACGCTATTATGTTCATCTAAGAGTAAACACTAAAACATATAGTCTAGAGCATGTGTTTACAACCCCAAAAAATCATATAAAATGCATTTTGAAATGGTTGCACACGAAACAATGAGCATTTTTGGAAAGTACACATTTAAAGGAAATGAATTTATTGTAAGCATATGATATGATATTCACAATGCTAATGAATCATGAAAATTACATTTATGAAATGGCTCTTAAGTACAAAAGAAAAAGGTTGAGACCATCCCATAGCAGAATATACAAACTGTTTTTGTTTGTGGATTATTCTAATATTGTTTCTAGGAAGTGTTCAAAGAATTCTTGTTCTCTAAGAATAGTTCTACTTTAAGCAGATTACTTTTGTGCCAGAGTTCAAAGTTTGGAAAAAAGTCAAATCAAATCGTAGAAAAAATACAGTTCCCAAGTTAGAAGCTTTTGTTTTTGAAAAAAGTAAAGGTCAAATTTCAGAGTTCGAAAGGACGCTGTGTGCTAATTTTCAAAAGTTATTCTTGGTGTCAGAAGAAAACATTAAGTCATCTAGGCTGGAAAAGAAATCGTCTATCACAGTAAATGAAAGTTCGACTACTTCATTAAGAAGGTCAGTTGTGCACATATGTGAAGCATCACCGTCAGTGTTGGTTGCCGCGTTAGCAATGTTCATAGCAGATGGTACCTGTGTGCATGTTGATCCGCATATCTCACCTCCAGTTAGATTTGCCGGTGAGATCTCAATGAATGCCGTCATCAGGATTGGTAGCCGCTGGGGGCAACACAACAATTCCACGTGAAATACCAAGGATGGTGTGATTGAGTGGAGGCTCGAGACTATGGATCGGATATGGAGAAGCATGTGTAAGGGAGAGAAACGTGCGCTACTGAATTAGCAAAAATAAGGAATGGGCGTATTTCACGCGGAAATACAGACCTACAACCATCCATGACTGTCGGCTTACCCCACACCCTCAGCAGGAGTAAGTTTGGCTAATATGTGCCACTATTGGTTTTTTAACCTTTCGTACCAGCAGTGTTGTATATGTCTCATAATCCTTTTCCATTTACAGTGGATACAGGTCAAGGATGGGATCCCTGTAAGTCTTTTATTTCACTTTAAATCTCACGGTACCACAATTGCACTACCCTCAAGTCAGGCAGACGTCCTTACAGGTACAATGTATTCCTATCTGCCACTGCCTCCTTACTATATGACATTCTGATTTTGACAGCCCACAAGCTAACACACACTTATTACACTTTATAGGTGCCCCCTATTGAACAGTCCTGATGAGACCTGTTACCTTAGCCAGGTCGAAACGTCGTCGACAAAGAGACAGACCCTTTTGCAACAGTTATTCATCCACTTTAACTGCTGTACTCCAATTGTATATACATGTTACTTGGCCATCTCTTTTTACCGAAAATGTACAAATAAAACCTTATGTTGTCTATAAATTATTTTGGTTCAACTTTTGAAGTTTAGGTTCTTTTTGGCTTAATTCACTTGGGACATGCTATCACGATTTTTGATTACATATGTGTTTATAATGCATTTGAAATTTTGTATAACTGGTTGAAATATTTTTACATAAATGAATTATACATTCATACCGAGTATATGCAGTTTCTTTGTCTTGACATCCGCATCAATTACCCCCATCGCCATTGTGCGTTAGCCTTATCATAAATGAGTTTTTACTATTACGCAGGAGCCATTGTTTTTCTTGTTAAATACCTTCACCCAGGCTCCAAGTGAGTAGGGTTCCCTTGTTTCCTTCCCATGTTGTAGCATTAGCAAGTTCTGTTCCATTATGTCTATGGCAGATGATACAATGTATGTATGTATGTATTGGCATACTTATATAGCGCAATAGCTGTCACCCAATGGGCATCCTGGCGCTTAGACTGTTATGACACATACATGATGTTTCCAGCTACCGATCCATTTACATTATTCTAGGGAACAGATATGTTTTTAAGGCTTTCTTAAAGGAAGGGAGGTCATCCAGACCCCTCAAAACCAACGGAAGGGAATTCCACAGTCTCGCTGCGGTGAACCTGAAAGACCGACCACCCATCCGGGACCTCAGAATCTTGGGCACTACTACCAAGTAGGCAGAGGCCGAACGGAGTGATCTGGACGGGGTGTACCAAGAGAATAAGTCCTGCAAAGGGGACGGACCTTGTCTGTGAAGAGCCCTAAAAACCAAGCACAAAGCTTTAAAGTCAATCCGCTGATGCACTGGCAGCCAGCGCAGGTCCCTGAGTGCCATGGCAGAAGAGTCAGAGCGTTGGCGCGAAAGTGCTAGTTTGGCGGCAAAATTCTGTACACGCTGCAATTTTCCCACCAAAGTAGCAGGCGCCCACAGAAGTAGCGTGTTACAGTAGTCAAGCCTACTTAAAATTATGCTCCGTACTACCTCTGGTCTAACCTGTACAGGGAGCATGGTGAAGATCTTCCGCAGCGAGCAGAGCAGTGCCATACAAGTGGCCACCGTTTTATTCACTGATACGTCTAGCTGCAAGCTGGAGCTAAACATCACCCCCAGGTTTCGAACGGATTCAACAGGCAAGCTGGTACCTTGGAAGTCAGGAGGCCAAAAATCCTGTGGAAGAGGCCTAGGGGTATGATCCATGGAGCAGTGCAGCACCTTGGTTTTGGAGCTGTTAAATTGCAGGGAGTTGTGGCCTAACCATTCTGCCGTGGTGATCATACAGCGATGGAAGATCTCCTGTGACACAGCCTCCCTACCCTCAAACAAGAAGATAAGTTGAGTGTCGTCGGCATAATTGGTGACTGCTATGCCAAAGGATTTTATCAGCTTGATCAGGGGGCGGAGGTAAAGATTGAATAGAATGGGGCTGATGGCCGACCCCTGAGGCACGCCCTGTCCAACCCTCCTGATGTTATATTTAAATGGTGGCAGGGCTACCACCTGGTGCCTGTTATCAAGATAAGACACCAGCCAATCGAGGGCCAGGCCAGATACACCAACCTCCGCCAGTCTCCTGATCAAGATCGCGTGGCTGACCATATCGAACGCGGCCGACATATAGAGCAGCACTAGAAAGGCTGCTCGACCCTGGTCGGCACGCGTCCGAAGGTCATCAAGGACAGTCACCAATGCCGATTCTGTCCCATGGGCTGGTCTAAAGCCAAACTGTTCAAAGAATAAATTCTGGACGACAGAGTTGTTAACCCATTGTCAACTACAGAGAGTGATTTCTCTAAATTAATACAATCAATTTCTCGTATTCTTTCAGCTGTTTCCATTTGCGTGACTTTCTAAGCTTCATTGTAAGCAGCGTATATACCGGCGTATATGAAACGTTTATGACGTGGATTATGAGGTCCAAGTAAGAATGATCATAAATCAACGCCATCTTTAAGCAAAGATAAGTGTTGTTTTATTTCCGGGAGTGTGGATTTCTGTAGCCATTCAGGGCATAGTTTTCCTACACTACAAGTTGTTGTCTTTGATTATATCTTGGATCTGGCCGAGTTACTGTGAACCCTTGTGTTTTGTTCAGGTATCTATATTGACAGTTATTCGTGTCTGTGGGCCAGATTAACCATTTTTTCCATTCAGGATTTGTTCTGTTCTGTTGTAAAATATAATTTACGTCTGCCTCCTCATCTGAAGTTAAATTAATATCAAGTGTGGGCTTAGGTATGGACGGTTTGTTTAAATCTTTAATCTTAGCAATGCCAGGACAAGATGTCTGTTGAACAGTGTCATTTAAGAACATCATTTGTTCTGGGATGATGCAGGCTCTGAGCAATGCTTCTAATCCTGGTACCTGCCAGTCCGTTGTGCCCCAAACAGTTTTGTCTCAATGTTGTCTTTCCAAAATTCAAAACCTAAGATGGAAAATTGAGCATAAAAGGCAGCAGAATAAATTTTTTAGTGTTTGTCAACATACTTTTCATGCCTGTCTTATTCACATTTTTAAAGTAAAAACTTTGTGTGTTTGTAAAATTAAAACATTTGAAGTATGGACATTTTCTAAGAAACGTCTTAGAACTACCTTTTGGAGGAGTCGGACAATGTTCCCATTGATTATAAGTTAAAAAATTTCTAGGGTTTGCAGATTTATGCAAGTAATGATTAAAACCATACATTTCTTCATATTTTGATGAACCTTCTAAGTATTCATGTTTTTTAAATATTGCTGACATTTCTAAGTATGCCATCATGTTATTAACAGTCTCAAAGTTCCAATCATCAGAAAATGTGCTAGGTGAGACGAAGTCACTCAAGAAAACCTTAAATTGAGGTGGAATCTTTAGCAGTTCAAGAGGGACATAAATATCATAATCAGTTGTATCCCATGCTATTCCACCAGGTGGTGGGACCGCTTTGATGCTTACTGATGACATGTCTCGTTGTTCATGATGAGATGATTTGTGTGGCTTCAGGAGCAAGTTGATGTTCTTACTTGCTGTGTCCATTTTAATGTGCTTTCCATCTATTAGCTTTCCCAAACTTAACACAAGAATGAGCCATAGCAGGAGATAAAGTACACCTAACACAATCCAAAGATCAACACAAGGTGAAACCAGATATGTATTTGTAAGCTCTTGACCAAGTTCCTTTACTTTTCCATTGAAAGTTTTGTTTGCTGGCATAGTTTCAGGTTCACTGGGATCCTCAGAAAAGTTATCGAAGTTGATAAAATAGCCAGAGGCAGTTCTGTCAATTGTTGGTATCGCATCCGGATTCTTTGAAATCGCTGGAGTTGCTTGTTCCCTAGACTTGTTTGTATAGTCAGAAGCTACATCATTGTAGAGGGAGTTTCTTGATGAACTGTTATTTGGGTTTCAAGAGGTACAGGTTCCATGGCTTTATTGCATAGTCCTTCTTTTCTCACTGCAGGTTTATCAAAGGTGAGAAGTCTTTCAGTTTGAACCTCTTGGATAGTAGCAAGATTTGGTCGTCTGCTACATCTTGGGAGTCCACTGAGCCTACTACTTATTATTGGCCTCATGGTGGGGCTTTACTAGGTCAATTGTCACAGATCTGTTCTCCTTTTTTCTAGCAAGGGGCGGCAGTAGTACTGTTCTTGATCCGTGGATTGCTAATACAGGTACTAGTTTTCTGTAAAAAGGCCCAAATTCTTTCTTGTCGGCTATTTTCTCCCTGACCAGATCCCCAATCTTTGGAAAACAGACAGGTCTTGCTGGGACTGGGGTTTTTTCTTCAGTGGTCATTTGTTTTTCGCTGGTATTGCTTAGACTTCTTCTTGTTTCATTTAAGTCCTGTTTGATATCAAAGGGTTTTTGTTCCACCACTGAAGTGTGAGGATTGAGATCTTCAACCAACCAACATTCTAGTACCAAAAAGAATTTCATATGGAGTGATACCACCCGGAGAATTTCTTGGCAGGTTATTAAGACTACGTTGGACATTTATTAGATGTTTCACCCACCCATCACCCGAACCTAATACCCTAGCTGTTAAAGATTGCTACAGTTTTTTCTGTTCATAACCAAATTTCCCTCAGGATGGAATGAACTCGAAAATCGCGATGCAACGCCCAAGCTGGCCATGGCCTCCTTGTAAGCCCTAGAGCTAAACGCAGGACCCTGGTCAGAATGTAGCGTGCCGATTGCGTATGTGCCGATAAAGACTCGCAAATCTTTTATAACAGTTTGGGCGTCAGCCTAACGCTGAGGCCACATCCAAATGAATCTCGTGCATGAATCCACTGCAACCATGATGTATTTATAGTTGCCATTCCTTTGTAAGGCACCACAGTGGTCCAGGTAAACACATTCTTATGGTTTATCTGAAATTAGAAGGGGCGTCTGCGCTGGGGGTTTACTGTTGAAACTTTCATTTTCTGGCAGATTTCACATTCCAAAACATAGTTTCTGGTTTGTTTCCTCATGCGCGCCCACCAGTATTGTTGTTTTAATAATGAGACTGTGGGGGAAACACCTGCATGTGCAGAGGCAAGCCCTTCATGTGCCGCTAAGATTAGTCCTAACCTGTGTTCCATGTTTGGGATTAACCTTTTTCCCACTCCAGGGATTCAAGCAAAAGGAACATTATTTGAGTCAGTTATATATGAGTACTTGAGTGGAAAGCCCTCCGGTAGTGTTTTACCACTGTCTTTTATTGAAGCAGTGATTGCTTGCATTATTTCGCTGTCTATTTTTGTTTTTGAACGAGTAATAGCAGCTACGGAAGCTGTTCGCACAGTTCCCTTTGCGGCTTCATCAGCCAATGAATTCCCTTCAACGTGAACGCCATCATGTTGATGACTCAGTGTATCAATCACGTGAGTCTTTTGTAGTTCTTTCAGCAAAGGAACTACTTGTTCCCAAAGCATTTTATGTTTGATTGTGACACCTTTTGCATCTTTAAAACCATTTTGAACCCAGTTCTGCAGATATTCATTGTAAGACTGGACGCAGTAATACGAATCGCACACTATGAGTGTGGGGAATTCGCGATCAGTATTTTCAAGCGCCATCTTGAATGCCTGTAGTTCAGCTCGCTGATCTGTACAGTCTCCGAGAGATTAAGTTTTTGTGACCATAGGTCTAAATTTACCATTGTGCCAGCGACCTTTAACAATCGCGCATGCAGCACTATAGGCTTGTTTACCCCTAATTGCGGGCTGGGCTGATCTATATGTATATATTATACAGCCGTAATGTTTTAGAGGTAGAATTTCAGTAGGCAGAGGACATTCTTGTTCATATTGGAGAAATTCTTGTGTCTTCGAGTAAGGGTCAAAAACGTATTTAACGTCTGTTGCAGCAAGATAATTAATCCATTGTATCCATCTTGGATGTAGAGCTTTTGCATTTGGAATGCTTGCCTTTGTCACTGCCTCTAAGGAAGGTACAGGTGTAACGATTTTAATGCGTTTACCCTGTGTGAGGGTTCTCTCCTTTGCTACAGCAGTCAGAACCGCTGTCAGAATTTTTTCCGTTGAAGTGAATTTCATTTCAGCTTGTGTGTACAAGTGTGATTTGTTAGCTATTGGTACCTTTTCTCCTTCATTAAAGGTTAGGTACAAGAATCTGCATCTTCCTGGGATGATTCGGATAACAAGGTTGCATATATTGTTGCGTGTTTGTAAGTGTGTTGTTGCCAACATGTCGGTTTGTACTGAACGCAAACTTTCTGTGAGTTTTTTAGTCCAATTAGTTGGTTTGAAATCAGGTTTGATTAGTTTGTAGAGAGGATTAACCCTTTCTGCATAATTCAGAATGTAAGTTCTTCCGAAGTTTAGGAATCCTAGAATTGACTGTAGGTTTTTCAGCGTATTTAGAGTTTGGAGAAGCGCACATTTTTCTAAAAAGTTTGCTGCCAGGCGTTTGCCTTCACTTTAAAGTTCGTATCCCAAGAATAGGACGTTGAGGTGGGCATTTCCGGACTTTTTAAAGTTGAATTTATAACCTTCTGAGGCGAACCCAAGTATGATGGTGTTCACCCTGTTCAATTGCCTGTCCAAATCATCATCTGTAAGATGGATGTCATTGACTTAAGATAATGCCTCATCATCGTACATTTGTAGTAACTCTGTTACTCTGGCTGAAAATAATCCAGGACTGTTCTTGAATCCCTGAGGGAGACGACAGAAGTGTTGTTGTGTCCCCATTATTGAGAAATCGGTCAAATACCTGCTTTCTGGTGCATGTTTTGACAGAAGAAATCGTTAGAAATATCTAATGTGGTTTTATATTTTTTGCGCACAATGTTATTCATCAGTGCTGCACTGTGTGCATTTTGTACTGCAAAAGTTTTGCAACAAGAGTTTAAATGTCAGTAGTCCAAAACTAGACGATATGTATTGTCTGGTTTGGAGACAGGAAACAAAGGACTATTAATTGACGAGGTGCATGTTTCAATCACCCCTTGGTACTCAAGTTGATCTAAGATCTCCCTTACTTGCCTCTAAGCAGTAGGTTGATTTTTTAACTGGATTTTATGGTGAGGAGAATCATCATCCCATCCCACATGATTTTTATATAATGCTGGAGCTTGGGCCAAAGCCCATTTTTTAGCATAGGTGTATTTTTTATGAATAGGAATATGATAAGAGAAGGCTTGCATAATAATCTCTTCGCCAAGGTTACAGCGCGAGCACGCCGTGAGGGGAACGGCAACAGCGCTCTCACCTGCACAGCAACCCACGCCGTGGGGGCAACGGCTATATGCACAACACTCGCCGGTCCCGGCAGCAGCAGACACTACAACTCCCAGCTGCCCCGGGGACTGGCGCTTTCCTGACGCCCACGATGCACCCGGAGGTGCCTTAAGAGGACGGAGCGCCGAACGTTCCTGGGGGTCAAGGCTACAGCGCGAGCACGCCGTGAGGGGAACGGCAACAGCGCTCTCACCTGCACAGCAACCCAGGCCGTGAGGGCAACGGCAAGAGGCACCACACTCGCCGGTCCCGGCAGCAGCAGACACTACAACTCCCAGCTGCCCCGGGGACTGGCGCTTTCCTGATACCCACGACGCGCCCGGAGGCGCCTTAAGAGGAAGGAGCGCCGAACGCTCCTGGGGGTCAAGGCTACAGCGCGAGCACCCCGTGAGGGGAACAGCAACAGCGCTCTCACCTGCACAGCAACCCACGCCGTGAGGGCAGCGGCTAGAGGCACCACACTCGCCGGTCCCGGCAGCAGCAGACACTACAACTCCCAGCTGCCCCGGGGACTGGCGCTTTCCTGACGCCACGACGCGCCCGTAGGCGCCTTAAGAGGAAGGAGCGCCGAACGCTCCTGGGGGTCAAGGCTACAGCGCGAGCACGCCGTGAGGGGAACGGTAACAGCGCTCTCACCTGCACAGCAACCCCCGCAGTGAGGGCAACAGCTAGAGGCACCACACTCGCCGGTCCCGGCAGCAGTAGACACTACAACTCCCAGCTGCCCCGGGGACTGGCGCTTTCCTGACGCCCACGATGCGCCCGGAGGCGCCTTAAGAGGAAGGAGCGCCGAACGTTCCTGGGGGTCAAGGCCACAGCGCGAGCACGCCGTGAGGGGAACGGCAACAGCGCTCTCACCTGCACAGCAACCGAGGCCGTGAGGGCAAGGGCTAGAGGCACCACACTCACCGGTCCCGGCAGCAGCAGACACTACAACTCCCAGCTGCCCCGGGGACTGGCGCTTTCCTGATGCCCACGACGCGCCCGGAGGCGCCTTAAGAGGAAGGAGCGCCGAACGCTCCTGGGGGTCAAGGCTACAGCGCGAGCACGCCGTGAGGGAAACGGTAACAGCGCTCTCACCTGCAAAGCATCCCACGCCGTGAGGGCAACGGCTAGAGGCACCACACTTGCCGTCCCAGCAGCAGCAGACACTACAACTCCCAGCTGCCCCGGGGACTGGCGCTTTCCTAACGCCCACGATGCACACGGAGGCGCCTTAAGAGGAAGGAACGTCTCCCGCACTGCCGGACAGAGGGCGGGCCGTCTGTGGCCATCAGGGGCTGAAGGAGGCTGGGCTGGGCCGCCCCGCTAACATCTACCACTTCAAATGGGTAAGAGGAAGAAAAACTTGACTATGGAGGAGGGGGGTAAAAACGCAAAGGTACCAAGGCATTCTAACTCTATCATGTCATACCTCTCCTCTGCTGTGGGGGCCCTAACTAAGGAGATTGCCAATGCTGAGCAAGAACTGGGCATCGCTCCGACCTCCCCTCGAATTATAGCACCATCTCAATCACCGGAGGTTGTCGCACCAGGCTCTACTAATATATCCAGTCTTCCCCTAGAACCACTTGTCACCATTGTAAATCCCCCCCTCTGGGTCAAACGAGTAATGACACCGTCCCTACCTCATCTGTTATACCCCCGAACGTGTCCTCCCAGTTGGCTTCTCAAACTAATTAACACAAAAAAGGGAAAAAAGTCTATACGATGCCACATACTACTGATAATTCGGACATTTTGGAGGATAAACTTGAGGAACTTTCTGTGGCCAGCATTAAACCCCTCTTGGTGGGAATTGCCAAAGACATTGTGGACACTCTAAATACGTGCCTGGAAGGCCTTTTAAAGAAATGTTCCCTCATTGACAGACGTGTAAGCTCTCTACCTTCCAATATTGCTCTAATAAGCAAAGGTTTACCTGAGGAAGCGGGTGGGGTCATGGCACCAGCAGGCAATATGATAAATATACTCCCCACAAGTAGCACTATGTATAATGAGGCCAGGCCTCAGGTTTTAATACCAGCTCCCCCCCAGCAGATGGCCAACGCTCCCACTTCGGGAGTCCAGTCATCGGCCTTACCCCAGAAGATCTCACCGCCCCAGAGGAGGGCCACTACAAGCTCATACAAACTTAACCTGCCCCCAGAGGCCAAAGTGAAAACGTGGTGCTCTGAGTAATGGTGTGGGGATAACATTGCAGATATGATAATCCATGCAAGGAGGGTGGGCTGGATTGGCAAACAACCGAAAACTACACAAGGTGATTGCGTGGTAATAAATTTTTGTAGGGCCGATGTAGCTGATAGGCTGTTCTGGGACGGATCGGCGATTTCCATCAGGGACCACCTGAGACCCGTTCCCCTAGGCTTGTTTTACCAACCTCCAGCCCACTCTATACCTAAAATTAACTACCAAGCTAGATGGCAGGGCATGAGGACAGTAGCGGTACGCAGTAACGCTAACGTTGCCTCAAATCACAATCAGCAATAGTCCCTAATGTCCCTTTGTTAATCCGCCCACAGGACCCCCAGGATTTAATAGAGGATGGCGGGCTGAGCTTGAGTAACCATTATGCCCCCCTGTCCGGCATGGACGATACAGATTGACTACCAAATGCTGAGTTAACATCGACTGTTGGGGGAAGCAAGCCAAATGGAGCAGCAGGATGCAAAATCCTTAGCTGGAATGTCGCAGGTATTAGATCTAAAATGAGCGACACTGATTGGGTTAGCTTTATTTCAGAACATAATGTTATTGCTCTGCAGGAAACCTGGGACACCTCATCCCGCTTCTGGTTGGACGGTTTTGTAGGTTTCGCTGTAGCTGCAAGCCAAAGTAACGTTGGTAGAGCTAGGGGGGGCCTTTTGACTCTTTTTTCACTTGATCTTAAAGGGTCACTGAAACAGATTAAATATGAGTCCCCGAATTGCCTGATTGTAGAAAGGGAAATTAGTCCTTCTAAGAGCACCCTGTTTATCAATTTTTATAACTCGGGCAATAAGGATTATGGTGGCGACAATATTGCTGCACTGGATTTGTTTTTAAACTCAGTCAGTCAAAATACTCATACTAACTATGAATATGTGTTAATGGGTGATTTTAATATTCATCCCTGTGATTATGGTTGTGGCCCAACTGATTGTATGGAGACTACGGGACTGGAGGGGCCTCATTTTGAGCACACTAAAGCAGGTGAAGAATTGGAAGAATGTTTGGCCAATTTCAACTTCTTTGAACTAGGGAATAGGGAGGGGGAGTCTAGAACACCGACCTTCAAGGGGACAATGCCTGGAACAATTATTGATTACATTTTTGTGACTCCAGCCATTCTCAACCGAACTATTTCTTATTGCACAGTCCCTTTTCCCCTTAGTGACCATAATCCCGTCCTCTTGGTGGTGGCATGGGGGGATTCCATGGGACCTAAGCCGGGAGAGGTCACTCCTGGACCTGCCCTACGCTCAATTTACCAGGGTAGACGGCTGAAGTGGGCGAACGTGGTCCCTGGTGATTTTTATGCTGACATTGGTCCGCAAATAAATGACCAGATCATGATTTGCCACAATCCATCCTCGCAAGGTCATGATATCATGGATGCCTTTCAAACGATCTGCAATAAAGTTTCTTCTAACCTCATGGTCAAACTGAGGAAGGGAGAAATTAAACACTGCCGATGGTTTGATGACCCCTGTTCAAAAGCCCACAAATCCCAAAAACTGGCTCTCAAAGCAAACCCTAGGGACAGGGCACTGGTTGCAACTCTAAGAAAAGATTACAAAAAAGCTATTAAGAACAGACAGGATAAGATCAAACATGAGGCTTGGGAGAATCTAATCTCTATCGATATCTTGCGGGACAGTAGGCAATTCTGGGCCATAATCAATCAGCCTTACTTCTCTGACTCACCTAATTTAGATACGGACTGTGTCATCCCTGATGATAAGTGGTTGGCACATTTTAGTTCAGTTTATGGAGATAATGTTACCATCACCCAACCACTTAACATGACCTTCCCTGAGGCTACTCCTTTGCACTTCCACAGGGCCGAGGTTGAGAAAGCAATCCGTGCCACTACCAGGAATAAAGCCCCTGGCCCGGATGGGATACCGGCTGAATTTTATATACATTCACCAGAACTATGGGCCGGTATTCTAGCAAATGTATTTACAGCTGCAAACAGCACCCCCCCCCAACCACATGGGCGACTTCCACAATAGTCCCCATATTTAAAAAGGGGCAAAGGGATGACCCGGGGTACATCCGGCCTATATCCCTTTTGGACTCTGCAATAAAGATCTTGGGTAGAGTCCTTTTGGCTAGGCTAAGGGATAGTCTGGAAGGCTGTGGTGGTTTGGCCGACATCCAGTACGGGTTCAGAGAGAAAGAGAGAAAAGAGGCACGATCGAGCAGTGCTCTAACTTACACCTGCTGATCTCAAAATACACGGTGGCCAAGGAGGGGTCACTGTACCTAGCGTTCATGGACCTCTCCTCGGCCTTCGATTTGGTCAATAGGTCTAAGTTATGGGACACCCACTTGAGGATAGGGATTGATGAGGCTCTGGTCAGGTTTATGGCCTCACTCCACCAAGAGCTCTTTGCTGTGGTGAGGGTCATAAAAGAAGGTAGATGTAAGTCTCGCGTTAACTCGAAGCGGGGTGTCAGGCAGGGTTGCATATTAGCACCCCTGCTATTCACAATTTACATCAACGGCCTAGGTAACCACTTAGAGGGGGCTGCGAGAGACGTTCCGCGTGTAGGAGAAGTTAAGATCCCTGCTCTCCTATACGCGGACGACGCAGTACTCATAGCTCGTACTGGCGTCTGTCTTCAACAGCTTTTGGATGCATTTGGTACCTTCATGGACCACCTTGACCTGAAGGTTAATTCAACTAAATCTCACACTATGGTCGTTGGTCCGCAAAAGAAAAGAGCCATGGTAAAAACATTTAGATTTAAAGTAGAGGTAGTCTCTAGAGTACCCGTTTTCCCCTACCTTGGTGTGCTCTTTGACAATAAGAGTACCTGGGGACCCCAGGTAAGGGCCAAAAGCCTAGCGGTGACAAGTACATCAACGGCCCTCTTGGGCTTTGCCAAAAGGTTGGGCCACAGACCGATGGAAGCCATCTTAAAGGTGTATAACAGTAAATGCTTCTCTGTGGCACTATATGGCGCGCCTTTATGGGGTTACGCACGTTTGGAAAATATCCAGAAGGAAGAAAATAGATTCTTACGCTCTTTTTTGTGCCTTTCTCAATCGACACCGACTTTTTCCACTTACGCGGAGGTAGGAATGGACTATGTCCATGATAGGTTAAAACTGGCGCCTCTAATATACTGGCTCAAGACATGGTTAAATACAGAACTAACCCTTAACCATCTGATCATGAAAGATGTCATGTGTTTGGAGCATAGTAGTGCAATCCCATGACTGGCCTATTTAAAAAAACCTTTATGGACCTGGGACGGCCAGATTTATATACTGACCCTTCTGGCATAACAAACCAAGATGTGGATAATATAAAAAAACAATTTATGCTAAGGGCAAGAATGAGCCGAGAAGAAACTGAATTGTTAAAGCCTACAGTTAGACGCCATTATATGTTAGTTCATTAACCTGCACTTGAACCTTATTTATGTTTTGTCACCAATTCATTTCACAGGTTTCTTTTAACTAAATTTAGGTTCAATCTTATTCATTTTTATTTGGGAAGTTTTAATACTTGGATAAAACCAGAGTTAGCTCCACCCTGTACTTGTGATAATTTTTCTGTTCAAGACACCATCCACTTTATTATGTTTTGCGATTTCTTTTCTGAACAGAGAAAAAAACATTTGTTACCTGTTCTAAGGGAAGCTGGCTTCTCCCAGGTGAGACCAGCCATGTTTTACCTACAATCATTGAAAAATATTCGCATTACATTTTGCATGGCAAATTTCTTAGTGGCGGCAGCTAGATCAAGTACACGCAAGAATTTAGTAAACTTCCCTGTATAAATTGCTTTTATAGATTTTTTAAACTCTGTTTTTTACTGTAACACCCTGTCACATGAATTTGATTGAAATTAAATTGTTTAATTGTATTTTACTTGTATATAATATGCTTTTATGCTCTTTGTATGATTTTTAACTAAATTGAATAAAGATAATTTGACTGACTGATCTCTTCGCCATGTGGGCACTCCCTGACAAATTCAGGTGGCCAGTCTTTTTCAGCTAGCAGGATGTCATAACCTTTAGATAATTTTTCCCAAAAGAGTGCTTTTATCTTCCTAGTTATATCCTCCTCGATTCGGAGTGTTACTTCATATAACTTATGGGGTACACTAACTCTGGTGTTGGCAGTTTCAACCTGAATGCATTCATTCAGATCCACTGTCTCCAGATGATCTTTCAGGATCCTGCGAGCTATGGTGACCTCTGCTGCGCTGTCAAGCATTGTCTGGGCCCACTCCCCGTTCTTGAGTTGTGTCCTCAAGATCCTCGGCATGTCTAATTTGAATACTTGCTACCTTCTACTTGGAGAATTGAGTTTTCTTATTTTTTAGAACGAGTTGGTCGTCTTTGGACTTCACGCGTTCTTCTTTGTGTTCTGATTGTCCTCTTCTTTCGGATTTCGACGAGGAAGTTTGAAAGGTACGAGAGGATTGTGTATCAGTATCTTGATATCTATTAGGTTTTCTTAAATTATCCATATTTCTAAGGTTATGTCTCTTTTCAGAGTGCTCCTTTTGAGGAGATCTACCTCTGGACTGAGGGTGCTTCTCTTTAGGAAGTGACTGTCTACTTTTTTTCCATTTCTTTTTAGGAGTAGTTAGATTGTTTTTGATAAAAACTTTTTCAGGATTTTCTGTTAGTTCAGGCTTCACAAGTTTCTCTCCCAAATTATCTCTTCCTAGTTCTTCATAGGATTTTTCAACAATTCTGGCAAGTTCATACGGTTGCTCAGTAATATCTAGTTCTTTTAGTTTTTGGTGGATTGCCACGGATGCTGCTTCACCTTTAATGTTAGCTAAGAGCTAATGTTTGAAATCTGTCAGGGTTTAGCCCTTGCGCCTGCCCAGACTACAGTTCCCAGGGCGAACGGGCCTGAAACTACCATTCCTTTGCCGCCTACAGGATTTAGCGCGGCCAGGCTGAATGGGCGGTGCTCGTGATTTGTTCTGTTTAGCGGGAGCGGCTGCTCTCGTTTCCCCGGAGGCATCTATTGGAGAGCTTGCTGTGAGGAAGATTTCCAGCGTCTGGCAAACGGCTTGGGTATCGTTTACAGTGAGACATTGACTAGCCCTTTTGTATATGTAGAGGAGCGCGGTGTGCTCGTGTTGTAGGGTCTTTGCTACATTCTTGGAGTTCCCTTTGGAACTGTGTTTTGTTTTGATTTGTCCCTGGCTAGGGAAGGATCGGATTTGGTTCTTTCTTGCTCCTGGAGTGAAGGGGCGTCAGAGGCAAGTGGCGGATTGCAGGGGGAGTTCCCAGCATTGCCGTTACGAAGAAGTGACAGTTGTTTAAATACCTTTCTTTGGATTACAAGTGCCAAGGCGGGCGGTCGTGGCTTGTAAGCTACACCTCACCGTATTTGGCTTCTTTTCGTTTGTACTGTGGAGGACTGAGAATAAAGGCATTTTTGAATGTGTAGATGACACAATCTACACAAGTTGCTCTGACCTAGAATCTCAATCCTTAATGCACTATTTCTTGCTCACATTCCCCTACTGTGCTATATAGGAAGCAAAGTACAGGACAATATCCAAGGAATATATTAAATAACATTACTGCGAGTGTTTTCACTCTGGGGGTATGTTGTGTATAAGTATAGCACATACATAGGTTGGTGTGTGGAAATAACACAGCATGCTAATTGTGCTTCTTGTGTTCTTTAGGGAACAGATGGAAGGGGGAGTACCATCGTTTGGAGAATGATTCATAGACAGCACAGGTGATATTCCGCTCTAGAGAGACCCTACTGAGAGTAGACTTAGAAAGTGTACTAATCTGTTCTATTTGTTTTACAGCTTCCTTTCCCTGCTGTCCCTTTCTTTCCCTCCCTGGGTTTTCCCCTGTTGTGGTTTTTCCCTCACCGTTTCGCTCGAATACCTTGTGTTTTTACATTCAAGGTGTTTGGGAGGTCCGGAGGTGGAGCTTATTACTACAAGCAGATCCTGTGGAGTGCTTAACCTGACAAAAAAATTCCAGTAATTTCATACCAAGATTCAAGGCCGGTTCTGGACGGTCTTCATTTTTAATCTGTCTCAGAACGTTTTTGTGTATATTGAAGCAAAGACTGTGCCCCAAGTGTCACAGTCCTCTACGTGTGGTGCAACACCCATTGGTAAACAGATTGTTAAAATCCTGTGTTTCTCATGAGGTGTACTATCGGGAAATACTGCCTCTATTTGAGTAGTTTTCTGGGCTAACCAGAATGGAATTTGTTCCCTTTTTGCAGGCAACTTACCGATTACTGACTGTATAGTCTGTGGTGTGATTTTGTTTGTGTTCCCCTGATGAGGGTTGTGCTGTGGAATTCTTACAGCAGGTTGGACTGTTAAAGTCCGCATGACATATTGAACCAATTGTCAATGGATTTTTATTAGTTGTTTTAGCTGAGCTAACAGTTCTACATCTGACATTCTTTCAATGTTAGGATGTGGTGTATAGCTGGCTAGTACCAGCCATGTAGCTCCTGGTCTACCTAGTGGACCGAGCCTGGTAATTTGGATTTTGATGTTGTAGGGCGCCATTAAACCAGAGCTGATGCTCTTGGTAAGTTAGTGGAATTTCAACGTCCTCAAAAGGAACGTATTCCTGTGGATGTTCCTCCATCTTGTAGAAGTGGAAACCATGTGTTACTTGATTTGCTTGTGGAAAGACAATCCAAGAATAGAATACCTCTGTCTGCCGATATTCATGTGCCTCTATAACAAATATTACTTCAGCACCTCTTGATGATACTCCATTATTTATCAGTTTGTATGTTATAATTTTTCTTACATTTGCCGGGATGTGTATAACATCCGGGTCATTCTCATTAAAACCTGTAGAATCTAAGTTTTGTACAACTGCTGTTGCTGCAGACCTAGCTAACTCTTCGGCACTCTACATCATTTTTTATGAAGGTTTGCAGAGCAAGTTTCCAGGAAATAAAGATAAGGTGCACAATATTTTGGAACACTGTATCCTTCAACATTGAACAAAACCAAAAAAACGAATATATAGTATTTTTCGTCCTACTCAGTTTAAGGCAGATATTGTATCCTTTAACCCACTCCAGATGTCTATTGGAGTTTTTAACGGGATAAAGGGGTCTATGTGAAAAGCACGACAGAGTTACTCTAGTATCTAGAGTTAAATTAGTGCCTTACCAAACGTTGGGCACCATGTAGTGTAGTTCCTATATTCCCAATAGGCTCTGCGCATTGGAATAATATATCCTATAGATTAGACGTAGGACTGAGGTCGACTAGGTTTCTATCGAATATACAAGACTTAATTGTCTGTGCCAGCTAGCTCAGAGGTCACTAGAAACTTTCTCGAATTCTCAAGAAGGGATTAGTCTCTGTCAACCGCATAAACATGACAACTTTGTTTCCCCAAGATAAAACGTATCTTCAGAGTCATGAAAACAATAGCTAGATAGTTCACTCAGTCAATCGCACATGCTTTATTTCACTAGAGGTGCAGAGAAAGTATAAAGACGGGCGTTTTCAATAAAAAGATTTATTGAACAGTCTTCTATCTCAAGCATAAGAAATGAACTGCTACAATCGTAACACAGTTTGTAAAATATAATGCGTACAGTATAAATAGTAGAACAAAATAATACTGTAAGAGCATTGTATGGTTTCTAAACCATTTAGAAATACATACATAAATAACAGAGGCTAAAAGTACTCAACTGGTGCTTCTAAAATATGCCTACCCAGGTGTCTTAACCTAAGCTAGGTACGAGGGAAGAAGTAAGTGAGGTGTAGTATTCTTTGCCAAGAATCTGCACAAGACTTCTCTAAGGATCTAACCTGCTCTGTACCTTAGTTTAGAATGGAGAAGGCTGGTCTAGGGACTCGATTTCCCAACAACCCGCAAGGGTAGCTTGGAAACACTGGAGCTGGATTTCTCGGCAGGGGAAAAGACAGCGTCTCTCTCAGTGCGTCTGCTGGAGGGTCGGCTTCATTCGGCACTTGCTGTAGCAGGGCGTGTCATGCAAGTAGATAGTCGAACTGCTCCAAACCACTGTGTGTTTTCTTGGGCGAATGTGGGCATATTTATACCTTGAAGGTGCCGAATTTGATGTGCAGTTGGACATAATAACGTCATCAAAGAGTCTCAGTTCTTTGAAAACTCCATGAGTTCTTGGACAAATCAATATTCAAGCAAGGGGAAGTCTCCGGCTGCTGAAGCAGAGTTTTCCAAGAAATCAGTGTGGATTTTCGGAACTAGTGGAAGTAGCCCTGCTGTATTAGGACTGCATGAGCTATGCCTAAATGTGGTTATGATTTCTAAGCCTTTATAAGGATATGGTGATTTATACCTATATAAGGGCATGAATCGGGAAACTTACAATAGAGTCCTAAAATAATACATAACAATGGGTGCACATGGGGGGGGGTACCTATTTCAATAAACAAAGTGGCATGTGCGGTGCCTATCAGAAGAGCGCAAGCACGCAGGAGGACCCCAACAACCCAGGCAACTCCAGGAGGTAGCACATAGGGAGCCAGTCGAAAAAGGATCTCGCCACCACAGCAGGTACAGGAACACAAGCCAGCCCAGGGCAGTCAACCAAACACATAGCGTGAATGTCCATAACCATAGAGATACAAGCCACCAAACAAACTCCATGGAGAGACAAATCCTCCCAACAGAGCCCCATAAGTCTGAACTGCAATGGCCAAATCACGCACAGCTAGGTACAGGGGTACTACACGAAGACAGTAACCCTGAGCGAGAACTCCTCTGGCAGCACCAAGAACCCCCACAACGCAGCACCAAGCACCTTGAACAACGCTCAAAGGAGCACAGGCAAGGAAAGGAAGTCCATACCGAACTGCGACCTCCAGCAGCGACAGACCGCCAGTTTGTACAAGAGAGCACATATGGGGCTTGCAATGCTCTAAAAGGGGCAGGTACTGATGAAACAGTCCTGTCCTGTACACATAGATTGTGAGAGGGAGAGTACCGATACAGCTCAACAAGATATAAACCATGGAGATGGAGAGTACCAGCACATCCCAGACACAAGCAGGCACACTGGGCAGAGCACCTGAGCGTCCATTTCTCCAACACAAGCACTGTCTCCAGGACACACTGAATGCCAAACGGTGGCGAAACCCAGGACCGAACCAGAGACCAGCAGAGCAGCAGGTGAACGTCTTCCCAACTGAGTGACCATGGACAGCCTACACCAGAACACACCCAGATGCCGAAGGCACGTGGAGAAAAGACTAGCCCAGAACCGCAGAATATAGAGGAGCCGCCGGGTCACAACCTGACTCCCCAGCACCAACAGTGGCAACCTGCATCGGGACGGTAAAACAGATGGACCGAGCTGAGGAGGCCAGCCCCCCCCCTTAAAAGCCAAGAAGGGTAACAAAGAGACCACTACGCAGGACTTACCCGGGAGGGAGGCCGGGAGACACGCACAAGACCCCCCCACCAGCCCAAGGTGCACCACAGGAACCACGCCAGGGCTGAACAGACAGCCAGGAGGCACCCGCGGTGCTTCTTCCTCCCAGCTAGAACCTGGGAAGATGCGCCCCATGACTTGGAAGACACCCGGAGGACGGCGCACCAGCCGCAAAGTGACGGGCGGCACTCAAGGGCCCACTGCCAAGAAGAAACCAGCCTCCCAACAAGCCCAGCAGGCCAGGAGGCAGGACAGCAGGCACCCCGACCGAACAGCCAGGCAGTCAGACAGGGAGTTTCAAGGGAGGTAAGCCCTCAAGCCCAGCAGGAGCAGCACCAGCAACCAGAGCAAACTTCTGTTGACAGACAGAAAAAAAGAACAGATGCTGGGTAAGTACTGCTTATGTACTCCCGGTCGGAGGGACAGTATTAGGCTCCCAGCATTCATCTTGTCTTTTTTTCTGCCTGGAAATGGTTATCTCCACTTTGCCAATGAATGAGACGAGGACATAAGGAACCTGGGAGTAATAGTAATTTTCACCCCTTTGCTATCCAACACTTTCTCAACTGTTGCACTCACTGGAGTTGGAATAGTATATTTAATTCCTCTGCTAACCAACTCTTACCCTACTTTTGCACTCACTGGAGTGGGAATAGTTATTTTTACCCCTTTGCTATCCAACACTTTCCCTACCCCCTGCTGGCTCAGCGGCCATCTTAGGAAACCCACCAAACCCACAAATTTCTGAAAAATAGACACTCGGGGGAATCCAGCAAGGTTATCCTGCCCAGAATCCCCTGCAAACCTCAAAACTAGCTGAACAAATTTCTGTGTGGGAAAGTTCTGGAATCTATGTGGATCCACAAATTTCTAACCCTGGGCGAAGCACTACGCTACGCTCGCGGAGTTTGAGAAGTTTACGCAACTTCGTACTACACGAGCTGCACGTAGCACAGTGCGAACACGCGTAGTGCAGCACTAATTTTTTGCTTGTTCGCGGTCCTGAACGTCATGTTCGCGACCGCGAGCAAGCAAAATGACATCCCGGAGAGATTCTCAACGCGGGGAGGTAAGGTTTTGAAGGACTGGGTTTTTCAAAGACCCAGCGGTGCCAGGGGACAACACCTGAAACCTTCGTGGGTTACCTGTTCCGGTGTACAAATGACAGAGACACGGGACACTTCCTTCGGCGTCAAAGATCGAGGTTTATTTACTGCAGGGAAGGGGGTGGTGATGAACAGAGTGTCTGAATTAAGCGTGGAAGGGTATACTCAGATGTGAGTCCCTAGCTCATTGCACCATCAGGATTCAAGCAAGCTTGGCCGAAGACGGCTGAAATGCCAGAAACCGGTCCCCGGTAGCTTGTTTCCTTCCCAGTATAAGAATTGGCTTGGTAGTTTGGTCTGCCCTGTTACCATGATGCACTGGGCCAGGGTCAGACTAATTTGCATATAGCCAAGTTCTGAGCTGGGATGGTGCAGTGAGCTAAAAAACGGTGATGGATCAAACCCTGATCTTTGGACTGGGTAAGAGTGGTCTGCTTAATTCAGACACTCTGTTCATCACCACCCCCTTTTTTGAATCATTTTTGTCCACCACAAGCGTGGAAGGGTATACTCAGATGTGAGTCCCTAGCTCATTGCACCATCAGGATTCAAGCAAGCCGGGCCGAAGACGGCTGAAATGCCCGAAACCGGTCCCCGGTAGCTTGGTTCCTTCCCAGTATAAGAATTGGCTTGGTAGTTTGGTCTGCCCTGTTCCCATGATGCACTGGGCCAGGGTCAGACTAATTTGCATTTAGCCAAGTTCTGAGCTGGGATGGTGCAGTAAGCTAAAAAGCAGTGATGGATCAAACCCTGATCTTTGGACTGGGTAAGAGTGGTCTGCTTAATTCAGACACTCTGTTCATCACCACCCCCTTTTTTGTATCATTTTTGTCCACCACAAGCGTGGAAGGGTATACTCAGATGTGAGTCCCTAGCTCATTGCACCATCAGGATTCAAGCAAGCCGGGCCGAAGACGGCTGAAATGCCCGAAACCGGTCCCCGGTAGCTTGTTTTCTTCCCAGTATAAGAATTGGCTTGGTAGTTTGGTCTGCCCTGTTCCCATGATGCACTGGGCCAGGGTCAGACTAATTTGCATATAGCCAAGTTCTGAGCTGGGATGGTGCAGTGAGCTAAAAAACGGTGATGGATCAAACCCTGATCTTTGGACTGGGTAAGAGTGGTCTGCTTAATTCAGACACTCTGTTCATCACCACCCCCTTTTTTGAATCATTTTTGTCCACCATAAGCGTGGAAGGGTATACTCAGATGTGAGTCCCTAGCTCATTGCACCATCAGGATTCAAGCAAGCCGGGCCGAAGATGGCTGAAATGCCAGAAACCGGTCCCCGGTAGCTTGTTTCCTTCCCAGTATAAGAATTGGCTTGGTAGTTTGGTCTGCCCTGTTCCCATGATGCACTGGGCCAGGGTCAGACTAATTTGCATATAGCCAAGTTCTGAGCTGGGATGGTGCAGTGAGCTAAAAAACGGTGATGGATCAAACCCTGATCTTTGGACTGGGTAAGAGTGGTCTGCTTAATTCAGACACTCTGTTCATCACCACCCCCTTTTTTGAATCATTTTTGTCCACCATAAGCGTGGAAGGGTATACTCAGATGTGAGTCCCTAGCTCATTGCACCATCAGGATTCAAGCAAGCCGGGCCGAAGAAGGCTGAAATGCCAGAAACCGGTCCCCGGTAGCTTGTTTCCTTCCCAGTATAAGAATTGGCTTGGTAGTTTGGTCTGCCTGTTCCCATGATGCACTGGGCCAGGGTCAGACTAATTTGCATATAGCCAAGTTCTGAGCTGGGATGGTGCAGTGAGCTAAAAAACGGTGATGGATCAAACCCTAATCTTTGGACTGGGTAAGAGTGGTCTGCTTAATTCAGACACTCTGTTCATCACCACCCCCTTTTTTGAATCATTTTTGTCCACCATAAGCATGGAAGGGTATACTCAGATGTGAGTCCCTAGCTCGTTGCACCATCAGGATTCAAGCAAGCCGGGCCGAAGACGGCTGAAATGCCAGAAACCGGTCCCCGGTAGCTTGTTTCCTTCCCAGTATAAGAATTGGCTTGGTAGTTTGGTCTGCCCTGGTAAGAGTGGTCTGCTTAATTCAGACACTCTGTTCATCACCACCCCCTTTTTTGAATCATTTTTGTCCACCATAAGCGTGGAAGGGTATACTCAGATGTGAGTCCCTAGCTCATTGCACCATCAGGATTCAAGCAAGCCGGGCCGAAGACGGCTGAAATGCCAGAAACCGCTCCCTGGTAGCTTGTTTCCTTCCTAGTATAAGAATTGGCTTGGTAGTTTGGTCTGCCCTGTTCCCATGATGCACTGGGCCAGGGTCAGACTAACTTGCATATAGCCAAGTTCTGAGCTGGGATGGTGCAGTGAGCTAAAAAACGGTGATGGATCAAACCCTGATCTTTGGACTGGGTAAGAGTGGTCTGCTTAATTCAGACACTCTGTTCATCACCACCCCCTTTTTTGAATCATTTTTGTCCACCATAAGCGTGGAAGGGAATACTCAGATGTGAGTCCCAGCTCATTGCACCATCAGGATTCAAGCAAGCCGGGCTGAAGACGGCTGAAATGCCAGAAACCGGTCCCCGGTAGCTTGTTTCCTTCCCAGTATAAGAATTGGCTTGGTAGTTTGGTCTGCCCTGTTCCCATGATGCACTGGGCCAGGGTCAGACTAATTTGTATATAGCCAAGTTCTGAGCTGGGATGGTGCAGTGAGCTAAAAAACGGTGATGGATCAAACCCTGATCTTTGGACTGGGTAAGAGTGGTCTGCTTAATTCAGACACTCTGTTCATCACCACCCCCTTTTTTGAATCATTTTTGTCCACCATAAGCGTGGAAGGGTATACTCAGATGTGAGTCCCTAGCTCATTTCACCATCAGGATTCAAGCAAGCCGGGCCGAAGACGGCTGAAATGCCAGAAACCGGTCCCCGGTAGCTTGTTTCCTTCCCAGTAAAAGAATTGGCTTGGTAGTTTGGTCTGCCCTGTTCCCATGATGCACTGGGCCAGGGTCAGACTAATTTGCATATAGCCAGGTTCTGAGCTGGGATGGTGCAGTGAGCTAAAAAACGGTGATGGATCAAACCCTGATCTTTGGACTGGGTAAGAGTGGTCTGCTTAATTCAGACACTCTGTTCATCACCACCCCCTTTTTTGAATCATTTTTGTCCACCATAAGCGTGGAAGGGTATACTCAGATGTGAGTCCCTAGCTCATTGCACCATCAGGATTCAAGCAAGCCGGGCCGAAGACGGCTGAAATGTCAGTAACCGGTCCCCGGTAGCTTGTTTCCTTCCCAGTATAAGAATTGGCTTGGTAGTTTGGTCTGCCCTGTTCCCATGATGCACTGGGCCGGGGTCAGACTAATTTGCATATAGCCAAGTTCTGAGCTGGGATGGTGCAGTGAGCTAAAAAACGGTGATGGATCAAACCCTGATCTTTGGACTGGGTAAGAGTGGTCTGCTTAATTCAGACACTCTGTTCATCACCACCCCCTTTTTTGAATCATTTTTGTCCACCATAAGCGTGGAAGGGTATACTCAGATGTGAGTCCCTAGCTCATTGCACCATCAGGATTCAAGCAAGCCGGGCCGAAGACGGCTGAAATGCCAGAAACCGCTCCCTGGTAGCTTGTTTCCTTCCTAGTATAAGAATTGGCTTGGTAGTTTGGTCTGCCCTGTTCCCATGATGCACTGGGCCAGGGTCAGACTAATTTGCATATAGCCAAGTTCTGAGCTGGGATGGTGCAGTGAGCTAAAAAACGGTGATGGATCAAACCCTGATCTTTGGACTGGGTAAGAGTGGTCTGCTTAATTCAGACACTCTGTTCATCACCACCCCCTTTTTTGAATTATTTACTGCAGGGAACACAGAAGTCACAAGAAGTACAACGCATGTAGGTTCTAGGAGACTGCTTCAAATTGCATCTGTGGATCGCTCCTTTTATACAGTTTTTCGTCATAGAACAACATGGCAAACAAAAGGTTACAACCCAGTTCCCACAGTAAATTTCATAGGGGGTCGCTTTCATGTATTCACGGTCCCGGAACATAATTACAGTAGCATCGCCGGTTCCCAGCTGTAAAAGTACATCTTCCCACCATTAGTGCATTCCATTCCGGCTGTAAACGAGTTAAGGAAGAGTCAGAAACAGGTGCAGAGGAAGACAAAGATAGTCAACAGATTGAAAAGAGTGTAAGGGGGTGATATCAGAAACACGATTGCAGGATCAAAGGAGACGCGCCTAATGAATGCACGGCTGCAACAATAGACCGACACGGCAAGATGAGCCTTGAGCGGGGCCATCTGCCTTTGCAGTGTCATCCCCCTCGTCATAAAGACACCCTCAAAGGAACACGTGTCTTCCGCAAGAGTTTGGGAATCCCAGGGTCACGAAGCGGACAGTGTCCGTTCGCTGGTTACTTGAGGGCAAGTAACAAAAATGGATGCTGTATCTACAATGGAACCCGTGGGTTCAGATGAAGAAACCCACGAAACAGACGAACGGTTTAGGTTATCATAGCGAAAACGCGTACACCCACTAAACTCGTCATTTGCGGTTCATAGATACCAAACTCGACCATATTCGAGCGAGTCGAAAACACCACTTACAATTGTCACGGAGCCTCAGTTTCTCATTGTGAGTGGTTGCGCATGCTCGCGACCGCTCTCAATGAGAAACTACCAGTTCGCGTTGAGAAAGCTGACGCTCGAGTAATAATCTACTCCAGCAGCAGAAAACTACAGCTCGCACTGTGCAAGATGCCGTTTTCAATGATTGCACAGTGCCGGATGCTTGTCCGCACTGTGCAATCATTGAAAACGCATCTTGCACAGTGTGAACATGCTACTACGCAGCTCGCGTAGTGCTACATGAAGTTTGCATAGTGCGAAGTGCACTTTGCGTAGCTTCGCGTAGCGCTACTTCACGAACTATGCCCACCCTTACAAATTTCCTACCACCCAGTGTTCCTCCAGGTCTCCCCTTAAGTACGGTACCTCACTCATGTGGGTGGGTCAAGTACCCTTGAAAGGCAAGGGCCCAAAACGTATTGAGGAGACACCAAAATGACCTATCACAAAACAACCTGGATTTGCAAAGGGGGTCACCTGGATTTTCGGCCCCAGGCTTGGCGGCCATCTTGGGAAAATTTCAAACCCACACATTTCTGAAAAGTAGACACCGGGGGAGGCCAGCGAGGTATGGCTTGCGTGGGTCCCCTAACATTTGAGTTCTGGGTGGGAGGAAATGTGTGGATCCACGCAGATTCCAGAACTTTCCCAACACAGAAATGTGAGAAAGAAAGTGATTTTTTCAGCTAACTTTGAGGTTTGCAGGGGATTCTGGGTAGAAAAACATTACGGGATCCATGCAAGCCATACCTCGCTTGACTACCCCGAGGTTCTAGTTTTCAGAAATATGTGGGTTTGGTAGGTTTCCCTAGATGGCTGACGAGCCCGGGGCCAAAAACTCATAGGACACCCCTTGCAAAACCAGGTTGTATCATGATAGGTGATTTTGATGTCTCCTCAATAGGTTTTGGACCCTTACCTGTCACGGGTACTTGACCCACCCACAATAGTGAGGTATAATTTTTATCGGGAGACCTGGGGAAACGCTGGGTGGGAGGAAATTTGTGGATCCACGTAGATTCCAGAATTGCCAACACAGGAATTTCAGGAAAAAAAAGATTTTTTCAGCTAAATTTGAGGTTTGCAAGGGATTGTGGGTAGGAAAGCTTTAGGGGACCCACACAAGCCATACCTCTCTGCACTCCCCCGGGTGCCTAGTTTCCAGAATTGGGTGGATTTAGTAGGTTTCTATTGTAACTTTAATCCCCAAATGGTACCTCCCGTCCACCCCTCCCCTGTTCCCCAGTTGGTATCCCCTGCCCTGAAGCTTGCAATAGAATGTTGGTGCACTCTCCAGTGAGGAGAGTGGATGGTTAATAAACAAGTCTTACTTCCACTGGTGTCCTTGTCATAGTTTTAGAACTTTTTAACACTGGCGACGGAACTGCGCAGGGCGCAGTAGTTAACCATCTCCCCTTTGACTGCTTTCTCCACACAACCACTCAGAAGAAGAAGAAAGAAGCTTGCGTGGGAAAGGAAAAGAAGAATAGAAGAACTTTACGACTCACCACTGCCTCAGAATTCCTGCTGTTTAACTGAAGTCCAACGTTTAGGACCGCATAGTTGGTAAGCAGAGGATCGGCTGTTTGTCTGCATCATAAGAAGTCCAGAGTGAGAGTTTTATCTCCTATCCTGAGGCATCCTGCGTGACTTTAACGGTATTGTTATACATGTAGCTTTACCCATGGACATAGTTAAATAGTGTGCAGGACTGTGGCTTGGCTGTCTGCAACCTGGCTTGCTGTGCTACTTGGAGAGAAAGGAGCCTACTTCTTTACGTACCGTTGGTGCAGTGTATGGACATTAAACATTTGCGGATCGAGTGGCACGCACCTTAAATTTTGTGTGGTACCCTGCCAGTGAGCTGAGGAAGCGGTTGGTGTCCAGCGGTGCCAGCGGAGTCCGAGCGCGCTAAGAGGTGGAGCTGTAATAGTTCCTGTGGCTCCGTGTGTCTGCGTCAGGAGAGGCTATCGTCTGAGGAGAAGGTGTGTACTTGCAGCGTTTCGCAGCCCCAGTTCCAGTCAGCGCGGGGAAATCCTACGGCCGCATTCCTTGCCGAGGATCTATGCAGGTTTGGCGTGGTGTGACCAGGTTGCAAGAGTGGTGTGGAGGAGGCTGCACCGCGGAGGTTCGACGGTTGCCTGCAGTTTAGGACGCACGGAGGTGTTTCCTGTCAGCACATCGAGTGTCACCTGACTAGCCGGCATCCTACGTAGCACCTGGCGCACCAGCAGCTAAGGGCCGGGTGTTTTGAGAAAAAAAAGTTAACCCTTGACGGTATTTATTCCTTGGGACAGCCGCCTTCGAGGCTGCTTTGAGGGAGATTTGGAATCTATATTCTCTCACCTCAGTTAAGCTGAACAGTAGATTCCTTGAGGTACAAGTCCTCAGAGTGTTGCGGTGAGTGAAATCTTTCACTGCTCAGTGGATCTGGAACTCTCTGTGTCCTCCACAACTACTGGAACTGAGACTGTTATAGCTTATGTATCTTAATTTCCTTGTGTAACTGTGGTGGGGAAGTAAGTTCCGGGTTTTGCGTTTGTTTGACCTATCCTAGTGAGAAGTGAGGTGTATTAGGTTCTCCTTGCCTTTCCCCAAGTATTTTTGGAGGGTAGCCATGGCAGCAGCAAGCATGAGTCAACCCCCACCCTTCCTGAATGAGATAGGGGAACCTGAAATCAGCTGGAAGGAGTGGGTGAAATTATTTGAGTCCTACTTAATAGCGGTTGGGGGTGAAAAGTACAAGGCAGAAAGGAAGAAACACATATTGTTACACAATTTGGGTAGACAAGGGCGCAAGGTTTATGAGTCTCTACCTATGCTAAAACAGGAAGGAGAGGATGAAACTGATGTTGACGTGTATGAACAAACCATGGGAAGATTAGAGAGACATTTTGGGGACAGGATAAATGTGGTGTTAGAACGCCATAAGTTTTTCAAAAGATGTCAAGGTAGACAAGAGTCTGTGCCAAATTTTATTGCTGCATTGTGGGGTTTGACACAACTATGTGAATTTGGTAGTTTAACAGATTCTCTCATAAGGGACCAACTTGTGAGATGCACAAATAATCCACGTATTCAGGAGAAGTTACTAGAAAAGAACCCTGGGTTAATAGAAGCTATTGAAATAGCCAGGTCAGTAGAACATACAGCAAGGTGCATAAAGGAAATGAAACCTAATGGAGAGGAAGTTGCTTCTGTAAAAGATGAGGAGGACGGTTATGAAGTGTGTAAAGTGAGGTCTAAAGAAAATTACAGTGTAAGAGGGGAGTCTAAGGAGAAGGGTCCTAAATGCTACAGGTGTGGCAGCAATAACCATTTCGCAACTTTTTTCCAGTGTCCTGCAAGGTTTGTCAAATGCAGGAAATGTAATAGAAAAGGGCATTTCGCGAGAGTATGTAGAGATCGTGAACTGCACATGAGAAATGAGGGAAGGAATATGGAGAAGAGTACAGCCAGGGAAGTAAAGTGTATCGAGCAAAGGGTTGGGAAGATAATCTTGCAAGTAAAAGACATAGATAGTACGGTTAATTCTATTTACCCAAAATGTGATGTCTTCCTTGATGACCAATGTGTGAAATGTACGCAGACTCATGCTCTCCATACACCTTACTTAACAAGGATGTTTATGTAACTATGGAAAATTTCAATGTTAATCAATTGGAAATGCCTGACATCTCTCCCACAGGATATAACAAAGGGAAAATACCCTTGGTAGGCATGATAAATGTGCAGCTACGTTTTAAGGATAGGGAAACGTATGGTACGGTGTATGCAGTGGAATCTGGGTCAAGTTTACTGGGATGGGTTCACCAAAAAGAGCTGGGTATCATCCTAGACCCCAATAGCGCTGAACAAGTATTGCTCACTGACAGGTCCCTGAGAGGTGAAAACATTTGTGATGAGTATGGACAGTTATTTAAAGAGGATCTGGGCTGTCTGCACAGGTTCCAACACAGAATCAAGTTAAATAATAACGCAAGACCAGTTGTACATAAACTACGCCCAGTGCCACACAAATTAAAAGTACCCCTAGAAGAGGAATTGCTCAAGCTATGTGAATTTGACATTATCCAACCAATAAACTTCTCAGAATGGTTGGCTCCGATTGTCATCGCGGCCAAGGCCAGTGAGGAAGGTATCCGTCTTTGTGTGGACTTGCGCAGTCTAAACGACAATATATGGGTGGAAAGACATCCCTTTCCCATAATAAACGAAATGCTGAGCACCATGGGCCCAGCCAAATACTTCAGTGTGATAGACCTGTTCATGGCGTATCACCAAATTGAACTCCATCCAGAGTCGAGACCCCTCACGGCGTTCATCACCCCATTCGGAGCATATATGTTTAAACGGATGCCTTTTGGGCTGGCGTCGGCAGCTGCCATATTCCAGAAAGCTATGCAAAAGATCTTGGAGGGAGTCAAACGTACCATGTGCTTCCAGGACGACATACTTGTCTATGGACAGACAGAAGAAGAACATGATGGATTCATAAGACAAGTTTTCAGCAGACTCATGGCATCAGGTCTGACTGTGAAGAGAGAAAAATGCAAAATAAAAGTTAAGGAAGTTGAATACTTAGCCACAAGATAACAGAGGACGGGTTCAGAACTAAGAGCAGCTTAATCCAAGCAGTAAAAGAAGCACCCAGTCCCAAGAACAAAGAAGAACTTAAGTCCTTTCTAAGGCTTTTAGAGTATATGTCCAAGTACATCAACAATTTTGCAGCCAAGTGTGAACCCATGAGAGAGCTTATGAAGAAAGACAAGGATTTCTTATGGAACAAGGAACATGATGCAGTGGTGGAATCATTAAAGAAGGAATTAACAACATCCCCGGCGTTAGGTACTTTTGATGCATCAAAAAAAACTATCCTGGCTACAGATGCTTCCAACAAGGGCCTGGGCGCGACTTTGATACAGAAAGATGGAAAAGAGGAGAAAATCATTGCATTTGCATCCCGGAGCCTTACAAACCCTGAACGGAACTATTCCGTGATTGAAAGGGAGGCCTTGGCCTGCTTCTGGGCCGTTCGGCACTTCAAGTTCTTCTTGTGGGGCTTAAGGTTCACCATTTGGACCGATCATAAACCCCTCACTTTCATATGCTCGGTGAAGGGGTTAGAAAATTGTACACCTCGCATCGGCAGGTGGATCCTGGTTCTGGAACATTACAATTTCAATGTGGAGTATGTACCGGGCAAGGAGAATACCATTGCGAATTTTCTGTCAAGGTCCCTGTTACCTGAAGCGGGGGAAACAGAAGAAGCCTTGGACAGTCCTATACTAATGATGGAGATGCCCGCAATCACGGAAAAGGAATGGGAGGAAGAGATGAAAGGTGACAGGGAGTTAAATTTCCTAAAAAAATATATGGAAAAAGGATGGCCGAACAAGAAGAATGATCTTGAAGCTGGCATAGAAGAGTATAGGGAAGTGAGGAACGAATTGAGCTTCATAAAAGGCAGAATATATCGCAGTCACAGGGTAATTCCACCCAAGGGCCTCAGGAAGAAGGTTGTGGATTTAGCACATGAAGGCCATCTGGGGCGTAGCCTTACTAAAGCCAGAGTCAGATCCAGTTTCTGGTTCCCAAGGATGGACGCAATGACTGAACAGGCCGTAAAGGATTGCAGAGCGTGTGCCAAAAGTCACAAATCCAATGTGGTGCAAAAGGCACCATTATCTCCAGTACAGGTGCCAACCAAACCATGGAGTAAGCTGGCCATCGACATCATTGGACCTATGCAGGAATTAGGCGAAAGGAAGAGGTTCATGCTGGTCTTAATTGATGATACAACCCATTGGATCAAGCAAAAGTTTGTGCACAGTGTCACCACTAAGGTGGTAATTGAGTTCTTGAGTGGAGTGTTCGTGGAAGAAGGCATTCCCGCGACCTTGGTGACAGAAAATGGGGTGCAGTTTATCTCGGAAGGAATGCGGGCATTCCTAAAGGGGTTGGACATGAAACCACTGCCTTGTATTGCCCAAAAGCCAATGGTTTAGTCGAGTGGGCGAACAGAATCATAAAAGAACATATCCAGTTGGATGCCACTAATGGACATGATATAGAGGGTTCCTTTAGGATATGTCTATGGGCATACCACACCTCCCCCAATAAGGTCACAGGCATTTCACCCTTCGTAGCATTGCGAGGTAGAGAGCCCAGCACCAAGTTGAACCCCAGTTGGTTGAGCGGTGGTGAGACCAGAAAAGTGGATCAGGAGGCAACTGCAGAAAAGGTAAAACTTCACCAAGACTATTACAAGTGATGGTATGACACAAAACATGGGGTGATAGATTCCCAGTGGGTGGTAGGTGACAAGGTACAAGCCAGGAGGAACAATAAAGTGGGTGCCACCCAAAGCAAATACTACACTCCCTGTAAAATTGCAAAAGTGCTCAAGAATGTGGTTCAACTGGAAAATGGTCAATGGTGGAGCTTTGACAAAATTGTAAAAGTGCATATATAATGCTCTGTGTTCTGTTTAACAATCTTATGGTTAGAGAGTGTGACTTCTAACCCACTCCCGTGGGTCCATATCTTCTGTTGATTTGTCACCCCTATGGAAGGGAGATGTGTTGTAACTTTAATCCCCAAATGGTACCTCCCGTCCACCTCTCCCCTGTTCCCCAGTTGGTATCCCCTGCCCTGAAGCTTGCAATAGAATGTTGGTGCACTCTCCAGTGAGGAGAGTGGATGGTTAATAAACAAGTCTTACTTCCACTGGTGTCCTTGTCATAGTTTTAGAACTTTTTAGCATTTCCCTAGATGGTCGCCAAACCCTGGGCGAAAAACCAGGTTGGTTTGTGATAGGTAACTTTGATGTCGCCTTAATAGGTTTTGGGCCCTTGCCTGTCACGCGTCCTTGACCCACCCACGCAAGTGAGGTACCATTTTTCTTGGAAGACTTTTGGGAACGTGGCGGAGTGGACATTTGTGGATCCATGCAGATTCCATAACTTTTCACTACAGAAATGTGAAGAAAATGTGCTTTTTTGACAATTTCTTTGGTGGTTTGCAAGGGATTCTGGGTAACAGAATCTGGTGAGTTACCCCATCCGGTACTACCCAAGGGGTCTATTTTAAAAAAATATATAGGTTTGCTATGTTTTCCTAGGTGCCGGCATAGCTAGGGTTACAGAACAACAGCTATGCACTTGCCAAAAAAGGGTCATTTTTAACTGTGAAAATGTGGTGTGTCCAGGTTGTGTTTTAAACCGTTTCCTGTTGCGGGCTCCAGGCCTACCCACACAAGTGGAGTACAGTTTTTCTCAGAAACCTTTGGGGAATGTGGGGTAGGTGGAAATTTGTGGATCCACGCAGATTCCAGAACTTTCAACCACAGAAAGGTGAAGAAAATGTGGGTTTTTTTGACAATTCTTTAGGTTTGCAAGGGATTCTGGGCAACAGAACCTGGTGAGAGGCAGTCAAGTCAACCCACCATGTATTTCCCTGGGTGTCTAGTTTTCAAAAATGTATAGGTTTTCTAGGTTTCCCTAGGTGCCGGCAGAGCTAGAGTTAATAAAACTACAGCTAGGCCCTTTGCCAAAAAAGGGTCATTTTTCACTGTGAAATTTTGGTGTGTCCACGTTGCGTTTTGCGCCGTTTCCTGTTTCGGGCACTTAGCCTACCCGCCCAAGTGAGGTACAGTTTTTTTCGAAAGACTTTGGGGGACGCGGGGTGGCTGGAAATTTGTGGATCCATGCAGATTCCAGAACTTTCCACCACAGAAAGGTGAGGAAGATCTTTGTTTTGTCAATTATTTCGGTTTGCAAGGGATTCTGGGTAACAGAACCTGGTGCGAGCCAGTCAAGTCAACCCATCCTGGATTTTCCTAGGTGTCTTGTTTTAAAAAATGCATAGGTTTGCTAGGTTTTTCTAGGTGCCGGCAGAGCTAGGGTTCAAAAACGACAGCTAGGCACTTTGCAAAAATAAGGTAATTTTTCATTGTGAAATTGTGGTGTGTTCACGTTGCGTTTTGAGCTGTTTCCTGTCGTGGGCACTATGCCTACCCATACAAGTGAGGTATCATTTTTATCGAGAGACTTAGGCTAATTCATATTTGTAAAGAAAATGTTTTTACCTATTGACTTTTGATGTATTTCTGACTTCCAAATGAAAAACAATGTGTAAAAAGAAGTCATTTTGAAAAATGACTGATAATTATCATGCTATTATGAGTATTCGCAATTTCGGAAATGTGCAAATATCTACTGTTTCTAAACTCTACATTTTGTTCCCATTTCAGAAATACATAGGTGTCTTTCATACCGATTTTTCCATGTATACATTTTCCCAGAATATTTGCTATATACCCGTACATAATAAAAAACCTTTGCAAGTTGCTGCTCAGTTTTAGGCTCTGGGCTCGTTGGGTTCTTGGTGAACCTAGAAGTCCTATATTTCCCCACAACCAGTAAGGTCTAGCAGATGTAACAGTGTATTGCTTTCAAAGAGCTGTCATAATTAGAAGGAGTTACAGGTGAAAACGTAGACACAAAAGGCTGTTTTTTTCAATTAATTTTCAATTTTTCCTATATTTAACTGTTACTTTTTATAAAGAAACCCTGAAGGATCTACACAAATGCCCCATTGCTGAATTCAGAATTGTGTCTACTTTTTACAAATGTATAGCTTTCCAGGATCCATTATTGCTTTCATACCCATTTCTACCATTAACTGGAAGGAGGTTAAAAGCACAAAAATAGAAAAAATAGGCTACGTCCCAGAAAAATGCCAAAACTGTGTAAAACATGTTGGTTTTATGACAAAATTTTGTAATTCCCTAAAAGCTGAAAAAATGACAATTTTGGCCCCGCAAACCCTTTTTTGATACCATTTGCAGTGGAAAAAACAGACACTTTCATTTGCAGCAATTTTTTCCCATTTTTCTCTAAAAAAACAAAATTTAGCTGTATTTTGTCTAATTTCTGGGTCCCCTCCAGGGGAATCTACAAACCCTGGGTACCCTCAGAATCCCCATGATGTTGGAAGAAAAGGACGTAAATTTGGCATGGATACCTTACGTGGTGAAAAAGTTACAGGAGCCTAAGCGCGAACTCCCTCAAATAGCCCAAAAAAGGCTTAAGCCCACATGCATCAAAGTCAATTGCATTCGCAAACGGTGCGAATCGCAATTTTCGGCCGTTTGTGAATGCAATTGACTAATTTGGAATGCATCATGCATTTCGCAATTTTAGGAATCGCAACCATGTTGCGATTTCTAAAATTGCAATTGCATTTAAGAAATCGCAATTTCAGATTTCTTAAATGCAATGCATGATTATTTTTAAATTGCGAATTCGCACTTTGGAAGGGGTAAATTAGCATGAAGTTGAACTTCATGCTAATTTACCCCAAAAAATTGTGATTTTTTAATGCATAGCATTTTGCGATTTCTTAATTGCGATTCCTTAATTTTTGCAATTAAGAAATCGCTAAATGTTACAATGATGCATGTGGGTGTTAGTACAGGCGGAAAAGGCGTAGCAGCGAAAGGGTTAAATCGCGTTTTGCATAACCTGGAAGGGAAAGTGCCTTATCGAAGGCTAATTTCGTCTTCATATGGATATAGGAAAACAATGTTTGTCGGATGAATGTAGGATCCATGCATTACGTTGTATTTTAAGTTTAACCCCTTGACCGCAGCGAAATTTCCGCAGCGGTGCTGGGATGTTAATGAGTGGGCGGGCTTCGGACGGCCAGGGGTAGCATATGCTCATCATGACGCATGACGGCTCCTGGCCGTCACACGAATGCATGGGGTTAAACAAATGTTTAGATAGGAAATATTTGTATTGCCTTATAGGCATGATATCAAACTGCTAAAAAAGTAAATACAAATAAACCTGGGCATACCAGAGCAAACTTACTGTAATTATTATGATCTTTATAGAAATACAAAATTGATTGTACACCCGAACCAAATCAAGAGGTGTTGCAGTGAAGCACCCACTGTAACACCCATTGGCCACCACTTTCACGTCAAGTATAGCATGAAAGGGACCTTATTTTCAAGGCAGCGTTAAGCCATGTTAAGTGGCTTAACTCTGCCTTTCAAGACGGAGCACATATCGGCAAAGGAACGTCACCTTCCTGTAGCGATAGGGGCTTGTAAATATGCCCCAATGTTTGTATCAAGCCAATGGGCCACGTGGTTTTGTAGAAGGCTTGAAAAGCGGAACCCATGCCGCATACAAATCATGACTGCCCATAAACTAAATAAATACGCTGCCTTTGTTGTCCCTTTACCCTCGCTCACACACTGGCAGCTCCAGGGACATGCTTGATACTGCTTTTGCTAAAAAGTAGATTTTTCTATGGGTATCCCTTCAAATAAACACTTTATAAATGCTCAATAGCGAACACATAATGTGCATTTTGTTTTGCTAAATATTGGTCTGAATTCATTTTTGGTCATGTAGCAAATAAGCGACATATACTCGTAATGCTTTCACAAACTGCTTTGTGATGTTGTGATCAGAGATCAACAACACAGACAAATAGCAGCCAGTAAGCCAACTAATCTCCAGCCTTTATTGTTTGCAGCCCAATAGAAATCAGCAGCGTGCACTGCTGAGTCAATATTTACCACAGACTGGAATTTATTTCAAGCAGAAAATGAAATGTGCAGTGTTTGTAAAAGGCCTACAGGAACAATTTCTTTGCCGTTTCGCTCTCCCATCAAGTAAACACCAGCTCAGAGACGGCCGTTGCCTTATATGGTAACGCGAGTCATCGAGCACGCAGTAAGTCACGTGGTTTTGTATACAATTGTGAATGGCAGCATCAGGAAATAGCTTTGTTTCAGGAAGAAAAATGACGGTCCTGCCCGCATTTTTTATCCGTACTGCACATTCTTCCCAGATGATGTCACGTAACGTTCTTCAATGCTCTTTGTATGTAATGTCGCACCGTGTTTATCTTTTAATATTTTCTGTTTGACCATGGCTCGGTTAATGTTGCTATGAATTTATAGCGAAATAAAAGTAAAATTTAAGTCCTGCTTTCAAAATATTTAACACATAAAACATGTCTAGCCCACTGGTCTACTCTTGGAAACTGTGAAACAATGTCATTGTATTTGGGTTACCAACTAATATTGTTGCCCTGCGATATGGCTAGCATTCGGAACTACGCTGAAAGGAAAGTTGGCATTTACCCTGCTTACTTATGGTTTTAGCATGTGCTATATCAGTTTTATCATTAAAGCAACAGTTTTTGTGAGTTTAAGATGACTTTTGCCTGTTGTGTTGTCACTAAATTATAGAAAACATTGAGCAGCATTATGGGAAATCAACCAGTGCTTAATCTGTAAAAAAAAAGAATGCAACAACAATTAAAAATTAAAATAAGCCCATGGTCCAAAAGTTTTTTCTTAGGAGCCCACCTCAGACATAGTGACTGCTGGTGTTGACGAATACCAAACATGTTTGTTCCACCACCCTATACTTCCTGCCTACACTTCCTGGCTCTTAATTTCCCTAGTTATTTTTCTCTTTCTTTCCTTTCTGCCTTTCTCTCTCTTGCCCTGGATTAAAGTTTAATGATAAAAAATACATCTTGGTTGACAGCACCTGAATACTCTCATGGGTGGCAAGTAGCGCTGTACAAATCTACTGATTGATTGGTTGAAAAATGAGCACCAGTACCCAATACCTGCAAACAGCAGCACAAATTAAGCATAAGTGGCAACTGTGACTCATGTAACAAAACTAAGGGGCAGATTTACAAGCCCTTTGCGCTTCATTTACACTGCCGTTGAGTCACTTTTGTGACGCAGCGGCGGTGCAAATCCTGCATCTATGGTGCAGGGTACTTACAACGTGACGCATCTGGGAGATGCGTCATATTGTAAAGCCCTGCGCCACATGTAGGCGTTCCTGCGCAGGGGGGGAGCGTCCCGGCGCAGGAGCGCCTCCTATAAGTTGCTGAGTGAAATCTACAAGATTTCACTCAGTCACTTTTAGGCCCATGCTGCGTCAAAACCCTGCGCCTGCCTGAAGCAGGCGTAAGGATTGACGCAGCATTAACTAGATAGGGTCCCCAGAGCATTGCTGGAGCTGCGTTGCGCTTGCGACGCAACTCCAGCAGTGCGCCACTTTTACAGCACAGATGCATCACGCATCTGTGCCGTTTTTGCCCCATGGTGCATCCATGATGGCGGAGCTGTGGCGCACAATAACTGGTGCATCCCTGCTGATTTGCAGGGATGCGCCAGTTATTGTATATATGCCCCTAAGTCTCAAAGACGTGCACTGCATCATTTAGCAAATGGGCACTGTAAAAGCAGCAATATATTGTCTGCAGAAATCCCCACGCATTTGCTCTTCCAGGTGCATTAAAAGCCTTGGGCCTCATTTATGAGGCTGTGCGTCACTTTTACGCCACCGGTGCGTCACTTTTTGTGACGCACCAGTGGCGTAAAAAATGCACCTTGTTGCGCCATATTTACAAAGTGACGCATCTAGGTAGATGCGTCACTTTGTAAACCCCTGCGCCACATTATACCGGCGCCAGGTATAATTTATGCAAGGGGGGGCGTATTGACGCAAGGAAGGGCTTTAGAAGTGACGCAGTGAAATCTATGAGATTTCACTGTGTCACTTCTAGGACGCCGTTGCGTCAAAATCTTGCGCCTGCCTCACAGCAGGCATAAGACTGACGCAGGCCCTTTCACATGGGACTTGCCCCATGTGAAAGGACGCATTGCTGGAGTTGCGTCACTTTTGTGAACACTACAGCAATGCGTCACTTTTGCGCTTACAGATACGTCAGAAATACTGACGTATCTGTAACTCCTTGCGACATGATGCGTCATACATTAAATATGACGCATCAGGAATGTCGCAAGGAGTTCGCACTGAGAAGTGACGGCTCACTGCTTTCACGCAGCGATGCTTAATTTCTCATAAATGAGGCCCCTTTTATTTAGTACTAATTGCAGTGATCACTTCTTCCTGCAGCTTTAACTCACGAAAGATTGTGAATTTGAAGGGGGACGGCGATAGACCTTGGAATGTAATATCCCCACACAACTAACATGAGACAGCCATGCTCCATTTTATATTATGGCAGCACAACCATTACATATGATGGTTGCATTTCTTGCATATGATGACAACATGCAAGCACTCTGCTTGCTTACGAAGTCTCCAAGAATTGAAGGCAGACCCTAGGCATATGATGGCAAGAGTCTTTATGTGAAAGCACCAGTCCTTGCATAATATCACAGTAGCCTATTTATAATGTGTTTAATACAAACATTGATATCTCTGCATACATAAGATTTTGTCCACATGCCGTTCATGTCTACATTTAGCATATTGGCAAATATTTAATCTTTTAATAGTAATATATGTTAAAGCAGGAAGTTTACAATCGTTTCACTTATTCTTGTTCTACCAAAGTCTGCTTCAATTGATTTGCATTCATGACTTAGTGTGCTTTGGTTTACAGATGCTGATTGATTCTTATGTTAGGTCGATAAATGCTTCACCATCGTGAATATAGATTGCCGTTCCTGAACAAATGAGCATGAGAATCAGCTGTTCCCTCTGTGGATCTTTTTCTATGTTGAGGGCTGCCTGGGAAAAGGCTAGAAATGGTGATCTGTGTGGTCAAATCTAGGAAGCAGTGAGAAACAGAGTGGACTATGCTGCATGCGATGTTCCTAGTCTATCTGCACCCAAGGTCATCAACATTTTATATGCTTTGGCTTTAATTATGAATATAAGAAGCAGCAAATCCTCCCAAGAAGAAAACAGTTGTGTCCACTGAATGCAACACTTTCTGAAATGCACTACAATCTATTTTTAAATCAATGTTTGCATAAAAGGAAGGAGGTTCTTTTACAGTACTATCTCTGTTTCTGTCAAAAGCCTCTCCACTGTGCTGTTGGCCCGTGTCATTTTCCACTGCTTGAATGGCTAAAAGGCACTTTTTCCACATTATGAAAGTAAGCAATAGTGTAAATACCTAACATCAACTTCAAAGTCACATCAACCTCAACTCAACCTCAAAGTCACTTCACTTGCTCTCACCTTAATATCAAGTAAACCTCAATGTCAACCCGTCAGCACCTCAGCCTCACCTCAAACCTACCTCAATCTCACCTCAATCTCAATCATATACTTAATATAAATTCACCACTAACCGAATCTCAGCTTTACTCAATTAAAACTCAATTCAAACTGACCTCACATCAGCCATGTCTGACCTCATTTTATCTGTACCCCCTCCTCACTTCAAACTCAACTTCACCTCTATAAAACATCAACTTTACCTAACCACATATCCCTTCACCTTAAACTGGTTCATCTACATCAACCTCAACTTTGTCTCGCTTCAAGCTCACCTCATCCACTCTTTAACTGCAGCTGAATGTCATCTCAACATGATTCTCATATCAACTTTACTCCAAGCTGACCTCATCTTCATCGTAAAATTAACTCACTGTCACGTCACATCAACTAACCTCACTAGTAACTTAAGCTGACCTCAAAATCACATCCTTCTCCCATCATAATCAACTCATTATGAACCCTGCCTCAACTCAACTTAGTTTCACTCTAGCCCTTCCTCACCATACCTAAATCTTGGCACAATCACACTTTAATCTTGCCTTAACTCACCCCAACCTGATTTGCAAACTTAACTCTACAAAAAGCTCAACTTCAGTTCATTTTAACATTTGCTTAGTCTCACCTCACTCCCTCCTCACTAGTCTACACTAACCTCACATTAGCATCACCTCATTTCAATTTCATCTCTTCTACAACCCCACAGGGCTTTATCCTGGCATCAATGTCACACCAATCTCAACTACACACCTATAAATGTAACTTCACCTCCTTCACCTCACATCCTCCTCACATAACTTTTGTTCAAATGTGTGTACTCTTCATTCACAAATACATATGATCCTCTCATGACATAAACCTGAAGTTAGTTTTACTTTCCCCACCTCAAATCAACTGTGTATCAGTAATACCACAAATGTAACTTAACCCCACTGCTCTATACTTTATCTTTAATTCTGCCTCAATCAGACCTCAAACCTATGTCTTCTTTACCAAACTCCACCTCACATCACTCTCATCAAGACTCCAACCTCATCACTCAAACACACCTCATCTGAACATCACCTCAATGTTTCCCACTCCTGACTTCAGCTTCACCTCAACATTTGACCTCACCTTACGTTTCCCTCAGGCTTCAACCTCACAATAACTGCTCCCACTTCTTATCTCAAACTGACACCACCCCAGAACATTTACAAACTAAACTTCATCTTTGCCTTGAACACTAGTAAATATCATATGACTTTCACCTTTACTCAACCTCAACCATAACTTTATTTTCAACCTCTACTCTACTCAACATCACCCAAATATCCTCCTTATTTTAACATAAACCCAAATCCCTCACTCTAGCTATACCTAAAAATCATCTCCGCTTCATCCATCACCACCTCAGTTTCACCTCAACTTCCCCCCAACAATACCACCCTTCTCCTCTAATTCAAAATGAAATCCTCACCACAATCCAATCCAACCTCACTATACCTCAACTCAACCTCTCATAACCCTCATCTTCACTTCAGTGTCAGACTCACCCATGTAAAAAAACTTGACTCTCCCTTTATCACCTCAACCTCAAATCTCCAAACTCCAACTACACCTTTAACCAAACTTCACCTCAACCTCACCTAAGCTAAATTTTAGTCGTATTCCAACTGCAAATGCACCCCATCCACATACTTAACCTCAGTTATAGACCTAAAACTCACTTCACCTAAACCTCACTCAGGCTCAGCATAAACTCATCCTCATCACATGCTCACCTGACCCTTATTTACAATCTCATCTGAAAGCCACCTGACCTCACCCGAAGCCACACTGCAACAGGTTCCCCAACTTGATATTAACCTCAACTTTACATAATGTGAATGTTAACCTCACTGCCGCACACTTTAATATAAACTAATTTTGCCTACCTCAGCCTAACACCCTTGCCTTGCCTAACCATCACTTCAACCTCTCATTAACCTCACCTTCTCTGAATCTGACATCATCTCTAACCCTGTCTCAACCACACTCTATCCTCACATCAGAATCGTCAACCATAAGAACACCTCAATCTCACATTACAGTGTCCTTATCTGAAGTTTTACTTCCCATTTACATTATCTCAATCTTGCTTAACTGCTCATTCATCTAATAATGACTTTAACATTGCATCAAACTTAACTTCACTTAACCTCACCTAATCTCATCTCTCCTCCTCCTAAAATGACCACAGACTTTCCTCAATCTCACCTTAAATTCAGTTCATCTCAGCCTAACAACAATCTCACTCTTGCCGTCAAACCTAAATTCGACCTGGAACTCTCCTTCACCTCACCTCTAACATACCTGACACTAACCTCAACATTCCCTTCACCAAACCTCACCTCAAATCAACTTTATCATTATTTTTCTCCACATCATCTGAACCCCAAATATAGTCTCAACCACTCAAAACTCAACTTCTGCTCACCTTAAACTCAACAAAAGCAGTGGCTTTTGGAAAACTTTTAAACAGCTGGATGTACATATTTGCTGTAAATTGGTCTAAACAATTAGCAGAGATCGGTGCCCAAACAACAGGGCCAGACAGAGCATTATATAACACAGTTTTCACACAAAGTGGTGAAATGAAGGGCAGGAAGAAGTTTATACCTCACACATATACTGGAATCTTTACCCCAGCGAAGGCAATTAAAGTTAATCACCTTTTTTGTGCTTGATGTAGGGGTTGGGGAAAAATTCCACTCCGCCAGCAGAGTTCGCAAAACTCCACCAACCACCGCACGCCATTGTTTTTTCTCATGTGCGACTCCTCAACGCTTAGTTGGTGAGCGAGAATGAGCATCCCCTAGCATGATTTTTGGCCTTTAGAACGCCTCCCAGAGAGATTCATCAATGTGGGTGATTGCAGCAGTCACCATTATTCACGTTGAGAAAGCTGCCACTCAAGTAGAAAAGCTACTCAAGTCGCAGAAAGTAGCAGTGCACTCTGGTGCACCCCAAGGTGCCATTTGTGCTGAACAAGCTCCCAACACTACAAATCATCACATTGTGCCAAATTCTGCCCACTTGTAGAATCTCACTGAGTTTTCATTAACTCTGTTTATGTCCATAGAGAGAAACTCAGTGTGTTCTGCCCACCCCTAGTTTAACGTACTCACCTCTCTTTAAAGGCACAAGGTATGGAGAGTTGTAGGGAAAAGGAAATATTGGGTTAGAGAGATGTGTCTTATGGCAGCAGCTGACAGCTCAGGTGTAGGGACAAATGGCAGTGATGTAGATGATGAGGCTCAGGCATTGGGGCAGCTCCCGGGACTTTACACAGTGGGTGGGAATAAAGGGCAGGTGTCAACTAATGGCTGCCTTAACTGGCGGTTCACTTCACCAGGAGCAGTTTCACTCTACAGTGAAGGGACTCTGAACCTGCTTTATTAAAGTCATTGAAAACATTGCCTTTTGAAAGCTTGTAAAATATAAAAAATAAAATTACATGTTTGTTTGACATCAAACTTAGCAACTTTGCTCAAGTAAACTAAATATTGAGAGTTTTGGATGGGGCAATTATAAAAAATTCCAAAACATTTGGAACACACAACACACCTCCATAGCATTCCAAGCATTGAAATAATGGTTCCAATGCTTGTTTCTGACCAACTTCCCTGACAAAATAGCTAAAGAGAAATGTTATAACTGGCATCAATAAAACTGTGACATGACCTACAATTGTTCTAAATATATCTAGCATCCTTCTTTGCTTCATTTATTCCATCAGATCCTGCCAAAGTAGATTCGCTGTCATGTTTTAGTGCTGAGAATCTAGGAGGAAGGAGATGTTATTGAAATCATAGCAACCTTCATCAATATAGATAATGAAATACTCCATGTGTCATTAAATAACAGCTATACCTAAGAGCACATGCACATGATATCTCTATATTTCATGTAAAGAACAGTTTATCACCTCACTAGTATTCATTGCTGATGAATTTCCTGGAATTTAGTTATTTGAAACAATGGAAATACTAGGCACAAGTCAACAAAATTATACATTGAACAAATACACATATACAAATGCTAGACACAAGAGAACAACAACTTTACACAATGGTAACTACAAACAATGTATCTACAAGTCATGGATACCTTCATAAAGTTATAGCAACAGAGGTAACATTCAGAAGGGCACCCATTGGCCAAAACAATAACTTAAGCTAGATTCAGCAAGGCACAGGAGTAGCACATACTTTCAAAATAAGGCAATGTGGATGACTATGTTATCTTGATGAAATCTAATATAGTGCATGTTTCATTTCTTTGCTGGGGTCTATCATCATTATGTTTTGTGTTATTGAGTGTGTTTAGGCATGGGATATGGCTGTCTCTTACTTAAGTTCAGAGTCTGAACATTGTGACACAGAGTTACACTTTCAACACACCTGATGTTGTTTTAATCAGGTTTTTATTACATTTTTTGAGACATCTTGTCTTTCAGTAGTAAAGAGCAAACCACAGACCACGAATTCCGGACTACAGAACAATGGTCAGGACATTCAGGACTTCCTACTGTATTGGTCAATGAGTCCTGCTCTTCAGTAGGGATGTATGACGTTACAACGCATACTTTTACCACACATACCATTACAACGCGGTATTTACAACGCATACCGTTACAACGCATAGCGCTTAGAGGTGCTGGATAGTGGTAAGTATAATTTTATATTCCAACTCCAGTCCCCGTGGACACTAGGGAAGGTGTTGGATATAAAATTATACTTATTCCCTATCCTAGAGCGCCCCCCAGCGCAATGCGTTGTAATGGTATGCGTGGTAATGCCTGCGTTGTAATGGTAGTGCATGGTAAAAACTTCGTTGTAACAGTTGTATACCTTCAGTAGCCCAGGGTGCTTGTACGTCTGTCAGGTTTGCTTGGCGTTTCCAGTATGTGAGGAATCTTGTTACCACTTCTCTGTCCATGGTGAACTTTCTGTTGGCTCTTTGTGTTAGAGGCCTATCTTAAGGATGATAAACATTTACTGCTGAGCAGTTGCTTCACATCTGCCTCTTTGCAATTCCTTTTTCATTGGTGTGAATCTACTGTTTTTTTGTCTCATGAAGGACGTTTGCTGCCCCTCTTCCCAGCTAGTCTTCCAACTGGGAAACCACATGAGTTCTGTCCAAAGTGCTGTATTGCCTTCTGCAATCCACAGTATCTCAGGAGTTCCTACATGTTTTAGCTCTGTGGCAACTTTTGAAAATCTTGCCCTGTGATCTTCTGATACAGCAGTACAGATTGTGCAAAGGTCAATGTTTAAAGACCACATATATGAAATGTGAAAGATTTGTAGTATGTAATTATACCTAAATATGATAGACTTACAAGTGAAGTAAATATGTGCTGATTTAAGTTAGCCTAACTATTGATGCCATGTTAACTGAAAATAATGAATAAGCATTCAAAGGCCTATTTTTCATCTTGGATCATTGTTTTCCATTAGATGTTTTTCTCTTTTGCTGCAGATGTTGTAACTTTCCACAAGCCTTCAGTTAGTTAGTGAATAGGTATTTGTTTTGTATTAGACAACTGAGATTGAAGTTATTGGAGGAGAACAATCGGAAGGGTGATTCACGAGAAGAACAGTCTGGACTACAGAATGTGAATGATGTAACTTTTTCATGGACTAACCTCTGAAGATTATTGTATGAGCGTGAGAAGATGGGTAGTTTACCTGTTCCAAGGAGTTTACTACAATCCTATTGGATATTACTGGAGATGAAAAGGCATGTTACCATTTGGTATATTGTGAGGTTATATTAGCGTGTGTTCCTAGAGCAAGTCAGGACTTTTCCTCTGAGGGCTTGTCCTTGAGACTTGTTCCCTTTGAACGTCTTTCACTTGCACTGGCTGGAGACTCATCTTTTTGTCTTACTCATACCCCTCTTTACAGGAAGTTGCTTAGCCTACTTCTTTAATGTCTGGTGATTTATAGCTGAGAAAATGTTCCAGCTTGTTATGCAAAGGCTTTATGCTCATGCATTGATTCTCTCATTAGAACTATTAATTTGGTATCTGAACTGACTCTTTATTCCATTTTAAATTAGTTACACAGCATTGTCCGAGCACACACCCAATCTAGAGTGTTCCCCACATCTTCGCCAGGGCTGTGTTTCTGGTAAATTCTCTCTTTTGTATCTCCACACCGGTTCTACTTCTGTCACAGGAAGAAATCACAAGGATGTTTAATAAAATAACCCTCAAAGTTCATATGACCCTTTTATGAGAATTTTCCAGGAACACAGCCCTGGCGAAGATGTGGGGAACACCCTAGACGACGAAACACATGTTGGCTTGCTGGGCCGAAAGAAAGAAAAATAAAGAGCAAGAGTAATAATATAATTGTGTGTCATATAATGTGATTTGGTTAACACGATCAGGTGTGTGTTTGGGCAATGCTGTATTTATATTAAGAGATCACTAATGGTCTCAATCAGGGGGTTGGGTGATTCCTACTTCCCTTTGAGCACTACCACTAAGAAAAGATAGAGGTATACTAACACCCGGAATCAGAGCGCATTATACTAACACGGTATATCTTCACCCATCAGGGTGGGATCATTTTACTTTAGATTAGGGAATTTCCTTTTTGGAACACACTTGCTGTATTATTACAATTTGTAGTGGTATCGTGACTAATACTCTATTTTACCCTAAATTAAAACATCAATCATTTGATTATATTAATTATTAATGCTAATTCATAAGAGGCAAATTCTTACTGAATAAATGATTAAATACTGAAAGAACTAAGAATAAAACCTTTTAACTCACGCAAATTCTCTTTATTGACTGTAATAAAAGCCAATAATTATTTGCATGTTATTGGACTGATGCAGATGATCGCTCCTTTACACACATACGATAAGTATTGGGGATTGTCTAATGATTACACCAGAAGATTAAGGTATCGAAAACCCGCTCCATCAGGTCTGATGTTCCCTGCAATTTCTTTATCCAAACAATGTCATAATGAAGAACACCTAAAGGACTCTCATAAGTCATAGCTGTCATAAGGTCTATACCCTCTATAAGTACAGTTGCCTCTACAACCAGCACACTACTCAAGTGTAAAAGCAGATGTGTCATGTCATAGAGCTCCGATATTAAACCAACAACACAGAGAGGAAAGTGCTAATTCTGCCATCCAAACACTCGACAAACAGGCACATGCATCAACGTTGGCTTTTGCGATATCCTAATTGCGATTTTTTTAAGGAATCGCAATTAAGGAATCGCAAAAGCCTATGCATGTAGAAATCGCTTAAAAAATAGCGATTTCTAAATATTCCTTAATTGCAACTCACAAATTGTGAGTTGCAATTAAGGAATACCTCCCCATTCATTCCTATGGGCCTAGAGACCCATAGGAATGAATGGGAAGACATTCTCTAATTACGATTCTGAATTACAGAATCGCAAATTGAGAATGCAATTTCAAGGGGGCCATAGTGTCAAAAGACCACCCTGTTGCACCCCTGAAATCTGCATATCAGTACATCTTGCACACACACATGCCCCAAGGGCATGTGTGCAAAATGGAACTTTGGAAAATGCACTTTAGAGCATTTTTCAAAGTTTTTGCAAATTACCATGAAGTTCAACTTCATGGTAATTTCCGCCCCCTATTAGTGGAATCGCTAAATCTTTTACTTTAATGCATTGCATTTAAGGAATCTCAATTTGTGATTCCTTAAATGCATTCGCAATTGCAGAACTGGCAATTAATAGCGAATTCTCAAATTGCGAGGGTCTTGATGCATTGCAAAAGCTAATTTTGCGATTGCAAACGGCCGATTTTTGCAAATTGCACCGTTTGCGATCGCAAAAAGCTTTGATGCATGTGCCTGTAAATGATTTATTTAGAACCATATAAACAGGGGATGGAGCACTACCTTGTTTCAGCCAATTTCATACCTATCTGACCAGGTTTCCACATTTAAATTCTACACCAATCCGTCTGGAAAAGCTTTACATAAAATGAAATAATCATAATATTTATGACTTGGGACAATGGATATTATTTCAGCTTGCAGAAACATATGGGAATTCAAGCACTGTTACGTTGTATGCATCTGGGTAATATATACTTAGCATTGATGTGATACTCTGATGTTTTCTTTTTTTCCAGAAAAGATAAGCAGTGGAAGGATGGCGTGCCACGTCCTGCTGGGTCTCACTTTCAAAATGCTTGTGGAAAATAATCTTCTTAAACGGTATTTGTGAAATCTCATAGCATGATTCTTTTATCGGTCGTAGTGAGATCATTTTTGTTGGTTTTCTCGTTTAGCTTTTCAGGACTTCTGGACCGCTCACAGGTTACTAGTAAATTCAAATATGTAAATGTCACTACGGGGATCTTATTGGATTAAATTCATATTTACGCAGAAAATGCATGTGCCAAAGATATAAAACATCTTTGAGCTTGACAGGGAAATGCACACATCTAAAAAGAAGTCTAATAATTCCCAATGTCGTTCACCAATTAATGTTATGACAATATGATGTGCATTTACTGTAACACTTTCCAGAAGTGAATTAAATGTATACGATAAGTAATGCAGATTTCCATCCTTAAAGCACTGATCTAAAAGGTTCAGTTTTAAGTAGTTGCTTCTAAAGCAAAACGATTTTTTTTTCTTTAAATGTGTAATAACAATAATGTAAAGCCATGCCTTGCACATGATGCAGCACTTGGCTGGTGTGAAACTGCTAATGAACTAGTTTCCATGAAGAAATAATTTCAGCAACATAAATGTACAGCAGGTCTAGCTCTCCTATGAGAGTTCCCTTTGGGGTTTTTGCTGAAAGAAATTTCCAAGTGAGCTTTGGAAACCAGTTGAAAAAGGCTTCAAAAAATCACGAAGGCTAGGGAATGTATTAACCCAGTACTGACTGAAAGGGTATCCAGTACCAATTCCTTCATTAAGTTAATGGTCATCTTAATACTCATGACAGACCGAGCAGTTTATATGAAGGTGCTCGAATGTACAAATCTTCATACTACAAGCACACTGACGAAGCACTTAATTTGTAAAAAAAATAAGTGCCAGGGCTCTCGTCAGGAGGCTACTGCATCTTGCACCACACATTGCCCCTACCATGCTGCCAATGATAGTAACAACACAACTACTAGCCATCACACTCCTTCAAGGATGCCACTTCGGACTGTTATAGGCCTGCCAGCTATAAGAATGACTTGGGCGGTGTAGTACTGAAATTCCGGACCCTGCTGTTCCACCGGTATCGAGGTCCAAACACTCGTATCACAAAATATCATCGTACCATGACGAATTTGGTATCGACGGACCGGTAATGATCAGGACATTATCCCTATGCATTTGCGTCATGATTGAATGATGCTAACACCCTTAAATCGTGGTTTCCGTTCCGAACCCTCAGACTCCGTTTTGTAAACGGCATCCATCTTATGACTTGCCCTCATATAGTCAATTGATTAAGGCCGAGTTTGATCTGAAAGGACACGTCCACCGTAGCTGACTTCCCCATGACCTGGCCGAGCTGACTCCACTGCCTCCAGCCAAACCTGTTTGGGCAGCTCCTCGCCCAGTGGCCGAGTAAGATATCATCAAGGCACAACATGCCATAAACCATTCACTACATACAGACCATGTTTTCCATACACATACACCTGTCCATGATTCTTGTTTATGACCAGTTTTACGATGGGAGGGTACCCGACCTTATTGGTGTTTCATCGATATCTGATGGAAATTCTGGGCCTGGCGGGGTAATCCATCACGATCTGGACATCTAAAATATGTGCTGACCAGCATGACTTCGCTCTTTGTATTATTGTAGAAATATGTGTATAACCATATCATAAACTCAAGAATTCTTGCCCGCAGCTGTTATTTCTGTATATAAGGAGAAGGCTGGTTCTGTAAAAACGAACAGTCTCCTGAGAACTTACAGCCCGTGCTGTTGTAATTCTAGGACACATGTTACTTGGTTGCAACCAATAAACCTCGATCTCTGACTTCAACTAGAAGACTCTGTGTTTCTGTAGTCCAGAACAGGGAGAACCCAGAGGTCTTCGGGTGTGGTCCCCTGGCACCACCGGGTCTCTAAAAACCCGGCACCTCAGTTGGCGCCCAACTCGAGGCGATATCAAGCGGTGACGGTCCAAGCCAGATGTTCGTGAGGAGCTTCGTGTGAAAATTCCGGAGGAAGGCCAGCCACTTCAGCGACCCCTGCATGTCGACGTGGTTCCGAAGGTCTTTGCTGCGAGGTTCCCCGCGTCCCAACGGCTACGAAGGACTGCTGCCCTGACTATTGCCCTGTTTTGGACCCAGTGATCCTTGGTAGAGCGAAACGATAGACGAGTCTTCTAGTGACGTCACCGATCTTCAATATTCAGTTAAGTATAAGTGGAGCGTCTCCCAGTCCTTAGTTTGGTTCTTAGTTTTGGTATCCCAGAGATACGGTTTGTATTGGTTCTTGCAAGCACCAAAACCGAGGGATTCGTGTATTCACGACAATATCATAATTAGATAATCCCTTGAAGTTTGAAGCTAGACTAGTGAGCGAAGATGCCTGGTCTTAGCAGACTTGGAAACTTGTTTTGTCTTGGTTGTAGTAGGGACTCCCGATTAGAGGATTCGTGTCCGGTTCCTCCGATTGGAACTCCAGCATATGAGTTATATATAAAGCACGGAGTAGGTCCTATCACGTATAATGAAGTATGGATAAAATACACCCGCAAGGATGGTGTTTTAAAATGGCCCCAATATGGTAGTTTTGACTCAGAAGTATTAGACAACCTCGAGGTCAAATTGTTCAAGAAGAAAGCCCGGCCGGCGATGTGTGACTCTTTTCGCTTATGGCGCAAAGAAGCCAAACAGAAAGAAATAAAATTAGCAAAGAAAAATAAAAGAGGTATGTCAATGGTGCAAGCTGCCGTTGCATACAGGGATAATGAGGAAGAACAAGAAAGTGAACGAATGCTTAGGAGCAAGAAACTAGTAGTAGATAAATGCTACCCGATGTTACCACATGAGGGACAAGACTCAAAGGGAACATCAGAGAAAGATCCGTTAATGTCCCACTTATTAAGCTCACCACCCCCATATGCGTTAGACGCTACTGCACCCCCAAAGCGCTTTGTTATACCACGCCCCAGTGCCGGAAATGCAGCTCTTGCACAAGCACCAGCTCCTCTTCAGCTGGTTCCTACTTCTCCGGCGCAGCCTTCTCAAGGGCCGCCGCCTTTGCTACATACTCCATCTATTTCTACAACTTTGCCTACTGCTCCACCTGTTAATCCTGATACTACCTCTGCTACTGCTTCGACTTCTTCTGCTGTTGCTTCGACTTCCTCTTTACATCAGCCTGTCTTTTCTGGCGCATCTGCCTCACCGCAAGCTTCTCCTTCTGTCAGACAGAGAGTGGCAAGTACTGTCACTGGTCTATTCTCACCCTTCTTTGGGTCGCCTAAAACGACCCCTAAAACGACAGGTAGACAGTTGCGTAGTCAACTGCCCGACTACGAGGAAAGAGAAGTGCTAAATGAGTTAGCACGCAAATGGGTTACTGACACTGCTAAATATGATGTTCAGTCTGTTATTGAAGTCTTCCATCAGTGGGATGCACCCACTCAGAGATACGTATTTGAAGAGATGTGTGTATATCTTTGTGAAGATTTGGAGACAAACGATCCCAAACGCAAAATGCAGGAATTATTTCGTATGCGTTTCAAATTCTATGAAGGCATGATTGTAGGTGCCGATGTTGAAAAAGCAATAGATCTATTGTTATCCTATAGGAGTAAGGGAAATGTCTCTAGATCATTGTATGAAGATGATGTGTCAGATAGGAAAAAGGCGCGACAATACCCTATGAGAGAAGTTCCTCCCGTTTGGAGGGAAGGTGATGCGAATGCACAACCACCTGTTCCACCGCATTTCCAGCGTGTGTGGGTACATGTCCCCTGGAAAAGATCTGAAGTTTTAGCACTCAAACAGACACTACCTGATCCACGTAAAAACCCAGCTGGGTATTACAAGGAGTTATCACAGACCGCCAGCTCATGTATAATGAATTTAGCGGATGTAGACATGTTGTTCGGGAATGTTGTTCCGCATCCTTTATGGAGTAAAATTCGTCATACAGATCATGATCAAGAACTAGGTGACTCATGGGCTAACATTACTGCTACCGATGCTAGACAAGTCGATGGTTCTAAACCCGAGCCTTTAATAGCAGAACTTCCCGGTAGGATTATCACGTACATGAAAACGTTAATGCCTGAATTACGTGTAAATTGGGACAAGCTATCTGCATGCAAGCAGAAGAAAGATGAGAATGTGTCTGACTTTTTCACGAGATTTGAGGAGACCTTCGTCGATCATAGTGGTCAGGATATGGCTACCGAGGGTGGCCAAAGATTGTTTGTGGACAAATTTGTACATAATTTGCTTCCCGAACTCTGCAATAAATTGAAAGATTCAGAGAGTGCTTGGGCTGTTTCCACGTCAGCGCAGATTTTAGCCACCGCCCAGTACTACGAAAATAGGCGCAAAGACGAGCTAGATAAGGCAGACAAAAAGACTAAAGAGTTAAAAACTAAAGTTCTTCTCCAGCAAGCCTATCCGCCTCGCACTCCTAGTCAGCCCAATTATCAGCAACCACAGCAGTATTCGAGAAACGCGCAAGGAAACGAGTTTTCCCATCAGCGTTCTCCGTATGGCCCGAATCAATGTGCCTATTGCAAAGAAGAGGGTCATTTCAAAAGTAATTGTCCAGCTCTTGCGCGACGCTTAAACGATGTTTCCGGTACAAGAGGTAGAGGTGTTCAACAGGCTCCTAGAGGTAGGGGCCGTGGAAATTTCCCCCAGAATACCACTTCTTTTCCGCCTCAAAATTCCATGAATAGCTTTGACCAACAGAATAATGCGTCTTCCAGGTCAGCTCAGTACTATGCAGATGACTACTACGCAGAAAACGAGAATGAGGGTAATAATTGCTAGGACAGCCATGGACAAAGAGAGGGAGTTGTTTCAGTTCCAGTAGATCAAAATGGACCTTATGTCGAGGTGACCACATCAGGAGTGTCAGAGCCATTTTTGCTGGATACTGGTGCTACAAAAAGTTCTATTATGCACTCAAAACTTCCTGGCGCACCTTTGTCTGGCGAAATGAATGTTTCAGTAGGTTTTTCTGGCGCCCCTGTTAGAAACCCGATCTCCAGTCCCATGCCCCTTTCTGTTGGCCCATGCGAATTAGAAGCACCCCTCCTTCTTACAACAGGTTGTGGCAAAAATTTGTTAGGTTTGGATTTGTTAAAGAGATTATATGCGACTTTATACTGTTCTCCTTCGGGAGTACAACTTATCCTTGGTAAGAAAGTGATTACCCCGATGTATTTGTCAAAGGAAGATATTCCGACTGAATTGTCATCCCTACCGGATGTACTTTGGGCGAATGGTTCTAATGACGTAGGTCATTTGGAAATAGCGCCATATGTCATAACGTTGAAAGCTAATGTTAGGTTACCATGCATTCCCCAATGTAGAATATCAAACGAGTGTGAAAAGGCTTTGTTAGCGATCGTTTACGATCTGATCGAGAAAGATGTCATCGAAGAGACAACAGGCAACATTTGTAACAGTCCTGTTTTGCCTGTCTTAAAGCGTACGGATCCTTCACAGCCCCCTGTGTACCGATTTGTGATTGATCTCAGGGAAGTGAATAAGATCGTTGTACCACAGTTTCCAGTCGTCCCCGACATTACCGCCTTATTGACAATGGTTCCAGCTTCAGCCAATTGGTTTTCAGTGATTGACCTGAAGAACGCTTTCTTCAGCATCCCGATTGCCGAGGAGAGCAAAGATATCTTTGGCTTCAATTTAGGAGGACGAAGCTTCCACTTTGAACGCGCTCCTCAGGGCTACTGTGAAAGTCCATCAATATTCAGTCAGGCTCTGAAAACACAACTAGACACGATTGTTCTGCAGGATGGTGCAACTTTAATTCAGTATGTGGACGATCTGCTGATCGCTGCAGACACCGAACAAACGACATTGTCAGTTTTACATCATTTATGTGACATGAAGCACAAAGTCTCGCTTTCCAAATTACAATTTTGTCGACAAGAAGTAACCTACTTAGGTCACATCTTATCGAAGGAGGGAAGGAGACTGACCCCAGAAAGAATACAGGCAATTGCAGAACTGAGTGTCCCAAGGACACAAAGAGAAGTGCGTGTCTTCTTGGGCATTACATCGTACTGTGGACAATGGATACCGAACTTCTCACTATTGGCCAAACCTTTGCTGGCATTAATGCGTAAAGACACACCCAATCCTTTGCCTTGGTCTGAAGACTGTCAGACGAGTTTCCATGAGTTGCGTGAGGCATTATGTTCGGCCCCTGTATTGGGCAACCCCGACTACAGCAAGCCTTTTACATTATATGTCCATGAGAAGGAAGGTTGCGCATTATCAGTCTTGACGCAACACTTTGGGGGACAAACAACGCCCATGTGCGTATTTCTCTGCGACTCTAGATCCTGTAGCTAAGGCATTACCAAGTTGCTTGAGGGCCACTGCTGCAGTAGCTGTCTGCATTCGACAGTCTGCTGGGCTAGTCATGAATAATACTCTGACCGTTATGGTCCCACATGCAGTAGATATCCTACTAAACAGGACGAAAACACAACATCTAACTAGTGCTCGACTATCCAGCTATGAATTGACACTGTTATCAAGTCACATTCACATAAAGAGGTGTGATACACTCAACCCTGCTACGTTATTACCCATTCCAGCAGAGACAGATGAGGTTGAAAAACATGATTGCTGCTTTAGGACAGAGGAAGAGACAAAAGGAAGAGTAGACTTGCAGGACACTCCCCTCCCTGAATGTAATGATGCGTTATGGGTTGATGGTTCATGTTTCAAGTTGCCAAATGGTGATCAATCAATCAATGACACTTGTAAAGTGCGCTACATACCCGTAGGGTCTCAAGGCGCTGGGGGGGGGGGGGGGGGTGCCGCTACTGCTCGAACAGCCAGGTCTTCAGCTTCTTCCTGAAGGAGAGGTGGTCTTGGGTCAGGCGCAGGTCGGTCGGGAGGGAGTTCCAGGTCTTGGCGGCCAGGTAGGAGAAGGACATTCCTCCTGTAGTCGCTCTTCGGATGCGGGGGACGGCGGCGAGGGCGTGGTTGGCTGATCGGAGGTGGCGTTTGGGAGCGTAGAAGTTGACTCGGCTGTTGAGGTAGCTCGGGCCTTGGTCGTGTAGGGCCTTGTGTGCGTGGGTGAGGAGGCGGAAGGTGATTCTTTTGTTGACGGGGAGCCAGTGAAGGTCTCTCAGATGTCCGGAGATGTGGCTGGTTCGTGGGATGTCGAGGATGAGTCTGGCTGAGGCGTTCTGGATCCGCTGGAGTCTTTTCTGGAGCTTGGCGGTGGTGCCGGCGTAGAGGGCGTTGCCGTAGTCCAGTCGGCTGGTGACGAGGGCCTGGGTGACGGTCTTCCTGGTCTCGGTGGGGATCCACCAGAAGATCTTCCGTAGCATGCGTAGGATGTTGAAGCACGCCGAGGAGGCGTTGTTGACTTGCCTGGTCATGGAGAGGGAGGAGTCCAGGATGAAGCCCAGGTTTCGTGCATGGTCTGTCGGTTTGGGTGCGGTGCCCAGGGCGGGAGGCCACCAGGAGTCGTCCCAGGCGGAGGGTGAGGAGCCCAGGATGAGGACCTCCGTCTTGTCCGAGTTCAGTTTCAGGCGGCTGGTTGTCATCCACTCGGCTACCTCTTTCATCCCTTCGTGCAGGTTGGCTCTGGCGGCGGCGGGGTCGTTGGTCAGGGAGAGGATCAGCTGGGTGTCGTCGGCGTAGGAGATTATGCTGAGGTTGTGTTTGCGTACGATGGCCGCGAGGGGGCTCATGTAGACGTTGAAGAGGGTGGGGCTCAGAGATGATCCTTGGGGGACGCCGCAGATGACTTCGGAGGCCTCTGACTTGTACGGTGGAAGGCGGACTCTCTGTGTTCTTCCGTCGAGGAAGGAGATGATCCATTCCAGCGCCTTGTCCTGGATGCCGATGTTGCTGAGGCGCCGTACTAGGGTGCGGTGGCAGACCGTGTCGAATGCCGCGGAGAGGTCTAGGAGGATGAGGGCCGCTGTTTCTCCCTTGTCCATCAGGGCTCGGATGTCATCGGTGGCGGCGATGAGGGCGGTCTCGGTGCTGTGGTTGGCTCGGAAGCCGGACTGTGAGGGGTCGAGGGATCTGTTCGTCTCGAGGAAGGCGGCCATCTGCTTGTTGACGGTCTTCTCGATGACTTTGGCTGGAAACGGGATACGACTGCAGCATATGCTGTGACAACATTACACACGATTGTAGAGACAGCTCGCATCCCCCACAATTCCGCGCAAGCAGCAGAGTTAGTCGCACTCACAAGAGCGTGTATGTTGGCGAAAGGAAAACGAGTGAATGTGTATACTGATAGCCAATACGCCTTTGGCGTAGCCCACAGTTTTGGAAGATTGTGGCATGAACGTGGGTTCCTGACGTCACATGGTGCAAAAATTCAACACGGCCAGCTAGTACACGACCTTCTCGAGTCACTGACCTTGCCCCTACAAGTTGCAATTGTGAAATGCAGTGCACACAGAAAGATTCAAGATGATGTTGGTCGAGGGAATGCATTTGCTGATGAGGTCGCGAAAGAGACTGCAAGGAACACAATGAGTAGGATGTATGTTGTAGGTCCTGCTAGATGGACCCCTGATGTGGGTATGTGTGAAGACACCATTGAAAGTGTAAAATATATACAAGCTGATGCTACTGAGAAAGAGGTGAATGAATGGAGAGAAAGCAAGGGTAGATTAGATGCGAATAGTTGTTGGGTCGACCTGTCAGAACATCAGCGATGGATGTTACCTAACGCCTATGTGCTCGCAGTGGTGACGATGGCCCATGGAATGGCGCACATCAGTGTGAAAGGAATATGTAAACTGTTGGCCCCAGTATGGCAGAATAGTGGTATCCCAAAATGTGCAGAGAATCTGGTCAGAAACTGTATGGTGTGTTTGAAGCACAATCCCGGTAGGGGAAATCCAACCCCAGTTGGTCATTTTGCGCCTCCAAAGTACCCGTTCGAGGTCTTGTAGCTCGATTTCATTCACATGGAGAGGTGCAATAACCTAAAATATGTGCTTGTTGTCGTCTGCGCCTTCTCCAGGTGGGTAGAAGCGTACCCCCTTAAGGACAACACTGCATTGTCAACTGCCAAAGCCCTTGTCAAAGAATTCTTCCCTAGATTCGGCATGCCTAGGATTGTCTGGAGTGATAATGGAAGTGAATTCGTGGGACGAGTGATGACGAGAGTGTGTGAGTGTCTAGGCATCCACCAGAAATTCCACGCTGCAAACCACCCCCAATCGGCAGGATTGGTAGAGTGCTATAATGGCACGTTAAAATTGACGGACGCCCTGCCTTTAGCACTCCTGTCCACCAGAATGATTGTCCATTCCAGATTAGGACTTAGCCCACATGAAATCGTGTTCGGCCGCCCAGCTAACATCTGGGGTGTGCCCAGACCCAAGAGATTGAGTGAAATAGAGTACCCCGCACTGTTTGACTATTTGCACGAATTGACAACTAAACTGCATGCTTTACATCAACAGGTCCACAGCTCCTCTCCACCGGCGTCTGACGATCCAGGCCACGCCATCGAACCTGGCTCCTGGATCCTAGTTCGGAACTTCAGGCGAACAAAGAACGAGGAGCCTCGCTGGACCGGACCTTTCCAGGTCTTGCTATCTACCCGCTCTGCAGTACGCGTCCACGGGAAAAAAACACTGGGTGCACGGCGCCCATTGCAAAAGGGTCCCGCTGCCCCTTCCATATGACCGGTGGGTCCGGCAAGGAGTCGCTGATTCCGAGACAGAGTTCATACCTCGCTTTGTCCCCTTCAGCGATGCACGATTAAAAGGAACTGGGACCGACAAAGAGAGCAATTGTATTTTGCAAGGATCTGTGCCACCGTCAATGCAGTTGGACATTACAGAACCTGAAACATTGTTTGAAGATCACACCGTACCTGGGAAAGAACGATATAATCTGAGGTCAAGACCAAGGAACTGACATAATCAAATTAGTGCGATTTTCCCTTTTTCCCATGAACTATTTTTGAGTTTACAGCTCTCTCGCCCAGGGAACTAGCTCATTTTTGATTTTCGAACCGCCATCCGGTTCTGCTGCTAGGGCCGCGGTTGAAGTCTGAGGAGTGCAGCCGGGGACGCCTAGGTCAACGGTTCTGGTCGGTCTGAGGGAATTACCCCGGACTGGATAGAGCGCACATCTTGGCAGAAGCAACCTCCCACCGCAAGCAGCAACCAGAGGATGGAGTTTCCGAGGGTAGAGAGACCTGCTAGACACATGAACTTTAACAAGAAAATATGCACTGTGATGGCAAGAAGGAGATTCTTGATAACATGTATTTTGATGATATGTAGCATAACGATGTTCTTGATTAGTTATACTTTATCCACGTTTCGAGTCACCTTTGTAAACAACACTCAGCCCACACCTCCTCCAACTGTTTCTTTACACTCCTTTCACCCTCTTCCTGAACACGAGTCTGCCAGAAGACTAGAGTTTGTAAATAACTCCTTCATCCAGCTCCTACACCAGCACCAGTCTATAATGAACACATCGAATTGTTGGATCTGTGGACTCATGCCGCACACGACAGATAAGAGCATTCCATACTTCATCCTGCCATTCAGTTATTATGGTTCTCTGTGGGCTTTCCAGACCATGATCCTGTTCGCCCTAGAACCATACCCGCCCCGTTCCGCAGAGAGCGATTCCAGCAACAAGGCACTAGTGGTAGGAATAAGAAATATGAGTAGGGATGTTGACACGTATCGAACGATTCCTAAAGATGAACTCACTCCCTACAGCCGTTGGAATGTAACTAAATACGGGATCTCTTTGAATAAAAGCCAGAAAACAAAGAAATCCTCCCCAGTCTGGATAGTGCCCCACCGAGGTCACTTATGTCTGCAAGGTATTGGCAGGGATCCCAAAGCTCAGTTGGGAAAGAGCGTATGCACGGAAACATATGTGTTTGCCTCCCGAACTTCCCCTCCATTCTTGGCGGCTAAAGGCACCTATTTCGTCTGCCATGACAAAGCCTATACATGGTTGCCCCCTGACTTCTCGGGCACGTGCTTTATCTCGCTTCTGCTGCCACTCACCTACACGGCCGGGGCAGATTACCATCGGACAAGGACAGTTAGGGGTGTCGTGAGTCAAGACGACACTGCGGGTCAAGAGTTTGGAGACTTCGCAAAGGGTTTTCTGCCATTTTGGGGGCCTATGGTGAACAGCAGGAACATTCGACAATTGACGAGGATAGTTGAGTCCGCCATGACTGAAACGGCCGGTGCCCTTAGCAACTTGACAGCCGAGCTTCAGTCGGATCGACTTATGACCCTTCAGAACAGGGTTGCCCTAGATGTCATACTTGCAGACCGTGGTGGTGTATGTAGAGTGATCCAATCTAGTTGCTGCATTTTTATCCCTGACAATGCTCTGACAGTGTACCAGGCCATCTCCAAATTACACAAAATCTCTGTTTCCCTTCACGTGGAGAAAGGGGATTGGTCCTTGCTAGGGTGGCTGTGGGAACTGATCTCTGCCTGGGGATGGAAAACTCTGATCTTCATTGGGATGATCCTGGCCGTTCTGTTTATGTACTGTCTGTTTGTACAGTGCGCTCCTGCAATATGTGGCCTCTGTGCTACTTCATGTGTAAGGAAGCCTGTATCAAGGGACGAATTGAGCAACAGAATGATGCTACAGCAGCATCTCCATGAATTCATCAATACAGATTTGGACTCAGATTAGCATGAGTTATTGCCTAATATGAGGGCAAAAGGAGGGTCTGTGGTACTGAAATTCCGGACCCTGCTGTTCCACCGGTATCGAGGTCCAAACACTCGTATCACAAAATATCATCGTACCATGACGAATTTGGTATCGACGGACCGGTAATGATTAGGACATTATCCCTATGCATTTGCGTCATGATTGAATGATGCTAACACCCTTAAATCGTGGTTTCCGTTCCGAACCCTCAGACTCCATTTTGTAAACGGCATCCATCTTATGACTTGCCCTCATATAGTCAATTGATTAAGGCCGAGTTTGATCTGAAATGACACGTCCACCGTAGCTGACTTCCCCATGACCTGGCCGAGCTGACTCCACTGCCTCCAGCCAAACCTGTTTGGGCAGCTCCTCGCCCAGTGGCCGAGTAAGATATCATCAAGGCACAACATGCCATAAACCATTCACTACATACAGACCATGTTTTCCATACACATACACCTGTCCATGATTCTTGTTTATGACCAGTTTTACGATGGGAGGGTACCCGACCTTATTGGTGTTTCATCGATATCTGATGGAAATTCTGGGCCTGGCGGGGTAATCCATCACGATCCGGACATCTAAAATATGTGCTGACCAGCATGACTTCGCTCTTTGTATTATTGTAGAAATATGTGTATAACCATATCATAAACTCAAGAATTCTTGCCCGCAGCTGTTATTTCTGTATATAAGGAGAAGGCTGGTTCTGTGAAAACGAACAGTCTCCTGAGAACTTACAGCCCGTGCTGTTGTAATTCTAGGACACATGTTACTTGGTTGCAACCAATAAACCTCGATCTCTGACTTCAACTAGAAGACTCTGTGTTTCTGTAGTCCAGAACAGGGAGAACCCAGAGGTCTTCGGGTGTGGTCCCCTGGCACCACCGGGTCTCTAAAAACCCGGCACCTCAGCGGCAGGTAATAGTCATTTTTAATGTATATTGAATTAAATATAAACAGGCACTTGCATCAATGTAGGTTTTTGCGATTCCTTAATTGCGATTATTAAGGAATTGCAATTAAGGAATTGCAAATGCCAATGCATGTAGGAATCGCTATAAAATTCCTTAATTGCGACTCGCAAATTGCAACTCGCAATTAAGGAATGAATGGGAGATTGCATGTACAATTTGCGAATACCAATAGGTACTCGCAAATTGCGCATGCAATTTCAAGGCTGCAAGGGTGTCAAAAGGTCACCCTGTTGCACCACTGAAATTGATCTGTGCACGCATGTTGCGCGCACACATGCCCCAAGGGCATGTGTGTGTGTAACCTACAACTTTAAAAAATGCACTTTAGTGCATTTTTCAAAGTTTTTGCAAATCACCATCAAGTACAAATTGATCGTAATTTGGGCCCCTTTTAGCAAAATCACAATTTGCGACTCCATCATGGATTGCATTTAAGGAATCGAAAGTTGCAATTCCTTAAATGCAATTGCAATTTAAGAAGTCTCAATATTTTGCAATTTCTTAAATTGCAATAGGCTGACAGGTTGATGCTTTGCAGAAGCCCTTTTTGCGGGCACAAACTGCCGACTTTTGCAAAATCGCACCATTTGCGCTCGCAGAAATGTTTGATGCATGTACCTGTAACTGTTGTTGTGGTCATTTCTAAATTAGCCAAACAGCACCACTTTGTGGCAGACTGTCACTTCCCCTGGTGTTGACAATTAAGTGCTGGTGCAGAGCACTGGATACCCCAGGCACAAATTAAGCACTGTATATGCTAAAGTGGGATATATAGAGGATCTCTCCAGCCTGCTTTAGCACAAGTTGCATTCTTACCAGTCAAAACTAAATTCTGCTTAAACCTTATCACAAATGGGTCGATGATTCTGACACTGCGCAAATCCCTGTTTGTGCTGAGGTCAGATTTTCAGTGGTACGGTGTTTCCACTCACCCGTTGTTGTATACTGAATACAACATTGAGTAAACTACAGGACATGTTGATTTTGCTGCATAAAGCATCCCAAGCCCGCAGATTAGCACTATTTTCATAGTCAAATTGTGTAGTATTCATTATTATTCTCTCCTGTTAACATCTGATCTCCGAGGTATTGGATTTCAGTGTACAATAAATATCCCACTCCCCACTAGGGCAGCTGTCAAGGGGATTTAAGACTGAAGTTTGGGCTTTTGATTATGGACTGGGTACTTATCCAACTTCTGTATAAACATAGACTGTGTCCCAAGGCTGCACTATAGAAATACATGGTGCCAGATGTACTAACAAATAGTGTACCGCAGCGCAACAAACAAAGTTGTTTAATTGTGTTGCATCACGTGGAGAGAGCAGAAGTGAGTCATATCTTCAAAGAATAGTTCTCAATTCTGCCCTCTCCATGCGCTGGTGCTCTTTGTGATGCCTACCACCAGCACAGTTACCCTTCCGCCGTAGTGCAAGGTGTGTTTGTGGTGTGGTCAGTATAGTTTTGTGCAGAAAGGGGTGTCTGCCTGCACAAATACTATCCTTTGAGGCTACTTCCCCTATGTATGCGTGCTGGAGAATGTCAAAATATCATGGCAAAGATTTTGTGGAAGTATATTGAAATATTGATCTATGTAGCATTAGAAGTAATTAATTTAACATATTAAATTACAACATAAAAATTATACAATTAAAAATATGGTGTTAATAAGTAATGTATATATATATATATATATATTCACTCAAAAAACCATAGGTTTCAGGGGTGCTATAGTTAGTTGGACATTTCACTCGTACAAAACCATTGAAATTCCACCGTTATAGTTAGTTGTACTAACTATTACTCGCGCGCCCGCAATCCACTGCTGATGATGTCACATATTACATCATCCATGACATGGTCAGTAACATCACTGATGACATCTCAAATGACATCACTGACATCCAACTAACTGTAACACCCCTGAAACCTATGTTTTTTTCAGTGAATTTCTAAGGTTTTTTAAATGCTAATTCCTAACTATAACTTGTCCGAAATCTATGGTTTTTTCAGTGAATGTCAAAGGTTTTTTAAATGCTAATTCCTAACTATAACGTCTGTGAAACCTATGGTTTTTTCAGTGAATTTGAAAGGTTTTGTAAATGCTAATTCATAAGTATAACATATGGAAAACCAATTTTTTTTGTGAATTTCAAAGATTTTTCAAACCATAATTTTTAAATATATTTATTGTTTTTTATATTTTCTAAGTATATTTTTGTAATCTTGTTATTTTTAGATGATATTTTTTAGATTACATTACACATATTTTGTACATAAAAAATAGATTTTTTCATTATTATATATTGTTCATAATATACTTACATTATTATTATTATTTTTCTTTGAGTTGCGCACCGTAAGAACAACCTGCTCGTTTACTGTGCAAATCGTGTCCGCCATTTTACGGTTGTTGTGTAGAATCCGAGTAGGGTGCGCGAAGGGTACGACTTCTCCAACGCGGTTTCTATGCGATCTGCGCTCGACACCTGGCACATACGCGAGATGTACATATAACGTGACGTGACGACACGCTGTAGCACATGACGTCATATGCATATCAGACACAGTGGGTGTTCTGATTCCGCAATTTCTTTAATGTTGGAAAACTTATTTCTATATATTTAATATAAATATTAAGACAAGAGACTTTCTGAGGTTGTTATAAAAATAAAATTCTTAAACTTTCTTAAAAAGTACATCACTTTTTAATGCAATTTCGCGAAGTCGCGCTGGACGGGAGCACGATGCAAGCAGGGTGCGTATTGAGTGTGCACATTTTAAGTGCATCCTATGGGAACCCCATGTGACTTTAAAAACAGAGATTTGATTGGTTCATTACACTTCCTATTGTAACTATTATAGGACCCCACCCATTTCAATCACTCTTATTAGAACTTTTCTGAGGGAAAGACCTCCTGAGAAGATCTGCTGCTCTTTTTTTTTGGAGAAGAGATTTATTTAAAGATAGTATGGCTGCTAATCCACCACCATCCTCTGATTCAGAGAACTCATCAGAGCAAGAATTTGAACCTCCACTAAAGCAAAAATATACCAGCACTGTCTGGAAATTTTTCACCTTTCCACCAGGCTTAAAAAAGGGGACTGCAGCAAAAGTTACTTGCCGAATATGCAATGAAGTGCTTACAAGGGGAGACCCCAAGAAAAAGTACTCATGCGGAACAGCAATTATGCGGAAGCACTTGCAATCTAAGCATCCGGTCAACTTTGCAAAGGAGGAGTTAAGGAGATGGCTCCCCTTGCTGCATTAGAAGGCCCGAGTACAAGTGGAGCAACACCATCAACCTCTACCTCATTCGTCCCCAATTTGGGAAACTTAGAATGAGCTGTGTAAAATGTGGACGGCTGATAGCATATGGAGAGCAGTCGGTGGATTTGGTGTGTTGAGCTGTTGACCACCACCATTGTTAGATTTATTTTCTCCTCGCCTCCCAGTTTTTAGTACTCTTTTCACATTTCTCATGTTTTCCCCTGCTTCAAAAAAACTAAAAAAATACAATCGTTCAAAAAATCCCCCAAAACAACAACAAAAAAAATCTTGTTAGAACTAACTACTCTGGTTATAGAAAGATCTAAACTAGTATGCTAGTGTGTGAAAGTTGAGATGAATATATGTGTAGTGCATAACTGACTGTAAAAATACATTTCTGATGTGTGGTGAATGCATAAGTGCAGAATTATAAAGAAGTGCTGCAGCATGACACTATAAACTGTTTAACTACAGCGTGCTGTGGTATTTCCAAAGCACAAGGATGTAACATATGTACATAAATATGTTGCAACTCTGAGCTTCCCTCTGCTCAGCTGCAGAAACTGCAGGCATGTGGTGACACAGGGACCCTTGCACCACTGTGCAAGGATGTCCGTGTCATGTGGAGATTGTTTTTGTGCAAGAAGGGACACCTTCCTGCACAAAAACAATCAGTAAAGGCATTGTTCTCCTTTAATATATGCTGTGCATTGCAGCATATATTGAAAGTGAAAAAATGAGGAGAAGTTAAAACAATTGTCCTTGTTGTGCTTTGTTATACCAATAGAAGGATGGTGTAGCATACACAAACATATCCAGATTTATGATTTATGATAAATCTGGAAATGTGTCTTGTTTTATGAGTGGTCTCTGCAAACACGCACAGCAAAACCTATGGAACACCTTTTCAACGCAAAGTACTGTGTATAATGAAATTATATTTACATGGAAAAGAAAAGATATACAGAATGCCTTTTCCTCACCTTATGAATAAGAACAAGAGTTAATGGCTACGCCAAATGTTATTATAGGAGTAAATTTCAGTACTGAAAACCGAGAACAAAGTACATATACAACTACTTACGTTTTAGGGAACTGAAAGGGCATGTTTATATATTACTGAAGGGAAGGGATGCGACCTAATATGACATTTACAAAAACACTGACTGATGTGGTTTAAATTAAACAGTTTCATTTCTTTTAATTCTGAAATTATCAAGACCTGCAAAAGAACCATATTAGTCTATTCTGTACTATACTGTACTATACTATATATCTTGCAGCAGGTGTTCTGAAGCTGTCCCCTATTTTATACCTTTTTGCATTGCAATTTTCTGACAGAAATCTAGTCCATCCATGTTCCTTTTCTTCAACTGTGTGGAAACACAGTCATTCTGCATTTTAAGACTTACTAAAACTTACCTCATCAGTAAAACACGTAAAAAACAGTACACATTTTATTCAGTTGTTTTTTATAATCTAAATGGTGGTAAATTTGATATTTTAAAATTAAGATCTGTAAAAAAAAGAGAAAATTGTTTTAATATATAATGATACATTTTTAACAGCACAGCATAATTTTAACATTTTAGAAAATAATTTATTTGCCTTTTTTGCTGTTCTCAGAATATATTGAATTTCAGTAGAAACAGTGATTTCAATTATATTCATCAGATAACAGCGGGCAAAAAAAACCAAGCAATTAGATTGTTTAAAAAAAACAATAATACATCTATAGTAAAATACTAGATAATACAGATCACACGTATATAAAATGATTACTGCTAAGAAAATGTTATAACTTAAATTTATAAACACTATAAATAATGCCACTTAAAATTATACACAGAGACACTGTGCAACAAAAAGTCCATAATTCAAAGAAATACATTTCCCTGAGGCCAAATTGTGTTTGTGAAGTAATTTTTATGTAAATTGACCAATGATAATCCTATAAAATGATAACAATAAATTTCTCAGAGGCTGAATTATCTTCTCAATACTTTGGCTTTAAAAATATAGGAATTTGGCAATTCGAAAGCAAACTTTGTTTAAAAACCAGCTCACCATCATTACAAAGACTCCAGCCTTTTTCACTTTTCAGATATGCGGTGTAATGTCCTGATGTTATTGAAGGACCATTGTGGAAAGTTATTGCTACTGCTACAAAAGTCCTTCCAGATATTGATGGTTGTGTAGTAACAAAATGTTTCAGTAATGTGTCCAATTGTCTGCCATCAGCTGTACAACGTTGCATCATTAAAATGATATATTTTCCATATCTTTGGATAAATAATGTTGATAACATTTCTGATTTGCATTGCCTACACTCCATGTTTTGGTTTGTAGCTTTAACTAATTTACTGAAAGACACTGATTTACAGTCCGGTAATGTTAAATATAAAAATCTTTCAGTGTCTACATTAGAGCTACATGTATACATACAATTTTCACATTGATGTTCCCATTTATAACAAAGACCAAAAATATTCTCTATGTCTACACCTTCATTTTCCAATTCTGTAAGCATATACATTAGAAACTTCTGGGCATCTGGTTGGGCATTCTGTGTAAATTGTGTAGAATCAGAACATACATCCAAAAAATTACGAACATCAGAAACGCTTTGTATTTTACTTTTATATGTTCTCAATTTTTCATAAAGAGAATGTAACAAGGAACAAAATCTTTTTTCCCGATTCTCCATAATTTGCTGTTGCAAACCTTCAAGAAAAAAAACAACATTGAACACTACATTAGCATAGCAGTTGACACCAGAACTGTTTTCAAACTGAAAACCAACTATCTCTTCAACAGTGTCCTTTTTCTTTTTGCTTGCAATCACAACATTTTCTTGTTTTTTTCCCTTCTCTACACCTTACGTACAGATATTCTCATACCTTATTTTTCGAGCAACCACATGCTTTTCAAATACAGGATATTGACCTAAATTAGGAGCATATGTTCTTCTTAACCTATTGTATTCTTTGACACAGTTGGCATCTGCAGTAATCTTGGTATCATCAAAATCAATCAAAAACAAACCAGATAATGTTCTGACTCTGGACAAAGCAACATATCCCATACCTTATTTAAACACATAATTTCCAATGTTCACCAAAGCATTGTCAACACTTAAACCTTGAGATTTATGAATAGTCACTGCATATGCCAGAGAAAATGGAAACTGTTTTCTACGGACATATACATCTTTAACAAGCAAAAAACAAACAGAACAACGATCAATTTGTTTCACTTCTTCAATCCGAGCAAATGTAATCTTTAAGAAATCAATACAATCTTTAATTTGATAATTAACAAAATCCACAACTTTGCCCATTGCTCCATTAACTAAACCTTTTTATACATCCAAATTACACCTTAAAATTATCCGACAGTTCCTGCATGCATAAAGATTCTTTTCTAAACCAGCAGTTTTAGATATTGATTTTTCTAAAGAATCCAATTTTGTCTTCAATTTTTCGGTCAAAATAATAGTGATTCCTTCATGTTCTATTTAATCGATGGCTTCCATTTTTATTATTTCTTCATTTTCCAGTTTCAAAAGTTTTTAGTTGAATATAGAACACTCATGCAGTGTTGACATTAAGCAGATTATCTGCAATTGCCATTTATATTTTCTCAGGAACTATATTTTCATTTAGAAACAAATTGGAAAGTAATCGAGTCAGTAAATCTTTTTTGCCATGTTCTGTCAGTAGCCCTATTCTTATATCTTGGAGAATAGTTCCATAATCAACATCATTTGCCTGTCGCATATTTGTAATGAGTTTTTTGTATTCAAAATATGATTAAATGTTCATGTTTCCAACACTACCCAGAGACTTTCTGGTGTCTTCATGCACAAGTGTTTTAAAAACTGGTTGTCCTTTTACAGGAGTCAGTTGCAGTAGATCTCCAAAAACTATGACGTGTTTTCCTCCAAATAATACGTCATACTCTGTTTTAAGAACTTGCTGCACTCTTGAATGCACAAAGTCAAGCATTAAGTTTGAGATCATGCTTACCTCATCAATAATGAGAAGTTTCATTTTCTTCAAGATTCTTGAACATCACAGCAAGCTTCTCCAAATAGCTTGTGGTATTCCAATTTGTTTTCATGCTCTACTGGTAGCATTAGTAAACGATGTAAAGTAATTCCTTTAATGTTGTGTGCTGCCAACCCAGTTGGAGCTTTGAGAACACAAGACAAGTGCAACTCAGTTATGTTTAGTAGATAACTTGTAATTATTTCAATTAAAAAACTTTTTCCTGTTTCAGCTTGTCCATTCACATACGTTCAGATCGGTTGAAATGACATACATGAGCACTGTTTCTTTTCATGAAGTAATCCATGGTCAATCTGTTGTCTCACTTGCTCATATATTTGTTTTTGCTCAACATTGAGTTGTTCTTCCAAATTTCCTAAGTTTGTTACGTCTTCTTGAGCTTGATACATTGCTGTTTCCACCTCATTTATGGCGATTGCTGCTTCGTTTTCAAGAACTCGTTGTCCTAGTGGATCTTGACTCAGCGTAATTGTAGCTTCTTGAACAATTTCATCGTTCAACATGTTCACATAATTTGCAAAAGCACTACATTGTATGCTATCTTTACAAGCATTAAAGGAATCTTCATAGCTCTGGAAATCTCCAAGTAATTCCAATTCTGAACGCCATGGTTTAAATAGTTGTAAAATGGCTAAATAGTAAATTTCTCTTTTATCAGCAGTGTCACAACTCAACTTCCTGTGATTAATCAAATTTCCTTTCAATTGTTTCACCAAACATCCTTCAGAACCAATGACTCCATATTTTCCATCATTGATGTTCTCTGTAGTATTCCGTTTAAAAGTGTAGTTTTGCAGCACTTCATAGAGACACATGTTCTCAAGATGATAACTTCTGTTTGTGTAATATGTGTCCAACATATTCATTTTCAAAATATCTGCACTTTCTGGATCTTTTTCTGCTAAATATTCAATTTCTTGAACAGATTTCAGTACCCGATTTCGCATTGCTGCAAGACCTAGACTCTCCCAAATGATTCTTCTAGATTTGATGTATAGACTTGCCGATGATAACTGATCTGAGACTTCATATGCTCCGATTTCTCAATGCAATAACATCTTCAATTTGAAACTGTATAATTTCTTACTTAGAGTCTTCTCGTGAGAAATCTCTTCCCACATTTCTTTCAATTCTGTCTTTTCTGATTTTGTAATATAAGATGTTACATATCGAGCAACAGCAATGGAATTGTTCGCAACATACTAAATATCCTTGTTAGCATTCCACATGGACAAAATGATTGGGTTGTAGTCATTTATGTATTTTGACTCTTCATTTCTTCTTACGTTGTAGGTATTTTTTTGGAGACTTTCTTGTGATAGTATGTCGCAAAGATGACATAAAACTATTCACTCTTCCTTTCGATATTACAGGACATGGAAATCCAAAACTACATTTGGTGTAGAACTTGTACTTAGATTTGTACTTTCGTCGACAGTATTTTCCACATTGGTGGCTTTGGAATCGTAACACTTGTGCTCTTAAGTTGTTTTCTTCTGTGCTTTATGGTACAGCACATGTTGCATATTGTTCAATAAAACTCAAAACAGTATCATCCGCATCTGTTCCAAATTTGGGAGCGTCCTTAATCCATAACAGCATATGTATATGAGGAGCACCTCTTGCTTGATACTCCTTTCTCCAAAATAAATCCACAACTTCTCCAAGAGGAGGATTTTTTTACTGCAGATAAAAGACATCATAGCCTCGAATCTATGTTTGAACCTTCATACATCAACAGGATCCAAAGAGCACAATTCTCCAGGTGTCTTGTATTTAATGTTTTTTATATTCAAATTTGCCTCTCGAAGAAATTCTAGTAAATCATCCCAAGCATACTCAGCACAGCTCAGGGTAAGGAACCATGTTGGAGTTCCTAAGTTCCGTAGCATAAATTTCAGTCCTCCATGATGACAGTACCAATATTCATTAGTCCCACGCTGACATGCCATTAAATTAATGAGCTGAGATTCTAGATGATCATCTCTCTGGTGCACTTTATCGATAACATCTTTTGCAGATACATTTTGCAGAAGATTTCCAGATTTTAGAATATGGTTGACTGCATATGAAAGTCCAGACAAGTCACTTTCAAACAAAAGATGAAATATATAAGGGATACATTGTCGAAATATTGAATCTTCTGCATATAATCTTGTTGTCCGATATTTAGATGCAGGAATCTGCGCAGGACGTTCATCATATCGTCCTCCTTTTCCAGTTGGGAAAAACTGTGGAAAACAACGAGCTTCCAAGCTCTCTTCCCATACACTCATGGGACTTCCTTTTGCCTTTTTCATTTGGAACAAATCAAATGTGTTTCCCATTACTTCTTTTGAATGAAATGGATGCACACTATAATGTTCATAGATTTCTTCACATCTTACCATGTCCACTTTTTCAATCTGTCAACTTGACGTTTCAGTATCTTCTTCTAAAAGTATTTCTTCTCCTATATAAACATTGTTATAGTATGTATTGTTTTTTATCAAATACAATGTTGCCTTTTGCACTTTCCTAACATCCACGAACTCCTGCCAGATTTTCTTATTCTTAGTTGGCACACCATTAACACGAATAACTAGAGGTTTACTTTCTACACTGTCTACACCAATTGTTTCAATATTTTTCTTTAATTCTAATGGTAAATACACCACTCTTCCTTTTAATCCTCTTAATAAATCTGAAGGAGGCAATTTACTTGGTTTAGGATCCATACGAACAATAGCCTGAAACGGGTGCATACACTAAATGAAAATAGACTCATAGGTATTGAGATCTGTCAGTTGTGGAGGAATAGCAACTAACTCTAAATTATTATGCACAGCTGTAGCAGGCATTCTATTATCATCTAACTTGTTATAACAATATTTACAAATACACTGATCAGAACCCAAATCAAAACAATTCTCTAACAACAATTAAGTTGCAAATTCCTTCCACATATCATTATTTTCTTTTTCACTTTTACAATACAGATCATCACTCCTAGTCTGATATTTGTAGTGAGTTTGGCGACAGCAAATACAAGAAAAATGTGGCCTTTCACCTGAAATCACCTTAAATTTGTAATTTAATTTTCAAATTATTTTGTACAACTATGTTCAACATTCTATACAAAATTTTCTTCTATTAATGTTTGAGTTTCTTCACTCCCTTCTTCAGGACCAAAGTAACAAAACTCAATATCATCACAAACTTTTTCACATCTGATACTGACCCTCGCAAAAGAGCACTGTTCAACTCATTTAACTTTAGTGCAGGACTTTTTGCATAATACAATATTCTCACTAACTTCCGCATTTGAGGATGATGTACTGCCAACATCCCGACATGGTGAAAAACACTTTGACATACTTTCCTTGAAAGACAAGCCAGAGAATGACCTTGCAAACCAGCATGTTTTCTCACTCTGCAAAGGTGTAGTCCTTGCAACAGCTTAATCTTTTCTTCAACACTTTTTTTACAATATGCTTGTAAGAAATTGCATAATTTATCAATAGATTCTTGTCATACACTACAAATACTACTACAATCCCATGTGTACACTAGGACTTTAGGACGTCTGCCTAGAACTTCAACAGCTATCACTTCTTCTGCATTTCTAGGAACCATTTGCTCTTTCTCAATTGGACAACCATCTCTAACCTCATAAGCTCGACCAATGGTGTCAACAGCATGCAACAAATTATTGCTCTGTAAATAACTCTCTTCATTAAAAAAAGGCTCAGAACTTGAACTGTGCTTCCATTGTCCTAATAAAAATCACAAAATTAGTTTTGTTAATTACTCTTTTCCTCTTACTTTTGGCCTTCATTAAATGTATTGGTTCATCTAATTATCGAATTGTCTTCAATACTAAAATGAAGAGTTTTCTCTTTACTTCAAAAGCCTTTTCAACAATGGATTCAATATGCTTCTTCTGTTTATAAAATTGTGTTCTCTTTCTATATTTTTTTGTGTCTGTTGTAAAATAAATGCTGGCGTATTTCTTTGTATTGATTTTCTCTTCTTTTACTATAAGTTGTATCCTTTGTTTTTACATTGCCTCCTTTTTTGCCTTTCCTATTCTTTGCACTTTTTCTTGTGCTTGGAACATTTTCACTGCTTTGTACAGTTGTATTTTTTTTCTCAATCTAGTAATCTTTTTTATAAAGTCTTTTGAAGTCTTACCAGAAATTGTTCTCTTTTTCGCCACATTATGTTATTCTTTCAAGAGTTGTGGTTGAGTTTTTTTCAAATAATTATCCTTTTTCTGATTTTTTATTCGTCTTTCTTTATAACTTTATTTTAACGACGATAAACAGTATCTGCAAAAAATAAACATATATAAGTATTTATTAAAAACTTAAAACAATTATACATTTTTATTACTACACAAACACATTTCATATAAATTCTAACTAAGAAATTGTAGGCCTGAAGCAAAACTGTGAAAGTTGAAAGAACACTACATACATAGTGCATAACAATTTGAAGCACTCCATAACACTAAAACCTGAAGCACTCTATGAGTACATACATATTTTCTAAATGATCACAATACTATAAGAAAAGACACTGAGGGCCCAATTCACAGAATGAACTTAAGACTCAATCCTAAACTTGAACTTACTACTTTTGGTATTCACAGAAGTTAGGATTTTGTCTTAAGTTTGTCTTAAGACAAACTTAAGACAGACTTAAGACAAAATCCTAACTTCTGTGAATACCAAAAGTAGTAAGTTCATTCTGTGAATGCCAAAAGTAGTAAGTGCATTCTGTGAATACCAAAATAGTAGTAAGTTTAGGATTGAGTCTTAAGTTCATTCTGTGAATCGGGCCCTGTGTGAATTCATAATTGGTTCACTTTTATTTTTGTAAATAGATTACTACATGGTACATAAACAGTCACTATGGTATTTGGGTAGTGTAGAAGGTCATGCTGGGATAATGTTTTAGAATTTAAGGTACTGCACTGGTGATTGCATAATATAGGTGATCGTACTGGGGTAGATTTAGGGTTTAGGGTAGTGCAGTGGTCTTTATGTATGTAGGGGTGTCCTGCTGGAGTAGTGTTTTTGGATAGTGCAGTCATGATTGGGTAGTGTAGGAGGTCATGCTGAGATTGATTTAATGTTTAGGGTAGTACAATGGTGTTTGGGTAGTGTAGGAGGTTGTACGGGGGTAGATTTAGGGTTTACGGTAGTGCAGTTGACTTTGTGTACTTGTAACGACTGGATTTTCGGACCAGGTAGAATCAGCTTACAAAACACCACCAAACCCAGCCGAAACGTAATCACTTCCCTCTTCAGGACCTACTTACAAAAGGCAACTGAGTACCTACCTGAGGATGGGGAATTAGCAATATACAAACTTATATCATCAAAAACACCCCTAAATCTATAGGGATTACTAGAAATACTCACTGATTATTTCACACCGCACTCATACCTTATAGTCTCGCAGCAACATAGGCCCAGACTAGACTACCCTGAGGCAGTTCCAATTACGTACCATTACACACTGATCACAATAAGTGCTCATGCAAGCCACAATCTTGTGGGTATACACACTGTGTCCCCCCCAGTGCTCTCACTATTTCATACATACACAAGCCACAATCCTGTGGGTATACACATTGACCACGGTCAATGCTCTCACTAACGCCACTTTCCCTAGCGGCGATCTCATTACACACTGACCACAATCAGTGCTCTCTCAAGCCACAATCTTGTGGGTATACACATTGATCACAATCGACGATCACTGTCCTATGAATACCTTCAACTCCTTCTCTCTCTCTGTTGGGAAATTTCTATATATATATATATCTAATATCTACTGGGAATATAATATTATAGGTTATGTGATAGATAGACAGGTCAATCCTTTCACACATGAATTGCCAAATCACAATATGCAAAGGTTATTCCTCAATACAAGTGCTCATCTACTCCCTTGCTCAGTTACCATTTACCTGGACGGGAGATGCATCCGTTCACATAACAGCATCTGACTAGAAGAAAGGTTAATTTTATTATGAATAATAACACCTGCACAGCTGTTCACTAAGAACTGGGGTCCCTTTATTTAAACAATGACAACAATATAATACTGCAATATAACACATAGCCTGAAAAGCAAAAGAAAGAATTAGAATGTGTGTGCACGCTAATAAGAAAGGGTCGACGTCACCTTATGAGTATGAAGTCTGGACTCGGTTGTCATCTGGGTTCCCTTCTCGTCTGTGCCTTGGCTCATCTTAGGATCCCCCCTGCAGTCACGGATACACGTCTGCACCGCTATGCTCTGTCTCCTCTGCTCCCCTCCAAGTCACTGAAACCTCCTTCTTATTCTCGACTTCATTTAATTCACTCTCGCTGTACTGCACTACTCCTCTCTCCTCTCAATCACGGACTATCTTCACCTTCTAACTTCGATCTTATAAGTCAGTTCTGTCGCTCTAGTATTCGTTCGCTCTGCTAACTGCTTCATTCTGCATGCTCTGATCTTAATATCAAAGCTCACCAGCTGCTCCAACTAAAATAACTTCAATCTTCCTGAGAGAGTATCAGCCCTCGATCTGTCTCGGACTTCAAAATAGCGACTATCTGCCTTGAGTGGATTAACTGCAATAATGCTAACGACTAGCTGCCGTCTACTAACTGACTCACGGACTGAACCCTGAACTCTCCGTGCTTTCGCTAATATAGAACCGTGTTCATGCATGGAAATTTACGGCCAGTAACCGGCCGCCCACCAAATTCTTGTACCACCCCGTGCCAAGGACACGTTCTCAGCCGGCCGGCCTGATGTTATGTCTTCGACACAAAGAAAAATACAATCCTTCGATAAGGGCCAGCCTGAGCCGGTTCTCTCCAAGCGAACAACACCTTATAACTAAAACATTACATTTGACCTAAAAGCGTCTCAAGCAGCCGAGGCAGAAAGAAAGATGGAGTCTCTCCCGTTCGAGGCCTAGAAGGCCCGAAATAAACATAACTCCATTAGAAATATACTAGCAACCTTACAAAAGGACGGATTAATGCTTAAAACCCGGTCAGAACAGTACTGTAGAGGGTCATGCTGGGACAGTGTTCTAGGATAGTGCAGAGGTGTTTATATAATGTACAGGGTCATGCTAGGGATAGTGTTTTAGGATATAACATAGTGCAGTGGTGTTTGTATACTGTAGGTGGTCATGCTGAGTACTGCAATGATGTTTGACTAGTGTAGAAGATTGTGCTGAGGTACTGTTCTAGGGTAGTGCAGTGGTGTTTATGTAGTGTATGGGGTCATAATAGGGATAGTGTTTTAGAGTTTAAGGTACTGTAGTGGTGTTTGTGTAGTGTATGGAGTCGTACTGCAGTAGTGTGTTACGTTAGTACAGAAGTGTTTAGGTAGTGTACGAGGTTATACTGGAGTAGTGTTCTACGATAGTACAGTCGTGATTGGGTAGTGTACGAGGTGGTGATGAAATAGATTTAATGTTTAGGGTATTGCAATGGTATTTCAGTAGTGTCCAGGGTCGTGCTGCGTAGTATTTTATTATGCAGGGTAGTACAGCCGCGTTTATACAGTGTAGGGGGTCATAGTAGGGGTAGATTTAGAGTTTTGAGTACTGTACTGGTCTTTCTGTAGTAGGTGTTTTGGTAGTGTCGAAAGTTCTACTGAACTATATTTAAGACTTAGCGTAGAAAAACCACAACATTCTATTGCCAATAACTTTGACGTCGATTGATGAATTTTCTTGGCATTTTCCAAACCTTTGGCCAGCTCAGCTCTGCTCCTTCCCTGAAAGTTTGGGGGTGATAGGTAAAGCGAGGACCGAGAAAATACGGGGGTCCTAAAACGTGTTATCCCCATGCAATTTCTCATAGGACCTTTAGCCACGGCTACAGCCCGAACGGCTGAACAGAATTACACCAAATTTGGCAGAGAGGTATTCCTCAGTTCTGACTTGTGCCTTTCGCTTATCTGGTGTCAATCTGTTCAGTAGTTTCAGAGAAAATTACTTTTAAAATCATTTATATGTCTATGGGCGCGGTGGATCCGCGGATTGTACGAGGATTGGCCTCGTAATATAAGCGCACCTCTAATTGGCTGCCAAGCGGTTGTAAACATTCAAAATCAGGAACTGTTGACAGCCATTTTGTGCCTCGGTAGAAGCGAGGCTGAGGAAGTCAGTGAAATATGTGGGCAAAATGTGAAAAGGGGGTATGGTAGACACACCGTGACCCCCTAGGCCTGCTCAGGGGGTCCCATAAAGACACATGAACTACCAAAATACTTCTCTAAGACTGAATCCTAAATGCACAGACTCACTGTGTGATTCTAGACAAATACCAATATTTCTTATAAATACAGTAGTAAGATACTATAGTAGTGTTTGGGTAGTGTAAGGGATCCTGGTGTGATAGATTTAAGTTTTGGAGTAGTGAAATGGTGTTTAGGTAGTATAGGGAGTCATACTGGAGTAGTGTTCTAGCATACAGCAGTGATATTTATATACCATAAGAGATCATCCTAGGGATATCAATTTAGGCTTTAGGTAGTGCAGTAGTGTTTGTGTAGTGTAGGGGGTCGTGGTAGGGTAGTGTTCTAGGAAATAAACTGGTGTTTGGCTAGTGTTGGAGGTTCTGCTGGTGTAGATTTAAAGTTTAGGGTAGTAAAGTGGTGAATAAGTAGTGTAGGTTCTCATGCTAGAGGTAGATTAAGGATTTACAGAAGTGCAGTGGTGTTTGGGTAGTGTAGGAAATCATGCTGGTGGAAGTGTCACTACAAGACTACATGTACATATTTCTCTGCAAAAACAACAAGCATGCATTCCATATATTTCAAAACAGCATTTTAATAGTAATACTAAACTCATTTTGGAAACACATAACCAATGACTATTTTCTAATTCTACCAAAGTGTGATAACACGATACATTTTTAAACAATTACATGTCAGGAAACACTTGAACTATGTAAATGCTCCTCTCAGAGAAATTCCTAAATGCACAGACTCACTGTGTGATTCTAAACAAATAACAACATATATTATAAATACAGTAGTAGGATACTATAGTAGTGTTTGGGTAGTGTAAGGGATCCTGTTGTGATACATTTAAGCTGTAGAGTACTGAAATGGTGTTTAGATAGTATAGGACTCATACTGGGGTAGTGTTCTAGCACAGTGCAGTGGTGTTTATGTACCATAAAAGATCATGCTATGGATAGCGTTTCAGGCTTTAAGATAATGCTGTGGTGTTTGTATAATATTGGAGGTCATGGTAGGGGAATGTTCTAGGAAATAAACTGGTGTTTGGCTAGTGTAGGAGGTTCTGCTGGTGTAGATTTAAAGTTTAGGGTAGTAAAGTGGTGAATAAGTAGTGTAGGTGGTCATGCTGGAGGTAGATTAAGGGTTTACAATAGTGTACTGGTGTTCGGGTAGTGTAGGAAATCATACTGTTGGAAGTGTCAGTGCAAGACTATATGTACTTATCTGTCAGCAAAAACATCAACCCTACATTATACATATTTCAGAACTGCATTTTACTATTAATACTAAACTCATTTTGGAAACACATAACCAATGACTATTTTCTAATTCTACCAAAATGTGAGAACATGATACGTTTTTAACTAATAACATATAGGAAAACACATGAAGGGGCATATTATCAAGCAGGGTGTTAAAATTATCGCTGTTTTAGCGGCATAAAACTGCTGCAAAAGCGGCGATAATGGGCTTGATAATATGCCATCAAGAATTCCAATAGAAGCCCATGTTCACACTAGAACATAGGTTTCAATTGGAATCAACAAGTTTATATTATCAAGCCCATTATCGCCGACTTAGTGGCAGTTTTATGCCGCTAAAACAACGATAATATTGAACGTCCTGCTTGATAATATGCCCGGAAGTACCAAAATGCTTCTCTCAGAATGATTACTAAATGCACAGAAGACACACTGTGGGGCATATTATCAAGAACGGCGATAACATTATCGCCTCTTTAGCGACAGGAAACTGCCGCTAAAGCGGCAATAATGGGCTTGATAATATACCCTTGTGAATTCCCATAGCAGCCTAGGTTAACACCAGAACCTGGGGCCATATGATCAAGAAAGGGTTATACATTATTGCCGCTTTTATCGGCAGGAAACTGCCACTAAAGTTGCGATAATGGGCTTGATAATATGCCATTGTGAATTCCCATAGAAGCCCAGGTTCAGGTGTTAATCTGGGCTTCTATGGGAATTCACAAGGGCATATTATCAAGCCCATAATCGCCGCTTTAGCTGCAGTTTCCTGCCAATAAAGGGGTGATAATGTATCGCCCTTTCTTGATAATATGGCCTCTGGTCTGCTATAGGAATTCACAAGAGCAAATTATCAATCCCATTATCGCCACTTTAACGGCAGTTTCCTGCCGTTAAAGCAACAATAATGTTATCACCGTCCTTGATAATATACCCTTGTGTGATTCTAGACAAACAACACTATCCCTTCTATTTTAGCAAAACACATTTCGTAGTCTAAAATGAGTACTACATTTTAATGTACAAACGTCACTCATTTTTGCAAATAAATAAAAAATTACTGGTTTCTAATTCTACCAAAACAAGAGAACAGCATAGTTATCTGTGTGCAAACACATAAAATAAACAAATGCTTATCTCAGAATGCTTTCTAAATGCACACATACTCACAATAAAATTCTAGAGAAAATAATATTCCCTTCACTTTAGCAGAACAAACACATTACTCTGATTAAAACCAAAATGCACCACATACATTTGCTCACAAAGAATAACTTACCTTTCCAATTGATTTGTAGAAGAAAAAGTATGTCAGTCACACAGCAGATTTTCTTATTCAAAATCTCTGTTTTCAACACCTCTCACCAGAACCATAGAATGGCAGAGTTTCCCTCTCATTTTCAACACATATACACCTGAACATAAAATTACATTCCTTACCACATTAATACAAAACCAAACACACATTTTTATTGGTTACACATTACAATCCTTTCCAAACAACATACATTTGAACCCTATCCCCATTCTACCTTCTGCCTGTTACCTTAGAAATTCTTCATGAAACAGTTAACTGAGCACACAGGTCAAAATGTCATCACACAATGTTACTAATCAAAACAGCAAGTGTGCTTGACTTCTCAATATACCAGCTTATCTTATGTTATGCTTCTTTCTATCAATTTTTGTTAACCAATAAGAATCAGGTTTTCATAAAACAGAAATCTGTACCCTAGTTTTCTCTGCCAAATTTGGTGTAATTCCATTCAGCCGTTCGAGCTGTAGCCATGGCTAAAGGTCCTTTGGGAAATTGCATGGGGAAAACACGTTTTGGGTCCCACCTTTCTTCTTGGCCCCCGCTTCACCAATCACCCCCAAACTTTCAGGGAAGGAGCAGAACTGAGCTGGCCAAAAGTTTGGAAAATTTCAAGACGATTCATGAATCGACCCCAAAGTTTTTTGCAATAGAATATTGAGGTTTTCCTATGCATAATAGGTCCTAACTACAAGTACTAAAATCTCCCAATAAACAGAAGGGCTCTTTTTACAGCCACCCAAGATCTAAACACATCAGCTTGATGTATATCTCAAAAATACATGCTTCTTTTTTCTTCGGCGGCAAAATGCGCAGATCCTATGCACATCCCGTGACTTTCTTTTTTAAAGAAAGAAAATATCTTACTTTTTTGGCCCTACGGATACTTTTGTGACCCCCTAAGCAGACCTAGGGGGTCAGGGTGTGTCTACCCTGCCCCCTTTTCATATTTTGCACACATATTTCACTGACTTCCTCAGCCTCGCTTCTACCGAGGCACAAAATGGCTGTTGACAGTTCCTGATTTCGAATGTTTACAACTGCTTGACAGCCAATTAGAATTGAGCACGTGATCAGGATGGATCGCTTATCCTACGAGGCCAATCCTCGCACAATCCGCGGATCTTCCGTGCCCATAGATATATAACTTACTTTAACCGTAACTTTCAAAGAACCTACTGAACAGATTGACACCAGATATGCAAAAGGCACAAGTCGGAACTGAGGACTACCTCTCTGCCAAATATGGTGTAATTCCATTCAGCCGTTCGAGCTGTAGCCGTGGCTAAAGGTCCTATGGGAAACTGCATGGGGAAAACACATTTTGAAAACCCCTCTTTTCTCGGCCCCGCTTCACTAATCACCCCCAAAATTTCAGGGAACGAGTGGAACTGTGCTGGCCAAAGGTTTGGAAAATTTCAAAAAGATTCATCAATCGACGCCAAAGTTATTGGCAATAGAATGCCGTGGTAGCGAAAGCCATGAAATGTCCAGAGTTCAAACCACAAAGGGAAAGAGGCGGCACACCAGTTGGAACCGTGTAAGTTTATTGCTCAATAACAACGCGTTTCAGCCGTGAAGGCCTTTGTCAAGTTACCTGGAAGTGGGTATCTCAGCATTTTGTAAAGAGGGAAGTCACGTCATAGTAAACATAGTAGACATACTATTGCGTTATCTAACAAACAAATGTATATAATAAATGCAAACAAAATTCATATCGGTGGATTATAGACATTCAAAATAAATAATAACAGTCCATGATTAGATATATATATTTTACAATTTATTCCACCTTTTTAGGATAGTCGTAAATCACAAATCAATGCGATGTGCGCATGCATAAATAGAATAACACAAGACATGTCTCTACAGTTATGAATCTAATCGCCACTGTGCGCTCCGCCATGTTGTTAGAACAGTAATAATGCGACGGTGTCCACTGATGCTATTAGAAATGTTATTAATGGCATGTATCAGGTTAATCAAGTGTTTTGCAAGATATCACAGGCTGTGTGAACGAAAAGTTTGTGAATAACTTATAATTGGTGAATATGTGCTCAACGTGATTCTATGCTCTCTTGTAGATACCGTCATTATAATGGTGCTCAATTATCGGCATGCTAATGACAAATCGCTCGTCTGTATGTTGCCGCGATTCCAACTCATTTACTACAACTTTCAAGATGCATTACGGTCATGCCACTCTATGAAAATTCGAGATTTTCTGCATGCTGTGAAAAAACCAAGTCTCTCATATGGTGGCTACGCGCTATGCACCTCAAGTTCCTAATCGCATATGGCGGCTTAATTGTTAATGTGCGTGTGTATATCAAAAGTATACACAAGCACATGGTTGTGCACACACTAGTATTTACTTGATATATCTGTGTAGCCATACTTACGGGTCATTGCACTGACCCATATCTTCTAATCCTCAGGGCAAGAGGGACGAAATTTACCACAGCAACACAGAGTTCCATATTATCCAAAAGATAGGTCTCCTTCTGAGATCTAGTCTTAGATGATCGTAGAATTGGATAAAGGAAATGCTTCCTTCATTAGAATATGTGACAAAATAGAATAAAGTGCATCTTGCTTTGTTGGGGAACATTTTCACAAGGACATCTCAGCAACAGTGAACTCCAAGCTGCTTTTCTCGGAAATAAAACAAAAAAATGCAGCAAGTTAAATCAAAATCTTGTTAGATAAAACCCAGGATTCAAGTTAGAAAACTCAGGGGTATATTCACAGGAATATGTGATAACTATCGCAAGAGTAGCATAACGCAACTTTCAACATCAAAGCCCATCGCGGAAAATAACCCTGTGTCAACGTGTAAGTCACAACAATGCAAAAGCATGCAATAGTCACCAGATAACATGTCAAAAATCAGTGAGAAAATCAACACCACACTATGCGAAACTCAAATGTGAAAATAATGTGATGAGGCCAATCGCGGTACAAAAATCTGAAAAAACCAGCCACAGGCCTGCAAACCCCACGAGTCCGGCGGGAAAGTGCACTATAAAAGAAAAAAAAACATTCAAACTGCGTAGCACCATGGATGCACCCGGACTGAGTGCAGAGGACAAGCTGAACCCCACATGCCCCACGGAGGACCAGCATGGAACCCCGTATTTGGGGAAGGGCAAGGACAAGAGGAAGAGGAAGACGGGATTCAGTCCGCAGGAAGACCAGACCATCGTCTTGGAGGTCATAGGACACTCCCAACAACTGTCCGCCACCTCCACTGAGGCATTGGAAACCCAAACGGAAATATGGCAGGCCATGGTCAACAACGTCAATGCAGTCGGAGTGGTGAGGAGGTCACTGGAGGAAGGCAAGTGGCGCTGGCATGAAGTGCACAGCCAAACCAAGGAGAAGCTCTCCACCAACAGGAAGGCAGCAAGGGCGACTGGAGGTGGGAGTCCTGCGACACAGGAGGTGACTGATAAGCTGAAGGAAATGGCGGCCACAGTCAGCAGTGTGGAGACGGTGGCAAGAATTCGGGGCCTGGACACCGCACGATACATCTTGACCCAGCAGCAACAAGGTGAGTCATGACCAGGGACAGGGGTATGGGGGGAGATGGGCACAATGGCACACATGCACAATTATGTGTAGCACACTGCACACCCACAATGACCCTGGATCATGTCACTGAGAGCTGTGGCACACCGCAGCCCACATAGAAACGCCAAGTAGGCCCCCAATGTTCACAAAGGGACCCCCAGATCACCAATAACACAACCATCCCACGCACATGTGATGAATCCAGCAAAGCCTGATAGCATTGCAGCATCCCAAAAACATTAGATGGCCCACTAATCCACATGGAGGCGGCCCAGTGCGGATCACATCCGTAAAGGAGCAGGTCACACTCCGAAACGTCCACGTGCACACACAACCCATGCCGTTCAATACACGCAGCAGATGAACAATGCACCAGGCCACAAAATCTGACCCAAGTCAAAAACCAAACAGGCCCCGAAAAGCACACAATTCAAAGGCACTCCGCCTCAAAGGGAGAAGACTACACGAAATCAGAGCTGCAGGGGCAACTCCCCCACAATGCAGCATACACATAGCAATCACAGAACATCATGCAATGACGGCGATTGAGGTACAAAGCGTCAACAACATTTGCACCTTAGGAGACGACTCACAACAGGTCCCATACATGCGTAGTAACTGTTCACTCAGATCAGGCATTGCCTGCCACTGTGTGATGACAATGCACCGGTAATACCACATATCTGTCATGTAGTCAAAAAACACACTCACTGCCATCAAATAGCCAGCTACACCAAAACAGTCACATTGGCATGCAGTCTGAACGTAAATATCTGCAAATCTTCAACGTACATGTACAACTCTATTAACCTGCATCTCCCCTATCACATTGCAGAGGAACAACCAACACCTCCTGCAGGGGAGACCAGACATAACTTCAGTGACGATGAAAAGGACCCCATGGTCATCTGCACCGATACCCTCCAATAGATCGTAGACAGCCTATGCACCCCATCTCAAGAAGCAGGGTAGGCCAGCAGCCCTGAGGTGACCCCACCACCTGCACGGACCACACAGCAGGAAACACACATCACCACAGTTGTCTCCCAGCAACCCCCCCCAACCAATTCATGGAGTTCAAACAACGTATGCGGCGTTGCCAGGTGGAGTTGGCTGACCAGCTGCAGGTGGGCTTCGAACTTGTGGCAGCCAAACTAAAAGCCATACGTGGGTGTCTGTGTCTCATCAGGGACCACGTACAGTCCCTATCGGACACCCCCTATAAACACCATGCTCCACCACAGACCTTGGCTGACTTTGCTGGGGCAATGAATCTAATACAAGAACTGTGTGGTCAGACAGGCACCAGCAATCAGAGTACAGAGTTGGCACAGATGCGGAGGTCAATGGAGAGCATGGAGCAGATGCAGGGTGGAAGTCTGTCTGCCACGGCTGGACACCAATCAGTACTAACTGGGAACCTCAATGCCCTGCAGTACTTCATCTTGCCATTGCTGCCACTGAGCCGGTCCAAGATGACTGCAGTGGGAACATCGACACACACAGCTCCAAGCCCTGACATGTCCGTCGCACACAGTGATGCAGCCATCACCCTGTCACACACCCCGGACACACCGGACACAGAACCCGTATCAGAGAAGTAAAAAGGGGATGGGAATTACTTAGTGAGGTAGGAGGCAGTAGAATCCATCACCGCCATATGCCCGGTCTCTGCCTGGTTATGACCTATGCATCATGCACTGGGAAACACCTCATACTGAACCCCGGAACACTCTGCAACATGCACCCGGACCCCGACACGGACTGGCATTTCATCACTGCTGGCCACTTACACAGCAATTCTGCTGCGGACTGCATTCTCCCACTTCCTAATCACTTCTCAATCACCAAAGGACTGTGTTTTGCCCACCACTGGGCTTCCATGTGATGTGGGCATGGATGGCCATGTACAGCGCCAGCTCCCTCACTCACCTGAATGTGAATAAAACATTCAATTCACACAGATGTGTCATTACTATGTTCACTCACGTATAGAAGTATGGCTGGATGTTGGGACAATGATTGCACATGAAGGTACACCATGGTAACTTCTAGGCACATGCATATCCCTGGCAAATTTGTTGACTGTGAAAGTGAGTACGGGCTGTGTCCCATTGCACATCAACAATGATCTTATGTCCCCCCCAAACTAGGCACACGTCCATGTGTTGAATAGGGCTGTGGGTAAGACTGACCAAATTGGTATCAGGCCAAGTGTGGTGGCTCACTGGTTAGAGGAGGCAGACCTGGAAGCAGAGGTCAGCCTGGGACCAGGGTTCAATTCCCGGCTCAGCGGGGTCTTGAGTCCTAAAAATGGCCATGGACTCGACAATTCTCGCTCCGGTGCCTACTCGATTCATGGGTTCACACTCTGTGACTCTGGGCAATAGCTTGCTTAATCTCCACAATGGCCCCTCGCGGTGGGATGCCTGGCTTTCACCTTGCGGATACCCTGCTGGGGTTATCTCACAGGGGAATACCAGGACGGGTTCCCTAAGCAAGCGCCTAGAAACCGCTTGGTGATTTGCGCTATATAAATTCCTGTACATTTACATTTACATTCTACATCACATGTGACAACAGAACAGCACCTTTCCTTATTGGATGATTCAGGTGTTGTTTGCGTCTGCCCATTGCCCCGTGTGAGGGGGCATGACTCACTGCCCATGGGATCTGCATAGTGCTCTGCCACCGGAGTGCGCCTATTGTCTGCTCTGCTGACAGTGCTCAGACATGTGATAGGTTCACATGTTTGGCCACAGTGCTGTGTGTGGGCTCTACCCCAGCAGTGTCTCCGAATTGGCAACATTGCCAAATGAAGCAGTGTTGCTACGACCATGGACCTGCCTCACCTTGCACAGGTGTGTGTACACATGCGTTGTTTCACGCACATGCATCCAGAGTTCGGATGATGGCAAACGTGTCCTCTGTTGTGTTGGGATATGTGAGCCTTTCCCCATGATGCAACATGTTGATTGGACCTATGTAGTGGGTAGCAATCAGTTGGGGCTGCAGGAACGTAGTTACACGTCCATAAATGCCTGCGCACTTTCATATGCAATGTGTTCCAATAGTACGTTGTTGTCGTGTTCAAGGAACCCCAGGGTGAGCCAGTCCATTAACTGGTCCGGGCAGGTGTGCTCAGCCCACGCTGTTTCACCAATCCACAAGACAGCCCAATAGGGTAGCACCTCTATGTGGTCACTGCTCACGAGGAATTGTGTAATCTCCATTGCACAACTGCCAATACATACGCAGTATGTCAAGGCATCCCATGCACCGCTGTCTCGGTTACACTCCTGCTTGTGATCCAACAGGGTGCGCAGACACAAGTCATAATCCAGTTCAGCTACCATTGTGTTGGATACGCAGACACCCATGGGACACTCGAATGTGCGTGTTAGGCAGTGGAACCAGGGCTGGACACTGGTGACAATGCGCAGCACTGCTAGTGGCACTGCGCCCAGTAAATGCAACATGCATGCACGGTACAGTTCCACGTGATGGAGGTTGTGCATGTGGCTGGTATGGCCTGCCATTGCCTTGGTGCGTCTCGTGGAACCGGCACTCTTCTGTACTGCGGCAGTTGAGTGGAGGATATGCCACAGCTCTGAGCAATAATTCGAATGTGTGTGCAACGTTGGGCAGAATGGGTTGCTGTTTCCGTGACAGTCAAGGCCATCCCATGTGGGGGTACCTCAGGCCGGGGCTTCTGTGTGTGGGGTGTGGATCAGTCGGATGGTTCCTTTGCACAATTTGTGGTGTGGGAGTTGTCCACATCTGCCATGACATCTCTCTCAGGGTGTTCCTGGCTCGTTCAGGACCAAGGTCAGAGGTGCAGGTGTCCTCCCACCTTCTGCATTGGAACAATGGAGATTTCATCCCTGAGGCTTGTCTGACTACTACTTGCTGTTTTGGAATGTGATGTGGCTTTGTGGCTGAGATTGGGACACAACCTTGGGCTCATAGTGTAGTGATGGTGATACACATACACATTTTGGCATGTGGTGGCAGGTGCCCTGCAAGGCCTTGCGCTGCTTGTGCATTCTCACTCTGTCTCTCTCCCTCGCTCTCTCCCTCTCTTTCCTTTGTTAGGTGCATGGCACACCTTTTTCTGTTGGATTTCGTGTTCCAGGCTATGTCCTACAGATTGTTCAGTGTGGACCCACTAGGACATATCCGAATGGTTGTTTTGTCTTTTGTTTGTATGGTGTTTTGTGTTGGTGATTGCATTGTTGCATGACTGGTTCTCCATTTTCTGGTGATGCGTGTATGTTGTTTTTCCTGCTTGTGCGACCTCAGGCAACATATTTGTTTTGTGATTCATGCTATTGGTGTGCAGTTTCTCGTTCCGGATTTGCATGTAGGCCCGGGGAGGGGGGTAGAGGGGTGCAGGCCTGGGGGGGGGATGTCAGTGGGTGTTGTGACCCACTTGGGTGTATGTTTTGCATGTTCAGTTGCTCCATGGCATCTGTTTGTCTTCAGGTGTGGGTGTGGGCTGTGCTCACTTTTGTGGTGCAGCCTGTGGTCTGACTTTACACCAGGTCAGAGCAGCTGTAAATTTTCTGCTGCTAACGCGCCTTATCACGTGTTTTGTGTTTTTCGCGGTTCTGTCTGGTCATTCGGAATGTTGAGGTTGGTGTTGTCGCGGGTTTTAGCACGTGAACGCCTACTATGCATCTCATTAGCGATATTTGTGGGGGTCCTCTGCGGCAATGTTTTTTGCGGCAGCTATCGTGGGAAAACTGGCGTTTTGGGCGGTTAGCACCTGCTTGTGAATGGTGGGGTCAATTTATCACAACTTTGGCTGCGCAAAAGTGCCTTTAATTTGGCAATAGCTCCTTGTGAATATTCCCCTAAGAGAGATAAGATTCACACCCATGTGACAATTTGATTGAGTTGTTATTAGCACTGGCACACAGTTTGTCAAAGTTCGCCTGATGAAGTCTGCCCTGCCTTTCCTGATAAGCCTCCTTCACATGGAGTACAGCCTCTGCATTTATATTTGCAGTTTTCCCAAACAATTCCTTCAAACCTAAACCTGTATAATCTTGATTCCATCCCATGCCTATTTAATACACCTCTAAACACTCCTTGCCTCTTCATCACACTGTTGTATGATTTCTTTCATCCTGCTTTCTCCCTTTGTCACTTTTTTTCTGTTTTTTTCATCCGCCTATTTTGCATTTTTGTGTTTTTCTTTTTCTCTTGCTCTAGATCGAAGTTTGTTGAGGAAAGTAAGTGCTGATACTGAAAATTCGGTGCCAGTGGGTCCCACCTTCAACCACCACCTCAAAGGAAGCACTTGTCTCCATTCAGCACTGTATGTCTTGACATTTTACTGCTTATCTTTTTCGTTCATGATTTCACTTTGCTCATTAGAATGTTTTAAGTTTCTCTTACATAACTGAATTTACCATGGGTAGAAACATTAGCAATAGTGAAAAATAGGCATAGTCACTTTGTTCTCTTGCGATGACCTTGAGAAAATACCTAGAAAGTAAGTGGTAGGTGTGTGGAACCCACTCTTCCCATACCCACTACCCTCCATTTCTAGAAAGCAAACAGTCCCAGTTCCTGAGAGAATGCTGCACAGAACTCAGGCACCATGATGGAAGCAGAATATTACCTGCCTGTATTTCCAGAGACTTACCCAACCAGGTTTTAGCCTGATATATTCGATAATTCTTAAGTGCACATTTCTACATGGAAGTAGTAAAAATAAGGGTGGTGAAGAAATAGCAGCAAGCAAGAACAGATGGGAAATATTTAAATAAACACACCAAAACTATATTCTACACAGTTCTACGTGAATTTGGAAGTTGGATAAATGTACATAAATTTTAATTGAGGATAATTATATTTTGGTTGTGGCTTCACTATTTTATGTATTGTATAGAATTTTAGGAGTACGTTTTTGGTAATAGTGCTTTCTATATAGTTTATTTAAATTACCTGTAATTTTGGATAACTAAAAGAGATGTAAGCAAGTTTTAAAAAAAACAGTTTATAAATTATATAAGATGTAGTTACTGTTTTCAGTCTATCTCTAGCAAGTAGGTTTTATGGAATCTCATGGAACATTTCTTTAAAGATAGTCTAGAATTACTGTATTTCTTGGATTTTGTTTTAGGACCTGATTACAAGTTTAGCATTCCAGGAGTGGGTCACCAGGCCTGCTCCCCACTCCAGGACCCCCAAACTCGACCGCTGGCCTGCTGGCTGGCCGCCTGCCAGATTACGAGTATACGTGTGGTCTGGTGGCGGGTTTGTTGGTGTTCCCACAGTGGTGCCTATTGAAAAGGCACCGAAATGGGAAAGCCAAAGCCTGTACTAGCACGGCATGGACTGTAAAGTCCATGCCGTGCAGGAAGCAGGGTGATTGCACACAGGTGGGCACACCATGTGCCTCCTGCAGGCACCGCCTGGCCCGGAGGTAACAGGTGGCCCTGTAGGGCCCTCTCTTGTTTTCTCACCTCTCCAGTTTTCATGGCGGCCACACCGCCATGAAAACTGTGGCAGTGACGAAACTCGCAATATGCTTGACGGTGCCGCAGTGGCTCGCCAAGCATTTTGCAGACTCAAGACCGCAGAAACACCGCCAGGGATCATTACTGGTGGTTGTGGCGGATCCATGGTGGTCCACCCGTCAAACTTGTAATAGAGCGGTTAAACCGCTGGTGCGGTGGCCACAGTGGGACAGCAGTCCATTGGACCATCGCAGTCATAATCAGGCCCTTAGTATCTAGCAACTCTGAATAGAACCTCTTCAGGTATTAGAAGAGGTTCTGCATACAATCAAGTAGGGTAGTTGATGCATGTAGTCACCATAAGTAGGATAAGGCCCAAATCTAACTTGACAGAATACGTCATAAATTTGGTATGGGACACACAAGTGCATTCTGGGGTTGCAATCTTTGCTCTCATTTGCTACACCACACACAGCCTTTAATGTATGTGTTGACAAATATTATCAGACACTACCCATCACCACCTCACTAACAGCATCTTTCGCATTCATCAGATTAATATTTACATCATGCTATACAGGAAAGCCTATACCAATCAGTCCATTCATCTGTCCAAATGTCTCTCTGTAGTCCTGCCATCTGTGTTAGTATTAGGTGGGCTGCCTGACTGCAGGTGGGTTTCAGGGACTGTATATATCTTTCTGGGAAACGATTTGCCCGCATGCCGAGATCTGTATGTTTGTGAGCTTGAGTTAATGCATGTCTGATAGTGTGTGAGAATTGGTTTCTGATGTTCTGATGTCTGTAGGTCTGGATGTGGCAGGGCCTAGTGATCCTAAAAGCATGTAGGTGCATTGGTCGGTGTATGCGAGTGTTATGAATAACCTCTGTCAATATGTTCTTGGATGAGTATATTTATATATGTATAGATTTTAAAAAATGTCAACTTATTATGTTTGTTAGTGTGTGTTTTACTTCGTGGCCTCAAGATAGTAAGGATTTTTTGCTACATCGAATGGAAGCAGATATCTGGCAGAAAGCAGAGGGAGAGCAGATTGCTGAGTGTTATTTGCAAGATAAGCTGGCAAACGTGTGCTAAAAGATTCACACACGTTGTGAAACGTACTTAGATTACTACTACAGCAATTTAACGATCATATCGCTAATTTGCGAAATTACCCAGTGCAGCCAAACAGGAAGCTTGTACTCCAACAAAAACAAAGACATTCCATTTATGAGGAAAAATGAGGTTAGTGTATTCTGCCTTGACAGCTACAGGATTTCCTTTCAGGGTTCAGTGTACTTTCCAGGGAACTATGGGCAAAATTACAATGTTAGTTTATTTATTCTTGAAATATTCTCATGACATAATACAACTTCGTTCCAAGTGTGACCTTCCTTTCCATGCAAACATTAGGTTGAAGGTATTTATTGAACTCCTAATGCACTAGGTGGTGGTGGAAAACGTTTTTCAGAGTGGTTAGTGCTGGCTGGGGGCAGCTAACTAAAACTTTAGAGAATGAGTGAAAACCTTCAGCTGGATAATGTGGAGGACACCTGAGGACAGAAATTGGTTCCTTAAGTACGAAGCCGTTGGCTCCGGTGGTGCAATTGGACACGCATATTCCTGAACATACAGCTACAAGGAGTTATGATTATGAGTATGCCTAGGCGCATAGTCCATCAGAATGGAATGCTACTGAATCAGAAAAAGCATCTGCATTAGAGTCTTACTTATGGTAGAGCCAGGCCCCCATTCCTCATGTCAAATAATGACAGTCTTATGGAGGCCGTGGGGCATATTCATGAGAAAATGTTGGCGCGAGTAGCTGCACCAAAGATGGCAGCACCGCACTCCTTCAGTCTCTAAACTCAGGTATGCTCTGTATTCACAAGAATGTGGCGTACCCTTGCATTTCCCCTAGCGCTGGTGCTAACAAAACTGCCTAGCGCCAACGCAGGCACCCTTGCACCATTTTGCAACGGTGCCTGCACTGCAGCGGTGATTGCGTATGTGCAGGAAGAGACACCTTCCTGCACATAAACAATCTTGTAAGGCAATTTGCTCTTTCCATGTGTGCTGCACAATGCAGCACACATGGAAAGAGCAAAATACAAGTATTACCTGCTTAAGACCAGGGAATTTATTTTACCCTGCCCCATACCATCTAAAAATTGGGGCAGCTTCAAAAGTCAATGGGTGTTATGGCAGAATTCCCACTGCAATACTCATCGCCTGCCACTTTCATGCTAAGTGCTGTGTGAATAGGGGCATTATTTACAAGGCAGCGTTAAGCCACGCTAAATGTCTTAACGCTGCCTTGTAAATAAGGCAAAGGACTTAACGCCACCAGATCATCGGAAAAAGCGACGCTCTGATGGTGTTAACTCCTAGTAAATATGCACCTAATGAATATATCGGACTTAAAATGTTCAATATTAGCCACAAGTATTAGCCCTTTGCAGCTCAAAAAGCTTTTCGGTGACCATAACCTATGTGTTGTACCGATATAGAACACTTTATGGACTTGTGGAATACATTTGGGGAACAACAAAACGGTGCCTGCTAGAAACGACCATCTTTTGTGTGGTATTCTCCAGATTTTTAGATGGTTAAACCACTGATGCACTAGAGGAATTAGTTTGTGGAACAACCAAATTGTGCCTGCTGAAAATGACCTTATTTTGCATGGTATTCTCCAGATTTTTAGATAGTTAAACCTCTTTTGTTTTTAATGGTCATCAGAGTACACACTGTACTTCTGCTAATCAGTGGTTATGTTTGGAAAGCCATGCAAATAATTTGTAATGTGCAAGCCTCTTTGAACAACCATGTTTTCAAACAGTTCTTAAAAAGTTCAAATTCATAGTCTGACAAATGTGTATAGAAAGAGAGTTCCATACGGTGGGGGTATTACCGATTTACTCTGCTGACATTTCGGAACAGACAGTTTTTAGGTCGAGCAGACCTACATTCAATGCGTAAGCATTGATGGTGTCTGTTTTAGACCTATTGTCACCCGTATTTAGGAATGAAGACACGACTCAGACGCGCGCTTTTGCAGTCTCAGTTTTGACCGCGGGAGCGCGCTTCTGAGCGGCGCTTGCGCAGACTAACTCGCTTCCCTCGCATGCATTAACGGCACAGACACAGCCAGCCCCCACCCTACACACACACAAACAGGCGCGCGCACACATACACACGCTGCCGCCCCCCATCCCCCTGCACACACACAGACACGCACGCATACACACGCCGCCGCAGCCCTCTACCCCCCCCACACACACACACACAGTGGTTGGGTGTCACGGGCAGCTTCATGGTTAGGGCAGCTAATACTAATTCGGCTACACTAAATCACGCATACCTGTCTTCCAAAGATTCCGGTACCCGGGACACACGCCTTTGGTCCAAATAGCAGGCCAACCGCTACTGAATCATAGCGGAGTTTCAATACATTTTCTATGCGTGGCAAACGCCGATGCATTCAATATCCGGTCTCTCTCCAGCCTCGTATGTATTAGAGGCGATGAACTTCCAGTTTATATAAAAACAACTAGAATGTAAACTCAACCGGAAGTACGCCTAAAAAAAAGGGGGATAGTACTCGCACACTACGTAACCGGAAGTGAGTCAAATTCGGACTACACTCACAATACTCTTTCTTCATATCCAACAAAGAACTGGACCATTAACTATATTAAACGGGAGTATACGTAATCAGGTCGTTCCTACACATCAGGAACTTATTATAGACCTGGTTTTGTTTTACAATCGTGGAAGGATGGCGTGCGCAGCCGGGACAATGGTGTCTTATTAAGCACAATCAGACCCTCCGTTTGCAGTCCTTCGGTATCCGCAGTTGCTCTGTCATCACTGAACTGCATAGCTCTAATTAGTAATGTATCAACTCTAGTGTTAAATTTTAACTGTTGTAGCGGAATGAACGGCTGAAAGACCCATGGCAACATTCCTGCCCGTGGTCTGCAAGTTGCATGCATGTCACAACAGCAAGTGCTCAACCCACTGACCTGTTCCACTAGCTGTCTATGCAAGCTCATCCCAAGCATGCCCTGGTCCAGGACTCGCAGGGACTGAACTCGGCAGATAAGGCTTTCCCTTCCGTCAACAAATGCCCACATTGTCAAATCACTCTTTTCTTGGCGCTGCTCGATAAAAGAGAAACTGATTGGTTTGAGGAGCGGTGAATATTTACTGTACTTCTCTGCACTTGGACCGCCGTTTGCTTTTCCTTTTCGCTTGGTGGTGGTGGACTTTCAAAGCTTTACTCGTGAAAGGGCCAGTGTCGTTTAATGAAAACTATAAGCAGGTCTGCTAGAATTAAGCGCAGGGATGGCTCAAATTATGCAGCAGAGTTGACTAAATAATGTGGTGGGAAAAAGTAAATCACGTGCTGTAATTACCACCCGATTCGTTGATGTTAAAGGTAAGTTACAGCTTATCTTGTGTAATCACCCTTTTCTCACAGCTCCGCTGATGTATAGACTTCTTCACATGTTCCAGCAGCAGTTACCATCAAATTAAGACGCAAACCTTCAGCACAGCACATTAAACAGAGCATGCCACACGCATCTCGCTTCAGACACACTTACCATCATCACATTTGCAAATCAATGCTATTTTTAAACTTGTAAAGACCCGCAATATAGGTATTTTGTAAGGAATGGTCGACTGCATGCATTTGTGTTTGCTGCAGACATTGTTCATTGTAATATCGGAGAAATGAACCTTAAAATCCGGCTCAACTGGTAATAAACAGGCCCACAAACTCCTTAAACTAGCCCCCGACTGATTTGTCTGACCAGTCTATCGGGCACTGCCTGATTGCACACACTCTCTCTGACACACACACTCTCTCTCTCTCACACACACTCTCTCTCTCTCACACACACACACTCTCTCTCACACACACACACTCTCTCTCACACACACACTCTCTCTCTCTCACACACACTCTCTCGCTCACACACACTCTCTCTCTCTCACACACACACACTCTCTATCACACACTCTCTCACACACACACTCTCACACACTCTCTCTCTCTCACACACACACTCTTTCTCACACACACTCTCTCTCTCTTACACACAAACACTCTCTCTCACACACACACTATCTCTCTCTCACACACAGTACAGCCTTCTACCGCTGCCACTCTACCCCTCTCTCCATCAACACTCTACCACTCTATGCACCACCACTCTATGAGCCACAACCCTATTCACCACTCTAACGCCCACGCTCTAGCGCCCACACTCTCACACTCTAGCACCACCACTCTACCCGCCCACCACTTTACCCTCCAACTCCACCCTCAAAATCCACCATCCAAATCCACCATCCAAGCACTTCTACACACTCTAAATACACCCTCCGACTACAATCTCCAACTCCACCATCCAACTCCACCCTCCAACTCAACACTCCAAATCCACACTCCAACTCCTTCCTCCAACTACAAATCCACCCTCCAAAAACACCATCCAACTCCACCCTCTAACTCCAACATCCAAATCCACCTGTAAACTACAACTACAGACTCCAACTCCACCCTCAAAATCCAACTCCACCCTCAAAATCCAACTCCACCCTCAAAATCCAACTCCACTCTCAAAATCCAACTCCACCCTCCAACACAACCCCTCAACGCCACATCACTACTCAATGCCACAGCACCACTCAGCACCACTCAATGCCACATCACCACTCAATGCCACAGCACCACTCAGCGCACAGCATCCCTCAGCACCACTCAATGCCACAGCACCACTCAACGCCACAGCACCACTTAGCGCCACAGAATAACTCAGCATCACAGAATTACTCAGCATCACTGATTGCCACAGCACCCCACAATGCCACAGCACCCCTCAATGCCACAGCACCACTCAATGCCACAGCACCACTCAATGCCACAGCACCACTCAGCGCACAGCATCCCTCAACGCCACAGCATCACTCAACGTCACAGCATTACTCAACGCAACATCATTACTCAACGCAACAGCATCACTCAATGCCACAGCATCACTCAATGCCACAGCATCACTCAATGCCACAGCATCACTCAACGCCACAGCACCACTCAGCACCACTGAAGGCCACAGCATCACTCAGCACCACTGAACGCCACAGCATCACTCTGTGCAACCATTCAACAACTGGTTCTAATATGTTCTCTCAATGTTTCACGATTTCTTACAAATGTCACAAAAAAGATGTTAATATTTCACTTTTGTTCTTGGATTTTCATCACAATAAAATACACTGAACATAATCTTCCCAAAAGTTATTTACAAAAAATTAAGCTATTGCCATTATAAATTACAATAACTTTTATTTAAGTATTAATTATTAAAAAAACATAAAAGCCATTGTTATTTGTAATATTAATACATCTAAGTCATGTAAATACAACACATATTGCATTAGAAATGCTATAGGTGTCACGTTTGTGAAAGTTAAAACTATTGGTATTGTAAATGACAAAGCTATTAATTTCGCTATTTTCAAAACCAACACATAAATAAAATATTTGTCATTTACAATACCAATACCTCAAACTTTCCTAATGCGAGACCTATTGCATTGCAAATGTTTGTTTAGCATGGGCAGACCTCAAGTTCCTTGAGCGATCATATCTGTCACAGATTTGGGCACTAAACCATTTATGCTTTTTTAAGCCATGCAACAAACGTTTATTCACCCTTTCACAGGAATCTAATGGAGCTTCTTTAGCAAAGGTGTAACATTGGCATGTCTGGGGTTGCAAAAAACGACCCTTGCTGCCTCATTTTGAATTACTTGCAGTTTTACAAGATGGTATTAGTCAGGACAGAATAAACAGTATTAGCGTTGTCCAACTGAAAAGAAATTGATACTGATGTAATGCCCAGCATAAGTCAGCATTCTAGTGCTGAGCCTGTAACTACACTGAACACCCACCCACCACTGATGTCACTGGTCAGGTGACACAGCCTAAATAAAAGAGGCCGAGCCCACGTGCTCTGGGCCAGTTGCACCATACCTCCAGTGTGTCCGTGTCGCAGTCACTCTACAATGGCGGCGAGAGTGTAACGCTATGCCTACGCGTGCCAGCCAAGAAAAAAACATCGAGGAAAAGGGAAGAGGAGAGCTGCCTGCATCGACAGCACACCCCCTTTGAAGCGTGCCAGCCGCCGAGAGGCCCACGAGGCGTGAGCTAAGCCCCGGGCCTGCCTGAAGCGTGAAGTGCCTCCTGCGGGGTGAAGAGCGAGACGAGCGGTGCCCACCCGCCTCGTCTGCAACAAAAGGACACTGTCGAGAAACAGCGGACCGACCGGAGCCCACCCGCGTCGGCCGCGACTGTGCCCACCTGTGCAGGAGCCATCACGGTGCCCACCCGTGTGAGAACAGGCCCGTCGGCCGAAGATGAGCCCGGACTGTAAAGCACCAAAAAACGGAGCCCACCCGCTATAAGCCATAAACACTGACTGTGCCCCCTTAAGTCAGAGCGGCGCCAGCTATGTGCACTTAATCAAGCGAGGCTCGCGGAGCCCACCCGCGGCCTGCCTGCAGCGACGCGGCGTCGGCCGCTATTGCCCCGTTAATGAAGCAAGGCTCGCAGAGCCCACCCATGGCCTGCCTGCAGCGTCCCACGCCGCATGTGTGAATTGCGGCGGCGGAGTGAAAAACTTTACCATAGAGCGCCCGCAGTGTGAGGGGAGCTGCCAGGCGCCGAATAGTTGAAGCGGAGCCCACCCACAATAAACTGAAGTTTCAGCGGAGCCCACCCGCAGTAAAGTGCTAATCGCTCCCCACCCCGCGCCGCGTCTGACGTGTGGCTGCGGCCGGGGGGGAGAAGGAGTGGAAAAACCAGCGCCCGGCTCACAGCCGGTAAAGGAAGCGTCAAGTCCCCCTAAGCAGCATAAAGCAAAATAGACTCACCGAAAAGGGGAGCCATCAAGCCGTGCCCGCCTGCCTCGCTGCACCGCTGATCCCGATGTGTGTGCGGCCGAGGCAGGGAGCAGCTTGAAGACCAGCTGACACAGACTCTCGCCCCTCCCCGCTGCGCAGCATGTGAGGACTGGAGCTGCGGCGGCGGGGTACAAGAACAAAGACAGCATCAGGCCTGGGGGCATTTCTTTAGTTTCAAATGAGCCCCGCAGCCGCCGCAAGAACAAAGGCAGCATCAGGCCTGGGGGCATTTCTTTAGTTTCAAATGAGCACCGCAGCGGTGAGAACACAAGCCCCACTCACACGACCTGGACAGTGAGTGTCTACTGCCAGGGGCCGTGTGCACCATTCAAAAGGAATCCGTGTGCAGCAGGGGAAAGTACAGAGGAGCACCAAGCAAATGGGCAGAAGCAGAGTTCACCCGTGCTCAACATGAAGCCCTCCTGCAAGCTGGAACACTGCCCAAAATTACAAGTCCCACATATTAGATACAACACCCAAGGCACCTACCTTGCTAAAAGGGAGTCACAAGAAGGTGTCAGCAGGAGGGGACGTCTTGCACTGGGAGAAGAGTGAACGAGCGCCTGCAGCGTTGGGAACCTGCCCAGGTTCACGAGAAGATGAGCAAAGTGACACTGCCATCCAGTGGCCAAAAGCAGAATCGCCCTCACAAATTAAAAGACACTGGCAGCGAATCTGAATAACACAAGGTGAGACAAGCCTAGGACAAGCAGAGTACACACACAGCCCAGCCAAAAGAAGAACCCCCACAAGTGACGACCAGAGACTGATAGAGGACCACCTGCTGGCAGGTGGCTACTCCCAAGAAGAGAGGAACGCGCCACAAAGCACAAGGAAGGCTTGCAGCAAAAGACTACGAAGGGCAGCAACTTGCCCGCCATCACGCCCAAAGAAGTATACAAGCCATCACACCGCCGAGGAAGAGAAAAGGTAATGGCGCAGGAGCGGGCCAGAAGCACAAAAGAACACAAAGAACACCCCAGGAACAGGAATATACAAGAATCGCAACCAACAATGCAAAGTAGAAGCAAGACCAAAAGAAGGCCAAGGGAGTGGTGATGTAACCCTCCAGAAGCAACATTCCAGAAGCCCCTACGCCGCGCCGGAAGAGAACGCAGCGATACCTAGTGGCCACAGGTCATCGCTGCAGCAGTATGGCGAAAGTAGGAGCAACCCCCTCACGAACCGACGATGGTTCTGGATCCCAGCATCAGGAAGTGCAAAGCCGCATGACACGAATGCGCAGCAGTGCAGACAGCACTAGCCCAGAGAAGCAAGTCACAAGGAACACCCGAAGAGCGCACCCAGATACGCAGCAATGCAAGCCGAACTGCGACGCAAAGAAAATGGCTGCACAGTCAACCCGCAGCATTGAAGATTCAACACAGAAGCAACCTGACCACTCAGCCTGGTCACAAAGCACGAATCCGACCAGCCAGATGGTCGCACCACGAAGCCTACCTGCCGGACATCAGCAGAAGGGACCAGCACGAGGTCCAAGAAGTTCAGACAAGGCGCGTTCCGAGGACCTGGACCCACGAACTTCAACCACACAAATTAACGGAAGCGACAGAAAGAAGATGTGAAGGTCGCAACGCTAACCCTGGAAGTGAGTGACAAGAAGACAGTGTCCTAGTACTAGGACAAGACCAGGAAGACACGTTCAGAGTGCGCGCCCTGCATGGGGAAGCCTGGCGAGAGAAGATGAAGAAGATTGGGCCACAGCCACTTCAAGGAGAAGGAAGAAAGAACAGAGTGGCCACCGCCACTAAGAAAGGAGAGGTCGGAATGGCACGCTGCCACTGCAAGAAGAAGCCGCCCCTGCGGAAAGAAGGAAGGTGACAGGCACTGGAACACCTGAGTGCAATGGAAGACAAGCCGGGCAAGATCGCCGGCAGCGCAGACCAAAGACAACCACCTACGAGCCATCCATCCACATGGCGATCGCAGAAGAGAGCAAGATAGACTGTTGGCGACATCTACCTCTGGGGTTGAGCGGAAGATTGGATGGCGAGAGTGCTCACACATCCGGCTGATGAACTGACCACTCCACACCGACCTGTGGCAACCCAAGAAGCAGAGGCCTCAAGGGACTCTGGTGGCAGCAAGTCCCCGCACGGGAGACAGATCTACAGAAGCGCGTCTGCAGGACCCAAGGGGATGAAAGTCTCGCGAGCAATGAAGAGAGTCGACAACTCAACCTTCAGGTGGAACTAGGATACTACGGTGAGGCTCGTGGAGCGCCCTGCTCACGGCCCGAAGGCTATGGTAGAGCAACACGACTGAAAACACCAGTCCAGTGGAAACCTGGCAAAGAGGTCCTCCCAGACATCTGGTGAAAGAAGAATACCGGCGAGAGGGGCATCCTAGTGAGAGGGATGTTTGCACCTACTCTATTCACCTGCCAAGAGTCAACACTAAAGCCTGTCCGGAAACATCACAAAGCCAGAAAAGAGAACAAAACCAGAAGACTGTTGACACCTGTGTCCTCCATCTATCTCTCATCACCAACAGAGCGAAGCAAAGGAAGGGCTGAGAACAGCGGACAGACAGCACAGACAAAGAGTGAATCCGCCGAACAACTGCAAACCGTGCCACCGAGAACTGTTAATCCTGAACGCAAGAACTATACTGCCTGCGGCTTGCAAGCAGCCAAACAGACTCATTTTGAAAGTGCAAGTCCAATGTTATTTTCTGTGTTTTTCTTTCCCCACAGGTTTTGGACTTTTTCCATTTGGGTTAATTTTTATCCAATTTGGGGAGGGATGTAATGCCCAGCATAAGTCAGCATTCTAGTGCTGAGCCTGTAACTACACTGAACACCCACACACCACTGATGTCACTGGTCAGGTGACACAGCCTAAATAAAAGAGGCCGAGCCCATGTGCTCTGGGCCAGTTGCACCATACCTCCAGTGTGTCCATGTTGCAGTCTCTGTTAGCATGAGGGCCTAGGGCCCACAAGACTCTACAACTATCACAATCAGCTTGCGCGCTTTAAATGTCAAAATATGGGATTTCTTTTGTTGTCATTTTTAACAAAAACATACATTTTGACATCAGAAAGCTCACTTAAGTTCGCATTGAGAGGCTTTGCTCAATCACAACCCCCAAACTCTTACAGCCTGATTCATGAAAGACCCGTTTTGCGAGTCTTTAATAGCGATTCATAAGGAATCGCTATTACAGGCTCGCAAAACGGGATTCATGTAGGAATCGCAAAAAAAAATGTGATTCCTACATATTCCTTATTTGCGATTAGCAAATTGCTAATCGCAAATAAGGAATAACTCCCCATTCATTCCTATGGGCCAAAAGGCCCATAGGAATGAATGGGGAGTATTCCTTATTTGCGATTAGCAATTAGCTAATCGCAAATAAGATAGCGATTTAAAGGGTGCCAGGGGTGTCCAAAGGACACCCTGTAGCACCCCTTAAATGCAAATTTAAACAGGTGTTGCGCTCACACATGTCCAGAGGACATGTGTGTGTGCAACATGCAACTTAGAAAAAAGCTTTTAAAAGCATTTTTCTAAGTTTTCGCTATTTACCACGAGGTTTGACCTCGCGGTAAATAGCGGGCCGAAATTGCGAAATCACAATTTTAAAATGGATGATAAATTGCATTTAAGGAATCTCAAATAGAGATTCATTAAATGTAATTCCTCGCAAAATAGCGAAATCGCTATTACCTATTTTTGCATTTGGGATGATGAATCCCAAATGCAAAATTTGCACTCGCAAAGGGCCAGATTCTCAGAATCTGGCCCTTTGCGAGCGCAATTCAGCTTGATGAATCAGGCTGTTAGCTGCTACTTAGGAAGAAGGTAGCAGACCCAGTTCCATAGGCCAATACTGTTGGTTCCAAACAATAATTTTATTGTTCAATAAAACTACATCCGTCGAATCAGCATTCAATTAAGGTTTATTCAGTTCCATCCCTCTGGCAATGTGTCTCATAGTTCTGTGGAAGTGTGCATATGCAGATTGAGTACCATTCACTTTTAACAGTAGTTAAGAATTAAGTTGAAGTTGAAGTTGGGGGGATTTATAGAGCGCATGTTTACCAGAAAGGTTTCATGGCGCTAGAATCAAATAAGAATCATCAGCCTAGTTATAGATACTGCATCATTATCTACTAATTCCACAATGAGGGGTCTGATATCATAGATTAAATAACTGTGAGGACAGCAAGGATCCTGAGGGACCGTGCATTTCAACGTGTTAGCCTGAGATGTAAAAGACTCTAGTCTGACTTATTCTGTCCAGTCCATCAGGAAAGATTTGATCCACACGAATGCACTACCATCTACCCCTGCACCCTCTACATCGTCGAATAAAATCTTATGATTGTCTTTGTCAAAAGCCCCAGAAATGTTTAACATGATCAGATCAACATCTTTTGCAGATTCTTCTTTCCTTTTTAATTCATGCATCAATTAAACTTTTCCAGACTCTGTTTTGTGTGAAAGACGAAAGCCAGCTTGAACAGAATGAGGTTCCTCTATGTCTTGTAAGCATTTACACAATTCTGAGTCTAGTTGCACCTCTAGCAATTTAGCAGAGAAAGGGAGCAGAGAGTCAGGCCTGTTGTGTTTTTAAAACCATATGATCTGCTATTTTTAATAGAGGAATAACTTCCATGGGTTTAAAGGTGCTTGGGACAACACCTTGTTGAAGGGAGGGATTAAGAATATTTAATAAGGGTGACCCTATTATTTCCATCAACTCTTTTAAGTTAGCAGGTGGACATGCATGTCTATGGGAACCTGTTTTTACTTCACAGAGTAGTGTTTCCAATCTATATTCATTATTTTCAGGAACGTTTAACAATGTTTCCTAACTAAGGGGGTCATTAGGATCGCGGACGGACTTGAGTCCGTCCGCGACCCCAGAGTAGGAGGGAACGTCCGCATGGGCTGCGGCGTTCCCTCTGTGCAGATTAGGATGTGACCGCCACGGTGGCGGTCACATCCTCTATCTTTAACATTGCGGCGGGTGCAGCTTCAAGCTGCACCCGCCGCAATGTTAAAAATGCATGCACGGCATTTGCGTGCACAAAGCGGCAGGCACCGCACTGTGCCTGCTGCTATGTGCACGCAAATGCAGGGGGGTACCATAGGTACCCCCCATGTGCACCCCATCCCCCCTTCACCCAGGGGGCCCGCAGCGGGCCCCCGAAGTGAAGGACCGTATGCTTTTCCACGACGGAAAAGCCGCCGTGGAAAAGCATAGAAATGCAGACATCCTAATATTCCTGGCGGTGTCTGATAGACACCGGCAGACATGTTAGCGCTTTTCTGCCGCGGTCGGAAGGCGACTGCGGCGGAAAAGCTGCGGACAGAATATCAGACCCACCAGCCATCCTAATTTGGCGGTGGGTCTGTGGAGGCTCCGCAGTGGTTTTCCTGCATCCTCCGGGCCGGCGGAGGCTTCCGCCGGCCCGGAGGATGCGGGAAATCCGCAATCATAATTAGGGCTCCCGGTTTTATGGTATTTATTTTTTTGCCATTTCCGTCTGTATTTATCCATATTTATTTTTTGGGCATTGTTTCTGTATTTATCCACATTTATTTTTGCCACACGTAAAAGACGCCGCTTCAGCTAGTATTTTTCCGCATTTATTTAAATTGATACTGCATCTTAACACCGAATAGCAGATGTTTACTGTTACCCAACGATCCTCGTTTTATCGACCTCAGAAGGATGAAGGACTGAGTGGGCCAACCCAGATTTGAACCTGTAACCATGAGAACAACAACATGCCCCTACAGTGGACACATTTGTCCACTAAGCCACCAGACCTAACAAGTACGATTGAAAAAGCACCCCTCTAACTCAAGTTTAGATGCACATTCCAAGCACTGTTAAAGTGCGTGAAAAATAGGGCAGCAGAAGGGCCCAGAATGAGTTAATGATGGTAGGAAGTTAGAGACAATAGCTGTAAGGTTTCAGTGTGGTGCTCTGATAGGATTGAGATGCAATGCCTCTGACTGTGTATTACTTTGCTTGCCTGTGTAATGGTGCCACAAAAGGCTGGTAGTATGGTCTTAGCAGTGTTGGTGTTGCTGGTGCGTGGTACTATGCGGGTATAGTGGCACTAGTAGTAAAGTGCTTGGATGCCATCGGAAGACCAGTTGGCACTATGTTTGTCACCACAAATCTAGTGCCGGCTCCAGCAGTTCCTGCTTGCACCGATGCTGGCCCAAGATACAGTGGCCTTGGTCGTGTCCTGGCGTGCTGAGATGGTCCAGGTCTGGCACATACCTGCCCGCCAGCCTCTCTGCCATCACCACGCAGCTGCAGGCCATTTATATCTGTGTCAGTGCAGCCACCATGAGCTGCTCTTCTGGCCCGTTCTCCACCCTTCTTTGGGGGGTTCACTCTCTTCCAGTTTCTGCTCTCCTGTCAGTTTTTCTCCTGTAGTCCCTTGCTTCGGTGTCCCTTAAGTTCCTGCCCTCTCTGGCCCCTTTTGGCCTCTCTCCGTATACTCAGGTTTAGTTCTTCGTTTTCTAAGCTCCAGCCCCCCACCCGTTCTCTTTTCTAGTGCTCTTCTTGTCCACTATGCTCCACACTTGTGCTACCACCTTGCTGTGTCCTTCTTGGTCTCTCTCTGTTTTGCAGTCTCTCTTGTTATCTCTGGTCACTTCCTCCTGTAATCTCTACTGATTTACAAGTACTCGCACTACATTTAAGTATACAATACAGCTGTAGCATAAGCTTGAAGAACAATCGAGGGAAGGGACGTCACGTAATGCTTAATGTTTTTTAAAATGTTTGACGTAGAAATGTATAAATGTAGTTGTGAGCTACCGAATCTAAGAACACACATAATTCTCATCCCTAGCTGCAGCAGGAGGACATTTAAAGCAGCAGGGAGGCATCGCAGAGGGACAGAAGTATGGCTCTCAAGTCGGTCGGTCCGATCACCATCCCGCCCCCACCCCCCCCAGTTCCTTAACCCTCATGCAGAGGCGCCACTAGAGAGAGCCAAATTTCGGGGGGGAGGGGGGCTAAGAAAAAATATTCAAGGGCTGAACCTTTAATCAGTAGGCAGAGTGGAGCTGCAGGGGCTCCAACAAGGTGTGAAACAACAAAAATGCCTAATTAGCATTCAAATGGTCTTTTAAAGACCTGTGAAACATTCGGGTGCTGCTCTGTGTGTGCCCGGGATCATTCTCATCCCGGGCTGCTACACACAACGGGGGTTTTTGGCTGAAGCCCGGTGAGTCCAATGGGTTTTGCGCGCCTGCCCTCTGCTAAGTAGGCAGCAATCAATCATGGAATGGCGCGACGGCGCGCCCTTTCCCTCCACCCCGAAACTGTTTTAAAGTTTGTACATTTAATAAAAAAATCAAAGCATGTACAACGTAGGGCTCAGATGTGAGGGGTTCATTGGCTATTGAGAGGCAAAGCCATCCAAGCTCTACACTAGAGAGAATGCAGGCGCTGAACAGCTTCTCCAGAAGTATGGCTCTCGAGTCGGTCTGCCCCCATCCCACCCCCCACCAGTTTGTTAACCCTCGTGTTAACAAGGCAATCATCATGGAATGGCGCGATACATGAGGGCGCTAAAAGACCCTGATTGGAAAGGATTTAAATGAATTTCGGCGTGCAAAGGAAACTGCATGCAGCGGCAGCGCGCCAACATTTACTAGTGTTTTGCCGTTTCTATATATAAATACAGACAAAGGAAATATAGATTTCCGTCTGTATTTATATGTAAATATCCGTAAAAACGGAAAACCGGGAGCCCTAATCATAATTAGCCCCTAAGTTCCTAATTTAATTCAGTGTGTATGAGTGTGCCTTTAGGAATACTTTCCTTAATCTTCCGAATTTTATCAATAAAGAAAAGAGTAAGTTCACAGCACAATTCCTGGGAGACGGTCATTTAAGTTGCTACCATTTCTGGGGGGGGGGGCGGGGGAGGTTGAGTTCCCCTAGGATTTTAAAAGTTCCTCTTTGTTTATTAGATGCTTTCAAGATCCTGTTTTTGAGACACTATAGCTTTATACTCTGCTAACCTGTCATTACATTTGACTTAGGTTTATCCCTATAGTTTCTATGCCACTGATTCTTAACTCTTAATTCTAGTTTAGCTTCTGTAACCTCTTGCATAAATCTTGGGGTTGACTTGGCCCTAGTGGATGTACAATGCAATGGTAAGGGACCATGAGTGTCAGTCACTAGAGCTAGCCAGTCCATACATTTGCAGTTGGCCTCAACAACTGACTTGTTCCTCGTAGGTTTAGACTGCTGGAGTGTATAAAGCTGGACTGACTGGCCAGACTGGCTTGCCTCTGGAACCCCCTGCGCAACCAGCAGTGCATACTGGCTGGTCCTATGTTTATATACTGTTTCTGCTGTTCAGCAAGTGGGTGCGGAAAGCCTAGAGCACTAACATTCCTTTCTGGTTAGCAGTGATATCTGGAAGTGGGTATTCCCTAAAGTGCAAGTCCAGAGTTTATTGATATATAATACAGACTTGCCCCTGACTCTGTCCTTCCAGCCCTTTGTTAGTACTCCGGTCCATGTAAGAAAGCACAATTCCTCAACCCAGTCCCAATAAAGTGAAATATCTAATCTTTCCCGATCTTGAGTGGTAATGTTCTTTTTCTATCACTTTCAAACATTATAAAATTGGCGTACACCTAATCAGCACATTTAATCTAGTTATAATTCCCTAGTATACAGTACTATATGCAATTTAAGGCCTGTAAATTAAAAGTGGGCTGCAGCACTCATATCTCCCACTTAAGTAGCACTGTAAAACCTGCATCCAGGGTTGTCCTTGCAACCTATATGTGCAGTGTTAAACAGCCCTTTCAACCTGCCAAAATAAGTCTTCCGCGAAGCCTAAACCTTCCTTTTTAATACTTGAAAATCACTCCTAAGTTAGGCCCAAATTGCCCATAGGGCAGGATGCATAATAGTTAAAAAGTAAGACATGTACAATTTAAGTTTTACATGTCCTGGTAGGGAAAACCTTAAAAGTAATATTTTACTGTGGCAAGGCTGCCTCTCTCATAGACAAAATGCTAAATTACTCTCCAATAAACAAATTCTTAACTTCAGTTTGAGAGCAGCTACAAACGTGATTCAAGGAATAGTGATTTAAAATCCATCTTAATAAAAAGTGAGATTCTATAGCAATACTTCGGAAATGACATTTTTTAAGTTTTCCTGCCAAAGCCAAATGTGCCTTTTTGTCATTGTCCAGTATCACCTCAAACACGATAGCTTGCTTGGGGTGTTCTCTGTATTGCTCCCAGACAGTGGACAAAGGGCCTTGGTATTAGGGAATGATGCTCCTCTCCTGAGCAGGATGGCCCCAAAAGTGACTCCAAAGTTCAGTTTACTGACCTCCTTTTTTAGCTCTTGAGGCTTCTCAACCTGGAGTTGCCCAGCTCACCAGTTGCAACTGGATCTGACCTAGACACTGCTGCTGACCTCTGCTGGAGTGATTCCTAATGCCTAGATAATTGACTACATGGCAATTGCTATATCTCAGTGTATTTTGAGTTTCTAACTCTATTTCTTGTCTCTTTTCAACACCTTACAATAACATTCCTTTAAAAAAACAGTGAATTTCTTTGGGTTATTTTGTGTTCCAAATTGGGCCAGCATCCCATCCTCTGTGAGTGCCCAACCCTCACTATAACAATCCTTAGGTAATGCGCAGTGGGGTTGACCATTGGGCCTGGTCTCATGGTCAGGCCCATTGCCAACCCCTCTGTGGGTTCTAAATCGATGGTGCTCAGGGCCAAAGACAGAGCACCGTGGCAGTTGGCCACAGGGCCTGCACTCATGGCCCAACCCTCAGCAGGAGCCAACCCCTTTGTGCATAACATATGTCTGTGCAAAGCTGGGATTGGACACTGGGTCTGCACCCAATCCGTAGAGGGTATTCCTCTGTGGAAGCCCTACCACAGCTGCCCACATAGTTTGTTTCACACAATTTTTACTACTTTAAAATTAGGGGGCTGTTAAGTAACTGAGAAGATGGGTACGCTGATTAAACAGAAGTGAAAAGGGCATGCTGAACTAATGGAAACACGTATTTAACTATTTTTAGTTCCTTTAAAAGAATATTATGCCTCAAGTTACTAAACACCCATATCTCTACAGACATTGTTAACTTGCTGATTTCACATCTACATTAACATCTCAATGTACATTTAAGTCAGCCAACTCTTCTGGAAAGGCTTTAAACTCAAAACCTCAGGTTCCAACAACACAGCATTCAGGAAAGTTTCACTTTTATCTTGAACTAGCAGCCCGTCCCGACCTTGTCTGGGAGCAATCAGGCTTCCCGGACCCCCGCCTGCCCCGATATTGTGCAGCTGCCCGGCCCCCCGCTTGCCCTGACATTGTCAAGCAGCTCGGGCCCCTGCCCGCCCCGTCCCCCGTGAGCAATCAGGCTTCCCGGACCCCTGCCCGGCCCGACATTGTGCAGCAGCCTGGCCCCCCGCCCGCCCTGACATTGTCAAGCAGCTCGGGCCCCTGCCCGCCCCCAGCCTACCCCGACCCCCGCCTGCCCGGAGCCTTACCTCAGCCGCCGCTCCTCCACCGCGCTCCTCATTTCACCGCTCTGCCGCCCCTCTCCGCTTACTGCTCCTCCCACCTGTCCCCCGGTCCTCACCGCCATTGAGTTTCTGGTTGGCTAGGGTATGCACCTAAGCCAGGCTTCACCCTCCACTCTAATTTGGGCAAGTCAGTAAGACACCTAAGATAACTTGTGCTCAATCTCTGGTAGCTAAGCACAGAGAAGCAGGCTTATCATTAGAGGCAATGTGCAAAGTGTTTGTGCAACACACAAGAGTTAAAAGCATGGAGAAATGCCCACATTCAGAAAGTGGCAGTTCTAAATTAGTAATGTAAAAACCAACTACATCAGTAAGTAGGATTTATCAATACTATTCAAAACATGCCAAATATGTCAGAGTCACTCCTTTCTGATCAGGAATTACCACTTAATAGAATTGCCAATGTTAGCCTATGAGGGTGGTAGGCATTCCAGCAGTAAAAAAGGAAATAGGCTGTTAGTCATTAAGAGGACATGCATCAAGGCACATGTCCTACTTTTTACTTACAAAGCACTCTGCCCATAAGAATACCTAGTGCCACATTAGAGGTAACCTATGTGTAACAAAACGGTTGTTCAAGGCTTGGCAAGTAGTTTTAAATGCCAAATCAAAGCGGCAGTAAACTGTGAACACAGGTCCTGCTGTGGTAGGACTGAGACAATTTTGAAAGGCTACTTCTGTGGGTGGCACAATCAGTGCTGCAGGTACAATTTAATTTTCAGGCCCTGGGTATATGGTATACAACTTTACAAGGGACTTACAAGTAAATCAAATGTACCAAACAAGTGTAAACCAATCATGCGATTTTTAGAGGAGAGAGCACATGCACATTAGCACTGATTAGCAATGGTAATGTGCCCATAGTCCTAAAGCCAACTAAAAGGTAAGAAAAACAGGTGGATGAAGGCAAAATGTTTGGGGATAATCTTGCAAAAAGGGCAAACACTTTTATCATAAATACAGAATGTGAGTAGAATTCGTCCAGAGCACTACCACTATACTCCAGTTATAAGGTCCATATTCTCTGTGCTTCCTTATCGGTTGTGTCCAGCAGTATACGTCAATACGTATACAAAGAAAGACAATGGAAAGTTCCAAATTCTTTAATTGTTCACAATTCGGCTTGAGCTTACAGCCGACACATGTTTCATTGAATGACGACTTTTTCAAGGCTGTAGAAGTCAAAGAGAAAAAACCTATAAGTAGAAAACATGGAACAAATGGGAAAAGAAGATAGAAAACAGAGAAAACACAAATAGCACAAATATGCAATACAAAAAAGAACATTGGCTGGCAATATCAGACACATGTCTAATCTGTTATTAAAGAAATGCCAAGCACTTCTCCCACATATCAAGCCATTTCTACTTGTTATCAACAAAGACATTTGGATATCTTAAGAGAAACCAAAAACATGCCCTTTGTGTGGGAGAGTTAGCAAAACAGAAAGTAAAAAGCCAGTAAAGAGATATGAGTACCACCTGCTTATCAGATAAGTCATACCCATCGAGAAAGACAATTCACCAAAGGGCGAGCCCCTCAGATGTTGCTGTTATGTGACTGATATACAGAAAATAGTGATATATCAAGAAGAAGGTCATGAATTAAAAAAGAAAGAAATATCAACTACCTTAACCATATGGTAGTTGATAGAATACGGAGCACCATACGCTGGTATATTTCTCATCCAAAGACAGTCAATTCAGTCCAGCGCAATACAGCTGTAGTAAACCCAAAAACACATTGAACTTAAATGAAATTCATGTATTTGTACTTATAATGAGTCTACCTAGCAGCAAGAGGGGTAAGATATCCCCATATTTATTTACACAGAAACGATGTACTAACGAATGACCAAAAATGGAGTCACCAAAAGACAACAAGAAAAAACATCCTAACATGTATTGGTAACCACTCTTTTTCTTTCTTCTTTCCCCATTTGTTCCATGTTTTCTGCTTATAGGTTTCTTCACTTTGACTTCTACAGCCTTGAAAAGGTAGTCATTCAACAAAACGTGTCAGCTGTGTGCTGAAGCTAAATTGTGAACAATTAAGTGTTTGGAACTTTCCATTGTCTTTCTCTGTATACTTATTGATATATACTGCTGGACACAACTGATAAGGACCCACAGAGAATATGTATAATGGTGGTGCTCTGGACAAATTCTGTTCAGATTTATATGTGTGGCTGGTTCATACATGTGACACTATTTTGGTGACTAGGGCCCACATGCATCATTGTTACATTTTGCACTTCCTAATTTGCGAAAAATAAGGAATCGCAAATTAAGAAGTGCAAAATGCTATGCATCATTGTTTTCGGTATTCATTTGGGATTCGGTAAAAATCGCAATTTTTACCGAATCCCAAATGAATACCGAATTCTTAAGTGCATTTTCGCAATTCCTATTGATTCCTATGGGCCAAAAGGCCCATAGGAGTCAATGGGAAGGCATCAGCAAATTGCGAGTGGCACTTTGAAAATTTCATGGGTGCAGGGGGGGGTCCAAAGGACCCCCCCATGCACCCCTGAAATGTATTTTTCGCATCATGTTTCACACACACATGTCCTAAGGACATGTGTGTGTGAAACATGAATGTATAAAAAAAAACATTTGCAGCATTTTAAACACTTTTTCCAAATTTACCGAGTGGTTCAACCACTCGGTAAATTTGGCACCCTAATTGCGACTTTGCACTTGTGAAAGTCATGATGCATTGCTTTTAAGAAATCGCACATCTGCGACTTCTTAAAAGCACCCGCAATTTTAGAACTCGCAACAATGTTACGAATTCTAAAATTGCTTCATGCATCCCAAAAAGCACTTTTGCATTCGCAAACGGCCGATTTTAAGTAATCGCACCGTTTGCGACTACAAAAATGCTTGATGCATGTGGGCCATAGTGTCCCCCGTTCCATTGAGCACGCCTAACCAACAATTATAAATTTCAAATTTTTCCTTGTTAATTTGTATGTGCAAACAATCTTATTCCATTGTCATCTCCTTTTCTTTTCTGACAGAATGTGAGTACTCTAGCTGTTCATTAGAATTCTGTGTTGATGCTGCAGTAGAACATTGTGGAATCAACTGACAGGCTGCTGCTGCTGGTGTTTTTCGGAAATTGATGAGGAAAATATTTGAAAACTCATAGAAAATATGTTCTCAATATAGCTTTCTAAAGCACTAATCATAATTTCCATGATAAAATGAACCACCTCATTTTGTTAGTTTCTAAAGGAAATGCTTTGACTTTTGCAGTTTTGACTCCATCAAGATGGTGTTTGAGTGTTCCACGCATTTGTCATTTATGTTGAATGTTAACACTCTGGTTGTTCATTTGAAAACTGTGGCGAGGCTCCACTACAACACTGTTGAATCAAGTAACAGGCTGCTGTTGCTGCTGTTGGAAGTCCATGTTTTTGAACTTTGATCTCACATGCGTAAGGAAGAAGTGAGAACTTATTCAAAAAAGTGTCCCCCCGGTTTAGGTTTTGGAACAATTTCAATAGCTTCAATGAACAAATGATGAGGTTTTCTCTCAAATAAGGTTCTTTTCTCTCAAATATGGTTTATCAAATCTCAGCAGAGGATCAGCATTTTTCACAGGATAAAATCACACCACAATTCCTAGATTTTTTTTTTATTATAGTATGTCCAACAAATTATTAACATTAGATTAAAATCAGTTCTCATCTGTTAAAGGCATCACAGCAGAAGAGTCATTCAGTAATGTTGTTCTGTGTTGAAATGTAATGAAAGATATCTTAAGCTAGTACAATGTATACATTTGTGATTTTGTGCTTTATTTTGAGTGCTGCAGTAGCTACAACTGCATATCAAAGCCCTCATTCACGTTGTAAGCTCAGCGCTCATTGAACAACACATGAGACTGCTTTGGTGTGCTTCTGATCCTTCTTTGTATGGGACTTCGCTTTTCTTTTGTGTGCACACAGGAGGTTCAGACAACTTTCAAACACCTCTTTAAAGGTAAAGCAAGAGGATTCCGACAAATGTCTTGCCTTGTTCTTATAGATCAGGAAAGCCCCAAAAGGACGAGTAAAAATAGTGACGTATAACTCCCATTGTCAGCAACTCAGTATTCGACTCCCTTTCATCAAGATCTCTTTTTAACCTTTATAAAATTCGGTCTCACTGAGATGAAAAAAACTCCTCCCTTTTCTAGTAGTTCAAAAGCTTTTGACTTCTATCATGAGAACAAGAAGGATCTCTGCACTACTTTAATGCCTATGGCGCCTTTGAGACCACGTTCACCAAACGATAGCACTTTGTTCAAGAATCTCTGAGGCTTTTTTTACATAGCAATATTCAGGCTTATATCAATTTGATGTAGAGCTGCTGCAAAATTATAGGACATTTCTCATGGCTTTAGGGCCAAAAACAGTTAGCATTCAGGAGTAAAGTGTGCTCACTCTCAGAAAGAAAAGCTTTTGAATCGATTCAGAAATTTGCATGCTTATATTTGACTCCAGAAATGAGGGGATTTATGACTACAAATGTACTTTTTCAACTCACATTTGCATTTGTATCCCACTTTGTTTCTCCAAGTTTTTCCAAATTCTCTGATTCAGTTACTTTCAACATATTACTGATACGATAAAGAGGTGTTTAGATATGTTGCAGAGCGAATTTAACATGCATTTGCTATGTGGTAATGTAAGATCAGTTTAAATCAGAAAAAAAGATTAAGGGGCATATTTATGATAACTGGCGCATCCCCAGGGATGCGCCAGTTATTTTGCGCCGCTGCTCCGCCACCCATGGTGCGCCGCATTTACAATGCGGCGCACCATGGGGCAAAAACGGCACAGATGCGTGACGCTTCTGTGCCGTAAAGGTGCCGCATTGCAGGAGTTGCTTCGCAAGCGCGACGCAGCTCCAGCAAGGCTCGGGGGTGCCCCATCTTTTCAATGCTGCGTCAAGACCTACGCCTGCTTCTCGCAGGCGCAGGGTTTTGACGCAGCATTGGCCTGAAAGTGACTGAGTGAAATCTTATAGATTTCACCTAGCCACTTTTGCGAGGCGCACCTGCCCCGGAACGCCCACCCTGCGCCGGAACGCCCACTAGTGGCGCAGGGCTTTACAACGTGACACATCTGCTGTAAATGGGTTGTAGGGATGCGTCACGTTTACGCCGCAGTTGCGTGACGCAAACGTGGCGCATTCCCAACATAAATCTGCCCCTTAATGTGAAGTACATATTTACTGCAACTGCAGCATAAATCTTGAAAACTACAAATTAGAGCTGTAATCTCAGAATTACTAACACTTGTGCCGTCATAAAGCAATGCAAAGTAACACATTGGTACGAGCCTTCCAGCGCATTATGTATGCGGTGCTGGAAATGTACCTCGTTTGGTGCCTGTTTGCTCCACTTTGCTGGGTATTACTTGAACAGGTCCAACCATAGGTTTTGCTGCAAAGCACGATCTACTAAGCTAGCCAGACCGGTCTTCGTGCCAAATACTAATGCCTCCTTGTAGCAGGCGGTAACAAGGAAAAATGTTTTAATTTGCCCAAACAAAATCATGCATTGCATGTCCAGTGCATGGGGTCCTTCTATGTATGCATAGACATAATTTTTATTTTACTGGAAGTGTACGCCTCCAGTAGAAATTCAATTCTAGTCAGCGCGCTCTGACCTTTGCAAGGCTGTGCATCGTGCACGGCAGCCTTTTAAGAGTGACAATACAAGGGATGAGGGAAGCAGCAGACCAATATTAATAGATATGGTTCTGCACTGTGTTGCTGCAGTGCAGCAAATTTAGTTGATGTGCTGCGTTGCATAAAAAATTAGTAAACGTCCCCCATGGTGTTTGCCTATTTTTTGATGCAGTCCCTTTGTCAAAGGTATAACATTTGCATTGTGCTAATTATAATTGCATGGTTTGCGCACATGATCATTTTCAAAAGTGGATTTCTGTTTAAACAATACTATTTATTATAGTTTCATAAAAACTCAATTTAGCATAGAGTTCAAAGGGCACCCCAGCGAAACAATCCATCTTTTTGCCATTAGTTTCCCCATTTGTAGGTCGAGCCTGGGCAGCGCATGCGCTGCTCAGCAAGCCATGCTGTATTGGAGTATGAATTTGAAGCCCCGCCTACTCTCCGTCCATATTTATCATTGGCTTATGTCATTGTTCTTCTTCAATGCTGGCATCTGATTTGTTATTAGGCTTGTTAGTCTCTCCGTAGTACTGCCTTCTCCTCATTTGTAACCTCCCATGCAGACTTGCCCTTTTACTTCAGTTGTTACATGGTACGTCTTCTTTAGTCTATAAGCACTATTTTCTTTGATGAATTTCTCTTACTGCAGGAGGGCACAAGGGTCTTTTGTGTGCAGTTGGGACTACCGGCTTGTTTATTTAATGTGTAGCAAACTGGGAGTTCATCAGGGGCCAATGGGAGACAGAAGGAGGCAACTCAGCAATCCCGTCAAGCATTTGGAATGCAATAGATCTCGCATTTGCCAGAGTTTAAGTTATTGGCATTGTAATTGAAAATGCCTTTTATGTAAGTTTTAAAAAACAAAACATAAATAAAAGGCATTGTCATTTACAATGCCATTAGCTCAAACTTGCATAATGCGACACCTATTGCATTGCAGATGTTGTTTCCTTTGGACATCAGGAATGTAAAACTTATCAGTAGCTGGCCTGCTAAACTCTCTTCAGCCAGGTGAGCTCTAGTTAAACAGAGCAAAACCAAAGGGGATGATGGACAGAGTGTTGAACATTGCAAGAACTCACCCCCAGTCAACTGATCTGGGTTTAATCCATCATCATTCTTTAGCTCACTCCACCACCCCAGTTCAGACATGGCCATATGCAAATCAGTCTGATTCTGTGCCTCATGGGAACAGTCCAGATTAATCTGCCAAGCCATGTCTTCCCTGGACCGGAAACAAGTGTCCTGGGTTCAGTTTCTGGCTAATCTGCCATCATCAGCCAGGCTAGCTTAAATCCAGTGGCAAAGTGAGCACAGGTCCCACGTCTGGGCATACCCTGCCAACTTAGGGCGAGCAAAGCAAAACCAAAGGGGTTAATGGACGTAGTCCTGTGTCCAGTCCAGGGAAGACATGGCTTGGCAGTTCAGGTTGAACTGTTCCCACGAGGCACAGGGTCAGACTGATTTGCATACGGCCAAGTCTGAACTGGGGTCTCGAAGTGAGCTAAAGAGTGATGATGTATTAAACCCAGATCAGTAGACTGGGGGTCATTGCTTGCAATGTTCAACATTCTGTCCATCATCCCCTTTGGCTTTGCTTTGTTCGCACTAAGTTGGCATGGTATGCCCAGACGTGGGTCTCTTGCTCACTTTGCAACTGGATTCAAGATAGCCTGGCTGATGACAGTTGATTAGTCAGAAACCGGTCCCAGGATGCTTGTTTCCGGTCCAGGGAAGACATGGCTTGGCAGTTCGGGTTGAACTGTTCCCATGAAGCACAGGGTCAGACTGATTTGCATATGGCCCTGTCTGAACTGGGGTGGCAGAGTGAGCTAAAGAATGATGATGGATTAAACCCAGATCAGTTGACTGGGGGTGAGTGCTTGCAATGTTCAATACTCCGTCCATCATCCCCTTTGGATTTTCTAGTTAAATAGACAACTATTTTTATCTGTTGATAATACCCCTTCGATGCTCATGACAAGCTGGACTCGTCATGGCACACAGTGGTCGTGTGCTCATGACGAGTCCAGCTCGTCTTGAAACATCGCCCTCGAAATTCCAGTGGTGCGGGCACCAGAGGGATTTCCTTTGTGCCAAAAGAGCCTCGGGAGCTGGGGAAGAGTTGCCTCAGCTCCCGAGTCCCCCCCCCCCCCTGGTTTCCCTGAAATGACGATCAGGGCGCACGTCGCACTGACGTCATTTCAGTGAAACCAAAACTGAAATGAGCCAAGAGGCTCATTTCAATTCCAGTTCCTACATGCTCAGGGGGCTATCTCAGCCCCCTAAGCACATAGAAACTCAGGAGAGGTATCGTTGGAAAGGGGAGAATCTCTGCTTCGGGATCGCCCAAGGAGGGTGATCCCCAAGCAGGGATCCACCCACTAGGCACCAGGGAGGGGAGAACGGCCCCTTGGGCAAGGGCCTTTTCTTCCCCCATGAAAATGTTGCCATAATTAGTCTTACTGCTCCCCCTGGTGGGTAGATGGGGGCATTAGCCCCCAATCTGACCCCAGGGATTTTTATAGGATATTCATTAGGGGTGGGGGCTGCCCAAAATGGGCATGCCGATGCCCCCACCCCCCTGGCCCCAAAATGACAGTCTTTCTGCCCCCCCTGCGGGGCTGATGGGGCAGTAGCCCCCAATCTGCTTCCCGGGGGACGGGGCAGCAAGCCTACTAAAAGCCAGGGATTTTGTTTTTGAATCTTTTTTGTGTGGGGGCTACCCAAAAAGGGCATGCCAATGGCCCCACCCCATCACCATTGCAGCCTTTCTGCCCCCTCTGGGGGAAGATGGGGCAGTAGCCCCCAATCTGCCCCGGGGGTAAAAAGCCCACTAGACGCCAGGGTTATTTTGGGGCAAATCTGAATTAGGTTGGGGGCTGCCCAAAATGGGCATGCCCCTCCCTCTCCCCCGCAAAAAGTAAAGACTTCTTGCCCCCCCTAGGGGGCAGATGGGGCAGGGGCCCCCAATATGCCCCCGGGAGAGCAAAAAGCCCACTAGACACCAGGGATTTTTTGAGAAAATTTTTATTAGGAGGCATTAAACCCAATCCACCCCCCCCCCGGGGGTCGAAAAGGCAACTAGTCGCCAGGTATTTTTTTTAGGAAAATTTGAAATAGGGTGGGGACTTCCCAAAACAAGCATGCCCATGTCCCTATCCCCTCCCCCACAAAATGTTCAGCCTTCCTGCCCTTCTGGGGTTCAGATGGGAGCATTAGCCCCCAATCTGCCCCCTGGGGCGGCAAAAAGCCCAGTACACCCCAGGGATTTTTATGGCAAATTTTAATTAGGGTGGCAAGGCATTTTGGGCAGCCCCCACTCTAATTAAAATTTACCCAAAAAATTCCCTGGCGTCTAGTGGACTTTCAAACCCCCTGTGGGGCAGAAGGGGGCATTAGCCCCCAATGTGCCCTCCCGGGGGGGGGGGGCAGAAAGCCCACTAAATGCCAGGGATTTTATTTTTCCACCATTTGTTTTAGGGTGGGGGCTGCCAGAAACGGGCACACCAATGCCCCCAACACCACCACCATTACAGCCTTTCTGGCCCCCTCGGGGGGGTAGAAAGTGCACTAGACACCAGGGATTTTTTATGGGATATTTATTAGGGGTGGTGGCTGCCCAAAACAGGCATGCCGATGCACCAACACCCATATCTGCCCCATGGGGGGCAGATGGGGCAGTAGCCCCCAATCTGCCCCAGGGGGCAGAAAACCCACTAAACGCCAGGGATTTTGTTTTTGCACCATTTTATTTTAGGGTGGGGGCTGCCCGAAACGGGCATGCCAATGCCCCCGCCACAATTACAGCCTTTCTGCCCCTCTGGAAGGAAAATGGGGGCAGTAGACCCCAATCTGGCCCCAGGGGTAAAAAGCCCACTAGACGCCAGAGTTATTTTGGGGCAAATCTGAATTAGGGTGGGGGCTTCCCAAAATGGGCATGCCCCACCCCTCCCCCCAAAATTTACAGCCTTCCTGCCCCCCCTAGGGAGTACGATTTACAAAAAGGGGGTGGTGATGAACAGAGTGTCTGAGTTAAACAGACCACTCTTACCCAGTCCAAAGATCAGGGCTTGATCCATCACCGTTATTTATCTCACTGCCCCATCCCAGCTCAGAACCTGGCTATATGCAAATCAGTCTGTCCCTGGCCCAGTGCATCATGGGAACAGGGCAGACTAAACTACCAAGCCAATTCTTCACCAGAAAGGAGACAAGCTACCAGGGACCGGTTTCTGGCATTTCAGCCTTCTTCGGCCCGGCTTGCTTGAATCCTGATGGAGCAGTGAGAAAGGGACTCATGTCTGAGTATACCCTGCCACACCTATAGTGGCCAAAAACGATTTACAAAAAGGGGGTGGTGATGAACAGAGTGTCTGAGTTAAACAGACCACTATTACCCAGTCCAAAGATCAGGGCTTGATCCATCACCGTTATTTATCTCACTGCCCCATCCCAGCTCAGAACCTGGCTATATGCAAATCAGTCTGTCCCTGGCCCAGTGCATCATGGGAACAGGGCAGACTAAACTACCAAGCCAATTCTTCACCAGAAAGGAGACAAGCTACCAGGGACCGGTTTCTGGCATTTCAGCCTTCTTCGGCCCGGCTTGCTTGAATCCTGATGGAGCAGTGAGAAAGGGACTCATGTCTGAGTATACCCTGCCACACCTATAGTGGCCAAAAACGATTTACAAAAAGGGGGTGGTGATGAACAGAGTGTCTGAGTTAAACAGACCACTCTTACCCAGTCCAAAGATCAGGGCTTGATCCATCACCGTTATTTATCTCACTGCCCCATCCCAGCTCAGAACCTGGCTATATGCAAATCAGTCTGTCCCTGGCCCAGTGCATCATGGGAACAGGGCAGACTAAACTACCAAGCCAATTCTTCACCAGAAAGGAGACAAGCTACCAGGGACCGGTTTCTGGCATTTCAGCCTTCTTCGGCCCGGCTTGCTTGAATCCTGATGGAGCAGTGAGAAAGGGACTCATGTCTGAGTATACCCTGCCACACCTATAGTGGCCAAAAACGATTTACAAAAAGGGGGTGGTGATGAACAGAGTGTCTGAGTTAAACAGACCACTCTTACCCAGTCCAAAGATCAGGGCTTGATCCATCACCGTTATTTATCTCACTGCCCCATCCCAGCTCAGAACCTGGCTATATGCAAATCAGTCTGTCCCTGGCCCAGTGCATCATGGGAACAGGGCAGACTAAACTACCAAGCCAATTCTTCACCAGAAAGGAGACAAGCTACCAGGGACCGGTTTCTGGCATTTCAGCCTTCTTCGGCCCGGCTTGCTTGAATCCTGATGGAGCAGTGAGAAAGGGACTCATGTCTGAGTATACCCTGCCACACCTATAGTGGCCAAAAACGATTTACAAAAAGGGGGTGGTGATGAACAGAGTGTCTGAGTTAAACAGACCACTCTTACCCAGTCCAAAGATCAGGGCTTGATCCATCACCGTTATTTATCTCACTGCCCCATCCCAGCTCAGAACCTGGCTATATGCAAATCAGTCCCTAGGGAGTAGGTAGGGCAGGAGTCTCCCAATATGCTCCCTGGGAGAGCAAAAAGCCTACAGACGCCAGGGATTTTTTGTGCAAATTTGCTAAAAAAATCCCTGTCATCTAGTAGGCTTTCTGCTCCCCCTGGGGAGCAGATGGAGTATTAGCCCCCAATCTGCACCCGGGGGAGCAAAAAGCACACTAGTCGCCAGGGATTTTTTTTTTTAGGTAAATTTGAATTAGGGTGGGGGCTGCCCAAAACAGACATGCCAATGCCCCCACCCCTCCCATGCAAATATTACAGCCTTCCTGCCCCCCCCCTGGGGGGCAGATTAGGGCCATTAGCCCCCAATCTGCCCCCGGGGGGAGGCAAAAAACCTAGTAGATGCCAGGGATTTTTTGGGCACATTTTAATTAGGGTGGGGGCATTGGCATGCCTGTTTTTGGCAACCCCCACCCTAATAAAAATTTGCTTAATAAAATACCTGGCGTCTAGTAAGCTTTCTGCTCCCCCTGGGGAGCAGATGGGGTATTAGCCCCCAATCTGCACCCGGGGGAGCAAAACGCACACTAGTCGCCAGGGATTGTTTTTAGGTAAATTTAAATTAGGGTGGGGGCTACCCAAAACAGACATGCCCATGCCCCCACCCCCTCCCATGCAAAAATTACAGCCTTCCTGACACCCCTGGGGGGCAGATTAGGGGCATTAGCCCCCAATCTGCCCCCGGGGGAGGCAAAAAACCTAGTAGTTGCCAGGGATTTTTTGGGCACATTTTAATTAGGGTGGGGGCATTGGCATACCTGTTTTTGGCAACCCCCACCCTAATAAAAATTTGCTCAATAAAATCCCTGGCGTCTAGTAGGCTTTCTGCCCCCCCCGGGGGGCAGATTGGGGCATTAGCCCAAATCTGCACCCCCGGGGAGTCAAAAAGCCCTCTAGTCGCAATAGATTGTTTGTGGGGTAAATTTGAAATAGGGTGGGGGCTGCCCAAAACAGGCATGCCGATGCTCCCACCCCCTCCCCCACAAAAATTGCAGCCTTCCTTACCCCCCTGGGGAGCAGATGGGGCAGTAGCCCCTAATCTGCCCCCCGGTGGCAAAAAGCCCACTGGACGCCAGGGATATTTTTGGGAAAATATTTATTAGGGTGGGGGCATTGGCATGCCTGATTTTGGCGACCGCCCTAATTAAACATTGCCCAAAAAACTCCCTGGTGTCTAATTGGACTTTCCGTCCCCCTGGGGGGCATATGGGGGCACTAGCCCCCAATGTGCCATGCCAGGGGGGGGCAAAAAGTCCACTAGACGCCAGTGTTTTTTGGGGGAAAATTTGAATTAGAGTGGGGCTGCCCAAAACGTGAATGCCCATGCCCCCAAACCCTCCCCCACAAAAATTACAGCCTTCCTACTCCCTGGGGGGCAGATTGGGCAGCAGCCCCCAATCTCCCCCCCCCGAAGGGGCTAAAGACCCACTAGATGGCAGGGATTTTTTGGGGAAAATTTTAATTAGGGTAGGGGTTGCCCAAAACGCGCACTGTTACCATTGATACCAATGCTCCCACCCCCACCTGCAACAATTACAGCCTTTATGCCCCCCTGGGGGGAAGATGGGGGTAGTTGCTCCCAATCTGCCCCCCCGGGGGGCAAAAAGGCCACTAGACGCCAATGATTACGCTGTCTTTTTTATGTGTGGGGGTGGGGGCTGCCCAGAATGGGCATACCAATACCCCCACCACTACACAAATAGCCACAGTGTTTCTGACCCCCACCCCCCAATATCCCACCCAGGGTGGCGGAAAGCAGACTAGGGACTGATTTGTTTTTAGCAATATGACTACCTGTCCATTTTGGGCCCTAGCGCAGCCAGCACATAGGGAAAACTAGCAAACCTGTACATATTTCCAAACGAGACACCCAGGGTTATCCAGGATGGGGTAACTTGAGTGGCTCTCACCAGGTTCTGTTACCCAGAATACATTGCAAACCTAAAAATGGGTTAAAAAATACATTTGCCGCACATTTCTGTGGTGGAAAGTTCTGGAATCTGTGTGGATCCACAAAATTCCACCCACCCCGCGTTCTCCAAAGTCGTCCAAGAACAATGGCACCTCACTTGCATGGGTAGGCCTAGTGCCCGCGACAGGAAATGGCCCAAAACACAACGTGCACACACCACATTTTCACAGCGAAAACTGACCCTTTTTTTGCAAAGTGCCTAGCTGTAGATTTTGAATCCTAGCTCTGCCACCACCTAGGGAAACCTAGCAAACCTATTCATTTTTTAAAACTAGACACACAGGGGAATCCGGGAAGGGGTGATTTGACTGGCTCTCACCAGGTTCTGTTACCCAGAATCCCTTGCAAACCTAAAAATGTGTCCAAAAAACACATTTTCCTCACATGTCTGTCATGTAAAATTCTAGAATCTGTGTGGATCCACAAAAATCCACCCACCCCACGTTCCCAAAAGCCTTCCGATAAAAACAGTGCCTCACTCGTGTGGGAGGCCCAAGTACCTGCAACAGGCAGGGGCCCAAAAAGTATTGAGGCAACATCAAAATTGCCTATCACCAAACAACCTGGTTTTGCAAGTGGGGTCACCTGGTTTTAGGCCCCGTGCTCAGCGGACATCTAGGCAAACCTACCAAACCCATACATTTCTAAAAACTAGACACCCGAGGTCTTCCAGGGAGGTATGGTTTGCGTGGATCCCCCAACATTTTCTTACCCAGAAACCCTTGCAAACCTCAATTTTAGCTGAAAAAAATCACTTTTTTCACACATTTTTGTGTGCGAAAGTGTAGCATCACTGGGCTCACACAAATTTCCTACCACCCAGAATTTCCCCTGGTCTCCCAATAAAAATGGTGCCTCACATGTGTAGAGGCCCAAGTACCCGCAACAGGCAAGGGCCCAAAACGTAGTGAGACAACATCAAAACTGCCTATCGCACAACCACCTGGTTTTGTAAGGGGGGTCACCTGGGTTTTGGGCCCTGTACTCGGCGGCCATCTAGGGGAACCTACCAAACCTACACATTTCTGAAAACTAGACACACGGGGGCTTCCAAGGAGGTATGGCTTGCGTGGATCGCCCAACGTTTCCTTACCCAGAATCCCCCGCAAACCTCAATTTCAGCTGAAAAAAATCACTTTTTCCACACATTTTTGTGTGGAAAGTGTGGCATCACTGGGCTCACACAAATGTCCTATCACCCAGCATTCCTCCAGGTCTCCCAATAAAAATGGTGACTCACTTGTTTGGGGGCCCAAGTACCCGCGACAGGCAGGGGACCAAAACGTAGTGAGGCGACATCAAAATTGCCTATCTCAAAACAACCTGGTTTTGCAAGCGGGGTCACCTGAGTTTTTGGCCCCCGTGCTCGGCGGCCATCTAGGGAAACCTACCAAACCCACACCTTTCTGACAACTAGACACCAGGGGGCTTCCAAGGAGGTATAGCTTGCCTGGATCCCCCAACGTTTCCTTACCCAGAATCCCTTGCAAACCTCATTTTTAGCTGAAAAAGATCTGCTTTTTCACACATTTTTGTGTGGGAAAGTGTGGCATCACCGAGCTCACACAAATTTCCTACCACCCAGCATTCCCCCAGGTCTCCTGATAAAAATAATGCCTCACTCATGTGGGAGGCCCAAGTACCTGCGACAGGCAAGGGCCCAAAACGTTTTTTGATAGGCAATGTTGATGTAGCCTCAAAACGTTTTGTGTCCTTGCATGTCGGCATGGCCGTTTTTCTCATTTAAAAAAAAAAAAAAAAATGTTGCTCTACTTTGGCTAATTTTTGGGACCCCTCCAGGGGAAAACACAAACCCTGGGTACCTTTAGAATCCCCATGATGTTGGAAGAAAAGGACAACATTTGGCGTGGATACCTTATGTGGTCAAAAAGTTACAGGGGCACACTCCCCCAAATAGCAAAAAATAGGCTTAGCACAGGGGGGAAAAGGTCTAGCAGCGAAGGGTTTAACTGTGCGCCATGTCCCTGAAAAGTTCTTCCAAGTGTAGATGTGGGTGTGCAAGATAAGAAATGTTTTTCAAGCTATGCTCAGCTTGGGCACTTTTAGGGCACATAGGGAGCGCTCACTCTGCGGGGTCCCCCAGGGCTCCTCCTTATCCCCTCTTCTTTTCAATCTCTACCTTCGACCTCTTCTTTTCTCTCTGAGGCAGTGGGACGTCACCGTCTTCAACTACGCTGACGACCTGCAACTCATCTTTCCTCTCAACTCTTCTTCTGCTATCTCTGATTTCCAGGCGGTTATGTTCCACATTCTCCAGTGGATGTGCCAGAACCAACTTAAATTGAACCCCGGGAAGACGGAGCTCCTTCTCCCGGGTAAGAGCTCTACCCACTGGGGTCCGCACTTCTGGCTGGCAGAGCTTGGCCCCCCCACCCCTGTGGCCTCGGTGAAAAGTCTCGGGTCACTATTGACTCCGAGCTATCCCTCAAACCCCAGATAGGGATGGTGGTCTCTTCCTGCATGCATCAGCTGTGCAGGATCAGGAAGGTGGCCTATCTCTTGACTCCCGAAGCCCTGATCCAAGTCATCATGGCTCTTGTCCTCTCCCGCTTGGGTTTCTCGAACTCTATTTATCACGGTCTGCCTAAATCTTTTCTCCTCAGACTACAAATTGTTCAGAACCAAGCGGCGAGACTGGCCTTCAGGATCCCGAAATGGCAATCCGCCAAACCTCTCCTCACCAAATTGCATTGGCTTCCTGTCATTTCGAGGGCAGCCTTTAAGATCGGCTGCCTCACCTTCAAATCTTTAACCGGTCCCTGCCCTGCCTTCCTGAAATCCCTCATCAGTCCCTACTGTCCTTCACGTAATCTCAGATCCTCTCACCTCCACCTCCTGGTTGTCCCCTCTATCAAACTTTGTAGATCTGGAGGTCGGAGATTCGCACATTTGGCCCCTAAACTCTGGAACTCTCTCCCTCCCCCGCTCAAAACCTCCAATTCTCTCATTCAATTCCGTAAATCTCTAAAAACTTGGCTTTTCCCACAATCCAGCTAAATACCTCTGTCCCCTCAGCATCAGATCAGCGCCAGGAAACCCACGGTGACAGTGCGCTTTATAAGCATACCTTAACATAACATAACATAACATGCTCAAAACATAACCTGTTATTGTTCTTTTAGCCCGTTCAGGAGCATATATGTAACTTGCAACCCTTCCAAGTTTTGGAATATGAAACATTTTATTTCTAAACTCTGCAACAAACCTTCCAAAGGCTTATACCTTTATGACTGGTATAAACAACTTATATAACAACTTCCAAACTGGGCCTGCCACATGCTATTTCAAAGGACTAACCATATAATAGCCAGGATGGCAAAGGGGCAGTGTCCTACATTTGCCAAGTGGGACATTTGGGCTTGAAAAGGTTCTGTTGCACAAACTATCTTATCTGACTTGGAATACCATCCTTTCAGTTTTGAGACAAATGGATAATTTGTGTCTTAGTCATTATCCTGACATTATAAAATTAAGAAACACATTTGTGTCTGATGAATAATCATTGGGTTCACTGTTTTAAGTTTGTCGCAAAACTTTGTAGACACTATAATTTCCGTCTTAATCAGGGAGACCAGTTTTGCCCTTTCACAATTTGGAAGTTTCTTTCTGCTTCACAAACTGTGTGCAAGTAGTTTGCCATCCTAAGAATGGCCAAAGGGGTACTCCTGTTAAGGAGATGATAGAATCAATTTTAAATAGGGAATGCATAGGGAATGCCTCCAAAACTGGGTTTGGGAGAGAGTTTGTTCCTCTCTAGAAGCAAAAAGGTGGTGCAAATGTACGCGTGCATCTCATTTGTTCATGCAGACCCTGAGTAAAGAGAGCCATTCGACCTCAGCAGCGGGCAAATCAACCCAAGTGAAAGCACAGGCGGTGAACTTACAGAGCTCTTGGTCCTCGAAACTACCACCACAGAATGCGCTGTGAGCATTCTGAACAACTGGAAGGTCACCTAGGAGCTAGAAGGCTCCACTGGCCACACAACATCAGATCGGCCTCAACAACACAAATGTGCCATTCCAAGTGGGCAGCCAACATCGCCAGAGCAGGCTTTACTCCTGACAGCAGAAAGCTCCAGAGGTTACGATGCAGCTGTTTTCCTAAAACCATTGAGTCCATTCAATACCACCAAGGAGCAGAATATTGTTGCCAGATGGACTGTCTGGATTGAAGTCATCCCAGAGTCATCATTAGTTGCCTTTCAGATTCATTCAGTCGACAAATGCTGAGAGAAACACTCAGTTTTGAGTGAATACTAATGGCTGCAAGAGTCGAAGAACATGCAGACCAACAAGCTACTCACTTGGAGCCTGGAGGAGCTCTGAGTGAGTCAGGCTTGAATGTGTAACGGAAGCAGAGACACACGTCTATGGGGCACAAAGTGATGTCTCCAAAGAAACAAATCTGTGATTTAGATGCATTTTTTCTTTTCCACGTGAAGGTAAATGTCCCATCATTGGACAACGAAGCAAGAACTGTGGAAAAGAGAAACATTTTGTAATGCTTTGCAAAGCAAAAGAAAAATGAAGTATGTCATGTCGAAAAAACCAAAATGGACACCCGAACGTTCAAGTAACTACATTCTACTCACGCTCACAATGTCAAGCCGCCATATCAGTTGAGGTAAATGAAAACTAAACAAAGTTGATCAAAGTATAAATCTTCATCCAAAGGTTCTTAAACGTCATTATCAAGTGACTGTGAAAAAGATGGTTGTGTGATGTAAATGCTAACAAAGAGTAACTTGCACATGTTGGATTACCTGCATGCCAGAATGAATGCGAGTTGAAGAGAGATCGACAAGTAAAGTCACCAAATTAATTTAGAGACTGTCCTAAAATCACATGAAAGGTGAATGGCTGTTCCATAACTTTTATTGTAGACAGTGATGTGTCAATTAACATTTTGCTTGAGGTGAAGTACCATGCACTGTCTCCAGTGCCCCATTTCTCACCGTCAAAGACTAAAGTGTATACATGGGCTGCATTGACACCAATAAAAAGTTAAAGTTAATTTGTAGCAACCATGAAGCACAAAAATACGCAAGTAAAAGTACCAATTCATGTACTTCAAGGTACTTCATCAAGTGCAAGTTTCAGTACTGCTGCGGAAATGGGACTGATAGATCATTGCTTAATAGTGAGTTAATTTCCATCGTTGTATCATGAATTAGGAAACTAAGACAATAAAAATGCAACTGCATATTAATGAGGATTTTTGTCCTGTTGCTTAGCAACATCATCGAATTGCATTTCAGTTACAGGAAGCTGTTGAAAAAGAGCTTGAGACATTACCAAATCATGATATCATTGAGCGATCTACTGATCCAACTCCATGAGTTTTGCCCATAGTGGTGATGCCTAAAAAAGATGCTGAAGGAGTTGTACACATCTGCGTAGATATGCATCAAGCTAAAAAGGCTATTGAAAGAGAATTATATCCAGGTCCACACATTGCTGATATGACCACACAGACCAAATGACCAAAATCTAAAGAAAGGATAACATCAGTTGGAACTATAAGAAAATTGCAGATACATTACCACCTTTTCTACCCATATTGGTTTGACCAGATATAAAAGATTATGTTTTGGTGCATCATCAGCTGCAAAGCTTATTCAAGATGTAATTTGCTGCATAAAACAGCTTGTCAGGCATGCTTTCAATTACAGTGATAAATATTGGTATTTGAGGCCACATAAAAGCCAGTGTACTTTTGCCATAGACTTGCATGTGTGCTTTCTTGTGACCATGTCTCTTTGCTTGCTGTTGTTGGTTGACCATGTGTCTGGTGCCATTTTGTGTAGCCTAGCAAGCCATTGTTTTTTTGCATAAGCATGCATGTGTTATTTGTGTGCCCATGCCTCCTTGCTTGCTGTTGCTATTTGATCATATGTCCGGTGGCCATTTTGTCTAGCCAGTCAGTGTGCTTTTGCCATAGACCTGCATGTGTTCTTTGTTGTGCCAATGACTCCTTTCTTGCTGTTGTTGGTTGACCATTTTGTGCAGCCACTCTTATTTCCAGTTTGCAAAGCCAATATTCTAGGGAGATTGATAAGAGAGGCCTTTATGTTTTTGTTCCTTTTTTAAAACATTTAGCTGAAATCAGTTTAATAACATGCTGGAGGATCATAGTAGTTTATGGATAGTATGATTATGAACAATATTTTATATTATATGCATTATTTTGATTTTCACCTGCACCTCCTTGCCGCATAATGGGTTTCTCATAGTCCTCTAGAACACCAGCATATTTTTTTTATTTATTAGTTTTTATATTTTGTTTACATTTTTATTTTATTTGTTTTGTAAACATTTTTTTTAAATGTTTTTCTTTTTCCCCACCATCTATCCATCCACCTCCTGCCTGCCATAGGCAGACAGCCACAGAACAGCATTCATTTCTTAAATATTATTCAATTTTCCCCTTGACACCCTGCCTGCTATAGGTGCACACACACCTGTATTCATTTTTTAAGGATTATTCCATTCCCCCCTGAATCCCCTTACCTGCCTTAGGTGCATATTGCATGTGTGCCCTTTTGACACCATTATTCCACAGAAAACTTTGGCCCTTGTATTTTTGTCTTTAGATACCAGACATCTTGTTATAGGTACTTGGATTTTCATCCACTAGGGATCAGAGGTATATACATCACATGCCTCATTCCATTTTTTTGTAATTACCCCCGTTATCTATGATCCCTTATCGTTCAGTGTTTTTACAGTCCTTTCAAAACTGGTGGCATTTGTTTGTCAATACTTATCAACCCATTGATTTTGAGCATCCTCAAGATAGGTAAATATGCTAAGCAATACCAGCAGAGGTGGCATGCAGCTCACTGAGCATTTGCATGTAGAAGAAGTACATCTATTTTCATTGCTTTTGTCCATCACTGTTCTCTGTAATTTTAGATTATTCAGCGGGTATCAACATGGAGCACTTTAATCACTAATTAGAAAGATATTAAATATGGCCATCTGTTCTCAAGGCTATGGCACAACATGAGTAGACATAGTTACAAGGCTCAAGTACACCATGGGTGGAGGTTATGACTTGTTTTAGAGATTGTGGTAATGCATTAATGTATGACTAGTTGGCTCAGCAGAATCTATAATGATATTGCAGGATACCTGTGAGAAAAAAAGTTGGGGATGGCTTTCCTCGAGAAGGCACTCAGTCGCCAAAAACTCACATAGAAAAAGATGAAAGATTGATAACTGCAGCTACATGGATAGAATATTCAAAAACGATATCAGAAATTAAATATTTTATATTGGGGCGCTAGAGGGCGCACAGCAAGATTGCTGTGCTGTAGTGCAGCTCTGCCCGGCTGATCTGCAATCCGTCTATTATTCGCCTGTTATATGCTGCATCAGTGTTAAAAAAGGGGATGTACTGAACCGCCAGGTAGCCTAGAGTAGTTCTGAGGCACTGAAAAACTGCTGGGCTAAGGCAAAATGTGAACCATTGAAGGTGATGGAACCCGATCATGAGAGGGTAAAATGGCAGCCGTTCCTGCCCGGGAGACAGAGTTTCTGAGCGGCTGACGGACTGTGCACTTAGAGTGAGCCACCGGTGAGAGCGGCGATGCGTATGTGGGACCAGCCATGAATAAACAAGGGAAGACCAGGAATGCTCCGAGACCCATCCTTCTGTGCCCCTGCAAAGTGTGCTGACTGGAGCAGTGCAAGAACTTGTGAGGAGTGGGTGCCAATGGCCTGCTGTGCGTGCTCTAGTATCGCAGTGGAGGGCGGCATTCAACGACAAAAGAAATGAACTGCTGCAGGCTCCTACAGCATCTGGAGAGTGAGCGTTGCTGAGAGGGACGAGGGTGGTGAGTGGGAGTGTGACCTGGTTTGTGCCTGTGGCTGTGGAAGCAGGTGTGGGTCCGGGCGTAATGCTGCGGCCTACGAACTGCCGATAGGCGTGGACGGTGAGGCGCGCTCTGTGACTGGCTGGTGCAGAAGGCAGTTTGAGGCGTGCATATGCTACAGTCTCTGCAAACATAAATTGTTGTTCTGGGCTGAGGGCGGCCCTTGAGCAAAATCTTCTGTGTCACCTGTAAGGGAGTCCTGTTCCCTGCATCGGGAAGGCCAGGGCCGTAGAGCACGTAATTGTCAAAACGGCCTAAAAGGGATGGAGTGATTGCTCCAGAGGCACGGTATGTGCATAAAGTAAATCTGAGCTAAGGGCATGACAATCCTGGCAAAACTTGGCAATCACACATAGAAGGCACCATCTCACAGTTACTACAACAGGCATCAACTGCGGTGTTGTGGAAGTGAGCGGCACTGGCACGGTGTAAATGCTGCTAAATGAGACATTGCTCAAAGAGGGACAGGGTAAACAATCCAAGGTCTGTATTCACATTGCTAAATACAATTGAGAAGTTCTCCGGCAGAGGCTTGGAGAGTGTAGAATCATCAAAGCTTAGGGAGTGGCAATATTCCTGGCTGCTGCACCCCCTTTTGTACCGCTTTTGGACGCCATAAGTGTGCCAGGGTATGCTCAGACGTGAGTCCCTCGCTCACTTTGCCACTGGATTCAAGCAAGCCGGGCTGAATACGGCTGGAATGCCAGAAACCGGTCCTCGGAAGCTTGTTTCCGGTCTAGGGAAGACATGGCTTGGCAGATCGGGCTGGACTGTTCCCATGAGGCACAGGGTCAGACTGATTTGCATTTAGCCATGTCTGAACTGGGGTGGCAGAGTGGGCTAAATAACGGTGATGGATTAAACCCAGATCTTTTGACTGGGTGTGAGTGTTTGATTGATTCAGATGCTCCGTCCATCACCACCCCCTTTTGTACCGCTTTTGGCCGCCATAAGTGTGGCAGGGTATGCTCAGACGTGAGTCCCTCGCTCACTTTGCCACTGGATTCAAGCAAGCCGGGCTGAAGACGGCTGGAATGCCAGAAACCGGTCCTCGGAAGCTTGTTTCCGGTCCAGGGAAGACATGGCTTGGCAGTTCGGGCTGGACTGTTCCCATGAGGCACAGGGTCAGACTGATTTGCATATAGCCATGTCTGAACTGGGGTGGCAGAGTTGGCTAAAGAACGGTGATGGATTAAACCCAGATCTTTTGACTGGGTGTGGGTGTTTGATTGATTCAGATGCTCCCTCCATCACCAGCCCCTTTTGTACCGCTTTTGGCTGCCATAAGTGTGGCAGGGTATGCTCAGACGTGAGTCCCTTGCTCACTTTGCCACTGGATTCAAGCAAGCCGGGCTGAAGACGGCTGGAATGCCAGAAACCAGTCCTCGGAAGCTTGTTTCCGGTGCAGGGAAGACATGGCATGGCAGTTCGGGCTGGACTGTTCCCATGAGGCACAGGGTCAGACTGATTTGCATATAGCCATGTCTGAACTGGGGTGGCAGAGTGGACTAAAGAACGGTGATGGATTAAACCCAGATCTTTTGACTGGGTGTGAGTGTTTGATTGATTCAGATGCTCCGTCCATCACCACCCCCTTTTGTACCGCTTTTGGCCGCCATAAGTGTGAAAGGGTATGCTCAGACATGAGTCCCTCGCTCACTTTGCCACTGGATTCAAGCAAGCCGGGCTGAAGACGGCTGGAATGCCAGAAACCAGTCCTCAGAAGCTTGTTTCCGGTCCAGGGAAGACATGGCTTGGCAGTTCGGGCTGGACTGTTCCCATAAGGCACAGGGTTAGACTGATTTGCATATAGCCATGTCTGAACTGGGGTGGCAGAGTGGGCTAAAGAACGGTGATGGATTAAACCCAGATCTTTTGACTGGGTGTGAGTGTTTGATTGATTCAGATGCTATGTCATTCACCACCCTCTTTTGTACCGCTTTTGGCCGCCATAAGTGTGGCAGGGTATGCTCAGACGTGAGTCCCTCGCTCACTTTGCCACTGGATTCAAGCAAGCCGGGCTGAAGACGGCTGGAATGCCAGAAACCGGTCCTCGGAAGCTTGTTTCCGGACCAGGGAGGACATGGCTTGGCAGTTCGGGCTGGACTGTTCCCATGAGGCACAGGGTCAGACTGATTTGCATATAGCCATGTCTGAACTGGGGTGGCAGAGTGGGCTAAAGAACGGTGATGGATTAAACCCAGATCTTTTGACTGGGTGTGAGTGTTTGATTGATTCAGATGCTCCGTCCATCACCACCCCCTTTGGTACCGCTTTTGGCCGCCATAAGTGTGGCAGGGTATGCTCAGACGTGAGTCCCTCACTCACTTTGCCACTGGATTCAAGCAAGCCGGGCTGAAGACGGCTGGAATGCCAGAAACCGGTCCTCGGAAGCATGTTTCCGGTCCAGGGAAGACGTGGCTTGGCAGTTCGGGCTGGACTGTTCCCATGAGGCACAGGGTCAGACTGATTTGCATATAGCCATGTCTGAACTGGGGTGGCAGAGTGGGCTAAAGAACGGTGATGGATTAAACCCAGATCTTTTGACTGGGTGTGAGTGTTTGATTGATTCAGATGCTCCGTCCATCACCACCCCCTTTTGTACCGCTTTTGGCCGCCATAAGTGTGAAAGGGTATGCTCAGACATGAGTCCCTTGCTCACTTTGCCACTGGATTCAAGCAAGCCGGGCTGAAGACGGCTGGAATGCCAGAAACCAGTCCTCAGAAGCTTGTTTCCGGTCCAGGGAAGACATGGCTTGGCAGTTCGGGCTGGACTGTTCCCATGAGGCACAGGGTCAGACTGATTTGCATATAGCCATGTCTGAACTGGGGTGGCAGAGTGGGCTAAAGAACGGTGATGGATTAAACCCAGATCTTTTGACTGGGTGTGAGTGTTTGATTGATTCAGATGCTCCGTCCATCACCACCCCCTTTGGTACCGCTTTTGGCCGCCATAAGTGTGGCAGGGTATGCTCAGACGTGAGTCCCTCACTCACTTTGCCACTGGATTCAAGCAAGCCGGGATGAAGACGGCTGGAATGCCAGAAACCGGTCCTCGGAAGCATGTTTCCGGTCCAGGGAAGACGTGGCTTGGCAGTTCGGGCTGGACTGTTCCCATGAGGCACAGGGTCAGACTGATTTGCATATAGGCATGTCTGAACCGGGGTGGCAGAGTGGGCTAAAGAACGGTGATGGATTAAACCCAGATCTTTTGACTGGGTGTGAGTGTTTGATTGATTCAGATGCTCCGTCCATCACCACCCCCTTTTGTACCGCTTTTGGCCGCCATAAGTGTGGCAGGGTATGCCCAGACGTGAGTCCCTCGCTCACTTTGCCACTGGATTCAAGCAAACCGGGCTGAAGATGGCTGGAATGCCAGAAACCGGTCCTCGGAAGCTTGTTTCTGGTCCAGGGAAGAGATGACTTGGCAGTTCGGGCTGGACTGTTCCCATGTGGCACAGGGTCAGACTGATTTGCATATAGCCATGTCTGAACTGGGGTGGCAGAGTGGGCTAAATAATGGTGATGGATTAAACCCAGATCTTTTGACTGGGTATGAGTGTTTGATTGATTCAGATGCTCCATCCATCACTACCCCCTTTTATACCGCACCTTCGTGTCTGGCATAAACCATGGGGAAAGAAGACAAATCTCAACCTCGCCTTACATTTGAGATGCGGAAACCTAGCAGGGCACAATCTAAGTCTGCATCAGACTCGGAGGCTGATGTACAAGGAGATGCTGCCCCCTCACTCGAAACAACGCTCCTGGCAATGCAGCACAGTTTCCAAACCATAGACGGAAAGATTGATGCGGTAAACCAAAGAATGGACCACATGTCTGCAAAGTTAGAGAAACAAAATAACAGAATTTGGGAGATTGAGCAGAGAGTTTCCAACACAGTGGATAGTCTTAGCATGGTCTCTAGTAAAGCTTTAAATATGGAAAAATTATTGGCGCTCATACAGGTGAAAAATGAAGATTTAGGAGGTAGGTCCAGACGGAATAACCTAAGAATTACTGGCCTTCCTGAGTCGACCAACACAGGAAAAATTGAGACTTTTGTGGAGACATTGATTAAAGATATTTTTGGCCCTGAGAATCTGTCACCTATACTGATTGTTGAGAGCGTGCATCGCTCCTTGGCAGCGTGACCAGTCCCTGGGGCGATGCTACGTCCCATTATTGTAGACGATTAAACTATAGGGACCGCAACGCCATTTTGCAGATGGAGAGATAAAAGGGTACTATAGACTTTCAGGGGAACACACTGGCCTTCTACCCAGACTTCACTGTAGCAGTGCAGGCAGCAAGAAGGGAATTTGGAACTGTGAAGAAACTATTGCCATTGGAGGGTATTCCATATGCCATGCTGTACCCTGCCCACCTCAGAATTGGCCAGGAGGGGGATTTTAAGATCTTCACTAACCTGAAGGCTACATTTGAGCATGCTAAGAAGCTGAAAAGGAGGTGGCTTGAATCCTCCAATGACCCAGACAATGAGGAGCAGTAAATGTACATGTTCAAAACTTGGCATGAAATGGTATTAGGCTAGGCACACAGGGGTCCTCGAATATGATTGACATACTATAGCATCTGATATAGGACTGATCAGCCACCTCCTGCTTTTGAGGGAGGCGAGAAGCACTCTGGCGCTTCCCCATGGGAGTACCCCGTATGTTTCATAAGTTATTCTGTATTTGGGGGGAATGTTCTTTCTAAAAAGGTATGTCTTTAGCAAGTTGTTGGTGCTGAAGTGAGTGGGGGGACATCTGGGGGAGGGGAGTGGGCATTTGAAATTTTGCAAGGACATTGCTTATGAAACATTGCAGTTGACATATATAATATGGTCTAACAACGAATATTCTGATCTGATGTGCAGCAGGTGTGGGTAGTAATATAAAATTTCTCCCATGGAAGGTATACGGGCTCAACAGCCCCAAGGAAGACAATTTGCTCTGTTTTTGCGTATGTGGACAGGTTTGATGTACAGGTCGCTTTCCTAAAGGAAAATCACTTAACTAAGATCTCTGAGAAAAATGTGGGGGCCCGCTGGGCCGGGGTAAGGGTGGCTGCCTCCTATTCCTCTTACTCCAGAGGGGTGATGATTTGCATCAAGAAAGTTGTGCCATTCACTATGATTAGCTCAGATACAGATGAGTTGGGTAGGATGGCGATAATCCTGGGTAAACTGGGTGGTATGATGGTCCTGCTGGTCAACATATATGTATAGACAACAGTTGGTCCTCGACATAATTATAACATATGAAGTAATTCTAACATTCGATTGAATTATTCTTCCTTAAGAAAAGACTGAATCTATGTCGTTAAATGAATGGGTAATACTAGCCCACATTTACAGGATATCTTACAGTAAGTGCCAAAAAACCATCAGAACTGAGAAAAATCCAATCCAAGCAGGTCAATCTGTTTAATGTACAATATAACAAGATTTCGAAATTCAACAAATCTTTATACATATATTTACAATAGTAATAAAACAAGAGATATATTCTGTATTCAAAGGAGAACGTGCACAGAGAAAGAGTAAAGTGTGTGCTCAAGTGAATGATCAAGATGATCAGAAGAACATAGTGTGAATCATTTATATACAAAGAGAAAAGGGTGCCCTATGAAATTAATTTTTAACCGACGTGCACTTTGAAAGTATACCCCTTCCCCCATCATCACGTCCTGATGAAGACCCGTTGTTGAGGATTTAAACTACCCTTTATATGGTTGGGTCGAAACGTCGACGACATCCCCCCTTGGGAGCCTGCACCTATTGACCCCTGTCCCGTGCCCCATTTCCAAAAATCCCTTTGCCATTTGTGCAAACTAAGGACTGCGGAATTGTATATAGTTTATAAACGAGTAAAAAAGAAGTACATTTTTTACAAGCGTAATCCAGGGCAGGCTCGTTCTCTTTGTATATAAATGATTCACACTATGTTCTTCTGATCATCTTGATCATTCACTTGAGCACACACTTTACTCTTTCTCTGTGCACGTTCTCCTTTGAATACAGAATATATCTCTTGTTTTATTACTATTGTAAATATATGTATAAAGATTTGTTGAATTTCGAAATCTTGTTATATTGTACATTAAACAGATTGACCTGATTGGATTGGATTTTTCTCAGTTCTGATGGTTTTTTGGCACTTACTGTAAGATATCCTGTAAATGTGGGCTAGTATTACCCATTGATTTAACGACATAGATTCAGTCTTTTCTTAAGGAAGAATAATTCAATTGAATGTTAGAATTACTTCATATGTTATAATTATGTCGAGGACCAACTGTTGTCTATACTATTGAATACCCAGGTCCTTTGACTGTACTGGGTCAACCCCTGTTTTTGTAACAACGGTCAACATATATGGTCCCAATGTGGATGACCCCGCCTTTTTTAATGATGTTTGCCGTCATATCTCTATGTATCCCCCTGTGGAGATATTCTGGGAAGGAGACTTTATCATATGCCTGGATGTGAACGTGGATTGGTCGGACAGTGTAGGGGCATGAGGTAAGTAGGTGTCAGATACTTTGCTTGGATTGATGGGTGCAGGGGGTATTACAAATATATACAGATCAAGCCATCCGGAGTCAAGGGAGAGTACCTCTATTTTATCAGTGCATTGGTCATGGTCCCGGCTGGAGTACTGGCTCGTGTCTGAGGTGGCATGGTCAGTCCATATTAGCCATTTGGCTAAGATGCTCTCCAATCACACCCTGGCATTCCTTGAGCTGCAAATCCCTGAAAGCTCGAGACCTCCGGTTATGTAGAGACTGCAGCAGTCGTCTTTGGTAGACCCAGTTTTCAAGAGCACAATTGGAAATGTGATAATAAATTATTTCATGGATAACGAGGGCTCAGTGGATAGTGAGGGGACACTCTGGGAGGCATTTAAAGCTACGATTCGAGGGGAATGTATAAGTGCACAGGTGGGTGTTTTGAAGGACTTAAGGCGTGGAATCAGCAAGCTGGCAACACAGATTTTAGCTCTGGAAAGAGAGTATGAGCAAAACCCTGCATCAGAAATGCTTGCCACCATCAGGGACCTTGTGACTGAACACAACCAAACTGTAAATCAGGAATTTGTGCATAGATCTCAGAGGAGTAAAGCAAGGTGTTATGGGGAGGGATGCCGGCCTAGCCATTCGTTGTCCCAGAAGATAACTATGCCAAGGAGTCAGGAAAACATCACTGAATTGCTAGAAATGACAGGGCGGCGTGACACACTGCGCCAAAGATAAGTAGTGTAGTGTTGGCTTTCTACTCTGAACTTTATGGTAACAGGGCACAGGTGCCTGAGGCTGATATTTGTACATATCTGGATGATATCGCACTTGGGTGGCTCTCAGAGGGTCAACAGGAATACCGGATGCAACCCTTTGACGTGGAGGTTGTAAAAGTAGCTATAATGACTCTCCCCACATGCAAGTCAGCTGGCCTTGATGGGCTCCCAAGTGAGTTTTACAAGGCGTATATAGAGGAGCTAGCACCTAGGCTATTAGATGTCTTTGCAGAGGCATACAATAATGGAAAGCTACCTCCCACATTAAAAGAAGCGCTTATCATTACATTGATAATACCTGACAAAGTGGCAAATAGGTGTGAATCATACTGACCTTTATCTCTTATAAATATAGACGCTAAGATTTTAGCAAGAATAATTGCCCAATTGAATTCTCCCAGACCAATCAGGATCTTTCCCCAAGCGATCGACGACACATAACCAGCGTACCATCTTTGCAGTTTTGCATTACTTTGAGTCTGGGTTTTCACGCAGTGGCAGTGTTGCTTGATGCAGCAAAAGCATTTGACTCCTTGCACTGGGAATATATGTTTACTGACCTGCTAAGAATGGGTATGCCACCATTTTTCCTTAAATGGGTACAATTGTTATATGCTGACCCTGTGGCCTGTATGCGAGTCAATGGTTGGGTGTTGAATGCAATTCCAATAAAGAGGGGCAATAGGCAAGGATATCCCTTGTCTCTGATGCTCTTTTCTCTTGAGCTGGAACCCTTGGCCTGTAAAATTCACCAAAAACATGCACATGCAGCATTGAAATTTAGGCAGAGACCCCCTGGGGCCTCATTATATGCGGACAATATGATGCTTTATAGGCATGAACCGGCTAAGTAAAAGTATCTCCCATCGCTATTAAGAGAATATGTGAAATTTGAGAGATATTCAGGATTAGGGATTAACTGGGCAAAGTCAACAGTGTTCCTGCTGACTGCTGGTACTCAAGGGGTCGTTCTCGATTTTCCACTGTCGTGGTCTACTGACCCGGTAAAATTTTTAGAGATATGCTTCACAGGGAGCCCGACATGATAGTCTCTATGAACCATGGGCGAGTCATCCCGCAAATTACTGAGCAAACTGCTTGTTGGGCCAAACTGCCTCTCTCATTGGCGTATAGGATTGCAGTGGTGAAAATGACGATACTGCTCAAACTCCTTTATTTATTTGTAAATATCCCTTTCCGACTCCGCATTGCACTATTTAATACGCTCCACATGGCTCTACTGTCTCTAGTTTGTGGCTGTAAGAGATCGAGGTGTAGTTGGGACACACAAACGCAGCCACTTGACTGGGGAGGCTTTGAAGTGTCTGATTTGCGGTTATATTAGCTATGTGCTCAGGCGCAGTTTGCGCATTATTAGTACATCCTGCAGCGGTACTTGCCGCATGTTGCGATTGAAGCAGATACTGGGCACCCGGTCCCATTGCTGGTGGCAGCCCTGTCAGGAGGGGGGGGGGGGTATCCCGAGGACTGAAATTAACTCTGCTAAATGCATTGCTTGGGCATGCAAGACTTTGGCCAATCGGGCACAGCTGGACTATTTATTAGCCCCTGCACTGCTGATTGTTGCACATCCTGCTATTCTGGCAACACAGGAGCAGGCAGCTTTGAGGGCGCTGCGGGCATCTTGGGTTAGGCAGCTTGGAGATCTATACAAGAATGGCCAGTTCAGATCGCTTGCGGAATTGTAAGCCGGGCAGGACTATAGCATAATGCTGGGCTATAACATATATCAGGGTGCGGCAGGCGGTCAAGTCTATTTTTCCTGACTTTCCAGCAGAGCAAAAAGAATTGAAAGCGCTGCAGGCAGTGCTGGAGGGGGGAAAAGTAGAGGTTTGACAACAAAACTGTACAATGCTTCTATGAGAGAGAATGAAATCCTTGAACCTACTTTGCTTAAAAAATAGAATGCAGTGATGGGTCCCCAGTAACATTGGAACAGTGGACATTCTGCTGTGAACTGACTGGCAGACTGACACCAAATTGCAATCTCCGCATTATTAATTTTAAGTATCTGCACCATCTATATTATATGCCAAGTCAATTGCAGAAATTCGGCTTGAGGGAAACTGCGAGATGTATAAGATCTGGAAGGACGATGCAGACTTTATACACCTCGCATGGAGTTGTGGTAAAATATATGCATTCTGGAAGCGCGTTACAGGAGAGCTTAACAAGGTTGTTTTAGAAAATGTGGCCTGCACTCCTGAATTATGTTTGCTGGGTTTGGTTCAGAAGCTTAAGCCATGGAACAGAGGAATTGTCGCAATCTCAACCCTGTTTGCAAAGCGGGCAGTGGGGCAATGCTGGGGCACCGAAGCCACCCCAACTGTTCAGAAATGGGTCCGGGATTTAGTGTACTGTAGAGAGCAGCTGGGGACATATGCAGAAGAACTGCCTGAGGCTTCGAGGCCTAAGGACTTTTGGGAACTGCTATCCATGTACTTACTTGGATAACCTGACTTGTAGCTGGCATAATGCATAATGGTGTAGGTTAAAAAGACTGTATGCCTTGTTACTTCTCATGATAGGTGCCAAAACTGTGACGTGTAAGTTGCAATATGTCCAACAAAATTGATTGTAGATTGGCTGCTGGTGGGAGGGGGATATGTTTATGCTTGTTTTCTATATAGTTTTTTAAAAAAACGCTTGCATATTATATAGACGTATACTGGCTGAGTTTAATAATTGGAACTTTGCAATTGTGTGTTGCGAGCTGATAAATACATATATATATATTTATTTTTTTTTCACTGAAAAAAACATACGTTTCAGTGGCGGTTTAGTTAGCTGGACATTCTTCCGTATAAAACCATTGAAATTCCCCCGTTATAGTTAGATTAGCTAACTATAACTTGTGCACTCGCAATGCACTTCTGATGATGTCACATATTACATCACTTATCACATAGTCAGTGACATCACTCATGACATCACTCATGACATCTCAACTGACATCACTAATGACATCATCGAGTGAATGTGTGTTTTTCTGAAAATTAAATATGTTTTATATGTATATCTCAAGGTTGATGGAAGAATAAATGGGTTTATAAATGTCTAAATGGATGAAATTGTTTTGTAAAATTGATTGTATAAAGCACTGATTACGTGTATCTTAGTGAATAAATGGGTTAGTGAGTAATGTTTAAATATGTAAATATCTGTATCAGTCTCTCTCTTTGTGTATAAGTGACTGCATAGGTTGGTGAGTAGCTACATGAGTGTCTATATGGGTTATCACTTGGTTTTTCGAGTATCAGTATGAGTGTCTGAGTGTCTGTATGGTTCAGTGGGGGGTATTACTTTGTGCATAGATGCATGAATGAGTGAGTCACTGTTTGTATGTGTTGAAGACAGTATGTGTGCAGGACGGTCTGGGTGGATGAGTGTGTGTATGAGTGTGTTAGTGAGTGAATGACAGTCTCAATAGTGTCTTTATAAGTAACTATATATATTTTAAACTAGTATATGTGAGTATTGGTGTATATAAGTGAGTATATGTGAGATATTGGAAGAGTTCTTGTATGAATAAGTATGTGTTTCTATAAGTGATTGTTTAAAAGACTAAGTATGTGTAAGTTTCTATAGAAGTAAGTGTGGTGTTGTGTTTATAACTGTATATGCAAGTAAATGGATGGTTGATTCTTTATTAGCATGAGTGACTATGTGTGTGAGTAACTCTATGGATGATTGGGGGTATGTAACAGGATGTATAGGTGTATGAGTACCTAGGATGAGTGAGTACATGTATGAGTGACTGTATAGGACTGTTGGTGAATGAGTGGATGTGTATGTAGATTTGGAATTACTGAATAGGTTATTGTAAATGGTATTGCTATGTCCATTGTTTTGAAAATGTTACTTTCTATTTTTGAATGTGTGTATCTAAGGTTATATTAGGGTGAGAGGAGGTCTGTCAATCTATCACAAGGATGATGTCATAAGTGATATCATTTGAGATGTTATCAGTGATGTCATGAGTGATGTCACTGACCATGCAATGAGTGATGTAATATGTGACGTCATCAGCAGTGCATTGCGGGCGCGCGAGTTATAGTTAGCTGAACTAACTATAAAGGGGGAATTTCAATGGTTTTGTACGAGTGAAATTTCCAGCTAACTAAAACGACCCTGAAACCTATGTTTTTTTTCAGGGAATATCTAAGGTTTTTTAAATGCTAAATCCTAACTATAACGTGCCTGAAACCTATGTTTTTTTCAGTGAATTTAAAGGTTTTGTAAATGCTAATTTCTAACTTTAACTTGACTGAAACCTATGGTTTTTTAAATGCTACTTTCTAACTATGCCTACAGAGGTAGGACATGCGAAGAAAGAAGAAAAAACGCACAGAAAGAAAAAAAAGAAATGTAGAAAGAAGCAACAGAAGTCCTCAAAGACGAAGAAAAGTGCATAAAGAAGGAAGACGTGCAGAAAGAACAAAGAGAGGAGCACAAAGAGGCCTTGTTGCAAAATCATCCTGTACCCTCAACTTTTTCAGATGGGTACTGGTGGTAACTTACTCTGACTAACTAGTCCTAGAGCCAGTCATATGCTAAAAGACACTTAGAATACAGGTAAAACACCTACATTCACTAGGGAACCCTATGCGTCAGGGTACCCCTGTGATTACCATGGCCTCCTCTCTAAGCCCCTAGTACATAATAGGGCAGGGGGATTAAAACTACCTTTTAAAATTCACCACAGGGTGCATTTGCACACTGGTGAAGGGAGGGGGGGCTGAGGTGACATGTGTGCAAACACACCCTGTGGCCGTGTTAATTTGGAGGATAAAGTGCCCCTGAATTCTGAGTGTCCCTTCGGTCCAACTAGCCCACCAGGTATCTCCAGGTAGTGCCACAGAGGTGCATTGCAGAGAGGTGTAAAAAGGGTCACGGTCTGGACCACCTCTCTGCAACACAGTGCAGTAGAACCTACTGGAAGCACCTGGTGGGTTAGTTGGCCCCCAGGGGCCCTCAGGATTGAAGGGGAATTATTTCCCCAACTTAAAATGCGCCACACGGCGTGTTTGCACACGTCACCTCAGGCTCCATTCCCTCCCTTCACCACTGTGTAAACGCACCCTGTGGCCATTTTAATTTGGGGGATTAAGTTCCCTTGAAACCTGAGGATCCCTAGGGTCCATCTAGCCCACTAAATACCTCCAGTAAGCGTCACCGAGCTGCGTTGCACTGAGATGTAAAAAGGGGCACGGCCTGGACCACCTCCCTGCAATGCAGAGCAGTGGCGGTTACTGGAAGCACCTGGTGGGCTAGTTGGCCCCCATGGGCCCTCGGTATTGGAGGGGAATTATTTCCTCAACTTAAAACGCGCCACAGGGCATGTTTGCACACGTCACCTCAGGCCCTGTCCCCTCCCTTCACCACTGTGTAAACGTGCCCTGTGGCCGTTTTAAGTTGGGAGATTAAGTCCCCTTGAATCCTGAGTGCCCCTAGGGTCCAACTAGCCCATGAGGTACCTCCAGTATGGGCCACAGAGCTGCGTTGCAGAGAGGTGTAAAAAGGGGCAAGGCCTGGACCACCTCTCTGCAACGCAGCACTGTTGCGCTTACTGGAAGCACCTACTGGGGTAGTTAGCCCACAGGGCCCCTCAGGATTAAAGGGGAATTATTTGCGCATCTTAAAATGCAACAGGGTGTGTGGAAAATTTTAAGTTGGGAGATAAATTCCCCTTGAATCCTGAGGGTCCCTAGGGGCAAATTAGCCCACTAGGTACCTCCAGTAAGCACCATTCCAGAGAGGTGTAATAAGGGGCACAGCCTGCACCACCTCTGCAACGCAGCGCAGTGGCGCTTACTGGAAGCACCTGGTGGGTTAGTTGGCCCCCATGGTCCCTCAGGATTGAAGGGGAATTATTTTCCCAACTTAAAAGGCACCACAGGGCGTGTTTGCACACGTCACCTCAGGCCTTGTCCCCTCCCTTCACCACTGTGTAAACGCGCCCTGCGGCCATTCTAAGTTGAGAGATTAAGTCCCCTTGAATCGTAAGGGACTCTAGGCTCAAACTCACCCACTAGGTACCTCCAGTAAGCGTCACAGAGCTGCGTTGCACCGAGGTGTAAAAAGGGGCATGGCCTCTGAACACCTGTCTACCATGCTGCTCCCTGGCGCATACTGGAGATACCTGTTGGGCTAGTTGGCCTTCAGGGACCCTCAGTATTGAAAGAGAATTAATTCCCCAACTTACAACTCGCCACGGGGTGCACTTGCACAATGGTGAAGGAAGGGGGCGTGGTCTGAGGTAACATATCTGCAAAAATGCCCTGTGGCGTGTTTTAAGTTGAAGAATCAATTCCTCCTCAATCCTGAGGGTCCCTGGGGTGTCCAAGTTGCCCACCAGGTACCTCCAGTATGCGCCAGAGAGCTGCATTGCAGAGAGGTGTTCAGAGGCCATGCCCCTTTTTACAACACTCCGCAACGCAGCTCCATGGCGCTTACTGGAGGTACCTGGTGGGCTAGTTGGCCCCCAGGGACCCTCAGGATGGAAGAGGTAATAATTCCTCAACTTAAAATGCACCACAGGGAGTGTTTGCACACATGTCACCTCAGAACCCGCCCCCTCCCTTCTCCACAGTGCAAACATGACCTGTGTCGCGTTTCAATCAATCAATCAATCAATCAATTAATCAATCAATCAACCAAGGGATTTATAGAGCATGCTACTCACCCGTGGGGGTCTCAAGGTGCTGGAGGGAGGGTGGACGTTGCTGCTACTGCTCGAACAGCCAGGTTTTGAGGTGTCTACCGAAGGTGATGTGGTCCTGGGTCAGACGTAGGAGGGCGGGAGGGAGTTCCATGTCTTGGTGCGAGGGTAGCGGAGCGGAGCTGGCGGGTTGGAGTGTAGAACGTGAGGTGTCTGTTGAGGTATTCGGGTCCAGCGTTGTGGAGGGCTTTGTGTGCATGTGTGAGGAGCCTGAGCGTGATTCTTTTGTTGATGGGGAGCCAGTGCAGGTCTCTCAGGTGGGCTGTTATGTGGCTGTGTCTTGTAATGTCCAGGATGAGGCGTGTGGATGCTTTCTGCATGCACTTGAGTCTGTTCTGAAGTTTTGCTGTGGTTCCTGCATATAGGGCGTTTCTTTAGTCCAACCGGCTGGTGACGAGGGCCTGGGTGAACATCCTTCTCATTTCGGTGGGGATCAACCTGAAGTTCTTTTGAAGCATGCGCAGGGTGTTGAAACATGAGGACAAGATGGAGTTGACTTGTTTGGACATGGTGAGCGAGGAGTCCAAGATGAATCCTAGGATGTGTGCGTGGTCCGTGGGTGTCGTGGGGGTGCCCAGCGCGGTGTGCCACCAGGAGTTGTTCCAGGCAGATTGTGATGTTCCCAGGGTGAGGACCTCCGTTTTGTCTGAGTTTAGCTTTAGGTGGCTGTATTTCATCCATTCCGTGATGTCTTTAATTCCTTCATGAAGGTTGATTCTGGGGGTGGCTGGGTCTTTGGTGAGGGAGAGGAACAGCGGGTGTCATCGGCGTAGGTGATGATGTTGAGGTTGTGTTTGCGTACGATGGCGGCGAGGGGGCTCATGTAGATATTGAAGAGGGTCGGGCTGAGTGAGGAGCCTTGGGGGTACGCCGCAGATGATTTTGGTTGCCGTGGACCGGAAGGGAGGGGAGCGGACTCTCTGGGCTCTGTCGGAGAGAAATGAGGTGATCCATTCCAGGGCCTTTCCTTGGATCCCTGCGTTGTGGAGGCGGGATTTTAGAGTTCAGTGGCTAACAGAATCGAAGGCAGCAGAGAGGTCTAGAAGGATGAAGGCGCCGGTTTCCCCGTTGTCGAGCATGGTCCTAATGTCGTTGGTGGATACAATGAGGGTGGTCTCAGTGCTGTGGTTTGCTCGGAAGCCGGACTGGGAAATGTCAAGGGTGCCATTTGCCTCGAGGAAGGTGGACAGCTGTTTTTGACGATCTTCACGATGACCTCCGCTGGGAAGGGAAGAAGGGAGATGGGCCGGAAGTTCTTGAGATCCTTTGGGTCCGCTGTGGGTTTCTTTAGAAGGGCCTTGATCTCGGCATGCTTACAACTCTCTGGGAAGGTGGCGGACAAGAAGGAGTTGTTCATGACGTTCCGAAGGTGGGGTGCGATGACGGCGTCTGCTTTGTTGAATATGTGGTGAGGGCAGGGGTCTGATGGTGAGCCGGAGTGGATGGTATTCATGATGTGGGTGGTGTCCTCGATGCTGATGGGGGTCCAGGTGCTGAGGGTGTCGGCGGGGCCGTTGGCTCGGTGGCAGGTAGCAGGGTCTGGGCATCGAAGCTGTTGTGTATGCCGGCGATCTTGTGGTGTAAGTAGGTGGCGAGGGAGTCGCAGAGGTCTTGCGAGGGTGGGATGTCATTGGAGTTGGCGCTGGGGTTGGAGAGTTCTTTCACAATCCTTGCTGTTTTGCGTGTTGTTGTCTAGGTTTTCTTTGAAAGCGGTCCTTTTGGTGGTGGGGATCAGTTGGTGGAGAGCTGTGAGGTTATCTGTTGTTTGGTTGTGGCGCCAGGTCTTCTCCAGGGTTCGGCATGATTTCTCTGTGTTTTTGAGGTCTTCGGTAAACCAGGTGGGTTTCTTGTTGCTGGGCTTGCCGGAGGGGTTTTTTAGTGGTGTGAGGGCATCTGCGCAGTCACTGATCCACTGTGTGAGGTTGCATGCGGAGACATTGGTGTCAGGTGTGTCGTTTGGTGGGTTCTAGCTCAGTGATGTGGTCAGCTGGTCTTTGGTAACTTTGCTCCAGCATCTGCGGGGATCTGTTGTGGGCGGTGGTGGGATGTGGTCTTCTGGAAGGTGAAGTGGATGCAGCTGTGGTCTGTCCAGTGTAGGCCGGTGGTGTGGCTGAAGGAGACTTTGTTGCTGGCGGAGAAAAAGGGGTCCAGCATGTGACCGGCGAGGTGGGTGGGGGTGGTCACCAGTTGCTTGAGTCCAAGGTTGGCGAGGTTTAAAGTAGGGAGGTGGTGTTCTTGTCGTTGTTGGTCTCCAGGTGGAAGTTCAGGTCGCCCAGGAGAATGTAGTCTGCGGAGGTGAGGGTATGCGCACTGATGAAATCGGCGATGGCTTCGCTGAATTGTGTGTGTGGTCCCTGGGGTCTGTAGATGAGGGTTCCTCAGAGGGTGGTCTTGGGGTCAGTGTGGATCTGGAAGTGTAGATGTTCGGTGGAGGGGAGGACGTCCTCGATGTTGGTCGTGACGCTAATCGAGTTCCTGTGGATGATGGTGATTCCTCCTCCAGTTTGGTTGATGCAGTCTTTCCGGGTGATCTTGTAGCCATCCGGGATGGCTATGGTGATGTCGGGGGCTGAGAGGGCATTCATCCAGGTTTCCGTGAGGAAGGTGATGTCCGGTGCAGTTGTGTCAAGGAGGTCCCACAGTTCGATGGCGTGTTTGTGGACAGAGCGGATGTTGAGAAGGATGCACTTGAGGTGGTTGTTGTTGCATGGTCCGGGGGTCGGGGTGGCGGTGTGGAGGCAGGTGAAGTTGCACGTTCGGCAGGAGAAGGGTCCGTGGGTGCGCTTTGGGGTGGCTCGGTAGCAGGTGGATGCTCGGACGGTGTTGAGTGCGTGGAGGGTGGCGGTGTCGTAGCTCAGCCAAGTTGTATGGCTCCTGCAGGGGCCAGGGGTTATTGGGCTGGGGGCGGTCCAGGCGTGGACGGGCGCAGACGGGCTTGCCTGCGCAGCCGCACAGCGGCCTGCATTATGAGGGGTCGAGTAAGGAGCAGCTGGGAGGGGGAGCGAATTGGGGATCAGTGGCGGGGCCGCAGGGGCCTCAGGGGAGGCTGCGGCGGGAAACAGACGCGGGATGGGGGTGAGGGGAATGAGCGGCACAGACAAGGCAATACAGAATAATGGGATACAACAGTGGGTAAAAAATCGGCACTGACAAGGCAAGTCCGGAACTAAAAACAGTGGGAAAAGCAAAGAAAGATAGAAATCAAGACAGCAAAAGGAAAGATAGAAATTAGAGAGAAGAGGCACAGAAAAACAACAGGTATCAGTGAAGACCCACCACTGGGCCACCAGGGAGCGAACCGGCAGGCAGAAGGGCTCAGGGGAACGGCAGGATTAGGGTGTGCTACCGCGTTGGGGGAGCGACCTGGCCTGAAAACAGGGTCAAGGGCATTTTAAGTTGGGGGATTAACTGCCCTTGAATCCTGAGGCTCCCTGGGGTGCAACTAGTCCACTAGCTACCTCCATTAAGCACCACAAAGCTGCGTTGCAGAGGAGTAAAAAGGGGCGTGGCCTCAGAACACCTCTCTGCAACGCAGCCCCCTGGCGCATACTGGAGGTTCCTGGTGGGCTAGTTGGCCCCATGGGACCCCCAGTATTCATGGGAAATTATTTCTGCATCTGCAAACACACCAGGGGACGCGTTTGCAGAGTGCTGCTAGGAGGGGGCGAGGCCTCCGGCTAGATGGCTGTCTTTTATTTTATTTAATTTTTAAGAAGGGGGTTGTGTGGCCCCCCTTCTTTTTATAATTTGTTGGCCCTGGGGACCCCATCCCACAGGGCCTGCCCCTTAATTTTTTATTATTTTTTTAATTTGGAAGGGGGCTGCGTGGCTCCCCTCTCAAGGCCTTAATCGGCCCGGGGACCCCATCCCCGGGGCATGGCCTTTTTTTTCTTTTAATTCTTCTGTTGCCCCCTCTCCTCAGGCCACTTATGGCCCCAGGGACCCCATCCCCCGGGGCCAGCCTTTGTTATTTTTTACTACAATTTTGGGGAAGGGGCCGTGTGTCCCCTCCCGGGCCACTTGTAGCCCCGGGAACACCATCCCCGGGGCTGGCCCTCTCCTTCGGGGACAGTGGGTGGGGTCTCCAATCCCCCACAGTCCTGCTGGCTCCCCTCATCCCTCTGGAGCCGGCATTGCTTTTCCACATGGGGAGCTGCTAAGATGCAGCTCCTCGTGTGGAAAAGCAATTTGGTTTGCATTTTGAAAGAGAGATTAGGTTTCCCTGCTCCCTCTTTCAAAATCCAAACCAAGTTTCCTATGGCAGGGCGGGAACCACGAGGCACCCCGGGACTCTGCAGGAGCTGGCCCTGGGGGGTGGCAGTTCCCAGGGCCATCAAGGGCTCTGGGAGGGGGGCTGCGTGGCCCCCCTCCAACATTTTCAAAGCCCTGGGGGTGGTGGTTCCCGGGCCTTGGAGGTCCTCAACAGACCCCCAAATTTAAAGACTGGGGGTGGTGGTCCCCGGGGCATGTGCGGGGGGCTCAAGCCCCCCCCACACAGGTTTTTTATTTTTAAAAAAGCCCTGGGGGAGGTGGTCCCTGGGGCTGTGGGGGCTGTGTGCCCCCACTACACAATTATTTTCTTAAAGCCCTGGAGGTGGCAGTCCCCTTTGGTCCCCCCAATACATTAAACATATTGATACAGGTCTTGGCTCCCCGGGGGCTATTTAGCAATGAAGCACGGGAGCCTGCGCTACGGTTTTTTTTTTGCTGCCGGATGCGTGGATCCTACGCGCATCCCGTGATTTTATTTTGGGCCCTGGGGATCCTTGTGGGACCCCCTGAGAAGGCTTAGGGGGTCAGGGTGTTTCTACCCTGCCCCCTTTGTGCGTTTTGCTCACTTGTATGACTGATTTCTTGTGCCTCGGTTCTACCGAGGCACACAATGGCTCCCAATACTTTCTGGTTGGAGTGTTGACAGCCAATTAGCATACAGCTTGTGATCGGGAGGGTGCGCAGATCCTCTGCAGCCATAGATATATATGTGTTTTTACTTTTGATTTTCTCAACAACTACTGAAAGAATTTACACCATTGAACAAAAAGGATTCTTTCTTAACCAAGAACTACCTATTTGCCAAATTTGGTGTAATTCGATCAGCAGTTCGGGCTGTAGCAGTGTCTAAAGTTTCCAAGTGAAAATTGCATTGGAAAAACACGTTTTGGGACCCCCCTTTTTTCTCTGCCCCTTCTTGACGAATCATCCTGAAACTTTCAAGATAGGAGCGGACCGGAGCGAAGATTCGTCAATCGGTGCCAAAGTTATTGGGAATATAATGTTGCAAATTTCCTATGGAAAATAGGTCCTAACTATAACTACCTACTGGTGACCGCCAGTAGGTAATATACATATATTCACTGAAAAAACTATAGGTTTCAGGGACATTATAAGTAGTTGAGCTGACTATAACTCATGCCCCCACAATGCACTGCTGATGACGTCACATATTACATCATTCATGACATGGTCAGTGACATCACTGATGACATGTCAAATGACATTACTCATGACATCACTGATGACATCATCCAGTGACTGTGTGTTTCTGTAATGTTTATATATGTTTTATAAATATATTGGCCAAGGTGTTTTGAAGAATGATTGGGTGTATACTGACTGTATGTCATGATCGCCTACACAGCCGCAGCGAAGGAAAGTAGGAAAGGGAAGCAAGTACGAGGGATCCCTGTAAACTACATGTCCCAGAAGGCCAAACGGCTCTGGAGAAAAGGAAAGAAGGCGGAGCCTATATAACTCCTCCTTGGAAACAGATCGGCGCTTGACAATTGTTTTCTTGGTGTGTTTGTTGCGGATGGTGATCCCCGCCGGAGTGCGCTCAGGAAATCATCGCCGATCAAGAGCCTGCGTGTTCAGCCTCAGGAAATCATCGCCGATCAAGAGCCTGCGCGGCCAGCCTAGTTCAAGCCTTTTTTCCGATCAAGAGCCAGCGTGGTCAATGGAGTGAAGTAACTTCCGACCAACTGCAAGTATAACCTAGGAGAACGGGATCGTTCTTCTCCTCTCTGTTTATTTGTTTGTCCGAGTTCCTGCTATCATCCTGATGCGCATTCCGTTTGCCAAGTGTTTGAGAGTGTAGCTTGGTAGAGTGTGCAAGAGATATTCCTTTGTTTCTCAAGCCGTATTGAGGAAGCAAAAATACTTTTCCGAGATCCCCAGGGTAAAGCCGAGACCAAGAGGATACTGCCCTTACGAGAGAGTGACGAATAACTTTCTCCCCTCCGGCCCATCACAGAGGAAGGAGGAACACATTGTTTTTTCCTTAGAAAACAACTGAAGTGTTCCTTGGTAAGTGCCAGGGATTGGGGTCGGGGAAGGAAGTGTACTTTTTGTGGAACCGGGACTTATACCTGTCCTTTATTTTTCCACGCTGCAGTACGTCCCTTCACTACGGATTCTGCCGTATCAGACCCCGAGGACCCTTCCATTGATTCGTGTGTCCCCCTGCGCCTTATCCTCCCGGCTTCTCGCAAATACCCATTCAGGAGGTGTTCCCCGAGACACCCCTGGGTGCGGTGTTCAGATAAGTCAGAAGGACATTCATCGCATCGTTCCTGCTGATCCAGACGTTCTCAGGTTAGTGGCGCGCAATAGTTGTAGCGCTGCTTGCAATCGCGACAGATTGTCAAGCCCACGAATACGATTCAGCCCGGACGATGGACGCCGACGCTACTCTCGCTTCACTGTTGGAGAGCTTCTCGGAACTACGTCAGGAGGTCATTACCTCTCGTGCAGAGAACCAAGCCTTATATCAAGAAGTGGCCCAACTGCGCAAAGATATGTCTGACCTGGCACAGAAGGAGCCAGTAGTCAGGCCCATACTCAAACCGGCCACGTTACCACCGCCTTCTTCTTCCCGACCCGGGGGGTACTTTTTGCCCTTATCTACTCCCGCAGTAGCCCAGGAGGCAATACCAACGGTTCAGGTGATCCAGAACCAAGGGATTCCGTTAGCCCCTCCGGAGAGGTTTTTCGGTGATCCTCGCAAGTTCGAAACTTTTTTGAACCAATGCCGGCTTCATTTCCTGTGTAAACCCGTAGTCTTTCAGGAAGAAGCAGTGAAAACGGCATTCATGATGTCCTACATGGGTGGGAATGCCTCGAGTTGGACAATTCCTTTATTGGAGCGAGACGACCCGGTATTGCATAATTTCTCTGATTTTTGTATCGAGTTGAGGAAACTCTTCGATCGTAAATCCCATATGCTCACCCTTGACCGGGAAATCATGACTCTCAAACAAGGATCACAGGATTTATTAACTTATATCACTACCTTCAATCGCTTGCTGGTGGAAACTGATCGGCCAGCGGAGAAACGGATTTCCCTTTTTTATCAAGGGTTACGAGGAGAACTGAAGGATGTTCTTGCTCAGGTGGTGCAACTACCTACCATGGTATCTGAATTCATTGATCTGACGGTTCAGTTAGATCATCGTCTACTGGAAAGAAGAGGGGAGAAACCAAAGGGAGAGAACCGTTTCTACTATCCCCCCATTCGGTCTACATCCGGAGGAGAAGACAAACCTAAGGTGTCTGATGACGCTGAACCCATGCAAATTGGGGGGGTTCGAGGCCCCCTTACTATAGAAGAAAAGGACAAACGACGACGCCTGAAACTGTGCCTATATTGTGGGAAGGGAGGACATTTTATCAAAGAATGCAGAGCTAGAAACTATGTTCCCGGGCGCTCTACTCCTCCCCGAGTCCAGGCGACACATAAGGACACCGAACCGTCGGAAAACTGAAGATCTCGAGTCCAAAGGAGGTCTACGACTCGAGATACCAGTTCCCTATGATCTCCCCTGTTCTAGCCAATACCCTTCATCCCGCAGTGGCCCATATAAATATAAGTGTGACTCTCTGGATAGCGACCAACGATTCCTTGCAAGTTGATGCCCTTCTCGACTCCGGGGCCACGGGGAATTATATCGACCAGGATTTCGCGTTAAGGATGGGCATCCCGTGCGAGAAAAAACTACGCCCAGAGACTGTTAAGGCAGTCGACGGAACCATCCTTTCTTCAGGCCCGGTGGTTTACAACACCCTTTCTTTATTGATGGAATTTGGGAAGTATCATCGAGAACACATCCAGTTCGACCTGATAGACGCCCCACAGTTCCGGTTCATATTGGGAATGCCGTGGCTTACGCTACATGATCCTTTTGTCAGTTGGTCAGCTCGTACGGTCAACATGACCTCTCCTTTTTGCAAGGAACATTGCAGTACCCACGAACCTATACCATCCCTCTCTGTACCCTCATCGGCCTCCTATCTGGCGAACGCCTGTACATTCGAACGGTTCTGTTGTGTTACGGTGTTGCCAGTCGAATACCAGGAGTATAAGGCCTTGTTCGACAAACAAAAGGCCGCCCAATTACCACCTCATCGGGTCTATGACTGTCGTGTTGACCTCGTTCCGGGGGCCGATATCCCGTGCAGTAGGGTATATGCCTTAACGGAGAAGGAAACCCAGTATCTGAAATCATATATAGATGACAACCTCGCTACAGGGTTTATCCGCCACTCTACATCTCCTGCCTCTTCACCCATGTTTTTTATTGCCAAGAAGGACTGTGATGAGTTGAGACCCTGCATTGATTACCGGGCGATCAATAAAGTGACGATAAAAAATCGTTATCCACTTCCCCTCATCCCAGTTTTGATGGACCAGTTGAAGGGTGCGAAATACTTCACAAAACTCGATCTCCGGGGAGCCTACCACCTCGTTCGCGTACAGAAGGGGGATGAATGGAAGACAGCATTCCGAACCAAATTTGGTTTATTTGAATACCGGGTAATGCCCTTTGGTCTCTGCAACGCCCCTGCTGCCTTCCAATTCTTCATGGACGAAGTTCTGCGAGGATGTCTGGAAACATACTGTGTGGTGTACATAGATGACATCCTGATTTACTCAACATCAATGGCGGAACATGTTGTCCATGTAAAGACTGTACTACGAAAGTTACAACAGAATTCGTTGTACGCCAAGTTGGAGAAGTGTCTTTTCCATGTGCAGGAGGTTGCCTTCTTGGGATATATCATCGACGCCCAAGGGTTCCGGATGGACACCAGCAAAGTCGAGGTAATCCTTAACTGGAAAACTCCACACAATGTTAAGGCAGTCCAGAGCTTTCTTGGCTTTGCCAATTACTACCGGCGCTTTATCCAAGACTTTTCCAAAACTATACATCCCATCACATCCCTCCTGCGAAAAAACGTCCCGTTTGTATGGGGAATCGAAGCAGAACAGGCATTTCAACTCCTCAAATGCAGATTCACGCAAGCCCCCATTCTCCGTCACCCGGACCCTCAGCTGCCCTATATCCTGGAGACCGATGCCTCTCAATCAGCCCTCGGAGGCATCTTATCACAAAGACATCCCAAAACCGGACAGCTGCACCCTGTGGCCTACTATTCGAGAAAACTCACACCCTGTGAGATCAATTACACTATCACTGATAAAGAACTCTTGGCGATCAAAAGAGCCTGCGAGGAGTGGCGACATTATCTCCTCGGTGCCTGTCACACTGTGGAAATCATCACTGATCATCGCAACTTGTTGTTCCTCAAAACGGCGAAGGCCTTGACTCCGAGGCAGCTCCGGTGGACTTTGTTTTTTTCCGATTATGATTTTGTCATTAAGTACAGGCCAGGGTCACGCAATGGTAAGGCGGATGCCTTATCCCGTTTGGGGGTCGAGGATGCGGTTGAACTAGGAGAACCCCCTTTCATCCTGCAAGAAGCTGACAACCCCAGTGCATCCCTCGCTCTAGTAGCATCTGCGGACTTTCTGGAGGATTTGAAAGTGGCCATCTCCGATCAAGATATCGCTTCTTGGATTCAGGAAGACCCAGACCATCGACATGTGGAGAATGATTTGGCATACCATTACCATGCGTTGTATGTCCCCCAGAAACAGTTGCAACTACAAGCCCTGAAGTGGGCTCATGACTCAACATTAAGCGGACATATGGGGATACTCAAGACCACGGCTAATGTAGAACGTTCCTTCTGGTGGAAAGAGGTTCGAGCCGACGTGAAGGAGTATGTGCAAAACTGTGCTATTTGTGCCCAGGGGAAATCAGTTCACACTAAACCAGTGGGTCTCCTCCGTCCGCTGCCCATACCTCCAAAACCTTGGCACACCTTATCCATGGATTTTATAGTGGAGATGCCTCCCTGCGCTCAGCAAACCGTGGTTCTGGTGGTCGTAGATCATCTTACGAAAATGGGGCATTTCATTGCTTTGCAGGGTTTACCTACCTCTGTGGAATTGGCCAAAGTATTTCTGCAGCACATAGTACGTGCTCACGGTTTGCCCAGCGTGATTATAACTGATCGTGGCACACAGTTTACGTCACATTTCTGGAAGGCTCTCTGTTCCATCTTGCAAATCGATGCCCGACTGTCGTCTAGCTGTCATCCGCAGACGGACGGAAAAACTGAACGACTGAACCAAACGCTTGAACAGTACCTCCGCTGTTTCACCATGCAAAATGCTTCGGATTGGACCACCCTTTTGTGGTTGGCGGAGTTCGCATATAACAATGCAGTTCATACCACCCTGGGGTGTTCCCCCTTCTTCTGCCTATATGGTTTCCATCCAAACATGCTTCCGTTCGACTGGCCTGCGGAATCCTTGGTTCCTTCCATTCAGGAGCATCATGCCCATCTGAGGGCCATCCTTATAGATGCAAGACATTGTTTGGAGAAAGCGCAAGCAGCTCATAAACTATTTGCGGACCGCAGGAGGTCCGAGGAGCCGTCATATCAGGTGGGGGACAAGGTGTGGCTCTCCACAAAGAACATTCATTTGAAAGGAGTAAATAAACTTAAACCTAAGTTTGTGGGGCCTTACAGCATCAGTGAGGTGGTGAACTCAGTGGCCATGAGGTTGTCTCTTCCACTTTCCTGGTCCATACATCCGGTTTTCCATGTGTCCCTCCTCAGGCCTTGCCCCTTGACCATGCGATTGCCAGTACGGCCCCCTGCTCTGGAGGTGGATGGCCAAGAGGAATTCGAAGTGCAACGAGTCCTGGACTCTCGTATGTTGCATGGCCGGATTCAGTATCTGGTTGATTGGAAAGGGTATGGTCCGGAGGACAGAACATGGGAACCCGCGGATCATTTGCATTGCCCTGATTTGGTAGCCGCGTTTCATGAGCAGTTCCCTGGGAAACCGGGTCGACCGCCGAGTCGGCAGTCCTCGAGAGGGGGTTCTGTCATGATCGCCTACACAGCCGCAGCGAAGGAAAGTAGGAAAGGGAAGCAAGTACGAGGGATCCCTGTAAACTACATGTCCCAGAAGGCCAAACGGCTCTGGAGAAAAGGAAAGAAGGCGGAGCCTATACAACTCCTCCTTGGAAACAGATCGGCGCTTGACAATTGTTTTCTTGGTGTGTTTGTTGCGGATGGTGATCCCCGCCGGAGTGCGCTCAGGAAATCATCGCCGATCAAGAGCCTGCGTGTTCAGCCTCAGGAAATCATCGCCGATCAAGAGCCTGCGCGGCCAGCCTAGTTCAAGCCTTTTTTCCGATCAAGAGCCAGCGTGGTCAATGGAGTGAAGTAACTTCCGACCAACTGCAAGTATAACCTAGGAGAACGGGATCGTTCTTCTCCTCTCTGTTTATTTGTTTGTCCGAGTTCCTGCTATCATCCTGATGCGCATTCCGTTTGCCAAGTGTTTGAGAGTGTAGCTTGGTAGAGTGTGCAAGAGATATTCCTTTGTTTCTCAAGCCGTATTGAGGAAGCAAAAATACTTTTCCGAGATCCCCGGGGTAAAGCCGAGACCAAGAGGATACTGCCCTTACGAGAGAGTGACGAATAACTTTCTCCCCTCCGGCCCATCACAGAGGAAGGAGGAACACATTGTTTTTTCCTTAGAAAACAACTGAAGTGTTCCTTGGTAAGTGCCAGGGATTGGGGTCGGGGAAGGAAGTGTACTTTTTGTGGAACCGGGACTTATACCTGTCCTTTATTTTTTCACGCTGCAGTACGTCCCTTCACTACGGATTCTGCCGTATCAGACCCCGAGGACCCTTCCATTGATTCGTGTGTCCCCCTGCGCCTTATCCTCCCGGCTTCTCGCAAATACCCATTCAGGAGGTGTTCCCCGAGACACCCCTGGGTGCGGTGTTCAGATAAGTCAGAAGGACATTCATCGCATCGTTCCTGCTGATCCAGACGTTCTCAGGTTAGTGGCGCGCAATAGTTGTAGCGCTGCTTGCAATCGCGACACTGTATAAGTGAGTGATTAAATGTATCTTACTGAATTCATAGATTAGTGACTAAACTGTGTGAATGTCTGTATCAGTCTGTCTATTGCTGTGTATGTTGCTGCATTCGTTGATAAGTAGCTACATGAGTGTCTATATGGGTTATTGATTGGCTGCCTGAGTATTTGTATGGGTGCCTGAGAGCGTGTGTAGGTGGGTGGGAAGTGTGTGACTTTGCGCATTGATGTTTGAGTTCTTTATTCACTGGGTGTATGGGTTCAAGACTGCATGTGCAAACAGCTGTATGGGTGGGTGAGTGTTTGTATGGGTGTGTTGGTGAGTGAATGGATATCTCAGTGCTATTTGTCCAAGTAGCAACACGCAGTGCATGAGAGAGTTAGACTATATAAATGACTATACGTGTGAGTCAGTAATTGTGAGAGTGGGTGTATGGATGATGGTGTACTTGTATTAGTGATTGTATAAGAGAGTAAGTATATGTTAGTATCAGTATGAATAAGTGAGGTTGTGTGTGTATAACTGTATAGCTGAGTAAATAGAAGTGTGATTGATTCTTTGCATGACTGGCTAGATGTGTGAGTAACTCTGGATTAGTGGCGGTGTGTGAGTGTTTGTATAGATGTATGAGTGCCTATAATAGTGTTGTATTGATGAGTCACTTCATGTATGAGTGACTGAATGGGTGAATGAGTGGATGTGTATGTAGACCTAGGAATCAGTGTGTGCATACGAAGTAACTGGTATTGGTGTCTCTATTGTTTCAAAAATGGTAGTCAGTATTTTAGAGTGGATGTATCAAAGGTTTTATTAAGGTATGAGGAGGTGCATCAGATGTTCAAGTTGATGATGTCATCAGTGATGTCCTTTGAGATGTCATCTGTGATGTCATCAGTGATGTCACTGACCATGCCATGAATGATGTCATATGTGACGTCAGCAGCAGTGCATTATCTCAACTAACTATAACGGCCACATTTCTATGGTTTTGTACGAGTGAAATGTGCAACTAACTATAACGTCCCTGAAACCTATGTTTTTTTCAGTGAATTTCAAAGGTTTATTAAATGCTAATTTGTAACTATAACCTCCTTGAAAACTATGTTTTTTTCAGTGAGTTTCAAAGGTTTTTTAAATGATTATTTGTAACTATAACTAAAAGCATTCCTCGATGTCTGTGTTGACTACTGCCTTTGATCTACACTGCGGATAGCGGGTTTCACAATTCACATCGAGTCGCAAATGCAGATGAAGCAGTCCAATAGGCAAGAGACATTGCTCCCAGTGTGTTCCACCCGGACCACGCATCATCGCTGGCTACGCACACGCTGAATGTTTCTAATGCCCCTATCTCAGTGCAGCACTAATCATGGACCTTTTATGGTACAATATTATGTGTATAATTTCACATCAGGTGCCACTACCTCAGTGTACCACAATTCATGGACCCTTTACGATAGAATCTTTTGTGTATTATTTCAGATCTCGTGCCCCTACCTTAGTGCAACACAAATCATTGACCCTTTATGATTGAATCTCTGTGTCTGATCCAATGATTACTGTTGTACTTGATGCCAGCCCGGAGGACTGGCTTACACTCACCCCACATGTATCCAGCAAAGATGTCACTGGACATGTGACCCTGGTAATAAAAAGGAGTCGAGCACACGTGCCCATATCCAGTTCCACCATCTATCTGTGTCTGTGTGTTCATTATGTATGAAACATGCTGCCCCTGGGCCCTTACACATTACATTGTGCTCTGGACAGCGTATGCAACCAACTTACCTTTGACAGTGGGAGAAAACGTTGGTTATGTAACTTTGTCTCGGTCATTGTACAAGCACGTACGTAGAGACTCGATGATTAGAGTACTGCAAGGATAGTGTATAGTGAACTTATAAGTGTGTGCGGATTGGAGGAGTGATTGCATAAGTACATATGTTGGCGCAGCCTAACTCCGACAACGAACTTGTCTCTAATTGGCTGCCCTCCATGTGCCAAAAACTGAAATTTGGGCTTTGCATGGCCCTCTAGTGCTACAGCTGCAATACTCCACTGAATGTGCAATAAACATTCACATCCACACAGATGTGTCATCTCCACCATCTTTCTAGTGTGGAACTATGGATGAATGTAGGGACAGTGATTCCCCGTACCTTCCATGATGACCATGTTGTTGGTATTGACTCACAGAGTGACACATTGACGCTTACGACCCGGGTGACGGCAGTACCTGATTTTTTAAGCATTCTATAGCCCAAACGCAACCAAAAAGTAGCCCAAAGTAGCCCAATATTGCTACTTTAAGGAAGGAGGGGCAGGGACAGCGTCAAGCAGGTGAGGAATGCATTAAAATTGGTTTTGCAGCAGGCTGGCAAGTAAATATTTGTCTAATAAAGCGCTTTGACATACTACTTTGCTGGAGCGCTGTATATATATTTATAATCTGGCAACTAGCACACACCAAAATTTTACTGCACAACTGGGAAAAATATAGCCCGATTGTTCGTGATCTAGCCCAATCTGGCTACAGTGCCGCATCAGTTGATTCCTCATACAACTCACGATGGAGCCACGCTGATAGCTCGGAGTCATTCTTCACAGTCTCACGCAGGACTGGCATATGCCAGGCAGCCCACACTGCTTACGCTTACAGGGAAGGACAACAATGCTGAATGGCCCAGATTTTCATTGTAGTGATCTGCTGGTCACAGTTCTAGTTTTCAGTATGCCACAGCCACTCCCTCACGGCGGGTATACACCCACACCATACCCATCCAGCACAGGCATCACAGGACACATGACCCTACCAATAAAAAATAAAAATAAAAAAAATAAAAATAAAATAAAAATAAAAATAAAAAAGCATGTGCTCTACGCCATTTTAGAGTTGCTCCTTCTGCATGCACTGTGATGGCCCGTCCCGGTGGTCCGGACACCTCATGTAGCCCTGAGCCATGGAACAGGGGGGCCTACCGCCACGTGCGTGGCCTCACTGGTCACTGAGTTAGTGGCACCGCAAGGACTGAGTGGGTGTGGAACCTGCGATGATGATAGGTGTACTAGTATGTCCTCTGCCATAGAAAAATCAAGAAGCAGCCCCAAATGTAAGACTTGTTGGCTTACGGAGTGCGGTTGCATGATGTGGAGGGTGCCTTGTCCAGGAAAAGGTGAGCAGTGAGGCCTGGGTGGACAGTGGCGGGCAAATACGTCTGGGGAGTGGATGGGGTACAGCAGCCTGGATGCACAGCGATTTAAGCATACACAGCCGTATATAGTCTACCATTACTAATCCTGTACTATGTTTCAGATGTGGGAGCTTGATGGCTCCACTAGGTCCCTGCACGTGGTTGGAGACACACCAATGGCGTAAAGGCAAGCTGTGGGGGTTTTGTACATAGTATGGGCACCCACTGTCCCTCTTCATCTCTTCCTTTCTCTCCTTCACACTCTTCCTCCCTCTGTTCCTCTCACACTGTTTTTCTCTCTCTTCCTCTTTCTCACACTCTTTCTTTCTCTCTCTATCTTCCTCTCTCTCACTGTTTCTCTCTCTCTTCGTCTCTCTCACTCTTTCTCTCTGTCTATCTCTCACTCTTTCTTTCTTTTTTTCTCTCTCTTTCTCTCTCTCACTGTTTCTCTTTCTCTCTGTCTTCCTCTCACTCTTCCTTTCTTTTTCCCTCTGTTTTCCTCTCACTCTTTCTTTCTCTCTCTTTCTCTTTCTCTTTCTCTTTCTCTTTCTCTTTCTCTTTCTCTTTCTCTTTCTCTTTCTCTTTCTCTCTCCTTTGATGGACGTATTATGCACAATCTTATCTTGCTTTTTCTCTGGCAGGCCTGCGATGATGCATGACCAATCTGCAATCAACACTCATCCTGAATTGTGAGCTCTTCTTCACTGCGAGTACACAATGGGAGAGGAGGTTGCTTCGGCACGTGTTGGACCCTCTTCGACACACGCTGGTGGTGTAAGGTGAGAAGAGAGGCTTGTTTCTGCAGAGGCGGGCAGTCACCTCTAGGCAGTGGCAGTGGATGGGGCGCAGCAGCCTAGGTGCCCAGCGGCGAAACAGAGAATTACGCATGTGCAGTTGTATGTACTCTGCAATTACTAATTCTATACTATCTTTTAGATCACTAAACTTGAGCATGCACTATGTCCCTGTACTTGGTTGGGGACACACCGGTAGCAGAAAGGTGAGCTGCGAAGATTTTCTCCAGTGTCAACACTCCCTCTCCCTCTCCATCTCTTCCTTTCTCTCTCTCTCACACTCCTTCTCTTACAGTCTCTTCCTCTCTCTCTCATTCTTTCTTTCTCTCTCTTCCTCTCTCTCACTCTTTTTCTCTCTCTCTTTCTCCATTACACAGTTTCTCTCTTCCTTGTATCTCACTCTTTATCTCTTTCTCTGTTTTTCTCTCTCTCCCTCTTTCTCTCTCTTCCTCACTCTTACTATCTCTCTCTCTCTCTCTTCCTTTCTCTTACTCTTACTCTTTCTCTCTCACTCTTTCTCTCTCTCTATTCCTCTTTCACACTGTTTCTCTCTCTCTTCATCTCTCTCACTTTTTCTCTCTGCCTTCCTCTCACTCTTTCTTTTTTTCTCTCTCTCTATTCCTCTCACTCCCACTGTTTCTCTCTTTCTTCCTCTCACTATTTGTTTCTTTTTCTCTCTGCTTCCTCTCACTCTTTCTCTCTCTCTCTCGCTCTATCTCTCTCCTTTGATGGACGCATGACGCACAATCTTATATTGCTTTTTATCTAACAGGCTGTGATTCATGAATCAACGCCCCCCCCAACACCACCACAGCTTAACCTGTGTAGAACCTTCAATGATGCATGGCCATCCTAACAACGCCAGAGAAGGTTGCTTCAGGCACGTGGTGCACCCTCTTACACATGTGCTGGTGGTGGAAGGTGAGCACAGAGGCTTGTGGATAGTGTGCAGCAGCCTGGGCGCATAAGAGTGCAGAGACACCTTCGAGCAGTGGGAGAGGGTAGGGTGCAGCAGCCTGAGTGTGCATAGCAGAAACAGAGGATTACGCTTTATGCAGTTGTATGCACTCTGCAATTATTAATTCTATAATATCTTTCAGATGACCAAACTTGAGAGTGCACTATATTCCGGCACCAGGTTGGAGACACACCCCGGTGGCACAAAGGTGAGCTGCGAAGATTTATTTCAGGATCAACACGCCCTCTCCTCGCTTCCTTTCTCTCTCACGCTTTCTCTCTTTCTCTATCTCTTCCTCTCTCTCTCTTATTCCTTCTTTCTCTCTCTTCCTCTTTCTCACTCTTTCTCTCTCTCTTCCTCTCTCACTTTCTCTCTTTTTCTTCCTCTCTCTCACTCTTTCTCTCTCTCTTTCTCTCTCTCACACTGTTTCTCTCTCTCTCTTTTCCTTGTATCTTACTCTTTCTTTCTCTAACTCTTTCTCCCTTCCTCTGTCTTCCTCTCTTTCTCACTCTTTCTCCCTTTCTCTGTCTTTCTCTCTCTCACTCTTTCTCTCCCTCACTCTTTCTCTCTCTCTTCCTCTCTCTCATCTTCCTCTCTCTTACTCTTTCTCTCTCTCTTCCCCTCTCTCACACTGTTTCTCCCTTTCTTTCTTCCTACTATCTCACTCTTTCTCTTGCTCACTGTTTCTCTTTCTCTGTCTTTCTCTCTCTTTCTTTCTTTCTTTCTCCTTTGCTGGACGCATGATGCACAATCTTATCTTTCTTTGTGTCGTGCAAGCTGTGGTTCACAAATGGTCCAGCAATGACACAACATGGCTTTACATAGTTTTAATTGTTGTTGTTTTGCTTTAATAAAATGTTTTATATGAAAATCCATACATTATAAAGATTCTTATTTGTCCAACCTCACAAGCATCTTCTTATTAATTGTAGACTATTACCCATTTTTTTACATTCCAGATTCCCTAACGTGACTTTCACATTTATTTGTGGGGGATGGAATTGAGGGGGGTAGCTCACAAGGAGCTCCTGCTGTGGGATGCTGGAGCAGAGTTGGGTGTCTGACTTGCATGATCGTTGCATCCATTGCATCTGTTCTCACAGACGTACAAGTCGGGGGGCTGGCTCGTAGATGAAGAGCTGTGAGCTGACTGGCAGGCTCATAGAGGGAGAACCGCGGCCCGTCAGTTCGCAGAGGGAGAGATGCGGGCCAGCTCGCAGAGGAACACCTGCGGGCCAACTTGTATAGGGAAAGGTGCGGGCCGTGTGCTTCCAAAGAGATAGCCGTGGAACAGTAATGTGGGGAGAGGTAGCGTGAAGAGCGTATCTCGCAGAGAGAGACCTGTGGTAAATTTCCAGTCTTGGCTTCCCCCATACGACTGCAGGCCCGTGAACTTGCACCAGAAGAGCTGTGAGCTGACAAATGGTTTGCAGAGGGAGACATGGGTGCCCAAGAAGGTTGTTGGAGGTATGCTGTTGATGGGGAAGTGGATGCTTTACCTGCTGATGTGGGGAGAAACAGCTTGAAAGGGGTATCTCGCACAGACAGAGCTCCTGTATATTAAATTGCCCCGGAACATTTCTTTTATATTTTAACTAGATGCAAGGCACAAGATGGCTGCTAATACTACCTGGTTTGAAGAGTTAGCAGCCAAACAGAGGCAAGCTTGTGCTTGGGAGTTAGGCACCATCCAGATATGTATCTTTTTGTCCTTTAATATCTCAAAAATTACTGAACGGATTTACATCATTTCAACAAAAGCGCACTTTCTGGACCAAGACCTTACTCCCTGCCAAATTTAGCGTAACTCCGTTCAGCAGTTTGACCTGTAGCCTTGTCTAAAGTTTCCTATGGAAAATGAATTGAGAAAACACTTTTTCAGACCCCCCTTTTTTCTCAGCCCCCTCTTGACCAATCACCCCTAAACTTTCAAGATAGGAGCTGATTAAAAGAGAGAAACTTTTTGGAAACTTTTGTAAAGAATCGTTAACAGAGGCCAAAGTTATAAGCACAAAGAGGGCTCCAGGAGGGGGGCAGCGCAACCCCCCTCCCAACATGAGTGAAGCCCCGGGACTGCGGGACCCCAGCGGGCCACTGCAGACCCAGCAAGCCCCTCTATTATTTTTTAAGAAATGCCCCCGGGCCCTAGCCCGGGGCATTTCTTTGGATCTCATAAAATAGGGGTCTCATAAAATAAAACACGGGAACCCGTGACCCCATCGTGAATTGGCCGATGTTTTCTTTTTTTTAATTAAGTGCTTTCTTTGGCCCGGGGGTCCTTCTGGGACCCCCTGAGCAAGCCTAGGGGGTCAGGGTGTTTCTACCCTACCCCATTCTCTTGTTGTCTACCTTTGTTTCACTGTTTTCTAGCGACTCACTTCTACTGAGCCACAAGATGGCTGCCAACACTTCCTGGTTTGGAGTGTTGGCAGCCAATCACAGTGAAGCTCGTGCACTGGACTTAGGCTCTGCCCAGATATCGAAACTTTTATTTTTGTAATTTCTCAGCAACTCCTGAACGCATTTACACCTTTTAAAAAAAAGGTCGCTTTCTGACCCAAGCACTACCTTTTTGCCAAATTTGGGGTAATTCCGTTCAGCAGTTTCGGCTGTAGCCTTGTACAAAGTTTCCTATGGGAAATAGATTTTTTGACACTTATTTTTTGAATTTCTCACAAACTACTTAATGGATTTACACAATTTTTAAGAAAAGGGTTGCTTTCAGAACCAAGCTCTAACTTTCTGCCAAATTTGGGGTAATTCCATTCAGCAGTTCGGGCTGTAGCTAGTCGCAAAATTTCCTATTAAAATTAACATGGGGAAAATGCGTTTTGGGACCCCACTTTTTTCTCAGCCCCTTCTGCTTGATGTATCACCCCCAAACTTTAAGGATAGGAGCTGACCTGGATAGACTTTTTTTTTAAGAATTTCGCAAAGATTCGGTAAACGATGCCAAAGTTATTAGCAAGTCAAAAAATTATTTTCCTATGGAAACTCGGTTGTAACTATAACTACCTCCTGGCAACCGCCAGTAGGTAATATATATATATATATATATATATGATCAAGGGCTTTCGAGCCCGAAACGCGTCAAGCACTGAAAATAAAATTGCACGAAGAAACTTGGAGTTCGTTTCTCTTTTTGGCAGTCTGAGGATTAAAGGCTACAAGAAGGAATATTGAAACATATATATATATATATATATATATATATATATATATATATATATATATATATATATATATATGGTCGGCACACCCAGGATTCACTCCTCTGCACAGGTAGGTAAAGGGCAATCCTCCTCAAACCTCAGCCAATGTGTTTCGGGCGATGTACGCCCTTCATCATTGGCTAACATGAAGTGATGATAAACAGAAGCAGTTTCCAGCAAGATGCCTTTATTTAAACAATCTGCATGTAATCATACACTAAGGCATTCTGGGACTGGTAGTGATAATATTCCACCCTAATGGGCGCCATCAAAGTCACATTAAAAACAATCATCAAGGGATTAGAGAGCACTTCAACTCCGCTGTTTACTTCACTCGGTATCTCCTGTTCCACTCAAACTGATGAATGAAGACAGCACTGCTCCGAGTGCCAATCCATCCAGAAACACTCGGACCCCTCGAAATACAGACAGTGATGACAGACCATGACCAAGGGCTGGTCACTATTTTATTCAAAGCAGGTTACCCCTAAGATGGTCGGCACACCCAGGATTCACTAGCGCTTGGACGCCTCCGGGCAGCAATTCGCGCTCTACAAATGTACTTCCATTTCCATTTCCATTTCCATTTCCATTCACTCCTCTGCACAGGAAGGTAAATTTCTTCAAGTGACTAGTTCATTGAAGATATTTTCCCTTCAGTACTGTGGAAATGACATTTAATATGCACATGCTCTTTGACTCAAAGGGATTCATCCTGGTTTGGTATTTACCTCATAAAGGCAAGTAATTGCACGTTTATTCCACCCTCTGAGGCTCAGGTTTACAAATACTTTGCGGCACGTTTTCTATATGTTTTTAAATGCAAACATTCGGGAAAGTGTTGTGTAGTATTTGCAATCCAACACAAATCATGATTTGCTTTGGTTTGTAACGAAAAGTGCCACAAATCCGGCAATTGTGCTGTCTTGCCTCACTTTGCAACAAAGGGGCATTCCATAGGTGGTACATGGGCTTTCCCACGCAACCACGCAACTACCCATGCATTTTAAATCAAATCTCCATCTTCAAAGAATTGTAGACAGGAATTAGTGCCAAAAATATTGTGCCTCCTTGAGGCAGAGGCAACAAGGAGAAATGCTTTAATTTCTTCGTGATTTTCCTCTATGCCAGTGCGCTGCATTCTACAGCAAATATACAAATAGAGAAATGCCTGAAACCATAGTTTTTGTACTAAAAGGGAGCCATTACTGTACAAAAACTATGCTTACCACAACGCAGATGTCCTTGCAATATGGAGCAAGGGTGTCTTTGTTGGCACATGGCAGCAAATAAAGTTGGCCAGCACAGGGAGAGAGAAGAATAGCACCATACCTTAAGAGAAATGAAGCTGTCGTGCTCTCACCCGTTCATGCAACCTAGCACGGCAACCTTACTTTCTATACTGGGTTATGTTATTCCTTAGCAAATCTGGGCTTGAGTTTTTTAATTCTGTTGAATAATTTCTATTTTTATGAAAACATTATACCTGAACAACATTATAAAGGAATAAAGTACCCCCTGCCATAGATTCAAGGATATTATAAGTCACAGAGGACTTCCATAACCATATTTCTTTATAAGTCTACGGAACTCCGAGACGGCTTGAAATATCTGTGTAGTGTAGGGCAGGAGGTACTTTATCCCATTTAATACATGATCACATCATCACTTTTCCCACTAACCACTTAAAACCTTTGTGGGTAGCTCTTTCATATGGAAAAGAGAGCATGTTTGCAAACACAGAGAAAAAAAATAGAACCTGTAGTGCATAATTAAACCAGTCAGATATTTTTTGCAAAAAGATATTAGAAACAGTTCAATGCAAGTCAGAAAAAGTTGCAGTACCACAGAAAGTGTAGACACATGCAAAAAGATTCTAACGTTTCTATATGTATGTCAGGAGAGCAAAACATATATATATATATATTATTTCTGTTTTTTACTGTAAGCTGAAAAAAGAGAAAGAAAAGCAACGCTGCATTTTCATTGCTTTTAACAGCCGCTTCAAAAATGCTCGTTGACCTGACCTGCCTTTCATATGAATCTGTGTGCGCCTTTCCTAACAATGATTTTCATGCTTGCTTTGTGTGTCTCTCTGCATCTGTGCACCTGAGGGTGGGTTTCTATTTCTGTGTGTATGTTGTGCATGTGTGACAGTCATTGTTCATTTGTGTTTGCCTCCAAGCATCTCAAAGGGCTGTGAGCCCCCATGACACCATGGGCGGCATCATTTGGAAAGGGGCGACCATTCGGTCCCCCCGAACGTATGGCTGAGTACCACGAGCCCCCCGGGAAGCCATTTTTTGGGCGGGAGGCGAGCCTCGGCTGGTATGCCCGAAGCGGCGTAGCCGGGGCGCGCTTTTTCCCGCCCTAGAGTGGGCTGGCCTAGACACTGACGCGGACGGCCACGCCCTAGGGGCAGGCAGGGGCGGGTTTTACGCCCGCCCTGAAGACGGATAAAAGGAGCAACAAGCCAAGAACGCATCCTCTTGTTCCTGTGCTCTGAAGCTGCACCCCTTCGCTGCACGTGAGCTCGAGACGGAACGAAGAGCCAATTTTGAAAGTGGTAATCTTTCTTGTTTGTCTTACAGATACTCTGTTGGAGAATGCCTAAGAAAGTTGGAAAGCGAATGACTATCGACCAGATGCTGCGTGTTCTTATGAAGGAGGTGACCGACCTAAAGAAACGAATGGCGGAGAAAGATGGGGAAGAGGGGCCGAAACGTCCGTTGGCTGGAGCAGCTCCGGGAGGAAAAGGCAAGAGGCCCAGAAGGGGAGCAGCTGGAGGGGACATCCCGGTTCCCTGTGCCCCTCTCCAAGAGCCAACTCCGGTGCCGGCGGAGGGGAATCCGATTCCCGTGGTGGTCACCCCCGTGTCCGGGGAGGATATGCCGCCCGAGCTGGCAGCACAATTAGCAGCGTGGTTGGGTAAAAATAACGAGGGCGCCACGGCTGACGACGCACGGTTTTTGATGAGGCAACTGCGGGAAACAAGGGAGGCGGCGAAGGCAGCATCGCCAGTTATCACGCCGGCCGCTGCAGGAGGAAAGCCACCTGGGACAGGCTCAGCCGCAGATACAGCTTCTGGTTCAGGTAAGCGGCCATTGCCGATTGCGAGGGATGAGTCTGCCCCGTCACGCAGGGAAAAGTTGGGTCAACATGTCCCTCTAGCTATTAAGGAGAAGATATGGGCAGATGAGTATGTAAACATCTTCTCGTTGCTTACCGATCATTACGAGATGGAATATGTTAAGAGCCAAAAGGAGCTCATGCATCCGGGTGTTTGGCGCGCAAAGATGGCCGCCTTCAAGGTAAATGAAAACATTGGCAATTGGGGAAAGGCGTGGGGGATTTTTACATCCATCCTGGGCGAACGTAGGCCCGAATTGCTGTCTGAATTGCCGATTTATCAGTCACGAATCATGGGGTATTCTGTGTCACATGGGGGCAATCAGTGGTTCTGTTACGATAATATTTTCAGGAAAGCGAAAGAACATGATAAAAACTTAACTTGGGATTGTTACGATTCTGTGTCTTGGTCAAAAATGGCGGATACTGGTATGTTGAATTTGCCATTGGTAGGGAGTAGTGTGGGGGAGTCCTCCCGCCAATATTCTGGGACCCCCTTTCGATCAGGCACAAGTAACGAATACCACTCCAGGCCGAACGGCACCACAGGTAAAAAGGGGAGTTGTTGGAATTTTAACAAGGGAAAATGTACAAGGCCCCAGGGGACATGCAAATTTAGGCACGAATGTAGTGGGTGCGGGCAAGCGTCCCATCCTGAGTCCATGTGCAGAGCCAAAACGGGTGATAACGGGGCTAGAGGAGGCGCCAAACAGGTCTGAAATAGTCCGAGGGGCGCCTTTACCTACTCCGATTGATACCATGGCAATGATTCCTTGGCTCAGCGAATACCCGGATCACGCTTCCGCTGGGGTGTTGCGGAACGGGTTTTCATATGGTTTCCGCATCCCAGTGGGGGAGTTTCAGGGTTTAGCGAAATGTAAAAACCAAATATCAGTCTTGCAGCACACGACCGTGGTACAGGAGAAGATTGGGAAAGAGGTGGCTCGAGGTCGAGTCGCCGGTCCGTTTAACGTGCCACCGGTTGCTAACTTTGTTTGTTCTCCTCTAGGGGTGGTCCCCAAGAAGGACCCGGGTGAGTTTCGGCTGATACATAATTTGTCGGCCCCACGTGGTCTTTCCGTAAACGATGCGATAGACCCGGCTGTGTGTTCAGTACGGTATGCATCTTTCGATGAGGCCGTCGCCATATTGAATCGCCTAGGGCCCGGTGCGCTGATGGCGAAATCTGATATTGAGTCAGCGTTCCGGTTGCTCCCGGTACATCCAGACGATCAGCGTCTTCTTGGTTTCATGTTTCAGGGACACTATTACATGGATAGATGTATGCCAATGGGGTGCTCTATATCTTGTTCCTATTTCGAGCAGTTCAGTTGTTTCCTGCAATGGGTCTTCACAAGGAAGACGGGGTTTCATCAGGTTATGCATTATCTCGATGACTTTCTGTTTCTAGGGGCAGCCGGGGATCCGGAATGTGGTCAGGCTTTGAATGAATTTTGTGTCTTAATGAATGATTTTGGTGTGCCATTGGCACCCGGTAAGACGGTGGGTCCTTCGACTTGCCTCGAGTTTCTGGGGATCGAGCTCGACTCGGATGAGGGTTGTTTTCGTTTACCAAGAGAAAAAGTGCTAAGGTTCAGGGCATCCCTGGAGACGTGTATCAGTCAGTCTAAGGTTAAGTTGCAGCAATTACAACAATTGGTGGGACAGCTGAATTTTGCCCTGAGAGTAATACCGATGGCCCGCCCCTTTTCCCGCTCGATTGCTCAGGCCATGGTCGGCCTGAGGGAGGGTCATCATCGCACAAGGCTCTCGGCCGAGGTTCGTCAGGACATGCGCATTTGGTTGGCATTTCTGGCGGATTTCAATGGCCGAGTTGTCTGGAACAAACCGGCGGTGTCCTCCGAGGAGCTGGGGCTGTGGACAGATTCGGCAGGGAGCATTGGTTTTGGTGCCATCTTTGGCACACAATGGTCAGCTCAAAAATGGCCGTTATGGTGGCATGAGGGTGGGTTGACGAGTAACATTGCTTTTCTTGAACTGTTCCCCATTCTGGTGGCCCTGAAAACTTGGCCCGAGGGGTTTAGAGATCACTCTGTGGTATTCTGGTCTGATAACATGACCGTGGTTGAGTGTATCAATAGCCAGGCGGCACGATGCAAATGGATCCTGAGGCTGCTCAAAGAAATTGTCTTGTTGTGTATGCAATTGAATGTCCTATTTAAGGCAAGACATGTGCCGGGGGTGATGAACCAAGCGGCTGATGCGCTTTCTCGTTTCCCTATGCAGGCCTTCTGGGGTTTTCTGCCCACAGCGGACCCGGTGGCGGCACCCTTCCCCGAAGCTCTCTGGTCTCTCGGTGCCCCGAACTACGAAACCTCGTGGGAGAGAGTTTAGCACCCAGGACAAGGAAGGCATATGAAGGGGCGTTCCGTTCCTATTTGGCCTTTTTGGGGACTGCTGGAGGGGAGCTTTGGGGCCAGGAGGAGTGGGTAGTAAATTTCCTGCTGTCTTTACATCAGGCAGGCAAATCTGTGGCTACTGCCCAGAGGCATCGGGCAGCCATTTCCTTTGTGGCAAGGGCTTATGGGATCCAGGACCCGACAGCGTCTTTCGTTGTACAAAAAGCGCTACGTGGGTGGCAACGCCTTGAGGGTCGCAGAGTAGATGAAAGGCGCCCGATAGGTCTGGATAGGCTGGCCCTGTTATTATCTGTACTCCCTTCAAGGTGTTCATCCCAGTATGAAACAGTGTTATTTCGAGCCGCTTTTGCGCTGGCATTCCATGGGGCTATGCGGGTAAGCGAACTGGTGGCGAGGAACAAGCGGGATGGGACGGGGGGACTGTGCCGAGAGCACGTTCAGGTCAGAGGGGAGACAATGTCCATCTCGTTTGTCAGGTCCAAGACCGACCAGGGTGCGAGGGGGGACTGCATAATCATACAAAGGATTCCCGGGTCCTCCATGTGCCCGGTAAGTTGCGTAGAGGAATATTTAGCGCGAAGGGTGGCATCATGGGGGGGGACCTTGTTGAGACACGCTGACACCACCCCACTGACGAGGTTTCAGTTTCAGCGGGTGCTTGCGATGTCTATTTCTGCTGCGGGCTTGAACCCCAGCGAGTTTGGGACCCATTCCTTTCGGATAGGGGCTGCTACAGAGGCTACAGCCAGGGGTCTGAATGTCGAACAAGTTAAACGTGTGGGGCGTTGGTCCTCGAACTGTTATAAAAGGTATGTGCGGTTGCACATGTTGTGAAGCTGTAATGATGTACTCACGCTTCTTGTTTTTGTTTGGTTTTCAGTTGCGCAAGCCTACGAGGCGGGGCGGACTGTGCAGTCGACCCAACACCGGGTCAGCGGTCAGACATCACCGGCTGTGAAAAAGGAGGTGTGGGTCGTGGGCCACTCATACGTGAGGTGGGCCGCGGACGTATTCAAAGCGGGTGACATGATTCACGTGGCTGGGGAATACGGGTACAGTGTGTCCTTCTACGGAAAGGGCGGGCTCTGTATTGACCAGTTTCAATCATTTTTTGAGGGTTTGTTAGGGCGGACGAGGTCACCGCCGGCTATAGTCATAGTACATCTTGGGGGCAACGATTTGGTGTCCACTGGTAGACGACTACTTCTTGAGGCAATGCTTTCCACTGTAAGTTGGTTAGCGAGAAGAGTTCCAGGGTGCACGATCGCATGGTCCCATATGATCCCGCGAAAAGTATGGCGGGGGGCTCTTTCAGTTGCCGCTCTGAATCATTCAGTAAGGAAGATTAATAATAAAGTGAGTCGATTGTTCCGTTCAAGTACACTGCATTCTATTTCGCATGGTTGTATTAAAGGGGACAGTATGTATTCGGGTGATGGTGTTCATTTGTCCCGGGTGGGGAACGAGTTACTCATAGGAGACCTGATAGCTTGGCTGGGGACTTTAAGACATGACCTTTAGGTAGGAGTGTGTGGGGGGTCCGGATAGCCGGTCAACTATCCGGCCTGTGGCGGTAAGGTCATGATCGGTGAGCACTAATTGGTAGATCCCTATGAGTGGGCGTCACCCATTACGGATGGGAGCGCTCGAGGGAGGTGGCCATTGGCCCCTCAACGGGTAGGCGGTCCCTTCTAAGGATGGGACGCCGAAAGGAAAGGAAAGGCGGTCAAGGCCCCTTCCTGGGTAGGAGGGGCTACAGCCCCCTCCTGGGGAATTTCCCGGGGCCAGGATATCTGCGACGGCAGATGTGGTAAGTTGTGTGGGGTTTGGGAGGGGGTCTACGCTACCTTCTAGATACCTCACACGAGTCCTCGGACGACCTTTAAGTGGCGCCGAGTTTATTGGGGCCCCCGTCAAGTCAAGGGAAATTGGTAGTTGCACTTGAGGTACACCTCTGTGCGGTCGCCCCTCATAAGTGAGGGGGATATTTCTGGTTTAGGGATCTTGACACCGGTTACGACCTTGCCGTTGGCCCTTAAACGTTAGGATGTACAATTTCAAAATTTCAAGTTAATGTTTTGTAGAATGTTAGTTCGGCTAGGAGAACCTTTGTATTAGAGAATATGTTAAGGTTAGCCAAACATCGCAATGTGGTAATGAAATTGTACATAATATGAAACCGTTATTTTAATGTTTTAATTTTGTTTCATATTTTAATAAATACGGCCGGGAGGGTCACTCCCTCCCGTCTTCCAAAAAGTTCAGAACTGTTTCCGGTTTCCCATCCTTGGGGAGGGTGTTGAGAGGGGGTGGCGGGTATCTCGGCCATATGGAAAGGGGCGACCATTCGGTCCCCCAGAACGTATGGCTGAGTACCACGAGCCCTCCGGGAAGCCATTTTTTGGGCGGGAGGCGAGCCTCGGCTGGTATGCCCGAAGCGGCGTAGCCGGGGCGCGCTTTTTCCTGCCCTAGAGTGGGCTGGCCTAGACACTGACGCAGACGGCCACGCCCTAGGGGCAGGCAGGGGCGGGTTTTACGCCCGCCCTGAAGACGGATAAAAGGAGCAACAAGCCAAGAACGCATCCTCTTGTTCCTGTGCTCTGAAGCTGCACCCCCTCGCTGCACGTGAGCTCGAGACGGAACGAAGAGCCAATTTTGACCCACCCACCAGCCCCTGAGGACAGCCAGTTGTTTTGAATAAAGTTTTGATGTGGTGATTCCATTTCTTGCAGGTGATGGTGATTGTCGTATTATTTTGAGTATGCAATAAAGAATGGTCAGCTACAGTATGTTTTGTGAATAAAGTAATTCTGCACTAGTAATGATCAGTAATCATACGTGAAATGTTTATGGTTGTTGGTAATTGAGTGATTTTAGTTAAAATTGTCGTATTTATTTTTGGTCGGGCGGTAAGGTCATGATCGGTGAGCACTAATTGGTAGATCCCTATGAGTGGGCGTCACCCATTACGGATGGGAGCGCTCGAGGGAGGTGGCCATTGGCCCCTCAACGGGTAGGCGGTCCCTTCTAAGGATGGGACGCCAAAAGGAAAGGAAAGGCGGTCAAGGCCCCTTCCTGGGTAGGAGGGGCTACAGCCCCCTCCTGGGGAATTTCCCGGGGCCAGGATATCTGCGACGGCAGATGTGGTAAGTTGTGTGGGGTTTGGGAGGGGGTCTACGCTACCTTCTAGATACCTCACACGAGTCCTCGGACGACCTTTAAGTGGCGCCGAGTTTATTGGGGCCCCCGTCAAGTCAAGGGAAATTGGTAGTTGCACTTGAGGTACACCTCTGTGCGGTCGCCCCTCATAAGTGAGGGGGATATTTCTGGTTTAGGGATCTTGACACCGGTTACGACCTTGCCGTTGGCCCTTAAACGTTAGGATGTACAATTTCAAAATTTCAAGTTAATGTTTTGTAGAATGTTAGTTCGGCTAGGAGAACCTTTGTATTAGAGAATATGTTAAGGTTAGCCAAACATCGCAATGTGGTAATGAAATTGTACATAATATGAAACCGTTATTTTAATGTTTTAATTTTGTTTCATATTTTAATAAATACGGCCGGGAGGGTCACTCCCTCCCGTCTTCCAAAAAGTTCAGAACTGTTTCCGGTTTCCCATCCTTGGGGAGTGTGTTGAGAGGGGGTGGCGGGTATCTCGGCCATAATGCTATTAAGTCCGGTGTGCAGATACCAATGAGGCCTGGGGTATGTTTTAGCTGCATACACCCCATATGATTCTTCATTCCGTACTGAATGGCATCATGACACGGTCCACGTGTGTTTTGTGTGATGTACTACTCTGATGACCCAATAAGGAAAGTTTAATATGCAAGGGCCATCGCTTGCACAGCAACAATGGCAAACACCACATGAGAGATTATGAACCAGAAAAGAGTGGCCGGACTTATGAATGGTTTTCGCTTGAGCAAAATCACACATAATGTTACAAAGCGACGTAATGTAAACACATACAAGGTTGTTAATTTCCCACCGCCAAAGGTATTTTGATCCGTGAAGGTGCAGGTTTCTGAGAGTAAACAGAACTCTGCATGTTTGAGCCACTTTGCATTATGGGTGCGTTTCCTTTGGGTATCTTTGGCAGGTCAGCAAATGAAATGAATTCATTACTCCAAACGTTTCACATGTTGCATGTGTGTAGCACTGTATAGCACACGTACAATGTGTGGAATGTTTAAGAATTTGTCATGGCACAGGATTTTGTACTGATAACTTCCAGAATAAATGCTATGCAAGGCAGCACATGCAAACCCTAGCCATTAGATGCAAAGATGTGTCCGTGGCTCTGCACTCGACAGAATGTTTGAGCACCCATGCACAGATAGTGTAAAAAGAACAATTGATGGGCGCAATGCCGAACAATGTCAAACATTCACCCCGTACAGAGATCTGAGCCTAACCCCATTGCGTTTTTTCCACACCATGCCATTGACGTGGGTCCCAGGACCACTGTGCCTCTGGATTTAAGCTAGCTTGGCTGATGAGGGGTGATACCCCGAACTGGTCCCAGGATGCTTGTTTTGGTCGAGGGGAGGACCTGGCTTGGTAGTTTGAGATGGACTGTTTCTATGAGGATCAGGGACAAGACTGATTTGAATATGGTTGGGTCTAAACTGGGGTAACATGGTGAGCAAAAAGAACGATGGATTTAACCCAGATCTCTTGACTGCGGTGAATGTTTGATTTGTTCTGCCTTCCGTTCATCATTTGGTCTCTTGTGCACAGATAGTGAGCATCTGCAAGCCGTTTTTTATACTTATTGCTCTGTGCTGCTTTCTCCATTGTGCGGAACGCAGTGCAGCAATGTTGTTACTGTGCTGCATTTCACAAAAAAGTTATACATTTGCTCCAGGAATATTTGATTTTTCCAATGATGAATGAAAGCTATCTTGGGGTGGGTTTTAAAAAGGTGCAAAAAAATTGAAGCTTTGCAGCCATAGCATTTGGAGTTTTCCTCCTGCATAGAAATATTTGGGAGTTGCTGTGGTGTAGTGTAAGAGCATTTTGGGGTTGCAGGACTACCACCGTCCCCAATCCCATTTATATCCAACAATTTTCACAAACTGCCCATCTATGTAACCATTCGAGTTAATGGACCCTCTTTATGCTTTGTATAGCATTTCTAATGAAATGCTCCTTCCATAAATAAATGCAACTGCAAATTCAAACGTTATGCCCCAGTGTGCGACATATATCACAGAATTAAGCATTACAAAGACAAATGAGATATCACAGGAACTTTGACGCATATGTAGACAATAGAACGTTTTCAAAAACATTCTTTTCACAGGAATATGTTGTACACATAAAAAATGTTTTTACTCTTACATCTCTCTAGCTAATGTGCAATTCAACTGTGATTTATAACACAGAGTCTAATTATATAGGACATCGCAAGTCAATATTTCATTAATTGCATAGTTGGTAACATAATCATAAGATATAAAATATCTCCATTCCAGAAGTTATTTTAAAACCTCAAGACTGAGCCATCATGATACACATTAATCATTTATGGTTAAATACACCTCTATGTAGAGAAGATGGAAACAGGTTACTCTGCTAATGAGTGCATTCATCTTACCCGGAGGAACATTACATACACTCGATTTAGTCCAATTGCAGTGAATGAATTCCTGTTGAAAATAGCAGCAACAAAGAACAACAAGATAACCGGGCTTATACCTGGCATTTCATGCTAGATGATTAGTGCTTCATAAATAGGACGTTTTAAGAAGAAGCAAAACCTCTCCACTATCGACCATAAATACTCATGTATGTATTACCGTACACAGGACAAACTTCGGTATTGTATTGAATATTGTTGTATAAGTTTCTTGTTGCTAACGTTCAAACACACATGTGTTAGTTGGTGTCATTTTAGCATGTACTGCATATAACATACTCACAGGAGAACTTCACCAATGAACAGGCTGTGTACCATACAATAGCTCCAACATTAGGAAATTTACCACGACTAAAATGGTAAGTATGCTTGGCTCTGTCTATTCTCACACTCTCCACAAGACCTCATGCTTACGCATGGCAATGCTTAATCCGTGCTTAATTTGTCAAATATTGTGTGCAGGTGCCCAAACCTTTTCTCAGAAGTCCGTGGTCGAATGATGGAGTTGTTGAATTCCATGGCTTTCTTTTCTTTTTTTGCGTACAAAAATAAGTTTATTAAGAAATTAATGAATACAGTACAGTACAATATGAGGGGGGGAAGGAACAGAAAAGGGAAACATAAAAGTAAAAAGTATCATGTAAACATAACAAGGTCGCAACAAAAAGGTATTAAAAACATCAGTATATCTATACAAAAATATATTGCAAATAACAGCCATGTGGCAACGTAGCATAATCAAAATATAACAGCATATTATAATATATTAACATCTAAGATATGGAATATCATGGAGGCCGAGTAACTTCTTGTTGAGCATGAGTTAAAGAAAAAGAGCATTTAGCACTACATTCAATGAACGATGTAACAGGTAACCATATAAAAGAACGCTTCATAGCTAAATGAATGAGGTGAACACATGCTGTGTCCAATCTATGAGGATATAGTAACTGTGTTGGATAGGTGCACAACCAATGTTTTCATCTAGTTTTGAACAAAAGATTGTTTGTGTTTTCCAGATGGTAGGGTGCTGCCTACAGGTAACGTATCCGTCCGTGTTACGTTTATTGTATAATTATCATAAGTGCATACATCCACTGTGAATGCATCCCTGATGTAGGGCACTCCTTAGGTTCTATATGACAGACTCCTTTTCATTCTTCACATGTTAACATTTATTTGCAGTTTGTCAGAAATTCATGTAAGATATTTTACTTCATATCAGTTCCAACAGCTTTACATTTAAGCCATAAACGTCATTGTAAATCAGTCCATAATATTCCATTAATTACTCCAATGCATATCGGGCTTTTTTAGCCCTTTATCAAGGAGATCTACGATTTAAACCAATGAACTATAGCCAATTACTATACAACTATAAAGAACAATGCAGATTATTAAACATGGGGGACATAGTCTCATGCATGAGTGCCCGGGGTGAAAACAACGTGCTTTTAAAAAAAGTGCTTGTGGGAGGTGACCGGCATGTGAGAAACGGCGTGTGCTCGATGACGATAAAACAAACTTACGTGACTGAGTATCACGAAGCTCAAGGGTGGCTGTGAGAAAAATAAAGGGATGCTGTCAGAACTCAGGAGAGTTCAATAGATGGACGTAAGTATAGCATGGCGGCCCAAAGAGCCGATTTACCGAGTTGGAAATAGTGGATTAAGTATCTCCTGATGTTCGGACCGTTGTACGGCTATGAGCCGTGGAGGGGGTAATGGGGTAAAGTTACCGTGCGTTTAAAGACGGCAATGATGTGAAAAAACGACCCGTCCTGATTGGATCAGTGCGGTGTCACGTGTTTGACCAACATAAAAGTTGGACTAAGCTCGCGGCCATGTTGGGAGCGAAAAAGTGCAGCGGTGGATTGTGTGTTTAATAAAGTTGTGGCTTCAAACGCATTGTCACAATATGTTCAAATTGTCTAAGCATAAAAACAAATTAATAATGGTATAATGAAAACAGGCCACAATTCAAGACTTAGTCATCAGAAAGCCATCGTAAGGGGGTTCAAGAAAACAACTAAATTCAGTCCTTTCATTAAGCCCAAAGGGCTTAATTGCTTGAAGGCGATATATCCATGATATCTCCCATTGTAGCAACGTTTTATTATTGTCTTTCCCTTCTTGTTTTTCAATTATTTCCAGAACTAAGTATTTCAGTTGCACAATGTTATGTTTGTGTTCAGCAAAATGTACAGCGATGCTGGATTTTTTATTCCTGGTTCGAATGTTCGATTTGTGCTCATTTAATCAGGTTTTTATTTTTCTTTCAGTTTTGCCGATATAAATTTTCCCACAAGGGCACTTTAACGTGTGTATTAGATTTGACGAATCACATGTAGCGTTATGATAACACACTGCATGCCACCAAGAGTGGAAAGATAAATGTGTACATTTGTAAAATCTTTCCAATATTTAGTGATCTGTAAAAAGGCAACAGCCAATAGTACATCTACAATCTTGGTGTTGGAAGTATGGTCTTCCCAGATAGGAGATAAGCTACCCAAAAATAGATGTGTCATAGAGAAAGTGAAATTGGAATTAAAGATAGAGTTAATTTGATCCCAGACAGATGTCCAGAATTTATGTAAGCGAGGGCAAGTAAAAAGAAGGTGTTTTAAATCAGCTAGTGGAGAGGAACAGGACAAACAAGTGTCTGGAACCATGACGTGCCTTTTATGTAATATGACTGGATGTAGCAAAAGCCTGGTATAAATAAAAGATTGCATTTGCATAACATTGGCCGCTCTAGAAGTTTTCCTAATCTTGGACTATATTTTGTTCCATAGAGAAGAGTGCCAGTCAACTCCAAGATCTTCCTCCCAAGACGGCTCAACTTTGGTCTTTGTTCTAACGAGTTGCGAGGATCGTATATAAGTATAAGTGTTGGATGCTCTAGGAGATGAATGAAGAAAGGTTAATAAATTGTTAACTGCAGGAGATATCAGGTGTAATTGAATGTGAGTATGTTCAGTAGAAAGGGCCTGTGAGATTAACTTATATTTGGAATGAAAGGAAGGGGGTAAATAAAAAAGGTGACTAGCTTCAGAAAAAGATAAAATCCTATTATGAGAAAACAGTTGATGAGTCCAAATTAAACCTCTATTTTTCCAAGATTTCCAATAAAAGGGTTTCCAGTGAATGAAAATATAAGTGTTGTGCCATAAAGGAGAGTTAAGAAAGGAATATACCTGAGTAGGAGACGGGTATGAGAAAAAAAACAAATGTTTGCAAGTATATTTGAGAACAGGAGTAGATAAAGCTGGTGGTCTACGGGTAAAGGAAAGAAATTCTTTAAAAGAGAAAGGGGAAAGAAAGGAACGCTCCTCTGAGGAGTCAGTAAGCTACCTCGAGGATTGGTTAAATAGGAAGATCTGTGATAAATGGGGAAGTTGCAATAACTAACACTGGCGTCTGCTTTAGTTTTTGTTAAACGCAATAGGGACATGCAAGGTGCTTTTTTATTCCACAAAAAAGATGATAGAATAGAGTTAACCTTTGTAAAGAATTTTTAAAGGAATGGGGACAGGGATATTAGAAGTGGTAAATAAAACTAGTGGAGTCAGCATCACAGGAAATCCTATGTAAACATTTCTCCATACAAGGAGATAGCATTGTCGAAAGTAAAGGGGTAAAATAAAGACCTAAATATTTTTTGTGGTGTGACTTCCAGGTAAAGTTAGAAGAACTATAATCCTCTTTCAATGTAAATTTAGTCAAGGGCAATATTTAACATTGATCAAAGTTAAGCTTATAACCAGAAACAGAAGCAAAAAAAAATCAATTTCTTGTAAGAAGGTAGGGACAGAAGATTGAGTTTCAGAAAGATATAATAAGATGTCATCAGCATGGGCTGCTACCTTAATTTGGTTGTCCTTAGTTTCAAATCCCTTTATGTCAACATTCTGATGGATCCTGGACTAAAAAGGCTCCAAGGTCAGATTAAAAAGGAACAAAGATAGCAGGCAACCTTAACGTACCCCTCTTTTTAACTCATAATAGGGAGAAGAGGTACCATTCACAAAAACGGATGCTCGTGGAGTAGAATATAGGATAGAGATTAAAGAAATTATTTGGGGCCAAACCAAACCATTTCAATGTGTGAAAGAGATATGACCAATTGACTTGGTTGAATGCCTTTTCAGGATCCAATGCTACTGCCGCTAATGAATGGGGTAAGTGCAGGGATTTTGATAAAATATCAAAGAACAGACAGGTATTATCAGAGTGGAGATGGCCCTTAACAAAACCTGACTGTTCAGCGTCGAATATTTAGGGAAGGAATGATTCAAGACGGATAGCAAGGACTTTGGAAAAGATTTTATAATAAATATTTACAAGAGAAATGGGTCTAGAGTTCTTACAATATTGCAAATCTTTATCATCTTTGGGTATTAGACATATTAGTGCTTCTAAAAAGGAACCTGAGGATTTCCCGGAATATGTAAAATATTTAAAAGAGTGAGTAATTTGGGAAGAAGGATAGGAGTGAGTAAAAAGTTAGACGGTAAATCCATCAGGACCCTGGGCTTTGTCTTTCTTAAGTGATTGTAGAGCACAAAGAAGTTCATGTTGTAATAAATTAGCCTCTAAGGGGGTAAAATATATTTGAGTACTAAAGGATTCATGGATACCGGAGAGAAATTGTGTAATGTCAGAATCTGAAGCTGTAGTCTCAGACTAGTATAATGATTTATAGAAAAGAAGAAATTCATTTAATATTTCTGGATCTTTGGTTTGTAGTGTGTTTTGTTCATGAAAATTAGCATCAATGTCAAACTTGTTATGTTTAATTTTTAAGTGATTCGGCAGGAGTTTGCCAGCTTTATTTTGACCACCATAGAATTTAGCACTCGACTTCAACAGATATAATGAGGCGCTATCAGTTGATTCCCTATTAAATTGAAATTTTGCTTTAATAAGCTGTGAGACAATGCTTAGATTTTGAGGAGTAACAGGAGTGTTCTAGCCTCTTTATCCCAGCCAAAAGATCATTGGTAACCATACGAGCATTTTTACGTTTTTGGGAAACAAAACCAATGATAAAATCACTAGCAGATGCTTTAAATGCATCCCAAACAATAGAAACATGCAGATTACTAGTTTGATTAAGAGAAAAATATTCATTAAAAAATTAAACGAAATAGTAGTGACCATTTTGATCCAAAAGAAGTGAGTTATTAAGTCTCCATCTTCTAGGTACGTTAGACTTTAAAACTAAATCCAATTGAATAGAAATAGGGTATGATCTGAGATCAGAATAGATCCAATTTCAGCGCTTCTTAATATTTGGAATATATTGTGTGAAACTAAAAAATTATCCAATTTGGATTGAGTTTGGTGGGTCTGGGAGAAAAACGTGAATTCTCTAGTGGTGGAGTTATAAATTCTTCAAGCATCAACACGTTTTTATTGCTGAATGGTTTGAGTGAATGTGCTTTATGGAGTTTAAAAAAATACAGTGAAATGAAAGGATTTTTCACTTGGTTACAATCACCAGTGAGGATAAAGTTATCATCAATGGACATGGAAATTTGCTGAGATAAGGAAGACCAAAACTGAGGATTTCCATTGGAGGATGCTCAAACATTAAACAAAGATAATGGAACATCCCCCACTTGTAATTTAGTATATAACCATCTACCATCTTCATCAGACTGTTGAGAAGGCAAATTGACCTTGAGTGATTTGTGACAAAGAGCAACATCCCCATTGCACTTATCATCACCTGATGAAAAAAGGACATACTTCAACTGTAAAAATTCTATAGCATTTAAATGAGATTCCTGCAAGCAAACAATATGTGCTCCTAATTTGGATAAATGTGTTAATGCATATTGTCGTTCAGACCTCTGACATTCCATGATACAATTTTCAAAGACATAAAAATACCAATAACATTACAAAGAAAGGTAAGCCCTCAAAGACCTTCAAAGAACAAACGGTGAATTATATAACATTCCAACCAGAAGAGTATAAAATATAATGGTAAAGAAAAATTGAGAACGATAATCATAGAAGTGAGCTAAATAAAACTAACAAAAAATAGGAAATGAAAGATTTAGGTGGAAAAGTGATATACAACAATAAGAAAAAAGGAAAAGAGGCGAGAGAAGAAGAAGACAGAAGATCATGAAAATAGGAAAGACAATAGAGAGAAATATTTGAGGAAAGTAGATATTTATGTGGGGACCAAATACTGAACCAAAACAAGAGGGGAAAGAAAAAAAGAAGAAGAAGAAGAAGATGTAATACAAATATAGGAAACAAGAAGAAAAGAAAAAGAAGGGAAATGAAAGAATGACAATAAAAAAGAAACAACATACCTAATTTAAAAGACATCCCAAAGGAGTGGGGGTAGGTGAAGCCACGAAGAACGGATGGCGCGTCCTGACTCAATGAAACAAGAACAAGAACAAACCACAGCAAAAAAATAAGGTGAGGGTACATAGTAGGTGGATACTTCCAGGGACCTGTAGGGAGTAAAAGGGGGAAAAAATGAAAAAAAAGGGCCAACAGTATTTATCATAACAGGAAAATAGAACACGCATAATATAAATACACTACCACAAAAAGAGACAACGAAACATAGCGGCTAAGAATAAACAATTAATCTAAACAGAAGTAGTCATCGCTAATATTTAGAACCAATAAAACCAAGAATAAATTCAATATAGTAGACATGAGAACCAATTAAACATTTTGGGAATAAAACCTAAATACAATGTAATCAAAAAGAGAGAACGATATAATAAATGAGAAAAAAAAAATCAAAGTGCTTGAGATGATGAAGATGAAGCTCCGGAAAAGTCCTTGGAGTCAGTTTTGCTAAAATTGATGAAACTTTGCAATTTAACAGGGTCCACATAAGTTGCTGTTTTGTTGTTATATGTAACCTTGAAGAGGCAGGGATGAGAATGTCTGTATCTAGCACATAAGTCAGTTCTCATTTTTAAAGATTCCTTACGTCTGTTTGCTGTGGACTTAATCCTGAGCAAAAAATAATTTAGAACCGGACCATGTAATACGTTGAATAGACTTGGCTGCTGACAGCACCTTAAGAAGATCTGTGTACTCAAGGAAATACATAATGACCCCTCTTGGTCTCTGGGAAGAGGAGGAGTTGCGCATTGGTGACCATGTCTATGAGCTTGCTGAATATTGAGAGAAGTTCCTTCAGTTAGGTGCAATATTTTGGGAAGAAAGGATTTGAAGAAACATAAGGGACCTGGTCCCTCTGAGCCCTTCGGCAAACCATAAATGCGGAGATTGATCCTTCTATTTCAGTACTCCAAATTTTCAACCCGTTACTGTAATAATGATATTTGAGATTGAAGCAAATCAACCTTCATGTGAGTGTGAATAAATGAGGAGATACTTTGCTCTACTGTGGTGAGACGTTCATTCATCTGGGACCAATTCTCCGTTAGGAATTGCAGATTTTCGGAAGTATCCTCTATAAAGGGGTTGAAGCGCATGTATCTCTTCCAATAAAATATCCAATGATACAGGAGAAGAGGTTTTCAGTGGAGAAGGCAGGTCTTTTTTCAATCTTTTAGTAGTAACTTTGCCGCCCGCAGAAGTGCTGACATTCAAAGGAGATAGAACTTTGGAAGCAGGTGCCACTGACTTCTCCATTTTAGAAAACTCAGAATTTTTTTTGAGTTCTTGATAAATGTGTGTGTAATGCATGGTGCAGAAGAGCCCAGCTTTTTAAGTATACCCATAAGGGAGTCAAAAAGATGATTTGGTAAATTTTAATATTACTATGTTTTGGTGAAACCACAACCACCCCCTTTGAAGAGGTGTTGTTGAAAGAGCCGCAGATGGAATGAAGTACGAGCAGCGTGAGCAATAGAGAAGGCTGGATGATGAGGTCAAGCAAACACGTCTGTTTTTACATAGAAAAGGTTGAGGCATGTTCACTACTTTTGATATTTGCCAGTATCAAAAAGAGTATGCCTTTAATATACCTTTCCCCTTGCTGGTGAAAACTCTCAGACGGTTTGGAGTCTTAATCAAACAGTCACCAGAACTAGGGCCTTTCCCAGGCTCAGATACACGAAGAGGATATAAAAATCAATGTTCCTCAGGGATACATAGCGAAGGACACCATTTCCAAACCTAAAGGAATTGGGCAAACTATGAAGTTATCAAGGTGTCATGACAGAGCATCTTCCAATAACATGGATAAAGTGAAATGAAATACTGGTAGACTTTAAACAGATGACTCATGAAAGTATTAGTATTAGTCCATTGGAGGGCGCCAAATGTAGAAAGAGCTTAGAGTTCAAAATGGGTGAGTTATAAAAGAGTGTCACCATATGGGTGTGCTCACTGCATCTCTCTCACCGGGAATTCTCCTCAGAAAGGACGCTGCAGACGAAATGGCAGCCGCGCTCCGAGTTACTGAAGTCCCAAGCACGGTATGATGAATTTTCAGAGCCACAGGCAGCAGGAGTTGTCGGAAAGCGACCCACGCTTGTCAGTACATGTTCTGACGTTCAAACCTGCTCAACCTTGTCTGGAAGAGAGCCGCAGAAAGTGGCTTTCCTGAACCGTTCCGCTGAGCCTCACACAGATGCTCTCATCCGCATCGGGTGCCAAGCCACTCCCCCGATGGCTTTCTTTTCTTGATTTCATCTCGATCCTCTTTCATCCACCACCCTACATGCCCTATCCATTTTTTATTGGTGCTTTCTCCCTTTGTCAATGTTTTTCAATCAATCTCTTGCCTCATATTTCCCTGTTTTCTGCCTTTTTCAATGGAAAAAAGTTTCAGTCCCCCAAAAGGAGTGCCAGTGAGCCCCACCTGCAACCACTGGCTTAAACTGAGCACAGTGCTTACTGCATCATGAAGCATGTCGTCTTTGACCCTAAACCAGCCAACCAAACACCTCCTGTAAAAGCCAAACTTCTTCCAACATCCCATCAACAATGGACTTTTAAAGGACACCAGAAACCCAACAGGAATGGGGGTACTGTATGACCTTGTCAAGGGTATGGAGCACTATGTAAATGATACAGTACAGTACATTACATATCCGCGGACGAGGGAGGATGCGAGGATTTCTCGACGAGTAATGGAAGTTACATTTAGCCCTCTTCCAGATCGGCTCATGGGGCATTGACTCCTACTTATTCCAGTTCACGATTCAGAAATACTGAGAGGGCTGTAACTAACATTTAATCCCATACCACATAGGTAATTTTCACTTGTATATACACATTGCACATATTGATGGCAACCTTAGTGAGTGACGGAGGGATCTGACCCCGTCCTGACGAAGAGGCAGGCAGCCTCAAAACATGTTGACATCACCAGGAGAACTGGCTCATTGCTAGCTTTGTGTTCCTCCGCTGCACGAATTTTAACGATACCAGCCTATGAGGCCAGGTATATTTTTAATCTCACTTTTTCCATTGACTCCTGACCCTACTTACACTCACTCAAATACACCTCACATAGCACTTACAATATTTAAGTGCTCTAGCGTAGTCGCAGTCGTAGCACGCCCCGTCCCGCAGCGGGGCAGGAAGACCCCGATTATGAAGCATGACACCAAGGGCCCTTATGGTGTGTGAGGGGTATTTTAACAAATACTGTGTATGCCTGTCATACCTTTGCTCACAGGAAACCTCTTAGAGGTGGATCTTGTTGTTTATATATACCATTGACTGGAGGAGGGTGTATCCACCTGAGTGCTTTCTAGCACTACTTTTTTCACTCCCTAATTCAATTTTTTGTTTATTTCTTTCAGTAGTCAGGGCATATGAGGTGCAGCACTTCTTCCCAGAACACTGAAACCACCTTTGAGTATATATTTTCTATTTTTTAGTATGTTCTCCCATTGCCTCATAATTAGCCTCTTATCCTAAAATTTGTCTCAAACTATCAACCTGTAGAGTGTCATAGTAAATTCACATGGGAAGGACAGATTTAAGGACACCACTACAAAGCGCAAGAATCAGTATAAAGAAGATCACCTGCACATAATCAAACTACTCCTACCATTCACCTCTTTATCTTCACTGTTATGACAATATGAGTATCTAACTAGAAAATACAGGGAAGAGAAGGGTCTAAAGGAATTTTAAGGACCTGCCCAGGTTAGAATCCCCTAACAGACTAATATTCATAACAAGAAAACCTGGGGGTCCAGAGAGAGCTCAAGGGAACTCTAAACAGGCTACTACTCCCATATAGGTGAGTTAAAGCTCAAAATCCTATCTAATCTTTAAAGTTGAAGGAACAAATGGGTGAGTGAAATAATAATTTACTTTTCGAAATAGAATGATGGAAGTAACAATGAGTTTTCTTTATACTACAGACCTCATTATGTTTGTTTGTTTGTTTTTTAGATGTGAGACACACCATGTTGACACGGAGGAATAGTAGAAAAGATTGTTTACATATATCCTTTATTGAAACTTGATTGATTCACTGATTTGTAGGTTCACTGTTTGTTTGTGATTATTTCACGCAGTAGCAAAAAGTTTAGAACAGAGGCCCTGAAGAAAGCCGCGGGACCTTTTCCCTTTCGGCTGAAACATGTCGGCCCCGATGCAGCTATTAGTTGAAACTGCTTTTTTGCACTGTTCTTGTTTGTAGTAACGGAGAGGTCAATATCCATTAAAATTACCTTTTTGCCATCTACCCTATTTTAAGCCACCACTTATTCTTCTTTTGGTACTGCACTGCACATGTTCCCATCAATATCGTATTCTCACGGACGTGAAGTGATTGTGGGTTTGACCCAGTTGACTTTGGGAATGGAACCAGTCTCAATGATCAAGAGACATACCATCCCATTGTTGGACGACCAAGTGAGAAAATTGATCATGACAAGACTTTGATGGGAATCCAATGTCTTTTATGAGTCTCACCAACAATCATTTGTGGTTCTGTGGTTTCTGAACACCTTTGTTCCTTTAACTTTAAAGATTAGATAGGATTTTGCGCTTTAACTCACCTATATGGGAGTAGTAGCCTGTTTAGCGTTCCCTTGAGCTCTCTCTGGACCCCCAGGTTTTCTTGTTATGAATATGAGTATCTAGCAAGCCTTGAAGTAAAGCTGCCACTGACAGTTTATTGGAAAAGGAAATAATGGGCAGAGTGCAGTGTTACACCAAAATTGGTAACGCCGCACTCCATCAGTTTTGAGATGCAGGTATGTGCCATATTTATAAGAATGCAGCGCACCCCTGCATTTCCCCTATCGCTGGCACTAAAGAAGCTGCCTAGCACCAGCGCAGGCACCGGTGCGCCATGTTGCAAGGGTGCCTGCGCTGGAGGGATGAAGGGGTTGCTTAGCCTTCAGCAGCTCACAATGATTTTCCCTGATCATATGTCGCTATCAATACAGAAAAGGTTGGAGGCCCAAGTCCTACTTTTTAAATACAGTGCATCCTGCAAAATGAGCGTTCAGGGCTTACCTTAGGAGTAAGTTATTTGTAATAAAAAGGAAAGTTTAGGTCTGGCAAAAGGTTATTTTTGCTTGGTCGAAATGCAGTTTAAAACTGCCCTAAAGGCTGCAGTGGCAGGCCTGAGGCATGTTTTCAAAGGCTACATTAATGGGTGACACAATATGTGCTCTGCCCAACTCGTAGCATTTAATTTACCTGCCCTGGGTACCAATTGTGGCATTTACTAAGGACTTACAAGTACATTAAATGTGCCAATTAAGTGTATCTAATTGTACCACATTTTAGGGAGTGAGCACAAGCACTTTAGCACTGGCTATCAGGGGTAAAGTGGGCAGAGTTCTAATGCCAACAAACAATAATTCAGCAAAATAGGAGGGGTCAAGGCAAAAGGTCTAGGGGAATATGACCCAATGGTGTCAGGTCTAACAGATATAAAGTGTTAGAAAGTTCAATGTAGATAAGTCACATTATAAAAAACAAGGTTAAACTTTTTAACAAGACATTGTAGAACCAGGCAACTTGACAGAACCTAAAATGATGTCATAGAAGGGAACCAGAAGAAGTAACATCATCTTGTCAAAACATGCAGGTCATCCAGGAGATGAAAAAACTCTGGCACTTAAAATGGAAATGGGATCTAAAGAATAGGAAAAAAGGTCCTTGAAAAATCCTAATAGAATGGGAGTATAAGGGAAACTAGAAAGGAGAAAAACAAAAGTGATGGGAGAAAGGCCAATGTGTGATCAAAAAGGGACAAGCCATGAAACTCAGAATGTTGTCAGGCTCCATTTTCCCAATGTGTTGTACCTAACCCTAATTCTGCCTTCTACACTCCAGAATACCCACCCCTTAACACAGAAGCTCAATGGTATCTAGTTTTGTTCACCAACACCCTTTTCACCATGAGCCTGTCCTACAGAAATTGAATACCTAAGCGAGTGAGCCAAAGAAAACCCGACTGCAGAAAGGTGCATAACCCTGCTCCATTACCATTAATCCTGATGTGCACTTCTCTATACCGATTGCCTGATCTTGGTTACCATCCCATAATCTCTAGTGTATCAGAAACTGGCATCTGGTTTAATGTCCCAGTTATGAAGTTTATTATTAACCACATTTATTATTAAGACAAATTTGTGCACAGAAATAAAATAAGTTAAAATGAAATGTATCTTTCATTAGCAAAAGATGGAAAATGTCAGCACTTAAGGCACCACCTGGAAGTGGTCCATGTAGAGGCGAACAATGTAAAAAGGCAGATAAAATGCGAGGGGTTGTTGTTTTCTGTTATTCTCATGCTCACAATTGAAGTTAGGATATTAGTCTTAGAGATGAGCACATAACCAACTTAAGGACTTATCCATTTTGTTGTCAGTCTGTAAAAGGGTGCCTCGACAATCAGTGACCAAAGACCCTTTTGTGTTGCCCGGCGGTGTCGCCTCTATTACCCACAAAATATTAACAAATGAAGAAGCAGGCGCTGGAGACTGAAAGGCAGGAAACAAGGGTTTATTCTCTCCGGAGGAGAACACATCAATTCAGACAGCAAGTATTGTCACGAGGTGCTCTGACCGCATCTCTGAGGCCTGGCCTCTTATACTCAGATTTATTGCTTTATTACATGAAACACATATTTGTCAATACTTTGATGTACGGAAAGGCGCCCTAGGAATCCCCGCTTCAAGCCCGTTCCCACACGTTTACAGTTGAAATCCCTACCCCGGTCACAACAGGTGATGCTTATCGCGCAGCTGGACATTCCGCCGATTCACGGAATGTGTGGAGTTGATAGGATCTCATGGGGTGAAGGGTGTTCGATCGACTCGAGGGTCCTTTGATAGGGGGAAGCTTCCTACTGTACGGGGGGGTAATAAACAGTGTCCGCAGGGCCAGGTGGCGGCCTGGGAACAGGGGAGACAAACGGGCACACAGGAAAAGGGGGTTTACCTCAAAGGACTTGGGACCATGAAAGGGATGAAGGGAGGTGTCGCGCTGGGAACAGGATGGGATTCCGAGGCAGAGCTGCGCTGAAGAGGGGTTTATGACCCGTGGCGTATGAGAGCGAGGGGGTTGTCAGCATGCAAGGGATGCCTGCGGGGCTAGAAGAGGGTGAGAGACGCGCTGGCTATCAGCGATGGGCAGAGGGGCCATGGTGCTCAAAATGGCTGCCGCTTACGCGCAAGACATGTGAAAGCGGGAGTGATCAGTGCGCGGGGGGTGCTTGTGAGGGTGAAGAGCCGTGCTGGGGGTTAGGGGTGTGCAGAGGGTGGTTCTGGTCAAGGCAGTTAAAGTGGTGGGGGTGTGCGACAAAGAGTGTGGCATCGGGGCAAAGGGAAGATGGCGCAGATAATGTTCACCAAACCGTATTAATTTTCCACAGTCCTCCCTTTAACATTTCTAAGACATCTTGATGGCCTATTTCCTATCTATGTCTACTGCGGTGGTCATAAATAAGGAAGTAAAAACCCAGGCGAAGGAACTGTACATAAACATCGCATTTTAAAATCTTTTCATCTTAGTGGCGGGCTCATCGTTAAGCTGGTTGCAGGAAAGTCATAGTAATACAATATCAGACAAAAATTATGTAGGGAGAGCGTTGGGTACAGATCATAGATGCTTATAGTCATAGGAACTGATAGGTTACCACGTAAGTAAGTTCTTTTTGTACTCGGTTGGAGCATAGTCAATTCAATGGCGGTTGGGAGAGAAATGAGACATAGTAAAAACAATAATCAGGGTTTCCAGTGTCTTGTGGTCGTGGACCATTATTAGCGAGTTCTCAGCATTCTTTGTCATCTTCTGTTAGCACCGTTGAGCACCTGCATTACAATTCGTTCTTTAGTAGGAATGTCCATGTGGGTTGAGCCGTTGGAGGTCTGCGGGCAGGAGTGTGTCTTTGTTTTGTTTCGCCAGACCCCGTGGGAGAAATATGTTACGGTTTTTGGAGCAGGTGCATTTTCTTCCATAATCCAGAGTGTGGCCATTAGAAGGAGACAGAAAAGGATTTGTGGTGAAGGGTGCAATTGTCTTTGAGTTGTGGAGTCTGTCCGTTCTTGGGTCTTTGTGGTGGGTACTTCCTGTTGCTTCCATCATCTTCAAGGTGCTCGGTAGCGGGCAGAACCACATACTTCGTTTAGCTTCTCTTTGGGGTGACCCTTGGTGGTGTTTTAGGTCACCGTTCTGAGATTTAACACAGTTCGTGGTCTACTTAGCCGGAGCTCCCTCCCTTTTGACGCAGGAAATACCCTTCTCTGGATGGCACGGTAGGATTTAGAGGGTGTTGAAAGTTCAGGTGGAGGGAGGGGGGTGTGCGAGTAGTCCTTATGGTAGGTCGGAGGAGGAGGGGATGGAGCAGGGTCAGATTGTGAACAGACCAGGGGGATGGAAAATTTAGACAGGCGGGTCCATAACCAGGTTCAGAGAGCGGGGACTTTTCGGCACATGTCGATCATAAAGCAGGGGCCTCAGGTCAGCCCTTTCCTTTCATTCTGTCAGAAACAGTGCCTCGTCCTGTGACTCCTTACTGCTGCGGTCTCGCCTTGGCCAATGTCGCTGATGTTCCACGATCTGCAGTCAGGCCGCGTGCTCCCACATCCGGTCTCTTTCTCCTCCGACAGTGGTACCCTTAAATGAGTTTGGAAAGACAGTCTTTAGAGATTCTGCAGAGGAAGGTAATCACATAAATCTATTTCTCTCCCAACACTAAGCAACTGGGTAAGCATCCGTTACATTGAACGAAGTCTGATACTTATTCATTGCATTTTATCACAGTCACGTCAATTCTTCTGGCAGAGACCCACTTTCCTAGTCCGAGTCCTACGAAACTTATGCCCTTCTTCAGGGCTTTGTATTTTACAAAAAAAGTGCAACGTGCTATTCACCATGGTCTGATAGGTATCTTTCTGAGGAACGAACATAGGCTAAACGATTTTTCATTACGTCAATGCATCCTATCTTTCGGCTAAACAGTTTACTTTCAACAGGGTTTATTTGCAACAAGTCTTTTCATTTTTGACTTAATTCTAACTTCGCAAACATTATTCTAAATTCTACATAGTTTCTTACAACCTGGCTACTTTATTAAAAATTCGGGGCTTGCGATGACTATTCAACTCATCCTTGGGGTGAGCGAGGTCTAATGGTAAACAACTAGGAATATAGCGAACTGGGGCAAGGGACATTTTTCAAACTCTTGTCCAGGGCAGCTGATACGAAACTGGGGGCATTTTGGGAAAACGGGGATGTCTCGATCACCTTTACTGTTTGGGCGTTGAGATAACTTCGGGACAGGGAAGGTCGTGTTTACCAGAGATATTTTATCATGGATGCCACTGACAAGTAGTTCCCTCAAAATGGGTCGGATTAGAGAACCTTAGTCGTCTTACCTGTCCCTTTCTTTTCGGCCAATCTAGGTTTCATCAATATTTAGCCGAAAAGGAGAGGTAGTAACGTGGTATCGATGCAATTTTTATTTAAGACAAATTTGTGCAAATACTTGTGGTATTTGGAGCCAATCAGGTGGTGCACCAGGGGTAGTGGTTCGCCAATTAGGTGCCATTCGCTAGAAAGAGTGAAAGAGTGGAGGAGAGAGAGAGAGAGACAGAGAGAGAGATAGAAAGGGATAGAGAGATCAACAATAGGCTAAATAGTACACGGGTGACATGGAGAGTGGCCATGTACTATTTAGACTATTCAGTGCATTACCCAACATGAGACATTTTTGGGTTCGTGTTAGAATGTAGGAAGCATGCAGTTTGGGACGGAAGAGCATTAGACCGGGTACATAAGGACATGCATTGAGCTGGGCGTCTTTAGGTGCCATCTTGCAGCATAGGTCCGCTTCAGGTATTGGACATGGCGTGGCTCCAGATCTTTACTATACCCTAGTCGTGATTCCAATGTAACCTGTAGGGGGAGAATAAGGAAGAAAGGGAGGGGGAACAACATTCGAGCATATCAGATGTACGGGCACGAAAGTTCCTTACTTACCACATACTCGTCTTATCTCCTCGGGATATAATCCCTAGGGTCTTGGTTTCTGAAGTTAAAGGGGGCGGGCAGTGTGATAGGTTGTTCATGGGGGGTCCGAGGGTGGCATTATAGATCGTGTGTAGGGAAACGCTAAAAGAAATCAGAGGCACCTAGCGCGAGGTATCTGGTTTGTAGATGTATCTAGCTATCGGGATCCTTAAATCATTCCCAACGCTGTGATGTTCTAAGGCATATCAGTTCTTCGGCCAACCCTGTCCCTTAGTACCTTTGAGCACCGTACCTTTATCACGCCGCTTCACTTTACCCGTACTCAGAAGTCGAGGTCCTTCTTCATGCGTTAGTTCCTGAGCCTAGTCGCATATTTGGAGGCAGCGTATCATACCTTAGATTTCGATCATCAATCTGGGGCCGAACAACCATTTCTAATAACCTTAAAAAGAAAACAAAACGGTTGCGCACAGAATAGCCCTCCCGCCAATTCCCACATTTACAAAAGTATGCGATACCTGTTCACAGTTTGGAAAACCTTTATTTGCATAATCGTTCAGTAAGTAAATAGGTGAGTGCAATCGTATTTGGCCGGACACGATGATGGCTGAAGCACATGCAGTAGGGGGGCTATTTTTTGCAGTATTTTAAAAAGCATTGAAAAACGTCTACTTAGTTATTTGGAAGAAACTAAAAATGTCTATTAATAATTGAGGGATCAGAGGGTATTTATTTCATAAATTGAAACACAGTCAGACTAATTGCAATCACATTTCCTAGATGTATACCGTGAGCATGCGTCATAAGCTACGTTATGTATCGGTTACAATGAATATCATAATAAATCGTATATTGAAATCAACATTTTAACGGGGATCCTTTCAAATGTTCGCCAAGTGAACCCTCCTCCCTTTTTCATCAAGTGTACAAAGGTTCACATACATATCTCAGAACATCAAGTCTTGTTAGCTAAAGAACACCACGCGGTGTTCATAAGTTCCTATTGATACCGGCGCCATTTTGGGCGATGCCGGGTTGGTTGCACCAGAGTCCCTTTCGGCAGTCCAAAAACCTGTGCTAACAGAGGGGCTGGTAATGTGGACCGTCAATCAAAAAGGGGGAGGGAGGTAGAGTCTTCCTTACCGGGTCACGTTGAGGTTCAGCCGGAACTTACTCGAATCCGTTAGTCCACAATATTTTTGGATGATTCAGACTGAAGCTGGTGCTGACACGAGGGCACCACCATCTTGTGGCTATGTCGTGGTCATTTCATTAGTGATCAAGGCAGTTGTTCCTCACCGGAAGCCTGTAGGGGCCGAGGGCTCCTAGGACTCTGGTAGAATCTTCAAAACTGTGGGGATGTTGTCGAAGGTGGGGGCTCGTGCCCAGGCAGGCAAGCGCCCGAGTTGCAATATCGGACAAAGTTACTCCAGCGGCCTAGACCCGCCTTCCAGGGGCCCAGACGCCATTTTGAGACCCTGCAGCGTCTTCAAGAGTGGAAGAGACTTCTTTGGGGCGAAAAAAATGGAACACCGTGCCGTTGAAGCAGGACATTTGGCTCAGGGCGTTAGGGTGCAGCGGCGGCGCCTCCACCGAGGGAGGTGAGGGAGGCTCGTTCACATCGCCTCCTTCTCCCAGTGCACCCCACGCCGTCCCTTTGAATCAGGGGTGCACATGATGACCACCCTACACCCCTGACTCTGCGAGTACTCTGGAGGAGGACCATTGTATGTCCGGTGCTGCGCAAGTATGCCCGTCGGACATTGTATGTTCTGTGCTACGGAAATAGGTCCGTCGGACATTGGATGTTCTGTGCTGCGAAAATATATCCGGTGGACATTGTATGTTCTGTGCTACGGAAATAGGTCCGTCGGACATTGGATGTTCTGTGCTGCGAAAATAGGTCCGTTGGATATTGTATGTTCTGTGCTGCGCAGGTATATCCGGTGCCCGGCTGGAGGATTTCGGCACCGGGCTGGGGCTGGGAAACCTCCTACCTGTGGAGGTGGAAGAGGCTCGTCCGCGTCGCCTCTTCCTCCCAGCCCACCCTGCACCAGTTCAGCGGAGGAATTTGCGATGGCCGGACCAGGAGATACGAGGGAGGGTGTCATCTGCATCCGCCCCCCTCCCTACTCGTGGCCCGGGGAACGCCGCCCCAGGAAGGAGAGGATGGGGAGACCATTTCCCGCCGGGCCCATGGAGCCTCCTGTACATTCTCGCCGGCGACCTATTTGGTCTATGGCTGTCGGCAGGCCCCGCCCCACACGTGCTGTGTGTTTCACCTTCCGGATGGGCGGGACCGTTGACCTGTTACATTTTGGGGACTTCCGGGGTGATCGTAACATGTTTTGTATTGCTCCTATTAGTACAGTTTTACTTGAAAAAATGTTTAACTAGTTTTTCTATTCATCGTTGGTCGTGTGTTATCTTTACCGTAATTAAATCTTAAATTATATAACAGAGATTTGGCTTCCTTGAGTCCTTTTTCCAATGGGGCGTTGTCTACGCAGGCCTGTAATTGCTTTTGTTTTTCAGATTGGGGGGGGGGGCAGAGAGTAATCAGTCCCAGAACTCAAACATGTTGTTGAAATTGGTCTGACGAAATCTATGCCATCGGGCATAATCAAATGTTGTAGTTCTATCTGTCTTGTCCGTGTTAGTCTGATTCGTCTTTGTCTCGCGCCTTTTCCCTTTCTGTCGGCCTGTTATTTCTGTCGGCCCTCCGCTCTTACCTATGTTCCGTAGAGTCGGGCATTGGGCTTTCCAGTGCCCGAGTCTATTACAAAAAGCGCATTGGTTTTGCCTTAAGTCTGTTCGTCCTGTGCGTAGTGTCGGGGGGTTACTTTCGGGTCGCTGTGTCTCGGGGTTGTTCTGTCGGTACGTCCCTTTATACTGTTCCCTTTTTATGTCTAATCCTTGGAACTGTGTCAAGTCAAGTCAAGTCAAAGGATTTATATAGCGCACTACCTACCCGGAGGGTTTCAAGGCGCTTAGGAAGGGGAGGAGAATTACTTGTCAAAAATCCACGTTTTAAGTTGCTTTCTGAATGCTAGGTGGTTCTGGGTAAGGCGAAGGTAAGCGGGGAGAGAGTTCCATGTTTTAGCAGCCAGGTATGAAAAGGATCTGCCTCCCATGGTGGTCTTGTTGATGCGAGGTACAGTGGCGAGGGCTTGGCTGGAAGAACGTAGTTGGCGGGAGGGGGTGTAGAAGGACAGTCGTGAGTTGAGGCATTCTGGACCGATGTCGTAGAGTGATTTGTGTGCGTGGGTAAGCAGTTGGAAGGTGATCCTCTTATTGACGGGTAGCCAGTGGAGGTCTTTAAGGTGACCAGAGATGTGATCGTTGCGTGGGATGTCTAATATGAGTCTGGCTGAGGCGTTTTGGATTCGTTGGAGTTTCTTCTGGAGTTTTGCGGTAGTACCTGCGTAGAGGGTGTTTCCGTAGTCCAGTCGGCTCGTGACCAGAGCGTGGGTGACTATTTTCCTTGTTTCGGAGGGGATCCAGCGAAATGTTTTTCTGAGCATGCGAAGAATGTTGAAGCAGGAAGAGGATACGGCGCTGACTAGTCTGTTCATTGAGAGTGAAGAATCCAGGATGACGCCTAGGTTCCGTGCGTGGTCAGTCGGGATGGGTGCTTTTCCGAGGGCTTCCGGCCACCAGGAGTCATCCCATGCAGAGGGGGATGTACCTAAGATGAGGACTTCTGTTTTGTCTGAGTTCAGTTTCAGACGGCTTTGTTTCATCCATTCGGCAACTTCTTTCATTCCTTCGTGTAGGTTGGTTTTGGCGGTGCTGGGGTCATTGGTGAGGGAAAGGATCAGTTGAGTGTCATCCGCGTACGAGATGATGTTGAGGTTGTGTTGGCGTGCGATGGCCGCGAGGGGACTCATGTATACGTTGAAGAGGGTGGGACTGAGTGAGGATCCTTGTGGTACGCCGCAGATGACTTCAGAGGCCTCGGACTTGAATGGTGGGAGGCGGACTCTCTGGGTTCTTCCGGTGAGGAACGAGGTGATCCATTCAAGTGCTTTTCCTTGGATTCCGATGTTATTGAGGCGTTGTAGGAGGGTGTTGTGGCAGACTGTGTCGAATGCTGCAGAGAGGTCGAGGAGGATGAGGGCGACTGTGTCTCCATTGTCCAGTAGAGTACGAATGTCGTCTGTTGCTGCGATGAGGGCGGTCTCAGTGCTGTGTTTTGCTCGAAAGCCAGATTGTGAGGGGTCGAGGGATTTGTTGGCTTCGAGGAAGGCGGCGAGCTGGTTGTTGACAGCTTTCTCGATGACTTTGGCCGGGAATGGGAGAAGCGAGATGGGGCGGTAATTTTTGAGTTCGGTGGGGTCCGCTGTGGGTTTTTTCAGAAGGGCGGTGAGTTCAGCGTGTTTCCAGTCTTCCGGGAAGGTGGCGGAGTTGAAGGAGCAGTTGATGACGTCTCGGAGGTGCGGTGCTATGACGAAGTCTGCTTTGTTGAAGATGTGGTGAGGACATGGGTCTGTGGGGGATCCTGAGTGGATGGAGTTCATCAGGCGGATGGTGTCCTCAGTGGAGATTGGGTTCCAGTCGTTAAGGGTGTTCACGGGGGGAAGATGATCTGCAGATGGTGGGGTGGGTTGGTTTCCGGGTTGGTTGTCAAAGCTGTTGTGGATGTCTGCAATCTTGTTGTGGAAAAATGAGGCTAGGGAGTCGCAGAGGGTTTGAGAGGGGGTGATGTAGTTGGAATTGGCCGAGGGATTGGAAAATTCCTTGACGATGTTGAAAAGTTCCTTGCTGTTGTGAGCGTTGTTGTCGAGTCGATCCTTGAATGCTGTTTTCTTGGCTTTTCGGATTAGTTGGTGGTGAGTGCGGGTGGCGTTTTTGAAGGCGTCCTTGGTGCTGGTGGTTGGGTCTTTTTTCCAGGCCTTTTCAAGGGAGCGGCAGAGTTTCTTGGACTTCTTGAGATCATCGTTGAACCATGAGGCCTTCGTCGCTGCCCCTTCCTTTTGCCTACCAGACGCTTGGAAGGTCGTCTGTCACGTTTCTTTACCTACTCTGACTTCGTCTCTTTCCTTTCGTTGCACTGCTTCTTTGTGCCACATACCGAGACTGTCGAGCATAATAGGCGTTGTCTTGCTACTACGAAGGGCTATTTCTAACGTTTCTAATTTGTCAAGATCGAAGGATCCTACCAGTGGCCACTGTTTCTCTTGATTTGCTTTGGTATACTTGTGCCATAGCTTACTATAGGCTATGGTAATTAATCCATACTTTGTGAACATTTCTTTATTAGGGGTGCCTTCCAGTGGAGCTAGATGGTCCACCTCTAATACATGGTCCGGGCTGAACCAGCTATCGATCAGTGGGGAGAAGACAGGCATGACGGGTCACAATGGGGACAATAGTCAGCACTACCTATTTTATCACTGGGTGCAAAGACTAGACAGAATATTTCTATTCTACGTTGTTTGCAGGCAGTGAATACCTCATGAACAAATATCGGGCAATTCAATGTTTGGGTCAATAAAATGGTCAATAAAAATGGTCAGTGGGGAGAATAAGTAGGCCCGCAAAGGTCTGCGTTACCTACCCTTTCACTATCTGCAAAGAGGGGACCTATTCTTTCCTGTTTGCAGACAGAGAATCTCCAGAAACAATCCGTAACAGTTAATCAATGGGGAGGGGCAATTGATCAGTGGGGGAGAAAGATAGGTACGACGGGTGCGTTACCTATCCTTCACTGTTTGCAAAGGGAGAGCCGGTTGTTTCTCCGTTTGCCGACAGAGAAACTCCAAATAAATTAACAAAGAGTAATACTAATATTTTTTCAATCAATCAAACAGTTTCTTAATTCGTCGTGTCTACACGACCTTACCCGGACCGCATGGACAGTTTCTTGTCTTCCGAATCCAGCGCCCGATCGTCCTCTTTTCTTCGTAATCCTCGCGGCACTCCTGATGGTTCCCAGTCAGGACCGTAGATCACTCGAGAGAGGTCTGTTCGGAACTAGTGAAGTTCGGATGATCGGCTGTCAGACGAGGGTCTATCGGACAGGGTACCTTCCGATCGTTGCAGTCGTTCACTCTGTCGTCAGGACCTCTCCCACTGGATCCACGAGTCGCTGATGGGCCGGGCCCCACGTTTGGGACGCCAATTGTAAAAGGGTGCCTCGACAACCAGTGACCAAAGACCCTTTTGTGTTGCCCGGCGGTGTCGCCTCTATTACCCACAAAATATTAACAAATGAAGAAGCAGGCGCTGGAGACTGAAAGGCAGGAAACGAGGGTTTATTCTCTCCGGAGGAGAACACATCAATTCAGACAGCAAGTATCGTCACGAGGTGCTATGACTGCATCTCTGAGGCCTGGCCTCTTATACTCAGATTTATTGCTTTATTACATGAAACACATATTTGTCAATACTTTGATGTACGGAAAGGCGCCCTAGGAATCCCCGCTTCAAGCCCGTTCCCACACGTTTACAGTTGAAATCCCTACCCCGGTCACAACAGGTGATGCTTATCGCGCAGCTGGACACGGAATGTGTGGAGTTGATCGGATCTCATGGGGTGAAGGGTGTTCGATCGACTCGAGGGTCCTTTGATAGGGGGAAGCTTCCTACTGTACGGGGGGGTAATAAACAGTGTCCGCAGGGCCAGGTGGCGGCCTGGGAACAGGGGAGACAAACGGGCACACAGGAAAAGGGGGTTTACCTCAAAGGACTTGGGACCATGAAAGGGATGAAGGGAGGTGTCGCGCTGGGAACAGGATGGGATTCCGAGGCAGAGCTGCGCTGAAGAGGGGTTTATGACCCGTGGCGTATGAGAGCGAGGGGGTTGTCAGCATGCAAGGGATGCCTGCGGGGCTAGGAGAGGGTGAGAGACGCGCTGGCTATCAGCGATGGGCAGAGGGGCCATGGTGCTCAAAATGGCTGCCGCTTACGCGCAAGACATGTGAAAGCGGGAGTGATCAGTGCGCGGGGGGTGCTTGTGAGGGTGAAGAGCCGTGCTGGGGGTTAGGGGTGTGCAGAGGGTGGTTCTGGTCAAGGCAGTTAAAGTGGTGGGGGTGTGCGACAAAGAGTGTGGCATCGGGGCAAAGGAAAGATGGCGCAGATAATGTTCACCAAACCGTATTAATTTTCCACAAGTCCTATGTTTTATACGTCATTTTAGTAGGCTATGAGCCATATATTATTTGAGTGCACTGCATTTCTTAATCATTCTTGGGTATGGAGCCTTTTTAACCTCTTGAACCCACCTTGTTCCTGAGCAGAGTGGTAAGCGTATTGTGAACTGATACAATGAGTATCTGATTATGGGCTTATTTACAATATTCAACATGTAGTAAAATAAAGCAATCATCTTTAGATAGGGAACTACTGTGATTTGTCTCTTGGGTTTAACTATGTTTCTCAATCTCAGACTGGCTTGAAGAATAAAAGCATGCCTTGTGCTATGTGTCTTCTTCCATAATTACGTTTTTACAAAGCTTGGGCATTTCAAATCTGAGAAGTCTTTGCCTCTCTTGGCAGCCTTAGGACCCTGCTAGTGGCTTCTGTTGGAGAAAGTTCTAACACCCATCTTCAAACAGTCAGTGCACCTTTCACTAATGTGCTTCTGCCTGATTAGGCACATGGTTGCGACTGCCCTTGGGCAGGACATTATCTGGTATAGGGTGCACTATCTTAGTCTGAGCCTAGCGCACCCAGTTGGAGGCGAGTTGTGGTACATACCATGGCAGTACTCCCTTTACTTAATACAGTCCTGGCTGACCCTAGAAACGTAGTCCCATATTTATAACTTTTTCGCACAGTAAGTCACCTTGCTGCACCGAGTGGATGGAGAGGGACAGGAATTTATTTATCTATTTATTTATTTATGAAATTTGTTAAGCGCAGGCAAATACCCAAAGGCGTCTCGGCGCTAGATAAAGACAGATCAGAAAAGATGATAACAAAGATTTATTGGTCAAAAAGCCAGGTCTTTATTTTCCTTCTAAAGAGAGTAAGAGTAGGGCAGGATCTGATGTCCGTATCAAGTGAGTTCCACAGTTTGGATGTGGCAACAATGAAACGGCGGTCACCCCATGAAGCTGTTTTAGTTCGGGGCACAGTCATCAACAGGGCATTCATAGAACGTAGTGTTCTGTTAGGGGCATAAAATGCCAAAGAGTTGATGAGAAAGCGGGGCCCTAACTTACGGGAGGCTTTGTAGGCTATACAAAGTGCTTTGAATTTGATTTGATTATTTACCGCCAACCAGTGGTAATTTTTGATCACTTGGGTGATAGATTTAAATTTAGGGGTCCCAGAGAGCATTCTTGCAGCTGCAATGTGCCATATTCAACACTATAGGGCACATTCTTGTCCTTTCCTAGGGATAGTGCACTTTTGGCTGCCTAGAGTCAACGCTGGCACCCTTTTGCAGACCTTCCTGTACAAACAATCCTCAGAGGGATATTCCTCTTTTTATCTAGAATGCAGCACACACAGAAAGAGGAAACAACATGGAGAAATAAAGATATTCCTCCTTGTTGAGCCTCACGTGGGAAGGCGTAGCATTTTGACCTATTACCAAATCTACTGCTAATGGTAAATCTTGTAATGCGCCAAAATCCATGGGTGGATTTGTGGAAACACCCATGCTCCACACATGGAGTGTCTCACAGAGGAAGATGAAAGTAAGGAAGCGCTTTGTGTTGCCCTGTGTTACTCCAGATTTAGCAACCCATGCAGTGCAACACAGGGTGGCCTTTCATGGCTTGATAATTCTCATTTAGGTCTTGTGTCATCCTTGCGCCCCTTGCATAGCCAAGGGCTACACAAAACCTTGATAAATCTGACCTGTGCTGTGTAGTTGCATCAAGTTCTTTACCCTTTCTTGATAATTGGGACAAGAGAATTTATGACTGCAGCTAATGTCACCCCGCCATCAATAGACGTGTTTAAACCTAGGTTTTTGGTATGTGTTGCCTTCATTATCACCCCTTCAAGTTTTCGTATCTCTCCTTTTTGTGGTCCACCAGATTGATCAGGTCCTCATATGATGGGCTCTTCACAGGCATAAAGTTTGCTGGGGAATCAAATTGCAATGACACAGTTAAGGCTGTGCGTACTTCTAACACAGCCTTCTTCTTTTTCTAGAGTCTCAGCCTGTATGCTGTTTAGTGGCTGTAGGAAATGGCCCCTTTTATGACCCTTTTTGTGTGGTCACCCTCACTTTTTGCTAGATTTTATTGTTTTTTTTGGACTCTTCACACTCGGACACTGCTGTCCACTGTGCATGTAATCAGACCCCTAAAACATGCCAAAATTGGCTATACTACTCAACAGCATATTACTTGTAAGCTCTTAGCATATGGTCAAACTGCAGCCAGGGCCTATAAATCTAATGTCCCTAATGGACTGCAGCACATATTGTACCATCACTAGAGTGACAGTGCAAAACATGACTACAGGCCTACTCTCATAGCCTGTCTGTGCAGTTTCAAAACTGCAATTTCCACCTGTCAAAATCATCCCCTTTGACAGGCCTAAACACTCATTTTCAAATAGTAATAAGTCACCCCATAGTAGGCTGTCATTTCCAAAAATCCAGGGTGATTGATTTTTAAAAGTAGAACATGTTGAATTTTAATGTAAAACGCCCCACAGTGACAAGGCCTCCAAAAGGTATTTTCACTATACCAGACTTAGTTGTTCCAAAGGAAAGCATTGAGAGTTAATATTAAAAACAAAGAATGTTATCTCCACCTAGGAATCAGCTAAATGGTTCTTTAATGGACTTTTTAGAAAATTGATTATAAATACAATTCATTGGTAAAATTGGATTTGTACTGAACATTTTACAAAAGGCACCTTGAAAACATTTCACAGTTTGCCTGTCTAATGCCTCTAGAAGCCCATCCTTATAAGCTTTCAAGTGTCAAATAGGGGTGGAAAAGGTCCTTGATGCGGTGTGAACTTGCTCCCAGAGCTGAGACAACAAAGGCCTTATGTGTGGGGAGAGTTTGGCTTTCTCTTGACAGGATGGCATAGGGACTGTGACATCTTCAAAGGATGCCTACTGTGTCACTGGCAAATGTAGCTCACACCTGGCCCTGCCTCCTTTTCATCTTCTTACATGGTTCTAAACCATGTGAAGGAAGCTGCCCCAGAACTGGTCTAGAGTGACCTAGAAGTTAGGATTCCCTCATGCCCATAGCCACACCACTGGGTAGGCACAGAGAGCTCTACACGGAGGAAGAATGCTTTGCATGTTAGTTTTGATTAGAGAAATGTAGAGTGGGGATTGTTCACTGCTAGGCAAACAGGAACTGCTGCAATAGTGAGTGCCCCAGGCAACCTTTTCCCTATTGCTTAGGGAGGAGCCAGGTGTCACCCACAAGCTAGTGCCAGATATAAATGTGACACCCCTGGGTACCATCTTCAGAACATTACTGTGAAAAGCAAAAGAAGGACTGCACCTACTGTTGAGAACTGTGAGGAGAGCCCTAAGGGCTGGACCTGCTCACACATGTATCCAGGAAAAAGTTGGACTCCAAGATTTTTATGCCTGACTGCCTATTAAGTGACAGGGATAAAAAAGCTGCATAAAGCCCCGTTTCCTGGAACAGCCCAGCTGACCAGTTTCAACTGGTTCTGCCCAGGACCCTCCTAGTGGCTTCTGTTAAAATGGGTCCTGGTAACTGTTTCTGAAGTCCTTGAACCCTTGCTGGTGTCAGAGTATACTCCTCCTCCTTAAACCATATAAGCTGGGGCTTATTAACTTTCTCCAAACGTTTCACATGGAGAACAATTGGGAGACCAGAACCAGTCTGCTCAGCCGACCTGCAGAGGGTGCATCGCTGATGGGCCTGGCTTCCCCAGAGCTTCTGTTGCTTTCTTTGCTCAATGTTGGAATCTACGTAAACTGAGCCAAACCCAACTCCAACTCCAACCCACATCTTTATCGGCGCCGCTATCAAAAGACTTTTGATTGATGTCGAAGACCTCTGATGTACAAAAACTTGAAATTCTCTCATCTGAGCTTTTTATGCCTAAAACCAATGGTTTTGCTGACGAATCCATCAACTTCAAGTCCCTTCTCTCAATGCCAGTGTCACTGCCTGTTTCACTGAAAGCTGTTGTCACCAAGAGGTAAGTTTCTCACCGGGAAAAACATGGCCCTGTATCTAATCTGCGCTCCATTGCATTCAGCCTTACCTGCGCCTAGGTACTGGTTAAGCTCGGCCAGATGACAGAGGTTGGCGATTAATGCTTTTTGGTGCTATTTTTACTTAAAAATGTCAAAACTTGTATCTCTCATTCCCCGTATGGAGTTTTGTTATTTTGTTGTGTTTTGTTTGTTAAAATATTCTCTATTTTTTGTAAATTAGATTGGGATTTTTATTGTGTGGTGTTTTCAACTGTTTTATGTTTCATAGCTGCCGGTGGTTGAGCTGAGGTTTAGAGTACTGAAACCTTTACTGGATCTAACAAGATCAATGAAATTCTTACTTATGGTGGACATCCATCCACCTAAATTAATGATGCACTCTCTCATACTGGCCATTCAAAATGGCCCACAAATGCATGCCTTGATTCCAATATAATTAACTTGCATTTGCTCTGATCTTTTTTTCCCTGAGCTTTATGTCACATTCTGATCCATTACATGTTCCATGTGTAATGCATTTTTCAGCGTTGTTGCCTTTGTCACTTTTTCCATTTAAAGCCTAATTCTCCATCTTGCATTATTATCAAGATGGACTGGAGGCAGGTGCCATTCATTTTGTCCCCTAATTGGCTAACAGGGTGGCTATTGGTCTGCATGTCTTTACTCCGTGTGTGTCGGTTTGCACCTAAGTAATGTGGCAAATTAAGTGTATAGATTGCTGGTGTAAAAGCAAAACAAGTAACAATATTTCTTGCACTAAATTCTAGATAATGTAATGTGATACAATGTCTTCATGCTTCATTCATGAATATTGTTATAGAAAAGGGAATATACAGTGGAAGTGCATAGTTCCTTGATAAAACATATGCATGTCTACCAATACTGATGCTAGGAAGCTAACTTGTGAGTAATCTGTTGATTTAGAGCCATATAGGGCCAGATTTATCAAAGCATTGCATTGCCCTTGCATCTCGCAGGGAGATGCATTTTTTATTTATTTACTGGTTTATAGAGTGTGTACATGACCTGTAAGGGTATCAGAGGGCTTCACAGGGATAACCAGTTGCATACAAGTAAGTCGTAGGTAGGGGGGGGGTGAAACATTTGGGACTAAAACAAGTTCATACAATTTTCAAGTCAAAATGTAGAGAAAGTCCGAGAGTTACATGTGTGGGAGTACTTGGAGGTGCAAGGTGGATAGCAGCCAGTCAGTCCAAGGTATAGTAGCAACAAAATAAAACAAGGTCACTGAACGGTGTGTGCAATGCTAGAGTTATGAGAGGAACTTGCCCATTAAGAAGGTTTTGGCTTCCTTTTTAAAAAGTGCCAGAGAGGGAATACTTCTGATGACGGGCGGCAGTGAGTTCCAGATTCTTGGCGCAGCCCCAGCAAATGCACGATTGTAGGTTTTTTATTTTGAAAGCGAGGTGGCTGGAGAAAAAGGTCTCTGGAGAACCGGGAGTTTCTGACACCTCCGGACACCATGGGTTTCTGGGCAAGAAATGCAGGGGACTTAGTGTGTAGCGCCTTGTGAGTGACACATGCCAGTTTGAGTTGGATTCTGGTTTCAAGAGGAAGCCAGTTCAGAGCTTTCAGATGCGGTGAGTTGTGGTTGAATTTTTTTGAACCTGTTAGTAGTCTGGCAGCAGGATTGAGGAAAGCTTTTAGGGGGCCGTGGAGATCTTCCATAGGCCAGAGTGGATAGAGCATCCATATTTGATTCAGGAGATAACTTGTGCCTGGATTGCCATTTTTAGGTCAGAAGTGTTAAGGAATGGTTTTAGTTGTCTCAGAAAGCTCAGGTGAACCCTGGCGGATTTAACCATCAAGTTGATGTGGTCAAGTACATTCAGGTTGCTGTAAAGGGTTGTTTTGAGAGATTTGTAAGAGTCCACTGTGGTCAGTGAGCAGTTTAGTGCTGTGATCGACTTAGTCCATTGCTGAATGTCAGGGTTGGTTTTGGGAGGGGAGATTAGAAGGAACTCCATTTTGGGTGCATTTAGTTTGAGCTGGTTAGAGGTGAGCCATTGAACAGTCGACTTCAGGGCCTCATTCAGGGAATAGATCTCCTCTGGAGAAGAAATGTTGATGTAGATCTGAAGATCATCAGAAAACATGTGGTAGGAGATATTGGCAGTACGTAGTACTTCTGCTAGCGGTTCGAAGTAGATATTGAAGAGGGTAAGGAAAAGATTCTTGGGACTTTGACTGTAATCAGAGAAGAAGAGGATAAATTACTGTTGACTAAGAATCTTTGGGAGCGGTTCTGGAGGAATAATCGAAACCACTCGAGCACGAATCACCCCAGTCCCATCCTGAGTTTGAGGCGTTTAAGAATTTTCTCATGGTTGACTCTCTCGAAAGCTGAGGATAGATCTAATATGATTAGGAGACAGGTTTTGCCTTGGTCAAGGGCTTGGAGAGCATCATCCACAATATGGAGAATGGTGGTTTCCATGCTGTGCCCTGGCCTGAACTCCGATTGAAAACCGTCTAGAAGATTGAAGTTGGTGACGTGTTGGCTCTGTTGAAGTTGTACACATTTCTTCTGAACTTTCGCTAGGAGTGGGATATTGGATATTGGTCTGAAGTTGTCTGGAGTGGCAGGATTCAACATAGTTTTTTTTTAAGATGGGGATGACTTGACCAGCTTTTAGAGAGTCAGGTATCGACCTTGTAGAAGGGAGGCATTGATTTTTGTAACCCAAATAGGAATGGTAGATTGGGAGGGAGTGGCCAAACAGTTGGAGGAGAGTCTGTTATTAAAGGGGTTGTTTGGATATAAGGAGGATAGAATTTCCGAGATGGAGTGATGGTCCGGTGCACTTAGTTTATGTGTGACGTCTGGAGGGGGGGGGGGGGGGCAGTGAGGAGAGATGGGTCCCATCCAGAGGGGGGCAAAAGTAGCTAGGGGAACTAAGTTCATTTCCTAGGGAGGTAATTTGGTAGAGAAGAAGGAAGAGAATTCCTCACAGGTTATTAGAGAGTTTGAGATTTCTTTGGAGGTTTTAGCCAGCTTATTAGATTGGTGTGTGACCATTTCAAAGAGCTTACGAGGTCTGTTCTTGGCGTTCTGCAGTTCTGATCCAAATAATTCTTTTTTGATTTGAGGATGTTCCTATTGTAGGCATTTCTCGTCTGTGGGAGAAGTTTTAGATGGGCGGCTTAGGGGTGCTGGCTCCAGTTTCTTTCTGTCAGCCTGAGGGTTCTCCTTTCATTGTTGAGGGATCCATTGAACCAGGGGTTTTTGTCTTTGATTTGGGTTCTTTTTAGCTTTAGTGGGGCAAGATCATCAAGTATGTCAGACATAGTCAAGGTATAGTGTTCTGTAAGGTCGTTGACTATTGAGATATTTGAGGGGGGAATTCTCGCAGCGTGCAGCCAGTTTCACAAGATCTAGGCTCTTTGTGTTTCTAAGCAAGCATTTTGGTTTCGCAATTTGTGTTGGTCTTGTCTTGTGGGTGCCAGGTAATAGGAAGATAATAGTGTGGTGATCAGACCAGTCACATGGGTCTATTGAGATAAGCCTGAACGCTGTTTCCTTAGCAAGAATCCATTTGAGCATGGCACCTTTAGTGTGTGTTGGGAGTGTGCAGGCTTGGGTAAGTGATTGGTCAGCGAGGAAGTCTTTGATGGCGTTGACCTGAAGGTCCTTGAGGTTGTTCCAGCGCAGATTAAAGTCAGTGAGGAAAATGTCATTAGAGTTGGGGGAAACCTTGGCTATAATGATTTCCATGAGGCAGGTGTCTGTCTTACCTGGGCGGTGGTATTAGATGTGCAGTCTGCACAATTGTATGGCGTTATTGCATATGGAAAGTGCGAGGAATTTTCAGGAGTCTGTTGGGTCAGCGTGAAGTTCAGTTACGAAGAGGTCAGAGCGGTAGATGCCTCCCCATTTTTTTGATTGCCTGTCCAGACTTTCGACATTATAATTAAGAGGGACCAATAGATCTATGCAAGTAGATGAGGATTTGTTGAGCCATGATTCGGTAAGATTGCTACATCTGATTTTTGGCTCAGGATTAGATCTGTGACGTCAGAGACATGCTTTACTGCGGAGCAGCAGTTAATTAAGAGGCCAGAGAGAGGGGGGTCGATGTGGGTTGTGAGTTAGGGTGGTAGTGGGTACTTGTGCTAAATTGTTTCTGATAACTCCTCAGTTGCAAAGAGTTGATGATCTATTGGAATTGATTGCAACCGTATGGATTACGGGTTCGTCTTTCTTGTCTGGTGGACTGGGGTCTTCAGGAGCAGTCTTGCATGTTAGGAGGAGGGCCATAATTTTCTCCTCTGAGAGGTAGCTGGGCAGCTTGAGAGGGCGAAGGTGTCTGAAGGATAGCGGCAAGGGGTGAAGGAAGGGCTTGGTGAGAAAGGGGGAGTTGAGTTCTTTGGAAACTTGAAGCTCGAGATAGAGAGTTCAGTGAGGTGAAGGATGCTTTTAAATTCAAGAATGGAGTTGCAGAGTTACAAGATGCATAAGTGAGGGTAGTGCTTGCGGGAAGGAGATCAGTGGGTCAGGACCGGTTCTGTTGGCATCGACAGGTAGCCTGATAGTGGAGCTAGACCATCCTGTGTCTAGGTTCCTGAAGGGAGGGGTTTGGGAGTGGCTAGGCGTGCTTGGCAGGGTGGTCGTAGGGTCATTAGGGCGGGTATCCCCAGGTGTCTAGTGTGTTAGTCACAATGGGTGTGGGAGAGGAGCACGGGTTGGACGAGGGGGACGGTGGCATGGTCTCCTTGAGAGGTGTTGGAGGTTGGGTGGTAGTGAAGCATAATGCCCTAGCAGGTGTGATGCTGCCTAGAGAGCCATTTGGGGTGGGGACCTCCAAGGGTGTAGTTGGGATAGTGTGCACCAAAGGAAAGGGGTGGGGTGGTAAGGGGGAGTGGCTGTAGCTTTGGTGGGGCTTAATGGGAAGCTTTTACCCTTGTCCTTTGGGCTGCATTGACCAGGGTAAATGGAGGGGCCAGGTGACGAACACGGGAGGATAAGGGTCATGCACGTGCTTTTTGAGGGTGGTGAAAACGTCAGCAAATTTGTTGAGGTCTTTGTTTGGTGCTTGGATCAAAACTATGCCATTTTTGTATAAAGTGATGGTAAGCTCAGCTTGTAAATTTAAGGAGGGCACGATCGTGAGCTTGGTGCCGTACAGAATGTTCCTGGATTTGTGTATGTTCAGGAGGTTAGAAATGATTGCGTCCCATGAGGCTGTTTTTCTGGAGTAGAAGATGAGGTCATTGATAATTGTGCCCTTGTCAGTACTGTAGTGCAGGTTGGAGATCAGGGACTCGGGGTGTCTTCTCAATATGGAGTGTTTGAAGGTTTTAGCAGCAGTCCTGGATAGGTTAGGAGGGTACATCTACAGTGTAAGAATTTCCCCCTGTTGTGTTCAGACAAGGGCCTGCCATACTGGAGGGAGAATGGGATTGTTAGGGCCAGGAGGGCAAGCTTTGGTTGGCTGCGAGAGTGACTCTAGCGGTAAAGATCACTTCTCCGGGGCACAAACAAGGAAGGCCACGGATTGCAGGGCATCGGGAATAGGGAGAACAAGCATTAGATCCTGAGCCCATTTGGTAAGTTGATACCTGTTTATGCCGTTGGATCCTCAGGAGGGGCGGGTCAGTGGCAGCCCTTTACAAGCTTCCAAGTGTTGCAGGGGAGATATGACTGGTTTCACTGTGGGTCCTCGATGCCGCCTGTACCGTTGCAGAAGACCCAGTTCGAAGGTCGAAGGAAGTTAGCCCCGGGGCATGTGAATAGGCTGTGGCTATGGGGGACGGCCCGCTCCGGCTGTAGAAGAGTGGGCTGCACCGGGGATAATAGAAGGAATGATGGAAAAGAGAATAGAGAATATAACAGATAATAGAGAGCCGGTCTCGGTCAGGGCCGCCGGAAACACTGCCACGTTGGCTGCGGGGAAGAGAGGCCACCCCTGGACAGAAGCAACAGCTTTGAGTTGGGGCCACGGGAACCAGGAGATGGGCAAGCAGGCCAGGACAACGGGCCTCACTCCGGGAATGCGGGACATATTACAGGCAGCGGACGGCCTGGAGCTGCCACCGTCATAAGATTCAGGGTCGCCCTCGCGCCGGCTGGGGATGCGGAGAGGAGAGGTCGGGTTAAGTGCTGCGGGGAGAAATGGCGGGGGCAGGGCCGCACCGTCTTGGAGCAGCCAGTGTCATGAGATTCAGGGCCGCCCTCTCAGCAGGCTGAAGATTCAGAGAGGAGTGGTTGTGTTCCGGGCTGCGAGGGTGAAGCTGCGGACGCAGAGCCACACTGGGCCGAGCAGCCAGTGCCTCGAGCCCCAGGGCCACCCTAGCGGCAGGCTGAAGCAGCTGAGTAGCGTGGGTAGGTTATGGCTGTTGCTCAGGCCCTCAGACAAAAGACAAGTCAGGGCCGAGTGGGGGCAAGGACTCACTGTCCGAATGCTGAATGCAGGAAAAGTCAGGCTCCACGCTGGTCCCAGGAGATGTTGATCTTCCAGCGGTAGGCAGGCATTGGAGCAGAGGACCCAACAGATTGCACTGGATCCAAGGGCTTCATTCTGGTCTCAGGAGATGTTGATCTTCCAGCGGCAGGCAGGCACTGGAGCAGAGGACCCAACAGATTGCACTGGATCCAAGGGCTTCATTCTGGTCCCAGGAGATGTCGATCTTCCAGCGGCAGGCAGGCACTGGAGCAGAGGACCCAACAGATTGCACTGGATCCAAGGGCTTCATTCTGGTCCCAGGAGATGTTGATCTTCCAGCAGCAGGTAGATACTGGAGCAGGGGACCCTACAGGTGGTGCCGGATCCGAGGAGTGCTGGCCCGGTCCAGGGGAGTCACAGCAGTCGAGCCAGCGCGTAGGTAGGAGGTCAAAAACGTGCTATATTCAGTGAGGTGAGCAGCAGGGTCCTAGGGCAGGAAGGTGGAGGGCCAATGGCAAGATTTCTACAGGGATAACTACCGATGAGGTATTCCCCAAAAGGGAGTTCTCCGGAGGGCTCCTACATGGCAACCATTTTTTTTTGGTATAATGGCAACACAATCCTTAAATCAGACTTTCCAAGCCACGTGAGGCCACCTTGTATGCCTGTGCGTGGTTTAGTAAATCTGAGGTAAAACAATGCAGCATCACTGCCTTGCTTTAGTCTGCGCAGGGAAGGCATTAAATGGGTGGAGAGTTAGTGTTCCCACACATCTACACATGTTTTTTGGGACATTCCCAGATGTACCAAGGCAAGTAAACCTACAAATTTGTCAGAATTGTACCCCTCCCAGATAGAGGTGCAACGAGGAGGACTATCATCATTTCTTCTTGTTTTTCCTCTTACTAAGGGTGCTGCATTCAAAAATATGTTCCAGAAAAAGAGAAATATCATTTAGGGATTTTCTTTTATAGTTATTGTTGATTTATGTTCGCCTTCCTTTTACCTAATTTTATCGTACCTGAACGTTAAGATGGTAGAGATGCCTTTATTGTACTGAGAGAGACAGAGTAAGTGATAGGAAAATAAGGATGACAATATCTATCTAAAGGGACAGGAAAACAGAGCAATAGCAGTGAAGGAGTAAAGAACATAGGAGAAGTAGTCATAGGAAAGGCTAGGAGTAAACAGAAGACAGATAGGAGATCCAGAACAGGCTCAGAGAAGAGAATGAAGACAATAACTCCCCAGAAGGAAGGGAGTGAGGAAACAAGAAAAACAACGCGTAAGAACGAAAGAGACAAAAAAAGGAACGGATACCCAAAGAAAAACAGGCAAGCAAAGATTTGTTTTAATATTTATTTATTTGCGTCCGGATTTTTTCCCTCATGGGTATGTCAGGTGCAGCATTTAGATTTCAAAAAGATGCTAGTTGTAGCCCAAATATATTAACATAATACTTCAATAGAATGTGTTGCATAATGCTGTTTAATTTGCCTTTTCCCACTGAATAATTTAGAAAATCTTACTGTACAGCTGGGGCTTCTAGTACAGCAAACTTAGAATCCCTTGTATCGTAAAGCTCTGCAGAGGGGGTGGGCGCTGCCATTATGACGATGACATACACACTTCACGGGGGCACATGAAATAATATCTTACATATTCGTGTGTCCCTGCCAAATTCGAGTTTATATACCACTGCATTTTGTACAATAAAAACACACCCACGCAGGCACTATAGTATGTATGTATGTATTTCGAATGTGTTGCTTCCCTTAAACCGTTTTTCAGAGCGCGCACTAGACTAAAATTTAGAATAAAATCAACAATCCAAAAAGTTCATTTATGTCGTCAAATGTAGGATTTCGTGTTTGAACAGATTATTAAGTGAAACCCTGGAAACGCAGGTCACTGAACTTAGTTTGTGTGAAAGCCAGATGCCCTTTATAGAAATACTTTCTGAAAAGTTCCCCGATCAGAGCGATCACGGCTAATTCCCGGCATACCTTATTACCAGTTGGCACATTCTGCCGTGTGGTCAGGAAGGTCAGGAATTGATGATAATTTCAATGCAGCGAAAATGGCGGCCGCACAGATGCTACGTGTGTGTGCATAGTGTTGAGGTAATAATGAATTTCATTTCTTACACACAATTCCATATCTTTGAAGAGTAAGATATATTCTTGAATCTCTCAATAATTTTTAATGCTGATGTAAAATTGGAATTACATTGCGGAATAGCAGCTAAATGACAATCTAAACGTTCCAACAGACATTTCCAATTTGTGAATCTTTGTCATCCTACACATCTAATATAAATTATTACATCGATTATTCACATATACATACTGACTGTGAGCACTTTCTTAAAGGGGCCTTACATAAAAGATATACGAACAATTCTCTTTCCCCAGTCCTGTTTATCTAACAATCGCCAACGATGTGAATTCTAGAATGTTCCTCATTTGAAGACCTCTGCTGGGGTTTGGTACAATGAGCGTGTAAAAAATCATCAGACAGCAGAACGATAAACGTAGAAAATATTGTAGTATGGAAATTACATTGTTAAATAACCTCAGCCGAGCCCCGTTGCTTTAAGTGAAGAAATCACACATTACACCACTGCGGTTTTTTTGATTCATGTGTTAATTGCAGGTCCAAAATAACCCAGTGCAAACAAAAATAGAGGCAATCATATGGCGTGACTCTCCACCGATTACTACATTGCCATTAAACGTATTGATTAACATGCACAAATGACTTAGCATCCATTTTGTACGTATTATTACAACAATTTTAACATTTTATTTGACCTGTTACTATAAAAAATTCTGTGAAAAGTATATTGGCAAACATGGGAACAAGAGGCAGTTTGTGTATGGCTTCTAATGGGCGCCAGTTCTTAAGCAGATGGCAATAAGGTTTTCCCCCTTTTAATTCCTGACGTCCAGGCCTAGAAGTATACACGAGATATAGAGACAGGTAGAAGAAAATTATGGAATAAAGAGAAATGCTAGAAAAAGGAAGTAGGTTGATTGGACTGTGATAAAATAACAGCTGTACCACGAGACTTTAGCTAGCTTCACGGTTATACCGATCTGTAGGTTTCTTTAATTAGTGTCCATCAAGCAGCACATTATGCCAATAAGCACTCAATATTTTGTGCCAGATTCATAAAGGTAATTATACATGTGTAGATCTACACATTTGTAGCTATACGTCTAAACCTAAGTGTAACATTCCACTTTTTCTAATCAACATTTCCGAGTGGTGATGTACACCTAGGTGTTGACTTACACAACTCTACTGCCTTCAATAAAGGGTTGGGCCTACTACTAAGGAGTTTACAGGTGGGGGGTCACTATTAGTAACTCCAGCGTGGAGATCTATTTACAGGAAATATAGCAAAATGTAAAGATGTTTAAAAAAAAAAAAATATATATATATATATATATTCACTGAAAAAACCATTGGTTATAGACCATATATAGTTAGGGATTAGCCTTTTCAAAACCTTATTTTACTCACACAAAACCATTGAAATTTCATATATAGTTAGTTCCACTAACTATATATCGCGCACCCGCAATCCACTGCTGATGATGTCACATATTACATCATTCATGACATGGTTAGTGACATCACTGATGACATCACTGATGACATTTCAAATGACATCACTGATGACATCTCAAATGACATCACTGATGACATCACTGATGACAACATCCAGTGACTGTATGTTTCTGTAAAGTTAAAATATGTCTTACATATTGAAGAATGAGTGGATGTATAAGTGTCTGGATGAAGGATTTAGTAGGTGCATGACTGACTGTATGAGTGAGTGATTAAATGTGTCTCACTGAGTGCATGGGTTAGTGACTAAACTGTTTTAATTTGTGCATCATTATATCTGTTGTTCTACAAACTGCTGCATATGTTGATCAGTAGCTATATGAGTAACTGTATGGGTTATTCATTGGTTGTCCAAGTATTTGTATGGGAAACTGAGTGTGTGTGTATGGGTGGCTGGGAGGTGTGTGACTCTGTACATAGATGTGTGAGTAGTTGATTCACTATATGTATAGGTTCAAAAGTGCATGTGGAAACAGCTGTATGGGCGGTTGACTGTGCATGAGTGTATTAGTGAGTGAATGGATATCTCAGTGCTACATGTCAAAGTAAGTACATATGTAAAACACAGTACATGTGAGAGTTGACATATATAAATAACTGAGAATAAGAGCCAGTGAATGTGTGAGTGGCTGTATGGATCATTGTGAACATGTATCAGGGATTGTATAAGAGAGTAAAGTAAATATGTGTTAGTATATGTTTGAATAAGTAAGGTGTGTATAACTGTATAGTTGAGAAAATGGAGGTGTGATTGATTTTTTGCATAACTGACTAGGTGTGTGAGTAACTCCATGGATGAGTGACAGTCTGTGACTGTCTGTTTACACTGATTGTATCTAAGGTTATATTAGAGTCTGAAGAGGTTCATGGTATTATCACATGAATGATATCATCAGTGATGTGATCAGTCATGTCAAATGAGATGTTATCACTGATTTTATCAGTGATGTCATTTGAGATGTCATCAGTGATGTCATTTGAGATGTAATCAGTGATGTCATTTGAGATGTCATCAGTGATGTCATCAGTGATGTCACTAACCATGTCATGAATGATGTAATATGTGACATCATCAGCAGTGGATTGCGGGTGCGCGATATATAGTTAGTGGAACTAACTATTTATGAAATTTCAATGGTTTTGTGTGAGTAAAATAAGGTTTTGAAAAGGCTAATCCCTAACTATATATGGTCTATAACCAATGGGTTTTTCAGTGAATTTTCAAGGTTTTGTAAATGCAAATTCCTAACTATATATGGCCTATAACCTATGGTTTTTTCAGTGAATTTCATTGGTTTTTTAATAGCAAATATCAAAAGCTGTAAAATGTCAAGTACGTGATAGGTAAAAACTTTTTCGTGTTTATGCACGCTGATGTGCTTTGAACGCTGCCCTCCTCCCCTCTTTTCTCTTAGTAGTACTCTCTCTTTGCAGATAGTGAAGAGTAGTTAACGCAGGCCTTTACCCCCGTTGTAATCCGTCGTGCCTGCTTGTCTCTCCATTTGATTGATTGTTATCCAAGCATTTACTGTTTTACAATTGATTCTCTTTGGTTCATTCTCTATTTACAAACAAGCACAAAGTCGCAATACTCTGTTTAGTCTTTGCAGATAGTGAAAAATCGTGAAAAATTGTGTAAAAAAATAAAAGTAATCGAGCAAAATCAGTAGGCCACTAATTGGATCTCTTTTTGACCTCGCTAAAATAGAAACATTAGGAACAACCCTTCATGAGAAATACGAAAATAGTGAGATGAACTGAGCTCCACACCATGAGGGCTGCAAGACAGCTCGGCTCCGTCACCCACCCCGCCCAAAATAACGACAAACCCTATGCAAATATTAAAAATATAGACAACACACCAGCAAAGTAACAGGGTAAAACATTTTATTAAATAACTATTTACATTACGTTGGTTTATGAGATGATGTCAGTAGTGGACCGATGTGTGAATAGGTCGGAAGCAGCACAAGGCGCCAAGATCCGGATATCAAGTCCTGGATGTTGGGTGCCACAGTTCAGAGTTCTGAGTTTGAGCCTTTTTCAATGCCTGTGCTTTGTTGTTTCCCCTCCATCAAAAACAAAAAAAATATATAAAACTGTGCAAAAATACAAAAAAATCAAAAAATGTTTAGAAAAGCAGTGCTTGTAAGACTGTCTGAAGCTTATTTCCACCTACTGCAGCTTCACTATTCTCAAAGTAAGTGAGGGTCGTTTGTGGACCTGACTGCATTTGAAAACAATGTTATATGGTACCTCCCTAAACAGCTTGACGGAGGCCCCCGAGGGGCGGTGTGATGGCACGGACTCGGAGAAGACGCTTGGCTCCGACCCCCTCCCCAAGTCTTATAGCACTGGTGTAGCCTGAGATCGCCCCCGACATAGGCGGCCGGCTCCCGGGGTCCGGCGGAACTTTTTGCCTTTTGATGACTCTTCTATTCTGGACTTTGTCCCACAATCCGTTTGACCTGAAGACACGCTGTAGTGGGGCGCCCCTTTACCGTTTTAGTTGCCATTCCGCCCGCTTTTGCTACACTGTGCCTCTTCCGCCATTCAGCTGTTTACCGCCCGCTCTTGCGACTACAGCGTCTCGCTCACCATGTAGTTGAGTTGCTCCCGCTCTTGCGGTGCAGCGATAGGCGACTGCCACAGGACTCTCAAAATGGCGGCCGGCTCTTCGGTTTTGGGCCTGGTCCACTAAAATGGCCCTGGGACACCTTGGAACTCGGACGCTTCCCTGATAGGGCTTGGGTCCCATTCTCGAAAGCGTCCCCTCAGCCGTGAAGATTCTACAAAAGTCTTGGGGGCCCCCGACTCCCGCAGGCTTCTGATGGGGAGCGGCTGCCATGTCTGCTCGTGGAATGGCCACGACGGAGCTACGAGATGGTAGTGCTCTCATGCTGACGCCAGCTTTAGTCTGAAACATCCAGAAACACTATAGACTACCAATTCGATCAGTTCCGGTAGCGCCCCAACGTGACCCGGTAGAGAAGAACTTGCCCTCCCCTCTTTGACTGATGGTTCTTGTTGCCTGTCCCCTCTGTTGTCATTTAACAGAACTTTTTGGACTGCTGAAAGGGGTTGTGTTCCGAACGCTGGTTGGTGGAGACATTTTGACTATATTCTTGACCTACGTTGTCGCGTAATGCGTTATATGACACGCCGCGTTAGCGCACCCGGAAGTGATCCGGGGCGCGGCGCTCAGCGCGTAACGTAAGCATAACAGGTCATGTGACTTGTTAATAAAACTTTTCATTGGTTCATTTTACTTTTGTTATTTTAATGATGAAAAGCTTGGTCATATGACCTGAAAATTACGCTTTTTATTGATTTCGAACTTTTTTTTTTATAACATATATGTTATAATATTACAGGCTAATGTACTTTCCCGGAAAATTTACAACTGTCCTGCAAGTAAAATATATTCCTTTTTCGAGAAAAAGGGCGTTTCTTCGTTCCATGACGGAGCCGTTGAGTAAAAGAGACTCGGCCTGCTGTCTTAGTCGCCGATACGCCTGATTATCAGATTCTTATCGATCACTTTATGTTGCAGGAGTGGAAAACACAACTGCCCTTGACCATTTATCTTTACTGCGTTCCTACATATTATACCTTTTATCCGTCATGTAATTGGACTGCTTTATTTCACTTGCCTTTTACTGATTCTAAAACAGTGACTAAAAGTAAAAACTTTACCAATGTAAATACTACTACCATGTTTTGTTTTAAAAACCTTTATTGTGAAAATGTCAGTATACAAATACGGGCCTATAACCACGTGGGCCGGCCACGGAGCAAACTGAAATCGTATATGATGAGGAGACATTTACATTATAGAGGAACGTAACGAGCGAGCCATTAGGTTGCAAGAACTAAGATGTCTAACAGTTGCGGAATCGGTGGACGTACATTTTGTAATTAAAATACGACAGTGCCACTTACAAAAAAGTTATCTAGATATACATTTGCGTGCAAGTACCATGGGTGACGTTAATTCGAACTTTCAATAGTACAGTAATAAATAACACATCAGAACTTAATCTCAATAGGGATGTAGAAATATTCAATCAATTCTCGTCCCCGCCCGCCATGAGCATCAAAACTGCATTCATATCTCGTGATATCAAGGTTGTTCAACCAGTACACAACAAGGAGTTACGAGTCCCATTTATACCGGCGCCATTTTGGGCGAGGCCGGGCAGGTCCAAGATATAGTCAAAATGTCTCCACCAACCATCGGCCAGACCAGAACCCCTTTCGGCCCTTTATGCTACAAGATGGTGTCTTCCATTCAGAAAATATTGTTGGCAGCATTTTGAAAGGAAAGATAAACAGCCGTTTTCCTAGTGAGTCTCACATTGTTACATTTAGGAAGATTGTTGAAGAGTAATATGTGGAAAATCTGAAGCCATTTTTCTACAAATTCTCAATCAGCCTTGGATGGAAAAAAAAATCCTGAAGAATGTACAAACTGAAAACCAATTTTTGTCTGTATAGCATCAACAGCAACGCTTGAGTCAGCTTTGTGTCAAGCCGCCATTTTCATTCAATCAATAGCGTCCCCCTGCACACATTCAGGAACCTGGTTGTGTCTTCAGGTGAAACGGATTGTGGGACAAGAAGCAGAAAGGAAAAGGAAAAAAGTTCAGCCGGACCTCGGGAGCCGGCCGCCTATGTCATGGGCGATCTTTGGCCACACCAGGGCAATAGTGAAGCTGCAGCAGGTGCAAAAGAGCTTCAGACAGTCTTACAAGCACTGCTTTTCTAAACATTTTTTGATTTTTTGTATTTTTGCACAGTTTTATATTTTTTTTTGTTTTTGATGGAGGGGAAACAACAAAAAACAGGCATTGAAAAAGACTCAACAGTGCAGGGCGCCTTGTGCTGGTTCCGACCTATTCACACATCGGTCCACTACTGACATCACCTCATATGTCAGGGCCTGCTCCGCAGAATCCGATTGATGAACAAAGGGGTCCACCTCCTGATGTTACCAACACCCTGAATGTGTACACAGGGGGTTCGAACCATCAGGCGAGGGATAAATAATGAAAAGAGACCGGGGACGGGAAGGGGTCAGCAGGGACAAGGGATCTGAAACGACAGAGCATACGTTTATAACACCAATCAAATATCAAGGCTACTCTCAGTAATACTCTCTCAAACTCTGAATACCTTGCAGGGCTGTGCACTTTCCTCCAACAAGTTTAAATGAGATATCAGTTCAACTTCCTGAAAGGAAACACAATGGTTGACATAACATATAACACACAGGTGTAAGATCTAGCAGCAGTGTACCCTTTGTAATACACACCGTGTTATGCGGAGAAAGAACCTTTGTAATAGACCCCCCCCGGGTAAAATGACCTGTTCCTCTAAATTAGTCTTTGAGATAATGCACAAGTCTATCATCCGGATTTATTCTAAAAGAGTTTGTGGTATAATCCCCCACGTTGTCACTCCATTAAGCACAGTACTGTCCCTTGAATTCGCATATGATATCTTTAAGCCCAAAAGATGCGATAAGTTGGTGTACACCTATGTAGTAACAAGAGTCTTTTAAACCATATAACGGCAGTGTGTGGTTGCGACCACCACCACGCTCCGCTATTAGAATCTGATTCAGATCAAACAAAAACAACTAGCCGGCAGTAGGTAGTGGAATACCACTCTACTCCGGACATTGCAGGACAAGAAATGATCCTTCCACGGTAACTTGCAGCAGCCGCCGCCAAGCTCCGGGAACAGAAAACCCAGTAGAGCCGGGTTTGGAAATGGCACACACAAGACGGTGCTTTCCTTAGCCAAGGAAACAAAGTAGCAATTCTCACAATGCTGGCAAGCGCCCGTGAACAGGGCTCCCAGCTGATACAATGTTACAATGCCGGCAAGCGCCCGGACAGGGCTCCCAGCTGATACAATGTTACAAAGCCGGCAAGCGCCCGGACAGGGCTCCCAGCTGATACAATGTTGCAATACCTCAATGCCGGGAAATCGTGATCAGCGCTCTCACTTCACAAAACGCTGAAGCAGCTCGATAGACGCCGTCTTCTCCCAGGAACTCGAAAACACAAAGAAAGGACACAAAATTACGAGCAACTCTCTTCCTGGAAACACCTCCCTTATACTTCCTCCCTACAAGGATCATGGTAGATGTAGTTCCCTAAAGATTGGGTAGGCGCGGTGCTGCAGGAACCTGACATCATAAGCCAACGGGGCACCCCACGCTGACTTTCGGCGCAGCATTGTAGGATGGCCACACCAGTGCGGCAACTTGCTGGACACCACCTCGGTGCCATCCAGATCTCGGCGCGTTCGAGTCACTGTACCGCAAAAGTGACCGGAACTCAGCTGGACACGCCGTCTTTCGGCACAGCATTGTAGGATAGCCACACCAGTGCAGCAACTTGCTGGACACTAACTCGGTGCCATCCGGATCTCGGCGCGTTGTGCTGCCTTCGGCCTATTCGCACACCGGTCCGCTACTGACGCCGCCTCACGTGCCAACGGATTTTCTACGCTTTTTGTAGCCCTATGCCGCATAACAGGTCATGTGACTTGTTTATAAAACTTTTCATTGGTTCATTTTACTTTTGGTTTCCTAAAGATGGAAGGCTTGGTCATATGACCTAAAAATAACACTTTTCATTGGTTTAGAACATTTTTTTTTCCCAAACGATGAAAGCCCCACCTTGTTTCTGGATGATTCAGACTGAAGCTGGCGTCACCATGAGAGCACCACCATCTCGTGGCTCCGTCGTGGTCATTCCGCGAGCAATCATGGCAGCCGCTCCACACCGGAAGCCTGCAGGAGTCGAGGGCCCCCAAGACTTTTGTAGAATCTTCACGGCTGAGGGGACGCTTTCGAGAATGGAGCCCAAGCCCTAGCAGGCAAGCGTCCGAGTTCCAAGGTGTCCCAGGGCCATTTTAGTGGACCAGGCCCAAAACCGAAGAGCCGTCCGCCATTTTAAGAGTCCTGTGGGAGCCGCCTATCGCTGAACTGCAAGAGTGGGAGCAACTCAACTACATGGTGAGCGAGACGCTGTAGCCGCAAGAGCGGGCGCAACTCAGCTGGATGGCCGCCACCTGGGGAGGCCCGTTCACGCCGCCTCCCCCACGCCCCCCCCCGGGCCGCCCCACGCCAATTTTCGGAGCAGCATTGTAGGATACCAAAACCAGTGCAGCAGTTTACTGGACATCACCTGGGTGCCATCCACATCTCAGCGCGTTCTGCTGCCTTGGGACTATTCGCACAACAGACCGCTACTGACGAGGCCTCCCCCCGCACCACCCGGGACGCCCCACGCTGTTTTTCTGAGCTGCATTGTAGGATCCCAAAAACCAGTGCGGCACCCAGGTGACATCACCTGGGTGCCGTCCAGAACTCAGCACGTTGTGCTGCCTTGGGACTATTCGCACAAAAGACAGCTTCTGACCATTGTTGCTTTTTTTTGTCAAAAATGTTTAAATGTTTGTTACAGTTTTTGTTCCGTTCGTTATATTTAAAAGTTAATAAAGTTTTATAATCCCACTCTGTTGGAGTGCTATATATTTTTAAAAAATCGGGTGAATGGGGCCTTGAATCGGGTTATTGTCATGTGTGGGCTTTGCAAGTGTACTGCAACAGGATCGGACATTTCAAACTCAAATGCACGTTCTTTTTCTTACCTTTCCGAAGCATGGAGCGCAATAGCAGGCAGAGAAAGGGTGATGCAAGTGTTGAACACTGCCTGGCCTGGCAAGTTGCTGGCAGTGCCCCCCCCCCCGCCCGCTCCTGAAAGAGGACACACACACACCGCCGCCCCGAGTACTTCACAGATCTTTAAAAGACCATGCGCTTGTTCATGAGGCTTAAATGGTTTATCACCCCTTCTAGAACCCCTGCATCGACCCTCTGACGTTTCCTGGAAAAATTACCACGTAACACAATACCAAGCCTTGTCAGCTGAAACCCCCGAGGAATCGTGGGGCATATTATCAAGGGGGTTTATCTCTGCTTTTTTGGCTTTAAAAGCCAAGAAAGCGGAGATAAAATTATCTCCCTATTACCAAGCTGTCGCTAACACCAGTTAGTGACAGCTAAAAGGAGATAGCGACCATCTTGGGCCCCGCTTTGCATGTCAGTGATATTTATCACTAATGACATGCAAAGTGGGCGTGCCAAGATGTTAGCGACTGGAAACAGTCCCTAACATCGCTATCTCCTATTACCAACTTTTGGAGATATTCGCGCTAAGCGCGAATATCTCCAAAAGCTAACACCTGACCTGAGCAGTTCTTAGCCATGTTATCCAATGGGAGGTGGATAACATGGCTAAGAGCATTTGCTCGATAATGCATGAATATCGCTGACTTTTCAGCGATATTCATACATTGCGGCCGTTTTTTATCGCATTTGCGATAAACCTTGCTAATAGCAAGGTTTATCTGCGATAAAAATCGCCGATGTGCGGCGATAATTTTTGTCTCTAAACAAGTTAGAGACAAAAATTATCGCTAGTTGTTGGTAATATGCGCCCGAGTTTTTGCTTGCAGAAATCGGGAGGCGGGAGACTAGCACTGAAATCAGTAGTCTCACGCCTGAATCGGGAGGGTTGGCATGTCTGGATTCTCTACAGCTGGGGCCATAAACTACATCCGCAGGGCTAGGTGATAGCCTGGGACCGGCCTGGCATCTAAAATGGCTGCCGTGCACGACAAAATTGTGGCATTGGAAAAAAGGCAAGATGGCGCAGACAATGTTTATCAATAAGGATTCATTTATAACAAAATATTTTATCGCACTGACAAATTGGCGGTCAACACTTCCTGATTTCCATCGAATCGAACGTTAACAGACGTCACGCAGCAAAAAAAAAAAAAAGCTCACGCACAGCCGCTGGAAGACATGTATCAACATATATGAGCCTCCTCAGCCACCCTCAGAAAACATAAGGGATTAGGATACGTCTCCCGCACCCCCTTATACCTAGTAATTTAATTAAAACGAAACACAAAATGGCGAATTCCCGTTTCGCTACCAGTTTGCGACCCGGTTCGCGGCCCGTGAAGCGCTTCTACCGTGAAAAATAATTTTTTTTTTATTTTCCCCACGGGACCCTTTAATAACCCCAACAACATTCCTAGCCAATTTCAGCCGATTCCGTCCACAAACGCCAAAGTTATTAGACATAGAATTTTCAAAAGTTCCATAGACAAAAAATCCTAACTATATATACCTACTGGCGACACGCCAGTAGGTAATATATATATATATATATATATATATATATATATATATATATATATATATATATATATATATATATATATATATATATATATATATATATATATATATATATATATCGAATACCAGTCCAACTTTCACTTCTCAAAAGAGGCGCTGACTTTGTGCATCCATCAAAGTAGGAACGATTTTATTAATCCAATTATTACCTACTGGCGTGTCGCCAGTAGGTATATATAGTTAGGATTTTTTGTCTATGGAACTTTTGAAAATTCTATGTCTAATAACTTTGGCGTTTGTGGACGGAATCGGCTGAAATTTTCAGGAAAATGGCACATTTTGTTTCTGAGCAGCCCCTGAAAATTTAGGGGGGTTTCGTCAAGGGGGGGCCGAGAAAAAAGGGGGGTCCCAAAACGCGTTTTTCCCATGTTAATTTCCATAGGGCCTTTGGCCTCACTTTTAGCTCGAACGGCTGAATGGATTTGCACGAAACTTGGCAAAATTGTAGGGACTGTTAGCCCGATGTGCCTTTGCTAGGTCTCAATATATGTGCTCCAGTGGATTTTGAGAAATTAACGTTCAAAACAAGATATATATCTGTAACAGCGCTCCGGGCTGCGCTCCGGTCCGCTTACTTTTCGCGAAACGGAACTTTGCGATGCGAAGCTGATTGGCTCCCCGGTGTCTGTCAACATTCTAAACAGTCCGGAGCGGCCGCCATCTTATCTCTCGGTAGGATCGAGAGAGAAGAAGAGGTGAAAAACGAAGGGGGAATTTAATGAAAGGGGGCAAGGTATACCCCTCTTGACCCCCTAGGAATGTTGTTGGGGTTATTAAAGGGTCCCGTGGGGAAAAAAAAATATATATATATTTTTCACGGTAGAAGCGCTTCCCGGGCCGCGAACTGGGCCGCAAACTGGTAGCGAAACGGGAATTCGCCATTTTGTGCTTCGTTTTAATTAAATTACTAGGTATAAGGGGGTGCGGGAGACGTATCCTAATCCCTTATGTTTTCTGAGGGTGGCTGAGGAGGCTCATATATGTTGATACATGTCTTCCAGCGGCTGTGCGTGAGCTTTTTTTTTTTTTTGCTGCGTGACGTCTGTTAACGTTCGATTCGATGGAAATCAGGAAGTGTTGACCGCCAATTTGTCAGTGCGATAAAATATTTTGTTATAAATGAATCCTTATTGATAAACATTGTCTGCGCCATCTTGCCTTTTTTCCAATGCCACAATTTTGTCGTGCACGGCAGCCATTTTCGATGCCAGGCCGGTCCCAGGCTATCACCTAGCCCTGCGGATGTAGTTTATGGCCCCAGCTGTAGAGAATCCAGACATGCCAACCCTCCCGATTCAGGCGTGAGACTACTGATTTCAGTGCTAGTCTCCCGCCTCCCGATTTCTGCAAGCAAAAACCCGGTGGCATATTACCAACAACTAGCGATAATTTTTGTCTCTAACTTGTTTAGAGACAAAAATTATCGCCGCACATCGACGATTTTTATCGCAAATGCGATAAAAAACGGCCGCAATGCATGAATATCGCTGAAAAGTCAGCGATATTCATGCATTATCGAGCAAATGCTCTTAGCCATGTTATCCACCTCCCATTGGATAACATGGCTAAGAACTGCTCAGGTCAGGTGTTAGCTTTTGGAGATATTCGCGCTTAGCGCGAATATCTCCAAAAGTTGGTAATAGGAGATAGCGATGTTAGGGACTGTTTCCAGTCGCTAACATCTTGGCACGCCCACTTTGCATGTCATTAGTGATAAATTTCACTGACATGCAAAGCGGGGCCCAAGATGGTCGCTATCTCCTTTTAGCTGTCACTAACTGGTGTTAGCGACAGCTTGGTAATAGGGAGATAATTTTATCTCCGCTTTCTTGGCTTTTAAAGACAAAAAAGCGGAGATAAACCCCCTTGATAATATGCCCCACGATTCCTCGGGGGTTTCAGCTGACAAGGCTTGGTATTGTGTTACGTGGTAATTTTTCCAGGAAACGTCAGAGGGTCGATGCAGGGGTTCTAGAAGGGGTGATAAACCATTTAAGCCTCATGAACAAGCGCATGGTCTTTTAAAGATCTGTGAAGTATTCGGGCGGCGGTGTGTGTGTGTCCTCTTTCAGGAGCGGGCGGGGGGGGGGCACTGCCAGCAACTTGCCAGGCCAGGCAGTGTTCAACACTTGCATCACCCTTTCTCTGCCTGCTATTGCGCTCCATGCTTCGGAAAGGTAAGAAAAAGAACGTGCATTTGAGTTTGAAATGTCCGATCCTGTAGCAGTACACTTGCAAAGCCCACATATGACAATAACCCGATTCAAGGCCCCATTCACCCGATTTTTTAAAAATATATAGCACTCCAACAAAGTAGGATTATAAAACTTTATTAACTTTTAAATATAACGAACGGAACAAAAACTGTAAAAACATTTAAACATTTTTGACAAAAAAAAGCAACAATGGTCAGAAGCTGTCTTTTGTGCGAATAGTCCCAAGGCAGCACAACGTGCTGAGTTCTGGACGGCACCCAGGTGATGTCACCTGGGTGCCGCACTGGTTTTTGGGATCCTACAATGCAGCTCAGAAAAACAGCGTGGGGCTTCCCGGGTGGTGCGGAGGGAGGCCTCGTCAGTAGCGGTCTGTTGTGCGAATAGTCCCAAGGCAGCAGAACGCGCTGAGATGTGGATGGCACCCAGGTGATGTCCAGTAAACTCCCGCACCTGTTTTGGTATCCTACAATGCTGCTCCGAAAATTGGCGTGGGGCGGCCCGGGGGGGGCGTGGGGGAGGCGGCGTGAATGGGCCTCCCCAGGTGGCAGCCATCCAGCTGAGTTGCACCCGCTCTTGCGGCTACAGCGTCTCGCTCACCATGTTGTTGAGTTGCTCCCACTCTTGCAGTGCAGCGATAGGCGGCTGCCACAGGACTCTTAAAATGGCGGACGGCTCTTCGGTTTTGGGCCTGGTCCACTAAAATGGCCCTGGGACACCTTGGAACTCGGACGCTTGCCTGCTACGGCTTGGGCTCCATTCTCGAAAGCGTCCCCTCAGCCGTGAAGATTCTACAAAAGTCTTGGGGGCCCTCGACTCCTGCAGGTTTCCGGTGGGGAGCGGCTGCCATGATTGCTCGCGGAATGACCACGACGGAGCCACGAGATGGTGGTGCTCTCATGCTGACGCCAGCTTCAGTCTGAATCATCCAGAAACAAGGTGGGGCTTTCATCGTTTGGGAAAAAAAAATTCTAAACCAATGAAAAGTGTTATTTTTAGGTCATATGACCAAGCCTTCCATCTTTAGGAAACCAAAAGTAAAATGAACCAATGAAAAGTTTTATAAACAAGTCACATGACCTGTTATGCGGCATAGGGCTACAAAAAGCGTAGAAAATCCGTTGGCACGTGAGGCGGCGTCAGTAGCGGACCGATGTGCGAATCGGCCGAAGGCAGCACAACGCGCCGAGATCCGGATGGCACCGAGTTAGTGTCCAGCAAGTTGCTGCACTGGTGTGGCTATCCTACAATGCTGCGCCGAAAGTCGGCGTGGGGCGCCCCATTGGCCTGTGAGGTCGCGTCAGTCAGTGGGGGCTGTGCGTCTCCCCCAAGATGGAGGCTCCTCGGCTGCAGTGGAGCGCCCCTTAGCGTTTCACTCGCCGTCCAACTGAGTTGCGTCCGCACTTGCGGCTACAGTAGGCCGAAGGCAGCACAACGCGCCGAGATCCGGATGGCACCGAGGTGGTGTCCAGCAAATTGCCGCACTGGTGTGGCCATCCTACAATGCTGCGCCGAAAGACGGCGTGTCCAGCTGAGTTCCGGTCACTCTTGCGGTACAGTGACTGGAACGCGCCGAGATCCGGATGGCACCGAGGTGGTGTCCAGCAAGTTGCCGCACTGGTGTGGCCATCCTACAATGCTGCGCCGAAAGTCGGCGTGGGGTGCCCCTTTGGCTTATGAGGTGATGTCAGTAGTGGACCGATGTGTGAATAGGTCGGAACCAGCACAAGGCGCCAAGATCCGAATGGCAAGTCCTGGATGTTGAGTGCCATAGTTGAGAGTTCTGAGCAGTGCTTGTAAGACTGTCTGAAGCTTATTTGCACCTGCTGCAACTTCACTATTGCCCTGGTGTGGCCAAAGGTCGCACATGACATAGGCGGCCGGCTCCCGAGGTCCGGCGGAACTTTTTTCCTTTTCCTTTTTGCTTCTTGTCCCACAATCCGTTTCATCTGAAGACACGACCAGGTCCCTGAATGTGTGCAGGGGGACGCTATTGATTGAATGAAAATGGCGGCTTGACACAAAGCTGACTCAAGCGTTGCTGTTGATGCTATACAGACAAAAATTGGTTTTCAGTTTGTACATTCTTCAGGATTTTTTTTTTCATCCAAGGCTGATTGAGAGTTTGTAGAAAAATGGCTTCAGATTTTCCACATATTACTCTTCAACATTCTTCCTAAATGAAACAATGTGAGACTCACTAGGAGAACGGCTGTTTATCTTTCCTTTCAAAATGCTGCCAACAATATTTTCTGAATGGAAGACACCATCTTGTAGCATAAAGGGCCGAAAGGGGTTCTGGTCTGGCCGATGGTTGGTGGAGACATTTTGACTATATCTTGGACCTGCCCGGCCTCGCCCAAAATGGCGCCGGTATAAATGGGACTCGTAACTCCTTGTTGTGTACTGGTTGAACAACCTTGATATCACGAGATATGAATGCAGTTTTGATGCTCATGGCGGGCGGGGACGAGAATTGATTGAATATTTCGACATCCCTATTGATATTAAGTTCTGATGTGTTATTGATTACTGTACTATTGAAAGTTCGAATTAACGTCACCCATGGTACTTGCACGCAAATGTATATCTAGATAACTTTTTTGTAAGTGGCCCTGTCGTATTTTAATTACAAAATGTACGTCCACCGATTCCGCAACTGTTAGACACCTTAGTTCTTGCAACCTAATGGCTCGCTCGTTACGTTCCTCTATAATGTAAATGTCTCCTCATCATATACGATTTCAGTTTGCTCCGTGGCCGGCCCACGTGGTTATAGGCCCGTATTTGTATACTGACATTTTCACAATAAAGGTTTTTAAAACAAAACATGGTAGTAGTATTTACATTGGTAAAGTTTTTACTTTTAGTCACTGTTTTCGAATCAGTAAAAGGCAAGTGAAATAAAGCAGTCCAATTACATGACGGATAAAAGGTATAATATGTAGGAACGCAGTAAAGATAAATGGTCAAGGGCAGTTGTGTTTTCCACTCCTGTAACATAAAGTGATCGATAAGAATCTGATAATCAGGCGTATCGGCGACTAAGACAGCAGGCCGAGTCTCTTTTACTCAACGGCTCCGTCATGGAACGAAGAAACGCCCTTTTTCTCGAAAAAGGAATATATTTTACTTGCAGGACAGTTGTAAATTTTCCGGGAAAGTACATTAGCCTGGAATATTATAACATATATGTTTTTTTTAAAAAAGTTCGAAATCAATAAAAAGCGTATTTTTTAGGTCATATGACCAAGCTTTTCATTATTAAAATAACAAAAGTAAAATGAACCAATAAAAAGTGTTATTAACAAGTCACATGACCTGTTATGCTTACGTTACGCGATGCGCGCCGCGCCCCGGATCACTTCCGGGTGCGCTAACGCGGCGTGTCATATAACGCATTACGCGACAACGTAGGTCAAGAATATAGTCAAAATGTCTCCACCAACCAGCGTTCGGAACACAACCCCTTTCAGCAGTCCAAAAAGTTCTGTAAAATGACAACAGAGGGGACAGGCAACAAGAACCATCAGTCAAAGAGGGGAGGGCAAGTTCTTCTCTACCGGGTCATGTTGGGGCGCTACCGGAACTGATCGAATTGGTAGTCTACAGTGTTTCTGGATGTTTCAGACTAAAGCTGGCGTCAGCATGAGAGCACTACCATCTCGTAGGTCCGTCGTGGCCATTCCACGAGCAAACATGGCAGCCGCTCCCCACCAGAAGCCTGCGGGAGTCGGGGGCCCTCAAGACTTTTGTAGAATCTTCACGGCTGAGGGGACGCTTTCGAGAATGGGACCCAAGCCCTATCAGGGAAGCGTCCGAGTTCCAAGGTGTCCCAGGGCCATTTTCGTGGACCATGCCCAAATCTGAAGAGCCGGCCGCCATTTTGAGAGTCCTGTGGCAGTCGCTTATCGTTGCATCGCAAGAGCGGGAGCAACTCAACTACATGGTGAGCGAGACGCTGTAGCCGCAAGAGCGGGCGATAAACAGCTGAATGGCGGAAGAGGCACAGTGTAGCAAAAGCGGGCGGAATGGCAACTAAAACGGTAAAGGGGCGCCCCACTACAGCGTGTCTTCAGGTCAAACGGATTATGGGACAAGGTCCAGAATAGAAGAGTCATCAAAAGGCCAAAAGTTCCGCCGGACCCCGGGAGCCGGCCGCCTATGTCGAGGGCGATCTCAGACTACACCAGTACTATAAGACTTGGGGAGGGGGTCGGAGCCAAGCGTCTTCTCCGAGTCCGTGCCATCACACCGCACCTCGGGGGCCTCCGTCAAGCGGTTTAGGGAGGTACCATATAACATTGTTTTCAAATGCAGTCAGGTCCACAAACGACCCTCACTTACTTTGAGAATAGTGAAGCTGCAGTAGGGGGAAATAAGCTTCAGACAGTGTTACAAGCGCTGCTCAGAACTCTGAACTATGGCACCCAACATCCAGGACTTGCCATCCGGATCTTGGCGCCTTGTGCTGCTTCCGACCTATTCACACATCGGTCCACTACTGACATCATCTCATAAACCAACGTAATGTAAATAGTTATTTAATAAAATGTTTTACCCTGTTACTTTGCTGGTGTGTTGTCTATATTTTTAATATTTGCATAGGGTTTGTCGTTATTTTGGGCGGGGTGGGTGACGGAGCCGAGCTGTCTTGCAGCCCTCATGGTGTGGAGCTCAGTTCATCTCACTATTTTCGTATTTCTCATGAAGGGTTGTTCCTAATATTTCTATTTTAGCGAGGTCAAAAAGAGATCCAATTAGTGGCCTACTGATTTTGCTCGATTACTTTTATTTTTTTACACGATTTTTCACGATTTTTCACTATCTGCAAAGACTAAACAGAGTATTGCGACTTTGTGCTTGTTTGTAAATAGAGAATGAACCAAAGAGAATCAATTGTAAAACAGTAAATGCTTGGATAACAATCAATCAAATGGAGAGACAAGCAGGCACGACGGATTACAACGGGGGTAAAGGCCTGCGTTAACTACTCTTCACTATCTGCAAAGAGAGAGTACTACTAAGAGAAAAGAGGGGAGGGGGGCAGCGTTCAAAGCACATCAGCGTGCATAAACACGAAATTTTTTTTACCTATCACGTACTTGACATTTTACAGCTTTTGATATTTGCTATTAAAAAACCAATGAAATTCACTGAAAAAACCATAGGTTATAGGCCATATATAGTTAGGAACTTGCATTTACAAAACCTTGAAAATTCACTGAAAAAACCATTGGTTATAGACCATATATAGTTAGGGATTAGCCTTTTCAAAACCTTATTTTACTCACACAAAACCATTGAAATTTCATATATAGTTAGTTCCACTAACTATATATCGCGCACCCGCAATCCACTGCTGATGATGTCACATATTACATCATTCATGACATGGTTAGTGACATCACTGATGACATCACTGATGACATCTCAAATGACATCACTGATGACATCTCAAATGACATCACTGATAAAATCACTGATAACATCTCATTTGACATGACTGATCACATCACTGATGATATCATTCATGTGATAATACCATGAACCTCTTCAGACTCTAATATAACCTTAGATACAATCAGTGTAAACAGACAGTCACAGACTGTCACTCATCCATGGAGTTACTCACACACCTAGTCAGTTATGCAAAAAATCAATCACACCTCCATTTTCTCAACTATACAGTTATACACACCTTACTTATTCAAACATATACTAACACATATTTACTTTACTCTCTTATACAATCCCTGATACATGTTCACAATGATCCATACAGCCACTCACACATTCACTGGCTCTTATGCACAGTTATTTATATATGTCAACTCTCACAGGTACTGTGTTTTACATATGTACTTACTTTGACATGTAGCACTGAGATATCCATTCACTCACTAATACACTCATGCACAGTCAACCGCCCATACAGCTGTTTCCACATGCACTTTTGAACCCATACATATAGTGAATCAACTACTCACACATCTATGTACAGAGTCACACACCTCCTAGCCACCCATACACACACACTCAGTTTCCCATACAAATACTTGGACAACCACTGAATAACCCATACAGTTACTCATATAGCTACTGATCAACACATGCAGCAGTTTGTAGAACAACAGATATAATGATGCACAAATTAAGACAGTTTAGTCACTAACCCATGCACTCAGTGAGACACATTTAATCACTCTCTCATACAGTCAGTCATGCACCTACTAAATCCTTCATCCAGACACTTATACATCCACTCATTCTTCAATATGTAAGACATATTTTAACTTTACAGAAACATACAGTCACTGGATGTTGTCATCAGTGATGTCATCAGTGATGTCATTTGAGATGTCATCAGTGATGTCATCAGTGATGTCACTAACCATGTCATGAATTATGTAATATGTGACATCATCAGCAGTGGATTGCGGGTGCGCGATATATAGTTAGTGGAACTAACTATATATGAAATTTCAATGGTTTTGTGTGAGTAAAATAAGGTTTTGAAAAGGCTAATCCCTAACTATATATGGTCTATAACCAATGGTTTTTTCAGTGAATATATATATATATATATATTACCTACTGGCGGTCGCCAGTAGGTAGTTATAGTTAGGATCTACTTTCCATAGGAAATCTGCAACATTCTATTGGGAATAACTTTGGCGCCGGTGGACGAATCTTCGTGAATTTCTCAAAGAAGGTGGCCCGCTCCGCTCCGCTCCTTCCCTAAAAATGTGGGGGGGATTCGTCAAGCGGGGGCCGAGATAAAAGGGGGTCCCAAAACGTGTTTTCTCCATGTTAATTTCCATAGGGCGGTCGAACTCACTTTTAGCCCGAACGGCTGAATGGATTTCCACCAAACTTGGCAAAATTGTAGGGACTGGTAGCCCGATGTGCCTTTGCTATGTCTCAAGATATGTGCTCCAGTAGATTTTGAATAATTTAGGTTAAAAAAAATATATATCTATAAGCGCGCCGCGGTACGCGCACCAGGGAGCGCAGCGGGCGCCACACGCGAGGTGCGCACGGAAAGCTGATTGGCTCTCGGGTGTCTGTAAACATTCGAAACAGTCCGGAACGGCCGCCATCTTGTGTCTCGGTAGGATAGAGACACAAGAGGTGGAAAAAAAAGGGGGAAATGATCATAAGGGGCAGGGTAGACCCCCCCTGACCCCCTAGGTTTGATGTGCGGGACATAGAAGGGCCCCGGCGCTGAAAATAAAAAAATAAAAATTCGATTTTCGCGGGGGGAGCGACCGGTACGTGCCCCGGTACGCGCACCGGGGAGCGTACCGTGGAGAAAAAAGCATGACAGAGTTTCCCAAAGAAGTTGCTTTTTTTATACATTAGAGGTAGTTCTAAAAAGAACTGTTGTTTTTATTCTTTTTGTTGTTTTATATTTTTTTATTGTTTTTTGAACATTTGTTTACTTTTTTTGAATTTTCTGAACAGTTTTATATTTTTTTTGTATTTTTTAAGGGGTGAAACAAAAAACAGGGAATTCTAAAGGGCTCAACAGGAGCAAAAAAAAAGCGGAAAAAATTAATGTTTCCTTGGGCACTTGTGGTTATCCCAAGCACGGTTAATAAGTGTGATGCATTTCTCTCCATAGCTTATTGTTTGTCCACAAAAAATACAAACCATTTTAAAATTGGAAAACTTGGTATGTATGGTGGAGCACATCTCCCTAACTTCCGGTCCCAATGGGGTGGAAACATTAGTTTGGGAGGTGCTGGCAGAAGATTGGACAGGGTTTCTGGCCAGTTCCCTGACCTCTGCCATAGCATAGTTATTTGGATGCTTCCGTTGCATATGCCTGATCATGGTGTGGTTGCCAAAGGAGTATTTTTTGTTGGGATTCCCCCTAGACAGCTCCTGATGACATATTAAGCAGGTTGCCTTAGGCGCATTTACATTTTTTTTGTCGTTGGGGATTGAAAAAAACTGCCAGATGATGTGCTCTTTAGGTTTGTAGGTGATATTGTCCTCTGGGACGAATCTCCTCTCCTCCTCTTCCTCATCCTCCTCCTCTTCTTGATCTCCACCACTGTAAAGTTGTGGTGGTCCTTGTGGTGGTGGTGGTGGTCCAGAAGATCCAGCAGCTGCAGCTAATGTAGCCATTTTCTACTGAAATAGCTGCAGGTCTTCCTCTCTCAAAGCACAAAGGTAGAATGAGGAAATAAGGTGGGGTCTTTCATCATTTGGAAAAGAAAACTGTTCTGAACCAATGAAAAGTGTTATTTTTAGGTCACCTGACCTGGCCTTACATCATTAGGAAACCAAAAGTGAAATGAACCAATAAAAAGTTTTATTTTCAGGTCACATGACCCGACGCGCTGACACTACGCCCGTAGTCGCGCCCCGGAGCGCGCCCGGGAGCGCGTAGCGTAAGCGCGTCAGGACGTTGCTCGATCATATGCGCTCGCGTGCTCCCAGGTGCGCTTACGCAGTGCGTCATATGATGCATCACGCAGTTACGCGAAACGTCACGATGTTGTTTTCGTACGCGACAATAGCGCTAATGGGACGCTCACCGGGGCGCGCCAAAGCACTGCGCTTACCCGTGCGTTCACCGGTACGCGCCCCGGGAGCGCTCTGAGGCAAAAAATAAATATTACATAATTATACAATATAAAATTTGTTATAAAAATTTTTACTTTTTATACCTGTAGAGAAATGCTATTAAAAAACCATTGAAATTCACTGAAAAAAACATAGGTTTCACACCAGTTATAGTTAGGAATTAGCATTTAAAAACCAGTTATAGTTAGATGGAAATTTTACTGACATAAAACCATTGAAATTCCCACGTTATAGTTAGTTGGACTCACTATAACTTGCGCGTGTAATGCACTGCTGATGACATCACATATTACATCACTCATGACATGGTCAGTGATATCACTCATGACATCACTGACTCAATATATCACTTTTTAAATGCTTAAGCAATCCTATCTATAGAGCTCCATGGATGCGTTTATTCTAGCACAAAGAACCTTTGATATGTCAAAATCAAAGACGAAAGACAGCCGCAAAGGAGAAATGTTGTTACCGTAAGGGTAGACCCAATTAGAGTCCCTGGGACCTGGGTATTTAACAGTATAGTATGGGAGTGGTCCCAGTACAAAATTATTTACAATGAGCACAACATACAACGAAATCAAAAAGGCAATAAATGTAGTTCACTGTTATTTAATCACAATGAACACACAATGGAATCAGAACAACATTTGGATGAACAGAGTGCCCCAAGTGAAGAAGGGAGGGTTTGAGGTTCAAGTGATGATTGTGCAAGTGGACAGGTATAGAGCAAAGGTTAAAGTAAAATACAGATCTCGTGATCCTCATCTGAAAACCCATAAATGGCTTTACTTGAAGCAACACAAAAACAAACAATGTTATGAAATTACAAAGCCATGCTTAAAAACAGTCTCAGTTTCAAATCACTGATACGTAAGCTGGCAAGTCCAGAAGATGTTGCCGTTTCAACCCCACAGGGTTGTAGGGTTCTCAAAACCTTACGGGGGTCTTCCTCAGGACAGGGAGGAGTGGAGGGTGTGGGGGCACCTAGGATTAAAAACGGAGGGACTTAGTAGTCATATACAAAATGGAAATCAGGATTTAAAAACTTATATGAGTGACTAGGATTACTTTGCACAAAGCTCACAGTGGGGGAATCATAGGAAATGGGCGCTTAGGCTCCAAAACAAATGAGAGCGGAGGGAGAACACAGCACCTGAAGTACATAATACAGATTATCAGCAGGGCCATACTCGAAACTACATCTCAGTAAAATGTGGGCCAGAAATGCATGGCAGTAGCCCAAGACACAACTTACTCAAGGGGATAGTCACTTGTATGTCCCTTCAAACCATCAATACAAAAGGCCACCTTACTTGACTTGCCCAACCATATGAATCTGTAAGAACAAAAATGACAGGATCTATTCAAAGTAAGAAAGAATAAAAGTAAACACCCACAGGACCGACAACCCAATGGGTTGCCCGACCAGGTATTACCTTAAGACGAAGAAGAGAGGTCGTCCGGTTGGGATTCGCCACCTGGAAGGTAAAGGGCAAAATGTTCTGAGGCTGGGCACAAAGGTGAAAGAACTGGGGCCTAAGTAGTCAGTATTGTGAGTAGACGTGCTGGCGCCACTTACCAGAGTCCGCCATTGGCTGCTTCGACCAAGGAAAGGGAAGCGGAGGTGTAACGAGGCAGCTCTTATACGTAGCATAGCGCCATGCGTGCACGTAGTCCTACGGTGTCCGCCGCCGGTAACTAAGGAAACGTGAGTCCCGGAGCAGAAAAAGGGAGGAAAGGCTCGACCGGGATTCTTGAGGGAACAGTGTCAGTGACTAGAACGCCAACTTAATGGAGTAGCATAAACAAGAGATACTGAGTTGGTTCCATACCACAAACTGTCCGGGTGGCAAAAAAGCAGTCTATTAATAAAAATGGGCATTGACCTCTCACATATGGGGAGAAGAAAAACCTGACAAATCAATCATTAGGCAATAGTGACATAGGTATATAAGCACAGCATGTCCACGTGCAAAGGTGTCACTGATACCAGATTGTCACATAACTCTCAGATAGGAGGATAAGAAATGTGTCAAATGCCATAGCATACCATAGGTTGAAACATGTCAAAAACGAAAGGTTAAAGTAGGTGCCACGTACCTCTTGCACAGGAGGGTAAAGGTGTCAGATGAGTAAAACGAAGTAGTCAGGATCCGCGAGGCTACGAAACATATTCGTATGGCAATGAAGATGCCTGACGTGTACCTCTTACACAGAAGGGTAAGGTGTCAGGAAAGGCACTCAAATTGGCGCAGGTGTTGAATAACAGATATGTACACTGTACCCTCATACGCTGTTAAGTGCAAGGAGCGTCCCTAGTGGAACATTTCACAATGGGCAAACATGGTCCTGATGATTTACAGTGGTTGGTTTTGGGGAAAACGACCCTGGGACCTAGAGGGTCTTAGGTTGTATCCTGAACATCAGAGAATGCAAGTGGATGTCCCTTCTGGACTCTATACTAAATGGTCTCATTGAGGTCGATAGCAGTCATGCTTGTTTAGCAAACCCTGATTAAAGAAAAAGGAGTGACCCTGTCTCCCTCAGAACCTTGGTAATTATGGTTAAGTACAATAGTGGTTCTGTTGGGTAAGGCAAATCACTTTGAAAATGCTAATAAATGCAACTCAAACGTTTAGAAAATCTCTGAAACACATATGCAATGAGGAAATAAATACTCAAGCAATCTACTGAATCAGAATTCATTCATGTTACATCCGAATAATTTCATTGAATGGTAACATTAGATTCATAAAGAAAGACCGTCAAACACAAGTGAAAATTATGTGACAATTGGTGAAAAGTGATCGGTGCATGAAGCAATGTATAGTGAAATCAAGTAATATATATATATATTACCTACTGGCGGTCGCCAGTAGGTATATATAGTTAGGATTTTTTCTCTATGGGATTTTTGAAAATTCTATGTCTAATAACTTTGGCGTTTGTGGACGGAATTGGCTGAAATTTTCAGGAAAATGGAACATTTTGTTTCTGAGCAGCTCCTGACAATTTGGGGGGGTTTCATCAAGGGGGTGCCGAGAAAAAAGGGGGGTCCCAAAACGCGTTTTTCCCATGTTAATTTCCATAGGGCGGTTGGCCTCACTTTTAGCTCGAACGGCTGAATGGATTTGCACGAAACTTGGCAAAATTGTAGGGACTGTTAGCCCGATGTGCCTTTGCTAGGTCTCAATATATGTGCTCCAGTGGATTTTGAGTAATTTAGGTTCAAAAAAAGATATATATCTGGGCGGAGCCTAACCACACATCTGATCTGATTGGCTGTCAGCACTTCATCCAAGAAGTGTTGGCAGCCATCTTGGGACCACTATACATGATAGCACCTCATTAAAAAGCATTGTAATTAATAGAGGGTTTTAGGACTTTAGTTACATTATAAATCATTTGTTGATGGTACCATACTCGTTTTAGGAATTGTGGTGGGTTCTAAGGTGATTTTACCATGTGAAAAAACCTTCTGCTGTGATATCATGAATATTGTTTGAAAGAAAACTAATATCTCATGATTTTCCCACAGTGGTTTGGAAGGGGATCTATAAGCTAAACTGAAAGCATATTTTCTGTAAATTCACATTATCTTTCTCTGTCATGTGAAAATGAAGTCTGACATTCTCAGTAAAACATGTACATCCAACAAGGACAGAGACTGTCAGTTGATTCCTTTGTGTTCTACTGCAGCCTCCTAGAGTGTTCTAAAGAACAACTAGAGCGCTAACAGTCCTACTTATTACAAAGGTATGGCACACCTGAAGCCATCTTGATTGGAATAAAGTGGTAACTCTTAAAACATTTAATTTAAAAAGAAACAACATGAGGGGGTATATTTTGCCATAGAAAGTATGATTAGTGCTGCAGAATGAAAAATTAGGGCACATTTTGAGTGACTTCTCAAATCCTTTTCTATTTCATTAAAACATTCTGACATGCAGTCTCCCAAAATGGCCACCAGAGACAAAAGAGCCCAAATGTAGCCCAAATATCACCCAGATGTAGCCCAAGTATAGCCCAATGACAGAATGTCCCAGAGTGTTCTAAAGAACAACTAGAGCGCTAACAGTCCTACTTATTACAAAGGTATGGCACACCTGAAGCCATCTTGATTGGAATAAAGTGGTAACTCTTAAAACATTTAATTTAAAAAGAAACAACATGAGGGGGTATATTTTGCCATAGAAAGTATGATTAGTGCTGCAGAATGAAAAATTAGGGCACATTTTGAGTGACTTCTCAAATCCTTTTCTATTTCATTAAAACATTCTGACATGCAGTCTCCCAAAATGGCCACCAGAGACAAAAGAGCCCAAATGTAGCCCAAATATCACCCAGATGTAGCCCAAGTATAGCCCAATGACAGAATGTCCCAGAGTGTTCTAAAGAACAACTAGAGCGCTAACAGTCCTACTTATTACAAAGGTATAGCACACCTGGAGCCATCGTGATGGGAATAAAGTGGTAACTCTTAAAACATTTAATTTAAAAAGGAACAAAATGAGGGGGTATATTATGCAATAGAAGGAATTATTAGTGCTGCAGAAAGAAAAATTAGGGCACATTTTGAGTGACTTTTCAAATCCTCTTCTATTTCATTAAAACATTCTGACATGCAGTCTCCCAAAATGGCCACCAGAGACAAAAGAGCCCAAATGTAGCCCAAATATCACCCAGATGTAGCCCAAGTATAGCCCAATGACAGAATGTCCCAGAGTGTTCTAAAGAACAACTAGAGCGCTAACAGTCCTACTTATTACAAAGGTATGGCACACCTGAAGCCATCTTGATTGGAATAAAGTGGTAACTCTTAAAACATTTAATTTAAAAAGGAACAAAATGAGGGGGTATATTTTGCCATATGAATTATGATTAGTGCTGCAGAAAGAAAAATTAGGGCACATTTTGAGTGACTTCTCAAACCCTCTTCAATTTCATTAAAAAAATTCTGACATGCAGACTGAAACATGCACTTTGAATACCAGCAGCAGACGTCCTTGGTGAGCAGTAGCTTTACTACAGTGATCTAATGTGCAACTAGAGTGCTAACATTCAGAATTTATGGCAAATGTGTGACACATCTGAATGCCTTCTTGATGGAACCAAAGTAAACAAGCATTGAAAATGCAATAGATCTCGCCCTCGTTTAAGTTAAAGCCATTCTGTTTGTAATGAGGTGGCTTTTTAGCTTTGCTTTTATTAGTGTTTTTTCAACTTTCATGTAAATAACATGCATCTGTATGCATATAAGTATATGTATGCATGCATTTATGTTTGTATTTATATAGATATACAGATGATATATGTTTATATATGTATGTATATATATATATTCACTGAAAAAACCATAGGTTATAGACCATATATAGTTAGGAATTAGCATTTACAAAACCTTGAAAATTCACTGAAAAAACCATAGGTTATAGACCATATATAGTTAGGAATTAGCATTTACAAAACCTTGAAAATTCACTGAAAAAACCATAGGTTATAGACCATATATAGTTAGGAATTCGCATTTACAAAACCTTATTTTACTCACACAAAACCATTGAAATTCCATATATAGTTAGTTGCACTAACTATATATCGCGCACCCGCAATCCACTGCTGATGATGTCACATATTACATCATTCATGACATGGTCAGTGACATCACTGATGACATCACTGATGACATCTCAAATGACATCACTGATGACATCACTGATGACAACATCCAGTGACTGTATGTTTCTGTAAAGTTAAAATATGTCTTACATATTGAAGAATGAGTGGATGTATAAGTGTCTGGATGAAGGATTTAGTAGGTGCATGACTGACTGTATGAGTGAGTGATTAAATGTGTCTCACTGAGTGCATGGGTTAGTGACTAAACTGTCTTAATTTGTGCATCATTATGTCTGTTGTTCTGTAAACTGTTGCATGTGTTGATAAGTAGCTATATGAGTAACTATATGGGTTATTGATTGGTTGCCCAAGTATTTGTATGGGAGACTGAGTGTGTGTGTGGGTGGCTGGGAGGTGTATGACTCTGTGCATAGATGTGTGAGCAGTTGATTCACTAGATGTATGGTTTCAAAAGTGCATGTGGAAACAGCTGTATGGGCGGTTGACTGTGTGCATGAGTGTATTGGTGAGTGAATGGATATCTCAGTGCTACATGTCAAAGTAAGTACATATGTAAAACACAGTACATGTCAGAGTTGACATATATAAATAACTGTGCATAAGAGCCAGTGAATGTGTGAGTGGCTGTATGGATCATTGTGAACTTGTATCAGGGATTGTATAAGAGAGTAAATATGTGTTAGTATATGTTTGAATAAGTAAAGTTTGTATAACTGTATAGTTGAGGAAATGGAGGTGTGATTTATTCTTTGCATGACTGACTAGGTGTGTGAGTAACTCCATGGATGAGTGACAGTCTGTGAGTGTCTGTTTACACTGATTGTATCTAAGGTTATATTAGAGTCTGAAGAGGTTCATCGTATTATCACATGAATGATATCATCAGTGATGTGATCAGTAATGTCAAATGAGATGTCATCAGTGATGTCATCAGTGATGTCATTTGAGATGTCATCAGTGATGTCATTTGAGATGTCATCAGTGATGTCATCAGTGATGTCACTGACCATGTCATGAATGATGTAATATGTGACATCATCAGCAGTGGATTGCGGGTGCGCGATATATAGTTAGTGCAACTAACTATATATGGAATTTCAATGGTTTTGTGTGAGTAAAATAAGGTTTTGTAAATGCGAATTCCTAACTATATATGGTCTATAACCTATGGTTTTTTCAGTGAATATATATATATACAATTATATACAAGGGTTAAATTGGCCAGAATCTATTTCACAACCAAGGAGTCATAGTTTTCATGTAATGGCTCCTGGAGTTTCTGGACCACAGTGACCCTGGGCCTAATGGAAGCAAGCAAGGCAAACTGGGTGCAGGCCTGAGCACACTGCCTGGCTTCAAAATGGCTCCTTGACCCCCAGCCACATGGCCAGGCCCTGCCTGGACCCGGCCTCAAAATGGCCCCCACTCACATGGCCAGGCCCCAACACCACCTCAAAAAAAGGCGAAAAACACACAAAAATCACCACAATCCAATGCCATCCATGCCCTCAATGATGTTTAAAATAAAGACGCCCCACAGAAAGACTTGGTCCATGCACCACTCACTGCCCCATGGCCTAATGGAAGAAAGCAAGGCAAACTGGGTGCAGGCCTGAGCACACTGCCTGGCTTCAAAATGGCTCCTTGACCCCCAGCCATATGGTCAGGCAATGCCTGGACCAGGACTCAAAATGGCCCCCAGACCACCCCAAAAAGTAAAAAAACACACAAAAATCACCACAATCCAATGCCATCCATGCCCTCAATGATGTTTAAATTCAAGACGCCCCACAGAAAAACTTGGTCCATGCACCACTCACTACCCCTAGGCCTAATGGAAGAAAGCAAGGTAAACTGGGTGCAGACCTGAGCACACTGCCTGGCTTCAAAATGGCTCCTTGACCCCCGAAACGTCGACGCTCACCTGTGGTCCAGAAACTCCAGGAGCCACTACATGAACACTATGACTCCTTGGACATCCCTCGCCAAGATCACATCACCGGACACCTAAAAGACCTCCACTGGCGTCCCGTCAACAAGAGAATTACATTCCGTCTTCTCACCCACGCACACAAAGCCCTCTACAAACTAGGACCAGATGCCTCAACACTCGACTGTCCTTCTACACACCCACCCGCCAACTTAGATCGTCCAATCAAGCCCTCGCCGCAGTCCCGCGCATCCAAAAATCCACCATGGGTGGCAGATCCTTCTCCTTCCTGGCAGCCAAGACCTGGAACTCACTCCCCACTCACCTCCGCCTCACTCAAAACCACATCTCCTTCAGAAAAGAACTTAAAACCTGGCTATTCGACAAAAATTGAACCCCCCTTCCCCTTCCCCAAGCGCCTTGAGACCCTCTGGGTGAGTAGTGCGCTATATAAATCCCTGAACCTGAACCTGAACCAGTGTTGTAATATCCTGATTTTTATTTTTCGCTGGGTCTGGCTAATGTAGATTAGGTCACAGGGGCACAGGATCCCAGAGATGACATTGCAGGTGTTGCAGTTGGTGTATGACTTAAGGTGGATCGTATACTGTTTATAGTTTAATTGTTTAGTCTGCATTGTGGTGGCATGTGCCTTACACTGACCACATCTCTAATGCTCCAGCATGGGTTGCTGGTTACACAAGGATTGCAGAGTTGGAGTATCTGGGTTGTCTAGAAATGATCAGACAATGTGATCTTTGATACTTTTAGCCTTCTTGTATGAGTGCATAGGTAGGGTCTCCTGTTGCATGTCATCCGATATCAGGTCCCAATGTTCGTTAATTACCTTTTTGAAGGTATTACTCTTGGTTGAGAAGGTTTTGACACATATCATCCTCTGTGTCGTGATGCCCCCTTTCTGTTTGGGTTGCTGTAAAGTTTCACAAGGGTTAAACCAAACCCGTTTTCTTGCTTTTTTAATTAACACACAGGCAAGGGGTCATCCTTCACAAAGGACTTCACCACTGAACTGGGCAGTCTTACACCAGCACACAACAAACATCATAGGTGCATAGTCACGTCCTAGTACAAGAATGAAGAAAGTGCATGGTGCTGACAGTGCTCATTGGTGCTGAAAAGTCCAGGACACTAGGTAGGTAGAAGCGTCCTTTATTTGGCTATTGACACCAATTCCCCTAGGCATCAACTGTCACACCAGGAATTCTCCTCACCTCAACATTCCCCAGCCCAACATTCCAAACACCCACAAGAATCAACAAATTACTGCATTCTTCATGGAAATTTGAATTTTGAATTTTTAGTTATTTGTAAAGCGCGCATTCACTGAGCAGTTTCTTGGCGCTATAGGATTTCAGGACTGAGGAGGACAACAGGGACTATGGACTGAAAGCTTGCTGGAATAGGAAGGTTTTTAGAGCTTTACGAAACTCCAAGTAGGAGGGGGAGGAACTGAGGGGAAGGAGAAGGGAGTTCCAAAAGGTAGGTGCGAGTACTGAAAATGTCTGACCTCCGGAACTTTTTTTCTTGAACCGGGGAATGACTAGCAAAGATTTGGCCGTGGAACGTAGGTCTCTAGCAGGGCAGTAGTTGATGATGGCGGAATTGATGTACGCAGGGGCAGTGCCTGCCCGGGCTTGGAAGGTAAGGTAGCCTAGTTTGAAAAGGGCTCTTTGTTTGATTGGTAGCCAGTGAAGGTTGATGAGGAGGGGGGAGGAGTGGTGATATTTCGGTAGGCCATACACCAGGCGAGCTGCCTGGTTCTGCACCGTCTGAAGACGTTGAAGTGCATAGGCGGGGACGCCATTAAAAATGATGTTCCTGTAGTCGATCTTGGATAAGACCATGGCCATCCCAATCAGCTTGAGTGCTGAGGGAGAGAAAAACTGGGACACTTTCCTGATTATACGTAAGGTGAAAAAGCAAGAAGAAACAATAGTGCTAATGTGGGTGTGAAGTGTCAGATGGTGGTTGAGCATGATTCCAAGGGTCTTAACAGAATGGGAAGGAGTGGGAGGGGGACCAAAGGAAGAGGGCCAAAAGGAAGGTGACCAGGGATTGCTGCCACCTCCAGTCAGAATCAGCTCTGTTTTATCCGGGTTGAGTTTGAGATGGTTTGCATTCATCCAAGCCCGGATAAACAGCAGGACAGACTGGAAGCGGGAGGCTCCTAAAGAGGGGTCGGAAAAATAAAAAATGAGTTGGAGGTCGTCAGCATAATTGTAAACTGTGACCTCCATTTGTTGAAGTGCAAAAATGAGAGGAAAAATATAAAGATTAAATAAAAGAGGGGAAAGAGAAGAGCCCTGGGGAACCCTGCATTTCACCCTGCTAGGTGGGGCCAAAAATTCGGCAAGGTGTACCGCCTGAGTGCTCCCCTCCAGGAAGGATCAAATCCAGGTAAGAGCCTCGTCCCCTATGCCCGCCGCCCTGACACGGGACAGGAGGATGGAGTGGTCCACCGTGTCGAAGGCGGCAGACAGATCGAGGAGGACCAGGGCCTGGGGGATGTTGGTGTCGAGTTTTTCCCTGAGCTGGTCCATGACTGAGATGACCACCTTCTCAGTGGAGTGACGGGGGCGGAAGCCCGCCTGGCAGGGTGCGAGATAGTTGCTGCTCTCTATAAAGGAGCTTAGTGCCTGGGTGACGTGGGACTCTGCTACTTTTCCCAGATAAGGGAGGAGGGAAATGGGGCGGTAGTTAGCAGGGAGAGAAGGGTCAGCTCCTGGTTTTTTTAATATGGGGAGAATAGTAGCAGTCTTGAAGGGGGCCGGAACAATGCCGGAGGTAAAACAATTGTTCAGAAGGGCAATGGCAGGGGAGGGGCACGCAGAGAAGAGCTGACAAAGAATACGTGCTGGGCCAATGTCGGCTGGAGAGCCCGACTTAACACGCCTAAGTAGCAAAAGCATGGATTCTCTCGTGAGTGGGGGGATAGTGGTAAAAAACCGGTTATTGTCGGGGGGTTGGGGGGAGAAAAAGTGGGGGGGGGGAATGTTGGCTTTGATGAGGGCGATCTTGTCAATGAAGAACTCGTTGAGCGAGTCACATAAAGCCTGGGAGGGGGGATCTTGGGTGCGGTTCTGTCTGAGGATGCCAGTTCGTGAACGGTGGAGAAAATCTCACGGGATTGACATTCGGCTGCTAAGATGCGCCCCGAAAAGTACTCTTTCTTGGCTGTTAGAATGGCGGTTTTATATTCTTTGAGCACAGTGGTAAAATGCTGTCTGTGGACGGGACAATATGCTCTTCTCCAAGCTCGTTCGGCCTGCCTTAGCTCCAGTTTTTTTGGCTTTGAGAGTGGCGCTGAACCATTTGTTGGCATTGTGAGTGCGATTGATGGTGGTACGCTTCAGAGGGGCCACCAGATCGCAAGTGTTAGTAAGCCACTGATCTAGTGTGGCGGCCTGGGAGCAAGGGTCCGAGCCCAGAAGGTCTGGGCAGGTAGCGGCTAGCGAGTTGCAGAGAGAAGGAATATCGACTTTATGCCAGTTCCTAGCCCAGATGTTTTTGGGAAGGGGGGGGATATTGTATGGCTCAAGTCCAAGGAGAAGGTAAGCAGGGAATGATCCGACCAGGAGCAGGGCGAGATGGTAGGAATGGACATTGGGATGTTAAGTTACCAGATCTGATCTAGGGTGTGACCCCGGATGTGGGTGGGGCCTTGGACGTGTTGAGTAAAATTGAGACTGAGGAGCAGTTGGGTAAAGTCTTTAGAGGCGAGATCCTCAGCAGGATCAGTGGGCCAATGTTTGCACATATACCTTTCAAATGCGCTGCAGTCAGTGTATGTGTGTGTTATTTCTTTCTTGCTCTTGAAACTAATACATTGTGTTTTAAATAGGAGCAATGAAGCAATAAAATGCCTATCTAGGGTCAGCATTCAAATCCATGCATGTGCATGTAAAGACAGGCAAAGATCATATCAATAGCTTTATGTTGAACATTTTTAATTCCAACTCATACAGTTTATTTTAGAATCAGTGGCTGAGGAAATCCTTCAGTGTTGTTTCATACCAAACAGTTTTTGCTGCTTTTCAAAAACAGACAATCAACGGGTTGTGTAGAGAGTGAAGATCAGCTCTACATCACTTATTTCATGTAAAAAAATATATGGTACCAATGTGGTATTCGGAAATTGGAATAGGAGTGAGCACTCACAAAATAGCATGAAATTCCAGGTTTATTTAAAATATTATGGCTGCGAAAGAATTAGGGGTTTCTAATTTAGAAGTCTAAATTACTGAATTTTTACAAAACAAAACTTTAAATTCATTCAAATATTTTAAAAGGTGAGTCCGATTGCTTCACAATTAAAAACAACTATTATGACTGTATGGTTTTAGCAACTAAACCCAACTTTTCAAAATTCTAAACATTAATAACCAGTAGAACATTACAGTATTGCATAATACAATATTTAGCAACCAAAACCAACTACCACTGTAACACTAATTCCAATTATTATTTTTTTTGTTTTGGAACTCCTACGGAGGTCCACAAAAACACACCATCAGATAAAAAAAGAAACAAACTATACATACAACACAAAATTCTTCCTTATACGTTGCTATGGGAATTCTTATATCAAACATACTGAAAGGTGTGCCAATAGTGCTAAGATACAAAATACAGTCAAATAACTGACCTGTAAATTTCTTTTATCGACATAATGAATAATGTGCAAATAGTGCTATAGATACAAAAGACAATAAAAGAAATTCCTAATAAATAGGCAGAAATATTTTTTAAAAGGTATATATCTTAAAACAGACCATTTCATTTGGGGGAGACAGAACCAAAGATCATGCTTCCTGGGCAGAGTGGATATTACATGTAATAAAATCTGACTGCAAAAACAGTTGCCAAGCACTTTGCAGCTTTGGGCATGCAAAAAGCACATGATTAAGATCTTGCATTTACAACTGGCACAATTCACATATTCTCGTCTCTCTAGGTGTTTTATCCCAGGTACCAGTGACATCTCTTAGAGGCAGCAAATTAAATATCAGTAGGAGTATCAGCCTTTTAATCCCGTAAGGGATATTGCAAGTTAAGTATGGCTGTAGTTTGTTCCCCAAAGCACTCCCTATGACTGCCTCATTACTGTACCTGAATTGGCTGGAGGCCGCATTTCTCACCAAACTAATAGGGAATCTAAACTTCTTTAGAAGTTGTTTCAATACAAGTTTCGACATAGGAGAAGCGGGAGTCAAACTAATGCCGAATGTGTCCTATGCACACACAAAGGACCTAAAAAATGTTGATTGTTCTTTTTGCATGTCAAAAATTTCTATTCTCAAGGTGGCTCTACGTGTGCCCTCCTCCCCCAAAATAAGGGAATTACCCCACCTAAGAACTTCAGCCAGAGATAGTGTAAAGGATAAGACTAATCCAAATTCGGGCCGTAGTGCATGTAGGGCTGCCAAGGAATATAAATTGCAAATTTGACACAGGAATCGTCCTTCCGCCTAATCGAAAGAAAGCCAATAATTCATGTCCAGTACCTCGCAGAATATATATTAATGCGGGAGGACACCTCTTACTGCGAATAGAATGAAACCTTTATTTATGTTTTCCGATCCAACAAAGATTTTAATGTTAAAAATGTTAACTGAAAATTCCAGCTATTCCAGATATTAATACAGGGCCAGTTATGCAAGCCTTTTTTGCATTCTGAACGACCCATTTTACAGAATGTAAAAAGGCATTTTGGTATGTACAAAACCCAAAATTGCAAATGGCAATTTGGGTTTGTGACTGCATACCGATTCTGTATTTGGAAGGGTCGTGTTTAGGGAATGCCTTGCAAATTCTGAATCTCTGGGGGATCTAATAATGTTTTGTGAACAAAATGTCTTAGCAAACCACTGATGTTTTACCAAATACTGAATGGTAATGATAAGGCATTTGCAAACAGGAAGGGGTCTACAAATAACCCCTTACCCTTTGTGAATGTTGAAAACAATATTTTTAAGAGTAGCGAGTGGTCAAATGGACCACTGTCTACCCTTAAAGCATATTAGTTACAAATAATGTTAGCTAAACGTTATATATTTTTAGGTCTCGCTTGCCAATGCTCTTGCGCATTCGAGCTGGCGAGAGATATAGGGGCTTATCCAGAGTTTAACCAAAATGGCGATGTGATGCTGTGCCCGTGTGCTTTTTAGGTCAATGCGCAAGCGCATTGACCTAAAAAGCGCGTGCACATCAAAGCCAGCCATCTGTTCCCTAGCTTGTTGCCGCCAGCAGCTCTTCCTGCTCCGCACCCTGCTGCATCAAAGCCTTTCATTCCCCCCAGCGTGCGCTCTGACTCAGCCATTTCTCCTCCCCTAATTATTCACGGCCGGCCGGCCGTACTTTCAGTTTCACGGCCGCTAGGCCTTGTCTCCTTTTATTTTAACTTTTTTAAAAAAAATATTTTTTAGTTACCACGGGTTCTATCCATTCCACCTCTCTCCCTTTCCTTTCTTCGGCAAAACTGGAAGCTTGGCTGATGATAAATTAATCAGTACATTTACGTAATATACCCAATTTTCACTGCCCGTTTCCGTACAATTGTCAATTTTAAGCAATGTACCTCCGCTATCGAACACTAATAGGGGCTGACTTTATTCACACATATTGGCACCTAATCGCCAGTTTTAGTTAATGACCAGTATGAGATAATGAGTCTTTCACCACTCATATAGTCTTTCCTCACTTTTTGCCGCTCTTTTGATTTAACACAATTGCGGTTGACGCTCCAGCTCTTACATATGTCCTCAACCAATAAGCTTTCAGAGACTTCCATTTTATTCACTTCCTGGTTCCAGCCCTCACTCGTCCACTATCTGGTACCGAGTGATTTGTTGTGGGGCTGCAACTTTGCTGTATACTTTATGAAGGTAAGATTCACTGTGTCTTGCGCGGTAATTTTGGTAGTTTCATCGTTATTGTAGAAAACCTGAGCCAAACGCCATGTATTTGATGTTGTGAACACACGCTACCCACTCGGGAGTAACATGGTTTTAGCGGTGGTTTGCTCACGATTTTCTGAAGACAAGTTGTCGTGTTTTGGTGAAATGGGGTCAACACAACAACAGGTCTGTTATGCATAAAAAAGAAGGTAGAAGTGAAGCCAAGCAAATGCATTCCTATTTGTGAGAGCAATAGCAAGCTGTGGCGTGGATTTTTTTTTTTAAACCATCTTTTCGTTTGCCTTTCAAAGAACTGAGCTTGAAAGTATTGCATGTTGCTTCTGTTATGTATTATTCAATTACGGCTTTCTTGCATGGTAACTAATTTCTGTATTGTCTTCATAAGTATTTCTTTATCCACTTTGGTAGAAAATATACTTCTGCATATAACTAAAGAGAATCGTATTAATTGCTCTTGAATCAAAAACAATAGTTATGTGTACTTTGCGGCTAGTTTGTTAATTGCCCCTCTTTTCAACTGTGATTTCTTCCTGTAAACTCATTGGCCAGTACTTAACTTTATTGGAGGGATACCATGTAGAAAACGAACATTTTGAAACTCAAAGGCATACAGACTGTGCACCTTAAAATCTGATTGCTGTCTTGCAATTAAGACCGTTCAAAGCTATAAATGGACTGCCATGAATTGGTATGCTGCACCCGGTTCTCACTCTCTCCTCCAATATCCCTCTCACTGCTTTCCTCTCTCTCTCTCTCCCACTCTCTCACTCCAATCCTACCACAGCACCACTCAGCACCACCACAGTCCAACTCAACACCACCACAGCATCACTCAGCACCACCACATTAACACTCAGCTCCACCGCAGCACCACTCAGTGCCACCACAGAACCACCACACGACCACACTGAACCACCACAGCACCAATCTGCACCACTCTGCACCACCACAGCATCACTCAGCACCACCCCAGCAACAGTGAGCACCACCACAGCACCACTCAACACCACACCATCATCACTCAGCACCACCACAGCATCACTCATTGCAAATACAGCATCACTCAGCGCAACCACAGCAACACTCAGCGTAACAACAGCATCACTCAGCGCAACCACAGCATCACTCAGCACAACCACAGCATCACTCAGCACCACCACAGCATCACTGGTTGAAATATGTTCTTTCAATGTTTCAAGCTGTTTTCAAGCGTTCCAGCTTTATTACAAATCACAAAAAGATGTTAATATTTCACTTTTGTTCTTGGATTTTCGTCACAATAAAAAACACTGAACATAATCTTCACAAAAGTTATTTTCAAAACTTAAAGCTATTGACATTACAAATTAAATTAATTATTTTAGTATTAATTATTTAAAAAAATTAAAATCCATTGTTATTTGTAATATCAATACATCTAAGTCACGTAAATACAAAACATGTTGCATTACAAATGCTATAGGTGTCACATTTGCAAAAGTTATAACTATTGGCATTGTAAATGACAAAGCTATTAATTTAGCTATTTTCAAAAACAACACAGAAATTTAAAAAAAGTCATTAATAAGACCAATAGCTCAAACTTTCCTAATGCGAGACCTATTGCATTTCCAATGCTTGTTTAAAGGAATTTAGTTTTCCTTTATTTGAAACCAATCACAGACATGGTGGTCTGATGACCTCAGCAGGACCCCAGACCTGTGATGGCTGCGTTTCATGGCAGACCACAATTTGCAACCTACTTAATTAATATTCATGAGGTAGTTTGAATTGTCACCCACTTTAAATATGGTATTTGCAAAGAAACCTATTAGTACAGAGATTGGTTCTCAAAAACAGAATGGGTTTGTTAAAAGTTGTGAGCAATTTGCGACCCCATTTACCGAATCCATTGTTAGTACATCAAGGGTCATAAGTATCATGTATTTTACTGGCCCCAACTATGAATCGGGCCATTTGGGACCAGTATAATGCATTTAGGTATGTATGCATTCCAATTTGTGATTCGTTACCATGTTACCGAATCGCAATTTGGAATTGCGAATACATACCGATTCGGTATTAGGAAGGGGCATGTTGATGGCGTCTTTCCCTAATACCGAATTGCAGCAGTATGTTTTTTGACCGAAATGCAGTTGCAAAACATTCGTATTTTACCACCTACTTCAAGTAGGTGATAATCTATTTGCATATGGGAAGTGGTCCCTAAGGGACCCCTTACCATTTGGGAATGGTAGCGAAAATTTGTTTTCAGAGCTGGCAGTGGTCCCACGGACCACTGCCTGCTCTTAAAAAATTTAAAGAAAACTGGCTACGTTTTTTTTAAAGCGCTTTATTTAAAAGCAATCACAGACATGGTGCTCTGCTGGCCCCAGAAGGCCACCATCTCCGCGATTTTAGCGATTTATAATGGGTTGCATATTGCGACCTACCTCATTAATACTCTAGGCTAGGTCGATTTGCGATCCACTAGAAATCGCTAGAAATAGTGATTACCTAATTGTGGTTCGCAGAGCATCACAATTAGGTAGTCACTATTTCCATTAGTTATACATATGACCCCTAGCCCATAATCTCCAAAATTTAAATTGAAACATTGTCTTAGATTCGGAAGCATCGTAACACTTATACATTTCTTTTATACCTTAAAGCAATTTGATAAATTGGTATTTAAAGTCCTGTAATTGTTTAATCAGACACATTGCTTTCTTAACAGACAATGACTATTTCAAACGTGCAGTTAATATAAATAACTTTTGTATATACTTCCAAATTATCCCAATTTTCGGAAATGTAACACGTAAAATAAGCTATCAAACTTTTGCAAGCTATGTAATACTTGTATATTCAAAGAAATTTGAGCTTCTCTATGATATTTATACGGATTTCGTGTGATATTTCCCTACCCATAACAACATTCAGTCGCAAAAGCCAACTTTGTTCTGCACCAGTAATTGTAATAAGCAGAAACATGGATTTGCAGTTATTAGCAACTATGATAAACATATGTCAATGTTTTTCGAAGTTAATAAGTATCATTTCTGTTCCAATATTTTAATCATTGAAACAACTTCCAACACTTTACAAAATGTTGGATTGAGTGTTCTACAATGGACTCCTGTGGAACGCTGTGCAGCTTGCAGTGGAAAGCCTTCAATCTTTGTTTAAATTTTAGTGAGACTTTCTCACACATATTCTAACCTGACTGATCATTGTCTCCTCTCCTACAGAATTCCAGTCCGTTACTTCTATCAGCAAGTGGGAGCAAGTAGTGTTTTACCATATTATGATACCGTTTTTAAGTTTAAAGTATTGTCAAATATTAAGCAACCAAGCTCAACTTTTTAATATTCCCAGAACCTATTGGTCGATGCCGACTTTATCACTCCTGGTAATTACCGGGTGTGAGTAAGTACCCCAACTGATAATTCTGATCCTTGAGTGAACAGGAGTTTGCATAAAAGTTGGAATTTTCTGGCCAGCCCACTCTTAATAAGGGCCTGAATTTTTACATAATTTTGAAGCTACTAAACAACATTGTCCAATTTATTGACAGTTGTCACTTTATCCCGGAATCAGGGTCGGAGTAGGATATTGGACAATCAGGCATTCCCCGATGGGTTGGCCTGACAGGTCAACAAGTGGGTCAGTTTTGTTGCTGTTTGTGGGCCTGTTTTATGGTCTATAGTGCTGGGTTGTACTGTTAATTTCCCTGACATCAAAATAAACATTGCCTGCAACAAGCTCAAATACACGCAGTCTTTTATACCTCGCAAAACACTCACACAGAGGGGTATATTCACAAGAACATGTGATAACTACCCAAAGAGTAGCGTAACGCAACTTTCAACATCGCAGCCTATTGCAGGAAAATTACCCAGTGACAACGTGGAATTCACAACAAGGCGGTAGCATGCGACAGTCTGCCGAACCCGCGGACAATGTCGGCATTACAACCACCTTGATGGAGACAAAAACACAAACCACAAAACCAAAAAGCCTGCAATGGGCCAAAGCACACTGAGGAATTCACCGATAAGCAGCGCCAGGCCTGCAACGCACACCTGGCAGGTGGGAAAAATCACCATAAAAGTAGAAAAAACACAAACTGACCAACACCCAAGCACCATGGAGGCAGCCGGAGCAGGCGCTGAGGACGAGCGCAACCTCACAAGCCCCCCGGACGACCAGCCCGGGCCCTAGGGGACAGGGAAGGGCATGGTCAAGAAGAAGAGGTAGACGAAGTTCAGTCCGCATGGGAACAGGATCACAGTCAAGGAGGTGATGGAACACCATCAACAACTGTTCGTCACCTCCAACGTGTCTTTGGGCACCAAAAATGGAATTTGGCGGGACATTGTGGACAAGGTGAATGCCGTCGGAGAGCACAAGAGGACAATGGACGAGGTCAAGAGGTGATGGAATGACATCAAGCGGAAGACCAAGGAGAAACTCTCCACCAACTAGAAGGCAGCAACACAGACTGGAGGTGGGGGCCCAGCGCCACAGCTCGTGCTGGATGACATGGAGGAGCAGCTGTCAACAGTCATCAGTGTGGAGTCTGTGGCTGGCGTCAGGGGATCGGACATTGCTCGACAGGACACAACAAAACTGCATCAGGGTGAGTGACCACCAGGTACTGAGGGGATAGGTTGAGATGGGCACAATGGCACACATGCACAATCAAGTAGAGCACAGTGCACACCCACAATGACTCTGGGTCCTCGCCCAGATCTACAGACTATCACAATGTACAATGCCATGGTGTCTGAATGTTAACATGTACCATGTGCGAACAAAAAAAACCCAAAGGAAATGATGAACGGAGCGTTGACAATACAAGCACTCACCCTCTGTCAACTGATCTGGGTTTAAGCCATCACAGTTCCTTAGCCCACTCTGCCATCCCAGTTCAGACATGGCCATATGCAAATCAGTCTGACCCTGTGCCTCATGGGAACAGTCCAACCAGAACTGCCAAGCCATGCCTTCCCTGAACCGGAAACAAGCTACCGAGGATCGGTTTCTGGCATTTCAGCCGTCTTCAGCCCGGCTTGCTTGAATCCAGTGGCAACCATGCGCTACATACATGTGAACACATTGTAATACACCATCTCTCCTTCACATCGCAGGGGCACCGTCAAAACCTCCTGCAGAGCAGTCCCAGCCACTCTTCACTGATGACGAGGAGGACAACACCAGCATCGATACCCAAACCATCCAAGACATCATTGACCTTATCTGCCACTCACCTCCAGGATCAGGGCAGGCCAGCTGCATTGAGAAGAGCCCACACACTACCGAAACCACACCGCAGGAGGCACCCACAGCTCCAGCACTCTTCCAAGACCCCCAGGAACAACACATGGCCTTCCAACACCGTGTGCAGGAGTGCCAGAAGGAATCGGCTGAGCAGGTGTGGTTGGGCTTCGGCCTCATGGCAACCAAACTTGACGCCATCCTTGGGTGTGTAGGCCCGCTCCATGGTCTCCAACAAGCACTGACTGACATTACTGGAGTCATGATGTGGAAAGAAGAACACATGTCCGCTCAGACTGGCTCCAGCAATACAAGCCGTGAGCTGGCAAACAAGTGGAGGCTCATGAAGGATATGGTGCGGATGGAGGTGGAAAGGATGGCAGGCACTGCTGCACATCAGCGGAATGTATCTGCGATCTACTATGCCCTGCAGATCCTCATCATGGCATTGCTGCCACAAGGTTTGGCGATGATTTATGCTGGTGCCCCCACACCATCCACATCTCAGCCCCCTGGTGTGTCAGTGCCTCCTAGTGTGGCAGGCCTATCCACTCCGGCACCTGATGTGTCAGTGGCACACAGTGCCGCAGCTGGCATAGCAACACCCACAGGTGGGGAAGAGCACTCATCCGGGATGAGGACAAGGGTGGGTCTGTAATCAGAAGGACTCAGTAGCATTAATTTCCGCTACCTGGCCTGTTTCTGCTTGGTCCCGCACATGGCCTCATGACCTTCCACTGAACCCCGATTCACTCAGATGCACTCATCTTGGACAGCGACATGGACTGCCACATCCTGTTTGATGATCAATGACATGATGACCAGACTGTGGACTGTCCCGTTCCTCTTCCGCAGTGCTTGTCATCCCCGGATTGACTCTGGCTGGCCCTCCACGGGCCCATATTGTGTAGTGTGCTCGGCATCGACCTGTTCCTCTCCAGCTGCAGAACTGCATTTCCCTTGCATCAATGATGCTCATCCTGTGGGATGCCAGTCAGAGGGTGCTACATAGCAATTTGTGTAACAGGTCCCATGGACACCACAACAGGGACACACGCATCAGCCGCTTCCTTGTCCGTATATGGACTGAACCACGCCCAGAGTCCAGAGTCATAGTTGCAAGCCCTGCGCTGTTTCGGCGTACCGCAGGCCAGACCACTCCACTAACGCTCCGAAGGGGTCTCATTTCTACCCGTCGCAGGCGTACTCGCTGGTGGTGTGCAGGTCACTGGTCTAGTTGTCAGCATGTCACAGCCACTCCCAGAGGGCAGGTTTGCACACACACCACTCCCATCTGGCACAGGCATCACAGGTGATGTGACCTTGCAAATGTAATGGGCTCACAACGTCACATTCCCCTCTGCCGGTGGTGACTGGATGACGGACGCTCCACGGTTCTCAATCATAAAGGGCCCATGATTTGCTGCGCACAGGGTTTGTGGCACACAGGGCATTGCAGCCGACACTGGCCTACCACCACGTGGCGCTGTTTGGGGTTGAACAAGGTTCGTGGCACACAGTGCATTATGGCCGGCACAGGCATTCCGCTACAGGATGCTGACTAGGGTTGAACAGGGTTAGTGCCACACGGTGCATTGCGGCCGGCACAGGCATCCCGCCACGGGACGCTGACTGGAGTTAAACAGGATTAGTGGCACATGCTGCATTGCAGCCAGCACAGTCACCCCACCACGGGATGGTGACTTTAGGTGCAATGATTCATTGGCACCTTAAGCTGCTGAGCGGGTGTGCAGCTTGCGATAATGCCCCGTCCCAACGATCCTGACAGCTCAGGTTTTGTGTGTCCTGCTGGACCACAGTGTAGGCCAGAGCCAGCGGGCAGAGTTAGTGTCACCCATTGGGCTAAGCAGGTGTGCAGCCAGCGATGGTTCACGGGGTGCTCTGGTATGTCCTATGCCATGGAGTAATCAAGACCCATCACTAGATTTGAGACTTGGTGCGGAGGGTGCGATGTCCGCGGGCCCCATGCTTGTGGCTTGCAGCGTCATGTTGTGGGACCTCCTGTCTACACGCTGATGGCAGAAGGTGAGCAGTGAGGCCTGGGTGTGCATGGGTGGGCATGCTCTGATGGGCGGCAGGAAGAGCTGGGGGTGCCTCTGCCTGGGTGTGCATGGGCGTTGTGGGCGATGGTTGTCCTATGCAACTGTGTTTAATGTGCCAGTGATGTATCTGGACTCTGTTTCAGATGACAGCTCTGACTCTGGTGTGTGACCTGGTGTACTGCTAGTCATACCGGTAAGTGGTTGGAGACACGCCGGTGGCAGCAAGTGAGAAGTGTGGCCTGGGGTTGCAGGGGCGGCACTCTCTCTCTCTCCCTCTCTTCTTCTCTCTCCCCTCTTCTTCTTCTCTCTCCCTCTCTCTCCCCTCTCTTCTCCTCTCTCTCTCACCCGGCTCTTCTTCTCTCTCTTCTCTTTTCCTCTCTCTTCTTCTCTCTGTCTCCCTCTCTTTTTCTCTCTCTCAATCTCCCCCACTCTTCTTCTCTCTCTCTCCGTCGCTCTCTCTCTGTCCTTTGATGTACACAGGACACACCTTCTCATCATGCTCTTTTGTCTTGCAGGCAGTGACCTACAGATTGTCCTGAGGGAGCCGCCATGTGTCTTCATTTCATTTCAGTATTCATTTCAATAAAGTTTCATTGGTTGATTTGAAAGTGAATGTGTGATACTCATCTCTGTGACGACACATGCATGTCACCAGTTGTGATTGTGCACATCAGGCTGATTATTTTGTACATGTTTAGGTGTAGCTGATGTGGCATGTCTTTGATCAGGGAAGTGCCAGGGAGGGGTGGTCCTGGGTGTTAGTTCGATGGGTGTTGTGGCCCTCTTTAGTGTCGTGCTGTATGCTCAGTTGCTCCATGGTATCTGTTTGTCTTCAGGTGTGGTGCTGGGCTGTGCTCCTTTTTGTGGTGCAGGCTTGTAGTACGGCTTTACACCAGGTCTGAGCAGGTGTTAATTTCCTGCTCCTAATGCGCCTTATCACATGTTTTGTGTTCTTATTGCAGATCTGGCTGGTCATTGAGAATGTTGCGGAGTGTGTTGTCACAGCTTTTGGCACGGGAATGCCTACTCTGAATCTCATTGAGTCATCCGTGGTGATGTTTGTTGCGGATGCTAACGCAGGAAATGTGGTGCTGTGGGCTGTTTGCACCGGCTTGTGAATGGGGAGGTAAATTTATCATGACTTTGGCTGCGCTAACGTGACGATAATTCGGCAATAGCTCCTTGTGAATATCCCCCAGAGTGTATTCACTAGTGCAAAACTGCCTAATTTGCAAATATAGATGACTTTTTTAGCTTTCTAACGCTAATAGGGACCACTTTTATTTTGGTGCCCGGGCCAATTTTCTATGCCAGTACGACTCTGCCAGGAATGTTCAACACATATCTTTATAGAAAAGTTACCTTCTTTTGAATATGATATACTATAGGCAGAGACAAGTATTCTCAGTGTAACCTGAAATGCACAGGATAAGAAAATAAAGTATCAGCACATGTTGATGACAAATACTGTGTTCTTCTTTGGTGACCAACTATTAGAATCTGAGAAGAATGCAAATGTATATGGATACACAATACAATAGCTGTTAATAACCACTTTGGCATGTTCTCTTGTAGATGGTTTTATTATCCTGTATGATATTGCGCAGGCCAACATAATGATAGTGTCATTAAGGTTACTCGATAAATAGCTATGGCAATTTAAAAAGCAACTAGAAAAATAGCATTGCAGGCAATTACCATTGATGAAAAATGTTCTATTCATTAACTATTTGACATGCAATTAAATTACACTGGTGTTAATGATAGTGTATACATTTCATGAACTTGGTAAGCTTCACGTGTAACTTGGTTTTGATGTTCAGAGCAATATTAAAAAGTTTGGTACATGACCTAGCTGGGGCTAGAAAAAAAGTGTAAATGAATCATGAAGATGGCTTGTCCACTTTGTTTCCAGGAAATAAGAGAATTTAAGGTGTGGTGGAACAGGAGCACTGCCACAAATTTAAGGGGATTTTGCCCCTCCAGATTTGTATGCCTCCACCCTATTTATAGCTGGGGGAATTTTAGCTTGTGCACCATCTATCAAGAGGATGCCACTTTAAGCACATTGGGCAATCCTTACGGGAAGATTTTCCCGGCCCATGACCCAACCTTGAGGCCTGGTAGGGTCAAGCAGGAACAACTAACAAAGTGGTTTACAACCAGTAGGGGAAACTTCCTTTTGCTTCAGGGCCATTCATTTTTATTTTTCAGAAACAAGCCCCTTCATTGTTTCTGAAAAGTAAAAAAGAATCCCAAGGAGACCCCTATGACATGGCGGCCTGTTTCACGTTAATTTCTGGAGCCAGTGCTCCCTCTTTCTTGATGGGAGACATACAACCCTAAATAGAGTGGGCAGGGTGTTGCAGGGTGAGTGGAAGCAGGGCATTTAGTGCACACTGATTTGCAGTCCACCCACCAGGGTGAAAACAACCTAGAAATCTGAGGCTTCTGATTATTGATCTGGCTCCACAGGTCTGTAACGATCAGGCATATCACCTGCTCAGGAATCTTCACAAGAGTGACTGGGTCAATGGGGATCTCCAAGTCAGCCATAGAGCACTGGATCTCACTGGCCAATATTTGAGGAAACTCACATTGGTCAGACCCACATTGGTCCCAACACTTCTGTGATCACCAAGGAAGCAGACTTCAGTCCAAAAAGACACCCTCCAAATGAAAATATCAGGGAAAGAGCCAGAACCATAAACAATTCCTGTCATTCCTCTGGTTCACAATATGGAAATGTGCACACTCCAGGTTCAAGAAAACCAGAAATCCAATGTCTTAAAATCTTCTCCACAAGCATATTAACTGTTTATTGAATATTGATCAGTGCATCAGAAGAGAGTGAGCACACTTCTCATGTCACGTTACAACACGTTATATAGTAAGTACTTGGATGAGATGAGAAATAAAGCAGCAGTGAGTTTCAGAGAGCAGGTGCTGAAGGTACTTTCTTACCTTTGGTGTTCCACTTAAAAATCACAGTGGCCTAAAAAACTTGCTGTATCACATTGTATTATGTTATTAGAATTTGTGTGGCACGCTAATTACCAGCAAGGGCATCCAGGCATTCTAGATGCAAGCTGGTTTGTCTAAGAGAAGCCTAGTGGAAGAGCCAGGTGTTCAATTATCTTCTAAGTTTGAGGAGGGATCTGGCTACTCTGATGGGGAGGGTAAGCCTATTTCAGGTGCTGTGGGCAATGTGAGAAAAGGTGAGCCCTCCCATTTTAGAGTGCCAGATATTGGGGATGTGGGCGAGGAGTACACCAGCCGATCTGAGTTATCTGCACAGAATGTGGAAGTGGATGCAATCTTTCAGCTTAGCTTGTGTAGTGCCTTGCAGGTGAAGGTGAGAGGATTGAACAACATGCGTTTCTGGGCAGGGAGCCAGTGGAGATTTTTAGTGGCTTTGATATGTGTGTTTGTGAAGAAACGATGAATGTGAGTTTGGTAACAGCGTTTTGTACTACTTGGAGTCCATTGGTGAGTCTAATAGAGATGCTTACATACAGAGCATTACTGTAGTTTAGTCTACTGATGATGAGGATTTGTGTTACTCTTCTGAAGGTATCCAGAGAAAGCTATCTCAGCATCTTGAGGGTGTGGAAGCATATTGCTGCTACTGTGTTGACTTCACCAGACATGTAGATTTGTCTTTTGATTATGATACCCAGATTCCTGTTCCCGTTGGGGGAAGGATGCTGGTCTGAGTTCGTCAAGCCATCAGTTCAGCGACCATAGAGAGGTGTATTTGATAAACAGCGTGACTTCGGGTTTGTTACTGTTGAGCTTGAAGGAGCTTCTGTTGAACCATTTTGCAAAGTTGGTCACGTATGTGATGAAGCTGGATTGTGTGATGGACGTGCCTTCTGAGAGCAAGAGGATGAGCTGTGTGTCATATGTATAGAAGATGATGCTGCCAAGGGGGGGCATATAGATGTTGAAAAGGGCAGGGATCAGGTAGGGGACTTAAAGGATTATACAGATCAGCTTGGTAGCGGCTAACAGGAAAAGGGCTTGGCAGACTGGTTAAGATCGACCAGTGAGGTAGGTGTGAATCCATATAGGGCAGGTTCAATGGATTCAAGCCTCCTGTAGTTTCTGGATGAGGATGGTGTAAAGGATGATGTTGAAGGCTTCTGCAAGGTCCAATAGGATGAGGGCATCCATGTCTCCTTGTAGTTGGTGGCCATTAGGACTGTCTTAGTGATGTGGTTGACTCTGAAGCCTGATTGAGAAGAGTTAAGGAGGCAGGATGGGGTAGAAGGGAAGCCGAAATTCATAAATTTACAAAAGACAGCCTAATCTTACATACAGGTAAGAATACACTGGAACTTGGTTGCAGGGTACACTGAACAATGCATTCACTTCAAGTGAGACAAAACATAAATTGGCAATACTATAAATTTCAAAGCTAGCAAATGCAGAATGGCAACAACTATGGTAGACTCTGAAACCCAAAGTGGCCAAAGAATAATTTTGGATCTTGGAATGCTGTGTAGGCAGGAAGTGGGAGAACTTGCAGAGAGTCTAACAATAGAGATTGTGTACATACATCCTCCAATGATATTTACATAACTGCATACATGTTTACAACATTCTTGAAAACGAATTAATAAAGACTTAAATTCCTCTGTATGAACCTCCTATAATTATTGAGACAATCAATCAAGCAATCAATCATAGCATTTGTAAAGCGCACTACATACCCGTGAGGGTCTCAAGGCACTGCGGGGTGGGAGCTGCTACTGTTCGAAGAGCCAGGTCTTGAGGAGTCTCCTGAAGGTAAGGAGGTCTTCGGTCTGCCGTAGGTGGATAGTGAGGGTATTCCACGTCTTGGCGACGAGGTGAGAAAATGATCTGCCGTCGGCGGTCACTCTTCGGAAGTGGGGAATGGTGGCGAGGGCGTAGTCTGCGGAGCGGAGCTGGCAGGCGGGGGTGTAGAGGCTGAGTCGGCTGTTGAGGTACGCTGGTCCGGTGTCGTGGAGTGCTTTGTGTGGGTGGGTGAGGAGCTTGAAGGTTATCCTCTTGTTGATGGGAAACCAGTGCAGGTCTTTCAGGTGGGGTGTGATGTGGCTGTGGTGGGGGATGTCGAAGATCAGGCGTATGGAGGCGTTCTGGATGCGTTGAAGTTGTTTCAGGAGTTTGGCTGGGGCTCCTGCGTAGAGTGCGTTGCCGTAGTCCAGTCTGCTGCTGACGAGGGCCTGGGTGACTGTCCTTCTAGTTGCGGTGGGGATCCACTTGAAAATCCTGTGAAGCATGCAAAGGGTGTTGAAGCAGGAGGAGGAGACGGTGTTGACCTGGTTTGTCATGGAGAGTGTGGAGTCAAAGATGATCCCCAGGTTTTGTGCATGGTTGGTGGGAGTAGGGGGTGCTCCTAGTGCCGTCGGCCACCAGGAGTCGTCCCAGGCCGAGGGGGTGGAACCGAGGATGAGGACCTCCGTCTTGTCCGAGTTCAGCTTCAGACAGCTGTTCCTCATCCAGTCGGCGATGTCCTTCATTCTTTCGTGGATGTTGGTTTTGGCGGTGTGGCGGTCCTTTGTGAATGAGAGGATAAGCTGGGTGTCATTGGCGTAGGAGATAATGTTGAGATTGTGTTGTCAGGCGACGTGGGCGAGTGGTGCCATGTAGACGTGGAACAGCGTTGGGCTGAGGGATGAGCCTTGGGGAACGTCGCAGATGATCTTGGTGGCTTCGGAGCGGAAGGGGGGGAGGCGGACGCTCTAGTTCTTCTGGAGAGGAAGGAGGCGGTCCAGTCCAGGGCCTTCTCTTGGATTCTGGCATCGTGGAGGCGTGCTCTTAGTGTGCGGTGGCAGACTGTGTCGAACGCGGCTGACAGGTCCAGGAGGATGTGGGCCGCGGTTTCTCCGTTGTTGAGTAGGATCCTGATGTCGTCGGTAGCGGCGATGAGGGCAGTTTTGGTGCTGTGGTTGCTGCGGAACCCGGACTGAGACGGATCGAGGATTTTGTTCTCTTTGAGGAAGTTGGTCAGTTGTTTGTTGACGGCCTTTTTGATGACCTTCACCGGGAACGGGAGCAGGGAGATGGACCGGAAGTTCTTGAGGTCCTTGGGTTTCTTTAGTAGGGCGTTGATCTCTGTGTGCTTCCAGCTCTCTGGGAAGGTCGCTGTCTGGAAGGAGGTAGTGATAGTTTTCCAGAGGTAGGGTGCGATGATGCTGCTGGCTTTGTTGTAGATGTGGTGTGGGCAGGGGTCTTCCGGGGATCCGGAGTGGACGGTTTTCATGATCTTGATGGTGTCGTCAACGTCGATGTTCGTCCTGGCGAGCAGGTGATTGGTGCGTGGGGTGGTCGTGGGAGCGGGGGTGTCGGTGGTTGCCGGGGTGGTGACGGCATTGAAGCTGTCGTGAATGTCTGCGATCTTGCGATGGAAGAAGGTGGCCAGTGAGTCACACAGATCTTGTGACGGTGAGATGTTGTTGGTGTTGAAGCTGGGGTTGGAGAGTTCCTTCAGGATGCTGAATAGCTCTTTGCTGTTGTGTGCGTTGTTGTCTATGCGGTCTCAGAAGGAGGTCCTTTTGGCGGATCTGATGAGCTGGTGGTGTTGGCGGGTAGCGTTCCTGTGGGCTGAGTAGCTTTCTAGTTTTCTTTCACAGGTCAAGTTTTTTTCTAGTTTTCGGCAGGTTCGCTTGGAGGCCTGGAGGTCCTCAGTGAACCAACTGGCTCTCTTGCTAGTGTGGGTGTTGGGGGCTTCTTGAGCAGGGCAAGGGTGTTGGCGCAGTCATTGATCCATTGTCTGAGGCTGCGGGCTGCGGTGTCTGAGTCGGCCGGGTCTGCAGGTGGGCTCTGGGCGAGGGTGGGGGTTAGCTGGTCCTCTGTGATCTTGCCCCAGCTGCTGCGGGGCACCTGCTGGGTGTGGTGGTGTATGGTGGGTTTCCGGAATGTGAAGTGGATGCAACGGTGGTCAGTCCAGTGGAGTTCGGTGGAGCGGTCGAAGAAGACATGAGTGCTTGCTGAGAAGATGGGGTCAAGCGTGTGGCCGGCAGAGTGAGTGGGTGTTGTGACGAGTTGTCTGAGTCCGAGGTTACCGAGGTTGTCGATCAGGGCGGAGGAGTTGGCTTCGTTGTTGTTCTTGAGGTGGAAGTTTAGGTCCCCGAGGAAGATGTAGTCCGTGGAGGCGTGGGCATGTGTGCTGATGAAGTCAGCGATGGAGTCGCTGAACTGCGGTCGTGGTCCAGAGGGCCTGTAGATGAGGGTCCCTCTGAGGGTGGTGTTGGGTCGGTGTGGATCTCAAAGTTCAGGTGTTCGGCGGTGTTGAGAGTGTCGTCGGCATGTGTCGAGATTTTGAGAGTGTTCCTGTGGACGATGGCAATTCCTCCTCCTATTCTGTTGGTGCATTCCTTGCGGGTGATCATGTAGCCTCCCGGAATGGCTATGGCGATGTCAGGTGCCAAGGAGGGGGTCAGCCAGGTCTCCGTCAGGAATGCGACGTCTGGGGTGTTGGTGTCGAGTAGATTCCAGTGTTCAACTGTGTGTTTACGAGCAGATCTGAGGTAGTTGAGTCCTTCAGTGGGTGAGTTGGCGGGCTGGATGCTGGTGAAGCTGCAGTTCTGGCAGGCAAAGGGTCCTTGGGTGCGCTTCGGGGTGGCCCGGTAGCAGGTGTGTGAACTTCCAGTGTTGAGTGCATGGAGAGTGTTGGAGTCATAGTGGAGGCCGGCATCGTGGTGGGTGTGGGGCCAGCGGTCCTGGCGCTGGGTGCAGTCCAGGCCCAGACGGGTGCGGATAGGCTTGCCTTAGGCGCTCCTTTGCGTGCCAGCAGTGCGGCCCCTGCGTGGCCTCCATATGAGGGGATGAGGGAGGGAGGAGCAGCTGGGAGGCAGGAGCGGGGTGGCGGGCTGCACTTGATGCAGCGGCAGGAACACGGAGTGGGGAGCGGGCGGGGGTTACAAGAGGCAGGGGGGCACAGGAAAAAGAGGGGCACAAGAGAGAATGGGCACACGGGAGTAAGAGAAAAGAAAACAGAAGGCACAGTTCTTACAAAGTGCTACAGGCAGGCAGTGTTTAGCGGGGACAGTCAGTTACGAGCAGTAGCAGCAGGGGCTGAGGTCACACAGGGGGGGCTGTGTGGTGGTGAGGGGAGTGACCTGCCCGGTGACAGGGTCATGGGTCAAGACAGTGCTGAGAATGAACGTCATCGCCGTGATGGATGCAGTTTGGTCATTCTGCAATGTGTGTGCAGTATGCACAAGGCTGAATCCCTGGAAGAATGTCTACCCTATGCAATATACACTGGTTTTCTAACTGGCAGTTGTGGAGCAAGCTGGCCACTGTTTTGCTACATAATAATTACAAGACATTGTCTTGCAAAGCATCAAATGAAGAGACATATATTCTGCTGGTCATGCACGCTTATGCTGCTACTTAGTCCTTCAGAGAGGAAGGTTGTTTTTCCTGGGGTTCTGCTAGTTCTATCTTATCTAGAATTATTGCACCATTTCAACTCATTTGCATCCATTTATTTAAATGCATATTACTGCTCATTAACCATTTTTCATTACAAAGAACAAAGCAACAACCCAGACTCTGGTCTGTTAATGACTAATTTCCACATGTGTCTGAAGGCTGGCATTTTATGACACTGGCACATACTTTTTTCCTTTTCCAACTGATCATGCTGCCTTTACTTGAGCTATATCAGGTACTTCCTTTATCGTGGTTGGAGCACTCTTTACAGTTTTTCCCTTTCTCTTATGACTCATTGAAGGAGACTTTTGAAAGCATCTTATGTGTGAAGATTACAGTGCATATGAAAGTGCTGAATGACATCGTACAGAGTACACGTTGCCTGTTTGGGGCATTTCAATGAATAAAAATTATTTTGGATGGGATTATTGTTTCCTCCATTTGTGTAGTTTGAGACCTTGTTCTAGTCAATGAATAGTTAGCAGATGTAAGGGAGTCTCCTCATTTTGGTGGAAATGCAATATTTGAGAAGAAGTTTCGAGGGGGAGAGTTTTTTGACATTGGAGTTTTGAGGGCACTTGTTGGATTTACAGTTTGCTGCACAGTTAATTGTTTGCTTAGCACTGCTGGATGGGGAAGGGATTCAGAGATACTCCTAGAAGTAAGTGTTTCTATAGGGCACATGGTTTATTAAAATAAAGCTATTGTCCTCTTTAATGCTATTGTACGATATGTATTGCCCCAGTAGTCCAATGACGAGGTCCTCATACTTTTCTCTCATTTGTACAATCTCAAATATGATATGTTATTTTTGTTTTTACAAAACACATACTGCTTTCTTTGTACTTTTACCACAATTAGGTATTCTCTCCTAACATAGCCACCGAAACAACATTCCTGGTTTTCTAATTCACTGATATGATACACCTTGACCTCCATGATAAGAATATAGCCGAAGGAGCAAACAGCACCTCCAACTATTCAAGCACATGAAATACTTAGGGCCTGAGTCTGGTGGACTGGATACTCTGGCATAAACGTGATGGATATCTTGTGTGCAATATTACAAGTGTCATAGGATATAATGCACTTGTGATAAGGTAGGCAGGATATTTGTTACATTTGTGATGGAGTATCTCCTGCACAAAACTTAAAATCATGCCCTAAATCTCTCAGTATACTTAAGACAGCAGTCAAAGCATTGATTATTGCAGGATAGTTTCCATATCATTGCGCCAAAATATCTACCGTGCAGCATCTTAGTTCACCATTACTGCGAACAGCATCTTTTTTTCCATTAGAGTCTTGTTTACTTGGCTTTTGGAGGTGCTATGACAGCTTAGTTGTTTTGTAGCTATCACATGCTTAAAAGCATTGAAAAAACCTATAGATCTTGCTTGTTTTAAGTTCATGTATTTTTTGTAATGGTCTTGCAATTTTATATGAAAGGTTTAGATGCAGTAACATAAAAAAACACACACAGACACCCATATAATGATGAGGATCATGTACTCTTATGAAGTGTGCTATTACTACTATTGGTGCCCTGCTGATGTGGCTTATTGGAGTCTACAAAAGTCTTGATGTAGAAGAGGAGAACATTCTAATTTTGAGGACTTTTTGAAATAAGAGTTGGTCGGACCGCCATGAAAAGGTAGTCGGAATGGGACATGATAATGCCTACGGTGGTGCCTGACCAGGCACCACCCCTTTTTAGAATATTATGTTCCGACTGCTGGTCGGACGGGTTCCTTGAGCCCATCGGAAGTGTCAGACGGTCCCTTTGTCCATTGCGTCCAACCACCACACATCATATTTTCAGCGGTCGGACAAAGGTACCATATGTCGGACGGACCGCCATCGACAGGCCGTCGGTGACGGTCTGTCCGACATCGTAATTGGGCTCGAAGACTAGGAGTGAAAAGATATGAGTAGGAATGAAAAAGGTCGTAAGTGAGAGTGTTAGATAGTAGCAGAGCATCTTAAGGCCTTATCTCTGGAGGGTGGCCTGTGGTTTAGGAATTCTGCAGGATTTCACAAGAGTTGGGGAAGGGGACTAGGATGAGGATGCCAGGGACTAGATCCTGGAAAGGAAGAGGTGTAGGTAGGAGAGGTGATGAGTTGGATTACAAAGTAATGAGAGAAATGGTAAAGACAACGAACAGTGTTAGTGAGAGAAATATTGTAATTGCAGTTTATTTTTTAAGGCAACTTCTCGTTATGATTCATTTGACTGCTTAATGTCTCCATTTGAGATTGTTTTACCACTGCGAATTTCAGGACCGTTTGTCTCTTCTCAAGAGAGCCTGGTTTGCAGATATGCTCGCATAGACACAACCAAGATAGCAACACTAGTGGAATTACTTCCTGATTCATCGGTCTAGTTTGGATGATCCCACACAATTCCCTTTTCCAAAAGAATACGAATAATATTACCTAAATATGAATTGCATGCTACTGTCTGTTTCATGTTGTACTAGCCGTTGAAACATGACAACATTTCACACCTTCTGTGCCTTGAAGAAACAGCAAAGGCATCCATCATTCTTATCAGACATTTGCAGAATAGCCCTTCTCTTCTCCTCTGGCAGTCACCATATCATCACCTAGACAGGCTGCAGTGATAGGTCACTGTGTCATGCAGTACTTGCACACACTAAACAAAATAGATTGATTTGAGGAAATTATTCTTCGGCAATGGAGAAAAACTCTATCATTGCAGTGGTAAAAATAATGAAAATTAAATCTCACTTGCAAAAAATGATTACTACAACTTCTGTGTCTGTATGTGTCTCAGTACAGGTTACACATACAAACGCACACACAATGTTTATCTGACAAACCAATAATGGCATTTTGTATGTTTCCAATTGTGGAGTGCATATTCAATACATACAATACTAACATTGTAATAAAAATAATGTTTGCTATGTCAGTGAAGCAAGGAGATACATCATTCCGACTATATAGGCATCAGTGTTTACGAGGTATTCTTCATGTTATTACAATACCATGTTTGCTATCATTATGTATTAATTTGAATGTGGATGTGGGATTTTGGTCTCTCAAAGCAACTGTCTTTTCTATTAGAAAAATAAAAATGTGCCCATACGAGTCCTGCTGGGCATCCAGACATACCCAGGAGACCTCCGGTGGTCAAGTCCTGTACTGTTTGCGAGCAGTGACTGATACCCACCCTAAGCATTCCATTTCTTTTCCCCTGCTTATATCGAGATGCCCCAAAGCGATCTTGTGGAACATGGTTTTGAGTAGACTGTGTAGAGCTGAACCACTCTGCAAATCAAACTGCAAAGGGATGAGGAAGATGATTTTTGAGAACTCATGCAAATTGTGACCTCATTTTAGCTTTCGAGAGCACTAGCAAGAATTTCTATGACAAAAAGAAACCCTTCACTTTTTATTTTCGGCAGTATCCTCTGTAGGAAATGCTTTCAAAATTGATTCCATCAAGATGGCGTCCAGGTGTGCCACACTTTTATCATATGTACAGAATGTTGGCACTCTAGTAGCTCATTATAAGATTGTGGTAAAGAAGGAGTTGATCACAAGGGAGTTAACTGATAGGCTACTGCTGGTGTTGGAAGTACATGTTTTTCTCTGCATGTCCCAATGTTTTACTGAAACGGAATAAGAAGATATTTGAGAATTCATAGAAAATGTGGTGTCATTTTAGCTTCCTAGAGCCGTTACCATCATTTCTATTAAAAAAATAATTCTCTCATTTTGTTTATTTTTAAAGGAAATGCTTTTGGCTTTACTGCTTAGATTCCATCAAGATGGCTTCAGGTATGCCACACATTTGTCATAAACACAGAATGTTAGCGCTCTAATTGGTTTATTAGACCACAGTGGAAAACTGCAGTTGGTTTCTACTGACAGACTGGTGCTAATGTTGGAAATACATTTTTAGGGCTCGGGCCTAGCGTACACTGCGCATGCAGTGTCGCGCAGTGAAAGTCCTTTTCCCGGCGGTTTTAAAAATGGACCTGGAAATTCCACCCAGCTCGTACGTGTTATTTCCAAGGTCCATTTTCATTGGCCTTCGGGTGCGTGCTGTTTTTTAACAGAGCACTCAATAGGCCATAGGCGGTCGCGTAGCTCCGCCTATGGCCTATTGGTGTCTGTTACGCGCACCAGAGGCCATATGTTTTGAATTATCGTGGCTTGACAGCCGCGTTAATTAAAAACATATGCTCGCAGTGGAGCACCCTTCGCAGGCTTTTTTTTTTTTTAGTTCGCAATCACTTTTGATCGCTTTCTTTTCTCGTTGTGTTTGCAATGTGACCTTTGTCACGGCAGAGACACCTGCCTGGCACATGGAAGGATACAGGATGGCAGCTCTGTTTATAATCTCTGCTGCAGCGAGAAACGCGAGGGAGGCGGCGCGTGCACCATTCATATAGAAACCTCCTTTACCAATCGACAGTCAACAAGGCAACCGATGACTTGCTCCAGCTAAAGCACTGCCATTGATTGGGTGACGTGTAATTACTTCCAGGTGGTGCGACACGTCACTGAGGAACCGCCCCTAGTCAGTGCAGGGAGAAGACCTGCGTGCTTGGAAGCGCACCACTCGCGTTCAGAGGCGCTATGAACGCTCCAGTCCGTCAGAATGGGGTTGTAGGATCTTTCTGCTTCCAGAGTATCTCATAGAGTCATAGAACCCTACCTGCAGCATAATAAAAACAATGACGCACAGGACCTGTAGAGTAAATTATTATATCTACTAGCCTACTACATTTATATTTTACACCAATCACGATGCTTGGTGATGCGACCCAAGGCAATATAAGAGCACCTCTTGGTCACTCACTACACCAGAAAACTTTCCATATTGGGAATATACTCTGCCAGCCATACATTCCCCATGGGGTAGTGTGCTACCCGTTTGGAATTGTGTTTCAGGTGACTACAGTAGGCAGTGACATCACTGCTGTGGCATCAGATCAGCGACTCACTTGGTTAACTACAGTGACGTCACATTGGAAACTGCGCTTAAAGCTGGATATCTTACATTTGTAAGTTGCCCTCACAACAGTGACATAATATTTGCTGCTCCGAAGTGACTCTGCAAACTGCCCTCAGTGCAGTGACCTTACCTTGGGAGCTACAACCATTTTGGGGGCAATACACTGGGTGGTGGTGGCGTTACTTACACTGGTAGGTGCCTACACACGATTGATAGACGGCAGTCGCGGGTGGCATGAAGTCATCTGGTACCTTTTGACTACCAACAAAGCACACTTTTTCAATTCGCCTGACACAGTGACAAGCATCATTTTGGGCTTTTAGGGAGAATGTGTTACTAATATTGACTAATAATCTATTCAGCTAAATAACCTTGTCAAACCATGCACTTTAAATAATTTGCTATGTGGTAAAATGTGTCCTCGCTGAACCGGAGATGCATGGATCGATTTAATCAATGGTAATCAATGGTGTAGGATGCGCTATTGTCAGTAGGTGTTAATCTGCCAATGTAAGGAATGGAGCAAACATTTCATATTGGTCCCTCTTACGTATTGGAAAACGGGAATTTCCGAATTGGTTATTTCACAATTAAAAGAGTGTTTTTTCTCTATGGTCTGTGATTGCTCTGTGAAAGCAAAAAAAAGTATCTACTCTTGGGACTGAATAAATAACAATTTTCCGCCGTGTGAAGTGCTTGCAGGTGCTGCACAAACAATGGGCAGATAGGGACATCCCGCACTTTCATTCATCCGCGGCGTAAAATGGAAATACGGCTCTGCCCTGCACCCGGAAATCTCTTTCACTCATACTATAACCACCTGAGGAAGACCCTTTGTGACCCTGCAAGCCAAAACTATAGCTGTGTGTTAGCCCAATAAAGGTATCATCTTTGCAAGATGTTTAAAAAAAAATAAAACATTGTACTTTCTGTTGACGCACAGCTGTGCTGCTCCGAGAGAACTGACTTCATAGCAGAAAGGGAACAACAACTTGTGAAGAGTGTTTGCGCGTGGCAAAAAGTTATTGAACTGCCTGTCATTTCTATCAGAAAGATTGAGCATGGTGGTACACAGGGCCCAAGTCAATTTAGACAGGTTCATTTAGGGATAGGTACGGAATGTTAAGTGATTGAGCGCCAATGACAAACACATTATGAGAGTGACAGCACTGTGAGAATGACAGCAGTGTGAGAGTGACAGCAGAGTGAGAGTGACATCCGAGTGAGAGTGACAGCAGAGTGAGAGTGAGAGTGACAGCCGAGTGAGAGTGAGAGTGACAGCAGAGTGAGAGTGACAGCAGGTTGAGAGTGACAGCAGGGTGAGCGTGACAGCAGGGTGAGAGTGACAGCAGGGTGAGAGTTAGACAGCAGAGTGAGAGTGAGACAGCAGAGTGAGAGTGACAGCAGAGTGAGACAGACAGCCGAGTGAGACAGACAGCAGAGTGAGACAGCAGAGGGAGAGTAACAGCAGAGTGAGAGTGATAGCAGAGTGAGACAGACAGCCGAGTGAGACAGACAGCAGAGTGAGACAGCAGAGGGAGAGTGACAGCAGAGTTAGAGTGACAGCAGAGTGAGTGACAGCAGAGTGAGTGACAGCAGAGTGAGAGTGACAGCAGAGTGAGAGTGACAGCATGAGAGACAGTAGAGTGAGAGTGACAGCATGAGAGACAGCAGAGTGAGGGTGACAGCAGAGTGAGAGTAGAGTGAGAGAGACAGCAGAGTGAAAGTAGAGTGAGAGAGACAGCAGAGTGAGAGACAGCAGAGTGAGAGACAGCAGATTGAGAGTAGAGTGAGAGAGACAGTCGAGTGAGAGACAGCAGAGTGAGAGACAGCAGTGAGAGTGACAGCAGAGTGAGAGTGACTGCAGAGTGAGAGTGACAGCAGATTGAGAGAGACTCAGCAGTGTGAGAGACTCAGCAGTGTGAGTGTTCCAGAGAAAGCAGGGTATACTTGTGCGCTTACACGGTCCACTGACACACAGGAGCTAAAACAAAGAACAGCTGAGCACGTGTCTTGGGAGCTTAATGGAGGCAGCCGGCCCTCCGTGAGGGGAGCAGCAAGGAGGGGACGCCCCAACCAATAAAACGCAACTACTCACAACCTACTGTACAATTACAACACAGGCCAAAGGGCAAAGCTAGGTCTTTTCATATTACGTAGGGTGAGCAGTGTGTGAATGTGTAGGGTGAGCAGAGTGTGAGTATGCAGGGTTAACAGTGTGTGAGCGTGCAGGGTGAACATTCTGTGAGTGTGTAGGTTGAGCAGTTTATGAGTGTGCAGGGTGAACATTGTGTGAGTGTGTAGGGTGAGCAGTGTGTGAGTGTGTAGGGTGAGCAGTGTGTGAGTGTGTAGGGTGAGCAGTGTGTGAGTGTTCAGGGTGAACATTGTGTGAGTGTGTAGGGTGAGCAGTGTGTGAGTGTGCAGGGTGAGCAGTGTGTGAGTGTGTTGGGTGAGCAGTGTGTGAGTGTGCAGGGTGAGCAGTGTGTCAGTGTGCAGGGTGAGCACTGTGTGAGTGTGCAGGGTGAACATTGTGTGAGTGTGTAGGGTGAGCAGTGTGTGAGTGTGTAGGGGCAGTGTGTGAGTGTGCAGGGTACAAAAACTCGAACTAAGTCCACCACACACACACACACATAACACCACACACATAACACCACACACAAAAGACTACACACATAAGACCACACACACACCATACACACACCACACACACACCACACACACAACACCACACACACACCACCACACACACACCACCACACACTCACCACCACACACTCCCCACCACACACACAACCACACCTGCAACCACACACACTCACAAACCACACCGTCAGTGCACGCTTTCACCGGGCACAAACACCACCAGCCGTCAGTGCACGCTTTTACTGAGCACAAATACCACCAAACGTCAGTACAGCCTTCCACCAGGCACACACCACCAGCCGGCAGTGCACACTTCCACCAGGCACACACACAACACCGGCCATCAGTGCACAATTTCTACAGGCATACACACCACCAGCCATCAGTGCACACATCAATTGTTAATGCATCCACAATTAACTATTGTAGCAATCGCAGTATGGTGCACTTTACTTTTAAACATGTTCATCTAAAGCGCAGCATGCCACCATTGCTACAATTCCAATCCAACCCACATAATTCCACTACACACCACATGCATACGCTCCATAACGCATGGCTAAAAGACATTGCCATTTACAATGCAATTAGCTCTAACTCAAATAAATCCGAGACCTATTGCATTTCCAATGCTTGTTAACTCTTAATGTCGTCTGCCGTCTGCCCCTCCATCTCTGAGACCTTTTCTTTTCCACTCTGGTCCACTCTTTTCAGTCTAAAGCTCCAGGATACCCGTGGGGTGACAGCATGCGCTATAGAAGTATTACAATCAATCAAAATCATTAATGTCTGCATGTTTTACTAAAAGGGATGAGGGAGATATTTGAGAAATGTGTTTTTGTTTTAGCTTCCTAGAGCACTAATCATAATTCTAATGACAAATTGAACTCCCTAATTTGTTCTTTTGTTCATGAATTTCTGTAGGTTTTACAGCTTTGATTCCATCAAGATGCGTTTATATGTGCCACAATTGTGTCATAAGTACAGGTTGTAGGAAGGTGGACATCTGACTATAGTTACCCCCAAACTTTTTGCCTGGTGTTTAGCTGGTTTTTTGACATAGTTGGCCCGGGATCCTGCTATTCAGGGCCCCAGGCTGATTGCTCTCTCCTTAAAATGGACTCCATGTACCTTAGGTGCATACACAATTGGAACTGGTTCAGCTTATTGGCCCCTGTAACAGTGTACCCTAGGTACCCAGGGCATAGGTGTTTCCAAGGCCTACCAGGGGCTGCAGCATGTATTGTGCCACCCCTGGCCTGGGCTCCATATTTGACACAACTGGCTGATCACTCAGCTGGGGTAAGTTGGTGTAATCGCCTCTTACTTAGATATAGTATTCCTATATCTAACCTTAACTGGACACATATGTTCCTATCAGCCACTCCTATGGAAGGCCTCATCAATCCTGGAGGCAGAATGCTTGGAAATATGTGAGATGGTGCTCTAACATGAGCTGAGCCTGTCTGCAGCTGTCGGGAACCACTCCTTTAGCTGTTCCGGGATATTGCCATACCATATACTCTTAAGTGCATTATAATCCTTGCGGTTATATGCTAACTTTGGTTTGGCTTTATCAAAACATGTCGAGTAAGGTGTCATACGATTTGGAATACTATCCCGTCGACAGTTCTGTCGACGGGGATAGCATTCCACCCTTCTAGAGGGACACGACATGTGTGTAGCCTTAACCCCGGTTAAAGTTAACCAGAGCCTCAGCGTCACAAAATGGACGCTGCCACCACAGACACAAGTCTGACCTCATGCTGCTGGGAGTCCTTCCAGCGAGGGAGGCTTGGACAAAGGGTTTCCTGCCTTGGGAGGTGCGAGCACCACCCCAGACAGGATTTTGTGTATTAAGTAGGACAGGGCTAAATAGATTGAGAAATGCCCGGGGCACACAAGGTGTCCCCGTGCATAAGCCAGTCCAAACCGGTCCTGGGACTTTCCAGACCCAGGCCTGCCGAGGATCTGGACAAAGGAACGGGTGGTGTAACCGCCCCCCTTCCTTATCCCACCCAGAGGAGGGACCTAGCAGGTGATCCACCCCTCAGATTGGGAATAAGAGTGGGAGCAGTGCCAGAGCACCTCAGATCATCCTGAATCAACTTGAAACTAAGAAGACGACTGGACTTCGACATTCTGCTGCACAGAAGACTGAAGAGCATCTCCCTTGTGGCCTAGGAGTGGCCACCCAGGGAATACAGGTACCAACCAGCGACTCGACGTCTGCTTTGCCGCCGCCTCCTGCCGGAGCCCGAGCCCAGAGCCTAACAAGACCCAAACTCCCAGACTTCTCACAGCCCGATCCACAGTCCCTGCAAAGAAGGGACCCGTGGAGGCACCGAGAGACGTGGGACTGGACATCTTGGAAGACACCCGAAGAGCTGACTGCACAGCATCAGAGGCATCCTCGACGTTGTGCTTTGGGGACTGAAAACCCCCACCACCGAGCAGCCCTTGCACCGAAGATCAGCCCCCCAGCATCTCCACGATCTGCGTGGGGCCCTTTTGCATCGTGCCACTCAACGCGCCATGCCAGCCACTAGCCACGTGCTCAGCGGCCATCTTGGTGACAAAACCGAAGAACTACACTGCGGGTCTGGTTGCTCCAGACTTGCCCTCACTCCTGTAAAAAGGAGCACCCACTCTGACCTTGCTGGTCCGAGTGATAAGCCTTTTTTGACTTCTGTGTGGCTTGCATTAGCCAAGGCCTGTTTAGTTCAATCAAGTTGCTGACACCGCCAACAGTGAGAAACTTGCGTGGGACAGCTCATGACCGACTCCTGGACGTCCTCAACCCCCGGTGTCCACGTGGCTGTAGAGAGAAGCTACACCTCAATGCCTGTTTGCACCCGACATCGCCTGGTTCCAATCTGGTTCCACGGAAGTCACTGGCTAGTGACTTTGAACATTGTCCCCTCTGCTTTCAGGTCTTCACAACTTCAGATCCACCCTTGGATCCATTGGAACTCTTCACATCGAGCCGCCTGCAGCATCTTCAGCTCCAAGCACCATCGACCAGCGTGACGAAACCCGACACTACTTCGACCCTATGCACCCGCTTCCTGTGGGTAAGGTAACTCAGCAACGCCGGTGTTCCCACACTGGTACACACGTCTAGGGCCTGTGTCTCAAGTTTCAGCTTTCTAGGTCACTCGGAAGGTTACTAACTAACTAACTTTCTAACTTTTACGCACCATAGTCCACACAGCTCCAGCGATTCCCAAGGCCCTAGGCCTGTTTCCTTTTAGATTGGTATCTCTTATACCACTTTCTTAGTATATGGTTTAGGTGGCCCCTAGGGCTCATCCATATTGTGCAACTTTTGTGTATTTTAAACTGTGTTTTGTTTAACGCTTGTGCTTCTGTGCTCATAAAGAGTTCAGGGGATATTTGTAGTTAATAAGTATATATATATTTTCAATATATATCTGTGTGGTGTCCTTTCATCTGGTATTCAAGGGGGTTGTGTGTGGTAATACAGCTGGCTTCACATGCCTTTCAGAGTTTAGCCTAAGACTGCTTTGTCCACGTTACCACTAGGATAACTGGTCTATAAGGTTGACTTACAACCGATCATCATAAGGGTTGCTTGGCATGGTACAGGGTGATCACTAGAATTAGAGTAGAAAAGGAAACCAATATCTGGGTTCAGGGACCTGTCTTGTGTGGTGGCTACCTTAAAATGGTGTATTAGTGTAACTCTTAAAGAAAGAAAAAAATGTTCTTTCTTGTTTTCCCCTCACTCACCGGAGTTTCCTCACGGTGACATGCTTCATCATTGGGGTCATCCCAGTTCTCTACGAAAAGGGGCGTGCTACGACTTGCGTACTACGTAGGAGCACTGTTAAAGTGAAGGACTATGTGTGGTGTGAAGAGAGTGGAGTGGATGTGTGTGTGAGTGTTAAAAATACAGTGCTAGTGGGCCTCAATGTTTTATTCTGCTCCTAGACCGGTATGTTAAAAGTGGGGTTTATACTGTGTACCAACCAGTGATGTAGGTGGGTTCAGTATATGGTCAACATGTTTCACGCTACCCCTAGCGTTTCGTTAGGATCCATACAGGGACCAGCCCTGTATAATACCACTCCTAAAAAACCTAGATTTAGGATTAAAGAATTTATAAGTGCGAAAATATTTACAGTGGATGACGCTGTTCCTACTTGGCACACGCGTGGTTCAGAGTACATACGCTTGGCTTTTTAGGCGGATGTATTGCTCAATGGTGAACCTATAAAAGAGATGAATAGAACAAAGTTAAGAAACACCTTGCCCCTATCTCAGCCGAGATTGGGGACTTTTCGTCATTCAAGACGTATGTTATCAATACACGTACAAACATGCAGATGGTCTATATGGTGTTGTTTCACCATATTGGTGCGTGCACGCTTTCAAAGTCCGATGTCTGATCGTTAGTTTACACTGGAAGTGAAAATAACGTGAAAAAATCGTGACAGACATACAAGGTGACTATACAGAAAACAGTGAACACACAGTTTGACACACAACCAGAGAAAAAATTCCGAATATTTACATTTGTAGGTGCTTAATGGCACATCATGGTCTCTTTTCGAGCGTATTTTACCTTAAATAATGTGTAGGAAACGCGATCTCGTGTTCCCAAGTCTAGTCTCCGAACCCGCAAACCAAAGTATACAAAAACCGAACCCACGGACCACTCTGCAAGATGCGGTCCGTGGGGAAGCAGCTAGGTAATACCACGCGGCATTGCTGACTAGGAAGTAAGTTTAAACCATCTGGGCCCATACGCTTGGGAACACGAGATCGCGTTTCCTACACATTATTTAAGGTAAAATACGCTCGAAAACTAATTACGTGTTTTACAACTCTACAAACTTTTTTAGCATTGTTTCCTTCGAGGCGATACCGCCCCCCTAAGGGACCATGATGTGCCATTAAGCACCTACAAATGTAAATATTCAGAATTTTTTCTCTGTGAGCCTGGCTGAAGATCACATATTGTGCCCATTCCCTACTGTGCAATACCAAGGACTGTGCAGGGTTGACCACCTGTGGAGGTTTTAGCACAAAAATAGATCATAGGTTAAGCCATGCAGCTGTTAATTTCCAAAGTTGTAGAGCTATGGAGGCCCCTGGTGTGAATGTAGAGTGATTCACCACTAGATGTAGGAATCGAAGGAGGAACAGAGAAAGGAGTAAGAAAGGAATGTTGAACTGGCTTCCATACTCCTTCAGGGTTCATCTGTTCCAATGGACTGCACCACTCTTTCTTTGAGGTTATGGAATGGGTAGATCTTCACTTGCAGGAAGATAAAGGAGAGATGGTAAATAAGCAATCCAGCTGGTAACCAAATGATATGGTTACAGATGGACTTATGCTTACCAGTTCTAGCAGCTGGTAGTGCTGTCACGAGCCTGAAGCAGACCAGGGTACAAACAGAAGGCCCCAGGACACTGTAGCAAAGCACCGGTAAAGACTCTACAGGAAAAAGAGTAAGAGAGCACAAAAGAGCTCAAGGCAAAGCAGGAGCATAAGAAGGAAACTGGGAAACGAAAAAGTGGTCTAGTGCTTTGCAACTTCCACTGCCCACAGAGATGTTTTAGGGCATGGGCAAAGTGGGCTGCGGACGAGGGCCCCAGCCTTTCTGGGGCCCCCTGATAGGCCTATCTCTGTTATGCTGTGAGCCTTGCGTAATGAGCTTGAATAATTCTTACACAGATTGTTTTAAATGCCATTTAACTTTAATTTATGTTTTTAGTGTGAGCGTCTATTACAGAGGTTTTGCAGGAAAATGCTGTGTTTATGTTTTATGCAACATCCATAAAAACTTTTCTTTTAGATCAAAATGGGACTTCACATATAAGAAATGGGATTATGTCACAGAGATTATTTGCAGTGATGTTAGGGAGTTGCTATTGTATTACAATATTGAAAGCATGTACCGCTATCCCTGAATATTTGATGTATACACAGTTTGAATTTGGACGAGTGTGCCTGTGCGCTGTCAGTTAAGTGGCCAAAGAGGGTTTGAAAGAGGTGAAACCGGATCATAAATTCAAAGCTGCCTGTTGTAATCCACACTTGGTATGCCCCGCCACCCCTCTGCCCTCCACCCCAGTGGTACATACCAGGCAAGAATGTGTGAACATTCCACAGCTGATGCCAGCTGACTGGAACCTGTGATGGTGTGTGGTGTTAAGACGAAATAAAGATGACTCTTCAAATCACCATGTACGTCTCTTTATTGTAACACTGGTCACAAAGGGGATCCCAAACTATGTTTGGAGCAGGACCCCCAGAATGCCTAAAACGTCCCTTACTGCCCGCTCTCCCGCATCTACTGGTTCCTGCATTTGCCTTTTCCCCTGATTCCTCAAAGTAGCCAACCAATGATGTGCTAAGCAAAAGGAAGTGAGCAGCTGAGGGGGGCTGCCCACAGAGGTTTGAACACAGTGCCTGGTACTTGAGATCAACACCTGCTGCGATCAGCGAAAGACCCTGCAATGTGGGGGTTGGCAGTATATGGAGGGAGTGGCTTTTGCAAAAGATTAAAGCAGTAAGCTATTAAAAACCCCGAAAATCACGTAAAAAAGACTTTAAGTGCAACTATGGCTACAAAACGAAAGTGAAACAACATGGAACTCTCCAGTTATAGTTCGCCCCGCAAACCATAGCTTCTACACCTGACATGCAAACAGTAACTCACACAAACATGCAGTGATTATGACTGCAGAATATTTACAACAATAAATAAAAGATATTCACAACATATCTTAAATGACATAGTGAACAAAAAAATCATAGTACATTTATTGGCTTACCTTTCAGAATAATATTGAAACGGTAATCCGACATGTCAATAGTGAAATCATGTATGTCATTTGGGAAGTCATCTATTTCATTAAGGGTGATTTGTGTGTAACCATAACTGCACTTTAACTAATACTGACCCTTCCCGAGCCATTACAATTAGCAACCATTGGAATCTGTTTCAGTTACCTACCTGTCCAATTAGTGATTTAAACATTGTTTTGGCAACTCTGTATGTCACCTCTATCCTCACATTTCCTTTCATGATGTCACTTCAATGAAAAGCCATTCTGGTCATTTAGGAATATATATTGGAATTTGTGTCCAGTTCTACAATAAATTCACTGTATATGTGACTGCTGATGAAATGTAAGTGAATGGACACCCAGTATTGCTTAGTAGATAAGAATCCAGTTCAAGCAAAGAAATAAAGAACAATGGGTCTTGAGAGGAAAAAGCAACACAGGAAAAGCCTGCCTGGTGTTGGTGTTGCATGTGTCACAGGTACAATATGTTATCAGGAAATACATGCGCACTCCATTGTCAACTTGTCCCTAAGGAACTGACCCTTACACGCAGCTGTAATGAAGAGGACACGCCTGTTGTTATTGAATAGGATGAGTAAGCATTTGTGCCACGACGAGAAATACCAGCGAGGCTTGTAATTTGCGGTCGCCAGTGAGGTCCTCTAAGCACTGATCTTCAGATGAAGTTCTCAACACGACGTGAGTTGGCCCAGCTGATTTCCGTTCCTGCTGCTGCTCATAAAGAGGACACCGCCATCTTGGAATGAAAGCTGAGGTGTAACTTCCCCTGGCCTTGTTTGTGATTGAGAGTACTTACTCAAAAATTATACTGACGCAGATGTTTTTTTTTTGTATTTATTTAAAGTTTGCAGTAAAAAAAAAAGCGTGAACAGAGGTACATAGAGCGTTCAAAAGTACGTTTATTGTGAGTCAGACGCATCCTTAGCTGATTATAGTACGAGCATGCAGAGACAAGATACAACAGGGTTAATGACAGGCGTTTGTTTCCATATACATAGAGCACCTGCCGGCTAGAGCGTCCGGGTAACATTGTGTATTCCACTGTAATATCGTCATTGCAACATCCAAGAAATCTGACTCCTACTCGGTGCTTAATTTGAACCGGTGGGGGCCACCAGCACTCACTTTTGGGAATCGGCATTTATTTGTTTGAATCAGAGATTCACAAGAGCAAGCGGGGTAAAACATACAAGACGGAAAGTAAAACGAAGAGAAAGATGGAAACACCGTAACAAAGGGACAAAGCAGGAACCTGCAAAGTGAGATAAACAATCACAGAGTGTCGGGTACTGGAATAAAGAGATGCCTAAGGTGGTTTTGGACTTCACATTCTTGGTATTGAGCGTGCCAACATTCAATTCACAGTCAGCGGGCTTTTGGAGCAGAGCGCTGGGTACCGGAACTCATTCCTTTACAAGTTCAGCCTTCATTCTAATTGTCCCCTATCATGGTCCACTTATCTATCAGATGCTTGATCAGATAGATACGACTGTAATAGCGCCCATATATCGCTGGTTCTCGACTTGGCAGGCATAAGCATACTAAAATGATCAGACAAAGTATTGCAGTATACCGATTTTTTCAGCCAGTCCACTATTTTCCGAAGGGAGTCTTTCCCCTTCTAGCATTTCTTGCTCAAGGAAACCCTAGTGCTGTGTATTTACATAGGGTGGGTGTGAAATTTCGTTCCGCTTGCGGAAATTCCTATAATTTGACATTTTCGTGTTCCGCGGAAAGCGCGAAAATGTCAAAATTTCCGCAATCCGCATCTTAGCGGAAATTTTTGTCTTGCTGTAAAAAATACATTCTCGCGTGCACGCGATCGTCTTACCTGAATCCCAGCGTTCGCCGACAAGTTTTCCCAATCCAGTCGCATTCTCCACGAGATGTTGGATTGTGGTAGCCATTTGCTCTATCTCGCGATAGTTCGTGCCCACATTAACGTCATTTATCGCGCAATCACATCATTCGTCGCGCGATCAAGTCTTTCTTCTCGTGATCATGCACAGCAAGAGTATGAGATGATCGAGTTCTCTAACACGTCATTCTCCACCGCGAGTGAGAGCGTGAGGACGCGGACACGTCATATCGAACGCAACAAGGAGCGAGAGAACCCGAACACGTCATATCCAACGTGACAAGGGAGCAAGAAAACGCGATCACGTCATTTTTGACGCACCGGCGGAAGTAATGTGATGTTCGAGAACCCGAACATATGAAATTTTCAATTTGGAGAAGAATATCAGCTCTCGCAGCATGAAACCTTCTGCAAATGATGATTTAGATGAAAAAAACTTTACATTTAAAAAGGTGGGGAGGGGAGGAAGTGCCACAGAATCTCCAACTTCCTGTGTCTTTTCAGCAGGCTCCTCCCAGTGCTTTGTCTATCCCCTGGTCATTCTGCATTTGGATTTTGAGCTGGAAAGATCACTCTTTTTGTCTGCTGCATCATTGCAATTGGATTTGAGGATGTAAGTAAGTAAGTAAAATATCTTTATTCGATTGTTTGCATATAACAATCATAAAAGTACATTTCAAAAACATTTATCACAAAGTACAGTTTATGCGGAAAAAAAAAAGTTTGTTGCCATATAGACACGAGCACAAGCAAAAAGTTACAAGTTTGTAATCTAAAAACAGTAAAAATACAATGTTAATTTAAAAAAGGATTCATATCAGGAGCAAAGTTAATTAGCCTTCCATGCTTTTCCTATGTTTAAGTGCAAGTTTTAAGAAACTACATAAAAACAGGGTGCAGTCGCTATTTAGCATTTGAAGGAAATAAAGTGCTGGTCTGAATTGTGCAAAATGGAGCCGTTGTAGTAAAGGTTTTGAGGATGTTTTAATTATATATTTTACAAGTAAGTGGTTGTTGTGTCTGTTTAATTGGGGGCATTGCAGTTGTTGCAACTACAATTTAATTTTGGTAACTATCATTCCTTTATTTTTAAATGTTGTGGGTAGGGGTAGTCAGTAGTAGGCCCGAGCTAGTCATGGTTTCATGGGTGTGTGCACGATGAAGCAACTGTTCCTTTGGTGTTATTTTAATGTATTTCATTTTCAAGCATCATTTAGGGCCTGGATGGCATTGGATCGAGTTGGGGAATGTGTTTTTTTGGGATGGGCTTTCTGTTGTTGGGCCTGGCCTTGTGGCTGGTGGCCATTTAGTAGCCTAGGCCTGCAAGCTTGTCTGGCCTTGTCTGCCAACAGGCCTGCTTTCATCCAGTAGGCTCAGAGCAGGTAGCCACAGCTGTATTAATCAAGTGTTTCAGTGTGGTCTGTTGAATTTAGACATCAGTTAGGGCATGGATGGCATTGGATTGAGTTGGGAAGTGTGTTTTTTGGTGGTGGGCTTTCTGATGTTGTTGGGCCTGGCCATGTGGCTGGTGGCCCTTTTGAAGACTAGGCCTGCAAGCTTCTATGGCCTTGTCTGCCAAGAGGCCTGCTTTCATCCAGTAGGCTCTGAGCAGGTAGCCACAGCTTTATTAATCAAGTGTTTCTGTGTGGTCTGTTGAATTTAGACATCATTTAGGGCATGGATGGCATTGGATTGAGTTGGGAAGTGTGTTTTTTGGTGGTGGGCTTTCTGATGTTGTTGGCCCTGGCCATGTGGCTGGTGGTCATTTTGAAGCTTAGGCCTGGAAGCTTGTCTGGCCTTGTCTCTGCCAACAGATCTGCTTTCATCCAGTAGGCTCAAAGCAGGTAGCCACAGCTTTATTAATCAAGTGTTGCTGTGTGGTCTGTTGAATTTAGACATCATTTAGGGCCTGGATGCAATTGGATTGAGTTGGGAAGTATGTTTTTTGGTGGTGGGCTTTCTGATGTTGTTAGTCCTGGCCATGTGGCTGGTGGTCATTTTGAGGCTTCGGCCGGCAAGCTTGTCTGGCCTTGTCTGCCAACAGGCCTGCTTTCATCTAGTGGGCTCACATCAGGTATCAACATCTTTAATATTCAAGTGTTTCTGTGTGGTCTGTTGAATTTTTTATAGACATCATTTAGGGCATGGATGGCACTGGATTGAGTTGGGAAGTGTGTTTTTTGGTGGTGGGCTTTCTGATGTTGTTGGGCCTGGCCATGTGGCTGGTGGCCATTTTGAAGCCTAGGCCTGCAAGCTTGTCTGGCCTTGTCTCTGCCAACAGGACTGCTTTCATCCAGTAGGCTCAGAGCAGGTAGCCACAGCTTTAATGATCAAGTGTTTCTGTGTGGTCTGTTGAATTTGAACATAATTTAGGGCATGGATGGCATTGGATTGAGTTGGGAAGTGTGCGTTTTGGTGGTGGGCTTTCTGATGTTGTTGGGCCTGGCCATGTGGCTGGTGGCCATTTTGAAGCCTAGGCCTGCAAGTTTGTCTGGCCTTGTCTCTGCCAACAGGTCTGCTTTCATCCAGTAGGCTCAGAGCAGGTAGCCACAGCTGTATTAATCAAGTGTTTCTGTGTGGCCTGTTTAATTTAGACATCATTAAGGGCATGGATGGCATTGGATTGAGTTGGGAAGTGTGTTTTTTGGTGGTGGGCTTTCTGATGTTGTTGGGCCTGGCCATGTGGCTGGTGGTCATTTTGAAGCTTAGGCCTAGAAGCATGTCTGGCCTTGTCTCTGCCAACAGGCCTGCTTTCATCCAGTAGGCTCAGAGCAGGTAGCCACAGCTTTATTAATCAAGTGTTGCTGTGTGGTCTGTTGAATTTAGACATCATTTAGGGAATGGATGCAATTGGATTTTGTTGGGAAGTGTGTTTTTTGGTGGTGGGCTTTCTGATGTTGTTGGGCCTCGCCATGTGGCTGGTGGCCATTTTGAAGCTTAGGCCTGCAAGCTTGTCTGGCCTTGTCTCTTCCAACAGGCCTGCTTTCATCCAGTAGGTTCAGAGCAGGTACCCCCAGCTTTATTAATCAAGTGTTTCTTTGTGGTCAGTTGAATTTGTTTAGACATCATTTAGGGCATGGATGGCATTGGATTGAGTTGGGAAGTGTGTTTTTTGGTGGTTGGCTTTCTGATGTTGTTGGGCCTGGCCATGTGGCTGGAGGCCATTTTGAAGCCTATTTGCTTGCTGCATCCATCCATACATCCCCTTTGCCAGCAGCAGCTCCATGAATGATGTGATGCTCTAATAATTTAATGGCAAATAGGGCCCACCCCACTTTCATTACATTTTTAATTTGGTGGTTCTTATTCTCTTTCCTATCCTTCCTGAGAGTGTAGTGTGTGTATACACAGTAGTATAAAATAGCCCTTGTTGACAAAGTCTCAGAAATGGCTAGACTATATCTTTTGTACAGTAGTAAGTAACTGAACCACAACAACAAATGCAACATTTCACTGATGTTCTTCTCCTGGCTTATTTGCTTTAGGTGCACAAAAAGCCAGAGGAGGAGGTGTCATCATCATCACTCGTTGAACTGCCAGCCAGACAGAAGTCCTGCTGCGAATCATGTCCACTTGTGAACACAACTTGTTGTGCATCTGCGTCCTGCCTGACATCTGAAGTAGATGGCCCCAAAGAAAGGTACCAGGTCCAGTACCAAGAAAGTTGCTGGTGAGAAGAAGGAACAGAAAAAGGAAGTGCCATTAACCACGACTGGTGTGCCGGCCAATGTTTTTTTGAGAGCAAAAAAGTTATGCCTGCAGCAGCGTTGTCCGGGAACCAAGCTGGGAGCAGCACCTACGCACCAGCAGTCCAACCCCACCAACCTAGGCCCAAGCCCTTGAGTGTTGCAGAGGTAGCCAGTCTACTAACGAGCAGCGATGTTGAAATGTCATCATCGCAAAGTAGTACACAATCAACGCAGGCAACTCAGCAGATAAGTGTGCAGCCGCAACAACAACAACAACAGCAGCAGCCACAACAACAACAGCAGCAGCCGCAACAACAGCTGAAGCCGCAAGAACAACAGCAGCAGCCGCAAGAACAACAGCAGCAGCCGCAAGAACAACAGCAGCAGCCGCAAGAACAGCCCACAATAGTAGTTGTTGCTTCTGACGTAGGGGCATTCCAGGAAATCGATCTTCCTGCAGACAAGGTGGAGCAAGCCATTGTTTCGGAAGATCTATTGTCTTCCAGACCACCAGCAAGGAAAAGGAGGCTTAGTCCATCATCTTCTTCTTCAAGCCCCGCTTCTGATGACCGTGATGCCACTTGGCAGCCACCAGCCCAGTCTGAGAGTGATGCACGCCACAAGACAATGCTTCTGAAAAGAAAGGTTCCCGAAAAACTTACAGTTATGGAAGTAGATGTAGCTACTCATCACGCACATCACTCCCGTCCCAAAGGGGATGGAGACAAACATTCTCACCCTATCCAGAAAGGCTGCTACTGAGCGGGATGTAGCACGAATACCACTAATACAGGTTACATCACCACGACCTCCAGCTGCCATATTTTCCAAGGCCCAGCAGGGACCTACATCCAGCTCAACCATCTCAGTAGGTCCGTGGTTCCCAAACTGTGCGCCGCGGCGCCCTGGTGCGCCGTTATCAGTAGCCAGGGGCGCCGTGCACGATGTGGGAAAGATAGTGTCTGGCAGTGTGTAAGCAGACAATATTATGCGTCTTTTGAGGCCCTACCAGGGCCTGAATGCAGGATGAACGTATTGCAACTTATTAAAATGAAATCAGCTGATTTCGGCAGGGTTGGAGGTGCTGATATTGCGCTTGTAGTTTTAGAATCTGACAAGCTGGCTCTCACGCCAGGCACGGTCTTTAACTACCATGGAGAGGTTGGCAGGCTAGACACTTCAAAGATTTATGACTTCAGAGTCCGACATGGGAACATGTTTTTGGTAGCAGAGGGTGGCTAAAAAATGTAAAATGATTATCAAGTCTTTATACATGGATACAGTTTAATGATCTGAAGAATAACAGGCATCAAGCAGAGCTATGCGAAAAAAATCCGGATGGCAAATAACCTATAACGGTGAAATTAAAACCAAGAAATCATACCATCTGACTTGCAGAAATTTCAGGCGACTGTGCTACGAGGCGAAATACAAAATGCAGCCTCGGGAAACACTGAAAGGAATATGGCATTTTTATGAAACCGCTGTCACGTGCCACGCTATTTAATTTTCGGCAACTGTAAGCCGAGCTGTCTCACAAATGATTTAAAATGTTAGCATTATGTAGGTGCTGATTGACAGGCATTTTGTTATAGTAATACATTTTGGCAACAGCCAAGTCAGTTGTTTTTAACTAGCTAGCACTCGCCACAAGTTCGGCAATAATACAAAGTTTAATTTTGCATTCAAATACACGGTCTCCAGATGGCATGCTGAAACATATATTTGAGTTTTAAAGATCTCATAATAAAAAAGTAGAGGTGTAGATTTTTGATCATGCCCTTGGCCCTGTAAGTGAAAAGTTACTAAACAGATGCATTGCTTCATTTCAATCTGTTTACAAACTAATATTGATATGGAAATGTCCTCCAAAGAAAAGCAAGGATATTTTTTTCCTTTCTTCTTTTTTGTTTTGTTTTGCAGGACACTATTTTCAGTACATAGAGCAATTGTCTTATTAGTATTACTCTGGAATCAAACTTCGAATGGATAGCTTATATGTAAAAGATATGGCCTTGTAAGCTTGTAATCACACATTAAACAGGGGGCTGGAATAAGACTGCATGGCAGTCTGTATTTATGAGCAAGATTGTTGATATCCTTCAAAGGGTCTGGTGTTTTTATCTTCGGGCCTTGCATAGAATTGGCTGGTACAGGAATATCCTTCAGCATGTGAAGATATTCCTAATTCAGTAGAACAATTCACAAGTGGAATTTCCTTCAGCAAAGGAAGAGTACATAGAAGGAAAATATACACGTGGATTTTCATTCATTTTGTTCTTCCGTAAAAAAAAAAACAGTTGATAGTTATTGCTCAACCAATTCTGAATCAGGCTGTAAAGATTATGTTATCAGATAATTAGCATTGCGATATATGAATGGTGCAACAAACAAAATGGGTCCAAAGAGAATTATTATGGAAGGTGTGAAAGCATTTTATAAAGCAATAATGTGACTGGAATAAGGTTGCACTCATGTATTAGGTCAAAGTGCTGACTCAATCCACTGCCACTTTTTAGGTCAATGAAGGTCAATGAGGGGGAAACGACAGAAAAAGTACAAAAAAGAGTGGAAGGAAGACACAGAGGGCACAGGAGAGTGAAAGGGAGAAATTGAGATGAGGGTAAGAAACGGAGGGAAGACACAGAGGACACAGGAGAGTGAAAGGGGGAGATTGAGATGAGGGTAAAAAACGGAGGGAAGACACAGAGGACACAGGAGAGTGAAAGGGGGAGATTGAGATGAGGGTAAAAAACAAAGGGAAGACGCAGAGGACACAGGAGAGTGAAAGGGGGAGATTGAGATGAGGGTAAAAAACGGAGGGAAGACACAGAGGACACAGGAGAGTGAAAGGGGGAGATTGAGATGAGGGTAAAAAACAAAGGGAAGACGCAGAGGACACAGGAGAGTGAAAGGGGGAGATTGAGATGAGGGTAAAAAACGGAGGGAAGACACAGAGGACACAGGAGAGTGAAAGGGGGAGATTGAGTTGAGGGTAATAAACGGAGGGAAGACACAGAGGACACAGGAGAGTTAAAGGGGAAGATTGAGATGAGGGTAAAAAATGGAGGGAAGACACCGAGGACACAGGAGATTGAAAGGGGGAGCTTGAAATGAGGGGGAAACAGAAAGTGGAGGAAAGACCCAGAAGGAAAGAGAAATGGGGAGATAGAAGTGAGGAAAAAATGAGTGAAAAATGAGAGAAAAGCAGAGCAAGAGAATGGAGACAGAGGTCCACTGGATCACCAGGGATGAGGCGCAGGTGAAACCTGCAGGTCGAAGAGGGCCTTCAACACCAACACTCCAGAGTGCAGGGGCGTGGGTGGGGAAAGGCCTCACTTAATGGTGGAGCTGGGAGGGAGAGCAATTTCACTGACAATGAGTCAGTGATCATACCCCCACATCTGTAGCATCCACCGATGACCCTCGGCTATTGCATTTATTTGTTACAACTAGCAGCCAGGGTGAAATGCCAATGGCATGAGGTGGGAGAGTGGGCTCTGGGTGGGCCACCATGTCAGGTCAACCCAACAAATACGTGCACCACCGCAATATTTGAGTACATCCTGGATCTCACCCTTCCTAATGTGCATCTATAAAAAATATTTGTTGTGTTTACTTTCTAAATGAAAAAAGTGCTGTAGATGTGTACCGCAGGTCTTGCCAATATGCCACTTGTCACCTTTAATTTAAAGAAAAGGTGAAAAATCATCTGTCCAGTGTACCAAAATTTGCGCTGTGATGCTATTCGGGTATAGTTGATGTACTTGCAACACCTCTGAGATTGACTAATGGTCTGCTGGTAGTTTGTGAATAGCTAGCTAGTAGCTGCTATAATTTTTATCCCTAATACCTTCATTGCATCCCAATTAATTTAAGGAAGCCAACAGGAAGTATTCCCGAGGTCTCACTTACATCCCCCCACCCGTAAAAAAATGGTGGGGAGCCACGGCCAACTGCCAATTAGGTCAAGGGAGCCACGGGTAAAAAAAGTTTGGGAACCACTGCAGTAGGTAGTGGTAGTAAAAGTCACAGTGTAGCTACACAGTGTCATCATATTCCAAGCACGCACTCCAGTTCATCTGGTATTGAAAGTGGCACATCCATCAGTACCAGAAAGTTTTCCTCCCCAGTTTGGGACTTCTTTTCTGTTAGCACCAGGGAGGAGAACATTGCTATATGCTCAATTTGTCGCACTGCTGTTCGGCGCGGTAAGCTTAGTACAAACTATGGCACCGGAGGCCAAGCAAGTCATCTCAGAATACACCACACTATTATGTGGGAGAATCACCTACATCAGTTAAAACAAAGTACACAAACTCAACCCATTGTAGTTGGTCTGGAAGAATCAGGGGACAATATTATTGTGGTAGAAGGTGAAGGAGAGAAGTAGGCATTTCTAGCTATGTCCCCAGTAGTGTAGTGGTACCGCCCATATCCTCCTCAGTAACATCTGAGTGGCACTGCAGTAAGAGCCATACTCAGAGCCAGGCCGAGACACCAAGGTGACTGAGTACCGCAATGAGACAAACTGCGTTGTTGAGCCTAAGTGGGTTAATGAAAACAACAGCACCACAAAGGAAAATAACCCAGCCTACCATTGAGAGCATGCTTAGGTTGGAGGGGCAGTTCCAACGCAACCACCCAACGGCACGGTTGTACAATGCAAAGCTCGCTAAAATGTTAGCACTGGACCTTCTCCCTTTTCTTCATTTGTGGAAGGGGTGGGTTTCCTTGAATTTATGTCAGTCATCTGCCCTAATTCGAAGGTTCCCAGCCGTTCCTATTTCGCAAGAATTACTGTTACGGCACTACATTATGATGTGCTGGAATTGGTTGGAGAGCTGCTCACAATATCCAGCTGACAACAGACATGTGGACCAGTTGCCAAGCTACAGATTACATGTGCATCACTGCACACTGGGTCTCTTTTGTGGGGGTTAGAGATAAGCTATCTGAACGAGATGCTGTTGACACAGCTGAGATTTCTAAAGCTACTCGGAAATATGCAACTGTAGCCATGTTCACCATGGACAAATCTCATACTGCTGTAAACATTTTGCAAGAGTTTCGCAGCAAGGTTTTTGAATGGCTTCGCCCAAGAGGGCTTAGTATTGGTTTTGTTGCCACAGATAATGGCAGTTAAGTACTTAAGGCCATGGATCTTGGTTCCTATTTCAGGGTTCCGTGTTTGGCGCACTGCATAACCTTTATAGTTCAAGACTTTCTGAAAAAAGAACCCCTAGTCAGGAACTTACTGACCATCTGCCAAAGAATATACACTCATTTCAGCCATTCTTTTAAAGCTCGGAAGCAGCTGAGGATCATTCAGCATGAATATAGAATACCAGTCAAAGCACTCATCCAGGAGGTTGCAACACTTTGGAACTCGACATATTACATGCTTGATCGTCTGTTTGAACAGTACAGGACACTCAATGAATATGTCATGCAAAGAGGGGATGCCACTGTGAAAGGCATAACCCTTCAGATGGAGCAGTGGGGCCTAGTTAATTGCCTGACTGAGATGCTTCGTCCTTTTGAGGTCTTCACACGTGAAGTCAGCAAGGAGGACTGTACAGTGGGCCAAACTATCCCATTATTGCAAATGCTACAGCATCAGCTGAAGAAGGTGTCCGAATCATACAAAGTGTGGAGGACAAAAAGGAAGCCTAAGACTTGGTGGAGAGCTTAGCCCGTCAGTTAGCTGAAAATACAAGGATTGAAAATAAAATATTGTCACAAGAACATTACATTTCTGCCACAATTCTGGATCCATGGGCAAAATTGGGACTGAAGACATTCTTTCCTTTTTCAGAGATTGATGTTGCCCACTACAAAACTTGGATAGCTGAGGCAGCGAGTAAGTTGGAAAATTAACGGCTGTTAAATAAAGCCCGCAAGATCAACCCACAAGAAGTACTGCAGAAGGGCATGCAGCATCAAGTGCAACTTCGGAGGCGGAGGGCAGTGCGTTTGTATCACAACACTCGCCATCACTATCAACAACAGCAACAATAACTGGATTATTAGGCCAAGTAGAATCATTAGACAATTGTTATTTACAGTTGGGCATTAATAAGCAAAGTGCTGATGCACAGAGAAAAGAGCCCGTAAGGTTAGCAGCAGAACCCCTGAACATTGAGTGGATGGTCCAGGCCTATCTGGACGACCCAACAGAGGTGTACATTGATCAAAACCCATTGCAGTATTGGTATAGGAAAAGGGCTGAATGGCCACTGCTCAGCAGGCTGGCGATAATCTATCTGGCTTGCCCTGTTGCAAGTGTCTCTTCTAAACGTGTTTTCAGTGCTGCTGGTTTCATTGTAACAGTGAGAAGGACCAGTCTCTCACCCAAAAACATGGAGAGGTTAACAATGATCAAAATGAATCAGCACTTCATACCACCAAATTACACAATACATGAAGCAAGCGAGGGAGATGAGGAACGCGGCTCAGGTGATGGTAGTAGTGTGTCACATCATGATTACCTACTACTGGCTGAACCCCCAGAGTTTGAGGACAAGCTATACTTCCCTGACAATTAGGCTTGCACTTACTGTCTTCCTCCCTTTTTTTCCTTTTGACAATGCCGCCACGGAAAGGCATTCCAAAATGCAGATTATATGGCTGGCGGTGTGTTCAGACAACGCCACCATATTGAAACCTTTTCCGCCCGGTCGACATGTCGACTGTGCGGAAAATTGGCAGACGGTACCTATCCGCAGCGGACCCCCCAGCCGTAATATGGTGGGGTCTTTTCTACAGGGATGGCAGGAGGTTTGCCCCTGCGGGGTCGGCGGTGACTACTGCTGGCCCGGCAGGGGCAATCCACCCGTCATCCTAATGGGGCCCTAAGACTCAACAGTACAGTATGCATACAGTACACCCTTGCAGTGAGAGTAATGTCAACAATAGTTAAGGATTATGAATCTAATTTACCACCGCCCGCCACTGGTGCTGGCACTCCCCCTACCGCTCCATCAGTATCCTTAGCAACTGCTGCTTCCTCTCCCTCCGTGTCGCCTTGGCTGGCCCCAGCAATGGTGGTCGTGGTCGGTAGTGCGCCTAGAAAACATTACACATTTTTTAGGCATCATTTACACATCCCCCTATTGGTCAGTAGCTAGATTGAAAAATCAGTTAATAGTATATAACATACATCACTAGTACAAATCAGGTAGTAGTCGAATAGACACTAGTAGTTATATATGGTCCCTAGGGTCAATCTAGCCTTTGCTTAGCTAGCCCGAGCCATGCAACCATTTTACCTTTGTGTCTTTTATTTTTGCACATGTGATGTTACCTTGCAGCTTGTTATATAAGACACCTTTAAGCCCACATGACCTCACAATGCTACAGTCTAAGCGCTGTATACAAGCGGTCAACCAAAACATTAACAAGCCACTTTTTTATGAAGTTCTGGTGTACTGTTAGTCCATATTGCTTATCCATAAATGCTACACTTTTTGGCACGGCTGAGAAATGCTTGCAATATACTAACGCGCACCATTTAATTTTTCTCATTACAGACGGAAGATTCCCTTCTACGAACCAGAACTTTGCAGAGCTTATGATGCAACAACTACCAGTACTAGGTTCTTCTAAGGTGAGGGGTCCCTTCACTCCGAGATCTTCATTTATAAATGTATATAAACAAAATTCCTACCTAGGGGATGGTGGTGCTTCCACCACTGTTCAGTTATCATGATTTAATTAACAACTGTAAGTAAGTGTAACAATGTTTATTGTTTTAATGTTATTGATTTTCCTGTTGCTGCTGCATTATAATAGAACAACGTACAGAGCTTGTCAATAAACATTTTGAACTTACATAGACTTGGTGGTATCGGTGTGATGAGTGAGCAATTTAAAGGAATGATGTGCATTGCTTCCATGACTGAGAGGTTGGGTGTGTTATGTTCTGGGTTGTCTACTTGTTGGGTATCTTGGAGGGAGGGTTCATAGAGATAATAGTTGTGACAAGACACTACTATAACTAGTTGGGCAGGGGATTGTGGTGGGTTCTGATTCTGAACTTCTGATTGAGGTGTGTGAGGAAGGTCCAACCTACCATCACCAACATCCTATTTTCTTGTGCAAAGATCTGTATGTGTAAAATCCCTACAACAGTAGTAGCATGTCCTATCCTATCAAAATAGTAATAAATCTGCTTGGGCATTAGTTGGTGTGAATTGTCAAGGCCTCAAGATTAACAAAGACTCAAGATCAATAAGACTAGAAGTAGTACAAGAGAACGACCCAAAGGACTGGACTCAATGGCTAGAGCTACTGGTGAATCTGAGTTTTATTTACAACCTTTTAAATAAAGAGTGGCCAACTGGGCAAGCTTAGCTACTACAGTACAGACAGACTAATAGTAGTAGTAGTACAGAGAGTCATCTTAGCAGAGGCAGGGATTAACAAGATTTTCGAAATAGTACAGATCGAAGTACAATTGTTGGTAAAAAGTAGCAAGAGGAAACTGAAACAATAGTTCGTGAAAAATATGGTGCAGTAAAAGTTATGGAATAAGAATTATTATTAAAAATAAGAAGACTTACAAGGGCCAGCAGAGGAGCCCTCGTTGGTGTCCTCCTGATGTTCTTGTTCTCCCGCCGACTGAGTCCCACTCCCTGTCTGCCTTCCCCTGGGTGCTGAACAGAAAAGATATAAGAAAGAGACAAACATTGATGGATGGTGTCAAACAAATAAAATATTTTTAAAGAACGGTCAAAAACAACTTATGTAAACAACAATTGCAATAACTAAATTGACCGATCTCATCTGGTCAACAAGTAGTATCGTGGGATTCACAGATCGACTACTTCCTATTTGTCAACACTAATCCAGTCTTCCATTCTGATTCCCGAATTCTAACTAAGCATAAGTACGACGTACCATCCGCCCCAGCCCACCTATTCCAGGTGTGCCAATTGTACATTAAGTATGCATTTCCACTTCTTTTAATCCTCAACAATGCATATGGTCAAATGGAGGACACATGACTACATTTTTTGTATACACCAGATTTTGGGTTGATTGATTGATGCTGATGTTCTGCTAGTGATAAGCCTATTACCACCTCTCATTGAACAAACTAGAAAAGGTTGTAAAAAAGACTGGGGTACTAGCAGCACATGACATAACTGAGGGGGCATCATGCATACCACTAAAAAACTACAAACTCATACAAAGTAACTAAACCTAAGCATCAATCTGCCCCTATCTCTTAGTGACAGGACAAAGTAAGGACTATCAATCAATCATTCATAGTATTTGTATAGCGCTCTACTCACCCGGAGGGGTCTCAAAGCGCAGGGGGGAGGGGGGGTCTGCTACTGCTCGAAGAGCCAGGTCTTGAGTTGCTTTCTGAAGGATAGGTGGTCCTGGGTCTGCCAGAGGTGGATGGGGAGGGTGTTCCATGTCTTGGCAGCCAGGTAGGAGATGGATCTTCCTCTGGTGGTGGCTCTGCGGATGCGTGGAACGGCGGCGAGAGTGAGGCTGGTGGATCGCAGCTGGCGGGTGGGAGTGTAGAAGGTCAGGCGGTTGTTGAGGTACCTGGGGCCAAGGTCGTGGAGACCCTTGCGTGCGTGGGTGAGGAGTCTGAACATGATCCTCTTGCTGACGGGGAGCCAGTGCAGGTCTCTATGAATACAACAGAATACTGAGTGAAAGAGCTGGGTTGTGGGTAAATTAATATAAGGCGATTAATTGATGCGAGGCGAACAGAGCGGGGAAACAACTAGCCTCATACCTAAAATACAAGCAAAGACAGTTCACAATCTCGGCTATCACGGACACACACAGCAAAACCCACACCAGGCACTAACAAACCTGCAAAAATTCCAAGAATTCCACCAAGACTTTTATTAAGGTAGACCCAACCCTAGATCGGGAAGGAAGTGCAGGGTATCTAGACAAACTGTGCCGCCCTAAAATTACGAATGACGAGGCACAGGCGCTGGGGGAGGACAGAAGTGCAACGGAAATAGAAATGGCGGTTAGATCCCTAAAGGACAACAAGGCGCCAGGCCCCGATGGGTACACAGCCGCCTTCTACAAGGCACTGTTGCCATCCCTGGTACCCACCATGAAGAAGGTATTCAACCACTGTGCTAATGAGGGGCTAGTATCACAAACCATGGCCGAGGCTAACATAATTGTGATACCGAAGGAAGACGAAGACCCGCTACTCCCCAAGAACTACAGGCCCATATCCCTAATTAGTGTGGACTGCAAGATCTATGCGAAAAGTCTTACAACAAGACTAGGAAATATCCTACCAAAGCTGATCTCGAACTCACAGGCAGGATTTTTAAAGTCCAGCATGTCGCACGACAGCACAAGGCTAATATGTCACATACTAGAACATGCAAAAAAGCAGGTTCCCTTTTCGTGTGGTCTAGAGGAAGAGACATTCGTCTCTGGGGGTTCTTTTAGAAGGGGTTTGTGGTGAGCCAAAACACGTATTAAAGCTGTTCAGGGATCAACAAATTCACAATCAATTGCACACTTCATTTATTAAACAACATTTTGCCTCTCTTTGACCATAACATGAGGTAATGAGGATGTAAACACTATTTTTATTAAAAGAAATTCTTTATTGTTTTCTGTTCATACCATTTATTAGAGCAGGTTCATTTAAAAAATTTTTTTTAAAACAGTTACTGTGGCATTATGATCCACAAACATGAAAAATTCACAGTTTAAAATAATGGTTCTTTCAAAGCAACAAATTTATCATATAAAACAAAAACTTTGTCAAATTTATTACAAAAACACAAATTGTCGACGCGGCGTTTCGGTGATTTTATGTCTTCACCTTCTTCAGGACAGTGTGTAAGTTAAAAACTCTATAGAATTAAAACACAAAGGAAACATTTAGTGTACTTGGTCTGTGGTAGAACAGAATTTTCTTTTTAACTATACGGTATCTACAGCATACATCCTATGTTTACACCAATACATAGTGTTTAAGCATTGTAGGCAGTGTCGTTACCACTCTTTCTATTGTAAACATTTCCAAAAAACAAGCCTAATCGTTATTTGTAAATCCCACAACTTTAGTTTGGTCACACCTCATGGTTTACATCCCTTCATGCCTCTTATTATAGGGCGATGGGTTGAACGTTAACTTGTTAGTCATCATTTTTTATGCAGATGACATCATTTATAGCTATTTCTAAGATATGGGGTGTGTTGTTCAGTTCGTACATACCTCCAGTAAAGCTGTTGTTTGGTCAGTCGCTTTTTTAAGAAGAAATTGGCGAGTTGTGACCCTGTCAGATATCTTGACTTCGGTAAGAATAGTTAGATTTAGCGGGTCGTTAGATCACCTCTAAATGTTTTTTACATTTTTTTCTAGATATATCTTACTTCTAATTTCTTGTTACCTTGCTTTAGAGGGATTTCCTCTCACGTGAAATGGTGTTGGACCGCCTCTTCAATATTTTTTATCAAAGGCGTGCCTATCAAAAATTTTTATACTTTAGTAGTTGCTTCTAACTTATATCGCCCATTGTTGAGTTTTAGTATAACTAGCATTTTCCTGTAGTTGCTCTTAACTTTTACAGTAGAATAGAATTATCAGTACCTGGGATTCTCCACAGACTAGTCTTTGTCCTTGGATGGTATCAATTTTCTTCACCCGGTTTGTTTGGTGAGATGTTTTGTCTTACAGGGTCACAACTCGCCAATTTCTTCTTAAAAAAGCGACTGACCAAACAACAGCTTTACTGGAGGTATATACGAACTGAACAACACACCCCATATCTTAGAAATAGCTATAAATGATGTCATCTGCATAAAAAATGATGACTAACAAGTTAACGTTCAACCCATCGCCCTAGAATAAGAGGCATGAAGGGATGTAAACCATGAGGTGTGACCAAACTAAAGTTGTGGGATTTACAAATAACGATTAGGCTTGTTTTTTGGAAATGTTTACAATAGAAAGAGTGGTAACGACACTGCCTACAATGCTTAAACACTATGTATTGGTGTAAACATAGGATGTATGCTGTAGATACCGTATAGTTAAAAAGAAAATTCTGTTCTACCACAGACCAAGTACACTAAATGTTTCCTTTGTGTTTTGATTCTATAGAGTTTTTAACTTACACACTGTCCTGAAGAAGGTGAAGACATAAAATCACCGAAACGCCGCGTCGACAATTTGTGTTTTTGTAATAAATTTGACAAAGTTTTTGTTTTATATGATAAATTTGTTGCTTTGAAAGAACCATTATTTTAAACTGTGAATTTTTCATGTTTGTGGAGCATAATGCCACAGTAACTGTTTTTAATTTTTTTTTTAAATGAACCTGCTCTAATAAATGGTATGAACAGAAAACAATAAAGAATTTCTTTTAATAAAAATAGTGTTTACATCCTCATTACCTCATGTTATGGTCAAAGAGAGGCAAAATGTTGTTTATTAAATGAAGTGTGCAATTGATTGTGAATTTGTTGATCCCTGAACAGCTTTAATACGTGTTTTGGCTCACCACAAACCCCTTCTAAAAGAACCCCCAGAGACGAATGTCTCTTCCTCTAGACCACACGAAAAGGGAACCTGCTTTTTTGTCTCTTTTAAAAAAAAACCTTCCCTTTTCAATAAAGGGTTTCTCCTTCTGAGATTTGAAGACATACTAGAACATACCTCCAAATCAGACGAACCAGCGGTGGCCATCACACTGGACGCCGAGAAAGCATTTGACAGAGTATTCTGGGGCTTTCTGGAAGATTGCATGCAGTCATTTAACCTAGGTGAGGCATACACTAAGAAGGTAATGGCACTATATAGAGACCCCAAGGCGCACATTGTAGTCAATGGAGCTACCTCAGAACCCTTCGCCCTGCAGTGGGGCACAAGACAGGGATGTCCCCTCTCCCCCTCGCTCTTCCTGCTAGCCATGGAGCCCCTAATCAGGGACATCAAAGTAAACGAGGGAGTGAAAGGGATCTGCATCAATGATGTAGAGGTTAAACTAGCAGCATATGCAGACGACATCCTCATTGTGACTGAACAACCAAAGGACTCAATAGCGGCACTTATTAGATCGATAGAAAAATACTCTACCTACTCAAGGTACAAACTGAACAAAGATAAATCAGAGTGCAAACTCCTCAACATACACACACATAAAGATACATTGGGAGGATCAGGGCTGGCCTGGCAAACAGGGTGCATAAAATATCTGGGGATTGATTTCGGCAACGACCAGAAATCGACACTAGACATTAACGAGTCCCGCCTGTTAGCAAAGACAAAGACCCTTCTAGAGTCCTGGTTGCCCAAATTCATAACATGGTGGAGCAGAGTAGAAACAATAAAGATGATGGTCACACCTATGGTTAACTACTTACTAAACATGCTACCGCTCATGCTTACAGATGACCTCCACTGAAAATTGGACAAATTAATTAACAAATTTATATGGAGGGACAAAAGAGCCTGGATTACCATGAAAAAACTAAGATTAGATTAAAAAAACTGGGAGGACTGAACCTAGCAGACTTCAGAACGTTCCAAACAGCATTTATAGTGAAACAGGGCGCATACTGGCTGTCACCCCCTCAAGAATACACACCCGTATGGTTACAAATAGAACGATAATCTTAGACAACCTCGAACCAATGGCTCTACTCACAGCCAATAATCACTCACACATCACCAACCCAATATTCAAGAACACAAAAGCGGCCCTGCTCAAAGTAGATAAGAAAATGGAACACAGTATAATGGACTCGAAGTGGGAGTTCCTGTGGGGGAATAACAAGATCAGGTACAAAGGAAAGCCCCTACCCATAGAGACTTGGAGGAACTAGAAGAGGGGGACAGCACCACACCATTCAGCACACTAAAAGAGAAACACAACCTTGCAGACATCGAACTATACAGCTACCTAAAAATAAAAACAGCTCTAAAGAAGGCGAACATAGCCAGGCACAAACCATCAATCATTCCATACATGTCCAGGATCAATAGAGTAGGGCACCAAGTATCGCACCTGTATAAACTGCTGCACCCCACAGCTACCAAAATAAATGATAAGCTGGCAGAGTACTGGACAAAAGAGCACAATACAACACTGAGCGAACATGAACTGGAACTCCTATGGGCCTCCCCATCAAGAAACAAGATAACACCAGTTCTGGCACAGCAAAATTCTGGCTACTGCACAAAACATACTCAATCAATCAATAAATCAATCAGACAGATTTGTATAGCGTGCTACTCACCCGTTAGGGTCTCAAGGCGCTGGGACAGGGGGGGGTGGGAGCCGCTATTGCTCGAAGAGCCAGGTCTTGAGCTGTTTCCTGAAGGAGAGGTGGTCCTGGGTCAGAGGTAGGTGGGCGGGGAGGGAGTTCCATGTCTTGGTCGCCAGGTAGGAGAAGGATCTTCCTCCAGCGGTGGTTCTGCGAATGCGTGGGACAGTGGCGAGGGCGAGGCTGGCGGAACGGAGTTGGCAGGTGGATGTGTAGAATGTGAGGCAAGTGTTGAGGTATTTGGGGCCCATGTCGTAGAGAGACTTGTGTGCGTGGGTGAGTAGTCTGAACGTGATCCTCTTGCTGATGGGGAGCCAGTGCAGATCTCTCAGCAGGGGAGAAATGTGACTGTGGCGGGGGATGTCCAGGATGAGTCATGCAGAAGGGTTCTGTATGCGCTGGAGTCTTTTCTGGAGTTTGGCTGTGGTTCCAGCGTAGAGGGTGTTCCCGTAGTCCAGTTGGTTGGTGACGAGGGCCTGGGTGACCGTCTTCCTGGTGTCGGTGGGGATCCACCCGAAGATCTTACGGAGCATGCGCAGGGTGTTGAAACAGGATGACGAGACGGCGTTGACTTGCTTGGTCATCGTGAGGTAGGAGTCCAGGATGAAGCCCAGGTTGCGTGCATGATCCGTTGGTCAGGGGGCCACCAGGAGTCGTCCCAGACAGAGGAGGATGTTCCCAGGATGAGGACTTCCGTCTTGTCTGAGTTCAGTTTCAGGCGGCTGAGCTTCATCCATTCTGCGACGTCTTTCATTCCTTCCTGGAGGCTGGCTCTCGCGGTGGCGGGGTCATTGGTGAGGGAAAGGATCAGCTGGGTGTCACCTGAGTAGGAAATGATGTTTAAGTTGTGTTGGCGTGCGATGGCTGCGAGGGGGCTCATGTAGACGTTGAAGAGGGTGGGGCTGAGAGAGGATCCTTGCGGGACGCCGCAGATGACTTCGGTGGCCGTGGACTGGAACATGGGGAGGCGGACTCTCTGGGTTCTACTGGCGAGGAACGAGGTGATCCACTCCAAGGCCTTTCCTTGGATTCCGGTGTTGCTGAGGCGCTGTATCAGGGTGCGGTGGCATAGGGTATCGAAGGCTGCTGAGAGGTCCAGGAGGATGAGGGCAGCTGTTTCCCCGTTGTCGAGCAGGGACCTGATGACATCGGTAGCTGCGATGAGGACGGTCTCGGTGCTGTGGTTTGCTCGGAAGCTGGACTGCGAGGGGTCGAGGGATCCGTTTGTCTCGAGGAAGGCGGCAAGTTGTTTGTTGATGGTCTTCTCGATGACTTCGGCCAGAAAAGGGAGGAACGAGATGGGGCGGAAGTTTTTGAGGTTCGTGGGGTCCACAGTGGGTTTCTTCAGGAGGGCGCTGAGCTCGGCGTGTTTCCAGCTCTCCGGGAAGGTGGAGGATGTGAAGGAGCTGTTAATGATGTCCCGGAGTTGGGGTGCGATGATGGAGTCAGCTTTGTTGAAGATGTGGTGTGGGCACGGGTCGGTTGGGGAGCCGAAGTGGATGGTGATCATTGTGCTGGTGGTGTCTTTGGTACTGACCGAGGTCCAGGTGCAGAGGGTGGTGGTGGGGGTCACTGGTCCTGTGGTTGGGTGCGTAGTCTCTCAGGTGTCCGGAGATGTGGCTGCATCGGGGGTTGTTCAGGATGAGTCGTGCGGAGGCGTTCTGGAAACGTTGGAGTCTTTTCTGAAGTTTGGCTGTGGTTCCGGCGTAGAGGGTGTTTCCGTAGTCCAGTCGGCTGGTGACGAGTGCCTGGGTGACCGTCTACCTGGTTTCGGTGGGGATCCATCTGAAGATCTTTCGAAGCATACGCAGGGTGTATAAGCACGACGACGAGACGGCGTTGACTTGTCTGGTCATCGAGAGGGAGGAGTCCAGGATGATTGCCAGGTTCCCTACATGGTCCATTGGCTTGGGAGTGGTGCCCAGGGCAGGGGGCCACCAGGAGTCGTCCCAGGCGGAGGGCGATGATCCCAGGATGAGGACTTCCATCTTGTCTGAGTTCAGTTTCAGGCGGCTGTTCTTCATCCATTCGGCGAGGTTTTTCATCCCCTCATGTAGGCTGGTTCTGGCGGTGGCGGGGTCGTTTGTGAGGGAGAGGATCAGCTGGGTGTCCTCGGCATAGGAGATGATGTTGAGGTTGTGTTGGTGTGCGATGGCTGCGAGGGGGCTCATGTAGACATTGAAGAGGGTCGGGCTGAGTGATGATCCTTGTGGTACGCCGCAGATGACTTCGATGGCCTTGGATCTGAATGGGGGAGGCGGACCCTTTGGGTTCTTCCGGTGAGGAACGAGATGATCCAATCCAGTGCCTTCTCCTGGATTCCGATGTTGTTGAGGCGCTGCACTAGGGTGCGGTAGCAGACCGTATCGAACGCTGCGGAGAGGTCAAGGAGGATGAGGGCCGCTGTTTCCCCGTTGTCGAGCAGGGATCTGATGTCGTCTATGGCTGTGTTGAGGGCGGTCTTGGTGCTGTGGTTGGCTCGGAAGCTGGACTGCGAGTGGTCCAGGGATCCGTTCGTCTCAAGGAAGGCGGCAAGCTTTCTGTTGACGGTCTTCTCGATGACCTTGGCAGGAAAAGGGAGGAGCGAGATGGGACGGTTGTTCTTGAGGTCGGAGGGGTCCGCTGTTGGTTTCTTCAGGAGGGCGCTGATCTCGGCGTGCTTCCAGCTTTCCGGGAAGGTGGCGGTGTTGAAGGAGGTGTTGATGATCTCCCGGAGCTGGGGTGCGATGATGGAGCCGGCTTTGTTGAAGACGTGGTGGGGGCAGGGGTCGGTTGGTGATCCGGAGTGGATGGTGTTCATCACGCGGGTGGTGTCTTTGGTGCTGATCGGTGTCCAGGCGCGGAGGGTGGTGGTGGGGGCATTGGCTCGGTGGTTGGGTGCGTGGTCTGTGCGCCGAAGCTGTTGTGTATGTCGGCGATCTTGCTATGAAAGAATGAGGCGAGTGAGTCGCAGAGGTCTTGCAAGGGAGTGATGTCGTTGTTTCCCTCGCTGGGGTTGGAGAGCTCTTTGACGATGCTGAAGAGTTCCTTGCTGGTGTGGGCATTGTTGTCCAGTTGTTCCTTGAATGCTGTCTTCTTGGTGGTGCGGATCAGCTGGTGGTGTTTGCGGGTGGCGTGCTTGAGGGCAGTCATGTTGTCTGTGGTCTGGTTGTTGCTCCAGGCTTTTTCGAGGGTACGGCAGGTCTTCTTGGAGTTCTTGAGTTCGTCGGTGAACCAGGAGGCTTTCTTGCTGCTGGGTCTGCTGGGGGGGGTCTTCAGTGGTGCGAAGATGTCTGCGCAGTTGGTGATCCACTGAGTGAGGTCGCTGGCTGCTTCGCTGGGGTCTGTTGTGCTGGCGGGAGGGTTCTGGCTGAGGGAGGTGGTGATCTGGTCAGCGGTGATCTTGTTCCTGCTCCTGCGAACGGCCTGTTGCGGGTGGTGGTGGGTCGTGGCTCTTCTGAAGCTGAAGTGGACGCAGCTGTGGTCCGTCCAATGAAGTCCGGTGGAGTGGCTGAAGGAGATGTGCTTAATGGAGGAGAAGACGGGGTCAAGCGTGTGGCCGGCGTAGTAGGTGAGGGTGTTCACCAGTTGCTTGAGTCCGAGGTTGGCGAGGTTGTCCAGCAGGGTGGTGGTGTTGGTGTTGTTCTTGTTCTCCAAGTGGAAGTTGAAGTCCCCTAGGAGGATGTAGTCAGCCAAGGGGAGGGCGTGCGGGCTGATGAAGTCTGCAATGTCTTCGCTGAATTGTGTGCGTGGTCCCGGGGGTCTGTAGATGAGGGTGCCTCTGAGGGTGGTCTTGGGATCGGTGTGTATCTGAAAGTGGAAGTGTTCGGTGGCGGTGAAGGTGTCGTCGGAGTTGGTCGTGATGCGGATGGTGTTCTTGTGTATGATGGCGATGCCTCCTCCGGTCTGGTTGGCGCGGTCCCTTCTGGTGATCTTGTACCCGTCCGGGATGGTGATGGCGATTTTGGGGGGCCGAGGAGGCATTCATCCAGTTTTCCGTGAGGAAGGCGACGTCTGGTGAAGTTGTGTCGAGGAGGTTCCAGAGTTCCATGGCGTGTCTGTGGACGGCGCTGGTGTTGAGCAGGATGCACTTGAGGTGGTTGTTGCTGGTGCTTGGCTCGGTGGGTGCGGTGCAGGTTCTCAGGCAGGTGTACCGGCAGGCTTTGCAGGTGAAGGGTCCGTGGGTGCGTTTCGGGGTGGCTCGGTAGCAGGCGGAGTTCCAGACGGCATTGAGTGCGTTGAGGGTGGCGGCGTCGTAGGTCCGTTGGGTGGTCTTGCTTCGGTGGGGGCAGGGGTCCTGGCGCTGGGCGCAGGCCAGGCATGGACGGGCGCAGACGGGCTTGCCTTTGGCGCGCCTTTGGCACACAATCAACGCGCCCGCTGTGCGCGTACGCTGTGCGTACTCCGTGTGACCTCCATATGATGGGCTCAGGGAGGGAGGAGCAGCTGGGAGGGGAAAGCGGGGTGGCGAATGGGAGCTGTGGGGGGTTGGGCCGCAGGTAGCTGTGGCGGAAAAGCAGAGTGCGAGGCGGGAAGCGGGAGGGCACGGAAGGCAAGGGGGAGCGAGGGGAACAAAAAACAGGATACAGAGGCAAAAGGGGAACAAGGGGATCAGCAGAATACAGAGGCAAAATGGGACCGAGGGGAGCAAAACAAAACAGAATACAGAGGCGAAAAGGGGAGCGAGGAAAAAACGGCAAGTACAGGCACAAGGAACAAAAAATACAGTGAAAGCAATCCAGAAAAACAGCGGTGGCAGCACGCAGCACAGGGAGGTCCACGCGGTGGCTAGGGGGGTGACCTACCTGGTGGCAGGGTCAAGGGTTGCTCCGACTAGAGTCACTATAGCATTATGTAATTTAATTTCTCTAAAATAAACTCTTACATAATCACGCTAAGCTAGCACAAACGCAAAGTTGCAAACAAGTAAGATTAGTAGTAGCGCAGAGGAGCACCGGTGTCATAACAATCACAGAAGACTTTTAAACCTAATTAACCTGGAATGTGAGCAGGAACATTCTAGCTGGTTGGAAGAAAATAAGATATTTGTAATATATAATACAGAGCAGAAGAACAGACACAAAGTAGTAATAATTAAATAGTTACTCACCAAGACCCGGGACCTTCACTCCTAGCAGGTCCAGCAGGTCCTGCTCACGGTCCAGATGTCGGACCACCGGTGCGACAACTGCGCATGGGTGCACCGGACCCCAGAGCAGCGGAACACTGCCCTGCGCACCTTCCCCCAGCGCTGTCGACGCTCCCAGAGCCCGTACCCAGACCCAGGCCTGCCACCTGCTGTGAGGGTTGAGGGGAGGTGGCGCTGCACAAAGAAGATAAGTGCAGCCAACTCCACCTCCCCAAATAAGGCCCATGCCTGCACGCCTTGTGGGAGGCGGTCGCAGCACTGGCTGCGGCGAGCCCTACCCTTTGGCATGGTTCTGGGTAGAGAGTGACGGGCGGGAAAGAAAAGGTAATAAAATTTAAAAAGTAAGTAAAGGAAATAGCAGGCAATAGAAAAAGAGTTAAAAAGTAGCTTAAAAAACACAAAAAAGTAGAAAAAAACAAAAATATAGAAGCAGGAAAATAGTTAGAGAGAGAATAAATAAAAAAGATTAAAAAAAGTGTCTTGAAACAAAGGATTGTAAAAATACAGGGAGGATTGAAAATCAGGGGCCCAGAACCATGCAATAGAGTGAAAAACAAGATGGTCTCACCCATTTTGACCACGTGCGCAAGTTTGCGCAATATTTTCTCCCCAAGCACGCAAAAAGAGGGGCGAACAAGTAAAAGCGTTCCCGAACAGGAAATACGTACCTCGAACGGATGCGAGCTTGCATTGCGTGACCCGGAACAGGAAGTAAGAATCACGGGCGAGACAAGTGAAAACAAGATGGCCGCGCCCATGAGCAAAGCATGGGTAAGTTGGCGAGCCGCGATCACACAGAAAATACGGCGGGAAAAAACACATTTGCGTCTTCGAGATATTTCCGCGTGTTTGCGGAGATTTTTAGCATTTTCGCGATAGTTTGCAAAAGTGAATTTCGCAAATTCCGCCCACCCCTAGTATTTACACACATGAGCTGGGATGTCCTTCATGTAGCCACAAAGAGATATTAAGGGATCAGGCTTAAGTTGCATGACTTAATTCCAGCTATACATCTCACCAGAAGACATGCACACCCGGGCAGATTCAAGCTAATTTGTCTATGCCGCTACTGCAAGGAAAAAATGTAAATGGAAGAGCAGCAGTTGCACATTTGGTTGTCTATGTCCTGCCCCAGTTTAATTTTTTACTTCTGTTGTGCTCTCGAAGGAATCATATTCAACAAGACAGGGTTTGGCCCTTAATCAGTAAGGCTAGGCCAAATTTAACAGCACACACCAACACACATGCCAGTACTGATTTCAGTTAATCTGTACTTCACATGATCACACATAACACTTGATGTGACTGTAAATAAAAATGTTATTAGATTTTTCTTTCAATTTCTTAATTTTTTTTGTGAAAATATGTTTTCATAGGTTTTTTCAATTACCCATCGGTTTTCCAAAGCAAAAAAATCAAAGTACAAGAATTCATAGTAGAACACAGTATTAAAGTGAAACAGATTGCAAATTATACAACGCCACAAACTGCATTGTTGGATAAGACATAGACACGACATAGACAACAAATTCAACCTTACAAAAATAAGCTCGAGTTCTGTGTTTCTTTTTTTTTTTTACTTTTGTGATACTTTTTAACAAACACAAATGCAACCTTTTTCAAGCCAAAAACCAGACAGTGAACTATTATGTCTCACAACTGCATTTAATTTAGCTTTGGATAATTGTTTAACAAAGTTATACTAAGTGAGCCAATGTGGTATGTTTTAAAGCACACTTGTGTGGTCAAATAATAGTTGACGCATTTCGAACCCAATGAGATAAGTGGACAGGGTTCTCCTCCGGACTCGGACATGGGAGCTCTTTATTGAGATCAACCGGTCTCTTCTGTTAAACTACTCGAAGGAATCATGGCAGTAGACCTCCAAGATAGAGCATATAGGTGAAATGTGGCGTGTTGTGTGTTGGTGCAGCATATCATACATGTCAGTATGAGCAGGGGTGTAGTTTCAGCCAGAAAGTCTAGGAATGTTGGTTTGACAGCACAACAGATTCTATAATAAAGATATATGTCAAGTGCTGTCAGGTCTGGGGTGTGATTCTTCATTTGGTCCAGGCTGCAGAATTTATTGTCATGAAACATATCCTTTAAAAGGGTTATTTGTATGTTTTCACATTGTGCCCTCAGGCCCTTCTTGTGATGTAGAGATAGCCATGGACACTCCACCCTCATCCCTGTAGAGTAAAGCACTCTGCCTCCATTTTTACTTGGCAATTAGTGCTAAGCCAATACGGCATTGCCACCAAGTCCATGCAATTGTTTTTCCTGAAGGGTGTTAGACCTGGCATCTTTTGGCATGTTTCCCCTGTCTGTTTGCTTCCTGGCCTCCTGTTTTATTGGTATGTTGGACTTCGTCTTGCTGGTTTAGTGCCTCTAAGCACTTTCTCACTGCTGTTCAGTGTTAAGGTGCAAGTGCTCCCACTGTAAATTGTGTTTCTGGATTGGTTTTTCCATGTTTGTCTTATTTGATTTACTACGAAGGCCCTAGTGTAGTGCACTCTGTGCCCAGGGCCTGGAAATCAAATGCTTCTAGTGGGCCTGCAGCACTGATTGTGCCACCCACACAAGCAGCCTTCCAAAGATGTCTCAGACCTGCCACTGCAGTGTCTGCGCGTAGTTCTTACCGCCTTGGCAACCTGGCAAGTGCCCCCACCTGCCAGGTCCTAACCTTCCCTTTTCTTACATGTAAGGCACCCCTCAGGTTGTCCAAGGTACCCCCTGTACAGGGTGCAGTGTATGTGAAAGGTAGGACATGTCCGGGTGTGTCTGACTGGTCCTGGTAGTGAAATACTGCCAGTTTTGCTTTTCACTATTGCAAGGATATCTGTTCTATAGGTGTTAGACCTGACATCTTTTGGCGTGATTACCCCTATCTTTTTGCCTCTGCCTCCTGTGTTTTTCGATGCTGTGCTGGATTCGTTTTTGCTGGTTTAGATGCTTTGGACACTCTGCCGCTGCTGATCAGTGCCAGAGTGTAAGTGCTCCCTATATAAAGTGTTATTCTGATTGGATATACCTGTTTGGCATATCTGTATCACCATGAAGTCCCTCGTAAAGTGCACTGGGTGTGCCAGGGCTGGTGATGACAGATGCTACTCGTGGGCCTGTAGCACTGATTGTGCCACCCACAGGAGTAGCCCTAAAATGGTGTCTCGGGCCTGCCACTGCAGCGCCTACGGGCAGTTTAGAACTGCCATGTCCTCCTGGTCCGCGTCCCCGCTGACCAGGCCGAACCCTTCCCTTTTCGTGCACATCAGTCACCCTTATGGAAGGCCCAAGGTACCCCCCTGGGCAGGGTGCCGTGTACGTGAAAGGTAGAGCATGTACTGGTGCAGGTGACATGCTCTGGTAGTGAACTACAGCCATTTTCGTTTTCACTATTGTAAGGCTATCTTGCTCCATAGGTTAACATGGGGGATGCTGGCTACAGTGGTTAACGGCATTTCTTCCCATAGGAACAAGATAGGACATAAGTATCTAGTATCCCTGAACTCAGAATTTAATAACGCATCTTTTAGGAAAGGTGGTTTTTAGATCCTGTGTTTGAGGACAGCACTTTTAGAAAGTTGCTGTCCTCTTGTCTGACCCTTCTGTGTGCCTGAGACTGTTTGTGTATTGACTGTCTGGTTTGTGAGTGACAGGAGCGGGGGAATGCCCCAGAGGCTGGATGAGTCAGCGCTAGGCTGAGTGGAGCAGTTGCTACCTGAGTGGTGGGAGGAGTTAGCACCTGGGCTGAATAGGGCTGTGCCAGCCTGCCACAATGCTGGCTCCACCTCCTGCTGGGCGGCGGAGGACTCTGCCCCTCACTCTGAAAGGAAAGATGCAGCCAACACGTCAAGGTGCTCAGGATCCACCCAGAACTGGTTCAGACCGGGCTCAGGGCCCACATGCACAGAAAGAACAAAGACTTTAGGGGTATAAGTACAGGACCCCTGACAACAGAAAATTAGATCATCCTGGAAATCAAGAAGGAACCTCTGCCAAGGAGAAAGCTGACTCTGAAGAAGGAAGACTGTCCTGCTGTTGCTCTGCTGGACTGACCTGCTGTTGCTTTGCTGCCAAGGAGAGGGGAAGGACTTTGCTGTGAGCTGTGTCCCCTGTCTTGAAGGAATCTCCAAGGGCCTGAGAAGAGCTGGCTCCCTGTTTCCGAAGTCCCAGGAACAAAAGGACTTCACCCCCAGTCTCCCTGAACTCTGCTGAGAGAGTTCTGTCCTTCGTAGAGTGCTTGATCCAGTTGTGGGGCCTCTAGGAGTCGAACCTGAGCTGGGAAGCTTGAGACTAAGCTGAGAAACTTGTGAAGCTGAAAAGTGTCGCATCGCTCGCTGGCGGAGCGCAACCCCGACAGTGCGAGAAGTTTCCCGCCGCTACGAGGGTCGAGATCGGCGCAGCACCTGACTTCGCTGCCGAGGCCGTCGCACCCTTCGTTTGCGTGACGCACCAGGCCGGTGCAGGGGAATCGAACATCGCTGCGAGTGTCGTCGCAGAGCCTGTCGCTGGGTGAGATCACCGCACCGCTTGCTTGCGGACCGCATCACGTTGCTGCGAACATCGTCGCAGAAAACATCACATCGAGGAGCTGCGAGAGAGAGGGTCACCGCTGGATTGCGCATCGTCGCCCCGGAGATCGTCGCAGCCCCTACGAGATCATCGCATCGTGCCTTTGCGAGAACAAACTTCCCACGGAACCTACGCACCGGAATCTACGCAAGCTGCCTTCCTCCCCTTACAGACCGGATTCGTCGCCGCACGCCCGCTGCTGCAGCGGGGTTGTCGCATCGCCTCCCCAGGGTCTCAGGAGTAACGAGTTGCTTGTTTCCACCGCACCAGCTTCCTGCTTGTGGAACTTTGTTGCATCTAAAAGGTACTGTGAGTCAACGTGACGCAACTGTGAACTTTTCACGCATCTGTGGATTATTTGATCGTAACTTAAAGAACTTTGATTACAACCTGAAGAACTCATTTGAAACCGTAACCTTGCATTGTGTATGTTGGATTTCTGCCGTTTTGGTCTTGTGTAGTTTAGAATAAATACCTTTATTTTCCTAAACTGTCGTAGAATCAGTTTGTGGTGTTTTCACTGTGTTACTGTGAGTGTTGGTACAAATACTTAACGCATTGCCTCTGGTTAGCCTAGACTGCTCCGGCCAAGCTACCTTGAGGGCGAGCAGGGGTTATCTGAGAGGGTTATCTCCTTGTCCTGACTAGAAGCAAGGGTCCCTATTTGGACATTGGTACCTACCTCTGCCAACTAGAGACCCCCAGTTCTAACATTGGTGGCAGCGGTGGGATTTGAGCTTGTATTTGTACTTGACCCACAGTAATTGGTGTACATCACTAGTGAGTGCAGACCATTACGCCACCGCATACTACTGGTTTTTGAGTTTTTGCATTCTGTTGTTGAGTAACTCTTCGGAAAGCATCATGTCTCTGAATGGGAAAGCGCCCAGTGAGGAGGCAGAGATTGATTTGGAATTCTCGATTGAAGATCTGTACTCCTACCCAGTAAAGCATCTTAGGTACTTCTGCCAGCAGTTTGAGTGCCCCATAAAGAGCGCCTACAGGAAGGAGGAGCTGCAGAAAATCTTGAAAACCTATTGGGAAGCACAGGAAGGAAATGAGGTTGAGGATGTAGACAGTGCTTTTCAATGCAAAGACCTGCCAGTGGGCAGAGTAGGCTCAGGAGCTGGCAGCAACCACTCCGGTAGGGGCCTCACCCCGGAAGAGGTACAGGAAAATCAAAGAATAAGAGAATATGACCTGGAGGTCATGAAAATGAAGATGAAGCAATTGGAAGTAGAGAAGGCGGCGGAGGAGAGCAAAAATGCCCGCGCCTTAGAGGAAAAGAAATTGCTTTTGGCTCACGAGTTGAGAATGAGAGAGCTGGATCTGCAAAACAGAGAGGCGGATGCCGGTTCAAATGGTGGCAGCGCACAGCCAGTGCATGGGGGTAAAGTATATATTCCCAAAGACCTGGTACAGAATTACCATAGGAGTGAGGATATTTATGCCTGGTTCACTTCGTATGAAATTGCATTGAAGATGAATGATGTGCCTGACAAGTATTGGGGGGCGGGCCTGTGGAAACATTTTGAGGCGTCTGGGAGGAGTGCTCTAGAGCCTTTAGAATTGACAGGTGCCATGACCTACCCCAATATGAAGGAGGCCTTATGTCTCAGGTATGGCCTTACTCCAGAGCAGTACAGACTGCAGTTTAGAAACTCCAAGAAGAAAGAGTCTGAGACTTGGATGGAGTGTGTGAATGGGTACTCGCGTGCACTGGAAGGTTGGATGAAGGGCAGTAAAGTAACTGATTTGAAGGGGTTGTTGCATTTAATCAGTTGGGAGCACTTGAGTAGTCTTTGTGTTCCAGAGCTGCGCCAGCATCTTTTAGACAGCAAGCTGACAGACCCCATTGAGCTTGCTAAGGAGGCGGACCGCTGGTCTAGTACCAGGGTCCACAGAGGAATTGTGGGTACCACAGCCAAAGGTGGGCAGGGTCCCCAGCAGAAGAGTGGGGGGGACAAGGGTAACCAAAAGGAGTTCTCACAAGGGCCCCAAAGTAGTTCCCCGGAAAAGGATTCCCAAACCCCCAAGCCTAAACAGCCATGGCCCTCGAAGGGTAGGCGGGACAAGAGAAATAACCAGGGTCCCCCTACCTGCTATCACTGCAACGAGGTGGGCCATATCGCTCCGAAATGTCCCAAAAAGAAGCCCGCACCCACTGGTGCTCCTGCGCCAGCGTTAGCTAGTGTAGCTTTGGGTGGGGATTTGGTTTCTAGTGATTGGGGAGAGCTAGCGGTCATGACCCTTGTCTCGCTAGGAGACCGAGAGATGGTCCCGGAAACCTTACTGCCCTCAAACACTAAGAAATATGGGCAGAAGGTGACCATCAATGGGAGGGAGGTTGAAGCACTGAGAGACACCGGAGCCAGTGTGACATCCGTGAGGTGTCAGTGGGTGTCTGACGAGCAAATCATCCCTGGCGTACTCCGCCCTGTAGTGGCCGCTGACAGCTCAGTGCGCCTCTGCAAGTTAGCGAAGGTTTCCTTTGAGTGGGGAGGAGTCTCTGGTCTTTTGGAGGTAGTTGTCAGTGATGCCTTGCCTGTGGACTGTCTGTTAGGTAACGACCTGGAGAGTTCTCCATGGAAGGACATAGAACACCGAACTCACTTGGAGATGTTGGGTCTGCCTGCGTGGATCTGCGTGACCACGCGCGCTACGGCAGCCAGTAAGGGTGAATCAGCAGAGCTGGAGCCTGAAACAGTGGCCCAGAGACCTGCCAGGAGAGGAAGAGGCGGAGGGCGCGGGAAACCGGCCCCAGCTGTTCCCACGGTCCAGGAGGAAGCAGAACCTGAGGGGGATGCCCTGGAACCTACAGGGGAACAGGTCGCCGAACTGGGAGACCTACCTGAGCTGACCCATTGGCAGCAAGAAGGTGGTCCCTCCAGGGAGGAGTTCTGCCAGGCGCAGAAGGAATGCCCTTCCCTCGTTGGTCTGCGGCAACAGGCTGTAGATCAGGCAGCAGGTGGAGCAGTCAAAGATCACTATGTTTACTGGGAAGGTGACCTACTCTATAGCGAGCCTAAGTTTGCTGAGCCCGGTGCAGCCCGTGTGCTGGTGGTACCCGAGCGCTTCAGAAACTTCCTAATGGGTCTGGCTCATGACGTGCCTCTCGCAGGACATCTGGGGCAAGACAAGACCCTAAACAGGCTTGTCACCCACTTCCACTGGCCCCAGATGAGAAAGCACGTTGGTTCCTTTTGCAGATCTTGCCAAACCTGTCAAGCTAGTGGCAAGACTGGAATGAAATTGAAGGCCCCCCTTCAACCCTTCCCAGTGGTAAGCACCCCTTTCGAGCGGGTGGGCATAGATATCGTAGGGCCCCTGGACCCCAAGACAGCCTTAGGCAACAGGTTCATCCTGGTCTTGGTGGACCATGCCACCCGGTACCCGGAAGCAGTCCCTCTCAGGACAATCACAGCACCCGTGGTGGGCCGTGCATTGATGGGGATCTTTTCCCGTGTGGGGTTCCCCAGAGAGGTGGTCTCCGACCGGGGTACCAACTTCATCTCTAGGTACATGAAGTCTCTGTGGGAGGAGTGTGGGGTAACTTATAAGTTCACCACTCCTTACCACCCTCAAGGAAATGGGCTGGTTGAAAGGTTCAACCGGACCCTGAAAGGTATGATAATGGGCCTAGCGGAGCCCATGAGACGGAAGTGGGACGTCTTGTTACCATGCCTGTTGTTTGCCTACATGGAGGTGCCTCAGAAGTCCTTAGGGTTCAGTCCCTTTGAACTCCTGTATGGCCACCCTGTCAGAGGACCTCTCTCACTGGTGAAGGAGGGTTGGGAAAAGTCCCGTGGGAAAACCCCCCAGGATGTGTTCAGCTATGTGCTGGCCATCCGCAACCAGACACAGCGCTTCAGGAAGCTCGCTCAGGCGAACCTGGAAGCAAGCCAGGAAGAAATGAAAAGATGGTACGACCAGAATACCACTCTGGTCGAATTTCAACCTGGGCAGAAAGTGTGGGTGATGGCGCCAGTGGAGCCTTGCGCGCTCCAAGACAAGTGGTCTGGGCCATACGAGGTGGTGGAAAGGAAGAGTGAGGTAACCTACCTGGTTAACCTGAAGACTCCCAGGCAGCCCCTGAGAGTTTTGCACGTGAACCGCCTCAAACCACACTTTGAGAGGTCTGAAGTAACCATGCTCATGGCTACAGATGCAGGAATGGAAGAGGATAGTGATCCTCTCCCTGACCTCCTGGCAGTTAAGGAGCACAATGGGTCAGTGGATGGTGTGGTCCTCTCGCCCACCCTGACCCCAGAACAGCAGAATGACTGTCGCCAAGTGTTGGGTCAGTTCTCCTCTCTGTTCTCCCTGACCCCAGGAGTCACCAACTGGTGCGTCCATGATGTGGACACTGGAGACAGTCTGCCGGTAAAACAAAAGTTTTACAGAGTAGCCGACAAGGTCAGGGCCAGCATCAAGGAAGAGGTTTCCAAGATGTTGGCGCTAGGGGTGATTGAGCCCTCCAGCAGCCCCTGGGCTAGCCCAGTGGTCTTGGTCCCCAAGAAAGCTGCTACCCCCGGTGGCCCGCCCGAACTCCGGTTTTGCGTGGACTACCGTGGGCTCAATGCGGTCACGAAGACTGACGCACACCCTATCCCCAGAGCTGATGAGCTCGTGGATCGGTTGGGAGCTGCCAGGTACCTCAGTACGTTCGATTTGACTTCGGGGTACTGGCAGATTGCCTTAACTGACGGGGCCAAAGAGAGGTCAGCATTTTCAACGCCAGAGGGGCACTTCCAGTTCCGAGTCATGCCCTTTGGGTTGAAGAATGCCCCTGCCACGTTCCAGAGACTGGTTAACCAGGTACTGTCCGGGCTGGAGGAATTCAGCGCCGCATACCTGGATGACATTGCTGTGTTCAGCTCCACGTGGGAGGAACACTTGCAACACCTCTGCGAAGTGTTGAAGGCTCTGCAAAAGGCAGGCCTCACTATCAAGGCCAGCAAGTGCCAGATAGGGCAGGGATCTGTGGTGTATTTGGGACACCAGGTGGGGAGCGGCCAGGTGGCGCCCCTACAGGCAAAGATTGAAACCATTCTGGCTTGGGAGCCCCCAAGACCCAGACAGAGGTGAGAGCCTTTTTAGGACTCACCGGGTATTACAGACGGTTTGTCAAGGGATATGGCACCATCGTCGCCCCCTTGACAGAACTCACTTCCAAGAAGTTGCCCAAAAGAGTTGACTGGACTGACGCCTGCCAAACTGCTTTTGAGGCCCTGAAGACTGCGATGTGCACAGCACCGGTGCTCAAGGCACCTGACTTTTCCAGTGAGTTCATAGTTCAGACGGACGCTTCAGAGCATGGTGTGGGAGCAGTACTCTCACAAGCCACTGAGGAGAATGGAGACCAGCCGGTAGCTTTCATTAGTCGGAGGCTACTCCCCAGGGAACAGAAGTGGAGTGCGATTGAAAGGGAGGCTTTTGCTGTGGTCTGGGCTCTGAAAAAGTTGAGGCCCTACCTGTTTGGGACTCACTTTCGCGTGCAGACCGACCACAGGCCCCTCAGGTGGTTAATGCACATGAGGGGTGAAAATCCAAAACTGTTGAGGTGGTCCATCTCCCTACAGGGAATGGACTTTACGGTGGAACACCGCCCCGGTACAGAACACGCCAACGCTGATGGTCTGTCCAGGTTTTTCCGCCTTAGTGAAGAGAACTCCCAAGAGGGTGGGTAGTTCTCCCCACTTTCAGCTGGAGGGGACACGTGTTAGACCTGACATCTTTTGGCGTGATTACCCCTATCTTTTTGCCTCTGCCTCCTGTGTTTTTCGATGCTGTGCTGGATTCGTTTTTGCTGGTTTAGATGCTTTGGACACTCTGCCGCTGCTGATCAGTGCCAGAGTGTAAGTGCTCCCTATATAAAGTGTTATTCTGATTGGATATACCTGTTTGGCATATCTGTATCACCATGAAGTCCCTCGTAAAGTGCACTGGGTGTGCCAGGGCTGGTGATGACAGATGCTACTCGTGGGCCTGTAGCACTGATTGTGCCACCCACAGGAGTAGCCCTAAAATGGTGTCTCGGGCCTGCCACTGCAGCGCCTACGGGCAGTTTAGAACTGCCATGTCCTCCTGGTCCGCGTCCCCGCTGACCAGGCCGAACCCTTCCCTTTTCGTGCACATCAGTCACCCCTATGGAAGGCCCAAGGTACCCCCCTGGGCAGGGTGCCGTGTACGTGAAAGGTAGAGCATGTACTGGTGCAGGTGACATGCTCTGGTAGTGAACTACAGCCATTTTCGTTTTCACTATTGTAAGGCTATCTTGCTCCATAGGTTAACATGGGGGATGCTGGCTACAGTGGTTAACGGCATTTCTTCCCATAGGAACAAGATAGGACATAAGTATCTAGTATCCCTGAACTCAGAATTTAATAACGCATCTTTTAGGAAAGGTGGTTTTTAGATCCTGTGTTTGAGGACAGCACTTTTAGAAAGTTGCTGTCCTCTTGTCTGACCCTTCTGTGTGCCTGAGACTGTTTGTGTATTGACTGTCTGGTTTGTGAGTGACAGGAGCGGGGGAATGCCCCAGAGGCTGGATGAGTCAGCGCTAGGCTGAGTGGAGCAGTTGCTACCTGAGTGGTGGGAGGAGTTAGCACCTGGGCTGAATAGGGCTGTGCCTGCCTGCCACAATGCTGGCTCCACCTCCTGCTGGGCGGCGGAGGACTCTGCCCCTCACTCTGAAAGGAAAGATGCAGCCAACACGTCAAGGTGCTCAGGATCCACCCAGAACTGGTTCAGACCGGGCTCAGGGCCCACATGCACAGAAAGAACAAAGACTTTAGGGGTATAAGTACAGGACCCCTGACAACAGAAAATTAGATCATCCTGGAAATCAAGAAGGAACCTCTGCCAAGGAGAAAGCTGACTCTGAAGAAGGAAGACTGTCCTGCTGTTGCTCTGCTGGACTGACCTGCTGTTGCTTTGCTGCCAAGGAGAGGGGAAGGACTTTGCTGTGAGCTGTGTCCCCTGTCTTGAAGGAATCTCCAAGGGCCTGAGAAGAGCTGGCTCCCTGTTTCCGAAGTCCCAGGAACAAAAGGACTTCACCCCCAGTCTCCCTGAACTCTGCTGAGAGAGTTCTGTCCTTCGTAGAGTGCTTGATCCAGTTGTGGGGCCTCTAGGAGTCGAACCTGAGCTGGGAAGCTTGAGACTAAGCTGAGAAACTTGTGAAGCTGAAAAGTGTCGCATCGCTCGCTGGCGGAGCGCAACCCCGACAGTGCGAGAAGTTTCCCGCCGCTACGAGGGTCGAGATCGGCGCAGCACCTGACTTCGCTGCCGAGGCCGTCGCACCCTTCGTTTGCGTGACGCACCAGGCCGGTGCAGGGGAATCGAACATCGCTGCGAGTGTCGTCGCAGAGCCTGTCGCTGGGTGAGATCACCGCACCGCTTGCTTGCGGACCGCATCACGTCGCTGTGAACATCGTCGCAGAAAACATCACATCGAGGAGCTGCGAGAGAGAGGGTCACCGCTGGATTGCGCATCGTCGCCCCGGAGATCGTCGCAGCCCCTACGAGATCATCGCATCGTGCCTTTGCGAGAACAAACTTCCCACGGAACCTACGCACCGGAATCTACGCAAGCTGCCTTCCTCCCCTTACAGACCGGATTCGTCGCCGCACGCCCGCTGCTGCAGCGGGGTTGTCGCATCGCCTCCCCAGGGTCTCAGGAGTAACGAGTTGCTTGTTTCCACCGCACCAGCTTCCTGCTTGTGGAACTTTGTTGCATCTAAAAGGTACTGTGAGTCAACGTGACGCAACTGTGAACTTTTCACGCATCTGTGGATTATTTGATCGTAACTTAAAGAACTTTGATTACAACCTGAAGAACTCATTTGAAACCGTAACCTTGCATTGTGTATGTTGGATTTCTGCCGTTTTGGTCTTGTGTAGTTTAGAATAAATACCTTTATTTTCCTAAACTGTCGTAGAATCAGTTTGTGGTGTTTTCACTGTGTTACTGTGAGTGTTGGTACAAATACTTAACGCATTGCCTCTGGTTAGCCTAGACTGCTCCGGCCAAGCTACCTTGAGGGCGAGCAGGGGTTATCTGAGAGGGTTATCTCCTTGTCCTGACTAGAAGCAAGGGTCCCTATTTGGACATTGGTACCTACCTCTGCCAACTAGAGACCCCCAGTTCTAACAATAGGCTAACATGGGAGTTGCCGTGTAACATCTTACAAGTATAACTTTCCATTGGGACCCGATGGAGAAATGGAGTTTAGGCTCTCTGAACTCAGAATTTAATAACACATCTTTTTAGGGAGATGGCTGTAAAATTGTTTGTTTGAAAATGCCACTTTAAGAAAGTAGGCATTTTCTTGTTTAACCATTCTGTGTGCCTCTGCTGGTTTGTGTATTGTCTGTCTGGTTTTGGAGTGACAGGGACTGGGGATGTGCATTCACTGTAGGCAGTCACAAGGGGAGTTCTGGTGTGTCCTGCCTTTCCAGGGTGATTCACAGTAGGGCTGAATATGCCTGGTCTGCATTTTGAGTGGTGGGAGGAGTTATCACCAGCACCTAAATAGGCAATGTCTCCTCTGCACAATGCTGTCTCCATCTCCTGTAGTGAAGTTTGGCCAGAGAGGATATAACTGGTTTGGACTGGGCTCAGAGACCCTTTACACAAAGAGGACAAAGAGAAAATGTGGTATAAATATTGGGGCCCTGACCCCAGGACTTTAGAACTCTTTTGAATCGAGGAACCTGCCAAGAAGAAGAGCTGGAGAAGCTGTAAGGAGGAACTACCACTTTGCTGTGTGATTTGCTGTGTTGGCCTGCAGTGGCTGCCTCTGTCTTAGGCAGAGAAAGGACTGGACTGAATTTTCTGCAACTTCTTTGTTTGTGTTTCTCCAAGGGCTTGAGGTAGAGAGTGCCGCCTGTTCAAGAAGCCTCAGGAACAGCAAAGACTTCAAGTTCCTCTGCTACTAACACTGGGGACTGTGGTTTGTGCTGCAACAGAAGAAAAAGCATTCAGACGCCATCAACAACACCTCTGCCGGCTTCGTGTCCTGAAGGCACTGCATAGGGCACCACCACACTTTGCACCGCAACCCCGGATCTCGCCAACACCATCGCCCGACGTCCCCACAAGCCTCTGCTTGCACCATGACCTGTGGGCACAGCACTTCACACCGCCTTGCTTCACACTGCCACCCTTGTATCCCTGACGATTCCCCTCCTCGCCAAAATTGTCACCGTTGCTTGCACCGTGGTTTGAGGGCACAGCTATAAAGTTACATGATGCACCACCCCATCCCACACCACAACTTTGGCCTACCGATGCTGGCGCCATCGTCTCCAGTTCATCAGCTGGCGACAACGCTTCAGCAACGATGACGCTGCTGCCTGCACTGTAACCTGCTGGCACCACAATTAGCACTGCACCACTTCACACCGCAGCCCTGAAACGGACGTCTGCAGACACCGGCTCTTCAAGGCTCATTGCAAGACCACCGATGCCTGCATTTCTAAAGGTACTGTTTGCAGGTCTTCCCAACACCATAGATAGCCCGCGACTCCGCGGTCAGCCAAAACTGGTTGGATTTGTTGTTCACAATGCCGTGATATTCCCGGACAGAGCTGTTGACCTCAGGTAACTGTATTTTAAGTCTTTTTTGCTTTTGATATTTCTACAAACCGAATGGTGGACTTTTATTATTTTTGGTCTTGTTTTGCACAAATAAAATATTGGCTATTTTTCTAAAACTGGTGTGCTGTCCTTTTGTAGTGTTTTCACTGTATTACTGTATGTTATGTGCATATGCTTTACACATTGCCTATGAAATAAGCCTGACTGTTTATGCCAAGCTACCATGGGGGTAAGCAGGTATATCCCCCTTATCCTGACTAGGAAGAAGGGTCCCTACTTGTAAAGGGTGCCAACCTGCTAACCAGAGACCCCCATTTCTAACATTGGCTGTCAGTGGTGAGGATAGGAGATGCCTTTGCACTCGATCTCCAGTGATTGGTATGCACTACTACCATATCACAGACCACTTCGTACCACATACTGTTTTCTTTTGGTCTATTTTTGTTTTCCAATCTTTTTAAACTTTTTTTAACTTCCTACTGCATCATGCCTAAATCAGCAGTATCATCAGTTGCATCCCTGGAAGTGGCCTTTGAGGAAGAAAGGTTGGAAACCTACAATGTAAAGGAGCTGAAGGCTATTTGCAAAAACCTAAGAGTCCAAATCAGAGGAATCACCAAGAAAGAGGAGCTACAAAATGTGCTGAGGGCCTGGGTAGCAGCCAGGCATGCCACTGGGCAGTCTGGAGACCTTAGTGTGGTGGAGGAACCTATTCCTAGGGTGGGTGTGCTGTTGTGGGGGTAAAAGTGACCCTGCAGGTCAGACAGCATTAGTTTGTCCCCAGAGGAGCTGGAGGACAGGAGGGAAGCTAATAGGCATCAAATAGAGCTGGATGGAATCACAGAAGATGGTTTTAGACCATGGGCACAGTTTTAAGGACCTAGAGCTTCAGTGTAAATCCAACTCAGATGGTGGCAGAAATTCCATAGTGCACTCATTCAGAGTAGTACACATTCCTAAGAATGTAGGGAAGGAGTACAAGAAGGGTTACTATATACAAATGTGATTTCAGGGATATGAGGCATCTCTTCACATGAATGGGGTTCCTGAAAAGAATTAGGGAGCAGGATTGTGGCCTTATTTCTCAGAAGAGGGGAGGGTCACCTTGTTGGCTTTGGGAAAAGGGTACATCCTCACCTACACTGAAATGAAGGAGGCCCTTTTCACTAGGTATGGTCTCACTTCTGAAAAGTACATGGATCGGTTTAGAACCAGTAAGAAAACTGATTCTCAGACATGGTTAGAATGTGTAGATTATTTTTGCAGGACACTGGATGGTTGGGTGAAGGGCAGCAATGTGACTAATTTTCAGGGGTGTACAATTTGATTGTGTGGAATCACTTGTTTGGTCTATGTTTTGCAGAGCTGTGCCAGCACTTGACAGATAGTAAGCTGACTGACCCCAGGAAGCTTGCTATGGAGGTGGACTGCTGGGTGAGTACCAGGATTTACAAGAAGGTATATGGGGGAGATTCCGCCAAAGGTGGGCAGGATCCCCAGCAGAAGAGTGGGGGGGACAAGGGTAAAGGAAATTAGTTCTCTAAAGGGCCCCAAACTAGTACCCAGGGTGCATTTTTAAAGTTTTTAGTCTTGTTTAGCACCAATAAAATATTGGATATTGTTCTAAAACTGCTGTGGTGTCATTTTGTAGTGTTTTCCCTGTTTAACTGTATGTTATGTGCAACTGCTTTACACACTGCCTCTGCGATAAGCCTGACTGCTTGTGCCAAGCTGCAAGGGGGTTAGCAGGGGTTATTTTAGAAGTGTATCTCCCTTATCCTGGCTAGGAAGAAGGGTCTTGACATGGGCAGGGTAACAACTTGCCAAGTGGAGGCCCCCATTTGTAACATAAGCTTTTTCAAATAGCTTTGTGCCAGTTTGAGGGGAACTACAGCACCTCTTTCTAATGTTTCATGTGGTGTTGCTGAAGAATTATTCAACCAATTCCAAACAAATAGGACTTGTGTGAAGGAGTAATATTGCTCAATGCCTGGAGAAGCTAAGCCACCATGTGCATACAGAAGCACCAGCATGGACCAGGCTATGCGGGGTTGCCCCCCAGCCCAGGATAGGTTATTAATTATTTAATTGAGGTGCTTAAAAAAGCTCTGGTGAGGTCAATTGGCATGCTAAAAAAAGATACAATATTCTTGGCAGAACAACTATCTTCACTGTGGAGATCGTACTTGGCAAACACAGGAGGAGCTTCACTCATTGGGTAAAACTATCCTCAAACTTTCCGTGCACCCCACCGTAATTATTATTAACATCCTCACCAGAGTCTCTGTATACACATTTGGCGCTTCAGCATGCACAATGAAATTAGTTTTATTTATTTATTTATTTATTTACATTACTCCGGTCGGCTGTGAGCCGGAGTTTACTACCCCCCACCTTGCACCTCCCCTGCCCCACCGCCCGCGGAACTCCCTCCACAGGCCGTTACTGACATTAGTAGCTAAAAGAAAGGCATTATGCAAGTGATAAACGTATTCAAACCAGACATATGGGGGCAACATTTGTACTACATCTAGGTGAAAGAAACTATCTTTATAAAAATAGGATGGCCCAAAATTGCATGAATCTGAAGGTTACCATAGCAATTAGAAAAAAAAACATTCCGGCAGTAGGTCTGCAAATATTTAAATAAAAAACAGAAACGTTGTAGAGCAGCAATTCTTGAACAAGTAGCATCTCAAGGGAAAGACAATATATTAACATCAGTAAGTCTCTGAAGTATATTGTTAGCTGCTGAACATCAACATTAGAAATCAGCTAAGAAGTCAAAGAAACAAGTGTGACACAGATGTGTTTTAACAGCTCCATGTGCAACCCTCTTCACTTTAATAGGTGAAGAAACACATCACACATTTTAATTAATAATATACATACACGTGTACACTATGGCAACCCTTCGTATAATTAGGATCTCAAACAAAAAGCTGTGCCTTAACAGTGTTTGAAGAACATATTAAAGCGCACTTACTGCAGTATCTATTTTGGATATAAACGGCACACATTTTCAAGCACCCACGTTAATATTTGCTATTATTCTACTAAGTTTGTTACCACTGTGGCCATTTTGCCTTAAATACTATTCATCCAGGGGTGTAGGTTAGACAATTAGATTAAAGGGATTTAAACTTCAGATTTTCCAACATTCACGCTGGCATATTTTGTTAAAATACATTATAAGAGAAGCACAACATGAAGGGGGACTGAGGGAGACAGTAGAAAAGTGAGAGGAAGGTAGATTGTTAGGGCTTCCTAAAGCAATTTTTTTTTCTAATAATCACAATTTTTAAGACCTTCAAAACAGAGACGAGAGAGAATGTGTGTGTGCGTGCGGGCGTGCATGTCTCTCTCTCTCTCTCTCTCTCTCTCTCTCTCTCTCTCTCTCTTTATGTAAAAATCCCAGGTGAAATTGAACAGACACTTGACCATACCCCACTGAAAGAATTTGAACCCAACTATTTACTACAGAATAAACATTTTAGGGGGGTGTAGCATCTTACACACCCCCTTGACGCTACACTCCTGTATAAATCATTTTGTGTAAACAAATAGTTAGAATTAGACTAATTGTGAGTTATTGTATTATTATCTTCATGCCTCTGTGTCTGCATAAAGTAAGACCTATGTTCATTGGTTCATGGTGACGTTTGGTTGCATTCAATTGGTACTGTTAAAGTATTAATCCTTTGAGGATTGCATACCCTTTTCTGCTTTGAAGAAAGAATTTTAGTACACTTAGGGGCATATTTACAATTACTGGCGCATCCCTGCAAATTAGCAGGGATGCGCCAGTAATTGTGCGCCATGCCTCCGCCACCCATGATGCGCCGCATTTACAATGCGGCGCACCATGGGACAAATACGGAACACATGCATCACACATCCGTAAAGGTATCGCAAAGCTGGAGTTGCATCGCATGCACAACGCAGCTCCAACAATGCTCTGGGAGGCCCATTCTACTAATGCTGTGTCAAGCCTTACGCCTGCTTCAAGCAGGTGGAGGGTATCCAACATTTTCTCTACTGTTACACTTGCTGGAGTGGTAATAGTGAGTTATTCCCATCTGCTATCCAACACTTTTCCTACTGTTGCACTCCCTGGAGTGGGAATAGTAATTTTTACCCTTACACTATCCAACACTTTCCCTACTATTGCATTCATTGGAGTGGGAATAGTAAATTATTCACCTCTGCTAGGCAACACTTTCCCTACTGTTGCACTTGCTAGAGTGGGAATATTAATTTGTATATCTCCGCTGTACACGTTGCTGAGAAGCCATTGCAGTGAGACGTGAGCTGAAGGTGGTGTGAGCGCTGAGCGAGAGAGCGCTGTGAAAACAGCACCGCCGGCGTCGCCATCCATCTTCAAGTTAGGGGGGGATCCTGCGATATCAGAATCGATGCAGCAGGAACAACCGGAAGTGCGACGGTTCCCCACAGCGGTCCTCCACAGTGACTGCAGCACTCTCATGGTGGTGGCCAGAGCCGCAAAACGCTTCCCCCCCCAGCGGGTGAAGCATTGGAGTCTGATGATTCACCTGGTCTGTGTTACGAGACCGAAGCAGAGCAGAGCAAGGCGCGCAGAGTAGAGCGGCAGCCGCAGCGGAGTGGTGAACTGACGCTGACGCGAGCCAAGACCTCAGTACTGGGGCTGTCCTGCGAGACCGAGAGTGGTGCACGGAGAGCTACTGTGAGCAGGGGCTGAGTCACGAGAGCCACGAGAGAGGGAGACAGCACCGACAGACACCGGCAAGTACACTCATTGTTCTGTTTGCTGTTGTGCTGAGACCTGCAGCAGCTGTGTGTACCCCAACCGCTGGTACCTTGAGTGGTGGCTGGCTGTGGCCGCGGTAATCTCTGCACACTGCCCTCTAGTGGTGGGGGGCGGCAGCCAGGTGGTCTTAACCAGCAGTGTGAACCCCCCCCCCCCCCCCCCCCGCCCCCCAGGAAGAGCTTTTGGCAGCATTAAGATAACACGCTGTGTTCAATCAACAAAAAACATCACCACAAACACCAGCAGGTGCTTCCAGCGGCGGAGCCGAGCTGAGCTGAGCTGAAATTAGCAGTCCCCGTGGAAGAGGTGGAGTAAAGCAAAGAGCGAGGGTGGTGGAGGAAGCAGCGGCGAAAGGAAGGCGGCAGACCCGCCGCGGTTTCCACGTGTACCACCGAATACCACCACACCCTTCAGTTCGGAAGAAAGAGGTGAGGCAAGTGTGGAAATGTGAGAAATTGATGTACATAAACAGCGTTCATTATTCCATTTTCCCGCTTCTCTCCCTGTAAGCACCATGAATACCGTAAAATATTGACCGCATCACTCTGCCAGTAAAAGCCCGCACCCATATGTACATGACCGCCATTTTAGGCACACTGGCCTTTTTCCTGCTCATTAGAATCACCGGCTTCCCTTCTGCGCGTATCTGAACCCCCCCTCCCTCTCTCACATGCATAGATTATGAAACCCTCTCCCTCTGCGCGACCCTGCCCTGAAGGGCAACCCTCCTGCTTGACCCACGCAAACCCCCCATTCCCTCTTGAAGAGGCATCCTTCGCCTTAGCTGACATAGCCCTCCCCAGCTGCACCTGACTGCCCCTGCTCTCTCATGTACGGGTCATAAGATCTCTCTCTCTCTATGCGACTCTGTCCCTGTGTCCACCCTGGCTCCCCCTCCCTTCTCCTCACACGGGCAAGTCATAAACTTTCTTCTTCTGCAAGACCCTGTCCTTGGGAGTCACGGCCGCGCCTGACCAGCACCTCCTTTCCTTTCATGAATACCCCCCTCTGTTAGTAAACCCTCCCTCCGCGATTGACTGTCCACACATGTCTGAGGTCATCGCCTAAGCCAGGAGATACTGTTTACTGCTTATTGTATGGAATCACTCCTCTTCAAAGGACCCACTATTGATCCTGGGCACCCCACCCACTGGGCTATGATCAGGCGCACACATCCTAAAAGTTGGCGGAACACTCAGCTGCGTGATTACCCTCCCCTCTTATCAGCAGGTCAAGGGTCCCTATTGTGAACATATGTGGGGTAGGATTGACACGAGGATCATGGGGATGTCCTTTCCGTGTTTCACAATGTCATGATTGTAATGCTAAGTGTTCTGTAAAGTATAAAAGACGACGTTGCAGCTCACTTGTTAGAGCACCTCCCGATGACACCTTGTTTCGTGTCTGAAATGACAGGCTCTCCTCATGAGAAATAAACTCTGTTCTTGTGTCCCTACCTCCAGCGCTCGTCTCTTTGTTTGGTAACTATTCAAAATGGGAACTAAGAGGCGCCTTGCGCCAGCAGCCAACCGGGCATCGATACTAGTATGGACCCACATTTTACAATTGGCGTCCCAACGCGGGGTCCATCAGTGACATGAGGTCCAGTAAGAGAGATCCAGACGATGAGGTGAATATCTAAATGATCGGAGTATACCTGCCTTGAGAGGGCCCTCGTCCGGCTGCCGATTGAATGAACTTCACCGATTCTGAACGGACCTCTCTCGAGTGACCTACTGTCCTGACTGGAATCCCACAGGACTGCTGCGATAAAATCATGGAGTAAGAGAACGATCGGGCGCTGGAAGGAGGAAGGCGAAGAACTGCCCACACGGTCCGGTCCGGGTAAGGTCGCGTAAATGCGACAAATTGTGAAATGATTGTTTGATTTGGATAATACTAGTATTACTCTTTTGTTGGTACCTCTGGAGATTCACCATCTGCAAACGGAGAAACAACAGGCTCTCCCTTTGCAAGCAGTGAAGGATAGGTAACGCAGACTTTTGTCCCCGTTGTAATCCGTCGTGCCTATCTTCCTCCCCCACTGTTTCCCGAACTATTGTTCGTGGATTATTGTCTGGAGATTCTCTGTCTACAAACAGGGAAGAACAAGGTCTCTCTTTGTAGGTAGCGCAAACCTTTAACACGTCGTACCTACTTATTCTCCCCACTGATTGTTTGATTGACCGTACATTAAGTGTTCGGTATTGGTTCTTTTGAGGTATTCACCACCTGCAAACAACGGAGAATAGAAATATTCTGTCTAGTCTTTGCCCGCCGTGATAAGATAGGTAGTGCAGACTTTTGTCCCCGTTGTAATCCGTCATGCCTATCTTCTCCCCACTGATTGGTAGCCTGTTTAGCCCGGACCGCTTATTAGAGATGAACCATCCAGCTCCACTGGAGGGCACACCTAATAAGGACATGTTCATTAAGTGTGGACTAGTCGCTATAGCTTATAATAGGTTATGGCATAAAAATACAAGAAAAAGAGTTGAGCGAAATCAGTAGGCCACTGATGAGTTATCAACTTCGCTAAAAATAAAATAAGAAACGTTAAGAAATAACTCGCAATAAGAAACATAAAAAATGGCGAGGGAAGACAAGCTTGACACCAAGGCAGCCACGAGGTAGCTAGGTTCCGTTGCCTATTCCTGCCCTAAACATGTCTGCCTCATTGCCCACCACGCCCAATTAACGGTCACATGAAATAGATACAAATCAATAGGTACCTACCCCCATTCCGGAAAAACTCCCGAAGTGCCACAGGTCCGCGGTTACGCCCATCCGGAAGGCGAGGCCTCGAGGCATGCGGGGCTCGCCTGGCCGCAGTCGGAAAGGGAGGCTGTGGGGCGGACGGCCCAGAAAACCGTGATGGCCTCTCCTTCTCTCCTCTTCTGCTGCCCTGCAGGCCACGGGGGGGGCTGTTTTGCCTAAGCCACCGACCACCTCCCCCTCTCTCTCTCCCTCGCCTGGTCCGGCCCGCAAAGAAGGCCGAAGCAAAAGCAAGGACGGCGGCGCTTACAGGTAGTCCCGCCACATGTCGACGCCTGGACAATTGCAGGTAGTCCCGCCACATGTCGACGCCTGGACGATTGCAAGTAGTCCCGCCACATGTCAACCCCTGGATAGTTTCAGGTAATCCCGCCACATGTCAAAGGGGGGGGCTGTCTTTTGCCTCAGCCACCGACCCCCCCCCCCATCTTCAATAGCCGGCACGGCCAATATCGAAGCGGCGGAGCCGAGGATCAGCGCGGGGTCGCTGGAAGGGGGAGGTGGCGCGAACGAGCCTCCCCCACCTCCCTCCAGGTGGAGGCTTCCAGCGACACCCCAACGCTCTTGCTCAAAGAGGGTCCACATCGAAAAGCGGTTTTTTGCCCGGGACGGGCACATGCCCCATGCCTTCTCTCCTCAACTTTGAAGATTCTATGAGAGCCGGGGGGGCTCCCGACCCCTCTGCATGGGTGCCCCCGTCCCCCTCACTGGGACCCGCAACATCGACGCACTCCTGCCGGCGCCAGCCTCAGTTTGGAAATGGCTAAAACACAGCCAAGGTACAGACTTGATCAGTTCCGGTAGAACACCAGAATGACCCGGTAGGAAAATTGTTGCAGCCCTCCCCACTCTTTGACTAATGGTCCACATTGTTAGACTGTTACCACATTGCGAAAAACTTTTTGAACTGCCAACGGAAGGTTCTGGTCCAACCATGAGTCATTGGAGACATTCTGACTATACTGGAACCTGCCTGACCTCGCCCAAAATGGCGCCGATACACGAAACGAAACTTTCAAACTCCCTGTTCACCCGGATTGCTCGAATATTGATGCTCTGAGATATGTATGCATTTTTGGACAATGAAAGTCGATAAGATGGATAGTGATTATGTGCTTAGAGAAGAAAGCAATACAGATATTGATCATATGTTTGGACAATGAACTGATTTAGGGTGGGTACTAATTATGATTGGGAACAATGAATCGGTGTAATTTAGACAGTGAATGAGCATCTGGATAATGAATTCATGAATTAATTGAAAAACTGAATCCTTGACATGCATCATGCTTGCTCTGTAGGAAAGTTCGATACGATTTTATTGCACTGCCGCACTTTATGCAATGAACTGCCACCAACTTCGTTCTTCTTATGTACAGTTCCAATCTGCTCCGTGGCCGGTCCACTGGGTTGTAGGCCTGTATTTATACACCAGCACTTTTTATTAAAAGTATTTTGAAAAAGAAAGCATAGTTGTAGCGGTTGCATTAATGAGTTTTGAATGTATTTCTACTGTGAGCAACAAGAAAGTATGATGAAGGCTGAAGGTTAAAAAGGACCCGATATTTAGCAGCTACATTATGTGTCACAAGCAGCCGGAAAGTGTTTTAGACGCCTTAAAACGACACCACAGAAATGCCACCTGACCGCCACCCTTGCACACAACCAAAAGGGGTCGCGACCAAGTAACTCATGTAGATACGCAGATCGTCAATGATTATCTATCTGACATTACTGGTCCCTCTGGGCTTAAACGCCGAGATGGTAAAGAAATGCACTACGTGGAGATAGGTCGAGTATGTGGTAGGTAAAAACATTTTCGGATTACTGCATGCTGATGTGGTTTGAATGCTGCCCCCCCACCCGCTTCTTTCTCCTCCCTTCTGCAGGTCGCGTTGGAACATCGGCTGAAGTATGGGAGAACGATGATCGAACCACCGACGAAAAAGGGAAGGAGGGAATATGCGCATAGTCCTTATGACGATAAGTTTTTAAAAGACGTAGACTTAAACATGACTGTTCCTCCTTAGAACATAGCGACTGGGAGGATGGACTGACATAGAGACTTGACGGGTACTGTATGACGAAAATTGACTCGAAATAACATGTTAGAAAATGTAACTAGACGTTTGACTAGATAGGGAAAGGATAAAGAAAAGTGCACGGGTAAGAGTTACCAAGGCACCACCCGTCTGGGAAGTTAGAAATGTTGCTGATGTTCAAAATGTACTGCCCCCTTCTCACACTCTTATAGATCTAGCCAAGCTGTCCGACTGTTCTCCCGTTCAATACTTGCCGTTGCCTCAGCCTGAAGAACTTCCCACCAAAGGAAGAAACTGGAAAATGGTTTAAGATCGAACCATGGGTAAAAAGCACGACCAGGTTAATTTCTGATTGACTAACCGAGGTGTAAGTATTGGCAATTGAGAACGCTCGAAGAGATAACAAGCGAGAGGGAAAAGGAGGGAAAGGTAAAAAGAGCTAAGCACGTAGGTAAATAGGATAGTAAAGATACGAAGGATATAAAAAAAAAAATAGATTTTGTTGGCCAACTGTTGTTTTCTGTTTTGTTGTGAATGTCTTATATATGTAATACATGTACTGTCTTCCTTTGTCTGAGTTTGTGTGTGTGTGTACTGTAGGGGTTTATGTTCTCCCTTTGTTTGCGTCTCTCCGTTACCTGACCCCCTGCTGTTCTGTGTTGTGAACGCACTAAATGACCTATTTTTGTACACATCTCTCTGTCTTTCTCTATCTCTATCCCACCGTTTTCCTCTCTATATCTCTCTCCCTTTCTCTCTCTCTCTCTCTCTCTCTCTCTCTCTCTCTCTCTCTCTCTCTCTCTACATGTCATACGTGTACCAAATGGCTCGTTTAGATTGCGGACGACTCTCACTCTCTGAGAGTCTCCCTATTTCCTCTTCCTATTTATGGTAAAACCGTGCCTCGCTGGCACCAGTCTGATTGGATACTTATTGAACGCGAAGGTGTTCAGCGAAATAGACCGAAACTAAAATGATTGTATCTCGCCATATTACTACCTCTCCTTTCTGTAAAATGAATGAACTCGAATTGGCTGAGAAGGAAAGGACAGGTAAGACGACTAAGGTCCCCCAATCTGGCCATTTATAGGGGAACTGTATGTCAATGGCACCTTATTTCTTTGTTCATCAGAGACGAACGCCAACGTCTAGATTGACCCCCAATGCCCAGATTGCCCCACCCCCCCTTTTTGCACCCAAGCGCGAGCGCCCGAAGCATCCCCACTCCATTTGGTAGACCCCCGCCGCTGTCCCGGATATAAACATGATGACCATGAGTAACTGTCGTCCCTCGAGAAAACCCTGTTTTACCTGACTCTCGATGATAGCGCCCCCGCCCTGTTTGAAAAGGTTAGCCAGCCTTGAAGGGAAATGTTCCGAAATGTTGAATATGATGAAATGCACAGTTGATGGGAATCTTATTTATCATCACTCGAGTTATAAATAGGACGATGAATAAACTTGGCATGAACTCAGTAGGAATGCCGACATATGCACTGGTTGGTAATAGACCTCTGACTGTGACCGATGAGCGTATCTCCCAAATGCGTAGGATTAAGGGAGGAATTCACATGCATAAATGTCTTCGTCTACCAGTTCTCTAAAAGATTGTTTTGTACCTATTCAAAGATTCACGATCACCGGAGGAGAAGGGTCGGACGTGACGTACAGCCTAGCTGCAGATCTTGAGACACATGTGACCTCGACCAAAGGTGGAGCTGCAGAGCAACAAGATACGGGACGAGACAGCAATTTCAAACGTGGAAAATGAAACTTGACGGGCTGCCCTGAAGCCTTCCGTCTGCTAACCCACGTGTGCCTGGAGTCTCCGTCCCCCTTCTTTGGGCCCGATTGATGGGCCTGCCTGCTTGTTATCCTTTGCTCCCTTGGTCCCTTTTGTGTGTCCCAGGAACTCTGACCCAACTCCGCCCTCTCTCCTATCGACTGTTTGAACAACACACACCCTCTTTTCCATGTGACTTCACGCCAAAAGGAAGAACGGCATTCAGGTGGGAATAGGGTGTTGCCACGAAAATATAGGTGCCGAGCATAAGGCGCCACTAAAAGGACTGGTTAGGGAACAGGACTGTGGTCTAACAGCAGAGGACAGACCGCACCTTGCAACGCAAAAGGTTGAATACGAGCTGGACCTATAGCTCCACCGCCGGTGCTCAACAGCGCCAACGAAAGGATACGGACTAGAGCCTACCAGTGATGGCTCACTGCTAAAAAGACACTGTGACGAAGAGATCTTGTGTACTGAACTGAATTCCGCCCTCAACTGCTTGGTCAAAATGTTCATTGGTCACATTTTTTTAGTCAGAAACATTTATGCTATGTAGTGCTTTTGAATGTTAGGAACTCGACAAATGCAATTTCCTATGTGCTGCATTCTGCCCATCACATCAACTGTCCATGATTATATGCCAATGTTAGTATTGACAAATGCTAATTCTTCAACCACGCCTGTTTACTTGTACCCCCATCAATTACAAAAAAATGAACTCTGTAATGTAAAAAGGGGCGACTGTGGAAATGTGAGAAATTGATGTACATAAACAGCGTTCATTATTCCATTTTCCCGCTCCTCTCCCTGTAAGCACCATGAATACCGTAAAATATTGACCGCATCACTCTGCCAGTAAAAGCCCGCACCCATATGTACATGACCGCCATTTTAGGCACACTGGCCTTTTTCCTGCTCATTAGAATCACCGGCTTCCCTTCTGCGCGTATCTGAACCCCCCCTCCCTCTCTCACATGCATAGATTATGAAACCCTCTCCCTCTGCGCGACCCTGCCCTGAAGGGCAACCCTCCTGCTTGACCCACGCAAACCCCCCATTCCCTCTTGAAGAGGCATCCTTCGCCTTAGCTGACATAGCCCTCCCCAGCTGCACCTGACTGCCCCCGCTCTCTCATGTACGGGTCATAAGATCTCTCTCTCTCTATGCGACTCTGTCCCTGTGTCCACCCTGGCTCCCCTTCCCTTCTCCTCACACGGGCAAGTCATAAACCTTCTTCTTCTGCAAGACCCTGTCCTTGGGAGTCACGGCCGCGCCTGACCAGCACCTCCTTTCCTTTCATGAATACCCCCCTCTGTTAGTAAACCCTCCCTCCGCGATTGACTGTCCACACATGTCTGAGGTCATCGCCTAAGCCAGGAGATACTGTTTACTGCTTATTGTATGGAATCACTCCTCTTCAAAGGACCCACTATTGATCCTGGGCACCCCACCCCCTGGGCTATGATCAGGCGCACACATCCTAAAAGTTGGCGGAACACTCAGCTGCGTGATTACCCTCCCCTCTTATCAGCAGGTCAAGGGTCCCTATTGTGAACATATGTGGGGTAGGATTGACACGAGGATCATGGGGATGTCCTTTCCGTGTTTAACAATGTCATGATTGTAATGCTAAGTGTTCTGTAAAGTATAAAAGACGACGTTGCAGCTCACTTGTTAGAGCACCTCCCGATGACACCTTGTTTCGTGTCTGAAATGACAGGCTCTCCTCATGAGAAATAAACTCTGTTCTTGTGTCCCTACCTCCAGCGCTCGTCTCTTTGTTTGGTAACTATTCAAAATGGGAACTAAGAGGCGCCTTGCGCCAGCAGTCAACCGGGCATCGATACTAGTATGGACCCACATTTTACACAAGGTTACATACAAGTCGGCATAAGGAGCGGGAGCAAGCCAGCCGCGAGCCAAGACGCGAGCGCGGCTGCCGGTAGAGGCAGCTGCGAAGTAAGAGCCGGGGGTGCGACCGGGGAGAGGCAATCAGAATAGGTCTGATCTGCCTGCGGTCCCCCCGTGAGCTCCGGTCGCTGACCAGATTCTCGCAGACTCTCGCAAGCTCGCAGCTTCCTTCTAATTAGCCTCAGCCTTAGTCCAAGAGGAAAAAAACTCCTAACTCAAAACACCTCACTCCCATTACGCCCCATCATCGCCCCCATCATCGCCCAACCCTGCAGCTGCATCTTGCAGAGTCCCCAGAAAACCAAAGAGTGAGAAAAACTCACGAGAAAGCCAAGCCTCCTTCCTAACTTTGACAGAATCTGGAAAATCTGCTGTTCTCTGGGTCGGGGGCTGGGTATGTGTCTTAGGAGGCAAGGGGCAAGGGGCCAGGGGCAACGGTTAAGGACCCAGGCGGGCCCAAAGGGCCTTATCGCAAGACTCAATAAACAGTCGGGGGTTCCTTCATACACTCTTGGGCTCTGGGCCCCGGACCTTGAACCGGGGACCCTCGGACTTAGGACTTTGGCGAGAAGTTCGATCACTGCTGAGCCCAACTACAGCCAAGCAAAGCCAAGTAGAGAATAGTGCAGGGAGCATAGAAAAACAGAGCATATATAGCATATGGAGCAAACTGTCCGTGAGAGCCCTCAAGCAACAAACAAACATACAGACAATCTAAGCCAACCACCCTGCCTTTAAAAGGATGAGATCAGGAAGGGTCAGGAGGTCACCAAAGCAAAAAAAAGAACCCCAAAGGAAAAGAAATCCCCACAAGCCGATCAGTGCAACGCAAATCAGGAAAAAATGTCACTCAACAATACGGACATTAAAAAAGGCCCAACAACAGTGCTACCCAGCCAACTTATCTCCCCAATCGCAACAATGTTCGAAAACAAAAAGCAGGATGGGAGAGAGAAATTAGAGAAATCAGAGATAAACAAAGCTTTCTTTTTTCTGAAAAATCCAGTAGCCACCCTCCTTACGACTCAGCAACCTCCCCCATGTCTCCCTACACCACTAACCCCCGAGAAGGTCACCAGCAACAAAGGCTCAACATTGATACTCGGAAGACCAACTCTTCACGCACCGGGGTCAAACCTAACTACCTCATCTCACCGAAGCCAGCACCCCCACAAGACCATAGCAATGGTGCATCAGCAGGAAGAATCGGGGGAGCGCCGCGACCGGGAAACGACCTTGTCACACAAGTGCAGCTTAGGAGAAATCCCTATCCTGGGCCAGAGTAATATACAGGTGACTGGAGCTACAACAGAATCCACCCTAGACAGCAAGAGGACGAGGGAAGAACAGACGTGTGTAGAAAAATCAGTAACCAACGCAACATCAATAACACCTATAACAGCATTAACTTTTTTCACAACATTTTTAAAAACTAAATCACAGAGCCCTCCCAAAAAAATGCGAACACAGAAATAATTTGACAAAGAGCCTCAGACATCTAAAGCCCAGATATTTAGGGAACAAAACACAAGCCAAACGGAATTTGTTCACCAGAACTCCTCAGAAACATCATGGCTAAAGCTGCTAAACTTCACATCAAGCCCAATATCAAGCCCAACCTCAAACAAAACATTGATGAAAGACGCAAGTAAAAACAATCATAAAAGTGAAGCAAACCCGGAGGAATTAAAGTCATTAAGTTTCACATCAAGCCCTATAACTAATAAAGAAAAGCTGAAAGATACAAGTATAACCAATCTCAAAGAGGGAGTAAAACCAGAGGAAAAAAAGTGCAATAAAAACAAAGAAGGGCAATCTATTCAGCTGCAAAGCCAAGAAAAAACGCCGAAAAAAATCAGAGATCAAGGCAACACCTCGCTTCGTCAAGAGCACACTGATCTTTCACTCAACCAAAATCCCGAACAGAGCACAAGTGCAATCCACTCAGGGCTGCTTGTCTCAGTAATAGAAACCCTTCAAACATCAGCAATGGCTTTAAATTGGCAATCCGACAAAATGGATACCCAAATTGACTTAATGAATACTATAGCTCATTATATTGCGGGGATTGACAGCAAACTTGACAAACTTGATAATAACAGCTCAATCAAAGAACACACTGGAACAAAGTCCCTGCTCGTGCGGCCCAATCATAGGCAAACTGAGCCTTCTTCCCAACCTAATAGAACAAATACTGGCTTTAACAAAATCAGACCAGTATTCCACCAAAGTGAAACCAGCTACAAGCACTACAGAGTACAATCCTGTCAAGAATTCAGAAATAGACACACAAAAAGGAAAGCACATTCCAGACGTTAAATACACTAATTCCGAACAAAAAAACTGCTCAAACCAGACGCCAAAAGAAACGGGAAAGGAAAGCAGGGAATAAACAACTAACAGGGCATACGGAGGAAGGGGTGAGATTGTTCCCCACATTTAGCTCAGCCAAAAGCAAGGAGGAAACGTTAAACACGACTAGACATTCTGATGACCTAAACGATAACAATCAAACACACATTTCATTAAGACATCATCTTTCAACAAAAAAAGGAAGGGATGTTCAACCCGCAGAGGTCACAAGTAACCTGGGCACATGCACTGTAGTAGCGCCCACAGGCAAAACAAATAACAGAGACGCACATCCGAGACTGAGCACGGGCAATTCCACACAGATAGATGACACTGCCGAAAAATGCAGTCGCACAGAAAGTGGGAGCTCGTTACACTCAACTGTCCTCCCAGCGCAACCTACACCTTCAGAGACAACAGCAAAATGTAGAGAGGTGCCCGTGAACAAAAAATCAATACAAGCCGGACAAAAAGATGACGTGAAATCGGATAAGGGGCCCGAAGGAACTAAATGCTGCCCTCAAGGCACAGAAGAATTAAACCCCAGACAAAACAGGTCCCAAGGTATGCCACGCGGGACCTTTATGCAAGACCAGCCAGCTAACACAACCGACAACCAAGATGCATCACCTATAATCATTGGAAGAACCCCAAACTGGAAACTACAGGTTAGGGGAGAAAAAACCCTACCCGTTACCGCAGACATAAAAATTCTACTAAGTCACGAAGGCCGAAGTGTAAAATTGAACTGCATGGAGGGTGCCACCACAGGAAATTGAAATTGATTTCGAGCGCCAGCATCCAGAAACTTTAGGACTCGGGTGATTGAACTACACGCTGCTGATTATTCATAACAAAGCCTAATCTTCCAAAAATAATGACTATGCCTTTAATTCATCTGGTCTAAGTTGTCTATCGTGTTCAATACCATCCACTTTTTGAGTGCGCTTTTTCACCACATCAAGATTATTGGTCCTGAGGAGAACTCCGCATTGGGGAGATCGAAACGCGTCGACCGGTGTGTGGTCGTTTTGTCAAAAAAATTGAAATACTTTGTTTAAATAGGCTTAATTAAGCAAGGTGCAAATACTTCATCTAAAAACAAATAAAATCGTTAAAATGTGAATAATGTATATATGTACATCTAAATAAATTTACATACAGATTTGTGTCTATATTTTTTTGACAGTAGACCTTTAGGATTTGTATTGTTTGTGTTGGATGAATGTAGATGGATGAATGTTTTGGCCAGTGTGCAAGTTTGGATGTGTTAAAAAAAACTGTTGGTAAATTGTTTCTTGTATATTTTGAGTCATTTGTAAATATGTTATTGTATTCATTTTGTGTCTATACACCAAACATTGGTTTCTAATAAAAGAAAAAGAAAAAATATTTTTCCACTAGTGTTCAAATAAATAAATAAACTAGTGACGTAAACAAAAAGACGCACCTTTATGTTTTCTTTCATATAGGTTAAATTTAAAATTAATTGAATAATATCCAGTATTGGCATCTGTTTTGTTGTTGAAAACCTCAGAGAGGGGGACAGAGCTGGAGTATAACAGAGCCCTCCAGACTAGTCCAGGCAGGAGCGGAGGTTTGACGAAAGAGAGCAACCAGATCACAAGGACTATAACATCACAAAGTGCACAGGCAACTGGTACAATGGGAACACAAATACTCACCGGGACAGGGCGTCATTGTGGAACCAGCTCAGACTGCAGACCAGCATCGGGCAAAGGCTCTGGTAATTGGTCTAGCAAAGAAGATTTACATCTCAAACAACTCCTTTTTACCCCAGAATACGAAACGCAGGGGATGCATGACATCCTCAACAGGGGCAACATATTTAAACTCTATACTAACATTGAAGGGCTACAACATCTAACCAATGCAGACTTACTTTCAGTCAGATTTCGAAAGCAAGATAACAATAACTCATCGGAACAAACATTAATAACATGGCGAACAGCAGAGATTGCTCAGTTAATACTATCCTTTAGAGAGAGGTTCGACTCATGGGGCATAAGGCTCTCCAGGCAGGCAAAACCACGCTACCCAGGCCCTCTAGTGGAAAAAGGAAAAAAAGAAAATCTGCTAGAACATAAAGCCCAGACCGTTTCAGTACTACGGAATGCAAGAGGGAACAGCCCACCTCCGGCAATCCATTCTCTATTCAACACAGGTAAACAACCAAACCCCAAAGACAACCCCAATTATTGGCGTGGCCTAACGGACACACTGAACAAACAGAAGAAAAACTGACCATCCAAAAAACTTGAAAAGGATAACAGCCAGGAAACCTTCCACCTATTGTCCTGGAATATAGCAGGGTCCAGGAAGTGGTTGGAAGATGGCCTACCCCCCCCCCCCCCCCCAACTGGACTGCATGCGATATTATCGCCCTTCAAGAAACTTGGGCACTTGAGGGGCTACCTCTTGTTGGGTACACACACTTTAGCATCCCTGTGAGAAAAAATTTCACCTACGGCCGACCAAAAGGGGGACTATCAGTTTATATCTCGTCGGACATTAACATTAAATCAGAACAAATAGCACCGCGAGGGCCAAACACACAAGTAATAAAACTATCGCTACCTGGCAGATCAGCTCCGGTACTATTGGTTAATTTCTATGCACCTCCAAAGGTGAAAGTGAAACACAGTCCGGGCAGTGGTTGAGATTACGCTAGGTTCCATACGGGGAGTCATCAGAGCAGTGTTTTCTCCGATGTGAAGAAAGCCCCCACCACTTTGGCCCATGATGTGAGATACATCGTCACCTCATATCCTCGTGACCTGGAAATTCCAGGTTCCAATCGGTACTGAGAACCGTGAGTTTGGTAATCCTAAACGTCTACACTGAGGTTAGGGTGCACCTTAGAGAGTGCATACCGCCCAGTGTTTGTCCTTTGGTCCTGATGAAAGCTCGGCCAAGTTGGCCCTAGGAGCAGAAACATGTCGACCCTGTGATCTGGATGATACGACCCAAATTTAAGGTCTACATCATCCATCGCCCCCTTTTTAATCAGATGCTCACACTGATCTTTATTAAAGTTTTGTTTGGATCAGCTAGCACCTTTTTACTTTTATCACTTTCTCACTTCATTCACTGTTTTTATATAACCCAGCTCCACTGCAGATGCAGGTGTCGTAGCACACCGGTTAGGTCTTTTACCTGCCTGGTGAAAATACCCAATGATGAAGCATGTCACCCAATAGTTGGGTGAGTGAGGGTAATATAAAAAATAATTGTGATTTTCCACACTTCACTTCACTTTATAATAATTTATTTTTCTAGTTACTCCTTTGTTGTTGGTTGGAAAGAGAAACAAGCCCAGCTGGATGAGCTAGTATCCACAATTAGAGACATTCGAAATAACAATCCCACCTGGGAAGTCATCCTAACAGGTGACTTTAACTCAAATGTAATCTTTACACCAGAGGAGGATGAGATGCTAAGTGCTGCCAATGAATTCTGGAACGTTAATCCACAAAGCCAGCTTAAAACAGAGCGCTTCGATCCAATCGGTCAACAATTGGTAACAACCTTGGAATTTCTTGGGCTGTGGTTCCTCAACGGAAGAACTCCAGGTGATAACCCACAGCAGTACACCCATTTAGGAACCTTGACCACCTCAAGACTCGATTACACAGCAGTCTCACTTCCATTACTGCAATTCGTCCAGCAATTTTCTATTGAATACATATCAAAAAGCGATCATTCATACCAGCAAACTCACTTTAACTTAAAACTCACCAAACATCGCAGCTCCAAGTCAGTGGGAGATAGCTCATCTACAACTAACCTGAAACGACTTAATTGGACATCAGTAAACATTGATGAGTTGCATGCTAATGTACAGAGATTAAAAATGGAAAGTGAGACAACTACAGGCAACCAAATACAAAAATGGGAGGACTTTACGGCAAAGTTAACGACATTTAAGTCCATCACAAAAAAAACACGGCACCCAACCCATAAAATCTCACTGCCAAAGAACCTGGTAAAGCTCAAAATAGAAATGAGGAGAAACGCCAGAGCACTAAAAAAGACAACCACGTCCCCAAAAGACTGGGCTCAAAGACAGAACCTTAAAAAAGAGGACAAAAAGAAAATGTGGGAACATAAAAGATCTCTGAATGATGACTTCTGGAGGATCATAAACAGTTTAAACCATACCTCAAACCCAATAACATCTAATGTCCAAGAAGCGTATTGGGTCACGCTACTAACACAGAGGTTCTCGCACATAACACCTGACCAGCCCAATATAAAATTAAACCAACAAAATACCAACAAAGGGGATAAACAAAGAAAAGCGAGCACCGCTTCCAGCGGCGAACTTAAAATCTCCCGCAGGCAAACACAACATCCGAAGGAAGAACGCAGAGCAAATCAATCATCAGAAGGTGATCTCCTTATAACAAGGCTTTACTGTGATATGGTTCAGCCACGGGAGATGAAGGAGATAATAACCAAGCCCAAACAGACAAGGTTTTGTGAAGAGGATATAAGGAAAGTTCTAAGAAATACTCGTGGCAGTGGAGCTCCAGGGCCGAACGGGATACCACCGATAATCTTTAAAACTGATCCGGACTTTTGGAGCGGAAAATGTAAAAAACTATTTGACGAGATAGAAAGGGTAAATCAAATTCCATCAAGCTGGCAGGGTTCCATAATCTCACCCATCTTTTAATGGAGGAGACAGGACATCCCCAGCAAATTATAGACTGATCGCCCTCCTGAATGTGGAGGCGAAGTACTTTGCATCCCTAATCCTGGAAGACCTAACAAACTGGTCTGATGCCACAAAGAGAATACCGCCCAACCAAACAGGCTTCAGGAAAGGGACCGGGATGATGACAAACATCCTGTCTCTCTCAGTGTTAGCCGACAAATACCTATGGAAAAAACTGCCCCTTTACCTACGTTTCATCGACTTAAAGGCGGCCTTCAATAGCATAGATCGCAACATCTTATAGAGAAAACTGCGCAGTTGGAACATCCCGGACAAAACACTGAGAGGAATCCTACTCCTTTATTCCAACACTTGGATGGAAGTAAAATTGGGGAACGGAACACGGCTCTCAAGACAAATCAATACCAATCAGAGGCCTCAAGCAGGGATGTGTTCTAGCACCTCATCTTTTTAATCATTTTATGGCAGACCTAGCCCCAACCCTAAACAAGATCTCATCCCATCCACCCAAACTAGGCTCCTTACCCTAACTCATCTATCCTACGCGGACGACGTGGTACTGCTGAGCCTAACGAAGATTGGCCTTCAAAAGTCACTAGTGGGGCTGGCGGAATTTATAACAAATAACAGCCTGGAGATAAATACAACAAAAACAAAATCAATGGTCATCACCAGACGACGATCAGTTAACTCACACATCCAACTGGAGGGAACAAAAATAGAGGCCGTGACCAACTATAAGTACTTGGGCTTCTACTTTGACAATCGACATAACCACCAGCAGCAAAAGACGCACATCACTCAGAGAGCAAACTCACTGTCATTTGCTTTTAGTTCCTTAGCCAAAAAGCTTAAGGGGCCATCATACAAACCTCTATTGGCAACGATAAAAGCAAAAGTACTTCCCATCCTGTCATACGGCAGCGTGGGTCTGCACGGGAAAGACGCGGAATGGCTCAATAAAATGCAGACAGCCATCTTTAAATCCACCTTCCAAATTCAATGGGGAGCTTTACCAGCCCAGACAAGACTAGAATTTGGAATAATAAATGAAATTGTGGGAAGAAATTACACAAATATAAAGTACTGGTACAGCTTGAAACAGAACAAGGCAGCCTCAGAACTGCATCAAGCACCGTGGGAAGAATTAAAAGATGATGTTAAATCCTCACATAACCAGTACCTTGAGAAGGCCATAACCAAGACTGGAACAAGAAATCTCTGGGAACTAAATTTGCCTTATACAGCATTTAAACAAGCCATAAACAAGTCAACAAAATTCCATTCTCTTGTACTTGACAAAGCCACGTTCAGTACAAGAAAACACGCTTGGATGGTCATATCAAACTACAAAACTCTCACCGCAGCCCCATATCTAACAATTACATTCCCTGCTCGCAAAAAACAAAAATTAATGGGGCTCCGTCTGGGAAATTTTCCATCAACTATGGACCAACCAACTTGGCTACATGACGGACCCAAAACCTGTAGACTATGTGGGAGCAGCAAGGAGGACATTATTCACTTAGTTTGTATCTGCCCGAACTTAGCCCAAGCACGAGCAGTCTTCCTAAAAAAGGCACTGAATGAACGAGGCATAAGAACGTGTAGATCGGCGATTATGTCAACTTTGAACCCAACAGATACCCGCTTGAACTGTTTACTATTAAAGTTCCTCGTGGCTCACGCCCAAGCGATAAAACACAACCAGGCACCCTGTCCACATAAGGACAACATAACTACGGTAGAGCAGTGAGAGGGCTCTTTTGAACTGAATAATGAAAAAATATCAGAACTCTTGGAACTATAAACTACATGGACTGCTTAATTGTTTTTAACAACAAATTCTAGCACTAGAATCAGAATGTTTTAGAATGAACCAATAGAGAATATATCCATATAAAAGGACATTTTAAATGTGCAGTTGATGTTATAAAATGTATTGTTATGGTTTTAATGAACTGAAACAATAAAACTTTTTCATTCATTTCAAATATCTCCGCTATCCAACGCTTTCCCTACTGTTGCACTTGCTGGAGTGGGAATAGTAATGTTTCAACTTCGCTATCCAACACTTTCCCTACTGTTGCACTCATTGGAGTGGGAATAGTAAATTAATCCCCTCCGCTATCCAACACTTTTCCTACTATTGCTTTCATTAGAGCAGGAAGTAAATTATTCCACTCCGCTATCCAACACTTTCCCTACTGATGCATTAATTGGAATGGGAATAATAAATTATTCCCCTCCACTATCCAACACATTCCCTACTGTTGCACTTGCTGGAGTGGGAATAGTAATTTTTCCCCTTCGCTATCCAACAATTTTCCTACTATTGCACTCATTGGAGTGGGAATAGTAAATTATTCCCCTCCGTTATCCAACACTTTTCCTACTGTTGCAGTCGCTGGAATGGGAATAGTAAATGATTCCCCTCCGCTATCCAATGTTTTCCCTACTGTTGCACTCGCTGGAGTGGGAATAGTAATTTAGTGACCTCCGCTATCCAACACATTCCCTACTTTTGCAGTTAATGTAGTGTAAGATGTAGTTAAAAAAATTAATTAATATTTTAGTATTTTAATTTATAATGTCGTGCGGTCCACATCAGGTAAGAGCGATTCGTACGGAAAAGTGCACAATCACATACACACCGTTCGGCACGTACCCCCCATGATTGCAGGGGTACAGCGTGTACCCCTGTGATCATGGGGGGGTACGCTCCGTACACCCAGCGAACATGGGGTACGTGTCATGATAAGCAGGGGTGTAGCTTGGTCAGTAAGATTGGCGGTGAGCTGCAGATTTTCCAGCACTCACGCTGGCATATAATGTTTTAATACATTATACAACAAGCAGGGTGCATGGGAGAGGCCGATGGGGTTGGGGAAAGGGAGGGGGATGCGGACTGGTAGGAGTATTAAGTGAAAGAAAAGTCAATATTTTGAAAACTAACCAACATTTTGAGGACTTTCAAAACAGCGAGGGAGAGAGTGTATCTGGGAATGTTTGTCTGTGTGAATGTAAAAAAGTTCCACGTGAAATATGACAGTAACCTCCCCATACCTGACTGAAAACACTGGTACCCATCTATTTATTAGTAAATACATGTATTAAGTTAAGCCCCTGTTTTTAAGGCATACATGAATACTGAATATGTATAAAAGGTATATACCTAGGTCAAGAAGATCTTCTAGGTAGTGTTGTAGTAAATAAGTGGTGCAGAAAAGATAACGTAAGATGAGAGGGTCGAAACAGAACAGTGGGGTAATGATAGGCCTGGGTCCAGTGTTGCTACACGTTGTATGTTCAATATTCTCACATAAACAGGTGTACTGTTTTGTTAAGAAACTAATACATTATGATTAAAAAGATTAACCTATTAACCTCTCAATTCAGTCTTGCTCTCCACTCTAATGTCAACACTGTTTAGATCTCATTTCTAAAGATCAGTTATTCGAACTGGAGGCCAAATGGTTGCTTGCACCCAAACTGGGACTACAACATGTGCACAAATTTCTAAAAGATGTTACTTTTTTGCTGCACACTTTTGCAGGTAAAACATGTCAAAGTGTGGATAGGACAAACCTGCAGTGTTCTGAGTTTTACAGCTCGGGACAAGAAAACGTAAAGATTTAGGGGCATATGTGGCAATGTTTTGCATCGTCTTTGCGCCATGCAAGTCACGCAAGGGAGACGCAAAACCTAGCTGACATTTACCAAGCTCGAATGGCCATGTGTGGCTTGGTAAAACAGGAGCAATGCAAGGCAGTGCAAGTGCCTGCCTTGAGTTACTCTGCCCAACGAAGGAATTCCATGGGTGGAGGATGGGTGTTCCCAAGCATCCACCCATGGGTTCTGAAGCACTGCAAGATTTTCCAATATTGGTAGACCTGAGAATCTGTCAGAATTCTACGTCTCCTCAAGGAGGCATAACAAGGAGAAATATCTTTATTTCTCCCGTTTTATTTCCTCTTTCTACATGTGCTGTAATCCGCAGCAAATGTAGAGAGTGGAAAAAGCCTCAAAGGATTGTTTTTGTACAGGAAGATGCCCCTTCCTGCACGAAAACAATCCTACCTGTATCACAGCAACACAGGCATCCTTCCACCATGGTGCAAGCGGCCCAGCATTGGTGCTAAGCAGCAGTTTTTGTGCCAGCACAGGCAGAGAGTAGGAATGTGCCATATCTTGATATAAATGCTGCATTCATGCCCTCTCCTTTCCACACAACGCAGCGTAGCGCAGCCATGTATAACTATAAAATAAAGCGTGGTTATTCCCACTTCGGAAGTGTACAATCTAGCACTGTGTGGTGTCTGCAGCAAATTGTATGGTGTATTTTACATGGTGAAAATCATGGATGCAAATTGCAAACATCCGCAACAGTTGCCGCAAAGATCACAATGGGCTCTAACTATGTAATGTAGCCAGGGCCACTGCATTTCAACATCTGGATACCAGTAGCTGAGAGCCACCTGATGTTAGTGGTAAATGAGCAGTCTACATTATGTGCAATTTCAGCATTGGTGCAGGCCTCGTAGACTTAAAGATTGGAATTGTGGCGCCCCTCCCAGCGGCCCATCCGCACACTGCACGTTAACTATGCAGCGCCTCATTAGCCTGAGCAGAAGCTTACTTTCCTGCTGAGGTCTATTTGCACGCCAGAATCACATCAATGCCATAGCTGAATCCACAACTGGAAAATAAGTGATTCAGAGACTGACATAGTGTCTCACATGGAGCCAACTTTGACAAGAATGTTGACACACAGAAAAACAGAATATAGTAAACTACAACGCATGATGTTATACATTATATATATCTTATAAAACGTCTTGTCTGGCATGTACCGTCTAATTCTTAACTGCAGGCGTATTGGTGCGGTGGGCTACAATGTAGGCACCCGTGACTGAGGAGTAACAGATGGAGAAATAATATCTCATCTGTCACAATTTTTCAATTATTTAATATCCCTTGCCAGGCTAAAAGGGTTCAGCGCAGAAGATGCAATTACGTTCTGGAAACAGTAAAGTTAAATCTGCGTCTGTCTGGAGCATAGACCTGATTGACCCAAACAAGAACATCTTTCATTGGTCTTTTTCATTTACCATATGTACTTCACAGGAAAATTTGAGAAATCCCTTAAGATACTGCATCTGCCAGCTGATCATTTTATTTTTTTTCCTCAAATCATGTATCCGTGACCATTGATTGAATACGTTTTTTTTGTTTTTTTAAAAACTCGGCCTTAAATGAAAATTGAAATTCGATTTGTATTGCCAGCAAGGACACTATAAATTTAATTTCATTATTACCTTGCAGCAGTACCAGGAGCTTTCTAAAAAGCACAAACTGGCAGATGCATCAAGGAAGGCTTTTGGGATTCCTTAATTGTGACTATTAATGAATCGAAATTAAGGAATCGCAAAAGCCCATGCATGTTGGAATCCCTATTAAAATAGCGATACCTCAGCATTCCTTAATTGCGACTCGCATATTGCGAGCCGCAGTTCAGGAATGGCTTTCGATTTATTCCTTTGGGCCTACACGCCCATAGGAAAGAATGAGATTCGCATGTGCAATTTGCGAGTATCCATTAGGTACTCACAAATTGCTCATGCAATTTCAAGGGTGCAAGGGTGTCAAAATGACATCCTGTTGCACCCCTGAAATTGTAATGTGCACTCATGTTGTGCACACACATGCCCCAAGGGCATGTGTGTGTGTAACATGTAACTTTGAAAAATGCACTTTAGTGCATTTTTCAAAGTTTTTGCAAATTACCGACCTTATTTTTTTTCGGTAATTTGCAACCCCTAATAGCGAAATTTTTAACTGCTTCTAGCATTGCATTTAAGGAATCGCAATGTGCGATTCCTTAAATGCAATTGCAATTTCCAATTTTTGTATTTGGGATGCATCATCCCAAATGCAAAAATACCGGTGGCAAAGGGGTTCGGTATTGGTTCTTAGTTTAATGCATAGGGCCCTTTATTTTTCGTAGGGTGGCTTTAAATTATCCAGCAATATTTCATGTAGCAACTCACTCTCTTAAGATTGTTTATTTTATGACAACAAATACGCTAACGTTTTTGCTATTCACCATCACAAGTTTATATTTACACCAGGATGTAGAGTACCACCCCTTCAAATCAGGGGGTAGAGTCGCCCATAACAGGCATTACCTCCTCGTAAATATCACCACCACAGTTATGTAGTGAGCTTCAGCTTCACAACAGAACCCTCCAAAGAAAATTGGCATCCAATGCCTCCCATCCCTCCTCATCATGGCCGACCATCATCACCCTTGACCCACTATAATAGGAGGGTCGACCAATCCCACTTCCTGTTTCTTTTGTTCTGTGCTGCAGACTCTTCCAGAGCACCTTTCAGGTAAGTGGGGGCAAGGTCCTGCTCTGGGGGTCCCACAGTCCTGGGAAGCAGGCCCTGCGTAAGCAGGCTCATTTTCTTGGTTCCCCTCCCTTACCCCCACGGCTCATGGCTACCACCTGGTGTCAAGGGTATCTCCCCTTGCGCTGATTGCTTCTGTGGCTGTCCTGCAGTAGCGGGTGTGGGTAAAAAAAAGTATGGGGCTCGGCTGTTTTATTCCACCCTTCTCTATCGAACTCTGTGCGACATGGGTCTCTGCTTTATTGTGCATCTCTACACTTGCAGGCTCACCTCGGTTTGCTGCGTCTCTGCTCCAGCTGTGGTCGCGAATTGCCGCAATGTTTGCTGACAGGTGAACCTGTTTTCCGGTCTGTTGGTCTTCCACATTTCTGCCTCCACGCCATTTCTCTGAGTAGTCGCAGGGCGCGGAATGCTCTCCTACACTTCTCCTGATGTTGCGGTTAGGTGACCGCAAGTGCTTCCGACCTCCGGTCTTCCTTTCTTTCCTGCCTCCTGGGGGGCAGTGCCTCCTGCAGCTCTTGGGCCCAATCATCCACAGCATTTTGCATTAGGCATGTCTCCCATTGCACATTTGCTGGTTCGCTGCATGGCCTACCTAATGGTTTTTATGGAGCAGTTGGCGATTGTGGCCCCTTGTGATCGTTGGACAGCATGCCACGGTCTTTACATTATCTTTCCCAAGCTGGAAAGTACATGCCGTGTTTTTTGTGTGGTCCTCCGGCCCACAATCTACTTCTCTCCATGTTTTGACTGTTAGTTACTGTAGGCTTTTCCTTTTATGTTTCAGTTGTCACCCTCTGTAGTATCTTCGCTTTGCTTGGTTTGTGCGATTTTGGGCACATACCTTTGATTCTTCTTGTTTTGCATAGTGGGTTGGTGGTGTCTTCCCGTTCCCTCCACCTTATGACTTGCTCATGTTCCTAATGATTCCCTAAATCTACTTTTGTGTTTCAGTGAGTCCTTTTTGGACTTGCTAGGCGGGTCTGGTTCCTTGCCTAAGATCCTATTGTGGTCTTGGTCGGTGCTTTCATTGTGCAGTTTGTCTGGTGCTGTGTACCTGCACTTCTTTTTTGTTGGAAGGTTGATTCCCTTTCCTCTTCAACTCAGCTGAAATGCATTTTATGGGAGGGCAAACAGGTACTCTTCATACTGGGTATCTTCACTTTTGGTTTCCATTTGTTGTGCTGGTAGCATGCCCTTTGATTTTGTGGTTCATGGGCCATGTCTACAATTGTTTGATATATTCGGCCCTGCATTGCTGGTTCCCTTTTCCTGACTTTAATTCCTCCTTGAGGGATATGGTATACAGGTCTGCTGTGGGTGGGAGGCTGTTAGCTCCGGTCCGTCTGTCCCTGGGGCGCTTCTTCAGTCCCACATGGGCTTTTGCTTCTTCTTCTGCTCCTAGAGGGGCTTGCACTTTCAGGGAGGGGGTTCACAGCTGCGACACCCCATTCTCTGCCATCTCCCGGGCTTGGCAGGCTGCTGCTGCCCCAGTGTCTGAGTTCTGATACTCCTTGGGTTCCGGCAGTCTGGGCTCTGATATGGGGGAGTCTGTTGCCTCTCATCATGACCTGGGTGGCCTCAGTCTCAGTTCCGGGGGCTCTGCCTACTGTCGTACCACTCTGATCGTATCTGTTCTCAGTTGTTTACCGTGGTTGGGCCTGATTAGTACCTGGGTCGGATACTACCAGAGAATTCCAGTTGCTGTCTGCTATGCGGTTTGTGCATGGTCATTCCCGGTTGTTTTTTACTTCCTCCCTCTAGAGGTTTTCATTGACTAACCTGTCTTCTGCCTCTCTTCTGGAGCGGGGCCATTCATTCGGTTCCTGTTTGTCGTTAGGGTCTTGGAGTTCCTCTGTCCTGTTTCTGGTGAGAGAAAGGGTATGCCAGAACCCCCCCACGGGCTAAGGACTTCTGTCCACTGTTGGATTTCCAGAGGGTGCTTGGTTTTCTCTCTGGCTGGTTATTCTGCCGTTCCTATTTCATGGTGTTGTGTTGGCTTCCTGAGATCTGCTGGTTGCCTACCTCCATGTGCCTGTCTCCCTGCGTCTCCTTATTGCCTTCAGTTTTCTGTGTGGGACATGCTCTTCCGATTCCAGGTACTCCCCTTTGGCTTGTCTTCTGCCTCATGGGTTTTTGCGATGCGGTTGGCTCCCTTAGTCGGGATCCTCCATGGGGTCTGGGTTTCGTGTGTTCTCGTACCTTGTTGACTGGCTGTTCTCTGCATCGTCTTTCTCTATGGGGGCTCTTCCCGACCGGAGGGTCTCTGTAGTCCTGGGCTGTCTTGGGTTCCAGGTTGTCAACAGGTAGTCCCGTCTGGATTCTGACCCATACCTTGGTGTTCATCCGGGGTCGAGGGGATGGTGTTCTTCCCTGGACTCGGTTTACTCCCTTGTCCTTCAGGGGTTGCGGTTAGTGGGGGTTGATGGCTGCAGCTGTCGGTGTGCTTTACTGGGCCCAGCTTCATCTGTTCCCATTGGCGACCCTTCTCTTATGCCAGTGATCTCCTTGTTTCACGTATTCCGTTCTGCCTGTGGTTGTATATCCACAGGTTCAGTCCAATTTGGGTAGGTGGTTGGTGGTATCCAATCTCTCCTGAGGTATTCCTTTTCTGGTGTCCCCTTCCTGGGTGGTTACATCCATTGGTGACCTGAGTGCTGGGGGGCGACATTAGTTTTCCAGTGTGTGCAGAGTCGGTTGGATCACCAGGAGGCGGGTTGCTGGTCCGGCTTCCGGGATATGTGGGCCGTTCCTTTAGCTTGTTTGGCCTTTGCCCCGGCCCACTGGGAGTTGCTCTCTTTTCCTTGTACTGGTTCTTCTGTCCTGGGCAGGGGTGTTGGTGTTGTCACTCTGGGCTGTTTTCCTCCTGGGGTGCCCTTCGTGGCAATTCCCTTAGGGCAGGGTCTTTCATCCCTTTGCTTTCTTATCTCTGTGGCGGCAGTGTCCCTCCTGTTGCTGGTGCGGCTTGGGTGCCCATCAGTAGCTCTTTTTGCTTTTGAGTTCACTGCTCACTTGCCTTGCTTCTTCACTCTCCTCCCATGCACTGGGACGTGGCAGATGGATGCACTTTTATTCTATTGGCCGGGCTCCCTGATTTCTGCTTTTCCTCTGTTTCATTTGTTTGCACGTGTTCTGTGCATGATTAGCCTGGATAGGGCGTTTGTTCTGTTAGGGGTACTCGGGCGGGTTCCCCGCCCATGGTTTCCTTGGCTGAGGGTTTTGGCAGTCCAGGAGTGCTGGGCATCCTCGGCTCTTTCTTGCTCTTTTTTGAGCCCTGTGCTTCATGTGGGTTTCAGCTTCAGCTTCATCCTCGGGCCTGGCTCTGGTTTTGTTGTGCCTGCTGTCTCAGGGTTGCTTCCTAGGGGGGCTGGGTTGCTTCTGGATCTTGTCTCTCAGCTCCTCTTCTGTATTGTTCACACCAATGAGGGTCTTTTTTCTCATTTGTGTGTTTCTGTGGCCCTGAGGGTGGTGCCATCTTTCATTTCTGTTGGATTTGCCTTGGGCCTGGCCCCTTCTAATTTTCAGGCTCATTGGGAGGCCTTGATGGCATGCCGCATCCCTCTGTTGGACGTTTTAGATCCTTGGTGGCTGGGCTGCTTCCTGGTTGCCTACTGTAGTGTCCTGGGGCAGTTTGCTTTCTGCTGTCCTGAGTTCTTCAGTAGGTGTTGTGGTCCATTCCGGGGGGTCAGTTTGAGCCCCTTGGGTCTGTGGCCTTCTGGTGCTCACTATGACAGTGGTCTTTTTCGTGGCTTATGTTTCTGCAGGTAGGTTTGGGGTGCTGGGGTCCTCTCTGCGCTCTCCTCCATTCTTGCGGGTCCTCCTGGACCATATTGTGTTGCTTCCAGTTTCTGGGCTTCTGCCCTCGGTCCCCTTGTTTGTCCTCCAGTCCCAGGAGGTTGTATTTCCTGCTTTCCCCCGATCATTGGGCCTGGGGTAGTGCTGCTCTCTCGCTGTTGGTTGTCCTTTGTGTGGTGTTGCTATGTTTGGCACAGACTGCGGCTTTTTGCTGCTGTGATGTCTTATTTTTCACTGTTGTTCCTGTCCGTTCTGATCTTCTCTCTCCACGCTGCGGGGTTGGGCTCTGCTATATTTCTGGCTGGCCAGGGTTGCTTGGGCTCTGCAGTGTCTACCCGGTGCACGGTTGGTCTGCCATGTGGTCTGTTTGTCTCCTAGGCCTCGTTCCTGGCTCTCCCCGCTCATATTCCTGGTTCGCTACTGGGTGGTGTTGGGTGGTCCATCTGCAAGGGGCTTTGCTGTGGTGGTTCTTGGGGCTAGTTCTTCCTGCTCTTGTTTGTCGCACCTCCTGTGTTTCTTCTTGGTTCTTGTCCAACTGTTTTTCTTTTTGGCTTCAGCCTCCTATTTTGCCTTATCCCATTGTATGTGGTTTCTAATGAGTTTCCATAAAGTCGCTTGGCTTGAGTATGTGCTCACTTTGTAACTCTGGGGTCAAGAAAGACTTACGAGGAGGTAATGCCCCGGTTACTTACTGGTAACTTTATTATTCAGAGTATTGTCTTCCTCGCCACATGAGTTCCCATACATCCCTCCCTGTTTGGCAATCAGTTTCATGTGGTTCTTGAGGCTTGGTAGTTCTACAGGAAGTGGGATTGGTCTACCGTCCCCTTAAACTGGGTCAAGGGTGACGGTGATCAGCCATGTTGGGGAGGGATGGGAGGCATGCGATGCTAATTTGCTTTGGAGGGTTCTGGTATTTAGCTAAGGCTCACTGCGTAACTCATGTGGCGAGGAAGACAATGCTTTAATGAAGATTACCGGTAAGTAACCGGTGCAGAATTCCCAACAGAAAAAATAGAAGAGGGAAATGTCTCTGGCTGTACTTTTGTGAATAACATTTTGTAGTATGAGAGAACTACCTTATGTACTACAAAATGCAGTTTCCGAACAGGCTCAGCGTGTCCTAATATGGGTTGAGTCTATTCTCTTACAGCCAGTATTAACGATAATGGGAACCACACCATCTTGAAGTCGGCTGACAAATAGTTGTGATTATTCTATTTAGAACTACATTTGAAAAACATGTTGACAAACCTATGCCTTCCTTCAATTCTTAGAGCAAGTCCCAATCTTCTAACATGCTCTTTGCCTGCCTTCTCAAATCGATATGTCATGCCTGGTAAGTGTAATTGCATTTTTGCCTGTAGTTACCTCCTGATATAGAGATTAGCAATAACAATGTGAATTAAAGTGCAATATTCATCCTTCCCCCATTAAACTTGTTTAGCAAAACCCTCTAAATGAGGCTGTTAGTATTTTCTTTACAGGTCTTTACCAAAAATGGCATATATCAGAGCCATGTTTCAAGCAAGGGCACCCAGGCTTTCTTTTTTTCATGGGTAACGATAGGGGCCTTTGGCTTTTCAACCTCAACAGGAGAGTTGATCAATATAACTCTTTTAGAGATCATTTTTAATAATCAAAGCATGCATAGTAGTGCATTTCAGTAATTATCAATTTGGGGAACCCTTCTTTTATCTCCTGTTACTTGCGGAAAGGGTAGCTATGAATTCCTACACGAAACTGCAGCTAATATCACATGATTGACAGTCAAGCGATCAAATGTACGATTGAAGTTCATATTGTAAACTTTCCTCATAACTGTCTCCGTTTTCTCAAATCAGTTAAAAATCTTATTTATAATGAAATTAGAGAAGTTCTCACAGAGATTGATCCTGTTCAGCCTTCTTCACTCCCAAAAGATTCCTAAACATTTCATTTCTGATACTGTTCAATAAACAAGTTTTGACAAAGTAAATCATTTCAGAATTAATGTAGGGTAACTGTCTTCACAAAAATCACCAATTTCAAAGAACAAGCGCAGGGCAGGATGTGTTTTAAGCGGATGTATGACGGTACAACACATGCTTTTACCACGCATGCCGTTACAATGCAGTTTTTACAACGCATGCCATTACAACGCCCCCAGCGCAATGCGTTGTAATGGTTTGCGTTGTAATGGTTGTGTTGTAATGGTAGTGCGTTGTAAAAGTTTTGTTGTAAAGGCTGTTTACCGTTTTAAGCTTCACACTGACACACAGAATAGGGGCAATGCATCTCACCACAACAATCCCTCTGACCCCTCCCTCAAAGCAGGCAGGTTTACAGGATGTAATGCAACACCCAGGGAGCTGCACTAAAAGGCATTTTGAAGCTGTATATAACTGGCTCAAGTAGCCTTAGTTCATTTTCGTCACATTTCGTCACAGAGAATGGATACACCATGATTAGAAGCTGTGCAAGTTTCCTTGACACATAGAACAGGCAACAGCTGGAAAGCAGCAGCTCAGGCATTGCATGCTCACAGGTACATAATACAGAAACACTCAACCATGCACACACCAAAGCACAACACAGAATGCCTCTTTTCTTTATTTCTCTCCTTTCTCTCTCTCTCACACACACACAACCATATACACTTACCAAAGCTACAACAGGACACACCTGCTCTGTCTCTCTCACACACACATTCACACACACAAACACAACGACTTCTCATACAGATATGTACAGCAAAATGTCCTTTGTACAGTGATCACAGATACAGCCTGGTAGCAAGTGCTCATGTGTCCCTCTTACACACATACTGGGCACTGCATTTTCTGGTGTGTCGATCCTTACAGGTTCCATTGGGAGGAGAACTATAGAAATCCCTATTTTGATGCATTACCCGAGGCCACATAATGAGAAGAAATGAGGCCTGGCAGGACACCTCGCTGGTGGCTGGTATGTTAATACAGGCTGTGTACGCTCCCCACCATGACAGAGACAACACAACCCCTCCTGGCTCGTGACGCTTCTCAGAGCTGCAAGCAAGAAATGGACATGTCACACACAGCGTCCGGTCACACACAAGGAGTAAGAGGACCAGGAACATCTAAATGACATGGGAAGATCGTTTTCCAAGATGCTAAACCATCAATAAGTGCTGCTGTCAATTGCCTGCATAGATTTACATATTTAGAAGCACACTTCCTTTCTAACCCAAATAGGCATCATGCACTGATGTGCAACGGCAGCTCTGTTTATCAGGAGGCACAAAAGGAGGGAGGAAAGATACTGTGCTTCAATTCACTTCCTTTCTGAAGGTCCCTGCAAACCAGGGGCGGCTCCTCTGCAATGGCAGAGGAGCATCGCTCTACTGGCTCAAGCTAGCAAATGAAAAATAAAACGATATTTTACTATCATTTTATCTGTTATCTTGCCAGCTCTGAGCCAGGGTATGCCAGGAGGGGCAGGGCTGAGGCATAGGAGGGGGAAGGAGGAGTGCTATGTGCACTTCTAAGTGCACATGTGTGTTTGGTCAGCTGTCCCAGGCTGGCCAAACACACATGCACACTTAGGTTTCTCCAGCCTCCTGCATTGAGCAGCCGTGCTGGAGAAACACCACAGACTCCCTGACCTGAGCAGAGCGTTTTCTCAGCCCACTCAGGCCAATCCCCACACTGCTCTCATAGAAGAACAGCGTGGGAATTGCACAGGGAGTCTGTGATGCTGCCCCAGTGCCTACTGGGACAAGGAAGTTCACCAAGGCATGATGCGACGCAGGAGGTGGCCGGAAGGGTAAGGTAAGACTTTTTTTCTTTATACATTATTATCACATGCTCCCCTCACACTCCCACGCGCTAACTACCTCCTAATTGTGTCGACCACCACGGTTCTAAACACCAATGCAACAAATAGTAGCTGTTCAAACCATAATGGCTGTGACAGTAGATAACAAGTCAGTGACTGATTGGAATTCAAAAGACAGGATTTGACCACTTTCAAGATGGCTACCGCATTGTATCGTCAAAACATGATGGCAATTTTGAAAGTTTGAAAACATTGTTTTCTATACTTTCAAGATGGTCACAATGCTAAGTTGTCACGTTGTGAAACACAATGTGTTACTCATCTTTCAAGTGTAGAAAACAAGGTTTTTCATGCATGCAAATACAGAGAACAATGTTTTCTATAATTATACGGCGGCCAGCTTGGCTTTGCCAATGCTTGTGCTTTTTAAAAGCATCTGCCATTGGAGAGCCAATAGTGACGACCAGCTTCACAATTTGAAGGTATTAAAATGGGTGTGTGTGTTTTTTGTGAGTTTAGATATTAGGGGCACTCATGCTCCCTAAGAGAAATCCCTGCCCAACATTCAATCTGAGGCCGGGTATTAGTGGGGATATCACGTGCCATTTGTCCTCCACACCTTGAGCAGCCCTCTCCCACAAAGACACTTTACAAGTGGATGGTGTTCACTGCGTAGCTTTTATTATTTGACCAATAACACCATCTGTATTTGTTGATACACCTTCAACCTTCACCATTTTATTCAATAAAATCAAAACATCAATAAGTGAACTTAATGAGGCACTTTATACATATGCGCCTTCGGTTACCATGTATTTACAATTCTGCATCTCTTGAGGCGTGTTGTACCAGCAGGACACAACACAACCCCTTTTCACTATTTCCATTTGAGGTATTTGAGGTAACACTCCGTCGTCTACCCTTTAGAAGCGGCCAACAGAGCATTTCTTAGCACCTTCCTGGCCCAAGAACCCTCTCCCCATCTTACTTCCTCCAAGCACCGGCTACTAGGGTAGAGCCGGAGAGTCCAGGACGACCTCCTCTCCCGCCAGCTCAGAGCCCCAATGACTGCCTTCCTGCTGCAGTGTCATCCAGTTTCCGCCCAACAAAAAAGAGTCCCTGGCCTTTTTCTCTTGTCCGGGACCGCGCCACAAGGAAAGAAGCCAACTGACGCGAATTCTCCCAGCCGCGGTCCGTTTTCAGCTCTCGCGTGCCACTTTCAGCGCTCGCGCATTTAATTAATGCATGCATGGTGTTGAGATCGCATCCACTTTCTCACCTCCCCCTGTGAGCCACTCCAAATGCACTCACTACTGTCCTTTGTAATTCAGACCCCCTGAGTGCGGCGACCTATTACGGTGCTTCCCACAAAGCTATTCATCCCGACTCGCTGCAGGCTACACCCACCCCTTCTAACCTGCAACCCGCCGCCACATTAATTAACAACTCTAGCTACGTGTGAGGCCCCTTACCTCGAGAATCACTGCCAGTGCCGCCTGGCCCGTGGGTAGGCAGCCGCTCCAGCTGCACTTCGTAGGCAGCCGCTCCAGCTGCACTTCACAGGCAACCCCCAGAGGCAAGGAGAAAAAGAGGGCTGTTCCCTTGGGACCCGCACTTTTATGATCTTCGGGGAGGGATTGTCCACGTACCACCTCGACATCTCAGATTACCCTGCGACCCTCCCCATGACTGCATCCTAGAAAACTAAACTCTTCCTTCAGGCTCAGAATCCCACTAACGGCCCCCCTCCCCTAGGCGCGGGGGGTGCCTCTCATTCCCCAACCTTACAGCCAGCAGCCAGCAGTTTTAAACAGCTCATCTGCCAGACAGGATCTTCATGGAGACACCACTCCACCCAACACAGTAGGTGGTTTTTTCCTGGTAACAACCAAGTTACTGCTGAGCTAGACTATAGGAGCACCCTCTATGCCAAGATCAACAAAAAGCTCACAAAAAGGCAGCAGACCATTCAGTAATCAGCAGTCAGAATCACTCTTAACTCCCCCTCTGCACTCACATCATATCACACCTGAAGAAACTCCACTTGCTCCCCATACACAAAGAAACACCGTTCAAACTCCTCAAGCACTCTTTCAAAACACTACACAACAATGGGTCAGCATATCTCACACATCTCATTGGCTTTCACAAACCTTCTAGACACTTTCGCTCATCTGGACTCCTCCTTGCACACATCCCACATATATGAAAAATCAGATTAGATGGTTGAGCCTTCTCCTACATCTCTCTTAAAGCGTGGAAAGACCAGGAACTAAACCTAAGAGTCTCCATCTCACTTTTTAAATTTCACAAGAAGCCGAAGACAAGACTTTACGAGTAGTCTCCCTAGATCCTAGGTTTGGCTAAGCTCACACCTGTTCAGCGGCAGGATACCTCCCCAGATGATCGTGTGCACTAAAATGTGCATAGCATAATATACCAATGCAGCCCAACTTGAAAAAACAGAGCCATGGTTGCAAATCAGTAGCTACACACTTATGCAACAACTTGCAGTGTTACTTTAGTCTATGCACTGTAGAGCGCAAGATATATTTGCCTGTGCGTAGATGCAGAATGGGATTATGAATCAGCATTACACTTCTACTCCTACACAGTTCTTTCTTTGCATTAAATTGACAAATGCACAATAATAATTAAATCTTTCTGTGTGAAGATATACCTATAAATGTATAGCACTTAAAATTGTCTGTCAAAAATTCTGGGATTCAGGGTAGCATTGCACCATCAATCTAAAGCTCCCCTGAGTTAGTAAGCAGGTGAAATCAGCCAACTTTTTAATGTAAGTGTTGGCCACCAGCCAATAGCATCTATTTTCCAAGAGCAGAAAGGTGTGACCAGATCCCAAATCATTTCTAGCACTCCTTGTTCATTACTTGGATTTTGCAAATTAGTGAGTACTTGCTATTAAGAAGAGTTACCGGATGCAAACATGTGAAGAATTTGCCACGCTTTCAAACAAACACCAGGGGCCGTATTATGGATCGGGCGCACTTTTCCTGTTGTGCCACGGCGCACCTTAAAACCGGTGCACTGGGTGCAAATAGGAAAAGTGTGCCTTATTACATTAAAAGCACTGCCTAGGGGCAATGCATTCAAGTGAGAAATGTTATCGGCTTTGAGGCAGTTGCTCCATGTTTCACTGTGCAGGCAGCAACTGGCCTACCCTTTCAAGAGGGGAGAGAGATCCCCTTGCAGCGGGTGCAGTGAGTGACTGCACCTACCTGCAAAGGGATGGCTAAGGGTTGCATAGAACCACCCTCCTCGCTCTCCAGAGGGCTGCCATCAGGAGGCACACTGATAGTGTGCCACCTTTTAGGTGGAATAGTATCAGTGCACCTACATCCAGCTTCTTTGACTCTGTACCCAAGTCTTTAATACGGTGCAGGACCAGAGCCAAAGGGATTCCCTCATTTGCCTACGGACAGCCCCATGCAAATGAGGGAACACCCTATGATGATAGCACTAGTGCTATATGTGCACCAGCGCTATCTGCATTACAGAAGGGGCTGTACAAACATCTGGGGCACCTTCTGTAATACTAAAGTACCCCGGGGCTTGCAAAGTGGGTGCTAATGCCTGTTGCGCCCCCGGGGCACTTCCGTAACATGGCCGGGTGTTCTAATATCATGCACTGGACTCTAATTCTAAATGTGAAAGCTGCAAGGGGGTAATCATAAAAAATTAAATACCCTCCACTTTAAAGTTCTTCTAAATAGTACTGAGCAAGCAAGTGGTATAAATGAGCTCAGCTGTAGGGAGGGGATTGGTGGAAGAGGGATTGCTCTCTATCTTTTTTTCTTTTCTTCTATTATTTTGACTCTTCATTATGACTTTTCCTCCTCATCTTTCCTTCCTTTCATTCACTCATCCTTATTTCTCTCCATCTTTCTTTCCATCTTTTTCCATCCATCCCACTTTCAACCCATCCTTTCCTCTTTCTGTTTTATCCTCCTTCCCATCATCCATTCAACCATTATCCATTCTTCCTATCCTTTCTACATCTACCTACCTCTCCATCCTTCCTTCCTATTCAATCTATACTCCACAAATATATGTTGTATCCTATGGAGTCCATGAGAACAACCCATTGTTGGTCTTGTGGACTCCACAGGATACAACAGATGGATATGGAGAATACATTGGAATGATGGAGGGAAGTAAGGATTAAGAGATGGAGAGTATAGAAAGGAAGAGAAGAATGGACAATCCATCCATCATTCCCTTCACAGTCTATCATTCTCGACATCCTTTTTTCCATTTAGTCATCTGTGTAGTCTTCTCTCCATCCAAACATCTGTGATCCATCTTTCTTTCCATCTGTCAGCCATCCATCCATCTTTCTCTTCTTCTCTTCTTGTTTCCATACATCCTTCGGGCCATTCTTTTCACAATCCATCCATCCATCACTATTTGCCCCTCTCCTTCCTTCCCTCCCTCCCACTCTCCCTCCCTATGTGCTCCGTTATTCTATTCATTCCCCCAGTCCCCACCCCATTGCACCATCATGGTATTCTCTTGCAGCTGAATTTATGAACTTCTATTTAGAAATCTGCATCTCCATTTAAAGTCAAATTAAATGTATACATTAATTTAAATGTTTTATGTTACACAGAACTGCCCAGTAACCCTACCACTACCACTCAACCTGCCGAAGTGGGATGGGGGGGCTCATGATGCCCCCACAGGCATAAAAAACACTTAATTTGTGATCCCAAGTCAGTCCACTATTCAATACAATTATTTCCGTAATCCCAAGTCTTTAAATTATCGTTGCATTGCCACTATCTTCTAACCAATATGGGTTTTCAATGTAATCCCAGATTTCCCTATCTTAACAAGAATCTCTCATGCTGTGTTTTGACAGAAGCTTCCTCCTCTTTAGCTGCGGCGCGTGCCAGTAAGAGCGGTGGGCTGGTGGGGCTGGGTTGTGGGGGGTTCGACAGATGATCACGAGGGAAAATTAAACAAATAATTAGCTTTCCCTCATCAGTGTTTGTCCAAATCCCCCCACCCCACCCGGCCTCACAGCTCTTACCTCCACGGGCCACAGCTACTCCTCCTGCTGTTTCCTTTTCTTCCCCATCAACTAGTTTTATTCTTCATTTTCCCCTCTTCTCCCCGCTATGTATTTAATGTGCCATAGACTCTGTCCTTTTATCTTATGCTCTCCCCAGTTCAAAGCCCCAGCATCCGTTCAACATTCTATGATTCTGGGAAAATCACTAAAACAGGGGTTTACGCATGAGTCAGAAAATACCAACCACCTCGTAATCAAGACTAGGATCTGAAGCTCAATCAGTTTTCTAGCCAAACTACAGTAAAGGTATGTGACTACTCAAAAAGCAAAAAGCTAAATTCATATGGGATTTTACAGCAAAGTACTTAGGCCCTCATTTTCTACAAAATGACGGAGTGTGGCACCGCAAGACATTTTGCTGCATCGAGCTGCGTCATTTTAACTGCACAGAAGCGTGTTGCATTAACCAGGAGCGGTCCGTGCAGGTAAGAGCAGTAGGGTAGTGGGGTTGGGTAGAGGGGTGACTCAACAGACGACAACGAGGGAAATTAAATAAATGCATAATTTTCCCTTCTCTCTGTCTGTTGAATACCCCACACCCCGCCCACCACTCTTGGGCCGCTCCTGATTAATACAACGCATCCCTGTGCTCTTAGAATGATGCAGCTCAGCACAGCAAAATGACTTGTGGTGCCCTGCTTCATTATTTTGTAGAAAAAGAGGTCCTAAAGATCCTGGTATTAACAACAATACTGAGCATCCGTGTGCTTTCCCTTGCGCTGGGACACAATTGGTTGCCATGCGCCAGCGCGGAAACCCTTGAGTCATGTTGCAAGTGTGCCTTCATTCTGGGAATGATTGTTTTTTTTTCAGGAAGGGTCATATTCCTGCACCAAAATATTAATTGATGGCATTTTCCTCTATCAATGCATTCTGTAGAATGAAACACACATAGAAAGAGGAAAAAAAACTAAGATAAAAAAAAGTATTTCTCCTCATTGCGCCACTCCTATACCTCCCCTGGTGATGCAGTCCCAGCTTTACAAAACATTGTAAATCTGGATATATGTCAGGTTCCATGTATGTTGTGTGGGAACACCCACAGCAACACCCATGAAGCGCCCCTTTCACGTAGAGTAATGCGTGAAAGGGGCCCATATTAGCAAGGCAATGAAAAGTCAAGCAGGGTGACTTTGTGTGGCCGTGAAAGTATGGGCAAGCCTATTGCGCCACTGGGGCCTTAAAGAAAGTGACACACTAGTGACGCAATGAGCTTGTAAATGACGCCTAGTTTTACTGCTATTTTTGTGAATGTAGCCCCAACATTTGAAAGTCTATCCTTATGATTGGGTTGCAGAGGAGAAAGGAACTGGGACTTATAGGTTCAAAAAAAGGTGTAAATAGCACACACAAAAGCAGTGTAGTGAAAGCAACTTTCGTGCAGGTTTTATTTGAGGGTTTTATTGGCTCCTGATGAAAACCTATAACACGCGCAAACATCATTTGTGCAACTTTCAGCCCATGTACCGTGATTTACCTGACCATGATGGCATCACTGTGCAAAGCCAGGAGTAAGAATGTTAGAAATGGGATTTCTGGTTGTCTAACGCTTGCGTCAAAGCACCACTCTAGTCAGGGCAAGGGAGTTACACGCTAAGATAACCACTGCTCACCCCCTTGGAAACTTGGCACGAGCAGTCAGGCTTATCCCGGAGGCAATGTGTAAAGCGTTTGTGCAACGCACACACACAGCAGCAACACACTAGGCACACCACAAAAAGGAACTCCACACAAGGTTATATATATAAAATAGCCTTTGTATTACCATAAACACATTAGATCATAATCACACAGTTATACTGTGCCAACTGGCACTGGGCAATATTTACAGGAGATTATATACACAGGACAGGGCCACGTGGGCCACTGTCAGAATCAGCACTTTGTAGAAATAGCACTTCTAGAACATAGAATAATTGTAGCTCCAAATAACACTTGTAGAACACAACCAGTAACCACTGGTAAAGGTAGGTACTCTGCAACTCTGTCGAAACGAAGCATGCACGATTGAATGAGTAAAATAGTTATCTATTGCTTCCACGACTATGAGGATATGTTTTATTCTTGAGGTAACAAAGTTGTCATGTTTATACGGTTGTCAGCAACTAATCCCTTCCTGTGTATTCGAGAAAATTTCTAGTGACTTCTGAGCCAGCTGGCACTCACAATTAAGTTTAGTATATTCGATAGATACATACTGACCTCAGTCCTATGTCATATCTATAGGGTATATAATTCCAATACGCAGAGCCTATTGGGAATATAGGAACTACACTACATGGTGCCAAACATTTGGTAAGGCACTAATTTAACGGTAGATACTGGAGTAACTCAGTCATGCTTTTCTCAGAGACCCTTTTTTCCGTAATACTTCAATAGACGTCTGGAGTGGATAAAAGGATTATATCCGCCTCAGCTGAGTAGGACAAAAATCCCATGTGTTAGCTTTTTGGATTGTGCAACATTGAAGGATCCAGTGTTTCAAAATATTTTGCACCTTATCTTTGTTTCCTTAAAACTTGCTCTGCAAATTTCATTAAACAATGTTGAATAACGGCAACAACACCGAGAACGGTGGAGCTGCGGCCGATCCAGCAGAACTTAACTTTTCAGGTTTCCAAGAAACCAACAAGGATGCTATATTCATTCCTATAAATTTAAGGAAAGCCATCACTATAAAACTTATAACAAATTATTATTATTAATATTATTATTTTATTATTATTAGTGTGTTTTGTAAAGCGCGCAGCGGCCCCAACGGGGCATCCTGGTGCTAGGAAACTCTGATTACTAGAGGGACAGGTCATAGGTACCAAACTAGGAGGAAAAAAGAAGGGTTTAAGGGATTTATGAAATGCTGGTTCTGTCTGGCATGTGCGTAGAGTTAACGGAAGCTTATTCCAGTGCTTGGTGGCACAGACCTCAAAGGTTTTTCCACCAGCACGGGAACGCTTAAATCGGGGAGATTCTAGGAAAAATAAGGAGTTGGAGCGTAGTGCCCTGGATTTGACGTAAGGGCGAAGGGTATTTTTCAGATGGGCCGACCCATTGCCTTTAGATGCACGGAAAGCCAGCGTCATTGCTTTAAAGACGCATCTTTTCGCAATGGGTAGCCAATGCAGTTTACGGAGGTGAGGGGAGATATGATGTCTGGCAGGGATTCTCTCCACCAGCCGGGCGGCGGCGTTTTGAACCGTCTGTAGTTTGTAACACAGGCCTGCTGTGATACCAAGATAAAGGGCATTGGCATAATCAAGATGGGATATGATTAATGCCTGGATCACAGTCTTGCGGCACTCCTCCGGCAGATGGTTAATGAGTCGTTTGATTGTTCTGATTTTGGCAACGCATGAGGCTGCGACTGTTTGTACCTGGGTGTTAAAGCTGAGATGGGTGTCCCAGCGTACTCCTAGGTTTTTCACCGAGTTTTTATGCGTGGCAAATGGCCTAACATCGAGAGGTGATAGGATAGTTTTTGTGATAGAGGCACATGAATATCACCAGACAGAGGTATTCTATTCATGGATTGTCTTCCTTGAAGCAAATCCAATAACACAGTTGTTTCACTTCTACAAAGAAGATGAACCACCAGAGGAATACATTACTTTTGAGAATATAGAAATTCCACTCATATACCAGGAGCATGCACTCTGGTTTAAAGGCACCCTAAAACATATACATCACAATACAAGGCTCGGTCCACTAGGTAGACCAGGAGCAACATGGCCGGTCTTAGCCAGCTATACACCACATCCTGAAATTAATGAAATGTGGCACTACTAGCTCAACTCAACCACCAAATCAAAATCTATAGACAATTGGTTCATTATGTCATGCGTACTCTTACAGTCCAACCTGCAATAATGATTCCACAACATCCCCCTCACCAGGGGAATACACTAAAAATTACACCACAGACTTTACACTCAGTCATTGGTAAACTACCCCCAAAACGGGAACAAATTCCATTCTGGATAGCTCAAACAATTACTCAGATCGAAGCAGCATTTTCTGATACTAGCCCTCATGAGAAACACAGAATTTTAACAATCTGTTAATCACATCTGGACGACTGCACCACTTGGGGTACAGTCTTTGCTGGTATTTACACTGAAACACATGGCGTTCTGTCTATGGCGGTAATACCAGACGTCCTGAAACAGATCCAAAATGAATACGGGGCAGAGCCTGCTTTAAATCTGGGTATGAAATTACTGAAACATTTCAAACAGTTCTCAACTATAATAATATTAGCAAATATTAAAGGTGAAGCAGCATCTGTGGCGATCTAGCAAAAATTAAGGGAATTTGATGTAACTGAGCAACCACAAGAACTTGCCAGAATAATTGAAAAATCCTATAAAGAATTAGGCAGAGACAGACAGGGAGGGAAACCAGTGAAACCTCAACTGTCTGAAAGTCCTGAAAAGGTCTTTACTAAAAACACTCCTAATTCTTATAAACAGAAGTGACAAAATAGCAAACAAACTTCTAAAGAGAAATGTTCTCATTCCAGGGGTAGTTCTTCTCAATAGGAACCCTCTGAAAGGAGGTATAACCTCAGGAATAGGATAATTTGAGAAAGCCTGATAGATATCAAGATACTGATACACGTTCCTCTAGTACCTTTCAGACTTTGTCACAGAAATCAGAAAGAAGAGGACGGTCAGAAAAAAAGGAAGAACGCGTGAAGTCCAAAGACGATGAACACGTTCAGAAAAACAAAAAACCTAAATTCACCAAAAAGAAGGTAGCAGGTCTAAAAATCAGACATGCCGAGGATCTTGAAGACACAACTCAAGAATGGGGAATGGGCTCAGACAATGTTGTATAGCGCAGCAGAAGTCACCATAGTTTGCAAGAACTTAAAGGATCATCCGGAGATAGTGGACTTAAATGAATTCATTCAAGTTGAAACTGCAGATACCAGGGTTAGTTCTCCACATAAGTTATTTGAAGTAACACTCCGGATGGAGAGAGACATACCAAGAAAAGTGAGAGCACTCTTTTGGGAGCGACTTTCTAAGGGTTATGGCATTCTTCTAGCTGAACAGGACTGGCCACCAGAATTTGTCAGGGAGTGCCCACATGGCGAGGACATCATTATGCCAGCCTTCTCCAACCACATTCTAATTCATTTAAAATATACATATGCCAGGAAATGGGCAGTTGCCCAAGCTCCAGCATCATACAAAAATCATGTAGGATGGGATGAGGATTCTCCTCACCATAAAATCCAATTGAAAAATAAACCAACTGCACAGATGCAGTACCCAGTTAAGCAAGATCAACTTGAATATCAGGATGTGAGTGAAACATGCACCTCGTCTCCAAACCAGACAATACATATCGTCTAGTATTGGATTACAGACATCTAAACTCTTGTTGCAAAACATTTGCAGTACAAAATGCACACAGTGCAGCATTAATGAATAACATTGTGCCTAAAAAATATAAAACCACATTAAATATTTCTAAAGGTTTCTTCTGTCAAAACATTGCACCAGAAAGTAGGTATTTGACCTCTTTCTCAATTATGGGGACACAGAGTCACTTCTGTTGTCTCCCTCAGGGATTCAAGAGTAGTCCTGGGTTATTCTCAGCGAGGGTAACAGAGTTACTACAAATGTAGGATGATGAGGCATTATCATATGTAGATGAAATCTATCTAACAGACAATGACTTGGATAGGCACTTCAAAAGGGTGAACACCATAATACTTGGATTCGCCTCTGGAGGGTACAAATTCAATTTTAAGAAATCAAGAATTGCCCATCTCAACATCTTTTTTCTAGGATATGAATTATCAAGTGAAAGCAAAAGCTTGACAGCAAACTTTCTGGAGAAATGTGCGCTGCTCCAACCTCCAAAAACGCTGAAAAACTTACAGTCAATTCTAGGCTTCCTGAATTTCTGAAGAACTTACATTCTAAATTACGCAGAAAGGGTTAAACCTCTCTATTAATTAATCAAACCTAATTGTAAAACAGTTAATTGGACACAAAAACACACAGAAATTTTGTGTTCACTGCAAACAGACATGTTAGCAACAAAACATTTACAAACACAAATAAAATGTACGCAACTTAGTGATCCGAATCCTTCCTGGACAATGTGGATTCACGTACTTAACTGTTAACGAAGGTGAAAAAGTACCAATAGCTTACAAATTGCACATGTACACACAAGCAGAAATTAAATTCACTTCTGCAGAAAAAATTCTGACAGCTGTTCAAACTGCTGTAGCAAAAGAGAGAGCCCTTGCACAGGGTAAACGCATAATGGTCGTTACACCTGTACCTGTATAAGAAGCAGTGACAAAAGCGAGCATTCCAAATGCAAAAGCTTTACATCCGAGATGGATACAATGGGTTAACTCTCTTGGTTCGACAGACGTTGAAGACATTTTTGATCCTTATTTGAAAACACAAGAATGTCCTCTGCCTGCTGAAATTCTGTCTCCAGAGCGGTATGAATGAATAATTTATACTGACGGATCAGTTCAACCTGCTATGGGTGGAACACAAGCATATAGTGCGGTGTGCGCGATCGCAAATTCCAACCAATGGTCACTAAAATGCAATCTCTAGGAGATTGTACAGCTCAGCGAGCTGAGCTGCAAGCGTTCAAGATGGCACTTGAAAATGCGTACCGCGAATTCCCCACACTCTTAGTGTGCGATTCGTATTATTGTGCTCAATCTTACAATAAATACTTGCAAAACTGGATTCAAAATCATTACAAAGATGCAAAAGGTGGCACAATCAAGCATAAATTAATTTGGGAACAAGTAGTTCAGTTAAGACAAGGACTACAAAACATTCTCGTGATACATACGATTACTACTCAACGTGATGGCGTTCACGTTGAAGGGAATTCATTGGCTGATGAAGCCGCAAAGGCAGCTGTGCAAATGGCTTACGTAGCTGCAATCACTCGTTCACAAACAAAAATAGATGGCAAAATAATGCTAGCTGTCAATGCTTCAACCAAAGACAGTGGTAAACCGTTACCTAAAGGGTTTCCACTCAAATACTCATATATAACTGATGCAAATAATGTTCCATTTGCTCAAATTCCTGGAGTGGGGGATAGAGTAATTCCAAACATGGAACATAGATTAGGACTAATCTTAGCAGCACAATAAGGGCTCGCCTTTGCACATGCACACGCCCCAGTGTCATTATTAAAACAGAGATACTGGTGGCCACACATGAGGAAACAAACCAGAAACTATGTTTTGGAATGGGAAACATGCCAAAAGATGAAAGTCTCTACTGTGAAACGTCCTGAGCAGACACCCCTGTTAATTTCAGATAAACCATTAGCTTGCATTTACCTGAACCACTGCGGTCCCTCAAAACACACAAGATGATGGACAGAATGTTGCACAATGGCAAAACATTCAACCCCAGTCACAGATCTAGGTTTAATCCATCGTTATTTTGCTCAACAAGCCACCCCAACTCAGACATGGCCATATGCAAATCAGTCTTGACCCTGTGCCTTATGGGAACAGTCCAGCCTGAAATGCCAAGCCATGTCTTTCCTGGACCAGAATCAAGCATCCTAGGATCAGTTTCTGGCTATCAGCCGTCTTCAGCCAGGATAGATTGACTCCAGTGGCATAGTGAGCAAGGGACCCACATCTGGGCATACCCTTCCCACATAGGATGAACAGCAAAACACACAAGATGATGAACGGAATGTTGCACAATGGCAAAACCTTCACCCCCAGTCACAGATTTGGGTTTAATCCATTGTTATTTTGCTCACCAACCCACCCCAGTTTAGACATGGCCGTATGCAAATCAGTCTTGTCCCTGTGCCTTATGGCAACAGTCCAGCCCGAACTGCCAAGCCATGTCTTCCCTGGACCGAATCAAGCATCCTGGGACCGGTAACTATAAATATATCATGGTTGCAGTGGATTTGTGTTCTAGATTCCTTTTGACCGGGGTCCTGCGTTTAGCTATCGAGCTTACAAGGAGGCCATGGCCAAATTGGGCGTTGCATTGCGATACTCGAGTCCATTCTATCCTGAGGGAAATTCGGTTGTGGAGAGTAAAAAACAGGACATAAAGCAATCTATAACAGCTAGGGTATTAGGTTCGGGTGACTGGTGGGTCAAACATCTAATAAGTGTCCAAAGTAGTCTTAACAATCTGCCAAGAAGTTCTCTAGGGGGTATCACTCCATATGAAGTCCCTTTTCGGACCAGAATGTTAGTAGCGAACCTCGATTGTCAGACTTCAGGGGTAGACCAAAAACCTTCTGATATCAAAGCCCGTTTGGCGGTTTTACAGGACTTAAATGAAATAAGAACGAAACAAAGTAACATGTTCCTGAAGCCAACCACCACTGAAGAAAAACCGACCGTCCCAGCAAGGCCTATCTGGATCCCAAAGCTTGGTGATCTAGTCAGAGAAAAGATCCTGGACAAGAAGGAATTTGGGCCTTCTTACAGACAACCAGTACCTGTCCTAGCCATCCACGGATCAAGAACAGTATTACTACCGCCCCTTGCTGGTAAAAAGGAGAACAGGTTTGTGTAAATCGACCTGGTCAAACCACATCATGTGGCCGATCATAAGCAGTAAGCACAGTGGACTCCGCCAATGTAGCAGACTACCTAATCTGGCTACTATCCAAGAGGTTCAAACTGAGAGACTCATCACATTTGAAGAATCTACAGTGCGAAATGAAGGACTATGCAACAAAGCAATGGAACTTGTACCTCTTGAAACCCAAATAAAATGTTGTCAAGAAACGCCTGTCTACAATGAAGTAGCCTCTGACTATACAAATGTAGCAAGTGATCCTATGGTTCCAGCGATTTAAACGAATCCTGATGCTCTCCCATCAATTGACAGAACTGCTTCTGGCTATTTCATTAACTTTGATACGTTTTCCGAGGATCCCAGTGAACCTGAAATGACGCCAGTAAAAAAACTTTGAAAGAACAAGCAACAGACCTTTTTATCACCTGGAAAAGACTTATCTGGTTTCACCTAGGATTGAACTTTGGATTGTGTTGGGTGTATTTTTTTTAATAACTTTGGGAATGCTGATAAATGGAAGAACATCCACTTACTCCTCCAAAAAGAAAATCATCCCATCGTGAATAAAGAGACTTGCCATCAGTGAACATCACAGCCATTCCTATTCCTGGTGGTATAGCATGGGACAGAACTGACTATGACATTTTTGGCCTGTCGGAGCTGTTGAAGATTCCACACTTATTCAAGATTTCAATAAGTGACTTTGTTTCAACTAGTACATTTTCTGATGGTTGGGACTTCGAGACTGTTAATAATATGATGTCAGACCTAGAAATGTCTGCTGTATTCACTAATCATGAATATTTAGAAGGTTCATCTGAAAAACATACACTAGTAAATGTCTGTACTTTTCAGGGTTTAATGTATCCAATCCAGAACCGTTTTACTTTAAAAATATAAACTAAACAGGAATGAAAAGTATGTTGACAAATACCAAACAGATTTATTCTGCAGTCTTTTATGCCCAACTGTCTAAACTAGGTTTCGACTTTTGGAAAGACAACATAGAGCCTGTATTATCCCTGAGAAAATTATGTTTTTGAATGACACTGTCCAACAGATGTCTTGTCTTGGGTTAGCCAAGATAAAAGACCTGAACAATCCGTCCATAACTACGCCTACACCTGTTAGTGATAACACTTCAGAGGGGGAGGTTGACTTACACACTATTATTTTGCATCACAACAGAACAGATCCAGATTGGAATAAATGGTTAATCTGGCACACAGACACAAACAAGTGTCATGATAGGTTCCTGAACAAAACACGGGTATTCACATTCAATAGGCCAGATCCAAGATATGTTCAGAGACAGCATCCGGGAATAGTAACAACATACAGTGTAGAGAAACTGTGCCTTGAATGGTTACATAGATCTACAATTAAGGATGTAAAACAACACTTATCTTTACTTAAAGATGGTGCTGATCTTAGGGAATTCTTGCTAGGACCAAGAACACCGCGTCATAAACGTTTTATATATGTCGGTATCTATGTTGCGTATAATGAAGCATGGAAGATTACGCAAGCAGAGACGGCAGAAAGTATACGAGAAATTGATCGTATTCATTTAGAGAAAACTCTCTGTGGTTCACAATGGGTTAATGACTCTGTCATCCAGGATATATTCTTTGGACAGCATAGTGTCTTCTGCCATAGACATCATGGAACAGGACTTGGTCATGTTGCAACATGGTCAGTCGCAATTACGTTCTATCATGCTATTATGCTGGGCGTTGAAAAACCTTCATTCAGGCTAAGAGCCTTGGCGTTTAATCAATACTATGTCACTGTTTTCAGAATTCAATCTCACTGATAAACAGATCAAATTGGCGCAAAGGGGAGCAGACTATACTGTGCTGAGCATTGAAAAACTGGAAAGATTGCCATTTACTGTCGTTGAAAAGCCAGCTACTGAATGGATTATACATGGAACAATCACTCTGCCTGTTACAATTTTCCATTTTCAATATTGCCTAAATCACATACCAGCAGGCACATATGAAAGGTTGGGTAAAGAATACATCAAGACATCCTGGGAATTACCGTACACACATAGATGTTAGAGTGGGGGTCGTGAAGTGTTTATTAGCGGGCAAAACTGTGAAAGCACTAAACGGTTCTCTCCTTTGTCAGGGTATAAACTTACACGGGCCGGCAATGGTTCCTCTAACAATTTATCCTGCCACCTGCAACGTTCACCAGCTGCGGTGATTGATCCAGTTTTTGGACAGCTCTCGAATGGGAGTTACCTTATGTTGAATGATCACAGCTGCTGTGGCATGTTGCCAGGAGTACCATATCTAGTAACTGTGTCAGCCAGGGTCACTTGCCATATGCAAGTATTGTTTCCTAAAACCAAGATAGACAGGGAGTCGCCTTTATGGCCTTCACTGAACATCTCTTCAATACGAATTGATACTTTAAGCAGAATGAAAGCCGTTGTTTTGTAAAAAAAATTGCCACTGACCTCGGCCAAAGAGACCTATGATATGCAAGTCGCAAGGACTTCTGCCGAGATACATGCCCTCTTAACTACAAACTGCCCTATACATTTCTCAGAAATGTTAAGTCGTACCTTAAACATGTCTGATACCAGCGGTATTGTACATGTATTTAAGACCGTAATTTCTGGACTGTAAGCACCTTTTGAAGCAGTCTTAGGAATATTTCCAAACTTTGAGCACTCTGTGTTTGGCAGACTGCCCCCCATTTTGAGTCTCGCTGTAGGGATACTATTTTTGCTCCCACTGCTGCGATATGCAAGCCAATTTGCCAGCAACACCCAGTTCTCCAAGGAGACAACTCTACTGGCGATGAAGTGTTGTGAGCGCATCGTCCACATTTTGGGACTACCTTGTTTAAGAGAATTAAATACCACATGGTTTCTGTCACTCAGACCAATTTGGCAAGATTGCATCTTACCTGTTCTACGCTGCCAGCTATACGCAGATGAAAGCGTGTTAGACACATGTGTCATACTTCCATCAGTCATGTCAACTGATGTTGATACTTTCTTGACAAGTAACAGCCCATGCAGAGTGTTGTCCCCAGCGGCTACCAATTCTGATGATGGCATTCATTGAGATCTCATAGACGCAAAATGCTGACGGTGAGGTACGAGAGGAAACAACAGGCGCACAGGTACTATCCGATGCGAACATTGCTAATGCGACCAATGCTGATGGCGATGCTTCACATCTATGTGCGGTTAATCTTCTGGACGAGGTAATCCAACTTTCACCTACAATGGTGGACACATTTTTGTCAACAGACTTAGAAGATTTCATGTTTTCTCCAAGCCCTAACACTGACTTTTGATTTGGCATGCAGTGTTCTGAGAGACTTTGAATTCGACCTTCATTTTTTCAAAACAACGTTGTAACTTTGGAACTCTTTTTTTTCTATGATTGATTTTTTTTTCCAAATTTGTATTTTTAATTTTTGGCACAAAGTAATCTGCTTAAAGTAGAACCATTCATAGAGAACAAGAATTTTGTGAAAAACTTCAAGAGACAGTATTTGACCTTATCCACATACAAACAGTTTTATGTAAATCTGACATGAAATGGTTTCGGCACATTTTTTTCTTCTGTATTCACGAGCCATTTCATAAATGTATATTTTCATGATTCATTCAGTTAGCATTTTCAAATGTCACCTATATGCTTCGAATGAAACATTGCTTTAAATGCATACAGCACCAATGCTCGTTTGTTTACAACCAGTACTAATGCATTTTTTTAATGTATTTTGGGTGGGTTTTAAACACTTGTTATGTAGATGTATTTTAGATATGTTTCAACATGTTTTGGACTTACTGCTAGATTCATCAAAGTCCCGATTTGCGAGTCCTTAATAGCGATTATTAAGGAATCGCTATTAAGGACTTGCAAATCGGGATTCATGTAGAAATCGCAAAATACATTGCGATTCCTACAACCTCCTTATTTGCGATTAGCAAATTGCTAATCGCAAATATGGAATAACTCCCCATTCATTCCTATGGGCCAGGCCCATAGGAATGAATGGGGAGTTATTCCTCATTTGCGATTAGCAATTTGCTATTCGCAATAAGGATGCGATTTCAAGGGTGCCAGGGTTGTCCAAAGGACACCCTGTTGCACCCCTGAAATGTGAATTTACACTGATGTTGTGCACACACATGTCCAAAGGACATGTGTGTGTGTAACATGCAACTTAGAAAAATGCATTTAAATGCATTTTTCTAAGTTTTCGCTATTTACCACAAGGTTTTACTTTGTGGTAAATTGCGCTCCTAAATTGCGAGTTCGCAATTATTAAATGTTTCATGAATAGCATATAAGAAATCTCTAATAGAGATTCCTTATATGCTAATCCTCGCAAATTTGCGAATTCTTTATAAGCGATTCTCAGAATCTGGCTCTTTTGCGAGCGCATTTCGCTTGATGAATCTGGCTCTGTGTATTTAGTAGAAGTCGTACATAACAAAGTGGAGTGGGTGTTGTATGACTTTTTAGATTCCGAATGAATTTTCCAGATTCATGCCCTTATGTAGATACAATTCATATTGCCCTTATATAGGCATAGAAATCAAGCTCTTATTTAGGCACAGCCCATGCTACCCAAATACAGGCATGGCTACTTCCAACCGTTCACCAAAGGTCCCAACGATTTCTTGGAAAACCAGACACTTAAGCCGTTAGGGACTTCCCCTTGCTTGAATATTGATTTCTCCAAGAACTCATTTATTATGCATGAACAACTATTCCTTAGGGGTTCATTCATGACGTTCATAAGCCCAACTTTACATCAAAGCTGGCATTCCTAAACACCTTCAAGGTATAAATATACCTTCACTTGCTATAGCAAAGCACGGTGTGGTTTGGTGCAGTTCGACAACCTACTTGCCCGGCGCAGCTCGCTACAGCAAGTGCCGAAGAAAGCCGACTCTCCAGCTGACGCACTGAAAAGAAGCTGTCCTCCTCTGTCGAGATTCCAGCTCCAGTGTTCCAGAGTCTGACACAGAGATGCCAAACCTCCTTCATTCTAAGGTATGGAGCTGATTAGAACCTAGAGAAACCTTTGGCGATTCTTGGCAAAACTAAACCTAAGCAAAAGACCACACTTACTTCTTCCCTCGTACTAGACCTAGGTTAGGTACATTGGAGTAGGGGTATTTTAGAAGCACCAGTTTAATGTTTTAGCCTGTGTTATTTATGAATGTATATTTATATGGCTTAGAAACCATCCAGTGCTATTACAGTATTATTTTATATTACTGTTTGCGCTGTACGCATTATACTTTGCTTCTGTCTAACGATTGTAGCAGTTCACCTCTCTTGCATGAGAAAGAAGACTGTTCAATAAACCCCTTTTATTGAAAAGCCTGTCTCTCTATTTTCTACGCAACTCTATAGAAACAAAGCATGCACGATTGACTGAGTAAAATAGTTATCTATTGTTTCCACGACTCTGAAGATATGTTTTATTCTTGAGGAAACAAAGTTGTCATGTTTATGCGGTTGTCAGAAACGGATCCCTTCTTGTGTATTCGAGAGAGTTTCTAGTGACCTCTGAGCTAGCTGGCACTCACAATTAAGTTTAGTATATTGGATCGAGACATACTGACTCAGTCCTATGTCATATCTATAGGGTATAATATTCCAATGCGCAGAACCTTTTGGGCATATAGGAACTACACTACAGGTGTTGTCCTCATAGAGGTCCCCGATAGTGGAGATCCCTGCCTCTTCCCAGCCCCATAGTCTCTGCCAGTCTCCCCATGTGGCAATGCCTCACAAACAAACAACTGAATCTCAGGGGCAAATGGGGGTCCCAATTTGGCTCTTTTACTGGCCTGGTTCCAACATTCCCGCTTCACCCACAGATCTTTCGGAGTCTCTCTTTTGCTTAAGGGGAGCCAGAGAAGCACTTGAGAAAGCTGTCTCAAGCCCGGATCCATGCCCCCATGGGCCTCCCCAGTACGAAGTCTCCCCGCCATCCATTTTGTGAACCATTCTAGATGAGCTGCATGGTAATAGGCTGGAAGTCAGGGATTGTGAATCCCCCCAACCACCAAGGTCTCGACATGGTGGCGAGCGCTACTCTACACCTCCCAGAGTCCCATAAAAATCCTGTATTCATGGTATTAAGTTGGGTAAAGAATTTACGCTGTATCCATAGTGGTAGTGAGCCAAAATAGTAAAGTAGACATGGTAGAGGGACCATCTTTAGCAGCACCACCCTTCTTGCTACTGATAGCGGGACGGTCCCCCAAAATTCAAAGTTGCTCCTGGTGGTTCGTTGTGCGGGTCCAACATTACCTTCCAGTAAGTCGGAGGTTGCTTGGTAAATACGCACTCCCAGGTAAGTCAGGCAGTCACTTTCCCATGATGCGTCCGGTGGATCACCTCTACCACTCTGAGCAGTTGACTTTAAGGCCCGTCACTCTTCCCAATTTGGCCTTCAGTTCTCTAGCGCCCACAGCTTATCTGCAGAGTTGGCGAGGAACATTAGGAGATCGTCCGCATATATGGCAATAAAGTGGGTCTGACCCATCCTGTCCAGCCCCCGGTAATACCGCCCGATCGTGCATGGACAACCATATGTTCCACTGCCAGTGCGACCAGGAGGGGAGATAGCAGACATCCTTGTCTTGTACCTCTGCCCACAGTACAGGCCTCTGATATCACGCCCCATACACACCCTGGCAGTGGAGTTCTTATACAATATTGTCGTCCAGGCCACCAATCCCTTGCCCAGCCCGAAAGCTCGCAGAACCCTAAAAAGATATGACCATTCTAACTGTTGAAGGCCTTCTCGATGTCAATCGACAGGATTCACACCTCATCCCTGTCGCGGGAGGGACCATCTAGCAGTCGGAGCAGTCGGCATATATTCATGGCAGTGTTCCATGATGGAATAAAACCTGCTTGGTCCATATGGACAATTGTTGTTATGTGTATCATCAGACGGCTAGCTAGGATGCAGCTTAATATCTTGTAATCTAGGTTGAGCATAGCGGGGGGCGGTAGGCAGTACGATCCCACGCTGGTTTATTCCGTTTGAGGAGTGGTATGATTATTGTTTCCCTGGTTGATACAGGCAAGCACCCTTCGATCTATTATGGAGGGCTAGCAAGCGGAGAGCCAAGATATCTACGTATGTGGAATAAAACTCAATCAGAAGCCCATCTGTGCCAGGGGTTTTGTTTCTGGCCATGTGTTTTATGGCCCCCCAAATCTCACCCAGTCCTGCATCCCGACCTAGGGACTCCGCTTCGTCTGCCTCAACTTGGGGAAGTTCTATATCCAAGAATCCCTCCCCCTCCAACATCAGTGGATCCAGTTGGCTCTGATACAAGGTAGTATAGTATTCCAGGAACTGTGCATTAATAGCTTGCTGTCCGTGATGGGTTACTCCATCCCTCCCTCATAGTTCTAACATCAGTGCCCCTCTGTGCGCTGAACTGGCCAGGCAAGCCAGCAGCGCCCCAGATTTGTCCCTCTCAGCATGGGCCCAAGCAATGTACGCACTGTGATCAAAGCATCTCAACCATTCTACTTGGACCGCCAGTTCTTCCCTGGCTCCCAGAAGATCTGCTTGTCTGTCCTCCTTTTGTGGTCTAACCCTTTCCACACCTCTGAGCTGCTGTTCCGCTTTCTGAATATCGTTTAAAAGGGTCCTGCATACCCCACCGCTTCCCCAATACAGCGGCCGCTTATGACTACCTTGAAAGCATCCCATTCAATATGAGGGCTGGTGGCTGTGTTAGTATTATTCTGGAAGTACTCCTCTATAGTAGTCCCTATTGTGGTTTTAAAGACCTGGTCTTCTAATACCTCTGGTCGGAGATGCCAGATAGGGATTGTGGGCCTAATTTGCACCCAGTTCAGGGATACCAGAAAGGGATTGTGGTCGTCCTGGCTAAATACTCGCTCAATGTAATCCCCACATGTACAGCAGAGAATAGAGTCCAATTGAACATGCAGCTCATGTAGAGCCAAAAAATATAAGAGTAGTCCCTATCCCCGGATGATGGACTCTCCAAGTGTCTGTCATTCCCCAGTGCCTTTGCCAGTCTCATCGGCTTCTGCTACTCTGTGTGTAGTAGGAGCATCGGGAAGTGGCGGATGGGATCGGTCTAGGGTAACATCAGTAATGCTATTGAAATCTCCCCCCAAGAGCACAGATCCGGTCAGAACCTGCGCCAATGTCTGAGAGAGCTGTGCGAACAATGCAGGCTGATCAACGCTAGGGGCGTACATACTTGCTATAGTAATGTCTCGGCCATCAAGGTGCCCCAATACCACCACGAATCTGCCTTCAGGGTCTATTATCTGTCATACAAATTGAAAGGGGACCCCCGTCTGCACCCATATGAGAGTCCCCCTTGCAAAGGCTGAGTAAGTAGTGTGGAACACCTGCCCCCTCCCGCGGCGCTGTAGTCCTGCTCCTTCTTTCTTCGATAGGTGGGTTTCTTGTAGTAATGCAATTTGCACCCCTCTCCGTATCAGATAAGCATGTATTTGATGCCGTCGGCTCATAGTGTGCATCCCCCTAACATTCCAGGTCATACATTTTATGCCTACGATGGTACCCATAATACAATCTCCAGTCCCTGACGGCGTAATTCTCCTATAGCGACATGCCTGACCCGAACCAATTTTCCCCAACAATAAAAACGACCCAACTCCCACTCCCCAGGATAGGCGCATGAAAACAGGTCCCCATCCAAACAAAGGCATTAAAACAATAAATCATAAAAGTGGCGGTGTGTGCTCCGCATTTCGGTGAGCCCAGAACCCTGCCCGACCCCCCTCCCCATGCATAGAACTCTCAGCAGGCCTCCATAGTACAAGCGTGCCCTCCCGCAGTGCACAAACTGGGTCTCTAGGGCCAAGAGCCAACATTGGTCAACCGGTCATCCTCTGCACATACAACCTGCGGTCCAATCAACCAAACACTCCATCAGCTGTCTGTGGAGTAACGTCCGGAAGTTCAGAATCAGAGAGCCCATGGACATTGCTCGATCTCAAGCTCTCAAATCTGTCTCTATCGGGGTCCGTGACATTGCTGGTCGGGCTGGCATCTCCATGGTTAATGTCCGCCACCAATTGTACTGCTCTATCTTGTTCTTGGCGACGGCTAGCAGGTGAGGGGGGCCTCTGTGGTGGCAAAGAGGAGACCAACCGCTTCCGGAGTGAGTTCAAATGCGGATAGTGTGTTTTGTTGCTGCATCTGGTTTCTAGTTAGTCCCAAGCATCATGCGGGGTAAGAAAAAAGTGTGTTTCCATATCTGCAGTTACCCTAAGGCAAGCTGGGAACACCATGGCGTAGGGAAGATGAAGCTGGTGCAACTTTCGCTTAATAGCCAGGAAGAAATATCTTGGCCGCTGCACCTCCTTAGTGTAGTCTGGGAAGATCATCACCCTGCTGTTGCCGATCTGTAGATTCTGCTTCTCACAGGCTCGCTGTAAGATAAAATCTCGATCACGATAATGTAATAATTGCTCTACCAGTGGACAGGATGGGGCACCAGGTTTAGGCGGCCTGGCCGGGACCTTGTGGGCACATTCAAAGGCATAAAAGGGGGAGAGACCCTCCGGGGCCACCTCTGTTTTCAGCCAAGTTTCCACGTACTGGACTGCATCAGCCCCCTCCTCTCGTTTCGGGACTCCTACTATGCAAAGATTATTTCTTCTTGAGCGCCTTTCGCTGTCCTCAGCCCTCACCTCCAGTACTTTGATCCTGTTTTCCACTTCCTTCAGGGCATCTTGCTCGTTGGCGACCGTGTCCGGAATGTCCTTCATGGCGGTCTCATTGCTCACCACTCTCTCTTTCAGTATTCGGTGCTTGTCTTTCAACAGGGTGAAATCCATCCCTATGGTGCCCATCTTCGCCTCCAGTGCCTCTCGGGAGGAAGCGATGGCCTGCATGATGTCGGCCAGAGTGGAGTCTCCGGGTGGTCTCCTCACTTGTCCTCCAGATGCACTCTCATTGTCGTCAGTGTGTTGCTCCGGTTCATCCATTCGCAGGACCCGAATCCTTTTTTTCGGGATACCCTTCCCATCATGCGATCTGTTGATGACAGTAGGGAACTGCTGGAGTAGTTTTCGTACGTTCCAAACACCCAGGCCAAGTGTTTTCTGAGCACACACCAGTGTACGCAATATTGTCAGGTCTCTAGCCCTCATGGGCCTTCTCAGGGGTTGCCTCCTACTAGAGGATGACAGAATTGTCCTCCGTACACGGGCCAGCCAATTTCAATATGTAGGCATCCTGGGTGGGAGCCTCAGGGCTCCCAGGAGTGCAGGAATGATACAGTCAGAAGCGTAGGCCCAGCGCCACGCAGGGGTCCAACAAACAGGCAGCAGTGCAACGTTACCTCTGTAGCACCTCCCGTCATCAGGGTCTGGGTCCGGTGTCTTTTATTAACTTGAAAGGTCTGTGCAATGACCAGCAAGTTCAGTGTGGCACTCTCCAGCTTCTAGAGTGGTACACACCATGTGCCCCACACAGTTCAGGACTTCCCTCCGGTGCTTCTAAGTGCAGAGCATCAGTGTTGTGGTCAGCTCCTAGCCCCAACCGGGAACACCACTGTTCCCCCAGCCACAAGCTCAGAGCTCCACATGCGCTCCTCCTCTCGTGGGGTTGCGGGCCTCCGGACCTCCCGGTTTCCAGCTGTCACTACAGTTAAGGCTCTCAGCTTGCTCTGATTTCTTAGCGTCCGTGTGATCGCCCCAATTTCAGTCCTCTATAGGTATGTCTCCAGGGCACTTTACAACAGGGCAGGGGGGCATCTCAGCCGTTATTGGTGTCTCTGCAATGCTTTCAGGACCCCCTGGCCCGCCTTTTTAAGGTCAGGCTTCTTCTTTTGGGCTTGTACAGGGCGCACTGCAGTGCTCACCGTAATTTGGCCACACCGTCAGGCTGTCACACGGGTGAAATCCTGTCTCCGTTCAGGCCCCAGGCTCCAATCTGCTGATCAAAAGTTACTCCAGGCGTAGCAGCCATCCTCAGTAGCAGGAGTAACTTCCTCAAAGTGCGGCGGCCAGTTTAACCGCAGCCGAGTCGAATCGCGATTCAAAGGGAAAATTAATGTTTTTCCGCGCTCAAACACTATAGCGACTTGAAATTGCAGTCACAAGAGCACCAAGCATTCCGCCTCAGTATGCGGCACCAGAGGCTACTTCAGGGTAACGGGATTACTTGCAGGGGAGGGAGGCCAAAGAGGAGCTCCGAGGTCCGCTGCTCGCTACATCGGCGCCAAGCCATGCCACCCGTCCCCTGGTGAATCATAATATTCTTATAATGCACCAAGTGTTGTACTCTGGTACCCTTAATAGATTTGTTAAGATATAGATAAGCCGTGTCTAGCTTAGCGCCCCACAGTACTAGGGAAAGGGGAAATGGTGTGCCCAAGTGAATTCTATCTGAGACAGTATAATGTGAAGCTCGTGATGCACCCTCGATTAGAGGGGGTACCTCATGTTTGGTTAAAGGGAGGGGTGGTAGCCTTCATTTTCACACATTCGTCAGAAGGGCCGCCACACTGCTCCACCTAACAAGTCCGCTCCCCGCCGGTTGATACTGTCTCAGGTAGGATTTACTTGGGGACACCTTAGATGTAAACCCCTTCCCCTAGTACTGTAGGATGCAGGGGACACCATTTCTAGGTTTACTTTAGGGATCTGACAGCCCTGACGAATGCCCCAGACTTAAATGGCTCTTTGTGTGGGCAGAAACATGTTGGCCATTGAAGAGATGGATCAGAGACATCAGTCTCTGAAGGGTCCATCCACTGCTTTGGTTTTTTAACGTACCTCAGGTCCTCACTAATAAAGGTGATAACCGAAGAACCTGAAGGTACTTTTAATTGAACTGGATCCCGTTTTATCTTGTAAGATTTATGCAAGAACTCCCTCTTACCGCCAAACTTTTTTCATGGAGGATGAGTCCGCCCTGGTGTTACCATCTTACCAGGGTGGGGAGAGGATGTCTATGATGAAGCATGACACATTATTGTGTGTGAGGAATCCTCTTTCATTAACGATGGCCTTCTAGATCTACTTCATAGTCTCACAAAAAGTACTATCTCTGTATCTCTGGTGTGAACTGTTTTTCTCACAGCTCTTAGATTGATTATTGGCTACCTATGTCTTTTGTGTTTACTGTCCTGTAGCTCAAACAGGAGGTCCGTCAAGTGACCCTTCCAGGCCCTTCTGAAGTCCTTGGTTCAAGGATTCTGTCCATAAATTGTTCTATTTGCATTTTTCACCCACAGTGGGACGGGTATCCCCAGACGTGGGTCCCGTGCTTTCCATGCCACTGGAGTCAAGGTATCTTGGCGGATGAGGGCTGAAAGACCAAAACCGGTCCTAGGATGCTTGTTTCCAGTCCAGGGAGTACCTGGCCTTGCAGTTCGGGCTGGACTGTTCCCATTGTGGGCATGGTCAAGACTGGTTTGCATATGGCTGGGTCCAAACTGGAATGGCATGGTGAACAAAGTAATGATAGATTTAGGCTCAGATCTCTGTACTGGTTTGAATGTATGACATTGTTCTGCATTCTGTCCATCAATTGTTTTTTTGTCTTGGTTCAAGGGAAGCAGGCCTTCCTTCAGGTTGCAAACAGCAGGGCTACACTGATCTTGACAGGTCCAGGAATGCTCTGCGAGAGATCTGTGGTGTACACTTTGAAGCCTTTGTCCTACCCCTAACCCAGTTCTTGACAGTTCTTCAACTCCCACTGGATTTAGTGCCAGCCTGACTAGGAAGGAAAAAGGAGAGACAGGCGTAGGTATGAGCCCCACCTGCCAGTGACAAGGTAGGCATCCTTTGAAGCTCCGGATGGGACTTAGCACAGCCTGCCAGAAAACTACCCTCCCCCACACTCCACTGTCTGGGAGCAATATGCATCACACCACAGGGAAGCGTTCAAGGGTCTAGTGACAGGTGGGCACTGGCAGGAAAGTCTTTTATTTTAGGCAAGAACATGACAACTTTCTACAAGTATAATTTCCAAAATATTAATGTAACCTGACCTTAACCATTAATTTGTATTTTAGATTACAATTAAAATGAGTACTGGAATCATATTTCTAGCTAGTCCCATACTGGATTAATCCCTTATTAAATGGAATGGTGTACATCAGTGATAAGCTATTGGAGACCCATACTTGCCACAGTGAAAAATTAGTTTGAGGTTTTTCACAGCCGGGACATGTAAAACATTAAATGTATATGCCCAACCATCTACACCTGCACTACGGACATTTAGGGCCTACCTTAGGGTTTACTAATAAGTATTAAATAGGAAGATTTAGGCCTGGAAAAAGATTTATTTTGCTAGATCGAAATAGCAGTTTAAAACTGCACACCCAGACTGCAGTGGCTGACCTGGAGACTTGTTTTATGGTGCTATTTAAGGGGTGGCACAATGAGTGGTGCAGTCCACTAGTATTTAATTTACAGGCCCTGGGTACACATAGTACCATATACTAGGGACTTAAAGTAAATTAAAGTGGCAATCAGGTGTATACCAATGTTTCCATGTTTAACATGGAGAGCACAAGCACTTTACCTCTGGTTATCAGGAATAGAGTGCACAGAGTTCTTCAGCTAACGGAAATTGAGGTCAGTGAAAAGGCAAAAAATCTCGGGTGACCATGCAGGAAGAGCAAACTCCAAACAAGTTTGTTTTCTTTTTGATTGCTCACAATGTACTGTTGAGGGGCAATAATTGAAAGCCATATATCTGTGGACCCACAGACTTGGTCTGATGACACGAGTGATGCTTTATTGACTACTAATGGACTGAGGCCTTGGCTTGGCGCTGCAGTAGTCGAACATGGAATTGCTTTTGTAATGAACTTCACACTTAAATCTCGCTGCCCTGGTAACATTTACTAACTCATGACTTACTGATTTGTATCATCAAGCAAGCGTCGTTATGGGGAACACTACATGGGCCAGTGGCTTCTGTGTTTTCTTAAAAGGCAACTAATGTGTTTTTCCACAGCAGATGCCATTACTTGGTCATATTCTGGAACAGAATTATGCAGCTGATTCTCAATGCTCCCTCTTGACAGCAAAGGTTTTTCCCTTGCGTATCTGATGAGGTTGCCTTTCTTATGGCTCAGTGGTACTGCTGTATCTGAAAAGCATTATAAAGCTGGGAGGAATAAAATACACTTGTGCAGCAATTTATAAATTTTGTACCTTCGATGTTTTGTATATTTCTTAAATGTAATGCAATTGCAAATCTATTGTTAATTGAAAAATATACATCTATAAAGAGAGCATATGTGTTGTTTTACGGTCATAAATAAAAAAAGTTTGTAGATGCATAAAACTATCATATCTTGTTATTATTGCTGTCTGGAAGAATAGTACCACTCTACTCCAGTGTTGGCATTTCAAATCACTATACATTTCTAGACTTACTTGTAATATTCAAAGGCACACTATTTATCCACTTTTGGAGGATGGAACGCAGAGTAAGCCCATTCGCTGTAGGTCACATCAAATGTCAGTAGGTATAGTTCAGTCGACTGGCAGCGATGTGGAGAAACTTTCTCTAAGAGGATCTAGAAATTGAAGTATGTTAGAATATTGTATATAAAAATATCGTCAGCCAAAACATTTGGCCTTAAATATCGTTTACAAAAAAAAAATGTCCCATTGGCTGTAGATTTTCAACTCCTAAGGATGATATTTTTGAAAACGGTATTTAGGATATACTATTTATGTTAGACGGTATTCTAACAGTGGTAATGCGGTACCACATCTTCAGGAACCTAACTTACGGATATTAAGTGGCATATTTACAAGCCCCTATCGCCACCACAAAGCCGCTATCTGTGACGTTGTGATGGTGATAGGGGCCTCACCCTATTTATAAGGCAGCATTAAGCCACTTAACTGGGGTTAACGCTGCCTTGTAAATAAGGCCCCCTTTCACGCTGTATTCAGCGTGAAAGGGGAGGGCAATGGGTGTTGTGGTGGGTGTTCCACCCCAACACCCATTGATTGATGATGCTGCACCCTATTTACAAGGGCAGCGTAAATAGGAGGCAGCGCCAAAATTAAAACTTGACCGTATACAGGCGCAACACGGAGAAATACTTCATTTCTTCAGGTTTTTGCTGTTTCCATGTGTGCTGCCTTGTGCAACATACATAGAAACAGCAAATTGCCTAGGATTGTTTATGTGCACGAAGGTCCCCCTTCCTGTACATAAACAGTCATTTAAATAAAATGCTGTTTTGCCACTACAATGTGTGTTGCATCAACCAGCACACATTGAAGTTACAAAATGACATTTAAAGATTGTTTATGTGCAGGAAGGGGGACCTTCCTGTACATTAACAATCTTCCCTTCAACGCAGACACCCTTGCACTAGGGTGCAACGGTGTCTGCATTGGTGCTAGGCAGGTGAACTCGGCGCCAGCGCTTGGGGAAACGTCAGGGTGCGCCCCATTCTTGTGAATACAGCACATCCCTGAATTTTCAGAATGGAGAAGCGTGGCATGAGCAATGTTTGCTTAACACCACAATTCTCCATTTTGCTGTAAATATGCCCCCCTATGTCTAAAGCAGAAATAGCTGAAATCTCAGTACGCCTCTATGAAAGGGAGCCTTATTTAACTTGGCACATGGTTCCAGACAGATCTTGTGTGCATCTTCATTGGATGCTCACACCCAAATCTGTAACATTGACAAATTAAAGAAAAGCTCTCCCAGGGAATGGAGGCAATGTGAGAATACAGCAAAGTGAGCAACTTTGTAAACAGCATAAAACATCTATACCCTATTTCTGTTCTTATTTGGAGAATAAAACCTTAGAGTTTGAGATAAGTCATTACAAGTCACTGTAAATAACTGTCCTTAGTTATCAATACCAGTGGAGCACAGTTTGTCCACCTTGGAAAGATGAAACGCTGAGTGAGGAAGATAGAGTATACAACACTGAAACAAGAAGCAGAAATTCTAATTGTTTCTCTGTGTTTCTGCTTAGGTGCACACTGGTCTGCAGTGAAAGAAGGGCTGGTATCACCCCGCCAGGGGGAGCGCAGCAAATGACATCACCAACCTACTGGAACACTCCGTGGCCCCTTCCACAGGGAGTGTGCACGGTATACTAAAGGAGTGCTGCATAGTTAGTGGAACACAGTTAATGAGCCCCCTTCAGACTTGTTATCAATAACCAGCGTGTGTAAGATGGTGCAGGCCTACAGATAGACAAAAGCTCCCTCATTTGCATGGAACCACATGCACGTGTGAATGAAAGAACACCAATTTCACATTGCACTTTACTTTACATAAGCTCTGCACATGCCTGCACACAGCGGGTATTACAGAAGGTTGCCTTACACACCTCTCCGGCCTCCTCTTTAATACAGTTGTGACCTGTGAGAGCAAAATGTATGCTCAAATGCCACCAGAAAACCTGAAATGGTAAGGACCAGGAGTAAATGGATTTGCACTTCACCTAGAGGTACTGACATGTGAAATGTAACCCTTTCAGGCATTGAAAAGTTATGAAGAGAATGGAGAAAAACATACAAAGTTTTGCTGTGCGGGCGAAAATTTGTTCAAAGCATGTAATTAAATTATGTATAAGCAACACTGTTGCTGCCTATGTGCTCAGCAGAATGCCCTCTAAACAAGTAATTGAGAATTGCAATGATTTTACTAATCCGGGGTGAGAGGAGACCGAGCATTATGAGAAGTAAGACACAATCAGGATTAGGATATTTATGAGATTTAGAAAGAAATTGTTGTACCTGGCCCTCTCACCCCGAAGCTTTTTTGCTGTCACTCCTCCAATTCTGCTGATTTTTCTTTTTTTGTGGTCGTTTTTTTTTGCTCTATATCTAACCAGTGCTGAAGTTCTTGTGCTCACTCCTGTAACTATAGTAAACGTGGCTAACACCCAATTGGTATATTTAATTTACTTATAAATTCCAGAAAGTGTTATTCCATATAGCCGGGGCAGGTAAATGAAATGCTACTTGTGGGTCTGTAGCACCTGTTGTGCCATCCACTTAAGGAGCCCTTTAAAACCTGTCTCCTTACTGCCATTCCAGCCTGTGTGTGCAATTTTGAACTACCATTTCGACGTGCCATAATAAGTGTTTTACCAGGCATAAACCTTCCTTTTTAATACATGTAAGTCAACCCAAGGGTTGGCCCAAAAAGAGCCCATAGGCCAGGGTGCATTGTATTTTAAATGTTATTCAGGTTCTTTTAAGTTTTACATGTTTGGTTATTCACTACTTCTCTGTTAAAAATTGGGTCTCTAGTTTGCAGTCGGTAGGCACCCTGTCCAAGTAGGGATCCTCACTGTAGTCAAGGTAAGGGATCACACAGCTAAGATAACCTCTGCTCACCCCCTTAGTAGCTTGGCAAGAGCAGTCAGGTCTATCTCAGAGGCAATGTGTGAAGTATTTGTACACACACACAGTAACACAATGAAAACACTGAAACAGGACTCCACACCAGATTAGAAAAATAGACAATATTTATCTAAGTAAAACTAGACCAAAACAATAAAAATTCAACATTAACATGTAAAGAAATAATTTTTCAAAAATAGAATTAAAAATACATTACCTTGAAGTAGTTAGCGCCAATCAGGGCTATTGCGGTGTCATGAAAAACAGAAATCCAATAGTTCAGAGATAAATCATCGAACAGACCTGCAAAACAGTACCTTTGGAAGTGAAGAGGCCTTGGGGACCTTGCAATGGAATCCAAAGATGAGGCGTCGCTGGCGATGGTCAGTTTCGGAAAGTTGGGCAGAAATCGTTGAGGCCTTGGAGTCACATGCGCTGGGTATCGAGCTCTGTGATGTCAAGGGCAGGTGGGTTGGTGTCAGCAAGGCGGGGATGTGATGTCGTCATGGTTGATGCATTGTGCTCTTCACATGCGGTGACCACGGCGTTGGTGCAGGTAGTGGTGCAGTGTCGGTGATGAGCGCTGTCGTTAGCCTACCCGGGGCCGCGATGTGTGATGGGGCAATGTATCGTGCTCTTCATGAGCGTGCCCACAGCCGCTTTACAGGCAGCAGCATCATAGACCAGATCGGAGTGATGGCGCTGTTGTCGGTACACAAGGTGCTGTGATGTTATCTATAAGGTGCGTTGTGCTCTTCGCGAGCGGTGGTCTCCGCTTCGGTGCAGCCAGCACCATCAATGATGTTGTTAAGCAATATTGTGAGTGAGGCCAAGTCTGCAATGTTATCACGGTCAGTGCGTTGTGCTCCTCATGTGGGGTTACCACAGTTTTGGTGCAGGTAGCTGCATCGGGACGGCATTGGGTTTACTGTTCTAGAGGTTACAGCACAGCACATGAGTTCCAAGGGCCCGGGACTGGTTTTGCCTCACTTGGGAATACAGGACTCACGGCAGAAGACTCTCAGTGCTGGTAATAAGATATGTTTGAAGTCTTTGATATCCCTGAGGAAACTTGGAAAGCAGGATGTAGAAAGCAAACTTCAGTCCTTTTGCTGCCCAAGACAGAAACAGCAACCAGCAGGCCAGCACAGCACTGCAAACAGCAAAGTGGTAGTCCCTCCTGACATCTTATCCAACTCTTCTTACCATAGTGACTTTTGTCCAGAAGTGTTCTAAAAATGTGGGGTCAGGGGCCAATACTTATACTGCTTTCTGCCTTTGAAGAAGGCACACTTCAAAGGGAAGTCTATGTAGTGCACAAGACACTGCCTCTCTCTGACCTGAATCCAGACACACTACAAGATGGAGGAGATAGTATTGTGTGAGTTTAGGCACAGCCTTATTCAGGTCTCAGTGACAACTCCTCTCACCAGTCCAGCTAAGGAATGCCCAGCAACCTGGTGATGGCCCATCAGGCTATGCAAGGCACACCTCAAATCCCTTTGTGTGACTGTCCAGAGTGAATGTACACAAGAGCAACTGTCAGCCAAATTTAAATGTGGATTCTACAGGCAGGCACAGAATGGTTAAGCATGAAAATGCCCACCTTCTAAAAGTGGCATTTTCAAACTTGCAATTTAAAAACCAACGTAAATAACAGATTTATTTTTAAATAGTGAATTCAGGGACCCCAAACTCAAAATCCCTATCTCTTCCCAAAGTTACATGCGTAAGAGGTTACAAAGCAGCTCCAATGATAATCTATGGTAGAGATAGTCCTTGCAATAAGAAGAAATTAAATTAGTAGTATTTTACTATCAGTACATGTCAAACACATCATTACGTGTCCTACCTTTCAAATACACTGCACCTTGGACCTAACTTAGGGGTGCCAAAAGGAAAGATTTGGGCCTGGGGATTGGGTGCACTTGCCAGGTCCACATGGCAGTTTAAAACTGCATACACAGTAACTATGGTGGCATGCCTGGGCCATGGTTGCAAGGCTACTCATGTTGATGTCATAATCAGTGCTGCAGGCCCACTAGAAGCATTTGATTTATAGGCCTGGGCCATCCCTGGTGCATTTTGCTGGGGACTTACTAGCAAATCAAATATGCAAATCATGGATAAACCAATCACTAATACAAATTACACAGGGAGCATAGGCTCTTTATCACAGATTAGCAGTGGTAAAGTGCCCATAGTCTTCAAACCAACATAACCAGATCCGAAAAAAGGGCCAGGTCCATCATTCTCCCATAGAGTAACATTGGGCTATCTTATTACATTTAATAAGCAATAATTTTTGTTTGATAGCATGTAGGAATATCACTTTTGGTGGCTGAGAAATTGGAATTTAAAACCCTCTTTAATGGAAAACCTGGATTTTAAGTCACACTATTGTCTTGTCCTAACCATTTAGTGCCTGCAGTCTGTTTCCTGGGGCACATGACTAGGTGTAGTTGGCCTTTGTCTATTCATCCCAGACAGCCACACAATGGAGTGTCTGGGTCTTGGCAGGATGGTCCATCTCTTCCAGGATGTGGGAGTGGAGCTGTCACCTACCACATCTGAACTTCAAAGGCACTGACTCAGGTTTTTATAGTGCTCTGGTGTTGAAGGTTTTGGCTTGCACTTAAAATGGTTGTTCACATAGTGTTCCCAAAAAGTGTTGACGTTATTTAAAAGGGTTTTGGCAAATTCCCTTCACACGGGGTACTTCACACTAGCTTATTGTGACCCCAGACAGACTGGGACCATGGCAGGGAAGCAGAGAATTCCAAACACTTCTGTAAGGGAAAACGCTTTCCTCAATGCAAAGTGGGCACCAGTTATAACTATTTGGCCCTCAGACCCAACTCCCCAGATTCGAGGTTGATCACCCTAGCCGTTGGACCAACTCCTCCCCCCTTTTTATAAAGAGAGATTTTGACCTGGAAAGACCTGGAGGAGGGGGTCACCCTAATTAGAAAAGCCCTGAGACCGCTGTAGAGTGATGAGCTGTACAGACTCTCTAGTGCTGAAGGATTTAGAGAAATAGATCATGAAAAGGCTTAGTTGCTGCATCATAAAAGCATGCAGAAGAGTGTAGATTAAATTACATTTATTATATGAATAACATAGGTTCATGATTTACTAAATTTCATTGGTATATTTTTAACTGTTGGTAGAAATATGAAAGTGATGACTCATGTGTTATAAAGGGTTCATTAACCATCCTCATTAAATAGCAGTGTGTGTGTAAAGAATTAATTAAACTAATGTAATCTAGATTGCTTTATGTGTGTATTTTAAGAGTCTTATTCTAAACTCCATGTTCTGCACATGTGAAAATGTGCACCAAGTGAGCAAAGAGAAAAGGGTGTTGATGGTTATAAGACTAAATGATTAAAAACCTTTAGAGAATAATCTGCATATATGTACTAATGAGAATTACTAAAATCAATATTAATATCTTATGTTTTAAAATGATTTTACACATCGGTACTTTGAAAATGCAGTAATACGTCATGGTTATACGTGCTAATTACAATGAAACTAAAATGCTTTATCAGTGCAAATAAGTTGAAAAGAGAGATATAGGGTCTCAAAACTCTAGAATTTAATGTATATTTCTATTATTTCATACTCTATATTTCATGAACTAAGTTCAATTTAGGCCTGCACTTTCCTTACTTTGCTTGATTCTATTCTCATGGAAAAACTTTGTAAACTTGCCATGTGAAGAGAAACTAAGTTTCATACAGAGAGTACCCATGTGCATACTAGGACTGCTTGCAACCTTTTTGCTACTTTGTAACATCTGCCATGAAAAACTGTCCTCTCTCATGTGCTTTTGCAAAAGGACCATTGTTGAAATGGCTTATGCGATGCTCACCACTGTTTTTCTGTAATATGTGTCTTCTTTATGCTGCATGCCAATCCCCTACATGAACTGACCAATGGACTGAGTGGTTTGACCAGATGAAGTGACCCAGGATGTGTCACCTAGAACTTGAGAATAATAATATAGATTGTGTGATGGAGAGAGACCTTATTCTTTGTCAGAGATCTTGCTCCTTTGTGGACTGAGAGACATCATTTGTTTTTTGGCTGACTCTGTTGGGTGACGCATATGCTGTCTGCGCTATTACCGGACTCCTTTGCCTCATGGGAGAGAACCTTTGACCTGATATGGTTCACATGCTTTCCTGAACTCTTCTAGAACTTTGGTAATTAATGTCTCACAAGGAATACATTTGAATATTTTTAACTCCTAAATGTAAATGCCTGATATTGATATATTTACTGTTCTTAATTTACTGATACATCTAAGCATCCTCAAATCCTGTTTCTTTCTCTCTATGACTTGTCTCCAATCATTGATTGTGCATTCCAATTAAGTATTAATGAGGGATGGGATTTTAAATAGAGAGATCTCTGGATAGCAGATTCTAATGTTATTATTCTGCATAGCTCTAACTGAATTGTTGGCTTCCATGATTTTAGTCCGATTGAATTTCTTCAGGAGATTTGGTCTAGCTGTGATAATTCTGTATTTATGTAGCGTAGCTTTGAAGATTATATATATATGAATTTAATTATGAGTTTGTATGCTGGTTACCCAGATCCTGTTACTCATTGGATAACTGGATTGGATCCCCTATATCTGACCTCTCTCGGTATGATTCAAGTTCCATCGGACCAAGTAAATTAATTTGAGGTGCAGAGATAGGAGATAAAGTGAGACAAAGTAAAACGGCCCAGTGGTGCTGCAACAGACAATCTTGTAGCGCATCGGGTGAAGTTAGGATATAGGGAGTTCCCTGCCTAGATCCCTATTGCAATCTTCTGTCCAAAGATATTCCAGCCCAGGCTCAAAGCTTATGTCCGTTTGAAGGTGTTTATAAGGTCCTGTTCATGAGACATTGTTGGCGATATCACCAAGAGAAGGGAAATTTCTTTGTGTAAGTGAGGGTCATAGTTGGTACAGTTGTTTTCAGTGTACGGTGAACATATTGCATCATTCTGCATGAGATCGCATTATCAGTGCTAACAACGTCGTGGTATGCAGCCTCAGGGTAGAGGCCGGGGTTTTTCAATTGATAAGTCGAAGAGGACAAATCCATTTCACATTTGAGGCAAGTTGGGGCATTGGAAGCGCAAATGTCGATTTAATCCAATTAATCATGGAAATGGGGGACAGATTCAGAATATTGGTAATGCACAGTCACTGGAAGATGCGATGGTACAGACTCAGCAGGTTCAAAGACAAAGAAATCAACCTCAAAATGTGTCCCAATACCTCAAATGAATGGCCACATTCAGAAATACAATTCGAATAAGGGATTTCATACTAATGCGAAATCCCATGCAATTCAGAATGTGTCCCTGCAATATTCTTTGATCCAACTAGATGACACAGACTCAGACCTGTCACATTGACAGTGCGTGAGAGGGGAGGAGGAATGGATGCTTGGCTCATCGTTAGGGGTGAACCAGAGTGGGCCCTATGTGGACGGCAAGGAGAATGGGACTCCTTTCTCACTTTTTGTCGACACTGGTGCTACCCGTTCCACTGTAAGAATAGCAGTAGTTCCAAACCTACCGCTCTCGGGAGAAAGAATCCAAGTTGTAGGAGTCGCAAATGGACAGATGTCCAACCCAGCAATGAAACCTGTACCTATGGAAATAGGTTCTATCAAGGATTTGCACAAATGTGTTGTATGTGATTCAAGTCCAGTAAACTTACTATGATGAGACTTGTTATACAAACTCAATTGCTCAATCTATTGTACTCCAAAGGGAATTGAATTTCACACGGTCAATGAGGATGTTGCCTTTAAAGTGGCTAAACAGAAGTCAGAAAGTGCAGGATTGTTCCCCATGTTAACCAGAGAGGACCAAAGAGGACCTACCTCGAGAATTAGGAGACACCGTATTTCCAAAGGTCTAGGATTACAGGAAAAGACATTGGTCTGATCAAAGGTACAGTAAAAATGACTGTGATGCCTATTGCTGAATTTCCACAAATTCCTTAATACAATTTGAGTCCAGAAATTGTTCCAGGGATTGCTCCTTTGATTGATTCAATGATTGAGCCAGGAATCCTAAAAGAAATAATGGTGAGTCTATGTGACTTGCCTATCATTGGTTTGCATTGTTCAGAATCTGCGCAAAATTGCTCAGATCGTTGTCCCATGTTGCCCTGTGGTACCGAATCCAGCAATGATTCTATTCCAGATTTCATGTGAAGCTGAATGGTTTTCTGTTATTGATTTGTTATCAAGCCTTCTTTTCCATTCCATTTCATGAGGACAATCAATATCTCTTCGCTTTCTGGTTCGGTAGTCGTGTTTTGGCATGGTGCTGAGTTCCACAAGGGTATAAGGAAAGCCCCTGTATATTCAATAAGATCTTGAAGAAGAATTTGGAATCCTTGGAGATGCCAAATCATTCTGTCCTCGTCCTGTACATTAATGACTTATTAGTAGTGTCAAGTATTAGGAGGCTTGCACATGAAATACCATCTCTTTACTGAATCACCTGGCTGTAAATGGACATGAGTGTCACCGTACAAGTTGCAATTTTGCAAGAGTAATATTCTGTATCTAGGACACCATATTGAGAAAGGATCAAGGAAAGAGTCTTGACAGTATCATAGTGATTCTGAACATGAGAGCACCAACTACTCAAAAGAAAGTCTGCATATTTCTAGGAATGATTGGCTACTGTCTAAAATGGATTCCCACGTTCTCTTTGACAGCCAAACCTCTTCAGAGGCTGACACACAAAGACGTGTCAGACCCGGTACCTTGTGATGATGATTGCATGCGTTCTTTTATAGCGAGAGAGTCTTAGTCGAGCTCCAGCTTTGGGAATGCCCGACTATAACAAAAGCTTTACTCTGTTTTGCAGTGAGCACGAGGGATGCGCATTATCAGTAATAGCCCATATGCATCGTACTGCATACAGACCAGTAGCATACTTTAAAGCAACGCTTGATCCTGTTGCCACTGCATTGCCTGGATGTCTGAAATCTGTTGCAGCAATGTGTGCGAGCTTGGAGCAGAGTGAGAGCATTGTGATGGGACATCCACGTAAAGTGTATGTGCAACATTCAGTGAAGGTGTTGCTTACATGTACACAAATGCAACACTTCACAAACAGCCGACTCAGCAGGTTTGAACAAACCATACTGGGAGCTGAAAATGTGACTTTGATGCGCTGCATGAGTTTAAATCCTGCAACCTTAATGCCCCTTCCTGGAAATGAGGTGTGATTGATGAGGCTGATCATTATTGCCAGGATGTGACAGGGCTGTGCATTAAGCCACCACCAGATATCCTTGACTTCCGTTTGCCTAAATCAGATCATGTTCTTTTTGTTGACAGATCCTGTTTGCGTGATGCAGAAGGAAATCTAAAGGCTGCTTATGCTGTATGTACTGTTGCTGGTGTGATTTAAGCCTCCTGGTTGCATAGTGTTCTGCTCAAGTAGTGTCGGAAAATTTGTGTCCCTGCTGCATGGTGTACTAAGAATGTGTGGGTGAACACACCTATTTAGAAAGATGTTGCACACAAAATTAAGTCTTTAGTAAGCTTAGTGTGCTACGCCCTCAAGTCTCTGCATGACACGTAACATGAGCTAAACTAGGAGCAAAGCTCATGAGTGCAGCTGAGACAAGGCATGCACAACTGCAAAAATGATATATAGACAATGTCACAATATGCTAGATAAATTAATAAATTGACACCCATTAATATTCCAATATTTCAAAATCATTTATCTTTTGCAGAAATACTTTTTCGTAGACTATTATTATTAAAAACTGGTCTTTACAACAAAAATGTTTTTTGCATATTACGGGGCATATGTAGGTAATTTCCATTTGCGATTCACAAATAGCGATTTTTAAGGAATCGCTATTTGAGAATAGCAAAATGGAATGTAGGTAAAAATTCACACATTTTTTGCAAATCTCTAACATTCCTTAATTGCGATTAACAAATTGCGAATCGCAATTAAGGAATGAGTGTCCAATTCATTCCTATGGGCTAAGAGACCCATAGGAATGAATGAGGATGCATTCTCAAATTGCGATTTTCTATAAGAAAATCGCAATTTGAGAATGGCATTTCCAAGAGTGCCAGGGTGTCCAAAGGACACCTGTTGCACCCCTCGAATATGCCTGTAAGTACATGTGGCGCACATACATGCCCTAGGGGCATGTCTGTGCACCACATGGCACTTTGAATTGTTTTTATTAATGCATTTTTGAAGGAATTTCGCAAAATACCATCTACTTGAAGTAGGTGGTATTTTGCGATTCCTTATGCAAAAATCACAATTTTTAAAGCACCCCTACATAGCATTTAAGGAATCGCAAAATTGCGATTCCTTAAATGCTTTGAGCAAAATAAGGAATTTCAATTTTTGCGGAAGTCTCTTGTCAGTCTGAACAAATGATAGTGATGATGAGGGATCATAAGTGAGGAGGGCCTAAAGAGTTACAATACCCCATCAAAGATAAGCTGCACCTTAGTTGACTTATCTGGCATTTAAAGACTGGGAAAAAGCATGTCATGCCTTTTGCTACAATAATCCGAGCTTGGACGAACCACCTTGACAGAACTCTGTGTTCCGACTGAAATGCCTGAAATTGATTTGCCAATAAAAAAAGAACTGAGTCAATTTGTGTTGAAGAAATTAGCAATTTATGAGAATTGTGAAATTGCTAAGAGCCTACATTTACAAGACTATAAAGAAAGTGTAAACTGTCCTGTAGAGCAACGTAGTTGAAGCCTTGCAAAGAACAGGCTTCCTGAATCTTACTTGTGCTGCTAACGCTATTAGCATTGAATCGAAATTTATCAAAAGGTCTTTTTAAAAGATCAATGGATCCTAATGCAATATCAACAAAATACAAATGTATATGTGCATGTATACTAGCTATATTTTCTGTTTTGCTTGTAATATGTCTTATACCTTCGAATTTTCCCCATCATGTCTACATGAGGAAGCCGAAGCCTACTTCGGTACCTAAAAATAATTTAGCAAATAATAATTGATTAAGCATTACAGATGATAAGAAATTGCATGACGATCAGTCCACTGGCGATTTTTCATTGAATGTTTACAAAACTTTTCAATGAGTACGTTGAAACCATGGACACTATAGAGTGTTCTGTGTTCTTACAATTGCCTACCTTGGTGACTGAGGGAGTGACCTATCATCATCTGCCTGTAACATATAGTATTTCGTACAGTGTATTAACACACTTATTTTATAGCAAAGGACAATTTCAGTACTACTATTCGAGCTATGATCTAGTCTTTTCTGAAGTGCCTGTGAGAAAATATTTTAAATCCTGCACCTGATACTAAAACAGCTGGAATGATAGCAACATTCTTTAACCGTACACAAATTAAACACAGCTTATGCACACCGACACAATCTGACATGACTTTTACATAATGTAGAAAAGGAATTTGTAGAAACAATAGAGGATAGACTAAGAGAGATCATGATTAAAGCTGCAAATCATACCAGGATACCATTGTGGGTACTTAAGGAGCCATATCGCAAAACAATGGGAAACCAATCTGCTATTGCTTTAGATTGGCAACATATAAGAAAGCTATGTACATCAAAGTGTAGGAGTGAGGCTGATACAAAGTTTGTTGGTTCCAGCGAGTGTTACCATACATTCCAAGTTCTGGGAAATTGAGTACTGTTTCCTGGAGGTGTTGATCCTGTGTTTCCTGGAGCTTATTACATCTGTGGGAAAAATGCTTATTTTAAACAGCGTAAAAAATGGTATGGTTCTTGCTACGTGGGAATAGTTTTTCCGAAAAATTATCATGTGGGTCAATCTGTTGAAGCCAACAAAGTGATGCACCAAAGGCTTAAGAGAGATGCAAGTATTGGACGGATAGTGGGAGACATTTTCTGTGCTATTATACCAACTGTTGGGGTGTTACAAAATTTTCACAAAATACGATAACTGTCTACAGTGATAGCTAAACTCTCAACTGACACTCCTGGAGGATTTCTAGCAATAGATACTGGAATGATGGCCAGGAGAGCTATGGTTCTTCAATATCCTCTTGCTTTAGACATCCTTCTCACAAAGGAAGGAGGAGTCTGTCCAATGCTCAAGGGGCCATTGTGTTGCACATATATTCCAGGCAAAAGTAAATACTTGAAAGGGTATCTTAAGAACATTATATACTTTGGAAACTATTTGAAAGATTTTAAAGCTGATGGTGCTTGGGAATCAATTGGGAAAGAATTTTCTTCCATAGGCAGATGGTTTGCAAATCTGGGAAGTGGAATTTGGGAAACATCTTAAAGCCCATCTTGACAATTGCTATATGTATATTGACCTTGGTTGTCATCTTTAAGGTCTATAGATATTTGAAAACTAAGAAAGAAACTAGAGAAATAAAAAGGAGAAGTGCTGAAATAGAATTGTAAGACAGAAAAAGTGGGTACTATGATGAAGTGAAGGCTTTGGAGAATTCTAGATTAAAATTAATTAAGACTGCATAATTGCAATATTTGACATCAGAAGAGAAAATGTTTTGTAATGGCTTAATTTGCCATCAAATGGGGAACTGATCAAGCAGATAAACTGCGGAATCCCTTAGTTGACACATAGAACCGATTTTGACACTTTGAGAGAAAATTTCAAACGTACATAAATTGTGCTAACCATACAATGAAGGATTTAGAGTACTAGATCATAAAAAGACTAAGGTCCTAATTATGACCCCAAAATTAGGATGCAACTGCACATGATGCAGTCACAAACTTCAATGTTTCAAGTTGAGCTTGTGCGGCGGGCCGAATCTGCCTGCAACACAAGCTTCCATAGAAAAATTTAAGTTTTTACACATCCCTACACTGTGTGGCAGGCATTATAAGGTGCTCATGGTGCCTGCCACACAGTGCAAGGACTTTGAGTGCCCCCCAGGGCAGCATGCAGAGACAGTGGAGGGGTGCCCCCAAAGACACTTTCCTACAGCAGTACCATGTTAAAAGGCCAACATGGAACTGCTGCTGGAAAGTACCATCATAGTCATGATGGTGGAAACGCCATCCTTAAAGAATTATGAGGCCTTTCTGACTGGCTGACGGGCTCCTTGAGCTCGTCGGAACTGTGTCAGATTCTTCGGACAGTTTAAACTCCATCCGCCATCATTATTAGTCGACGGTCGGACTTTAAACCTACAATGTCGTTCGGAAAGCCTTTGACCAGCTGTCCGAGGCTTTCTGACCGACATTGTAATTAGTCCCTTAGTTGCTGAATTGTCACAGCATGCAGAAAGTTGTAGATTTGATGAAATTATTTATTTGAATAACACAGGGTCATGATTTACTAAATTTAATAGGTATATTTTTAACATTTGGTAGACATGTGAAAGTGATGACTCACGTGTTATAAAGGGTTCATTAACCATCCTCATTAAATAGCAGTTTGTGTGAAGAATTCACGAAACTAACATAATCTAGAAGACAGTATGTGTGTATTTTAAGAGTCTCATTCTAAACTATATGCTCGGCATATGTGAAAATATGAACCAAATGAGGAAATAGAAAAGGGTGCTGCAAGTTTAAAATAAGACTAAATGCTTCAAAACTTTTAGAAAATAATCTTCATATAAGTACTAATGGGAATTACTAGAAACAATATTAATATTTTATGTTATGCGAAGATTTTACATGTTGGTACTTTGAAAATGTAGTAATATCTCATAGTTATACGTGCTAATTACAATGAAACTAAAACGCTTTATGAGTGCAAATAAGTTGAAAAGAGAGATAAAGGGTCTGACAAACTCTAGAATGTAATGTATGTTTCTGTTATTCCGTATTCCACATTTCATTAACTAAATTCAATGAACTTACTTTGCTTGATTCTGTTCCCATGAAAAAGCTTTGTCAAATTGCAATGTAAAGAGGAACAATGTTTTATAGAGAGAGTTCCCATGCACATACTAGTACTTCTTGCAACCTTTTTGTTACTTTGAGAACATTTACAGCACTCTTAAACTCACGCATGTGCTTTTGCAAAAGAACCATTGTTGAAAGTTATATACAAATGATGGTTCAATGGCTAATGTGATGCACACCGCCTTTTTGCTATAATATGTGTCTTCTTTATGTTGCATTCCAATCACCCTATACGAACTGACCAATGGACTGAGAGGTCTGACCAGATGCGGTGACCCAGGAAGTGTCACCCTGGAACTTGAGAATTATAATATACATTGTGTAACGGAGAGACAGAGAGAGACCTTCTTCTTTTTTGGAGATCTTGTTCCTTTGCGGACTGAGGGGCATCTTTCTTTTCTTTGCAGACTCTGTTAGCTGACGCATATGCTGTGTGCGCTATTCCCAGACTCCTTTCCCTCATGGGAGAGAACCTTAGAGCTGGTATGGTTCACGTACTGTCCTGAACTCTTCTAGAACATTGGTAATTGATGGCCCACAAAGAATACATTTGATTATTCTGCATTCATACATTTAAATGCCTGATATTGATGCATTTACTCTTCTTAATTTTACTGATAAATCTCACCATCCTCAAATCCTCTTTCTGTCTCTCTACGACTTGTCTCTAATCATTGATTGGGCATTTCAATTAATGAGGGACAGGACTCTAAATACAGAGATTTTTGGACAGTAGGTTCTAATATTACTATTCTGCATAGCTCTAACAGAGCTATTGGTTTGCATGATTTTAGTCTGACTGAATTTCTTCAGGAGATTTGGTCTAGCTGTGATAATTCTGTGTTAATATAGTGTAGTTTTGAGGGTTATGTAAATGAATCTAATTATGAGTTTGTAGGTCAGTTACACAATTCCTGGTCCTCATTGGATAATTGAAATGGATCCCCCATATATAATCTCTCTCGGCACGGTTCAAGATCCATCGGAAGAAGAAGTAAATGAATTTGAGGTGTAGAGTTAGGAGATAAAGTGAGACAAAGTAAATAGGCCGAGTGGTGCAACAACACTGTTCAGCAGTGGCAGCTGGTGAAGTGTTAACATGTGGTGTGTAGAATTCCTTTTGTTCTTTATGATTTATTCAGATTGGAGAAATACCAAAGATGCAAGTGCAGTATGCAGCATTTCAGAACAATGTTTAAAAAAAAAACTCTTTTGTCTTTATTTAGTCTGAAAGATTGAGCTCTTGCAAAGAGTAAAAGTAAGGCATTTATTTCCCACCACTTTAGCACTTAACTAGCTGTCACTGTCTTTCAGTATGCCAAATGTAAAATGATTCACTGACCTCGTCTGCGTGTGAACAGTTTTGTACCTTCTTTCTCTGTGGATTGAGGAAAGGTGTCATGATTCACGAATGTATGGCACGTTTTACCTCCTGCAATAAAGATATATCAATTTCATGAGGGGCTCAGTATGATTGAGAAACAAATTATAAGTGCAGTGTTAATGATTTACCTAACAATCGCTTATCTTAATTAAATTTAAATTTATTTCAGGAACAGAAGCAAGAGCATTCCAGAGGATTACAGCTTGAGGCATACAGTTAAAACAATAAACAGTTTTGTCGATAACAACGTGCATCCCATTGATGGTTCTTCTCAGTGAATTGCTATGAAAATATTGCATACATTACAAGGCATTGGATACAATAATATGTCATTTTTTTATTTGTGTGACAAGGCCTAAGAACATAGGTGAAGAGACAGTGAGGGTAAAAAATTAAAGAGTATTGAAGAGTTAGTCACTATTTCCTTTTTGTCCAAGAAGGTATGGTTTAGAGCAATGTTTCCCAAACGTTTTAGAACCACAGCCCACTGTTTGTTTAGCAATGCAAACTTTTGTGACCCACCTAGCTTTAATGGACACGAGGTAGGTTATTTTTTAATGTAACTAAAGCATCATATGGTTGCACATTATTATTTACAGACAGTACATTTTCCTTTGAAGTGGCCACTAAATCCGCACAGACACATACAGTTTTACTGGTCAAGCCCACAAATGATAATGTGTCAAAATCCGGTTTCAGTGAATATTTATCATTTGTGCATCACCAAATAGGATTGTCTTGATTTGTTTTCATCCTATTAAAATCTTTGTTTCCATGACACTTCAGAATTAAAAAAGAAATGTGCTTCATTTTTGCTTTCTGAACTGCTGAATATGTACAGTTCAATTACAGTTATTTACATTTTAATGTGTGATACAAAACTAAAATCCTACAGACTTTCCTTTCACACACTATGTGCCCCCACAAGATTGGCACATAATTCACTTTACTTTTCTTTCTCTGACTGGAAGGTGAGATGATTCTTGTGTTTAAAAATAAGCAGCAGTTGGTCAGAAGACGTAGTCTGCATTTGACCTCCTTTACTGAAGCAGTCACTGAAGATTTTAAAGGTATCATTATTTATTGCTTGGACTTTCACAACCCACCAAAAATCGCCTGGTGACCCACCAGTGGGTCACAAACCACAGTTTAGAAAATATTGTTTTAGAGCGCATCTTGAAAGTGGAAAATAGGAGATGGAGAGCAAATCAGCGGGGAGTGAGTTTTGGCGATGGGAACCAAGCATGTCACAAGACTGGAATCTTGAGGTTGCAAAGTGAGGTTTGTGTGTTGCTAGAAGATAAGTGTTTTGTAAGACTAGGGAGGAGTAAGTGCTTAGCAACAATGTGAGCTATGTAGTTAATTGTTACTCATTTCATATTTCTGAAGTCTATGACAAATAGTTTATAAAGGGCACTGTTATTGGCAGATAGGCATACAACCTGATGATATTAGTGTTTATAGGATTATGTCTGGGGAAGTATTAGGAAGCGCTGGTGGCGAAAAGTATTTCCTTATCTAGTAGGGAAAGCAATTGCAGGAGGAAGCCTAGTAGCAAACTGTTGCAGTAGTCCATCTTGATGAGTGATGAGGACTAGTGTAAAAGCCAATGTTTTGGTAGTATGTAAGAGAATTTTAGAGGGGCGTTTTTGGATGTTCTGTGGTTTGCATGTAGCAGCAGCATTTCTTATGAATAACTCTAGCGGCACGAGAGAATTAAAATGTATGCCAAGGTTTCTAGATGAGGGTACCAGAAATGGATCAGTGTGTCTGAGTGAAATGTATGTGGTGTGTAAGAGATGAGGGTGTAGTTTTAGTATCAAAATACATCATTTCCACCTTTGAATAGGTGAACAGAGGTGTTTTGAGAGCCATTTGGTGCTGAATGGAGTGATGTAGTCTTGGACTTGGTCATAATTGCCACAGGTAAATACCTGCAAATAGAAGATGATTTGAATATTATCTGTGTAGAGAGGAACGAGTTATGATTGGAATAAGAATTGAAAAAGGGAACGGTCCTTCACTTCTTTGCAGGAGAAACTTTTAAACGGCAATGGAAAACATGGCGCATTGACTGAATGTTTCAAAGTATTTCATGTAGTTGAGGGAGTTATGGTGACTTCCACCCATGCAAAACTTTGAGGAAAACAAGGTGCTTATTGGTGTCAAGGACATACACTTCGTGAAGTCTTCCAAAATGAACACTACCAATTATTGTTTAGCTTTACGGGGGAAGGCCATTGTTGATGTAGTCCAGAATATCATTTGACTTCATAAAGACCAGCAGTTCCTTTACTACAACACCCTTGAGAACTTTTGTGAGGTAAATAGATTTTTAGAAAGGACAATACATTGACCCTCTCAGAGGGGCCAGCATGTGATCTGTTCAGAAGAGAACTAACAAGAGAATTTTTAATTGTACAAGTGACTTGATGAAGGCTCAAGGAAGATATGATGACATCCTACTGTCTTTATATATTAATTGGGTGGATATATAGCTCCAACAAAGAGCTGTGGAACCCCCTAAAATAGGAAAGTGGCTAGTTCCAACCATACTATGTGCAGATGACACGGTTCTGTTATCACGAACTACAAAATGCCAACAATCTCTGATTGATGGATATAACACCTTTATGAAGAAATGGATATGAGACTCAATTGATCTGAAATATTTGTAGATGTGTGTAGCACAGGCAACCTAAGAAAGAGGGTTCATCAGCTGAAAAGGCAGATAGAAGCAGAGGTCGAAAAATTTACATATCTGGGTGTACATTTTTCAAATAAGAAAGTGTGGAATACTCACTTAAAAATCACACGCTCCCTGTAGTATAATGTGGAACGCTATGGATTCTTCCTCCTTCACCTTGAAACCCCCATGACAACCTTTAACTTTCGTTCCACCAAGGGATACGTATGAGAACCACTGTTCCCTTCTCAATCAGTATAATATAATTCCTTGAATCCACATCTCAGATTTCTCCTGATGTATCTTATCATTAATAACACGAGCCATTGGTCTTCTTATTCTTTTTTTTTTATTTGCTTAATATATTTTAAGGTGGTATACCAAGCTCTAGCTTTTACCCACATGTCCTTAAACTGGCACTTGTACCACTGTACCGTAGATATGCGAGCAATTACTCTATGTTTTCTATTGCCAACGGATCTGACAACACATGTTGGTCTCTGTTCGTTGTTACAAGTGTATAGAATGACAGATTCGTGGACTAATGTCCACATGTTGTTTATTTCTTTTGTCAACTGGGTTTACTGTCTCTTTATTTCCTTTTGGTTGTATCATCTTAAATTTTTAATACCAATTATTGAAATAAGAAAAATAACAACTGTATAGAAGTAAATGCATTAGCAACTGCTGTGTGGGGGTCGTCAACAACAAAAGCACTACAAATTCTGTAGAATACCTTTTAATGCAGGCTCCTTGCTGTACCCCATTCTACTTCAGCAAATATTGTTCATAAAGAACTTGGAACTCCATATATAGAAGATACTATTAACTAGTGCTCTTTGACCTGGTATGGAATCTGGGCCAAAACAGGAAAAAGATTTACTAACAATATTATTAAGGACTGTCTGGCCTTAGATGGTAGGGATAACATTATAGATACTCATTTCACTCTTAATGACCCATAAAGTATATTACATTAAAACAAAACAGAACTGAAAATTATTGTAAGGGGCCAGAGAGAAATTTTGAAAAAAAATAGAGGGCATATTAAACCATCTGTAAAGAGCTACTATAACTATTATGTGCTTTATACTACTCAGAGAGTTATTTAACAATTGTAACATGTACACTGGATAGGTTTTAATCTTACTAGGCTCCAACTTTGCACTCTGCACTTTATTGTTGCTTTTCCACACACATGGACCAAGAACCTACCAAATTGCCTGTGTAATGGCAAATTTGCACAGTCTACTCAATATTTTATCTTTTTTTGCAAATTTTATCAGTATCTTAGAAAACAATAATTAAAACCATGTTGCAGGGATTCTACACATACACAGAACTATGTGCAGGATTATGGGACTTCGGTGTATAGGGGCTAAGCCTTCCTACCACCTTAGTGCCCACAAGCCCAGGACCGTGTGCCTCACTCAATCTCTTACTCACAAATGGAGAAAAAAATGAGTAGACACCCCAGAACACAAAATTCACCGATCTCTCAGGAACTTCGGTAACAAGACACACCTTTTCGCTCACACTCTTGTACTTGTCCACAATAAGATTTGACGGAGACATGAAGAAACTTTAAAATATTTATTTTAAGTAGCGTGCTCTAAAATGCAGTATACGTGCTACAACAAGCATAAGAATGCACATCACCAATATCGTTAGCATTGCAGTAAGGCCATATATCATGAAGGGAGACGTCATTATACATAGAGTATGGAGAAAGGACTACAGTGCCTATGCTTTCTCCCCTTGGTAAGACAAAGTATTATTATATAATCGAAGATCTCTGGGCTTTGTCAGCAGACCCCATACCTCAGGCCATAGATCGTATTTCTACATCACAGGTGCGTGTTGCTCTTCTCCCTGGAAGGGTCCCACTCCAAGTATGTGTTTCCTAAGCCTGCATCCCCATAAAATCAAAGTAAGAGTCTCCAGCAAAAACAGCTGCATTGGTATGTTTTGTCTAGGTGTTAGGGCCTGACCAGAACAGAATAACAAGGGGCAGTGTTTATCACAATGTTCAGACTAAACTTCAAGAACTGGTAGAGGGCGAGCACAGCAGAGAGTTCTCATGTGAAAGGCATAAACAGAGTCTTGCAAAAATAAAGACATGTAGTACTGTGTGCAAAAGCAGCATCATGGCTACCGGGCTCATGCTAACTTAAAGATGTCAACAATGTTCCTAGCGACCACGTGACAACCATTATTTATTGCAAATAGATTGATTAATTTTAAAGATGCTTTTAACTTGGTATGTAATCTAAATACTGTGGAAGTTTGCTTTGCAGTAGCAAAATTTATCATATGTGCAATAAATGAAGGAAGGAAAACTTTTACCCACCTAGAGAACTTGCTGCATGAGAGAGCTTAATTGTAAATCTAATTAGTAACCTTTGATTAGGATATAATTATGACAAGATGCCTGGATATTTCAAAAGTATTTTATTTTATGTTGGCATTTTATTGTCAGAGAATTAGAACATAAATAAGAATTGATATAATTGTATGATATTTGTGTCTTTTATAAATGTCTATTCGAATAAAGGTTATTTTGAATTGAACTGGCGTCCTACTATGGTGCTCGTATCCTGCAATGTGAATGCCGCAGATAAACCTCAACACTCACTCACTTTTACTGTCAAACTAAGTAATTGAAATGAGATTCTGGAAGAAGCAGGCAGCTGTCCAGGAAAGTGCTTTTGATGGGGTGTGCAAGACATTGTAGAAAGCCAGGAAGTGATCATATTGCAATTGATAGCAGGATACATTTTGTTATTTTGTTCCTAAAAATGAATGAGGAAATCGTGTGCAGCCTGTAGGAGGACTGTTTTATATTTTATCTCAAAGGAGTTTCTAAATTTATCTCACCATTTGAGTATATCACTTTACAGTCTTTCTCATAGTCTCTAAGTTGAGCGAGGTGTATCAGTCAGATTTAGATTTATTTCCATACCCATTGAAACATGTAATATTTACCATTGATATTACTAGATGTGTATTGAAGAAACATGAATAATACATGTTTTTAACTCTTACTAAGCATATAAAAAAATCACAAAGAGCCTTTTGTAAAAAGATCCTCTTAATCTGATAAGGCTATGTACAGTATGGTGCAGAGACAACTATGAACATCAGTCTATGATCTGATATAATTGCTTATGTTGTTCTCTATCCGGGAACTCTGTATGTACATAATTTTTCTGCCTGTATGGTGTGTCAGGTGGTGACGAACAGTACAAAATGGCTACATGTCCCCCCATTTAAATTAGGCAGGCGAACATATAGACAAACCTCTGCTGGCCATCTCTCTATTCGGCCTTTTGAGAATTTTGAGCATAACAGAGATGGAGTAGTCTTGGTCGTCGTCAAACTATGGTCCCCCAGCATCGAGATGCTGCAGATGTACCAATAAGTTGACAGGTAGGGAACTCTGTCACCATTTTGATGGTGCTCCTCCAAATTGGCCCCTAGATGATGTTTATTGAAAGGGGTCATTCCTTGCTCTCAAACCAGTGGCTTAGGAGGCTGGCTTATCCAGAATTCTTTTTGTGTGTCTCATTTAGAAGAAGATTAGATTTAGAGTTACCCTGTTTTTAAAGGAATAGAAATTATGTGAAGTCCAGTGAAACTACATTACTCAACAATCTTTCCAATGTAGTGCTGGCAAATGATTGTACACTTTGATGTGAACCATAAAAAGGAACATAATGGGAGAACTACATTTACCTATAGCATCTCCCCCTAACCTGTGTACTGATGTCACACATCCAGTGACCTGCATGCTGACCATGTCTGGTTACGTGATGCAGACACAAGGCAGACATAGGGGAGCAATATTCTCCATGACACAAGTTCAAGGAAACAATATCAGGAGAGAGTATGGATGGCCGACCAGAGGAATGTTGTAAGATATGGGTAACACCATGAAGAAGAGGTCAGGAGCCAAGGCTAGATGTATGCTTTATTCAGTTACAGGTAACAGAGACCCCATCCAGCACCAACGCCTCGCAACTGTCAACTGACAAGTTGCCAACCTCCCTAGGCACCCCCTGGTTCCACGATCCAGGGTTAGTCACATAGGAACAGGGAGCTACATTCCAAGCAGAGAACCAAGACACTGCATCACCTCCCCCTCAATAATAATGAAGAACCAGAAAACATAGCAAAAACTAGATAATAGAAGACCAAAACGCACAGCTACCATCAGCAGCACTGCACGAAAGATGTAGCTATTTGACATAATACGGCATCTGTATGTTCATTCACAACAGTAGGTTGACATCTAACCAATCTGTTTAAGTTCCATACCCTGTGATCACTAGTCTTGATTGCATTCTTGAAAACCTTTATCACCTTGAATGGTTTGCTGAACTTCGAGTTCCCTTTACCCAAGTGAGGAGATATGATCTTTACCCAATCTCTCACTGACACCACTGTGTTCTTGACAGCTCTTTGCTCATCAATTCATCTCGTCCTCTTTTCCATGACCACTCTTTCTTTCTCTCCAACCTTTTGCATGGCCAACATAGCAGTCAACCAAAGATCTTTTGTCAAGGACCCACAAGGGACAAACTTCTGTGGTCACCACCCTTTTCTTGAACAAGTGAAAAGGAGAGAATCCTGTAGAAGAATGCGGGGTAAACCTGTACTCCTTCACTTTTTTCCTCATGGCTACCTCACAGCTTGCAACAGCCTGTTGTATGGTCTCCTTCAACACCTTTACAAATCTCTCAACCATACAATTGATTTAAGGATGGTAAAGAGCTGCCTTCCTGTGCTTGATCCTCCTGCTATGCAAAAACTCCTCAACCAAATTGTACACCATTGTCCGAGAGTAAGGATAACGGAAAACCCTCCCTCTCGAAGAGACCATCCAAAAATTCAATGACCAGCGTAGACTCAACAGAGCTCACCTCCTTAATCTCTGGCCATGCAGACTAGGATATCCCAATCTCAAGTGTTCAGTCTCACCGGACCTCAAATACAGTGGCAATATCCAACCAAGGCTTTTTAAACTATTCCCTCAGCACCGTAGGTTGTATCCTACATTTTAAGATTTTATTGCTGCACGCACACTCTGCACAGTGCCTAACCTCCCTCTCAACACAGACGTCCATGGCTGGCCATCAATATGCTTCCCTAATCCTTTCTTTGGTTTTGACAATTCCCATATGACTAGCATGAGCGCTCTTGAGCAACCGTTCCCCTAGAGCGTGAGGGGGAACCAATTTGCTGCCCCTCAAGAGGTGACCATCAACAACTGCTAGTTCCCCTTTCACTTGCCAAAAGCCCTTTAAGTCCTGACACCAATCCTTCTCCTTACCCCATCTTTCCAAAATCATTGCCTCCACTTTTTGCAAAACTTCGTCCTTTGCTAAAAGATCTCTCCATTCAGCTTCAGAAACAAATTCATCACTAATCAGGCACAGATCAATGTTCTCCTCAAACTCTTCTTCACCCAACCATGCACCCTCTTGAGACACCTCATCATGCACATCACCCAACCTAGACAAACAGCCAAAGTGTTACTGGCCCCAGGCACATAAGAGACCACAAAATCAAATTCTTCCAATGCTACCCCACACATCCGTATGCAGTGGGAGGCAAAATCAATCCCGGAATAGTTACACTCTGCACCCCTCAAGGGTCTCGACATAAACAAAATTATTTTCTTTTCACCTTCGGACTTCTGTAGCAGCACCACACCTAATCCCTTACAGCTGGCATCCGTCATAAAATAAGATTATTTATTTGGGTCAAAACTGCCTAGATCTTGCGCTTTGCTCAAACACCTTTTCAGGTTGAGAAATGTATCATCACAAGCTTTAGAGCATACAAACTCGTGGCCTTCTTTAGGAGATCCATTAAATGACCAGTCACACCAGAAAAGTTGGGTCTGAACTTGTGATAAAATTCTGTCATCCCCAAGAACTTCACCAGCTCGTCCTTGTTCTGGGGGACCCTACGCTTGCAAATGGTGCTACCTAAAGAAGGCTTGGTCTTAATGCCATTCGCTGACACCAAATGTCCCAGGTACTCGGTCTCTGCCACGTCAAACTTACATTTATCAGCTCTCAGGGTTAATCCAGCATCACACAGTTTTTACAAGACCACTCTCAATCTCCTATTGTGCTCTTCAGAATCGACCCCAAACACCAGAACATCATCCTGGCATACTTTGACACCATCAACTCTCTTCAAAATGGTTCCATGAACCTCTGAAACACCGAAGCAGCAGAGATTAGACCGAATGTCATCCTCAAGAACCTGAAGCTGCCGTACGGTATAACAAATAGTGAAAACAGGGAAGGCTTGGGTCCTGTACTCCTCAGACTGGGCCACCCAAATCTTGAAATCACAGAGAGGTGTCAAAGGAGGTTTATTTGAATTATTCGCAATAAACCTGAGGCCACTAATTCTGAGGTTTTGGAGCATTTATTCTGCTTAGTTTTGATACTTCAAAAAGACATTCACAAATCAATTGGACGTCTTTTAAAAGGAAACAACCCATTAGTAAATCACACAATTGCAACACATTTATATGCATGATTTAGAACCATTTCTTTTGTGAGACAATATATACAACACATTCATAATACGAAAACGTTATTTGTAACAAAAATATATACTTTTCTAATATGGTGTTTCCTTTTAAAAGACATGTCTAATGGCTTTATGAATGTCTTTTTGAAGTATCAAAACTAAGCAGAATAAATGCTCAAAAACCCCATAATGGTATAAAAAAGACAGTGAGGTCTTGAGAGGTGGGGTGTAGTTTGACCTGATTACATGGCCGAGGTCAAATCAAGAGATGACAAATGCTTCGCCCCCCCCCCAAGAGAACACAACATTTCACTGATGTTGGGTAGTGGGTAGTGATCCACCACCACCGCCTTGTTGAGTTCTCTTAATTCCATGCAGAGCCTTGTCTCCCCATGGGCCTTGCGTGCCATAACAATTGGAAAAAGCCATTACGTGGCCTCAACTTCCTATATTATGCCATTGGCAATCAATTCTCCAACTCATCTGTCATACTTTCCTTTACCATAAGTGGTACACCCCAAACTTTAGCTAGCTTTGGTTCCGCACCAGGTTTGATTTTGATGTAATGCATAGAATTCTTGAGACACCCAAACTTTCTATTGAACACCTCTGGAAATTCCTTGACCCAGACTTTCCACCCTTCACCCACTTGGCTGACAGAAGGCAACTCCTTTAAACACACTGACTATCATTGGGATCCAAAAATACACGCAAATCATGTTGGTGGAACAAACTTATCAGAGAGTCCCCCTTCATGGAAACATACACTTACAGGATGATCCTTCCCTTGAAGTCAATTGTGTCCCAAAAGTAACCTAGACGGTCAATGATTTCTCCTCCATACCCCCATTGGTTTTATATCTGGTTTCATTGACTTGACTTTCTTTACCAGGTACTGATAAAAAAACATGGGAATTAATGTTACCTTAGCAACAGAGTCAAAAAGCATCTTTACTGGTGCATAATTAACCAGTACCACACCTATGGGACCTTCGCCACCACACCCCTTGACTTGATTTATGTTTACCTCCTCTAGCTCAAGTTCACCTTCATAGAGGTCCACTTCCCTGATTTTTTTCTGATCTCTACTGGGCCTGCAAGCACTCTACGTAACCCTCCGGCCAAGGCAATCCTTAAAGCTTGCCATGTGGCCAGAGTTACCACATCCGAAACATTTACCTTGGCAGATCTTGAGAAGGAAGATGTATTCTCTACCTTTGTGGGTGTTCTATTTCTGACCACCTTATCCTTTTCTACCTTCATCACACTACCCTCATTTGTTTTAGGGGCACATTCTTCGTTTCAAAACAGGCCTTTGAACGCTCATGAGAATTTTCTATAGTGAGCACCTCATGCAAAGAGGGGTTATCCTTCTGCCATAAACTGTCCCTGGCTTTGTGAATACTGCCACCCAACATTAGCTGGTCTCTGAGTCGCTCCGCTAATGATGCCCCAAAGTTGCAAGTTGAAGCTAATTTGCGCAACTCAGAGATGTATTGTTTCCCTAACTCCTCTTGCCATTTTATCCTCCTGCAGAAGTGGTACCTTTCAAGAACAGTGCTCACCTTCGACAAATAGTGTAGGTCCAACTTTTTTATACAGGTCTCAAATTCGTTTATACTGGAAGCATCACTATCTGAGAGTTCGGGAAGGTTTTCAAATATCTCTTGTACCTCCAGACCTAAAGCATGCATTAGTAAGGATGTTTTCCTCAGTACTAAGAGATGTCCTTCATACCCAAGCATAAACACTTTTTTTCCACTTCACCCAGGGCAGAACTGGTTTGCCAGGTGAGAGCCGAAAAAAGGGTGGAGCAGGAGCATTTTGAATTGCTGTAAATTATTAGAGAACCAACAGAGCCACGCAGCACACCTTCTTGCGTAATATAAGAAGTAACAACAAAATGCAGCGTCCTGAAACAGTAAGTTGTGCACATCAGCATGGTGCTAGCTGGCCTCAGCGCTTGCTGCACTAAATAAAGCAGGGTTGGATAAAACATGCGTGGCAAGGCTGTGCGCAAGGAAACAAATGACAGGTAATGCTATGTGCATCAGCGCAGAATAAGTAAATGACAGGCGAGGCAGTGTACATCAGCGCACGGAAACAGATGATAGGCAAGGCTGTGTGTGTCAGTGCAGGATAAACAAAAGACAAGCAAGGCTGTGTGCATCAGCGCTGAATAAACACATGACAGACGAAACGGTGGCATCAGCGCACAACGTGAACTTCACTTGGCCCGATCAAAGACGGCCGCCCCTATGTTTCACGCAGAATGGAAAGGGGCGACCACTCGGTCCCCCCGAACGTATGGTAGGGTGCCCGGATCCCCCCGGGAAACCATTTTGGGCGGGGGGCGTGTCTCGGCTGGTATGCCCGAAGCGGCGTAGCCTTTTCCCGCCCAAGAAGGGTTGTCCTAGACACCTACACCGTTGGCGACGCCCCGTAGGCTTACCAGAGGAGGGTACACGCCCTCCCGAAGAAGAATAAAAGGAGCAACAATCCGAAGAAGCATCCTCTTGTTCCTGTGCTTGGAAGCTGCACCCTCTCGTTGCACGTGAGCCCTCGACGGGACAAGGAGCAATTTTGAGAACTTGTAATTTTTGTTCTTCTCTTTCAGCGTCTCCCACCTTTGGATCCAGGACCTTGTTGCGCAGCAAGGACCGAATATCCCACAACGATGCCTGGCAAGAGGCCCGGAAAGAAGGCAGGGACTGAACAGATGCTTCGCATGTTGATGAAGGATATGGCGAGCATGAAAAAACAGATGGTGGCAATGAATAATACGGGCAGACCGAAGAAAGTCATCGGGCCAGCATTGCCGGGAGTAGTCCCCGCTGGGAGAGGTAAAAGGGCTAGGAATAGGGCGGCAGGGGGGGAGGCCCCGGTTCCCGAGTCACCCCCGACAAGCCCGGTTAGTCCGATGGAGGCCCCGGTCCCGATGCCGGACGCGGGCCAACCGATCCCTGTTGTAGTTACCCCCACTAATGGGGAGGACATGCCTCCGGAATTGGCCGCCCAGTTAGCCGCATGGCTCAGCAAAAGTACCGAGGGTACGGCGGCGCCAGGAGACACGGCCGAGGAGGCCAGGTTACTAATGAAACAGTTGCGGCAATCGCGAGATGCCGCAAAGGCGAATCTCCCTCTTGTCCCCTCACAGGTTCCTCCAGAACGACCGGCGACTGGCGTTGGAAAAACCGCGGGACCAGCGTTGGATTCGGGTAAGCAGCCATTGCCAATGGCAGGGGAAGGGGTGTTGCCTTCAAGAAGGGAAAAAGTGGTCCAACATATTCCGCTGGCCACGAAGGAATTGATTTGGGCTGATAAGTATGTGAATATGTTTTCTCTCCTGACTGATCATCACGAGGTGGAGTATGTTAAATCTCAGAAGGATTTATGGCACCCGAGTGTGTGGCGTGCGAAAATGGCGGGTTTCAGGGTTGATGAGACAATCTCAAATTGGGCCAGGGCATTTGCAATGTTTACTGCGGTCATGGGGGAACGTAGGCCCGAGGTTTTGTCTGAATTAGCCTGCTATCAGACACGTATAATGGAGTTCTATGACACGTATGAGGGTGATGTATGGATGGGTTATGATAGTAAGTTTCGTAAGGCCAAGGAGCACGATTCATCTCTGACGTGGGATTGTCTCGACTCCATATCTTGGCAGAAGCAGCTCCTGCCGGGCGCGACGAAGTCGTCTTCGCTTGGCGGGAATGGGTCGGCGCCCTCCCGCCATCAATCGGCGGCGCCCTTTCGGACAGGCCCCGCAGTTGACCACCAACCGAGGAACGGTGGGAATGGGGGTAGAAAAGGCGTTTGTTGGAACTTTAACAGAGGCAAGTGCACAAGGCCACAAGGGACATGTAAGTTCAGGCATGAGTGTGCGGGGTGCGGACACTCTTCACACCCCGAGACTTCGTGCAGAGCCAAAAATGGTGACACAGGGGGTAAGGGAGGGGCCAAACAGGTCTAATGTCGACCACGGGGCTTCGCTACCTACCCCCGTAGATATCATGGCAATGATCCCCTGGCTAAATGAATACCCTGATCATGTCTCCGCCGGGGTGTTGCGGGACGGTTTCTCGTATGGTTTCCACATCCCGGTGGGGGATTTTCGGGGGGAAGCACTGTGTAAAAACCAACTGTCGGTCCAGCAGAATACGGCCGTGGTGGAAACTAAGATTGCAAAGGAGGTTGCCCGTGGCCGGGTGGCCGGCCCATATAGGCAACCGCCAGTTGCTAATTTTGTATGTTCACCGTTGGGAGTAGTCCCCAAGAAGGACCCGGGTGAGTTTAGGTTAATTCACAACTTGTCGGCTCCTAGGGGTCTTTCTGTGAACGATGCGATTGACCCAGGAGTTTGTTCGGTACGGTACGCATCCTTTGATGAGGCCGTCACCATGTTGAATCGCCTGGGGCCCGGAGCGCTGATGGCTAAATCAGATATTGAATCTGCGTTCCGGTTGCTCCCGGTACACCCTCAGGATCAGCGTCTGTTAAGTTTTCTGTTCCAAGGACGCTACTATATGGATAGATGTATGCCAATGGGTTGCTCCATCTCTTGTGCGTATTTTGAGCAATTCAGTTGTTTTCTGCAATGGGCGTTTACCAGAGCTACGGGCTATACACAGGTTATGCATTACCTAGATGATTTTTTGTTCTTGGGGCCAGCCGGTGACACGGAATGTGCACAGGCTTTGTTGGAATTTTGCAATCTCATGAAACGGTTCGGCGTGCCATTGGCACCAGGGAAAACGGTGGGACCATCTACCTCACTCGAGTTTCTTGGAATTGAGCTCGATTCAGTGGAGGGATGCTTCCGTTTGCCCAGGGACAAAGTAATGAAATTCAGGGCTTCTCTGGAATTGTGCATTAGCAAAGAAAAAGTAACTCTCCATCAGTTGCAACAAGCAGTGGGCCAGCTTAACTTTGCCCTTAGAGTAATACCAATGGCCCGGCCCTTTTCCCGCTCTATTGCCCAAGCCATGGTCGGTCTCAAAGAAGGACACCATCGCACGAGACTGTCTGCAGAGGTTCGCCAGGATATGCGCATATGGTTGGCATTTCTGGCGGATTTCAACGGTCGAGTGGTGTGGAGCAAGCCACCAGCATCCTCGGACGAGCTGGGTTTGTGGACCGATTCGGCGGGGAGCGTTGGATTTGGCGCCATTTTTGGTAATCGATGGTCGGCGCAAACATGGCCGGCGTGGTGGCACACCAGTGGGCTCCTTGAGTTGTTCCCCATTTTTGTGGCTTTGAAGGCATGGCCGGATGAGTTTCGTGATCGCTCGGTGGTGTTTTGGTCCGACAACATGACCGTAGTTGAATGCATAAATAACCAGGCAGCACGCTGCAAGTGGATATTGAGATTATTGAAGGAAATTGTACTACTTTGCATGAGACTGAACGTGCAGTTTAGGGCGAGGCACGTGCCGGGTGTGCTGAATCATGCGGCTGATGCGCTCTCTCGTTCCCACATGCAGGCCTTCAGGGGTTATCTACCCTCCGCGGACCTAGTGGCGGCACCATTCCCCGAAGCTCTCTGGTTGCTCGGTGCCCCGGATTACAGGACCTCGTGGGAGCAAGCCTAGCCCCCAGGACAAGGAAAGCGTACGAAGGAGCGTTTCGTTCCTATTGTGCATTTTTGGGTCCAGCAGGAGGGAATAACTGGGGACAGGAGGAGTATGTCCTGAAGTTTTTAGTAGCACTCCATAAGGCAGGCCGATCAGCAGCGACGGCTAATACGCACCGGGCCGCCATTGCATTCATGGCGCAGGCGCATGGCATCAAGGACCCCACATCGTCCTTTTTAGTAAAAAAGGCACTGCATGGGTGGCAACGCCTCGAGGGTCATAGAGTAGACGAAAGGCGCCCTATTGGGTTAAAAATGTTGTCCCTGTTGATGTCGGTACTCCCCGCGATATGTTCCTCCCAGTCCGAGGCAGCGCTATTTCGGGCCGCTTTCGCATTAGCATTCCATGGGGCTATGCGAGTGAGCGAGCTGGTAGCAAAAAATAAGAAGGATATGGGGGGAGGTCTGTGTCGAGAACACATCCTGATCAAGGGTGATTCAATGGTGATCACGATAGCCAGGTCTAAAACCGATCAGGGTGCGATGGGGGACAGAATTGTTGTTCAGCGCATGCGAGGGTACCCCATGTGCCCAGTACAATGCGTTGAGGAATATTTAGCGCAAAGGGCGGTAGCATGGGGGGGAAGCTTGCTGAGACACACTGACGCCACCCCACTGACAAGGTTTCAGTTTCAGCGGGTGTTAACTATGGCAATCGCGGCAGCGGGTTTGGACCCGGGCGATTTTGGGACCCATTCCTTTAGGATAGGGGCTGCTACAGAAGCTACAGCCAGGGGTCAGAGTGTGGAAATGGTGAAACAACTGGGACGATGGTCCTCGAACTGCTATAAAAGGTATGTGCGGTTGCACATGTTGTGAAGCCAATGTCATGCACTCACGCTTCTTGTTTTTGTTTGGTTTACAGTTTCGCGAGCATGCGATGCGGGGCGGACTGTACAGTCGACCCGACACCTGGGGATCAGCGGTCAAAGACCAACGGCTGAGGAGAGAGTGGTGTGGGTCGTGGGCCACTCATACGTGAGGCGTGCCGGGGACGTATTCAAAGCAGGTGACATGATTCACGCAGCTGGGGAATACGGGTACAGGGTGACCTTCCACGGAAGGGGCGGGCTCTGTATTGACCAGTTTCAATGTTTTGTGGAGGGACTGTTAGGTCGGACAAGGTCACCGCCGTCTATAATCATAGTACACCTGGGAGGCAATGATTTGGTGACGCTCGGTCGGCGGGTACTCCTCGAGCAGGTTCTACCCACTGTTAGCTGGTTGGCGAGAAGGATCCCGGGGTGCACGATAGCATGGTCGCACATTATTCCCAGAAAGGTGTGGCGGGGGCCCTCTCTGTGTCAGCTTTGAATCATTCAGTAAAGAAAGTCAATAACAAGCTTGGTAGGTTGTTTCGTTCGGAACAGTTGCACAGTATTCCGCATGGATGTATTCGGGGGGATCACATGTATCTCGAAGATGGGGTCCATTTGTCCCGGGAGGGGAAAGTCTTACTCATAGGAGACTTCATAGCATGGTTAAGGGGTTTTTAAAGCATGACCTTTAGTAGGAGTTTGTGGGGGGGCCGGATAGCTGGTCAACTATCCGGCCTGTGGCGGTAAGGTCATGATCGGTGAGCAGTAATTTCAAGGTCCCTAGAGGAGGGGCGCCACCCATTATGGATGGGAGCGCCCGGGGGGAGGCTGCCATTGGCCCCTCACACGGGGAGGCGGCACCCACTAAGTATGGGGTTGCCGAAGGGAAGGCGGTCATAGGCCCCTCCCAGGGGAGGAGGCGGCTCGATGCCCCTCCTAGGAATTTCCCGGGGCCAGGATATCCGCGACGGCGGATGTGATGTACAGTGTGGGGTGGGAGGGGGGTCCACGCTACCTTCTAGACACCTCACACGAGTCCTCGGACGACCACTAAGATGGCGTCGAGTTAAATAAAGGGCCCCCGCTAAGACAAGGGAAATTGGAAGTTGGCACAGAGGTACAGTCCTCTGTGCGACCGCCCCTCACACCGTGAGAGGGGAGTTCTGGTAGTAGGGATCTGACACCGGTTAAGACCTTGCCGTTGGCCCGTAATGTTAGGATGTACAATTTTTATTTAGAAAGTATGCATTTGCAGGATGTTTAGACTCGGCTAGGAGAACCTTTGTATTAGAGATTTGTTAAGGTTAGCCAATAAACGTGTCTGCATCGGAATGTTATAAATGAAAATTGTACATGATATGAAAAGTTTATTTTAATGTTTTAATTTTGTTTCATATTTTAATAAATGCGGCCGGGAGGGTAACTCCCTCCCGCCTTCCAAAAGTTCAGAACTGCGTCCGTCTTCCCATCCTTGGGGATTGTGTTGGGAGGGGGTGACAGGCATCCCGGCCATATTGGAGCAGCATCACACGCGGCGTGCGCTAACATGCTTGGGGCTGTGCGTGGCTGATCCGTGGTGTCGAGCGCGCGGACCCGAAATTTGGACATCAAACAGGGGAAATAGCAACCAGGGCACTCCAGGAGACTGCTCACCGCCCATCAACTCTTGTTCCCCTGCGCTGCCGCTGGCAGAGTTGGATGAAGGAGGTACATTTTGATGTGTAGGGGTCTCCTCTTGACGCATGGATTTCTTCCTGCTTCCGATCATCGCCAAATGTAAGATCAGGGTGACACCAGGAAGAAGAGGACAGGAGCCCAGGGTTAGGATGATGTAGGCTTTATTCAGTAATAGGTAACGTAGACCCCAGCCAGCACGAACGCCTTGAAACTGTCAACTGGTGAGTTGCCAACCTCCCTAGGCAACCCCCAGGTTTCGCATTCCAGGGTTAGTCACAGAGGAACAGGGAGCTATAATCCAGCAGAGAACCAAGAAACTACAAATGTCTATTGACCGATTACTTTTTAAGAAACCTAGGACATAGAATCTAACCTCTAATTATTGACCACTTTACGAAATTAAAATGAGAAGTAGCTTACTATATAGAAAATACATAGGCACTTTCATGTGACACCTCATGTGTACCACTGAAGGGCATTCACCTGTTTGACGTTTAATTCGGCAAAGTGAAACAATAAATCTCCTATTATTCGTGTGTGTATGTGAAGCACAATAAAAGACATATGTCTGCTGGACTGAGTGGACTAACAAAGTGTTATGTAATTGAGTGCTGCAGGAGTACAATTATCGTTTTACCCTGTACACCTCACTACATCACACTTAGAAGACATTGATGGTGATATTTTGCTCAACTAGGTCTGCTAAGAATGCCCCAGAAGTATTAGGCTAGGAATGGGTCGATAGAATTGTCGATTTAATGTGATGAGGAAGATTTCATAATCGCTCTCACACATTTAAACCTTGTACTCGTGAAATATAATACCAATAACATTTGAAAATTGGGTTATCTGAAACAATATCATTAAAAGGGAATACAATTACTGTAGGAAATTGGGTTACTGGTTGAGGGGGTGAAACCCTGCTCATGCAGCAACTAAAATTATCCAGGGTAAAACAGAAGCAACCCCAAATTAACCTGTGCTTAACTCTCTGGTTGCTTGGCACAAAAGCAGCCAGCCTAAATTTAGAGGCAGTGTGTCAAGTATTTATGCATCACATAAGCAGAAACAAGGTGAAAACATACTACCAGAAAAATCCAACACCAGTTTAGACAAATGGAGAACATTTTTATAAATTATATGACACCAAAATAACAAAAATCAAATTAGTAGATCTTTCAAAATGCAACAAGATTTTTCTATTGCATGATTAATAAAAACCTTCGCAATCCAGCATATGTAGAATAGTAAAAAACGCTCAAAACAAACAAGTGTGCGAAATTTAAATATACAGACTTATATAAGGAAATAAAAGAACATTTTAACTTAAGCTTGTTCAAAACATACTAACCTCATACAGTGAAAGTGCTATTATGTGATTATTGTGATATGCAAATATAACCAGGGAAGAGCAAAAGCCTTAAGAGCGTAAGATAAATACCAATAAAATCACATAGTGTGAAGAAGTTCGTCAGAGCCCACCTACAAACAGATTATTTTCAACCTTCAATCTTATACAGTTTCAACATGTGGAAAAACATTGACAAAAAGCCTGATGTTCAAAATTGTATTTTGTGGACTCAGAGCTCAGACGGTTAAACTGCTGTTGAAGCAGCTGTTACCATTCGTTAGCAATATGGGGCACAGACGTAATATGGAGCAGGGCTCTCTGCTCTTTCTTACAGAGTCTGCATTTTGTCTCTGACAGCTGAGATTGCCACTTCGGGAGATAGTCCAATCTAGGAAAAGCCCCAAAACGGACTGCAACATTTCATTTTTTCATATGTCTTTAGTAGTTCTCTCTCGGGTGAGGCTGCTTCTCCAGGTAATTATATGAAGATAAAACCATCCAGGCATGGGACCACCGAGACAAAGTTTATTTTTCAGCAGTTGTGCCCAGGACCCTGGTGCGTACATTCTCCACTTTCCTGAACTTATTCTTGCTTACCCCCAAACTCCATACCTCATGGAGGTGTACATCATCCAGACATACATCCATACATCGAGCATGGGCAACTTTACCTCTAGCATTCATTAACTCGTTTCATAATATACAGTTGAGTGTTTCAGGTTGTGCTGACCTGATCTTATGGCACAGCTTGAGGCATGCATTTTTCCTGTACACCTATTGTTGAGGGAGGCCACATTCTAAATATGCGAATTTTGGGAGGTGTAGGTCGCCTTTATATATTTTTATTATCAAAGTGTCTAGCAGCATGGCATCTTCACACAGCTTAATTTCATTACCATATGAAAGAACCAGTAGACCCTTTGCCTGCAAAACCTGCAGGATTGGGTCTATGCTGGGATCCCACTGTTTTTTCCTAGAATTTATAGGGCGGCCTGAAGGGCCTGCGCCTTATTTTGTATTGAGGCCATTTGCTTCCGATATGACTCTTTTGCGTCTAGCCAAACCCCAAAGCATTTGTATTGAAGCATCTGTTCGATGTTGGCTCCGCGCATTTGCCACATGCCTGATTTGTTTTCATCCCATGCTGTTAGCTTCTCCCAGAGTCGATTTTTTGAGAGTCAGTCGAAAGCTGCCTTGAAGTCAATGAAGCAAGTGAACAGAGGTGAATGCACCTGAATCACGCCACCTTTTAACATGGAAATAACCATTAGGCTCAATAGGCGGCCCTCTTTGGCAGAATACTGTTTGATTTAGAGGAATGATCCTTTGATTAATGGCCCAGTGCTCAAGGTCGTTTTAAAAGTAGGGTTGCATAATATGTGGCTTCAATGTCAATCAGAGGGATCAAATGATAGGTATTTGATTTTTTTGAGTTCCCACTTTTGCGAATTGATTGAATTATTGAAACATTCCAAGACTCAGGAAGTTCTTCTACCTGCTGGATATGTCTATAGAGTACAGTGAGCCTATTGGCCCGTAACTTGTTTTTTTTTTCTTTTTAAAGTGCCCGCCGTAACCCAATTGGGCATGGTGCACAGTTGGCACATGATTTGGCAATAACTTTCTCAATGTGTTAACTAGAAAACCCAATATGCTGTGTGGCCTGCTGGCTAGAGACTGTTGATCTGCCAATGATGTTGTTGTACATGGTATTATTTTGTACTATTGAGTGTCTACTAATCGCTGTGCCGGCTGAGAAGTAACTACTGCAGCTTGTTATTATGCCTGATCATATGTTTTGCAGGTCGGCTCCTGCTGTTTATTGTGCTAGCTGTGGTACAGTCTTGTATGGTTTCACTTCGGTTGTGTTGTAGTCTTACTCACCTTGTTGCACTCTCCCTACGGTGTCTCTCTGCTTTGCTGCTCAGCGTGTGATGAGGTCATGCGGAATGTTGGAGTGTGTTTGATGTGGTGAGAGTCAGTTGGTCTGGATGGGCTGAGCAGCCAGGAGTGCTGCTCCTGGTGGGGCAACTTAAGGGGCATCTAATGGCACTTATTGAACTTACCATCTTCCTGTAACTTAAGAATAAATATACTTGTGTATCTACAAGACCCTGACTGCGCATCTTTCATCATTACAATACTGGCGACGAAGGTGGGATATCATCAAACTCATTGTTTTCTGGAGTGGTGGTTGGTAAGTGTGTGTGGTGTTTCTTTTGACTCTGGTGGAGTGTCCCTTATTCAGTTGTACGTGTGTGTCATGGGTTTAAAGGTTTTCCTAAATTTAGTTTGTCGTGGGTTTTAGTAATCCATATTTTGTTTTCCTTGGATTTAGTTTCCCAAAATCTGTTTGCCTTAGGTATAAAGAAACCTTTCAGATGTTTGCCATGGTCATGGCGATTTGCATAATTTTGTTTTCCTTTGGGTGTAGTAATTCCCAAAATATTTGTTTGCCTTGGGTTTTTGTTTTTCCCATAATATGTTTTCCTTTGGGTGTAGGAATACCCAAAATATGTTGCCCATAATATGCTTATCTTGAGTTCAAGTGACTCATAAATCGTTTGCTTTGAGTTAGAATAACTCATGATGTGTTTCCCTTGAGTTCTAAGTACTCATTATTGGTTAAGTTTTGGATTTGCAGTTACCCATAGTTTTTTTTATGGGTGTTGGACCTGTCATGTGGCGTTTTAGGTACACCGTGTGGTGAGTTGTTTTTGGAAACGCAGTATGTAGTTTTTGATTGTATCTTTTTGACTTGCATTCCTTGTTTTCCTTGTTTTTATCAGAGAGTAGGGTGTATTATATGTTTCTGTAGTGCATCCTCTTTTCTGCCATGTGTGTTTTACCATCTCTATGCATTTTTGAGTAAGGGGGTAGGATGTGTGGTATGTGCGCTATCAAGGGGGTAGGATGAGATGTGTGGTATGTTTTATTTCATGCATCTTTCTTTCCTCTCATTTGTTGTTCCACTACACTACTTCCTTACGTTTGACTGTTATGGTTTCTTTTGCTTTAACGTGTGTCTAACATCTTCACACTTTCTCTTTGTTTTTCATTATTATAATGGGGGAGATGTGTTGTAGTCTTACTCTACTTGTTGCACTCTCCCTACTGTGCCTCTCTGCTTTGCTGTTCAGCGTGTGATGAGGTCATGCAGAATGTTGGAGTGTGTTTGATGTGGTGAGAGTCAGTTGGTCTGGATGGGCTGAGCAGCCAGGAGTGCTGCTCCTGGTGGGGCAACTTAAGGGGCATCTAATGGCACTTATTGAACTTACCATCTTCCTGTAACTTAAGAATAAATATACTTGTGTATCTACAAGACCCTGACTGCGTATCTTTCATCATTACAATAGGTTGTTAATACTCTTGTCCAAACTGCATCACTTCGATATTACATAATTTAACCAACCGACTGATCCTCAGGGACTGAGAAATGATTTGTTGAAATGGTTACTCTGGTCTGCTGGCTGAAGTTTCTATTGTTGCTTTTCCATGAACCATGCTGTTTACCTGTTGCTCATGCTCCAGAAAATTGCAGCATTTTTATATCCTTACTAGTGCAGCTGAGCTTTGCCCAGTAGTCCTCATTTTTTTCCTTTTAGTATTCCCAAAGCTCCTTCTTTTGTTTACTCCTCTGGTACTTTACTGCCACTTTCAATATGTGGCATTGTGGTGTGCCTCTTAACTTCTGCATTAGTTTGTTCGCAATCTTTTTGGAATTTCTCACCTTTGGCTGCATCCATTGGTCTGTCAGGGCTGTCAGAGCAATGCGTTTGTTGGGGATTTTACTTGGCTATCTCAGTGTTGCTGTGTAGCATTTTAGGATCCAAGCTTAATGTACCGATTCATGCCCTAATATAGGTACAATTCACATTGCCCTTATATAGGCATAGAAATCATAACCATATTTAGACATAGCCCATGCAGTCCAAATACAGGCATGGCTACTTCCACTCGTTCCAAAAAGCCAAAACGATTTCTTGGAAAACTCGGGTTCAGCAGTAAGAGACATCTCCTTGCTTGAATATTGATTTGTCCAAGAAATCATGGAGTTTTCAAAGAACTACCATTCCCTTGGGGTTCTTTGATGATGTTATTATGTCAGACTTTACGTCAAACTAGGCACCTTCAAGGTATAAATATGCCTACACTTGCCCTACAAACACACAGTGGTTCAGAGCAGCTCGACTATCTACTTGCCTGACGCAGCTCGCTACAGCAAGTGCCGAAGGAAGCTGACCCTCCAGCTGACACACTGATCGAGAGGCTGCATTTCTCCCGGTGAGAATCCAGCTCCAGTGTTTCCAAGCTCCCCTCGCGGGGTGTTGGGAAATCGAGTCCCAAGACAGAGATACCAGACCTCCTTCATTCTAAAACCAAGGTACGGAGCTGATTAGACCCTAAGAGATATCTTGGATAGATTCTTGGCAAAGAAAACTAAACCTATGCTACACCTCACTTACTTATTCCCTCGTACTAGACTTAGGTTAGGTAGTTGAGTACTTTTAGCCTTTGTTATTTATGTATGTATTTATCTATGGTTTAAGACACCATACAATGCTTTTACAGTATTATTCTTACTTTACAGTATCTTCTTACTGTACGCATTATACTTTGCAACCAGTATTACGATTGTAGCAGTTCACTTTACTTGCATGAGAAAGAAGACTGTTCAATAAACCCTTTTATTGAAAACGCCCATCTCTCTATTTCTCTGCACCTCTGATGAAACGAAGCATGCACGATTGACTGAGTAAAATATCTATCTATTGTTTCCACGACTCTGAAGATCAGTTTTCTTCTTGGGAAAACAAAGTTGTCATGTTTATGCGGTTGTCAGAAACTAATCCCTGCTTGTTTATTCAAGAAAGTTTCTATTGACCTCTGAGCTAGCTGGCACTCACAATTAAGTCTAATATATTCGATAGAGACCCAGTCGACCTAAGTCCTACATCAAATCTATAGGATATATTATTCCAATGCGCAGAGCCTATTGGGAATACAAGAACTACACTACAGTGTGACATATCAAATAAGATCCGACCAGTTGTCTATGGGATTCTTTGGATCTGAGTTTTTTCGCACAAATGTGGTGCAGCTGTTAATGATGTCTGGGGCTATGGCTTCGAATTCCCTGGCACGCTCCGGATTGCACATGAGGGCAACACATCCTTTTGCACGTTATCAGATAATGCCTGTTCTTGGCTGGAACACAGAGGCATCACAACCCCTTCTGGTATTAGTAAGGATTCTCCTACTGAATGGAAAATACAAAGGCAGTATAAGCCCCTTAGCAGGTGTCGCACATATGGCCCAACCAAAGAACAAACTGCCAAAGAACAAACACAAGTGGCGGTGGGTGTGAGGTGGTGCAAAGCAACCCTCTCCCCCACAGGACCAGAGGAAGAGACCTGACTTGATGACTCCCCAACAGTGACTTACTTGCAAGTTGATAAATTATTAGGTGGTGGCCCACTCATTACACCGTAGACATCTGAGGAATTACTATAGGCCTCAGCTCCGAGGCTTGGTATAACTGTAGTTGCTTATGTTTTACACTTGTGATGACCACTGTCTGAGTGTGTGACATTACTGTTGATGCGATGGCTAAGGGGTGCAAACACATCTACACAGGTCCACCGCTGGTGTTGAATGACCGCCCCCACTTATCAAATACTGTTGGTATAGAATGTTAAGCTTTTATTCCTTGTGCTGCATGAAAGTGGAATGGGGGTGTTGACTCTTGAGGTAGATTCTACATTCCTGTTGCAATGGTTATTGATGCAGCAGCTACTGAGTCCTCATTATTGCTACTGACATGGAATGCGAGATGCCTAGCAGGTTACACAAAGTGATGTTGTTTCTATCAATACAAGCAAAAGGTACAGATTGCATTCCTTCAAGAGACACACTTGATCGCTGCAGACTTGGAGGTCATGCGCAAGCATTGGAGAGGCGCACTCCTAGGGACCACATACTTCAGATATGCCAGGGTGTCTCCATTTGGGTGACCCCGGGAGTATCCTTATAGGTGTTACACATCAAAGTAGACTCAGATGGATGGTATGTTGTACAGGAGGGTTTATTGGATGGTTTCCCTATGTCCCTCATATCACTGTATGCACCCAACACAAATCAGGCTCCCTTCCTACCCTCCTTGACTCCAGCACTACTGCTTAATGCATCAGCACCTGGTTATAGAAGAGGATACTTCAACTGTACCCTGGACATGGTTAATGACCTCTCCCAACCCCCTTTGAGTGGGGCACAATTGATTACCCTCACACAACATCTTCAAAGATGTGCTACCAACACTCAGGTGAAGGATGCCTGGCGCAGTCTGAACCAGGAGTCTAGAGAGTTCTCACACTGTTTGAGCTTACATGACAGACATACTAGGTTCGACCGTATTTACTGTTTAAAAGATGCCCTCACTCGAGTGAATTGAACCAAATACATTGGAGGCACCCTTTCCAACCGCTGTCCTCTACAACTGCAACTGCTTTGGGGATGGGGTAGGATGAAAATTCCTATATAGCGCCTTCCTTGGAGGCGCTCCGTGACACCGCATTCCATGCTACGCTCTCAGAAAATATTTCCTCCTATTTTCAAGAAAAGGAGGGCACAGCTTCAGGAGCCGGGGTTGAAAGTGGTGCGTTCTAGGCCGTACTTCGCGGCTATGCAATTAAAGCTCTATACAGCACCAAATTAACCCTCCGCAGGGAACTTAGCACCCATGAAGCGTACATATGTCGTTATGTTATTAACTCCAACAGACCAATTAGCCACAGCCCCACTAGCACAGGCCAGATTAGCACATAGAGATACTCTGAAGAAGCTGGGTGTCCTAGACTACAGGGAACATGTGGCCAAGAAGAATGTAGAAGGTGATAACACTGGTAGATTCCTAGTGTGGCTTCTCCGCTCTGACTCTCCTAGAAATCCGATAACAGCCATCAGGGATGAAACAGGATGCATACTTAATCCACAGGATGGTATTAATGTAACTTTTCACACATACTATGCTAATTCATACACAGCACAACAAGAGATGGACCTGGGATCGAAACAGGCCTTCCTAGATGGTTCGACTCTCCCACGTATTTTGGCCACACCACATGCAGATTTGGAAGCCCCAATCACTGAGATTTATGACGCAATCAAACAGATGGCTAGAGGTAAGACCCTGGCACGGACTGCTGGCCACTGGAGTTTTACTCCACTTATAAATCACAACTTGTCCCAAAACTGCTTAAGACTTACACAGAGGCATACACAGTGGGAGTAGTGCCCCCCCCCCACTCTCAGGGAGGTGGTATTGGTAGCTATGCCCATACCCGACAGGGATCCACTGCTCCTGGGTTCATATCACCCCTTTTCCTTATTGAACTCAGACTTAGGATTCTTAGAAAGGTACTTGCCAACCGATTGATCCCAATAGTGCAGCAGGTAGTACATCCCAAGCAAAACGGGTTCATCCCTGGCAGGAAAATTTTCCTGAACTTACGTCGACTCTTCATGTTGATGGGCTGGGCTCGAGAGACATCCCTAAACATCGAGAAAACTTTCACAACCCTAGGGTATAGTTATTTTATGGAGGTGCTTGGTAGATTCGGAATGGGGACTGCCTTCCTTAAATGGATCTCTCTCCTGTATAGCTCGCTTCTGGCCCATGTAAAAAAGGGGCGCCACATTCTCTGAGTCCTTTAATATAGGGCATGGCACCAGACAGGGAGCCTGATCTCCCTGATTATTTTCACACTCGCACTGGAGCCACTGGCTTTTGCACTTCAGCAACACGCAGTGGACTGGGGGATGCAGGCAGACAACCATTGGCATATAATGTCCATGTATGCAGATGATGCCTTGTTGTATCTACACGAAGATGCTGCAGTATTTCCAAGCCTTATGGCACTGTTGGACCAGTTCAGAAGCGCCTTCGAAATGAAGGTAAATTGGAATAAATCCCAGCTGTTCCCAATGACCTCCCTTTCACCGGACTGACAACAGCTGCTCCCGGTCAACTTGCTACTTTGGGCCTGCGATCTATTTAAATACCTGGGTATCTGAGTCTTACAATTCATACAGGCATTATTGGATAGTAATTTGGGTAAGGCCATCACCAGTGCAAGATCTTATTTATTGTTCTGAACAGCACTGCCGCTCTCCCTTATAGGCAACATAGTCATTTAAAAAAAAGCTGGTGCTCCACAGACAGTTATATTTCTACTTGGCCCTCCCAATTCTGGTGCCTTGAAAATTCTTTAAAGACTTGAGAGCACTCCTGATTGTACTAATATGGGGTAATGGGAGGCCAAAATATGACGTAGCTGGGACACTGGTCAGGGAGGATACACCTATCTATGATGCTGGAATTATTACTTGGGTCGGAGAGCGTGATCCCTAAGGGGCCAGGAATATATTTAGGCAAACAGCCCACGCATGCTGGAATACATATATAACCAAAAGGAATCCCCACCCCAATTTTTCCCTGAATTATCACTATGGGCAATGCCAGATTGCATAGTCTTGGGCTCCATACCAGAGGCCATAGCATGGATCTGGCCGTACAACATGGGGGACCTCTTCTCAGACAAAATTCTTTGCACGTTTGAGAATTTGGTTGATGATTATGGTGTCCCAGCAGGGTCTTTTCTCATCTATGCTTCGCTAACCCACCATTTACACACAGTATGGCATAGAATGCATGATGACCCAGATACATCTATACCCCTCCAGGTCATGCTCACACATGAGCCTGGTCGGCACGCTGTCACACTACTGTAAAATAGCCTACGAGTAGAAGGGGCCCTTCAATGGATGACCCTTTGGGATGAGGCATTATCCAATCAACTTAGCAACAAACAATAGACACAATGCATAGGGATCCCAAAAATGCGTATCCAAGAACACCAGACTTAAATACACTCAATTCAATTATCTTCATCATACTTATCTCACTCCCAGTAGATTGAAACGCATGTATCAGGGAGCCTCGGATTCCTATTTGCACTGCCAGTCTGATGCAGCAGACTTTATCCACATGGTATGGTTATGCCCCCAGCTGGCCCCTTGCTGGCCATGGTGTTAGAAATACTCTCTGAAGCAGTAGGCTCTACACTACATGTAGATGGCCTCCATTACCTCTTGGGGATACCTACAGGCTCCGCTGCTCGTAAGGCTACCAACAAATTATTATTTGACTTGCCTCCGATCTTGGGTAAGCACAGAATATCAATTTGCTGAAACCTATGTTGCCCACACCCATTAAATTATAGCTTTATGACCTGCGCGCTGGCATTATGATCTAATAAACGACAACACATGTTGCAGGAGCTGGCCGACCGCCTTCATCTGAACCCCCAAATTGGCAGAGGTATCTGGAAGTGGTGGAGGCTCAGCAAAAGTGAGCCTTATCCTGAATGTGCGCACGGTGCTAGCAACATTGTAGGTCCAGGTGGGGTACAAATCCAAACCTGCCTCACCCACACCATGGGCTGCCCCCTGCCCACGTCCGTTCATCCCCCCACCTGTGAGTGGTGATAGTGGGATAGATTATTTGGCTTGATCGATTGGCTGCACCCTTCCCATGTCCCGGTTGTTGCACTGTATTACAGCTTTCATCAGTCACACAATGTCTCTTCCACACTTTCAGCAGTTCATAAATCGTCTTAAAGTATTTTACTGATAGAATAATTGTAATAACTGTTACAAAGGCTTTTATGCACATGCTGCGATGCAGTCTGTGAACTATGTACTCTGTATGAAACAGATTTCCTTCAGCAGACAAGTATATGGATCACAACTGTATTACTTGATCTTAACAAATGTATTCAGTGCTGCCATATATGATGTTACTTAAAATGCAGATCATTTTTCAACAACAACAAAAGTGTATCAGGTGATCCAGCCAGGAGGAGCTTAAGGCAGCAATATCATCTAAATAAGCTGCACTGTAGGAGTCCAAGCCAGCAAGGATTTTATTCGCCAACCTTTAAAAAGTGGCAGGTGTATTGTTTAGTCCAAACGATATCACAGTAAACTGATAATGCCCATCTGGGGTTGAAAATGGAGATCTCTCTTTTGCTCCTGGAGTCAGACCTATCGGCCAGTACTCAGATGGGATATCAAAGGTACTCAGATATTTGACTTCTCCCAACCTGTCAATTATTTTATCTGCCCTTGGAACTGTGTGTGCATTGGATTTGGTCACTGCATTGATGCTACTCAACAAAAAGGCCTGGTTGCGACTGACACACAATAAACTTATGTGTTCCTAATCCATTGGGTATCAAATACACCTCCTGGGTTTGGCTATGCTTATATTATTTAGTCATATCTCCCATGTGTGTACAATTATTTGAAAAAAAAACATCCAACTACAAATGCATCCCAATTGCCCTAAAAATTGGGAATGATACTGGTACATTGGTCATGAGAAATGTGAAAAAATGTGAGATGGGTCAGAGAGTGCCTCACCTAAGCATTGTCCACAGAGCTGCTGGTATTACTCAACAATGTGCTCACTTTGTCATGTTTGGCACTTTCATGACAAGAAACAAATAAATGTGACCTAACACAAAGAAATGTGAAAATGTAACCCATAAATGAGAAAGGTATAACAAATGATGATGTAAACTATCTAATATCTATAACCCATTACGTGTTAACACCCAATTAAACAAGCATTTGCAATGCAATAGGTCTCACATTAATTACGTTTGAGCTATTGGCATTGCTAAATAATGTGACACCAATTGCAACAAAAGTCTATAAATTGCAGGCCAAAAAAAGTGTATTTATTTTTGTAGCAATGGTGACATGCTGCACTTTAGATGAATATGTTTAAAAGTAAAGTGCGCCATACTGCGATTGCTACAATAGGTAATTGTGGATGAGTTAATGATTGATGCGTGCACTGATGGCTGGTGGTGTGTGTGCCTGTAGAAATTGTGCACTGATGGCTGGTGGTGTGTGTGCTTGGTGGAAGTGTGCACTGCCGGCTGGTGGTGTGTGTGCCTGGTGGAAGCGTGCACTGATGTCTGGTGGTGTGTGTGCCTGGTGGAAGTGTGCAATGACGGCTGGTGGTGTGTGTGCCTGGTGAAAGTGTGCACTGAAGTCCGGTGGTGTGTGCCTGGTGGAAGCATGCATTGACGGCTCGTGGTGTTTGTGCCCAGTGAAAGCGTGCACTGACGACTGATGGTGTCTGTGCCTGGTGAAAGTGTGCACTGATGGCCGGTGGTGTGTATGCCTGGTGAAAGCATGCACTGATGGCTGGTGGTGTGTTTGTGCCTGTTGCAAGTGTGCACTGACGGCTGGGGGTGTGTGTCCCTGGGGAAAGTGTGCACTGATGGCTGATGGTATGTGTGCCTGGTGAAAGTGTGCACTGATGGCTGGTGGTGTTTGTGTGCCTTGTGAAAGTGTGCACTGAGGGCTGGTGCTGTGTGCCTGGTGGAAGCGTGCAATGATGGCTGGTGGTGTGTGTGCCAGGTGAAAGCGTGCACTGATGGCTGATGGTGTGTGTGCCTGGTGAAAGCGTGCACCGACGACTGGTGGTGTGTGTGTGCCGGGTGAAAGCATTCACTGGAGGCTGGTGCTGTGTGCCTGGTGGAAGCGTGCACTGACAGCTGGTGGTGTTTGTGTCCAGTGAAAGCGTGCACTGACGACTGATGGTGTGTGTGCCTGGTGAAAGTGTGCACTGATGGTGGTTGGTGTTTGTACCTGGTGAAAGGTGCACTGACGGCTGGTGGTGTTTGTGTCCATTGAAAGTGTGCACTGACGACAGATGGTGTGTGCGCCTGGTGAAAGTGTGCATTTACGGCTGGTGGTGTGTATGCTTGGTGGAAGCGTGCACTGACATCTGGTGATGTGTGTGCGTGGGTATCTCTGCCCTCAATTGGCGAAGAAATGCAGGTTCATACTTTGGCATTTCCTCTCTATAAAGATACCACGTATTTCTTCGATGTTGTGTTGCCTGTACTTTGGAGGAAGTTAAGGAAATGACCCTAGGTACCTTCTCAAAATCCGTATTTTCATTAGTTTTCCTATCCCACAAGAAGCCACAGCGGACACTGGAGAGAAAGTGGGACAGACCAGCATTTGAAAGTGATCAGCGAAAGTACGGCAGGATCCTTATCTAGAAGGGAAGCTCGGCTTGTCGTTCAACAACCTGGCCACATTCTACCACAAATTAGAGTGCATCCTCTGGGAGAGGAGGGGGATGAAGTTATGAAGTTGCCTTGTATAGGCAGGCTCTATTCTTCATGTAGCAACCATAATTTGTATTAAGATTAACATTTTCTAATGGACGTGATTAACCAGAGCTTAGTCCTCATCACGCAAAATTTCGAAAGATGGAGTGTTATAGCAATGTAACCATTTGAAGAGAACCGTTCTGGACCGACTGTACCTTCAATAGCCCTTACCCTTCACTAGGATCCTTCCATATCCCATGTGGGGGTGTCCTACTGGCTTGTTTGGCATCTCTTCCACGGCTTGCCCACTCATTTCAATGGTTAATACTTTATAACCGATATTCAAAACTGTTGATGCACTTAATCATTGGACCACAAAGGGTTGACGAATCATGGTTCATCACACTCTTTCCGCCCAATATTGTTCCCAGTTATTCCAAAACTCCGTCCTTTTGCTGTAAGGCCCTGCTTTATCCAGTTGGTTTATTCTAATAACTGAATTCAACCATTCTTCTACTGTAGGAGGAAGGGTATTAACCCACTTTATACAAATCTCCTGTCTAGCTGCTAAAACCAGCAAGAACAAGAGATTCCTATGCCTTTTGTTAAGACTAGATCCCCCAGTATCATCTAGTTTCACCCCAAATAATATCAGTTGCACACATACCTGTATTTCTAGAAGGAGGACCTCAGAGAGAATCTTACCTACATTTTCCCAGTAGGACTGGAGGTACGGGCAATGCCAAACCATGTGGATGTTGTCAACTCTCACTTCACTGCACTTAGGGCAACTCTTTATTCTCGCTTTGTTCATTTTCGACAACCACTTGGGTGTCCAATATGCTCTGTGCAGAGAAAATAAGAAGTTCTTTTTCAAAGGTGCGGATTTAATCACATCCCCACCTGCAGCCACAGATACTTGCCATAATGTTGATACATCCTGCGACAGCAGCGCCTTTCCCCATATCTCATCTGGTAAAGTGAAATCCTCTTGTCCTTCATTGATGAGCGCCCAGTACCAGTAAGCTACTTCTTTCTTCTCAAAAGTTGCTAGGATTTTCGCCTCTAATTCCAAATTACCTGGCCCATCTTTTCCTAAGAGTCCAGCCCAACTTGCTAGTTGATAGTGCTTAAATTTAGACAAACTCCTGTTTGTTAAATCTTCAAGACTCTCCCAGTCAATAGGTTTAGGTCCATTTAATATATGTCCCCATTCCATATTTCGTTTTCTCTCAGTGGGGCTGATAGCACATCCTTTAAGCATTCAGGCGTGCCAGGCGAATCCCAAATGGGGGCGTGATGGCAGTAATAGGGGATCTTCCACAGACGTCTTATCTGAACCCACAGTTTAATGGCTGCTCCCAAGATTTTTCACTTAATCTTCTTGAAAAACTTTGTGTGGCCAAATTTATATAGAAAATGGTCCCCTTCTGGACCTGTCTTTGCTTGCATGAAAGCTGGAAAGCAGTTAAGTGTTTTGAACAATACCCTAATATTCTTAAAATGGAACGCCCTATACTATTAGTAAGTAATAGCTTTATTTCGATACAGTACATATCATAAAAGCAATACAAAACATCAAGTAAAAACAGTACAAGATACATAGTAAAAAAACACCTTAGGGATTAGTAATAAAAGCAGTAAGAGCAAATGTGCAACTAAGGATATCATTCGACATATATACACCAGTATGAGATACAGTTCATCAAGGGGCACTTTACTGGAGCAGCAGCTTCCTTGAGGTTCTTATGCGCCAAGCCCAACCTAGAAATTTTGCCATACAACATGCAAAGAACGGACGGGCATCTGAGCGCAATATACGTAGGGCTTCTAGGTGTGATCTTGTTCCCAGGCTCCTACACAAGGGCTTTAGCCATTTCGATCTAGGTGCTGCATAGGTCTTACACTCAAACAATAGGTGGGCGACAGACTCAACCCTTGAAACACAGAACGGGCAATACGGAAGCGTTTGAAGTGGAGGGTTCCAGGAGGAGGTAAACAATCCTAGGGGGAGCACACCCACCCTAAATTTGAAATACAGTGATCTGTCTCCAGAATTATGAATTAAGTCCAGATAGGGTTCCCTGTAAGGGAACTCCTTAACTAGCAAAAACTGGGCGACAGATTTGCAATGGTTGGAATTGCACATTCTCTTATTGTTTACCCATAGCCGATAGACGTTCTTTAGGAACTGTTTGGGAGGTGCAGTTTTGTTGACCCAGGCGTCTCCCAGACCCAGCTCATAAAGTAGGCGTTTGACTTCCCTAAACCAGGGTACCTTATTGCAACCTGGAAGCGACAGAAGATCTTTTAGAGCATCAGCATAGCTACACAGTTCAGGGACGTTCCATATCCGGGACCAGAGTAGCAAAGGTCGCAATTGAGCTTGCTCACAGATTGGGCGAGTGCCTGTATCTAACAGAAGTGGGATTGTAGGAGTACTGTGGGGTAGCCTCATCAGATCTTTATGAAAGTTGTTTTCAAGATGGGCCAGGGTATCAACTCTCTGTAAGCCCCACAGTTCTGCCCCATACAGAGCTGCGCTTACAACCCTTGCTCTATAGATATCTATCAATGCCCCAATTGGTTTTAAGGATGAGGCTCGCTGTTCCTTGAGCAAGGCTCCTGTGGCCCTTTTGTGAGTCAGGAATACCTTTTGGTGGTGTGCTTTCCAACTCATGGTATCGCAGAGACGTATTCCTAGGTAGTCAAATTCTTTGACTCTTTCAAGGGGGATAGAGTCTAAGACAGGAGGGGTAACGGATTTCTTGGGAGGGTTAAGAACAAGGAATTTTGTCTTGCCTATATTTATTGCCAGTCCCTTGGAGTCACAAAATGATTTAAAGCTAGTGAGCAATTTCTGAATGCCCGCTGGTGATTTGGATATCAGAAGGGTGTCGTCCGCAAACAGGAGCGTTGGGACTTTTCTGCCCGCCAGGGTAGGTGCATCTGCAGGATGTTGCAAAAGATGCTCCACCACTCCGTTAACATAAAGAGAGAACAGAGTGGGGGCAAGCACACACCCCTGGCGGACGCCCCTGTCTACTGGGATACGAGATGTTTTTTCTCCCTGGACACCCCATCTGATCTGGGCGAAATTGTCTTCATGGAATTTTCTGAGCAAGAACAGCAAGTAGGGGGGTAGGCCTAATATATCGAGGACATTCCAAAGTAGTGCCCGTGGGACCAGGTCGAAGGCAGTACGCAAGTCTATAAAGACTAGGTACAGACTGCCCCCTCCCAGTACCACCACTTTCCAGTATAACATTAGGAGGCGGAATGTCTGCTCGATGGTGCCTGTCCCTGTTCTAAAAGTTGCCTGGAGGTCGGACAGAATCTTTTCCTCGTCAACCCACTGCAGAATCCTACCCAGTACCACCTTGCCTGCCACCTTTTGGGTTGAATCCAACAAACTGATGGGGCGGTAGTTGGCTGGATCGTCCCTGCTACCTTTCTTAAAAATTGGCACAACTTCAGCGCCCCTCCAAGAGTCAGGAAAGGAGCCTCCCAGCAAAACCTCGTTTAAAAGTGAAGCAATTAATCTGCTCCACACTGCTGGGTAGGACTTCAAAAGGTCGCATGGGATCCCGTCGGGGCCTGGAGCCTTGTTGGAAACAATGCCACCAATTGCCCTTTCAACTTCCTGGCTAGTGAAAGGGTCGTCGATGACAAGAGGGTTAACTGATGGACTGGTCAAGGAGCCCGGACATGAAGGAGATACCCCCGCTGTAACGGAGTATAGTTTGGAGAAGTGAACAAACCAAACATCGCCAGGAATGTTACAGGTTATCTGCTGGTCAATGGGCTTATTCCTTGCTCTCAAAAGATCCCAAAACCCCTTCGAGTCCTTCCTGTTACTTGCCTCAGTTAGCTCACACCAAAAATGATATTCATAAGTCTCCTTCGCCTCAGTCACCGTTTTTTTATAGAATTTCCTTGCGGATCTAATAGTGGCTGGATCCCTGTTCTTTACTGCAGAGATGAGCTCCCCCTTGGCAGCTCTGCATTTGGCGGAATACCATTTATCTCTAGCCTTGGGGACACTATTAGCTACAGTCCTGGCCTTGGGTTGAGGAATAACAAACAGTTCGCTCAAGGCTGCTATGGTCTCTGTAAATAATGGTAACACTTTTGTACTGGATGAACATAAGGCGTCAAGCCGGGGCTCCACCACAGACAAGATGGTCCCAGCTTGCATCAGTCTAGCCTCGTCTGCTTTGACTTTAGCCCACTTCAAACGCCTGCCACAGTTTGTCGGTGCAATGTTATGGGATGATTTCCAGATATAGAGGGACTTGTCCTGGTTTTTCATCTGCCACGGGGAAGTGAGGGTTAGGGAAAGGGGGTTGTGGTCACTGTCAGAAGACACAATAACCTCCATATCTTGGTGGAGAGGCCAGAGATTGTAGTTCAGCATGATAAAATCAATTCTGGAGGTGTGGCCCGTCCTGTTATATGTATGGGCACCCCTAGGATCCGATTTGGATCGACCATTCGTAGAACGCAAGTTGTGTTCCATGCAAAGTGCATTGATGTCTATCGCACTTTGCGTCCATTTTGGAATTGGATCGAGAGTCAGGATCGGGATTCCTCTTTTTGTGTCCTCATCGAAAGACTCCAAAATGTCCTCCTTTGCCAGTGGTTCAAAACAACAGTTAAAATCGCCTGCAAGGAGAACATAAGAGTCGATATTGCAAGCAGCTAGGTCGTTGCTTAGGGCTGTCGATGATAGACATGATGACCCGTTTCTAGCGCCTCTCAAGTACAGATTGAAAACCTCTAACGTCCTTCCCCCATCGCAGTGGATTGAGATCCTCTGTAGGTCAGGAGATTGGGTGGGCCTATGGCTCACTTTTAGGCCCAGAGCAATGCTGACCCATATCAGAAGGCCGCCGGACGGGCGACCCTTGGATCCACTTTGCTGGAGAGCTGGAACAAAGTAGGTTGCGAACCCTACCCTATGTTTTGGTTCCTGAGACCAAGTTTCTTGCAGAATACAGATGTTATAAGGCTCTAAGAACGCATTCCATTCTGGGTTATCAAGGTTGCGAACAAGCCCTGCCACATTCCAGCTTACAATCTTTAGCAGCGGTACCTCTATGGGAGAATGAGTGATGGAGTGAGTAGGTACAAATGGAGAGGGCACAGCCACTGAGGGTAGCCTTTCTAGGGGCTCATTTTTGGGATTTTTAAGGGCCATAGTATCCTCCGGCGGATAAACCAGTGCTGAGGTGGCCTGGGTGGATGACATGGGTGGAATATGTGAAGGAACCAACTGGACCTCCCTACCATATGGGCAAAAATCACCTGGAGCGAACAGATCAGCTGGTACTACCTTGCTCGGAACTATCAACCCTCCCTCTAAGAATGGACTGTTTGGTGTTCATGCCGGGTCAAGAGGGCGGTCAATAACTAGGGATTCCTTACAGACACAGGGAGATTCGCAGGGCCCTTCAGCTTGCAATGGTAGTACATTCCCCAGTGTGTGGTATCCAGGGTGCATGGAAAGTCAATCTACTTCCTCTAGGCCTCCAAATCTATTTGAAGTAGGGAAGCCGTTCCAGTGTGAATAAGGATCCACACGATTATTAGGGCGGCTTCTCCTTGATTGGTGGTGAACTAGTGACCAATTATTTGTTTGGTTGTATGTGGGGCGTGGAGGATAGAAAAAGGACAGTGGCCTGGGGATAACAGAGGACCCTTCACTACAGGGCCACGAGCATATATGCTGCGCCGTGTGGGGGTCGTCAAATGTTACAACTATGCAATCCCCAGGACTGGTTTTCCTTGTTGGGCCCACCCATGGGGTTCTGCGCACCATCAGGACTCTACTTCTATGGCCATTGGGAATGGGTCTATTGACATTAAGCCAATGCATTATTTTATTTTTCAGGGACCAGTGATTCTCATATTGGTCATTACCGATCTGGGGAACACCCGTCAGGACAACCACAAAGTCATTGGCCTCCGGTGGGAGGTCAATGTAACCCCCTCTAAAGTTGTTCTTTACTGGAAGTTCCTGGGTAGGCTGGTAGGCCAATTCGCCAGGATGTAGTTTGGGGGTGACTCCAGGTTTAGGGTTAGCAGGAGGGTGTGTGGGGGCACGTATAGGGGCCTTGGGGTTTGCAATAGTTGGAATTTGATCCACAGCCACAGTCCTTGGTTTGGGGACCGGGCGTGCAGTACAAGGAATTGTAGGGAGAGGTTGGTGGGCTTGTGGTGTTGGAGCTAAAGGTGTTGGATCAGCGACAGGGACACCCTTATTCTCAAGACTTCTCAGGCCGAGGGTGGCAAGAGCAATAATGCTCTTTTCCATCTCGAGTAGATTATTTTCGATCCGTGAGAGTCTGAGATCTAAGGGAGAGAGGAGTTTTTTTAGGGTTTCCCACACCAGATCTATGAATTCTCTATCATTCTTGCCCAACCCGTCCACCTGCAAGCCCTCAGCCTCTAAGGTCAAGTTGGCTGGCTCAGCAGTTGACCCGACCCCCCCTCTCTCCATTATAGGCTGTACCACAGGAACCTGAACACCTTGGGTGATAGTAGTCGGGCCTTCCGGCATTGCCAGATCATGCGAAACAGCAATTTTCGCCTTCTTCCGGGAGTAAGCGGAACGAGAGCGATGCTTCCGTTTGGGTTGGGTTACACTAGAAGCATTAAATATCACTGGGGTGGAAAATTAGAAATAACATTCTGGGTGCAGGAAATGGCAGGTACACTCACTTCGTTTGGTTTGGGTGGTTGAGCGGAGGGCGGAGTAAGGGTGAGTGGGAGCGGGGTCGGATGGACCTCGACCTGTGTGACTACACAACGGGGAATAGTGGTTCGCTCTGGAGTGACCGCGGCGGCTATGGGGCCTAGGGAGGATTTTTTGGAAGTAGCAATAACCTCCGACAATCTTCTAGCAGCAACCAACTCTAAGGATACCCGGGCTTGAAGTTTAGATATTTCCTGATCTATAGCGAAGTTGGTGCGGGTAATAAAGTCATCCATGGGGCCACTAATTGGATGACCACCTTTAGAGGCTTTGCTCCTGGTTATCCTAGAACACATATCTTGGGGGAAAGGAGGAAACCAGTGGGCAGTAAAAGTGAGAAAGTAAACAGGTAGCGATAATTTGTAGTCCTGAGTGAGAGCTTGGTATGGTATGAAGGGCGAAAGAGGGTGGGCCAGTCCAGTCCGCTCAGTCATCGAACGGCCTCAAACGGCCCGCTCTTTGCCCGCTCTTCGCCCCGAGCTGCGTCCCGCGCTGCGGGAGTGTGCGTCTATTATATAGGAAGAGTGTTTGGGCGGGGGGCGGGCCAGCAGGGAGAGCGGACCGTCAGCTGTTTCCTGGTCTCGCAGGGACTCCTGGTTACTGGAGTCCCTGCACGCTCGCAGCCCCGCCGAGCCTCTCGCCCAGACCGCCTTAGGAAGCCTCCTCAACGCCCGCTGTGTAAACCTGGCCGAAGCGGCACCCGCAGAGCGGGTGCGGCGAGATGTTGAGCCGGTTTGCAGGGTCCGTTTGGTAAGACACTCGCCGTCTGCTTCCCAGTGCCTCCGTTAAGAACAGATGTCCCACAGGTGGATGGTAGGGTGAGCCTTTATCCTCCAGCAATGGGCGGGGGGCGGGCCAGCAGGGAGAGCGGACCGTCAGCTGTTTCCTGGTCTCACAGGGACTCCTGGTTACTGGAGTCCCTGCACGCTCGCAGCCCCGCCGAGCCTCTCGCCCAGACCGCCTTAGGAAGCCTCCTCAACGCCCGCTGTGTAAACCTGGCTGAAGCGGCACCCGCGGAGCGGGTGCGGCGAGATGTTGAGCCGGTTTGCAGGGTCCGTTTGGTAAGACACTCGCCGTCTGCTTCCCAGTGCCTCCGTTAAGAACAGATGTCCCACAGGTGGATGGTAGGGTGAGCCTTTATCCTCCAGCAATGGGCGGGGGGCGGGCCAGCAGGGAGAGAGGACCGTCAGCTGTTTCCCGGTCTCACAGGGACTCCTGGTTACTGGAGTCCCTGCACGCTCGCAGCCCCGCCGAGCCTCTCGCCCAGACCGCCTTAGGAAGCCTCCTCAACGCCCGCTGTGTAAACCTGGCCGAAGCGGCACCCGCGGAGCGGGTGCGGCGAGATGTTGAGCCGGTTTGCAGGGTCCGTTTGGTAAGACACTCGCCGTCTGCTTCCCAGTGCCTCCGTTAAGAACAGATGTCCCACAGGTGGATGGTAGGGTGAGCCTTTATCCTCCAGCAATGGGCGGGGGCGGGCCAGCAGGGAGAGCGGACCGTCAGCTGTTTCCTGGTCTCGCAGGGACTCCTGGTTACTGGAGTCCCTGCACGCTCGCAGCCCCGCCGAGCCTCTCGCCCAGACCGCCTTAGGAAGCCTCCTCAACGCCCGCTGTGTAAACCTGGCCGAAGCGGCACCCGCGGAGCGGGTGCGGCGAGATGTTGAGCCGGTTTGCAGGGTCCGTTTGGCAAGACACTCGCCGTCTGCTTCCCAGTGCCTCCGTTAAGAACAGATGTCCCACAGGTGGATGGTAGGGTGAGCCTTTATCCTCCAGCAATGGGCGGGGGGCGGGCCAGCAGGGAGAGCGGACCGTCAGCTGTTTCCTGGTCTCGCAGGGACTCCTGGTTACTGGAGTCCCTGCACGCTCGCAGCCCCGCCGAGCCTCTCGCCCAGACCGCCTTAGGAAGCCTCCTCAACGCCCGCTGTGTAAACCTGGCCGAAGCGGCACCCGCGGAGCGGGTGCGGCGAGATGTTGAGCCGGTTTGCAGGGTCCGTTTGGTAAGACACTCGCCGTCTGCTTCCCAGTGCCTCCGTTAAGAACAGATGTCCCCTATACTATTAGAATAGATCCGGGCTGGCTATCCCTCCATGTTCGTGTTTCTTTCTCAGCTTCTTCCATGAGATTCTGGTTCCCTTAAAGGCCCAAATAAAGCTGTTAATTTCACCCTCCATTTTATCTAACAGATCTTTTTTAAACTCTAGTTGTGTTGAGTTAAACAAGTATGTAAATTTGGGCAGCATCATCATCTTAATTAGGTTAGAGAGACCTATAAATGATGGAGGAAAAGATCTCCAAGCGTTAAGCAATTTTTTTACCTCAGACTGGACTTTATTAAAGTTTGTCTGAGCAATCTTCTTAATCTCCCGCACAATTAAAATCCCTAAGTACCCTATTTGCAGTTTTTCCAGGGAATTGTTATCCTGGGTATTCCAGGACATTATCTCTGTCTTCTGCTGATTGATTTGGTAACATGATAAACTTCCAAACTTCTGTAGTGTTGCTATTATTTCGGGGAGTGAGCTTTTCAAATTATTTGTGTATATCATTAAGTCGTCCGCGTAAAGCGCAGCTTTTTTCCCCATTTCCTACAATTGAAAGGGGATATATGTGGGTTGGATCTTAGAGCACAGGCCAGGGGCTCTATATAGAGGTTAAACAACATAGGAGATAACGGGCACCCCTGCCTGGTACCTCTATCTATGTATATTCTCTCCGTCAGGGACCCGTTAACCAACACACATGACGTTGGAGAGCTGTATATGGCTCTAACTGCTCTTGAGAAATTGTTGCCTAAGCTTTAGGCGTCCAATGTATCATGTAAAATACTCCACTTAACCCTCTCAAAAGCCTTGGCGGCATCAAAGGTAACAACTGATAGGGGGAGATTTTCCTCATTTGCTAAATCTATAGCTCCTAAAAACTCATGCATGAGTTCCTGAATCTGCCTTCCCCTTATGAATCCTTTCTGGTGTGTGTGGATTAGCTGTCCTGCACACATTCTAAATCTCTTTGCCAATAATTGAGAAAAAATCTTATAATCACAGTTCAACATAGAGATCGGCCTGTAGGTTTCGCAGCGTTTAGGATCTCTCCCTGGTTTCATATAATACAAATAGTAGCCTCGCTCCATGATTTAGGAGGGGTTTGTGCTCTTATAAAATTATCATTGAACAATTTAGTAAGTTCAGGAACCAACACCCCTCTCAAAACTCTATACAATTTGTTTGGCAAAGCATAGGCCCAGCCGCCTTAGCGCTTTTCAAAGCTTTAATTACGTTGTCAACTTCAGATTCGGTAAATTCTGCATTTAATTTTTCTTTTTGATCTTCTGACAACGTTTGTTTAACCCATTGTCTAAGATATTCTTGGGTTCAGGCCTCACTATCCTTTATATCATCTTTATATAGCTCTGAAAAGAAGTCGAAGAAAGTTTTTTAAATGTCTGCTACTTCTAAGAGTGGACCACTACCATCTGCTTCCTGGATGCTTGAAACTTTGTTTTTATTTTAGTGGTGTTCTTGGGAGTACTCACTGTGTGCACAGTTTAGTGATGGTGAGCATTATTGCAAAAAAATATTTTTCTTATGGTCTTGAACATGCTCAATACACTGACAGTAGGGTGCTTGAAAAGGCAACTAGGGTTTAGAGATGCAGCGGTCTGTACTTTGTTAGTGTACCAAATTGTCTGATAAAACAAAACTGTGCCCACATTTACAATCATTGGCATTGTGGTGCCACCGTGCACAACAGCAGCTATTTCAGTTGTAATGAGAAGAGAGGTTCCTCCTTTAACTCCGAATGCTATCAGTAAGTGCTGCTGCATGCCATGAAAAGCAGCATGGAGAGACAATCCACAGTCATCACACTATGAATCTTTCCTCTATTAAAAATCTACCAAATAGATGGAGATCGATTGTGTTCTATCTCTATTTGTGTACCAACCAATAAAACACTTTAATTAAGCGCATTTTGATTGTGTAATCTGCAAATATATCATTCATGAGCCACTAGAAAAACAAGTTGCAAAACCCATTCCTCTTGTTGGTATTGTGACTGCCCTCTTGTGTCTTAGCATACTACGCTTATCCACTGAAAGTTCAGATACCATTAAGCATGCTGGAGTGTGACAACAGATTGTGTGTCAGCGGTATATTGTAGCAGCAGTGAAAGCAAAAGTGATCGCGATCAAAGCGAAAGACTTGCGGCCGAGTGGTGCTAATGGAAGAGAGATGGCTGGCCTGCGTGCGTGCACGCTCCGTGAACACAAGCTTGTCGCCAGCCAGCAGCACTTTGAAAACTCGCCTACTTAATTCTCTTCGAGCAGCGCATGCACGCTGACTCAGCGAGACCTAAAAAGCAGCATGTTTAGATCATTTTAAGCTGAAGGCCGACATGTTTCATTGCCTAAGAATTTTGCGGAAATTTCATCAGGGCACGGGGACACATCAATAATACTGGACTGGGTGGTTGCCAGGTGGACGCCTACCAGCAACTCACCAGGGAGGGCCTTCCCTTCACACAACTTTAAACGGCAAGGAAGCACCTAAACCTCTGGGACCAGGCGTTTGTGTTTCGCTACTCGCATTGATGCCCCTATAGTCCACACAGAACCTCATCGCTTTCCTTCCACCTTCAGTATGAGGTTTAGGCACTAACATCACTGGGCTGACCCAGGATCTCTCAGATGGCTCTATGACTTCTAATTCCAGCATCTTGCTTACTTCAGATTTGATGCTCTCTTTCACATGATCAGACTGCCTGAAGATGTTGCTTTTGACAGGTTGGCTTTCGCATCATGGGTACATCACCTAGTCTGAGCAGGGGTCAAAGAGAAGAGCTTAGCAAACTGGTTTAGGACTTTCCTGCAATTAGTCTGCTGCTGCGTAGTGAGGGTGTCTGACGAGACCATTCCTTCGGCTAACCCATCTTTTGGGTTGTTGGACAGGAGCTCAGGAAGAGGTTCACCTTAGGCCTGGGCGGAGTTCAAACTCTGCTGTACTACACGGAGTTCCACAAGTGGTGGTGAGGATTACGTTGTGCCTTTTGCTGTTTTTAGCGCCGGGTGTTTGTGCTACGCTGTAAAATCAGCACAAACTGCACAACAGTGCCCTGCTTCTTTCTGCCGCTAGAGTAGATGTTCTACTTGAGCGGCAGCTTCCTCAAGGCAAACGGAATATTTCTAAATGTGAACAGTAGCGACCATCTGCACCCACCTACATTGGGAAATCTCACGATAGTAGGTCTGGAGTAAGATTTTCCCCACTTTCCAACGTAAAATTGGTGAGCGAGGAAATAACTCCGCTCTGCAGAGTTTTTCGGAACTCTGTGTGCTACGCAGAGTACGGAGTAGGAAAAAGTCCACAAAGTCCTCAAGTGAAGCGGAATTTCTTGCCCAGGCCTAGTTCACTCTCTGCTTCCTTATCCTCATTTGTAACCATAAGCATGGTCACATCTGCCCTGTCATGATAAGGTTTAAGGGAGTTCACAAGCACGATCCTCTTGGGGTTCCCGCAAGAGCCAAGGTCCACTAGGTAGGTGACCTCCCCTTTTTTCTAGGATGTGGTAGGGCCCATTCCTTTTTTCTTGGACGGCTATAGGGACCACAGTTTCCAAAATCCACACCTTCCACACTGGTTGGAACTCCATCATATCAGCCTTTTGACTTTGGCATTGCTTCTGCAGCTCTTGGCTGGCCTCAAGGTTTTGGTTTGCTTTCTCCATGTATTCAGTCATCCTGGAGCAAAGGTCAAGTACATAGTCCACTATGTCCTGTTTAGGTTCAATAAGAGATTCATGTCATCCCTCCTTCACAAAGCACAATGGTCCCATAATAGGATGACCAAACAAAAATTCAAATGGAGATAACCCCCCTCCCTTCTGTGGCACTTCCCTATAGGCAATGCAGTAGGACAATTTTCAGGGATATTACCAATCATACCTTTTTGTGGTCTTGTTGACTCTTTCAATATGGCCATTACGCTGCAGATGGTATGTAGTAGTGAACCTGTAGGTCACTCCACATTCCTTCCACAGGTGTTTTTGGTAACCAGACATGAAGTTTGTACCTTTGTCTGATACTACCTCCTAGGGAAGCCCACACTGGTAAAGATACCAATGATGGCCCTAGCCACTGCTGGGGCAATTGTAGTCCTAAGGGGAATAGCTTCATGATACCTGCTGACATTTTCCATTACCACCAGAATAGGTCAGCTTCCTGCTGCTGTAGGAGGGTCAAGGGGACCAACAATGTCAATTCCATTCCCAGTCAAAGAACATCACCACCATAGGATGATTTTTTGTTACATTGTCCCCATTGGTGACTAGATAGGTCCTTCCATGCAGATACTGTTCTGAGGACACCAGCTGCTCAGTCACCACGGTGATGCTGGCACTAGTGTCTCCGAGGGCCTCCACCCTAACCCCATTAATAATAGTATGCTGTCTGTATGTTTGAATATTAATTGGCCTAGGCAGCTAAGGTGGCTAAGTATACATGCCCTACTAGCTTTGCCTCAGTGAGCTCTCTGACATGGTCAGTGTTCACCTGAGATTCTAGCTGGAGATTGGCCACTGCATTTATGGCAGGTTTACAAGAGGCATTTGGTTTCTTTTTACAGTCAGGGTCTCCAGTTCAGTTTCCTATTGCTCTATAGTCATGACACCAAGCCTTTTTGGGATCCCGGTTCTTACCATGGTACATTTCCTTGTGCTGTTAGGAGTTTCTGGGCCCACCTGCCTGAGCAGGCTTTTGGGGGCCTGAAGAAGACTAATTTTAGTTTTTTCCTCTCTGATCACCATCTTTTCCGGGGGGGGGGAGCTTTTTAGCATCTTTCTTTTTGTCTCCCCCACCAGTGGTAGTTCCGGATAACTTTGTTTTAAACCAGTGGTCTATCTTCTTCTAGAGGTAAAAGAGGACCTAGTTTTACCAGATACTGATGTAACTTCTCATTGTAACAATTACTCAAAAGATGCTCTTGCATTATTAAATTGTAAAGCATTTCATAGTCATTTACATTGTTACCTGTTAACCAACCATCTAGTGTTTTTACTCAAAGGTCAACGAATTCCACCCAGGACTGACTGGATTTTTTAAATCTTCCTGAATCTTATTCTATACTCTTCAGTGGTGAGTCCAAAGCCCTCAACCAGGGTACCCTTCATGAGGTCATAAGACTCAGCTCCTTTTTCAAGCAATGTCAGAAGAAGTCTATCCCTGCATATCCCTGAGAACAGTTTGCACAAGAGAGGAGCAATAAATGAGACACACAATCAAGAATAAATCTGAGACTAATTTGTAAAAATAATGTACATTTTTATATCATTTTTAAGACCAAGAACACAGTTCTAGGATAAGTGCTTTCAGAGTTAATGATTTTTCAACATTCCGAAAATATATCACTTTTGTGCACAATTATGCACTGTAGAAAATAATGGAAAAAAGTAGTTCACCTTCTTGTTTTAGGTTTATCCAGCAGGAGAATTTCGGGAGCATCTCAGATCGGCCAGGAGCAGAGGTGCTTAGGTCGTGGAAGGCTTCACAGAGGGACTTACAGGTAACTGCAGTGTGACTCCTTAGAGGGTCGAGGTCGCTAGAGCCCGGGGACCATGGGAGCAGGGCTAGTTGGTTTGTGCTGGGGCCAGGTGCAGAGCAAACAGGTCATCTGTGTGCTGTGCGTCTTTGAGGTCTGTGCGGTCAGGAGCAGGCGAATTGGAGAGGCGATCTCAGGACAGCTGTGCCACTCAGTGAGTTACCTATATCTCATGCAGTGTATGGGAGGTATAGCACCCCCTTGTTGTGTGCCACGAGGACTCTTCGGGTTTCTCTGCACCAAGACACACAGCCTGCAATGGCAGAGTGCATAGCCTTGGTGAGGGGTCCCTGGAGTGGCCAAACCAGTGCTACAGACGCAGAGGACCATCTTCAATACCCATGTACTAGGTACCAGGGGTACAATTTATCAGGGTTTTTCACGGGTAGCTGAAATGGTGTGTTTGGGAAAGAGATCTGGCACTGCGAACCTGGTTAGCAGTGGCCCAGTGCACTTAAAATTTTAAATTACATCAGATATCAGCAAAAAGTATGGACTAACCATGTCAATGAGGCACTTTCCTACAGAAACACATTCGATTTCCTGTGGTTCCCACAGCCAAGGGTGGATATTGTCTCATTGGAGGGACTGAGCCTTTCCTACAGTCACAGGGTATTCCTCAGTAGTGCATGAGCTCATTTCTGGTGCATCTTTTGATGATTCAATGTGCCTGTTGAAGGGGGTTGCTGGCCATAATGTTAGATGGCACTTTTGCCTCATACGGCTTTCAAGGTAGACAAATTCAAACAGGGGAAATAGGTCTCCTTAGTTTTGGGGCATATTGATGCCTTATCAATTTCTGATTCTGCAACCTCTGCTGATTTGCACCTTGTTACTACCACATTACTTGTGTCTATTTCTTGATTAACTGGCAGAGTCTTGACTTCCAGTGGCCCTGAATTGGATAATTCTGGATCTCTTTTTCTGAGCATACTGAGGGCCTCTGGTTCATTGGGGGCTCGGTATCACGTGCCTTTCCCCGTACATGAGTGTCTGGGTGGTTAAAGACCTAAAATATTTGAAATTCCTGAGTGTACTCACTGTTGATTCTGATAAGCTCATTTTGAGGGGAGGTTCACAGGGAGCAGATACCTTTCAAATTTGTTAGCAAGCGCTGTAGTCTCATTCGCTTGGTTCCCAATGCAGGGTTTGTGTAAAAACTACATTTCTTGATGTTTGCGACCTTTACTGCTGCTCCTTGGGTGTCTTCCATTTTTTTATTCTCCCTTTCTAAGCTTCTTGGCTTGCTTTGTCCTGTGTGGGCCCGTGAAAAGGTTTATATTTGTTTGTCGTCTACTTGAGTAACAAGTCCTGACTCTTGGGGGGTGTAGAGGTGATCAGGGGGTCTGGTGGTCATTATCTGTCACTCGATGCCCGCCCAAAATGTGCCACAGGGGCCTTAGTGGTGTCCTGATCACTTCCCTCAGGCCTATCAGGGCCCAAGGATCTTCCAGAGACTTGGGTGGTGGATGGGGAGCGCAAAGCAGGGCAGAGACATGGGCCGAAATGAGCAGGGAAATGACTGTAGAGAGTGAGCGGAGAGAACAAGAAGGGGAACTGTCAGAATGGAAATTGGATAGAGGTCACAAAGTGACAGTGCATGTAGGCGTGGGCTTTTTGGCCCTCCACGGGCTCCGCTGACTTGCTTGCAATGTGGTGAGGCAATGAGGTATCTCCCCCTCCTCCTGGGATCGCCTTGTACATTCTCAGACTGCCCTGCTGGTGCATGAGTGGGGCAGACAATAGCAGCAGCAGACTACACCAAAACCTGTCTCAGCCACCTCTGCAGATTGCTGTCAGCCCCACAGCATCCTCATAACCTGCTGTTGACGCCACACTAAACTCTGCTTCTTGCACTGGATCTCCTAAGCCTCCTTGTGACCTGCTTCCCTGCATGCCCGGTGAATGTTGATGGCATTCAGGGAAGCCCTCTCTAGGCCAACAACAGTTGTCAGACAGTGTAGGATTTTGCAGACAGAGCGTAGGGTGATGGCAGTCCTGAGTTTAGTGTGAGGCATGGCCTGCTTCCTGTGCCCATCTGCATCTGCTCTGCCCTTCTCTGCTCTGCTCTTGGAGAAAAGTTTGTATCCTCTGAAGTGAAGATGTGGAATTTTAGAGATATAGGTAGAAAAAGCACCTAAAAACACAAAGTGCCAACTGTGGTTATCTTTTCGTACTAGATCAAGACAAAGTCATGATGGAGCGCGGGCTGAATACAGAGACCAAGTTAGACTTGCTGCTCTGCTCTTGGAGAAAGTTTGTATCCTGTGCCCTGATGATATGTAATTCTAGAGATATAAGTAGGAAATAGTGCTTAAAAGCAAAAAGTGCCAACTCTGGTTATCTGGTCACAATAGATCAAGACAAAGTCAGAAGTTCAGGCCAACCACGATGGAGCGCGGGCTGTATACAGAGACCAAGTTAGGCTCGCTGATAAAGGTATCTTAAATCCTGGTTGCGTAGCATTGTGAAGTGTCGAGGATGAGTCAAGTAGCAGAAATTCCAAGAAGCTGTGGTGTTGAGGCATGATGTCCTGTGTCAAGGATGCTTTGCGCACGGGTGGTTCTAAGGAACTATGAGATCTTGTGTTCAGGATGTGTCATGTAATGGTGTTTTTTAATGCAGAGCTGCGAGGAGATACGTTGTGCTGTGTCAGTTCTGCAAGACCTCAGTTGGGTTTGCAGAGCACTTTTAGGCTCACTTCCAAGGACTGGGGTGACACCACTTGGGGAGCAGGACTCACAGCAGGCCAAGAGCAGGGGTCAAGATGGGTGTTGCCTTTTCTGTCCCTGAGGGTCAGATCAGGAAACCAGGCAACCAGCCCTTGCAGTCACTCTGGTTGTCCTGGGATCAAGATTACTTCCTTCTCACTCAGACAGCAGGGCAGCAGAATAGCAGGGCAGCAGAGCAACAGTGTTTTCTTTAAGCAAAGCCACACAGCAGTCTATCTTCTGAGTCTTCCACAGATTCAGATGTGTGCTGAAGAGATGGGTCTGAGGGTCCAATATTTTTACCTGGTAATAATTTTGAAGTAGGAGAAGCTTCTAGAGTCCTCGACCTTCAGACGTGTCTGGAATTTCCTGCCTCCCTGCCTTGGCCCAAGCTTGTCTGGGTGCACAAAAGACTAGTATGAAACCCTTTGTGAGTGTGTTGAGACAGAGTCTTTGTATTATACTAATGGGCTAGGTCACAGCTCTGCCTCCCTCGAGAGTTAGAGATGGCCCGGCCTCCTAATACGTATTTTTCCATTTTTTCTCACAGTCTGGGAGTAATACACAAAGACCAACTTCTGGCTATACCCAGTCATGCAACCTAGGATACATGTTGCAGGCACCAAATGGTTAGGATTAGAAAAAGGAACTTTCTAACAGTGGCATTTTTAGAATTTTGTCTTAAAATTCAATGTTACCATTAAGGAGAGTTTTAAATTACAATGCTTTAGAGACCAAACTCAATATTCCTACCTGCTCCCAATTGAAAGTTATCACTTATAAGCAACTTTTCATTTTGTTAGTTCTGCTTAATTTGGCACTTTGGGAGGAGGGGGTGTTTAAAACAGATAGTGTCAGAACCTTGGAAAAGGGCAAAAGTAATTCCACTTCTAAAAAAACCTAATGATGACCAGAATGTTCTTTTGAACTTTAGACCAATCTCACTGCGACCAGCTATTTCAAAGACCCTTGAAAAGGGTGTGAATACCCAACTCACACAGTTTCTAACCACCGGTAATCTTCTGCACCCATCCCAATCCGGCTTCTGGGCCTGACATCACACTGAAACAGCGTTACTGGAAATAATAGAATCCATTGAGTCTTGAACTTGGCCATTATGTTGCTTTAATTCTGCTGGATCCATCAGCTGAGTTTGATACTGTCTGCAAAGGATGGAACCTGCTGGGGGTGGAATGGCTCCGAAAAGGCTGGGCTCTTTACTACAACAGAGAGGGCAAGAAGTATGGATGAAGCTTTTTTATTCAGAGGTGAAATCATTAAATTGTGAGGTACAGCTGGGCTTGTCATTTAGCCCCACTGTTTTTAACATTTATATGGCATATTTAGTTGTCATTCACCATTAAAATCATATTGTATGCAGATGATACGCAACTTCTTCTGTCTTATGATGGCGATTCAGTCACTGCTACGCAGACATTCACATCCTGTCTAGAAGCAGTGATGGACTGATTTAGAACAAAGCCCTTACACTGTATCCCAGATAAGACAGAAATACTGCTGTGTGGCTGAGACCCTGTCCTTGGCTGGACAGCTACATGGCTGAGCATTGGTATTCACATCCGTCTGTCCCCCACAGAGGTAGCAAGGAACCTGGGAGTACTGTTTCATGTTCAGCTCTCCTTCAGAGCCCAGATAGGAGTAGTGGTTAAATCCTGTTTCTGGAGTTTAAGAATGCTGCAGAAATTCCTGGATATTCTACCATGTGAACCACAGACAAATGTGCTTAGGCCACCGATTCTGTCCAGATTTGACTAAGTCAATGTCCTCTACATGGGACTGCCAGAATATCTCTTATACCATCTACAGATGGCCCAGAACAGGACAAACTACCTTTTGTTGAAACGTTCTAAATGTTCCTTGGTGTCCCACCTCCGGGAACAACTGCACTTGTCTGTCTGGAAAAGAGTGATGTTTAAAGCCTTAACGAATTGCGCATCAGGCTTTCTACGATACAGGACCCAAACACAATAATGAAAGAATCCACTAATACTGTCCACCCAGGACCTTGCACTCTAGGAGTGCATGGATGATAGCGGTGACGGTAATGCCTCCTTCGCGGTACAGGTTGCCATGATTTGGAACGAGCTTCAGTTTCAACTCTGAGCCCTCACAGATGAGGCAAACTTCTGAAAAACCCTGATAACCCACCCGTTTAAGCCATACGTCCTGCTCCTTTTCTGGTTTTCTGCTGTCATGCCTGGACACTCTCTGAGTAGCTGTGCACTATACAAAAACAGTGATTACTTCATTAAAGGTAATGAGGTAACCCAATGTAAACCTATGGGAGAGGGAGGCCTTACAGTAGTGAAAAATTGGTTTAAGACTTTTTCACTACCAGGACATGTAAAAGTTAAAAGTACATGGCCAACTTTTTAAATGCACTGCACCCTGCCCTATTGACTGTTTAGCGCCTACCCTAGGGGTGGCTTCTATGCACTAAAAAGAAAGGTTTGAGCCTGGCAAAAGGTTCATTTTCCCAGGTCGAAATAGTACTTTATATTGCACACACAGGCTGCATTGGCAGGCCGAAAATATGTTTAATTGGCTACTTGAATGGGTGGCAAAATGAGAACTGCAGGCCCACTACTAACATTCAATTTACAGGCCCTGGGCACATGTAGTACTTACCACTGAATTAAATGTGCTATTTGGTGGTAAGACAATTTCACCATTTTCAAATGAGATCACAACCACTTTAGTAAGGGTTCGAAATGTTAAAGTGTGCAAAATCCTAAGGCCAATTCAAACGAATTGAGCAAAAACAGGAGAAGTAAGGCAGAAAGGTTTAAGGAAGACCACCCTTAGGCTGATTGGTCTACGAGGTACACAGCATTGGCCTTCCTGTAAATATGAAACTTCAAAACCCCCACTACTCATTTGCTAAGAAGGCGAGACCCCTATGATAAAAATGTGCCACATAGTGAAATTGAGGGGTCAACCTTTAAGAATAACTTAGGCTAAAAAGTTAATACATTTTTGCTTGCAGTTCAATATAACAGTCTAGCATGAGCAGAACAAACATTTACACACAGGCGCAGTACAGACATTTATTTCGTTTCTATTTAGTTGAGGAGTAAGACTTGTAAAGTTCCTTAGAAAAATGCAGTTCATTCCCTGCAGTGCTTTCTAAAGGCAACACTAACACTCAATTTTCCATTAATACACATGTATTGAACAAACATTTACATTTTATTTAAAAACTATGCTCAGATGCCAAAGTTTAAGGCATTTAGTTACCAACGCTCGATATTCATTTTCTACTGTCAGAGAACAGCATACCCAGTTCATTCATATTTATGTGCACATGTACATATTGATTTTCAGTCATCTAATTCTGCATATTTTCACGGATTAGAGCAACCTGTCTCTTTTATAGTTCAACATCAAGCAGAATGTTATCATCCTCATAATAACAGCTCTCGCCACTGTGATGTTACAGCTACAGTTTACGAATGACGCTTTAAAAATAAATCTGTTCTAATTAGCGGTTTTAGGACCAAAGACGTTGACGCTTTAAAGTGTCACATTCCATGCACGTGCAGATATATTTCATAATTAACAATTATTTCAGCAGAGCATCATTGGTCTTGTTCTGAATGCAGATAACTATCAGATGTGTATTAAAGGCTGACCGATGAATTCCAAATACAGGTCATCATACGATCACTTATTTTAGAAAATGTTAGGGTAGAAAAAGTCAGAGGGGAGAAAGCAATGCCCTCCAGTTGACAAATTGATTAGTTAAAACATGTATTTCTCAAATTTTATGGTAACAGATAAACACGTTGCGTTGTTTTTGGTAGTGTCATTAGACATTGTAGGTGCTTGTGAAAACCTCAATTTACTTTAAAGACAAGTTACTTCTGTATGGGTGGAAAGAATATGAATACATGTTACCCCTTCACATTGTGAATGCATGTGAAGGTAGCCGTTGCACACCTGTTTGTCTTAATTTCTTCACGTTTGTCATTTTGTTCCTTATTTCGCGTGCAGTCTGGGACCGTGCCTCGCCTCATTGCACGGAAGTAATAAATTCAGAAGAGTGCAACATAACTGTGTCGCAAACCCATTCGCACAGCATCAGAAAAATGTGTTACCAAGTTTTCAATTGTAAATTCATTTTATTTAGAAGTTTTTCATAATTTATCCATCTTGACTTCATTAATCACGGCAAAAACTGTCCAAATGTCCATAAGCTTCACACAAAATAATTGTGCCCATCCAGGCCTCTTATTACATTGCGTCAGGACATTTCAAATTCATGGATGGCAGCAAAAGAATTATTCCCAATGCATTTCTAGCACCTTTTTTGCTCTTCGTCAGGGGAAGCTGCTTAAGGACGCTGATCGTTTCTATTCAATAGAGAGATGGTATAACAACAGTTATGTTGCACTCTTCTGAATTTACCCCTTCACATTGAACATATTTTTCCTGCATGAGCTCCATTAGTGATATACCTGTAGGTGCTGTATTTGAATGTGTGTGTGTGTGTGTGTGTGTGTATGTGTATGCATAACTAAGGAGCTGATTACGGTTGTAGTCAGACTTTAGTCCGACCGCCACCTCATTATAAACGGAACCGCCCAACTGGCTGTCGGAGGTCCCGCCAGAGGTATTAGGATGTGACTACCACCACAGCTGTCGCAATGCCTATCTTTTGCATTCTGCCAGTTTCTGCTGGATGCAGCACACGCAGCAATGCAAAAAGGGGATACTTTATTTATCCCTGCACTATGTGACAAGTACCATGCGGTGCATGTCACATGGTGCATGGTTATGTAGAGTGTAGAGGGGCCCCATAGGTTGCCCACAAAACCCACACCTTTGCCCCAGTAGAGCCAAGGGGGAAGAGGGGCCAGCTAGGGGCCCCCAAGTACCTTTCCGTCTGCCTTTTCATGGTGGGTTACCTGCCATGAAAACGCAGGCGAAAAGGAACATCATAATTCCTATGCACCGCCACCATTGTAGGGATTGGATTCACCTCTGATGCTAGGGCAGCCTCAAGGAGCTGGTCGAATGCGTGGCGGTTGATCTTTCTGACCGCCAAACATCAAACATCCACCCGCCATGGTAATATGGCGGGCGGATGTTTAAGTATAACACAATTATTACAAGTACACCCTTTGTTTTACTCTTTATGTATCTCTAGTTTCTCTCCCTGTGCCATCCAGTCACATTGATGGTATGAATTATTCTTACACCAATTTGTACAGGAATGGATGGGCCTGTCCTTGTCCTCAGTGTAGATTGTTGTGTATGTGTTTGTGTGGAGGGGAGACATTAGCCACACGAGTGTTCGGAACAGGCATGAAAGTCACCCTCATTACAGTCATCATATACTATGCCTCCACCTGGCTATTCAGATCTAAGACCCCAATTGCTATTCACAATACACTAATAAAGAGGTACACTGATTTAGAGTTTATCCATTCGTGGACCACAGACTCTCATGGACTTCTTTACTTTTCTTTCTGTCCTGCCTGCAATTTTGCTGCTGTTCCCGGCCGTTTTTCTTCTTGTCCATTCCTTCGTCTTTTACCCGTTTCCCTCGTTTCCCCCTTGATGTTCCTCAAATGTTTCTTCCCTTTTCTGCTTTGCCTTCTCTCCTTACCCTTGATTCCCTCCCACCCTCCCTTGGTGTTGTGACTACGTCCCCCCCACGACCCCACTTAAGGGAACTCTGCCTGACAAAATCTGCTATGTGGGTATATATATGTATATAGGGCTAACTCTAATCACTAGTATATGCAGTAGACCTTTGTACCATCTACCGTTCCTATGTGACTCTTAGAGTATATCCAGTCATATCCCTTCCCTATGTATATAGAGATAACTCTAATCACTAGAATATGCAGTAGACCGTTTTGCTCTCTTCCATTTCTATTTGACTCTTAGAGTATATCCACTCGTATCCCTTCCCTATGTATATAGAGAACTCTAATCACTAGTATATGCAGTAGACCGTTGTGCTCTCTTCCATTTCTAAGTGACTTCTAGAGTATATCCACTCGTATCCCTTCCCTATGTATATAGAGATAACTCCAATCACTAGTATATGCAGTAGACCTTTATACTATCTACCTTTCATATGTGACTCTTAGAGTGTATCCACTTGTATCTCCTCCTTGTGTGACTTTATATCTTGTACATTTGCAATTTTTTCCGTGTGTATCCTCTTTGTAACGCATGTAATCCTAAATCCTTATGTTTTTCAACAGGTGCTTATGTAAAGCGCTCTGACACCTTCGTGTAAAGTTCGCGCTATAGAAAATCGCATAAATAAATACATAAATAAATAAAATGGCCATTCTAGTGTTTCTATGTCACAGAAAGAAAGGAAGGACAATAATGAAGGCTCCCTTGCCATTCAATTTTCTTTTCACACAGAAAGAAAAATAGCATGATATTGAAGGTAAGGAAGGCTTCAGTATAGCATATCTTTAGTTTCAATGATACAGAGAAAATGCCTTTTCTTGAGGAATGCACAAATTAGGGGGAACAATGAGCGTGCATTGAAAGGAGGGAGGGGTGGCAAGGAGACACAAGAAGTTGGCAGAAACGAGGTGCGAGCCAGGGAAGATGGTAGGGGTGGGAAGGAGGAGCAAACAGAGCGAGAAGGAAGGGTGGGACCTAAGACAATGGAGGAATGGAAGAGAAACCAAGAAAGACACACATGAAGGAGCCATTAGGCGATAGTGAGACATAGCGTGGCCTATAGCTGAAAAGTAGTCCCTCATGCAGTTCAATGCATGCTCTCGGTGGAGGCATTAAGGATGCACCAAAGTAGCCAATAGTGTTAAGTGAGAGATAAGTACTCAATTGACCTGAGCAAAGACATGCTGGCAAAGTCTTTAGCAGACAGCTTAAACACGCTGGTCAAAGAAACCCAATGGTTGAAAAAGGCAAACTGAAAGCCCACTCTATATGTATTGTAAGTATTATGTCGGCTCTGTCAAAACCCAAACCTAAACAGCATGAGCCAAAATGAAATCCGTGGCCAGACAAATCATATATATTCTGGATTGGGATGCAAAATAGAGCAAGTAAAATTGATTTTTGGGGGAAAAAAGAGCTAACAAGATTCTGTGCAATTTATACTTAATGTGGCGATTTACCTGAACTCCTAGTTGACCTGTATCCATAGGCTGGTATTCGATGTACTTCTTAAAGAAGAAAGGAACAAGAGGGACCCTGGTGTACCCTCAAAGATACTGGATATTAACCTAATTTAATAAATACTATAAGAGTTAGAAATTAGCTAATCCAGGAATTAACCCATAATCTTTTCCAAATGTCGCATCAAATTAGGTGTAATCGAATTTACCCTTTGCACTATTCAACGAATGGGAAGAAAAAAATATGTACATTAAGGAGCATTTCAGCATTTTCAAAGAACGGGTTGCCTGCTTGCACATATCTTTTTTCTATTTATCCCAGTCAAAAATATTGTCATTTAACAGTCAAGTTAAATATCGTTAGAGCTGAAAAAGAGTGGTCTTATGTGTGCATCTGAGGCTGAAAAGATGTCAATAAATAAAATAGTAAAGAAAAGTGCTAAACCGAAAATGTTATGCATGTGACATAAATAAACTCTGAACAGAATGAGACCATAAATAGACATAGGGAAAGTGATACTTAAAGATACATTTCCCAATGAACCAGATTTTGTTTGGAATGTCTGAGGCTTGAATAGATTATCAGTTGCTGAAGCAAGCTGTTTGGAGATGATAGATCTGAAAAAAACGCCCCCTCACCAGCTTGCCCGTGTATACCAGGAACTAGATGATTACCCTATATATGTTACATGAAAGGTAGGGCTATGGGGTAAACAATGAGTATAGATTTCTTTCGATTTGGAACAGCCTGGATAGATACTTTTTAAGTACCCACGTGCAAAAAAACAGCTAAGAATAACACGGACCTACATATTTGCATCGAAAGATAAATACAGAATGCCCCCATGTTTAAGGAAAATGAAGTGTAATTGACCAAGTCCGAAATCTTTCGATATTTCGTTGTGTGACTAGTGTTCTTGTGAGAGCACGTATTTAATAAGATGTGGTTTATGTAGTGCATGTGCATAAAGACCCCAAAAATTGCTTTAAATTTTTTTTACTTATAGGTTGTAGATTACAATATTGAGCCCAAAAATATCATGGTGCCAAAATGTTGTGGCCTAAATATCAAGATATCAAAAGATCATGAGGTGCATAGAGGGAAGTATAGATTTACTAACTTCATACCTACATGCATTGAAGATATATATATATTATCAAGGTGCATATATCTGAAATCAAGAATAGTAAATCAATACTTACATTCATGTTATTTTGGTTGCCTATATTAGGCCATTTCAGACGCATGATATCTGAAACTTGACATTTCTGTGATATAAGGTGTTATAGGAAGGAAAATGTTTGTTCAAATATGTGGTATGATCTGGACTAGATGATGTGGGTCTCGATAATGAAATCTGGTACACATGTCAAAGCTCTGCAACAGCAATGCTACACATTCTGAGAATTGTAGGTTACACAGACATAGTACCGAGGTAAACACATCTGGCCTTTGCATGTAGAGCAGTGGGCCTTTTGTGAGCAGGGGCAGTCACAGATTTTCCCTGCCCAAAGAGAACCTGAGCTACAAGTGCAAATTCGACCTGGTTGCTCACTGCTCACTCCGAGACACCAACAACCTAATTCTGGGTGACCTCAACCTACACTGGAATGAAAAAAACAACTCACTTATCCAATACCTGAATGAGATATTACACAGCAGCAACCTTACCCAACACTGCTCAGATGAAACCCATAACAAAGGGGCAATCCTGGATGACATCATCGCCCAACGGGACACAATCACAATAGACTATATTCTACCTGTTGACTAGTCTGACCACAACTTAATCCGATTCTCATCAATCAACCGATCACATGCCAACATACCATTCAAGACCCCCACAAATGGACGAGAAATGTAACACAGATCAACATGGCCGACCTAGAAGAAAAGATAAGCTTGTTCCTGCCTATCTCCCCAGATGGTCTCTCCACAACGGAACTCACCTCTCACTATAACACAACTATGATGTCCATTCTAGACCAACTAGTGCTCCTGAAATAAAAAAAAAACAGGAATTTTCCATCCAGATCCTGGTTCAACTTGGAGATCAACGGAGAAAGGAGACAACTTAGAGCTACAGAACGACTATGGAGGAATAACCCTTCTACAATCCTTTGTGAGCAACTCAAAGCAACCCGAAGGAAATACAAAAAACACATCAACAACGAAAAAAACACCCTTTTCCGCACCGCTCTGGACAATGCGAAAAACAGACCCAAAGAACTCTTTAACACTATCAGACAACAAACCTCCAAGCCCTCTGCAACACCAGTCCAGGCCTCCAAAGACCTGTGTGACAAATTCGCCAACTTCTTCAATGACATAATCACAGAGATTAAGCTCTCGCTAGACATCAACCTCAATCCCTCCTGCAAAAGCCTAACCCCAGAAATAGAAACCAGCACACACAAGCTCCCCACAACAGCCTAGTAATCCTTCAACCCCATAGCTGAAGCTGAGATTTTTAAACTGATCTCCTCCTCCAAACCCACATCTCACGTCCTTGATCCTGTACCCACCCAATTGACCTAAAAGCTGAATCTCTCCCTTGCCCCATTATGGTGAGAGATCATAAACAGCTCTTTGAAAACTGGCATCATACCAGACTGCCTCGAAGTCAAGTCCTACCACTACTGAAAAAGCTTGACCTTGACACCAACGATCTGAACAACTTCAGACCTGTTTCCAATCTCCCCCTCCTATCCAAAATCCTCGAAAAGTGTGTTCTCCTACAACTGACTCAGCACATGGACATCATCAACCTGCTAGATCCCCACCATTCGGGTTTCAGAAAAGGCTGTAGCACCGAGACTGCGATCCTTAACATCGTGAATGACATCCACAAGTCTCTAGATACTGACCAATGCTGCCTACTCATCCTCCTGGATCTTTCGGCAGCATTTGACATGGTTCATCACAATTTACTCATCAAGATTCTCCAAGATAGAGTAGGTGCTGATGAGGTGGTCCTACACTGGTTCTCCTCCTTCTTACACAACCGCTCCCAAAGGATAAAAATCAAAACCTTTACGTCCGACATACACAGCGTCAGCAGAGGTGTGCCCCAAGGCTCAGTGCTCTCCCCTCAACTGTTCAACATATACATGGAACCCCTCATCATTATACTCAAAAAAGCCAACATCCCCTTCCACCTATGCAGATGACACCCAGATATACCTGGAAACCTCCTCCACTGAGGACATCCAGAGACACAACAACACTCTTAGAGAATTCCAACACTGGCTATCAATAAACCACTTTAAACTCAACCAAGGCAAAACTGACATCCTCCTCATCCCCAACAAAGAAGAAAACCCTCAAATAGTAGAATGGCTAAAAGCAATAGATCCTCTCAGCAGTAATCTCACCCTGGCTAACTCTGTAAAATCACTAGGAATCACCCTAGACCGAAAATTGAACATGGCAAACACATTGAGATCTCCACAAAGAGTGCCTTCCTCAATCTAAAGCTACTCAACAAAATAAAAGACTTTATCCCGCCCAAGGACCTCGAGCAAGCCACCCAATCACTGGAGCTATCTAGACTCGACTATGGGAATGCGTAGTCACCGGTACAGCAAAATCCCACCTAGCTCTAAGCATGGGCGGAAAATCCGTTCCGCTAGCGGATTTTCGGTAAATTCGCAATCCGCGAACTCTCACGAATTTACCGAAAATCCGCAAATTTGCACGCAGCGGATTTTTTTGCTTGGTGATACAATATTGCGGCGTGCGGCGTTCACTTACCGTCATTCAGCGTTTGCCAAGTTGTTTTTCTCGATATTATGCGAGTGCTGCGCCATTTTGGATCTTGCTGCGGGATCCCGCAGGAGTTTGGCGACGGATCGCGAGAGTTCGCAATTGTGAACATGTAGATACGGCGGGCAGCAACAATCTCGCACTCGCAAAATTACAAAATTTGCAATTCTGCACAAGAAATCCACCAGCAAGCAGCATAAACCTTCTGAAAATGATGATTTTTATCAGAATAACTCCTCAGGTTGACATTTGCCTGCACTTTTTTTTGCAAGGAGTCCATTTTGTGGGGGGCGGGGGGGAGGAAGGAAGTGCCCCACAGAAAAACAAGTTTTGCAAAACTGAAAGCACTCAGCAGGTGCAAAAGTTCAAACTCATCATTAGTAACCATTCCCTGTAGTGCTTCCTGAGGGGCCCCTCCAGAGTTGAGTTGCCTACTTGCAACTATTCTATGACCCTGCTCTGACCCTCACAGCAGGCTCATAGAATAGCTACAAGTAGGCCAAAAAGGTCCTGGGAAAAAAATTGCACTGCAACAGAAAGCAAATTACAGATAAGGAAGCAGGTGCCAGACAGGAAGTTTAAATTCAGTGACACATTAATCAACCCCAAATTAATTAATGTCAGTTGAAGCAGGGCAGGTGTGCTTGCTTTCCCACCCCCATAATCTACAGTGATGAACCAGAAATTTATTCATGTCAGTTGAAGCAGGGCAGGTGTGCTTGCTCCCCCCCCATAATTTACAGTGATGAATCAGAGGGTGGCAGTGATGTACCAGAGGATGGCATGGGTGAACCAGAGGATGGCAGTGGTGAAACAGAGGGTGCTGTGAACCTGTGATGATGAACCAGACTTAGAAACAACAAAGTCACGACCGTTGCGAGCCGACAAGTAAGTTCGCAATTGCGAACTGGTACAAAACCCTCGCGAACTGGTAGAAACCCTTGCGAACACAAAAAAAATCTGCAAATTCGCGAGAGTTCGCGGATTTTGCGGATTGCGAATTCGCAAATACGCAAATTCGGGAACGCCAAATTCGCAAAATTCACCCATGCTTACCTAACTCCCCTCAAAACAACTCTCAATGTAGCTGCCAGAATGGTCACCGGAGTTAAGAAATACGATCACATATCATGCCTGCTTTAAATCTGTTGTAAAGCGCTCAAATACCCCCTGGTTCTGGCTAGCGCCATATAAACACCTTAATACTTAATAAATAAATAAATTAATAAATAAAACGTAATCTATACAAGGCACCGAACATCAATAGACAACACACATGTTTTGGTCATGGACTGTGCTAATTTACATCAAGTCAATAACGGAGTGACAGTCACACTGTGCACCATCATGAAACCAAAACATATTCAATATCTCTAGTAGCAGTTTGAGATATTTTCTTCCCTCTGGGATTATCTGCCTTGCTAGCATTTCCAAAAATCTTATTGGCTGTACCAACACCAATAAAATGCTACATGCTGGCCCCACTTCATGAGCTCCCTGCCAGCCTGCTGAGCAGTGAGCTGGAGTTGGTTTTGGGTAGGGGCGTAGCATGGTTAATTTGATTAGGGGGATGTAAGCTTTAGATTTCCTAACAATCACACCAGAAAATCTTGCTAAAACACATTATAAGAGAAGCAAAATATGAGAGAGGCTTAAAGGACAAGGACAGGCAAGAAGAGGGAAGAATGTTAGGGGCACCCAAAGCACAACATTGTTTAAACTAATCAACATTTGTAAGGCCTTAAAAGAGAGAAGAGAAAGTGGGTTTGTGTGTGTTGGCATATACACTGTGAGGACAGCATTGGTCCTTATAGCATGGATAAACCCTGACAGAAGGAGACAAACACTATTTTGTGAGGACCGGTGCGTTAGGAGGACCTGCCCTGGTAATATGTTTATGTATTTTCGAGTGAGTGTATCAAAAAATGAAAAGAGTAGTTGTAATTGCCCCGTCTGCTTTATAACATGCCCTGCTATCAAAGCACATGTGGAGTTAGAATAGGAAATACACAGTTCATTATATCAGAGGCCGGTCCTCGTAATAATAGGTTTGTTATGTTGTGTGTGTGTGTGTGTGTGTGTGTGTGTGCGTGTGTTTGTCAGTGTGGGAATGTAAAAATCCTTTGTGAAATTTGATAGACACTTCACCATACCCGACTGTAAGCACTTGTACCCAACTATTTACTACAGAATATACTTTTTAGGGGGGTCTAACACCCCAAACAACCCCTTGAAGCTACTTACCAGAATTCATCATTCATTTTTGTGTGAACAACTAAATAGAATTAGGATCACTGTAAGCCATTGTATTATTTTCTTCTTGCCTCGGTGTCTGCTTAAAGTAGGGTCTACGTTTGTTGGTTCATGAGTGTTTGGTTGCAGTGAAAGTGGCAATCCTTTGACAATGGCATTCCCTTTTGGCTCTGAAGCAAGTATTTCAGTACACTTAGGGTTGAAGAGAGGGAGGGGTTCCTTTCTTCAGGTGCATAATCGCCGCTCTTGTGGCAGTCAGCTCTGATGTGAAACGACCAACTGCTGGAAGAGGGGTATTTTCATAGCTTTCCTGAATTCTAGTCTTTCCATTTGAAGGTGAAGGCGAAGTGGAGGAAAATTGCAAAAGGAGGAATGTTTTATGGGCTTTATCTATTGCGACAGTAATATATCTCCCAACTGAAGGGTTTTGCAGAAAGACTTTAAAAAAACTATAGCTGGAATTTCTGGAGTAGTCTCAGACACTGGTAATTAACATGGGTAGTATTCCAATCCATTATTTTGTTGGTTACTGCTCCACATAGGACACATATACAAATCGTTTTTTGCACCAGAGTTCATTTTAATTGCAAAGCTCACCTTACCAGTGAGGTCCAACAGTGCCAAAATGTATCTTGGTGTTTTACTTCTCCCTCACAGTTGAGACCTGGCTGGCAGATTGTGTTTTGGCATGGGGCCAATACTGATGTATCTGTGTCAACACAGAGATGTGAAAGTCAAATTAAACTTCATCCATTCATTTTTGCCACCTTTGTGAGTATAGGACACATCAAGTGGGTGGCTGCATGGCAAAGAATATGGGTCCGGTGTACAACCACTATTATAGTCACAAAGAGTGCGTTTCACAAAATCAAAGGCTTTGGAACCTCACAAGAATGTTTTCAAATTGAAATGACTTGTAAGTCAGAAAAATAACCTTTTGCGGCCACTTCTTTATTACCAATAGGATGGGGCATGAAATAGGGGTTCCTCTCCAATGTGTAAGTCTAATTGTCAGTAGCCTAAAATCAGAAAACTGCCTTTCCCCCTGGGGCCCTGTTACACATAGCACACACTAAAAGAAGTGCTCCGGGCACAAACAGAGAAAGTGCACCCTATTACATTGAATGCACTGCTCCTAGATTAGCTGTGGTGTTGTGCTGCCCTGGGGGCAGCACATTCAAGTGAAAAACAGAGTGGCTTTGAAGCAGCCGCTCTATTTTACTGTGCAGGCGAAAACCTGCCTGCACATTTAAGAGGGGAGAGAGATCTACTTGCAGGTGGGTGGAGTGAGTGACTGTGCCTGCCTGCAAGGGGATGACGGGTGGAACCCCCTTTACCCCTTGTCTTAGGGCTGCCATCAGGACGCACACTGATATTGCGCCACCTTTTAGGTGAAGCACTCTCAGTGCGTCTCCTGACAGTGCGTCTAAGCCCACGCCTATAATACAGTGTGAGCTCAGAGACAAAGGGATTCCCTCATTTTCCTGGGGGGGGGGGCACTCCCCCATGCAACTGAGGGAACACCCTAGGGTGACAGCTCTTGCACTATATGTGCACCGTCACTATCTGCAAAATAGAAAAGGCTACACTACCATCTGCGGCCCTTTCTGCAAAACCAAACAGCCCCAGGGGTGTGCAAAGCAGGTACACATTCCTGTTGCGCCACCGGGATACTTTCCATAATAAGGCCCCTGATGTCCAAACATTTGAGACCATTAAAAAGGAGGACATTGGCAATAGGGCTGGTCACCATTCAAGAGCAGTTGGTATTCCATTATCTCTAAAAGCCTACATGCTTGTGCTAAAGGAAGCCATTAGAAGCTAGTAGAGGAGCTACATTATTTTCCTTGGTCATGACAGGCCAGAGAAATCTCACCCCCGTGCACACATGAGCATGGGAAGATATGCTTTCTCAACAGTTTTAATATGTAAGATGGCAAAGGAGTCAGTAGAAATATATGAAGAGTTATAGGTAAGAGAATAAAGTCAAAAAATCTAGGCATAGTTGGAGCTGGCAGTCACTTCAGGTGAGGCATCTTTGCTCTTATTTACTACTCTATCTATTTAACTCTGTATCTTTCTATACACATACTTAAATTATCTTGAAATAAATTCAGTACATCTTTAGTAAAATGATTTGTTTATTTAGTTTACTAAATTCCATAAAAGAGTGCACATAATGAACGCATTTTACGTTAAAGGCACTTTTTTCAGGAATACTGTAATATAGAAATACATAAACAGCAGTAATTCACCCTATTGAACAAAGTGCACATTCCCACAACAGAGTAAATTACTAATCTGAGGAGCAGCAACAAGCCAAAATATACTAGGTCTGCACAACTAATCCAAAGATACTGTTCTAGGGTCTTAATTGAATTAGACATGCTAATGGGCCTCACCCTTGACTTGGAACTTGCATCAGTGCATTAGGGATATGAGGAGAAAAGCACTCAATACATAGCAAAATTGCACATGGAGCTTATTGTGGCAAACAGAAACACTGAATGGTGCATGAGAACGGAAAAAATAATACATAATAGCAAAGGATGCCCAAAGAAAATCTCTAAAATATGGGATGCATATTGGGAATGACATGGACTAATGTCACTTGTGAAGGGAGGATAACAAAGGAGATGAGGGTGGGCTTGAAGATTAGATATGCATGGGTGTAGCTTGGTCAGTAAAATTGGGGGTGGGGGGGTGAGCTTCAGATTTTCCAACAATCACGCTGGGATATAATGTTAAAATACATTATACAACAAGCAGGGTGCTTGAGAGGCAGTGGAAAGGGAGAGGAATGCAGACTGGTAGGAGTATTAAGTGTAGAAAAGACAGGATGTTTAAAATTAAAGTAACATTTCTGAGCGCTTTTAATACACAGAGTGAGAGAGTGTGCGCATGCATTTTTGTCTGTGTGCAAGTAAACAATTCCTTGTGAAATCTGTCAAACACTTCCCCATACCCAATTGAAAGGACTGGTACCCAACTATTTATCAGAAAATAAATGTATTAGAGGAGTGTAACACCCGAAATACCCCCCTAAGCTGCCCCCTGTTGATAAGGCATACATAAAAATTGACTACATATAATACGTAGCTACCTAGGCCAAGAAGATCCTCTAGGTAGTGTTGTTGTAAATGTCTGCAAGCTTCTTTAAAAAGGCTGGAACTCATAAAGGCCTGTGTCTTGAACATTTTCTAAACTTTCATCATTGTGGAATTTTGAGGTCTTCCTGGATACTTGCTTAATAAATTACTTAGTACCATAAGATGGGTACTAAGTAGTCGAGGGGGTACTAAAAGACATGAAAAGACTCTTTACATTTTTAGACTGAAAGTATATGTCACTCTAATTATGCACATGTACAAAAAATGTAACTATTTATAATGAGAGATCATCAATCAAGAATAGGTTTATTTCCATTAAAAATAATAACAGTTAAAAAGTATTTCTGGACACATAAAATGTAATAGTTTAAAAGCATACAAAGTTGAAGAATCACATTTTATCCCCAATTCCTCCAACTCCTCCGCAAACAATGCTATAATATATGATTCATTACACAGTTGTATGATGGACCCTGCAAGCATTTACCCTGCATGCCTGTACAACGCAGTCAGTACACCGCATGTGACGTTACCATGCAATACCTTAGCATGCAAGTTGTTACAATGACTTGCTTTAGGGGACGCTGGACTTTGGAATAGTATAAATTCCTATTCCAGTCTAGTGTAACCAACAGTAGGGAGGGTGCTGGACTTTAAAATCCAACACCACTCCAACAACGCGCCCCCTACAGCAAGTCATTGTAACAACTTGCATTCTGAAGTAAAGCGTGGTAATGTCATATGCTGGTTACTGACTTAATTGTAAAGACTGCAGGGTAAAGGTTGTTTCGCTCATTATACTATTTCTGCATTTCTTAGAAGATACTATGGGCTGCATTTCGAATTTGGAGGACAGGAGACTCCGTCAAAATGTGACAGATACCCTGTCCAAGATATTACAAGTGCTGTGGTCTATAATCCACTTGTAATAAAGCAGGCGGGACATCTGCCACATTTTTGACAGAGTATACCATTCACCAATATCTAAATATTGCCCTAAGACTCTCACTATGGTTTAATGTGATATGTGCCATAACTGCTGCTGCTGCACATATATCAATTACGAGATTTATGATGAATATCAGCAGGTTAAACTTGATGATATTTAACGGGGGGAAATGGCCGCCATTTTCACAACATACCGATTTCAGTGTGGTGAGCATTGTATTCCCCTAAAACTCATAATTGTGTGGTATTATCGCACCGATCACTGGGTCACGCTTATTGAGGAACTAAGGCCCCCATTACAAGTGCAGGGCTAAATTCAGATCCCTAAGCAAATGCTTTTTTGCACCCTCGCTGTTTTCTTTGATTGATTCCAGTGGGTCACCATGCAAAAAGTATCAGGGAAAGAGGCCCTTAAATAAGTTAAATATGCGAAATGCAGGGGGCAAAAAAATTATTTTGCATTTTATGCCTCTTATAAATGCTAAAACCTCAGAAAAGCAGGTCTTGCCATAGTCCTGGTACATATAATGGAATAGGGATACATCTAGCCTTGTATTCCATTCATGTTTGAGCTTGGATGGTCACCCAAGGTTCTTTGTTCGCCATAAGTTGGCAGGGTATGCTCAGACGTGAGGCCCTTGCTCACTTCCATATGGCCATGTCTAAACTGGGGTGGCAGAGTGGGCTAAAGAACGGTGATGGATTAAACCCAGATCAGTTGACTGGGGGTGAGTGCTTGTATTGTCAACGCTCCGTCCATCATTTCCTTTGGTTTTTCTTTGGTCACCCAAGGTCACCTAGGTAAAGAAAACACTGCCCCAAATATTGTGTGGTTTGCTGCCTCCTTCCTTGCAGCATATTTCCCCAGTGTAGATGTGTGTTTAAAGTAAATCTTAAATAAGGAAATGCTTGTTGCATTTTTAGAGATGTTTGTACAATGTAAAAAAAAATGTGTCCTTACATAATTTTGACACAAACTCATCACTTTCAGTTTGACCAAGTTTGTATTCAAATTCAGACTGTTTATGAAACTGACAAAACTATTACCGGCCTCTCTCCCTGATTGGCAGTACATCCAAACTCATGGGCAGGCATTTTTTTTTTGAATAAATTGGAAAAGTGGACAGGAGAGAAGAATCTCGGAAGTGCAGTATGGGTAAAGACAGGGATGGGGTACTGTAGACAAATGTCTTAATTTACCTATGATTTTATGAAAATATACAACAGTAAAAAAGGCTCAATTACATATGGCCTTTATGGACCTCTCAAAGGACTTTGACTGTGTGGCACATAGTAAACGTTGGATAATTTTAAAGGACATGGGAGTAGATGATACCATTATAAATTTTATAAGAGAGCTCTATAGGGACGCCACCGCTATGGTCCTATATGGGAGTCTATCCGTATGTACCACCTCATTCAAAATTGAAAGGGAAGTCAGACAAGGATGTGTGCTGGCCCCTTTCTTGTTTGGCCGATAATCTAACAATCTTAATGACACCCTGGACAATATTGTGAATGATACTCCAATAGCTCTGCGGTCCCCCCTCCCTATCCTATTATATGCAGGTGACACAGTCTTATTGGCATGGACCCCTTTGGCACTGCAAAACCTTATTAAACATTATGCTGCTTTTATGCGTAATTTGGAGTGATATGTAAACAAAACCAAATCATATACTATGGCAATAGGAGGTCCGCAAAAGAAGAAAATGATGGGTTTTTATTTGGAGGGAAGCAAAATCAAGCATGTACAACATTTTAATTATTTAGGCATTGTTTTTTATACAATTCAAAATTGGAAAGAGATGCTGCAAACCCATGCAAAGTATTAATGCAATGTTTAGATTTGCCAAAAAACTGGGTTGTAAGCCAATCCCCGAGATGGTGAAAATTTACCTGGCTAAAAGTTTGCCAATGGCGACATATGGAGTAGCAATTTAGGGGATAATAAATGTGGCCTCACTTCAAGTCCAGGAAGATAAATTCATCAAAAGATTGCTGGTAGTTCCACATACTTGTAATACCCTTATGGCCCACGTGGAAGTCGGCATGCCTTTTATCACCGATGACATCAACTTAGCCCCACTTTTACTTATTTATGGAAAAGGGATACTGTAAACCTGAATCAGAAAATTTGGAAAGACATTATGAATATGGCTTATGCCTACAAACTCCCGTGGCTTTCGTATGTTAGGCAAGCCCTAACTTCCTGGGCCTTGCTCATTTCTACGATACCCCTGCTCTCTGCGTATACTTCCCTAAATCTAGACTGAAGGACATTTATTTACAGAGTGTTACACAAGACAAGTGGGAAAGCCAAACAGATGAGCAGTCTGTGAAATTTTATGAGAGCCTACTCCAGTTGCCAAATAATTCCCACTCGTTTTTAGGGTTTGTTGAGACTAGCCAGCATTGTTTTATCTTGACTAGATTTTGTCTCAATTTTATTCCATTAATGCTGGGACACCCACACAATTTATATTCGATTAATCTTTTACCCCCTTGCCCTTGTAATAATAGAGCGACCCAATCAACTGCACATGTATTGTTCTTTTGCCATCTGTACAGTCAGGAAAGGAAGATTTTTAATATTTCCCTGTTAAAGAAATGTTCTATTCGTAACCCAGCTTCAGCTCTCTTTCTATTTTATCAACTAGAAACTCCATTTGTTTGTTATGCACTTGCTTCTTTCTTATTGGCCAGTGTGAGATCTCGGAAGGTCTTTAACAATTTATCCATAGTATCCCAAGAGTCATTGTTTTAGCTGTTGGCACTTATTTTAACTCATGATTGCTACTATTGGTTAAATGTTATGTATCTGTATTGTTTTACCTTGCGAACATTATCACACTGCAATGTTTTTATTGGTTTATTTTATGATCGTGGCATTCCAGTTATGTGAAAGCAATTTGCACTGTTTTCTTAACTCCGCACTCTCTGTTTGGAGCGGGACCTCGATTAAGGAGGACTCTGCTGGAGGCTGACACTTTCATTTGCACCAACTTTCAGCCGCACCCGCTCTGCGGGTGCCGCTTCACGCCGAACATACCGGGAGGAGTGCCCACTGCATTTTGCGAGCAGGAGCTGTGCTGTGGACCAAGGAAGGGGCTAGAGCTGGTCATCTAGAACGCTGCAGGGACTCCAGTAACCAGGAGTCCCTGCGTGACCTGCAACACCTGGTCTGCGTTTGTTGCTCGGCCCCGCCCACTGTCCATCGCGCTCACAGTATAGTAAACGGAGGTATTCACTGCGCGGGAGCGCGCGGGAGTGCCCGGGGCGAAGCCCGGGCAAAGGGCCGGCCCTCTACGGCCCTCATCGGCCAGAAGAGACTGGACTGGGCCAGTAATCCTGACCAAAATTCGTCGAGGTATACATATCTCCCATTTGACTATCTGTAAGCCACCAATGGGTGGGTAGTGTGAATAGATCTTTCTTATTTTATTGTATTCATTGAGCAGGGTTTTCTGTCCTACAAAGGCGGCTACATCTACTGAGACGGTCATCTCAAGAGATACTTTATAAATAGCATGGAGATGCGTGAGACAAGAAGCAGGGCAGCAGCGGGGAGGAAGAAATTATCAGGCACCCTAGATGATTTTATTGTAAGAACAAATACACTGATAGACGAGGGGATTTCTTTGATGGAAAGAAGGGTATCGCAGGATCTGGCTTCTGCAAAACGGTCCTCTATGGGCCATTTTGCTAATGTACGGAGCCCTAACAGACGAGAGAGTAATATATTACCTATGGCCGTGATTAGTACAGCTGTTTCTCAAACCCCTATCCTACTCAGACTCCCCTAGTTCATACCTTACCATCCCCCCAGGCATCTACTAGTGTCTTGATACATATAGCAGCCTCACCTAAAGATAAAAATGTTGTGTTACAGGGGGTAAAGGAAGGGGCAATTCCTAAAAAGAGAACGAACCAAAATATGCCTATTAAACCTTGTGGTAAAGATCTATCCAAAGACACAAGTAATGCACTTATTGCTACTGATACTGATATACACGGAGAAGACGGCCTGCCCCCCAACATACTGACCTTAGCTATTCTAGATGACACCATATTGGATGACTCAATGGCTGATTTAATCTCCAAACCTCTAGAAATAGTTCCCCAGAGGGAAGTGTTAATACTAGCAGGGGAAAAGAGAGTACAATGCTATATATGCTGGAGACTGTAATGAAAACTTTATTAACCCCACTGACACAAATTCTCCAGGAGATTGAGAAACAAATTCAAGAATTGAAGAGAGACACACATATGCAGTATGAGACTCTGGCCAAACGGATAGCCGATCCAAGCGCGCCCAAGGCCAAAGCCATAGCAACGACATCTAATAATTCTGGCCCTATATTGGCAAAGGGTGTCCCAAATAGCACCTCATCAAGTACAACTAATCCTGAAAAAGGTAAACTCCCTAGTAAACAGCTATTAAAAACTCAATCAGTACTTCAAAGCTCAGCCCCACCTGCCAAGAAAGTATCAGCTCCACAAACTCCTGTCCAATTATCTGATAAAGGCAAACCAGCTAAAACTGATGTGCGTAGAAGTATAAATCTTCCTCCAAGAGCATCACCATATGTTGTGGTTCTAACTGGGGTCCCGGAACTGGGAGCACAATCCACTGAAACCAATGGGGCACTCTTAAACAAGGTTATCCATTGGCTTAAAAATAACTACCCTCTCCCGCCAGCTACTAGCAGCAACATTTTGATGGTAGAAAGGGTACCGTGGATTGGGTATAACAGAAAAAGGGCACAGGGTGACTGTGTGGTGATAACTTTTGAAAAGCCCGCACCGTGGAGTATATCACATCGAGGGCCCCTAGAAACCATGGCCTGTCCATTGTGGCCAGGGCATTATCCTATTTCTACTCTCAAGGGGAACATCCGGATAACAGATGGAGCTGGACTAGGGACAGCCGTTATCCAAGGGGCGGAAATTGTGTGGATTATGACAGGAATCAGTATAATACACAATGGGGAGGGGTGAATGAAGATGGGTGGACCGTGGTGAAACGCAGGGAGAGGATTCCTTATTTCTTCCCGCAAAGGCATGATCCAGGATGGTTTGGACATCAGCAATTTCCTCCCCCACTTACTCCATGCCATAATCGTTTTGATTGTCTTGAAATGGTGGATTGACTCCCAGAGGCTGAAGAGGTATCTAAGCCACCTATTCCTGTAAGCCTGGGGGAGATTAACTCATCAGGGCATGATGTGTCACACGAACTCTAGTGGAGCCCATGATAACACAAGGGATGATGGGTGGCCAAGCAGGGGATGCTGTAGAGGTGTTGCCTAAAGAAGAATTTTGTAAGGTGGTCTTTTGGAACGTGGCAGGCATTAAACAAAAAGTCCTCAATCCATCCTGGGATGATGTAATTACTGGTGTAGCCATTTTAGCCCTACAAGAAACTTGGGCCATTGCACCGATACATTTAAATGGCTACAAAACCTATTTTACTCCTGCGGTGGGGGGTTCGTATGGAAGACCTAAGGGAGGATTGATAACGTATATATCTAACTTGTTAGTATATGATAAGATTGCTTTCTCCCCTGGATCCAGTTTTTACCAGAAAATAGTGATAGATACAAGGAAGGGTCTTAGGATTGTCTTTTTAAATTTCTATAATAACCTTCTAAGTAGCATGATTAAGGAAGTACTAGTTATGTTAACTGAAGATATACAATCTGAAATTGATAAAAAAAAGGATGAAGTAATGATATTATGGGGGGTGACTTTAACTGCTCATTGTGCAAAAAGGGTCAAAAGGGTATATGCGGCCTGATGTTGGAACAGGATATTAATTTGACGCATTTTGAACATACCCTATTTGGAGATTTAGTCAATGAGATGATTTTTAATTATGATTTTGGGTTTACGAATGAGATAGCCCACCACCCAACGTCATTTGCTCCAACTTTGTGGGTCGGGGGGCCTCGACTATCATTGATTTTAGCCTCTGTACAAATAGCTCTGCTGGAAGATTGACTAGCTCTAGCTTAATGGACTTAGCATTAAGTGATCACTTCCCACAGGTAGTAGAAATGGAGAACCTATTTGTCTCATCCCAAAATGTAACAACCTCTAATTATATGGCGCAGGATGTGAAGTTAGGTACCCAAAATGGTTATTCTCTTAAATGGAGTAAAGTGGTCCCGGATGATTTTTTGTCCAAAGTGGTGAATAAGTGTATGAATAGTTTTTTGATCTGCCTGGATGAACACGCAGAGAGTAATGATATTTTAGCTCATTTTAAAATTATTACTACTACAATTAAGGAGGCTTTGTGGGTTACACGTAAACATTGCCTAAAGACTAATAAGAAATGGTTTGATAAGAAGTGTACTAAAGCCTTAACCAATCTTAAACATGCAATTCATCAGAGACCTCGGGATGTAACTCTAATCAGAGAATTAAGGAAGAATTACAACACAGTACTGAAAGACAGGAAGGATCTGATAAAAAGGGAGGCATGGGACGAACTTTGTTCGGCGTCACAATCGAAGGATCAGGCTGCTTTCTGGAGGGTTATAAATACTCCGCTCCTTTATGACAATAAAGCACGCATGGAAATTGCCATTACAGATGATGAGTGGGTGGCTCATTTTTCCTCCCTCTATGTGACTGCTGAACTAGTGCCCGATACAGGTCCTGATTCCATGTTGGTAAATATGGATCTACCAAAAGATTTGGTTGTAACCCTTCCCGAAGTCCTTGCGAGTCTGAAGGCAACTAAGGGGGGTAAGGCGGCTGGACCCGATGGCATACCAGCTGACCTTTATAAGGCTAATACTGATTTATGGGGGCCAATGTTGGTCCAGCTTTTTAATGTTGCTTTGGCAAAAGGCCTAATCCCTACCTGGTTTACGTCAATCATTGTCCCGATTTTTAAGAAAGGAGATAGGCAGAATTGCACATGTTATAGGCCAATATCTCTATTAGATTCCTCCATAAAAATTCTTGGGAGAGTGGTTTTAGTTAAGCTGCAAAGCTGGGCAGAAGAAAATGGGGTGATAAGCGATTTTCAATACGGATTTCAAAGGGGTTTAGGGACTATAGAGCAGGGGTTAAACTTATTTATTTTGCAACAGAAGTATATAAGGGTTAAAAAACAACGCCTATACCTCACTTTTGTCGACTTATCGTCGGCCTTTGATTGTGTGTCCCATAATAAGCTGTGGGAAATAATGGCTGAACTGGGGGTAGATAATGCTATTATATGCTTCCTGAGAGATTTATATTCTGGGGCCACTGCAACGGTCCGGTACGGGAAAGAGGGTGAATGTAGCAGACACTTTGGGATTGGTCGCGGTGTACGCCAAGGGTGCGTTTTATCTCCCTTTTTATTTTTAGTGTATATAAATGGTCTGGAGCTTCGCCTCGTGCAGGAGGGCAGGGATATGCCTATGGTGGGAAGGAGACCTGTCCCTGCACTACTGTATGCAGACGTTGCAGTCCTGATGGCACGCACCCCAATGGCACTTCAAACTTTGGTTACATCTTTTAATAGTTTCATTCTTAGCTTGGACCTGAAAATCAATTGCTCCAAGACATTTTCTATGTACTGTGGGACAAGAACAAGCAGGCATTTGAAGCCTATTTTTATAAATTCCAATCCCCTAGAGAAGACCTCCACTTTCCCGTATCTGGGCATTTTGTTTCATGAAAGTGGCTCATGGACTAGTGCAATTAATGCTAGAACCCTGTTGTTTTCTAAAACTGTTATGGCTCTACAGTGTTTTTTAAAAAAGTTGGGGAAAAAACCCATAAGGGAAATTTTAACCATCTACAATGCCACTTGTATAGCGGTAGCTATATACGGCTCTGGATTATGGGGTTATTCTAATGTCAGTACGATTCAAACCGTGGAAAATACGTTTTTACGGCACATCTTGTCCATTCCAGAAAGCACTGCGACTTTTATATGACATGCTGAATTGGGTTTGGTGTACATTACTGACACAATTAAGATCCAGCCGATTCTCCTTTGGCACATGGTTTGGACAAGTGATGATTGTGTGGTCAACCGGGATATCTTAAAGGACGTACTAGTACTTGATAATATTAATAATTTCAAATGGATATGTTATGTTAGAAATTTTCTTGAAGAACTGGGCTGTGTTCAATATTTTGAGGACCCATTATCTATGGTACACATTTCAAGAAGTGGACTAAAAAACTTGTGTATCGACCACCTCATGGAAAAAAGACGGCTAGAGGAGGTGAAAAAAAAGACTGTCTTTGCCCACCAGGCGATCATAACTGGAGAGAAACTACAGCCATATTTATCTCTATACATGTCCAAACATGAACGTTTCCTTTTAACCCGGTTTAGACTCAACATTGTTTTTAGGTTACTATCTTTCCCTGAGATGAATTGTTGGCTGAAAGACTTGTGTCCCTGTCCATGTGATGATGTGTCCCCGCAATCCGACATTCACATTTTATTTTTTTGTAAATTTTATATTCATTATCGCAGAAAACTTATCATCCCAATTCTTAAAGATTTAAATGTATATAGATGCCGCCTAGCGTTTTTAGAGTTTCAAAAAATGGAAACTGTTTTTATGGTAGCGTCACTCTCCGAATTTCTTAAATTGGTTTTTAACTGTCGTAAAACCCTTCGTATGAATTAATTCTTATGATGTATTTATGTCTTTTAATATGTCTTTTTGCTGTGATTTTAAATAATGGTCATCCTACCCATTGTAAACTGTATTTTACATGCTACTTTCATGGTTATTCTTTTTATTTTTAACCGAATAAAGTACTTTTGAACTTGAACTTATATTTATCATCTGCATTGAAATGTTTTGATCTGTGTACGTTTATGCAACCAAATGGTGCGAAATAAAGTTGATGGTGATAAAACTGTCAAACGAAAACTGCAATCCAGTTGCTGTCCTTGACTATCTGGGCAGAACAATATAGAGATAATATTTCTGCTAGGGGTTTCCTCAGCTTCCCTCCTCCATTTTACTCCCAACTTGTTTTCATTTTTTAAATCTTTATCTGGCTTTATCTATAAAAACCATAAAAGAACACATAACAATACACAGAAATTAAAATGCACCATACACAATAAATTAAATAGACAATTATTGGTCATTTGACTTTCTCTGTTTGACTGCGCTAGTTAAAATGCTACTGCAAAGAAGCAGGTCCATCAACAAACTGATAACAGCACATAATAATTGAAATATATTATACAAAAATAAATTAAAACTAATAATTAGTGAAACACTGACAGTCTCAGCTTAACTGCCTCTGGTTTTATCCATACTGATAACCATAAAAGAAGAGACTGTAATAAGTACACATCAGAAATTAATTCTTGTTTCAGTATTTCATTGATTATGAATGAAGCCATACCCAGGGAAAGAGATAAAGATGTTTAAAAAACATTTCTCTATTACCTAAAGGGAAGATTTGTCAATGTAATGTGACTAGTATAAGTCGCAATAGACCTGCACTTACCCTGATATATTTCAAGCATGGCATTCAATGGTTTGCTACCCATTCTAGTCGCAAAATCATGGATGGCAGAAAAGGATTTTGAAAACAAAGGTTTTTAATTAGACACATGAGCAGGCCAATTGTTTTCAGAGTCAAAAGTATTGCCAAGATACCAAAAATAACCCACTTTACTTATAAGCTGATCCTTTGTAGTAAACAAATGTGGTTTTGTGGCTTTAGGACCTACCACCATTACATGAGACTTTAAAATAACTTGTATGAAATTAAACATGTCCCTGAATGGCATAAAGGAATGTAATAAGGAGTGCAAACTATTACCTGTTCTGGTGAGAAGGATCATATCTTCCACATATGGTAGATTCGGAATAGGACACCGACATACCAGGGTACGGTCAAGGCCCTTGCTTAGTAATCTTTCTTTAAATGATTTGTATCTATATATATATAAAAACGAATGTATGTCTGTCTGTTTGTCCTTTATGCATTACTACACCATTCATCCGATCGGCATGAAACTTTGGGAAGTTGTTTATTACACTCCCGCAAATGTTTCTGGCAAAAAATGTAAGCAAATTAAAAAAGAATTGTTAAAAGTTGTTGAGTATCCTCCCGCGAAGGTTTCTGGCAAAAAAAAAAAGAAACATTTGTTAAATATCGGCCCCCTGGCCCCCTGGCCGCCCAGGGCCCTCATAATCTTCCACTACTGAACGTTTACAGTTTCGGGTGACTCGCTTTTGCAATGACCATCAACAAAGCACAAGGACAATCGCTGCAAGTGTGTGGACTAGATTCGGAGAATCCGTACTTCTCACATGGACAACTGTATGTGGCCAGCTCACGCGTCGGAAAACCTTCTGATTTATTCGTGTATGCACCAGACGGAAAAACAAAAAATACCATGTATCCACAAGCACTCGAATAAATAGAGTTAAAACAACCCTTTAAAATGTTTTCCATATTAAAATGAATAAGTTTCAATAATAATGGCACAATGTAAATTGAATGTTATCATAACAAGTTTCCTTAAATTTCCTTTCTTCTGAGATCGCAGCAACGCGCGACGGGTAAGCGAGTATATTATAATTAAAAAGAGAGCCATAATACACATGGTTTACCTTCCTAAATGTATTCATTAAAATAAAGTTTTAATCCCTGTTCAATGGTACCCAGCCCAAACTTGAGGCCATACTGTAAATCGGAAATAACATGTTTTTCATTAGCCCTATTAGTCAGCCGATTCAGAACAGCTCTCCCAACTGTTTTGACAACTGACTTGATCAAAAGGATTGGTCTGTTACAATTGGGATAATTTGTACTCTCCTTCTGAAAAACTGTCACTATGACCGATTGCTTCCAGGAGGATGGTACACACTGAGAAAAAGTTGCATTAATGGTCATAATAAGAGGAGGGCACAGAGAGGAATGTTAAGACGCTGCAGATCTATTGGAACACCATCATGCCTTATTCTTAGAAGATAACATTACGACTTCACTGACCTTCGAGCTATTAGTATACAGTGTGAAGAGGAAAGGGGCCATGACCAAAGACTGTCTTGATCCCATTGATGAATGAAGTGGTTTTGTGTTTTCCCTGCGTGGATCATATCTGATTCTGTCCCATAAATTGTGATGTAATAGGACAGTATGGCAATCAAAACTAATCCAAAACCTAAAGATCTTATTAAACAGATTCTTCCCATGGTGAAATGGTCATGGTTGGGTATGCCCCCATCATACACTCCCAACAGGATCGACATTTTGCCTGGTAGTTTCTTTCGTGCACCCTTTCCTGATCACCGCACAGCAGGAAGCAGTTCACTTCCACTCCTGAAGAATAAAGCTCACTATCTAAGCTGTGAACTCTGTGATGGGCCAGGAAATTTCTGGTAATTGATGCCAGAACAGAAGAGATCAGGCATCCGTGTATACTCACACCTATCATTGTTGCTTATACGTTCTGAAACCGTTCTTTGTACAGCGCTATGATACCATTGTGTCAAGTGGGTGACCTTTTCTACGCGGCCACTACTTCGGATTGCCTTTACTTTGCATCGTTAGTACGCAGAAACCATTACTTTCACCCCCTACAAACCCACCAGACCCTTGCGCTCAGACAAAGGGTTCCTGGCCTCGGTGCCTAGAATTAAGAAAGCTCGCACCGGAGGCCGCCGCTTCTCGGCGGCTTCACATTGGAACTCCCTCCCACTGCAATTACGCGCTGAACCCGGTCACCTCCTCTTCCGAAAAACACTAAAAACATTCCTCTTTCCCAATTGATCCTCTGTCCTTCCCTCCTCCCTCAGAGTATCTCTCAATTTCAGCGCTGGGATGCCTTCTGGTAACTACGCGCTTTACAAAAACGACATACAATACAATACAATACAATACTTCACATGGTTTTACTGTGCATGACCCTTACTTCGTAGGATATCCACATTGTTGTTTTTATTTAGGCGTTCCGTTTCTAAATAACGTAGTGTGACTCTGAAGACGCAGGAAGCTGGAGCAGTGGAAGGTGATCCACGAGGAGAGAGAGAGGTAAGTGGGGCTGTGTGAACGGTTGTGTAGGTGTTGTGTAGAGTAGTGTATTTGGGTGTAGGGTAGTGTAGGGGGTCGTGAAGGGTAGTGTTTGGGAGTAGGGAACAGACTGGGGGTAGGGTAAGGGTCATGCAGGGGGTAGTGTTTTGGGGTTTAGGGTAGTGTTGTGGTGTTAGTGTAGTGTAGGGTAGTTTTTTTATGGTTTAGGGTAGTGTTGGGATGTCGTAGAGGGTAGTGTTTCAGTGTAGGGACAGGACTGGGGGTAGGGGCAGGGTCGTGCTGGGGGTAGTGTTTAAGGGTTTAGAGTGGTGTTGTGGGGTTAGTGTAGCGTAGGGTAGTGTCTTAGGGTGCAGGGTAGTGTCGGGGGTTTGCAGGGTAGTGTTTGGGAGTAGGGACCGGACTGGGGCTAGGGGCAGGGTCATGCTGGGGGTAGTGTTTTAGGGTTTTGGGTAGTGTTGTGGTGTTAGTGTAGTGTAGTTTACTGTGTAGTGTCGGGGGTTGTGATGGGTAGTGAATAAGTGTAGGGACCGGAGTAGGGGAATGTGTAAGTTAGTGCAGGGGGTAGTGATTTAGGGTTTATTGTAGTGTAGTGTAGTGGTGTTTCAGTAGAGTAGGGTTTTAGTGTTTTGGTAGTGTTTTAGTGTTTTAGATGTGTAGGGTAGTGTATTTTCTATATATTATTTATTGTAGTGTTGTGTTTTAAACATTTCTTTTTTTAATATGACACGTTATTCCGCATACCATTTTTATTACTAGGAACGTTTTTACTTTGCATACATTAACACTTTCAATGTAATGGTATGCGAAGTAAAACCTTGCGTAGTAACAGTTATTGCTAAGTAATAACAACGTAGTAATAGTATGCGAAGTAATGGCATGAAAAATAATGTTTCATATTCTTGTGTCATGATCCCACTTAAACTCTTAAAGTAAAATAAAATAAATATTCACTAAATTGTGACCACACACCTTCACTATATTGAAACAGTCAAGAGCTATTGAAAGGGTTGTGAAGGCCAGGTATGAAGAAGGCTTGGTGAACCTTTGTATATTATATATTTCCCTATCAATAAATGTCAGTTCAGTCACTCATCAATCATTCCTAGCTCTCGTCTAAAGACATAATATGCCTCTGAGAATTTCCTTTGCTTTGGGGCCCAAGTCTGTTTAATTCTTATTTCTTCCCAATACCTTTATAGAAGAATCAATAAGAGAGATGGGGCAATAGTATCTTGTCCCCACTCTATTGCACATTTAAACAAGCATTGATAATGTCAATAGGTTTCACCTAGGCTCAATCTATTAGCTTTGTCGATGTTTTGTAAACATGCTGCACATCACCAGTGTCTGCTGTGCACCATGGCTTAAAGCAAAGAAAAAATGTGCCATGACGTGGCCAAAACTGTCTGCGTCAAATTGTTTTCATACTGATGGATGGGGGGCAGGAAAGAAAGATGAGGGGAGGGGTCAGAGGAGGTGAAAGGGACAGGGAAAGCAACAAAATCAAGATATGTGAGATGGCTAGCACTGGACGCATCATAGTGTTTTCATCTTACGACCGGGGGGAAAGAAAGAAGGATGCAGGAGGGGTGGGAGAATAGGGGCAAGCAAGAATGGAGCAGGGGGGGTTTGGAGGGATGGGGCAAGCAACAAGATTGCAGGAAGGATGGGGCAAGGAAAGACAAAGTGGAAGGCGGTGAAGGGACAGGGCAATCAGCAAGGTCACAAAAGATGGTGGGAGGGATGGGGACAAGCAACAAGGATACGGGAAATGGTGGAAGGGACGGAAGCGAACAACAAGGACAGAAGAGGAAGTGGGAGGGAATGGGTAGAGAGGCACTGCAAACACATGCACTCTTATGAAGTACTAGATTAAAAGTTAAAAAAAATTACCTCTGCAAGCAGGCGGCGGAAGGATGAACACTTGCCGCAGACAAGAAACTGGACTTGGTTCATTCTCTATGGAAGGCAGGAAGACATGGAGAGACAGTGGAAGCAGGAGGCACTGACCAATGAGATGCAAGGAAATTAGCTGATAAAGCTAATCAATGGTAAGTAATGGTAAGAAGGGGTGGGCTCAATGCCCATTTTAAGCTTTTTTGTTTACAAGAGATTTTGCAATAACAGCACATGAAATGTCCCAAACGAAACTTAGAAATGGGCATGATTATCAATTCACCCCATGATGTTCATATTGTGTTCCTCACTGCAACATTAAGAAATACTGTTAAAATAGGGCCCTATGCATTATTGTTAAACATGAAAATGTCCCTAAGCTCTCTTTTTGATTATTTAAGTGGATTACACACAATAGCAATGACAACATTATTATGGAAATGTTGAGAGTTTGCTTGGGACTTCACATAACCATGCTGGAGTTTGCATGCTTACTTAGGTGCAAACATTTTTTAAATGTTGATAACTAGGCCTTGATTTACTAAGCATTTGCTTTGTTCTTGTGTCAATCAATCAATCATAGCATTTATAAAGTGCACTACTTACCTCTGAGGGTCTCAAGGCGCTGGGGAGAGGGGATGCTCCAACTGCTCGAAAAGCCAGGTCTTGAGGAGTCTTCTGAAGGTCAGCAGGTCTTGGGTCTGCCATAGGTGGGTGGGGAGGGTGTTCCAGGTCTTAGCGGTGAGGTGGGAGAATGATCTGCCACCGGAGGTCCCTCTTCGGATGCGGAGGACTGTGGTGAGGGCGTGGTCGGCAGAGCGGAGGTGGCGGGTGGGGGTATAGAAGCTGAGTCGTTTGTTGAGGTACGCTGGTCCGGTGTTGTGGAGTGCCTTGTGTGCGTGGGTGAGGAGCTTGAAGGTTATCCTCTTGTTGAAGGGGAGCCAGTGAAGGTCTCTCAGGTGGGGTGTGATGTGGCTATGGCGAGGGATGTCGAGGATCAGGCCTGCAGAGGCGTTCTGGATGCGTTGAGGCTGTTTCAAGAGTTAGGCCGAGGCTCCTTCGTAGAGGGCGTTTCCGTAGTCCAACCTGCAGCTGACGAGGGCCGGGGTGACCGTTCTTCTCGTTTCGATGGGGATCTACTTGTAGATCTTGCGGAGCATGCGGAGGGTGTTGAAGCAGGAGGAAGAGACAGCGTTGACCTGCTTGGTCAAGGAGACGGTGGAGTCGGGGATGACCCCTAGGTTGCGTGCGTGGTCGGTGGGTGTTGGAGCTGTTCCCAGTGCGGTTGGCCACCAGGAGTCGTCCCAGGCCAAGGGGGTGGATCTGAGGATGAGGACCTCCATCTTGTCTGAGTTCAGCTTCAGCCTGCTGTTCCTCATTTATTCGGCGATGGCCTTTATTCCTTCGTAGAGGTTGTTTTTGGTGGTATGAGGGTCCTTGGTGAGTGAGGGAATTAGCTGGGTGTCATCGGCGTAAGAGATGATGTTGAGGTCATGCAGTCGGGCGGCGTAGGCGAGCGGTGCCATGTATGATGTTAAACAGCGGTGGGCTGAGGGATGAGCCCTGGGGTACGCCGCAGATGATCTTGGTGAATTCAGAGCGGAAGGGGGGGGAAGCGGACGCTCTGTGTTCTGCTGGAGAGGAAGGAGGTGGTTCAGTCCAGGGCCTTCTCTTGGATCCCGGTGTTGTGGAGGCGTGTGCGTAGTGTGCATTGGCAGACTGTGTCAAAGGTGGCTGACAGGTCCAGGAGGATGAGGGCCGCAGTTTCTCCCTTGTCTAGCAGGGCCCTGATGTTATCTGTGGCGGCGATGAAGGCGGTTTTGGTGCTGTGGTTGCTGCGGAACCCGAACTGGGATGGGTCCAGGATGCTGTTTTCCTCGAGGTAGCGGGTCAGTTGTTTGTTGACGGCCATGCAAGGGATGATTTATGCAGCCTTGCATGGCTTTGTAAAAGAATTGTGCTGTGTTACTTTACATTTGGAATTGGTAGGTATCCAATGGGTGCAGCACGGGTGTCCCTGAACATCTACAGATACACATGATGCAATTCCAGATTAATGAAGGTTTGTAAACCTCGATTGCTTCAAATTGATACGCCTGCCAGAGGAATTCTCCTCATTATTTCCTCTTCTTCTCATAGTTTCCTCTTTCTGTATGTAATGCATTCTGCATCACACATAAAAAGATAAAAATGGCTAATTGGATTGTCTTTGTACAGAAAGGTGTTCCTTCCTGCACAAAAACAATCCTGCCCATAATGCGGGCACCCTTGCACTATGGTACAAGTGTGCCTGTGTTGGCACTAGTCAATTCACAATACAGCAGTACAAAACAAGAGCAGCATTTCTCCATATATTTGTAAACATCAAGCTTTCTGATCTGTACTTTTCATGCAAAGCAGTGCAACAAGTTTCCTTGCATGAAATAATAGTAAATATGTCCCAAAATCTATTCACACCCAGCATGCTATCCTCTTTAGTACATGACACTATCTTATTTACAATTTTCCAAAACTGGGCAGCGTCATTAGCATTACAAGTCTTAAACAGGTGCTCCCTATTGCTTCTCCTGGTGACGTTTTTATACTCTCCCAATAACTACCTCAGAGCATTTTATTACAAACTACTTCCTAATAGTATGTGATGTTCTTTATGGAGGAGCACACTTAGGTTCATATTATGAGTGGCAGGATAATTCTGTTCTCCGCACAAACACCTGTTTACTCAGGGATCAGAATTGCAGGCGAGCCAAAGTTTATTGTGTGACAAAGCCAGGTGCAATAAATCAAACATTATCAAACCTCGGGCCATTCATAATGCCTTAGAGAAGTTGATATAAACCCGGCAATTCTGAACATTGTGCATGCAATTTAATATGTAAGTGTAAGCCTTGTGCAGCAGTCATAGAAAGTTCTGTGCTGGGTACATGTGAACACAAATATACACTCAATATTGCTCTCTATGGTCCGTTGTGCAGCCACTGCTCATCCACATGCCCTGCTTGGTCAGGTGCAGCCCGTTGTCCCTTCTCCAGCCCTTCCGAGATCCTTTGTGCTGCCACTACTCTCCCTCCTGTCCTATCTGGTGTATTGTGATGTCACTACCCCTGCTGTCTGCTCTGCATGGTCAACTTTTTGACCCTCCCATCTCCATCCTGCCCTCCATTGTCCAAGCCAATGCCCCTACCCAGTTCCTTCTGCCTTGCATGGTCCATTATGCTCTTCCTGCCTTCCTTGGTCAGTTGTGCTGGCACAGCCTCTCCTGTGGGTACTGCATGGTTAAATTGCAGCCTCTGCTCTTGATGACACAAAATTATCTTTTTACATGATAAATGTGCATTTTACTGAAAAGTTTGTGAAAATAAAATGTACATTTGAAAGCACTTTTGCAGTAAACAATCATATTTAGATATTCTAATCATATAAATAAATAATAATGTACTGACTTCAGTTAGCCTAACTGTCAATGCCATATTAACTGACAAAAACCAAAGGCCTGGTTTTCAGGTTGAATTGTTGTTTGCATGAGATGCTTTTCTTCTCTTTTGCTTCAGATGTCACTTTCCAGAAGACTTCTGTTAGTAAGTGAATAGGCATTTGATTTGTATTAGACAACTGATAGTGAGGTTCTCACCAGGAGGAGAGGAGAAAACAGGAAGGATGATTCATGGGAAGAACAGTCTGGAATACAAAATGTGGATGATGTAACTTTTCAAGGACTAGCAAATATGGACTATTGTGCTGAAGTCAGAAGTTGGGGAGTTTACTTGTTCCGCAGAGTTTGATTCCTATTGGACACTGCAGAAGGAAATGCGACACTTGTTACCATTTAGAATATTGTGTGTTTATATTAGTGAATGTTCCTAGATTAAGGGGTTTTCTTCTTTTTGGGCTTCTTTCACTCGTATTTTTTGGAAAGTCATCTCTGAGTTTCTTGAGATCATACCTCTCTTCATGGGAGATTGCTTAGCCTATTTGCTGATTTGCTGATTTATATCTGAGAATATTTTCTATGCTGACATACAAAGTCTTTATGCTTTTGTATTGATTTTCTAATCAGAGCATTTTATTGGCTATCTGAACTGACACCTTGTGAATATTCATTCCAAGAAAATTTAGAGTAAGGAATTTCCTTTATGGAACATGCTTGCTGTACTATTACAATATTAGCTGTAATTTTAACAACCATTGTATTCTTTCTTATATTGAAATATTGTTTATTGGGTTATATGGATTTCTAACGCTGATGCTTAAAAGACTAATTCTAATTAAATTAAATGATGGATTGAAAATAAAACCCTTTATCTCATACAAACTTTGTTTATTAACTATACGAAAGTCATTAATGTCATGTTATTGGAAGTAATGTAGATGGTTGCTCCTTTTTACATCTGTTTGTCAAATTCCAAAGGTCCATCGAAAGGTAGCAGGAGTTATTTATTGATTACACCCAACGGACCCTCCATGGTCCGTTGTTCTGCCACTGCCTCTCCTGTCTTCCCTTTGTGGTCCGTTGTGCTGCGACTGCTCTTGTCTAAAGTGGTCAACATGCTGCCTCTGACCCTGCTCCCTCCCCCTGTCCTCAATATTCAAAGTCCTCCTTCCTCCTCACTGTTTTCTAATGCATGCATGCCAACACATGCTATTCAAGTGTGAGACTCTAATTTTTTAAAGCAAATCATTGCTTTATTTTTGCTGCCTCGCTCCTGAAATTGCATTCCCGTCAACAGATGTTCCCCTATTAGTGTTAATAGGGGAAACAATATCACAAATTCTATTCTTTTAAAGCACCCTCTTTTCAAATGTTGGCAAGTATAGCAATGAACAACTAGAATGCTAAAATTCTGTATGTATTACAAAAGTGTGGCACACTGAAAGTCTTTTTCAAACAGCAGAACCTAGATGATTTAATGTCTCAGTGATCAAAAATAGGCGGGTCTTTTTCTCGTAGAAATTAAGGTTAGTGCTGTTAAAAGCTAAAATGAAGACACATGTTCACAGTTCTCAAATAGTGACAAAGGGCTCTTGTTGTTATTTTTATGTTATTTATTCAATGATCATTTGATTACTTGTTACACTGGCTACTTAAGCGGTTTACACACGTCTGCTACTGGGCTATATTTGGGGTGAGATTTGAGCTATATGTGAGCTTTTTTTTTCTGGTGGCCATCTTTGGAGACTTGTTTTATATCAAACTTCCTCATGTCCTCATTTACTGCAGTATCCTCTGTAGTGAAAACTTTCACTTTTGATTCTATCAACATGACATTCAGGTATGCTACACTTTTGTCATAAATTCAGAATGTTAGCACTGTTGCTGCTCATTAGAACACTGTGGTAGTGCTGCAGTCGATCACCAGGGAATAAACTAAGCATGGGTGCAAAATCCATTCCGTTTGCGGAATTTGTAGTTTTTTTGCAATTTCACAGTCCGCGAATCTCGCGAATTTGCCAAGAAATCCACAATTCGTAAGCCGACGAATTTTTTTGCTTGGTCGCCCTTGAAAAATACAATATCGCACGCTCGGCGTTGAATTATCTGGATTCTGAGTTTGCCAAGTTGTTTTACATCAGGTCTTGCGTGTGCTGCGCAATTTTGGATCTTGCTGCGTGATCGCGCAAGAGTTTTTCGACTGCAAGTACGTCATCGCGGCCCGCCATCTTGCACAGCGAGAGTTTGACAATGCGAGTACGTCATAAGGGCCCGCGATCACGTATCGCGGGAGTAAACAATTGCGCACACATAGATTCGGCGCGCAGCTGACTTCCGGCAGGCGATTTGAACAGCTCGCGTTGCAGAACTTGCAAAAATTGCAATTCTGCACAAAAAATCCACCGCAGGCAGCATAAACCTTCTGAATATGATAATTTTGATCAGAATAACTCCTCAGATTGATATTTGCCTGCACTTTTTTGTGCAAGGAGTCAATTTTTTGGGGGGTGGGAGGAAGGAAGTGGCCCAGAGTCTCCAATTTCCTGTTCCTGTCCAGCAGGCTCCTCCCAGTGCTTTGTCCATGGCCGGGTCACTTTTCATTTGGATGTGGAGCTGGAAGGATTACTTTTTGTGGCTGCTGCTGGATATTTGTTTTTGAGGACTTTTTTGACTTTGGATCACTTTTGGATTTGAGATTTTACAAGTAAGTTGGTGTTGTCTGTTTGGAGCATTGCAGTTGCTGCAACAACAATTTTTAAACCTTTCCACAACTTTTAATAAAAATATATTGTGGGTAGCCACAAGGCCCAGGGTTATTCATGGGTGCATGATACAACTGTTTCTGTGAGTTTTGTTGAACTTAAATCTCATTATGTCATGGTATTGAATTTAATAGCTCACTGTTATATGTGGAATTTTGTTTTAATTTTGGGGTGCATGTAAATTCACACTGGCCCAGTAGGCCCAGGGGTAGTGAGTGGTGCATGGACCAAGGCTTTGTGTGGGGTGTCTTGAATTTAAACATCATTGAGGGCATGAATGGCATTGGATTGATTTTTGTGTGTTTTTCGACTATTTGGGGTGTTGTTGGGGCCTGGCCATATGGGTGGGGGCCTTTTTGAGGCCTAGTTAGGCAGGGCCTGGCCATGTGGCTGGGGGACAAGGGCCATTTTGAAGCCAGGCAGTGTGCTTTGAGCCATAGGCCTGCACCCACCTGCCCAGCTTTCACCCATTATGCCCAGGGGTAGTGAGTGGTGCATGGACCAAGGCTTTTTGTGGGACCTCTTGAATTTAAGCATCATTGAGGGCATGGATGGCATTGGATTGTGGTGATTTTAGTGTGCTTTTCGACTTTTTGGGGTGTTGTTGGGGCCTGGCCACGGCCATTTTGAGGCCTGGTCCAGGCAGGGCCTGGCCATGTGGCTGGGGGACGAGGGGCAATTTTGAAGCCAGGCAGTGTGCTTTGAGCCATAGGCCTGCACCCAGCCTGCTCTGCTTTCACCCATTATGCCCATGGGTAGTGAGTGGTGCATGGACCCAGGCTTTCTGTGGGGCCTCTTGAATTTAAGCATCGTTTAGGGCATGGATGGCATTGGATTGTGGTGATTTGTGTGTGCTTTTCGACTTTTTGGGGTGTTGTTGGGGCCTGGCTATGTGGGTGAGGGCCATTTTGAGGCCTGGTCCAGGCACGGCCTGGCCAAGTGGCTGGAGGACAAGGGGCCATTTTTAAGCCAGGCAGTGTGCTTTGAGCCATAGGCCTGCACCCAGCCTGCTCTGCTTTCACCCATTATGCCCAGGGGTAGTGAGTGGTGCATGGACCAAGGCTTTGTGTGGGGCCTCTTGAATGTAAGCATCATTGTGGGCATGGATGGCATTGGATTGTGGTGATTTTTGTGTGTTTTTCGACTTTTTGGGGTGTTTAACTGATGTTCATCTGACTTCCTTTGCTTGCAGGTGCACAAGAGAACCACCAGTTCCAGGAAGAAGTCATGCAGCGGTGTGTGCAGCACAACGTCACGTGACGTCACGTGTGGCCACAGACAACTCTGCAACTCGTGCAATTGCGGCCTGCTGTTCTGACATCTGAAGAAGATGGGTCCAAAGAAAGGTGGCCGTAGCTCCTCTACAAAGAAAGTTGCCAGTGCCACTGCCAGTAAGAAGGAGCAGAAGAAGCAAGTGGTGCCACTTACCAAGGAGACTAGTGTGCCCACAGACACTTTTTTGGGGGAAAAAAAACAACGCCTGCAGCAGCGGGGTCCGCCGGGTACCAAGCTGGGAGCAGCACCTCTGCTTCATTAGGCTCAGTGCCACCAGGCAAGGTTAGGTCCAAGACCATGAGTGCTGCAGAGGCAGCCACTGTTATTGCTCAATCACCATCGACCAGTGATGTTGGCTCATCGCAAGAAAGTAGCACCCAATCAACGCAGGGTGTAACTCAGATGACAAGTGTTCAACCCCCCACAGTCGCAACGACAACCACAGGTACAACTAGTACAAGCGCAAGTACATGCGCAAGGAGAGGATCAAGTAGAGGCGCAAGTAGAGGCGCAAGTAGAGGCACAAGTAGAGGCGCAAGTAGAGGTGCAAGGAGAGGCGCAAGGAGAGACGCAAGGAGAGGCGCATGGAGAGGCGCAACTAGAGGTGCATGGAGCGGCACAACTGCCCACAATGCTTGTTCCTCCAGAAGTAGGGGCACATCAGGAAATCGAGATTCAAGCGGAGGTATCATCCGAGGAAGCCACTACTCCTGAGGATGATCCATTGTCTCCCAGATCCCCTGCAAGAAAAAAGGTCAAGGAGGGCCACTACAAGTTCTTCTTTAAGCCTCCTTCCTTCTGATGATCTTGATGTTGATTGGAACTCACCAATGCAGTCTGAGAGTGAGGCACGCCATGAGCCGACAAAGGTAGCTAAGCCTAAAAGGAAGGTTCCAGCAAGGCTTTCAGTTATAGGTGATGACGACGAACAAGAAGAGGTGTATTCTGCTGCTGATGAACAGTCTGATGATGACCCAGTCATCACAGTCGTCACTCCAGCCCTAGCGGGCATGCAGCAGACAGACATTTTGACCCTATCCCGAATGGCTGCTGAGCGGGATGTGGGCGGCGTGGCACTGGTACCACCACCAACGTAGTTAACTACAACACCAACACGACCTACAGCTTCCATATTTTCTCATCAGAAGGGCCGGTAGGGACCTCCATCCAGCTCGACCTCCATTACCTCCAGTAGTGGTGCTGTAAGTGAACAACAGAGTCGAATTCAGCCACTCCCATCCTCCACTTCATCTAGCATTGAAACTGAAAGTAGCACCTCCACCACCAGAAGACATCTCCAGTCCCCAGTTTGGGACTTCTTTAGTGTTAGCCAAAAGGTGGAAAACATGGTAATTTGTTTGATTTGTAAACAAGTAGTTAGTCAGGGTAAGCTTGGTACCAACTATGGCACCGGAGGCCAGATAGGTCATCTGAAAAAACACCACACTATCGTTTGGGATGCGCACCTAAGGAAGATCCAGGGAGCCAAAAGTACAACAAATCCAAATGTATCCATTGATATTGCATCTGATGATGATGACGAGGGGTTTATTGTACAGGGGGGGATGAAGAAGAGACAGACATTTTTTCTGGTATACCCAGTACCCCTGGCAGCAGCACTGCAGTGGTAGCGCCCACACCCTCTACCCCTGCAACATGTATGAGGCACACTAAGAGTCTGGGAGAGACACCAATGCGAAAAAGTACATCAATGAGCCTAACTGGTTTGAAGAAGTCTGCATCACCATCACGAAAAACGGTCCAGACCACCATTAGCAGAATGTTTTGGTTGGATGCGCCATTTGAACGCAACCACCCAACGGCACATCTGTATAACTCAAAGCTGGCTAAAATGCTAGCGCTGGACCTTCTCCCTTTTTCTTTTGAGGAAGGGGAGGGTTTTCTAGAATTTGTGGCAACAGTCTGCCCTAGATGGAAGTTTCCTAGCCGGTCCTATTTGCCAGAGTTGCTGTTCCAGCACTACATCAAGATGTGCTGGAGGTTATTGGCGCAGCTATTCAGAAGAGTGCTGTTCACACTATCCACCTGACAACAGACATGTGGACCAGTTGCGAAGCCCTTGATTACATGTGCTCATCAATATAACAGGGGGGACCCAATTAACCAAAAGGCCTCTGGGTATAAAATGCAAAGGTAATCAAAGTGATGCCTATAGACAATTTACCAATACTTTCTAGGGACAGATATCATTAATTATCTCTCCCTTAAAACACTTATTCTCGTAGGAACTAAATCAATCATGAGTTTAATTTTATACTCATTCGACTAGCTTGCAATCCACCAAATTCAAAAAAATCAATAAAAAAGATATTGAGTGGTCAGTATTGTGTACAGTGACAAATGCAAATAGAGGAGAGACAGAGATCAGACTTAACAGATTAGAGGCAATACTTATTGAAAAATACCAGACAGCAAGTACTGCCCTCAACGACAGAGATGAGATCTGGGCATTATTACTATGAAAGGTTTTTCTTGTCTAGTATAATGTTTTTCTGGAAAATGAAAAAAGAATTTTTGGGAGGTTATACCTATGAATGTGTTATTGAGTTGTCTTTCACTGATACTGCAAGTTTCATTGAGAAATGTACCTAGGAGAATTAATAAGATACTGAACAATTCATGTAAGATTGTGCAAGATTTGGGTATTACACGGGGCTATAAAGTGTTACTTTAATTGCATGAGACTTTAATTGCATGGAACCTACTTCCTATCTCTATTTCTTGAATAAAAGCTAACCTCGTTAAATAATAAGAACTTGAAATATTTTGAACTTCCTTATCAAGAGTATTGACTTGCAAAATTCCCACTCTACATTGCGAAATAGTCTTTCCTTCCTGTCGACCATCATTATGTCTGGGATCGGGATACACTTCTTGTCCCTCGTTTGCGATGAGGAAGTGATACGATCCTACCTGAGTCCATTATTTATGTCTAATACGGAAGTACCGCCGAATTTAAATATCGCGGGACTAGACCTTATCCGTTATGCGGTATTGGACTGGCGGTCGAGGAGGATGTATGACTCCGAATGTGTGTAAAGGTTAGTTCTGCCACCTGGGCTATCACCAGGGATGCTGTAACGTTTGTTTTATTGTAATGGATGCTCTGGTTAAGAATACATCACTAATAGTAATGCCGGCTTATTTAATTCTAGAAATACTGGTGTGAAAAAAATTGTGAAGTGCGAGGACTTCAATTGAACTGAGAAAGGGTAAGCGTGAGATTGTATTAACCATTAATAGACTAGACATGCTCCTGGATGCTTATATTATTATATTTCTATATTGTTTTAATATAGTTCAGGATTAAATTTTGTCTTTTTAGCCTTGGCATATGGTCTATTTGAGATGGACGAGAGAGTTTAACACCTATACTACGGATAGATGTAGGATATGACGGTATGAGTTTAGAGTAACAATGTTTGACTTGGGTCCAAAGGTTTTTCACCTCCTGGGTATAATTGGTTTACTAGCATGATTTTTGAGATAGGATATAATATATAAGTCCAATGGTTTATAAGGGGTTTCCCTCTATCTGAAATAACTTAGAGACCCTCATGCACGTTTAGGGGTGTTTAAATGGTCAATTTCATTATGCCTCTCACCTCAAGGAACCAGACATATCGCACAGAAAAATATTTTTGTTTATATTTCCCTTTAGCTAGACATATTGTGTATACTGAAAATGATATCCCAAAAAATGTTTATATGTAAATATGATATATTTATTTCGTAGGTAAAGCCTTGTTTGCCCAAAGTCCTGAAGATGCCTGAGATGTTGAAAGGCTGAAACGTGTCGACTGTTTTTCGGAAGGCACCATTACAAAAGAATTTATGTTGAACATATGAAATAGATAGAGATTAGCTCAAATATAAGGAAAGGTTAAAGGATTACACCTTTAGAGGCTCCCTCGAGTCGGGTTTTGGTGACCGGGTTACAAGGAATGTTCTTTAGTAATTTATTGAAAACATCCTTTTTGTCATATTTGTGGGCAAAGAACCCTAAAAAAGATTTAAAGGATTCTTTGTATTTATTTGTACATTGTGAATTTGTGTATATATTGTATATATGTGTGTATATATATATGTTGAAGTTGTGTATATATATATATATATGTAAAAAACAGAAAAAGAAAAGAGAATCAACCTTTTGAAAAATATATGGTTTATTAAACTAAATATATAAACCAACTTTTTGACTTGATTACATGTGCATCACTGCACACTGGGTCTCTTTTGCAGGGGTTAAAGACAAGTTAAAAGCAGGTGTTGACACAAACACAGTTTTTCAAGCTACTCGGAACTCATACTGCACCTAACCTTTTGGAGGAGTTTGATAGGAAGGCCTATGAATGGCTGCATCCAAGAAATCACATGATTGGGTATGTTTCCACGGATAATGGCAGTAATATAGTTAAGGCCATGCAGCAAGGGGGCTATTTCAGAGTGCCGTATTTATCGCACAGTATTAACATTGTTGTGCAAGATTTCTTGAAAAAAGAAACCACAGTCAGCAAGTTACTGACCACCTGCCGAAGAATCTGCACACATTTCAACCATTCTTTTAAGGCCCGGAAGAAGCTGAGGATCATGCAACATGAATGTAGATTGCCAGCCAAAGGACTCATCCAGGAGGTGGTAACACGTTGGAACTCAACCTTTTACATGCTTGAGCGTCTGTCTGAGAAGTGGGGGGTAATCAATGAGTATGTCTATAAACTGGGTTCTACTAAGAAAGACATGAGGCTAGAGTTGGAGGAATGGAAGCTAGTTGCAAGCCTTACAGACATGTTTCATCCTTTTTAGGTCTTCATGCGTGAAGTCAGCAGGGAGGACTGTTCTTTGGGCAAAGCTATCCCATTGTTGCCCATGCTAGAGCACCAACTGAAGGCGGTGTCTTCAACGTTCCGAGATGATGCTGAAAAGCAAGATACATATTAGTTGGCGGAGTGGTTATAGGGCTGCCTAGTTGACAATGAAAGGCTTCAAAAAAATACATACAGAACAAGATTACATTTGTGCCACTATTCTGGATCCACGGTAAAAAAAGGCTGTGGCCAGCAAAGCATTCATTTCTTTTAATGAAGCAGATATTTTAAAGTACAAACATTGACTAACTGTGTCAGCCACTCGGTTTGAAAAATAGCGGCAGAATATTTAAGGAACCAGCAGAGGTACTACAGAATCAGCAGGCCATCCGGCGTCAAGTTCCACTTCTGAATCTGTGGCTGAATGCAGTCACTTTCCCTCACAGCCGTTAACGACACCAGCAACCATATCATCATCCTCACCTGCATCAGGCCCAGCCATAATATTGTCGAAAGCGGATTGGCTAACTCATCAAGGGTTTGCTTGTTCTAGTGATGAAAAAGCCACAGATGGTACGCAAAGTGGAGCAACCCTGGAGAACCTTGAGTCGATGGTGCAGGCCTATCTGGACGACCCAACAGAGGTCTTTGTTAATGAGAACCTATTGCTGTATTGGTATGGGAAAAGGCCTCTATGGCGACTGATCACCAACCTGGCTCTAAATTATTTGTCTTGCCCACTCGCAAGCGTGTCTTCTGAACGTGTTTTCAGTGCTGCTGGTGCCATTGTGACTTCAAAAAGGACCCGCCTCTGATCAAGATGAATCAGCACTTCATACCACCAGATTACAAAATACGTGAATTCACGCAGGAAGAAGAGGACACCGGCTTAGGTGGCAGAAGTTCTTCTCTGTTAGCTGACCTACTCCCGTCTCAATTCATAGAGTTTGAGGAAGAGCTCTACTTCCCTGACACCGAGGCCTGAAAATGACTTCCTTTTTTTTCGTCCTTATTCACTCTTATTCCCTTGTGTCTTTCTTTGTTTTGCAACTTTTACCACAACAAAACTCTAATCACCTAATCACAACAAGTCCATCAACAGCACTGTCTTCATCTTATTTTCTTATTGATTTGAAGGTGCCGCAGTCTGCGTTCCTGAGGTTCACAAGTTCACAACTCAATCATGCTCCTCTACCCTCCTCCTCGAGACTCCCCCTATCCATTTCCCTCAAGGCAGATGGCTGGATTATGCAGAATAAAGACACTTTGTCTTCGTAGACGAGTGCCCTCAAGTGGGAATGTAATTACTGACTACATGCTTGCTGATTGCTGACAGATACTGTGGGCCCTCACTTTCAGAAGAAGATGCAGACAAAAAGTGGAACAGGTAATAAATAATGAGAAGAAGATGGCATGCAATGGACAGCAATAGCTGTCTGGCTCTGATGAAAGCAATTGATGTTTGTTTGTTGTGCATGAAATGAATCATATGTCTTCTGTTATTATTTAATCTTTTACACACTAAATGTAACTCAAGTCTACTCTGCTTTTTTTACCTTGTTTAATTCAAATTGTACTTCAACTGCAGGGGCCATTACGTTGCATTTTCCAATATGCAAAATGTCCTTGGACTTACTGTTTGCCAATATACCATGATGATTGATTAGATAATATATATTTTTTCTTTACAGTCACTCACTGGGATGGATGGATCATCAGCGTCGGTTTACGGAAGAACTATGGCCAATTCGTGAGTGGCAAACAGTTAAACCAGTCTACAACAACTAGTACAGGAGAACTACATGTCTGCCTAGGCGTGGTATGGAGTGGTTGATACAGTGTAGTATTGTTGTTATGCCTAAGCATGGGCGAATTTTGCGAATCAGGCGTTCGCAAATTTTGCGAATTTGCGAAGTCGCAATCCGCAAAATCCGCAAATTCTCGCGAATTTGTGGATTTTTTTTTTGTGTTCGCAAGGATTTCTGCCAGTTCGCAAGGATTTCTGACAGTTCGCGAGGGTTTTGTAACAGTTCGCAATTGCGAACTTTTTTTTTTAAAACCTTTATTAGTTGCGTTCAACAAAGAGACATGACAGTAACAGCATCTGCAATCCAATAAAGCAATATCCATGGTACATTCAGTGGCAAAGCATCATCTTCACAAGGGCTAATACAATGCAAACACATCCCCCAATGTTCAGCTGTGGGAGGCCAATCAACTAGGAACCTCCCCCCCTATCCAGTCAGGGGCGTAAGGGGGAGGGAGACCACCTCCCCTTCGTATACAGGTGTGATGGCAGGCAAGTAGGGGAGTTACCACAGAACCCGCCGACCCACAATCGTCTCCGTACCTACCAGTCAGCTAGCTGCGTCACCATGTGTAGTAGTGTGTCATATGTGCGTCGAGACAGCGCGGCACCGCTCGGCACCTCAGCGAGTGTACAGTGTAAGGGCAATCTAGATGCAGTACAGCTTAAAGCGGTGCATAGCGCTCCCCATCCCAGATGTCACCTGCAACGACGTGCAAGCGCAGTATCTAGTGTATACGTCTGCCCCCACCGGCCCATTGTGCCAAAGTGTCGGGAGGGTTAGAGAGGTCTGTCCCTTAAGCAGTATTTCATGACCCAGAATTATCCCAGACTCCCCACCAACACTCCTTCAGCAATCGCGCTATCCCACCCCAATCAAGGCGGGCCAAATTACCACCCGTCGTGTGAGATGTAGTATGGCGAGTGTAGTGTAAAGCACCTATACGCTCACGGGCCCGGGACCGGCTCGTCATCTCCAGAGGAGTCGCTGTGTGTCGCCTGAGACATCCAGTACACCTGTAAGGGGGACCAAAAGTCACTGGGTGTACAACGGGCGGGTAACAGTTCCGCATAAACGCCATGCTGGTCCTGGCAGTACGTGAGGTCGTCCAGCCATTCCTTAAATTTTGGTGCCCTTCCCCTCCCCCATCAACAAGCAAGCCTCCTCTTAGCGAGGAGTAACGCGATATCAACAAATCTACGGTCTGACTTGGGTACATTTCTGGTATATCCCAGCAGCATCACCACCGGCTCCATAGGAAGAGGGCCAGCAATCATTACTTGGAGCGCAGCATGTACCTGCTCCCAGTATGCCTGTATTGCTCCACACTCCCAGGCCAAATGGAGGAAACCCGCGCCTTCCGCCCGGCATCTAGCCCATCTATCGTCCTCTGAGAGGCGAAACCGCAACTTCCTGACTGGAGTATAATAGTATCTCTGTGCAAACTTGTAGTGAATGATTTTCAATCGACAGCTGGAGGAGACTTTAGCCGTGACCGAGCAGCAATACCTCCACTGATCATCTGTGAGTGCAGCAGGTAGTTCAGAATCCCAGTCAGCTCGCGCTTTAGACAGAACCATTGGGCGCTGCTCACGAACGGCGGCATACAGTTTGGACACCAAGAGCTTGCCATCCGATACGAGCAAGATATGCAATGGCAGTACCGTCCCCGGTTCCTCCGGGAAGCTAGGGAGAATGTCTCGCATTCCCTGATGGAGTCTAATATAATAAAACACCTCCATGGGCGTCGGGGGAGTAGTCCGGAATATGTGATCTTTGGTACGGAACATTCCATCCTGAAACAAGTCACCCCATGTATTAAGGTGTACGCGGTTGCACATGGACCAAAATCCGTTCTCCAATAGGAGTGATAGCTTCGGGTGGTACGCAAGGGGCATTGCCGGTGAATAAAGCATAGGGGCCCCCAGCAGTTTAGTTACTCTCCGCCAAGCATCAATAGTACAGGTAACAGTGGTAGCAGGCGTCTCAACATCCCCAACCAGTCCCATCAGCATGCCCTTGAGCGGGAGTGGATGCACGATCCAATCCTCAGCAGCGACCTGTGGCATAAAGGGAGCGGGGCTAACCCAGTGATAAGCATGCTGAGCCTGAGCACTGAGGTAATATACTTCCAGATCGGGTACATCAAATCCGCCCCTATCATATGGCTGCGTCAAGACTGTCCAACTAAGGCGTGGTTGCTTACCGCCCCAGAAAAGGCGAAGTAGCTCCGATCGAAGCCTTTTGAAAAAGTAGGCACCTGGGTAGTAGGGTATGTTTTGGAATAGGTATAAGAAACGTGGGAGGACGACCATTTTAATCAGGGAGGCTCTGCCTGCCATCGAAAGCGGGAGGGCCAACCAGCGGGACACGTTATCAGTCAATCGTGAGATAGCCACCCCATAATTTAACCGGATAGTGTGGTCCTTATTGAGCGACACTTCAATGCCCAGGTATCTCAAGTCTGAACTGCACCACTCCAAGGGGTAATCCAGCGGAAAACGGGCAACTGAGGCCGTGAGGGGGAAGAATTGCGACTTCTTCCATTTAATGTGCACTCCGGATATGCCGCCAAACGCTACAAATTCTCTCAGAAGCGGGTTGAGGTGGTCTTGTGGGTGCCGCACATACAGAGTGACGTCATCCGCATAGAGGGAAATACCAATCTGCCGTTAATTACAGTTAAAGGCACTGGCCTTGTGCAACTGCCGGATCCTGCAAGCCAGCGGTTCTATTGCCAGGGCAAAGAGCAGGGGCGACAGGGGGCACCCCTGCCTAGTCCCCCTCGTGATCGGCATATGTGCCGAGAGCACACCATTGACGACGACCCTAGCGACTGGAGAAGTGTAGAGCAGCGTCACCCAGGCGATAAATATCCGGGGGAACCCCATTCTGCTCAAGATAGCCAACAGATAGCCCCACTCCACCGAATCGAACGCCTTGGTGGCGTCCAGGAACACAGCAGCAACCGGCAAGTCGGGCGAAATGGTAGGTATAAGGGAGAACAGCGTACGTAGGTTATGGGATGTGGCTCTTCCTGGGACAAAACCAGATTGATCCGGCAGTACCAGAGTGTTCATAAGCAGGGACAGCCTAGTCACCAGCACTTTTGCAAGAATCTTCGCGTCGCAGTTTAGCAGCGACAGGGGTCTATAGGCATCGGTGTCCACCGGGTTCTTCCCTGGCTTCAGAAGCGAAGTGATCGCCACCTCTCTCATGGAGCCCGGCAGTATCCCCACCTCTAGCGACTCCTCAAAGACCTCTCTCAATACCGGTGCCATGATGTCGATGTAGCACTTATAGAATTCGGCCGGTAGACCGTCCAGCCCCGCCGCTTTGCCATTGCTGAAGGACATGATCGCCTCCCTAATCTCTTCCAGCTCGAAAGGGCACCCCAAGAACGCCCTGTCGCCATCGCTTAGCCAGCAGAGTGCTATGTCATCTAGGAAATTTCCGAACTGCACCTCGCCTACCTGCTGCGTGGAGTATAGGCGTTTGTAGTGCTGCAGGAAGGTGTCCTGAATTCCTTTAGAATCCTGGTAGGTCCTTCCTTCACCATCAGAGATTTCCAAGATATGGGTGGCGAAGCGCTGGTGCCTCGTGAGTGCCGCTAGAACCTTCCCTGGCCGGTCCCCCTCACAATAGCGCCTAGCCGTCCAGTATTTGCCCCGGAATTTCACTTCCCTGGCTGCTTCCTCCTCATAGGTTGATAGTTTGGCCCTGAATTGCACCGCTAGGTCAGGGCAGGGATTTCCGACCATCTCTGCCTCTAGCGCCTTAAGTTCCGCTTCAAGTTTAGTCAACGTGCGCACTATTTCCCTCAGTATACCACAGCTTTTAGAGATCGTGATTTCCCTCACAGTCACTTTAAAGGCTTCCCAAATTGTTTCGACCTTATCGACAGACCCCTTGTTCCTAGGGAAGAAGGCTTCAATCTCCTCACCAAGTTCATGTTTAAAGACAGGGTCCAGCAGGGCCGAGGGGAAGAGCCGCCACGGTGGTCGCACTCTAGCATAACCTGGCATTTCCAAAACGGTCAGTACAGGGCAATGGTCCGAGTAGGTACGAGGTAGATGTTTCACCCGAACGCCCCCCCCCAGCTAGGCCTCACGAGATAAAGCAGTAGTCAATCCGTGCCCATGAGCGCGCGTGTGCAGTGAAATGGGTACCTTCCCTAGCTGCCGGGTGTGAGTGCCTCCAGCTATCCACTAGTCCTGCCTCCGTTAGTATGCCCTGAAGTGTGTCCCTGGCTTTCGTGTTGTATTGTCCGCTACCGTCCGATCTATCCGCCAAAGGATGTAACGATAAGTTGAAGTCCCCCCCAGACAATGTGCGTGGCTTCGATCTCCAACACATGACCCCACATGTACAAGAAAAAACCAGGAGTATCAATATTAGGTGCATAACAATTTACAAGCATTATCACATCAGTGCCTAGCCTTCCCCAAAGGATGACATATCTCCCTTCCTTATCCGCCCGCACTCCCAACTTTTGGAACGGTAGCCCTTTATTGATCAAAATAACCGTCCCCCTAGAGTACGTGGAATAGGAGGAAAACTCTCTCACAATTGCCCATCTGCTCGCAAACTTAGGGACACTACGTGGGCTTAGGTGGGTTTCCTGGAGCATCGCTATCTGCACATGATGCCGATCTAAATATGCAATTACATTCCTGCATTTCCGGGGGTCATTAAGGCCACGGACATTCCAGGACATTATGGAGACAGTAGTCAAAGCATTATCACCCATGTTTATCACCATATCCCTGAAAGAAGCCTATGGCCAATGCTCCAGCCCTCAGTCGAAACGTACCAAGTACCAATCTCTCCGCTGTCCAGAACAGTCTCTCCATCCGACCAACCATGCTCACACACACCCGAACTCCAGTACCTGCATACATGTCATGAACGCCATTCGCAACAACATCTCCACTGTCAACAACGCGCATCCCAACAATCAAACACCCCCCCTCCCTCCATGCACAACAACCCAACCCCCACTCACCAGATCCTCCCCCCACCCACTGAAGCAACCCAAACTTGCCAGTACCATGACCCCCCCCCCCCACCCCAAACCCCACATTCAAGAACCGTAGAAAAACCATGTGGGGAATCCCCTCCTGGGGACATCAGAGGTACGCACCAAAACACCCCAACACTCCCCTCTCGACCCGCATGCACCATACAGGGAAGACAGAGAAGGTGGGGTGGTGCCTGCCATGCATTACCCCTGCAGGCTAAAGTCCATACATCAAACCAGCTTCTCTCATCGCCGCCCCCCATCCGGAGAAGTTACCAAATAGTTCAGGTGAACCGTCCATGTAACAGCCGCTGCTCGTTCCGGCTCCTGCACTGCCATCAGCCTGCCCAATCCAAGAACAATCCCAGCAGCGGGGCAAAGTGTTCGAACACACATGTCGCTCCCCAGCAAGTCCGCAATGCAACAAATCAGTCATCCATGTCTCTACAGGCAGGGCAGGACTGCCCCGGCGGCAGCAGGCCACAAAATCCGAGTCCAGCATCAGTACAATCACAGGGAGTCAGGAAGCAAATGTTCACAAGGACACAATCAGGACTCATCGTGCTCGGCAGGGTTCCCACCTGCCTCATCTTCTTCCTCGTTTCGCCTGTCCCTCCTAGCAGTGCGGAGCTTCTTAACATAGTCCTCAGCATGCTGCGGGTTTGTAAAAAAATGTTGTTTGCCCTGATGGGTCACCCTGAGTCGCGCCGGGTACAGAAGCGCGTAATCCACCTGCATGTCCCTCAGCTTCCTTTTCACATCCAAGAATTTCCTCCGTTGGTCCTGCACCATGGGCGTGAAATCCGGGTATAAGGAGAACTGTACACCATCACAAGCCAGGTTCCGGTTCGTACGAGCTGCGCGTAATGCCGCGTCACGGTCGCGGTAGTTAAGCAATTGGGCGATGATGGGCCGCGGTTGCGCCCCCGGCTTGGGAACCGGACCCAGGGAGCGGTGCGCCCTTTCGACAATAAAATGACTGGAGAAGGCCTCCTTGCCCACTGCTGTGATGAGAATGCGCTCTACATAGTCCTCCATACGTCCAGTGTTGGTGGACTCCGGAACCCCCGTGACGCGAATGTTATTGCGCCTGCTTCTCGCCTCCAACTCCTCATTCTTCGCTGCTATCACTCTCAGGATATTGTCCATTCTGGTTAGGCGCGCATCGTGGGCAGTGGACGTGTCCTCTGAAGTAGAGATGCGTCGCTCCGCTTCCGTCAAGCGCTCCTCGTGGACCTCTAGTTTCTGCGCAACACCATCCATCCTGGAGGATAAGCGGTCAACCTTGTCCACTATCGTGGCGAAGCCCTGCCGCATCTCCTCCATCAGCACTCGCAACTCCGGAGCCATGGGTGTAGAGGGGAGTTCAGTGCCCGACGGTCCTGGGGCACCGCCGGCCCCTGCCGTGCTACGCAATGGTTTTTTTGCGGCCGCAGGTTCAAAAGAGAGCTTGGGCTGTTTATTATCGTTCTTGCCCATCGCGCCTCGCCTGTGAGCACCCGATGGATGTGGCGAGTGGTAAGAGGGTCTGCGCTTTTTGCTCCCAGACAAGTCCGCTCGCCCTGGCAGCCCCCCGCGCGGCGGTCGCGTCCGAGGCGGCGTCACCAACTCGAGGAAACAGGCCAGCAGTGTCCAAGTTACCCCCTCGCCCCTCCGCGCCCTTGCTCCAGCAACTAGGGCCAGCCGGTAATGTCCGCAGTGGAAGGCGGGGTGGTGGAGCGCTGTATTAAGCTAGGCAGATCTGGGCCCAAGGAGCACTAATGGGGGGTGGCGGGCGGCAGGGCGCGGGGAGGCCCAGCGCGCCACCCGCGGGAAGCAAAACCCGCAGTCCGGGCACTGCCGATGTCCTCCGGCGGCCTCCTGTCGCTCCTCAGGTCTCTGCACCCAGATGCAGCAGGGTCGCAGAAGGATTCTGGGGCCGCGGCGGGGATGCGCGGTGCAAGGCCGGGGAGAAGTCCAACCCTCTCGCTAGGCCCAGGCGGGTGCTGCCACAGTAGATCGTTCCTCCAGCGGGCCACCGAAGCAGTGCACAATATCCCCACACGCTGCAGCGGCTCTAGAGGGGGAGAGACTCACCTCCGCTGCCACCCGATAAGCCTCCAGCAGGCCTCTCTCCCAGCAGTCCGAACTCCGCAACTCCGAGGCCTAGCCACCTCGTGGAGAGCCGCGGCCTCGCGTGGCCCGGTGTCCAGGTCGCCTCCGCAGCCCTCCGCAGCAGCGCTGTCCGGACAACGTTCTCAGACGCGTAAGTCAGGCATCGGACCTCGGATCTTTCCCAAAATCGGACAGGCGCTGCAGATCAGGGAGGTCCACCAACGCTGTGATTCTTGGGCGTTCACCCGCAGGCTAAGAGGATATATGAAGGATGTTTCTGGCCAGGCAGCCAGAGCCTCACTGAAGTGCGGCCATTAGCTCGTGCGCCCTCTAGCACCCCCCCGCAATTGCGAACTTACATGTCGGCTCGCAACGGTCACGATTTTGTGTTTCTACGTTTGGTTCATCATCATAGGTTCCCAGCACCCTCTGTTTCACCCCTGCCACCCTCTGTTTTACCCATGCCACCCTCTGGTACATCAATGCCTTATGCCACCCTCTGGTTCATCATCACTGTAGATTATGGGGGGAAAAGCAAGCACATCTGCCTGCTTCAACTGACATTAATTAATTTGGGGTTGATTTATTAATGTGTCACTATTTTAAAATTCCAGTCTGGCACCTGCTTCCTTATCTGTAATTTGCTTTCTGTTGCAGTGCAATTTTTTTTTCCAGGACCTTTGTGGCCCACTTGTAGCTATTCTATGAGCCTGCTGTGAGGGTCAGAGCAGGGTCATACAATTGTTGCAACTAGCAACTGAACTGGGAATTTGCAGATTTTTTTTTGGTGTTCGCAAGGATTTCTGCCAGTTCGCAAGGATTTCTGACAGTTCGCGAGGGTTTTGTAACAGTTCGCAATTGCGAACTTACATGTCGGCTCGCAACGGTCACGATTATGTTGTTTCTACGTCTGGTTCATCATCACAGGTTCCCAGCACCCTCTGTTTCACCCCTGCCTCCTCTGTTTCACCCATGCCACCCTCTGGTACATCAATGCATTATGCCACCCTCTGGTTCATCATCACTGTAGATTATGGGGGGAAAAAGCAAGCACACCTGCCTGCTTCAACTGACATGAATTAATTTGGGGTTGATTTATTAATGTGTCACTGTTTTAAAATTCCAGTCTGGCACCTGCTTCCTTATCTGTAATTTGCTTTCTGTTGCAGTGCAATTTTTTTTCCAGGACCTTTGTGGCCTACTTGTAGCTATTCTATGAGCCTGCTGTGAGGGTCAGAGCAGGGTCATACAATTGTTGCAACTAGCAACTGAACTCTGGAGGGACCCTTGTCAGGAAGCACTACAGGGAACGGTTACTAATGATGAGTTTGAACTTTTGAACCTGCTTTCACTTTTGCAAAACTCGTTTTTCTGCAGAGCAGCATTACAGCAACTTTAATGCCCCACCAAGCTTATATGAGAAAGTTGATTTCTAATCCAAAAGTTATCCAAAGAAAATCAAAAGGCCTCAAATCTAAAAAAGTGCAGGCAAATGTCAACCTGAGGAGTTATTCTGATAAAAATAATCATTTTCAGAAGGTCTATGCTGCTTGCTAGTAGATTTCTTGTGCAGAATTGCAATTTTTGTAATTTCGCGAGTGTGAGATTGTTGCTGCCCGCTGCACCTACATGTTCGCAATTGCGAACTTACACCGCAAAGAAAAAAAATCCGCTGCGTGCGAATTTGCGGATTTTGCGGGAAATTCGCGAATCTCGCGGATTGCGAATTTACCGAAAATCCGCAAAATCCGCGAGCGTAACGGATTTTCCGCCCATGCTTAGTTATGCCATTCAGAGTCCTGATAGCAGTTAATATAACATTGGATCTATGTGGCTTGCTGCATACAATTAGATAATATGCTTTGTCTGTCTGTGACAAAGAGCCTAGGTATTCTACATCAGGTTGCTTCACTCAGTGTTGCCTGCCTTGACCGTCTTCATGGCCCTGCCGCAAGCATGGGCCAAAAATCTGTTCCGCTTGTGAAATTTGCTGTTTTTCGGAGGCAAATTCGCAATCCGCGAATCTCGCGAAATTGCTGAAAATTCACAAATTCTTGAGCGTAACAGATTTTTTGCCATGCTTGCGGAAGGGCCATGCAGACGGTCAAGGCAGGCAACACTGAGTGAAGCAACCTGAAGTAGCATACCCAGGCTCTTTAACACAGACAAAGCATATCAAGGGTTTAGGGTTCAGTTTTGGTTTACTAGGGTTTTTGGGTTTAATTTAGTAGGGTTCCCGGAGTCTAGAACTCAGGGCCCGATGCAGGCTCATTCATAAGGATGTTGGCAAGATTCTAAGGGGGTTTGGCGTTTTTTGGTCCAGAATTGGATGAATTTTGGCCTTTTTTGTTTTTTTGCGGGGGCGTGTGTTTGGGTGATACTAGTCGTACACCTTCTAGTGGATCGATTTTGTTCTGCCTTGCTGAGATTCTTGGGAATCACTGGAACAAGTGTCCTGATAAGTTTCAAGAGGATCGAAGTAGTGAAAGTGCTGAAAATAGCAATTTTTTGTCAAGGCGCGATTTGCCATGTTTTGGGGATAGCAGTATTGCATGTTTTTGGAGGGCTGTTTGGGGGTGTTCTAGATTTTTGGGGGTGGGTTGAGGGGTCTGGGAGCACTGCTGGGAAGGTCTAATTTTCATTGCAAGTGGTTTGAAGAAAATCCATGGGGGAAAAGGGGGGTTTGGGCCTAGTTGCAGAGAGCGTTTTGGCACGATTGAAACTTAGGCCTAGCAGTATTGCATGTTTTTGGGGGGCTGCTTGGGGGGGTTCTAGATTTTTGGCGGTGGGTTGAGGGGTCTGGGAGCACTGCTGGGAAGGTCTAATTTTGATTGCAAGTGGTTTGAAGAAAATCCATAGTGGAAAGGGGGGGGTTGGGCCTAGTTGCAGAGTGCGTTTTGGCACGATTGAAACTTAGGCCTAGCAGTATTGTATGTTTTTGGGGGGCTGCTTGGGGGGTTCTAGATCTTTGGAGGTGGGTTGAGGGGTCTGGGAGCACTGGTGTGGAAAGGTCTAATTTTGATTACAAGTGGTTTGAATAAAATCCATGGTGGAAAAGGGGGGTTTGGGCCTAGTTGCAGAGAGCGTTTTGGCACGATTGAAACTGAGGCCTAGTAGTATTGCATGTTTTTGGGGGGCTGCTTGGGGGTGTTCTAGATCTTTGGGGGTGGCTTGAGGGGTCTGGGAGCACTTCTGGGATGGTCTAATTTTGATTGCAAGTGGTTTGAAGAAAATACCTGGTGGAAATGTTTTTTTTTTAGCAGTATTGCATGTTTTTGGGGCGGTGTTTGGGGGTGTTCTAGATTTTTGGGGGTGGGTTGAGGGGTTTGTGAGCACTGGTGGGAAGTTCTAATTGTGATTGCAAGTGTTCTGAAGAAAATCCATGGTGGAAAAGGGGGGTTTGGGCCTAGTTGCAGAGAGTGTTTTGGCACGATTGAAACTTAGGCCTGGCAGTATTGCATGTTTTTGGGGGGCTGCTTGGGGGGGGGTTCTAGATCTTTGGGGGTGGGTTGAGGGGTCTGGGAGCGCTGGTGGGAAGGTCTAATTTTGATTGCAAGTGTTTTGAAGAAAATCCATGGTGGAAAAGGGGTGTTTGGGCCTAGTTGCAGAGAGCATTTTGGCACAATTTAAACTTAAGCCTAGTAGTATTGCATGTTTTTGGGGGGCTGCTTGGGGGTGTTCTAGATCTTTAGGGTGGGTTGAGGGGTCTGGGAGCACTGCTGGGAAGGTCAAATTTTGATTGCAAGTGGTTTGAAGAAAATCCCTGGTGGAAATGTGTTTTTTTTTGAAATATTGCATGTTTATGGGGGGCTGTTTGGGGGGGTTCTAGATCTTTGGGGGTGGGTTGAGGGGTCTAGGAGCACTGTTGGGAAGGTCTAACTTTGATTGCAAGTGATTTGAAGAAAATCCATGGTGGAAAAGGGAGATTTGGGCCTAGTTGCAGAGAGCGTTTTGGCACGAGTTTAAGTTAGGGCTCATGCCAGGTAGCAGTATTGCATGTTTTTGGGAGGGTACTGTGGGGTGTTCTCGATTTTTGGGAGTGGGTTTAGAGGTCTGGGAGCGCTGCTGGGAAGGTCTAATTTTGTTCAGCCATCTCCTGTTGGGTGAGTTTTTTTGGAGCATCTATATGAAGAAAGAAAAAAAAATACTGTAACCAATACTCTTTAACAATAACACAAAATATTTCAACAGAAGGTTGTCTCACAGTAACACTATCAATTTGCAAGCACAGTATAACATGTTGGCATGTATATTTCCGCCGTCTTTGTAGGCCTGCAACATTAGTGGGAGTTTCAGGAATTCTACTAGCAGGCAGCACTGTGGACTCAAGACATAGTCAGAGAGTACACCAGTATTCTTCATTTTTTCTCTAGTTTAGCAAAAGAAATTACTTGTACGTGAACTTGTGGTAGCCGGCATAATGCCAGCTCAGTCAGCTTGCACCCAAGAAAAACAGACACAATCCATGATGACGCAGACTCGCATTACTTTAAGAAGTACATGCAGGTGGGGATAGGGAAGCTCTTACTTTTCTATAGGGGTGGCACTGGCCATACTCGGTTACATCAAGGGCTACTGGGGCTACTGCTCAATGTAATTTATATTTCGCACTGCCCACCCCCTCTCCCCCCCGGGCCTTCAGCACAACAAAAGGAAAATGAAGATTATTCATTGCTGATCATGTATCCAGCCGATCACATGATCTCTTTCCTTATGTGATGGATGATTTTAGGTGCTTTGTTGTGATAGATTGAGTGAACAACAACGATAGTCCACCCATGATTGGCACAGCAGAAACAAAAAATTATGAACATAGGGAATGAGTGTGGTAACCATAATTGCCGGAGGAAGGCACTTGACTTGATATAATTGTCAGCTATACAATACATACACAATATATGCTGTGCTTGCAAAGTAAACTACTGTACTGTTACTTTAGGCAAGGGAGAGTTTCTGAACAATCACAACTTCTAGTATTCGGATTTCCTCTGCATTGCTACTCTGGCACGAACATGCTGTTCAAACAAAGTAACACTCTCCATGCACTGAGAGTCTACACATAAATCTCTGCTATCTATGGGGAAGAAGATACCATCCAGGCTTCCAAAGTAAACCTCTATCATTCTTCTTAATGTCTCAACGGTACCAACTTTACTTTTTCTCAACAACCAAATAACACCCTTTTCATTTTATTTGGTAAACCACCGTCTTGACTTGCATTTGAGTTTCACCCAAATGATATATTGCAATGCACACCACACATGAATTTTCCGATTCACCCACACAGGCAGTCATCTTTTCTTTCTCCTCCAACCATCCTTGCTTCAAGCAGCCATGCATCTGATTCCTTCCTATCAGCCACCTCTGCCTGCATTCAAAAAAACGTATTATTCTTTACAGTCATAAATGTTACGACTCGCTCGTCCTTCCATTCACCCTAAGTTCTTTCTCTTTTCATTTATCACATCCCTCAAGTTCATCTGATATGACTTGTCTTCACGATAAAAGTTTCCCAGCTGAGTTGAAGTCAAATAGAGGGGGCCATTGCTTACTCGAGAACTACCGCCGCTAATGCTATTGCTAAGTCAAGGGTGACTGTCTTCTCCGTGATTGGCAAAAATGTAGTTCTAAATTAGTAACTGTTCTTAACAGTACAGTGTACTCGTAGTAGTGTACTGTCTACTGTACAGTACATCATACACTCCTTTGCGAGCCTACTCTAAAATGTCAATAAGTAAGGAGTAAAATAACTTAACACCATCCGCCATTTGCTGAGCCATCCCCCTCAGCTCCTCCTGGTGGCACTTGTGGCGCCGCCGCATCCGCCCCTGGAGTGGACCCCTCCGCGCTGCTGGCCCTGGCACTGGTGGTGGGAAGTGACGCCTAGAAAAAGCATGTCATATGTTTAGATACCATACACCATCCCCTATTTCGTCTCATAATGGAAGAGAAAATGTTAATACATAATATACACAATTTTTAATGATTGGGCCTGAAAAAAAGTCACGGTTTTGGGGATGGTGTTAACTTATATGCTTAGCCCTAACAATGCACACTTTTTGGCACAACTGATGAATGCTTGCTTTTTGATGTGCAACATTTTTCTAATTACAGACAGAACCAACTACTCCTCATCACCACCAGGAGGACTTGGAGTTTCAACAAGGTGAGGGCTCCCGAGTCCCGCACAGTTACTTCTGACTGAGGTAAGTGGAAAGTCGAACTGCATCTATCATCAACAATGTCCTATTTCTGTTGTCCATACTTCTGTATGTGCAGAATCGTCCCTGAAACACTAGCGGTATGTGCTACTATCAAATCAAAAAGCCAACTACTAGCTTATTCTTGGTTGACATTGACATTTTGTTGTTGGAAATTGTCAAAGCACTAACATTAAGAAGACTGGAATACACAGCAAGGGCAACCCAGAGGACTGCACTTGGTGCCTCTAGAGCCATTGCTGGATCAGAGTTTTTTTTAACACAGTTTACCGACTGGGCTAGCTTAGCTACCTACACAGACCGACTCATAATAATAGTAAATAGTACTAGCACAGAGAGTGATGGTAGAGAGGCAGGATAAGAATGTAGAAACAGTCTACAAGAAGATCAAAGACTATTTTGTAAAAAAAAGAATTAGGAAACAGTTTGGAATGAATAGGAGCTGTAAAAGTTAGGGAAGTATAATTATATTAACAACAGAACAACTTACTGGGGTCAGCAGAAGAGCCTGCAGAGGACCATTCCTGCCCACTTTCTTCCGCCGGAGTCTGGGGTGTAATCTTCTTGCCCCTGGGAGGTGCTGAAATAAACACAAACATGGATGATTGTTTTTTTGAAATATTTGATTTCTTTGACCACAATCTAAAATTATCTTGGGGAAACAAATTACCAACAATTGCACTACATGTATTGACCTATCTGATCTGGTCAACTAGGAGGATACTAGTACAGTATGGCTGGATTCGCAGACCATCTACTTGGAAAGTTATGTAAATCACTAACTAAACCAACAACAAAAAGGTTCTACTACGACTGCCAGCACTCAGCATCACACGACGTGACAGACACAGTCCGTCATCATGATTGCAGACCACTAAAAAATGTCCTACTACTAATAACAAGTAATAACATACTCAACCTATCAATCCACGACTATCTCTTCTTCTTAGTGGCAGCAGGAGTACAAAGGAAGGACTAGACTTGAGTCTCTAGTCCCTCTAGCATTACGCAGTTCTGTAAAGTACTACACTCATACATATTCAAGCCAAATGAGCACAACGTTGCAAACAAGTAAGCATAGTAGCAACGCCACTGAGGAGGCGAGGACCTGCAATCACAGAAGCTATTTAAACATTATTTTACTTGCAATGTAATCGAATCGGCAACATTCTTGCTCTTCGGGAAAAACATATATTAGCAATATAACACAGAGCAGAAGAAAACAAAGTAGTTATTAAATAGCTACTCACCAAGGCCAGGGATCTCCATGCCTAGCAGGTGTACCAGGCCCTGCTCCCGGTCAAGGACGTCTGCCCACCGGTGCGTCGCTTGGGGATAGGTGCGCCGGACCCCCGACTCCCTACGCATGGTCCGGCACACCTTATCCCACAGCTGGCGATGCTCCTGGAGGTCATACCCTTGACCGGGCCTGCCCCCTGCTGCCACAGTCTTTGAGAGGTGGCGCTGAATATAAAATATAAGTGCAGCCACCTCCAATTCGCTGAAAACCTCCCTGGCCATCACATCCTCCCCCCTCAATCACCCGCAAGTGAGCCGAGTACGGGGAGTGGGACCCTTCCCCTTGCTCTTCCTGGCTCCCTTTGCCATGGTCCTGGACAGCTGAAAATAAAAATAGGAAAGAATAGGGAAAAAGTAAAGAAAAGAAAAGAGTTTAAAAAAGTAGCTTTAAAGTAACCAAAAGTAGAAAGAAACACAAAATATAGAAAAAGAGAGGGATAGATAATGAGTAAAAAAGATCCCAAAAAAGTTCCAAGAACCAAAGGATTGCAAAGATTAGGATAGGATTGAAAAAGCATGCCCAGAACCATAGCAATGACTGAAAAACAAGATGGTCGCACCTATTGAGGACTGCGTTGGTAAGTTCGTGCGATATTTCCCCCACGCAAAAACGCACGCGAACACATAATCGTGCCCCGCGCACAACGCGAGCATGCAACTAGCGCCCGGAAACGGAAATACGCAATGCAAACAAGATGGCCGTGCCCATGTATGACCGCATGGGTAACTTCGTGGTCGATGTGCTGCAAGCCGCCCACGAACACGCAAAAAGCCCTGCGAACATGCAAAAAAAATCTGCAAATTCTCACGAATTCGCGGATTTTGCGGATCGCAAATTTGCGCATTTTGCACATACATAGAATAAACTGGCAGTCAACTGCTGATGTTGAATGTACATGTTTCAGTCTGCATGTCAGAATTGTTTACTGACATGGATGAGGAAGATATTTGAGAACTCAGAAATGTGTCCTAATTTTGCTTGCACAGAAATAACCATAATTTCTATGACATAATGAACCCTGATGTAAAGCCCATATAGTCTGACTCAATCTTAGGTATGCCCAAACTCCATCTTGGCTAAATTGAGGTTGTCATCTTTTTGTACTTATTGATATACTGGGAGGGTTTGAGGTATTCCAGAATAGGACAGGCGCACTCCCTAGTGGCCGCACATTATCGTGTTACAGAGTGTGAGATTCCAGGCAATGGGGCGGGCGGTAATCCCTCTTAACCGCTCAAAGGTGGATTGCAAGTCCACGCTAATTTGTACAAAAACAACAAGTGCCCCTGCTCTAGGAAAATATTATAAAGATTCGGTAAGTTCAGGTTGTGGTACAGCAGTAAATTGTGCACATCAATGGTGTTTCAGAATCCACAGTAAGAAAGTTCAAAGAGGTAGAGTCTTTGTTATAGAAAACAAATTTATTGTTCCTCTTGTTCTGACCAACACGTGTTTCATCGCAGGGAAACAGACTGCGAATCTTCAGGGCCTTTGGATAGAAAAACCGGAAGTAGTGTTGTGGCCACGAGTATTATTATTGCGCTAAAAAAGCGTGGTCAGGTGATTCCTTAAAAAGTTTTATAGGAAAGACCTTGCCCGGGAGGAGAAAAGTTTTAAAGCTGTTGCGCTGAAAAACGAGTATTTACGGCGGGTACACCTGAGAAAATTCGATCTCCCTCCTGTAGTTCCCGGTGCCGTTCTTCGTAAAACGGTCCGGTTCTCAAAGCTCAGGGTGTCCCCAATCGCCGTGCCTTTGATACATTTACTCATGGGTGGTGTTCGAGTTTAATGACGCTGCCTCAGGGCAGTGTCCAGAATTCACAGTGGTAACCCGCTGGCACAATATAGGGCTTACCAAGATTAGGAACCCCTTTAATTTACCAGGAATACCAACATTGATTTAGTGGTCAGTTGCCTCACACACACAGAAATGTCCATTTGGGGCCTCTGAGCAATGATAGGGCTAAATGGCCAGTGTTGGCTGGCCATACTAGCGTTCCCTGCCCTGACAACCTAACACAAGCTAAAGTGGTACGGATGTAAAATTATACAGTTGCCTTATACAGGAGACTCTTACAATTTGTATAACATACTCTGAGCTCCAGACCAGCTGTTGCGGCAGGGCCTGTCAATCCTGCACAAATGCAGACAATTAATCCATCATGCTATCATGGGAAAAGCACCCACCCATGAAGTGTGCTGAAATGGCTTTCTGGATTGCTCGTAAGACCAAGCAGCTAGAAGCAGTGTATCCATAAACTTCCCCCAAAATAAACACAGAATACAGATTATGCTCCTTCCTCTTGGCATAGTGCCTCCAGTAGAGGAGTGAAACACCCGGGAAAGCATCATTGCATGCATTTACACCAGAACTGATGGCACGCCTTCATTAGCAGTCCTCCCTGTTGTACTTATACAAGTACCAAAAGAGCACAGAGCTGCACCCGCTCTGGAATTAGGAAATAAGTTAATGGGGAACTTCTCTACAGTATCCTGTATCATTCTAAGCAACATTAAGGGAGAGGCTTCAGTTCTGGTTATACATCAGAGACTGGAAGCAGTTCAGATTCAAGGACGTTTACGGGAAGGATGATAAAATAATTGCAGAAGTATATACCTTTGTAGGTAAAGATACCCTGAGCACCAGAACCATTAAGGTACACTTAATACCTACAAATAATACTGAGGTCTCCATGAAAGATAAATCTGCAATTGAAGGAAAGAAAAAACAGAAAGACAAAGATAAAAGATGGACTGTATCACCTGATTCTCAGACATTCGGCAGGGGTGTTTCATAACTTAAGAGACCACGAAAAAATTAAAAAACCTAACCAGTATCAGCCACTCTTCAAATTCTTTTCAGGATACTAAAGATAAAAGAATAGAAATGGGGAGCCAATCCAAGTACCGAAGAAATGACATTTACAGAAGGAAAAGTGATTGTGGACGAGCATAAAGAGGGAGGAGAAAGGATTGGACTCTAAAATCCCAGTAAAAAAGTATAAAGTATCTAGATTTTCTAAAAAAAATGCAGATTTAACTGTGAGTCCCCCTGTGACACAGGACTTGGGCAAGAGTGCTCCTAGACAGTGTCACAGAATTCATGATCGTACATCAGATGCGTCTGAGATATCTGGGTGCAAATTTAACTGATGACTTTAAACAGCTCAAGACCCCAGGTCAACATTTAAAGCCTCCTCACAGGGTTTACAATCTAAACATACATATTGAAGGGGAAATGACATGCATAATCAAAGCAGCCTTCTAGACACAATTAACTGATGATTACGAAATCATTCTAGTGGAAGAAGGCTGGCCTACAGCCTTCATTAGGAATGCACCCTGGGGGAGAAAGTCATAATGGTAGTTTTCTCTCTCATAGTAACCGAGGATATCAGGGAAATTTATGCCATTGAATGGGCCGTGAGACAAGTTCCAGCCTTATACAGAAAGCAAGCGGGGCGGGACAAACACTCTAGTCCACATATTATTATTTTAAAATTTCTTTTTATTGAATTTTCTGTTTAAACATATTGCAACAACAGCATCATTACATATAGTCATTGGTACATAGTGGTCGCATCTACACGCATGTGTCGTCTAAGCACATCAGGTTTATATACATCATATCAGAGCATGTCAGTTGTGCCTTAAGCGTTTCAGAGGTAGAATCGCTTATCTAATTTCAAGTAGCGGGTTTCCAGGTACAATGCACATATATAGCTCATCAATTCCAAGGCTCCCCTTACAGTGCCACATGCATATCTTCTATGAACAATTACTACACACATTCCTTAGTCGTTGTCGCTCCCCTGCTCAGTTACAGTTACACTACTTATGCGTTCACCCTATTAGCTCGGAGGGGTGGCCATGCTTGCCTGCTCTGGGTCTTGTGAGTGTGCCTGTAAGTATCACATCAAGGGCGCCCAGATGTCCCTGGGTCAAGGGGCACATTGCAGCAGTTCCGCATATGCAGCGAGGCGTTCCTGGCAAGTCACCAAATCGGTTATCCAATCCTTAAATTTGGGTGCCCGTCCCCTCCCCCAGCGGCAGGCCACTCGTCTCTTGGCCATTAGCAGTGCAAGGGCAACATATTTGTGGTGCACTGCCTGCAGTGGTTTAACATAGTCCAACAGAGCCATCAATGGGGAGGGCACTATTTGTTCATTGATCATTAATGTCAAAGCGCCAAACACTTGCATCCAATATACATTCACTCCTGGGCATTCCCACGCTAAATACAAAAACCCTGCCCCAGGGGCATGACATCTATCGCACCTGTCTGAGTCCCTTAGTCGGTACTTGAATAGCCTAGCTGGTGTGAAGTATACTCTATGCAGGAATTTATAGTGTAGAATGTGGAGCAGACACCCTTTCAGTCTGTAAACAGCAAAATTCCCAGTGGTCATCCGTCACCTCAATCCCCAGTTCCTCACTCCATTGATTACGGGAAGCTGTGGCTGGCAGTTCTCTCTGTGTGTGAACTACTCCATAAAGCAGTGAGACAAGGCGCTTGGCAGTCCCATTCTGCAGCATCCCTTGCAGCGGCCTCAAAGTCTGCGGTTCCGCTCGGAAGTCTGGGGTGAGAAATCGTATCCCCTGCCTCAAACGAGTGTAAAGAATCAATTCAAGTGAGGTGTGCTGTATTCCCTGCAATACTTGCTCTGCAGTGCAAAAATGCCCGTCCTGATACAGATGCCCCCAAGTGCGAATGTTAGTGCGCTCTCTAAATTTCATGAAATATTGTTTCTTGAAGAAGGGGCATGTTTGGGGGATAGGTAAGTGGCAATAACGGAGAGTTTAGCAAGGTGGCATTCAGCATGCGTCCGATCCGTTGCCATGCTGTAATCGTGCATGTGACAGTGTTAGGCATACTCTCTCTGGGGCTAGTCACCTCGTACAGCGCACCATCAATTGGAACGGGGTGCTCCAGCCAGTGTTCAGCCGCAACATGCGGCATGTACCATGGCTGCGCTCAAATATAATAAAGTTCAAAGTTTGGGATCCCCCTTGTGAATACGGTTATATAAGGACATTCCACTGTAGTCTCGGCTGTTTACCGCCCCACACTAGACGCGTCATCTCCGACCTTAGTGTCTTAAAGAAGAAAGCTCCCGGGAAATATGGAATATTTTAAAAAAGGTAGAGCAGCTGGGGGAGCACCACCATTTTAATTAGTGATGCTCTTCCCGCAATTGAGAGGGGTAATGCAATCCAGCGATTCACACACTCTGTTATGTGGGTTACTGCAGTGCCATAGTTTATCCTCATATGTTCCTCTCTATCCCTGGTCACTCGGATCCCCAAATAATGCAGTTCGACATCGCACCATTTTAATGGGTTATCAATCGAGAAGTGAGTTGTAGCAGCCATCAGTGGGAATGTACTTGATTTTCCCCAGTTTATCTGGATCCCTGATAACTTTCCTAACACTATGAACTCTCTAAGGATCGGGTTCAATTTCTGCTGTGGATCACGTATGTACAGGGTGATATAATCGGCATATAATGATATAAGTAGTTGTCGCATATTACAACATAGTACCTTGTCCTTCTGATGCTGTCTCAGTTTTGCTGCCAATGGCTCTACCGCTATGGCGAACAGCACGGGAGAAAGCTGGCACCCCTGCCGGGTACCCCTGGTAATTTGAAACGTCTGAGACGTGCGCCCATTTATATGCACCCTGGCGACTAGTGCCTGATACAGTAGCCTGATCCACGATAGAAAGAGGGGCGGGCACCCCATATGTGACATCACCCGAAAGATGTAGTCCCATTCGATTGAATCAAAAGCCTTAGTGGCATCAAAAAACACTGCGGCTAGGGGTAGGTCAGGCGAGACATTGTTTAGTACGGCAAAGAGGGTTCTCAAGTTGTGGGATGTGGCCCTCCCAGGGACAAAACCCGATTGGTCTGGCAAATCAAATTTTCCATCAGGAGGCTCAAACGGTATGCAATTACTTTAGCTAAAATCTTGGCATCACAATTGAGGAGAGACAATGGTCTATATGAGTCACAGTGCTGGGGTGTCTTCCCTGGCTTGAGTAATGAAATTATTAGTGCCTCCCACATGGATGCTGGAAGAACTCCCACCTCGAGCGACTCTTCATACACCTCTCACAGGATGGGGGCCATCAGAGCTATGTACGTTTTGTAGAATTTCACTGGAATTCCGTCCGTCCCTGTGTCCTTCCCTGACTGAATCCCCATGATGGCTTTGCAGATTTCAACTAACTCGAATAGTGCACACAGAAAGGTACGTTGCACGTCGTTCAGCCAACCCAGCGAAACGTCCCCAAGGTAGCTGTCTAAGTCCAAGACGTCTTTGCATTGTGAGGAGTAGGGTCGTGAATAATGTTGCGTAAAAGCACTTAAAATGTTATCCATGTCGTGACACACCATTCCACCTAGGTCTTCAATTTCTATGACATAGCCCGAGTAGCGAGGCTGTCGGACTATCTGTGCTAAGACCCTGCCCAGCCTTCCACCCCTCTCCGTAACATCTGACCGTCCACTATTTTCCTCTAAATCGAGTTTCCCTCTGTGCTGTGTATATATATTGCGTGAGTGTTTCCCGAAACTGCAGTCATCTCCGCTTCCAATGCTTTAAGCTTGGCCTCTAGTCTGCATAGCGCGTTAGTGATATCCTTGAGCACCCCTGCCCCCTTTGATATACAAAAACTGCGTAGTGTGACCTTGAATGCTTCCCATATGGTTTTTACTGTGTCCAACATTCCCTTGTTGCGTACAAAAAAATCTTGGACCTCCTCCCTTAATTATTCCTGAAAGACCGTGTCTAATAAGCTAGGGGCATACATTTGCCAGAGCCTATGTGGCGCCTCAAATTCAGCACAAGAAAGAGTAAGTGCTACCGGGGCGTGATTTGAATACGTCCTGGCTAAGTGCTGCAGGGCCTAGTCCCCTGGAGAGGGGCCAATAGTCTAATCTTGCCCACGATGCTGCTTGCACCTTGTAGTGTGTTCCCTCCCGTGCCTGCGGGTGCATATGTCGCCAAGCATCTGTCAGCTGATATGTGGTTATAGTGTCCTGTATTACTTCCCGCGCTCTAGTGTAATGGTGCGGGCCTGGTGCGACCTGTCCAAGCTTAGATTGTACGTTACATTAAAATCGCCACCTCATATGATGTGACTGGACCCCACTTCAAATATTTTGGCCCACAGCGAGGTGTAGAAATCCAATCAACATTAGACCCATAGCAGCAGGCTATGGTTATGGAAACTGTCCCAGTCTCCCCCATGCCAACAATAGTGACCGTGTGGGTCCCAAGCTTCACCCGCTAAGTGGAATGGTACTCGATTTTTATGAGTATCGCTGTTCCCCTTGCATTGGAGGAGTATGAGGAAAAGACTCTATGCTCTGCCCATTTACTAGCAAAGTTGTGTGACGTCTGAGGAGTGAAATGCGTCTCCTATAGCATTGCTATGTGTGCCCTATGCCTGTCCAAGTATGCCAAGGTTTGTCTCCTCTTTCTGGGGTCCCCCAATCGTCGGACATTCCAAGTTATAACATTCAGTGCTTCTACCTCTGCCTCAGCCATTTTGTCCACTGTCTGACATCTGTTCACCTGTGACACATTGATTGCTGCACCTCCCGTGTGCCTTATCACATAGTGAAATCTGAATTTGCTCCAGATTAGGCCTGGGCGGTAAATTCTGCTCCACTCGCGTAATTTGCGTAATTAGGGGGAAATTTTGTGTTCCGCGGAGAACGCGAAATTGCCCAAAGTTCTGTATTCCACAACTTCGCTAAATTTTTTGCTTGTTCGCGTTTTCAAATGCGTGTTCACAAGATATTTTCCCCCGAGCACGCAAACAGCGATTGCGAACAGTAAAAAAGCAAAAAAGCATGTGGACAAGCAATTTTGCGTGTTCACAGAATTTTAGTTCGCTGAGATTTTTTACCTTTTTGCAGAGATTTGTGTAACACGATTACGCAAATTCCGCCCACCCCTACTCCTGATGCACTAATACGACCATGGTAGTCAGCCCATCCGTTACATTGATCGCACAATCCTGACGGATAAACCATATGCAATTTATCAAACATGACCCTCCCTCCCCACCCCCTCCCACTGAAGCAGCCCCAACCTGCCAGTAATAGACTCCCACCCCCCACCCTTGCCATCACCCCGTCAAAAAAAACACAAAAACCAATGCAACACTACAAGTCCTGGCAACATCATGCAGTGTACAGTCCCGGGGAACTATTTTTACACCCCTCTGGTTTCGCGGCGGACTTGCACGTCGTCACGTCGGGGTGGTGAGAGCATTATCCTTCTTTCATCTTGTTTTTTAAAGTTACCCTGTTTGGAGGAGGCTTCTATAAAATATTGATGTAAGGCATTGACTGAGCATCGTATATTTTTAACAAATCTTCGGAATGAAAGTACGGCTCCACATCTTAAGAAATCTAAATACAAAATACATTGGTACCCGTGGATACTTTTTTATCAACTTAACCCATTGAAGCCTTGATACAACAGGAATACAACTGTTGTGGCCATTAATTTTTCGAGTGCCCAAGAACTGTTTGCTTGTTTCCTGTATTCAGTTTCTGTTATATCTCCTCAAAACAATATCACTATCAATTTGTGGCTCCTGAAGAAGGCGTTTTTTGCGCCAAAACACGCGTCGAGTTTCATTCGCCACAGTGTGGTCTCTTGTAGATACCAGTGATATTATTTTGTATAAATGTACTATGTATAATGAAATAATAAATGTATGAAATATATGTCTTTTTAATTTAATGCCATTATCATACGGTGATGGTCATGCCATTTACCTGTATGATTTTTACTTGTTTTCATTAAAATCATGATTAATTTTAATTTAATTTTTTATGTATGATTTTTTCGCTGTCACGTTATATTACTTGTCTGCCATACTATTGACTGCCTAGGGTTTTTGTTCATACACAGTCCCGGGGGAATACCCATTGGGGGTCATTTCTAGGTGGCATCACAGAAACCCCTCTCCCATTGAGCCCTTCGGTGATGGAACCACCGCACTCTAAGAGGGGTGGGGGTGCCCGGTGTATGACAGGTATAGCTCAGTGATCCCATCAAAACATCACGCCATTCTGTCCTTGGCGCCTAGCCTTGCCTCCACCCCCTACTCCCCGTACAAAACCAGTTAATACTCTAGTAGTGACGATGAGGGTATGTTTGACTGTGAGTCATCTTCGTTGATGCAGACTGTTGCGAAGCCGACATGGCTTCATCAGGTTGATGTGTGCTCTTCACATGTTTGAGGAACTCCTCCACTTGTTTTGGTTTGGTAAGGAATCTTTGTTTGCCCTGATGCGTGATCCGGATCAGCACCGGGTATAGTAAAGCATAATCATTTTGCGCTTTCCTCAAAATATTTTTAACTTCCAGAAACTTCATCCTGTGCTATGGGCGTAAAGTCCGGGTAGATGGAGAATGTGTTCCCGTCATATGACAGGTGTTGCTTACTTCTTGACCACATCACGGTCCCTATAATTAAAAAGTCTCGCTATGATGGGCCTTGGGCTGGTGCCTGGGGGCGATCACGGCCCGAGAGATCTGTGGGCCCGTTCCACAATGAACTGGTTCGAGAAGGATTCAGCCCCTAACACTGTCAGCAGCATTTTCTCTATGTACGCTTCCATTTTACTCGTGCTTGTGGATTCCAGGATTCCGATTACGCGTATAATATTGCGCCTACTGCGCCCTTCCAAATCCTCGTTCTTGGAGGCTATGAATTTGAGTAGTTTGTCCATGTGGGCAATTTGCATGGTGTGCATAGAAGTCGTATCTTCCGAATCAGAAATGCGCCTTTCCGTTTCCTTAATTCTGTCTTCGTGACCCTCCAGTTTGTGGGCAATTGCGTCCATACGTGATGACATACAATCAACTTTATCCACTATAGTGGCGAAGCCCTGCCGGACTTCTTGCAGTATGCTCTGTACATCGTTAGCTTGTGCTGTAGTCTCCCTCTGGGCCTCTCCCCCTCCTTTCAGGCCGCTATCCTCCTGCGCGTCACGTACACTACGTTTCGCTTCGAAATTCATTTTCAGCTGCCTTGTGTCTGGCTTCCCCATGTTGACACACTGGCAGGGAATGTCTCCAAGCTGAGTCCTGCACACCCACACCACAGCTCTTCGTGGTCTTGGTCAGTCTATCATGCTGCAATCGTCTAAACTTTCAGTGGCTTTATAAGGGCCCTCAGTCATATAGGGCTATGAATATGCGTAGCACTCCCAAGTCAGGCGTGTATTTGGCTCTCCAGCCTCCGTGCGTCTCCCTCAGTCGTTTCATGCACAGCGGTTCCAGAGCGAGACAGAACAGCAATGATGTGGTCTGCTTAGAACACTCCTGTTGTTTTGTCCCTCACTTGTGTCTTATACATTAATTATGGGAGGCCACAGCTTTGGGGTGACTTTACACAGTGTGATGCTATGCATTCATGAGGAGACAATCTGGCACCTTCAGGCCTGCCGGTTGCTCTGTCCGACTCGCCTCTGCTTAAGATGGCGGTTGCACCACCTCCAGTTAGAAATGGCGCCAAAGGGTTGTGTCCAGGCCAGCCTCAGGTGATCAGCGCAGTGGGGTCACGGTGCCCAGTACCCGCACCCCTTCCTCACTGCAAACGTGTTTACAGGCGGTGGCTGTTCTTCACAGTGGCACCAACAGCACACAAAGGAGAGGGGGTGCTGCAGAAGGTCGCTATCCCGGGGATCCCCGAAGCCGCCTCACTTCCAAGCTCACCACAGAGCCCCCGCACCCCCGTCGATGTGTCCTCAGCGCGGGTCTCCTCTTGTGTCTCTCCTCACCAGCGTCTCTCACCTTCAGCAGCGCGGCCCGGTCTCAATTGCCACTGCTGCTCATTGGCGCAGCCGCAGCTCGCACAACTCCACCACTTGCTCCCGCCTGCCTGCAATATCAACAGCCGCCTCCTGCTGGTGCGTCCTGAGGGGTGTCTCCGCCGAGCCCTGGAGTTCTGGACTTTTTGGTTCCGTCCAGAGGTGTCAGGGAACAACACCCAAAGACCCCGGAGTTCCACCTGCCTTGGTGCGCAAATGAACAGAAACACGGGCTTCTCGATGGTGGCGTCAAAGACCAAAGGTTTATTACTGCAGGGACACAGAAGTCACAGAAACTACGCATGGGCAGTGTCTAGGAGCCTGTTCAATTTGTACAAAGAGGGTTGCTCCTTATATACTAGTTTTTGGCCTTCAGGCGAATTCTTCACATGTTAGTACATTCCCAAAACCTTTGTGTTACAGACAATAAATATTTGGCGTACACAGGAACCATTGATAAAATCTGATACAAAACATCTACGGAGAGGGGTTCCCACTAGTTCATCACAATCCCTTGTCAATATTGCATTCAAGAGCCGGACCGCCTCATCGTAAATTTCGTTACCTCCCCCTAATAAAGGCCAAGAAGGAAAGGAGCAGAGCCAGGTGCAGAAGATAGGAAAGCGGGATAAGAGATGTTTGTGGGTTGTAAATGGGCAAGGCTACCGGCTTCGGCCGCCTAATCATGATCGGGACAATGGACACGAGAACCAGTTCAGGTGGGCTGGCCTCGGGCAGAGGAGGCAGCCTTTGTCGAGTCATGTAGTTACAGCGTGATCTGGTTTAAGGTGCACGTGTCATGAAAGAGGTGAATCTCCGGCTAAGGCTGCGTGTCCTTAATCGAAATGAAGTGATCAGAGGTTATTGCATATGTGAGGGCAAGGAACACAAAATGGCGGCCATGATCTAAGATGGATGCCGTGGGTAGATCAGAAATGTGTTCATAACAGGAGTGCTCTTGCTCGTAGCATAGCGAAAACACCAGGTTATGCTAAATGGATCATTTGCGGTTCGCTGATACCAATATTATGTATTTCCGACAATATTGAAAACACGGGTTCAAATCGTCACGGAACCTCAGACCCTCCTTTTGCCCTTACATAGGCAATTACTCAGTCTATGTCAGAGTCTAGTTCTATACTCATCAGGTCAGTGACATGCTGTTGTATCATCATCCTTTCTCGCGCCTTTTCTCCAACTGCAGGTGGTTTCCTAAAACAGGTTGCAGCACAAAGACTACACAAAGTTGGACCACACTGGATAATCAGGCAGCATGAGAATAGGAATATTAAGATGACACCGATGATCATTAGAACCTTCCATCCCCACGCCGAGATCAGAGTCCAAAACCACTCCATAAAGGACCAGTTTCCCTTGTCTACGTGTATAGAGTCGGAAATCTTGTGTAGCTTAGAGATCGCCTCATATACTGTTGGAGCATTATTAGGAATAAAGACACAGCAGCTCGATTGGATCATTCTACATACCCCACCTCGGTCTGCAAGGATAACGTCTAGAACCATACGGTTCTGCAACGTCATGAGTCTATCCGCTTGAAGCTCAGCTGTCAAATTACTAAGGGCACCAGCAGTTTCGGTAATAGTAGATTCAACTACCCGTGTTAGCTGACGTATATTTCTACTATTGGCCATAGGCCCCCAGAACGGAAGGAAGCCTTTGAAGAAGTCTCCAGCTTCCTGACTAGCAGTATCTTCCTTGCTGAAGACACCTCTCGCTACTCTGGTTCTGTGGTAATCAGATGAAGCAGTGTATGTTGGAGGCAACAATCGAGCAATATAGCATGAACCTGAAAAGTCAGCAGGTAACCATGTATATGCCCGGTCTCGACAGATGAAGTAGGTACCCCTAGCAGTAAGGAAGGCAGGGGAAGAGTTAGCCGGAAACACATAGGTTTCAACGCACTCGCTCCTCCCTAGCTGAGCTCTTGGATTTCTCCCATTACCTTGCAAACAGACCTGACCTCGGTGTGGTACGACCCAGATTGGAGTTGAGCTTTTACGCTTGCTTTCTCCTAAACTAAGGCGATACTCTGAAGTATTCCAACTTAAATATACTCGCAGTTCGTCTCTAGGGTATGATGGAGTATTATTGACATCCTTGATCATGTCAATAATTCCCTGGACTAAAGCTTTGTTGGCAGAGTTATATTTAGTGGAACGTGGTGGACGTGGAGGATAGGTTTCAAGGGCATAAGCAAAGATGGTTTGAAGGGCCTGAAATGATCCATTGTAGCTGAAAGGCAAAACTAGATAAGGTATACCTTTATCCATAGTGTGGGGTATCAAGCCACACACCCAGCAGTCTGTAGTGTTAACTATCAGTTGGTGTTGGTGCAAGAGCTGTACAAAAGTGTTGTTAATAAACTCTGAGCGTCGAGCTTGCTCATGTTCGGGAAACGAGTGAAAAGAGTGTATAGAGGAAACAGTAGTAATTGCAGAATCAAGGGGAGGTACTGTGGTTACTGGCACAAAGATCAAATTTATACTGAAAACAGTTCCACCCACCAATGTTGCTAAAATAATCAAGAATGTAATGGCACATTGCATCAAAAAGCATTTGCTATGAAGAATTCTGTAAAGTCTGTTTCTGCGAACGTAAATCACATTTTCTTGTTGCAGCGCAGGAAGCTCCATCTTCTACAATCCGCTCGCGACCACTGATGATGTGTACGTAGATGAAAATGCCTCTATCAGCCCTGGGAGTTCCCAGAACCAACAGAAAGATCGACCTTGTGTCAGACCCCTGCAAATCCAACTAGGCACACAGCCACGACCCTACGGCTACCCAGACGGCAAGGCAATTTTTAAAACAATAAAACAATAGCAAACTTCCTGGCTGAGGGCAAAAGTTCAATATTTCAAAAATATCACAGTATGCAGTTGCCTGCTTTATTTGTCCACATTACGGCTTCTTAAGTTATATCTCTGCTTCGCAGGTACTGTCTGATCGGCAAATAGTGTTTCACTGGTAGTTGCCGCAGTGTTCAAGTTCGCAGATGGCAGAGTTTCTTCTGATGCAGGAGACAAATGTTCAGTGTTCAAAGGAGTCTTTTCAGGAGGAGAGTCAGAGCTTGGAGTGTCATTAATCAATTCGGCATCGCTGAAAGGGATAAATTTTGGAGTTCTTTCAAATTCGGAGGAACCAATTCCCTTCTTCACCCAGTCGTCGTAAGGAAGCGGCAAAGGGACACGTTTAACATGGGACGCGTGCACCCAGTGCTTGCGTCCAGCCACACGAACTGCTGTCCTCGTTGTGAGAAGGACCTGGAAAGGACCGACGTAGCGGGGCTGAAGATTCTTTGTCCTCGCAAAGTTCCTGATGACGACGAGGTCTCCCGGTTTCAGCTGATGCCCTGGACTCTCCGGAGGTTTTGGTAAAGCATCGAAAACCTGTTGATGAATAAGACTCAATTTAGCAGTCAAGTCGTAAAGGTAATCTATCAACATAGGATATTCTAAAGAACTGAACTCTTTAGGCCTTGGCACACCCCAGATATTTGCCGGGCGGCCAAAAATGATTTCATAAGGGCTAAGCCCTACTCTAGAATGTACAGTTGCTCTCGTTGATAACAAGGCCAAAGGAAGTGCGTCTGGCCAGGCTAAACCTGTGGATGCCTGTATTTTAGCTATCTTTAGCTTGAGGGTGCCATTGTAACCCTCCACTAAACCAGCAGACTGGGGATGGTTCGCACTGTGGAATTTCTGTTTCAGTCCTAGGCCGGCACACACACTCTGCATAACTTTCCCTATAAACTCACTTCCGTTATCTGACCATACAATCCGTGGCATTCCGTATCTAGGGAAATATTCTTTGAGAAGAATTTTGGCAGTTGATAAGGCAGTATTGTCCTTCAGTGGGTATGCTTCTATCCACCTGGAAAAAGCACAAACCACCACTAGGACATATTTTAAATTATTACAGCGGTCCATGTGAATAAAATCTAACTGAATTACTTCAAAAGGGCAGGAAGGAGGAGCGAAATGACCAGCAGGAGTTGGAGTTCCCTTGCCAGGATTATGCATCAGGCATATCATACAATTTTTCACCACTCTCTCTGCACACTTACTGATTCCCTCATTTTTCCAGACCGGAGCCAACATCTTACAGATTCCTTTAGAACTTATATGCGCTACTCCATGCGCCATTGTCACCACTGCAAGCACATACGCATCCGGCAACATCCAACGCTGCTGTTCTGTCAAATCAATCCAACATCCATTCGAGTCCAACTTGCCCGTACTCTCTCTCCATACTCGTTTCTCTTCCTCAGTTGCTTCCTTCTGAATTTCTTTCACACTTTCCATAGTATCCTCACACATTCCAGACTCAGCGATCCATCTTGCAGACGTTGCAACATACATTCTACTCATCATGTCTCTAGCTGTCTGTTTAGCAATTTCATCAGCAAAAGCATTCCCACGACCAACATCATCCGTGATTGCTTTATGAGCACTGCATTTAACAATCGCAACTTCAGTCGGCAAGGTTAGAGATTCCAACAAGTCGTTAACTAGCTGACCGTGTTGAATCTTAGTCCCATGGGACGTAATGAAACCTCTTTCTCTCCACAAACGGCCAAAACTATGGGCCACGCCAAATGCGTACTGACTATCTGTAAAGACATTCACTCTCTTTCCCTTAGCTAAAACACACGCTCTCGTTAGAGCTATTAATTCTGCAGCTTGGGCAGAATTCTGATTCACTCTTGCAGTCTCCACAATCGTTTTCAAAGTCGTTACTGCATAGGCAGCAGTCACATCACCATTTTCCAATTTAAAACATGATCCGTCCACATACAGCGTACCATCTGGATCTGATAATGGAGTATCCCTCAAGTCAATGCGTCCTTTTGTCTCTTCCTCCGTTTTAAAACAGCAATCATGTGGCTCGGAATCACTCGACTCTTGATTAGCCGGCAACAGTGTTGCTGGATTCAATACATTGCATCTTTTGATCTGAATATGACTCGCTAGTAATGTCAGTTCGTAACCAGATAGTCTCGCACTAGTAAGGTGTTGTGTCTTCGTTCGGTTCATGAGTGTGTCCACTGCATGAGGAACCATGACCACTAGCATGTTGTTCATCACCAGACCAGCAGATTGTCGAATGGAAGCCGCAGCTGCCGCTGTAGCTCTCAAACAACTAGGTAACGCTCTAGCTACCGGATCTAATGTTGATGAAAAATACGCACAAGGGCGTTGTTTATCACCAAATTTCTGTGTCAGAACACTCAACGCGCAACCTTCTCTCTCGTGAACATAGAGCGTGAATGGCTTACTGTAATCAGGTGTACCCAATACAGGAGCTGAACACAATGCTTTTCGTAATTCAGTAAAACTCTCCTGACATTCATCAGACCATGGCACCGGACTCGGAACATTTTTCCCAGTCAAAGCTACCAATGGTTTCGCTAAAAGAGAAAAATTCGGGATCCACTGCCTACAGTAAGAGGTAATACCTAAAAAGGCACGTACTTCTCTCTGCGTGCGTGGAACACTCATTTGCGTAATTGCTTTTATTCTTTCTGGGGTCAACTTCCTTCCCTCCTTTGACAAGAGATGACCTAGGTAGGTCACTTCTTGGCAGCAGTATTGCATCTTGGAAGGTGATACCTTGTGATTCAAATTGGACAAGTGATGTAATAACGAAACTGTAGCTGCTTTGCAAGTTTCCTTGTCATCGGCAGCCACTAAAAGATCATCTACATACTGTACTAGGGCAGAACCTGGAGGAAGGACAAAGGAATCTAACTGGCTTTTTAATGCTTGACTGTAAATAGATGGGCTCTCACAGTAGCCCTGTGGAGCGCGTTTAAATCTGAAACTTCGACCTCCTAGACAGAAGCCAAAAATATCTCTGCTTTCCTCGGCTATCGGAATGCTGAAAAAGGCATTCTTCAAGTCGATGACTGAGAACCAGGTGGCTGTAGCAGGAATCAATGTTAACAAGGCAGTAATGTCTGGAACCACAGGAAACTGCGGAACCACAATCTTATTAACTTCTCTAAGATCTATGACAAACCTGTACACTGGAGGTTTTGTAGGATCAGTTCGTTTCAAAATCGGTAGTACAGGACTATTACAAACATTTCCTCTAGTTTCTTCAACCACACCTTTCTTAATCAAATCTTGCACAATCAATAAAAGTGCACGCTCTCCTTCACTAGATATTTTATATTGAGGAATTCTTGGAAATTTTACATTTGCTTTCAAAGTGACTACATATGGTGGTATTTCTAAAAGGCCTACATCATTAGGACCAGTCGCCCAAAGAGAATCAGGGAGTGAGCGTAGCTCTGGCGGGAGTGCATCCATTGACAAGTACATCGGAGAAGTGATATTTTTACCCAATGTAAGCTGTACCCCTTCCGGAGAACAGTACAATGTCGCATATAGTCGTTTTAACAAGTCTAAACCAAGCAGGTTCTCATTACAACCCGTCGTCAAAATTAAGGGTGCTCTCAATTGACATGGTCCAACAGAAATAGACAAAGGGCCAGATATAGGGTTGTAAACAGGGGCGCCTGAAAAACCTACAGAAACATTTGTTGAGCCAGACAAAGGTGCGCCAGGGAGTTTCGCATGAATGATAGAACTTTTTGCGGCACCAGTATCCAACAGAAACGGTTCGACTACACCTGATGTTGCTACTGCGACATAAGGCCCACTCTGATCTACTGGAACTGATACTACTCCCTCTCTTTGTCCATGGCTGTCCTAGTACCCGTTTTGCTGAAATCCCTCATCCACTTCACAATAGTCTTCAACAAGATATTGTTGAGATCTATTTTGCTGGGCAGGCTGTCCATTTCTCTGATCAAAGTGATTAGAAGGGCGATCATTCGTCTGTGGAGGCATAGCGCCTCGCCCTCGACCTCTAGAATTCTGTACAAAACCACCACGACCTCTCTGAGCTGCTGCCGCATTATTTTGTGCTAAAATCGGACACTCATTCTTGTAGTGACCCTCTTTCTTACAATACGCACATTGGTCCCACTGATATTGAGGCCTCGTTGAACTATAATCTGTCCTCTGATAGGAACCCTGTTGCATATTAGACAGATTCGTGCGAGGCGGATACGCCTGTTGCAAAAGAACCTTAGTCTTTAAATCTTTCGTTTTCTTTTCTGATTTTTCCTTTTCTTCTTTATCCCTATTTTCATAGTATTGTGCAGTTGCAAGTATTTGCGCAGTTGTAGAAACAGCCCACGCACTCTCTGAATCCTTTAATTTATTGCATAATTCAGGTAACAAATTATGCACGAATTTATCGACAAACAGTCTCTGTCCTCCTTCAGTGCTCATATCCTGACCACTATGATCTACAAAAGTCTCTTCGAACCTCGTGAAGAAGTCGGAGACACTTTCATCTTTCTTTTGCTTGCATGCGGATAACTTGTCCCAATTAACACGCAATGCGGGCATCAGAGTCTTCATTAAGTCGATTATCCTACCCGGAAGATTAGCAATTAGGGGTTCAGGTTTTGCACCACCTATTTGCTGACCATCCGCTGCAGTGATGGCTGCCCAATCACCACCTAAGGCAACTTGATGATCCTCTCTATGAATTTTAGCCCAGACTGGTTGAGGAACTACATTCCCAAATAACATATCAATGTCTGCTAAATTCATTGTACAAGCTTCAACCGTCTGTGTTAATTCCTTGTAATATCCAGCAGGATTCTTACGCGGATCTGGTAAGGCCTGTTTCACTGCTAGCACTTCAGCTCGCTTCCACGGAATGTGTATCCACACTCTCTGGAACTGCGCTGGAACAGCTGCAATACCAGCATTATTATCAGCTGCCACTGCTTCACGCCAAATTGGAGGAACCTCCCTCATTGGATATTGGCGACTCAGTTTCGTCTTACCTTTCTCTAAATCTCTCGGTGAACGAAGAGATGGATCATTCCTAAAACTTAAGATCAGTTCCATCGCTTCTTCTATATTTTCACCTACTATCATACCAGCAGCAAACTCTTTCTGAACCTTAATCAAGTCTTCTAAATTTGATTCAACATCATCTTCCTCTATTTCATCACGTAACAACGAACACATCTCATCAAAGACGTATCGCTGCGTTGGTTCCTTCCACTGCATAAATGTTTCTAGTACATCTCTCGTACTATATCTTCTACTCTTCGAAATCCATCTGAGAGCCGTGGAATCTAAAATTCCCCGTTCCTCAGTACTTGGATGCTGACTCCGTCTCTGAACAAAGTCAGAAGTAGGAGTCTTGATTAAAGTTTTATAGAAAGGAGACAGTATGTTAGACACAGAATCAGTGATTCTTCGACGTACAGAAAGTGGAGTTAACACACTCGCAGACGTAGAAAACACAGTAGAGGTAGGAACAGATAGCGAGGCAGTAGGAGTATCGAGAAAAATAGTTTGTGAAGTAGTAGGTGTAAGCGAGACAGATACAGGTATAGAAGTCGGCAATCCAGGAAGAGGAGGAGCCGTAGGAACATTCACATTAACCACAGGAGGTACAGGAACTTGATTCTGAGGGGCAGGAGCAGGAATACCAGGTTGTCCAGCAACCGGCAATTGAACATTTGGTACAAGTGGAGCCGTAGCACCTTGTGCATACGGTGGAGGTGACCGTAACAGATAAGACAACAGAGGATCGTTTTCTGAATCCTCTAGTATCTTAGCCGTTTTCGATGGCAAGGCAGGGTAGCACTTGTCGATCGCTAAATTATGCTCTCTAATGGCCACCTCTATAGCCTTCTCACACTCGCTATCTTGCAGCTGTTTAGTTGCTTGCTCTAGAGTCAACTCTTCTTTCTCTTTCTGTTCTTTCTTAAATTTTTTCATTTCTCTCTGTTTGGATTCTTTTCGCCAGTAACGGAAAGAATCAAACATTGCCGGCCGGGCTTTCTTCCTAAACAACTTCGCTTCTAAATTATCAAGAATTTCGGGTTCAAAACTACCATGCAGTGGCCAACTAAGGACACCGTCTTTGTTGGTGTAGCGGACCCACACCTCATTATAGGATATAGGACCCACTCCATGTTTACAATATAAGTCATATAGGGGAGTCCCAATCGGAGGAACCAGACATGAGTCCTCCAACCGTGAGTCACTGTTGCAACCGAAGCACGACAACATACAATTTCTCCGACTTACCATTTTCAGTCCGGAACACAAAACAAACAAAACACAAAACAAATATGTGCACTTGAACCAAGAACTTAGGCCTACCAAAACCAAACTAATGTATCGATACCCAAACTGAACCAAATAGATTATCGTGACCAGAACAACTAGTGATAATCTTACAAAACCAAACCAAACTAAGAACCAATCAAGGATTTTTAACAACCCTCACAAAGTAACCGACTAGCGACCACTAAATACTTAACTGAGGCACTGAAGACGTCACCAAGGAGAAACCCGTCACGTTTCGCTGTACTAAGGGCTGCACCTCGGGTCCAAGACAGGGCGACGGTCAAGGCAACGGCCCACTGCAGCCGTCCTGAACGGGAACCCTCGTGGAAGAGAACTTCGGGCCACTTTTGCGATATGCCGGGATCGATGAAGTGGGGCGCCTCCCTCAGGAATCTTCACACGAAGCTTCTCGAACTCTTCAGGCTTTTGGACCGGTACCGAATGACGTCGCCCCACGTGGGCGCCAATTGGAGTTCTGGACTTTTTGGTTCCGTCCAGAGGTGTCAGGGAACAACACTCAAAGACCCCGGAGTTCCACCTGCCTTGGTGCGCAAATGAACAGAAACACGGGCTTCTCGATGGTGGCGTCAAAGACCAAAGGTTTATTACTGCAGGGACACAGAAGTCACAGAAACTACGCATGGGCAGTGTCTAGGAGCCTGTTCAATTTGTACAAAGAGGGTTGCTCCTTATATACTAGTTTTTGGCCTTCAGGCGAATTTTTCACATGTTAGTACATTCCCAAAACCTTTGTGTTACAGACAATAAATATTTGGCGTACACAGGAACCATTGATAAAATCTGATACAAAACATCTACGGAGAGGGGTTCCCACTAGTTCATCACAATCCCTTGTCAATATTGCATTCAAGAGCCGGACCGCCTCATCGTAAATTTCGTTACCTCCCCCTAATAAAGGCCCAGAAGGAAAGGAGCAGAGCCAGGTGCAGAAGATAGGAAAGCGGGATAAGAGATGTTTGTGGGTTGTAAATGGGCAAGGCTACCGGCTTCGGCCGCCTAATCATGATCGGGACAATGGACACGAGAACCAGTTCAGGTGGGCTGGCCTCGGGCAGAGGAGGCAGCCTTTGTCGAGTCATGTAGTTACAGCGTGATCTGGTTTAAGGTGCACGTGTCATGAAAGAGGTGAATCTCCGGCTAAGGCTGCGTGTCCTTAATCGAAATGAAGTGATCAGAGGTTATTGCATATGTGAGGGCAAGGAACACAAAATGGCGGCCATGATCTAAGATGGATGCCGTGGGTAGATCAGAAATGTGTTCATAACAGGAGTGCTCTTGCTCGTAGCATAGCGAAAACACCAGGTTATGCTAAATGGATCATTTGCGGTTCGCTGATACCAATATTATGTATTTCCGACAATATTGAAAACACGGGTTCAAATCGTCACGGAACCTCAGCCCCGACCAGTCACGGGCAGCGCAAAGTGATCGGGCCTAGACGGTCGCAGTGCACCCTTGGACTCTGGTAGCTCCTGGGCCCCCAGCAGCGCCGCACTCAAGGTCACGCGGCACCTCAGGCAGATCTTCCGCTCGTCAGAACAAGAGCAGGGTAAGACCCAACCTCTCCAACTTTTCAGCGAGTCTGTCGGGGGTGCTTCTCCATCAGTTAGCCAAGTTTCAGACGTCAGATGGGATGTGAAGCAGGATAAATGGTAGGATATAAGCTCTGGGCTGCAGGAGCCTCATATTAGTGTGGCCATCTTGCTAGTGCGCCACCTAGCGCCCCCTCTAGTCCACATATTATTGCCTTACACAGAGAACCACAACCACAAGCCCAATACTGACCTGAAGCAAAACGTGGTATAAAAGCAATACTGGATCAGTTACCGTATCAGGGCATAATAGCACCTTGGAATTCACCAATGAACACTTCCCTTTTTCCGGTCTCTAAACCAGATGCCTTCAAAAAAATAGTTTTGGACTATTGGAATTTGAATTTGCACACATAAATATATGCAGTTCAAAATGCCCATAGAATGGGTTTATTGACAAACCTGGTGCAGAAAAATTTCAAAACAACCCAGGATATTTCCAATGGTTTCTTTAGTCAGAACATAGCAATTGAAAGTGAGTATCTAACCACCTTTAGTTTAGAAAGAGTGCATTTTTCAGTCTGACATTTGGCCATGAGCTATATGAACAGTCGTAGCTTGCACTGAATTATGGAGATCATACAACCAGATTCCTAGGAATTGTCATAGATTGATGATGTTTACCTAACTGACAATGATTTAAATCTACACCTGACAAGGACATACAGAGTAGTGACCATATTAACATCAAATCATTACAAAAATATTTTTAAATAAATCGAAGATTACCTCCCTGATGGTGATCTTCATAGGATATGAGTTATCCATTGAGGGCAAGGGTCTAGCTCCATGCTTACTCCAGAAGTGCACTAGCTTACAACCACCCGACACACTGGAAAAGCTGTAATTCCTGCTGGGATTTCTTAACTTTGGACTCACTTATTTGTATCACTATGCTGAAAGAGTGAAGCCCTTGTACAACCAGATCTCTCCCACCTTTTCATATAAACAGTGACTGAACAGGCAAACCTATACCTTGCATGCTCTACAAGCAGACATGCTTGGGAATTAATATTTGCAAGCTAGGGACAATAAAATCAACCTAGTTATCAGGCCATACCCAATCACTATGATTACACTATGTGACCCACTATGAAGGACAAACAGTTACAATTGCTTACAAGTCTCACTTGTATTCCCTGACTGAAGCATGTTTTGCTTCCATAAAAAATAGCCTGACGGCTGTGCAAATGGCTATCTTAAAAGAGCGTCCTTGGGCACCCCATATCATCATTGTTTCTCTCGTATCAGCTCTAGAGGCAGCCACAGAGGCAAGCATACCCAAAGCCTTACACCGGAGATGGGTTCAGTAGAACTCTTCCTCAATTTCAGCAGATTTAAAGTTTCAGTATGAACCCTCTCTTTGTATACAAGCTTATCTCAAATATGGGCCGGCATTTTATCCATTATGTCTTACCAGAGCATCCTTTATACAGATGGCTCTGCCCAACCTGTGGTAGGAACGATATACAAATATTCCGCAGCTTCTGTGGCAGTACAAGATATAGTGAAGAATGGTGAATTCATCCCACAACTTGCCCACAATAAAATCTTAGGTGACAGTACTGAACAGCATGCATAATTACATGCCCAGCTACTTGCATTACAAAAGGCTGACCCATCAGTTCCCACATGTTTTATGCACGACTCAGCCTTCTGTGTGCAAGGCTACAATGTTGATTTGAAGTATTAGTGTTAGAAATTGAATTGTTGGTTGACTAGGGTATGCGCCCAAGTTAGGCAGCAACCACAATCCTAGACAGGGTAAGAAGCAGGCAAACCCTAAATTAACCTGTGCTCAACCTCTAATAGCTTGACACAGAGCAGTTAAGCTTGACATATACGCAATGTGTAAATTATTTGTGCAACACTTCAAACACTAGAACAGTTAAAACACCACACAAAAAAGTTTCCACTCCAGGTTAAAAAATAGAACTACATTTAATAATGTGCAGGTCCTGATCTGTGCAGCAGCAATGATGCGTCGGCTCCGATGAATGCAATGATTCAATGTGGGAATTTGGCATCGTCTTCCAGAATGCCGTCAATCGAAATGCGGAGACCTTGTGCAGTGGTGTTTCTGAAGCTGATTAGTTGGGGCCAATCCACAGAGTAGAGGCGATGCACAGTCATTCAGCTGCACAGCAGTTCTTCTTCCTAGAAGAATATTCACAAGTTCAAAAGTATACAGAAGTGGTGGTGTCAGAGGTCCAGTACATATACCCAGTTGAGACTTTGAAGTGGGGTAGACTTCAAAGGCAGGTCTTTGAAGTGCACAGAGATCCTCCCTTCCTGCCCTTTCCCAAGACTCACTACAAGGGGAGATGCAGCCCTTTGTGTGGGGACAGAACACAGTCTAGTCAGGTGTAAGTGAGGCAGGGTCCAGCTGCTACCTTTCATCCTGCCAGGATGGCCCGCTCAAGTCACACCTAAGCTCCTATTATGTGTGGCTCTCTAGAGGGAATACACAAAGCACAGGTGTCACCCTCTCCAGACATGTATCATATACAGCCAGCGGGCACCAAATGGCTGAAGTAAGAAAGAATGCCAACTTTCTAAAAGTATCATTTTCAGAATTGCAATTTAAAATTCAACTTCACCGTAAGTATGGATTCTAAATTCTGATTCCAGAGACACCAAACTTGAAAAGTATATCTCTTCACATTTGGGAGTTACACTTTTAAAATATAATAAATGAATCCCAATGTTATCCTACGGGAGCGATAGGCCTTGCAGGAGAGAAAAATAAGTTTGAGAGTTTTTCACTACCTGGACATGTAAAACTTAAAAGCAGTTTCCTGGTTTTTAAATACTTTAAACCTGCCCTCTGGGTTGCCAGGGCCTACCCTATGGGTGTCTTATTTTTATCAAAAGGAAAGGTTTGGACTTGGCATGAGATGTATCTTACCAGGTCAAAATGGGAGTGTAAACTGCACACACAGGCTCTGCAATGTCAGGCCTGAACCATGGTTATAGGGCAACGTAAATGGGTGGCACAATAAGTGTTGCAGGCCCACGAGTAGCATTTCATTTAAAGGCCCTGGGCATATGTAGTGCACTTTATTAGGGACTTATAAGTAAATTAACTATGCCAATTGGGGATCAGCCAATATTATCATGTTTAGGGGAGAGAGCATAAACACTTAAGCACTTGTTAGCAGTGGTTAAGACTGCTACTTTGACAGTCTGGATTGCAGCTTTTGCCATTAGGTCAGCAGCACAGTTCCTTTGGCATTAATGCCATCACACTGAATGCCCAACGTGTGCCTCACATGGACCAATGGAAGCTTGTCTTGTAAGATAGATACCTTCCCCAAAGATGTTTGTTCTTTATAGGTTTTCCCTTTGAATACTTGAATGCATTCAATCACCAATTGCTAGACTTGACAATCACAGGGCCATCTTCCACCTCAACATTTTGCCTACCTCCTCCACTTTTCAGACCTTGTTTTTGCTGAATTTAGGATTCTGTTCATTTTACTACAGCTAACTTGTGAAATCCCACAGAGAAATGCTAACACCTCAGAAGTTATATAAAATGTGCAGTGCCTAGTGTTAAGTCAGATAATGGTCCTGCGTTCACCTCTAAGGTTTTCAAGGATTCAATGTCTGCTCTTGGAGTTTGTCTGCAATTCAGCAACCCGTTCAAAGCAGAACACAACCGAACCAAAGACCCTGCAATGCATCCTCCTCAACGTCTGATCCCTTCTCAAAAACACCACCGAAATCTGGGACTTCCTTGACAGCACCACCTCAGTTGTAGCATTCTTCACGGACACCTGGACCAAAACCACCTCAGGACATCGCCATTCCCCAAGGATACACAATCGTCCACAAAACCACCCTCCGCCTGAGCACACTCCCTGATGAGCCCACAGACCTGATGGAACACCTTCACTTCAAGATACTGGCCAGGCCCACCTCCACCCTCCAAGGAACCCTCATCTACTGACCCCCTGGACCCTACAGACTTTTCGCCAACTCCATCACGGACATCATCTCCCCGCATGCCATGGCATCCACCAACTACACCCTACTGGGAGACCACAACTTCCACCTCGACAACCAACTGGACCACAGCACCTCATCCCTCCTGGACAGCCTCCACGACATTGGACTCCGCCAAATTGTGACCGTCCCCACGCACTCAGCAGGACACACTCTTGACCACAACAGGAAACTCCATCACCTTCAGCCACAACACCAAACTCCCATGGACTGACCATCGATGCGTCCACTTCACCTACAGAACACCCACCATCCACAGACACCAGCACCTGCCCATCGAAGAAACTGGACCAGAATCACAGATGACCAGCTAACCTCATCACTCAGCAACTCCACCCCAGCCATCACGGAAAAAGACGACCCCAATACAGCAGCCGAAACCCTGCTCAGATGGATCTCTGACCATAGCCCCCTCAAGAAAAACAACAACACCCTCACCAAGACATCTAGATGGTTTACCACCGAACTTCGAGTCCAGTAGCACTTGCAGCCGCCTCGAAAAGGCCTGGAGGAACACCAAATCTACAGAAGCCCACAACAACTTCAGAGCCACCATCAAGGCCCACCACCAACTCATCAGAAAAACAAAGAAAAAAGCTATTGAAAACAGAATCTGCACTCATACACACAACAGCAAAGAACTCTTCAACATAATCAAGGAGTTCGCCCAACCCACCAGCGAGCCCACCAACATCTCTCCCTCACAAGACCTCTGCGATTACCTCAGCAGCTTTTCCCACCACAAAATCAAGAGCATCTACATCAAATTCGCCGAAGACAGCCAACACACTGAACCCTCACCAACCACCCGACACCCTGAAGCCAGCAATCTACAACTGGGCAGCCCTCACCAGTGAAGACACACTGAAGATGATGAAGTCAATCCATTCCGGGGCCCCCACGGACCCCTGCCCCAACGCATTTTCAACAGAGCCACCAATACCATCACACCTACATTCTGCCACACCATCAACTGCTCCCTGGCAACCGCCTCGTTCCCTGACGTCTGGAAACACACCAAGATCAACCCCCTCCTGAAGAAACTCTTGGCGGACCCCACCAACCTCAAAAACTACAGACCCATCTCCCTGCTCCTGTTCACAGCGAAAGTCATTGAGAAAGCCATCAACAGCCAACTCACCACATTCATCGAAGAGCACAGCATCCTCGACTCCTCCCAATCCGGCTTCAGAAAAAACCACAGTATGGAAACCGCCCTCCTCGCCACAACAGATGAAATCCGCACCCTACTGGACAAAGGAGAAACAGTAGCACTCATGCTCCTAGATCTCTCCGTGGCGTTCAACACAGTCGCTCACCGCACCCTAATACGCAGACTCCAGGATGCAGGGATCCAAGACAAGGCCCTCGACTGGATCCACTCCTTCCTCTGCAGAACGCAGTGGGTCAGACACCCCCCCTGTTCCTCTTGGACCCCACACCAACCACCTGCAGAGTCTCCCAGGGATCCTCCCTCAACCCTATGCTCTACAACGACTACATGGCTCTGCTCACCCCAATCGGCAGAACCTATGGACTTAACATTGTGTGATGCGCAGACGACACCCAACCCATCCTCTCCCTATCCAACAAACCCAACACCGCCAGACACAGCTTTCAAGAAGGTATGGAAGCCCTCGCCAAATAGATGAAAAACAGCTGCCTATCACTAAACACAAACAAAATGAAAGTACTCATCATGGGCCCAAACCCTAATGCTTGGAATGATACCTGTTAGCCCCCCGCCCACGGAAGTCCGCCCACCCCCACGGACCACGCACACAACCTGGGAATCATCCTGGACTCAGCTCAAAATGGACAACCAGATCAACTCCGTCTCGTCCTCCTGCTTCCACACCCTCCTCCTCCTAAGTAAGACCTTCAAATGGATCCCCCTCGAACAAAGAAAGACTGTCACTCATGCCCTGGTCACCAGCAGACTTGACTACGGCAACGCACTCTATGCCGGAATAAACAAAAACCTCACCCGTAAGCTACAGTACAACCAAAACACCACCGCAAGACTGGTCCTCAACCTGCCAACACACTGGCACTTCTCCCAGCACATGTGCACACTCCACTGGCTCCCCATCAAGGCAAGAGTCACCTTCAAGATGCTCACCCATGCTTACAAGGCACTCCACGACACCGGACCAGCATACCTGAATGGCTGACTTAAATTCCACACACCACAAAGGACCCTACAATCAGCCCAGCTCTCCTACGCCAAAGTCCCCCGCACCAGAAGACGAGATCGGAAGGCCGTTCCTTCTACTTCCTTGCGGCCATAGTCTGCAACGATCTTCTGCTATAACTCAGACAGACAACATCGGTCCCCATCTTCGCAAGAAACATCAAAACCTGGCTCTTCAACAGACCCCCTCCTTGATGAACTGGTACCTGCAAACCCCCCCGCCGTGCCTTGAGACCCTTACTGGTGAGTAGTCATGTTTAATAAACACATTGATTGAGGATGCTTGTTTCCGATCCAGGGGAGACATTGTTTGGCAGTTCTGTCTGGACTGTTCCCATGAGACACAGGGTCAAGGCAGCTTTGCATATAGCTGTGTCTGAACTGGGGTGGCGAAGTGAGCTAAAGAAGGTTGATGGATTCAACCCAGATCTATGACTGGGGGTGAGTGTCTGAAAATTTTCAGCTCTCCATCCGTCATCTCCTTGTGTTTGCTAAGCAACCTTTAGACTCATCTTACAGACAACCCATCTGAAATTCTGCCTCCTCTGCCTGGCTCAAGGAGAAACAGGTAGGTGTCTATCTACCACGTTATTAAGTACTATTTGGTCAGTCCTCTACAGGCGACCTATTCCACATCTATAAGGATTCGGAGCAGCGCCTCCCAGCCTCTCCTTACTCTGAATACCCTACCCTCTGAACAAAGCAGTAACATTTCTATCTTGAGTTCCCAGACACGAATAGCTGACCTTAACACTCTATGCGGAACACAGAGTGCAACAGACACAGGTGATGCTGCCAATATAAGAGTGGCTGTTGTCCAATGCAATTCCATGGTATTTTATGAAATTCCAACTGACGCTAAATCATTTGAACTGGTACTATTTCGGGAACCTCAAGAGAACAACGGTATTGAGAAGGACTCTGGATATTTCACAGGAGAAGTTTCAACCCCTCATATAGTCACCAATTGACAGAGACTGCTTCATACTTGTCAATGGCCGGGTGACCAGTATTTGATTCCTCCATGGTCCTATGCCTGGATCATTTTGGTAACTTATCTTTTCATTACATGGATTTCAATTATTCTCATCATTCTACTGCAACTGAATTGGTATTATGTTCCTGCAAGGACAATTGCCTCACCTGTGGTTTGTGAACTACAGCAACATTCCTCATCCTACAGCACCCAAAAAGGTTTCTTTGCTTCGAACATAATAGCTTATCCTGTGCCCAAGGGCATAGCCCGGGAAAAGGTTCCATATGAGATTATGGGACCCACTGAGGCATTGCAGTTTTCTTATTTGATAAACGTTTCAATACATGATGTTAAAATACATGGTTTATTTTCAGATGATTGAGACATTGAGACCATTAAAAGAATAATGTCTGATTTACATGCATACGTTACTAAGAATAACAAAGATTCTTATTTGAATCAGCAAACAACAAAGACATGTTTTTTTATGATCACTATGCACATAATTTTATACATAGGACTAGCCATCCTAGAGAGATTCATAATTACACACAATAGGAACATTGGAAGGTTCCACCCCCAAATAGTCATTCTCATTTCTTAAAGAAATGTCCTTACTTCCGAAGTGCTGACAGATCATACCCTTTCTGCCTACCAACAAGCTGCTTTACTCCACTGAATTGAGTCAAAAACTGGGTATTCAAGGATATGATTTTTGAAAAGCAAATGTTGATGAAAATATATTCGGGGGACCACATTTTGGCAGATCCAAGATAAAGAAGACGTATTTTCGAGCCTGCCTATTGGCAAGTTCAAATGGATATGTTTGAACTGATCATAAATAGTATAATACAAATTCAAACTTATAATTCAACTCTATTTTCTGTTGACAGTTTAGCCTGATGATTCTACCATCTGTATGCAGTGTTTCCTTTCCTACACTGCTGGACTTAAAATGAATCATCCTGATCCACGGTACAGTACACAAAAACCTGTAGTAGTTTGCAGATATAGTGTAGTTAAGCTTTATAGTGTAGGTAAGCTATGCCAACAATCTTTGTAACACTCTAGCCTTTAAGTGGTGAAAGAGCACTTTTCCTCAATTGATGAATGCATGGATTTTTCAGATTTTCTTCTGGGACTGCATTCTAAAAGAAATGAAAGAATAATTGGCACAGGAATATATGCAATTTATAATTCATTAACTAAGTATTCAGAGAAAGAAGCTGCAGAAAGAATTAGGCAATTAGATCATGAAAATATGAAAATGTTTTTTTAAGTTATTGACAATGGAATACAAACTCTTTCTAAAAGAGAGTACTCATTAAATTCCATTCCGTCTTCAGCCCTAGACCTACTGGAAGGAGATCTGAACTTATTGCAACATTGGCAGGCTCAGTTAAGAGCAATCATACAATTAAATTGTGAACTAAAAACACTTAGATCAGGTTTTGTGCCATGGCAACTTATCATTGAGACAGGCCTGTTTTAACCAATGGCCAAGAAAGAAGCAACATACATCCTATTAATAAAGAAGAAGTTGAAGATGTATCAATTACAGTTAGTGACACTCCACCTATAATGTGGTTAATAATTTTTACTAGAAAAGTGTTGATTCTTCTTAGTACAGTGTGTGTGATACCATGAATAACAAAATAAGGTTTATTACTGTTTCTGCGGTGTCCCTGATCCCTTGATTAGATTGTTAGTACCCCAAAGGCAATAACTCTTTGCCATATACTCATGAATAGTGTTTCTAACGGTCTACAATAATCTGTCTTTCACATTCATCACTGTTGCATTAAACCAAATTATCCCATGCCATCCATGGGTGGGTAAGCACACCTTGTAGCATTACGCCAAAGTCATAACTTATGTAACAATCCCCTCATTTTGTTAGTTCTAAATGACATGATTTTAGTTTTACAGATTTTATTAAATCAAGATTTCAGGTAGACTAAAATATTGTCATAAGTAAGAATGTTAGTGCTCTACTTGTCCTTAAGAACGCTCTGGGAAACCAAATTTTAGATTCTGTATCACCTTCCATAACGTCTATGATAAGATTATGTGAGAAAATAGTGTTTTCTCAAACAAGATTACTCAAAACTCAGCATAGAATAAGCATTTTATATAGTCAAGTAACCTTGGAATAGACAACAATTCCAAAAACTATTACCCCCAACAAATTATTAATAATGTGATTAAAATCTTTTGTCACAATTTATATGTGCTCTTTTATGTGACACTCAAAACCTGCCATTCACAACAATGTATTTCAATAGGAACTATGTCCCATTCTTACGTAATATCTGCCACAACATGTTGTCCATGTTGTGGCCAGCCAATCAAGAGAGTGGCACATGCCCTTTGGGATCAGTGTGGGTTCACACTGCCCTCTTACACTTTTTAATTCATATTCAGGACACAGGTACCATGTCCATGACTTTTGTAATGGCAGCCCCAACATATGGTTCATGTGTCGAACAACCAATCAGAATTCACTAGTCCTTTTTAAATTGACCTTCTGAGCATGTATGTATACCAACAATCCAGAAAACTATAATTTTTTTACCTTAATTTCTTAAAAATTACTACATTAATTTACACAGGAGTGCCAGTTTAAAAATAGAGCATTCTGTTTTGCCCAGGGATATTTTTTCCCCTTTGGCCATCTCGCTCCCACGGGAGTCAGACTCCTGTGGGATCGAGCCCTCTGATTGGCTGTTAGCAACATGATAAAAAAGGTGTTAGCAGCCATTACAGTACTTGGAGTTCTAAAAATAAATTTGATAGGGATACCCATCCATCAAGCCTCCTTGGGTGGGGAGGCCCACAGGGACCCGCCTAGTGCCAAAGGTGACAAAATGGCAATTTGTGCCGCAATTCTGTGGGACTCCAGCAGAATCACAAAAAAACTAAGGAAAATTGCAGCCAGGGCTGCATTCTTTAATTAAGGGGAGGCCGCTGCACTCCTCGGAGCATTCTTTGGCCCCGGGGACACCATCCCCTTGGTCCCAATTTAAATATTATGGGGAGGGGGCACTTAGCATCCCTTACTGAGCCAGACTCAGCACCAGGACCCCTAGTAAGGTTTAAGAGGAGGGAGGATGTGCACCCACCCCTCCCTAAGCCTAGAAAATAGGCTCAGGGACCCCATCGCCCAGGGCCATCATTTCGGTTTAAAGTGAGGTGGGGGCACGCAGCCCCCATCCATGAGCCTTTAATGGCCCCATAGGCCCCATCCCCCATGGCCGAGTCACTATCCCAGGGATCCCAACCTCAGGATACAGTGGTGTTTCACTGCCAGCATCAGCACGGGCAGGTAAACATGTGTTTGCTTCCATCTGGTGGGAGCACTCTTAAATCTCCTGCCAAATGGAAGCAAACTCAAAGTCTGCTTCCCGTGGGGTGGAGCTTAAACATGCTCCCACCAGCTGGATGCAGACGAATGTTCCATTTCCCAGTCTGCACTGATAAAAGAAGGGAAACAGAACAACAAATTGCTCCCACCCAGTGAAAGCAGTATAAGCATCTACTCCATCTGGACAGGAGCAATGCCAGCTCCACCAGCATGCGATTTAGCCATCCCTGGGACTCTCTCCGCAGCCCCAATGTGTGCATGGTGGGAGCCCCAAGTGGGCACCCTGGCACCCACATTTTTTAAATTGAGGCCTCTGGGGATGGGGTGCCCAGAGCCATATTAGACTCGGGCCCCTCCCCTGTAAAATAAATACAGCCCTTAGGGATGGAGTTCCCAGGGACTAGTGAGGCTCAGGGAGAGGGACAACATGGCCCAACTTGTTTTAAAAAACACATACACAGCTTCAAGGAATGGGGTCCTCAGGGCCTAATAAGGCTTGTGGCGGTGGTGGACACATGACCCCCTCCCCTTTTTTTTATATTGGCCCCACGGAATGGATCCCTGGGGCTTAGTAAGGCTCAGCGACAGAGCCACAAAGCGCCTTCTCTTTATATATAAGGCACGTCACAGGGGGATGGAGACCCAGGGACCTATTGATGCTTGGGGAGTGGGCTGCGTGGTCCACCTCCCCATTAAAAAATATACAAGGCCTCAGGAGGTGGGGTGCCCAGGGCTCTATAATGCTTGTGGAGTGGGGTCACATGGCTTCCTTCCCATTTTTATTATATTTAACCCTGGGGTGTGGGGTCCCTGGAGCCTAAAGAGGCTCAGTGAAGGGGGCCTCAAAGCCCTTTCCCTTTTTTAGTAAGGCAGTGTCCTGTGGGATGGGATCCCAGGGGCCTATAAAGGCTCGGGGAGGAGGGGCGCCCTCCCCCTTTATTTACAGTTCAGCTTCGAGCAATGGCGTTCCTGGGGCTTAATTGGTCTCACAGAAGTGTGCCACATATCCCCCTCCCTTTTTAATTACGTGGACCAAGGGGATGTGGTCCCCGGGTCTAATAAAGCTCATTAATGGGGGACACATACCTAATAAGGCTTGGGCGGGGGTTGCACTATTTTCTAACTATAACATCCCTGTAAGCTTTGGTTTATAAGTAAATTTCAATAATTTTTTACTCGTTTTTACGTTTGCAGAGTGGTGAAGACAGGCGGTGGGCTTCTCACCAGCTCTCAGGAATCCCCTGTGTCACACTTACTGGAGGTAACAGGAGGGTTTCTTGGCCCCAAGGACCCTCAGCATCCAAAATGACTTCCTCGTGCAAGTATTGGTGTGCCAGGAGGCGCATTTAAAGACTGGTGGAGAAAGGGGACGGGCCTTCAACCAAATCACAGCAATACCGCTGTGTGGGACTTACTGGAAGTAAAAGGAGGGGTTCTTGGTCCCAAAGGACCAGAATCCAAAGGGACTTAATTCCTCAACCAGCATATACCAGGAGGCGCGTTTGCAGAGGGGTAGAGAAAGGGGGCGTGGCCTCTGAGGACCTCTCCGCAATCCTGAAGTGTGGGACTTAATGGAGGCAACAGGAGGGCTGTTTGTCCCCCAATGAGCCTCAATAACCAACGTGACGTCATCCCGCAACCAGTAGTGCACCAAGAGGTGAGTCCGCAGACTGGTGGAGAAAGGGGGCGTGACCTCTGATGACCTCTCAGCAATTCTGCTGTTTAGATTGTTCCAGAATCTTACAGGGGGGCTTGTTGGCCCCCTAGGACCATCAGCATTCAAGGGGACTTCATCCCTCAACCAGTAGTGTGCCAGGAGGAGTGTTTGCAGAGTGGTGGAGAAAGGGGGTATGGCCTCTGACAACCTCTTAGCAATCCCACTGTTTGGGACTTACTGGAAGTGACAAGACAACTTGTTGGCCCTAAAGTCCCTCAGCATCCAAGGGGATTTTTTCCCCTAACCAGTAGTGTGCAGAGGTGGTGTGTTTGGCGAGTGGTGAAAAAAGGAGGTGGGCCTCCAGAGACTTGCTGGGACATTTTTTTCTTTTTTTGTATTTGTTAGGAGGAGGGTGGCTGTGTGCTTCCCTTCCCCTTCCCTGATTTCAGTCCTGGGGACCCAATTCCCCAGGTTGGGCCTGTTTATTATTTTATTTTATTTTTTTAATTAAGGCACTGGCCATGCTGCCCCCATCCTGGGTTGATTTTGGACCCGGGGACCTCATCCCCTGGGGCCTGGACTTTTTCTTTTCTTTTTAAAATAAGAGTAGGGTGCCGCACAGCCCCCCTCCTGGTCTGATTTTGGCAGTTCGGACCCCATCCCCAGGACACAGCCTCTCTTCCAGTGCACCCAGATACTTTTGTTGTGGACTGCAGGGGGAGCCGGAAGGCCTCCACAGTCCCTGCCAGCATCACCTTTGTTTTAGCAGAGAGGGGGCTTCTAAACATGCAGCTCCCTCTCTATCGAAGCAATTCTGCTGCACTTCCAGCAAGCAAGAGCAAGAGCATTCTTAATGCCCTCGCTTGCTGGAAGCGGAACACAGTTTGCGGTGGCTTGGCGGTAGTGGCAATGCTCCCACTAATGTAACCACACTAATCCCAGGGAAAACCAGGGGGAGACAACTAGAGGTGTGGGGCACTAGGAGCAAGCTAGCCTCCAACATGAAATGGTAAACAAAAATAAAGCTGCTCCCAATAAAGTGACTGAAGGTGCTCTAAACCTAAGCTGTGAGTGTTGGTATCTCACAAAAAGTGAAGGACTGTCTTCACACACCACCTGGTGACATGCTTCATCATCGACAGTACTTGCCCTCTAGAAACTTGGTTTTGTAGACGGGCCTGCACCTGAAGACAGGGAGGTACTTCTAAAGATAAGTGGGGGCCTGTGATAAGTGATTGAAGTTTAAAAACCATTACAGTTGCCAATTCAATTTTTAATAGAAAAGGTAGCTATATGGTATTAAAATAATGTGGACAGTAACCATGGGGAAATTATTGTCCCCTCACCGTAGTGAAGGTTGGCAACATGTTTCTGCCATTTGACCCAGAAGGGTCCATGGCATTCATCAGGGCCAATGAAAAGGCTTCGTTCTTACCAACCTTAGTGGTGAGAAAGTACCACTTGGTGGGATGACCTTTGTCACACTCCACCGGGGAACAGGACTAAACAGAAATATATACAAGAGTACCATCAGGAATAAAATCAAGATGATCGGTCACATAAAGAACATTCAAAAACCATATGACATAAATTTATGTGAGTGGCTATAAGTGTATAAAATGTGTCACTCAAATGTGCACACACATTGGAATAGAAATATCTTATATGATTGGATTTTCCACATATATCTTACCCTTGGTAAATATCCTATATGCCCCATGGGAGGCGAATGGAAGAGAGACCCCTGTTGGCAGGCTCTGGAGGGAAGACAAAACAATGATAGCAGAGGTAAGAAATAATAATTTTAAATACCGATATTTAAAAATATATATAATAAAACGAAGTGCTCCTTTACAAGCTAATGTACAATCACTCATTTATACACATGCATGCTCTTACTGCCTCAAGGTGCATCTCTCTCAGGTGCACCTAGTTGTGTTCTTATGTCCTCCCCGATGGTGAATGAATGAAGGGGTAGTGTGGTTTATATAGTGCTATTAATTGGGCAGAGGTAGGTTAATTGCAAAGTGATTAGCAGAAGTGCTCACGAGTCACTGTTTGTTGATTTATGGCCGAGCCCGAGATCCGGTGTCTGGAGTGTAAGTTGTTTCCAAGGGACAGGCTGATGCCAGCCTGCCAGGCCGTGGGTGCAGCCTAACCGTGAGTCAATCAGAGAGCGACTGGTGTTTGGTCAGAGATTGCACCACATATTTGCGCCCCAGCGCTAGTGTCAGGCAATGCGTCAAGAGAAGCTTCCAATGGTGTTATGTGTTGGGCGCCACATGACAGGTTGCCAGGTTACGTCTTCGGATCGCAGCCGAAAGGGGTTGTTGATGTTTCTGAAAAATTTTTGTCTCTATTAATTTGAACAATCAGACCTTAATTTTCCATTCCTGACTCAGATAGCTAAGTTTAATTTTAATAAAAGGGAAAATATACACATATCTACATGTTGTACGGATAGTAAATGGGAAGTATACGACAACTGTGTAATCTGACGAGGTAGTCCTTTCTGTAGTACACTTGTGTGTATACACTTGTAATGAAGTAATGTGCTATCACAAATGGTAGTTCCAAGGTGAATATAAATATAAACCCACCATGTGGGTCATAGTGGTGTCTATGCTTTATGCAAGGGGATTTATACAGGACTTAAATGGGTTGTATTCACACCTGTGCCCTGTAAGTAAAGAGCTCCTCTCTTTCGAGAGATGGTGTTTTGGTGTGGAACAACTCGTCCCGCAAACTCCTGTTTCTCTTAAAGGCAATTAGGGGGGAAACACACCATTTCTGTGTGCCATTCAGGATGTGCCAGTTCTTACGTATAATGTGTGGAACTTTGTTCGACACGGAGTGTATGTGGTCACACACACAACTCTGTTTGTTTTCTCTTTAATAATGTTTTCTAAAAGAGCTTCCCAGTTATTATTTCTGGCTCACTCTTTTGCCCATCTAGCCATTTTCCTTGGGTAGTGTCAGTCATAGTCACATCAGGGCCACAGAACCCCTAACCCCCGTGATGCCCAAACCCGCAAATAACACACAGACACAAGTGTTAAGTTTGGGAAAAATTGCTGCAGGTTTATTACATACAACATATGTAATGATGGTGGGTTAACTTACGGGCGATCCAAGGGCAGGCCGCATTCTCGCCACCTGCCCGCCTGTTGAGCCAAACAACACAGTGGCGAACCACCCAACTGCTGCACAATTATTATAATTATTATAATTATACTACACACGCCGCTTGCAGGGCGTGACTAGGCAAACCCTCGGCTGCACAGGCCCACAACCGCCCGAAGGACTACTGGGGCGCCGACACGAGTTCCTGCACCTCCCATGAGGTTACAGGTTAGGCTCTGAGGTTATGCTCTGGGACCCCTATGTGCCCGCTGAAGTACAGTGTTTGCACCTCTCTTCTTCCGGATCACCCAGTAACTCCGCCTGCAACGAAAAAGGAACACATTAAAGCTCCCCCGAAACCCCCCTCAAGCAGACACTCTGGGTTCGAGGAAGTACGGGAAAAGAGTGTCCCGACGCTGTAGCGCTACGTCCGGAGCGGCAAAGAGGCCTCCACGAAGGTGCAAGGGAATAATAAACCCTCTGAGGCACCTCCCAGGCGCCCCGGACGTGCGTCAGTGACCCGCCTACCTACTACTGGGTGATACCTGCCCAGGAAAGGAGTGGCTGGTCACAAGGTGGGCGGGGCAGCCCTCCGTGACTAGGAGCCTGTCCTCCTGATGGCCACTGCGTGGCCTCGGGCAAGCGCATAGTCACATCAGGGACACAGAACACCCCACCCCGTGATGCCCAAACCCGCAAATAACACACAGACACAAGTGTTAAGTTTGGGAAAAATTGCTGCAGGTTTATTACATACAACATATGTAATGATGGTGGGTTAACTTACGGGCGATCCAAGGGCAGGCCGCATTCTCGCCACCTGCCCGCCTGTTGAGCCAAACAGCACAGTGGGGACCCACCCAACTGCTGCACAATTATCATAATTATTATAATTATACTACACACGCCCCTTGCAGGGCGTGACTAGGCAAACCCCCGGCTGCACAGGCCCACAACCGCCCGAAGGACTACTGGGGCGCCAACACGAGTTCCTGCACCTCCCATGAGGTTACAGGTTAGGCTCTGAGGTTATGCTCTGGCACCCCTATGTGCCCGCTGAAGTACAGTGTTTGCACCTCTCTTCTTCCGGATCGCCCAGTAACTCCGCCACAGCCCGTGCGGTGGTTCCCGCTGCCGCACGGGCCCCCCACCACTGCTACTACTCTCTACCTGCAACCTTCGCACAGAATTGCTTCCTTCAGATAGAGGAGGAACAGGGCTAAGCCCATAGGCGTGAGATGAACACTATCTGCCACAAATAACCCCGACCTACAACCTTAGCTCAGCAGAGCTACTCGTCAGTCCAAATGAACAAGACCAAACGACAGGTGCGGGGACCCTTTCCACCTCGAAGAGACCATAGCTCCTGACATGAACCTTACATGCCTAAAAGAATGTAAGGCCCCTCTGCCACTAATCTGCAGACCCCCCCCCCCCCGGGACCTTAAACCTTCCCAGATTAGAGTAACCATCAAAAGCGTCAAAAGGCTACACCCAGGAGAAGTTACAACTACTGCGCAGCGCCGTCCTCTACACCATCAACCAGAAGGTGTGCTCACTTAGAACGCTTGTGCTGCTATCCTCAAGAGCACAGGGGAATAGGGGGGATCAATACAGAATAGACTATATAAATTGGGCGAAGTGATATAGGATATAACAGGAATTACTGCAGGCATCCCCGCACTTATGGGTTTTAGTCTGGAAGCAGCTTAGGCCATGCAACCAATCAGTTAGCTAGTCTGTAGGTTGACTTACGACCACCACCAAGGGGTAGCTGAACTGAAACCAAGTGCCCCTTAAGCACCTGACCTGCATGAAGACCCGCCTGAGAAACCAATGCCACTCTGCCACTAATCAGAATATCCACCCGGGTAAATCCCTCTACAGCAATAGTGTAGACTGGCCCAGGTACGTGAGGTCATACCCCCGGCAAGAGACTAGGTGATGAGGGAGCCTCCCCTGCTGGTATCCCACCCTAATCAAACAATAAGGGAACCAGCGCATGTCACTTGAGACATACTACACCTCTTCACACAAAGCATCAGCAAACTACACCCAATGATGTACGACTCCTGCAGAAGCGCAGTTCTCAAAATTCAACTGTAACTGCTATGTTTCCGCTTTTGCAACTATACTCACAAAGAATACAGAAGTCCACTGCAGAGCGCAATGCGTATATTGGTATAAAAATTGTGAGGTGGACACACGCAATATACATGTGATATACAGTATAGCCAAAGAAACAGCTGGAATCCCATGACCCCTAATTTGCCTGGAGGCTGCAAGTCCTTACTACCTCAAGGAAAACTTGTCTTTAAGGTTGACTTACAACCCCCCCAAGGGATATGAACTGAACCTCGGGGGGGAGGGGCACGACAGGCCAGCTTCTCACTTCGGGAGGGGCATAACGGAATTTATAGATTACTCAGAATCCACACACCGCTGGTCAACACAAGCCAACGGGGCCCCACCATACCCACCGTGATAGAGAAGCCAAGAGTCCACCTGAAGGGAGCCCAACGTGCAAGCCACCACCCAAGGAAGCGAAAACGAGCCAAAGGGTGTTAAGATACCAGATAGATCGTTCTATAGAGTCTTCTAGGGGCCCACTTCATAGGGGTTATTGGCAGAACAGGCTCAGGCTGTGGTTGCGCCAGTTGCTCCACGTATACCTGAAGTGGGAGTAACAGTGCAGGCTGCTGACCCTACCTTTACTGAGAGGCAGCAGGAGCTCCCGGACTGATGGGGCAGCGGGAGGGCCGCCTTCAGATTCCAGAGCCTTGAATGAAAAGACAGACGACAGCAGTATTATGGAAGGGGCGAGATGACTATTGACATGAGACCTTTCCTATTCGTAGGGAATCTAACACAGTACAGGTCCCAAGATTGTACATAACAGGACTAGCTATACCTCTTAGTTACGGCCCCAGGGATAATATGCCATGGGATATTCCTATTAGTTAGGGTTGAGCCTAGAACATTCTGAATTTCCCAACAGCTGTTACTTCCTCCTGGAGAATTCTATATCGAGAGTCTACTAGGGGCCCACTATTTACGTATTATAGGCAGTCAAGGCTCAGGCAGTGGTAGCACAGCTACTCCACTAGCATATAAATGAGTAGCCTAGCCGGCTGTGGACCCTATATACTACTGATAGGCCGCAGATGCTCCTGAACTGATGGCTCTGCAGAAAGGCTGCTTTCCAGATTCCAAAGCCTTGGAAGAACAGACAGACAACAGCAGTATTAAGGAAGCAAATAAACTATTGTCATGAGACCTTTTCATATAATTATATGGGGAGACTGCTCTACTGTATTAGAACAGACCCAAAAGACGCCAATGACATACGTGACTGAAAATTAACACCTTTGGCACACTGCTTCCACACTGTAGTGTTCTACGTACAACTGTTCGGACAGACGCACTGTCTTGTTTTAGGGTAATGATAGATGGGGTACAACCGACGCTAAAATGACCTTACAAATGCGCAAAAGCAGGCGTCCATTCCCATACAAATACCCTGAGCGCGCAACTACGCGCCTCTCCTGAGCCGAGCAGTCATTCATGAGACAACTGTGCACACATGACCCAATGCTCGGTATCACTCCCGCGGGTGACAGGCGCTCATTCCCATGTAGCAGCGTATCACCCGCACCCTTTGCTCTTCCATTCAACTCCTCTGTATGGCCAACATGCCTCATACACCTGAATATATATAATGCCGAGGATGGCTTGCTCTAGTAAAGGCCCCCTAAAGATGGGCACCCAATCCCTTTAATATTTAAGCCACCACATACTGTATCTGTACACTGGTGGCCCGAAACACTGCCCATCTCCTGTACACCAGCAAACAGTTGTTTGTACATATTGTCACACTATGCAGTAGCATTTGCTTGGCTGGTGTATCGCATAAATCTTAGAATTGGATACGGGGTCACCTGAAATACCGATTACCTCATGCATGGTTGGCTACTGTTAGTCTGGAGTAACACAACATCTAATATGGGCACACAGTTACACATACACATTAGTCACCTCATACCCTGCGGTATCGGCTTGCTGCTAGACCGGTCGCCTCACACACACTGAAGCACTTCCAACACAGGTGTACCCGATCCAAATAGCAGAACATAGCCTGTGTAACTTGAACTCTTCCTAAGCAACTGTAGATGTTTCCGTCTAATCGAATTATTAGCTCAACGCCCTTGTAGTGAAACTGATTCTCTGCAAAGCGCCCTGACACCTATGTGCTGAGGCCGCGCTATATAAAACACTTATAAAGACAAAGCTACAGTTCCTGCCCCGTAGCATGATGGACGCATAAGCCCTGGCTTGTATTACTTGAATGGTTCTTCTCTGCGGCGCTCTGACACCTAGAGCAATGTTCGCGGCTCAGCTTGCTACGATTGTGTAACATACACACGCCACTTTTTACTTGAAAGACAACTTAGAATCTGTACACTAGTAAGTTTTTTGCTCCTGTGTCAATGCTGTTCCTATTGTGAAGCGCTCAGCCGCCTACATGAACACAGTGCGGGGGCAGAAAGCGCACTGGAGTTGCTACAAGTCCTGCCCCACTGTATCCATCGCCTCCTACAGCACTGTAATCATTGCATACTGCCAAACTGTGTAATCAACGCCTCTAGCCTGCTGAGAGGCATAGCCTTAAGCCAGAGGGCGAGGCAGTGCAAAAGGAACGTGAAAGTTTCCTGGTGAAAGCAGAAAACGGCTGGATAAAGGAACACAGAAATAAACAGGAGCCTGCAAGGGGCTCCTTGCTAATGGCAGCCAATGAGCAGGGAGGTGGAGACAACCCGATGCCCTCGCTCCTGCCTCGAATCTTTATGCGCATGTTGTAGTGTTAAATACCGACCCACACCCGCCAGGACAGGGGGCACCCTAATGGAAATGACCACAACTACCGGAGATCAGTAGGGCATAAGGCATGCTGACAAACTACGATCTAAAATAAGAATGTCACCGGTATCCCGCTGAAAGAGGGAGGATGGAGAACAGTATGTCACCCGCCAGGAATTGGAAAGCAACTTATACTAGACCACTAACAAGAGCACCTAGTCCATGCATGTTTCTGACGCGAGCCCTGTCTATCTGCAGCCAGGAGACTAAACATCCATTGCTCAGCGCATCTGCCGGGCCTACTGAAGTAAATCAAACGATATAGCCTGGCGGTGTGCCGGGGTATGATGTACTTTGAACACCGCAAACCCAACACACTAGAAGCTACCGGCGCTGAAGGGAAGTGCGCCAGATTCCTAAAATGCGGCTGGAATACTGCGGGAGAATACCCGCGGCACGGGAGTTGGACCTGTTCACTTATAGTGAACATGTAACGACAAACGGTAATCACGCAAACAAAGGAGGAAGTCTGTCTACCGCAGACCCCAAGCCTCGAAATAAACCACTGGCTTCCTGCTTCTAGAGCATGAACGACGAATCAAAATACCAGACGCAACCTCGGACCTGCTCCCAAGAACGGGCGCCCTAACCAATCTGCCAACTGGCCAGACAATGGTGAGCAGAAACAAAGGTTGTTCGCGGGCCAGAGAACTGGCTGCAGCTGGCCCACCTGTGAATAAAATACCCAGCAGCGAGTACCACCCAGCAAGCTCCTACACCTATTAAACAAGAACCGGAATATGCACAAGTTCACGCAATGTTCAAATACATCAACCAGCTTCTATATCGGATCCCGGAGCACGGAACGCAGCGCATGAATGTGCTAGCTGCAACCTACCCAACTGGGTAGTGGTCTCGAAACTAGACCACGAACTAGCAGTGGTACTCCTGTGCACGCACCCCAGTACATGGCACCCCCTGCGGCTGCCGAGGAAGATGGGCGACTGGTCGGAAGGACCGCAACTCCATCAGCACTAAATTCAGCCATATCGAAGGCAGCACCACTTTACATGCATAGCCCCCTTCCCTCCCGCTCGCAGGTCAGTGCTCTATGAAACCAGAAAATGCCTAAATAGCCCTGCATGTCAGGCTGGAAGCGGACCAAGCCGAGCCAAACCACTCACCGAAAACAAATGTCCACAAAAGTTGCATGCTTGCAGCATAAAAGTTCCACGTGCCCCGACAACACAAGGTGCCCCGGTAGAGCACCACATCCCCTACACCCACACGCGACCCCCTAGTAAGCCTGACTCACCCGCATGGTGTCCCCGGGCTAAAACACATAATACCGCCGAAAGTATGCACTAGAATCAAAGCCGCCGAGACAGTGCACAATGCGATCTGATCGTGTAGCAGGGGAAAATAGGAAACGAGCATACACGAAAATAGGGAACGAGCATACACCAACGGGTAGAGCCCACTCTGGAAACCCCAGCATGAAATGTCTAAAGGCCCCCGTCCGGCAAAGAGTCGGAAACATGATCCCATATGACAAAATGGCCGCCAGGAGGAGAGTGGGGGCGGTCGGCCATTAGCCTCCAGGCCAAGGCCCCACCTACGACTCAGCCACTGGTCCCGACAAATGAGGCCACCCCATGCCACATACCTGCCGATGAATGCGCGGGCAGCCACATTCCATGTGAGTAATTATTGTGCAATGTCTATCTACCCCCCAAATTCTCCAGAATTCATTCAGCCTGAATTCAAAGCCTGTGTTCCCATCTAACCGCTTGAGCAATGGTGCAACAAGGACTACAGATTATCGCTGTGGCACTCCGGATCCATTTCCCACTCACTGTGGGTGTCTGAAGTCAAGAATATCAAAAGTGTGTGGAGCTACGACCAGAACACGTGCCATAACTTACTTCCCCTTGAAATCAGAAGCAGAACGTACCGGGTACCAGGGTAGGGAAAGTGCCAAGCTCAACTTGTGACCATGCGCCCCTGTGCAATGCCCTAACATGTAGAAGCGGGAACATCAACAATGGAAACAATGTCCATTATCAGAGAATGTGGAAATGTTGAGCTCTGAGACTTATGCATTATGATCCTTTACCTAAAGAAAAGAAGTCCATCATAAGAAAATGTCGAAATATTAGGCTCCGAAGGCACAAACAGCATGCGCTCGGAGACATTACCCATAGAAAACAAATTAAATGATGAGCTGTGAAACACAGTGAGCAGTAACGAACAAGTTCAAACCGGGCTGAGGAAAGGATCCCTGTCGCACTCCAGACCAATTTCCCACTAATTGAAGCACAATGGCATTGAGAAACATGCACGCTATATCATCTGCACCCCGCTGAGCCAGGGAAAAAATCGTTCCATTTCAAATCAAGCATGCACTCAAACAAGTTCCTGAGCAGGGGAAACAAACATTATTTACAACATGCTGCAGCCTGCACGTAAATAAAATAGTTCTAAACACAAAGAAAACAAGCATTGAACCTGCAGAAAGATTCCATGCTAATATGGGGGCGTTCTGGAACAAGCCTGGCTGTAAAGGTCGTGCCCGATGAATACAGCAGCTAACGCCTGCGCACGTGTTTCACATCTGCTCCCCCTGCTTCTTCCCTAACGCACTGTGCATGACCAGAAATAAATCGACTTCGCAGCCTTGCAAGGGTTATATATATCCGAGAAAACAATCAACTGCTCCGGAGAGACACAAACTCACGAGCTAAGGTAAGCGCCTCGAATGCACACGCAGAAACACGAGACGCTGGAAGTAATAGTACCCCTGGAGGGAGACGTAAGGAAGGCACTGAGAAAACAAACAACTGCTCCGGTGAGACACGCACTCACGAGCTCAACATGACTAAAGGCAAGGCCTGCTTATAAGTCCCATACCCTAAACCAAATGTGCCACTGGGATTACCCAACGAGGGGGGGGGGGGGACGAGGCAGATACCTGCCGGGGCCGCACCAGTGACCCCACATGCCCCCGAACAAAGAAACGCATCTCCGTGGGAATGCGGCCCACCTAAATCCTCCCCACTCACCGCAGGCAACGCGAACCGTCGAACGCCGGATAACTCATCGCAAGACCGGACCTCTGGACGGCGGCCAGAGGCGAGACAAAAAGAGTGTCCCAACGCTGTAGCGCGACGTCCGGAGCGGCAAAGAGGCCTCCACGAAGGTGCAAGGGAATAATAAACCCTCTGAGGCACCTCCCAGCCGCCCCGGACGTGCGTCAGTGACCCGCCTACCTACTACTGGGCGATACCTGCCCAGGAGAGGAGTGGCTGGTCACAAGGTGGGCGGGGGCAGCCCTCCGTGACTAGGAGCCCGCCCTCCTGATGGCCACTGCGTGGCATCGGGCAAGCGCAAGTAACTTCTTCTCCAAAAATTCTGCCAGCTCATTGCAGGTTTCCGTATTGGAATAGTTTCTTCGCACCCTGAGAAATTGGCCACCGGGAGGTTTTGTCATAGAGATCTCGGGTGGAAGCTTTCATATAGAAGTAAACTATTTTTGTCAGTGGTTTTACTGTGTACTTTAGTACTGATTCCATCCGTTGTCATAGTTATGTCCAAATCGAGGAAGATTGCATGACCTTACTGATTGAGTGTGTAAATTTAAGGTGAGCATCCATGGTGTTCACCCACTCTACGAATGTTGCTGCTTCCTCTTGGTTCCCCTTCCACACAATGAACACATCGCCTAGATATCTTTGCCAGGTTTTAAGATGTGCTGCATACAGGTTACTCTGGTGGAAGGTATAATCTTCCTCAAATTGATGCACGTAAAGGCACGCCATGCTGGGAGATAATGTGCTGTCCATGGACGGGCCTTTGATTTGATGGTACATGATGTCCTCAAAGAAATTCTCTGTAAGTGCCTCTTCAGCATACTCCATAATGAAACGGCTTGGTGTAGTAAACTCCCAGTCTATATTCAGAAGGATTTGTTCCACAACAGCAAGTGTGAGTCTCTGAGGTATGCTAGTATATAGCACCTCTATGTCCATTGTGATGAAGAGGTCCTCAGTAGGGTAGATCTCTAAGTCTCTTATGAGGCAGAGGACATGCTTTATTTCCCTCATATAGGAAGGTGATCTTTATACAATAGGTCTAAGGAACTAGTCGCAAAATTGTGATAAGGGCTCCAGGACAGACCCAATGCCCGACACTATCGGTCTTCCTGGTGGGGGCATTCTGTACTTATGGATTTTGGGCAAGGTGCAGAATATTGGTGTTCTTGGGCTGTCGTTCACAAGGAATTACGCTTCATGGCTAGTGATCCACTCATTTGTCAGTCCCTCATCCACCATGCTTTATATTTTGTTGGTAAGTCGGGTGGTCGGGTCGCTTTGATAGACTTCATAACTGATTGTGTCAGAAAGTAGTCGGTTACATTCCTCTTGGTACATGGTTTGATTCATAATGACAATGGCACAGCACTTTTCTGCTGGCTTGATAACCAATTCTGTGTTGGTTTTTAATTTCTGTAGGGCCGTTCTCTCATCCTTCATCAGATTCAGGAAGCCTCTGGTATTCTGGAAATCAATTTCCTCAACTTCCTTAAGTACTGCCTATTTGAATGCCAGTATGTGGCATGGGATGGCCTGTATCAGTGGTGTGAAAGTGGATTTCTTCCTAAACCCAGTGTTTATCTTCTCATCATGGTCATCCATGGAATCTCCAAGAGTTTAATTTTCCTGAAGAATTGTGCTAGTTCAGCATTTAGGGTGAATAGATCAGTCATGGGTATTGGGAAAAAACCTAATCATCTTCATCATCCATGAGTAAGTGATTGCTGAGGTTGACTATATTTGTTATTCACTGCTGGTTGTTGGGCCATTCTCTCTTCCCTTGCTCCGGGTCACCACTATGTTCGGTGTCTGATCTTCCCATTGAATTCTGGGTCTTTGTTTTTGTCTTCCTCTTCCCCTGCCCCTGTATAAAAAAGGCTGCGGGCCTTGTTGGAATCCAAACCCTGGTGGATTATATGGTTGTTGCCAAAAGCCAAATGGGCTGTGTCTTGTTGCAGTCTCCTTGAATCCGGGTGTTAATAGCCCGATTCTAAAGTGGTCAATTAGTCCCTTAAGTCTTAGATAATGGACTTCATCAGGTGGCCGATGAGCTCTTTAACCTGCTGCTGAGGGGTGCAGCAAGACTTGTGCTGGCTCTTCCTTTGGCAACCAAGCGGGGGCCAAGAAAAAACGGGGGTCCCACACCACGTTTTCCCCATGTTATTTTCTGTATTAAACTTTAGACAAAGCTACAGCCCGAACTACTGAACAGATTTACACCAATTTTGGCAAAAAGGTAGCCCTTGGTTCAGAAAGAGTCCTTTTTGTTTAATGGTGTAAATCTGTTCAGTAGCGAACCCTCCCAACCACTAGCTTCATTCTAATTGGCTGCCAACACTTCAAACCAGGAAGTGTTAGCATCCAAAACAGTGGAAAAGATTAAAAAAGAAGAAAAGAAGGCATGGTATAAACACCCTGACCCCCCTAGGCCGGCTCAGGGGGATCGCAGAAGGACCTACAGGGCCCCAAAAAAAAAAATTCTAAGTAATTTCAGCAGGAATCGCAATGGGGTCACGAATCCCACCAAAATTATTTTTTGTAAAGTGCTGTCTCCCACGCTTCGTTTAAAAAAAGCCCCTGGATGGGCCAGGTCTCAGGGGCACTATAAATTCATTAGAGGGGTCCCCTGCAGCCCCAGGGACTGCCACCTCCCCGGGGCTGTTAAAATAATGCATAGGGGGGTCCCAATCCCTCCATGCTGCCCCAGGGACCGCCACCTCCCCGGGGCACTAAAAATGTAAATGCGGAAGTCCGTTACGGCCCCCTGAGCCCCGGGGACTACCCCCTCCCCGGACCTTTGCCAAGGTTGAGAGGGGGGCCCAGGAGCCCTCCATGGCCCTTGGGACCACCACCCCCATGGCTGGCTCCTGCAGTGTCCCAGGGTGCCCACCCCCGGGACACTGCTCTTTGCTATGACAGGGCGGGAGCCGTGCGGCTCCTGCCCTGCCATAGCAAACACTGCTTCGGATTTTGGAAACCAGTGCAGGTTTCCTGCTCTCGCTTCCAAAGTCCAAAGCAGATTGCTTTTCCTCAAGGGGAGCTGCATGTTAGTAGCTCCCCTTGTGGAAAAGCAATGCCGGCTCCAGCAGGAGGCGGGGAGCCAGCTGGACCGTGGGGGAATTTGGGCTCCCTCTATGGTCCCCAAAGGAGAGGCCATGCCCTGGGTGATGGGGTCACAATGCCATAATTGGCCTTGGGAGGGGGAGTCACACGGTCCCCCTCTGCTTAATAAAAAAAAAAACAAGGGTGCCAGGCCCCAGGGGATGGGGTACCCGGGGCCAAAAATGGCCCAGGGAAGGGGGGCCATGCAGCCCCCACCCAAAAGAAAAAGGAACCGGCAACTCACCAGAGGCCCCGCCCCCTTCCTGCAGCTCTGTGCAAACGAGCCCCGTGGCGTGTTTTAAGGTGGGGAATTAGTACTCCTTGAATCTTGAGAGTCCCTGGAGGCTCTCTATCCCGCCAGGTACCTCCAATACGCATCACAGGACTGTGCTGCAGAGAGGTGGTCCAAGGCCACCCCCCTTTTTACACCCCTCTGCAACAGAGCTGTGTGGCACTTACTGAAGCTACCTGGTGGGCTAGTTGGACGCCAGGGACACTCAGGATTCAAGAGGACTTAATCCCCAACTTAAAATGCAGCATGGGGCACGTTTGCACAGTGGTGAAGGGAGGGGCGGGCCGAATGTGACATGTGTGCAAACATGTCCTGTGGCATGTTTTAGGTTGGGGGATTAATTCTCCTTGAATCCTGAGGGTCCCTAGGGGCGAACTAGCCCACCAGGTACCGCCAGTAAGCGCCCATGAGGTGCGCTGCAGAAATGTGTAAAAAAGGGCCGTGGCCTCAGAACACCTCTCTGAAACGCAGCTCTGTGTCACTTCTTGGAGGTATCTGGTCGGCTAGTTGGCCCCCAGGGACCCTTAGGATTCAAAGGGACTTAATCCCCCAACTTACAACTTGCTAGGGGACACATTTGCACAGTGGCGCAGGGAGGGGGGCCTGATGTAAGAAATTAGCTATCTTGCTGTGTGGGACTTACTGATGGTAATAAAAGGGATAGTTGGCCCCCAAGGTTGACATTGGGGGCTAATTCCTCCTCCTGTTACCTCCTGTAAATACCACACAGTAGGATTGCTAAGAGGTGTTTCGGAGGCCATGCTCACCTTTCTCCACCACTCTGGAAACACGACTGGTATGTTATAGTTAGAAATTAGCATTTAAAAAACCTTTCAAATTCACTGAAAAAAACATAGGTTTCAGGGATGTTATAGATAGAAAGTAGCATTTAAAAAAGCATTGAAGTTCACAGAAAAAAATCATAGGTTTCAGGCACGTTATAGTTAGTTGGACATTTCTCTTGTACAAAACCATAGAAATTGCCCAACTATAGTTAGTTCAGCAAACTATACTCACACACCTGCAATGCACTTCTGATGACGTCACATTACATCATTCATGACATGGTCAGTGACATCACTTATTACATCTCAAATGACATCACTGTATATATATATATATATATGCAAATCAGCCTTGACCCTGTGCCTCATGGGAACAGTCCAGCCCGAACAGCCAAGCCATGTCTTTACTGGACCGGAATCAAGCATCCTAGGACCAGTTTCTGACTATCAACCGTCTTCAGCCAGGATAGCTTGACTCCAGTGGTGTGGAGAGCATGGGACTCACGTCTGAGCATACCCATCCCACTCGGGGTGACAAATGCAAAGACAACAGTTGATGGACAGAATGCAGAACAATGTCATAAATTCACCCCAGTACAGAGATCTGGTCCTAAATCCATCGTTTTTTTGTACTCCACACCACCCCAGTTCAGACATGGCCATATGCAAATAAGCCTTGACCCTGTGCCTCATGGGAACAGTCCAGCCCGAACTGTCAAGCCATGTCTTTACTGGACCGGATTCAAGCATCCGAGGACCGGTTTCTGGCTATAAGCCATCTGCAGCCAGGATAGCTTGACTCCAGTGGTGTGGAGAGCATGGGACTCACGTCTGAGCATACCCATACCACTCGGGGTGACAAATGAAAAAACAACAGTTGATGGACAGAATGCAGAACAATGTCATACATTCACCCCAGTACAGAGATCTGGGCCTAAATCCATCGTTTTTTTGAACCCCACACCACCCCAGTTCAGACGTGGCCATATGCAAATCAGCCTTGACCCTGTGCGTCATGGGAACAGTCCAGCCCAAACTGCCAAGCCATGTCTTTACTGGACCGGAATCAAGCATCCTAGGATCGGTTTCTGGATATCAGCCGTCTTCAGCCAGGATAGCTTGACTCCAGTGGTGTGGAGAGCATGAGACTCACGTCTGAGCATACCCATCCCACTCGGGGTGACAAATGCAAAAACAACAGTTCATGGACATAATGCAGAACAATGTCATACATTCACCCCATAACAGCGATCTGGGCCTAAATCCATTGTTTTTTTGCACTCCACACCACCCCAGTTCAGACATGGCCATATGCAAATCAGCTTGACTCCAGTGGTGTGGAGAGCATGGGACTCACGTCTGTGCATACCCATCCCACTCGGGGTGACAAATGCAAAAACAACAGTTGATGGACAGAATGCAGAACAATGTCATACATTCACCCCAGTACAGAGATCTGGGCCTAAATCCATCGTTTTTTTGCACTCCACACCACCCCAGTTCAGACATGGCCATATGCAAATCAGCCTTGACCCTGTGCCTCATGGGAACAGTCCAGCCCGAACTACCAAGCCATGTCTTTACTGGACTGAAATCAATCATCCTAGGACCGGTTTCTGGCTATCAGCCATCTTCAGCCAGGATAGCTTGACTCCAGTGGTGTGGAGAGCATAGGACTCACGCCTGAGCGAATATACCCATCCCACTTGGGGTGACAAATGCAAAAACAACAGTTGATGGACAGAATGCAGAACAATCTCATACATTTACCCAGGTACAGAGATCTGGGCCTAAATCCATTGTTTTTTGCACTCCACACCACCCCAGTTCAGACATGGCCATATGCAAATCAGCCTTGACCCTGTGCCTCATGGGAACAGTCCAGCCCGAACTGCCAAGCCATGTCTTTACTGGACCGGAATCAAGCATCCCAGGACCGGTTTCTGGCTATCAGCCGTCTACAGGCAGGATAGCTTGACTCCAGTGGAGTGGAGAGCATGGGACTCAAGTCTGAGCATACCCATCCCACTCGGGGTGACAAATGCAAAAACAACAGTTGATGGACAGAATGCAGAACAATGTCATACATTCACCCCAGTACAGAGATCTGGGCCTAAATCCATAGCTTTTTTTGTACTCCACACCACCCCAGTTCAGACATGGCCATATGCAAATCAGCCTTCACCCTGTGCCTTATATTGCTTTTGAGTGCATGAGGTAGCACCAAAACCATGAGGACAAACAATATGAACGGATTTACGATGCTAAATTGCATCAAACCAGCATAGTGTTAATTTTTTTTTTCCAGACCACATAAGACTTCTTATTGAAACGTGAGTGAAATTTTGAATTCTATCACCATCTGATACACTTGGGACATTTCTGTTTTCTTAGATTTTTCATGATTTCAATGGGCATTTTTCTGTCGTGGCTCATTTTTAATCTTGATGAGACCAGTCACACCTTATCTTCATCTAGAGTAAGCCTCTGTTTTAGTATGACAGAGTCAAGTTTAAATTACCTGATGTAATTCATGTAATTTTAGGAATTCAGGTTTAGCCTTGTTACATGAATATCCTGGAATTACACCACGTTGCAGGTATAGCGTGGGAACAAGAATGGCTAGAAAGAGAGTGGCTATTGTTTGAGGCACTTGTGTAATTATGTGTTATTTCACATACCTTTCCCAAAATGTTACAAGATTATATAAAAAGAATTTTGCATGGACCGTAGGCTTATTTACAAGCCCATCGCGCCTCAGTGCGTCACTTTTTTTGATGCACCAGTGACGCAGAGTGCTGGACCCATATCTACGAGGCAATGCAAAGTCACTTTGCATGGCTTTTCATGGCCTTGCAGCTATGTAGGTAGACAAAGCAGTGCAAATTTGCTGTGCTGCCTTACTCTGTGTCAAAGAGGCACTCCATGGGTGTTACGTGGGAGTTCCCACGCAACACCCATGTATTTTGACGCATTCCCAGATTTACAAGGAATTGTTAACCTGGGACTGAGTCTAAAGTCTACGCCTTCCCAAGGGAGGAGTAAGGAGGAGCAATAACTTTATGCACAAGTACAATCATTCCTATAAAGCAGGCAACCTTTCACCATGTTGCAAGGGTGCCTGCATTGATGCACGTCAGCCAATTGTGTGCCAGCGCAGTGGAAGAGGACAGCAATGCTCTCTATCTCAAAGTGCACCATACAGCTGGAATACACGCATTTTAAATGGAAAACGAATTCCTATAGAACATATTGGAAATTGTAGACACAATGGTGAAAGTTTTAGTACAATTTCTCCTGATGTGGTAATATGATAATAATGATAAATAGGACTATTGTAAATAATACAATCATTAAATGTAAATATTAATAAATAAATAAACCTCTGCTGCTAAAATGGTGCAGTGATATCTTGATTTTGTTACAGACTCGAAGATGAGAATATGTACTTAGTGATGGCTTGAGTTCCAATAATTTTAGTTAATTACCGTGCCTTGTGAATGAAATAGCAACACAAAAACAAACAATTAACAACCACATCATTAGGATGCTCAAAAGAGACCTTGCATGAGCAGATTGATTCGCATTAGAGTGTTTTGATGGTGTAGGTAATTAGTGGAGCGTGTCTTTTTCTTTTTAGAGGTCTCACAAGTATTATGAAGTCCATAACAAACACTTTTAAAGAACATTAAATATTTTGCATGAATAACAGGACGTTTCAGCTAACCTTTTTCACTTACACCAAGGTAATATAGATTACAAAACATACAATGCTGTCCCATAAAAACAATCCTTTATGGGGAATGGTAAATTAGCATTCACACACAATAAACTTAAACTGGGGTTAATAAGCACCACTCTTTTAATTACATCTGCTTATGCGTTCATGTTTTATTCATAAAAATGAAACGGAGCATGTCTTGAAGGGTAGATTTTGTTTTGCTAGTTAGACAATATTTGTTGTGCAGTTCAAGGCGCAGCAATAGACTGTAACACCATGGCCCTTGATGCTAACTATGTGTTACTGGGCCGATGACTAGGTCAAATTGGGAAAAACACAAAAATGCTTACACCCAACTGCATTTCAAACAATTATTTTTTGAGCAATAGGGTGAACACAAAAAACTCTTGAGTTTGACCTGGTATTTTTATTTATACCTGTCTACTTTGAAATTTGTTACACTGTTTTTTTAAATATTTTGCAAAAAAGGAAAAACTGTACATTCAATACATTTCAATTACAATATATAACTATTTACAAACACATATTTACATTTCATATACATAATTATCATACATTCCACAAAGAAAAGAGAATACGAACAAACAATAATAATTGAAACTTTCAATAGAGTTGATCTATATCCAGAAAGGAAGGGGACAAAGTCAAAAAGAAGGAGCAAGACCTCAAAATGAGGATAACTTGAAAACCAGCCTAAGCCAGTTCAAACGCTTGATGGTATTAATTGCTCCCTCGGATGTGCCAACACGTTTCTAGTCCAAAGAAACCAGTTCCTGGACTGTCATCAGGGCTTTGTCACTTATCTGTCGATGTCTGATATCCTGGCCTCTCGCGATGTCATCAAGGTCAGATAGAGCTAGTTTTAGTCTCTATTTTTTAGTCTCTATTATAGATCAGGACATTTATGCCTCCGTTCCGAGGAAACTGATACTGAATGGTAGCTGCTCTTTCACTTTTGTTGAAGTTTTGAGGGGCGAGTTCTTTCTCAATGTATGGCGCGGAAGGTACTGGGTCAGATTAGGAATTCCCTGTAGTCCATCGTAAATTAATCTCATCGCGAGCAGACACAAGCTGATTATGTCTATGGTGTCGTGCTCCGCTCTCTCTGCACGGACGAAATTTCTATACCACGGTTCCTAATATCGCAGCCTGCACCGGAACGTGTATCAGTTCCGGTAACCAGAACTGATACACCCGGCAGAGTGTACCCTATTGCTCAAAAAATAATTGTTTGAAAAGCAGTTGGTTGTAGGCATTTTTGTGTTTTTTCCAATATAGAATAGGGCCCAGCCTACCCCATCCCATATGGACCTAACTCCTTAGCTTTATAAAGATGACTAGATCAAAAGCATGCATCAGTAGCCCAAAATAGTAGCCTAAAAGGAGAACAGGAAATTAACAATTACGTTTTAAGTCTAACAGGGTACAGAAAAGTCACAACATGGTATTGAAATATCTAGATAGAATTTGGAAATCTCACTTATTCCGTTTTAGTGGCAATTAGCAACCGGTACACAGTCAAAATATCGAGTTGTAAATATCGACCTACCATAATATCGAGTCTGAAATATCGAAGGTGCATAATATCGAAGGCAAGAGTATCGTAGGACAGAATATCGACCCAAGGTAAGTAATATCGAAATACTTAATATCGATGTAAGTAATATCGAAGTAAGTAATATCGATAGCATATATATCGATGTTACTAATTTCGATGACACTAATATCGATATTTGTATTATTGTATAGTTTTTTATTATGTATGTGTTATATGTTTAATTTAACTATTTAAAATAATTACTATTATATGTGTATAAATTTTATTTAATAATAAATAATTTTATAAGTAACTTTTATGTTTTTGTACCGGAGCGGGTTGTGGGTTTATAGGGGAATAGGGTGGGAAGTAATTTAATTATGGTAAATTGTTTATTAATTAGTAGGATTTATTAATAAATTATAATTAATTGGTAATTATGTGAAAATAATAGGAAAATAATTTTAATTAATTTATTAATTGATATATATGTTCTGTAGCGGGTTGTGGGTTTATAGGGGAATAGGGTGGGAAGTAATTTAATTATGGTAAGTTAATTAATAATTAGTAGGATTAATTATTAATTATAATTAATTGTTAATTAATATTGATTAATTGTGAAAAAAATTAATTGATTAATTGATATATATTTTCTGTAGCGGGATGTGGGTTTATAGGGGAATGGGGTGGGGAGTATATTAATAATAATTAATTAATTAATATATGTTTTTATAAATTTATATTTAATTTATTGGAAAATAATTAATATTAATTAGTTAATTAATTATTATTATTTTGTACATATTTTACATTATTAATTAATTGGTAATTAAATAATATTAATAAGTTACATTAATTAGAGTTATTTATTGATATATAATTTTTTATTACTGTTAATTAATTAATTGGGAAAAAATAATATTAATTATTACATTATAATAATTACAGCTAATGTGATAATATATTTACTTTATTTGTCATTGTTTATTATTAATTAATTGCTAATTAAATAATAATAATTAATTTTGGGTAAAGGAGTATTTTTAGTGTTTAGGGTCAGTTTTCAGTTTTTGGGTAAGGGGGTATTTTTAGGGTTCAGGGTCAGTTTTCAGTTTATGGTTAAGGGGGTCTTTTTTGGTTCAGTGTCAGTTTTCAGTTTGTGGGTAAAGGGGTATTTTTTGGGTTCAGGGTCAGTTTTCAGTTCTTGGGTAAAGGGGTATTTTTAGGGTTCAGGGTCAGTTTTCAGTTTTTGGGTAAGGGGGTATTTTTTGGTTCAGTGTCAGTTTTCAGTTCGTGGGTAAAGGGGTATTTTTTGGGTTCAGGGTCAGTTTTCAGTTCGTGGGTAAAGGGGTATTTTTAGGGTTCAGGGTCAGTTTTCAGTTCTTGGGTAAATGGGTATTTTTAGGGTTCAGGGTCAGTTTTCAGTTTTTGGGTAAGGGGGTATTTTTTGGATTCAGGGTCAGTTTTCAGTTCTTGGGTAAAGGGGTATTTTTTGGGTTCAGGGTCAGTTTTCAGTTCGTGGGTAAAGGGGTATTTTTTGGGTTCAGGGTCAGTTTTCAGTTCTTGGGTAAAGGGGTATTTTTAGGGTTCAGGGTCAGTTTTCAGTTTTTGGGTAAGGGGGTATTTTTTGGTTCAGTGTCAGTTTTCAGTTCGTGGGTAAAGGGGTATTTTTTGGGTTCAGGGTCAGTTTTCAGTTCTTGGGTAAAGGGGTATTTTTTGGGTTCAGGGTCAGTTTTCAGTTCTTGGGTAAAGGGGTATTTTTAGGGTTCAGGGTCAGTTTTCAGTTCTTGGGTAAATGGGTATTTTTAGGGTTCAGGGTCAGTTTTCAGTTTTTGGGTAAGGGGGTATTTTTTGGATTCAGGGTCAGTTTTCAGTTCTTGGGTAAAGGGGTATTTTTTGGGTTCAGGGTCAGTTTTCAGTTTTTGGGTAAAGGGGTATTTTTAGGGTTCAGGGTCAGTTTCAGTTCTTGGGTAAAGGGGTGTTTTTTGAGTTCAGGGTCAGTTTTCCCTACTGTTGTACTTTCTGGAGTAGGAATAGAAATTTGTACCCTTACGCTATGCAACGTTTTATTTAATTAATTGTTAATATATCAAATATTTATTTTATTTTTTATATTACTTACATTTTATTTATGTTACTTTTTTATGTTTGTAAATGTGTTAGTAAATTAGAATATATTTCATTAATTTATAAATTCGTTAAATAATTATTAATACTTATTGTTCAGTGTATATATATTACATATTTACTGTATATATTTAATTAATGTATTCTTAATTTATGTATTATTTATTACTTTTAAATATTATTAGATACTTTTAAATATGTTTCTTTTATTTATTAGTCTTATAGACTTAATTTTACATTTATATATAAAAAAAAAAAACGATATATTTAACATCGATATTTTTAACATCGATATTTTTTTTCGATATTTTTGTACTTACCATGTTGTAGATAGGATGTCGATATTTTTGCGCTCGATATTGTTGACTCGATATTCTTGTAGGTCGATATTTTTGAAGTCGAAATTCTGTCAGTGATTCTTAGCAACCATAGCTCAGTACAGCTTGTTGGCCGTACCGATTGAAACATTCATGCTTTTGTCATTTAATCTATAATCTATTATTATTTGACTGACATGGAGCAGGGATATTAGACATCATTTACCATATTGTTAATGGGTCATTTGATGTGTTGGCAGAAGCTCAGTGCGTGATCTCATTTGTTAAGAGGTATATTCTGGTGAACTATACTATCACATCCAACACGGGGGAGTGAGAGGGGAAAAAAAGCTATACTAACCTCCCTAAATATATCCATATTACAACCAGGTATAGTCTAGTCATTAGTGATTTCATAACATCTTTGTAATTAGCATCCTTAGGCATCCTGTATGCTGATTTTAATGTTATAGGGGGCACCAGCAATACATTTTGGGGCATATTTACAAGAACTGACGCATCTCTGCATTTTAGTAGAGATGTGTCAATTCAATTGCATCACGCAAAAAAAGTCTTGCGCCACTATGGATGTGTTGCATTTACAATGCGGCGCACTGTGACACAAGGATTGACAGATGCGTCAAGCATCTGTTGGCACAAAGGTCACGCATTGCTTGAGTTGTATTGCAAGTGTGACGCAACTTCAGCAATGTGGGCGTGAGGTTTTGACACTGTGGCATCATACAAGATTTCACTGCGTCAAGATGGGTGTGGGGTTTTAACACTCTAAACCTGCTCTCGTCGAGATAATTTCAGGAATGAAAGACTGGAGGTGGTCACTGGGTATTTGCGCCCCCTGATAAAAATATTTTCGCCTTTGGAGAACACACTACACAATGGCACCTGACAGAAGGGAGTCAGTGAACTCCCTAGATATAACCTTTCTCCTGTTCCATGATGTTCTTGTTCGGCTGTCATGCTACAGTGTTGCTGACAACATGGCCTTAGGATTACATTTGCATCGTTTCAATTTGGAGAACTATAGTCGTAAGGGACTGTTGGTGGACAATTGGTATTTCAGAGAAGTATTCACAAATCAAGTTATGCTGGGAGAAAACAAACTTCGAAATTTTTTTGCATTTTTTTTGTTTTTCCCATCAACCAAGTATCATTTGATTATTGGTTCAGATTTTGAGATACGTTGTGTGCAAGGTACAATAGGGGTTTATTGATTAATCTACATCTATCTGGCGCCATTTGATGAATCTTCAAAACTTTCAATCAAAAAGTTATTCAATTCACCTCCTTCCTGGAAAGTTTCGGGGTTAACTGTCAAGCGGGGGCGGAGAAAAATGGGGGACCTAAAACGCAAAATCCCTATGCATTTTCCATAGTCTTCTTTAGGCAGCGCTACCGCAAAAACTGCTGAACAAACTACACCAAATTTGGCAGGAAGCAAAGTCATGGTCCACAGATTGTGCTATTAGTAATTTAATGTAAATCCACTCAGTAGTTTTTAAAAAATGAAGGTACAAAAATATTTATATATCTTGACAGTTGGGTCTGATGGACTGCTGCTTGGCAGGCTGACATGGGGTGATACACCAAATCAGATCCCAGGAAGCTTGTTTCCGGTCCAGGAAGGGACTGGCTTGGCAGTTCGACCTAGATTGCTCCCATGAGGAGAAGGCCCAAGACTGATTTGCATATGACTGGGTACAAACTGTGGTGGCTTGGTAAGCAAAAAAATATGGATTGAACCCAGATCTTTGTGACTGGGGGTATATATTTGCATTGTTAAGCATTCCATCCATCATTTGTTCTTTTTGCTACGGTCGCCCAGTAGTAGCATTTGATTTACAGGCCCTGGGAACATGTAGTGACACGCTACTAGGGGCTTACAAGTAAATTAATTATGCCAATTGGGCATAAGCCAAAGTTACCATGTTTTAAGGAGGGAGCACATGCACGTTAGCACTGGTTAGGAGAGATGAACTGGGCAAAGTCCTAAGACCAGCAAAATTGATATCTGCAAAAATTAAGGAGGCAGGCACAATGTTTGGGGGAAGACCATCCTAAGGCTGACAGGTCTAACAATACCCAACTTGTTAGTCAGTAGGACCTTGGATATGATATGAGGCAAAAATGGAGAATTACATATTCTTAGATTGAAGGAGAGGTTGACGGTCTAGTTGTTTTTGAGCCACCAAAATGGAAAAAAAGACATTGAGAATGTAAATAGGGGAGGCCATTGAGTGTATTACAGGCCCAGTTGAAAGAATCATGCTGAAACATGTCAGCCATGTTGATAGTGCATGTTGTTGTAATTAAACTTTGATAAAATACAAATGAATTGATATACTTCCATTCTCAATTGAAGTTTACCTGTGCTCCCCAGATTTAGTGCCACCAAATGGTTGTTGGGATGTATATATCACAACCAAAAGCGCTACTCCCAGATTCGTAGACCGGTGGAAAGTGGTGCGTTTGCTGGCAGAGCATGCAGACAAACAATCTTTTCGCACACCAATTTCTAGATAACGCACTCTCAGGACACGGTATGAATTTAGTGCCAAAAACCCATTTATTTCATCTCCACATAACGTGTTTCGGCTGCCCAGAAACCTTGATCACATTTTGTGCAGCATGTGTTCAGCTAATAGGTGTGTTTACATAACACATATGCTCCTAATGCATCTTTGGTGTGTAGGGGTATTGAACACTTTATAAATCTTTGTATTCAGGAGCAACTCAATGTGCAGGTAACAGTGTGTGTGTGTGTGTGTGTGTGTGTGTGTGTGTGTGTGTGTGTGTATATATATATATATATATATATATATATATATATATATATATATATATAAATATATGTACATGTCACGCTACAAGTTACAACTTAATGCCGGGGTACTCGCAGGCGGGTGCTCTTTCGTGGAGGTGCTCCACGTTAAGATCAACGCTGCAGACCTCCGTAGTCCTTTTGACACAAAGTAGAGCACTCAGGAAGGTGTAGAATATGTTGTTCTATTTTGCATACAACACAGCAAAACATATATATTCACCTGTACAGTTACTGACACAAGCGCACACTCACCCAAGCAGTCACCCTCACATTCACTCACTCACCCATACAATCACTCATATACCCCATCACTCACCTATACTGCCTTTCACATACCCAGTTACTCACCCATATACCACTGACACACCCACACAGACATACACACACACACACACACACATATAGGCCTTCACACACACACACACTAACCCATACAGCCACTGACTCACCCACTAATTCAGCCATACAGTTAGTCACACACACTCTCACCCACCTACACAGATGCAGATAAATCAATCACCTAAACAGCCACTCATATACCCACTCACACACCCATACAGCCACTTAGATACCAACTGACAGCCTGATACAAAACATTCACACAACCAGTCACTCACTCATACATTCACTGAGACACCTAATCACTCACTTAGAGAGTCAGTCACACACCTACTGAATCATGCATACATGCACTCATACACCCACTTATTCATCAGTTTTCCTTGGTATATATATTTAACACATAAACATTTATAAAACACTCACAGTCACTGGATGATGTCATCAGTGATATCATTTGTGATGTCATTTGCTATGTCTTCAGTGATGTCATGAGAGATATAATATGTGAGGTCATAAGCAGTGCATTGTGTGGGCACAAGTTATAGTTAGCTGAGCTAACTATAACTGCTGAATTTCATTGGTTTTGTGTGAATGAAATATCAGCCTAACTTTAACGTCCCTGTAACCTTTATTTTTTGAGTGAATTTCTATACTTTTTAAAGTAGTAATGATGTTTGCAGAGTTGTGGATATAGGGGGTGGGCCTCTGATAGCTCTCAGGAATCCCGCTCTGTAGGACTTACAGAAAGTACCAGGAGGGCTTCTTGGCTCCCAAGGTCGCTCAGTATCCAAAAGGACTTCATTTCCCAACCAGTAATGCACCAGGAGACATGTTTGTAGAGTGGTGGAGAAAGGGAGCATGGCCCCCGAAGACCTCTTAGCAATCCTGCTGTGTTAAACTTACTGGAAGCCATGGCCTCTTTTTTCCACCACTATGCAAACGTGCCTCCTGGTCCAATGCTGGCTGGGAGAATGAAGTTGCATGACCCCCCTTCCCTGGTCCAATTTTGGCCAAATGGACCTCATTCCCTGGTGCCTGCCCTTTATTTATATTTTATTTTTTTTAAACATGGGAGTGAGCTGGTTTTGGTCCCAGGAACACTATCCACAGGGCCTGGCAACAATACTGGGTGCCCTGATCCCACCCAGGGACCCCACTTTTTAATGTTGGTGGCCATGGAGGGAGTCTCCAGGCCCCTGCAGTCCCTGCGGGCTCCCCGCATCCTGCGGGAGTCAGCATTGCTTTTGGACAGAGGGAGCTGCTGAACATTCAGCTCCCTCTCCAAAGGCAATTCTGCTCTGTTTCTAGTAAGCAAGAAAATTGTTCTGCTCTTGCTTACTAGAAGCGGAGCTGAGTTTCCTATGGCTTGGTGGAAACAGCTTTACTTCCGCCAAACATTAGCAAACAGCAATGTCCATGGGGTGGGCACCTGGGGACCATTGCCAGAACCAGCCGTAGGGAGTAGCGGGCCTCAGGCCATCTATGGCTCCAGGAGGGGGGCCCACAGCCCTGCTCCATTACAGGATACACGCCCAGGGAAGTGCTGGTCCCTGGGCCAGTGGGGACCGTGTGGCCCCTGCACTCAATGTAAATACGCCCCAGGGAGGTGCGGGTCCATGGGGCTGCAGGGGGGTCTTCATGGCCCCCTGCAATTTTTCAAATTAAAGCCCCAGGGAGGTGGCAGCACCTGTGGCTGCAGGGGTATCATGCACCCCACCACATCACATTGACTTACAATTAATCCCTGGTGAGGTGGTGGTCCCCAAGGGTTGGGGGGTCCAAGAGTCCCCCTTTTTCAAAAGAAATTAGCCCCTGGGAGTTTGTGGTCCCCAGTGCAGCGGTGAGGCCATGCAGACCTCCCCCACATTAATATTTGAAGAAGCCCAGGGAGGTGGTGGGTCCTGTGCACCCCCCTTCATTTTTGCATAATACCCTAGGGACTTGGCCCACCCGGGGGCTGATAATGGGCAAAGTGCAGATCCAAAAAGTAATAGCAAAAAAATTCACTTTTTGGCCATGTGGGGCCCAATTGGGACACCCCCCAATAAGTATGGGTGGAAAATTCGTTCCGCTTGCGGAATTTGTGAATTTTTGGCAATTTCGCGATCCGCAATTTGTGCGCGCGGCATTGATTTACCATGATTCTGCGTTCGCTGATGAGTTTTCCTCCCTGTTCGCGTGCCCTGCGAGATTTTGGTAGCTGGCCAAGCAACCCCGCAATCGCAAACACGTCATTGCGACCCAAAACAGGAAATTGCAAACGTGAACACGTCATTGCGACCCAAAACAGGCAAAAGGCATTGCGAGCAGGCTGGTTAAGTGGAAACAACATGTTCGCGACCGTTGAGACCGCATGCGCAAGTTCTCGTTCCTGAACTGGTAAAAATGTAAATGTAAATGTATGTATAGGCATTTATATAGCGCACTACTTACCCATTGGGTCCCAAGGCGCTTCGACCGCTGCGAAACCCTTCCTGGCTTCCCTGAGAGATGGTCCCTTAATGGGTATCTCCAGGGTGAGACCAGGCATCCCCGGCAGTCTGGTGGGGCCGTTAGTGAAGATGAGGCAAGCTAATGCCCAGAGTTGCCGAATGTGATCGCTGATCAGAGTGGGCACCGAGGCGAGAGAATTATCGAGTCCGCTGACCCTGGTCCAGAAACCTACCGTGCCGGGAATCGAACCCTGGTCCCGGGCCGTCCTCTGCTCTCGGGTCTGCCGCCTCTAACCAGTGAGCCACACTACTAAATATCTCGCTCACACGCACAAAAAAAAAAGCTTGCGGAATTTGGCGGATTTATGCGAATCGCGATTACGAATTCACACTGCTGGTGTCAGTACTGCTCCCGCCTAGGGGGAATAGCTATTTATGCTACACTTTCCAGGTGCGAGCAATATCTTGATTTCTTTCCCTGTCCGCATCAGTGCAGGCAGGGAAACAGATCTCAAGTATGCTCCTTGCCGGTGGGAGTATTTTTAAAGCTCCCACCCACTGGAATCAGACTTTCTGTTTGCTCCAGTTTGGCAGGAGTTTCAGAAATGCTCCCACAAGGCGTAAACAAACACAACTTTCCCTGCCTGTGTGTGCAGGGAAACTGATGTGTTCTGGAGGAATGCGTCCCAGCATATGGCAAGTGAGCAGGCCCAGAGTTGGGCTCCCAGGGTCATTAATGCCTCACAAAGGGGGTGTGTGGACCCCTCCCCTTTTGTGCATAGTTTGGCCTTGGGTGTAAGCTCTCCAAGTCTATAATGGCTGGAGGAGGTGGGCTGCATGCCCCCTTCCCTTGAGTAAAAAATGGGGCCTTGGGCTGCCATTTTGGGTATTTTTTCTGTATCCCACAGGAGTCCCATGGGATCACAGCAAAATTGCTGATTTTATTTTCATTTTTGGCCCTTAAGTGGTCCCTTTAGGTCCCATCATGAGGCTAAGGGGCTTAGGGGATCAGGGGATCCCTACCCTGACCCTTTATGTTATTTATTTATTCCTATTTTAAGACAGGGGACTAAGTTCCAGAGTCCACATTTTTCTCATGTTGCTGGCAGCCAATCAGAGCGCTTGCTCCTGCAAGAGTCTGACTCTCGTGGAAGCAAATTGGCCTAGGGAAAAAAAGCTCCCTAGGCCAATCAGAATGCTCTAGTTTTGAACTGGCACCAAGACCCACCCATCCAGATATGTAAATATTCTTGCACCTTCATTTTTCAAAAACTACTGAACAGATTTACACCAAACCGGTGGACCAAGATTTAGCTTCCTGCCAAGTTTGGTATACTTCTGTTCAGCAGTTTTTTCTCTACACCTTCTTAAAAAAAGTCTATGTAAAATGCAAAGGGAATTTGCATTTTTGAACCCCCTTTTTTCTGGGCTCCCGGTTGATGGATCACCCTGAAACATTCAATGTGCAAACTAGCTTAAAGGCAGCATCCTTTTGGAAAGTTTCACAGAGATTTGCCAAACAGGGCCAAAGTTATTAGCTACACAAAAAATGCTATTCCTATGGAACAGATAACCTAATTATATATACATCCAGTGGCAACCACCACTGGGTAATATATACATATTACCTACATTAGGACGGAGTTTCTTTCAAAAAGATGAATTTCGGTTGCCTAAATCATTGATGCTGGTTTATGAATTTTCATAAAATGTTCCCAAAAAATGTGTCCGGTACCTCAGATAGTTTCTGTAATGTTTTGGGGTGGTTCGTGAAGCGGGGCCAAGAAAAAAAGGGGGGGTCAACAAAGGTGCCATGTTAATTCACAAAGGAACTTTGAACAAGCTTACAGCCCGAACTGCTGGACATAATTAAACCAAATTTGTCAGGAAGCTATATGTAAGTACATAGATCATGCTTTATGTGATTTGGTATAAGTATATTTAGTAGTTTGGGAGATATTACCTGAAAACAAATTTGTAACTCTAGGGATGTGGCTCCTCCGTGGAACCAAAAGTGCCTGTGCTGTAATCTGATTGGCTGCCAATACTTCAACCAGGAACTGTGGTCAGCCATCTTGGGACTCGTCTTGAGCTGAGTCCCACAAAAGACATAAAAAATAAACAAGTGGGGGTAGTGTAGGGCTACCCAGACCCCATAGAACTGGTGGTAGAGTCCCACAGGGCCCCGCAAAGGGTTAAAAAAAATGTTAATCAACTTTGCTGTGATTTCATGAGTGGATTGGGAGATTCACAGCAAAATGGCAAGGTTAATCTCAACTCGATGCCATATGTCTATGGGAAAGTTCTTCACTAGCCCCTTATCCGCCCCTGGTTTGGTTTCTGGGTCTAGTAATCCCAATTACTTAGCAATAGCTCCTAAATTGACTGACAGCTTGCATGGTTAGGGCACCAGATGGAGCTCATGGCTCAATGACAGGAACCTTCGGGTCAGTTGCCTTTTGGTAGGTGTCAAGTGCAGTTCTGACTTGATGGATGAACTTGCCGACCCTAGCTAGTAGACAGGTCGTTGTTTCAGAAAAGCACCAGTCCGAGGCCTCTCTGCAGGTTCTATAGCCTAGGTTCCGTAGGGCCGGGCGCAGCAGACGATGGTGATCGCTGACCAACTTTGTACAGCAGCACAAAAGGTGTAACCAAGATTCTCTGCGGTAGTTGTAGAGCCGGCAGGCAATGGCACAATCCGTTCATGCCCATTTTGGATTAAAATCTACGATCCCAAGGGCCAAGAGGCGCAATTACAGAATTTTCTTTCTCACTTGGGTTGATAGTGAGTCTTGCAGATACGGTTGGGGTTTGCCAGGAATATAAGACTTGTCCAGGGCCAGAGTTAGAGGATTATATCGGAGTGATGAGCAATCCAGCTCGTACGAGATGGTCTGGACTTGGCGCTTGATAGCTAAGACCCAAGCAGAATGCGACATTTCTTGAAGGGGCAAGCTGTTTCCCTCAATTTTCAATAGGTCAAAGCCTTGTGCCACCTTGGTGTGCCATGGGGTGCCCACTTCACCAAAAATAATTTTTAGAAAATATTTAAGATTGTTTTCAGGTGCTTTCAGTACTCTGATGTAGTATTTTAACAGGTCCCCCTGTAGTACCAGCTCCGGGCATTTCAAGCCTATTTCTAGCCTTAGCCTGTTGTTCCTTGCCTGTCTTGGGGCCTGTAGCACAAGCTTATACGCTTTCACCTGGGCCGTTTTGATCACTTTCTCAAATGCACCTGGATAGGCTATGTGACCATACGTTATAGAGGGAATCAGTTTTGCCCTAAGTACAGTCATCATCGGTTCTACTGAGGGACTAGCTAGGCGATGGCTTGGAGGTCTAAGGGACAGAAATATTTTGCCGATTCTTGGTTTTAGCTCCTTTAAATGTTTGACTGCGGTGTCTCTCTCTGATACCCAGACCCCCAGGTAATTATATGATGAGGCTGTTCTAATTCGGTGCTCCCCCAAGGACCATATTGCTAGTTTTTTATTGTGGTATTTACCAACGATTACAATCTTTGTCTTTTGCTCTCGTTGATCTGAAGGCTATTTTCCTTGTTGTATGTTGCAAGACTGTTCAAAGCTCTTTGGAGCCCCACCCTGGTGTGGTCCATTACTACCGGCTCGTCTGCATACTGCAGGGTTCCCAGGACCAGCTTCCCCAGTCTTGGAGGTACTAAATTAGCATCTTTCAAGGCTTGCCCCATGTCCGCTGTATACAAGTTGAACAGTAGGGGGGCCAGTACACACCCCTACATAGTCCAGAGTTGGTATCAATTCTTGCTGTTGTGATTGTTGGACTTAGTTTCACCTGAACCCATGTCCCCTCGTAGAGTGCTTTTATGGCTTTAAGCAAGGCTTGAGGAAGCCCCCAAGTTTCAAGTTTTGCCCATAACCGACTTCTATTTACTCGGTCGAAAGCGGTGGAATAGTCTATAAAACAACAAAACTTGTGGGGCAACTTGTTCCTCTTGTTGGCTTGCTTCGCGAGATAGGAGAGCGCTGTAATATTATCCAAGGTGGAACTATTTGCCCTGAAGCCAGTCTGTGTAGGCGGGAGAATGCCGTTCTTATCCACCCAGGCTTCCAAGTCCCTTAGTAGTAGGCGGGCGTATACCTTGGCTTCTATATCAAGAAGGGCTATGAGCGTGTAATTAGCCGGGTTCGAGTGGTCACCCTTCTTATGTATAGGAAATAGGACCGAGCCTTTCCAAGATGTTGGCAGGATTGCTGTGGGGAATGAATAATTGAATAGCGGGGTGAGTATGGTTGCAAAGAAGGCTGGGGCAGTTTTAAAGACCTGGGTGGGTACTCCATTTGGACCAGGAGCCCCGTCTGTTCTTATAGCTCTAATGTATTTAAAAGTCTCCTCCTCTGTGTACTTAGCGGGTTGACTGGGCTCTGAAGCGACATTCGGCGCGATTTGAGTTTTAATATTTTCCGCTGCCGCCTTGGACCACGCTAAACTGCCAGCGTTAGTCTCATTTACTCCGCAGGTGTACAGCCCCTTTGCGTACTGTTCCCACACATTCCCTGCAACACTGCTTTCCTTGCGCTCAGCTCTGGGAGTCAGGCTATTAATGTATCGCCATAGCTTACGGTTGTCTTTTTCTTTAATTAGGGAGAACACTTTGAGCCAGTTCTTTTCTGACCACTGCCTTTTCAGCTCCCAGACTTTCTTTTTGTGAGTGGCTCCCAGGGCAGGGATAGAGGACTTCTGTGGCAAATAAATGCCTTTCTTTTTTGCCTTGATTGCCTTGTTAAGCGCCTATTTGCTTTGTATCAGACTCCGCGTTTTTTTGCGTTTTGGCCTGTTGTAACTTTGACAGCTTCTTGGTTGGTTAGTATTACCCATGCTCTTCAATAAATCCATGGTCAGTGATTCCCAGAAGTGTGTGAAGTTCTTTATGTCTTGTGACTTTAGTGCTGCCTTCCTGCTGGCTCCGAACTCTGACAGGCTGTGGCTGAGATGGGTCGTCCATTTTATTCTTTTGAGGACCAGATGATGTTCATCGCCTGTGGTTGCTCCTATTATTTCCTGTGCTTCCACTTGTTCCCGCCCCAAGTTAAATGTGGCACGGAGGGGCCTGTGGTCGCTTTCATCCCTATCGTCCATTGTGAAATCGCAAAGTTTATGGGCCAGCTCTTCATTAGTGAAAATGTAGTCTATGGTAGAGACATTCCTGAAGGTTGGTTTGGCAGTCCATGTACCTAGTTTTTTGTGTCCCATGGGTGGATTGCAGGTTAGAATTTGTGAGGAATGAAATCAGTGGGGCTGACTTCTTGCTTGGGGGTTCAACAGGGATCAGGTCCAGGCCTCTTTTGTTGAAGTCTCCCGCAATTATCACGTCATGGTGCTCCAGACGGATGTACCATGTTACAACGCATACTATTACAACTACCTACCGTTACAACGCGACCATTACAACGCATACCATTACAACGCATAGCGCTTTGAGGTGCTGGATAGTGGTAAGTATAATTTACTATTCTAACTCCAGTCCCCGTGGACCCTAGGGAAGGTGTTGGATAGTAAATTATACTTATTCCCTATCCTAGAGCGCCCCCCAGCGAAATGCGTTGTAATGGTATGCGTTGTAAAAGTATCGTTGTAATGGTAGTGCGGAGTAAAAGATGCGTTGTAAGGGGTGTATACCGCTCCAGACTTATGAGTAGATCTTCCAATGTGCTAGTAAGTGATTCCATACCCTGATGCGTTTGATATTTGGTTGGATTGATTTAGCAATTAATTAATAAAAGAGGGTGGGACACTTGCACCGTTTTCAACCCCTCTATTGTGATTGCTTGGAGGTCAGGTGACACCACTTTTAGTTCTGTGATCTTGAGTTTGCAAGCGTAACTTACAAAGATGGAAAGGCCCCCTGACGGGCGTCCGAAGATCGTCCTTTTGGTTGCTGATTTAAAATATTCGTAGAAGTCGCCAATTGGAGTAGTTGACCTCGCTCAGGTCTCCTGAATGCACAGTATGTCCACCTGTGCGAGGTAATCAAGCGTGGTAGTGTCTCTGAAAATGTTATTTAGCCCTGCTATGTTCCATGAGATGATGGTTAGCTTCCGATCTTTACCTCTAAAAGAATTTAAGCGTGCTCTGTTTCCATGGGTATATATTTGGTTAGGGACCCTGTCTCCTGGTGTCCTCCATATGGACCAGTCCTTTCTGAGGCCGCTGCACTCTCCGCTGCGTGTCTTTAAGCAAGATGTTAATTTGTAGCGGGGTTCTTGTCCTCCTTGTTTTCGTCCCCCCATCTAGGCTTGTTGGCCTTGTCTCTTTGAGGACTGAAGTGGGTTCTTGCTGACCATGATTGGGCGTAAGAACATGTGGGTATTTTGGTACGCTGAGGATAGTGACTTCAATGCCCCATTCTGCGAGTTGTGCTGCCTCCTTAAGGACAGCATGTCAGACCTGCTGCAGAGCGAATCCAACTAAAGTGGAGTCGCCATGGGTGTCCGTCTCCAGACTTTTGAACTTTACCGACTCGATCTTATCTGAAGTGATTTGTGCCAAGGAATCAATATGACCAAAGAGGCGGACAATGTTAGACCTATTTAGAATATCATAGGAGCCTTTGGCTGTGTATCTGGGGGTAAGCAGTACCTCGTAAGCTACTGGTTGAATTTTATGTTGAAGGTGGCACAATGTCTGCTGTTCTCCCACGATGATATGCCTCTGAAAATTTGAGTTTAGAGGATTTATGTAGGTGTCTCCTGGCGGCTGTCTGCCTGGCACCTCGTTTGGTAAACCTTCCTCGCTTTGCACTCCATGCAGCTCGGCCTGGTTTGATTTGGGGTTTGCTTCCATCCTGTGTGGGTGCGCCCGGCCTGAGGAGCTTAGGGCGTTGGGTTGTGTACTGGCTTCCTCCTGTAATCTCCTCAGCTGAGCCTCCTCATCATGTGGGCCCTCCCGATGGGTGTTCTGGTGTCTTTGGGCATCTCCGGGATGGGCGCTGCATCTCTTAACTTCCTGGCCTTGATTTCCTGTTTAAAGTTGAAAATGGGAAAAAGTGGCTTTGGGCTGTTTTTGTTTTCTGTGGCACCAGTGATTTGTGTTGCCGGTAATATGTGTCTGCTTTTGGCTTTAAATTTCTTCAGTTGTTTCTTTAGTCTTTTTTTAGCCCTCCTAGACAGCGGTGCTTTTGCTCCTGCCGATGCACCTTTTGCCATCGCCGCCGAAGGGGCATCGTCAAATGAGTCATCACTTGTGGTGTCAAGTATCATGACCTCGGGGTCCCCGTTCCCTTATGCTTCCAAAGTAATATTATTGCTTGGCCCAGCCAGTTTCTCCTTTGGAGGGCTGCTTACTGCACTGCAAAAATTTGTCATTTCAGGGTGCACCGTCTTCAAGGCTGATGACTTTTGGATAGCTTGTTCAAGAGGGAACCTCTCTCTTTGTCCCATGGCTAATGCCAACATAACCTTTAGTACTTCTGGTAGACTTGCCCATTTTTCTATAATGGCAGCACAGGAGTCGGTATTAGCCGCGTTGGTGTTTTGAGCTTTGAATAAGACCTCTAGTTTTGCCAACTTCTCATCTTGGCGCGCCAAGTGCTGGGCAATTGAGTACAGCAGATCAATTTGTACTTCCATCTTTGTGGACTGCCATACCAATGCCCTAGCCATTGTAACTTGTACTTCTCTTATGGCTGACAGGTTTAACTCTTTGAAAGTGTCTTCTTCCGTTACGTCCTGCTGTTGTGCTAGGCCCAGCGGGCTCCAACCCTCTGCTTGTGGCGTTCTCAGGACAGTAGTTCTTCCTGGGTTTATTGGTGTGGCTTCCAGAGTTCGTTCGATGGACTGTTCTAATTTTTGCAGAAATGAAGTTGTTAGTGCATCCATTCCCGGGGAGATTATCTTCTGATTTACCCAAGGTGTCTCCGATGGAATCAAACGCTTACTTGTGCTCTTTGGAGAAAAAGCTGCGACTGCCTCCTTATGCTCCTCCTTCCCTTTCTCCTCATTCTCCCCCACTGTAGGTCTCTCATGAATGTCAGCTGTGATCCTTAACGGGCTTTTTGCCATGGCGACGGGCTGGAGACGTACCTCAGGACTCCTGATTCTCTGCGTGGTAGCAAACTCACAAGAATGGAGCCCCCTCAGATCCTTTATAGTCTCTGGGGTTCCCTGTTTGGAGACAGTCTCTGACCCTGCTTGCCCCTCGTCCAAAGTTGTTGGACCACTAGACGCCTGGAAGAAATGAGTGATGAGAACTTGGGGGAGGATATTGCCATTGACTGAATCCTGGGATTTTTGGGAGCTTATGCTCCTGGTTATCCTTCTTTGTACTGTACTTTCGGGCTCCACCTCCACCTCCACCTCCGTGCTTGGCTGGGTCTTTTTGAGCGTTATTCTTAGGCGCCAATAGCTAGGGCTCTGTACGATGTGATTCAGTGCTTAAGAGCCTCCTTGTTGAACTAAGTCACCTATGTTTGACTCTACTACTGGCTCTGCGAGCAAGCCGGCACCAAAGTAGACTACAGCACCCAGAATCCTTTATGTAAGCACATAGCTTCCCAAGTCTACCCGCATCTAGGGGCGGGTATCGTGGTGTGGTTGAGTGGACTTGGGTTTTGAGATTTGGATTGAACGCCTACTGGTTCACTCGACAAGTGGTACAGAAATCGACCCGGTAAGGTGGTTAGCCAACCGCGGCACTTGGCCGCTTTTGAGAGCGTCTATGGAAATGAAGGGGGGTGTCAGACGAGGCACTGATGTTAAGCCTTGGGAATATCAGGGAATATCCAAGCTGATCTATGCAAGAGATTTAAAGATTTGAGCCAGTCTTTTCCGAGTCTGCTCGTCTTGGAGGGGGGGGGCAAGCGGAGCACTCAGGGAACCGCAAGCTGGAAGACCTGGTCTGGCAGCCCTCGGTCCGCTCCCCGGGCTCTTACTTCGCAGCTGCCTCTATCGGCGGCCGCGCTCGTCTCCACCACTTACCTCCTGCGTGGGGTAGAGCTGGGCTGCTCCTAACGCCAAGGTGCGGGAGCCTGTGAGCTGGAGCTGGAGCCAACCTGCTCCTTTCTTCTTGCCTCTTGGTAAGCTCCGGACCCCTGAACCGGAGAAGCCACGGTAAAAATGGGAGAGACAGAGGAAACTTGTAGAACGCCCCAAAAAAAAACGCTGGCTTCTTCCCTTACTCTCCTTACAGCTGTGACTGCTGCTCCTCGACACAGTGGCTCCTCTGCTGTAGCCGTAGCTCTCTGCTCCTGCTGCTCCTCCTAACACCAAGGGTATCCAATAAAAAGAAAACAGATTCTAGACTACTGCTGCAAACTAAAAAGTGATATCCTTCTTCTCCAAGAAACAAGCGCTAGGCCAACTGAAGCTCGTAGCATGCAACCCACTTGGATATCAAACTACACGTGCTCACCAGCTTTCCAAAAAGAAAAATGGTGTGTTCACCCTGATCTTAAGATAAACAGGTTGTCTGCTTGATACTATTTCTCATGATGATCAAGGCAGATTGTTTATTTTCAAAATTACAAAACAAAGCTTCTCTTTTTATATTACACACATCAATGCCCTGACTTCAGATGACCCAACATTCTGGTCACCTCTTATCCGTAGACTACTTGAAATTTCACCTAATAACAAACTTGTCTTACCAGGTGTTTTTATTTACCCTTTGATACCACTCTGGACAGATTAACACAGTATACATTCAAGCCTACCCGCTCACATGCCCTGACTAATAAACTAAACGAAGGCAATGTCCTAACTGATATTCTGCACCTTCATAATCCTACTGGGAGTGACATTCACCCACAAATCACATACCCATATCTCCTTATCCAGAACTGTCTATTTATTTTGTTAGCAAACCTCGGGTTTACTCAATCTCTAATCCCACCATGGAGCCGATTATTGTATTGGACCATGCATGCATCAGATTAAATCTCTCTGACTCTTCACCTAAGTCTAGATCCTAAAGAATAAACAATCAGATTCTCAAGGACCTCACCTCCAGAAAGTCAGTTGCACGAGCATTAACCAATTTGCTTAAAGATAACACCACCTCAGAAGTAGATGACTGCACCAAATGGGACGCTATGAAAGCTACAATTAGGGGTGAGTTGAGTGGCTTAACGGCAAACAAAAACTACAGCTGAATACTAAAATAAATAGCATAGAGAAACAAATCCAACTTTTAGAAAAGACTAAGTTAAAGACCTTAACTGTAACAACACCTCAAATATTAAACAACTTAAATATGAATACAATAAATTACTAAGTGAAGGAGTGCATATTTGGGCACACAAACTAAAAACCAAAAACTATCCTAGAATGTAAGTAAGCTGGAAGACTCCTTGCTCTCACTCTCAAAAATGCTGAAAGATCCATCAATGTCACAGCCTTTAAAGATCAAACAGACTGCTTACAAACAGAACCAACAAAATTTGTAGATACCTTTTGCAACTTCTACTCACAATTATATAACCCTAAAAAAGCAGGAAATAATGATTGCGTAGAATCCTGCAAGTCTTTTTTAGATCCTCTGCAGCTCCCCAAAATCCCAAAAGAGGTACGGTTATGCCTCAATAACCCCATTACACAAGAAAAGATCTGTACAGCCATCAATTTCTTAAAACCGAAAAAAGGCCCCGGCCCAGATGGCTTTCTCACTTTGTTTTACCAGATCTACCAACACCTACTATTGCCTCATATTCTTAAACTGTTCCATACTTTAGATTATACGGGTAAACTTGGAGGCTCGTTCTCAGAGGCCAATATTGTTGGCATTCCCAAGGAGGGGAAAGACCCTGTAGATGCACTAAACTTTAAACTTATTTCATTATCGAACACTGAATCTAAGATGTATACTAAAATATTGACACTTCACCTCTACCTCTCTTTTTTTACATCAGTCAATGCCCAGATAACAACCTTTATGTGGAAAGAAAAAAAGTGAGAATTTCTCTTTGTGAACTACAGTTTAACAAACACCATGGTGGTATAAACCTCCCTAACTTCATGAATTACCATACCACTTTCTTAGTCAGATTAACCATTTGCTTCGGTAGACATAGAGTCAGACCTAACTTCCCCACTTTCGCTTATAAATACTTTAACAACCAAACATATAAAGGTGCCTCATTCTTACCAAATTATTAAAGACTTCATATCTGCTATCAAAAAAGGAGAAAACATGCTTCCCTCATAAAATCAAAGGCTCAGAGTTTGCCTCCCTATGGTTCAATCCAACTATAAAACTTGATCCCAACTCCTCTTTCTGTGAAAGGTGTGCTTCACTCAGCATACTATATGCCAAAGACGTTATCCACCCTGAAAACTCGCTAACTTATACTACACTAGCCTCTAAATTCGACCTTCAACATATTAATTTTTACAACTTACTGCCCCATAAAGTTTCCTTTAGAGGTTTTATTGATGGATCAAGAACTCGTAGGAAAGAGACTTGCTTGGACACAACCCTCTAATTAATACACCACCCAAAGTGGACTGTCTAAATTTTCTTCAAAACCTATTGGTTAAGAACCATAAAGTCTCCAATATTTATAACACACACTTAAAAAAACATCACCAACACTATCAGGCAAGATCAAAAAGACATGGGCAGCATCATGAATTAACTACAACATTTAACCCATCTTACCATTTCAATTGCCCAACATCTGGAGAACTATGCGACAACATACAGTCTCGCTTTCCAAAATAAATTATGGACAACATACAAAGCATTCTGAACTCCTGAATGGCTAAATAAATGAAGGGCGTCATTTATGAGGCTCTGCCAGCAATTTTGTGCTGCCGGAACGTCACTTTTTTGACGTTCTGTTGATGCAATGGGCCACTGTCATATTTTTAAGGGCACGTAATGCAACGTTACGTGGCTTTTCATTGCTTTATAAATATGTTGCCCTTTCACACAGAAAACTGCATAAAAACGGCATTCCATAGGTGTTGCTGGGGGCTTTGCTAGAAACATCCAGGTTTTTTTTACACTGCCCCAGATTTATGAGAAATTGTAAGTCTGAGGCAACGCCAAAAATGTACGCCTCTACAGGGAGGGATAAGGGTGCACAACCAGGAGAATATTTGTATTTCTCCTTGTTGTTTTTTCTCTTTCTATGTGTGCTGCATTCTGTTGCACATATAGAAAGAGGAAAACGCCTCTTGTGATTGTTTTTGTGCAGGAAGGTTTGCCTTCCTGCACGAAAATAATCCATGGTGCAGAGGTGCCTGCGTTGGCGCACGGCAGCCCCTGGGGTGCCAGCACAGGGGGAAAGGACAGGAATGCGCTATATCTAATAGATATGACATATTCCTGCCCTTTTCTTTTGACGTAGGGCAGCACAGCAGGAATGTCTGCTGCGCTGCACTACGGTAAAAAACAACATAAATGAGGCTCCAAGTCTTTTATCTCCAGCTGCTTGTTGGAACTGCCAACACCCAATAGGTGATCAGGAACATTTACTATTTTATTGCAAACATGGTAACCCTTTCTGGCAAGCTATTCAAACCACACCATCAAATATGCTCAATTCCTTATCACACACTATAGTCTCTCTAGGTACACTTGTCACATCAGGCTCGTACACACTAACTTCCCTATCCACTTGAGACTGTTTCTTTGTTGATATCTTTCTTGCACTAGGCATTACAACAATTCTTGCCAATTGGAAACATTACAGCAACATTTCATACCTTACATGGTGGGCCTTGGTATGCTTGACCAGAAGTGCAGACAACTGACTACAACACCAGACTGTTAGCAAAACGTCATCTCGCCTTTTATGGTCCATACTGGACATATACTTACAAAAGATCAACCCGCCTTGAATCACATCAGAAGACTCTTATGTATAACATCAGTAAACAGTACTAGTCTCCCTACACTCTTCCTCCTCTTTTTTCACTCTCTATCTTATCCCCTACTCCTTCTCTCTCTCTCCTTCTCTTTCAGTGACACAACAAGAAGACGCTCCAGCTGCTTATTGGCTTTTGATTAGGAAATGTGCTACTCTCATAGCCAAATGCAAAATGTTGATATAATCCTGACGGATTTCAACTACAATGTAACCTCTCTGTTTTGCAATTACATGTTGTATATTATATAAAAAGAAATACAATTGTTTTGAAACCAAAATGTATATTATCTTCACTGTACATGTGTACCCTTTCTATGTAGTCAGGTTTCTATATATTTATTACTTTACTACTACTGTAGAAGAAAAAAGAAAAAAATGTCACTCTCTCCAGTGCACTACTCTGTCTCACCCTATGCATCTCTCAATATTTCCTCTACTTCCACTATCTGGCTTATCCCAAACCTCATTCTACTACCATGAGCTCCAAAATATCCCTGTGTAGACTCTTCCCTTCTCCATTCCTCCTGGCTCCCCCTAAACCTCATTTTACTAGTATGATCTCCCAAACAACCCTTTCTAAATTCTTCCCTCATGTAGCCCTCCTTTGACACACCCCAAACAAATTTGACTACTATAATGTCAATCCTTTTCTAGAGACTCTTCCCTACACCATCTCTCCTTTTTACTCATCCCAAACCTCATCTTACTACTATGATTTCCCAAATAACATTTTCTAGACTCTTACCTTTTCTATCCCTCGGTTATCCTATTCAATCCAACTAACAGACTCATATGTCCACCACTCAAATTAACTCATATTTCCCTATCCCAATCCATCACCAATCCTTTTGGGTTCTGGAGTAGCACACCACTCGCTGAAATGTGCCTTGACGCCTCCGCAGAGGTAGTAAACGATATACAAATACAAACACAATACAATATATTATTCTGGTGTAACACGCTTGGAGGAACTTTGGGGCCTTTCACGGGACCGGCCGCATATGTTTCGGCGGTCCCACCATAGACATTAGGATGCTCACCCCACACTGGCGGGCGCATACTGCATTTCTAACATTGCAGCACCTGCCGCAATGTCAGAAATGCATGTCATGCATTTGCATGCACAACATGACAGGCACCGCGCAGTGCCTGCCATCTTGCGCATGCAAATGCAGGGGGTTACCATAGGTACCCCCCATGTGCACCACCCACCACCCCAACACCCTGGGGGCCCGCAACAGGCCCCCAGAAGCAAAGACTGCATGCCTGGAAAGGCTGATCTCTGCCAACATCATAATATGTATGGCGGTGTCTTGCAGACCCCACCATCATATTTAACATGTTTCCCACCTGGTAGACAAGTCGACCAGCGGAAAAGTGGCAGACGGTCTTTCTGTCCACCAGGGACTCCCCAGCCATCCTAACATGGCGGGGGTCTTTCTGTTGTGAATGGCAGGCGGTTCGCCCCTGCTGGGTCGACCGGGTCTACTGCTGACCCGTCGGGGCGAACTGCCCGCCACCCTAATGGGCCCCTAAGTGCCTTAAAAAATCATAGATGTGGCCTAATATTATGGAACTGGTTAGGTCCATCAATGAGAGAAACATTCTGTATGCATGGTAAGAGCATAAAACTTGACAAATGTGCCTTTTAAATGGCAACAAACCTGTGTATGAGTGTCTCGTCTTACACCCGCTTCCTTAGGGCCTCCCCCTTCAGGAACCAATATGGTAAACTCTTCTAAAGATTATTAATGCAGTTCGATTGGTCTTTTAAACATTATAGATCCCTTCTTGGAATTTTAAAAATGTCTGAATAGTTTGCTGAAAAGCTCAAAGAGTACTAAAGAATTTTAAAGAGATTGGAGTGGCTTGTTATCATGTAAGTGTTTAAACAAAGTAAGAGCAATGTGCGAATCAGCTACAAAACGAACTGATACATCTTAGCAGCGTGTCAGCAGCTTGTCAAAACATTCAAAGAATATTTAGGGGTTACATATTTTTGGATAATTCATCACAGGTTTTTATATCTTAATTCAGGGACTTGTGAAGATGTTGAAGTAGTTTGTTAAAGCAGGTAACATCATTTGTAACATCTTTATCAAGTTAAATGAGTTCATTATCAAAAACATGAAGTGTTAGTTTATGTGTTTGCCATAACCACTGCCCTTAACAGATATGGCAGCATGAGTTAAAGATTAAACACTGTAAGTAGTGGCAAGCTGCATGACTAACAGAAGTATATATGGCACAGGTAAACAGAGAGGGTTTAAACACACCCACTAAAGCCCACAACGTTATTAATCACAAAAGAAAGAAGCATCTGTTGAAATGTTCAATTACCTTACAATCACTGCCGCCATAATATTTATTACGTCAGGTACATTATATAAAACAAGATATTTAAGACAGAAAGTAGGAAAAAATACACATTCATATCATATTAGGAACCATCATTAGAAAAGAAGTACCAAGCACAATGCATCCTTTTCCGGCCTTTCGCTGAATTTCTGAAAAACTGGACAACCAACGTCATTTGAAATCTGTTTATTTGATCTTTTTCCCTCTGCGCTGCATTATTCTCCCTTTGCTGTTCTATGCGTGATTCATGTTTCCTAAGGTATTCAGTGTGCTTTTGGATCTGTGCACTTGCTATATTGGCTAGGTTGGATTTTTAGGTGTTTGGTTTGCTTTTCATTGGTTTGTCTTTCACGAAACACTTCGCACCTTCGCTTTGATTCTTGGAGGGGCATTCTGTGGACCATTCCATGCCTCAATATTGTCCTAGGATTTTGTTTTGCAGCGCCAACATTACAATCATAATATGCTCTTATTTCAACTACAATTTTCTTATCATAGAATTTTCTAGCCCATTCAGTGTTTTCCATCCTGCATCTCTTATTCCGGATTATTATCGGCTATTTCCACTTTATAATGGGTCTTCAGAACCTCTAGTAGGGAATATTCAGATGACATCCAGTACATTAAACCAATTTATAAAAGAAGGTATCTAGATTAGGATATCATAATTATACTAAATCTATATAAACAGTATATACTGGATCAATATGTATATTAACAGCTGTTCGAAAAAAAGTATAACATTGACAGAACTATAAGAAATGTAGATTTGCCTTGTATATTTCTGATTGTGACAAGGGGTTTTATTGCTGAACACACCTATTGGGGGCACTCATTTTGAAGGATGCAACGTTAAGGGGCATTGGCTGTCTAACAAGTGCTTGGAAAAGAGGGCCAAGCATAATGAAGAAGTGGCAATATGTATAATCAAGTGAAAATGGCATGTCAATCACATAACCTAACGTGGGCCCTCATTACATGTGTGCTGTTGTTTTTTTAAATGCTGTTGCAAACACATATTTGCTTAGGGATCGGAATCATAAGTTTCACAGACTGTCTTCGTCTAATGTGTAATTCATTAAACTCATTACAATATATGTGCAAAAGTCAAATTTAGATTAACACAAGTGATCAATAGGTAAAAGCTGTTATCACAAAAGCACTCAAGAAGGGTACAAATTCTAATAAAAGCCTTTAGAGGAGATGATATAAGTGTGCTCAAGATGGGATTAATAAACCACATTAACTAAGAAAACTGGGAAGTGCATAGGTTCTAAAAGCAGTGGGCATTTTTGTATGACAGAGGCACGAATGGGTAAACCACAAGTGCCCCTACCACACAGCCCGAACCACAAATGCATCTTAACCACGCATTCCTTTATCACGCATGCCTATATCACTCATTTTCGTTGCAAATGCATAAATGGCAAGGGGGTATGCATGGCTACGTTTGCCACTACTCGGACTCCCCACCCTACGCCCTAAAATTGGAACCCCCTACCTCATCCCCCCGCACTGGGGCCTGAAACCTGTTCCGCGCTTAAAGCGACCCCTTCCCTTCACCTGCCACAAGGCCAAAAACCATGCCCCTTACCATATACTACCCTGACCATCACACCCATGCTCTGCCCCTAAAAGTACCCCAACCCCTTTCACTTCCCTGAGGCATAACACCCTTCCCCAGTTAAATTAACTACTCAGAGCCCCCCCACCCTGAGCCCTAAAACTGCCACCCTCTCCTAAAAACTCCCTCATACCCAGTCCTAAAAACTACCCGACCCCTGCCCATAGCCCTAAAATCCTTCCCCTTTCCAAAACTACCCCAACCCCTTCCACTGCCCCAAGGCCTAAACCCCCACCCTTAATTAAAAATGTTACCCTGATGCCCCCGCACTGAGCCCTCAAAACTCCCCCCCAATCCACCCCTAAAAACTACCTCACCCAATCCTGGCCCCAGGCCCATATACCTGTCCGTGTCTGTAGCTTCCTGTTAAGACTCTTTCCCATCCATCCTGAACACTAGAGCGCTATCTACCTTAAACAAGCACATGCATGGTTAAGGCAGATGCGTTGCTCAGGCAAGCTTGGTTACGCTTGTGGTGTTCTGGAACGCGTGGGTCTGGCTGCGTTGTTTCAACCATTCCCCAGTGGGCATGTATTTTAAAAAACATGGAGTGAAGTCACGTGATGACTAAAGTGCATACAAAAAATAATTTTGGATGGTCATGTTTTGAAAGATTCAGTAATAAATAGACAATTCTTAAAAAAGGAGCATTGGTGGCAACCATTAGTATGAGACTTGTAGGTATTACGTAAATAAGGACATTGCTTACTTAGCTGAAATGGGATTTGTCTTTCCAGGCTGTGCCTAGCCAGTCTTATTAAGTTCTATAAAGAGTTTTTGTAGTAGGCTACCATATTTGCCAAATTTCACCAGGTCGCATGGTTCCATCATTGTGAAGACAAAATTAATGGTCTCTTCACCGGTTTGTATTCTGTAGTGTAGGAAAGAGCCCTTTTTTGCATAGTTACCCCCTAAATTTTTGCCAGATAACTGATTATAACTTGACTGAGTGTGCCCTGGGTCCCTGTCAATCAGGTTCCCAGGGCCTCTGTTCTTTCCCAAAACTGTACCTTTGTCTCCACAATTGCTAATCTCAGGCCACATGTACGTCTCTTGTAAAAGGTACCCTGGCACTAAAGGACCTTGTGACCAAAAAAGGTCTCTGAGGGCTGCAGCATGTATTATGCTACCCTCCAAAACCCCTCACCTCAACACCCACACACTGCCAATGCTGGCTGCGTGTTTTGGTGCAGAATAAAGTGAAGAGTCACCATGGCACACATTCCTATGTGCCATTCCCGCCAACCCTGCCTGTGGATTGTGTAAATCACCCGTCTAGCAGGCCTCACAGCCCGAAGGCAGGGGTCCAAATCAAAGGTGATGGCATAGCTGCAGGAGCAATATAGATTCTCTGTCTTGGATTGGATAATGAGGGCACTAGGAACAGGGATGTACCCAAAGGAAGGGGGCACCCAAAGGGTATAGTCACCCTAGGGGACAGTAGACATTGGCTACTGCCCCCGACCTGAGTAACACCCTTAAATTTAGTATTGAAGGGCTCCCCTGAACATTGTTCCTCAGATTCAATGGATCAAACAAAAAGACAGAAGAAGACAGAAGAAGACCACCACCGGACCAGGAGCTAAACCGCTACAGACAGAACTCAGCAAGAACCCCACCACCTGTAGCTGGCTCAACATCTGATCTGCTGTGCTTCCAGAAACACTGCAAGGCCTTCATAAAACCCCAGAGACCTCCCAGCCTTCAATCAATTTCCAAGTACCTCCCTTTGGACTAGAGGCTCTAGTCCCCGGCGCCCACTGGCACACAAACTGTAGTAACAGAGGACCAACACTTATGTCAACACGACTCAATACTGCAAAAGAAACCCAAACCTGCAGCAAAAGAGGACCGACACTTGTGTTGGCATGAATCTGCCCTGTCAGAAGAAAGCACTGCAACTGGGTGGTCTCCAGGACTCAAAGAGATCCTCTTGGCTCAGCAACTAAAGCTGGTCACAGATCCATTCCCTAGAGCCTGTACCCTCCTGCAAGTGGCCCTGTAAGCCTCCTTCTGTCCTACCTACTTAACCGCGGCCTCTCTGAGATGACCCAACCTCGGCAGAACTCCTCCATCCCCTGCGCATCCTCATCCACACAACTGCGACTGCTGGGTTGGTAGTGTCTTCCTTCGGTCTACAGGGACCTGCTGACAGCGACCTCAATGGTACCAGAGTTGGCAGTCTACTGAATCTCCTTCACCTCCATTGCTTTCCGCTGACCACAAGAGTGACCATCATTGCTGGTATTGACTGCCCCGGTGTAGATACTGAACTCCGCACCTCTACAGGTGCCTCCAGTCTCTATTGATTATCCTTGGACTTGAGGAACCCTGCACCCGGCTGCCTCAGTAAAGCAATATTTCTCTACAAACATTGGCCTGAAGTCAGTCTTTGAGTGAGTGGAACTGTATGAATATGTACACCAAATGCACTCATACTGCCCTCTGATAAGCCTAACTGCTCAGACCAGATACCACTAAATTGAGAGTAAGATAATATCTACTTTAATCTCTGCCATACCTTTGTGGACTCCCTTGACTCTGTGCATACTGTCATGTCTCACATATGCCTCAGCCCCCAAGGATTACCAGGACACAGGTATGGTCTTCAGTTTCTTTCTTCTTCCTATTGGTCTTGTGTGCTCGCAGGCACATCCTACTTCCTCCCTGCTCACCTGGCACTCCCTAGCCCCTTCCTAGGGGGGAACTGATGTCCAGTGGCTGGCCCCTCTCTTCACTCTGGTGCAGGGTCCTAAGGCTCTCTGCACAACATCTCAATATCTCCCCCTTTTGTGGAAAGAAAAAAAGAAGAAAAAAAAGGAGAGAGAGACAGGGAGAGAAAGAGAGAGAGAGAGAGAGAGAAAGAGAGAGAGAGAGAGAGAGAGAGAGAGAGAGAGAGAGAGAGAGAGAAAGAGAGAGAGAGATAGAGAGAAAAGAATACATTGGCAGGTCAGAAGACAGAAAGCACCGTCATCATTGTCCTGCTATATTCTGATCGGCCTTGTTTGCTTTGTTACTGGTGATGTGGCTACCTCTATCACTATATTTATTTGATTAGTCTCTTTGGCTTTCTGCTCACTCTCTTTGGGCAGGACATTTCAGCTCCTTCATTCAGTATCCCTTCAACATGGTCCCGTCTGTCACAAGTTTGTTGTCCCTTCCTTGCTTCCTCTTTGGGGGGTTTTGGGCAGCTCTTAGGAACTGCCTCTCCTTCTTCCTCATCTGATGTCTTTAGTTCCTTGAAGTGTGACCTGCTTTTGGTGATCCTGTAGGGACCTGCTTTCACTGTTTTCATGGTCCCTTAGACATTTGTTAATGTTAGTGGTTCAATGGAGACAATGCTGTTTGACTTCCTTGCTTGTCGTTGACGCACCAGCACTTGCTTCAACTTTGATGGCGTGGCATATCACCGTGCACCTGATTATTGTTTAATTTTTTTCTTAGCCTCTTGATCTCGTGCGACAATGGTGTTGAGCTCTGGTGGTGCTTTTGCCTCCAGCCTGGGAAATCTCGTCCTGCTTATTCTTCCCAACACCAGTTCTAATGGGCATCGTCCTGTGGAACTGTGTGGGGTGTTGCGTACTCTTAATATTTTGCAAAGTGCCTGACCCATTGACATCTTCACCAGGTTGGTCCATTGGACTGCTTTCTTGATGTTTCCCATGAGTCGTTGTACCATGCCATTTGCTTATGGCCAAATAGGTGTTACCTTCCTGTGGTGGATGCACAGGTAAGCCATAAATCTGCAAAACTCCACTCGTGAGAATGGTGGCCCATTGTCTGTCTTCATTATTTGTGGGGAGCCCCATGCTGCAAATATGCCATCAAATATCAGCAACATTGCTCTGGCTGATGTTGATGACATGTCGTACGATGGGGAATCTGGAGTATTCATCAATTACTACTCGCAATTAGTTGCCCATGTCCAGTGGCCCATAGAAATCAGCTGCCAATGTTGACCACACTACCCCGGGGAGGTCAGATATGTGTAGTTGTTCTGGCTTTGCTGGCCTCCCAGTTGCTTGGCATAGGTGACAGTTCATTATTGTGTCTTTCATTACTCGATCAACGCCTGAGAACCATGCTTTTTCCCTTAGCATCTTCGTTGTTGCTATTATGCCTCTGTGGAACTCATGCGCCAAATTCACCATTTGACACCTCAGCAGTTTTGTTATTACTATCATCGTTCCTCTTAGTAGAACTCCTTTTTCAGTTTCCGATAGCTCTTCTTGTATGTATTTGAATGGGATGTATGACGGTACGACGCGTACCGTCACAACGTGTGCTTTTACAACGTGTCTTTAACAACGCAAGTCGTTACAATGACTTGCGTTGGGGGGCGCTGATAGTGAATAGTATAATTTACTATTCTAACACCAGTCCCCGTGGATACTAGGGAAGGTGTTGGAATAGTAAATATTCTATTCTTTATCCTCTAGCGCCCTCCAGCGCAAGTCGTGATTACGACTTGCGTTGTAACGGACGCGTTGTAAAAGTACTGCGGAGTAAAATCCGCATCGAAAAGGATGTTCCCCATTTAAATGCTAGCATTTCTTCCTTTCTTACTCTTTCTCCCATAGGACTGCTGTTGTTTACGGGTCTTGAGGTTACGTGGTTTTCATTTTGTGTTGCCTCACTCAGGCAGCACGGCGGACGTGGTGAACACGATGTTTTTGCCTTTTCTGCTGCTACATGTCTCTCTCATTAAAAAGTAACTCTTGCCCATGTTTACGAAACCGATGTCAGGGTTTGCCGAGTCTGTAAATTCATGTCTAGACTGATTAATCCATGTCTTACACCACTGTTCGGGTCCCACCATTCTTCTTGACTTTATCTTGTTTAACTGACCTTCGCTATTCTCTTTGTGTGTTCTCTTGTTACGTAAACTATCTTTTGAAGCATTCAAACATGTTCTACCACCTGCAAATTGAATTACGGGCATTAGTGTTGATTAACTTGAGGGGAGGAGAGCACACAGGGTCTGAAAGAAGGGTGTGTTTTAGACATTCGATAGCTTGTTTTCAAACTATTCCTATTTGTCAGTTTTGTATGTTTTGGAAATTGTCATTGCTTGTGAACTATAATAGACTGTGCGCCACGGAATTAAGTGGCAGTCTCCTGAGAACCTACCATTGGTGTACTTACAGGACAACTGTGCTTAGCTGCAGCTAATAAATCTGCTTTTCTACGCCTAACAGAGTGTCTCGTGTCTCTGTCTGCCAAGGCAGGTGAACCCGGAGATCTTAGGCGTGCCCTGCACCACCTGGCCCATAAGGTCAGGTTCTCCAGTCTCCATCTTTGCTGTTGTGTTGATGTTGTGACTGCTTGTAGTGTGGCATCGCTTGTTGTCTCTCACTCCATCTCTTTACTTATTATTGGAGCAGAAGTGTTTTGTCTAAACACAAAGTTTAGGTACTCTTCTGACATGGATGTGTTTTCTGGTGCCTGCGATAGAGGATGCCATGACATGTAGTCAGCTGGGTTGTGTTCTTTTCCAGGTATGAGCACTATCTTGAAGTCATAATCCATTAGTCTTATTCCGCACCTCTCAATGCCTGGTGGAATGTTTGCTTTGGATTTTCTATATATTGTTACTAGTGCTTGGTGGTCAGTTACAACGGTGAACTGTTTTCCATGTATAAACATGTGGTAGTGTTTACATGGCCATACTACTGCTAAGCTTTCCTTCTCTGGTTGAGAGCATGCCATTTCTATCACCAATAGGCTCTTGCATGCATACACAACAACTTGTCTGGGCGAGTCTCTTATGGGCGTGTGTTGCACTAGAATTAAACCTAGCCCTACGGGGCTGGCGTCAAAATTGAGCTCGGTGAATAGCAACGGGTTGAAGTATGCAAGGTGATCTACTGCTGTGACTGCGTGCCTGATGGCCTCAAACGCCCTGTTGCATTCAACGATCCAGAGAAATTTGCGGCCCTGTTTTGTTAGTTCTCAAAGTGGAGTGCTCACAGTGGCAAAGTGCTTAGTGTATCGAACGCAGTAGCTTGCTAGTCCAAAGAATGACCTCAAGTCTGCTACATCTGCCGGAGGTCTTGTTTTTTTTAGTGTTTCCATTTGGTTGGGATCTGGCCTCATTCCTTTTTTTGAAAAGATGTGCCCAAAGAATGCTAGTTTTGCCTTCCACAGCTCACATTTGTCCTCATTTAAAGTCAGGCCGGCTTGTTCCAATTGGCTCCAGACCTCTCATAGGTCTTTGTCGTGCTCCTCATCTGATTGCTCGAAAACCGGGTTAGGCTCCTGACGTTGCGTTTCTTTGGCAGGCGGGCCAGGGTGTACTCCTAGCTCTTTTCTTCTCCCTGTGAACGGGGTAGGCTCCCAACGCTGTGTTAAATTAGCATGCAGACCAGGGTGGGCTCCTAGCTCTGTTTTGCTCTGCACGTCTTGGGGAACACAGACACATGCGCCTGGTGGCGATTTTGATCCCACATTCGTGTTGCCAATGTCGTGTCTCACATATGCCTCAGCCCCCAAGGATTACCAGGACACAGGCATGGTCTTTAGTTTCTTTTGTTCTTCCTTGTGTTCTTGTGTGCTCGCAGGCACATCCTACTTCCTCCCAGATCACCTGACACTCCCTAGCCCCTTCCCTGACCAGAACTGGTGTCCGGTGGCTGGTCCCTCCCTTCACTCTGGTGCAGGGTCCTAGTGCCCTGTGCACCACATCACGATACACACTGTACCTCGTTTTGGAATAGTATATGCAGAGCCAGCTTCCTACATCTAGGTTAAAAAAGGTGGTTTTAAAAGAGTGCACCTGGAGTGCAGCAGGGATGGGTAGAAACACAATAGGTGATAAATCCGTTTTATAGCCACAATGCTTACAGGTAACTATCATGGAAATGGAGTGCCATTTTGGGTTAATTTCTTTGATCTGCATGCACATCAACTTAGCAACCATGATTTGTTCAAGGCAGGGCTTTCCAATTGAACACTGAAGATATGGTTCTGGTCTCAGACAGAACGAATACTTATTACCATATAATGCAGCCACCGAGCTTCGAGGACCGCTGTGCTCTTCAACTTGGCTATCACAAGTTTCACAGTAAGTGTGGACATGTATCCCGGTGAGGCACACGAGTGCAAGGTCATCCTCTCGTCCCCGGGTGCAAAATAAACCAAGTTTATGAAACACTCATGAGTTTGACTGCGTCCGAACAACACCCTCAAGTGTTATGGGAGGAAGTACATTGAATGCAAAAACCATTACCCTTAAATCTGCTTGTTGCAGTGTAATCACATGGGAAGGAAAACTGGAGGAAACAGGTTTAAGCACGGAAATAGCTAAAGGCAAACAAGAGCAGATGGGTGACCAGGTGGTCAGGAGATGAGGAGGGGGAGTAAGGAATGTTTATGGCGGCAATAAGCAATCATTTGATAACATCTGAGACCAGGTGTATCGGCAGCTGATGCCCCTCAGCACGTACATCAGATTGACCATGTCAGAGAGGTCAGCTAAAGTTAAGGACACAGGCTGGGTGAAAAGGCGAACTTCAGAGAGTACAATGAATACGATAGAAACGAAATGGACGTGACAGTCAAAGTGGCTGCCGCTTATGCTAACACAGAATTTAAAATTTTCCACATGACATTGCTTCAATTTTTTCCCAAGTAAATTTTGTCAAACCAGCACATGGAAATGTCTGTAAAATAACGTACATATTTATTTTTGGGTACAAAGAACCGAAAGCATCTTATTATTCCCCATTTTAAGGGGCACAAGTTGTGATAGTAAATAATTGTCATACTTTTTATAATTTCAATCCCTGGGGAATCGTATTTGAAGCGGTTCGCATTTATCAAATTTATCGCAGCCGTGCCACACTTGTTCACAAGTATATGCAATCTATTCTTTAAAAAATATGGAAATAGCTGTAGTAATTTCCGCAGAGTAGATATGTGTGGAAAATGAGGCAGTGTGGCTCAGTTCTACAGTTTAAGGCTCTTTTACTGTTGGAGACTTTAGGCAGCAGACATGTGTTTTTCAATCTCCATAAGCATTTTTCTGGTGACTTTTATGACTTCAAAATCTTTTGGTTAAGAACTATGTGAACGAGGAAAGAAAAACTATTTGGAATTTAATGTGTATGTAATTGAGTATGGTTTATCACTTGCAGCTTCGAGGCTTGTGATATATTTTTCTTTTTAGTTAAAAAGGGTTATTGAAAGTTCCCCTCCTCGAGCTCGCCTCTGGCTTACTTGCTTTTATTCTTTGCTTTCTTATCCCTCTTTAAACAGAGGATTGTGGGGCTCTGTGATCCTACCTCTTTCATCAAAATGTTTTGACCTTCAGAAACGAGAGATGTGGGCTGATTGCATGTGAATGCAGCTCTAGTTATCTGCAGGAGCTGCTGTGTGAATTTTAGACTTAAATGAAACGTCCAACATGTTTTAGTCAGCAATGAAAAACGAATTCCAAATATTTACAGTAAAACACCATTTCTAACTTTTTGACTGAGAAACTATTATAGTTAATTTGAGCTAGTGACATTGAATAACAACCACAGCCGTCAATGTAGCTGTGTTGATAACACCGGTATCAGGGTTAGCGTTTGGTCCTAAGTGGAATAAAAATTGGTGCCCCATATGACGTAAGTGCCACCTCTCCAAAGCGTAACCTTTTCAAATCCCCTGTATGCCGCCCAAAGGTAGCTGAAGATTCAATTGATGGTTAATACAACTGTATGCTTCACATCATGGATTTCCATTGGGTGCTGTTTTCTAGCTTTAAGAAGGGTACTCACTTGATTTGAACAGATATGTAAAGTAAATGCCTTGGGACATATTTGTCAAGGGTTTTGTGCCGCCCTTACGCCACTCAAGGGAGTGAAGGGCAATGCAAAACTTATAATGGGATTTACCAAACCAGGCACACCCACCATGCTTCGCCCTGTGCGGCTTGTTAAATCTGAAGTAATGCAAGATGGCGCAAGTCCCTGCTGTGTGTTGCTCTGCCCCAAGGAGGCATTCCATGGGTGGAACATTGGTGTTCCCACGCATCCACTGATGGATTTAGAAGCATTCCCAGCTTTACCAACACTATGAGACCTGGGAATGTGTCAGAATGCTGCACTTTCCCAAAGCAGGCTTAATAAGGAGAAATATTTTTATTTGTCCTTGTTTTTTCCTCTTTCTTTGTGTGTTGCATCTTATAGTACACATAGAAGGAGGAGAAAGTCTTAGAGAATTGCTATTCTGCATGCAGGTATCCATTCCTGCACAAAAAAAATCCTGCCTGTCATGCAGCACCCTTGCACCATGGTTCAAGGGTGCGTGCGTCGGCGATAGGCAGCAGTTTGTGTGCCAGCGCAGGCAGAATGCAGGAATACGCCATATTTTGATAGATATGGCGTATTCCTGCACTCTCCCTTTCTTGTAGCGCAGTAAATCAGTACAGCATGGTGTCTTAGCTGCATTGAGTTGTGTGAAATATAATTATAAATATGGCACCTAGTGTGCCCAGGACCTTCTGTAAAAGGCATTTGATAAAGAAATGAAATGAAATGAAAATTATATTTATATAGCGCACAGACTACCCTGAGGCCTCGCACCACTGGTGTCTGAATCAGAGAAGAACAGGTTGGCGTGCTAGCTAGATCTGGATTTCTCATGCCCAACCACATAACAAAAAACAAATGCCCACACTCTCTTTATTTGTAATACAGTTATTATATAGACCAAATAGAAAGATTCATTAAATCTGGTCCGGTACTTTTATTTATACCTTTCACTTATGTTTTTTGTAGCAAAACTTTTTTTTGAAGTTTACTTTTTGGCAAAAAAGGGGGAATACATATACATGAACCACATAAATCACTTTGTTACACATATGAAACTATTACATATTGGACAAGGCAAACATTACGAAAATTACAAATAAAGCAAAAGACATCCAAGTAACAATAGACATTGAAATTTCTGTTTTCAATATTTCAAAATCAATTCTTATTCATAAATCATACAAAGCAACGTCAAGTAACAAGAGCAATGAAACATATGTCTATTTTTCTATAACACTTGATGTAATGTTTTAGCTCTTGTAGTTGTGCCGACGCGTTTCAGGCTCTTGTGTGGCCTTATGCCCCAGAAATGGCAGTGCTCTATATGGCACAGTATGAAACAAAATTTGTGGATAGTAATAACCCATATATTGGAAACATCATTCAGTGGTTGCGTTATATAGATGACGTCTGGCTCCTGTGGCAGGGGGGCCAGACCGATCTATTGGCGTTCCACGGTTGGATTAATGCTAGACATATTGACATCAAGTTCTCTATGGAAGCAAGCACGACCAAAATTACATTTCTGGACGTGGAAATGACCTGTGCTCAGGGTGTCTTGAAAGCCTCGTTATACAAAAAAGCAACTGATAAAAACACTATCCTGCACCACAGAAGCCACCATCCTAGAAATCTAAAAGCAAATTTGCCCTATGGGCAGATGCTGCGAATACGCAGAAATTGTACGGAGATAAGTGGATAGGACAATCATGCCCAGACATTTTGTGAGGAGATGAAACACAGGGGCTATCCGAAGAAACTTTTGAAGCATTCTTACAAAAGAGCCCGTTTCACGCCACGCGAGTGTCTTTTACAAACCAGAGAGAAGAAAGAGCTAGACCGCTTGGTATGTGTGACCACGTTCGGACCTGACATGCATAAGATGAGAAAAGCAGTGCTAAAGAATTGGCACCTTTTGGAAGGGTTGGAATGTCCTTTTCCCCGTCCAATTTTTGCATATAAAAAGAATCAAAGAATAGGGCAGCAAATCGTGAGAGCAGATCTTGTAAAATCAAAATCTAAACACGATCTTTTGTCACTTTGGAATATGAAACCGGTGGATGGCCACCATAGATGCGGCAATTGTGTCGCATGTCCAAATACAATTGAAGGGAATGAATTCCAACACCAGGATGTTAAGTGGAAACACTCTGGCATCTCTAATTCCAGGACAAAAAAATGTAATATACGTAATAATCTGTCCGTGTAAAAAGATCTACATTGGAAAAACAAACCAACAGGTTAATTTGCGTACAAGCCATCACAGGTAACGGATCAAAAAGAAAGTATTAACTGCCCCCATGGTTGAGCACTTCGTTGAAAAATCCCACAATGAGAACGATTTTAAATTGTCAGTCCTTTTCACGATGAAGAATGTACAGCGCCCTTCTGATGTCGACAAGGTGTTGTTACAGAAAGAAGCATACCTTATTCTCAAATTTAACAGTACACTAACTGGCCTTAATAGCATGTCAGAGTTGTCTAGAGTATGAGGAATCCCTCCAAAAAATAAGCTGCAAGTAGAGTGACAGCATCACACTTATGCGATTGATGCCAAAAATAGAACAACGGCACTTATTAAGCTGACACACATAAATAAACAGCCTGGCCTAAGATATAAACATACCTCAGTAGTACCTGTCATTGAGAGTAAGAACCAATACAACAATAGCATCCACTAAGCGGACTAACAAATATACACCATTCATGAGAACGCTTTCCATTTATAGTATGGATTGTAATGAATATTCAGGGAGTTGGTTAATAACCATGAAGTATGCCATAGATCATAAAGAGGTGACAGTTTCTTGAGTGTACCCACACGAACTTCATTGGCAAATGAAGAAGTTGGCCTGTAATCACGAATTGTGCTCCAATCCCTTCGCAAAATATTCGAAAATAGAGTGGAGGTGTTACTACGACCCAAACTACGTTTCCCATAATGCTACCACGAGGTATGCCATAGATCATGAAGAAGTTACAACCCCTTGATCAAACCCACACGAACTTTAATGGCAATTGAAGTAGTTGGCCCACAATCACGAATCGTGCTCCAATCCCTTCGCCCAATAATCGAAAATTGAACGTGGGTAGGTTTCATTATGATTCCCACAATGCAACGCAGTGGAACCCGGGCTTCTTATGCAACCAAAGATGGCCACTGTAGTAAAATAAGTGAGTCAGAGGGAGCCTGAGACGGGTTGGTGCCAGTACACACATTAAGGAATGCATTGGGATAATTCACCCTCGATTATATTTTATGTTTATACCTCACGGCCATAAAAAACGTGTCATTGACAGCGCGCACTTATTTTGTAATTATGCAGAGTGCACGATAAAAGTCCTTTGGAGACACGGTCCTGAGAGAAGCTCGAAAGGGGGAGAGGAGCCCCATGTTCATTCGTAGAACAGGTACACCGGTCTTCTTGAATACTAAATGCAGAATACTAAATGTAAAGTATTGCTTTTTGGAGCGTATTTAGTGTGGAAAGGCTCTAATTAGTTTCTTATTTGGATAGGTCCCTGTTCGACCCATTGTTATCTGCCAAGGTGTGGGAACAGTTACTCCCCATCTAAAACAGGCCACACAAGAGGTACGTGACACTTTTTGGTCTATGGTAAAACTTTCAGTGATTTCACATTGTAGCCAGGCAGTAAAATATTGTGTACGCATTTTTGTTTTAAATAGGCTTATTAAAATAGCGGCCACGCCTTCATCCTCTCCCTCCAGCGGCGCCGGTTGGTGCACACGGAGGTATGTACTTTGCAGACATAAGAATTTGAACACCATGAGATATTGTGCTTAACTTGTACTTTGACATAGTTTGCACTTTATTTTTAGAAACAAAGGTGCATTGTCAGAGGCCCACTAAAATAGTGCGCTCCCAGTAAGACACATGAAAATATACCCCGCCTGATCAGAAACATACAGGTACATTTTTGATGAATCCATAAATAATAAATGGTAGACATGAGGCGTACAGGTTGTCAATAAAACGTTATTGTTTTCTTGCATCCTATACAGACAAATAACAAAGCCCTGATGAGGGTTTGGGGACTGGTTACCCGAACCTGAAACGCGTCGGCACAACTACAAGAGCTAAAACATTACATCAAGTGTTATAGAAAAATAGACATATGTTTCATTGCTCTTGTCACTTGACGTTGCTTTGTATGATTTATGAATAAGAATTGATTTTGAAATATTGAAAAACGGAAATTTCAATGTCTATTGTTACTTGGATGTCTTTTGCTTTATTTGTAATTTTCGTAATGCTTGCCTTGTTCAATATGTAATAGTTTCATATGTGTAAATAAATGATTTATGTGGTTCATGTATATGTATTCCCCCTTTTTTTGCCAAAAAGTAAACTTCAAAAAAAAGTTTTAATACAAAAAACATAAGTGAAAGGTATAAATAAATGTACCGGAGCAGATGTAATGAATCTTTCTATTTGGTCTATATAATAACTGTATTACAAATAAAGAGAGTGTGGGCATTTGTTTTTTGTTATGATAATTATAATGGTCCAGCCCGCTCTCAGTCCCGACTAAGGACCTAACTCCTTCGTGCAAACAACCACATAATTCGGCATCTTTTGAGTGTGCTTTCACTGATTGATAGTCTCAACAACAAGGGCATGGGGAAAAAAATCTAGGTAGAGAGCCATTTTATCCTGCTTAGTATGTAGAATATGTGGTGTTAGTTCTTTGACTGGCAACTTCACAAAATGTTTTTGAAAAACTGACACGAATTATAATATGAAAAACCTGCAAACATTTCTGCTTTTTAAAGGGTGGGGGCTGAATCAGCAGCCCATTGGGCTTCTAAATGGCACTGCCAGAGCTTCTCTGCAGAGAATTACATATCCTAAATAGAACAGTACCAGAACTTCACTGCAGGGCCCCTATTTATCTATGGGAACTTCTAGGCACGTTTGCTATAATTTAAAAAAACAATGTTGATAGCTATTTGCAGGGTCATCAATTAAACCAATATTTGAATGAGAAGGTAGTTTGGAATCCTCTGGTGCACTTCTGAGCAGGTGTGATTGATATTATCATTGTGGAATTCACAAGGTAGTGTCAGTGCAAGCTTTCCTAAAACCAAGAAGCTGCAGATCACAAGTAGAAGTGCACATTCATACAGGAACAGAGCAGGCATAGCATTGGCAAACAGAAACAAACTTCTTTCTCAAACCACTAACAAGTACAACACATACATTAGCACAGCAAACTTCTCTCTCTCTCACAGCATTTTGAGCACGGCAATACTTCAAACAAAACAGAAAAAAATGAAGGCAGTAGCAGAGTATGAGTAAGTCCTTGTTGGATATATGTAAGTCAGTTGTAAATCGAAGTGAGAGAACCCCTTTCAGAGGGTCATGTGGAAGACAGGAGCTTCTGGGTCCAAACGTGGGGTTGTGACATTTTACTCCTGATGTCCCAGATCCTGACTAACTGTGCCAAGTACTACCCCTTCAGCACCCCCTTCTCTGTGGTCAAGCAGCCAAAGGCTCTTTTGAGAAATGTAGGAACAAGGTATGCAAGGGCTTATAACTCGAAACACTCAGTGACCCTAATAAGATGATTGTCAATCCCAAAACTGATCTTTAGTGTAAAAATTAATATTTATATACATGCTAAATGCAGCACACTAAATAATACACACTCAGTCTCTAAAGAATAGCGTGCTTAAGCTAATCAGGGAAGTGCTCCTCAAAGAAGGTCCAAATGTTCCTCTCCCTCATTTAGCAAGCTATACACGGCATCTCTGGCAGATTTAAGAGGTGACCTCAGGTGCTGCCCGCACTGACGGTGTGCATCAAAGTCTGGCTTGGACCTTGACAGTTTTGAGCTCTACAAGCGGTAAACTGCAGGGGCCTGCAGCGCTACTTCCACCTTAACCTCACTGTGGCCTAAAAAAGAGTCCAGGAGCCGGGGAACTTTTTGCACCCACACTCCACAATGAGCAGCTTGCACCACTGACTTCCCACAGTTGGTAGGGTTGGCACACTGAGGCTGTCATAGACAGCGACAGCTTCTCGGTGCACGTTTTCTTTTCTTCATGGTTCCTGTTGGTATGTCGGTGATAAAATGTAGATGGCTTTTGGACTTGTTTCCGAGTTCCTCTGCTGGTCACAGGGATTCATACTATATGGTGATGGCCCAGATGGTCCCAGTGGACAATTTCATTAATAAAAACGAATTTTGTAGCGCACACTGCATCGCATTTTGCGATGCTGGGCGCGCTAGGAAATTCATTTTATTTATTAAATTGTTTACTTACCTCAAATTATCCATATTCTGGTTTTTAGCATCTGCCACCTTGCCCCTCCCCCGCCTCACCGTAACTCCCTCCACGGGCTGCGGCCGAGCAAGAAGTCTTTGTACTCTTCCCTCTCCTGATGAGACACTGCTGTTCAATAAAGTATGGGGCTCATGCCCTAAGATTTATAGTCCAAATCCAGACTTATATGTGATTTAGGGACTGTCCTTTGAAATTCGTGTTGGGGGTGATAACTCCTTTGAAGTTTCTCTTTCCTTTACAATGCTGTTTGTCAAAGAGACTGTCTGCCACTTCAATAATGTCTCCAATTCAGAGTGAGCCACAGTACTGGCCAAGAGAGTAATCATGGATCACACCTGGCTGTCAGCCTCCACTTAAATATGACCCATAAAGTTCCAAAGAACAAAGCCTTCCTTTTTATCAAGGTTCTCTCGTAGCACCAACCAGGGCAAGTTCTAAATCAGATATCCTGGAACAATGCCCTGGGCGGAAACAAAATTTGGTGATTGTTGTGGGGATAAGGTTGTCGTTGGGTGTGACAACAGGAGGTGTGAGGAAGATGGGAAGAGTGCAGGGTGTTGATGGGGTGCTAACAATTACACTGAGGTACGTTGAGGGCTGATAACAAATTCTTTACCTGGACCTGATTGAGACCAAGTGGGATAGACAAGCTACTGTTTGCATGCCACTAAGTCAAGCAGCTCCCTGCTGCACCCTCATAATATTTGGTGCCCTGGGACGGGCCCAGCTCACACATTTATTTATTTATTATTATTTAATATGAAGTTTTATATAGCGCTAGCCAGACCCGGAGGTATTGGAGCGCTTCACAACCGTTCAAATGCAAAGGCCAAACAAACATTCACAGTAAGTACAGTGCAGATATCAGCACAAGTGTCAAGAGTCTCAAGACAATATCAGGTATACACTTTGCGTATTGGAGGGAAAGACAACAGTGTCAATACGTACTCGTAGTACCTTATCAGGATGACCGTACTCTGGGTATCCCACCCCCATCGGTGGATATTGTCAATAGCTCTTCTGTGTCTACTGCCCTTTTGCTTTGACTGGTCAAGGAAAAGGTTTTTGAGTTGCTCTTTGAATTTTGCGAAGGAGGAAATAGTTCTTATATGAGGGGGAATAGCGTTCCAGAGTTTGGGCACGTTTCCCGCGAAAGATTGGGCTGCGGGTTTTTGTTTGCGTGCTTTCAATGGGATGAGTAGTAGTGTGTTTGAGCTGCGGAGGGACCTGGTTTGTCCGGCTTTTTTTAGTTTAGAGGCCAAGTATTCGGGTTTGCCTGTGTGAAGGGCTTTGTGGATGAGGCAGGCTGTTCTGAAACTGGCACGCATTTCAACTGGGAGCCATTTTAGTTCTCTGAGTGCGGATGAGATATGGTCAAATTTCTTCACTCCTGTGACCATTCTAGCTGCTGCGTTTAGTGTTGTTTTAAGGGGGGCCAGGTGCACCTTTGCTGAGCCTGACAGTGTTGCGATCCCATGGTCTAATCTGGATAACACCAGTGATTGGGTAACTTGTTTAAGGTCCTTGGCTGGGATGAAAGGTTTTATTTTGTTCAATAGCTTTAAGTTCAGGAAGGGGCTCTTTGCCGAGGGTAGGCAGACAAAATATCGAAATTAAAATATCGACATACAATAATATCGATGTTTTAATTTCGACAGTATAGAATATCGATGTCCAAAATATCGACAGACAGAATATCGTTTTTTTAAGGTATGTATGTTACTAATATCGAATTTTACTAATATCGACATTTTTTTTAGTGTTATGTATTTTATTATGTTGTTTATATGTTTGTTAAACATGTTTTGTAATGTATGTTTGAAAATTTGTGAATTTGTTTACATTTTGCGTTTTAGTATCAGAGCGGGTTGTGGGTTTATAGGGGAATAGGGTGGGAAGTAATTTAATAATAATTAATTAATATATGTTTGTAAATATTTTTAATTAATAATTAATTGGTAATTTATTAATATTAATTAGTTAATTAATTAATATAATTGTGTACATATTTTAATTAATAATTAATTGGTAATTAATTAATATTAATTAGTTAATTACATTAATTAGAGTAATTTTTTTATATATATAATTTTTTGTTATTGTTAATTAATTGATTGGGAAAAAATAATATTAATTATTAAATTTAATTCATTACAGCTAAGGTGCTAATATATTTACTTTATTGTTATTGTTAATTAATAATTAATTGGTAATTAAATAATATTAATTAATTTTGGGTAAAGGAGTATTTTTAGGGTTCAGGGTCAGTTTTCAGTTTTTGGGTAAAGGGGTATTTTTAGGGTTCAGGGTCAGTTTTCAGTTTTTGGGTAAAGGGGTATTTTTTGGGTTCAGGGTCAGTTTTCAGTTTTTGGGTAAAGGGGTATTTTTAAGGTTCAGGGTCAGTTTCCAGTTTTTGGGTAAAGGGGTATTTTTAGGGTTCAGGGTCAGTTTTGGGTTTTTGGGTAAAGGGGTATTTTTAGGGTTCAGGGTCAGTTTTCAGTTTTTGGGTAAAGGGGTATTTTTAGGGTTCAGGGTCAGTTTTCAGTTTTTGGGTAAAGGGGTATTTTTAGGGTTCAGGGTCAGTTTTGGGTTTTTGGGTAAAGGGGTATTTTTAGGGTTCAGGGTCAGTTTTGGGTTTTTGGGGTACAGTCGTACAGGGTAAAAATAAAATAAATTTAAATTAAATCAATTAAATGAAATTAAAAAAAATAAAATTACATTAAATTATTACGTTTTTAATTTATTTTAAATGTATATGTATTAGTTTTAATTTTTTAATTATGTTTTAATATTTTTATTTAATATTTGTAAAATTATATGTATTTTAAAATTATTTTTACATTATTATTAATACATTTAAAAAACAATATTTTTAATTTCGATATTTTTGTACTACGATATTAATTTTTCGATATTTTTGTACTTACCTTTATGAAGATATGACTCCGATATTTTTGATTTCGATATTTTTGTGTCGATATTTTTGTATGTAGATATTCTGTCTGTCAATATTATGTCAGACATTCTTTGCCGAGATCTTAATGTGTTTGGTCATGTTCAGTTTCGGGTCTAAAGTGATGCCTAATGATTTTACAGAATCCGCCAGGGTGATGTTTCCGTCGAGTGTATCGATTGCAGATAACCATTCTGTGATTTGAGGGTTCTCCTCTTTATTTGAGATGAGGAGTATTTCAGTCTTGTCTTGATTGAGTTTTAGGTGGTTCCTTGATACCCAGTGTTGGTTTTCTCTGAGCATGTCATTGAGTCTCTGAATGTCGTCAATGGATGTGGTTTCCAGGTAGATCTGTGTGTCATCGGCATAAAGGTGAAGGCGGATTTTAGCTGTTCTGAGTAAGGTTGTGAGTGGTTCCATGTAAATGTTAAAAAGTTGAGGGGAGAGCACTGATCCTTGGGAGACTTCCTTGCTAACTTGATGTATGTCAGACGAGCAGTTTTGATTTTGATTCTTTGAGTGCGGTTGTGGAGGAAGGAGGAGAACCAAGGTAAGACCCCCTCATCTAGACCTGCCCTTTCTTGAAGAGCCTTAATGAGGAGGATGTGATCAACCATGTCAAAAGCTGCTGATAAATCTAGGAGGATGAGAAGGTAGCATTTGTCCGCATCCAATGATTTGTGCATGTCATCAATAACGTTGAGGATCAAGGCTTCTGTGCTACATCCCTTTCTAAAGCCCGATTGGTTGGTGTTGAGTAGGTTGATGCTATCCAGGTGTTGGGTAAGTTGCAAAATCACGCATCTTTCTATGGTTTTGGCTCGAAGAGTTAGGTTGGAGACTGGTCTGTACGTGTTCAGATTTATTTTATCTAGGTCTGGTTTTTTTTAGCAGTGGCGTGACTTGCCCCTCTTTGAGGCATTCCAGGATGATGCCGGATTGCAGTGAACTGTTAATGATCTTGCTCCACAGCGTGGCAAGGGAGAGTTTAAGCAGAGTTTAAGCTTTTTGGCCAATTGAGGCGGTAGAGGATCTAGAGCATGTGAGGTAGGCTTAGATGTGGAGATCAGGTTGACTATCTCATCTTCATGTATAGGGCTGAAAGATTTTCACGATTTTGAAGGAGGTTTGTATGGGGCGTCCTTGATCTCGGGCTGGGGGATCTTGCTGAGGGTATTGATGTTGATCTCAAGTGAAAGTTCAATCTTGTTGATTTTTTCCTCAAAGAACATTGCAAAGTTATCACATAATTCTTTGGAAGCTTGCATTGCGGAGGTAGAAGGCTTGGAGGTTTGTTGTCTAATGATGCTAAAGAGTTCTCTAGGCCTGTTTTTTTTGCGTTATCCAGTGCAATGCAAAACAATTAGGATTTTTCATTCTCAATGTGTTTTTTGTACTTCCCACAAGCTTCTTTGAGTTGTTCGCGGTGTGTGAGTGAGGGGTTGTGTCTCCATAGTCTCTCTGTAGCTCTTAGTTGTCTCCTTTCTGAGTTAATGTGGAGCTAAACCAAGATCTGGATGGAGTACTCCTGCTTTTTTTGTTATTTTAGAGGAGCTATTTGATCGAGGATGGGTGTCATCTTTGAGGTGTAGTGTGAGGTAAGTTCTGTTGTTGAAAGGCGATCAGAGAAGCTAGGGAGGAGTGCATGTATCTTTGCGTCTAGGTCTGTTAAAGGAATCTGAGTTAGATTTCGGGACCATTTGGGGGGGTCTAGCAAGGGGGGCTGGAGAAGAGTTTTTTGGTTGATGTGAAATAGGATGTTGTGATGGTCGGACCAGTCTACGGGGAGGACGTGGTCAGTCGTCACTGTGTCATTTTGAGCGATAATGGCATCCAAGGTTGCCCCATTCTTCTGCGTTTCTTCGAACAGAATTGAGTCAAATTGTTGTCCAGAAGAAGATTGTTGAGGGTCAGAATTAGTGGGTTGTTTGCCTCATTCCAGTGTACGTTGAGGTCACCGATAATTAGGTTACTTGCATCGCCGAGTGAGCAGTGGGCAATCATATCTGACAGGTGTTCCCCATAAAGTGGACGTGTTGCCTGGGGGATGGTATAGGAGATGGCAGAGAATTGTTCTATTGTCATTAGTCATGATATTGGCGGTGAGACATTTGATGGAGCTGTACTTGAAGGAGTCCTTTTCTGAGATGGCAATGGTATTCTTATGTATGATTGCTATGCCTCCGCCTCTTTGGCCATTCCTGTCCTTGTCATTTCTGTCCTTGTTGATGATAGTGAAGCCTGGGGGCACCAACATGTCTAAGATTGGTGTGGAGAATTTGTTTAGCCAAGTCTAAACGCAATGTCTATGTCATGCGAGAGGATGGTTTCCGCAAGTTCTGTTGCGTGTTTGACTGCTGATCTACAATTTATGAGCATGCATTTGGTAGTGCGTTCCCCTTTGGTGTGCTTCTTTGTGGGGGAGGCTCTGGGAATGGGAGTGAGGAGGGCCAGAGGTCTTGGAGAATTCGAGGAGCGGTGGTCTCTTCCGAAACCGGTGATCACTTGAATCTTGGCTGTAGGGGTATCTGTGAGGGGAGTGTTGTAGGTTAGGGATAGTTCCGTCGCCTCCTTAGAGGACATGACTGCTTTGGTTCTTCTAGGTCTCTGACTTCTATGTTCAAGGTCAGTTTTTCTGGGTCTTTGTGTCAGGATCACATGTGAGTGGGGGTTCCCTATGTCTCTGCGTTTGATATTCAGTATCAGCTTCTCTGGATCTTTGTGACAGTGATGCATGGTTGGTTGGGGGTTCACTGGGTCTCTGGATTTGATACTTAATATTGGTTTCTTTCTGTCTATGTTTCAAGCTCACCAAGGTGGGTGGCAGCTCATTTAGGTGCAGTGATTTTTTCGATCCTGGGTGAGGGAAGCTAGTCGAAGTTTGAGGCGGAGGCAATCTAGTCTTACTTTGGTAAAAATTTTGCTCAGGGCCAGGGTTATCAGTTCTAGTTGGCTTTCCAAGTTAACTGAGAATAGGTTAGAGGCCGCTTGGGCAGTAGTGTCTCGGGAGGGGGAGGTTTGGTCAGGTGTGTCCGGGAGGAGGATGGGCCCATCTGTGTTGAGGGGCCTATTGATGTAGGAGGTGACCCTTATAGGGATCATAAGTACGGGGAGCAGTTGGTCGGGTTAGGCTTTCGTCATCCTGTTGTTCACAGCATGAATGGAGTGGCTAGGGGACTGTGTATGCATTTGGGAGTCGTTCCTGGTTTGTAGGTTGGGTAGATCGGGAGGAGGAGGGTATGACTCAGCGGGAGGTAGTAGCTCTTGGGTCGAGGGAGCACGAGTGAGGGTGATGGCTCGTGAAGGGAGGGAGGTTGTTCTGGTAGATGGTGAGGATAAGGATGATCGTTTCTCCAAATCTGGTTGGTTGGTTAGAGGTATGGAGTAGGGCAAGAGGGGACGTGGCGTGTGATATGGGGCAATCTTCAGTGAGGAGAAGAGAGAGTCAAAGTTTTCTAGATTCTCGTTGCTTGATTGGATCAGGACTGTGCCGTTCGTGTAGATGGTTATAGAGGTGTTGCTGTTTTGCGTTGAAAGGTTGGTAATTGTGGTTGTCAGTTTGCAGCTGTGCAGGGTGGTCATAGTTTTGGTGATAGGTAGCTGTGATTTGAGCATGGTTATCCAGTTGTCTAGTCTTTTTGTATGGAAGATTAGATCCATTTTTATTTGCCCTTTGGAGGAGCAGTGGTAAATGTCCACAAAAAGGGTTTCGGGTTGTTGTCTGATTAGTCTATGTTTAAGGTTTCTTTTCGCTTTGGGTGAGAGGTTGGGGGGGGGAGTTGATCCCGTATGAGTTTGTGCCATGTGATTTCAGGTACGTCGGTGAGGGAGTACTTTGGGCGTAAGAGATGTTGGGGGCCATTTCTCTTTGTTTCTTGTGTGTAGGAGAGGTGTAGGGTGGGGGCTTCCTGAGCTACTGATCCCTCAAGGTCAGCCCTGGTGGCAACCCTATAAGTCCCACCATCTCCCTGACAATGAGCCCAAACCCCACTGACCTGTAACTTTTCCTTGGAATCAAGGAGTCCTGTGATGTCAACGGAGGATGCTCTGCTCCTCTCCCTTCAGTGTGTGTGTCTTACCCCATCCTCAGGAATAACAGCAATGCACATCCTCTGTCTGGGGGATGCAGTCCTCACCTCTCATGCCTTTTCAGGCCATGGGATTCCAAAATGGATTTCACAGGCCTCCATGTTATGTACCATCTATAGGCCTACACATGCAACTCAGCAAATATACACCTGTATCACGCACTATCACATGCTACAGGCCATACATGCAACTCAGTAGATTCACACAAGTATCATGCACTATCTCATGTTTCAGACAATCCATGCAGGCCAAGGGTGAGTTAAGTGAACAGCCACAGAACTTTAGATGAGTGGGCCAGAAGGTCTCACTCTAGTAACACAGGTGAAAAGACCCCTTGACATCACTGATTCTATTAAACACAAAATGAGTATGCTAGTACCACCGTGCTCATGTCACTTAATTCCACTCAAGGGCATAGCCCTCTGCCTTCATGAGGGCACCACTTGATGCACCCCTTCAGATCTTAAAAGATTGCATTACAATAGGACAGGCCTAGGTCATGATGCAAATGCATAATCCATGCTTGCCCATGACCAAACTTGAGCACCAGAGATCCATAAATCGATGCGGCTGGGGTACTTAGGGCAGGGGTGCATGTCTGTCACCATGCAGGGGACTTCTCCATTCCTACAAGGACTATTGTGTATAAAATGTTGTGGGGGTCAAGATATTGTAGGGTAAGTATTAGGAAACAAAATATCATGAAGATTTACTATCTACATCTGCGTACCTTGAAGGTAAATATTTATTGGCAAAGTTACATATATAAGAAGTTAGCCATAGTAAACATATACTTAACTATAGATACTTATTTTTACGATATTCTGGTTCACGATAAAAAGGCCTCAATATTTTGGTACAACAATACTTTGTACTCAATATTCTGGTGGAATACCAAGTCGGTAATTTTTTCCTTTTAAGTTCTTTGCTCTGTCCAAGAACTCCATTTTTAATTAAACCACTATAATCGCAGAGCTGCAGATACCATGATGCACTGGCAAAAGAACGATTGAATAAGCTACAAAGCCTGGCATGAGCATTTGCAAGTCATAGTGCAGATAGCATTTGAGCATAGTAGAGTGCTGCAATATGTACTACCTGAAAGGTTTGCCTCTCCATCTTAGGTACAGCTAGTCAGGGTATTACTTTGTTTCTGGTACTTTCAAACACATGGGTGGCGTCCTACCAGCCCAGTAACCCGCCAATGACCAAGCCACACAAGGAGAGTAGCTTTACATTTCCTTGTTACGCTGCATGTAAGTCAGAATTCAACATTCTAAGTCAGCCTTCCCCACATCCCTCTAACGCTTATGTCACAAGCCTACAGCGTAAAGTGGGAACCAAAAGAGTTCCGGCATTCTTTTATTTGAAAGACACTACAACAGGTACCCAAAAAGTTTTGTCGTATAGAGTATTCCTTCCACATGAGTGTGCCGAAAATGAATTGGTAGATTTGTAAAACTAAGGGCCTGATTTATATCTCAATCCCATCAGCCGTATTACGACGTCCTTAGCATATAATGGGATCGTAATACGGCGGACAGGATATCTGTCACATTTGTGAAGGAGTATTCCCCTCTGCCAAGATCTAAATCAGCCTCTTATTTTCTGGCATAAGCAGAAGCACATTTGTAAGCTCAAAAAATTGAAAGATTATATAATTTAGAGCATTTTGGTTAATTTGTGTATCTCTCTAACCGACAAGCAGACCAGATAACTGACGGATATAGCAGTTTTGGTTTTACAGTGGTAATAACTCTAATCCTAGTGTCAATAAGAGAAACATTATCTGAGGTAACTGTTAACTACCTGCTGTTGCTCTAGCCTTTTTTACTGCACTACTCTAAACAAGTGGAAACAATAACAAATATGAATGCCCCAAAGCTCCCTATTAAAGTCTGCCCCTGTCCTCACATTTAACTGCCCAAATGATTAGGAACAAATGAATGTGAGAGTGTGAGCAGATAAAAGAAATATGAAGAGATTTTGAAAATGTGTGGTGAAACATGGCAACCCAGAAGCTAAAGGATTTCTCTCTGGCACTGGATATACTCTTGTGCCTGCTGCTTTATGTGCCTTTATATCCCTTGACACCCTCAGTCCATGCCCAGTTCACAGTTGTAAGTCAAGCACTGACTTAATGGAAAGGCTGGTTAAAATTTCAGATAGAAGGGGAGGCGTGGCTTGGTGAGGCAACATGGCGGACGTGTGCTAGGCCAGCTCTGTCCAGACCGCCACACATCCGACGAATATCCTGCAATCCTGGAGCCATCTAAGTGATATTTATCACTCCTGCGGCATGTCTCTGCCTACTCCACCGCCTGTGGTAGTTTGGGTGCTGAAAGCGGCTGTGGTGCGGAGATACGGCCGGCATGGGGAATAGGCTTGGCTGGGTGAGGTGGGCCCAGAGCGCTATGCGCACCACTGCTGTCCTGGATGGGGGCCGAGAGTGGAACTCCGCTGCGCCTGAGGCTTGTCCCGGTGTTTGAATTCGGTCGATCGCCTATCAGGGGAGGAGCTGAATTGTGGCTCCGAGACGCAGTCGGCGGGACTGCTGCTGTGCGACGGAGAGGACCGGGCCACAGAGACAGTGTGAGGAGCCCGGGTTGGGAGCTCGTGGGACCGTCCTTTATTTGGGAGTCACCTCGTGGGGCCCCGTTGGCTGTGGTGGTGGTCCCCCTCCCCCTGAGTTGGACATCGCAGCGGGGGGGTTGGTGGTGCAGTCGGACCGCACTGGGGGGTGCAGCGGACATTTTGGCCGGGTCGGGGTGGCATGCCCTGTGGGCTGAAAGCAGCGATCCTGGCCCGTGTGTGGGGCCTGACCTAGGCAGAGGACACGTCTGGAGGTGGAGGCTGGCCTGGAGTAGCAGAGGACAATCCGTGGGCCTTGAGGAGCTTTGTGGAGGCCCGGAGCCTTGGAGAAGGAGCCGGCTGTGGTGAGCCAGGGAGACTCGGCGGCCGGACCTGGCTGCTGCGGTAAGGAAGCGTGCCAGTAGAGACGGAGGCTGGTGATCCGAGGCCTTGCTGGGAGCTGTGGAGCGTGGGAGCGAGGGCGGCTGGTGACAGGGGCGGCAGGCCTGCTCCCCAGGGTGCCCCTCTACGTTGGCACTGTGGGGGGACCAACAGAATTAACCCCTCCCCTGCTGATGACGGAACCGCTCCGTCATCAGCTACGGTTGGGCTGTGCTGATGACGGAGCGGTTCCGTCGTGGCCCGGCCGCCGCGCCTGCGTGGCGCTGATTTCGCGCCTGCGCGGCAGTTTTAATGAGCGGGGCAGGTCATGACGGAACCGCTCCGTCACCAGCACAGCTCAACCGCGGCTGGTGAAGGAGCGGTTCTGTCACCAGCATGCGGCCGCCGAGCAGCCGCCCCGCCCACTTAGCACTGCGGCGAAATAGCCGCCGCAGCAAAAGGGTTAAATCGCCTCCTTGATGCTACCAAGTCATTCTCGCCCTTGGATCCCTGCCCTTTAAAAACCCTGAAGGTCTGTAGAGAGGTGGTTCTCTCTCCTCTTCTAGAGGTCATGAACTTGGCCATCACTGAGGGGATTTTCCCCTTATCCTGGAAAATAGCAGTTGTCAAGCCACTGCTCAAGAAGGCTTCATTAGATCCGGAAGTTTTGAAAAATTTCCGTCCCATTTCACTTCTCCCAGCTCCGGCTAAGATACTTGAGGCCCATCTTAATCGCCATCTGGCCACTTTTCTGGAGAGCTTGAAGTTGCTAGACATCTCTCAACATGGGTTTCGTGCTGCTCACAGTACGGAGTCTGCCCTTACGTTTGTGATCAACAACATCTGCTCTGAGGTCGACAGGGGCCAAACTACTCTACTGGTGCTGCTCGACCTCACAGCAGCCTTTGACACCCTGTCCCCTTTGATCCTGGTGTCCAGGCTTGAGGGGATTGGGGTGGGCAGTACGGCCCTTAGTTTACTTGCTTCCTTTCTTCACCAAAAGAAGCAGAGGGTAAAGTTGGGCAACTTTCTTTCTCCCTCCCAGTCAGTGCAATGTGGGGTACCGCAGGGCTCTTAATTAAGCACGCTTCTATTTAACATCTTTGTAACCCCACTTGCTAAAGTGGTTAGATCTTTTGGATTCGAGATTCTTTCGTATGCCGACGACACCCTGATCATGGTTTCCATCACTCAGTCGGTCAACGACTCAGCCTTCAAATTTAGAGCATGCATGGAGGCAGTATCGCAATGGATGGTACGGAATTTTCTAAGACTGTACGGGGAAAAGACGGAGGTCCTGATTTTTGGAGGAAATCAGGATATTTGGTCTGAGGATTGGTGGCCGCCCTCCTTGGGACACTGCCCTCACCCGACCCACTCCGCCAGGAATCTTGGCATTTTGATAGATTTGTCTCTCTTCTTCGACCCCCAGGTCAATAGAACGGTGTCCACATGTTGTGCCATCATTAGGACTCTGAGAAAGATTGCCCCATATCTGTCCCCTTATGCTCGTAAACAAGCAACAGTTGCCCTTGTTTCCTCCAGGCTTGATTATTGCAATGTGCTCTATAGTGGCATAAATAAGAAGTCTGTCCATCGCCTTCAGATGGTGCAAAATGCCGCAGCCAGGATGGTCCTGAACCTTCCAAGGCTTGCGTCTGTAACTCAGGCCAGGAAGGATCTCCACTGGCTCCCAATCCATTCCAGGATTTCTTTCAAACTCCTTTGCATGGCCCACAGGGCAGTCTTTGGACAGGGTTCCGAAGGTATCAGGTCTCTTGTTAGCTCCTATACTCCCAGGAGAACTCTTCGCTCGGCTTCTAAAAATCTGCTTTCGGTTCCCAGATTTATGAGGGCGAGGTGGGGAGGAAGAGCCTTTTCCACCTTGGCTCCCAAGTTATGGAATTTTCTCCCTCCTGAACTATCTAGTCAACCCTCACTGGTGATTTTCCGCAAACTTCTAAAGACCTGGCTCTTCTCTCAGGCCTATTACTGGCCATGCATTCGGTACTCTGAGACTGCACGTTTGTTTGTTCTCTGTGCCTTGATGCCCATTGGGTTAAGTTTGCGCAATACAAATCTCCATTTCATTCATTCATTCATCAGGCTGCACCGAAAGCCACTGGTGGTTTGGTGGCTGCCTTGCCCCTCCCCCTTCAGTATGCTTGGCAGTTGGCTAGGGGCTCCGGTGTGGCTGCAGTGGGTGGAGGGCCCCCCTCACTTAGTGATGCAGTGAGGATCGGTGGCCTGTCCGGGCCGCAGGGAGGCGGACCTTGTGGTGATTGGCGGCCTTGCCCCACTGGTGGGGGCACATCGGACTCTCGGAGGCCCCGCGTGGGGTCGCAGTGCTCTCCCCCCCATCGGCAGTGTTGGTCATCGTGGGAGAGGGACGGGGCGATGCAACCATGTGGTGGTGGCCTGGAGGCTCTGTCTGGCTGCCCCCATCCTAGAGGCACCATCCTTGGCTTGTTGGGGCCACCCCGTAAAGCATTGAAGACCGGGGTTTCGGTGGCACTATCGGGTCACGGGCCGGGACCAAGGGGACTGGTTGCCCGCCTGAGAATCGGCGCCTGCTTCGGGGACTGCTCCAGCCCACTGCTGGTCTTGGTGGTTTATAGACAGGGCGACAGGACAGAGGACTGGGCCGCCTGGGGATCGCACCTTGGACAGTGAGGGGAGCACAGGTGTGTGAGCCCTGCCAGCTTGCCAGCTGAAATATCCTTGTATGGGCAGCGGGTCCGGTACACACGGGCTTGCGTGTCCCAGGGCTGTGTGGAGTCCGGGAGCCTGGTGCGGACGTGTGAACATACGGCGGTCGGATTGGGCTGCTGGAGCTGCTCCCACCGGTGTAGGTGCTTCACACGATTGGGGTTGGGCCAGTCCAGACCGCTCAAGGCACAACCATGACCAGGGACAAGGGAGGCGGTGGCTCGACAAAGCAGGGGCCGATTGACAAGTTAACAGGCCCGGGGGTGGTAGCTGGGGCCTCTGGGGGTCAGCCAGGAACTGTGCCGGATAATGCGGCCCTTCTGGCTGCCATCACCCAATCCAGAGATATGTTGGATGCAAAAATAGGGGCGGTTGGAGCAGACGTCATGCTGCTGCAGCAGGATCTGCGCAACACAGTGTCCCGTATTTCTGAGGCCGAGAACCGCATCCCTGGTGTGGAGTAAGATGTCACGGAACTCAAACGGAAGGTGGCTGCAATGGAGACAGCCCAAAAGGGCCTCATCCTTAGAGCAGAGGATGTGGAAGGAAGGGCCCAGTGCAATAATCTCCGCTTTGTTGGGTTCCCGGAGGGCTGCGAGGAGGGGAGTATGGAACGATTATTTACGACCTGGCTGAATCTCTGTCCAAGTGTTTTGAAGTAGAGCGGGCTAATTGGGCACTAATGCTGAGTCCTCCGATGGGGGCCCGCCAACAGCCAGTCATCACCAAATTACTGAATTATTTGGACAGGGACACTATATTGAAGCAGGCCTGGGCCAAAGAACCCTTATTCTTCAACAATGTTCGAATCCTTATACTTCCGGACTACACGCGGCAAGTCCAGCAGCAATGCCAGTTGTTCATGGCCGCGAAGGTACAGCTGCGAGAGCTCAAACTTCCATGTGCCCTGCTCTTTCCGGCCCGCCTTCGGGTGGTATTTCGCTCGCGAACTCATTTCTTTGACAGTCCAGAAGAATTCTTCAGGTGGACGGATGAGACAGTGCGGGTGAGGCCTCACACCCCACCAGGAAGGGAGTCGGGCTCTTCCTTGAGCGACGGGGCTCGGGGGGACCCCCGTGGTCGGCGGCAGAGGGGCAACAGATGGTCAAGGTCCATGCGGCACTCGCAATCCCGCAACACTGCCTCTGAAGTGGAGCCGGCCCTGGGGGATCAGACAGCGGTACCTTAGTGGGGAGTGCAGGGGATGTGCTGTGAAACTTTCTTTGTTGACTACCAGGATGCCTTGATTTGGGCTGACACTACCGTCTGGCGTGAGCTGGTGGGATCCCTGCTTGATGGTTATGGGCTGTGAGTGGGGGATCCATTGGTTGGGGCAATGCCCATCCCCCCGTTGGGGATTGGGGATCAGTCCTACCACAACAGGTAATTCAGTGTTTGGTTTGAGGTATGGGGTGGGGAGTTTGTTGGGACTGGGTTATTTTTGTTTACAGGTCGCACATCCATCACAGGTCCGCATCAGGATACATGCATGCCACCATGGCTCCATATTCAGCTAGACCAAAGATGGAGCCCCCAATGGTTAGTATGCCCGTGGGTGGACTGGGGACGCAAGGAGGTGTCCCGATCCTAAGTTGGAATGTGCAAGGGGCTCTTGATAAGGTCAAGCGAGGGGCAATACTCTAATACGCGAAGCGGGCGAAGGTGGATATTCTTATGTTGCAAGAGACGCATCTCATGGGCACAAAGGCCCTTTGCCTGCAGCGATATGGGTTCCTACAGGTTGTCCATGCAGGCTTTGTGAGGGGGTCCCGAGGCGTGGCCATACTGATACACCGCAGGGTCCCGTACACGCATGAGCAGCAATGGGTCAACATGCAGGGGCATTACGTTTTTGTTCAGGGTAGGATCGGGGAGGACCCCCTGATTCTCGGTAGTGTATACGCCCCCCTCCCTTGCAGTTGAATCTAACCGAGGGATTGCAATCCCTGTGGGCCGATATGCCTGATATAATGTCAGTGGTGGGTGGGGACTGGAACGACGTTATGAATGTGGATCAGGACAGGACGGGGTTGGAGATGGTCATAGGAGGGATGCACAGACTAAACTACATGCCCTAGTGGTGAGGATGGATTGGGTTGACACATGGCGGCTGGCGCATGGGGCGGCTCGGGCTACACATACCTTTCAGAAGTACGCAAATCCTTCTCCAGGCTGGATTACATATTTGCTCCCCGGATAATGGCGGGGAAGGTGGTGACGGCAGAAATCCTGACCCGGGGTTTGTCAGACCATTCCTCAGTGTTCATAGAGTTGGATACCGGCAGGGGAAGGCAGCCGTTTCGGTGGCGCCTAGCGATGTGGAATCTTCAAAATGCAGAATATGCCACCCGCGTGGGAGAATCCATAGCTCAGTATTTGACTGTAAATGTGGGCACTGTATCCAGTGCTGCCACATTTTGGGAGGCGATGAAGCCTACGTTGCGAGGGGTGGAAATTTCATGGTGCGCGGCAGCTCGGCAGCAGCATAGGGAGGAACTGATTCGCGCTGAGTCAAACGTTGAGGGGCTGGAGAGACAGAACCGTGAGGCCGGGAGCGCCTTGGGAGTGCCACAATTGCTTTTGGCCCAGCAGGAGTGTGTAGCCCTGTTGATGGATGAGGCACACCAGGTCTGGTTGGCAACACGCAGGAGGGTGGACCAATTGGGGGACAAGTCGAGCAAGATGCTGCATTGCCTCTGTCAGGGCACTTTTCACTCCCAGGCCTTACCGGGAATCCTGGATTCGGCGGGGACCCCAATTACAGATCCTCCTGCTATCGGGGAGAGTTTTGCTGTCTATTTTTCTGACCTCTATGCCCCCCAGGAATGCCTGCCGGCTGCTACAGTTGAGAAATGTATTAATGATCTGCCATCCAAGGCGTTATCGGACGAGCAGTGGGACCAGCTGGAGGCTCCCCTGTTGGACGAGGAGCTGGGAGTGGCCCTGGGAGAATTGAATCCTTGAAAGGCGCCCGGACCCAACGGGTTTCTGAGCGAATTCGTTCGTCGGTACAATGTGCAATTGGCACAACATTACCGGACGGTGGTGGAGGCTCGAGACAAGGGTGTGCTTCCCCTGGATTGGAGACATGTGGAGGGTGATGGTGTTCCATCATCCCGGGCGTACCCCGGACTACCACGCCTCGTATCGCCCCATTTCCCTTTTAAATGTGGAGGCCAAAATTCTGGCAAAAGCGCTCGCTAATCATCTGTTACCTCAAATTGCGTCGCTCGTGCACCCTGACCTGGCGGGGTTTCTGCCCCAGCGGGCTACCCAACACAATATTAGAAGGGCGCAAGTGTCAGTGGCGGAGTTTCTCGGACTGGGGGAACCAGTGGCATTATTACTGACAGACATGGACAGGGCGTTTGATTCCCTGAGATGGGTCTTCCTGTTTGCTCTGCTCCCTAGACTCAACCTGGGCCCGCGATTTCTTTCCTATGTGAAGCTCCTATACACGGGTTTGACAGCGTTAGTGCGAGTAGCAGGCGCTGTTTCCTCCACCTTTGCTATACAGAGGGGCACGTGGCAGGGATGCCCCCTATCGCCGTACCTGTTCGCTTTGGCCATGGAGCCCTTGGCAGCCTGGGTGCGCATTGACGCACAGGTACGGTGTTTTAAGTGGGCCACAGGCATCTCTGATAGAATTGCATTGTATGCAGACGACGTCCTTTTCTTCCTGACAACAATAGACAGAACGGGACCACGGCTTCTGCGCAAATTGCAGATTTTTGGGGAAACTTCTGGTCTCTACATGAATCCCCGCAAATCCACCCTGTGGGAACTGGGTAGGCAGACGAGGGTGGGCTCCTGGGCGAATGGGGTTAAGTCGGTGGCTGGTGGGTTGAAATATCTGGGGTGGCCTTTCGGATGTACTGGACGTTGCTTGGAAGCACAATGTGACACCTGTGTGGGAGCAGTTGTGGGTAGGCATCAAGTCCTGGTCCTGTATGCCCCTGACGCTGTTCGGTAGATCGGCGAATTTTTAAATGGCAGAACTACCCCGCCTTCTCTACCAACTGCGGAATCACCCATACCCGATCTCACCCAGATGGTTTCGGCAGGTGAACTCTGTGCTGGGGCAGTTTCTTTGGGAGGGAGGGAGGGTGCGCGTTGCCATACGCACATGCTTTTTATCCACATACTCCGGGGGCTGGCATCCCCGGACCTCCTCCCGTATTATCAGACATCACATCTGCTGGTCCTCAATGAGTGGTGGTATGGGGATAGGGAGGACCCGGTGTACGCGCTGAAACGTTGACTCATGGGTCACCACAAACTGCATACACTTTTGTACTCGGCGCAGTTGCGGAGCGCGCTACCATTGGCTACATGTGTAGTATTCAGGGTTTGGAGGAAAGCGCTGTGGCGCATGGGGTGGTTGGGCGTCCTGACCCGGGAGACTCCCCTGTGGTACAATGGGTGCCTGCCCCATTTGGAGGCCCTTTCGGGGTTCAAGGGATGGGACGCTATTGGTATCTCCACCCTAGGCGATATGCTGAGGGATACAACACTTAAACCCTTTCAGGATCTCCAAGAGGAGTTTCATATGCCCAGGACACAATTCTATCAAAACTTACAGCTGCTGCATGGGTTATCACCTAGCTTGTAGGGTCTGGAGTCCATTCCTGAATTTAGTCCCATTGAAGCTAAAATCTTTATGGGGGATCTACAAGAAAAAAACATATTGCGTATTTATCAGTTCCCGGTCAGACATTGCTCCCCTACTCTTCAGAAACTCTGAGGGGACTGCGAGGCGGATGTAGGTGGGCTGGAAGAGGAGGACTGGATGGAGTCCCTAGCAGCCCCGCGGGGCGGCTATAGCGATGCGGCTTCACTTAGTACAATTCAAATATCTCCACAGGATCTACTTCACTAGGACACGACTGTGGCAGGCAGGGATGATGGCCTCCCCGGAATGCCTTTGCTGTGGTCGGGAGGAGGGCACATGTATCCACGCGGTTTGGATGTGCACGTCACTAGATTGCTTCTAGAGGGGGGTGTTTGCTTGCCTCTCCGATGTTTTGGGTTGGGAGCTTACCCGTACACCACAGCTGGCACTGCTGCATGTAATGGAGGGGGTGGGGGGCAACATCTATAAATGACACCTTCTGCTGCATGGCCTTACCCTGGCGAAACAAGACATTGCCAAGGCTTGTAAGGAGACGAGGGCCCCCTCGGTGGTGGCTTGGAAAAATGGTCTGGACTTCTGCATGGGTCCAGAGCAACCCATATTTGTAGCCAAGGGGTGTTCGCGTAAACATTATAAAATGTGGAACCGATGGGCGGAGTATCAAGGTCTCAGGCTGGAACCTCCGGCAATAGAGGAGTCTACGCAGCTGGTTTGAACCAAGGATTCTGTACATTTTCTAGACATCAGAGAGACAAAATCTTGGAGATTTCCTATTTGAGAAAAGATTCCTGAAAAAGTCAAAGAAGTAGGAGCAATCAATGGTCTTTACAAAGGACACATGTGAGGTGACCTCTTAAAGGACGCTCTCCATGCTTAAATTGGATAACAAAATAATATGCAAATCCCTGGCCAACAGGCTTTATCACCATTTGCCTGCCTTAATTCATAAAGACAGGAATTGTTTCATACCGGCGCGAAAACAGCATCAGAGATACAGTATAAGGTGATAGTGGTCTCTGTTGATTTAGAAAAAGCTTTTGATATGCTACATTGGGATATCTTACAACAGTGGAGCATAGTACAAGAATGGGATGTGATGGGTTTGGATAGGTGGACCACACTACTGAAGGAGCAAGGATTCAAGAAAACGAAACTTTAACTTTTATTAACCGCTATAACTATAGATGAGACAAAACTAATACACACCAGACACCGACACATAGGCATGCTTACTTAATGTGAAATAAAATGCAACGCGGCTAAAACCTGCTTTAATTTGCAAAAACACGTTGCGCATGTGCAAACCAGAATTATGTAGAGATAACGTGACTAACTCGCTTTGAGAGGGAAAAATTATTAATTTTATAGAGCGCATGTGCAAGAAAGACTAACGTGGTCTCGAGGAACCACATGCCAGGCATATGCTTGCTTGAATTTAAAAGATGCTGTTGTTAATGCTTTTGCCCAGAGAAATAATAATAACATGGGATACAGTAGAAGTGAGTGATGAACAGTGAGAATTACATGATTAAGAATATAGCATCTGTTTATGATTCTTTTATTAATAGTGTGCATTTGGGCCTGTTTGCCTATGACAGAAGGAGGAAAATGGCGGTGGAAGAAAACAAGTTGTGCATGCTCAGTGAATATGTGATATGACCCGATGACCGGAAAGCTGAATAGCTGCCAGACAGCTGAATAGCTGCCAGGTCAGAAGAAGTGGGAAAGAACAGACATGTATCACTCATCTATGTAGCCTGTATTGAATGTATTATCAAAATGGCAACAATATATGTATGAGAAGAGAAAATCATGAATGAGCTAAAGGGGAAGGGTTTGAGGGACAATAGTACCTTAATAAAAATTAATTTGTCAGCATAGTGTGATGAAGACTCCCCTAGCCCTGTCCAATCACATATCGTATTTTACTAATATTTGCAACTATTGGGGGTGGGACATATAGAAATAAAAACTATAACTAGAGTAACTTAGAGGGGAGAGATTATTCAGTTGCATCTTGAGAACATCAAGATCATCATTGAGGGAGTGAGAGAGAGAAAGAGAGAGAGAGAGGCGAGAGCTGCTGCTGCTGGGTCAATAGAGAAAAGAGAGACGAGTCAAGGGCAGATTCAGATCCATATGACAGCCTGATTGATTTGAAGATTGTGGAAGAACTTCGAGGAGGGAGAGAGTGTAAGAAATGGGAAGTCTAGTAAGTATCTGCCCTTTCCTTATCCAGTCCTATAGCCTTTGTCTCCTGATTCTAACTCAGGGGACCCCAACCAGCCCTTTGGCCAGAGGGGTGGTTTTCAATATTCCCATTAGGTAAATAATATTCTATCTAAAATCTTCATATTCTTTTGCAAATTTACTTCTGACTTATATCTTCTGTCTCTTTATCTATCCACACTTAATGCATTGATTTTGTTGAATGAGTTTGTGTCAATGAATGTATTTTCTAAATGAATTTTCCTCTCCCATACAAAGAATGATGGAGTTTGCACTGTGAATTTGTATTAGTGAGAGTTCAATTTATGAATGAAATCTTAGATAAACCTTATGAATCTTACCCAGGGTCTGTGGTTATGTCACTGAGGTCTGTGAATTAGATAACTGTTAATATCACCATCAACTAACTCAACTAATGGTCCATCAACCAGACGAAAGAGTGTTGATCTGTGAAGATTAGTTAGGTATTGAATATGGTTCCAAATTGTTTGAGTTTACATAAGTTAACTAATCAGAACTAAAGTGAATTATAAAACTTGGCCCCCAGCGGATTTACCAGGGAGTGCAGATAAGCACATTGGTTAAATGTGTATGGGCCCCATTGAAATATTTTGTTTTTGTGAAGGGTTCATCCCTGGGCTTCTGCTAGATCTGTTTTTCTGGTAGCAGAGTTATGGTTATCATTGATTAGTTTGGTGATTATTGATTATTAACTGTATGTTTAACACTAAGAGTTAGTGTCGCGTTCTATGTTGTCTAGAAGTACAGGTATAGAGATACCTGAAAATCCCAGAAGAATCTGGTAAGGAAATCACACTGCAAAAGGTTACTTGTCTGTTGTCATAATACCCAAAAGCTATGGAGGGCTGCAGGTGTTATATTAGGGACTATATCGTATAAGGGTAGAGTGTGAGTGATAGCGAAGGGTCCGCCTGTGATATTTCGGGCTTACGCAAAAGAGGAGTATCCCTATGGGAGTAATAGGTCATTCCCGAGCTTAAGTGAAGGGTAAACAGTGGTTTTTACTCTTAGTGAAATGAAGTACTTTCTCTTTGAAGCAAGTGAAGAAACTATCTTTGGTTTAGCGGAGCAGACAGAGTAGCGCTGTTTTTACATTGTTACTACAGAAAAATGACAAAGAAAAGTTAGAAAATGCATTGTCATATTACCTTGTGAAGGGAGGGTCAGTAGCAGGAGTCATACTGATGTCACAAAGAGCTGCGCTGGTATTTGTTGAGACAGCGGTCGTGTAACAAGTGCAGATTGTAAAGGGAGCGTCAGTAGTAGGAGTAACACTGACGTCACAAAGAGCTGCACTGGCATTGGTCAGACAAGTGGGTGTGCTGTGAGCTCTGATTGGCCAGTAGACGAGTATTTATTGTACTAGTATTGGTTGAAGAGAAGAATACGTAGTGAGCCCTGATTGGGCTGTTGGTGTGAGTCGCGCTGGTATAGGACGAGTGTTATCAAATAGGATACGTGACAATATGGAAGAATTTTCTAGATTTTGCCTACTGAATTAGTTAGTTACAAAAGTTGGAAGAATAAAGGTAATTAATAAAATGATACATTTCTTTGAGAAGGAAAAGTGTGTAGTAACTAGGGAAGGAATTCTTATGCTACCTCCCAACACGCCTGCTTCCTTCATGATGATGTAACAAGGGTATCATACTTGTGTTTGGTTGGAAAATTGGGTAGAATATATGAAAAGTGACAGCGTTCTAGCTTTTCCAGAGCATGGCATGTTTAGTGTAAGGATTCTTCAGAATTTGAGAAATCGAATGAATTCATTAGAACCAAATCCTAGGTTAACACGGTATCAAGCTTTGGAGGAATGGGCAGTTGAGGCATTTAAACAAGAGAAATACAGAGGAGGTAGAAGAGTTAATAGAGGATTCTTACCCAGATACCCATTTGACACTAGAGGGATCTGATGAAAGATGGAGGAGAGCTGCAGTAACAGAGGGCTTGTTAGACCTGGCACAATTGGCATGGGTCTCCTTTCCATTTTTTGTTGATGCCTCTTATGTTTTTGCTAGTTTTAGATGCATTGGGCACTGTGCCACTACTATTCAGTGCCACAGTGCATGTGCTCCCTATAGTAAATTGATCTATGGAATAGTGACTCCATGATTGCCTTGTTTGGTTTACTTGTCAGACCCTAGGACAGTGCACTGCATGTGCCCAGGGCTTGTAAATCAAATGCTGTTGGTGGGCTTGCAGCACTGATTGTGCCACCCACCGGAGCCGCTTGTAAAGTGTACCTCAGGTCTGTCATTGCAGAGTCTGTGTGCAGTCTGGTACGGCCATGTTGACTTGGCAAGTGCACCCATTTGCCTGTCCCTAAACCTTCCCTTTTCTACATCTTAGTCATCCCTAAGGTAGGCCAAAGGGTGGGGTGCATTGTATGTAAAAGGTAGGACATGCCCTCATGTGTGTGGAATGTCCTGATAGTGAATTACAGCCAATTTCGTTTTACACTATTGCAAGGCCACCTGTTCCCCATAGGCCAGAATGGGCAGTTTGATTATAACATCTTATAATCCTAACTGACTCAGGGAACTAGGCAGAAATTTGAGTTTAGTATGCCTAAACTCAGAATGATAAAATACATCTTTTAGTGAAGTTGGTTTTAACATTTTGTGTTTGAAAATACCACTTTTAGAAAGTAGGTATTTTTTTACCTAACCATCCAAGCCTGCCTCTGCTAGGTTGTGTATTCCTTGTCTGGTTTGTAAATGACAGGGGCTGGGGAGACTTCAGGAGACAGGGTGAATCTGCACAGGGCTGAATAGACCTATCTGCATGTATAGTGGTGGAAGGAATAGCACCTGGGTCTGAATAGGGCTCTGCCTGCCTTCCACAATGCTGGCTCCTCCTCCTGTGGTGTTTCTGAGGACCCTGGCCCACCCTGACAAAGGAAAGACGGAGTCCTGTAAACAAATTGATCCAGGACTGAACAGAACTGGTTTGGACTAGGTACTCACACTCTCTGCCTTCAGAGACAAAAAAAGATTTTGGCGTATAAAAAGGGGGACCCAGACCCCAGAACTTTAGCTCACTTCAGGAAATTAAAACGGACCTTTGCTAAGGAAAAGAACCTGGCTCAAATAGAGATTCCTTAAATGTAATTCCTCGCAATTTAGCGAAATCGCATTTACCGATTTTTGCATTTGGGATGATGAATCCCAAATGCAAAAATTGCGCTCGCAAAGGGCCAGATTCTCAGAATCTGGCCCTTTGCGAGCACAATTAAGCTTCATGAATCTGGCTGATGATTCCTTGTTTAATGACAAATTAGGAATGGTGCATAACTTTGAACATAAAACCATATTAAAAAAGGACGCTATTCCAGTTATCCACAAAGTTAGAAATGTACCACTTTGTATTAGGGATCAACTTAAACAACATTTGGAGAAACTTTGTTTAGATAAAGTTATAGAACCTATTAACTCGTCTGAATGGGTTTCTCTGATTGTTGTCGCGAAGAAAAAGGACTCTAAAGACATCAGGCTATGTGTTGATCTAAGATCATTAAATAAAAATATTCTTATTGATTGTTTTCCCTTACCCAAAATCCAAGATATGTTAGCCCAGTTAGGAGATGCAAAGATATTTTCTTGTCTTGATTTAAAATCCGCCTATCATCAGGTGGAACTCACTGAAGACTCTTGTTCTCTAACCTCATGTAACACTCCATTTGGTGCTTACAGATTTTTAAGGATGCCTTTCGGCCTAGCATCAGCAGCTTTGGTATTTCAAAAATGAATGTTTAAATTGTTTGGTAATTGCGGCAATGTTCTTGCATATCAAGATGATATCTTGATATATTCTAAAAACTCTGATGAACATATCAAGAAATTATCTGAGGTTCTTGAAATACTTGAGTCAAGGAGTCGCAGGAGAAATGCAAATTTATGGTGAATAGTATTGATTATCTGGGTCATCATATTTCTGTGGCTGGCATTTCTCCTAAACAAGACCTTGTCAAAGCCATTACTGGTAGTCCATGTCCTACAAAGAGGGATCAATTAAGGTCCTTTCTTGGAATTTGTGAGTATTATTCAAGGTTCATTGATAGTTTTGCTCTTCAAACTGAACCTTTAAGAAAATGGCATAATCCCAAAATCAAATACAGAGGCAGACCCCTCGACATAACAACGTGGAAAGAAACAGGGCTCTCGCACCCTGCTCAGATGGAAGAGAAGGAAATGCCGTTCGCGTTCAACAACATAAAAGAAAAACATGCTCTCCCAGACCTAGAGCTATACAACTTCCTGGCGATTAGAGCAGCCATCACCAAAGCAAATTTGGACAGGCGGACCCCATCAATATTCCAATACATGGAAAACATAAACAAGACTGGCCACCAGGTATCACAGCTATACAAACTCCTCCGCCCAACATCCACAAAACTCAATGCAAAAAACACAGAATACTGGGAAACACAGATAGGCTCGAAACTGACAGATCAAGAATAACAGACCATATGGAGGGCCCCTACACGCAACATAGAATCACTAGTACTTGCCCAAACAAAATTTTGGCAGCTTCAATAAACATATTGGACACCAGCCAAATTAGCAAAGCGAGGCCTAAGAGACAACAACCGATGCTGGAACTGCGAAAAAGAAATAGGAGACCTAGCCCACCTCATCTTCCACTGCAGCATGGTCAGCAAATTCTGGAAGAAGATGTGTGACTATATCAATAAGGTCCTAGGCTGTACCCTAAAACAAGAATTCGACACTTTAACCACAGCAAACATCTGCACAGACGTTCACTCACAACATGACAGAGACCTCCTTGACTTCCTTCTTACTAGCACAACAAAACCAGTACTAGCCAAGTGGAAAGACACTTCCAAAGCCACCTTTAAACAATGGCTGAACTGGGTGACGTACCTAAGAGGGGCAGACACAACTGCACTAAGACACACACCCAGGAGGAGAAAAGTAACAGAGAGATGTGGTCATCCTTAGATAGCTTCCTAGACCCACACAAACCTCCGTAGACATTAGCGAGAAAGCAAACACCGACAACTACCCGCAATGCATGACAGTCGACCCACAACCATCAGCCGATCGCCTATATGTTATATGTTTTTGTTATATATGTTACCACCAACCTCACGACTGTAACGTTTTGAACAATTTGAACGAAGACCAAGAACATACCACCAAACGCTTTCTATGTAATACGGGCATGCCCAGTGTATCATCGAAATGCTCTAAATGTTACATGTATATCTGTATTCTGTCAAGAAAATCAATAAAAATATACTTTAAAAAAAAAGAAAATGCGAACAATTCATCTGGGAAGAGTCTGAAAATAAAGCTTTTGACAATTTAAAAAGACTTATTGTGAATGCACCTGCTCTACGTCCCTTCAGAGATGACATTCAATCAATTGTCACAGTTGATGCTAGTGGTGTTGGACTTGGTGCGGTATTTACACAACTGGCAGATGGTATTGAGCACACTGTCGGTTTTGCATCTAGATCATTGTCGCAAACTGAACAAAGAAACAGCATCACTGAAAGGGAGGCGTTAGCTTTTCTGTGGGTCACTAAACATTTTGAAACTTTTCTGTGGGGAAGATTTATTCTAGTAACGGATCATAAACCTTTAGGGCCAGATGTAGGTAATCCCAGTTTACCGACTCTTAAATACCGAATCATACCGATTCAGTATTTAGGAACAGGTAAATGGGATGTAGGTAATTTTTTGTTAAAAATTACCGAATTGTTAAGTTTAGGTAATTACCGAATTGGTATTTACCGATTCGGTAATTGCCATTCATTCCTATGCGCCTGGAGGCCCATAGGAATGAATGTCAATTACCGAATCGGTAAATACCAATGTGGTAAAAGGGGGAAAGGTTGAAGGGTGGCAGGGTGTCACTTTGACACCCTGTTGCACCCCTCAATTTTGTATGGGTGCACATGTTGCAGACATACATGCCCTAAGGGCATGTATGTCTGCAACATGGCACTGTTGGAAAAGCAAAAAAAAAAAATGCTTTTTCAAAGGTTTTCATTATTTACCACCAACTTCTAGTTGGTGGTAAATAACGAATCCTTAACTGAGGAATGCACTAACTTGAGTGCTCCCTACATCCTGGATTCGGTAATTTACCGAATCGGTATGTTAAGAATTCGGTATTTTACCGAATCCTTAAATTACAGATTCAGTAAAATACCGAATCTTGAAAAAAATGCCACCTACATCGGAAAAGCCCGGTAACGGTCGAAATTCGGTAATTTCGGCCGTTACTGACCGGTATTGGGCGACCTACATCTGGCCCTAAGTCTTTTTATTATCAAAGAAAGATCATGATAAAGTAAGTCCGAGGTTAACAAGACTACTTTCAAGAATCTTTGAATTTAATTTCACTATCAAACATATTCCTGGTAGAAAAAACACACTCGCTGATTTCTTGTCTAGGTGTCCATTACACTTAGAAGATAATTCTACTGATGACACTGAATGTATTGCTGGGTTAATCGATGGGCTATTTGTTTCTGAAAGTACCATTAGCAGTGCAGATTGGTTAGATGGTGTTAAACATGACAATGTCCAAAATTTGATTAAATCACATATCATAAATGGTTGGCCTGAGGAAAGAAATGTGGACATTGGTTTATGTCACTATTACAAAGTTAAGGACGAACTTACAGTTGAAAATGATTTTGTGATGAGAGGAACATTATTGATTCCTCCAAGTAAACTAAAATCACAGTTGTTAAATTTTGCACATCGAGGTCATCTTGGTATGACTGGTACTAAGAAAAGGTTAAGATTGTGTTATTGGTTGCCAGGGATGGATGCTGATGTAGAAAATGTTGTTGAGCGTTGCACTAGTTGTTCTGAGTCTGATAAATCTTTGAAACTTCGTATGACTCCTCTTCATCCTGTGGACTTCCCAGAAAAACCCTGGGAAAAATTAGGCATAGATTTTATTGGGCCTATGTACAATTTGAAGCATAACATAAGGTTTGAGTTAGTCATTGTTGACTATTTCTCAAAATGGGTGGAGTGTGAATTTCTTCCTGAACCATCTACTGAGTCTGTGATCAATTTTTTGAATGAAATATTTTATAGAGAAGGTTTTCCCAAATTCATAGGTTCAGACAATGGCGTTCAGTTTAAATCTCATGCCATGCGTGCATTCCTACCCAAGTTAGATATTAAACACCTGACAGTGGCTTTGTACAGCCCTCAAGGAAATGGAATGGCGGAAAGGGTAAATAAAGTGTTAAAAGACACTATACAGTTAGCTTCCATTCAAGGTGATTCTATTCAACAAGCTGTCCAAGAAAGGTTATGGAGTTATCATAATACACCAGATTCCACAACTGGTGTTACACCTTTTGTTCTTCTTAAAAAATACTTTGGATCATCTAAGCTTAGTCAAAATTGTGTCTTAGATCAAACTAAATGTGCTGAAAAGTTACCTGATATAAATTATATAAATGACAATATTGTGAAGAGTCGAAAATAAAATGAAAGCTAATTATGACGATAAAATGAAAACAGTACTATTTAATGTTGGTGATTTTGTGAAAGTAAAAGACCTGTTAGAGATAAGTGTCATAAATCAAAGTTTTATTCAATGAAAAAAATTGTAAAAGTTTCCAAACATGCTGTTTTAGTTCAAGATGGTAAATGGTGGAGTAAAAGAAAAGTTGTTTTGGTAAAAAGACATTTACGTGAGAATTTTCAACATCATATGAGTTATGATGGTTCAGATGTGTTCTTCCCAAATGGTCAGAGTTCGAATTATTTTTCTTCTTCAAGTAATCCTGCTCAACTTTGTGGTGGCGGGGATAATCAACAGAGTTTCACTCATCTAATTTCTATGGAGGACAATAGTAGTTTCAATGAAAGTACTGTTTCCAATAACACTACAAATTCTCTTTGTCATGGTCATGCTCAAGAAAATGTTAGAAGTGATTAAACAAAATCTCCTGATGGTGGTACACAAGAAAGTTCTACATCTTCAATTTCTAAACCTTTAGAGAATAATCTTGCTTTTGAAGAACTGTGTCTAGGAGAAGTAAATGTAAAACTCATGCATCATCCTATCTTAAGGATTGCATACAATGAATGTGTTCTTTTTGTTATTTTGGAAAGGGGGAGATAATTTATAGTCTATGGTTCTTAATATTTAGAATGTTAATTGTTCTGTATTTTCCTGGTACTCTATGGTATTGAAATGTTTGGGGGGAGATGCTTCTTTAGGAATTAGAGACTTTGCAGTTGCGCTGTGCCTCTGACTCAAGCTGGAGCGTAGGACTGTTGCAGTGAAGATTATACAATAAAGAAGACTTCATCTACCTTCCTGTCTACTTTATTCATTTGGAAATAACCCTGCAGCAGGTAGAAAGATTTGTGAAAGTTTCAAAGGGTTTGTTGAAATATTTGGGCGGCCTGTTTGACATAGTGGTACCAACTGATTTATGGACGGAATGTAAAATTAGTGCTGATTGGCTGACTATGGAGTATCCTAGAGACGCAAAGACAGGTGGCCTTCAAAGGATGTGATGAAAAAATATCAACAGGTGATTACTTTCTTGAAATGGAAGATTCCTCCAAAAGAAACATATTGGGTTAAAATAGATAGAACAACTCAAGAACCAAAAGAGTCAGTGCATGCCTATTACGAGAGGTTATTGCAGGTATTGAAACAGTATAGTGGATTTGAAAATATTGGTGATAATGATAGGGGATATTTCGTATATAGATTTGTGTATGGAATGAGATCAGAAATTAGTCAGATGACTCAACAGCATATGCATTGCTGGCAAAGCAAGCCCATAGATGATATCTTAAAGGATACGAAGCATTGTAGTGATGATATTGATGCAAAACACAAGAAGCTGAAAGAGAGAATGATGTGAGTGCAAATGAAGTTGGCAGAACACCAAGAGGCGAATTCTGCTTCTCAAAATGATAACCAGTAGAATGATCAGAATCATAATAGTCAAGTATCAAAAGGAAATAAAAGAAAGGGATGAATGAGTAGAGAAGAAGCGAGAAAGAAATATCCTTGTCACTTGTGCGGAATGCATGGACATCGGAAGAATGAGTGTAGAAATGTTCAGCAGAGTAACGGGGTAAATCAAATTTTAAATCCAGAGATGCAGAATGAGGTGGTTGTGAACCAGCAGCAACAGCAACAGGCAGTTACTCCTCAATTACAGGTGCCACAAGCCCATATGCCAAATCATGTGAACACTCGGGTGCAGAGATACAGTCTGAACACTGGATTTCATAGAGAGTGCTAAGAATACACAAACGGTTCAAAAATATTGAATGCAGAGTAATGAGAGTGATTCGGACACGTCTTAATGATGGTGCCTGATTGGGGAGGAAGAGTGCATGCCTGGCGCATCCTTGGCGGTAGTTCAGTCAGGTCCATTTCTTGATGGGAAAGTGGAAGATAATATTATCACTTTCCAAGTGGATACTGGTGCTACCTGTTCTACTGTGAGAGCAGCAGAAATTCCAAACCTACCCCTATCGGGAGAAACTATCCAAGTTGTAGGAGTCTCATACAAGCAAATAAGACCCCAGTCACAAAAACAATATAAGTGAATATTGGAAATTTCAAAGACATGCATTGGTTTGTTGTATGTGACTCGAATCCAGTTAATCTGTTAGGCAGAGATTTGTTGTGCGAAATTAATTGCACCATCTATTGTACGCCTGATGATATTGCTTTCCAAACACCTGATGAATGTGCTGCATTTAAAAGGATGCTAGCAAAACAAGGGAGAGAAGTGGATGAGATGTTTTCACTTCTTACTGAAAGCAGTTTGCCTGATGAGCTGAGAAACATAGTGAGATCAGATGTGTGGGATTTTTCAGGAAAAGAAATTGTTTTGATGGCAAATGTAGACCCAATTAAATTAATGGTGAAGGAGGGTGCAATTTATACAAACACACCCAAATACAGAATGAGTCCTGAAGTAAAAGCAGGAGTTGCTCCATTAATTGATCAAATGATTGAACAAGGTATTCTAAAAGAAATAATGAGCAGTCCTTGTAATTCGCCAATCATGGGGCTTAAAAAGCCTAGTGGCAAGTATAGAATAGTGCAAGATTTGAGGAAGATTAATAAGATACTAGTACCCTGTTGTCCAGTAGTACCAAATCCAGCAGTGATTTTGGATAAGATACCTTGCGATGCACATTGGTACACATTGATTGAGGCGTGCCAAGCATTCTTTTTGATTCCTTTACAACCGGATAGCCAATATCTTTTTGTATTCCGGTTCCGAGACCATGTTTTGGCATGGTGCCGAGTTCCTCAAGGGTACACAATGAGCCCCTTGATTTTTTATCAGATTTTGAAAAAGTGTTTGGAGACGTTAGTTATGCCAGGAAATTCGGTTTTGGTTCAGGACATTGATGACCTATTGGTGGCATCAAAGAAACGAGAAGCGTGTGTCACTGACACAATTGCCTAATTGAACCATTTGGCAGAAGAAGTACACAAGGTGTCACCAGAATAATTACAGTTTTGTCAACAAGAAGTTCAATATTTGGGACACAAAATAGAAAGAGGAGTCAGGAAAGTGCCGCCAGAAAGAATAGAAGTGATTCGACAAATGAGTCTGTCTAAAACTAAGAAAGAAGTGCAAATGTTTTTGGGAGTGATTGGCTACTGCTTACAAAGCCTTTAGTAAGGTTGATACGAAAGGATGTGACAGATCCGATTGAAAGGGATGATGAAAGTGAAGAATCATTCATAAAGCTGAGAGAGTATTTGTGTCAAGCACCAGCATTAGGAATGCCAGACTATATGAAAGAATTTGCTTTGTTCTGTCTGTTGTAAAAGGGAAGGATGTGCACTTTTAGTGTTAACCCAGAGACATGGATTGTCAAGACATCCAGTGGCATATTTTTGTGCCACTCTGGATTCGGTAGCTGCGACATTGCCAGGTTGCTTAAAAGCAGAAGCTGCTACTTGTGTGAGTTTGGAACATAGTAAATTGATTGTAATGGGACATCCTCTACAAGTATAATTGCCACATTCAGTCGAGATCCTTTTAACAAGGTCTCGTACTCAGCACTTGACCCCTAGTCGACTGACTAAGTATGAAAGAGTGATTCTAGGTGCTGAAAATTTAAGTGTGATAAGGTGTACCACAGTAAACCCTGCAATCTTGTTCAGTCAAAAGAAAAAGAAGGACTGACAGAACAGTTAACAAAAATTCAGTCAACAGAAAGAGAGAGACCAGAAAGTCCAGAACAAGCTCAGTTAAAAGAAAGAGAAAATAAAGGAACACTCGTAATAGGCGAAGAAGGTAAAAAGGCAGTACAAACCAAGAGGGTCAGAAAAGGTGATCCCTTCCCGAGTGGAGTGAACAGACTGAGATACTTTCTAATAAGGAAAACAGGGAAAGAACTAGAACAAGTAAATGAGGTATCAAGTCAAATTAAGCAAGAACAATCAAGAAGAAAAACACTAAGGAAATTGAGAAGAGTGAGAGTTCCGAGCAGAAAATATAAGGCTCCTGAATAGACATATAATATACTTGAGGACTTTGTGAATCTTGATCTGAATGAAGAACCAGAAAATGTCACTAATGAAAGGACAGATGAAAGAAATTTAAGTCTACCTTAAAAGGAAAAGATTTTTATACAAAGGGTGAAAATTGTCAAGCAAATAAAGAAGAGAAGAAAAGAAAATAAAGAAGAAAAGAAATAAAGAAAAATGGGGCGCAGACAAAAAGCTACTGAAGTGTTGGATCACACAAAGATTTTTTTTTTTAGAATAAGAATTTAGATTCTATTTTCCCTGAAGAATTTGTAGTATTAAAAATGGCAGAAACTGAAGTGACTGAAAATCCGAAATCTAGTCTAAAATAAACATGTGTTAAATGTTGTTTGTGTAGTATTTCCATACTAATGTTGATGTGGTTATTGTTAACTGTTATGATACCTGTTCTAATGGTAACTAATAATCAAAATTACACAAATAGAAGTGGACAAATTGATGAAGTTATTAAAATAACTACTACTACTACAAATTTATAACAAATGGATAAGAGCATGTATCATCATGACAAATCAAATAGTGATTCGTTGTTAAATGTATTTACTAAACTCCATTATAAGTATGTTGATACAAAGGATGTGAGTGATTGTTATGTTTGTATGAAATTACCTACGTCTATCTAGGAGGGGGTGACATATCACCATCTTCCTTTAACATATGGTGTGTCATGTAGTGTTGTGTCTTGTCTATTTTATGTAACAGGCAAGTTTGCAGTATTACTATTCGAACATGGATTTGGTTTTTTCAGAAATCCCTATACGAAGAAATATGAACCCAGTGCTTAGTAGTAAAGATCCAGAGTTCATGGGTGAGTTCTTTTTATAAACAAACCCAATAGATATAACATATGCTCTAAAGAACAATTTAACATGGCTACCCTCGGGTAACCATGCGCTTTATAAATGTTTAATAATAACATGCATTTTGCGTGATGAATATAAAGATTTTCTATATTTAGTAGAGGAAAGACGGCAGGATTTCCAAAAGAAGACTGTTGAGAAGAAGTCACATGTACCGCCATAGGCTAATAAGGAAGGGGACTTAAAGAAAGGTGAGACTCATGCTGCAATGTCCCTATCCTTGTCAAAATTGGGGAAATTCTGTCTGCATAGACTAAAACTAGACTATAACAACATTTTCATTGGTTCTAGTGAATGTGATTATACCTTCTTGATACTAGGGGGGGGTGGGACTAAAAGGTGGAACTGAGTCTGTTTTTTCCCATGAATTTATTACGTGTAAGGTAAAAATGCCTATTATAGGTTGCCTACACAATGGTATGGAAGTTGTTACTTTGGGATAGTATTTCTGAAGGTATATCACATAACCAAGAACGATGAAATCGATGTAGTATGTCAAGGACTAAAACGAAGTAAAAGTGCATGTTTTTCAGGAATTCTAGGTGATATATTTGGTGCACTTACACCATTGGTAGGAGTCGTCCTGAATTCACATAAGATACGTAAATTGTTACCAGTAATTGATCATCTATCGACAGATATTGCTGGAGGATTCTTGATGATTAATTCTGAAATGGTTGCAATTAGGTCTATGGCTTTGCAAAATCGACTTGCCCTTGATGTATTATTGGCAAAAGAGGGTGGAGTCTGTATTAAGGGATATATTAAGAATATTTCAAAGATTCATGAAGATTTGACCAAACTGGAGGTTGACAATGTTTGGTAAAGACTAAGTAAAAGTATTTCCGCTATAGGTAGTTGGTTTTCTACCTTTGGGAGTAGTCTGTTAGGGAAAATACTAATCCCTATATTCTCAGCAGCACCAGTAACCCTGATGATAGTTTTGACATTTGGGTGTTTTAAGGGTAAAATCACAAACAGAATGATGACTGAAATAAAGAATAAGAGAATGGAAAGAAAGAAAAAGGGAAGAGATTGAGTTAGAAGAGATAAAAGGAAGTCTAGATGATAAAATGAAAGAATTAGACAAGAAAGAGAAAAATGGAGAATTTGTAAAAAGGGAAGAAGACACTAAAATTAGATAATTAAAAGTTGCCACTTGGTAATGAGGGGTATTTTATGATGGCTAAAAAATGCCATGAGAGGGGGGATTGATGGAGCAAGGATTCAAGAAAACAAAACTTGCTCGGAAAAATCCTCCATTAACTTTTATTAACCATTAAAACTGTAGATGAGACGAAACTAATACACACCAGACACCGACACATAGGGAGAAAGCTTTATGCATGCTTAATTAATGTGGAATAAAATGCAACACAACTAAAATCTGCTTTAATTTGCAAAAACGCTTTGCACATGTGCAAACCAGAATTACATTGAGATAACGTAACTAACTCACGTTGAGAGGAAAAAACCTCACGCATGCACAACAAAGACTAACATGTGGTCTTGAGGTACCACATGCCCGGCATATGCTTGCTTGAAATTGAAAGAAAGCTGCTGTTGTTAATGCTTTTGCTCAGAGAATTAATAATAACATGGGATAGAATAGAAGTGGGTGGTGAACAGTGAAAATTACATGATTAAGAAAATAACATCTGTTTATGATTCTTTTATTAACAGTGTGCAGTTATGCCTAAGACAGAGGGAGGAAAATGGCGCTGGACGAAAATGAGTCATGCATGCTCAGTGAATTTGTGATATGACCCGATGACCGAAAAGCTGAATAGCTGCCATACACGGACAGAAGACTTGGGAAAGAGAAGTTGTGTGTCACTCGTCTATGTAGCCTGTATTGAATGAAATATTAAAATGGCAACAATATATGTATGGGAAGAGAAAATCATGAATGAGCTAAAGGGGAAGGGTTTGTGAGACAATAGTACTTTTAATAAAAATGAATATGTCAGCATTGTGTGAAGAAGACTCCCCTAACCCTGTCCAATCACATTTCATATTTTACTAATATTTGCAACTATTGAGGGTGGGACATGTAGAAATAAAGACTATAACTAGAGTAACTTAGAGGGGAGATATTATTCGGGTGCATCGAGAGAACATCAAGATCATCATTGAGAGAGAGATTAGAGAGAGAGGCGAGAGCTGCTGCTGCTGGATTGAGCGGGAGAAGATAGAGCAATCTGGGAAGATTCAGATCCATATGACAGCCTGATTAGAGTTGAAGATTGTGGAAGAACTTCGAGGAGGGAGAGACTGTAAGAGAGGGATGCACCCTGTTGCTTTGGGTTTGTAGAGAAGTCTATTAAGTATCTGTCCTGTCCTGATCCTGTCCTATAGCCTTTGTCTCCTGATTCTAACTCAGGGGACCCCCACGAGCCCTTTGCCAGAGGGTTGGTGTTCAGTATTCCCATTAGGTAAATATTATTCTATCTAAAATTTGCATATTCTTTGCAAATGTACTTCTGAGCCAATCTTCCCTTTGCGGGGGTAGGGGGTCTTTCCACCTCTTGCACACTTCCCTTCTGGCCAACAATATCAAATACAATAATAAACCCCTATCCTTCTGAGAGAGGGTCTGACTGAGGCAACCATCATCTCCAAAGAACACCAGTGGCATATTGATCTCTATGATGGTATTAAAAATATGCAGTAGATTGTCACCCACCTCAGTCCAAAATCTTGCAAGTGCTGGGCACTCATAGAAGATATGCAAGTCATTGGCAAGAGGTGTCGCACACCTGGGGCATTTGGGGGCAGGATCAGGGGCGAACTTTGTAATTTTTGCGGGGGTGTAGTAGAGTCTATTAATGACAAAGAAATTATTTTTTTAAACAAGCAGGCTTGACAAATATGTACAGGGTCTTTAATGAAGATTCATACAAGGAGTCTGTTAACGGCCCAAATGGGGTTTCCATCCATACTGCAGCAAAGGGGGGTGTATCATGGTCCTCAGCCTCCAGCAAGCTGTTGTACCACATAGAAATGTCCTCATTCAGTGGGCGAATAGATCGCAACAGGTCTTCAATCTCTCTATTCCCACTGGTCTCCCACTTTTCTGCCTCATACCATGATGTTAACTGTATGTATTTAAATCTTGAGAGCCACGGACCGATCTTTGCCCTCAGGTACTCCCAAGGATGTATCTCCCCGGAGTCCAACAATTCGGACCAAATTGTCATGCCTGCCCTTTTTATCGGCAATACCAAACTGTCCTGCAGGCAGTCCGGTGTTCCCGGTGCATCCCATACGGGGGCATTTTCAGAGTGGTATCCAATGCCCCAGCTGCGCCTGAGCCTGTAACATAACTCCAAAGCTGCCCCCAAAACTTTTAGACGCACCCTCTTGAAGAACCTAGATGACCCAAACTTGTACAGAAACGCCTCGCCATCTCCTCCCCCTTCCACCCGCGCCATTTCGCCCAGCAGCCTCCCCCAGGCTGATTCCCCAGGTTTCACCAGCAGCATCCGTATGCTTTTAAACTGGAATGCTGCTGCGTACAACATTACATCTGGGAGGGCTAACCCACCTTTTTTTAATCTGCTTCTGAGTTTTTTCCACGCCAGACGAACCCCTTTATTGCCCCAGATGAAACTGCCGATCTTACTCGGTACATTCATCAAACTTTTACTGGGAAATGTTAATGGAATTGAAGAGAAGAGGCAGGACAGCTTAGGTAGGATAACCATCTTTACTAAGTTGGTTTTCCCATAAATAGTCAGGGGGAGATTTCTCCATCTGCTAAAGAGACTATCAATTTCCCTTGCCACCCTCTTGAGATTCAACTCGGGTATCTTTTCAACTTCCTTTACTACATAGATCCCCAAGTATCTCATCTCTTCACTTACTGTCCCTGACCACTCCAGATTCCAACACATCACCTCTGTCTTAGTTTTATTAACAAGAAACCCGGAGAGCGATCCAAATTCACACATACACTCTTCCACCCTCGGGATAGCTGTCTCTGGGTCACTTGTGTACAGTACTAAATCGTCGGCATATAGGGCCTTTTTTAGAGCTATATTGTTCTGATCTAAATGGATAGATTGAGTCATCCAGTCTAAGCATCTGAGCTAATGGTTCTACGTACAAATTAAACAAAAGAGGTGATATCGGGCACCCCTGCCCAGTTCCTCTCTGGATGTTGAAACTTGCCGTAAGGAAACCATTTAGGATATTCAAGCAGAGGCACCCTGATAGCAGTTCTGCAGGGTTTGTATAAAAATTGGACCAAACCCCGTGGCCCTCAGGACCTCCCATAGATATACCCAGCAAACTCTATCAAAGGACTTGGCTGCGTCAAAATCGACAACGGCCAAGGGTTCTGTCCTCTGGATGGCCAGATCGATATTGCCAATTAGGAGCTGCGTTTGTTCCTGGATGTATCTCCCTGCGACGAACCCTTTCTGATCTGGGTGTATTAACTTTGGTGTCAGTTTGGCCAATCTCCCTGCTAAAATGCCTATTAAGATCTTATAATCGGCATTCAGCAGGGAGATTGGGCGATAAGAGTCTGCCTTTTTTGGATCCTTGCCAGGTTTTAATGTCAAAACCATTATTGCCTCTTTCCAAGTATTGGGAACCTTTCCAGTTAAACTATAAATTGAATTAAAGGTATCCCCCAATGCTTTTAAAAGCTCCACCTTAAGGTGTTTATATATTTCGCTCGGGAGTGCATCTGAACCAGCAGCTTTTTTGTTCTTAGATTTATTTATCTGAGCTGCTATCTCCTCCGACGAAAAGGGGGCATCTAAGTTGTTTTTGCTTTTTTCTGAAAGTACGGGGAGCTGTTTATTGCTAAGAAATTACTTTATTGAACTCGGCAGGGGAGCCAGGTCTTCTCTATACAGCTCTGAGAACATGGAAAAAAGACAGGACTGTATATCCTCGATCCTATTTGAAACGTCCCCGCTGGCATTGATTTTAAGTTCTTTTATATCATTCCTAGCTCGGTCGGTCCTAGCTTTCCATGCCAATAAGGCCCCAGCCTTCTCCCCATATTCGTAATTCTGCATCCTTCTGGTATCCCACTGCGCCCTACACTTAGCTTCTAATTTCCCTCTGTATTCTGATCCTGCCTCTTCCATCTTCCTCAAGGTCTGAGTGAGTTGCTCGCGGTCCCCGTTGCTAACACCATCTCTTTCTCTCTCCAAGCCACTTATCTTCCCTTCGATACCTTTTAATACCTCAGCTTCAATCTTATTCTTATGACAGATAGTTCAGTGGAGTTTCCCCCTAAGCCAGGCCTTATAGGCGTCTCAAACTACATCAGGTGTTGTAGAGCTTGAGTTCAGCAAGAAAAACTCCAAGGATGGGGCCTGCACAGCGGCAATCACCTCAGGGTCCAATAAATTGGCCCTGTTAAGGGTCCACCTTGATGCATGCCGCTGTACCTCCTTAATCTGGTTTTACAAATTGCAGGGCTGCGTGGTCAGACAAGTGACTCGGGAGAACTGAAACCGCCCCTAAATTGGCTGTTGAGCCGCTACCTAAAAATATATAGTCAATCCTAGAGGAATGACAGTGCTTTTTGCTATAAAAGGTAAAACCCTTCTGATCTCCTTTTATTTCCCTCCATAGATCGACTAAATCCATATCGTGAATCATGTTAACTAATGCCCGACGTACCTTCACTGCACCTTTGTAGTGACTTAAATTGGATCTATCCTTAAGGGGATCCATCAAGACATTAAAATCTCCCCCTATCACGTATGGTGGAGGTTCCAGCATCAGCACAGATTGTAATTTGTGAATATAGGTTGGATCGTCCGTGTTTGGACCGTAGAAAGAGGCACAGACCATATCATAGTTTTCAAATGCTAATAGAACAGTCAACCACCTACCAGAGGAGTCTGACTGCGCTTTTTTTATATTGCAGGGCGTCCCTCGTTTAATTAATATGGCGACCCCTCTGTTTTGAGCTGTTGGTTTTGAGACACCAAAGCACTTCATCCACGTAACCTTAGAGAAAATTGAGGTGCTTTCTTCATAACTCAGGTGTGTCTCCTGTAACAAACATATTTGTGCAGTTGATAGTTCTGGCTCAAAGCTGTGTTCTCTATGGCACGATTAGAGTACGAGGGCATGGAGGACAAGATATCGAATATAGGGCACCCCTTCTTGAGCTGGGGTAAGAATCTAAGATTACTGTAAACATCATTGGTCTTACGATTACACCAGGGTCCCTTACAAAAAAAAAGAGATCGGTCGGATGACCCAAGCGAGTGCGGTAAGCCGTAGAGGCGACAGATCATGAAGGCGGCTTCATAAGACCCGCAGAGGCTTGAAAGGTGAGATGAGGACCAAAAAAAGAAAAATCAAAAAAAAAAATTTTTTTAAATGTACTTCTGACTAATATCTTTTGTCTCTTCATCTAGCCACTCTTAATGCATTGATTTTGTTGAATGAGTTTGTGTCAATGAATGTATTTCTCTCCCATATGAAGAATGATGGAGTTTCCACTATGAATTTTTTATTATCGAGCATCCAATTTATGCCTGAAATCTAAGATAAAACTTATGAATCTTACCCAGAGTCTGTGGTTATTTCACTGAGATCTGTGAATTAGTTAGATAACTGTTAGTGTCACCATCAACTAATGGTCCATCGACCAGAGGAAATAGTGTTTATCTTATGAAGCTTAGTTAGGTTTTGAATATGGTTCCAAATTGTTTGAGTTTACAGTGAGTTAACTAATCAGAATTTAAGTGAATTATGAAACTTGACCCCCAGGGGATTTACCAAAGAGTGCGGATGAGCATATTGGGTAAATCAGTGCTTAATTTGTAAAATTTGAAATGCAGGTGCTCAAATCTTTGTCGGAGGCCACACCTACTTTTCATTGGCTCCACCCACATCCTCAACTGGCACTGCAAAAAGTCAGATGAATTTTAGCAAGGACATTTTCATCAGGACAGCAAATACACACAAAGGTTAAATGACGCAAGAGATGAATGTGTTGTTTGTCTTATGAAAGCTGGGTAACTACTAGGGGCCCTAAACCACCAAACACTTAAAACCGTCAGCATTGTACAAAGAAAGTAGAAAACGAAAATTCTGCAGTACAAAGACCAGAAATCTAAAACAGACCTGAATGTATAATGCCACAGCCGGGCCAGCCCAAAACCTTAACCTCATCATCCGGCGAATACGCAATTTGAGAAAAATCAGCGCACAGCTCCAACCCAACCTACCCTCCCCCCACCCCCAACACCGAACTAACGGCTGCCACAGCCACACGAGATTCATTCATCGCTCATGATCATTCATGTTCATGAGGTGCGACCGCAGCACACTTCATGCTGGGAGTAGTAGATAACTGGATTGGGAATTGGGAAGGAGACAGCAGTGACGGGGACAGAGACCCGACACGAGTTTGAGTGGGAGTGGGACCTGGACATGTCACGTGGCCGTGAGACTTTGTGCACTGCCGGCTGCTGCACAGCTTTATTAACTGTGTTATTGCTGTATTATTTATTAGGCCTGCCTGCCTGGAGATTCATCATTCATGAATCTCCGCCTCCTCTTGGCTCAGACAGGGCCCAGGGAAAGCAGTGTCTCTAGCACATTTGATGTGACTAAAGGTTAACCTGCGTTATGTAACTTGTGTAGGGTCTGCGCATTACAGTGCGAGTAAGGGCTGGGCCCCAATGGGAAACAGAGGATGTGCAGCAGTGTTTGTAAGATATGATGCAGCGAGGGTGGGGGGCATGGCAGAGCCGCCTGCCATGGCACGCACAACAGTGGGGTACACCAACCCCGGCGATGAAGAAGCGAAGCAAGGAGGGCACCCACCCAGAGGCCTAAGAGCCAAGCAAATGGACGGTTTTCCGTGTTTAAAAAAAAAATGTTTTCCTGTAACTATGTTGGTATTGTCGTTCCGTAGAGCTGCAACATGCAGGGAAGGGCTGCTCCACAACAGCAAGTTATCCCCCTGGCCGTGGAAGAAGCACTCTCAGCACCATCAGCACCATCAGCAGATCTAGGGAAGGCCAGACCACCCCAGGGCTGAGACAGCCGCCATCAGTTATCGCTCCAGCCAGGCAAGACAAGGGCCACAGTTGCATCAACCAGGGCAGACGCAAGTTTGAACAGGCAGGCTGCCCACCACTGGGCCAATGAGCACCTGTGGGCCTACACCCACAGCCACCTCCGGCAACTCTGCCCCACCCCCAACCAAGGATGGCAGTCTAGGCAAGCCCGTGGGGGGGGGCGGGTGGTCACATGACTAACAGCAGGCCAGGGTGGATCAGTCCACTGACTCCACTCCTCACTTCGGCTAAATTGCTGTAGTGGCGCGCCTCCGAAGTTGTAACGGGCTGTGCGGCTTGAGGGCACATGTCAGGCTGATGCTGAGGCTCAGAGGCGCACCCGCCCAGGCCGCAGTAACACACTTCTCGAACTGGCTGGGAGTGGGATGGCACCATGGCTGGGAGTGGGACGAGAGATGGCCGGGCACTGGGGACAGTGACGGGGACTAGTTGAGTGGGAGTCTGGACGTGGGTGGGTGCCGTGGGGTTCGGACTCTCTCTGCACTGCCGACTGTGCAGCTTTATTTAGTTATTAACTGTCTGGACTGGAGAAATTCAGATTTAGGGCTTACTTCTTGCTTAGGTCTGCCAGGAGGCCCCGTCTCACCTGGTGCAGCTGTTGCCAGACCCTGGCTAACTCACGGTGCTTACAACGTCGTCCGGCCAGCGGTACTGCTAGTGAGTGTCGTGAAGTGAACGGCCGTTGATGACGATGACTGGGTGCGGCCGTGGTGGAACGGGTATGCTGGGGCGTGGCAATCACTAATGCGAATGCGTGTGCAATTAAAACTGCCACAACAATCTAAAGAAATCTGCGCAGTGCGGAGTGCGCTCGCTGTCGCGGCCGCACACAGCCCCAACCCCCGAGAATTAAATCCAGCCCTCCCTGCCCAACAATGTCCCGCCCACTACACTGTGACTGATCAACACACATTCGAGCCGTGAGAAGTTGGCCGCGAGCAGTGCCAGTAAGTGAGATGGAAACAACAGACAATCCGTGATCCATTGAGAACTGTAAGGTGACGGTTTTAAGCGACTGACACAGTGCAAACTGCAGAGTGCTTAGTGCAGACAGACAGTGTCTCAGGAATCAGACTCGAGTAGAAGTGAGTTTAGTCCCGTAGCGATAAGCAACTAAAAAGCTAAGAAGTAATATAAAACAAATCCATTCCTGCACGGTGCACCAGAGTGTGTAGACCCGGCCCTGATAATTAGGTGCCGGTGCTTAGCACCTGCAAGCACCGGCACAAATGTGTGTGGGCCCCATTGAAATATTTTGTTTTGTGAAGTGTTCATCACTGGGCTTCCGCTGGATTTCTACTACACAGCTGATGGCGAGGGTACGAACAGGTAGGCTCATTTCAAACTTAATTCAAATGATATTAGACAGGGGTGTCCACTGTCCCCACTACTTTTTGCAGAAGAATTTGAACCAGTTGCCTTAAATATGGGAACTGAGGGATAAGCTAGAGGTATATGCTTAAAAGATGGCACAAATGATAAGGGAAAGAGGACGCCAGTTTGAAATCCCCACTTCTTAGGACTGCTCTGAGATGTTGAAGATGCTTTGTGAAGATGTGAAGTAAACATGGCACTTTGGATTATATGCACATACAGTACCATTGGCTTGGCTTCTTACAAACAGCGTTCTTTTCACCACCAGGCAAGGTCAGAAAGTCATCAAAGGCCACAGGAGATGCCTGCACCTCCTTGAACTTCTCCTACCCAACTGACATTTCTTCATTTAGGGCAGTCTTTTTAGATAATAACAGGATGTGTCTATACATGTACACATTCTTGCTGTTTACCACATAAACTAGGCCTACAAATTCTTTGAATAGACGCAATGCTATAGGCATACACATACAGCAACTGAAGAAGACTCCTTGACATGTGCCTGCTGCTCATTTAACTCACATTTCTTTACAAAATGTTTATGTGGTGCAACATTGTGCAGTATATTGAGTCACTGGTGGGCCTGTAGGTAATTCATTGCATACAGGGTTGCCATGCCACTTCATTCAGAGTTCTTTGCTAACAAGGTAGCAAATATCTATTCAGCCTTTCCTAGCCAAGTTAGCAAAGGCCCCGAGTTCGAGGAGAAAACTAGGGTGAGGGGGGAACAACGGGTACTGACTACATTTGTCACCCCGCCTACTGAGGCACTTATGCAACTATGCAGTGCAATAAAGTCAGGCTTCCCTAGGGACCCTACTACGCCCAAACGTTTGATGGGCAGTTTGCATGTATTAGAGCCGTACATCCGTCATCTCCTTGATATTTCGTTTGGTACCCATACTGTACCAAATGCCTGGAAACGGGCGGTGGTCCTCCCTCTGCAAAAAAAGCCCAATATCAGCTATGATATGTTAGAAAATCTTCGAACTATTTCTCTCCTGCCATATATGGCGAAGGTTGCGGAGAAAACTGTGAACCTCCAGCTGATGAATTTTGTGGAAGAGGCTTCCCTGCTTCACGATTCTCAGTTTGGCTTCCGCCCACGACATTCGACGGAGTCAGCACTACTTATGGCAGTAGAGGCCATACAACAGGGTGTGGATGAGGGCCAGACTATGGCCCTGATCCTTCTGGACCTAAGCGCAGCATTCAACACTGTAGCTCATTCCATCTTGGGGTATCGGGAGCGGCGCTTAGATGGATCCAGTCCTTCCTGACAAGCAGATGCTTTCAAGTCCGTCTGGGAGATTGGTATTCTAGGGAGATCAGTTTGGGGCAGGGCGTGCCGCAGGGCTCGTCCCTGAGCCCAACTTTGTTCAATCTATTTGTCTCCCCGTTGGCGGCGATTGTTGAAAGTCATGGCCTGCGCTTTGTGTCTAATGCCGATGACACGCAGTTGGTCATCTCCCTCTCACGCATGCCAAGTCTTGCGGCGGACAGTTTCAGAGTTTGCATGCAAGAACTGGCAACCTGGATGTCCACCAACTGTTTGAAACTAAACGGTAGAAATACCGAGGTACTCGTGGTGGGGGGAGGGCCATCTGCCTGGTCGTCGACATGGTGGCCACCCTGTCTGGGAGAAACCCCTGTCCCTTGCCAGGAAGCAAGGAATCTTGGGGTGTGGCTTGATGTCGACCTTGCCTTTGGCCCCCAGATTGGCCGGGTGGTGGGGGTATGCTTTGGAGTTTTAAAAACTCTGAGGAAGGTCTTGGACCTTCTGCCTATCACAGCTTGTCGGATGCTGGTGCATGCCCTCGTCACCTCGCGCCTAGATTACGGCAATTTGCTGTATCTGGGGGCCACGGGAGGGGCCTTCAACCGCCTCCAGGTGCTGCAAAATGCAGCTGCACGTTTAGTTCTGAGGCTCCCCAGGAGATCTCCCTCTAAAGCAGCGCTTCAGGCCTTACACTGGCTTCCTGTCAGGAGCAGGGTGGAGTTCAAGGCTCTTTCCACGTGTCATCGCATCCTGAGCGGTAAAGCCCCTGTCGCGCTACAGAGTCTGTCACTCGTTATGAGCCTATACGGGACCTGCGTTCCTCCTGTACAGGGCTATTGAAAATTCCAAAAATAAAGAAGGCTCGAATGGGGGGCAGGTCTTTTAGATATCTGGCCGCTAAGCAGTGGAATGCTCTGCCTATAGAGCTACGTTTGGAGCCTTCAGAGTCCACTTTTAGAAGAAAACTTAAGACTCACCTATACGGAAGGTAGGAGGCTGTGATGGTTGTTTGGACTCTTTACTCTACTTACCATAGTGCGGGGACACGCCGGTGCGCGTAACCAGGCGCTCTATAAATTTTCCAATAATAATAATAATAATAATAATTCTAGCATGTATCATGCTTAGAGCCCAGAGCTTTCATCTAATTAATCATTAAGTAGTGGGCCTTGTAGTCTGAGCTCACTCAATTGACCATTTACACTCATCAAATTATTAACAGTGACTTGAAAAATGAACGCCAGGACTGCAAGTTTTTTTAAACAAATCCTTAGCTATATAGTATTGTAGATTGGGAGTGTGGCAAAATCCTGCACCCCTCAAGGGCTGGTGTTACAAGGAGAAATGCCATTCAGTTAATCTCTTTTTTTCCTCTTTGCATATGTGCTGCATTCTACAGCACACATACAAGGAGAATAATGCTTACAGCAAAGTTTATATGCAGGAAGGAACACCTTCCTGCACAAAAACTATGCTGAGTACATCGGAGACACCGCTGAACTATGGCGCAAGGTTGCCCGCATTAGCGCATGGCAGCCACAAGCGTGCCAGATCAAAGAGAGAGCAGTGTTGCACCTTTTCTAAATTGATATGGCGCAGTTCCACTCCTTACAATTCACACAACGCAGCACACATTGTGTGAACTCTTTGTTAATATCCTTCTTGATTTCCTGCTGACATGGATCAATCTCATGCCCGTCAGGATACTGTAACCATTAGGAGGGTGTAAATCTTTTTTCTGCCCCCCTCCGCTTAGCTACTGTGCGATGCTTCCACTAGGGAAAAGACTGGTGTTTACTTTTGTATATGTTCTCGCTGCCACGGCGTGCACTCGGTATTCCAGTTTGGGATTATGGAGTTAGCACTGTGACAGTTGCTGAAAGAAGATGCGCCAAAAAGATGTGTTTCACTGTGGTACTTTTTCCAGGAATAAACTTGCATTAAGTACAACTTGTGGTTACCGATTCGGTAATTTCAAAAGAGAAATTACCCACATCCCATTTACCTACTCCTAAATACCGAATCGGTATGAATCGGGATTTAAGAGTAGGTAAATCAAGATTACCTACATCTAGCCCTTAGTGCCTTAAGTGGTCCACTCTGCATAGCAGTTACTCACATGACTGGAACTCATGAGCAAGTGTGGATTTGCATTGCTTCTCGATGGAAAAAGTGGAGTTTCATCGTCCATTATGCTTGGGTCTAGTGATAAATATCAAAAACTAGCAAAAAGTAGACAGCTACTCTTGAATTATTTCAAGGAATAACATGGCCATATGATATAGCACGAGTGAAGCTGATCTAACTTAACCAATCCTTTTGGCTGGTATAAGGGTGCTGGGAAGGGAAGGGGAAACAGCCTATAGACTTGCCAAGCATGATGGTATGTGAAGAAAGATTTTAGTTTTGCATCGACTGTGGCACAATGCTGATGCAAATCACTACCCGTATGTTAGCATGTTGACGATAAGAAAAACTTATGTGGCAGATATATCGAAACTATGGTATTATGATGCCTATGATATCCAAAAATGGACTGTTAGGGCTCAATTACGGGTCTGGCGGTCCGAGGACTGCCAGACTCGTGGATGCACGGCGGTGGCAGTCCAGCCACCTCTGCACCAGCAGTCTGACCGCCCCATTATGACTTGGGCGGTTGGACCGCCATGAGACTACCGCCAGAGAACCGCCACTCCCTGGAGGTGGTGCAGCGGCCCAGAGCCCACTATATGCTTGGCGGGATCGCCCTGGTCCCGCCAAGCACATTACGAGTTTCCTCTCTGCCACGGTTTTCATGACAGTGGAACCGTAGCAGAGAGGAAACAAAGGAAGTGCCTCCTCCGCATGTAGATGCACACAGGAGGGCATAACATGGGCCCCCAGTATGCATTTACACTAGTTCCTGCTCAGCATGGACTTTCAAGTCCATGCCATGCAGGAATCTTGTGTAGCGTTCCCATTGCAGTGCCTTTTTTTCAAAAGCACAGCGGCGTTTGAAATGGGCACTGCAGCGGGAACCTCCATGCCAACCGTCAGACCACTTTTAATTTGTTATCTGGCAGGTGGTCAGCAGAGACTCTTGGCGGTGCGGGGTGTGGCGACGGCATGTCGACTACCCCTGCACCACCTGGTCAAAATTGGGTCCTGAGTGTCCTATAATCAGCATAATTCTTGGAAATCAGACCAAAAAATAGAATAATTAGATATACGGAGTCCCTGAGCAAAGAAGCCCTGCCAAAATTAATAGAAGCTTCCAAGTACACTCACTTATATCTAAATGTCACATGCAGCACTCGATGGAGATCAACATTTCCTACAAATTGCCGTTTTCATCATAACATTATTCAGGACAAGAAATGTAAAAGCCATTTTTTTAAATAAATGCTTAGCTAAACTTTTTCAGGACAGCGTGCGCAAAGCTCTCAGCATCAACAAGGCATGCTGTCCTGCTAATTGTGGTTAGATTAGTTATTATATTATCCTGTATGTACACAATGATATATTAATGTGCATTTAATAACCAAAATAATATATTTATAATGTTGTCTGCCTTCTTATAGTGTCATCCAATACATGGTGGCTGGACTCATCAATTCTTGCAGCATTTCATGCTGTGCTTTTTATTTCTCTATCATTTAAGGAATTATTGAACTCCTTAGGTGGTTGATAGCCACTGGCTAAGCTAGGGGCCTGATATTGCTTTGAAGCAACAATCTACTATATTTTTCAAACAAACCTTTTTTATAAATATTTTTCAAACAAACAAAATTTTTAAAAAAAAACTGGCTTAGCTGGCAAAGCGCGGAGATACCCCTTCGGGATTGATTCCTGCGCTTTATAAGAAATTAAATAAATAAATAAATAAAACCATACAAACGCTGAATAGTAACAGCAATAATACATAATGTGGTGGAAAAAAACAAAAACTCGCTTCACAGCATTCTCTGCATTTGTAAGCGATAAATGTAAAATTAACATTTTATCACTGCCTCCAAAACAATACCCATCAGTATTTATGGAAGCACAGTGTTTCTATGATTTAATTTGTCGGATTTATTTAGGTCTGTTGAGACATTCCTTATGTTTTTTTGGCTAATAACATAAGTCTGTTGGAACTATAATTGTCTGCACAGAGTATATGATTTATCAGCCCTTGCAGGCTGGGAAGGCATCCAAGACAGGCGATTAAGGGTTATAATCGTGTTCTACGAATATTGGTCGTGCGAATGCATTCGCCTTCTAGGTTAGCACTCTGCACGGTGGAAGAACAAGTAACCACATCCATATGCTGAATTTTTGTAACAGCGTAATCCCTTATAACTTTGTAACTCCATAAAAAGTCAATAATGTCTCAGTTTTATAATCCTATTCAAGATAATGGGCGAGTAAAGAGCAGGGTGAAGAATGCGTACATTTGTTGCCTGGCGGTGGCGTTTTAGATATCCAGCTGCTGAAAACGGCAGACTCGCTTGGCTATATAAAATTCAGCAAAGAGCCGACGTTCTTGGAAAAAAATATATGTAACTGTATACATTAGCAACTTGTGCCTACTGCGATTGAAAGGGGCCGATGTTCACTTTGTAAAATACTTTACGCTCAAGTTTCAGTGCGCATGTTTTTATTTTACTAGCGTGTGTACCGCACAATTCTACCATTTCTATTGTCCTGCGCGTTTGTCGCCATTTAGGCAGGGCACAAGTCCTAAAAAAAGAAGTGGGGGGACGCTGACGTCACGTCATCAGTCAGAGTCATAGTCACGTCATCAGTCAGAGTCATAGTGGACTGGTGTCTTTGTGTAAAGTTAATAGAACACGGTCTATGGCCTGTATTGCTCAAAGCGAGAGGCCATTTTGAAACTGTCATTTCCATCATAGTCTGCAGGCTAGGTAGTTCCTTACTGAGCAAGATGATATGTTTTGTCTAATAGTAGTTCATGTAGGCGATTCTCAACATATCTAGAAATATCCATGTGGTATCTCTGTGTAAAATAGTAATTCTATGCACTAGGGACTGAATCACAAAACATTTGTAACTGACTCTTATAAATGTCTGGTGGTAAGGAAGTAAGTGTTGGGGTGAAAAAGTCCTCGGCGTAGTAAGAGACATGTACTCCTGGCCTGTGTACCCAACTGGACTGTGGTCTGGATACCTAATGCTTGTTTGTAGTCATAGTCATAGGTGAACACAGTTCATGCGTGTGTGCCTGACAGAGGCCTGTCTCACGGACTGCAGTCTTGTTGGACCAACCAAGAGGAGAGCCCAAAGCACAACCCTCATAGTGGTGAAAGGCTGCCACCTTCACCAGAAGTTAAGCAGCACAAGCACAGAGGTGGCAGCATACTGTGAAGTAATCAGTAGTATGAACAGGAAATTTTTCCCCTGTGTCATTTGAGTGATGCCTACAGGTCCACTCACCTTTTCAAACGTTCTGCTGCTGTGTACTTACCTCACCCTTGGCTACATCAGGTAGATTGGGAGTGCTGGATAGCAAAGGAGTAGTGACTGCATTAGTTGTATATGTGCCTGGTAAGGGAACCGTACAAGGAATGAGCAGTACTGTACAGTACATGTGTGACTAGTAATGTACCGCTTGTATGAATTCCTGAGAGGAATATATTACATGAGAGATGTAGCGCTGTGCAGTGAGCATGCAGGGACTGCATGTGATCGGTGTATGTATGCTTGCATGAAGTACACTACATGAAGGGTGAAGGGGTATGCTGCACACACATACTGAGTGTCTCTGCTAGCAGTGTGTATGTTTTGCAACAACACACCCTAGTTAAATGTAAATGTATTTGAGCTTATATAGCGCACAGCTACCCGCAGTGGGTTTCCCGGCGCTTGCTTAGGGAACCCGTCCTGGTATTCCCATGTGAGATAACCCCAGCAGGGTATCCACAAGGTGAAAGCCAGGCATCCCGCCGTGAGGGGCCGTTGTGGAGATTAAGCAAGCTATTGCCCAGAGTCGCAGAGTGTGAACCTGTGAGTCGAGAAGGCACCGGAGGGATAATTATCGAGTCCGTGGAATTTTTAGCCCAAGACCCACCGAGGCGGGGAATTGAACCCTGGTCCAAAGCCGATCTCAGCTTCCGGGTCTGCCGCCTCTAACCCCTGAGCCACACTTCTCCACACTTCTATGTAGTTAAAGATAAAAAAGCATCAGTGCTGAACAGTGGGTGCAGACTGAGTGTGTGTGCTGAATTCATGTGTACATGTGACAGTACAATAGGTATTAGTGGTGAACAGAATTTGTGCTGTGAAATTACACTGAAGGAGTATGCCTGCAAAGGTACAATGTATGGAGAACCCTGGGTTCCATTTTGGTAAGCCTAGGCCTTCCATGGTAAGCAAATAAAAATGAGTTTGAGGACACTAGAGAGAAAAGGCAGAGACTACCTTTACATTTCAAAGGACTATTCTTTGATTCAGTGACAAATCGTAAGGAAGGGGCCTGGATACATCTCAGGAAGGGAGATGGGGCTGATAAGGGAAACATAGAGTAGGGCTGACGTTCTGGGATTAATGTTTTGGCATACACATCATTGTGACTGATATCCAGGTATGAATACTGGTCACTCCAATAAGTTATGCTGTGGACAAACAGCTTTGGGGTCGTACCTTATGTGGCAATCATCTTCTCATGAAGGAAGATGAAAAGGAGAAGTACCCATTTCAAAAGAAGCAGAACACTACATACAACTTCAAACACCTAGACCCTAAATCACATTTGACAGCCTGTGTGGGAAGGGGAAGCTCTGCAAGATTTCTGCCCTTGACCAAGACTTGGTGCCAAGGACTGCTAGTTTCCATGCTGGGTGCGGGGACATCATCCAGGGGAACTAAGACCACCTTCCTTGGAACACTAGCTCCTTGCTAAGACCATTGTGCCCTGTGGGGAGAGGAGAACATTGGAGGGAGTGAGGTCTAGTGGTGAGACCTAGTGTGATGACTCCCTGTGTGATAACGTGTGCAAGACTATTTTTGGAGACCACTGTATGCCAGGAGGGGGCTGCCGTAGACTGTGCCAAGTACTGAGCGCTGTATAAAGGACACTGAGCCCACATGGCCCAGTTGCAGTGATCCCATATGCAAGAGGGGGCCATTGGTGAAGAAGTTGTGTGACCAGCATGCCAGGAATCATGAACACCTGAGAGGCAACCCCATTTGACATGAGGGGCTGCTGTGGTGTGGGCGATTTCACCTGAAGAGTCTACATTGCATCTAGAAGGTACAGCTGCAACTCCGTGTGCCAGGGGGGCTGATTGGACCAAATCATTAAAGATATCGGGCTGTCGCCAAGGACTGAAGTGAGGCTGTCACCGATGGGTCTAGTCACACTGAATGATCTGTCATGACTGACCCTCATTGACCAAAAGGATACTAAGGAGGATGAGTCAGGAGCTTAGTCACTGAATTCCATCGCCAGGGAAAACTTGACTTTACAGCATAACTGCTGGCTGGATGTTGCTCTGATTACTGGGGAGAGTGGTTGCATCACTATGTAAATTGAACATTGTGCCTGCCTGATGCTGCAATGTGTGTACCTTGATCAGCCTGATGTGTCCAAGCAGAATAGGACTTCTCAAGTGCCCGGGCTGACTGGACACTCAGTAATGAAGAATGCTTTTGTGCTGAAGGAGTGGGTAAGACTTGAACTATGGCCTTTGGGACCCCAGGGATTCACAGCAAAAAGAGCTTCTCCCAGGCCCAGCTTGTAGTGGATACTGTCTGTACATTCCTAGGGTCTCTGGGAACGCCTTTGGGTAATACTGTGGATAATCGCTCAGGAAGAACTAAGTCCACCTCGGGGCAGAGAACCGGGATCCTGGCGTCAGGGTGAAACCAAGCAAAGGCGTAGCTGCATTGGGCCACTAGATAGTATAATTGTAGGTCCGGAACACCATACCCTCCCCTTTCATATGGTAGCATAAACACCTACCAACGTATGCGCGCCTGTTTGACCCCCCAGATCAATCTGATAAGTTGTGAGCGTAATGTCAAGAAGAAACTCTTTGGAAGGGGTATAGGAATATTATCAAAAAGATATAAAAATTTGGGGAGAACGACCTTCTTGATAATCGCAACCCTTCTGGCGATGGACGGTGGCGATGGACAGTGGCAATTGCAACCATCTCTCCACTTGAGTCTCAAGGGTGCTGATTGCTAGCCCATAATTGAGGCCAAGAATCTGGGCGGTGTCCAGATGTATATGAATGCCCAGGTACTTAATGGATCCCACGCACCATTCAAGAGGGAATTCGCATTCCCATGGAATCGTGCTGGAGGTTAAGGGGAAAAAAAGCAACTTACGCCAATTAATGCCGAGGCCAGAATGCTGACCAAATCTGAGTATCTCTCTGATGAGGGCTCCAAGTTGACCTGAGGCTCCCTGACATAGATGATGATGTTGTCCGCGTAGAGCAAGACCAAAAGGGGGCCAGTGTTAAATTGTAGGCCTCTCTGTAGACGTTTTTCTTGGGAATGGCATATTAAGGGGTCTATAGCAAGTATAAACAATAAGGGCGACAGGGGGCAGCCCTGATGCATGCCGCGGGATAGAGAAAAGGGTCGGGAAAGTGTGCCGTTCAGTCGAAGCCTCTCCGTGGGGCGGTTAAAGAGCAATGTAGTGGTTGCTATAAATCCCATAGGCATACCCATGCGGCGCATGATAGACACGAAAAAAGGCCACTCTAAGGAGTCAAAAGCCTTTCCCGTGTCCAAGAGGATTGCAGGAACCTCTGGGTTAATTCTGTGGATGTGAAGAAGAGTGTCCTGAGATTCAAAGAAGTGGAACGGTGGGGGACAAAGCCGGATTGGACAGGAAAACAAATAAATTCCATCATTTGTGACAAGCGCATGGCTAGGATCTTGGCCAGAATTTTATAATCTAAATTGAATTGAGACAGAGGTCTGTATGATCCACATAGTAGCGGGTCTTTGCTGGGTTGCTGCCTCACGAAGCGTGGGGGGCAGTATTTGTCTCTCGAGGGCCTATGCCAACACCTCGATCAGTTGCGGTGCCAACAGATCCTTGCATGCCTTTTAAAACTCGCCCGTAAAGCCATCCAACCTAGGGCTGAGGAGCATCGGAGGGTGTTGATGGCACTAAGGACATCGTCCTTGGAGACAGGCTCTGCCAAGAAATCCTTCATGTGCTTCTCAAGATAGAGCAACTCGATCTTGGATAAATAGGATTCCTGCGTGTATAAAGCTGTGCAATAATCCAGGAATTCATTACGGATCTTGGAGGTGTTGTGAGAACTTGATTTGCGGATGAACACAGTTTTGTGATGTAGGATTTGCTGTATGGGGGTTGAAGCATCTGTGCCAGCACCTGGCCAGGACACTCGCCCTCGCCATTTCAACGAGCAATTTGATATTTGCCTAAAAAGAGGATCTCATGATCTGCGGAGTCCCTGTATTCAGTGAGGAGGGCCAAGCGTCGCCCTTCCGTCTCTGGATCAAAAGTGTGCAGTGAATCGCTATCAGTTCTGTGAGGTCTCGTTCCAGTTGAGAGAGTGTAGTTTAGAGTGCTTTTAGCACCCCAGCATGCTTGGCAATACAGACACCCCTAATGTATGCTTCAAAACACTCCCAAAGGACTGCCCAAGTATCTACTGAACCAGTATTAATGGAAAAATAGTCTTCAATGGCATCGCGTACTTCAGAGTGGGAAAGATCGTTGTTTAGGGCACGGCTCGGGAAACGCCTTTGCCGCTCGTAACCATCTGGTCTGGGAACTCTAAGGAGCAGGTTGACAGAAGAATGATCGGAATATGTTCTCGGGAGTGTCGTGAATGAGTGGTACCAGTTGGAGATGCCAGGGAGACAAGCCAATAATCGATCCTGGCCCAGGTGTTGTGTTGGTCGGCATAATGCGTGTAGTCAGTGTGGAAGGGATTAAGCATGCGCCAAATATCCAGGAAAGATAGTTGCTCGCAGAGGTCAAGAAGGGCCCGGCACGCGCGTGGCTTAGTGCCAGGGGATTTGGTGGCACTGTCTAAGTCAGGGATCAGGAGCAAGTTGAAATCCCCACCAACCAGCAGTAGAAAGGGATTGAGCCGTGTGAGCTCGGTATCAGGGAGTGAAAGAATTCTGGGGAATCAGTGTTAGGGGCGTATACGCATACCAGGGCCACACTGTGCCCATTAGTGAACCAGTAACAATGGTGTATCTACCCTCGCTGTCCCCCTTGACTGAGGGAAGACTGAAGGGGACCCTTTTGAAGATAAGAACGGCAGTACCTCTAGCATAATTGCTTTAGTTGGCAAAATATATGTGTGCGCCCTAGCTGGAGGCAAAATATGCGGAGTCAGATTTGGGCAGATGCATTTCCTGTAACAATGCAGAGTCGACCTTGTGCCGAAGTAAATACCGGACAACCTGTCTTCTCTTGCGGTTATCATTTAGACCAGAGGTCTTCAAAATTTTTTAGGTTGAGCCCCCACAGCTGTATTTTTTTAGATGTTGGGCCCTCCCACCACCTGACAGAAATTTCTAGAATCTGGTACACTACCTGATTGGCTGCCACACACATATTACGGGCCATATCCGGCAAATATTGTTCAACACAATAAGAGTGTTTAGTAAACTGCAGGTTTGTGAGTGGGTGTGGTGAAATGACAGAGGTGTATTACACAGCTCAAAACATAATTTTCCAAGATAAAATGTGCACAAATTCTTTTTACTAGGATGCTTTGTTTTACACAGGACATAGATTAATAATAACATCACCAACATGAATGTGTTTAGCCACATTTAGACAATCAATCTGTGGGTAGATTTTTTACTACTGCCATCCTCAGGTTGTGCTCCACATCCAGTCTTGAACGGTACTTAGTCTTCAATACCACATGTGCTGAGAACCCAATCTCACAAACTCCTTAATGAATAAATACATACATTGTAAGATGTAAAGCACCATGCATAAGTGGACTAAAGGGAGGATTGCTGTGCTGAACCCACTATAGGGAACACATTATGGATGTTTCATTAAGTGGAACTTAAAATATGGAACCTGACTTTGCTTATGGGGGCTTTGCATTCAAGTAGCAGTTGGTTGTCACGCAAAATGTCATCTGCATGATGTATAGATCCACACATAAGCACACATAGAATACAGAATAGTAACACATAGGCAAGGGAGTAGCCAGACAATTTAAATACCTCCCACTCTGAACTACAGCTCTTATGGCACCAAGAAAGCAAAGTAAGTCATCACAACCCTCCCCATTTATCATGTACATTCTGTCATCTATTAATTGTTTCACCCTTCATTCTGTCCTTCCATCTGTGTCCCATCCATATCCAAACCGTTTCAAACCTATCCATCATCTATCCTTCCATCCATCATTTCACTCATCCATCCCTCCATCCACCCTTTCACTCATCCATCCATCATCCATCCATCCTTTCACCCAATCCATCCTTTCACTAATCCATCCACTCTACCACCCATACATCCATTCATTCATCCATCCAACCATTTACCCTTTCACCCAAGCTATCCTTTCACTCATCCTCCACTCTTCCACCCATCCATCCATTCACTCATCCATTAAACCTTTTACCATTTCACCCACCCAGCCATCCTTTCACTTACTCATCCATCCACCCAGTCACTTATCCGTCCACCCATTCAACCTTTCACTCATTCATCCATCCATCCATCCTTTCTTCTTGCTCTCCACCCTCCTGTTCACTCATGTATGCATTCTTTGTCTCATCCATCTTTATGTTCTTCTTTTCACTCATCCATGCACACATTTCCCCACCCATTCTGCCAATCATTCATCCATGTTTTCACTCATCCATCTATCCATCCTCCCTTTCTCTCGCCATTCCCCATTCACTTAGCCACCCATCCTTCTATCCACCCTTCACCCATCCACCCACTCATCCATTTACTCATTCACTCATGAATCCATCCATTGACCACTCATCCACCGTTTCACTCTTCTATACATCCTTTTGTCCATCTACCCTCCTCACTCACTCATCCATCCTTACATCCACCCTTTCACTCATCCATCCATCTATCTATTCATTCATTCACCCTTTCACTTATCAATACATCAATCCAGCCATCATTTCTCTCATCCATCCACCCATTGACTCGTCCATCATCCACCCTTTCATTGATCCATCCACCATTTTACTGATCCATCCACCCTTTTACCCATCCATCCACCCTTCCATCCATACATACAGCTATTTACCCTCATCCATCCTTCCACTCATGCATCCATCCATCCTTTCTCTCATTATCCATCCACCCTTTCACTCATCTATCCATCCTTTCACTCATCCATCCACCCTTTTACCCATACATCCACCATTTCATCCATACAGCCACCATTGCACCCACATTACACCCATACATCCACCATTCCACCCAAACATCTATTTATTTACCCTTTCTCTCATCCATCCTTCCACTCAATCACTCATCTATCCATCCTTTCCCTCATCCTTCCATTCACCCCTTCACTCATCCATTCATACTTTCACTAATCCATCCAGCTATTCACCCATTCCTTCATTTATTCACGCACCCCCTTTTCACATTAATTATGAGCTAAGCCTTTGTCTGTAGAGTTGCAGACAGAAGAGGCCCATCAAGAACTTAGCCCCTGCTGTATTTCCTAAAGCAAGGGGTGAGGTGGGGGGAGGGTTCACTATGCTACCGCACATAGGCAATCTGAAAACTTGGAAGTCATGAGTCATGCATGATGCACAGTGTCAGGACCTCAGGTGACTGTGACATGGTGTTCTTTCCAAGGCTTTAAGTGGGATGAAAAAGCTGGGGGTCTCTCCAAGGGGCCTGTCTGATGTAATTAAGGGTGTGTCTTAAAACATGGAAGCTTAAAATATGTACTTAGCATAATGTGCAGCGACTGGTATTTTGCTGTTTCTATTATTGCATCCAGTAACATTAGACCTACAACAATCCATGAAAAAAGGCTTTGTCAATGGATGTTAGTTGCATAAAATGAAAAAGCAGCAACTATGGCTTCCTTGTATAACACAATTTGTCTGTAAAATGTCTGTAATAGACTCTGAATAAAGAACAGTTCAGGGGTTGTGTGAGGAGCACTCCTATTTAAACTAATATTTTCACTGTAATCTAATGGTGCTACAACTATTCAGGTTTGTCACGCCTGTGGTTTATTCACTAGTTATGATGGGATCAACTCTCATCTAGTTGCGCACTGTGCACATGGTGTTATCCTACACCTTAATTAATTATACACTTTCAACTTTGTATACGATTGTCAATCAGGTATTTAATCTCATAATCTGATTCGCATCAATCAATCAACTTATGTTTACATTCCATAATCTTTGTACAATTGTGATAAATACATTTCCACAATATTTTTCAAGTACATTATACAATATTCACTATAATAACATTTTATAACCAATCATGACTTTTAACATTTCACATTTTATCACTTCCTGCCCAATGCATTTCGGCACCGAATAGTGCCTTCATCAGGGGTTGATCTGAAAAAATAAATAAACAACATAATGTGTAAATGTATTGTGTTTAACGTATGCCATGGGAGTCACTATTTGTAAATAATTCTATTTCATGCCTCTGTGTGGTATTTTGCGTGATCAGTCAGCTGAAAATAAAAACCACAACACCTGATGTTATATTTAGAAAAATGCAATATAAGGTCTCAGACGTAATAGCCATAGCTGCATGCTTGACAAGGTTACAAGCACCCTTACCTGTAGGTTGCTTGATGTGGGTTTTCGCAGAGACGTTATGGACCAACTTCCCCAAATTCTAGGCAACACCTAGTGATTGTTAAATTACACTGAGGTAATTAAATAGAAATCAGGGAGGTAGGCCGGATCGTGGACGCTACCTGGTTCCTTGATTGTCGACCTGCGAAGCAATAAGAAAACCTCTGTAAAAACTATCTCCTGTATTTCTAATGAATTCCCCCCCTAGTGTGCTTCTAAAGATTTGTCACTGTTCTTGAAAGAAAGCCTACCTGCGACTGATAAGTAAGTAGCGTCGCGTCCGTGTTGTCGTCGTGAAGGGTGAAGTCTTGGCGAGGTATCTTGATGGTGCAATAGGTAACTTTAACCAGTGAAAGTTCTCTAAAAGGGAAATGTGTGAAAAGGGAGTATGAGTTTCTTTTCTAAAATATTTGCATTACACTGAGCCTTCTAAACTTCTCCTCTCACTTACTCTGAATGATCACCAAGTTGTTCTTCTCCTTCACTTCCTATTATGAACAATACGACATAAAAACAAGTTTTGCAAACAATCATGACATTAGTTTAACTCTGATACTTCTCAAAGTCTTTAAAAGTCTTTTCCAACAGTTCTTGTAAATACGCTCTTTCTGCGAGGTTTCCTACAGTCTTTAAATTCTTAACAATGTTCAGGTAAGTCTTGATTCTATGGTAGACCGATGTCTTGCTTGCGTTGGGCGCCAGAATAAAACAAATAAAAAAGAAAAGCCAGTAACTTAGCTTATCATTGTCTTTCCTTCTTTTTCAGATGACTGCAGAAGAAAGATGACCTTCAGCGTTGCTGTGTTGATCGTCGTCTTTGAAACGTCTGCAGCCGCGTGGATCCTTGATGGGCGATGATAGAAGGCAAAGCGCCGATCTACATTGGGTGTGGCTATTTATAGGAAGGCCACACCCAGCCACACCCAGAGAACGTTGACGCATCATGCGCCAAAGTACTGCGTGCCGTTTTTCTTCAGCGCGCACCTTTTTTCAGCGTGCGCGATGAAGATGAAAACCCGACTTTGCCCCGAGCTGTCCTCTCTCTCCGCTCTCGCTCCCAGGCAAGCCAGATCATGCGAAGCATTCCTAAATCTCAAAATCATTATTTTAGAATCGGCAACAGAATTATAAATACTCCAACAAGCTCTTGGCAAATGTAAATATTCATGACATAATGAAAAGGTCGAAAACACAGTTCCTTCAGGCACTCCAATAATCACATACCCCTGAACACTCCACAAGTATACATTAACATTCACATTGGCGTGCTGGTTGCACGGGACAGGGGTGGGTTTTTTGAGTGGGAATACTACGCTTGCATGTACATGCAAGCGTAGATGAATGCATTTCATGACAGTACTCCCCTCTCAAGAGTCCTCCCAAAATCTGTGGAACTGGTTTTGGCTTATTTGGATAACGAAGATGAAAATTTCTGAGTAGTCTAGCTGAATGTTGGACATTAGAAAGAGGTTCCCATGTTCGTTCCTCAGGTCCATATCCTTTCCAATGTATTAGATAGAATAATTTCCCTCGAACCCTCTTTGCATCCACAATCTTTTGAACTTCGAATTCTGGGACACCATCAACCAATATTGGTGGTGGATTCTTTTTAAACCTAGTCATGGGATTACAAGGTTTGATCAATGACACGTGAAACACCGAATGAAATTTATATCTCTTAGGTAAAGTGAGTTTGATACTGACAGGGTTTATAATCTTTTCTACCAAAAATGGGCCAATGAATTTGGGACGTAATTTTTTACAAATTGTCATCCGCAAGTTCTTTGTGGATAACCAAACCTTGTCTCCGATAGAATACTTAGGTGACGGTCTTCTATGTAAATCTGCTGTTTCTTTTTGGCCTTCTTTTGCTTGAGCTAAATGATATTGGGCCAGATCTTGTACTTGAACTAATTTAGCAATATGTTCTTCCAAAGACGGCATTTCAGAAGGGACATGTACTTTTTCTGGGATGTTTTTAGGATGAAAACCATAAGTACAAAAGAAAGGTGAGAGACCGGTGGAAGCATTGTCTAAGTTATTGAAAGCAAATTCTAATACCCACAGTAAATCTGACCAATCTCTTTCATCTTCCGCTAAAGCACATCTTAGAAATTGCTCTATGGTCTGATTTGTTCTTTCAGTTAAACCATCTGTTTGAGGATGGTAACCAGAGGACATGCGAATGTCCATGTTCAAAGCTTCTCCTAGATTTTGCCAAAAATGAGAGACAAACTGTGGGCCCCTGTCAGAAATGATTACAGAGGGAATTCCATGCAATCTAATTATTTCTTTTGAGAAGATTTGAGTCAATTCTCTTGCGGACGGGATACCTTTTAACGGGATAAAATGAGCCATTCGAGAAAAATGGTCAACCACTGTCAAAATAGTGTTATACCCTTCTTTGGTCTCAGGAAGTTCCACAACAAAGTCTAGCGATATCGTGTGCCATGGTTGTGGCGAAATTGGTAGGGGAAGCAGAAGACCACTGGGAGTCTGATTTTGCGTTTTCTGTTGAGTACAAATTACACAAGTCTCTACATAAGCTTTTACATCTTTTAACAAAGTGGGCCACCAAAACTTTCTCTTGATTAACTGACTAGTTTTAGCAACTCCAGGATGTGCACACATTAAAGCATCATGATGAAACTGTATAACTTTATTTTGTAGTTCCTGTGTAGGTACAAAAATTTGTTCACTCATATACAATAACCCTTCTTTGACTTGCATTAAAGGATACATAACTTTCCATTCTTGAAAGGTTTTTTCTTGAAGACCTTGTTTTATGTTTTCCACTACATCAGTAATCACTACTCCCACCTTGAAGCATCCATCAGGTAGAACAGCTTGAGCTTCTTCAAGAGAACTCTCTTTTTCATCAACTATTCCTAAGCGTGAAAGCGCATCTGCCTTTAGATTTTCTTTCCCAGGACGATAGGTTATTACAAAATTGTAATCATTAAAAAATAACGTCCATCTCAACTGTCTAGCAGTAAGAGCCTTCACAGAACGCAGGAATTGCAGATTTCTGTGATCCGTGTAGATTGTTATGGGATGTCTTGCTCCTAACAAGTAATGACGCCATTCTTCGAAGACTGCTTTTATGGCTAACAACTCCTTGTCAGCTATGGCATAATTTTGCTCGGTGGGAGTTAATTTCCTTGAATAGTATGCGATTGGATGCATCTGACCAGTTTCCTTGTGCCTTTGAGACAAAATACCTCCAATAGCAAACTGGGAAGCATCCGCTTCTACAATAAATGGATTGGAAGGGTCAGGGTGCATTAACACCGGAGCTGAGGTGAAATGTTTCTTCAGATTTTGAAAGGCTTCTTCAGCTTCTTTATTCCAGTCAAACTTTGCATTTTTCTTTAGCAATTTAGTAATTGGGGTTATCATATGCGAAAAATTACATATGAAGCGTCTATAGAAATTAGCAAACCCCAAGAAACTTTATATCTGTTTGACTGAAGAGGGGCTGGTCCAATCTAAAATTGCCTGGATTTTCTTAGGATCCATCTCAATGCCATCTGGACTTAGGACGTATCCCAAAAAGTCTACTTTAGTGGTATGGAAAACACTTTTTTCCAGCTTAATGTACAAGGAATTGTCAAGTAGTTTTCGAAGAATAGCTCTCACTTGCTGTACATGCTCTGTGGAATTCTTAGAATAGATGAGAATGTCATCTATGTACACAATGCAACAGATATCCAAAAAATCTCTCAAAACCTCATTTATGAAAAATTGAAAGGCTGCTGGAGCGTTACAGAGTCCGAATGGCATGACCTGATACTCGTACAAACCAAATTTAGTACGGAACGCTGTTTTCCATTCGTCCCCGCTGCGGACTCTCACCAAATGATAAGCTCCTCGCAAATCTAATTTAGTGTATATGGTGGCATCTTTCAATTGATCTAAAAGTGTCGGGATCAGAGGAAGCGGATACCTATTCTTGATGGTAACATTGTTTAAGGCCCTATAATCGATGCATGTTCTCAACTCACCTCCCTTTTTTGGAATAAAAAAGAGGGGGGAGGATACAGGGGATTTGGAGTGTCGAATAAACCCATTGGCCAGGTATTCATCTAGATACTCTCTTAAATGTTCGTTTTCTTTTTCAGTAAGAGCATATATTCTACTACATGGCAAGGTAGCCCCTGGCACTAAATCTATACGACAGTCGAAATCCCGGTGGGGTGGAAGGGTGTTGGCCCTCTTTTTGTCAAACACATCATGGAGGTCTGAATATTCCTTAGGGATTCCTTCTAGTAATAGTATGCTCTTTGATGTCAAGGGGAAATTATTTCCTGGAATTAATACTTTGGAATCTGATGTTGTCAAACAAGAAGATAAACAATGCTCAGAGTCAAATTGCAGAGTTCTTTCCACCCAATCAATCTTAGGGTTATGCTTAACTAACCAAGGTATGCCTAAAATTAAGCGAAATTGGGGGGCGTCTATGATGTCAAAAGTGATATTCTCTTTGTGTTTATGCAAACAGGTCATCACAAGAGTTTCGGTGTGAAATTGGATTAAACCGGATGACAACTCTTTACCATCTACAGCCTTGACCACCTCCGGATGCTGTTTGGCCTTGGTTTTAAAATCCAATTCCTTCAAAAACATGGTATCTACGAAATTGCCTGTAGCCCCTGAGTCGATCAACGCGTCTACTGTCCATTCTTTCCCCTTTTCTGTCTCAGATTGTAAGGTAACTTTTATGCTAAGATGATGAGAAACTATCTCTGGGGTAATTGAGGCCAAACTAGATAACTCACTCGACAATCCGACCTCTTGATTAGTCGAGCCCGCTAGTTTTCCGACTGTTGTACTACAGCTACATCAGAATTCCTGCCTTTAGGTTTATTTGGGCGAACTGGACATTCCTTGACGAAATGTCCTGATTTGCCGCAATATAGGCATTGATTCAACTTTCTCCTTTTGTCCTTCTCTTCCTTACTCAAAGGGCCTTTGATAGTTCCTATCTGCATAGGTTCTACCCCTGAGTCCAACTTAGATATGTTTTCTGATTTAACACTATTGAATCTTTCTTTAAAAGAAAACACTTTTGTTTCAGCTTTACCACGCTCCCCTCTACGTTCCAATAATCGATGGTTCAGTCTTACTACTAGATCTATGAAGTCTTCGATGGTATCAGGTGGGTCTAGGATTTGCGTTACCATATCTTTTAACTCATCTCTAAGTCCTTTGTAAAATATGGAAACTCTCTTTTCTTCAGGCCAACGGGCCTCAATAACGAGTCTATTGAATTGGGAGATGTAATGCAATAAGTCCGAAGACCCTTGCTTGAGGTGTAATAGCTCATGGTCTGCGGACTGGACAAAGACATGTTTGGCAAATAACTTTTTCATAGTGTTCTTAAAAAGTCTAAGGTTATAAAGAATCGGGTCATCTCGCTCTACAATTGGCACTGACCAAAGGGCTGCGTCCCCCCCTAAGTAGGAGAGGATGAAGGCCACTTTAGAAGAGTCATCTGGGAAAGCTGTTGGTTTCGCTATAAAATGCAAATGGCATTGATTTAAAAAGATTGAGAACTTATTGTTATCTCCCAAAAATCGCTCGGGTGGTGCTAGAGGAATTGCCACTGGCGTCACTACCTAAATTTGAGTAGGGGTGGTGGAAGAACTGGAATCTGAATGCAAGGTTTGGAACCCTGGTTGAAACGTGGCTGGTTTCAACACTGACTTCTGCGTTGGAGTAAACCCCCACGCTCCTGAACTGGATTGCATATTGCTTTGAATATCAGTGATATCCCTACGAAGGGCTACGTTTTCGGCTTGAATAGCTGCTAATATGGTTGTGATGTCTTGCAAAGAACTTGTAATGGAAGGATCCATAACGTCTGGGCGAAAATATCGTCGTGGGCTTTGCCTTCTGACAAGGTTACAAGCACCCTTACCTGTAGGTTGCTTGATGTGGGTTTTCGCAGAGACGTTATGGACCAACTTCCCCAAATTCTAGGCAACACCTAGTGATTGTTAAATTACACTGAGGTAATTAAATAGAAATCAGGGAGGTAGGCCGGATCGTGGACGCTACCTGGTTCCTTGATTGTCGACCTGCGAAGCAATAAGAAAACCTCTGTAAAAACTATCTCCTGTATTTCTAATGAATTCCCCCCCTAGTGTGCTTCTAAAGATTTGTCACTGTTCTTGAAAGAAAGCCTACCTGCGACTGATAAGTAAGTAGCGTCGCGTCCGTGTTGTCGTCGTGAAGGGTGAAGTCTTGGCGAGGTATCTTGATGGTGCAATAGGTAACTTTAACCAGTGAAAGTTCTCTAAAAGGGAAATGTGTGAAAAGGGAGTATGAGTTTCTTTTCTAAAATATTTGCATTACACTGAGCCTTCTAAACTTCTCCTCTCACTTACTCTGAATGATCACCAAGTTGTTCTTCTCCTTCACTTCCTATTATGAACAATACGACATAAAAACAAGTTTTGCAAACAATCATGACATTAGTTTAACTCTGATACTTCTCAAAGTCTTTAAAAGTCTTTTCCAACAGTTCTTGTAAATACGCTCTTTCTGCGAGGTTTCCTACAGTCTTTAAATTCTTAACAATGTTCAGGTAAGTCTTGATTCTATGGTAGACCGATGTCTTGCTTGCGTTGGGCGCCAGAATAAAACAAATAAAAAAGAAAAGCCAGTAACTTAGCTTGTCATTGTCTTTCCTTCTTTTTCAGATGACTGCAGAAGAAAGATGACCTTCAGCGTTGCTGTGTTGATCGTCGTCTTTGAAACGTCTGCAGCCGCGTGGATCCTTGATGGGCGATGATAGAAGGCAAAGCGCCGATCTACATTGGGTGTGGCTATTTATAGGAAGGCCACACCCAGCCACACCCAGAGAACGTTGACGCATCATGCGCCAAAGTACTGCGTGCCGTTTTTCTTCAGCGCGCACCTTTTTTCAGCGTGCGCGATGAAGATGAAAACCCGACTTTGCCCCGAGCTGTCCTCTCTCTCCGCTCTCGCTCCCAGGCAAGCCAGATCATGCGAAGCATTCCTAAATCTCAAAATCATTATTTTAGAATCGGCAACAGAATTATAAATACTCCAACAAGCTCTTGGCAAATGTAAATATTCATGACATAATGAAAAGGTCGAAAACACAGTTCCTTCAGGCACTCCAATAATCACATACCCCTGAACACTCCACAAGTATACATTAACATTCACATTGGCGTGCTGGTTGCACGGGACAGGGGTGGGTTTTTTGAGTGGGAATACTACGCTTGCATGTACATGCAAGCGTAGATGAATGCATTTCATGACAATGCTTACCCATTGCTTTCTGGGACTTGAAGTTCTATAGGAAGAATTTAAAGCCCGGGAATTAATTATGACCATTCCTTATTGTCAATGGATGAATAATTGTAAACAATAAATAGCTGGTCCTACCTTATCTTGACTGGTTATATCGACCTGTAAGCGCATAATAGGACGTTTAGATCTTTGTGTGCATTCAAGATGGGATATATATCATGACCGTCGAGTTAGAAAAACATACCTGTTGAATCAATGTTCTCTTCCTAAAAAAAGTAAACGAATAGCTTTCAGTATCGGGCTGCTGATATTACCGATTCTATCTACAGACAAGAGAAGTCAAATGAAAAGAAGATACCTGAAAGTACTGCCGTCGGTGTTCTAAAACGAATACTCGCGTCAAGTTCTACCGGTGTGGTTAGCGATCTCACGGCGTCTCGCTCGTATTTACCTTTTTATGCTTGCGCCGCATGCTAGACACAAACGACGTGCTCATGCCTCAAAATGTAACTGAAAACGGGTGGATTTACACAACGCCATTTTGAAGTGTGCAATGTTCATATAGAACTGTCTCTACGAAGAAATCACATTATCTTTAGGGTGATGAATAAGAATAGTCCTAGAAAGATGTGTATATTATACGGGAAAATGCATCTAATCCGGAAGAGATTGCAAGACACCGTTGTCCTCTGCTCATATTCCTAAAGTGATCTATACATTATACGGCTCCGCCTGCTCCGTGCTCGAGCTTCAAAATATAACTGAAACGGGTGGTGTTGCACAACGCCATCTTATAGTGTGCAATGTTCATATGGAATTGTACTTCTCTCAACAAAAAAATCACAATATCTTTAGAGTGATAAATAAACATAGTCCTAAATTGATGTGTATGTTATACGGAAAATGCATCTAATCCGGAAGAAATAGCAAGACACCATTTTCTTATAGTGTTATTTAGATTCCTAGGTAATATAACGTTGTGTTCTGATCATACTCCTGAAGTGATCTATACATTATACAGCTCAGCTTGCTCCGTCTTACTTTTATATGTAGAACGAAATGGTGTTGAAAAACATATGAAGTGTTCATGCTTCCTATTGATCAAATAGTCATGAAGCTCCGGGTTCTGTGTGATTAATTGGATAGGTGTAGGCTTGCAATGTTACTAAGGTTCTATATCAAGAATTAACATTTGTCATGTGCTCCCCGTTATTAACATTTGTACTGATGTGTGTTGATATACTAAAGAGATTGAAGCAGAACATTTGATTGAAACTACAGTGTGGACACAAGTTAAAATGTACTGTCGTTTCATAGACGACATCTTTTTAATTTGGCAAGGTACCGAGGAAACCTTATTGGATACCATACAACATCTCAATCAGGTGAACCCAAGGATTCAATTTACACACAAAATAGATCGCCACACGATGGATTTCTTAGATGTGAGGATACACAAACACTCTAAGGGTTTCAACACAGAACTTTACACCAAATCTACGGATCGTAACAGTGCATTGCACTATACCAGTTTCCACCCAAGACCATTAGTGAAGAATCTACCAGTTTCCCAATTCATTCGCATTAAGAGGATTTGTTCACAAACCACAACATGTGATTCTAACATTGAAAGGTTCCTTCAAAGATACCAAGAACGTGGATATCCTACGCAAATAGTGGAATACAGTAGATAGAGAGTTCAACAAATGGACAGACAAACATTGTTTCAACCAAGACCCCAACTCACCAGGATAGATTGGTATTCGTGTCAAAATTCACTACATTATCCACGAGAATAAAACGGATTATCAATCATAGGTGGGAACTTCTATCCACAGAGAAGGATTTTAATGGTATATTTTCACAACAACCCATGCATGCGTACACGAGAGGTCCCAACATCAGACAAATACTCAAACGGACCACATTGGATGACCGCAGTACCGACCACAAGGGCACCGTACGTTGTCAGAACTGTACACACTGTAACAACATAATTACAGGCAACACTTTCACACACCCAACTACCGGCAAAACCATAAAATTGAGACACACCAGTGATTGTAACGTTCAAAATTTGATATATGGGATTAAATGCCCATGTGGAAAAATGTATGTTGGCAAAACTGAGCGGAAGATCAAAACCAGATTAACTGAACACAAGAGTAGAATACGTAACAAGCACTTATCATCACCACTTGCTACTCACTGGAAGGAAGCCAGTCATAAGATTTCCCAACTACGGTTCCTCATCATAGAAAAAGTGAAGATTAAATCTGGCATTGACAATAGACAGAGACTCCTACAACGAGAACTATATTGGATAAAACAATTGCAGACAATGCACCCAACGGGGTTAAATGACAGAGATGATTTATCATGTTACCTTTAGAATAAACGAGGTAGATGGCCTAGTGACCTAGCGTCTAGCACAGTTCTATAATACATATTACCACCTTTAGAATAGTATTACGAATATGAAAATCACCATTAAGATAGTGAGAATAGGGGGAGGAGCTTCGCGGGCAACCAAGATGGCCGCGTAAGCTCGGCGCTCCGCGGACCCTCCGACCCTCCGCAAATATCCTGCTGAAAATCCTGATCCACGTTAGTGGATTCTGCTTGGTGAAAGGTCGCAGACACGGGAGCTGCTTTCCGCTTTTAAATCGGTAGCTCCTAGGCAAAGTTACGTCGAGCTGAACTTCGTGCCAGTGATGCGCCATTGTCTCATGGGTGGCTGCTGCTTGTTCCGACGCTCCGCATGATTGGAATGCGAAGTGGATATCCTTGGTCCCTGCTGGCGAAGTGCTTATAGCTGCGGAGTCGCCTACTACCGGCCTGCTTTATTTGCTGACTTCGCCTCTGTTTTACTCATTTGCTTCATTGTTCGGGCGGCGTAGCCCTTTGTTCTCCTTGGGTCCATCATGGCCGGCAGAGGGGACCCCGACAAGACGTCGAACAGAGGTGTTCGTAAGACGACTCAGACGCAGCTGAACAAGATTGATCGATACGCTCAGCAGCGGACCTCGCCCACGGTGGTGGCCTCCTCTAAAGATCTGCAACGTGCGGGCTCGCCTGAAGGTTCTGAGCCTACTCTGAGTGACATTATGGGGGCCATCGCGGGCATTCGTGCTGACATGCAGAAACAACACGATGTCCTGACTCATAAGGTGGACACTCTGGCCGTGGATCTCAACCTGATCAGGGCCGACTTGGTGAAGACCAATGATCGGGTTAAATCCCTTGATCTCAAGACCTCCAGCCTTACTACCGACGTGTCAGACCTGCAGGCAGAGGTCCGGACCCTAAGATCGGTCAACGACCAATTTTCCAGAAGGTTGGAGGATTTTGAAGGGCGTGCTAGGCGGCAGAATGTCCGCATTATTGGTGTTCCGGAGGGAGCGGAGGAGGCGGCAGTGAACCTTTTTGTGGAGGACTTGGTACAGACGCATCTTGCACCTTCTGGCTTGAGCAACTTTTTTTCTGTTGAGCGTGCCCATCGGATACTGGGCGGCCCGCCGAAGTCGGGTGTTGCGCCTAGACCCATCATTGCCCGGCTCTTCAACTTTAGAGACCGGGATGTGATCCTCTAAGCCTCCAGGAGACATGGGCCGCTCAAATTTCAGAACTCTGAGGTGCACTTTTACCCGGACTTCCCCAGGGCCGTTCAGAGGCAGCGCCAGAGTTTCGCAGGGGTGAAACGACGTCTGAGAGACATGGGTTTTAAATACTCTATGCTGTTCCCTGCTAAACTGTGGATTGAGTACGAGGGCCGAGCTCTGTTCTTTGATGTGCCGGAGAATGCGAGCAATTGGCTGGACACTTTGCCACAACGCCAGGGAGAACACGACGGACATTCCGGAGGCGCAACTGGTGGTTCCGATCTCTAGGACTGGGTTCTGCTGTGCTGAATATGGCGGTTGGTGTCCCTGATGTCTGTGACTGCCAATACCAATGCTATTCTGATTTTGATAGTTTTCCTGTTTTTACATGGAGGGTGGCGGGAGGGGTTTGTGGAGATTCCTTACTCCTCTAGGGACTTTTTGTAGACTAGTTTATGGGGCGACAGGCACACTGCTGGTTGGGGGGGCTTCTTAGTCTGCTGCAGGGGTGCAGGGTGGGTGGTGGTGGTGGGGCAGTTTGTTTGTTTGTTCACCTTTCTTTCTCTCTCTCTCTTAGGCAATGGGATGTATATACTGATCAGTTTCGTTTACTGTTGAGGCTTGTTGGGGTTGGCTGGGGCCAGAGACACGATGATGGGGGGTAGGAAACTGCGAGTCCTCAGTTGGAATGTTAACGGGTTGGGTGACCAAATCAAGAGAGGGGTTGTGATTCAACTGATTAAACGTCATATGCCTGATGTCGTCCTCCTTCAGGAGACGCATCTGGTTGGAAACACATGCAAAGCACTTAACCGTAAAGGTTACAAAATGGTGGCTCACTCGGGGTTCTCCTCGGGATCTCGGGGGCGGGAGTTCTTGTTCGTACGTCCCTCCCACTTGAGGTCGACGTTACTGTGATCGATTAAAGGGGGCGGTACGCCGCTGTAGCGGGTCGATGGGAGGGGCGCGCCCTGACATTACTTTCAGTTTACGTTCCCCCGGGTTTACAATCTAGCACCTTCCAGGACCTTGGTGGCGCCATTTTGAATTTGCCTGCTGGATTGCTGATAGTGGGGGGTGATTTTAATTCGGTTTGCTCCGGCTCCTTGGACCGCCTTCCGCCTAGAGACCTCCGTAGCTCCCAATTGTGGTTGCCATCCTTCCTCGAGACCATGGGGCTAATAGATAGCTGGCGGCTTTTGCATCCCACGCTCTGTCATTATTCCTTCCACTCAGGCGCCCATGGTAGTCTTTCTAGGATCGACTATGTTCTTACATTGGCTGCACACGCGCCTGCTGTTTCTGAGGCCCGTTTTTTGGCACGGGGTATTTCTGATCATTCCCCGCTGTGGGTCTCTTTTGACTTTGACGTCGTCATGTCGGACCGACCGGCGGTTGTTAACCCGTGGTATTTCCGCAATCCAAAGACTCGCAACCTCCTAGCCAAGGCCATCGACCTCTATTTTACTGAAAATGAGGGATCGGTTGCGTCGGCTTCGACTCTATGGGAGGCGTTTAGGACGGTTTTGAGGGGTGAGGCTTTCGCCCTTATAGCGGAGGCCCGTAGAGTCAGAGATGCTGATTTAGTACGCATCGAGGAGGAGATCATGGAGCTTGACTCCCAATTGGAGACGGAGCCTGATCCCGCTCTTCTGCACGACCTCTCCCTCAAACAGTCGGAATACCGCGACCTTGCTACAAACGCTGCCCTTGTTCTAGCTAAGGAACAGCAGGGTCGGATATACGACGTCGGCGATAAGGCCGGGAAGTTGCTGGCCTGGCTGGACAGAAGAGAAATGGCTAGCCGTGTTGTACCCGAGATAATGGGGGAGGACGGAGTTGTTGTCACTGATCCAAGTGCCATTGCCGAGTCCTTCGCTGATTATTTCCGAGGCGTCTACACCTCTGTTTCGGACCGGTCTGAGACCGATTCGGCAGTGTTTCTTTCGGCTGTCGATCTCCCGTGCCTTTCGGACGAGGAGCGCGACGACCTGGATAGAGACGTCTCTGTGGATGAGGTCTCCCTTGCGATCCGCTCATTGCGATCGGGCAAGGCACCTGGTCTCAATGGTATCCCGGTTGAGCTATATAAGATCAGGCCGGATGTGGTTTCCCCACACCTGTGTAACATGTTCCTAGAAGCGCAGGAAAGTGGCCTACTTCCCCTGGACCAGAGGTTGGCCACCATTGTGGTCATCCATAAGGAAGGGAAGCCGAGAGACTTGTGTCGGTCCTACCGTCCCATTTCTCTCCTTAATGCTGAGCCTAAGATTCTCGCCAAGATACTTGCTAATCGACTGATTGGTGTTATCAGCGACTTAGTGCATCCGGACCAGTCGGGCTTTATTCCACACCGTAACACTGCCCTTAACTTGCGTAGACTCCACGGCGCCCTGGCCAGGGCCCACACCCTGGAGGAGCCGGCAATCCTTGCGTCCTTGGACGCCACGATGGCTTTTGACTCTCTCGAATGGAGCTACCTCTGGTCGGTGTTGGCGAAGCTCGGTTTTGGCCCAGTGTTTGTGGGATGGGTTAAGCTTTTGTATGCTGACCCACTGGCTGACGTTGCTGTCAATGGCCGCGTTTCGGCGTCTTTTGCCCTTCATAGAGGCACCAGACAGGGTTGCCCCTTGTCGCCACTTTTGTTTGCGCTCGCTCTTGAGCCGCTTGCAGCCCTGTGACGTACACACCCGGATCTGCATGGTATAAGCTGGGCCCCTGGCTTCGAGGACAGAGTCTCTCTCTATGCGGATGACATTCTGCTTTACCTCACTTCCCCCTGCAAGTCACTTATTGTGGCATGTGATGTACTTAGACTTTTTGGTCGGTATTCTGGCCTTGTTATTAACTGGGCCAAATCTTCCCTGTACGTACTGAAAGGGGACACACCGCGCCTCCCTAGAGGCTGCAACATCCAGGTGGCCAGCCAGGGCTTTAAATACTTGGGGATTTATATCTCTGGTAATGCGAGAGCGGGCTATGAGCACAACTTGCTTCCCCCTCTTCTGCGCCTCCGGCGTGACGTGGAGGGATGGCGCAAACTTCCGCTTTCTTTACTCGGGCGCGCAGCATTATTTAAGATGATGTCTTTGCCCAGGTTCCTGTACGCCCTGCAGAACACCCAAGATCCGGTCCCCGCCCGTTACTTCCGAGAGATTGAAGGCCTTCAACGTGCCCTACTCTGGGACGGCCGACCCCGCGTCGCCATCACGAAGCTCACGCTTCCGTGGTACGAAGGGGGTATAGCACTACCAGATGTGCGCAGATATTACTGGGCCTCCCAATTGGCGGCTATCAATCACGGCTTCTATGGTCCGGAAAATAACCCTGTTTATGCAATGGATAAATGGCTCTTGAGTGGTGGCAATTACTACAGGGCGCTGTATTCGAGGTCTCTTGACAGGCGGATGTCGGGTCCAACGAAGACTGCGGTCCATATTTGGCGGGCGATTACCAAGGCGCAGGGCTGGCAAGGCAGGCTGACTAGGTTCACCCCATTGTATGATTCGGATATTTTGGGCAAGTTATGGCACACCAAGGGGTTGGATAAATGGGACCTCATAGGTATCTCCAGGGTGGATGATATGGTATCGAAGGGTGAGATCAAGACCTTCTCCCAGCTGCAGGCTGAGTATCAGCTGGGTAACTCGGAGTCTTTCCAATATGCCCAGTTGCGCCACGCACTGCTCTCCGCTAAACCAGCAGAGGGGGCGATTCCAGAGAGCTCCCCGTTGGAGGACAGGGTATTGGATGGCCATATGCCTGACAGTGCCATCTCACTGTCGTATAAGAAACTTATTAATGTTCGTACTGACCTCCTCCTGGGCGTGCGGGATCAGTGGGTGCGTGACGGTCTGGAAATTGATGATGAGGATTGGCAGAGTGCAGTTTCTTCCCCTAAGGAAGTCGCCATTTCCTCTCGTCTTCGGCTGGTGCAGCTCAAAATTTAGCACAGGGTGTACGTGACTGGCCCCCGGCTTGTTCATATGGGCTACTCGATTGATGGGCTTTGTCGCTGCGGCGCCCTTGCCACTTTTATGCACATTCTTTGGGAATGCCCCGCCATTACCTCCTACTGGAGACGTGTGCACCGGATTATGGATGAAGTGACTGGGGTGGTGGCGACTGCGGAAGCTAGGAGATGCCTCCTCAACATTTGGGAACCGACCGATCACAATGTGGCTCAGACGCAGTGGGTGACCCTTGGCAACATGGTGGCCAAACGCGATATCGCGCAGAAGTGGGGGGCTTCGGCAGCTCCTATGGTGGTGCAATGGAAAGCCAACATGGATTGGTGTATGTTCAGGGAAAAGACGGTCTATGTTGCCAGGGGAAAGCCCAAAAAGTGGTTGAAAGTGTGGGGGGCCTGGAATGCTTACAGGGGAGATATTTGTGTGCCCCCGGAACCTGTCTCTTTGGAGGAACATTTGTCGCCATAACCTGTGACACCAACTGCGACACGTTGTAATATTGTATCCTGTCTCCTCTTCTTCCCCCCTTCTATCCTGATCTGATCTCCTGTATCCGTGATTGTGTACCCGCTGCTCCCCCTGCCCCACTGCCAACGCTTTACTGGTTTCTTCTACTCCATTGCCACTCTTTCTGCACCTTCTGGCGTCTTCTTCTTTTTCTTTTTCTACGTTCCTTTTATGAAAAAAATAAAATCAACCTTCATTGTACTGAGACATTTATTCTTGCGCTATTGCTCTCCTGCTTCTACATGCTGCCTTGCCTCCGGGATGTTAGGCTGAATAGCTGTGTGCACTTTTCTAAATAAAGGTTTTAAAAATTTAAAAAAAAAAAAAAGATAGTGAGAATAGATGGATTTTGTGATTTTTAACTGTATATTTAATTTGGTGTATTACACATGGTACCCTTTGTATTACAGTACAACACTGATGTTGAAAATAAGTTAGGACATAGATTATCATCCATGCTACTTTCAATCTCTTTAGTATATCAACACACATCAGTACATATGTTAATAACGGGGAGCACATGATAAATGTTAATTCTTGATATAGAACCTTAGTAACATAGCAAGCCTACACCTATCCAATTAATCACACAGAACCTGCATGACTATTTGATCAATAGGAAGCATGAACACTTCATATGTTTTTCAACACCGTTTCATTCTACATATAAAAGTAAGACGGAGCAAGCTGAGCTGTATAATGTATAGATCACTTCAGGAGTATGATCAGAAGACAACGTTATATTACCTAGGAATCTAAATAACACTATAAGAAAATGGTGTCTTGCAATTTCTTCCGGATTAGATACATTTTCCGTATACCATACACATCAGTTTAGGACTATGTTTATTTATCACTCTAAATATATTGTGATTTTTTCGTTGAGAGAAGTACAAATCCATATGAACATTGCACACTATAAGATGGCGTTGTGCAACACCACCCGTTTCAGTTATATTTTGAGGCTCGGGCACGGAGCAGGCGGAGCCGTATAATGTATAGATCACTTTAGGAGTATGAGCAGAGGACAACGGAGTCTTGCAATCTCTTCCGGATTAGATGCATTTTCCCGTATAATATATACATCTTTCTAGGACTATTCTTATTCATCACCCTAAAGATAATGTGATTTCTTCGTAGAGACAATTCTATATGAACATTGCACACTACAAAATGGCGTTGTGTATTACCACCCGTTTTCAGTTACATTTTGAGGCATGAGCACGTCGTTTGTGTCTAGCATGCGGGGCGAATCATAAAAAGGTAAATACGAGCGAGACGCCGTGAGATCGCTAACCACACCGGTAGAACTTGACGCGAGTATTCGTTTTATAACACCGACAGCAGTACTTTCAGGTATCTTCTTTTCATTTGACTTCTCTCGTCTGTAGATAGAATCGGTAATATCAGCAGCCCGATACTGAACGCTATTCGTTTACTTTTTTTAGGAAGAGAAAATTGATTCAACAGGTATGTTTTTCTAACTCGACGGTCATGATATATATCCCATCTTGAATGCACACAAAGATCTAAACGTCCTGTTATGCGCTTACAGGTCGATATAACCAGTCAAGATAAGGTAGGACCAGCTATTCATTGGTTACAATTATTCATCCATTGACAATAAGGAATGGTCATAATTAATTCCCGGGCTTTAAATTCTTCCTATAGAACTTCAAGTCCCAGAAAGCATTGGGTAAGCATGCAGCTATGGCTATTACGTCTGAGTCCTTATATTGCATTTTTCTAAATATAACATCAGGTGTCGTGGTTTTTATTTTTAGCTGACTGATCACGCAAAATACCACAGAGAGGTATGAAATAGAATTATTTACAAATAGTGACTCCCATGGCATACGTTAAACACAATACATTTACACATTATGTTGTTTATTTTTTTTTTTCAGATCAACCCCTGATGAAGGCACTATTCAGTGCCTAAATGCATTGGGCAGGAAGTGATCAAATCTGAAATGTTAAAAGTCATGATTGGTTATAAAATGTTATTACAGTGAATATTGTATAATGTACTTGAAAAATATTGTGGACATTTATTTATCACAATTGTACAAAGATTATGGAATGTAAACATAAGTTGATTGATTGATGCGAATCAGATTATGAGACTAAATAACTGATTGACAATCGTATACAAAGTTGAAAGTGTATAATTAATTAAGGTGTAGGATAACACCATGTGCACAGTGCGCAACTATATGAGAGTTGATCCCATCATAACTAGTGTAATAGACTCTTACACATTAAATATGAATGATAGTAAAACGCTATTTACAAAATTGTGTTTAAAAATCACTCAAGGTCATGATGGCAAGACTCTGTAGAACAGAGCTGGCTCTTTCACTCCCCCCTTCACTCCCACTCCCTTTGAAAGGCTGGGGCCCTGGGCCAGAGCCCACTTTGTCGATGCCTTAAAACTTCTCTGGAAACTTTGTGTCCTTTCTGGGAAGAGGCAATTCTCCCAGGAGGGGGTTAATTCATGGAGTTGACAGCTTCAGCTGCAGTGGGAGGCAAGGGGTCTCCTCTGCTAAAACCGAAAGCGTGTCTGTTTGTTTGCTTTCGTTTTTAGCAGAGGAGACTCCTTGCCTGGCACTACAGCTGAAGCTGCCAACTCTGTGAATTAACCCCCTCCTGGGAGAGTTGCCCAGACAAAAGAACGGGCATGTAGTGTCCCATTGATTTCCCCTCGTACACCCCTCCAGCCATACCAGAGTTCACCAAACAAAGGTAAGACTGGAGTGGAGTGTGCATCCCCCCCACGCCCCACAGATTGAAGAACTCTGATTTAGAACCCTGACATTCCAGGACATCAAGGACAAGCCAGAGTGACCATCAATGTTACCTAGCTGGGCCATCTAATGGTCTTTGCATGAATGGCAGAAACACATGATTGCAGTTAGATGCTAAATGTGACAGTGAGCGAAACAGTAAATTATCAAAATTGTCTGTATGATAGCACGTGTTCCCCCCACCCCCCTCCCAACCTCACTAAGAAAAAAGCGAGGCAGAACCATAACAGAAAGCAATACAAGATATACCAAGTGGCTTTACAATGGAATGGGGAAACCCTGGAACGGTACATCTGTCTAACTATTAAACAAACCCAAGGTGTACACCATGAGAAGAAGTAACGCCTGGTCAGCCACCTAGCTATTGGAAACATTACGTAATTCCATACTTGCGATGGAGCCGCTGTGTGATGGAGAGGACCCTGCCCTATCTGCAACCAACTGATTGTTGTTTTGCTTATATGTGTGGCAAAATTTCTGCACCTCAGTATGGGAATCAAAGATACAGGCCTGGCCATTGACATCAACTCTCAATCGGGCAGGGTATAGCATGCTTTACTTCAGTCCCAAGTTTCGGAGAGTGGCCTTAACCCCATTGTACTTGCAAAGTGCTTCCTGAACCATAATGGTAAAGAGAGAGCTTGGAGCCCTGCCATGTGGTGTCCCCACTCTCCCTGGCGAGGTGCAGCTCTGTGTCCCGGTCCCTTTAAGTTCATGATACAGGCGATAATGGGCCTTGGGGGGCAGCCCGGGTTTGGACGGGGTACAGAGTGCGGTGGGTAATGTTATGGGTACATAAATTACTGTGTCAAAGAACTCAATATATACCTAATGATTCTTAAATTACATCTGTGAATGTCATTTGAAATCTTCTCCTATTCAAAAATCATGTTTTATGCGTTGGTTTTAGCAATGCTTGCTTTCTTGAGCATGTGGGTTTAGCAGTGCTTGTTCCGTAATAATTGACAAATCATTCACGTGTATAATTAGATTTAAAGAACTTGCCCTTACACGTGAAGAGGGAAGAGCACGCACCCAGGAAGACTATAAAAGCATCGTCCTCACGTACAGAGATGCTTCGCTTCAAGCTACACCTTCTCAGCGAGTGTTCCATCATTCGAGAATTCCAGCCTTTGTGATCAAGCCCCTGTCTCCGTTACTTTCCTGCATCCTGTAATGTCTCCCTGTTCCTATTCCCTTCCTTGTTCCCCTCCGGGCTCCTTACCTGAAGATTTTCTTCACGCGATCCAGCTTCCTGATTTCTTCGGCTTTGAACTTGGTGTCACTGCGTCTTCCGCTGGAGGTTTTCACACGTTAGATCCTTCTTAGGTAATTCCGGTACTTCGCGTTCCTGGACTTCCGGTTTCCTGAAAAAACAAAGACAAACAAGTAAGACTATTTAGCCATTGAAATAAGACGCTTTCCAAGAAATAAACCATTGACAACAGCAATTTCAACCATTGGATTTCAGCATACAAATAGGACGAAACGAACTTTGAAAAAGACATAAAATCTTGTTATGTGTTTATCTAGGTTCCTGATCGATACTGTGACCTTATGCCCCTATTCGGCTATAAATCCATTTATTCCCTATATTGGCATAACCGTTCAAGTGCGATTTTCAGAAAAGTCATCTCTGGCCTCACACGAACAGAGCCACATTCCAGCATAGCTCTCTGCCACTTCCTTTGCGACCAATTAGTGCAATGACAGAGCAGGAGTCACTATCTGAGATTCCTAGATTAACACTCCGAGTTCTTCAACAAGATAAAAACTCAGCAAACCTGGAAATCCCCGCTTGCTGTGTTTTGATTAGTAATGGAACTCTAATGAGCAACTGATAACTATCACTTCCTAGTGACATCTTTAATTGACGTCTTATGTCCAGCAAACTTGCGTCAAACCCGGCACCTGTCAGGTATAAATATTACCAACGTTGCCTTAAGCAATAGCTCGTTGCTCGTTGCCTGTTGTTAGCTGTCTGCAAGACCCCGTGTTGGTGAAGCTAGCACCCTGTCGCTGCAGACTGCTGTCCCCTTGGTGGTGAAGCTACTGATACCATTATCGCTGCTAAAGCGCGAACGATGGTGCAGTACGCTTAGGATCTGAACAGCCGTCCCTCTGCGAAGACATCCAGCAGATTCCAGCTGCCGCGGACGCTGTCCCCCGCCTCCTCCTCCCGACGCGCTGAAGAGAGCCGCTGCCTTTCTCCTGCTGAGAAATCCAGCTCCAGCGTTACCGGTCAACCCTTGCGGGTGACTGGGATATCGAGTGCCCCCTGAAGGAAATACCAGACTTCCATCATTCTATTCAGAGGTATGGTGTTGACTAAACCCTTAGATGAGAATTCTTGAAGCAAACCTTGGCAAAACCAACTTAACTTAAAGCTACTTACTTACTCCCCTTCCACGTGTTAGGCTTAGGTCAGGCACACTGGGGTAGGCGTAGTTAGAAGCACCAGTTGAGTATGTTAGCCTAATGTATATATGAATGTATATATGTTTTATGACTTTTAAACCATTGTATGGCTAAGAAACCATATCAATGCTTTTACAGTTCTATTTCGCAATCCTTATCTTACTGTACGTACTTTTTATAATACCAAGTCTTGCAATTGTGGCAACACATTTCTCTTGTACGAGAAGAAAGACTGTTCAATAAATGTTAACCCTTTATTGACAAACGCCCGTCTCTCTATTCTCTACATCTCGTGAAAGTAAACTGCACTAAACTGACTGAGTGAAATACCTGTCTATTGTTTCACACGACCCTAGAGATTGACTCTTGATCTGAGGAGCAAAGTTGTCATGTTGCACGGTTCTTGGAAAGCTGAATCCCTTCTTGTCTGTGCCAGGGAAGCTGATCACTTCCCATGCAGAGAAGAAAGTTTCCAGTGACCTCTGAGCTAGTTGGTAACACACCCAATTAAGTTTAGCATAGTCAGTGGAGGCCTGGAATATCCGCAGTTCCACGTCGATACTACTGTTTATGTTATTCCAATGCGCAGGGCCTAGTGGGAAACTAGGAACTACACTACATGGCGCCCAACGTTTGGTAAGGCGATAAACTAACGCAAGACGTTAGAGTAACTCAGTCGTGCATATTTCACACAGACCCCTTTCTCCCGTAAATACTCCAATAGACGTCTGGAGTGGGTGAAAGGTTAAAATCTGCCCGAACTCAGTAGGAAGAGATTCCTATGTAAAGCTCTGGTTTATTCAACGTTGAAGGATACAGTGTTCCAAAATATTGTGCACCTAATCTTTGTCTCCTTGGAGACCTACTCTGCAAAGCCTGCATTTATAAAAAATGACAGACAGTGAAGAAGAAAGGGAAGCAGTTAGACTGGCATCCCTGCTAATAGAGGAGGACTCGAGTCTCCTACAGACAGACCCGGATGCTATTATCATCCCGGTCCACTTAAGAAAATCTATAACATTAAAACTTATAGAAAACGGACTGACACCACAAGGTGGTACAGTAATTTTCTTGATAGAGGCTCACGAATATCGTCAGACAGAGGTATTCTATTCATGGATAAACATTCCAGCGGTAAACGCTATAACAAAAGAGTTTCACTATTACAAAATAGAGAAACCTCCGGAAGAGTACGCTCCTTTCGAGGAGATTGAAATTCCACTTAAATTTCAAGAGCACCTGCTCTGGTTTAATGGCGCCCTAAAACACAATGATCACATTACCAGGCGCGGTCCACTAGGTAGACCAGGAGCAACGTGGCCGGTTCTAGCCAGCTACACACCACATCCTGACATTGTAAAAATGTCAAGAGAAGAGCTGTTAGTACAGCTAAAAACACTAATTAAAATACATAGGCAATTAGTCCAATATGTAATGCGGACTGCAACAGTCCAGCCAGCTGTTAATGTACCACAGCTGACCCCTCATCAGGGGAACACTAATAAAATTACACCACAGAACATACGTCATGTCTTGGTAAAACACCCGTTAAACGGGAAAAAATTCCTTTCTGGTTAGCACAGAAAATCACTCAAATAGAGGCAGTATTTCCTGATACTACCCCTATAGAGAAACACAGAATCTTGACCATCTGCCTTCCTATGGGAATCGCACCACACGTAGAGGACTGCGACACTTGGGGTACAGTCTTTGCTTCCATTTACCGTCTATGGCGGTAATACCAGAAGTGCTAAAACAGATTCAAAATGAATTCGGTCCAGAGCCCGCTTTAAATCTAGGTATGAAATTACTGAAGGACTTCAAGCAGGTCTCGGCTATATTATTAGCCAACATAAAAGGAGAAGCAGCATCTGTGGCGATCCGCCAGAAGTTGAGGGAAACAGATATAAAAGATCCTGTTGAGCTTGCAAAAATCATAGAAAAATGCTATGAAGAATTAGGTATAGACAGCTTGGGTGGGAAATCAGTAAAGCCCCAACTGCTTGAAAATCCAGAAAAATTATTTATTAAAAATAATTTAAACACTCCTAAAAAGAACTGGGATGGAAATAAGCAGTCCACTCCCAAGGAAAAAGTTTTCCAGACCAGAGGAAGGTCTCCTCGACGGAGGGAAAGAACTCCGACTCGAGAACGCCAGTCTCCCCAGAGGGAGCCCTCTGAGAAAAGATATAACCTTAGAAATAGGGATAATCTGAAAAAACCTGATAGATATCAAAGTATTGATACACGTCCCTCTCGATCTTTTCCACAGAACTCGGAAAGAAGAGGACGGTCAGACCCAGGATAGCACACCAAGTCCAAAGACAAGGAACCTGCTCAGAGTAAAAAATCTCAATTTCAGAAAAAGAAGGTAGCCAGTATTAGAGTAATCAACCATGCCGAGAATACTGAGGACACAGTTGAAAAACGGGGAGTGGGCATTGACAATGTTGGGCAGTGCAGCAGAAATCAGTATAGCGCGCAAGATCTTGATGAGTCATCTGGAGACAGTGGACACAAATGAATACATTCAGGTTGAAACTGCCGACACCAGACTTAGCGAGCCCCATAAAATATACGAAATTACATTGCGTATAGAGGGTGATAAGACTAGGAAAATTAAGGGTCTATTTTGGGATAAGCTCTCAAAAGGCTATGATATTCTGTTAGCTGAAAAAGATTGGCCCCCAGAGTTTGTCAGGGAGTGCCCTCGTGGCGAAGAAGTGATTATGCCTGCCTTCTCGAATCACATTCCGATTCACAAAAAATATACATATGCAAGGAAATGGGCAGTAGCCCAGGCACCTGCATTGTATAAAAATCATGTAGGATGGGATGAGGATTCTCCTCCTCACAAAATCCAATTAAAAAGTGAACCAACTGCCCAACGGCAGTATCCCATAAAGCAAGAAGCTAAAAAACAGGTCAGGGAAATCTTAGATCAACTTGAGTACCAGGGGGTGATTGAAACATGCACCTCTCAAATGAACAATCCTTTGTTTCCTGTCTCCAAACCAGACAATTCATATCGTCTAGTTTTGGACTACAGACACCTTAATACATGTTGCAAAACATTTGCAGTACAAAACTCGCATAGTGCAGCCCTAATGAATAACATAGTTAGGAAAAAATATAAAACAACATTAGACATATCTAATGGTTTCTTTTGTCAAAACATTGCACCAGAAAGCAGATATTTGACCGCTTTCACTGCATTTGGGTCGCAGAAAAAATTCTGTCGACTCCCACAGGGGTTCAAGAACAGCCCAGGACTATTCTCAGCTAGAGTAACAGAGTTACTACAAATCTATGATGATGAGGCATTATCTTACGTAGATGATATTTATCTCACAGACGACGACTTGGATACTCACTTGAAAAGAGTGAACACCATCATACTTGGGTTCGCAGCAGAGGGTTACAAATTCAACTTTAAAAAGTCTCGAATTGCCCATCTGACAGTACTATTTTTAGGGTACGAATTATCAAGTGAAGGGAAAAGCCTAGCGGACAACTTCTTAGAGAAGTGCGCTGTACTCCAAGCTCCAAAAACGCTGAAGAATTTACAATCCATTCTAGGTTTTCTGAATTTTGGAAGAACTTACATCCTAAATTACGCAGAGAGGGTTAAACCTCTCTACGAACTAATTAAACCTGATTTTAAACAAATCAATTGGACTCAAAAACACACAGAAATTTTGAGATCACTGCAAACAGAAATGTTAGCAAAAACAAAATTAGATACACGTGACAACACACGTGATCTTGTAATCCGAGTCATCCCAGGAAGATGCGGATTTACATACCTAACCGCTAATGAGGGAGAATTAAATCTCACTTGTACACACAAGCAGAAAAAACATTCAGTCACACAGAAAGAACTGTGAAAGCAGTGCAAATCGCACTAGCAAATGAACGAGAACTAGCACACGGCAAACGGATTAATATCCTTACAGCGGAATCCGCCTTCGAAGCGCTATTCAGCCCAGTAAACCTGCCTACAGTGTCACTGGATCCGAAATGGATACAGTGTATAGATTCTCTAGGAGCGGAAGACGTGAAATACTATTTCGCCCCACAATTTGAAGAACTGAATGATTTAGAATATGAAGAAGAATATACTCTGCCAATCGAAATTCTACCTCTCCCACAGTACGCCTGTATAATCTATACAGGCAGCTTTGTACAGCATTTCAACGTAGAGAGAAAATCCTACGATGCAGCATGTGCGATCATTAAAGGTCGTTGGCTGTGCGGTAAATTCAGACCGAAAGTAACAAAAACTGAATCTGAAAGAAACTGTTCGGTTCAGAGAACTGAAATCAGATCTTTAAAGATGGTGCTCGAAAATGCAGAACGTGAATTCCCGACACTTATCGTGTGCGATTCTCATTTTTGCGTCAACTCTTACAATAACAAACTGCAGAGTTGGATTGAAAACGACTACAAAGATGACACAGGTGCAACAATAAAGCATAAAATGCTCTGGAAACAAGTAGCTCTTTTACACAAAGAACTACAAAAGACTCACGTGATTCACTCACAGAGTCTTCAACGTGATGGCGTTCACGTTGCAGGGAATTCATTGGCTAATACAGCCACAGCGGAAGCAACTAAACCGGCTTCCGTAGCCACAAAAAAGCGTACAGATAAATACATAGACGGGGAAACCATGCTGGCAGTAAAAACAACCGTAAAAGGTGACTGTGCAGCACTACCCGTAAACTATCCACTCAATTATGCATACATAATCGATGCAAACTCCGTTCCTTTTGCTTGAATCCCTGGAGTGGGGGACAGAGTAATTCCAAACATGAACAGGAGAATATTTTTAATAGCAGACGCACACATGGGATTGGGTCTGAGACACCAAACAATCAGGGACTCTCTGACTGAATTACAATCAGTATACTGGTGGCCGGGAATGAGTGTAGAACACCAAATATATGCAAACAACTGTGAAAACTGCAATAGGGATCGCAGTAGTGAACCATGCTACCGGCTACCGATCAGAAACAGCGTAACGCTGCCTGCACCCCAACCTGCGTCCTATTAATCAGTTAAGGCTAAACACACTCAAAAAATGAGGCTTCCAGCACTCGGCTGACGCTAGAACTGTTATAAAAGATTTGCGAGTCCATATCGGCATATACGCAATTACCACGTTCCATTCTGACCAGGGTCCTGCTTTCAGCTCTCGAGCCTATAAGGAGGCCATGGCTAGCATGGGAATTGGGTTGCGGTATTCTTGTCCGTCGCACAAGTGTGGTAGAAAGAAAAAACCGGGACATAAAGCAATCTATAACAGCGAAGGTATTAGGTTCAGGCGCTGGGTGGGTCAAACATTTAATAAGTGTCCAGACTAGTCTTAACAACATGCCAAGAAATTCTCTAAAAGGTTTCAGCCCATACGAACTATTGTTCGGAATTAGAATGCGTATTCAGGACCTCGATAGTCAGATGTCAGTGGTACAAGAAAAAACAACAAACTTTGACATCAAAGATCGTTTGGCTGTTTTACAGGAACTGAACGAAACAAGAAAATCCTTAAGCAACATAAAGTTAAAGCAACAGCCAAATACCACTGACGAGGCACCACCAGCAACAGCCCCAGCAAGGCCTGTCTGGATTCCAAAGATTGGGGATCTAGTCAGAGAAAAGATCGCGGTTAAGAAGGAATTTGGGCCTTCTTACAGAAAAGCAGTACCTGTCTTGGCAGTCACCGGAACAAGATCAGTTGTGCTACCGCCCCTTGCTGGTAAAAAGGAGAACAGAGTCGTGTCCATCGACCTGGTAAAACCACAAGCATGTGGCCTATAATCAACAGTAGGCCCAGTGGACTCCCAAGAAACAACAGAATACCCAAACTTGCAACAATCCAAGAGGTTCAAACTGAAAGACTAATCACATTCGATCAGCCTGCAGTGCACAATGAAGGACTATGCAATAATGCCATGGAACTCTTGCCTCTTGAAACACAGATTGAAACAGTTCGTCAAGAAACAACACCAGTCTACACTAATGTGGCATCAGAAAGTACTACCGAGAGACAGATTGAAAAAACAATCCCATCAATTGACAGAACTGCCTCTGGTTATTTCATCAACTTCGACAACTTCTCTGAAGATCAAAACGACCCCGAAGTGATGCCAGAAACAAAAAAGACTTTTAAAGAAAAAGCAACGGAACTCTTTCATCAACTAAAAGAAATCTACCTTGTTTCCCCTTGGCTAGAGTTCTGGTTCGGTCTAGGTGTATTTTCCTCCTGCTTTGGCTCATCATGATACTGTGTTTGGGAAGATTCATTGAGGGAAAATATATTACAATGGACACAGCAAGTCAGAACATCAACCTAGTCCTGAAACCACACAGATCATCCCACGTGAAGAAAAGAGAACTGTCAACAGTAAATGTCACAGCAATTCCAATACCTGGTGGGGTAGTATGGGAGAAAACAGACTATGAGATATATGGTCCGGTCGAAATCCTGAAGTATCCTCATCAACTAGAGGTTTCCTTAAGTGACGTTGTAACACCTAGTACATTCTCTGATGATTGGGACTTTAACAGTATTAATGACATGATGTCTGATTTAGTAATGTCAGCTAGATTCACAGATCATGATTATTTACAAGGTTCATCTAGTTATGAGCAGTTATTCTGTTACACACACTATGGTGATCATTACTTGCATAAATCTGCACAGCCTAGAAATGTTTTTATGTATAATCAATGGGAACATTGTGCTACACCACCTAAAAGCAGTTCTAAAGCATTTTTTGAGAAATTCAAATACTTCTCAGGGTTTAACACCAGTAATGCAGAAACGTTTTATTACAAACTATTAGATAAAACAGGAATGAAAACAATGCTGACAAATTCTAAATTGATATATTCAGAAGCATTTTATGACAAAATGATGACATTTGGTTTTGATTATTGGAAAAATAATATTGAAACGAAAACAATTTGGGGTACAAAAGATTGGCAGGTGCAAGGCATTGAAGCACTATTTAGAACCTGCATGATACCAGAACAAATGTTGTTTTTAAATGACACAATACACCAAACATCTTGTCTTGGCCTAGCTAAGATCAAAGACCTTAAAACACCGTCTATACCAAAGCCAATACCAGAAAATATAACTGCAGATATTGAGTTAGACGTATCAAAAATTTTACATTTCAACAGAACACATCCTGATTGGAAAAAGTGGTTAATCTGGCCTACAGACACAAACAGCTGTCAAGATAGATTCCTGAACAAAACACAGGGGTTAAAAATGACCAGATTAGACTCGAGATACTCCCAGAGACAACATCCAGGGATTATAACAACATACAGTGTAGGGAAACTCTGCCTTGAATGGCTAACTTCATCCACACTGGCTGAAATTAAGCAACACTTGTCTTTACTAAAAGATGGTGCTGATTTGCGCGATTTCATTCTTGGACCACGCAAACAGCGTCAAAAGCGTTTCATAGCGACCAGTATCTATGCTGCTTACAACGAGGCTTGGAAAGTCAAACAAATTGAAACTGCTGAAAAAATACGAGAAATTGATCGTATTAATTTGGAGAAATCACTTTCTGTAGTAGACAATGGGTTAATGACTCTGTCTTCCAGAATATATTCGTTGGACAATATTGTATCCTCTGCCTTTGATGTGATAGACAGAGACTTGCTAATGTTACAACATGGCCAGTCTCAATTACGCTCTATTATAGAACTAGGCTGGATGCTGCAAAATCTTCGTTCAGGCTATGTGCCTTGGCGTTTAATCAACACAACGTCATTATTTTCCATTTTTAACCTTACTGATAAACAGATCAGTTTGGCACAGAAAGGAGCAGACTATACAATCCTGAGCATCGAAAAACTCGAGAGATTACCATTGACAATGTCAGAGAGTCCTGTCATTGAATGGATAATACACGGAATTATCACCATTCCGATAACAACTTTCCGATTTAAAAAGTGCCTTGAGTACATACCTGCTGGCCAGTATGAACAATTGGGTAAAGGATATGTAAAATCTGAATGGAAATTACCATACACACATTCTTGCTATAGTGACAGCAACAAAAATGTATTTCTTAGTTCTGACAACTGTAAACATTCACTAAGCGGTATACTTTTGTGTCAGGGTATTAATTTACACGGAGCATGTGATGGAAATTCTAACAACCTTTCATGCCACCAGCTAGTCACACCTGCAACTCAGATAGAGCCCTTCTTTATGCAACTTTCAAACGGGAGTTACATTCTTAGAACGGATCACAGATGTTGTGGCCTTGTGCCAGGGAAAAGTTATCTAGTAAGAGTAACATCCATGGTCAAATGCTGTATGCAAGCATTGTTCCCGAGTGGGCCTGCAGACACAGTGACTCCCATCTGGCCTCGTCTGAATCTCTATTCTATACGAATTGATACATTAAGCAAAATGAAATCTGTACTTTTACAGACAACAGTGCCTATAACGTCATCAAAAGAGACGTATGATCTTCTAGTTGCAAGGACAGCTACTGAAGTTCATGACCTTTTATCAACAAATTGCCCCGTGCATTTCGTAGAAATGTTGAGCCAATTCCTTAACATGTCTAGTGCCACAAGCATCCCAGGCATATTTAAGACAGTCTTTACGGGACTTCTAACACCCTTCCAGGCAATTTTGGGAATCGTTCCTAATTTTGTACACTCTGTTTTTTGCGGCATACCATTATTTTTGGGACTCGTCGCAGGGATTTTATTTTTGACCCTCCTGCTTCGTTATGGCAAGCCGAAACTCAGACATAGCTCCCATGGGAAAGGAAGAGACAATCCTAGCAATGCGCTACCGGGACAGGATAACTAACGTCCTTGGATTGGCCAGGCTGAGAGATCTAAACATGACCTGGTTCCTTTCATTCAGACCTATATGGCAGAACTGTATCTTACCGGTACTAAGATGTATGCTATGCGGAGATGAATGCGTGTTGGACATCTGTCTTTCACTTCCATCAGCAGTACCAACGGACGTCGATACTTTGCTCAGTCCAATAACGGCTCACGCATTGTGTTGTCCCCAGCGGCTACCAATCCTGATGACAGCATTCGTTGAGACTCCTGTACTACGACTAGGTGGTAACAGTGGAGCGAGTGACAAAAGCAGCATCACCCAGGTACGGCCTTCTGTGAGCATTGCTGCTCCTGACTACGATGACAGCAATCATTCTCACACCTGCCAAGTTACAGCGCTATCTAATTTGGTTGAACTGTCACCTGATTTTGTAAACCAATTCTTTGAGAGCCTGTCTGATACGATGTTCTCACCCGTACAGAAACAATAACTTTTGGAGAAGCTTTCCGACTCACAGCGTTCCCATGAACTCTGAATTCGGCCTTCAGTTTTGATCAACAAAAACTGCAGAAAGTGTTGGAACTCTATTTCCCCGTTCAAGCATTAATTCTTTTTGAATTGGATATTTTTAATATTCACCCTTTTTTGGCATGAACAATTCTTTGTTTAACGTAAAAACTATTCTTAGAGAACAGAAGCTTCAAACTTCTATTTCTAAACACATCTAGAGACATAACAACATTACATCAGCCTCTAGCACATGTTATTGCAATGCATTTATATGTGATGATTTATCTCGCCCTTCTTCTGTCAGAGATACTTCATGTGTAATTCTTTTTGCATAATCGTTCATTGATTTCATATGCAATAATTTTTGAATGATTTCTATGCTTCAAAAACGTACAGTACCTAAATTTCACGTATGACAAATACGCCTATTTCGAATGCATATATGTATTTTGGGGTGGGCAATGTTACACATGCATCCTATTGCTCTAGTTTTAGTAATTTGATGGACATGAATACGTGGAGTGGGTGTTATATGTTTATCTAGGTTCCTGATCGATACTGTGACCTTATGCCCCTATTCGGCTATAAATCCATTTATTCCCTATATTGGCATAACCGTTCAAGTGCGATTTTCAGAAAAGTCATCTCTGGCCTCACACGAACAGAGCCACATTCCAGCATAGCTCTCTGCCACTTCCTTTGCGACCAATTAGTGCAATGACAGAGCAGGAGTCACTATCTGAGATTCCTAGATTAACACTCCGAGTTCTTCAACAAGATAAAAACTCAGCAAACCTGGAAATCCCCGCTTGCTGTGTTTTGATTAGTAATGGAACTCTAATGAGCAACTGATAACTATCACTTCCTAGTGACATCTTTAATTGACGTCTTATGTCCAGCAAACTTGCGTCAAACCCGGCACCTGTCAGGTATAAATATAACCAACGTTGCCTTAAGCAATAGCTCGTTGCTCGTTGCATGTTGTTAGCTGTCTGCAAGACCCCGTGTTGGTGAAGCTAGCACCCTGTCGCTGCAGACTGCTGTCCCCTTGGTGGTGAAGCTACTGATACCATTATCGCTGCTAAAGCGCGAACGATGGTGCAGTACGCTTAGGATCTGAACAGCCGTCCCTCTGCGAAGACATCCAGCAGATTCCAGCTGCCGCGGACGCTGTCCCCCGCCTCCTCCTCCCGACGCGCTGAAGAGAGCCGCTGCCTTTCTCCTGCTGAGAAATCCAGCTCCAGCGTTTCCGGTCAACCCTTGCGGGTGACTGGGATATCGAGTGCCCCCTGAAGGAAATACCAGACTTCCATCATTCTATTCAGAGGTATGGTGTTGACTAAACCCTTAGATGAGAATTCTTGAAGCAAACCTTGGCAAAACCAACTTAACTTAAAGCTACTTACTTACTCCCCTTCCACGTGTTAGGCTTAGGTCAGGCACACTGGGGTAGGCGTAGTTAGAAGCACCAGTTGAGTATGTTAGCCTAATGTATATATGAATGTATATATGTTTTATGACTTTTAAACCATTGTATGGCTAAGAAACCATATCAATGCTTTTACAGTTCTATTTCGCAATCCTTATCTTACTGTACGTACTTTTTATAATACCAAGTCTTGCAATTGTGGCAATACATTTCTCTTGTACGAGAAGAAAGACTGTTCAATAAATGTTAACCCTTTATTGACAAACGCCCGTCTCTCTATTCTCTACATCTCGTGAAAGTAAACTGCACTAAACTGACTGAGTGAAATACCTGTCTATTGTTTCACACGACCCTAGAGATTGACTCTTGATCTGAGGAGCAAAGTTGTCATGTTGCACGGTTCTTGGAAAGCTGAATCCCTTCTTGTCTGTGCCAGGGAAGCTGATCACTTCCCATGCAGAGAAGAAAGTTTCCAGTGACCTCTGAGCTAGTTGGTAACACACCCAATTAAGTTTAGCATAGTCAGTGGAGGCCTGGAATATCCGCAGTTCCACGTCGATACTACTGTTTATGTTATTCCAATGCGCAGGGCCTAGTGGGAAACTAGGAACTACACTACAATCTTTGCGATCTTGATCAGCACTATAAAGACTTGTTAATCTTACATGTAATATTGTGTTGCCAACTCTGATAAATCGTGATATATGTAAATGCAGTGAATTAAACTGCAAGTCAGATACTTTGCTCAGTTATATTAGCAGTGATTGTAACTGCAAATGTTTGATGCTAATGTTGAATCGAGAACTATAGAACTACTGAGGAGTAAACAACAATTTAGGACATTACCTATAACCTGTATTGGCTTGATTGGTATGCTGTATTCTTTCTTGTTATTATTTATTTTCAGAACCCAAATACCAGCACAAGAAGAATAATTGTAAGGTAAGTTAACCGTGAAGAGTTTATATTATGTTTATTTGGTTATCTTATCACTAACAATAACTAATCGGTTCAAGTTCTTGGCATTACATTATTCTCTATATTGAAATCCTTGTGTTTGTACTTAAAGGCGTAAAGACAGAATTTACATTGCCTAGCAATTATCGAAGTGTAGAAAGGGCTTTACAAGATTTTGGTGCGTACATTTGAATCGAATGACATATATATATATATATATATATATATATATATATATATATATATATATATATATATATATTTATATATATATATATATATATATATATATTATAAGTGAATGGTAAAGATCTTGTTAATTTGATTTATTGTAAAATTTCTGGTTATATAGTGACGGTGTTACAAGTGTGTCACATCTTCAAGAAGTCCTGAACACTTCAAAGAGAAACCCTGACTGTCATCTCAAGAAGAGATCCAGTATTTGTTTGTTTCTCTCTCTACTTCCCCTTTCCCTTGGGACCTAGTCTAATGTGCCAAGAGTTCAATCCTTGACTCATTGATTAGTTTCCAGAGGAGTTGGGAGCTAGCACCATCAGGACGGAAACAACTGGAACCACGTGGTCAAACGCTTAACAGGTCAGCTGCACAACAAAGCCAGGGGTAAAGGACTCCCTTCCAAACATGTCAGTTAGCAAGGTCTCGACAAACAGGTCTGGCTGACCAGCAGTTGGGGTCTTCGGTAACCACAAAAGGTGAATATTATTGTGCCTGCTGCGGCCCTCGAGGTCCTCGTTCTTAATCGCCACGTCTTTGAGTATGCGTTTGACACGCTACAGCCCCTTGAGCAACTGCCCAGCACCATCTTCAATGTCGGATATGCGAGCCTCCACCACATCTAAGCATCTGTTGCATACTTGAATTTTGGCCCCCAAGCTCTCCTGCCATTTGTCTAAGGTGTTGGACCGCCCATCTAGCGACCAGAAGCCCGCTCTCAACTCCTGTAGCAGTGAGGCGGACTGGGCGCTGGAGTCACCATCTTGGTCGAACCTGGCCCCCTCTCCGCCATGTCAGAACTGCCCCCCGGTACCCTCTTAGCAAGCTTCTCAAAGGGGAGGGTTCTTTGCTTAGGATCTTCGCGGCCCATGCCGCAGCGCAGCGTTGAGGGGAGGGAGATGTCAAGATAGTCACTGTGTAAATAGAGGGTGCGAGACGCGTCCACGATTTTCCGGCAGCGGGAGGAGAGGATGAAGTGGAGGTGGGGCACAGGGAGCACTCCAAGAGCCCGTTTCATATCCCAGTGTGGCCTGTGATGAAGTTTGGTGAGGGTCCAGGCTGTGGGCACACCGCCAAGTCACCGCAGATATTGAGGTGTTCCTGGTTGTCTACCACACCCCACCGCAGCCTTGTGATATTCCGGCAGGGGCGCTTGGAGCCAAGTGTAGTAGCAGCGTGGGGCTCCAGCAGGTGCGGAAAGGCAGCGGTGGGAATCCCAGGTGCCCCAATCTTCAGCCAATCACCATCAAGCGGGGGCGCCAAACTCAGGCCCTCCGATGCGGGGGGAGGGCCAAGGAGGTAGGCCCACCGGCCGAAGGTCATGCACGGAATGGGTTGATGCAGCTGAGCGTCACGCGGGGGCCATCGGGCGATAGGGATGTTGGCCTCAGCCGCACTATCCCTCACAATCACACCTACCAGCGACAGGTGGTTGCCTCCCGGGCTCGCCTGCAGGCCTTGTCCCCATGGGGCCTTAGGGAGAAGTCGGACGCAGGGGAATTGGCCAAAGCACAGCCAAATGAGGCCGCGCCCTGACCTGATCGAGGGGTGCGTGGGGTGGGGGGAGCAAAGCAAGTGACCCACGCCCAGAGCACTCACCATGGTGTCCACAGCTCACCCTCTTCTGGCCTCGCACCTCCGCCATGTCGAGCCTCCCGCACAGCCGAATGGAGCTGGAACTAGGCCGCGGTCATTGGAAGCCACGCTCTTCGGGTCCCAGAATGCCGGGAAATCAGTTGTAGGGCACACCGCAGCACACTGGAGGGATCATTCTGCATACCACATATTCAGTGTTCCAGCTATGGCAATCTGGGGATCGCTGACGCTACATAAAAGGGGGATATTGCAACTGAGCTGGATGTGGCTGCGGAGCTTCAATGCCGCACGACCATTTTGGTTGGTGGCTTTGTCACGCCCCCCCTTCTTTTAGATTCGTTTAATTTGGAGAGTGTGATAATATTTATTCGCTATATTACATTTCTAAGTTTCACAACAGTTACCCTTCGGTTTAAATCTTGGGTATGAAGTTCTTCAAATGTATTTTTGCCTTCTTTAGTAGTTGGTTGAGAGAATCTGGCAGAGTTTCCTCATCTTGTAGCATTTGGCATTTTTTTACTATTTTGTTGTTTAACCCCTTCGATGCTTCTGTCAGCCAACGGCCGTCACACGCACTGCCTCCGTAGTGCTGTGCACGCTGTTGGCTGCCGCGGCCCCGCCCCTGCGCTAAACCACCGCACCGGAGCGGAATTGCTGTCGCGGTTAAAGTAGAGTGCCTTTTATGTTTTTTATTTAATTGTTTGTTTGATTTTATTGGTTAAAGTTGTTTATAGTTTTATTTTATTGGTTGGCTTAGTAAAGTATGATTTTTTTTAATCAGTTGAGTCCTTTTAATGGAAATGAAAATTTTTATTTGACTTTTTATGTAAAGTTAATAGTTTATAAAAGCAATGTATGCTGCACTCCAGGATGGTGATTTATTACATTCAATTGATTAGTGACCACACGCTGCCAGCAACACAGCACCACCATTGCTTTTTGACCACAAGGACTTGTTCACAGTTATGTGAGTCCATTGTACATTTCTACTATGTCTACCTAGTATAATGTGTGGTTGTGTGAGTGCTTGTATGAGTGAGTGAGTGGCTGTGTGAGTGGATGTATGTAAAAGTGAGTGGATATGTGAGTACTTATATGGTTCTGTGAATGGAGATATGAGTGGTTGTGTGGGTGTGTGAGTGGGTGTGTGAGCGCTTTTGTGAATGATGTCATCAGTGATGTCATCGGTGACGTCCCTGACCATGTCATAAGTGATGTAATATGTGAGGTCATAAGCAGTGCATTGCAGGGCATAAGTTATAGTTAGCTCAAATGACTATAACTGCGAAATGTCACTGGTTTTGTATGAGTGAAATGTGAGCCTAAGTATAATGTCTCTGTAACCTTTGGATTTTTCAGTGAATTTGTAAGTTTCTTTTTATTTTATTTCCGAACTAAAGCGTCCCTGTAACCCTTTGTTTTATTCATTGAATTTCTATGTTTTTTTAACTAGTAGACGCATGGTGGAGAAAAGGGGCGGGCATCAAAGCAGCTCTCAGGAATCCTTCTGTGTCAACTCACTTACTGGTACTGGTAACCAGAGGGCTTCTAGGCCCCGAAGAAGCCTCGGCATTCAAAGAGGACTTCATCCCCAAACCAGCAGTGCGCCAGAAGGCCCCTTTGCAGAGTAATGGAGAAAGGGGATATGGCCCATGAAGTCCACTCAGCAAATCCTGTGTGTGGGACTTGCTGGAGGTAACAGGAGGGCTGGCCGACTCCCAAGACAGTTAGAGCCAAGGGGACTTCATTCCCCAGCCAGCAGTGTGCCAGGAGGTGAGTTTGCAAAGTGGTGGAGAAAGGGGGCATAACCTCTGAATTCCTCTTAGCAATCACACTCTCTGGGACTTACTGGAGGTACCAGGAGGGCTAGTTGGCCCCCAAGGACCCTTAGCATCCATGAGGACCTTGTTCCCTAACCAGCAGTGTGCTAGGAGTGCATTTGCAGAGTGGTGGAGAAAGGTTCCATGTCTCCGAAGACCTCTAAGCAGTCCAACTGTTTGAGACTTACTGGAGGTAACAGGAGGGCTTGTTGGCCCTAAGGACCCTCTACAGCCAAGGGGACTTTATCCCCAAACAGTTGTGCACCAGGAGGCGCATTCTCAGAATGGTGGTGAAAGGGGGTGGGCCCCCTTCCCTTGGGCAATTTCGGCCTGTGCCTACTTCCCACGGATGGGGAGGTGGCAGCCCCCAGGGCTGGGGGATTCCAGGGGGGCCCCCAATTATAATTATTTGAGCCCCGGGAGATGATGGTTCCTGGAGCAGTAGGGGAAGCCACACAGTGTAATATTTAATGGATCAATATTATGTCAGTGATCCCTTTGGGCCATGTGCAGTGTAGTCCTTGTGGCCAAACCCCTGTGGATGGGCAACACCTTGGGGACTCCACCTTACATTTTTCTTAGTTATTTATTTATTAATTTATTTATTTTCATGGTCCCACAATACCACTGCGCAAGCATCACCTACACTGTACTGTGGGACCTTGCTTACTTCACTTACAGAAGCTTGCACAGTACGTCAGTACCATGGGGGTGCCACTTATGCAGTGGCTCCCAATAGAGTCCCCCAGTTCCGGATGGGAGGGCCAAGTTCTCTCTCGTGGGAGTACTGCAGTACCTATGGGTTTTTTGGGCTCCTAGTTGGTTACTTCTGGGTTACCTCACAAGTTCCAGGTGGTCAGGGTATCACTAACCTGCCCCGTTATATATATTTTCTTTAACCTAAGGACACAGTAATTGAGTCTCTTTATCCTGTACTTCTGGCTGCTAAAAATGTCTTTAAATCTCAGCTAGCCAATCAGTTTGCTCAGTACCACATGGCCAGTACTAATCCTGCGGTATCGAAAAGGTTGATAGGACAAAAAGCTCTCTTGACCAATTAAAGGTCCTTATTTATTTCCTTTAAGTACCTTGAGCTCTTGAGGGACCAGTAATGCAAATAATGTATAACTTTAACTCCTTCATGAGACCCCTAGCTCCACTTCAAACATACCATTCGCAAAATGACTGAATGGAAATACTGAAAAACACACTTTCCGAGTAAGTGTCTGCCATTTTTCAGTATTGTTTTGCAAAATGTCCTATGAGTATTAAGATAAGAAATCGTTATTTGGCACCCCACCCCATTTTCTTGGCCTCCTCTTGATAATTTCACCCTGAAACCTGTCAGAAAGGAACTGAGGTGGGGAGTTTTTTGGATAGTTTCATGTAGACTCGACAAACAGCACAAAGGTTTTTAGGAAAACAAAAACTGCTATACACATATCAAGACAATACTCTTTTGGGCTTAGAGTGCCATAGAAATCATGCAAAAAAGAAAGCAGGGAACTCTTGGTAGTTACCAAGTTTAGGTGGAGAGCAGCTCCATTATATGGAGCACCCCACAACACCACTGACACTCTGAATACGCTCACCTCAATGTCTGTTTTCTAGCAGAGTTTTTAAGCATAATATTAATACAGTGCCATCCAAGCTCTAAGAAAAAGATTTTTAAACAATCTGATTTTACCATGTAAAATAATCTAACACATTCAAAACCACAGAAATGTGACAAATTCAATGCATGGACAATTGCATGAAAAACTGAAAAATATAGGCATACTAAATATATATTTTTAGTTATGCTAACTCTAAAAATGTTTGTAAAAATAACATAAATAACTGTTAATAAAAATGATTACAATAATCTGTTCAATGTAAATAAAAAATAAACTGAAAAAAGGAAATATGTAAAAAAAGTATATTACTACCTAGTAAACTTCTAGCACTCTTAAATCAAAACTAACCAGCTTAACCAAATATAGTACATTTTTGGGAAGCTATGTTTTCTAATACCACTACAAAATTCACCACTTTAGGGAGAGTGTTTGACTTTAGTGTAATCGGTAGGGTTTGAAATGTAATATTCCCACTCCACTTATGGGAAAAGTGTTGGAATTTGGAGTGGGGGTGTTACTTTTAGATTTACAATTCACACTGCTAATTAGATCACATTTTGCCTCTTTGGGGAAAGTGGATTTTGGTGGGGGGCTTAGCTTTTCTCACTCTTTAAACATAATCACTTTGGGACAAGGGATGGACTTTGGGGGGAGCAATATTTATTTGACCAATTCAAAAATTAGCCACATTGGGAAAGTGTTGGACATTGAGGGGGGGGATAACTTACTATTCACTATCCAAACTTAGCCACTTTGGAGACTGTGGATTTTAGAGGTCTACATTTACTATTCCCACTCCAAATGTAACCATATTGGGGAATGTTTTGTATTTTGGAAGGTTAGACTTACTATTCCCACTCCAAACTCAGCCACATTGGGGAAAATAATAGACTTTGAAAGGGCTAGATTTACATTTCCTTCAAACTTCATCACACAGGGGAAAGCTTTGCGCTTTCAGAAGTTAAATTTACTATTTGTTCATCAATTTGAGACAATTTTGGGAAATGTATTTCAGGATGAGGTGGTCCTAGTTTTGCTAGGCCCACTCCAAACATTGTCACATTGGGTAAGGTGTTAGACTTTGAGGCGCTAGATTGCTATTCTGATTTCAAACATGCCATACTGCGGAAAGTGTAGTTTCAAGTAGATCTATTTTTAACAAGCACAATCAAAAAGTACCAAACAAAATCTACAATTTAGTACATTAATAAAATTAAAAACAAATATATTAAATGTAAACAAATGTAAAATAATAATTTAAAGGAAAAACAAGAACACTACAAATGTAAACATTATTAAAATAAAACTGTAAACATTCTAACATTTTCAGTATTAAAACAAAGGGGCTGATTTTGATGTCAGTGGTCTCACTGACAGACAGCCCTTCTGTCCGACCACCGCGGTATGATATAGGCGGTCGGACTGAAACCATCAGGGGGGAGACCACCACCTCTGGCAGGATCTACGATCCCGATGGGGAGTGGGTTGAAATTGTATCCCTTTAATGGTGGTGGTGCCGAGGCAGGCATTGCCGCCTAGATTATGAAACCCCTTTCTAACAGTCTTTTCATGGCAGTCGGACCAGCATGAAAAGGCAACACATGAGAGCAAATGTTGCATGCCACATGGTGCATGAATGTGCACAAAGTGCTCTTTTACACTTTTGCAGAGCTGCAACACAAGCTGCAGTGTTGAAGAGCAATTTTACGACTGCCCGCACAGAGGTTACATCCTAATTTGGTGGTTGGACCACTGAATGCTTGTCAGCTGTCCCATGACCATTGCGAAAGCGGTCGATGGTCAGACCGCCGACATCATATTTTACAAGAAGATTTTAAATTAAATATAATGGGAAAATCATCATTTTTAGAAATATATATTATTTATTCAAAACATCTTTATGAGTTAATACATTTACTTAAAAAGGTCAAGAATTATACAAATTAAACAGCAAAAATATTTTTGACAATAAAAAGATTAAGATGAAATTTTGACAGAAACGTTGTTTTCAAAACATAAAAAATGTAAAAAGTTTAGAAAATGGTATACACATTATACTTGGTAAGATAAATGAGAACAAAACTCTAAAAAAAAAAAAAATAACATATTCTTTAAACAAAACATTTACAAATATTTTAGAGAATTATCAAAATAAAATGTAAAACACTTCACATCATATGTAGCTACAAACTCTACAACCAGCTCCTGAAATAGTAACAAACAAATAACGTAACGTAATGCACATTAAATTAGAAAACAATTTAATAATATAATAATAATAAAAATCAAAGTAAAATCAGTATTATATGAATCAACGTTTCAACGCCTGCTATAAAATACAATATTGAAAAAAATTAACAAATGTATATTCTTGCTTGCATTATAATAACTAAGTATGGGCGCAAAATCCATTCCGCTCGCGGAATTTGCGGATTTTCGGCAATTTTCGCGATCCACGAATCTCGCGAAATTGCCGAAACATCCGCAAATCCAGATTTTTTTTTTGCACATGCCCGAGTTGAAGCTCAAATTCAGTAAAATTTTAATCAGCCCAAAAATTTTGTGAGCACGGTCGAGGCTGGGAAAGTGTGCTTTATCCCCATATCTGCTGTCGAAAATTAGCTGTAATACTTGAGCGAGGTCTTTGCATCCATGAGTTTCTCGAGCGCAACCCACGTGTAGTTCCTGTGACCAGGAGGCTGCTTTCTCCTCATCTGCTGTCCTGCTCGCTCTCCGACCCTTTACACCCAAGAGGCATGTGAACACGCATGGAAGCCCCGCCTGTTTGGCCCCGCCCACCACACACTAGCAGTATGAAGCGTCTTCCCGCCCTTTCCCAACTATGATGGACAGCTCACTCTAGGGACCTCAGCACCTTTTGACGCTGTGGCAAAGTTACAGGCACACATGGTCTCTGGAGGAACAAATCTTCTGGCCCTTTACGCAGCTGTAGTGTAGCAAAAGCACTATACATTTACCCAACGCTGTAGCACTTACTGATTAGCCAGTAGAAAGTACTCCAGTTGAGTAGAGGTATGGCACAACACGGTGGCATCTTCGTAGATAAATATGCAGGCAGGACTCATTCTGGCACGATGCTTCTGTCACAAAAATTAAACCTCAACAGGAAGCACTTACAGATATAAATAAAGCAGGTGCCCGAGTTAACGCTTTATAAACAGCCCAAACAACTAGTGAGCACGGTCGAGGCTAGGCAGGTGTGCTTCCTCCCTATATCTACCGTCTACAATTAGTGGTGTAATTCTTCATGGAGGTCTTTGGATCCAAGAGTTTCTCGAGCCCAATCACTGTGTACTTCCTGTGACCAGGACGCTGCTTCCTTCTCATCTGCTGCTCTGATCGGTCTTTGACCCTTTATTATAAACAAGAGGCATGTGAACTCGCATAGAAGCCCCGCCCGTTTGGCCCCGCCCCACACATACTAGGATATGCAACATCTTCGTGCCCTTTCCTCACTATGATGGACAGCTCACTCGAGGGACCTCGGCGCGGTGGCAAAGTTACAGACAAATGTGGTCACTGGAGACAACTCTTCCGGCCCTTTACGCAGCTGCAGTGTAGGAAAAGCACCATACATTTACCCAACGAGCTAGCACTTACTGATTAGCCAGTAGAAACAGAACTCTAGTATATATTTGTGCAAATCCACAAGTTTGCTGATTTTTTTGCCATTTCGCGGACCGCAAATCTGCAAAATTCGCCCGTACTTAATGATAACCAGAAGGGGTGTTTTGGGTGTGAGACCCCGAAATAAATGCATTCTTAGTTTGGTATTAGGGCCTGGGGCTCAGAGCTGGGTATGGTATGTCTGTGTCTGTGCACCAGGAATAAAAGACAAAGGGCCGGATTAAGAGTTCGGCGTGTCTCGAGACCGCTGTGACCCACAGTGGCGGTCAGACCTCCGCGACCTCGGGGGTCTGACCACCGTACTATAAGACACGCAGTTTTATAGACAAAAGACCACCACGATCCCACTGCAACCAACACCCAAATCCAACTGCTGTGGCCACGGAATATACCAATGAGTCTGTCTGAGGCTCGGACCTCCAGTTAAACCTCCGGCCCAATTACGAGTTGCCTTACAGCTGGCATAACCGTGGCGGTCCAACCACCACATCTGAGCAGACGGAAAGAAAGGTTCATAAGGCAGAGACTCACCTCTACTCACCTCTACACATCGTGTGCCACCTTGGAGCTGATCGCACATGTCCTGCCACTTTTGTACCTGTTAATTATGTACAAAACCCACACCGTCATGGACGGAACTGACGGTAAGTCATACTACTACCTGTTTCTGTAGACTCCTCAGCAAAATGATGTTCCACTATGGACCAGCCATGGGTGTTTGGGTGGCTTGGTCAAACAGATTTACTGGGATCCTATGAGGGAGTATTTTAAATGTATAACCCAAATACATCTGTATGATGCCCCTGTCCCCAAATCACTGTTACTGCACATTATACACAAACGGATATGTGTTTATGACTCCTAATCAGTGATAGTGATGTGTGCATTAAATTGTGTCACACAACAGCACTTCCTGATCAATATCACACCTATTCATCTCTGTGACACACTCACACTGCACACATCCCAGATTCTGTTTTAATGTGAAAGTTACATCTGTATGGATGTGTCATTAAAGTGAAAAAGACCTTCTCTGCTGCAGCTCTGTATTGGAATCTCACATATCACTCACATTAAAAGGCAATGTCAGTAAATGGGATTTCAAAGAATGAGTGTGAGAAGCATTTGAAGGGCACAATGGAAACACACTGGGCAGAAAGATATGCCTCTATCATGGAGAAGACTGAAAGGCTGGAGATTTGGGGAAAAGTATATTTTGCACATGGCTGAAGAGCTCAATGTGCACAGGACCTGTGAACTGTGAATTGAGGTGTTGTCAGGGACAACCAATAGCATTACCAAATGCCATGCATGTGTAGGTAAAGTGTAAGTGCAAGTCAGGCAACCAAACACAGCACTAACAACATTTCTCACACATCTAGATAAAGATGTAGATGTAAGGTGAACACTGGAAAATGAACAGATTTCCATACAAATTCAACAAAGGTATGACAATATAACGCCCTCCAAGTGTGTATAACCCATATCTAACAACGTAAATGATGTTGCCAGGACAAGCTGAAATACTTACCACATAACATGTCACCCAATGCAATGTCTATCCCATTTGGTTTAAATCCCACATAGACATCGATCCAATATTTTCACTTATCCTGTGTGAGTCCTGCACTGAGTCCAAGGTCACATCATGCTAACCACATCAACTGGATCAGCAATAAGGGATGAAACAAACACAACTGTAGTCACACATCCCTAACTATACAATAACATCAAATCATTAGAAAGGAAATTAGAAAGGAAATGTCAGGACCAATGTCTGCAAAACTAGGAAAAGGTTTGATGATTAATTTTCTGAACCATAATATCCATCAAAGACCATTGGCCAATCCATGTAAGATCCATTTGCCACAGCACAATGATTATCCAACACACTTGCTCTTTCTGACACTGCCAGGGAATGGTTTATTGATGTTTTTTGTTTGTTTTTGGGCTGGGATTATTGGAGTGGGGAATCCCGTTCCACAGGGGTGGAGTGGGATGTGAAACAGATGGGTTGGGCTTTGGAGGGTTTTTTGTTTTTTTGTTGTTGTTGTCTTTTTAGGTTTTGGGCTGGGTTCAATGGGGTGGGAATCTGATTTATTTGGGGTGGAGTTGTATGTGGAAGGGATAGGTTGGGCTTTGGGAGGGGTCTTTGGGACATTGTGAGGCATGTGTCAGGTTTCATAGGGCTAAGGACAAGGGCAAAAATCACATCTTCATGGGGAAAAGGGATAGACTTTTTGGGATTGAATTTGGTTTGAGAGTTAGAGGGAGTGGAAATGTGAGCTGTGTATGTGTTTCTTTGGTGTTTGTTGTTTAGGTGACTCTGAGTGTTTGAATATTTTGCCTGTGTGTGCTGTGGATGTGCTGGGTGTTGTTGAGAGGTCTTTGTCTCTTGCTGTGGTGCCTTGGTGTATGGTTGAGGGTGTGGAGGGGACTCTGTCTGTTGCTGTGGTGCCTGGGGATATGGTTGTTGGGGTGGAGGGGTCTGTGTCTTGCCATGGCGCCAGGGGGTATGGTTATGGGGTGGAAGAGTCTGTTTCTAGTGCTGTGGTGCCTGGGCGGTACGGATGCGGGGGTGGAGGGGTCTGTGTCAGTGGTGCCTGGGGTATATTGGGGGTGGTGGGGTGGTATGGGGGTGTGTGTCTGCTGAGTGCTTGCATGTTTCTGATTTTTGTATGTTGTGAGTTTGTGTGCAGTGCTTGTGTCTGTTGAAGTATGTGGTTGATTAGGTGTGTGTGTGCTTGGGACAGGAATGGGAGTAGGGAATTTGGATGGAAAAGGAGCAGGAGGTGGGATAGAAGATTACAATGGGTGGAAGGCTGCTGGCTAGAGTCTGCAAAGATCTCTGTAGGCTAGACATTGCAGCGTCAGTGCCTTCCACGTAGGCAACCATCTGTGTCAGTCGGTTGCCTTGTCCTTGGATGGCATTCAGGACTGCATACTAACCCACAGAGATGGTCCTCAAGAGGTCCATAGCCTCCTCACTCAGGAGGCTAACTGGGGCAGATTCTAAGGTGTCTAGAATGAAGGAGACTGCTCCCCTTCTAGCCCAACTTGTTGGGAGGCAACAAAGAGGGTGGCAATGTAACTGGGGGTGGTGGATAAGGATGAAGGTGGTAATGCTCCTGTGGGGTCTGCCAGGACTCAGGAGTGTCCACCGGAGGATGAATCAAATGATGACAAGCTTGAGTTGCTTTCCTCTGCGGAACTCCCTATACCCTCTTGGTCAGTGGGTCCCTCAATGCTGACATCTCATGTATGGAACCACTGTGACCGGCTGTGTCACCACATAGATTGGCCCCTTCTCCTTCATCATAAATCAACAGAAAACATTGAAGAAGTGCACATATCAAACCAGCTTCGTGGTTCACTCTACAGGCTTCAAATTTAGCATGAGCACCTTTCTGAACGCTACATAACCTGCAAACAGTTGGGTCTATTCATGTCAGAACCCCAGACAGGCCTAAATACATTGATGGAGTTGGTTACACTCCACCCTTACGTCCATACTAGAATAGTTGAGCACCTTGCATACTTTGGCACTTGTATCATACCATTGTAAAACATATGTAACCAAATAGGATGGATACAATATGCACAATGCTCACACAAGGCCCAGAGTCCAACAGATCTACCTATCCCTCATAACACATTTTTATGTCATGAAGGTCAAGTAAAACACCAATTTACCATCAATTAGTGTTGTGTCAGACATTATGTTACATGCAAATGATGAGACTTTAGATTCCAAATTACATCATATATCCAATTCCTGAAAAGTACAAAGAAAGCTATCAAGAAGTAGTTTAGCTATGTGTCACATGTAGCATATACAATTGCCTTAAAACATTTAGCTCCAAACATTTGGCAGATAGTTACTCTGATTTCACACAGCACAAGTCTTTTTATAGCCATATGAAAATCCCTAATCCTGCTTGGTACAGGTGATAACGGCATTAAGAGATTAAACACCTCCAAGACAATACCACCTTTAAAGGTTGTGGGTGTCCCTGAATATCAATGACATGAAGATGTAGGATCACTAGAGTCCTAATGGGTTGGCACATCACAGCACTCTTTGGTGTTTCAAACTCAGATTGCCTTGTAAGGATCAGTGTAAAAACCACATAGTCAGCTGTCAGGGAATGAGTGTTATGTAATAATACTTCAGATGAACCATCAACTTGCAGCTGCACAGTGGTCAACATGTAGGCACTAATGCAAATGGCACCAGTGATGTTTGCACACTCACTTCACTGTATTACCAGTACTTACGAATAGAAATTTCGTATGATCACTGCATGTCATGTCATATGTAATAGGGCCACCACCACATGAGAGACAGTAGTTAGGGAATATCACTCCTCACACAAGGAAGACAAGTTGCATGGGTGGTATAATTGTCACCCAGAACAACTGGCAACATGAGATGATCAATCACTTCACTAAGACAGGTGTCTCTTCCAAAAATAAAAATTGGATGTGGACAGGACTCTGCTGTGTTCCTGTCAGAAAGACAATAGGCACACCACAGCAGAATGCACCTACTACCAGACGTTCACAAAATGACTCATCCTGTGTGTGGCACATGGGTCATCACAAATATTGGTTTAGAAATGCCTGCCTGTAACACACAAAGTTGGCAAAGTAAAATGTATGACTCTGGACAGGACTCACCCCTGTGTAGCTGCTGTTGGTCCCTCAACTGCCCATCAAGCTCTGGGCAGGCCACCGCCAGTATGCAGGCCATTAGGGGGTCAGGGTCCAGTGCACGCCCCTTCCACTTTGGGAGGACTACCCTAGCTGGACCTCCACGATCTTCAAGGTTGATTGAAGTCAATGTGACAAAGCTATTGATTTGTATTTCAATTCTCTATTCAGAATTGAGCAATTATCTACACTGTTCATGTGTCAGATGTGCAATAGGCATGTACAGTGGAAGCATGACTTCTGGAAAAGTGACAACATACCTGTTTGAGTGTCATAAGTGACCCCACACATTGTCAATGTAGGTGAATGGAAAGAAGTATCTGGTCAAGGGGTTATCTCAGTCACCATTCCAAATGTGGCCCATATAACAGCTATCTGGCTGCTAGTGGTAAGGAAAACACCTTTGGGAACATCCATGGATCTGTAGGTGTACAGAGTGCTTACTCTGTGTATCAGTTGTCTTTCCACAGTAACTCTGACCCAGCCTGCACCATGGCCCAGACTGGCCACAACCCATTTCAGGCCTTGCTCTCTGCAGGCTTATCATACTAATCCCACATGAACCTCACACTTCCAGCAAATCAATACATAAAAGTGATTCCTCAGCCCATCAAATATGTGACCATAATGTTGTGTGACACTCTGCACCCCTTCAGAGTCCCTCACAACCTTATGATCACATATTAGATGGGCAGAAGAATCGCTTTTATGTATTGATAGCTACCTCCCAGACATCAGTTTTGCCATGCCTGATGTGGGACTGTACATATGGCTAACATCTTCCTCAAATGCTCCTAACACTATACATACACAGCTCATGGTGTAAAGCCTATACTTACCTTTGCACATATACTATGATGCGATGTGGATACCATGCAATGTACACATGCATATATCTATGCATGTAACACAATTACCATGTAGGGATTATCACATATTACTATGCTGATGTTCACTCCACGAAGTACAGCTCCTCATAATCCATTACATGATTATCCTATGTAGGGACCATTCCATTTCACCAAACAACACACTATGGTTACACTTTGGGACTCAGAGGCACATTACAGCCTATCGGAATTAAAAGCAAGAAGTTGACCAGAGTAAAGAACTGTGTTTCAGATTGTTACCTGATCCTCTGGTGAGCCATAGAGCTGGTCATACAGGGGAAGGACCACTTCAACCAGGGTCTCCAGCTCCTCTGGACAGAAAGGACCGGCTTGGCCTGGCACAATTGCTCCCAGAGGTGGAAAACAGCAGCTAAAGTAGAGGAGGTGTTGATAGCAGCAGAGTCAGAAGGCAAATTAGTTATTTTTCAAACTGTGGCATACATGTACACAACGTGCGCTGTCATCAGCATAGATGCACACAGTGATTGGACCTCAACCATCACTGTCACTAACGTTAGCCTACGGCTATATCAGCTGTCGTGGCAGCTGCCCACTGCGCGACGACTTCCACTGGTTATCCCAAATGTCCTATATGCGAGTTCAGGCATCTGCCATTTAGCGGTAGGAAAGAGTAATTGTGAGTGTTAAGTGTGCCACCACATTACAAAGGAGGCTTAACAGGTTTACATATGTTAGACTCCCCTCACATGTCATGTTCTGTACAATACCTCATCTGTGCATATCACCAAATTGTGCGCAGTGGGCAGTATTTGAATAGGAAATGTCATGGAAAGCCTAATATAGGACAAGTTTAACTTTTCAAAGTTATTGATGTGTACAGTTTTGTTACAGACGTGAATGCCACAATGGGGATTATTGGTGGATGCCTAATAGTAGACAATGAAGATGTGGAATATGTGTAAGGGTTCATGAAGCTATTATGTTTTGTTACATGACTTTTACCTTACTCTTCATATATGTTAATCATGACACTGTGACCAATGTGTATGTTTTACTTATTTTTCACATAGCTACCCTGGAAGAGGGAGGAATGTTGTATCAGATTATCATTATTACTTCCAGTGTATCACCTATTTCCAGACCTTCAGACCATGGAAGAGAGAGGTGACTCAGAAATATTGTTTGAATTGTCAAACAGTCCTAGATTTATGTAATCAGTTGGAGCCTGACCTCCTACCTCACATCTCTTATCCAACATCTATCATACCACTTGTGACACTGTATTGAATTTTCTGGCCACAGCTTTATTTCAATTGAGTGTTACTATTTCTGATGGTATGTCACAACCAATGTGCAGTCCTGTACTCCAAGAAGTGTACGTCAACAGGAAGCACTACCATTCTATCAAAGTGCAAATTGGCTGCTCATCAGATTTGTATATCTCAAACATCTGTGCATGGTTCCCAGAATCTGCACATGATGCCTTCATACTGTGTAACAGCACCATACCCCAGCTGGTGTCACCACTACTTCCAGAGAGGGCCTTGCTTGTAGATAAGTGTGATCTGTTCTAACATTGTGTGGGTAATGTCAGGAAGTATAATCTAACAGTGTGCTATTAATTGTTGCACTTCTGTCTTCCTTCAATCTAGGATACTTAGCGTATCCCAACTGGCTATGGTTATTGGCACCACTGAGAAATCCTACATTGCCAGGGGACGTCCGTTTCAATGAGGGACATAGAGGAACACGGCAGCTAGTGGAGCAGGCTTTTAGCTTTCAAAAAGCAAGATTCAGATGTCTGAACAAGAATGGGTGAGCCCTCCTCTATTCATCCACAAAGGTGTGTGAGATCACTGTGGCCTGCTGCATTCTTCACAACGTTGCCCTGTGAAGGAACATCCCTCATGTCACAGAGTATGCAGTCCATGAAGAGCCACCAGATGAGGAACCTGTAATGCCAAATAATGATCATGTTAGTGGTGAAGGTGAATGAATGGACTTACGTTAAGATGGTATCCAAAACTTCTTCCCTTGAGTATGATGTGAGATGTGATGACTTTGACTATAATTGCAACTCTTGTTGTGATCTTGTGAGGAGGATGTTAATTCTACATACTATAAATATTTGGCCCTGACAATAACTGGGGAAAGGTGTTTGTTTTGTACATGTAGGTTTAGCTATAAATCTTGTCTTAGACTGTGTTCTCAAGGAGTTGACTATGTGATTTATGCCATATGTATGGTTTCCTAGCTAATCCCTTTCTGTGTTGGTCTATTGTACATTTCTTCACCATGGCATCTTCATTTGGGCATTTCAGAGTTGTGACATTAGCAGGTATATGATGCTCTTCAGATGTGTGAAGTGCATATAGCATGGTCCTGGGAATGTCTGTCACAGAGTTTGGGTGTACAAAGCTGGTACCAAGACAGCTCGCACAGCGATAGGATGGAAGTTCTGTGGCTTCCATTGGACTTGTTCCTTGTGGATTGTTGGTCCCAATGCAATATATGTGCCATCATTTGATCCAACACAATATTGTGTTAGGCCCAAATCATGCTAGTCTGTCTTTACATTGGCTAAATCCTCATTGTGTATGAACTGTATGTAGTTGTTGATGTGTCTCCTCATTGTAGGCCAAAGTGCTTTTGGCAAATCACTGACATTTGTTTGTGACATTCCACCAAATGCAAGCAACACTGGATTGGAATGACCCTGTGGTTAGAAACAGTTGTACTGACATGTGTCTGTTTATTAGTTTTTTTGATGTGGCATACCTTTTGTGAGGTAGGCAATATGGCTCTAGCTGATGTTGTAGACCTAATTTAATGTTGCCTAATGTAGAGGATATTGTCAGGTGTATCCCCTCCTTTCATGATGTGAACAATGGAATACATATATTCTCAGGCACAACACTTATGTATGTGTTGTTGTGACATGTTAGTGTTCCTGAGTTGAACATTGTTTGCATACAACATACCCATTCTTCTAGAAGTACCTTTTGGCATTGCAAAATTCCCATGATTGTACATTTACATTGGTATATGTGAGAGTTACAACAGGAGACAATGAATTGGTGACTTGTGTGTTAATGAAGTGAACAAGGATAAGATCAAAAAGTGTACTAAAAATGAAAAAGTGAAAAGCAAAAGTGAAGTAGTCTGTCATGGTGGAAGAAACCATTGTTGCAGAGTCCAAATTGTCTGGAGTCCAAATTCCAACATACTACTCCCATCAGATATGTAAAAATGGGCAAGAATAGTCCTGAACAGGAATGTGTTGCATACAGAAGAGGAAATTAGGGTTGAGGTTTCTTACTGTTGCTGGTGGGTGTCTTGCCATCCCACCTCCTGGATGTTTGCGTGGACATCCCCTCTTTTTGCAGGATGGGGGATCCGCAGCTGCTGAGACAGTGGTGGATGCAGACGTGTCTTCGTTTGACAGGGCCTCCCTTTCTGTGGCTGCGTCCGATGTTGATGGCCTGGATAAACTGTGAAAAGAGGTGTAAAAGCTCAGCAGAGGGTAGTGTTGATGTCCCGCTGCACCCTAATGAGTAAGGCCATGCTGGTGTCGATGCCGCCCACCTCCTGGTATGTGTCCTTATGAATTCCCTGGCCCATCACACCTTGTAAGGCCTGAGAGACTCCCAGGACTTGAGTGATAGCAACTTGGGTGTTCCTGGCTCAGATGGGCTCACTCTGCATTCCCACAGTTACACTCCTACACCCCTACCCCCCATGGGCCTGTACCCTTGGCACTCACTGCACCCTCTCACCTCAGTGACTGGGTGGTGATAGCCACCTTAGAATCAGGACTGGGGACACAGGATGGTACTGACTCTGCTAGGAACACAGGTTAGGGGAGCAGGGGTTGCCTGTGTAGTTGCAATTGTTACCCAGCCCTACCCAGAGAACCATAGTCCAGGCCCTAGTTACATCTAGGCTGGATTATGGGATTATCCTCTACCTGGGAGCAAACAAAGATGTAATACGCAATCTGCAGCGAGTGTAAAACTCTGCCGCCAGACTACTTTGTCAGGCCTCCAGAACCGCCTCGATCTCCAGTATGCTGAAGAACCTCCACTGCCTTTCGGTCGATAAACGGGTTATATTTAAAGCCCTGACCTACATGTTTCGTATTAAGCACAACAGAGCCCCTCGCTACCTGCAAAACTTGGCATTGTCCCTACGATCCCGCTCGCATTCTTCGGTCCTCCACACAGGCCGAATTCCAGGTGCCAAAGGTCAGACTATATTGCATGTGTGGTCACTCTTTCTCATATGTAGCTCCTGTATTGTGGAATGCTCTCCCTTTATCTCTCCGCACGCAGTCTAACCTCATATTGTTCCGAAAGTCACTCAAAACCTGGTATTTTAGCCAGTAGGTTTCTCTCTTTCCTCCGCTGTTCCTTGATAGCGCCGGTAAACCCTTTTTGGGTAGTTGTTGCACTGACATATAAATTTAAATAAATACCTAAATAAATTGGGGTGGTAGGTGTTGTTGTGGGCACAGTGAGCCCCACTCTTGCCATGTTCGCAGGCCGACGAGATGGGCCAGGACCGTCATCCACGTCCAAATCTCCAGGAGTGTTGTTATCACTGAGGGCTTCAACCTGGTGTGGAGCAATAGTCTGTATGTTGTCCAAGCTCTGGCCAAGGCCTGTGGCCGATTGACCTGTTGAGAAATAGAGAACATTGTTTTTTTTTGTTATTTGTTAGTTTTATATAGCACAAACTTGACTCAAAGTTATCAAAGTGCTTTACATGAGCATCAGTTGTTTTACAGTCAGACACATTTATTTTGTTAGGCACGGGGGATTAAGTGATTTGCCCAGAATCTCCGGATACTTAGTGTCCCTGCTGAGACTCGAACCCAGTTCCCCATCTCCAAGGTCAATCGCTCTAACCATTAGGACACATCCTCTCCCTGAGAGAAGATGTCTGTTGTTGGTAGAAGTGTGGTATCTATATCCATGTCGTTTTTGTTAAAGAAAATAGAGACTAGGATGAAACAAAATAGGTAGTGATTAGCATTGTCATCTATTTGTGTGAATATGAAGTTGGTTACTTGACATTTGAAGATATATAATACATATAATAGAACTGATCAGTCCGTTAGATGTGCTGACATGTGGAATTTTAGCTTTAGGGATTGACATGACAGCTCCAAAACATTGCAAACAACACAGTCAACATAACATGTATTTGACCATTCCAAGGCTTAGTTGTGTATAATACAGGTAAACACACACCCTGGTTGTAAATGTTACATTATTCATAATGTGAGGAGTGCAAAATCAGCAGCTCTCCTGCCACTGCTAATCAGCTGAGTTTCCTTCATGGCTTACATATACAGGTACACAGGTACACAGTTGGTAAGATGTCACTCATGCCATCAATAGTTTCAGGTGATGAGACCAGGATATGATCAAGCAAAGTATTCAGACATGTATCTGTGTAGAGCATTGTAAGTACATTGGACAGTCCATGATTACTGAACTTCAGTTGTGACATGGCAGACAAGTGAGGGGGGGCAAATGGAGTATAGCATCTTGGATAGAGTTAAAATCACAGGGCCTCGTGGTAGTTGTAATGATTTGTGTCACAACTTACCAACACTTGACAAATGGTAACCTGCAATGTCAGTGGCCATCGTTTGTAACATGGCAGACAAGTGAGAAGGGGCAAAAGGAGTATAGCATCTTGGCTAGAGTTACAGTCACAGGTCATCATGGTAGTTGTAGTCACTTTAATCTCAACTTACCAATACTTGACAAATGGTTAGTGTAACATACCTGTTGGCAACTTGCATTTGAGATGGACCACACATATACATATTAGCATATGTAATAGGTCCTGGGGTTATATTTTCATAGTAATACATTTATAGACACCATTCCAACGTGTGACTTATCATGGAGATTGATACATGTGCGCTTATATGCAGCAATACACATTAATTTGAATATTGCATGTTAGGAAAGTAAATAGACAAGACAATAGCAAAAGCAGAATTGAGAGCAAACAGGGCATTGTGGTATTGTGACAGTTAGTGAAGTGTAACTTACCAGACTCCACTCCCCCAGGTACTCAAGCCCTCAGAATGTAGGATGGCTAAGACCTTCTTCTCCCAGTGTAATATCTATAATTGGCCACTGGAAGGGCCACTGCCAGTCCCTTGGGCCTTCTGGTGGTACATTCAGGCCTGAGTTTGAAGATTCAACCTGAGGTCGTTCCACCTCCTCCTAATTTCACCCTGTGTGCGCAGGGTGGTACCAACAGCATTCACTCTGTTGACTATCCTGCGCCACAATTCAATTTTCCTACTGAGTTGAGAATGCTGGTCTTGGGAACCAAATGTGTAGCTCTACTCTGATGAACTTATCCACCATGACTGACGACACATCCTAAGGAAACCGTGGATTTTTGGGGCCGGGTATGACAAAAGAAAATCTGAGTGACTTTATCAAATTTAAAAAAACAAGAGATATTGTGAAAAAGTGGAACATTAAATGTAAAGGTGGTGGCGAGTGCTAAATGGTGAGATGAAGGAAAAAATGGTCCTGCCTTGGGTCACAACAGTGCCTCCTATCTTCTGTGCTTTAGGTGAGAAGCAAAGGAACCTGGGCAGGAATGGGGTGTGTTTTATACTGTGATTTGCAGGCCTGCCAACTTGGCAAAAGCACATCAACCGTGTAGTTTTTGAATCCATCCAATGATTAATGTTGTGGTGCTTTGCTGTGAGCATATCACAGTGATCTACCGTCGTTGGGTAACCACAACTGAGAGACTACCAGTACGACTGTGTTGGCAGATTAGGCTCGGGGGAAAACTGCAGCCCTGACAGCGTCAGAGTATGCATTGCCAACATTGCAGACCACCGCGGCCCCAGTGGGAACAACGCTGTCAACGTCGTTGCCATTTCAGGCTGCACAACTCATAATATAGCGGGTGGAAGGCCTCTTGCGCTGCAGTGTCCTGGAGGCCGTGGCAGGGGAAACAACACTTACAATGCAACTTTTACAACGCACTACCTTTACAACAAAACTTTTACAACGCAACATCCATTACAACGCATACCATTACAATGGAAACATTACAACGCATGTCACTACAACGCATCCCACTACAACGCATGTCATTACAACACAGTCATTACAACGCATACCATTACAACGCATACCTACACTATCCAACACTTACCCTACTGTTGCACCCCCTGGAGTTAGAATAGTAATTTTTACCCCTACACTATTATTATTATTATTATTATTATTATTATTATTAAAGGGGTTTGTAAAGCACCTGGTGACGCCTCCCTGCGTGTCCCCGCGCTGTGGAGAGAGAGTTTTAGGAGGGGAGACAGAGATACAGACAACTATAGAGTGAATAGATAGGTTTTCAGCAATTTCTGAAAGATGCCTCGTTTATTTCTTGTCTGATGTTCGTGGGGAGGGTATTCCACTTCTTGGCTGCAAGAGTGCGGAAGGACCTACCTCCCATCTAGCTCTTTTTGGGAGCGATGTTTCAAGCAAGCCCATTCCCTTAGATCTGAGGGATCTGTTGGGCTCATACAATAAAGCCAGATCGGACAGGTAGGAGGGGGCTTTTTGGTGAATAATCCTGTGGCACCAGAGGAGTGCTTTGAATAGTATCCTCTTGCTAATAGGCAGCCAGTGGAGGGTGGCCAGGGAAGGTCTGGAAGGAGCTCTGCGGGGAAGTCTTAGCACTAAGCGTGCTGCTGAGTTTTGCAAGACTTGTAATCTTCTGATGTTTTTTTCGGACGTGCCCAGCAGCAGCACGTTACCATAATCTATTCGGGAGGTGATAAGTGCCTGAGTCATGGTGCGCCTGGAGTTCAGCGGGAGCAAGTCCAGGGTATGATTGAGGGTTTTCAAGACTCCAAAGCACTTGCCTACTGTTTTTTTGACATGGCTGTCAAAGGAGAGCTTGTTGTCTATCCAGACACCCAAGTTCTTAGCTTCCTGGTTGGGAGTAGGTAAGGGTCCCAGACAGGTAGGCCACCAATCTTTCGTCCATTTTGTGTCTTTTCCTCCTATTATAAGTACCTCAGTTTTTGTGCCATTTAATTTGAGGCAGTGTTCAGTCATCCAAGCAGCAAGCTTGCACATGCAGGATTTAAAATTGTCGGCCTCGGAGGAGGGAGCTTGGGACAGGGAGATTAGAAGTTGAGTATCATCGGCGTAGGAGACAAGCTCTACGCCGAACGATTGTACCACCTCAGCCAACGGTGCCATGTACAGGTTAAACAGGGTGGGACTCAGGGCAGAGCCCTGAGGTACCCCCTGTTCTAGCGTCATGCTGTCCGAAAGAAAAGTCCCTCTTTGGACCTGAAAACTCCTGTTGGTAAGAAAGGCCTTCAGCCATCCCAGCGCCTCTTTGGTGACCCCCGCTCTGTTTAGACACTGTAGCAAGATGGAATGTGCTACAGTGTCAAACGCGGCACTGAGGTCCAGCATGATGAGAGCCATGGTCTTGCCCTCATCAGCTCCTTCCCGCAGAGTTTCAGTCGCTCTCAGGAGAGCTGTCTCAGTAGAGAAGCTCGATCTGAAGCCCGACTGCGATATATGGAAAGCATTCTGGGCTTCGAGATGGGCCATAAGTTGGACGTTGGCTACTTTCTCTGCTAGTTTTGCTAGATAGGGTAGCAGGGAGATTGGGCGTAAGTTCTCCATTATGTCCTGACTCATATTAGGCTTTTTTTTTATGCTTACCCTACTGTTGCACCCCCTGGAGTTAGAATAGTCATTTTTACCCCTACACTATCCAACACTTACCCTACTGCTGCACCCCCTGGAGTTAGAATAGTAACTTTTACCCCTACACTATCCATTACTTACCATACATGCAATGTAACGGTATGCGTTGTAATGGTATGCGTTGTAAATGTAGTATGCATTGTAGTAGAATGCGTTGTAAAGGTAGTTTCAAAGAATTCATTGTAATGGCAAGCGTTGTAATGGAATGAGTTGTAATGGATGTTGCGGTGTAAAAAATGCGTTGTAAAGGTATGCGTTGTAAAAGTATGCGTTGTAACAACATACATCCCCGTGGCAGGAGCGGTGGGACAGTCAAACGCGTAATCGACCCTAAAATATTGACCTTTGATGCAATTGTAGGAAAAAGAGAGGCAGGGATACTCATCTGGTGGCTGAATTTCAAAATTTGAAACCAGATAACCTGGAACTAAAACTGGATTCCCTGCTTGTCTAACCTATGTGATGCTAGGCAAATAATTTATTTCACAGAGCCCCCTTTTTCTTTATTATCACATAGTAGTGCACTTTTAAATACTTGATTGCAGGATGTGCACTGTGTAAGCACCTCTCATATATCATGAGTGCGGAGGGCCTTTGTGAATCGGGCCTATCACTTTTACAAAATGTCTATCGATGCAGTGAAATAAAACGAAGTAAAATGCTTCCATGTATTAGAAAAACAATTTTTTTTATTTGAAAATTATATCTGTACATTGTGTTTCTTGCATGATTTACATGCACAGACTCTGAGAGTCAAGCCAGAGATGTGGCTCTGCTCTGGCACGGCTCACCCTATTAATTTGCAGGGGTGGTTTTTCCATAGGGGTATAGGTGCGTTGACCCCCTGACTGCGTTGACCCCATTACTTACATTCCCACATACATTCTGTATGCCACCACGCTGACCTGTCTCTCCCGGCAGACAGTAGGCATACTGGTTTAATTAGTAGGTGTGGTTATTAGCGACCAGCAGCTGGGGCTGTTTAACTGAACTGGCCAGGTTAACTGGTATTTTGCTTATGGCCAGCCCAACATGTGCAGTTCAGGCTTCCCCAGTCATCACTGCCAGGGAGCTGGGGAAGCAAAGGTACAGACCCATCGGTCTTGGATGGAGCGCTATGATAGCTTGTCCCAGCCAATCTGCACACTGCTCTTATGCTGTATACTATTATAAACAGCATAACAGCAGTGCATTCATTGGCTGTGATGCATAGGATGTAGTTGCACTTTGCCCGCACAGCATGCATTGCTCAGCTCTTTCATCCAGCGCTCATTGCAGGTAAATTTGAAAGAGTTGTCCTGCAAGTGACAAAGAAGATCAACTGCTCAGGTATGTTTATAGTTTATTTATTATGTTCGTTTATAATTCATCTTGGCTTGTGTCTTATGTCATGTAATGTTACTTATGCAAAGCTCTCCAATAATGTTGGTCAAGTACACTCTGTGTAAAAACTGAAAAAATAAAAGAAATAAATGATGTTAAGGTAGCAGCAGCAGCAAGTACTCAATAAATGCCCTACCATTTTGAAGAGTCACCAGCCGCTTCTGTTAATATGCCTGTGTGTGTCCTCCTCTTTTTATGACTCGGGCGTAGTACATGGGGCAAACAGTTTCTTGACAAAATTAATTCTAAAAAGTGAGGACTAGAAACATGGAGCCCTGCCAACATGCACTGATTTGACAACTCAACCTTCAAGGCTTCTTGTAGCAGAGACAAAGAGTGCAGTAAAACATGCATTTCAAATAAGTAATTCCAGTGAAGGGACTCCAGACTGTAGCACTATATGCGGATGTGAATGTAATCATGATTTCCTAGGGAGAACTACTAGGCCGATGTTTGACGGGCAAGGGCATAGCTTCCTCGGGGGAGGGGGTGAGGTGTGACACCTCTCAAATGCATTCTTGATTTGGTAGTTGGGTCTGGGCTCCCTTAGTTGGGTTTGTTAAGTCTGTGTAATATTTTCTCATTGTTTTAATTTTATTGAGGTTTTAACTTGTTAATTTTTTTATTGGGTTCTTAAATATATGTAGGGACCCGTTTACCAAAAAGTTGTAAATCTTCTCCTGTAGAAGCGCCCCTTGAATGGGTGTAAATTTACTACTTTTTGAAATTCACAAATATTGGCAGTAGGAGGCTTGGAATGCTGTGCCAGTCAGAAGTTTCTAGGCATACCACTGGCCATCTACACAAAAGATGATGATGTGAATGCTTGCAAATGATCCAATCAGTGGCAATCGAATGGGGTAGCATTCCAATTCATCATTTATCATCCACTGTGACACTCTAGACAGTGGCCCACCTAATGCAAACCAGTACTGATCATATTCCTCAACGGAAATATTCCATCCTGAGACCAGGTCATATCAGGCCTCTACCCTGCAGCCAATTGCTTTTTTTAACTGGGAAATTTGAGATTCATCCTTCCTCCCCAATCCTACTGTCTAAGATACGCCTGTTATATAAACATTTTATTGACTTCATAATATTAGTGCAACGATATTAAAGACTGAGGAACTTATTTATGAAATCCCTGCATACGTTTTGCACCACATAAAGTGGTACAATCGTGACACAGGGCTCTCATGAAGATTTATGAAGCCGCGCAAAGCCACCCTGCATGGCTTTGAGAGGCCTCATAAATCATGAGTAAGGCGAGGCGCAAATCACTGCATCGCCTTACTCCGCTCCCAGGAGGCGTTCCATGGGCATTGCAGTGGATTTTCCCACGTAACACCCATGGAATTTGACGCTGCCCCAGATTTACAAAGTGATGTAAACCTGGGAAATTGCCAACTCTGTATGCCTCCCGAGGTGAGGGGTGAAGAGGAGAAATATGTTTATTTCTCCAAGTTGTTTCCTCTTTCCATGTGTGCTGCATTCTGCAGCACACTGCAGCACACGTGGAAGGAGCAGAATACCTTGTAGGATTGTTTTTCTGCAAAAAAAACAATCCTGTCTACAAGGGTGCCTACATTGGCGCTAGGCTGCCGAAATCATCCCAGCACAGGCAGAAAGGGAAGCAATGCTCCATATAGCTTAAATACGGTGCTTCCTGCCCTTTCACTTTAGCATAGGGCTAGCTGCACTGCCTTATGCCATAAATGAGGCCCTTACTATATCATATTTTTGACATGAAAATAAGGTAGAACATGAACTACACTACAGTTAAACTAATTGTTTAATGACAGAGGTCAATTAAAGTAGCACAAGTAGTGATTGGTACACAACACAAAAAGATTTCTGTTGAACAGCTCAATACATCTGAATGGTGAAGCTGGGAAGAGCTATATTGAGCTATGGTGAGTGAAGAGAGGTGAACTTAATTTCTGGCATGAAGCAGCCAAATTGAAAAGAAAGATGCCACTTCTTGTGTCCGAAATCTTTATTCCGCAAAAATGTCACTTTGATCTTTAAATGGTTCAAACAAGAATGGCGTTAACAGTGGAAGTCATCATGTACAATGGGTAAAATCAAAAACAGCAGTATGCATTCATTTAAAGCTCATTTTGAGCATACGTTGTGAAGCTGAAACAGCAGTACTTGTTTCAAAGATATTAAAGTTCAAGAAACATGCATAATTTTTTTTATTTCTAGCAAATCGCTTAACTAAAATAAAGTTTGCAGGAATGAAAGTGGGCATATATGTGTATTATATAATGAATAATGGACTATTACTAATGTTTGTTTTTAGGCTTTAGTTGGTCAGAAAAGAATTGCTGACTTTGAGCCATTGACAGTAATAAAGCTGGTCCTATGTCACAAAAAATTAAATCCTTTGATTTATATACATTTAATTCTATATGCATCTACAGTATGTCCTTTGAACCTAACTAATCGAAGATGGGTATGTAGTATATACACTGTTTTAATTGGTAGTTGCCGGTTGCCATATATCTATGTCATGTTTACCAAAGTTTAGACCCAACACTATCCTGTGGAAATTACTGTACGGTCAAGGCAATCGATAGACTGGCTCCTTTTTTTTTTGCAGAGTTTTGTATAGAGCGAACTTTACAAAGTTGCAGTATCGTTACATGAGGACACACATTCATTTTTGTTAGGCACTGGAAGATTAAGTGATTTGCCCCGAATCACAGGATGTTCAGCGTCATTGCTAAGGCTTGAACCCAGGGGCATATTACAGAGGCAGGCGAAATGAAATTATCGCCGCTTTCCGCAAAGCGGCGATAATTTTATCGCCCTATTAGCAAGCTGTCGCTAACATCAGTTAGCAACAGCTTTTAGGTGATAGTGAGCGGTTTGGGGCCTCCTTGCATGTCAGCGATTTTTATCGCTAATGACATGCAAAGTGGGCGTACTCAACCTGTTAGCGACTGAAAGCAATCGCTAACATCGCTATCGCCTATTATCAACGCAGGCGTAGCGACAAAAAAATTTGCACTAAATACTAACGCATGCTCAGACCAGTTCTTAGCCTGTATATCCAAAGGGATGTGGATATTCAGTCTAAGTCCCTATTAGCAATAATGCCTGAATATCGCGGGATTTCCAGCGTTAAAAAAAATGTCGCTAAACTTATTTAGTGATAAATATCGCTAGTTGTTGATAATATGCCCCCCAGTTCCACAGACTCAGCCGCCCTAGCCGTTAGGCCAACTCCTCTCCCCTTTCACTCCAGATGAGAACTAAACCAAAATGCTGCATAGATTTTCATGTTATGTCATTTTCAATGTACTACAAATCACAGCTTGGAAAGTGTCTAAAGGATGAATGCGCAAAAATGACCCCAAAACTGAGTCAGTGCTCAGAAAACTTGTACGATATAATGGAGGTGAACCAATGTAAAATGAAGAGTGTGAAGAAGGGTGTCTGGGGAAAAAAATTATGGTATATCGCTCTTCAATCTCTGTCAGCCCTTCTTACAGTGACCTACCAACAGTTAAGTTATGGTAATATGCCATCCCACACAACTGGATCTAGGCACATTTTATCCAACCCCATACCATGTATTAGTCTTACATCAGCTGTCTGGAATGATTTACAATAAGACTATCAATTTGAGATTCAAATCAAAAATAACAACTGTCTCCGACTTATACCGATCATCTCAAGACTAGTACACCCAGACTAATTTCCCAATCCGGTTTCACAAAAAACGGCAGGCTTATCAGGGCCCTGCCAAACCACGTACAGGTGGACCCGATTTACATTAGGGATGTGTTATTCATAACAACCCTGGTATAGCTCAAGACTTTATCACGACTCAAGACGTTTAAAGAGGGACATCGGGGGCGTGTACAAGATGGCAACCGCATAGGACGTGCCTTGCGGTCTCTCCGGTCTGCCGCTTCCAATAGCATTGTTATCGCATCCCATCCGCCACTTTCAAGGGCGGGGAACAAGCATCCTGCATTGTCGGCACCCGGCCATTGCCTGTGGAGCCCTCGGTTGGTGACCGCGATCCCTGCGGGTGCAGGGTAGGACCGTGTGGCTGCAGAGTGCGGAGGCCTCCGGTGGTGATACAGTGCTGCTGCCTTCTAGAAGGCTGCTGGAGGCCAGCAGTCAGACCCTCCCTCAGCAGTAGGAACAGGCTACAGCATCATCGCAGGGGACACCACCTGGGGCCCAACGTACATCGCCCTCAACCAGCTGCCCCCACTGCAGTGCAGACTCAGCCTGGCGTGGGCCCGGCCTAACATGTGGCCTGGCGGAGGGGGCCAAACCCGCGGCCATCGGTCATTGAGGCGCCAGCGGCAGTAACTTAGAGACCCCGGAGAGACTCATCTGAGGGCCCTGTGAACAGAGGCCCATCCACCACCACGGACAGAGCCATCTGACGAGCCCCCAGCTGTTCACGGTGGGTGAGCTACATGGAGCAGGCGATCGCGCTGCCCCCCTGCCGGCACCCGGGGCCTTCGTGAGGCATCTGATTAGGAGCAGTAGACGGCGCATGGAAGCTGGCACTCTTGGAGATGGGTAAGAGTACTTGCTGGACCAGTGGGGCCCTGGGTGGAGTAGATCCTATTGCGGTGAATACCGCCAAGTGGCCCAGACCACATCGCCCCCTGACTGGCTCCACAAACGGTGGTCGCGGCTCTCAACGGGCGTGGACTTGGCCTCAAGTGTGGGCTGGTAGACAGGGCCGTGACTTTGCAAGACGTGCCCGGAGGCTTCTGCGTTACAACCAAAGGAGAGACCCCCTGGCCCTAGTAAGCATAACCGGTGGGGTCTGGCAGCCACCAGTTCACAACTCTCTGCGGGGACGACGGCCGTCCGAGCCTATGGCCGCATGCGGTGAGTAAGCGGTTGGGTCTGGGGCGAACCTACTGCTCCCCTCTATCCCTGAGGCACAGCACAGAAGATTGCTCCAGACCGGTCGCTTCTACCTGGCAGCAAGAATACCCACGATAGTGCTGGCAACCTTGGAACAGAGTAGTGGCACCTGTTTGGGCCAGTGGGACATTGAGTGGAGGAACTACTACAGCAGGGGCCTACATGTCGCCGCACACTGAGCGGAGCTGCGGGCAGTGTTTGTGGGGGTCTCCTGTTGACGCAGTGGGAAGCTTTGTTGAAGCGGGCAGAGCTCTTGAATCCCCCAGCCCAGCGAAGTCTTGACCATCGGCCCCTGGACTCTGTGCCCCTACGCTCCAAGCCCCTTCACTGCCACAGAGGTGTTTGGCCCTGGAAGGGAGAGATACTTACCTCGGCGGTGGGAGCCCATCAGACGGAAGCAAACAACACACAGATCCATATGGCGAATGCACAGCCCAGGAAAGATCGTTCTGTGAAAGACATGCTACAAACCAAGGCCGCGAGTCAGGGGCAGAGACAACAGCGGGATCGCATGATGGAGCAGATGCACTGGCCATGAAGGCCTTCATGATGTCGCTCTTCCCGCCGCTCAAAGAAGACCTCCAGGAACTCATAGACCAGTTGGGGTGGATCTTCAGGAGGTCCTCCCCGATGTCTCGGAGATTGGGGACCAAGTAGCGACGTTGGAGGAGCACGAGAATGTGCGCGATGAAGAAATAGATGTGAAGCAACAGGAAATACTACTCCTCAAGGAACAGCACATTGAACTCCAGGGGCAGGCGGAAGATGTGGAGAACCACTCTCGCCGCAAGAATATACACATTCGGGGAGTGAAGCAGGGAGCAGAGGAAGAAGACATCAGAGAATTTGTCCAGGCCTTCTTCTGACACATCCTGGGCCCGGAGCACACAAATGAGGACCAGATCAATAGGGTTCATCGTGTGGGCCCACCCCGCCCAAACACTGCTCCGTCACCAGACATCCTAGCCTGTGGACACAATTTCCAACTAAAAGAACTTATCCTCCGTAAAGCCAGAGACACACACCCTCTGCAATTCCGTGGCCTCACCCCGCTGTTGTTTCAAGACCTGTCTGCTGTTACTCTACTTAAGCTAAAGGAATTTCGGCCAATCACCCAACATCTCAGGGAGAAAGGGATCCCCTATGCATGGGGGCATCCCTTCCGGATCATTTTCAAAGTTGAAGGCAAGCTGTGCCAACTGTGATCGCTGCGACAGGCCGCTGACCTCTTGGGCCTTCCTTCTCTGGCCCGCCCGTCAACAAACGGCAGTTACCACTTGCAGCAGCAGTCCAGGCCACTGGCAAGTTGTGGGCAAGTCCTCCCCACCGCCTCATGGGCCAGACGCGGCGACAAGAGTGAAAGAAAGGGAAGATGTTCAGGCCTTACTGTCTGGCAGCCCTGCACACTCATCCCCGGCCTGACACCAACTTTGGGATCCTCACTGCGGCAGGGCCGGAGGGCCGTTGCCTCTTTGCTCTCATGGACCTGAAACGACACCATACCCCAGAACCGTGTCACTTTGACGGACGTTTGTCAACCCCGCACTGTTGGGTCTACTCCGCATTTGGTTCTAATGCAGACCGGCCTAGGACCGGTCCTACTTTGTTTTTGAAGACTATTGTAGTCTTGTTAATGCGGTTGTTTTTTTTGGGATAGGGTGTGTCCTCTCCCCAGTGAGTAATTTTTTTCTGTTACTCGCACCACGGCCTTGCGCTACTGACCATTCTCATCCTTGGAGCTCCTTCTGACATCCTGCTCCCACGGAGCTGCCTGTGCTTCCACAGTAGCTTACCTTTATCCCCTCCTTCCCAACTGGATCTTAAAGTAGTCCGTTTTAATGCCCAAGGTCTTAATAATCCCATTAAGCGGAAGACGCTTTTTTCCTTGCTTGAGAACTCTGGGGCGAGATTTGTCTTATCCAAGAAACCCATCTGCTCCCTACTGACACACACCATATGCGCCATGGTCACTTCCCATATCAGTTATGCTCCTCTAGGAACAGTAAATGGGGAGGGGTCGCTATCCTATTGTCCAAGCATTTCAAATGTTCAGTGGCGGGACCTGTCACAGAGATCAAGGGGCGCCTATTAGCGTTGCGCTTCCGCTTGGGTGCCTTTTCCTGCACTGTTGCTTCTATCTATTCCCCTAATGACCCTCCAGAGAGGTTCTTGTTAGATGCATGTTCTGACGTAGTGCACACCCCAGATCCTATAGTGGTGGTAGGGGGTGACCTCAACTTAGTGATGGATGTGGGGCTGGATCGCTTTGGTTCCCGGACTGGGGGCACGGGTGTCAGCGAGGGGAAGCGACTGGCTGCAGGAGTTAGGGATTAAGGATGCCTGGCGCTGCTTACACCCTGGCAAGCGGATTTTTCTTACTACTCAGCCGCACATACCAAATATGCCTGTCTTGACCATTTCCTCATCACTCCAGCTACTTGGGCCTACGTCACAGATTCTACTATAGAAGCCCAGGCCCTATCTTACCACACACATATTACCCTGACCTTCTGCCCCTCCCCTGTGTGATCTTCCCTCACCCTGTGCGGGTGACTGAGAGACTCACTACAATGGTCTCTGGATATGGTGTCCGATATTAGGCGTTGTCTGACCGACTATATAACATCCAACGATGGGGCACCAAACCACTCTCCTCGGTATGGGAAGCGCTGAAATTGGTCACGAGAGGGGCTTTTATTGCCAAGGAAGCCTACAAGAATAAGGTCAGGCGGACCAAGCATGCAGAGCTCGAAGCTGCCGTTAGAGAATTGGAAGCAATTCATAAACTAACTGGTGCTCCGAGAATCTGGCGGCAGCTGGAAAAAGAGAGCCTCCAATTCCGGTGTCTCGATCTCGATTGGGCTGAGCATGCAGTGGTCTGCTTGAAACACAAATATTTTGTTGGCTCCAATAAGGGCAGCCGCATGTTGGCTCACTGCCTGCACAGCCAGCAAGAGGCGCACTCTGTTAAAACGCTTAGGGGTGAGGGTGGTCAACCAGTAACTGACTATGCAGGAATAGTGTTGGCCTTCTGATCGTCCTGCCAAACCCTCTACACGGCGGATACCTCTATGTATCCTGACCCTAGTGAATATTTATTTATTTATTTATTTTATTTATTTATTTATTTATGAAGCTTATAGAGCGCGCAGCTACCTCCGACGGAGGTGTCCCGGCGCTAAGATTACAGGATTGTCCCCAAAAAGAAGAAACCAGAAACATATCTCATAAAGGGACTAGGAAAAGGCGTTCTGACCAAGCCAAGTCCTACTGCTTAGTGAACAACCAAGTCTTGAGTTTGCGGCGAAAAACAAGCTCAGATTCGCAAAACCTGAGGTCAAGAGGGAGGCTGTTCCAGAGCTTGGCGGCAGTGATGGTGAAAGATCTGCCGCCAGTCCGAGAAAGCTTAAATCTAGGAACTGTCATCAGAGGAAGGTTGTTGGATCTGAGATGTCTAGCTGAAACCGAGATTTTGAGACGCTTTTTCAGATATGATGGGCCAATACCATGGATAGCCCGAAATGTCAGAGTCAGAATTTTGAAATCAATGCGTCGTAAAATAGGGAGCCAATGAAGTTCTTCTCAATAGGCTCTGACTGAAGTGCGGGCCGGGATATTGCCAATGAGCCGGGCCGCCGCGTTTTGAACAATTTGCAGGCGGTCAATGAGGAAAAGAGGGGCACCTGCATATAGACTGTTTGCATAGTCCAAATGGGAGGTGATGAGAGCATGGACCACAGTTTTGCGTGCTGATTGAGGGAGAAAGGGGAGGATTTTCTTTATCATACGTAATTTGGAGAAACAAGCTCCAACCACTTTATTGACTTGAGCCCTACCAGACAGGGCGTTGTCAAAGGTGTAGCCAAGGTTACGTGCTGCCTGCACGGGCGTGGGGGGGGGGTTCAAGATGGTAGGCCACCAAAGAATTGCCGGGGGGGGGGATTTCTTGCTGAAGAAAAGAACCTCCGTTTTGTCGGTGTTAAGGGCAAGATGATTGGTTGACATCCAGGAGCAGATGTTACCAAGGCAGTTTCTAAAGTTAGAAAAGAGGGAGTCAGAATGGTCTCGAAAGGAAAAGATAAGCTGAGTATCATCAGCATACGAGACCACCCTGATACCCCAAGACTCAATTACCTTGGCTAGAGGGGCCACATAAGCGTTGAACAATAAAGGGCTTAAGGCGGAGCCCTGGGGTACTCCGCACAAAAGGGGTTTGTCCTCGGATTCAAAAGGGTGCATGGTAACCCTTTGGGAACGACTAGTCAGGAAAGAAGTGATCCAGGCAAGCACTGTCCCACCAACCCCTAGCTGTTGTAGGCGGGTGATAAGTATTTTGTGGGAGACAGTATCGAAAGCAGCGGATAGGTCGAGGAGGACCAGCATGGCCTCCTCGCCCCTATCCACTGATTCCCTGATGATTTCAGAGACTTCAAGCAACGCAGTCTCAGTGCTATATCCGGACCTAAAGCCGGACTGAGAGTCGTGTAGCAGCTGGTTCGTCTCTAGGTAAAGTGCCACTTGTTTTTCTACCACTTTCTCCAAAATCTTGGCAGGTTTAGGCAGAAGCGAGATGGGTCGATAGTTACTAAAGAGTAGAAAGGTGCTGCAGTGACCCCTCTGCCAGAAGGTGAAGCTGAAGCCCTAAAATCTCCTATTCGTATTGATGCAGTGATTTCTGCTATCGTCCGGCTGAAAGTCCAGAAGTCCAGATGGCTCCAGCGCTCTCTTCTACAAAACCTATTGTGCTGAGCATGCCCCATTGCTCACCTGTCTGTATAATTCCTTCGCTGGTACCGGGTTGCTCACAACCTCCATGCTAGAGGCCTCTATCTCGGTCATCCCCAAACTTTGCAATTCTTAGCGCCCGATCTCCCTGTTGAGTGACCCAAGAAGGAGTAGGGCCTCGCCGTCCCTAACATCACCCGATACTTCCAAGCTTCACTCTTACTTTATCTGGTAGAATGGAATTGTCCAATTGACAGAGAAATACTGGGTCTTCATGGACCAGACAGTAGCGGGCCATCATATCTGGCAGGAAGCCTGGCTGCTGAAACCAGCACACACCTGGGGACTCTATTCCTTGCCGGTCACGCGCCCCACAATGCTCGCATGGGACAAGGTTTCTCAAAAGGCTAACTTAACTACATTCCCCTCATCCCTGACCCCGCTTTTCTCAAACCCCGCCTTCCCATCAGGGATGGACAATAAGCTTGCAGCATGCTGGGTAGAAGGGGGTTGTAAATGCCTTGGGCACCTGCTTGACCTTCAAGGTCTTATCCCCTTTAAAGAGCTACTATTGGACTATATTCTCCCTGCCACTAATCTCTTTTTGTACTCCCAAATGACGCACTGGATCTCTAGGGCCCAGACGCGCTCCCTAGCTCCGACCGATGAGGCCATTTGAGAAGTGGCGAATTAGCAAAAAAAACAACCAAAGTCTTATCTCTGAAATATGCTCCTTTCTTACCAAGGCCATCCCAAGGGCTTGCACTGCAGGACAGAAAAGTTGGGAGGAGGAATTGGGGTGGACATTATCTGACAAGGAGTAGGAGGATATTTTCTATTGATCTCACCATACCGCACATTCCAGGGGTCATGCTGAAACGGCTTTCAAGATTGCATCATATTGGTACTACACCCCCGATCTACTAACCAAACGGTAACCCCACAGTGATGGCCTTTGCTGGCGGGGCTGTGAAAGCCCCAGAACACTACTCCACTTACTATGGCATTGCCCAAAGCTTACTCGCTACTGGGAAAGGATCTTGAGTGACTTTGATCTGGCTTTTAACACCTACATTCCCAGGCTCCCTGCTTATACTCTCTTAGGCTTTCCCAATGCACTAACCTTTCCCTTGCACTCTACTAGAGGGAGGCAGATCGCGTTTGCAGGTCCAGGTGTGGTCTTGCTCACTCCTTAAGTCTTTCAATTGCTGTTTCTACACAGAATATGCAATTCATTTGGGATTGTGAATAATTGGTGCTTTTGGAACCATAAACACTAGATGACAATCTGCATAATCTACTTTAACAAATTCCGATTTATGGCCATTGTAGAACTAAAACATTATTAAATACAAATTATGACACAACTAAACATAACTGTGCACATCATCTGTCTTGGCCGATATCATGGAAGGCATTATACAATACAAATATATTTTACATTTACATGATTTACCACCAACCCACATGTGAGAGTATCCATAATTCCAAAATGTATGAGTATCACAAGAAAAAGAGAAATATTCTGAAATGTTTTAGAGCGTTTGGGCCCTCATTATTTATGGCCCGGATAGAGGGACAGATTTTTCCCACCTCTGAAGTTAACAATCTCAAGGGTGCTGGTAACACTGGGGGTGCGGAAAATCAGGCCCATTACAAGTCGAGTTCTGAGTGTTTAGTTGGGAATGAGGAATAGCCGGGGTGTCTGAAATTTAGGATCTGATTACCCAGGAAACTCCTCATTTTAGGATGAAGTTTAACCCAGGAAGTTCAGCTGTTTATAGCTGCCAAAATCTCTGGATGAAAATGATGAGATCTGAGGTGTATCTGCAGATCTCATAACTCTGATGGGGCCGGCAACTCCTGTCACTGAGCCCCTCGAAATTAAGAGTCTGTTTGTAATGAAATTCCTAGTTGGAACAATTCCATAAAAGAAATATATCATGCTACGGAGACAAGCCCATAGCATATGCCTAATAATTCTAACACAGTCCAAAAACCACAAAGGGCACTGGGCCGGAAACCAAAGTTGATCAGTTTCACACAGGCTAACTGACAAGTACAGGCCAAGAAGCGAATGTAAATTAAATGCCCTCTGTTAGACCTGGCATCTTTGGCGTGGTTACCCCAATCTTTTTGCCTCTGCCTCCTAAATTTTTTACGCTGTGCTGAATTTTGTTTTTGCTGGTTTAGATGCTTTGGGCACTTTGCCACTGCTGATTAGTGTCAACGTGCAAGTGCTCCCTGTGTAAATTGTTATTGTAATTGGTTATCCATGATTGGCATATTTGTATCACCAAGAGGTCCCGAGTAAAGTGCACTGACTGTGCCAGGGCTGGTGATACAAATGCTACTAGTGGGCCGGCAGCACTAATTGTGCCACCCACGTGAGTAGCCCTAAAATGGTGTCTCAGGCCTGCCACTGCAGTGCCTGTGTGCAGTCTGTGAACTGCCATGTCCTCCTGGTCAGTGTCCCCACTGACCAGGCCTAACCCTTCCCTTCTGTACACATTGGTCACCCCTATGGAAGGCCCCATGGTACCGCCTTTGGCAGGGTGCAGTGTATGTGAAAGGTAGAACATGTGCCAGTGCAGGTGACATGCTCTGGTAGTGAATTACAGCCATTTTTGTTTTCACCATTGTAAGGTTATCTTGCCCATGGGCTATCATGGGGAATGCTTGCTACAGTGGTTACCATCATATCTTCCCATAGGAGCAAGATAGAACATAAAAGTCTGGTATCCCTGAACTCAGAATTGAATAAACATCTTTTGGGAAAGGTGGTTTTTAAAGCCTGTGTTTGAGAACAGTACTTTTAGAAAGTTGCTGTTCTCTTGTCTGACCTTTCTGTGTGCCGTGGCCTGTTTGTGAATCGACTGTCTGGTTTGTTGAGTGGCAGGGGCTGGGTGGCTCCCAGAGGCTGAGTGGGCCCTCCCTGGGCTGAATAGCACCATCTGCATCTAGAGTGGTTGGAGGGGATAGCACCTTGCTCCACCTCCTGCTGGGCGGCTGACGACCCTGCCCCTCTCTCTGAAAGGAAAGGAGAGGTCAGGAAAACAAAGTGCTCAAGGAACACCCAGAGCTGGTTCAGACCGGGCTCAGAGCCCTCCTGCACAAAGGGAACAAAGACTTTTAGGGGTATAAGTATAGGACCCCAGACTACAAAAAATTAGATCATCCAGGAATCTAGAAGAACCTCTGCCAAGGAGAAAGCTGGAAGACTGAAGAAGGAAGACTGTCCTGCTGTTGCTTTGCTGGTCTGACCTGCAGTTGCTTTGCTGCCAAGGAGAGGGGAATGACTTTGCTTTGTGCTGTGTCTCCTTGCTTCCAGGAATCTTCAAGGGCCTGAAGAAGAGCTGGCTCCCTGTTAAGAAGTCCCAGGAACAAAAGGACTTCACCCCCATCTTCCCTGAACTCTGCTGAAATAGTTCTGTCCTTCCTAGAGTGCTTGGGCCAGTTGTGGTGCCTCCGGAAGTTGTACCTGTGTTGGGAAGCTGGAGACCAAGATTTTAAAGACTTCTGCAAGTTTTAATGCATCGCTCGCTTTCAGAGCGCATCCCCATCAGTGCAAGGAAATTCCCGCCACCGCGAAGGCCGAGATCGTCGCAGCGCTGGTTGCTGCTGCCAGAGTCATTGCATCCTTCGCTTAGAGGACGCACCAGTCCGGTGCGGGAAGATTACCATTGCTGCGAGTATCATCACAGAACCTATTGTCACTTGTTCAGATCGTCGCACTGTTTGCTTGCGGACCGCATCATGTCGCTGCGAGAGTCGTCGCAGAGCCATCGCATCGAAAGGCCGCAAGAGGAGAAGATCGGCGCTGAGCCGCGCATCGTCGCCGCACCGGAGATCGTCGCCACCCCAAAGATCGTCGCATCGTACTTTTTGCGAGCCGCTTCCACCAAAACCTGTGCACCGGAATCCACGCAAGGTATTGCATCCCTCCCCATACAGACTGGAGTCACAGCAACACACCTGCTGTGTCCAGTGGGGTTGTCGCATCGCCTCCCTAGGGTCTCAGGAGTGACGCATTGCTTGCTTTTCACTGCTACAGCTTTTACTTTGAACTTTTGTCGCATCTAAAGGTACTGTTGGCTAAAACGTGACGCGACTGGATTATTTTAACGCAACCATAAGAACTCATTTGAAACCATATTCTTGAACTGTGTATGTTGGATTTTTGTCGTTTTGGTCTTGTGTAGGTTATATTAAAATACCTTTATTTTTCTAAACTGTTGTGCAGTCAGTTTGTGGTGTTTTTACAGTGTTACTGTGAGTGTTGGTACAAATACTTAGCACATTGCCTTTAATAAGCCTGGCTGCTCGTGCCAAGCTACCAAGTGGGTTATCTAAAGAGTGTATCCTTCTTACCCTGACTAGAAGCAGGGGTCCCTATTTGGACAGTGGTACCTACCTCTGCCAACTAGAGATCCACAGTTCTTTTAAAAAAATATATATCTTTATTTGATTTTATAACAAAAAGACAAGACAATACAACAGATAATACAACCCCCTCCCCTCCCCGTCAGGTCGAGCAAGTCAGAAAAGTAAAAGTAAGCAAAAAGCATTAAAAAAAGAGATTAGAAACAGGGAAAGGAATATGGAGAAGAAAAATATCAAAAGTAAACTAATGAGTTAGCAGAGAATCATTCAAAGACAGATGGGCATAAGATTACAGAGATACAGGTGACAGTTAAAACATTACAACCAAATTACTACTGCATATGTCACTGAGATTGAGACCATTCTATTAAGGGTGACCAGATTTTAGTCCTTTTATTCGACCCTTCCTACCTTTAGTTTTATATATCGCCATTTCTAAGTTAAAAATTGCTAACAGTCTTGAAAACCACTGTTGATATGATGGGGCCATGGATCTAGCCAGGCTGAAGCTATACAAATTCTTAATACGGCCATCGAAATAAAAATCAATTCATGGCCGACATTCGGGTTGGTAAGATTTGTTACACCCAAGACAACTGTTTTGTCAGGTAGGGTAATCACTAATTTGAGAATCAGTGAGAGGAAGCATTCAATTCTTGACTTAAGAGGAGTTAAACAGGGACAGGGAGAAAAAATGTGTACACAGTCCGCATTTTGTAAATTAAATCGAAAGCAGCATGTTCCTCTCCCACTACCCCATTTGTAGATTCTGTCCGGAGTATAATACATAAAGAATCATATTTTATAAAATTGGGTTTGGAGTTTGGTTGACATAAGGACCGTTTGAGATAGCCCATATGCGTATTCAAATTCTTCTGTGGAGATAGTAATTTTACTTTGCCATTTCGGAGTGATTTTCTGTATATCGTCTGTAAAATACATCAATAATAGAGGATATAACCCCCCCAATCCTGAATTTTTTCTGAGAGTGACTTAGAATGTTGGCTATGGCATTTTTACTCAAGGTACCCTCTCCCCTTGTACATCGTGAAAGAAAATCTCTAATTTGGAGATACTTGAAGAAGTCTCTTCATTCCAAATGATACTTATCTTTCAAGGCTTCAAAAGAATATAGCCCCTCTGAGGAGAAAAAACATCCTATATGAGTGATTCTGGCTGTATTCCACCTATTGATGAAGGTATCTTTAAATATTTCTGGTAGGGAGGGATTATTTTGAATAGTTGTGTAAAAAGATAAGCGTCCCAGAACTACCATTTTCCTCACAGATTTCCAAACCTTGAATGCTCCTATGAGTGTTTTTAATCTCACTTTTTGGTGATAGCTATCAAAGAGATATCTCCAAAAATAGCCAGTGCTTTTATCGCCCAGTATTATTTGGTGGATTGAAGGGGCGTCATTATCCACCGCTGTCCCTGTTCCATTGAGATGAAAGAGCTCATGATTATGTAGCAAAACTGTTGCCCAGTAATATGCCTTAAGATTTGGGAGTGCTAGTCCTCCTCTTTCTTTGGGGAGCGTCAGCAGTTTGTATGCATGGCGGGGCTGTGTGTACGACCAGATAAAGTTTGTGAAGATGCGCTCCATTGTTTTAAACCACTGGTCTGAAATTTCCAAATTAATGGCTCTAAATATGTACAGGAGTTTTGGAAAATAGACCATTTTTAATGCGTTCACCCGTCCGATCAGTGAAAGATGTAAATTATTGATAAGGCGGAGATCTTTTTGCATTTTATTTAGTGAGGGTTTCAGATTCAAGTCGACAAGGTTTCCTAAATCGGATATGATAGTGACCCCTAGATAAGTAGCTGATTCTGTTATGCGTGGATCTGTCATATCAAATTTGTTATTAATAATTATTTGTGTTTTCCCTTGATTCAGCGCATACCCTGCAACTTTCCCAAATATTTCATCCTCTAACTCAATGATAGGCATAGCCACGCTCGGCTTAGCAGTGACAATGGCAATATCATCGGCATATGCAAGGGTCTTTGTTAGATATCCTTGTGTCGATATAGGGGTCATGTTCCTATTGCATTCCAATCTACGAATAAACGGATCGATGTAAATAGCGAACAGCAACGGGGAACACGGACATCCCTGCCTAGTTCCTCTCGAGATTATTAGTTCTTTAGAGAGGCAACCGTTAACCATCACCATAGCCCGAGGATTGATGTAGAGTTTCTGAATTGCCTGTATAAAATCCTGCTTGAATCCCACCCTGGACATAGCCTGCCAAAGGAATGGCCAGGAAACCCTGTCGAAGGCCTTCTCGGCGTCGAGTAGTATTAATGCCATCGGGTCTCCTGCCACCTGGGCACTGTCGAATAAGCTGATTACCCTCCGTGTATGAATCGTGGTTTCCCTCCCGGGAACAAAGCCAAGTTGAAATTTAGATATAACTTTGTGAATAATTGATGAGATGCGGTTATAGTAGAGTATATTTTGGAGTCTGCGTTTATGAAAGTAAAGGGGCAATAAGAGCCCATTCGGTCTGGGGGTTTATTTTTTGGGGGGGAATATGACAATTTTTGCCCTGGACCAAGAGTTGGGGGGCTGCCCTCCTCTGAATAGGTGTAGGCATAGGTCTAACAATATTTCCTGAAGCTGGTCCAGGAATACTATATAAAATTCTAATGGAATAGCGTCTAGTCCAGTTGCCTTCCCATGGGAGAGATCCTTCACTGTTTTTACTATTTCATCTATGTCGGGGGCCTTCTCCAAGCTTTCCTGATCTTCTGTGTTAAGTTTGTTACAAGTATCTGTTTCTAAATATTCAGCAATCTTCTCTTGGTCTATTTCTCCCTCTTCAGTATATAGAGCACTGTAAAAGCACCAGAATGCTTCTCTAATCTTCCCTGGGTCGGATACCCTGCCTTCTGTAGGGTCCTGGATCTCCTGTAAGACATTCTGTGAGGTCTGCTGTCTCATCCGGATGGCTAGCTGCTGACCAACTGATTCACTAACTTCATATATATTTTCGCAATGGGTAGTGGCTTTTTTTACTGCTTTGATGGTATATACATTTGTAATTGCTGCTTTGGCTATTGCAAGCTGAACATTAGTTATTTCTTCTGTTGTAAAAAACTCTCTTGTTACCCTTATACGATCTTCCTCCGCCCCCTTTAACATTTCTTGTAACAATTTTAATGATTCTCTTGCATATTTATTAGTCCTAAGTGAATATTGTATAGTTTCTCCCCTAATTCCTGCTTTTAGGGCATCCCAAACGAAATCTACCGTTGTGCTCTCGGTATTGACCGCTAAGAAATTAGAGATCCAGCTTCTCATGTGGTTGCAATACTCGTTCTCATGGAGTAGAGATCTCTCAAATGTCCAGACTTGTTGTGTCTGGGTCAATGATGCTGTATCGACTGCAAATAGCAAATGGTTATGATCCGAGAGTACACGGGGTAGCTTTTCTAATTTAGACAAGGATTTCACTGAATTAGAGATTAAGAAGTAATCCAGCCTGGCATGTGTATGATGAGGACTTGAATAAAATGTGTAGCCTGGATCATTGTGGATACAGTTGGAAGTCTGCCACCCATCCACTAACCTGTGAGTGATACATAGCTGCTTAATAGCCCTAAAGACCTTACGTTTTCGGCCACGATATTGCCAGTCGTCTTTCATTGACCAGTCATGTGGAAGATTTATATTGAAATCCCCACAGATTATTACAGGTAGCGGCCAATTAGCGAGTTCATTAGAGACATGATAGATTGCCGAAGGGTCATCGCTATTATTCCCATAAATTGAGCAGATGGTCATTGGCGAAGATTGCCCTGCCTAAACTTCTGTAAACACCCACCTACCTAGTTTATCCGATTTTGTTCTGATAAAATTATTCCCTACACCGTTAGCTAGAAGTGCTACCCCTCTAGCCCTAACACCCTGTGTAGTTGCGCCGATCACATTGTACCCTAGTGATCACAGCATATGTGATTGTGACCCTTCAATGTGAGTTTCCTGTAAGCCCACTGCCACCATTTGTCTCTTCTTGATATCTTTTATACCACTAATGTTTAATGACAATATTTCTAACATCCCCATCTGTCTATCCGTTTTTGTGTCGATTATGTGAAGTTTTCCTTTCCATTCCCTAAAGAGTTTACTAGAGAGCTGCCCGACCTGCCCTGCCTTCCCCCCCTCTTTCCCTCCCCCCACCACCTTTGAAGGGTACCTGGCCCTGTCAGGACATGGGGTGTGACATCTGAGTAAGCAGCCCTGCGGACTGGGCTAGTTTGTTAACGTGTATATATATTTATCTAGTACCAATTGAACCAAAACCTAGATAATCTGATAACGTTTCAGACTTAATTTGGTAAACTAAATTTGTTCTCCAGCCTGCTCATCCATTCTACTAGTTCTCCACGCTTCCCCAGACTATACTTTCTGATTAATACAAATTTGAATAGGTAATTCAGCTTAACTATTCCTTCTACAAGTGCTTTTATGTGATTTACATTATTTCCCTGGGTTTCGTGACCCGGTCCCTGAAATTTCTTGTAGATAGTCCTCCGCCTGTACTTCGCTATTAAAGCTTCTTGTTGAGCCCTTGAATATGATTTTCAGGCGTGCTGGATTTTGCAAAAATATTTTTGCTCCAATTTTTTCGAAAGGTCCAAATAGCTAACGCATTTTGCATCTTCGCTCCACAGTAGAGTGAGCAAAATCCGGTCTAACAAAAAATTTGAACCCCTTGTATTCTCTTTGGGTGGTAGGTCTTGCAAGGTCATAAATTGCTTCACGGAGAAGGAAATTGCCAAAGTAGACAAGCATTGCCCTGGGATATTGATGTTGCTTGTTAGAATGTTTTGATGGCATTAGGGGAAAGCGATGGGCCCGCTGTGTCTCCCTTTCCATGTCCCCGGCCTCCAACTCCGGAAATGATGATTTAAGAATGTTAATCATTACCCCTCTAGCGTTCTCTCCCTCAAAATTTTCTGGAATTCCAAGAAACATTAAATTGTTCCTTCTGGATCTGTTTTCATGATCTTCCACTTTGGCCATGAGATCCTTTATTATTCCATCTTGTTCTTTTTCGTTTTTTTGAAGCTTCACGACATCAGTTTCGAGATTCTCGGTGCGAGTTTCCATCATGACCATTCTCTCAAAAATCTCAGAGCAAATGCTGCCCACTTTTTTCACCGTGCCTTGTAGTTTTTCGATGGCCATGCGATTCCTTTGGCTATCTTTCTTCACATCCTCGTGGAAATTCTTTATTTAACTAAGAACCTCGCTCAATGAGGGCTCAGTTATTTTTTGGCTTCTATCTTTATTCTCTTTTATGCTCAGGTTTGGACGTGGTGTTTCTCCCGGTGATTTAATCATTGGGCTTCTTCGGGTAGAATTAGGTCTACTTTTGGCATAGTCTGTGTTATTACCGGGGTCTGTGGTCTCTTCATTCGTCAAGTTTTGTTCTCTTTTGTGTTTCATCCTTTTTTTCCCCCCACTCCTTTTTTTCTTGATGTTAGTTTCGCTGGGTAATCTTGAGTCATTGGAGCCAGAGATTTCCAGGGGTTCAGTGCCCATTCGCGCACCGGGACTTGATTCGCTTGAGTCGCTCAGTTCGCTTGAGTCACTTGAGATAGACATCCCTGTTTCGTATAATTCTGATTCGGAGTCTTCGTTGGAGAGTGAGTGATTAGCTGAATGCGATTCTTTCCCAGCTGGAAGCGTTCGCGTGTTGGGAGAAGGGTGTAGGTGCTCAGTTTTCTGATTCATCTTTTTTTGATCAGATTGGTCTCTCTGATTAGATATCATTGCGTCCCTTCTTTGGGTGCCCTTGTCTCTTTGCTCCTCATATTTGGGTCAGCATTCTGAGTTCCTTCGCCTGAACCTATAGTATGATTTCCCTCCGAGTTGATTTCAATTGGGAGCATACTTTGAGCATCCTCACAGCTTCCACTCAGCTCTCTAGAGTTCTTGCTCTGCAATTGGCTCTGTACTTTTTCATTTATTGGTGCGTTACTCGGGCAATCCTTGGGCCGGGGGCTGAATATATTAGATATTCTTGGCTGGGATGTTGCCGGTAGACCAGTATTCTTTGCAGTGGCTTTTAAATTTTTTATAGTCTATAACCTCTGTGCCTTTTTGGCCATTAACTCCAGTTTGGCGTTTTCCTCTGTTTCTCCCACTGTCTCCTTCTTGTAGCCAACATCTTTCTCCTTTTCTTTCTCTCTCTCTCTCTCTCCTTACGTCTTGCCTTTTCCCTTTCCTTTTCCAGCTTTTTTTCTGCATTTTTGTCTTTAGTTTTCCCTTTTTCTTGGGATTCATTTCTTGCCATGTCTTTTTCCTTTGCTCTGGTTCCTCTAGTTTCAGGGCCTTTATGTCTGCTAGTTCTGTGTGGAGCAGGTGCTCCTTCAATTTCGGCGTTCTCAAGGTTTTGACCGCTTCCTAGATTTATCGCGCCCTCTGAATATGCCGCGCCTTCGAGGATCAGTGTCTCCCCTTGTAAAAGCATGCCTTCTTCATCCCCCTTTTCTTTGTTGAGAGTTGTATTGTTTAGTGCTGCTGTTTGCATTTTCTGCCCTTTTTGGTCCTTTTGTATGGTGAGTCCTTCCCCTCCGTCCTCTCTGTCCTCTACGGCGTTCCTCTCCATATCTATAGCCTGAGAGGGCGTTGCAATCCAAATGTGATTGTTTTCTGGCGTCTGTAAACCCCGCTGAGTTCGGAGTTGCCCTCCTTGGGCTTTTCTCTTGCACAAGTAGGAACGTTTTCTCAGCACAGTTTCGCAGCTCCTCTGACCTCTCTTGTCTTTAATTTTCTTCAGACAAGTATTTTGCACACTCTGTGAGAAATCAGTAATGGGAGTGCAAAGCTTACACACTTGAGGTTTTGCTGCTGTCCCAAATATTGATGCAAGTAGCGTGATGTTAATCACTGTGTCAAATAAGATATACGGAATAGCCACAGTTCCAGTTCCAGAGCGATCTTGAAGACTACACCTCCTTTGTTCCCATTTTAATCTGCCTCTGAGTAACATTCGCTTTCCCAGCTTTTCCCTCTCTGTCCCTCTTCCTTCTTCTGTACCAAGCGCCTCCTGCGTCTCCCCGGCAACAGGAAACGCGGGACGCGCAGTGAGTGTGAGATTTAAGGCCCCTGCTCTAGTGTTAGCAGATGACGTCTAGAGCCAAGAGGAGAGGACGGGGGAGAGATTTCGGTGCCTCGAGGAGGATAGAGCGGCAGTCGACCAAGTTAATCGCAGATGACAGAGAAGGGATAAGTGTGTGAGAGTCCAGGGCCTATCAATGGCCAATCTTCAGGAGTCTGACGCCTGGGAACTTAGGAGAGACAGGGGATCCTTAGCGAGCCATAGCCATAGACACATAAAACACAGTGCTAAGCAATGAAGCGATGATGGCATGAGGATAATACAGCCAGTACAGCCAGCCGGCAAGGGCAGATATAGCCAATAGCAAATATCAAATAACCAATGTCAATGTCAAAATCAGCGCGCAATCGGGATGTATCCGTCATTTACAGCCGTCATCCTTACCCGGTGCTGCGGTATAGCGATGCGGCGTCCCTCCGCACAGTGCTCTTTTCTTGGGGTGCTCTTAGCATTATGGTATAGCAGCAGGTTGATAAAGTCCAGCTCAGGGGTGGCTCCGGAAGATGCGGGGAATCTTAACTACTCGGTTGGAGTGTAGAAAAGCATTTTCTCTGTAAGAACTGCCCGATGCCGCAGAGCACTGCTACTGCGACAGCTCACACTGACCCCATCTTGCCTTCTCTCAAAAGAGACCCCCAGATCTAACACCCTCAAAAATACGTTGCATGTTTTTTTCTAAACCTATAAAACAAAGAGAGAAATAACACTGCACATGCTCAATTAAATTCTCCTTTCCTTCTGTATCCTCAGTAATCTTTTCAGTCAATGGTGCTCTCATTTGAAAATTCTGGGGTCCCACATTCTCCCAATGCATTGCTCGTGTGGATAAACATATTAAATAAGACAACTTGCATTAAAAAGAATTTTTTTTAAATAGCGGAACTGTCTTAGAGTGGGCTACAGAATAAACACTTATCTTCAACTAAAATCGAGTTATGACTCACATGTTCTTAATCTTATTTTTATTCCATGCTGTGAGCCTACTCAAGATTAAAAACAGACAAAAGGACCATCTTAAGTGGTCTGAAACATGCAGTCTGTTTTTAGTTGGGGATAAGTGTTTATTCAGTGCACATTACAGGGTCTGATCTGACACAAACACATTCTAGTGCATATTCTTATTCTGTTGTTCTTCACCCTTCTTTTCTTTATACTGGACACTATTCCTTTTCTTCACGGGTAAGAAAGTTACTGATGATGAGAAATGTGGGCAAACTGGTGAGTACCTACCAACAGCTCCTCTGGTGATGCTTAAGTGAGGTACTTCCTCACCTTCACACCATTTTTGTACACACCTTTTAAGAGGGGGTACAGATACACGGGGTGGACTGGTTTATGTATTTTTGAAAGTTGTTTTTGGTACATTGTGGACTGGATACGACTGACAATTGAATAAAGCCAGGGATTGGGTAGAGAGAGTAGTTTCCGGCCCCAGGTTGTGATGAGGTTTTAGTTTGTGATGACCCTACACCATCAGGTCTATCTAGTATATTGTTAAAGATTTCACAGAACCAGTCCCTAATTTAAAAAAATTGCTCTGCTTGCCCAAAGTTTGTTTGTAGGCGACAGCGGCTGGTGCTGCTTAATCTGAACCTGAATAAAGGCTGCCTATTCTTAATTACGTCATCCTCTTTCATTCACCACCCTACACTTCCAGTCTCATAATCTTTCTTTTGTAGGTTATTTTTCACTGTAGTCATATGCTTCTCTCCCCCATCCTTTCACCCTTTTCGGAAATGTGGGCATTAGAAGAGGAATTACGTCAAAGAAGGCCACCCTAAAAACTATTATTTCAGGAAATGGAAAGTCATTGCCTTTCTGATAGGCTTGATTCATTAGGAGTTTTGAACTTAAGTTCTTGTGGTGGAGATGGGGTTACTTGCACATTGCATTGACCACACATAAGCTTGAACACTTGTGGCTGGATGATGCCCTGGAAACATGACAAATATTGTACTTTTAAAGGCAGTATAAAGTGTCCTAGGGTGAGGAAGATAGATGAGGTAACACTCCCAAATTGAATAGGGAGGAGATGAAGGTTTCTTCACAAGGAACTGTGAGGCATATGTACAAGTCCCTACTGTCACGGAAACATCACTTTTTGTGACGTTTCAGTGTTGATAGGGGCCCTTGCCTTATGTGCAAGGCAGCGTTAAGCCACATTAACGTGGCTTAACTCTGCCTTGTACATAAGGCACCCTTTCACGCTATGTTTAGCGCGAAAGGGGCATGCAGTAGGTGTTGTGGTGGACGTTCCACTGCAACACCCATTGTATTTGACGTTGCCCCCATGTACAAGGCTGGCGTACATAGGAGGCAGCTCCAAAATTAAGACCAGGAAAACCCTGGTCTTAAGATGGCCAAACAAGGAGAAATGCATTATTTCTCTTCATTTTTGCTTTTTCCATGTGTGCTGCCTTGTGCAGCTCACATGGAAAAATACATAACCAAACCTTTAAGAAAATTCCATTTTGTAACTTTCGTGTGTGCTGCATGAAGCAGCACAGAAAGTTACAAAATGGCATTTTAGGATTTTTTATGTGCAGGAAGGGACACCTTCCTACACATAACCAATCCTCCCCTGCACACAGATACCCTTGCACTCTGTTGCAAGGGTTCCTGCGTTGGCGCTAAGTTGTGAAACTTTGCTCGAGTGCAGGGAGAAACGCAAGGCTGCGCCACATTCTTGTAAATGTGGTGCAGCCTTGCGTTTCTCAAGTGGCAGAGCGTGTTGTTAAGTCTAGGTGGCTAACGACATGCTCTGCTACTTTGTCGTACATATGGCCCTGTGTTTTTGCTTTGGAGAACAAAAAATATTGTATGTGTTACTGCATAAACTAACATGAAATGTTCCACTAGGTGGAAATTCCGGTGAACGCGTTGTGTAGGTGGTAGAATTTCAATAAAACACAATTACAGTGGTCCCTAGACTTTTCGGATTATGATTGGCATTTTGTGGCAGGGTATGCCCAGACGTGGGTCCCTTCGTCACTTTTCCACTGGATTCAAGCTAGCCTTGCTGAAGAGGGCTGTTAGCCCGAAACCGGTCCCAGGATGCTTGTTTCCGGTCCAGGGAAGACATGGCTTGGCAGTTCGGGCTGGATTGTTCCCATGAGGCACAGGGTCAAGACTGATTTGCATATAGCTGTCCCTGAACTGGGGTGGCAAAATGAGCTAAAGAATGATGATGGATTCAACCCAGATCTGTGACTGGGGGTGAGTGTTTGAAAAGTATCAGCACTCCGTCCATCATCTTCTTGTGCTGGCTTTTTGTGTACCCAGATAATTCCAAACTCTACCCCAAATATGGAAGTAATACTCTGGCTGTGTATTTCCAACATATAATACTTGGGGGCTATTTTATGTTCGTGTCTCTAATTAAAACAATGAACTGGTAGGATACCTTACATATCGCAAACATTGCATGCTGTAGCCGTATATTCCTAATGTAATCATATGTTATCACTGCTAATGTCCCCTGATTGAGACCCCAGTAATGTTCCACATTAAATCTGTATCAATTGCGTTCGTATTTGAATTATTACAAAATCCAGGTTATAATTTCACAAACTCTTCCTGTCTCCCCTATACTATGCAGTTTAGGCGCTTTCAGCTTTTCCTGTGTTTGTTCTTTGTTTGCTTTTTGTGTTGGATAATCTCGAGCAGGGATGCAACTGTCAAAAGGAGTTTACAAATCATGTAACAAATGCGCACTTTGCCGTTAAATCTCATCTCCTGATGATAAAGCAAAACTAAGGTTTGCAGAAATATGGGAAAGCGTTCAGAAATATAATGAGCATGTCTAGACATTGTGATTTAGACTTAATGCTCCTGTTGCAATCGTTTAAGTACACTTTGCATTATGTATATACATGAAATTAGTCATGCTTCATGAATCAAAAATGACAAGTTGAAACAGGAATTTTGATCAAAGATATGGTTCTTACATTTGAAGTCGATTTTTTATTCTTGGTAGATAGACACTGTAGGAAAAAATATACAAAAGGGCTGTGCGTCTTCAGTTAAAAAGACTAAAGTCTGTGCTTGCCCTGCCTCTTGGGGCTTCCAATCCCTGAATGGCTAAATTTTTAATATCCTTTCCTAAAGAACGGCATGTTTCGTATCTGCTAAGTAACGCTACTAGGGTCGTCTCCCTGTTTTGCTGTTAACCCCTGTCACTGGTGAAAACAGATCTTGACTTTTTGTTGTAGCCTGATATTCCCCTTGTTAGTCGCACTTTCACATACGTGTACTGATTAAACAGTTTGACGTAGCTCATACTAATCTTCGCACAACACCATACCAATTACTAACAGGCAGGGAGGGCACTGCTGGTTTCTTGAACCAAAGTCCATGAGTTAATACTTTGTAACACTTCCATAGGATAACTTGCAAATGGCCCAGTAAAATGCCTTCAAACTCCAGCAGCACATAGAAAGATCGAAAGGCAGTTTCATTCACACAATTTTTGCTGCAGATACAATCTACTCCTGTATTTCCCGAAATCAACCTTCCTCAAGGGTAAACCCCCACGGCGAAGAGCCAAACTCTGAGAATGGAGATGATTTGAAAATGAACAATGTCAGCAGTAGCAAGTGAGTAATACCAGATAGGGACCTACATCTTGGTTGAATTAAAATGCTTTCCATTGTGGATGATGTAGTAGGAATGATGGTCTGCTGTTCCTTGAAGGCTACCATCCCTGTGATTTTTTGCACACAGTGACCTGCTTAATGAATAATAATAGCCTAGGAACTCCTGAGGTGGAAGCCGGGAGATCGTTTTTTTAAATTGCACCACTCGCACCTGTATTATTATTTACACGAAGAACTTTTAAACTTGCTTTGTTTAAAAATTGCTTTGTTAAGAATTGCAATCTATTGAGGCACCCCACGCACTTTACCGATTTAGGGCGGAGTGCAGGCAAGAACCCACGACCCAGAGGCAGCCGGTGGAGCGAGCGGCCATCTTGGGTGTAGGGAAGGGTTGCAGGCTAGTTGTTTTAGGCAGCGCGATTGGGAGCCACATTTAAAGACGCCTTATGCGTTCGCGCAGCTGACGCGAGCAGCGGGCGCGCCGATGGCGCGCCAAAGGCAAGCCCGTCTGCGACCGTCCGAGCCAGGCCGGGCCCAGGGGCCAAGTCCCCTGCTCGTGTCACTGTAGCCCCCCTCAAATATTTGCACTCCTCCCTCTTGCAATTTAGAGGCGCTGTTGACACTGCATGCAGACACTCAGTTAATATCGAAAAAAAACAACAGAGATGCCGGCATTGTACCTTTCAACTTAACCTGATGGAGGAGAATCGGCGGAAAACGGTGTGTGAGCTTAATATGGCATTGCTGAACTGCAGATCCTTGCCAAAACATGTCATAGAAATCTCAATGCTGTTACAGAACATGGCACTTGATGTGCTGTTTCTCACAGAAACTTGGTTAGGACCCAGCTCTGGCCCAGATATAGTCCAGGCTTTGCCCCCTGGGTTCCTGATCCAACACACTGACAGATTAGGGAAGACAGGGGGAGGAATTGCAATCCTGTATAAGGAACACCTAGTATGCCGACTCCTAGACAGCCCGCTTTCGGACTGTGAAAATGTCCACTTCTCCATTGCCCCGTCACCGTCAGCATCGTTTACAGGTCTCCAGGTATATCGGCCCCAGGATCTGCGGGACAATTCCCCAATGCACTACTGGAAATGGTAGTGAACCTGGCTAGTTCAGCTTCGAATTTCACCCTGTTGGGAGATCTTAATCTGCACTTTGATGACCCACAAGATACAATAGTCAAGGATCTGGCCCAAGACCTGGCAGCATGTGAAATGTTTTTAAAAATCCAGCAAGCTACCCACATAAGGGGACATCACCTGGACCCAATTTTTTCTAACATCAAAGAACTAACCACTAAGGATCCTAGTCCGGTCCCGTGGTCGGACCATTTTGTAATACCGTTTACCTGGAGTTCACCCCTTCCGGGTCCGATTAGACCCTTTGGTAGAACGCAGGCTAGACACTGGCGGAAGTATTGAGGGCTACTTACCCCCCGGCTAATCCTGATATTACAATAGCAAGTTCGGAGTTCAACCAGTGGATAGAACACTCGCTGGACATAGTGCTTCCCAGGAAATCCAAAGTCCAAAAGATTGGCTCAACCAATCACCCTTGGTTTGGCTCTGAACTCAGGAAACTTAAACAATGTTGCAAACGAGAGGGAAGACAATGGAGGAAAGACTTTAGTTCGGAGAAAAAAATCAAATACAGGACCTCTATCAATGCCTATAAATCCGCTCTAAAGACGGCTAAAATGGCCTTCTACGCAGAGAAAATTATTGCTTCCTCCAATGCACCTAAAGAGATCTTTAGGATCGTTAAATCCCTTCTGAAGGCCCCAGACTCTCCCTCCGTCCCAGATGTAACAGGATCCGGCTGTGAAGAACTAGCAACCTTCTTTCACACTAAAATTCAAAAAATTCTTTCGGGCCTCCCTCCTAGTCCCACTCCTGAATCATCCCTGCAATCTGAAATACCCCCTCAAAATAATGCTCCCAAGTTGTCATCCTTCACCCCCCTTACCGAGGAACTGCTGCTCCCTCTTCTTAAATCAATAAAAAGTGTTTCGCCTCTTGATCCTGCTCCAATTAACATTTTAAAAACAGCCCTGCCTATCATCATCTCACCAATCATTAACTTGGTTAATTCCTCGATAGAAGCTGGTATAGTCCCACCGGACTGGAAGTTGGCCATTGTCAAACCTCTGATAAAAAAAACTAATCTTGACCCCGGAGATCTTTCCAATTATCGCCCTATATCCCTCCTCCCGTGTATCAGTAAATTGGCGGAAAGATTTGTAAACCGCCAACTGTCCTCTTTCTCGAAACCTTCAATCTTCTCCACCCCTCTCAGGCAGGCTTCCGCCCTGGACGAGGGACGGAGACGGCGCTTGTAAAAGTGGTCGAGGAGTCTAGGAGGATCCTGGATGCGGGAGGTGATGTGGCCATCATCCTCCTAGACCTCAGCCCGGCCTTTGATACGGTGATTCACCGTATCCTTCTAACCCGTCTAAACAAACTCGGAGTCTCTGGAAAGGCCCTTGCCTGGTTGGAATCATTCCTGCAGGAAAGACATTTTAAGGTGTTTGAAGGGGACTCTCACTCCTTGCCCTTGCCTCTGCAGTGTGGGGTTCTTCAGGGCTTCTCCTTTAGCCCCACGCTTTTTAACGTATACATGTCTCCCCTGGCAGAGATAGTGGCTCCCTATGGGATTCAATTGGTCAGCTACGCCGACGACACGCAGCTTGTGGTCTCTCTTAACCAAGCAGAACTGTCCCCAATGAGCTTGAGTGCCTGTTTGGAAGAAGTCGCCAATTGGATGAGTCAGTCCCAACTCAAGCTTAACGGTGAAAAAAATGAACTTATGCTATTAGGCAGGCAGGCATCATTTAACGCTTCAACACTATGGCCACCTTGCATGGGCCCAGGACCAACCCCAAAAAGCGAAATCAAGAGTCTGGGACTCTGGCTAGACAAGGAGCTCTCCTGCAAAGTTCAAGCCAGGAAAACAGCGGCCACCTGTTTTGGGCTGCTAAAATCTATTCGGAAAATTCTTCCCCAGCTACCTGAGAAGGCCAAAATAATCTTAGTCCAAGCCTTGATTTTATCTAGGCTTGATTATGGCAATGCTATCTATTTGGGAGCCCCGACTTCGGTTACCTGTAAGCTTCAGGTGGTCCAGAATTCAGCGGCTAGACTGCTGACTGGCATAAATAACCGTACCTCAGCCAAACCAGCATTAAGATCACTTCACTGGCTACCCATAAAGGAACGTATACATTTTAAGGCATTGCTCACAAAAACCTTCATGGCAAAGGTCCTCCTATTCTCACCAATCTCATAAACCCTACAAAATGCCCAGAAATTTGCGATCCAACGATCTCCATCTGGCAGAAGTGCCCAGAATTAGTAAGTTCCGCTCCGGGGGCCGTCTCTTTTCTTACAATGCATCGAAACTGTGGAATTCCCTGCCCCTCTCCCTTCGTCAAGAACCCAACCTCCTCACGTTCCGTAAGAAACTAAAGACATGGCTTTTCCCTTAAAACAAAAAAAAACTCAACCCTTCCGCCTCCCTTTTGTTCCAAGCGCTGGGATGCTCCTGGGTAGCCATGCGCTATATAAGAACAGTTTCCGTTCCTTCCATTCCATTCCATTCCTTTACTGGACTTAGGGCCAGATGTAGGTAATCCCAGTTTACCGACTCTTAAATACCGAATCATACCGATTCGGTATTTAAGTACAGGCAAATGGGATGTAGGGAATTTTTCGTAAAAAATTACCGAATCGGTAAGTTTGGGTAATTACCAAATAGGTATTTACCGATTCGGTAATTGCCATTCATTCCTATGGGCCTTAAGGCCATAGGAGTGAATGTTAATTACCGAATCGGTAAATACTGATTCGGTAAAAGGGGGAAACATTGAAGGGTGTCACTTTGACACCGTGTTGCACCCCTCAATTGTGTATGGGTGCACATGTTGCAGACATATATGCCCTAAGGGCATGTATGTCTGCAACATGGCACTGTTGGAAAAGCAAAAAAAATGCTTTTTCAAAGGTTTTCATTATTTACCACCAACTTCAAGTTGGTGGTAAATAACGAATCCTTAACTGAGGAATGCACTAACTTGAGTGCTCCCTACATCCTGCATTTGGTAATTTACTGAATCGGTATGTTAAGAATTCGGTATTTTACAGAACCCTTAAATTACCGATTCGGTAAAATACCGAATCCTACAAAAATGGCACCTACATCTAAAAAGCCCAATACCGGTCGGTAATGGCCTAAATTCGGTAATTTCGGCCATTACCAACCGGTATTGGGTGACCTACATCTGGCCCCTAATGAGAACAGTGACCTTTATACTTGTGGTGGCCTACCATCCTCCCCAACTAATAATCCACTTCATCACATTGGTGTTCAGCTGTGAGATCCATAATTTGTGTTTAGCAGTATCACTCAGTTATTAGGTTGGAAATTAAAAATCCTTAAATTGAACTGAAAACAAAAATTGATTTTTGATTTTCAATTGAAATCAGGTCTTTAATTTGGTTATATTTATTCTTCCAAATTATTTTTCATTCCAATATTTGAACCTTTAATATCGAAGGTAACATTGAGTTGAATCTGATTACCCAACATTTCTCAAAGAAGTGGAGATGAAGGCCCTATACAAAAAAGAAAGCTAAAGCTGGGCCACAATGATAAGAAGGCGGTTTTTGACAGAGCCCTCAGGGGACAGGAGGAAGCCAGCCGAGCACAGACCCCCCTCTGTGGAAGAGGCAACTTCAGAGGAAGCTAAAGAAGGGTACAACCTGTCCCAACATGGTTTCTCTGGTGCACCATCCAGCGCTGGAAGTGAAGCAGGCTCTGCCAGCTCCTCTGAACTAGCCATCTGCAAGCAGGAGATCAGTGATAGGCTTTCAGAAAAAGATTTTCTGGGCAAACAGGCAGCCATAGCTCTGGAGGAAAAGAAACTGTCACTAGAAGGAAAATAAATTGGGCTTGCAGAAAAAAAGACAAGACAGGGGTTGATGCCCTGTGAAGATGGTGGTATAAAGGTGAGGTCTCTGAGGACACACACTGTTGCTCAAGGGTATAGTGACTACCTTTGAGCTGGGGGACAAAATTGATAAATGGTTTACCTCTGACGAAGGTTATTGTGAATGAGCAGAGTGGGTGAACAGCACTGGAGAGCCTCGCTATGGGAGTTAGTACCAACACACTGGAGGGATGCACCTGTGAATCTAGCAGAAGGAGTAGCTGATCCCTACACTCACATAAGGGATATTCTTGTGCAGAATTTCGACTCACACCTGAGGAGTACCGGAAGAAGATCCAGAACACACACAAAGACACACAACAATCCTGAGTTGACTCGGTAGACGTCTCACTGAGGGCGCTAAAGGGCTGGAGGAAAGGCAATACAGTCACTACTTACAATGGATGTTAGAAATGGGGTCTCTAGTTAGTAGTGACTTGTACCCTGTCCAAGTAGGGACTCTTTTTTCTACTAAGGATAAGGAAGTTACACGTCTAGATAACCCCTGCTCACCCCCGTGGCATGAGCAGTCAAGCTTATCACAGAGGCAATGTGTAAAGTATTTGTACATAACACACATAGTAATACAATGAAAACACTACAAATTGACACCACACCAGTTTAGAAAAATAAAGTATCATGAAATATGACTTTTAAAAGGTTTAAAGCAATTCTTTCCATAGAACTTCATGGGTGCAGTTCTTTTACACAAAGTGCCTCAAATGTGTCAAAATACAATAGGCAAAACAACCAGAGAGGAAGGTAGCATCTGAAAACACATTAATGTGTCAATTCCTGAGTTCTTGGGGAGGCACTGCACCAGATCTGCTGCACGCAGAAGAAGTCTTGCTTCGAATCCGGACTGTCGGGAGAACCAACGCGCCAAAATTCCTGATGGTTCTCATTTCCGGGTGATGTGTCAGAAACTTGCTGCACAGGTGCAATGCGTGGAAATCTGGACACCCTTGAGATTGAGGCTGGCACAGCCCCACAATGCAACGATTCTTTCAGCCCACAACAGGGCCTGCGTCGAGTCAGTGCGGTGGTCTCGGACTTCGGAGACTCTGTGCATTGAATTCGAGCTGTGGTGGTTTCCTCGTCTGTGTGCATTGCTGCATCAATTTCTTCACCGCAAGGCAGCGGTGCATGGAAATTTCTCCCACACAGCTGTGCTACATTGGAAAAACATGTGCTGGAAAGGCAATGCATCGATTTTGATGGTTTTAAGCAGATCTTTGGAACAGAAACAACCTTTCAACAGCCCAAAACTGGAATTGGCACCACGTGGCAGGTCAGAATTCCAGCAGTGGAGTGCAGGGATGCTGCAGGTGAAGTCGGTGCTGGCCCTGAGACTTCCTAAACGTTCACAAACACACACAAGCCCTTGGAGAAACTTCTCAAGCAGGATACAAAGCAAAGCCTTGTTCTTTTGCTCTACAAAGCAACTTCAGGCCAACTAAGCAAAACAACACACATCAAATGGGCAATGCTCCTCCTCATAGCTCTTTAGCTCTTCTCATTGGCAAAGGTTCCTCTTGTTCCAGAAGCACTCTAAAAGTCTGGGGTTTTAGGTCCAAAATGTATACCCCTTTTAGCCTTTGAAGTAGGAATTCTTCAAAGGATCGTCTTTGTAGTGCACAAGTTCATTTCCTGTCTGGTCTTAGCTCCAGACACACCCCAGGGGGGTGGAGACAGCATTATGAGAGGCCAGACACAGACCTATTCTGATGCAGGGGACAGCTCGTTCCACTACTCTAGCTCGGGAAGGCCCTTCAGCCTGGTGATGGAGCTTCAGAATATGCAGGGCACACCTCAACTCCCTTTGTTTGACTATCTAGAGTAAATGCACAATCAGCTCAGCTGTCAGCTTAAACTAAACCATAAGTCCAAAAGTCAGGCAGAGACACAGGATGTTAAAGCAAGAAAATACCCACCTTAACTAAAAGATGTATTTTTAGGTCTCGGCCTGCGAAAGACTGAGCACATGCGCAGTCGAGCTGGTGAGATTTAATGATGTAGGGAGAGTTTCACTAGCGAGGTTAAGCCCGCCCCTCTTCTCCTTTGGCTGGCATCCAAAACTGTGGCCAGCCATTGGAGAAGAGGTCCTAGTGATGTTTTTCTTTCTCTCTAAGCCCCGTCCTTTTCAGACTGGCTTTCTTGACTTACTGCTCCGGTAAAAGCTTTCTTATCTTTTTTATGGGGCCATCTGTTTCGCCACATAAAGAAGATAAAGAACCTTTTACCGCAGCAGTAAGTCATGCCGAGCCCGCCTGAAAAGGATGGGGCTAAAAGAGAAATTTATTTTATTTTAGTATGATTGCGGCACCCGAGCATTACTTTTAAAATGTTATTAAGTAAAGAGCAGGTGCCACAATTATACTAAAATGAAAGAAATAGAAAAAAATCAATTTCTTTCATTTTGGTATAATCGCGGCACCCGCGCTTTACTTATAACATTTTAAAAGTAATGCGCGGGTTCCGCAATTATACCAAAATGAAAGAAATAGATGTTATTTCTATTTCTTTCATTTTGGCATAATCGCAGCACCTGCGCGTTACTTGTAACATTTCAAAAGTAATGCGCGGATGCCGCGATTGTACCAAAATGAAAGAAATAGATATTTCTTTTATTTCTTTAATTTTGGTATAATCGTGGCACCCGCGCATTACTTTTAAAATGTTACAAGTAAAGCGCGGGTGCCGCGATTACACTAACATGAAATAAATAGAAAACACATCTATTTCTTTCATTTTCGTCTAATCACGGCACCCGCGTTTTACTTGAAACATTGTAAAAGTAAAGCCCAGTTTCAGTTAAACGTCTATGAGTATGCAATTATGTGCAAAATGCAACCGATTTTCTCTTACACCTTTGCACTGCTACAGGTTTCCACAGCATGATTGAAGCACTGTTCAGGGCCGGAACATTGCTACAAAGGCCACATTATATATCCACCCACAACAAACCACACACAACAAAGGGATACGCCTCGTCCACCCAGAAGCTCTTGGACTGGTGTTAATGATGTGAGGCACTAGAAAACTTTACAATAAAATACGACATACATCTTTAAGTTCTTTTTTTTGTTTTTAAAAGCCAAACAAGGAGAAATGAAAAATAAAACAACATTTTAAAATTTTTAGCATTTATTTCACTTTTTAAGGTTAACAGAGCTGAATCCACAACAACATATTATTGTATTTCCTAATGTTGAAAAAATGTTTCTGCACCTCTTGTTCTTGCCTGAAAGCACATTGTACAAGTCATCCCCTTACAACTTCCCACACCTGGGTGTCGTCCCTCTCTTGCAGACCTTGGCAGGATGACTTCCCCTTCAGCCCGGCAGCCATGCTGACCCTGTTTGAAAGTTGCCTGAATCACCAGTGGTGAGGGCTTTGAAGCTTCGAGTCCCAGCATGCACCTCGCGGGGGGAGAAAGTGAGGGCTGGCACAGCCCGAAAGTGAAGTGCACACACCAGGCTGTCAGGCGCTGGGTGTAGAGTCAAACTATCGAGTTTTTAATATCGACTAGACATAATATCGAGTGAAAAATATAGAATGGACATAATATCGACTAGACATAATATAGACTACCAAAATATCGACTAGAAAATTTTAATATCGAAAAGAATGGACATAATATCGAATCAAAAATATAGAATGGACCTAATATCGACTAGACATAATATAGACAACAAAAATATCGAATTTAAGGTAAGTTATTATTAATTTTTATTTTTTGTGTAGTATAATTCTGTAGCGGGTTGTGGGTTTATAGGTGAATAGAGTGGGAAGTAATTTAATTATAATTAATTAAATATGTTATTCCATTCATTGGTATTTATTTAGAATTCATTGTTAATTAATTATTAATTGGTAATTAATTAAAATATAATTGGTAATTAATTTTAACTGATTAATTGATAAATATGTTAAATTTAGTAATTTATTTTCTGTAGCGGGTTGTGGGTTTATAGGAGAATAGGGTGGGAAGTACTTTTATTATAATTATTTAAATATGTAATTTAATGTTTAGGTATTTATTTAGAACTAATTGTTAATTACTTATTCATTGGCAATTCATTAAAATATAATTGGTAATTTATTTTAATTGATTAATTGATAAATATGTTAATTTTAGTAATTTATTTTCTGTAGCAGGTTGTGGGTTTATAGGGGAATAGGGTGGAAAGTAATTTAATTATAATTATTTAAATATGTTAATTTAATTATTGGTATTTATATAGAATTAATCGTAAATTAATTATTAATTTGTAATTAATTAAAATATATTTTGAAATTTATTGTAATTTATTATTTGTTAATTATGTTACTTTTATTAAATTAATTTCTGTAGTGGGTTGTGTGTTTTTAGGGGAATAGCTTGTGAAGTAATTTAATTGTAAGTAATTACATGTTTTAATAAATAATTTATTGAGTTAATTTTTAAAAATACTTTTAAATTGTTAAATATTTTATTATTAATAGGTAAATGATTATTATCAATAGGTAATTTTTATTATTAAATAATGTTTATTTGTATTTTAAATTGATTATTTAATATATTTTACACAATTGTAAAATATTGTAATTAATTTGAAATCCGTGTTACTATTTATATTATTTATATTTAAATAAGAAGTATTTACTTGCCCTACTATTGCACTCACTGTAGTTGGAATAGTAATTTTTACCCCTACGCTATCCAACGCTTTCCCTACTGTTGCACTCACTGGAGTTGGAATAGTAATTGTAACCCCTACGCTATCCAACGCTTTCCCTACTGTTGCACTCTCTGGAGTGAGAATAGTAATTTTACCCCTACGCTATCCAACGCTTTCCCTACTGTTGCACTCTCTGGAGTGGTAATAGTAATTTTTACCCCTACGCTATCCAATGTTTTCCCTACTGTTGCACTCTCTGGAGTTGGAATAGTAATTTTTACTCCTACTCTATCCAACGCTTACCCTACTGTTACACTCACTGGAGTTGGAATAGTAATTTTTACCCCTACGCTATCCAACGCTTTTCCTACTGTTGCATTCTCTGGAGTGGTAATAGTAATTTTTACCCCTACGCTATCCAATGTTTTCCCTACTGTTGCACTCTCTGGAGTTGGAATAGTAATTTTTACTCCTATGCTATCCAACGCTTACCCTACTGTTACACTCACTGGAGTTGGAATAGTAATTTAAACCCCTACACTATCCAACGCTTTCCCTACTGTTGCACTCACTGGAGTGGGAATAGTAATTTTTACCTCTACGCTATCCAACGCTTTCCCTACTGTTGCACTCTCTGGAGTGGTAATAGTAATTTTTACCCCTACTCTATCCAATGTTTTCCCTACTGTTGCACTCGCTGGAGTGGGAATAGTAATTTTTACCCCTACGCTATCCAACGCTTTCCCTACTGTTGCACTCACTGGAGTGGGAATATTATTTTTTACCCCTACGCTATCCAACGCTTTCCCTACTGTTGCACTCACTGGAGTTGGAATAGTAATTTTAACCCCTACGCTATCCAACGCTTTCCCTACTGTTGCACTCTCTGGAGTGAAAATAGTAATTTTTACACCTACGCTATCCAACGCTTTCCCTACTGTTGCACTCTCTGGAGTGGGAATAGTAATTTTTACCCCTACGCTATCCAACGCTTTCCCTACTGTTGCACTCTCTGGAGTTGGAATAGTAATTTTTACCCCTACGCTATCCAATGCTTTCCCTACTGTTGCACTCACTGGAGTCGTTACAGTAAATCTAACCCTTTCGCTATCCTACAAAAAATATTGTATATGTTTTGTAAATAATATATATATATATATATATATATATATATATATATATATATATATATATATATATATATATATATATATATATATATATATATATATATATTTGTATTGAAAATATATATTTTTTAAAGTTACATTAATTATTTCTCAATTTTAAGTTTATTTAAGTATTTTAAATATGTTTAAATTAATTTAATGTATTATTATATTACTTTTAATTTACTTTTAAGACATTTAAAAAATTCGATATTTTGACAGTCTATATTTTTTACACTCGATATTTTGGAGTGGATTTTTTTGTACTTACCTGTTTGAAGATAGGAAGTCGATATTTTTGCAGTCGACATTTTGTCCTCTCGATATTTTGTCTGTCGATGTTCTGTCAGTGATCCCTTTCTGATCTTGTCTCTCTGCCTAACATATTGGGTGTCAACTTGCTTCAAAATGGGCTGCACAAACGAAGTGATACAGCCATGTCGAGGGCCCTAATGAACAAGGAAAATGGACTCCATAGCCCTGCTGAGCAGTAAACAACAACCAGGTGCCAGTCACACTCCTGGACCGCAGTGCCACTGCACCTGTTGCACCATTGATACCCAACCCCCTGACCAGATTGAAATCATAGACAAAGTGCGCGGAAAATTCAAACAGAGGTGCAAGCGCACTGCACTTAGAACACTAAACACGTGCACATCTGCAAATGAGGTCAGCAAATTCATGCGCAAGGAATATGATGCAATTACAGGAAGAATGTTGTAAGGAAAATGAGATGGCAGGAAACTTAAACATGTTCAGAACGACTTCGGCTGTCTTAGAAAAGATCTGTGAGCCAGGGGGTTGGTACATGTTTGAAAATGCCCAATTCCCTACATTTTCTGCAGCAGGTATCAGAGGCCTCACCCTCAAGAGAGGTTGCAGGAAAGAGCACCTCGTGTTACACGTAATACCCCGATTACCAGGAGTTTCAAGTGTACCTTTCATTCAAAGTGCATGGGCGTACCCCGAAAACCACTCAAAATCAAGTAGCTGTCAAGAGGTCAAGAGGACACGAGTGGCTGTGCCATCCGAAACACTGAGACCACATCAGCGAGACATGCCCATGGCAGGAGACGAGCCCTGGTACAAGATCCCCAGCTACGGGGTACCAAAAGGGACATTCCAGGGTTGCAAATCAATCAGAATGAATGTATAAGACTCTTAAAGGCGCACATTTTTTCCTTGATATTTCTCTACATCGATATTTATACATCGATATTCTAGCTCTGTACCCTTGTGAATATGTTCCAAGTGCCTGTGGATCAGAATATCAAGGGCAGGATCAGCCTACAAATATATTGTGACCACCAAAATACTGACGACCAAACTACTGTGAAGGTAAGTATAGATTTAGTGTTCTTATCACCACATCTGTGTACCTTTAAAATAAACAAATGCTCAATGTACATAACTGTGGAGTTACGTATAGTAAGCCTGTTCTTACGAGTATATACTGACTTTCACCATATCTCGGTGACAATATTGAGGTCACAATAGGTTTGTAGGACGATATTTGTTCCACACTATTCTGCACTACACAAATCTGGAAATATGTGTCACAAAATGGACTTTTAATTAACATTTTCTGTGGTCGAAATATAACACAAAGTTATTGAGGAAACGCACATCTCTCTAGTAAACCACTAATGTGAAATTGATAGCTTTCATTAAAAAATCGAATATGGTCATTTTTTGAATTCTGGATAATATTTTACAGCCACACAAAACTCATGAGACACAGGGTGCAAGTTATACATCACATGATTAAAGCATGTAGGAAAAACCAGGAGATCCCACGGCTAATGTTTCATTTTTCCCACCAACCTATAACCCCCACATCAGGATGCAATAAGCGAGGAGGCTGCTTCCTGACCTGGAGCTTAAACAGAATTTTGAGAAAGAGATCACTGCAGAGGAGAAAAACATGGAAACTGTGTGTGGTATTTTTCAATCTGCTTTCCACACATTTATCGAGCTCTACAAACAGAGCCCGCCATACGCTTAACAGCTGGAATTGTACCTCAAAGCGAAGTCGATAACTGCTGCGAAGCAGAGATATAAAAATCTATCGGAAATGGATAGACTTCGGCTGTTTCGGATGAAAAAAACAGACTTTTGAAAAGATTAAAAAAAGATATGTTCCATTCAGCAGACTTCCATTTGTAGGGCGTGTCTGTCATCTCCGTTCTTCCTCTTTCTAATATAAGATTCTATAATGCTGCTCTACTTTATTGATACCCTGGATTAGGCTTAAAATGAATAGAATGCGTATAGATTGGTTCCAAATAAAAAGCACAGATTATATATGGCGCAGTGTTTCTGTCTTTAGTGCTTGCAATTTAACACGAATACTTATTTGTATGTGTACATGCTGCTTTGGTCAATCAATGTCTCTGTGTCTCATTAGCCTCCAGAAATGTTCTTGGGCGTCTACTGCTCAATTTATAAAACAGGCAATGCTCGTAGTATGAGGTTTCAATTTGAAAATGCTATATAGGGAGGTTGAGTGATTGAATGGATACATTTCCGGCTTCAGCCTCATGAGCGCTGGTTCTAATTTCACATTCAACACTTGATCAGTAATGTTGTGCTCCTGAGCAAATGGTTTTGTTCCTCTGTGCCTTGAACTTCAAATTTGAATAATTTAAATGTGTACAGTGCTGGATTGTGTGTAATGTGAAAACGCATACATGTCCATGAATGAGTCCATGAATGAAGGTAAAAAGAACAAACGATGGACAGAATGCTGAACAATGTCATACATTCACCCCAGAACAGAGATCCTGGCCTAAATCCATCGTTTTTTTGCTCCTTGTGGCATTCCAGTTTGGACCCAGCCATATGCAAATCAGTCTTGACCCTGTTCCCAGTGGGAACAGTCCAGCCCGACCTACTAAGCCAGGTCTTCCCTGGACTGGAAACAAGCATCTTAGGACCGGTATCAGGGTTTCACCCCTTATCAGCCAGGCTAGCTTGACTCCAGTGGCATGGGGAGCAAGGGATCCACGTCTGGGCATACGCGGCACACTTAAGGCGAGAAAGCAAAAGACAACCAGATGATGGACAGAATGCAGAGCAAATCAAGCATTCACCCCAGTCAAGATATCTGGGTTAAATCCGTCATTCGTTTGCTCACCATGCCACGCCAGTTTAGACCCAGCCATATGCAAATCAGCCTTGACCCTGTGCCTCATGGGAACAGTCTAGCATGAACTGCCAAGTCATGTCCTCCCTGGACCGGAAACAAGCATCCTGGTACCGGATTCTTGGCATCACCCCTCATCAGCCAGGCTAGCTTCAATCCAGTGAGCCTGGGACCCACATCTGGGCATGCCAGGGGCACAAGCGAAAACATCTTTGCTTTGCCCTGGATAGGTTCAAAATGCTGGGAGGGTTAGTCCTTTACAAAAGCGAAGCTTCACATGGGACACCTGCTATGTTTATGGGCAATAGCTTGCTTAATCTTCCCGATGGCCCTCATCGCCGATAGACCCTTACGGGTGTATGTTCAGGCTTTAGGAATGTGGATTATTATTATTATTATGTTTGTAAGTGCTTTGTGTTACGGTTTAAGTTCTGTGAATGAGCATCAGTGCCAGAGTGGAACCTGAGTCTTTATATATGATGGGTGTTATCAGGATTCACACACAATTTTGTCAGGACCCAATTTAGGCTATGCTCATACCAAAACGGTGGTTACACCCAGAGGCCACCTGTTCTAATTGTAAGTATTCACGTGTGTGATTGGTTTGTGCCCTCTTGTTCTTATGAATTTGCAGGGTAAATAAATTCCAAGGTTTCGTATTGGATGTGGTATATGTAGTCTTTTTTTATTCGAAAGCATGTGCAAAAGTAAGGAACAGCCGACAAGTGTTTCGCCCAGTGGCCAGCAGGCCAGGACTTTCTCAAGGCTGATTGTGAAAATAAAGGTGTGAAGCAAAATAAAAATTCCACATGGTGGACATGCCATCAAAAAGTAAGGATGGCAAACGGGGATGAGGTAAGGTAGAGGTAGAGGTAGAAAGAAGGTGGAGAGATCTGAATAATTGAAAGATAATAGGTGAAAAGCAAGTGAAAAAGGAAATGTAAGTGACACCCGATACAATGAATTGTGTGTGACAGTGAGATTAGAGGGAAAGAAAGCAGGGTTCAAATGAATATATATAAATCAGGATGAAAATACTGTGTAATTACAGTCATATGGGTAAATGGACCCAAGATGAATGGAAATCAACAAAGAGGTACATCAATGGGAAAATAGACATATTTGAAAAAAAGAGTTGTTGTAAATAAATTAGGTAGGAAGCAGGACACGCCTTCAGGTAATTAAGATATATTTATTAAGTTAGATAGAATAAGACAGCAGAGCAGTAAAACCTCACAGCTGACCAGACCAACTGCCAAGGCTGGAATCCACACACACCAGATAGAACACACTTAGGTACTATGGGAGATAGAAAAGTTAGGAACACTAAGAAAGGACTACAGACACCAAGTAGCCATATTGAACCAAGTAGGAATATACAACAAAAGTATTATTCATATTATATACAAGGCTGGAAAAGCACCCACAAGGGTAAATAAAATCAATGCATATACATAATAGGGCAGAAAACATTGTTTGGCGATTAATCCTAGCTTTTACCATATACAGGGGAGAAATAGTCCACCTAGGTTTGGTAGAGTAGAACAGCCACCTGGTTAGGGACATGTTGCCATGTGTACGAAGAATCAAGAAACAGTAAACAGACTTATGGCAAAATGTGGTGCATTGGTACTTTTTCCCATTTTGTATTGGAATTCTATAAATTATAAAAGTTACATACTGGTTGTACATATCTTTATTTGATTGGAAACATTTCTTAGTAATGCAAGTCGAGTTCAATTAACCAGAATATTTTATGATAATTAAGTTGTAGTTCAAATCTGTAAAGGTCAGAGGTCAAAGTGGAAAAGGAAAGAAAAACGTAAGGGATAGCCAGTTACCATTATGGATTGCATGTATGTAAGCGCGATCGCGTTAGAAAAGCGCTGATAGTGAAGCTTCGACAAATTAGGTGGGCAAAATGAGGGAAGAGTGTGAAGCAACAGTATCGTCGACAGGCTGGGTCCTAGGGAAAAGCGAGATAGGGGAGGCATGGAAAATCAGTGGTATGGAGAAAGGGTGGCCGGTACAATTCCGCATATTTAAAGTAAGATGGCCTGAAATTGTGAGGAAGGCCCAAAATAAATACTAAATTGCCATGGTTGGGGAAGAGGGAATGACCGGGACGGTTTTGTTTAAATACAGCTGTCTTTCTTTAAATATGCTGAATTGTACTGGAATGTAAAAGTGTACTCCAGATCGAATATTTATTATAAACATAAACCCTTTTGTGAATCGGACCTTCGTCACGCAGTGCATCCATGTTGTGACTGTTGGTGTCTAAAAGAGTATTTTCCCAACTGGTCCTGAGCATAAGAGTACAGAACCACGACAAGTTCGAGTCATGAGAGAAGGAAGAATGCAGTATGCTCTCACTGTAAATCACATTGGAAAGGAGTTGACATTACAGTGGGGAAAAGCATGGACAGGCAGATGAACTTTCTTTGGCACATGACTGTTGTATATGTGTAAGGATGCTTATGTAGAGCATATCAAGCAAGGGAGCACTGAAATGCAAGGTTTAGTTATGAGGACACGTGCTAGATTGCTTCTTTCTCATTCTCATGACTCTGTTGGTATGTTATGTTAAAAGCACTTATTAAGCGCACGTACACCAACGGTTTCTTGGCGCTCATGTGAGGATCGGGGCCATGGCAAGAGGGAAGCTCAATCAGAGTATGCTTGGGTAAACAGCAAGGTCTTTAACCCCTTCACTGCGGTGGCTATTCCGCCGCAGTGCTAAGGGGGCGGGGCGGCCGAGCGGCGGCCGCATGCTAGTGACGGAACCGCTCCATCACCAGCGTCAGTTGCGCTGTGCTTATGACGGAGCGGTTCCGTCATGGCCCCGCCCGCTCAATGGAACGCTCAGCGCAGGCGCGGAATTCGCGCCGCGCAGTAGCGTCGGGCGGGCCATGACGAAACCGCTCCGTCATCAGCACAGCGCCACCGCAGCTGATGACGGAGCGGTTCCATCATCAGCAGGCAAGGAGTTAACTGCCTCCTGAATTGGGCAAGAGAGGACAAAGACCATAGCTCAACAGGAAGGGAATTCCAAAGTTGCGGTGCAAGGACAGAGAACCGAAGTCAGCCATACTTCTTCCGTTTGGCATGGGGAATTTCCGGCACGTTGAGATGAGAGGATATGAGGCTACGAAAGGGAGTGCAACAGTGGGGACACACCGAGATGAAAGCCGGACCATTGCCATGTAGTGCTTTTAAAAATATTACAGCTCATCTTAAAAATGCGCTGCTTACTCACTGGGAGCCAATGTAAGCTTTTCATTAGTGGGCTGACATGATGCCATTTAGGCTGATGAAAATCAGCCTGGCCGCCTGATTCTGAACTAGCTGAAGACGCTAAAGCTGGTATGATGGAATGGCCATGTACAATGAATTGGCATAATCTAGAGGAGAGATCACTAGAGCCAGAGTGACCAACATCATGGCTTCCCTGCTCAGAAATCTGCTGATCTTCTTTATTTTACGCAACTGAAAGAATCCAGCAGAAACTACCAAGCTGATTTGGGATTTCATAGACACATCATTGCTAATAATAATCCCCAGACTCTTCGAAGAGACAGCTAGCGTAGGGGGATTACCAAGTTTAATGGGCCAAAAATTGGAGTGCCAAGGGTTAGCCAACCCACTTGTGAGGATTAGCTCCGTTTTCTCTGGATTCAACTTCAGCTGGTTGTTATTCATCCAGTCACTTATAAAAACCATTGTATCTTGGACTTTGGAGTCGGATGATGGGGATGAATTAACATTAAACACCAGTTGAAGAACGTCAGCATAGTTAAAAATACTGACATTCCTTTCCCTCAGAGAGTGAATTAGGGGAAGCAGAGAAAGATTGAAAAGAAGTGAAGAAAGAGAGGAGCCCTGGGGAACCCCAGAGGTAATGTCTCTTTTATTAGAAGAGAAATTGGCAAGGCGCACAGCTTGTGTCCGATTGCTCAAGAAGAGGATGAAAGCCACTTGAGGGCCAGCCCCTAGAAACCAGCATTCCTGACACGGTCGATCAAAATACCATGGTCGACCGTGTCAAAGGCAGCCGATAGATCCAGCAGAATCAGGGCCTGAATAGTGCCTAGATCCAACCCCCCCCGAGTACATCCATAACAGTGAGGATGACAGACTCGGTCGAGTGTGCGGGTCTAAAATCAGCCTGGCGAGTGTCCAAAACATGGAAGTGTTCCACAACGGAGCTGAGACAATTAGTTGCATGGACCTCTAAAACTTTACCCAGATAGGGCAACAGTGAAATGGGCCGATAGTTACTGGTTTCTTCAAGATTGGAATAATCTCTGCTCTTTTAAAGGAGTCCGGGACAATGCCAAGCTCAAGAGAATTATTTAACAATAGCCGGGGAGGATCAGGGCAAGTAGTACATGCTTCTCGAAGGAAATGCAGGGGGCAGCAATCCAGGGGTGAGCCAGAACTGACCTTTTTTAATAGGTTCAGGATAGTTTCTTCTGAAATCGGAAGGATTCTGTCAAGATGATGAGGACAGAGATCATTTTTGAGAGCAAGTGGGCCACATGCCACCGAAGAGATGCTAGCCTTGATGGTGGCTATCTTCTCTAAAAAATAAGAATTCAGAGAGTCACATAATGACTACGAGGGAACCGGCCCAGGTGTGACTCTATCTGGTTTGGAAAGTTGGTCAACTATTGAGAAAATCTCTTTAGAGTTGTTAGATGCATTCATTATTTTTTGAGAGCAGTAGCTAGCCTTTGTTTGGGTAATCAGATTTTTAGGGCTCAGGCCTGCCGTACACTGTGCAGGCAGTGTCGCGCAGCGAGAGTCCTTTTCCCGGGGAATTGAAAATGGACCTGGAAATTCCACGCAGTTCGTGCGTGTTATTTCCAAAGTCCATTTTCATTGGCCTTCGCGTGCGTGCTGTTTTTTAACAGAACACGCAATAGGCTATAGGCAGTCATGTAGCTCCGCCTATGGCCTATTGGTGTCTGTTACGCGCACCAGAGGCCAGATGTTTTGAATTATCGCGGCTTGACAGCTGAGATAATTCAAAGCATATGCTCGCAGTGGCTCGCTTGCGGGCTTATTTTTTTCTGTAGTTCGGGAAAAACACAGCACACTTTGCAATGTATAAAACTGAAAATAAGTGGCAATCAGACTGGCAATGCTGAAAGCTCAGGAACTCATCTGGACTTGGCTTTTGCTGGGAACTGCAAGTACACGTTTATTTGCAAAATCGCATTTTGCCTTTTTGATCGTTTCTGGTCTGAGTGCATAATGGTTTTGATTGCACTGTATTTTTTGGGTTGCATGCAGAATGAGGATGGAAGGATAGAGATGGGCTTAGAGGCAGCAGTGAGCTATGGAATCCTCGCGTGGCATTTTAATTTAATTTTTTACATTTTTCTTTGAAGTTCATATTTTTATTTGTTCGTAGTTCACGGAAAGTCCTGGATTTATTCCGGGCATTTTTGATGCAGATACAAGAACCGGCAGCCTTGGTTCGCATGGGAGGAGTCATGAGTACCCCTGGATATGTTTTTGCCTTCATTCTATTTTTTGCTCTCAGTACTACGTATGCAATTCGTAGACACATCCCTGGATGTTTGTGCGCCTTTCAATTATGGAGGCATGTTCCATTCAAGCACAGCACTGGCCCCGTTCTTCTTTTTTAACATAGTTATTTGTAATTATGTCGAAGCCATGAATTCACAGCCATTTGACGTACATCCTTGATTGTATTTTAGCACTACCCTTGACAGCAATCTGCGCGTTAGTTGCTGTGCTGCACCTGAATTCGTCCTTTTAATTTGATAAAACTATCATATTCTGTTTTTCAGTACTCTTGCTATATGCAGCCATTGTGTGTATTTCTGTATATATTAATATTTATGTGCACATCCACTGCCCTGGGTTATTTGTATGTTGCTGCTGATTGTGTCCTATATTGTGCGGCTGGCTGAAGCAATGTGTTCTATGCATTTGGAATTTGGAACAGTGCATCATATTTCTTTAATGCCTTCATCTCGGTGTCAATGTTCTGGGGCTGCATGTGAATAGGGTGCTGTGATGTACAGTCTAATGCTGCAAGTATGGCAGAAACAGTTTTCCGAAAGAAGCCAGGCGACATTGGTGCGCATGCTCAGTAAGGGTGGGGGCATTGGCTTTCGGTTTGTCAGCTGTCTAGAGTGATATAGTATTGGTTTTACGGCAGGATCTTTGGGTGAATACGAATTGTGTTGGTGTAAAGTGGTGCCTTCCTTAAATCTCAAGAGGGCAGGGGTGGATGGTCATGGCTGGGGGAGTGGATGGTTCTTGTTTGCATGCATGCTATTTTGTTTTGTGATGTAAGATACCACGGTGCATTCCGTTTGTGAAAATAAAGATATGTTATGCCCCCAGCTGGTTGTCCCCACCTGGCACTCTGGTGTGATTGTGCATGTCACGAGAGAGTTTGGGCTGTGTTCAGGTGAAATTTGTTACTGAATCCTGTGCGAAAAATGTACAGTTCTACAACTAAAATAAACTATTGATTTCTGGTTTAGGATGCCCAAGCTAGTGAAACCGCACCCCTTCATTTGACTGCAGAGTGAGAGTGACAGCAGAGTAAGCGTGACAGCAGAGTGAGAGTGACTGCAGAGTGAGAGTGGCTGCAGAGTGACTGCAGAGTGACTGCAGAGTGACATCAGAGTGAGAGTGACTGCAGAGTGACAGCAGAGTGAGAGTGACAGCAGAGTGAGAGTGAAAGCAGAATGAGAGTGACAGCAGAGTGACTGCAAAGTGAGAGTGACTGCAGAGTGACTGCAGAGTGAGAGTGACTGCAGAGTGACTGCAGAGTGAGAGAGACTGCAGAGTGACAGCAGAGTGAGAGTGACAGCTTGAGTGACAGCAGAGTGAGAGTGACTGCAGAGTGAGAGTGACTGCATGAGTGACAGCAGAGTGAGAGTGACTGCAGAGTGAGAGTGACTGCAGAGTGAGAGACACAACAGAGTGAGAGACACAGTAGAGTGAGAGTGACAGCAGAGTGAGAGTGACAGCAAAGTGAGAGACTCAGCAGTGTGAGTGTTCCAGAGAGAGCAGGGTATGCTTGTGCGCTTACACAGTGCTTTGTCACACAGAAGCTAAAACAAAGAACAGCTGAGCACGTGTCTTGGGAGCTTCATGGAGGCAGCCGGCCCACTGTGAGGGGAGCAGCAAGGATTACGATTACAACACAGGCCAAAGGGCAGAGCTAGTTCTTTTCGCATTACGTAGGGTGAGCTGTGTGAGTGTGTCGGCTGAGCAGTGTGTGAGCATGCAGGGTGAGCAGTGTGTGAGTATGCAGGGTTAACAGTGTGTGAGCATGCAGGGTGAACATTGTGTGAGCATGTAGGGTGAACATTGTGTGAGTGTGCAGGGTGAGCAGTGTGTGAGTGTGCAGGGTGAACATTGTGTGAGTGTGTAGGGTGAACCGTGTGTGAGTGTGTAGGGTGAGCAGTGTGAGTGTGCAGGGTGAGCAGTGTGAGAGTGCGTAGGGTGAGCAGTGTGTGTGTGTGTGTGTGTGTGTGTGTAGGGTGAGCAGTGTGTGGCCTTATAGCCCGCCGTAGAGGGCTATACCGGCTATTAAAGGCCCTCTCCAGCGTTAAAGGCCCCGAGCCGAAGGCGAGGGCCTTTAACAAGGGAGAGGGACTTTAATAGCGGTATAGCCCATCTACGAAGGGCTATAAGGCTATTAGAACATTCTGTCACCAGAGAGCAGAATGTTCTAACAAAAAAACAAAGCCTTTTGGAAGCGTGAGGGAATTGGAATCCCCTCAGGCTCCCTGAAGCCTTTGTTCACAGCCAGAGCTGTGAACAAAGAAACATTGGAATGTTGGAGCTCCAGGCTTATACCAGCCATTATAAGCCCAGAGCACTCCATTGTTTTCAATGGAGCTCCCAACATTCCAGTGTTCTAATAAGAGTGATAGAGGCCTAATGTATACATGTGAAGAAGTAAGAGATGACAATAATCAGGAAAGGTAACATAATTGCAATCCTCTGATTCATTGAATATGATTTCAAATGGAAGGGAAGGGGACATTGAGGACTAGATACAAGATTAAAAAAAAAACTATGAAACAGAAAAATGTGGAAGGAAACAGTGAGTCTGGAAAAGTAAAACAGGATAAGTAAAAGAACAGTAGCATATTGTGCTTTCTTGTTGGCAGATTGTCACAAACTCACACAAACTGGGGCATACTGATTAAGATGGAACCTCTGAACAAACACAAAACGAATTCAACAGTGTTAAAACCCAATGTCCCTCAGTAATGGAGTGTCGACAGGAGAGTATTATGATCGAGGATATTTTAGAATAGATTATGTATCGAAAGACTGGAAACAGACAGTTTAAGAATCTTAGGAAACACAAAGCGAAGAATGTTGTGCAAGCTATTGTGCCGTCATCTGCATAACTGGGCGGTTGTGAACCTAGGAAATTGGATATTAAGGTAACAGAACAATCAATTTAGAATTAACAGATGCAGGGAGCTATTCCATCATTGTGACATGAGAGGCATACTTACATACATTATACACCATTACTTGTGTTAGCGATAAGCCAGTAAGGAATGTTCAGTCTAAATCACAGAGTGTAAATAATGTATTTTCATGTATGAATGAAGTGACTATATCAGAAAGAGAGAATAAATCTGTATAGTAATCAGTGGCAGCACCTAAATAGTTCATGCTAAAATATTAGATGAATGAGCTGCTGTCAATCAGTGTAGTCATCTGCTCATGAACAACTGGATGTGAGTACCAGCTTGCTGTGGCAGATGACACCCCAAAATCTCATCAGTGACATCTCTGGTGACATTACATATCACGTTAATACTGACATTATCAATTATGTCATTGTGGAGACAGTGTCATTTCTATATTTTGGTATGTGCTGTCATTTTATGATGTTGTATGGCTGCGTCATGATATGTACTCAATGTTAGTCCTGGGCAATTCATGTAATATCAAAATTTAGGAAAAAAGTCAAAAAATTACATGTTTTTAAGAGAAATACCAGCTTTGGTATGTTACACTAATCTTTCACGTGAAATGAGTCCTCAGCTCCAGTTTCGGTTTGAGGATGAATTCTTCACTAAAAAATAGCATAACATTGTGCATGACATGAGATGTAGTCGCTAACGTTCAGTTCTGTCACATTCTCCCCATACTCCCTCAATAGAATTTTTACCTGAACAACATCTCATTAAAGTCACGTGGTGCAATGGGGTAATCTCAGGCATTTCACATAATAATAATAATAATAATAATAATAATAATAATAATAATAATAATAATAGTAATGCAAAAGGGCCAAACAATATGCAAGATTGCAGCAGCACATATGAAATTTTGCTGGGGTCTTGTCTAAATATTGTGAGGTCATGAGCACTGCTTTTGGTATGTCCGTTATAGTTTGTATGGCTGAGGCGTGAATTATAGTTTGCTCAGTTAATCATAACTAGGCAATTTCCGTTTTTTTGGTTTTGCTTAGTAACCATAAATTCACTTTACCTGTGATCTTTCAATTTGAGGTTTGTTGAACAAGCATCAATGTGACTGAAGCCAAAAAAACATAATTCACCATTATCAGATTACTAGAGTACTTTTAGGGTTTTTGATGATAGTTTTCATATCACGTCTTTGTGTTCAACCCATGCGGAAAAAAGGCCTCTGTTTACACAGCGGGAGTTGGCCATTACTTGGCCTCTGGTCAGATTCTGCACCCACCCACCTGTGCACTCCACACTCACATCACACAGCTCCATTTCTATACATCACTGAAAAAAGCAAAGGTTAAACTGACGTTATTGTTAGGTGTTGGAATAACACATTACATTACTTTAAAGAAACATTAGAAATTCACTGATAAAACAAAAGGTTACAATACTGTTATAGTTAGTGAAATTGTTACACACGATATAACATTTAAAAATCAAACAAATACTGACATTTGCCAGTTATAGCTTACTGAGTGGCCACTGTACATAAAAACAAGACTTAGGTATCTGAGACTCCCAAAGAAAGATGATCTCATTGGCTAATGTCATTAGTTTGATGTGTTCACAGAAATTCACACCGTCTTGCTTTTATTAGGGATTGGCAGTTCACACTATTCACACCCTTTTCAGCGTCTGATTGCAATTTTTTTGCTAACTGCACAATATTTTTTGGGGTTCAACCAAAAACAAAAAATGGCATCTGGAGGACAAGCCACAGAACACCTGCCTGAAAAAGAACGTGAATGACTGAAGGACCCTCGGGCAACATCTCAGTCCATTGTTTTGGATTTGTTCCCAGATACCACTGAGCGAAAAGAAAGTCCCAGCAAGCTGGCACTGGTGACAAAGGTGCCCTGAGCTCTGTGCAACAAAGATTTCTCAAGAGGTTTTGGAGAAAATATCGAGTTGGTACTTTTGGGATGTTAAAACATCTTAAGGCATGGCATAAAAGGCAGCTTAATACTGCAAGAGTCTGACATGGAACATGGTCAAATCCTAAATCACCTGCGGTTACTCGCTGCAGTTTGGAAAGTCAACAACACCATTATTTCTCCATCATGTAAAGTTTATACCTATTGTCACTCTGTACTGTTAACATTGACTTTTCAAACCACTGGTCCTTGTCGGTGTTTTTTACTTATTGTTTTCTCCTTGTCCCACCTCTCATCACACCTCCTCATATTAACTGGATAATAGAGTGACACTCTGCCTTAGATTCTGCTTTTACTAATACCTTTGAATCCAGTTCCTTCTTTTGTGTCCTCGCTTACCGACCCTTTTTTCTTACCATTCAAAAACAATGGTCTCAACCTATTCTTTTTTCTGGAAGCCGAATTAATTGAATAATTAATTAAATCTCCTCTTATTCAAAGGGCACATATACCAAATTAGCCCAGTCCAGTCAATGTAAGTTTTATCCAGCAAAAAAAGCAAAGCAAAAGCAACAGCAAAAAGATTCAACAAGCATGGGGCAATTTTAATTCATTGCATTTCTAACTGTCTCATAAAAAAGCATTTATAGTTGCCCAAAGGAAAAGTGCAAAAAGATAGAGTTTTAGAGTGTTTGATAGAAAGATTGGAAAACAGCAAAAAGATAATATTTACAAATTCATATATACAACCAATACATTTGTAAAGTACACAATTTCTTTAGAATCCTGGTGTGTATTATACAATTTGAACGTAGTTCATCTTAAATGGAGACATTGCTTCCAAACTATTATTGCACCCAATATTTTGCAACACCATCCAGGATAAATTAAAGCGTCGACGTTTCGACCCGTCTTGTGGCCTTGGGGTGTTTTAGACCGTGGCCATGCGAGTCTTCATCAGGACTACAGAATTGGGCAGCCCAAGGAGCAGCATATAGCCACACTGGTGGCAGGAGAAAGAACACTTGGGTTCTTAGCTCTTGTTCCACTGGTGAATAATTTATTACCTTATGGTGGGACGTGGCAGGCGTTATCAATCCTCCAATTTTGACTTGAATATCCTGCAGATTCGAATTCAAGTGACCCCGGAAATATGAAGGTAAGCTTGCCTGCAGGTCAACGTGGTTTATTTGCATATAATTGCTTCAATCCAATCAAGTACTGGTATGTGACTCCCAATTTGATCGATTGTAGGTCACACCCTTTAAATATCAGACGTGCTTGACTTCCTCACTCGTCAATGTAGTCTCTCAAACATTCGGCATAAAGCTCAACGCGACGCCTTTTACTATTACCTTTGAATCCAGTTCCTTCTTTTGTGTCCTCGCTTACCGACCCTTTTTTCTTACCATCCTCTCCCTTTCTATTCATCTCTTAATATTTTCACCCCGTGACTAGTACCATAGTGAGGGACAAGTCATGATCTACCCTTATTATGCCTTCTACCCGTTTTCATTGTTTAATTTTTGATGAACCCCCTCTTTATTACAAATTTAATTTTGGCACTTTTACCTGTCTGCCTTTTGCTCCCTTCAATTCATCACATTACTTACAGGGATGGATGTACGACATTACAACGCATGCTTTTACAACGCGGGTTTTACAACGCATACCATTACAACGCATAGTGCTTTGGGGCGCTGGATAGTGAAGAGTTTAATTTACTATTCCAACTCCAGTCCCCGTGGATAGTAGGGAAGGTGTTGGACAGTAAATTAAACCTATTCCCTATCCTAGAGCGCCCCCCAGCGCAATGTGTTGTAATGGTTTGCGTTGTAAAAGTTGCGTCGTAAAGGCATTGCGTTGTAAAAGTTGCGTTGTAAGTGATGTTTCCCACAGGGACTTGAGTGTTTTTTACGTCCCTCCACTTTACTTTTTTAACTATCCGTAGTGCATTTTCTAAGCACTTATTTTCATATTCATGTGCCTGTATCTTATTTTCCATGATTTCCGTTTACTCCGCGCCCCTTTCGCCACTTTGTGGTGTTTTGTGAATGTACTATTGATACATTCACCAGCATATCTTGGCCTTCCGTTGCACACTGCTGCTCATTTCAGGGACTGGAGCTCTGAAACCCGAGCTCTAGTCGTTTAGTTTTCCTGTCATAATGGGCACTTCTGGCTTTGACGCTCTGTCCTTATCTGGAACAGAGACGAGTCGGTGCCTGCACTCTTCCTTACTACATTTGCGCCAAAGGTAATCTTGCTCTCATTGTCAAATGGTGGACACATTCCACCGATCTGCCTGTAAACTTTGCCTTTTATTAGACTCCTCACACCTTAGGTCCAATTTAAACATTCTCTAGATAGGCTGACCCGCCCTTCTACAGGCCGGAGGCACTCCTTCTGTGGTCTCCACCACCCTGCTAAGACCGCAATCTCACCTCAACCATTCAACACTTCTCGCGCTTTATACATGTGCGCCTGGATACTTAATTTAGATTTTCCCTTTCAGGAGCTTCCCTACTCACTTCACAAAGGTTTTCCTTGCTAATTAAGGTAAGCCTTCATTTCAGATTTTTTTGTGATACGTTCACCAAACCTTTTTTTGTTTCTCTCCTGTCCGGCCCCTTTACCTTGTAGCTCCCCATTACTATACATTTCCTTTTACTCACTCCTTTCGCCCATGTTTGTTTTGTACTCCTGTTGTTCCCCAGCCCTGGTAACCATTCTTAAACTATTTTTAGTCATCATCCTTTTTTCCCTCCAGGTGGCGAAATACCTACCAGCACCCTATTCTGATTAATCTCCAATTGTGATCCACAGTATGGTCAGACCAACCACCACTTTGCACTATGTGTACTGTATACATTTTTTTAATTACAGGTACGGCTTGCTGAAATATCATTTTGACAGGTTGTATGTCACCAACGTGTTTGTCATGCCTTGTCACCATGCTTTCCCACTTCACCTATCACCACATAATATTGGTTGTTTTTTGTTTACCGCTCCCTCAGATTCTCTCATCAATTTTCCTTTGTTTCATTTCCTTAAAATGTGAACCCATACCATTGTCGTATGCCAATTTTTTCACCATGTCTATGTTGTGTTTTCCCCCTTTAAAACTCACTATTATTTGCCCCCACACTACGCCTATAAGCTTTCCACTTGTACTGGTGTTTTTCAATCACAAAAGATGCTGCTTCATCATAAGCCTGCGTTTTTATAGGTCCACATTTAACATGACCTTTTGTATCCTTCCCAGCCCTGAAGAAGTCACGGGATACTTCCCATTGTGATGAAACGCGGGTTGGCTGGTTGTCCTTTGTACTTTTGCTATTGAGATTAAGACTATAAACACTTACTATTCGAGTGAACTTTAAACAACAATTCCTGCTCAAAACATCAACAAAAAGGGGGTTTGGCTAACGTGTCGCCTTAACTCCGGTCTCTCAGCGGCACAATCAACGTTTTCTTCAAATAAAACAGCGTTTGAGACCTAATTTCGGCTGCGTCACGGACCTCCGATCCCGACCCCCATTTTGAATCCCTGCTTCGCGCGATTTCGGCGCTGAGGCGCAATGATATTCACTCATTTGCCAGTTATTTTTGGGCTATGCAGAGGATTTTTCTTGCAGTTCATGTTTATTTTGGTCCTGTCATAATAAACTCTGTGCCCCCAGTGCTCTCTCGCTTCTATACCTTTTGAACACCATATCTCAACTGGTCACTTCGCCATTTTGTTCATTCCTTATTATTTTCTCTTCATGCTTCAAATTTCTTCATCTTTTTTATTTTTGACTACAAACTCAACCATGGAGTGATTTTTGGTGGTCTGCACACTGCTTAATCACTATTCCCTTGCTTCTTCATGTGGAAACTTCGTAATTTGAAGCTCTCTTCTACTACAAAGCGCCTGTCTGCTCAGATTCTGATTCTACATTACAGGACATGGAGGATATTACAGTGTCAAAACCTGAAATGGCACTTGGGACAATTCCTAAATCTCATAATGGGAGTAAACTACCAACCACCTCGACGTCAACCAAACGCCTCAAGAAAGATCCTCCCTCACCAAGTAATGATGCTTCTTCTTCATCTATGGACATTATTATGGAGGAGTTACGAGCCCTTAAGCCTTTTATGGAAATGACTACTAAGGCTCTCCAAACTATGCATGACAAATGGTCATCCTTGGATTCTCGTGTTCTGATTATAGAGCAATCAACGGAGTCCCTTCAATCTTCCTGTTCTCGTATCACATCCATGGAGGCTGACATACTTTACCTTAAAAAACAGGAAGAGGATTTGGAAAACAGAAATCGCAGAAACAACCTGCACCTGTATGGTCTTCCAGAACTTTCGGAAGGGTCCAACCCTACTGCTTTCTTCCAATCCTTCCTTCCAAAAATCTTGGACTCTCCTGCTCTTTCTTTCATCAATATTCAAAGAGCTCATCGTCTTGGTCCCAAGATCTCCACCAAGCCTCGTGGTGTCATCATGTTGTTTCTCCAATATGCGGATCTTCTTCAAGTTCTCTCACCTGCCAAAGTCAAGAAACAAATTATGTGGGAGGGCCATTGTCTCTTCCTGTCACAAGATGTAGCTAAAGCAACCGCTGATCGTCGGAAGAAATTCCTGGACATACGTCCCCAGTTGAGAGCTCTCAATGCCAGATATGGTCTCCTCCACCCATGTCTTTTTAAAGTCACTTACAGGACAAGACTACCACGTTTGAAGATCCTGCAGCTTTACACAAATTTGTTCTTCAACATGGAGCAGATGTTATGGACACCACCAGAAATGTTTAATTGGTCCATATAACAATGTGGTCTTGTTGGTTCTGCTCATTTTGTTGTTCCTGTTCTGATTTATTGTTACCCTTATCCCTTTTCAATACCTTTGGCTCAGTAACATCCTGATTTCATGTTTCTTCTTTTTTGTATAATACTATTTTATCTCTCTTTTTTTGCAGATGTTCTCTTCCCCCTCCTCTCCCAATTGTGTCACACTGTCTTTGTGATTTATTGAAGTCATTATGGTGGAGGTTTGGTAATCGCTCTTGCTGTTGTCGCCATCGTCTTTCGACCCCGTCATCCCCTTTTTTGTTTGTTTCTCGTAAGTATGTTTCTCAGTCGTCTGTTTTGGACATGTACTGACTTCTTGTTCTTTATCTTGGTCTCTTCTTTACTTCTTTTTTCAATGACTCTTCCTTCTTTATCCTCTTCGCTGCTAATGACGAGCTCAGCTCGTCATCAGCTATGGTGCTCGTATGCTGATGACGAGCTCAGCTCGTCATGTAACGCAGTATTTGCAAAAATGCCGCACACAGCGGGAAAAGCCGCCGCAGCGATGCGGTTATTCATCTATCCCATCTTTGTTTTTATTATACTCCTCTTTTCTTTGTTCTCTTCTTTCACCCACTTTCTCTCCTGATTTTCTTACTTACTTTATTTTTGCATTGTTTTTTATATTCTCTATTTTCATTATTACGTAAGTATACAATTGCTTTACATTTTTTCCTGATGCACCTTCCGGGTTACTTCTTGGAACATTAAAGGATTAAACAATCCAATTAAAGGGCAACGGGTGTTGTCCCATCTGGCCAGACTTAAGACTGATGTTGCCCTACTTCAAGAATCTTTCCTTTCTGAGTTGTAAGTTTTGAAACTCAAACGTTCTTGGGTGGGGCATGTATTTCTTTCTCCTTCTGCGGGTAAGAAAAACGGTGAAAAACGGAAAAACGGTGTTGTGATTTTGTTTCATAAAAAGTTAAATGTTTCTAATGTTTCTCATGAATGCGATGCTAATGGTCGTTGGGTAATTGTTAAATTACTTGTTGATAACATTCCTATTGTTATATTCAATCTTTATGCACCCACTGGCGTTGACAAATCCTTTTGGCCTTCCATCTCCGACAAATTGACTACACTTACTGATGACTATGTCCTTTTCGGAGGAGACTGCAACCAAATCTATGATCCCCGAACTTCGAGAATATAGTTTCTACTCTCCTACCCATCACTTACAATCCCGCATTGACTATATTTTTCTCAGCAAATCTTTAGCTCAACATGCCATACATTCTGACATTGGTTCCATTTTAATATTGGATCACGCTCCTGTCCTAGTTGATATTGACCTTATCCCTTTTTCCCCTCATTCCGGCAGATGGAGATTCAATAATTGTTTACTTCTTGACCCTAGTTTTTGAACACAATTTACCACTTTTCCCACTGAATTCTTTTTCCTTAACCAAACTCCTGACACCTCTTATGTTATGGTATGGGAGTCTTTTAAGGCAGCTTCTAGAGGTTTTTTTATAAACTTTGTATCACAGAAAAAGAAACTTATAGAAGCTAAATCTGCTCAACTTCTTACTAAACTTAAACAACTGGAACTCGCTTATCACTCCTCTAATACTGACTCCTTTCTTAAGGACCGCATTGAAGCCAAAATATCCTTCAATAAATTTACCACAAACGCCGCCTCCAATCTCTTATTAAAATGTAATTCACAGTACTACGGCGGTCAAAAAAAAATGGGGAAACTACTTGCCAATTACTTGAAGAATCAACAAACATTGTTTTTACTGTATAAACGTGTGCCCAGGTCTTGGCTTTTCATTAACTTGTGTGGGTTGACACCCACTCATATACGGGGGCTATAGGGTAATTCCTCCGACCTGGTAGCACTGTGTCACACTCACACCACAATCACCATACACACATATAGCAAGGCGCCACACTTCCTGGAACATCCAGAACCCTACCTCCAGACAACTGCAAAGGGAATGCGCCCAAAGAACAAAGGATCCTCAACATCTAGTGCTCCACTGCACAGTGTGCAGCCTGGTGACACGCCTCCTCCTGATGCTGTACTGGGCCTGACCTACAATTTAAAGCTCCTCTTCAACCAATCGCATTGTACTGTATCAACTATGGTAGAATTGTCTCTGCTGGAGAGCAAAGTACCTAAGCAAGAGACTAGTTTTTGACTGCACATTAGCAGATGTGCAAGAAAGATTTTCTTTAATTTTATGGTCCACATTTTAATGCCCTTTAGTCCTTGTTTTAGTCAAATCCCCCAAAATGTTTAAAAAAAGACAAACAACTGTGAAAAAAGGTTTAAAACACTCAAACAATGCTCTTGTTAGAACCACCTTTCCTTGTTATTAGATAGAAGAGTTGTCTGTCATATCTCTGTATTTATGTAAATATATCATTGTAGTCCACCATACCTTGATATATTGGCAATTAAAAGGTCCACTCTGGTGTTATAAGTCCAATCTAAAGGTGAGTGCCTATAAAAAGGCAGTGGGGCTCTAGTGGTTTAAATAGCCATATAAAGTGGACTATAAATCTAGAAGAACATTCTGCTATATGAATGTCTTTGTATAGCCTTATAGCCCACTGTTGCCATAATAGTCTACTTCAGAGTAATAGGCCAAAGGCGAAGGCAATGGCCTATAACAAGGACACATGCCTGGTATAGTACGCTATGATAGAGTATAAAGCTAACATAACATTCCACCCCATGAGGGCCAAATGTCCTAATTGACAAAACACAGCATCCAGATTCCAACCCCCACAGGTAGACAATTCTCCTGTGGATGGCTAACCCCGCTAGCACTGGCTTTGGCCTAAAGCCATGCACAGTGTGGGGCCAGGCTAGGCCTTGTGCCTAATCTTCCACAGGCAAGCAATTCCTGTGACCCAAACCCCATAGGCAATCAATCGTCACACGGGCAGGAAAACCCCAAGCTAGTTGGAAACCCCCAGCTGTACACGGAGCCCGTGAGTGAAGGGAATTTGGGCACGGGGCCAACCTCGGGAGACCCACACTCACTCAACATGTTTCATATATTTATTTTTATTTTTCACTTATTGCTGGACTCCTGCAGTGCAACAATCCACACCTCACTTTAATGGTTCTGCAGGACCATGCAAGCTTCACTATGTGAAGCTTCCATGGTCCCGCAATACTACGCCCAGAGGAGTACTGCAGCATTTCACGGGAGGGCTCTATTAGGTGCACTCAGCACAATTATTTTTATTTTTATTTTTGACCTCTGTTCTTATGGGTTCCACCCCAGAAGTTTCAGGGGGCCTCAGAATCCCTACCCTGCCCCCTTGTATGGTTTTTGTAAAGAACTTCAGGACATAGAGACCGAGTCCTTCTGTACTGTAAAGGCGGCCCTACTTTTTTCTTCAGTTGGATCAAGACAATCAGATTGCTCTGTACAGCGGAATGGGAAAAAAGCTCCCCTGGTGAACCAGAGTTATTTATTCATTTTATTGTGTGGTACTCCAGGAGTCCTGCAATATTATCATGGGTCTCCTGTGGGAACCCGGTAAGACAAACTGTCCAATATCATTACAATTTAAACTGTTTCCTCCTGGGTACCTCTTTAAACATTAAAATGCATAATTGTTTAGTAATGTTCTGACTTCATGAGAGATCTAGTGTCATCCATTCATTCATTTCTTTCTGTACAGCTTCACAAAATATCCTATGGGAATTAACATAGAAAAACAATGTGTTGGTCCCTTCCCTCAGCCAGGGTGTGTTTGTGTGTGTTTGAGTGTGTGTGTATATATACATATTTTTTTCAATGAAAAACCAAAGGTTTAGAATAAGTTATAGTTAGGAAAACGTTATTCCTTTTTTCTATAGAAATCCAACTTACACTACACAAACATTAAATAATTCCAAAGTTATAGTTATAACTTTCATTTACATTTTACACACCAGCTTTGAATTACTTTAACTTATAGTTATAACTTATATATATACTTTTTAAACCACCTTAAAATTACTATGTCAACCACCTCCATGCACAGACTGGTCACCTCACTCGCCACACTACATTAACTATGCACTAGTTATACCCATGCATTTTACATACTTTATAGCATCTGTAGTCATAGCATTCAAAACAACATTTATGACATTTGAAATGACTTGATTGGTGAGAACAGCGCACATGATAGAGTGGTGAGTTATAGTTAATGTAGTGTGGTGAGGCGAGTGAAGTGATAAGACTGTGACTAGAGGTGTGATCTTATTTTAATTTGAAGGTGGTGCATAAATTAGAAATGTAAATTATAACTATGAGTTATAGTAATTTGAAGGTGGTGCGAGAATTATAAATTTTAAGTTATAACTATAAATTTTGCATTTCTAATGTTTGTGTAGATTAAGTTGGGTTTGTATAGGAAGAAGAAATTACATTTTCCTAACTAAAACCTATCCTTAACCTATGATTTTTTCAGTGAATTTCAATGTTTTTTTTTAAATAAAGCAAAATGCAAATTGTGAAGTTTACTGTTGCTTACTGGAGCTTCAGTAAGTAGAGTATGGTACATTAGCATGGAGAAGAGTTTCGTAAGGTGTACTGTCATTCAGTATAGTGTAATAGAGTGGAGTAGAGTGGAGTGGAGTAGATGGAATGTGGGACAGTGGAGTGGCGTACAGTGGAATACCGTAGAGTGTAGTGGCGTAAAAAGGAGTGGTGTAGAGTAGAGCGACATATAGTGGAGCAGCATACACCAAAGTGGTGCAGAGTGGAATAACATTGAATTTAGCAGTGTACAGTCTAGTGACAGAGAGTGGAGTGGTATATAGTCAATAAGCATACAGAAGTAAGTCATAAAGTGCAGTGCCGTACAGTGGAATATCATAGAATATAGTAGCGTAGAGTGGAATGATATACAGTGGAGGGGCGTATAGTGCTGTGGCATAGAATGTAGTGTTATACAGTTAATAGCGTACACTGGATAGTTGTGGAGGTGGCGTACAGAGAAATAGCATGGAGTGTAATGGTATACAGTGAAGAGGCACACAGTGGAGTGGCATAGTATAGAATGACATAAAGTATAGTGCCATAGAGTGGAGTTGGGTACAGTGAACCAGCGTATAGTGGAGTAGCGTACAATGGAGAGGGGTACAGTGAAGTGGCATAAACTGGAGTGCCACAGAATGGAGTGGTGTACTGTATAATACCATAGAGTACAATGGTGTGGAGTAGAGTGACGTAGAGTGGAGTGGAGTAGAATGCTGTACAGTGGAATAGCATAGAGTGTAGTGGTGTAGAGTGGAGTGACATAGAGTGGAGTGGCATAGAGTGGAATGGCAGGGAGTGTAATAGCATAGAGTGGAGTGGCATTGAGAGGAGTGTGTTAATTGAAAATGAGGTAGCTTGAAAGTGTGGGAACATATATAGATGTAATGTGGCAGGAATGTCGAACTGTAAAGTCACTTTAACCTTTGTTTTTTTTGTGAACTTCTAGGTTTTCTTGTTCATGTTCACCCATTACTGAGCATATCTTTTGACTGTGCACATTATCAAGTTGGGTGCAGGGCCTGAGCTGTGGCCGGCCCTTTGACCAAACCCCTGTGGCTTCCAACCCCCACCATGCACTGTCTTTAGCTGTGCATGGTGTGGGGTTGACTGCAGGACTTGCAGCCATGCTCTGACCTAATCCCCACATTTTGACAATCCCTGTCAGCAGCTAACCCACACCCCACATTTTTCATGTCATTGACATTTTTTTTGAGGTCCCATGGCACCCCAATGAGACCACTCAATGTCATGCTGTGTCCCACTGGAGAACGGGTGACCTAGGGCACAATTATTTTTTGTTTAGGCTCTAGGTGACCCTCCACAAGGGCAAGTACGTCAGGCTACCTATACATTAGCTGTTTGGAACTTATTTTTGTTTTGGTTTCAGGACAACAGTCCCACATAACTGGCGAAAGTTTAAGTTTTGGAATTAGGGAAAGTAGTAGGCAGGAGATGGGTCGGGACACCACAGAAGATGAAGTCTGGCACACAAAACTATAAACCATACCAGTTGCCATATGTCTTTTAATAAAACCTGTGTTAGCACAGATGCCCAGGCATTTGCATACTACACCCAGACTTTAAATTGAGTACTATGTGAGTCGCTGATCATCCAGCTGAGGGCAGAAACCCCACCTCTGCATTTGTAACTATGCCATATCTGTGCTGTAAATGTAAATAGCTTTGCTTCCACTAACCATCTGACCAGAAAATGTTCCTCTTGTATGAAACATCTGATTAAGTGGAACATGGAACTATGGATCTAGGCCACGAGTCAGCATAAAGCACTATGGGGTCATAGGAGAAAAACTTTTGGCGTGGTCTCTATCATGACTGGTATTACCATCTACACAACTTTTCACCTTGTTGTGGTTTCTCACAAATTACCTCAGTTGTCCCTTAATAGGAAGTCATTTCCAGATTTGGCAGAAATGCTCATATTTTTTGGACCTTTTAATCACTGTTTCAGCGACAATATTAAGCTTCCTTTTTCCTCTTGATTTGAGTGTGGAATGACTGCTGCCTTCTTAAAGGTGATGGGAATGATTGTGTTTTATCATAAAAATAGGAATGTTGCAGTCTCTCTTTGAAATCTGGTGGACTTCGTTTACCAATTACTCTTCACCGGCAGAACCCTTAAGAATGGCTTTGGGAGTGCAGTCATCTTTTGATGCATAATGTCGACATTCTTCTAGGTGCATGCTCAGCTGAGCAGCAAGGAATTTCCTCCAACAAAGGATGCGGCCAACACCAAGTTGAAAGGGAATTTTTTTAAGACCCTTTGGGTCCACTTTACTGTCAGAATGTCTTTACTTGCTGAAGTAGATGTTGTGACTGGGAACATTTATTTTGCTAATGTAGCGACCTGAGACCTCCCTCCTTCCTTTGTCATCCTCTCCACACAAAGTCACAGTTGACGGAGCGGCCATCAGCTCATCTTTGGACTATTGGACGCTGGTCTTACCACTCCCCAAAAGTAGTGTTTGCAAAGGGTGTAAATAATGCAGTACTCCCGATTTCAAGTTTATTAAGTTGTTGCCATGCCCCACAAGGGATGTATGTCACTACCACGCGTGCGGTACAACGAAGTACCATTAAAACGCGGTTGTAACAACGCAAGTCGTTACAACGACTTGCGTTGGGGGGGCGCAAATTTAAAGAATATAATTTACTATTCCAACACCAGTCCCCGTGGATAGTAGGGAAGGTGTTGGGATAGTAAATTAAATTATTTATTATCCTCGAGCGCCACCCAGCGCATTTCGTTGTAACAACTTTCGTTGTTATAACTGCGTGGTAATGGTACTTCGTTGTACCGCGCGTGTTGTAAACACTGTATACCCCCACAAGCTACACTGGCTTTCAGTATAGAAAAGAATAATGTTTGAGCTCAGCCATTATTTCCACTATATTTGTTTTCTTCTGCTGCCTAAACAACAGGTTCTCTTTGCTGCCCTCCAATGCTTGTTCTTCTGTTATTATTATTATTATTATTATTATTATTATTATTATTATTATTATTATTATTATTATTATCAGCGTTTATTGAGAGCAGCCATATTATCCTGTAAGGGTCTCATGGCACTATTACGAAAACGTTGGAAGATATTAACCACTGAGTTGGAGGTGCTTAGACCAACCAGGTTTTTAACTCTTTTTTGAATCATCTGTGGTGCATAATGACCAACTATATGACGCAACATCAAATCCTTGATCCATCACGGAACGGCTTTAGGCCAGGATTCAGCACCGAATCCGCCCTGCTGACCACCGTAGAACACCTACGGGATATCCTGGACGCCGGTCAAAGTGCTGCGCTGATTTTACTCGACCTTAGCGCAGCCTTTGATACGGTCTCCCACTCTATCCTACTTAAACGCCTCGAAGCCATAGGAATTAAAGACCTTGCCTTAGAGTGGTTCCGATCGTTCCTGACGGACAGATCTTTCCGGGTCTCTGCCCCCCCTTTCACCTCCCAACCTCACCCCATAGAGCAAGGCGTCCCCCAGGGATCGGCGCTCAGCCCGTCCCTATTTAATCTTTATGTCCAGCCTCTCGCTGAAATAGCAAAAGAATGGGACCTGACGCTGGTGTCGTACACCCAGCTGGTCAGCTCCCTGACCGAAGGCCCCTCGATCTCAGCGGCGAGATTCAAGAACGGATTACAGGAAGTCGCACGCTGGAGGTCACACAACTGCCTCCAGTTGAATGCTGGCAAAACGGAGGTGCTGCTCCTAGGAAAAAATCCCGACTACTGGACTGATCACTGGTGGCCGTCTGCACTGGGCCCCATCCCTCCCCCCAAAACCGTGGTAAAAAACCTTGGCGTCTGGGTGGACGCATCTCTTAACTTCCAGACCCACACTAAGAAACTTGCTGCCACCTGTGTGGGCCTGCTGAGGAGCCTTCATCCAATTCTTGGTTTTTTTGACCACCATACACGCCAGCTGATTGTCCAGTCTACCATCCTGGCTCGACTGGACTACGCCAATGTCCTTTTCCTTGGCCTTAACAAAGCTGAGATGGTGCGGCTATAACGCATACAAAACTCTGCTGCCAGGGCAGTTGTAGGCCTCCCTCGCAGGTGTTCTGCAAGAAATACCATCCAGAAACTACACTGGCTGCGCATGGAAGCCCGAGTTCAGTTCAAAGCTCTGACTACTGTCTTTAAAATTCTTAAGACTGACTGCCCTGGTCTCTTGCGCCCACTCCTAGAGCCTTACACCCCTCAGCGTGCCCTACGCTCCTCAGGTCAAAATTTGGTTGTGACCCCACGCATAAGGCTAAGCAGAATAGGCGGCCGCTCTTTCAGAGTCTTGGGGGCAAGGCTCTGGAACTCCCTGCCACCCCACATTTGCTCCATGACCAATTTACTGGCCTTCCGCAAGTAGATTAAAACCATTCTATTCTCCCCATCCTAATCCCTTCTGTCCTTCCTCCCCCTTCCCTCCCTCAGGTTACTGTTATGGTTCAGCGCCGGGACGCCTCGTTGCTGGGGCAGCTGTTCGCGCTTAATAAAACTTAATAACATAACAAATAACATAACATAACGTGAGCTAGTTCAACAGTTGAGAGGCTAAGCAGGAAAAAGATCTGCCACCATTTCTGACAGTTCTGGCCCTAAGGGGGATCAATAGATGTTTCCTCCTGACCGAAGATTCCTTATTGGCACATACCAATTAAGTTTTCTCAATAAGTATTGTGGCACTTTCCGTGTAGAATTTTGTGGGTAAGGCAAATAAGCTTAAATCTTGTTTGTTTCCTTATTGGTAACCAGTGTGGGGTTTTTAAGATAGGGGCAGGTGGAGATCGGGGTGGAAGATGTACCAGTCCTGCTGTGGTGTTTTGCAACACCTGGAGCCTGGTGTTCAGTTCCTCATTTATGGATGCCATTAAGGTGTTTCCATAACTCAGGTGACTGATTATCAAACCCTGCACCAGGGATTTCCTGGGCTCCAATGGGATCCATTGGAAAACTTTTCATAGAGTATGCATGATGCCGTAGCAGGTACCCAGAATATGGCTTACCCGGTACTTCATAGACCGTTTGTTATTGATTATTATGCCTAGATTCAGTACTGTTGTTTTTGGGGAGGGGCATGGGCCGAGATTCGTGGGCCACCAGTCATCTGACCAGAATTCCTGTGCTTTCCCAAATAATATAACTTCAGTCTTGCTTGCATTAAGTTGTAGGCAATTTGTCTGCATCCAGTTGGTTATGTGATTCATGCAGTTTTTTAATCTAATGTTGGCTTCAGCTGGATTGGATCCCATGGGTATTACCAACTGGGCATCATCTTCATACAAGATTACGTTGCACCGGTATGATCTGATTACCCTTGCCAGCGGATCGATGTAAATGTTAAACAGCATACGATATGTTTCCACATAAAACCAAGAAATGAGGCGGCGATGGGCAATTGCTCCCAAAGATTCTCTATTAAACAGTATTCTAAAACACACCCAGGCAAGGCATTGGGAAATATCTAGCAGCAAGCAATTGTGAAAAAGGCCCAGAAGTGTCCACATTATTGAAGTTTCCTGTACCGTAACATAACGAGAATAAAATATGTGGACTCTGTGCATGTCAGTCCACTTGATGGAACCCTATGCTATGTGTTGGGCTTCCATTCTGAATAAGTGTATTGGAGTCTCGCTGACTAGGGGGAGATACCCAGCATATTAGTAAGGACTGAAAGAAGTAAGAGGGAAGTAAAAGTCATTCATTTTTCCAAATGTCTATCTTTGAAGAGAGTTTAATGAGGGTAACAAAGGACAGATGTAACCCATAGTTGAGGTGGTGCCAACTACCATTACAATGTATGATTTTACAACGCGTGCCATTACAATGCATCTTTGGACACTACCATTACAACTCATAACATTACAATGCAGACCACTATAATGCATACCATTACAATGCATAATACTTTGGGGGTATGTGTTGGATAGTGTAGGGGTAAAAATTAATATTCTCACTCCATTGAGTGCAACAGTAGGGTAAGTGTTGGATAGTGTAAGGGTAAAAACACTATCCCCACGTACCTCAAACACATATCCACACTAAAACTAAAAAATACCCGTTACTTACCTTATGATGTGTTGTAATGGCATGCATTGTAAAGGTATGCATTGTAGTGACATGTGTTGTAATGGCATGCGTTGCAATGGCATGCGATGTAAATGCAGTTGTGTTGCAATGACTGCGTTGTAAAGGTAATGCTTTGTAATGACTGCTTTGTAATGGTTGTTTCCCCTAAATACCTTGGAATCATACTATATAGACAGCGGGAGGAGGTCACCTGCACCCACTGTGGCCCCGCAGTTGACAAGCGCATCAGTCAGATTGACAGGTGGATTTGGCTGCCACTCTCCATTGCAGGGCGAAATGCCATTATGAAGATGGTAGTGCATCCACACTTTCCTTACCTGTTTCTAAACATCCCAATTGCACTGGCCAACTCTTTCTTCATCACTTTGTGCAGCCTTTTAACCCACGTTAAGTGGACTGGCCATAGTCATGGAGTCAAGTGGGAGACGCTAACCCTTCCATAGGACAAGGGAGGCTTCAGTGTACATGATTTCTAGTTACATTATCTTGTTGTGCAGTGTCATTTCTATTATCACCGTGACATCAGGCTTCCCTATCTAAAACCAGAGCAGGACCAGGCAAATCAACTGCCATTATCTTCCATCTTACCCCATTGGTTACCACGTGAATCCTCTGACATACATACTCTCTTCACAACGTGCTGGGTCATGGTTCAAACTTCATAGGTATCTGGGCAACAAACTGCTATATTCAGTGGTTAGCCCCCTTATAAACAATCCGTGGCAACCAATGACCCAGGAAACATTGGCACTGTGCACACTCTCAGCCCATCAGCTACATAATATAAGTGACCTCTTCACTAATGGTAAAGCTGACATACACACTGCGATTGCGACCACTGGAACTCCTTCTCCCATTGATACATTTGTTTGTGTTCACCTTCACAGCATTTTAAGTGAGAAATAGCCCAGTTACCTGGAGGAACCAGCAAAATTCCCCCCTCACTTTAGTGCTATCATCTACGGATAGTGCTGAACTGGGGAACATCCATAACAACGCGGTCAAAACACTACGCTGCCATTACCACGCGTCTTTTACTACGCAAATCGTTACCACAACTTGCGCTGGAGGGCGCTGTAGACTAAGGAATAGTAGATTTACTATTCCAACACCTTCCCTACTGTACGTAGGCTGGAGTTGGAATAGTAAATCTTACCATTCCTAAGTCCAACACCCTACAGCGCAAGTCGTGGTAACAACATGCGCTGTAAAAGATGCGTTGTGATGTACCACGATCTAAAAGATCGCGTTGTAACATCATACAACCTCTGAACTAGTATCCTGTATGGACCACTCCTGTCTCGCACACAAGAAAAATTCAACTGGCTTCTTCTAAGCCCATACCCACAAACCCTTTCAGTAAACGCCCCTCAGCATCTGATGGAAAAGAAAACAATTTTTTTAGATAATAAAATGAAATAATTCATAGGCAATGTGTCCTTTCTGGTATTGTATTTAAAAAAAATATTTTCATTGTTGCCAGAGATACAGACCAGTTAAATACAGAGATAGTGGTCTCAGAGTTTACATTGCTGTGCCTCTTACCTGTTTTCTGGTCGCTACTCCCCGGTCCACCACAGCTTGTGCTGATTGTGTGGAGGGAGGCTTAAGCGACACCACTTCCTGGTTGTCCTATTTTGGGCAGCCATCTTGGGGAGGTTGACGGGCTAGTTTCCCCCCTGGCCCTCACTATTTTAGGGCGGGAGTATCGCGCGCACGACCACATACCAACAAAGATCATAGCGCTAGTGCTTGAATGCGACCAGGAGTTCTGCAAGCTGCTACTTTCGTTTTTAATCATTTTAAAGACCTATTGACTAAGAATATGTGTTTTTAAAATTAGATTGCTGCTACTTCGTTTTAACAATTTAAAAACCTACTGATTGAAGAATATGTGTTTTTAAATTACATTGCTGTGCCTCTTACCTGTTTTCTGGTCGCTACTCCCCGGTCCACCACAGCTTGTGCTGATTGTGTGGAGGGAGGCTTAAGCGACACCACTTCCTGGTTGTCCTATTCTGGGCAGCCATCTTGGGGAGGTTGACGGGCTAGTCTCCACCCTGGCCTAATCTATATGACCTCTTCCTATCCCGCGTAGCGGTGACGCGCTGCGGTAGCGCCGTATACGCGCCGAAGAGGCGCCAAAGAGAAGCCAGTCTGCGTCCAGACGCTTCTCGCTGGTCCTGGTCTTGGGTTGTTACCGGCATCATGGTCGGTAATCAAGTTGTCTACAACTCTTTGTGGTTACACTCCTTACGCCCCCCTGTCAGTCCTTCCTGCTCCCATTCCGTCTCTCCTGCCAACACCGACCATCACTGCAAGCACTGTAAATGGAGCACCTCCCGCCCATGTAGCGGCTCCCTCCCGTTGGGAGAGTTTTGGAGATTGTATCTCCTTAATTGCCGGTCGCTACCTAAACACTCCACAGAGTTGCATCTGTTGATTGATGAGCTTAATCCTGACGCCCTATTTTTAACGGAAACTTGGCTTCAGATTGACAACGACCCGTCCTTATTATGGGCCACTCCTCCAGGCTACACCCTTAAGCACCTCGACCGCCAATCGGGGAGAGGCGGGGGCTTAGCTATTATATATAGGGACACCTATAAGTGTCGGGTCACTTCTAATTCCTTGCTGACCTGTGAGAGCTTACACTTTGCACTTGATCTCTCCCCTACCACCACTTTTTCTGGTATTCTACTCTATCGACCACCAGGCTCCCTCAACAATTTTATCACTCAAATTACTGATCTCACCGCTAACGCAGCCATGACCTCATCTAACCTCACTCTGCTTGGGGATTTTAATATCCATTCAGATGACCCCCAGGATACGGCAGCTAATAACTTGCGGGCCAACATGCAAGCGTTAGACCTCTGCCAGAGAGGCTATCAGGCGACCCATAAGAAGGGACATCTTCTCGATCACATATACAGTAATATCAACCTTAATGTAGAGTCCCCTGTTCCTCTGCCTTGGACCGATCATTTTTTGATACCGTTCACCTGGCTTTCTGAACTCTTGTCCCCCTCCTGAAGCCTCTATAAAGTACATGGGCAGGAAATGGTCCTCACTTCCCCTCACCGATTGGACAACGGCCCTTACTCAAGACCCCCCGAGAAAGGCCTTGAACCCTGCCTCAGCTTCTAGCAACTTTGATCACTGGATTTCCAGCACTTTAGACCAAGTTCTTCCCAAACGCCCTTGTAATCTCATCAGAAGACCTAAAGTTGCACCCTGGTACACTCCTGCTCTGAGGTTATTAAAGCTTGACTGCCGCAAACTAGAGAGAGCGTGGAGGAAGGACCATTCTCAGTCTAGGAAAGACGAATACAGGTCCGCAATGAGGCTCTATAAATCAGAGATTAAAATGGCGCAAACCTCCTTCTATGAAGGTAAAATTAGTGCTGCAGCAAATGCGCCTAGAGAAATCTTTAGGATAGCTAAGTCCCTCATTTCAGCTCCGGCTGAGCGTCCTTCTGTTGAAGGGGCACAAGACCGCTGTAATGAGCTAGCTGCCTTTTTTTCCAAGAAAATCTCGACCATATATTCATCTTTTAGTAATCCTACAGTCAATACCCCCTCCGTCCCTCCTAGGCCAGCTGACTCCTCGGCTCCCTGCAAACTGGACACAATTCCGCTTCTTGATGCCGCCAGCCTGGATAGATTAATCTCCAAAGTTTCTTCTGGCTCCCCCAATGACCCGGCACCCCCCCGGATCCTTGTCAAGGCACTGGACGTTATTCGTCCTGTGATCCTGGAAGCTTTAAACACCTCCATTGTGTCCAGGTCGGTCCCACTCGCTTGGAAGTGTGCGTTGGTGAGGGCGCTTCTCAAGAAACCCTCCCTGGACCAGAACAACCTGTCCAACTACCGCCCCATTTCGTTGCTTCCCTGGTTGAGTAAACTGCTGGAGAGGCAACCCAACAATATCTTAACAGACTATCTGGAGTCCAACTGTCTGTTGCGTGCCTCCCAGACAGGTTTTCGCCCTCAACATGGCACAGAAACTGCCATGTTGGCGGTCACAGAGGAAGCAAGAACGACTTTGGATCGGGGAGGAAAGGTGGCCATTATCCTGTTAGACCTTAGTGCCGCGTTCGACACGGTGAACCATGCCACACTAGTATACCGACTGGCGGGCATGGGCGTGTCGGGCGCGGCTCTGGACTGGCTCACCTCCTTTTTGAGTGAGCGCTTTTTCCGGGTCTTTGAGGGTGAGACAGTCTCTCCTAAACATCCTCTCAGGTGTGGGGTCCCTCAGGGCTCCTCCCTGAGCCCGACCCTCTTTAACGCCTACATGGAACCTCTGGATAGGATAGTCCATCCCTTTGGTGTGCGTATAGTCACCTACGCAGATGATACGCAGCTGGTGGTCTCGTTAGACCACGCAGATGGATCATCCAACACCTTAGGCCCCTGTCTAGAGGCTGTTGCCAGTTGGATGCAAGCCTCCTGTCTCAAGCTTAACGGGGAGAAGACAGACATCATTCTCCTTGGAAATCCCTCCCTGTCTGCTCTTGCACCCGTCTGGCCACCATGTCTTGGCGCTCCTCCTGCGCCCAAGTCCCAGATAAAGAGCCTCGGGATCTGGCTTGACACTGCCCTTGATTTCTCTGTCCAAGCTACTAAGACTGCTGCCACTTGCTTCGGACTAATGAGGATGCTCCGGCGGGTGCTCCCTTTGCTCCCTTTCCAGGCGAGGAGGATCATGGTCCAGGCCCTCATTCTCTCTCGCCTGGATTACGGGAATGCTCTTTACCTGGGAGCACCGGCTTCGGTCCTTCAGAGGCTCCAGGTCACACAAAACAGTGCGGCCCGCCTATTGTTCAATCTGTCCCGTCGGCAGTCGGCGAGGAAGGCTCTGAAGGACCTTCATTGGCTCCCAATGGCTGCCAGAGTGCAGTTCAAAGCTCTGTGCATCATGCACAAATCCTTCCACCGTGTAGGCCCAGCGATTCTGCACTCTCTGGTTACGCCTTATGTTCCAACACGCCCCCTTCGGTCTGGTACCCTGCAGCTGGCCACCTCCTCTAAAATTAACAAAGCCCGTTGGGGTGGCCGCTCTTTTTCCCATTCGGCGACCAGACTCTGGAATGCCCTCCCCTTTGCCATCCGGGGTAACAGCAACCTCTTCTCGTTCAGAAAGGCCCTAAAAACGCATTTGTTTGCTAAATCTCTCTGATCTGCCCCGAGCCTGCGCTAAAACCATTTTATCTTCAAGCGCTGCGAGGCCCCAGGGCGGTTATGCGCTATACAAATGCAATTTTTCATTTCATTTCAACCAACAGATGCACTGGCCTGGGAGCGTGACCTGCTCTATTCCAGACAAAACTTGGTCCTATTGCTGCACACAAACTAAACTAGTAATTAATATCAGTAGGCACTGACTTCTCCATTACAAGTACCTTCACCGGGCGTATACCATTCCCGAGGCCCTAGCGTACTTTGACCCCTCACGTTCACATTGCTGCCCCAAATGTGCGACTGACCACACCGATTTTGTACATCTCACTTGGAATTGTACTGCTCTTCTGGCTTGTTGGGCTGCTATATCTGCTTTGATATCTACCATGCTTGGACCCCAATGTTGATCGCGATCCACTAATGGCACTTTTAGGAGATGTTATACCCTTGAGCTCTGGACACCGATGATTTACTGCCATGGCATTGTTATTAACTAAGCGACCCACATCCCTTCTCTGGGGCAGCGGTAAAGCACCCACCGCCCATGATTGGTTAAATGATATGCACTACTTCTATATGACCAGTGAGCTCTACCCCTCACTGCAGCCACCCACTTCCAGACCTAAAGGCATTTGGGCACCCCTCCGACAGGGGTGGCTCTAGGCTCATCGTGGCCCTGGGCAGGGAGCGTAGGTAGGGGCCCCGGAAGAGGGGGTCCGGGTGGGACGGAGCGCGGAGGCCAGTGAAGAGGGGGGTCTGGGTGTTTGGAAGCGGAACAGAACCGGAGGCCACCAAATCCCTGCCAGTGGCCGCCACGCAAATATGTATCCATCCACAGAGGATTATTATATTAAGGATATATATTGGCGTGGTGGCCCCTGGGGTTTGGTGGTCCTGTGCAGGTGGCACAGCTTGCACATGCTTAAGGCCGCCCCTGCCTCCGAACATACCTCTCCTCTCTAGCTTCTGATGCCCTGATGTATTGTTCTTAATAGTGCTCTGTACTTCCTTGCAGGATATGCTGTTCATTCTAGCTGATGTAATATACACACATTTTTTTGTTTCCTATTTTACTGCAGCATTGTTTGTTGATAACCGGAAACAAATAAACACATTAAAAAAAATCCACGTATCTGTAGTGGCAAATGCTATATAAAACAGGTTTTTATTAACAGAAAATTATGCTTTTCGGCTCCCATCTGTTTCCACAATTTATTACATATTAAAATGTGCTTAAGCTGTGCGTGTTTCATGGCAAACATGGTTACAACTTTTCGGATAATCAATTGTACAGCATAATGTTCAATTACAGTTTATTAAAAAGCTGAACTCGGGCGGCGTATTATACTAGTGTGTTTGTTTCGAGGCTTCATGGGTCTCACCTTAACATTTTATATGCATATATCTGCAATATATTAGGCATACTCTATTTTGCATCATAGATTGGGAGCTGGTTAAAAATATTAAAACAATTTTATCAGCGAAAATTGAGGCTCAGTCTTGTGACCTTGGGCAAAGATAAATCGGTCAGTAATATGTAGTAATAAGAAACCTCATAATGGAAACTGATTACCATCTGTAATACAGCTGCCTGGAGGTGAAAAGCAAAGAGAGCCAAGGCACATCCTAATAACTGTCTGTGATGAGAATAGCTTGATAGATTGGGCGCTAAAGACTGGGGCTGTGCAACATATGTGTTGTTATTAATTATTAATCATAAGTAAAAGTTAATTATGGCAAAGGACAGCCTCGTCTGGACGACAAGGGAAAATGTATGATTGTTCACAACTACTAAACTGTGACCCTGTTTTTATAACCACTAAGACCTGAATGGAAAAATGTAGGATACATTTAGTTATTTACTTTCCTTAGGATTTTATTAAATCCCAACTAAACTTCTTCGTTTGCATCAGACCACTGTGGGCATATCACTGGGTATAAAGTGGGTTTAGAAGGTGGTTAAATAAAGTGCATGGCTGTAGGACGTATCGTTCACAATACAAACAATATGCAAAAGAAGGTACCATTACAAACAAAATCAGGCATCATCTGGAAATTACACCTTATAGGCACTGCTGTGGACACTCTATTTCCATGATTAATACTGTAGCACTGAGTGGCAGTGTTCACAGTTCAACTAAAACACACCAATAGCATGTGAATTACACCAGCATTCAGATGAAACCAAAATGTAAGACGAAATTAGTCCACACAGCAACATTTTATCAGAAAATCTGCTTATGCAATGAATTCGAAGCAAATAACCACACCTTTGTGAAAAGGGCTGACATAATCAGCCAGCTTTTTAAAAGTATTACCATTCACAAAGATAGGAAAAGTGAATTCGCTGGCTTTGCTAAAACAAAGTTCTCCTTTGCAATAGGACTTGCAAAGCATGTAAATAAGGCAGTTGCAATGGGACATTACCCCACTCCTTGTGACCCACGGTGGAATGCTTCAGTGGTCTGCAACTGCTCATGAGGCTTTAAAGTATTGAGTGGCTGCTGACTGCCTGACCTATATTGAACATGTTTCACTTTGCACTTCACAGCTATTAACATTGGAGAGGTCAGACAGCGGTCGTCTGAACTGTAGTAGTTACCTCCTGAAACTCCTTTCACTGTCTTGAAGAAATTTGTGACTATGGGGCAAGGGTCACTTCAAGGCCAGTCTCTCAATGTAAATGTTCTCCAAACATTTCTGCAGGAATGGAGGTTTGCTGGCTCTTCCATGTCTCTTTCTCTGCATTTACTGCTGTGCATAATGACGCTCACATCAAATGTATGCATTATTAATATTCATGAAACAGGTCATTTACTGCCCACTGTGCACAGCCTCTTCATGCAGTGAAGTAGTTTGTGTACAATATTTGTATTGCTTCTTCCAGAGCAGATAAGTGGAAAAAAGGAAAGAAAGGAACAAATAATCTGAAAAGACTGGTTTATTAGGATACATACATTGAAAGCAGACTGGTCATAGAGACCAGGGGCAGTATTATGGAATGCTGCTTGTTATCACAGGCCACACCTTTCAAAAGGTGCTCCCTGAGCAAGCAAGGATAGTGCCCCAGGGTAGCCGCGACCTCGTGCTGCCCTTTGGGCAGCGTATTCACGTGAAATAAGGAGAAGCTTTGAAGCAGCTGCTCTGTGTTCCACTGTGCAGGTGGCACCCACCTGCAATTATTTTAAGGGGGATTAGAGATCTCCTTGCCGGTGGGTGTAGTGAGTGACTGCACCTGCATCCAAGGGGATGTCTGTGGGGTCCCTAGAAGCCCCTTTTCCTCTTCAAGTGGGCTGCTATCCGGGGACGCACTGACAGTGCACCACCTTTTCGGTGGCACACTGTCAGTGTGCCTCCTGACAGCTTCTTTGCCTTTGCGACTGCGTCAGTAATACAGCTTAGGCCAGAGGCAAAGAGATTTCTTCATTTGCATGGGGCAACGCCCCTTATGCAAATGTGGGTACACCCTCTGGTAATAGCGCTGTTGCTATATGTACACCATCGCTATCTGTATTACAGAAAGGGCTGCACAAGCATCAGTGGCCTCTTCTGTAATACCATAGTGCCCCAGGGGCATGCAAAGCATCTGCCAATGCATTTGGGCTCCAGGGCACTTTCTGTAATATGGCTCCAAGCATCATATTATAGATACAGTGCACTATCCCACTGTGCACCACAGCACGCAGTTTGCATGCCGGGCACAGGCTGGAACAATGTGCTGTATTGTAACAAATGTCCAAACCCTCCTGTACTGAGAATGGAAAGTAGTGGAAGCCAGACCAGGTGTTTGAAGCTGGCGGTCTACCATCATCATCATCATCAATGTTATTGTTTGATTAGTAAAAATCTTTACAATATTCGAATAGATAAAAACAGAAAAAAGAGAGATTAAAATAAGAAAAAAATGACATATATTCTTGACGATAAAGAGTCAAAATATTCTGTCCCAAAAAGGACCTCTCTGGACATGTTTCTTTCGTTAAAACACAATACAACACTGACGGTCTACCTTTCACAGAGCAGTCGGCAAGCAGACTACACCTCCAATGGCGACAGAGATGCTCCTTCAAGTAGATGTAATGAGTGACTTCATGGGGTGCATGGGAGATCTACTTAAAGCACGCACTGGCAAAGTTAATACAGTCTGCCTTTTATAGGTCAATGTTTCATCATTGATTGGCAAGATTGTTTTCTTGTGTAAATGGATGAGTGGCTGAATGTGTACATCATTAAATGCTCGGATGAATGGGAGCATGAGTGATTGCATATATTGATGAGTTATTAAGTGCATGGTTGAGAATAGGTGATTGAGCGCACAGAGCGATCACTGTAGCGCATTGATGGATGGGTGAATCGGACTTATTAGGAACATTTACTGAAGGTGGAGACGTAATTTGCCATCAGCAGAGAAATAAGTAATAGACCTCTGTTCGTCTACATACCACATATTTTGACAACCCACCCTCGACAGCTTTAAATGCATCTAACTGGAATAGCAGGAAAAAGGATGACAACATTGTAGCAAGAATTGCTACAGAGACAGCAGGTTCAACCTTAGTCAATGTGGGTGGCAAATGCCACTGATGCCCACATTGTGCCAAGGTTTAATACCATAAAGGCAGGGTCAGCATTAGAACATGCTTAGAATGATCACATTAAGCCCCTGCCAGAATAAGGTTAGAAGTGGTTCCCATCAAGAAATGACTCTGCACGGTATGCCAATAATCATCACTATTCAGGACTGTGCAATAGATGTCCACATTACGTTAATAATTAACCTTTGGTATGAGGGTCAGTTTAATGCCAGAGATAAGCTCCATCATTACAGATTTGATCACATTATACCAAGAATTACCACTGTTATGCAAGAGCCAGCGTTAGGAAACGTAGGTACCATTGTGTATGGATTCCCATATTATGCAAAGAATTGGAATGTATGATGTTACTAAGCAATCTATTACCTTGCAGTAGGTTACAATGCGGATTTTACATCGTCCGCGTAGTTATCATGCATGGCTTTACATTGCAAGTTGTTTCTACTACTTGTGCTTGATGGTGCGCTGGATTTAGGAATAGTTTAAATTGCTATTCCTACTCCAGTTAGCGCAACAGCAGGGAATGCGTTGGATTAAAATCCAACACAATCCTTGGTGTTGCGCACAATCTAGCGCAAGTCGTTGAAATGACTTGAGATGTATTGCCATGAGTTATCTACCTGCGTAGTATTACCAGCGTAGTAAATGCTGTTTCCCAAAGAATTGGCATCATTATTCCAGGAGCAGACCACATCTGTGCTAAGATTAAGGAGCCATGGAGTTCTTTTGTTTTCTTCCTTTTTTCAACAGTGCCCCTGAAGGAGGGATATTCTCCCAAAATGCATTGGGCAGCAGGGCATAACTAAATGTTCAGTACATTTTACATATTGTATGTAGCATAACCTTGTGAATATTTTCTCGCTTTATGAAAAACTTTTGAACATGTGCATATTTTGTATGAACGTCAAATACAGATTGTGTTATCATGTAATATGTCTTTGAGCCATTTGCTTGTATCAAGACAAGTACGGACTTTCGTTCCAGATGTCAATCAGTTGTTTACTTTTGATTCAATGTCTAGTTAAGATTACTGTTTATACTTTATCATAGCTGTGCACCTGGCATACTAGTGGTTCTTCCTCTAGCTTATTGTGTTATATATTACACCAGGTTTACCACAGACTCTCCTTGTGATCTTGAAGACCGTCCCCTGTTCTCTTCTACCGGATGCCTCCTCTGCATTGCTGACAAGGTTATCGATGCATGTCTTCTCGTGAGCTCCTTCATTCTTTTGATTGCTCTATTTTCTTCTGGGTACTGTTGCTTGTAGCCTCTCGCACTTGACCTCTATAAGTTTCTTTTTTTTCTGCCCTCTTGCCTTGCCATATGTATTGTGTCTTCTTGGTCTTGGGGTCCTAGAATTTTACCACATCAAAGTGCTGTTGTCCTAATGTTTTGCATTCTGTTTTTCTGAGTGCTAGCATCACAGGAGTGGTCACTAGAGGATGATCACAGCTGACAGCCACTGCCTTCCTCTCTCTGACATGTTTTAGTGAGCCTCTCCAGGTGTTGCTTAATAGCAGGTGCTCAGTCTGATTTTTCTCTCTACCATTGGGTGAGCACCAAGTTAGTTTGTGAATATCACAGTGTGGGTAGAGAGTCCCTACTATGACCAAATCTTTTGTGGTGCAAGACTCCAACAATCTTTCTCCATTATCATTCAGTGTTCCACAAACTTCCTCTTCTATGGCTCTGTCAAGGTTCCTGTTGTCATTTCCTACTTTTAAATTCATCCCCATCACAATCTTCAGGTCATGGTTAGGCACAGCTTCAATGTCAACTTGCATCTTGCATATTAAAGGCATGTACTAAACGCTGTTAAGAAATTTAAGACGTAACTGGACTTAAGAAAGACTTAGCTTAAGACTTAAGAAACTGTATTGTAACTGAAGCCCTGCCAGAAAGAACCATCTGTGCATTTAGTTGTTGTAATGTATGATTACCAGGCATGCTTATTGTAGTTTCTTTTGAGATAGAAGTGACAGGACCCTTTTGGTTTCTGATGGACTCTGTAGAACAGTGGCGTATGTGCATGGATGTGGGTCATAGAATTTATGATATAGAATGCTCAGTTCACGGTTACATGCTGATAAATGAAGATGTGCAATACCAAGCTCTGTGTGTGGCATGTTCATTTACCAGTACCCAGGCTCGTGCAGGATGCTACAGCTGGCCATGTGATAGGGAATTACATAAACCCTATGACCCAAAGAACCAAGAGTGCTCTCCTGGAGAGTTTGCCGTGGTCCAGCAAACTACTTGTGCATGACGCATGGGCCTCAGTCGAAGTGAAAATCGACAGTTGGTGTATGTGGAGTCAAAGCGACACTCCAGCCAGTGCCAGGCCTGTGAAGAAAGTGAAGGCCTTACAGAAAGTGTGTTTGTCATCAGCTAGAAATGTTCTTGCACCCAACACAATACCGAATCGTCATTCATACAGTACAATAACGCTAAAGGCAGAGACAACCCAGGTACAGAGAAGCGGTAGAGGTTGTACTAGTGTGAGAAAGCACTAAAAGCAGAGACATTCTAACATCAAGAAACGCTAAAAGCAGTGACAACCAGGTGCAAGAGAATGCTGCAAGCTGAAGCAGGTGAATTCAAACAAACATTAAAAATGGCGACAACCCAACACAAAAAGAGAATACGATCATGCTCACCAGAACCTCAGTAAAGGAAGTCATCCAACCTGCTCAAATGCGAGCAAAGTCTCTCGAAAAAAAAGAAGTTGGGTTTCTGATGTGGATTTTCCTTTTCACGTGGGGCAGATGTCCCACCATTGGACAGGTATGCAAAGGTTGCAGGAAAGAGAACCATTTTGTAACAGTCTGCAAAGCAAGGGAAAGACCACGTGTGTCACGTCGAGAAAACAAAATGAAGTCAAGACCAAGTGCGTCACATAGAGAAAAAAAAATGGGTGCCAGAAAGTACCAGAAGTGATGTTCTACGCACGTCCACAAGGCTAAACAGCAACATCAGTTGAGGCAAGTAGAAACTGAACAATGTTGACTGTTATCAAACTCCTTGTCTAAAGGTTTTTGATTGTGATTACACTGAAATTGAATGGGCGCGCTATACTTTTTGTTATAGACAGTGGAGCATTGATAAGCATTATGCAGGAGAAGTAGAATGAACTGTCTCCAGTGCCCCTCTGAACTCCTTTGAAAACCAAAGTGTAAAGTGGGCAGTTTTGACACCACTGCAAAGTGAAGGTTCATTTATAGCCACTCTGAAGCATAAAAATACAAAAGTGCAAGTGTCAATTCATGTCATGCCAGGCACTTCATTGAGCACATGTTTACTCAGTTTCAGTACCACTGCCGACTTCGGGTTGATTTCTGAGAACTACAATGTCAATGCCTACCATGAAAGTGCAACTTCACATAAATGAGAACATTCATCCTGTTGCTCAAAAACTTCGTCACATAACATTCCATGTACAAGAGGTTATTGAGACCTTATTGAAGCATGACATGATTTAGAGATCAATTGGTCCGACACAATGGGTATCAACCATAGTGGTAGTGCCAAAAAACAATAGCAGAGGAGAAGTGTTCATCTGCGTTGATATGCGCCAAGCAGACAAGGCAATAAATTGAAAGAGAACAACATCCTGGCCCACACATTGCTGATATGATCATGAAGCTGAAAAGAGCTCAAATCTTTCCTGCCATGATTTGAACAAAGGATATCACCAGCTCAAAGTCAAAGAGAATTGCAGGTATGTTACTGCCTTTTCCACTAATGTTGGTGTGCTTTAATTTAAAAGCCCACATTTTTTAGTGTCATCAGCTGCCGAAATGTTTAACGATGTCATTCATAACATCTTACAGCCATTTACAAATGCTTTCAATGACAGTGATAGCATACTAGTTTCTAGGGCCACACAACATAAACCTGATAAAGGTCTGACTCAAATATGTCATTTACTTGCTGATGCAGGTCTCACTTTAAAAGCAGCAACTAAAATTAATAGCCCACCTTAAAAAAGCCAGTCGACTGGCTTTTTTAAGGTGGGCTATTGACTGGCGTATACCCTACCCTATATACATAAGGAATGGGAGGTTGTTGTAATTGATTGCGACATGTGATACCCCAGATCGATTAAAATTGAATGCCCTAGACCTAGGTCATTATTGTGGTTGTGACTTCTTGAGTGGAGGGCGACCTAGGTCTGTATTTCCCTCTTAGCTCCGTGTTGGTATACATACTTCTCATGTGTGACAATACAGAGCCAGGGCACTCCTTCTGAAGCGGGTGATACCTATGTTAATTTCATTGTGAAGTCCAGTGCCCCTGCTGCCATATTGGTAGAACAAATCATTGCTGCAAGAGTGCTGACAGGGATTTGCTAATACTTAAAGACATTATGAAAAATGTGTAAGATGATCTTTCAGTTACTCCAAAAGACATCATTTTGCGAGTGTCGAGAGTTGTCATGAGTCTGAGACAGCAAGTTATTGAAGTGGCCCATGAGGAACACTGTGGGGTTGTTGGTACGAAAAGAGCTTTACGGACTGAGTGTGGTTCCCCCATCTTATTGAAAGAGTTAAAAAAGAGGCCGGTCATTTGTGTAACTGATTGCCATCTAAGACAACCCCACATCCATTGAACATGTCTGATTTCCCAAAGCATGCATGGGCGATGATTGCAATTGATTTCCTTGGACCACTTGTCATGGACTTCATCTATTAGTAATTGTAGACGAGTATCCCCATTTTCCTCTGGTGGAAGATATGTTGTCAACAACACATGCCAGAGTCATTGAAAGACTAGAGAGTATTTTTGCATTTTTGGGTGTTCCTTTGATTTTGAAATCTGACAATGGCCAGTAGTTGGGAATTCAAAGACTTTCTCACTCATTTAATTATCAAGCAACAGGCGAATGGTGTGGGTGACAGAATTATGAGAACACTCAAGAAGATTTTTCAGTGCGCTGCACTGGAAAAGTTTTAATTTCAGTTTAAACTTTATTTCGGTTTAAAAAAAACCATAAAAGTTAGACAACACATAAAATTTGGTAGGGGACAAGAACACATAATAAAAGAACACATAGACCTGATACGCTTTGAAAACCCTGGTTACAACAATTAATTCACTATTAAAATGTAAAAGCGTCATAATTTTAAAAACCGTAATAACAGTCCATATATAAAATCTTGATATATATTGGCTACATAGTTCTTGTAAAGATATAAAAAGATTAGATCACCTAAAAATAAATTCACAAAGGTGATAAAAAATTATTGCATATTAAAAGAAGATCTGAAGCATGAGTAGCTACATAAATCTCACGTTATTCCTTCTTCTCACCCACACCCATCCCAAGAATTTAGCAGTTTCAACCACTATCGGGCCTTCTACAGAAGTTTTTAAAATTCTGAATGCCTCACGGCAGGATCTGGTACCCATATTGACCCAAATGGGTTTAAGCCATATACGTCTGGGTGTGGTGTATGCTTGACAGACAAAAAATACATGGGTCACTGTCTCATTAACATCGGGACAAAAGGGACAAACACTAGACTTTACTATACACCATTTAGAGGTGAAAGAGTGTAGCAGCAGGGAACCTACCCTAAACTGGTGGAATAATTTCCTGTCCCTGGTAGATGTAATAAGATCCCAGTAACACTCCAGCTTAGTTTTGTGTTTTATCTCTAAAAAAGCCTTTGTCAAATATCCATGTAAACATGATGAGAACCGCTTCATGCTGACCTGGTTCCAATAAGCTGCCTTCAGCTCTGTCTTACTGGGAAAAACATTACCCTTTGGAGACGCCCACAAGTGTTCCAAACCTATTTCCAGTAACAGATGTTTTAGTGCACTAAACCACAGACTTTTATGATTAATGTCAAGATCCCTCACCTCTAGGACTGCCTGGGCATAATGGGCAAGTTCAGGGGTAACCCAGATCCGCCTCCAATAGGCTAGAAGCCTATATCTGGCCACATCCCTGATCGATTGACAACCCAGGTCCAGAAGCAGAGAAACTGTCGGAGTGGATAAGGGGAGACCAATGAGGGACCTCAGGAATTTGTTCTGGCCCATCACTAGATTTTCCATGTTGGCATAACCCCACAGCTCAAACCCATATAAAATTGATGGACCAATTTTGATGTTATATAACTGGAGAACTGGGGCTATTGGTTTGGTATATGAGTGTTTGTGTTCCCTGAGCAAAACTCCTGAGAGTTGGGCATGTTTTGCTGTAAGACAATCTAATTGGGCTTTCCAGTTTAGTTTCCTGTCAATAAGGACCCCCAAGTATGAAAATGTCTCCGTTTGTTCGAGTGACCCATCTCTCATTTTAACTTCTCCGATGACTTTTTTTGTGTTGTGCAGAACCATGTACTTAGTTTTATCAACATTTACAGTTAGATCGTGGTCTGCACAAAATTCTTCTAATCTAGTTAGGGCACGTTGAAGACCTTGCCTAGTTTTCGGAAAAGTTTTAACTCAAATCAGTGCTTCAGTCTAGGCTTCCTTCCGCCTTAATGTTTGGGAGATCTATCAGCACCAAAGTGACACAATGGACCAGTGACAGATTTATTAACATTGATACATTTTGCAGTACTGACAAACATCACATGAAGACCTATGTGGACAGAAGCCGCTGTGTGCGGCTCATTGTTTTCAACAGAGGAGACCAAAGTGATTGTAAGGCACAAACGGAAATGTAAGTCTGATGCTCCTTTTGATGCTGACCCACTGAGGGTTGTGACCAGTAACAGACACATGGTGACTGCTCACCATCCTGGAAAGTCCATTACGCAAGATTTGTTTTACATTTCAAGCACCTGCCTCGACCTTCACCAACTTCAGATGTCAGGAGTGAGACTTATCCATCTAAGAGTCCAGAGAGCCCAACCAATGACTGTACTGATGTCTTTGTCACCACTGCCAGTCATGAATCCTTCTCCTTTATCTCTTCAGTCTCACATGACCAGCTCTGGGAAATTGCTTGGAGCCCCAAAATTACTTATTGAAGAGTTGCAATGTATAAATGTATTATTGGTTCTTTTTATTTAACAAGGAGGGAGATATAGTGTCTTGTGAGTTAGAGCTAACAGGAACCTTTTGGTTCCTGACAGACTCCATAGAACAGTGATGTAAGTGCATTGATGTGGGTCACAGAATTTATGACATAGATTCTGTAGTTCACGGTTACAAGTTGATGAATAAAGACGTGTAATGCTAAGCTTCATGTGTAACGTGATCATTTACTAGTACCAGGGCTGGAGAGGACTGTACACTTATCAGCAGATTTTAACTGTGCCTGGCTCATTGCCCCTAACAAATTAAATTGACAGATCTCACCATTGGAAACAGAAGAAACAGATTAAGGCAGTGTTAGGTGGAGATGAAGAAGCACACAATATTGCAGCAAGACCACAATTAGCAATTTTTGTTTGTAAGCACCAGCAGGCTTTGAGGGATCAGGAAATCTTTGTGCAGAGTGGCTACCTAGCTCCACTCTGCACTGACTCTAACTTCCTGACCTTGAACAGGCAGAGATACTTAAGTCTCAGAGGGGCAGGCATGGTTTTGAATCTGCTGTACGTTCTGCTCTACTCTTGAGGTTTTAGTGATATCCATTAGCTTCTAGACACTGTGTTGATTGCTTGGAAGGGGTGTTGCTACATGGGAATCTATATTTGAGAATGTCCCAGATCTTATATTGATTGAAAGGAATTCTTGTTTTTATTTAGTTTTTCTGTTACATCTTTTGGAGTTTGAGACAATAGGCTGGAATGAAAGGGAGCAAAATTAGGGGCTGCTAAGTGAACCGTCATCAATACTCAAGCAATACAGAAATGTATATAACACTGAATAAACATCATGCCATTTGTGTCTATTGAAGGGAGGGAAACAAGTTTACAATGTTTCATGAAGAACATCTTTGCGTACAAAGATAAAAGCCAAACCAATGAATAAACCAAACACAATGCTACTCCCCTTGCAGAGAAACAGTATAACACATGGAGAGACATTGCTGGGAGATTTAGGGGCCGATTATGATGGCGGACGGACCTGAGTCCGTCTGCCACCATAGAGTAGGAGGGAACCTCTGCATGGGCTGCGGAGTTCCCTCCTGTGCAATTAGGATGTGACCGCCACCCTGGTGGTCACATCCTCTATTTTTAACATTGGGGCGGGTGCAGCTTCAAGCTGCACCCGCAGCAATGTTAAAAATGCACGCATTGCATTTGTATGTAGAAAGTGGCAGGCACCGCGCGGTGCCTGCAGCTTTCTGCATACAAATGCAGGGGGCTACCATAGGTACCCCCCATGTGCACCCCCCAACCCCCCTTCACCTAGGGGGCCCGCAACGGGCCCCCGCAGTGAAGTTACACATGTGTTTCCACGGCGGAAAAGCATGTTTCACAGCCCATCCTAATCTGGCTGACAGTGTCTGAGAGACACCGTCACCATATTAGAGCTTTTCCGCCGCGGTTGTAAGCCAACCGCGGCAGAAAAGCTGCGGGCGGAAACCAGGACCCACCAGCCATCCTAATGTCGCGGTGGGTCTTTGGTGGGTCCGCAGAGGATTTTACGCATCCCCCGGGCTGGCGGTGGCTTCCACCGGCCCGGAGGATGCGGAAAATCCTCCATCGTAATAGGCCCCTTTCGGTCCCTTTAGATAAATTGTTAACACTTCAAATTTTCTAACTCATCTGTGATCGCATCATAACTTGTCTAAAACAAAAGACATACTGGGCCAACGGACCGAATATTTGTAAATTTAACTGACAGGGAGGTGTTTTCCACACTTTTATTCTAACCATTATCTGTGATTTGATCTCACATCCTTTTGTCCTCCTTGTGTTCTACCATCTACAAATCTGGCTTGCATGATTACAATAATATTTATTTTAATCAAGATATCTATCATGCTACAGTAGTAGTAGGATATTTCTCTTTCCTTTTGTGGGACAATACACCAGCTGAACTTAATTAATGCAGCTTATTTACTGGTGAAGCGCTCAATCTGTCATCCTTTCTTAACAGCAATAACACATTGGCAGCCACGTGTATCACCATTTTTAGAGGTCACAAACAGAAAATCGGGCCGTTTATGACCAATAAATAGGTCTGTGGCATGTACTAACCCTATTTTGTGAGTTGGTACCCTGTTATCGACTTGCAAAGTAGGGTTCGCGACTAGCTACTAGGAAAGGACGTGCCAAGAGCGTCCTTTCCTAATAGCATTTTGGAGTGCCATATCCGAATGTTTTGTGACCGAAATGCGGTGGCAAAATATTCATATTTTACCATCAATGGAAAGTTGGTGGTATACCAGTCACAAATGGGAAGGGGGCCCAAAAGGACCCCTTCCCTTATGTGAATGTGGCTGCAAATATTTTTTAAGAGCAGGCAGTGGACCCACAGTCATTTTTCTTTTTGAAATGCATCACTTTTCCTTTGAGGAAAACGGGCTGCAGTTAATTTTTATTAAAATAGCAAACTATTCAAGCACGAAAAGGCTTGGGTCCTATTACTACCTGGACTAGACCACTCTATTAGTAAACAACAATCAAGATGTCCAGATAGACCATTCACAACATATAAATGTACCTTAGACTGTGATTCCAAAGTCTGTGTGATTTATTTCACTTTGCTTTGACATTTATTGTAAACAAGATTATGCCTTTTTCTCCATGTCATATATCAGGAAACAATTAGTGGGGAAAAGGGCATAATCTCGTTTACAATAAATGTCAAAGCAAAGTGAAATAAATCACACGGACTTTGGAATCACAGTCTAAGGTCTCCTTTAACCATTTATTTGTTATGAATGGTCTATCTGGACATCTTGATTATTAAAAAAGCAGTGACAGCCATTGTGGTCTGCTGACCCCAGAGGCCAAGGTCCCTGTGATTGCCGGCCATTCCCAATGGGTCGCAAATTGTGACCTGCCTCATGAATACTAATGAGGCAGGTCCATTGCAAACCATTTGAGAATCGCAAGCAGTGACTCAGACACTGTTGTACATTCCATTTTGCGAGTCACAAAAAAATCACAGTTCACGACTAAATGGTTATACATCTGGCCTTATGTTTTATGTTTACTAGGCAGGCTTATTTTAAGCTGAAAATAGCATATCCAGATTCATCAGCAGTATTTTTAGGGCTCGTCATCAGCTTTTTGTATGATTACAAATTCTTAAGTCCAGTAATGTCTGATTTTAGGGGGTCAGAGACCCAATACTTATACTAGGCCTTGGTGGAGCATGCAGAGTTTCACTGTGTGGAATTCCGCCCAGTTACCAAAACGGAGTCCTGCGGGTGGGGGGAGTATTGCTCTGCTACCCCGTAGTAGAGAGCTTAAATGCCAGAGATTTGAGATATCACTAAAGGGACACTAATATATATTATACTGCACATGTGGTTAGCTTTTTTCCAGCAGTATGTACATTGAATATAATGTCTGAGAATGTGTGCATATTTGCAATAACACAATACCGTAAACTCTGGAATGCCTGTGAAGAGACACGGCACTGCATCATAGGTGTAATACAGTATATGCCACTAGGTGTCAGGCCGGTGGGTGGAGCTAATTTCATGCGCCACCGCTGTAGTAAAGGTTGCAAGTAACTTGCAAGCACAGCACATTCCATTCTGGCAACTGTTTGACAACCCTATGCTGCCATTGGAAATTCTCTACTTACCTGTCCAAATATAGTAAAACTTAACCCCTTCGAGGCTATTGACGAGCTGGGCTCGTCATCGCGCTTACCTGTCCTGCGCGGATGACAAGGCCAGCTCGTCACGTAACGCGGTATTTTCGAATTTGCCGCGCACAGCGGGAAAAGCCGCCGCAGCGATGCGGTTAAAATGGGAAAGTAGTATTCCTGACTGCAGATAATTACAACAGGTACATGTCCCTTCTATTCTTGTGTTACCGGTTGGGTAGTGTTTGTTGGGCCTACCAGCCCTTCATCCTTCATGATCAGCCACCTCATTCACCCTGTTTCCCACTGATTCTCCTCACCCAGATGTAACCTGTCATCACTCCATAACTTAAGTCACCATGGCCGCCATTCTTGATTCTTCCCACACGCCTAGAATTACAGTAGGCCCTTGTGTCACCAAGAACACAATATTCCAGTCCTGGGTTTGAGTTTAACAATCTAATACCTTCTAGGCGTTGAAGTCCAGATTCATTTTAGTTGAACAAAGGCACTTGAAAATTGAGATTTGCAGAAGATAAATCCAGATTTGGTACTTGGTGTCTTGGAATTGAGTAACTCCCAGCATACATTAGGACAGACCTTCATCCCTCCCTTCCTTCCTTCCTACCTCACTCCCTACTCTCCCCAACAGTCTTTAAAGCTTAGGGGTCTCGCTCCCCATTCTATCCTTCACCCAGCCCTGCTCCTGCTCAGCTTCAGTCAACCTTTGTATTATCCTCCAGCCAGTCTCCTCACATACAACTCATTTCAAACCTACAATCTATGCCTAGTGACATTTTTCATTTCTCAGCCTTCGTCCTGCCCACTGCAAAAACAACAGTTGATGGACAGAATGCAGAACAATGTCATACATTCACCCCAGCACAGAGATCTGGGCCTCAATCATTCCTTTTTTTTGATCACCATGCCATTCCAGTTTAAACCCAGCCATATGCAAATCAGTCTTGACCCTGTGCCCCATGGGAACAGTCCAGGCCAGGTCATCCCTGGACTGGAAACATGTTCCTGTATGGTAGGTGATGCATTGGCTGTAAATACAGGCTATCTGTGTTGTATATAAAGTCCTGTATGTCTGGTAGCGTTTGCTCGTTAACAGTGTTACGAGCAAACGCTATCGAACATACAAGAATTTATATACAATACAGCTGGCCTGTATTAACAGCTAACAATGGAATCTGTACCCCTTCGATACAAAACTGCATTTGGGATGTAAAGCAAAAGGTGAAGATTGAGTTACTTATGTTCTCATATGCTAGTGCCTCAGCCATTTGTCCTCCAAAGTCCGCAGTCGGCTCTCGCTCACTCAACCCAGTCCCGAAGCAATAAGGACAGGAAACCGACTGCCGCAGTCACCTCCGGGCAACCAGGGGACAGGAGGGTGGAGGCCTGGGTAGAGGCAGTGGCAAGGTCCTGTGGCATGGCAGAACCTCTTGCAGTGGGGTGGCAGAATTCCAGCTGATTTTCACTTTTTGGGATCCCTTGGATCATTAAGGACTCTGGCTAGGGGTCTGGCTAATGTGTTCTGAACCAATCAGAGTGCAGATCCTCCTGTGGAAGGTGGAATCCCCACCCCTGAAGGCAGCCCAGAAGGCTTGACAACAGTGATGTAAGTGCTGGGAAAGTCTAGAGGAACATTTACACTTATAAAGGAGGGTGAGCAGTGAGCAAGCCGGTAAACTCAGCTCCGCCAGTGGTTGGCGGAATTTGGGGCCACACTATATGATCCAAGCAGAGTGGGAGTAGGGGAAACTCTGTGAAATTTACCCGTGGAGTGGAGTTTGCCACCCAGGCCTAACTTATACCCAAAAGTACCTCTGATGTAGGGGGTGGCTTCTAAGCAGCTCTCCGAAGTGCACAAAGGTCCCTTTCAACCCAGCTGTGTGGACCCATACATTTGCATCATTGGAACCGACACAAAGCAACATGAATCCCCGCAAAGCCTTGCCACATAGATGATAACTCCTCAGAACCGGCGTCAGAGGATGCACAGCCTCACAAAGCCTCACCCCACATCCTCTGACACCTGAACCGACACTGGATGATCCAAAGCCTCTCAAATAACAGCTGACAGCTCCTTGGAACAGACACCGGACTAAGCAAAGCCTCGCAAAGCCTTACCGTGCGGACTTTGCCCTAGGATCCAAGCTACTTTGTTAATCGGACCCTAGCGGGTCCATGTAGTCGGCTCGTGCTCCATCATGGTAGGCCTGAACTTGTGACTGTGGCGCGGTCTGGCACGAACAGATAATCCCCATTGACGCTTATTGCTTTTAAGCACTAGAACTCTTTTTATTCTTTAAAGTTCAATATCTTGACTTCTACTTATTGGATTGTTGTCGTTTTGGTCTTTATTTGCCGAGAATATAATAATCTATTCTTCTGAACCTTTGTGAAGTCTTTTTTTTGGTGTATTCATTGTTTTACCTTGTGTTGCACAAATACTTTACACATTGTCTGTTTAGATAAGCCTGACTGCTCTGTACCCAGCTCTTAGTGAGTACTTACCTTACCCTGAATAGAGTGGTGGTTCCTGCCTGGCCTGGGTGTGTACCTCAGTCAACCAGGAATCCTAACACAAGCCTCCGATGCCACACTCCACCCCATCCCCCCACAAATTGTGAAAATTGTGTATATATAAAACAAAGGTCCAACAAGGGTGCGGCGACAATGCTACATTAAATTCGGCTCAAGTGCCTTTAGTTCCAGAACACAGAACTGAAACCACATCCTTCATCCATTGGCTGAACATAAGTCATTATGATTACATGACAGGTGGCACAAGATAATGCTTCCTCAATCACAGGAAACAGGTACGATGTGCAGTCCCATTAAACGATTCCCTGTGCGTGGTGTATAAATGACCTCCCTCTTTGTATAACAACCAACCATCCACATACATTAAAATACGAGCAACATTAACTATAAACTACAGATGATGGTAACTATGTTTTACTCCATTTGTTTGTAACTTTTCTGTTATTGCTAGCATGCAAGGCAATGGAAAAACCGGCCGCTATCGCTAGAAAGCTGTCACTAACACCTGTTAGCGATAGCTTGCTGATAGGGCGATAAAAAAATCGGCGCTAAAGCCCTTGCTAATCTGCCCCTAATTCTTCTACTATCCAACATTTACCCTACTTTTGCAGTCAATGGAGTGGGAATAGTACATTTTACCCCTCCTCTATCCAACACGTTCCCTACTTTTGCACTTTTTGGATTGGGAATAGTAACTTTTACCTCTCCGCTATCCAACACTTTCCCTATTGTTGCACTTATTGCAGTTGGAATAGTAAATGTAATTGTTTCGCTATCCAACATTTTCACTACTGTTGCATTTATTGTGTTGGGAAATGTACTTTTTAATTTAGTTTTAATAGTTTAATGTTTTAATTAATTATAGCATGGTTTTTTAATTTAAAATTATTGATATATGTATATATTGTATTTTTATATAATTTAACAGTTTAAAAAATAAATGAAAATAATAGTTAAAGTATTTTAAAGTAAATATATGTGTATGTATAATTTATTATGTTTGTGTGTTTCATTTTTATATTTAGTTAAAATGTATGTTAAATGTAATTTATTTTGTTAAAGATAATATTACTTTTTTATATTTTTTATATGTATTATTTTACTTTATTTATATTTTTTAATCGATATTTTGTACATCTTTATTTTTAATTTAGATATTTTTGATTCAATATTTTTGAACTTACCTGTAAGTATAGTAAGTCAATATTTTTACTATCTGTATATTTTTTCTATATTTTTACCATCAATGTTTTCACCATCAATATTTTATCACTAAACCCTGGGTGACAGCTTCACTTTGCACATACTTTCCAGGCAGTCATCACGCAAGAAGGGTTGGATGTGACAGGGTTACATCTGCATTCATCTGCATACTGATGGTCTTCCTGTGCTGGGAGAGGGCGAGGGCTGTGTCCTGCTCACACAAAAGGCTGATTTACCCTCAACTGATGTCTGGAGCCTGGGCTTGGTAGAAGGGGGATGTTGTGCACTGGGGCTCTGACCCCATGATTTTAGACACTGCATTGGACTTGTAATCAGGCATTGCTAGGTCTACATGCTCCACATTACCAGAGGCCATCATTGCTGCCTGGAGGAACCCCCATTTGGACTATCAGCTTCGTAGTGCTGGCCTACTGCCTGCTGGGATACGAGACAGACTGCAACTTTGCTAAAAGGATCCTGATGTTTATCAGGCCTGGTGCCTGCTACCCTTCTTTGTGCTCCACATCCAGTGATCTCCAAGGGCTGGTAGGTTAACCCTCCCCCTTGTGTTTTTTAAGCATCTTAGGCCATCAGGATTTTGTTCACTGCTTTTTCCTGCAGAGGTCCGTTCAGTGTGAACCAGCACTCCACTCCACAAGCGCCCGTGCTGTGACGAATAGCGCAGCCTGTTGCCAGCTGGGTCCCGTGATTGATGGTGAGTGCAGCGAGCCAGTTTTGTTTGACCGATCCCTTGTTCGGTGCTCACCATGGGACCTGCCTTCTCCAGCAGTGGAGTCCTGGTTGGCGGTACCTCACTTGACCCCTACACCCCTACAAGCCCCACCTGTACAGTGCTTAGAGGAAGCACCTACCCTTGTATTGTGCAGCCATGGAGTTCCCACATAGTTCTGGAGGGGGCTCTTTTGTAGTCACCATATAGGCCATAATAAGAGCACCAATGCTTTTTCACTCTACGTATGAGGCATGTTTATATAGGCGCCAACAGAAATTGCCCAGTGCTTTTGCGTCCTCTGATCCTATTTTCATGATATGCTTGTGTTCCTACTCTAACTGGCATAATGCGCAAGAGATTCATGATTCATGCTTAGTATGAGAAATACCCATGATTTATTTGGAGTGTGTAGAGAATGTATGGATGCCCAAGGTACAAAATATTTATGATTCATGTCATCTTGGTCTGCTATATATGTATAATAATATAGAACTGGCTATTCAATGCTGCCTTTTTATTCTTTTCTTATGCAGTGGTCAGTGATCACAGTGCCCACAGCATCGGGACACTCTCAGAGTAACTGTGTGCTTTACAAGTGACTTTTGATTGGATTGGATTTGATACAGAAGCATACTTTCATATAATTCTGTGGGGAGTCTCTGTGGTAGTGTATCCATTGTGTTACTGGTTTGAGTGTGTTGTGCAAGCGCTTTACTCATTGTCTCTGATGATAAGCCTGTCTGCTCTGCGGCAAGCTACCCGAGGATGATTACAGGTTCTCTGTGGTGTGTAACTTACTTGCCCTGACTAGAGTGGTGGGTTCAGCCTGGCTTAGGCGCATACCCTAAGCAACCAGAACTCCCATTTCTAACAGGCCTCCATTACTGAATTAGAAAGCTAAAAAGGTGACCATTGTTTGAAAATTGGGGCAGTTTTTAACCTGTAAAGACGTGGTGCATAAGTGTTTTGCAAGGCATGGAAGATTCCATGGATTTGAGCTTGCTGTAGGCAACGTTTGTTTTAATGTCAAGGAAACCAACATAACAAAACATAGGCCCACAAACAAACAGCCAAAATATACCTCGCACGCTGCCCTGTCAGCCCAGCCCGTTGGCACTGCCTGGGTGCCCTATAGGCCAGTCCAACCCTGCTTGCTTCAGCCGAGCTTTAGCGAAGAACACATTAAAAGGAAGCTTTTAAAACATGTCCCTGTTGATATTATCGATCTTCTGGAAAACACTCCTCGGGTGTACTATTTTTCACTTTACTCTTTCACTCATCGCACAATTCTGGTTTGTATACATACTTCTGTCATCTCCCATGTATGTGTTTAAATTGCCATTGACGACTAGAAATACTGACATTGTGGCCAAAGAGTTGTACAGAAACATAAAGGCGTGAATGTGTTCTTTTCCTTCTGGGTAGCCAATGAGCGCGAACAAAAGTGACCGGTCTCTTGTTGCTGCTATTTATTAAACTATCATTTGTAATTGCCCCTCAGCAATTTGTTGGAATGCAGAAAAGCATAATAGGCGGATTTGGAAACTGTCTAGTCCCTGCATCGACTATATCTTTAACTATTCGCCACTAGAGCGCCATCTGCTGGCTAACATCAACGCCTCATGGTATATAATTCAGCTCGACAGGTTGCAAAATCACGAGAGCAGTCATTGTGAATTAAACACATTTCGAAACAAGATGACGGTGGTCTAAGCCGAGCGCGCCTCTCGAGGAGCTTATGAGATCTACATTTCTGATCTGGTGTCAGCCTCGCAGGGTTAGTGTACAAGCCCGATTTCACTCTTTCTCAGACAGGAAGGATTAAGGGCTGAAAAGCAGTCTAAGAACAGGGCAGATAAGGGATGTGTCTGTCTGCCTCCAGAGCAGTCACAACGCACCTCCATTTGGCTTCGTTCCCAGACTCCTTTGTGAATGAGCAGGCAGTGTGCAGACCTCACAGCGCCCCCTCTGGGACAGTCCCCGACTCTGCAGTTCGGGTGTCTGCCGGGGGGTCTGAACCCTGCTTCCGTCTCTCTGTTCGCGTATTTAAAACACAATGCCCAAGGGAGACTGCTTTTGTTCTGCCCTGCAAAAGTCTATTTAAAACACTAGTCACCCGAGCAGAATGACCACTAATGTACATGCATGATGCTGAGTCATAAAATATTAAAATATGCAGATGTGATAAGCGCTCATTTATTCGGCTCACATGAAAGCAGACCGCGCTCTCAGCCTCCAACGTTTATTAAAAGATCTTGCCAAGACCTTGCTGTACCAAGTGTCAGCAATGACAAGGCAGCAGGAAATAATATGGTTGCCATAGTAACTAAAATCTTCAGTAGCAGAAGCACGAGTATTCACTTGCACCTAGTCTACATCGATTTGCTTATGTTACATAATACGTTTATCCCGAAAGCACATACAGTGAAAATACTTTAATACAAAATGTTCATGTTTTAAACCAAGACTTAAAGACAAGTCGATTAAGTAGCATGGAAAACTGACAATATCGTTAGGTATCCATTTTTCGAATTTCGAGTTGGCAAAACATCTACAGTCTCTTGCAATTTCTTAAACGTTTTATGATGTACTGCTGGATTTTTAATACTCTACTGTGGTGCAGCGGTGCCTTTAGAGTACGTATTACCAAAGGAATAGAGGAATTGCTTGGCATTGACAAAAACAAAAAAAAGGTTTATCCCAAAAGCACATAGAGTAAAATACTTTAGTACATAATTCTTAATGTTTTCTAATAATCAACGTGCCCGCATGTCAACCTTGTCCAGTAAGCTCTTAAAAAATGGAAACACACAAGCTAGCGAATCGGATCACTACAGTGCTTAATTTGTAAAAAACATAAGTGCCAATCAGCAGGCGACTTCCGCTCCCACTGTTCATTACCACTGTCAATTACAGTAACAGCATTACCAATAAGTCACTCCTACAAGTGTGAGATTTCTGAAAATTTCAGAACCCCAAAGTTAAAAGAACAGCTTTTGCAGCATGTATTAGTCATTCTTAATGTATATTGAATTAATAAACAACAGTAGTTGTGCTCATCTCTGAGTTTAAAAAAATAGCGCCACCAAGTGGTAGACTGTCATAGGTACCAGTGCTTGCAATTAAGTGCAGGTACCAAGCGCAGGAAACCACTGGTTCAAATTAAGCACTGGCCGACCACACAACATAATTGGGTAATTCTACAGCACAGCACTTCGTTATGTGTCCATGAAATTTACCTATTGCAAAGATCTTAATGTATCTTCAAATCTTTTTAAAGTATCAGCTAATTACAAGAAAACCTTTCTCCACCAATAGCATGGAAAATAGTTTATGGTGTCTAGAGTATATTGCAGATACAAAATAAAAATGATGGAAGGAATGCTTGAAGTAATCTCAGCCACAGACAATCACTTGGGTCAAGTTCCACTCCCTCATTTTTTTGTCCACTGCAACACTGTAGACAGAGAACAGCCAAAAGCAAATCAGCTTTATTCATACGCAAATCAGAACGGTCCAGCCCAGACTGCCAGGGCACATTCAATTCCAAATTGAGAAACATACATCGCCTTACAGTTTTTGTCTTCCTTAGACCTTGTCATAGGGAGATAGCCTGAACCCTGTCAGAGTGAGCAACAGACTCACATGTACACACAGCTCTCACACGTAAAATGTCTTCTGGAACTAACAATGAAACTGAAGGAATGTTTAAAATGATCTCAGCCAATGGCAATCACATGGGCCACATTGCATGTGCTATTTCGCACCTCGTCGTTCTAAACAGAGACCATCTTTATGAAAATCAGTGTTGGCCCTCCTCTAGTAGGAATAATCAGGCTTGAACTTCCAGCCAACGTCCCCTCCAGACAGAAATTCAAGTGACATCACACCCGTTTTGGCCTACTTGGGTCTCGTCAGTTATAGGTTGAGCATGGTGGCACAGTGAGCATGGGGCATACAACTTGGCATACTGGGCATGTCATTCTTAAGACATCTTCTGCCACAAACAACAAAGTTATAGAACTACTTGAATCAACTTAGGCCACTGGTGATCCTTTGAGTCTGTATTCCAGTCCATCATTTTCTCCCACTATGTCACTCTAGAAAGAGACCAGCTTGATGCAAATTAGTTTGGGCTCTTCTCAAGCAGGAGCAGTCCAACCGGAACTGCTATCCAGATTTTCTCCCTACACTTGGGGTTCTATTCAAGTCCATCGATGACCAGAAATGCAGGACATGTGATCACCAGTGGCTGAGATTAATTAATGGAAAAACAACACTGGGTGTGGGCTTCCCACAGTAAGGCCAAGCCTCTCAATACCAAAGCAACAAAACAAAAGCCAATACTGTAACTTCTATTTATCAAACAACTTTAGTTTCTACACACAAAGAATTAAACTAGGTGTGAGTTTTGACTATCTGTCAGAATCAATCACTTTTATTATTCATGCATTTTTTCAATTTTTTTTTGTTGGTTATGATTCACCAAAGTACACGAAATATATAAAGAAGCGACAATCCAAAAAATAATTTCATAAAAATGACATTTTCATAAAATACACACTGATAAGGAACTCTATCATACGTTGTTGATCAACATCAGCACTCCAATCTCACACTCTCAAACATACCATACATACACATATCATTATTTACAATTGAATGTCACAAAAAGAATTGGATTACATCAAAGAAACTTGTTTGGTTGAATTAGTAATTTTTAACCATATCAAATGACTATCTTTTAAATTGCGCTCTTAAGGTGTAGATAAGCGGTCTATGCGTTTCGAACCCCTAACTGGTGGGGGGGTTCTCATCAGGACCTCAACACGACTGTAGTCATGTTAATCGGAAACACAGACTAGACACTGCGCTTCGGCAAGAGACACTTCTTTGGAGGTCTTTGATCAATTCCTGGCTCCTTGCAAGCCTCGCTGCAAAACCAGACCACACAACTATCAAAATAACACACATCTAGAAGTCATTTGTCAACGTCCGGGTCTCTTATCAAATAGGGCACACTTCCATAAAAGCTATGAGGTCCTGATATGAGGTCACTTCTTTATATATTTAGTGTACTTTGGTGAATCATAACCAACAAAAAAAATTTGAAAAAATGTATGAATAATAAAAGTGATAGATTCTGACAGATAGTCAAAACTCACACCTAGTTTAATTCTTTGTGTGTAGAAACTAAAGTTGTTTGATAAATTGAGATTAATTAAAGCATTTCTTCCATCACTTTGCCTTTTTGTTAGTCTCTTATTGCATCATTGCAGTTGTAAGTAATCCAGATGTCTTGCTTTATATCGTATACCCTAACATAGCGACAAGGTAATCTGAGATCTAGCAGTGGTGCTTTCCCGAAAAATAAGCTGCAATATAGAATTCTGTGTCCATGCACCATCCTGAGCCTCAGGACACCATACATTGCAAACACAGAATTTCACACAGATTAACCCCTTTGTTGCTGCCGTCGTCCAACGGCCGTCGCAAGCACTACCTTGGTAGTGCTGCGCACATCCGTTGGCCGACACAGCGTCGCCCACACAATAGAACCCCCACACTGCGGCGAAATTATCGCTGCGGTAATGGGGTTAAAAAACACAATCTGATGCCCATGTAAACAAAACAAACATAAACAAACCCATATATACATTTCCTTTCTTATATGGTGTTTTCCTTTTTCATTTTAGTTTTCTTGTTGCTTTTTATTTTTCAAATCTGATTATTGAATAAAATATATAAAGCAAAGGAGAAATCCATCCCAAATAATACACCAGTAAAGTCATATGAGACATTACAACACAAACTAAAAGCAGATGATGGTTGCAAAATAAGACAAAGGAGAGATAATACATTGTTTCCCTAACAAGGGTTATAGTTGGGCACTGTTTTAGATAGGAGGAACTCCAGGCAACAGCACTTCCATACGAAATAGTCATGTGGGCCCACCCCCAATGGGAAGACAAACTGAAAAAGGTGTATGTAAGTCTATATGATATTTTGCAGGTGTTTTTACCACTAGGTGTTATTATTAGTAGATTTTGGGAATAGTAGATATACATTTCAAACTACAAACAAGAAAGGGGTAAACAAACCCCAAATATAGGGGTCAGGAAGGGGGGAGTGTGCACAAGAGATCTTGAGGGGGAAGGGTGGGGGCCTCTTAAGGGGGGAAATAAGACATCTTCTTACAGTTCCAATGAAGATGGGGAGGCTCTTATTGCTGTTTAATGTGTCCCCTTTTTTAGGTCTGGATACAGACAGTATTATTAACTGGGAAACCTCAGCCATTATTTCTTTAGAAATGTACTGTGAGAATAAATATATATATAAATAGAGAGGGAGAGAAGTTTGAGGACGCCCATTAAACCATTGGCTACCATGTGTTATTCATGGTTATCATGGCTTTGATTGGCTGTAAATGAGACCTATGGAATTTTGAGGATGGGTACATTGTCCCCTTTAGTATTTTGATTAGCGTTTGGTAATTGAGCATCGTGCAGTAATTTTGTTAGACTGCATATGCAATCTGACGTGCTGTTATCTGAGAGCCAGCAGTTCTGTGATGTATTTACTTTGATGAAATAATAAAATTTTAGCTGTTGATTCATGTCCTTTTTTGTTTAGGAAGTGCCTGCTAAATGGATGACTTATCCATGCCAGTGCTTAATTTGAGCCAATGGTTTCCAGAGCTCAGCACCGGCACTTAATAGTCAACACTGATGCTTATAGCGCAAACTCAAACCAAAAGTATTGGAGACCCTTTAATGAGCACCAGTTAAGTACACATTCATTTTTAGTAGGCACTGGGAGATTAAGTGATATGCCCAGAATCACAGGTTATGGAGCCTATGCCGAGACTGAAACTTGGTTCCGGCAACTCAAGCCATTACGACAAATCCTTTCCCCACTTGTAGAGTTTCATGTTTAGTAGTTGGCGCTGTTATATGCAGCTATAATAGGAGCAATGGGCTGGTGCAAATTGGATCCTGACGAGAGCTCCAGGACTTATTCTTTTACAAATTTACTACTGTATCCATCCGTAAAGAAACACTGCTATGCAATAATCACCATTGTGCATGTCATCTGTTTTCCCACGCTTTTAAGATAACATGTTGTTGGATTTTCATCTTTTTTGTTTGTAAAGAAACAACATGGGAAGACAAAGGCTTTCTCAGTCATGCAATGAATATACAGAGCCTTTGTCAAAAGTATTTACTGTGCTATATTTTGCTGTGTGCGCCATTTAAGTTCAGTAATTACAACGTAAATATCTTCTCATTTCTATTCATAACAAAATTCTTTTAGGGCACAACTTAACTCGAATGCAGATTACTCAGTAAAGTAGCCCTTCTACCAAGGTTCTTATTTTTGTAGCCAAAATGTTGCTTTATTATTGGGATATATTTTCCTCAGCACAGCGATCCGTGCACTGTAACGGCCAGCCAATCACAGTACAGCAGATTTGATCATCTAGAGCCAGGTTCACAAATTTGCAGTGCACAGAAACACTCCCTCTTCCAATGGCGTGACTTTAATTTGCAAATTCTCAGTGGATTCCCAAATTAGTAGAGAATTTGCACATTAACGGTTCAGTTATCTTCAAAATGTAACCTCTTCATGTCCATACCAGACATAGCACTAGTGTAGTTATGGTAAGATCAGAGTTTCCAAACTAAAGACATTTTTTGCTTTCTAAATAATGTTGGTACGCCTCAACAAACCTGCACAAAAAAATACATATTTACAAACCACTTTAGGTTCCTCCTGGCAAGTTTCATCCAGCTCCATCAAGTGGGTGTCAAGAGAAAAGGGGTTGGAGTCCCAAAACATGTAATTTCCAATAGAGTTATTCCTCTTCGATTCAAAATAAATGTCTTAGCAAATTACACCAACTTTTGCACAAACTTTTGCACAAAGGTAGAACTTCCTCATGGAAGCACCTTTGCTGGATTTGGTGTAAATCTTTTCACTAGTTTTTGAGGGAGGGACATCATGACCCACTCAAGACGCTCTGTTTTATGAGCCATGACTCCTCAACATGCTCAACAATGACAATATATACATTAAACTCTGTTTATCTGAATATAAGGATGAACTATCATGACTACCCAGCAAGGTCAGTGAAGTAACATATCTAAGTCCCCCTTTACACAGATAGAGTTCCATTGTAATCAAAGCCCCCCCCCCTCTATTTTGACAAATGGTATGGTAGTTGGTTAAACCACTTTCACATGTCACGCTTATCTGAGAACCTTCTGGCTCCAGGAAATGATAAATGCACTCCTGCAATATTTTGTAAGTCTTGCAGGAATGGCAACTCTCTTGGGTGCGGTGGGTTTATAGGCCTGTCGGGTTGCATTCCGACCGACCCACCGATTACGATGTTCATGGTCGAGTTGCAACCTGCGCGGTCTTTCTGAATCGGTTCCAACAGGCTCTCAGAGAAGTCCTGTTGGTCGGAACCGCATCGTACACCTCTAAGGGTAGCATTTCTGACTGAGGGATTGCGAGGTCGGTTTCCCACAGTCTTTCCGAGTCGGATAGTCTGACAAGAAAAGGCCCCCCTTCATCCTGAGGTCTCCCATTGGGATCCGTGAGGGTACTCAAGGGATCCCCCTGTAAAGCCATGCACCGTGTGGCAGGCACCATGGGGAGCCTGCCACAGGGTGCATGTTTTTACGCAGACACCCATTTTCCCCATAGGAGCCAGTGTACTTGGTCTGAACACAGACTCCCATTGAATTCAATGAGAGTCCTTTTGAATGATGTTTGGAAACATCGTATTCGGTTGGTCAGAACTGTAAACCGCAAGTCGGTCGGTTCTGGATCTGAGGCGGTGTTGGGCGGAAAGTTTCCACCCGACATCATAATGAGGCCACAGTTGTTTGTTGTACGTTATTTTGAACTAATGTGTAATTTCAGGACATTTTCCTCACAGATAAAGATCCCCCTTCCAGGTAAATAAAGGTTTATAATTATAATTAAAGACTATAGAATTGTAAAATTGTAGAATTGTAAAAAATTGGAAATTGAAAATTCAAATCTTATTCATAATATTAATAATTATAGCGCGTCAACATGTACCTACATACAATTTACTGTGGTATTTGAATATATACTTGCCTCTTTTAGTTATCCAGTGACTGTTGGGGTCCCACAGTGTTCAATACTCAGTCCTATGTTGTTTAACCTTTACCTAACTCCCTTAGCAGGGATCATTAGATCATACAGCTTTGAGACCATGTCTTACGCTGACGACACCCAACTGCTGGTCACCATTGACAGCTCTCTGTCTATGAAACCCCACGTCAATCAGGTTTTAGGGGTCTGCTACGGGATCATGCACAATCTCCGCAATATTTTTAAGTGGCTACCTATTGAAGCAAGGAAACTGCTGGTGCAAGGTCTTGTCATTAGGCGTCTAGACTACCAAAACGCCCTGCTTACAGCCCTGAATGAAGACCTGCTCTCCAAGCTCTAGATTCTTCAGAATACTGCAGCTAGGCTTGTCCGTAATCTTCCTCGGAGATCCCCATCCACCCCTAATCTTCAGACCCTTCATTGGCTCCCGATCCGACAAAGATGCCAGCTCAAAATCTTAAGTCTTGCCCACAAGACAATGTATGATGCAGGCCCATACTATTTAAAAAACAAACTTAAATGGTATTTGCCTGGAAGATCATTAAGGTCAGGCTCTAAATCATACCTTGCTCAGCCCCGCATTCGAACCTCACGCAACGGAGGCCGCGCCTTTTCATACCCCCATGTTATGGAATAAATTACCCATACACATTTCATCCTTAACTGATGACAAATGTTTCTGTAAAAAACGTAAAACCTGGCTTTTCCCCTAGTATCCAATTAGTTTCGGATTGCTGTCTGTCCTATCGTCCTTTCGCTGCTCGTGCCATAAGACCTCACGGTGATTTGTGTGCTATATAAGAATGTTTGACATTGACATTGACATTTACAGCCAGCTTGCTCAATGCATTCCTTTTAGCTTGGTTCAAAAAAGTACCATACTTTGCCATGAGATCTAACACATCTATTCTGTTAGTCCCACAGGAACAAAGATTTACTGAGCTAAAGCTTAGATTAGGAGTCCAACATGAAAAGCAACAAGATTGTTAGCAAAAACATACAAATCTAGGCTATCGATTTGTGGTTCTCCCCTTCAAGGAGAGAGAACCAGAGAAGCCTGTGAATATTTCTATGGTTGCTTGTAGCATTTCCTCCACAGTCATATCAAAATTTTAGGGTGGGGTTGTAAATCTCTAATTTCACAGTTAAAAGCCATCGCAGGTTTTTTGTTTTAGTGCACAATGCAGTGTGCAATACATAATTAAGGCTCTTGGTTTTCCATTTGTACTGATTTTTACAGATAAATACAGACAGAAATTAATCTGTTTCCCATCTGTATTTATTTTTAGAATGGTTAAAAGGAAAAGCTTATTTTTTTCACAACACCCAGTGTAAATATTGATAAATACAGATAAAATGAGCAAACCATAAATATAGATAAATACAAACTGAAATGTCAAAAACATACCATTAAACCGTGAGCCCTACAGATAAGTATTACTACAGATAATTATTCCCTACATTTCTTCAAATCAATGTGCAGCACAAAAGCATCACCTAATCACTTTCCACGCCCAGACTCCCGCTCCAATGGCTGTTGTTTCTGTAAAGCACCCAGAGTGGAGCAAAGAAGGAAGCCTCAAATTGACACAAGGAAGTGGGATTGGCTCTGAATGTGTCACACATGCTGATCAGAGTAAGCTATTCCTAGGAAGATCTAAAAGCAAATACGCTCAGGTGATTAAACTGGTTTCATTGTGACTTTTGTGTACAGGCAGAGATCTGGACTGATCATACATTGTAATCAGAATCCAGAATGGGGTGAGACAGCTATGGGGTTTGTGAGGCCGACACACACAGATTGCCAAACACAACAAAGGAAAAACAGATAGGGCTTTGAAAGGCAAACAAGAACATGATTGTTGAGCTCTCCTTGTCATGCAAGGGCTCTCACTAATAGAGTGGGATTAAACCCCTAACATCAGAATGCACAAACATCGGCTAAGCGATGTGTTCAATAAGATACAGATCCTACATATTTTAGTTAGCCTTCTTTCTAAACGTTCAGGAATATTCAGGGAAATTAATTCATACACTGAGAAACTTTTGATTTAGTACAGTTTTTAAGTTCAAAACAGTTTATTAAATTTGTAGTTAACAAATAGACAATACCAAAAATAGTACAATAAAAGTACCAACAAGAAATGTATGAGGAGCAGCCATATCAATATAGTTTGACAAGTACAAGATAATATATTATAATGTAATGTTACAAAAATTAAAAAGGGAGGGAGAAGAAACAATTATACATATGCTATCAATAATCATAAAATAGAGCTACTAATAAATAGAAATTATGCATGAATATCAATATAAACTTAAAATATAAAAATACATTTTAGGAAGATAACTATTTATCAACAGGTTTCCAGAATAAATTAAAAGAATTACAATTATGAATAACACCATTCAAGGATAAATTAGCTCCTCTTCTAGTAAAAGTAACCCATGACCACCAAACATGAACATATAATAGCGAAACATCTTTCCAACATGAGGTAATAGATTTTAAAGCTGCAGATAATATAAAATTAAAACGTTTACATTCTGTCAGTTAATTTATAAGAAAGAATAACAGATTTACAAATGATCAAATTAAATGATAAATCATCATGAATATTAGGTATTTTTTCATAACATCCCAAACATCAGTCCAACATTTCAAAATAGAAGGACAATCAAAAACATATGTCTTAAAGAACCAGTATGTTAATGACAATGCCAACAGTTTGAAGTCGTGAGGAGTTTAGCTTTAAACAATTTCAATGGAGACCATAAACAATTATATAAAATATATGAATTTGTTTGATGAACTGAAATACGTAACCATCCTGAAATACCATTAAGCCAAATCGTTTTCTAGGTTTCATAAGATAAAGATAAAGAATGTTCATTTTCCAAAATGTCATAAGCGTAATAATATTGTCACCTTCAAATGTGATAATTTTTTTATACAATATTGAAACAGTATGAGGCAAGGTAGAAGGGTTTGAATATAGATTGATACATCGGATTTAGCATTAGAAGGTAAGAAATTAGGAAATTAATCTAAAATAGAATTGGATAAAAGTTCATATTTGAGTACATCAGAGTAAGGTAATTTAAATCTCTCTTTAAAAAAAAATAAAAGAGATAAATGCATTGTTATAACAAATATCTATAAGGTAAAAAATACCAGCTTTAATCCATGAATGCCAATATCGAAAATGTTTACTAAGTTTTATATTTGAGTTATACCATAAGGACGTATCTTCAGTAATGGACATAGGCGATTGAAAAATTACATCGAAATCACATAGTATAAATGTAGTGGATTTCAAAATAGCAGATTTGTTAAAAAATAGTGATTTATTGGACATAGTTAATAAAGAAGGTTAGTGAAACGGATCTATCAAACCTTTTTCTATAGAAAGCCATGCAGGAAGATTAATCAAATGAGAATGATTAAACCAAAGAGAACTTTGCTTTAATATAAAAGCTTTGTGATAACAAAAAAATTCTGGTATACCAAAACCACCATTACATTTAGACAAGTTTAATTTTTGATAACTAGTACGAGGTGCCTTATTGCTCCAAAGAAATGTAGTAAAAAGAGGATCTATATCTTTATAAAATTTCATAGGATATTGTATAGGGATCATAGCTGAGGAGTAAAAATTGTTTGGAGCTTTAGTCATTTTTATGGATTCTAGTTTACCCCACCATGAAGGATGAAGAGAAGACCCCTCCTTTATGATCTAGGGTGTGTATACCCCTCCTTTATGATCTAGGGTGTCAACCAGTGGAGGACATAGCAAGATACAGACCCATTGCGTTCTGGCGGCGCTGTGGATTACGCCAGAACTTTCGCTTTTTGCGAAAGCGTGTCTTGAAGTCAAGGACCATCAGGGTTCCCACAAGATAGGCTGGTTGAGAGACCTAAGATCCTCCCTATATGACATGGGGCTGGGGGATTTGTGGTCTAATCCGGATACAGCTACTTTTCCTACGAAAAAGGTGTTGAGAAGCATGTATTGGGAGTGAACTGTTTGCAAAAGGCATTCTATAATAGTAGATGGTTCCCTTACGGCATCCTTTGTGTTAGTGAAGGATGCCAGCCAGCTGGAAAATTACTGGGATGTCATTACTAGGCCTATGGACCGAAAACTATTTCATCAATTTAGAGTAGGGTCTCTTCCGCTTAGGGGCCTAACCAAGTCATGGAGCCATGGTGGACCAGCCGACTGCCCACTGTGTCTAGGGTTGGGTGAAACAGTTGACCATCTCCTATTTGTCTGCCCTTTGTATAAAGCTCCAAGACAAAAGTGGTTACGCCCAGTATGTAGAATACTGGGTACACGCTCAGCAAAAATAGCCAGTAGAATTTTAAAAACAGATACTTCATCACTGGTTGTAATTGGAGTGGCGAAATTCCTGGGCTGGGCATGGATTTTACGGGCTAGGCTGATCAAGTCTCTTTCTACTGCTGCGTAAACTGTAGATTGGAACAGCAGTCTTCTGTACCACTGAATGTTACTGCCTTTTTTTTAAACTGTTTTTTATCTGGATTTTTATCATGTACATGAAGTCTGACGTCAGTGATTTAATACTATTCTTAGCTTGTTCTTAATTTCATATTAATTTATTGTCTTAACATACTTCACAACTAAACATGGGCGAATTTTGCGAATTCGCGATCCGCGAATTTGCGGATTTGCGAATTCGCAATCCGCAAAATTCGCGAATTTGTGGATTTTTGTTTTTTTGCGTGTTCGCGGGGTTTTTTGCGTGTTCGCGGGGTTTTTTGCGTGTTCGCGGAGATTTTTGCGTCTTCGCGAGCCGCTTGCATAGCGAAGTTACCCATGCAGTCGTTTATGGGAGAGGGAGAGAGAGATTGATAGATAGATAGATAGATAGATAGATAGATAGATAGATAGATAGATAGAGAGAAAGAGAGGGAAAGAGAGAGGGAGAGAGAGAACGAGAGAAAGAAAGAGAGGCCGGATCTCTGAAGGGCCAGATTCCTGAGTTGCCCCTACAGAACATACAGCTTTTTATTTTTAGCAAAATGCATATGAAAATTGTGCTGTAAAGGTCTCTTTTAGTTTAACCCCTCCTGACAACTCAAAATGGGTGTATTTGCCATTTTCTCACTTCTTCCTGTTTTTTATATCTGTAAGTGCTTCCTGATGAGGTTTAATTCCTTGGACAGGTGCCTCGTTGCCTACTTGTAACTATTCTCTGACCCTGCTTCAAGGGTCAGAGCAGGGTCAGAGAATAGTTGCAAGTAGGCAACGAGGCACCAGGAAACAATTAGCAGCAGGTGTCCAAGTTGAAGTTAATTTGTTTGTAACCCTTTTGTAAAAGGTTACAAAGAAATTAGGTTCAACTTTTGCACCTGCTGCTGTAACCCTTGCTTGGCTGAAAATTCGTCCCCGCTGATTCGCGGATTTTACCGCGATTTCGCGAGATTCGCGGATCGCGAAATCGCGGAAAATCCGCAAATTCGCCCGCGAAACGGATTTTATGCCCACCCTTATTCACAACTTTTATCTGTATATTTTATCTGTAATTTTGATATATTACTGGTTATGTCGTATGTTGTGTAGCATGTCTTTTATGATGAAATATCGAATAAAGACTTCTTTGACTTGACTTGATATTTTATCCTTAATGTAGCCTAAAATAGACTCACAATTTCATGATATTGTAGTTTTTATAGAAGATGAAAACAAAATGCCTAGGTATTTAAGTTTTTCTCTCTGCCAAATTATATCTTTCATGGGTAAAATATCTGGATTGCAATAAATATTTATAGGAAAGAATTCCGTTTAATAGTGCTTAACTTATAACCAGAAAGTAAGGAATAGGATGAGATAATCTCAGATAAAGAGGGAAGTGAGGAAATAGGATTACTAATAAATAATAGTACACCATCTGCATATGCTAACGTTTTAACATTTACCTCTGTAATTGTAATGCCAGTAATATCATTACATTTTCTAATTGAAACAAGCAAAGGTTCAATTACAGGAAGGAGCAGGAGCGGGGAGAGGGGGCAGCCTTGTCTCGTACCTCTGAAAAGAGAAAATTGGTTTGGCCATTAATAAATAAATGAGCTGTAGGATTAGAATAAAGAACAGATATCATACGAATAAATATGTCACCAAAATTAAATGCAAATGGAGTACAAAATAAAAACTGCCAATGGACTTTATCAAAGGCTTTTTCAGCATCTAATACTAATACTCCTACAGGTAAAGATAATTTGGACTCTTGTTCTGTAACATGCAATAATGTTCTGGTATTATTTGCGAAATATCTATTTCTCATAAATCCTGATTGATCTGAATGAATGACAGAATCTAACACAGAGGTTAACCTAGTTACAAGTATTTTAGCATTGAGCTTACAATCTTGATTTAATAAGGAAATAGGACGGTAATTTGAAACCAGTGTAGGGTCCTTATTAGGTTTAGGTAATACAACAATTAATGCTTCAGTAAAAGAACCTGAAATAGCTCCTGAAAAGCTAAAAAAGGTAAATAATTTAAATAAATGAGGAATAAGTTGTATTTGAAACTCCTGTAAAATTCTGCTGGAATGCCACATGGTCCAGGAGATTTTTTTTGTTTAAGAGATTTAATAGCTAACCTAATTTTATCTTCAGTAATGGGCAGATCCAATTTATTTTTAGTTAAAGAAGACATTTTGGGTAATCCACATGTAGATAGAAAGGAATCAATTGGATAAGAATCGTCAAAATTAGGTTTATTATATAAAGTAGTGTAATAATTTAAAAATTATTTAACAATATCATTTTGCAATATGGCAATTTTCACATTGGGACCATGAATCAAATTTATTTGGGATTTATCTTTTTTAATAAGTAGATAATTAGCTAAAAGCTGTCCGGATCTATTAGCATTAAAACAAAATGTGGTTTTAGATTTGAAAAGTTGGATACCAGCTCTTCTGCTACGAATAGAATTAAATTCATATCTAAGTTTTTGTAATTTCAACCTATATTGGGGGTCATTAGAGGTAATAAATATCCTTTCAAATTTTGCAATTTGTTTTTCCAATTCTTTAATTCTTAGATTAAAAATGTTGTTTTCATATGCCATGAGAGCAAATGAGAGACCTCTAATGTGAGCTTTAAAAGCATTCCATCTATTCACCATGGAAGTAGAACCTTCTGGATTAGGATGAAAATAATCTTAAATAGTACCACATGTTTTCAATTTATTTTGTTCATTAAGAACAATATCAGTATTCATTCTCCATCTGGATTGTGATTTAAAATGTGAATTAAATGATAAAACAAAAGAAATTAAAGCATGATCTGATATGTCAATATTACCAATGGTAGGAGTAATTGCAAGATTAATTAGTTGTCTCGAAATTAGTAAATATTCAAATCTCGAATGTGAAATATGTGGATGAGAAAAAAAAGTAAAGATGTTTTCCGTAGGGAAATACAATTGCCAAATATCAATTAATTTTTTAGTTTTAACGAAAGCTTTAAAAGTGAAAAAAGCTTTTGGAGGATGAAAGTTAGTGAGAGATGTTCTATCCAATAAAGGATTAGATAATAAGGTTAAAGTCTCCCCCTATTATAAGAGGAACGTTACCTGACTTGAGGACTGCTGTAGTTAAATCAAACCAAAACATAGAATCATCAGCAGTTGGACCATAAACATTAATTAAAAACATAACTGAATCAAAAAAGATTATTTTAACTATGAGAAATCTACATTCTGAAACTGAGGATTTACTTAAGATTTGACAATGTAATTGTTTGGAAAAAAGAATAGCAACACCATTTTTTCGACCTTTAGCAGGAGAAGAGACAATAGTATCAACCCACTTTTTTATATTGTCTAGTATTTTATCTTCAATATGTGTTTGCTAAATAAAACAAATATCTGCCTTACAATTTCTTAAATAATCCAAAATCTTTGCACGCTTTACCTGATGTCCTAAACCCTTGACATTTAAAGAAGTTGTTTTAATATTATGAATATTAGCCATAATAGAATAGATTGAAAAAAGAAATAGTTAAGAAGAGGAGAAAAGGTTGAAGAAAAGTATAGAATAGAGTTGTTCTAAAACAGTATGACAGGAAAAGAAGGGAAAAGAAAAAAGACAAACAAGCATAAAAAAGTCAGCTACAAATAAACATTAATAACAGTTCTGAAACGCATATGTGCTTTACACGCATGACTGACCCGTTGGAGCCCAACGTGAAAAGGACTGCAAAATTAGTCAGAAATACATATTAAAACAGTATTCAAGTAGCAGAATCATGCGTATCCATGGAATGCTGTGAATGTTGATCCAGGAGTACTTTTAAATCTTCTGGATGTTGGAAGGACCTAGAAAAATTATCTTTCCAAATGCACATTGTTGAAGGATTAAATAGGCCAAAAGGACATATTTGAATCCGAGACTTCTCAGTTGAGGACGGATGTCAGTAAATTCTTTACAAATCATAACAGTCTCCTTGGCAAAGTCTTGGTGAATAAAGATTTTATTGCCATTATTGCCATTAACCATTAAGGATGGAATTTTGCGTGCTGCTTTCCAAATGGTGATGACGTAGGACCTTAAAAATCATTTGTCTCGGATTAGTATGATGAGGATTGCGATGGGATGGAATCCCATGCGCCTTATCTATTTCAAATATCTCAGAAAATATAATGTTTAAAAGACCAGGAATAAAATTCTCCAGGTACAGTTGGCAAGTGGGACATTCAACATCCTCTGGTAAATTAAAAATACACAGATTGTATTGCCTGCTGCAAATTTCTATATCCAGAAGATGGGCAGTCATAGGAGAGATTTTTGCCACAAGAGGTGCAAAGGCGTCGATTTTAACTTTGTTATGCTGTATTTTAATGGAATTATCAGAGACTTTCATTGACATACTGGACATATCTTTACATACGTTTTTAATCTCTGATGCAATGTTGTCTGTGTTGGCTCGCAGCGCATGAATTTCATCCAGAATTAATGCCAAAGAAGGCTCACTAGATTCCACCATTTTAGATTTTATAGGAGGAGGAGAAATCTGTTGCTTCTTTCTATTATTGGAGTTTTGCACATTTTTTTCCATTTTTGTACAACAAAAAAAATGCCAGCAGTAAATAAATGTAAACTATAGAAAGATAAAATTAATGCAGTGAAAATGCAGCAAGGAAAAGCTGGTGCAGCAGCTAAGCCTGACTGTTGGAGTGGTTAGGCCAAAACCAAGCCTTTTCCTGAATCTATGCTCCGCCCCCTGAGAGAAAATCTGGGAATTACCTCAAGCAGAGCACCCAGCAGAATCAGGAGGGCGACAAACATCACCACCGATGTTTAAAGATCGAGGAACACGCACCACGGGCAGTAAGCCAAGCTTCACAAGACTGCTAACATATTTTCTAACAGATTCCGATGGTAATTCACTATTTCGTTGATAAAAAGCGGCTCCTTGTCACAGAGCTCACAGGGAGGCGGACATCTTGTTTTTGCGTGCTCGCGCAAATCTCATTTAGTACAGTTTTAAGGTCGGATTTAAAGTTTAACGGATAGGGTAGTCTATCACTAGAGACGAGTGAACCATAAGCATTCCATTTTTGGAGCCCATGTTGGCTCAGACAAAACACTTCCTCCAACAGCCAAATGAAGTAGTGGCCATCTTTAAAAGGACATTACACTGCCCACCCAGCTTAGGGTAAACGGTGTAATGCTTTCTTTTTCATGTCTGTCGCAGCCAGTAAGAACCTTCATTAAACTGCTGAAAGCAGTTTACTGAGTATTCATATAGGAAAGTAGACCAGAATTGTAGGGCAGTGAGTGAGGCTCCAAGCTAAATGGCAAAATTCTCACTAAGACTTCATAGTAAATATTTAAAAGGCATCACATGCACCAAGCTAAAGAATAGGATTTCAGTGGTCATGAATAAAAGGCTGCCTGACAGAATATTTATGTTAAAAATACTTACAAGACAGAATATTGTGTCAAAAATTTTAAGGACCAAAATATTGAGAAGGTAAGTGCAAATCAGTAAGTATAGATTTATTATTTTAACTTCACATCTATCTACGTTGAAGATATATATATTGTCAAGGTGCATATATGTGGAGGTAAACATAGTAATACTGTGTTTACCTACAGAAACCTAACCTTCACAATATTTTTGTCCTCAATATTCTTAACACAATATTTTGTCCACAAGTTTTTTTTTCCCATGATATTTTGTCCAAACACTGAATAAACTGGACAGTCATTTCTAGGGGTTTGCATTTGACACCTTTTGGTCCTTATTTGTCAGTGACTCGTTTTATGATACCTTAGTCACGAAGAAACTCGGTTTTGCCCCATTTTTAAATAGCAGTACAGATGAAATCCAGCAGATTAAAGCCTGGTAGCCAACCTAGATTCTGCAGCCAAATTATTTCCATTCGTTTTCCTAGCAGAATTCCATAATGGTTGAAGGAGTCAGTGCTGCTCCCTGTCAATCAACTGAGTTCTGACAAGATGGTTCTACTAAGGACACTTGTTTGGGTTTACAACTTCTAGTTCAGAAATTAAGGGAATACCAGTTTACTTGTTTCCCTGATCTTCCAACAGCATTAGACAGAGTTTGCAGGGACAGGTTGTGGAGAAAACTTGTAGAGTGGAGCATTAACACACCTCTTTTTAAACTGATTTACCTTTTGCATACCAACACATGGGTAAGGATAAACGTTCAATATTCTAATCAATGACCCCTTAATCTGCCTCCTTGTAGGGACATAAATATGGATTGACAAGCAGTTTGACTATTCTGTCTACAAACAACCATCCTAATGGCAATCAATCAATCAATCAAATCTTTGTTTTTATACCGAGATAGAGGATAAACAAAATACAATTTAAATGGTCAGTAATTAACATTTAAAATAAATGTGAGAATTGCAACATGAAAAATGCACAAAAACTAATGCAAAATGAACAAATGTTTATCAAAAAAATAACAATATTAAAACCTATAGTCTCATTTTTGGGATATAATTTAAAAGGCTGTGCTCCGTTTGCAGATGAGATTTCAGAGTTAAGAAAAATGGGCTGTAAAAAATCTTCTTCGTAGTTTTAGAGTTGGACAAACACAAAAACAAGATTAAAGTATTGTACTTTGGTAATACATACCGTACAGGGGCGTTCTGTATGTGCTAGTTTCTCCCAAGCTCCTGTTGCGATTCTTAGCTGGTGTACGTGATCTTAATAATAAATACATCTGTCTCACCTTGTGTTCATGGGACAATTGACGGTATGGTTGCATTTTTTTATTCAGATCTGTGATCGATTTATATTAAGGGGCACTTAGACCGTAGTTTAAGACAAATGTGCTGCCCATTTGGGCTACAAAGATATTTTTAGCAATAAATCAATCAACTGTTTATTGTTTTCACACCTAGATAGAGGTCAAACAAAATAAAAAATAAAATGATTAATGACATTTAAAATAAATGAGACAATTTTATAAGACATTAAAACACTAATATGTAGGTAAATATAACATTGAAACCTATAGTCTATTATATGGAAGGTAATGTAAAGTGTTGGCTTATCATCTCCAATAGCTCAGATTCCAAAGGTATCTGATCAGAATATGTTGTTCTTTATGTATGCAGCGAATTATGGTTTTTCATAATAAAATTACTTGTGACAGCCTTGAATCAAACACCACCGTAAACAACTGGTTATTAATCTACAGTATTGTCTGGGGTAAGAAATACACCCATTGATGTGTTTTTGGGCCCCAAACAAAATGAGAGGGTGAGTCCATGTGACTATCTCAGCCTTAGGTTGACATCTTATCATCTGACATACCCAAAACTCTTTTAGCCGAATACAAATGAGCCACCTGTGCACTAATTAAACTGGGGGCATCAATGCCATCCCCTTCGGATACTCTGCTTCAACTCATCATTGCATGTAACATCATCTCCTTTCTTTGTTGTACAAGGCATCAGCAATTGCAGGGAGAATTAATTTCTTTCACAGCATGGTATACTAAAGGCTCTTTGATTTATATTTTACTTACTCTCAGCAGTCCATAGTATTGGCTTTTGGAAGCTTGCACCCCTCATTATAAGTTGACAATTACATTTTAAAGTACTTCTGTGTTGCACTTCGCATGAATCCAACAGTTTGGAATCTTGACCTCGTTGAATACTAAAACCACATAGTCAGAATGTTTTTATATATTCTAGAGGATTTCAAACCGGTGAACTTATGAGGTGTCCTCAATCTGCATTTGCCATATCCAACACATGGATCCAAGACTCAGTCTCTTTGTCTATCGCCTATGGACCATCTTGAGTTAGAATCTTACTAAATCGACCTCTATGCTGCTGCTACTTTACTGAACCTCAAGCTCCAGTTGTATCTGAGGTCTCCACATCATATCTAGTGGCTCAAAGATTCCTGAGCTTTGGCTTTTTACTATTAGCTATCCAATAATGTATATCTGCATGGTACAACTGGGACACAAACTGTAAATGTTATTGACTGTACGGTCTCAGGCGTGAAGACTTCAAGTTACACACCAATCGTGAAGCAATGAATCTACCCATGGATTTGTTTTCAACTCAAGTTTGCTCTGTAGTCATGAACATTTTTGATCTGAATCACACAATGTAAGAAATAATACTATTATTCTTTATAGAATATTCAATTATATGTGTAGTTTTTTATTCTACATGTATGGTAGTAGCATTTGTTAAATTTGAAAGTCAATATGTTTTTGTGGGCTCACTTTGATTAATTAATGCTTTTAGTTATATACATTTATCACCAGCAGCTGCACTTTGCTACTGTTTTTACTGATTTCATTCTAAAGTTTTTATTAACTACACGATAAATACTTATAAGAAAGAACAATGAATGAAGTGAAAAACATGATAAGTAGATGCATAATATTTTAGAGAAGAGGACCACGGTTGAATGAGAGTTCTGAGTAATTAGTTAATAGCTAAAGCTCAAAATTCAAAAAGGCTCCTTTGACTAAAACCAAAAGCAATTCTATAAAGAGCATCAAGACGTAATTTATTTAAAATCTCTATGTAACAAATTCACATCAAAATATTTTCCAATAGAATTACAACTATTTCAAATAAATTAATCATCAAATTTGTCAAGTAATGGTATGTACAAAGTTATATTATGAATCATTTGGAAAGAATTATGGGGCAGATTTACAAGCCCTTTGCAACACTTTTGCACCGCTGAAGAATTGCTTTTTTTGATAGGCAGCGGCTGAAAAAACAATGTGCCACATTGCAGTCAATTTACAACGTGACACGTCTAGGGAGATGCATCACCTTGTAAAGCCCAGCTCCACATTATACCTGCGTCAGGTATGATGTATGCAGGGTGGGCATTCCCATGCAAAAAGCCATGTAGAACTGACACAGTGAAATTTACATTTGCATCACTCTATGCCTTCATTGCGTCGAAATCCCTACGCCTGCTCAGACCAGGCGAAAGGAATGATGCAAGGCTTTTCGAATTGGACTCACCTATCTGTTGTGGCGCATTGCCAGGGTTGTGTCACTTTCATGAGCAACTCCAGCAATGTGTCACTTTTGCACCAACAGATGTGTCAGAATTTCAGACATATCTGTCAATCCTTGCTCGATGGTACGCTGTATTGTAAATACGCGTGCATCCATGGTGGGCAAGGGTTTCATATGGAGGCGCAGGGAAACTTATGCATATGTTCAGATGTGTCAGTTTCTTGTAAATCTGCCCCTATAAATCTGGTGGATCTAGCTTCACAAGCCCTCACATGTATGTACGGAATATGAATTCTTCGCCTGCTGTGTTGGTTTGAGGTGAAAATTGCAAAAAACACAGTTGATGGACAGAATGTAGAACAATGTCATACATTCACCCCAGTACAAGGATCTGGGCCTAAATCCATCGTTTTTTTGCACTCCACACCACCCTGGGTTAGACACTGGCTATATGCAAATCAGCTCTGACCCTGTGCCTCATGGGAACAGTTCAGTCCGAACTACCAAGCCATGTCTTTCCCAGACCGGAATCAAGCATCCAAGGACCGGTTTCTGGCTATCAGCCTTCATCAGCCTGGATAGCTTGACTCCAGTGGTGTGGAGAGCCTGGGACTCACGTCTGAGCATACCCAGCCCACTCAGGGTGAAAATTGCAAAAAACACAGTTGATGGACAGAATGTAGAACAATGTCATACATTCACCCCAGTACAAGGATCTGGGCCTAAATCCATCGTTTTTTTTGCACTCCACACCACCCTGGGTTAGACACTGGCTATATGCAAATCAGCTCTGACCCTGTGCCTCATGGGAACAGTCCAGTCCGAACTACCAAGCCATGTCTTTCCCAGACCGGAATCAAGCATCCAAGGACCGGTTTCTGGCTATCAGCCTTCATCAGCCTGGATAGCTTGACTCCAGTGGTGTGGAGAGCCTGGGACTCACGGACTGGACTGTTCCCATGGGGCAACAGGGTCAGAGCTGATTTGCATATCGCCATTGTCTAACCCAGGGTGGTGTGGAGTGCAAAAAAACGATGGATTTGGGCCCAGATCTTTTGACTGGGGGAATGTGTGACATTGATCCACATTCGGTCCATCACTTGTTGTTTTTGCAATTGCCGCCCTAAGTGCGCTGGGGATGCCCAGACGTGGGTCCCAGGCACTCCACACCACTTGGAGTCAAGCTAGCCGGGCTGATGAGAGGTGTTACCTCGAAACCGGTCCGGTCCTCGGATGCTTGATTCCGTTCTGGGAAGGACATGGCTTTTGTAGTTCGGACTGGACTGTTCCCAAGGGGCACAGGGTCAGAGCTGATTTGCATATCGCCATTGTCTAACCCAGGGTGGTGTGGAGTGCAAAAAAACGATGGATTTGGGCCCAGATCTTTTGACTGGGGGAATGTGTGACATTGATCCACATTCGGTCCATCACTTGTTGTTTTTGTGTTGGTTTGAGGTAGCATTGACTCAGAATTATTTTGATCACAAACACTGTTATCAGTATCAGATTTTTAATATTTCCATTTACTTACAGGCTTGCTGTTTACTGCCTATCCAGCACTCTTTCAAAAGAGTGGGAAGTGTGAAAACGTCATACTCCTGCCCCTATGGTAACAGTTCTCCGCCTACTCTAATCAATGTCTTTTGAGACAGGCACGACAAGGAAGCAGAAATGACTAGTCTACCTACTAATTCTTGGACTTGTTGGTGCTCTGTCATTATTTTTGTTTTGCTTCACATATGCATTATTGCACCTTAAATATATATATATAAAGTGTGATTGTATATTAAATAGACTATGGTTAGTGATGTGATTCTCATGTTATAGGTAGCTATAGTTAAGGTGTGTTCAAGTTAAATTAATCATATTTGATGTAGGCCTCAGTTTGATAACTCATGCTAACGTTAAACATGCATTTTGGCTGCTGTGTGCTATCTGACTCTTTCTCTCATTTCAGGACCCAAGTTCTAAACTGCAGTAGTTTGAATAAATGAATCGATTCAGTGTTTCTAGTTTTCTGTGAAGTGTTATCATTTTGGGCTGTACTGGAAGCTGAATAAGGAGTTACTTGCCCCTGTTGCTTGGATGCCCTTACTGTAATGCACCATTCCGTATGATGTATCTCCTAAAGGCCATACCACTGTAATCTTCCTTTTTTTTTGCAGATTTATAAACCACAAACTCGACCCAAAGGTATTGGAGTGCTTTACATGAGCACCAGTTGCGTTGCACAAGGACAGATTCGTGCTTTTTGGTAGGCACAGGAAGATTAAGTAATTTGCCCAGAATCACAGGATGTGGAGTCGACCCCTAGGCTCAAACCTTGGTTTCCCAGCTAAAAAGTTGGCAGTCTAGCCCTGAGACCACATCCTCTCCTTTGAAGGAGGCTTGGGAAGAAGGGCAAAGACAAATTTTCTGCAAAATTGTGGATTCTGATATGCCCCCACCTCTTGGGGACCGTGGGAAATATGACAGTCTGTTAAATCTTCTGTTTTGAATGCACGTTGCTAAGTTAGTTTCAGGTGCACGTATCTACTCTTCGGGAGCACATGCCCCTTTCCACTCTCTCAAGTCTCCATGCTTATTTTATTTCTTCTTATGGAGTTAAGCTCTAGAGCAAATCTGCTTTTCTCTTTCTGATAGAACCTTCATTTGGTTCTGCCATTATTGACTTTATTTGCTGACACCTTCTGTCAAACTTCCTGACCTCGTTTGAATCCTTAGATTAGCATTAGGGAAGTTCTGTTTAGAGGAACTGAATCTTACTCATTTGAATATGACAATCTTTAAATAACTTGTCCTTGTATTTGCTTCTTAAAATTTGAATTACACTAAAAATTGTTTTTATGAGGTGAAAATTGTTTTATAACTAATTTGAGTGAATTGAGTTTGTAATTTCAGTTATCTAATGACCTTCATGGTTTGCAATTCTACTGCTCTCTGTACTTGTGGGGTCAAAAACTTCACTGTTATTGATTTCTTACTGCTTTGCTGATGATAAGCCTCCATTCCAGAAAATATCCATCAATTCTAGTAGCTTGTACTTGAATTTGCACCAATGATTTCTACAGGTCAAACCTCACCCAATGCTGCTTCAGATTCTTTACTTCCTGTTAATTGTTCTCTGGGGATGAAAGGGTGTAAGCAAGTTTCAAGACCTCTTCAATTTATCAATCTATTGACTCTTTACAAGCAGGAGCGAGATACAATTAAGCAACTGCATGCCTGCCTTAGCTGTCTTTTCACTTCCTGTTAATGATACTCTGGAGCACAAAGGAAGTGGGGTTCTCCTAGTCTCCCCCCCCTCCCTTTCTCATCTTTCCACCTTCCTTTTTAATGTCTTCTGAGGCATTCAAGTCGGAACAGAATGTTCCAACCATCCTTTTTTTCTTGGTTTCTGCATTTCCTGTACCCATAATATTGAATTGTCGCTTGGGAATCTGTGGAATTGACTATTGTTCTGATATATTTTACATAAAATCGAAATATTCTTTTTTTTTTAATGAAAAGGTAATAGTAGTCAATATAGTGCTTACGCGTCTGCCTATCATCGAGGTAAAATAAATATTACTTTGAACTAAGGATGAAGTACACGAATTGAAATGCATAACAACAACATTACTAACCGCAAGGCAAATGAAGAAAAAAAAGGCTGCGGAAGCGCTGCCTCACTGAAGGCAAAATCTTGATTGGCATTTAAAACTGCTGATGTGTTCGTCAGTACGAGTGTTTCCCATACCATATCTGCTGGCATCTTTCTATGCTGACTAATCATTCTTGACACTCTATTAGCAATACAGAAGTTCAGATAGTTCTGATAAATATCTTGCGCATGTAATTGAAATTAAAGCGTGTCTTTATTCAGTTAAAGATGGATATGTATGTTGTTGGGATTTAAAAAAAGACCGTGCCTTAAAATGAAAAAAAACAGGCATTTTTAGCAACAGAAGTGGAACTAAAAGGACGTTTTTGTGCAAGTCACTCATTATTCCTTCTAGTCATGAGTACACACATTTGACACTTTCGTATTGTATCGACCCGTCTCCTATCTAGCTGCAGTAGTCAGTTCTGCAGCATATACTGCCATCTACTGGATTAATATTGTATCACGTGTACAGCTATAAAGTACACTTTTAGTTCTTATACTAAATAGGTTTAAAGTTGTTCATAGTTGCGAATCATGTCATAAGAGAGAAGACATATTTTTCAATAATTACATCAACTGGTTGAAACTCGGGGTTGGATGGAAGAAAATATGGTACCAATAGGAGACTGCGCCAAATTCGTGACTAAGAATTTTGCTGTAATTTCTATAACACGTTATTTGCTTGAAAACACTAACCATGTAAAAGCCGCTGAAATCAAATGTTTAAGTTGTGGGCTTGGAATGTGTGAAAACGTACAGTTAGCACAGCATACTAATTTCGAGGTGTACAAATGTGACAGGTGCCTTAATAGAGTAGCAGCAAACCTAAGTATCCTTTCTCTTCAACCCCATCTGGCGCAAATTGCAAGTGCGCTATAATCGCACCTAATTTTGTGCAAGACTCGGAATTAGACTTAACTCTCGAAGCACACGATATGGGGCATCACAAGCACAATAAAAGTGACATACACAGCTAACATTCTAGGTAAACGAGCACAGCTCTTGATTGGTGGAATAACATTTTCCCCACTATTAACTAGAATAAATGATCCTCGTCCTTCGTCGATGCTCATCACAGTGGTTCAGTCAGACATGATTGAGGCACTCAAGACAAAGAAAAACAAATTGATAGAAAACAAGCAATGCCCCACACATACATACGAATTCGGAGCTGCCATTAGAGGTGCAGAGAAGTCCAACTTGAAACGCATCAAATCAACAGCAACTTGCAGTGATGTCGCTGCTGGAGTTCTGAAAGAGGCTGAAGACCGGGCTCTTCGACTAGCACTCGATCCTTCCATTACCCCCGCAGCCAGACTCAGATATCATCTGCCCAGCGCCTGGATACCCTTATGGGTCATAAGTGGCGCTCTAGAAATCGACCAGCATAACATAACTCTATTGTAGATGTCATGTAACAGTTGCCAAGGGCAGCAGTTGCTACTCGAGTTCCCCTGCTTGATAATCCTGTATACTGCTCTGCACTCCCAATGATTAATAAATCACCTTAACAAGCGTAAAACGAATTCTTACCTCCACCTTTTAGGAAAGGCCACAAGGCACAGAGTAATCACCTTCCCCTCGGCCTCTTGTCCTAGTTTTCAATCTGTTGATCCTCCTTCAAGTTAGTTTCCATTAAAGTGTGTCTCTGCACCAGTGGATAACTCAGTGACTAAAGCACTTACTTCTGAAATCTGAGTGAAACATGTACATGTCGAGGTCAGAACCTACCAATGTGACATGATCATACACAGGCAAGACAAACTCAGAGGGGCGTATTATCAAGAATGGCGTTAAAAATTATCACCAGTTTAGCGGCAGAAAACTGCCGCTAGAGCGGCGATAATGGGCTTGATAATATGCCCTTGAGAATTCCAATGGAAGTCCATGTTCTGTTGTGGACATGGGCTTCTATTGGAATTCTCAAGGGCATATAATCAAGCCCGTTATCGCCGCTTTAGTGGCAGTTTCCTGCCGCTAAACCAGCGATAATTTTAACAACGTTCTTGATAAAATGCCCCTCAATCTTTCCTTCTTCCAAGGTTGATAATATGAGATCCATTCATAGGGTAATAGTAATGTCTTCTGTCTAAAGCACTTAGAAATAGTAAAACTGTGTGAGCAAGTATTGTATATAAAACAAAGGGGCATATTACCAACAAGTAGCGATATTTATCGCTAAACAGGCTTAGCGGCGATTTTTTTATCGCTGGATATAATAGCGGAGAAAACATGCTATTAGCAACGTTTTTCTCCATTGTGATAAAATATCCAGTGATAGCGGCGAAATGCGTGAATATCGCTGAGAATACAGTGATATTCACGCATTAGCGACAAAAAGCTCTTAGCCATGTTATCCACCTCCCATTGGATAACATGGCTAAGAACTGGTCTGAGCAGGCGTTAGTTTTTGGCGATAGCGGGAATATTTCCATCGCTACGCCTGCCTTGCTAATAGACGATAGCGACGTTTACGGACTGCTTTCAGTCGCTAACAGGTTGGGTACGCTCACTTTGCATGTCATTAGCGATAAATATCGCTGACATGCAAAGCGGGCCCCAAACCGCTCGCTATCGCCTAAAAGCTGTCGCTAACATCAGTTAGCGCAGCTTGCTAATAAAGCGATAGAATTATCGATAGACGTGACGCTCAGACATGCTCAGACATGAGTCCCATGCTCTCCACACCACTGGATTCAAGCAAGCCGTGCTGAAGACGGCTGAAATGCCAGAAACCAGTCCTCGGAAGCTTGTTTCCGGTCCAGGGAAGGTATGGCTTGGCAGTTCGGGCTGGATTGTTCCCATGCGGCACAGGGTCAGACTGATTTGCATATGGCCATGTCTGAACTGGGGTGGCGGAGTGAGATAAAGAACGGTGATGGTTTAAACCCAGATCAGTTGACTGGGGGTGAGTGTTTGTATTGTCAACGCTCCGTCGATCATCCCCTTTGGTTTTTCTTTGTTCGCCCTAAGTTGGCAGGGTATGCTCAGACGTGAGTCCCTTGCTCACTTTGCCACTGATTCAAGCAAGCCCGGCTGAAGACGGCTGGAATGCCAGAAACCGGTCCTGGGAAGCTTGATTCCGGTCCAGGGAAGGCATGGCTTGGCAGTTCGGGCTGGACTGTTCCCATGAGGCACAGGGTCAGACTGATTTGCATAAGGCCATGTCTGAACTGGGGTGGTGTGGAGTGCAAAAAAATGATGGATTTAGGCCCAGATCCCTGTACTGGGGTGAATGTATGACATTGTTCTGCATTCTGTCCATCAACTGTGGTTTTTGCATTTGTCTCCCCGAGTGGGATGCGTATGATCAGATGTGAGTCCCATGCTCTCCACACCACTCGATTTAAGCAAGCCGGGCTGAAGACGGCTGAAATGCCAGAAACCGGTCCTCGGAAGCTTGTTTCCGGTCCAGGGAAGGCATGGCTTGGCAGTTCGGGCTGGACTGTTCCCATGAGGCAGAGGGTCAGACTGATTTGCATATGGCCATGTCTGAACTGGGGTGGTGTGGAGTGCAAAAAAACGATGGATTTTGGCCCAGATCTCTGTACTGGGGTGAATGTATGACATTGTTCTGCATTCTGTCCATCAATTGTGGTTTTTGAGAGCTTATGTCAAGCATTTATTGCCAAGGCCTATGTCTAGTAGTCATGGCTCAGGTGTAATGTCCAGCCAACAGTGCTGATGGATACCACCTTAAGTATTTGGTGTTAGGACAAAATGTAGAGTTGTGACTATCAAGAGATGGAAATATCAGAAATAATATTCAGAGACAGAAAAAAATCTTGATGCAAGAATATCGTTGTCAAGCATTTTTTTTAGGTAAGTAATATCATTTTTAAGAATATTGATTTTTTAAAATTATTTTAATGTGTTTTAGTTCATATGTTAATTGTATGTATTATTGTTTGTATAATTGTTATAATATTTTTAAATATAGTTTGTAATTTTGAGTGATTTTGATTTTTTGTATTTAATTGTTTATAGTAATTTAAAATGTTGTAGCGGGTTGTTGGGGTTGTAGGGTGGATAGGATGGGAAGTAAATTAAGCAGTAATTAATTATTAAATATTTAATAACTTCTAAATATTTATGTGATATTAATTATGTAAATTATGTGATACTGTTTTAGTGACATTTTAGGTGTGGGTTGAAAGGTTTGTAGGGGTACAGGGTGGGATGTTGATTAAGTAATAATTAATTAGCAGTTAATTATTCACTGGTGATTAATTGTTTAATTTATTACAAGTTATGTAAATTGTGCTATATTTATTATAGTTTTTTGTTGAGGTGTGGGCTGCTAGGTTTGTATGGGTATAGGGTGGGTAGTTAATAAAGTAATGATTAAAGAACTTTCATTATAGACAATTAATTATTATTAATTTTGTACATTGTTTACTTGTTTTTTTATTTTTGAATAAATATATATGCATATATATTTAATGTTAACAATGTTTGCATTCAAAATTTAACTGTTGTTCTAAATTAATAGGGTTACTGAAATATGTCATGCGTTTGAAGTTAAGCACTTTTCTTATTGTTGGTTAGAGTGGAGTGGCAATAGTAAATTTAACCCCCCCCCAAAAAGTCCAATGTTTTTCCTACTGTTGCACTGACTGGAGTGAGAATAGTAAATGTTACCCTTCCGAAGTCCAACGCTTTTCTACTATTGAGCTGTTTGGCGTGGACATAGTAAATGTAACCCCTCCGAAAGTCTGACATCTGCTGCTTAAATGTCCAACCTCATTTAAATCCTCAGTTTACCATTAGGGAAGTTCCATTTAGGGGAACTGAATCCTACTCCATTTATATATGACAATCTTTTAACAACTTGTCTTTGTATTTGCTCTTTCGACTCACTTTGGATTACCGAAAATTTCTTTTACTAGATAAATATTGATTTATAACTAATTTGAGTGAATTGAGTGTGTAATTTTGCTAATCTGTTAATAAACCTTCATGGTTCGCAAATCTACTACTCTTTGCCCTCCTTAGGGGGACAATGGGTTTCACTGTTATTGATTTTTTGCAGATTTGTTGAAGTTAAGCCGTAATTTGAGACTAAGATCCATCAATTCTAATTCATCTTGTACTTGAATTTGCACCAATGATTCCTACAGTGTAAACCCCAATCAATGCTGCTTCAGACTCTTTACTTCCTGTTAATTGTTCTCTGCAGATGAAAGAAAGTAAGCAAGTTTCAAAACTCCTTCTATTTATCAATCATTCAACTCACTACAGACAGAGGCAAAATAAAATTAAGCAACTGCATGCCTGCCTTAGCTGTCTCTTACCTTCCTGTTAATGATCTTCTGCATAACAAAGGAAGTGGGTTCTCTTAGTTTCCCGCACTCTTCCTCATTTTTCCACTTTCCTTTTAATGCCTTCTGAGGCACCACAAAGTGGGAAGAGGAAGTTTCAATTCATCCTTTTTTTCTTGATGGCTAAACTTCCTGTCCATATAATATTTCCTTTTAGTTTGGGAATTTGTAGAAGTGACTATTGAGCTAATATATTTTACATATAATTGAAATGATACTTAAAAAAAATGTAATAACAGCCAATATAGTGCTACATGTCTGTCCATCACTGGGTTAAAAGAAATATCACTTTGAACTAATGATAAAGTATACAAACTGAAATATATAATAAAAAAATTAACCTCAAATGCAAATAAAAATAAAAAGGCTGTGTAAGTGGTGCCCTCAGAAGGCAAAAATCTGATTGGCGTTTAAAACTGCTGATGTGTTCGAGTGTTTCCAATACCCTCTCTGCTGGCATCTTTCTATGCTAACTAATCACCCTCATTAGCAATACAGAAGTTCAGACGCCTCTGATAAATACCTCATGCATATACTTTAAATTAAAGCATGTCTTTATTGAATTGTAGATGAATGTGTATGTTATTTCCATTTTAACGAAGACTGTGCTTTTTAATAACAAGAAACATTTTTAGCTAAAGAAGTTGAATTAAAACAATGTTTATATTAAGAGTTTAATATTTTTCCCTAAATTAATATGGTCATTCACATATGTAATGTGGTTGAAGTGACATACCTTCCCTTCTGTTGTTTATACTTGAGTGGGAATAGTAAATTTAACCCCTTGGAAGTCCAACACTTTCCCTACTGTTGCACAGACTGGAATGGGAATAGTAAATCTTAATGAAAGATGGTGTGGCACACCTACGTTCTAGTGCAAGTTCAAACAAAGGTAATCCTAAATCAAATTTATGAGTCGTTTCTGGGCGCCTCAGGAATGGTCTCTTCTGGCTGATGAGAGACTCGAATTTGAAAACTAATAGCGAGGAGGTGTGGGGAAATCCCACACTGAATCCAGTGGGTGCTCCTGTGGAGGTGACTACCTCAATTTCTTCAAAATAATGCTCAAATTCAAGAATCCAATTAGTTCATCATGATTTTAATCCAAGAAGTCATATATTTATGCTCATATAGACTAAATGATAAAGTTCAGTTCGTTATCCATCATAAACGTTTTAGAGTGCCAATGTCCCTATGAATTTCGGGACCAAAGTCCCTTCATCAGGGGAATAGGGTTTATCTGTGAAGGAAATAGACACTGTTTTAGGAAAGGGACTATACCCTCAACATCCGAAAAAAAGTGACTGAAAAATAAAGTGACTAGAAAATAAAAGTCGCGGATGATAGGTGGCAAGGAACAATAACGGGGTGCAAGTGGGAAAATTGTGCTGTGCGTTCATATACAACATGAGGAGACATCGAGGTGAGGCGGGAGACGGACTAGTAACACAGGAAAAATATCTCCATGACACAAACAAGAAAGTAAAAAAAACGATCGGAATCCCCAAAGAAAACACCCGGTTGGTGCGCATACCTTATACAACAGTGTGTAATTGGAACCGACATTCAAGTGAATTGTTCTTACCCAAAACGTCCTGGTTGCGGCGTTCTGTGACGGTTCCTGACTCAGTAGCATGGAGTGCCGGAGTGCGGAAGAGGTTTGTGCAAGAACATAGATAACGGACCAAGTGAAGCCAGTGACATGAAAGAAGGACTATAAACAAAGTTCTCGCGAGTAGTGTCGGAGCGGAATAAACTGTTGTGAAAACGACCCGATGGTTCCATATAATGTAACCCAAAAACATAGCCATTGAGAGCAAGGTTACCAAAGCAAACAAAAATGTTCAATAATAGAGTGCGAGAATGAATGAGATCCAGCCGGTGTCGGCCATGTTGGATAGGGAAAGTTTCGGAAAATAATGAGCAGTACATAGAAAAATGATAATTTCAAAATTCAGGGTTAACACTGAGCAAAAATCAATTTAATATTTCCCAAAGAATGCGAGGGGAGGAATATGATAAAAGACAGAAACAGTAAAAATATTGAAGAAAAGAGCATAGATGAAGGAAAATAAAACCATTTAACAGGGGAGAAAAGACAGGAACCAGTCGAGTAGGGAGGTCTAAAGACAGGAGTAATGAGGGAAAACAAATTTTAGGTGAGAGGAAACATAAAGTGTCAACAGGAAAAAGTAGGTATGGTAAACAGAAAGCTAACGCATGTTATTAGAGGAAGCAACTATATTCAATCCGTTCATTGAGTCCTTTTGGTTGACAAGAATCCAACAATTTGATCCAGAAAAGTTCACGTTGTAATAATCTCTTTCAATCATCAACGCCCGATCTCATTGGGACAACCTCTAGTACAAGGAACCTTAGTTGGCTGATGTTATGCTGGGCAAAGATAAAATGAGCGGCTAAAGGAGATTTCAGATTCTTGTTCCTTATAGTACTTTTGTGTTCCGTTAGACGAACTTTGAGTTTCCTTTCAGTCTTTCCCACATAGGTTAAGCCACAAGGGCACTTCAGCAGGTACACCAAGTTCATGGAGTCACAGGTGGCATTGGTTTTAAGTTTGATTTGTTTGCCGGATAAAGGATGGTTCGTGGAGTTGCCTCTGATTATATTATTGCAGTGACTGCAGTTGTGGCATGGTTTGGTGCCAGAAAAAACAGAGTCTGATGGTTTAGGTTTGAGTTCCAGCATGTTTTTCAGATTATTTGCTCTTTGATAGGCAAACAATGGAGTGCAGTTGAAAATGCCTAGAACATCTGGTTCGAGTTGTACCATTTGCCAGTTGCGTAAAATGATGTTTTTGATCGTTGGACTTCTTGAAGAATATTTGGACACAAATACTGGTCTTTCAGTTTTGCGCAGGCCCATGTTGGGAGTTAGAAGATCTTTTCTGTCTTTAAGCATGACGCGTTCACGGCATCAAACAGGGTGGCTTCAGGATATTTTCTCTCCCTATATTTTTGCAAAATGTTCTTTTCGGTATGTGAGTATTCTTCCGGTTCAGAACAAATCCTTTTGGCCCTAAGTAACTGGGAAAAGGGTAAATGTTTTTTCAAAGGGGAAGGATGACAACTGGTATACAAAAGAGCATTGTTCCGATCAGTTGTTTTCACGAACAGTGAAGTTTTTAAACTGGCATTCTCCAAGGTAACTAGAATGTCCAGGAAGGGTAGACATTTGGTGTCTGCGTTGTGGGTGAATCGGATGTGATCATAGACTTGGTTAATGTAGGAAATGAATTCTATAATCTCTGCTGAAGGCCCGGCCCAAATTAAAAAATTTTATCTCCAGTATGTTTCAATTTTACTGCGCCACTGGACATTTTCCAAAATGTTGTCAATTTCCAATCGATGCATGAACAAATTCGCGTAGCTAGGAGCTGCACAATTGCCCATTGAAGTGCCCACTAGTTGCAGGTAGAACTCGTTATTCCAGCTAAAGTAGCTGTGATATAACATAAATTGCATGAGCTCGAGTAGTAGCACTTTTAGATCATCATTCATGGAGTTTAGGAGTAGAAAGGATTCCAAAGTTTCAATGCCCCTGTTGTGTGGTATTGAAGTGCACACACATCGATGGTAACCAGGGTATATTGGGTGTTTGGATTTAATGTCACTTTATTCAGTTGGTTCAAGAAATCAGTTGAGTCACGTATGTATGTAGACATGCCCCTCACGATGGGTGGGAGGTACATGTCGACGAACTTTCCTGTGGGTTCGTGGATGGAATTCTTTGTAGACGCAATGGGTCTGAATGGCGGTTGGTGTAAGTTTTTATGAATTTTAGGAAGCATATGGATGCTGGGGCATTTAGGGTGAGGATGAATCAAGTATTTCAGGTCTTTTTGTGTGATGGTCCCCATTTCCATGGCTTTTTCCAAAATGGTTCTCAGGATCTTAGAAAAAGTTTCAGTGGGGTCAGAAGCCAGTTTCATATAAAGTTCCCTGTCATTCACATGAGTGGTTACGTTTATTTGGTAGAACTCCTGATCCAACACGACTAAGGCTCCCCCTTTATCAGTTTTACAGCAGGTGATTTTCTTGTTGTGAGTGATTTCCCTGAGTGTTCTGTAGTCTCTTGTGTTGAAGTTGTTGACCTTAGGAGGAGATTTTTTGAAACTTTCTTTCAAAGCTTTAAGAGTGATGGTTTCATAGGAATCCAAAATCTTATGACTCACAGGAGCCATGAAGGAACTCTTACTTCTTAAGTCTTCACAAGTATGTTGTACTGGAGGACCAGTGGAAGGGTTCACATTAGTGAAGAAATGGCATAGTCGTAGATTACGCATGAATTTGAATAAACAAATTTCCATCTCAAGTTCGTTGGTGTGGTAAGTGGGGACAAAGGATATACCTTTTTGTAAACATTCATCTGGTTGGTAGACATACGTGTTTGTGAAATGTTTATGACTAGGTTCCTTTGCTCCTGGTTGCCTGAGCTATGGACGTTGTTGCTGCTGCAACTGCGGTTTCTGCCCCTCCTGGTTCTACGGTAACGACTGGGCCTTTCTCTAAAAAAGGAACACCAGAAGTTGTAGGGATGTTCTGAATGCTGCTTTCACCCCCTTTGTCCTGGGGGGTCGTTCTTTGAGGCCTGCCTTGTGCTTGGCCACGTCTTTGAGTAGTTGATCCATCAGAGGAACTTTCATCAGATGACGGATTGGTGAATGTTCTTTGTTGTCTCCATTGGACGTAGACCTCCGCCCAACTGTAGACTTCCCCCAGTTTGTAATCCATGGTGTCTCTTTTATATTTTCTGATTTTCCTGTCATTGATTTCTTTCAACTGCACTCCATTGTTTGCCTATCAAAGAGCAAATAATCTGAAAAACATGTTGGAACTCAAACCTATACCATCAGACTCTGTTTTTTCTGGCACCAAACCATGCCACAACTGCAGTCACTGCAATAATATAATCAGAGGCAACTCCACAAACCATCCTTTATCTGGCAAACAAATCAAACTTAAAACCAATGCCACCTGTGACTCCATGAACTTGGTGTACCTGCTGAAGTGCCCTTGTGGCTTACCCGATGTGGGAAAGACTGAAAGGAAACTCAAAGTTCGTCTAACGGAAAACAAAAGTACTATAAGGAACAAGAATCTGAAATCTCCTTTAGCCGCTCATTTTATCTCTGCCCAGCATAACATCAGCCAACTAAGGTTCCTTGTACTAGAGGTTGTCCCAATGAGATCGAGCGTTGATAATCTCAAGAGAATATTACAACGTGAACTTTTCTGGATCAAATTGTTGGATTCTTGTCAACCAAAAGGACTCAATGAACGGATTGAATATAGTTGCTTCCTCTAATAACATGCGTTAGCTTTCTGTTTACCATACCTACTTTTTCCTGTTGACACTTTATGTTTTCTCTCACCTAAAATTATTTGTTTTCCCTCATTACTCCTGTCTTTTTACATCCCTACTCCACTGGTTCCTGTCTTTTCTTCCCTGTTAAATGGTTTTATTTTCCTTCATCTATGCTATTTTCTTCAACATTTTTACTGTTTCTGTCTTTTTATCATATTCCTCCCCTCGCATTCTTTGGGAAATATTGAATTGATTATTGCTCAGTGTTAACCCTGAATTATGAAAATTATCATTTTTCTATGTACTGCTCATTATTTTCCGAAACTTTCCGTATCCAACATGGCCGACACCGGCTGGATCTCATTCATTCTCGCACTCTAATATTGAACATTTTTGTTTGCTTTGGTAACCTTGCTCTCAATTGCTATGTTTTTGGGTTACATTATATGGAACCCTCGGGTCGTTTTCACAACAGTTTTTTCCGCTCCGACACTACTCGCGAGAACTTTGTTTATAGTCCTTCTTTCATGTCACTAGCTTCACTTGGTCTGTTATCTATGTTCTTGCGTAAACCTCTTCCGCACTCCGGCACTCCATGCTACTGAGTCGGTAACCATCACAGAACGCTGCACCCAGGGCGTTTTGGGTAAGAGCAATTCACTTGAATGTCGGTTCCAATTACACACTGTTGTATAAGGTATGCGCACCAACCGGGTGTTTTCTTTGGGGTGTCCGATCGTTTTTTTTTTACTTTCTTGTTTGTGTCACGGAGATATTTTTCCTGTGTTACTAGTCCGTCTCCCACCTCACCTCGATGTCTCCTCATGTTGTATACGAACGCACAGCACAATTTTCCCACTTGCACCCCGTTATTGTTCCTTGCCACCTATCATCCGCGACTTTTATTTTCTAGTCACTTTATTTTTAAGTCACTTTTTTTCGGATGTTGAGGGTATAGTCCCCTTCCTAAAACAGTGTCTATTTCCTTCACAGATAAACCCTATTCCCCTGATGAAGGGACTTTTGTCCCGAAAAGCATAGGGACATTGGCACTCTAAAACGTTTGTGATGGATAACGAACTGAACTTTATCATTTAGTCTATATGAGCATAAATATATGACTTCTTGGATTAAAATCATGATGAACTAATTGGATTCTTGAATTCGAGCATTATTTTGAAGAAATTGAGGTAGTCACCTCCACAGGAGCACCCACAGGATTCAGTGTGGGAATAGTAAATCTTACCCATCCGAAGTCCAGTCCTTTCCCAACTGTTGTTTAAACTGGAGTGGGAATAGTAAATGTAAGCCTTCCAAAGTTCTACACCTCCCCTACTGTTGAGCTTACTGGAGTAGAAATACAAAATCTAACCTCTAAAAGTTTAACACTTTCCCTACTGTTGCCCTGTTTGGAGTGGGAATAGTAAATATAAACACTCCAAAGTCCAAAACTTTCCATACTGTTGGGCTGTTTGGACTAATCTGGGGAGGCCACTTCTGAGCCTCACCAGGGTCAGTCTAGGCTGGGGGTGCTGTCTGGGCTGTCACAAAGACAGAAGATAGGAGACCTGCACCAGGCAGACCCTTCCATGACACAAATAGAGTATGTCCCCCTTGATGGGGGACGTGCTCCTTCACCGGAAGTTCTGGCTTGCCAGTCCCTTGTTCAGCCACAAGGTACAGACCCTAGGCTGAGAGGGCAGTCTCAGGATACTACCCCTGAGAGAATGGGAGAAAGCGTCAAAGTAGAGTATCTATTGCCCTACACTCTAAGAACCTAACTGGTCAGAGAAACCTCTGGAGCAAACTGGGGACTCCTTGTTGGCCCAAAGACTGAAATTGAGGCCTGCTCCAGGACCCAGGTTGGAGACTCCTCCTGGCAGTGGATGGCCAGAGGCTTGGCCTTAGAAACTGACATCTGTCAGTGGCCTCAGTTGCTTGTGGTCCCTTTGGGCAGAGTCTTCCCTGGGTTGGGGATAGAAGTCTGATCCAATGGACAGAATGGGCCACATCACCTTGTTGGCCATGGTGGTACTGTCTGTCTAATGGGACACACCTGTGAGCAAATTTAGGTTAGGAGTCGCACAGATGAGATCTACAGATTAAGGGAAGATTTTTCCCCTGGGCCTGCCCAGTGGCTCGGGAAGATGTTAACAGAGGAGACCACCTAGGTTCAGACGGACATAGAATTGACAAGTGTCATGGAGACAAGGCCACTTGTCCACTGCCTATCGCCTGAGCAGAGAAACCTATCAAGGTTTTGATTAGTCTACCTAATCATTTGGCTCAATGGTGCTCATGTTGGAAAGAGTCCTTTCTGCAGGGTCACACCAGATTTTTGTCTTTTGTTTGTGAACCTTTTTTGTAAGCATTTACAACTCTGAACACTTTACTCCTGCTGACATGGGGTAAAATGCTTTTGCTCTCCGTGTTAGACTTGATAAAATTGGTATAGACCCGATTGGACTATTTAATTTACTATAAGTACCAAGTATATGGTGCTACATGTATGCAAGGCCTATAAATGAAATGCTGCTAGTGGGCTGCAGCACCAATTGTGCCACCTACTAAAGTAGTTCCATAAAACATATATCAGTCCTGCCACTGAGCCTGTAGTGTAGTTTTAAACTGACATTTTGACCTGGCAAAATAAACTTTTGCCAGGCCTGTACCTACCTTTTTAACAAAAGTAGGTCACCCTTAAGGAAGGTCCTATAGGCTCATAGGGTAGGGTGCAGGGGATTTAAAATATAGGACACATGTGCCTAGGTTTTACATGTTCTGACAGTGAAAAAATCCCTAAAGTTTTTTTTCACTGTGGCAAGGCTATCTCTCCCATATACAAACACTGGCTTACCTTATTACACTTAATACATGAACACTTGAGTTTGGGAGCAGATAGAGAAACATGTCTTCCACTCTTTTGAATTGTAATTTAAAATCATTTTTAATACTTAAATCTGATTTTAAGTTAGTCTTCTGAAAATGCTACTTTTAGATAGTTAAAGACACACAAAAAAATCTATTGATTTAGACCCAGATATCTGTACTGGGGTGAATGTATGACATTGTTCTGCATTCCGTCCATCAATTGTTCTTCTTGCATTTGTCTCCCGAGTGGGACGGGTATGCTCAGACGGGTCCTGTACTCTCCATGCCACTGGAGTCAAGCTATCGTGAAACCTGTCCTAGGATGCTTGTTTCCAGTCCAGGCCAGTCCAGGGATGACTTGGCCTGGCAGTCCAGGCTGGACTGTTCCCATTGGGGGCAGGGTCAAGACTGATTTGCATATGGCTGGGTCCAAACTGGAATGGCATGGCCCGGACATTACTGCCCTTATGCAACTGGGATATGCCCTCCATAGGCTGGATAGACCACAAGGTAGAGGAGGGGGCTTAGCCGTTCTTCTTAAAAACTACTACCAATGTAGGGTTAGTCCGATCATGATATCCAATTGTGAGAGTATGTACTTCTCCTTGGATTTTGAACCCACCGCCACTTTCTCAGGTATTCTTATTTACCGCCCTCCTAACCAAATAGGAGATTTTCTTGATTCACTCCACTCAAAAGACGCTGAATTAGTGATTACCTGTCCCCATTTTTCACTATTAGGAGACGTTAACATCCATTTGGATGACCCTAGCAACACGACGGCCAGATCCCTTGTAGACGATCTGGCAGCCCTTCAAATCACACAGAAGGGCTTCCAACCCACTCATGAAAAAGGTCATCTCATAGACTGGGTATTCAGTAATGACCCAAGACTAGAGGTAGGTACACCTCTGCCCCTCGTCTGGACAGATCACTATTTGGTTCCGATACAATGGACACCAGTTATCTCAGCACCAACTGTCCCCCGCACTGTTCTGCAGGGGAGAGAATGGTCAAAAATTTCCATGGACCAGTGGACTGAATCCCTGTCCCTTGCTCCCCCCCAATTGGGAACAGACCCTACATCCCTTTATGACAATTACACCAATTGGTTGTGTACAGCTTTGGATTATGTCGCACCCCTAAGAGAGCTCAAAGAAAAAACGAAATCAAAAGACTCACCTTGGTACACCCCCCAACTCAAAGAGTTGAAAAGAGGTTGTAGGAAATTGGAACGAACTTGGAGGGTTTCCCGCAAAAAATCAGATAAACACAACCATCAAGAGGCAATTAAAAAATACAAAGCAGAAATTAGAACCTCAAAAGCTGTTTATTTTGAAAGCAAAATTATTAGTGCCTCGAATTCATCAAGTGAAATCTTCAAAATTGCAAAATTCCTCATGGATACCCCGACCATTCCCCCCGATCCCAATAAAACCCAACTACGGTGTGACAATCAGGCAGAATATTTTTACAACAAAATACAGAACATTATCTCCAACTTTGAACCAGCTACTGGGGCCGCTGATAACGGAACTACCCCATCATATTCTACGCCTCAGACACTGGATGAATTCCCTTTACTCAACGAGGATTCACTTGATATCCTAATGCGGAAGGTCAAATCTGGGTCACCCAGTGATCCTGCCCCCCCTATTATCTAACTAAGATTACAGACATCATTAGGCCTGTTATTCTTAAAATCCTAAACTCCTCTATCACCACAGGTATAGTTCCAACGGCGTGGAAATGTGCCCAAGTCAGAGCACTCTTAAAAAAAACCACCCTGGACCCAGATAACATGGCCAATTATCGTCCAATCTCACTTCTCCCCTGGGTCAGCAAATTGTTGGAGAAACATATCAATGCCTCCATTACTCAATACCTGGAAGATAATCTCCTGCTTCATGAGTCCCAAGCAGGTTTCCGCCCAAAGTTAGGAACGGAAGCGGCGCTTCTGACAGTAACTGAGATGGCAAGGAAACAGATGGATCAAGGCGGCACCGTAGCAATCATGTTGCTTGATCCTAGTGCCGCCTTCGACACCATCAATACCAGCAGTCTTCTCCACCGCCTATGCCAAATAGGAATCTCAGGGAAGGCCATACTTTGGCTGCAGTCTTTTCTGAAGAATCGCTCGTTTGAGGTAGTTGAGAGCAATGCCCATTCAAAAATCTGGCCCCTTGATCAAGGCGTACCACAGGGCTCGTCTTTGAGCCCTACCCTATTTAATGTGTATCTACAACCCCTCGCTGAAATTGTGCATTCGTTTGGCCTAGACATTGTAACCTACGCCGACGATACACAACTGGTTGTATCTATGAACCAGCCTAATACCTCCACCCCTAACCTCACCAAATGTCTAGTTGCAGTAAATCAGTGGATGACTTCCTCACACTTAAAGCTCAATGGTGAGAAAACTGAGCTTATGATCTTGGGCAACTCACTCACCCCTGGTCCCATGTTAGAATGGCCCCCTAGCTTGGGAAATCCGCCTCAACCTAAAACTCAAATAAAGAGTCTGGGTATGTGGCTGGATACAAAGCTAAACTTCAATCAACAAGCTACTGTCTTGTCCGCCACCTGCTTTGGCCTGATGCGGATGCTTAGGAAAGTGTTGCCACTATTACCCTTCCAAGCACGCAGAATCATGGTGCAAGCCATTATTCTATCTCGATTAGATTATGGAAACTCTCTATACTTGGGAGCTCCCATTTCCACCACAAGAAAACTCCAGGTCACCCAAAATGCAGCTGCTCGCCTCCTCTTAGGCCTGAGCCGGCGAGAATCTGCTACAGCAGCTTTGAAGGAACTGCACTGGCTGCCCATCAAGGCCAGAGTTTTGTTCAAATCTATGTGCATTATGCACAAGGCCATGTGGAGGACTGCCCCATCCATGATCTGTTCTCTGGCAACCCCTTACATTCCTTACAGATCCCTGAGATCTAGTTCAGCTTTCTTAGCCACTGTAAATAGAACCAAATGGACCAGATGGGGTGGGCGTTCCTTCTCTTGGAATGCCGCCAAGGCTTGGAATTCCCTGCCTGATACCCTTCGCGACGAATCTAACCTGCTGAAGTTCCGGAAACACCTGAAAACGCTCCTTTTTATCTAACTTGGCTCTCTGGCCCTCTCTTGACTCAGACAATATAGCGCTACGAGGCCTCCGGGTTGTTTGCGCTCAACAAAACACTATTAATAATAATAATAATAATGGTGAGCAAATAACCAATTGATTTAGGCCCAGATCTCTGTACATGGGTGAATGTATGCATTTTCTACATTCTGTCAATCAATTGTTCTTTTTGCACTTTTAGAAAGTTGGCATTTTTCTGCCTAAAACCAAATGTGTCTTTTTGTCATTATCCTGAGTCACTAAACTGCATGGTTCTCCTGTGGTGTGCTGTGCATTCCTCCTAGACAGGGATCAATAGGGCCTCGTGTGTGGGGTAGGGTGCCACCCTCCTGAACAGGATAGCCTAGGGATTAGGATTCAGCCAATCATGAGCTTCAAAAAGTAGTTTGAGGGTGTTGCCCAACCCGTTCCCAACTTCTGGAGTTGCCTTCTCTGTCACTGGCATATTCAGATGGAACCTTCCTGCCCTTTGTTACCCTAGACAGTTTGGAACCCAACATGGGGGAAAGGGCAGTTTAGGGGTTGACAAAGAGAGGAGCCTCTCCACAAACATACACAGGGAGGCACTGGGTGCAAAAGTGGCACCCTCAGAACCTCTCACAGACAACTCCTGGACCTGTAGATGATTCAAAAGAAGGACCACCTTGCTATTTCAAGAAAGAAGACTGGACCTGCTTGTCTTGAAGCCAGGATCCCCAGAAGTGACTGCAAGGGTCAGTTGGCTGAACTCCAGCTTGAACTAGAAGGACACAACAAGCTTCCAGAGGCCTTCCTTGCAACCGCCCAGGCAACCAGCACCAACTGAGCCTGCTTTAGCCTTGCTGCTGGCCTCTGCTGGGGAGATTCCTGATCTCCAAGAGGTGTCCCACCAGGTCCTGGACACTCCGTCAGCTTCAAAGTGTACTCTCCCTCCTTCAAAACTGCAACAACTGAACTACAGGTGAAAATCCAATAGTTTATGGTTCTTTGTGACTGAGAGTGCTTCAGCCATGGTCACCTGGGTCCCCCGTCAATGCAAATCTCTGATGGCGACCTGTTCTTCTTAACTACAGCGACTGCCCACATCTCCCACCAATGTGAAGCACCAGTGGAAACCTACTCTTCACGCTGACATTGGTCTCTTCATCACTCATGCCAATACAAAGCTCCCGCTGAGGCTCTTCATGTGTACTTGGAATCTGAGAAGGTAAACTCTTCATTGGGACATGAATCTGACTCATGCATCATCCCAGTTAGCCTGAATTTGTGACTTTGACCCAGTTCAGCATGCCAAATAACCACAAGTGGCTTTATGTGCTTTTTGGCTTTATTTTCATCTAAAAGTTAAAAAATTCATAACTTGGAGTTGTGCTATCATTTTATTTATTAACATTGATTCTATTGATCTAAATTGATTTTGGACACCAACATTATTGGGTGTAATTTTGCTACATCCTGTAAACCTAGGTGCAGAAACCCTGGGCCAAGCTTTACTGGTAAAATCAAAGGCACCAACGACAGGCCCCAAATTAACGTATTCAACTTCAAAGGGGAAGCATGATAACTTCTCCCACCCATGTCAGAACCTAGTCTCACCTCGGAGGTCCTTGCAACCACCCACCCACAGCTCTCTGACCCACACTGGATACTTTGATTCCATCTACTACCTGCTTCGAGATAAATGGAATTGAAAAAGGGCTTGTTGTTATTTGGCCTGGGACAGAAATTCACTTGTGGTTTAATAACCATTAGCACCAGGAGTGGATGTTATTTCCATTCCCGGCTGAATACCTTGGAATTACTTGAATGTGGTGATGAGATATCAGTCTGAATTGGAATTCCAGCCTATCGGTATTCGCTAACCTAATTCTGGGCTAGCCACGAGTGTCCTACTAGCCCAAGTACAAGATTATGGTAGGCCAGTGGTTCCCAATCTGTGTACCGCGGCCCCCCGGTGAGCCAATAAAACTAACCAGGTGTGCCACGAACAGATGTGCACAAAGCTCACAGTTTGGGAACCACCAACTGATACACAATAAGGGTAATACCAGGGATGGAGGACCGGATGCTGCAGACAGGGATTTGTAATCAGTGGCAGGTTTGCTTATTCTTGAAGTAATGCAGTTTTAAGGGTGCGGGGAAACTAGAGTTCAGGAGAAAGTCCAAAAATCCCTCACGTTCTGAGAGGGCACATTTCCCCTGCTCCCAGGGACCACTCAGCAAGGAGGGAGGACGCCTCGCATAACCCTTCTGCAAAAGAACTGAGAAGTGCCAGCGCTGCACACCTTGATTAGGAGTTCAGGCAGAGTCTTTCTGGGGAGGAGGATGGGGCCTGAGGGGGACACAGAAGGTCAGCAGGCAGGCAGGCGGGGCTGCCAGATTTAGGTCAGGGAGCCAGAGAGCAGAGTTGGTGGTGTCACTTAAGGAGGAAATAAAATGTCCTGGACATTCAAAGCAAAAGTAAACATTTGTTTTTTCACACAACGGCCCATTGATAAATAATGATTGACAGCGCTGGGGAGTCACCTCTGATGCAGCGCTGCAGGCACAAGCAGTCAGACAAAAACTCATGGCCACTGGCCGCGTTCTCAAATTTACACATATTATTGGAAACATATTTTTTCAATCGGTTAATGTGCCTGCTCCTAAGAGCTGTGCAGAGCGTATGGGTCATAGCCATTTTGGAAACACTAATCCTGGATTAGAATACAAATGGTGGGCATTTGCTTCCCTTATTTATGGCTTGAGCACAATCTTGTCTATGTCTGCTGCTGTTCGCCATTAACATGACATTTTCTAATTGTTTTATCCATGTCCTCCTTGCATGTACCAATCAGTGTGTGCTGCCCTCTGGGTGTAGGCCCCAACACCCACTCACTGATCTCCATTTCCCGACATGCCACTGACTATTTATACTTTGTCTTTGACTTCATCATTTTCTATTTTGCAAAGTTTAAACACAATGGGGTTGTGCAAGGACAGTGATTGCCTTTCAATTTACAGTCGAGTCCTGTGCACTCAGCCACCTCCAGCATTTTGCTCCCCATGTGCGCCACCTATTGTTTTGTACCAACCTTCTTGTTAGAGTTTGCACAATGTCACCCTAATATTCCATGAATTTTTGTGTCTTAGATATGTCACTGTCAGTTCTGGTGGCTCAATGAACTTAGCGTCCACTGTAGGGGCCTGAGTTTGGCTTCATGATCATAGGTTGAAATCCTGGTGGGGCAACTCAGCCTTTCATTCTCCTGAGGTCGATAAAATGAGTATCATTGAGTTAGGTGCCAATAAAGATCTGTTTTTTAGAGCCAAGAGGCCTACGGATAAACGTGCACTTTTCAAAAATACGTTATGCTTTGCATGTCCTGTTTGAACAAGCCAGTTTTGTGTGCCTCCCGGACTAGACTGACGCAAAACAAATGGGATGAAGAAGCATCATAAATTGAGATATTCATTTATTAATATAGTGCAGTTTACCTATTAATCATAATATAGTTTCCAGCATTGAAATCAGCCTCTCCAATCTGGCAACTGTTGATCTTGTGTTGGCCTTGCAGCAGGCAGCACTGTGCTCACATGAATATAGAAGTCGATCTTCGACTCTCCGAAGCTGACTGCTCTGTAGACTCAGTGGAAAGGATATATCAATGCTTATTATACAGTGTAGTAAACAGGACATGGTGGGACACTGATAGCAGAAAAGGAGCACAACAATAATCAAATCAGCAACACTTTAAATATTAAGGCAGCAGGGAGAAGCCTGCTCCAGATTCCAGGGCTGCCTGCGCACACCATAATGCTGCCAATGCGCATTCCAGATCTGCCACTACATATGAGAGGGCTTCCAGTCCACATTTCTGGGCTGGCAGTGCCAATCAGAAGGCTTTCAGAGCCAATACATGCCAAAGAGCCAGTGGTGAACATTTCAGGTCTTTCTGTGCATCCAAGGAATATAAGGGCTGCCTTGCCCTGCCTTCTGCATGATCCAAGTGCCTCTGTTTTGGTAAAGGGCAGCCATCTCATTCTACACATATCCATTACACTTTAACACCACACATTATGAATCACACAGTAGCTACACTCTTACACCTAGCGATCTTGCAAAAGGTGCCAATGAGAATAATTTATTTCGTCCCCCTCCTATCTCCCCCTCTATTTGGTTCGCAAGAGTGAGCCCCACATCTATGATTATAATACCTCAATCTGCTTTAACCCAATTATTTTCGAGTGAAAAATGGAAGTACTCCAGCGGCTGGACTTTTATCACCCCACCCGCAAAAAAAAGTAACATAAGGGGGAGCCGCGGCCAATGGCCAATAGGTCAAGGAAGCCGTGGGTCAAAACTAAAATTGGGAACCACTGTGATAGGCCAATAAATCCTGGTCTCCTTAATGCATTCATTTTTTTCTAAAAAAAGTTCTCCTTTTGAATACACTATAAAACACATTGCTGAACGCCTCTGCTCTGACTTGAGAAATGTTTAAAAAATAAATGTTCCTATGGATTGTGTTTATTTCCCCTGTTATTCATAGACTGCAATGTCGGCAGCCCTTGTGACATACACACAAAGCTACCTCTTCGGGAAATATATCCTCCTCTCACCCCCAAACTGAGTTGCTATCAATGATGAAATCCAGCTCAGTACAAAGATCTCAGTGCAGCAGGGCCAATAAAGAATCCAACTGTTTTGTAGAGTAGTAGTTTGAAAACATACACAGCCAGTCTGCGTTTCTCATATGTTCAGCTTCTAAATTCCCAGCATGTGGTACACGCTGTATCAATACATATTAACACATTACTAAAAAAGAAAAGTGATGCTGTGTGCAGTTTCCCAGTTGTCCTCATAACTTTAGGTTATTGCAAACCATAAAACTAAATTATAGAACAGAATAAAGGACTACAAACTGGCTGCGGAAAAGCCACTCGACTACTTTCATACCCGTTTATGTGGGGCCAGCAAAGAGGATTTGGTCCACCATGAATACATTTGTCTGGCACTTTTACAGGTTAAGTGAGAACTTTTAAGGACGCTTTAGCTATAGCGCCAAGACTTCCACGGGCATTAGTTACGCTTCATAAATTATTCAAATTCAAATCAGTTTCTGTGGACAAGCAATAATTCTGTTTTAACTCAACTGATACTATTTTAGCTTGTTGTTTTACTAAATTCTTACTAAGACCTGATTATAAACAGAATAAATCCTAATGTAAAAGCTTTGAGGACTGACTCAGGCTTGCACATCCTTTTTATAAGCCAGATTTATGATGTGTTTTATTTTATCCTCATTTGTATGCAATGATTTTAATTAGGCATAACAAATTATGACTGCAACTATCATAATAAAATCACTGCAATTTCCTTGTCAATAATCTACTTCATTAATATCAACAAATATAAGTATGTCCATAGAACCGTAGTGAGCCTTGCTGTATTGGATTGTTCGATAATCAGTCAACTGGGTTCAGTCGATATTATTTAAATCACAAGGGTGCCATGGATTTCAAATAGCTAAATCAGTAAACAAACAAATCTGAGTAAATAGTCACATAATCTCATCTGCTGTGCTTTAAGGTTTTTTTGATAATAATTGCTCCTAAATTCGAAAAACCTCTGAAATATGCCATGTCCTATCATTACAAAAGTATCAAAATGTTTTAATATAATGATTTACAGTAGCCAAATTATCTGTTTTGGTTCAGTTTCAGAGTGATGTGTGTTGGCAGTTATGAATGGACTGACGTCAATGTGGCTAAATCATGGCTGATTTGCATATTCTTGATCTATTTATGTAGTGACACAGTGAGCCAAAAAGTGGAATGGATAGGAATGCTGCCCAGAGTAATTACCAGTGACTAAAATTCATTCAAGCCATCCACCCATCACTTTTTTGTTTTTCTCAATGAGATGCCCACCCATGGTTTCAAGTTCTCACGGTGCCATAGACTCAAACTGCACAACCCTGAAGAGGCACAGCAAGCTTAATCTGGGGCTGGTTTTGTAAACTTTTGTTCCCTTTTGTTTAGTAGGTGTCCTCGTAGAATGTGCTAGACTGCTTCTAATTGGAACAGACTCAAGTCTCACATGCAGAGGGTTCATTCTTGTCTGCAGTGACACAGCTGATAAAAATAAGATGGAGTGGAATGCAGCCGGGGGTAATTGCAAGTGGCAGAGATGATTTTCAAGCGTTCCATCTATTATTGTTTTTGCTTTTTCTAATTTTGTATTATTTTTAATAGTTATCAACTTTCATCATCAATGTTTAAATGTATTTTAGAATAATGACCAGCATTAAATGGCAGTGCAAGGAATAAGAAAAAAAATAATAATTGCGGGAGCTATCCTCCCCCCTTTCTTTGCAAACATGTCATAAAGGAAAAATGGTCGGTAGTTGTGAAACCGGACATTCCCCTTCTCTAAAGAATGATGAACATTTCCATGAACTTCAAACAATGCCCTCTTATAGGGAAGAGTCCCTGTAATCCACCAGAAAGTATCTTAGATCTTTGACAGGTTTTTGCTGCTGGGAAGCTCTGCCTTAAAAACAACCATGTTTCAACTGGTCGTTCCCAAAACATGCAAAAATATTTTTTTAATTTGCCAAAATATGGCTGTCCTTGATACAAGACAAGGCCTATTCCACATATTTTATGTATTATTTGACTTTGAGACTTACATACTTCACAGTCACTATTTTTACATAGCCACATACTTTAGATTTCCTTCCAGTTCAGCGTATATTGGTGCATGGCCAAACAAATCTAAGTTTCAGAAAGTGGCATCGATACTCATGACCAGCCAAATTTCAACCCCAAGCACTGGGATTAATCAAGATAAACTCTACCACAGTTGATAAAATCACTTCTAAGTGAGCTACCATCAGTTTCTTTTAGGACCAACTACAGGCCAATACAACTGCATTTTTGAAACAATATAACGTGTCTGACTGTTGTCTAGTAATTATTGGATTAAAAGAAAATGCCACTAAAAATTACCAAAGGGTTTTGAGACACATTGTTGAAAAAACTTAGATATGCTACCAGACAGAATTACAGCATGGAAATAACTGACACCCATACTGGTAGTATGCACTATTGGATAATTTGGCTTTAGAATATGTCCTTTGGGTGGATCTACTCGAGAACATGCTCATGCCTGTATTACCCCAGCACTCTTTAGAAGTTCCCTTATAGGAAATGAGCTCATACATTCAGCTTGCTGAAGAAGCATTCTTCCATATATTTTTTAATCACGGTATTATGAGTAAGTATATGGAAATAAATATGACATAGAGGATTAAGGATGACTGTAATCACACCAGGAAACTAAACATGTTATCACTATCTGAAATGTTGCATGTTTAATTCCAGAAACAAAATGGTGTCCACTTTTGTACAACTAAGGGCCCCGTTACGATGTCGGTCAGAAAGCATTCCGAACAACTCCGTTTCTGAAAGGTTTCTGACGACTCGGGTTTGGGGAGCCCGACTGACTGATTACGATGTTTTCCAACACTGTTCGCTCGAACTCCAATTGACTTCAATGCAAGCCTATGCTCCGACTGACAACACAGGCTCCCATTGAAGAAAGGGGTGGTTGCGTAAAACCTTGCAACCTGTAGCGGGCACCTCATGGAGCTTGCCACACTGTGCATGGTTGGAAAGGGGGGTCCCTTGTGTACCCCACCGTCCCCAACTGGAGTCCTACGGATGAAGGGGGGCATGCTAAGAGCCCCCAAATTAAGTTTCCGACAGCCGATCCGTGTCAGACAGACAGATTCGAAAAGTCTGTCTGAATCAGACATAGTAATCGCTTGGTCGGAAACACGGTCCATAGAGACGTACAAGTTGGCTCTGACCCACTAGGAGTCTCCAAATGCCGTTCGGGCACGAGTCTGAACCGAGTTAGACAATCCAAACGGTTTCCAACCATCTTAATCGGTCAGTTTGAAATGGAAACAAGGCTTACGATACGGATTTGGACAAATTGAATGCAGTTCGGAGACTTTCCGATCAACGTCGTAATCGGACCCTAAACATTTTGTGGGTATACTTGATGTTTCCAATCTCTGGCACATGGGTACTCGCAAACATTTTCCCAAGGGCTACAAAGTTTGGTCTCTGTTGTGACAGAGGGCCACATTGATGTCAGCAGGGTGGTGGTGAGGGTTTGGGGGGAATTAGCAGTAAGGTAGGTGTAGGGGAAGCAAAGCACATATATCTAGTGTCTGAATTGCACAAAGTGAAACCAAAAATGTGAGCTTCTAAATTGTGTGATCCTAGGCAATTATTTTATTTCACTTTCCCTCCTTTTACATTATCACATATGAGGATATGTAAATACATGACTTCAGGATGTGTTCTGTACAAAATGTTCTCCTGTGTTTGGTTTAATAAACCATATAGTTGTTCATGTATAGTATAAACGCAGGGTACCCAAGTCGTACACATGACAACTGACTTGCCACTTAGTTCACTATTGGCATTGGTGTGAGGGTAGAGAGGGGAAGGGGGAGAGAATGAAAGTTTCTAAATTCATGTTTGAAAACTATCCCTGTAAAAAAATACTTCTCGATGCACTGATCTAATCTGATGGTGAAACAGTTCTATTAATGATATACACTTTTTAAATTTTGAACAGACTCTATAATATTTTTACACTTTTGCAGCAAGATCTTTAAAAATAAAGGTGTTTCTAAATTTAAGCTGTGCAGAACACTGTAGTTAATTCCCTTCTGTAACTTAAATCAACCTTTTGATTAAAAGCATGTCTTTTTATTTAACATCTTTTTAATGAGTCCAGTCGAGTGCTGCTGTTGACCAGGGGCCTGCATATCTAGATCAGGAGGGCAGCATATGGCTCCCGGGCTGTACTTTGAGAATCACTGCCCTAGCCTCTTATGGTTGGTCTCTAGCTAAACCACAGTTCATGTTGATCATGTGTTAATTACTTTACTAGAGCATATAGATTTAGTGAGCATTAGCCAGCTTCTCAAGAAGCCCATGTTGTCAGTTTTTATTGTAACTTTTATTAGCATAGTAGACCTTCTTAAAATAAACCTTAAAGTAACAGAAGCTTCAAAATGAGGCAAACACCATTATTTGACAAAAGACATGAGCACATAACAAAAACCTAAAATTATTGACTATGCAGAGAGTAAAACTGAAGGCTCTATACACCTTACCTAAAGATCTCTGGGACAGCAGCTCAGCAGCTTCAAACACCGACAAACCAGCACCTCAGTACACTTGTGGCCAGTACCTACGGGGCTCATTATGATGGTGGTCGGATTTTTGTCCGACCGCCCTCATATCGGGAATGAGACCACCCGACTTACTGTCAGCGGTCCCGCCATGGGAATTTCAATGCAACCACCTTCAAGGGGGATGCAAAGTGTATTTTTTTGTATTGTGTGCTGTGGGCTGCAGCACATGCCTCAGTGCAAAAAATACACATGTTGCATATGCATGCACTATGTTACAGGCACCATGCGGTGCCTGCCACATGGTGCAAGGATATTTAGGGGGCACCGTAATGGCCCACCAGGTCACATGTCTGAGGGCCAGTGGGAAAGGGGGGCCACTACAGCAACCCAATGTCCCTTTCCTCATGCCTTTTCATGGCTGGTAAACCACCACCATTGTAGGGATTGCGGTTCCCTCCAACGATCCCTGGTGGTTGGTCTCTCTGACCGCCAACCATCTGCCCACCATCAAAATGCAGCTTGTGGTGCGGCAGGGTCTGATTGGGGTGGGACCGCCACCAACAGGCCGACGGTGGCGGTCCCACCGCCGTTGTAATGATGCCCTAAGTTCCAGTCAAAATTACTTCAAGTGCACAGCAATGTTTTCAAAGAATTTTTTTAACATGTATTTCATTTTCATTTGGATTTTTTGTTAAATGATCTGTACCGTTTTACAGCTAACTTACAGTACATTTCAAAGTATAGTTAATAGGTGGGTACTAACTGCTGTTGGAAACAGAAATCCTTAGGTGTAGCAGGCTATTGTTTGCAAAAGATTCAATAAGAGCATTCTACTTTGACACCATCAGCTGCATTGCTGACAGAAGAACTGGGGAGCACAGATCCGAACGACCAAGTACGTTGTGAAAATCATGTACGCGTTGACTGCATCATTTCTGGACCCGAACCCCTTCGTACATCTCATTCGTATACAAATTGTGCAGCGGGATGGAGCTGAACTCCAACAGAGCGAGTACGATGGACGATTCGGACAGCCGCTTCACCTCGGTCTCTGCCAGACGAAACAGCTGTCAGAAGCATACTTCGGGGGCTGTAGCTTCACCCAGGGCCCTCCAAATCTGTCACTTGGGTATGCCCATGGGTCCCACGGATCCAGGTATGCACAGTGTAGCGGGCACCATGGGGTGCCCGTCGCAGGGTGTACTCTTTTCCCCACCCACCCTTTTTCTATTATGGGAGCCTGTGTATGCGTCTGTACACAGGCTCCCATAGAGTTCAATGGGAGTCCGAGCAAACTGAGTCCGTAAGCATAATGTAGCATCACAGTCGCTCGTTCGGACTCCAAGGGCATGTTTCACTCGGAAAGCCCCCCAGATGTGAGTCGTATGAAGGGCTTTCCTAGTGAGATTGTAATCTGGACCTTAAAAATGAGCTCGGGTGTGTAATGCAACATAAAGTCAGTATTATGTTGTTGCAGTTTTAGATTGATGGAAGCAACTGCTCGATCTAAAATTTCTAGTGCCTTCTGCACTTCTACTGCAGGGATATTAGTATTCAGAAGCCAACTTAATTTAGCAGATTTCGGCAAATTGTCATTGTGAGCTGATGCAATGAGTTTCTGATATAATGCAGAAATGGCACCCCTACCAGACTGTGTGCTCTGAACGTCAGAACACATCACCAAGCTAGCACTCTGTTAACTGTTTTCAAGAATGTTCCAAAAAGTTATTCAACAATTGTATTCTGTATTCATCATCACTTGTTTATTATAAATTCATTGACTATTTACGTTATAGTCTTTTCATTATTTTTCTTCATTCATTTGTAGTTCAAATTTGAAGTAGTTAGAGTCAAAGTCTTGTAAAGGGTAAATCCTATAAAAGGTCCACAAGCTAATTGGTAGGCCAGAGAAGATAATCCGGCTTCCAGCCCATTTGCAAGCCCGGCATCCGCCAAGCAAATGCAGCCCAAATATAAAGCTTGAAGTCTGGAAGCCTAAAGCCCCCTTGCATGTTTATAACCCCATATAAAACTACCTCTAGCACTTTCCAAACTCTTTAAAAAAAATTATGACTAAAAGGGGAATTGAGCAAAAAAGGTAGAGGAACATAGGCAAGATATAAATTTGCATTATATCACACCTGCCTATGATACTAAGGGGGAGCCGATGCCAGCTGCGTAATTTGATCGTGACAGATTTGAGAAGTGGTTCATAATTCAGGGCAATTAGATCCTCTACCCGGCTGCTAAGACAGATACCAAGATATATGGCCTTGTCTGTAATCCTCAGAGATGCTGGTTTTTATACAAATTCTGTAATAGAGAGATAAAGTGAATGGCAGGTCCTAATGATGACATTGTCCCCCAGAGTGCCTCCCAGGCTTCCCTGTCAAAAGCCTTCTCGGCACCTAGCATGGCCAAACCTTTCTGTGATTTTACTTAGCCGGATACATCGAAGGCTGCTATGGCAGTATTGATATGAGACGCAGTGTCTCTCCTAGGGACAAACCTATGTTGTCGTGCGGAAACTAGAAGATGTGTATTAGGGGCCAAGCACATAGCCAAGATTTTAGAAAATATTTTGGCGTCTGAGTTAATACAAGAAATAGGATGATAGGAACCTCTGTCGTCAAGAGGTTTTTGTTTCTTAGGAAACACAATGATGTTAGTCAAACTCTAGGAACCTGAAGCTTGCCCTCCGCTAGTAATGTAAGTGGTTAATTCATAAACTCTGGTACCAAAATATCCCCAAAAACGTTGTTGAATTTGATTGGAATGGTATCCTCACCTGCAGCCTTTCCCGAGGGCAGGGCCTTGATTGCACCCTCCACCTCAGCTGACAATATGTTTCCTTGTAACATCGCTGATTCATCGGCCTCAAGTTTTGGGAGGTGACTCTCTTGTGGATAATCCTGAAGCCTGTTTTTATTTGAAACTGACTCACCGTAGAGGTTAGCATACAATGCTCAAAATTGTTTGACAATGTCCTGAGGCTGAGTGTAGAGCGAACCGCCTTCCCCCTTTATTGATGTAATATTTTCTTTAGTCTTTCCGTCTGATATCTGTGCTTTCAAGAGCCGACCAACCCTCTTCCAATGTTATTACTGCATTGCCTTATGTTTACAAAAATTAGCATCTATTTTCTCCATAAGCCTTCTATTTAACATAAACTGCTTTTCTAGGAGCTGTATATAGATTGTCTGTTCTGCTGTGTCCCTGTCCATAATTGCCTGTGCTTGCTGCTGTTCTAAATCTAGATAATATTGTATTTTCCATCTCTTGGGATGAGCGCCAACTCTGAGCCAAAATAAACTGCATAGTCGTCCCTCTGATTAAGTCTTTCATACAATATCAGACTACCTGGGCAGAGGCGGTACCCTTGTTATTTTTTACATACTCACCCAATGCTGCTCTGAGATGAGTACGGTCCTTGAGATTGTGGAGTATATGTAGAGGAAATGAGAAAGACCAACAGTCACCCATTATACTTTGCTGCTTCCCTAGAGTTAGCACCAGGGGTTTATGATCAGATGTTACTTTAGGGCAAATTTCGATGAGTACATTTTCCCAGAGGGATCTCTTGGCAAAAATCATATTGATTTGTGAATATTGTTTGTGTGGATTTGAATAAAATTTGAACCCATGGTGAGGCAGGGCAGAGCGTCCTCCAGACATCATTGAGTTGATGAATATACATAAGCTCGAGGATAGCTGCTCTCCGCATTCTACCTTGTGTTCTTCTATTTATAGTGTCAATCTTCTGATCAATAATACAATGAAAATCCCCCATTACTAACAAATCCCTGTCCCACCCCGATAATCTAGTACGCAGATAGTAAACAATTTCTGGGCTGTCAGCATTGGGACAGTAAACTAGACAAACAGTATATATGTGCCCAGGGATCAACAACTGTACTATTGCCTGTCTCCCCTTAGAATCTGCCTGTACCGTGTCGTGCAGATTCTTGGACTTCAACAAGGCAACCTCACGTATCGAAACTGTCTGAAAGGTACAGACTAAGACATCAAACCCTAACTGGTTTAGCAAGGGCATGTCTTTATAGGCCAAGTGAGTTTCGGTTAGGCCAAGTATCTGTGACTTAAAGGCCAAAAGTTCCTCGTGTACAAGTCGCTGCTTCCTTGCTTGGTTTAATCCTGCAACGTTCCAACACATAAACTTTAAATGAGACATAGCATAATCTTCCTTCTGCAACCCCCCACCCTTTGCTCTGTCCTTCTGCCAAGTCTCGTCTAAATATGAAATTCCGACTATTCTCAGGCTATTTAATCCCCCCCACCAACCTCCCCAAATATACCGGTAAAGTGACATAGTGCTAACCTCTACTAATGGCAACCACATGCCCAACCCAGCAAAACCAACCCCCTGTACCAACAGAAAGGAATCATCCCCTTCCCCTGCTGTCGTTGACTGACAGCATGTAGAGAGCTACTGCCCGGGCTCCCTGCCTCCCCATCCCCCCCAACCCCGTGCCCCTTCTCACCCCAAACTCCCAGTTAAACCCCCACTATGTAAGAGAAGAAATATTAATTAGAAGTCGATGAAAGTCAATAGAATCCGCGAAGATGTCTCAACTAAGCTCATCTTAATTGTTGATGCTCCACTTCGGGATGTGTATAACCCATTCCCAACCCTAAGTTGGCCCGAGAGTCTCCCATCGGGTATAGCCTTGTTTTACATCCATCACTGTGTAGAAAAAGTATGCCCACCCACCTTTAAGTATTTTCAGTCAGGCTGAATCCTGCAAAAATACTTGTCTACATACTGTTTTAAACGTATCTATCACTGGCGGAGCCGCCACCGCTGATCCATTGTGGCCTTACAGAGATCCAACCTGCAGAACATAGGCAATGAACCCAGTTTGATAGTTGTAGAGGGACAGACTTTAAGATATAGCGCTTGTCGGAGCAGAAAATTGCCTATGAAAACCAATAATCTCACAAATAATGTGTAATCTCATGTTTTTTTCTTATCCCCTATGTCTGATGTAAATATGGAACCTGTAACTAACTGACCCTCATGTAAAGTGCTATGATACCTCCGGGTCTAGCCAGTGCTATATAAAACTTTGCAAATAAATAAATAAATATTGGACGAGGATGCGATGATCTAGCCTGGAGCTGTTGTGGGGTGAAAGGAGGTAGTCAAAGCCTGCTGGATCTGTGAGTCCATATCCCAGTCAGCCAGATCAGGAAATGACTGCTGGAATAAACTGATTATATAGGCCCTGGGGTCCGAGCCTTCCCTTCCTTCAGGAATACCAAAAACCCTCAAATTGTTCCGCCGCAGCTGATTTTCCATATCCTCAACCTTTGCCCTTAAGGCCTTTATCTGAGCCTCTTGGTTTTTAACAAATCCTGCAGTATAGGTGCTAGATTCTTTCACAGTCGCAACCCGCTGCTGCAGATTGGCGATGTCTGTTGAGAGTGAGGCAACCTTGGCAGTGACATCCATTAGTGCCTGTTTGATATCTCAGCTGTAAGCACTATCTTGGAGATAGTATTCTTGAGCCTCCACTCTTTGGGTAGTTAACGCCTCCAGGTTTTTGGTTAAAGAAGGTTCCTCAGAATTATCGGGTCTTGGATTGTGAGCTGGCGGCCCTGCCATACAGTCCGAATGATCTACTTATAATAAGATTGGAGATGAAGATACATGGCGGGGTGAATTGAGGGTCCCTCCTGAAATGCCTTCTGATTGAGCAAGGCTGGGACTAACAATCTCATAATTGAATTGGGAGAGTTTAGGCATCTCCCCTCCCTCATGGGAGCCAGCCGAGGTATATGTTCAGCCAGGATTAGACAGTGTGGAAACTATGGCTTTAACCTCGCTCTTAGATGCCACCCATCTACGTAAGGGGCTAGCGGTGCAGCCGTCCTTAGTTCAGATTAGGGCCTAGTTTTTAGATCGCTCCTCAGTGAAAGTGAGAGCAGATTTGGAGCTTTTCTGTCATCTCCCTCCTTTGCCCCCTCCTTTATCCTCTGTGGCTCCTTTAAGTCCTTTTCCTCTTGAGCATCTATCACCTGCCGGGGAGCTACCTAGTATTGTATTGGTATTGCACCGGCAGGCTCATTTAAATCCATATGTTGATCTATTCGTTCCAGTTGAGATTCATCAGGTTTTGGAGCAATCTGAGAGGCAACCAATACCCCAGGTTGTGCCCCCAGTGATTCTGTCTCAGAAATTGTAGAAGGTTCAGTCACTTTTAGATTGAATAAACTCTGAGACTCAGAGAGGGCTGGTATGTCTGCTACATGGTTAAAGTCAACACCGTCAGGGCGTTTATACCGTATTGTGTCACTAAACCTGTACTACTTGGACCAGTTTGTAAGCATGTAGTTGTTGTAAGTACAGCACTAGGTAGCAAGGAGGCACCAGAAGTAGCAGTCAGTGGGTTAGAACTTGCTGCCATCTTGGGCGCAAAATGCCCCAAATCTTGTACACCGGTGCAGTTTGAGGGAGGGCGGAATCCCCAGGTGTGCCTCTGGTCCTTACATTTGGAATGTGGGGTAACATCACTGATAGCTGGACTGGTCAGGGGACCGATCCTGGAGCTCCAGTTCTCCTGTGCTGCTGCTGCATTCAATGCCTCAACCAGCTCATCTCCCAGAGTGGAATTCTCAATCCTGATGGACTGAAGTAGCCCACCAGCTTTCCCTGAGCTTAGCAGCTGAAGGATTGGTCTGCCCAGTTGAGAGTCAGAGACTGCCTTGGGTATGGTATGTTTCCTGATCCCCCTGTGAGGTCAGCGATGCTTAGCAAAACTGCTGAGGGAGCATCTCTGCCTGCCACCGCTGCTGCGAGTTCACCAACTCAGCCGCGTCCCTTCTGCATTGTTGGCCGTTAAGGAGCCATGCTTTGTCCAGGTGCGGCCAGACTGAGACCAGACGTATGGCCTTCCTTGAAGCTGCAGAAGCTGCGGTAGGCAGGTGGTGCCGCGGGACCCCACCTCGCTGACCTGCTGAGATGGATGAGACTACGGACTGGGGCAAAGCATAGTTGGAAAATCTTCACTCCAAATGCAGGTAGGAGTGATATTCAGTCAGGCACTGTCTGCTCGGGGGCTGTTTAAATTAATTGCTCGTCATTCATACATGAGGGGAGGAGGTACTGAGGGCCAGAGGTCGGAGTCTGGAGAGCCAGCTGGAGATGATTTGGACAGTGCTCACCCTGGCAAAATCAATCCGCCATCTTCCTTTCTTCCCGCATTGTTAAAGCAAGCTTGCATTTCCAAAATAGTTGGGTGCTTCCTACTGCAAGTTACTGTCAGTGCATCTTTTCAGTTCGAAAATCCAGTCAGACAGAATCCGGAGAGAGGATTCAGGGATGGTCATCTCGCTAGTTGCAATGCATGCTTGAAAAGGCCTCTGAAACAACAAAGAACAGGTCAAGAAGAGATAGAGATAGGGTGACCATCTGTGGGCAACATCCATCCTTCTTTAAACATAACCAATTCTAATACGAAAATAAATGTTTTCAAATTCTGAACGCTGCACTGGCAACTTTTGGAAGCCTTTAACTTTACATATATGTTTTAACTTTCATGAAGGGTATGGCTGCACTCCTGTTTATAATGCTCTTAAATATTTCATTACCTAAAATAAAAAATAAAGAAAAGGGGTACCTGTCTGCTTAAAGCCTGAGGACACAGAGAGGGTAGCAGGCGCCACCACTGCGCACAATTATGCATCCCAAAAACTGGAATACAACCAGGGTATGCCAACTACCGGCACTATTGCAATGCTGAAACTTCACTTTATTGATGTCCTGGTGGCACAATGTGCCACTAACATATTTATAAGGCCACGTAAAGCCACATTACATGGCTTTTCATGGCCTTATAAATATGTGCCTCTTCCATGCAGAAAACTGCGCAAAAGGGGCGTTTCATGGGTGTTGCTGAGGGCATTCCCAGAAACATCCATGGCTTGTTGACACTGCCCCAGATTTATGAGAGCACTAAAAACTTACGGAGGCATACGATAGGCACAACGAGGAGAAATATCTTCATTTCTCCCCTTTTTTCCTCTTACTATATGTGCTGCAGAATGCAGCACACATAGAAAGACCAAAAAGCCTCTTCTAATTGTTTTTGTGCAGGAAGGTTTTCCTACCTTCACAAAAATATTCATCCCCACAACGTAGGCACCCTTGCACCATGGTGCAAAGGCACTTGCATTGGTGCATGGCATCCCATTGTGCGCCGGCATGGGGGAAAAGGACAGGAATATGCTGTATCTAATAGATACAGCACATTCCTGCCCTTTTCTTTTGCCATAGGGCAGTTGTAATGTATGAGTTGTGTGTCATACACCGCGTGATGTTTCACGCGGCGTATGACCGTACTGTTTTCGAGCCACGGCTCGTGGATTTACTTGAGCCACTGCTCGTGAATAAACATGTTGCTTTTTAAAATGTAATGTTACCCGTGCATGGACGCTTGATCTTCGGTTGGCCATTGTCACCGTTGGCTTGCCTCTGATCGGACGCTCCGTATTCGGGTGGAGTTTTCTACAGGAATAAACATTATCGTAAAAGCTACTAAAGTCTACTGAATCCTTTTTTCCCATTTTGGCGATGATTGGGGAACAAAAACTCCACCCTTACCCATGCTGGAATTTTATTTCAACTTACTTCAGGAATTCTGGATTTGAATCGACACCTCATTCCCGTATTGTCGTTTTTGGCAAAGTATTTCCTGTTTGTCTCGGAGCAAGACCTCTTTGGTAAGACACAAATTCCAATAGGCTTTCTAAGATTTTAGAGGCTTTTCTTCATATTTACTGGATAATCATTCGTTCATCACTGAATGAGCCTCACCTATTGGTCGGTGTCAATCTACTGGCAGAAATACTTCTTGCCATTGGTTTTCTGATTTCCAAACGCTTCCAACGATGTTTCCGGCATGAAGATTGTGGTAAATTAAATTACCGGACAATTTTTGATTACATTAAATGACAATAAGGATAGCTCAATCAAATGAGAGGCAGAGTCTGTGGTATCTGAGTCATACGGGCTTTAATGAAATGCCTCGAGGCATGGGACATCGGGTTCCATCACCACTAAGGTTCAGGAAGGGACATTCAACATTTAATTGACATCACACATTATATATAGTAAAACAGTATAATTGAAATGAATACAGTAGGCGTAACAGGTGAAAAGAGAGAGATAAGAACACATGTGCGTAACAGGAGGCGTGTAAGAAGGCGTGCACATGGGCGTGCACTGGACATGTCAGAGAATCGTCACAAGAAACGTCACATGTGGGTGGATGCTTAGAGAAAGTTTGCAGAATCAGCAGAAACTTTTGGCATACATGCGCGCGCAACTGAGCATGACGTGTAACTGGGGAGAGCTGGGGGCTTTGACTTTAGCACTAGTAGAGGAGACTAATGTCTGGGATGTCAGAAAGACCTGCACTTAAAACATATCTGATATCTTATGTTTGGAGGATGTAGTGTCTGAAGTAAAAGGTCTCTCGGGCAGAGGCCGTTCATCACTGAATGCTAGTGCGTGCATATGGATCTTCATGTGAAGTGCGGGGGCCATGGGCCTACCATGGTAACGGGAACAGTAAATTACTTGCATGGAGACAGGAAGGCAGGGCCCTTTGCTCTCGAGCCGGGAATATGTTTACCTATTTCACTAGACTGGAATGTGTTTTCGAGGAGGCTGAGCAGATAACTTGTAGGTAAAACATCGTCTTGGCAAGCAGGCCAGGCCGAGCCGGGCACCGCTTCGCCGAGCAGGAAGTAAGGCAGAGGTCAGGGATGCATACCTAAACTGTAGCTATCAGAGGCAGAAAAAGAACTCGGAGCCTCGATTAAGGGTCTGGCTCGACTGGGCCAGAAAACATGGAGAAAACGTGTGCTTTACTCAAAAGTGTACCATGTAAAGACGTTGGCACCATAGGCCTAGAAGCCTATTTAACGTGATTTTCTTGGGGGACTGTATAACTGACATGTTAACGTTGGACGCAAATGCATATGCGTCTTTCTAGCAAGCACGGAAAAGGAATTACATGACATACATGGGACACGTGTGTATGGATGGGGTGCGAGTGGGGGACACATAGGTTTACCTAAAAATTTCTATTTCCTCATTCCCTCCTTGGCCCCTACTTCACCCTTTAGGATATATCTATTTTCATGAGACCATCTATCTGTTCATACAACATCATTTGTTCATCTTTTATCATTCGGGAACGGGAACTTGGACTGGGAATACAAGCTGTGGCGCACAAGCCGCAAATCGCTGGCCCACATTGCAGACAGAGACAACAACTGAATAGGATAAGTAGTATTATTCCTAGGAATGATAGTAATTTCCATCCCCAGGCGGACATCACACTCCAGAGCCAACGGACCAAGTCCAGGTGCCTGGATTCTGGTGTATCAGGTGAGCAATTTCGTGGAGCCGTGTTATGGCCTTATACACGGATGGCGCGTTATTAGGAATAAACACGCAACAACTGGATCCGATCACTCTACAAGCCCCGCCCCTATCGGCCAGGATGACGTCAAGGACAAGACGATTTTGAAGAACAACAAGTCTCATAGCAGACTGCTCTTCAGTCAGGTTACCTAAAGCAGAAGTAGTTTCATTCACTACCGCTTCCAGTGTTCTAGTTAATTTGCGTATCAGTTTACTGTTTTGAACAGGACCTACAAAGAAAAAGAATCCTTTATTGAAATCTGTATATTGTTCCCACGTTGTCTCAGTCTGATCGACTATTGGGGACTTGATCTCCCTTCTATGTCTTACATGCACAAGGCGTGAATTTCGATGATAATCAGGTGGGGCTAGAAAAACAGGTGGTAATAGGAACGCAATATAACACGTTCCATCCCAATCAGGGGGCAGATGTACATAAGCGGTGTGACCACAAATAAAATAAGAATGCCGAGAGGCTTTGAAAGTAGACTTTCCTTTATCGCTGAATTCGACCACAGTATTACAATCACTGTGTCCTAGATGTACTGAACCAATCTTTCTAACGCATAATTCGCCTTTCACTGGCAAAACTGTTATAAACGGCAAGTTCGAATTAGTCTCGGACTGGACGTTCAGGATCATGAGATTGAGGGAAAAATTACCTAATTCATACACTTCATTTTCTAGGTCGGTCCCTCTCCTTTGGGGAAGACCGTCTGCGTCTGGGAAACATGCTTTATTCATGACTGTGTTCAGGTTCCCCCATATCCAATTGCCTTGGGAAACTTTGGACTCACTGTCTAAAGAAGACATCAAAGCAAACCATGCTCCACATGAACCATTATGTGTAAACGGATAGGGAAAGAGGGGCAGAGCTCCCTCGTATTTCTGATAAGGTGGGAGTCGGCCACATACCCAGCAATTTGTGGCATTGCTGGTCTGGTGAGTGTGGTGTAACATACGAATGAATGTATTGTTGCGCGTTGCTAATCGATAGGATAACTCATGAGGGGGCAGGTCACTGAAAGTGTGCTCTACAGAGTCATTAGAGGAATTATGTGCATGTGAACCAAAAGAAGGAAAGAATTCGTGTAACATGAAGCTCATACATATAATCGAAATGCTCAGAATAAACATGAAAATTAACGTTATGATGCATCTGCTATGCAAGTGTTTGCAATATTGTTCTCTCTTTTCGATTCGCCTATCTCTCTGACTACTTGGGTCTATCTTATTCATGTCAGAAACCTGTCTAACCGCTTCACCCGAGGGGGACTTAAACAATTAAACGCTGTCTGACTTACTAGACCTCAATTTGGCTCGGTACTCCTGCTGCGGAGTTTTCTCTAACAGGGGGAGTTTAGAGTCAGTGTCTGAAACGGGGCAGTCTTTGATTACAGTCTCTGGACACAATCCATAAAACCGCTTCACGTGGCTAGAGTGGAGCCACCCCTTGCGACCTTCCAGTTTCACTGCGGTCCTCGTGGTCATCAATACCAGCTTTGGCTGCTTCCACCTTGGCTCCAGAGGGCTTGTGCGATCGAAGTTGCGGACGTAGACATAGTTCCCTGGAACGATTTCATGCGGTTTTACTTGGGTGTTGTCCGGGAAGGCAGCCGCAACCTGTGAACGACAAGATAGTAGTGCAGACATCAAGGAAGCTAGGTAATCTGTCAGCATATTACTGTCGACATCCGTGATTTTATGAGGTATAGGCGTTCCCCACATATTGGGAGGTCGGACGAAGACTACTTCATAGGGAGATAGTCCGGTTCTGGAATGAGCTACCATGCGCATATAGAAGAGGGCAACTGGCAGGGCCACTATCCAATCTACACCTTTTTCTGCACAGACCTTCGCTAATCGTGTTTTCAGAGTTTGGTTGTGACGTTCGACTAAACCAGCTGCTTCGGGGTGTCGTACACAGTGAAATTTCCACTGGTAACCTAACAGGAGTGATACCTGTTTCATAAGCTCGGACGAGAATGGCTGTCCATTATCTGAGTACACGACACGGGGCAAACCGTATCGTAGAAAGAATTCACGAACCAACTGCTTGGCAGTGGTCGCGGCAGTGTAATCTGGGACTGGATATGCTTCTGTCCATCTGGAAAGGGCGCATACAACTACGAGGACATATTTAAATCCTCTACATCGGTCCATCTGGATATAATCCATCTGAAGGACTTCAAAAGGATGGTCAGGAGGATGGAATCCACCTTGTTCCACGGGGATGCCTTTGCCTGGATTGAACTGACAACAGATCATACAGGTACGCACTTTCTGTTTTGCTGCTGCACGTAAATGCTTGTTGAACCAGAGGTTTTGAATGCTGTCTAACATGGCTTTTTCTCCTAAGTGGGCTGGACTATGTGCTGTATTATTGATAACTTGAACCATAGAGTCGGGGAGGAACCATGTGGCTCTTCCCTTCGTCATCCATCCCTGATCTGTCTGGATCCCTCCTTGTTCAGTCCATTTCTTGATTTCATCTGGAGTGTCATGTGTCTGTATGTCGAGTACATCTAGAGTGGGATCCTTCACTGTCATACAATGTGTCTGTGATGATATTTCAGTCTTTGTTGGATCTGTCGGTATGTCTGTTTGAGTCTGAGCTGTGAGTTTAGCTGTTCGATCTGCCAGGTCGTTACCCTGGGAAATGGTGTCAGTGACTTTCGTATGTGCCTTGCACTTCATGACAGCAATGGATGCAGGTAAGTGTATCGCTTCTAATAGAGCTTTAATGAGGGGACCATGCTGTATCTTGGCGCCATGAGAAGTTAAAAAACCTCTTTCTTGCCAGAGGACGCCGAAGTCGTGAACGACTCTGAATGCGTACTGTGAATCTGTATATATGTTTACTTTCAGGTTCTTAGCTCGGATGCAGGCTTGGGTCAGAGCAATGAGTTCTGCTGCTTGGGCAGACAATGTGTCAATACGATGTGTTTCTATGACTTCAGTTTCAGTGGTCACTGCATAGGCGGCCACTAACTCTCCTGTGCTTGTTCTCATACATGAAACATCCACATAAAGTGTCAGGTCTGGGTCGGGTAATGCAATGTCTGTCAAGTCTTGTCTGGGTTTCGTTACAGTATTGATGACTTCCACACAGTCATGTGGTGTCGGGTCAATTGTGCTAGAGGGTAACAATGTGGCAGGGTTTAATGTATTACAACGTCTGATCTCTATGTGTGGCTGAAACAATGTCAATTCATATCCTGTCAGTCTTGCTATGGTCAAGTGTTGTGTCTGGGTTCGGTTCAAAAGAACTTCCACGGAGTGTGGAACTTGTACTGTCAGGGGATGTCCTAACACTATTGAATCGCTTTGTCTGATTGCTAGAGCTGTTGCTGCAACTGATTTGAGGCACGCAGGCAGAGCCTGGGCCACTGGATCTAATGTACTAGAAAAATAAGCACAAGGCTTGTGTTTTCCTGCTTGATCTTGTGTAAGCACAGATAATGCTGTGCCATCGCGTTCAGTGACAAAAAGTGTAAAAGGTTTGCTGTAACATGGTGTCGCTAAAACAGGTGCTTGACATAAGGCTTTCTTCAATTCGTCAAAAGCTTGTGTGTGTTCCTGAGTCCAAGGGAGGACAGTCGAAGTCGCTGCCTCCTGTGTTGTCAACTGTATGAGTGGCTTGGCTAGATATGCATACTGAGGGATCCATTGTCTACAGTAAGAGGTGAAGCCAATGAAGGCCCGTACCTCCTTTTGTGTCTTGGGTTGTGGCAGATGTGCAATTAACTGGATACGATCTGGTGTCAACTGTCTCCCCCACTTGGACAGCAAGTGCCCAAGGTATACCACTTGCTGGGCACAGAATTGTAGCTTCGAAGGGGACACTTTATGCCCCTTTTCGGCCAAGAAATACAAGACAGTCAGTGACGCGCGCTCGCAGTCACGTTCGGTCCGTGCTGTTATTAACAGGTCATCAACGTATTGTAGCAGAGCAGTGTCAGTAGGCATGTGAATACCATCTAGTTGTCGTTTCAGGGCTTGACTGTAAATACTAGGACTTTCCGTGAACCCTTGAGGTGCACGTGCAAATTTGAAGCTTCGACCATTTAAAGAGAATCCGAAGAGATACTGGCTTTCAGGATGAACGGGGACACTAAAGAAAGCGTTCTTGAGGTCGATTACAGTAAAGAATGCTGCTTCGGAATCAATAGCCGTCAATAAGGAAGAGATTTCTGGCACTACTGGGTACTGGGGAATGATACATTTATTCAATTCTCGAAGGTCAATCACCAATCGGTAGACTGGTGGTGCATTTGGATCAGTTCGTTTAAGAATTGGAATGATTGGAGAATTACATACATTGGAGTCAGTTTCTATAACTACTCCTTGGGCAATCAGTTCGTCAATAATTTTCAGTAAGGCTGCTACAGCCTCGGGGGGCAATTTATATTGTCGGATTCTGGGTAGTACAACTCCTTGCTTGAGTGTAACACGATAAGGTGTAATGTGCATACAACCTACATCAGTCGGACCATGTGCCCATAAATGCTGTGGTACATTTTGCAATCTTGGATCAAAATCTCTCAACACATAATGACCTTTGAAATCACGTAAAAACAATCTAACTCCTTCCGGAGAACAACATATTACTGCTCCTAGAGCTTTCAACGTTTTAATACCAAGCAGATTTTCAGGACATGCTTTTGTAAGTAACAAGTCTGTAGTACGGGACAATGGACCAACTTCTAGGGAAACTGGCTTTGACACTTCGTTAACAATAGGCTTTCCTGAAAAACCCAGGGAAACATTCTGTGAGCCTGAGAGGGGTGCCCCTGGAACCTCGTCATGACTGATGGTAGTTCTGCTCGCCCCTGTGTCAATCAAAAATGTTCTGTCTTTCCCTAATACCTGACTATGTACATAGGGACCCTCTCGATCTACAGGAACCTCAATAAGAGGCAAGCCAACCTCCCTCTCTAGGCTGTTTCATGAGTACTACTGATAATCAGGATAATCTGACTGTGCATACTGGTACATTTGCTGTGTGACATGTTGTGTGGCAGCAATAGGTTGGGGTTGGGGCACAGCTACTGTCTGTTGTGTATTCTGTGGAGGTTGCGTGTTCTGCGGAATATTCTGGGGAACATGGTCTTGTCTAGGAGGACGCGGTCTTTCTTTCGTCCTGCCAGTAGCAATATTATATTTCAGAACGGTACATTCGTTGATATAGTGACCTGGCTGTTTACAATAATTGCAATTCCCTTTAACGGGAGCTGTAGAATGACCTGGCGGTGCTGTACCCTTTTTCTGACCGTCTGCTGGAACAGACTGAGCAACTAGTACTTTCATTTTCGTGTCTTTCATGCGTCTCTGTTCGTGATCGTGTTCCTCTCTAATTCGGTTCTGGTGGTACTGTAGCATTTGTAACATTTGAGAAGGGGTGTTTGCTTGCCATGTACTCTCAACTTTCAGTACTCTATTTTTAACTTGTGGTAAGGAATTCTCGACTAATTTGGTCACAAAAAGATGTGGACATGATTCACTACTTGTTTTCAGGCCGCTATTAATAATGAAACATTTCTCGAATCTGGAATAAAAATCACTAGTGTCTTCGTCTTGTTTCTGTTTGCAGGCTGAGATTGCATCCCAGTCTTCCTTTTTTATTGCCAATAACCTCGGCAAGACCTGTACTAATAATCCTGGTAATGCTTTAGCTTTGTCCCCAAGACCCGTACCTGGGACTCGTCTATTTCTTCGTCTTCTAATTCAGTCCAATTAATCTTTGTATCTCCCACCTCCCATTCTTTTTTTTTGAGTTTTTCGTAAATGCCGGCAGGCAACAATACCTTTAACATTTTAATAATATCGGAATACGTATAATCTCCCATGAGTAGCATGTCTTTTAACTCACGGTGGAACCCTGCTGGATCTTTATCATGACAGGGCACTAATTTCTTCATTTCCAATAGTTCCATTTTAGTCAAGGGTGTGCATACGAATACTCGTTGAAGCTCCTCCCCTGCGGTCTGGACGGGATGAACTTCTCGTAAGGGATTCTGTCTGTCTATGTAAAATGGTTGTCTTACTGGGGGTGGAACAGGAACGAAATGTGGAGTCAGGAAAGTTCTGTATTTATGGCGTTGTTCTAGAATGATGTTAATTAAATCAGTACCGAGGCCTCTCCATCTTTTTAGGAGTAATTCTTCCAATATATTATATAGGGGACCTGGATCCGAATGCTGACTCTCATATAGTGTAATGAGATGCTGGATAATGTACATACCAGCTAATCGCTGTTCGTCTGGGGAAAGAGTCAAAAATGTTTGCACTACTGAATCATCTTTATATACGCTGTTATTTCCAGCCCATTGTACTGCTGATCGTGCTAGTTCTTGTTCACGCATGGTACTAAGTTCACTGTAACCTATTTGTTGTTTTAGTACTTTATCAGTGTCTTGAAATAGATGTTAAAGAGAACATTGTTCTGGTATAGGAGAAAGAAAACGTTTCTTGCTTTCTGGGCGTATGGGTCTGTCAAAAGGTCTTGCTCTACCTACGTACGCTATTCTACCTGCGTCTTCTTCTGTATCATCTATATCTTCATCCTCTGTGATTTCATCTTCCTCTTTCTCGGCTTCCCTAGCTGCTTTTTCTTTTTCGTGTATTACTACAATTTCTTTACAGATCTTTCTGTACATGGATTCTACACAACTTTGTTTATTATGTTTACCATCAGCTATATTGTTACTCCAATTAATCAGGATGTCCATCTCTTCTTGGCTTGTACCTGGTCGATCTCGTTCCCTTATCAAACAATTTATCAAAAACTGTAGGATCATTCTCTGTGTCTCAACCTTATGGTGTGCCATGGCCTCGTGAATGCATTCTGGTCTCTCCCCTGTTCTAATGAAATTATATATGTTATCTAAATGTTGTTTCATATGTGGTAGAAGAGACAGATAGTTTGTGACTCGTCGTAAACGTATTGAGAATAGCATCATCTCGTCTTCGCCTGGTACTGGATCATATCTGCAATCTGTAAGGTACTGTCTAAGGGTTGCGAATGACGCCGCTTTTGGTGTACGTTGTAATGCTACTTCTCTAAGTGTCATTTGTTTTACTTGAGGTGGGGTGACAGGTTGACCTCCTGCTGCGCCTCCTGAAGTGGAAGCGTAACCATCAACTAACTGTGCTATCGGTGGTAGTAATGGAACTGGTCGAGTAGGTGAAGTAGTAATAGGTGCAGGTAATGTAAGTTGGCCATGTGTTGCTGGCGTAAAAGGATTGTTAGGACCAGTGGCAGGAGGAACAGTAGCAGGTGGGACAGTGGGAGGGGTCGTGTCATCCTGAACAGGCTGTTGTGGAACATTATTAGGAACATTATTAGCAGGTGATACGCGTACATTGGTATATTCTGGAGCTACATCATCTAAATAAGAGGAAAGGAAAATGTCCGCTGCGGTCTGTTTATGACGTAATTTAGTTGGAACCAATGGTGGTGGCAAGTTACGGGGTACTTCCGGGGTCGCCTTGGGCAGGCCCTCGGCGAGAACAGGATACATGCCGGTAATAAGGGCATTTCTCTGTCTGTCTTGTTGTTCTATTCTGACTCGTTCTCCTTCTTCTAGTAACTCTTTTTCTCTAGCTTTTTCAGATTCTTCTCTACTTCTCTCTGCTTTCCTGATTTCTTTCTCTGTTCTTCTATGCGCTTCTTTACACCACAATTCTATGGCATCTTTCTGGGATTGTCTGGCTTTCTTTTTCCATAATGCTTCTTCTACTCTCATGATGCAATCAGCATCCCATGTCCCTGAGACAGGCCATCTATATTTCTCTTCCAGATCTTTTGTGTACTCCACCCACAAATCTAGGTACAGTATGGCATCTAAGCCATGTTTGTGGTACATAAAATGTCCTGGAGTGTCCCTAGGCGGGACGGGAACTGCTTCTTCGAGTATCCCTTTCCTAGTTCCTATCTGACGTAATTTCGAGAACAGCAGCATTTTTGAACTAACTTGAACGTGAACACAATAAACACAGTAATGAATAGCAAACAATCATTCATACCACGACATGAAACACATTAAAACATTTCAGACTGATATTTACCTGGTACATAGAAAAACATGAATACTGAAATCTCGAGATACAATACTAGAATACTGAATCACTAGATGCACTGCTAAACAGTACAGACAATACCGGTCCCATAAAGAGACACGTCATTACCGTGTTCACCTAAGTGAACACGTCTGGACTGGACCGGATCTGTGTACCCAGACCCGTCTTGACTGGGCACAAATTAATGAACCCGTCTAGATGCGTTCCCAACAACGGTACTCACCGGGAAGCAAAAACTGAAGGCCTCGGAAACTGGACTGGACTGGACTACGACGTCTGGCTGCTACTACGCATGCGATTCGGAACAGGTGGGCCTCCGGATACCTCGGACCTTGCTCTCTCGACTTGGGGCTCTGGTCGGGATCCTCCGCATTCCTCACCGCCTCGTCTGGATGCCGGACCGCAGTCTCCGTCTCCTCCGTAGGCCTGAGGGAGATAGCAGGAAAACCCGCAGGTGTGCACTGGATCCGTCACAGCTGTAGAAGGGGTCAGGGGCCTGCGTTACATCGCCGGCGAGTGGGGAAGGGGGGTTCCTGTTCGGGCGCCAGAATTATGTGGTAAATTAAATTACCGGACAATTTATGATTACATTAAATGACAATAAGGATAGCTCAATCAAATGAGAGGCAGAGTCCGTGGTATCTGAGTCATACGGGCTTTAATGAAATGCCTCGAGGCATGGGACATCGGGTTCCATCACCACTAAGGTTCAGGAAGGGACATTCAACATTTAATTGACATCACACATTATATATAGTAAAACAGTATAATTGAAATGAATACAGTAGGCGTAACAGGTGAAAAGAGAGAGATAAGAACACATGTGCGTAACAGGAGGCGTGTAAGAAGGCGTACACATGGGCGTGCACTGGACATGTCAGAGAATCGTCACAAGAAACGTCACATGTGGGTGGATGCTTAGAGAAAGTTTGCAGAATCAGCAGAAACTTTTGGCATACATGCGCGCGCAACTGAGCATGACGTGTAACTGGGGAGAGCTGGGGGCTTTGACTTTAGCACTAGTAGAGGAGACTAATGTCTGGGATGTCAGAACGACCTGCACTTAAAACATATCTGATATCTTATGTTTGGAGGATGTAGTGTCTGAAGTAAAAGGTCTCTCGGGCAGAGGCCGTTCATCACTGAATGCTAGTGCCTGCATATGGATCTTCATGTGAAGTGCGGCGGCCATGGGCCTACCATGGTAACGGGAACAGTAAATTACTTGCATGGAGACAGGAAGGCAGGGCCCTTTGCTCTGCAGCCGGGAATATGTTTACCTATTTCACTAGACTGGAATGTGTTTTCGAGGAGGCTGAGCAGATTACTTGTAGGTAAAACATTGTCTTGGCAAGCAGGCCAGGCCGAGCCGGGCACCGCTTCGCCGAGCAGGAAGTAAGGCAGAGGTCAGGGATGCATACCTAAACTGCAGCTTTCAGAGGCAGAAAAAGAACTCGGAGCCTCGATTAAGGGTCTGGCTCGACTGGGCCAGAAAACATGGAGAAAACGTGTGCTTTACTCAAAAGTGTACCATGTAAAGACGTTGGCACCGTAGGCCTAGAAGCCTATTTAACGTGATTTTCTTGGGGGACTGTATAACTGACATGTTAACGTTGGACGCAAATGCATATGCGTCTTTCTAGCAAGCACGGAAAAGGAATTACATGACATACATGGGACACGTGTGTATGGATGGGGTGCGAGTGGGGGACACATAGGTTTACCTAAAAATTTCTATTTCCTCAAGATAAAGGAAACTTTCAAGTGGCAGAGTTTCTCCAATGAAAATCAAGGTATCGCTGTGTGGATTTATTTGTACTTTACAAAGCGTATCTTCAACGATACGCACGTTGTTTGACTGCGTTGTTTTAAAGATTTTGAAAGTGCATCTTCCCAGCGATCCAGCGATACGCACGCTTCCTGATTTGTGATTCTGTTTTGTGCATATTACCGCGTATTGCCTCAGCGATACGCACGCTCTTTCAGACTTGTGCATTAATTATCGCATATTACCCCAGCGATACGCACGCTTTTCAAGACTTGTGCTATTATTTCTGCGTATTGCTTCAGCGGTACGCACGCTCTTTCAGGCCATTCTATTTATGAAACGTTCTGTGTCTTCTATATACACTTATTCTGAATGTGAATTTAGTTCTTTTATTTTTAAAACGTTTGGTGTGAAATACACACGTTTTTATATCAACAATACACACACTTATTTTGATTACAGTACCTTGATATACATATATATATATATATATTTTTTTTCCAATTAATATTCAATTTCAAACGTATTGATATAACATTATTCTTTTAGGACAATTTTAATGCAATTTGTACTATAATGTTTAACATTATGTTCTTGTGCACTTTTTATTGATCTTTATCTGGTGTTATTTCTAAACTTTAGTTATTAAGTTCTGGTTTTATTATTAAGATGTCTAACAATCAATGGCATCAAATTACTCAACCACCACCATTTTTGAGTAAACCAGGTACTCCTGACATTATATGGACGGAATGGTTTGGTTTATTCCAAAATCACTTGCTTGCTATAGACACTTCTGAGTATTCTTCTCAAAGAAAATTTGCAATTCTTTTTGGTTGTTTAGGTCAAGCAGGTCAGCGGATTTTTAAAAGTTTTGTACCTATAGCTCCTCCTATTTCTCAAGATGAGAGTGGAGATAATCCTTGGAACGTTTATATCGAAGCCAATGCTAGACTTAAAAAACAGTTTTGTGATGAACCTAATATCATGCTCGAGCGCCACAATTTTTATTCCAGGAAACAAAAAGAAGAAGAGAAAGTAGAGGAACACATTTTTGCGCTTAGAGTCCTCGCTATCACATGTAAATTTGAACCTTCTCCAGATAATTTTATAAGAGATCAATTTGTGTTCAATTTGATATAAAAAAAACCATTGTTAAGTGAGGTCATTGACCTTGCTCTAAGTATTGAACGCTCTACTTTGACTAGTAAAGTAGTTATGGAACCAGTCAAACAAGGAATTAATGCCCTGGATTATTCTGATTCTGACCAAGAAGGAGCTGTTTGTTCAATCAATACTAAAAACAAAATCCAGTCCAACTATAAACCTTTTCAAAAGAAAAAGTCTTTTTTCTGTTATAGATGTGGTTCAAAAGACCACATAGGAAATGCTCCAAACTGTCCAGCACAGAACATTGTGGTAACTTTGGATTACAATGGCGATGTGGACTCTATTAAGGGTCCTTTATGTTCCGCTATCATTGATAATGTTCATTTACAGGTCATGGCGGATTCGGGTTCGCCATTTACAATTCTCAGAGACTCAACTTTTTATGAGAAATGGGACAGAAGAGTTGAGCTAATTGAGTCTGATGTCAACCCCAAAGCATTTGGTGAGAAGGATATTAACATGATGGGTTATTTTGAAGGGTTAGTCCAGTGTCTTGGGAGGGAAACAGTTACTAAGATTTATGTTGCGGAAAAAGGCAAGAACATTGTAGGCTGGAAAGATCTTGCTAAGATGGGACTTTATTTAGTCCCTGGGGATGATAACCCTATCAAGGAAGGGGAATTACCTAAACTCAAACCCAAAACTAATTCCAATGATTTTCCTATTTCCATTGTGGAGAGTTCTAATGCAAATGTTCAAGATATCATTTCTGAATTAAACCCGTTTTCAAAGAAATGGTTGGGAGCGTGAAAGGATTTGAACACAAGATAAGGTTAATACCTGGGGTACAGCCTGTAGCACATAAAGTTAGAGCGGTTCCATTGAGTGTGAGATCAGAATTGAAGAAAATGTTAGATGATTTATGTGACCAAGGCATTATTACACCTATCAATTCTTCACAATGGGTCGCTCCGATTGTAGTTGCTCGTAAAAAAACAGGAGAGATTAGGCTATGTGCGGATTTGCGCTCTTTGAATAAGAATATTATCGTGGACTGTCATCCACTTCCTAGGATTCACGAGCTTCTGGCGAACATTGGGGAAGCCAGATTGTTTTCGCTGATCGATCTTAGGTCAGCGTACCATCAAGTTTCATTGTCTAAGGAGTCTCAAGAGCTTACATCCTTTATCACCCCTTTTGGGGCCTTTAAATTCCTACGTCTTCCTTTTGTCCTTTTGGTTTAGCGTCTGCAGGTAGTGTTTTTCAGAAGCTCATGGATGTGTTATTTCAAGGTGTAGCTGGTGTACAGGCATATCTTGATGATATTTTGATTTTTGCCAAAACTTTAGATGAGCATAATAAAATCCAAAAACAAGTTCTTTCAATGTTGATGTCCAGAAACATGACAGTTCGCAGCGATAAATGCAAATTTGCGGTGAACAAAATTGATTGCTTGGGTCATACTGTCTCTGATCAAGGCATTACTCCCAAATTCTCAGTTATCAGGGCAATTGAGGATGCAAAACCCCCTTCAGATAAAGACGCTTTGCGATCTTTCCTCGGCCTAGCGGAATATTATGCTCGGTTTGTGCAATCATATTCTCAATTAGTTAAGCCTTTAAGACATCTTTTACGGAAAGGTTCCAGTTTCATTTGAACTGCTGAGTTGAACAGAGTTTTTTGTGAAGTTAAGAAAATGATTGTTTCAGCAAAGGCCTTACACGCTTTTAGGGAGGATGCTGTTTCTGTTATCACAGTAGATGAAAGTATTTCTGGACTGGGTGCGGTCCTCACTCAGAAAGTTAACGGTCAGGAACAGACTGTTGCATTTTCTTCTCGAGCCCTTAAAGATTTTGAGCAAAGATACAGTACGATAGAAAGAGAAGCCCTAGCTTGCGCCTGGGCGGTCCACAAATTTAAGATGTATATTTGGGGGAGGAAATTCGAGTTAGTTACCGACCACAAACCCCTAATTTATATCTTCAATAAGTCTAACTCTGCTTCCATGTCAGCAAGCCTCATGAGATTAGTTTCGAAGTTGCAGGAATTTAACTTTACATTTAAACATATTATGGGGGGCAAGAATTTTCGTGCTGATTGTCTATCCAGGATGGCTATGGTTAGAGATGATGAAGAGGATTTTCTGGTGGAAGATGTAGAGTGTGTTACTCTAGTGGACGCTGTAAATGAGATAAGTGATGTTATTTCTGAGAATGATTGGAAGGAGGCTACTGCAGTTGACAATGTTTTGTTGAAAGTTATGGAATTTACTACCCATTGTTGGCCTGAGCCTAGGGGTTTGAGCGGGGATCTACGTTGTTTTGCTCAAGTTGCAGAGGAACTCTCTGTGGAGAATGGTATAGTTCGTAGAGGGGAGAAATTTGTTCCTCCTTTTAGACTTAGGGAATCCATTACCAATAAGGCACATCAAGGTCATTTAGGAGTGACTAAAACGTCTATGCGCTTTAAACAACATTATTGGTGGCCATCAATGGATATTCAGGTCAATAATTTGATTGATTCTTGCCCTAAGTGTTTGTTGTCTGACAAACATTGGCGTACTTTAAAAGTACCTTTGCATCCCACTGAGTTTCCTGACTTACCCTGGGAGAAAGTTGGGGTAGATTTCTCAGGTCCGTATTCAATTTTGCAACAAGAGAATAAGTATGTAATCCTATTAGTCGATTATTTTTCAAAATGGATGTATTTTGATTTTGTTAAATCGCCAGATTCAGATTCTACCATAGCTTTCCTCAAAAAGATTTTTGATTTGGAAGGGTCTCCTAAGTCTATCGTCACGGACAATGGAACACATTTTGTTTCAGATAAAATGTGTAAATTTTTGAAGGAGTTGGATATTAAGCAACTGAAGGTGGCATTATATTCCCCATCCTCAAACGGCCTTGTGGAGAGGGGGAATAAGGTAATTAAGGAGGGTATACAGACTGCAGTATCTTGTGGCTACAAGGTAGGGGAGTTTATCAAACAAAAAGTCTGGCACTATAACACGTCTCCTCATTGTGTTACGGGAGTATCTCCTTTTTCTCTTTTAAGAGGGAGAGAGAATCGTTCTGTGTTGTTTCCTTCATGGTTATGCCAAGGTGCTGTTGGGAAAACTACTGATTTACATTCAGTTAGGAAGGCAGTTCAAGAGAAGCAAAGTCAGATGAAGTTACATTTTGATGGTGGTTCGGATGGTAAACTTGTGGATGTTCTGGCAGGTGACTGGGTGTTGATTAAGAATCCTGGGAGAGTAGTTAAAGGTTGTTCGAAATTTTTTGCACCTGTTCAAGTTGTGAAAGTTAGCAAGGGAGCTGCTTTCCTTGGTAAGATGGGTTGGTGGAATAAACGCCAATTAGTAAAAGTGACAGATCACCAAGCTGAGATTATCAAAGGTAAGCTTAGTGAGGGTAATTCTGATAATCTGGATTGGAGTTTTTGGCTAAGTGTTCCTAATATGTCAAGTGGTTCCCCCGTTATTCCTTCTAGCCGAACTGGTAACCAGCTTCCTATCAGGGATATTGCTAGTCCGCAAAATGTTGCCATTAATCAAACTTTTTCTTCTTTTGACAGGCGTATCAAAGTACCGGAGAGGTATAATGAATTTATTAGATTCTGAATGTTGTTTTTATTTTATTTATTGTTCGCTGTTGTAAGGGGGAAGGTGGTGTAATGTATGAGTTGTGTGTCATACACCGCGTGATGTTTCACGCGGCGTATGACCGTACTGTTTTCGAGCCACGTCTCGTGGATTTACACGAGCCACTACTCGTGAATAAACATGTTGCTTTTTAAAATGTAATGTTACCCGTGCATGGACGCTTGATCTTCGGTTGGCCATTGTCACCGTTGGCTTGCCTCTGATCGGACGCTCCGTGTTCGGGTGGAGTTTCCTACAGGAATAAACATTATCCTAAAAGCTACTAAAGTCTACTGAATCCTTTTATCACAGCAGTGCAGCAGCAAGGCCCTGCTGCAGAACCCCATAAATGATGCCCCTCTTTGAGTTCACCTGAAGAGCATAATTTTGCACTGATATGACCTCAACTGATTACATTATTTTGCCCTCAATATAACAGTGGCCCATAAGATTCTTGTATCTGTGGTAACCAACATAATGGAATTATAGTGTTCTGTGGATAACACCACATACCCTGTGATTTTCCCTAGGAAATGTTCACAGGTCAACCCTGTCGAAATTTACCAGAGAAAAATGCCCTCCTGGTAAGCACCAAAAGGGCTGCGAGGTAAACATCAAAATCCACGTTATTCCCCAAAACCTTGTAACTGTTGCTATTTAATGAACTAGTTAAATTCTAACACCCCCCCCCCCCGCATTACCCCATGGAGTGAGATTTTTTAGGGTGTAATTATTTTCGCAACAAGCACAGGGCCACTTGTAATTAGGGCCTAAAAGACCCGACTTCTATTTGCAGAGTAACCTGCCTCTCCCCGTCCCCTCCCCTTTCAAGATTAGGTTAAATGGTGAAAAGAGAATGGGTATTTTTCCCAAATTGCCAAAATTCGTAAATGTAAATAATTCTCAAAATATAGTAATATTCTATGCCGAAACATACTGTGAAAGAGTTACAGTAAAACAATGTTTGATCATTTTTTCTAGCTTCAAGAGTATCTTTATGATGGTTTAGAAACTAAACTTAGTGCATACAGTAATTGGCCAGAAAGGTGAGATACCAGATTTCATTGCTCATGGATACTCCGAGTAGAAATCGGTGAGTCATAAAATCAGGATGCCTGTGTTGGTCTACTCAAAAGCGATATGGTTAAATACCATCAACATTTCTTCTTAAAGGCAAAATACTAAGCGAAAATTATAATCATTTTGTAAGTGATTTAATATATGACTGAAGCACCAATAAAGCAGGGCTCTGGAACCATTATTTTTATTTAACTAAACTTTGGCACACAGATAAAAAGGATTGCTTAACTAAACTTTGGCACAAAGATAAAAAGGATTGTTTTGAACAAAAACATGTATGAATTTTATTATTTGGTAACTAACAGAATATGTCTGCAAAACGCTTGCATGAGTTAAAGGTGAACTATGGCATGCGAGCCTTGCTACAGGTTTAATTCGCTGCTGTGTGGTGCTGTTTTATACTATGGTTTCTGTTGTTTGGCAGTCTAAACCCTTATTGTTAGTTGCTCAGTCGGACCGATTTCTCCATATTCATGTGAGCAGAGCGCTGTTTTTATCACCTGTGTTCTATGTGTTTCACATAGAAATCTATAGCCCTGCCAAATCCCAGAATATGTTCACCATGTGACAGTGCACAGAGAAATGGGCGTGGTTCTGGAGAGGGGGCAGGGCCGTGGTGAGGGGTTCTTTGAAACCTCTGCTCTTTCTAAACAGCAAAGCAGTGTTCGTGACATACATGTACGTCTTTGGAGGTAGCATGCACTCAAAAAGCATTTTATAATGTACAATGCACATTTAAAATTATGTGTTGGAATGAGCTACTGGAAATAGCTCCTCGTGGTATAGTAGGTGGCCAAGAATTATTTTACCACATTTTTAGGCATGCAGCAGAAATAGGATTAGGAAAGGAAGTGTTGTTTTACTCTTTTGCAGACTCTGAGACATCTATAATTGATTTTCACTGGAGCAGTAAGGAACTCAGTTGAAGGCACCTCCGATTTTCTAGAGAGGTTTTAATTAGAGCCCCTGTGCAAAGCAGTCATATCTGAGCAGGAAACCTATTGCACAAAAAGATTGTTAGCTCACTGTGTGGTTGTGCCTTTTCACCCTGTGGCCTGGCCGTATGAGGAAGCGTGAAACTGTCAGGCAGCAACGCCATGTGACTCGGTAGACCTAATTCTTGGATGAGAGTCTGTGGCCTTATGAATCACTGCACCCGCACAGTGCAGAGCCTCTTGTTTTGTTCGTGATTATACTGTCTAAAGGGCAACCATATAACTCAGAATTGCTCCCAGTTTCAGTACGATTTTTAGACAGCACATCTTGGAAACAGAGCTGAAGAATTACCTCATTCTGTTTCCAAGTGTGGTGTTATTTTTTGAGTTATGTAACTTATACAGTGCAAATGCATAAAACAGGCACTTGACTCTGCACTGACCCAGCACATCTGTTCATGATATTAACCCAAGGTTCCTTCTGACGAGTTGCACCAAGTGCGAAGCGATACCAGTATCAACTGGCGCTCGGCTCCCAGGGAGTTACAACTAGCCCTGGGCGTAGTGGGCGTAGTGGGGCTTCGCGGAGCTACGTGAAGTGGGCGAGAAACTACGCCCACCTCCGCACTCCGCGTAGCCCCAGTACGCACGCACCACTGGCCGCCACCCGCCTCCCTCCCGCCCTCCCTAAATACTTTAAATTAAAAGTGTAAAATAATTAAAAGGCACTTACCTTGCCCGCCGCTGCCCGCCGCGTCCCCGGGGCTTGCTATCTTCATTGCTGCCGTCTTGTTTACTAATGCGCATGCGCGGGCGGCCGCGCATGCGCATTTTCTCGGGACGCGGCGGGCAGCGGCGGGCAAGGTAAGTGCCTTTTAATTAATTTAAACTTTTCATTTAAAGTATTTAGGGAGGGGGGGAGGGAGGCGGGTGGCGGCCAGCTACGCTCCGTCTGCGGAGCGTGCGTAGTGCCGCCTGGCTACGCCCGCTACGCAAAATGCGGAGTAGGCGGCACTACGCACACTCCGTGCATGGAGCGTAGCTGCCCGCCCACCCCTAGTTACAACACCCCTGTGTGCTAAGACATTATTTTCTTTCATGGAGGCAAATGTTTATTCGCCCACCAACACCAAAGTCAGAGATAGGCAGAGCAGCTTTTACCTTTCTGCCCTTTGAAGAGGGGAGAGACATCCCCTTGCAGGCAGGTGCATGAGTGACTGCACCTGTCTGCAAGGGAATGTCTGTGGGGTCCATGGGACCCCTTTTCCTGTCTCCAGAGGAGGCCATCAGGGGAGCCTCCTTTTTGTGGTGCACTTTCAGTGCACCTCCTTACAGCTTTTTTGCCTTTGCGTCGCGTCCATAATACAACACCGGCACAGAGGCAACAAGATTCTCTCATCTGCATGAGGTCATGACCCTCTACAAATGACGGACTGCCCTCTTGAGGTAGCTCTGGCGCTACATGTGTACCAGAGCTATCTGTATTACAGAAGTGGGTGCACAAGCATCTGTGGTTCCTTTTATACTACCAAAGTGCCCCACTGGCGCACAAAGTGGGCACAAATGCCTGTTGCACCCTCTGGACACTTTCTGTAATAGGGCCCCCGTTAGAGAGTGCCTTGCACACCCAGAAGGAACTCATTACCTGAGGACTCACATCACCCAGCTGCTAAGGTCTGGTCATTGCAATAATTGTTAGAAACAGAGAGGAATTAAGACACTTTGGGAGAAGCAAGACAAGTGCAGTCTGCAGTAAAAAGACGTTAGATCCTGGAATGCCGAAATATTAGCAGCAGCCATATAGTGGTACCAAAATAATCAATAAAAGCAAACCTATCTTTAAAAATATGCATCTACTGTGCAGATATTTTGGTCCCCAATACTTTGTCCAATGATATTTTGGTAGATGGATATTCTGAAGTTAATAATTAGATGAAATACCCTCAAGACATTGTGGTGAAACACAAGCACTCTTTATAAAAAAAAATTACCACCTAGAATGACCACTCTTGCTACTATAGCAGAGTTTCTACTACTAACAAGAAGGTTTCCAGGAGGGGAAAATTAAACATTATAGGCTACACCTCCTCGTTAGGATATTGTCGGCATTAGACCTAATTATAGAAATCCTTGAAACTCTTGACAACATATAATACAGATGCACTGAAATTAAATTACATTAATTATTGTGTGGAACTTTTAGTCAACTAGTACCACTAGCAATTAACAACTGAAATACATTGAAATCCTTTAGCCTGAAATATATCTGAAGAGTAATATAGGGCTGCATGTACAAACCTTTTTGCTGGTCAAAAATGGGCCGATTCACAGAAATCTTTGTACAGGCTATTCAGCATGTACAAAGCCCAAATAGGGATTTGGTAACTTGTTACCGAATCACAATTTGGGTTTTGTGATTCCCTACTGAGAAGGGGCATGCTGAGGGCACCCCTTCATAACAGCGACTCCCAATGCCATGTACTAATGTTTTACGCCCAAAATGACGTCACCAAGTATTCACATTTTACCTTCTATTTCAAGTATGTGGTAAGCCAGTTGCAAATAGGAAAAGGGTCCACAGGGGACCCCTTCGCCTTTGTGAATAGTTGCCAAAATGTTTTTTAGGAGCAGGCACTGGTCCCAGAGACCACAGCCTACACTGACAAAATGATACGGAAACTTTTAATTTTTCTTTTCTGAAAAGTATCCCATTTTTCTTAAAGGAAAACAGCCTGCTTTAAAAAAAATGCTTTATTTAAAAGCAAACACAGACATGGTAGTCTGCTGTCCCCAGCAGGCACCCATCCCTCTGTTTTTAGTGATCCCCAATGGGTCACCATCGGTGGCCTACCTCATGAATCTTAATGAGGGAGGTCAATTGTGACCCATTTAGGATTTGTTAAATGTGTCAAGGACACATTTGTACATAGGTGTCTGCGGTTTTCTAATAGCGAATCTCAAAAATGTACTATTAGGAAAATGAATTCGTTTTCAACTGCATGTTTTAGTTCTTAGCTGCACACCAAGGTAAACATAATATAAAAATCTCAAAATGTGTCTTCACAAACAATTTCCAAACATTCTCACACTCAGCAGGTTGAAAAGTATATTACACATCTTGAAACTGCCCGCACATGCTACAGGCATAATTTTGGGATATAATGATTATGAAACATAATGCCTAAAGGCATCAGAAGTCGATTTGTCTGACCAATTCATTACCACAATAGTGATTCATTTGTCTCACTAGCGGAAACCCATTCACCTTAGGGTGGAGACAACCACAAAGCAAAAGCTCAAACATATTTCAGAAAGTTCTCTATCCCAAGAAATTAAAAAACAGCAACATCCAAATTAAAAATAAAAAACAAAGTTAATGCCTCATGTATAAATATTATACAGCTATTTGGTAACTTCCACATACCCACACCAACAAACAAAGATGAAAGGTTCTCAAAATGCTCACAGACGATGGAGCAGGGTTTCTTGAAACCTAATCTATGGGTGTAGTTAGTCGATGCAAATAGGAAGTTAGGAGATAGCATTTACATGCATTTCCATAGACAGTGAAACCACTGGGGGTCCATGGGAAATGGCAAGGAGAATTAAGATATGTTAAAAAGATTTATTAACACATTTTGATTAAAGCAAATAATTAAAATATGAAGGATTCTAGTTAAAGCATCAATAGTTACATGTTTTAATTGGCCAAGAGTTTATATTTCAAAATAAGGAAAAAAAGAACCTTAGGCAAGAATGACATAAAAAAGTACAGCTCATCCAAAAAGTGGGTTGTATAAAGGACCCTAACCTAAATTAGCAGGTATTAATCATGAAAATGGCATTTAGTTTGGCAAATATTGTAAGGTGTCCACTTCGGAAAACAAAATAAATGTCTCTGAACAGGTAGTCTGACTTCAAAGTCTGCAAGCAATCTCCACTAACTAGTCTCAGAAACACACACTATTATTATTCGACAGAAGCATTTAGTTCAACTTTTCGATTTTGTTCCCACTCTCAGGAACCAATCAGTTTTCTTCAGGCTCTGGGAGCAGGTATACTCCCTACTTTCTTATGGTAAAACAATGATGCATGCAGGGCTAAGTCATAGAAGTGTTACACAGGACATACTGTCGATGTTTATTACAAAACAATAAATAAGTCACTAGCTAAAGAAGTCATGTCGAAAGGTACCTTACACAGCTTGAAACTGCCCACATGCTACAGGCTAATTTTTGGATATAATCATTATGAGACAGAATGCCTGAGGACACCAGCAGTCGATTTGTCTAACCACTTCATTACCACAATAGTGGATCATTTGTCTCACTAGCGTAACCCATTCAGTTAAGGCTGAAGATAACCACAAAACAAAATATCAAACATGTTTCAAACAGTTTTCTAGCCCAAGCAATAAAAACATCAACATCTAAATTTTAAGTAATAAACACAGTTAATGCCTCTTGTATAAATAATATAAGGATATTTGGCCACTTCCATAAAACTGCACCAACAAACTAAGATGAAAAGTTCTCAAGAAGCTAACAGATAATGGAACGGGGGTTCTTGAGTCTTAATCTATGGGTGAGATTGTCATAACAAATCACGCCACTGGTCACATTGACCTTTGTTAAACTAAATCAGCAGGTATGGATTGTGAAAAAGGGACAGCAAATGCCTCATTAGGAAGGCGCTGAGTCCGCATTCTCCGGGCCGGCGGAAACCACCGCCGGCCCGGAGGATGCGGATTCACCGCCGCAGCCACATAAAACACCTACCGCCAGATTAGGATGGAGGTGGGATTGCGGTGGGACCAGCGGCAGACGGCAGGTCCGTCCGCTGCTGATCTGCGGGTTTTGGAGGGCTATTTGGTGGTGGTGTCTGCAAGACACCGTCAGCCAAATTGGGAAGCATGTGTAGACAATCTTTTCCACAGCGGTTTTTCGGCCGTGGAAAAGCATGTGGACTTTTGCGGCAGGCACCACTCAGTGCCTGCCGCTTTGTGCATGCAAATGCAATGCATGCATTTTTAACATTGCGGCGGGCGCCGCTTGAAGAAACACCAGCTGCAATGTTAAGGAAACAGGATGTGACCGCCAGGGTGGCAGTTACATCCTAATTTGCATGGATGGACCGCCGCTGCCCATGCGGACGGTCCCTCTACCTCGGGGGTGGCGGACGGACGCAGGTTCGTCCGCCATCCTAATGACCCCCTAAGTTAGGCAAATATGGTAGGGTGTCCGTTCCAGAAAACCAAATAAAGGGCTCTGAACTGGTCATCTCAGATCAAAGTTAGTAAGCAACACTCTTAACTAGTCTCAGAAACACATGCTAATATTATTTGACAAATAAATTAATTGTAACATGTCCATTTGTTCCCATTGTTAGGAACTAATCAGTTTTCTCCAGGCACTGGGAGTAGGTATACCCCCACTTTCTAATGGTAAAACAATGATGCATGCAGGACTAGGTGCTTGAATTGTTCTACTGGAAAGACTGCTTCTTTGCCTTTGCACCAAGTCCATAATACAACATGGGTGCAAAGGCAACGAGATTCTCTCATTTGCATGGGGCCATGAGGGACTTCCCTCTTGAGGTAGCTCTGGCGCTTCATGTGCACCAGCCTTATCTGTATTACAGAAGGGGCTGCAAAAGCTTCTGTTGCTTCTCTTATACTACCAAAGTGCCCCAAGGGGTGCACAAAGTGGGTACAAATGCCTGTTGCGCCCTCTGGATAATTTCTATAATAGGGACCCCAGTAAGAGCGTACCTTGCATGCACAGAATGAACTCTTCATCTGACGAATCACATCACCCAGCTGCGGAGGCATGGTTATTGCAATAATTCTCAGAAACACACAGGAATTAAGACAATTTAGGAGAAGCAAGACAAATGCTGGCTGCAGTAAAAATAAGTTAGGCCCTGGAATTCCCAAGACAGTTGTATGTCAAAATATTAAGAGCAGAAATATAGTGGTAACAAAATAGTTAATAAAAGCAAACCTATATTTACCAACCTGCATCTACTCTGCCGATATTTTTGTCCTCAACACTTTATCCAATGATATTTTGGTAGCTTGATATTCTGAAGTCAATATTAAGGTGAGGTGAAATACCCTCAAGACATTGTGGTGAAACACAAGCACTCTTTATAAAGAAAAATGACTAAACAAGGGCGGAAAATCCGTTCCGCTCGCAATTTTGCGGATTTGCAGTAAATTCGCAATCGCGAGATTCGCGAATTTCCTGCAAAATCCGCGAGCGGAACGGATTGGGTCAAAAGGTCAAGCTGACTTTTGTAACTCTTTTAGAATGGCACCGGCAAGCTGCCAGAGCCATTCATAATAGTTACAAAAGTCAGCTTCAACAGGAAGCTCTGATAGATAAAGTAAAGCAGGTGCTGGAGTTGAAGCTCAAATTCAGTTACACAATCATTAATCACCCCAAACTTGGGGAGATTAATGATTGTGTAACTTAATTTGACCTTCAACTCGAGCACCTGCTTTACTTTATCTATTAGTGCTTCCTGTTGAAGCTCTTTGTATCTATTTTAGAATGGCGCTGGCAGCTTGCCGGCGCCATTCTAAGTGGGGCTGAGGGCAGAAGGGCACAAAAGTGGGACAGAGGGCAGAAGGGGACAAAAAATGAGTGGGGCAGAGAGCAGAAGGGAACAGAAACGAGTGGTACAGAGGGCAGAAGGGCATAAAAAATGAGAGGGTGGCAGTGATTAACCAGGCAAAAAAAAATCCTGTGAACACGCAAAGCGCCCCGCAAACACCCGCAAACACGCAAAGCGCCCCGCGAACACCAACGAACACGCAAAATAAAAAAATCCGCAAATTCGCACAAACTCGCGAATTTGGCAGATCACGAATTCGCAAATCCGCAAATTCGCGAATTCGCAAAATTCGCCCATGCTTAAAAATGACCACCTAAAATGGCCCCTCTCGCTACTATAGCAGCGTTTCTACTACTAACAGGTATGTTTTCAGGAGGGGAAGTTAAACATTATAGGCTACTCCTCCTCATTAGCATACTGTTAGCATTAAACCTAATTATAACAATCCTTGAAACTCTTGAAAACATGTTTTACAAATACACTGAAATTAAATTGAATTCTTTGTTGATTGTGGAAATTGTAATCAACTAGTACCACTAGCAATTAACAACTGCCACAACCACAGCCTACTCTTAAAAATGAAAGAGAAGCTTTTCATTTTTCTTTCTGAAACGTATGCCATTTTCCTTAAAGTTAAACAGGCTGCCTTAAAAAAAATTGCTTTATTTAAGAGCAATCACAGACATGATGGTCTGTTGTACGCAGGCACCCATCCCTCTGTTTTTAGCAATTCCCAACGGGTCGCAAATTGTGGCCTACCTCATGAATCTTAATGAGAGAGGTCAATTGGACCCATTTCGGAATCGTTAAATGTGTCAAGGACACATTCGTACATAGGTGATGCAATTTCCTAATAGCGATTTGAAAAAATGTGTAATTAGGAAAATGAATTCCTTTGAATGTTTTAGTTCTTAGCAGCACACCAAGGTAAACACATTAAAAAATCTCAAAATGTGTCTTCGCAAACAATTTTAAAACATTCCCACAGTCGGCAGGTTGAAAAGTATATTACACATCTTAAAAACTGCCCGCACATGCTACAGGCACATTTCTGGATATAATCACTATGAAACAGAATTCCTGAAGGCATCAGTAGTTGATTTGTCTGACCACATCATTACAACAATAGTGATTCATTTGTCTCACTAGCGGAAACCCACTCACCTCAGGCTGGAGACAACCCCAAAACAAAAGCATATTTCAGAAAGTTCTCCATCCCAAACAATTAAAAAACAACAACATCCAAATTACAAACAAAAAACAAAGTTAATGCCTCATGTATAAATATTATATGGCTATTTGGAAACTTCCACATACCTACACCAACAAACTAAGATGAAAGTTTCTCAAAAAGCTCACAAACGATGGAGCAGGGTTTCTTAAATCTTACTCTATGGGTGTAGTTAGCCGATGCAAATAGGAATTTAGGAGATAGCATTTAAATGCATTTCCACAGACAGTGAAACCACGGGGGCTCCATGGGAAATGACAAGGAGAATTAAAATGTGTTCAAAACCTTTATTAACACATTTTGAGTAAGGCAAAATCATTCAAATATTAAGGATTCCAATTAAAGCATCACTAGTTACATGGTTAAATGGACCAAGAGTTCTTATTTAAAAATAAGGAAAAATAGAAACTTAGCAAGAATTACATAAAAAATACAGTACATCCAAAATGTGGGTTGTATAAAGGAAACCCAAACCTAACTTAGCAGGCATGAATCATGAAAAAGGCATTTAGTAAATCAAATAAGGTAAGGTGTCCGCTTCATAAAACCAAATAAAGTTCTGTGAACGGGTAGTCTCAGTTCAAAGTCAGCAAGCAATCTCTCCTAACTAGTCGCAGAACACACACTATTATTATTCGACAAAAACATTAATTGCAACATTTCGATTTTGTTCCCACTCTCAGTAACCTATCAGTTTTCTTCAAGCTCTGGGAGAAGGTATACCCCCACTTTCTAATGGTAAAACAATAAGGCATGCAGGGCTAGGTGCTTGAATTGTTACACTGGACGGACTGTCTGCTGCAGTCAGCTCTTCCTACGAGACACTCTCTCACACTGGCACCTTTTTCTTCTCTGATGAGAACCTCACTATCAGTAGATTAATAGAAAACAAGAAACTAGTCACTAACTAACAAAAGGTACTTGGAAAAATGCAGCATCTGCAATGGAAAAACCTGTAATGTGCACAAGCAATTGAATATGAAATGAGAAGGCCTTCCAGCCTTACATGTGGAAAATCTGACATTCCAGATGGGAATAGAAAAGTGGCTAATTTTAATAAATTAACATGTTAATGTGGGTGCTGCTCCTAGTGACTAAATAGAATCACCTACTACAAATTATATGAATAATAGACACACATTATTTAGCCATGTAAAAGGCATTTTCTTTATAATGCATACAATTTTAAAATTGAAAATGTTTCATTCTGCCACAGAATATCTCTTTTGAAAATTATTGTACGTCAGAAATTGTAAAAGATATGGAGATCAGACAAAACAAAAAAGTCTCCCTCTTTTCTTAAAGATTCAAGGAAAAGTTATTAAGTAGGTGCCACCACCACTACTCCTCTCGAACGAAACAAAAAGTGTTGCTTCAAAACCTGAAACAAAATTTCAAACCCAGCTCTCAACAGTAGCTAATCCAGTCCAACCCAAATGCAAGGAATCCCAAAATGTAAAAATTATAATAAATGGAAGCAGGAAGGAATAGAATAGGCAGAACAACTGCTAACAAACAGGACAATTGGCAGCCTCCATTTCTCACTAATGAATGGTCTAAATTCAATCTAATTTGTATAATCTGTCTAAGTCTATTAAAGCCAATCTTCTATCAATGCAACTCCATTCTAACAAGAAAGTTCAAACCACACTCACATGTCTTTACGCAGATTTGGTGTCAACTTAGCAATGTATCTCTAAATATAGTTATCTTCCTAGTGGCAGCTGATGAACTTTGGTAGTGATGAGGCTTTAGGCCAAATCATCAATTTGCCTGGGCAAAGAATATCAGCTAGCTAGCACGAGTGTCTCAAATGGAGTTCAGAGGGATCTTCATGGGATAATTTTTTTTAAATGAGAGTGATTTGTAAATTTACCATCAAGATGTATTTACTCAACATGAGGGAACCTGAATGGAGTCCTGAGATTGAAGTTGGAGATCACCTAGTGCAAATGCATTTGGTAGGCTGACTATATTCAGTCATATTGACTATCAAGAGGAGAGACAGAATTAGAGAACTAGTCCTTATCCCCAAATTTAACATGTATCATCAAGAAGAACTAGTCTGGGCATACGTGATAATGAAGGAGCTTTATGTTTTCAGTAGAAGAAAAAGAAAAGTACCCTTCTTTGTCATGAAGCCCTTACCCACCAACCTAGTTGGAAGCATACTTCATCATCGGGCCCACCTGGTGACATTGAATGTGTCCCTGGTGTGCTACAACGCCTGGTTTACAGCGGAGCAGGTATTCTTACTGAGTGTGCAGTGAGTTGGTGTGGTAGTGACGTTAAAAACTGTACAGAGGTCCCATTACCCACAGGGTTTTCTTTAATGTTTGGGCCACTGGCAGTAATAAAAGCTAGGCAGTGGATGTGGGTGGAGTAGTATTTAAGAACTCCTACATCCAAAAGACGGTCTACATGTTTCAGCCAGGCCTTGGGTATATACTTGCTTTCCTCAGGACCTTGTAATATATGTGAAGTGTGAAATCTAAACGTGCTTTTAATGTTTAGATCAAAAATGTGTTGCACGCTCTAAAGTGCATTATGTGTAAGAGGGGCGTTCCCTCTCAGGGCATTCACTAGCGATTAGCAGGAAACGCCTCATGAGATTCCGGCAGGGGTTCTGGCTGTTAGATAAAATTACATCACAGCTCTGGACCCGTGTGAAGACTTATTGGTCTGCTTCGGATCTCCAAATGAAATGTTGTGTTTCTGCTTGGTGTGCAGCTTTTTCTAATTTCAGGTGCCAAGTTTCAACCACATTCTAGTTAAACTGTATAGTTATTGTTAACGTTCCATGTGAGGGCCACCAAATGTATATTTTTAATGAGCTGAACAGTAAAACTCAGCACCTGCACTGGTAATGGAGTAGTGGAGAAGAAATCCTCCTAAGTACTATATCTATAAACGTCATGGAACTGAAATCTTCCATTTTATGAGAGAAGGGGACTGACAACAAGCATTTCGCGAATGTTTAGTTTTGATTGGTTCCTTCTATGAGGGAGCAGTGAAGAATATCTATTATTTTGAATTTCATACGTTAATGGCATATTACTGATGACCGATGGAGGTGGACGTGCTGCTCACACTTTTGTGACCCTATGCTTACCTTATTTCCGCTCATCGAGTTAATCTCTTGAATAAGTACATTTCTTCATACTTTGACATGAACATTTATTTGGTTTTGCCTTAGAATCAATACTTTCTGACACATGCTGTTTAAATTTCCCACGACTGTGATTTAAACTTAGCTTAGTGTTAGGGAGTTTCCCTTCAGGGGAATCAAATCTGTTACGATTTGCTTATTATATCTTTAAATAACTTGGTTTTGCATTTAGTGTTTGAACTGTCTGGATAATATATCTTTATGCTGATATCAGGGGCCTATTGATTTCCAAATAGACTGAATAAAAGTTTGTAACTTTACTAATTTGTTAATGAATCGTCAGAGTTTGTGAATCTATTACTCTCTGTCATTTTTGTGCTGCAAAATGAGCTTCACTATTAATTGTCTGCTATTGAACTATTGATGTGAAACCTCAATTCGAGTCAAAGATCCATCCTTTGAGTACAGTTGAAGTCTGGAGATTTGCAAAACACTTTGCACTGTGCAAAGCCTGTCCTTTGTTCTCCATCACACCTGCCCTGCATGGTCAGCTTGCTGCCCTGCATGGTCAGCTTGCTGCCTATACCATTTCCCTCCTGCCCTCCATTGTCTGAGCCTGTGTCCCCACCCCATTCTTCATGGTTTCAAGGATCCATTGTGCTGCCACATCCTCTCTCACCTGTCCTGGATGGTTAGCTTGCTGCTAGGGTTGCCACCTGGCCAGTATTATACCGGCACCGCTGTTAATTACGACCCTGAAGCTGTTACAGGTAATTAATAAATACCGGCAATCTATCTGCTGGTATTTAGAATTTTTGTCCTGACAATCAGTTTCTCAGTTCTGTGAAACTCAGAGTAGGCACAATGGTATGCTGTGCCTAGTCTGGAGCAAGTCCTTCCTCATTCTGGAATCAAGGAAAGGAATCTTGGGACTCTCAATAGTGAGAGCTGAGCTCACTCTCATTTATCCACTTGTGCTGACACTTCATCTGGGTGGTTCAGTTATGGCTGTCCTTGAGGAGGAGTTTGCTGCCTGTACTCTAGAATACCTCACAAGTAGGAAGCCACTGTCTATGTAAACTATTTTTAAATGAGTGCTAAATTATGGGTGAACCACTCTGTGCCTTTTGTAATGTGTGGCTCACTAAAGGAGGGGTTCATATAATGACATGATAAGTTTTATGCATACCTGCCAACATTTTATAAAAGGAAAGTAGGAGATTTAGAAACAATAATCAAGAGAATGTATTTCCCCCATTGACTTCTATTGAGGCAGAGGAAATTTCAGGTGGGAGACTGCCAAAAGGAAGTAATTTTTGATTTAAAGCACTGGGAGTCTCGCGCCTGAATCAGGTTTATTGGCACGTATGTTTGTAGAACAGAACCCAGTGCATTGCCAATAATTATGACTTTCCTGAACCAATGCTGAGTATATATATTTGGCCTCTTAACAGACCTGGCTGTTGTGATTTACTAACACAGCCCTTGTGAAAAGAAATGAATGTTTGACTTAATAAATGTCAGGTGCCAGAATCTGCTCTACAAGCGAAAGAATTGAGGGCTTTTAGGGCCAGATGATCCTCCCAATTGCAACCGCAAAAAAGGGTAATGGCATGTATAAATGATATTTTGTGAGTTACTTTGCGACCCTCTCTATTAGGAAGTGACGTTTCTTCCTAATAGGAAGTCACCATGCGATGTACTATCATTTTGCGACTGCATTTGCAACCGCAAAACACTCGCAGTTTACCATCTACTTCAAGTAGGTGGTAAACCACTTTCAAACGGGAAGGGGTCCCCAGGGGAGTATGTGGGAAAGTATTACAGGCAGTGGTCCCAGGGACCACTGCCAGCCCTTAAAAAATGAAACTTAAAAGATTCATTTTTCATTTTTAAAAGCATCCCATTTTCCTTTAAGAAAAAACGGGCTACATTAAAAAAAAAATGCTTTATTAAAAAAGCAGTCACAGACATGGTGGCCTGCTGACCCCAGCAGGCCACTATCCTGTGAGTGCTAGCCATTCCTAATGCGATTGCTAATTGCGACTGCCTCATTAATATTAATGAGCCATGCAATTTGTGATCCCATTAGGAATCGCAAACTGTGTCTGGGGCACTGTTGTACATCCCAAATTGCCAGTCACAAATTGTGAGTCGCAAATGCGACGCAATTTGCGAGTTGCAAAGTGGTGGGTCGTACATCTGGCCCTAAATATTTAAAATCATAATGCACAACAGTTGGAGCAGGCCCCAATCTTCATGAGGGACTGGCATCAGTCCACAACACACTTGTTATTACCTGTCAGAAGTAGCCCATACCACTTAACTTTTTAAGATGTGAACAAATGGCCAGTATTTTTCTCAGGAAAGGGTGATAACCCTTCTAACTGCCACTGCCACTGTTCCTCCAGCCTGCTCTGTGCTGTTCATTATGTTTCTTGCCTTCTGGGCGAAGTCCTCTGCCTCTACTCCCTCCTCTCTGCCCATAATTGTGTGTGTCCCTAGCATGCCTCCTCGCCCCCCACAGTGTACTAATCAAACATTTCAAAACAGGAGTGTGAACGATTGTATTGGCTTGTATTCATAATGAACAACTAAAATGCTAATATTCTGTATTTATTACAAAAGTCTGGCACACTTGTAGTCATCTTGATTGAATAAAAACTGTAAAATCTAAAGCAAATGAACAAAGTGAGGACAAATTATGGTTAATGCTCTTGGTCCAGTGCTGAGCCAACACTCTTACCATTTGTTATCTGATAGACCTTTTTTGCTGACTGAGAGGTAAAAAGGAGTTAGCATTTAAGTAAACAACTTTAATTTACAGTGCTACCCATTTGGCTACACATTAAGAACCAGGAATCAGTGACTATAATTAAAACAATTTGTTACAAGTTAGCAGGTTAAGGTAAATGAATCTCAATACCATGCTGCAATGATACAGAATAACAACTGGAGGGCCCAACATCCCAAAGAAGTCCTGGCACACCAGGATAAGGCAAAAAAGAAGGTCAGTAACAGCAATACAGAAAAGTAATAACAGAATTTGATGCTCAGAGAAGAGATTCTGATCCTCACTTCTATACATGAGTATAGTCAAAAATCATCCAATTTATGGACGAAACTGATGCAGAAGGTTGAATTTCAAGGGATCTAAAACATCAAGGAATTACAGAAAAATAGGAAAATGCATGGAAATGTGGGAAGGTGTCAGCATTTCAGAAGCTTGGTCAGGAGTCTCCTTGGGATAGGAAAATAAGTGTTAGCTTCAGCCACACTAAGCAAATGGAATCAGAGGGGATACACATAGAGGTCTACACCTCTCAAAGTCAAAAGGGAAGTGCTCCTGACATTAGACAGTGTAATACCGGTTATTACCACAAGCGTCTTCAAAGTACCACCTCTCTCTTTTCATAACCAGCTGCACCATTGTCCTTTCCGTTCTCACGTTGTGAGCAGCAGCATTTACCAAACATACCAGGCCAAACCTGGGATTGATATTGTCCTTGGATACCTGTGACTCCTCGCAATATTTATAAACGGAAACAGTTGACAATCTGGCTCTCCATGTTCCTTGTCAAAGTCCTTTTCTCAGGCTCTCTCTAGCACTAGGAATGTGTTTGTATCTAGTCTCAAACTAACAAACCATGTGAATGGACCTGCAAGAAAAAAACATGCAAGCATAAAATGGAAAACAGTATTTTATGTAGAAACAAATACAGGCCTAGTCGTGGCAATTTAACGTAATAAATAAAAGGTGCACATTCAACCACAAATGAATGAAAAATGTCAGTGCATTAGAGTTATGTTATATGTTGCATACAGATAAAATAACTTAGGTACAAGTGTATAAAGTGACTAAATACTACATTATAAATGCAAATATGGAACATTAGTGCACACATTACATGAATCCTTATCATGTCTAAAGTAAATACATTTTAATAGTGAGATGATTTTTTTTCATTAAATCACTAAACAATAAATGACATTTAAGAAAGTTAAGGCACACAGGGCCAGATGTCCATAGTTTTTTTTTAGCTTACCGTTTGCGACGACAAAAAAAAGCCTTTTTCCCACTAGCGAATCGCAAAAGGGGTTAGCAATTTGGAATTAGGAAGGGGCATGTTTAGGGCGTTCCTTCCTATAAACAACTGGTAGTGATATGTGTTAATGTTTAAAGTAGGTGGTAAACCATTCACAAACAAGAAGGGGTCCCTATGGGACCTTGTCCCCTTGGAGAATGTATGCAAAAATATTTTTTGGAGAACAGAAAACTTTTCTTTTTTTTTTAAAATGCGTTGCATTGAAAAAAAATCAAAAAAACATTATGTTATTTAAAAGCAGACACAGACATGGTGGTTTGCTGGCCCCAGCAGGAAACCATCCCTGTGATTTTAGCAGTTTTAATTGTGTCGCAAATTGAGACCTACCTCTTGAATATTTATGAGGTAGGTCAATTATTGATCCAATGGGAATTGCAAACAGTGTAAAACACACTGTTGTACATAGCTGTTTGCGATTACTTAATAGTGAATCTCAAAAAATCCCTATTACAATGGAATAAGCTGGAATAAGCTGTCAATCAATGGTCCTCTTTGGACAGGGGAAACAGCCTTTATAAGGACATTTTTAACACGTTGTATCTTTACCAAGCATTTACCACACGTTTTTAGAACACAGATGCTTTCACAATGTATGCCTTTACCACACATTTAAGGTAAGTTCTGAGGTGTGGCAGTTATCCCCCCCAAATAAACTGGTTATATATATATTAATATATGTATACAAAATGTGTGGTCAAGGCATACGTTGTAAAATCATATGCGTTCTAAATAAAGGCATGCAGAGTATTTCCCTGCGTCGTTTCATCATAAAACCATTGGACAGTTAATGTGCTGTTTTGGCCACTCTAATTTCCATCCCTCCTATCGGTAGAGAATGATTCATTAGAGGATCGTTCCCTCTGTGGTAAATTGAAATGCTGGAGATTATCTCATCATAAAGGGCGCAGTACAGTAAGAGTGGCAAAGAGAGTAAACGTATCATAAAACATTTTACCACGCCTGTGCTGCAGCAAAACTTTGGGTGCAGAGCTATGGTTTTGTCTACCGAAGTGAGATTTTAGGATGCCAAAAATAGTCTTTTGGCCAAGGTCAAAGAGTCTACAATTTTTGGTTCAGCAAAAGCAGGATTAATGGATTTCAGGTGGAGTATCACTCTGGATAGCGCCAACATGTTGCAGCAAAGGAGTGTGAGTAACAATAGGGATGCGTGTTGTTACTTTTGCTTAAGATTGCTGTTTTTCAAATTGCTGTGTGTTGTTGAGCAATGTGAAGTGGTTAAACTTCACATGGTTAAAGTCCATGTTTGGTTGTGGCATTTTGTGCAAAGTTGAAGTTGTGAACGGGTTTGTCGTGGCCTAAGTTCTCGAGTTATTTACCTACGGGTTGTCTAAGTGTAAAAGACACTGAGCAAGATGATGTTTTAGGGTGTTGTTTGTGAGATGTTGTCCACAACACCTTGGTGAGGGTTTTCTTTGTCTGTTAGTTGTAAATGGTTGGTATGGTTGATCTCAGGTGCACAGGGAATGAAGGGTGAAACCCCGCTGATCGAAGAATTGAAAAGTTTAGTTACATTGTGGGAGTAAATATCCTTTAGTAGAGCAGACTGTTTATGTGTTGCTTGCATTGTATTGTCATTTTGCTTAGAGAAAACGAGCAGGAGAAGATTATGAAGGAGGATGAGCTGCTGCGAGGACCGACATTGACAAAACAGTGTGCCGTGCCGTGCTTGGTCGGTTGGTGTAAAGCTGTGCTTGGATTGGCTGACTAAATCATAAAAGTTGCGCAGTCATTGGTTGAGGTTGAGGTTGCCGAACTGGTGAATTGAGGGAGAATAAAATTTCCTGGATTTACAGAAATCATTTGTGAATACAAAATGACTAAAAATGAAATATTTCGAATCATTGCAGAAATCAGTAAAGAAAGCTGAGCCCATACTTGTCAAAACAAAGGTAGATGCACCTTCTGAGGGTACACCAGGATACATTGTCATGATGGACAAAGGTTTGCATCCATGTCTGTGGCTCGAGTTTTGGAATGAACTAACTGAGAAATTTGAGACATTACAGTTCCTTCGTTATGGAACATTTAATTTGAGGATGTTAGAAAATTTAAGGAAAAGAATGTAGAAAATGAAATATCCTTTTAGAGCCTCTGTTATTATGTCTTTAAATACCTGGGAGTATATTGCTCTTCAGAAAGACAAATAGAAATACCAGGGGCGGTATAGGAGAACTGTGGATCATTACACAGAAGCAAGATGAGATGCTCAACAGAAATTGAAAAGAACAGATATAATACATGGAAAACAATTGTGTCCAGTATTAGATGTTGAGGAAGATGCCAAGGGCAAGAGAAAAAGAACCATTTTGAGACAGACACAATTGATTTGGTGTAAGAGGGAAAACAGAGCAACATAGAAGACTAGCTTTTGAATGATTTATTGAAAAATTGTCCACCATCTTACAATGAGACACATACCGGTCAGTAACGGCCGATTTCGGCCATTACCGACCGGTATTTGGGTATTGCAATGTAGGGGGCTAGAAAATTACAGAATCTGTATATTTACTGATTCAGTAAATCTACTGATTCGGTAAAATACTGAATCGGTAAATATGCTGATTCTGTAATTCAATATGTAGGTGGCGACTCGCTGCTCGAGGTGGGTCGGGACTCTGACCATTTGGGAGCCCAGAGGAGCCGTCCGTCCATCTGGGGACTGTTTGCTGTTTGCTGCTGTTTTGCCCCTGTTTGCTCTTTGTGTCCGGGGAATCGGCGGGTGCGGCGGCCGGGGACTGCGAGTACCAGCATTCCCTTGGACCATCAACAGCTGGTACTCTTCCCCTGCCGGCCCCGCCTCCTGCCTGCCTGCTTGTTAAAACATCTTGCCGCCCACGCTTCGCGGGTGCGACTCGCTGCTCGAGGTGGGTCGGGACTCTGACCATTTGGGAGCCCAGAGGAGCCGTCCGTCCATCTGGGGACTGTTTGCTGTTTGCTGCTGTTTTGCCCCTGTTTGCTCTTTGTGTCCGGGGAATCGGCGGGTGCGGCGGCCGGGGACTGCGAGTACCAGCATTCCCTTGGACCATCAACAGCTGGTACTCTTCCCCTGCCGGCCCCGCCTACCTGCCTAATAAATACACTCCTTGTTCCCGTCCCGCGGGACGCACGCGGGACGAAGCGCGGGGCTAAGCCCGGGCAAAGGGTGGGCCCTCTGTGGCCCTCCGAGGCCTGTGGAGGCCGGGACGGGCCACCCCGCTTGTTTCCATCACAGAGTGAGGTATCGTGCCTAAATATTATTCGGTGTTTTGTCTGGCATTCCTTTAGTCTATTACCAACACGATGTCCATATGGGAGGAACTCAACGCCCTTTGCGGTACTAAGTACGCCCCTGATCTTATAACCTCCCCAACTGTGGATTCTTTTTGTGTTAATGCTAATAGCCTCACTGACAAACCTCATAGCCAAGTAAATGCCGCGCCCCTGGGTTCCTACAATAGATGGAAGCATGACATTGAAACTAACTTTGGGAACAACACAGGTATACCATCACTTGCTAATCCAATAGCATTTATTGAGGACCCGGCCGCGGACATACCAGAGGATCCTCTTTTGTCTTCCAACACAACTTTATTGGCCAAAATTGAGCAACTGCTGGTTGCTACTATCTCTCCCTTGGTCACTAAAATGAATGATTTAGGGGAAAGGCTGACCAATATTGAGTCAGCAATAAGAAAGCTCCCGCTTCCAGCTACCATTATGGCCACATGCGTCTGTCCTAACCCTACCACCGTCCCCGAAACGTATAAATCTGGCAATGGGGCCATCCAAATACAGTCATTACGCACACCTATTCAAATAGGCCCCAAAGTATCTGTTAAACCTGCACCAAAAGCCCACACAGTGGCTAGACCCGCATTGGCAAGAATGCCACATATCAACCTGCCCCCTGAGGCCGCCCCGTATGTCTCTGTCCTCTCTGGGGTCCCTGCCCTCACTCAGGGAACACGCGAATCCCAGCAGGATTTGTTAAATAAGGTCACCTATTGGCTAAATAAGAATAGACCGTTGCCGCCAGGGCTAGACGGGGGTATCTTGAGTGTCAGGAGGGTGGGATGGTTAGGGACGCTGCCCAAATGCATTGCTGGGGATTTGGTACTTATTAAATTTAAAAATAACAATGTTGCCCCCTTTTTACGAGTTTGTACCCCCAATGAAAGTGAAAGACAAGGCACAATTCGCATTTTGGATCTACATGATTTTTATCCGAGCTCCCCTCATATTACATAGGATAAATTCTTAAGTTTTTTAATGGCAACTGAATTTTGCACAATGATTGTTGAATGATGGCTTTTTATTGTGTTTATGAAATGAAATGTCTATGGTTTTTCTGTATTGTCGATGCTTTCATGATTTTTTTAAAAAAATCGAATAAAGCTTATTACTACTACTATGTAGGTGGCACAGTTTACAGTGCCACAGGCCCTTAGAAATGTGTTATTTACCACCCAATACTATTGGGTGTTAAATTACGAATTTCTGTGTACATGCACATCTGTGCATGTACACCTGTGCCATGTGGCACACATACATGCCCTAAGGGCATGTATGTGTGTCGGGGAACATCCTTTACGATGCGGATGTTACCCCACGCTACCATTACGACGTGTCTCTTACAACGCAAGTCGTAACCACGACTTGCGCTGGAGGGCGCTCAAGGACAAGGAATAGTTAATTTACTATTCCAACACCTTCCCTACTATTTGCGAACTTCCACTCCGGAATTCAACGAACACTATAAAAATGACAATGAATCGTCATTCATTATATGCCACTAGTACCACTCTGTTGGATTTTACAAGATTCATTCAAGTAAACTTAAAAAACTTGAGAAGCCTACCTGAATTAAAATATACTGTTTTTCAGATAAGCAATGGCAGTAGTACTCCGATTCAATTTGGAAGGAGCTGTGTTGAGGGAGACACAAAATCAATGATTCAGGTCTCACTCGGGGTATTGGCGTGATTGTGTGTAAAGTTAACAATTTAAGAGGGTCCACACCTACCCGCTATATTGGTGATATCGGCGTATACATCCGAGCCTCACGGTGCTTCCGGATGTCCAGGCATACTAATGTGGGGGATGCTCCTACTCGATTTTGGAAAGCTGTGTGAAGACACATACAAGGAGCTTGTTTTAATTATCACTCGGGACGAAAGCGTGGTGGTACAAGAGTCGAGCAATAGTTTCCAAATGGTCTCCACCTACCCGCTCTTCCGTATGAAAAAATCGTCTACATCCGAGCCTCACGGTGCTGCAGGATGCCGTCGGTAACCGCAAATGTCCTTCCGCGTTGGTAAATACCCAGACTGCATCGCACAGTCTGCATAGAAAGAGGACTGACTTTGTTTGTACTTAGAATAAGCTGCTGCGTTTTGAAGAATATAATTACTGTATGGGTAAAGCGTTATATTTGACTTCGCCAATCGCCTCGTGTTTAGAAAACCGGCGATGTCTGTTGGTCAAAAAACCATATTTGGAAAATCATGTTAGAAAAACGGAGGCGATGTTTTCATTAGACCGACACCATTGATTTAATATTTAAACCCTGACGGTAAATAGAGAAACCTATCGAAGGTGGTTTGTGAACGGTACTCAATTCATATTGAGGAATAGAGATAGTTCAATTTCGCGCTGCTGGGTAGAGATAGACAAGGGACCAAAAGGTGTAATGTGGACCCCTGAGAAATCTCAGGTGCTACAGAGTCACGAGCAAGTTGACACATAGGATAAACACAGTAAACAGATACATCAACAACATCTGGGTAATACATTGGTTACATTAGTGAAATAGAATTCATAGATTTCATGATGGTATTGGAAACACAGTAACAGAGCTACAAACATGGCTGCGTTATCATTCATTATGCAACTCCTGAAGGACAACTGATTATTACCCATAAAGCAGTGACAAGGATCTCTCATAGTTACATAGTGTTTCCTTTTAAGATATGATACCGTCTACTAAAATAGATAACATAGTGCAATCCAAGTCAGAAACATTTGACTGTTCAGGATATTACAAAACCTATTGCCACCTACTGGTATGAATTCATATTCCCAACAGTGCCACTTGTTTGTTCATTTCCTCTAATTCATTCAACCCCTTATTGACAGTATTGAGGGTGTGTATCCATTTACACTCTCTTCTATTTAAGATGTTATGTAGGTCACCTCCTCTGGGGTTAGCTGTTATTTTTTCAATAACCCACCACCGTAGGCTATTCTCATGGTGTTCAAATCTGCTAAAGTGATCAACCAAAGGTGCACCCTGAACTTTGCACCTTATGCTGCTCATGTGTTGCAGGATCCAACATTTTATTTTCTGTGTGGTCTGACCCACATACAGAAAACCGCACGGACATGCAACCGCATAGACTACCCAAGATGTGTTACAGTTTGTATGTTGGGTGAGCTTGTATGTTCGCTCAGTGTGATCAAACTTATTACACTCTAGTGTGAGGGGGCAAGCCTTACAACTCCCACATTTTCTGTGGACTTCTACCGGTGATGCACCCCAGATTGTCGGTTGACTTGAAGGTAGTTTGTGTGGTAATAGTGCTTTCACCAGGTGCTCCCGGATGTTTTTACCCTTACGGAATGCATGTAAAGGTGGCGGCATACCACCCAATTCACCACTGATTAAATGCCAGTGGCGATTTATACATTTTTTGATGTTGTTGCTTTTTGTGTTAAATGTCGTGACACAAACTAGCCTGTCTTCTTTGGGTTTTCGAGTGGTGTGAAGTAAATGCTCTCGGTGGTTATGCCAGGCCCGTTTTCTAGCTTTTTAAAGGAGCCTGATTGGATAAACACGCTCGCTCAGTCTCGACATCAGGGCGGCGGACTCCTCTAGATAATCGTCCTTTCTGAAGCAATTTCGACGCACCCTCAGGAATTGCCCAAAAGGCAAATTGTCCCTGAGGTTGCGTGGGTGGTGACTCGTATACCTGAGGAGAGTATTTCGCTCACTGCTTTTTCTATGCAAAGTGGTGTACAGTTTTCCATCTGCAGTTTTTATTTTTAAATCTAGAAAATTAATAGACATTGAATCACATTCCAAAGTGAATTGGATATTGTTGGAGCAGGTGTTAATCCAATTATGGAAATCCCTAAGATCAGAATCACCACCGTGCCAGATCAACAGAACGTCATCAATATACCTTACCCACAATAAAATATTATTGAGGTAAGGATTATATTGATTTTGGACAAATCTGCTTTCATATTCACTCATATAAATTATGGCAAGATTCGGAGCAAAACTTGTCCCCATGGCTACTCCACTTGTTTGGATATAGTATTCATTTTGGAAAACAAAAAAGTTTTTAGTCATTGCGATTTCCAAAAGTTTAACAATGAAGTCGGTCGGTACTCTGTGAGGGGCAGATCTCATATTAAGGGCACGCTCTACACAGGACAATGCCTCATTTTGAGGGATGTTTGTGTATAAGGATGCGATATCCATCGCAGTCAATATACATGTGTTGTGGTCATAATTGAAGCCTTCCACCAATTGAATGGTGTGTGCGGTCTCCCGCACATATGTTGGGGTAGCCGTGGCTATGGGCTTCAGAAACACATCGATATATTTACACAACGGCTCCAAAAGGGACCCACACCCTGATATTATAGGTCTTCCCGGGGGGTCGTCTAACCTTTTGTGCACCTTGGGGAGCGTATATATGGTCGGTGTTCTGGGGTTCTTATTATTTAGAAACTCGTATTCATGTTTATTGATAATCCCCTGTTCCAATGCTCCTTTTGTTAATTTTTGAATGGAATCGCTGATGGTTTTTGTTGGATCCTTCCTCAAATGAAAATAATTTCCTGGTATGCCCAATTGTGTGTAGATTTCAGATTTGTAACTCTCCAAGTTCTGTACAACAATAGCTCCGCCTTTATCGGCGGGCTTTATGACGATGTTACTGTTGTTTTTTAGGGATTGTAATGCTGTCTTTTCGTCCCTGCTTATATTGTATGGAACGTACTGCCTTGTAATTAAGGTCTCATTGACATCCCTTAACACTACTTGTTCGAAGGTCAATATTTTGTTGTCAATCAAGTGTGTAGGGGGGTTAAACTTTGATGGCGGTCATAATCCACTACCTGAGAATGTAGGGTTAAGTGGGATTTTTTGAAAATAATGCCTGAGGCGAATTTTTCGAAAAAATTGTTGCAATTCAACTCTAAGGTTGAAATCATTGGGCATATTAGTCGGGACAAAGGACAGTCCCTTTGATAGGACTTGTTGTTCAATAGGGGATAATTGGTAATCAGATATGTTGATTATAGGATTGTCTGGTTCATTTCTCACCATTTGTATTGTTGCCTTCTCGTATTGATTTCCCCGTGGGAGTTCTGTTGGAAGTGGGTTTGTTTTTTCCCTCGTCCCGCTCCCCTGTTCCAAGGGCGGGATCTCGAGCCCCTGGGCCTCCCCCAGGGGCGGCCTCTCGTAGATGAACCCCACCATTGATCTTCCTCTAAAAAGGCTGTTGTTCTGGGTAGTTTTGATTTTGCTTTTGAGAAAAACTAATCTATGTCATGCTTGCAGAAAATGTGGATATTGGAAACGCAAGTGTAAACCTGGTACGAATATTGCAGGGAATCAGATACAGAATGTTGAATATGCACAGTCTCAAGGGAATAACATGGGACAGACTAAACATATGCAAGGACAGATAATGCACAATTCTAATGTATCACAGCAAATGCAAATTCCCCAAGCTCCAAAGCCACAACAGAATGTTCAGGTATAAAGATACAGTACAAATCAAAATCAGCAGATGAAAAGAAATTATTTACAGAATCAGAATTTAGCACATTAGTATTTGATCCAATTGGATGGCAGTTGCCAGGCCTCGTTAGCATGATGGTGTCTGAGGGGGGACAAAGACTACATGATTGGCACAGCCTTAAAAGCTGAGGAAGAGATCCTGAAGGAGAAAATGGGAAGTCCATGTATCTCTCTCATTATGGACAGCCTTTCATCTATCTAAGATTGATAAAATGAGTACCATTTAGTTGGGTAACAATAAACTTCTGTTATTTAGCTCCAAGATGCCTACTGGTGAAACTGCACTTTAGAAATACACATGTTATGTTGCAGAAGCCAGAAGGCAAGTATCGCATTGTCCAGAATTTGTGAAGGGTTAACTCTATTGTCGTTCCATGTTGTCCTGTTGTACCGAATCCATATATGATTCTGTAGTAAGCCACTCAATAGTAGTAAGTTAAAGAGTTTTTATTCATATAAAACTACACAGCTGATCATCTGCCAAGTACATCCAAGTCACAAGTCAATTAGAACACTCAGAATTAAATCCAAACATTCCAAGTGTCACAGGATGTAATGGCATCACAAACTATAGAGAGAAAAGGATCATTAAATGCAACATAGAATAATAAAATACAACATACCTCCCCTTCTCCAACCCAACACAAAACAGAAGCATAATAACAATACAAAAAATATATACAATTGTACCTTAGAGAAAACTACAACAATACCACAACTATTCACGAATCCTACGAGGCGTAATAGAGACTTTAGAGCTCATTCTACTTTCAAGAGGAGGAGAGGACATAGAAGCCTCTTGTCCATTCACTATTGGACAAGATCTAGTCTTGACCAACTTGGACAGATTCCACCAATGACCACCTTCAACTTGAACAGCATTGTTACCAATTTTGATAACCTTGACAGGTTCACCAAATTTACATTTGCCTTTCTTGGTGTGTACAGGACTCTTAATACGAACATGATTCCCCCACATTAAGAGGAACAGACTTGACACCTTTCTTTTTGTCATACCATTTTTTTGTTTCTTTTGTACAATATCGGAATTAACTTTAACTTTTTCCAAAAGAGATTCAACATTGGTCACATAATCTATCCATTTCCCCATCCATCCTAGTCTAAAACTCGTATTCACCCTTCTTCCCCTTAAAAGATCAAAAGGAGAAACCTTAGTGGACGAATGTGGTGTAGTCCTATAAAACCAAAGCATACTTTCAAGTGACTTGAATACATCATGCTTACCATTCACAGCCCACTTGATACACTCCCCCACAACTCTGTTCATTCTCTCCACGAGACCATTAGTCTGTGGATGATATAGGGAGCTCCTAAGATGTTTGATTCCACTGGAAATAAGAAAAGACTCAAATTCTTCACTTATAAGTTGAGTTCCATTGTCTGAAACTAGAAACTGTGGAAACCCTTCCCTCAAAAATATATATTTAAGAAACTTGACAACACTAGAAGAACTGGCCTCCTTGACAACTTTAATCTCTGGCCATTTCGATGTATAATCCATCAAAACAAAAATGTATCTCATTCCTAAAGGTAAAACTTCATAGGGCCCCATGATGTCCATTCCTTCCTTGACCCATGGACTGGATGGACATTCAATGGGTGATAGAGGAGGAGTGACAACCTTGAATGTTTTCTCTGAAGAGCAGCACACAGGACAATTTTCAACTAACGTACTAATCTCATCATCCATACAGGGCCACCAGAAATCTTGATGGACACGTCGTTTGGTGAGAGTAATTCCCAAATGTCCCTCATGAGCTTCTTTGACTTGTACATGAACACAGTACCTGACCAATACTCACTTGACTAAGTATGAGTACAGTTTGTTCGGTACAGAGAATGTGACTCTTAAAAGGTGTACAGTGTTGAATCAGAATACTTTGGTGTACGGACAGATGTACAATCGTTTTTTGCAGTCTTAAACGGGAATTAGGCCTGTTTGCAATCGCAAACTGCCCAGTGCACAAACCATATTTTGCGAGTTGCCACCCTATTACCGACTAGCAAAATATGGTTTGCGATTCGCTATTACGAAGGGGCGTGCCAAGGGCATCCCTTCCTAATAGTGTCTAGCAGCAATTTATGATTGTTTTGCGACAAACACTCGTAGTTTACCATCTACTTCAAGTAGGTGGTAAACCCCTGGCAAATGGTAGGGGTCCTCAGGGGACCCCTTCCCCATTGTGAATGGGTGCCAAAATATTTCTTAAGAGCAGGCAGTGGTCCCAGGGACCACTGCCTGCCCTTAAAAAATGAAACTGAAAAGTTTTGTTTTTCTTTTTTAAATGCGTCCCGTTTTCCTTTAAGGAAAACGCGCTGCATTAAAAAAACTGCTTTATTTAAAAAGCAGTCACAGACATGGTGGTCTGCTGACCCCAACAGGCCACCATCCCTGGGAGTGCTGGCCATTCCCAATGGAGTCAAAAATTGTGCTTGCCTCATGAATATTGATGAGGCAAACAACTTGCGGCAACATTGGGAATTGCAAAGTGTCGGATACACTATTGTACATTCACTTTAGCGAGTCACAAATTGAGAGTCACAATGCGACGTAATTTGCGACTCGTTAAAGTGAATGATCATACGTCTGGCCCGTAATTGCATGGAAATGAGCACGTGATTGATGAAGTCCAGCATGATTTCTTGAACATGACAGAGTTGTGTACGAAGCTGTGTCCTGATATCTCCGACAAGCCATTACCTGAATCTGATCATTTGTTGTTTGATGATGGTTCATGTTTGAGAGACATTTATGGAAATCTAAAAGCTGCTTATGCTTTGTGCACAGTTAAAGGTGTTATGGAAGTTTCATCGCTGCAAGGAGTGTTTTCTGCACAGGTTGCAGAGCTCAAAGCTCTGACCCGAGGATGAACCATTTCAGAACAGCTGCAAGCTACAATTTACGGCGTTGGTTCGTATGGCTTTGGAGTAGTTCATGAATGTGGGCAATTGTGGTCACAGAGTGGGTTCATGACATCCTCTGGTTCTCCCATTTGAAATGGAGCATGTGTAAGAAGCTTTTTGCAGTCCCTACTATTGCCTGCCCAAATTACTTTTGTGAAACGTGTCACTCATCTGCAAGGTACCGACTATGTTACAGTCAGCAACCGTTCAAATGATGAGATGGCAAGGCATTTGCCTTAAATGCACACACATTTAATGAAGAAATACTGAAAGACGCATACAACTTCACAGACTGTAATATGTTGTTGTCAGTTTTAGATACCTGGGAGGAAGTGAAGAAATTCCAAGATATGGTGACATAAACAGAAAAGCAGAGTTGGGTGCAAGCAGGTTGCACCCAGAGGGAAGATGATGTGTGGGTTCACATTGATGGCAGGCCAGTGTTGCCTAATGGCAAGACACTACCATGGTCCTGCACATGTTGGGAGAGATGCAATGATGTGCCTTTTCCAACAGGTGTGGGACAATCCTAGATTCAGAGTAACTGTAGAAACATTATGTCTTTGTTTGGTATGTCGACAACAGAACCCAGTTAGAAAAAAACAAGTTGTCATGAATCACATTTGTAAATCTGCAGGTCTTTTCAACCGGATGCAAATTAACTTTATAGAGATGCTCCTTTGCTACAGACTAGGATATGTTTTGGTCATTGTGTGCATTTTTTAAATATGAGTTGAAGCCTATGCTACTCATCAGAATGACAGTTTGACTGTGCAAAATTACTGTGAGAGAATTGATTCCAAGGTTCCAATTTCCGGATTTTCTTGAGTCAGACCGTGGAAATCATTTTATTAATGAGGTCCTAAAAATGCTATGTGCAGCACTACAGGTTAAGCAGAAACTCCATTGCATTCATGGATCAGAGGCCTCTGGGTTGGTGGAGCAGAGCAACAGCACATTGAAATCCAGATTGTTGAATGTATGTGCTTCTACATCTCTGAATTGGCCAGATGTATTGTCTCTTCTGTTGATGAGTTTGAGAAGTCATCCCAAAAAGTTATCCTGGGACATCTGATGAGGCTGCCAGCTGTTCCTGCAAATGCAACATAATGGATAATATGACTTTGGACTTATGTAAAGGCCTCACTAATGTGGTACATTATATTTCTCAAAAGGTTGGGAAAGCTGTCCATGTGGTCAAACAGGAGCAGTGCCATGACCTCAGTCCGGGAGACTGGGTAATGTTGAAGAAATATGCATGCAAACCGTGTTTGGAACCTCATTGGATGGGGCAATTCCAGGTGAACCTAGTCACCAATACCACTGTAAAGTGTGGAGGTGTCCTGAACTGGGTGCACGTGAACCATACTCACAGAGTCCCAAGTCCCCATGATGATGCAACAGCACCTGACCCTAATGTGCCAGTAGTAACAGTGAGACAGAGGGACCAGGTTAGTCAAGCTGTTGAGGACCAGCAAGCTGCTGAGATAGCACTTTTTTGACCGGAGGGGGGTCAGAGAGAGTCAACTGTAGGTAACGAAGGGCTACAGCCAAACAAGTTGACTACAAGAGGTATAGAGCCTAACAAATGATTTAGAGCAGTAAGAAAGCGAGTTGTACCCAGAGACCATTGCCCCAGAAGAGCTGAGATTATGAGAAGCTCTCTGACCACAGGACGAGTACCACCAACTGTACATGAACATTCTGAACAATCAGATCAAAGTGATACAGATGATGAGCTGTGAGGAGATCAAAAAGAGAAATGGTACCAATTCAAAGGTACAGATCTCCCGAATGGACTTATTTGTCTGCCAATGAGTGGTAATGAGAGTTCTGCAAGTATTGCACTAACAATACGCATCCACCTGAACCTCCTTGAAGAGAACTTTTTTATTGGTTAGAATTTTAATCTCGATGTATCAATTAATGGACTGACACAGTTTTTCTTGAATATACTCCTCAACAAAGACGACATGAGAGTCTTTCTGTAGCCGAGAAGATTTTGAGATTTGCAATCATTTTTATTGCCCAGACTTTGTTGAAATGCTCAAACCACTGCTGCGAATTTTCATTTTTCTTTAGTTAGACGGTCTGAATATTGAGAAACCATGCAATCCGACACTGGAGTCTCTTCCAAACTCAAATGTGTATATATACTATGATTCTTTCTATTATTGTTTTGATATTCATTGCAATGCTTTTTTGCTGTGGCTGAGGGCATTACTTACCATAGCGTACCTTAAACGTCTGGAATTTATTGCAGTGTGTTAGCTAGCTTATTTTATGGTACTGGTCATTTGCAATATTACCACTCCAATCAAGACTGGATCTTTTCTGAACTTCCTGTGCTTAAACATTTCCATCTGCATTCTGAAGCTTCAACAGCTGAAACTAAGGGTTACATATTTAGACAAACTCAATCCTTGGACATGGCTTAAGCACTTAGAAATAACCTAATATGTAAATTAGTGTGAGCTAAAAATGATGTTATAAATTTAGTGGAAAGTTGATGAGAGACTGTATCAAATAATAATAAAGCATTCCCGAAATTAATTCCTTGGAGCTTATCACAAGAAGAAAACAAAATCACAGAGGGAGCAGTTTCATTAGTATTAGACTGGAAACACAAAGGGAAACTTGGCATATACAAAAAGAAATCCCATACTAAAACTGTTTCTGTAGGACTCAGCAAATCTGAACAAACATTTGAAATGTATGAAAACTGGGGAAGATATTATTTTCCGTGGGGTGTATTATATTTGTGGGAAGAGTTCTTATTACAAGTTGCCGAAAAGATGGTATGGAAGTTGTAATTTGAGAATAGCTTACCAAAAACTTTGAGAATTCGTGGATACAAACACAAGGATGAAAAGAAGTGCAAGTGCAAGCGAAATAGTAGGTGATATATTTGACATTCTAATACCTTCGGTAGGAGTAGCACTAAAATCTCAGAAAATTAGAAAGCTGTTGTTGATAAACTTGCCACCAGTACAACTGGGGGTTTTCTGTTGTAAATGAAGAAATGATATCTGCCAATTGTTAAAAGTTCAACATTGTTGCACTTATATACCAGACAGGCATAAATACTTCGAAGGTTACATTAAAAACATTACTGACCTAAATATTGACTTGAAAGACTCAAAAGCAGATGGTGCCTACTAAACTATAGGTAAGGGACTGTCAAATGTTAGCAACTGGTTGGGAAACTAAGGGAAGGAATTAGAGATTTCCATCTTGAGACCTTTAGAGGCAATGCTGATGATATTGTCAAACAAATTTTACAGATGCAGAAATAATAACAATGTGGGGTGAAAAGAACAAGAGCTGATCTGGAAACGATACACTTCTATGAATGTTGAGAAAAATTGTGGTAGTAGAGTATTTCTAACGTTAGCTATTTCCATGTAATAATCTTGTGTGAAAGTTCTGTGTATTCCTCATTTGAAATGCTTTATTGAATTATATTTGATATGGATTTGGAGTTTATTTAATAAGAAATGGGAAATGCCAATTGAAATGCTTTTTCAAAATTTATAATTCTCTAATGCTGACCTTTCCCCTGACTTGATACAATGGTCCAACAAGAAGTTGTTGGCAGGCGAATGTGTCGCACATTGTCAGGAAGTCCAGCATGCATCGGCAGGAATATGTGTGGGTAATCATGACTTGTTCACAATAAAATACTATAACTAGGGGACATGTATGAAATCTAATTTAGATTGTTTCTGAATTGTGTAGCAAGCAGATAACAATAGTTCAAGTGCAATAAGTATTTACAAATGTTAACTCATATTCGATACTGTCAATCTTTATTGGATTACGAAAAACATACAAAGCAAATTGTATTATTGTTGTTTCAATAAAACAGCAATTTAGATGTGAGGTTCTTTATACATTTTCTTACATATCTATGGTACGTTTCTGTATCTTCTAGTCTAGTGCTTACCAATAATAAAATAGTAGCAGGTTAGTATCGGTGCAATTCTATTTGAAGTGGGGAGTCAATATATTTGTCATATTTTTCATTTCAATGTTACCAAAAGTAGGGGAATAAAATCGCAAAAAACTGTTAACCATTAACATTTATTTCTATCTATAGAACTATCTGTGTTAATTGGAAAATAAAGCGTGTATTAACAAGGAATAAATATTTAAATAACGGCATACTAAATTAAAAGTATTAAATGATTTTATTTGCATATTCATGTATTGTTTTAAATTAAGTATTTATTGATACATTTAGGTTGATGTTTGACACTTTAATAGCAAATACATATACTGCGTGGAACAAAATAACTGAGATTCCCAAAAACAACTTATTATATTGCTTATTTGTAACCATTCTAGTATCTATGCTTAAAGTAAAATGCTTTATATAATATCAAAAAGTAAATGAAACTTATCAGATTGGAGCGAGTGCCAGGTTGGGGTGGGGCGGAGCTGGGCTTTTCACAGCCTGGGCGAGGGAGGAGGAGTGGTTGCTGCTTCACCTTAAGTGCTCATGACGGTTTGGCCACTGTCTTGGGCCAGCCAAACCAAAATGCATGCTTGGCATGTTCTCCACCGGCTGTATTGTACAGTCTGAGAGGAGAGCATGCACAGGCTCATTGTCTATCGGAGCGCAGACCATAGCACTCAGATCATTCACAACGCTGATGTAAAGGAGCGTTGCAATTAGTGAGCAGAGTCTAAGAACCTGGGTGCTCACTGTTCCTGCGTTGGAGGAGAGGAGGGGGATGGCGATGGGCAACAACATGGTAAGTCTTTTTTTTTCAAAACGGGCACTGTTCCCTACCAGCCACCACTGGTCACTATTGTAAAGACCGAACACTAATTGCACTGCTGCAAAAAAGTACAAAAATTATTAAATAGACACAAGTAGGTCAACCAAATTTGCGAAATGAATAGTAGTGAACCATACGTCAGGGTGACAAAGGTCGCGTCCAAGTAATGCCTTGACATACGGTTTTGGGAAACTGAGTGAAATAATTGGCAATTGAAAGAAACATGTCTGTGAAAGCCCCGCCCTCTATTACTATTTGTTCCAACTCAAACTCACTAATCTATCACTTACGTTCCTAGTGTTAATCAGCAAACTGGACACATTTTGTGAGTTTTGGAATTGTAGTAATTTGCATTTGTATCAGTTGATTTAAGGTTGAAAGGTGACCGATTGCGAGTAAAAATATCATTGCATTTTTCTCAAAAACTATTGAAGGTTCAGTATAGGTTCCTTGGAAAGAAATAAAGTACTCGTCTAGTATGGTTTTTGGGAATGTCGGTCATTTTATTCCAGACAGATTCTAATGCTGAGCAAAGAACAAAACTAAGTTAATTAGTTTCAATTGAATTTTAGTTTGTTAGTCTTTTGCCGTCTTACACAAACACCTCTGTATACTATCCCTGATGTTGTTGGCGCTATTCACTATTGCAAAAATATTTTGTTCTGGCGAGAGAAATTTAACTTTTTTTATGATATAATTTTTTTTACAGATACTATAATGGCTGAATTGAAGAAAAAATGTAGACAATATAGTATTGAATATTTGATCTATGGCTTCATCAGTCGCCTACAAACAATACATACCAATGTGCCTGATTTGCCAAAACGTTTTATCAAATGAAACTCTGAAGGCTTCAAGGCTTCAAGAACATTTGACAAAAGTTCATGTTGATAAAATGATATGGATTTATCATATTTTCAAGAAACATTTTTGAAGCAACCAACATTGGCAAACACTTTCAACAGTATCCACACAAGATGATAATGCGTTGCATGCTTCTCTTCTTACAACATTTCGTTACTGATTGCTAATTCAGGAAAACTTCATACTAGTGGTGAAGAATGAATTCTACCAGCTATAAATGAGTTAATGTGCACTATCCTACACAAGCCAGCATCTGATATTATCAGGAAAATATCTTTGAGCAATAATACAATGTAAAGAAGAACTGATTAAATGGCTCAACATGTTGAAGACTCATTAAGTGAGTGTTTAAAAAACATCCCCTTTCTCCATACAGTTTGATGAGTCAACTTTGCCATGAAATGAAGCCTTACGTTTAGCATGCATTCGATTCAGATCAGATCAGATCAGATAATGCTTTATTCGATTTTGTTTCAGAATCATGAAAGCGTACAAATAAAAAACAATCATAAAAAGGCAGCAAACATACAGACAGTAATACAATGCAGTCAAACGTCTACAGGATAAAATAACTACAAGTTAAGAAACATGTGCCCAGACTTTTGAAGTACTTTCCAGATTTAAAAACGTACTGTGTTTAAAGTTGGGATTACCAACTAAGCTAATACATGAGACTGTCCCTTTATACAATTTCATCAGCAGTTACAATTATTATACCGCGAATCAAGTCTCTTAGATGCAAAAAAAGTTACTACCACTGACACCATAGGGACCCCTTCCGAGCAGATAGGTATAGTCTGCCTTTGATCTTATTGGCGGGATATATGGGGTACTTGGGTAGAAATCATACAAGTCCCACACAGATATGGGGCCGTCTCCTTTTTGGGGCGGGTTGGATCGTAGATAGGGGACAATGTTCCTATTTCTAAATTTCACTAGAACCAGGTCCCCACTGATGTCTTTGGTTAAAGACCCTAGCCAGCCCACTCTTCTAACACACAGGATTCCACTGTCGTGATTGGGTGTAAGTGGTCTGTTTTTAGATAGCCAGAATATGACCTTATTTAAAAGTTCCTGGCGACTTTCGGGTTTCCCGTGGGAGGGTGCCGGTATTCCTGAGAGAACGAGGACAAATGGGGCGGCTTCTGGGGGTAAGTGTATGGATGCTGCTCTGTTTGGGTCCACTCTGGCAGCAGTATACTTAGTAAACCCAGATTTAGGGGCGACTTTAGGGGCAGTTGTATCAGTTTTGTTAGGAAATTGTGGAGAAGTTTGGGCATGTTTACTTATCTTAATAGGCAAAGTAGCATTGGGGGCAATAAATATGTCAGAATCATTGGGTATTACCTTCTTAGAAGTGGACGGAGAATTGGTTTTAGTGGTTTTCTCCTTTCTTATGGTAGTTAGCAAAGGGGCTCTTCCCCATTAGATGAATCTTTAGTGGTTGGTGGAAAGTTGGCTTGAATGATTTTCTCTATACCTGTTAGTCTATCACCCAGGACGTTAATTTCTTCTACCAATGGTAATACGATAGAATGTAACAATAGCTCTAACTGAGACAGTAGAGGGAAACGGGGAAAAGATACTTGGGCGTCACATTTTCCAGCCTCCACCGTAGTTAAGATGGGGTTAGTGACTGGCGATGTAGGTCCAGCGCACAGTTTTGGTATTTTCGGATGATTCCCGCTGTCATTAGTCCCGTCATGCTTCCCTTTAGCGTTTGGGCCCTGAGACAATGCAATACCTTGGGTATTGTCTTTTAGGGACGGTATAGATGAATCACAAAGTTTCCTAATTTGGGTAATGGTGCTGATGCCGTTTACGGGGGATGGGAATGCCACTGGGGCATCCTTAGTGCCACACAAAGCGTTTATTTCCTCCCAGAAAGGCAAGTTCTGTGGACTATCAGGGATCAGTGGGGGAGAATGCCTAGTAACTATGGATTGGCGCAGGTCATTCTCAGCTTCGCTAGAAGTGGGCAGTGTTCTACTGGTCACAGTAAAATTTAAGGTCCCCTGACTTGGGTCGTGCTGTGAAGGAGATTTCTTATTGGTCCCCTTGCGTGACATAATACAGTGTGGTACTATATAAACGATGATGATGGCTTTCAGGGGAAAATAAACTGTCCATAGAGTGTCAATGTATAGTTCAAATCGATGTACCTCCTCTTGTCACGGAACCAAGGGGGGTGGCCCGTCCCGTCCTCCTCAGGCCTCCGAGGGCCACAGAGGGCCCGCCCTTTGCCCGGGCTTAGCCCGGCGTGGTCCCGCGCGCGTCCCGCGATGCGGAGGGAGCCTCCTCTTTTTCAGCGCCTCCAGGTGCGCAGAACCAGGAAGTGACCCGCTCGGCCTGCTGGGAGCTGTAGTTCAACTCCCCGGCGGCCGTGCAGATGGATGACAACGGCGGCGGGGGGAACAAGAAGCGTGTGGGCACCAGCAGCGGCGTGTGGCAGGTAAGACTGTCCGCAATGACCCCCCGCTCCTCAGTGGGAGCCTCCTCTTTTTCAGTGCCTCCAGGCGCGCAGAACCAGGAAGTGACCCGCTCGGCCTGCTGGGAGCTGTAGTTCACCTCCCCGGCGGCCGTGCAGATGGATGACAACAGCGGTGGGGGGAACAAGCAGCGTGTGGGCCCCAGCAGCGGCGTGTGGCGTGTGGCAGGTAGGACTGTCCGCAATGACCCCCCCATATACCAATGTGCCTGATTTGCCAAAACGTTTTATCAAATGAAACTCTGAAGGCTTCAAGGCTACAAGAACATTTGACAAAAGTTCATGTTGATAAAATGATATGGATTTATCATATTTTCAAGAAACATTTTTGAAGCAACCAACATTGGCAAACACTTTCAACGGTATCCACACAAGATGATAATGGGTTGCATGCTTCTCTTCTTACAACATTTCGTTACTGATTGCTAATTCAGGAAAACTTCATACTAGTGGTGAAGAATGAATTCTACCAGCCATAAGTGAGTTAATGTGCACTATCCTACACAAGCCAGCATCCGATATTATCAGGAATATCTTTGAGCAATAATACAATGTAAAGAAGAACTGATTAAATGGCTCAAGATGCTGAAGACTCATTGAGTGAGTGTTTAAAAAACATCCCCCTTCTCTATACAGTTTGATGAGTCAACTTTGCCATGAAATGAAGCCTTACGTTTAGCATGCATTCGATTCATAAAAGATGAAAACATTTGCCAAGAATTATTATTTGCTAAAAATGTGCAAACTGATGCTAAAGAAGAATCGATATGTCATGCCTTGGAAAACGTTTTTAAAGAAAAAGAAATCCCCCTGAGTAATATCTTGTCAGTTCCTGCTGATGGTGCTCCAGTGATGATAGGGACCTTCTTCCACATTTAAAAAAAGCAGTGCCACATGTACTTGTTGTACACTGCATCATTAATCATCAACATTTAGTTGCCAAAAATATGAGTGAACGCCTACCTAGGTCATTACATTATGTCATTAAAGCAATCAATAAAAGCAGAAGAAATTCATTGAATGACAGATTGTTGGAACCACTTTGTATTGAAAACGATGAAGAATAATTGCTTGCTGCTTCATACAAAGGTTCGCTGGCTTTCAAAAGGGGCCTGTTTGGATTCGTATTATAAACTATGTGACTTAGTGCTAGAGTTCCTAGACAACAAAGATAATGCTTTATGAGCCAACTTGATTGATTCCAAAAAAAAGACATAGCTTATTTAACAGTCTTGTTTAACAAATTTGATGAAACCTTTGGGACTTTAATCAACAATTAGAAGATATTCTTAAAATGAACATACCTGATTTGGTTTTGGACCCTTTTTCAAGTACAAACAAAGAAGAGTCTCTAAAATTACAAGAAGAATTGATAGAAGTAACAACAAATGAGGAATTTAAATTTAAATTCAAAAATGGCTACCAACAGTTCTGGCTGCAAAAGCAGATGTCTGCACTTAATCCTGGATTACGGGTGTTAGTAATGGGGGTCTCTAGTTGGAAGAGGTAGGTACCTTTGTCCAAATAGGGGCCCTTGATTCTAGTCAGGGTAAGGGGATACATTTCTGAAATAACCCCTGCTCACCCCCTTGGTAGCTTGGCACGAGCAGACAGGCTTGTCTCAGAGGCAATGTGTAGAGCATTTGTGAACACATACAGTAATACAGTGAAAACACTACAAATGGATACCACACCAGTTAAAAAAAATAATTAATCTTTATCTAAATCAAAACAAGACCAAAGAACAAAAATCTACAGTACAGGTATGAAGATATCCTCAAAAATAGGTTATTCACAAAAATAAAGCTTGTAGCAACAAATAACTCCACTTGGAGTTTAACGACTTTGTGACCGGGGGAGATCCCAAAGTACGGCGCCAACCGCGAGGTGTGCAGCGCCGGGCCCGGAGTCAAGCAGACCCTCAAAGAACAGTACCTTGGAATTGATGAAAACAAAGACAGTTCACAGCATCGGGGAGGTGCGGCTTTATAGGTCTACACGGCATTGGTTCCTTACGACCCTAGGGGAGGTGCAGCCTCCGTTCCTTACTGCAGGGGAGGCGAGACGACGGTTCCTTACTGCGTCAGGGAGGTGACGTTGCGATGGCACCGAAACCACTGTTCCTTATGATAGAGCGATGTCGGTGGATTTGAGAATCACCCACGTCGAGGATCGGCTCTGCAATGATGAAGTCGGCTTCGGATTCGATGCAGCATGGCAGCAGGCGTCGGGCCTAAGTCGCAAGTCAGAGCAGCACTAATGGTTTCGGTGTAGGTTGCAGCATCGCTCGCCGGCTTCGGTGCTGCAATTTCCTTCTGTAGTAGCAGAAACAGCAGTTCCAGATGCAGGGAGACAGAAGGGGTGAAGTCTTTGTGTTCCTGAGACTTCAGAACAGGAGGCAAGCTTAGTTGCAAGACCGTGGAGCTCTTTTCTTCATGCAGGTGACAAAGCAAACTGCAAAGTCCTTTTTCTCCTTTCCTTGGCAGCAAGCAGCCACTGCAGGCCAACCCCAGACAGCAGACAGAATAGGGGCAGTATTCCACTGCAGCTTCTCTGGCTCTTCTCCTTGGCAAAGGTTTCCTCTTGATTTCCCAGAAGTGATCTAAAGTTCTGGGGTCTGGGTCCCACTTTTTATACAGATAAATGATTTGTTCTCTGAAGGCAGAGGGTGTCTGAACCCAGTCAAAACCAGTTCTGTCCTCACAGGTGCGGCTTCCTGGCAGGAGGTGGAGACAGCATTGTTGAAGGCAGACCAGGCCCAGGCAGGTGAAAGGAAATCTGTATTAATTCACTCCAAGGGGTTTCTTTGAAGGGTGAATTTATTTATAGAGAGACTACACTGTTGAAGGTTGTCACCTGCCAAGAACAGCCTGGCAGCAGGAGAAACAGTTACAGAGTAAGACCTTTGAATGTGGTAACATTCTCAGCAAGGACCAGACATTGTGACGTCATGGCATCAGCAGAGCAGCATCATAGAATACAACATTCCTCCCCTTCTCCATCAGAATAAACAGAATCAATAAGCAACAACAAATACAAAAGTAAGATATGCAAAATGCACAAAACACAAAGTTAATTGTGAGGTGTAAAGATCATTCACGAAGCCTTATGGGTGTAGCGATGGTTCTGGAACTCCTCCTGCGTTCAAGAGGAACAGGAGGAACACTGTCTTCTTGACCACTCAACATGGGACTAGATCTTGTTTTGACAACTTTAGACAGATTCCACCAGTGACCTCCTTCCACTCGAACAGCCTTGTTACCAATCTTGATAACCTTGATAGGTTCACCATATTTACACTTCCCTTTCTTGGTATGCACAGGAATCTTAATGCAAACGAAATCACCTGCACTAAGGAAAAAACCTTGGCCCCCTTTTTTTTGTCAAACCATACTTTTTGTTTAGTTTGCACAGATTTAGAATTAACTTTGACAATTCCCATCAGGGAGTCAACATTGGACTCAGATTTCAACCATCTGCTCATCCCTTCAGGCCTGAAACATGTATTGGCCCTCCTTTCCTTCCCGGATCGCGACCAGCGCCAGGACCCCTGGTCCTCGAGCACCTCGACGCACCCGCCTGACGTACTCAGCCGCCACCCTCATCGCTCTCAACACCGGCCGACCCCCAGAATGCCACCAAGCCACTCCAAGACGCACCCACGGACCTTTCAGCTGCCACGCCTGCAAATTCTCCTGCATCCGGACCAGCCCCGCACCAGCACCCGCCAAGTCGAACACCAACAGCTCCCACCTCAAGTGCATCCTGCTCAACACCCGCTCCGTCCACAGACACGCCATCGAACTCTGGAACCTTCTAGACGCCACAGCCCCTGACGTTGCCTTCCTCACGGAGACCTGGATGAACGCCTCTTCTGCTCCCGACATCGCCATCGCTATCCCAGAGAGCTACAAGATCGTCCGGAGGGACCGAAACGCCAACCAGATGGGAGGAGGCATCGCCATCATCCACAGGAACACCATCCGTCTCACGACCAGCACCGACAACACCCTGACCAGCGCCGAACACCTGCATTTCCAGATCCACACCAACCCGAACACCACCCTCAGAGGCACCCTGATCTACCGACCCCCGGGACCACGCACGCAATTCAGCGAGGACATCGCCGACTTCGTCAGCCCGCACGCCCTCCCCTCCGCTGACTACATCCTCCTGGGGGACCTCAACTTCCATCTGGAGAACAACAACGACCGCAACACCAGCACCCTGCTCGACAACCTCGCCAACCTGGGACTCAAGCAACTGGTGTCCACCCCCACCCACCTCGCCGGACACACACTCGACGCCGTCTTCTCATCCAGCACAGACATCGACTTCAGCCACGCCACAGAGCTTCAATGGACGGACCACAGCTGCGTCCACTTCTCCTTCAAGAGAACGACGACCCACCAACACCAGCAACAGACCGCCCGCAGAAGCTGGAACAAGATCACAGCAGACCAGCTCGCCACCTCCCTGAGCCAACACCCTCCTGCCAGCTCAGCGAACCCCAGCCAGGCCGCCGACAACCTCACGAAGTGGATCAGCAACTGCGCGGACGAACTCGCCCCGCTGAGGACCCCGCCCAGCAGACCCGGCAGCAAGAAGGCCCCATGGTTCACCGACGAACTCAAAAGCTCCAAGAAGAACTGCCGAGCCCTCGAGAAAGTCTGGAAAAGGGAACCGACACCGGACAACAGAACCTCCTACAAACTTGCCACCCGGAAACACCACCAGCTGATCCGCGCCGCCAAGAAAACTGCATTCAAGGACCGGTTGGACAACAACGCACACAACTGCAAGGAACTCTTCAACATCGTGAAAGAGCTTTCCAACCCCAGCGCAGGAAACAACGACATCACCCCATCGCCAGACCTCTGCAACTCCCTCGCCTCATACTTCCACAACAAGATCACGGACATACACAGCAGTTTCAACAACCAACCAACGCACACCACGACCGACCAGCCACCCCCCCCACCACCACCCTCCACGCCTGGACCCCGATCAGCACCGAAGACACCATCCGCACGATGAACTCCATCCACTCCGGATCACCGACCGACCCCTGCCCTCACCACGTCTTCAACAAGGCCGACGCTGTCATCGCACCCCACCTGCGAGACACCATCAACACCTCCTTCGACACCGCCATCTTCCCTGAAAGCTGGAAACACGCCGAACTCAGCGCTCTACTCAAGAAACCAACAGCGGACCCCACCGACCTCAAGAATTACCGCCCCATCTCGCTTCTCCCGTTTCCAGCCAAAGTCATCGAGAAGACCGTCAACAAGCAGATGGCCGCCTTCCTCGAGACGAACGGATCCCTCGACCCCTCACAGTCCGGCTTCCGAGCCAAACACAGCACCGAGACCGCCCTCATCGCCGCCACCGATGACATCCGAGCCCTGATGGACAATGGAGAAACAGCGGCCCTCATCCTCCTAGACCTCTCCGCGGCATTCGACACGGTCTGCCACCGCACCCTAGTACGGCGCCTCAGCAACATCGGAATCCAGGACAAGGCGCTGGAATGGATCATCTCCTTCCTGGACGGAAGAACACAGAGAGTCCGCCTACCACCGTACAAGTCAGAAGCCTCCAAAGTCATCTGCGGCGTCCCCCAAGGATCATCCCTGAGCCCCACCCTCTTCAACGTCTACATGAGCCCCCTCGCGGCCATCGTACGCAAACACCACCTCAGCATAATCTCCTACGCCGACGACACCCAGCTGATCCTCTCCCTGACCAACGACCCCGCCGCCGCCAGAGCCAACCTGCACGAAGGGATGAAAGAGGTAGCCGAGTGGATGACGACCAGCCGCCTGAAACTGAACTCGGACAAGACGGAGGTCCTCATCCTGGGCTCCTCACCCTCCGCCTGGGACGACTCCTGGTGGCCTCCCGCCCTGGGCACCGCACCCAAACCGACAGACCATGCACGAAACCTGGGCTTCACCCTGGACTCCTCCCTCTCCATGACCAGGCAAGTCAACAGCGTCTCCTCGGCGTGCTTCAACATCCTACGCATGCTACGGAAGATCTTCTGGTGGATCCCCACAGAGACCAGGAAGACCGTCACCCAGGCCCTCGTCACCAGCCGACTGGACTACGGCAACGCCCTCTACGCCGGGACCACCGTCAAGCTCCAGAAGAGACTCCAGCGGATCCAAAACGCCTCAGCCAGACTCATCCTCGACATCCCACGTTCCAGCCACATCTCCGGACATCTGAGAGACCTTCACTGGCTCCCCGTCAACAAAAGAATCACCTTCCGCCTCCTCACCCACGCACACAAAGCCCTACACGACCAAGGCCCGAGCTACCTCAACAGCCGAGTCAACTTCTACGCTCCCAAACGCCACCTCCGATCAGCCAACCACGCCCTCGCCGCCGTCCCCCGCATCCGAAGAGCGACTACAGGAGGAAGGTCCTTCTCCTACCTGGCCGCCAAGACCTGGAACTCCCTCCCGTCCGACCTGCGCCTGACCCAACACCACCTCTCCTTCAGGAAGAAGCTGAAGACCTGGCTGTTCGAGCAGTAGCGGCACCCCCCCCCCCCCCAGCGCCTTGAGACCCTACGGGTATGTAGCGCGCTTTATAAGTGTATTTGATTGATTGATTGATTCCCTTCAGAAGCTCAAAAGATGAAATTTTAGTAGATGAGTGGGGAGTCCTATAAAACCAAAGTCTACTCTCTAATGATTTTACAACATCATGGTGACCACACACAGACCACCTGACACACTCACCCACCACCCAATTCATCCTTTCTACAAGGCCGTTGGTCTGTGGGTATTAGAGGGAGCACTTCAAATGTTTCACACAACCTGAGGTTAAAAAAGATTCAAATTTTTCACTCAGAAATTCAGTTCCATTATCCGAAACCAGAAACCCTTCTCTCAGAAAGACCTCCTTCAAAGGTTTGATGACACTGGTGGAACTGGCTTCTCTGACCAAGCTAATCTCAGGCCATTTCGATGCATAATCCATCAAAACTAAAATGTACTTCTTCCCATCCTCGTCACCAGAAATTTGTAATAATTCACTCCATGGTGGTTTCTTTGAAGGGTGAATTTATTGATAGAGAAACTACACAGCTGAAAGTCATCACCTGCCAAAGAACAGCCTGGCAGCAGCAGGAGAAGCAGTTACAGAGTAAGACAATTGAATGATAACTTTCTCAGCATGCACTAGACACTGTGATATCATGGCATCAGCAAAGCAGCATCATAGAATACAACAAAATCTCCACCCCTACTCTAAATTCAACCCAGGTCCATTCAGCCCAGCCCTGACTCATCAAACTTCTGGAGCCACAGCCCTCTCCAACCCCCTGTCATCCAAATGTCATACATGCAATACACAAACCTAGCAGAGGCACACTGCAAGGTTAGGCAAGAAAATACCCACTTTCTAAAAGTGGTATTTTCAAACACAGACTGTAAAAATCACCCTCACTAAAAGATGCACTTTAACATTCTGAGTTCAGGCATACTAAACTTTTTTTTTCGATTTTGTTCCCAGTGTCATTTATGCTTATACGATGTTATAAACAAGCTACCTATGCTGTCCTATGGGAACAGATAGCCTTGCAATAGTGAAAAACGAAATTGGCAGTAATTACCTATCAGGACATGCTGCACACATCAGAGCATGTCCTACCTTACACACACAATGTAACCTGACCACAGGGGTACCTTGGGCCTACCTTAGAGGTGACTAACATGTAGTAAAGGGAAGGTTTGGGGACTGAAAAGCGGGTGCACTTGCCAAGTCGACATGGCAGACCCAGACTGCACATAGGCTCTGCAATGGCAGGCCTGGGCCACATTTTACAAGCTGCTCTGTGGGTGGCACAACCAGTGCTGCAGGCCCACCACCAGCATTTGATTTACAGGCCCTGGGCGCACATGGTGCACTGTGCTAGGGTCTGCTAAGTAAATCAAATAACCAATCATGGAATCACTAATCAATAACAGCAATTTACAAAAGGGAGCACTTACACTTTGGCGCTGAACAGCAGTGATAAGTGCACAAAGCATCTAGACCAGGAAAAACAAAGGAGGCAACAGCAAAAAATGGAAGGTAGACCCACACCAATGGTGTCAAGTCTAACAATGGGCTATACTACAAAAGTTTTAAATTGCATTTCCTTCAACATATTTAGTAGAACATGGTTTCAGTGTGGTCACTAACTAAAAAAACACGATTTCAAATAGCCAATCAATGTGATTTAAGAATGGTGCTCTGTATTTCTTTTTCACCAATATTAGGCCTGTGGACTTTCAAATCTTTCATTTCTCATGACCAGCATGGTACTATTGCGAGTGTTCTAGGTGACATTATGTGAATATGAGCATGAGGCAGTCTTTTGATGTTTGTTGTGATGCTACATCACTGTAAATGTAAATGTAAATTGATACTTGTATAGCGCACTACTCACCCGCAAGGGTCTCAAGGCGCTTGTACGAATACCGCTGTGGAACCCATCCTGGCTTTCCCTGTGAGGCATCCACTCCTAGGCACCCCCAAGGTGGAGGCCAGGCATCCTTAGCGTTGTGGGGGCCGTTGTGGAGATTAGGCAAGCTATTGCCCAGAGTTGCAGAGTGGGACTCCATGATTGGAATAGGCACCGAGGCGAGAATTATCAGGTCCGTGGAATTTTGAGCCCAAGACCCGCCGAGGCGGGGAATTGAACCCTCGTCCCGGGCTAGACCTCTGCATCAGGGTCTGCCGCTCTAATCATTGAGCCACACTTCTCCACTGTAGGACTCTGTAACGCTATAAACTGATATTTTTAATAACCATATGATAAAGCCTTGCCTACATGTTTAGTACCTTAATGCAAGCTGTGAGATTCTTAACCAACATTTTCAAAAGATGGCTTACGGCTATGAATTTTGGATCTTTAATACAATAACCCAGTTAACCCAATTAATCTAATGCTTGTCTGAGTCTATTATTGAGTCTTGTTTGTTCTTTCATTTAAACTGTGCTATTTTACTGCTGTTTTAAATGCAATGTAGGGAGAATCAGCGAGCTCTATCAGAACATCAAGTATTACTTCTTTTGTTCTATGTTGTTGTTGCAGAGCTTTTGGTCTGCATAATTCTAGCACTAATTAACTTCTTCAGGAGGTTGGGTCTTCCTGTTGCTCTCCTTTATTTCAACAGCATGGTTTTAAGAGTGGTCTACCTAAATCCCATGTCAAATGTGTGAGTTATCTGTCAATTAATGGTCCTCATTGGACAAGTAATGTGGTGTTTTGGCTACCCTATCTTCCACCCCTAATATCAGCGAAGAAAGATTCATCAGAGGATCATTGACTCTGTGGTAAATGGAAACGTGCAGATTGTCTAATTGTAAAGGGCCCAGTATAGTTAGAATAGTAAGGAGAGCTAGAGTATACAAAACTTATTACCATGCTTGCGCTGCAACAACTCTGATGATCAGATCAGACTTAGCTGATGTTGGTGCCTGAATTGCAGATGAATTATCAGTGGCTGAGGGGATGACAATATTTGTTATTAAGGCTTTGGGTGAAACGTGCTGGCAGCCGAGGTGGGAGCAAGCAGACCTTCCAGCAATTGGTGATTTTGCAAAATCAGCTTTCTAGCATGATGACCACAAAAAAGGTCTCCAGAAGGCAGGAAAAAATAATTGTGTCATTTTAATGGCTGTACATGCACACTTCACTACATGACAGCATACAGCCCTGATAGCTGCCTTCTTCTTCCTGTCGCATTAGGGAAGTCATTGTACAACAGTGTCAATGACAGTGTCAGAGGGCCTGATCAGTGCATGCATTTTCTAGTGGCTGGGTCCAGAGCTACACGTGCCTCAAAAAAAAGGGGAAAACAATGCTGAAAACAGAAAGACTAGAAAACTTAAGTAGAGCTTCACTGTCAAATCTGACGGATTTTGAAAAATGTTATTTTTTCTGTTTTTCTCTGTATCGAGGCTGTACTTTGGAAGTGAAAAATGTCTGAAAAGGAGGACATTTTCAGCAATATGCTTTTCTTTTTGTTGGGATCCATTTCAAAGGGGAAGGAATAAAGGAAAGAGAGGAAAAAGACGGTAGGAGATGTTTCTTAACCCCTTGCATGCTGATGACGGCCCCCGTCCGTCATGCATCACGTTGCTCATGTGCTGATGACGGCTGGGGGCCGTCTTGAACCCGCACACTCAATAAAAGTGCCGCACAGGCGCAGAATTGCGGCCGCATGCAAGGGGTTAAAGTCACGATTTTCTGCAGCTGACGAGGAGAGAGCTAGGGATAGAATGAGGGAACAGAGAAAGACATTTCTTGTAGTCACGGTTTTGAGCAGATGAGTAGTAGCCAGATAGAGACACAATGAGGGGACAGAGAGAGCTAGATGTTTTTAGAAGTCACCAATTTCAGCAGGTGAAGAGAAGCGAGATAGAGATGGAATGAGGGAACAGAGATTGACAGAGATAGGTTGCTTTAAGTCACACTTTTCAGAAGGTGAGGAGGAGTGAGATAGAGACAGAATGAGAGAAGAGAGAGAGAGAGAGCTTTCAGTGTCCTCAGTGCCAAAAGCAAAACATGAGTACAATTCCTTGATCCCAAAAATTGTGCCTGAAATCTTTAAAAAAAATGTTTGGGAAGAGCTTTGCTCTCAAACTGTACATGGACTCCTAACTACAGAATCAACCACTCATATGTACATGCAAGAAAGAGCCTGTCAAAGAACCACTGCATTCATCATCCTCGAAAGAAGAGCCGGTATCTTTCTTTGCTTTCATCAGGAAGTAGGTGTTTACAATATGATAACTGGCCTACTTAAGTGATTGCTCATAAAAATGTAATGCCCTAGGAGCAAAAATATAAAAATGCACATTGCAACAAAGGCCTGGCTTATGCAGGGGACATTCAATTTATATATCAGGACCATCTGCTACTAATGTCAGTTCCAAGTGCAAGGGAAATATAATTATACATAGCAATCCCTAGGCATTTACAATTCTATTTGGCAACCTTAATGATAATTACAGAATATGATTCAGAAAATGCTAAGTGTACAACAAGACATGACTCATAATTTTTTTTTATTATTACAAAATATTTAAAAGTGTATGATATACGTCTATGCAATTGTATGACAATTGAAACCAACATATTTTATACTCCATCTGTCTCTCAAAGGATGAAGACAACATGATCACAGATAACTAATATTATATCAAAAAATCATTTGGTATCATATAATATTTTAAATACATTGTTTGGAATTATGAGATCAAAGATAAGATCACACCTACATCAAAATGATATACAACATAATTCACAAAAGTGATGATTTCATTAGAAAAATTGGTATCTGTGCAGAGAGAAAAAGGAAATAGGTGGCTTCCATCATAGATGGATCTTCATGGAATCGAGTGTACGCCCGTTTCGGTGACCCAAGCGCCTTCATCGGGAAATCCACAAATACAAAGTCCTTTAGGTTTACTCTGTGTTCATATTATGGATCTCCTAGAAAGCAGCTATTTACTGTTTCGCAGGACTCTGTTGTTTTTCATCGTATATAAGTATCCCACTAAAGGGCACTTTAAGTTTCAAGACACTCCTCCGACACAGAGGCTGCGTCCAGTGCACACGGGGTAGAGGTTTTGGGGGGCTTCAGGCGAGTCCACTTACGCCACAGCTCCAGGAGCTGCCAGCTCCGCTCAGCTGCAGTTCTGCTCTCTCCCTCCCCACCAAAGCTGCATGGCTGGTTGCTGCTGGAGAGGGTGGCCCGTTGCCTCCAGTACAACACCCTGTCAGCTGGCTACTCACTCCACCTTGAACCCCTGGTGGTCCCCTCCTCGACATTGCCACCCTGACCACCGTTGCCCTCACTGCTGCTTGGAGGGCATTATACTCTCCAGACTAGGATGCCTGTGAAGTGCAGGTAGCAATGCAAAAGCCATATTACTCCTTGAGGACAAACCGTCGACCACCTTTTCATGTCATGTGTAGCACGTCTTTCTTCATAATTATGGGAATAAAAATCCCAGCACACAAACTTAAAGCTACTGAGTGCAGCCATGCATATTTGGCACCTTTATGCAACCTGACTTTTGCATGCTGGAGTTTCTAAATCCCACATTGAGAGTGAAAATAAAACTACAAGTCCCACAAAGCACATTGCTGGTGGCTAGAAGAAGCACTATTTTTATAAATAAATCTTTTCAATTGTACATTTTAGCAAAGTTACATACAGTGTGAAATACATTTGAGATAGATGTCAGTCCAGTAGCATCAACACTGCTTACATGCCGGAGCACATTTCACAGCACAGATGGTTAGGTGTGTGTGTGTATGCACGTGTGTGTGTGTGCAAATGCTGGTGTCAGTACCAAGCCACCATGTTTGAATGCTTCATTTTGGATTGCCGTCCTATGTTACTAGTGCCATGTACCAATACACTGCAACGCAGTTGTCATTCACACTCATCACAGTATAGAAGGATGTTAGGAAAGCAGCCCATCTCCCTCACACCTGAGGCATTTGGAGTCCTACAGCATATGGCTCTGGGAGTTCGAACCACTCGCCCCAAGTCAGCACAATGCTCCAGAATGTTACCACAAAGGAAAATATAACAAACACTCTCAGACACTTGCCATTTTTCAAAGTGGAATACTCTACTAAAACAGTTTTCATTAATTTAAGTCTGAAAAGGAATGATTATGAGTGCAATAAAGTGCCATAATAGTTTTTGTGTCGCTAAATTTCCAATTTTGCGACACAAAATTTGCAAATCTATGCCGTAATATTGTGGGAGTTCTGCGCAATATTCAGTATCATAGACTGTCTATTTATATCTCATAATCTTTTCCCAGCCTCTACTGCTGGTTACCCAACCACCTTGAGGCCTGAACGGGGGCTTATATAGGTGACTGGTTTTATCTTTAATCACAATGAAGGGAAGTCCTTTTTTGCTGACAGCATAGTTTAGTGAGGTTAAAAAAAAAAATCCTGAGAAATAAAGTGCTCAGCAAGTTTCCAGTACAAACTTCTAGCAAGGCTTACTCAGCTTTCCATCATCCTGAGGTCTGTAAATTGAGTATTAATTGAAGGTATATCATCACTACTGTTTTAAAAATCGGGAACGTGTACATCTAATGTGTTTGTATATTGTGTATTTTAACTTGTGACTATAATGTATTTTGTAATTTGCAACTTTTATGGTTTGATATCAAGTAAACCGAATAAAGTACATTGAATTGAATTGAGTATTATTATTATTATTATTATTTTGAAGCTTATAAAGCGCGCGGCTACCCCCAACGGGGATGTCCCGGCGCTGCAGACAACCGTCACCAGAAAGATACAGCGTGATCTAGATCATGGAAAACAGCCAGGTCTTGAGTTTCCTCTGGAACAAAGATTCTGATGTAAAGAGTCTGAGATCCAGAGGTAGGCGATTCCAGAACTTAGCAGTGGCAACAGCAAAGGCACGGCCCCCCATTCTCGCCCGGCGAAAACGAGGGGCATACAGTAGGCGGAGATGGTTCGATATGAGATCACGAAATGAATGGACAGGTTTGAGTCTATGTCTCAGATAGGCAGGACCTAGACCTTTAAGGGCCCTAAAGGCGATGACCAGAGCCTTAAATTGTATGCGGCAGCGCACCGGCAGCCAGTGCAGCGTAGCTAAATACGGAGTGATGGAGTGGCGATAGGGGATGTTACAAATCAGCCTCGCCACAGCATTCTGCACAATCTGCAGTCGTTTAATCAAATAGGCCGGGGCTCCCACATACAAGCTGTTCGCATAGTCCAAATGGGACGTATTTAAGGCATGAACCACCGTCCTCCGAGAATCAGGCGGAAGGTAGGGGACAATTTTCTTAATCATGCGAAGTTTACCAAAACAGGCTGCTGAGACTCAATTAATTTGGGTTTTACAGGACAGAGCAGTATCAAATTGAAAACCCAGATTGCGGGCTATTTGACCTGGAACAGGGGGAAGATTTAATTCCGTCGGCCACCACACATTAGCTGGGAGGGGGGATTTTTGATTAAAGAATAAGACCTCAGTCTTATCCGTATTAAGTTTCAGATTATTGCTGGTCATCCAGGAGGAGATATTAACAAGGCACCGTTGGAAACTAGACATGTTACCGTACGAGTGATCTCTGAATGAAAACACAAGCTGGGTATCATCAGCGTAAGAGATCACTCTGACCATACCAGCGGTTTCTCAGCCGAGACATAAGGAAGACCTGCTGCGATCTATCCTTCAAAAAAGATTTCATCCATGTCAATGGTGTCCCCCCCAATGCCAATATCTCGAAGACGGTCCAAAAGAATGTCATGCGAGACAGTATCGAAAGCTGCGGATAGATCGAGGAGGACCAACATGGCCTCCTCGCCCACATCCACACACTCACGAATTGACTCTGACACCTCCAGTAGTGCAGACTCAGTGCTGAAACCCGGCCTAAAGCCCGACTGGGAATCATGTAGCAGTTGTTGCGATTCCAGGTATTCCGACAGTTGCTCCTGCACCACTTTCTCCAAGATTTTTGCTGGCTTAGAGAGAAGTGAAATAGGCCGATAGTTACTGAAGCATGACGGGTCAGCATCTGCCTTCTTAAGAATAGGAATCAACATAGCCTGTTTCCATAAAGAGGGGAACAGGCCAGAGAGTAAGGAAGAATTCCAAATCTCAAGAAGCGGCTTGATCAATAACGGGGCAAGATTACTCAATACCTGTGCGGGAGCCGGGTCAAGAGGAGACCCTGATTTGCACCTATGAAGCAAAGTTAATGCATAATCCGCGGTTAGGGGTTTAAATGAAACAAAATTTTCATCATGGGAGATTTTAATGTCAGGCATTGGCATAACCCTATTCTGATTAAATGTGGCCGTGATGTTTATAATTTTCTCGTGAAAAAAATCAGAGCGACCATCACAGTATTAATAGTGGGTTCATAGAACTACCTGTTGGTAATGAGTTTCAAAACTGCAGATTTTATTATAAAGTACTATACAAAACTAAAAATTTATTATTATTGTTGCTCATTTTAAGATTTTTCCACTCAGACCAAAACACAACACAGAACCTGCCCAGACCTAAAGGATCTGTTTCAAACCCAGAAAGATGTTAATCTAGTCTTTTGCTCCCACACATTTTAGGTAATCTCAGACGTACCCTTAAGCCCCTGACTTTGCATGCTGTTGACTTAATTCTGCCTGTCAGTGGTGCTTGTGTGGCATTTAACATACAATGGGGCCTGTAGAAAGGAGTCTGACCCCCATTCTAGGTTTCTGCTCCAAAACATACCTTTCTACCTCCTGCACTAAAATTGTATAACAGGAGAGGGTGGTGTGTTATCATCTGTGATATCACTGATTTGGAAAATTATTACTTGTTGTATGACTAGGATGATGACTTCACGCTGTCATTATAGACGCAGTTTCGTGTCCTGGGTGTTTCCCACTAAAATAGTGACTATCAGGGGTGTTCGTTTAATTAGTACATGGATGCTATGACTAAAGCAACAAAGAAGTCAGCAGGTGGGGACTTGACATGGGACAATTTCTGTGATTTGAGGAAATCCTATATTAGGTCCGAGAAAAAGTAGGTAGTCGAATAAACGTTCCTCCCTTTAAATTATTGTACATTTAGTTTTACTTTTCACAGTAAAAACGTGAAGTCCAGGTACCTCAGATAAAATAATAAATCAGGGATGGAACTTTCTGAATTGTGCCATTTTCGTTTTTTCAGCTTTTTACAATCAAGTGTCATTCATAATGTCTCACATGAGGCATGCAAATGTCACTTATAAGTGGACTTAAAACAATGAAATGTCACACATATGCATACTGAAAACTTGCCAGCTATGATTTTCATATAACTGAGGTAAATAGTGTGAATTTACAACATTGCTGTATTTTTCTTGCTTCTGGAGCACCTTCTACTCCTTTATCGGAAAATCATGAGAGAAAACACTTTTTCCTCAAACATGGTTGATCAAATTCCAGCAGAGGATCAGCATTTTACACAGGGTTAAATTGCCTTTGAATACACCACAAAGGCTAAAATTAATATGATACCACCAGCAAATAATTTATAATGTGATCGCACTGTACCTATGCTCCTCTTTGTGACCCTAATAACCTGCCATTCAGTACAATGCCTTTCAATGCAGACCATGTCCCAAAATCCAGTAATGGATGTCACAACATATTGGCAACATTGTGACCAGCCAATTATGGGGCCCCAGGATCCCTTTGAGTCTCCCCACATGCCTTTTGGGATCAGGGTGTATTTACCCTTGCATATTATTAATAATTAATTTCAGGACACATGAACCATGTCCCTGAGTTCTGTAGTGGCTGATAACATATTGCTCATATTGTTCAGGTTGTGACCAACCAATCAAGATTTACTAGTCTTTGATTTGGCCAATTAGAGGATATCTGGACACCAACAGCCCAGATATCTATACATTTGAGCCTTAATTTTTCAAAAAGTACCAAATCAGAAAAAGCATTGTTTCTGGGTAAACATCTAGCTTTTTGCTAAATATGATGTAATTCTGTTTGGCTGTTTTGTCTAAAGCACTGTTCAAAATTCCCTATGGAAACTGTATTTCCGATGATAAAATGGTTCTAACTATAACTACACAGTCTTTAATGTAAATGGAGACATGTAGGTAAGAACAGTAGATCAATAATTGCCTATATTTACTTACTTTCACAATATATGAGATGTCAATATTCTGGCTACATTATTTTGTAGCATGCTGGATATTCCGATATACAACCTAACTGAGAGCATAAACAGGAACAGGGAATATATGAAAGCTATTCTGAAAATGTACTAGCATTGAAGCTAAAGAAAGCACAGTTGGGGACAGGGCAAAGAGAGAGATAACAAGCACTTTACAAGCCTGGGCTGTGATTCATAGGCAATGGTATAGGAAGGGGAAGAAAGGAAAAGGAGTGTCAAGAGAACCTCCCCCTGTAAAAGTAAGACCACTAATATATTTTAAGGAGACAGTGAGGTTGAAGGCATACAGATCCAAACAGTAAACTTTAAATAAATTAGTCCCATTTGACGGTGTTTTCCATTAAAAGTATACTGCAGATGCTTCATATTGAGTTTACTTTGCATGCCCAAATAGAGAGGGAATAGCAGGCTATGAGGGGGAAACACTCATATTTCCAGGAACAATAAATAGATGGAACAAAGTACAACTATTTACTGATCAAAGGCATGGCTAAAAAGAACAAAATATTCTGTAACTATTCTGTTGGTCATTCGCCTTCAGGTAACTGCATATAAAATCACACAGCTTAAATGAAAAATAAAGGCCTATTAAACTAACCATTGAGTAATGCACTTTTTTAAGTTGTGAAACCTTTATTCTTCAATGTGATCTTTGCATGTATTTGTGTGACCAGAGAGCCACAGAACTGAATTCTGGTTGGTGCAGTGACTAATAGTGACATGCGCTTGTTTAATGTTACGAGATCTCAGCCTTTGACAGAAAGCACTGTGAACATGTATTGCATCACAAAAGGTATAAAATATGTTCCTACTAAGTCCACAAAATAATTTTAGTTTAAGATTAAAAAGTGCTTCTAAAATATAGATTTGAGTGATATGCAGACTGTAAATAGTGCACTCATTTTTCTAACTGTCCATTAAAAGGGATCACTGAAATAATATCGAGGGTCAAAATATCGACTAGCAAAAATATCGTGGACAAAATATCGACAGTCAAAATATCGAGTTTGGATCTACAAACAGGTAAGTACAAAAATATCGAGTACAAAATATCGTTTACAATAATATAGTTGTAAAAAATATCGACTTTATAAAAAACAGTGTTAAATTAAATTAATATTAAAATGTAATTACTAAAATATACTTAAAAATACTTACATTAACTTATAATAATTAAATAATAAATGAAAGTAATAATTTTTTTTTTTACAATATTATTTGTTAAAACATATATATATATTAACATACTATAATTAACTAAGATACTAAAAACTGACCCTGAACCCTAAAAATACCCCTTTACCCAAAAACCCAAAACTGACCCTAAACCCTAAAAATACCCCTTAACCCAAAAACCCAAAACTGACCCTGAACCCTAAAAATACCCCTTTACCCAAAAACTAAAAACTGACCCTAAACCCTAAAAATACCCCTTTACCCAAAAACTGAAAACTGACCCTGAACCCTAAAAATACCCCTTTACCCAAAAACTGAAAACTGACCCTGAACCCTAAAAATACCCCTTTACCCTAAAACTGAAAACTGACCCTGAACCCTAAAAATACCCCTTTACCCAAAAACTGAAAACTGACCCTGAACCCTAACAATACCCCTTTACCCAAAAACTGAAAACTGACCCTGAACTCTAAAAATACTCCTTTACCCAAAATTAATCAATATTATTTAATTACCAATTAATTATTAATTAACAATAACAATAAAGTAAATATATTAGCACATTAGCTGTAATTAATTTAATAATTAATATTATTTTACCCCAATTAATTACTTTACAATAACACAAAATTATATATATGTAAAATTTACTCTAATTAATGTAATTAACTAATTACAAATAATTAATTACCAATTAATTACTAATAAAAAATATGTACTAAATTATATTAATTAATTAACTAATTAATATTAATTAATTATCAATTAATTATTAATTAAAAATATTTACAAACCTATATTAATTAATTAATTATTATTAAATTACTTCCCACCCTATTCCCCTATAAACCCACAACCCGCTACAGAATTACATTACGCAATTATTATAAAAACAAAATTCATTTAATAAAATATTTTATAACATTAATACACACTTTTCACACATATTATTACATAAAAATACACTATAAAGTATTATATATCATTAAAAATTCGATATTTTTGCTATCTATATTTTATACAGTCGATATTACTTCACTTACCTTAAAAACGATATTTTTGTAGTCGATATTCTGTCCAGTCGATATTTTGTCCAGTCTATATTTAAAAGTCGATATTATGTCCAGTCAATATTTTGGAGTCGATATTTTGTCTGTTCACCCATTAAAAGCACACACTTTAAAGGTCATCAGGTAACTTTCAATATTTCTCAAAAAGAGCACCCTTGAAGTGACAACAACAATTAAAGCCACCGGCTTCCAAGCAGCTATTACCTTTGCAGATTAACCAAATGCACACATTTAAATTTCTTTCAGGAAGCAGATACACTGGCAAGAAGGAATGTTTGTTTCTTGTTTATCTGTTTACCCTGCCCTTAACTCCACAGCATCTGCCGTTCCACTTCAGCTGAGGCACATCAAACATCTGAATTAACCATCTTCAGACGATAGCCAGGGGTGTAATACAGGCCCCAGCAGCCCCGCGGTGCGGGAGGGACCCAACCTTCAGGGGGCCCCCACAGCACCGCACTTTGGCCAGAGAGCTCCAGTTTGAGTCCAGAGGGGGCCCCTCCACATACCCTGCAGGGGGGCCTCCTCAAGTTTCATTACAGCACTGACAATTGCCTTTCAGCATTAAGTAGGGCAACTGTTTTTGTCAAATAAAAAAATTATCCCACCACTTTGACCTCAGACATATATATCTGTGTGTGTGTGTGTGTGTGTGTGTGTGTGTGTGTGTGTGTGTGTGTGTGTGTGTGTGTATATATATATACATATATATATATATATATATATATATATATATATATATATATATATATATATATATATATATATATATATATATATATATATATATATATATACATACATATATATATATATATTACCTACTGGCAGTCGCCAGTAGGTAGTTATAGTTAGGACCTAGTTTCCATAGGAAATGTGCAACATTCTATTGGGAATAACTTTGGCGTCGGTTGATGAATCTTTGTGAATTTCTCAAAGAAGATGGCCCGCTCTGTTCCGCTCCTTCCCTGAAAGTTTTGGGGGGATTCGTGAAGTGGGGGCTGAGAAAAAAGGGGGTCCCAAAACGTGTTTTCCCCATGTTATTTTCCATAGGACGATAAGGCACGGCTGCAGCCCGAACGGCTGAACGGAATTACAAGAAATTTGGCAAAATGGTAGAGTATGATTCGCAGATCGCCCTTTTGTTTAAATGGTGTAAATCCCTCCAGTAGTTACTGAGAAAATCAAAAGAAAAAAAAGTATATATCTAGAGCCTCGCACCATACGCGCACGGTCCTCGCACCGTACATGGACCCTGGCGTGCACGAGTGAAATTGTGATTGGCTGTCAGTCGTCTGTCAACATTCCAAACTGTCCAAACCAGGAAGTGTTGCCCGCCATCTTGTCTCTCTGGAGAACTAAGGCACAAGAGAGCCCAAAACAAAAGTGGAAAACTCGAAAAGGGGGCATGGTAGAGACCCCCTGACCCCCTAGGCCTTTTCAGGGGGTCCCTGAAGGACCCCGAATGCCAAAAAAAACAGGTTTTTATTTGTTGTAAAAATTCGTATGAGGACGGTGCGTGCACGTTGGCAAAAAAAATGTTACACAAGGGGATTATAAAACTGCCCTTAATACATATAAATTCATCCACGCACTTTCACTAATAGTGCAAATTGAAGCATAGAGTTGTAACATATTTATATACATATGTTACATTTAAGTGTTCTGGAAGTACTACAGTATATTATAGGTAAACACCCTATAGATTTATGCTGTACCACATCCTTATAGTTTTGCACTTTCATATTCATTCATTCATTTATGAACTAGACATTCACTATGACAAACTAAAACATACAAACATACAAATATAGTTCTTTTTTTTGACCAGTAGAGGTAGTTCTGAAAAGAACTGTTTTTTTGTTTTTTTGCTTCAAAAAAGGAGAAAAAATGAACTTTGTTAACGAAACAAGTGTTCAACAGGAACAAAGAACTTAAAAAAAAAATCATTGTGAGCAGTTGTGGCTCCTGTTCTTTTGAAGAATTATTTCTATGGACTGTTGTTCATAAGAAATCAATTGGTTGCAATGTATGCAGAGAACCATTAAGTTTCTGATTTCTGGCTGCAAAGAAGGATTCATATTTGATGGTGTTGGTGGTGCCCTTGAAGTGCTTGGAGAAGAGCCCTGCTCCTCCTCTGATCTTTTGACAACTGCTCTTGCCCAATTGTTAGGATGGAGGTTTTTAACATGGCGTTCCATGCTTGCTGTGCCAAAAGAATATTTTTTATTGGCATTACCCCTTGATAAAACAGTATCACATATTTTGCATGTGACTAGTGGGTGTTAGACCTGTCTGGCTTTTTGGCGTAGTCCCTCCTATTTATTATTTATTTTGTCCCCTTTTTGCCCCTCATACCCTTGCTAATTTTTGTCCACTGACTTTTCTAGGAGTTGGCCCAGGGGATAGGTGTTCTTTTCCCCCCTCATAATTTTTCACCTCAGGCCCAAAGGCCTGTTCTGACAGGAAAAGTTGGAACCACACAAAATGGTGGCTACCAACTGCCCTAACTGTCACACTCAGAACTTGGCCATAGCCTAGCATAGGGTGTTCTAGAACCTTCTGGTCCATTCTGGACCACTGAGGGTCAGCCTATATAAGGCGGAATGCAGGGCAGCCATTTTGTCTACCTGAGAGAGTCAGCTGGAGGACAGGCTGTAGCTAAGGGTGGGAAGAGGCTAGACTTAGGGTTGACCTCCTGGATAGGGAAGCTGCCTTACTGAATCACCTCACTATCCCCTTTTGGGTTACTTGTCCTGACCCCGCTGTTAAGGGTTACTGGAGACCCTGGGCGCCTGACTGATCCCTAGCTTTAGAATAGTGGGGTGTAAACAGGAGAAGGAGACTGCGGTGCTGTGGAGCGCAGTCCTCTGCCCAGTGGGAGGATCTGAACTAAAGAAGACTCTTGAGCCTGTTATCTGTCCAGTAAGGAGGGCTGGGGTTCCAGTGCTGGAAAAGTGCACAGTGACTTTATACTGAGGAAGCCCCTTTGATCCCCCCTCCCTTTTGAGGGCAAGAAGTAAACTATTGTCCTGGGTGGCGCTGGGCACCTCTTACGTGCGTCAGGACTGGTAGCGAACCGACCCTCTCTTGACTCTTAAGGTGGTGGAGAGCGGAGAAAGGTCCCATCTAATCTGGGAAGTCTTGAAGGGTTTCGCCGTGATCGGGACCCCGGGGGCGCCTAGCGCGCTCTGTGTCAGCGCACCGGTGAACTCAGAAGAGTAAGGGCGTTGTGTTCATGCCCGGCGCCAGCGCGCTGTTTCCTCACTGACTGGGGGACTGCCTTGCAGGAGGGGCCTAGGACCGAGCAGGCCCAGTGCGGAGATACTATATCCCCGCGCATGCGCAGAAGAGCCTTCGTGTGGAGGAAACGACGACTTCCGCCGCTGAGGGGAGCCGAGAGGAGGCGTCTTCGTCGAGTGCCTGAAGACTGTTCTGCGCGCCGTGGGACAGATCCTTCCTGGTGAGGAGCCGCCGCTCGTGTGGCGGAATCACTGTGACAGCGGCCCGGGTTGCAGCTGAGAGGGCCTCCGCTCCTCTGCGAGGGAGCGAGGGGGCCGATCACCGGAGGGGAAGCGTTTGGAAAGCATAGTGGGTGAGCAGAGGAACTGCCTGCCGGCCGCCTGCACAAGTAAGCCGGGAAGAGTGAGGGGTGGCGAGGGAGTGCTGGTAGGCCTCCTGCTTGTCTGTTCCCCACACGGGACAGCCCTGACCTAGAGGAAGGGGGTTGAGGGCCTGTAAGACCCGAGTGGCACAACTGATAAAACTTCACCGCCTCAAGAAGCCTGATTGTACCTAAGGGGAGAAGGAAGTTTAGAGGCCTCATTGAACCCCGGGCTTTTGACAGTTATGACAGTTTGCCCCTGGGTGGAGTAGAATTTGAGAGGGGCAAAAGCAAGGCACACTGCCCATTTAACTGGCCTATGAAGGGATAAGGGTTGCCTGCCAGATATGGGTATGGTGTGTGACCAAATGTAGTGAACTGTTAACCTAAGTTGATAAATTGCATAGCAGGTTGAAAGTATAATCGCTAACTCTTAGACCAACTGTAAAGTACAGGCCATATCTATCCGGCCTATGGAATTGTAAGTGTTACCTGCCAGACAGAGTCATGGTGTGTGATTAAATATTTGGTTCTGTAAATACTGGTTGCTAAATGGTGCTAGTAATTCAAGAGTATAGTAAATGCTTTCAAGACAAATTGTAATGCCTAAAATTGTAAGATTTTGAAACCAAAGAGCAAAGATATATTTTTATAAAGCAGTACTTATTTTCCCACATTTTGGTGTAGCGTTGTTTTTGTGTGATATTGCGTGGTTTTACTGTTGGGTGGTTTGCAACCTTCACACTGTGCCTCTGAAATGTATGTCTTGCCCTAGGCCAGGCTACCCCAGGTTCTAACAGATTGGTGCCTAGCAGTGGGATCCTGACTTGGTTGCAGCTACTCAATAGTAATTCAACGTAATACACTAAACCTACACCAGGAGTTTTCTCCTTGCGGCCCTCCTAATTTGTCTTTTGATTTTTCCAAATTTGTTTCTGGTGGTGGGTGGAGGTTAACCTCAGGTCACTTCTTGGTTTTCCCCTGTGTGTTAGTTCTATTCCATAATAAAAGATGAAATTAAATTTTGAGGAGCTGGAATCCTACACCGTGACCCAACTCAAGGAGTGGTGTCAGCAACAGGGGTTATTCTTTAAGAAAGGTGCCAGGAAAGGCGAGTTGCTGACCAGCATAAGGGCATGGGTGGAAGCTCGTTCAAGGGAGGAACTGGACACGGAAGGAAGTGACAGGGGCACTGTCCTTGAGACTACCATTTTGTAAAAAGCTGGAGGGGGGAATCTGTTAACAGGTCCCAGGACACCTTCGAGGGTGGGCAGCAGCGTCTCAGAGAGGGGTTTTACTGAAGCCGAGCTGGAAGATAGGAGGGAGGAGAGGAGAATGAGGTTGGAACTAGCTAGGATGGATATAGAAAGGGAGGACAAGAGGTTAGCTCATGAGCGAACCATTAAAGAAATGGACCTACAAGCTTTAACCTTAAAGTCTCCCAACCCAGATAATGGTGGCAGAGAAACTAAGGTGAACACCAGGGAGTCCAGACCCTATTTACCCAAAGATGTCGTCGCCAGTTACAACACGGGCGATGACATTGCCAAATGGTTGGCCGCCTACGAAGTTTCTTTAAGGGCTCACGGGATCTCAGACACTCACTGGGGGGGTGGGCTGTATAAATACATGCCCCCGGCTGGCAGGGACACCTTGTTGGCTCTGGAGCTGGAGGAGCAAACCCACTACCCCACGATGAAGGTGGCCCTGGTGAAGAAGTTTGGACTTACCCCTGAAAGGTACAGGCAGAAATTCAGGGGAAGTCACAAACTGAGTACCCAGAATTGGGTAGACTTCTTAGACTACGCCAAGAAAGCTTTGGAGGGTTGGGTCAAGGGCAGCGAGGTGAAGGATTATGAGGGGCTGTACGATCTATTTTTGAAAGAACACCTCCTCGAGAAATGTTTTCCAGAGCTGCGCCAACACCTGGTGGACAGCAAGCTGACCAATCCCCGGAAGCTTGCAGAGGAGGCGGACACTTGGGCAAGTACCCGGGTGTCCTCAAAGGGGATTGGAGGGGATTCTCAAAAAGCCGGACAGGGCGCCCCCCAGAAGAAGGAGGGGGGAGATAAAAAGAAGGAGTTCTCCAAAGGTCCCCAAAATAATTTCCATGGAAAGGGAGCAGGTTTCACCACTAGGGCAAACCCGCCCAGAAACCCTAATCCTGGCCAAAGCCAGCAGCCAAGGGTTCTCCACTGTTTTGAATGTGGTGGTGTGGGACATTATAAGGGGGATGTCAGATGCCCAAAGAGACCACTCCCTCCCACCGGAGGAAAGTCACCGGGAGTAGCTACTGTAGCGCTCGGGGAGGAGTTGCCCTTAGATAAGGGGGGTGAGTGGGCGGGTGTCACCTTAGTGTCCCTGGGAGAGCGGGAGATGGTTCCAAAGATCCAGGTGCCCCCAAATACTACAAAGTATGGGCAATGGGTCACCATCAATGGCCAGAGAGGGGAGGCTCTGAGAGATACAGGAGCCAGTATGACTATGGTGAGAAGTCAGCTGGTGTCTCCAGAGCAGGTTGTTCCTAATGTACTCCACCCCGCCGCAATGGCTGATGGCAGAATGGGCCACTATCCAGTGGCTGAGGTTCCCTTTGAGTGGGAGGGGGTTGCAGGTTCACTTCGAGTTGCCGTAAGCCCTGCCGTGCCAGTCGATTGTCTGTTGGGGAATGACATGGAACACAACACTTGGAGAGAGGTGGAATACTGGACGCATTCTGCGATGCTGGGTACACCTGACTGGGCCTGTGCAAGCACACGGTCTGCGACTGCCCGGAGAGGGAGTTCGCCTGGGTTGGAGCCTGGAACAATGGCCCAACCCGCTGCTAAGAAGGGACAGACCCGGAGACAGGGAGAGCCTGCTCCGGCTTCCACACCCCATGTGACAGATCGGCCACCTGCGGTGGTGGACCAGGAGTCCGTGGAGGGGGAAGTAGGCTCTCTGGAGGATTTACCCATCCCTGCTGAGTGGCATGTGGAGGGAGGTCCTACCAGAGAGGAATTCTGTAAGGGGCAGAGGGAGTGCCCCACCCTTGAGGGACTGAGGCGACAGGCTGAAGCCCAAGCAGCAGGTGATGTTACGGGACACTACCATATTTACTGGGAGGATGGACTCCTCTACAGTGAACCCAAGGTACCCTTGCCTGGTTCATCAAGGGCCTTGGTAGTCCCGCAACAGTACCGAGCCTTTCTTTTGGAATTGGCTCATGCCATACCCCTGGCAGGACACTTAGGCCAGGACAAGACCTTTGCACGGCTTGTCCTCCACTTTTACTGGCCTCAGATGAAAGTGGCGTCCAACACTTATTGTCGGACATGTGTAACCTGCCAGGCCAGTGGGAAAACAGGGGTGAAGCTAAAGGCTCCCCTGGAACCACTTCCAGTCGTTAGCACACCCTTTGAGAGGGTGGGCATCGACATTGTAGGGCCTTTGGATCCACCAACAACAGCTGGTCACAGGTTTATCCTGGTTCTGGTGGATCATGCCACACGGTACCCAGAGGCAATTCCTCTGAGGACAGTCACTGCACCTGTAGTGGCAAGAGCCCTAATGGGAATCTTTACCCGAGTGGGATTTCCCAAGGAAGTTGTGTCTGACAGGGGGACCAACTTCATGTCAGCTTACATGCGGGCAATGTGGAAGGAGTGTGGAGTGACCTACCGACTTATCACCCCCAGTCGAATGGACTGGTTGAGAGGTTTAATAAGACCTTGAAGGGCATGATCAGAATCTGCCCGAAAGCCTGCGGAGGAAATGGGACGTCCTCCTACCCTGTTTGCTCTTTTCCTACAGGGAAGTGCCCCAGAAGGGAGTGGGCTTCAGCCCCTTTGAGCTTCTGTATGGGCACCCTGTACGCGGTCCTCTCAGCCTGGTGAAGGAAGGTTGGGAGAAATCTCCCAGGAAACCCCCCCAGGATGTGGTGAGCTACATGCTGGCCTTCAGGAGAAAAATGGTGAAGTTGTGGAAGCAAGCTTCTGACAACTTGGAGGCCAGCCAGGCAGTCATGAAGGAGTGGTATGACCACAATGCTCACCAGGTGGAATTGGAGCCTAGACAGAAAGTGTGGGTGATGGAGCCTGGAGAGCTTAGCGCCCTCCAGGATCGCTGGACAGGCCCCTGTTGGAGAAGAAGGGTAAGGCCACATACCTGGTGGACCTTAAGACCCCTCGACAGCCCCTACGGGTGCTGCATGCCAACCGTCTAAAGCCCCACCATGAGAGGCCCGAAGTCATGTTGATGATGGTGACTGACGGGGAAGAGGAAGCGGAAAGCGAACCTCTCCCAGATCTATTTTCGTCTCAAGAGAAGGATGGGTCAGTGGAGGGAGTGATTCTCTCTCCTACTCTAACTCCTGAGCAACGGGAGGACTGCCGCCAGATCCTGGAGCAGTACTCTTCATTGTTCTCCCTTGTCCCGGGAAGGACTCACCTGTGTACCCATGACGTGGACACAGGGGACAGCCCACCAGTGAAGTCGAAGACCTACCGGCTGTCCGACAAGGTGAAGGCTAGCATCCATGGAGAGGTTGCCAAGATGCTAGAGCTGGGAGTTATTGAACCTTCCAGCAGCCCTTGGTCCAGTCCGGTGGTGCTCGTGCCAAAAGCCGCACCACCAGGCACCACACCTGAACTGAGGTTCTGTGTGGATTACCGAGGACTGAACTCAGTGACAAAGACTGATGCTAGGGCGGATGAATTAATTGACCGGCTAGGAGCTGCCCAATATCTGAGTACCTTTGACCTCACTTCAGGGTACTGGCAGATCTCCTTGACAGATGGAGCAAGGGAAAGGTCAGCCTTCTCCACGCCTGAGGGACACTTCCAGTTCTGTGTGATGCCCTTTGGGCTCAAGAACGCCCCTGCCACATTTCAGCGGCTGGTGAACCAGGTCCTCTCTGGAATGGAGAGTTTCTCTGCTGCTTACCTGGATGACATTGCTGTCTTCAGTAGCAGTTGGGAGGACCATCTGCAGCATTTGCAAGCAGTTCTCCAGGCCCTGAGACAAGCTGGATTGACAATCAAGGCCAGCAAATGCCAGATTGGGCAGGGGTCGGTTGTGTACCTTGGACACTTGGTGGGTAGGGGGACTGTGCAGCCCCTGCAGGCGAAGATTGAGGCAATCATGGCCTGGGAACCCCCCAAGACACAGACTGAGGTCCGAGCTTTCCTGGGCCTCACAGGCTACTACCGTCGCTTTGTGAAGGGGTATGGCACTATTGTAGCGCCCCTCACAGAGCTCACCTCCAAGAAACAACCTCGACGGGTAGTTTGGACGGGAGCTTGTCAGCAAGCTTTCGAGAAATTGAAGCAGGCGATGTGTGCGGCACCAGTCCTGAAGGCCCCAGACTTCTCCAAGGAGTTCATTGTCCAAACAGATGCATCAGAACATGGCATTGGGGCAGTGTTATCGCAACTAAATGAAGAGGGCCTGGATCAGCCTGTTGTCTTCTTATCCAGGAGACTGCTTCCCCGGGAACAGAAGTGGAGTGCCATTGAGAGGGAAGCTTTTGCGGTGGTGTGGGCTCTGAAGAAGCTGCGGCCATACCTCTTTGGCTCGCACTTCCTGGTTCAGACTGACCACCGACCCCTTCGTTGGCTGATGCAAATGAAGGGGGAAAATCCCAAGCTGTTGAGGTGGTCCATCTCCCTACAGGGAATGGACTTCCGGGTGGAACATCGGCCTGGAGTGGACCACGCCAATGCAGACGGTCTCTCCAGGTATTTCCGCCTTAGTGATGAGGACTCCCAAGGGGTTGGGTAGTTCTCCCCACTTTCAGCTGGGGGGGACGCGTGTTAGACCTGTCTGGCTTTTTGGCGTAGTCCCTCCTATTTATTATTTATTTGTCCCCTTTTTGCCCCTCATACCCTTGCTAATTTTTGTCCACTGACTTTTCTAGGTGTTGGCCCAGGGGATAGGTGTTCTTTTCCCCCCTCATAATTTTTCACCTCAGGCCCAGAGGCCTGTTCTGACAGGAAAAGTTGGAACCACACAAAATGGTGGCTACCAACTGCCCTAACTGTCACACTCAGAACTTGGCCATAGCCTAGCATAGGGTGTTCTAGAACCTTCTGGTCCATTCTGGACCACTGAGGGTCAGCCTATATAAGGCAGAATGCGGGGCAGCCATTTTGTCTACCTGAGAGAGTCAGCTGGAGGACAGGCTGTAGCTAAGGGTGGGAAGAGGCTAGACTTAGGGTTGACCTCCTGGATAGGGAAGCTGCCTTACTGAATCACCTCACTATCCCCTTTTGGGTTACTTGTCCTGACCCCGCTGTTAAGGGTTACTGGAGACTCTGGGCGCCTGACTGACCCCTAGCTTTAGAATAGTGGGGTGTAAACAGGAGAAGGAGACTGCGGTGCTGTGGAGCGCAGTCCTCTGCCCAGTGGGAGGATCTGAACTAAAGAAGACTCCTGAGCCTGTTATCTGTCCAGTAAGGAGGGCTGGGGTTCCAGTGCTGGAAAAGTGCACAGTGACTTTATACTGAGGAAGCCCCTTAGATCCCCCTTCCCTTTTGAGGGCAAGAAGTAAACTATTGTCCTGGGTGGCGCTGGGCACCTCTTACCTGCGTCAGGACTGGTAGCGAACCGACCCTCTCTTGACTCTTAAGGTGGTGGAGAGCGGAGAAAGGTCCCATCTAATCTGGGAAGTCTTGAAGGGTTTCGCCATGATCGGGACCCCGGGGGCGCCTAGCGCGCTCTGTGTCAGCGCACCGGTGGACTCAGAAGAGTAAGGGCGTTGTGTTCATGCCCGGCGCCAGCGCGCTGTTTCCTCATTGACTGGGGGACTGCCTTGCAGGAGGGGCCTAGGACCGAGCAGGCCCAGTGCGGAGATACTATATCCCCGCGCATGCGCAGAAGAGCCTTCGTGTGGAGGAAACGACGACTTCTGCCGCTGAGGGGAGCCGAGAGGAGGCGTCTTCGTCGAGTGCCTGAAGACTGTTCTGCGCGCCGTGGGACAGATCCTTCCTGGTGAGGAGCCGCCGCTCGTGTGGCGGAATCACTGTGACAGCGGCCCGGGTTGCAGCTGAGAGGGCCTCCGCTCCTCTGCGAGGGAGCGAGGGGGCCGATCACCGGAGGAGAAGCGTTTGGAAAGCATAGTGGGTGAGCAGAGGAACTGCCTGCCGGCCGCCTGCACAAGTAAGCCGGGAAGAGTGAGGGGTGGCGAGGGAGTGCTGGTAGGCCTCCTGCTCGTCTGTCTTCTTCCCCACACGGGACAGCCCTGACCTAGAGGAAGGGGGTTGAGGGCCTGTAAGACCCGAGTGGCACAACTGATAAAACTTCACCGCCTCAAGAAGCCTGATTGTACCTAGGGGGAGAAGGAAGTTTAGAGGCCTCATTGAACCCCGGGCTTTTGACAGTTATGACAGTTTGCCCCTGGGTGGAGTAGAATTTGAGAGGGGCAAAAGCAAGGCACACTGCCCATTTAACTGGCCTATGAAGGGATAAGGGTTGCCTGCCAGATATGGGTATGGTGTGTGACCAAATGTAGTGAACTGTTAACCTAAGTTGATAAATTGCATAGCAGGTTGAAAGTATAATCGCTAACTCTTAGACCAACTGTAAAGTACAGGCCATATCTATCCGGCCTATGGAATTGTAAGTGTTACCTGCCAGACAGAGTCATGGTGTGTGATTAAATATTTGGGACTGTAAATACTGGTTGCTAAATGGTGCTAGTAATTCAAGAATATAGTAAATGCTTTCAAGACAAATTGTAATGCCTAAAATTGTAAGATTTTGAAACCAAAGAGCAAAGATATATTTTTATAAAGCAGTACTTATTTTCCCACATTTTGGTGTAGCGTTGTTTTTGTGTGATATTGCGTGGTTTTACTGTTGGGTGGTTTGCAACCTTCACACTGTGCCTCTGAAATGTATGTCTTGCCCTAGGCCAGGCTACCCCAGGTTCTAACAGTGGGCGTTAACTTTTTTTCACCTTCAGGGTAGGTAAAAAATTTCCATACAATGGCTTCTTTCTTTTTCTTGGGCCGTGGGTCTTCTTCCACAAATTCTTCAGATGAAGAATGATCAAAAGATTCTTCTGGAAGTCCAGCCATTTGAAAGTCTTTATCTAAAGCACAGGAGCTGAAGAAAAAAGATGGTTCTTCTGTGAAAGTCAAAGAAGAATGATTAAAATGGGAGGGCTCTTTCAACAATTGGAGTAGGAAGTATTATAAACCAATAGAATCTCTTGTTTTAAAGTCACATGGTTGGACGTAATCTTACGGTGCGCTTACGGAGCGCTTACGGAGCGCTTACGTATTCTTACGTTGCGCTTACACTGCATTTACGACGCGTTTACGTGTGATGTACCCATGCGAGATTCGTAATTATATTAAAAAGTAATATACGGTTCTTAAAAGTTTAAAAAAACATTTTCTTCATTATCCCAAATAATGTCTACCTTTAAAATATGCAATAAATCCGTAGATATAACGTATTTAAGATTATAAAACTTACGGGGGTAAGCGCACAATGTGCTTACTGCGCTCTCAGGGTGCGTTTATGTGCGACGTACCTCGCGAGATTTGTAATTACTTTAAAAATTAATATACGGTTCATAAAATTAAAAAAAAACATTTTCTTCATTATCCAAGATAATGACTACCTTTAAAATTTACAATAAATACGTAGATATTAAGTTTGTAAGATTATAAAACTTTCGGGGGTAAGCACACGAAGATCTTACCGTGTGCTTACGGCGCTCTCACAGTGCGTTTACGTGCGATGTACCCTCGCGAGATTGGTAATTACTATAAAAAGTAAAAACGTGAAAAGGGGGCAAGGTAGAGTCTCCCTGACCCCCTAGGCCTTCTCAGGGGGTCCCTAAAGGACCCCAAAGGTAAAAAAAAAAAATGCACGGTGGAAAAAAAACCAAAAAAAGAGCTAATTAATAAGTTTGAGTATTTAGATGTTGGTTGGCTCTAAAAAGAGCCGTTGTGTTCATTGAGTGTTTTTTGTACCTACAAGTAGGTACCGATGCAGAGTCTAATGTTTAAAAGGAAGACTCTGTTCCCCTCATCTGTGAAATGTACACCATCTCTCCTATAGATGCCTTGCATGTTGTAACGCAAGTTGTGGTATATAGAACTCATTCCATAGTCTTTGAAGAAAGCAGAAACAGACTTATTCACATGTTTCCTTGCTTTCTCAATCTGCGGACAATATTGGTTGGACCAGTTCCATTTTTGCCTTTGGCATATATTAGAATATACAAAGGCAGTTTGTGGAAAAAGTGACATCATTTGCCAAAAGGTGTCCTTTAAAAGCATTTCCAGACCTACCCCAGTCAAAGTGCACAGGTCATTGCCACCACAGTGCACAATTATGAGGTCAGGGTGTGGGAGATGCAAAAAGGATTTTACCAATGGTATCAATGGGTGACATCTTAATATTCTCTGGCCAATCCACATCATATCCACATTTGGTAAATCAAGGTTGAGAAAGCATCTATTTGCTGCATATCTTTCACTCCAGAATATATAACTGTGTCCTACAATCCACACTCTAAGCCTCTTGAAGGCAGATTTGGTTGTACTCAGATGGGCTCTGGAAATTAAAAGGCTGTTTGAAAACTTGGAGTTTAGAAACAAATGTGGATGAGATTCAGTGCACTTGAAAAACAAAGAAATGATTGGTGGTTTCTGTTATTTAACATTGAAAACTAGGGTGCATACTACTGTTTTTTAAAAGGAATAATACTATTGGTTTAAAAAAAGTCATTGAAAAGAACATTGCACAGGATAAACTGGAATATTGAGAACTCAAACACACTTGCTGCTTTGGTTTGCAACATTGAGAGATGAACTTTTCACCTTTTGAGTTCAGTTAGGTGTTCTATGGAGAGTTACCATGGTAACGGTCAGAGAGAGCAGTGGGGAAAGAATGATAGTGTTGAAATGTACAACCAATTAAAATGTTAGTTTGGTTTTGAATTAGTGTGGGAAGAAATTTAATTGGTCAAGTATAGACATATGTGTAAAAAATGAGAGGGAATCAGGCCCATTTTGTGGTTGCAGTGTCTGGGGTACATTTCAGAGATTCTGCTTAAGAAAATCTGGTGTGTGATTGACACTGTTCTAAATCTTCAAAAGCATTTTTAAAGGTGAGTTATTAATTTGTAAGGGGACTTATGTTGTGCAGTGTAAGTTAATAATAAAAATGTGTTCTAATGTGGAAGTAACTCACTTTCTCTCTGTTTCACTCTGTCTCACTGTCTTCCTTTCTCTCCACCACTGTTGTTTTTTCTTCCTCTCATTTTCTTTATATCCTTCTGTTTCACTTACTCCTTTATCCTTTTTCTTAATATGCTTTTTTTCTCTCACTCTCCTTTCCTTACCCTCATAACTCTTTCCTCACTGTCATCATCCCTTTCCTTTACTCCTCTTTTCTAACTCCCTCTCTCCATGTGATTTACTCCCTCTTTCTCTCTCCCTCGCCTGCATTATCTCGTTTTCTGTCTGCACCATCCCTCTTCCTCTGCCTGTAACCTCTGCCTGCACCCTTTCATGTGCTTTCTTCATAATACTCTCTATTTTATTAGACCTCTTCTTAGCAATGATCCACTTAATATAGATAGAGTACTGTATACACTCTTGGGCAGATTTACAAGCATATTGGGCCTCTTTCTTTTTGCATTGTGTCTCATGTTTGGATGTAATGTTGTCCAAAACCTAATGGTGCATATTGGAAATGTATTTTAGAAAAGAGTCAGGTTTCTGCACTGTAATGTAGTGGTCATTTACATGGGCTGTGTTCTGTCTCTTAAACGATTTACCGTGGTATATGTGTTTTGGTAATATGTATGGTTTTAACATTTTTGACTAGGATCACACTGAGTGTCTGTTTAATTTAAAGAATTATATTTGCACCTTTTTCTATAACGTCAACTGTGTCTCCTCACAGTTTGCATCTCTCTGCTTATAGGGTACTCTTTATTTTGATATTGTGTCTCATGTTTTGATTAAATGATGATATAGAGATAGTGCTGTAATTTGGAAATGTATTTTCAATCTGCACTATTTCCTCTGTCTGCACCCTCTGCCTGCACCCTCTCAAGTGCATCTGCAGAGGCCTATTATGATATAACTGCTGGTGTGTATTAGACAGTGGTACCATGTTAAATCTTTCCCTTCTCTGCCTGTAGTCTTGCACCCTCTGTGTGTACCATTTTATTTCTGTCTTCACTGTCTCACCCTCTGTGTGCTCCAATTAGCCTCTGCATGTAACATTTCTTTCACTGTTTCCAGCATGTCTTCTCTGTAGTCCCATTTAATCCTCTGTGTGTACCATATCTGTGTCTGCTTGCACTATGTGTGTTTCTGCTTGAACCATCTCACCCTTTCTCTGCACCACCTTTTCTCGAACTGCACCATCTCTCCCTCTGCCTGCACCCCTGCACCGTCTATCCTCTGATTGTACCAGTTTACTCTTTGCCTGCAGTATCTCATTTTCTGTCTGCCCCAACCCTCTCCTACTGCCTGCACCTTCTCATGTGCATCTGCAGAGGCCTATTATGATATGGCTGCTGGTGTGTATTAGACAGCGCTTACATGTTAAATCTTTTCCTTTTCTGCCTGTAGTCTTGCACCCTCTGTGTGTACCATTTTATCTCTGTCTTCACTATCTCCCCCTCGGTGTGCTCCTATTAGCCTCTGCATGTAAATTTCTCTCACTGTTTCCAGCATGTCTTCTCTGTTGTCCCATTTAATCCTCAGTGTGTACCATGTCTGTGTCTGCTTGAACTGTCTGTGTTTCTGCTTGAACCATCTCACCCTTTCTCTGCACTACCTTGTCTCTGACTGCCCCATCTCTCCCTCTGCCTGCAGCCCTGCACCGTCTATCCTCTGATTGTACCAGTTTACTCTTTGCCTGCAGTATCTCATTTTCTGTCTGCAGCAACCCTCTCTCACTGCCTGCACCCTCTCATGTGCATCTGCAGAGGCCTATTATGATATGGCTGCTGGTGTGTTTTAGACAGCGCTTACATGTTAAATCTTTTCCTTCTCTGCCTGTAGTCTCGCACCCTCTGTGTGTACCATTTCATCTCTGTCTTCACTATCTCCCCCTCGTGTGCTCCTATAAGCCTCTGCATGTAACATTTCTTTCACTGTTTCCAGCATGTCTTCTCTGTTGTACCATTTAATCCTCTGTGTGTATCATTTCTGTGTCTGCTTGCACTATCTGTGTTTCTGCTTGAACCATCTCACCCTTTCTCTGCACCACCTTTTCTCTGACTGCACCATCTCTCCCTCTGCCTGCAGCCCTGCACCGTCTATCCACTGAATGTACCAGTTTACTCTCTGCCTGCAGTATCTCATTTTCTGTCTGCACCAACCCTCTCCCATTGCCTGCACCCTCTCATGTGCATCTGCCGAGGCCTATTATGATATGGCTGCTGGTGTGTATTAGACAGCGCTTACATGTTAAATCTTTTCCTTCTCTGCCTGTAGTCTCGCACCCTCTGTGTGTACCATTTTATCTCTGTCTTCAATATCTCCCCCTCGGTGTGCTCCTATTAGCCTCTGCATGTAACATTTCTCTAACTGTTTCCAGCATGTCTTCTCTGTTGTTCCATTTAATCCTCTGTGTGTACCATGTCTGAGCCTGCTTGCACTATCTGTGTTTCTGCTTGACCCATCTCACCCTTTCTCTGCACTACCTTTTCTCTGACTGCACCATCTCTCCCTCTGCCTGCAGCCCTGCACTGTCTATCCTCTGATTTTACCAGTTTTCTCTTTGCCTGCAGTATCTCATTTTCTGTCTGCACCAACCCTCTCCCACTGCCTGCACCCTCTCATGTGCATCTGCAGAGGCCTAATATGATATGGCTGATGGTGTGTATTAGACAGCGCTTACATGCTAAATCTTTTCCTTCTCTGCCTGTAGTCTCGCACCCTCTGTGTGTACCATTTTATTTCTGTCTTCACTATCTCCCCCTCTGTGTGCTCCAATTAGCCTCTGCAGTTAACATTTCTTTCACTGTTTCCAGCATGTTTTCTCTGTTGTCCCATTTAACCCTCTGTGTGTACCATGTCTGTGTCTACTTGCACTATGTGTGTTTCTCCTTGAACCATCTCACCCTTTCTCTGCACCACATTTTCTCTGACTGCACCATCTCTCCCTCTGCCTGCAGCCCTGCACCGTCTATCCTCTGATTGTATCAGTTTTCTCTTTGCCTGCAGTATCTTATTTTCTGTCTGCACCAACCCTCTCCCATTACCTGCACCCTCTCATGTACATCTGCAGAGGCCTATTATGATATGGCTGCTGGTGTGTATTAGACAGCGATTACATGTTAAATCTTTTCCTTCTCTGCCTGTAGTCTCGCACCCTCTGTGTGTACCATTTTATCTCTGTCTTCACTATCTCCCACTCTGTGTGCTCCTATTATCCTCTGCATGTAACATTTCTCTCACTGTTTCCAGCATGTCTTCTCTGTTGTCCCATTTAATCCTCTGTGTCTACCATGTCTGTGTCTGCTTGCACTATCTGTGTTCCTGCTTGAACCATCTCACCCTTTCTCTGCACTACCTTTTCTCTGACTGCACCATCTCTCCCTCTGCCTGCAGCCCTGCACCGTCTATCCTCTGATTGTACCAGTTTACTCTTTGCCTGCAGTATCTCCTTTTCTGCCTGCAGCAACCCTCTTCCACTGCCTGAACCCTCTCGTGTGCATCTGCAGAGGCCTATTATGATATGGCTACTGGTGTGTATTAGACAGCGCTTACATGTTAAATCTTTTTCTTTTCTGCCTGTAGTCTCGCACCCTCTGTGTGTACCCTTTTATCTCTGTCTTCACTCTCTCCCCCTCTGTGTGCTCCTATTAGCCTCTGCATGTAACATTTCTTTGACTGTTTTCAGCATGTCTTCTCTGGTGTACCATTTATTCCTCTGTGTGTATCATGTCTGTGTCTGCTTAAACTATCTGTGTTTCTGCTTGAACCATCTCACCCTTTCTCTGCACCACCTTTTCTCTGACTACATCATCTCTCCCTCAGCCTGCAGCCCTGCACCGTCTATTCTCTGATTGTACCAGTTTACTCTTTGCCTGCAATATCTCATTTTCTGTCTGCACCAACCCTCTCCCACTGCCTGCACCTTCTCATGTGCATCTGCAGAGGCCTATTATTATATGGCTGCTGGTTTGTATTAGACAGCGATTACATGTTAAATCTTTTCCTTCTCTGCCTGTAGTCTCGCACCCTCTGTTTGTACCATTTTATCTTTGTCTTCACTATCTCCCCCTCTGTGTGCTCCTATTAACCTCTGCATGTAACGTTTCTCTCATTGTTTCAAGCATGTCTTCTCTGTTGTCACATTTAATCCTATGTGTGTTCCATGTCTGTGTCTACTTTTTTTTTTTTTTTGTATCTTATATAGCGCACGGCTACCCCAACGGGTGTCCCGGCGCTTGCATTGGGAACCCGTCCTGGCTTTTCCCTGTGAGATAACCCGTACTGGGCATCCCCAAGGTGAAAGCCAGGCATCCCACCGTGGGGGGCCGTAGTAGAGATTAAGCAAGCTATTGCCCAGAGTTGCAGAGTGTGAACCCATGATTCGAGTAGGCACCGAAGTGAGAATTATCGAGTCCGTGGACACTTGGGCTCAGACCCTGCCGCGTCGGGAATTGAACCCTGGTCCCGGGTCTGACCTCAGCTTCCGGGTATGCCTCCTCTAATCATTGAGCCACACTTCTCCACATGTGTGTTTCTCCTTGAACCATCTCACCCTTTCTCTGCACCACCTTTTCTCTGACTGCAACATCTCTCCCTCTGCCTGCAGCCCTGCACTGTCTATCCTCTGATTGTACCAGTTTACTCTTTGCCTGCAGTATCTCATTTTCAGTCTGCACCAACCCTCTCCAACTGCCTGGACCCTCTCATGTGCATCTGCAGAGGCCTATTATGATATGGCTGCTGTTGTGTATTAGACAGCGCTTACATGTTAAATCTTTTCCTTCTCTGCCTGTAGTTTCGCACCCTCTGTGTGTACCCTTTTATCTCTGTCTTCACTATCTCCCCCTCTGTGTGCTCCTATTAGCCTCTGCATGTAACATTTCATTCACTGTTTCCAGCATGTCTTCTCTGTTGTACCATGTTATCCTCTGTGTATCATGTCTGTGTCTGCTTAAACTATCTGTGTTTCTGCTTGAACCATCTCACCCTTTCTCTGCACCACCTTTTCTCTGACTACATCATCTCTCCCTCTGCCTGCAGCCCTGCACCGTCTATTCTCTGATTGTACCAGTTTACTCTTTGCCTGCAGTATCTAATTTTCTGTCTGCACCAACCCTCTCCCACTGCCTGCACCTTCTCATGTGCATCTGCCGAGGCCTATTATGATATGGCTGCTGGTTTGTATTAGACAGCACTTATATGTTAAATCTTTTCCTTCTCTGCCTGTAGTCTCGCTCCCTCTGTGTGTACCAATTTATCTCTGTCTTCACTATCTCCCCCTCTGTGTGCTCCTATTAACCTCTGCATGTAACGTTTCTCTCATTGTTTCCAGCATGTCTGCTCTCATATCCCATTTAATCCTCTGTTTGTACCAGGTCTGTGTCTGCTTGCACTATCTCTGTTTCTACTTGAACTATCTCACCCTTTCTCTGCACCATCTTTTCTCTGAATGCACCATTTCTCCCTATGCCTGCAGCCCTGCACTGTCTATCCTCTGGTTTTACCAGTTTACACTTTGCCTGCAGTATCTCATTTTCTGTCTGCACCAACCCTCTCCTACTTCCTGCACCCTCTCATGTGCATCTGCTGAGGCCTAATATGATATGGCTGATGGTGTGTATTAGACAGCGCTTACATGCTAAATCTTTTCTTTCTCTGCCTGTAGTCTCGCACCCTCTGTGTGTACCATTTTATTTCTGTCTTCACTATCTCCCCCTCTGTGTGCTCCAATTAGCCTCTGCAGTTAACATTTCTTTCACTGTTTCCAGCATGTTTTCTCTGTTGTCCCATTTAACCCTCTGTGTGTCCCATGTCTGTGTCTACTTGCACTATGTGTGTTTCTCCTTGAACCATCTCACCCTTTCTCTGCGCCACATGTTCTCTGACTGCACCATCTCTCCCTCTGCCTGCAGCCCTGCACCGTCTATCCTCTGATTGTATCAGTTTTCTCTTTGCCTGCAGTATCTCATTTTCTGTCTGCACCAACCCTCTCCCATTGCCTGCACCCTCTCATGTGCATCTGCAGAGGCCTATTATGATATGGCTGCTGGTGTGTATTAGACAGCGATTACATGTTAAATCTTTTCCTTCTCTGCCTGTAGTCTCGCACCCTCTGTGTGTACCATTTTATCTCTGTCTTCACTATCTCCCACTCTGTGTGCTCCTATTATCCTCTGCATGTAACATTTCTCTCACTGTTTCCAGCATGTCTTCTCTGTTGTCCCATTTAATCCTCTGTTTGTACCATGTCTGTGTCTGCTTGCACTATCTCTGTTTCTGCTTGAACTATCTCAACCTTTCTCTGCACCATCTTTTCTCTGAATGCACCATTTCTCCCTCTGCCTGCAGCCCTGCACTGTCTATCCTCTGGTTTTACCAGTTTACACTTTGCCTGCAGTATCTCATTTTCTGTCTGCACCAACCCTCTCCCATTGCCTGCACCCTCTCATGTGCATCTGCAGAGGCCTATTATGATATGGCTGCTGGTGTGTATTAGACAGCGCTTACATGTTGAATCTTTTCCTTCTCTGCCTGTAGTCTCGCACCCTCTGTGTGTACCATTTTATTTCTGTCTTCACTATCTCCCCCTCTGTGTGTTCCAATTAGCCGCTGCATGTAACATTTCTTTTACTGTTTCCAGCATGTCTTCTCTGTTGTCCCATTTAATCCTCTGTGTGTACCATGTCTGAGCCTGCTTGCACTATGTGTGTTTCTGCTTGAACCATCTCACCCTTTCTCTGCACCACCTGTTCTCTGACTGCACCATCTCTCCCTCTGCCTGCAGCCCTGCACTGTCTATCCTCTGATTGTACCAGTTTACTCTTTGCCTGCAGTATCTCATTTTCAGTCTGCACCAACCCTCTCCAACTGCCTGGACCCTCTCATGTGCATCTGCAGAGGCCTATTATGATATGGCTGCTGTTGTGTATTAGACAGCGCTTACATGTTAAATCTTTTCCTTCTCTGCCTGTAGTTTCACACCCTCTGTGTGTACCCTTTTATCTCTGTCTTCACTATCTCCCCCTCTGTGTGCTCCTATAAGCCTCTGCATGTAACATTTCTCTCACTGTTTCCAGCATGTCTTCTCTGTTGTCCCATTTAATCCTCTGTGTCTACCATGTCTGTGTCTGCTTGCACTATCTGTGTTCCTGCTTGAACCATCTCACCCTTTCTCTGCACTACCTTTTCTCTGACTGCACCATCTCTCCCTCTGCCTGCAGCCCTGCACCGTCTATCCTCTGATTGTACCAGTTTACTCTTTGCCTGCAGTATCTCCTTTTCTGCCTGCAGCAACCCTCTTCCACTGCCTGAACCCTCTCGTGTGCATCTGCAGAGGCCTATTATGATATGGCTACTGGTGTGTATTAGACAGCGCTTACATGTTAAATCTTTTTCTTTTCTGCCTGTAGTCTCGCACCCTCTGTGTGTACCCTTTTATCTCTGTCTTCACTCTCTCCCCCTCTGTGTGCTCCTATTAGCCTCTGCATGTAACATTTCTTTGACTGTTTTCAGCATGTCTTCTCTGGTGTACCATTTATTCCTCTGTGTGTATCATGTCTGTGTCTGCTTAAACTATCTGTGTTTCTGCTTGAACCATCTCACCCTTTCTCTGCACCACCTTTTCTCTGACTACATCATCTCTCCCTCTGCCTGCAGCCCTGCACCGTCTATTATCTGATTGTACCAGTTTACTCTTTGCCTGCAGTATCTAATTTTCTGTCTGCACCAACCCCCTCCCACTGCCTGCACCTTCTCATGTGCATCTGCCAAGGCCTATTATGATATGGCTGCTGGTTTGTATTAGACAGCACTTATATGTTAAATCTTTTCCTTCTCTGCCTGTAGTCTCGCTCCCTCTGTGTGTACCAATTTATCTCTGTCTTCACTATCTCCCCCTCTGTGTGCTCCTATTAACCTCTGCGTGTAACGTTTCTCTCATTGTTTCCAGCATGTCTTCTCTCATATCCCATTTAATCCTCTGTTTGTACCATGTCTGTGTCTGCTTGCACTATCTCTGTTTCTGCTTGAACTATCTCACCCTTTCTCTGCACCATCTTTTCTCTGAATGCACCATTTCCCCCTCTGCCTGCAGCCCTGCACTGTCTATCCTCTGGTTTTATCAGTTTACACTTTGCCTGCAGTATCTCATTTTCTGTCTGCACCAACCCTCTCCCACTGCCTGCACCCTCTCATGTGCATCTGCAGAGGCCTCTTATGATACGGCTGCTGGTGTGTATTAGACAGCGCTTACATGTTGAATCTTTTCCTTCTCTGCCTGTAGTCTTGCACCTTCTATGTGTACCATTTTATTTCTGTCTTCACTATCTCCCCCTCTGTGTGTTCCAATTAGCCTCTGCATGTAACATTTCTTTTACTGTTTCCAGCATGTCTTCTCTGTTGTCCCATTTAATCATCTGTGTGTACCATGTCTGAGCCTGCTTGCACTATGTGTGTTTCTGCTTGAACCATCTCACCCTTTCTCTGCACCACCTGTTCTCTGACTGCACCATCTCTCCCTCTGCCTGCAGCCCTGCACTGTCTATCCTCTGATTGTACCAGTTTACTCTTTGCCTGCAGTATCTCATTTTCAGTCTGCACCAACCCTCTCCAACTGCCTGGACCCTCTCATGTTCATCTGCAGAGGCCTATTATGATATGGCTGCTGTTGTGTATTAGACAGCGCTTACATGTTAAATCTTTTCCTTCTCTGCCTGTAGTTTCGCACCCTCTGTGTGTACCATTGTATCTTTGTCTTCACTATCTCCCCCTCTGTGTGCTCCTATTAACCTCTGCATGTAACATTTCTCTCATTGTTTCCAGCATGTCTTCTCTGTTTTCCCATTTAATCCTCAGTTTGTACCATGTCTGTGTCTGCTTGCACTATCTGTGTTTCTGCTTGAACTATCTCACCCTTTCTCTGCACCATATTTTCTCTAACTGCACCATCTCTCCCTCTGCCTGCAGCCCTGCACCATTTATCCTCTGATTGTACCAGTTTACTCTCTGCCTGCAGTATCTCATTTTCCGTCTGCACCAACCCTCTCCCACTACCTGCACCCTCTCATGTGCATCAGCAGAGGCCTATTATGAGATGGCTGCTGGTGTGTACAAAAGGGGGTGGCAATGGACGGAGCATCTGAACCAATCAAACACTCACACCCAGTCAAAATATCTGGGTTTATACCATCACCGTTCTTTAGCCCACTCTGCCACCCCAGTTCAGACATGGCTATATGCAAATCAGTCTGACCCTGTGCCTCATGGGAACAGTCCAGCCCGAACTGCCAAGCCATGCCTTCCCTGGACCGGAAACAAGCTTCCGAGGACCGGTTTCTGGCATTCCAGCCGTCTTCAGCCCGGCTTGCTTGAATCCAGTGGCAAAGTGAGCAAGGGACTCACGTCTGGATCTCTTCTTTGAGATTTCTGTCAGTTTCCCCTGAAGTATTCTGGCCTTCTCTGGTGAGTTGCTAAATCACGGTTTAAGGCTAAAAAAGGCATTCAAAATCATGAACATTTTAAGAATCCAAGCAATAATAACCATAGCTCTCTAAAGTACGAGCTCAGAAATCTCTTAACAAACATACATACCAACCAAGAGCTAAGCCCACTCCTATACTTCTATGTGCAAGTTCTAAGGCACTTCTTTGCGTAATCGTGCTTTCTAAAAATCCTAAACAAATAAGGAGTCAGGTAAATAATCCGCATTCTCTAGATTTGACTCTTAGATTTAACTGGTTAGTTAAACAGGCAACTGAACTCTTACATGCATTAATTCTGCCTTACCTTGCACAGTAATGCGAGAGTCTGTTAACTGGGGTCTGTTGGTTTAAAAACAAAAAGAAAGAATACAGACAAGAATTCCAATCTACACAACTGGATACTAATTATTCCCAAATAACAGTGTGTCTTACTGGCCCTGCAGTTAAATGTCACTGCTACACCTTAAATTGTTACTATGAATTCACAAACAGTATTTGTTTTGCTTTTAATGAAAGTCTTCTGCAAGATTAATAGTTCATAAGAATTGTTTTTAGCAAGGTTTGTTTCCTCCTGCCGAAGTCTAAAATGGTCTAACTAACCTTACTTGGTCTCTGGTTGGAGGCACTCGAGATGCGGGGACCGGAAGAGATGTGGGACCAATTGATCTGACGAGATAACTGTTCCGTCGAAAACCGGAAGTCAAAAGACCCACTCTCGACGGAGTTCAGGGAGCCGGGAAATTCTTGGAAGGAACAAAACCAACCTCCGATCGCCGACTTCCCAGTGACTCACAGGGTCCTCGAATAATCAGCAGGTGAGAGGTTGCAGGACTGGGGACCCGAAGGCTGAGCTCGCAGTTGAAGCCGACAGGCGTAGCTGGGCGAAGAAATCTGGAACTCTTGATGTGACGCTCTGTCTTCTAAAGAAGCGAAGCGTCTAACCTCGAGTCAGCGCACGTGTGGAGCAGCGTCAGTTTGGAGCACCTGTCCAACGTGTTCCTCATGATTATTCATGTGAAGCAGCAGTTCCTAATCAAACAACAAGCATTGTTCCCACCAATAATATAGACGCTTACCAACAAGCATTTCTAAAACCAACTATCTTTGTTTAACTTAGAAATTGATGTATCAAGAGGGAAATTAGTCAATGTTTCGGCAATGTTCAAGTATTCATGACAGTTCCCCCCCCCCCAAAGGTCTTTTCGGGGGTCGTGGTTTATCAGGATGTAAGGCATGAAAGGAACGAATCAAACGGGGAGCATGTACATTGGTTTCTGGTTCCCAAGATCTTTCTGAGCTATCATAACCCTTCCAATCAATTAAATAATACAATCGTCCCCTAATTCGCTTAGCATCTAGGATTTTCTTGACTTCGTACTCCACATGATCTCCTATTACCACCGGGGGTGGTGGTGCATCAGGACGAGTGTCTGGATGAACAGGTTTGATTAGAGATACATGGAAAACAGGATGTATTTTATATTCTAAGGGAAGGTCCAATTTCACCGAGACTGGATTTATTATTTTTCAATGGAAAATGGGCCAATGAAGCGGGGTTTTAGTTTCCTAGGTCCCTCTAACTGTATGTTCTTGGTTGATAGCCAAACCTGATCTCCTGGATTATAATTGGGTGCTGGTTTTCTACGTTGGTCTGCAAATTCTTTCATTCTAACCTTTTGTTTAATCAGAGTCTGTTTAACATTTTCTTGGAATTTCTGTAAACTAGCCAACCTTTCAGAAACTGCTGGCATATTGGATCTTTTTTCTGGAAATATTACTGGCAGAGTTCTGGGATGTTGGCCAGTAAGGAAATAAAATGGAGAACAACCTAAAGCTGAGTGTATTGTGTTGTTATATGTGAATTCAGCTAAAGGCAAGGCTTCTATCCACTCTGAGGATAGGGTTGTGGTTAAACAGCGCAAACTTTGTTCCAGATATTGATTAACTTTTTCTGTTTGGCCATCAGTTTGGGGATGAAAAGCCGATGATAATGCCAAATCTATTCCCAACAAACTACTTAACTGTTTCCAGAATTTAGACAGGAACTGTGGACCTCTGTCTGAGATGATTTTTTGTGGTAAACCATGTAACTTAACTATGTTGGTCAAAAACACATTACTGAATTCTACTGCTGAAGGAAGTTTTGGTAAAGGAATGAAATGTCCCATCTTTGATAACAGATCTACCACTACTAAAATAGTAGTCATACCAGATGATTTTGGCAAGTCTGTTATAAAATCCAGGCTGATAGTGTGCCAGGGCGTTGGAGGGACTTCCAAAGGTTGCAATAAACCCATAGGGAAAGAATGAGAATTCTTTTGTCGAGCGCACACAGGACAAGCTTGAACGTATTGTTGGATGTCAGATTTCATACCTTGTCACCAAAAATGTCTTTGACACAACTCTACTGTCTTATTAATGCCAGGATGGGCTGCGATAGCTAAATCATGATTCCATTGAATCACTTGTTTCCTCAAATCTTCTTTAGGAATAAATATTTTGTCTTTATGATAAAACAATCCTTCAGATATTGTAGACTGTTTTCGTGCAAGCCAAACCTTTTGGTCCAATTCTTTTGTCTGATCCTTGAGTATGGATAAGAAATCTCTCTGAGAGATCTCTGCGCAAATTTTTTCCTCAGGAATGATACTCCGTTCACCCTTATCCAACTCCTCATGTTTATTACAAACCAAACGTGATAGAGTATCAGATAGTAATTGTTTGGTTCCAGGTCGGTAAGTGATTACGAAATCAAATTCACTAAAGAACTGTAACCACTGCATCTGTCGAGGTGTGAAAGCTTTCACAGTGGAGTAAAACTGTAGATTTTTATGATCAGAAAAGATTGTTACTGTGTGTTTTGCTCCCAGGAGATGATGTCTCCACTCCTGGAACACTGCCTTGATAGCCAGAAGTTCACGTTCTGTTATTGTGTAGTTCTGTTCTGCAGGTAATAGCTTTCTTGAGTAGAAGGCTATTGGATGGAAATTACCAGTGTCTACATCTTTTTGCAACTGAACTCCTCCTATTGCTGTCTGTGAAGCATCTGCTTCGACAAAGAATGGCCTATCAGGGTCTGGATGTTTCAATATAGGTGCAGAAGTGAAAGCTTTTTTCAGAATGTTTTTTAAACGTGTCTTCAGCTTCAGCATTCCACTGAAACTTCTTCCCTTTCTGTAACAATCTAGTAATTGGTACTACAATTTCAGAAAATCCTGAGATAAACCTCCTATAGAAGTTGGCAAATCCTAGTATTCTTTGTACCTCCTTGATAGAAGTAGGAGTTGGCCAATCCAGAATTGCTTTTACCTTTTTAGGATCCATAACAATACCTTCAGGGGATAACCAGTAACCTAGGAGTGTTAAACACAAATTTCTCCAGTTTTGCATACAAGGAATTATCTCGTAGCTTTTGTAAGACTGACCTGACATGTACCACATGCTCCTCAGGAGTTTTAGAAAAGATCAATATGTCATCGATGTATACAATGACACAGATATCTAAAAGATCATGCAACACTTCATTAATAAAATATTGAAATGCTGCTGGGGCGTTGCAAAGGCCGAAGGGCATCACTGTGTATTCGAAAAGTCAAAATTTCGTCCGAAAGGCAGTTTTCCAATCATCACCCTCCTTTACGCGAATTAAGTGATATGCTCCGCGGAGATCTAATTTGGTGTAAACAGTTGACCCTTTTACTTGATTTAAAAGCACTGGTATCAAAGGTAGTGGATATCGATTTTTAATTGTAGCCTTATTTACTGCACGATAGTCGATGCAGGCTCTCAAGTCTCCTGTCTTTTTTGCTACAAAAAATAACGGGGAAGAGACTGGAGAGGTGGAATGGCGAATAAAGCCCAATTCCAAAAGCTTGTCAAGGTATGTTCGTAGGTATTGAGTTTCTGGTTCGGTTAATGCATAAATGCGACTGCAGGGTAGAACTGTTCCCGGAACTAAATCTATCCTGCAGTCATAAATCCTGTGAGGTGGTAACGTGGTAGCTTTTACAGGATCAAAGACATCAGAAAATTCCTGAAATTCGAGGGGTAACTTAATCGGATCCGACTGGGAAACAGCACAGAACAGAGGTTGTTTGGGGTCTCTGTGCTCTTGATAGCAATGTGTTTTACAAAATGTTGAGTCCAAAGTTACTGTGCGTTTTACCCAATCGATTTTTGGGTTGTGAAGTTCTATCCAAGGGATTCCCAGAATGACCCCAAACAATCAATTCTGTATGACCATTTTCAGATAATAGGAGCAGAGGTTGTGTATGGAATCTAATGAGACCTGATGAAAGTGCTGATCCATCTACTGCTCGAACTGGTTCTGGTTCCTTCTTGGGGACTTTTGTAAGATTTAATTTTCTAGCGACTTCTAAGTCAAAGAAATTCCCAGTAGCCCCTGAATCAATCAACACCGGAATACTGTGTTTTTGTTGATTAGCAAGGATTAAGTCTACTCTAATGGTGAAATGTCGTGGTACGTGGTTGATAATATTAGTTAAATACTGTGAGATCTTTGATTTTAGTATCTCCCGAAGGAACGATCTCTCCTTCCCTCGGGAAATTTAGTTTCCCGAGTCCTGGGGTATTTCTTGCACTGTGGCCATAAGTTTCTTTTTAGCTGGTCTAGAAGGACACTCTTTGGCATAATGACCTGCTTTTCCACAATATAGACATAGATTTGCTTTTCTTCGCCTATCTTTCTCGTCCTGTGACAAAGGTCCTTTGATCCCCCCTATCTGCATGGGTTCTACCTGAGCGTTTTTATCTTCATAGTTTTTCTTTTCGGACTTAAAATGTAAAGTTCTGAAATCCGACTTAGGTCTTTCTGTCCTTCTTTCTCCTAACCTATGGTCTAACTTGACCACTAGATCTTGGAACTCAGTAAAATCATCAGGTAGGTTTACAATATGTGCTAGGGAATCTTTCAATTCCTCCCTAAGTCCTCGATAGAACAAGGATATTCTTTTATCTTCAGGCCACTGTGTTTCAGCTAACAACCGATTAAAGGTAGTCACATAAGAAATTAAATCCTTAGAACCTTGACGCAAACTTAATAACTCATTATCTGAAGCTTGTAGGAAAACATACTTAGCAAACAGTCTAGACATTGCATTCTTGAAATGTGTTAGGTTATGCAATAACGGATCATTTTTATCTACCAGAGGCATGGCCCAATTGGCCACTACACCTCCCAAGTAGGAGATGATAAAAGCTACTTTAGTAGTGTCTGAAGTAAAAACATGAGGTTTACATAAGAAGTGCAACTGACACTGGCTCATGAAAGTCTGAAAATGTGAACTATCCCCGGTAAAGCGTTCAGGGTTGGCTAAAGGGACAGGTTGTGGGGAAACAACTGTGATCTGGGCAGGTTGATTTTGACCTGAACCAGTTGCTAAACTCTGAGTCTGAAATGGAGCCCCAAATTTAGGTGGTGAAAGAACGGGTCGCCTTGAGTCCCCTTTGTCTCTCCAAGAAGTAAACCCATCTCTGGTGCTTTCCAGTTCCCCCCTGGTATGATCTAGTTCTTGTCTAAGGGATTGGTTTTCAAGACGCAGGTCTTGAATCTCATCATTCATTTTGCGTACTAAGTCCACTAACTGAGTGGCATCCATATCCTCCATGAGATTAGTCAACTACAAGTGGAAACTTGAACGGTTTGATTTTTTGGCTTCGCTTTCTGTCAGGAGTGTCACTGCAAGAGTCCAGGTGTTTCCTTCTTGAAGATGACTAATCCCAATACCTCTAAGAACCAACTAGTGTGCCAAGGAAGTTAACACTTGGTACAACCAATTGACCCCCAAAGGGAAAGGGAAGAGGGGACGGAAAAGGGTAGTGGATGGGGGATGGGAAAGTGAGAGAGAGAGAGAAACACAACACAGGATCTCTTCTTTGAGATTTCTGCCAGTTTCCCCTGAAGTATTCTGGGCTTCTCTGGTGAGTTGCTAAATCACGGTTTAAGGCTAAAAAAGGCATTCAAAATCATAGACATTTTAAGAATCCAAGCAATAATAACCATAGCTCTCTAAAGTACGAGCTCAGAAATCTCTTAACAAACATACATACCAACCAAGAGCTAAGCCCACTCCTATACTTCTATGTGCAAGTTCTAAGGCACTTCTTTGCGTAATCGTGCTTTCAAAAAATCCTAAACAAATAAGGAGTCAGGTAAATAATCCGCATTCTCTAGATTTGACTCTTAGATTTAACTGGTTAGTTAAACAGGCAACTGAACTCTTACATGCATTAATTCTGCCTTACCTTGCACAGTAATGCGAGAGTCTGTTAACTGGGGTCTGTTGGTTTAAAAACAAAAAGAAAGAATACAGACAAGAATTCCAATCTACACAACTGGATACTAATTATTCCCAAATAACAGTGTGTCTTACTGGCCCTGCAGTTAAATGTCACTGCTACACCTTTAATTGTTACTATGAATTCACAAACAGTATTTGTTTTTCTTTTAATGAAAGTCTTCTGCAAGATTAATAGTTCGTAAGAATTGTTTTTAGCAAGGTTTGTTTCCTCCTGCCATAGTCTAAAATGGTCTAAATAACCTTACTTGGTCTCTGGTTGGAGGCACTCGAGATGCGGGGACCGGAAGAGATGTGGGACCAATTGGTCCGACGAGATAACTGTTCTGTCGAAAACCGGAAGTCAAAAGACCCACTCTCGACGGAGTTCAGGGAGCCGGGAAATTCTTGGAAGGAACAAAACCAACCTCCGATCGCCGACTTCCCAGTGACTCGCAGGGTCCTCGAATAATCAGCAGGTGAGAGGTTGCAGGACTGGGGACCCGAAGGCTGAGCTTGCAGTTGAAGCCGACGGGTGGGGCTGGGCGAAGAAATCTGGAACTCTTGATGTGACGCTCTGTCTTCTAAAGAAGCGAAGCGTCTAACCTCGAGTCAGAAAGCCTTTTATAGGCTTCAGCGCACGTGTGGAGCAGCGTCAGTTTGGAGCACCTGTCCAACGTGTTTCTCATGATTATTCATGTGAAGCAGCAGTTCCTAAGCAAACAACAAGCATTGTTCCCACCAATAATATAGACGCTTACCAACAAGCATTTCTAAAACCAACTATCTTTGTTTAACTTAGAAATTGATGTATCAAGAGGGAAATTAGTCAATGTTTCGGCAATGTTCAAGTATTCATGACACTTGCTCACTTTGCCACTGGATTCAAGCAAGTCGGGCTGAAGACGGCTGGAATGCCAGAAACCGGTCCTCGGAAGCTTGTTTTTGGTCCAGGGAAGGCATTGCTTGGCAGTTCGGGCTGGACTTTTCCCATGAGGCACAGGGTCAGACTGATTTGCATATAGCCATGTCTGAACTGGGATGGCACAGTGGGCTAAAGAACGGTGATGGATTAAACCCAGATCTTTTGACTGGGTGTGAGTGTTTGATTGATTCATATGCTCTGTCCATCACCACCCCCTTTTGTACCGCTTTTGGCCGCCATAAGTGTGGCAAGGTATGCTCAGACTTGAGTCCCTTGCTCACTTTGCCACTGGATTCAAGCAAGCCGGGCTGAAGACGGCTGGAATGCCGGAAACCGGTCCTCGGAAGCTTGTTTCCGGTCCAGGGAAGACATGGCTTGGCAGTTCGGGCTGGACTGTTCCCATGAGGCACAGGGTCAGACTGATTTGCATATAGCCTTGTCTGAACTGAGGTGGCAGAGTGGGCTGAAGACGGTGATGGATTAAACCCAGATCTTTTAACTGGGTGTGAGTGTTTGATTGATTCAGATGCTCTGTCCATCACCACCCCCTTTTGTACCTGTATGTATTAGACAGCGCTTACATGTTAAATCTTTTCCTTCTCTGCCTGTAGTCTTTTGATTTAGAATTAAAAATTATTCGAGTGAGTCTTTTTGTACTATTGTAATAATTTGGTTTTTGATGTGTTTAAAAATATGACAATACATGTTCTGATGAAGTGAGTCAGGGTTTAGGATATGTAGTACTAGAAACTGCTATGTAGTACATCTGTCAGGCCTCTTAATTTGCAAATAGTCTCTATGCTGTTTACTGAAGATCCTGGCTGTGCTGTAGAAATGCCATACTAACTCTCTCTGAAACGTGTAGTAACCATTTCAGTGAATTGCAAGGCACATTTCTATCTATTTTCATTCAGAATGTGAATCAGTGTATTTTTTTAAATATTGTGACAGAATCACTTGCTCTGTGTAAATTTTTTAAGACATGGGAATACATGTACTCATGGAGTGAGTTAGACTTTACGACATCCAGTGGTTTTTACTTGTAGGCCTTGCTTGATACCATACACTGCGTACACACAGCTATATTGCTCTAAAGTCAGAAATATCAATCCCCCGTGACCCCCTACACTGCCTAAAAACCACTGCACTGTTCTAAACCCTGAAACACTATTCTCAGCAAATTCGCCTATAATCTTGAAACACCACTGTACTGTCATAAAGTCAGAAACAGCACTCTCTGCATGATTTCCTACTCTGTTCAGACACTGTATCTGTACCTTAAACTTACTTATAAAGTGAACCAGTGTTTACTTGATATAGTTGTTCTAATTGCTATGTAGTATGTTAGTAGTGGTCTATAACATGTTATTTTTCTTCACAATAGATTGTTATTATCTACAGAAAGAAAAACCAACAAGCCTACAAAGGATGCTAAAAGAAAAAAATATAAACAGGCTTTCCAAGAAACACACAATTACAAGATTTATCTGAACAACATTGTACAGAGAAAAAGAAGAATGCTTCTGGTAAGACAACAAAGGATTTTATAAGGAAATTAACTTTAAAAAAAAGTGTGGATAATGTGGAAAAGATAAAAAAATTATGTGTATGAACAAAGAAAAAGGAGTTAAAGAAGAAAAATGTTGGAAAAGTGTGTGGCGATCAAAGTCTCTATAGTAATAGACGTAAAAATCAGTTTGTTGAAATTCGCAAGAGAATGTTTTATAACAGAGTTGTATTAAATTTATTAAAAAATGTAAAGACTTCTAAAAGGAAAACAGCTTTTTATAAGCAAAAAAAAGAATAGAAAGTATTGTGGATCAGGCGTTTGAATTAAAAAAGAAATTGTTTATTTTAGTAATCAATAGACTTCGTACACTAGACAAGGCAAATAATCTTTTGAAAGAGAAAAGTAAGTGGAAAAGGCTTATTAATAGAACTAACTTTTGTAAAGTTTTTTCTGGAGAATGGAAGCATAGTTCAAGTTCTGAGCCATTTTTTAATGAAGAAACTTACTTTCAGACTATTGATTTGTTGCATGCAGTTGACACCAGTGGTCGAGCATATGAGGTGAAGGACGGTTGTCCGATTGAAAAAGAGAAAATTGTCTCAAGAAATGCAGAAGAGGTGTTAGCTGATGAACTTTTAGGGAGACGTCCTAAGGCTCCAGTGTACACTTGGAATTATAGTAGTATTTGTAGTGTAGTGTGTTTTTTCCGCAATTTCCTATGTAAGTATACTAAGAAACATATTAAACAGAAGATTAAGATGTTGCAAGAATTATACCCCTGCCGAGTGAGAGAAAAAACGGGTTTGCAAGGTCATTCTCTGGCTTGTCTTTCTAAAAAAGTTTTCACCATTTTAGGATGTTAGCAGTGCATCATACTGAAGTGAGGAAATTAGTGCGAAGGATGTATTATGCAAAAAGTCCAGCACTTAAGCTAAAACAGTTAAACAGTGCTCTTTTACATGAATATGTATTAGATGTAAAGAACATTTCTGAAGAAATTGAGGTTAGTTTCTTTTGTGAAAGAGAGGACAGTGCAGAAACTGATACAGTAATAGAAGAAAATGTGGAAGAAAATTTACAAAATTTTAGTACAGAAAATTTTGACCAAGTAATTACAAGGTTTAAGGTCATTTCAGGAAAAAGGCCCAATTTTTCTTGTGTTTGTTGTAGAAGAATTCATTATGAGAATCAGACCAGGTTAGTTGATCTATATTTAAACAGTGAAAAGGAGAATAATAATGAGTGGAAGGAATTTGCAACTTATTTGTTGGTAGAGAATTGTTTTGATTTGTGTTCTGATCAACGTATTTATAAGTATTGTTATAATAAATTAAATGAAAACAAAAGACCAGCTAGAGCTGTACATAATAATTTTGAGTTGGTAAATATTCCTTCTGAACTGATGGATTTAAATACTTATGAGTCTATTCTAATTCAATGTGTACATCCATTTCAGGCTCATGTTCATATGGAGCCTAAGACAGGGAAATTGCCTCCTTTTGATTTACAGAGAGGATTAAAGGGAAGAGTTGTATATTTGCCTCTAGATTTAAAGAAAAATATTGAAACAATTGGTGTTGAAAATGTGGAAGAGGAACCTCTAGTTATTCTAGTTAATGGCGTACCTTCGAACAGTAAGAAAATCTAGAAAGAATTAGTGGATGTTAGGAAAGTGAAAAAGGCAACGTTGTATTTGGTAAAAAACAATCAATACTACAAAAATGTATATGTAGGAGGAAACAACTGTAGAAGAGGACAGTGATTTGTCAGCTGGACAAATTGAAAAAGTGGATGTGTCCAGAAGTGAACACATTTATGAACATTATAGTGTTCATCCACTGCATTCCAAAGATGTAATGGGGAATGCTATTGAGTTACTCCAAATGAAAGAAGCAAAAGGAAGTCCCATTAGTATATGGGAAGAAAGTTTGGAATCTCGTTGTTTTCCTCAGTTATTTCTAACAGGTCAAGGTAGACGATATGATGACCGACCTGTGCAGATACCAGCATCTGAATACCGGACATCAAGATTATATGCAGAAGATCCAAGGTTTCGTAAATGTATTCCATATTTATTTCATCTTCTGTTTGAGAGTGACTTGTCTGGACTTTCTTATGCAGTGAATCACATACTAAAAAGTGGAGTACATCTGCAGAATGTTTCGGCAAAGGACTTTATGGATAAAGTCCAACAGAATGACACTGTTTTGGAGTCTCAGCTAATTAATCTCATGGCATGTCAGCGTGGTACTAATGAGTATTGGTACCGTCGTCCGTCATGGGGAATTGAAATGTATGCTAAGAAACTTAGGAACTCCTACATGGTTCCTTACTCTAAGCTGTGCTGAGTATGCCCGGGAAGATTTACTTCAATTTCTTCGAGAGGCAAATGCAAACATAGAAAATTTAGAATACATGACACCTGGAGAATTGTGCTCTTTGGATCCAGTTAATGTATGCAGGTATTTCAATCATAGATTTGAAGCTATGATGTCTTTTATCACAAATAAAAAAAAATCCTCCTCTTGGAGAGGTTCTGGATTTCTTTTGGAGAAAGGAGTATCAAGCAAGAGGTGCTCCTCATATGCTGCTATGGATCAAAGATGCCCTCAAATTTGAAACAGATTCAGATGAGACAGTGATGAGTTTTACTGAACAGTATTCTACATGTGCTGTTCCTAAAAATACAGAAGAAAAGAATTTGAAACATCAAGTCTTACGGTTTCAAACCCCATCGTTGTGGAAAATACTGTCGTCAAAAGTACAAAGCAAGGACAAGTTCTACACAAAATGTTGTTTTAGTTTTCCACGACCAGTAATATCAAAAGGAAGAGTGAACAATTTTATGTCATCTTTGCGACATACTGTGACAAGAAAATCACCGAAAAATACCTACAACTTAAGGAGAAATGAAGAGTCAAAATACATAAATCACTATAACCCAGTCATTTTGTCAATGCGGAATGCTAACATGGATATTCAATATGTTGCAGACAACTCCATTGCTGTGACTCAATATGTTACATCTTACATTACGAAATCTGAGAAGACAGAACTAAAGGAAATGTGGGAGGAAATTTCTCATGAAAAGAGCCTAAGTAAGAAATTGTACAGCTACAGTTTGAAGATGTTGTCTCATCGAGAAATTGGAGCATATGAATGTTCAGATCGCTTATCATCTGCAAGTCTATATGCCAAATCTAGAACAATTATTTGGGTGAGTTTAGGTCTCGCAAGAATACAAAACCGAGTTTTGAAATCTGTTCAAGAAATTTAGGGGCCTATTACGTTTGCGGTTTTTCCGCATCCTCCGGGCCGGCGGAAGCCACCGCCGGCCCGGAGGATCCGGAAAAACCGCAGCGGACCCACCAAAGACCCACGCCACATTAGGATGGCTGGTGGGTCCTGGTTTCCGTCCGCAGCTTTTCCGCCACGGTTGGCTTACAACCGCGGCGGAAAAGCTTTAATATGGTGACGGTGTCTCACAGACGGCGTCAGTCATATTAGGATGGGCTGTTAAAAATGCTTTTCCGTGGCGTGTTTTCCGCTGTGGAAAAGCATGTGTAACTTCACTGCGGGGGCCCGTTGCGGGCCCCCTGGGTGAAGGGGGGTGGGGGGTGCACATGGGGGGTACCTATGAAACCCCCCTGCATTTGTATGCAGAAATCGGCAGGCACCGCACGGTGCCTGCCGCTTTCTGCTTACAAATGCAATGTATGCATTTTTACCATTGCGGCAGATGCAGCTTGAAGCCGCACCCGCCGCAATGGTAAAAATAGAGGATGTGACCGCCAGGGTGGCGGTCACATCCTAATTGCACTGGAGGGAACTCCGCGGGCCATGCGGAGGTTCCCTCCTACTCTATGGTGGCGGACGGACTCAGGTCCGTCCGCCATCATAATCAGCCCCTTAGTATTTAGCAGAGAAAGAACCAAACAGTACAGATATTTTGAAGGCAAATATGTTGGATACATACTATCTAAATAGAAGTAATCATCTTGAGAACGTTTGTCTCTATGAAGTACTGCAAAGCTATATTTTTAAGAGGAATATTACAGAATATATTATTAAAGGAGTATATGCTGTTATTGGATCTGAAGGTTGTCTGGTGAAAGAAAGAAAATTACATTTGATTAATCATCGAAAACTGAGTTGCGAAACTCCTGACAAAATGGAATTTTACTATTTAGCCCTTTTGCAACTCTTTAAACCATGGCGTACAGAAGAGGAACTACTTGGAGATTTTCTCAGTTTGAAGATTCATTCAATACAACCAAAAATACTATAGAATGTCCTGTTTTTACTAATTATCTACAAATGTTGAACGAGGAAATACAGCAAGAAGCTTCATTTGCAGCAGAGATTGCTAGAGACAGTTCTCAAGACAGTCAAAGTTCTGCTTCGTTGAGTCAGGATCTACTAGGAGGACCAATTATCCAAAATGAAGCAGCCACTGCTATGGATGAGGTGGAAAGAGCAATGGAACAAGCTCAGGAGGATGTAATAAACTTAGAAGAATTGGAAAACCAGCTAAATGTTGAGCAAAAAAAAATATACAATGAAGTGACAGAGCAGATTAAGCATGGTTTATGTCATGAGAAAAAAGAGTGCTCATGTACGTGATTTAAACCTGTCCGACTGTACGTGAGTGGAGAAGCAGGAACTGGAAAAAGTTTTCTAATTAAAGCAATTGCAACTTATCTACAGAAAAGAACTGAGTCGTCACTCTCTTGTGTTGTGACCGCTCCAACTGGGTTGGCAGCACATAACATTAAAGGGATTACTTTACTTTGTTTATTGATGCTGCCAGTAGAGCACGAAAATAAATTAGAATACCACAAGCTATCTAGAGAAGCTTGTTGTGAAGTTTCCAGAGTCCTGAAAAAAATGAAACTTCTCATTATTGATGAGGTAAGCATGGTATCAAATTTAATGCTTGCCTTTGTGCATTTAAGAATGCAACAAATTCTTAAAACAGAGTATGATGTGTTATTTGGAGGCAAACATGTCATCGTTTTTGGAGATCTACTACAGCTAACTCCTGTGAAAGGACAACCAGTGTTTAAAACCCTTACACATGAAGATACCAGGAAGTGCCTGGGAAGCATTGGAAATGTTAATATTTGGTCATATTTTGAATATTCAGGACTCATTCAAACTATGCGACAAGCAAAATATGCTGATTATAAAAGTATTCTTCAAGATATAAGAATTGTAAAAGTGAGTGAACATGGCAAAGAAGCTTTACAGGCATGATTACTTTCCAATTTTTTTCCAATCGAAAATGTTGCTACAGAGAATATATATGGAAAAATTGCAGAAAAAAATCTGTGATATGTTTGATGCCAACTCTGCAAGAATGTGCAATCTTCAATGAAAAAATGTTAAAGATAGAAAAACAAGAAATTATAAAACTAGAAGCTATTGATAGAATAGAGCATGAAAGAACTACTATTATTTTGTCACAAAAGTTGAAGTCAAAATTGGATTCTTTAGAGAAAACAATATCTAAAACTGCTAGTTTAGAAAAGAATCTATATGCATGTTTTAATTGTCGGATAATTGTATGACGTAATTTACATGTGGAAAGAGGCTTAGTAAATGTAGCAATGGGTCATGTTGTTGATTTTGTGAATTACCAAATAGAGATGACATTGAATTTTTGAAAATCAAATTTGATGAAATTGAAGAAGTACAACAATTGAGTCGTTGTTCAGCTCGATTTTTGCTAGGAAAAGATTTATATGTCCGCCGAAAACAGTTTCCTGTTTGTTTGGCATATGCGGTGACTATTCATAAATCTCAAGGTTTAAGTGTAGATAGTGCTTTGGGGAATATTGGAAGTACTGTGTTCAAGGAGGGTATGGCATATGTTGCTTTATCTCGAGTCAGAACTTTATTTGGATTATACTTGATTGATTTTGATGAGACAAAGATTAGCGCAGATCTAAATTGTGTGAAAGAGTATAATAGGTTAAGGTGAGAATATGCTCCAAATTTACCTCAATATCCTTTATTTGAAAAGCGTGTGGTAGGTCGAAAAAGAAGATTTGAGAAAAATTGTAGTGAAGTTGTAGAGAAAAGAAAAAAACTAGATGAACCAGTATTTGCAAACAAAAAGAAAAAAGATAGTATTGAAGAGATTGTTGGATTTCAGTTTGAAAACAGTTCTGGTGTCAACTGCTATGCTAATGTAGTGGTTAATGTTGTTTTGTTTCTTCAGACTTTACAGCAACAGATTGTTGATAATTGGGATCAAAGATTTTGTTGTTTGTTGAATTCTGTCTTTGAGAAATGTAGCAGTGATAAAACAAAAATAGAAAGTGTTTCTGATATTAAAAATGTTTTAGACATATGTTCTGGAGTAAATCAATTTTCGCAGAATATTCAGCAAGATTGTCAGGAATTTCTTATGTATATGCTTGTTGTATTGCAAGATGAAGGTATAGATATTCAAAATATATTCGGTGTTTCTTATAAATGGCAAAATGACTGTGATAATTGTTCATTTTCAAGTAGTACTGAAATAGACACTGAAAGATTTATATATTTGACATTACCAGACTGCAAATCAGTGACTTTTAATAATCTAGTTAGAGAAGCAAATCAAAACATGGTCTGTACCCAATGTAACTCAGAAATGGTATCAACATTATTTATCCAAAGATATGGACAGTCTGTCATTTTAATGCTCCAACGATACAGACCTGATGGAACAAAATTGACAACTTTAATTAAAAAGTTTGTGGCTTCTCAAATATCAATTTCAGGAAAAACTTTTGTAACTGTAGCAATTATTTTCCATGATGGTTCTTCTACAAAATCAGGACATTATACAGCTTACTTAAAATGTGCAAAAGGCTGGACTCATTGTAATGACACTCAATTGAGTTTTAAACAATGTTTGCCTTTTGACTTACCAAATTCTTACCTAGTGTTTTTACAACCCAAATTTTAGGGACAACAATTGGCCTAGGAAGATTAGTGCTGTAAAAAAAGGTTAATCTGCTGTTGAGAATTACTTTGTAAGTCAGGCTGATCAAGATAAAAAAAACTTGTACTTGTCATAGAGGTAGTGTAAGTGTATCACATAGTGAGTGATAAGAGTATTACAGGAAATGTTGATCATGAGTGAGGCAGAGGTGTTTTAGATTTGTTGTAGTAGTTGGAGATGTTGGTGACATTTTGTATTCCCTTGTAGAGGTTCCTTTTAATGGTATACAACTCCATGGAAATTAAAGGATGAGCAGAGTGTGATCGGCATACCAGGGGCCAGATGTAGGTATATAAATACCGGTCGGAAACGGCAGAAGATACTCTTTCCATAAATCCTTCTCTCACACTTACTTCTTTTTCCTTTCTCTTAATATGCTTCTTTTTCCATCACTCCCCTTCCCTCACCTTTATATCCCTTCCCTCACTGTCACTGCCCTTCATTCAATCTGAGTCCTCTTCCTCCACTTCATGTTCTCTTCTCTCTGCATCACTCTTATTCTATTTCTCCTGCATCCATTCCTTCACTCTCCCTCATACTATTTCACTCACTGCATCCGTTGATCTCCTTGTTTTATTTCCCGCACCTCAATCCCTTTTTGTAACTCTCATTCCTTTAGTCTCTCACTCCTTTCAGTCCATTTCTCTCTCCCCCTCTCCCTCTGTCTCACTCAGTCTAACCTTTTTATTTCGCGTCAGTCACTTCCTCTCTCTCTCTCTTTCTCTCTCACTCCCTCCCTCTGTGTTTCTCCCTCACCCTTTCTTTCTTTCCCTTTCTGTTGTTTTCAATTCTACTTTCTTTTGTATTATGAAATATGTTATAACTCAATTTTTTCTTGTCTTCCACAGATACTATATTTATATAAAAATATTCTATTAAGTTGTCATTATTTATAAGGTAAGTATGGCAAACAGAAAATACTTTTACTTCACTCTCTTACTTCTCTTTTTCTCTTTCCTATTCTTTAATCTCTCTCTTACTCCTTTACCTTTCCTCATCTTCCTCCTCTTCCATCATTCTACTTACTCCCCTTCATTCAACTTTACACTCCTTCTCTCACCATCAGTACTCTTCCTTCACCCTCACTCATCTTCTCCAACTCCATCTTTCCCCTATCTATCCCTCACTTGTCTTTCTTATCTTCCTTCTTCACTACCCTTGTCTTGCTGTATCGATCAGTCTCTTCTCACTGCCCCCTTTCTCTTTTTCCTTTATATCATCCCTCACTCTCTTTCACTCACTCCACTTCTCTCTCACTCCCACTCACTCTCTCTCCCTCACTCCATCCGCCAGTCCCTTTCCCTTACTCCTCTTTCCTCATTCACTTTTGGTAACTCCCATTCCTTTAGTCCCACACTCCCCTTCACTCCATTTCTCTCTCCCTCTCTCCCTCTATCTCAATCAGTCTAACCGCCTTACTCCCTCTTAAATAACACAATCGAAAATTGTCCCCCAAGGAATTATTTTGAATATAATCACACTTTTTGGAACGTTATGAAGGAAATCAGACTCCAAAAGTGCAGCAAAAATATCTTATTTAATGGCAATAACGACGCGTTTCAGATTTCTCCTTCTTCACGGTCATACAAACAATTCACAAAGTGCACTTTTAAACAAAAACTATACATGGAAACAGAGAAAGGACTCAGATCATCATTGTTGTTACCTCAAAGCTCGCAAATGTGGCGGCCATTTTGTCATCTCCTGCGTGGTTATAACTGATTATGTCTACACGTGTATAACTGCTACATTGTACAATATTGTTTGGTAAAGAAATCGATCTTATTTTAAAAATCCCTTTAGACAAAAAATAAACAGTAAATTACTGAAAACAATTCACTATCCAAACCAATTTCGAATTTACATATGACCGTAGCAGTGTATAACACATTCAATATATGTTATTTTTATGCACATTGCGGGATTGATATTTACGTAATATTAAATTCAAGGCCAGCAGGAGTCTACTGACAAAAACAAGATTTTGTCAAAACGAGATTTTATCAATGTCCGTGAGTTTTTAACTGTCAGTGACCGCTTTCAATAAAGTTCAACCAAAGTTCCATGCTCCAGTGAGCTTGTGTGGTCTCATTGCCATTGATGCTGATCGTAACACAATGGGCAGAATGTCCAAATCCAAATACAATCAAATCAGTCCCGCCCCAGTGGGCAAATCCATCTTGTCTAAAATTAAAGACAGTAATACTCACTAATCATTAGACAAAAAACAGTCCCTGCATCTGTAAAAAAACAGTTAAAACTTGTTATAAGGAAGTTGCTAAGCGAAAGAAGACTGCTCAACTGTACAAGTACATATATCGGAATTAAGTATACAAATAGATAGATAGTTCTTCACTTGAATTCAGGCCCAGAGGCCCCATGGTTTCAATATCTATTATATACCTAGATTCCAATTTGCGCAAAGTAAGCTCACGGTTTCCACCTCTGCTGTTCAAAGTTACTGAATCAATAACCATCATTCGTAACAATTTTTCATTTTGAAAATGAGTCTCATGAAAATGACGTGCCGCTGGATAATGTTTATCATGATTCCTGATGGCCCTTATGTGCTCTAACACATGTTTCTTTGCAGGGTGAATGGTACTCCCTATATACATTTTGTCACACGGACACATTAGTTCATAAATTCAATAGGCAGTGTTACAATTAAGATGTTTTTGGATGGTAAATGTTCTTTTAGAGTTAGGTATCTGAAATGTAGCACAATCTGTGCTTCTGCTGCATGCTTTGCAATTTCTACAGCAGTAGAAACCCTTACAACTTGTTCCTCTCAGTTTCTCTCCATCTGTTATCATATTATTGCTGAGGTCATCCCGTAAAGATCTACATTTTCTGAAAGTTATTTGGGGATTACCATCCAGATGTTGAGCTAGGGTATCATCAGTTCTCAGCACATGCCAATGTTTTTTGAATATTTTTCTAACATCTTGTGCCTGTGTCGAAAACTGAGTCCTGAACCTCACATTGTTGTCGTCTTCCTTTGGTTTCTGTTGGTGTAGGAATTCAGTTCTGGTCTTAGATTTAACTCTCTTCTTAGCTGTAAAATAATTGTATCACTATACCCTCTTTCTGCAAAGCGTCTACACATAATACCCTCCTCCACAATATATGAGCTTTCTGTACTACAATTCCTTTTCGCCCGGAGTAGTTCTCCATACGGAATACTATAGACGAGTTGGGATGGGTGGGCACTTTCAGCATTTAAGAGACTATTCCCTGCTGTGATCTTCCTATGCAGCTTAGTGTGTAATCTCCCATTTTCCACTTCTAAAACCACATCAAGAAACTCGATCCTTGTCTTGCTTATATTTTCAGTGAAAACTAGGTTTAGTGAGTTGTTATTTAATTTCGATTCAAAGCTTTTAGCAGAGGAAATGTCACCTTTCCAGATGCAGAAAACGGCTAAGATTCATTGACGACGTTTGACTTTGTATCAAAATGTACTTGTTTACTGAAGGCAGTAATCAGTCTCGGGGCAGAATCATTGCTACTTGATTTATCTGTGTTGTTAATAAACAATAACTCCCTTGATCTCTCATTGGTCTTATTTATGGCTGCTTTGAGGATCTTTTCACTGTAGCCCCTTTGTCTAAATCTGTGATACGCATCCTCTGTGCATCTGTTCAAATCCTCATTGTTGTTACATATCTTTTTCAGATGCAAGAATTCTCCATATGGGATATTGTCAATCATATGTTTAGGATGAGCACTTCTGGCATGTAAAGTTATATTGCCATATTGCCAGCAGTGTCCTTTCTATATAAGGTGGTACACAATTTCCCTTCCTTTTGGTAAACCTTGACGTCCAAAAAATCAATACTGCTTTTACTGATGTTAGAAGTGAATCTAAGATTCCCAGTATTGGTATTGATCTGTTTGATAAATTCAGATGCACTTGATTTCCTGCCTTGCCATACAATAAAAACGTCATCAATGTACCTTAACAAATACAAAGCATGTTCATTAAAAGCGGTAGCATATATCACCTTGAGGACCTGCTCCTCCCACCAGCCAACATGCAAGCATGCATAGCTGGGGGAGAAGCAAGACCCCATGGCAACACCACATTTCTGCAAAAAATATCATTGCCAAATAAAAAATAATTGTTATGCAGACACCATGAGATTAAACTTAAAAGCATCTTATATGCTGATAAAATTCAATTGGTCTAAAATCCAAATACTACTGTATGGCCTTTAAACCTGTGGAATGCTCTATACTGGTGTATAAGGATTCAATGTCCAATGTAATAAAAAGTAAATTGTCCGACCATTCAATCCCTTGAACCTTTCTTAAAAAATCACCAGTGTCCTTCACATATCTGGGCAATCTTTTGACAAAATCTTGAAGGAAAAAGTCCACATATTGTGTGATGGTTTCCCCTACACTGTTTATTGCCAATATAGTGGGCCTACCTGGAACTGGTGTAGTATTTTTATGAACTTTAGGGATGAAATAGAGTTTGGCTACTGCCGGATATTCTATGTTCATAAATTTAAATTCTTCCATTGAAATCACCCTTTCTCTCTTCCAGGCCATCAGTTGCTTTTTTGGATTCCGTCTTGCCACATTGTATTTGGTATCTGTGGATCACTTTGGATTTGTTTCCTTGCTGCCAAGTGCTCGCTGGACTGAAGCGACCCCCCCAGAGGGAATTGCGAAGTGTTAACCTCCCCAGGACTCCGACGACCTCGCCGGACCCGCTTCGCGGGTCCCGCACCGCCTCGTGTCTTTGAGGCTGCAGCTTTAGTGGGAGCCTGTATCGAGGAGCGGGCAGGTTGAAGAGCCGGCGGGGCTGCGAGCACAGGCAGGGACTCCAGTCTCCAGGAGCCCCTGCGCGCCCATTTCACACACCTGGGCTGCTCTCCCCGCTGGCCACGCCCCCCGCTTCCTCGTTGTAAAGCCGGCTGTTTGCACTGAACCCTTGGATCACTTTGGATTTGTTTCCTTGCTGCCAAGTGCTCGCTGGACTGAAGCGACCCCCCCAGAGGGAATTGCGAAGTGTTAACCTCCCCAGGACTCCGACGACCTCGCCGGACCCGCTTCGCGGGTCCCGCAGCGCCTCGTGTCTTTGAGGCTGCAGATTAAGTGGGAGCCTGTATCGAGGAGCGGCCAGGTTGAAGAGCCAGCGGGGCTGCGAGCACAGGCAGGGACTCCAGTCTCCAGGAGCCCCTGCGCGCCCATTTCACACACCTGGGCTGCTCTCCCCGCTGGCCATGCCCCCCGCTTCCTCGTTGTAAAGCCGGATGTTTGCACTGAACCCTTGGATCACTTTGGATTTGTTTTCTTGCTGCCAAGTGCTCGCTGGACTGAAGCGACCCCCCCGGAGGGAATTGCGAAGTGTTAACCTCCCCAGGATTCCGACGACCTCGCCGGACCCGCTTCGCGGGTGCCGCAGCGCCTCGTGTCTTTGAGGCTGCCTCTTTAGTGGGAGCCTGTATCGAGGAGCGGGCAGGTTGAAGAGACGGCGGGGCTGCGAGCACAGGCAGGGACTCCAGTCTCCAGGAGCCCCTGCGCGCCCATTTCACACACCTGGGCTGCTCTCCCCACTGGCCACACCCCCTGTCCACCAACCAATGACGGACACTGACAGTGAATAAAACTAATTACGACTCCCCGCTTCGCGGGAGCGCGCGGGAGGGCGCCGGGAGAAGCCCGGGACAAGAGCGGGACCGTCTGTGGCCGTCAGGGGCCGAAGGAGGCCGGGCTGGGCCAGCCCTCTGATATCTGTCCAACGGTCCATATTACAGTAAGTGATATTGAAGTACTGTACCCTACTGGCGTGAAGTAGAACAATGTCTGCCTCTACAAGTATTGTCAGTGTCAGTTCGACTAGTCCACCGGTCGAGATTGTACCACTGGCAATTGGTCCTTTGGATAAATTCTTTTTTAACCGCTCATCCCTATCAATTGACAAAGAGTTATCCTTGGCCGAGAGGCGCGCAGAGCGCAGACTATCCATTGAACTACTCAAAAATTCCACGGACAAGCATTTAATTCTAACATATCCCGCCCTGGTAACACCACTATCTTCAGTAAATCTTCCAGCCTCTAACGAGCAATCTGAGGTACCCGCAAAAGCAATAAATAATGACAATGTTATTGAATCGAAGAAATCCAGTGGGAGTCACATTAATCCTACGTTGCTTCCTGACTCTGGTGCCCAGGTTACCTTGGTTCAACCCAAGCACGGATCTAAAAGGAAAAGGACTGCCGTACCGAGGAAATGCAAATTTGTGGCGAAACCCCCTCAAAAGCATAGGAAGCTACACAAAACTATGAGTACTAGAGTGGTTGTCACTGAAGCAAATTATAGCACAGAAAGTGTACAGAATGGGAACGTTGCTCCTTTGAATAGCCCAGTCTCTGGACAGAATATTGTTCCTGAGACAGCCTCCCCAACTGATGACAAGCTGTCATCTCTTGCAAACCTGATCCCTGAACTAGAAAAGTTGCTTAGATTAATCCTTACCCCGATAGAGGTTCGAATTGCCAAGCTCTCTGATAGATTAAACCACTTTGAGCAGGCAACGCTAGATAACTTTTATTCCACAAAATCTTTGATTAAAACTAATGCTAGGGTAGATGTAAGTACTAAGCACCAGGGCAATACTAACCACGCTACCCAAGACAAGGGAAGAAGGCCTCAAACTAACCCCCCATTACTATCCAAGTCTAGTAACGCCATTGTAAATACAACTCCCAAACCTACTGAATTGGTACACTCAGGCCCTGATCTAAATCATCCTAACACTACAAACCCAGCTCAGTCTGTGGTGCTTCAATCAACATCAGTACAAATTCCATCTCCTGTTGTTGGTTTAGGGGCTAATGTATGTCCCCCAGCGGGTAAAGTTACAGTACCTACAAAAGCACCCAGTAAGCAGTTAGTTCCAAACAATCCTGTTGTTGGGAAAGGGGCTAATGTATGTCCTCCAGCGGGTAAAGTTTTAGTACCAACCCAACCAATTAACAATCAGTTGGTGTCAAACAAACCTGCACTCCGCCCTGTTCCTATAGTTTCCACATCGATTCCACCACCCTTGACAAAGCCACCACATAGAAAACCCCCAGTGAATCTTACTCCGGATTCCTTCCCCTACGTAGCAGTCCTTATAAATGTTCCACCGCTATCTACAGGACAGAGAGAAACCTTCCAGATGCTTAAAAACAAGATCATGCACTGGTTAAGGGAGAATCGACCTCTCCCTGGAGACATCGATGGGTTAATCATAGGGGTAAGGAGAATAGATTGGATAGGGTATACACCCAAAAGTCTGGGTGGGGATTGTATTGTGGTTAACTTCCAAGACCCAAGGGTGGCTGGATGGATAACTAGGCAGGGATGGGGTACAAACAAGGGAGGTATTGGAATTGTAGATCTTACCTTTTTTTACCCCCGCCCAACCAGTGTATTGACTAGCCTGCTCAATGAACCTATAAATCCCCCCACCGTACCATGGCCAATCATTTCCACACCAGCTCCACCTCTTGTTCAAAACTATACCACATGTATGAATTATAACCCTCATGTCGGATGGCAGGACCCAGGATGGGGATGTTGACAAACCATCAGAGAGTTGTGTAGTAGAAGTGGAGGGAGCACTAATGAGTTTAAGGGGACCTGTGAAGATCATGTTGGTATTGATGGTACAACCTTAATTGTCGGTTCCACAGGGAAGGGGAGTTTTGTGGTCGAGGGAAGAGGTGGGATAGAAAATATAAATGCCAGTGCTGTGAAACTACCCACATCAACAGTAAACATGGTAGTTGATATCATTGATGATCCTGTGAAGGTCGCTAATAACATTGAAAACCCAATGATTTCCCAAGTGTGTTTCAACAATAGCAATTCCGGTGGGATTGAGCCTAGCTTTGGTACGCTTCTATCCTGGAATGTTGCAGGGTTGGGTAGCAAGTTAGACTCCCAATCTTGGGTGGAATATATCAGTGGGTTTGATGTTTGTTGTTTCCAAGAAACCTGGGCTTGTGACCCCCTCTTTCTTTGTGGTTATCTAAACTTCTCTATACCAGCATCCAAAGGTGGAAGGGGTCGGCCTATGGGAGGCCTTACTGTATGGATAAAACAGGATTTGAACATTACTATTAAAATGTTGGATTTGGGAACTAGCGATTTACAACTGTTAAGAATCTCAACAGAAAAGGGGTTGTTAATGGATTTGTATAACGTCTATGTAAGAGGCAGTAACATAACCAACTCTTCCACCCTAGAGGTGCTGTCTGCCTCCTTAGAAACCAAGTCCCAAGATAGCATTGTAATAGTAGCCGGGGATCTTAACAGGACTTTTGAACCTCTAGACTGTACAAATGATCCCTTAGGGAAGGATGAGGACAATCTTTGGGGAGTACCATCTTTATGTTTAAACCCCGTCCCACGGTGGACAAAAGACATCCTATTATTAAATGCTATTTGTATGGAACACGGTCTAAGAGCCCTGAATGGGAGAACCCCAGGGGACAAGGAGGGCAGTTGCACCTTTGACAACGGCAACAGCAGGAGTAGCATTGATTATATAATATGTAGTCTCCAGCTGTGGCAGGGGGTTATTGATATGGCTATTAAGCCTAGAATAGAAAGTGATCATAACCCCCTTTGTGTGACCCATAGGTGGTGGAATGTCGGATTGGGAAACTTGCATCTAAGGAACGACCAGATCCCAGTCATGAGCAATGATGAACGTAGGTTAAAATGGCCAAGGGTATTGGCTAACGAGGAAACAATGACCTATATCAACCATGAGGTGGATAACGCAATTTCCGCCATGGAGGCGGTAGATTTCACAGCTCCCGGGGCTAGGGATATCACAGACATCCATAACAAGTTATTTTCCATCCTTAAACCATGTTTTCTGACTAAGATCAAGAAAGGGAGGAAAACTCAGGATGTTGGCAGGTGGTTTAATCGCCAATGCAGATCCGCACGATTGGAATTGGGACAAGCTATTAGAAATAGGGACAGTGTTGCAATTAGAGAGACAAGGAAATTGTATAAACTGGCCATTTCCCAAGCCAAGAGGAAATGGGACGAAGACCACTGGGCCGAGTTAAAAGAGGCTTCTAGTAACAAGGATTCTAGGATCTTTTGGAAAATTATTAAGTGGGGTAGAGGAGGTAGCCCCGCAAAGCCTGATAACAATGTAGCTGAGGAAGCCTGGGTTGAGTACTTCAGACCACAATATGCTGAAGTCATGCACCCCGGGGTAGGGGAGGGCATAACGCCAGTCTATGCTATTGATAATTTGTTCTCCCGTAAAGAAGTAGAAAATGCGATTAGCTCTGTGAAATGCGGGAGAGCACCAGGGTTAGACGGGATACCCCCGGATATCTTCAAGTACGATATGATGAGATGGGTGAGGTATATCTTCTTGTTAGCAAATGCTCTAGCCAAGGGGGGGGTGGTTCCCGAGCTATGGAAAGGAGCAATTATTATTCCCATTCACAAGAAGGGAGACCGTTCACTCCCTGCCAACTATAGGCCCATAAGCTTAATAGCAACCATGCAAAAAGTAGTGGGGAGAATGGTTACAAACCAGCTTATGGACTGGGTGGACGACAATAACGCTCTTTCCCCATATCAGGCCGGATTCAGGCGAGCAACCAGTACCATTGACCAGGTTTTCCGCTTTACCATACTGCGATGGAAGACGGTTTTACTTGGAAGGGGCTGTCTGTATGTCGCGTTTGTCGACCTACGGGCGGCATTTGACTTGGTCCCCAGGTTTAAGTTATGGCTGGTCTTGCAAAAGCTGGGGATTCCTGCTGAATTGCTCACCCTAATCATGCGTCTACATGAATCCAATTTCGCAAGAGTCCAGTGGGGTGGGAATGGCGAGTCAACCTCGGACTTTCCCGTGGAAAGGGGGGTCCGACAAGGCTGTGCCATGGCTCCCTTACTCTTTTCATTATTTATTAATGGGATTGTCGAGCGAATGTTGGAAGCAAGCGTAGACGCTCCATCGTTAGCGGACGTCAGGGTCCCGATCCTGATGTTCGCTGACGACACCCTGATCGTGTCAAAAACCCCTGCAGGGCTACAACGCGCATTAAATATTTTCGATATTTTTTGCAAAGAGCACGGCCTAGAAGTAAATGTGGGGAAGACGAAATTAATGGCCTTTTCCCCACGCCGTAAAATTTACCCTAAGGTAACCCTGAATAATAGCAAGTTAGAGACTGTCAATGAGTTCACATATTTAGGGGTACAGATAGCAGAGGGCCCTGGCTGGTCACATCATTTGGAAAAAGCCGCCCTAAAACACCAACAGCTTTCAGGTGCATTGCGGGGAGAACACCGAAAATCTAAGACGAAACCGATTAAACCCACCCTTATAGTGTATGATGCAAAGGTCTTAGGTGCCACTTTATACGGTGCGGAGTTATGGGCTTGGGATAATCTTTCGGCCCTACAGACATCTGAGAACAAGTTTCTCAGAGGGATTACAGGCCTCCCACAGAGCACCCCCCTAATACCATTGTTCCTAGAGTTGGGTAGACGTCCAATTAGCGATAGAGCGCGATTGCGCCCTGTTCTCTATTGGAGACGTCTTTGGACAACTCCTGAGATTAGACAATATGCTGATGGTTTCCTTTCGATAATCAAGGAAGACAACTTCCACAAGATAAAATGGCTTAAAAATCTAAGGGCCATGTTAATTAACCTCGGGTTTTCCAATCTCTGGAACAACCCAGTGAAAGAAGTCTTCCCAAGCAAGGGAAGCCCTCAAATTACAATATTGGGACTGGGTGGGCGGCAATCTGTTGAGAGGTGTTAGGTCTGACTCTATGGCGGGTCGCTTCCTGGAGACAAAAATCTGTCCTATCTTAGAAAATTATTGGGACACTATTACGGTTCCAATGGATAGGAAGCTAGTCTTTCAGCTAAGATCTGGTTCTATTCCCCTAAAAAAACTAACGGCAGGTTGGCAGAGGTCGACTAATAGGTTATGCCCAGTATGCGAAACAGCTGTGGAGAGTGTAGGCCACTTTCTATTTGTATGTAAAGCCTACTTATCACCTAGGAGAGTATGGCTTACACCTGTATGTAAAAACCTTGGGACGCGTGACAGCGCAGTAGCATTAAGAATTTTGTGTACAACAACTCAGGAGTCGATAGTTATGGGGGTAGCAAAATACTTGGGGTGGGCCTGGGCAATTAGGCGGCGATCTTTGGGGGGGTCCAGTTAATCATGTTTCTCTTTTTAATTGTTTATAAAATCCAAAACGAATTTGTTATATGTAAATTTTTCCACGTCAATATTGTATGAGCTTGCACAGAATGTCTATATGAATTTGTACCTGTTAAATGACATGGTTTTATTCTGTAATGTTCAATTTTATGCTGTGCTTCTATGAGAAATAATCTCGAATAAAGCTTGTGCAAAGCAACATAGAGGTATCTGTGGACTTCTCATAGCATTCACTAAACTTGCAAGTGTCTATTGGCTTCCACAATGTAATCCTTTTGGGGCCAGATTACCATATTTCCCCCGTTGTCCGATTTTGTTACAATAATCTCATGTTTGCTGCCCAACCTTTTAATCAACTTGGCATATTCAATCTCTTTCTTACTCTTATACCGCTTTTTATGCCTAGTGCAGTAGTACAATTTTGTAATTTCTTCAATCACAACCTCATGATAAATGTCTATTGCATCTTTTCTAATAATGGGTATGAATTTGGATTTGGATTTGAAAGGACTGGCCCCAGCTCCCATCTGGGTGATATTCTCAGTCTGCAGCCCTTCCTGCATGTAGCAAAGCTCTCTTTCCGACTCCATCTCCATAGTGGTGTTCTTATTCATGTGTTTAAGTCACACAATAGTGTTGCATCTGAAGCGTGTAATTGGATGGTAGTCCCCCTTCCACTGACTCCATTTTCCTCATTTATCGTTTCCATTTCTTTCAGCCCCTCTTTAATAGCCAAAAACGTTTTTAGTTTTAACTTTCTGATAAAACAGAAAACGTCACCCTGGTTTGAGAATAATTAAAATCGCTTACCGGGCAAAATGAAAGTCCCAAGCTGATTAGTTGTTCTTCCGCTTGTGATAATGTGAAATTGGAGAGGTTGATAACGATATTGTCTGTATTGTTCATTTTCTCCGCCAATACGTTTTTTTCAATGGCGCTCTTTTGTTTCTTGCGCCGCTCCCTTCTCCTTGTGTTTTTCCTTGCTCTGGTTTGTTGTGATGATTCTTTGGCCTCAGAGTTTGGCATCGGTCGAATGCTAAAAAATCGGCCTCCTCTCCTAAACTCAAGGCTTTCTTTTTCTGACCGGTGATTCCCATGCTGGCTATGCTATCGCAATCAGATTACACCTCACTGGTTAGGGAGTCACTGTCTGCTGTCAGACTTCCTGTCATTGTTCCCCCTGATGTTTGAGGTAAACTTGCGCCCTGGGAGCCCTGGGAATCCTTTTCAAATATGGCTTTTTTTGCGGTTTCATATTTGCAGACGAAAGTAAAAATGCGACCCTCTTCGTAGTCGCATTTGTCCCTCAAAATGTATGCGTTTTTCGAGTTTAAATTTTCTCTTTTTGTTTAGCTAGTCTGTCTTGGATATATTGCTTTGTTTTAGTGATGCAATCACTCAGTTCCAGTTTGTTCAAAGATTCATTAATTTGCGCTATCTCTTCAAGCAAGGCTTGCTGATCTATCTCAGCATATTTCACCAAAATATGCACTAAATTCATCGATGCGGCCAAATTGCTCTCTCCCCATTCTCGCAACATGCTCGGGTTAGGGCTCTCAAAACTCAAGGCTAAAAGGATTCATAAGCCCCTCGGAATACGGCCCACTCCAATGTATTTTGACAGCGATTTATGTTCCCACCATTTAGTGGCCTCCAACTTCATACATTTTTCCAGCCTCTTTAATAAGTTCCTTGCATCCATTTCATTGTTGGTGCCTGTGCTCTTCGTACATTCCCGTTCAGTTGTTTTTACAGGCAGTTAGTTAGGAAATACAATTTTTTTTAAAAAACTTGGAAATTAAATGGAAAAAAAACAAAGGTTACAGGGACGTTATAGTTAGAAAATAGAATTTAAAAAACCTTAGAAATTCCCTAAAAAAGCCAAAGTTTACAGGAATGTTATAGTTAGGCTCAGATTTAACTTGTACAATAGCAGTGAAATTCAGCAGTTATAGTTACTGAGCTAACTATCTTGTACCCCCACAATGCACTGCTTATGATCTCACATATTATATCACTCATGATGCGGTCGGTAAAATTGCTGATGACATCACTGATGACACCTCAAATGACATCACTCATAACATCCACAGAACCATTCACACCCACACACAACCTCTCATACATCCACTGACATACCCACACAACCACTCACATACCCATTCACCAGCCCATTCAATGACTCACATACATTCACTCCCTCATACAGCCACTAACAAAGCCAAATCACCCACCCATACAGCACCCTTACACACTGAGTCACTCACCCATACAGCCATTCACATTAGCATTTACTCACCCATAGAACCACTCACAGAGCCACTCACTCACTAATACAGCTACTCATACAACCACTCACTCACCCACATAGCCACTCACACTAGCACTTACTCACCGATACAGCTATTCACACATCCATTCACTAATCCAGTTAACCGCTTCCATACCAATTCACACATCCATATAAGCAGTCACACACCCATTCACTCACCTATACAGCCAGTCATGCAGACACTTACTGTGCAAAACAGCCACTCACACACTCACTTACCCATACATCCATTCGCACAGCCAGTAACTTCCCCAAACAGCCATTAATACACCCACTCAACCACCGATAAAACCTCTCACATAGTCACCCATCACCAAAACACCTGCTCACATACTCCTACACCCATATGGCCACTAAGGCAGCCACTCACTCACCCATACAGACAATCACACTTAATCACCAATACAGACACTCACACAGTCATTCACACACCCATACAGCTACTCAGACCACCATAAACCATTATTCACCTATACATCAACTCACACACATAAAGCCCTCAGACGCCCATACCCACACTGATGCAGACAGTTACACACCCACTCAGATGACATATGTTAGCAACAGTATCACTCATTACCAGGTTAGAAAAAAAATAATGTAACTTACGCAGTAGTCTGGTATATATCTTAAACTCTCAGAAACATTTACATTTGAGATGTCATCAGTGATGTCATCTGTGATGTCACGGATCATGTCATCAGCGATGTAATATGTGAGGTCATAAACAGTGCTCTGTGGGTCATAAGTTATAGTTAGCTTAGGTAATTATAACTGCCGAATTTCATTGGTTTTGTATGAGTGAAATCTGAGCCTAACTATAATGACACAGTAACCTTCGTTTTATTTCAGTGAATTTTTATATATTACCTACTGGCGGTCGCCAGTAGGTAGTTATAGTTAGGATTGTTTTCCATAGGAAATCCTCAACATTCTATTTGGAATACCTTTGGCCCTGGTGGATGAGTCTTTGCGAATTTCTCAAAGAAGATGGCTAGGTTCGCTGCACTCCTTCCCTGAAAGTTTGGGGGGGATTGGTGAAGTGGGGGCTGAGATATAAGGGGGGTCCCAAAACGTGTTTTCTCCATGTTATTTTCCATAGGACCTTTAGACTCGGCTACAGTTCGAACGGGTGAATGAATTTATAAGAAATTTGCCAAAACTGTAGAGTCTTGTTCGCAGATTACGCTTTTTTTGGAATGGTGTAAATCCGTTCAGTAGTTGTTGAGAAAATTAAAGTTGAAGTCAATTATATATCTATAGGCGCGCACACGTGCGCGCACCCAAGCGGCTGCGCGTGAGCAGTATTTTTTTTGGCTGCGTGACGTCTGTTAACGTTCGATTCGAAGGAAATCAGGAAGTTTTGTCCGCCATTTTGTCACTGCGAGTAAATATATTGTTCATTTCAAAGCGTTGAAACATGGAAAGGGGAGAAGGTAGAGATTGTCTTCCTGCGTAGGTTTTCTCAGGGTGTACAGTAAGGCCCTTAAACGCGAAAAGATATAATTTTTCTCCGAAAAAAAAAAAAGGGGTGCGCGCACCCGGTCGCGCACACCTATTTACAAGAGTGTGAAAATGGAGGTAAATCAGAAGTTTGAGTGCTTAGATATAAGGTGGCTCTGAAAAGAGCCCTTGTGTTAATTGAGTGTTTTCTGCATTTATAAGTAAGTACCGATGCAGAGCCTGATGTTGCAGAGGAAGATTCTGTTTCCCTCATTCGTGAAATGAACACCGTCTCTCCTATAGACGTCTTGCATGTGGTATCGCAAGTTGTTGTGGTAAATAGAACCCATGCTATAATCTCTGAGGAACGCAGAAACAGATTTATTTACATGTCTCCTTGCTTTCTCAAATTGTGCACAATGGTGATTGGACCAATTCCATTTCTGTGTTTGGCATATATTTGAATATACCAAGGCAGATCAAGGAAAAAGTGTCATCAATTGTCGAAAGGTGTCTTTTAGAAGCATTTCCAGACCTACCCCAGTGATTGTGCCTAGATCGTTCCCACCACAGTGCACAATTATAAGGTCTGGTTCTGGGAGATGCATAAAAGTTTTCACCAATGGAATTAATTGGTGACATTTCAATCCTCTTTTGGAAATCCATGTTATGTGTACATTTGGTAAGCTGAGGTTGCAAATTCGTCTGCTTACTGCATATTTTTCACTCCAGTGAATATAACTGTGTCCTATTAGCCAGACCTTCATTTTCAAGGGATTTGTAGTCGTCCTCCGATCGGTTCTGGAAGTGGAATGGTAGTTAGAAGTTGAAATTTTAAATAAAGAAAAAGGAAGAGGCTGCGTGTGGTTAAAAAAATAAAAATGATTGGTTGATTGTAACAAGTGGAGAGTGAACAGGTCAATGTTTATGTTAAACGAAAAGTACTATTGGGTGAGAAAAAACAAGACATGTAACAGAGTTGTGGATTGGCAGGTGTTTCTGGAGGGAAAATAGTGTTCTTAGTTTGCTGTAGAACGTTGAGACATGAACTTTTGACCTGTGTCTTCAGCAAGGTGCAGAATGAGGTGTAACCATGGAAACAGCCGGAGATGGCAGTTGGTGATGGGTTCACTCTTTGGTGCCTCTGCATCTGAGTCTGTTCTCTGGTGGCTGGCGGAGAACTGTTAGTTATTGTGGAGATGAAAGGGTGATAAGGAGAGAAATACGACATAGCGTCTGGCCTGTAGAAGCGTGGGAGTAGTGATTAACTCTGAGTAAAGCGGAACTGTGTCGGTGCTTAGTAACAGTAAAAAAAAAAATGTTAACAGTGGTATAACTGTCTTTACGGTGCGCGACCTACTAAGAAAGAGTTCACAGGCCGTATTTGGCTTGCAGGTTCTAGTATCAGTAAGTGAGGTCGAGAAAAGAAAATATTCAGGACTTTATTTATGAAGGCCTTGCGCCACCGGTGCGTTACATTTTCCCATTTTAAAAAATGAGGCACTGGCGGCTGAAGGTCTTCATAAATAAGGTCCTCCGTGTCTACAGTTAAGGTTATGTGGAACCCATGAATAGTTTTTCAATATGAAATCATTTCAGTTGAGATTATGGATTAAAAGAGAAACCGTGAATATTTGAAATGTTTATTTAGAAATGTACTATTTTAAAGGCAAATCATTATGTAATCTGAGTACAGAAATTGCAAAAAACACAGTAATTGGTATTGTCAGTAGTACATGGAATTCAAACGCTATAGTTGAAGAAAAATGAATATAGTTGGAAAAAAACATTGTACAGTCTTATAAGGAAGTATATTATATTTTAATAAATGGAAGAAGGTTTCTGGCCTTTCAGTTTAGGAACGATATATGAAAATGCAAGTGGTTATACATCATTACTTTATGAATCAGCTGTCTAACAACACGAAATCATAATGTCCACTGTTAGTAAAGCAAATAGGTCCGTTCTTCAAAAGAAAATATGGAAAATAACGTGAAGAATATAGAAAACCAAAAGGAAATGAGGACGTCAATGGGTTGTTTGAGAGTTATTGAAGCATTGTTTAGGCAAAATAGGTAGCTTCTGCTTGTAACAGGAAATCAGTTTTATCATTTGAAAGTATGTCAGCTATCCAATTGAAAAGAGTAAAGCAGTACTGATAATCTGTTATAATCGGAGCCTCTTTTACCATCAGAGTGCAGGTCGGTGGGTTTTCGATGTAGCTCGCTGTTAGGAAAGAGTTAACCGTCCATTGTGTAGGCAAAGTATGCAGCAAGTGCCTCTAACATGAAATCATTGTTATCATCTGAAAACATGTCAGCCATCCAATTGAGAAGATCAAAGGAGCATTCATGATCTGTCATTATTGGAGCGTCTTTTACCATCATTGGGCAGCTCAGTGGGTTTTCGATGTAGCTCTCTGTTAGGAAATCTTGCGCTGCTGCGAATATATTCCAATGACCCAGAACTCCTTGTATCGCTGCAAAGGCCATAAACCCTCCGTTGTAGCAAAGCTGTTCATGATCAAGTAACGGATTCATGAGGTGATTGTAATTCGGTTCAGGAGGTACCAAATTGCAGAGACATAAATCCAGGGCCCACGTGAAATCACAGCTCAGGCAATGAAATACAGGCTGCACACAGGTGAAATACGAATATCGAAATGATAATCGATATGAAGTATTCAAAGTTGAGAGTGGTAAGGTGCCGTAGTACAGAAGCATTCTCTGTCGAAATAGTTCTAAGTGGCCCGGCTCGTTTGCGAAGGCAGGAGGGACATCCATTTTGAATTTCCCAAGATGGTAAAGGAAACGGCGCAGCACCGCTGGTTGTATAGCAACTCCACAGAATTAGGTCGCCGGCTATGCAGTGGAGAGAAGCAGAATGACTTGATACATTTTGTAGGAGTCTAGTCACTTATATATTGCTTAGTGGTTATTGAAAAAGTAGCTTTTTTTGAACTGGAGGATGCGTTAAAAAATAAGGGAGTGATTTGAGGGAGTTGTAAAGCAAGGTCAATTTTTTTTTAGATCAATGCTGTTTTCTGTGAATGTTAGCTTAGTGAAAGATATGTGTGTGAGCAGATGCAACGTTCAGTTTTAAATGTGACAATGGCGGTCTTGTTCATGTCTTCCGATTCAAGGTCGGTATTCGCTGCCAAATACAAAGATTAAGAAACGCATGCGTGGGGTACATAGTGTGCATTCTTAAAGGAAAGCAAATGAAGGGTTATTTTTACCGCGTTAGCATTGTCGTTTAAAAAGTTATAGTGATTTCTATTATATGTGAAGAAAGTGTCACTGATGAAGACTGAAAATACATCCTTATAAATGATACGGACTGGTGTATTTTAGAAAATGTTTGTAACATTACATGAATTGTGGAAAAAAAATAATGTAATTGAAAGTGTATGGTTTGAAAATGAAAAGTAGAGGTTTATAGTTCATGTTTTGAAAGCAGTTCTAGAGGGTCAGATGAAAGTGTATGGTTTGAAAATGAAAAGTAGAGGTTTATAGTTCACGTTTTGAAAGCAGTTCTAGAGGGTCAGATGCATGATAGATTTATTAAAAATAGAACATGTTTTTAAATAGTATTTTGGAAAAAATATGTGCCTTTATGTACTATTTACATTATGTGCCTGTTGCGTATTCTTTGAGTTTTAGTAATCCTTTGTCTTATAAGTTTTCTAGGGGCGGTTTGAGGTTCATGGTGGGTTTGGGCAGGGAGGGTAGGTTGGGGGTTTGTAATAGGGGGTTCGGCTGGGGTGGAGTGCGGAGTTTAGTGAAAAGTGAGGGGGGCGGGGAGTTACGGTGTTTGGTAATGGAGCAGAGTCAGAGGACGCCACATTTGTGTTATGGGCTGCCACGGAAATATGTATTTATTCTCAGAGGTGTATTATATTAAGGATATATATTAGCATGGTGGCTCTTGTCGTTTTGTGGTTCTGTGTATGTTTATAATGCTGGCTCTGTAGTTTTTGTTTATGGACCTTATTGCGACACACAGGGGACCTACGTTGCACAGTTGGAGATCAGAGACTTAGGAAATAAAACTTTATAATTGTAAGGGCTGTAGGCGATAGAAATCGCCCGTTCTCGGTGTAAAAAATATCACCGCTATTGGTGGTATTTTCTACGGTGTTAGTACTCGAAGGAGAATAGTAACATATATGTGAAATAAAATTATGTAATAGGCTCAGCATTTTACATTATCTTGGAAAACAAAAGTTGCTTTTACATAGCAATAAGTCTCTTATAATTAAGGGACGGAGTGTATATAGTGCTATTTAGTACTCTGCTATGTGATTGATGTCGAATATTTCATAAGAGGAGGCTTTAAAAGTTTTACCATAAACTGGTTTTCTAGGGAAGTGGGTGGAGTGTTCCGTGTAAATTGCAGAATAGAAACTAGTAAGAACCAATTGGAAGTGTTGTTTTAAAGTCACATGACTGCACATGCGTGTCTCGACGCGATAGGTGGGTGCGCGCACCCGGTCGCGCACTATAAGAAAGCGGCGAGAAAATATCAGCTAATATGCTCTTCAAGCTTGTTTTGGTACAAAGAGTTATTTCTGAAAAGAACTTTTTTTTTTTTTTTTTTTTTTGGAAACAATTGTTATGATGCTTTTGATTTCTTAAAGTTGCGACGACATTTTTCAGTATGTCATACTATCCAAATAAAGTGAAGAAATTTAACTTTTCTTGGAGCATTTATGACTCTCAATTATTTGTTTAATTACAGTAAAGCTTTGCTCTCCGTATACAAGAAGTTCTCCACAGTTCGTGCATTTCATGTGCACGTTCGCCAGATATGGTCTCAAGTCCATCTCAGCACTCGATGGAGATACAGGTCGTCCACCGGAAGATGTGTTGATTACTTCTGATGGTAATAGCGTGGCCTCCGTTTTTCTTGTCAAAGGTGGTCGCTCATTTTCATCAGATTCGGAAGATGAATGCGGAACGGTAGCCATTGTACCGAAGTCTTCGGGAAGATGTTCGACGTTGTTGTCTCTTGAGAGTAGAAAAGAAAGTGATGGAAGTGGGTGGAGTGCTGCGTGTAAATTCCAGAATAGAAACTACCAAGAACCAATTAGAAGTGTTGTTTAGAAGTCACATGACTTCACATGCAAGTGCCAGGTCCTGTACGCGATAGGAGGGTGCGCGCACCCGGTCTCGCACTAAAATAAAGCGGCGAAAAAATATCTCATAATATGCTCTTGGAGCACGTTTTGGTAGAAAGAGTTAGTTCTGAAAAGAACTTTTTTTTTTTTTTTTTTTGGGGGGAAAGAAGTGTTATAATGCTTTCGATTTCTTAAAGTTGCTACTACATTTTTCAGTATGTAATAGTTTGAAAATGAAGTGAAGAAATTTATCTTTTCTTGGGGCATTTGTGACTGTCAATTTTGAGTTTAATAAGAACGAGACTCTGCTCTCCATACAAAAGAATTTCTCCACACTTGTTGCATTTCATATGCACCTTCGCAAGATATGGTCTCAAGTCCATCTCAGCACTCGATGGAGATACAGGTCGTACACCAGAAGATGTGCTGGCCACCTCTGATGGTAATAGCGTGGCCAGGGCTCTTGTCGATGCTTTTGCATAATGCTCAGGATGCCTTTGTTTAACATGCCGTTGCATGGTGTGTGCAGAAAAGGAATATTTTTTATTTGGATTTCCCCTTGAGAGCTCCGAATTGCATATCGTGCAGGTTACTTTTGGCGCATTCACTTTCTTTTGATCTTCAGGATAAGTGAAAAATTGCCAAATGAAAGATTCCTTTTTAGGGCTCGGACTCCTCCCTACTGTAAAGTGGGAGGAGTTTCGAGAACTAATGTTAAAGAAGAAAAAAAAGTATCTCCTAGGGCTTTTGCCGAGACAAATTCCACACATTCCTTTGCGTGTTCTGTCATCTGGCCAGTGATTCGTGTTCGTTGTGCTGTCGTTTTAATAGGCTTGAAGTGATAGGGTAAATGTAGTTTTGTTCCGCCATTTTGGGCATATTTCGTTCGTGCTCGCGCAAAGAAGTACATTAATTATAATTAGGAGCTGTCAGGGTGCCTCCGTAAGTGAATGCAGATGGCCGGGCGCGTTCACCATTCAGCAGCGCTCAGCGCGCAGCTGCTGCATGCCAGGCCGGGAAAGGGCTTCATCAGCCTCACTCATCACCATACTTCAGACCAGAATACAAATAAATATATATGCTCACTCGTGCAGTGTGGCCAGTGCCTAGTTTCTTTTTACAATAGCTTTCAGTGCCGCTTGTTGTATTTTCCTTTCGAACTTTTCTAGCGTACGGAGCATGAACAGCGATTTTGAGAAAGTATCCTGACGCTAGAACAACACATGCAGGGCTGGGGCGGGCAGGGTGGCGGTCTCAGCGACATGTACACCCCTACGCCCGACAGACAGACAACACTGCAGGGTGGTCCGGACTTTTCTGAGCTATCCCCCGTTTTTCAGAAGTTTAGGAGCCCATAAATGTCTGTTTTGTTTAATATACACCTAATGCCTCAATGCCACTTCTTAGCGCTTTGGAAAAATCCTAACAGACAACGGTGACACGAGCATGTAATGTGCGAAATTAACACCGGCTCGCATTATGTGTGCATCCGGACAAGGTGCCCGGGGAGGGGGGAGTGGGACAGCAAAGGGGGATTGGTGGGAGGCATTAGTCGCTGCGGGTCCTGGGAGCTGGGGAGAGGAACAGCAGCCTCCAGGCTCCGGCAGGGGTCACCGCGAACGCACGCATCTCTCTCACGCACACACATGTTCTTCTCATGCACACACACTCGTGCAATGCCCCAGGGTACAGGTTAACGAGCCCGCTTGCCTCTGTGCCCCTGATCAGGCTGTGCAGCGCCTAGCAGCTGCACCGCCGAGCAGTGGCACCACGCGCTATATGACACGTCTACTGATCGACATCGTGTTCATGAACTAATGCATCACAACCAATATTAGGTCGATGTTGTGCATGTGACAATAGTGTGCATGAGTAGATGGTGTGCATGTAGCAGAAGATTTAGTGACTGTCAGTAGAAAGTGTGTGGCGATTGATGGTGCCCATCAGTATATGTGTGGGTTGTAGAGTGTGTGTGTGAGTTGGTGGTGGATACAAGTATATGTGTGAGTCAGTAGAATATGTGTGAGATTTGGTGGTGTGTATCAGTATATGTGTGGGCTTAGTAGAGGGTGTGTGTTGTTGGTGTGTATCAGTATATGTGTGAGTCAAAACTGTGTGTTTGAGAGCTGGTAATGTGTATCAGTATGTGTGTGGGTCAGTAATGTGTGTGTGTGTGTGTGTGAGCTAATGGGGTGTATAAGTGGCAGTCATTTGAGGGTTTGTGTTACTTTATGGTGTGTATCAGTAGATGTGTGAGCCCGTAGAGGCTGTGTGCCACTTAATGGTGTGTAGCAGTTTATTTGTTAGTCAGTACATGTTGTGTGTCCGTTGATTTTGTGTATCAGAATATACGTGAGCCAGTAGAGTGGGTGTCAGTTGATGGTGTGTATCAGTATATTTGTGAGTCAGAAATGTGTGTATGTGTTTGAAAGTTTGTGGCGTGTATCAGCTGCTGATAGGTGAATCAGTAAATGGCGTGTCAGTAGATGACGTGTATATAGATGAACACATATTTGATGTATGTCGACAGATGCGGTCTGTGTCAGTAGATGGTTCTGCCAGTGCATGGTGTGTGAGTAAACTACACGTTTCAGTAGATGTTGTGCGTGTCACTGTGGGGTTTATCAGCAGATGCGTGTCTCAATATCTGATATGTGTGGGCCAGTAAAGTATGCTTTTCGGTAAGTGGTGTGTGTGAGTCGATGATGTCTGTGAATTCAGTGTTGTGTGCCAGCAGTGAGCTGTCCTCCATGAACATCACACTGGGAGAGTTATGGTTATGTAGCTAAATAATGAACACATAAAGGGATTGGATTTCAGGTATGGAACTATAACGTTATTTTAATAGCATTTCTGTCACAGAATCTGAACTTTTTTATTGAAATAGGTGACTGTGGGATTAGTTCAGGCCATAATACTACTTAACTAAAGATATTTCAGTGACATTTATGAGTTTTGTACAATAGACGTTGTCGGTGTCGTCCTGGGTGTTTGCCCAGTACAAGGTGTCTTGACGTGCCCTGTGCATGTTACACACAGCCTATGATCATGCGCAAGCACCTTCTGAAAGCTTGCGAAAAGCGTCGGGCCAGCTTCCAATTCACAGCTCGGCAGGAATATTAATGTGTCCACGCTCTTAAAAGTAATGGTGCAGAGTGGCGGTGCAGAGTGGCGGCGCAGAGTGGTGGCGCAGAGTGGCGGCGCAGAACGGCGGCGCAGAGTGCAGAGTGGCGGTGCAGAGTGGCGGTGCAGAGTGGCGGTGCAGAGTGGCGGTGCGGAGGTGCAGAGTGCAGAGTGGCGGTGCAGAGTGGCGGTGCAGAGTGGCGGCGCAGAATGGCGGCGCAGAGTGGCGGTGCAGAGTGGCGGTGCAGAGGTGCAGAGTGGCGGTGCAGAGTGGCGGCGCAGAGTGGTGGCGCAGAGTGGCGGCGCAGAATGGCAGCGCAGAGTGCAGAGTGGCGGTGCAGAGTGGCGGTGCAGAGTGGCGGTGCGGAGGTGCAGAGTGCAGAGTGGCGGTGCAGAGTGGCGGTGCAGAGTGGTGGTGCAGAGTGGCGGTGCAGAGTGACGGTGCAGAGTGGCGGTGCAGAGGTGCAGAGTGGCGGTGCAGAGTGGTGGTGCAGAGTGGTGCAGAGTGCAGGTGAGTGCAGAGTGGCGGTGAGTGCAGAGTGGCGGTGAGTGCAGAGTGGCGGTGAGTGCAGAGTGGCGGTGAGTGCAGAGTGGCGGTGAGTGCAGAGTGACAGTGAGTGCAGAGTGACAGTGAGTGCAGAGTGACAGTGAGTGCAGAGTGACAGTGAGTGCAGAGTGACAGTGAGTGCAGAGTGACTGCAGAGACAGTGTGTCAGGGTGCACATTGTGTGAGTGTGCAGAATGAGTGTGCAGGGTAAACAGTGTGTGACTATGCAGGGTGACATTGGGAGTGTGCGGGTGAGCAGTGTGTGAATGTTACGGGGCAGTGTGTGAGTGTGCAGAAAACACCACACACACATAACGCACACACAAACCACACACCTCAGTCTCTCAACACCACACACTTGTCACCACTCAACACAACACAGTCACCACCACACTCACTCCCCAGGCTCACCCCCACAGACTCACCAGCACACACTCACCAGCACACAGAAAACAACACACACAACAACACACCCCCAGCCGTCAATGAATGCTTTCACCATGCACAAACACCAACAACCATCATCCATCTGTGCACGCTTTTACCAAGCACACACCCACCAGCCGTCAGTGCACCCTTCCACCAGGCACACACACCTCCAGCCGGCAGTGCACTTTTCCACCAAGCAATCGCAGTATGGTACACTTTACTTTTAAACATATTCATATAAAGCACAGCATGCCACCATTGGTAAAATTACAATTCAACCAACATACTTCCACTACACACCACATGCACACACTCCATAACACATGGCAAAAAGACATTGGCATTTACAATGCCATTAGCTCAAACTCAAATAAATCCGAGCCCGATTGCATTTCTAATGCTTGTTTCTTCTTAACGGTGGTCGCTCATTTCCTTCAGATTCGGAAGATGAATCTGGTAGGGCAGCCATTTCAGCAAAGTCTTCCGGAAGATGCTCGACGTTGTTGTCTCTTGAGAGTAGAAAAGATTGTGAGGAAAGTGGGTGGAGTGCTTCGTGTATATTCCAGAACAGAAACTACTAATAACCAATTGGAAGTTTTGTTTTCAAATCACATGACTTTACATGCGCTTCTCAGGACGTGTAGGCGGTGACACTATGTAGTTACGAACGTGATTACATACTTAGGAACTAGCATTCAAAAAAACTATGAAATTCACTGAAAAAACCATAGGTTTTACACACGTTATAGTTAGGAAGTAGCATTTGAAAAACCTATGAAATTCACTGAAAAAACCATAGGTTTGACACCAGTTATAGTTAGCTGGAAATTTTACTGACATAAAACCAATGAAATTCCACGTTATAGTTAGTTGGACTCACTATAACTTGCGCGTGTAATGCACTGCTGATGACATTACATATTACATCACTCATGACATGGTCAGTGACATCACTTATGACACCATCCAGTGAATGTGTGTCTTTCTAAAAAATAAATATGTTTTATATATGTATATGTAAAGGTGGAGGGAAGAATAAATGTTTAAATTATTGTCTTAATGAATGTTTTTTTCAAAAAGAAATGATTGGATAACTGGCTTATTAAGTGTACCTTAGTGAATACATATATTAGCGAGTAATGTTTAAATATTTGAATATATGTATCAGTGTTTCACTTTGTGAATAACTGGCTGCATGGATTGATGAGTACCTACATGTGTAGGTATTTGGGTTCTTAGATGTTTTTTTAGTATCAGTATGAGTGTTTCTATGGTTTTATGGGGGTATTACTAATCACATAGATGCATGAATGACTAACTCTCTTTTTTGTATGTGTTTAGAAGACACCATATGTGCAGGACTGTATGGGTGGTTGAGTGTGTATAGTTTTATATGCAAATAAATGGATGTTCAATAGTTTATTTGCATGTGTGAGTATGTGTGTGAGTAAATTTTGGATGATTGTCGGTGTGTTACAGGATGTATAGGTGTATCACTATATATGATGAGTGACTATATGTATGAGTGACTATATAGAACTGTTGGTAAATGAGAGAATGTGTATATAGATGGTAGAATTACTGAATTGGTTGTTGTAACTGGTAAGGGTATCTCCATTTTTTTGAAAATGTTAATTTCTATTTTCCAATATGTGTTTTAAGGGTTACATTACACTTAAAGGAGGTCTGTCATCAGTGATGTCATAAGTGATGTCACTGACCATGTCATGAGTGATGTAATATGTAATGTCATCAGCAGTGCATTACACGCGCAAGTTATAGTGAGTCCAACTAACTATAACGTGGAATTTCATTGGTTTTATGTCAGTAAAATTTCCAGCTAACTATAACTGGTGTCAAACCTATGGTTTTTTCAGTGAATATATATATATATATATATATATATATATATATATATATATATATATATATATATATATATATATATATATATATATATATATATTCGAGCTCCGCAGGCTGAAAACCGGCAATAAATCAGAACTCACAGCAGTCTAAACCAAATACGGTTTATTTGCGCACAAATCCAAAAAACAGACGCGTTTCAGCACTTGCCTTCGTCAGTGTCAGCTGGCGACGGCAAGGCGGAAGTAAAATAAAGCATTAGTCATTGAAAGTAAAAACGGACAATTACCATAATTAAAGCGCCATCTTTGAATGGTGAAATAACGCTCGTTACAAACAAAACAAAACTCATTTCTAGCAATGCCTGTAATGCTGCACAAATCATTCAACTCTGTTCATTGCAAATTAAATTAGATTAGATTATCTAATATTGACATTTAGCCCTGGATGGGCAAATTCATTGCTTTAAAATCAAAACCTAGTATTCATAAATCAGCATCAGTTGCATTGCACGACTAATCAATATACTTCAATGGTAAACAGTTCGGAAAAGTTTTGGGGGGATTCGTCAAGCGGGGGCCGAGATAAAAGGGGGGTCCTAAAACGTGTTTTCCCCATGTTTATTTCCATAGGGCGGTCAACCTCACTTTTAGCCCGAACGGCTGAATGGATTTCCACCAAACTTGGCAAAATTGTAGGGACTGGTAGCCCGATGTGCCTTTGCTATGTGTCAAGATATGTGCTCCAGTGGTTTTTACGAAAATTAACTTTGAAAAAATATATATTGGGCTACATTGGGCTATATATATGTTAGAGCCCAAATGTAGCCCATTGTAGCCCAATGTAGCCCAATGTAGCCCAAAGATGGCCACCAGAGACAAAAAAAAATGTAGCCCAAATATCAGCCAGATGTAGCCCAACTATAGCCCAATGACAGAATGTCCCAGAGTGTTTAAAGAACAACTAGAGCGCTAACAGTCTTACTTATGACAAAAGTATGGCACACCTGAAGTCATCTTGATTGCAATAAAGTGTTAACACTTAAAACATTTAATTTGCAAAGGAACAAAATGAGGGGGTTCATTTTGCCATAGAAATTATGATTAGTGCTGAAGAAAGAAAAATTAGGGCACATTTTGAGTGACTTCTCAAATCCTCTTATATTTCATTAAAAAAATTCTGATATGCAGTCTCCCAAGATGGCCACCAGAGACAAAAGAGCCCAAATGTAGCCCAAATATCAGCCAGATGTAGCCCAACTATAGCCCAATGACAGAATGTCCCAGAGTGTTCTAAAGAACAACTAGAACGCTTACAGTCTTACTTATGACAAAAGTATGGCACACCTGAAGTCATCTTGATTGGAATAAAGTGGTAACACTTAATACATTTAATTTGAAAAGGAACAAAATGAGGGGTTTCATTTTGCCATAGAAATTTTATATATATATACATATATATATATATAGTCAAACAAATGCCCTTGAGCTTACAGAGGGCTCACCAAGCTGACCTCACCATCCGGTACTTGAACCTCGCAGCTGCTCCCTTGTCAGGTCTCCAATTGAGTTACTCCATGCCCGACGCGTTTCGAGGCTTCTACGCCCCGTAGTCATGGGCTGCAAATGGTGCACACTGAAATCTTGCCGTTTCTTTTTTGAATGCTTTTATTCATTACAAAAACGCCCCCAGTGGGCGTGGCTCACAAAAGATGCCCCAAGGCATGATGGTCGATGTGGTCCTTGAAGCGGCAAGCACATATGTCTCTTGAGTAGAGTCAGTATTTGCACACAAGTTTGTAAAATGCTTCGTCTTAGTTATTTCCTTAAGTAGGACGGATTTCCTGTCAGGCAGCAGACATTGATTGCAGGTCAGCAGTGCTCAGTCAGAGATAACTAAGACGAAGCATTTTACAAAACGGGAATCAGGGCAAAATGTTAACCCTAATTGCAAAACTTCTTTTTCATGTATAGTTAATTGTCTATTAGAAAGGTTTATTACCGTAAGTTCTTTGCTTTGTACATCCATTATTTGGCTTTTGGCATCTGGTTTTTGTTTCCCACTCCAGTACTGTTGGTTTTTCCTTCTCCGCTCTCGTCGCCTTTTGCTCTTCCCCTTCCTCCTCGGCCTTGATATCTTGTCCTCCCTCTGATGGACTGTTCGTTGTCCTCCAGTAGGAGGCGCATTTCGTCGGAAAAAGCCGTTATTTCCGATTGTGCAACTCCATCCAAAGAGCTTGCTTCCGAACTCACACTTGTTTCTGATTGGCGTCGATCTTTATCTGCCATTCCTAGTGCTTTATCTTTCAGGAGAGAGGAGCGGGGTTTGTCGAATTTTTTAGCAAAGGTTAGGATCCTTCCAGACATATAGTCGCGTTCGTCACGCTCAAATATGCGTTGTTTCCTGGCCATAATGTCTTTTTCAAATTTCTTTATTTTATCGTCCACTAGAGCGAGAATCTTGGTCACCTACGTTTGGTTAGTATCCTTTGCCAGATCGTCAAGAAGCAGTTGTATTTCTTTAAGTAATTCATCGTGTTCTTCCCACGCATTCTTGATCAGGATCTGCATCATTACTTTGGAACACGCATTGGTATTCTCACGCCATGCTTTGAGAACCTCAGGTTTAGGTTTATTCAGCGTAGGTACTATGAAGATCCTCAGTCCTCTGGGCACACGATCCATCTCAATGTAGTTTGCCAGAGATGTCGCCTCCCACCATCGGCTGAGTTCTTTTTTTCTAAGTCTTTCCAGCTGAATGCCTTTTTGTTTCAGGGAAGGTTCATTTGCCTGGTGTGTGCTACCAGTTGCTGTTCTATCTGTTCCGTTTTGCGTTCTCTTTTTGAAAACGTTCTCTGCTGAGGCTTCCCGTCCCTTTAGGAACTCCATTGCCCAGAGTGCACTGCAGCCGCTTGGCCGTCTCCTACCCGGTCGCGCTCCTGGCAACAGTTGCCGAGCGAGTCCTGGCTGTAGCTCTCGTTTTCACCTCCACCTCGCTCCGTGTAACTGATTACGTCGATTTTCTCGTGGGTGCGGGGGATTCTTCAGGTTGCAATCACGCCGAAGAGATTTGTAACGAGGTCCTGTGAACAGCCGGCGGGCGGAGATTTCCTGACTTGCCGTCACCTTCCAAACTCGGCGCAGCTCTCCGCCCTTCCAAACGGGCTGGGGCTTGTGTCTTGAGCGGGCGCCACCGCTCACGTAGATTCACTCGAACCTCCTGCACAACAACGTGAAGGAATCACAAGCCACTCCAGCCGGGTAGATTATCAGGTATTCTTTAATGGGCACAAAGAAGACGCGTTTTGAGCACATAGGCTCTTGGTCACATGACCAACACGGACATAGTTTCTCTTTAAATAACATGACACAACATAGAATAATGGAGGTGAAGAAAAGACTCATTGTTTACATCACATTGAGCTTTCTATCGTGCTTTAGAAAAGTTAAATTAAATCATGTGAATACATGTAAAGAAAATTATTTAAATAAAGCACAGTTTCAATACATTTGTGTTTTGAAGCAAAACATTGTACAATTTCTATATATATATATATATATATACATACATACATACATACATATATATATATATATATGGAAAAACCTCCGTTCTCCTGCCACAATCACCTCTGACCTGATCGCGCTGGAAACAGACACGGACCACACTTGGATGCTGGTTAGTTTCGTTTATTCAGCTGTCGCCATAACGTTTCGGCTGAAAAGCCTTGATCACATGACAGCGTAACCTTGTTTTTTTGGCATATTTAAAGTGCACAGTGCTCATTAGTGATTGGTTCATTTGAATTGTCACAACCATTGGGTAAACACAGTTGATGGACTTACACATCACATTAATACGATATGTACACGTATTTACAATGAATGTTTACAGTTATTAGCTGTCAACTCTCTTTTGATATTAGGATAAATCCCTAAATATTCTTAAGCAATTCCGGGTTAAATCCCATTATATACCCACAGAATATTTACCACATTCATACGATGTTGCCACACTTTTGCAATTTTGGGTTAAATCCCCATGTTGGCCTTTTGTCCCTTGCTATGTTAAGCATTATCTTAACCTTGCATTCGATATTTTGATTTGCCTTGCATTGTTTGTGTTCTTTCCCATACCCATATAAAAAAGTGCTCCAGTGCAAAAAGTGTTTAAAAACTATGTAAACGAGGGCTATACATTTTAAATTTAGATAGTTATTTCATTTCTATTATTTGTAGAGCCAACCTTTTTTCCTCTATTGCACAATCCCACTACACTTGTGTTCGAGTTTATCATGTTGCCATTAGTGTTCTCAGTTACTTCATCTTGATTGTCATTTACTTCAGGTTGCTAACTTAAATACTATGTATCAGTAAATATGGTCCCTCTACTTATTACTCAATTGTCATATGTGATTAGTTATATCGTCGAATATGATAGTTGCCCAACTGATTCTGTATAAAATTAATTATTCACAATTTATATCCGCTTCACCTATATACAACTATATATACACATATACTAGTATACACAATTATCCAAAAATATACTCCTATATATCATTCAATTCTAATTCATATATGTACATCCTATTTACACATTTATGTTGTTGACACTTATTTGTTTCTCATATTTGGGCATTTCTATCATTCCTAATCATTCCTAATCATTAGTTATGCAAACATGTGTACAAATCCTCAGTCAAGTTCAGACCTACAGGCTGTTTACTATTAAGCTTGAGTATGTACTTGGTTTCCATTTTACGTAATTTGTTTTCCCTGTTGCCTCCCCTCCTGCTCGCCTTTACAGCATCCACCACCCAGTATTTCAAATCCTTGTTATTGCTCTGGTGTTGACTTTTAAAATGCCTCGCCACGGGATAGGTGTTATCCTGCGTGGTTATCGCCCTTAAATGCTGCAATATCCTTTTATGCACGGGAAGCTTCGTGCTTCCCACATATTGCCGTTTGCAGGGGCATTCAAGGACGTAAACGGCATAGTCCGTTTTACAAGTCAGGACTTTTGTGATGCGATGCTCTTGGTCACTAAATCCGTCCTTGTACATTTTTTTGTTCACACCATGAACACATGCTTTGCAGGTTTTACACCTGAAAAAGCCTTGATTGTTCTGATACCAAGAACTACTGTCAATAATTTCTGGGCAGGTTGCCATCAATCTTTGTCTCATGTTGGGAGCTTTACTGAAGGTTATGGAGGCTTTCTTTGGGAGATCCTGACCTATTAAAGGATCACTGCTGACTATTGGCCAATTTTTGTTGATAATTTTTCGTACTTCTTGGTGTTGGTTACAGTACCCCACTATTATGCGGAATGGTTCTGCCTGTTTGTTGTGGTCAGGGTTAGTTACGGGTATATATATTACCTACTGGCGATAGCCAGTAGGTATATATAATTAGGATTTTTTTCCTATGGGACTTTTGAAAATTCTATGTCTAATAACTTTGGCGTTTGTGGACGGGATTGGCTGAAATTTTCAGGAAAATGGCACATTTTGTTTCTGAGCAGCCCCTGAAAATTTGGGGGGGTCATCAAGGGGGGGCCGAGAAAAAAGGGGGGTCCCAAAATGTGTTTTTCCCATTCATTTTTCCATAGGGCGGTTGGCCTCACTTTTAGCTCGAACGGCTGAATGGATTTGCACGAAACTTGGCAAAATTGTAGGGACTGTTAGCCCGATGTGCCTTTGCTAGGTCTCAATATATGTGCTTCAGTGGATTTTGAGAAATTAATGTTCAAAAAAAGATATATATCTGTAACAGCGCTCCGGGCAGCGCTCCGGTTCGCGTACTTTTCGCGTAACGGAACTTTGCGATGCGAAGCTGATTGGCTCTCCGGTGTCTGTCAACATTCTAAACAGTCCGGAGCGGCCGCCATCTTGTCTCTCGGTAGGATCGAGAGACAAGAGGAGGCCAAAACAAAGGGGGAAATGAAGGAAAGGGGGCAAGGTAGACCCCTTCTGACCCCCTAGGATTGATGAGGGGGATATTATAGAGCCACGCGGGGCCCCAAAAAAAAAAAATCTGATTTTTTCGCCGTAGAGACGCGTCTTGGTACGCGAACCGGGCAGCTAACCGGGCAGCTAACCGGGAAGCTAACCGGCAGTGTAACGGGAGTCTGAGGAGTAGCTGATTGGCTGTCAACATTGTAAACAGTCCGGAGCGGCCGCCATCTTGTCTCTCGGTAGGATCGAGAGACAAGAGGAGGCCAAAACAAAGGGGGAAATAAAGGAAAGGGGGCAAGGTAGACCCCTTCTGACCCCCTAGGATTGATGAGGGGGATATTATAGAGCTACGCGGGGCCCAAAAAAAAAAATCCGATTTTTTCGCCGTAGAGACGCGTCTTGGTACGCGAACCGGGCAGCTAACTGGGCAGCTAACCGGGAAGCTAACCGGCAGTGTAACGGGAGTCTGAGGAGAAGCTGATTTGCTGTTAACATTGTAAACAGTCTGGAGCGGCCGCCATCTTGTCTCTCTGTGGGATCGAGAGACAAGAGGTGGAAAAAAAAAAGGTGTAAATGAAGGAAAGGGGTAAGGTAGACCCCTCCTGAACCCCTAGGATTGATGAGGGGGCTATTAAAGTTCCCCGCGGGGCAAAAGAAAAAAAATTGCTATTGCGGTTTTGTTTGCGCTGCAGAGACGATACGTCACGGTTATGCGATGCATCATGAGGCGTCTCACGGGCTACGTGATACGTCACGTAATAAAGAATATATTTTACAGCTATAGATATTAGCTTTTAAAAAACCAATGAAATTCACTGAAAAAACCATAGGTTATAGACCATATATAGTTAGGAATTTGCATTTACAAAACCTTGAAAATTCACTGAAAAAGCCATAGGTTATAGACCATATATAGTTAGGGATTAGCATTTACAAAACCTTATTTTATTCGCACAAAACCATTGAAATTCCATATATAGTTAGTTGCACTAACTATATATCGCGGACCCGCAATCCACTGCTAATGATGTCACATATGACATCATTCATGACATGGTCAGTGACATCACTGATGACATCACTGATGACATCTCAAATGACATCACTGATGACATCACTGATGACATCTCAAATGACATCACTGATGACATCACTGACATCTCATTTGACATTACTGATCACATCACTGATGATATCATTTATGTGATAATACAATGAACATCTTCAGACTCTAATATAACCTTAGATACACTCAGTGTAAACAGACACTCACAGACTGTCACACATCCATGGAGTTACTCACACACCTAGTCAGTCATGCAAAGAATCAATCATACCTCCATTTCCTCAACTATACAGTTATACACACCTTACTTATTCAAACATATACTAACACATATTTACTCTCTTATACAATCCCTGATACAAGTTCACAATGATCCATACAGCCACTCTCACATTCACTGGCTCTTATGTTCAGTTATTTATATATGTCAACTCTCACATGGACTGTGTTTTACATATGTACTTACTTTGACATGTAGCACTGAGATATCCATTCACTCACCAATACACTCATGCACACAGTCAACTGTCCATACAGCTGTTTCTACATGCACTTTTGAACCCATACACCTAGGGAATCAACTGCTCACACATTTATGCACAGAGTCATACACCTCCCAGCCACCCACACACATACTCAGTCTCCCATACAAATACTTGGGCAACCATTCAATAACCCATATAGTTACTGATATAGCTACTGATTTAAACATGCAGCAGTTTACAGAACAACATATATAATGATTGCCAAATTAAGACACTTTAGTCACTAACCCATGCACTCAGTGAGACACATTTAATCATTCTCTCATACAGTCAGTCATGCACCTACTAAATCCTTCATCCAGACACTTATACATCCACTCATTCTTCAATATGTAAGACATATTTTAACTTTACAGAAACATACAGTCACTGGGTGTTGTCATCAGTGATATCATCAGTGATGTCATCAGTGATGTCACTGACCATGTCATGAATGATGTAATATGTGACATCATTAGCAGTGGATTGCGGGTCCGCGATATATAGTTAGTGCAACTAACCATATATGGAATTTCAATGGTTTTGTGCGAATAGAATAAGGTTTTGTAAATGCTAATCCCTAACTATATATGGTCTATAACCTATGGTTTTTTCAGTGAATTTTCAAGGTTTTGTAAATGCAAATTCCTAACTATATATGGTCTATAACCTATGGTTTTTTCAGTGAAAATATATATATATATATATATATATATATATATATATATATATATATATATATATATATATATATATATATATATATATATATATATATATATATATATATATATATATTCACTGAAAAAACCATAGGTTTCACACCAAGATAAGGTATAGTTCATGAAATGAAGTTTAATTCAGGAATAAAAGATACCATCCACATACAATGCCAGCAGACATCAACTGACTGACATAGAACATACCCATGACAACATAGGTTGACATAACTAATGATATCCTTAAGATTCTATTAAAGCTGCAGTGTTAAATATTACACATCTCCTTCCCTCCAAAAAAAACAAAAAAAATAAGATACACAACTTACACCAAATTATTAAGGTACTCAAACTATACAAAATCAGAAAGATGACCAGGTCTTCTAGACACTCGTGAAGAAGACCTAACATTTCCAGAATCAATTGCTTTACTATTTTCCAAATCGTTGTCCTTGGAATTAAATTGTTCACCTCCTTGCAATTTCCTTCTAACAATGACAATTCTATTTAAATTCCAAATGCGATGATCTTGAGTTTGTACAGCATTGTTGAAAATTTTGATCACTTTGATAGGTTTCATGAACTTTGTTTCCGAACAACCCACCATACCAGGTCGTCTGACCATGACCATGACCATATCACCAACACAGACAACAGTTTTTTTGACACTTTTTTTGACATCAAAATATGCTTTTCTACGCTCAGCTTTATCCATCTCATTTTTAACAACTTCATCTTTGTTGCACACACATTCTTTAATAGATTGGAAATCTATTGGGGTTTCCCCGTGCAGGTTTGAATCCTGCCGACTAAGCCAGTGAAGAATTTTCCAATAAATCCAAGATAAGGTATAGTTCATGAAATTAAGTTTAATCCAGGAATAAAAGTTCCCATCCACATACAATCCCATCCACATACAATGCCAGCAGACATCAACTGACTGAAATAGAACATACCCATGACTGCATAGGCTGACATAACTAATAACATCCTTAAGATTCTATTAAAGCTGCAGTGTTAAATATTACAATTAGCATTTAAAAAACCTATTAAATTCACTGAAAAAACCATGGGTTTCACACCAGTTATAGTTAGGTGGAAATTTTACTCGCATAAAACCATTGAAATTCCCACGTTATAGTTGGTTGGACTCACTATAACTTGCGCGTGCAATGCACTGCTGATGACGTCACATATTACATCACTCATGACATGGTCAGTGACATCACTCATGACATCACTGATGACATCTCAAATGACATCACTGATGACATCATCCAGTGAATGTGTATCTTACTGAAAAATAAATATTTTTTATATATGTATATCTAAAGGTTGATGGAAGAATAAATGGGTAAATAAATGTCTAAATGGATTTTTTTTGTGTAAAATTGATTGGTTAACTGACTTATTAAATGTATCTTAGTGAATACATATATTAGCGAGTAATGTTTAAATATTTAAATATCTGTATCTGTGTCTCACTTTGTGTATAAGTAGCTGCATGGGTTGGTGAGTAGCTACATGAGTGTGTATATGGGTTATTAGTTGTTTTTTTGAGTATCAGTATCAGTGTCTGTATGGTTCGGTGGGGGGTATTACTTAGAGCACAGATGCATGAATGAGTGACTCACTATTTGTATGTATTTTGAAGACAGCATGTGTGCAAGACTGTATGGGTGGGTGATTGTGTGTATGGGTGGGTTAGTGAATATGTGTTTTTATAATTGATTGTTTAAGAGAGTAAATATGTTTCCGTTTCTGTAGAAGTATTTGTAGTGGTGTGTATATAGCAGTATAATCAAGTAAATGGTTTTTTGATAGTTTATTTGCATGTGTGAATTTGTGTGTGAGTAAATATATGGATGAGTATTAGTGTGTAACAGGATGTATAGGTGTATGAGTACATATGATGAGTAAGTACATGCATGAGTGACTATATAGAACTGTTGGTGAATGAGTGGATGTGTATGTAGATGTTGGAATTACCTAATAAGTTGTTGTACTTGGTATTGGTTTCTCCTTTTTTAAGAAAATGTTCGTTTCTATTTTTGAATGTGTGTGTCAAAGGTTAGTTTATGCTGATAGGAGGTCTGCCACTTTGTCACAAGGATGTTGTTATCAGTGATGTCATTTGAGATGTCATCAGTGATGTCATGAGTGATGTCACTGACCATGTCATGAGTGATGTAATATGTGACGTCATCAGCAGTGCAGTGCACGTGCAAGTTATAGTGAGTCCAACTAACTATAACGTGGGAATTTCAATGGTTTTATGCGAGTAAAATCTCCACCTAACTATAACTGGTGTGAAACCTATGGTTTTTTCAGTGAATATATATATATATATATATATATATATATATATTCACTGAAAAAACCATAGGTTTCACACCAAGATAAGGTATAGTTCATGAAATGAAGTTTAATTCAGGAATAAAAGATACCATCCACATACAATGCCAGCAGACATCAACTGACTGAAATAGAACATACCCATGACAACATAGATTGACATAACTAATGATATCCTTAAGATTCTATTAAAGCTGCAGTGTTAAATATTACACATCTCCTTCCCTCCAAAAAAACAAAATATATATATATTCACTGAAAAAACCATAGGTTTCACACCAGTTATAGTTACCTGGAAATTTTACTGACATAAAACCATTGAAATTCCCACGTTATACTTAGTTGGACTCACTATAACTTGCGCGCCTGCAATGCACTGCTGATGACGTCACATATTACATCACTCATGTCATGAGTGATGTAATATGTGACGTCATCCGCAGTGCATTGCAGGCGCGCAAGTTATAGTGAGTCCAACTAACTATAACGTGGGAATTTCAATGGTTTTATGTCAGTAACATTTCCAGGTAACTATAACTGGTGTAAAACCTATGGTTTTTTCAGTGAATTTAATAGGTTTTTTAAATGCTAATTCCTAACTATAACTGGTGTGAAACCTATGGTTTTTTCAGTGAATTTCATAGGTTTTGTAAATGCTAATTCCTTTCTATATCGAGTTTCTAACCTATGTTTTTTTTTACAATTTGCTGTATTGTGTAAGTATTCATTTTTAAGTTTTTTTTAATAATTTTTTTTTGTTGCGCTCTGAGTGCGCGCTCCGGTAAGCTCTCCGGTAAGCTCTCCGGAAAGCGCACCCAGAGTGCTACTTTCGTTCGTGAAAAAAAATATGAATGAAAAGTTAATAATAACGCTAAACATTTCGTACCATACAAATAAAAGCAGTTTTTGTTATAAGGAAATGAAAATGATTTTGCATTTCCGTAAAACTGTGAAGACGTGACTTCGGCGTGCAACGTAAGCGCCCCCGGAAGCGCCTACGTTCGCGCCGCGTGTGTGCCCCCGGAAGCGCCTACGTTCGCGCCGCGTGTGCGCACCCGGAAGCGCTTCGGTGCGCGCAGCGTCAGCGCGTCAAGTCAAGTGACCTTAAAATAACACTTTTCATTGGTTGCTTACATTTTTTTTTACAAAGAATGAAATCCCCACCCATTTCCTTCACTTCTTCTTTCACTTTTGTGACTGGAAGACCTGTTTTTTGCTCCTGGATCTTTCTTGGTTTACCATGGCTGCCAGACAATCCAGCAGTGATGAAGAACCTGAATTTATCAATGAAGAGCCTCCTCAACGAAAGGTGAAGGAACATTTTATTTGGAAATTTTTTAAAATACCACCTAACCAAAAAAAGGTGAATGCTCCAAAAGTGGAGTGCAGGATCTGCAAAGAAGTCCTGTCACGGGGTAACCCCTTAAAAACATACTCATTTGGAAACTTTACGATGCTCCGGCATGTGGAGAGGAAGCACCCCCAGAATTTTGCCCGGGAAAGTGTCAGGGCTCTGGCACAACAGGGTCCCAGTGATGGGGCCTCTACATCCACCGGAGGAGCAACTACTTCTGGGAGAGGGCAATCGCAGGAGCTCGTGCCCAATGTTCAACCTGCTTTTAACCATGGTGTCCTGAGATGCAGATACTGCAATCAACACCTTACCTTTGGGGAGCAAAGTGTCCAGCTCATGGTTCGAGCATTGGAAAACCATCACTGCCCTTTCCACCCCTAATTCTTTTTTGTTTTTTTTGCTCCTGTTGAGCAGTTTCCAATCCCTGTTTTTGTTCCTGTTTTGAAAGAAGAAGAAAACAAAAAGTTCTTTTCAGAACTACCTCCAATTCTCATCAAAGAGCTATATTCTTTAAAAAATGAAAAAGAGTAAGTGAAATGGAGTGCATTGATAATGGAAAGGAAAATGAGTAAGAAAGAACAGAAAGGTATGAGAGGAGAAAGGAAGTGAAGTAGGGGGACTGAAAGAAGGTGAATGTTGGGAAGGAAAGTAAGGAGAAGAAGAGTGAATATAGGGAATGTATGTATGTATGTATGTATGTATGTATGTATGTATAAACCATTTTATAACGCGCTCCGTTACTTGAGAGTATCCTGGCGCGGGTACAGGAGAGGCAGACAGCAAAACAAAAAGAAGGTCATCTTAGCTTACACTCTTGAACAAATGTGTTTTCAGGTGTTTTTTGAATTCAGCCACTGATGGCATAGAGCGCAGATGGAGAGGGAGAGCGTTCCAGGCCCAAGCCCCGATCACGGAGATCGATTGGCCACCGAGTCTAGCTCGCTTGAAACGGGGAAGGTACAATTTGAACAGAGTGGAAGATCTGAGGGTGCGTGCAGGGACATAGCTGGTAAATCTCTTTCTCAGATACAGGGGGCCTTGATCGTGAGTAGCACGAAACGCAAGCACCAGAGATTTAAACAAAATGCGTTGTGCAACAGGAAGCCAATGGAGCGTGCGTATCTCAGCGCGGACGCTCTTCCATCTAGGGATGTTAAATAATAGACGGACAGCCGCATTCTGGATAATTTGCAGGCGTTTCACCAGATAGGCGGGAATGCCACTGAACAGTGCATTCGCGTAGTCCAGCCTTGCCAGTATAAGTGCCTGAGCAACCGTCTCCTTAGCATCCCTAGGGAGCAAGGGGAAAAATTTGCGGATCATTCTCAGAGTGGCAAAGCAGGTGCCTGTAAGTTTTTTAATATGGTCCTCGAATCTAAGATCCTCTGTGAACCAGATGCCAAGGTTTTTGGCAGGTCTCCCCATCTCTTTCGGGCTGGGAATGTTTGGAGGCCACAGTGTGTTTTTGAACGAGGGGGGGAAGGAACCATAGAAAAGCACTTCAGATTTTTCCTCGTTGCATTTCAACTGGGCCTGCGTTAGCCAGCGAAATACAGAGGACAAACACAGATGAACTGCCGACGTATCCAGATTATCATCTGGCCAGGTGAACAGCAGTTGGGTATCATCTGCATACCCTATGATCTTAGCCCCAAACTGTTCCGCCAAATAAACCAGGGGGGTAATATAGACATTGAACAGTAAGGGGCTAAGAGTGGACCCCTGCGGGACCCCTGTAAGCAGTGGTTTGGGCTCAGAGGCGTGAGGAGGCATCCAGACCTGCTGGGTCCTGTCAGATAGAATGCACTGGGCCAGGGACAGACTGATTTGCATATAGCCAGGTTCTGAGCTGGGATGGGGCAGTGAGATAAATAACGGTGATGGATCAAGCCCTGATCTTTGGACTGGGTAAGAGTGGTCTGTTTAACTCAGACACTCTGTTCATCACCACCCCCTTTTCTAAATCGGTTTTGGCCACTATAGGTGTGGCAGGGTATACTCAGACATGAGTCCCTTTCTCACTGCTCCATCAGGATTCAAGCAAGCCGGGCCGAAGAAGGCTGAAATGCCAGAAACCGGTCCCCGGTAGCTTGTCTCCTTTCTGGTGAAGAATTGGCTTGGTAGTTTAGTCTGCCCTGTTCCCATGATGCACTGGGCCAGGGACAGACTGATTTGCATATAGCCAGGTTCTGAGCTGGGATGGGGCAGTGAGATAAATAACGGTGATGGATCAAGCCCTGATCTTTGGACTGGGTAAGAGTGGTCTGTTTAACTCAGACACTCTGTTCATCACCACCCCCTTTTCTAAATCGGTTTTGGCCACTATAGGTGTGGCAGGGTATACTCAGACATGAGTCCCTTTCTCACTGCTCCATCAGGATTCAAGCAAGCCGGGCCGAAGAAGGCTGAAATGCCAGAAACCGGTCCCCGGTAGCTTGTCTCCTTTCTGGTGAAGAATTGGCTTGGTAGTTTAGTCTGCCCTGTTCCCATGATGCACTGGGCCAGGGACAGACTGATTTGCATATAGCCAGGTTCTGAGCTGGGATGGGGCAGTGAGATAAATAACGGTGATGGATCAAGCCCTGATCTTTGGACTGGGTAAGAGTGGTCTGTTTAACTCAGACACTCTGTTCATCACCACCCCCTTTTCTAAATCAGATAGAAAAGAGGACAGCCAGTCTAAAACAACCCCCCCAATACCAATGGCCGACAGCCGGCGGAGGAGGAGCTCATAAGGGACGGTATCGAACGCGGCAGAGAGGTCCAATAAAATTAGGACCGCTCTGCCACCTCCGTCTAGGCAGTCCCGAATTGCCTCGGTCATCTCCACCAGCGCCGTCTCAGTGCTGTATGCGGCCCTGAAGCCTGATTGAGCAGGGTGGAGGGCATTGGAGGCTTCAACAAAGCTCTCCAGTTGTTGAAGAACTACCTTCTCACAGATTTTCGTAAGTGCCGGTAAAAGGGAAATGGGACGGTAGTTTTCGGGGACCGACGCATCCAGTCCTGGTTTTTTCAGAAGCGGCAGCAGCTTGGCCTGCTTCCAAACTGGAGGCACCTCGCCAGTGGCCAGGGAAAGATTAACTATCTGCGTGATCTCAGCGCAGACTGTTTCCGCCACCTCCGAAAGCACCCGGGCTGGGCACGGATCGGCTGGAGAGCCAGACTTCAGAGACTGGAGGAGAGGGAGAACAGTACACTCCGCAATTTGCGCAAAGTTCGTAAGCTGCTGTCCCGGACATGGACATAATGAAGGACCCAAGTCAGCTGCTAAGCAGTCGGCGGGAAGAGCCGCAAGAAGGTCCTGCTGAATCCTCGCTATTTTAGTAATAAAAAAGGTGGACAACTCCTCGCACCATTGCGCAGAGGACGGGAGGGAAACAGCACCAGCAACAGGTGACACAAAGCTTTTAACAATAGCAAAGATCTCTCTGCTATTGTTATCCGCCCTGGCGATGCGCCCTGCATAGTAGTTCCCCTTAGCTACCTTAATGGCTGCATAATAGTCTTTCTGGGTGAGCCGTAGAGCGGATTTAGCCTCAGAGCTATATCCACATCTCCACGCTCGTTCTAGTTTTTTGCACCCCAGTTTCATCTCTCTCAGTTCAGGGGAGAACCAGGGTTGAGAGGGAGAGCGCCTGGCTCTAGTCAGCGTGGTTTGCTTAGTGGAGGCAGTAGCCGCCTGCCGTACCCACTCATTAAACTCGCAAACCGCAACGTCCAGAAGCGTCTTAAGTTTTGGGCGGGTTCTGGACAAAGCCTGTCTAAACGCGGGCAAGTTAATCTTTTGAGGATGACAGATGGGAGGTGGGAGGCTGGGTTCTGCCATTTCCCACGTAAACCTGACCAGATCGTGGTCGGACCAGGTTGTTTTTTCAACAATCACGGACTGAATGGGGAAGTTGGAGCAAACCAAATCGAGCAAATGACCACCCGCATGCGTCGGGGCAGTCACCCATTGTTTGAGCTGAGCAAGCTCGAGAATTTCACCAAGTCTGCGGGCTTCAGGGGAATCAGGAACATCCATATGAATATTTAGGTCGCCGACCAGCAAAAACTTGGGGAAGCCTAAGGCCCGCGGCACTATATACTCTTCTAGGGAGTCCAGAAAGTGATTAGCCTGGCCCGGGGGCCTATAGATCAGAGATCCACCTTAGGTGAAATGGGGGGAAGTTTTTATAGAAAAGTGAAGAACCTCACCCCCTACATCCGCAATCGGAGGCTCAGAGGCGAAGCTCCACCCATCCCTAAAAACAACTGCTAATCCACCCCCTCTGCCCAGGGGTCGATCTACCCTAGCTATCTTAAAACCCCTGGGGACAGCAAGTTCCACACTGGGAGCGGAAGTACTGGTCATCCACGTCTCCGTGAGGAACAGTACCTCCAACTGACCATCCACCAGTAGTTCATAAACATCAGCGGCATGCCTCACCACAGATCTAGCATTGATCAATCCCGCCCTAATGTTGGTGACAGTGGCGTTATTGACTAAAGGTGGGGGAAGGGAGGGTTGGGGGTGAAAACCACAGTTGGGGCATTTGGCCGGAACACAGTCTGGAACCGCACGTGGACAAGGCAAACCCTTGACGGGGGGAGCAAGTCTCCGAAGATCGTTGCACGAGTACTTGCGTTTCTCTAACATGGCCGTCTCCAAAGGTCGCCGAGCAGAGTGGCTGGCCCTGGGCCCGTCCGGGGCACGGACGGGCACAGACGGGCCCTCCTTTGGCGCTCCTTCGGCGCGCCCGCTGCGCGCGACCGCTGCGCGCCCTGTGGGAGACCATTATTTAACGCCCAAGCCCCTCCCCGAGCTGGACCGCTACCTCCCGACCAGCCAGGGACCGGGCCTCACTCAAGATGGCGCCGCCCGACCTGGCCCTCCACTACAATCGGCACAGAGCAGGAACAGGGCACAGGGGAACCGGGACAACAGTGCAGGAGTTAAAAGCGGGTGCAATTTAATTAAAAATACATACAACACAATTCGTAAATTCAATTGAGTGTAAAAGAGCAAATTAAAATTTTAAAATAGCGCTACAGCTACAGTGCAGAAAAGCGAGTGGGCAGAAGAGTCAATCTCGCAGTCTGCCCGTCTTTCTCCTGCAGCGTTTCAAAGTGCTGCCACCACAATGATCAGCCACGAGGGTCAGGAGAGCAAAGGATCTATTTAACACCCAAGCCCCTCTCCGAGCTGGACTACTACCTCCCGACCAGCCAGGGACCGGGCCTCACTCAAGATGGCGCCGCCCGACCTGGCCCTCCACTACAATCGGCACAGAGCAGCCGCGGTGGAACAGGGCACAGGGGAACCGGGACAACAGTGCAGGAGTTAAAAGCGGGTGCAATTTAATTAAAAATACATACAACACAATTCGTAAATTCAATTCGTAAATTCAATTGAGTGTAAAATTTTTAAAATAGCGCTACAGCTACAGTGCAGAAAAGCGAGTGGGCAGAAGAGTCAATCTCGCAGTCTGCCCGTCTTTCTCCAGCAGCGTTTCAAAGTGCTGCCACCACAATGATCAGCCACGAGGGTCAGGAGAGCAAAGGATCTATTTAACACCCAAGCCCCTCTCCGAGCTGGACTACTACCTCCCGACCAGCCAGGGACCGGGCCTCACTCAAGATGGCGCCGCCCGACCTGGCCCTCCACTACAATCGGCACAGAGCAGCCGCGGTGGAACAGGGCACAGGGGAACCGGGACAACAGTGCAGGAGTTAAAAGCGGGTGCAATTTAATTAAAAATACATACAACACAATTCGTAAATTCAATTCGTAAATTCAATTGAGTGTAAAATTTTTAAAATAGCGCTACAGCTACAGTGCAGAAAAGCGAGTGGGCAGAAGAGTCAATCTCGCAGTCTGCCCGTCTTTCTCCAGCAGCGTTTCAAAGTGCTGCCACCACAATGATCAGCCACGAGGGTCAGGAGAGCAAAGGATCTATTTAACGCCCAAGCCCCTCCCCGAGCTGGACCGCTACCTCCCGACCAGCCAGGGACCGGGCCTCACTCAAGATGGCGCCGCCCGACCTGGCCGTCCACTACAATCGGCACAGAGCAGCCGCGGTGGAACAGGGCACAGGGGAACCGGGACAACAGTGCAGGAGTTAAAAGCGGGTGCAATTTAATTAAAAATACATACAACACAATTCGTAAATTCAATTGAGTGTAAAAGAACAAATAAAATTTTTAAAATAGCGCTACAGCTACAGTGCAGAAAAGCGAGTGGGCAGAAGAGTCAATCTCGCAGTCTGCCCGTCTTTCTCCAGCAGCGTTTCAAAGTGCTGCCACCACAATGATCAGCCACTGTTGATATTCAAAGCAAATGTTGAAAAGGAACACGGGTGTGGAAGGGTAAGAAAAGATGCATTGCTTGAGTTGAAGGCTGAAGGCCTCATTTATGAAGCCATGCGTCACCTTAACACCACCAGAGCGTCACTTTTTGTGACGCATCAGTCCAGTAAAAAATGCACCTTATTTATTCATATTTACAAAGTGGTGCATCTAGGTAGATGCGTCACTTTGAAAGCCCCTGCGCCATCATTATTCCTACATCAGGTATAATGTAAGCAAAAGGGACGTATTGACGCAAGAAAGGGTCGTAGAGGTGACGCAGTGAAATCTATGAGATCTCACCACGTCACTTTTATGACTCTGTTGCGTCCAAATCTTACTCCTATTTCACAGCAGGCGTGCAGGCCCTTTCACATGGGGCTTGGCCCCATGTGAAAGGATACATTGCTGGAGTTGCTTCATTTTTGTTACACACTCCAGCAATGCTTCACTTTTGCGCGTACAGATACGTCTGAAATACTGACGTATCTGTAAGTACTTGCGACATAATGCGTCATAAATTTAATATGACGCATGAATAGAAGACTGAAGGACTCATTTATGAGGCCATGCATCACTTTAACGCCACTGATGCGTCACTTTTTGTGACGCACCAGTGCTGTAAAAAATGCACCTTATTCAGTCATATTTACTAAGTGACGCATCTAGGTAGTTACGTCACTTTGTATGCCCCTGCGCCACATTATTCCTACCTCAGGTGTAATGTATGCAAAAGGGACGTATTGACGCAAGAAAGGGTCGTAGAGGTGACGCAGTGAAATCTATGAGATATCACCTCGTCACTTTTATGACGCTGTTGCGTCCAAATCTTACGCCTGTTTCACAGCAGGCGTGCAGGCCCTTTCACATGGGGCTTGGCCCCATGTGAAAGGATACATTGCTGTAGTTGCTTCATTTTTGTGACACTCTCCAGCAATGCTTCACTTTTGCGCAAACAGATACGTCTGAAAAACTGACGTATCTGTAAGTACTTGCAACATAATGCGTCATAAATTTAATATGACGCATGAGTAGAAGACTGAAGGCCTCATTTATGAGGCCATGCGTCACTTTAACGCCACCGATGCGTCACTTTTTTTGATGCACCAGTGCTGTAAAAAATGCACCTTATTCAGTCATATTTACAAAGTGACACATCTAGGTAGTTACATCACTTTGTAAGCCCCTGCGCCACATTATTCCTACCTCAGGTGTAATGTATGCAAAAGGGACGTATTGACGCAAGAAAGGGTCATAGAGGTGACACAGTGAATAAACTGGGGGCCTCATTTCTGAAAAGTGACGCATCGCTGTGTGAAAACAGCGATGCGTCACTTTTCTGTGCGTACTCCTTACAACATTCCAGATGTGTCATATTTAATGTATGACGAATCACGAATCATGTCGCAAGGAGTTACAGATACGTCAGTATTTCTGACGCATCTGTAAACACAAAAGTGACGCATTGCTGGAGTGTGTCACAAAAGTGGCGCAACTCCAGCAATACGTCCTTTCACATGGGGAAAACCCCATGTGAAAGGTCTTACGTCAGTCTTTTGCCTGCTGTGAGGCAGGCGCAAGATTTTGACCCAACAGATTCTAAAAGTGACGCAGTGAAATCTCATATATTTCACTGCGTCACTATTACGAAGCTTTTTGCGGGGAAACGCCCCCTCTGCATACATTATACCTGACGCAGGTATAATGTGGCGCAGGGTTTTAAAAATTGACCCATCTACCTAGATGCGTCACTTTTTAAATATAGCGCAACGAGGCGCATTTTTTACACCGCTGGTGCGTCACAAAAAGTGACGCACAGGCGGCGCAAAACTGTCGCAAGGCCTTCATAAATAAGGCCCTGGATTTTTTCCATGCTTCGCTCCCCGGTGCGCTTCCCGGTGCGCGTCCCGGGCGCTCCCCCCGCTCAAATCGTAAAAAATATATTTTTTAAATGCCCCGCGGGACCCTATTTTAGCCCCCACATCAAACATAGGGGGTCAGGAGGGGGTCTACCCTGCCCCCTTATAGTCATTTCTCCCTTTTTTTTATGTCACCTCGTGTGTCTCGATCCTACCGAGACACAAGATGGCGGCCGCTCCAGACTGTTTAGAATGTTTACAGACACCCGAGAGCCAATCAGCTTTCCGCGCGCAAGTCGGGTAGCGCACCCGGTTCGCTCCCCGGTGCGCGTACCGGGGCGCGCTTACAGATATATATATTTTTTTGAACATAAATTACTCAAATTCCACTGGAGCACATATCTTGAGACATAGCAACGGCACATCGGGCTACCAGTCCCTACAATTTTGCCAAGTTTGGTGGAAATCCATTCAGCCGTTCGGGCTAAAAGTGAAATCGACCGCCCTATGGAAATTAACATGGGGAAAACGTGTTTTGGGACCCCCTTTATTTCAGCCCCCGCTTGACGCATCCCCCCCCCCAAACTTTCAGGGAAGGACCGGAACGCCACGAGGCCATTTTGAGGAAATTTTCAGGCAGATTCGTCAACCGGCGCCAAAGTTTTTCACCATGCCCGACGCGTTTCGAGGCAGACCCGCCTCGTAATCATGGGCTGAGTGTGCAGGTACTGGAAGTTCACCGAGCATGACAACACTTTTATTTGCTGACAAAACGCCTATTGTAGGCGTGGCTCACAGGTAATGCCGTTAGGCATGATGGTAACTGTGGTCCTTCATCGGTGAAAAAATAGTTCCCTTGAGTAGGTTTCAGCACTCGTGCACATTTCATCAATTAGTTCATTAAAAACCTTCAGTAGGTCGGAGTTCATGAAGGGCAGCAGTGTTTACATCACAGGTCAGCAATGCTTCGTGTCGGGCATGGTGAAATGCTTCAGGAGACTTGAAAGGCAAGCGGCAAATGGGGCGCGCAGAACCGGATGGTGAGGTCGGCATTGTGAGCCCTCTGCAAGCACAAGGGCATTTGCTTTTTTGGAAATACAGACGCGGCAGCTCTGGCCGTGGCAGAGGGGCTCCATTCCCAGAGAGCTGTGAAGGCAGGGGAAGGCTGTGGAGAGAAACGAATTCACTACACGAAGCATTGCTGACCTGTGATGTAAACACTGCTGCCCTTCATGAACTCCGACCTACTCAAGGTTTTTAATGAACTAATTGATGAAATGTGCACGAGTGCTGAAACCTACTCAAGGGAACTATTTTTTCACCGATGAAGGACCACAGTTACCATCATGCCTAACGGCATTACCTGTGAGCCACGCCTACAATAGGCGTTTTGTCAGCAAATAAAAGTGTTGTCATGCTCGGTGAACTTCCAGTACCTGCACACTCAGCCCATGATTACGAGGCGGGTCTGCCTCGAAACGCGTCGGGCATGGTGAAATGCTTCAGGAGACTTGAAAGGCAAGCGGCAAATGGGGCGCGCAGAACCGGATGGTGAGGTCGGCATTGTGAGCCCTCTGCAAGCACAAGGGCATTTGCTTTTTTGGAAATACAGACGCGGCAGCTCTGGCCGTGGCAGAGGGGCTCCATTCCCAGAGAGCTGTGAAGGCAGGGGAAGGCTGTGGAGAGAAACGAATTCACTACACAAAGCATTGCTGACCTGTGATGTAAACACTGCTGCCCTTCATGAACTCCGACCTACTCAAGGTTTTTAATGAACTAATTGATGAAATGTGCACGAGTGCTGAAACCTACTCAAGGGAACTATTTTTTCACCGATGAAGGACCACAGTTACCATCATGCCTAACGGCATTACCTGTGAGCCACGCCTACAATAGGCGTTTTGTCAGCAAATAAAAGTGTTGTCATGCTCGGTGAACTTCCAGTACCTGCACACTCAGCCCATGATTACGAGGCGCCGGCGGGTCTGCCTCGAAACGCGTCGGGCATGGTGAAATGCTTCAGGAGACTTGAAAGGCAAGCGGCAAATGGGGCGCGCAGAACCGGATGGTGAGGTCGGCATTGTGAGCCCTCTGCAAGCACAAGGGCATTTGCTTTTTTGGAAATACAGACGCGGCAGCTCTGGCCGTGGCAGAGGGGCTCCATTCCCAGAGAGCTGTGAAGGCAGGGGATGGCTGTGGAGAGAAACGAATTCACTACACGAAGCATTGCTGACCTGTGATGTAAACACTGCTGCCCTTCATGAACTCCGACCTACTCAAGGTTTTTAATGAACTAATTGATGAAATGTGCACGAGTGCTGAAACCTACTCAAGGGAACTATTTTTTCACCGATGAAGGACCACAGTTACCATCATGCCTAACGGCATTACCTGTGAGCCACGCCTACAATAGGCGTTTTGTCAGCAAATAAAAGTGTAGTCATGCTCGGTGAACTTCCAGTACCTGCACACTCAGCCCATGATTACGAGGCGGGTCTGCCTCGAAACGCGTCGGGCATGGTGAAATGCTTCAGGAGACTTGAAAGGCAAGCGGCAAATGGGGCGCGCAGAACCGGATGGTGAGGTTGGCATTGTGAGCCCTCTGCAAGCACAAGGGCATTTGCTTTTTTGGAAATACAGACGCGGCAGCTCTGGCCGTGGCAGAGGGGCTCCATTCCCAGAGAGCTGTGAAGGCAGGGGAAGGCTGTGGAGAGAAACGAATTCACTACACGAAGCATTGCTGACCTGTGATGTAAACACTGCTGCCCTTCATGAACTCCGACCTACTCAAGGTTTTTAATGAACTAATTGATGAAATGTGCACGAGTGCTGAAACCTACTCAAGGGAACTATTTTTTCACCGATGAAGGACCACAGTTACCATCATGCCTAACGGCATTACCTGTGAGCCACGCCTACAATAGGCGTTTTGTCAGCAAATAAAAGTGTAGTCATGCTCGGTGAACTTCCAGTACCTGCACACTCAGCCCATGATTACGAGGCGGGTCTGCCTCGAAACGCGTCGGGCATGGTGAAATGCTTCAGGAGACTTGAAAGGCAAGCGGCAAATGGGGCGCGCAGAACCGGATGGTGAGGTCGGCATTGTGAGCCCTCTGCAAGCACAAGGGCATTTGCTTTTTTGGATATATAAATATATATATATATATATATAAACAAATCTTCAATCAGCACACTCCTGCCAACAATGAAGACACGGACCCAGAAGGATGCAGTAAGGGAGATTTAATTCCAACCTCTCAGGTGACGCGTTTCGAGCAACTAGTGCTCTTGTTCACACACCGCCCACCTGGTCAGCAAACATTTTTATACACTTTTTTTGCTATGTGATGCTCCACCTTCTCAGTGAGTCACATGGTGTATAGACATAAAAAACAAACTATCGTTGTTTTGAATAAGTGCACACCAACATTAAATAAACAATGAAAGGCACTGAAACAATGTATATCTGCATGAATGCAAAAACACTAACTTTGACATCAAATACTCCAGGAATGTAAAGTCATGACAAAAATAAATTAGTTGGGACAATACTCCAACCTAAATACAAAAATAAGTATTTACACATAGAAAAATATATAAATATATATATACTCATATCCTATGTACAAAGATTTACATATAATCTATTTACATTGCTATTTACAACTTACAAAAATCATGACTCCATAACCCAGTATCAAAATACTTAATACATCAAATTGTCACAAAATTCATTAATGGGAATTATACTTGTGACTGGAGTAAAAAAAGTGTATGCTACCAGTGCCTCAACTCATACGACCAACCCATAAGTGATTTTTACATATAATTGATAATGTGAAATAGTGAAAGCAAAAAAAACCTTTGTTGATACCCAAAACTGGCTCATCAACAATATATACATGAAGTTTGCATGAGAGACAAATGATTACAAAGACAAATATATTCTTATCTAGATCATATAAGATAAAATATTTTAACATGTTTCAAACAGGGTGCAACTTCAGCGCAGTTAGAATTTTCTGTGTTTGTACTTGTTCTTAAGTTCTGCAAGACCTTGAAAGAAATAAACATGAACGACCACATAAATATTCACTCTATGTCTTATTAGTGAAATATTGTCAGATGAACAAACAGATAATAATGATCATGTGCAAAATCACAACAAATGATGCAAATCTTCCGTTGCATTTAACCCATTGGGATATTTGCTGTCCAGCTCCATTATGTACTCGGTTTCTTTTTTCCTTAACAATCTTTCTCTGTCTCCTCCTCGATTGAGGGGAGGTACCACATCTATGACAAAGTACGTTAACTTGGACAGGTTGGACAGATTGCTTTTAATCCACTCCTGAGGCTTGAGCCGGGAGGTTGTTTTAAAAATTTGTGCTCTGATTTATTCACAATTTTCCCGTGTGTCCTCTCCCTCCCCCCTGCACTGAATCAATAGTGTTAGGTTATTTGTCACATTAGCGCCGAACACGGAAATTTACTTTGTTGAATTTCTACCTAAAGACAGCAAACTTGCCTGCCCTGGGAAGCGGTCGATTCTATGACCGGTATCAGGTGGGACAAAAGATAGGCTGAGAGTCAGGCAGCGGCCATCTTTCTGTGGGCTCGCGCTGCACGTCGCGCTACCGAGCGCTTAAAACCAGGAAAGGCTTGCAGAAACCCAGATTGCTTTTAATCCACTCCTGAGGCTTGAGCCGGGAGGTTGTTTTAAAAATTTGTGCTCTGATTTAGTCACAATTTTCCCGTGTGTCCTCTCCCTCCCCCCTGCACTGAATCAATAGTGTTAGGTTATTTGTCACATTAGCGCCGAACGCGGAAATTTACTTTGTTGAATTTCTACCTAAAGACAGCAAACTTGCCTGCCCTGGGAAGCGGTCGATTCTATGACCGGTATCAGGTGGGACAAAAGATAGGCTGAGAGTCAGGCAGCGGCCATCTTTCTGTGGGCTCGCGCTGCACGTCGCGCTACCGAGCGCTTAAAAACAGGAAAGGCTTGCAGAAACCCAGATTGCTTTTAATCCACTCCTGAGGCTTGAGCCGGGAGGTTGTTTTAAAAATTTGTGCTCTGATTTATTCACAATTTTCCCGTGTGTCCTCTCCCTCCCCCCTGCACTGAATCAATAGTGTTAGGTTATTTGTCACATTAGCGCCGAACGCGGAAATTTACTTTGTTGAATTTCTACCTAAAGACAGCAAACTTGCCTGCCCTGGGAAGCGGTCGATTCTATGACCGGTATCAGGTGGGACAAAAGATAGGCTGAGAGTCAGGCAGCGGCCATCTTTCTGTGGGCTCGCGCTGCACGTCGTACTACCGAGCGCTTAAAACCAGGAAAGGCTTGCAGAAACCCAGATTGCTTTTAATCCACTCCTGAGGCTTGAGCCGGGAGGTTGTTTTAAAAATGTGTGCTCTGATTTATTCACAATTTTCCCGTGTGTCCTCTCCCTCCCCCCTGCACTGAATCAATAGTGTTAGGTTATTTGTCACATTAGCGCCGAACGCGGAAATTTACTTTGTTGAATTTCTACCTAAAGACAGCAAACTTGCCTGCCCTGGGAAGCGGTCGATTCTATGACCGGTATCAGGTGGGACAAAAGATAGGCTGAGAGTCAGGCAGCGGCCATCTTTCTGTGGGCTCGCGCTGCACGTCGCGCTACCGAGCGCTTAAAACCAGGAAAGGCTTGCAGAAACCCAGATTGCTTTTAATCCACTCCTGAGGCTTGAGCCGGGAGGTTGTTTTAAAAATTTGTGCTCTGATTTATTCACAATTTTCCCGTGTGTCCTCTCCCTCCCCCCTGCACTGAATCAATAGTGTTAGGTTATTTGTCACATTAGCGCCGAACGCGGAAATTTACTTTGTTGAATTTCTACCTAAAGACAGCAAACTTGCCTGCCCTGGGAAGCGGTCGATTCTTTGACCGGTATCAGGTGGGACAAAAGATAGGCTGAGAGTCAGGCAGCGGCCATCTTTCTGTGGGCTCGCGCTGCACGTCGCGCTACCGAGCGCTTAAAAACCATACGTTCATGGCTCCGCGCAGCGGACGCGCACTGCGGGCGCGCCGATCGCGCGCCGGAGTCAAGCCAGAGTCCTGCCCGTCTGCGCCCGTCCGCGATCGACCGGGGTGCGGGGCAGGGCACTCTGGATCTAATGACATCAATCTGGTAACTAATATGGCGCACTCTCACCAGCAAATCCACTACACATGCGCGACTCTACTTGAAATAGGTAAGACCCCTATTAAATCTTGCTGGCACTCCGCGGACCCTAATGCGCTTCCACCACAATGTACTATATGCAATCATCGATTTCATAGTGTTCCGATCCCTAACTCCCATGTGCCAAATCTAAAATTGATGTTGCTAAATTGTAGATCCATGGTTAAACATAAATTGGAACTACGTGACCTTCTACAGAAACAAGACTTTGATGTTTTGTTTCTAACCGAAACTTGGTTAGAAGAATCCTCATCCCCCGAATTACTTGAGACAGTCCCTCTGAATTACAGCTTATTGAGAATCGACAGGCCCATACAGCGGGGTGGAGGACTTGCAATGATTTTTAAAAAGGAATTGGAATGCACCCTCACCAATAAGGGCATCATTAATAGTGAAAGTGGTACTTTCTCTATTAAAGTGACTCCTTCAATGACCATTACTGGGCTTCTCATTTATCGGCCCCCTGGCAATGCTACCCCTTTCTGTAACCAGCTCATAGAAACAGCTACGCAATTAGCTATAAAATACAACAATTTTATGATTCTAGGCGATCTGAATCTTCATTTTGAAGACATTAATGCTAAGGAAGCCCAATTACTTAAGACAGCCCTCCACACATTGGGAATAACACTGCTCTCAACCTTCCCCACACACCAACATGGCCATCTTCTTGACCCTATCTTTGCCACCTGGGAAGGTATTGAAATACAACCACCCGTCCCAATAATCTGGTCGGACCACTATATGATCACCTTTAACATACCTACGAACAGGACTAAGAATAATGTGAACAAACCCCTGTACACTAAGCGGCGTAACTGGAAAAATTACACCCCTGAACGTCTGATCAACGAATTAAAAATTCACCCCCCGCCCCAAGGACAGTCCTTACAAGACACCTGGAACAATTATGAACTATGGTTGGGCAAGGCACTCGATAAAATTGCCCCATGGACTTGCAAACCCCCAGCCAGGAGAACTAAATCTGAACCTTGGTTTTCAGAAAAATTAAAAATAGCTAAAGCCCGATGCAAAGCGACTGAAAGAAAATGGAGAAAGAACTATTCTATGGAACTTAAGGAGACCTATAAACTAGAACTAAAATCTTATCAGAGATTAATAAGGGAGGAAAAAAGTCTCTTTTACCAGAACAGAATCGAAGAGGCTACAAATCCTACTAAAGAACTATTTCGGATCTACAAGGAGCTTACAGACACTTCTAGCTTGGATACCCAGGACACATACTCTAATGATTTATGCGAACAAATTGCGGACTTCTTTGTCAAAAAAGTAGAGAAAATTCACGCTACTTTTCCCACTCCCTCTACATCCGGAAAGGAAATATCCCCCCTTCAAAAAACCACTCTCACCCAATTTTATACTCCCGACAAAGAAAACCTGTCCAGCATATTCAACAGTATCCATTCTGGCTCCCCTAATGATGTGTGCCCGCTAGAAAAGAGCAAAGACATCATGGACCAGACTCTTATGAATCAAATAAGTCAGATGATAACCCTCTCTTTCAAAGAATGTTATGTTCCGGAGTCTTGGAAAACAGCTCAAGTCATCCCTCTTAAAAAAAAAACCAACATTCCGGTTACCCAATTTCAAAATCTTAGGCCGATATCCCTATTGCCTCAATGCGCCAAGATAATTGAAAAAATAGTCAATAAACAACTTATGGCTTTTTTAGAATCAGAAAACATTCTCCACCCTACTCAATCCGGCTTCAGACCTAACTATTCCACGGAAACAGCTGTTTTGTATTCCACGGAATGTATCCGCAAAATGGTGGACGAGGGTGAGACAGCAGCGTTGGTCATGCTTGATTTAAGCGCAGCTTTTGATACTGTGCTACATGCCACGCTGCTGTCCCGTCTTTCAGACATCGGAGTGAAAGACCATGCTCTGGAGTGGATTAAATCTTTTCTTACAAAAAGATCTTTCCAGGTACACTGCCCACCCTTCAAATCATCTTCTCGAGACGTGAGCTATGGGGTTCCACAGGGCTCTAGTTTGAGCCCCACATTGTTCAACATCTATATGGAGCCCCTAGCTCAGGTCGTAGAGAACTTCGGGGTGGGCATTGTCAGCTACGCCGATGACACCCAGCTCATGTTTAAGCTCACTCCTGACACCGAGAAATATGCTTCCAACTTCTCGGAATGCATGGCTGCTGTCGCCATGTGGATGGATAGCAACTGCCTCCGGCTGAATGGAGATAAAACAGAGGTGCTGGTGATAGGGAATAAAACCTCATTGTGGTCTCATGCGTGGTGGCCCACAACTTTGGGCGATTGCCCTCGCCCCGTTGAGAAGGTCAAAAACCTGGGGATTATGATCGACTCTGATTTGTCAGGAAAATCCCAAGTCAACAAAATAATAGGCAAATGCATCGGCACGCTAAGAATTCTAAGAAAAATCATCGATCTCATCCCTACTGAAGCCAGAAAAACCATCGTACATGCGCTTATTACACCTCATTTGGACTATGGGAATGTTCTCCTTTTGGGATTGAACCAAAAACATCTTCACCAGCTTCAATGCTTACAAAATGCGGCCGCTCGCTTGGTATTGGGCCTTCCCAAAAGAACATCATCCAAGGCGGCATTGTCCAAATTGCACTGGCTCCCCGTTAGGGAGAGAATCAAATTCAAGAGCCTCTGCTATGCCCATAAGATTGCCCATAACAAAGGTCCCACCTATCTAAGAGATCTCCTGACTATCCACCGCCCAACCAGAGACCTTAGGTCATCAGGAATGTCTCTATTCAAACTCCCCCGTGTCCACAGAGCAAAAATTGGCGGCCGATCTTTTCGCTACCTTGGAGTGAAACATTGGAATGCTCTTCCTGTTCACTTAAGAATGGAACCTTCAGAAACCCTCTTTAGAGCCAAACTGAAAACCCACCTTTTTCCACAATAATCCTGTTATGATTTCCAACCGTTCCCTTCTTGATTCTTTGGGAGTTTTTTTTTGGCAATCAGCGCGGGGATACACAGTTGTGCAGCCATGCGCTCTATAAATGTTCTATTATTATTATTATTAAGTCATTGTTGTGGGTAGACCTGAAATGGCGTGCTACCGGGTAAGTATTGTCATTATTCACTATCGCACGTAGGTGCTGCAAAATCCTGACATGCACCTGTAGTTTGGTACTGCCCACATAACGGAGGCCACAGGTGCATGCACCTGTAGTTTGGTACTGCCCACATAACGAAGGCCACAGGTGCATGTCAGGACATATATTGCATACTCACTGTGACAGTTATAGTTACCCCGGATGGTTTTTCTGATGGAACTGAATGGTGTATTGTAATGTGTGGTATTAACACCAAATTTGCACGCCCTACACGAGGAAAATTTAAAGAAACCCTTCTGTTTAAGCCAGGCACTGCCACTACCTAGCTCTGGACTACTTTTGACTAGACTGTTGTGCATACTAGGGGCCCTCTTATAAGTTATTGTAGGAGTGCTGGGAAGTATATCACTCAAGAAACCGTCCGTCATAAGGATGGACCAATGTTTCTTAACAATTGACCTGATTTGTCTCTCTTGTTTGCTGTAGGTCAGAATCATGCGAGGGGCATTGTTATCAGATTCTAGCTCTGATGTTTCTGATCTCAGTAGCGCTTCCCTAGGTTTGTCACGGCTACGTCTCAGGGCATTATTCAAAATGTTTTCATTATAGCCTCTCGCTCTAAGTCTGCTGATAGTATTTTGAGCTTCTTGCTCAAATAATTCAGGAGTGCTGCTGATCCTTTTAACACGCAGCAACTCACCGTATGGGATGTTCGCAATCACATGTTGTGGGTGTTTGCTACTGGCATGAAGTATGCTGTTACCAGCCGTAGGTTTGCGAAATAAAGATGTATATATATATATTGTGTCCCAATGTGCCCGAAGCATTTCATTTCAGGAGTCACTCACAGCTCGCCTCTGCCTGGGTAACTAAATGTAACCAAATAAAGGTAACCAGAACTGCCTGCACAAGTCTTTCATTAAGCGACCTCTGATGAATGGCAGCAGCCATGAAACGCGTCAGGTCTAAGAAAAATAATCCAAGGAATGTCAGTGCCAGCATCTGCCTTGAAACAATAACCGAAAGGTTCAGCTTGCCGAGGGTACGCTTTCATAAGCTTATATATATATATACCCCGGGCTGCGTTTTCCGCTCTGCCAGTGGAGTTTGCGGAGTTTTACCAACTTTGTGCTCTGCTGGGAACGCAAAGTTGAGGTAAAACTCTGACTCCACGGCACAGCATAATACGCCACTCAGCTCCCTGCACCACGGCCCAAAAAAGTTTTTAAAAACACATTTACCTTGTGTTCTATGTCGTCTGCGGGCCGCCCCCTCCTACTCGCCGTGGTGTTTCCTGGGAATCCTGGCTCTCCTCCTTGCCGTCCTCCTCCTCCCCCTACGTTTTATGTCTTGCTTGAACTGCGCAAGCGCAATACGTAAAAAGTAGGGGGAGGAGGAGGACAGCAAGGAGGAGAGCCAGGATTCCCAGGAAACACCACAGCGAGGAGGAGGGCGGCCTGCAGACGACATAGAAGACAAGGTAAGTGCATCTATTTCCTTTTTTTATTGTTTATAGGCCTGGGGCAGAGCATAGTTCCACTGAGTTTTTTTTAAACTCCGTGGAACTACGCAGAGCACCACACCGCATACTCCAGGCTTAATATATGAGCATTCATACAAGTAAACAAGGCTAGGGAGGGCCAAAATGCACCTTGTTTTGTAACAAAAGATGTTTGTACAAAGTGCGCACCTCCAGGTTGGTTTATTTTCTATTTAATTTTTTTTAATTCACAGCAGTTGCATTAGCATACATATATACATACATATTTTATCTATAGAGAGAAGTTTAAATAGATATGTGTAGGGAGGCCCCAAAACTTTTGCACCCTACCAGTAAAAAAATAGTTTAATCTGCTGTGGACTAGATCCCTAAATCCCTAGATTAAATGCTTGGCTCAGCTGCAGGAGGGCAGAATTGTGTCTCTGGTCAGCAGCAACCATTTCGCTGTCCGGGTCTAGAAGCTTGGCACCAGGAACACTGAGATCCTAAAGGAAGGGCTCTTCCTGTGCTTGGAATCATACCTCCCACACCATTTACAGTGTGGGGGTATGATTCCAACATGTTTGATTTCAAACATGATAGGATTTGTTGCAGCCATTTTCGAGATGGTCATTGTGTAATTACGCGTTACCCACCCTATATAGTATATGGCTGCTTCACTGACAACCCAGGAGAATGAACTCCGTAGGCAGCAGGGATGTCCCGCTCATGCAGGGGCACCTTCTCACTTAGAACCATGGGCCCTGCCTTCAGGATTGCAAAGGCCTACTGTAGGGGTGACTTATAGGTTTTAAGTGCAGTGACCCTTAGACATAGGAAACCTATATCTTAAGTAAGTGTGCGCAAGCACCAACTTACACAGGCTGCAATGGTAGGCCTGTAGTTCCATTTTGCATGGTCTCTCATGGGTGGCATAATGCATGGTTCAGGCCCTGAGAGACCTCTATGGTACCTATGCTGTGAGTGCCTTAGTACCATATACTAGGGACTGATAAGGGTACCCCAGCTTCCAATCTGGAATGTACCTAAGTACTGAACACAACAAGTTTAGGGAGAAAGCAGATAGACTGGGGTCCCAGTCAGACTAGTCAAAATACAGCTTAGCACCAGGCAAAAAGTGGGGGTAACCATGCCGAAGGATCCTACCTTTATAACTTTCTACAATGTGCAAGTGTTTGCTTGCTTCCTGATTGTGTACACGTAAATGTAGTTGTCTGTGTGCAGGCACTCTACAAAAGTCAGATCAATTTGCTTTGTCAAAGTTTGATTTATACGGATATCATATGGCCTTGAAATGGGCAGATCACACAGCATATGGTTTCACATTTCCATCTCCATTTTAACAGGAAGTTGGAAGAGCATCAGATGAGGTAGTTCTAAGGCTGTGAGACAGGAACTGCAAAAATAGGGCATTCAGGTACCAATGTTAGTCTGCAGGAAGAAACACCCTCATCAAAAGATATTGTGGTATTAGAAGGGCAACACCTGGAATTAAAATTAATAATTAATATTATGTATGGAGAAAGGTTCCTTCCGTTTGGTATTCGGTACTGAAAAAACCTTCTCCCCACAGGAGTGAAACCTGTGTTTTATGCAATTAATTAGAAAACAATTGCCTACCTGGATCATTTGCATGAACATTTGGAAGTGTTACTGGCTTTCTCTACCTTAAATACCATTCAGGGGGTATGCCAAAACCTAAGACCAGAAGGGGTGTAGCACTGACATGGACTCTGATGCTTCCTGAATGGAGTTGTCACTGTTTAGTTCAGTAGCAGGTGCTAAACATCCTATTGAGAATGACAGACAAGGGTTGTACTTTCAAAGCTTTAGACAAAGATTTATAGGCAGGTTACAAAATATATGCCACTAGGAAAATTAGATGGTAAAGCATATAAGTTATAGGAACCAAGAACCCAGTACAGTTCTAGGGGAAATCTGGCATAGATTCGCCTTCTTGGAGTGGAGAAATGGGCGACCCCTTCCCATAGAAATCTACATCCTTTTATAGGACTTTGATCAAAGACAGTAATACGTCCTATATTGGTACACATTTCTCAGGATGTACACCAACACTGATCAAGCAATATGAAACATTTGAAGATTCTCTCAGGGTAGCACTGCATGACTATGCAGACATTATCACAGTTACTTTAGCAGCTCAATGGATACATTGTATGTTCATTGCCTGGTGTAGGTGAAGTGGCCTTGGAACATAGTAAAGAGGTCTCTGGGAACAGTTTTCAGTATATTTTGTGTGAGTCTTGAATTTCTTTGTTTGAAACTAAAGAATGCTATCAATAACGTGTGATCTCGGTGATGTCAGTACAAAATGGCAGACATTATAAACACAACTCGAGTTAGCATATTACCCTGAATTGCAATGCTTTTTAAAGTGAAAGGACAATATCAAATGAGGTAGTTTTATGGCTGTGGGACAGGATCTCCAAGAAACAAGGCTGGGGCGGGACAAGGGTCATGAAGGTACTAATGCTGCTCTGTAGGAAGAAAAATCCACATCAAAAGGTATGCTAGTATTAGGAGTGCAAAACCTGGAATTAACATAAATATTTGGCTATTGTGAAGGGTTCCTTCCATTTGGAATCAGGTACTAAAAAAAGCCTTCTCTACGAGTGAAACTTGTGCTATATGCAATTACTTAGATTACAATTGTTTACCTGGATTATTTGCATGAAAATATGTAAGCAGTAAGAAGCCACAGGTGTCCTTATTTTTCGAAAAACAACAACAATATATTTGGTGCATGAGTGGGTAATTTGAGGAACCAAACAACCAGCTGGGCTGTTTCATAGACTGCACCACCTACCAAGACTAATAAAAATGAGTAATAATTGAAACTGATGTTATTGTTAATCAGTAATGTTATAGCTTTTACTTGGCTATTAGTAGGGAGTTTGTTTACCTCAGTGGTTGCCGCCAGTAGACAGATCGCATCACATGAAGCAATTATGCAGTTTAATATTTTCGTCAGGCATAATCCAAAAACATTAAATATATTTCATGGCTCAGTAATGAAGTGCAATGTTCTGCGGTTAGTCTTCAAGAATTGGTACATGGGCTTAAATGGATGCAAAATGTTCAAAGATGATAACCAGTGTTTAGACTGTATTATTATGTTTTGAATAGGAGAAAATCCAAGCAATGGCAAAGTCCTTGGTCAATATCCAAATAATCCTCCGACCATTGGTAACTGGTGGACTTTTCAACCATTTGATTCTAAGTCTACAGGTCATTGCAAAGGCAAATTAAATCCAGACCATCTTAAAAAAATAATATTAGTTTAAATAAGGAGCCAATGTGTCCCAAATGAAGAGCATTAGCCAGTCACCAACACAAGATGAACCTGTGTGCACCTCCTTATACATGCACACAGAAAAACCATTGCTCTGCCTGCTCCTCTTCATGCAGGCAACTCACGCATCAGTAAATCTCCCTAATATCCAGAAGCTGCCGATTATGTTTGACACGGTAAATTCCACACCCTATTGGTGGACTTTGCCTTGTTATAATTTCACTATAAAATTGACACAATATTCATTATAAGAAAAGCAATATCATGAATTGAGTTGGAGACTAATTACTGCTCACATTTTGGGACTTGCTGGCTCACATACGTATACCAATATACCCTTTCACAGATAGCCTAAATTTAATTCGTCCGGATGATTTTGTTCATATAATTTCTATAATATACAGACATGTAATCGTGCTTCATCAGCATAGGAGAGACATGAATCCAGTTTGTTTTCTCCATAGACAACCCACTTGAAAGTATTCAGATTCTATCCCAGTAAATTCTATGAGTGATATCTCTCACACCTTGACATTTCATGCTAACCTACTTAAAAAGTCATAGGTTCTGCAAACGATTTTTGGTATGCGCTAAAGAAGGGTGTATGGAGCCTGCTGTGTACATAAAATATTGTAATGGCTAGCCCATGGAATCCACGTCACTTGGTGGAGAGATGTTGTTAATAAAGGATGTTGAGTCATCTATCCTTAAGATATGAGAAACCTAGAGAAAAAGTAAAGAGCAAATACATATTTGCATGTGAATGGAAAAGACAGCCTAGTTGGGCTTTGGCTTCTTTATGGGGCAGTGAATTCCATAATTTCATTATTCCTTGAATTTCATATTTTGCACTGAATATCATCAACATCTCAGGCCACACACTGCAATGATTTCTCAGCCTTCTTTATTAAACATTCCCTGAGAAGATGAAACAGGGCTCCTCCATCTCCAAACCCAACACTGTGTGGTGTTACCAATTGGGTCACCCACCCCTTTAACATGTGTTCCCACTCTGATACAGGCATAGGAATCTAGGTACCTCTTTTCCACTCTTACGCAGACGATTGTGATCCACAAATCTAGAGTATGGTTCATATGTGTCCACGAGGGTAGCTTTCCCACATCTCTAACACTTATGCACAGATCAGCAAAGAAGATTCAGGCTAATAATGCTTTTGCTTTATGGGATAGCTTGGCATTTGCCACTAATTGAAACCCATGAAAATGAGTTCCTGTGGACGCAACTTCCAGCCAAAAAGTGAAGCAAATCATTCAAGCATCATCTTCATGCTAATAGAATCCCTGTCAACGTCCAATCGGCAAACTGACACACTTACTTGAAAGTATGGTTTCTACCCTAACTTGTAGGTCATAAGTTGAACCCTAGCAAGTGAGATTCAACCATTCCTCTATCCAAGGGCATAAATTAAGCATATTACAACAAGGCTATGGTGAGTGTCCTTAATGTTCAAACGTTATAGACCACAAACCTGCACTATAGAATGTTATCTAAAAACAAGCTATTCTTGTTCTGGTCGGTTTTTTTTTTACACAAAAAACACCTCCTTCAGCACTTTGTGCTGGGTTGCATCATAAAAGAGATGTGCAAACCCAGCATAAAGGGCAAATCTGTATCTACTAACATTGGAAAAAGGGATTTGCACCAAAAATGTGCACTTCCTCGAGGCAGGCAAAAAGTTTGAGAAAACGTTTCTTTTCTCAAAACGTATATAACTTTGCACGTATGCTGCACTCTCTGGCACACAAACAAAGTTAGAAAAGTGCTAAAATGTCAAAGTATAGGGCCAGATTTACTACGATTTCACAACAGGGTTACATCACTTTTTTGTCACAGCCATGCCCAAAATCTATTTTGGAATTGACAAAGCCATGCAAACCCCGAAAAACAAGTAACGCTAGACAGTGCACAGTGTTGCCTTGCTTTACCGTGGGTCAGAAAGGTGTTCTATAGGTGGATCATGGTGGTTCTCGTCCATCTATCAATGTAGTTTGATACAAAGCCATATTTACAAAGACTTGCAAACATGGATTTGTTCCAAAATGGTGTGCCTACCCAATACTGGAATAACAAGGAGAAATATCTTCTGCAGCACACTTATACAAAGTGGAAATAAAGTTTTTGAGCAGGAATGTATCTCTTGAGGGACAAAAACTATGTAGACCACAACACAGTCACTGTTGCAACGTGACACAAGGGTGCCTGCATTGGTGCTAGGCAGCAACAAGTGTGCTAGTGCTAGGAGAGAGCAGAACTACCCCATATCTTTGTAAATATGGCACAGTTCTGCTGTCTCCCTTTCAGGCAACCTATCTCAGCAACTTCCCTTGATGCACTGAATGGATTGATATCTTACTAAATCCAGGCGATCGTATTCTGCACTGGAAGGATAGCCATCCAATACAAACCCTATGCTTGATACCACAGGTGTGTTGGCACAAGGCAGCCTTAAGTGTGCCAGTGCAGGCGAAGACAGAAAAAGTGCCATGTCTAGAGCGGTTGACCTCGAAGCTTTGAGACCGGGGTTCGAGTCTTGGCAGGGCTCCTCAACAGTCTGAGTGTGATTCTAGGCAAATCACTTAATGTCCCTGTGCCTAACATAAATGAATGTGTCTGTCTGTAGGGCAACTGGTGCTCATGTAAAGCACTTTGTTACCTTCCGGTCGAGTTTGCGTTATACAAATGTCCCCCCCCAAAAAAAAATGTTTTAGAAGATATGGTGCAGTTCTTCTCTCGCCCTTTGACGGCAACCATGCACAGCAACATTGGTTGCTGAGTTGCGTCACTTTTGAGTAACTTTCCTGCTTTGTGTGAAACTTCTAAAATGGATCGAACTGCAAACTTCGACGCCCTGAATCTGCTCTTGTAAGTTTTCGAAGTAGTTCAGTATAGCTGAAAAATGGCGAAATCCACTTTGTGTGAGAGTGCAATATAAATGTAAATGACCATCGCAGCGTTGTGACTTAGCTGGATGTGCTACAGTTGGATAACTTTAATACGCCTTTTCTGAGAGGAGGTACCACGAGTGGATAATCCCTGTTCGTCTTTGTAGTGCTCCCCGGGTCCGCGCGCACTACTGTTCAAAAGACAAATTAGATTTCGCATTTTCAGTCATGAAAAGGATACTGCGTCGGCGCTTGTAATAGACTTCCTGATAAGCTTGCGCGGGTTATGCACCCGAACATATATCAAACTGGAAAGATTGAAGTCTTTTTTCACAAGCATTTATATTACCCTGAGCTCTGCAGGTGTTGCGAGAGCGAGGCTTATTGCCAATTCACCTTCTCTCGCGGCAATATGCGCGCGCTATTTACTGTCGAGCTCACGCCTCGTCGTCAAAGCCCCACCATGCTGTTAACTTGATTAATCTCACAATAAAATGGCGCTCGTGTGTTTTCCGCCGTCTAAAGCGCTAGTCGTGGGTATAAGAAAGAATAGAGCAATTATTTTCCTAAGACAACTTTTCAGCGTGACACCTTTTTGTGTCATTAATGAGTTTTAGATCTATTTCGGCGTTACAGTGTGCTGAAGCTTTCCACATGCTGCATTAGTCTATACCCCCTGTCTTCGAAAGGAAACACTCATTATATGACCAATGCGGGCGTGGAAACGGAATTAATGGGCTTAAATAATTTAATATTTTGGAATAACAAATGAGTGGCGCCATAAGTACGATCAATGTTGGTAAATTAGCACAATTTGCATAACGACAGTGCAGAACAGTCCCATTTTCAAACCTCAAAATGTCTGCTACTAATTGCTGCTATTAGGCAAAAATAGAGTTAGACGAATGATTAGAAATTGGAAGTAAGTTGTCAGTTTGGTTCAGTTTTGGAGGGAATTGGAATTAAATTGTCAGTTTGGTCAAGTTTTCACAACAAAAAAGGCATGGAATAGGCGCGTGTGAATAGAGAACCTGAAACACGTACAGCTGGGTCTCTGCTTCAATTAAGCTCAGGTTCCAGGCGATATGTATTTTTCACCTGTCAGCCAATTAATACTGGTATGAAAGATGGCGGTAGTGCTGTTGCTTCTCAGAAAACACATTTCTACTTCAATAAAACAATAAAAGAGCCAACCTAATTAGCCCTCTGGGCAGCAGCCATTTCAGGAAAGAGGTTAATAAGTGACTATGTACAGAGCTAAAATGCTGTCATCTCAGCAGCGGCGATCCCAGAAGAAGGCTCGGCTTTTAAGAGTCTAATATGTGACATGAATATATTTCACTGCTGCATGTACGGACAAATGGAAGATTCAAGTTTAGAATTTGATTTCTTGGAATCATTATCAGCGCCATTTTAAAATATGATGGAATTGTACGCATACGTTTACTACGCCTACACATCTCCAGATTTGCCAACGCATGGTGCCACCATGTCTCACTATATCGACTCCTCGCCATGTGAAAGGAACCGCAGGGTGGTAAACAAGCTGAACTGCAAACAACTGACATCTCTCACTGCCCTAAAGTTAAACGGTTTTGGGAGGAGATATTCAGGTTTATAAAAAATATGTTGGGATGCACACTAAGGGCCATATTTACAATTACTGGCGCATCCCTGCAAATTAGCAGGGATGCTCCATTAATTGTGCGCCATGCCTCCGCCACCCATTATGCGCCGCAAACAAGGGGCAAAAACGTCACAGATGCGTCATGCATCTGTGCCGTAAAGGTATCTCATTGCTGGAGTTGCGTCGCATGCACGACACAGCTCCAACAATGCTCCTGGGGGCCCATTCTACTAATGCTGCGTCAAGCCTTACGCCTGCTTCAAGCAGGCGCAGGGTTTTGACGCAGCATTGGCCTAAAAGTGACTGAGTGAAATCTTGTGGATTTCACTCAGCCACTTTTAGGAGGCGTTCCTGCACTAGAACGCCCCCTGCACCAGAACGCCTCCTTAAGGAGCAGGGCTTTACAACGTGACGCATCTCCCAGATGCGTCACATTGTAAATAGCCCGCACCATGGCACATCTTTTGCGCCGCCGCTGCGTCACAAAAGTGACGCAACGGCGGCGCAAAAGAGGCGCAAGGGGCTTGTAAATATGCCCCTTAGGCCGGATTTCTCCCCCCATTACAAGCTTTTAAAAGCTCTCCAGGTATCGGTGGGAAAAGCTTTTGGGGGCAGATTTATGTTAACTGGCGCATCCCCAGATGTGCGCCAGTTAATGTGCGCCACAGCTACGCCACCCATGGTGCGCCGCATTTACAGTTGCTAACCTTAACTCGAACAGGTTGCGGTCCGGCGTTTTCTTCATTGATTGAGATTTTCCTGCCTCGCCTTGCTATTTTGAAGACCAGATTTGAATGGTGGTCTTTCCAGTGATCTACAAATATTGGATCCCTAGCTACTACTTGGATTTCTAAACAACTCAAGAGCACAAGTACTCCGGGTATAAAAAGATTTACTCTTCCTGCCATCCAATATCAAAATTATTGGAACCACTGATGTTCCTTGAAACAGAGGGAAGACCTTTATATTCTGACTAAAAAGGGTCATCTACTGTATGTTAAATTACATTGTCCTGATGATGGTCTTATGAAAAATCTATAAAGACCGAAACGTCGACATTCTAGTCCAATTCTGCACATGATTCAATGTACAATTTTCTGATTTTCTTCTTTTTTAGTTGAAATCATTATGTTATTTTGTATTAGCAGTTTGGATTTTCTGTTTAGATAGACCAAAGGTGATAATAATCTGTACCTTGAATATCTAACCAATATCTGTGTATGCACCCTATTTTATAAAAATATTTCTGTTTTGTACATACTTTTTGTTTTGAAAACAAATAATAATTTTCAGACAAAACAAAATCCTGGTTTTTGAAGTTATTTACTATGTTAGTGTGGTAACATTGTAGATACTGATCTCATATGACTCTTTATTCCAAATCAACAATTGATTACAGCAACTGATTAATTACAGTTTCAGGATCCTTGATTTTCATAACAAGTCCTAATATTGCTGACCAATTAGCAATTAAACAAAATCCCTTGCTGGCCTTTTCTTTATAACAAGTATTGCCCGAGCCCGCAAGGGTATATTGGGTTGCTCACCTCCATATCTTGGCATTTACAATGCGGCGCACCATTGTGCAAAAACGGCACAGAAGCGTGACGCATCTGTGCCGGAAATGTGGCGCATTGCTGGAGTTGCGTCGCAAGCGCGACGCAACTCCAGCAAGGCTCAGGGGTACCCCATCTTCACAATGCTGCGTCAAGACCTACTCCTGCTTCAAGCAGGCGCAGGGTTTTGACGCAGCATTGGCCTGAAAGTGACTGAGTGAAATCTCATAGATTTCACTCAGCCACTTTCAGGAGGCGTTCCTGCGCAGGAACGCCCCCCCCTGCGCAGGAACGCCTCCTTATGGCGCAGGGCTTTACAACGTGACGCATCTCCTAGATGCATCACGTTGTAAATAGGGCGCATTGTTTGCACCGCCGTTGCGTCAAATAAAGTGACGGAATTGTGGCGCAAAAAGGCGCAAGGGCATCATAAATCTTCCCCTCGGTTTCTTTTTGGAAGGAAAGGCTTGGGAGAGTAGAAATGTCTCACAGGCAGTTCTCATCACAAAGCCCCCCCCAAGACCCACTCACCCTCACACAGTAAAACATTTCAAAAAAGGTTTGGGAAATTGGGGTGGGGCATAAAAAGCTCGTCAGTTTTAAGATGTATTCTGCAACTCTAACACAAAAGGGATTTTAAGAGTATGAGAAACGTCATCGCTCGAGGAACAATCTGTACCAATAATTCCAAATATTCGGTTTGGATAACTTCGTACTGAGTTTGGTGAAGGACGACCAAGGGTGATTACTATATAGTAGTTTTTGTATAGGTGCTTTAGGTCTTTTTTCTGAGACAGCTTTAGCTGTCATGCCAGACCATTGTTTCTCCATGAAACGTATACATAATAAATGTACAAAGAGGGGCTTTTGGCCAGCGGGCTTCATCCATTGGTCTCTTAAATTGTTACATACATTTTGCTTCTGCCTGCCACAGCATAATCCATGGGACGATAGGTCACCCCTTTCCTCACTGGCTCCCTTCACTCTGAGTGTCTGCAAAAAAATCTTTGCATATCATTCACATCCAATTAAAAATGGCTCCTTTCTCTTCAGTGGCAAAGCTGATTTAAATTGTACTTTTTTATATTGCTTTTATATTAGCGTTAAATGCTGGTTATATATTTTGTCTGGGATGCCAAGCTAGATGGCAACTTATTTTTAACTCTTTTTCATGGTAGCTGTTATAAAGTGTTGAAATGACATTGTAACACTGTTGCTGCTTCAATATGAGTGCTTGATTAGATCATAATTTAATTTTAACTCCTTCAAAAATATAAATAACAAAATAAATTTTTGCAACCGAAAGGCTTCTAGTTAAAAACGTAACTAATAAAGCAACCACATCAGTGAAGGATTTTAAACATTTTCAAATGTACATTTTTGATTGCAAGTATATGGTAGCCACATTTATGTGGCAGTATTTGTTTGTCCTTTTTATTTTTGTAACATAAGCTTTCAATAAAAAAGTTAAAAGACAACATCCACGCTAGCTTGCCAAGACTGGACGTATTGGCCAATTCAATACTTGTCTTTGCTTTGGAATAGCCAAAGACATAGCATGAAAAGGGAGAATGCAAAAACTAGCATTTAACAAATAAGTCTGACAAACACAACTTTGTAATAACTAGCTACTAATATGGAATCGTGACATTCTTTTCAGTGGGTAGTAAATAATCTCCCCAAAAAGAGGACCATAACATGTATATGCATATTTACCATTTACTATAGAGACTCTTGTCCCATGTGCAAATCTTAACCTGAAGTGACATTCTCAAAGGGATTCCTTTAAGGAGCTAGGAATGCCTGAAAAAAAAAACAATGTTGCCATATTTTGCCTCAGATGACAATTGATTTTCCGAGCAACTAGATGCGACTAAGCCACACTCCTCGATATTCATTTGGATGAGAATCCGTTCTGGATCTTCGTTCTTTAGACTTACCAACCCTGTGGTAATTGGCGAAAAGGCGCCATCCCACGTACCCTATTCTGGACAACCATCCTGGTGCCCAGGAAATTAACCATATGGCCCTCAATTCGGAGAGGCCGGTTGCTTTTAGATTTGCATCAGATTCATACCAAATGGCATATACGTGGGGCCAGACTTTCTTTTTTCTTTTGTCCTGAAGAAGACCTGTTGTGATGATATATGAGTACATAAACTAATTGGGTCAAAACATCAATGATAAATACAGGTGCCCCGTCTTTCGATCATGCATACCTCACATCCTAATTATAAAGACATAAGCTTGAATCTCTCTCAAACCCCCCCCCCCCTCCCCCCCCCCTGGACAGCACCTTTGAATTTGTGTTTTTGTGCTCTTGTGTAACAAATATAATATCTTTTGTTTTTAATTGTTTGTATCTGTAAAACTCTGCACTAACTGTGTATTTTGTATTCATGTTGCTGTATTTTACATGCATGAAACCAATGGCCCGGTGAGCTAAAGTAAGCACTCAGGGTATATGAATATACACATACCTCTTTACTCTTTCATAATCACTGGTGTCAATGTTTTGTTATTTATCTACATTTATGTATCTATTTAACTTTCTTTTTTGATTCACCAAAGAGGTGGAGAGTCTAAAGTAATTAAGGAATCAAGTGCATTAGCAAACAAAATACACCACAGAAGCATTGTTTTCTCATACCATACATATTTTGCCACAGCAGCATCATAAATAGTTCCTCGCTAGAGTGTTGCGTACATTGTCTGCCCTCACCGACACTGCCTCTATTGCTCCTCCTCCCATTCATAGACATTCACTTATACATGCACACTCTCACATGGCCACAGCAAAAGTGAGTATGAGAGAATTCAGAAGCTCACTCAGGCTGAGTTAAGTCAGTGAGCAAGTGAGTGAGTGAGATTAGTTAGTATGGTACATGGAGAATGTGAAATAGTGAAGCAATATCAACTCACTTTATACACAGTCATTTGTAAATTCATAATTCCTCACAAATCCACACACTTGCATTAATTCCCACAAATTAGTGAGCCAGTCAGATAATATGGTTGCAAAGTGGCTCATAGTATGGAGAGCTAGTTTGATAAGTGTGTATGTCTGTGTGTGTATGTATGTGTGTGTCTGTGCATGTTTGTGTGCGTAAACACTGGTAGCAGTGCCAAGCCACCATGTAGATTAGGCACTAATCAGGGTTGCTACTAAAGGGAGTTTTATTTTTGATGTTACACATGTTTGAACTCATGACTGGAGATCCTTTTGGATAGGTTAGGAAAAGATGCACTGTAGTGAAATTATGAAAAAGCAGGCATTTGTGCTGTTTCCACAAATTTGAGGGCAAATGAGTGCTTGGTGCTTGCCATGTCCCACTTATACATTATGCATCTGCTTGGCATGAATCTTAGAATTGTACTAAATGCAGGCATTGTCTGTATCTACAATTTGTGTAAGGTGGAAAACTCCACTACTGTGTTATGCACAGGCATCCCCCATCAGGGCGATAAAAGAGTTGGTGTGGAACAGCAAGTGAGTGAGATTGTGAGTAAGTGCTGGGTTTGTATCAAGCACGTTTGTCTCCACACATAACAATTCACTAAAATAGTCACTCATCTTTTTCATCTCAAACACCTAAGAGTAAAACAGAGAGTGAGAAAGAGTTTGTTTGAACTGGAGACTGTGTGTGAATGTGTTTGTATGAGTGGGGTTTAATGTGTTTGTGGAAGCATGTGAATGTATTGGTGTTGTTGGAATGTGAAAGAGTGAGTGAGTGGAGTAGGCGCCTGATGAGGTAAAGAGGAACTACTAACATGAGGAGAGAGTGTGAGAATTGAGGCCATAATGAATCGAGTTAACCAGAACAATGAAGACTTGAATTTAAGAGAAGGTCAAGGTGGCGTAGTTGCCGGAAGACCACTGAGAACATGGATGGGGACGGTGATCATTTGTGCATAATGGAACTCGTGGAACTGATAGTGGTGGGTATTCTTGGACATCATGAAAAGAGGGAAAGTGAGTATTCTGGGGCCGTAGTGCAATTGATAGTATAGGCATACAGGGAAAGTACATTATACAATGCAGAATTGTAAATTACATGTATATTATGAAAATAGTATATTTGGGAAGAGCTAGGTATTATAAAACTGGTAACATGGGCATACTGGAACTTTACAAAAATTCTAATGTGGATATCAAGGAGACTGTAGGAAATCCACCTTTTTAGCGTGGGCATTCCAGATTTTTCAACTTTTTTTGGTCCCTATTTTAGCTGGCCTAAGAACACTGTACAATGTATGCTTGCTAAATAGAAGGAAAAGGCCTGTGCTCCCCATCAAACATGTCAAAGTTAACTTAAACCTGATCAACCCAAACAACTTTCCTATACGGCCATAGTGTATGGTGCAGAAATAAACCACTGGTTGTAAAGTTAACTGCCACCTGTCCCGCCAGCACACATTGTGCCATCCACTACAGTGGCAGTGACAACATGGTTTGAGGCCTACCCTGTGTAGCCTGACAGCAGCTTGCTGCACAAACTTCTGAAAATCACCTTCTTTGCAGGCAGGAAAACCTGACTTTAATTGATTAATAAGTCACCCCAAAGTGCACATTCCTTCCCACAAGAAAGGCTGCATATTATGTAAGAGTTGAACATATAAGACATTAGAAATGGCATGTTTCCCCAGTGACTAGGACCAAAACAACACTGTCACCATTCAGGCTGTAACAGGCTCATAGGAAATGTCACACTATAGAGTATACACTATAATCTATTACATTTGACCTCTACAAGGTACAGCCTCCATACATAGACAACATTTACACTTAATCAAACTCACATCTAATGGTCAATTTGGATTTCTATTACATATATAGGAATATGGACCTTTTAGAAAGTTATCTTTAAACTGAAGGAGGAATTAGCTCTCAAGCAATTGCGCTCCCTGCATTTGGCCTGAAACAAGTGTGGAAACAGCTCCTAGAGCAGATAAAATGGCCTGGAAGTGGGGTGGTGTTTCCGTCCTCTGACAGGAAGACCATACAGGGTGGACCAGGAATTTAATTTACTTAAAAATGCATTCCCTGTCACAAGTAACTTCTAGATGGCACTTAGAAAAGGCCCCAGCCTTTGTCCCCATTGTCAAACTGGCACCAAACCCAGTGGAAAGAAAGCTACCCTCCAAACTGGTTTTGAGTGAGGAGATGGACTGATCATTACCCATGCCATACCTCCGGGGGGAAACATAGTTTCTGCACAGAGTAGCAGGTTTTCAAGGTCTTTGGATTATAGGAATAGAGAGCACTGTAGTATTATTTGCAGCAGGGTAAACAGGAAATGCTGAAAACGTGGGCAGGATTGCCCCATGGATCTTTTATCCCATTGATTAGGGAGTGACCAGGACTTATTCTCAACTGGTGACTGCATAAATGTAGCAACCCAAGGTACCATGGATAGAATATTTACTGTATTTGAGGAAGATCAGAAGAGGACTGGGACTGCTGTTTGTGACCTGAAAGGAGCCCTGAAGGACTGGGCTTGCTCCCTGTTACTGCAGAACAAAGAAGTAGACTCTAATGGTCCATTGTTCGGCCTCCTGCGTGGCTACAGGAACACATCAAGCTTCAAGATAATGTTTCCCTGAAGTACCCAGGTGACCACTGGCAAATGGACATGAACTGGATGTTGCTGTTGGCCCCTGTCTGACACTCTGAGCGTTTCTAATTGCCTTCCCACTGGCTCCTGGGGGCTTTAAAAGTGCACTTCAGTGGTTGTTTGTGCACCAGCAGAAAGTTAGGACATTTTTAAAACTTTTTTCTTCACATCCCCAGTAGAACCGATGGGAAAAACGATCCAACAGGCAGTTGCACAGCGTCAGATTGATGTTCAGACTTGTCTCATTCTAGCCAGGCTTCCAGCACCACTGGAAAAAAGACAAACTCCCTTTCGGAGTTGGGACGTCAGTGATAAATCTCCAAAGCTACAAATCTTCAACAGGACCAGCCTGCTTCAGGTATCCAGCTTTCAGTTCCACCACCACGGCTACAGTTTCAGGGGCGGCCCACTCAGAGAGTATTTTTCTTCTCCAAAAAGTGACAAAGTCCCTTTCTGACATTATGATTTGACTCAGCTCTGTAACGTAAAATATGTTGAAAAATCATTGGGTGGATCAATGATGTTGTCATTCGATTATAGTATTGTACATGATCTGTCGCCCCCACCAGGAGGGCACAAAAATGCAAGTAGAAATGAACATAAACAAAATAAGTATCCTTCTGCGATTCATATGCTGCTGAAAGTTGGTTTGGAATTTTTTCAAATAAATATAATTAACAATATATATATATATATATATATATATATATATATATATATATATATATATATATATATTTCCAACACCATCCCTCCAAAGAAGAACGCGGAGAGCCAAGGGGATTTACAGGTCAGCAAACACGTTTATTTTCCTCCCCCCAATGATGTGATCAAGGGCAGTCCCTGCCCGAAACGCGTCATGCCTACCTGAACTGCTGTTGAAAATGGATAATAAAAGTTCGCTGTGACACTCTTCTGAATCGTGTGGTGGTCCATCACTTCTGTGGTCAAAACTGGGTACAGAATTTTGCTCCATATATATATATATATATATATATATATATATATATATATATATATATATATATATATATATATATATATATATATATATATATATATATATATATATATATATATATATATATAACTATAGCATGATCCTGAAAGTAATATATTTGAAATTGATTTTGAATGTATAGTATGGGCCCAGTGGATAAAAATCAATGAGTTTCTGCCTCAACACGAAATATAGGAGCCCTGCCAGGATGGAGGTATTCAATGAGAGAAAGAGAAGATCTAAAAAAATTGAACTAGCGATTCAAGACAGGAAGTCGGATTTGTCTTAAAAGTAATTGGCAGTGTGCCACTTAGTGCAGGCATTCCATTGCTCCGGCTTTGCAGTATTATCTTCTGCAAGTTCTCTGCTGTTATCCAGTAAGCAAGTTCTGAAGTTAATTGGGATGATGTTTTTGCTGCAGGTTGCTCCAGCTTGCAGATCTTGCTAGCCACTGTCTTGACCCCAAGGTGACTTTCATGAAATGCCTTTGGAGTGGAGTCGGAGTCAATAACACAGTTTGCTTTTTTCCCTACTTTGTTGTCTATAGGGTGGCTACATATTTCTCACAAACCATGGCAGTTACATTATTTGTCGAAGTGCATTCAGATGGATCTGCAAATTGGTGGGTCCATCCCCAGAATGGGCTGGAGGTTTTAGAGTGGCATGTTTGTAAAGGAAGGCCTAGATCGTTTCATTGTCAATTCTTTTGGCCTCCCATAACAGTTTCTTATAATACTTACGTTGATTAATCAACTCCTTCCTGATGTGTTCTGGATCATGGTTTGATTTACTCAGCTCTCGTCACAGGTTATGGAGTTTTCTTTTCTCTGTTCGGCGGCTGAGCATCAACCAATAGTTAACATGAGGGGGTTGTAGAGAGACATTGCATTTATCTAGTAACTATTTACTATCCCTGGCCAACATTTCACCCAGTCTCCTCATTGCATCTTCCCAACCCATGTGAATTAGACTTTGAACACCAAATAGAATTGTACTTAAAAATCCGTAAAACCTCCTGGGTGCGAATTCATCCACCCGAGCAATTGGTCCTTAACTGATTATGATAATTTAACTCATCTTGCTTTAGGGCGAAAGATTTCCTTCCCAATGGGACTGGATCTCTGGAGGCTATAAATGGCAATCGCAAGAACAATTGTTTCAGCAAAGTGGTCACATTCCAACCAAGGTTCATTTTTAAATTATTTTACTTGCTTTATGACATGCAAGGAAATTAACATGTAATCCAGCACTGCTTTACGTTTTGAGGCCAGATGAGTGACAGCTGCAGGGTGGCCCAGTTGAATGCAGCCGCATATTGCTCTTAAGCCCATAGAATGAAGAACGTCAATCAGCCGTATACCGAAAGGAACTAGTCTTTGAGTAATAGAAGATGAGGGTGGAACTTGCCAGAGGAAATCTTGCTCTCGCGCTGTTTCAGTGTCAGAGTTGGTGTAAGTATATTGCGCATATCAATTTAGTGAAATCAAGAAATCTTGGCTAACCCCTAGACATAAAAATAGCAAAATGGCCGTGCATGAACAACTCAAAACATATAAGGAACCAATATTTAATGTGAAAGTATAATGATACAGTTATAGGTATTTATTTATTTATTTATTTATAACACTTGTAAAGCGCACTGTTACCGTACGGTGTCCTGGCGCTGTCTTGATAGCTCCTAAAACTGAACTAAATCCCAGGGTTAATTTACAAAAAGCCATGTTTTTAGCTTTCTCCGAAAGGTCATCAGCTCAGGGGACAGTCGGAGGTACATTATTAAAGCCATCCTACTACTGCCACCAGGAACATAAGTAGATGCTACTACAGCTGCTTACTCAATGGGTGCCTTAAGAATACATTTGACCTAAAATGTGGAATATGGGCACTGAAAATCAAACAAGATGGATTTGAGACAGTTGGGGATTTTAGTCAGAACTGGTAATGCTGTACCACAGATGAATAAGCTATTTCCGTAGAGCTTTTGTTCCATAAGCATATACACTATGTACATTTCCATTTGACCAAGTGCTCCCCTATTGGAGCAATGTTTAATTCTAAGAGGGAATAATCATGGGGCTGGAGTTAATACACTAAGTAGACTTTCATAACTAGATGGTCCTTTGCCTCAAGGTAGTTCAACACTGAGTTATTAAATGGCCTTCCTAGTGGACAGGAAGCTTTCTCAGTACAGAACGGCTCCTCTAATATAAGTAGAAATTGATCAGGTTCATCATCAAAATATTGTATTCCAGTTTAGGCAAATGGAATCTTACGAAGCTAAACAAACCTGGAAAGCAGGACATGTGTTTCCTGTGACGTTATAGAAGCTGGTAATGAGAGTAAATTAGTATTGTAAAAATAATAATGTATGCATACTGTTGCATAATCGAAACCTGGAATGCACTTTCTGGACATGTGGAAATAAAATGACATTACGGAAACTGCTGATAAGATTGTAATATTGCATTATATAATCTGAATATTGGAGGACTGCTGGATTATTGAGGAAGCAGGAATATGTCCATGAGAGAATATTTTGGCAATGGCAATATATGTTAATAGGTATACAATGGAAACTACACAGATTATGTGTTCCGTGACTATGCGCTAAACAAATACAAATTTGATCTGCAGACAGGTAAGCCACATTGCACCTCCCACACTATTCTCCAACGGTAAAGTAAGCTTGAAACTATATACACTAAACAATGTTCGTAAGCAAAGGCAGCATAACATGTTCAGTGCATCTGGCCGAACACGGGGCCTCATTTATGAAAAGTGACGCATCGCTGCGTGAAAACAGCAATGCGTCACTTTTCACTGCGCCCTCCTTGCGAAGCCAACGATGCGTCATATTTACAGTATGATGCATCATGGCCCAAGTAGTTAGAGGTACGTCAGTATTTCTGACGTATCTGTAAGCGCAAAAGTGACGCATTGCTGGAGTGTGTCACAAAAGTGACGTAACTCCAGCAATGCGTCCTTCCACAAGGGGCAAGCCCCATGTGAAAGGGCCTGCGTCAGTCTTACGCCTGCTGTGAGGCATGCGCAAGATTTTGATGCAACGGCGTCCTAAAAGTGACACAGTGAAATCTCATACATTTCACTGCATCACTTCTACGACCCTTCCTTGTGTCAATACGCCCCCCTTGCATACTTTATACCTGGCGCAGGTATAATGTGGCGCAGGGGTTTACAATGTGACGCATCTACCTAGATGCGTCACTTTGTAAATATGGTGCAACAAGGCGCATTTTTTACGCCACTGGTGCGTCACAAAAAGTGACGCACCAGCGGCGTAAAAGTGACGCACACCCTCATAAATGAGGCCCACAGTGTGTAAGGCTCAACACCAAGCATATACACTACAATGTCCATCACCATCAAAGACTGTCAACCATCGTAAGGAATAGAGAAAGGCCATGTGGTGTGAACTGTGCATACCACACGCATGTATTAAACCCAGTCTGCATATGCATGATTGTATATGTGAGTAGCGCACATGCACTGCATGTATTATGCGCTTGACATGGTCCATGTCTGGTATGTCATAATGGCAAACACAGGGTTCTGACACAGGTAAGTATAATTTATATTATATATATAGCCCACAAGTGTATGAAAACCACATATAGGTATCGAACTGTCTTTCCAAGGATTTTATTTCTTCTTTGGAAGATCTTAGATAACAGGTTTTTTTATTTTAAGACTCAGTAAAGTCACATGCAAGTCATATATTGTTTTCTAAAGGATAGGTGAGTTTTTAGGCCTCGCCTAAGTAGCACGCATGCGTTGCCTAGGAGGGCCTTTAGCCATCAATCTGCTCATTTTGAAGCCCACTCGTGCTTGTGGTAGCATCCACCTTGCGGGAGCGAGCAGCGGCGCACGTGCTAATTGTCCGCTGCTCTCTCCTGAAAGACGGATGCCGCCACAAGCACAAGTGTGCTTCAAAACAGTGATTAACACGCTTGTTTTAGCTCCCACCTATCTGGAATGTGTTTTTTTTGGAGTGTGTGTTTTTTTAACTCCCACCTATCCACCGAGGAATTTCTACCAGTGAATTGGATTCTAGACTTTTTTTGTGCTGTGCATATTAATCATGCAAAAAAATGTGTTCCGATTTTTTCCATTTCCATTTCCATCAAATTTTCTATCTTTTGTACAGATAACTTGATAGAGTATATATCTTACAAAAGATTTTAGTACAGAGCACCTGTTTCGTCTTAAGTCTGTTTTATGTTTTAATGTCCCATAGTTGTTTTTGAAAAAAGCACCACGATGAATCCGAAGTGATAATAAATGTATTATATCCATATGATACTGCTGCTGTAAATATATCCTCCCAGTTAGGAAAAAACATGAAGAGAACCCTTGCAAATGGGTCAACTGAAAACTATACTCAAACCTGCCCCCAATGTTACCTTTATATTCTATGCAAGTTTGGTTACCATTCTGCGCCCGACGATCTATCCTCTGCTAATACCCACAAACCCCTCTGCAACAACCCAGCTGTTGCCTGTTAGAACCAGGCACCTCCCGGCCTCCGCACGCCTGCCAGTCATCAATACACATTCTGGCCCTTCTTCTGTCCTCACAGAAGTTTACATGCCAGAAGAATGGAACATCTAGCCTTCCTCGATCCAGAGAGCCTGCATATAAACTTGTAGGTCATTTTGGAACGGCAGACTAGAAATACATGTAAGAACTATTTTTCAAAACTACCAATGTAGTTGGTTAGCAACAATATATTTTTAGAGCGCTATAAATGTTCTAAAAGGGGGTAAATACGATAAACGCCACAGGGGTCAACAGCCTGAATATGGGACACTGAGTTTAGTTTTATCATTTGCCAACTTTTAAAGAGGAAAAATAGCATTCTGTTTCAAATAGTCTGTAGATTTACTATGCAAGAAGGCATTTCGAATGCAGACAAGTAGTCTGTTTTCTGCTTTAGTTATGTCTATTAGGTTTAGCTGGCCGCAACCTTTAGGGTGTGCAGACGATCTATCGCTATGTCTGACTCTATAATCTGTACAAACTTCCACTGCTGTCTCTGCAGTGTTTCAATTAAATCCCGCCCCTGGAAGAGTGTATTTCCGCCTGCTGCATCTCCCTCCTGGATCTGGGGACACACCCAAGGTTTTAAAAGCGGTGAGTGTTAAGGGTGAGGAATTGGAGGTTGTAAACTTCATTACTCTGCCACAGTGAAGTCTTAGAGCGAAAGAACAAACCAAACTCCCCCGTCTTCACGATAGTTCGCCTCATACTGAAGTCTGCATCAGTGATGGAGGAGAAACACTGATGACAATTTAACCCCATAACTGTCACCTTAACACTTGTCATGCTCGTCAGCATGAACTGCTTAGTCACACGTATTAGGGAGGATAAGGCTAGGGTTGTATACCAAGATTCCAGTCCTGTGCTTGCAGTTATCAGCCTAACATGTTATATGATTAGAAACAGTGATAATTTATTTTCATTCAACAGTGTACACTGACGCACTGCTATTTTCAGGGAAGACTAGCTATAGAAACTCTGACCATTTTGAGTTAAGTGGTGACCTGGGATCAGAGCCATGAACATTCACATGCGCTATAAGAAGGGACCATCCTGTTAAATCTGTTTCGTGTTCTATCTACTCGCTGTTTTTTGTATCTAATATTCAGCCTCTTTCTGCTCTCCCATGTACCCCCTTTGAGATCCTCCTCTCCATCCACATTCTGCCAGTACCCTCCTACCCAATAGTTGTCCCCCACCACCACCACATCCACCACCACCACGTCCACCACCACCACCACATCCACCACTACAACATCAACCACACCACCACCACGTCCACCACCAATGACACATCCACCACCACCACTATGTCCACCACCACCACGTCCACCACCACCACCATGTCCACCACCACAATGTCCACCACCACATCCACCACCATGTCCACCACCAGGTCCACCACCACCACGTCCACTACCACCACATCCACCACCATGTCCACCAGTACCATGTTCACCACCACGTCCACCACCACCACCACGTCAACCACCAGCACCACATCCACCACCATGTCCACCATAACCACTTCCACCACCGCCATACCCACCACCACCACGTCCACCACCACATCCACCATCACGTCCACCACCACCATGTCCACCAACATATCCACCACCACCACATCCAACACCATGTCCACCACGTCCACCACCACCATGTCCACCACCACGTCCACCACCACCACCTTGTCCACCACCATGTCCACCACCACCATGTTCACCACCACCACCACGTCCACCACATCCACCACCACATTCACCACCACCATGTCCACCACCACCACCACCTCCACCACCACCATGATTACCACCACCACCATGTCCACCACCACGTCCACCACCACCATGTCCACCACCACCACCACATCCACCACCACCACATCCACCACCACCACCACATCCACCACCATGTCCACCACCATCATGTCAACCACCATTGCATCCTCCACCACCACCACGTCCACCACCACCACGTCCACCATGCCCACCACAACCACATCCACCACCACCACGTCCACCACCACATCCACCACCACCACATCCACCACCACCACATCCAAGACCACCACATCCACCACCACCACATCCATCAACACCATGTCCACCATCACATCCACCACCACCACATCCACCACCACGTCCACCACCACCACCTGTGACAGGTAAAGTGTCACTGGAGGGCAGGGGTAATAGGAGTGTCAAGCCTGGCTGTACATGGGACATTTAAGGATTCATTGGGTGCGAGAAGACAGGAATAGGGGCTAGAAGTATTACACCAGACCCAAGATATTTTGAAGAGGCGCAATGTCACAGGGGCTCCTGTAAAAGCACTTGCAGCATCTCTACCTCACAGTGGCATACCTGCATGAGCCACTCACTCAAAACAAGCATTTGCATAGCCAATAGGTCTCGCCTTAGGGACCTTACAAGTGTTTAGCCATGCAACACTTGATGTTGTTGCACCAAGGATATTGTGCTGGATACCTAAACACTTATAAGGTACCAAAGACAAAACCTATTGGCTATGCCAATGCATGTTTTTCTTATGTTTTGTATTATCTGGTATGCTTCACCTCATATCTTATCAGGTAATTTGCTGAAAGAACTTCATTATTACTGTTCCATGGCAGTCTGCCTGCATTTTGTCTTGGTTCTGGTTGTTCCCTACTAGAAACTCATGTTGCTTTGTACAATTTGATCGTGTTGCTGGTAAAGAGTTTAGCAAATGCAGAAACAGTGAACCCTTGAATGATTTTTGAGTTTGCCATATCACTTTGAGTTACAATAACTTAACATTTTTGACTGTATTCTCATTTGTTGTCTGCATTTCTTGTTGGTTGTTTTTGAGTTTGTGCTTTTCCACTTTCGAAGAATATCTGCTGAGACCTGATTTTCATTTGCAATGTCTTTGCACGTTTTCTTTTTCTGTAGTCAATAATAGTTTTAAATATATTGTTGGTCTATACAATAACAGTGGGGCTGGCAACCTTCCTTGTTGCCCCTAGTGTCTTCACTAACTAAAATGAGAGAGATTTGAATGGAAAGCTATTTAAGTCAAAATTGCAGGTCTACGAATATGTCACATCCTGAAATGTATAGCACAAAGCTAAACAATAAAACACACAACAAAGCATAACATATTTCAAATAAATATGACATAAGGCAGAATGAATCTATCACATATCAAAACAAATATGATGAATTTCAACATGAAATTTTACTTAGTGAATGGTGTGAATGGCACATATACTAAATTGAATACAACATATACTAAAATATATGTAAACCATACTTAAAATAATACAATCATCACTGAAAAGGCTATGGCATGCAATGAAATAAATATGACTTGCATTAAAAAGTATATGACATTCACTTAAATGAATTCCATATATTTAGAAAAATATGACACATGTAGAAATGCATATGATGCCCTGGAATGAATAAAACCTTTTATGATCTCAAATGTGGCACTAAAATATATATTGTACTTTCAAATAAATATAATATACATTAAAAAGAAGATATACTTCCAAATGAACTTTACACCTTTTCCCAAGAATATCACTGCTGTTCAATTGAATATGACCCATATTAAAATAATGATATAACTTCTATTGAAATGATTATGGCAAACGATAAAACAATGATTACACATTGCACATTAATACAGATTATGTAGAAAGTAATATAAGCTAATGTAAAATAAATATCACACATGTTTCAATGAATACAAAATGAGTATGACAAGTTTTCAAATGATGGTGACCTTCACTAAAACTAATGTGGCATGTAAATCAGTGTACTATCAGTTGAAGTAGATTGTACTCATCATAACCCTTATTAACGTTTAGACACTTGTCTTTAAAACATAAATTTTAAAACTAAATAAACTATTGTTCTTACCCCCCAACCCCTCCCCCTTGCAGGTAAACCAGGTTAATACCCAATACACTGCCATTAAATCCATATAATCTCCATTCCCATAGTACCCCGCAATGAAATAATTAACTGAATCTATTGCATCGCAAGTCCAAACATATTTTAAAAAATGTTGTCAGTGCGCATACCATGTTTAGAAATTCCATATTTAACAAAGGTGCAAGGGCATCATTACGATGATTTATATTATATCTTTTAAAAAAGCAGTTTTAGAATCTAACCATAAAGCCTCTTAAAATGAGAGCAGTCAATTAATAAATGGACAATAAAATTTTGAAAACGCAATCCACATGTGCAAATATTTTCTGCATCTAAGAAAACTTCTAATTTTTCAGCTCTTATATATCACACATTTAATGCTACCTAAAATTATAATAGTGCTAAATGTAAAGCGGCATCAGGAAGTGCTAATAAATATGGAAATGCTCGCCGATTTTCCAAAGATTGTACCATATACTTCGCAGAGGGTATGTTCCCTACATACTCAATATCAGCCAAATCTGGTCTCTTTTCTACGGGCCATTTTTAATTCTACTTTAGAAAGATGTGAGGCCTCTATTATTTTTATTTCTATTTTTAAGCCTCCTGTGATGGGTCCCAGCATTTTCCTGACCATTACCGCCCACTTTAATTCACTATTTCCTTTTTCAGCAGCACATAAGGCTGATACCTTCTTTACCTCTGAGACCCAAAGTTTATCCCAAAATCACAAGGGTATTTTACAGACTAAAAAATTCAAAGCCTGCAGGTTTCCTTCCAATCTTATTGCCTGGCTCATTTCTCCTTTTAGTAGAGCTAACCATTTTTTCAAACACTTACTCTCACATCTCTCCCAGCTTTCCTCCACACTTAGGGACAGTACCTCGGCCCGTGGAGGCATTGAGTGGGGACCATTGCATTGTAAGCTGTCAAAAGGGGAGACTAGGAAGGGCTACCGAAAGTCTTCTTAAAACGAACAAGGCCCCCTATCGTTGCTGCTGCCTTTGTTTCCACCAAGTCTTTATGCAAGACCCAGCTTAACTGTCTTGTAAATGTCATACCCAGGTACTTAGATGAAGACACAACCTCAACCTTTCTATTACCTAACAGCCACTTATACAACTTCCCTTTTCTCCCAAAAGGGATTATTTTTGTTTTTTCCAAATTTACCTTATATTTATTACACTCTAAGACAATAATTATTGAATCTGGTCAAATTCCTCTGCAGGCCTACTTGGGTCAAGTTCAAATTTGCCACATCCTCTGCATAGAGTAGGCATGACACATGTCTACCCCCTATTTTTGGGGGAAAGGAATGAGTCACTGCCAACTCCTCCGGAAGGTCAGCACGGAAAAGGGAGAATAGTGTGTGGGTCATGACACAGCCCTGCCTTAACCCATTTTCCAGAGGAATTCTCAGTGAAAAGGCCCCATCTAAATCAAGCACCACTTGGGCCCAGTTTCCAGTGTGTAATTCCTGCAGGATTGCTAATAAGCATTGGGGGATACCCAGTTGTCTTAATTTAGCCCAGAGTATACTACGGTCTACCAAATTGAAAGCTGAACTAAAATCAACAAAACAGCAAAATAAACTCCCAGTTGTTTCCTTCACCTTCTGCCCCAAGGCCCATAAGCTGAAGCAGCGGTCTATTCTTGAGTGCAGGGGCTTAAAGCCCCCTTGCACCATAAGGACAATTCTGTTGCCTTCATCCAATTCTTTAAAGCCCTGAGTATAACCTTAGAATACAGTTTTGCACTGACATCCATCGGCATATCAAAGCTGACTCTGCCAGGGTCGAGGCAGGCTCGAGGCAGACCTACCTTCACTCGCAAAGCACTCGCTCCTGGGGCCCTGACGCTGCATGTTTCCCCCACCACCGCTGCTTACTACTCTGCACGGCCGCTGTGGGGGGGAACTAAAGATCCCAGCCAGCACAGCGACATAGACCAGCACCGCCCCTTCCTGTCATTGCACTCCCGGATGCACTTATAGTGCGGCAGCTTCCATGGAGGAGCGGGGACCAAAGCTGACTTTGCCAGGGTCGAGGCAGGCTCGAGGCAGACCTACCTTCACTTGCAAAGCACTCGCTCCTGGGGCCCTGACGCTGCATGTTTCCCCCGCTGCCGCTGCTTACTACTCTGCACGGCTGCTGTGGGGGGAACTACAGCTCCCAGCCAGCACAACGACACAGACCGCACTGCCCACTTCCTGTCATTACGCGCCCGGAGGCGCTTATAGTGTGCAGCTTCCTCCGCGTTGCGGACACGCGCGGCGGCGCCGGGCGAAGCCCGGGGAAAGGGCGGGCCGTCTGTGGCCGTCCAGGGACGGCAAGGGACGGGACGGGCCACCCCCCTAAGGTGTTCGCAGCAATATGGGTACGCAAAAACTGCCAGTATCCTCGAATGTCGGGAGTGTAAAGGCAAAAATCCCACGTAACTCTGCTAGCATAATCTCCTATCTGACCTCCGCCGTAGGGGTCCTAAACAAGGAAATAGAAAATACAGAATGTGAACTGGGTCTGGACAGCAACAAAAGCACACTACAGGAGCTGACGCCAATCACTGGCACATCTTCAAGACATGTGCCCCTGGAGCCGTTAATTGTAATCGAGCCACCAAAGATCACAATACCATCTGTCCCTATTACTCCACCAGGCCCTGATACTGCCCCTGATAATTGTACTAATTCTGTAACCTTGAGTGAGTCCATAGAGAATGAGCCAGTAAAAATACATGCTAAGAGACATTATAAAAAGACGAAGCGGAGGAGCTTTATACGGAGGGAAAAAGGACAGATAACACTGGCCAAGCTAGAAAGAACTGTTATAGATATGGTGGAGAACATCTTGACAGAGAAACTTGAATCTGTTTAACACTGATTTCTAAAGATATCATTGACCCTATGAATGAATGTGTAGCTGGGATCTTAAAAAAATGTGAGAGCCTTCATGCTTTCCTATTAGCCAACGATCTACCCCAGAACTTGGCTGCATGCTCTTCTCAGCCACTATCTGGGGCCCTAAAAGGCAGAGAACATGGGAAGGGGGTAAAGCGTGCATTAACACCTCCCATTAAGGGACAAAGCCCAGCCATACCCCACAGCAAACTAGTACTGCTTGGGGTAAGCAATGGCACCAAGCGTTCGCTCTTGGGCTCAGGTCCCAAGAGCTCCTCTCCCCAAACCAGGGCAATGAAGAACTGGAAGGCTTTCTCGTCGGTAACAGCCCCGGCATTACAACCCACCATTAATCTCCCCCCTAAAGCCTCTTCCCTAGTTGCAATCCTAGTTAATGTTCCTCCTTTGAATGAGGATGAGGTAGAAACCACAGAATCACTGTTAGCTTTTACCAAGAACTGGTGTAATGACAACTGCACGGGAGATAATATGATCTCCTCTAGTATCATTATGGGTAGACGGGTGGGATGGTTGGGTTACACAAAAAAACATCTGAAGGGAGAGTGCCTCTTTGTAAATTTTAATAACCCTGACGAGGCATCATGTCTTCTTTGGGACGCCTCAAACATAAATTCTGAGGAAGGTGGTATAAGAGCACTTCCATTGGGTTTTTTCTACCCTTGTCCCAACACTAGTCACGGGCAGCAGAAAGCACAACAGAGTTGGAGTAGGAGCGATTTAAAGAGGTCCAACCCAAATACCCCAGCTCAACCGGCTAGAGATCAACTACCTACCTTGATAACCCACAAAACGGGGTTACTAACTAAGCCAAATAACGTATCAAGAGGGAAATCCATGGAGGTGCTGACTCTGCAAAACCGATTCTCCCCTTTGTCCCAGTTGGAAGAGTTGGATTGACTGGATGGCGCGACTAGCTTGCCCCCAAACACTTCTCAGAACAAAGTAAGTTTTAATGAAGGGCGGAGGGAGACGGTTAAAATCTTAAGCTGGAACATCGCAGGGCTACGTACAAAAAGGGATGATGTTTGGCTAAACTTCGTGAAACAGTTTGACATTGTAGCCCTTCAAGAGACCTGGAATAGAGACTGTAATTTCTGGGTTACAGATTACACTTCATACTTTGTTCCTGCCTGTCGCTCGGCGGCAGGGATAGATAGAGGAGGTTTCATGCTTTTGATGTCGGTAAATATAGCAGGCTCAGCAAAAATGTTAGATTCTACCTCCCCTAACTACCAGATAGTGGAAGTTAGTCTGACCAATAACACCACTCTATTACTAATCAATTTTTATAACTCCATGGTAGGTGAGTGCCCAAAGGAGCATCTCCTTTCTCTGGCAAATTTTTTAAAATCGTATATGGAAAGTCAAACCACTTTTGTTTACTATATTTTGATGGGTGATTTTAATGTCCACTTGTGTTACCTTAACTGTCAGTACGAAGATAATGAAGGTCCTCTCAACTCATCCCCCCAACATTTTGAACATACTTCAAAGGGGGAAGCCCTGGAGGATCACCTTTCGCTCACTGATATGTATGAACCTGGGTTCTTTAATAGACATGACCGGGTGGTCACAGACAGAGCCAGGGAGAGCGAATCAATTATAGACCATATATTCATATCCCCGGGCCTTTTAGGTTATGTAACTTTTTATAATGCCGTACCCTTTACATTCAATGACCATAATCCAGTGGTACTGGAGCTGGACTATGGTATTTCCTTTTTTAACAAAATGACTACCACAAAAGCTGTAATTGAGGTTAAACCCAAAGACCAAGGGAGGAGGTTGAAGTGGAACAAAGTAATTCCCGATGAATTTTCTAACACTATTTGCATGAAATTGGGTGTATGTATGTATGTATGTATAGGCATTTATATAGCGCACTACTTACCCGGAGGGTCCCAAGGCGCTTCGACCGCTGCAAAACCCTTCCTGGCTTCCCTGAGAGATGGTCCCTTAATGGGTATCTCCAGGGTGAGACCAGGCATCCCCGGCGGTCTGATGGGGCAGTTAGTGAGGATGAGGCAAGCTAATGGCCAGAGTTGCCGAGTGTGATCGCTGATCAGAGTGGGCACCGAGGTGAGAGAATTATCGAGTCCGCTGACCCTGGTCCAGAAACCTGCCGCGCCAGGAATCGAACCCTGGTCCCGGGCCGTTCTCTGCTCAGAACTTAATATATGCTCTGACCCCCTAAGACAGGGGGGGGAGTAATAGCTTCTTATGAAGCAATCTGTCTCCAAGTGGCAAAAGAACTCACAGTTAAAACCCGGCCCAATTTACCTCCTGTAAAGGGCTGGTTCGACCGAAACTGCTCTAGAGCTCATAACCTGCTCATGCGGGCCCTCAAAAAGATTCCCCGGGACAAACTACAAGTTATACAGTTAAGGAAAGCTTACAAATCCACAGTACAGGCTTGTAAAAATGACTTAAAAAAGGACGCCAGGGCAGCGCTGATGGACAAGGCTACAATGAGGGACAGTTCCAAATTTTGGGCCATAGTTAATAATCCGCTTTTCTCTTTGCGCGGAGAATGGCATACTAGAAATCAATATCTCAGAAAAGGACAGGTTAAACCATTTTGAGACACTCTATGGGAGTAATTTGGAGCATGAAACCTTTGAATGCCCTCCCATTAACTCGACCTGGCTGCCACTTTCATTCTCTAATGAGGAGGTCGAGAAGGCGATAGTGGGTACAGCTGGCCATAAGGCCCCTGGCCCCGATGGTGTGCCCTCCGACCTGTATAAGGCCATTCCCAAATATTGGGCCAAAATATTAACAAATGTTTTTAATACATCAGTAACTGGGTTCCCAGCAAGATGGTCTTGCTCAACTATCATCCCTGTCTTTAAAAAGGGCCAAAGATGCTACAGGCCCATATCCCTACTAGATTCCTATGTTAAAATCCTAGGGAAAGTTATCTTAGCGAAAATAACAGACTGGGTTGTAAAGAATGAAATTCTGTCTAACGCCCAATATGGCTTTAGAGCTGGAAGAGGCACGGAGGACCAGTGCCTCAATTTACATTTAATTATAAACAAATACACTGTGGCAGCCAAAGGTTCAATCTACCTAGGTTTCATGGATTTGTCCACGGCCTTTGACCAAGTTAATAGGTCAAGGCTGTGGACCATACTCCTGGGCCTAGGCTTGGACTGTCCACTGGTGTATTTCCTGGATGAGCTTCACAGGGACCTGTATGCGACTATAAGAATGACACATGAGGGGAAATGCACAGCTGGATTTAAATCAGGCAGGGGGTTGCATCAAGGGTGCATCCTGGCCCCTATGCTAGTGTCCTTATATATTAATTCACTGGAAAACTCACTGGTAAAGGCATCCCCGGACATTCCGCGTATGGGAGGAACGCCCATTCCAGTTCTCCTATACGCGGATGATGCTGTTTTATTGGCACGGACACCGCTAGGGCTACAAAGACTATTAAATTCCTTTGGCGAATTTATGAAATCCCTGGACCTAGTAATTAATAATGGAAAATCACATGTTATGTCATTGGGGTCTAATAAATACAGCACCAAAACCTTTTATTGTAATGACTGTGCGATCTCCAGAGTGAAAGTGTTTACGTACCTGGGAGTTGTGTTTGATGACAGAGGTACCTGGGTCCCACAACTTACCACCAAAGTTAATGCGGTGAGAGATCCTCTGCTACAATTTTAGGATTCGCTAAGTGGTTAGGGGGAAACCGTGTGTAGCAATCCTATCCATTTACAAAGCAAAGTCCATCTCAATTGCAAGATATTGAGCTGGCATATAGGGGTACAAACAACCTGAGCTTATCAAGAAAGAGGAAAATTAGTTCTTCTGTGCCCTCTTAGCTCTCCCCCAATCAACAGCTATCTTTGCGGTCCATCAAGAGCTAGGATGGGCTATATCTCAGACACTATAAGCATAGCCCCTATTCTACTATGGATAAAAACATGGTTGAACCCCAAACTCACTTTGAATCATGCGATTATAAGGGACTGCATGAAACTAGAAAAAGCAAAGGAAATCCAGTGTCTGTCTTTCATTAAAACAACTACCAGGGAACTGGGGCGCCCGGAGATCTTTACAAACCCTGAGGGTGTGCTAAAAGCTGATATAAACTGGGTTAAAATGAATTTTACTAAGCTTAGAGAGCAGGAGTGGGAATATGTTCAACTAAATAAACCTACGGCTATGGCTCATTTCCTACTAATCTCGACTCTATCTATTCAACCATACCTTAGTACTATAACGGTTCCTTTTCATCGTTGGTTGATAACGAAATTCCGATTCAATCAAATTCATTGGTTTTTATCTGATCCTAATGGGTGGTGTAGGCCTAAGGATGCGGTCCCTTGTAAATGTGATGGCCATTCACCCCAAGACACGATGCACTTTATATTCTTTTGTTCCTTTTACAATATAGGTAGGAAAAAGTTTATTCTCCCACTTTTAAAACATAAGGGTTTTTTACAAACTAAGTCAGCTCTACTTTACCTGCAATTAATGGAACTCCCTGTGATCATGTTTGGTGTTGCAAACTTCCTTGTGGCATCTGTTCGCTGCAGGAAAGCTAGACTGGCGAACAAGATATAATAGTGCCATAGTTTATGATTTTTTAAGTATTAATGAATTGATGATTTTAATGTGGTATTCATTTTTTTAACCTGTTTTTATTGTAAACTGAAACTGATGTAAATTTGGCATTATTTATTATTGTATAGTATACTTTTATGATATTTAATAATCGAATAAAGTGCTTTTGACTTGACTTGACTTGACTTATCAGACGATAACTGCCTGGAACACTCATCGTGCCATTGTTGTGTATGGGTTTAATTATTGCACCCTTCCAGCTTGTAGGTATTATTCCAGTCTTAGTTATGGCTAGAGAAACTTTTGAGAAGAATCCTGTCTATCGCAATGGGTTTGACTTAATCACAATTGCTGGCAGATTGACCAGTCCTGCTGCTTTATTTAAATTTAGGGAGCATATCAATTTGGCAATAGATTGAATGGAGTAAGACTCCAACGCTTCCTTCCCCAATTTTGGCTAGCATTTCCTCATAGCTATCTCCCTGGGATTATAAATATGACTTAAATTTGCTACGCAGTCAGTTTCAAGCACCATGCATCTTGCAGGTGGGGACGCAATACTGCATCCCCTCTGGACCAACTTCCAGAACTCCCTCATGCCATTTCCTTGTAATGTGCTAATCATAAGATCCCAGCTTGACTGGAAGAAAGCCTGCTCCTTTCTCCCAATCAGGGTCTCATACTCTCTTTTCTTACAGTTATAGACCTAATTCGATTTTACGGGGCCAAAGGATCTCCTCGCCCTTCCTACCTTCCTTAACTCCTTTCTAGGGAGTACTCACTCTTTGTCAACCACTTCTGCTTAAGATGCTGGCAAAGCAGATCATTTTTTACTTTCTTACGAGTTGTCTCAGTTGATTTACAACCACTGCAATGGTCTTTGCATACCATACAACATTTGACTGCCCTACAGCTGTATCACGGTCTATCTAATGAAGGATTTTATACTGCATTAATTGGTCAATGTATTTTTCATCTATTCTCATTGTTAAACGTTTTGGAAAGTCTACTTCCAAAGGAATAACTAGCTCCCTCAATATTGGTGCTGCCTCTCTGGCCAATTTTAGCCCCCAATATTCACTACCCCTTATTCTTAACCCCTTGAATTCTATAAAGAGGTCAAAAATCCATGCCTGAATAAACACACAATCAATAGTGCACTGCTGTTTCCCATGCAAAAATGTTTGGGCTTATGGATCGTTTCCTTTGAAGCAGCCATTTAGGCAAACAAACCCTAACTCAAGGAGAAAACACACCATTTTCCTGTCAGACTTGGACTGATCACAATTTGATTCATTTGAGTTGGGAATACCGTAACACTCTAACACATCTAAAAACTCTAAATCAACCTTTCCTGGATCAAGGTGTAGGTTAAAGTCCCCTAGGAGGTAAATCAGGCCCCCCAGGGGCTCTGCTAGCTCTACCAGATCCCTCTGGAACACCAACTCCTTTTGAGACTCCTCTTGATTTATATAAACATTCATAACTATCAAATTATTTTGCTTCATAGAGATCCAGTGAACAAGCTAATAGCCAATCACTACTTGTCTCGATAATTTTGCCCCCTTACTACATAGGTACTAATGGCATTAATCCACCTCTCACCTGCCCGGTGCCCGATTTGGTTCCATCTCTTACAAACTGCATGAATCCTCATAGCGCCATGAAATCGCTGGGTAAAAGTGCGCTGAACAAATAATTTTAAATTCAAATTCAAATTCTCTGGTAGAACTCCTCACCCGCCAACCAAATCTCCTGGAAACAAATTATCTAATTTCCCTTCCATAAGTGTGAAAGATCTGTTATTCCTATTAGATTCCTCAGCCAATGTACATTCCAGGAAACAACACCTAAACCAGCTGGTGCTGCGACTCCCTAGTCTACCGTCCCCCCAGGAAAGAATACTCTCCCTATTGATGCTTAGACGTGCAAACCTATTAATAAAGGGATCAGTTTTGTCAACCTCTCCCTTGTCTAGGATGGAATAGTTACCTTTAGAGTTCCATAATTAAACCCCACCACCCGGGATGGATTTGACTCTCCAATCACCAAGTTTAGCTGTTCCTGACTTAAGCCGGCATGGTTTGCTAACATGGGAGGCTTTGGGCGGGGAGGTTCCACCTCAGCTACCTGTACTATTCTTAGTCCTAATTATTTAAAACAATGTTTGCCTTTAACACCAAGTCTACAAACACTGGGGAACTAAAATAGACTTTTGTTACCTCTCTACCTGCTTTGGACTGAATGAAGGCTATGTACTCTATACCTCTTGAAACAACCTCCTCCAGTACCTTACAGGAGGAGAAACTAGTCAAAATACTTGACCAATTTAGAGGCTTACATTTGTTGGCTTTTTTCCTCCTCCTGGTCACCTCCAACTACACATAATTTACTCTCGTTACTCTATGCTTGATATCTGCCTGCTCTGAAGTTAATGCTTTTTCTAGGTCCTGAAGGGCCTCAGGGTTCTTAGAACTCCTAACACTCTGCCAGGAGGGCTTCCTTTCCTTGGGGACTTTACTTGTGTAGGCTCTTCTATTTGACCTAATGCCCTCCTGCAGTTTGGCAGTACCAACTAAACCCTTACCTTTACTCTCTTTTGACACTCCTTTCTTTTCTGGTTCTGCCCCTCTTATCATTTGCTGCCCCTTTATAAATATAAGTGGTGCGGCTGGAGCCTGGGCTTGATTTAGCCTGCGCTTTTAAGCTAGTGGCCTTGCTTTTAAGCCCTGACTCCTTTTTGTCCCAATTAATTGATCCAAACCCCAGCTAATCCCCCACCCATTGTTCCTTCTCCTCATCAACATTGGCCTTTTGGGCACATAAACTGAGGTGTGTCTATGTTCCCTTTGACCTAGGGGCACTTCTTCTGACACCAGCTGAGGGATTACTGGTCATATCAACAATGGAAATTTCTTTGAATTCTAACACTCCAGCCTCCAATCTCACTGTTGATAACAATTCTTCAAATCGCGCATGTAATGTTTTCTGTGTTAGCAAAGAAACGTCCAACATCGGGGATGGACCTGACAGCAGAGAGTCAATATTTGCTGCAGAGTTAGCTAATGTCCCTTGGTTGCCACCACTGGATCCCCATCCAGTTATCTCGGGACCTCCTGGTAGCGCCCTCTTTGAGTGACCATCCACTGATGGACCTTCCACACTGACCTCTGTCTCTGTCCCTTCCGCAGAGCACGCAAAATTCAGCTCTGAGGGCTGAAACAAACATGGAGAAGAAGGAAGCTGGGGATGAATCACTCCTAAGGGTTTGAATAGATCCTGAATTTCCTTCTCACATGCGACTGTTAACTCCTGAAGGCTCCCCCCTGATGAAACCACAAGCCCATATGTGTAGCCTCTAATAATACAGAGGGTTTGAAATGCTTTCTCTCAAAGTCTTTAATTGAGACCGCCAATTTTTTGGCTGATAGATAAGCTTTGTTCACTACTGGGGTTCCACAGGCTCCTAATTGAATTTCTTCTATGAGGGGAGAAGGCAGAAGGTTCTCCTATTAGTGATGCAACATCTTTGTACTTTCCTACATTCTTTCTTTTTATTCCACCTTTTTCTTAATTGGTAGCATCTTTGAAAGATAGATGATGCTTCAAAGTGATAATTGAGAGTCACAATTCGTAAATACACTTACCTCCCCCTCCTTCCTTTTTTTGTCTTCAAATCTTCAGCTGAGATGTGCTTTTCACCTTGGGCTCTACTTGTGCTAGTCTTCCACTGACATACACTGCAATGGAAATCCACGCAGTCCTTAGGAAGAAGGAGGCCTTTGCGCCCAAATGAAAAACCAGAGATCAGGCAGCGGGCGGGCCAATGCTGGAAGGGCCATACAAACGGCAGTGCCGATGGCCACTATGGGCAGCAACGACAGACCTGCGGAGCTCGGCATTGCCTTGCCTGCCTCTGGAACTCGGAAGCGGAACCCGGACACAGCACGTGTCATCAGCTCTCTCTCTCCGCACCTATCGCCAACTGGAACTCACCAATCTCGTGGATGATCAGGAGATGTGGTAGTCCTTTTCATGGTGTAATGGCACTATTTGGTGCTAGGTCTAGTTAGGTCTCAATATTTTCAACCCAAGCTGAATCCTTTGTAACTATAGGACAGAGCAGACAGGCTTACCGTAGGGGGAATGTGTAAAGCATTTATTAGTACAAAGACAGTTAAAAAGTAGACAACACAACACAATTAAAACTGCACTCCAATTTATAAACCTAGAAGTAGCAGGTCTAGCCCTAGGGGTTTCACTCTACAGGTTCAACAGCAAGTGCAGTCCTTCTTCTGTCGCCCTTAGGTCCAGAGGTGTTCTGAAGAGTGGTGTTCTGAAGAGAGGTGTTCTGAAGATGTAACCAGTAGCTACTGGTTATATCTTGGTTATACCATCTATACCAATCTGCTGTTATGAACCTGTGTGTAATACATCCATGGTTATGAACAGGATAAAAGAAATAAGAAAGAAAAAAAGAAGAAGAATGATTGAGAATATATTGGACTGACACTGTCAAAGACTAAAGGCGAACTCTTACCACGGCTTGCCCAGGAGCAGGTAGCTGCCTTTTTCCCGACTCCAACTCAGGATACTCAGGGTCATTCGTAGATAACTTGACCCTCAAGGTTGCCCAAGGGGGAAGGGGGAATTGGATAAAATAACAAACAAGAAGAGACTGCTCTGAAACTATTCTTTCAGCTTCTCTTGTGTTTTCTGTCGAATGACTGAAGCCTTGTAGTCCTAATGCACCAAGAGAAATAAATTGGTTACATCTCTCCCTTTATTCTATTCTCTAATTTTTCCTTAGCGTTTGCTATCTATCCTTACCTAATATTCCAGAGGCTAGTGCTACTCTTTGTTCTTTTTCTTTGTTTCTGTAGGGTACCTTATTTCCAGAGGTTTATTTTCTGTAAATACATATATGTTAGACTCTAATCTTTTCTGATTCTTTCTTTACTATTCTTTGATGCTCTCCCTTCTTCTCTTACTCTTACATTTTCTAGGAAATGGTCGCTCTTAACTGAGTATCCTTCTTGTAAGATCTTCTAACATTCTGTAGTTTTTAACTAGTCGCTGTTATTATTAGCTCTAACATCTTCTTTTGCTTTTCAGGTTTTCTCTTCTTCTACTGGAGTCTGAGATGACTAGACTAGGTAAGTATTATCTATACATTCTTATTTGTTAAGTAATATTGTCTTGTTAAAGCTTTTCTCTTAACATGCACACGTCTTCATTTATTGCGCAGGTTTCACTTATCTGTTTTCTTCTCTTCTTTCTTAGACTCTGACAATGTCTCTTGAGTTCCCATCAGGAAGACTCTCCGTAGGGTCAGGTGCGCCAAGAATCTAAAAGCTCCTTTTCTTCTGCTGCAACTAAAACTCGGGAAATAAAAATTGGGCAAGGAAGGGAAAAAATGGGAGGGGAAGAAGTCCGGCTATTAATACAGACAAATGGGAGAAACGTGACACAATGGGGCGAGGTAAATAACGGGGCAAGGATCAGGAGCTCAAAAACCGCAACCGTCTCTCCAAATACTTCAGGTGAAGTGCGCATTAGATTTACAGCGCACGCTTCACCTAACCGCGGACACCTGTAGAAAAATGCAACAACTAGACCGCTGACTCATCTCGCGAGTCAGCGGCCATCTTAAGGTTCTGCTCTTGAATCAGGGATCTCCAACAGAGGTTTAGTGTTGAATGTCTCTCTTTGGCCCGGCAGATTTTAGTCTTCAGGGCACACACAGCATGAATGTGTCCAGTAGCAATGTTGGGAGGCCTGACAGTACCCCCAACAAAGTAGGTCCTTTCACATTTGGCTTCGTTGGAAACCTTTTTTGAAAAGATTTCACCAACCGGGGAGCATGAACATCTGAAGCCACCTCCCAAGATTGTTCCTCCAGACCATAGCCCTTCCAGTCCGCCAAGTAATACAGCTATCCATTCATTATTTTAGAGTCTAACATTTCTTTTACTTCAAATTCTACTCCAGACTCTAATTGGATGGGTTTTGGTGGTGAGTGTTTTCGCAACTCAGGTGATCTCTTTTTTAATAAAGAAACATGGTAAACTGGATGGACTTTCATTATGACAGGCAATTTCAGACGATAGGTTACTTGATTTATCTGTTTTTCAATTGGATAAGGACCTATGTATCTAGGTAGGAACTTCCTATTTCCCTTCAACCTCAGATTTTTTGTACTTAACCATACTTCTTCTCCTTCTTTTAAATTGGGACCTTCTCTCCTGTTTTTATCTGCATAGATTTTATATTTCTTTTTGGCCAGTTCTAAGTTCTGAGAAGCGTCTTGTTGGATCTTTTTTAAATGAGTAACTAATTCTTGGACTGCTGGGACAGTAATGTCTGTGTGTTTAACAGTAGAATTTGGGTGTCAGCCATAATTCAGGTAAAACGGAGTGTAACCTGTTGAGACATTCTTAGCATTATTGTGTGCAAATTCTGCGGCCCACAAATAATCTGACCAGTCTTCACCCTGCTTCAATAGAAATAACCTTAAATACTGCTCTAATTCCTGGTTGACTCTCTTAGTTTGTCCGTCAGTTTCAGGGTGATAACTGGTAGAATATCTAGCCTCTATTCCCAAAACACTCAAAAAGGCCCTCCAAAAATGGGACAGAAACTGAGAACCCCGGTCTAAAATTATAATCTTGGGAATTCCATGCGCCTTGACTACATGAGTGCTGAAAAGATTTGCTAACTGTTTGGAAGTTGGTACCCCTTTTAAGGCCGAAAAGTGTGCCATTTTAGTAAATGCATCCCCCACTACCCATATATTATCATAGCCTTGACTAGAAGGTAAATCAACAACTAAGGCCATAGTGATTGTGTGCCATGGACCAGGAGGGGTGGAAATGGGTTGCAACAGTCCTTTTGGGGCCTGCCATTCTGATTTTCCCTGAGCGCAGATTTTGCATGATTTTACATAGTTTTCAATATCAGTGGTCATGCATGGCCACCAGTAGTGTCTTTTGACTAATTCCTTGGTCATAGCCTCTCCTTTATGACCGGCCAACAGGTTATCATAGCACTCATATAGCACTTGGTTTTGCAATTCTTTGGTTGGCATATAAGATGCTCCTTTGTGGTAAGGTAATTGACGCTTGATTTCTCTGCCCTCTTCTTCTTTTACCCATTCTTGCATGTCTTCCAGACTCATGACTTGAGCAATCTGTTCACCAAAGGTAATAGGTGTAGTAGCACAGACTATCCTAGAATTGGGTATGATATTTAGATTTTCTTCAAAAGATCTTTGATCATCAGTTCCTTTTCTAGATACGGCATCTGCCTTTCCATTTTGTGTGCCCGGATTGTAAGTGATCACAAAATCATATTTAGTAAAATACAATGACCACCGGAGTTGTCTTCGCGTTAAGGTCTTAGCTGATTTCGAAATTTTAAATTTCGATGATCGGTAAAGACTGTTACTTGGTGTCTGGCCCCCATAAGATACTGGCACCACTCCTTGAAAGCGTCTTTAATAGCCAGCAATTCCTTCTCTGTAATCGTGTAGTTCTGTTCAGCCGGCGTTAATTTTCTTGACCTGTAAGCTACTGGGTGTAGTTGACCGGTCTCTTTGTGCCTCTGAGATAGCACACCACCAATCCCCTGGTCAGAGGCATCCGTCTCCACGTAGAATGGTACAGATGGTTCGGCATGCAAAATTACCGGAGCTTAAGTAAAACTTTCTTTCAACAACTTAACAGCCTTTTTAGCTTCCTTTGTCCATCAAACCGAACACCTTTTCTTAACAACTTGGTGAGGGGTAGAATTTTCCTGGAGAACCCCTCAATGAACCTCCTGTAAAAATTTGCAAAACCAATAAAGCTTTGCACCTCTATTACACTGGTGGGGGATTTCCAATCTACCACTGCCTGGATTTTGCGTTCATCCATATTCACTCCGGTTGGAGAAAGGATAAATCCCAATAATTCCACCTTGGAAACGTTAAAAGCACATTTTTCCAGTTTGACAAATGGTCAATTCTCTCTAGGTTTTTGCAAGACTCCTCTCACTTGTTCTTGGTGTTTGTGTGTATCATCGGAGTAAATCAAGATATCATCGATGCAGACAATTGCACACTGATCAATATATTCTCTCAGAAGGTCATTAATAAAGTACTGAAAAGCCGCTGGGGCATTACACAGACCATAGGGCATGACCTGCTACTCGAATAATCCAAATCTCGTCCGGAAAGCAGTTTTCCATTCGTCGCCCTCATTCATCCTCATTAGATGATAGGCTCCCCTCAAGTCTAACTTGATGTATATTTGTGTGCTTTTGACCAATAAAACGGAAATGAGAGGGAGCCGATAACAATTTCTCTTTGTAATCTTCTTTATAACGCGATAATCTATACAAGTTCTTAGGTCACCTTCTTTCTTTGGCACAAAAAACAGAGGCGAAGACACCGGGATTTAGAAGGCTGGATGAAACCGTTTGCCAAATACTTATCCAAGTATTCCTTCAAGTGTTGGTGTTCATTTTCTGTTAACGCGTAGACTCGACTGCAGGGTAGGTTGGCACCAGGCTCCAGATCTATTGTACAGTCATAGTCTCGATGAGGAGGTAGTTGTTCGGCCTCTTTCTCATTGAAAATGTCCTCGAAGTCTTGATATTCCTGAGGTATTTCCTGTGAATTGATAAAGCACACCGACGCCCCCATCATACACAACGAATGAGCCGGATTATTCTCTTGGTTCTTTTCCTTTCTTCCCACACAATTCTCCTTGCAGTAATTTGAATTCATTGCAATTGTTCTGGTACTCCAATCGATTGTGGGTTTGTGTTCGGTCAACCATGGCATCCCTAAGATGAGCTGAAATTGAGGTGCGTCTATCAAATTAAATTGGATGACTTCTTCGTGTCCGCCGTTGGATATCATCTGCAAGGGTTCGGTATGGCTCACAATTGGTCCAGATGAAAGGTTAGTGCCAACCACTGCTCTCACCGGTTCAATTTTAGTTTTTGTGATGGGTCTTAATCCAACCTTTGCTGCGAACTTAAGATCGCAAAAGTTTCCAGTAGCCCCAGAATCCACCATTGCCGACACATCCGTTAGGGTTACTTCCCGAAATGTAATCACCATAGACAGAACCAAATGTGGTGAGGAGGACTGAAGCATATTTGCCAGTTGGTGTTCTGTTGGAGTTGATTCTTGATTCGCATCCACCGGTTCAACTCCTCCTACAGGTGGTGCTGCGAGTTTTCCTTCGGCTTGAACAAAGTCTTAGGTTTCTTTGGACAACTTCTCACAAAATGTCAGTTTGATCCGCAATACATGCATAGATTTCCACCCCTTCTTTTTTCCTTTTCTTCTTTAGTCAGTGGCCCTCTAATGGTTCCTATTTGCATCGGCTCAGAGTTTGATTGTCCCTCCACAGTTCGGTTATAGTCGGATCAGACTATATCGAATCTAGACACAGTTGGCTTAAAATCCTTTCTTTTTTCACCTTTCCTCTCTCCTTGACGGAAATCTATTTCTAATACTAAATCTACTAGTTCAGATATCTCCGTTGGTCGGTTGAGTACCTGTGCCAGTACATCCTTCAGTTTGTCTCATAATCGGCAATAAAAGACTGCTGCTCTTTTGCTTTCTGGCCCATTGGTCTCTACCACCAGCTTATTAAATTGAGCTAAGTAAGCCACTAAGTCCCGGTTGCCTTGTCGTAATTCTAGCAAATCATTGTCCACAGCTTGCAATATTCTTCTCCTGTCAAATATTCGAAGGAATTCTTTCTTAAACTCATCATAGTTCTGCAGGATTGGATCGTCTCTGGAGACTAAGGGCATTGACCATGATGCTGCGTCACCACTTAAATATGACAGTGCAAATGCCACTCTATACTGCGCATATGGGAAAATAGAAGGGCGACACATAAAGTGAAGGGAACATTGTGTGAGGAATATCTGAGCCTTTTGGGGATCCCCACTAAATCGCTCAGGACGAGCCAAACAAATCACCGGAGACAGAGAATGTACAACTTGTGTTGTTAGTCTATTTGAACCTTCAACGGATCCTCCTAAATTTTCTTTCCCTACGCTAAATGGTTGTCCCACTCTTTGAGCCAGCTCTGCTGTTTCTTTTCTGGATTTTACCACTTCCTGTTTAAGGTTCTGGTTTTCCTCTCTAACGCCTATCAGTTCTTTTTGTATGGCCTCTAAAACTGTACCCAAGGTTTATAGGTTTCTACCCTCTGCGATCTTGCCTGGGTGCAGTTAATATACGTGGGCACTTCACTCTGTCAAAGACTAAAAGTGAAATCTTACCACGGCTTGCACAGGAGCAGGTAGCTGCCTTTTTCCTGACTCCACCTCAAGGATACTCAGGGTCAGTCGTAGATAACTTGACCCTCAAGGACCCCAAAGGTCAAAGGGGGAATTGGACAAAACAACAAACAAGAAAAGACTGGAACTATTCTTTCAGCTTCTCTTGTGTTTTCTGTCGAATGACTGAAGCCTTATAGTCATAATGCACCAAGAGAAATACATTAGTTAAATCTCTCCCTTTATTCTATTCTCTAATTTTTCCTTAGCGTTAGCTATCTATCCTTACCTAATATTCCAGAGGAAAGTGCTACCCTTTGTTCTTTATCTTTGTTTCTGTAGGGGACCTTATTTCCTGAGGTTTATTATCTATAAACACATATATGTTAGACTCTAATATTTTCTGATTCTTTCTTTACTATTCTTTGATGCTCTCTCTTCTTCTCTCTACTCTTACCTTCTCTAGGAAATGGTCGCTCCTAACTGAGTATCCTTCTTGTAAGATCTTCTAACATTCTGTAGTTTTTAACCAGTAGCTGTTATTATTAGCTCTAACTTCTTCTTTTCCTTTTCAGGTTTTCTCTTCTACTACTGGAGTCTGAGATGACTAAACTAGGTAAGTATTATCTATAAATTCTTATTTGTTAAGTAATATTGTCTCTTTAAAGCTTTTTTCCTAACATGCACACGTCTTCCTTTATTGCACAGGTTTCACTTATCTGTTTTATTCCTTTCTTTCTTAGACTCTGACAATGTCTCTCGAGTTCCCGTCAGAAAGACTCTCCGTAGGGTGAGGTGCGCCAAGACTCTAAAAGCTCCTTTTCTTCTGCTGCAACTCGAACTCGGTAAATAAAAATTGGGCAAGGAAGGGAAAAAATGGGAGGGGAAGAAGTTCGGCTATTAATACGGACAAATGGAAGAAACGCGACGTAATGGGGCGAGGGAAATAACGGGCGAAGGATCAGGAGTTCAAAAACCACAACCGTCTCTCCAAATACTTCAGGTGAAGTGGCATTAGATTTACAGCACACGCTTCACCTAACCGCGGACACCTGTAGAAAAATGCAACAACTAGACCGCTGGCTCATCTCGCGAGTCAGCGGCCATCTTAAGGTTCCACTCTTGAATCAGGGATCTCGAACAGCGGTTTAGTGTTGAATGTCTCTCTTTGGCCCGGCATATTTTGGTCTTCAGGGCACACACAGAATGAATGTGTCCAGTAGCAACGTTGGGAGGCCTGACAGACACTTTGTGGAACTAGGCAGGGCACGAGGTTGCACAGTAATGGCCCAGGTTGGGTGGTGGTGAAGCAGGCCAGTCCTAGATCATCAAGGCAACGCATGCCGACTGACTGCAAGTCATGTTTGGAGCACCTGGTGAGGGCGCTGTGGCATTACATGTAGAGGCAGTCACTTGGGCTGGCACAGCGTAGAACGTTTGTTATTGGAGTTGCACTGGAAGTGTGTCCCTCGGTGCTGATGTGTCAGAGGTAAAAGTAGGGTACTCACTCAGTAGCAAAGGTAGGTGGAAGCTCTGACCAGCACTGATCATTATCACAAGTACAGTGGCCAGCGTCACGAGTGGTAGAGTGCCATGAAATATTTGATGGACCAGAGATTTCGAAAACAGGGGGCATGCCAAAAATCCCTTTGAGCACACTTAGAGCTTCATCACAGCAAAAAGTTAGCGGGCAGCAAGCCAGCACATCAACGCAGGCCACAGAGTGGCATTCCTTCCTGCAACACAGCACTCAGCAAGCAGCAGGCTAGCAGAGCAAAGTTAAGTACTTAGCAAAAGTGGTAATCCCTCATGACAGCACAGTAGTCCTTCTGGCAATCTCCAAATGTAGAGCTAGCTAAATCTGGTTTACAGGTTCCAAAATTGTCTTTTCAGATGGGGTCAGAGACCAAGTACTTATACCCCAAAGTGCCTTTGATGGGGGGTGTGACTTCAAAGGAACTCTTGAAGTGCACAGGTCCCCTTTGGACCACTCCTGTTTGCCAGCCTAGCAAAGGGGGTAAATCAGCCCTTTGTGTCGAGACAAAACACTACCTATTCAAGTGAAGTATTACATCCTCTCTTCCCTTATGCCCAAGTTTATCTAGCAGTATGCAGATGCCGTTGAGTATCCCATTACTGTCAAGAGGAAATGCACAAATATAGCTGTCGCCCAGCCCAGCCATGTATTGGAGACACAAAGCAGTAAGAAGAGAAGAGAAATATCCACTTTCTAAAAGAGGCATTTCTAAAATAGTAAAGATAAATCCAACATCATAAGTGCGTAAGATTTATCAATACCATTCCAAACATATGAAATATCAAAAAGCTACTCCTCTATGATCAGGAATTACAGCTCAAAAGATTATCGAGGAATTCCCAATGCTACCCTATGAGAGGGGTAGGCCTCACAGTAGTAACAATTAAATAGGCTGTTTGTCACTACCAGGACATGTGAACCATAAAGGTACATGGCCTACCTTTTACTTAGATAGCACCCTGCCCCTACGGGTGCCTTTCGTGTAATAAAAGGGGAGTTTTAAGGCCTGACAAGTAATATTAAATGCAAGTCAAAGTGGCAGTAAACTGTACACACAGGTACTGTAGCGGCATGCCTGAGACAGGTTTGAAAGGCTACTTATATGGGTTGCACAATCAGTGCTGTAGGTCCACTAGTAGCATTTACAGTACAGCCCTAGGTGTATGGTACTTTACATGGGACTTATAAGTAAATCAATTATGCCAAACAAGTGTAAATGAATTATGCCATGTTTAGAGCAGAGAGCATACTTACATTAGCACAGGTCAGCAGTGGTAATGTGCACAGAGCAGCAATGGTAAAGTGGTCAGTGTCCTAAATCCAACAAAAACTTGGTCAGAAAAATAGCAGGAGGTAGGCAAAAAGTGTAGACTAACACTGCAAAAAGGGCCATTTCCAACACTATCCCACAGTACCCTTCTCCATCTAAAACCAATGTGGTAACTTTGGCACTTAGATCCAATCACCTCCGCCTGTTGCTCCCCCCCAGGTTCCAACACCACAGGAAAGGAGACAGAGCGTTCGCGGTGGTCACAGCTAAGCTCTGGAATGGACTACCCCTTAGTCTCCGTCTTAATACTCAGAACCTCTGTTCAGGCGTAGGTTAAAGACCTGGCTGTTCTCTACTCTCTAGCCTGGTTTTCTGGTGCTTGCGGTTTCTGCTGTCTGCAGCGCCAGGACACCCCCGCTGGGGGTAGCTGTGTGCTTAACAAATATCTACAATAATAAATATCTATAATAATAAAACCTTTATTCTCTTGTGCAAATATCCCTGCCCACATCCCCAGAAGTATGGCTAGTATAATGGACAAACCCTCCCCTATGGTCTGTCTAAACCAGTTCTGGGGCAGCCCCTCTCCCACTAGGATGGGTGCCCAGTTGGCTATCAGGACAAGGAAGGGGCAAACCTAGGTTTGAGTTACATCTGCTGTGACAGGGTAGGCAGCGTTTGAGCTGTAATCAAGTTCCTGGGTACCGCCTAGATGGTCACCCTGGCTGTGGGAAAAACATCTACCCCATACCCAAACTGTTTGTTCACTCTCTGGGAGTGTTGCTGTCAGGAACTGACTGTGCGCCTACAATGACCCGCATACTACAAGCCCCAGAAGGCTTTCTGGCCGTGCAGACTATATGTCACGTGACGCGGAAGAGCGTCGTACGTGATTCTGGTATCCTTGCCTGTTTGGGGACTCGAGACGCTTGCTTCCACGTCTGTTTTTCCTTCGAGTTCATTGCAGGTTTCCCGGCTGGGAACCTCCGTCCTTCTATTTCATCGGAGCCCGAGGATTCTGGCCCCTGTTGCTGTTCGGCTTGAGCAGTATCTGAAGGACCGTGCTTCCGTTAGCAGCTGCGGCGGGAGGCGGAACTTTCCTTCTTCCTCGGAGCCTGAGGCTTTAGGTTCCTCAGTATCCTGTTCGGCTGAGCAGGAGTGCTGTTTTTTCGTTTCTCCTGCTTGCGGATGCGGCAGGAAGTGGAAACGTTCAGAGTCTGCCTGACTTGTTTCTCTAGTGTCCTGGTCATTCTCCCTGCTCGGCTGAGCAGAGCCCTTTCCTTTCTCCTCGCTTGCGGCTGCGGCAAGGACTACCAAGCTTCTTCTTGAGCCCAGTGGGGCTGGATTGCAGGACATTTGACAGGTTCTTGTTGCCGGCTGAGTCCTGGGGAGTACCAAGGTCTGGTAAGCGATCTCACCTGTTTGGAGTACATCCTGTAACTTTGTTTATTTGACTTCCTTAACTTTGTGTTCACTGCCTGCACGTGGAAACCTGCTTGTCACGAGACATTTCAAGGAGCTACTTATCACTTTGTTTTTACCAGATACTCTTTTCCTTTCTGGTTAGAAGGAGTCCGTTTTTGTTTCCTACATCTTTGTTCAGGATCCTGTTTCTCCTTGATCAAGTAGTATTGAGCTGGGTTTATTTTCTGTTCTATCAAAGATTGGGGGGCTGTGAGTTTTCGGTACATATGAGAACTGCCGGTGTGATAGTTATGCTACAGTGGTCTGAAGACGCCTATAACCTTTTGTGTTTGTCTCATAGGATGTCGCTTCAGGCATTGAACCAGACACCTTTGTATTGAATTACATGAAGGGTCTACCTCCTAAGCTGAACCAGAAAGGTGTGTGTTGTTCCTAGCGAGACTGATTGAGAGTAGTTAGGTTTCTAGGGTATGTCTAATATTGTTCTTTCTCGTTTCAGGTGTCCCTTCCACTGCAGCCCCCTCCCTTCCTTCCCTCACTTGATTACCTCTATACTCTGTGTGTTAACCACTTCAGAGTGTGGGGAAGTCAGAAGGTGGACCCCTTTAAGCATCACTCGATTCTGGAGGAGTTTGGACGGACCGTGACAGTTGCACCATGGATTCCTCCCATTTAAGATGCCTGGATTTTACATTTTTTGATCATCTGATTTTGGACTTAATTCTGTGGGTGAGTCTCACTACATTTATCTTACCCACTGTAATCATACGGTAAACAGACTGCAGGTGTTTAATGCCAGGGCCTGCCTTTAAAGATAAGGCCACTGTGACGCGCTAGGGTAAGGGCTTCTTGACTGGTTACACATGAATGTGTGTGAAAACGCATGTGCAGGCTGCCCGCATTAAAGGACTGTTGTGTGCAGCGCTGTAACTGCACACAGGTAGCCTGGCGCTGATGGGACTCTGCAGCGTTAGCTATTGAGCTGAGATAGGCCTCATAATATGAGTGGGCACTCATAGGTAAAGTCAGAATGGTTAGAAGTATGTCAATAATTAGAAGAGGTGAGTTGACAAGTCACACATGTTGTAAAAACTGCCCTCACCTACAGAAATGTGTGGCATGCTTCATCATAGGGCCACTGCAACACCTCCGCACAAGCCAACGACAGAGGTGGAGTAATAGGGAGGGGGAGACGAGACAAACATCTAGAAAACTATATATATATGGATCAATGGAAAAGTGCAGAAAAAACAATGTTAAAACTAACTCAGGGATCTCCTAACTTCCCTTTATTGGTGGATTTCCTGGTTAGATAAAAAACTGTCAACATGTTACAGACGGATAATGCATTGTCCCCAGCTTTCATCAGGACTAAAGAGTAGATCCCTAAAAAACTCTCCCTACCTTATGGAGTAGAGCGTTGTCACAGCCTCTGTAAATGTTCAGGTCATGAAGGTTTCATAACTCACTCAAAGAGAATATCCGAGTTTACTTGATACTCATGTTTGAACTGGAGGGGGAGTGAAGGTGGCTCCCTGTAGTCACACATTTGCCATGGTGAACTCGTCATGGACATTTCATCCCTCCCGACGCCGCGTAGGTACCGTGTCATCTCACCTCTTCTAAATAGCGATATACTTCTAACTGCCCCATTTCTCGGTGTGTATAGAGTCTTGTTACAGGGGGTGGAAGTGGGGCATTTCCTCCTAACCCTCATCTACTGTGTGTTAACTGCTTTCATGCTGCCTGAAAGCAGCCCCAGGATTGGTTACTGCAGCTTCCTGGTCCCGCCTTGTTAGGACCTGCTTGCCTGTCTGGACCCAAGCGAAACGGACGTTGCGCCAGGATCCAAGGTAAGTGGATTTTTTTTATTTGGTAATAACTTATTTTGCTTCCCTCCCGCCCTACTGGCCTCCTTGCATGCCAACCACCTCTGCTTGCAGCAAAAAGTGGCCAAAACACAAAGGGGCATATTATCAAGGGGGTTTATCTCCGCTTTTTTGGCTTTAAAAGCCAAGAAAGCGGAGATAAAATTATCTCCCTATTACCTAGCTGTCGCTAACACCAGTTAGCGACAGCTAGTAGGAGATAGCGACCATCTTGGGCCCCACTTTGCATGTCAGTGATATTTATCACTAATGGCATGCAAAGTGGGCGTGCCAAGATGTTAGCGACTGAAAACAGTCGCTAACATCGCTATCTCCTATTACCAACTTTTGGAGATATTCGCCCTAAGCGCGAATATCTCCAAAAGCTAACACCTGCCCTGAGCAGTTCTTAGCCATGTTATCCAATGGGAGGTGGATAACATGGCTAAGAGCATTAGCTTGGTAATGAATGAATATCGCTGACTTTTCAGCGATATTCATGAATTGCGGCGATTTTTATCGCATTTACGATAAACCTTGGTAATACCAAGGTTTATTTGCGGTAAAAATCGCCGCAGCTCGGCGGTAAATTTTTGTCTCTAACCAAGCAATAGCGATAATTATCGCTATTGCTTGGTAATATGCCCCAAAGTGCTGCACTACAGAGCTGAGAAGATGGATTTTGAAAGGGAGGTCGTTCTGATAATCTCTATGTGATTTTGGCCTACTATCAATTTAACAACTAAGCTGTGAAGTTTGACTGAAGGCGTGTAACAGTTTAACACCTATAATTAATGCAAAATAAAGCACTGAGGGGCATATTATCAAAGGGGTTTATTTCCGCTTTTTTGGCTTTAAAAGCAAAGAAAGCGGAGATAAAATTATCTCCCTATTACCTAGCTGTCGCTAACACCAGTTAGCGACAGCTAGTAGGAGATAGCGACCATCTTGGGCCCCACGTTGCATGTCAGTGATATTTATCACTAATGATATGCAAAGTGGGCGTGCCAAGATATTAGAGACTGAAAACAGTCGCTAACATCGCTATCTCCTATTACCAACTTTTGGAGATATTCGCGCTAAGCGCGAATATCTCCAAAAGCTAACACCTGCCCTGAGCAGTTCTTAGCCATGTTATCCAATGGGAGGTGGATAACATGGCTAAGAGCATTAGCTCGGTAATGCATGAATATCGCGGACTTTTCAGCGATATTCATGCATTGCGGCGATTTTTATCGCATTTGCGATAAACCTTGGTAATACCAAGGTTTATTTGCGGTAAAAATCGCCGCAGCTCGGCGGTAAATTTTTGTCTCTAACCAAGCAATAGCGATAATTATCGCTATTGCTTGGTAATATGCCACAACGTTCTAAATATAAAACATTTATGTCCTTACCGGTGCATTTGTGCAGCTACAGTTTATATGTAACAGTCTCAATCATGATATTTGCTTGTGCATGAGTATTCAGACAGTACTGACCATTCTACTGCTTTTCAGGCTTCAGAAAATGCCAAATGAATGTTCTTTCAGGCAGCAAATGTGACTATGGACGCTTAATAAGTGTTCACGAACATTAGCTGATTCTTCTCTCAGTATGCAATATGTGGCAAAATATTCATACTGTGTAGAAATGGTGCCCAAAAAAATATTCCAGTTATTTCTAATAACATTAATGAAAAGCAGAATGCTTTCATTTGTTGCTATAAAATACAGTGTTATAACTGCTCTGGGAACCCCTGCTACCATTTAATTCACTGTGAGATACTTCATTTATTTCACTGTGAGACACTTCAAAACGGTAACTATATGTACAGGTCAATAGACACCTTACCTATAGACACAGAAAGGTAGCCACAACAGGTTGCAGCAGATCTTTTCAATTCAACCAGGCTCGAGGAGAGTACTGAAAGCAATTCAAGTCCCTCCCGCACATTGAGTCAAAACACACGTTTCCAAGGCAACACATTGCTGATGGCACTGAAAACCATACAGACCACCCCAGGTTCATACAACAATATCTTTATTACATCAAATATTCCTAAAGAGCATGGCAGGGTTCATTTCCTAAGAGCAAGAAGGACGGCCCTGCTTCTAAAACTTTGCACCCAGCTCCCTATGAATCCCGGATGTAATATCACAGTAAAAGATTAATTCATTTATCAAAGATACCCGTTCACTGCCTCATCTCAAGGTACTCCAGTAGTAGCCTGAGGTGTGAATGGGTTAAACTATGCACTGAAAGTATGGTGTTTATAACTTATTATGTTTTTCTTTTTCAATTAAACCTTGTTTGGCATTCAGGTTTTTATTGAATTATGCCTTATGTTCATCTTTTGTCACCCATATCTGTTGTGCTGGTGTGATATTGTTTGATACTATTTTAAGGAAAAACAAAGACAATGTTGGGTACATTAATAAAGCTAACTCAGCTTTACATCTTCCAAAATTATTACGTTTTATATGTGTTCTAACACGCTGAGGCACCATCAAATCAACTGATTTCATTAGTTTTAATAATAAAGGACAAATGTTGGATCATATCATTTTTCTTTTGCAGCATGTCAAAATAAACAGGTACTTCTTCAGAAGCATCATGTTGCCTGCTTAATTTGTGTTGTGCATATTTCAGTGCTGATTTGACTTTGGATTAGAGGTGCGAAGAGTCCCACTCAAGTCATGCTGCCCTGTCAGTAATTATTGCCCTTTGTTAACTGTGCCTTCTGCTCCCAAGTATGGTAATGTGGATTTGTCGTGACTAATGTATTCATATTGTTAAGGTTCTCTGTAGACTCATGGGGTTTTTGAATTACTTGAACAAGTGATACATAGATATAAAGTTGATCTTCCTATTTTTGGCCGTTGCTCATAATCAGCAATATTATGCAAAAGCCTATTACTGAATCCTATAACGCGCACAACCCGTGCAATAATTTTGGGCCGCGAAGATCCAAATAAGCAGGCCCCCGAAAGACCATCCTCTCTTATACTTTGTTTAGAGGCCACATACCTTTCCTGGTGCTCAAGATCCTCTAATAAGTCCATGTCAATCAAGATCAACTAGTTTTGTCTAAAGACACAAACAGCTATGTTCCTTGTCATTATGCAGTTTTTCTCGGAGCGGGGGGGGGGGGTAAATCTTAATATATAGAATCAAGGCAAATGTTCTCCTTCAGGTCATCCTGATATACTACTTTTCCTATTAATGTATTTTTCTTCAGTTTGTCAAGAAGTGTGATAAATGGTTGCATATGCATCACTAGCAGCTTAGGCACCTTACAAAATATGCAGATGGCCCAAACACAGGGTTAAAGTGTGAAATACGACTAGCTTACAGTAGCCTGGTTGACATTAGTTAGATCTGAAACAGGCATAGCATCCCATAAAAGGGCTATCCCCCCCACCCCAAAAGAAAGAGAATGAGACTAAAATTCCCAAGAGAATCATCATCTTCTAAGTGAAAAAACTTTGTAAGGCCATCTGCATTGGCATGGTCAGTACCAGGTCTGTAATCCGCTGTAAAGTCCATCCCCTGTAGGGAAATGGACCTCCTCAACAGTCTGGGGTTTTCACCTTTCATTTCCATCAGCCATCGGAGAAGACTCAGGTCAGTTTGAACAAGGAAGTGATAGTCAAACAAGTATGGCTTCAACTTCTTCAGGGGCCAAACCACAGCAGAGGATTCCCTCTCAATGGCATTACAGTGCTGCTCTGTGGGGAGTAACCTCCTGTTAATGAAAGCAACCGGTTGGTCGTGGCCATTATCACTGGTTGGGTATAGGACAGCTCCTATCCCATATTTAGAGGCATCTTTCTGCACTATGAATGGCTTTGAATAATCTGGAGCTTTTAGATTGGGTGCCAAGCACATTGTTTCCTTCCTAGTGTCAAAAGCCTTTTGACAGCTCACTGTCCAGTTTATTTTCTTTGGCATTTTTTTAGAGGTCAGATATGTGAGTGAGGCCACAATGGACCCATGGCCCTTTACAAACCTCCTGTAATACCCAGTCAAGCCAAGGATTGCCCAGATTTGAGTCCGGGTTACTGGACCTGTCCTTCCGAGTCCACCAATCATCCCTCTCATAGTTTTGTTGAATCTCTGAACAAATCCATTTATATGTGGGTGATAGGGAGTGTTACATTTGTATGCCACCCAACATTGAATCCACACGGCTTCCAGGTATCCAGAAGAATTTACTACCTCTGTCTGACACCACCTCCTTAGATAAATCCACTCTAGTAAATATACTAATGAGGGCTCTGGCAACTGTGAGAGCAGTGACAGTCCTTAGGAGAATAGCTTCAAAGTACCTGGTGGGATGATCCACTACCACCAGTATAAATCTGTTCCTGATACTGTTGTGGGGTCTAGCGGGCCAACAACATCAACCCCTACCCTTTCAAAGGTTGTATGACATTATATTGAATTCCGTTGCAATGCATACCAATACAAAACACGCGTTACAACGTGAATGCCATTACCATGTTTAACCTGTACCACAAATATGCATTTACCACGCATACCTTTAAAACAAATGTCTTTGTAAAAGTATGCATGTTAAAGGCATATTCATGATAAAGGTTTTTCCTGACCCCTGCTCCCAAGTATGCTCCCATTCGCCCCGTCCTTTTTTGTTTTGAAGGACCCCTCCCCTGTACCCCTGTGTGACGCTCCTTGCACCAAACCCTTCTAACGAATAGCCCTCCCCTTCCCTGAACCCTAAAAACAACCCCTGCACGATTCCTTTTACCCCCCCCAACCCCCAACCCCTGTACCTTCTTCAAACTACCCCGCCCCTGGGCCCTAGCAGTGAAATGCTGCCCCCAGCCACCAACTCGTCTAAAAACTATCCTCTCTTGCCCTGAGCCCTAAAAGAAGACCTATTAACAAATACCCTCCCCTTCCCTGAACCCTAAAAATGGACCCTTGCATGACTCCCTTACCCTCCCTTTCTGCCCTTCCTAAAACTACCACACACCTGTGCCCAAGAAGCGGATCCCTACCTCCCGCCTCTCCAGTCCCCATCCTGTTTAAAAACGACCCCTCCCCTGCCCTAAATACAGTAAAACATAAATGCATTAAATACATTTAAACACATTAATTTAAAATCCACCTTAACTCTCCATGACGTCATCTCTCCAGCTCTTTTGAGACGCGATGCACATCATACAGAGGAAACGGAGGGTTTGTTTCCTCTAACAACACCAATAGACCACCCTTACCACACACATACCTTTTCCCCACATAGCTTTACAATGTAAAGTCATGTGTGGTAAAGGCTGTGCATGGTAACGGTGCATGTGTTGTAACACATGCATGGTTAAATATATGTGGGGAAACAGCTGCGTTATAACAGCTGTTTCCCTTTCAAAGGGAACCCCAACCACTGGAAGTGGAATTAAGAGGGGCTTTGGGAGGTCATCCACTTTGCCAATGACTTGGCAGGTGGCACAGACGTTACAAAACTCCTTCGCCTTCTGGGACAAAGCTGGCCAGTCAAAGTGGATAACTAGCCTAGTCCAAATTTTGGCCTGGCCAAGATGCCCAGCTGAGGGATGTCGTGAGCCAAAGTGAGCAAGGACTCTCTACGGGAAACATCCTAAACAACGAAGTTTTAATTACTACTTACCTGAACAACGAAGTGCAAACAACGACAAATGCTGAACAACGAAGGCATGAACAACGACTCTTCTAAACAACGATTCCCGGACTAGAAATGCACTCTTCAATCTTGGAAACGCAATTCACTCTTCTACGCCCTATTCTGCGACAGCATTCTTCCCCAGAAGATGACCATGTGTGGCTCCTTCTCCGTGCGTGCGGGGCTGGCAAAGTCACCTGGTTTAATCAGTCAAGCTGGCACGTGTCACATCTTTTTAGAGCGCAGGTTTGAAGCGTGCGAGGAGACACTCTCCAATCATGAGAAGTGAAACTTGCCAGAACGCAAATTCGGGTTTCATGTTTCTCTTTAGGCACGTGAAGTCATCAACACACCTAACCCTCCTCACTGATTGTGCCTTTCACCAGCTGCAACCTATGCCAGGGCATGTGCAAATGAGCAGGCGAAGGAGGCCTTTTTTATTGATCCACGGAAATGGGACCCGTCTCACTCTCAAGGAAATATGGCAGTATTTCCAGTTAGTGTTTCATGTGCTGCTAGTCTGTTCAAAATTCAGCAGCAACGTACTGTGCCTGGCAGGAGGGCAGAGCAACCGGGCGAAGCATTTTAGCCTCTCTTATATTCGTGAGTGCTGTTGACACGAAGAAATGCACAGCATAGTTCTAGCACTGTAGCAGGGCTACTTAGATTATTCAGTATTTTTGATCAAAAAAAGCAAAAGATCATCAAATTCCAGTTTATTACGGACAACTGTGAGTGAGGCTTCTGCAGTAAGCCCTGTTACCAGATCTCTCTCGCAGAAGGGAAGGAAGGGCGGTGAGGTATATTCGAGGAGGAGAAAGTAGAATTTAGCACCAGCTTAGCCTCAGGTGTGTGTGGGTAATCGTGTTTATTTTTAGGGTGGGTGTAATTAGTTTTTAAGGAGTGGAGCGATCAGGGTAGTAGATGTAAAGCATTTGTTTAAAACACGCATTTCTTTACCACGAAAAAACGTGATAAAGGAATGCCTGGAAAAAAGTTGTGGTTTAGACGAGGTCGTGGTTGCGACCTCGTTGTTAGGGAAGTCGTGGTTGTGGAGCTTGTTGTTAGAACATACAACCGTCATTCCTCCCAATAACTTCAATGGGAGCCACTGGCATCTCCCTTTTCCTGATCAGTAGCTTGCTGTCTCAGGCTGTTAAGAGTGGGACAGGTCCTCTGTCCCTGGCACAGCTCTTCCAAAGGGGGTCCACTTGAACCCAGGAGCTCTCTTGTGTAGGGTCCAAGTTCCTGGGTTTCGGTTCCCTCTGGGGTTGACAGGTCTTCACCCTGAGGAAAGGGTACCTGCGCTTGTGGCTGATTTGAATCTAGTTCGCCAGTCTTCCTGCATTTTCAGTTCAGACGTCTTTATTTCGAAATATTTCATCATAAAAGACAATCATAAAAGTTAGCTCAAACATCATTCCGTAACCATTAAAAACACTCTGGCAAGACAAATCATCGAGTAAAAATTATATTACAACAATATAAAATGTATACTATTAAAGACATACTAAAATATGTTTATAAAAACAGATTGGAGAAAATAATCAACTATCTGTAAGGTGCTTGGCTCTAATAATCCACGGCCAACCCAAGAACTTTGCAACTGCAATGACCACTAATTCTGTTGTGTTGGTCCTCATTATCCGCAGCGCCTCCAGCCCCACCCATGTTCTCAAATTTTTACAAATAGGTTTTAGCCATTTGTTCCGGGGTGCTGAATAGGCTGGGCAAGCAAAAAAGAAATGGCCTAGTGACTCTTTTTGCTCCTCACACCAGGGGCAAAACACATTTGTCTGTCCATGCCATTTACTGGTGAATGATCTCAACGGAAGCAACCCGACCCTAAACTGGTGAAAAAGCTTCCTTTCACCACTGTTGGTGATGGTATCCCAGTAAGCCTCTAGAGAAGGGTCAAGTTTGTGCTCTAAGAACCTACCAGACAGGCAGGTGTTGTCTGTCTGTGCTATGAGTTGGTGTGTTACTGTGGACCAATATAGAGCTTTGAATTCCTTTTCCGAGGGAAGACATTATTATTCGGAGCCTTCCAGAGATGGCTTAGGCCCATATTTTCCAGCAGCATTCTTACTTTTTAGAACCAGATAATATTGCCTGATCCCACCACAGATCGGACCTCCAAGATTTCATTAGCAAAAAGTGCCAGTTCCGGGGTTGTCCACACTCTTCTCCACAAGGCAACAGCTCTGAAACGTGCTACATCATCAATAGGGTGACAACCCAGGTCAAGTAGCAGTGGCTTCAAGGGGCTAGACTGGGGAAGGCCAACAAGATTACGAAGGAATTTATTTAGAACTCTGACTAATGGTGACAGGTCCGAAAAAAATGATAAGTCCGCGCCGTACAAGATCGCTGAACTTATTTTAGCATTGTACATTTTTAAAGCAGGACCTATCCTTTTGGTCAGTGAAGTTCTCTGTTCCTTAATTAAGCACCCTGTTAGCTGAGCAAGCTTCAGAGAGAGTATGTCAAGTTGGGGTTTCCTGCTAAGCCTGTTTTCCAATACAACCCCTAGGTAAGTCATGACTTTAACCTGCTCTAACACACTGCCATTCAAACTAACGTGGCCCAACTGCGATCTATTTTTAGATAAGACCATACATTTAGTCTTTGTTACATTGACCTGTAGATCAATATCTTGGCAGAATACCTCAAACCTGTTTAGGGCGGACTGGAGACCCTTCTGCGTTTTAGATAGAATAAGGGTGTCATCCGCGAAGATAAGTAGCGGGAACTTATTGCCGCCTAGCCCAGGGGCATCTGTAGGGAATGCTGCAAAGTACTGCACTACCCTGTTAATGAACAACAGAAACAGGGTCGGTGCAAGTACGCACCCTTGACGTACACCCTGGGAAAACGGAAATCTCTCTGTAACCTGCCCCTGTTTGCCCCATCTGACCTGCGCAAAGTTTGCTTTGTGTAGTCTGATTACTATTTCAAGGAGTTCTAGGGGCATCCCCAGCGTTCCCAGTGCATCCCATAGCTTAGCTCTTGGAACTAAGTCAAAGGCAGACTTTAGGTCTACAAACGCTGCATAGAAAGTTCCACCACCCAGAATAACAACCTTCCAATAAATTAAAATAAATCTAAACACCTGATCAATCGTGCTTACACAGGATCTAAAACCAGCTTGTAAGGGGGACAAGACATTCTCTAGGTCCATCCAAATCTGGATCTTTGCGAGCACCATCCTAGCTATAATTTTCTGAATGGCATCTATTAAACTGATGGGGCGATAATTCCCCGGAGCAGAACGATCCCCCTTTTTAAATATAGGCAGGATCTCAGCTCCTAGCCAAGAATCCGGGATTTGTGCAACCTTCGCAATAGCATTGGCAAGAAAGGTAATGTAAGGCACCCAATTAATTAAGTCAAATTTAAATAGATCTGCTGGGATGCAGTCCATACCTGGTGCTTTTCCTCCTTGTACCATCCTCAGTGGGTTCTCTACATCTTTCCCAACAAACACTATGGAGTGGTTCGTGGTCAGTACTTGTGGGCAAAGTGCAGAGGAGACGGGGACTGTCACAGGTTCTAGTCCCCTAAACTGAGACTCAAAATATTCGACCCAAACTGCGGCACACACATGGTTATCCGGGACTTGGGATTCCACTGCGCTTCCCCATTTAACTATCTGCCAGAACTTTGTCTGGTCTCTCGACCTACTGGCCACTAGTAGATCCTGCCAGTGCTGATCATCCCAGTCCATTTTGGCCTGTTTTTGGATTTTCCTGTATGTAATCCTTGCTGCCCAAATGTCCTTGGTATTCCGTGATTTAATGGCTTTCACCAGAGAGCCATAAGCAGAGCGGCATGATTTAGTGTACCAATGATTGCCTGGTTTAAGAGGTGGTAGTTTACTGGGTTTGGCACTTTTTGAGAAATTGGATTTCAATACCCCAAAAAGCTGCTCATGGAGAGCACTAGTTTTAGCAATCTGGTTTTCTTGTTCAGCCAGAGCCTGTAAGGCACACAAAGTGGTAGAAACCTCCTGAGAGATCTTGTCTAAAATTAGGGGGTCATCGACTACCCTTTCCCACCGGACCCTACGCCTATCATTGGAATGAAAGGCTCCTGCTGTTACTATCTCGGTGGCTCTGACAGTCTCCAGACCGCCCGAAGTTTTTAAGCTAAGTAAGAGCGGGTTATGGTCGCTCTCAGGGCGGGCAGATATTATCATGTCCTCGAGAAGGGACCAGTACTCAACCTTTATTAGAATATAATCGATTCTGCTTGAATTGGTACCATTTTCAAAGGTTACCCGACTGGATTTATCAGACCTGGATCGACCATTAACAGCTCTCAAACCCCGCTTGAGGCAAAAGCCCAGCCACTGTATGGCCGCTTCTGTCCACTTCTTTATCGGGATTAGGTCGAGGCAAGGGATATTCCACTGTGCATCTTCCTCTGCTAAAATATCTTCCCCCACAAGAAGTAAGGGTTCAAATGTACAATTGAAATCCCCTGCCACAATCAGGAGGCAATCCATCCCGACAGAGTTGAGAATGAGGTCCAGCTCTTTAGTAATTCCCGAGGTCCGCCTGCAGGCTGGCCTCTAACATATATATTATTAATGATGATCTCTATCTCATTCGGCCGCGACAGTCTTATAACAAGAATTTCAGGGTTAAGCACCATTACTTCAGTGGACCTGTAGCTAAGCGACTGCTTCACCCAGATGGTCAGGCCACCTGACGATCTACCTCTTTTGCCTCTAATAGCAGGCTTAAAAAAAGTTTAAATACCCCAGGCGATGGATAGGATCAGGGGCGCAACTTTCTTGGAAAATCAGGATATCATGGTCCTCCACAAAATCTATCCACTCTGCTATTGAGGTTGTACTCCTCAGGCCTGCAATGTTCCACGAGACAATTTTTAACAGGTTGTCCCGAATAGCATGCTGGATCTGACCAGGCTTCAACGGATTTACCCCTATTGGTCTCCTTCCTTCAATAGGGGCCCCTCTTGCTGAGGAGTCTGGGCACGACCTCACCGAACCTTGTTCGACCGCCTCACCCCCCCAACCTTCCTCGCTAATATCTCTCCGTCATGCACTGGGGGCATCCTGGGTGAAGGGCAGAGGCCTAGACCACTACCAACACTATCACCATCCACCACTGCATGACCCTCAAGGTGATCCACATCCCTATTCAGTTGGCATGCTGTATCTTCCCTTCCCATTGGCTGGACCACCATAAAGCCTCTGTAGTTGTTCTCAAGTCAATCCACTCCCTCTAGACCAATAAGTGGGTCAAATCGATTTGTCAGGGGCATATGATACTCAGCCCTGTCAAACGGTTTTACACCAAAAGAGCTAATATTACAAATAAAGGAGGTGGGATTGGTTGGTCCATGGTAAGCATAAGCATAAAAGTAATTTAGGCCCAGGGTTTGAACATCTCCCACTCTGCCGAACTTAGGATCATAGCAAATGTACTCTACCACTCTTGGATCTCTAAAGTTGACAATTACGCAGTCACCCTCTATATCCTTCTCTCTACGACCCAACCACCTCACCCTTCTAACATTTAATATCTCTGCATTTGAGGAAAGTGGAAGTGGTCTGTTCCGGTTGAGCCAGTGGGTGACTTTGTTTTTCAACTCCCTATGTGATTCAATTTTATCAGCTCTAATCCCCGGAACTCCCGCCAGAATAACCGTGTACAGTACTGACTCTGGGGGGAGATTGATACAAGGCAGCCACTGTATAGTACCCTCACTTCCCTGTGGAGTTGTCCCACTAGGCGGTCTCTTCCCTACCTGCACAGAGGATGCAGGCTGGCTACTTGCCACCTTGCCAACTCCCGTACACTTTTCCCCAGATAAATCCATCTCTACGGGGCGCGTCTCAGCATGAGGTGGGGGGTTTTTTGGTTGTTGGCCCTGTCATTGTGGACTTGTTGGGCAGCCTCAATACTACTTCTAAGCCCTGGGGGACAAAATGGGTGGGCTTTTGTAGAACGGCACCGGGAACCTCGAGAGGGAGTACAATACTGATAAGGTGCACCCGCCTATCAAAAGAATTTTGGTCTCATACCGAGACATCTCGGAGACACACAACAACTCCTCCCGGGTTTTGACTCACACCAAACTAAACAAGATCCCCCAACCACGCAGACAGCGTGCTACTTACCCTGATCCTACTTACACGAATTCGGTCCTGACACGGACTTGCCTCTCTAAACTGATATTTGTTGTCATACTTTCCTGATTAAGCCCTGAAGATTCGCAGTATGTTCCCTGCGATGAAACACGTGTTGGCATTAACAAAGGAACAATAAACCAATGATTTAACACCAAGGACAGAACATTTCTCTTTCTTTTCGGAACTTTTGTACCTGAACCTGGAGTAACTGATTCTCACAAATACGACTCCTAAAGTGTGGATTGATATTTACTGAAGTTATTTTGCTACATATGTTATTTCTTTAATGTTTCATATACTTGTATAGCGCAGGGGCATTGCTGTGTGTACGCGTCTCAGCATGAGGTGGGGGGTTTTTTGGTTGTTGGCCCTGTCATTGTGGACTTGTTGGGCAGCCTCAATACTACTTCTAAGCCCTGGGGGACAAAATGGGTGGGCTTTGGCACTTGGACCCTCCATGCCTTTCGCTATCCTTTCCAACGCGCTAGAGTTAACTAGTACTAACTTTTCGAGTTGCTCTAGTTTTGATTTAATCAATTTAATTCTCTCCAAAAGAGGTAGTTTCAGTGATTTTAAATAATTTTTCCACTTTATCGAATAGCCCGTCATTTGCACTACTTAGGGTAGGCAGTTGATTTGGATGGGGGATAGCTGTAATCGGACTAGAGGACTGAGCAGTATGTTGTGGTGCTGGGTTTAAGATGTTTTTTTAAAAATATTTTTGCCGCACCACCCTTCTGAGGACCACCCCCTCTTTTCCTTTTGCCTACTGAATGAATTGCCATTGGTTTTTTGCCGGCTGGTATCGCCTGATTTTGGATTTTAGTTGAGGCACTATTAGGCACAGGGGAATTCGAGTCCCTACTTTGCGACCCACTAGAGACAGAGCAACCTGTGGATATATTTATTGAAGTATCAACCACAGAAGTATCAAGCCCAACCAGCGATAGGATGGATCTCGGACTCAGGGTGACTAGGGGGACAGTTGTTCCTGGTTGTTCTGGGGTAGTAACAGACCCAATGGTACCTAGAGATGAACGCTTCCCCGTTAAGAGATCCAAGGACAAGCGTTTCTCCGTTAGGGCTACTTCTTTTTCCAATACCACTGCAACCCTTGTAATGAATTGATCTATGGTACCTGTAACCGGCCCCCCCAGGGTGGAAAGTGTAACTTTTCGACCCTTCCCAGAGCGAGATGCCATTAGAGATGATGGGTAAAGGTCTCAGGCACTGGAAATAACAATCAATATAGACAGAATGTTTAGATGGATTCGGGCTGGGATGATCTGCAGTGCAACAACAATAGGTATAACATTAGAAGGAGTACTCTACACAAACCCGGACTTAGGGGGAGGCCCAGCCCGGCCTCGATCGTCCTCGGACGGGCTCAGATGTTTGTGCAATATAATTACATAGTTCCAGGTGTATGTTGGGTATATACAAACAGGCCTGAGAAAGAGGTTGTGGGTCCAGTCTTGATGCAAAAATGTAGGCCCTCGACCATGCCCATATTCAATAATGCTGAGGATGCTGTCTCCCAGGAGTCCTTGAAGATGATCCCTACCCCCTCCTCTTTTTGTCTACCTCCCTATTTGCGCAACATATTTTCAACCCAGAAGGCATAGCTAATGCCACAGCTGCAAGGGTATTATCCTTCAGCCATGTTTCCGTTAAAAACAGGACCTCAAACTCATTTCCTGCCAATAACAGCCACAGATCCCCTGCATGCGTTGATAAGGATCTACAATTTATTAGGCATGCCCTAATCTGATCAATCGATTCACTCTCCTCCCTTTTAACATCCCTTAAGCCCGGGACTCCTAGCGCCCAGTTGCAATTGGTGCATAAGCTGGGAGGTGTATCTGTCAACAGGTCACAGCTGTGAGGCTTGGGGCAGGTAGTAACATTAAGGGCCAAGAGATCCCCTCTAGACCATTGGGTTAACTTGTTTTGCTGCAACCGGGCAGCATGGCTAGCGCTGGTCGTGATCCGGCCGCAATGGTGTCCTTAGAATGGGGAGGGTTACTGGCCAAAAGAAGGTTGTGGTATCCTCTACAATTCCTGTAGCCTGTCTGCTAGCAAATGATCTAGAGTCCTCAGCATGGGCTGCAGTCAAAAGAAAGACCCACGCAGCTATTCTAGTTAATCCTTAATGGGTCTGTGTGAAAACAGAGCACAACCCAAGACCTAGGGTGAAAAAGAAGAGTTGGAGCATTGGATAATGGCCCAAGCTTCTAAGAGAAAATGCAGGGGTGCCGCTCGTAGCCGTTTGTGGTGCAGTGACTTTTTCTACATAACCTGCCTTCTTTGGTCCCTGTGCTGAGGATATCGTGAACTGCTTGCCGATTTGGGCTGAACTTGCTGTGAAACTTTTTGCAGACACCCGGGCGGGACTGCGAGGACCAGCAGGTTTAGCTGCAATCATCCGCCGCAGCTGGGCCCTCTTCCCACCCCCACCTCCCGGCAGTATTTCACGGCTCTTCCCCCTTTCTGGGGGAGCCGCTCACAGCCGTTTGTGGGGCAGTGACTTTTTCTACATAACCTGCCTTCTTTGGTCCCTGTGCTGAGGATATAGTGAACTGCTTGCCGATTTGGGCTGAACTTGCTGTGAAACTTTTGGCAGACACCCGGGCGGGACTGCGAGGACCAGCAGGCTTAGCTGCTATCATCGGTCGCAGCTGGGCCCTCTTCCCGCCCCCATCTCCCTCTACTTTAGATCATCCCAGCCCGAATCCATCTAAACATCCCTCTTTTCCTCTAATTTTACTGCATTATGGGATTTTAATCTGCATTTAAACGATTCCACTAGTGTTCAGGCAATGCAGATGGTCCCCTTCGCTGGAAGGCGCGAATTTGCCCCTACTTGTCAAATTCCCTATCCATAAAGCAGGGCATACTTTTGACCTGATATTTCCTACTATCTCGTCCATGAAAACAGAAGTGCTAAACCAGGTGGTTTGGTCGGACCATTTTCTTATTGCTTTCTCTTTTAACCTGGCAAAACCAGACTTGCCTGAGAGAGCCAGATACTTTGTAAAGAGAAACTGGAAGAAGGTGACAGCTGAATGCTTAAGCCCAATTTTGTTAGAAAGCCATCCATCTTTATCTCTAGACCCTACTGTAGATACTCTGGTCCTACATAATTGGATTGCCGCTGCAGTAGAATATACGGCACCAGCCAGAATGACAAAATCCATGAGAAAAATGCCTTCAGCCCCATGGTTCTCCGCGTCGCTTAGGACTATGAAAAGCAAGTGCAAGCGCTTGGAACGACAGTGGAGGGTGGATTATGATGCTTCTGCCAAAGTGACAAATAAGAAATCCAAATTCATGAGGCAAGGAGAGATCAAATTGCCTACTGTATTATTAATTCCGATAGACCTGGCAAAGCTATTTTCCAAGTGGTCAACTCCTTCCTCAAACCCCGCAAGCTGGTAATCGACATCCAGCCCGCTCTGGCACTTTGTGACAGAATCTCAGTTTTTTTCGATGATAAAATCAGCAAGGTCTATAATTGCTTTTCTGCTACATCTGCTATGATTAAATCTGATGTGGTAGCTGGGAAAACACCCATGCCTCTCCTCTCTGAATTCACTCCTATCTCGCAGAAGGAAGCATTGGCTGTGATCTAGGGCTGCAAGTCTGGCTCGCTGGAAGACCTGTGCAATCCCAAACTGTGGAAAGAGTTGGCAAATTCCACTAGCGGTGTGCTGTCCAAAATTTGGAGCACTTCCCTTTCCTCTGGTACCTTCCCTCATCTATCGAAGCACGCCACTCTACTTCCCCTTAAAAAGAAACCCAATGTGGATTCAGGGGAACTGAACAATTACAGACCTACTTCTCTGTTGCCAGTAGTGCAGCGGCAAGTGGCCAAATTCATTGAGAGCCACAATATCCTGCACAGTATCCAATCTAGTTTCTGAGCTGGGTTCAGCACAGAGACAGTGCTATTAGAGGTAGCAGATTCAATTAGAATGGCATTGGATTCAGGGGCATCAGCCATGCTGGTGCTCCTGGATCTCTCAGTAGCATTCTATACTGTTGACCACTCTATACTGACTCAATGTCTCCTGGACAGCACAGTTAATGGCACAGCCCTGGCCTGGCTGAAGTCTTTCCTCCACTTGTGCACTCAAAGGGTGGCCCTACAACTGCATCGGTCCACCCACAAGCATTTATGGTGCTGGGTGCCACAGGGGTCGGCCCTAAGCCCGCTGCTGTTCAACATATATCTGGCCCCTCTATTTACTTTGATAGCCAACTGGGGAGTGAAGGCGATTTCTTACGCCGACGACACCCAGCTGGTTTTCCCGTTCAAGGATCAGTCTGAAAATTTTTTAAAGTTCTTTAAAGGCTATCTAAAAGATATTGCAGGCTGAATGAACAACAACAAACTTAAATTGAATGCCGATAAACTGAAGTGGTGTTCTTTGGCAAAACCCAGCCTCCGTCCGCAGGCCTGTGGTGGCCTGAGGAAATGGCAAGCAGATTTATCCTTCTCTGCCCAAATTCAGCAGGTTACAGCCACCTGCGTCAGTAGCTTGAGAAACCTGCGTAAATTTATACACCTGCTGCTTGAGAGTTGTCGCCAGATCGTAGTCCATGCCACAGTAACTGCCCGCCTGGACTACGCGAATGACCTCTATATATGCTTAGGCCTACCTTGTTAGGAAACTCCAAATGGTCCAAAATGCAGCTGCGAGATTAATCAAATGTGTTCCTTTTCAGCAATACATCTCTCCGCATATTAGAGAACTACATTGGGTTCCTGTAGCCATCACGTGCTCTGAGGATCCAGCTCCTTGAAATTATTTTGCACTCCACGATTGAAGAAAACCCGGCTGGTTGGCAGATCTTTTATGTTTGGGGCATCCGAATTATGGAATTCCCTCCCTAATTCCTTGCATCAGATCTCTTCTGAAACACAATTTAGGAAGGCAATTAAAACTTGTCTTTTTAACCTGGTTTAATCCTATGTGTCTTGATCATTGCCTGTCTCCCATGTGTCACTTATCGCTCTAGCACCGGGACACTTCTTTGGAGGTAGCTGTTCACACTCAATAAATGACTGTATTATTATTATTATTATTATTATTATTATTATTATTATTATTATTATTATTATTATTGCTATGTGATGGATATTAGTTTGGCTGTCAGCATTGATGACTATGAATTTCTCACCAGTCAATACTGTTCTGAGGATATCCGTCTTTCAGTCACCATGACAGTTGCACATGTATAGCGTTTCAACTCTGATCCCATTTATATGAGGCTTTTGTCTGTATTTGTACACATGGGCCAGACAGCCAGGGCAGCTACCTCCAACCTACCCTCTGAGACTAAGTTGCTTCAGTGAGCTCTCTGATATGGTCAGGGTTTACCTTGGATCCCATCTTGAGACATACCACATTTATTACCGGTGTACTAGGGGGATTATTTTTATTTGGACAACTTAGGTCACCAGTTCAGTGCCCATTGCCTCTGCATTCAGGGCACCAAGCCTTCTTGGGATCCCAGTTCTTACTCTGGTACCCACCCTTAGATTGAGTATTGGCCCGGGCCCACCCTCCTGTGCATGTTTTTGGGGGTCTTGAGAAGACTTTATTTTTATGTTTTGACTAGTCACGATCTTTCCCTTGGGGGGCATAGCAAACCCTTTCTTTTGGTCACCCCCACCATGAGCTGCCTTGGTTACCCTTGTCTTGACCCAGTTAGCTGCCTTCTTCCCCAACTATTGAGAAGAAAGTGGACCTAGGTCTACCAGGTGCTGATGCAATTTATTAGGAACACAATTACCCAACAGATGCTCTTTCAGATTAAGATTATAAAGCCCATCATATCCTTGCACGTTTTTATCTTTCAGCCAGCCACCTAGTGAAAAGTCTGCAAAATCTACCCAGGTCTGACTATGGGCTTTTCGAGTCTCCCTGAACCTGATCCTATATTTCTCAAAGGTGAGTCCAAAGCCCTCACTCAGGGTAACCTTCAAGAGGTCATAAGACTCAGCATCTGCCTCATTCAGTGTCGGGAGCCTAAACCTACACTTCCCTGAGAACAGCTCCCATAGAAGAGACCCCCAATACATTTGGTTGGGTTGCCTCATTTTACAAGCTCTCTCAACACTGGAGTGTGAATAGTACATTTTACCCCTCCGGAGTCCAATGCTTTCCCTACTATACCACAGACTGAAGTTGGAATAGTAAATTATACCCCTTGGGTGTCCAACACTTTCGCTACTTTTGCACACAGTGTTTACTATATTTTTATTATTGTTTAAATATATGTAATAACATTATTAGTTTATTATGTACATTGTATATAGATAGATAGACAAATATATATATATATATATATATATATATATATATATATATATATATATATATATATATATATATATATATATATATATATATATATATATATATATATATATATTTATCTATAAGTATTTGTTCTCAGTAGTTACCCAGAAACCCTGATAGGGAGTATTACATATGGGGAAATATTGAGAGCAAAGAGAAACTGTAGTACAGAGGACGATTTTTTGATAGAACCGGAAAATATGATGAGGAGATTCATGGAGCGAGGCTACCCCTTGTGGGTTCTGAAGAGAGCTAAAGACAAAGCTAATGGAATCACAAGATTAGAAACACTGCATGAGAAACAAAAAAAACATTGACAAAGAAGCCACACCTAGGGTCATTCTGACCTACTATTTAGAATCTAAGAAGATCACAAAAATAGTGACACGTAACTGGAATATTCTGACAAGCAAGGGTGCCTCTGATATTGGTCTGGCTGTTGCTTTGGAGTTGAAAGCTGAGGTGTTCCATGATAAGGGTGCCGTTGTCAGCGGTGGTGGTGTAGTGAATGGTTTCCATGAAGATGATGGCAGTTCCACCTCTGTGCTTGTTGTTGCGATGTTCGGTGCAGAGGTGGGGTTGAGCCAGGACTCGTGATGAAAAATACATCGGGTTGAAGTAGGTGATGGTGTCCCAAATCTCGGTAGCGAGCTTGTCAAGAGGTCATGCATTGAGCAGTAGGCAGTGGAGATGCCCATAGGTGGTTGTGGTAGGCGTGATGGTGGTCACGGCGCGTACAGTTGCTCTGGTGTTGCAGTACAACTGGTAATGCTCATATGTGAAAGGTTCAACCGTGTATCAGGGAGAGTTCTTGTTGCACAGGCCTGGGTCTAGGGCTTTGAGCTCGTCAGTGGCATATCTTCAGGTGGTGGGAGTGCCAGGGTTCCTGGCACTGGCTGTGGTCCAAGGGTGGACAGGTGCACACGGGCTTGCCCTTGCTGCAACGCCAGTGCCCACTGCATGCGTCTGATCCAGCGACTCACCAGAAACTGGTACTCCAATACCATATACTCACCTGGGCCTATAAACACACTCACACAGCCTGGCAATAACCGCTGGAGTCAAAGTTTATGATTTTCTCCCATTACAAGATTAGTCACCTTTTGTTCTCAACTTATCTTCACTGATCAAAACGTTCTTTCCTCTGGTCAATCGACCATTAGTTGAACTAGTTGATGATGACATGACATAAAGTAATCTTCTACATTTATAAAATGACCACAGACTCTAGAAATATTTTACATCTTTATCTAAATTAATTTCTTGTGAACCACTTAAAAAGTACAGTACAGTCTCTGTCTCTCATAGGAAGATTCAATTAATTAATCATCAAACACATACTTTATACCTTGCAATGACTTATGCACAGAAAGGAGAGAATAGAGAGAGAAGAACATCTGCATATACACAGAAATATTATTTGCCCAGGATGGTGTGAAAATTCAACCCCCTGGCCAAGGAGCTGGGAAAGTTCCTCCGGGAAAGATCAGGCGACAAAGGCTTCAAGACAGGAATCAGGACAGGATAGATGACCTCTCTAACACCGACGCTTGCATAGCACCCCTCTCTGACGTTTCTTCTAAGTAAATTAATTTAGGATAGATGGTTCTGCATTCGATTCTTCATCAGCATCTCTCTTCGACAGCATCCCGAGCTCTGCAGCATTCAGCAAATCTCTGTCTAACTAACTAACTAAGTCTACCTCAATTATACTCTTCGATATTCATGTACCACCCATTGATGTTTCAAAATTGTAAAAATACTAACTCTGGACAGGCAAGGAGGGAAGATCATCACACCATGCTTATTTTTTATCTTAGTCTATCAGTCTATTGTTCATAAATCCAACCCGTTAACTTTTAATCAACATTTTTATTCCCACCCGTATTCCCATCCTATTAAAAACAAATGTTAACATTTTAATGCATGTCCATTCATTCAGGAGTCTTCGATGCTAGTTCCCAGGGTATGTATCTTTTGTGTCCTTGGATAGCGTGCAAGAGTCTCGCCACTCTTCCGGCTGAATTTCACTAGGCATGCGCAAAGGTCAGGTGGTAAAATGACTCTGGACTCTCACGAAAGGCCCAAAATACGCACTAATAAAAGATTCAAAAAGATAAATGTTACTTTTAAAAATAAATGGTTTCACTGTATTCCACCTTTTTCTACTCTAATCCCATTACATTTATTAATGCTTTCCCCGCATTAGCATTAGTAAAATAGCTTGTGTTAGTTTCAACAAAGCAGATGCTAAGCATGTGAGCTTCCAAGTCGCCATCTTAATAGTGTCTGCTCATGCACGAGAAATTCCCTCCAAGCGCCAGCTCGTCATACTGCGTAGGTACAGCTGATGCATGCGCAATAAAGATTTCCCATCTGCAGCCATTTTAGAATTACGCTCGAGTTACTTATTAGTAAACACGTAGGCAAGCTTCTCTATCTTTTATGTTCAATGTGGTGCGTATTATTTTTACACAATACATAATTAATACACTATTAGCAGTTTAATGAGAGAATTGCTTCCGAGCAAGTCTCTTTCTTACGAGTCCTTCCTCCATCAATCCCCTCTCTGATGGCAATTTTGAGCCATTACAAAAATCACCCATCTTAATCAGATGCCAACTTTAACATCTCTCCTTTTTCTTTCCCTTTTTCATTCTTCAAATCTTTCATTCTTTCATATAATTTTCCCTTCATTTTTTCTAACTGTATCTCTTCATATTTTCTTTTCTTTCCCTTTACATTTACTTCATATTTCCTTCCTCTACGTTTGTTTCTGCAACATTTACACTATATCATTATCGTTAAAACTAATATTGTTATACCAACTAATGGAAAGACTATTTGGCCTATTATTCCTTTCCCAAGATTAGCAAACCAAGTCCATATTGAAGAAATACTCTTTGTTAGTCTCTCCCATACATTGTCAACCTCCAGTGGTTTCAATTTTTCTTGACGTTTTGTAATATTCCTAATATATCTTCTAATTTCTTTACTTTTATCAGGTATGTAAGTGCAACAATGTTGCACTTTCAACATTTTGCATACTCTTTTCTTCTTTTGCTAATAGTATATTAAGTGCAAGTCGATTTTGCAAAACCACATACCTAATTGCAAGCATTTCTGTATTAATCATCAAGAAACCTCCAGCAGTATCGATCGAAAGACGATCAACTACTGTTGACAATTGACAGATTCTATGTGAATTTAGAACGACTCCCACTGAAGGTATCAATTCACTAAATATATCACCTATTATTTCTGAAAAACTAGCTTTCTTTCTTCGTGTTAGTACATTGGTATTTTCATTGCTTCCAGTGATTCTCTTTACATGATATATCCCCAGAAAGACCATTCCGAAGTAACACTCCACAAACTCCAGGAAATACTGGATCTGTTCCCCATTTTAGTCCCCAACCTCCCAAAATCAGGAAGTTATGTTCACATTCACTGGAACCAATAAATACATTGTTATAATCTGTCTTTAATCTCTGGAAGCAGGTTTTCCCTGTCTTTACAAAGTCTAGGGACATCGCAGCATGAGCTTTGCCAGCTGCATAACTTCCCTCTTTCTCAACCCATGGTTGCATATGCGTTTTCTGCTCAGCAGCTTTTCTTTGGAAATCCTGTCTCCTTTCTTCAATTACATTCAAAAACACTTTCTCTTCTTCACGTAATGAACATGTTATGTTATTCTTATGTGCTTTCGCTATATTTAATAACTTCATTGTTAAGAAAAATTCACCTATAAACTATGCGTCTAGAATACTAAGCACTGGATTCATATTCTTACGAATAGGAATTTCTGAAAATACTACATCTAGATTTGAATATTAGTATTGAAGTTTTCCTGCTCTATAAAATAAACAACAATATGCTACATGAAATACCATATGTTAAAGGCTAATGATGGTATGTGACGCCTTCTGCTACCGTAGCTGGTAATTTCATACAAACGTAATAATCACTAATCTTCATTGTCTCTACGTACTGAAACAACAAATTTGTAAATACATTTAAAGATGTGTCATTATCTGTTACTGTATGATGTAAATCTAACTGATCTGTTGCTTCTAATTAGACTCTATCTCCTTTCATAGTAGTTGTATTTTCATTAGTGCCTGTGCCATTCTTCTTGTCTGTTACCATGAGATAAGGAACTGCTATTGTTAGAAATAGCCACACTAGAATCCCTAATAGAATACTACATATGCAAGCCCTACAGCACTTCTTTATATAACTTTGTTTTGGTCTTTCATTAACCCTGTCTTTAGCCATTTTGTCCTAAGAAGATTTCTCTTCTTTTCTTTAGTTATGAATCAGAATCTTTAGTACTTCAAAGAGGCCTCACTTCCCCTTCATCAATCTGTTCTGCATTTACTTCTCCATATGTCTCCTCATTTAAATCTAGATTCTCAAATTCTTGTTGTATCACATAGATCCATTCAGAACCCTTTAACTTATTGTTTAAGACTTTCAGTCTTGGACTTCTCCGAATGTTTTTAGCAATTGACTGTTCAGACTGAGTTTGACTGGTAACATCATACACTTGTTCTGGGTTTTCATTTACTTTTCTCAAATGATATTTTAGCCTTTTGACTCCACCTGGCCAATTATCCCCTTTTCTGACCCTTTTAACTTGCACTGCACTTTCACCTTCTTTGTCTTTCTCAAGAGCTCTTTTATTCTCGTTATGTTGTGGCACAATCTGATTTTTCTTTTTCTCAGAATCACTCTCTATCTGTCCTTGATCAGGTCTTGTGATTGTGGCTTCTCCTGCCTGAACTTGTTCTACTTCCTCTAACTGTTCCTGTTCGGGTATTCTTTCAGACTGTTCTTCTTCCGCCCGCACTTGTTCTTCTCCTAACTGGTCATGTTCAGGTCTTACTACAATTGGTTCTTCTGCTGCCTGAATGTGTTCTTCTATACCTATCTGTCCCTGCTCAGGTCTTTCGATTGATTTGTTTACCTGAGTATGTTCTTCTGTCAGGTCCTGCTCAGGGTCTACAGTAACTTTGTTAACTTTTTCCTGAGTGTGTTCTTCTACACCTATCTGATCCTCACTAGTTTCTTGCCTTTCTAATCTTGTTCTACTTCTTCTTTTAATAACCACCTCAGGTATGTCGACTACTGGTATATAGTCCTCCTGACTTGTGCTCGGTTACTCTTTGTCAGCCCTTTCAGAATATGTTACTCTAGATTCTTTGACTGTACAACCTTCAGCAGCCTCAACTGTTCTAGTCAGTTGTGGTCTCTTTTCAGCAGGGGCTGGCACCCTTTTCGTGTAGCTGGCATGGATGGCTCCAATTGGGGAAACCTGCACACTTTACTGCTGCAGTAGTGACCAGTATGACTTGTATTGTATTGTATTGTATTGAAGATTTAAATAGCATATAAAACTGTCACCCTACGGGTATCCTGGCGCTGTGACTTACCAAGTTGTCATTAGGCAAGACAGATATGCTAATTTGGGGAACTCATATTCCTCATCCCTAGGGAAGAGCCATGTCTTTAGGTTATTTTTCTGAATAGTAGTAGTGATTTAGTTTGTCTGAGGTGCAGGGGGAGGTCATTCCAGAGTCGTGGGGCTGCTATACCAAATGCTCTGCCACCCAGCCTGGTCTTCTTAAATCTAGCATTGGTTACCAGGCTTGCACTGGAAGAGCGAAGGTTTCTGCCAGGATAGTACCAGGTGAGTTTCTCCTGCATGGACATTAGACCCTGACCATGGATTGCTCTGAACACAATGTAGAGAGATTTGAAGTGACTTCTCCCCTTGATAGGCAGCCAATGGAGGTCCTTTAGTGCTGCCATCATTAATAACCTGTGCTGCCTACTTAATGCCAGTTTGGCTGCTATAGACTGGATCCTCTGCAACTTTAATAGCACTGATTGTGGTGCTCCCAAGTACAAAGAGTTGCAGTAGTCCAGTCTGCTTAAAATTATACTCCTCACTACTAAGGGTCTGGTAGCACAAGGCAGTAGTCGGAGAATCTGGAGTAATGCTCGTAACAATGAAAAGCAGATATTGACTGTTTTATTGGCTTGTGACTCAATTTGAAGATTGTCATCTATTAAGACCCCCAGATTACGCACCGTACTGACTGGGACCAGTGGTACGTCTGATGGGGTGTATCTGAACTCAAATGGCAGAGGCCGCCTCACTTTGGCCGTAGCACAGTATACAACCTCTGTTTTTACGCCATTGAATTGTAGGGAGTTTGTCCTGAGCCAGTTGGAGGTCTGATACATACACTCCTGAAATGTCTACATGGATACTTCTTGATTTCCTTCCATGGAGAACACCAGTTGTGTGTCATCTGCGTAATTGACTAGATCTATTCCAAAGGATTACATGATGGGGATCAGAGGGCACAAATAGATGTTGAATAGGATAGGGCTTATTGCAGAGCCCTGTGACACCCCGTGTCTTTGGGGATGTGAACGGTGAAATGGTCACTTCCTGTTGTCTGCCCGCCAAATATGATTGCAGCCCATTCCGTGCCCGTCCTCTCACTCCTATATTTTCTAGTCTTTCATGAGGGAAACAACCTTTACAACGCAACTTTTACAACCCACTACCATTACAACAAAACTTTTACAACGCAACATCCATTACAATGCATGCCATTACAATGCAACGCAAGACACTACAACGCATACCACTACAACGCATACCACTACAACGCATGTCATTACAACGCATGTCATTACAACGCATACCATTACAACGCATACCATCACAACGCATAGTACCCTTACACTATCCAGCACTTACCCTACTGTTGCACGCCCTGGAGTTAGAATAGTAATTTTTACCCCTTCACTATCCAACACTTACCCTACTGTTGCACCCCCCTGGAGTTAGAATAGTAATTTTTACCCCTACACTATCCAATACTTATCATACATGCAATGTAATGGTAGGCGTTGTAATGGTATGCGTTGTAAAGGTAGTATGCGTTGTAATGGAATCCGTTGTAAAGGTCGTTTTTGAAAATTCGTTGTAATGGCATGCGTTGTAATGGAATGCGTTGTAATGGATGTTGCATTGTAAAAAATGTGTTGTAAAGGTATGTGTTGTAAAAGTATGCGTTGTAACGTCATACATCCCTTTCAAGCAATATCTTGTGATTCACTGTGTCGAATGCAGCCGACATATCTAGTAAGACTTATACAGATGTCAGAGCGCATTCTCAGGTTGTCCAGCACAGGCATCAGTTCCATGCCCTGGTCGAAACCCATATTGGTCCTGATCTAGCAAGTGGTTTTCTTCTAGATATGAGGACAGACGTTTACTAACTGCCCTCTCCAGGATTTTTACTGGATATGGTAAAAGAGATATTGGTCTAAGGCTCATAGGGCTTGTGGGGTCCAGAGACGGTTTCTTGAGCAGCAGAGTCACCACTGCCTGTTTCCAAACTTCCGGAACAATTCCTTTTCCAATAACTGACAGGAAATCTGTTGCAGCCAGGGAAATAGTTCTGACTGAAACTCTTTCCATGTCCCATGTGGAAGAGGATCTAGAGGAGAGCCTGAGGATACACTTCGGGCAAGAATGTTAAATGTATCCTCAGTAAGAGCTTGAAAGCATTCTAAGGCAGGTGACTGACGGCTATCGGATGCCTCAGTCTGTTGCTCTACTGTTAGAGTCTGAGATGGTTCCTTTTCCTTATTCAGATAACTGTTGCTGTTGGTATTTAAGCCCCCAACAATCTTATTAATCGTATCATCAAAATGGGCAGCGATATCATCGCAGAGTTTCTGCGTCGAGTCCACCTTGTTGCTCTTACATGCTGGATTGGATAGATCCTTCATAATGTTAAAGAGCATTTTTATGCTATTAGGTGCCTGCAGGATAGTTTTTGCATAGGACTCAGCTTTGGACCTAGAGATGGGTTCCTTATATGTAGCCTGCAGCAGTTTTGGCTCTTTTTTTATCTGATTCCGCATATGACCTTCTCCATTTCCTCTCAGCCTGTTTGCGTTTTTTCCATATCATTTGTAACACATCGCTGTACCAAGGGGCTGAAGGTTTCTTCTGTTCTTCAGACTTTTTGCTGGAATAATCTGATCTAAGGTACATATTATGTAGTCACAGTAGATTTGATCATTTTTTTCCACAGAATTAGTAGAGACAAAGGAATTCTGTTCAGGGAATGCTGCGGTCATCCCACCTGGGAGCTAGACATGAATTTCTGGTGTGCTTCTTCACTACCACCCAGTCTCCAGGATTCAAATCATGCACCTGAGCTGGCTGCCTGGCAACTGCGTCTTCTCCAACCTGGTAAGAGACAGAACACACTAGGTAAGCCAATCCTTTGCAATAATCCAATACCAGATAATCAGTTATATTCAGTAATGTATGTTCTGGTGTATATGCTTGCCTCATTGCCCTTCCCATAAGAATTTCATGGGGACTCAATCCTGTGTTTCTGTCAGGAATACTTCTGAGTCCCATCAATACAAGAGGCAATGCATCTGGCCAACTCAATGATGTGGATACACACACCTTTGCCAGCCTTGACTTGATTGTTCCATTCAGTTGCTCTACCACTCCAGAAGCCTCTGGGCGGTATGCACAGTGCAGTTTCTGTTCAATTGTGAATGCTTCACAGATTAATCAAATTATTTTGTTATTAAAATGAGGTCCTCTATCTGATTCAAAAGTTACTGTAAAACCAAAACGTGGAATTAACTCTCTCAACAACAATTTGGCAACTGTTATGCTGTCATTTCTCCTAGTGGGGTATGCCTCCACCCATCATGAAAACAAACACACTGTGACAAGGATGTTCTTCATTCCCCTGCATGATGGTAACTCTATATGAATACAAGCTGTTTTCATATGAATGGTCCTTCTGCCTTTCCGATTTTTAGCCAACTGACCACTGTTTTCCTGCCTGGTTTATTTTTTGGCATACCAAACATCTCTGGGAAAGACTCTCAGCAACTACCCTGAACCTTGGGTTATTCCAATCTTGTTTAAACAGTCTGATCATAGCATCCCTGCCTACATGAGTGTCTCCATGATACATTCTTGCCATCTGAGAGAGCAAGCAGTCTGGAATGACTGGTCTTCCATCTGGGTACATCCACACATCTTCTTCTGCCCTTCTTTTACAACCTGATTTTATCCAATTTTCCTTTTCACTCACTTCTACCTCATCCAGCAACTGTCTCATCTCATCCCATGTTTCGAAAGCTGAGAATAGCATAAGTTGGCAGCTGATTCCACTAGTTTCAGTTGTCTTGTTTAATGACATATTATTTCTGGCACAATATTGAGCAACCTGGTCAGCCTATCGATTACCAGCCGCTACATAGTCATCTCCTGACTGGTGAGCAGCACACTTGACCACTGCTATTTCCTTTGGCAATTGTATTGCTTCCAATAGTTCTTTCATAAATTTCCCATTTCGAATAGGGGATCCTGAGGAAGTCAGAAATCCCCTCCGCATCCAAAGCTGGCCAAAGTCATGCACAACCTCGTAACTATATTGACTATCAGTAAATATGGTCACTTTCCAATTTTTCCCAAATTTGCATGCTTTTATTAAAGCTATCAATTCAGCTACTTATGCAGACTCGACTCCCGGTAAACAGGAAGCTTCAATGATCCCAGATATTTTGCAAACAGCATAAGCTGCACTTAGCCCTCAACTTTCAAGTCTAAAGCAAGAGCCATTGACAAATAGTTCATGGTCTGGCTCTTTCAGAGGCTCTTCCTGTATGTCAGGGTGGGGCTTAGTACACCTTTCATTTACATCTAAGCAATCATGATCTACTTCATCTTTCACTTCTTCACAACGTGAGTCTGGCACTAAAGTTGCAGGGTTCACCATAGTACACCTGATTAGTGTCCCGTTTTCTGCTCCTAAAATTATTCTTTCATACTTAGTCATCCGACTAGGAGTAAGATGCTGTGTTTGAGTTCTTGTTAACAGAATCTCAACTGAATGTGGAACATAAACTTTCACTGGATGTCCCATCACAATTTACTCACTTTGCTCTAGGCTCATACAGGTAGCAGCTACTCCTTTCAGGCAGACAGGTAATGCTGAAGCCACATGATCCAAAGTAGCAGAAAAATATGTGACTGGACATCGGCTTAATCCATGTCTTTCGGTTAAGACTGAAAGCGCACAACCTTCTATTTCACAACAGAACAGTGGAAATTATTTTGAATAATCAGGCATACCTAAAGCAGGGGCCTCACTTAGACAATTTAGTAATTTTACCAATGCTTCCACACTTTCATCATCTCAAACTATTGGATTCTTCACTCTTTTCCGTGTCCTCTGAATCAATGGTTTAGCTAGTAAGGAAAAACCTACAATCCATTGTTGACAATACCCCACCACTCCGAGAAACATTCTGATTTCACTTTGTGTCCTCCTTCAGCCAAATGATTCAGCAATGCAATGGAATCAGTAACACAGTCTTCTCTGGATTTCGATACCACAAGTAAGTCATTGATATATTGCACTAAAACGTAATCTCTGGGCATAACTATCTTCTCTAAACACTTTTTCAGTATTTGATAAAAAATTTAGGAACTTTTTGTGTACCCTTGAGGAACTCGGTTCCATGCCAACATTCGATTTTCAAATTTAAGCGAAAAAAGTTACTGGCTGTCTGGATGTAAGGGAATTGAGAAGAAAGCTTGGCACAAATCAATTACGGTAAACCAGCCTGCGTTCCAAGGAATCTGAGAAAGAATCACTGCTGGATTTGGCACCACGGGACAACAAGGCACTACAATTTTATTAACTTTCCTCAAATCCTGCACTATCCTGTACTTTTCACTAGGCTTTCTGAGTCCTATTATAGGCGAATTACAAGGACTATTCATTATTTATTTTAAAATACTCTGTTTAATCATACGGTTAATTTCTGAAGCCACTCCTGCTTTTCCTTCTGGACTCATTTTGTATTGTCTAGTGTTGGGGTAGACTGCACCTTCTTTCACTGTCACTTTCATTGGGTCTACGTTTGCCATTAGCCCTATATCTTTTCCCGTGAAATCCCATACTTCTGGATTCACTGTTGTTTTCAGCTCTTCTCGTAAGTCATCTTTAGTCATCAAAGAATACATTTCATCTATTTCTGTGCCTTGTTTTGCTAACATAATCTTATATACAATATATTCATCAGGGGTTTGAGGAGCAACATCATCTGCTGTACAATAAATTGTGTAAGTCATTTTTCACAGTAAATCTCTTCCCAATAAATTCAATGGACCAGAATCGCAGAATACGAATCTATGCATGTCTTTAAAATGTCCAATATGCACCTCCATAGGTTCTGTAATTGGGGTTCTAATCTGCTGATTCGAAACTCCGACTACTTGGATTGCTTCTCCCGAAAGGGGTAGGTTTGGATATCTGCTGTTCTCACAGTAGAATGGGTAGCACCAGTATCCAACAGAAAAGTGATATCATTGCCTCCCACTTTCCCATCAACAAATGGACCTGACTGATCCACCGGCAAGGGTGCACCAAGTATGCACTCCTCTTCCTCTCCCCTCAGGCACCATCATTGCTCATCTTCACTTTCATTGTTATTCAGTAAAAGGTATTGTGAAATCACAGAATTCTTCTTACTACTTCCTCCTTGAAATCCAGCGTCCGCACTGTACTTTGGCAAATTCACAAAATTTGGCATAGGGGTAGGTGGCACCTGACACTGCTGATCAACAACCTGCTGCGGATGATTCATAAGCACCTCATTCTGCGTCTGTGTATTTAAATTTTGGGTTGGCCCATTATTATTATTCTGAATATTCTTACACTCGTTTTTCCAATGTCCAAGCTTTCTGCAACCATGACATGGAAACTTCTTCTTTGTATACTCTCTAATCAGCTCAGTCCTCCTCATGGTTTACCACCATTCACCACATGATCACTCTGACTGTTCTTTTATCTGTCCATGTGCCTGACTATTTAATTTAATCTCCTGTTGTTCTGCCAATTTCACTTTGTGCCCACATAATTTTCGCTTTTAACTTTTAATGGCTTGGCTCAATATCGTCCCCACAATATTTTGCATATTTTAGAATGTCATCAATGGGATTTCCCTGCCAACACAACATGTGCTGTTGAATCATTGAACTAATTTCTGGCTTCAAAAAGTACACAAGATTGGCAGGAGGCAAGATGGCGATCGCAGCAGCGATTGTGTGAGCGGGCTTGGCACTCCTCGGTGCTAGCCCTCCCTGTTCTACCTTCCGATGATAATGAATGCAGCGGAAATCTGAGTGCTGAAACTTCTGGGCATGCTGTGGTTATTTAGGTATCTGCTTCCTGAGGGGCTTCCTCAGTTTTTGCGCGTTATCTATCAAGAGCGCCGGGGACTGTTCGGGCGCTGGTGGAGCGTAGGTGCGTTCAGCATCGGGCCGCGCGAGGCTCCGCCCCGGCTCAGGCGGTACAGCTGGAGCAAGCTGTGGATGTACTGGAAATCCAGGACTGGAGCACTCACATCCATAGAGTAATGGCTCCCAAGAACGCAACAAAAGGCTCCAAGACTCAGGCAGCAGCTTCTGCGGTTTAGACCTCCCTCCCCTCCAGGTAACAGACAGGGTAACATTGTCAGTACTCAACAGGAGCAGGGAAACCCCAATTCTTCTCCTGTGGCATTGTGGAGCAAAGATACTATCTTCGGGAAGGCAGTTAAAGTCCTGGGAATATTTCAAAAGGCTCAGGGAAAAGGTAAGAGCCCCAACACTGCTTTGTCAAGGGCCTTAAGCCAGGAAATTCCACTGATGTGCCTACTGTGAAGCAAAAGTCCCCAGTACCTTTAACACACCAAAGGGCAATGTTTACTGGGGAAGCCAGTTCCTTTCCGGGTGCTGCGCATAGCAACACATCCACGGAATTAGATACACCTCGAAATGAAATATCCCCTGTTGAGTGCAATATTGCGCAATCTCAAAAATCTGAGCCTACTACATCTGTACTACCATCTATAGATTTGGGTAGCGCCGATTTACCTGTAGCACTACAAGACATTGGTCCTAGTATGGTGAATGGGGACAAAGAGTTGATAAAAGATATGGACTCTGGGGATTCTGGTGACAAATTCTATTCAATGTTAGAGCCATCTAACTCTTCCGAAAATGAGAGTATCGGAGGAGATTGGGCAGACGAGAGAAGTGAGGTTAGCTTAGGTTCACAGGATGAAGAGGATGTAGAAAACTTGGATGCCTCCGGCGCTAAAGGAACTGTACCGAAAGCAAGAGATCTATCCAATCTGGCACCAGTGTGCTGGGAGAAAGTGAGATTACCCTGAGCACTATTTGCCAAGCTATTATGACCCATCGGGAGGAGACTAAAGCATAGGGGCTGCGCACACGGGGCGCAGTCCGTAAACTTCAAAACACTGTGCGTCGTGTAATAAAATCCTGCACAGAAAAGTCTACACGGATTGGGGAAGCGGAGACACGCATTTCCATAATTGAGAATGAGATAGTGCAGCAGAAAACGAGTATAACTTCATTACAAACTGTGAAGGATGATATTAATTGGAAACTTATTAATTTAGAGAATCGCGCAAGAAGGAATAACCTATGCATATTAGAGGTTCCAGAAGGAAAGGAAGACAAAGATTCACAACAGTTTATCATTGATTTATTTTCAGAGGCCTTCCCTGATTTGAGTCAATGGAAGTGGGACTTGGAACTGTAGCGTGGCCATAGATTTTCCTTTCATTTGCGGGGAGGTACAGGGGGTCCTGATAAAAAGCCTAGGGCTATCTTGATCTGTTTAAACAATTTTTTGCTTAGGGAATCTCTGTATGATTTAGCAAGGCCTGATCGCAAAAGAAGTGGGATGGGTTTCAAATTCTTTGTTCGACCAGATTATTGCCAGGCTACGGTCCAACAGAGATGGCATCTTCGCCAACGTATACCTCTCTTTAAAGCTACAGGTGCACAGGCCTTCGTCCTTAACCTGTCTAAACTTAAAATTATTCATAAAGACAAGACGCTCTTTGGGAGTGCCATTCCACCTCATAGATTGGGTTCGATTATTATATAACCAGCCGACAGCCACTGTACTGCTCAATGGTGCCAGATCTGAGCCCTTCACTGTGCAGCGCGGGACGCGTCAGGGCTGTCCCCTTTCCCCTGTCCTTTTTGCTATCGCGATCGAGCCCCTGGCCGCGAAGCTTCGCCAGCACCACAACCACTGTGCCCTTAACTACCCCACCCGCCCGCTACTGGTGTCCTTCTATGTGGATGCTATTACCCTTTATATCGAGAAGCCGCGTGAAAATCTCAACCCGATTCTGCTCGAAATCACTAAATTTGGAAGAATTGCTGGAGTGCAAATCAATTGGGGGAAGTCTGACATTTTTCCACTGACTGACAATACCCACCCTCACCCACTTGACTACCCTCTGATATGGGAGCATGATGACCTGAAATACCTGGGCATCCACATTTCTCGTCGAAAAGAGGATATGATGCGGGCTAACTATGGTACCGTTATAGATAAAATTACTGACAATGTCACCAAATGGATCCACCTCCCACTATCAATGGCGGGAAGGATAGCTTTGATCAAGATGGTGCTCCTTCCCAAACTACTATATCTTTTTGTCAACATCCCCTATAACCCAGGGAGATTCTTTTTTAGTACCCTGAGATCCTAACTTACGAGCCTGATATGGGGCGGGAAGCAAGCTCGCCTTAGCCTTGATACTCTTATGCTCCCTTTCCATCTGGGCGGCTTTGACGTCCCTAACTTTGAAAGATACTACGACTGTGCTCGGGCACACTTCGCTGCCTACTGGTATTTCCCACCTCCGTTTATGGCGCACCTTGCCGTTGAAGATGGCTACATGGCTCCCACAGCTAGCCCTGGCTACATTCATGCCAAGCTGGGGCACAGAGAATGTGACCCCTCCACAGTAGACTGTACGGTGGCTGCATGGCACCAGATGGCGCAAGTCCTGGAATGTGCGTTCCTTTATTCACCCAAACTGCTGCTTGTAAATGACCCCAGGCTCCACGTTACATGTGAAGCGATAGGCCGCAAACTCCTCAGAGGACCGGGATATGTTCACTGGGGCGACCTATATCTGAACGGGACCTTTCTTACTGCTGAGAAATTTTTTAAAGAGAGGACGGCCTCAATCATGGACACATTCCTATTTACTCACCTGCGTCAAAATGTTCGCACTATCACTCCCGAATTTCCCACAGAGCCAGAAACCTTCCCACCACCCCATGCTATAGTGCACGCAGATGCTCCACGCCACGTTCTTTCCATGCTTTATAAACACGTGCAAGACACGCCGCACACCCCCTCTTTGAAAGCCCGGCTGGAATGGGACAGGGACCTCACAGAACCACTAACAGACGAGCAGTGGGAGACCAGCTGCATGCAAACGAAAGCCATCACTGGCAACAATAGGCTGCGCCTCCTCCACTATAAATTCTTACACCGCTTATACCACACACCTACGCGATTGCACAGATTCTGGCTCTGTGACTCTGATTGCTGCATGCGGTGTGGTTCCGCTGGTGCGGACTTTTTTTCATTAAGCTTGGTCCTGCCCCCAGGTAGCCACATACTGGACACTGGTGTTTGAAGGGCTCCCTACGATGCTGGGCGTCACTATAGCCCCCTGCCCCTTGATTGCCCTGCTGGGCCTGACTCAACAGGTGATCACTGCACACAAAAAACTCCTTGCACTTAGCTTCCTCCTGGCCAAAAGACTGGTGGCATGTCGTTGGGGGAGAGGGAGCGCGCCCAAGTTTAAATGCTGGCTCCGAGTAATGGCCACATGGCAGGAGCACCTACATGACTATGCCGAGCTAATGCCCCCGCGATCTAAACCCAAAGACATCTGGACTCCCTTTGTGTCCTTCCTACTCAGCCAGCAGTCGGAAGAGGAGGAGGATGTTCAGAGTTCACTTCCCACAGGCAGTGCCGGTGCATCTTGAGACTCTTGGGTGAGGAAGCTAATGGCGCTGTCTTCCTATTTTCTGGCTGGCCCCCCTTCCCCCCCCCCCCCACCACCCCCCCTCCGGAATATATATTGGGACTTATGTAGCAACTGCCTTACACGAGTACACTAGCCTCTCATGGCGCATGTAATTCCAGATGGTACGTATTGCTGGTTTGACCTGGTTTCACCTACCTCAATTGAGATCACCTTCCGATTGTGCACTGTTCTATGGATGTGCTATTTGTATTCAGGACTAAAGTTCAATATTGAATATATGTTTTAACTGTTTCATTGGGGAAACTGTTTAATGTTTATCTTCCCTTTTTATAAACCTAACCGATCCATGTAATGTACACAGCATGGGAATATGACACACAGTTGCCTGAACTCAATGCATTGACGTACCGTGCTCCAAGGGGGTATTATAGGTTTTCGGAACAAAAGAGGGGAATACAAAATAGAAAACTGTAAGACAATGATATATCCTCGGCAAGAATAGCATGATTTCAATATGCATCCTGAAGTACGCCGCCGGACCTCTGGTTGTCGGCTGAGAGGCTGTGTAAATATGTCAGAGAAATAGGACAAATATGAATCATCGCAGCCGTCCCGCAGGGTTGTAGGCTTCACTCCGTGTCATGCTGGAAATTATCAATAAAGGTCTTTAAAAAAAAAGACAAGACGCTCTTCTTTGTCTCCGAGATTGTCGCAAAAGACTATCTAGTATTTGCTAGTGAAGCATTTTTGCTCAGAATGCGGTTTGTTTCCTATTATCGCTGTTTCTTTCTTTATTTGTCCTTTTTTCAAAGTCGGGGGCGGGCGGGCTAGGGGAGTGTTCCTCAACCCTCTCTCTCCATCACTAAACGGACTATTCAGTCCTTATGCCTCTTTTGGGTGGGGGGTTGGGTGGGGGGGTGGTTCCGGGGTGGTAGGGGTGGCAGGGGTGGTTGGGGTGGTGAGGTAAGGATAAGTATAGTATGTGCAAGGCTTGTGCATGGTATCAAGGGTATGGTGATTACATTTTGTATTCATGCTTTTCTCAATTGCTGAATGCTATTCTAAGTTGTGGGTAGAAAGCAAGTTAAGGGTGACCTGTTCGGTTCTGTTTAATGTTCGATTATGATGGGTAAATTTTCAATTTGCTCATGGAATGTTTGTGGTCTTAATGATAGAAAGAAAAGAAGGGATTATGGCACAAATTTTAACCACAATGCGGGTGGATTTGCTGTGTGTACAGGGACCCATATCACATGGAATAACCAGAGATAATTGAATGATTTAGGTATGGAATTTCTTGGCTGTACTCAGCAGAGCTCGACTACAAGAGGGGTTGCGATCTTGAAAAAATTTGGTTGGAGAACTTGTAAGCGTGTGAAAGATGATGTTTGGGGTAGGTGGGTTATTATCGAACTCTGGGTTGGGAGTGCTCCAATAACGACATTTCAATCCATGGTCCCAATCTGGATGATCCAGAGTTGTTGCATTTTCTCAGTATCGAGTTAGTGGCATGGCCATCTCCGCTACTCATGTGTGGGGATTATAAACTCCATTTGGAAGGTAACTTTGACATACCAAGTGATCAACCATATATTGGGAAGAAGAGTAAAGTGTTCAAAGCTACTAGAGGGGTTATTAAAAAATTCGGGTGGGTGGATGCATGGTATGTTAAGGGTGCAATGGGTGAAACCTTCTACTCTGCACCTCATAGAAAGCATTTGCGTTTAGACTATTTCTTTTTAACATCAGAAAAAGTAAGAGACGCTAGGTTCCATATTTTGCCTAAAATTATATCAGATCACAATCCAATTGTGTTGGATTTGGAGTCAGATTGTAGTAGTAGAGGTTCACCAAGAGCTTGTACTTTTGACTGGAAACTTTTGTTGGACCCTGTATACTGTGAACGAATGAGCAAATGGATCACTGAATTTTTTTTAATTAATCGGGGTTTCACCTCATACTCTATCGTTTGGGATGCATTTAAGGCTGGAGTCCGTGGAGAAAGGTTAAGCTATTCTATTGATGAACAGCGAAAGGTTCGAGATGAAATTCAGCTGGGGATGAATAATTTAAGGGTATTAGAAATCGAACTCATGGGGGTGGTAACTAGCAGTCATACTACGGAACCAATTTTAAGTGATATTGCTTTACAAAAAATGAAGATCTATCAGAATTTTGCCGAGAAGTTAGCAGCCAAAATTGCTATTTATAGGTCTGAATTGTATGAGGTTGGTGAGAACTCTGGTCGATTGTTAGCAAAGAAATTGCAACAGAAAGAGGTTTCTAATAGGATTATTAAGATACAGGATCATCTTGGCCAGATACAGGAAACCTCAGCTGAAGTACTTGATGTGTTCAGCAAATTTTATCAGCAACTATATATGGCTGATGCAACACATGAGATGTGTGATTTCTTTTTTGGATTGGGCACAAAAAACCGAGACTGCATTAGGGGTAATCCTGTTGGATGCCGAGAAGGCATTCAACAGGGTTTCCTGGCCCTATATGTGGGAGGTTTTAATGTTTGAAGGGGTTTGGCCCAAAGTTCCGGCAAGCAATTCAGACATTATACATTTGTCCGGAAGCAAGTATCCGAATCTCCAGTCAGGAGTCTGGTTCATTTAAGATAGGTAGAGGTACACGGCAAGGTTGCCCTTGCTCTCCTCTTTGTTTTGCCTTATATTTTGATTTTTTCTTAATAAATTGATCAGCACACAGGGATAAAGCCAGTTCAATTGCCGCTCATGAATTATAGAGCATTGGCATATGCCGATGATATTGTTGTTGTTACAAGAGACATCGTCTCAGCATTACCCACGATTAATTCATTGGCAAGCCAGTTTGGGAGCTTCTCTGGCTATAAACTAAATATTTCCAAAACTCAAGTTCTTTATGTGGGTGGCAATCCCCCGGCTGAAGTGGCCAGTGTGCCAGAAGTTACATATTTAGGAATTAAAATTTCAACGCCAGTTGAGAACATTCCAGAATTAAACATGAATCCAGTGCTGGCTAAAGTAAACTCAACATTAGAGCAGTTGGATCACCTACACCTATCTCGTTATGCGAGATCAAATGTATTAAAAATGTTGGTTTTGCCAAGGTTTTTATATATGTTTAGAACAATTCTGATTGAATTCCCTGTATCGTGTTTTAAGCGGTTGGAAAGGATCTGCTCTAGATTCCTATGGGTGGTACAGCCGACAGAGAAAAGCTTATAAGAAAATCGTACTGCCTAAGGATCGTGGTGGCTGGGACATCTCACACTTTATGCTGTATTATTGGGCTGCAATGATGCAGTATATAAGTCCTTTGGTAGTAGGAGATATGGCAGAAATTCTGCCTTGTTGTAGTCCATCAATATATGAATTTGGGTTGGGTGATGAGACTAACGGATGTCTAGTCAAGATTTTAGAACCCAGCTATTTTAAGAAAACTAAATTTAAAGTTCTTAGTGCAGCTTATTCTGTTTGGAAACAAGTTAGGCGTAAACTAGGTATTACTAAACTTAATACTGCATTTTCTGCACCTGTGCTCCTCCCAATAATCTTTTGTGACCAAGTGGTTCAAAGATGGGGATTAAAGGGAATTTATCTGTTAGGTGACTTATGTACAGATGGTCAACTTATGTCGTTTGCAGACTTGCAATTGAAATATGGATTAGTTAAACAGGATTTTTTCAAATTCCTTCAAATCAGAAGTTTCCTAACTAAGCAAGGGTTTGGACTGGAACATCAGTTTCCCAAGATTGTGTTTATTGAAAAAATATAGAGAAAACCCTATAGGTCAATATTATACTCATATACTAGAGACATTTCCTGATGATTTAGATCTATGTCAAGGGAAGTGGGCTAGAAAATTAGGGGTTGAGGAGGTTAATATTAGTGATTCTTTAGGGCTTGCTAATCAAGTCTTGATGACGGGGAGGATGCGCTCCCAACATTATATGGCCCTTTTTGATTTGTACTATACCCCAAGCAAGATTTCTAAATCGGGTATGTCCGTAGGTATCAACTGCAATAGATGTGGTCTCTTAGCAGCTGATTCAATCCATATGTTTTTTTGTGTCCTAAGCTCGGGGAATTTATTAGGGAAATTGAGCAGCTTCTTGGTATAATAATGGGAACTTCTGTATGTCTAACGGGGGAATTGGTACTGATCTGGGTAGGTTCCGAAATTGTGGCAAATACAAGATCACGAGCCAGCACATCCTTTTTGTTTATTTTATGGCAGTGCTACATGCCTGTATAACCAAGGATTGGATTAGCCCTCGTACCCCGACCTTTGGGGGCTGGCATTCAAGGTTATAAGCCATGTATAATTTAGAATTTTCAATATATAAAACCAAAAGGTGTAAGAAAGAGAGTAATGGTAGCTAAGATCTGGTCACCTATAACTGAATGGATTTAGGTGTAGTTTGGTTTGACTGTAAACTGCTTGGTCAAGTTATGAATAGTAAGTGGCTAATGTCTTAATCTCTTTCCTTATTTTTTGTCTGTTTGCTATTTGATTTATATGAGATATGCTTTAAACTGTATTTGGCTGTATGTCTGCTTTATCTATGTCTACTATTAATGTACCGTGTTTTTTTTTAATTATAACCTTGTTTTAACAAGTTTGTGTTTATCCTTACCTCTTATCAAAAAAGGCGGTAAAATCAATAAATAAATAAAAAATCAAACTGTACACAAACCGATACACAAAATGATCCATATCCTTATCTCCAATGTTCTCAAAGGCACTATACTGTTTGAACGCATGCAGTAATCATTCATAATACACATGAACAGATTCATTTGGCTCTTGTATTTTGTATTTGGTATTTGTAGAGAGCATATATCACCATAAGGTTTCATAGCGCTCCCTGGGTTACCCCTCTTGGGTTATTCTATCTATCTTTACCCTTTTATCACCAGGATACCTAACACGCCACTCCTGAAAAAGGCAAGTGCAGGGAGACTGCAGAGGAAATGGGCTGGATACTCAGCAGCCAATTTCAATCACGCCCTCCATCAGGGCGGTCCACCGGGTGGAAATTATATAGAAACTGCCTGTAGCGCGTTAGACGAAAGGATAACTGAGGCACTGGACGGAGCTGCCCCATGGGCCACGAGTGCACCGAGGAGACAGTCAAAATCTGCCCCTTGGTTCAAAGAAAAAGTTAGGGTGGTTAAGTCTTCATGCAAGCGTTTGGAATGAAGTTGGAGAGGAGAATTTTCAGAGCACAAGAGGACCAAATATAAAACCAGCCTCAAACACTACCACACGCTCATTAGGAAAACTCAGGCAGAGTACTATCACACTAAGATAGAGCAAGCCGAAAACTCTTCCAGAGATCTATTTGAGATTTTTAAGGACTTATCATCACTGGCCAGAACCACAGCTCCAAGCAGCAACTCAGTGTAGTCTTGTAACCGGATAGCAGACTTTTTTTCGGAGAAGGTACAAAGGATTTATACCACCTTCCTGGAGGAGGCACGCAATGGGAGGTCGGAGTGGTTAGGAGTGTGCATCATGGAGGAAGCACTCTGCCTCTCCAGATTTAACCTCCCCACCTGTGAGGATATCAAAACCACGGCCTTGAGTAATAAATTTGGATCACCAAGGGACCCTACGACACCAAAAACTCGGAGGGAGAGCATGAAGATACTAGCTCCCTATATTAGACACCTCTTAAAACTCTCCTTTGATTAATTGTGAGTTTGTAATGCGCTAGAATCGACGCCCGAAGGAGTATCTTTGCGCAATAGACCGCTGGGGAACCCGTCCTGGCTTTCCCTGTGAGATGGTCCCTACTGGGTATCTCCAATTATCGAGTCCGCTGACCCTGGTCCACGACCCTGCTGCGTCTGGAATTGAACCCTGGTCCCGGGCCGTCCTCTGCTCTCGGGTCTGCCGCCTCTAACCAGTGAGCCACACCATTCCACTGATGCAGGGGTGGTCCCACAAAGGTGGAAAGAAGCAGTGTTATCCCTCTAAAAAAAATGCCTGGTGTGACTGCGAGTCAGCTGGAGAACCTACGAACGGTCTTGCTCCTGCCATATTTTTTCTAAATTAGCAGAAAAAGTGGTCAATTCTCAACTGTCAATGCACATTAACCAGCACAGCTTACTCCATCCTACGTAATCTGGTTTCTGGGCATGTACTCTATGGAGTCAGCACTGCTTTTGTCTGCAAAAACCATACGCAGGCATGTAGATGAAGGGCAGATGGTGGCATTGGTCCTGCTGGACCTCAGCACCGCATTTGACACTGTCGCCCATCCAATACTCCTACAGCGCCACAAGGAAGGAGGGCTGGATAATCTGGCCTTGAAGTGGCTAAGATCTTGGTTACAGGACAAAAGCTTCCAAGTGTCCCAACGACCGTATCTTTCCAAGAGCATTAGGCTTGCTCAAGGGGTTCCCCAGGGCACCATACTCAGTCCTACTCTTTTTAATCTTTATATGGCCCCTTTGGCAGACATCATTATGAAATATGGCATTAGTGTTGTGTCATATGCGGATGACATGCAAGTAGTAGTGTCTTTATCTCAATCCCACATAGAAGCAGCCACTAACTTCTCCTCCTGTCTACAGGAGCTGGCAGTCTGGATGTCAAATAACTGTTTAAAGTTGAATGGCAGTAAGACAGAAGTGCTGATCGTGGGGAAGGCTCCCTCAATATGGTCATCGATGTGATGGCCGCTGACTCTGGGCCCTATCCCCACCCCCAGAAACCAGGTAAAGAACTTGGGGATGTGGCTGGATTCTAAGCTCTCATTTGATCACCACACCAGGAAGGTGGCCAGAAAGAATTTCAGAAGAATGAAAGGCCTTCAGAAGATCTTAGATAGGCTCCCCATAGCCGCCAGGAAAACTCTAGTCCACGCAGTGGTGATTTCCCGTCTGGATTATGGGAATGCTCTATACCTAGGAGCCAGTGGTAAGAGTGTTCAGAGATTACAATGCATTCAGAATGCGTCGGCCCGCCTTGTTCTGATGCTCCCCAGGAGAGCTTCCTCCAAGAATGCCCTGGCTGCCCTGCACTGGCTCCCGGTGAGAGATAGAATCCTCTTTAAGGCCCTGGGTGTCAGTCAATGCACACTGCAGGGAAAGGGGCCTAGCTACTTACATAGCCTACTGTCACCCTATACTCCTACTAGGGCTCTGGGATCCCTGGGAACAGAGCAGGTTAAGATCCCAGTAATCAAAAGAGTAAGAATGGGTGGCAGGTCTTTTTGCTACCTAGCCGCTAAGCACTGGAACACCCTTCCCCCTGCTCTCCGGATGGAATCGTCAGAAAACGTATTCCAGAAAAAATTAATAACATGGCTCTTCCAGACATAGATTCACCACCATGCTGAGATTTACTGCTACAGATAGGGGTAAGTAGGCTGCAGCGCGGGGACACTCTAGCTAGTGTAACCAGGCGCTTTACATGCTCACTTATTATTATTACTATTATTACCCAATCTGTTTCTTTAGGACAAATGTTTCCTTTCAAGAAAGTAATTACTTGGTGATATTTCTTCATCACATTATCTGTGGGGGCTCCTGTTTTCAAGTTTCATGGATATTCATCACTTGGCCAATCAACTGTGATTTTACATTCTGTCCATAAATCAGCAGGTACCACTATATCAAACAGACCATCCAAGTCTTTCAACAAAACCTTTGAAACCTTCACAAACCTCTCAACCTGTTTGTACCATTCAACTGGTTTCTCTATCAATTTAGAGAAATCGTTTGTAAGTGACAAAATATCTTGTCAACTCCATGGAACGTGGGCATATCCACTGCCAGGTACCTCTCTCATAGGACGCAATATCTCTACCTTTCCTGACTCTTTTAACATATATGGAGTAGATGCTTCTTTCACCTGTGCTTCCTCCTTCATCCTTGTCCACCTTATTCTCCATTTGTCAATGTCTCCCCAATTCTGCAAAATATTCATCAACTCCTTTACCTGTAACTTCTTTCCTGGCACATTCATATTTTCTAAATCTTCGTCCGTAAATTCCACTCAATATAGTTTCTGTAGCACTTTTGATCTCCCTATCTCTATTCACATCGCTGAAGCAAGTTCTGTCAGTTTCTCATGAAATAACCGGGTATATTCCTGCAAATAAACAACAACTCTTCCTCTTTGTAAATATTTAATCTTTCTATCCCCACATTTCCAGCTATCATCTCTTCCAATTCAACTTTCATTTTGTAAATATCAAATATCTTAGGGGGTGTACTTTGTTTTTCTATTCCCTGTGCCCATCTCTCCAAATCTTCTGGAGTTACTGCTGTTGAACTTCTGACTCCAGAGGAAACCAGTGATCTTCCTTCTTTTGAACTACTGGGTGTAACTCTTTTGGGGGTTTCACTTACTGAGTCTCTTATCAGTAGATCCATTCATGAAATTACTGAATCACACTCACTAGCTTGATTGTCTATTATCACAATTTCTTTTCTGGGGTTACTTATGGGAGCTGTTACAGCTGGTGGTTTAGGGCAATTTACTGTGTCTCCATGCAATGGTACAGCAGGACCTATAGTTACAGGTATTGTCAATGCTTCGGAGTTCAAATTCAATAGGCTTATTTTCTGTATTAATTCCTCTCTATTTTTATTTATCGCTTCTTTTTCCCTATCTTGAAGTACCCTATTAACTGATGAATCATGTAAAATTTGTGGAATTAAGGGTGTTCCTAGTACCGCTGCACTTGGGGTGATTCTACTTGGCCCTTCTTGGTACAGTGGACGGTTTTTAGTTCAAATATCCTCTAGCAACTCATCTTCTGATTCACCATATCCTGTCGCACTCGTGTGTTTCAATTTTTCCTTACACTTGCTCCCTGTCTGTTCCTCAGCCATTAACACTGGATATAAACCTTCTGATACCATAGCTCTCCTCCACTGCTTCATCTGATCTTCCTGTGACACGCGTATATATGGGGGGAAAGGTCCCAATTATTTTCCACTCCTGTTTTTCTCTCGATCAAATGTCTCAGTCTCCCATTCTTCTAAAGCCTCATACTGGGTTAACCTAGGTCTTGATTCCAGCTCATTCATTCGCAATCACAAATTCTGAAGAATTCTTCCATTAAATGTGCCATTCTCTGGGAAACTAAAACTCCATCAACTTTAGTATATTCTATCCAATTCTCCATCCACACAAAAGTATGATAGCCTCTTTCCATCACCATAAAAGAAGCAGGCGTTTTCGGGGGTGGAATAAGAATTCCCTATCTAGTCATCACAGGTTTATCTTTCTCAAGGAAATTCTTAATTGTCTTTATAAATGACATTTCTCTTTTCACTCTGTACATTTTGGATAAACGATGTTTAAAAGAGTACTCCACAAACTCTTGAAGTCTCCCGTCAGTGTGATCTGCACCCGCAGTCAAATCAGAATCAGACATACAATATTTCTGTAACCAGTTCTAGCAAATCTTCTAACTAATGTCCAATTACAACTCAGACTCTCGCTGTCTATATAGCCAATACCAGTGCAGCTTCTATTTAACAACCAACCAGACTCTCGCTCACACTCTTGGTCTAACCAATGCTAGAGCTGCCTTTTTGTGAAGTAAGTTTCACTCTCTACTACTGACCCCTCCTTTACAATTTGCTTCTGTCTCATGCCCGCTGTTTCAACCAATCCCAGCTCGGTCCCCTGTGACGTCAGTACTACTCCGCCGACAGACCCTCCCTTCCCAAGTTAATATGACAACTTAATTTTCTACTTTCTTTTGAGATAAAAACATAAATAAATGTGTTACTCTGCATATTCCACTAAAACAAAGGATTGATCTTTGACATATTCTGGAGACTCAGAATTGCTCCTCTTTTACTGTGAATAAAAACCTCTGTTCACCCTTCATTCAAGCTTGAGAGAACTTGTTACTCCTTCTGTGTTACCCTTTCTAGGTGATATAAGACTAAAGTTTTACCAGCGTACCTTCCGCTATCACTCACACTCAACTTTTATACGAAATAGTCCCTAATTTAACACTGACAGCCCTGCGTAGTTTCTCAGTGCTATTCCAACAGATGAGTAACCTCACTGCATGGCTTCTATCACTACCCGCTATTCATTCCACCCAGTGAATTTTCCAGACAGCATAAAATGGGACACTAACTCTTTTGTTAAACATACATCAATAATCAAAAATCAATAGTTATCACCAAGCTTGTCAATAATAACAATAGCTCTGCTACCATGAAACAAATTCAGTGGCTCACCAGCAACAGGTACTCCAATACCATATAGACATCTGGCCCTATAAACATACTCACACAGCCTAGCAATAACAGCTGGAGTCAAAGTTTATGATTTTCTATTATTTCAACATAAGTCACATCTTGTTCTCAACTAATCATCACTTATAAAAAAGTTCTTTCCCCTGGTCAATGGACCATTAGTTGAACTAGTTGATGGTAAAATGACATAAAGTAATCTTTTACATTTATAAAATGACCATAGACTCTGGAAATATTTTAAATCTTTATCTAAATTAATTTCATGTGAACCACTTACAAAGTACAGTACAGTCTCCATCTCTCAGAGGAAGATTCAATCAATCAATCATCAAACACATACGTTATACCTTGCAATGAATTATGCACAGAAAGGAGAGGATAGAGAGAGAGAAACATCTGCACATACACAGAAAGAATATGTACCTAGGATGGTGTGAAAACCAACCCCCTGGCCAAGGAGCTGGAAAAGGTTCCCCGGGAAAGATCTGGCAACAAAGGCTTCTAGACAGGAATCAGGAAAGGATAGATAACCTCTCTAACAGCGACGCTTGCGTAGCACCCCTCTCTGACACTCTCTTCCTCCTTGAGATTCTGTCGCGATCTTCTTCTAAGTAAATTAATTTAGGACAGATGGTTCTGCATTCGATTATTCACCCGCATCTCTCGTCCCTCCGACAGCATCCTGAGCTCTGCAGCATTCAGCAAATCTCCGTCTAACTAGCTAACTAACTTAGACTACCTCAATTTTACTCTTTGATATTCATGTACCACCCATTAATGTTCCAATATCGTAAAAATACTAACTCTGATTTGACAGGCAAGGAGGGAAGATCATCACACCATGCTTATTTTTCATTTTACTCTATCAATCTATTGTTCATAAATCCAACCCCTTAATTTGTATTCAAAAATTGTATTCCCACTTGTATTCTCATCTTATTAGAAACAAATGTTAACATTTTCATGCAGGTCCATTCAATCAGGAGTATTTGATGCTTGATCCCAGGGTATATATCTTTTGTGTCCTTGGATGGCGTTCAAGAGTCTCGTCACTCTTCGGCTCAATTTCACTAGGCATGCGGAAAAGGTCAGGTGGTTAAAAGACTCTGGATTCACATGAAAGACCCAAAATACGCAATAATAAGAGTCAAAAAGACAAATGTTAATTTAAAAAAAAAATGTTTTTGCTGTATAACACCTAATTCTATTCTTATCCCATTACATTTATTAACCCTTTCCCCGCATTAGCATTAGTAAAATAGCTTATGTTAGTTTCAACAAAGCAGATGCTAAGCATGTGAGCTTCCAAGCCACCATCTTAATAGCGTCTGCTCATGCACGAGAAATTCCCTCCAAGTGCCAGCTCGTCATATTGCGTAGGTACAGCTGACGCATGCGCAATAAAGATTTCCTGTTGGCAGCCATTTTAGAATGTCACTCAAGCTACTTATTAGTAAACACGTTGGCAAGCTGCTCTATATTTTATTTTCAATGTGGTCCGTATTAGTTTTACACAATACATAATAAATACACTATTAAAAGTTAATTGAGAGGATTGCTTCCGAGCAAGTCTCTTTCTTATTGCTCAATCACGCCCATGCGGTAGCCTCCATAAATAGTCCTGGGAGGTGGGAGGAGCTGTCAAAGAAGCAGGAAGTGGAAGGGAGGAAATGAGAAAAAATGCCTGAAGTGGTGCAAATAACAGGAGAATAACAACAATAACACAAATGGAATTTAACAACAGCAGACATTAAAATCCAATAGCCAAAGGTGACTGAAAAGGACTATGAGGCAGAGTTAGAATGAAATGAACAAAACCACACAGCAGCGGGGGAGCAGGCACTTAGACCGCGAGGTCGAGGAGCCTCACTGTACTAAAGGTATTGTTACATTAATTGATATCCAGATTCGGGCTCCCAGTTTCTCCTGAATCAGACCGAGGGTCTCATTTTAATAATGAGGTTTTGATATTGCTGTTTGCAGCTTCACAGGGTGAAAAATGATTACATTATAGTGACTGACCTGAATCTTCTGGCATTGTTGAACAGGTGAACGGGATGCTGAAGTCCCCCTTGGCTAAAGTGTATGTTTCCACCTCTCTGAAGTGGTTAGATGCCTTGCCCTTGGTGTTGATGATTCTCCAGAGAACTCTTGATCGTCATATCAGATTGTCGGTCCATGACAGCCTCACGGGGAGGGCCATGGTAATGCTCTTATGAATATCTCAGATGATATGAGTCTCTACAACTGCAGAGCACTAGCGGATGTAGTGCATTCTGTCTCTCACAAGGTGGAAACTGCAACTGCTTTCCTGTATCAGGTGAAGTACCATGACCTCAGTCCTGGGGTTTGGGTCTTTGTGGACAAACACTTCAGAAAGTCATGCCTGGCAGGGGCGAGTCCCTTCCAGGTCATCCTGGTCACCAATACTACTGTCAAATGTGATGACTGCCAAATTGGATGCACAGCCACATACCCATTGAGTAAGATGTCCTGTGGTGATGACAACTACAAATCCACAATGTCAAACTCTTGAATATCCTGAAGAAGCCAAGAGAGGGTGGAGTTTGCACCCAGGCATCGCAGAGTCAGCCAGTGATTCCACTTCCAGAAGTGACACAGAGGTGAGTCGAGGCATGTCCTGATCTCTGGCAAATGAGCTACGAGTAGCCATGGTGAACCAGCCTGCTGCACAAGAAAATGACAACTCTGATGGTAGTTCACAGACCACGTAATGTGACCAGTGGTGAATGTGAAAGAGAAGGATGGCCAAGGAATTATGAGAGACTGAGAACGATCTGTGGAACACAGTCCACAAACTGTCACTGAGTGAAATGGGTCAAGTGACAGTAAAGAGGAACAACCAGCAGTCAGAAGATCAAAGAGAATGAGGGTGATAGTCATAGATACTCTGCTCATAAGTTCACATCCTACGCAGACAGTGAACTTGATCCATACTTCTATGATTTGGATAGTGGAAAGAGCAATGCCTACAGAACACCTGTGATTAAAGCTACCCATACCAAAGTTTGAGCTTAAAGAATTTGTTCAAGATTATCATAACAAGTGTTGTTTATGAACTGAACTTTATTGAACGTTGCTATTACATGAATTTGGAGGGATGTTTCATGGTGAATGTTCCCGTAAAAGAGTAGTGTTGCCATTTTAGAAGAAGATGGAGTAGGGCTAGGGATGACTCATGAAGACAACTATACATAAGCTAATCAATATTGTGAGAACAAAACAGTTTGCCATTTTGCACAAGTGGAAATCATTCACAGAGTTCATAAGTCTTCTTGCTACTGTTCTACTTGTTTGGTCTGACTGTAGAGGAACTATGGGTATCAATACAAGAGTCAATGTAGAATAGTGGTTGCTGTAGTGCTGATTATTACCATTCTTTTGTGCTGGTTTGCTTATAGGATTAATTTCCCCTGCTGGTATTGGTCCCATTAGATCCACATTTAGACCCACCACACGATCCCCTCCAGTAAAAGACAGATGTAGCTTTGACCTTCGAGTTTTACATATGGATGCTTAAGAGGAAGATTTTTCATCAAATTCCTTTTTTAAGTTGCTATAAGAGTATACTAATGTGATGAATACTAGGGACTCGTACGCCTGCACCTATTTGCCTGCCTCAGTACCCGAGGGAATCATCTATCATCACATTCCCCTAAACTATACCATCACCTGTGGTATTTTGTTCAGCCTCTTATATCGTTACGGTCACTTTGAATATTATTCCTCAAATGATGACTTTGGCCTTTCAGAAGTCGCCAACTGTAAACACCTGAATCCACATGCCATTGCAAAGGGGATGGAAACAGATTTCCACTTCTTTATGTCCTCAAGCAAACCTAACATTGTCTAAGCCCATAGATATAATTTAACATGTTTAATGAGTCCAATTGAGAAGAAATGTATTGATGACTTGGAAGATAGAAGACAATAATACATCATAAAACAATGAGAGGGATGGATATTATGAATATTGTGTGGAAAAAACAGGAGGAGAAGTATAAGGAGATGGGATTTAACCCAAGTTGACATTAGACTGGCAATACAGAGAGATGCTGTGTTTATATAGGAGGGAAGAAGATACTCACAAACAGTTTATATGAGTGAGTCAGTGTGATCACAAGTTTGAGCTTCAGGGAAACAATTATCAAGTACTTGCAGAGAAGGATCCTGTTATCCCAAGAGTCTATTATGAGTGTGGACAGAAAGCTTATTTCAAGTTACCTAGAATTAAGGCAGGTATATGCTACTTAGCCTTTGTTTTCCCCAATATTTACCAAGTAGATTGATTAGATGCTCAAGAAGTTGGGTTTCCTTCCAGGGCTAGGTGTTTTAGTAGAGCTTAACAAAGAGTAAGAAAAACTTTGGACCTAAAATTCTTTCAGCAGTTGTTGTTTTAAATAATTTAAAGATTATAAAGCTTTCCAAACTAGTGGAGAAACTTGCAACTAGTACAGCTGGAGCATTGCTTGATAACACTTCTGAGCTGATAGACATTAGGTCTATCGTTCTAGGAATAGGCTTGCTTTATACATTTTTCTAGCAAACAATGCGGATTTTGTAAAATGCTCAACATTTAGCAATGTTGCACCGTTATCCCAGATAAGAGAAAATATGGTATATGAAGAATACCACTGGAGTGGAACAAGAGTTGAAGGAATTGGAAGCAACAGGTGCTTGGGAAACAGTTGGAATGGAATTGTCTGCTAAAGGTAGTTGGCTTGGCAATATCGGTATTATGCTTCTAGGAGCTATACGTAGGCCTATATTCATTTTTGGCATTTGCTTAATTTGCTTGCTTGCTAAGGTGATGGGTTTTAAATATATGAGAAATAAGAAAATGGGAATATATAAAATGGTAGTGAAGGGAAGGGTACCGCAATGACAAGGGACAAAGTTGAAATGGAGGAAAAGTAGTGGAAGGCATATGATGAAATGAGGGAATTGGAGAAGTCTAGATGTAATATATTGAAGACTACAAAGTTTTGAAATGGTATAAGGAGGTTGATTTAATCTAGCCATCAGAGTCGGGAATGGTGCAGCATAATTTAGTGCTTCATGCATGTATACATCATATTTACTCATTATGCAATGACAATACTAATCAGTGTTCACCATGTAAATTAAATAACTGTAGGTTACTGCATTTACTCGTCGTAAGAGCAACACTTATAATTGAGTTATATTCAATGTATTCACTCATGCTAGCTATACTTGTGGGTTGCCATCTTTTTCCCTCTTAACATTGACCTGACTTGTGCTTAGGCCCCAGACACTCATATTTTTTTCTTTAGTAAATTAATTGCTTGTTTCTTCTCTTCTCTGTAGGTGCTATCTCGAGGAATACTCATTAGTTAGAATATGCTTTTATTTATTGTTGGGAACTGTTAGATTAATTAGGCTAACTGAAATTTGGCTGGGGAATACACAGAGTGTGGCTATGGAAGTGAGCCTCCTTTACCAAGCAGATCAGACTGTTGCTGACTTCAAGATAGTGCAGCTGTGTACTTCTTTGCCCACCCCTGGGAACCTGGAGGGTCTACCTGCGCCCAGAGTATGTCATCTTCTGATCGGACCGTTAAGTGGAAGTTGATGGGAAGAAGATTCCAGAGTCTTCTATAGTGTATTAATTGTGTGTGTCTTAGAATAGTTTAGAAGATCCTATCCTGACTGCTGAGAGAAGACCATTCTCAAATTCTGCTGATTACCCCTGCCTCAGGTGTTGAGCTTACCACTTGATCACCCATTTCTTTTCCCTGAACCTTGAATTGGTCCTTCTGATGCTGGGATCTTCCCCTTTGAACTTCCCATTGCCACTTTTGATGTTTTATTTAGAATAGAGAACATCCTTTATGGAATCGATGTACATTATATTTTGAGTGTTCTTTATTGTATCATTTGCATATTTTCCTTTAAAATATACAAATTCAGACTGCATAAATCTATATATATATATATCTTGTCATGCTTTTGGCTAAATTTGATTTGCTAATTGATTAATTTGTAGCCTCTGCTTAATCTGCTAATAAAACGTTCATGGTTTGGACACCATGCTCTCTGTCGTTTTTGTGAAGTCACATTGGTTTAACTGTCATTGAAATGTGTTGCCGATGCAAGCTCCTTTCATACACATTCAGTCGACAACTGAAGCATCCACACAACCACTTGAGACTCCTATATGACAACTAAAGTAGAACTTTTAGAAACAAGATCTGTTGCATCAGAAATTATCTGTTAATATTTACAAACATATCGCATATAAATTATGGGATAGGTACAAAAAGACACTTCAAGGCAAAATAATATATCATCAATAAACAAAGGAAAAAAAGATCAGCCTGTTAATCTGTCAACCTACACTCCTATGAAATCCTTTCATCTAGACCCAATTCATATGATCAATAGGTGAATATCCAAATAAACCCCTCAGCTGTACCTTTCTTGTCACATTTCCACCTTTACTATTTCTTCATATGTTCTCAGTACTAATCTACTTTAAGACCTTCTCTGAATATCTAGACCCAAGACAGTATTAGACCAAAGGAAAAGTGAGTCTTCGGGTACGTAAAGACGATTTATGTTCACAAAAGCCTATCCATATCCCTTTATTGGTTTCTCCAACATGTTCATTATTAAAGAGACAAATGATTATGTAAACCATATTCAAAATTCTGTAATTTTTCATCTTTTTCAAATACTATCTGTCACTACTAAACTTCAATTTATCAGTAACTCTAGGGCATTTTGCACTTGGCATGTTCCACATCTAAGAGTAAACCTAATGGCAAGAAACTCTAAATTGTTCTGTGAGTGTCCAAATAAAAATTCCTGTCGACAATATGTGCCAAATTTCCTCTTGGGTTTTCATATTATTTACTTCTCCTGCATTCAGAATATGCACATTTGCATTCATCAAGTTCTTGATCCTGTTGTTTGTAGTTGAAAACTTTGCAACACATATAAGGTCCAATTAATTTCGGTGATAAGCCTGTCCTTCACCAGGCGAATGGAGTACATTACTCCCTCGCCCTGACGGAGGTGCCACCTGACAAGTTTAGAAATTTCCCCCGGCCCGGCAGACATAGCATTAACAGGAACCGCAGTGAGGGTGGCTCCTGTCAATGCATTGTACGTTTGACGCACGGGTCCGTCAATATGACGGAGCCGTATATCAAACGTACAATCATTTTTTTTTCCAAAAAGAAAATCCCAAAGTGGAATTTTATTTTTGAAAATAAAACAAACAGTGGCCCCCTCTCCAGGGGGGTATAGCACTTTCCAATGCCCCTTACCGCTGGGTTTTTCCTGGCGGTAATGGGCACTGACAAACCGCTTAATGTCTGCCCATCTAAATTAGTCGGGTCGACATACAGGCAAACCTCCGACAGCCCTTACTTTTTCAGGCCATCAGAGAAGTTTGACCACAGCAGAGACAGAGTAGTCTCTGACGTCATCAAACTATGATCCATCTGAATTTATTTTGTGCAGGCAGACCATTATGTTGGTGGGAAAAGAGCTCCGCTAACGTTGCAAAGGATTTCCCTCTCCATCAACACATAACTAGGGCTCATAATCCTTCACCCTCATTACTCATTCAATCATTAGTGAGCAAAGAGTCTCTGTTGTAAAATTACACTCATTTGTTTTACTGTACAGTGTCATGCACTCAACTGGTCCCAATCGCAAAGATGATACTGGAGATGATGCTGGATCTCTCTTGTGGCCGCGCTAGATCAATGGACCAGAATACTTAAATCATGCACTTACCCAGGGGGGAAGGGGGCTGGGATGGAAAAATAAAAGAGAGACTTGGGGTACTGAATCTGCTCAGTGGCTGTGTGACACTGCATGACAGGATTTGGCACTCTCAAAACCTTTGGTGTTTGAGAGATAGATATGCACTAACATAAATTGTGTATTTGTAAAGTGCACGCTCACCCAGAAGGGTATCTTGGCCCTGAATAACAGATGTTTATCGTTACCCAACTCAATGGTACTAATTTTATCGACCTTGGAGGATGAAAGGCTGAGTGACCCGCAGGGATTTCAACTTGTGACCGTGAGGTCAAACAGATGCCTCCACAGTGGACACATTAGTCTACTAAATTACCAGACCCAGCTTGCACTGGACCAGGACCTCTGGTTTTGTGAAGATGCAGTACACTGGAAATAATAAGAGTAGGCAGTTACCATCAGTGAACTAACAAACCTCATTATACAATGACCGTACTTTGACTTCAGTAACACACACTTACAGTCTTCATTCAGAAACACAGCATTTTCTGGCACTCACTAGAATCCAATCATCAAAATATAGATTAAAGTTTCTGGCACTACTAAGGATCAAAATGAAACACAGATTTCTGTATTAAACGTGTACATATATCAAGGGCTCCTATGTGTTTTCTTTTGTCACAAATGTTCATCAGAGAAACACGGCCATAGTGCCTTTAGTTCATGCGCTATTACAGTTCAAGTGCCAAGTTCGCAAGAAGTGTCCGGATCATGAAACCACCTGAAGTGCTGGAAGAAATCCCAGGGATTGCATTGGAGATAATGTCTAAAGTCTTGAAGGCGTTGATCACGCAGTCCTGCCTAATGCTATTAGATGGGTTAGTGCACACTAACCTGATATCAAGTACTTAACCTTGTCTTTCAGTTTGTCAGAAGTTCAAAGAAGATCTCGAGGCCTTGACACAGGGAGCCGCAGGGGAACAAGGGTTGCGGTGCAGGAAGTGGAGATAGCAGAGACATCGATGGAGCTGGGACCACGGGAACCACCGGTTCAACTTGGACTGAAAAAGATTAGAGCGCTGCTCGACTCTGGCTGGTTCTACAGGTGAGTGAGATAGGTGAAGCATGTGCAAGCAGGGAACATGGACAAGACCTGATTTGGATTTGGGTGAAGCTTATATACCATGTTGGAACACCAATGGATGTGGTTGGCTCCTGTGAGGTACATGGAGCATGTGAAGTATGTGGTAAACTGGAAGGCTCTCAAAGACACCTGAAGGAAACACGTGTTATACAGTGATTTGACTTTTATTGGAAGGGCAGGTGCAACTCGATGGACGGAACCAATGAAACAGGAAATGTATCTCTTTCACTCAAATGTGTAAAATGGAAAAACACACCAAGGAACAGTGGGTACAAGGTAGCCTATTGGTTCACGTGTTCTGGGGACTGTTTGCCAGAGACTCAGTTTCAATGGAACCTAGGGCTCTGGGGAATATCAGGCATTATATCATAGCAAGTCAGTAAACGTCACATGGGTGATGCAACATCGGCCCTGCGCTCTAGACCTGCTATATTGAGGGCACAGGACGGGGCAGTGGCATGCAGCTGGGATGGATAGGCTCTTGCAATAAGCTTTTTTGTAAGAAAAGCTGCATGTTTTTAAAAGTCATCAACATTGGCTTTCTTCCCATGGCTCTGTGCGTGAGAAGTAGAAAAATGTATCAGAATATTTCAAGTAGTTGGCTTTATATATAGCTCAACCTACAGATTGTCAATCTTGTTCATAATCCATAAATCAAAAAAATCCACTCTCTTTTTACTTTTTTTGTGATAAAACGTACATTTTCATCACATAAATTCAGTCATAGGAGATATTGTTTAAGTTGTTCATTTTCAGCTGTTATACCTTATTGCTTGGGCACAGTTTTTTTATGTTCCTCTTGTGATACTGATGTCTCACCACCTCCAATAAGTGTGGCTCCTGCTTTTTTGTTTGCACTCATAAAATACATACATAAAACCATAATTAATTTACTCACTAATTCATCCCAGCCATTAACTCATGCTTTATCATTTTCAATCATTTTAATAGTTTTTAATGTAAGTGTTCATGCATTTAAACATGTTTATTTACCTTTGCATGATTGTGTTATTTGTTTCATTCGTTCAACTCTATGCCCAACTATTCCCTTTGTCACTTATTGTCATAAATTTTCATCTATTCATTTATTAATCTGCAAAGCATAATTTTATAATTTTTTCACTTATTTTCTTATTCATTTATGCACCCATATAGGGAATCAGTGGTGTATGAGAAAGGATTGCCTTGGTTATTACAGGTTGCTTGGGCTTCGGTTATGATATGTCAAGGGGCAGTTCACTTTTTCTTCTCTGCACGGGAAAGAGCAAGCCAGGTTGCGCAAATTCCAGTGAGGCTTCGCTGGCTTAAATCACAGCTTTTTTTAAGGTTTAAAAGCTTTATTTATTTTTTAATACATGCAACAATTTTAAACAATATGATAGAGTATAATAAGATCCAGATCTGTTGCACAATAAACAAAGAAAATGGAAAGAGGAAAATCTTTTGAAACATGTCATTAAAGGGGGAGGGAGGGGAAGCAAAATGGTGGAAGAAAACAAGGGTAAGGTTTATAATAAATATTTATGAACAATTAATAAAGTCCTCATAAACTGCATATCTATTGCATATAAATGAGCAATAACATAGATCATAAATCCATAACAACTGATAACCAATAATGAAGAAAAGTAGACAAGATATTAATTAATGTTGGTTAAAAATATTCAGAGCAAGTCCTGGAAATAGAAGAACCATCATTGCCATTATTCAGTAGGAAGGAATGAAACACAACCATATAGGGTCTCTAATATGTAGATAGGAATAGAGGATACATAAAACGTATCCCATTTATGATGGTGACAAAGTCCCACCAAGCCTTATAAGAAATTTTAGAAGAGCACTTTCAATTATTTGGAATTTGTTGAAAAGTTAGTGCTAAAAACACATTAGTTGTTGGAAATTGGGGAGAAAAGGTACGCAACAAAATCCCTAAAAAGAGAGTAATAATATTTAAAGGTTGGGAAACTTTAAATATCCATTTGATTTCCGCCCTGACCTTATGCCAAATGATAAAGTGTTAGGACACCAAAATAATATATGTATAAAATCGCCGGAGGGAAAATCACAAGACCAACATTGAGTTGATTTGTCAGGAGAAAACTTAGGCCAACTAAGTATAGCTCCTCCCCCGGTTCAATCATGCATGGATCAGATGAATCTACTTAACAATAAACCCATCATTGTCGACAGCGCAAAATCCCTTGGTGTCATACTTGACAAAAAACGTAATCTAATCTCCCACATCAATTCTATTGCAAAGTCTGCTCGATACCAACAGCGCCTTCTTTGGGGAATTCGTCATTTTTTCACGGAGCAAGACCTTAAAACCCTGGTGCAATCGCTGGTCCTCTCTAGACTGGACTACTGCAATTCTCTTCTTACTGGCCTCCCCAGATCACACCTGCCCCCCCCATAAATCTGTACTCCATTCAGCAGCCTGTTTCATCTATGGGGCCAAAAGAAGCAACCACATCACACCGATGTTATCCTCCCTCCACTGGCTTCCATTGAGGCTAGAGCTATCTTCAAGACTGCCTGTATCACCCACAAAGCCTTGCATTCCTCCTCTCCACACTACCTGGTGAATAAACTGAAACTCTCTGAAGGCTCTAGACCATCACGTAATGCGGAAAATCTACTGCTTGAACCTCCCACTTTCAAGAAGGAAAGATCGATGGCCCAATCCTTTTCAGGCAATGCAGTGAGAATCTGTAACTCACTTCTGCCTCAGCTCCGGACCACCTCCTCCTCCCAGGCCTTCAAATGGACCTCAAAGTTCTCCTCCTTCAAAGACACTTCTAAAAGTAATTCACGCCCTCTCTATTATCTGAAGGAAGAACCTGCACTATAGGAAATTCTATTCTCCATGACTATGGAAGTGCCTTCCCAGTGTGTTCTTGTATTTGGAGTGTTTTTCCGTTTATTGCAGTATTATCCTTGTACATGTGTTTGGTACTCTTTTGTAACATGCACATGCCACTTTTCTCTTGTAACACACTGTTTGCTACCTCTCACATTTTGTTTGCTTTAGATACTTGCACAAGTGCCACCATTGCCTACGTAACGTTTGTTCTTGTGCGAGAGTGTCTGCCATATATTGCAGTATTATACCTCTACTTGTACTTTGTTTTCTCCTGTAACCTGCACACATGTCACTTTCTCCTCTTGTATTGCACCTTTTGCTACCTCATGTATTTTGTTTGCTCACAATTGTCACTTTTACCTCATGTAATTTAATGTTTGTTTCTGTAATTTGCTCACTTGTAATTTTCTCCTCATGTATCATTACTGTTTCTATTGTGAAGCGCTCTGATGCCTTCGGGTAAAGTCTGCGCTATATAAAAACGCATAAATAAATAAATAAGATATAAAGCTTGTGATAAATAAAAAATAATGTTTGAGTTATGCTAGCTAATATGGAGATTTTAGAAACATGAAGCCAAATCCTATTCCAAATAGTAATGCTCTAAGTAGTACCTAGCATTTGCTCCCAGAAGAGTTCAGCATTGGACTTGGTTCGCATATGAAATGGAGGCAGAAGAAACTTATATATCATAGAAACTTTATGACCCAAAGGGAGGAGTCAAGACAAGTCAGAAGTACAATCGAATGAGGATAAATTATCCTTTAAAGTGAAAAAAAATCTAAAAATGCATTAATAAGCAAGGAAAGATGAATAAACAAGCATTGGAAATGCAATAGGTCTCGCAGCATTAGAGTTAGTGCTTTTAGAATTGTTTATGGGTTTTTTGTTGTAAATCTTTAGCATTTTTGTTTCCTGTAGCCAATGCTAAAGAATTACAAATAAAAAAAGCCATAAACAATTCTAAAAGCTCTAACTAAAAATCCTCCGAGACCTATTGCACTGTGTGAGGGTGAGGGGTTGAGGGTGAGTGAGGGTGAGTGAGGGTGAGTGAGGGGTTGAGGGTGAGTGAGGGGTTGAGGGTGAGTGAGGGGTTGAGGGTGAGTGAGAGTGAGGGTGAGTGAGGGTGAGGGTGAGTGAGGGTGAATTTGAGTTAGCGTGAGGGGTTGAGGGTGGGTGAGGGTGAGGTGTTGAGGGTGAGTGAGGATGAGTGAGGGTGAGTGAGGGGTTGAGGGTGAGTGAGGGTGAGTGAGGGTGAGTGAGGGTGAGTGAGGGTGGGTGAGTGAGGGTGAGTGAGGGTGAGTGAGGGTGAGTGAGTGAGAGTGAGTGAGAGTAAGGGTGAGTGAGGGTGAGTGAGGGTGAGTGAGGGGTTGAGGGTGAGGGGTTGAGGGTGAGGGGTTGAGGGTGAGGGGTTGAGGGTGAGGGGTTGAGGGTTGAGGCAAATCTGTGCAGATCGATCCAGCTTGACTGCAAAAAACAACTGTGTGAAAAGACTGTGTAGCAGACTGATCTGGACTTAACGATACAATATTGACCGAAGTTTCATAACTAACACTCTCAAGTGCAAAGCAACCCAAACATAAAAGTAATTCACATTTACCCAGAGTACAACATATGAAATATATTGCTTGCTCGGCCTGTGTGGTGTGTTCATGTGAGCCCACTGTAATCTATTGTGATGCACTGCCATGCAAAGTATGGGCAGACTCACCGGGAAGACGGAAGCTCCGGACTGCTTGCCGATGACTGGCTGTTGTGTGATTTTACAGCCCCAGCTGGTGGTTTTGGTTTAATTTTTGCTCCATTCAGGGGACCCCTATTCAGCCAAGGACGGTCTCATAAACCTTAAAGATACGGGAGGCTTGGGAGTCCCTCGACCAATTCTGTAGGGTGGGGAGGCGCCAGTTTGCGTTAGGCTTCTTAGTTTGAGCCTGCTGCCTGAAAAACCTCCGGCCAGGCTGCCCTCTAGGAAGAAAGAAGCCATTGCATATTGCATCTGGGGATAGTGCCGATGGATGGTTGGACAGCTTTCTTGAGGGTCTCTCGAGCGTCCCTTGAACTGGGGGGGAGGGGGCTTGCTGTGGCATTGGCTAGTATGCGGGGAGGGGTGGTCAACCCATCCTAAGACTGCATGCGCGCAGCCCTGATGCCTTTCAGGCTAACTGAACGGAACAGAAATACTGTAAACTCCAGCTTATTGGGAGAGGGAAATAAAAGGTTAATGAAGGTTCATTCCATCGACAATAATCACGGAGTAAACAACGAGCAATCGAGTGAAAAGGCGCGGGAGTGCCGAGCGCAGCCCCAGAGAGGCCTCGGATATACAACCAGCTGCTTGGGAAGAGAGCGAGTGGAGGAAGGGGAGCCGGGTGATGGCAGAGAGGCAAAGGCGGGCAGTGCAAGGCTGCAAAAAGCGCGGGGTGGTGAAAGAGACATGGAGCGGGAGAGAGAGGCAAAGAGCGACACTGAGAGAGAGAGGAGGAGGAAGGGAGGTAAACTGAGAGATACAATGAAGGAAAGAAAAGCTGGTAGATCATGTCCAAGATAAAGAAGAACAGAGCGAGACTGCAGAGTAACAGGGGCTGGGGCATAAAGAGTGACATATTAAGGGCTTGATTTATCAGTGTGTTTTACTCAGACTGCCTCTATTGGGAAATGCGTTCGTCGGTACACTGTGGCCTGTGGAGAGCAGTCGACGGTAAGCAAGGGGTAGAGTTGGAAGGAGATGAGGGGAATGAAATGCAAACGAGAGAAACATGTAGGCAGAGATGGATTGCAAGAGGGAGCGGGTGAAGGGGGTGGAACTGGGCGAGCACAGAAGAGGGAGTGAAAAAAGTTGGTGAGTGAGAGAAAGAGAGACAGCTAGCAAGAAGGGGCACTGTAAAAGTGTAAGAGAGAGAGAGGGGGGGGGGGTGCTCGAGATGCACACAGTGCTAGAGAGAGAAGGACAAAGAGAGGCAGGCAGTAGGAAACAGCATAGAGGTGAGCGGAGAGATACAGGTATAGGTTGGGAGAACGAGGGTGGGAGAAATGAGGCAAAAGAGAGCCAAGAAACGGGAGCACTAGCCAAGGGAAACAGAAAACAAGAGTAAACTGGGAGACAGAGACAGTCGTAGGGAGGGAGGCCGCAAAATCAAGACAGAAGGAAAGAGACAGACTGCGTAACAGAGTCCGATTAAGGCATAAAGAGAAGAAGTTAAAGGGTCAGACACATGTAAAAGGAAAGAGGTCAACAGAACCACGGGGTTAAAAACAAGCCTTTCAGCGTAACACGGCGGGCAGGGGAGGGGGCGGGCAGGGGATGGGGCGGAGAGGGGAGAGGTGCGACACGGCAGGAAGACGGAAGGAAGAGAGGGGAGGGGGAGGAGAAATGCGACACGGCGGGAGGGGGCGGAGCGGGTAAACAAAGACGGACGTGCACGCGCACGCGCTTTTAAGGTCAATGCGCATGCGCATAAGCTCAATGCGCATGCGCATTGACCTTAAAAGTCACGGGCACTGCAAGGAATCGCCACGATTCCTTGCAGTGTAGATAAAGAGTGGATAACTCGCAATACTCTCGCCTTGCTCGATGCGCATGCGCATCGACAGGCGAGACCTAAAAAGGATTGTGGAGAAAAAATGTGTCTGAAATAAGGAGAAGAAATAGGTGCATCTCCATCAAACATTAGTGAAATATACCTTAATCCTTCCACGACTTCCAGAGAAAGGTCTGCTTTGTATTTAACGCCAATGCAGACACCCTTGCACCATTGTGCAAGGGTGCCTGCATTGCATGCAGGAATGTTTTTGTGCAGGATGGGGCACAGTCCTGCACAAAAACAATCCTGAGAGGCGTATTCCTCTTTCTATGTGTGCTGCAAAATACGGCACACATAGAAAGAGGAAGTAATGAGACGAAATAAAGAAATTTCTTCTCGTTACGCCTTACTGAGAAGGTGTCGCTTTTTGGCTCATTCACAGGTCTACCAGTTCTGATAAATCTGGGAATGTGTAAAAAAAATGGAAGTTGCGCGGTACACATGCTCAACGCAATGGAACGTCTTCCAAGAGCAGAATAAGGGAAAGCAGCGGTTGGCGCTGCGTTGCCTTCCTCCAGACTTATGGGGCCACTCATGGCCACACAAAGTGGCCTTGTGTGGCTTCATATATCACTTGTATGGTTTGCATCGATCTCGCAACACGCTACATGGTGCAAGAGCGACGCAAACCAGCTCATAAATAGACCCCCTCAAGTCCCAACCAATTGGATGAGTGCTGTAAAAAGATAACTCTGGTATGTTATGACTGGCTTTTAACACAATTACGGGCTGTGATGCAGGTTGATAAAAAGGTGAATAGTATTTGCAATAACTAATGGGTACCATAACCAATGGCGCAACTGGCTCATCTCTTTCTGTCTGCGTGTATTGATAGTATAAACTTTGCTAGACTGCAAAAGCTGATTCCTTCTTAAGTTAGGAAAATCAGCTTCAGAAAAGCGCTACACGATTTCCTGAAAACCTCGCATCATTTCATAAATACTTGTTCTCTGGAGAAACGGAGATTTGATTTCTGCAATCGCCCAAGGCTTAAAGGTGCTAATTTAATTGGAACTTAAAAATGAAGTCAGTTTAAAAAAAAGCAATTTATTTAATTAATCATTACACTAACTTGCACCCACTTCTTCAGCAGAAAACCTTTGATAGTAAAAACTAAAATCATTTTGTAGGGTTCTGTATCTCCTAAGCGCCACCCTAAGCTAAGTGAATGCTATGAATTATGTAACTTTTTTGCCCTACACAAAATATTTTAAAAATCCAATATTTGAAAGAAAACAACATTTGAAAGGAAATTAAAATAAGCTACTTTGAAATAGACTATCATTGTGTTCAGGAACAAAAACCCTTAGTTAACATGCATGTGGCTTAACGGATAGGGCGGCCGACTTTAATGTTGGTTAAGCTGGTTCGAGCCTGGTGACAGGCTCCAACATCTTGTGATTCTGGACAAATCACTTAGGGGGCTTATTTACAAGCCCACTGTGCTGTCGGTACGTCACTATTCTCATAGTTAATAAAAATGACGCACCGGTGGCGAAAGGGGCTTGCAAATATGCCCCTTAATCTCCCCGTTCCTTGAAATGAAGGTGCTCGTCTGGAATGCAACTGGCGCTCATGTAAAGCGCTCTAACACCTTCGGGTCTAGTTCTGCTATATAAAAGTGCAACAACAACAAAAAAGCGAAAGTTTCCAGGTGCGATAACTCAGTGCAGTTCACACTGATGCGGCTTTTACTCTCTGTGAAAGCTGTCTGGCTCGAATTACCAGCCTACCTCGCAGACTAAATCAGATAGTAAATTAGAGGCACGGCCGAGGTGACAAGTGGGTAAATATTGCCTTCCCCGCCACCAAAATCTTTCCAGGGGTTGTCTTCACGTTATAAATGTTAGTCTGTGCATTGCTGTGGAACTGTGATGCTGTAACTGAACCCCGCGGTCCTGTCTCCATTGAAAGGCTTGAGCTCCCCTGAGGATTACTGTGTCAGCGAAGTCCTTGACTGAATTACACCCTACAATCTACTTGCACCGCGGGCCTTGCACTTGGGATATTTTATGCGTGAAAACTATAGACAGCAGCACTAAATAAGATAGGGGTCCATGTCAGGTGCCATTTACAAGACTTTTATTGTATTTTGCTCAAACACAAGTCCTTGACAGACATACCCTCCTACATATTCAGTTTATCCCCAGGGTCAGAGCCTGGCCACATACAGACAAGCAGTGTTTCTCATTCAGTATAAAAAATAGCATGGAAATGGTGAAGCTGTAGTCACCGAGTTGCATTACTTAAACTTCTCTGGTGGTCTTTGGAGCCCTTTGATATGTTGCAGTCGGTACAGCGTTTTCAGTTGTAAAATAACATTCCTATTTCTTTAAGTGGAGGGAAGAGGCACACGCACCGCATTTCTGCCATAAAATAGCATAGAAAAATAGAGCAAAGCGGCACCACTTTAGAATCTGCATTATGGTGCAAATTAGTACCAATCAGTGGATGTAATCAGGTGTGAGGTGTATTAATAAAAAACAGCAGTACCCCAACACTGACCTGTAACACGACTAGACTGAGAGAGGTCAATAAACAAAAGCAGTTATGAATGCTGGAAGTAATACCACCGGTATACTCTATTACATACTTTTTCATGCCCTTGTGAGTTGGATCCAAAATGCAACAGGCATTGGCATAGCCAATAGGTCTCGCTTTTGGGACCTTATAAGTATTTAGTTATGCAGCACAATATCCTTGGTGCAACAACATCAACTGTTGCATGGCTAAACACGTATAAGGTCCCAAAGGCGAGACCTATTGGTTATGCCAATGCTTGTCTCCTGATGAGGTGGAGCGCACGCAGTTCGGGAGCCCACGGCTCAGGCATAAGGGAACTTACTTACCATGATCTTTCACAACAGTTGTGCATCAACAGAATTCTGACCTCCTGCCACGAACAAGGCCTGGCCCTCGAAGCAGGGAGAGATGCTCTATACATGACTATTTCACCCTCAGATACTCGTGTGAAAGCAGCGGATGGAAACACAAACTACATTCCTCCTCGGCTGGGTTTCGCAGAGGCAGCCCCCAAAGGGGCATAGGAGGCTGGCGCCATAACCAACGCCGTGCCCCCAGAACCGTTTTTCTTTGATGCCAAAAGCGCCCCCATAGTGGAAAGACACCCCCCCTCCCACCCCCCACAGCAGCCGACAGAGTGGCACCAACCCCCGGCCGGGAATATAAACTGGGCTCCCCCAGTTAAGCTCCTATCTTCAGGAGCGGGGGAGCAGCACAGAACCGGGCGGGGAATTTTGAAAGAGGACATTGTGGAAGGAGAGGAGAATCCCTGCCCAGAAGAACAAGGACCGATGTGCTGCAACCGACGAAGACCAGGAGCAGGCCAATATCGCGGCCTGCCTGGCGGAGCTCGGACCCGACCGACCAGCAAGCAGAGTTGGCCCTGAACCGAGGGAAGCTACCCACACAACGCGCAGCACAGAGGGCATCACGTAAACTCTGAAGCGTCAGAGGCAGACAGGGCGAGGCCTGAACGGCTACACAACGCGCTATATATCCAGCCGTTTCCCCGCAACAGCAGGTGGCCACGAGCGAGACCTGACCGGGCACCTAGAAGCCAGCAGTGGGTACTCACCGCGATATCACGCGCTGCACAGTTGCCCGGGACAGAGAGTGAAGGAGGCGGAGGGGGTCCCTTCTGACTCTCCCCCCTCAGGCGAGTAGTTCAGAGGCGCTGTCTGGGCTTTCTGACCACTAGGTAACGAGCGCGAGCCTTTCCGATTCTCCCCAAAGCGAGCTGCCTTGTCTGGACTGCCGTAAGCTGCATCGAGCGGATAAAAGCAGTAGAGGGAGGACAAACACTGAACAAGAGCCCAGGCTCAAGCGAGGGGTGGGCAGGTGCCCTCGCGACAAGGTCCGGGTGCAGCAGGAGCCGGAGAGCGTGCCCGCCCACACGGGGGCTGGCCTGAAGGGGGCAGGCAGCGTGAGAACAATCGGGCCCGGGCCGAGCCATCGCAGCAGGAGGTGACACAGGTGTTGCCTAGCAAACCTACGTGTCTCAGATCAAGGACTGAGGAGCTTCCGGTTACGCTACTGGCAAGCTAAGAAGACTTCTTGGTGCAAAATAAACTGTGGCAGCGCCCCACCCAGGGGCCAACTAGGGAAGCTTGGCCACATAAGCATTGGGATAAGTTTGCACAAGGGGGGCTTGGGGGAGGGAGCTGACCGAAGGGAGGTCTCCTCCCCCGGGCATTTTGGGAGGGCTGCGAGGGGTTAATCAAAATGTAGAAGTTTCTGGAATTGGGCTGGTCTAATAGGTTTTAGCCAGCCCAATTATAAACTCTGGTGTTCCCGCCTCCTAGCCACCATTTTAGGTAGTTAGCGTTTTTTGTGGTGTTTATTCTAGAGTTTTAGGTAGCCCTCTTTTGGTGTTATTTTCCCCCTTCTCATCGACTACATGGAGGATTATCGAGTATTAGAAGTGATGAGGCTTCTGTCCGAGGCAGGTCGCATGGATCTGTTGGTGGGAGGGGGGCTGGCGCGTCCTCAGCGCCAGGCCTCCGCTGGTGTTTCTGCCGCGGTTATGGTGTGCTCCTCTCCGAAGAAGAGACGCTCCGGCAGGTAAGTGAGAGGGGCCGGTCCCGTACGAGGAAACCGGTCCCTCCAGTTCCAGCGCGAGTGGCGGTTGGGGCGGGGGGAGCTCCGGCGGTGTCTGGCGCTCCTTTTGGGTGTACGCTTGAAGCGCGACCGGCCCCTTCGGTTCAGGCACGAGTGGCGGTTGGGGTGGGGGGAGCTCCGACGGTGTCTGGTGCTCCTGCTGGGCTTCTCAGTGAGGCGGGAGGTGCTTTGACGAGCGCGTCTGTTGTGCAGGCGGACGGGGCTCCTCTGGTGCAGGGCCTCGGCTCGGCAGCACCAGCTGCTGTGAAGGCGGCCGGCAAGAGGGGGGGGCGGAGAGCGAGTGCGAATCGCTCCGTCTCTGACCCGGTTGAAGAGAGAAAATCGGAGCCTGTGAAGGGGCAGGCAGTCCGTGGTGCGAGGAGGGCAGATATTGTCCCCTCCAGGCCATGTTGTAGCAGAGACACAAGGTTTAGTTGATGATAGGGCATTATTAACCCCTTCAAGGCATTTTGTGCCAAGGATGCCTATTGTTGAAAGGAATACTACAGGCAGGTTTTCCTTAGGTGGTCTAGAGGGCTCTGGGGGTTTGGAACATCAGGTGGGTCAGGTCTTATCTGGTGCTAATACAGGTATGGTTGTTATTGAGATGGAGGGTAATGTGGGGAGTCCTTTGCTTTTTTCTACGCCTGGTTCTTCTGTGGGTGCTGCATTGTAGGTGCAGGGGGGTTCTAGGGGAGAGGGGGAGTGGGCTCAAATGGGGGAAGGGGGTTCAGTTTCTGGCGCTGCTTTGGATTTGGAGGTTTCTCGGCCTGCGGCTGCTGGGTCTTTTGGTTTTTTGGATATGGATGACCGTTTTCAGAGGGAGGGTAGGGGTGTGTCACAGGTGGGCCATGGAGCTTTTTCTTGTGATGTCAATGTTGCAGGTCATGTAGCTGGTGCAGGGAGTTGGGTCTTGGAGGGGCAGTGGTGGGTCATTCTGCAGGGGTTTGGCAACCTGTTGTAAGGAGTGTAGGGGCGAGTTGTGGATTGTTTGCTTGCTGTCCGGACCCTGCTGGGGAATCTGCCATAAGCCTGCTATTACCGAGGAGAAGCTGCATTTGGGACAAAACAGCTGAAGGCGAGAACGGGACTGCGAGGCCCACCAGGCTGTGCGCAGAACACCGTGCACACCTGCCAACTCTTCCCGTGACTCCTCCTGTCTGTCAAGCCTTGATAACGCCTCGCGGCCCCCGCTTCGCGGGAGCCGCTCGGAGGCGAGTTGTGGATTGTTTGCTTGCTGTCCGGACCCTGCTGGGGAATCTGCCATAAGCCTGCTATTACCGAGGAGAAGCTGCATTTGGGACATACCAGCTGAAGGCAAGAACAGGACTGCGAGGCCCACCAGGCTGTGCGCAGAACACCGTGCACACCTGCCGCCTCTTCCCATGACTCCTCCCTTTTTTAATAGCTTCCCACATATAACCTGGTGCAGCAACGTGTGAGCGGGACGCGTGTGCGGGACATATCCCGGGACAAAGCCCGGACTAAGGGCGGGCCCTCTTAGGCCCTCATAGGTCGGAGTAGGCCGGGCCGGGCCTACTCTCTTGTTTATGTTTCAGGTATTGGCATCTACCTAGTCCTTGTTGTCCTAGAGGTCCCATTTACCTGTCATGCCTTCACCAGCCTTGGATAAATCTATAGTGAAGCTGGGGGGGTCCAAGATTAGAACTCTGGATAATTACTTCAATCGCTCCTTGGCGGAGGGAGAGGGGGATTTGGACACCGCCCTTGCAGAACGCAGGGCCGAGCGTCGTCGCTCTATCAAAAATCTGAAATGCAGACCCCTGGTAGACACCCCAGATGGTGGCTCTCCTTTGAATGTCAGTGAGGAGCCATCTTCACAGGAAGGAGTCCCCCTTTTGTTGAGGGATTGTTCTATTAGTCCCTGCCAACCTGCTGTCCAGGCTCCTAAGGTTACACTTCCCACTAGCCCCTGTTGTACGGCTGTTGATCTTACATCTCAACCTACTCAAATTTCAAAATCAAGGAAGGCTAAGCCTAAATTAGTTACTGTGGCCGAGTTGCACGGCCCTCCCCCTAACAAGCGAAGAAGGAAGACGAGGGGAGGTAAGGGTAAACTTAAACTTTCGCACTCCGATTTCGGAAAACCCACTAAGTCTGTTCCACTTCCCGATAAGTGTATTGAAGTTATGGGTCCTGCTCCTGCCCTTACAAATAACCTGCCTACTCTACCACCCCCAGTTGTCCCCCAGGGGAACCTAGAATTCTTACTCAGATCTCTGCTGCTGCCTATCAGGGAGAGTATTAAGAGAGTGGAGATCAGACTCACTATCCTTGAGGCTACACTAAGTAGTTTGAATTCGCAGGTTAATACCCTAGGAAGACCACCCGAGACTATGCCCCCTCCCACCCTGCCCCCTACCTCACAACCTCCCTTAGCTATCCCAGGACCAACCGTGGTGACTACTGCCACCCCCCTTTTGCAACCTCTTATGGCTAAACCAGTTCACCCATGCAATAGTAAAACTATCATTCCCCATCACAATCTTCAGGCACTACTCCCCTAGTGATAAACCCCTATGGGGCTGTAAATGGTGACTGTATTCCACCCCCTTTAATAGAGAAACCTGCCCCCAGAGCTCGGAGACCCGACCTTCCCCCCGAGGCTAACGATCTTATGGTGGTTATGGCCGGGGTTCCCCCCCTTGAGATGGGGGAAGGCGAGAATTTCTTCTCACTAAAAAAACAAGTAATTAAATGGTTGAACTGGAATAGACCTCTTCCAGCATATTTTAATAATGAAATTGTGATGGTAAGAAGGGTACCCTGGCTGGGCAAGACCAGGAAGTCGATAACAGGGGATTGCATTCTGGTGAGTTTTAGAGACCCCAGGACTGTTCACTACATCTGCTCAGGGTCGAATAGATCTCCTGAATCCACCATCCAGACCCTGCAAGTATCTTTTTTCTTCCCCCCTGTACATATGCATCGTGACCAAGCTCAGGACAAATGGACAAGGGTTGATCGAAGGGGCAGATTTTGTGGGTATCCAGCCCAACCTGTCTTCCAACCTCCTCTGACACCCTTCCATAATTATAATCGTTTTAATTGTCTGAGTGGCCTCAATGGTGTTGATTGACTGCCCACTGCTGTAGACCCCATTACTTCTTCTTTTGTTAAAGGGCCTACGGTAATGCCCGACAGTAGTCCTATCCCTGCCCAAGATCATGTAATGTTTCAAACTGCCTCGATAATCCCCGTGGCTTATCCAGCCTTATTGGCTTCTCTACCTGTCAATAATGTTTTAATTACCACGGTATCAGTGCTTATCCAACCCCACCTTTGTTCCCCTGGTCTGAAGTTTGTTAGCTGGAATGTTGCAGGGTGGAGTAGGCAATCGGCATCTCTGGGGTGGAATGAGATCCTCACCAACTTTGATATTTTATGCTTGCAAGAGACCTGGGCAACTGCTGATATTAAACTTGATGAGTTTGTGTCTTATAATAATCAGGCAATAAGGTCAGGTATGGGTAGGGCTAAAGAAGGTTAGTGATTTTTACATCAGTTAAACTCCCAGTATGTCTGATTTCCTACCTCCCTGTGGGACACCACTCCCAAATTCTAATACTTGAACATACTAAGGGCCATGTTTTAGTGGTGGTCAACCACTATAACAACCTATTCAATGCCTCAGATACCACAGTGGCGGAGGAGCTGGGTCCTGTTTTGAGGAACTTGCTTATTTCCGCATTGGGGTCTTTTGCTAAGAATGATTACTTGGTAATAGATGATGTTACCCCGTGTAGACAGAATGGATTCCGTATAAAGTGGAATCTGGATAATTCCGAAAACTTGCAAGCCAAAATCATAAAAGAGGGGATTGCTGAAATTTATAGTTGCCTACACCCTGAGACCCTTAACGGGTGCATCATAACTAACTTTGTGGCACTCGGTATTGCTGTAAAAAGGTGTCTTACCATTACTAAAGCCCGAATTAGAAATCAAAACCTGGGTTGGTTTGATAGCCTATATACCCAATCCCTGCGGGAACTTAAGCTGGCTTTAACTAAACTCCTGAGAGACAGGGAGGCCGTCGAAAAACTCAGGCTTACCTATAAAAACAATCTTGTACGGAGGAAGCAGGAACTTAGGGAACTTGCTTGGGATGCCCTGAACCAAGCATCGGTGTTACGGGATAGTAGGCTTTTTTGGTCCACGGTTAACAGCCCTTTCCTTGTCAGTGAAGAGTTTCCTAAATTGTCAGCGCAGGTCAGCGAAGCCAGCTGGGTTTCCCATTTCTCTGGTATTTTTAATCCACCCGGGGGAGATTCTGTCGGTCATACTATCCCGACGTCTGAAACAAGCCTACCTCTGGATATTACCCTATCAGAGCTGGCTATTTTCCTAAGCCAGAGCAAAGGAGGAAAGGCACCGGGACCCGATGGGGTCCCGGTTGATCTGTATAAATCTAACCCCACTCTCTGGTGCCCACTCCTGACCCAGGTGTTTAATGCATCAGTTTTGGAGAATACCCCCCCCCCACTTGGAGTGAATCCTTAATTCTACCCATTTATAAAAAGGGAGATAGAGGCGAGGCAAAGAACTACCGCCCTATCTCCCTTCTTGATTCCTCCCCGAAGATTATGAGTAGGGTTCTCCTGATAAGGTTGGAGGAGTGGGTAGAGGAAAACAGGATGTATGACGTTATAACGCATACCATTACAACTACCTACCATTACAACGCGACCATTACAACGCATACCATTACAACGCATAGCGCTTAGAGGTGCTGGATAGTGGTAAGTATAATTTACTATTCCAACTCCAGTCCCCGTGGACACTAGGGAAGGTGTTGGATAGTAAATTAAACTTATTCCCTATCCTAGAGCGCCCCCCAGTGCAATGCGTTGTAATTGCATGCGTTGTAAAAGTTGCGTTGTAATGGTAGGTAGTTATAAAAGTTGCGTTGTAACCGGTGTATACCCTGATATGGTAGACATTTACAGGCATAGATGTGCGTCTATTGCTCTGTACGGCTCTGGTATTTGGGGTTATAGTCAGCATAGGGTACTGCAAAATACCAAGAATGGGTTTCTTAGAAGATTGCTTTGCTTACCTCCTTCGGCACCTACTGTATTGGGCCATAGTGAGGTCTGTTTGAATTATTTGACAGATCTGACGGGATTAAGACCCCTCATGGTATGGAGGTCTATATGGGCAAAAGAAGAGACTACTTTTTCTAGGAAGATTATCATCGATTGTTTGAATCTGCACAAAGCCCTTAAGATTCCCTGGCTAAGTTATGTCTCTTCCACTTATGGAGATGTATTTAATTTTGACATCATCAAGGATCCTTATTGTGCTGTTACTTTATCGAAAAAGGAACTTAAAGATGTTTTTATACAAACTAAGACTGATATGCATAGGTTGAAGAGTATTTCCATGTCTACCTATGTATTCTATCATACTACTAATCTGGAAGAAAAGGGCATGCCTATGTACCTAAAAACTATAACCAAACAATCCCATCAGTTTGTTCTGACACGATTCAGACTTGGTATTGTACATAACTTAGTTGCCTTCCCAGAGATGAAACTTCATAGCCATTCTCCCTGTCCCTGTGATGGTCAGACTAGGCAAAGTACTCTGCATTTCATGCTTATTTTCCCACTCTATATGCATCTTCGCCGTCTCTATCTCAGACCTATGTATTTAAGATTCTCAGTGTATACTATTACCCAAGCCATGGAATTGTTATTTGCACTTGACTCTGCAGACATCTGTTTTTTTACTGCTACTTTTTTACTCAAAGCCATTTCTCACAGGAAAAGTCTGGTGTTTTAACTTTCTGAAATTCTTCATTGCTGAGCTTTTGTTTTTAACGTAATGTTTGTATTGTGTTTTACTGTACGCTTTTGTGGTTGTTTTTAATAGTCGAATAAAGCTTGAAAATGAATGAATGAATGAATGAGTGTAGGGGGGTTGGTTTTCCTGGCACAAAGTCCCAGCATGACAGGGGTTTCAGGCAAGTAAGTGGTTGGCCTGTACAGGGGCCCATGGATGCTGTTCCATATCGGTCAGGGGGTGCAGGAGGCCCCTCTTTGATGTTTGGTTCTCCTGGGTGGGAGCATTTTGGTGCTGCAGGTTTGGCGCAGCGTGGATTACAGAAGGATGGTGAGGGCCAAGATTGGGGTGCAGGGGCTCCTCTTCGGGTTTCTTCTTCAGCGGTGGCGGTTGATAATTTGGATTGGAGTGAGGATGAAGAGGTGATAGGCGACTCTCCGGTCAAGGAGGTGCCTCTGAGGGGTAGTATTAGAGGGCGTTCTTTGGATAGGTTTCAAGGGATGGTTGTTGGTTTTAATTTGCAGGGGACAGGGTCTGCGTCAGGTGTTGTATTCATGGATCCTAGCAAACCAGTCCAAACCTTTTCTTTTCAGGACAGGGATAGGTGCGGCGGTCCAGACTTGGCAGGGCGTGGTCCAGTCCAATTTCGCCAAGGTGAAGTGAGGAGAATGCCTAGCGCGGCCCTCTCTGTTCCACCGAGGGAACCCGCAGCGGTCAGCACACGAGGGTCTGGCGTGACCCCGCTGGCCCCAACGAATAGCAGGTCTAGGTGGTCCACCTTACCGTCGGCTATGGAGCCACAGAGTCAACGCAAGGGGAGTTACAGGCGTGTACAGTCTGCTCCCCCTCCTGGAGGTTCTTCACAACAATTAAAATGTAATATTGCTGATGCCGGGCTAGGTGAGACCGTAGTGTGGTGTTTCCTGCTGAACTTGATTCAGTGGTCCTGGATTATGATGAAGATAGTCCCGAAGAAGGAGAGTTACGGGAAGTAGAGGGGGGAACCCTCTCATGTGTCTAGTAGTGTTTTTCAGGCTCAGGCGGTGCAAAGACAAGTAAAGAAGAGAAGAGAACACGGCCCGTCAGTCAGGGCGCCTCGAAGACAGGATACATTGGTATCGGCATCACGGGCAGAGCCTGCGAGAGTGGTCTCTTTGTTACCAGGTGAGCAGTTAGCTGCACAGGCCAAACCTACTATGGTGTCTGTGGGCACAGGAGGGGAAGGGGCTGTTGGGGTTGGTGAAGGAAGGTTGCTGAAGGGACGTTACGTTAAAGACACTGCTGTGGGCACTGACGATGTTTTAGAGATAACAGGTAAAGTGGAGAGTCGTACTAGCACTGAGGCTCCAAGTGGGGTAAAAGAGCCATTGGCTAGAAAGGAATTGAAAATTAAAAAATTGCCTTATATGGGGGTCACAAAGCCTTTGGGTGCCCATTTATTGTTGGTTACAAAAGAGCGAATTTGGAAGGGAGAATATGTTGAAATTCTTAAGCTGCTACACCGGGAAGTCCGGTCCAAAGAAGGGTCAAAAGAAGAAGAGTTTGAGCTGGCAAAACGACCTAGACTTCCGTTAACCATTGAGAATTGGACGGCTGCATTCCTTATTTATGCGAGTGTTTATTGTGAAAAATTTCCAGAGCGCAGCGTGTCTATTTTTAAATACATGGATATTATACGTAAGGTGCAGCTTACTGGGGGGGGGGGTTTGCTTGGTCCCAATATGATGAGGAGTTCAGGGCCAGGATGGCTTGGGATCCGGAGGCCAAGTGGGGGGAGCTGGACACTGATTTATGGCAGCATACTATGGGATCTGCATCGGGGGGTAAGACGATTTTTACAGCCAGTGGTCTCCCCTTAATTTACCGCCCTTTCAGGGCAAGCCCACCCGGTGAGGGGTGGGGAGTAGCTCAAACACACAGTCTGGAGTTGGCACATGCTGGGAATTTAACAAAGGGTCCTGTAGTAGAGAATGCTCCGGTTGTGGTAGGCGGCACCCCTTGGCTAGATGCTGGGATAACAAGCCAGCAGGAGGTCAACAGGGGAAACAGTCAGGTGCAGGTGGTTCGGGGACGTCCCTGCAGTTTTCAGGGGGTAGGGGATCTAGAGGTAATCAGGGTGTTGGGCCCAAGGGCTCATACGCCTGTAAAGTTGGAAAAGTTGCGCCTTTTTTCTTCAAGATTTTGATGATGAAGCTGTGAAACAGAAATTGTTGAGAGGTTTTGAATTTAGATTTCATTTGGGTTACATGGGTTCCAGACAAAGGAGATGGTCTGCTAATTTGAAATCAGCGTCTGAGTATGGCGCAGTGGTGCAAGAAAAATTGAATAAAGAAGTGCATGAAGGAAGGATGGCTGGCCCTTTTCATGATTGGCCGATCCATAATCTGATAATATCACCTATTGGAGTGGTCCCTAAAAAAGATCCGGGACAATTCAGGCTTATTCAGCACTTGTCATGGCCGGAGGGGTCGTCTGTAAACGATTTTATTGATCCAGATTCTACTTCGGTCTCTTATTCCTCAGTTGATGTGGCCATGTCACTTGTTGTGACCGTGGGCGCAGCTGCTGAGATGGCTAAGTGTGATATTAAGTCTGCTTTCCGGCTGCTGCCTGTCCATCCAGATGACTGGAGTCTACTGGGCATACAATTTTCAGGAAAATGGTATGTGGACAAAGCATTGCCGATGGGTTGCTCAATTTCATGTGCTCTTTTTGAGTGTTTCAGTACTTTTTACAATGGTACTTTACTCATCAGTCTGGTCACTTGAGGTGCCGGGTTTTTAGGAACCCGGTGGTGCCAGGGGATAACACCCGAAGACCTCTGAGTTCTCCCTGTTCCGGACCACAGAAACACAGAGTCTTCTAGGTGAAGTCAGAGATCGAGTTTTATTGGCTGCAACCAAGTAACAAGTGTCCTAGAAGTTCAACAGCACGGGATGTAGATTCTCAGGAGACTGTTCGTTTTTACAGAACCAGCCTTCTCCTTTTATACAAAATATTACACTTCAGGCAAGAATTCCTTGTTTTCTGATGCAACCATATACATATTTGTTCAACAAAAGGAAACGCACAGTCATGACGGCCAGCCTATAATTTCGTGTGTACAGTTAATGATAGATTACCCAGCTCGGCCCAGAACTACCATCAGATATCGATGAAACCCCAATAAACTCAGGCACCTCCTCATCGTAAAACTGGCCATAAACAAGAGACATGGACAGGTGTATGTGTGTGGATAACATGGTTTGTATGTAGTGAATGGTTTATGGCATGTTGTGCCTTGATGCTATCTTACTCGGCCACTGGGCGAGGGACTGCCCGAACAGGTTTAGCTGGAGGCAGTACAGTCAGCTCGGCCAGGTCATGGGGAAGTCAGCTAAGGTGGACGTGTCCTTTCAGATCAAGCTTGGCCTTAATCAATTGACTATATGAGGGCAAGCCATAAGATGGATGCCGTTCACAAAATGGAGTCCGAGGGTTCAGGACGGAAACCACGATTTAGGGGTGACGGCATCACTCTATCACGAAGCAAATGCAGGGGGATAATGTCCTAATCATTACCGGTCTGCCGATACCAAATTCGTCATGGTACGATGATGTTTTGTAACACGAGTATTGGGCCTCGGTACCATATTACAGCAGGGTCCAGAATTTCAGAACCGCAGATCCTCTTTTTGCCCTCATATTAGGCAATAACTCATGCTAATCTGAGTCCAAATCTGTATTCAGGAAGTCATGGAGATGCTGCTGTAGCATCATTCTGTTGCTCAATTTGTCCCTTGACACAGGCTTCCTTACACATGATGTAGCACTGGGGCCACATATTGCAGGAGCGCACTGCACAAACAGGCAGAACATAAACAAAATGGTTAAGATCATCCCAATGAATATCAGAGTTTTCCATCCCCAGGCAGAGATCAGTTCCCAGAACCACCCTAGCAGGGACCAATCCCCTTTATCCACGTGAAGGGAATCAGAGATTTTGTGCAGTTTGGAGATGGCCTGGTACACTGTCGGAGCATTATCAGGGATGAAAACGCAACAACTGGATTGGATCACTCTACATACACCGCCACGGTCTGCAAGTATGACATCTAGGGCAACCCTGTTCTGAAGAGTCATAAGTCGGTCCGACTGGAGCTCAGCGGTCAAGTTGCTAAGGGCACCAGCCGTTTCGGTCACGGCGTATTCAACTACCCTCGTCAACTGGCGAATGTTCCTGCTGTTCACCATAGGGCCCCAAAACGGCAGAAAACCCTTTGCGAAGTCCCCAAACTCTTGACCCGCAGTGTCGTCTTTACTCACGACACCCCTAACTGTCCTTGTCCGATGGTAATCTGCCTCGGCTGTATAGGTGGGTGGCAGCAGAAACGAGATAAAACATGTGCCCGAGAAGTCAGGGGGCAACCATGTATACGCTCTATCGTGGCAGACGAAGTAAGTGCCCTTAGCTGCTAGCAATGAAGGGGAGGTCTGAGATGATAAAACGTAAGTCTCAGTGCAGACACTCTTTCCCAACTGGGCTCTAGGGTTTTTGCCATTTCCCTGCAGACATAGGTGACCTTGGTGGGGTACTATCCAGACTGGGGAGGATTTCTTTGCTTTCAGACTCTCAGCCAAAGAGATTCCATATTGCGTTATATTCCATCTGCTGTAAGGCATCAATTCATCTCTGGGGATTGTTTTGTATGTGTCGACATCCCTACTCATATTCCTAATTCCCGCCACTAGGGCCTTGTTGCTTGAGTTTTTCCCTGGAACATACGGGTCGAGGACGAACAGGAACATTGCTCTAAATGCCCACAGAAAACTATGGTAACCAAATGGCAGGACAAAATACGGGATACCCCTATCTGTCGTGTGTGGCATCAGTCCACATACCCAACAGTTGGTGGTGTTAATTACAGATTGGTGCTGGTGTAGGAGCTGGACGAATGAATTATTTGCAAATTCTAATCTTCTGGCAGACTCGTGTTCAGGCAGAGGGTGGAAAGAATGTGGGGAGACAGTAGGAGGAGGTGTGAGCTGAGTGTTGTGTACAAAGGTAACTCGAAAGATGAACAGAGCATAGCCAACTAAAAACATTATTATGCTACACAACATTAAAATGCATATTACTAAAAATCGTTTTCTTGCCATCACAGCGCAAACTCTCTTTTCAAAGTTCATAGATCTAACACGTCTCTCTACCCTTGGAAACTCCATCCTCTAGTTGCTGCCCGCGGTGGGAGATTGATTCTGCTAAGGAGTGCTTTCTGTTCAGCCCAGGGTAATTCCCTTAGACCAACCAGAACCGTGACCTAAACGTCTCCAGCTGCACTCCCCAGACTGTCAACCGCGACCCTAGCAGCAGAACCGGATGGCGGTTCGAAAATCAAAAATGAGCAAGTTCCCTGGTCGAGAGAGCTGTACAATCAAAAATAGTTCTTGGGGGAAAAGAAAATCTCATCAGTTTATTTTTATTAGTTCGTTTTTCTTGGCCTCAGATCATACCGTTGTTTTCCAGGTACGGTGTTGTCTTCAAACAAAGTTTCAGGTTCGGTAGTGTCCAACTGCATTGACGGTGGCACAAATCCTTGTAGAACTCGGTCGCTCTCCTTTTCTGTACCAGTTCCTTTCAAACCTGCATCACTGAAGGGCACGAAGCGGGGAACAGACTCAGTCTCCGAGTCAGCAATTCCCTCCTGGACCCATCCTTCATATGGAAGGGGCAGCGGGACCCGTTTGCAATGGGCTCCGTGCACCCAACGTTTTTTTCCGTGGACACGTACTGCAGAGCGGGTAGTCAGTAGGACTTGAAAGGGTCCGGTCCAACGAGGCTCCTCGTTCTTGGTTCTCCTGAAGTTCCGCACTAGGACCCAGGAACCAGGTTGAATGGCGTGGCCTGGATCATCAGACGCTGGCAGAGAGGAGCTGTGGACCTGTTGGTGTAAAACACGCAATTTAGTTGTCAATTCGTGCAAATAGTCAAGCAGTACAGGGTGCTCTATCTCGCTGAGTTTCTTGGGCCTTGGCACGCCCCATATATTAGCTGGGCGGCCGAACACTATCTCGTGTGGGCTAAGTCCCAGTCTAGAATGGACAGTTGTTCTGGTAGATAGGAGTGCTAAAGGCTGGGCGTCAGGCCATTTAAGACCTGTGCTGGCTTGTATCTTGGCCAATTTTAGTTTTAACGTGCCGTTGTAGCACTCTACTAATCCGGCTGACTGGGGGTGATTTGCGGCGTGGAACTTCTGGTGTATGCCTAGACATTCACATACTCTCTTCATCACTCATCCCACAAATTCACTTCCATTATCACTCCAGACAATTCTAGGCATACCATACCTAGGGAAGAATTCTTTGACCAGGGCTTTGGCAGTTGACAAGGCAGTGTTGTCCTTAAGGGGATACGCTTCCACCCACCTGGAGAAGGCGCAAACAACTACAAGCACGTATTTCAGATTGTTGCACCTCTCCATGTGGATGAAATCGAGCAGCAAAACCTCGAACGGATGCGTTGGAGGCGCAAAGTGACCAGCTGGAGTTGGAGTTCCCTTGCCGGGATTGTACTTCCAACACACCATACAGTTCTTGGCCAAATTCTCTGCACATTTTGGGATACCACTATTTTGCCATACTGGGGTCAATAACTTACAGATTCCTTTCACACTGATGTGAGCTATCCCATGAGCCATCGTCACTACTGCACGTACATATGCATTGGGTAACAGCCATCTCTGATGCTCAGACGATTCGACCCAACAACCATTCGCATCCAATCTACCCTTGCTTTCTCTCCATTCATTCCCCTCTTTCTCAGTTGCCTCGGACTGTATGGACTTCACACTTTCAATAGTGTCCTCACACATACCTACATCAGCAATCCATCTCGCAGGACCCACAACGTACATTCGACTCATTGTGTTCCTTGCAGTCTCTTTCGCAACTTCATCTGCAAATGCATTCCCACAACCAACATCATCTTGAATCTTTCTGTGTGCACTGCATTTCACAATCCCAACTTGTAGTGGCAAGGTCAGTGACTCGAAAAGCTCGTTAACTAGCTGACCATGCTGTATCTTTACACCATGTGACGTCAGGAACCCACGTTCACGCTACATCGTCCGAAACTGTGAGCCACGCCAAAGGCGTATTGGCTATCAGTACACACATTCACTCGCTTTCCTTTTGCCAACACACACGCTCTTGTAAGTGCAATTAACTCGGCTGCTTGCGCGGAATTATGGGGAATACGCGCAGTCTCTACAATCGTATGCAATGTTGTCACCGCATATGCTGCAGTCGTATCACCATTTGGCAACTTGAAGCATGAACCATCCACCCATAAATCATCATTACATTCAGGAAGGGAGTGTCCAATAAGTCTACTCTCCCTTTTGTCTCTTCTTCTGTCCTAAAACAGCAATCATGTTTTTCGACCTCATCTGTCTCTGCTGGAATGGGCAATAACGTGGCTAGGTTGAGTGTATCGCACCTCTTTATGTGAATGTGACTCGCTAATAGTGTCAGTTCATAACTTGACAGTCGAGCACTAGTTAAATGCTGTGTCTTCGTTCTATTCAGCAAAATGTCTACTGCATGTGGGACCATAACGATCAGAGTGTTATTCTTGACTAACCCAGCAGACTGTCGAATACAGACAGCTGCTGCAGCAGTGGCCCTCAAGCAACTTGGTAATGCCTTAGCTACAGGATCTAGAGTTACGGAAAAGTACGCGCATGGACGCTGTTTGTCCCCAAAGGATTGTGTCAGGACTGATAATGCGCAACCTTCCTTCTCATGGACGTATAATGTAAAAGGCTTACTGTAGTCGGGGTTACCCAACACAGGAGCCGAACACAATGCATCAAGCCAGTCGTGGAAACTCTTCTGACAATCTTCAGACCAAGGCACAGGATTGGGTGTATCCTTACAGATTAGTGCCAGCAAAGGTTTGGCTAACAATGAGAAATTTGGTATCCATTGCCTGCAATATGATGTAATGCCCAAGAAAGCACGCACTTCTCTCTGTGTCCTCGGGACACCTAAATTTGTAATTGCCTGTATTCTCTCGGGGGTCAGTCTCCTTCCCTTCTTCGATAAGATGTGACCTAAGTAGGTCACTTCTTGTCGACAAAATTGCAGTTTTGAAAGAGACTTTGTGCTTCATGTCACATAAATGACGCAACAACGACAATGTGGCTTCCTTGCAAATCTCTTCAGTATCTGCAGCGATCAGCAGATCGTCTACGTAATGAATGAGAGTCGTATCATCAGGTAGAACAATCGTGTCAAGTTGTGATTTCAGAGCCTGACTGAATATCGATGGACTCTCACAGTAGCCCTGAGGAGCGCGTTTGAAGCGGAAGCTTCGTCCACCTAAATTGAAGCCAAAAATATCTCTGCTCTCCTCAGCGATCGGGATGCTGAAGAAGGCGTTCTTCAAATCAATCACCGAGAACCAAGTGGCTGAAGCTGGAACCATAGTTAATAGGGCAGTAATGTCGGGAACAACTGGAAACTGTGGCAAAACAATCTTATTCACTTCTCTGAGATCGATCACAAATCTGTACACAGGTGGCTGCGAAGGATCAGTACGCTTTAAAACTGGCAGAATAGGACTGTTACAAATGTTGCCCGTTGTCTCTTCAATGACATCTCTCTCAATCAGATCGTAAACGATTGCTAACAAAGCCTTTTCACATTCGCTAGATATCTTGTATTGGGGAATACGTGGCAACCTAACATTAGCCCTCAAAGTTATGACATATGGCGCTATCTCCAAAAGACCCTCGTCGTTTGAACCAGTAGCCCAAAGTATATCTGGAAGAGATGACAATTCAGTTGGAATATTCTCCTTTGACAAATACATTGGGGAAATCACTTTCTTACCTAGTGTGAGTTGTACTCCCGAAGGAGAACAGTACAAAGTCGCATATAATCTCTTTAACAAATCCAAACCTAACAAGTTTTCGCCACAACCTGTTGTAAGAATGAGGGGTGCTTCCAATTCATATGGCCCAACAGAAAGGGGTATAGGACTAGAAATCGGGTTTCTAACCGGGGCGCCAGAAAAACCTACTGAGACGTTCATTTCGCCAGACAAAGGTGCGCCAGGAAGTTTTGAGTGCATAATAGAACTTTTTGTAGCACCAGTATCCAGAAGAAAAGGTTCTGTTACTCCTGATGTAATCACCTCAACATAAGGTCCATTCTGATCTACTGGAACTGAAACAACTCCCTCTCTTTGTCCATGGCTGTCCTAACAATTATTATCCTCATTCTCATTTTCTGCATAATAGTCATCAGCATAGTACTGAGCTGACCTGGAGGACGCATTATTCTGTTGGTCAAAGCTGTTCATGGAATTCTGAGGCGGGAAAGAAGTAGTATTCTGGGGGAAATTTCCACGGCCCCTACCCCTAGGAGCCTGTTGAACACCTCTACCTCTTGCTCCCGAAACACCATTTAAACGTCGCGTTAAAGCTGGACAATTATTCTTGAAATGACCCTCTTCCTTGCAATACGCACACTGATTCGGACCATACGGTAAACGCTGTTGAGAAGACTCATGTCTTTGTGAGTTTCTCGAAAACTGCTGTTGTTGCTGATAATCAGGCTGACTAGCTGTGCGAGGCGGATAGGCTTGCTGGAGAAGGACTTTAGTTTTCAAATCTTTTGTCTTTTTGTCTGCTTTATCTAGCTCGTCTTTGCGTCTATTTTCGTACTACTGGGCTGTGGCTAAAATCCGCGCTGTCGTGGAAACAGCCCAAGCACTCTCTGAATCTTTCAGTTTATTACATAGTTCAGGAAGCAGATTATGTACGAACTTTTCTACAAACAATCTCTGGCCACCCTCGGTAGCCATATCCTGACCACTATGATCGACGAAAGTCTCCTCGAATCTCGTGAAAAAGTCAGAAATATTCTCATCTTTCGTCTGTTTGCACGCAGATAACTTATCCCAATTTACACGCAATTCAGGCATTAAAGTCTTCATATAGGTAATAATTCTACCAGGAAGTTCAGCTACTAGAGGCTCAGGCTTAGCGCCACCAACTTGTCTAGCATCAGCAGCAGTGATATTAGCCCATGTGTCACCTAGTTCTTGATCATGGTCTGTATGACGAATCTTACTCCATAAGGGTTGTGGAACAACATTCCCGAACAACATGTCTACATCTGCTAAGTTCATTATACATGAGCTGGCAGTCTGTGATAACTCCTTATAATACCCTGCAGGATTTTTACGGGGATCAGGCAATGTCTGTTTGAGTGCTAAAACTTCAGATCTTTTCCAGGGGACATGTACCCATACACGCTGGAAATGCGATAGAATTGGTGGATTTGCATTCGCATCACCTTCCCTCCAAACTGGGGGAACCTCTCTCATGGGGTACTGTCGCAGCTTTTTCCTACCTGACATCTCATCCTCATACAGTGATCTAGAGACATTTCCCTTACTCCTATAAGACAACAACAAATCTATCGCTCGTTCAACATCGGCACCTACAATCATGCCTTCATAAAACTTGAAACGCATACGGAATAATTCCTTCATTTTGCGTTTTGGATCATTCGTCTCCAAATCTTCGCAAAGATATACACACATTTCTTTGAATACATATCTCTGAGTGGGTGCATCCCACTGACGGAAGACTTCTATAACGGACTGAACATCATACTTTACAGTATCAGTAACCCATTTTCATGCTAACTCGTTCAGCACTTCTCTTTCCTGATAATCAGGCAGTTGACTACGCAACTGTCTACGTCCTGTTTTAGGGGTCTTCTTAGGCGACCCAAAGAAAGGTGAGAACAGACCAGGGACAGTACTTGGCACTCTCTGTCGAACAGAAGGAGAAGCTTGCGGAGAGGCAAACGTGCCAGAAAAGACAGGCTGATGTAAAGAGGAAGTCGAGGCAATGGCAGGGGAAGTCGAGGCAGTGGCAGAAGTCGCATCATGATAAACAGTGAGAGCGGTAGGCAAAGTGGTAGGAAAAGTAGATGGAGTATGTAGCAAAGGCGGCGGCCCTTGAGAGGGCTGCGCCGGAGAAGTAGGAACCAGCTAAAGAGGGGCTGGTGTTTGTGCAAGAGCTGCATTTCGTGCGCCGGGGCGCAGTATAACAAAGCGCTTCGGGGGTGCAGTAGCATCTAGCGCATATGGGGGTGGTGAACTCAGTAAATGGGACATTAACGGATCCTTCTCTGATGTCTCTTTTGAACCTTGTCCTTCATGTGGCAACATCGGGTGGCATTTATCTACTGCTAACTTCTTGCTTCTGAGCATTTGTTCACTCTCTTGCTCTTCCTCATTGTCCCTGTATGCAACGGCGGCTTGCACCATTGACATACCTCTTTTATTTTTCTTAGCTAATTTCATTTCTTTCTGTTTGGCTTCTTTGCACCATAGGCGAAAAGAGTCAAACATCGCCGGCCGGGCTTTCTTCTTAAAAAGTTTGGCCTCGAGGTTATCTAAAATTTCTGCGTCAAAGCTACCATATTGGGGCCATTTTAAAACACCATCCTTTCTGGTGTATTTTATCCATACCACATTATATGTGATAGGACCTACTCCATGCTTTATATAGAGCTCATATGTTGGAGTTCCAATCGGAGGAACCGGACACGAATCCTCTAATCGGGAGTCCTTACTACAACCAAGACAAAACAAGTTTCCAAGTCTGCTAAGACCAGGCATCTTCGCTCACTAGTCTAGCTTCAAACTTCAAAGGATTATCGAATACGATATTTTCGTGAATACACGAATGCCTTGGTTTTGGCGCTTGCAAGTTCCAAACAAGGTGTATCTCAAGGATACCAAAACTAAGAACAAACTAAGGACTGGGAGACGCTCCACTTATACTTAACTGAAGTATTGATGATCGATGACGTCACTAGAAGACTCGTCTATCGTTTCGCTCTACCAAGGATCACTGGGTCCAAAACAGGGCGATAGTCAGGGCAGCAGTCCTTTGTAGCCGTCGGGACGCGGGGAACCTCGCAGCAAAGACCTACGGAACCACATCGACATACAGGGGGCGCTGAAGTGGCTGGCCGTTCCTCTGGAATTTTCACACGAAGCTCCTCACGAACATCTGGCTTGGACCGATACCGCTTGATACCGCCCCGAGTTGGGCGCCAACTGAGGTGCCGAGTTTTTAGGAACCCGGTGGTGCCAGGGGATAACACCCAAAGACCTCTGAGTTCTCCCTGTTCCGGACCACAGAAACACAGAGTCTTCTAGGTGAAGTCAGAGATCGAGTTTTATTGGCTGCAACCAAGTAACAAGTGTCCTAGAAGTACAACAGCACGGGATGTAGATTCTCAGGAGACTGTTCGTTTTTACAGAACCAGCCTTCTCCTTTTATACAAAATATTACACTTCAGGCAAGAATTCCTTGTTTTATGATGCAACCATATACATATTTGTTCAACAAAAGGAAAAGCACAGTCATGACGGCCAGCCTATAATTTCGTGTGTACAGTTAGTGATAGATTACCCTGCTCGGCCCAGAACTACCATCAGATATCAATGAAACCCCAATAAACTCGGGCACCTCCTCATCGTAAAACTGGCCATAAACAAGGGACATGGACAGGTGTATGTGTGTGGATAACATGGTTTGTATGTAGTGAATGGTTTATGGCATGTTGTGCCTTGATGCTATCTTACTCGGCCACTGGGCGAGGGACTGCCCGAACATGTTTAGCTGGAGGCAGTGGAGTCAGCTCGGCCAGGTCATGGGGAAGTCAACTAAGGTGGACGTGTCCTTTCAGATCAAGCTTGGCCTTAATCAATTGACTATATGAGGGCAAGCCATAAGATGGATGCCGTTCACAAAATGGTGTCCGAGGGTTCAGGACGGAAACCACGATATAGGGGTGACGGCATCACTCTATCACGAAGCAAATGCAGGGGGATAATGTACTAATCATTACCGGTCTGCCGATACCAAATTCGTCATGGTACGATTATGTTTTGTAACACGAGTATTGGGCCTCAGTACCATATTACAGCAGGGTCCAGAATTTCAGAACCACACACTCACTGGTAACGTACTACCTAGATGACTTTTTCTTTGTCGGGTCCCCGGGCTCCACGGAGTGCCAGTCTGCTCTGGACACTTTCCAAGGGCTTATGGAGGATCTGGGAGTTCCTTTAGCTCCCGAGAAAACTATGGGTCCTGCCACTGTTTTGTCCTTTTTGGGAATTGAAATTGATTCTGTGGCAATGCGGGCTCGCTTGCCAGAGGATAAAGAAGTGAAGATGCTGGAGTTGCTGGAAACCATCGTGTCAAAACGGAAATTGATGGTGAGAGATATTCAGGTGTTGCTAGGTCACCTCAATTTTGCGTGTAGGGTGGTGAAAGCAGGGAGGACTTTTTGTCGCAGGTTGGGCAGGGCCCTTGCAGGTCAGCATTTGCCTCACCATCGTGTTCGCTTGTCTGCTGGTGTCAAGGAAGATTTGAGAATGCGGAAATTTTTTCTCTCTTCTTTTAATGGTGTACCTTTGGTTCGGGATGTTGACTTCCAGTGGGATGTGCAAATGTTTTCTGATGCAGCAGGCAGTGAAGGATTTGGTTTGTATTGGAATGGGAGATGGTGTGCAGAATGATGGCCGGATGAGTGGTTGAATGGTGGTCACAGCATAACCTTTTTGGAGCTTTTCCCTTTACTGGTGGCTTTGACTCTGTGGGGGGAGGTCTTGGCACACAAGAAGGTGCTTTTTCTTGTGGACAACATGGCTGTGGTGGAGATTGTTAATCGACAGTCCACCAGGGAAGAACAGGCCTTGAAGCTCATGAGAGTCTTCGTGCTGGGCTGTTTGAAACACGACATTCACTTTCGTGCTTTGCACATTCCTGGTGTGGACAATGACATTGCGGATGCTTTGTCTCGTTCACAGTGGGGGAGATTCCGTGGACTGGCGAGGGAGGCGGACAGATCACCAACCCCGATGCCGATTCATCTGTGGCACGTAGTCAACGTCGGGTCTTACAACTGGTGGTAGGTTCTTTATCTGTGTCTACGCATTCAGCCTATTCTCTGGCTTGGAGGGAGTTTCTGGAGTCCGGCGCTTGCAGGTGTGAGGAGGTTTGGCGTCGTTCTGAGGATGTGGTGAAATTCATTTTAGATCTCATGGATAAAGGTTTGACCAGAGTAACTATTGCAGGAAATTGGCAGGGATAGCTTTCATGGGTAACTTGGTTTGGGGTTATTCTCCTTCGGCGGGTGAGATTGGCAGGAGAATGCTTGAGGGCTGGGCTAGAGAACAAGGTCATTCTAGTAGATTAAGGGCCCCTTTATCTTGGCAGATGCTGGCTCGGTTGATAACTATTTTGCCTTTGTTTTGTACAGATGACTTTGAGTCTTGCTTGTTCTCCATGTTAATGGCATTTATGTTTTTTGGAGCTTTTAGGGTTTCGGAGTTGTTGGGCTCTAAATGTAAGTGTGGAATTTTTTGGTGTGATGTGTTTTGTTCTGATGAGGGGGTGCATGTTTGGTTAGCTAGTTCCAAAACTGATCAGAAGAAGTTGGGGAAAGGAGTGTGGTTGGAAGCGCGCTCCCCTAAGATCACTTGCCCTTTGCTGTTGGCTCGGCGCTGGCGTTCTTTATCAGGGGGTGGTGATGATGCTCTTGTTTTCCAGCATATTAATAACACTCCTGTTACAGCATACCAATTTCGCATGGTTTTGCGCAAGGCGTTACACCACTTGGGTCTGGATGGGAATTTATATGGTACACATTCTTTCTGGATTGGTGCTGCAACTGAAGCTTTTAATACAGGATGGACGCAAAGGGATATCATGAGGTTGGGGCGTTGGTCTTCGAACTGCTTTCAGCGTTACGTGAGAGGTCAGGCGGAGGAGGCGCATGCGTCATCTTCCTTTCCATAAGCTTTAACTATGTTTTCTTTTATAGGCTCTGTAGCTGGGCCCTGTTCTCCAGTGGTGACAGTCTGGATAGTTGGACATTCCTTCGTGAAATGGGCCCGAGTCCAGGCAGCGCAGAGTTACTTCGGAGTGCTTCTGGGTTTTAATGCTCGCATGTTCAACATGGTTTGGAAGGGGAAAGGTGGTATGCTCTGGAGAGAGTTAATTCCATGTCTCAACAACAGTATGGTGGGCGGGCTATGTCCTGACATTCTGGTGATTCATTTGGGGGAGAACGATCTCTGTACCACTAAGGGTGTTGTATTGTTGCGAGCTATCAAGAAAGATTTGAGTCTCATTAAAGAGTTTTGGGCTGGTTGCCATGTTTTCTGGACTGAACTAGTTCCGCGTAGGGTTTGGAGAGGAGCGGTAAATCCCAGAGCTTTAGACAGAGCCAGGAAAAAGGTAAATTCTGAGGTTTCTAGATGTTGCCGTTTGCTTGGTTTCAGCAGGATTTCTCATAGAGAGATACGCTTTGAGACAGTGGAATTTTTCAGGGACGATGGTGTTCACCTTTCCAGAGTAGGGATGGACCTGTATTTGTTGGAGTTGCGTGAAGTTTTGGCACGATCACTGACGATGCATCGTTGAATTTTGTTAGTATCTGATTCTATTTTCCTAGTTGGGGGGGGGCAGAAAGGGGGGTGGTGTAGTTTCCTCCCCCCCCCTACCTTTCTGGGTGGCGGGGTTTTTGTTGTTTCGGAGCCGTTTATTGTAAAGTTTTTGGTGAGTATTGGTCTGATTCATTGATTGACAGGTAAAGGGGAAGTTGGTCATTGCTTGACCGTTCAGGTTTTGGGGGGTCTTGACAGGGGTGAAGGGTCAGGCAGGGTTTTGGTTATCGAGGGCCTGGTTTTCATTATGTGATTGGGGTTGTTGATGACGTAATGTGTTAAGTGATGACGTAATGATTTAATTGATGATGTAATGTTTATTGATGATATGTTTATAATGTTGTTGTAATGTTTTAATGCTGTATTGTTGGGTGGGGGAGGGGCCAAAGAATTTTAGGGGAGGGGGTGGGGGCGGGGTTTGTAGTTAATTATTTATTTAGTGAGGTCTAGATTTGGAAGGCTTTGCCAGGGTTTTATATATTGTAATGTGCACCTGTTTCCTAATAAAGCGGCCTTTTTCACACTCAAATATTTTGGTCTACTTTTCTCTCCCCCCCCCTCGCCCTCCCTCCCAAGGGGGGCTTGGGGGAGGGAGCTGACCGAAGGGAGGTCTCCTCCCCCGGGCATTTTGGGAGGGCTGCGAGGGGTTAATCAAAATGTAGAAGTTTCTGGAATTGGGCTGGTCTAGTAGGTTTTAGCCAGCTGTTATGGCTGGATTTTCTGATTAGATGGGATCAGCCCCTAGGGGCCCCTCCAACCCAGCCAGAACGTAATCACATCCCTCCTCAGGACCAACTATCCAGGCACCTGGGTACCTACCTGAGGATGGGGAACTCGCAATATACAAGCTCATATTATTAAAAACACCACTAAATCTATAGGGATACTAAGAATACTCACTGATTACTAAGGATAACTTATAGTCTCGCGGCCACTCAGACCCAGACTAATCTACCCTGGGGCAGATATGACACACAATCCGGTGCGTCTACACACGTGGGTCTGCAGCCCCAGTGGTCTCCCTTATTTCCAAACGGTTCGCAATCCGGCAAACCTCCACGCCAGTCTCCCCCCTGACGCTCTCACTTACGCAAGCCACAATCCTGTGGGTATCCACGCTGGTCATCCACCCCAGCGCTCTCACTAACGCCGTATATCAACGACGACCACATTCCTATGAACACCTTCATATTATGGGATAGCCGAATTACTTAGTGTCAACAATTCCCTAGCTCAAGGGCTCCCTGTTCTCCCTATTCATTCAGACTTACCGGATCAGGGGCAGCATCTGTTCTGGCTATAACATCTGACTAGGAGGAAAAAGGTTACCTATGCTTTGGAACAGAAGACGCTGTTTACAGGATTATGGGAGGGTGTACTAACTTAGTCCCTTAGTTGCAGGTCTCCTCTCTCCCTCACTATTACTTACCTGATCAGGGGTAGCATCTGTTCAAACAGTAATACCTACCAGGACAGAAGATTACCCTCACTGTATGGGGACAAAGATATACACACTATGTGATTGAGTTATTTCTTGATTTAAGCGCTCCTACTCCCTTCTGATCCATCAGTGGCTCAACAGCAACTGGCTAGAAGCCAGGCTAGCTTTATCATAAAAAAACTCATGCACTGTAGTTATGGGGATGTTTATTATTACAATAATAAAGCATACATATACAAAACTATGGGGTCTCTATAACTAGCAGTAACTTTAACACACCGCTGAAAGAGAAGGATTAAACATAACAGGAACACTCCGCTGAAAGGGAAAGGATTAGTTAGACATACAATAGCCTAGGGAATGAAGATAAGATTAAGATGTAAGTGTGATTAGTTCAGACTACCTCACCTATTAGAAGGAAGATTTCTCTCTGCCTCTGGTGGGATTAGGGCTCTCTCTCTGCCTCTGGTGGGATTAGGGCTCTCTCTGTCTCTCCCTCCTTCACCACATCACCACGCCTCTGGTCCAATTGCTCCAGCTGACAGCCTTCTTTGATGCTCTCTGCACTGCTTTCTCTCTCCTCATCTTCAGCAATCGTCTGCCTTCTTTCTCCATTCAAGAACTGCACTCTATTCTGCAGCTCCAGCAGACATCCTCTCTCTCTCTCCAAGCTGTTCTGAGCTCCAAGCTGAACTGAGCTCCCAGCTGTTCTGAGCACCACGCTGAACTGAACTCCAAACTGAACTGAACTGCACACAAGCTGGAATGAACACAAAACTGAACTGAACACTCCTCCTCTCCTGTAGCTCACTAATATGGAAGCTTGTCCTTTCATGGAAAGTTACGGCCAGTAACCTGCCGCCCACCAAATTCTTGTACCTCCCCGTACCAAGGACACGTTCCCAGCTGGCCAGCCTGAAGTTGTGTCTTCGGAGTGGAGAAAAATACATTCCTTCGATAGGGGCCAGCCTGAGCCGGTTCTCTCCAAGCGAACAACAGCCTTAACTATAAACTTTACCTTTACCCTGAAAAGCCTCTCAGCTTCATCAAGATGGAGTCCCTCTAGCTCTAGGCCTGTAGGCCTGAAAGGGATGAAATGCCCCTTAGCTCTGCCAGAATACCTACATAAACCATCTAGTATGTCAAAGTCTATAGGCAATAGACAGGTTAGAGTCGAGAATAAAGGATCTATCATCATATTAAGCAGCTATCCTCTTCTAGGTCTGGAAAAAAGGGCTTAAAAGGGCCAACACAGGCTAAGAATACCTATACTAGATGTGAGCAAGACTAATGATCTATATCACTGCTAAATAAAGCCAAAAACCCTGCCATAACACCAGCCCAATTATAATCTCTGGTGTTCCCGCCTCCTAGCCACCATTTTAGGTTTGGTGACCTGGTGGCTAGGAGGATAGTTAGCGTTTTTTGTCCCTCCCTCCCTCTAATTTTTTATTGACTCTTGGGGATTTTTTCCTTTCCTCCTCTTTTTTGTAGAGATTTTATATTTCCTTACTTTTTTTATAGTTTCTTCTTTTGTGTCCAAAGGCTGTTTTCTTGTTAACAGGTGTACAAGGGTTTTTTTTTGTTTGTATTGTCGCTAGGAACAGGTGCAGTGTGGGGTTTTTGTTGTTTCGGAGCTGTTTATTGTAAAGTTTTTGGTGAGTATTGGTCTGATTCATTGATTGACAGGTAAAGGGGAAGTTGGTTATTGCTTGACCATTCAGGTTTTGGGGGGTCTTGACAGGGGTGAAGGGTCAGGCAGGGTTTTGGTTATCGAGGGCCTGGTTTTCATTATGTGATTGGGGTTGTTGATGACGTAATGTGTTAAGTGATGACGTAATGATTACTTGATGATGTAATGTTTATTGATGATGTTATGTTTATAATGTTATTGTAATGTTTTAATGCTGTATTGTTGGGTGGGGGAGGGGCCAAAGAATTTTAGGGGAGGGGTGGGGGCGGGGTTTGTAGTTAATTATTTATTTAGTGAGGTCTAGATTTGGAAGGCTTTGCCAGGGTTTTATATATTGTAATGTGCACCTGTTTCCTAATAAAGCGGCCTTTTTCACACTCAAATATTTTGGTCTACTTTTCTCTCCCCCCCTCGCCCTCCCTCCCAAGGCGATTTTGGGTTGAACAGAGCAGCAACAAGCAAGCAGAAAACACACATTTACAGAGAGGCAACACTGATTTGGTGCATATAACGAGCGGCAGCACCCACATTTTCTATATAACTTGGGTAAACGGCGAGGGGCAGCACCCCGCCTTGGGGGCTATCTACAAGAGCACGCAAAATGCAAAGAGGCAGGAAGCCCCAGCAGGAGGACCTGGGAGAACTACTGAGAAGGATCCAGGCAGCATCGCAGGAGCATGGGAGCGACTGGATAGATCGCTATTCGCTGGTCAATGCTAGCGACGAGGGGTCAAACGACCAGCAGCAAAAGGGCACCAGACCACTGGCGGCCAAACGGATAAGGAAGGCTCCAGCCAAGCTGGCAGGAGCAGCACCCCCAAAGAAGACCGCACGAAAGAAAGTCCAACCACCTAGAGCCAACACAGCGGTGGCGGGACCAGGCACAGGGACCAGTGACACGTCAGCAACCGGTGAGCATATTAGTGCAATAGTACAAGAGTGCATTAAATCTATGACACCATTACTGTTACAAAGCTTAGGTGCAGGGGCAGCAGGAGCGAAGGGGCAATGGCAGAGGAGGACACATAAGGGCTACCATGGCACCTCATAGACCCGGGGCCGGCACGGGCACAGGCACCAGGGAGACAGAGCGCCTTGGGGCCCAGGGGGGACAACGGGGCACCACTGGTGGCTTGGGGGGACGCTAGCATGCTTGGCAGCGCTCTGGCAGCACCCCCATAGCAGAGCCATACACACGGCCGTCGCCAGGCCCCGCATCAATGATCACCAGGGCAACAGGTTTGGCAAGCCTTATACCACTAGCAGTGAAGGAGAGGATCTGGAGAAAGGAGTTTATCAATATTTTTTCACTGTTGGAAATACGCCTAGAGGGGCTGGACCTAACGACATGTGATAGGAAGGACGATGATAGAAGGGAGTGGCGAAGGGAGCGGAAAGAGAGACATTTCGATAATTGGTTAGATGCCTTCTGCATTATGGCGCGCATCATAGTAGAAAATTCCCACGCTGCGCAGCAGACTTATGGCTTTACGAAGATTTTATACATAGAGCACAGAGGCAATTTCCAGCTGACGCCTGGCTAGAATACAATAAAGGTTTTAGGCTAAAATTGGAGACACACCCCGAAATGGAGTGGAACGAGGAAGATGTGTCTGGCTTCATCCATAAGATGATGGTAGCCAAAGAGGCTAAATCCTGGGTGGGGAGGAACAAGCAGCCCTTTCAGGCCCCCTACCACAAAGGACGAGGGAGGACTTTTCAGAGAACCAGGCAGGCAGGAACATGGAAGATGCCCCACACCAATGCTCCCCCAGCTATGTGCTGGAAGTTTGAGGCAAATAAGTGCACTCAGGGAGCATCATGCAAGTTCCAACATACATGCTCATCCTGTGGAGGGGGGCTTCCAGCGGCAGCATGCAGGCGTAAGAAGTACCACAAAGGAGACAAGAAGGACCCAAAGAAGCAGTGAGGAGCTGACAGGGGGAACAGGGGGACAGTTAGGGTGGGCGTCCCTCGGGCTAGCATGGTCACCAATCAACACGCACCAGTTACGCAAATTGGCAAACAGATATCATAACAAAAAAGATGCAGAGATACTAGTGCATGGCTTTGAAGAGGGCTTTCCCATCCTGTTCTCTGGCCCCCGCCCACCGGGCAGCACCAGGAACCTGAAATCAGCATTACTACACACAGGGGTGGTTGCGAAGAAGCTAGAAAAGGAGAAACACCTGGGCAGAATTGAGGGCCCCCTCACCCCTGAAAGGTCCAAGGATGTGGTGATCTCACCACTAAGGGCAGTTCCCAAAAAAGAGCATGGGCAGTACCGTTTAATACACCACCTATCTTTTCCCGATGGCGCGTCAGTAAATGATGGGATACGCACAGAGGTGTGTTCAGTAAATTACTCAATAGACTATGCCATCGACCTAGTTAGGGCAACAGGGCGGGGGCCCTCGTGGCAAAAGCGGACATCGAGTCTGCCTTCCGCCTACTCCTGTTACACTCCTAAAGTTTCCACTTACTAGGTTTCCAGTGGGAGGGGGAAGTGTACGTTGACAAAGCGATGCCAATGGGTTGCTCAGTTTCATGTGCATACTTTGAGATATTCAGCATCTTCATCGAGTGGGCACTACATGACAAGCATCCAGCAGGGGGGAAGCTCCATTACATGGACGACTTCCTATTCACAGGCCCGGCTGGATATACAGAATACAGGAACACATTGGCAGCATTTATGGAATTGGCAGAGGAGCTAGGAATCCACCTGCCCACAGACAAAACAGCGGGTCTGGCAACAACCATGACCTTCCTGGGGATAGAGATAGACTCAATCGCCGAGACCTCCAGGCTCCCTTCAGAAAAGGTGGAGGATTTCAGGGCAGAAATTAGGGGCCTGTGCGGGCGGGAAAAAGCCACACTGAGGGAGGTGCAGAGGCTCATAGGCAAACTGAACTTCGCGACCAGAGTGATCCCAGCAGGCAGGGTATTTGCTAGGTGACTGACACAATTGACATGCAGTATTACCCAGAAGCACCATCATGTGAGACTTTGGGCGGCAGTCAAAAAGGATTTACTAATGTGGGACACCTTCTTAAAAGACTTTAACGGCATCCTGATATGCAGGGAAGGCTGGGTAACTAACAAACAGATAGCTCTGTTCACGGACGCTTCAGGTAGCACAGGCTTCGGGGCAATCCTTGGCAACAAGTGGTTTGCAGGACAATGGCCTAGCGAGTGGCACAGGGAGGGCGTGACCAGCAATATCACCTTCTTAGAACTATACCCAATCATAGTCGCACTCACGGCAGGAGCTAAAAGACATGAAACTGACGCTATGGTCAGATAACAAAGGAGTGGTACAGGCAATGGTAAATATCGTTTACAATAACATTTTTACAACGCAGACTTTGACCCCGCATACCTTTTCTCCGCATAGTGCACCTACCCTGCAGACCATTACTTAGCATTTTTTTACACCGCATGTGCATTTATCACGCATGCCTTTACAACGAAAATCGTTGTAAAGGTATGTATGGTAAATGCACATACGTTGTAAAAAAAAGAATTTGGGCGATCCACGTCGTTGTGCACCGCCCCTCACAAAAAGACAACGTGATGCAGGAAGCAGAAGGAGAGAGAAACCACGAGGAGAGAGAGGTAAGGGGGAATGGGCCAGGGGTGGGTGGTAATTTTTAAGGGATATGGGTAGTGTTTGTGTAGTGTAGAGTAGTGTTTGTGTAGTGGAGGGTAGTGTTTTAGGGTTTAGGGTAGTGTTAGTGTAGTGTAGGGTAGTGTTTTAGGGTTTAAGTTAGTGTTAGTGTAGTGTAGGGTAGTGTATGTTAGTGTAGGGAAGTGTTTTAGGGTTTAGGGTAGTGTTGTGGTGTTGGTGTAGTGTAGGGTAGTGTTTGTGTAGTGTAGGGTAGTGTTCTATGGTAGTGTTTTACGGTAATGTTTGTGTAGGGTAGTGTTTAAGGGTTTAGGGTAGTGTTTGTGTAGTGTAGAGTAGTGTTTGTGTAGTGTAGGGTAGTATTTTAGGGTAGTTGTGTGTTGGTGTAGTGTAGGGTAGTGTTTTTGTAGTGTATGGTAGTGTTTTAGGGTTTAGGGTAGTGTTAGTGTAGGTTAGGGTAGTGTTTGTGTAGTGTAGGGTAGTGTTATAAGGTAGTGTTTTAGGGTTTAGGGTAGTGTTTGTTAGTGTAGGCTAGTGTTTGTGTAGTGTAGGGTAGTGTTTTAGGGTTTAGGGTAGTATTTGTGTAGTGTAGGGTAGTGTTTGTGTAGTGTAGGGTAGTCTTTTGGAGTAGTGTTGTGGTGTTGTTGTAGTGTAGGGTATTATTTGTGTAGTGTATGGTAGTGTTTTAGGGTTTAGGGTAGTGTTAGTGTAGTGTAGGGTAGTGTGTGTGTAGTGTAGGTTAGTGTTTTTTGCAGGGTACTCTCACTTACCTTCAAAACTTTTACTAGGAGTATACCTTTACCACGCATGCCTTTGCATTGTAATGGCATGTGTGATAAAAGTATAGTTGTGGTAAAAGTTTGCGTTGTCATAAATTGCGGGGTGATTGCCTTTGTGTAGTAAAATTGTGTGGTGATGGTATGAGGAGTGATTGTTAGCGGAGTAACATTATTTATTCACAGACAATTAATAAAGGGACAGCTAGGTGCCCAGATACTTAAAGATTAAGGCTCCAACTGATTAAATTACAGTTGGAGGGCAACATAGACCTGAAAGCACGCCACCTATCAGGAGTAGAAAACGAGGTGGCGGACGCCCTGTCCAGAGCAAGAATGGCGAGGTTCAGGGAACTAGCACCCACCGCGGACCAGAACATGACACCCTTTCCGGGCCAGCAGCAGGACCTGGCAGGGTAGACCTATCAGAGCTGATTAGCCAAGCACTCGCACCTGAGGAAGCCAGGAGATATAGGAACGCCTCCACCGTGATGCAAGTAGGAGGTATACAGTCCTTGGGCGATGTGGGGGCAACGGGCAGGGCAGTCCAGGTATTCATACAATGGGCCTTTAACGCCAATTCCAGGTCATGGGCACAAGCGCACCTGTCCGCACTGTCACACTACAGAAAGCTGGCTACAGGGCACTATCCAGCAGCAGCATCACACTACATCAAAGCAGCAATGAAGGGCTGGTGACGCGCTGAGGGCACAAAAAAGGATAGCAGGCACCCAATAGACTATTCTAATCTTGGCGTACTACTAAGGGCTCTACAGGGTGCCACAAAGACAAATTTGAACTCCTACTCTTCGCGACCACCTTCTTTGGGGCTTTCCGGCTTAGCGAGCGGTTAGCGCCAGCAAATTCTGGAACAGCAAAACAATGCTTGCAGGCAGGGGATGTGGCACCCAAGGCAGGGAAATTGGAAATCTGGCTGAGAAAGTAATAAACAGATCAGGCCGGGAAAGGAGCATTAGTAAAGCTGCGATGTGTCAGGGACCAGGACTGATGCGCAGTGTGTTGCTTGCTGGGGCTGTTTGAACAAGGGGCGAGGGCCCCTTGTTCAAACACAGAGATGGCACGCACCTGAGCAAGTTCCAGTTCAGGGCGATCCTGCGTTGCACGCTCAGCATATCGGGGCTACCCCAGTGGGTTTTGGGTCCCACTCATTCAGCATAGGAGCAGCCACAACCACTGCACGAAAGGGGATGAGCGAGGCAGGAATACAAGCAGTAGGGAGATGGCGGTCAATGACATACAGCACCTACGTGAGGCCACAATTGCTATGAGAGTCAGAGCCAGCTGGGGAGACGGCGGGGCACCCCCAGCAGGCAGGCAGTCATGTGACAATATTCTTTGCTGTCCTTTCATTGACAGGACGAAGACCACATTTGGTATGGGTGGGGGGCCACTCATTCATAAACCGGATGCACATCTCGTGGCGACAAGGGGTCCACAGGTGGGAGGGACGGCCAGTGAACACCTGTGTGCGGTGGTACGGCTGGCAGGGGATTAGATGGGACCAGCTGCCAGCGACCTTGGCAAGCCTGCAGGCAGAAGTGGACGGACACCCAAACATTTTGATCTTACACATGAGGGGGAACGATTTGGCCAAACTGGGGAGGACAAGATACAGAGGGATCTCACTGAAACGGCCAAAACCTTCAGGAGCACCACCATCGTTTGGTCAGAGCTGATCAGCAGGAGGGAATGGAGGGGGGCAGAATCCTAAAAAGCAGGGGAGAACTCGAGGTAGAAACTGAACCTCACTGTAAGCAAATTCTGCAGAACAAATGGGTTAGAGTCAATCAGACATGGGCTCATCCACACGGGACGCACCGAGTTCTACGCAGAGGATGGGGTGCACCTGTCAGAGGCAGGAATGAGAATGTTCTGGAGCAACCTATGGGGCGGCATGGTCATGGCAGGATGCAGTTGAAGAGTTCCCCAAGAGTGAGGGGGGAGCCGCAGGAAGACAGAAGCCTCCCTAGCGGCGTGGCGGAGAACGACGGGGAGAATGGTTGGTACAGAGGCACACCGGAGGGTGGTGTGCTGGGACAGGACCATTTACCTTGGGATGCCTCACGGCTGGGCGAGGGGGACCGAAGGACTGCGGGTAGGACCACTCACCTTACGATGCCTCACGGCTGGGTGAGTCGGCCTGCCAAGAGGAGGTAGCAAACTGTAGAACCAGCTTTTTTGGGGACCCCTCCCTTACTGGAGGGTCAAAAGCCAGCGGTGCAGGGGACACCTAGAATCTACGGGTTCTCCCCCCTTCATTGTGCATTACCAAAGAGACCTGGACAACTTGCTGTGGAGGGAAGTAAGTTATTTTATTAGCTTGAGCTAAGGACAGGGTCCCAGAATGGTACCAAGACCAATTCTATGGAGCCTACTGCTTTACTCCACAGCTCATACATATTTATAGTACTGGCAACCCCCCCCCCCCCCTTACACAATGAAAGTTTCTCATATGTCCAGTTCTAGTTAGATAATCAAGGAAGTGAGCAACCCGGAATACCCTTGAGGGCTTGGGTAATGAAAGTAGAAGGGTAAAATTGCCTTCAAGGGACTTATTCAGTCTATATTTGTTAGTTGAAATTATTCTAGAAAGGATCAATGGATCATCCTTGGGGTGAATTAATCAAAACTGATCAATTTATATTATCAACATATAACATATAAACAAAGACACAAGGTGTATACGAAAAGGTTTTTATCAAATAGTTCATTAAATCAACTTCATATACAGATAAATAAACAAATAAGATTTTAGGACTGTGGGTACACATATAAATAAATTGCTAAGTGACTCAACAGAACCTAAAAAACACCTATCCCAAAACACATTGAGTAAAACAAAGAGGGGGATGAGATGTATTGTCGACGTTTCGGTTTCTTAATAATGATTTGATGAAACCATCCTCAGGACCATTATCAGTGCTGATCTGTATAGAAATATTGTAATCTAGTGGATGTGGAAAGCACTCATCAAGGCTGGATATGAAGTCAAATCTTCACTCCCATGCATGTATATTATAACGCAGAAATCGCCCGGTGTCACTCGTGCGGAGTCTTATCTGCTTTTTAGACACAGTCTGAAGTAATTGTGACCAGTATGAATTTTAAACAGGTCAGTAAACAGTCATTTGTCCTGCAGCGCCTAGGATTCTGGCAAAGTAGAATCACAAACACGTCCCGTCTGAAATTTCAGACGGGACGTGTTTGTGATTCCACTTCGCCAGAATCCTAGGCGCTGCAGGACAAATGACTGTTTACTGACCTGTTTAAAATTCATACTGGTCACAATTACTTCAGACTGTGTCTAAAAAGCAGATAAGACTCCGCACGAGTGACACCGGGCGATTTCTGCGTTATAATATACATGCATGGGAGTGAAGATTTGACTTCATATCCAGCCTTGATGAGTGCTTTCCACATCCACTAGATTACAATATTTCTATACAGATCAGCACTGATAATGGTCCTGAGGATGGTTTCATCAAATCATTATTAAGAAACCGAAACGTCGACAATACATCTCATCCCCCTCTTTGTTTTACTCAATGTGTTTTGGGATAGGTGTTTTTTAGGTTCTGTTGAGTCACTTAGCAATTTATTTATATGTGTACCCACAGTCCTAAAATCTTATTTGTTTATGTATCTGTATATGAAGTTGATTTAATGAACTATTTGATAAAAACCTTTTCGTATACACCTTGTGTCTTTGTTTATATGTTATATGTTGATAATATAAATTGATCAGTTTTGATTAATTCACCCCAAGGATGATCCATTGATCCTTTCTAGAATAATTTCAACTAACAAATATAGACTGAATAAGTCCCTTGAAGGCAATTTTACCCTTCTACAGTTCTAGTTAGGCCTCGTGCTTCATCAGGCTCGGGTGGCGCACTCGTGGTCAAGGAGCCTGTCCCTCAGGTGACGCAATGTTCGTTGTATCTGACTTCCGTGCTCACATGGCGTAGTCACAGAGCATCTGTTTCAGCTTGTGCAACACACACAGACTCTGTTTTCCGGACACAGATGGTGGTCACAAGTCACAGTCGCTGGTCATGAGCGTCTGAATTGCCAACAGCTGACAGAATTACCAATAGCTGACAGGAAGTGGCTTAACCTCTGTGCAACCAGAGGACAAGGTGCACAAGCAGCTTTTCAGGAGGCTCATCCACGAGGAGCAGGGCGTTAAGCAAAGTTCAACAGAGTCACGGAAAGCAATTATTTACCAGGTTGCCAAGAGCATGGCAACACAGAATGGAGTCTTGATGGTCGTTTTTAAGCACAGTTCAACAGTTCCTCCTTTTGCCATGCAGAGGCAACCATTAGTTATCACTTAGGTCAATGTCCATCATATTCTGGACCTCCATCTGAAGCATCATCATGGCATTCTAGTGGTGCGTCAGGTGCAGGTGCAGACCTTCATGTGTACTTCACTCAGCAGCATCAGTAGATGTCAATGTCGTGTCCCTCTGACACAATTAAGATGGGCCCTCATGGATCGTGGAAATGGTCTGGTCTGTCCTCTTTTTGACTGTTTTGTTGCTCAGGTCCTCTGGTGACAGATGGTCATCACTTTCTGGTACCGTCCTCTCAGGCATTGGGGCGCTGCCTTGCATCTTCTCTCCTCAATCCATTCACGGCGTTGGTTCACCGTCTGTGGTCCAGTCCACCTTAAACTAAAAGAAACAGCTTTTACTTTTCTCGCAATGACCATGTATCCATAATCACTTTAGAAGTCTTTGCCCCATTGCAGGCAGTCCTAAATTCAGAGCACCAGGCCCTTTCAGGAATATTCCATCAGTTGCTTTTACTAATAATGTATTTATTTATTTTTATTTTTATTTTGGAGTTCATTTACTCCTCCTGGCCTCAAGTTGGAGGGTGGTATGGGGTATGCATGTTATACTTTATTACCAAAACCAACCTCTTCAGCATAAATCTAGTCACTAAGTTATCTCCTTTTATCGCTATTTATGCCCTGGTGGGTCCCTAGCCTTGGAGAGATGGCTTTACTGAAGTACTGCGCCCCAGTAGTTGTATTATTCTTCCCTGTTGAATACACCTCCATTCATTTTGAAAACATATCCACCCACACCAGCAAATATTTAAATCCATTCACTGAGAAGCAACATGCATCTGCACATTCATCCTCCCTTGTGCAATATCAGAGGGTCCCTTTCCAGTCTTGTAAGGGAAAGGAACATCCTGCGTGGGGACACAGGCCTCTATCTCCTCCTGGTAGGCCCATACTCTCTTCATTATTCAGCTCACATCCATCGTCAATCCTCCCTCTAGGTTCATCTGTTGTTGGAGACCATTGTGCTTCCTTTACATTAGCTTACAACAATTGTCTGTGAATAAGCTGTATTTTTTTGGAATGCTTTGTTCATTAGTCCCATCTGCACTGGCTGTAACATGCTTGCATTTAATGTTGTGTCAGCAATGGCATCATCTTTGGCTAACTTAGTATTAGCTCCTGTGTAGGCTTCACATTTTATTACCGCTATCCTGGTGTATAATAAAATTGCTTTTAACAAGATCCTTCCTAAAGGACCATTTTTAATAAGGGGCCCTGCTTCTGTTATGCATCTGTGGTACTTCCACAGCTGGTCACAGATAAGAACTGCAAAGCATAATGTGAGTCAGTTTAAATGTTAACAGTTTTACCCTTTGACTAGTATTCATGCTTTTGTCACAGCATACAGCTCATCTTATTGGGTATATGTTCCAAGTGGCAGAGCTGCACTTCAGCTATTGCAATAATGGCATCTAATCTTAGCGTGGTGCCGTTTTCTACAATCTCAACACCAACTTACTTGGGGGTCTTATCTTTTTCCAAGAGAATGGATCTCATCGGAATAACCTATTACATGTAATACTTTCATACAAATTAACAGGTGGGCATCTTACATGGTGCCATTATAACATGTGTGCCTGCTAGCAGAAAAATGTTGTGTCGATCCAGACAGCAACAACTGCACCAAATATGGCACCTAGACAATACAGGTATGAGAGCCATCCTGTCCACCATCACAGCTGCTGACCCCTAGTCACTGCAGAAAGCAAAGTCACATAGTTGTGTCCCACAGGCCTTTCTTTTCCAGCTGTGTCAGCACATCATAGGCAGCATCACTTCATTTGCAATGTTATTTTGCTCTGAAACAGAGATGGAAAGGTAGTTTGTAGTCAGACAGTCTCCATGAAGGTGCAGTACACAATGTCTCTTTCAATTTTTTGAAACAGTTTGCAAGTTCATTTTGTAACAGTCATAGCATCTGCATTCATTATCCATTGATGGCAGCAGTTCATTATCCCCAGGAAGGACATCATTCCTTTCTTGGTGGGCAGAAGCTGGATGCCCTGAAACAATTTAATTCTGTCAGGTGATATGCTGTTAGTACCTTGGAATATCACAAAACCCAGGTAAGTCATCTCTTTTTGGCAGCACTGGCATTTTGACAATGAGGCTTCTCTTCTCTCCTGGAGGTAGTTCAGCAGAGCTACAGTGTCTTTTATCACAGACTTTCACAAGCCTCAAGTGATGGAGATGTCACAAGGAGGTTATCAGCATAGGTGTTCCAAGTCTCGCTTTACTGACTGGCATTGACATTGGCACTCACAGAGAAAGAAGTGGACTTGGTATTCCAGTATGATGGCACAGACGTTTTCACCCAGTGGATGGACTTTAATGCTAAAACCCACCGAGGAGAGAAAAATACTCTGCCTCTACAGATATAAATAATAATATCGTACTGGTTTCAGGCACAACAGGCTCTAAGGGAACCACAAATTCAAGGTAATCACTATATGGGGACAGCATGTCTTCACCAGCCTCTCTTTTTTTTAAATGTTATTTATTTTAAATATCACTTTGTGATGAGGGCATTATATCCTTCGGTATCAAGTTTGCGCTATATAAAACTTTATAATAAATACATTTAAAACCTCTCCGTTCCCTGGATCTATAAACTTCTTGTTAGTTATGTGTATAGCCATCCATTTCCTTTTCATAGATAACAAACTGCAGTCTAACAGCATCATTCATCTTTTCTCAACACATCCATACGTGCTCTACAGAGGTCGTATACCATAGAGAATCCTTATTGAAGCTGCAAGCAGCAAGTGCCCTGTTCTAACCTATTGTTAGGTATTTTGTGAGTAAATTCCATTTATTAAAAATATGTATATATATGTATATTTATATACTGTTGCAAAATTATATTTATTTATTTTAAAGTTGTGAAATGTGTCCCTTTATCTCCCACGGTAGTTGAAACATCTTCCACTTTAATGGAACCATACGATTCTCCTTGGGCATGTCTGATATCTTCATCCTGAAAACTGTGCAACAATAAAACTGATACCATACTCTCATCTACTCTCTGGTATCTACGCAGCAACCCTTGCTAATGTTATTCAGTGGAATAAACCCACCCTGCATATCTCCTGCAAAGTTATTATTTCTAAAAAAAAAACCAGTGATAACCTAAACAGATCTGTGGTGTCCAATATAGTTCCTGGAAGGCTAATGTGATATCCTTAATATTATTACCATGAATTGAGAATTAATTGTGACCCTAATTTCGCTAAGCACATTATAGATTTAGACATTATTAGAGCACAATTTTACATTTACCTGTAGTGTTGTACCCTACAATGGTAGAATCAGGATATTTAATTAATATAAAGGAAAAGTTGTTTAAACTACTCTTCAACATTACAAGCAGGTATTATATCTATGTTTCTTCTTTTAGGACAAGTTGCACTGGAGTTTGCATTTGCTTAACACTTATTTGCTGTAGGCCAAAATAGAAACAAATCTGCTGAAAAGGAATATGTTCCCCCTTCAATCAAGCACAGCCCTGAACACACACACACACACAGTGACTAACCTCAGCAAAAAATGCTCAAAACTTCCTGTGTGGACAGACTTTACATTACTTGTGCAGGACTGCAGACACTTCTACAATTCTTTCACTTAATAAAAGCATCTACATTGTACGCTTAAAACAATGCTCTTATGTTATAGGAGCAGCAAGAAAATCCCAAACTGCTAATTTTACAGGTATTCTAGTGGGTACATTTTCTTCAAGAATGTTTGCAAAGGAACACATGGGCATCTTGCCTGCGTTCTACTTTTCTTGATCCAAACTATGCAGACTACTCATCCTCTCATTAAAACATCATACAGGATGGGCAGTAACATAGCATATATATATTCAATTTATTAATGTTAACACTTTTTAAAACAGTATTACTGAATAGCCAATTAAATGTCTCATGGCTATTTCATAGACAGTTTAGACAGGTTAAAAAGAGATTGAGGAAAAGAGAGAGCAACCATATTTTTTCTTACCCTTAATTTGTAGAGGAGCTAGCCTCCTTCCCCCATTTTGACAGTAGGAAACCTGAAACAGGTTTAACTTCCGTCAACACTATCAACCCCTATTTGTAGCAACTGGGCATAAACAAACGCTGATGAAGTAAATAGCATATTTAAGCTATTTAAAAATGTATACCCACACAGCATTTCCCTTAGCATCAGGGCTACCTCCTACAGAGCAGGAGCTATCCTACAAATATCTTCAAAATACAACAGGATGTAGAGAAAGCACACAAAGAAACATTTCAATTAATTGCTATAGATATGTAATATAAAAGCATTGAGTATTAGTTTATAATGTTATCTATGTTGAAAAAATGAACACCTCTTGGATGTGTCTACGCCAATATATGCATGTTATTTAAACTCTGTGTTATTCTAGTCAAAGATAAGTACTTTTTCGATATTTAAAAGGAGGGATATTGTGGGGAAAAATATATATCTATATGTTTTCATCAGCCAAATAAGTGAATCAATCCCATATTCTCCTCCACACTATCTTGCTCCGTGCTCCGTGATCCTAAACACCCCTCCCTTCACAAATCTTATTAAAGCTTGACCCCAAGTCCTGCATCGGCCTCTATGACACGTCCTGGGCCAACAGCTGTGGCCAAAAGCCTCTCATTCCACTGACGGTAGTACCAGTGAGGCTATGTATAATGCTCCTAGTAACATCAGGATGTATGCTAGTATTTCCCGAATTATTCATATTGTAAAATAAGTTTAACCAGTTTAAATACATTAATTGAAAAAAAAATTAACAAGCATTGCCAAAGCCAGTAGGTCTGAAATTGGCGGTCAGTCTTTTCATTTTTCTTTTTCAATGCATGCCTTCTTCTAGGCATGTTTTTTTTTGTAAAACCATATCAGTGTTGGAGCTGCTGGGCCCTCACTATTCTAAAAAGCATTGGTAAAAGCAAAAATCGTTTTTGGTTTTAAAAATGACACATTGCCACAGGAATTCTGTGCACTGTACAAAACTACTTTGTGTGTCAATATGCTCCTTGTGAAACAGCAGAATACTGTCACTCACAGTGATGCCAGCTGATAGAGAGAGAGAGAGAGTGACAGGCATAATTGTAATATACATAAAAGGTGCATGTGTAGATTTGCTCATGTGAAAATCTGAATCTTTCTAATTTCACTTTTCCTCCAACCACTTTTTCCTACCCTGGAAGAAGTTTTATGTCTGCCACTGTCAAGAGTACATTTCCAACCCCTCTCATTATGAGAATATTTTAGAAGAAATGGGGCAAACTCTCAAACACGCAAGTCACTAGGTTTGCACATACTCAAAAGGGCATTCCAACCCTACTTTGTACTTGCTTCACTGTTTATAGTACTTAACATATTTTCTATACTTCATATTCTTACCTTCATTCGAATTTTACTCTCCTGATGGTTTTTTTAAACAGCTTTCTAGTGCGCTTACCATTATTTTCATCTGAGATCCTGTCTTGTGATGTCTGCTTTGTACTTACAATGTGCGCGTACACCGTGAAAGATACATTCAAAACGTCTCCAGCAAGGGAAAAGTGTTTGGTTAATTTCCTTCTCTCGTGCACTAATGCGCCTAATTCTTTATATAAATCATGAAACATAGAGGTTCAGAACTGAAAATCAATAACCTATTCAAATGCAGTCATTCATCCATGACATTACTACGCATATTTCACAATTATTTTCCAGTGTTCCGGTGCAACTAGCAAATCAGAAGCTCCACTCACTATATTCTGGGAGGGTTTCTTTTTGTGGGTAAAATCAATACCCCCTCTTAGCATAGGGTCTCCTGAAAAATGGATTTTATAAAACCCCCAAAGGGTCTAGCCATTTATCAAAATGTATTGACATAAAGTAACTTAGTTACTTATCAGTCACCTGCTTCACTACTTTTTATATGTGTAGGTACACATACATTATTCTCTAACCCAGGCTCTCCTGCAGTGTATCCACATATCAATTAGTTTATTGATACAGAGAATATTTTTAAAAACATTCTCTACAGTCCCCTGTCTATTTTAAATGCCAGTCAATGCCCCTTTTAATAATACTATGTGTTAAGTACATATTTGAAAGACTGAAAGGTCACTTGCAGTAAGGCAAGTTAGTTATTTAGTTTACATCTCACTTACCAACCGGTGACATCACAGTCCTCCAATATGTCCCACGTTCTGACACCATTCTGATGGGGAAATACTGGCACCCTCTCAGTAGCATCTGAATGAAACTCACCAGACATAGCAGGTTGGCTCAGAAACAGAGTGACATTTATTTAATGGTACCAAAAGCATGCATAATTGCTAATTGCAAGGAAGAAGTCAGATCTGCCACCTTAGGGGCTCTCAGACCGCTTCTTCCCAGAGTGACAAGTTTCTAGGTACTATATACTGTATGAAATGCCATGTCAGCGGAACTAGAATAAGGCACCAAGCCAAATATGTCTGACATGGATGTGCAATGTGTGCATCATGCAAAACAGCCCGATATGGGCAGACCAGAAAGGCAGGCTCTGCACTGTGTAACACTTGCATAACCAGAATAGGAAATATCATGTAGTCAAGACAAGCAAGGTGACCTGTAAGGGGGTACAGAATATCTTGTTGAAGCTTGTCCAGTCAAGGTTTGATAGGAAGCCCTTTTGAGCTCCAGGCCTCATGTTAATGTGACCTTATCTAAGAATGATATCTTTTGAAGTACATACACATGAATTTATATGGATATTCATATATATTTTCTAACCGTCATCCTCCTTGTTTTGAGTCTTTTCGGGGACCTTTTTAGCAACGTAACATCTGTTCACCTGCATTTGATGCAATCTATCATGCATCACTATACCCTCTTCTATTTTCTCATCATCATAATCTGTGCCTTCTGAATCACACTCATGCGCATTGCTTTTGCTTGTTTTTTTTATTTTTTGTTTGATTTCATTCTGTTTGGACTCCTTGCGCCAAACCCGAAAAGGAATCAAGCATCGCAGGCCTAACTTTTCTCTGAAACAATTTCTCCTCTAAATTATCTAATACAGGAGGCTCAAAACTACCATATATTGACCATTGCAATTCAGTATTACCCTTTGTATACTTGTGCCAAAGTGAAGAAAACATAATCGGGCCAACACCATGTTTATCATAGACTTTATGATTAGGGGTCCCCAGAGGAGGAATCTGACAAGATTCTCCAATGTGGAGTGCCGTGTACAACAACAACAACAACAACATAATTTCCGGAATTTACTAAGTCCAGGCATCTCTAAATGTGTATCCTGGATCCAAACGTCAAAGGGTACAATCGAATATTTACAGCCTATAACTGTGCGTTCCCCTTGGCTTTGGCTTTTGCAAAAGTCGAATCAAATACCAAAACCAAAACACAATTCACCACAGTAGAGGGTCACTCCCACTCTTACCTGACCATTTAATCTTCCCTCACACGGCAAGTGTCACAAAGGTCTCGATCTCCAAAGACTAGGAACCGGAACTGGGGCGTCAGTCGGGTCCGCAAACAGGTAGCCCATAGGAAGGAGGAATCACGCAATCGGAGACCTCAGGCCCTCAAGACAATTTTCAGCCGATGTAGTGGCGCGCCTCCCTTGGAATTCGATCACGGACTCCTCACGACCACCAGGCTTGATGACAACCACCGAAGATGCCCCACATTGGGCTCCAGATTGTAAAACCAGCTTTTTTGGGGGACCCCTCCCCTTCTGGAGGGTCAAAAGCCAACGGTGCAAGTGACACCCAGAATCTACGGGTTCACCTCCCTTCGTTGTGCATTACCAAAGAGACCAGGACAACTTGCTGTGGAGGGAAGTAAGTTATTTTGGTAGCTCGAGCTAAGGACAGGGTCCCAGGATGGTACCAAGACAAATTCTACGGAGAATGCTGCTTTACTCCACCGCTCACACATATTTATAGTACTGGCAACCCCCTTACACATTGCAAGTTTCTCATCTGTCCAGTTCTAGTTAGGCCTCTTGCTTCATCAGCCTCGGGTGGTGCACTCGTGGTCAAGGAGCATGTGCCTCAGGTGGCGCAATGTTCGTTGGATCTGACTTCCATGCTCGCATGGTGTAGTCACAGAGCATCTGTTTCTGCTTGCGCAACACACACAGCCACTGTCTTCCGTCACATGGTGTAGTCACAGAGTGTCTGCTTCTGCTTGTGCAACACACACAGCCTCTGTTTTCAGGACACAGATGGTGGTCACAAGTCACAGTCGCTGGTCAAGAGAGGCTGAATTACCAACAGATGACAGAATTACCAACAGCTGACAGGAAGTGGCTGAACCTCTGGTGCAACCGGAGGACAAGTTGCACGAGCAGCTTTTCAGGAGGCTCAACCACGAGGAGCAGGGGGTTAAGCAAGGTTCAACCGAGTCACAGAAAGCAATTCTTTACAAGGTTGCTGAGAGCATGGCAACACAGAATGGAGTCTTGATGGTCGTTATTAAGCACAGTTCAAAAAAACTGAGAAGGCGCTCGCAGCCAGCCCCCGCCGGTTGGCAGGGCACAACAGGAGACTGACAAGGGGCAGCAGCTACACCCCCACCCTCATGGGGAACGAAGAGAAAATCCAACCTAACGAACTGACCGGATAACTGGCAGTGACATGTAATCTTGCAAAATGATGTGTAATAATATGCTGAATAAATATACGTGTATTCCTAATAAAACTGCGGCCGACAAATGACCACCACAAGAAGTGTGTACGTTGGCTTTATTACAAAAGGAATACAACGTGATAAATGCAACTGGGGGAGTGGAGCTAAGTGCGTGGGTTATCGCAGAGGCAGTCCCCAACGGGGGCATAGGAGGCCGGCGCCATAATCAATGCCGTGCCCCTGCACCCAGAACCGGTTCCCTTTGGCACCAAAAGTGCCCCCAGATTTGGAACACACCCGCCTCCCCACAGCAGCCGACAGAGCGGCGCCAACCCCCCGGCCAATGAGGGCCCCGTGCCATATGAACGGCCCAATGGGGCGACATCCCCCAGCTAGGGAGAAGGACGCCGGGGGGGGATATAAGCTGGGCTCCCCAGGTATGCTCCTATCTTCAGGAGCGGGGGAGCAGCACAGCACCGGGCGGAGAATTTTGACCCACCCACCCACACCTAAGGAACAGCTATGTTGCAGGGCTGAGGATTAGCGGAGAACGGGGAATCAAGAACAATTTAATACAACAAAACAATCCGCCCCCTCTGATAAGGAAATGGGCTCAATTAAAGTCCCCACATCGGATAATCAGTGGTAAGCTCACCAGAACGAGCTGAAGGACAAGGTTTTATAGTCAGAATAGAATATTCATAGTTTATTTCATTTTTTTAAATATATAAAAAGACCAAGTCAACATTTTTTTAGAAATAAACAATACATCATAATGGTAACATAAATATAATTTCAATCATTCATCCTACTTTTCACACATCCCTTCAGTCCACTTCAAGTCTGTCCTGCTATCTGCTCATCTAGGGCCAGATGCATCAAAGGGTTTTGCCCATTCAGTGTCTATGGGAAAATGTGTTGATGCATATGGCCCCTAGTCTCCAACTGTGTTGTGAGACTATTTTGGACCGGATACTGTGTTTACTCTGGCAACTGAAGTGTGACATATTCTGGATGTTTGAAGACTGTATGTGTTTTGTTTGAGGTGAATGGTGCGACAGAATGGATGTGTGGGAAGTAGGATGAATGATTGAAATTATATTAATGTTATCATTATGATGTATTGTTTATTTCTAAAAAAATGTTGACTTGGTCTTTTTGGTGCTTATATTCTTTTTGTCCTGTTAGTCTTGCAGTTTTCTCTGAGATGATGACTAAAGAAATTCTTGGAATGAGGAGTCGTATGTGTAGATCAGGTTCATTTATGAAGGGGTGTTAAATTCCCAATCTGAAATTTGGATGGGATCAAAAGCAAAATACACAAAAACACCCTGCCGTTGTTTGCACGCACAAAAGTTGCATCAGTAGAAAATGTCAAGTTATGGGTTTGAACACCAATATTGCTATCTCCGAACCATTATCAGTGTGGGTGTCATTATGAGAAGCCGGTTACTTGGTGTGGGGATACCTGGCAGATGGAATCTCCAAAATTTTAGGTAGTATCCCAGCACCAAATAATGGGCATAGCAAGTTGTTATGGGTCAGACAGCAGCGGCTAGAAGGGTGTCTTACAAAACCTAAGCATCATAAAAGCAGTGGAGACTAGGAGGGTCATTAGGATGACGGGCGGACTTAGTCCGCCCGCCATCCTATCGGGACTAGAGACCGCCCGCCATAAGGGCGGGGGTCCCGATGGTGGAATTAGGATGCGCCCGCCACAGTAAAAATTCAAAGCTGTAAAGTCAGGGGTTGCTTTTAGTCATTTCAGTTTGGCTTGAGTTGGTATTTTACCAATTCAAAGCTGTAATATTGTGCCAGGAGTGGTAAATGACTTTTGTCATTTTACAGCTCGGCAAGGACAGCACTGTGCTAGTCCTATGCTTAAAGACTTTGCTGGAGAAATGGCAAAAGACTTTGTCCTTTTCTATCTCGGCGTGAATGGCACTGTGCTAATCCTATGCTTAAAGACTTTTATAGAAAAACAGACATTTGAGGTGAGCAAATCTAGAGTGTCGCTGGTGTTGAGAGTGCTCTAACAGGAGCTGCTTTCCACCTAAACTTGAGAACTACCCAGAGTTCTCTTCTTCTTTATATATATATATATATATATATATATATATATATATATACATATATATACATATATATATTACCTACTGGCTATCGCCAGTAGGTATATATAGTTAGGATTTTTTCCCTATGGCATTTTTGAAAATTCTATGTCTAATAACTTTGGCGTTTGTGGACGGAATCGGCTGAAATTTTCAGGAAAATGGCACATTTTGTTTCTGAGCAGCCCTTGAAAATTTGGGGGGGTTTTGTCGAGTGGGGGCCGAGAAAAAAGGGGGGTCCCAAAACACGTTTTTCCCATGTTAATTTCCATAGGGCGGTTGGACTCACTTTTAGCTCGAACGGCTGAATGGATTTGCACGAAACTTGGCAAAATTGTAGGGACTGTTAGCCCGATGTGCCTTTGCTAGGTCTCAATATATGTGCTCCAGTAGTTTTTGAGAAATGAACGTTCAAAACAAGATATATATCTGTAACAGCGCTCTGGGCAGCGATCCGGTCCGCTTACTTTTCGCGAAACGGAACTTTGCGCGCAGAAAGCTGATTGGCTCTCCGGTGTCTGTCAACATTCTAAACAGTCCGGAGCGGCCGCCATCTTATCTCTCGGTAGGATCGAGAGAGAAGAAGAGGTGAAAAACGAAGGGGGAATTTATTGAAAGGGGGCAACGTATACCCCTCTTGACCCCTTAGGAATGTTGTTGGGGTTATTAAAGGGTCCCGTGGGGAAAATAAAAAAAAAAATGATTTTTCACGGTAGAAGCGCTTCACGGGCCGCGAACTGGGCCGCAAACTGGTAGCGAAACGGGAATTCGCCATTTTGTGCTTCGTTAATTAAATTACTAGGTATAAGGGGGTGCGGGAGACGTATCCTAATCCCCTATGTTTCCTGAGGGTGGCTGAGGAGGCTCATATATGTTGATACATCTCTTCCAGCGGCTGTGCGTGAGCTTTTTTTTTTTTTGCTGCGTGACAGTCCGGAGCGGCCGCCATCTTATCTCTCGGTAGGATCGAGAGAGAAGAAGAGGTGAAAAACGAAGGGGGAATTTAATGAAAGGGGGCAAGGTATCCCCCTCTTGACCCCCTAGGAATGTTGTTGGGGTTATTAAAGGGTCCCGTGGGGAAAATAAAAAAAAAAATGATTTTTCACGGTAGAAGCGCTTCACGGGCCGCGAACTGGGCCGCAAACTGGTAGCGAAACGGGAATTCGCCATTTTGTGCTTCGTTAATTAAATTACTAGGTATAAGGGGGTGCGGGAGACGTATCCTAATCCCCTATGTTTCCTGAGGGTGGCTGAGGAGGCTCATATATGTTGATACATCTCTTCCAGCGGCTGCGCCATCTTGCCTTTTTTCCAATGCCACAATTTTGTCGTGCACGGCAGCCATTTTAGATGCCAGGCTGGTCCCAGGCTATCACCTACCCCTGCGGATGTAGTTTATGGCCCCAGCTGTAGAGAATTCAGACATGCCAACCCTCCCGATTCAGGCGTGAGACTACTGATTTCAGTGCTAGTCTCCCGCCTCCCGATTTCTGCAAGCAAAAACCCGGGGGCATATTACGAACAACTAGCGATAATTTTTGTCTCTAACTTGTTTAGAGACAAAAATTATCGCCGCACATCGGCGATTTTTATCGCAGATAAACTTTGCTATTATCGCAGAAAAGTCAGCGATATTCATGTATTATCGAGCAAATGCTCTTAGCCATGTTATCCACCTCCCATTGGATAACATGGCTAAGAACTGCTCAGGGCAGGTGTTAGCTTTTGGAGATATTCGCGCTTAGCGCGAATATTTCCACAAGTTGGTAATAGGAGATAGCGATGTTAGCGACTGTTTCCAGTCGCTAACATCTTGGCACGCCCACTTTGCATGTCATTAGTGATAAATATCACTGACATGCAAAGCGGTGCCCAAGATGGTCGCTATCTCCTACTAGCTGTCGCTAACTGGTGTTAGCGACAGCTAGGTAATAGGTAGATCATTTTATCTCCTCTTTCTTGGCTTTTAAAGGCAAAAAAGCGGAGATAAACCCCCTTGATAATATGCGCCACGATTCCTCGAGGGTTTCAGCTGACAGGGCTTGGTATTGTGTTACGTGGTAATTTTTCCAGGAAACGTCAGAGGGTCGATGCAGGGGTTCTAGAAGGGGTGATAAACCATTTAAGCCTCATGAACAAGTGCATGGTCTTTTAAAGATTTGTGAAGTACTCGGGGCGGCGGTGTGTGTGTGCCCTCTTTCAGGAGCGGGCGGGGGGGGCACTGCCAGCAACTTGCCAGGCCAGGCAGTGTTCAACACGTGCATCACCCTTTCTCTGCCTGCTATTGCGCTCCATGCTTCGGAAAGGTAAGAAAAAGAACGTGCATTTGAGTTTGAAATGTCCGATCCTGTAGCAGTACACTTCCAAAGCCCACACATGACAGTAACCCGATTCAAGGCCCCATTCACCCGTTTTTAAAAAAATAGATAACACTCCAACAAAGTAAGATTATAAAACTTTATTAACTTTTAACTATAATGAACGGAACAAAAACTGTAAAAACATTTAAACATTTTTCACCCAAAAAAGCAACAATGGTCAGAAGCTGTCTTTTGTGCGAATAGTCCCAAGGCAGCACAACGTGCAGAGTTCTGGACGGCACCCAGGTGATGTCGCCTGGGTGCCGCACTGGTTTTGGGATCCTACAATGCTGCTCCAAAAATTGGCGTGGGGCGTCCCGGGTGGTGCGGGGGGAGGCCTTGTCAGTAGCGGTCTGTTGTGCGAATAGTCCCAAGGCAGCAGAACGCGCTGAGATGTTGATGGCACCCAGGTGATGTCCAGTAAACTGCCGCACTGGTTTTGGTATCCTACAATGCTGCTCCGAAAATTGGCGTGCGGCGGCCCGGGGGGGGGGGCGTGGGGGAGGCAGTGTGAACGGGCCTCCCCAGGTGGCGGCCATCCAGCTGAGTTGCGCCCGCTCTTGCGGCTACAGCGTCTCGCTCACCATGTTGTTGAGTTGCTCCCACTCTAGGCGGCTGCAACATGACTCTTAAAATGGCGGACGGCTCTTCGGTTTTGGGCCTGGTCCACTGAAATGGCCCTGGGACACCTTGGAACTCGGACGCTTGCCTGCTAGGGCTTGGGCTCCATTCTCGAAAAGCGTCCCCTCAGCCGTGAAGATTCTACAAAAGTCTTGGGGGCCCCCGACTCCCGCAGGCTTCCGGTGGGGAGCGGCTGCCATGATTGCTCGTGGAATGACCACGACGGAGCCACGAGATGGTGGTGCTCTCATGCTGACGCCAGCTTCAGTCTGAATGATCCAGAAACAAGGTGGGGATTTCATCGTTTGGGAAAAAAAAGTGTTCTAAACCAATGAAAAGTGTTATTTTTAGGTCATATGACCAAACCTTCCATCTTTAGGAAACCAAAAGTAAAATGAACCAATGAAAAGTTTTATAAACAAGTCACATGACCTGTTCTGCGGCATAGGGCTACAAAAAGCGTAGAAAATCCGTTGGCACGTGAGGCGGCGTCAGTAGCGGACCGATGTGCGAATAGGCCGAAGGCAGCACAACGCGTTGAGATCCGGATGGCACCGAGGTGGTGTCCAGCAAATTGCCGCACTGGTGTGGCCATCCTACAATGCTGCGCCGAAAGACGGCGTGTCCAGCTGAGTTGCGGTCACTCTTGCGGTACAGTGACTCGAACGCGCCGAGATCCGGATGGCACCGAGGTGGTGTCCAGCAAATTGCCGCACTGGTGTGGCCATCCTACAATGCTGCGCCGAAAGACGGCGTGTCCAGCTGAGTTGCGGTCACTCTTGCGGTACAGTGACTCGAACGCGCCGAGATCCGGATGGCCCTGGGGTGGTGTCCAGCAAATTGCCGCACTGGTGTGGCCATCCTACAATGCTGCGCCGAAAGACGGCGTGTCCAGCTGAGTTGCGGTCACTCTTGCGGTACAGTGAGTCGAACGCGCCGAGATCCGGATGGCACCGAGGTTGTGTCCAGCAATTTGCCGCACTGGTGTGGCCATCCTACAATGCTGCGCCGAAAGTCGGCGTGGGGTGCCCCGTTGGCTTATGAGGTGATGTCAGTAGTGGACCGATGTGTGAATAGGTCGGAACCAGCACAAGGCGCCAAGATCCGAATGGCAAGTCCTGGATGTTGAGTGCCTCATTTGAGATTTCTGAGCAGTGCTTGTAAGATTGTCTGAAGCTTATTTGCACCTGCTGCAGCTTCACTATTGCCCTTGTGTGGCCAAAGGTCGCACATGACATAGGCGGCCGGCTCCCGAGGTCCGGCGGAACTTTTTTCCTTTTCCTTTCTGCTTCTTTTCCTACAATCCGTTTCATCTGAAGACACGACCAGGTCCCTGAATGTGTGCAGGGGGACGCTATTGATTGAATGAAAATGGCGGCTTGACACAAAGCTGACTCAAGCGTTGCTTTTGATGCTATACAGACAAAAATTGGTTTTCAGTTTGTACATTCTTCAGGATTTTTTTTTCTATCCAAGTCTGATTGAGAGTTTGTAGCAAAATGGCTTCAGATTTTCCACATACTACTCTTCAACATTCTTCCTAAATGTAACAATGTGAAACTCACTAGGAGAACGGCTGTTTCTGTTTCCTTTCAAAATGCTGCCAACAATATTTTCTGAATGGAAGACACCATCTTGTAGCATAAAGGGCCGAAAGGGGTTCTGGTCTGGCCGATGGTTGGTGGAGACATTTTGACTATATCTTGGACCTGCCCGGCCTCGCACAAAATGGCGCCGGTATAAATGGGACTCGTAACTCCTTGCCCGCAAATGTATATCTAGAAAATGTTATTGTAAGTGGCCCTGTCGTATTTTAATTACAAAATGTACGTCCACCGATTCCGCAACTGTTAGACACCTTTGTTCTTGCAACCTAATGGCCCGCTCGTTACGTTCCTCTTCAGTGTAAATGTCTCCTCATCATATACGATTTCAGTTTGCTCCGTGGCCGGCCCACGTGGTTATAGGCCCGTATTTGTATACTGACATTTTCACAATAAAGGTTTTTAAAACAAAACACGGTAGTAGTATTTACATTGGTAACGTTTTTACTTTTAGTCACTGTTTTCGAATCAGTAAAAGGCAAGTGAAATAAAGCAGTCCAATTACATGACGGATAAAAGGTATAATATGTAGGAACGCAGTAAAGATAAATGGTCAAGGGCAGTTGTGTTTTTCATTTCTGCAACATAAAGTGATCGATAAGAATCTGATAATCAGGCGTATCGGCGACTAAGACAGCAGGCCGAGTCTCTTTTACTCAACGGCTCCGTCATGGAATGAAGAAACGACCTTTTTCTCGAAAAAGGAATATATTTTACTTGCAGGACAGTTGTAAATTTTCCGGGAAAGTACATTAGCCTGGAATATTGTAACATATATGTTTTAAAAAAAATAATGTTCGAAAACAATAAAAAGCGTAATTTTTAGGTCATATGACCAAGCTTTTCATCATTAAAATAACAAAAGTAAAAAGAACCAATGAAAAGTTTTATTAACAAGTCACATGACCTGTTATGCTTACGTTACGCGCTGCGCGCCGCGCCTCGGATCACTTCCGGGTGCGCTAACGCGGCGTGTCATATAACGCATTACGCGACAACGTAGGTCAAGAATATAGTCAAAATGTCTCCACCAACCAGCGTTCGGAACACAACCCCTTTCAGCAGTCCAAAAAGTTCTGTTAAATGACAACAGAGGGGACAGGCAAGAAGAACCATCAGTCAAAGAGGGGAGGGCAAGTTCTTCTCTTCCGGGTCATGTTGGGGCGCTACCGGAACTGATCGAATTGGTAGTCTACAGTGTTTCTGGAAGTTTCAGACTAAAACTGGCGTCAGCATGAGAGCACTACCATCTCGTAGCTCCGTCGTGGCTATTCCACGAGCAATCATGGCAGCCGCTCCCCACCAGAAGCCTGCGGGAGTCGGAGGCCCCCAAGACTTTTGTAGAATCTTCACGGCTGAGGGGACGCTTTCGAGAATGGGACCCAAGCCCTATCAGGGAAGCGTCCGAGTTCAAAGGTGTCCCAGGGCCATTTTAGTGGACCAGGCCCAAAACCGAAGAGCCGGCCGCCATTTTGAGAGTCCTGTGGCAGCCGCCTATCGCTGCACCGCAAGAGCGGGAGCAACTCAACTACATGATGAGCGAGACGCTGTAGTCGCAAGAGCGGGCGGTAAACAGCTGAATGGCGGAAGAGGCACAGTGTAGCAAAAGCGGGCGGAATGGCAACTGAAACGGTAAAGGGGCGCCCCACTACAGCGTGTCTTCAGGTCAAACGGATTGTGGGACAAGGTCCAGAATTGAAGAGTCATCAAAAGGCAAAAAGTTCCGCCAGACCCCGGGAGCCGGCCGCTTATGTCGGGGGCGATCTCAGGCTACACCAGTGCTATAAGACTTGGGGAGGGTGTCGGAGCCAAGCGTCTTCTCCGAGTCCATGGCCATCACACCGCCCCTCAGGGGCCTCCGTCAAGCTGTTTAGGAAGGTAACATATCACATTGTTTTCTAATGCAGTCAGGTCCACAAACGACACTCACTTACTTTGAGAATAGTGAAGCTGCAGTAGGTGGAAATAAGCTTCAGACAGTGTTACAAGCACTGCTCAGAACTCTTAACTATGGCACCCAACATCCAGAACTTATGCCATTTGAGAATGGCAGTGACATTGAAGAAACTCAGGGACCCAAACCATTAACGTACTTTCACGTATGAAAAACTTACTTGGGGAGGGGGCAGGAGCGAAGCGCCCCCTCCCAGTCCGCGCCACCACACCGTATGTTGAAAATCTGAAGCCATCGTTCTACAAAGTCAACCAACCTTGGATTGAAAAATCTAGAAAAATGTACAAACTGAAAACCAGTTTTGGTCTGCATAGCATCAGTAGCAACGCTTGCTATCAGAGTGCATGAGTTTCATGCTCGATCGATTGAGCTAGCCGGATCGGGCAATAAAAAGTATAAAGTAGTTATGTAAATAGTTATTTAATAAAATGTTTTACACTATTTCTTTGCTGGTGTGTTGTCTATATTTTTAATATTTGCATAGGGTTTGTCGTTATTTTGGGCGGGGTGGGTGACGGAGTCGAGCTGTCTTGCAGCCCTCATGGTGTGGAGCTCAGTTCATCTCACTATTTTCGTATTTCTCATGAAGGGTTGTTCCTAATATTTCTATTTTAGCAAGGTCAAAAAGAGATCCAATTAGTGGCCTACTGATTTTGCTCGATTACTTTTATTTTTTTACACGATTTTTCACTATCTGCAAAAACTAAACAGAGTATTGCGACTTTGTGCTTGTTTGTAAATAGAGAATGATCCAAAGAGAACCAATTCTAAAACAGTAAATGCTTGGATAACAATCAATCAAATGGAGAGACAAGCAGGCACGACGGATTACAACGGGGGCAAAGGCCTGCGTTAACTACTGTTCAGTATCTGCAAAGAGAGAGTACTACTAAGAGAAAAGAGGGGGGGGGGGGCAGCGTTCAAAGCACATCAGCGTGCATAAATACGAAAATGTTTTTATCTATCACGTACTTGACATTTTAAAGCTTTTCATATTTGCTATTAAAAAACCAATGAAATTCACAGAAAAAACCATAGGTTATAGTGGATATATAGTTAGGAATTTGCACTTACAAAACCTTGAAAATTCAATGAAAAAACCATTGGTTTTAGGCCATATACAGTTAGGGATTTGCATTTACAAAACCTTATTTTACTCGCATAAAACCATTGAAATTCCATATATAGTTATAAGCGCTAACTATATATCGCGCACCCGCAATCCACTGCTGATGATGTCACATATTACATCATTCATGACATGGTTAATGACATCACTGATGACATCACTGATGACATCACTGATGACATCACTGATGACATCACTGAAAACATCTCATTTGACATGACTGATAACATCACTGATGATATAATTCATGTGATAATACCATGAACCTCTTCAGACTCTAATATAACCTTAGATACAATCAGTGTAAACAGACAGTCACAGACTGTCACTCATCCATGGAGTTACTCACACACCTAGTCAGTTATGCCAAAAATCAATCACACCTCCATTTTCTCAACTATACAGTTATACACACCTTACTTATTCAAACATATACTAACACATATTTACTTTACTCTCTTATACAATCTCTGATACATGTTCTCAATGATCCATACAGCCACTCACACATTCACTGGCTCTTATGCACAGTTATTTATAGATGTCAACTCTCACATGTACTGTGTTTTACATATGTACTTAATTTGACATGTAGCACTGAGATATCCATTCACTCACTAATACACTCATGCACAGTCAACCGCCCATACAGCTGTTTCCACATACACTTTTGAATCCATACATATAGTGAATCAACTACTCACACATCTATGTACAGTCACACACCTCCCAGCCACCCATACACACACACTCAGTTTCCCATACAAATACTTGGACAACCAATGAATAACCCATACAGTTACTCATATAGCTACTGATCAACACATGCAGCAGTTTACAGAACAACAGACATAATGATGCACAAATTAAAACAGTTTAGTCACTAACCCATGCACTCAGTGAGACACATTTAATCACTCACTCATACAGTCAGTCATGCACCTACTAAATCCTTCATCCAGACACTTATACATCCACTCATTCTTCAATATGTAAGACATATTTTAACTTTACAGAAACATACAGTCACTGGATGTTGTCATCAGTGATGTCATCAGTGATGTCATTTGAGATGTCATCAGTGATGTCATCAGTGATGTCACTAACCATGTCATGAATGATGTAATATGTGACATCATCAGCAGTGGATTGCGGGTGCGCGATATATAGTTAGCGCTTATAACTATATATGGAATTTCAATGGTTTTATGCGAGTAAAATAAGGTTTTGTAAATGCAAATCCCTAACTATATATGGCCTAAAACCAATGGTTTTTTCATTGAATTTTCAAGGTTTTGTAAGTGCAAATTCCTAACTATATATCCACTATAACCTATGGTTTTTTCTGTGAATATATATATATATATATATATATATATATATATATATATATATATATATATATATATATATATATATATTACAACAATGTGGCTGTATTCACCAGAGCAGCACAGCAGCAGGTGAGGGCATTCAGCTCAGCCAAGAGCCAGGAGCATTAATTTTTCATCAAAGAAACGCCGCACTCATGAAGTTTAAGTTTTTCAAATTGTAATTAAACAGAGCCCAGTCTGCACACCGACGCGTTTAAAAAAAAAAAAATATATATATATATATATATATATATATATATATATATATATATATATATATATATATACATACACATATATATATATGCATATAATTTAAAAAATACCTATTTGAATAGGAACATGATGTTTTTGCTGATTATATTTTTGACTCAATATTTCTGTCACTCAATATTGATGATATTTGATATTTGATATTTATTGATTTTTATATAGCGCGACTATCGCTCCGGAAGGAGCATCTTGGCACTGAGCAATCAGAAGCAATCAGAAGAGACCGGCTTGGTGAGAACAGGAATCATATGGCTGCGAGGACCAAAGAGTCAGGCTGAAGGAAAATCCATGTCTTCAGGAGTTTCCTGAAAAGGCTTTCTGAGGGGGCGTGCCTGAGGTCAGAGGGAAGGCCGTTCCATGCCTTAGCCGCCAGAAATGAAAAGGTTTTTCCACCTTTCGTTTTGAGCTTAAACCTAGGTATGATAACCAGATTGGCTCCTGATGACCTCAGGCAGCGCGATGGAATGTACTGAGGGAAGCGCTTAGCAAGGTAGGAGGGGCCAGTGTTCTTGGTGGCTTTGAAGACAGTAACAAGGAGTTTAAAGAGGATCCTTTTGTGAAGGGGCAGCCAATGGAGGGTGTTGAGGGCCGCAGAGGCTGAGGACCTTCTCGGAAGTCCAAGAACGAGCCTGGCCGCTGCATGCTGGACGCTCTGTAGCTTCTTGAGGGTGGACTTCTTTATGCCTGCCAGGAGACCATTACAATAATCAAGCCTGGACAAAATCAGAGCCACGGCAACTGATTTTCTGGCAGAGATAGGGAGAAAGTCAAAGAATTTCTTTAGCTGTCTAATGAGATTAAAACAGCACCCTGCAGTGATGCGCACATGGTCGTCAAAACTGAGAGACGAGTCGAATTGGACACCCAGATTGCGGGCCGATGAGACTGCACTAGGGGGTGCTTCAGAGTGTTGAGGCCACCAATCTTTTGGAGAGAAGAGGGTGTCTTTGCCTAAGGGTATAATTTCAGTTTTGGCGCAATTGCACTTGAGATGGTTATTATTGAGCCACGCAAAGACTTGGGAAAGGCAATTCTGGAATCTAAGAGCGGCATCGGGAAGTTTTTTGTCTAAGGTGACGACAAGTTGGGTGTCGTCCGCGTAAGATGTTACGAGGATGCCATGGGATTCAATCAGGGTAAGCAGGGGGGCCATGTAAATATTAAAGAAAAGAGGGCTAAGAATGGACCCCTGAGGCACACCTGATGGAATAAGTCTTTCGCTAGAGAGAAAAGGGCCAAGTGAGACTGTTTGTGATCTGTTGGATAGAAATGAAGATATCCATTTTAGAGCGGTATCCGACACACCAATTTCGCGCATTCTGTGGATAAGGATTGCATGAGAGATGGTATCAAATGCTGCGGTTAAGTCGAGCAGGATGAGTACAGCGTGTTTCCCCTCATCCTGCAGGAACTTAATGGTGTCGGATAACTCGATCAAAGCAGTTTCAGTGGAATGGCCAGGGCGGAAACCAGATTGCTGTGGGTGGAGAATATGGTTGTTTTCCACAAAGGCTTTTAACTCTGCTTGTACTATTTGCTCAGTAATTTTGCCTAGTGCCGGGAGTAGGGAAATTGGGCGCATATTGGAAAGGTCTGTCGGGGGTTTATTATGTTTTTTCATTAGAGGCTTTACAATGGCTTTCTTCCATTCAACAGGAACAATGCCTGAGCTGAGGGATTGATTAATGATGGAATTGATAGGAGGGTTGACGACCTCAATAAGAAGATGGAGAATAGCCGGGGGACAGGAGTCGGTGGGGGCTCCCGATCGGCAAGTCATGATGGCCTTCTGGGATTGAAGCAGGGACTCTGGTGAAAAATTACACAAAGAGGGTGAATTAGTGTTAGGGTGTAACGGGGGGATGGCGGGGGAAGGGAAATCCTTGTGGATGTTATTAATTTTCTCAACAAAGAAGTCAGCGATTTGATCACAAAGTGTTTGAGATGGGGGGATTTCCAATGCCAGGGCTTTGGGGTGGGTGAAAGACTTGACAATATTGAAAATGGTTTGTTGTTTTTGATTGGCTACTTCTATGGCTGTAGTGAAAAACTCTTTTTTGGCTTTCTTTATATGGGACAGGTATAGTTTCCTCTGCCGAATGTATAGGGTTCTGGAGGTGGGATCGTATGTTTTCCTCCACTCTCTTTCAAGAACCCTGCACGAATGGTGGCTATCGGTGAGGGCCTGGGTATACCAGGGGGCATTGGGCTTCCTTTTATGGGGGATTGGTTTTTGGTTGGTTGAGTTGGAATTATCCAAAACCAGTTTATTGATCCAGGTATGGAAATGTTTGGAGTCTTGCGATACATCTCCTACGATAGTGGGAGGATGGGAGGGGAGCTGGGGATGTAACTTAATGGACTCAGTTACTTTCTTCCAGTTTATCGCAAAGGTTGAAGGGGAATTCTTAATGTGTGGTTGGGGTGAGGGTTTTGCCTTGATGAAAAAAGGTATAAAACAATGGTCAGTCCAGATTTGTGGAATTGGGGGAGATACAGTTAGAGTGACTGAATTTGTGCAAATGCCATCTAATGTGTGGCCGGCCGAGTGCGTGGGGGGAACGACCAACTGAGAAAGTCCAAAAATATCGAGGGATTGTTGAAAAGTTAAGGTGTGGGGGTCTACGCGGGATTCCAAATGAAGATTGAAATCGCCGAGAAGAGTAAAGCTGGGGTAATGGGTCACAAGAGATCCAAGGGTGTCATCCAAGGAGTCCAGGAAAGGCGTGGCGTTTCCGGGGGGGCGATACACAAGTCCTCCAGTAAAAGAAGTAGAGGAGTTAATGTGAATCACAAAGCCTAAACTCTCACAGTCCTTGAGTGAGGTCAGTTCAAATGTGTGGTACTTAATATCTTTTCTAATGACGATGGCTAACCCACCTCCCTTGCCGACTGGTCTATCTTGTCTGAGGATAGTGAAATCGGGGGGAAGGGCAGTTGCCAGATCTGGATTAGATGCGTCGTTTAGCCAAGACTCGGTGATAAACAGAGCGTCTAAATCATGGGAAAGTACAAGGTCATGGATATCTTGTCCATGACAGGCTAAGGATCTGGCGTTAATAAGTCCACAACGGAAGATAATTGGCTTATGTGAAGGTGGAGAGGAGGGGTGTGAGATGATGCCAGTGGGTCCCAAGGATGACCATCTGCAGAAGCGGCATGAGAATGGTCCCCAGAGGTGAGCAATAGGAAGGTGATCCCTACAGCTATGGCTTGCTGTTGTCGGGCGCATTGAGTGCAGCGCGTTAGAGTCATACCTGAGAACAGGATGAAATTGGGCAGCATGGCCCGCGCCCGGCGCAGTCCTGGCGCGGACGGGCGCAGACGGGCTTGGCTTAGGCGCGGCTTCGGCGTGCGCCCGGCGCGCCCGCTGCGCCAGCCCGCTGCGCCGTCTGGCTATGACACACATATTATAGTGTGAGGAGGGTGGGAGTCCTGCGCGACTAGAGCGCTGACCCCGCTCCTCCTAAGATGGCGCCCACCGCCGGCCGACGCCTGAAGTCGTCTACGTCGGTGGTGGCTGGAAGAGGGAGCGTGAAAGAGTGTCAGAGTGCCTCACTTTATTTTTCCCAGATATTTCTAATAAAAAGCCCCCCAAAATACAATTTAAAAATGCGGTCGAACAATTTTGCTTTCAGAGATTAAAGTGCGCTAGTTCGTTCTCCTAAAATACTGGTGAATCAGCGTTAGATCGCAGCCCCTGCAGCTGTCTCGGGGAGAGCTTCTAAGGCAATGCGGCCTCTAAACAATGAATTTAAATATCAAGGGAGGGCGGGAGTCCTGCGCGACTAGAGCGCTGACCCCGCTCCTCCTAAGATGGCGCCCACCGCCGGCCGACGCCTGAAGTCGTCTACGTCGGTGGTGGCTGGAAGAGGGAGCGTGAAAGAGTGTCAGAGTGCCTCACAATGATCACAATATTCTGTCATAATCTCTGACGTCCCCGCAACGAGCTTAGCAAGGCTTCCCTTTCTTAACTCCCAGTGACAACCACACCATGACCTCTCTCCCTGTGCCAATGCACAGTAAGGTTTACTCCGAAAGCCACCCATAGCATCCCTCACACCATTGTCTCACTCTTTTACAGCCCCCACTGCTTTACAGCTGCCCTCCTACACTAAATCATTTCTCACCATCTAAGCCCCTACATTGTGTTTCCTCCTCCAGGCAATACCCACACCATCAATCTCTTCCCATTGACTGGCCAAACACAAAGCCCTCTCTCTCCTAGCCATCCCACATCAACTCCCCCTGCCCGCTGACTATCCCAACATTAAGACCTTTCGTTCTTTGGCTTGATATGCTTCAAAATTGCTTCCGGTGGAGAAGCCCCTGGCTGCAAGGTTGCAGTTCATTTATAGTGATACCGCTAGCTCTGATATGTAATGGGAAAATACTCTATTTCTGTGAATGCATCTTATTTAAGTGGCACAGTATTAATTCTAAGTAACCCCCAGACGTTATTCTTGTAGCAGATTTGTATTGTGATAAGCCAGTACATCTCAAAAAGCACTTTAAAGTCCTTTGAGGCCCTGTTAGTGGCAGCCTAAAACTTCTAAATAATAGCATGCAGCTATCAACACAACTGTGGTAGACGTAGGCAGACCATACAGCTTCGATCCAGTTCCTTGCCCTCTTCTACAATGCATTGTTTACTTGTTTTGCACTTACAGAGGCTGGCTTCCAACTTTGAGCCGATTCCGCTCTCGCTAGGAAAACCCTCTGTATGACTCGGATTCGGAGGGCTTTCCTAGCGAATCGCGCTGGGAGAGTCCGACCAAATGAGTACGATGCATCCATATGCTGACTGACTCTGTTCAGTCGGGCTCCCACTGAACTTAACGGGAGCCTGTATAACAAATGCGTACACAGGTTCCCATAGCAAAAAAATTAAAAGTGTACTCCCAGTGGTGGGCACACTGTGCATGCTTGGATGGGGGGGACCCATGGGAACACCCCATGACTGGTTTGGAGGGCCTTGGGTAAAAGGAGACCTGCTAAGGCCCCCAAAGTCCAATTCCCACAGTCGTTTTGTCTCGCAGAGACTGAGTTGATACAGCTGGCCGAATCACATATCGTTCTCGCTCGTTCGGAATCCGGCTCCATTGCGCAGCACGATTCAGCTGCGAATGAGCCGCACGAATAGGATCGGTTGCGGAAAGGATTTGGTCAATCCGGATGGGATCTTTGCATCGTACTTGATCATTCGGAACAGGGGACAATTTGGTCGTAAACAAAGGCTCCGAATTGGATTTGCACGTTCTGGAACCCATCTGGAGGTCTTCTTAACAACATCAGGAATCAGCACCTCACTGGGAATCTCTGACCATGGTGCATTCGTACAGAGTCTGACCAACAGATTTTGTTAGAAGCGATATCGTTATCCAGACTGAGAAACCAGACTTCTCTTTACCAAGCAAAAGTAAGCACCACTCGAAAAGAGCAGAAAAACTCAACCTCTACATTCCAATGATTAAATTATGCTTGCTTAAAAATGCACATTTACACACTTCAAACACATACACATATCCTCCCAAACAGAAACACTCTCACACATATGCACCCACACGTACACACTATGCATACACATAAACTCCTACGCATGCACACGTTTACACACACTATAGGCCATATTTATCAAGGGATTTCATTGATTTTGTACCATGCAACATGGTGCAAATGCAAGGCAACCCTTCAAGATGCGATTTATCAATCCACGCAAGGCCACCTTGCACGGCCATGAGTTGCTTGATAAACGCAGCACAAAATGACTGCAATCCGTTATTCTGCCTCAGAGAGTCATTCCATGGGTGGTCCCTGGGTCTGTGGGTATTCCCATACAAAATATATGTAGTTTGATACATTCCAAGATTTATCATTACTGGTAGACCTGGGAATGCGCCAAAATGCTACACCTTCCCAGGGGAGGCGTAAAGAGGAGAAATATCTACATTGCTCCTAATTCTTTCCCCTTTCTATGTGTGGTGCATGATGCAGCGCACACAGAAATAGGAAAATGCCTCAGGGGATTGATTTTGTGTAGGAAGGTGGCCCCCCCCTGCAAAAAAGCAATCCTGATTACAATGCAGGAACCCATGGAGCATCACTTTTGCCTTATCACATTGTGCGTCAGTCCTGGGGAAAAGCATAACTGTGCCGTATTGTGTTAAATACGACACATTCCTGCCCTTTCCCGGTCACTCAGTGCAGCAAGGTGACATCCTGTACTGTGTTGTGTGACTTCTACATTAAGATGCCCGTAAGCAACTACATCTACTCTACATTCAAAACAAGCATTGGAAATGCAATAGGTCTCGCACCATTAGAGTTAGTGCTTTTAGAATTGTTTATGGGTTTTTTTGGTAAATGTTTAGCATTTTTGTTTCCTGTAGCCAATGCTAAAGAATTACAAATAAAAAAAGCCATAAACAATTGTAAAAGCTCTAACTAAAAATCCTCCGAGACCTATTGCACTGTGTGAGGGTGAGGGGGAGTGAGGGTGAGGGTGAGTGAGGTGTTGAGGGTGAGTGAGGGGTTGAGGGTGAGTGAGGTGTTGAGGGTGAGTGAGAGTGAGTGAGGGTGAGGGTGAGTGAGGGTGAGTGTGAGTTAGGGTGAGGGGTTGAGGGTGGGTGAGGGTGAGGGTGAGGAGTTGAGGGTGAGTGAGGATGAGTGAGGGTGAGTGAGGGGTTGAGGGTGAGTGAGGGTGAGTGAGAGTGAGTGTGAGTGAGGGTGAGCTGTTGAGGGTGAGGGGTTGAGGGTGAGGTGTTGAGGGTGAGGTGTTGAGGGTGAGGGGTTTAGGGTGAGGGGTTGAGGGTGAGGTGTTGAGGGTGAGGGGTTGAGGGTGAGTGAGTGTGAGTGAGTGAGGGTGAGGGGTTGAGGGTGAGTGAGTGAGGTTGAGGAGTTGAGGGTGAGTGAGGGTGAGGTGTTGAGGGTGAGGGGTTGAAGGTGAGGGGGTTGAGGGTGAGGGGTTGAGGGTGAGGGCGAGTGAGGGTGAGGGGGTGAGGGGTTGAGGGGGTGAGGGGTTGAGGGGGTGAGGGTGAGGGGTTGAGGGTGAGTGAGTGATGGTGAGGCGTTGAGGGTGGGTGAGTGAGGTTGAATGTTTGAGGGTGAGGCATTGAGCGTGAGTGAGTGAGGGTGAGGTGTTGAGGGTGAGGCGTTGAGGGTGAGTGATGTTGATAGTTGTTGAGTGACGATGATTGAGAGTGAGTGTGAGTGAGGTGTTGAGGGTGAGTGAGGTGTTGAGTGTGAGTGAGGTGTTGAGGGTGAGTGAGAGGTTGAGGGTGAGTGAGAGGTTGAGGGTGAGTGAGAGTGAGGGTGAGTGAGGGTGAGTGAGGGTGAGTGTGAGTTAGGCTGAGGTGTTGAGGGTGGGTGAGGGTGAGGGTGAGGGGTTGAGGGTGATTGAGGATGAGTGAGGGTGAGTGAGGGGTTGAGGGTGAGTGAGGGTGAGTGAGGGTGAGTGAGGGTGAGTGAGAGTGGTTGTAAACTGTCTCTGTCTTGCAAGTTGGAAGTTGGTAGAGAATGGTGGTAACTGAGCAGGTTGATTGCAGGAGAAGGTGACGTTTTGGGGACTTTAAACTAGGATAAACCGAGAAATGGTGTAATAAAAAGGTGAAAAATAAATGTCCACTTTGATGCAGCAAAATTCCTGGGGGTCTGCGAGAGCGCAATCCCATACTCGGTGTTCCACCTGTTTAAAATGTTGCGGTCCTCCGATACTACATTTCAAGCAACGAGTCTGACGCTTTAGAAACTAGTTAAAAAGAACGCTGAGGAACGGAAACGTGATGCCCCAGTGTCACACAGCCATTTATTTCTCCTCAAGTGCCTCTTGCTGACACGACCACCTGTACTGTTTCCGTGGCTCTTTGGGAGTAAGTAAAGCACCCTCTACCAAGGGACGGTTGATCTCGATGTGTCTCTACACCCTCCAAACACGAAGACTACTGAACACGTTACAAATGTAAAGTCTCGGCGCACTCTGAAAAACAGCGGCCCTCAGAGATTACAACAGTCATATCCGGGTCGGCTAGCGCTGTCATGAACGCTTCCGTCACTTCCGGGACGGGCTTTTCGGTTTTTGGAGCAATCGCAAGCTTTGCTGGGCGGAACAGGCAGTCAGCCCCGCCTAGTGTCCACCCTTAAAGTGTCAGTTTGTAATCCCTACTGTTCTGATAGGCTTGCCAAGCCCCCAGCTCATTAAATACTTTTAGAATTGAAAGCAAAGCCGATCAGAATCGGATTGTGAGACCCTCCTCCGCTAGCATACGAGAGGTAAGCGTAGTAGGGTGATGATCACACCGCCTTTTTCGGGGGAGTTGGCAATCAATACGGGAGGGAAGAGAGGGGAGGGGGGAGGAGAAATGCGAGACGGCGGGAAGGGGGCAGACATGGCGGGGAGGGGGCGGAGCGGGGGAGAGGGTGTGTGTGTGTTGTTAGGAGACGGACGTGCACGCGCACGCGCTTTTAAGGTCAATGCGCATGCGCATAAGCTCAATGCGCATGCGCATTGACCTTAAAACTCACGGGCACTGCAAGGAATCGCCACGATTCCTTGCAGTGTGGATAAAGAGTGGATAACTCGCAATAGTCTCGCTTGCTCGATGCGCATGCGCATCGACAGGCGAGACCTAAAAAGACGTTTACCGAGGGAGTCCACAAAGATTGTCGCACCGGTCGCCATGAACGCTAATGCAGGCCCTAAATGTGGCCATGGCTGTGGAACAGCGTTTTAAAAAATTACAAGCTGCTTAATTCTAGTTAATGAGCCCTGGGTGCACTCTGCTTGCTCACTCCTGCTTTGGAAGGTAGACGTGGCTAAGCTGACTCCTAGGCGCTGGTGCAGGTTTGTCAAGGTTTGCAGAGGCAGGACACTCCTCTCCATTAATGAATGTGAGTGCTCGATTCACTGTTAATCCCTCCATAATGGCCTTCAAGTCCCGCCGTTTTCTCCCCTCACTAGTAAAGCTTTTCGTGAGAAGCCTATTTTTTCGATTATAAAAGCCACCAGCACGCGCATGTCCTTATGCAGACTTCATCAGTCAAGTTTAAGCTTAACGCCATCAAGAGGGCATCGCAATGCACTTTGTATGCAACGTGCTTTCTGAATACCTACATGCTGCAATCTTATTGAAAATCAAAGGGATTAACAATATTTTATACTTTGTGCTATTATTTGTTTCTAAGGTTCTAACTGGATTTTTTTCTTCAACACAAACACGATTGAGCAAACCTGCTGAATGCTTTGAGTTAGAATCCTTTTAACTGTTTCCTATACCCGTTTCGACATAGTTGATGTGTTTTTAACCCGGGAGCTCCCTCTTGTGTTTGCATTATATATTACAATTAATTCACAAATCCGCGATCGTTCTCGATATTTTAAAAACATTATTATGTTCACAGTTGTGCTTGTGAGTTCTCAGACTTCCATGTCTGACTCTGTTTATCACCCTCTAAACCGCCCACACGATCTAATCGTGGCACCAGAAACTTCGCTGTGCTGCAGCACGATTTGCACCGTGAAGATCTTTTGTGCAACTCAAGTACAAGCTGCATACAGTGGATGTTAGAGGCGCAACTAGAGCCAGGTTTTGGGGGTGAGATACCAAAAATGTTGGGGGGGGGGGGGGGGGGGGGGGGTAATTCGTCCAGTAATAGGCAGAGTGGAGGCGAAGTGGTGAAAAATCAGCAAAGCCTGGTTAACACGTAATTGGTCTTTTAAAGACCTGTGAAGTACTCGGGTGCTGCTGCGATAAGCTCAAAAACTGTGTCAGTGCCCTGGAAGCTGTCTCAGCCCGAGCTAACACACACGATTTGGGGGGGGGGGGGGGCTGAAGCCTTTTGAGCCCAATGGGCTTTGCGCGCCTGATGGATGTACCTTAACTCCCTGATTAAGGTGTGACTCAACAAATTAAAAATCCTTAAATGAAAGTGAAGCACTTTAGGCCCAACAAAGATGCCAGCGAGTTATAGATTTGCAATTCACGAATGTGTATTACCTGATTAACGAAGTTACACACTCAAACCATTTAAAATGGTCAAAATCAGTAGTCAATGCACACATATAGCACGTAGTATAATTCAATTTTAAATAACAAAGACACAATGCTTGAAGTTGTCATGAAGCAAATTGAGCAGGCGCAATAGCCCATGAAGGGAAGTTCCCTGATATGCTAAGCTAAATACAATGTGGAAGTTTGTGAGAGAAGACAGGCAGGAGGTTTCAACAGGTATAGCCTCTAAAAGGCAGATTCAAATAAAAATTCAGTCAAATAAGTGAGAATAGATTTGCCCATGAGTCTAACTCTTTCTGCAGAAGCAAAGGAGCATCTCCTCTGAGGAGAGTGGAAAGGGAGTCTGAATCTAACTAACTCCGCAATACACATATGTTCAGTGAAAATGAACTACCACGTTTACCATGATGAGAACCAATCAGGGTCGAACACTCTATGATAAGCCAGGTTCCACCTTATTCTGAGCCAATGTGCAATGAAAGTCTCTGTTGTTGTACGTTCAAGAGATATCGCGTAGTAGCATGAGACATCAAGGTCCGTTTATTCCAAGTGCAGGTGCAGTGGTTCATTACACAGCTTTCTGTGGAACACACACAGATAAACATTTATACAGAAACTAAAACAATAACAACACTATTGTGATAATCTCACACTGTTATTGCTTGGCTCCAGGAACGAGAAAAAGTAAAACAAGTCAAGTCAAGTCAAGTCATAACATTTATATAGCGCACTACATACCCAGAGGGTTTCAAGGCGCTTAGGGAGGGGAGGAGGATTATTTGTCAAATATCCACGTTTTAAGTTGCTTTCTGAACGCTAGGTGATTCTGGGTGAGGCGAAGGTAAGCGGGAAGTGAGTTCAATGTTTTGGCAGCCAGGTATGAGAAGGATCTGCCTCCCATGGAGGTTTTGTTGATGCGAGGGACAGTGGCGAGGGCTTGGCTGGAGGAGCGAAGATGGCGGGAGGGGGTGTAGAAGGACAATCGAGAGTTGAGGCAATCTGGTCCGATGTCGTAGAGTGATTTGTGTGCGTGGGTAAGCAGTCGGAAAGTAATCCTCTTATTGACGGGTAGCCAGTGGAGGTCTTTAAGGTGACCAGAGATGTGTTCGTTGCGTGGGATGTCTAATATGAGCCTGGCTGAGGCGTTTTGGATTCGTTGTAGTTTCTTCTGGAGTTTAGCGGTGGTACCTGCGTAGAGGGTGTTTCCGTAGTCCAGTCGGCTTGTGACTAGAGCGTGGGTGACTGTTTTCCTTGTTTCGGAGGGGATCCAGCGAAATGTTTTTCTGAGCATGCGAAGGATGTTAAAGCAGGAAGAGGATACAGCGCTGACTTGTCTGTTCATTGAGAGTGAAGAATCCAGGATGACGCCAAGGTTCCGTGCGTGGTCTGTCGGTATGGGTGCATTTCCGAGGGCATCCGGCCACCAGGAGTCGTCCCATGCAGAGGGGGATTTACCTAAGATGAGGACTTCTGTTTTGTCTGAGTTCAGTTTCAGACGGCTTTGTGTCATCCATTCGGCGACTTCTTTCATTCCTTCGTGTAGGTTAGTTTTGGCGGTGCTGGGGTCCTTGGTGAGAGATAGGATCAGTTGGGTGTCATCCGCGTAAGAGATGATGCTGAGGTTGTGTTGGCGGGCGATAGCCGCGAGGGGGCTCATGTATACGTTGAAGAGGGTGGGGCTGAGTGAGGATCCTTGTGGTACGCCGCAGATGATTTCAGAGGCCTCGGACTTGAATGGTGGGAGGCGGACTCTCTGGGTTCTTCCGGTGAGGAACGAGGTGATCCATTCCAGTGCCTTTCCTTGGATTCCGATGTTTCTGAGGCGTTGTAAAAGGGTGCTGTGGCATACTGTGTCGAAGGCTGCAGAGAGGTCGAGGAGGATGAGGGCGACTGTGTCTCCATTGTCCAGTAGAGTTCGAATGTCGTCTGTTGCTGCGATGAGGGCGGTCTCAGTGCTGTGTTTGGCTCGGAAGCCAGATTGTGAGGGGTCGAGTGATTTGTTGGCTTCGAGGAAGGCGGCGAGCTGGTTGTTGACAGCTTTCTCGATGACTTTGGCCGGGAATGGAAGAAGCGAGATGGGGCGGTAGTTTTTGAGTTCGGTGGGGTCTGCTGTTGTTTTTTTCAGAAGGGCGGTGAGTTCAGCGTGTTTCCAGTCTTCTGGGAAGGTGGCGGAGTTGAAGGAGCAGTTGATGACGTCTCGGAGGTGCGGAGCTATGACGGAATCTGCTTTGTTGAAGATGTGATGAGGACAAGGGTCTGTGGGGGATCCAGAGTGGATGGAATTCATCAGGCGGATGGTGTCCTCAGTGGAGATTGGGTTCCAGGCGTTAAGGGTGTTAACGGGGGGAGGATAGTCAGCTGATGGAAGGGTGGATTGGCTTCCGGGTTGGTTGTCAAAGCTGTTGTGGATGTCAGCAATCTTGTTGTGGAAAAAAGAGGCTAGGGAGTCGCAGAGGGTTTGAGAGGGGGTGATGTCGTTGGAGTTGGCCGAGGGGTTGGAAAATTCCTTGACGATGTTGAAAAGTTCCTTGCTGTTGTGGGCGTTGTTGTCGAGTCGATCCTTAAATGCTGTTTTCTTGGCTTTTCGGATCAGTTGGTGGTGAGTACGGATGGCGCTTTTGAAGGCGTCCTTGTTGCTGGTGGATGGGTCTTTTTTCCAGGCCTTTTCAAGGGAGCGGCATAGTTTCTTGGATTTCTTGAGGTCCTCGTTGAACCATGAGGCCTTCTTGATGCCAAGTTTGTGTTGGCGTTTTTTCAGTGGTGCTAAGGTGTCGGCGGTGTTGGATAACCAAAGGGTGAGGTTGGAGGCGGCTTCGTTGGCGTTAGAAGAGAGGGCTGGGGAGGTTTGAAGGAGCGATGTGGAGATCTGCTCCGTGGTGATTTTGTTCCAGTTTCTTTGTAGAGTTGGTTGGAGGTGGATGATTGGTTTCGGCTTGTTGTAGGTGAAGTGAACGCAGCTGTGGTCAGTCCAGAGGAGATCCGTAGTGTGGCTGAAAGAGACATGGTTGCTGGAGGTGAAGATGGGGTCGAGTGTGTGACCTGCGATGTGGGTGGGGGAAGTGACTAGTTGTTTAAGTCCGAGGTTGGCGAGGTTGTCCAGGAGGGTGGCGGTGTTGCGGTCGTTGATCTTCTCAAGGTGGAAGTTGAGGTCTCCCAGAAGGATGTAGTCATTGGAGGGGAGCGCGTGTGGGGTGATGAAGTCCGTGATGTCTTCACTGAATTTAGCGCGGGGTCCTGGTGGTCTGTAGAGGAGGGTGCCTCTGAGTGTGGTCTTGGGGTCGATGTGGATCTGGAAGTGAAGGTGTTCGGAGTTGGCGAGGTTGGCGTCAGAGCTGGTTGAGATGCGGATGGATTTCTTGTGGACGATAGCGATTCCTCCTCCTGTATGGTTGATGCGGTCCTTGCGCGTGATCTTATAGTCATCAGGGATAGCGATGGCGATGTCAGGGGCGGAGGAGGTGTTCATCCATGTTTCCGTTAGGTATGCGACGTCTGGAGAGATGGTGTCTAGTAGGTTCCAAAGGTCAATGGCGTGTCTGTGGACCGAGCGGGTGTTGAGGAGGATGCAACAACACAGTCAGTCCAGAGGAGATCCGTAGTGTGGCTGAAAGAGACATGGTTGCTGGAGGTGAAGATGGGGTCGAGTGTGTGACCTGCGATGTGGGTGGGGGAAGTGACTAGTTGTTTAAGTCCGAGGTTGGCGAGGTTGTCCAGGAGGGTGGCGGTGTTGCGGTCGTTGATCTTCTCAAGGTGGAAGTTGAGGTCTCCCAGAAGGATGTAGTCATTGGAGGGGAGCGCGTGTGGGGTGATGAAGTCCGTGATGTCTTCACTGAATTTAGCGCGGGGTCCTGGTGGTCTGTAGAGGAGGGTGCCTCTGAGTGTGGTCTTGGGGTCGATGTAGATCTGGAAGTGAAGGTGTTCGGAGTTGGCGAGGTTGGCGTCAGAGCTGGTTGAGATGCGGATGGATTTCTTGTGGACGATAGCGATTCCTCCTCCTGTATGGTTGATGCGGTCCTTGCGCGTGATCTTATAGTCATCAGGGATAGCGATGGCGATGTCAGGGGCGGAGGAGGCGTTCATCCATGTTTCCGTTAGGAATGCGACGTCTGGAGAGATGGTGTCTAGTAGGTTCCAAAGGTCAATGGCGTGTCTGTGGACCGAGCGGGTGTTGAGGAGGATGCAACAACACAGCAGACAGAGATCATTTAATGTGTTCATGATTCATTTTTAAACGGAGTCCTACGTCTTCTATGGTCAACTTGATCTTGGAAACCACACTCTTTATATAAATGCATGCGTGCAGATTAATGTGTCATGCAAAGCATAACATAGTGATAGAGGGTCACCAAGTCAAACTGCTTTTCTTCCTATCTTTCTCGCTGTTTCTTCTAAGTATCTTACAGCCTGATTCATGAACGGGCCGTTTTGCGAGGCTCAAATAGCGAATCATAAGGAATCGCTATTTGAGACTCGCAAAACGGTATTCATGTAGGAATCGCAATAGTAATTGCAATTCCCACTGATTCCTTATTTGCGATTAGCTAATTGCTAATCGCAAATAAGGAATAACTCCCCATGCATTCCTATGGGCCAAAAGGCCCATAGGAATGCATGGGGAGTCATTCCTCATTTGCGATTAGCAATTAGCTAATCGCAAATGAGATTGCGAGTACAAGGGTGCCAGGGGTGTCCAAAGGACACCCTGTAGCACCCCTGCATGGAAATGAACACAGGTGTTGCACACACACATGTCCAAAGGACATGTGTGTGTGTAACGTGCAACTCAGAAAAATGCATTTAAATGCATTTTTCTGAGTTTTCGCAATTTACCGCGAGGTTTGACCTCGCGGTAAATTGCGGCCCGAAATTGCGATTTCGCAAATGTAAAATGGATGATGAATTACATTTAAGGAATCTCAAATAGAGATTCCTTAAATGTAAATCCTCGCAAATATGCGAATTAGCAAATAGCGATTTTTGCATTCGGGATGTTGACTCCCAAATGCAAAAATCGCACTCGCAAAGGGCCAGATTCTCAGAATCTGGCCCTTTGCGAGCCGATTCGGCCTTGATGAATAAGGCTGTTAATGCTCTTCGTCCTCTAATCCTTACCTAATGAAAGTATCTGGGGGAATATTATCAACAACCAGCGATATTTATCGCTAAATAGGTTAAGCGCCAATTTTTCAATCGCCGTGCATCGCCGGATTTCATCGCAAAGATAACGTGCTATTAGCAAAGTTTATCTCCAATGCGATAAAATATCCGGCGATAGTGGCTTAATGCGTGAATATCGCTGGAAATCCAGTGATATTCAGGCATTAACGCCAATAGGGTCTTAATCTGAATATCCAACTCACATTGGATATACAGGTTAAGAAGTGGTCTGAGCAGGCGTTAGTTTTCAGCGATATTCGCGCTTAGCGCAAATTTTTTCATCGCTACGCCTGCATTGATAATAGACGATAGCGATGTTAGCGACTGCTTTCAGTCGCTAACAGGTTGGGTACGCCCACTTTGCATGTCATTAGCGATAAATATCGCTGACATACAAAGCGGGCCCCAAACCGCTCGCTATCACCTAAAAGCTGTCGCTAACTGATGTTAGCGACAGCTTGCTAATAGGGCGAAGAAATTATCGCCACTTTGCGGATGAAAACGGACGCAAAAGTGGCGATAATTTCATATCGCCTGCCTTGGTAATATGCCCCCTAGTTTTCCGCCACCACCTTCACTTCTTTCTGTATCTGCTTCCACTCTGATGTCCTGCCTCCCAGACATTCTTCTAGAAACTCACCATGCAGCTACAACCTACCTAGAATATGTAAACATTCATAACCAACCCTGCAACAGGAGTCAGATTTCAGCTATTAAACAATACTTAACTTTAATATAATGACAATCTTCTGAAACACTTGCCTGTCTCCAAAACCAGGCCTCATTATTGTCACCTAAGAATATAGCTCTCTATAGATTTCTCACCTTGGTCTTCAGAGCCACTGGCCTGCTGAAAGTGATGTTTGGTAAGCTTGAAAAAGAAGTACTGTATTTATCATATATTACTGCTCTTGGTGCCTCATGGAGGAATGGAGTCATCTTCTTTTAGAGTACGGTCAGAATACGACTAACTGGGCTGTGGACATGTCAGGTGGGGACATCCTGGCAAACAATATTCTATCACACTTTTGCTGTAAACTTCTCACAAAACTGACCTGAGCTGTTACCCTTTCTTGAGAGGATCAGAACATATTAAAAAAGAGAAAGTAATGACTTTCAAATGCATCTTCTATTTTGAATCATGATACAAATCACTGCATACAACATAACAATTGATGAATGACCTCATTGAATTAATGTCAATCAATCAATCAATCAATCATTTGTAAAGTGCACTACATACCCGCGAGGGTCTCAAGGCCCTGGGGGGGTGGGGGGTCGCTACTGATCGAACAGCCAGGTCTTGAGTATCCTCCTGAAGGTCAGCGTGTCCTGGGTCTGTCCTAGGCTCAGTGGGAGGGTGTTCCATGTCTTGGTGGCGAGGTGGGCGAAGGATCTCCCACCGGTGGTTGTTCTTCGCATGCGCGGGACGGTGGTAAGTGAGAGGTCGGCGGAGCGGAGCTGGCGGTTGGGGATGTAGAAGGAGAGCCGTCTGTTGAGGTAGGCTGGGCCAGTTTGTGGAGTGCCTTGTGTGCGTGAGTGAGGAGCTTGAAGGATATCCTCTTGTCGACGGGGAGCCAGTGAAGGTTTCTCAGGTGGGGGGTGATGTGGCCGTGGCGTGGTACATCGAGGATCAGTCGTGCCAAGGCGTTTTGGATGCGTTGTAGTCGTTTGATGAGCTTGGTCGGGGCTCCCGCGTAGAGGGCGTTTCCGTAGTCGAGTCTGCTGCTGACGAGGGCCTGGGTGACCGTCTATCTTGTATCTGTCGGGATCCATCTGTAGATCTTGCAGAGCATGCAGAGGGTGTTGAAGCAGGGGGAGGAGATGGCATTGACCTGCTTGGTCATTAAAAGCGTTGAGTCGAGGATGATTCCCAGGTTGCGTGCGTGGTCGGTGGGTGTCGGGGCTTCCCCCAGTTCCGTCGGCCACCAGGAGTAATCCTAGGCTGAAGGGTTGGAGCCGAGGCTGAGGACCTCTGTCTTGTCCGAGTTCTGCTTCAGACGGCTGGTCTTCATCCAGTCGGCGACGGCCTTCATTCCTTTCTGGAGGTTGGCTTTGGCGGTGATGCGGTCCTTGGTGAGAGAAATGATCAGCTGAGTGTTAAGGCGTAGGAGATTATAATGAGGTCGTGCTGTCGGGCTACGTGTGCGAGCGGGGCCATGTAAATGTTGAACAGCGTCGGGCTGAGGGAGGATCCCTGGGGTACGCTGCAGATGATCTCGGAGGCTTTGGAACGGAATGGGGGGAGGCAGACGCTCTGGGTTCTGCCGGAGAGGAAGGAGGTGATCCAATGCAGAGCCTTGTCTCGGATCCCTGCGGCGTGGAGGCGTGCACGTAGAGTGCGGTGGCAGACGGTGTCGAAGGCGGCAGAGAGGTCTGGGAGGATGAGTGCTGCGGTCTTGCTGTTGTCCAGCAGGGTCCTGATGTCGTTGGTAGCGGCGATGAGGGCAGTCTCGGTGCTGTGGTTGCTGTGAAACCCTGACTGGGAAGGGTCCAGGATTCTGTTTTCGTCGAGGTATCGGGTTAGCGGTCGGTTGACGGTTTTCTCCATGACCTTGGACGGGAAGGAGAGCAGAGAGATGGGCTGGAAGTTCTTGAGGTCTCTTGGGTCTGCCTTAGGTTGTTTGAGTAGGGCGTTGATCTCGGCGTGTTTCCAGATCTCTGTGAAGGTCGCGGTCTCGAGGGAGAGATTGATGACGTTGAGCAGGTGGGGTGCGATGGAGCTGCTTGCTCTGTTGAAGATGTGGTGCGGGAATGGGTCTGGCGGAGAGCCGGAGTGGATTGAGCGCATGGTCTTGATGGTGTCAATGATGCTCCAGGGGCTTAACACAGGCCCCGCAGCCCCTGTGGTGCGGGGGGCCCCCTCTCGCTTCAGGGGCCACGTCACTCTCGTTGGCGGAAGATGACTGCAAGCAAGCCTCTTCAGCTCATGAAAGTCTCCTGTGCAAATAAAATGGTGCTCAGCTTCACGCACGGCCTCCCCAAAGTTCCCATAAATTTGAAGGTGCGGTGACGGCCTCTAAGCCTCTCTTCATCATTAATTATGGTGCCGTGCGCACGCCCTGCTGAGCCTTTTAATAAATTATTCCATTGGTGCGCCGGCTCTTCATAATTAAATGGTGCATGGGCGGCACGCAGTTGTTGTATATGCGTCTGCGTGGTGCCGCGGTCTTCAGGGAGGGGGAGTGGCTGGCGACTAATGCCTGCCATTGTCATGTGCATTGTAATTAAATGTGCGCGTGACTTGTAGTACACTAGAACTGACTGAGAATGGTGTGGCCGCCGTACAGGATAATTTAATTATACTAGCAGGACTGTATAATCATACTAGAGTACTAGCCCCTGCCTCCTGGTGGCTAGCCTCACCCAGTCGCCTGGTCTTCTGCTGCCCGCTCACCTCTGAAGCTGCAGACCAGGTCTAAGTTGAGTGAGTATGATTGTCCAATATCGGTGGTCAGGAGTAATGGTCCGAATGGAGAGTCTCAGAGAGGTGGGTGGTGGACTTGTCCTGGGCAATTAACTAGTTCTCCACCTTTCATCATCTGGCGAAAATTACTGGGAAAGTGACACACCAAGATGGCTGGTAGAGCAGCGCTCACAGATCTGGGAATTCTCTTTGGCTGAGCTAATGTGATGTTAAATCATAGAGAGACTGGTCGGCGAAGAGCTGCCAGCCCAATGCATCGTTTTACATTGGCTAACAGGCTTGTCTATGGACATCCCCTTTGAAGACGTCTCACTTACACCCACTCACCCCGGCCTCATCTCATGTCAGATTTGCACCGAAAAGTGCGCAAAATCCTGCAATTGGTCAAGATGCAGAACAATGTTAAATAACTTAAGCCTAACGTAACATGGTTCAAAATAGCCTGTTGTAGGACCATAAGAGCCGGGCCTGCTGCTAGATTTTTAGACTACTTGTACAGTTAATGTAGTCTGATTTAGACTCTGGCCCAGACAAGTGATGACCTTTGTCATCCAGGTCAGGGCCCAGAAAGCGCAAGCTTAAAATGCTTGCTGTTACAACAGCAAGCATCCCTTCAAGGAAGAGTTTGCCAAGAGCATTTTTACCGTGCAGGGGCCATGAGCAGTCATTCCCTTTTCCCAGCACCCGGACCCTGCACCTCCCTCCCTCTGCTGCAGGGTGTGGGAGCAGCTCCCTCCCTCCCTCTCTCTCTCTTCCGAGGAACTCGACCACACTCTAGAAGTAAACACACCTGGGTCGAGTCGGGAGACCGAGTGCCTGCCACTGCCAGCCCGGGCACAGCCAGACAGTGACACCCTGCCCCCGCCAGCTCTAGTGTGGGCTCACCCTGGCCACCCGTCCGCGCGCCCACTCGGTTACCCCGTGCATAGCCCAAGTGGGCATTCTTCAGAGGTCACTCGGCGCCTGCAGCACCCAGGCACCAGTGGGGGCAGCGAGGGGGCACCCTTCCATGAAGAAGGCCTGCTTTGTGGTAATTGGGATAAGCACCAAATATGGCGCCCTGCTCACTAGGAGGTTAATTCCCCGTGTTCTGACCACCTCCCCTTTCCGAGTGCTTGAAGTACAGTTCCTGCCACAGACTTTCTTTCACATGGTATCGCAAACTGTGCTAAAGTTCACGAAGGTACAGCGATGTGCGGTTTCTTATTTACGTGACTGTCGTGACTTTTTTTGTTTTATAAAAGGTACATTTGTATATGTATACAGTATTGGATTGGCTTAATTAAAGTGCGGGGAAACATATTTTGCATTGGTATAATGTCACACGGGGCTTAAACTGAGAAACTTTGCTAGGTCCGAAAGTCAGAAGTTTGGGTTGCGCACCCCAGCCATTCCGGGTCAGTGTCCCCGTGTCTAGGGATAATTCAGTGTACAGTGTGCCACCCACAGAAAAACTCATTTATTCTTTATGGATGAGAAATAAGAAACCCAAACACACATTTTAAATTAAAACCTGAGGTATTAGACTATAATGATTAAATGATGATCCTTGGAGACTTGTGTGGATGTCATTGTAGCTCATTGACATCATGCTTTCCTTAAGTAGCGCTGCCTTTTTGTCTGGCTGTGCAGCAAGCAGTTTAGAGTCCTATTTCTTTAAATTGCAGTTAATTCGTGTCAGGGATGTGTCTTACACCTGTCTTTACTTAGTGTCTTAAATTCTCTTTGTTCTAAATTGGCGTGAGACCCATTGCCAGTCTGACAAGTGGCATCAATACAATGAGTTAACAGAGATGTTAGAGTTTATAAAGCAAGTTAATATTAAAATATTAATCAAGCTGTTAATTACAAATGAGGCCAGAACAAAACATTGCTAAATGATTTATGAGAAACCCTTAGTGGGTGTCTGCTGCACTTCAGATGAAGCTGGGCCAGACGTACAGCTACTTAACAAGAGTAGGAGCGAAAAAAGAGGAGTGGGAGGCTCTTAAAGACAGAAAGAGGGGAAAGGAGAGAGTGGAATGGAAGGAGGAGAGGTGGGAAGACAACAGGAAAGAGAGTAGAAGGGAGGGAGGAAGAAAGAAAGAAAGGAAAAGGGAGTGGTGGAGAGAAGAAAGGAGGGTGGAAGGTAAGTATGGAAGAAAAGCTAGAAGAAAGCTAGATAGAGATGTGGTAAAGCAGAAATGAAGGAAGGAAGCTTGCAAGGAGATGGGGAGAGAGTGATGGGGTAAAGGAAGAAGACGGCAAGGGAGGAAGAGAAGGAACAAAGAAGGAAAAGAAGAATGGAGCTACAGAAAAGGTTGGGGGAGAAGGAAGAGAGGGGAATAAAACGGAAAGAGTGGAGAGTGAGAAGGGAAGAAGGAAAGAAGAGAATAAGAAAGGAAATAATAAAAGAAAGGTTGGAAAGAATGAACAAAGGTTGTAGGGAGTGAATGTCGCCCGCTTTCAGTTGCACATTTTGTAGCCTTAGTGTGGTAGGGGTGGTCCAAGGGCTCAGTGAGCGTACTTGCATTTTCTAATGCTGATAAAGGCAGATTGAGGGTCCCATCGCCACAATATATGGCGGTCAGCAGGAAGCCCCCGCCCCCCAGGAGTCAGCGAGGATAGCCTAAGGAATTGTAGCCACCCTTAATATGGTGGAGGTAGTTGGATTTTTCCTGTTTGGCAGGGCTCAGCATGTTTTTTTATCTTCTAAGGCTGATAAAGGCAGATAGCAGGTCCTGTCACCACAATGCCAGGGGTCAGCAGGATTGGGACCACCCAGGAGTCAGCAAGGATTGCCTCAGACATTGTAGCCAGCCTTAATGTGGTGGAGGTAGTTGGATTTCATCTTTTAATGCTGATAACTGCGGATACAACAGACTCCATCAACACACTGAGCTGGTGAAGCTGGCATTCAGAGAGCTGAACAAACTGATAACTACCAAATCTGTGCTGTGCTGCCCTACTAAATCTGTGCCCTGCTGCCCTACCAGGTCTGTGCCATGCTGCTGCCCTACCAAATCCGTGCCAGGAGGCTGTCCTACCAAATCTGTGCCAGGCTGCTGTCCTACCAAATCTGTGCCATACTGCTGTCCTATCAAATCTGTGCCATGCTTCTGTCCTACCAAATCTGTGCCATGCTTTGACAATGTTCTGAAGCATCCAAACAGTTTTCTTCCTCAGCCTTGTTTGCCTGCCTGTTTTGCAGTGCTTACTAATAAAGACATTATGTTTGAAATTGCTTGCTCAGTTCACGTTATTATCTTGCACAACCCTTGACGGTCGCTAGTGTGTGGTATGCAGATAATTCACCTGTCTCTTTCTTTTGACTTTCACAGGATACTGAGTTATAGCTTGTGTACTTCTCATGTATATTGTCAGTCGAGTTTTTATGGAATTGCAGGTTTGGGATGGTCTTTCAAAGTTTCAAGGTATTGTCAATTATATTTCAAAACCTTCATAGTTGTTCTTTGTTCTTCAGCCATAGGCAGTTCCTGAGACAATAGGATCACGCTTTGGCATTGTTCTGATTGCTGCCTCAGTTAAATAATCTGCTTTTGATAGTATTGTTATAAATGGAATAGCTTGTATGTTAAGAGTGTTTCCCACTTTCTCATTATAACTTAGAGAAAGACAATATAGAGGCATTTCATTTACATGTTGGAGGTTTCAAATCAAAATATGCTAGATTTCTGGGTGGTAGGGCAGAGTGGTAGATGGTGGGCTGCGCCGCCGGGGAGGGGGGCCCCCTCCATGTGCTTTGCAGGGGGGCCCCCTCAAGTTTCATTATGCCACACGCTGGCCCAGGCTAGCAGGGTGTTGTGGTCGATGGTGTACGGAGGGTCTGTTGTGTTGCTGTCTGTTGGGGCTGTCTGGGTGTTGAAGCTGTCGTGAATGTCTGCTATCTTGTGGTTGAAGAAGGTGGTGAGGGAGTCGCACAGGGCTTGCGACGGCGGTATGTTGTTGGTGTTGGAGCTGGGGTTGGAGAGTTCCTTCACGATGCTGAAGAGCTCCTTGCTATTGTGTGCGTTGTTGTCGAGGCAGTCTTTGAAGGAGGTCCTCTTGGCCGCCCTGATGAGGTGGTGGTGGTTGCGGATGGCGTCCTTGTGTGCTGCGTGGCTGTCCAGAGTTTGTTCACTGTGCCATTTCTTCTCTAGTTTCCGGCAGGCTTGCTTGGAGGCTAGGAGTTCTGGGGTGAACCAGCTGGCCCTCTTGCTGGTGTCTTTGTGGGGTAGTTTCTTCAGCGGGGCGAGGGTGTTGGCGCAGTCCTCGATCCTGCGTCTGAGGCTGTGGGCAGCATCGTCGGTGTTGGAGGGTATATATCAGACTTTGATAATTACTCTGTCTCATTCCATTATATCATATTGTACATTTCATGCCAATATAGACAGTAACCAACCAGGTAACAACACAAAGTGTACTACAAACCTTTAGCAGCACAAGGCTATTGTGAGCCAAAAATCACATGCAGATTGACAAGTCACTCAACATTTAATTCTTTCATGCTGCTTTTAGTAAGACAACTTCCTATTTTATTATAAAGTAGGTATGCAAAGTTAATTAGTATACAGCAATATGACCCTCTTGTTAGCTATAACTTGAAGCAATTAAATAAATTCATAGATAGATTTAAATAAAACTGTTATGTTACTCTTAATTGAATAAACAAATACAAATCAACATCATAAAAAAGTTAGTTACAAATACAAATCGTTAAAGCAGTGGTATACAGGAGGGAGTAAAAGATTGTTAGTCCCCATTGAAGGGACGCAGAATCAGAGTACAGACTACCCTTAATAAGGCCACTTCTTCCCAAGTGCTGATAATAACTCCCTTACAAGCTATGCAGTTTAATATTGATAAGGAGTTTACATGAAGCAGATACACATTATACTACCCTGAACAACCATTTAGCTGAATATCTTCCAACACAAACCTCAATAACACCTCAGCATATACGTACACTATGCTCTTTAAAGATATGTCCCAGAAAATAAAAATACTTGGATAGACTTAGCAGACAGAGGGCTACTTAGGAGCATACGGGTTGAATATGAATTGGCCATTTGGCACATTAGACATACATGTATTGCACTGGACCTAAACCTTACTGTTGAAAATGAATTTCCAGGTATAAAGTGAGAGTAGACCACTCTGTAGGCAAGAGCAGGTAAACTTGAAGTGAGAAGGAAGGAAAATGTTCACACTAATTCCAAGCTAATTTAAGCATTGTTTCCAAATTACACCAGTCACAACACACTTCAGATTCGATTTACCCACATGCTAAGGCAATTGTAGAAGTTTTTTGTGTATTTTATATTATTTCTGCATTATTAACAATGTGTAGACTATGGATCTATATTTGAATTCACCGGTGTACACTAACATAGTGGTGTTGTCATCAAAACAATTTTGGTATACCCGGTTAAAGTGCATATTCTTGGCTTATGCCAACTAGGTATAAGCTAGGCCTCAATGCCAGCTTGGTCAAAATGGATGTAATATTCACTGTTTATTATTTCTTTTACACTCAGTCAAGCAAAGTCATGTTTGTTTATATCCTAGAGATAATGTTCTTGAAGAAAGCTCTCTTGCCTTTGCTCAGTATTGTAACTACCGTCAAGATTCTTCCGCTTATATGTGGTACTGCATTCATTAATAATGGTTCACTCTTGTTCAAACTAGTTTTTTTTGGCATCTCTAGACATCTCCAGATAGCATTAGGTCATGGGGGGCATACTAACATTCAGTAGTGGGTTAGTGCTTACAGCCTTACCACTTTGTGACAATCTACGATTCAGTGTCTTGATTTGCTGAAAGTGTATCCTTTTATGATTGTGATGAGTTAGACCTGTCTGGCCCTTTGCGTAGTCCCTCCAATTTATTATTTATTTTGTCCCCTTATACCTTTATATTTTTTGTGTCCACTAGGTTTTTTATGGTGTTGGTCTGGGGCATAGGTGCTCTTTTGCCCTCGTGATTTTTCACCTCAGGCCTAGGTGCCTTTCCTGACAGGAATTCATCCAGATCCACAAAATGGTGGTTAACAACTGCCATAACTGCCGCTGCCTAGTCCTGACCCATATGTTAGAATAGGAGCATTCCAGAACCTTCTGGCCCCTTCTGGACCTTAGAGGGTCAGCCTATAAAAGGCGGAATGCTAGACATCTATTTTGTTGTTGGTATCCAGTGTTCTATGAGGTGGGACTGGTGTGGAGTGAGGCAAATCTGAGGTGGAGGATTGAGCTTACAGAGAGTAGGATTGACTTGTGGGCCAGCTGATCTCCTGTACTGACTCATCCCTATCCAGTGCTGACCGATCCCTGCCATAAAAGTCCCCACCTGAAAACTCTTGAACAACCCCTTAGAGAATCTAAGGTAATTGGCCCAGGTGACTGTGACTGAAGTGTCATCTTCGAGGGGAAGAGGAACCCTTTCCCCGCCCCCAACCCCCTCAATCCGGCAGGACCCAACCGGAAAGCGGCGGGCCTCAACTGAACCCCATCTCGTTGTCTGCAGCAGTCTGGACACTCACTGTGGTTTCCCTGTGACGGGGGATTAGTGTGCTCGCGAGCGCCCTGCCTGGCGCTTAGTGTCTTGTGGATAGCCAAGGACGGGGGGGAAGCGACGTCTGAGGAGGTTTGTCGAAAGAGGCCGGTTCATCAGGAAGTGAGAGCCCCGTGGAGGAAGCTGCCCGGAGAGGAGCGTCTGAGGAAAAGTCTTCACGTCGAGTAGAGCGCAGGCCCAGTAGCTGTGGGGGCACGTCGGGAGCAGTGTCTCCTAACGGGCGTGTGCAGTCTCAACCGCTGTGTGATGGCACATCGGAGGCGGTGCCTCAGTGCCCTGGATCAGTGCGCAGGTCTGCTGGTGTCGATCGTGAGGAAGGCATCGGACGGCGCTGAGAGACCCCTGTCCCTGCGGAGCACCGAGGTGAGAAGGGTGGGGCGGTCTCAGCATAGGCGGCTGTCCTGTGAGCCGGCACCCGATCGGAGTGCCGTTCGGCGGGGACTTGTGGTGAGTGTCTAGCGGACCCTGGCTCCGGTCAGAGCGTGTAGCGCTTTTTCCTCCCCCCCACCGAAGCGTGAACTGCCGAGAGGTCTGGGAGAGTCCCGGTGGGGTGTGACAGTCTAACAGTGCACTGAAGTAAGAAAAGGGGTCAACTGATCAATAGACCCCCAATTGCATCACGGGCCCTTTGATAGTCTCTAACTGGGCCTGGGGGTAAAACGTACTGGAGAAGCCTCGGGCTGAGTTGAGCAGGCGACCTGAGGGAGAAGGAACAATTGAAAGAGGAACTTTCTCATGCCAAGTTCCTGCAGGAGAAACGAATAAGGTACAAACTAGGTGATAGAGAAAGTGTTATCTGCTAATGTCTAGAAGAATCAAGGTCTGTGTCAGTTGCTTAGAGAAAAGGGGATAGGAAGCCCTTTGGCCAAGGTGATAATCTCTCTGGGAAATTCAAATAACATACATTCTGTCATTGAGCCTGTTTAACTGTATCTTCTTAAACTGGGAAAAGGTATATGCATAATTGTTGTTTGAAATGTGGAAGGATTAAACACTGCTGAATTGGGTTTTCCTAATGTTATTTGAAATGTGGGAAGATCTGATAAAAACTGCACAGAGTATCCAATTGTAAACTACTAAGAGAGAGAGAGAGTAAACAAGAGAAATATTTTTATAAAGCAGCTCGTATTTTTACACAAAGACTGGTGTAGTGTCATTTTTGAGTGGAATTTCATTGATTTACTGCTGGGTGGTATGCAACCTTTACACATGTGCCTCTGTTAGTGATTGTCTTACCCTAGGCCAGGCTACCCTAGGTGACCTGACAGCTTTAGGTTCAAACAAATTGGTGTCTAGCGGTGGGATGGTGACTGTGGTTGCGACTACTCTGCAATAACTACGTGTAATCCACTAACCTACACCTGGAGTTTTCTCCTAGCGGCCTTCCTAATTTTTACTTTTGCTTTTTCCAAATTAATTCCTGGTGGTGGGGTGGAGGTAGCTTCAGGTTGCCCTTGTAACTCTATTCTTCTTGTGTGTTTAACCTTGAATTGCCTTTTGCAAAATGGAATTTGCACTGGAAGAACTGGACACATATTCTGTGGCCCAACTAAAAGATTTCTGCCAACAAATGGGGGTGTTTTTTAAGCGTGGTGCCAAGAAGGGGGAACTCCAGACCAGTTTGAGGGCTTCGGTGGAAGCACGCAGAGAAGGGAAGGAGGAGGATGAGGGGACGGACCGGGACACGGTCATAGGGGTAGAGGGATTGTTCCAACCAGAGGTGGGAAACCTACTCCCAGGACCAATGACCTACTCTAGGAGGGGCAGTAGTGTCTCCGGACGAAGCTTGACTGAAGCGGAACTCACAGACAGGAGGGAACAGAGGCAATTGAAATGGGAATTGGCCAGGCTAGAACAGGAGAGGGAGGAGCGCAGGATGGCTCATGAATTCAAACTAAAAGAGTTAGAACTCAAGGCCCTACAACGGGGACCCTCTCCTACTCCGAATGGTGGCAGCGAATCTAGAGAACCAACCAGGGAGACCAGACCCTATTTGCCTAAGGACATAATTGCTAGCTATAGTCAAGGGGATGATATAGCCAAATGGTTGGCTGCCTATGAGGTCTCCTTAAGAGCCCATGGGGTCCAGGAGAAGCACTGGGGGGGTGGGTTGTACAAGTACATGCCTCCTACCGGTCGGGACACCTTGCTAGCCTTAGAACCGGAGGAGCAGACCAACTACCCCAGCATGAAGCTAGCATTGATCAGGAAGTTTGGGTTAACCCCAGAGAAGTATCGCCAGAAGTTCAGGGGGAGCCACAAGTTAAGCACCCAGAACTGGGTGGACTTCCTAGATTATGCAAGGAAGGCATTGGAGGGCTGGGTACAGGGCAGTGAGGTGAAGGATTATGAGGGGTTGTATGATCTTATTTTGAAAGAGCATCTACTCAAGAAATGTTTTCCCGAGCTGCGCCAGCACCTGGTGGACAGCAAGCTGACCAACCCCCGGAAGCTTGCAGAGGAGGCGGACATCTGGGCAAGTACCCGGTGTCCTCAAAGGGGACTGGAGGAGATTCCCAAAAGGCCGGACAGGGCGCCCCTCAGAAGAAGGAGGGGGGAGATAAAAAGCAGGAGTTCTCTAAAGGTCCCCAAAACAATTTCCAGGGAAAGGGAACAGGTTTCACCCCTAAGGCTAACCCGCCCAGAAACCCTCATCTCGGCCAAAGCCAGCAGCCAAGGGTTGTCCACTGCTTCGAGTGTGGTGGTGTTGGACATTATAAGGGAGATGTCAGATGCCCAAAGAGACCACCCCCTCCCACCGGAGGAAAAGCCCCGGGAGTAGCTAGTGTAGCGCTCGGGGAGGAGTTGCCCTTAGATAAGGGGGGTGAGTGGGCGGGTGTCACCTGAGTGTCCCTGGGAGAACGGGAGATGGTTCCTAAGATCCAGGTGCCCCCAAATACTGCTAAGTATGGGCAATAGATCACCATCAATGGCCATAGAGGGGAGTATCTGAGAGATACAGGAGCCAGTATGACTATGGTGAGAAGTCAACTGGTGTCTCCAGAGCAGGTGGTTCCCAATGTACTCCACCCCGCCGCGATGGCTGACGGCAGAATGGGCCACTATCCCGTGGCTGAGGTTCCCTTTGAGTGGGAAGGGGTTGCAGGTTCACTTCGAGTTGCCGTAAGCCCTGCCGTGCCAGTTGATTGTCTGCTGAGGAATGACATGGAGCACAATGCTTGGAGAGAGGTGGAATACCGGACGCACTCTGCGATGCTGGGTACACCTGACTGGGCCTGTGTCAGCACAAGGTCTGCGACTGCCCGGAGAGGGAGTTCGCCTGGGTTGGAGCCTGGAACAATGGCCCAACCCGCTGCCAAAAAGCGACAGACCCGAAGGCAGGAGAAGCCTGCTTTGGCTTCCACACCTCATGTGACAGATCGGCCACCTGCGGTGGTGGACCAGGAGTCCGTGGAGGGGGAAGTACTTTCTCTGGAGGACCTGCCCATCCCTGCTGAGTGGCATGTGGAGGGAGGACCTACCAGAGAAGAGTTCTGTCAGGGCCAGAAGGAGTGCCCTACCCTTGAGGGACTGAGGCGACAGGCTGAAGCCCAGGCAGCAGGGGACGTTGCGGAACACTACCACATTTACTGGGAGGATGGCCTCCTCTACAGTGAACCCAAGGTACCCTTACCTGGTTCATCAAGGGCCTTGGTAGTCCCGCAACGATACCGAGCCTTTCTGCTGGAATTGGCTCATGCAATACCCTTGGCAGGACACTTAGGTCAGGACAAGACCTTTGCTCGGCTTGTCCCCCACTTTTACTGGCCTCAGATGAAAGTGGCGTCCAACACCTACTGTCGGACATGTGTATCCTGTCAGGCCAGTGGGAAAACAGGGGTGAAGCTGAAAGCTCCCCTGGAACCACTTCCTGTCGTTAGCACCCCCTTTGAAAGGGTGGGCATCGACATTGTGGAGCCATTGGATCCACCAACAACAGCTGGTCACAGGTTTATCCTGGTTCTGGTGGATCATGCCACACGGTACCCAGAGGCAATCCCTCTGAGGACTGTCACTGCCCCTGTGGTGGCTAGGGCCTTAATGGGGATCTTTACCCGAGTGGGTTTCCCCAAAGAAGTTGTGTCTGACTGGGGGACCAACTTTATGTCAGCGTACATGCGGGCAATGTGGAAGGAGTGTGGAGTGACCTACCGGTTCACCACTCCCTATCAGCCCCAGTCAAATGGACTGGTCGAAAGATTCAACAAGACCTTGAAGGGCATGATCAGAAGTCTGCCTGAAAGCCTGCGGAGGAAATGGGACGTCCTCCTACCCTGTTTTCTATTTTCCTACAGGGAAGTGCCACAGAAGGGAGTGGGCTTCAGCCCCTTCGAGCTTCTGTATGGGCACCCTGTACGCGGTCCTCTCAGCCTGGTGAAGGATGGATGGGAAAAGTCTCCCAGGAAACCCCCCCAGGATGTGGTGAGCTACATGCTGGCCTTCAGGAGCCAAATGGCGAAGTTGCGGAAGCAAGCTTCTGACAACTTGGAAGCCAGCCAGGCGGTGATGAAAGAGTGGTATGACCACAACGCTCACCCGGTGGAGTTGGAGCCTGGCCAGAAAGTGTGGGTGATGGAGCCTGGAGAGCTAAGTGCCCTCCAGGATCGCTGGACAGGCCCCTTTGAGGTGTTGGAGAAGAAGGGTAAGGCCACATACCTGGTGTACCTTAAGACCCCACGACAGCCCCTACGGGTGCTTCATGCCAACCGACTCAAGCCCCACCATGAGAGGCCCGAGGTCATCTTAATGATGGTGACTGATGGGGGAGAGGAAGCGGAAAGCGAACCTCTCCCGGACTTGTTCTCGTCTCAGGAAAAGGATGGGTCGGTGGAGGGAGTGATTCTCTCCCCATCCCTAACTCCTGAACAGCGGGAGGACTGCCGCCAGATACTGGAGCAGTACTCTACGCTGTTCTCCCTTGTCCCGGGAAGGACTCACCTGTGTACCCATGATGTGGACTCAGGGGACAGCCCACCAGTGAAGTCAAAGACCTACCGGCTGTCCGACAAGGTGAAGGCTAGCATCCATGGAGAGGTTGCCAAGATGCTAGAGCTAGGAGTTATAGAACCTTCCAACAGCCCCTGGTCCAGTCCGGTGGTGCTAGTGCCAAAAGCCGCTCCACCAGGCACCACTCCAGAACTGAGGTTCTGTAAGGATTACCGGGGACTGAACTCAGTTACAAAAGCGGATGCTCATCCGATCCCTAGGGCGGATGAATTAATTGACCGGCTAGGAGCTGCCCAATATCTCAGTACCTTTGACCTCACTTCAGGGTACTGGCAGATCTCCTTGACGGTATGTTACTGTTACATTGCAACTTTTACATCGTAATGCTGTTACAACGCAGCTTTTACAACGCTGGTTCCATTACATCGGATGCTATTACAACGCAGGACATTAAATAGCAGATGCTATTACAACGCATACCATTACATCGTAAGTATTGGTAAGTATATAATTTTTATTTTATTTTATTTAATATTATTTAATTAATTTTATTGATATTAATTATAAATAAATATATTTATTTATGTTTTTTAATATTATAAATTAAATATATTAATTTAAGTAATTTTTAAAATAAGTATGAGTATAGGAGTATATGTTTTGGGGTACTGAGGTATATGTTTTGGGGTGTTTGGGTATTTTTAGGTTTTAGGGCTGGGTTTGGGTTTTGGGGTACAGGGGTATTTTTAGGTTTTAGGGCTGGGTTTGGGTTTTGGGGTACAGGGGTATTTTTAGGTTTTAGGGCTGGGTTTGGGTTTTGGGGTACAGGGGTATTTTTAGGTTTTAGGGCTGGGTTTGGGTTTTGGGGTACAGGGGTATTTTTAGGTTTCAGGGCTGGGTTTGGGTTTTGGGGTACAGGGGTATTTTTAGGTTTTAGGGCTGGGTTTGGGTTTTAGGGTACAGGGGTATTTTTAGGTTTCAGGGCTGGGTTTGGGTTTTGGGGTACAGGGGTATTTTTAGGTTTTAGGGCTGGGTTTGAGTTTGGGGTACAGGGGTATTTTTAGGTTTTAGGGCTGGGTTTGGGTTTTGGGGTACAGGGGTATTTTTAGGTTTTAGGGCTGGGTTTGGGTTTTGGGGTACAGGGGTATTTTTAGGTTTTAGGGCTGGGTTTGGGTTTTGGGGTACAGGGGTATTTTTAGGTTTTAGGGCTGGGTTTGGGTTTTGGGGTACAGGGGTATTTTTAGGTTTTAGGGCTGGGTTTGGGTTTTGGGGTACAGGGGTATTTTTAGGTTTCAGGGCTGGGTTTGGGTTTTGGGGTACAGGGGTATTTTTAGGTTTCAGGGCTGGGTTTGGGTTTTGGGGTACAGGGGTATTTTTAGGTTTTAGGGCTGGGTTTGGGTTTTGGGGTACAGGGGTATTTTTAGGGTTTAGGGCTGGGTTTGGGTTTTGGGGTACAGGGGTATTTTTAGGGTTTATTTTTTTTAAAGTACGACTTTAATTAAATTAAATTAATTAAATTAATTAAATTTAAATAAATGTATTAAATCATATTAATTACAATTTTAAGATTAATTCAATTGTATTAATTAAATTAAATTAATTAAATTAAAATAATTACTATTATAAAATGTATTAAATTAAATTAATAAAATTATATTAAATTAATTAAATTACATTAATTCCAATTTTAAATTAAATTAAACTTATTTAAATAAATTAAATTAAATACAATTTTAAAATAATTTAATTATATTAAATTTTTATTTTATTTTATTTAATATTATTTAATTAATTTTATTAATATTAATTATAAATAAATATATTTATTTATGTTTTTTAATATTATAAATTAAATATATTAATTTAAGTAATTTTTAAAATAAGTATGAGTATAGGAGTATATGTTTTGGGGTACTGAGGTATATGTTTTGGGGTGTTTGGGTATTTTTAGGTTTTAGGGCTGGGTTTGGGTTTTGGGGTACAGGGGTATTTTTAGGTTTTAGGGCTGGGTTTGGGTTTTGGGGTACAGGGGTATTTTTAGGTTTTAGGGCTGGGTTTGGGTTTTGGGGTACAGGGGTATTTTTAGGTTTTAGGGCTGGGTTTGGGTTTTGGGGTACAGGGGTATTTTTAGGTTTCAGGGCTGGGTTTGGGTTTTGGGGTACAGGGGTATTTTTAGGTTTTAGGGCTGGGTTTGGGTTTTGGGGTACAGGGGTATTTTTAGGTTTTAGGGCTGGGTTTGGGTTTTGGGGTACAGGGGTATTTTTAGGTTTTAGGGCTGGGTTTGGGTTTTGGGGTACAGGGGTATTTTTAGGTTTTAGGGCTGGGTTTGGGTTTTGGGGTACAGGGGTATTTTTAGGTTTTAGGGCTGGGTTTGGGTTTTGGGGTACAGGGGTATTTTTAGGTTTTGGGGCTGGGTTTGGGTTTTGGGGTACAGGGGTATTTTTAGGTTTCAGGGCTGGGTTTGGGTTTTGGGGTACAGGGGTATTTTTAGGTTTCAGGGCTGGGTTTGGGTTTTGGGGTATGGGTTTTGGGGTACAGGGGTATTTTTAGGTTTTAGGGCTGGGTTTGGGTTTTGGGGTACAGGGGTATTTTTAGGTTTTAGGGCTGGGTTTGGGTTTTGGGGTACAGGGGTATTTTTAGGTTTCAGGGCTGGGTTTGGGTTTTGGGGTACAGGGGTATTTTTAGGTTTCAGGGCTGGGTTTGGGTTTTGGGGTACAGGGGTATTTTTAGGTTTTAGGGCTGGGTTTGGGTTTTGGGGTACAGGGGTATTTTTAGGGTTTAGGGCTGGGTTTGGGTTTTGGGGTACAGGGGTATTTTTAGGGTTTATTTTTTTTAAAGTACGACTTTAATTAAATTAAATTAATTAAATTAATTAAATTTAAATAAATGTATTAAATCATATTAATTACAATTCTAAGATTAATTCAATTATATTAATTAAATTAATTAAATTAAAATAATTACTATTATAAAATTTATTAAATTAAATTAATAAAATTATATTACATTAATTAAATTACATTAATTCCAATTTTAAATTAAATTAAACTTATTTAAATAAATTAAATTAAATACAATTTTAAAATTAATTTAATTATATTATTTAAATTAAATTAATTAAATTAACTTATTTACATTTTTTTAAAAAGTTATACTTACCTATACTTACGATGTAATGGTATGCGTTGTAATAGCATCTGTTATGTAATGTCCTGCGTTGTAATGGCATCCGATGTAATGGAACCTGCGTTGTAAAAGTTGCGATGTTACAGCCTGCGTTGTAAAATAATGCGTTGTAACATCATAGATCCCTCCTTGACAGATGGAGCAAAGGAAAGGTCAGCCTTCTCCACGCCCGAGGGACACTTCCAATTTTGTGTGATGCCCTTTGGGCTCAAGAATGCCCCTGCCACTTTTCAGCGGCTGGTGAATCAGGTCCTCTCCGTAATGGAGGGTTTCTCCGCTGCTTATCTGGATGACATTGCTGTCTTCAGTAGCAGTTGGGAGGACCATTTGCAAAATTTGCAAGCAGTTCTCCAGGCCCTGAAACAAGCTGAATTGACAATCAAGGCCAGCAAATGTCAGATTGGGCAGGGGTCGGTTGTGTACCTTGGACACTTGGTGGGTAGGGGAATAGTGCAGCCCCGGCAGGCAGAGATTGAGGCAATCATGGCCTGGGAACCCCCCAAGACACAGACTGAGGTCCGAGCTTTCCTGGGCCTCACAGGCTACTACCGTCGCTTTGTGAAGGGGTATGGCACTATTGTAGCGCCTCTCACAGAGCTTACCTCAAAGAAACAACCTCGACGGGTAGTTTGGACAGAGGCTTGTCAGCAAGCCTTTGAAAAGTTGAAGCAGGCAATGGGTGCAGCACCGGTCCTGAGGGCCCCAGACTTCTCCAAGGAGTTCATTGTCCAGACAGATGCATCGGAACATGGCATTGGGGCAGTGTTATCGCAACTAAATGAAGAGGGCCTGGATCAGCCTGTAGTTTTCCTATCCAGGAGACTGCTTCCCCGGGAACAGAAGTGGAGTGCAATCGAGAGGGAAGCTTTTGCGGTGGTGTGGGCTCTGAAGAAGTTGCGGCCATACCTGTTTGGCTCGCACTTCCTGGTTCAGACTGACCACCGACCCCTTCGCTGGCTAATGCAGATGAAGGGTAAAATCCCAAGTTGCTGAGATGGTCCATCTCCCTACAGGGAATGGACTTCCGGGTGGAACATCGGCCTGGAGTAGACCACACCAATGCAGACGGTCTCTCTAGGTATTTCCGCCTTAGTGATGAGGACTACCAAGGGGTTGGGTAGCTCTCCCCACTTTCAGCTGGGGGGGGACGCATGTTAGACCTGTCTGGCCCTTTGCGTAGTCCCTCTAATTTATTATTTATTTTGTCCCCTTTTTGCCCCTCATGCCTTTATATTTTTTGTGTCCACTAGGTTTTTTATGGTGTTGGTCTGGGGGATAGGTGCTCTTTTGCCCTCGTGATTTTTCACCTCAGGCCTAGGTGCCTTTCCTGACAGGAATTCATCCAGATCCACAAAATGGTGGTTAACAACTGCCATAACTGCCACTGCCTAGTCCCGACCCATATGTTAGAATAGGAGCATTCCAGAACCTTCTGGCCCCTTCTGGACCTTAGAGGGTCAGCCTATAAAAGGCGGAATGCTAGACAGCCATTTTGTTGTTGGTATCCAGTGTTCTATGAGGTGGGACTGGTGTGGAGTGAGGCAAATCTGAGGTGGAGGATTGAGCTTACAGAGAGTAGGATTGACTTGTGGGCCAGCTGATCTCCTGTACTGACCCATCCCTATCCAGTGCTGACTGATCTCTGCCATAAAAGTCCCCACCTGAAAACTCTTGAACAACCCCTTAGAGAATCTAAGGTAATTGGCCCAGGTGACTGTGACTGAAGTGTCATCTTCGAGGGGAAGAGGAACCCTTTCCCCCCCCCACCCCCTCAATCCGGCAGGACCCAACCGGAAAGCGGCGGGCCTCAACTGAACCGCATATCGTTGTCTGCAGCAGTCTGGACACTCACTGTGGTTTCCCTGTGACGGGGGATTAGTGGGCTCGCGAGCGACCTGCCTGGCGCTAAGTGTCTTGTGGATAGCCAAGGACGGGAGAGAAGCGATGTCTGAGGAGGTTTGTCGAAAGAGGCCGGTTCATCAGGAAGTGAGAGCCCCGTGGAGGAAGCTGCCCGGAGAGGAGCATCTGAGGAAGTGTCTTCACGTCGAGTAGAGCGCAGGGCCAGTAGCTGTGGGGGCACGTCGGGAGCAGTGTCTCCCTAACGGGGCGTGTGCAGTCTCAACCGCTATGTGACGGCGCGTCAGAGGCAGTGCCTCAGTGCCCTGGATAAGTGCGCAGGTCTGCTGGTGTCGATCGTGAGGAAGGCATCGGACGGCGCTGAGAGACCCCTGTCCCTGCGGAGCACCGAGGTGAGAAGGGCGGGGCGGTCTCGGCATAGGCGGCTGTCCTGTGAGCCGGCACCCGATCGGAGTGCCGTTCGGCGGGACTTGTGGTGAGTGCCTAGCGGAGCCTGGCTCCGGTCAGAGCGTGTAGCGCTTTTTCTTCCCCCCCACCGAAGCGTGAACTGCCGAGAGGTCTGGGAGAGTCCCGGTGGGGTGTGACAGTCTAACTGCACTGAAGTAAGAAAAGGGGTCAACTGATCAATAGACCCCCAATTGCATCACGGGCCCTTTGATAGCCTCTAACTGGGCCTGGAGTAAAACGTACTGGAGAAGCCTCGGGCTGAGTTGAGCAGGCGACCTGAGGGAGAAGGAACAATTGAAAGAGGAACTTTCTCATGCCAAGTTCCTGCAGGAGAAACTAATAAGGTTTAAACTAGGTGATAGAGAAAGTGTTATCTGCTAATGTCTAGAGGAATCAAGGTCTGTGTCAGTTGCCTAGAGAAAAGGGGATAGGAAGCTTTTTGGCCAAGGTGAAAATCTCTCTGGGAAATTCTAATAACATACATTCTGTCATTGAGCCTGTTTAACTGTATCTTCTTAAACTGGGAAAAGGTATATGCATAAATGTTATTTGAAATGTGGAAGGATTAAACACTGCTGAATTGGGTTTTCCTAATGTTATTTGAAATGTGGGAAGATCTGATAAAAACTGCACAGAGTATCCAATTGTAAACTACTAAGAGAGAGAGAGAGTAACCAAGAGAAATATTTTTATAAAGCAGCTCGTATTTTTACACAAAGACTGGTGTAGTGTCATTTTTTAGTGGAATTTCATTGATTTACTGCTGGGTGGTATGCAACCTTTACACATGTGCCTCTGTTAGTGATTGTCTTACCCTAGGCCAGGCTACCCTAGGTGACCTGACAACTTTAGGTTCCAACATGATGAATCAGTAGTTTTTATTCTATTCTATGAGAAGGTTTCATATATAAACTTTCATATTTGTAAGTGAGCCAGATGACTTTCCCATGATACTATGTATGCTGTCCGAATTCTTACTGATTTTGCTGCACATTTGACACTTAGCATCCCTTTGATTTTGTGATTTATTTGCAATGATGGCCATTCTGGCAATGACTTTATGCTCTTACATTCTTATTATCCTGTATTCTACCCGTTCAATTTTTGTCATAAATCATTTGAATTCTTCATTCCACCCTAGAACTCACTTTTTGAGTCAGTCCTTTCTTAATTGACTGTACTATGTTGTGCTGATTTGCATCTTCACTTGGGACACATTGGCTCATGAAAAAGAGGTTTAAGACCATCACTGATCCATCCACTCATTGGTTTGATGCTGAGGTGTCTTGTAGGGAGTAGGATTTAGGAGTACCTCGAGTCCATACAACCAAAAAGGCATAAGAAGGTGAATTGGTCAGAAAAGACATGAACAGAGATGTAGAGTTTTTTTAGCTCCCTCCAAATAATAGCAGCTAGAATATCAGATGAACTGCAGTGAAGTTTATTCATGTTGACAATGAGGAACTTTGTGATAAGGTTTAAATACTGCTGGTAGCCAAGGTTCCAGATGTATACTTGGGAGTTGAGGTACTTAGAAATAAACTCTTCGGAAGACTAGATGGTTCAATAGTATCTAGGAATTGATTGCCCAGGTGTTAATTACAAAAAAATTTGCAGTGGTGATTTTAGCATCAAAAACTGTCAATATAGGAATCAAAAATATACTGCCAAATTATTAAAATTGGGGATTCCATAATCAACATGTGAGTGCTGTTGAAGGAGATGTTCAAATACATATATTGAGGCATCACCTCAGTTTTGCCCTTTTTCCATACAAGAAGTAGCAGTGCTTCCCCCTGCCAGACATCAAACAGTTTGCCTTTGAGCTGTTCAGAACCAGGCTCTTGTCTTGGTTATATAACATCAAAGGCTCCAGTAATCTTTGAAGTCTAATATGAGTTTGATCAATGAATATTACATCATCCGGATAGGCCAAAAATGAGATGCTGGTATCACCATACACAGGACGAAGGCATCTCACTGCAAAAAGGCAGGGGACAGGAACATGTCCCTGTTTAAGGTTGTTAGCAGTAGCAATTGTGCTGTTTGGAGAACCACAACCATCAAGTTGAACTTGAACCAAACTTTCTGTATGAAGAGGTCGAATTAGAGTTTCATGGATGAGCCTATGACCTTGTCGTAATTGGCCCGATCGGATTAGCGATTAGCTGAACCTACACGTTTTCGCTTCTTAACTTGGCTATATACGATAAACGCCATTTCGAATGTTGCAGCGGCCATCTTAGACCATGAGCGGCCTCGTGGCCGACGTGCCCTTTAGTCCTTTGTCCGTTCCACTGACCACTCTCATCTGCCCAGCAACAGGCTATTTTTAGTACTGGTCAAGCCACACATGCGCAGTTCTCACTGACCCGTAAACCTTCAGGAATGTGCTACTAACTGACCAGCGGGTTTGAAACTCTCCAATGAGCTGGCAGTATTCCAAAACATGACCATATATGTCTCTAAACTGTGTCTTAACTTGTGCCGCCTAAACTTTTATTGCCCCAAAATTGTATATAAACGGGGTCACACCGGTGTTCGGTGTGATACCTCTTGCATTACCGAAGGGTGCTGTTTGAGTGTACCACCACCCCATGGGGTCCTAATAAACTTGTTCTTTGCATTTTTTACAGTTTCCGTGCCAACAGTTCTTGTGTAAGTGGGTAATCTCTGGAGCGTGTAGGCCTTGGGAACCCCGAAATACTTCAATTGGCGACCACGAAGGGACTCATCGGCGACTCGGATGCCCGAAGGAGAGGTCGTGACGAAGGCTTGGAAATCCGCCATGGGCGCGCGCTGCCACGAGTGACCCGAGTCTTGGCTGCCACGGTGTTTTTTCCTTTCCTTCCGATCTGACCTTCCAGGTGGCGCCGGTCTCCGACTGAGTTTTCGAAGTGTCCGCATCACTGAGAGAGTGCCGTTTGGCTGATTTGGCTTACAAGACCTTGGCAGTTGGAACCTGGACAGTTGAGTATTTGGTAAGCTTTGTGTTCGGTAAGGTAGTCTTCGGACGCTTACTGAAGTTCTACGAATTGTGTTCGGTAAGGTAGTCTTTGGACGCTTACTGAAGTCCTACGAATTGTGTTTGGTAAGGTAGTCTTCGGACGCTTACTGAAAAATCTGTGCTTTGTGATCGGTGAGGACGCTTGCCGAATTCTATGAACTTTGATTTGAGTTAGCTAACATTGTGAATTTGTGATCTTTGAACTTATATGTGTAGTGCACTTCACATAGGCAGGCATGTAGAGATGTTTCTCTAACTTTGTTTTTTTCCTTTGAGCGGCACGATCGTGTGGAGGACTGTAAGTGCCATTTTGTCTGGTGTCGCGCTTTCGTGATACTTTTTGAACATGCCTGTTTTTAGCACACTCCGAGGAATGTGTTGTTTAGGAGAAGGTGCCTCAATCAGGTTAGCAGAATCGCAGCCGGCTCCCCCAGAGGGGACTCCAAATAGGGAAATGTATATCAAGTTCGGCCTCCCCCCTATTATGTACAGTAAATTGTGGCATAAGTACACTAAGGCCGATCCCGAATTGCAATGGCCTCTACACGGGTCATACGATTTGAGTAAAATCCAATTTGTGGAGCAATGTATGTTTCAGCGCAGGTCTAGACAAAACATGTTTGATTGTGTGCGAATGTGGGAGAAAGCGGCGCGTGAACGAATGAAGCGTGAGGTTGCCTTGGCGGACAAAGAGCAGCGCAAGGCTGCTCGGGATAAGGCTTTACAGCTTGAGGAAAAGGAGGCTCAGGAGAAGAAAGAAAGGGAGGAACGGGAACGTAATTTGCAAACTGCTGGTCAGTTTCCTATTCGCCGACCACTTTATCCTGTCCTTAATAATGAAGTTGATGATTTTTCTTTGTTAGATCGGTCACCGCCTCCGTATGTTACGCCGACGGCCCCAGCTGTGGACTTTGACGATGACGGACGGGATAAGTCGGGCAAGAAGGGGGTATCGGCTCTCAGGTTTACTGCGGAGAGGTCCGCTCATTTACGTAGTTGGGCTCGCAAAGTGAATAAGCATAGTGTTACTCAGGATCAATTGATATCAGAGAAAGCAGGGTGGACGGATCTTGAAGTGATGTATTTTTTGTCTTCCTTGGCTGATGAGGTTGTAAGCGCATATCGAGATCTTTCGGATACGTTAGAGCCAAAAGTGTTGTCGGTGTACCGTGAAAATTTAGCTAAAGGTGACTTTGATCTTTCAGATGTTGACGACCTGTTCAAGCAATTGATCAAGCTGCGAGACGAGACAACCCATTTGAGGCAGGAACGGAAACGGAGGCAAAAAGAGTCCGAGCCGGGAAATGACGGGGCGGTTAAGGAGTGTTCTCTCCGTGGTTCAGATAAGAGCTCTGCGTTGCATGTTATGCCTATGCGTGAAGCCGCGCCTTTGTATGTTCCACCAAAAGGGGAAGGTACGGATGATGATAAGTTGTCGAAGGATGCGAAGGGGTATTTTGTGTATAATTGGGTATATACGCCATGGAATAGGGCAGATGTCATGGCACTGAAAAATTCTCTACCTGATCTCCGAAAGAACCCAGCGGCATTTTATGAGGGGGTGGAAGGGGCTATATCGTCTTGTGTGATGACTCTTGTAGATATAGATTTGTTTTTTGGGCTAATTTTACCACCTGATATGTGGAGGCAAATTCGTAAGACTAATGATGAAACGATCTTGGGGGGAACCTGGAAAGAAATAAACGCTGCAGATTTAGATAGGGAACCGGCATGTAAGCCTTGTCCGCTAATTTTAGATCTTCCGGCAGCTATTTTGCATAAATTGAAAACGCTTGTTCCCGCCAAAAAGATTGATTGGACCATGTTAACGTCGTGCAAGCAGAAACCCGATGAAACGGTCTCTGATTTCTTTACACGCTTCGAGGAGGCCTTTCATGATTACAGTGGTCAATCCTTAACAGACGATACGGGTCGGCATCTGTTTGTAGATAAGTATGTAGCTAATCTCCTAGCAGAGATTGCTAAGCGATTGAAATCGAGTGAAAGTTCCTGGGCCACGGCGACCCCTGCGTCCTTGTTAACTATGGCTCAGTATTATGAGCGGCAGGAGGTGGAAGCTAAAGAAAGTGTAGAGAAAAAGACGAAGGAATTGAAAACGAAGGTGATGTTGGCACAGGTTCGGGGAACACAGGGTAGAGGGAATGATAGAGGTAGACGCGGTGGGGGAAATGCATCGTATGGTCGTACGGACATTGCGGAGGATCAGTGTGCTTATTGTAAGGAGTTTGGGCATTGGGCAGAAGATTGTCCGGTACTTCGCGAACAGCGTAGTCAGCGTGGTCGAGGTAGTGGAAGGTCAAGGGGAGGTTATACTGGAACGAGAGGTGGCGGAGGTGATCGTAGACAGGTTGAGGAGAGGGGCCGTGGCCAGGACGAACGAAATACGTTTGATAGACGGAATCAATATCAGATTTCGGAAGGAGAGAATGTGGAACATCAGGACTACGTGCATGCATAGGATTGCGTAGGATGGGGTAAGGAATCAGTTGAAGTGCCAGTAGATCAGCAAGGTCCATATGTAACAGCGGGTATTTTGGGTTCTACTGATCAGTTTCTAGTCGACACAGGAGCTACTCGTAGCGCTCTGTCGAAAAACTTGGTTCCGAGGGCTCCCCTGTCTGGCGAAATGATTACGTGTGTAGGGTTTGATGGCACACCCTCCCCCAGCCCATTGTCCAAGCCCCTTGCACTATGCATTGACAAATACTTTAGCTTTGGCCAATTTTTGTTATCGCCCCATACCCCAGATAATATCTTGGGCATTGATTTGCTTAAATATTTTCGAGCAACAATACGCTGCGCTCCAGAGGGAGTGCGGGTTATTCTGAATGACAACTACCCTGACCCTGATGATTGCCCTGACCCTGACAGATTTTGTGTCATTTTAGATATTCCCGCTCTGGCCTCTCTGCCGCACACGTTGTGGGCGACATCAGATACGGATGTGGGAGAGATGCGCATTCCACCAATACACATTACTGTTAAGGAGGGGGCCCCCCTACCACGAGTGCCACAGTATAAGATCTCGAAGGAAGGTGATATTGCACTGACGCATATTGTTCAGGATTTGATTTCCGCAGGGGTGGTGGAGGAGGTCCCTTATAATGTTTGTAATAGCCCTATTCTACCGATTCTTAAAAGAGATTCAGATGGCAAGATCTATCGATTTATTATTGATTTGCGTGAAATAAATAAAATTGTCATTCCCCAATACCCAGTGGTGTCTGATATCACGACTTTGCTTACTTTGGTTCCACCAACAGCCACCACTTTTAGCGTTATTGACCTAAAGAATGCATTCTTTTCTATTCCTGTTCACCCGGATAGTAGATATCTGTTTGGTTTTACGCTCCATAATAAATCGTATAGATTTTGTCGCGTTCCCCAAGGTTATACTGAGAGCCCTAGCATCTACAGCCAGGCTTTGAAACGTCAACTAGATTCCTTTACATTACAGTCTGGCGTGGCACTCATCCAGTATGTGGATGACCTTCTGCTCGCCGCCGACTCTTATGCACAATGTGAACAGAGTACGCTTGCGTTGCTTTCCTTTTTGGCACAAAACAATCATAAGGTTTCCAAGAAAAAGCTTCAATACTGTAGACCCCAGGTGACCTACCTCGGTCATCTGTTGTCTAAGGAGGGGCGGGCATGAACATCAGATCGAATTCAAGCAATTTTAGACACACCAGTCCCCCGTACGCAGAGAGATGTGCGTGCTTTCATAGGGTTGACATCCTTTTGTAGGCAATGGATCATGGGTTTTTCACATATCATAAAACCATTGCTAGCATTACTGTCCAAAACTACACCGATGCCTCTTGAGTGGACAGAAGAATGTCAGAAAGCTTTTGAACAGTTGAGACAGGCCCTTTGCTCTGCACCCGTGTTAGGAACACCAGATTACACGAAACTTTTCACACTGTACGTGCATGAGAATGATGGGTGTGCATTGTCAGTGTTAGTGCAGTTACACGGGGATAAGCAGAGACCATGTGCATACTTCTCTGCCATTTTGGATCCTGTAGCACGAGGGTTGCCTGGGTGTTTTCGGGCGGTAGCGGCAACAGCAGTAGCCATACAACAGAGTGAGGGCATAGTGTTATCACACAAACTATTGGTGTTAGTTCCCCACGCAGTAGATGCCCTGTTAAACCAAACAAAGACCCAATATCTTACGAGCGCACGACTTACAGGATATGAGCTGAAGCTTTTAGCGCCTCACATAACATTGAAAAGATGCGCTACTTTGAACCCCGCGACTTTATTGCCCTATCCGGCCGAGGAAAGTCAGGAAGAAAAACATCATGACTGTGTTTTCCTGACTGAGGAACAGACAAAGGGTCGTGTTGACTTACAGGATGTGCCACTTCCTGATGTGGATGGGGAACTGTGGGTTGATGGATCGTGTTTGAGGCTGCCAGATGGTACGACTTCTGCAGCATATGCGATCACGACTCTTAAGACGGTGGTTGAAACAGCTAGAATACCACAAAAATCGGCTCAGGCAGCAGAGCTGATAGCCTTGACAAGAGCCTGCGAATTGAGTGCTGGCCTATGTGTGAACATATACACGGACAGCCGGTATGCCTTTGGAGTGGCCCATGACTTCGGGCTCCTCTGGAGGGAGCGTGGGTTTCTGACATCACACGGGGAGCACATTATGCACGGAGAGTTAGTGCGTGATCTCCTAAATGCGTTGCTTTGCCCTAAGAAAGTAGCGATAGTGAAGTGTAGTGCCCATAAAAAGATCACGGATAAAGTGGGTCAAGGAAATGCCTTTGCAGACAGCATAGCAAGGCAGACGGCTATGTCCCGAACTAGCTCCCCTATGTATGTGGTACAATCACAGGCTGAGAGATGGAGTGATGCCAGAGCAGAGATACGGGACATTCAAAAGTCAGCTACAGAATTTGAACTTGCGGCTTGGGCAGTAGATGGGGTACTAGATGACGAGGGTTGTTGGAGAAGTAAAGACATGGAGAAGTGGAAATTGCCTGCGGCTTACTTACAGGCGATGGTCCAGATGACTCATGGACTGGCCCACGTCGGAGCTCTTGCAATAACTCGGCTTTTACAACGAGTTTGGGAGCATCCCGAGATTGCGAACACTGCAAAGAGAGTAGTGGAGACCTGCCTGGTATGCTTGCAACACAATCCTGGAAAGGGGATCCATACTCCGAAAGGAGGGTTCGTTCCACCTTCTGCACCATTTGAAGTGCTTCAAATGGACTACATTCAACTCGAGCGCTGCAACAACCTGAAGTATGTCCTAGTGGTGGTGTGTGCTTTTAGTAAATGGGTTGAGGCCTACCCCACGAAAGACAATACGGCTTTGACAACAGCTAAGGTGTTGCTTAAGGAATTCTTTCCTCGCTTTGGAGTTTGCAAATTTTTGTGTAGTGATAATGGGCCCCATTTTGTTGGAAAGATTGTGGAATATGTACTGAAGGGGTTGGGGATTCAGCAAAAGTTCCACGCTGTATTCCACCCTCAGTCAGCAGGTTTGGTCGAGCGGTATAATGCAACGTTGAAACTTAAGCTGGCCAAGATTGTGGCGTCTACATCATTGAAGTGGCCAGATGCGTTGCCGTTAGCACTGCTCTCCCTTAGATCAGTACCCCACTCACGAACCGGCCTTACGCCCTATGAGGTGGTGTTTGGCCGGCCTATGAATATCTGGGGGGTGCCCAAGCCGCGATTAATACATGATGTGCCTTGTGTTATGATGAATGATTATTTGGCACGATTAACAAATGATTTGCTCTCTATTCATCAACAGGTTCGAGAAGCGCTCCCTGATAACTCCACTGGAGAAGGCCACGATCTTCGTCCTGGGGATCATGTGATGATCCGCTCGTTTGAGAGAGCAAGCAGTTTGGAGCCCAGGTGGAAAGGCCCCGAGCAGGTCCTCTTGGCGACCCGCACCGCAGTACGAGTGACAAACAGAAAGCGGTGGGTGCATTCGACCCATTGTCGCCGTGTCTCTCCGGACCTGGTGACTCCTGCTGTGCTGACTGATTACAAAGAGATCTTGGAGAAAGAAAAGAGCCCAGCTGTGACGTCGGCCGAAGTGGAGGGAGTCTTCCCGGACCAATCTGCTACTGGGAGAGAGCGCTACAATCTACGACCGCGATAAAGAAGATTTTTTGTTCCTTTTTAGACTGGTTGGTAACCGCTCCAGGTTTGTGAAACGGAAACCGGGAATTCCAAGGGGGGGGGATCAGTTCTGCCAGAGTAGCGACACCCGTCTTGGCCCGGAGAAGAAAACAACGGCTACCTCGGAGTTCAGCACCGCATTTTTCTTTTTTTTTAGGGTATACACGTACGTGTATCAAAGACTATTTGTGAAAAACTGTGAACAATTTGTGTCGTTTGAGACTTTGCACAGACTCCCTTGAAACTATGGCATCAACGGCATCGCGTGATAAGAAAATACTGGGTGCCTTTCTTTTTGTTTTTACGATTGTGGTGATAGCTGTTATTGCTTGGGTAGTTGAACTTGTGGTGCCTGTACGAGAACATTTGCTGCCGACTACCCCGGAACCGTCTGAACATTTCCATTTTACATTGCCATTCCATGAAGAACGCCATCGCCAAACGTACTTAAATAACAGCTTCATTCAGATTCTTCACCACACGCATAATATGACCAATACCTCTAACTGCTGGGTGTGTGGAATGTTGCCTGGGCACCAGAAGAGAGGGGGTACCCCACTTATTCCACTTCCGTTTTCGCACAATGGGTCATGCAATGCTTGGTACACCCTCCTCTTTACTTTGAGATGGCCAACAAAAGGGGGGGTGCTTTTCCGTTTGAATAAAGTATGCCCCCATGACAAGGATGGGTTTCCCCGGGCTGAGGGTACACGTTTTGAATGGGAAGAGTACAGGCCTGATAATGTATCTGCTCCACGAAAATATAGCAATCAGCGAAATGTGAATGTATCTAGTGCTCATGTCATAAATGTCATTGCCACAAAAGCCGATTTATGTATTAGAAACAAAGGCACGATTGCAGTGGGGAAAAGCGAATGTAATATCACTCTTATGTTTGACAGCCCGAATGGCATTTCGTTTGTTGCATCTCGAAACACCTACTTCATTTGTGGAACGAAGGGGTACCATCAGCTTCCAGTAGGGTGGTTGGGCACGTGCTACGTATCGTTTGTGCTACCTCCTGTGTTTATTGCCCCTCCAATGTACCACAACGACTATACTCTGTACCACGATTTTGTTTTGAACAGAGTTAAACGAACTGTTGCCCTAGAGGACATTGATCAAACGGACACTGCATTACAACAGTATGTGGATTTCAATCTGGGACTATTCTCCTTTGTGGGGGCTGCATTGAACAGCCGGAAAATTAGACGGCTGACTCGCGTTGTTGAGGCTGTTGCGAATGACACTGCCATTGCCCTGGGGAATATTACCGAAGAACTGCAGATTTCTAGAATTGTCACCCTCCAAAACAGGATGGTGCTGGACGTTGTTTTGGCTGACCGTGGGGGGGCATGTAGAATCATCGGAAGCAGCTGTTGTGTCTATGTCCCTGATAATTCTCCATCTGTGTATGATGCGATTTCCAAGCTGCATAAAATCGCTGCCGAAATACACCCGGACAATGGGACTTGGACACTTTCTGGATGGTTCTGGTCCATGATTGCAACTTGGGGCTGGAAACTGTTGACAATTCTTTGCATACTTGTGGGAGCAATGTTCTTTATATGCTTGTGTATTCAATGTGGCCCTGCCTTATGCTCAATGTGTCTATCAGCTTGTTTACCATCGAGACAAGCTCTTACTCAGGATAAAATGATGCTACACAAAGAGGTGACAAAAATTATGTTAATAGACATCGAGGACGAACATCCAGACTATGTTCATTATGAGGTAGATTCAGCTAAACGCTAAAAGGGTCGTCTGTCGTAATTGGCCCGATCGGATTAGCGATTAGCTGAACCTACACGTTTTCGCTTCTTAACTTGGCTATATACGATAAACGCCATTTCGAATGTTGCAGCGGCCATCTTAGACCATGAGCGGCCTCGTGGCCGACGTGCCCTTTAGTCCTTTGTCCGTTCCACTGACCACTCTCATCTGCCCAGCAACAGGCTATTTTTAGTACTGGTCAAGCCACACATGCGCAGATCTCACTGACCCGTAAACCTTCAGGAATGTGCTACTAACTGACCAGCGGGTTTGAAACTCTCCAATGAGCTGGCAGTATTCCAAAACATGACCATATATGTCTCTAAACTGTGTCTTAACTTGTGCCGCCTAAACTTTTATTGCCCCAAAATTGTATATAAACGGGGTCACACCGGTGTTCGGTGTGATACCTCTTGCATTACCGAAGGGTGCTGTTTGAGTGTACCACCACCCCATGGGGTCCTAATAAACTTGTTCTTTGCATTTTTTACAGTTTCCGTGCCAACAGTTCTTGTGTAAGTGGGTAATCTCTGGAGCGTGTAGGCCTTGGGAACCCCGAAATACTTCAACCTGTTTCATCAGCTTATGCCTCAATCCCTTCCCTCTCCATCCAATCGAAGGCAGTGCTTTGGTCAGCAAAACAACAGTGCAGCCTTTGTTGAGCAGACAGAGCTGTTGAAAAACTCATACAAAAGCTATTCTGAACAGGTGAACTTATTTCTTTGCCTCAATCTAGTCATCTGAGTGAAGGAGTAAAGATTTTGCAGAAAGTTAAGTTTCAGCATCAAGCATAAGAACAATTCTGTAGCTAGCGGAACAGAGTTAGCTCTCTTTTTATGTCTGGGCACAAAAGTACGACCCTCCAGGACTTTGAATTGGCCACAGCATTGTCTAAGTGTCTGAAACTATCAGAAATCAGGGTTTCATTTTAGTAAAGCCAATGGTGTACCATATGGACCTGTGCTCTGGAGCTCTTTTCCTTCCTTTTTCAGTTTTTAAGATTGGTTTGTCTATTCTTATTAGATAGTAAAACCCACCTTCAGTACCATTACATGATGTGCCATACAGGCTCTGAATATATATTTAGCCAAGAGAAACTTAATAAATTAAGGCCGCATTCTGTATTTATGGATGAAGATGATCTAGCTCTGACCAGGATACATATTTTTGACTGCTGCCATGTTACAGAAATTTCCACATAACAGTCCATTAATTTTTCGTATAACATCTTTTTGCTCCATATATAGTCTTTATATGGGCCTTCCTCCAAGTTTATGCTTGACAGAGCTTTCTCCTTAATGAGACTATCATTATTGAACAATGTATCAGTCCTGACAGTGGCCACGTTAACCGAAGAACAATTGGTTCCAATCTTATAAAATACATATTTACCAAGCAATATCCAAGAAATAAAAAATGCGTATTAATCTGTGATAATTGGAGGAGCTTATGATCCGTTCCTCCATTTAGTTCAGGAAGATTAGTAGACCACCTGATTCATGTTTGGAAATACGTAGATTCTTTTTGCCCACGTGTCCCATTTTACTCTGACAGCTGTTTCCCATAATAAAGTGAGGGTAAAGGTAGGTGGTCACTTAGATGCAAAATGAGTTAACAGCCCAAATCAAGGACCTGGAATATAAAGATATAGTAAAATAAAGTGTTGAAACCTGTGTATGCAATATTCTTACCAATTTACTACATTTACTTACTGCACATTCAATGTTGCACATTCGATGTTCAGCACCCCATATAGTGAGGTATACTAGCAGTGGCGGCTGGTGATATTTGAAAGTGGTGAGCGTAAAAGGATAGTCATACTGCACCATAGCAAGCGAGCGTAGCAAGCGAGCCCGAACCCCCTGAGGAGGGTTCGGGGGGATTTCCCCCGAGAAAATTTTCAAAAAATAGTGGAAACATGGTGCATTTTCAAGCAAATTTGAGAAAGCAGGAAGGTTAATAAAGCAATTGTGAAAGTGCAGGTATTACATTATTAAAGAGATGTCATATAACATAGGTAGCTGCTTATTCAGTATAACCACAGAGCTTCATAACAGACTGTTGTATGTTAGGATTTTTACTTACGAACTGCAAGTGACAAAATGATTTCTCTGAAAAATGCAGTGACTCACTGACCTATTTACAGCATTTTCTGATGTGCATCAGGTACATGTTCTTTGCAGCAGGCACATTAACCTTCTGTGCTACCTTTCCATGAGTCAAAACTTCCATTAGACAAAACTCTGATCTCTCTCTCGGAAAAACATTAACAATATCCTTGGTGCAACAGCAAGTGTTGCATGGCTAAACATTTATAAGGCCCCAAAGGCGCGAGTTGTAGGCTATGCCAATGCTTTTCTCTTCTTTACACTGGCATTCCAGTGCAAAAGGAAGACTCACGACATTGTGACTTATTCCTATAGTAACCTGTTCTCAATCCCCCGGTACGACTGCACCTGCTGCACCGGTGACCACTAGGCCCCTGCAGGAGGGTGCAACACTAAGAACTCCACAGCAGGTACAATATGCCACTGAGCTATCCATCGCTTCGAGGATGTTCCTGGCGGCTGCGGTCATTTTGCTGTTTTATCTCTTTCCGCCAGACCCAGGAACAGCGAGTCCTTGTTGTGGTAACTGCGCCTGCCAGAAAGCCCATATTTTGCTGCCAATGTAATGAATACATGAAACCCACATTTCCTTAGACTTCTCTAATTTGCTACATTTAAGTGATAACAACATTTTCATGGACATTGTTTTAAATATTTTCTTTCACTTCCTTCCTAACCTTTAACTTGGTCATTGACAGCGTTATTTACTAAGGGTTGCACAGGAGCGCATGCGGCGCGATGCAATTTTGCACCGTGCATAAGGATTATAATGGTAATTAATCAACATAATGCTTACCATCATGATTTGCACAACTTTGCTTCATCTGCATCACAATTTGCCGTTTTACTTGTTAACATAATAACCTATGTGCACACATATTTTGTGTATCCAATGAATTTTGTAGTGGCACTGACTTATTTTTGGTAAGGTGAACTCACTTTCAGCGTTTATACTCAATTTATAGAAAATATTAACGCAAAATTGTCCAAAAATATCTGCCACGCTGTGTGTATGCATCTTTTAATCCTTTTCAGAGGTCAGTTTCATATAATACAAGCAGTTACTAGAGTGGCAACCTTGCATGAACCAAATCGATCAATAAAATGCTAGTGTAGCAGCAAGCAAGATTGGGGGGCCCGCCGAGCTAGCCTCGTAGTAACATTTGAAAAAAAAATGATAACTCTAATCACCAGTCTCTTCTCTTTGTGTGACTTTACATCTTGTACATTTGCAATTTTTTCTGTTTGTATTTTTTAACGCATGTAATAATCCTTAGTCCTTATGTTTTGCAACTGGTTCTTATGTAAAGCACTCAGTCTCTGACCCCCACGCGCGGCACCATCCTGCTGCAGCAGCCAATCCTGGCTCAGCGTTAACAACGCCACTGCACCAGGATTGGCTAAGAGCAGGATACTATCCGCCCATTTTCAGACCGGGGCCCCAGGTCCCTGCCTATGTCCAGTACTGCTAGAGGGGGGAGGTCTAAAGTGTGCACATGCGCGGGCCAGGCGAAATATGCAGTACTCCGGGATTTTACATGCGCACTTTAACTTTTGCGCAGTCACCCCGCTGACTGCCTGTCACTCTCTGCCGCAGCCCCGCCCCCCATGGCCCACTTCCTTATGGATGCCCGATTCTGTCAGGCTTCTCCCGTAGCTGATAGCGCTCGGGTGCAAGTGCGCTCGGCTCACATTGACATTCATTTAAAAAAAAGTTACTTGTGTATCATGTTGGCAGTGCGGTCGTCCATAGCTAGTGGGGCAACACCCCAACGCCCCCAATGGTTCACCGCCAATGGACTGAGTTATACGTTGTCGACCACGAAAACTCGCTCTCATTCCCAAATATTTTGGGATTAAGATCCCAACGCAAAACAAAAAAATATCATGATACAAATCTAAAAGACTAGGGGCCCGATGTAGGTAAAATTGATTTACTGATTTTCAATTACCGAATTTTACTGATTCGGTAATTGAAAATCGGTAAATCAATGCGGTGGACATGTAGGTATTTCCAGATGTGTAAATACCGAATCTGTCACATTCGGTATTTACCGATTCTGTAAATACAGAATTGGTATTTACCATTGATTCCTATGGGCTTCAAAGCCCATAGGAATTAATGGTAAATACCGATTCTGTATTTACAGAATCGGTAAATACCGAATTTTGCAAGGGTGCAGGGGGTGTCACTTTGACACCCCCTGGCACCCCACAAATAGGCATGTGCGCCATGTGGCACACAGACATGCCCTAAGGGCATGTCTGTATGTCACATGGCTAGGTGTGCATGCACACATGTGCATGCACACCTGAAATCGGTATCTTACCACACAATAGGATTGTGTGGTAAAATACCGATTTTGTAGGGCCTTTGGGACTCAGAAGAGTCCCACCTACATGTGAGATTTACCGAATCGGTAAAAATACCGATTCGGTATTTTACAGAATCAGTAACTTTACCGAATCGGTAAAGTTACCGAATCTGTAAAATTGTGCCCCTACATGCCAAATCATGTATACCGGTCGGTAACGGCCGAAAATACCGATTTTCGGCCGTTACCGACCGACCTACATCTGGCCCTAGATCGCTAGTCTGTGAGACTACTGATTTGACATTGAATTTCTCTTTCATGGGGACAAATTAACATTAGACAATACAACATAAAACATTTCTCCAGATATTGTATTACCTGTTAAGTAACAACGCAGACTTCATTGGTGTCTCCATTTAATGTCCTCTAAAGGGGCCCTCTGAAGAATGTACAATAATTAGCCCTCCCTTGGTTCAGCCATTCTGAGACTTGATTGACCTCTTTTTGAGTAACCTATAACCCTGAATATCTAAGTCACTTGTGTGCCATGATTCATGAAAGTGTATTATACCAGTGGGCTTAACAAATCAAGAAACTTGGAGTTCATGCCTTGCCTGATAAGCTCCACAATGTTCCTACAGAGTACAGCAAATCATCAAGTCATGTCTGGTTTTCTGATTCATTGGGCAGTCAAACAGAAACTGCCATCAATTAAAAAATGAAATTGAGTATGCCCCCAGGCCATATAAAGTGCTTATAGCCTGCCTTAGCAGGCTGTACTGACCATTAAAGGACCGCTCCAGTGTTAAAGGCCGGAGCCGAAGGTGAGGGCCTTTAATACAGGAGCAGGACTTTAATGCCGGTATAGCCCAGCTATGGAGAGCTAAAAGGCTATTAGAAGATTCTGCCACTAAAGGGAAGAATGTTCTAACACACAAAACAAAGGCTTCAATGTGCCTTAGGGGATTAGAAGCCTGGAGCACTCCATTGTTTCAATGGAGCTCCCAACATTCCAAGGTTCTAATTATGTATACTTTAGGTTCTCTTGTAATTTGGAGCACATCTATGATGCAAGTCCAATCATTGTTAAAGTCGAAGGCAGCCTCTCCAACTTTCACCATCTTAGATGTAGGATAAAAAATACTAGACGAGTGCAACCCAACTTATTTAAGTAGTGGTTTACTTATTTTTAATGTTACAATAGCAGTAGCAGTAGTGGTTAAGCCTACTGATTTTAGATGCACAAGACTGTTGTTCCATATTTCTAGCTTAGAAAAATGTGTTTGTGTTGGTTCTCACAAATGAAGGATATCTCACTTCATGAGGAAAATCACATTTTACCCCCATCTGTAGAAGTAAACTTTATTTGAAGCAATTAGTTATGTTTTCAGAGCATTATTAAAACTGACTTTGGTTGCTTGCTGTTAACCACCTACTACCTCAGAGGGTATGAATCCCACATAACTTTTGTTAGATGAAATAATACGAAATAATACTAAATACACTATTGAATTCAGAAAAGATCATAAGCAAATGACCATGATTTGAGACATGCAGGGCCAGATTTACCAATTTCTCATGCAGCGCAGTGCAACAGCCGCAAATGCTGCGCTGCGTGAGAAGGAGTGAGCAGGAGAGCACCAAATTCACTGAAAAATGGTCTCTCCTCTCCCTAGTGCCAGTGCTGGAATTAGATCCTGTGCACCACGGAGACGCCTTTACGTCATAGTGCAAGGGTGTCTCTGTGAGTCAAGCATAGGTTTTTTACTGGAAGGATAAACATCCAGTCCAAAATACTATGCTTAGACTAATTTAAAACATGTTCGCACTTTGTATGTGTGCTGTACAGTGCAGCACACATGCAATGTCAGAAAATAAAGGAGAAAAAAGTTTTTTTCCTTCATAGAGCCTGGTTGAAGGGTGCGCTATTTTCAGACGCTAAACCCTGTCTACTTTATTTAGTGAATTAGATTTAGCATCAGATAACGTGGGTTTCTGATCCCATGGTACGCCCCCCCTGGCATAAGTAAAGTCTGCGTCTCATTACTTTCACGTTATTTCCAGCCTTAAATAAGTTTAGCACAGGAAAAAAATCAGTACAAAAGTATTTTGTGCCAATTTGCGCCACTTTTGTGATGCAAACACAGCATAAACTCTTAGCAAATCTGCCCCGCAATGTCTTCCTTCAGAGTGATATAGGGTTAAAAACAAAATCTTTGGGGTCCGATCAGGGACACATTAATTTTCCTTTCAGGAGATGGTGTGCAATTAGTCCATTTACTTTTGCGAGTGACACAGAGCCGACTGTTTTAATTTCTTTCCTGCTACGTTAAGTTACCTAAGCTAAATTTACTTTAGGTATGAGATGTTATTTGAGAATAAGGATGTTTGTGTACTGGTGAAACATTTCACAACAGTCTTGTTAATATCATTTGCCTGGCAGTCCATTTCATGTGTTTGCACAACAGTTCCTGTTGTCAAACTCACTATGTTAAGGGTAGGATAGGAATAGTGGGGCATATTATCAAGCCCCTTATCGCCACGTTATCGGCACTTTTCTGACGATAACGCGGCGATATTTGCATCGCCCTATTATCAAGGCAGCGTTAAGTCAATTAACGTGGCTTAAAGCCACGTTAATTGACTTAACGCTGCATTGGTAATAGGGCCCCTTTCACGATAAACTCATCATAAAAGGGGGCTGGCAGTGGGTGTTATGGAGGGCGTTCCACCGCAACACCCATTCACTTCGACGCTGCCACCTATTACTAAGAGAGGCAATAATAGGTGGCAGCGCCAAATTTAAGAACAGGAAAGACCTGTTCTTAAGGTGGCGAAACGAGGAGAAATGCTTCAATTCTCCTCGTTTTTTCTTTTTCCATGTGTGCTGCCTTGTGCAGCACACATGTAAAAAGCAAAATGCCAAGGTTTGTTTAAGTACAGGAAGGTGGCCCTTCCTGTACATGAACAAACCTCTTTTTAAAAATGCCAAATTGTAACTTACATGTGTGCTGCATGGAGCAGCACACATGTAAGTTACAAAATGGCATTTAAGCTGTGTTTATGTGCAGGAAGGACCACCTTCCTGTACATAAACAAACCTTCCCTGCCTGCGCTGGCGTTAAGTTGTAAAACGTATCGCCATCGCAGGGGGAAACGCTAGGCTGCACCATATCCTTGGTAATATGGTGCAGCCTAGCGTTTCCGAAGTGGTGAGGAGAGGCGTTAAGTCAAGGCGGCTAACATCTCTCTTCGCCACTTTGTTGGTAATATGCCCCAGTGTCTTTAGCATTTCATTTATTCTTCTCCTAAAAGGCTGTGTTGTGCTGATGTTTAATTGCAGTACCCCTAGTCATATTGCAATTTGCATGCAACTTATTATCTGCAGCATTTTATGAGCAGAGGTTGATCTCGTGACCTAAGAGGAAATATACTCAGAATTTCACTGCCATAGTTTTTAAAGCTGTCAGACTAGAACATTTGCACACCCAATAACTTTTATTTGGAGTTATTATCCTGTCAAGCTGCCTGCGGGCTGGATTTTTAGAGAATATTCCTTCTTAAGAATTGCTACAGTGCAAGTGTGTACACGGTCTATTTTTAGCAATTTTTATTAATGAATTAACTAACTAAAATACACCTATATATCCACTAACCTCATACCATTGACTATTTTGGTGTATTATTTCGCCTCTCATTGTGTGTTTTCATTGCAGAGCATAAAGGACTATTTCACATCTCAAAAGTACAGTGACCTAGGACATATTGAAGTATTTATAACATATATGTACTTCATTGTAGTGTTTTGTATTATTTGCATTTTACTCTTGTTGTATCTTTACAGTAGTTGAATATTTCTTCTATGTTTTATTCATTATTCTTTATGTTCTGTTCTGGAATCTATCTCCAGTTGCTAGGAGAAAGGTCAGACTCTCTGGACTTTCTCCTGAGCAGCTGGTGATAGATGTGGGTCCCTGTACTGGCAACTCAATCCTTTCAAATAAACTTCTTTGGATCAACTCTCGTTTCCAGTCTCGTCTGTCAGCTACCCCGATACTTCATTTGGTACCAGGAGTGGGGTAGTGCTGACTTTTGCTCCCTCTACTACTATGGTGATTGTAGTACATGCAAGTTGTCATTCTAGTCTTTCTCAGTAATGCCTACACTCTCTGTTCTATATTCTATGTTCTACTCTGCCTTCTCTTTGTAAGTTCCACCCTGTGGCAGTTGACCGGTTGTTGCTGCTGTGGGTGGTCTGCTCTTATGCTTTCTACTAACCAGAATAAAGGAACCTGCTGGAAACATCCATCGTGTTTGGTACTTCATTTACAACAGTATTTTGGCGACGCTTCTTTGAATCCTGCACCTTTCCGCCACCTTCCGACTTCAAACATCTAAGAGCAGACCGATTCGAGTTGAATCCCTGTCTACGCTTCGAGATTCTGCCTAAGAGGATTGACGGCTTCACTTTGAGCTATACTACGGAACCGGCAAGTTTTTACCTCCTTTTGCCTCTGCTCCGTTTATTTTCTTCCTCTGCTGTCTCCCGCCTGGCGATCTCCTACTCCTTCAGCGTCTCGGCAGTACTGATGACGCATTAGAATTCTCCGGGGGAGTCAGCGATCCTGCTTGTGACGCTAGCTTGTGACGCTAGTATGCGCTCCTCTTCCTATGCGTGATCGCTTCAACACGTCGTCTCCCTCAGACGACCTACGCGTTGAACGTCCACGTCATCACGCTGGGAGCCATTTTGGATCTCTATGGTTACGCATTCAACTCCAGCAACGACGATGCGCTCGTCTTGTGCGCATTTATGACAAGTAAAGCTTTTACTTATTCCTGTTGGTAGCGTTTCGTCCTGGAACACATTGCTTTAATTAACTATTTACCCATTTATTGCTCCTGACATTTTCAATTTTTCTGTGTACTATTTTCCGCAATTCATTGCATTAACTGCATTCTGTGTTTCTCACCACAACTCAAACATGGCTGAACAGTTACCCTTTCAGTCTGGCTCTGTTGTTTTGCCGCCTAGTTTCCTTTCTTTGCCTGGCCAACCCAGCATATCATGGGAAGACTGGTTTCCCATGTTTGAGAACTATCTTGATGCACTGGATGCTCAAGAGTTTTCTGCAAAACGCAAGAAAGCACTTCTTTTGGGTTCTCTTGGTAAGGAAGGACAACGTGTCTTCAGGTTCTTGCCGCAAGTTCTTTTACCTGGCGCACAGGCCCGTTGGATGAGTATAAGGAGGCTGTGTCTCGCCTTGAGGTCAGGTATGCCAAGGAGGAAAACCTTGTCATGAACAGGTATAAATTTTACACCAAAAGTCAAAAAACTGGTGAGAGCATAGATGACTTTGTTTCTAGATTGCGCGAAATGTCAGTGAAATGCAAGTTTGGCAATATGACTGATGAGCTGATCAGGGATCAGCTTATCGTACAATGCAATAACAAAAAAATCCAGGAACGTCTTTGGGCAGCGAAGAATCCCAATCTGCAAACAGCAATTGACTTGGCGAAGGTTGTTGAACAGTCCCAAGGGTGTATGAAAGAGTTGGAAAAGAGGGCAACTTCAAGTGACGTTGGTGAGGTGTCTTGTCATTCGCATATGTCTCCAAGTCAAGAGGATGATGACCAAGACGAAGTTGCACTTCTTAAACAGAGAAAGTTCTTCAACAAAAAGTCTGTTAATGTTAAGCCTAACACTGTTAGACCTTCTTCTTCTAGACAATGTCTTAGATGTGGTAGTCTTGCACATGCCTCTGATTCTAAGTTTTGCTTTGCAGCCAAACAGGAATGCATGAAATGTGGTAAATTGGGGCATTATGCTCGTGTTTGCAGAAGTAGAGCCCGCCCTTCTGTTTCATATGTTAGTGATATTACAGTAATTGAAGATGACACTGACAAAATTTTGGTGGTTGGTAATGACAGGGATCTTCAACGTGAGGACCACAAACGTAGGAATAGGCCTAAGGCTCTTTTCATTATTAATGAAAAGGAAGTTTACTTGATGGTGGACACTGGTTCGCGATACACAATCATTCCCAATTCACTTTTTATTGATTTGTGGGGCATGGGTCCTCTTTTTCCTACTGATATTTCTCCTGGTGGGTATCAGGGGGAACCACTGAGCATTCTTGGGTATTTTGAGGCTAACATTGTGTTCTCAACCAGACAAATTTTTGGTAAGGTATATGTCTCAGAGTCTGGCCCCGCTATACTTGGGTGGATACACCAATATGACCTTTGCATTGTCGTGAATCCCCGAGCTGATCCACAGGTCATGGTCGTGGAAGACTCTGATCTATTTTCTTTACTCTCTAAATTTAAAAATGTCTTTGGTGAGAGTTTGGGTCGGCTCAAGGGCTATTCACATAAAATTATAATCAAACCCAACTCTGTCCCCGTACAACACAAGGTAAGACGCATTCCTATTATCATTAGGGATGAGGTCAAGGGTCTCCTTGATGACATGTTGAATTCTGGGGTCATTGAGCCTGTCGAAGCCTCCCCTTGGGTTTCGCCCATTGTCGTCACCAAGAAGTCTGACGGCAAGCTCCGTTTCTGTGTCGACCTCAGGTCCCTCAACCACTGTGTTGTTGCCGACACCTTCCCACTACCTAATATATCTGAATTAGTTACCACTCTTAATGGCGCGAAATTCTTCTCAAAATTGGACCTCAGGAGTGCATACCATCAAATTGACCTTCACAAAGACTCCAAGTCCCTGACAGCCTTCATAACTCCCTGGGGTACCTTCCAATTTACTCGTCTGCCATTTGGTCTCAAGTCAGCAGCTAGCGTTTTTCAGCGCATGGTGTCAGGTATCTTCGAAGGTGTGCCCAAGGTAGTCTACTTTCAGGACGACATCCTGATTTATGGTCTAACCGAATCCCAGCACAATTTCACTCTGAATGTTGTCCTTGAGTAATTATCTGATGCTGGTCTGACTTTACGGAAGGACAAATGTTTGTTTGGTGTGTGTGAAGTAGACTATCTGGGTTACACCATCACTTCCTCTGGTATTAAACCCAAAATAAACCTATGTGAAGCTATTCGCTCTGCACCCTCACCCTCTGACAAAGACCAGCTTCGTTCCTTCATGGGATTGATAGAGTATTACTCTAAATTCGTACAAAATTTTTCTGATAAGACTGTGTCTATTAGATCTTTGCTTAAACGGGGTGTAAGTTTTACTTGGGGGGCTGAGCAAGAGAAATGTTTTGTGAACATCAAAAATGAAATTTGCGATGCCAAAATGCTATCCCCCTTTGATGTACGCAACAGATCTATCGTCACTGTTGATGCTAGTGCACATGGTCTGGGGGCTATGTTGTCTCAATTGTGTGGGGGATCAGAAGTCACCATCGCCTTTGCCTCCAGGACCCTTACTGATACGGAGAAGAACTATTCCGTTATCGAAAGGGAGGCGTTGGCGGCCTCTTGGGCTGTTGAATATTTTCGTACTTACTTGTGGGGCATGAAGTTAACTCTGCGATCTGACCATAAGCCCCTGATCAAAGTTCTTTCACCTGGCGGGGCAGGTAAGGGTTCTGCCCGCCTTATGAAGCTAGCGGCCAGACTACAAGAGTTTCAGTATTCGGTAGAATACATCCCAGGTTGGAGGAATGTCCAAGCCGATTGTCTCTCGAGACTATCTATGGATTGGCGTTCTCCTCACAATTCAGTTGTTTCACTTGACTCAGATGATATAGCTGTGGCCTCGGTGGAGGATGCTGTTTTTGTAGGCGAGGGTATTTTCTCTCCTAGTGACTGGTCTAGAGAAATGTCTGCTGATGCCACCCTTCAGGAAGTCATCAAACTTATAAGGTTGGGGCCTAGACGAGAGAGTTCTGTCCCTGTCGCTGTTCGGCCTTACATTAAGGTCCTAGATGATCTTTCTATTGTTGGGGACATTCTTTTTAAAGGTGAGAAATTTGTACCCCCCTTTGAGTTAAGAACTAAGTTACTGGCTTTGGCACATGAGGGGCACATGGGCCAGACCCTTACCCAAAGGCGTTTAAAAGATCACTTCTGGTGGCCTGGCGTTGACTCCCAAGTTGTAGAGTGGGTTGAGAATTGTTCCCTCTGCAGGGAAGGGGAGAAACGGCTGAAGACTGGTCCAAAGCTCGTTGATGGTGCTCATGTTCTTTCACCAAATTTGCCCTGGCATACCATTGCCCTTGATTTTATTGGCCCAATGGGTGAGTTAGGGGAGAGTGATAGATTTGCCATTGTTGTCATTGATGTTTTCACCAAGTGGTTGGTTGTTCATTTTACCAATGATATCACTTCTTCCTACTCCATCAGGTTTTTGGGTAATCTCTTTAAGGATGAGGGCCTGCCTTCTGTCCTAATCACAGATAATGGTCCACAACTCACTTCCAAGGACATGGAGATCTTCTTGAAGGAGTGTGGCATTTCCCATCATCTCACATCCTTATACAACCCTCAGGGCAATGCTGTTTGCGAAAGAGCCAATAAAGTTGTTAAGGGTATCATACAGATGGCATCCAGTGGTGGCCATATTGTCAGGAAAATGGTGAATGAAATGTTATGGGCATATCGTACCACTCCTTTGGCTAGTGGCGATTTGTCTCCATTTCAATTGATGAGAGGACGTGATCCTGGATTAAAGTTAGTCCCGTCATGGATGAGGGATGTTGTTACTCTGCAGGCTCAGGGTAATTTTCAAGATGATCTTCAAACTAGTGTTGCTGAATCTACCCCTAATGTCACTCCTTCTCCTCCTTTCCTTGTGGGAGATTTGGTCAAGATCAAATTGGGGAGGTTACAAAAAGGTCTGTCCAAGTTTAAGGGCCCATTTAAGGTCAAGAAGGTGCTCAACCATTGTGTCATTTTAAATAATGGCGAATGCTGGAACTTCAGGAGAGTTGCTCTCTACAAGAGAGAAAAGGGTTCTTCCTCTTTGTTTCCTGTGCACTCTGATGCTTCTTCTTCTTCCACTTCTTGTTCTGATGATTCTGTCACTAGTGGATTTTTGTTGGCCAATGAATCTGATGTCTCCTTACCCTCTAATGGTGCGTCTCTTGCTTCTCATGTACAAGATGAAGTCATTGTTTCTGGTGGGGGTGATGCACCTGCTCTGTTGCTGGGTCCTGTCCCTGTTCCAAGTTCTTCTCTTTCTGCACGCCCTCTTAGGCCTCGGCGGCCTCCTACTTACCTTCAGGATTTTGTTTGTTAAGTTTTATTTGTTTTTTTTTTTTTGTTCTCAAACAACAGAAAGGAAGAAGATGTGTAGTACATGCAAGTTGTCATTCTAGTCTTTCTCAGTAATGCCTACACTCTCTGTTCTATATTCTATGTTCTACTCTGCCTTCTCTTTGTAAGTTCCACCCTGTGGCAGTTGACCGGTTGTTGCTGCTGTGGGTGGTCTGCTCTTATACTTTCTACTAACCAGAATAAAGGAACCTGCTGGAAACATCCATCGTGTTTGGTACTTCATTTACAACAGTGATCCTGCCTCCGGACCCACCAGCTTCCTCCTTCAATTCACCTGCATCTACATGAGTATTTTCACTCCTTTAGGGGTTTCCCCTCCTTGTTCAGGTGCGTGACGTAATTCTTTACAACCAGAGACTTCCAATTTGATGATTATGATGTATCTTAATTTTTCATATATAAGGGGGGAAATAATGTAGTGTTTTGTATTATTTGCATTTTACTCTTGTTGTATCTTTACAATAGGTGAATATTTCTTCCATGTTTTATGCATTATCCTTTATGTTCTATTCTGGAATCTATCTCCAGTTGCTAGGAGAAAGGTCAGACTCTCTGGACTTTCTCCTGAGCAACTGGTGATAGCTGTGCGTCCCTGTACTGGGAACCCAATCCTTTAAAATAAACTTCTTTGGATCAACTCTCCATTTCCAGTCTCGTCTGTCAGCTACCCCGATACTTCATTCATAAGGAAAGAAACATCATTTTGTTTATTGTGTTCACTGCTGCTACCTTTTAAAGGCACCACTCAAAATGGAAGCCACTTTGTTGTACATAAAGAAGTTCTTGAGTCAGGTATATAACAAGCTGGATTTAATAAAGCTTAGTTCCAAGTTCCAGTTTCAAGTAAAAGAGTAAAGATGACAATAACCCCACCAGGAGTGGCCTCCCTGCCACTCAGCCAGCCTGCCATCAACTGCCACTCCACACACCAGCCAGGCACCCAAGATTCTATGATGACATCAGGCATTCCAAGACCCACACCAGCTGAGCAGCAGGGAAGTCACCCAAGCTAAATATAACACACTTGTAAAGTGGAGTCGGACACAAGTGAAAAAGATAAAGCTTTATTCCATATTAAGAAACACTGGTACAGCTGGAAGGAGAGACCCTTCCCCCATCGTCCAGCTACTAACGTCCTCTACCACCAATCTAGAATCCACAGCTAGAGTGGGCAAATAGCAGGACACGGGCATAGAACATATTGTATGTAATAATGGAATCATGACAAAAGAAAGTAAACACAACAAATCTTAACCCCCAAAATATTAAAACAAAAAATGCATAATAAATAGATATTCCATAACAAAATGAAATAGAATAGAATAATTGCATACATATACCATCACTAAGATGAACTAAGTTGATAGCATGTTGAATCACATTTGGAAAAGAACATCCATAGGAATGAACTAAAATAAGTTATTTAGATATTTTATCATTAAAAAAATCTGACATTCATGTGGGTTTGGTATGTACCCTCTTGTCACACTACACAGTGCGCTCACCTTCAACACCTACCTCACTGTCAGAACAAACCTCCATTCTTCGCCCCACCAAAACATCATCACCACTGTTAACAATTTCATTAACTTTAGAACTAATTGTGGAATCCTCATGACCATCAGTGACAGCATGCCTCACACCAGCGTCCTCACCGCATACATCCCAATCTGAATTAGCATTCAAATCATTGGACATGTCACTGCAACCTATAGAGGTGCTGAAGTGTTTTGCAGTACCTAACCGCTCCACAAGTTCATCCGCTCAAGGGATTGGATGGGCATCAGTTTTGGTTACCTCATTCAGGGCTCGCTAGTCCACACAGAAGTGTAAGTTAGTAGACCCTGGCTCTAATACTAGAACCACAGGACTAGACCAAGGACTACAAGATCTCTCAATGACTCCCAGGTCCAACATTTTGGCAACTTATGACTTAATGCATCCCTGAACCTGGTCAGACATTCTGTACATTTGTCCCTTCACTGGCAGACTATCAAGAATGTCTGTGTCATGTACACAGACAGGTGTCAACCCTAGAGTCATCAAGAAGAGGTTGACAAACTGTCCTAACACCTGTCTACATTCTCTCTGCTGCTCAGGCGCTCACTCGGGCTAACTGAACCCCTTCCACAGTACTATTCTTCATCTCACGATGCAGAAAATTAGGAAGAGGGTCACTATCTTCTTCAACTTCCTCTGCCATAGCGATGACATTCACTGCGTAGTCTCTCCTGACATAAGGCTTGAGCCTATTCATATGGTACAGGGCCTTGGGTTCCCTTATGGCTTTTGTGTCCACCAAGTAGTTTACCTCAGACACTTTCTGAACTAATTTATATGGCACACACCATTTGTCTTCAAAAGCTCTGGTACAAGTAGGCATGAGCACAAACACCTCCTTGACTTTCTGATACACAAGCAGCATAGCTTTCTGATCATACCATCACTTCATCAGCGCTTGGCTAGCCTGAAGGTTTTCATTTCCCTGACTCATGAATTGTGTAGTACATTAGTAGTTGGCTAGGTTATCTTTCCAGTTTTTATTGAATACACCTCCTGTGTATTCTGTGTTCTGTGCTGGTTTATGCTCTGTATTCTATTCTGTGGCAGTTGACTGGTACCTGCTGCAGTGTTGTGTTCGCTCTTGCTTTACTCTACATCTTGAATAAAGAAGTATCTCAATTCTACCTACCTCTCTAATGGAATCTATTTACCACAATTTTTGGCGACAAGGACTTGAACTCCACGCAAATGTAGAGCTGCACAAAGACAAGAGCGGACAAATTTGAGGTGATTCCGAATTTGGGTCTGCATTTTTTCCTGAGACGCATCTTAACACAAGTTGAGGTTTGAGTCTGCATCGCTCGTTGATCTCCTCTTTCCACGGAAGAGCTGCAGTTAAGGAAGTGTGCTCAACTCGTTCTGAGGCTCGAGAAAGCCTTTGTCTCAATTAGAACCAACCCACTTTCAAGGTGACTTTAAAATATATTTTATGTGGCCTTATGTTATTATTTCTGAGTGCTTGTGACTGTCGCACTTTTGTTTGGAGTCCGTCATTACCTCGTCTCTCCTCCGCGTCCGTTGGCCCGGCTGCTCTGTCTTCACCACTTCCCTTTGCCAGTCTGATGATGTTGTGGAATCTTCAATGGGAGTTGGTGGACTGTTGCATGACGCGCTAAGCTGTGTCCAATCCCTGCGCTCCAGTGACGTTGCATAACCTGATCCAATAGCGCTCAAGCTGCCGGAGTCGCGTCAAGACGTCATGTTGGAAAAACGTGAAGAAGCCATTTTGTTGCCATAACAACAGTCAATTCACCTCCAGCAGTGTAACCGCAAACCTCTTATGGTTGTGTCTCTTTATTTACGAATCGGATACCTCAACGACGATACGCTCGTCATTTCAGAAGTTGTGAGAGTAATTTACTGTGAGTGTATCTCTCAACACAAGTGTATCTTCGACAATACACACGTCAGATTATTTTTCGAGGTACTGTTCACTTCACTTAACTGTTGGTAAAAGTGTTCTGTAGCCAGTGTATCTCCGACGATACACACGTCAGTGTCTTTGTGCAAGTATTGTTTAGGGAACATTAGCTACTCAGTGTATGTTCTTTTGCCCTGGTTTTAAACTTGTTTAATAGTTTTGCTAAATTTTTGTTTATTCACCATGACTGAACAGGGTCTGCAGCAAAACTGTACAGTTGTACTACCGCCCAGTTTCTTACCAACTACAGGTCAACCTAGCATCTCATGGGAGGATTGGTTAACCATGTTCGACAATTATTTAGATGCGCTTGATGCGCAAGGATTCTCTGCAAAAAGAAGGAAAGCACTTCTACTTAGTTCTTTGGGTAAAGAAGGCCAACGAGTCTTTAAGTTCTTACCACAGGTATTGCAAGCTGGTGCACAAGCTTCTTTGGATGAATACAAAGAGGCCATTTCTCACCTTGAAATAAGATACTCCTAGGAAGAAAACTTAGTTATGAATAGGTATAAGTTCTATACCAAAAGTCAAAGAGCGGGTGAGTCAATTGATGACTTTGTTTCAAGACTGCGGGAAATGTCATTTAAGTGCAAGTTCGGCAACATGACTGATGAGTTGATTAGAGATCAACTCATAGTCCAGTGCAACAATAAAAAAATTCAGGAACGCTTGTGGGCAGCAAAGAACCTGAACTTACAAACTGCTATTGGTTTGAAAAAAATCGTTGAACAATCTGAGGGCTGCATGAAAGAGCTCGAAAAGAGAGCCGTGGTTACTGATGTCAGTGAAGTTTCTGTATGCGATTCAACGATGTGTATTCAGGGGGATGAGGATTTTGGGGAAGTTGCAGCCGTAAAAAAAAAAGAAATTTATCAACAAAAAGTTTGTTGGTGTGAAACCCCAGAATCCTGCAAGAATTGTCAATCAAAAACAATGTTATAGATGTGGCAGTCCAAGTCATGCCTCTGATTCAAAATTCTGTTTTGCTGCTAAGCAAGAATGTATGAAGTGTGGTAGAGTGAGCCACTATGCTAGGGTTTGTAGAGGGAGAGGGTACTCCTCTGTAGCATGTGTGAACAGCCTTGATGAGGTGTCTGATGAATTTAATAAGATTTTAATTGTGAGTGTAGATAAACATAGTCACAGTGATGAAATGAGATGCAGAAACAGATCTAAAGCCCTGTTTGTTGTTAATGACAAAGAAGTTTACTTAATGGTGGACACAGTCTCACGCTACAATATCATTCTCAATCACATTTATGTTGAGGGGTGGGGCAGTACTCCTCTTCTCCCTAAGGATATTTCTCCTGGTGGATATCAAGGGGAACCTTTAGACATTATTGGTTATTTTGTCGCTTCAAATTTTCTTCTAGACAGATTCAAGGGGAAGTGTATGTGTCTGCAACGGGACCTGCTATTCTAGGGTGGGTCCATCAATACGATCTCTCCATCATTGTCAACCCTCGTGCTGATCCACAGGTTATGGTTGCGGAAGATAATGAACTGCTTTCTATTTTATCTAGGTTTGAATATGTTTTTTATGAGAAACTAGGGCTTTTGAAAGGTTATTCTGACAAAATTATTTTAAAGCAAGATTCTGTTCCCGTCCAGCATTATGTTAGGAGAATACCCATTGTTATCAGAGACGAAGTAAAGCCTCTTCTTGATGATATGTTGTCTTCAGGCGTGATTGAAGCCGTGGAAGCTTCTCCTTGGGTTTCGCCCATCGTGGTCACGAAAAAATTGGACGGCAAGCTCCGCTTCTGTGTGGACTTGCGCTCATTGAACCAGTGTGTCATAGCTGATACTTTTCCTTTGCCTAACATTCCGGAACTAGTTACAACTCTCAAAGGTGCTTGTTTTTTTTCAAAGCTTCACCTTAGAAGCGCTTACCACCAGATTGATTTGCATAGGGACTCTAGGAGTTTGACAGCTTTTATTACTCCATGGGGCACTTATCAGTTTAATAGGCTCCCTTTTGGGTTAAATTCAGTGGCAAGCGTTTTTCAGCGGATGGTCACTAGCATTTTTGAGGGTGTACGAGATGTGGTTTATTTTCAAGACGACATTTTGATTTATGGCCAGACGGCAGATCAACATAACTCTACACTTAGGAGTGTCTTGGAGAAGTTATCTGAGGCTGGTCTTACTTTGCACAAAGACAAATGTTTATTCTCAGTAGACCAGGTGGACTATTTAGGTTACACAATCACCTCTTCGGGTATCAAACCTAGGAGGGATTTGTGTAATGCCATTCGTTCTGCTCCTCGGCCTGTCGATAAGGACCAGTTACGTTCCTTTATGGGACTTATCGAATACTACTCAAAGTTCGTAAAGAACTTTTCAGACAAGACTGGTTGTATAAGATCTTTGCTCAAGAGGGGAGTTAGTTTTGTTTGGGGCGATGAGCAAGAAAAATGCTTTGAGAACATTAAGAAGGAAATTTGTGGTGCTAATTTTTTGTCTCACTTTGATGTTCACAATAAGTCCATTGTCACAGTTGACGCTAGCACCACAGGGTTAGGGGCTATGTTGTCTCAGGTTAAAGCTGGTTCTGAGGTTACAGTGGCCTTTGCCTCAAGGACTCTTACTGACCCAGATAAAAACTATTCGGTTATCGAGAGGGAAGCTCTTGCTGCTTCCTGCTCAGTAAAGTAGTTTAGGATATATCTCTGGGGCATGAAGTTCATAATCAGGACTGACCATAAACCCCTCATTAAAGTCCTTTCCCCAGGCGGGGCTGGCAAGGGTTCTGCCAGACTCATGAGATTGGCAGCTAAGCTTCAGGAATTTCAGTTTGTTGTGGAATACATTCAGGGGTGGAAAAACGTCCAAGCAGATTGCCTTTCTGTTATGTTGAAATCAAGTTAAACTCCAACCGATGCACGATGCTTCCTTCAGTGGCAAATCCCAACGGTGACTGGACACTCGTTAGGAGTAACCACCTAACAGCCGCATCTCACGAGGGTGCATTATTGAACAATAACATAACACGCGACCACAACACGCGTGGACGTATAATTGAAACATAACAAGAAGAGAACGTGTACATCGCGCGACACACCGCGCGGTGAACACAAGTTATTTAAAGGAACCATTACACCACCTTCCCCCTTACAACAATGAAAAGAAACAAAAGGAATTAAAACCAATTAAATATTCAGAAACATCGACAATTTTTAATACCTTACAAAATCATTGAACTTCCCAGGTGTTCTGATGATTCTTCCATAAGAAGAAATTACTCGTGAAGAAAGGACATTGCTTGGATTGGAATCAGAGGGAACAACACCACTATTGGGCGATTGAACATGAGTACCAACACAACCGTTTACTCCAACAGGATTATTCAACCAATGACACCAATCCAGGTCTTCAACAGGTTCCCTACTAATATTTTTAATAATGTTAGCTTGTTGAGGAGAAACTTTTACAAGGTGGCGTTTGTTCCACCAACCCTTATTATCAATAAAAGCAGCACCCTTACTGACCTTGAGAACCCTTAAAGGACGAAAAAATTGTGACTCTCCTTTTTTACCTTTAACATGTTTTTTGATCAAAACCCAGTCATCCATAGAAATATCCACAGGGGTAATGTTAGTCTTAGAATCAAAATTCTTTTTCATAAGCATTTGTTTGTTATCTACATTTTTCTGGACAGCGCCCAGATCAATACCTTTATCTCCAGACAATTTCTGAAGCCATGAAGGAAACAATTTAGAATGTGAACCTCTATTCCTCAACAACAGAAAAGGAGAAACTCCTGTAGTGCAGTGTGGAGAAGTATTGTAATGCCAAACTTTCTCCTTAATGAAATTAACTACATTCGCTCCACAAGCCAACGCCGTCTGAACATCCTCCTTAATCACCTTATTCCTCCTCTCCACCAAATCATTAGAAGAAGGGGAATATAAAGCAACTTTAAGTTGTTTAATATCCAGATCACCAAGAAACTTCCTCATCTTATCAGACACAAAATGCGCGCCATTATCGCTGACAAGTACCCTAGGAGCTCCTTCTACCTCAAAAATCCTTTTTAAAAATGAAATAGTTGAGTCAGAATCAGGTGATTTAACAAATTCGTGGTACATCGACTTTGAATAATAATCAACCAGTAGGATGACATATTTGCATTCTTGATCAAGAATAGAATAAGGCCCTGAAAAATCAATACCGACTTTTTCCCAAGCTGTATGTGGAAATTCGGTCGGAGATAATGGGATTTTCATTGTGTGCCAATGTTTATCAGAAACCAGGCATTCCGGGCAAGAATCAATTAATCTTTTGACCTGTACATCCAAAGTGGGCCACCAGTAGTGCTCCTTAATTCTCATAATAGTCTTAGTAATCCCCAAATGACCTTTGTGAGCTTCACCTATAATTAAAGACCGTAGTCTGAAAGGAGGAACAAATTTGTCTCCTCTGCGCACAATATTGTTCTCAACTGAAAGCTCATCTGCAACTTGTGAAAATCTATGTAATTCCCCCTCCAAACACCTAGGTTCTGGCCAATTATGGGTTGCGTAATGGATGACTTTCTGGAGTACTGAATCACTATTGCCTGCTTCCTTCCAATCATCCCCTGATAAAACAGGGGTTAAACCACCAACAGCATCCACCAAGGTGACACATTCAATATCCTCAGAAGATATGTCCTCATCATCGTCCTTAATCATGGAAAGCCTAGAAAGACAGTCAGCTCTAAAAATTTTACCACCGCTAATGTGTTTGACCTCAAAATGGAATTCCTGTAACTTACTAACCAACCTCATCAATCTAGCTGACATACTAGAAGAATTAACCCTTTCAAAAATATAGACAAGAGGTTCATGGTCGGTAACAAGCTCAAATTTTCTACCCCAAATATATGTTCTAAATTTTTGTACTGCCCACACACAAGCTAATGCTTCCCTTTCAACTGTGCTATATCTGGTCTCAAATGACTTAAGTGAACGTGAAGAAAAAGCTACTGTCTGTTCATTTCCTCCAACTTTCTGAGTTAAAACTGCACCCAGGCCAGTGATACTTGCGTCCACCGTTATTGTAGAAAAGCAGTCATCCCTAAAAGCGTGAAGAGCCTTAGCGGACACAATCAGTTTCTTTACATCATTAAAAACTTTGTCCAATTCAGAAGACCAGACAAAACTGCAGCCTTTCCTCAACAATCCACATAGGGGTTCAACCAATTCAGAATAAGCAGGAACGAATCTAGCATAGTACTCTGCCAAACCGAGAAAAGACCTAAGTGAGTCTTTGTCAGATGGGGGTTTGACGTCTTCTATGGCTCTAACTACAGAAAATTTCAGTCTAATCCCCTCCCGAGATATGGTATGTCCCAAATAATTGAGTTCCTTAACGGCAAACTTGCACTTGTCACCACGGACAGTCATTTTTTTAGACATCAAAATGGTGAGGACACGTCTTAAAATTGCATTATGCTCCTCCAAAGATTTAGCATAAATCAAAATGTCATCAAGGTAAGCCTGCACCCCAGTTACCTCATGGAAAAGAGAGTCCATAAGCTTCTGGAAGACACTTCCAGCCGAAGCTAGGCCAAAGGGAAGGCTTAAAAACTTGAACGCACCAAATGAGGTAATGAAAGTGGTTACCTCCTGAGACTCCCTTGACAAAGCAACCTGATGATAAGCCGATTTTAAGTCGAGTAGAGAAAACGGTACAGAGCAGGAATATCGCCGCAAAAATATCGCCTAACATAAATATCGCCGCAAAAATATCTACAGGAAGAAATATCGATGAAAAAAATATCGTCTGACCAAAATATCGACAGACAGGTAAGTAATATCGTTAACATTAATATAGTTGTAATAAATATCGTTTACAAAAACATAGTTTACAATAATATCGTTTTTTAAATAATTATAAGTAATGTAGTGTTTTTAATGATTATTTGTAGTCAAAGTAGTATTTTTAGTAGTATATTATTATTTAATAATGTATTTTCAGTTGAATTTAGTATTAATAGTTCCGTAGCGGGTTGTGGGTTTATAGGGGAGTAGGGTGGGAAGTAATTTAAATATAATGAAATAATACATTAATTAATGTTTTAAATGAATATAAATAGTGCATTAAATAATAGTTAATTAAATTTAATTAGTTAATTGAATAATAATTATGTAATTAATTATGTTAATTTTTTTATTATTTTTAGGTGTGTGTACAGGATTTTTTTAGTGAAAATGTTTTTGGGTAAAGGGGTATTTTTAGGGTTCAGGGTCAGTTTTCAGTTTTTGGGTAAAGGGGTATTTTTAGGGTTCAGGGTCAGTTTTCAGTTTTTGGGTAAAGGGGTATTTTTAGGGTTCAGGGTCAGTTTTCAGTTTTTGGGTAAAGGGGTATTTTTAGGGTTCAGGGTCAGTTTTCAGTTTTTGGGTAAAGGGGTATTTTTAGGGTTCAGGGTCAGTTTTCAGTTTTGGGGTAAAGGGGTATTTTTAGGGTTCAGGGTCAGTTTTCAGTTTTTGGGTAAAGGGGTATTTTTATGGTTCAGGGTCAGTTTTCAGTTTTTGGGTAAAGGGGTATTTTTAGGGTTCAGGGTCAGTTTTCAGTTTTTGGGTAAAGGGGTATTTTTAGGGTTCAGGGTCAGTTTTCAGTTTTTGGGTAAAGGGGTATTTTTAGGGTTCAGGGTCAGTTTTCAGTTTTTGGGTAAAGGGGTATTTTTAGGGTTCAGGGTCAGTTTTCAGTTTTTGGGTAAGGGGGTATTTTTAGGGTTCAGGGTCAGTTTTTAGTTTTTGAGTAAAGGGGTATTTTTAGGGTTCAGGGTCAGTTTTTAGTTTTTGGGTAAAGGGGTATTTTTTGGGTTCAGGGTCAGTTTTCAGTTTTTGGGTAAAGGGGTTTTTAAATATAATGAAATAATAGATTAATTAATGTTTTAAATAAATATAAATAGTGTAATAAATAATAGTTAATTAATTTTAATTAGTTAATTGAATAATAATTATGTCATTAATTATGTTAATTTTTTAATTATTTTTAGGTGTGTGTACAGGATTTTTTTAGTGAAAATGTTTTTGGGTAAAGGGGTATTTTTAGGGTTCAGGGTCAGTTTTGGGTTTTTGGGTAAAGGGGTATTTTAATTATATATATGTATTATTGTTGTTATATAAAGTAATGTGTAAAATTAATTTATATGTCCACATTTATTAAGTTTATAATTAAAAAGTGTAGTAAATTTGTTTGAAATAGTTAAAAAATAAAAGTAATGTAATGTATTTTGTTAATAGTACTTATATTTATTTATTATTTAATGTAATTTTAATTATTTTAAAAAGTCGATATTTTTTACATCTATATTAATTACAACGATATTTTGGAGTCGATATTTATGTACTTACCTGTTTAAGTATAGGGTGTCGATATTTTTGTAAACGATATTTTTGCAACGATATTTATGTCAGCTATATTTTTGTTTTCGATATTTTAACACCCTACCAGAGAAAACTACCTAGCCCCACCAAGATTAGCGAGAAGCTCATGAATCTTCGGTAGAGGGTGGCAATCCACAATAATATTCTTATTTAAGCCGCGCAAATCCGCACAGAGCCTAATTTCGCCAGTCTTTTTGCGGGCGACCACAATCGGGGCCACCCACTGTGAAGAGTCCACTGGTTGAATAAACCCTTGATCACATAGATCTTTCAAGGACTTATCCAATTCTGCGCAAACACTCAAAGGAACAGATCTGACTTTATGAGCTACAGGCTGAGCCCCAGGAATCAGTCTTATTCTATGTTCAAAACCTTCAACACTGCCCACCTTGTCACTGAACACAGGCTTGAACTCTTCCATTATCAGTTTTGCATCAAAAGATTGTTCAATAGACATGCACTCCACCCTTGATACAGGTAACTCCCCAACCTTAACAGGATTATCGTCACCAGGAACCAAAAATATCCCATGCGTGCGAGATCCTTCCAGCCCACTATATTTTTGCCCTTTTCAGCAACATAGATTTTGGTAATAGTTTCCCTTCCTAAACATTGCACCAAACCCTCAAAATATCCAATCATGTTGATGTCCTTTTCACCAAAGGCTTTAGGGTTTACATCAGAACTCAATAATTCAACTTTTCTTTTCCATAAGTCATAGAAAGTAGAATCTCTTAGAATAGTAAAGGGAGAACCAGAGTCCGCCCTGACCTGTAAGGTAATATTGTCAATTATAGCAGAGCATAAAGGACCTTTTATATCATTGACTTGGCCGTTATCATCTAAAGTAACGACAATATTACTAAAAGCATTTGTACAATCATCAAGCGTGTCAGATTCAACATAGTTAACAGAAGGGGTTTTCTTTAGATTCCTACAAACCTCTTGGAAATGGCCCATTTTCTTGCAAATGACACAACGTCTATTCAACGCGGGGCATCCTTGAAAATTACCCAAATGGTTCTTTGACCCACATCTGTAACAAGAAAGAGATTGTTTCTTTTGCACAAATTTCACATTTTTGCTTTTAAAATTTACAGCACATACAGCATTGTCTAAACAAGTTTCAGAAGAATTAATTGAATTAATACCACTTTTTGACGCTTCAGCCATATGGGCCGGGATGCCCGCCACCCCTCCCAACACCAATTCCCCATGGGAGGAGACAGACACAGGTTTGAACTTTTTGGAAGGCGGGGGGGCCTTACCCCCCCGGCCGTATTTATTAAAATATGAAACAAAATTTAAAACTTTAAATTAAAACGTTTCATGAATGATGTACAATTTTAACTTCCATTACATTTTGATGAAGACAAGTTTTTTGGCTAACCTTAACAAATATCTAATACAAAGGTTTCCTAGCCGAGTCTAGCATCCTGCAAATGCATAACATTCTAAGATAAAATTGTACAACCTAGCATTAAGGGCCAACGGCAAGGTCTTAACCGTTGTCAGATCCCTACTACCAAATTCCCGCCCTCACGGTGTGAGTGGCGCATGCGCAGAGGACTTTATCCTCGCAGCCAACTGTAACTTCCCTTGTCGTGGGGGCCCCCTTTCACTTGATGCCATCTTAAGGTCGTCCGAGTCCTCGTGCGAGGTATCCGTAAGAAGGACAGCGTGGACTCCCCCCCTTCCTCACACTCTCTTCCACCGGAGCGGATCTCCGGCCCCCGGGAAATTCGTAGGAGGGGCATATAGCCATCTCCCCCTGGGAGGGGCCTATGGCCGTCTCCCCCTGGGCGACCCATCCATAGTGGGTGCCGCCCCCCCGTGGGAGGGGCCAATGGCCGCCTCCCCCCGGACGCTCCCATCCATACTGGGTGGCGCCCCCCCCAGGGACCTTGAAATCACTGCTCACCGATCATGACCTTACCGCCCGACCAAAATAAATACGACAGTTGTTTTTACCTACTAAGGAGAGAAAATACGCCTAATCTGTAACAGCTTGACAATTCACCAACTTTGTCATTGCTACAAAGGAAAAAAGTCCTAAAGCACAAGACCATCATTATTTATTTACTCCATTCCTCTACGTTTCTACAAAAGAGAAAAAGGCCTACACGCATTTATTACATCAAAGGCATACATCATGATGCAAAAATGACTGTATCTTTTTATTACACTCGAATAATCACCAACAATTACTTTATTCCACAAAGATTGCAAACAGGGGCTGGTGGGTGGGTCAAAAATTGCAGCTTGTTCCCTAGAGGGCTCACGAGCGATGAGTGGTGCAGCCTTCAGAGCACTGGAACAAGAGGAAGCTTCGTGGAATTCCCGCTCTATTTATCCATCTGCGGGAGGGCGGGAGCCCGCCTCAGGTACGCCCATCCGTGCACGGACTTCCGGGCGGGTGTCTGGGCCAACCTCTTCTGGGCGGGGGGGGCGTGCTCCGGCTACGCCGCTTCGGGTATACCAGCCGGGACACACCCCCCGCCCACAATAGTTTCCCGGGGGATCGGGGCACCCATCCATACGTTCGGGGGGACCGAGTGGTCTTCCCTTTCCAACACCAATTCCCCATGGGAGGAGACAGGCACAGGTTTGAACTTTTTGGAAGGCGGGGGGGCCTTACCCCGCCGGCCGTATTTATTAAAATATGAAACAAAATTTAAAACTTTAAATTAAAACGTTTCATGAATCATGTACAATTTTAACTTCCATTACATTTTGATGAAGACAAGTTTTTTGGCTAACCTTAACAAATCTCTAATATACTTTTTGACGCTTCAGCCATGATTTTGCTAGTAATTGCGGAACGTTCAATACTTAAAGAAAGTTCAATCACTTCACTTAGGGAAGGATTTTTGCAACCTAGAATTCTTTCTTTAATCTTCCGTGAAGAACAGTTTAAAACAAACTGGTCCCTGATATAATTATCGCAAAGGTGGCCAAACTCGCATGTTGTCGCCAAAACCCTAAGTGCAGAAATGTATTCTTCAACTTTTTCACCATCTTTATGTTTTCTTGCATAAAAGTTATGTCTCTCCAACATAATATTTGGTTCTTCAGCAAATTGTTTTTTTAAACGGGCTACAGCTTCCAGATATACATTCCAATTGCGATCACCACTTTGACCAGGAGGAGGGGGAATAGGAGGAATTCTTTTAAAAATACGTTGAGCTGCTTGGCCCAGGCAACCAAAAAGAATTGCAAATTTACGTTCAGAAGAAAAATCCATGGCATCAATAGCAATAAGGTGATTTTCAAATAAGGCGAACCACTCTTTCCAAATTATCTCTGGACTTCCAGGTTTACTCAAAAAATGAAGAGGTTGGGTAATATGCTGTAAGTGCAAGTTAGCCATAGCTAATAATATCTCTCAGACAAAATAACTTTTCAAATGTAGTAAAAAAATAAATAATTAAATAATTAAAATGAAAACGTGAGTTTTCTTGAAATGACGTAATATATCACCAAAGTATTTCAAAGCGTGCGCATCACTGAAATGATGCGCTTCAAACTATCACTAGAGGATTTCAAAGCATGCGCATCGCTGAAGTAACCCCCAAAAGTTATGTCAACTGAATGTTTAGAGCGAGCGCATCGCTGAAATAACGCGCTGTGAGGTTGTGGCGAATGAATTCTAAAGCGTGCGCGTCGCTGATGTAATGCTGAAGATTTATGGTAACTGAATCTTTAGAGCGAGCGCATCGCTGAAATAACGCGGTGTAAGGTTATGGCAAATTATTTTCATAGCGCTATAAATTGTATTTACCGTAGAGGATTCTCCTCTCAAAGCGTGTACATCGCAGCAGGAAAGTGTTGAAATGGAGACAATCCATTAAACATGTGCGTTACTGTGGAAACGCACAGAAGACGAACTGCTCGTTTCTAAACACAACTAAAGAAACGTGTGATTCGTTGACTAATGTCTCGATTTTAACGAATCATCAACTTGATTGCTTGAGACGCCTTAGAAATCTCAGAGGATTGGGAGGAAAACTGGCGAATCACAGCTGAGCCATCGAAGAAGGGCTAAAAGACGATTTGCATCTCTAGTCTTATTTGGCCAATCTTCGAACTCGTGGGGTAGCGTAGGTTTTTATGGCCAATCCATGAACATGAGACGAAAACAGTCTAAAATGGCCAATCCTGACGCTTGAGTTATAAGTCAATCGCGCATAATTTAAAATCGACGTACCTTGCTTATCGATGAAGAGGTTCAATGAAAAGCCTCACGTTGAATCGGCAAGGTATGTCCGAAATTTGATTATAATATTGCGTGGGTATGGTGGAGTTTATTCCCGATCGTCGCCAAAATGTTATGTTGAATGATTCCACACAAAACGAGGTAAAGATGTAATTGGTTTAATTTACCAATAAAAGGTTAAACTCCACCCGATGCGCGATGCTTCCTTCAGTGGCAAATCCCAACGGTGACTGGACACTTGTTAGGAGTAACCACCTAACAGCCGCATCGCACGAGGGTGCATTATTGAACAATAACATAACACGTGACCACAACACGCGTGGACGTATAATTGAAACATAACAAGAAGAGAACGTGTACATTGCGCGACACACCGCGCAATGAACACAAGTTATTTAAAGCAACCATTACACTTTCAAGGTTATCTCTAGACTGGCGTAACTTGCATGACTCAGATATTCCTTCGAATATTGACGACATGGCTGTGCCTTCTGTTGAGGATGCTGTTTTCGTTGGGGTAGGTGTTTTCTCCAGTGATGAGTGGAAAAAAGAGATGGCATGTGACCACACTCTTAGTTATCATGTACTTTCACGCCTAGAACCTGATTTGATAAGTTATCAAACTTATCAAATCAGGTTCTAGGCGTGAAAGTACCCTTTCAGTCTCAGTTAGGCCCTATCTCAAAATTTTGGATGAACTTTCTTTCACCAGCAATGACATTTTACGCAAAGGGGAGCAGTTTAAACCTCCTATTGGTCTCAGGAACAAGCTGTTGGCTTTAGCACACGAGGGCCACATGGGGCAGACACTCACTCAACGCCGTATAAGGAACCATTTTTGGTGGCCTGGTATTGATTCGCAGGTTGTAGACTGGGTTGAACATTGTACAATGTGTAAGGAAGGTGAAAAGAGGCTAAAGGTCGGTCCTAAGTCAAAATCTGATACACACATACAGTGTCCTGATTTACCGTGGCATACTATCTGCCTTGAATTCATTGATCCTATGGGGGAACTCAATGAGAAAGGTAGGTTCGCCATGGTTGTTGTGGATGTTTTTTCAAAATGGTTGGTCGTGAACTTTACTAATGACATCACTACTGAAAGCACTATGAGATTTTTAGGAAACTTATTTAAAGATGAGGGTTTACCGTCTATCATTATTACTGACAATGGTACTCAACTCGTCTCTAGGCATATGCAAATTTTCTTGAAAGAGTGTTGCATTTCACACCACCGTACTTCCTTATATAATCCCCAAGGCAATGCGGTGTGTGAAAGGGCCAACAAAGGGGCATAATTCAAATGTCTTCAGATGGTGGGGGTATTGTTAGGAAAATGGTAAACGAAATGTTGTGGGCCTATCAAACAACTCCCTCATCTAATGGCAAATCCCCTTTCCAGTTGATGAGAGGACGTGATCCAGGTTCAAAGTTGGTACCTGCATGGATGAGACAAGTTGTTGGTTTTCAGAGTGCACAGAATGTTGTTTCGTTACCTCGCACTACATCTTTCGTAGTTGGGGATCTTGTCAAGGTCAAAAGTGGAAGGGTACAAAGGGGTCTCTCGAAGTTCAAAGGTCCTTTTAAGGTAAAGAAAGTTCTCAATCACTGTGTTATTCTTAATAACGGTGAATGTTGGAATTTTAGAAGGGTGGCTCTCTATGAAAGAGTGAAGCCTGTGCCTGTTGACAATGTTCTTCCTTCCTCTTCATTGGATGGTGTCCCGCACATTTCTCAGAATTAGTTACCTACTACCAACAGTGGTTATTTGCTAGCTTCCAACACTCCTGTGGAGTCACTTCCTCACAATGATATTTCAAGTTCAGGGGTGGTGATGCTCTTGTTCCAGATGTTTCTGTCCAAAGTAACATTGACAATGATTTCTCTTCACAGAATGATTTATTGCTTAGACGTCCTGTTAGGTCTCGCCGACCACCTACTTATCTACAGGATTTTATTCATTAATGTTGCTATTTGTTTATTTTTCTCTGTTTTTTTTTTCCTTTTGATTTGTTTTTAAAAAAAGAATGGGAGAAGATGTGTAGTACATTAGTAGTTGGCTAGGTTATCTTTCTAGTCTTTATGGAATACACCTCCTGTGTATTCTGTGTTCTGTGCTGGTTTATGCTCTGTATTCTATTCTGTGGCAGTTGACTGGTACCTGCTGCAGTGTTTTGTTCGCTCTTGCTTTACTCTACATCTTGAATAAAGAAGTATCTGAATTCTACCTACCTCTCAAATGGAATCTATTTACCACAAAGTGCACTATCATTTTCCTGAAACCAATCACATAGTCCTCCACATCCCTCTGTGGAGACTCTGAGGTTCCCACACCCTTCTCTTACAAGGGCGAGTGGACCCCGCACCGGGTGTCCATACAGAAGGTCAAAGGGACTGAACATTATTCCCTTCTCTGGAATCTCTCAGAAGGCAAACGAGAGATGGCAGGAGAAGATCTCACTTCCTCCTGAGGTTCTCTGGCAGAGTTCCCGTCATGCTCTTCAGTGTTTAGTTAAACTGCTCCACCAAATGATTGGTTTGTGGGTGGTATGCTGTGAGAAGTTGTAATCACACCAGCTTTCTCTCACATTTCTCTCATATAGGAGGAAATGGATTTGGTTTCCCAGTTGGAAATTATCGTCCTTAGAAATATGACCCTACAAAAAGTCCCTAGGACCTGTGGAACCTGTCCATTTTGCCAGATGAGTGGTAAGACATGAGAGAAGACTAAGGCACTCTTAGTACCTCTACCAGTTGTAAGAGTTTCCTTTGATCAGGTGGTACCAGACATTGTTGGGCTAAATGACCCCCCTCACAGTCAAGCAAAAAATACATCTTGGGTGTGGTGGACAACGTCACCAGGTACCCTGTAGCTCGAGAGCCATTAATGAACCCAAAATACCAAAGAAAGTGAGGTGTAAGTCCCTGTTGCATATTAGCGCTCTGAAGAGACAATTGTTTCGTAAATGTAAAATACCAGTGATTCATGCCGAAACCCCCTTGGCATGCTGTTCCCATCTTTTCCCCATCTTTCGTCATCAGCTGTTAAGAAGTGGGCAAAGATTCATATTTTTAAAATTGGAGACTTTTAGGATCAGGATAGAGTAAAGTGGGTGGCAGAGATCTACTCTCGCAATACCACACATGAATCTTCTCTTTGTTTCTCTTACAGACAGATGGTCTCCGGTCTTAATAGTCACTAGACAGTTTTTTTAACATCTGTTTATTCATTTTTAGATTTAGCTGTGCTTGCATACATGTTACATGCATAACATTTGCTTGACTTTACAGGAGATTAACAGTCTTCGTTCCTTCCAAATAGTTATTAAAGCCATGCTTTCACATTTTCCCCTTTGTGCATGTAATGTGTCACTTCAGCAAAGTTGTCAATGACAATGCATAAATTCAATCAGGCTTTACATTTGTTAAGTTCTCCAATTAGACAATTGTACTGTTATGTGCTTATCTAGGTTCCTGATCGATACTGTGACCTTATGCCCCTATTCGGCTATAAATCCATTTATTCCCTATATTGGCATAACCGTTCAAGTGCGATTTTCTGTAAAGTCATCTCTGGCCTCACACGAACAGAGCCACATTCCAGCATGACTCTCTGCTACTTCCTTTGCGACCAATTAGTGCAATGACAGAGCAGCAGTCACTATCTGATATTCCTAGATAACACTCCGAGTTCTTCAACAAGATAAAAACTTAGCAAACCTGGAAATCCCCGCTTGCTATGTTTTGATTAGTAATGGAACTCTAATGAGCAACTGATAACTGTGGCCATAACAAGAGAAACAATAAACTGCTTTCCATAACAAGGATTCTACTCCATTTCAAACTTTTTCTTGGCATAATGCTATCTATTGACTTTGAAATATGTTGATGTGTTCATTTTACTACTGTTTTCCACAACCAGAAACTACTGTGACTTCACTGCAATTTTCCTAGAGCAGGGGTTTTTGTTGCTTTTATAAATATTACCAACGTTGCCTTAAGCAATGTGAGCTGTGAGCGAAGCTAGCTGCTGTTGAGCGAGCAAATCTGTCGCTGCAGCCTGCTATCCTGTGGTGGTGAAGCTACTGATTACCATTATCGCCGCTACAGCGCGAACTGTGGTTCAGTACGCTTGAGGAGCCGTGCAGCCGTCCTCTGCGAAGACATCCAGCCCAGCTGCCCGCGGACGCTGTCACCCCTCCTTCCTCGACGCGCTGAGAGAAGCCGCTGCCTTTCTCGTGCAGAGAAATCCAGTCCCGGCGCTTCCGGTTTACCCTCGCAGGTGACTGGGATATCGAGAGAGACCCCTGAAGGAGATACCAATCCTCCATCATTCTATTCAGAGGTATGGTGTTGACTAAACCCTTAGACGAGAATTCTTGAAACAAACCTTGGCAAAACCAACTTAACTTAAGCTACTTACTTACTCCCCCTTCTCACGTGTTAGGCTTAGGTCAGGCACACTGGGGTAGGCTTAGTTAGAAGCACCAGTTGAGTATGTTAGCCTAATGTATATATGACTGTATATATGTTTTATTACTTTTAAACCATTGTATGGCTAAGAAACCATATCAATGCTTTTACAGTTCTATTTCGCAATTCTTATCTTACTGTACGTACTTTTTATAATAACAGTTATTGCAATTGTGGCAATACATTTCTCTTGTACGAGAAGAAAGACTGTTCAATAAATGTTAACCTTTATTGATAAACGCCCGTCTCTCTATTCTCTACATATTGTGAAAGTAAACTGCACTAGACTGACTGAGTGAAATCTATGTCTATTGTTTCACACGACCCTAGAGATCGACTCTTGATCTGAGGAGCAAAGTTGTCATGTTGCACGGTTGTTGGAAAACTGAATCCCTTCTTGTCTGTGCCAAGGAAGCTGATCACTTCCTATGCAGAGAAGAAAGTTTCCAGTGACCTCTGAGCTAGTTGGTAACACAACCCAATTAAGTTTAGCATAGTCAGTGGAGGCCTGGAATATAGCCAGTTCCACGTCGATACTACTGTTTATGTTATTCCAATGCGCAGGGCCTAGTGGGAAACTAGGAACTACACTACATGGCGCCCAACGTTTGGTAAGGCGATAAACTAACGTAAGACTTGTAGAGTAACTCAGTCGTGCATATTTCACACCCCTTTCTCCCGTAAATACTCCAATAGACGTCTGGAGTGGGTGAAAGGTTAAAATCCGCCCGACCTTAGTAGGAAAAGATTCCTATGTAAAGCTCTGGTTTATTCAACGTTGAAGGATACAGTGTTCCAAAATATTGTGCATCTAATCTTTGTCTCCTTGGAGACCTACTCTGCAAAAACTGCATTTTTAGAATGTCAGAAAATGAAGAAGCAGTTAGACTGGCTTCCATACTAATAGAGGAAGACACGAGTCTCCTACAGGCAGACCCGGATGCTATTATCATCCCGATCCAGTTAAGAAGATCTATAACCTTAAAACTTATAGAGAACGGACTGCCACCTCAAGGTGGTACAGTAATTTTCGTGATAGAGGCTCACGAGTATCGGCAGACAGAGGTATTCTATTCATGGATAAACTTTCCAGCGGTAAACGCTATAACACAAGAGTTTCACTATTACAAAATAGAGGAACCTCCGGATGAGTACGCCCCTTTCGAGGAGGTTGAAATTCCACTTAAATTTCAAGAGCACCTGCTCTGGTTTAATGGCGCCCTAAAACACAATGATCACATAACCAGGCTCGGTCCACTAGGTAGACCAGGAGCAACGTGGCCGGTTCTAGCCAGCTACACACCACATCCTGACATTGCAAGAATGTCAAGAGAAGAGCTGTTAGCACAGCTAAACACATTAATAAAAATACATAGGCAATTAGTCCAATATGTAATACGGACTGCAACAGTCCAGCCAGCTGTTAATTCACACCAGCTGACCCCTCATCAGGGGAACACAAATAAAATTACACCACAGAACATACAGTCATGTCTTGGTAAAACACCCGTAAAACGGGAACAAATTCCTTTCTGGTTAGCCCAGAAAATCACTCAAATAGAGGCAGTATTTCCTGATACTACCCCTATTGAGAAACACAGAATCTTGACCATCTGCCTTCCTATGGGAATCGCACCACACGTGGAGGACTGCGACACTTGGGGTACAGTCTTTGCTTCCATTTACACAAAAACACACGGTGTTCCGTCTATGGCGGTAATACCAGACGTGCTAAAACAGATTCAAAATGAATTCGGTCCAGAGCCCGCTTTAAATCTAGGTATGAAATTACTGAAAGACTTCAAGCAGGTCACGGCTATATTATTAGCCAACGTAAAGGGAGAAGCAGCATCTGTGGCGATCCGCCAGAAGTTGAAGGAAACAGATATAAAAGATCCTGTTGAGCTTGCAAAAATCATAGAAAAATGCTATGAAGAATTAGGTAGAGACAGCTTGGGTGGAAAACCAGTTAAGCCCCAACTGCTCGAAAATCCTGAAAAATTATTTATTAAAAATAATTTAAATACTCCTAAAAAGAGCTGGGATGGAAATAAACAATCCACTCCCAAGGAAAAAGTTTTCCAGTCCAGAGGAAGGTCTCCTCGACGGAGGGAGAGAACTCCGACTCGAGAACGCCAGTCTCCCCAACGGGAGCCCTCTGAGAAAAGATATAACCTTAGAAATAGGGATAATATAAAAAAACCTGACAGATATCAAAGTATTGATACACGTCCCTCTCGATCTTTTCCACAGAATTCGGAAAGAAGAGGACGGTCAGACCCAGGAGAGCACACCAAGTCCAAAGACAAGGAACCTGCTCAGAGTAAAAAATCTCAATTTCCTAAAAAGAAGGTAGCCAGTATTAGAGTAATCAACCATGCCGAGAATACTGAGGACACAGTTGAAAAACGGGGAGTGGGCATTGACAATGTTGGACAGTGCAGCAGAAATCAGTATAGCTCGCAAGATCTTGATGAGTCATCTGGAGACAGTGGACACGAATGAATACATTCAGGTTGAAACTGCCGACGCCAGACTTAGCGAGCCCCATAAAATATACGAAATAACATTGCGTATGGAGGGTGATAAGACTAGGAAAATTAAGGGTCTATTTTGGGATAAGCTCTCAAAAGGCTATGATATTCTGTTAGCTGAAAAAGATTGGCCCCAGAGTTTGTCAGGGAGTGCCCTCGTGGCGAAGAAGTAATTATGCCTGCCTTCTCGAATCACATACCGATTCATAAAAAATATACATATGCAAGGAAATGGGCAGTAGCCCATGCACCTGCATTGTATAAAAATCATGTAGGATGGGATGAGGACTCTCCGCCTCACAAAATCCAACTAAAAAGTGAACCAACTGCCCAACGGCAGTATCCCATAAAGCAAGAAGCTAAAAAACAGGTCAGGGAGATCTTAGATCAACTTGAATACCAGGGGGTGATTGAAACATGCACCTCTCAAATGAACAATCCTTTGTTTCCTGTCTCCAAGCCAGACAATTCATATCGTCTAGTTTTGGACTACAGACATCTTAATACATGTTGCAAAACTTTTGCAGTACAAAACTCGCATAGTGCAGCCCTAATGAATAACATAGTTAGGAAAAAATATAAAACGACATTAGACATTTCTAATGGTTTCTTTTGTCAAAACATTGCACCAGAAAGCAGATACTTGACCGCTTTCTCCGCATTTGGGTCGCAGAAAAAATTCTGTCGACTCCCACAGGGGTTCAAGAACAGCCCAGGACTATTCTCAGCTAGGGTAACAGAGTTACTACAAATCTATGATGATGAAGCATTGTCTTACGTAGATGATATTTATCTCACAGATGACGACTTGGATACTCACTTGAAGAGGGTGAACACCATTATACTTGGGTTCGCAGCAGAGGGTTACAAATTCAACTTTAAAAAGTCCCGAATTGCCCATCTGACAGTACTGTTTTTAGGGTACGAATTATCAAGTGAAGGGAAAAGCCTAGCGGACAACTTCTTAGAGAAGTGCGCTGTACTCCAAGCTCCAAAAACGCTGAAGAATTTACAATCAATACTAGGGGGCATATTACCAACAACTAGCGATAATTTTTGTCTCTAACTTGTTTAGAGACAAAAATTATCGCCGCACATCGGCGATTTTTATCGCAGATAAACCTTGCTATTAACAAGGTTTATCGCAAATGCGATAAAAAACGGCCGAAATGCATGAATATCGCTGAAAAGTCAGCGATATTCATGCATTATCGAGCAAATGCTCTTAGCCATGTTATCCACCTCCCATTGGATAACATGGCTAAGAACTGCTCAGGGCAGGTGTTAGCTTTTGGAGATATTCCCGCTTAGCGTGAATATCTCCAAAAGTTGGTAATAGGAGATAGCGATGTTAGCGACTGTTTTCAGTCTCTAACATCTTGGCACGCCCACTTTGCATCTCATTAGTGATAAATATCACTGACATGCAAAGTGGGGCCCAAGATGGTCGCTATCTCCTACTAGCTGTCGCTAACTGGTGTTAGCGACAGCTTGGTAATAGGGAGATAATTTTATCTCCGCTTTCTTGGCTTTTAAAGCCAAAAAAGCGGAGATAAACCCCCTTGATAATATGCCCCTAGGTTTTCTGAATTTCGGAAGAACTTACATCCTAAATTACGCAGAGAGGGTTAAACCTCTCTACGAACTAATAAAACCTGATTTTAAACAAATCAATTGGACTCAAAAACACACAGAAATTTTGAGATCACTGCAAACAGACATGTTAGCAAAAACAAAACTAGATACACGTGACAACACACGTGATCTTGTAATCCGAGTCATCCCAGGAAGATGCGGATTCACGTACCTAACCTCTAATGAGGGAGAAAAGGTACCAATAGCTTACAAATCACATTTGTACACAAAGGCTGAAATAAAATTCAGTTCAACGGAAAAAATTCTAACTGCGGTTCAGACTGCTGTAGCGAAAGAAAGGCCCCTAGCACAAGGTAAACGAATAATAATCATAACTCCTATACCGGCTTTAGAAGCGGTAACTAAAGCAAGCATTCCTAATGCTAAAGCTTTGCATCCGAGATGGATTCAGTGGGTTAATTCTCTTGCTGCAACAGACGTAGTTTACGAATTTGATCCTAACCTAAAAACACAGGAATTTTTACAATATGAATATGAATGTCCTCTGCCAATTGAAATCCTGCCTCTCGAAGAATACGGAAGTATTATATATACTGACGGATCAGCACAACCCGCAGTTGGGGGTAAGCAAGCTTACAGTGCTGCGTGCGCGATTGTTAAAGGTCGCTGGCACAAAGGAAAATTTAGACCATTGGTCACTAAAACACAATCTCTAGGAGATTGCTCGGCTCAACGAGCTGAATTAGTAGCATTTAAGATGGCGCTAGAAAATACTGATCGCGAATTCCCCACACTAATAGTGTGCGATTCTTTTTATTGCGTACAATCTTATAATGAATACTTGCAGAATTGGGTGGAAAATGGTTTCAAAGATGCAAAAGGTGGCACAATAAAGCATAAAATGCTTTGGGAACAGGTAGTTCTTTTACAAAAAGAACTACAAAAGACTCACGTGATACATACACTGAGTCATCAACGTGATGGCGTTCACGTTGCAGGGAATTCATTGGCTGATGAAGCCGCGAAGGCAGCTGTGCAAACGGCTTCCGTAGCCGCGATAACTCGGTCACAAACAAAAATAGACAGCGATGTTCTACAAGCTGTCAGTGCGTCAGTAAAAAATGATAAGAAAACACTCCCAAAAGGCTTTCCTAAAAAGTACTTGTACTTAACGGATACAAATAATGTTCCTTTTGCTCGAATCCCTGGAGTGGGGGATAGAGTAATTCCAAACAGGGAACACAGACTAGGACTGATCAAAGCGGCACACGAAGGGCTTGCTTCTGCACACGCTGGCGTTTCCGCAACATTATCACTATTAAAACAGAGATATTGGTGGCCTCGCTTGAGGATACAAACTAAAAAGTATGTATTAGAATGCGACATATGCCAAAGGATAAAAGTATCAACAGTGAAACGACCAGCGCAGACACCCCTTCTCATCTCGGATAAACCATTTGCATGCGTTTACCTGGACCACTGTGGTCCCCTACAAAGGGACGGTAACTATAGATATATCATGGTAGCAGTGGATTCCTGTACGAGGTTCATATGGATGTGGCCCCAGCGCTCGGCTGACGCTAGAACGGTTATAAAAGATTTGCGAGTCTTTATCGGCACATACGCAATTACCACGTTCCATTCTGACCAGGGCCCTGCTTTCAGCTCTCGAGCCTATAAGGAGGCCATGGCTAGCATGGGAATTGGGTTGCGGTATTCTTGTCCGTCACATCCCGAAGGGAATAGTGTGGTAGAAAGAAAAAACCGGGACATAAAGCAATCTATAACAGCGAAGGTATTAGGTTCAGGCGCTGGGTGGGTCAAACATTTAATAAGTGTCCAGACTAGTCTTAACAACATGCCAAGAAATTCTCTAAAAGGTTTCAGCCCATACGAACTATTGTTCGGAATTAGAATGAACGTTCAGGACCTCGATAGTCAGATGTCAGTGGTACAAGAAGAAACAAAGCACTTTGAAGTAAAGGATCGTTTGGCTGTTTTACAGGAACTGAATGAAACAAGAAAATCATTAAGCAACATAAAGTTAAAGCAACAGCCAAGTACCACTGACGAGGCACCACCCGCAACAGCCCCAGCAAGGCCTGTCTGGATTCCAAAGATTGGGGATCTAGTCAGAGAAAAGATCGCGGTGAAGAAGGAATTTGGGCCTTCTTACAGAAAAGCAGTACCTGTCTTAGCAGTCACCGGAACAAGATCAGTTGTGCTACCGCCCCTTGCTGGTAAAAAGGAGAACAGAATCGTGTCCATCGATCTGGTAAAACCACAAGCATGTGGCCTATAATCAACAGTAGGCCCAGTGGACTTCCAAGAAACAACAGAATACCCAAACTTGCAACAATCCAAGAGGTTCAAACTGAAAGACTCATCACATTCGATCAGCCTGCAGTGCACAATGAAGGACTATGCAATACAGCCATGGAACTCGTGCCTCTTGAAACACAGATTGAAACAGTTCGTCAAGAAACAACACCAGTCTACAATGATGTGGCATCAGAAAGTGCTACCGAAAGACAGATTGAAAGAACAATCCCATCAATTGACAGAACTGCCTCTGGTTATTTCATCAACTTCGACAACTTCTCTGAAGATTTTAACGACCCCGAAGTGATGCCAGAAACAAAAAAGTATTCTAAAGAAAATTCAACAGGACTCCTTCAACAAATCAAAGAATTATATCTGGATTCACCGTTGATTGAGCATTGGATTATCTCAGGGGTATTCATACTCCTACTGTGCCTAATTTTAGTTTTAATTTTAGGGAAGTTCATTACAATTGAATGGACACAGCAAGTCAGAACATCAACCTAGTCCTGAAACCACACAGATCATCCCACGTGAAGAAAAGAGAACTGTCAACAGTAAATGTCACAGCAATTCCAATACCTGGTGGGGTAGTATGGGAGAAAACAGACTATGAGATCTATGGTCCGGTCGAAATCCTGAAGTATCCTCATCAACTAAAGGTTTCCTTAAGTGACTTTGTGACACCAAGTACATTCTCTGATGATTGGGACTTTAACAGTATTAATGACATGATGTCTGATTTAGTAATGTCAGCTAGATTCACAGATCATGATTATTTACAAGGTTCATCTAGTTATGAGCAGTTATTCTGTTACACCCACTATGGGGATCATTACTTGCATAAATCTGCACAGCCTAGAAATGTTTTTATGTATAATCAATGGGAACATTGTTCTACACCACCAAAAAGCAGTTCTAAAGCATTTTTTGAGAAATTCAAATACTTTTCAGGTTTTAACACAAGTGATGCAGAAACGTTTTATTATAAACTGTTAGATAAAACAGGAATGAAAACAATGCTGACAAATTCTAAATTGATATATTCAGAAGCATTTTATGACAAAATGATGACATTTGGTTTTGATTATTGGAAAAATAATATTGAAACGAAAACAATTTGGGGTACAAAAGATTGGCAGGTGCAAGGCATAGAAGCACTATTTAGAACCTGCATGATACCAGAACAAATGTTATTTTTAAATGACACAATACACCAAACATCTTGTCTTGGCCTAGCTAAGAACAAAGACCTTAAAACACCGTCTATACCAAAGCCAATAGCTGAGAATGCAACTGCAGATAATGAGTTAGACGTGTCACACATTTTACATTTCAACAGAACACATCCTGATTGGAAAAAGTGGTTAATCTGGCCTACAGACACAAATAACTGTCAAGATAGGTTCCTGAATAAAACACAGGGTTTAAAAATGACCAGATTAGACTCAAGATACTCCCAGAGACAACATCCGGGAATAATAACGACATACAGTGTAGGGAAACTCTGCCTAGAATGGCTAACTACATCCACACTGGCTGAAATTAAGCAACACTTGTCTTTATTAAAAGATGGTGCTGATTTGCGCGATTTCATTCTTGGACCACGCAAACAGCGTCAAAAGCGTTTCATAGCGACCAGCATCTATGCGGCTTACAACGAGGCTTGGAAAGTAAAGCAAATTGAAACTGCTGAGATAATACGAGAAATTGATCGTATTAATTTGGAGAAATCACTTTCTGTGGTAGACAATGGGTTAATGACTCTGTCTTCCAGAATATATTCGTTGGACAATATTGTATCCTCTGCCTTTGATGTGATAGACAGAGATTTGCTAATGTTACAACATGGCCAGTCTCAACTACGCTCTATTATAGAACTAGGCTGGACGCTGCAAAATCTTCGTTCAGGCTATGTGCCTTGGCGTTTGATAAACACAACGTCATTATTTTCCAGTTTTAACCTTACTGATAAACAGATCAGTTTGGCACAGAAAGGAGCAGACTATACAATCCTGAGCATCGAGAAACTCGAGAGATTACCATTGACAATGTCAGAGAGCCCTGTCATTGAATGGATAATACACGGAATTATCACAATTCCGATAACAACTTTCCGATTTCATAAATGCCTTGAGTACATACCTGCTGGCCAATATGAACAATTGGGTAAGGGATATGTTAAATCCGAATGGAAATTACCATACACTCATTCTTGCTATAGTGACAGCGACAAAAATGTATTTCTTAGTGGTGAGAACTGTAAACATTCACTAAGCGGTATACTTTTGTGTCAGGGTATTAATTTACACGGAGCATGTGATGGAAATTCAAACAACCTCTCATGCCACCAGCTAGTCACACCTGCAACTCAGATAGAGCCCTTCTTTATGCAACTTTCAAACGGGAGTTACATTCTTAGAACGGATCACAGGTGCTGTGGCCTCGCGCCCGGACTAAGTTATCTAGTACAAGTAACGTCCATGGTCAAATGCTGTATGCAAGCATTGTTCCCGAGCGGGCCTCCAGACATAGTGACTCCCCTCTGGCCTCGTCTGAATCTCTATTCTATACGAATTGATACATTAAGCAAAATGAAATCTGTGCTTTTACAGACAACAGTGCCTATAACGTCATCTAAAGAGACGTATGATCTTCTAGTCGCAAGGACGGCTACTGAGGTTCATGACCTTTTATCAACAAATTGCCCCGTGCATTTCGTAGAAATGTTGAGCCAACTCCTTAACATGTCTAGTGCAACAAGCATCCCAGGCATATTTAAGACAGTCTTTACGGGACTGCTAACACCCTTCCAGGCAATTTTGGGAATCTTTCCTAATTTTGTGCACTCCATCTTTGGTGGTATTCCACTATTTTTTGGACTCATCGCAGGGATTCTATTTTTGACCCTCCTGCTACGTTATGGCAAGCCTCGGCTCAGACATAGCTCCCATGGGAATGGAAGAGACAATCCTAGCAATGCGCTACAGGGACAGGATAAGTAACGTTCTCGGATTGGCCAGGCTGAGAGATCTAAACATGACCTGGTTCCTTTCATTCAGACCGATATGGCAAAATTGCATTTTACCTGTGCTACGGTGTATGCTTTGCGGCGATGAATGCGTGTTGGACATCTGTCTTTCACTTCCATCAGCAGTACCAATGGACGTCGATACTTTGCTAAGTCCAATAACGGCTCACGCATTGTGTTGTCCCCAGCGGCTACCAATCCTGATGACGGCATTCGTGGAGACTCCTGTACTACAGCCAAGTGGTAACAGTGGAGCGAGTGACAAAAGCAACATCATCCAGGTACAACGTTCTGTGAGCATTGCTGGTCCTGCCTTCGATGACAGCAATCATTCTCACACCTGCCAAGTTAAAGCGCTATCTAATTTGGTTGAACTATCACCTGATTTTGTAGACCAATTCTTTGCGAGCCTGTCTGATACGATGTTCTCACCCATAGAGAAACAATAACTTTTGAGAAGCTTTCCGACACACAGCGTTCCCATGAACTCTGAATTCGGCCTTCAGTTTTGATCAACAAAAAACTGCCAGGAGCTTTGGAAAACTGATTTTTCTTTGAATTGGACAATTTTTCAAATATTGACCCTTTTCCTTTTTGGCACGAACAATTCTTTGCTTAACGTAAAAACTATTCTTAGAGAACAGAAGCTTCACACTTCTATTTCTAAACACATCTAGAGACATAACAACATTACACCAGCCTCTAGCACACATGTTATTACAATGCATTTTTATGTGATGATTTATCTCGCATTTCTTCTGTCAGAGATACTTCATGTGTAATTCTTTTTGCATAATCGTTCATTGATTTTATATGCAATGACCTTTTGAATGATTACTATGCTTTAAAAAACGTACAGTACCTAAATTCCATGTATTGCAAGTACGCCTATTTCGAATGCATTTATGTATTTTGGGGTGGGCTATGTTACACAATGTTACACATGCATCTAATTGCTTAGTTTTAGTAATTTTGATGGACATGAATACGTGGAGTGGGTGTTATGTGCTTATCTAGGTTCCTGATCGATACTGTGACCTTATGCCCCTATTCGGCTATAAATCCATTTATTCCCTATATTGGCATAACCGTTCAAGTGCGATTTTCTGTAAAGTCATCTCTGGCCTCACACGAACAGAGCCACATTCCAGCATGACTCTCTGCTACTTCCTTTGCGACCAATTAGTGCAATGACAGAGCAGCAGTCACTATCTGATATTCCTAGATAACACTCCGAGTTCTTCAACAAGATAAAAACTTAGCAAACCTTTAATTGACGTCTTATGTCCAGCAAACTTGCGTCAAACCCGGCACCTGTCAGGTATAAATATTACCAACGTTGCCTTAAGCAATGTGAGCTGTGAGCGAAGCTAGCTGCTGTTGAGCGAGCGAATCTGTCGCTGCAGCCTGCTATCCTGTGGTGGTGAAGCTACTGATTACCATTATCGCCGCTACAGCGCGAACTGTGGTTCAGTACGCTTGAGGAGCCGTGCAGCCGTCCTCTGCGAAGACATCCAGCCCAGCTGCCCGCGGACGCTGTCACCCCTCCTTCCTCGACGCGCTGAGAGAAGCCGCTGCCTTTCTCGTGCAGAGAAATCCAGTCCCGGCGCTTCCGGTTTACCCTCGCAGGTGACTGGGATATCGAGAGAGACCCCTGAAGGAGATACCAATCCTCCATCATTCTATTCAGAGGTATGGTGTTGACTAAACCCTTAGACGAGAATTCTTGAAACAAACCTTGGCAAAACCAACTTAACTTAAGCTACTTACTTACTCCCCCTTCTCACGTGTTAGGCTTAGGTCAGGCACACTGGGGTAGGCTTAGTTAGAAGCACCAGTTGAGTATGTTAGCCTAATGTATATATGACTGTATATATGTTTTATTACTTTTAAACCATTGTATGGCTAAGAAACCATATCAATGCTTTTACAGTTCTATTTCGCAATTCTTATCTTACTGTACGTACTTTTTATAATAACAGTTATTGCAATTGTGGCAATACATTTCTCTTGTACGAGAAGAAAGACTGTTCAATAAATGTTAACCTTTATTGATAAACGCCCGTCTCTCTATTCTCTACATATTGTGAAAGTAAACTGCACTAGACTGACTGAGTGAAATCTATGTCTATTGTTTCACACGACCCTAGAGATCGACTCTTGATCTGAGGAGCAAAGTTGTCATGTTGCACGGTTGTTGGAAAACTGAATCCCTTCTTGTCTGTGCCAAGGAAGCTGATCACTTCCTATGCAGAGAAGAAAGTTTCCAGTGACCTCTGAGCTAGTTGGTAACACAACCCAATTAAGTTTAGCATAGTCAGTGGAGGCCTGGAATATAGCCAGTTCCACGTCGATACTACTGTTTATGTTATTCCAATGCGCAGGGCCTAGTGGGAAACTAGGAACTACACTACAGTACAACAGATTTTAACATGAATAACAAGAACTTCTGAGCATTCTAGTACAATTTCGTTTCACCACATGGTATAAGTTGTCTATGGCTTACAGTTCCCCCTTGACACAATACTATAGTAACGAAGCAGATGTTATGTGCAACATTACATATACAGCTTGCTGAGGTCGTTTTTTTCGGTTGATTTAATTCTGAGAGGGGCGGGAGGCATCTCACTTGCAGTAAGCCGGACATATGCTGCTAATGTGATATTTTTTGTGTGTGTTTAGGTATTGCGCGTGTGAGTGTATGGGCTGTTACTACTGGACATACACCAGCAGTGCCCTCCCTCCAACTCTCCAATCCCAGGGACCATAATGAGCGGGCATGTGGGGAGGGTGGAGAGGTAACACTGCATGCCTACCGTGTCTCAAGGGGAACTGATGTTTGTGACCTCCCATTGTGAATAGCAACTCCAGGGGAGGTGGTGGCTGGAGTCCCCACAGCGCCCTCCAGTGACCTGTGAAACTCCTGAAGTATGGCTTCCCATTGCACTGCAATAGGTACTTTATGGAGGCCAAGGATGTTCTCCACACTGAGACATTTTCCCACAACTCTCGCCTATACTAGAAGCGATTGACTCCATGATGATACTGCAGGCGGTCTGGTTTTTTCCACTTTTTGGTTATCAGGCGTTTTGCAATTAACATGCCTAGATCGAGAAATCAGGAAGTGTATTTTAGCTTCTTGCCTCTAGGGTAGAGGTTCTGTATGCATTCCTCCTAAGTGTTCTCCAGCTAGACCGTCTCTGTGAGTTGTGCATTGTGATGGCAGAGTCGGTGGAGGCAGAATTGTTGTGCGTGTTATATAAAAACTTCAACTATATACTTGATGTGCAACTTGAAGCAGAAGCTGCTTAGGCAGCCTGTATCTGGTAAACGAATGGAATACGCGGAATATGTCTCCTATAGACTATGGTGGGCCCTCCGAGGCAGTGTCAGATAGCTGGAGCCCCGCTACCCACTTTACCACCCACTGAAGCTGTGATACCAAATAGTATTATTCCATGTTAGGAACTGCTAGGCCACACCCGTCGGACGAGAGGTATAGCTTCGCAAGAGCTACACGACATTGGGAGCCATTCCAGATGAATTCCCTCATCACGGTCTCAAATCTCCAGAAAAGGGCTGGTGCCACATAGACAGGGAGATTGGTAAAATGGTAAAACAGTTAGGCTAGTACCACCATTTTCAACAGTGCAATGCGGCCAGCAATCGACAATGGGAGTGTGCACCAGAAGGACATTTGTGAACGCAGTGCTGTGATTGCTCTACCCAGATTGTCCTCTAGTAGATCCTCCCGTTTATGGTAAATGCAGATCTCTAGGCACCGGAACGTGTTTGGCTGCCAGGGTATACACACATCATTATACCGGAGTGCAGGATATGTGTGTCCTTGACTAAAAGGGGAACAGGCAGGAATTGTTCAATCAATCAATCAATCAATCAATCAATCAGAGTACTTGTAGAGTGTGCTATTTACCCGTGAGGGTCCCAAGGTGCTGGAGGGAGGGGGAGGTGTGCTGCTACAGCTCGAAGAGCCAGGTCTTGAGGAGTCTTCTGAAGGTGAGTAGGTCTTGGGTCTGCCGTATGTGGGTAGGGAGGATGTTCCAGGTCTTGGCGGCGAGGTAGGAGAAGGATCTGCCGCCGGAGGGGAGGTCGTTCGTTGGATGCGGGGGACAGCGGCGAGGGCGAGGCTGGCGGAGCGGAGCTTGCGGGTGGGGGTGTGGAAGCTGAGTCTTCTGTTCAGGTAGGCTGATCCGGTGAGGAGCTTGAAGGTGATCCTCTTGTCGACGGGGAGCCAGTGTAGTTTTCTCAGGTGAGGGGTGATGTGGCTGCGGCGGGGGATGTTGAAGATCAGTCGGGCAGAGGCATTTTGGATGTGTTGTAGTCCTCGTAGGTGTTTGGCTGGGATTCCTGCGTAGAGTCCTTTTCCGTAGTCCAGTCTGCTGCTGACGAGGGCCTGTGTCACCGTTCTTCTTGTTTCGGTTGGGATCCACTTGTAGATCCTGGGGTGCATGCGGAGTGTGTTGTAGCAGAAGGAGGAGACGGCGTTGACCTGCTTAGACATGAAGAGGGAGGAGTCGAGGATGATGCCTAGATTGCGTGCCTGGTCAGTGGGTGTTGGTGCTGTTCCCAGTGTGGTCGGCCACCAGGAGTCGTCCCAGGCTGAGGGGGTGGATCCAAGGATGAGGACCTCCGTCTTGTCTGAGTTCAGTTTCAGACGGCTGCTCCTCATCCAGTCAGCGACGGCCTTCATTCCTTCATGGAGGTTGGTTTTGGCAGTGTGTGGGTCCTTGGTGAGGGAGAGGATGAGCTGGGTGTCGTCGGCGTAGGAGATGATGTTGAGGTCGTGATGGCGGGCCACTAGTGCGAGGGGGGCCATATAGACCTTGAACAGCATCGGGCTGAGGGATGAGCCTGGGGGACGCTGCAGATGATGTCTGTGGTTTCAGATCGGAAGGGTGGGAGGTGGACACTCCGGGATCTGCCTGTGAGGAAGGACGTGGACCAGTCAAGGGCCTTCTCTTGGTTTCCGGCTTCTAGGAGGTGTGTCTTTAGAATGCGATGGCAGACCGTGTCGAAGGCGGCTGACAGGTCCTGGAGGATGAGGGCTGATGTTTCGCCGTTGTCTAGTTGGTGCCTGATGTCGTCTGTGGTGGCGATGAGGGCTGTCTCAGTGCTGTGGTTTCGTCTGAATCCTGACTGGGACGGGTCCAAGATGTTGTTGTCTTCCAGGTGGCTGGTCAGTTGCATGTTGACGATTTTCTTGATCACTTTAGCCGGGGATGGGAGCAGGGAGATGGGCCGGAAGTTCTTGAGTTCCTTGGGGTCTGCTTTGGGCTTCCTAAGGAGGGCGTTGATTTTGGCGTGCTTCCAGCTTTCCGGAAATGTCACTGTTTCGATGGAGATGTTGATGACCTTCCATCATTGGGGTGCGATGGCTGCGTCTGCTTTGTTGAATGCGTGGTGTGGGCACGGGTCAAACGGAGATCCTGAGTGGATGGAGTTCATGACCTTGCATGTCTTGTCGTCATTGAGTTTGGACCAGGAGGTCAGGCGGTTGACGCTGGTGGTGTTCAGAGGGGAGGTGGAGTCTGGCGTAGTCGGGGGCGGTCGTGGTGTTGAAGCTGTTGTGGATGTCAGCGATCTTGCGGTGGAAGAAGATGGCCAGTGAGTCACACAGTTCTTGTGAGGGCGGGATGTCGTTGGCGTTGGCGCTGGGGTTGGAGTGTTCCTTTACGATGCTGAAGAGCTCTTTGCTGTCGTGTGCGTTGTTATCCAAGCGGTATTTGAAGGAGGATCTCTTGGCTAATCTGATGAAGTGGGGATGTCTGCGGGTAGCGATGTGGGCTGCGTTGTTGTCTGGTGTGTGTTCATGGAGCCATGTCTTCTCCAGTTTTCGGCACGTGCGTTTGGAAGCCTGGAACTCGTTGGTGAACCATGTGGCTCTCTTGCTGGTGTGGCTGTTGGAGGGTTTCTTGAGCGGGGCGAGGGTGTTGGTGCAGTTGTCGATCCACTGTCTGAGGTTGAAGGCTGCGGCGCCAGAGTTGGTGGGGTCAGTGGGTGGGTTCTTGGCGAGGGAGGTGAGTAGCTGGTCTTTGCTCCAGCAGCGGCGAGGCAGCTGTTGGGTGCAAAGGTGCGTGGTTGGTTTCTTGAAGGTGAAGTGGATGCAGCGGTGGTCGGTCCAGTGGAGTTCGGTGGTGTGATTGAAGGTGACGTGGGAGCCTGTGGAGAAGATGGGGGTCAAGAATGTGGCCAGCGGTGTGGGTGGGTGTGGTGACGAGTTATCTGAGGCCGAGGTTGGCGAAGTTGTCAATCAGGGTGGCGGAGTTGGCATCGTAGTTGTTCTCGAGGTGGAAGTTCAGGTCCCCGAGGAGGATGTAGTCCATGGAGGCGAGTGCCTGGGTGCTGGCGAGGTCGGCGATGGAGTCGCTGAACTGAGCCCGAGGTCCGGGGGGTCTGTAGCTGAGTGTTCCTCTGAGGGTGGTGTTGGGGTCGGTGTGTATCCGGAAGTGCAAGTGTTCGGCGGTGTTGAGGGTGTCTTCTGCGTGGATGGTGACTTGTGGATGATGGCAATTCCTCCTCCGATTCCGTTGGCGCGATCCCTGCGGGTGATCTTGTAGCTGTCCAGGATGGCTATGGCGATGTAGGGCGCCGAGGAGTCGTTCCACCAGGTCTCGGTCAGGAAGGCCACGTCTAGGGGCAGAGGTGTTGAGCAGATCTCAGAGCTCGACGGCAGGACGGAGCGGGTGTTGAGGAGTATGCAGCGGAGGTGGTTGGTTCCGGTCCTTGGAGGTTTGGTGGTTCTGTCGCAGGTCGCAGGTTCTGTCGCAGGTGAAGCTGCAGTTGTAGCAGGCGAAGGGTCCATGGGTCTGTTTCGTTGTAGTGGAGTCTGGTGTCATGGCGTTCGTAGGGACCAGGGGTTCTGGTGCTGGGTGCGGTCCAGGCGCGGACTGGTGTAGACGGGCTTGCCTTAAGCGTCTTTGGCATGCCAGCGGCACTCCCTCTACGCGCAAACGCTGCGCGGCCGCTTCTCACCTGCATATGAGGAGGCTTGGGAGGGCGAAGCAGCTGGGAGGCGGGAGCGGGGAGGCCAATGGGTGTGCTGGGGGCGAGGCCACAAGGAGCAGGCCCTCTCAGATGAATAGGTAACTAAAATAGCAACTAGGGAAATGTAACTTGTTCAACCATAATGGAGCAGATATGTAGCAGGGATCCACCCAAACTAATGTGCCAACATGTGACATCAAACTTACTATCCCATTCGTGTTAGAGTGGGTTCACATGTTGTGCGACGGTTGGGGGGGTGAGGGTTGCTATGCCCCTGTACCCATTTAATCATAGAAACTATTCGCCTGAGTGGGCAATTGTGGTCTCACATGTCATTTCCACATATATGTGAGTCTGGAACTACGTCCCTCCCTGTGCATACTTTGCATCTCTTGTTGGCCACGTCAGGGAACAGAAGAGTGGGTGGAAAGAGGGCCCCCAGCTCGATCCCGCATCCTCAGGCACTGCAAAACAAATAAACCCATGTTAGTTGTGACCTGAGGACCATTTCTAGGGGTTTTGTCTACAGAATTAGATGATGTGGTCTGCACTTTGTGGTGTCACCTCTGGTGGTGTTGGTGTGTCAGATTCTGAAGTTTGCCCTACTATGGAGTCTCCTTCACTGGTGGATTTCTCCCTATTATTAGCTGGGTCTGATACTTACTGTTCAGATTGTAGCATTGCCGCTGTCTGTATTGCATTTCTTCTCTCTGTGATCATTTGCTCTAGATTAGGTACTGCTCTCAGTTTTTCAGCCCTGCTGGTGCATCTCCGCCTGCCTTGGTTGCGGCAACGTGCGGCCCAAGAACCTCTCTACAACCCAGCAGGACATGACTCCACAGCCGCATGTCCTGCTGTTCCATCCAGTCCCACACGTCTGCTGGATCATTGAAGAATCCAGTGTTTCCATTATACACCACATATAAGCGTGCAGGGAAGAGCAGCGAATACCGTATGTTCAGCTCACGGAGTCACAGTTTAACTGCCAAGAAGGAATGTCTTTGTTTCTGAACTGTTACAGTGTAATCCGGGAACATCATCAGTACAGTGCCGTTCACTTTGGGCTCTTGCTTTCGGCGTGCCTCATGCAGGATGCTGTCTTGATCCCTGTAGTTGAGTAGGCGGAACAGGAATGGTCTGGGGGCAGCCCCAGATGCCAGTTTCCTTGCTGGCACCCGTTGCGCCCTTTCGACCACAAATTGTGCAGACAGGACCGTTTGGGGAATCCATTCATGCAGCCAGCCCCCTATATACTTCACAGCATCCTGGTCTTTGGTCCCTTCAGGCAGACCCATGTTCTGCCTTCTTCATCCTCCACTCTGTCTTCCATTACGGCTATGCGACCAAAGAGCGCCTGCAGCATATTGGTATTTTCCTGGGCGACAGGTTGTAGTTCTTCCAGTTGTAGTTCAGTTATGCGCTGTTTGTCAGCCAACTTGCGCTGATCAGCCCACAGTTGGTTGAAGTCTATAGTGATTTTGTCTATTTTGCTTTCGAGCAACGCCCTCGTGTTTTCTAGAGACGCACTCATTTTCTCAACTGCATTTAGTACGCTATCTAATTTGTCGTTCAGAGTCATATCTGTTTGTGTTGGTTTAAGCTGTGAGTCACGTTCCGGTAGTTTTCATGACGTCTGGGAGGGCTCTGCCGGGGTGAGTGGAAGGTTAGAACAGAGACACTCCATGACTAGTTGTTGTGCCGTGGGCATTTGACGAGCTGCGGAGGCCACCCAGCAAATTTGGTGGCTTTGTCTTGTGCTCCAGACTCCCATGGCGCCAGAGCAGTAGAACAACCTTCTCGTCCCCTCCACCTCCATCTCAGTGTGCCTGCCCAGTGGACCCACCAGGGGCAGGTGAGTGTACCTATCCACCCTGGGTCTTCCTGTTACAGGTATCGTATAGTGTTTCTCACATGCGACCCAACTGTCCAAAAAGCAGCAGAGTACCTATGACGTGTCTCTCCCCCCCCCCACACAGTGCTTTAAATGAAAAAAATAAGTGTAGGTACTCATCAATTTAAGCAGTGAATGGAGGAGGGGCAATTGTGGGCGGGGCTAGAGGCGGAGCTTGGAGGCAGGCATTTAATGGGAGCCACATTTTCTCAGTGCCAATTGTGCTTGATAATACAGAAATATTTCTGCTATCTGCAGAGTATTTGGTTTTTCCTCCCATGTGCAAAAGGTTACATTTATTATTGTGGGAATGTCATACCAATGCAGATTGTCTCTGAGCCTATGCACATATGAAACATAAAAGTAATTTGCCCAGAATCGCAGGATGTTGAGCTGAAGCTGGGACTCAACCCTATTTCCATAGTTCCTTATTAGGCAGCTCTGACCCTAACATTACATCCTCACAATTTTCCAATCTAGGAAAGATGCCTCACAGACAGTCTATGCAAACCTAATCCCCCACCAAGGCCTGAAAGACACTGGAGCGAAGGTGCTAACAACAGGCACACAGCAAGGCCAATTCACTAACTCTCCCCCTTTCCCAGCGAACTATAGCTTCAGGGCCCTGCCTGGACAAGCAGGGAAGAAAAGCCAAGAGACCCTTAGGCACCATCCCATCGCCCAATGTCTGCCTTCCCAAACTGATTCTGGGTAGTGTGTGAAATCTCCCCCACCCCTCCTCGCAGACTTGAGCTGAGAGGTACATCGATTTTGGGTGTCAAGCTGTAATTAGATTTGTGGGGTAGGGGATAGGCTCAGAGTCTCACACCTACAGTGTGATTGACTGGGCAGGGTCTGATTGGACCCTTCACTTTTATTCATGGAGGGACGCAGGGCATCCACAACCCTAAACAAGACCTTAATTGATGCAAATGAGCCCCTCCCTCCATTCTGCCTTCTCTTTTTCAACAGCAGCTGAGCAGAGCACTTTCTGCGCAGCAGCACAGCCCCCAATGCCATCAAGTCTGCCCTACCTGACTTTCCCCTAAGAGTACCGGTACTGTCCTTGGCAAAGGAAAAGTGCCAGTACTCAAAGGGAGAAAAATAAAAAGGGCTGGTACTCCGTACCGATGAGTACCGGCCCATTTAAAGCACTGCCCCCACACCAGTAACAGGACTTTACTATAAGTCAATAACAGACTTCAGGTGGGAACAGTCGCCTTTCCTATGCCACGGAATGTGTATTCAGTGCCAACAGGGCTAGCTCCGACCATTCCCTTCTCTGAGGTATAGGCCTCTCAGGTTCACTGCGCTAGGCCCCAGTGAGAGAGACTCCAAATTACTGGACGGGGAATGACAATTACAGGAATGTTGACAAAGCAGAGCCCCTACAACGTGCGTGCAGAGAGCAATGCGTGCAGAGGGTAAAGAGGCCACTGCCAGAGCCAGCACTGTGTTTTTTACATAAACAGGGGTACCCCCACAGTGCCTGCGAACTCACCATGTGTATTTGGCACCCACTTGCAGCTCCTTTAACCAGTGCGCTTGATGTTTAACCTGGGCCCTATAGACTAATCAGCTGTCCTTGTTCTGTACCACTTATTATCTGCAAGGAAGGAAGTGCCACCCCACCCGTAATGACTCTGCTCATCCTGGGCCCGAACTGACCCTGGGCCCATGTAGTTCCCTCCACGCAACAAGGAAGTCCAACAAATAGGCAGTTAGTGTGTTCCATGCCACCCCTCACAGCTCTTCCCAAATAGTGGATGAACATTGCCCCTGCGGCCCGTGCCCAATCTAGCTCCCAGGCTTCCACGCCAGTCAAAGTCTAAGCAAGAGGTGGGGGAAGGAGGAGGGGAGCAGAGGCCCAGAAGCCCAAGGTGATGCACAGCTATTGGTCCACTTCCCCGACACCTGGCCTAGGTCTGAGACGTTCCCCATGGAGAACCGCAGCCTTAAGGCCCGGCGGCGCAGGGTACGCCTAAATCCCTGGGATTCACTTGCCTTGTCAAATACAGAGACACAGACTCTTCATCTGGCGTAGAAGATGGTATTTATTAGCTGCAGCTAGTACAGTGGTCTGAGAAGTCGTCAGTACAACGAGGTTCAAAAGAGACTGCCACTTAACTCCGTGGAGCACAGGTTTATATACGATGCAATACAATGCAAAAATGCAATCACACAAGAGCATGAGCTATAGGCAAACGTTATAGACAATGTTTTAAGACTAAGGCAACTCAAATTCCTGGTTCCGTTTGTCACTCGACCCCTTAAGTAAATTACAAATGAATCCACACAATTCAATTTACAAGCAAGGAAAACACAGCTGATTGTCATAGAAGGACAGCCGTGAAACAGAAGAATTCATGAGACATGTAGCGAAGGACAGCAGATAAGATAACTTAAAGGAAACAATGGTGTGAACCAACACGTAGTCCGGACGGGGATTAATCAGCTCAGACAGGAATTAGTGTACTCGGCCAGACCCTGACACTCGTTAGTAAACATATGCAGAGAAGCCACCTGACATGCAAAGGCAGAAACGACAAAAACATTGCGTTTGCCGAGTTGCCCGAGTGAGGGCAACATAAAATGGCGGCGTTCACAAAATGGAGGCTGAGCACGAACAAATTCGTAATTTTCAGAACCTCAGCCCTCCTTTTGCCATTACTCAGGCAAAAACAAACCAACTCATGCTAATCTGAGTCGGAATCAACACTGATGTTCATAAAATCTTCAAGCTGTTGCTGCACCATCATTCTAATATTCTCTGTCTTCTGAGTAGCAGATTGTGGAACACATAAAGTAGCCAACAGGCCACAAACTGCAGGACCACATTGAACGCATAAGCAACAGGAGAATATGATGGCCAAGATTGCTCCAAGGAACGTTAAGATCTTCCATCCCCAAGCTGACAATATTCCCCAAAACCATCCCATAAAAGACCAATCTCCTTCGTCTTGATGAATCGACTCGGAGACTGTGTGCAATGTGGAAATGGCTTGGTATACTGCTGGAGCATCATCTGGAATATAAATGCAGCAAATAGATCCGATCAATCTACAGACACCTTCTTGGTCTGCTAAGATCACATCTAACGCAATTCGATTTTGGAATGTCATGAGACGGTCAGCCTGAAGCTCTGCTGTAATGTTACCTATCGCACCTGAAGTAACATTAATAGTGGTCTCAACCACTCGAACCAGTTGCCTGATATGTCTGCTGTTAATCATCGGGCCCCAAAAGGGAAGGAATCCTTTAAGGAAATCTCCTCCCTCTTGTTCTGCCGTGTCTTTGGCATCAATTACACCTCTGCTATGTCTAGCAGCTATGTGATGGTCTGACGGAGCCGTATATGTAGGGGGAAGGATGAAAGCTATGTAACAAGTTCCAGAAAAGTTGGAAGGGAGCCAAGTATAAGCTCGGTCATTGCAAACAAAATATGTTCCTTGAGACAGGACCAACGGAGGAAAATCAGGGGACGAAAAAATGTATGTGTATAAACATTTCTGCTGGATGTCAGCTTTCTGGCTATTGACTTGGAGACAAAAATTACCTTGATGAGGTACAGTCCATACTGGGGAAGACTCACCCTTCTTAGTTTTGTCACCAAGAATAGAGACATAGTGGGTAACATTCCATCTGTCGTAAGCTCTCTTCTCATCTAATGGAATCTTATTCTTCTCTATAATCTTAGCCATTACCACTATACCTTTAATCAAAGAGCTGTGACTGAAATCTAGTTCATTCCCAGAAGTTCTTACAGGGCTTCTAAGTCTGTTGTGGTATGCGGCTGAAAACATTGTCAGATAAGCCCAAGCTGAACCTTCGTATGAGAAGGGAAGAACCAGATATGGCATTCCATTTGGGTAAATTGTGTGGCATAAGTCCGCAAACCCAACAGTCAGTCATATTAACAGTCAACTGATGTTGGTGTAACAACTGAATGAACGTATTATTCACATATTCGGCTCTCCTTATCTGCTCATGAGGGGGTAGAGTATGCATTTTGTGTGAAAAGACAGAAAGACGAGAAGGCAAAGAAGTTGTAGAATTAGCAACAAATCTTGATTGCAAAACATGTACGATCCAACCTGTGCAGGCTAATAAAATACACAAAAACATAAAAAACACACAAAGTTACGCCAAATCGACTACGCAATGATTTACAATACTTTGATCTCATTTCCTGCTTCCTATTTTCCCTACCTATGGTTGTTGCGCCATCCATCTTTATCTAAAAAAAAATGTCGCTCACGGCAATCTTCATTAATCACTCAGCTACTCACTTCTGTATATCTTGATGCACTAGCCACTTACTAAAAGAAAATAAATCAGGTTACAGTCTGAGTCTTCTACCGTGACCCTGCGACGGAGACAGATGGCACATCTAATACTAATATTATACCAAAAAGGAAGCAAAAAGGGACCCAAAAGAAATGTCTTTAACTGAGAAAAAGTGTTCAAAAAAGTTCAGTTCTCTTTATTAGCTCTTGGTCTTAAGTTGTAACGTGTTTTGCTCGGCACGGTCTGATCCTGGAATAAAGCTTCTGGATTGGTAGTGTCTATTCGACGATGCACAGGCACAGCGGCTTGAAGAATATCATCATCTGCTTTTTCAGACTGAGTCCCATAAATTTGAGCATCACTGAAAGGAACGAAGCAAGGAACTGCTGCAGTGTCCGATTCTCTTACACCACTATGAATCCACTGGTCAAAGGGTAACGGCAGTGGCACCTTTTTACAGTGCACGCCATGAATCCAGTTACGCTTGCCAACCACTTTCACGGCCGTGCGAGTAACAAGCAAAACTTGCGTAGGCGCAGACCAGCGAGGCTCCAGATTCTTAGTCCGTTGAAAGTTCTTCACACAGACCCAGTTGCCGGGCAGGATGGTGTGACCTGGGTCTGTGGAGGCCTCCGGCAAAACACTTTGTACCTGTTGGCGAATACCACTTAATTCAGTAGTCAAATCATGCAAATAGTCAATTAACAAAGGATATGGTATGTCTGAATATCTTTTGGGGCGGGGGACGCCCCAAACATTAGCTGGACGTCCAAATACCACTTCATATGGCTAAGTCCCATACGAGAGTGCACAGTAGTTCTGGTTGACAAAAGAGCTAGGGGCAAAGCATCAGGCCAAGCAAGACCCGTACTGGCTTGAATCTTGGCCAGCTTGAGTGTATCATTGTAACATTCAACCAAACCTGTTGACTGTAGATGGTTTGCCGCATGGAATGTTTGTCTAATACCACGACCAGAACATACTTTCTGCATAATCTGTCCCACAATTTCACTCCCATTGTCACTCCAGACAATGCGCAGCAAACCGAATCTGGGGAAGAACTCCTTAATCAATACTTTAGCAGTTGACAGAGCAGTGTTATCTTTCAAGGGGTAGGACTCTATCCAGCGGGCAAAGGCACATACCACCACCAGAACATACTTGAGGTTGTTGCAGCGATCCATATGAATGTAATCTGCAACACTTCAAAAGGGTATGACGGGGAGCAAAATGGCCTGTTGGAGTACCCTTTCCTGGGTTATGAATTAGACAAACATACAATGCTTAACCACATTTTCTGCACATTTCGGAATTCCTTCATTCTGCCATACCGGAGCCAAGAGCTTACATATGCCTTTTGTACTAATGTGAGCTGGACCATGAGCCATAGTCACGACCAGTAACACATAAGCGTCCGGTAACAACCATCGCTGATGTTCCGACAACTCTGTCCAACAACCCATTGAATCTAACATTCCCGTACTTTCCTTCCACGTACTCAATTCCTTCTCAGTAGCCTCTCCCTGAATCATTTTCACACTCTCAACCGCTTCTTCACACATTCCAATTTCCCTAACCCTATTTGCACACATACATTCGGCTAGTGGTGTTTCTGGCTGTTGTTTTCGCTACCTCGTCTGCAAATGCATTTCCACGACCCACATCATCTGTAACTTTCTTATGTGCGCTGCACTTTAAGATTGCTATTTGTCTAGGTAAGGTAAGTGACTCAAGAAGATCAGTCACTAACTGACCATGCTGAATCTTCGTCCCGTGGGAGGTAAAGAATCCTCTTTCCCTCCACAACTTACCAAAACTATGTGCAACACCAAAGGCGTACTGACTCTCTGTGTACACATTCACTCTCTTTCCCTTCGACAACACACACGCTCTAGTCAAGGCTATCAATTCAGATGCTTGGGCTGAATTATGTCCAATACGTGCCGTTTCAACATTTGTGCATAAGGTGGTGACAGCATAGGCAGAAGTAGTTTCTCCATTTGGAAGCTTAAAACAAGAACCGTCCACCCAAAGGATCCCGTCCGGGTCCTTGAGCGGAGTGTCCTTTAGATCAATCCTACCCTTCGTTTCTTCTTCTGTTCTGAGAAAACAATCATGCTTTTCCTGGTCATCTTTCTCATCTGGGAGCGGCAACAATGTAGCTGGATTTAACGTGTTACATCTTTTGATATGTACATGGCTCGCTAAAAGTGTCAGCTCGTAACCAAACAAACGAGCACTTGTGAGATGCTGCGTCTTGGTTCTGTTCAGCAAGGTATCCACTGCATGTGGAACCCATAACAATGAGTGTGTCATCCAACACTAATCCGGCAGACCTTCTAATGGAGATTGCGGCAGCTGCCGTAGCTCTGAGACAACTAGGCAAAGCTTTAGCTACTGGGTCTAATGTAGCGGAGAAATAGGCACATGGCCTTTGCTTATCTCCGAATTGCTGGGTCAAAACTGACAACGCGCAGCCTTCTCTCTCGTGAACGTACAATGTAAAGGACTTACAATAATCTGGGGTACCCAACACCAGAGCAGAAAACAGGGCAGTACGTAGATCAACAAAACTTTTCTGACATTCATCCGTCCAAAGGAGCGGATGGGGCGTATCATTCAACGTTAGTGCCAACAATGGTTTCGCCAAAAGTGAAAAATTGGGAATCCATTGTCTACAGTAGGAAGTGATACCCAAAAAGGCACGCACTTCTCTCTGTGTGGTAGGTACAGACATCTGTGAAATAGCATGAATACGTTCTGGGGTCAATCGCCTTCCCTCCTTCGACAAGAGATGACCTAAATAGGTCACTTCTTGGCGGTCATATTCCAGCTTAGAGGGTGACACCTTATGATTTAAAGCAGACAAATGATGCAACAACTCAATGGTCACACACTTGCACACATCTTCTGTATCAGCAGCCACCAGTAAATCATCCACATACTGAATAAGCGTAGCACCTGGAGGCAAAGGAAAAGCATCAAGTTGAGATTTAAGAGCTTTACTATAAATAGAGGGACTTTCACAATAGCCTTGAGGACCTCTCTTAAAGCGGAAACTTCGCCCACCCAAAGAGAAACCAAAGATGTCCCTACTTTCTTCAGCAATAGGAATGCTAAAGAAAGCATTTTTCAGATCAATCACAGAAAACCAAACTGCCGAAGCAGGAATCATTGTCAACAAAGCTGTAATGTCCGGAACAGGGAACTGTGGCACCACTATTGTATTGACTTCTCTCAAGTCAATAACAAATCGGTAGACAGGAGGCTGCGAAGGATCCGTTCTTTTAAGGATCGGAAGAACAGGACTGTTGCAAACATTGCTTCTCGTTTCTTCGACCACACCTTTCTCAATAAAATCATCAACAATGGCCAATAGTGCTCTTTCTCCATCACTAGAAATACGATATTGGGGAATGAGTGGCATTCTAACATTATCTTTAACTGTGACAACGTACGGTGGGATCGCAAGACGACCCACGTCATTTGGGCCTGTGGCCCAAAGACTTTCTGGGAGAGAAAGCAACTCGGGTGGAAACTGATCTCGGGACAAACACATAGAAGACATCAATTTCTTTCCCAACGTAAGATGCATACCAGAAGGGGAACAATACAATGTTGCATGCAGTCTTTTCAACAAATCCAGACCTAGCAAATTCTCACCACAACCAGTTGTCAGGATAAGTGAAGCTTCCAAATCATAAGGACCAATCGAGGAAGGCAAGGGGCAAGAAACCGGATTACGGACTGGGGCGCCAGAAAATGCCACAGGGTTATTTATTAAGCCAGACAAAGGTGCCCCAGGGAGTTTAGAATGAATTATAGAACTTCTCATGGCACCAGTATCCAAAAGAAACGGTTCTGAAACACCCATAGTATTGACAGTGACATACGGCCCATTTTGATCTACTGGAATCGACACAACTCCCTTACTTTGTCCATGGCTGTCCTATTCAATCTGAAAATCGTCAGCCCTATCTTCAACATGATAATCATCATTGTAATATTGTGTGGACGGAACTGCCTGTTGGTCAAAGTAATTCGAAGTAGATGAAGGAAAAGAACGCTGCTCCTGAGAGGCCGCACCTCGTCCTCTACCTATGGATCCTGTCTGAAAATTACCACGACCTCGGGGAACAGACATCCCATTATTACGCTGTAATAAAACCGGGCAACTATTCTTGAAATGTCCTTCTTCCCTACAATATGCACATTGGTTAGGACCTAACGAAGGTCACGGCGTATAATACTCGGGCTTCTGCAACAATCTCTGAAACTGTGGAGGCTGCTGAAACTGGGAAGATTTTTGATGCTGATTTGAGTGAGGCGGATACGCCTGCTGTAAAAGAACCTTTGTTGTTAAATCTCTGTTTTTCTTCTTTTGTTTCTCCTTCTTCTTATCTCTATTCTCATAATACTGTGCAGTAGCCAATATTTTAGCAGGGGAAGAGACAGCCCATGCGCTTTCAGAACTCTTTAATTAATTAGAGAACTCGGGAAGCAAATTGTATACAAACTTGTCCACAAACAACCGCTGACCCCCCTCTACACTCAAATCCTGACCACTGTGGTCAATAAACGTCTCTTCAAAGCGAGTGAAGAAATCCAAGACACTTTCATCTTACTTTTGCTTGCATGTGGCCAGCTTATCCCAATTTACTCGCACCGCAGGCATCATTTTCTTCATTAATTCAATTATTCTACCTGGAAGAGCCGTCATCAAATCCTCGGGTTTCGCACCACCCACCTGATTCGCATCCGCAGCTCTAATAGCAGCCCAATCACCACCTAAGTCAGCCACATGATTTTCCTTACGAATCCGTGCCCAGATGCCTTGCGGAAAAACATTTCCAAATAGCATATCAATGTCGGCCAAATTCATAATACAGGTGTCAACTGTTTGGGACAACTCTTTGTAATATCCAGCAGGATTTTTACGACGAGGGTCTGGAAGAGTGTTCCTAAGCGCCAATACTTCAGGCCTTTTCCAGGATTCGTGGACCCATATGTAGGAAGGTGTATATCTGACTATGGTTACCCCCAAACTTTTTGCCTGGTGTTTAGCTGGTTTTTGACTTAGTTGGCCTGGGATCCTGCTATTCAGGGCCCCAGGCTGATTGCTCTCTCCTTAAAATGGACTCCATGTACCTTAGGTGCATAACACAATTGGAATTGGTTCACCTTATAGGCCCCTGTAACAGTGTACCATAGGTACCCAGGGCATAGGTGTAGCCAAGGCCTACCAGGGGCTGCAGCATGTATTGTGCCACCCCTGGCCTGGCCTCCATATTTGACACAACTGGCTGATCACTCAGCTGGGGTAAGTTGGTGTAATCACCTCTTACTTAGGTACAGTATGCCTGTGCCTAACCCTGAACTGGACACATATGTTCCTATCAGCCACTCCTATGGAAGGCCTCATCAATCCTGGAGGCAGAGTGCTTGGAAATATGTGAGATGGTGCTCTAGCATGAGCTGAGCCTGTCTGCAGCTGTCGGGAACCACTCCCTAAGCTGTTCCGGGATATTGCCATACCATATACTCTTAAGTGCATTATAATCCTCGCGGTTAAATGCTATCTTTGGTTTGGCTTTATCAAAACATGTCGAGTAAGGTGTCATACGAATTGGAATACTATCCCCTCGCCAGTTCTGGCGACGGGGATAGCATTCCACCCTTCTAGAGGGACACGACATGTGTGTAGCCTTAACCCCGGTTAAAGTTAAACAGAGCCTCAGCATCACAAAATGGATGCTGCCACCACAGACACGAGTCTGGCCTCCTGCTGCTGACCGAAACTCGGCAGATGGTGGCCTGGACAAAGGGTTTCCTGCCTTGGGAGGTGCGAGCACCACCCCAGACAGGGTTTTGTGTATTGGGTAGGACAGGGCTGAATAGATTGAGACATGCCTGGGGCACACAAGGTGTCCCTGTGCATAAGCCAGCCCAAACCGGTTCTGGGGCTTTCCAGCCCCAGTCCTGGCGAGGAGCTGGACAAAGTAAAGGGGGTGTAACCGCCCCCCTTCCTGGTTCCTCCCAGAGGAGGGACCTAGTAGGTGATCCACCCCTCAGATTGGGAATAAGAGTGGGAGCAGTGCCATTGCACAGCAGATCATCCTGAATCAACTTGAAACTAAGAAGACGACTGGACTTCGACATTCTGCTGCTCAGAAGACTGAAGAGAATCTCCTTTGTGGCCTAGGAGTGGCCACCCTGTGAACACAGGTACCAACCAGCAACTCGACGTCTGCTTTGCCGCCGCCTCCCGCCGAAGCCCGAGCCCAGAGCCCGACAAGAACCAGACTCCCAGACTTCTCAGAGCCCGATCCACAGTCCCTGCAAAGAAGGGACCCGTGGAGGCACCGAGTGACGTGGGACCGGACCTCTTGGAAGACACTCGAAAAGCTGACTGCGCAGCTTCTGAGGCATCCTCGACGTTGTGCTTTGGGGATTGAGAACCCCCACCACCGAGCAGCCCTTGCACCGAAGATCAGCCCTCCAGCATCTCCACGATCTGCGTGGAGCCCTTTTGCATTGTGCCACTCGACGCGCCATCCCGGCCACTAGCCACGTGGTCAGCGGCCATCTTGGCGACAAAACCGACGATTTACACAGCAGGTCTGGTTGCTCCAGACCTACCCAAGCTCCTGTAAAAAGGAGCACCCGCTCTGACCTTGCTGGTCCGAGTGTTAAGCATCTTTCAACTTCTGCCTGGCTTGCCTTTGCCAAGGCCTGTTTGCTCCGATCAAGTTGCCGACACCGCCAACAGCGAGAAGCCTACGTGGGACAGCTCGTGACTGACTCCTGGACGTCCTCGACCCCGGGTATCCACATGGCTGCAGAAAGAAGCTACCCAACAACGCCTGTTTGCAACCGACATCGCCTGGTTCCAATCTGGTTCCACGGTAGTCACTGGCTAGTGACTTTGAACACTGTCCCCTCTGCTTTCAGGTCTTCACATCTTCAGATCCACCCTTGGATCCACCGGAACTCTTCACATCGAGCCGCCTGCAGCATCTTCAGCTCCAAGCACCATCGACCAGCGTGACGAAACCCGACACTACTTCGACCCTGTGCACCCGCTTCCTGTGGGTGAGGTAACTCAGCTCCGCCGGTGCTCCTGCACTGGTACACATCTCAAGGGCCTGTGTCTTAAGTTTCAGCTCCGTAGGTCACTCGGAAGGTTCCTAACTTTCTAACTTTGTACTTTTTACGCACCATAGACTTTACATTGGAAAGTGCGTGCACTTTGAACACTGCACCCGAGTCCCGTGGGCCTCTCCCGACTTAGTCACTGCTAGTCTCGAATAGCTCCAGCGATTCCCAAGGCCCTAGGCCTATTCACTTTCCTATTGGTATCTCTTATATGTAAATGTAAATGTATTGGCATTTATATAGCGCACTACTTACCCATAGGGTCCCAAGGCGCTTCGACCGCTGCGAAACCCTTCCTGGCTTCCCTGAGAGATGGTCCCTTAATGGGTATCTCCAGGGTGAGACCAGGCATCCCCGGCGGTCTGGTGGGGCCGTTAGTGAAGATGAGGCAAGCTAATGCCCAGAGTTGCCGAGTGTGAACGCTGATCAGAGTGGGCACCGAGGCGAGAGAATTATCGAGTCCGCTGACCCTGGTCCAGAAACCTGCCGCGCCGGGAATCGAACCCTGGTCCCGGGCCGTCCTCTGCTCTCGGGTCTGCCGCCTCTAACCAGTGAGCCACACTACTTCCACTTATACCACTTTCTTAGTATATGGTTTAGGTGGCCCCTAGGGCTCATCCATATTGTGCAACTTTTGTGTATTTTAAACTGTCTTGTGATTTAACGCTTGTGCTTCTGTGCTCATAAAGAGTCCAGGGGATTTTATAGTTAATAAATCAATATATATTTTCAATATATATCTGTGTGGTGTCCCTTTCATTTGGTATTCAAGGGGGTTGTGTATGGTATAACAGCTGGCTTCACATGCCTTTCAGAGTTTAGCCTAAGACTGCTTTGTCCACGTTACCACTAGGATAACTGGTCTACAAGGTTGAATTACAACCATCATCATAAGGGTTGCTTGGCATGGTACAAAGTGATCACTAAGAATTAGTGAGCATTATATACCAGGCCAACTTCTCACATTGGTGAGCAGCGGATTGGGATCTGAGCTTGCTGTTGTTTTACCATTACAATCTTTGAGATTATCATTTGAAAGATCATACAGGTACCTGCTAGGTACATATAAAACAAGACTAGTATACTTAAGTTCTACTGAACTTAGTTGTTGTAGAGCAAAGGGAATAGCACACCCTAGCTACAACTACTAGATAGGTTTAGTAGGTAAACACCAGTGTAGGTAGATTGCAACACACCCACCCACACTAGAGCAATGTCTGGAGCAGAGGGGTCCAGTGGACTTACTCCTGTTGAGAGTGACCCTCCAAGAGCACCATCCAAATTTGCTATTTTTTCCTTTAAGGAATTAAGACAGCTTTGTGTCTTAAGGGGTCTGAAGACAGGGCCTTCCCCTACTACAGACCACCTAAGAGAGCTCTTAGACCAGTCTGAGACTCTAAAGCCCTCTAAGGCAAACCCCACAGGGAATGCTGAAGGAGGCCATCCTTCAGAGGATGACACTGTAGACACCCCTGCCCCTATCATCCTGGTAGATGAGGAAGCCTCCACCACTGGAGCTCCTCAGGTTGATGAGGAGGAAGAGGAAGAGGAAGACGAGGAGGAGGTGGAAAGCAGTGGGTCAGATGATGACAGAGATAGTCAGGTGCTGGTCAGTAGACTGAACCAGGCTAACTTAAGTGTGTTTGGGACTGAAGCAAGGCTGACCTTGCCCAGCCACCCAAATGGACTTAACCAGGGGCATAGGAGGAGGAGGAATCACTCAGGTGAATCCAATACCTCCCATGTCTCTAGAGGCTCTCATGGTCACTCCAGAAGGGAGATGACTAGCCCTCAGAGAAGGGAACATGAGGCCAAATTGAGAGAATCTCAAATTAGAGAGGCTGAATTGAGAGTCCAGAGACAAGAGTTAGAAATTGCCCTGGCCCAAGAGAAACTTGCTAGAGCAAGACAGCCTAGAGAGAGTGGGGTAATAGAACCCACTGGTGGCAGCAATATCCACAAGGATAAAGACAGGTCTTTTGATAACAGAAACCTGAGTAAGATTGTGCCCCCCTACAAAGCTGGGGATGATATCCATAAATGGATTACTGCAATGGAGAGAGCCTGCAGAGTACAGCAGATCCCTCAGGAGCAGTGGGCAGCAATCTTGTGGCTCTCCTTTGAAGGTAGAGGCCGAGACAGACTCCTCACAGTTAGTGATGGGGATTCTAGAAACTGCCTGGTCCTGAAGAGTGCTCTGATTGATGGGTTAGGCTTAACCACTGAACAGTACAGGTTAATGTTCAGAAATACCCAGAAGACACAGACTCAGGACTGGTCTGAATTTGTTGAGTGTGCCACTAAGGCTGTGGAGGGCTGGTTGCTGGGAAGTAAGGTTACTGACTATACAGGATTGTATAATTTAATTATGAGAGAGCAAATCTTAAGTAATTGTCAAAATCAGCTTCTACATCAGCACCTGGTTGACTCTGATCGGACCTCCCCACAGGAATTGGGTAGGGGGGCAGACAAATGGGTCAGAACCAGGATCAGGCCTAAGAACCAGGGTGGTGACCAAAAGAAAGAGACTACCAAGCCTCAAGAGAAGGGTGGGGATAAAAGTAAGGAAAAGACTTCCCCAGGGCCCCAAAACTCCAAGAATGGGGGTGGGTCCCAAGACACTTCTACAACCCAGAAAACGCCTTATTGTCATACCTGTAAACAGGTGGGGCATTACAAAACAGATAGCTGTTGTCCCAAGAATGGCAATAAAGAGAATATACCTCCAGGTAAGGCTCCAACACCTCCTGTCACTGTTAGCAGTGGTCCCCCAGGTGGTGGGAGCACCCCCAAGAATTTGGGTGGGTTTACTTTTGGAGGACAGGTGGACTCTGGCCTATCCAGGTCCCCTAACTCAGATACTCTTGTCTATGAGACTGGCATGGGGTTTGCCAATTTCACTGCTTGCCCAAACACTTTGAGCAAGTATAGACAGGAACCCCTCATCAATGGCTTGAAAGTTGAGGCCTTCAGAGACACAGGGGCTAGCATCACCATGGTGGCTGAATGTCTAGTCCCCTCAAGGCAACTTTTACCTGATGCCAAATATCAGGTGACAAACATTGATGGCATAGAAACCAATCATCCCATGGCAGTAGTCAATCTTAGCTGGGGAGGTGTCACTGGCCCAAAGAGAGTGGCAGTGTCAGCAAACTTGCCTGTAGATTGCCTACTGGGTAATGATTTGGAAATCTCAGCCTGGGCTGAGGTTGAACAGCAAACCCATTCTAGAATGGTAAATCTCCATGGAAAGGTTAGTGGGGCTGTAATGGCTACAGCCCCAATTCAAGATGTCCTTCCTGAAAAGGTTGGGAGGGCTGAGCAAACCTCAGCCCCATCTTTAGATAACTTCCCTCCTGGAAAGAGTAGCAGGGCTGTACTAGTAACAGCCCATACCCAAACTGAGTCTCCTCCTGAAAAGGTTGGTGGGGCTGTGATGGCCACAGCCCAAACTCAAACTGATACATGGGTAGTGAAGCCTGAAATGACGGATCACTCCACCCAAACAGAGAGCATTGAGGAGGAAGAGAAATCTCCCTCCCACCAGACTTTAGGAAAGGATCAGCCTCCTCAGGGAACTGATCTTACCCCTGATGAAGGAACTGTCCCAGAGGTTGTTAGGCCTGGCCTAACAGAGCCTCTGATGGCAGTGGACCCTTCTCAGGAGGGACCCAGTCTGGAGCAGGTAACCTGCCCCTCTCTACCTTGCCTTACTCAGCCCAGGGCTGCAGAGGACAAGAAGGACAGTGAGACCCAAAGGGCCCCCTGTCAAATAAAGCACCCCCATCAACAGATTAGGGGCACCGAAACTAGTAGCCCTAGTGAGGTGAAAACTTTAAAAACTCCTGAGGGATCCCCCTTAAAAGTAGTTAGGGACCTCCCCCAGATGGATATTGTTGGGCACAGCCAAACCTGGGACCAAAAGGCCCCAAACCTGACCTGTCCCTCCAGTAAGCCAAACAGAGGGACCCAGCCTCCAGCTTTAGGTAGCCAGAGGTTGACCCTGAGAGCACAGTGCAACTCAGTCAGAGAAAGAAAGGCACACATGGTGGAGAGTGATTGGAGGAAGCTGAGCCCTACAGAGGAAACTCACTTCAGTACTCCATCTCAACACCAGCCTTTGACTTTGCAAAGACACACCACAGGTAGAGATTCCCTATGGTGGAGACCCTCAGATACCCTTAGGGTGAGGGATTGCTTAGTGGACCATGAGACAGGGGGTTACCAAGCCAGAGCTGGTACTTCCTTATATGGCCACTTAGGCAATATAGGCTTACCTGGTCAAGGATAGCCTTATCTCCTTTCGTTTGGGGGGGGTTGTGTAGGAAGGTGGATATCTGACTATGGTTACCCCCAAACTTTTTGCCTGGTGTTTAGCTGGTTTTTGACTTAGTTGGCCTGGGATCCTGCTATTCAGGGCCCCAGGCTGATTGCTCTCTCCTTAAAATGGACTCCATGTACCTTAGGTGCATAACACAATTGGAATTGGTTCACCTTATAGGCCCCTGTAACAGTGTACCATAGGTACCCAGGGCATAGGTGTAGCCAAGGCCTACCAGGGGCTGCAGCATGTATTGTGCCACCCCTGGCCTGGCCTCCATATTTGACACAACTGGCTGATCACTCAGCTGGGGTAAGTTGGTGTAATCACCTCTTACTTAGGTACAGTATGCCTGTGCCTAACCCTGAACTGGACACATATGTTCCTATCAGCCACTCCTATGGAAGGCCTCATCAATCCTGGAGGCAGAGTGCTTGGAAATATGTGAGATGGTGCTCTAGCATGAGCTGAGCCTGTCTGCAGCTGTCGGGAACCACTCCCTAAGCTGTTCCGGGATATTGCCATACCATATACTCTTAAGTGCATTATAATCCTCGCGGTTAAATGCTATCTTTGGTTTGGCTTTATCAAAACATGTCGAGTAAGGTGTCATACGAATTGGAATATTATCCCCTCGCCAGTTCTGGCGACGGGGATAGCATTCCACCCTTCTAGAGGGACACGACATGTGTGTAGCCTTAACCCCGGTTAAAGTTAAACAGAGCCTCAGCATCACAAAATGGATGCTGCCACCACAGACACGAGTCTGGCCTCCTGCTGCTGACCGAAACTCGGCAGATGGTGGCCTGGACAAAGGGTTTCCTGCCTTGGGAGGTGCGAGCACCACCCCAGACAGGGTGTTGTGTATTGGGTAGGACAGGGCTGAATAGATTGAGACATGCCTGGGGCACACAAGGTGTCCCTGTGCATAAGCCAGCCCAAACCGGTTCTGGGGCTTTCCAGCCCCAGTCCTGGCGAGGAGCTGGACAAAGGAAAGGGGGTGTAACCGCCCCCCTTCCTGGTTCCTCCCAGAGGAGGGACCTAGTAGGTGATCCACCCCTCAGATTGGGAATAAGAGTGGGAGCAGTGCCATTGCACAGCAGATCATCCTGAATCAACTTGAAACTAAGAAGACGACTGGACTTCGACATTCTGCTGCTCAGAAGACTGAAGAGAATCTCCCTTGTGGCCTAGGAGTGGCCACCCTGTGAACACAGGTACCAACCAGCAACTCGACGTCTGCTTTGCCGCCGCCTCCCGCCGGAGCCCGAGCCCAGAGCCCGACAAGAACCAGACTCCCAGACCTCTCAGAGCCCGATCCACAGTCCCTGCAAAGAAGGGACCCGTGGAGGCACCGAGTGACGTGGGACCGGACCTCTTGGAAGACACTCGAAAAGCTGACTGCGCAGCTTCTGAGGCATCCTCGACGTTGTGCTTTGGGGATTGAGAACCCCACCACCGAGCAGCCCTTGCACCGAAGATCAGCCCTCCAGCATCCCCACGATCTGCGTGGGGCCCTTTTGCATTGTGCCACTCGACGCGCCATCCCGGCCACTAGCCACGTGGTCAGCGGCCATCTTGGCGACGAAACCGACAATTTACACAGCAGGTCTGGTTGCTCCAGACCTACCCAAGCTCCTGTAAAAAGGAGCACCCGCTCTGACCTTGCTGGTCCGAGTGTTAAGCATCTTTCAACTTCTGCCTGGCTTGCCTTTGGCAAGGCCTGTTTGCTCCGATCAAGTTGCCGACACCGCCAACAGCGAGAAGTCTACGTGGGACAGCTCGTGACCGACTCCTGGATGTCCTCAACCCCGGGTATCCACGTGGCTGCAGAAAGAAGCTACCCGACAACGCCTGTTTGCACCCGACATCGCCTGGTTCCAATCTGGTTCCACGGTAGTCACTGGCTAGTGACTTTGAACACTGTCCCCTCTGCTTTCAGGTCTTCACATCTTCAGATCCACCCTTGGATCCACCGGAACTCTTCACATCGAGCCGCCTGCAGCATCTTCAGCTCCAAGCACCATCGACCAGCGTGACGAAACCCGACACTACTTCGACCCTGTGCACCCGCTTCCTGTGGGTGAGGTAACTCAGCTCTGCCAGTGCTCCTGCACTGGTACACATCTCAAGGGCCTGTGTCTTAAGTTTCAGCTCCGTAGGTCACTCGGAAGGTTCCTAACTTTCTAACTTTGTACTTTTTACGCACCATAGACTCTACATTGGAAAGTGTGTGCACTTTGAACACTGCACCCGAGTCCCGTGGGCCTCTCCCGACTTAGTCACTGCTAGTCTCGAATAGCTCCAGCGATTTCCAAGGCCCTAGGCCTATTCACTTTCCTATTGGTATCTCTTATACCACTTTCTTAGTATATGGTTTAGGTGGCCCCTAGGGCTCATCCATATTGTGCAACTTTTGTGTATTTTAAACTGTCTTGTGATTTAACGCTTGTGCTTCTGTGCTCATAAAGAGTCCAGGGGATTTTATAGTTAATAAATCAATATATATTTTCAATATATATCTGTGTGGTGTCCCTTTCATTTGGTATTCAAGGGGGTTGTGTATGGTATAACAGCTGGCTTCACATGCCTTTCAGAGTTTAGCCTAAGACTGCTTTGTCCACGTTACCACTAGGATAACTGGTCTACAAGGTTGAATTACAACCATCATCATAAGGGTTGCTTGGCATGGTACAAAGTGATCACTAAGAATAAGTGAGCATTATATACCAGGCCAACTTCTCACACCATATACGCTGGAAATGAGCAGGGACTTGAGGTGGACCAATCACCTCTTCTCTCCATACAGGAGGAACTTCACGCATCGGATAATTCTTACTACCTTGTTTATTGGCGGTATTAGCCTCGGAAAAAGACAGAGACAAAAACATTGTTCGAAACGCAATGAGTCTATTCACTGCCTCTTCAACTCGGTGTCCTACAATAAAACCTTTATCAAAATCAGCTTGTAATTTCAGTAATTCCGAAGGAACTGTATCTGACTCCATATCTTCCCAACCTCTAATAAGGGTTTGACACATAACGTTGAAAACATATCTCTGTGTGGGCTCTGTATGTATGTATGTATACTTGTAAAGCGCACTGTTACCTCGTTATGTGGTGTCCTGGCGCTGTATACCGCTGGGGAACCCGTCCTGGCTTTCCCTGTGAGAGGGCACCCCCAAGGTGAAGCCAGGCATCCCCGGCGCTGCTGGGGCCGTTGTGGAGATTAAGCAAGCTATTGCCCAGAGTTGCAGAGTGGGACCCATGGTTAGCATAGGCACCTAGGCGAGAATTAGCGAGTCCGCGGACATTGACCCAAGACCCTGCCGCGTCGGGAATTGAACCCTGGTCCGGGGCCGACCTCTGCTTCAGGGTCTGCCGCTTCTAACCAGTGAGCCACACTTCTCCACTGGCTCTGACCATTGATAGAAGCAACTCATAATATCTTCAGTACTATATACTAATCCATGCTCAATCCATTCACGAGCGAGAGAACCCAAAACTACTTTCTCGTCCGTAAGAGGAAGTTGACAACAAGATTGTCGTCTAGAGAAAGCTGGAGACAGATTTAAAGACCCAAGAAGAGGAGAAAGGAAACTTGAAACAGCATCTGCTATCCTCCTCTGCGAAGTAGGAGAATCCCTCAAAAGGATAGGAGGCATTACAGATGTAGAAGGCAGCGGAGACTGAACCGTAGCAGGCTGAAGAGTAAGAGCAGGAGAAGATGGGGACTGAATTACAGACTGAGGATGGAGCAGAAGCAGGCAAGGAAGCATTAATAGGCTGAGCCTGTTGCTGAACAATCGGCAACTGAGCAACCACTTGTTGAGCAACAGGAGGGGGTAACGGAGGTGCGTTAGCATTTTGGACATAAGGCGGAGGAGAATTAAAAAAACAAGACATTAGGGCATCTTCTTCTAATTCCTTATTTTTATCTGAAGAAGTAGGCAGCATCGGATAGTATCTATCTATCGCCATACGATGTTGTCTCTCTAGTACCTCCTTCGCACCATCTACTTCATTATCTTTAAACTGTTGGGCAGCCTGTAAAATCGAAATGTCTTGTGCTTTCTTATACTTTTTTGCTTGTTTGAGTTCTTTCTGTTTGGCTTCTTTACGCCAAAGGCGAAAGGAGTCAAACATGGCCGGCCGGGATTTTCTTTTAAACAAAATTGTTTCTAAATTGTCTAATATAGCGGGATCAAAGCTACCATTCTGGAGCCATCTTAAAACTCCACTATTTTTCGTATATCGGACCCATGTCTTGTTAAAGGTAATGGGACCAATACCGTGTTTCGAATAGAGCTCATAAGTGGGAGTTCCAACTGGAGGGATCGGACATGATTCCTCTAACTGGGAATCCCTCGTGCAACCTAAACAACAAAATCTCTTAAACTTACTCAGCCCAGGTATCGTCACTTCTCTAGACTGATCACAAACAACAAGGGGTATAGATCAGTGAAACAGTACAATCGTACTCACCCCTCGGCTTCAGCTATTGCAATACCTGAATAAACCAAAAACAAAACAAAACAAAGGTCTGTGGGAGTGACCCACCAAATACTTAACTAAGGATCGTTCCACACCAGCGAAGGTCCGTCTATCGTCTCGCTTTACCAAACATCATCAGAAGGGTCCAAGGCAGGGCGACAGTCAGGGAAGCAGCCGTCAGCAGCCGTCGGAGAGGAGTAGCCGCGCTGTCAAAGACCTTCGGTCCACTTCCGACATACAGGGGTCCATCACGTGGTGCGCTTCCTCCAGAATTTTCTTGCGGGCTCCTCACGACCCTCGGGCTCAACCGCTACCGCTGAAGTCGCCCCATGTTGGGCGCCAGTTGAAGAACCGCAGCCTTAAGGCCCGGCGGCGCATGGTACGCCTAAATCCCCGGAATTCACCTGCCTTGTCAAATACAGAGACACAGACTCTTCGTCTGGCGTAGAAGATGGTATTTATTAGCTGCAGCTAGTACAGTGGTCTGAGAAGTCGTCAGTACAACGAGGTTCAAAAGAGACTGCCACTTAACTCCGTGGCGCACAGGTTTATATACTATACAATACAATGCAAAAATGCAATCACAAAGAGCATGAGCTATAGGCAAACATTATAGACAATGTTTTAAGACTAAGGCAACTCAAATTCCCGGTTCCGTTTGTCATCGACCCCTTAAGTAAATTACAAATGAATCCACACAATTCAATTTACAAGCAGAGAAAACACAGCTGCATGTCGTAGAAGGACAGTTGTGAAACAGGAGAATGCATGAGACATGTAGCGAAGGACAGCAGATAAGATAACTTAAAGGAAACAATGGTGTGAACCAATATGTAGTCCGGACGGGGATTAATCAGCTCAGACAGGAATTAGTGTACTCGGCCAGACCCTGACACTCGTTAGTAAACATAAGCTTAGAAGCCACCTGACACGCAAAGGCAGAAACGACAAAAACATCGCGTTCGCCGAGTTGCCTGAGTGAGGGCAACATAAAATGGCTGCGATCACAAAATGGAGGCTGAGCACGAACGAATTCGTAATTTTCAGAACCCCACCCGGGCCCGACCAATGCCTCACGTCCAAGGCAGGGGCTTCACATATGGTTAGGATAAGTTCCCTCCTGTCCTTCCTGCCTGTGCGACACCTGGGCTAGGTCCAAACCAACCTCCGAGCCATCGCAGCCGTGAGCTTTGGGAGGGTGGGGGGGGGAGCAAACCACACTGATTTGTGTGAAAAAGGCTGTTTTATTAGAACAGGTGCACATAACAAAATTACTACCTTGGCAAATGCCTTACAAAACTAAGCCTCACTAAGTATAACCAACTCACATAACCCCATATCCCTCCCCCACCCCTAAACATATCTTGAACCCACCCCCACCCAACATTACCACATTACAACATTACAAAACTTTAATTCAAAGCGATACACATATATTCCTGTAAATGCAAACATCACTTAACCAAACTCCCCTGCCAGACCCTTCTCAACTTACGACCACCCCACCTCGGCCGGAAAACCCCAAACCATCAACCTGCCGAAACGATCACTATCTATGACCCAACTTTAGAATAAACCACAAAATACAGCCACAACCTTTCAAAATTCAAATAAACCCAACACCCAGAAAGGCGGGGGGAGTATACTACACCCCCCTTTCTGCCCCCCAACCAAAAAGAACTAGGCGTCCGTTGAACGCTCTCGAACTATAAGACACCTGGAAAGCACCTCCCTGACGTCCAACAAGTACAAATCCATCCCCATCCGAGACAAATGGACCCCGTTGCCCCGGAAAAATTCCACTGAATCAAAACAAATGTCCCTGTGAGACACCCTACCAAAACCCAGACCCCTGCAGAATCTAGACAGTTCCAAATGTATCTTCTTGCGTGCCCTGTTGATCGCCTTAGGATCATGAGCGCCCCTCCAAATCCTCCGAAGAATTAGCTCCATCCACAAAACGTGACAACCAGACCACTGCTGCTTCAACAAAGTCAAATCCCTCTTCATCGCTGTAAGCAAGAGGACACATTTAACCCCACAGAGATCATTCTCTCCTAAATGGACTAACAGAACATCCGGGCACTGACCCCCCACCAGCCACCTATTCAAAGACGGAATAAGTTCTTTCCACAACATTCTCCCTTTACCCCTCCAAACAATGTTAAATAAACGTGCATTAAAACCCAACATTTTTCCAAAGTACCAGCCGCCCACTTGAACATGGGCCCATTTGACAAACGAATGCCCCACAATCCAGATGGTCAGCTCCTGAGAGCGAGGGCCTGCTACCGGACCTGAAACAAGAAGGAAAAAAGTGAAATTTAAGAAGAAAAAGGTGCTGCAAGCGCAGGAACCGCTGGCTCTTACATAACGCTGGAAACAGTTGGATGACCACCACCCCAACCGCATGATGTTTCCTGCAGACCACCCTCTGTTAAATGCTTCTGACTCTGCCCCAATCCTAAAGGAATGCGTCCCGAACTGAGAACCATCCAAACCAATATGACACAATGCCTTCCGCAGCACCATGCGCAGCTGATAGTCCGTCACCCGGCCCCCACCGGCATGCCGAAAAACCCCTTCCTCAGGAACTCCCCCAGACAGGGACCTCCATCGCTTGACCCAATATAAAGGACAAGTCTCCGCTGGTAAATTTGCCTCCAACCACACGCCTTTGCCAACACCCCTCTGATCCATTTTTGCATGAGACAGCCAAATTTGAATCCCAGATCCGGCAAAGAAAACGTCCTGCCAAGCATCCCCCACTCTTACACGGGACCCCATTAGCTCAGAAACCCTAAATGTTCCAAAAAACATCCAAATCATTAACGTGGAAAACAAACAAGTCTCAAAATCATCAGTGCAAATCACAGGTAACACCACCAACAGGCGGGCCAAAATCTGCCAGGAAAGCGGTTTCCGAGACACTACAGCCCCCCCCTCGCTCCCTAGACCACCCTTCCAACATCCTCTTTCCTAATTCCCCTGCTGACGGGGAGTAGCCCCAAAAAAGCTTTTCCATAAAGGAAATACCTGCCAGCTTTCTCGCAATGGTAACTCTCGACAAACCTTTATCCATGAGATCAAGGATGAACTTTATCACATCTTCAGACCTTCTCCATGACTCATCTCGCCGACAAGCACCGGACTCAATGAACTCCCTCCACGCAAGTGCATATGCAGCCCGTGTAGAAGCCGATAAAGAACCTACCACCAAATGTATGACCCGACGTTGCCGACATGCCACAGCTGTACCGGCATTGGGGTAGGTGTCCTGTCCGCCTCCGCAGCCAGCCCATGGAATCTCTCCCACTGCGAACGAGACAAAGCATCCGCAATATCATTGTCCACACCCGGGATGTGCAGAGCCCTGAAAGCGATATCATGTCTAAGGCAACCCAGCACAAACACACGCAACAGCTTCAAAATCTGCTCATCCCTTGCTGACTGTCTATTGATGATCTCAACCACTGCCAAATTGTCAATCCTGAACAAGACTTTATTATGCGCCCGTTCTGCGCCCCACAATGTCAGTGCTACCAGTACTGGAAAGAGCTCCAAAAAGGCAATGCTCCGACCACCATTTCTCCACTGACCCGGCCACTACTCCGCACACCACTTCCCCTGCCAGTACACACCAAAACCCTCACTGTCTGCAGCGTCCGAAAAAATGTGGACGTCCCACTGAAAATCGTCCTCTCTGACCAAAGGTATACCATTGAATGAGTGCAAAAAGGCTGTCCACATTCTCAGATCTTCTTTCACACCAGCTCCCAAACTAACTTGATGATGAGGCAAATGGTGCCCTGCCAAAGCACGCCCCAGTCTCCTGCAAAAAGTCCTCCCCGCCCTGACCACCCTACAGGCGAAGTTGAGGTGCCCCAACAAAACTTGAATGTCTCTCACTGTTACTTTTCCTCTCCTGAGCATGTCCTCCAACAATTCCAACATCTTTTCTTTTTTATCTGCCGGCAAACGTGCCTGCATCTAAACTGAATCGATCTCAATGCCCAAAAATGACATGGTTGTACAAGGGCCCATTGGTTTTTCCGGTGCCAGTGTCCAATGCAACCTGGCACTCCGCGGAGCCTGGGGAACCTACAAAAAAGAAATCGTCCAAATAATGTGTCACCATTGTGTGGCCAGATTGACTTGTAAAATACCACTGAAGAAAAGTGCTAAAACACTCGAACAAAGCACAGGAGACTGAACAGCCCATCGGCAACGTTTATCAACGTATCACTTTCCACCAAACTGGATTCCCAAAAGACACCAATCATCAGGATGCACAGGTAGCAAACGAAATGCCGACATAGGGCCCTATTAGGAGGGCAGACGGACCTGCGTCCGTCCGCCACCCCAGAGGAGGAGGGACCGTCCGCAGATTAGGATGTGACCGCCACCCTGGCGGTCACATCCTGTATGTTTAACATTGCGGCGGGTGCTGCTTGAAGCAGCACCCGCCGCAATGTTAAAAATGCAAGCAGTGCATTTGCATGCACATAGCGGCAGGCACCGCGCAGTGCCTGCCGCTTCGTGCATGCAAATGCAGGGGGTACCATAGGTACCCCCCTGTGCACCCACACCCCCCACTTCACCCAGGGGGCCTGCAACGGGCCCCCAAATAAAAGACCGTATGCCTTTTCGTGGCGGCATTGCCGCCGCTGAAAGGCATCACAAAATTCAAATCCTAATATGGCTGGCGGTGTCTGATAGACACCGCCACCATATGAGAGCTTTTCCGCCGCGGTCTCGCGGCGGAAAAGCGGCGGACGTAAAAATGACCCCCCCCAGCCATCCTAATCTGGCTGGGGGTCTTTTGTCTGTCCGCCACGGTGGATCCGCATACTCCGGGCCGGCGGTGGCTTTCGCCGGCCCGGAGTATGCGGATTCACCGCAAGCGTAATGACCCCCTTAATGTCGCATTTCGCCATTTCAGCAGTTGCGCCCGCGGTCACAACTAGTGACATAGCTACGTCAACTAAAGAATACGACATGGAGGCTGCCTCGTCATCGATAAAATCATTGACAGAAGACCCCTCCGGCCATGATAGGTGTTGAATCAACCTATACTGTTCCGCCTCTTTTTTGGGAACCATCCCAATGGGTGAAAGAATCAAGTCAGCTAAGGGCCAATCATCAAAAGGACCTGCCGCCCGACCCTCTCGCACTTCTTTGTCCAACTTCTCCTGCACTACTGTCAGATGCTCAAGGGCTGATTTCAAATGTTTTGCCCACCTCCGCTGTCGTGGCCCATTGTACCCCAAACAAAAGCCCTCAGCAAACCCTTTCAGCAATGTGTTCTTCGCCTCCAAGTCCTCATAGTCCCTCAAACCCACTGTAAGAGCCCCCAGTTTAACTGGCGTAAAAGCCCTTTGGCCCAGGCCCCGGATCCCCTTTGCCTCTCCTACTACTCTGTGATGGCTGTAATGGCCCCGGAGTACTAACAATGGGCTGTTGCCACTGTTGACCTCCCTATGGCCTAAGACCCCAGCATTTAAACAAGGGGTGTTTCCTACCACACTGGGAGCACTCATGTCTGAACTTACAATACTCCCTTGTGCAAGATCCCTTATTGAACTCCCAGCAGGCCCCTGAACTTGACGCGGCTGTAGCATTCCCCACCCCTCCGGGTGGGCTTCCCCTGAAAGGGCCGGTACACTAAAGGCAGACCACTCACAGTGAAAATGGTCCCCCCCTGCTGGAGCCCCCATGGTATGCTGCCAAAGATCTGTGTCCAACTCACACCACTTAGCATCCGGATCCCAAGCCATGCGGGCCCGAAACTCCTCATCGTACTGAGCCCATGCATAACCACTGCCTGTAATCTGCGCCTTCCTAATAACATCCATGTATTTAAAGATTGCCATGCAGCGCTCCGGGAACTTCTCACAATAAATACTAGCATAAATCAAGAATGCAGCTGTCCAGTTTTCAATCGTTACGGGGACTTTAGGACGCTTGGCCAATTCATACTCCTCCTTCTTTGACCCTTCTTTGGACCGAACTTCCATGTGTAACAGTTTTAAAATCTCAACATACTCCCCTTTCCATATGCGTTCTTTAGTAGCTAGCATCAAATACGCACCTAACGGTTTCGTCACCCCCATATAAGGTAGCTTTTTAAACTTTAACTCTTTACTGTGCAATGGTTCTATAACTGGTACCTCTGGTTCAGTATTCGTACCGCTCTCCACTTTGGTCTCCGAAGGAACATCTATACTTGCTCCAACACTTTGATCACGCACATATTTACCTTTTTGGAGCTTACCACCCAGCTCCCCCAACACATCTTCACCCCTTGTACTTTGATCTCGCACATATTTACCTTTTTGGAGCTTACCACCCAGCTCCCCAACACATCTTCACCCCCTGTCCCCACTGACCCCATTTTTGGTCTGGCCTGTGGGACAATGCTCTCACTTGGGTTTAGCAAGGCTGCCCGACCGGGCGCTGAAGTCCATGCCATATGTTCCACGTGGTCCACCTTTCGAGGAGCCCTCACCTCGGGGCCGCGCTCTCTTATGGCGTCCAAAGACACTGCCCTCCTTGGCCGCACCACCACCGGTGCCTGTAAAAAAACTCAAAGACGCATGAGAAGGCACCCCCCTCCTCATCGCTTCTCCACTCCCCTTCTTCAGGGCTATCTTCATCATAATCCAAAATCACTTCATCCTCTATCTGTAGAGGATCTTGTGTGAAACCAACACTGCAACCTTTAGTAGAACCTATAGTAGATACACCAGCCCTAATGGCCCCTGATAATCTGCTTGGCAGGGGAGCCGACTGTACCCGCCGGTACTCCCGCCTGTGTTGGTTGTCGTTGTTATTACTGTCCGGTGGTCCTCCCGACCACTGCGTCCTGCTTGATGTTTGGGCCAGCGAGGTCGCACGTGACCTTCTTGCGCTGGCCGCGCCGGGATCCCCCGTCGGTACAGAATGTGCCGCGCAGGGCTCCACCCTCCTCGGCGAACTTGGGCCGCACTTCGCACTACAGAGTCTGCCTTCCCACGACGCTCTCTAACCTGCGGAGAAATTATTTGGACTGGAGTGCTGGGAGCACCTAAAAGGCCAACTGACCTACCAACCTGACTACCCAAACGAGAATCACCAAACAAAACCACATCATCATGCCCCTCAAACCGTGAACTCACCTTACTTACCCTTGAGGCTGCAAGCGGGGGAGGGGCCCCCTCCCCCTCATCACTGCTCCATTCTAACCCTTCCTGCGCCCTTGGCGTCGAAGGCGCCCAGATGTGAGCCTGCACCTGCTCCCCGCCCGATGCCCCCAAAAGGTCCCACCTCCCAGCCCCCGGGCCTACCTGAAGAACTGGACCCTCAACCGGGGGGCCCCCTTGAAGGGAACCCAAAGGAAAACCCACATAACCACAGACTCCACACCCCTCACACCTTCTGACCAAGATGGGAAAACATCCAGCCCCTCCCTAATCAGTACCCATCAGTATGTGGTCGGGTGAGGATTGAACAGGTAGTACCGAGCGGGTTTGCCGATAGGAACAATGTTTCCACGAGGCGATCCTGCCCTCGCCTGAGACCATGAAGTGTAACTTAACACTTATAAATAAATACGAGTAGGATACAAATCGTATGTATAAAAAACGCATGTCTAATCATTAACAGCGTACAGTACAATAACTATTTTTCTAAAAACCTATTTATTAAAATATAGGAGTGGAAAATACAGGGCTGGACCCTGTATGGTCCTGATGAAAAGCTTGGGGAGCTTGAAACATGTCGACCATAACATTGATCTAGCCCAAATTTAAGGTTAGAATACAGTGTTACCCCATTTTAATATACCACACTAGGAGCATAATAAATTGTTGAGGCCCACTAGCACGGTATTTTTAATCACACACCCACTCCACCATCACCACACTTTACACCACACATAGTCATTTCACAAACAAGTGCTCCTGCGTAGTCCGCTAGTCGCAGCACGCCCCTTTTCGTAGAGAACTGGGCCTGTATTTTTGATACTGACTGGAGGCCGACCTAGTTTGGTTTAACCTCCCTCTCCCCCCTATTTTTTGTTTTACTGCTAGAAAGCCCCCATTTCTCTCAAGTGATGCCAAGAGTTTGGTGGGGGTTTGCGCCAGGGATATAATGTTCGGTTTTTTTTGCAGTTTTATGTAGCGTGAAGTCATCCTGAATGTATTGGAGAGCTTTACACGAGCACCAGTTACAGCACACTAGGGCACATTCATTTATTTTTAGCTTTCCCAAGTGAAGCAAAATACGGAGTTCCCTACTCATATCACTCCCAGAGTCCTCAAGTTTCACATCTACTTGCTTGAGTAGTTCATCCAATATATCTTTTCCCGATTTGCATATTAGGGTTTATACCTATTTATCCCATTTTAAAATCAGGACTGCAATTTCCAGGATGCAAAGAAAAACATGGCCAATTGAAAAAGGAAGGTCGGACCAGCTTCCTGTCAAACTCCACACCAAGGTCACAATTCTTCTCATTCTACGCCTCTTCAGGGGTAGTATGCGCTATATAAAAACAATTTTTAAAAAATGCCACCCCTCTGAGCCCAGCATGGGTCCAGCCCAGAGATCTGGATCAGAGATTTATCAGGCCACGTGGAGTACCAAGACCAGTCCAAATTTTGGCTTTACATTCTGAGACTTCTAGTTCCATATAGTCCATTATAACATAAAGTGTCAGAATGCAAAGCAAAACCAGGACAAGGCAAAGCTCCCCGGTTGAACTTTGGAAACGAAGAATCTCCCTGCCTGCTTTGTTCTGGTCCTTAGTTCGCTCACCCGTCCTCACATTCTCGTGAACCTTAGCTTAAGAGATTTAAAACATAGGGTGGTCGTCAAACGACGACAATGTTTGTTCCATTTGGTATCGACGCAGTTAAGCATCAATGTGTTTTTCCTCTTCAGCTACTGATGGGTGCGGACCGCACGGGTGACACCATGAGTTACCGCACTGGGTGACACCAACCCTAGTGATGCATCTGCCCTACCCCTCTGGGCAGTGACTTGGGTACTGTTTAGATGCGTGACAGTCCAGGGCACCTTTTCATACCGCAGGCTGAACTTGCTGTTGGAAACTCGATTTTGCAGGAGAACTAGGTCACCCACTTTTATGACAGAGGATCGGGATCGCCGTTGTTGGCTGGCATATTTGTTATTGTGCACAGTCTAAATATCGAATCCTAAATATTGACCTACAGAAATATCGAGTTGGTAATATCGAAGGTACAGAATAGCGAGGTCAAGAATATCGTTGGACAGAATATCGACCCTGTGGTATAATGTTATTGTTTGGAATGACGCGCGTGAATGCATGCGCGTCATCCACAAACAATATGCGTGCTGTTGTGATTTAAATGTGTATATGTCGCGTGTTGTGGTTCGCGTGCGGTGTCTGTGTAGATCTGTGTCTCGTGTGTGTTGTCCTTTGAATGTGTGTGGTTTGTATCAATGGTATGACTGGTGGTTGACTGTTATTCTAACTTGTGCTTTGTTGAAGTTAACTCGCTAAATAAAGCTCCGCTTACTTAATTGATGGATTCCGCCTATTTCTTCTTCTGGGAAACCTTTCTTTAATTTTACAATACTGGCGACGATCGGGAACACGTTTCTATGCGTGCAACAAACGGATTTTCGAAGGATTTACTGTATTTTGTTTTTAATCTGTTTTCATTGGTCGTTTTCTTCGATGATTTTTCCTTTGGCTCTTTCTATTGGATGTCATTTTATCCCTCTCATTGGATAATACAAGAACAGATTTATAACGGTCTTTCTTATTGGATGTTGATCGGTAACATTGCATTTCTGAAAAAAAAATTCAGTTGACCTGAGGATTGTGGATAATTCGAACATATCTACAGTGGGAGTATTTACAAGAGGAAAAAAAAAATTAAAAATAGTCTTCAGTACCACGATACAATAAACAGTTAAGTGACTTCTGTGATTCGCACACACTATTGCGAGTCACAAACTTTTAAGGAAGACTGTAAAATAATTTATTTTTTCATATTTATTTGTTTAAATTTAACTTGTTTATTAACTATGACGGGGATTCAACCTCCTCCATCATTTTTAGCCATCAAAGGTGATCCTCCAGTTGAATGGGATATTTGGGAACCAATGTTTTTAGCATATGTTGAGGTCCTAGAAGAAGAAGAAGATTGTGGAGCAGAAAGAAAATTAGCTTTATTAAAGCATTGTCTTGGAGGGATTGCGCTTAAAGAATTCAAAAGTTTACCTCCTTTAAATGATACCTCTAATTTGAATGTATATCCGATTGCAGCTAAATAACTTTCTATTAGATATGGGAAAAAAATTAACATGGTCATGGAGAGATTTAAATTGTACTCAAGAAAACAACAAACAGATGAATCTATTGATAACTATGTTTCTGCATTGAGGGCTTTAGCGGTTACTTGTGACTTTGAACATATTAATTATGATCAAGTACTAAGAGATCAAATTCTCATGTGTACCAACAACAAAAAGATACAACAAAGGTTATGGACAACTTCTGACATGACTTTGAATGCTGCAATTGAGATTGCCAAGTCAATAGAACATTCTGAAAAATTTGTAGATGAAATTCGATCACAAAACAACAATAAACCAGATGTGTTAATTCTTAATAAAGAAAATGACAAACTTAAGGACTCAGAAAAATAAAGAAAAACTATTAATACAAGGAATGATAACCAGTATAGAGGTGAAAATAGAAATAGATGGCAAAAACCTGATCAGAGAACAAATACTTGGCAAAGATCAGATCAAAGGATGAATATGTGGCAAAGACCAGACTCAAGAGTATACAATATGTATTGTTTTAGATGTGGTAGTGGTTACCATCTAGGGAATTCGAAGTTATGCCCAGCTGTAGATAAAATATGTTCAAGATGTGAAAAAAAAGGGGCATTTTTCAAAAGTCTGTAGATCTGCACCAAGGAAAGTCAGTTTAGTACAAGACCAGGAGCATGAAGGTTCAAGTGATTGTGAATTTGATGTTAATACTATAATGTGCATAACTAAAGAACCTAAAGTAAATAAAAATCCTTCTTGTGATATCATCATTGATGGAGTATCCACTAAAGTATTTGTAGACTCTTGCTCATGGTACACTATCCTACCTGACACCTTATTTAAGTCTAATTGGCCTAATGTTAACCTAATACAACCAGATATTACACCAAGTGGATATACAGGCCATAGACTGCAACTTATTGGTTACTTCATAGCTGAACTTAAATTTAAAACTCGTTCTACACATCGAAAAGTGTATATTACAAAATCTGGTGATTCATTGTTAGGTTGGCCACACCAAGAACAACTTGGAATGAAACTTGATCCTAATGCTGATCCTCCTGTTTACTCCATTGATTCTGAGCCAAGTAATTCTGTGCCAAGTAAAAGCGGAGAAGATATTTTGATTTCTGAAATTAAAGAAAAATTCCCTAAATTATTCTGCAATGACTTAGGAAGATATAAAGGATTTGAACATCGGATAAAAGTACATGCGAATGCTTTGCCTGTCCGTCATAAAGTCAGGAATGTTCCTCTTTCTTATAGAGAAAAATTAAAAGGAATTCTCAATGATATGTGTGAAAAGAAAATAATAGAACCTATCGAATCATCTCCTTGGGTTTCACCCATTGTGATTTCGATCAAATCAGGGGGAGATCTTCGTGTATGCATAGATTTACGCAGTTTGAACAATGCTATTTGTGTGGATTCACATCCTTTACCCAATCTGCATGAAATGGTTTCCACTTTAGATAATGCCAAAGTATTTTCTTGTTTAGACTTAGCAAGTGCGTATCATCAGGTGGTTCTACATGAAGACTCAAGAGACTTAACTGCTTTTATTACACCTGAGGGCTTATACAGATTTTGAATGGGTGCCTTTTGGGCTAGCGAGTGCAGCTGCGGTATTTCAAAGGTTGATGAAAGAGACTTTAATTGGTTTAACTGGGGCAATTGCATTTCAAGATGACATTTTAGTTTTTGGGAAAGATAGAATTGAACATGACAAACATTTATTTAAAGTGTTAAATGCTCTATCAGAGAAAGGTCTAACACTTCGTGCATCCAAGTGTAAATTCAGGAAAGAAGAAGTGGAATATCTTGGACATTGCATTAGTGGAAATGGCATTTGACCTAAAACTTCACATTTGGAAAACATTAGCCAGGCTCCTGTTCCTCAAACCAAAGAACAGTTGGTTGCTTTTTTGGGACTTGTGGAATTTTATGCAAAATGTATCCAGAACTATGCAAGTGTAATTGAACCTTTTAGGATGCTTTTGAAGAAAAATGTCAAATTTGAGTGGACAGATTCTATGACGGCGACTTTCAATGCTGTAAAGTCAATGATTATTAGAGCACCCTGTCTCAAACCATTTGTGATTGGGAAGAAGTGTATTGTGACGGTTGATGCAAGCAATTGTGGATTGGGTGCTGTGTTGATTCAAGAGGAATGGGGTAAAGAATGGATTGTAGCATACGCTTCAAGAACGTTGAGGGAGTCAGAGCGACATTATTCTGTACTTGAAAGAGAACTTTTGGCATGTGTTTGGGGAGCGGAACATTTTCGTCCTTTTTTGTGGGGGACAAAATTTATCATTAAATCAGACCACAAACCCTTGGTGCACATATTGTCACCGGGTGGAGGACGTACACTTTCGTCTAGATTAGCTACACTCTCTTCTAGGTTACAAAATTTTCAATATTCTTTAGAATACATTCCTGGGAAATCTAATGTTCATGCTGATTGCATGTCAAGACTTCCATTGGCGTGCAGAGAATCTGATGTGATTGATAAAGATGAATGTGAAGTAGCACATGTTTTTAGTGATGTCATTTTAGTGTTTGGAGAAAATTCGGTAGTACAAGAAGAGACATGTAATGAAGAAATGAACAAGGATTCAGAACTTAAAGAAGTAAAGGAATATGTATTGAAGGGTTGGCCTGAAGGAGGAAATTTTACCGGAGGTCTAATGAGCTATCATAAAATTAAAGATGAACTGGCGATAGAAAATGGCATTTTATTAAGAGGTGATACATTTATTCCACCTTTTGGTCTCAGGAAAAAGTTTCTGGATTTAGCTCATGTAGGGCATTTTGGTATATCAATCACTAGAAGGCGTTTGAAAAACAATTTCTGGTGGCCTGGTATTGATTATTTTGTAGAACAACAGGTGAAATTGTGTGAATTGTGTGCTAAGAGTGATAAAACAGCTAAGGTTTTACCCAGCGTACCACAACCTGTTGAATTACCTGAATCACCCTGGAACAAACTTGGTATTGACATTATTGGACCATTTGGTGTATTGCCACAACAGCATTCTTTTGGCATAGTGCTGATAGATTACTTTTCAAAATGGCCAGAAATAAAGATGCTCAGGGAGGTTACCAGTGATGCTATTGTACAGTTTATGGATGAAATTTTCTGTAGAGAGGGTATTCCTCAAGAGGTGGTAACGGACAACGGTCCACAGTTTGTTAGTAAGCAAATGGAGAGTTATTTTAATAGGTGTGGTATTTTTCATAGAAGAATAGGGGTATTCCATCCAGAGGCCAACGGTCAGAAAGAGAGATTCAATAGAGTAGTCAAGGAGGCTATTCAATTAGCTGTCAAAGGTGGTTTATGCTGGAATAAAGCGTTACAGTCCATGTTGTTGTCATATAGAACTGCTCCCAATGCTATTACATTGTTATCTCCTTTTGAGTTTCTGAGAGGGCGTAAACCTAGTACTAATCTGGTGCCTTGGTGGTTAAAGAACAAGGATAGTGGTCGCATTGATTTTGCAGAGGTTGATTTTGGAGAAATTCGCAGGAAAGTTGATGCTTATAAGGAGAAAATGAAGAAAGATTTGTCAAAAGTGGAGACAAGAGTTTGTGTGTCCATTCAAGTGGGAGATTTTGTGAGATTAAAAAAAAGGAGGTTATGTACATAAAGGGTTAGCAAAGTGGTCCGATCCCGTTGAGGTAATTGAAGTATTTAAGAATGCTGTAAGAGTACTAGATGGAAGTGTTTGGCATTTTAGTAGAGTTTCAAAGTTTAATAATAGCAAGCACTTTTCTGAAGATGATTCATCTAATGTGTTTTTGGATCAAGATGATTCATTTAATGTGTTTTTGGATGTCACTGCAGACAGTTCAGAGTTATCTGAATCAGCTGCTGTTTCTGTCAATTGTGATTCTAACACACAAGAGTTGTTGAGGGGTTCAAGAAGTCGCAGGGCTCCGGTACGGTTCAGAGACTTTGTTCTTACTTAAAAAAAAAATTTAAAAAAGGAAAGGAAAGGAGGGAGGGAGGGGTGTGGTATAATGTTATTGTTTGGAATGACGCGCGTGAATGCACGCGCGTCAACCACAAACAATATGCGTGCTGTTGTGATTTAAATGTGTGTATGTCGCGTGTTGTGGTTCGCGTGCAGTGTCTGTGTAGATCTGTGTCTTGTGCGTGTGTTGTCCTTTGAATGTGTGTGGTTTGTATAAATGGTATGACTGGCGGTTGACTGTTATTCTAACTTGTGCTTTGCTGAAGTTAACTCGCTAAATAAAGCTCCGCTTACTTCATTGATGGATTCCGCCTATTTCTTCTTCTGGGAAACCTTTCTTTAATTTTACAATAGACACAAAGGTAAGTAATGTCGAATTCTTTTATATCGATATAAGTAATATCGAAGTTGGTAATAATAATATCAAATTTATTGATGTTACTATTATGTATTTAATATTTATGTGTTATATATTTTTTGTTAAGTATTCTAGTAGTTTTAAATTATATGTATACTATTTTTATATGTTAACAATGCTTTTTAAACAAATTTTGTGTTTTAGTACCGGAGCGGGTTGTGGGTTTATAGGGGAATAGGGGGGGGAAGTAATTTAAATATACTAAATTAATTATTCATTTTTAGGAATTATAAATTAATTTTAATTGATTTTTGTATGTAAGTTCTGTAGTGGGTTGTGGGTTTATAGGGGAATTGGGTGGGAAGTAATTTAATTGTAATTAAATAAAGATTTTTTTTATTTATTGGTATTGATAATTATTTTATTTTTTATTAATAATTGGTAATTAATTTGTTTAATTGGTAATTAATTTTTTTAATCGGTAGTTAATTTTTATAAATTGGAAATTCATTTTTATTATTTGTAATTAACTTTTATTAATTGATGAATTGATAATTATGTTAAGTGTATTATTTTATTATTGGGTTGTGTAGTGCGTTTATAGGGGAATATTGTTGGAAGTAATTGAAATCTAATTAAGTAATTATTGAATTTATTGTTGAGTATTGATAATTAATGTATTGGACATTTATTATTCATTGGTAAATATTTTATATTATAATATTTGGGTGTGAAAATTAATTTATTGTGGATTGATCATTAATTGGTAATTTGATATGATATATTATTTATTGATATTTTTAATTAGTATATATTAAAAGGAATTATTAATTGGTAGGTAATTTTTAATAAATATAATTTTTTGGTATAAAAGTCATTTGATTGTTCAATATTTTTCAATTGTTAAATCAATTTTTAATAATATGTTTTTTATGGAAAATATGTTATTGTTCAATATTCATTATTTGGTAAATAATATGTATTAATGAATATGTATTGGTATTTATTATTAATTTATTGTTCAATAATTATTCAATGGTAATTATGTTTTTAATAATTATTAATAGGTATTTGTAAATAATTTAGAGTGATTTAAAAATTAAATTATTAATTGTTTTAAATACAAAATGTATTTATAAGTATGTTATATTTAACTTCTATGCTATCCAACACTTTCCCTACTGTTCCACTCTCTGGAGTTGGAATAGTAATTTTTACCCCCACGCTATCCAACACTTTCCCTACTGTTCCACTCTCTGGAGTTGGAATAGTAATTTTTACCCCTACGCTATCCAACACTTTCCCTACTGTTCCACTCTCTGGAGTTGGAATAGTAATTTTTACCCCTACGCTATCCAACACTTTCCCTACTGTTTCACTGTCTGGAGTTGGAATAGTAATTTTTACCCCCACGCTATCCAACACTTTCCCTACTGTTCCACTCTCTGGAGTTGGAATAGTAATTTTTACCCCTACGCTATCCAACACTTTCCCTACTGTTGCACTCTCTGAAGTGGGAATAGTAATTTTTACCCCTACGCTATCCAACACTTTCCCTACTGTTGAACTTTCTGGAGTGGGAATAGTAATTTTAAGCCCTACGCTATCCAGCATTTTCCTTACTGTAGTTTTTTTGGGGAGTTTGAATAGTAGTTTTATTCCTTTAACTATTTAATATTTTTTGTATTATTTTAGATAATGTAGTATATAATTAATTTTACAAATATTGAAAGCAACTTTTTTTTAATCTATTAAACATAAATATTTCGTTTTTATTTATGTTATTGTTTTATGTTTATAGATGGATTTGTAATGTATAATATTTTTTAAAAATTTATAGGTTATTAAAATAATTATTAAAACTGATTATTAAGTAAGTATATGTATTATATATTGTATGTATATGTTTAATCAATTGTTTAATTATTATATATGTATTACTTATTAATTTTAAACATTAATAAATATTTGTAACTATGTTTATTTTATTTATACGTATCATTTAGTTTATTTTACATATTTTTTTTACAAAAAAACGATATTTTTAATAACGATATTTTTAACAGCGATATTGTATTTTCTATATTTTTGTACTTACCATGTTGCAGTTAGGATGTTGATATTCTTGCCTTCGATATTCTTGTGTCGATATTTCTGTATGTCCATATTATGACCTTCGATATTCTGTCAGTGATTCATTTGTTATGACGCTGTTGACTTGCTTGAATCTTCAGTTCCTGTGGGGATTCCGGATGCCACCTCGGATGATGGGGAATAGAATCCACAACCACTCGTTCCATGGAAAGATGGCCTGGATCTACTCCAGTCGTGGAGTGTGGCGTTTGTCTGTACACCCGAAGAAAAGAGAAAAGGGCTAGCTCCACAGATTGTTGGCGATCATGTGTAATGCAGATAACTTTTTTTAGGGTGCACATAAACCTTTCCTCTTCGCCGTTCGCTTGCGGCCACTGGGGATTTATTCATGTGCTCTTTCCCGGACTAACCATTATCCATTCCATGTTTCCTGGGCCCGCCTTGAATCCCATGAGAATTACTCTCGGCCTTACCCTCCACTTTGGAACCAGTCTGTGGAGAGTTCTTCTCTGCCTTTGACAGAGATGGTCAATGGGAACGCCAGAAACCATTGTCGCACCCGGCACCACCAGTGCAAAAGCTGGCCCTGCGTGAAGTATGCCAAGGGAGAAAAGATTTTTTTAAGCATGTCATCAAAGAAAAGTAACACAGGAATATTTGGCGGAGGCTCTAGCAGCGGTTCCAAGTTGAGCAGAAAAAAATGAGTGGTAGGAGGTATATGCCTATGCCATGCAGGGTTGGCGGTAGCACCCAGTGCGAAAATGTTTTTCGTCTTCCCTCCCAATGAACACCTCCGCCATGGATTCCCTCACAACCATCCTTTCACAGTGCCCCTCAAGTCTCCATCACTGCTCTCTCTCAGATGCATTTAATTAGTTTTAAAGCATCATTCATACAAGTGAAGGGTGTCAGAGCAGGTTACATCACATCCACATTTGACAGAGACAATCAATCATACGTGTGTAAATCTGTGAATAGGAAAAGTTACACAAGACAGAGGACTACAAGGGGTAGGATTCACATATCATCCATACTAGTAGGCAGTATAGTTTAAGGGTGCGTGTTCTGGAGAAACACAAACTCTGAATTTAAAACATAACACCATGATTTGGGGTGCTCTAATAATAAGAATTGATTTCCACCCAAATGAACCCTTTGTGCAACATTCAGAGGCAGCTGCCTTGTGCCAAGGGTGGTGGTGCGATTGGCACAAAAAAATATTATTTAAAATAAACTTACCATTTATCTTGCACGACAATTTGCCATGGATTTATGTGGGATGTAGAAAGAGACCGTTCCAGATGAAGTGTGAATCTATTTATTTGGATTTGTATTGAGAGCTGAATTGAGTTTTGCAAGCTAAATTCCCAGCTATAAGTGGACAGTAGGACACTTCAGTGACTATGTCAATTCTGTAAGGGATCAAATAAAACTCAGGCAAGGGACGGTCAGTGACAATCCCTTTCTTTTAATTTTGTTTGGTGAATTTGGAGGGTCTGCTATATCAATCTTTTCAATACATTAAAGGATTGCTGGAAATGCCAACCAATAGAAAAAAAGCCTATGAAGCATTCATAGGATCGATCGCCCCCAAAGAAGGAAAAGAGCGAAGCAAGGGCCGTGGGACATAGAGCGAATGGTGGAAGGTATTGATTTACCCTCTAACTCCCCCCTTGAGCATGGATCTACAAGTTAACAAAAGGGATAAGCGTTGTCTGCGCAGGAAGGCGCAGACAAATCTAGGTCAACTCCTGCATGGTCCTTAGCCACAGTAATTTGTAGGGAAACGCTATAAGACAAAACGGGCTCGTGACCCATGAAACTCAAATATGTGTAGAATGGATAATGATCACACTCAAGTATCCACGGCACTACTCTTTGTCCTACTTGTCACTGTCATTAAAATCCCACCCACCCTCCCTCTAAGCCTTTGACGATTGATTGGATGTAACAAGAGGATTCTGGGCGAACTTACATTTATACAGCATACAGGAGGGTGGGTAAGTCTTACCCTGCACACTCCTGTGTATTATTTCTGCCCAGGTAGGGAAGCTTGTGTTATATAACTGGTGCTCTTTTAAAGTGATATAATACTTTCAGTCGATTCTGTGCTATAATAAAACAGCCAAAAAAGTTAACAATTTCAAATTTGGAAGAGAGAAACTTTGAAAAAAAATCGGCTTAGCTGCCAAGGTTTCAGATTGCCATGTGTGACATTTTCATAATTTCAGTGTAATTATGAGTGATATTTCAAAGCCTTTGAGTGATAATTTCTCACAAGCAAAATGAAGCAGAGAAGACGAGGGAAACATATATTAGAAATTACACCGGAGAGTGAGGCTGAGGCACGCATAGGCAGCAGCCAGGCTGTGTTTTATTATGTAATACTAGTTTAGCAGCCTCAATCCCAGGGGTTTAAGCGGGATGAAAAAAATGGGGGGCAGGTGTCTCTCAAAGGGGTGTGGCCGATGTAAATTTAAGGTTGTAGGTTGAAAACACGTAATGAGAAAGACTGTGTTGGCATATTGTGCCGCCCGATTAGTATTTTGCTGCTTCTGTCATTGCATCCACATACATAATACAAAAAGTAACATTATTGCTACAAAAAGCCAGGACTATTTAGCTTTGTCAATGCTTATTAGTTGCATAAGATAAATAAGCAACAATTATAACTTAGTTGTAAATAACATTGAAAATGCTTCCGTTGTGACATGGTGAGACTGTGAAAGAAACATAATGAGTATCTTTGAAGTTTCATCAATGTTAATGAAGGGTGTTATTGCTGTAGAATTAAGATTTTTTTTCATGCTGACGGTAAGGGCAAAAATGGAGAGCCCGATAGAGACCCGTCTCGGCATCTGCTTTTCTGAACTGCAGGTCATGAGCACCGGCAGGACCCGGCTCACCTAAAGCCTTGCTAAACCCTAATAATAATCATTACCCCGAGCTGAGCGGTCTGCCCAAGGTGGCAAGTGGAGCCGTTATCTGCGCAGCCCTGCAGCAGGCACCAGCTCACACCAGCCGCAGGCAAGCTTTCACAGAGCTACAGACAGGCTATGCTGATAGTGATGCTTTGGCTCAGCGCTGAAAGCCTGGGTGACAGGCACTAACATCACTGACAGCAAAAATGAGGGCTAGGGAACCAGCACGAGGGCCTCAGACTCCAGATCCTGCCCCTCCCAGCACAATATTGACAATTGTGTTAACACTGACACCATATTGTAGTAACACTGACAAACAGGTTGGCAAGTGGCTGAAACAACTGTCTACTTACTGTGATCATTTTCAGCCGGAAGCGTGATTGGCACGTTGGTGACTCGCACTGCAACAAGGCTGTTGGGTGCTCATGCCACGAGTGAGCTACCCCCACGGCAATATGCCTTAGACTTCGGTCCAGGCTGCTGCTGTCCTCACAGAGTCCTGACAGCCAGCGCGATAAACCGACGGAGACAGTTAGTTGCGGCTCTCCATAACACGTCCACTGCACTAATTCCCTCTGCCGGCTCGGAAATTTTAACTGAATGCTGCGGCTGAAAATGATCACAGTAAGTAGACAGTTGTTTCAGCCACTTGCCAACCTGTTTGTCAGTGTTACTCAGGGCAGCACAGCAAGCTGAATTGCGGCTGGCCGTGGTCCCTAAAAGGGCAGCCCTGTTAGTACTATTTGGGCACTTCCTCACCCCCCCCCCCCCCTTGTTGCGGGACTCAGGGTGGAGTCATACAACTCTCCTGTCTGTCCGCTGAGCTCCTGATTGTGGAGGTTAGTGCCTGTTCCCCTCGGTTCAGATTTTCAGTTGGCTGGGGGGCACTGCGGCTTCAGGGGGGATAATTTAGCGGGTTACGGGTGGCTCGCTGACCCCTGCTAAAGTGCGGTCTGAGTTGCCAACTGAGGGGTGGGTGAGCCTGGTAATGAGCGCGGCGTCTGCTGCACCCGTGATCTTGGGCAGGACTCTTTGTTACTTGTCGTGTGCATGACACACAGTGGTGTAGATGTGGTTGCCATGACACTGCGTCCGTGGTTGCTATTGGTGAGCCCAGACCCCCCCCCACCCCCCATCCCCCAATTGGGAGGCTTACTATTGCCTGCTGGCGACCATCTTTATGCTGGTGGTGCTGGTTTCAAGGCTGTCCGGGGTACGTGAGCTGGCATATTAGTGAAAGTAGTGTTCTGGCCTGCAGGACGTTACATAGCAGTGGCGTAGTCTAGCCCGAGGAATGGGCTCACAAGTGAAAAGAGCGTCAGTGTTTGAGCTCTGCAAAGTACAAAAAGGGGACATTATATGTTTACAGGAATGTGCAATCCCCCACTCCACGGATTACAGTCACATATCCAAATATTGGGAAGAAGGCCCCTCCAAATGGTCTGGGGGTGGAAACAAGAATGCTGGAATAGGCATTCTCATAAAAAACAAAGAAATGTCAATCCTTGATACTAAAATCATACAGCCAGGCAGGGCTATGATGGTCACCATACAATACAGAAACACCACCTTTAAGGTCTGTAATATTTATGCACCAACCGACAAGAATGAAAGAATGTCCCTGTTTGAAATGCTCCCACTTTTTATTGCAGGTGCAACCCCAATGGTGTTAACAGGGGATTTCAACTGCATCATAAACCCCACAGACAGATGTGGCAAGAAAAATTGTTACGAAATTGATAAGTCTGCAAAATGTCTCAAAAACATGTGTAAAGATTTGCAACTGTCAGATACAGGGGCAAGATCAGGGTCAAAACAAAGGTTCACATGGGAAGCAGAAAGTGGCAAAGTCAAATCAAGAATTGATTTCATTTTCACCTCCAAAAATATAAAAGCAAGGAATTATGAAACAAGCGAGAGTGGTATGTCAGACCACAAAATCTTGAAAGCAACCGTTGAAATCTCAAACATGTGTCAAATGGGGAGGGGTGTGTGGAAAATGAACACCTTGTTATTACAAGAGAAAAATATATGTAAAAATTACAGTGATATGTACAACAACTTAAAAACCAGAAAGGAAAGTTTCCCATCCTTAGCAGAATGGTGGGAAGAGGTAAAAAAACAAACAAAACTTTTTTTCAGAAAACAGAGCATGATCAAAAGCAAGGAAAAGTTTCAAAAATTTGATGAAATACAACAAAGAATAATCACGCTAGAAAACCTGGAAAGGGGTGGAATGGAAGTAGGGGAGGAAAGAGAAAAAACAAAAACGGAACTGAAAGAATGGCTGAAACAACGAGGGAAAGAACACATTTTTAACTCCAGGGTCAAGATCTTTGAGGAAGATGAAAAGTGCTCAAGGTTTTTTTTCAAAAAGGCACAGCAAGTGCATAAGGTAATGAATGAACTGAAAGACACAAATGGACAAACACAAAAGGGCACAGAGAAAGTAGGGAAAATAACAACAGCCTTTTTTTCCCAATTGTACAAAAAAGAGCCATCAGATATAAGTGCATGTGAAGATTTTCTAGGGTCTTTGCAGAGCTCTTTATCCCAAGAGGAACAACAATTTCTAACCACCCCCATTTCAGGAGAAGAACTATTCCAAATCATTCAGGAAGCCCCAAAAGGATCAGCCCCTGGGCAAGACGGCCTTCCATGGGAGTTTTACAAAACTTTCTGGGGGCTTATTGCAAAGGATTTTTGGAGTCTGTTGAAAGAATGCTTGGAAAAAAATGTTTTACCCCCCTCCTTTCCACAGGGCATGAGGATGAGGACAGCGGGGATGGAGACCCGCAGAGAAATAACAATCAGGTAACTCACTGTAAAATACACATCCTGGACTCTATTGCAAGTTTACAGAATGACCTGTCCCAGAATTCTGGAGGGGGGCGGAGGTCGTCCCCATATTCATAAAGGGATTTCGGGACAATCCAGGGAACTACAGGCCGATAAGCCTGATTGACTCGACACAAAAAGTGGCGGGGAAGGCGATCTTAGGGAGGATCCTCCATTGGGTGGATGAAAACCATGTCCTATCTGACTTCCAGGCAGGATTCCGTTCAGGAACGGGTACTATTGAACAAGTGTTTAGATTAATGCTTCTGCATTGGAAGGTGGTGGAACTGGGAAAGGGCAGTCTTTATTTGGCCTTTATTGACCTAAAGACTGCCTTTGACCTGGTTCCTATGTAGGAACTCTGGAGGGTCCTGCAGGGTCTTGGGTTGACCCCCTACATTTTGTCGCTCCTGATGAAACTTCATACTGACAACTATGCCCAGGTGCGGTGGGGCCAGAATGGCGAAAAGACTGACAGGATCCCCGTTTGTAGGGGCGTACGGCAGGGTTGTGTCCTGGCTCCTACCCTATTTTCCCTTTTCGTCAATGGTGTGGTAGAGCATCTGCTTCAAGAACCAGCGGACGCACCCTCCCTCGGGGGCGTACGGATCCCTACATTGTTGTTTGCAGACGACACCCTCCTCATCGCCAAGACCCCCCAGGGTCTTCAGAAGCTTTTGTCACGATTCCAGGATTTCTGCTTGGCAAGAGGATTGGTGATTAACGTGGACAAAACAAAATACCTGATTATGCATCCACCACGGAAACTAGGACGCCCTCCAGTTTTGAACGCTGTCCCTCTTGAGAAAGTTTCCGAGTTTGATTATCTGGGAATACGCCTGTGTGACACTATGAGCTGGACGTCACATATTAATAAGATGATCCTCAGCCATAAAAGGAAGGGGGTGCGCTGTTAAGGGAGTACCGCGCCTCATCCAAACAGTTTGTGGCACCCGCAATTGACATATATAAAGCAAGAGGAGTCACATCCGCACTTTACGGGGCAGAGTTATGGGGCTTCTGTAATTTGGAGTCCCTATCAAAGTCGGAGAGTACATTTTTGAAAGACCTACTTGCTCTCCCCTTGAGTACCCCTACTGTCCCAGTATGCTTGGATGTGGGCTGCAAGCCGATCAAGGACCAGGCTTGTCTCCGGCCGTTGCTCCTATGGGCTCGCTTGTGGAGGGTTCCAGAACTAAAATCATATGCTGACGGGCTGTCCGAGGTGATGGAAATGGGGGGCTGGCATAAGATCAAGTGGCTAAGAGATATTAAAAATCTCCTGGGGGAGTTGGGTTTGGGAGACTCTTGGGCTACAAAATCCGCTCCACCCAAGGCTATACTAAAAAAACTGTACTGGGACTGGGTGTCCTCCCAACTCATTGGTAACCCACACCACTGCAATTCAACCGCAGCATTTCTAAAAATTAAGGACGTGGTGGCATATGAACCCTATCTGGATTTGATCACCATGCCAGTTGATAGGGCTCTATACTTTATGTTTAGAGTGGGCACTCTTCCGATTGGGGACTTCCTATCCCGATGGAAATCGCCAGTGCAGATATCACCCTTTTGTGCCTTTTGCCCTACAAAGCCTGAGACGGTGGCGCATATCCTCTTCGAGTGCCCAGACTACATTTGTCCAAGGAGGTGCTGGCTTAAACCGCTATTCAGACGTTTGGGGACACGCCAACATTTGGTGGCCCTACGTATTTTGCTAACTGACACTTCCCCTCCCATAGTTTGTGGTGTCTCCAAATTTTATAAATGGTCATGGTTGATTCGCAGAAATAGATTGTCTATCTCAATTTAATTCAGTTTTAGTTAATTTATTGTATGCATAAATGGCATTTTTACTTGTTCTTAATTCTTGTGACATTTGTATTATCGATCTGCAGCTTTTTATATGTATTTAATGCTTTTAAGATATAACTGTATATCGAAATAAAGCTTTCAACCAACCAACCAGTACTTATCTATATACCTGTAAAGAAAAATAACGTCTCTTCCTTTTCTATGTCAGCGTATAGTAGTTATCATGTTGTTGTACACATATAAAGAAATGCAATTGTGATGATTCATTCGTACCTCTCATAAAGCTCCCTAAACATCTTACCCAAAGACATGCAGCGCTGAGGTTTTACAGAGGGTGCAGGGCTGACGTTCGTAATCTCAGGTTCCTCTGTAGTAAGACAATATAAAGAGGGCCCCAGCCATAGGAAGGTCAACAGAAATGAGCATAAAAATATAAGATGCTCTTCATAATGCAGGATAGAATAGCTATCCAACTACCAGGTCAGTCTAGCTTTGATTTTGTGAACACTCTGATCTTCACATTCTGATAACTCTCAGAAGAATGTTGTAGAAAAGTTTGTATCCATCCGTCTCACATATCACATGAGTACAAAACAAACAAACAAGCAAACAATGTTATAAAGCACTATTTCCAGGTGCAGAAGACTCCCCAATAACGTAAGCAAATCTCAAGGATACCAAAGAAACTGGATAACTCTTCTTGTATTAGAGACGTATAATTAGTTTTGTGCCGGGGATTACAGTTTCCTGCCTTTGATTTCGAATCATGAATGTGGCTATTGCATGCAGCAGCGATTTGCATGCTGGGACATGTGGTTTCACATTTTTGTATTAGCATGGCTTATAGGCGTACTTATGCTTAGTTCCGTTAGCTGAAAAAAACATACAAGTCTACTCCAGGGCTGCAACTGGAGCGGGTCTTCCCAGTGCTCGGCACTGGCTGTCATTACAAACTGACATTGAAACGAGTCCCTCCAGAGCCTTCTGTTCGTGTCCTTGTCATAAAATAAACACTGACTAAGGGGCACAGGCAATAATGTGGTTAGTTGTCTCACCAAATCCAAAGGTGCACTGGAGTTGCTTCAAGTTTCGAAATGGGAAGAATTCTAAACGACAGTTTTTAAAAGGCCACACAGATATCTTTTTCAGTAATGAGTTTAAAAACTCTGAAGGTAATCTGTCAGCAAAGCGGTCTCTGTGCTTTTCACACGTTTTTCCTAATAGTGCATGGTAAAGGTGTCCGTGATCCCTATGATTATTTCCTTTTCACTGATGATGTTGCTGTCGTTTTTTTGTTCGTGCAACACGAGTCTTGTGCCCCTCACTGAGTCCTACCGCTGTTCAGAATACATGCTCATCCAATCTTTGGCCTCTCCACAGAGTTCACATAGGCAATGGTCATTTACCTATTAATCATGATTCTATGGCGAACTTCGTCAAAGACGGCAGCTGTCGAGATGCTGACGATGGCAAATAAAGAATAATATACAGTGCTTATCGGTGAGGAGTGGGTATTTGTGTCTGAGGGAAAGGATGCTTACATGGAATAGACAAGACAGTACATACAGCTAAAGAGATTGAAAACCCGTGATGAAGAACTGTACTGTGTGATAAACAGATGCAGCGGCTTCAGAAAGGGAGATGTGGGATAAAAAGGGCATCATTAAGGCAGAGGTATGTGAAGAGGAAAGCAGGTGCGACTGAAACATTTATTAGGACACTGTCTTAAGCAGACCTTTGCAATATTACATTCCCAGTCTCGTACGTTCAGATGTTATTCACAATCTAATATTTTCAGAATTGGAACATATTCAATCTAATTAGTAACAATATGGTTGTTACTCATTTATCCACCATTAAATCAAAATCACTGGTAACGACCACTGGCAAACTCAATAGGTCTGACTTGTTTAGGTCTGTGCTTTTGTTGTTGCCTAATATGTTTGGCTACTTGAATACAGATTCATAGGCACCCATATACTGGTGAGGTGTCGTGATGTGTCATGCCAAGGATTTTAGTTCGCATGCTTTTTTAGACCATGTCCTTAACTGCATATGCCAAGCCTCTTGTGAAGGGTTCCGAATTTCTCTTCTTTTCCTGTGCCACTTTTATAGATCCTTCCATCTTGTAATCCCACTAAAGCACTTTTATACCCCGGAGGCACAGTTACTCTTGCTTTGTGCTGTTTATCAGTGTGTCTGCTGTAGGGCGTAGTATGTGCGATTGACGCATGTTTCATTACATACAATCCTTTCAAGTAAACTTTGCAAATGCATCCGTGTACAAAGCATTCTTCCTGGTTACGTGATGATGACCCATGATCACATTTTCACCGAGTATTCTTTCATAAAATAATATTATCTCATTATTCATGGCTTCCATAAGTTAGTTAAACAGAGCAGTGTTTGGGTGTAAAATATTTGAGCTAGTATTTGCGTTTGAAAGTGAGATTTCAGCCGAGATTTCAAGTGTAAGCATCTCCTCCCTACGGGTAGAAACAGCTGCATAGGTTACTTTTGACATAGATATATTCGGAATTAAATTTCGATTTAATGTGGCGGGTGTGGTAATGCTTAGATTAGTTAGTGGTATCCTGTGCATTCCGTCTAATTGGGAGGAACCATAAGTATTTTTTTCATACCACTCTAGCACGCAACTTCATGACCTTTCACTTTATGTGGGGAAGTTTATGCCTGAACCCTCCTTCTATCCTATTTGCCACTGGTATAAAAACACCATATCATGTGCATTTGCTTGTTCGCTTAAGCAGTGCTTTTCTTAACTCTGCCGTCAAAGATAACAAGATCTTTTTAATGGTTTGACAACTTTCAGCCTATTTAGGTCAAGCCTACCAGACAGCACAGCTGCCTGGTGTTGCGTCCATGCCAATGGCCATATGTACCTCTGTAACGCACGTCTTTATTCTTCGGCATGCTACCGTTAACTGAACGCAATACGTCATAGACGTTATTGACCACACCCAAGTACCTCCGAAGTGATTATGTAACATTGGAAGGAGTCTTTCGAGGACCACAAGGGCTGCACTTGATCACAGAACACTAAATCTCCCCCTTTGTTAAATGAAAAGTACGGAAAACATGTATACATTAGAGATCTTCAATGAGTTGCAGAGGTGCTTGCATCAATCTTCCAGATCGAGTCGAACAAGTTGAAGGAGCTGCACTGTCATCTGCCATCATAGATTTAGACTCAGATGCTTGACTTGGGCACTCAGGTGGTCTTGTTTCACTTTTAAGTTCTGAAGTTATTGAACATAAAGACGGATGCTTGAAATGTAATGAGTGTCTCTTAATGGACTTTCTGGGACGTTGGACGGTCCCCATATGTCCTTTACTTGCAACGACTCTCAATGGATAAGCATCCAACTGAGCATCAGTCTTGCATCTCCGTTTTTGTTTGACTAGGACCCAGGCTCCTCCTTCGAAATCGTGTCCCAAGCGCATCTGCACTTTACTGCATATGCCTTAATTTTGCTTTTGCAAGAAGTCTCTCTGACATGAATCTCCCACACAGGTTTTATAAAAATAAGTATTCTTTATATAGACTTACCACAAGACCACAAACGACAAAAATCCACAATACTGTACTCAAAGTTAACTTAAAGATGGTAAAAGTTACTTAGTTAAAGTTGGTGATAAATGTGACACCGTTCTAACAAAGGCTATATCACTCTATCTCTTGATGTGTAAGTACCACATAAGTTGATGTGTAATGTTGAAGTTGTTGTATAAGTATGTGTGTCAATACTTTCAATGTTCTGATTTGTTACCTTTGCCTCAGATTGTAAAGCGCTCTGATATCCTTCGGGATCAAGTTTGCGCTATATAAAACTTTATAAATAAATAAATAAAATACCAAGTAATTATGCGAACTCCAAGACAATACCTCTTTTCCTTGAGAGAACGCCAACAAGGAAGTGGGAAAGGCAGCTGCCTCCCTTCTGAGCTTGGTATAACAAAGGAAAAGTACAGAAAACCCCCAGCTTGCTCTCGGGAGCAAACGGGGCTCTTTCCGCTTTCCCGCAAGAACCAGAATGTTGTTCGCCAACATGACTGCGGTATTTTCAACCAGGAAGGAACAAGCTTGCCACATGCGCTGACCAGTCAGGCCAGAGAACAAGGACTAAGTGGTGCAAGTGCACCCTTACCAGAACCTAGAGGACTCAGCGTCTCAGCGGGAGGAATAACCAACACCCGCGGTTCTCACTGCAGAGTGTAAATAACTCCCTACCGGAAGCGTGATGTCGTCATCGACGTGCTCCTCGCAAGGAAACCTGGGAAATGTAGTTCCAGTCACGAGTGGAGGTGATGTCAGTGTCTTCCCTGATGGAACCTGACACCTGGATAATGGCCCGGGTTGTCAGGATTGCATCCGGGGTCTTCCGGTCTTCTTTTTTTAATGCTCTCTTTCGGTGGTTGGAAGGAAAAAGAAACATAAATAGACTGGGGTCATTAATGAGATTGTGGTGCCTTTTTTTATGTGCTACCATCACCAGGATTCGTAACCTTGGGAAGGAAAAGATGTGAGGGGTTCTTTTTACGTGGCTCACACCCGTGTGGCTTATTTTCCTGTACCACCCCACCACCCCCACCAAAAGGCTTTCCTTAGCTGTACTCGTCTTGAGACGTGGTCTGTGTCCTGGACAGCGGCGCCAGGACCCGGGGTGTCTTTTCCCTCTGGCAGCCCACCGGGTTTGGTTGCAGTTAACGCCAAGCTTTGCAGGATCCATCTCCCCTCCTAGCCGTCTTTCCTCGTCTCTTCCTCCTCATTGCGTCTCGCTGTCCGTCTTCTTTCTTCTTCACTCTCTTCCTCAGGCTTCTTCTTTTCCGTCCCTCCGTGGTCTGCTTTATCCTCCTCCCCTTCCGCTGACGTCGGACCTGCTGCGGCACCCGTTCTCTAAGACTCTAGACTGCTACCCGCTTCCAGTCTCGCTAGAGGGTCCGTGATGTTTCTCCTCTCCTTCCAGTCTGCTTCCGCGCTGTCGCTGTCCTCCTCACATATCTCCCCCCCCCAGTGGACGGGTGCCTGGATAGATAGTCAGCACTCATTTGATGAGCTCCGGGTATGTGCATAGTCTGAACCACAAAAATTTGTAATTCTAAGAACCATCTAAGGATGTGAGAATTAGTGTCCTTGTTGCGCACAAGCCACGTAAGGGGGGTGTGATCCGTGAGAACTAAAAAGGGTCATCCCAATAGGTAATACTGCAGCGCCTCTATGGCCCATTTAATTGCTAGGCACTCCTTCTCTACTGTGTAATACACCTCTTGGGTAAACAGTTTCCTGCTGCTGTAGAGGAGAGGCCTAAGATCACCAGCAGAGTTAGGTTGACATAACACGTGGTTTCAAAAGGAGAGGGTACCCCACTTTCACCAGGGAACAGGGTAAGAAGACAGTTAGTCAAAGGGGAGATCCCTGGAGACGACTGGTCGACTGATAACTATTGGCCTTCCCTATTAGAGGAGAAAAGGTCACAGAGTGCAATGGGTATTTGAACGAACATAAAAATAGGTTTCCACAAAGAAATAGAATCGTTTACAATCTATATTTATTAAAATTACAATCAATTAAACAATAAAAAACAAAGTAAATTCATATACTTTTTACAATACAGTTTAAAATCCAAGGGAAAGGTACCTTGGAAGGATAAAAATAAATATTCAACAATGTTACACAAACACAATATTACGGTACACGATAAATAGGGACACAATCAAAGTATATTCACAGTAAGTAGACAGCAAACTACACATAATCACAAAAACCCCTAATGCGTATGTGGCCCACCAGATATCTATGCCACTGTATTTAACCAGATCCAATGGCCTGAACCAGTTTTGTTGCTATAAAGCTTTAGTGGAAGAATGAGATACCCATCTAAAGTTTTACCCGGCCCTGACTGGATTCTTTTAGACAAAACAAACAGTGCGTCGACGCGTTTCGGTGCTGTACACTTGATTTTGTGGCACCTTCCTCAGGACTTCTTTTTTCTGGGGTTTCGGGGAACGGATGGTTACACCGTATCCTTAGAGTCGTGTGGGGGACGTTCCAGGATGGGGTCTCCTTGAGGTTTCACTTTGCTTCCACAAATATTGTTCTTGAAGCCTTCTCTCTCCTACATAGGGAGCTCCTTGTCATGGGGTTCCTTTCTTTGAGGTTGTCAGGCGTTTGCTCACTTTTCGTGTATCTCGTATAATTTTAAAACGTTCTTAGAACGGGCATGCAAAGTCGCTGGTCTATTCCAGAACTGGATATGTTCGGAATAGCGCTGTGGTCGTGCTTCTGCCTCGTTCGTTCACTCGCTCGAGCAGAGTGCAATGGGTATTTGAACGAACATAAAAATAGGTTTCCACAAAGAAATAGAATCGTTTACAATCTATATTTATTAAAATTACAATCAATTAAACAATAAAAAACAAAGTAAATTCATATACTTTTTACAATACAGTTTAAAATCCAAGGGAAAGGTACCTTGGAAGGATAAAAATAAATATTCAACAATGTTACACAAACACAATATTACGGTACACGATAAATAGGGACACAATCAAAGTATATTCACAGTAAGTAGACAGCAAACTACACATAATCACAAAAACCCCTAATGATCGAGCGAGTGAACGAACGAGGCAGAAGCACGACCACAGCGCTATTCCGAACATATCCAGTTCTGGAATAGACCAGCGACTTTGCATGCCCGTTCTAAGAACGTTTTAAAATTATACGAGATACACGAAAAGTGAGCAAACGCCTGACAACCTCAAAGAAAGGAACCCCATGACAAGGAGCTCCCTATGTAGGAGAGAGAAGGCTTCAAGAACAATATTTGTGGAAGCAAAGTGAAACCTCAAGCAGACCCCATCCTGGAACGTCCCCCACACGACTCTAAGGATACGGTGTAACCATCCGTTCCCCGAAACCCCAGAAAAAAGAAGTCCTGAGGAAGGTGCCACAAAATCAAGTGTACAGCACCGAAACGCGTCGACGCACTGTTTGTTTTGTCTAAAAGAATCCAGTCAGGGCCGGGTAAAACTTTAGATGGGTATCTCATTCTTCCACTAAAGCTTTATAGCAACAAAACGGGTTCAGGCCATTGGATCTGGTTAAATACAGTGGCATAGATATCTGGTGGGCCACATACCTATTAGGGGTTTTTGTGATTATGTGTAGTTTGCTGTCTACTTACTGTGAATATACTTTGATTGTGTCCCTATTTATCGTGTACCGTAATATTGTGTTTGTGTAACATTGTTGAATATTTATTTTTATCCTTCCAAGGTACCTTTCCCTTGGATTTTAAACTGTATTGTAAAAAGTATATGAATTTACTTTGTTTTTTATTGTTTAATTGATTGCAATTTTAATAAATATAGATTGTAAACGATTCTATTTCTTTGTGGAAACCTATTTTTATGTTCGTTCAAATACCCATTGCACTCTGTGACCTTTTCTCCTCTAATAGGGAAGGCCAATAGTTATCAGTCGACCAGTAGACTCCAGGGATCTCCCCTTTGACTAACTGACATAACACGTGCCCCAGCCCAAGACCGGAGGCATCTGTTTTTGTCAGAAGGTTGGTCAGGGGACTGGCTAGTGAGGAAAAAATCTGGATGAATCTCCGATAATACCCTATAAACCCAAGAAATGAACGTATGTCGCGTTTAGTAGTGGTAATGGGTAGTGCCTTGAGAGCCTCTATCTTGCTCATTTGTGGTTTAATCAAGCCTGCTTGTATTGTGTATCCCAAGTACTGGATGGAATTGATGACCAACAGCAATTTCTTTGGGTTTGTTGTGTGGCCAGCTTTTCTTATAGCGGAAAACACAGTGGTTAGGTGTTGGAGATGGTCCTCCCAGGACGAGCTGAAGACAATGATGTCGTCCAGGTAGGCCGCTGCGTATTTGGTATGGAGGCTCAACAAGCGGTCCATCAACCGTTGGAACATTTCTGGGGCCTCATAGAGACCAAAGGGAAGTTCTCTGAATTGGTACAACCCTGAGAGGGTCGAAAACACAGTTTTTTCCCTGGCTTGTGGGTTAAGGGGTATTGGCAATACCCCTTAGGTAAATCAAGGGTGGACATGTATTTGGCTTTCCCCAACTTTTTGATCAGTTTGTCATTTCGTGGCATGGGGTACGAATCGAACTTGGTAATTTCGTTCACCCAACGGAAGTCGATACAAAAGCGTAGACTGCCATCTGGTTTTGGTACTATCACAATTGGGGAACACCAATTGCTTTGGGATGGCTCAATGATATTGGCTTGTAACATGGCAGTTACTTCTTGCTCCACTGCCTCTTTTCTTGCTTCTGGGATGCGGTACGGTTTCTGTTTTATAATTGTTTGTTCTAGGGATAGGATATTATGGCTTATCATGGTAGTCAGCCCGGGGGTGGAGGAAAAGAGGCCAGGAAAATTCTCCAGCAGAACAGACAATTGGGTTTTCTGTATAGGGGTTAGGATGTCCCCGGTTGGGACCGCTTCGGGTGGTGTATCTTGGGTATCGGCGGTGGGTATGTCTAGATGTCTTTTGGTACTCACGAGGAGTACCTGTTTGTCAGCCCTAGTAGGTACAGCGGGCTCTTCCCATTTTTTGTTTCAGATCTATTTTATTTTCAGAAATAAACACAAAGAACAGGTCCGACTACACACAGCGTTAAGTCCACAACCCTATACAGGGCCGGCCGCGTAGGTGTATGTTTCCCCAGTGGCCTAAAAAAATCCACCACAAAGAGCAGGTTTTACCACAGCGTAACGCCTACAACCCTCGAGGGGCCGGCTGCGTGAAAGATACTTAGAATCAGAGCAATAGGGCATAGCGTAAATGAGGACCCCGGAAGATCCACAGCTGTATCGGACAGGCAACAAGCCTAAAGGTAACAGGCAGATCTAGACAGACATTAGAACCGTGAGAATAGGAAAAGGAGAGAGAAACAATAGGACAGAATAGAAGAAAGGAGAGTGATGTGTGCAGCTGGGGGAAAAGGCATGTGTCATCACATATACTGGCAAGGACCAAAGCCAAGGGGGCACAGCAAGCAAGCGGACAAGCGAGCAATGCGCCTATGGGAGCAATCTGCCAGGGTCAGACGGAACAATCGCATCTTCGAAGAGGCGTAGTGCCCTAAGCTTGGCGGGCATATAACGTGCATGCTCAACCGCACAGAGATATGTAATCAGAGGTTACCAAACAGCCTTAAAGCGGGTATCGCGTGCTTGCAGCCGCGCTGTGAAAAGCTCCATAGTTATGACATGCCAGAAGCGCATAAACCAGGTGGCCACTGGAGGAGCCTCAGTTCGTTTCCAATACAAGGCTATACGCTGTTTAGCCGCCTCTAGCATGTGAAGCGCCTGAATCCAGTTACTGCGAGTGAGTGCTTTCAGCCCAGTGGGTTTGATGCCCAATAGGATCGTGTTTGTGGCCTTAGGCAGAGGGAATACCAACACCCCCCTAATGTGACTAAGTACCTCCTTCCAAAACATGGTTAATGCTGAGCACGCCCACCACACATGTATGAAGTCCCCAGATGCAGTCAGACACCTCCAAGGGAGAAGACGCAGGGAACATCTTATGCAAAGGCAGTGGAGTATAATACCATTGAGTCATAACTTTATATGCATTCTCCCGCTGTGGGATACTGCGAGAAATTTTGGGGATATCTTGCCATAACCGATTCCTCTGCGCAGGTGTAATGTCTGCTGTGGATGTCGATTGCCATTGCCTTTGATACGGGTGAGAGGGTGCTACTGGAGGCTGCTGCAGGATCTGACAGATCCGGGATATCAGCCCCTTGGATTCATCAAAAGAGCTGACCAGCCGCTCAAAGGGGGTGAAGGCGCGGGTAGCTGCCTGCTCCATCTCGTTCCCAGAAGCCCAGTGCCGCAGCTGAGAGTACTGCAATCCCGCCTCCGGTGATACACGGAACTCCTCTCTACATTGTGGGAAAGTCTTAAACATTCCCCCCTCATACAGATCTCATATCGCCCTGCATCCCCCTTGCGCCCAGGCTGCGAAGGCGCGCGTACGATGGGCCGGTGGGAAGAGCGGATTCCCCTCAATAGGGGTGTGGGATGAAGGAAACGTCGTAAGACCTCTGCGCTCCGCCACCTTGTCCCATACATCTAGCACTGTTCTAGTAGGCACCGCTACATACGCACTCCTAGAGCGTGCTGCCCGATGGAGCCATGTGAGATCCCAAATGGTGCCCCCGTCACCACCCGATCCATATGTAACCACACCTTCTCGCTTTCCGCCGTCGTCCATTCCACCACTAAACGGAGGTGCGAGGCCCAATAGTAATCCACCAAGTTGGGACAAGCCAGCACCCCCCTATCACGCGGTGACATAAGAAGCTTCTGCGAGAAACGTGGCCGACGTCCGCCCCATATGAAGGCCGTAAGTTCTCGTTGGAGACCTTGTATATGATACAAGGGGATAGGTGTGGGGAGACATTGAATAAGTATAACATTTTAGGAAGAATCGACATCTTGATGGCGTTGAGCATGCCCAGCCATGAGATCACTAGGGGCTTCCATCTCTGTAGGTCTTCCAGGACTGCCTTCCGACACTCCCGCCAGTTCAATTGCGTCCACGTGTCTAGAGAGGGAGTCAGCTGGAGGCCAAGGTAGCAAATGGAATTGGTGGCCCATTGATACGGCGCAAGCTTCTCAAGTACAGAAATATCCTCTTTTGGGATAGTGAGATTCAGGGCCCAAGATTTGTTGTGGTTAATCTTAAGGCCGGAGGCCCGCTCAAAAATCCGCAATAGAGAGTGTAGAGCTGGGAGGGACACCTGGGGGCACGTTAAGGTGAGGATAAGGTCATCTGTGAAAAGCACTACCTTGTTTTCGCGTCCTCCAAGCTGGATACCATGAATATCCGGTGCCTGCCGTATCAATTCCGCTAGGGGCTCAACTACCAGGGCAAACAACAAGGGTGAGAGAGGACACCCCTGCCTACTACCACTATGGATGGGGAAGGGTGCCATGAGTCACCCATTTACCCTGATCCTGGCCTGCGGGGCGAGATATGGTGCCATGACCCTGGCGATCATGTTCGGGCCGAGCCCTATCTTATGTAAAACCGCCCGCAGGAAAGCCCAATCTACCCGGTTGAATGCCTTTTCCGCATCTAGCGACAGGAGGCAGGCCGGTATATTCCAATGGTGAGCTTTCCCCACCAAGTGTGCAATTCTTCGCACGTTATCCGCCCCCTGCCGATTGCGGTTGAAGCCAACCTGATCCGGGTCCACTTGCCCCAGCATGTGGGGGTCCATGCGCTTCGCCAGCAGCTTAGTATAGATTTTGAGGTCAGTGTTTAACAGGGCTATGGGGCGGTAGGATACACAGTGTGAGGGGTCCTTCCCCGGTTTAGAGATGAGTGCTATCTCGGCCATGCCCATATCGGACGATGGCCCATCAGTATCAGTGAAGGATTCATACAGCCGTAACAGGTGAGGTCGGAGCTGTGTTTGAAACATGCCGTAGAAAGACAGGGGCAGGCCGTCCGGACCTGGCGTCTTCCCAAGGGGAAGATCCCTCATGGTCTCTGTTATCTCCTCCTCAGCAATAGAGACCTCCAGGGTTTTTGCATGTTGGGGGTGTATCGGCGACCATAGAAGTCGACTCAAGACATCCGCCACCAGGTCCGAAGACGGCCGCTCCCCATTGTATAATGCAGTATAGTAGGCCTGGAATGCCTCACACTTATCCTTTTCTGACGTAATCCTCGTCCCGTCCGATAACTGGACATTGGCTATATGGTCCTTGGCCGCTCGCACCCTCAGTCGCCTCGCCAGTAGCCCGCCCACCTTGTCACCCCCCTCGAAGTACCGCTGCTTCAGTGCCAGCAGCGCTTTTTCAGCCCTATTTGTGCACAGGACTCTCAGTTGACCCTGAAGATTAGCAAGCCGCTGCCTCGACGCCAGTGTGGAGCGATCCTGGTCCCGCTTTTTGGGATTTTTTATATCTTCTGTGAGACTACTTTCTAAAAGCCGAGCCTCTCGCGTCCGTGCAATCGACAGGGAGGTAATGTGGCCTCGGATCGTAGCCTTGAAGGCATCTCACACTACGGGGAAGGGTGCCTCCGTAAGATTCATTATTAGAGAAGTAAGAGTCAATGGCAGTCCGTATGCTTTCCACCACGGCTGGGTCCCGGAGAATACTCGGCGGCAGGCGCCACCGCACTTCATGGGTGGGGCAAGCGGCCGGGTCCTGCAGGAGCAGCTCAACATGGGTGTGATCTGAGAGTGAGATATGAGACATGGATGCCCCCAACATGTCCCGTATCAGGGTGTGGGAAACAAATAAATAATCTATACCGGAGTACGAGCGATGAACATGGGAGTAGTATGAGTACTACCTCAGCTCCGGAGAATGATACCTCCATGTGTCCAACAAACCAAGGTCCGTGATCTGATTGCGTAGAGCTAGTGACATAGTCCCCATCCCGCTAAAGAAAGATGCACTACGGTCCTTATTGTGATACCACACTAAATTAAAATCTCCGCCCAATATTATCGAGGAATCACCCTGCGGCACGTGGTCCCTTAAAAGAGTTTGGAGGTATCTGTCCTGCATCTGGTTGGGTGCGTATACATTACACAAAGTAAACTGGCGTCGCCCAATCCCCACTGTGGCTCTAAGGAAGCGTCCATCCCCACTCTTAAAGGGTTTAGCCTCCCCCTGCCTTATGCCACTTCTACACAATATTGCCACACCTGCCATCTTGGTATCCGCTGCAGCCCAGAATTGGAGGGGGTATTTGGGGTGCGCCATACGCAGCACATCAGCTTGTAGGAGGTAAGTTTCTTGGAGAAATATGATGTCAGGGCTATGCTGAAGCAGATAGCGCCACGTCTGCTTCCGTTTATTGGGGGAATTTAGACCCTTGACGTTAAGCGTCAAGACTTTCAGTGGGCGAGGTAGATTCGCTGTCATGGTGGATCCCAGCCCCCCACCTGACACATCCAAAAGACAAAATAGGACGGAGAAAAGAAGCCAGCAAGAGACAGAGATGTAAGAGGAGAAGAGAAAGATCTAAAAGCGGCCAACAGGGCCATACAATCCTGTTCCAGGACCGGGACATCCTACACCCAAGGGTCAGATAATCCCAGAGATGTCACTCCCACCGGAACAGCCAAAGGAGGATAGTGCCCCTTAACCAACATAAGCCCCCCCTCAACAATGCGATCAAGTGACCCACGTAGTGACTGGGAAGGAACTCGCATATCTCCCCCAACAATAGAAGGAGACAGTCCTTAGTGCCTAGAGTGAACATAATGCGCCCACAGGTGAGTCAGTCAGGGAGTTTTTGGTTGTTGCTTAGGGCCAGCTGCGTCCCCCTCCAGGGACCTGATATGCTCGATAATGTCCTGCTTTGTCTGTGATTCTGCCTGTGCATCAATGGGCGGCGACCTCCGGCGATGTTGTACCGTGGACCAGGCCAGCTGGGTAGGGATCCTCATCGTGGCAGGGGGTCTCGAGGGACTGGTTGGCAGTGAGGACGGAAGGCAGAGCAGCTGGGCCGCCTCCCTATAAGATCGCACCACCCTACGCTTGGACTCCCATGTAAAGATGAGAGCACACGGGTGCCCCCATTGGTAAGGAATTTTCAGACTTCGTAGGTTGTTGGTGATGGGTTTGAAAGCCCGCTGTCGCAGCAGCGTGTTGGGCGCCAAATCTTGAAAGATCTGAATCCGATGGCCATCATATGTAAGGTCCTGCTTGGTTCGCGCCACCTTGAGAATGGCCTCCTTCTCTACAAAGAAGTGCACTCTGGTGAGGATGTCTGGCAGAACTCCCGGTCGCCCAGCTGGGCCCGATACCGAAGAGCCCGATCCAGAGTTGGCGGCGAGGCGTCTTCATCTCCCCAGACCTCGTGCAGCAGCTGTGCCACGTAGGTTAGGGCGTTCTTCCCCTCCGCTCCGAGTGGAACCCCCTGGATGCGGAGGTTTTACCTATGGCTCTGATTTTCCAAGTCCTCTTGCTTTAATTGTAACTCGATGTATTGCTCCACTAGGGTGGCCAGGCGCTGCCATATCTGCTCCTGTTCCTCCGTGCAGGTATTGACAGTCCTTTCAAGGCCATCAACTCGGTCACCTAAATCCGTCACTTCTTTCCGCAGCTCTTTGACTCAAGATTGCACTTCAGTGAGCAGGGAGCCAATTTCCATCTTTAATTCCGCCATAAAAGAGGTCATGAACGTCTGCGTCACTGGTGGTGAGTCCCCCCCTGGCAAAGGGCCAGAGTCAGTCGGGGCCTGTGTAGTCATCTTGACCCACATGGCTGCCACCGAGTTGTCCTTGGGGATTGCCCCTGATGTATCCTTGCCCCCCTTAGAGCGCGTCATCGTTGGGAGGGATGCACTCCGCAGCAGGCCCGCTGTCCGGAGCACCACTGGCCCACCACAGCACCCACCAAGGTAAACAGCAGAGATGAGAGGCCCAAGGTATCAACTATAGAAGCCCCCAGCTAGCCAAGGCTTCACCAACTAGAGGCAGCAATCAATAACATATACAGGTGGGGAATTACGTCAGACCAGCGACTCCCTGGCAGGGTATCAGCAGGTGGCCAAGGGACCCCCCACCACCTTCTCCAGACCGCTCAGCTCTGGCTCTGGTCCACTCAAAAGGCCTCTTACTAGGGCCACAACGACAACACAGGGCATATCCAGCCAAGATCAAGAGGGGAGCCAGTCAGGTGCCCCACGGTGCACCTCAGTCCTATGGGGGCCACGGGGGCACTCTGTCCAGTGGGGACCAACAGAGACCTCAAGTGACTGGCGAGCAGCGTGGCAGTAGGTGCAGCCCCTCCCAGGTGCAGCGACAGGAAGGGGGGTTCCCAACACCTCCGGTAGACCCCCAGGCGAAAATCCTCATTACACAGCCGACGCCGATTATGTCACCGATGTGGCAGGCCTCCCCCACATTACAATAAGGAATGTCAGGCGTGGTGACAGGCAGGCCCAGGTCTCCAATACGCCCAGGCCCCATAGATTGAGCCCAGGGCCTCAGTCGCTGCTCTTCCCAGCCGCAGCCGGCCTCCCAAGGCAAGGCCTGCCCACAGTCTCCACTCACCCCCGGGAGCACTGGTATCCAGGCACGTCAGTCAGTGGGGATGACAGCCACAGCCGCAATCGCTCAGCAAGTGTGCCCCAATACGGTGCTGAGCCATGCAGTTAATGTAATGGAATGTAATGTAAGTGCCAATTTGTATTGCGCGGCAATCGCTCCAAGGAGCATCTAGGCGCCCAGAAAGGACCACCAGGTGTTAGGTAGTCCCTATGCTTACTTGACCAAGACCCGAATTACACTAGGCTTCTGGCAGTTATATCTTGGAGATTAAAGATCCAGGTTTTTAGATGTTTACGGAAGTCTATTTCTTTATCCAGTAATCTCAACTGGGGGGGAAGAGTATTCCATGCTTTTGCTCCCAGTACCGCCAGGGATTTGCCCCCTCGAGTTTTAAGTCTGAAACTCGGGACGGTAAGCAGGTTGGCCGTTGAAGAACGCAGTGCTCTGGTTGGACAGTACCTGCTGAATTTTTTCCTCAGATAGGACGGGCCTAGGTTGTGGACAGCTCTAAAAGTAATTAAGAGTACTTTGAACAAAACCCTTTTTGTAATGGGCAGCCAATGTAATGCCTTGAGGGCTTTGGTTGCAGATGATCTTTTCGGCCATTTTAGAACCAACCTCGCTGCTGCATGTTGCACCATCTGAAGTTTGTGTGTGACAGCTTTGTTTGTACCAGCATAGAGGCTGTTGCAGTAATCGATGCGTGATGTTACAAGTGCAACCGTAACTGTTTTCCTTGCTTCAAGGGGCAAAAGATCAAAGAACTTTCTCAGTCCCTTTATTACCCCAAAGCACATGCCTGCCACTTTAGCCGCTTGTTGTCTAAAAGACAGGTCAGAGTCAAAATGCACCCCCAGATTACGGGCCGAGTTGGTTGTATGAGGTGGTATTTCAGCTTTTTCTGGCCACCATAATCGTGGGATGAACTCATTTTTTGGGCCCCCCTCTCTTCACCCAAACCTCCTCCACGCTGACAGTCAGGGAGGGCCTCAAAATGGCGGTCGGGCGCCAATGGATTGCCGGTGATTCCAGCCCCAGGGTGTTCAAGATATACGAAGGGGCCCCAGCTCCCCACTCATCGCACAGAACAATGTGAGTCCTGGATCCCTCGGCCAGCTCGCATCTTCAGCCTCCACACTGCCAAGACCCTCCGGTGCAGGGCGGCCGCCCGATCAAAATGGCAGGCTGCCTCCGCACCTCAAGAGAAAAAGATGGCGGGCGCGCCAGCCAGCCGACAAAGATCCCCAGTCCGCAATCCAGGCAGGGGATGCCCATCTCCTCCGCTGTACCCCGCACCTCCAGCGGACCACTCCTCGGTGCTGACGAACAGCAGTCTATCACCACGGCCGAGCACCCCAGGGCTCAGCTCCGCCTCGTTCCCATAGCTCTCCAGGAGCGTCGGCCAGACACGCCACCAGGGACAGCAATCCCACAATGCCGCTGCCTCTTCCCAAGGAAGACAGGGTCAGCCCAGCTCCCGCTCCACTGGTATGCGGCCTCCACTACACCGCCGCTTTGCCCCGCTCATCAGCAGGGCCCAGGGGGCTCCGATCCACGCCAGTCGCCGAAGGGCCTCAGACATGTAAGATGGCGACCGGGCCGCACCAGGGAGAGCCACCCGACTGCAGGTAATGTTGCTTCCTCTCCAAGTCGGGGTCCACTGAAGCCCACCGTGAACTCCCAGAGACGACCACCATACAGGGGGCTCGATCCGCGCCCTCTCGCTGCTGCCGGGCCGCTTAAATCAGGCTAATAACATTGGTGGTCGGCTGGAGTTCCCGCTATGCACGTCTCACTCAATTGTCAGTTAGGCCACGCCCACTCTTCCCATTTTTTTAGGAGGTTCACAAGATAGATCTGTGTTCCCCCAGCCCGCATTGGTATTAAGGCACTATAGGAAACTGGTGTTATTTTCTTATCGATTACATATGGGCCCTGCTATTTTGTTAGTAATTTATTTTCACTCGAAGGAAGTAAAAGGAGTACCTGCTCCCCAGGTTTAAATTCCCTCAGAGAGCTATTTCGATCATAATATGTCTTCTGTGTGGTTTGTGTTTTTGCTAAGTTGCCGTGTACTAGACCCCATATCTTCATTATTGCTGATTTCAGATCAGCTGCAAACCTTGTCAATGATTGTCCCTCCTCTTCCTCCTCCTCCCATTGTTCTGCCTCCATTTCCAATAGTGTCCTGGGTTTTCTACCAAACAAGAGCTCTAAAGAGGAGTAGTCTGTGGACCTCTGTTCATGTGTTCTTCTGGCAAAAAGGACTAGGGGTAACTTCTGGTTCCAGACTCTTCCTGTCTCTGAGATGACTTTCCGTAACATGAGCTTGATGGTCTTGTTATAGCGTTCTCCAACACCATCAGTCTGGGGATGATATACTGAGGTGCGGATCTTTTTGATGCCTAGTATCGAACAGATCTGTGCCATTAGATGAGAAATAAAGGGTGGTCCCTTGATCAGTTAGTATTTCGGATGGAAACCCTAACCTGGAAAAAAGAGTGATCATGGCTTTTGCTACGGCGGGGGTTATCTTGCTAGACAAAGGAAAGGCCTCGGGGTACCTGCCTGCGTAGTCAACAGTGACCAGGATATTCTTGTGTCCGCGGGCTGAGGGAGGTAGGGGACCAATCAGATCAATACCAACGTGCTTGTATGGGATGTCAATGATGGGTAAGGGAAACAAGGGGTCCTTTTTATCCCTTCAGGGTTGGTGTACTGACATTGCACACAAGCTACGCAGTGTTTAGCCACGTCACTATAGACCCCTGGCCAGTTGAATCTGTCTAACAGGTATTTGAGTGTGTTTTCCTTGCCGTAGTGTCCTCCCCCCATTTGGTTGTGGGCCAGCTTTAGGACATGCTCCCGATAAAGAAGGGGTACTATCACTTGGGTAGTAGATTGAGTCTTCCCTTTAACAGCTCTATATAGCAAACTCCTTAATAGAAAGAAATAGGGTCCTACCTGGTCTTGCTTTTCATCTTGGACCTATCCCCAAGCGTGGCTAAGGGTGTTGTCTTCCCGCTGGGCTGTACGGAAGCTCACCCGGGCCATTTCTCCCGGGTCTGTAGGGGAAAGAGGGAAAGCATGGTTTGTTGTTTGTGCCTGTCTGTATTCCTTCTCCCCCCTCCGTTTTTCTTTGGGACTTTCTAACTCACTGTTGCTGAAAGGAGCCTCATGTAACCATCCCATGGACTTCCCCTTAGTCTTCTCTAGGTACTGTTTGAATCGGGGGTGATCGGTGCCAATGATGACGGCTTCTGGCAAGGAGGGAATGACTCCGACTTTCCGCAGGTGGGGGTCATTGGCTATGTCTAACAGGAAGGACCTCTGCTACTGGATAGGATTTCGTATCACCATGGACACATGTAACATGTACGCTCTCAGTGTTCCTTAATTGCGACCGGGACACAAGGGCCTGGTCTATCACTGTCACATGGCACCCTGTGTCCAATATTGCTTGTTGCTTCCTCCCGTTTACCAAGATGTTCCTTTTGTATTGAGAAGTACTTTTTCCCGGTTACGAATATCCTGTTCTTAGAATATCCCACCTCCATGGGTTCGGGGGGTGGGGTTCGGTGGTGATACTGCCTGGCTATGTGCCCCACTCGGCACAGTGGTAACATTGTGGTCCCTGTCCGCTTGGCCCAGGAGGGGAAAAGCAGTTTTAGGGGGTATACGTGGAGCTGTTTGTGGTTTTGGGTCAGGTCGGAGAGTACCTCTTGGGACAACGATAGGGGTCCGTGGTATACCATCCTTGAACTCCTGAGATCTATGAAACGCGGAGGCCAGTTCCACTGCTGTCGGTGAGGTTAGGTTAGGATGTTATTTAAGCATGGTACTCACTGGTAATTCTTCCAAGTATTGTTCTAGGTATACCCGCTCTGTCACTTCTTCCATACTAGAGGGGTGGGGTGTTAGCCAGTGCTTTAAAAGGTCCCTGACCCTGTAATAAAGAGCACGGGGATTATCGCCTGCCGTCCACTTCTTCTTCCGGAACTTGGTTCTATAAAATTCTTGGTCAAAACCCAAACGTTCAAGTATGGCTTTCTTAACCTTCTCATAAGGGGTGGTGCCATCTGGGTTGGTGGCCTGGTATGCCGCTTGGAGTTCTCCTGAGAAGAGGGGGGAAATGTACTGGCTCCATCTCTCTTGGGGCCAGGCCGTAGTGGTTGCTACCCTCTCGAAATTAATAAAAAAGTAGTTGGGATCGTCCCCTACTTGGAATTTTTGTAAGACAGATCCTGGGAAGTTTGGGTGTACTCTAGTATTTACCACAGCGTCTGTGAGTCTCAAAATCGCTGTATCCTGCACCTGCTGGTTTGTCGTGGGCAGGGCAGCTTGTTCCCTCCAGGGCCTCTCTGTTTTTTTGGGCGGTTTTAACCGGTTGCTGAAACACCAGCTGTAGGTGCCTATGCCCCTCCGCCAGATGGCTGATGATGCTCTCCATGGGTACGGGCTGTTCTCATGATGCCCCACTCTAATATCCCACTTCTGACACCAATTTGTGGAAATTAGGGGTGTTGGGAGGCGCGGCCTCCTGGCTCTGGTTTTGGAGACCGAGATTCCCAGGTTGCAAGGTGGCACGCTCCTTGCAGCGAAAATGCCGGTTTTCCGGGACCGTGCTGCATGGGGTGCCAGCGCTGGGGGAGGGGCATGGTTTTGTGAGGAGCAGATTGCTCTCTACTGCAGGCCACTTCTGCACATCATCTCTGATGGGGGAATGTGCATCGCCTCGGATCGGCCCGGGATACGTGGTGTTCAGGGGATCCACAGTCCTGGTGGTTGGGGGGGCAGTCTAGCTGAGGCGGTTGGCACACACTTTCTGGTGTGTGCCACTGGTTTGGGCTTGAAATCTTCTTGGTAGCATTTTCAAAACCCCCCCAACTAAACCATAATTCTTATTTACGCATGTTACCAACAACCACGGACAATGTCAATAGCTCCGGCTTGCTGTAGGGGTAATGTTACGGGTGAGAAAGTGTGGCATTGGGCCACCAATGCTAAATTACAGTATCAAGTTTAACTGTGTAGTTTGATTGTGTGGTTTCTGGTGCTCTGCACGTCATTTAATTATCATAACCGGGGCTTGTGACAGTCTGCCATGAGTTGCCGCTGTCTGTCTATTTTAGAGATGACCACAACAGGCATTGATTAATTCAATTTACATTAAAATCACTATTGCCTGCTGCCCAAGCCATTCTTATAGCTTTGAGGGCTTGGAATAGGCGGAAGTGTCACGCTTGCACGAGTGTCAGGGTTAGTAGTTGTGGTGTTACTGTGATTGGTAGCACGGCAGGAGCAAGGTGTAGTGCAAAGGAAGTGTCCGCCTGACGTAAGTTCTGGCATATAGTGGCACAAGTGTCAGGTTTTCCATGTGAGAGAATTAGGGGTGTTCGAGGGGAAGAAAAGGAGGGGCCACACAATGGCGTTATGCATGTTACGTATGGTATTTTATTTTTCAGTTTTTTCGTTGGTTATCTTCCTTTCTTCCAAATAGGTAGGTAATATACAAACATAAGTAAAAGGCTCCAACTAAGGATGTACAGTTCGAAATTTTGTCCAATGGCCGAAGGTAACAGAAGAATACAAAATAAAATGAGGCAGTTCCTTTCCCTGGATAATGCTCCAGGTTGTCAGGATTGGATCCTGGGACTTCTGGTCTTCTTTTTTAGGTCTCGCCTGAGCCAATGCAATTGCGCATTGCTACGGCGAGATTATAGTAAGGGGAAAAGAACAGTCGACCAAAACGTCGGATTAGACACAGTTCATGTGATCTATGCGCGTGCATAAACCAGCCACATCACACACCACCATTTGTCTGTACCTCGCATCAGACTTCAAAGGCTGCCGCTCCCCCCAAACAGACTTCAAAGGCTGCCGTTCCTCCACCCCCGCATCAGACTTCAAAGGAATGCGCTCCTGGTCCCCCGCCCCCCGCCACAGCAATGATGAGAGTTTGTTTTGCTTGTGTGCTTGCATCTTCCTTCCTTGGCCCTGGGTGTTTTCCGTGTTCTCCCATTCAGTGCCTTCTCAACCCCGTACTGGATTGCTGTCTAAGCCCCAGCCCTCGCTGCCTCCCTCATTATACACTCTCCCAGTGTTTTCCTGTTTCCCCTTGCTTTTTCCCGGCTCCATCATTCTGTTTTTTTAAACTGAACATGCTTTGTAGCACTTAACCCTGCGTGTTCTTAGCTTCAGTGTCTGTGCTGCTGCACCACATCACTCAGGGACACCACCACATCACTCAGAGGCACCACCACATCACTCAGGGACCCCACCACATCACTCAGGGGCACCACCACATCACTCAGGGGCACCACTCATGGGTACCACCACATGACTCAGGGACACCACCACATCACTCAGGGACACCACCACATCACTCAGGGGAACCACCATATAACTCAGGGACACCACCACATCACTCACAGACACCACCACATCACTCAGGGGCACCACCACATCACTCAGGGACAAAACCACATCACTCACAGACACCACCACATCACTCCAGGACACCACCACATCACTCAGGGTCACCACCACATCACTCAGGAACACCACCACATCACTCAGGAACACCACCACATCACTCAGGGACACCGCCACATCACTCAGGGACACCACCAAATCACTCAGGAACACCACCACATCACTCAGGGACACCACCACATCACTCGGGGACACCACCACATCACTCAGGAACACCACCGCCTCCCTTAGGGACACCACCACATCACTTCAGGGTCACCACCACATCACTCAGGGACACCACCACATCACTCAGGGACACCACCACATCACTCAGGAACACCACCACATCACTCAGGGACACCTCCACATCACTCAGGGACACCACCACCTCACTTAGGGACACCACCACATCACTCAGGAACACCACCACAACACTCAGGGACACCACCACATCACTCAGGGACACCACCACATCACTCAGGGACACCACCAAATCACTCTTTTTTTTTTTTCGGACCGAGGATACACGCAGGAAGACTTTGAGAGAGGAGATAACCAATTGTGCCCAAATCAGCACATGACAGCGTAACACTGCGACCGAGACACGAAATATATTTTCTAACCTGGAAAGCAAAGATACCCTTCAAGAGGATAGAAGGGAATTACTATACTCCACTTGCAAACTGAGTTGGTGACTTCATGGTCCATGATACATTGGTCCTTCCATGATTGGGAATCCCGCGAAGACTGTGTGAATATAGGAATCACGTGTTTTTTTTCTCAAGACAAAACGACAAGCCCTGAAGAAGCCCGTGTTGGGCGAAACGCATAGGCAGTGGATTAAATGAACCGAAATAAAAGCATTTGAAATCTACATCATCTGACTCATCACTCCTGTCATCTGTTTATATATTATGTATGGCATTTCAAGCTAGAAATTTTATTGTACACATTGCCTCTCCACATGTATGCAAAAGTTGTCTGATGGTATTTCACAAACCAACATAGGTGGCTGGTTTGAGGAGGCGGGCAATTGAGTGTATGTCTGTTAGAACCAAGGAATGGTTCAAAAACTGTTAGTTAGTGCGGCAATAATCCCTGCCATCTGGTCCTGTTTTGTAGACACCACCACATAACCCAGGGACACCACCACATCACTCAGGAACACCACCACATCACTGAGGGACACCACCACATCACTCGGGGACCCCACCACATCACTCAGGAACACCACCGCCTCACTTAGGGACATCACCACATCACTCAGGAACAACACCACATCACTCAGGGACACCGCCACATCACTCAGGGACAACACCAAAGCACTCAGGAACACCACCATATCACTCAGGGGCACCACTCAGGGGCACCACCACATCACTCATGGACACCACCACGTCACTCAGGGACACCACCACATCACTCAGGGACACCACCACATCACTCAGGGACACCACTCAGGGGCACCACCACATCACTCAGGGACACCAACAAATCACTCAGGAACACCACCACATCACTCAGGGACACCACCACATCACTCGGGGACACCACCACATCACTCACTCGGGGGCACCACCACATCACTCAGGGACACCACCACATCACTCAGGGACACCACCACATCACTCGGGGACACCACCACATCACTCGGGGACACCACCACATCACTCAGGGGCACCACCACATCACTCAGGGACACCAGCACATCACTCAGGCACACCACCACATCACTCAGGAACACCACCACATCACTCAGGGACACCACCACATCACTCAGGAACACCACCACATCACTCAGGGACACCACCACATCACTCAGGAACACCACCACATCACTCAGGGACACCACCACATCACTCGGGGGCCCCACCACATCACTCAGGGACAAAACCACATCACTCACAGACACCACCACATCACTCAAGGACACCACCACATCACTCAGAGTCACCACCACATCACTCAGGAACACCACCACATCACTCAGGGACACCACCACATCACTCAGGGACACCACCACATCACTCAGGAACACCACCACATCACTCAGGGACACAGCCACATCACTCAGGGACACCACCAAATCACCCAGGGACACCACCACATCACTCATGAACACCACCACATCACTCAGGGACACCACCACATCACTCGGGGACACCACCACATCACTCAGGAACACCACCGCCTCCCTTAGGGACACCACCACATCACTTCAGGGTCACCACCACATCACTCAGGGACACCACCACATCACTCAGGAACACCACCACATCACTCAGGGACACCACCACATCACTCAGGGACACCACCACCTCACTTAGGGACACCACCACATCACTCAGGAACACCACCACATCACTCAGGGACACCACCACATCACTCAGGGACACTACCACATCACTCAGGGACACAACCAAATCACTCTTCTTTTCTTTTTCGGACCGAGGATACACGCAGGAAGACTTTGAGAGAGGAGATAACCAATTGTGCCAAAATCAGCACATGACAGCGTAACACTGCGACCGAGACACAAATATATTTTCTAACCTGGAAAGCAAAGATACCCATCAAGCGGATAGAAGGGAATTACTATACTCCACTTGCAAACTGAGTTGGTGACTTCATGGTCCATGATACATTGGTCCTTCCATGATTGGGAATCCCGCGAAGACTGTGTGAATATAGGAATCACGTGTTTTTTTTCTCAAGACAAAACGACAAGCCCTGAAGAAGCCCGTGTTGGGCGAAACACATAGGCTGTGGATTAAATGAACCGAAATAAAAGCATTTGAAATCTACATCATCTGTTTGGAGACTCATCACTCCTGTCATCTGTTTATATATTATGTATGGCATTTAAAGATAGAACTTTTATTGTACACATTGCCTCTCCACATGTATGCAAAAGTTGTCTGATGGTATTTCACAAACCAACATTGGTGGCTGGTTTGAGGAGGCGGGCAAATGTGTGTATGTCTGTTAGAACCAAGGAATGGTTCAAAAACTGTTAGTTAGTGCAGCAATAATCCCTGCCATCTGTTCATGTTTTGTAGACACCACCACATCACCCAGGGACACCACCACATCACTCAGGAACACCACCACATCACTGAGGGACACCACCACATCACTCGGGGACACCACCACATCACTCAGGAACACCACCGCATCACTTAGGGACATCATCACATCACTCAGGAACAACACCACATCACTCAGGGACACCGCCACATCACTCAGGGACACCACCAAATCTCTCAGGTACACCACCACATCACTCAGGGGCACCACTCAGGGGCACCACCACATCACGCATGGAAACCACCACATCACTCAGGGACACCACCACATCACTCAGGGACACCACCACATCACTCAGGGGCACCACTCAGGGGCACCACCACATCACTCAGGGACACCAACAAATCACTCAGGAACACCACCACATCACTCAGGGACACCACCACATCACTCGGGGACACCACCACATCACTCAGGGGCAACACCAAATCACTCAGGGACACCACCACATTACTCAGGGACACCACCACATCACTCGGGGACACCACCACATCACTCGGGGACACCACCACATCACTCTGGGACACCACCACATCACTCAGGGGCACCACCACATCACTCAGGGACACCAGCACATCACTCAGGCACACCACCACATCACTCAGGAACACCACCACGTCATTCAGGGACACCACCACATCACTCAGGAACACCACCACATCACTCAGGGACACCAACACATCACTCAGGAACACCACCACATCACTCAGGGACACCACCACATCACTCAGGGACAGCACCACATCCCTCGGGGACATCACCACATCACTCTGGGACACCACCACATCACTCAGGGACACCACCACATCACTCAGGGGCACCACTCAGGGGCACCACCAGATCACTCAGGGACACCAGCACATCAGTCAGGCACACCACCACATCACTCAGGAACACCACCACATCACTCAGGGACACCACCACATCACTCAGGAACACCACCACATCACTCAGGGACACCACCACATCACTCAGGAACACCACCACATCACTCGGGGACACCACCACATCACTCAGGGACACCACCACATCACTCGGGGGCACCACTACATCGCTCAGGGGCACCACCACATCACTCAGGGACACTACCACATCACTCAGGGACACCACCACATCACTCAGTAACACCACCACATCACTCAGAAACACCACCACATCACCCAGGGGCACCACCACATCACTCAGGGACACCACCACATCACTCAGGGACACCACCAAATCACTCAGGAACACCACCACATCACTCAGGGGCACCACTCAGGGGCACCACCACATCACTCATGGACACCACCACAACACTCAGGGACCCCACCACATCACTCAGGGACACCGACACATCACTCAGGGACACCACTCAGGGGCACCACCACATCACTCAGGGACACCAACAAATCACTCAGGAACACCACCACATCACTCAGGGACACCACCACATCACTCGGGGACACCACCACATCACTCCGGGGCACCACCACATCACTCAGGGACACCACCACATCACTCAGGGACACCACCACATCACTTAGGGACACCACCACATCACTCGGGGACACCACCACATCACTCTGGGACACCACCACATCACTCTGGTACACCACCACATCACTCAGGGGCACCACTCAGGGGCACCACCACATCACTCAGGGACACCAGCACATCACTCAGGTACACCACCACATAACTCAGGAACACCACCACATCACTCAGGAACACCACCACATCACTCAGGGACACCACCACATCACTCAGGAACACCACCACATCACTCAGGGACACCACCACATCACTCAGGGACACCACCACATCACTCGGGGGCACCACCACATCACTCTGGGACACCACCACATCACTCAGGGACACCACCACATCACTCAGGGACACCACTCAGGGGCACCACCACATCACTTAGGGACACCAGCACATCACTCAGGCACACCACCACATCACTCAGGAACACCACCACATCACTCCGGGACACCACCACATCACTCAGGAACACCACCACATCACTCAGGGACACCACCACATCACTCAGGAACACCACCACATCACTCGGGGACACCACCACATCACTCAGGGACACCACCACATCACTCGGGGACACCACCACATCACTCAGGGGCACCACCACATCACTCGGGGACACTACCACATCACTCAGGGACACCACCACATCACTCAGGAACACCACCACATGACTCAGAAACACCACCACATCACTCAGGGGCACCACCACATCACTCAGGGACACCACCACATCACTCAGGGACACCACCACATCACTCAGGGACACCACCACATCACTCGGGGACACCACCACATCACTCAGGGACAACACCATATCATTTGGGGACACCACCACATCACTCAGGAACACAACCACATCACTCAGGAACACCACCACATCACTCAGGGACACCACCACATCACTCAGGGACACCACCACATCACTCAGGGACACCACCACATCACTCAGGAACACCACTACATCACTCAGGGACACCGCCACATCACTCAGGGACACCACCACATCACCCAGGGACACCACCACATCACTTCAGGGTCACCACCACATCACTCAGGAACACCACCGCATCACTCAGGGACACCACCACATCACTCAGGAACACAAAAACATCACTCAGGAACACATCCACATCACTGAGGGGCACCACCACATCACTCAAGGACACCACCACATCATTCAGGGTCACCACCACATCACTCAGGAACACCATCACATCACTCAGGGACACCACCACATCACTCAGGAACACCACCACATCACTCAGGGACACCGCCACATCACTCAGGGACACCACCACCTCACTTAGGGACACCACCACATCACTCAGGAACACCACCACATCACTCAGGGACACCACCACATCACTCAGGGACACCACCAAATCACTCTTTTTTTTTTCGGACCGAGGATACACGCAGGAAGACTTTGAGAGAGGAGATAACCAATTGTGCCCAAATCAGCACATGACAGCGTAACACTGCGACCGAGACACGAAATATATTTTCTAACCTGGAAAGCAAAGATACCCTTCAAGCGGATAGAAGGGAATTACTATACTCCACTTGCAAACTGAGTTGGTGACTTCATGGTCCATGATACATTGGTCCTTCCATGATTGGGAATCCCGCGAAGACTGTGTGAATATAGGAATCACGTGTTTTTTTTCTCAAGACAAAACGACAAGCCCTGAAGAAGCCCGTGTTGGGCGAAACGCATTGGCAGTGGATTAAATGAACCGAAATAAAAGCATTTGAAATCTACATCATCTGACTCATCACTCCTGTCATCTGTTTATATATTATGTATGGCATTTCAAGCTAGAAATTTTATTGTACACATTTCCTCTCCACATGTATGCAAAAGTTGTCTGATGGTATTTCACAAACCAACATAGGTGGCTGGTTTGAGGAGGCGGGCAATTGAGTGTATGTCTGTTAGAACCAAGGAATGGTTCAAAAACTGTTAGTTAGTGCGGCAATAATCCCTGCCATCTGGTCCTGTTTTGTAGACACCACCACATCACCCAGGGACACCACCACATCACTCAGGAACACCACCACATCACTGAGGGACACCACCACATCAATCGGGGACCCCACCACATCACTCAGGAACACCACCGCCTCACTTAGGGACATCACCACATCACTCAGGAACAACACCACATCACTCAGGGACACCGCCACATCACTCAGGGACACCACCAAAGCACTCAGGAACACCACCATATCACTCAGGGGCACCACTCAGGGGCACCACCACATCACTCATGGACACCACCACGTCACTCAGGGACACCACCACATCACTCAGGGACACCACCACATCACTCAGGGACACCACTCAGGGGCACCACCACATCACTCAGGGACACCAACAAATCACTCAGGAACACCACCACATCACTCAGGGACACCACCACATCACTCGGGGACACCACCACATCACTCACTCGGGGGCACCACCACATCACTCAGGGACACCACCACATCACTCGGGGACACCACCACATCACTCGGGGACACCACCACATCACTCAGGGACACCACCACATCACTCAGGGGCACCACTCAGGGGCACCACCACATCACTCAGGGACACCAGCACATCACTCAGGCACACCACCACATCACTCAGGAACACCACCACATCACTCAGGAACACCACCACATCACTAAGGAACACCACCACATCACTCAGGGACACCACCACATCACTCAGGAACACCACCACATCACTCAGGGACACCACCACATCACTCGGGGGCCCCACCACATCACTCAGGGACAAAACCACATCACTCACAGACACCACCACATCACTCAAGGACACCACCATATCACTCAGGGTCACCACCACATCACCCATGGATACCACCACAGCACTCATGAACACCACCACATCACTCAGGGACACCACCACATCACTCGGGGACACCACCACATCACTCAAGAACACCGCCGCCTCCCTTAGGGACAACACCACATCACTTCAGGGTCACCACCACATCACTCAGGGACACCACCACATCACTCAGGGACACCACCACATCACTCGGGGACACCACCACATCACTCAAGAACACCGCCGCCTCCCTTAGGGACAACACCACATCACTTCAGGGTCACCACCACATCACTCAGGGACACCACCACATCACTCAGGGACACCACCACATCACTCAGGAACACCACCACATCACTCAGGGACAACACCACATCACTCAGGGACACCACCACATCACTCAGGGACACAGCCACATCACTCAGGGACACCACCAAATCACCCATGGATACCACCACAGCACTCATGAACACCACCACATCACTCAGGGACACCACCACATCACTCGGGGACACCACCACATCACTCAAGAACACCGCCGCCTCCCTTAGGGACAACACCACATCACTTCAGGGTCACCACCACATCACTCAGGGACACCACCACATCACTCAGGGACACCACCACATCACTCAGGAACACCACCACATCACTCAGGGACACCACCACATCACTCGAGGACACCACCACCTCACTTAGGGACACCACCACATCACTCAGGAACACCACCACATCACTCAGGGACACCACCACATTACTCAGGGACACTACCACATCACTCAGGGACACAACCAAATCACTCTTCTTTTCTTTTTCGGACCGAAGATACACGCAGGAAGACTTTGAGAGAGGAGATAACCAATTGTGCCAAAATCAGCACATGACAGCGTAACACTGCGACGAGACACAGAATATATTTTCTAACCTGGAAAGCAAAGATACCCATCAAGCGGATAGAAGGGAATTACTGTACTCCACTTGCAAACTGAGTTGGTGACTTCATGGTCCATGATACATTGGTCCTTCCATGATTGGGAATCCCGCGAAGACTGTGTGAATATAGGAATCACGTGTTTTTTTCTCAAGACAAAACGACAAGCCCTGAAGAAGCCCGTGTTGGGCGAAACACATAGGCTGTGGATTAAATGAACCGAAATAAAAGCATTTGAAATCTACATCATCTCTTTGGAGACTCATCACTCCTGTCATCTGTTTATATATTATGTATGGCATTTAAAGATAGAACTTTTATTGTACACATTGCCTCTCCACATGTATGCAAAAGTTGTCTGATGGTATTTCACAAACCAACATTGGTGGCTGGTTTGAGGAGGCGGGCAAATGTGTGTATGTCTGTTAGAACCAAGGAATGGTTCAAAAACTGTTAGTTAGTGCAGCAATAATCCCTGCCATCTGGTCCTGTTTTGTAGACACCACCACATCACCCAGGGACACCACCACATCACTCAGGAACACCACCACATCACTGAGGGACACCACCACATCACTCGGGGACACCACCACATCACTCAGGAACACCACCGCCTCACTTAGGGACATCATCACATCACTCAGGAACAACACCACATCACTCAGGGACACCGCCACATCACTCAGGGACACCACCAAATCTCTCAGGTACACCACCACATCACTCAGGGGCACCACTCAGGGGCACCACCACATCACTCATGGAAACCACCACATCACTCAGGGACACCACCACATCACTCAGGGACACCACCACATCACTCAGGGGCACCACTCAGGGGCACCACCACATCACTCAGGGACACCAACAAATCACTCAGGAACACCACCACATCACTCAGGGACACCACCACATCACTCGGGGACACCACCACATCACTCAGGGGCAACACCACATCACTCAGGGACACCACCACAATACTCAGGGACACCACCACATCACTCGGGGACACCACCACATCACTCTGGGACACCACCACATCACTCTGGGACACCACCACATCACTCAGGGGCACCACTCAGGGGCACCACCACATCACTCAGGAACACCACCACATCACTCAGGGACACCACCACATCACTCAGGAACACCACCACATCACTCAGGGACACCACCACATCACTCAGGGACACCACCACATCCCTCGGGGACATCACCACATCACTCTGGGACATCACCACATCACTCAGGGACACCACCACATCACTCAGGGGCACCACTCAGGGGCACCACCACATCACTCAGGGACACCACCACATCACTGAGGAACACCACCACATCACTCAGAAACACCACCACATCACTCAGGGGCACCACCACATCACTCAGGGACACCACCACATCACTCAGGGACACCACCAAATCAGTCAGGAACACCACCACATCACTGTGGGACACCACCACATCACTCGGGGACACCACCACATCACTCAGGAACACCACCGCCTCACTTAGGGACATCATCACATCACTCAGGAACAACACCACATCACTCAGGGACACCGCCACATCACTCAGGGACACCACCAAATCTCTCAGGTACACCACCACATCACTCAGGGGCACCACTCAGGGGCACCACCACATCACTCATGGAAACCACCACATCACTCAGGGACACCACCACATCACTCAGGGACACCACCACATCACTCAGGGGCACCACTCAGGGGCACCACCACGTCACTCAGGGACACTAACAAATCACTCAGGAACACCACCACATCACTCAGGGACACCACCACATCACTCGGGGACACCACCACATCACTCAGGGGCAACACCACATCACTCAGGGACACCACCACAATACTCAGGGACACCACCACATCACTCGGGGACACCACCACATCACTCTGGGACACCACCACATCACTCTGGGACACCACCACATCACTCAGGGGCACCACTCAGGGACACCACTACATCACTCAGGAACACCACCACATCACTCAGGGACACCACCACATCACTCAGGAACACCACCACATCACTCAGGGACACCACCACATCACTCAGGGACACCACCACATCCCTCGGGGACATCACCACATCACTCTGGGACACCACCACATCACTCAGGGACACCACCACATCACTCAGGGGCACCACTCAGGGGCACCACCACATCACTCAGGGACACCACCACATCACTCAGGAACACCACCACATCACTCAGAAACACCACCACATCACTCAGGGGCACCACCACATCACTCAGGGACACCACCACATCACTCAGGGACACCACCAAATCACTCAGGAACACCACCACATCACTCAGGGGCACCACTCAGGGGCACCACCACATCACTCATGGACACCACCACATCACTCAGGGACACCACCACATCACTCAGGGACACCGACACATCACTCAGGGACACCACTCAGGGGCACCACCACATCACTCAGGGACACTAACAAATCACTCAGGAACACCACCACATCACTCAGGGACACCACCACATCACTCGGGGACACCACCACATCACTTAGGGGCACCACCGCATCACTCAGGGACACCACCACATCACTTAGGGACACCACCACATCACTCGGGGACACCACCACATCACTCTGGGACACCACCACATCACTCTGGTACACCACCACATCACTCAGGGGCACCACTCAGGGGCACCACCACATCACTCAGGGACACCAGCACATCACTCAGGCACACCACCACATAACTCAGGAACACCACCACATCACTCAGGGACACCACCACATCACTCAGGAACACCACCACATCACTCAGGGACACCACCACATCACTCAGGAACACCACCACATCACTCAGGGACACCACCACATCACTCAGGGACACCACCACATCACTCGGGGGCACCACCACATCACTCTGGGACACCACCACATCACTCAGGGACACCACCACATCACTCAAGGACACCACTCAGGGGCACCACCACATCACTTAGGGACACCAGCACATCACTCAGGCACACCACCACATCACTCAGGAACACCACCACATCACTCAGGGACACCACCACATCACTCAGGAACACCACCACATCACTCAGGGACACCACCACATCACTCAAGAACACCACCACATCACTCGGGGACACCACCACATCACTCAGGGACACCACCACATCACTCGGGGACACCACCACATCACTCAGGGGCACCACCACATCACTCGGGGACACTACCACATCACTCAGGGACACCACCACATCACTCAGGAACACCACCACATCACTCAGGGGCACCACCACATCACTCAGGAACACCACCACATCACTCAGGGACACCACCACATCACTCGGGGACACTACCACATCACTCAGGGACAACACCATATCATTTGGGGACACCACCACATCACTCAGGAACACAACCACATCTCTCATGGGCCCCACCACATCACTCAGGAACACCACCACATCACTCAGGGACACCACCACATCACTCAGGGACACCACCACATCACTCATGGACACCACCACGTCACTCAGGGACACCACCACATCACTCAGGAACACCACCACATCACTCAGGGACACCGCCGCATCACTCAGGGACACCACCACCTCACTTAGGGACACCACCACATCACTCAGGAACACCACCACATCACTCAGGGACACCACCACATCACTCAGGGAACACCACCACATCACTCAGGGACACCACCAAATCACTCTTCTTTTCTTTTTTGGACCGAGGATACACGCAGGAAGACTTTGAGAGAGGAGATAACCAATTGTGCCCAAACCATCACATGACAGCGTAACACTGCGACCGAGACACAAAATATATTTTCTAACCTGGAAAGCAAAGATACCCTTCAAGCGGATAGAAGGGATTTACTATATTCCACTTGCAAACTGAGTTGGTGACTTCATGGTCCATGATACATTGGTCCTTCCATGATTGGGAATCCCGGGAAGACTGTGTGAATATAGGAATCACGTGGTTTTTTTTTTCAAGACAAAATGACAAGCCCTGAAGAAGCCCGTGTTGGGCGAAATGCATAGGCTGTGGATTAAATGAACTGAAATAAAAGCATTTGAAATCTGCATCATCTGTTTGGAGACTCATCACTCCTGTCATCTATTTATATATTATGTATGGCATTTAAAGCTAGAACTTTTATTGTACACATTGCCCCTCCACATGTATGCAAAAGTTGTCTGATGGTATTTCACAAACCAACATAGGTGGCTGGTTAGAGGAGGCGGGCAATTGTGTGTATGTCTGTTAGAACCAAGGAACGGTTCAAAAACTGTTAGTTAGTGCGGCAATAATCCCTGCCATCTGGTCCTGTTTTGTAGACACCACCACATCACCCAGGGACACCACCACATCACTCAGGAACACCACCACATCACTCAGGAACACACCACATCACTCAGGGACACCACCACATCACTCGGGGACACCACCACATCACTCAGGAACACCACTGCCTCACTTAGGGACATCACCACATCACTCAGGAACACCACCACATCACTCAGGGACACCCCCACATCACTCAGGGACACCACCAAATAACTCATGAACACCACCACATCACTCAGGGGCACCACTCAGGGGCACCACCACATCACTCAGGGGCACCACCACATCACTCAGGGACACCACCACATCACTCAGGGACACCACCACCTCACTCAGGGACACCACCACATCACTCAGGGACACCACTCAGGGGCACCACCACATCACTCAGGGACACCAACAAATCACTCAGGAACACCACCACATCACTCTGGAACACCACCGCATCACTCAGGGACACCACCACATCACTCAGGAACACCACCATATCACTCAGGGACACCACCACATCACTCAGGAACACCACCACATCACTCGGGCACCACCACATCACTCAGGGGTACCACCACATCACTCAGGGACACTACCACATCACTCAGGAACACCACCATTTCACTCAGGGACACCACCACATCACTTGGGGATACCACCACATCACTCAGGGGCACCACCACATCACTCAGGGACACCACCACATCACTCAGGGACACCACCACATCACTCGGGGACACCACCATATCACTCAGGGACACCACCACATCACTCAGGGACACCAACACATCACTCAGGGACACCCTCACATCCCTCGGGACACCACCACATCACTCAGGAACAGTCGAGTCAAGCCCACACCTGCTCACCTGACAAGCGCCGTGAGGGAAACGGCTGAGAGAGGCACCAAAGCAGTCCCGTGACCGCCGTGAGGGCAACGGCAAAGAACTTCCACATCCAGGAGCCCTGGGGATCACCGGCGCACCGGTGACGTCATTGCCTGCGCCCGGGGGACGCAAATAAACATCGTAGCGCCGAGGGCTCTCTGGGGGGCGAGTCAAGCCCACACCTGCTCACTTGACAAGCGCCGTGAGGGAAACGGCTGAGAGAGGCACCAAAGCAGTCCCGTGACCGCCGTGAGGGCAACAGCAAAGGACTTCCACACCCAGGAGCCCCGGGGATCACCGGCGCACCGGTGACGTCATTGCCTGCGCCCGGGGGACGCAAATAAACATCGGAACGCCTCTTGTCCCGCGAGAACGTGCGCGGGACGCGCCGGGCGGAGCCCGGGCAGAGGGCGGGCTGTCTGTGGCCGTCCGGGGACGATGAGGGTCGGGACGGGCCACCCCCCTTGGCCCCTGCGAATTTCTAACAACTCACCCAGGTACTGCATCTTGTGTTTCTGGAATACGCAATCTTTATTGAAGCCCTCCACAAAAGTAACTAGACCAATTTACCGGGTGCACATAGAGGACCATTAGAAACCCAAGCTGGGTAGAATTTATTAAATTGTGGGACTTCCAATTAATGCAGGTTACCCAATCTGATTTCAGTGGTCACTAGAGTGATTTAGTGGGAGACTATAAGGAAAAAATGTTTAACCATCCTAACACACGTTCGGCTGGGAACAAATCCAACAAAAGAGAGACCCCTAAGCAAACACGAGTGGCAACGAAGGAGGGTGCCCTCCCGAAGGGGAACAAACCCACAGCAATTGACTTAATGTTAAAAAAAAGTCACGGGGGAAATAGAACGCATGGAATGGAGTTTATCCTCACCTCAATGTCATCACCCAAACACCCTCCAGAGACCTATCAATAGCAGATAGCCCAAATATCCATGGTAATATGACCCAACCAAACAATGATATAGAGGATGTCCCCTGTGCACAAACCCCGGGCCAAGAAAACTTTGAGTACAAAGAAACGACCCTCCAGAAGAAAAGGAAGCGACAGGGGAGGATTAAGGGGCCCCAGAGACAAAGGAAAGCGTCAGTAAGAGGCAATCCCTCAACACGCACACAAGAGTATATAATAGTAGAAAACAACTCCCAAGTAGAATCCATTCCACCAGGGTGGATTGAGACAATAGTCGCAGATCTCAAAAAACAGCTAGAATCCTTTATTGCGGCACAATTAAAGCCTATTATAAGCAAGGTGGACAAAATAATGTGCAAGCTCTCTAAACAATCTAAGGCACTAGAGCACACACTGGCAAAAACTTCTACTGATCCAACTCAGACAATTGAGGTAGCCATTAATGATAATGCAAACAAAAATAGAGTGCAAAATAACAACTGTGTCAGTCACACTCAACACGCAATTGCCCAGATACATGAGGCCCCAAAAACTGTCCAAAATCAAAGAGGGGGTTCTAATGACAAATCTAGAGGGGGACACATTCAAAGTGCGAACATCAAAAATATTGAAAAACCCCCTTTACACCCATTAATGCAATGGAGACAGGAAGACCGCCCCCAGAGGGATGGGAATTACGATCATTGTTATACAGATTCCGATCCCTTCCATACTACTAACAGTCACGCCCCACATATAGATCTTCCCCCTGAGGCGAGCCCATTTGTAATAGTTTTTGCAGGGGTACCAGAAATCAGGCCCACTGAGAGAGAATCACATTATCAATTACTCACCAAAATCTCCAAGTGGTTGAATATCCACAGACCTTTAAATAACGGGGAAAGAGGAGAGATAGTACACGTAAGAAGAGTAAACTGGATTGGGGGGAGAAATAAAGACATAAGAGGGGACTGTATAGTCGCAAATTTTAGGGATACCAGTCTGGTTGATTACATCCTGAAGAATGCTAACAGGAATCAAACCAGCACAATTTGTGCACTCCCACTTGGGTATTTTTACCCAAGGAGACGGAACATTAATCGTGCGGGTGATGTGGGAGGGTGGATTCTTGGGAGACCACAACGTACACATAGACCAAGACCAGTAAGCCACCCCGACCAGTCCTTTCCCCCACGAGACTACTCACAATGGAGAAATAGATTTGCCCCTATTCAATCACTCGAGGACATTGATTGACTCATCCCAACAGAAAATAATTCTGTATCAAGTCTAGCGACTAGTGGATGCTTGGGCTCAGAAATAGGGGGTGAACGTGGGAGTGAGGAGAATACACAAACCGGGAGGCTAGATCCACACTTGAGCCAGGGGAAAAAAAATGTAAACATCAAAGATACACCAATAGTGGGGGAGGTTAGAACAAATGAAACTCACATAGCAAGAGGTAAAGAGAATAGGGATGGTTTGACCATCCTATCCTGGAATATTGCAGGGCTGGAAGCCAAACTAAAAAGTAAGGAGTGGTTCGAATTCATAAGGCGCTTTCATGTTATAGCGCTCCAAGAAACATGGGCACGGGATTCGGACCCTTGTTAATTGGAGGACTATAAGTGTTTCTTTAGACCTGCCCAAGGGACAAATTCTGGAAGAGCAAAAGGAGACCTAGTAATATACGTATATTTATGTATGTATGTATTGGCATTTATATAGCGCACTACTTACCCGTAGGGTCCCAAGGCGCTTCGACCGCTGCGAAACCCTTCCTGGCTTCCCTGAGAGATGGTCCCTTAATGGGTATCTCCAGGGTGAGACCAGGCATCCCCAGCGGTCTGGTGGGGCCGTTAGTGAAGATGAGGCAAGCTAATGCCCAGAGTTGCCGAGTGTGATCGCTGATCAGAGTGGGCACCGAGGCGAGAGAATTATCGAGTCCGCTGACCCTGGTCCAGAAACCTGCCGCGCCGGGAATCGAACCCTGGTCCCGGGCCGTCCTCTGCTCTCGGGTCTGCCGCCTCTAACCAGTGAGCCACACTACCCCACTTAGACCTGAATGGCACCTGGTCATACCCAGACTGGATGTCAGACAATATACAAGTAGTCACACTACAAGCCCATGGGGAGAGTCTACTGTTTCTAAATTTTTATAACTCTGGGCCGGTGGAGGGGAATTTTCCCATACTAGCAGAGCTGGAGAGCAGATTAAATGAGGAACTGGATCAAAGGACGAAGGGGCCAGAACCAACTGTCTTGTTGATGGGGGACTTTAATTGTCATCTATGCCCCAAGCTATTCCCTTTATCTGCCGACTGGTCAGCCTGCCCACTAGAAAAGGGTCCCCATTTTACACACAATAAAGAGGGCACAGCTCTGATGAAGCTATTAGATAATTTTGCGCTCACTCATGTCATGGATTTAGCTGCACTTAAAGTAGGGGAATCCCCAACACCCACATTCAAAGGGAAAGGCGGTGGGTCCATAATAGATTATATAACGATCTCTGCCTGCGCTAGAGAGCTGATTTTAAATACTAGAACAGAGTGGAGTCCCTTTAGTGATCACAACCCAATTTCAATAGAAATTAATTGTAAAGATGTAATCAGAAAAAACCCAGGGGTGATCAAGGAAACCCATATCCAACCAACAGACCAAGGGAGACGCATAAGGTGGTCACTGATTAATCCGCAAGAGTTTTACGTTAAACTAGTGGGCGAAGGGAAAGCCCATATAGAGACCTGCTTAGTTCTCACAATAGAGGGCAGAGGAGTGGTAGTGGCTTTTGAATCTTTAACCAAAATTGTGGAAGGACTATTGAAAACTAAGAAGCCCGTAAAACAGTCATCCTCTCCAAGATAGTTTGATTCAAACTGTTCTAGAGCTCTAAGAGAACTAAAGCAGAGTTTAAAAAAGACCCCAAGGGACAAGACTGAAATTACCCGTTGTAGACAGAACTACAAAACCCAGGTAAAGATAAGAAAGAGGGCCCTTCAAAAAGAAGTTTGGGCTGACCCAAGGGAGGCTGGTGAAAACAAGGACTACGCACAGTTCTGGAAAATCATAAACAGACCATGCTTCCATGACTCAAGTTCCCCAGTCATCAGCTCTAATATATTACCAGAACAATGGATCGCCCACTTCAAATCCTTGTATAACCAACAGGAGGTAGACATTGGTGATGGAATATGGAGGGGGCCAAGGGCAGAACAACTAGAATTATCTTTGGAGGAAGTCCTTAAAGCAATCCTAGGGCTGACACGAAACAAAGCCCCAGGCCCGGATGGTACCCCACCAGATTTATTCCTCAGTAACACCGAGTTATGGGCCCCAGTGGTAACGAGAGTACTGAATGCAGCAATCAAATCGGGCCTGCCGAGATCATGGTCCACTGCGTGATTGTCCCTATATATAAGAAAGGCTGTAGGGACAGCCCGCAGTGTTTCAGACCTATCTCGTTGATTGATGTTTCTGCCAAAGTACTCGGGAGGGCGCTCCTCAACCGCCTGATAGATTGGACTGACACCCACAACATCCTGGTGGATACCCAGTACGGGTTCAGAACAGGCAGGTCAACTAGTGACCAATGCCTCAACCTATACCTCCTCACGGCTAAGTACACCAAGACGACTGATGGGACCATATACATGGGGTTCATGGACTTAGCAGCTGCTTTCGATAACGTCAATAGAGCCAAACTATGGTTACTCATGTCTAACCTGGGAATTGACTCGGATCTTATTAAAATTCTGAGGGAGCTGCACTGGAACACCACTACCAAGGTCCGCTATAGTGCGGGGGGGTGAGTACCGATCCCTTCCCGTGCTCTGGCGGGGTGAGGCAGGGGTGTATCCTGGCGCCGTTCCTGTTCTCCCTCTACATAAATGGCCTGGAGAGTGCCCTGATAGCACTGGGAACTGACTGTCCTAAGGTGGGCTCGCGTCATCTGCCGGTACCTTTGTACGCTGATGACGCGGTCCTCCTAGCGCGAACGGCAGTTGGCCTGCAGCTCTTAATTAAGGGTTTCTCTGACTTCATGAGGAATTTGGACCTCTCCGTCAACCTGACAAAATCTTTCATCACGGTAGTGGGGAAGAAACAACATAAGAAATTTGTGTTCAAACTAGGGGATCATGTCTTGGACACTGTCAACTCATTCCCGTACTTGGGTCTTTTATTTGATGAAATGATCAAGTTTGCCCCTCTGATAGAGGAGAGGGCTAGGAGACTAGTCTCAGCAAATGGTGCTATACTAAACTTTGCCCGACGAATGGGACGCTGGTCCCCAGAGCAGGTGATGACATTGTATAGATGGGTCAGCATCTCAAAGACCATCTATGGAGCCGAAGTGTGGGGTTTCAGGGATGCACACCAATACAAAGAGAGGAAGACAAATTCTTTAAAAAAACTGTTAAAGCTCCCGTTGAGCATCCCAGCAGCGATAACACACAAAGAGTTGGGTACCCCATACATATCCGACCTGAACAGACTGAGACCCATACTGGCCTGGCTTAAAATTTGGTCAAGCCCCAATGCGGAACTGTCCAGACAGATCATCCAAGATTGCCTGCGGAAAGAGAGATGGCTCCAAATCCCCTGGCTGAAATACGTTAAAGACACATTGGGGGATATTGACGAGCAAAGGCTATTTCTGGACCCCTCTACGGTGGACATATATTCCAGACACTCTGTACAAAAGCAACTACTGGAAAAATATGATGGTAGGAGGAGGGAGCTTGACTCTACTAATCCCTCGGTAGTTGCTCATTCACTTGTTTGCAATGAAGTGGGCATGGAACCGTATCTCTTTTTAATGTACAGTCAACACGAGAGGTTTTTAATGACTCGTTTTAGGCTCAATTTGTTGCCCCACACTTTAGCTTATCCGTCTGGGTTTACGCAAACAATTGAGCAGAAGGGTGCCTGTGGCTGCGACAATAGGTCTCCGCAGGACACCCTTTATTTTGTACTACTGTGTTCTTTTTATAAAACACCGCGTCAAAGATTCTTGGTGGACATTTTAAAGGACTCAAACATTATCCATGCCAAATCTGCTTTATTGTTTTTGCAAAGAGCCACTGAAATGCGTACTTTGTTTGCTATCATGAGTTTCCTAAAAATTGCTTTCAAACTAAGAAACACAAGGGGCTGATAAAGTTGGTGGAAAGGGGTGGAAACTAAAAAGTCATATGGGGCCTTGTGTCATATTTGCACTCTGTTTCTACTATCTACAAACACCCCTTTTTAACTTGTCGCTCTTTTTAAAAATGTCATGATGTTCAGTATGGTTTTATGTGATCATGTATTACTATGTATTTTTATGATGGTTTTTAACCTTCGAAATAAATAAAAGAACTGAACTGAACACTCAGGAACACCACCAAATCACTCAGGAACACCACCACATCACTCAGGGACACCACCACATCACTCTAAGACACCACCACATCACTCTAATACACCACCACATCACCGTAATACACCACCACATCACTCTAAGACACCACCACATCACTCTAATACACCACCACATCACCCTAATACACCACCACATCACTCTAATACACCACAACACCACTCAGCCCAACCACTTCATCACTCAGCACCACAACAGCACTGTCCTTGCTTGCTACCAATAAGCATTGCCATAGCCAATAGGACTTGCATTAGGAAAGTGTTAGCTATTGGCTTTGTGAATAACAATGCTATTAATTTATGTATTTTCAAAGCCAACACATATTAAAAAAAATGTCATTTAGAAATACCAATAGCTCACACTTTCCTAATGCGAGACCTTTTGCATTGCAAATGCTTGTTTAATGTTCTCTTCCGGTAGGTGGGAGGGAAAAGAAACATAAATAGACTGGGGTCATTAATGAGTTTGTGGTGCTTTTATTTTTTTGTGCTACCGTCACCAGGATTCCTACAGTGGGAAGTAAAGATGTGAGGGGTTCTTTTTATGTGGCTCACACCTGTGTGGCTTATCTTCCCCTACTACCCCACCAACCACACCAAAAGGCTCCCCTTAGCTGTACTTGCCTTGATCCGCGGTCCGTATCCTGGACCGCGGTGTCAGGACCCGGGGCGTCTTCTCCCTCTCGCAGCACACCAGGTTTGGTCGCAGTTAAAGCCACTCTTTGCAGGATTCGTCTCCCCTCCTCGCCGTCTTGCCTCATCTCGTCCTCCTTGTTGCGTGTCGCTGTCTGTCTTCTTTCTTCTCCTCTTTCGTCCACCGGCTTCTTCTTTTCCGTCCTTCCGTGGTCCGCTTAATCCTCCTCCCCTTCCGCTGACATCGGACCTGCTGCGACAACCGTTCTCCGAGAGACTAGACTGCAACCTGCTTCCCGTCGGCTAAAGGGTCCGTATTGTTCTCCTCTCCTTCTGGTCTGCTTCGGCACTGTCTCTGTCCTCCTCACACCTTGGAACTGCCTTGCTGTATATAGCGGAGCTTTTGCTGAGTCTAGTTTCGTGCAAAATTGGGCGTCTCTATGTATGTGCAGCCGTGAACAGCTCTAGGTCTGAACTTGTGTTTTTCAGTTGGCGTTGCGTTGCTTGTGACTTGGAGGTAACCGGACAGGGTGCCCTGGGTTTGGCAAAACAGTATATCAGTTTGGGTTTGATTATTGGTGCGTTAAACCAATTTGTGCTGCCAGGGTGCCATAAAGTGGGAAGGCCACTGGGGGCAGTGTTTCTCACTTTGGCTGCACATGAATGAATAATGTCTTCATTCACTAATACCAAAAATGGGCATTGCTCCATCCTTTTCAGCAAGGTAGACCAAAGCGGTTTGATATGTCCTTCGACTTTGATGAGCGATTTAATCAATGCTTTTATTTCAAAGAACTATTCTCGCCAATTTTTAATTCTGTGGTTTAGATGGCGCCTATCTCTCAAATCCATCAATATTTCTTTGACGATCTGGTGACTCGCATTTGAGGGGATGTCCATGGTTCTTTGCGTGGTTAATTAATGTTTCCAGTACACAAAGACACCCGTTGCTTAAGGCCTCATGCTCCCATTGCTTCAGCCTAGGTTTGGTCGTACCATAAGGAGGGCCAGTCACTAACGTATAAACCATTGGTTGGCTATGTTAGAAAGACTTTTCTTACACCTGAGATTATCTGAAGCCTCTATAGCTGGGAATTCGGTGGAGAACTGGACAGACCACTACCCCCAGTGGGGTGGCTGCCCACTGTAGCAACAGGTGGATAGGGCATGGATACATGTGGCACATTTGTTAATGGTGCAGGATAATTATTGTTTTACTCTAGGAAACTGGGATCTCATGACCAGGTTCTGTCTTTTTTGCTTGTCGGTTACCATCCCAATAGTGGGAAAGTACAATTTTACATTTACTCTGTGCTGAGTTATGCTAAGTACAGTTCCTACCAGCAGCTACGGGGTTGTGCTAACTGAGCTGTAGGAGGGTGGTCCGATTGACCTAGTTAGTTATGTAATCCCAGTGATGTCATGATGAGGTTTGGTGGCAAAGGGTAATAGAAGCAGATGGAACTAAGTCTCTCTTATATGGACGATACGAAGAAAAAGTTAAAACAACCTGGTATGGAGGCTCTTCTGTAGTGTGCCACTGTGGGAGTGCGGTTGGCACATTACATTTACACTGCCTCTGGGATAAGCCAAAGTCTCTGTCTAGTCACCTAGGGGGTGGGCTGGTGTCAGCCTAAGTGTGTTCACCCTTCTCCTGACTAGAGAGGTGGGTTCAGCCAGGCTTAGGTGCATACCCTGGCCAACCAGAAACTCCATCTACAACATTGGTAGAGAATGCCTAGGAGATGTTTACAGTCCATCCAAAACCGCCCCACAGGGCGAATGTTTTAGACCACAAGGTTTGTGGAGGGCTCTTGTGTGGGACCTAGGTGAAGAGCTAAGGTCAAGCTAGGATGTCTTGTGCTTTCGCCACACTGTTGAGTCCCAGTCACAAGCGGATTGTATCAGGGTGAGCTGACTGTGGGTCAGGAAGGGCCAAGGCATCAGTAGCACTGAGCGGCTTACAGCCAGAGGAGGTACCCGATGCAAGGGGTGTCTGTTAGATTAGACACCTACACAGAGGTACCGCCTTAAGTACTTGGAGGTCTGTTGGCACCGCCTTTCGATGGAAGCCATTGTCTAGTGGGCTGCTGTGAGCAGAGCATTGGTAGGCATAAGTAACAGTATCAGCTACCAGTTCAAACATGCATCTTTCACTAACTTACTCAGATAACTGGGACAGGAATTAAGACGGACTGGATAACACTTGTTTCTACCTGCATTGGCACATCTTGTCAGGAGTGAGTGTCAAAAAGATTGCGCTTCAGCCAGGCAATGTTAGCACCCATCCACACCACGCCAATTGTTTAACACCTTCGCTGCTAAGGCAATTCCCCTCCTGTGCTGGAGATTGTTCTATTTCATTGTTTTATGACGAGCTGGGCTCGTCATCAGCACACGACCACTGTGCACCATGACGAGCCCAGCTCGTCATCAGCATCGAAAGGGTTAAGATCACCCTAGGCCGCATTTACGCAGCCCTGTATTTGACCCTGGTGATTGTCAGTGCCATGAATTACTAAATTGAAATGAGCAGGAGGCTTGACCGTGGATTAAACCAGCAGAAGTTTGGGGAGAGCTAGACCCCACCCATGGTCAAGGTGTAGGTTTAAGTAGTTGGAGTGCCACTCTTATTTGACCAGGGGTTCGATGCTACACTTATGGTCAGAGGCACAACATACATCCGTTCACTCCACCCTCACTGAAGGTAGTCTGTTGGTGGAGGTACAGAATGGGACGTCTCGCGCCAGGGTGCGGACATTGCAGGGGCTACACAGCAGACAGTCTGCTGTCAGACGAGGGTGCTTGCAGGCTTGCAGGCTAGGAGGCCAGGCAATGTAGCAGAACCGATTCTAAGGATCCCTCTCCCCCACCGGACTGCCCAAAAATGTGAGTGCAGTGGGATTTGCAATGTTACAGGTATTTTCCTGCCCATACAGGGGCAGAAGGGTACATTGCAGGAATCTGCATAAATAGAGTAGGGACAAGACCGAAAGACGATGTGCACCGGTAACCGCAAGAGCGTGGTGTTAAGATCAAAATCTCGCAGCGGCAACTTGGCCAGGTGGCATGCGTCAGTTGGTTAGGCTGGAATGTGTGCCGTGGCTCCATTAAATGTAAATGTAAATGTACAGGAATTTATATAGCGCAAATCACCGACCGGTTTCTAAGCGCTTGCTTAGGGAACCCGTCCTGGTATTCCCCTGTGAGATAACCCCAGCAGGGTGTCCGCAAGGTGAAAGCCAGGCATCCCGCCACGAGGGGCCGTTGTGGAGATTAAGCAAGCTATTGCCCAGAGTCGCAGAGTGTGAACCCGTGAGTCGAGTAGGCACCAGAGCGAGAATTGTCGAGCCCATGGACATTTTAGGACTCAAGACCCCACCGAACCGGGAATTGAACCCTGGTCCCGGGCTGACCTCTGCTTCCAGGTCTGCCTCCTCTAACCAGTGAGCCACACTTCTCCACTAGCGACTTGAAATGTGTTTGGAGCACCTTCGCTGATAATTCCAGAGCACACACTGCACCTCGGCCCAGTAGGTGAAGGCCATATGCTCATGTGCGGCTTGATCTTGTGGAGGGCAATGATTCCAGGAATAACAAAGTACTAGGTCATTAGCTGGGTTGAGCATCATGGGTCACAGCTGGTTAGTAGGTATGTGTGTATCTGTGATCGAGCTTTAGTTAAGCAAGCCTGGTAGGTGGCGTAAGTTGTCACTCCAAATGGTTGCTGTGACTGCAGTAGTGTGCGCTATGTGAACAGTCTTGTTCGCCAGGGTTTATTAATCACAAAGGTCTGTGCACATATCTGGTCAACTTCAACAAAGTAGGGGCACTCTGCTCCCAGGGCAGGTTATGGGTTGCTTCAGTGAATGCCCCGTCCGCTTAGCCAGAATGCATAGGCTGGTTGTGGAAGCGGCCTTCTAAGCAAGTGTGCTGTTGTTCCATGTATTGGGGAAACAGATGTTAGGGAGCACGAAATGCGAGAAGGATTGCAACTACAGGTTGCAGGAGGTGGGAGCCACATCAGCTTGAAGGGTAATATAGCGATGGTTAAGAGTAGAGCTCCCTCCTGGGAGGCCATCACATCCTTGCAGGTCATGCGAGGCGCTGGTACATTCCCAGACAAGGATAAACCGCTCCATGTGCAAGTTTTCAGAACAAGGGGCTTTGGATTCATCAGGCATGGGCTATGCCGGGCGAATACCAAAGGGTATTTTGACAAAGTTGGGGTACACTTGACACAGGTAGGCTTGGATCTGTTCCTACTGGACATGAATGAGGCCCGGGAAATTGCAGGTTGCAATGAGAAAGGAACTGTTTTGGTAGGGGGCTCTTTAGGCGACAGGGGATGCCTCCAGAGCTTTGGTGGAGTTACAGGGCGATCTGAAAGCAGATGGGTACAGAAGGGAACTTCTGCGTGGGCACAATAGGGGTGACAGAGCCAAATCCCGGGAGCCTCATGGGAGGGTCCTAAAACAATTGCGTCGGCACCCTGTTAGTCCTTCAGGCGTTTGTGGGCCTGAACAACCGGGGCTTGCATTGCTACCCTCCGCCCTGAAAGGGGCATCAGTAATAAGGGACCAATGTGTCATGTGATCCAGTAAGGGGATCACCCCCATAAGAGTAGCGCTGATTGGGTTTTCCACGGTGCTTGGCTCAACAGATGGGCAGGGCAGCATAGGTTGGTTACAGCCAGCGTCGGATTGTTAACGCAGGCACTCGGGTAATGCCCGAGGGGCCGGTATCCAAATTCCAGCTGTCAAGTCAAGTCAAGTCAATAAATTTATATAGCGCGCTACATACCCAGAGGGTCTCAAGGCGCTTGCAGAAGGGTGGGGAATTACTTGTCAAATATCCACGTTTTAAGTTGCTTTCTGAATGCTAGGTGGTTCTGAGTAAGGCGAAGGTGAGGGGGAAGTGAGTTCCAGGTTTTAGCTGCCAGGTAGGAGAAGGATCTACCTCCCATGGTGGTTTTGTTGATGCGAGGTACAGTGGCAAGGGCTTGGTTGGAGGATCGTAGCTGGCGGGAGGGGGTGTAGAAGGACAGTTGTGTGTTGAGGCATTCGGGTCCGATTTCGTAGAGTGCTTTGTGTGCGTGGGTTAGGAGCCGGAAGGTAATCCTCTTATTGACGGGGAGCCAGTGGAGGTTTTTCAGGTGACCAGAGATGTGTTCTTTACGCGGGATGTCTAATACCAGCCTGGCTGAAGCGTTCTGGATGCGTTGGAGTTTTTTCTGGAGTTTTGCGGTGGTCCCGGCGTAAAGGGTGTTTCCGTAGTCCAGTCGGCTCGTGACCAGAGCGTGGGTGACCGTTTTTCTAGTTTCGGTGGGGATCCAGCTAAATGTTTTTTTGAGCATGCGAAGAATGTTGAAGCAAGATGAAGAAACTGCGTTGACTTGCCTGTTCATCGAGAGTGAGGAATCCAGGATGACGCCCAGGTTCCGTGCGTGGTCCGTCGGGATGGGTGCTTTTCCGAGGGCCTCAGGCCACCAAGAGTCATCCCAGGCGGAGGGGGAGGTGCCTAGGATGAGGACCTCTGTTTTGTCTGAGTTCAGTTTCAGACGGCTGTGCTTCATCCATTCGGCTACTTCTTTCATTCCTTCATGCAGGTTGGTTTTGGCAGTGTTTGGGTCTTTGGTGAGTGAGAGGATCAGTTGAGTGTCGTCGGCGTAGGAGATGATGTTGAGGTTGTGTTGGCATGCGATAACCGCGAGGGGGCTCATGTATACGTTGAAGAGGGTGGGGCTGAGTGAAGATCCTTGTGGTACGCCGCAGATGACTTCAGTGGCCTCTGACTTGAATGGTGGAAGGCGGACTCTCTGGGTTCTTCCAGTGAGGAACGAGGTGATCCATTCCAGTGCTTTTCCTTGGATTCCGACGTTTCTGAGGCGTTGTAAAAGGGTGCTATGACAGACCATGTCGAAGGCTGCGGAGGGGTCGAGGAGGATGAGGGCGACTGTGTCTCCATTGTCCAGTAGAGTTCGAATGTCGTCTGTTGCTGCGATGAGGGCGGTTTCATTGCTGTGCTTGGCTCGGAAGCCGGATTGTGAGGAGTCGAGGGACTTGTTGGTTTCGAGGAATGCGGCGAGCTGGTTGTTGACCGCTTTCTCGATGACTTTGGCCAGGAATGGAAGGAGTGAGATAGGGCTGTAGTTTTTGAGTTCGGTGGGGTCAGCTGTGGGTTTCTTCAGGAGGGCGCTGAGTTCGGCATGTTTCCAGCTTTCCGGGAAGGCTGCGGAGTTGAGGGAGCAGTTGATGACGTCTCGGAGGTGCGGTGCTATAATGGAGTCTGCTTTGTTAAAGATGTGGTGAGGGCATGGGTCTGTGGGGGATCCTGAGTGGATAGAGTTCATCAGACGGATGGTGTCCTCAGTGGAGATTGGCTTCCAGTCATTGAGGATGTTCAGGGGCGGTGGGGGTCCTGCAGGGGGTTGGGTGGGTTGGTCATCGGGTCGGTTGTCGAAGCTGTTGTGGATGTCTACAATTTTGTTGTGGAAGAATGAGGCTCGGGAGTCGCAGAGGGCTTGAGAGGGGGTGATGTCGTTGGAGTTGGCTGAGGGGTTGGTAAATTCCTTGATGATGTTGAATAATTCCTTGCTGTTGTGGGCGTTGTTATCTAGTCGGTCCTTGAAGGCGGCTTTCTTGGCATTTCGGATCAGTTGGTGGTGTATGCGGGTGGCGTTTTTGAAGGCGTCCTTGGTGCTGGTGGTTGGGTCTTTTTTCCAGGCCTTCTCAAGGGAGCGACAGAGTTTCTTGGATTTCTTAAGATCATCGTTGAACCAGGAGGCCTTCTTGCTGCCTAGTTTGATTTGTCGTTTTTTCAGTGGTGCTAGGATGTCGGCGCTGTTGGATAACCATTGGGTGAGGTTGGTGGCTGCTTGGTCGGGGTTTGAGGAGTGTTTTGGGGGGTTTTGAAGAAGCGATGAGGAGATCTGGTCGATGGTGATTTTTTTCCAGTTTCTTTGCAGAGAGGGTTGGGGGTGGTTGTTGGATGTGGGCTTGTTGTAGGTAAAGTGAACGCAGCTGTGGTCAGTCCAAAGGAGAGCTGTGGTGTGGCTGAAGGAGACATGTTTGCTGGAGGTGAAGATAGGGTCGAGTGTGTGACCTGCGATGTGGGTGGGGGTAGTGACAAGTTGTTTAAGTCCGAGGTTGGCGAGGTTGTCCAACAGGGTGGTGGTGTTGCGGTCGTTGTTCTTTTCAAGGTGAAAGTTGAGGTCTCCCAAAAGGATGTAATCCTCGGAGGGGAGCGCGTGTGGAGTGATGAAGTCCGTGATGTCTTCACTAAATTGTGCGTGGGGTCCTGGTGGCCTGTAAAGGAGGGTGCCTCTGAGTGTGGTCTTGGGGTCGATGTGGATCTGGAAGTGAAGGTGTTCAGTGTTGGCGAGATTGACGTCTGAGCTGGTTGACATGCGGATGGATTTCTTATGGACGATAGCGATGCCTCCTCCTGTGTGGCCGGTACGGTCCTTGCGAATGATCTTATAGCCTTCCGGGATGGCAATGGTGATGTCTGGGGCTGATGAGGCGTTCATCCATGTTTCTGTTAGGAAGGCGACGTCCGGAGAGATGGTGTCTAGTAGATTCCAGAGGTCGATGGCGTGCCTGTGGACCGAGCGGGTGTTGAGCAGGATGCAATGTAGGTGGTTGGGGTCGGATATCTGTTGTGTGTTCGTAGATGAGGAGTTGTTCTTGGTGCCGTCGAACTTGCAGGAGTTGCCGGAAAAGGGTCCATGAGTGTGGCCAGGAGCGGCTCGGACGCAGTTGGGGGAATGGCAGGGGTTAAGGGCTAGGAGGGTGGTGGCATCGTAAGTAATGCGGGAGGGGTGGGCATTACGAGGACCAGGGGCTCTGGCGCTGGGCGTGGTCTTGGCACGGACGGGCGTAGACGGGCTTACCTTTGGCGCACCTTCGGCGCGGCCGCAGCGCGTGGACGCTGCGCGTTGGAGCATCAGTCATTAAAATGGATAGTTGAGGGGGCGGAGCGTGGGAGGGTCAGCTGGGAGGCGGGAGCGAGGTGGAGGGAGGGTCTGGGAGGGGCCAGCAAGAAGCTTCGACAAATGGCAACAAACAAATGCTGCGAGGGTCGAGGGGCTATAATGCCAAACAAGCGCTACAATACAATGGTTCAAGGCAGCAGTGGAAAAGCGCTACGCGCTAGGCGGCAGGTAGGCAAATTAAGTCCCACAAACAATACGCTTCAAAAAATGTTAATTAATGCCCAGCAGTGGCGAGCGCTTCGAAGCGCTATACAAATACACTTAAATGATAAGCAGTAACGTGGAGCACAATCGCAATGAGCGTTACACAAATACACTGAAATGATTGGCACAATCGCAATGAGCACTGTACCAGCAGAGAGGAGGTGAAGGGAGCAACCGTTCTTGAAGAAGGCAGGACGATCACAGCTTGCACAAGGGCGAGGGCAGCTCCTAGTCTCTGTGGGTGGGAGGGTCAGCTGGGAGGCGGGAGCGAGGTGGAGGGAGGGTCTGGGAGGGGCCAGCAAGAAGCTTCGACAAAATGGCAACAAACAAATGCTGCGAGGGTCGAGGGGCTATAATGCCAAACAAGCGCTACAATACAATGGTTCAAGGCAGCAGTGGAAAAGCGCTACGCGCTAGGCGGCAGGTAGGCAAATTAAGTCCCACAAACAATACGCTTCAAAAAATGTTAATTAATGCCCAGCAGTGGCGAGCGCTTCGAATCGCTATACAAATACACTTAAATGATAAGCAGTAACGTGGAGCACAATCGCAATGAGCGTTACACAAATGGACTGCGTTCTTGGGCTGCCTGGGGGCCGATTTGGATGGTTTCTGCTTTGTTCAGATAATGGACAGTAAGTGCCTGAGTGGCCTTTCTGGAGGTAGATGGGCGTCCATTACATCCCTTTTATCAACGGCAGAGGTGTCACTCCCTTTCTCTCGCTGGGGTGGTAAAGTAATGTGTGCATACTGAGCGGGGGCAGGTGCCTGAGCAGAAGTTGCCTCACTTGTTTTCATGTGTTTCACCAGTGTAAACTAATCCGTGCATTTTTTTTAAAACACCCCCCTTTTTCTTTTAAATAAAATTTCGCAGAAGCAGTGTTTTGCGCAAAAGCATTATGCCAATGTGGGCCACTATTTTTTAGCTTGCCCAGGTGGATTTTTAATCCCAATCCGATCCTGGTTACAGCTGCCTGCCCTTGGATCGCCCATAAAATAACCCACCATATTTGCATACCTTTGAATGGAATAAACCTGCAGCAATATTTTTCCCAAACAAAAGTTGTGTTGTGTATTTATTTATTTATGCAGGCATACTCTGTGTGGGGAGTGGGGGTGTGTTGCCAATAATGGGACAATGCTGCGCTGCCCTGAGCCATTAAAGTCGAAAATATGGCGCTGGTCGATTTGCCAAAGTCCAGCATATTATTTAATTTTTTTTAGAAATAAAGCTACATTTGAGAAGTTACAACCTTCCAATAAAAATCATTCAAAATTTCAATTTGTGCTGTGTATTTTTTTAATTCATAAAGTTTGTATTTGTTTGACGTATACTTGTGTCTATATATTTGTGTATTGTTTTGAGTTCCAGTATTGACCTGATAGTGGTCCACAGAAGTCAAAAGGATAGGAGCGCGTCCTCTAGGAGAAACAAACATTCGTCTACATTAGGTCCTCTGTCTAGTTCCATGCTTTTTCTCCACCAGTCGCCTTATCTCTGTACGAACACATTTCTGTAGCTGCATACTGGAAGCTTGTCCAATCACAAGAAGAGCTCAGAAAGATTGTCCAATGAGGAGTGCGGATAGGGTGAGGTCTGGTTGTGTAATTGTTGCCGGTGTTTAGTCTGCGTGCTTGAATCGCGAAATCGAACTGGCGCCTGTCATCAGCAAAGAAGGGAGGAAGGGTCGGCGGCTCAGCCTCCTTCAGTATCACGCCAAGACCTGCCATGATCCCCCTGGGTCGGTCGGCGCTGGAACGGTTGCGGCTTCTCCGGTGAGTGACAGCTTTGGAGTTTGTTAAAATAGAGCATATTTGACTGTCCGGGAACTCAACTGCCTTGTGTAGCCAAGGATGCCGTTATGGGACAAGCATAGGGCATACTTCCATTATCGGTTAACTCTTCAGCCGGAGGTTTGTAGGACAACAAAAAGGGACAACCTTGTTCGTCTCCTTGCCTGCATTGGTTCAGTGTTACGACAGGAGGACAGCTGGGAAGGATAAAATATGCATATTGGCTTAATCAATGACAGTCTCCTTCACAACTGCGGGGTTTTGGGCGTGGTAGTTGATCTCGAAGCGATAGCTTTGCTAATGGATAACGCTTTTTGTATTAGAGACGAATAATTTGTTTTGTGCCGATTACAGTTTCCTGCATCTGATTTCGAATCATGAATGTGGCTATTGCAGGCAGCATCGATTTGCATGCTGGGACATGTGGTTTCACATTTCTTTGTATTAACAGGGCTTATAGGCGCCTTCTGCTTGGTTCCTTTAGCTGAAAAAAACATGCAAGTCTACTCCAGGACCCCAACTATAGCGGGTCTTCCCAGTGCTCGGCACTGGCTGTTAGTTATTAAAAACTGAAATTGAAACGGGTCCCTCCCAGAGTCTTCTGTTATTGTCCTTGTCCTGTCCTTGTCATAAAAAAAAAACACTGACTAAGAGGCACAGGCAATAATGTGGTTAGGTGGTTCACCAAATCCAAAGATGAACTTGAGTTGCTTTAAGTTTCGAAATGGGAAGAATTCTAAACGACAGTGTAAAGTTTTTAAAATTCCACACAGATATCTTTTTTCAGAAATGAGCGTAAAAACTGCATTGTAAAGCTGTCCGTGGTCCCTATGATTATTTCCTTTTCACTCATGTTTCTGTAGTTTTTTTGTTCGTGCAACACATAAGTCTTGTACTATGCATACTGCGATCTGTGCGTACACATTTTTGACAGGGCGCGATTGAGAGCTCTCAAGTTGAGCCTAAAGTCGGTGCAGGTTACTCACAGTGCCCCTCACTGAGTCCTACCGGTGATCAGAAAATACATGCTCATCCAATCTTTTGGCCTCTCCACAGAGTTCACATAGGCAATGGTCATTTACCTATTAATCATGATTCCATGGTGAACTTCGTCAAAGACGGCAGCTGTCGAAATACTGACGATGGCAAATAAAGAATAATATACAGTGCTTATCGGTGAGGCGTGGGTATTTGTCTGAGGGAAAGGATGCTTAAATGGAATAGACAAGACAGTACATACAGCTAAAGAGATTGATAACGATGAAGAAGGAGCTGAACTGTGTGATAAACAGATGAAGCGGCTTCAGAAAGTGAGATTTGGGGTAAAAAGGGCATCATTAAGGCAAAGGTATGTAAAGAGGAAAACAGGAGCGACTGAAACATTTAGTAGGACACTGTCTTAAGCAGACCTTTTGTAATATTAAGTTCCCAGTCTCGTACGTTCAGATTTTATTCGCAATCTAATATTTTCAGAATTGGAACATATTCAATCTGATTAGTAACAATATTGTTGTTACTCATTTATCCGCCATGAAATCAAAACCACTGGTAACGACTACTGGCAAACTCAATAGGTCTGACTTGTTAAGGTCTGTGCTTTTGTTATTGCCTAATATGTTTGGCTACTTGAATATAGGATTCATAGGCACCCATGTACTGGTGAGGTGTTGTGATGTGTCAGGCCAAGGATTTTAGTTCACATTTTTTTTAGACCATGTCCTTAACTGCATATGCCAAGCCTCTTGTGAAGGGTTCCTAATCTCTCTCCTCTGCCTGTGCCACTTTGATAGATTTTTCCATCTTTTAATCCCATTAAAACACTGGTATACCCCGGAGGGGGGTAGCTTTGTGCCACAGTTACTCTTGCATTGTGCTGTGCATCAGTGTGTCTGCTGTAGGGCGTAATATGTGCGATTGACGCATGTTTCATTACATGCAAGCCTTTCAAGTAAACGTTGTAAATGCATCAGTGTACAAAGTATTCTTCCTGGTTATGTGATGATGACCGGTGATCACATTTTCATCAAGTATTCCCTCATAATATTATATTATCTCATTGTTCATGGCTCCCATAAGTTAGTGACAGAGTGTTTGGGTGTAAAATATTTGAGCTAGTATTTGCGTTTGAAAGTGAGATGTCAGCCGTGAATTCAAGTGTAAGCATCTCCGCCCTACGGGTAGAAACAGTTGCTTAGGTTACTTTTGGCATAGATATAATCAGAATTAAATTTTAATGTAATGTGGTGGGTGCGGTAATGCTTAAGATTAGTTTCTGTCTAATTGGGAGGAGCGGAAGTATTGTTTTCATGCCACTCTAGCACGCAACTTCATGACCTTTCACTTTATGTGGGGCAGGTTATGGCCAGAACCCTCCTTCTATCCTATTTGACACTAAAACACCATAGCATGTACATTTGTTTGCTCGCTTAAGCAGTGCTTTTCTTAACTGTGCTGTCAAAGATAACAAGATCTTTTTAATGGTTTGAAAACTTTCAGCCTATTTAGGTCAAGCCTACGAGGCAGCACAGCTGCCTGGTGTTGCGTCATGCCAATGGCCATATGGACCTCTGTAACGCACATCTTTATTCTTGGGCATGCTACCGTTAACTGAACACAATACGTCATAGACTTTGACCACACCCAAGTACCTCCTAAGTGATTATGTAACATTGTAAGGAGTCTTTCGAGGACCACAAGGGTCCTGCTGCACTTGATTACAGAACACTAAATCTCCCCCTTTGTAAATTGAAAATTACGGACAACATATATACATTAGAGTTTCTCAATGAGTCGCAGAGATGCTTGCATCAATCTTACAGATCGAGTCGAACAAGTTGAAGGAGCTGCACTGTCATCATTGTGAGAGGTCAAGTATGTTTTCTCCCTGATTGCGTTGCAATGATATCATCTAGTGTGAGTTTGGTTTTGTGAAACGTGCACTATTTTGCATTGAGAACTGCATATACGATTCAACCGCATACTTGTGTAAGAGCTTTGTCATACTCCTTTAGTGTGGCCCCAAACACTAGTATATCATCACTGTAGTTAAAAGCATATGTGACAAGTTGAATTATTTAGCGAATGACCTCCCGAAAGATTTCTGCAGCCGACAACACACCAAAGCTGAGTCTTTTATATCTGAACAAACCAACATGGGTTGGAAAAGTAGTAATAGACCTACAGTTCTCTTCCAACTCAAGTTGATGGTATGCTTTGGTCAAATCAAGATGGGAGAAGACTTTGGCACTATATGTGTGGACAAGGTCTCTCTCTCTCTCTATTGCTTTGTTTGCCTAGCACATATCAATGCAAATGCCCACTTCACCTCCACTGTCATTTTTGACACTACCACTATGGGCAAAACCCATGATGTCATGCTTTAATAATGCCTCTAGTTCTTTCTCAACTGCCCTCTGTAAATGAAAAGCAATCAGATAGTATCACTGTGCAACAGGACAAATGTCATCATTAATGTGAAGTTGCACCTTGATTGTCTTAAGTTTCCCTAGTCCATGAAACAACAAACGAATGACTTACTATTTCAGACTGTGCATTGAGGTTGTAATTGATTGAGATCAGTCCCATGTCGGCAGCAATGCTGAAACTGAGTAAACATGCACTTGACGACGTACCTTGGAGGTCATGAATTGGTGCTTTTCCTGCCATTTTCTTGTGCCTCATCGTTGCTACGAATGATCCTTGTCTTTGTAATGGCGTAGAAGCAGTCCATTTGTAAACCTTTGTTTTCGATGGCATTATCTGTGGTACTGAAGAAAATGTTTGTATTTTTCTGCCAGCATGGTATTGATCAATGCATCACTGTCTATGATAAAAGATATAGGGCAGCCATTCACCTTTAGTGTGATATTAGGACAATTACCAAATGAGTTTGGTAACTTTACTTGGCGATCTCTCTTTGACTTATGTTCTCCTTTTCAAGCAGCCAGTCCTACAGGGTCATGCCTTTCTGCGGTCGACATCACTATTGCACGTCCAACTTCTTCGATGTCGCTTGATGATGACGTTGAAGAGCCTATGGAAGATGAATTTGATGACTATCTACTTTGTTACTTTGTTTAGTCTCTACTTGCCTCAGTTGATGTTGCGGTTTGGCCTTATGGTGTGTCTCAAATATTTCTGAAACTTTCTGGTGCCCATTTTCTCTTCTTGTTGCAGACCGATGAAATGGGTTTCCTTCCCACAGCCTTTACATATCTGTCCAATGGCAAGAGATTTACCTTCCGAATCCGCATTCAAAACACTTTTTTTTTTTTTTAAATACTCTGAGACCTTGTCTTATGGGCCTCCACTTCGTGTTTCTGCTTACTTTTCATGGTCAATGCGGATTCATTCTGGGCTGTTCCAGCTTCCATATCAGCAACCCTTCGATCTGCATGTTCCTCAGCTCTTGAAGACATGAGTTCCTTTTCTAGACTGAGTGTCTTCCTCAGCATGCATCTCCTGAATGAATCAGTGCGGCAACCATCGATGACTCTTAGACACATGGCTTCTTCTTCAATGAATTCACTGAACATGCAGTGCTTGATGAGGATATCGAGTCTTTCGACAAACTCGGCCAACGTTTCACCAGGTAGTTGTCTTGCCTGGTTGAAAATGTAGCTTTCGTAGTCTAGATTCAGTTGGATTTAACTTGGCTTCCAATGAGTGTGTGTTTTTGTTTTTAATTTTTTTTTTATTTAACGGTGCAATTCTTCATTAGCTTGTGGTATTCACTTCTTTCATTCCATCACCTGCAAGGTTCTGTAAGTAGTTGATCTTTTTTCATCTTCTACAGCGATCTTTTTTCATCTTCTACAGCATCTATGAAGTCAGCAAATGTTTCTATCCACACGTAACTTGTGTTGGGACTTCCTGGCGTTGAGAGTATATGCTGTCTTGATGACGGTTGCTGCTCACTTAGACCTGTTCCTTCTGTAAGCATTAGCTGTGTGCTTACATCTTGGTCATCGCGCCCAGGCTGCTGTCGTATGACACCATCCTTCTTGGCGGTGAGTAAAGGTTTTGTCTCTTGCACATGTTCGTCACTGCTCTCAATTTTGTACATCCTACCTGGTTGTCGATTCCTTCAGCGATTTCCCGCACCAGGCTGTCGCGGTATTTAGCACTTCGCACCTGGTTTTCGCTGCCTTTTAACTTTTTGCTTTGTATGGTCGATGGCTCTGTGTTAAGCTGTGGCACAGTACCTCTTTTTTCAGCCTAACCAGTAGGGCTCTGCCGGGCTTTCGGTCTGTGCTCCTCTAGAGGGCCTTCACCTTCTTCAAGGGCCTTGCAGGAGCTAGAGATGCGCTTTGACTCCACATACCCCAACCGTAGATTGTTCATGCGTACCACGTGTGCCCCAAAAAACAGTTTGCTAGACCTCTGCAAACTCAGGGAGCGCAGTCTTGTTTATTCGTGGCATGTATCCCCTACTCTTCCGCAGTTGCCGCTTCCACCCCAGCTCTGGAGCATGCAAATGACCACACCACACACAGAGCTCTAATACATGCCATTGTTCTTCCCATGCAACCGTTAACTGAACGCAATACACCATAGACTATATTGACGACATTCAGAATCGCCCAAGTACCTCCTAAGTGATTTGCTTAACATTGTAAGGAGTCCGTCGAGGACAACAAGAGTCCTGCTGCACATTATCACACCCCACTACAGCTGGTTGCACAAGGCATATTATGGTTTTACCAAGAACATAGAGGGGCTTGCAGTCTGTTTGAGAAAAGAAGAGTGTGTACTCCAAAAGAAATCAACAAGTACTTGTTTGGATTAAAATCCGTTCTTTAAGGTTGTCATACAAGACCAGAACTCCTTTAGATTGCAGTGCGACATCTTTATTGTTTGATGATAAAACATGGACAGCCGACACGTGTTTCGCCCCCTATTGGCGATTTGCGCCGGGGCTTCCTCAAGGCTATTTTCACATATACAGCATATATTATTTCACGCCTGGTTCCAAATTGACAAGTTCCAAAAATCAGAGTTTAAATACTCAGGGAGCAGAGCTCTTTTTCGAGCTGACGGGTATGATGTAACCCCTGCTCGTCGCTCTAGGGCTGGAAAAAAGATCTATGGGTTAAATCCCGGCTTGCAGTCTGTCCATTGCTTAACTATACTGCCACTTTAATTTGCCTTCGTATTCAATGGTTTGCCTTGACCATCGTGTTGGTCCCATCCCTGGAGCTTTGTGACTGCACTTCTCCTTCCACTGCTCACTTTTAGGGAACATATTTTTTTTGTTGTCTTAAGCACTCCATTATAGTGCATGTGTTTTTCAGTTGTCTCTCTATTGTGTTTCTCTTCCCCGTGCTCTGGGTTGCTCTCTTGCCAGCGTGCTTTTCCCCTGCCCCACTCTGTTATGCACTGCACCTCATGTTGCTTTCTTGCCAATGTGATTTCCCCCCACAGCTCTGTTGCTCTCTTGCTCTTTTGCTTCTCTCCCTCAGTTATGCTCTCCATGTTGCTGCTCCCTGTTACTTCCTCCCTCCTGCGCCCCCTGTTGCTTTCACCCTCTCTCACCCCCTATAGCTTCCACCCACTGTGCCTGTGTTGATGTCAGCCTCCCATTTAAGCTTCCCCATATTGCTTCACTTTACATACTTTTAATAAAAAACTCTTTTGCACGTTTTTTCCTTTTTATTTATCGAGCCAACTCGAATCAGTAAGTTAAAAAAGAAACAAAAAAAAGCTTTTGCGTCTTCTTACAGGCATGAGCGGTGATGCGTACCTGCAAAATGATGTGGTGGGTGTAACAAAGGCTTTAAAAAAATGATTCTTTACACATGCAGCCCAGCACTACTAAAAACTATTGGCAAAACCAGTATTTTCAAAGGCAATGCTTTAGCAATGCTTGTTTTATTAGTCCTTGTCCTTGGTATGGAGTTGTGAGAGATGGTGCTGTCACATTTATCACTCACTGGTAGTTTTATTTAGATGTTCCCACCATACCCTGATGCCATGTAAAATTTTCACTCTGATCCCCTTATTGGCAGACGCTTTTATAGAAGCAGGAAGATGGGCATCAGTAAGTTGAAAATTGAGGTGTGTACCTTGTTGGTAACATTTGCATACACTTTCATAAATCCAAGCATACTGTCTCCCGCTTCTTTCCTAGTCAAGTGTCTTGGCTACAAACACAGACTGTGCATGCCTCATTCAGTGTGAAGTATTCCCTTCTGAAATATGCACTTTTCTGAATAGTAAGATTATTCATTTCCCCCAGAAACCCCCTTCCTATTATCTGTGTCTTATCTGTATGGAATTAGAGGCCAACAAAACCAATGCTCCATTCTAGCCCTTAAAATATTAAAAGTTCCCACTCTCCCTGGCTGAAGGTGGATATTGGTGCTACGATTGAAGTGAATGAATGGGAAACCAGTTTCACTGAATTTCTTTGAAGGATACGTATCTTGTATGAGGCATGGCTTTAGTGCCCTTGTTTGCTGTGCTGTAGGTGGTTCTGCTGGCCCACTCAATGTTTGGAGGGTAAGTTGTAGGTTTGAGTGGCAATTGGAATTATCGCTGTCCACTTTATGCAGTGTGTTAGTCTTCTGTGTGTTTACACGTTTAGGAGTTCTTTCCCATTGAGAATAAGATAAGAGTTTTTGCATGCTTTGTGTAGCTAGAGTACTGTTAGTGGATATAATCCCAGTTTGACTTGTGGAGGAGCCAACAACAGAGAATTACCTGCCCAAAGGTTTCAAGAAGGCCCTAGAAGAGGGTCCTGATACCAACAGACACACACCGGAGCGGACCAAGACAGATATCAAAATAATCCAACAATGGAATTATTTAATCAAAATAGTAATTTTTTATTTTCATATCAGCAAATGACATTTCATCAACTTTTTGCGGAATAAATACATAACAAAAACAATTCAATATACGATTAATACAATAGCCATGTCCCACAGATCTCATTCAAATACCACAGTCATGCTATCATACATTCCAGATCACATAATCATGCATCCAACATCCAACATAAAACATTTACATCACATCCTGATGTGATGTAAATGTTTGTGTGCAGTGTATAATGCACATTAAAACCTTAGAGATCATTATGTGCTCAGCAGCCCGGTCAATTGCACCGACAGAATTTTAAGTGAGGTCTGGCATGAACAGCCAGTGATCATTAATTTAAATATTAGCACAACTCCAAGAATAGGTTAATCAAAAATTGTAGATGTGCCCCCTTAACTACCAACTATTATTAGAACATTGGAATGTTGGAAGATCCATTGAAAACAACGGAGTGCTCTGGGCTTCTAATGGCTGGTAGAAGCCCGGAGCACCAGCATTCCAATGCTGTTGTTCACAGCTGTTGCTGTAAACAAAGGTCTCATGGAGCCCATGGGGATTTGTTTTATTTGTTAGAACATTTTGCCCTCTAGTGGCGGGATGTTTCTAATATCCTTGTAGCCCTCTGTAGCTGGGCTATACTGATATTAAAGTCCCGCTCCATTGTTGAAGGCCTAAACCTTCGTGTTGGGTCTTTAATGCTGGAACAGGCCTTTAATGGCCAGTATAACCCACAACGGCAGGCTGTAAGGCTATATTATAAAAATGGAACAATTCAGGCACAAATTTAAAATTAACGCTGAACTATGTATAATAAGCAGTTTGCCACAAAGTTTATAAATGTACTCTTGGTTTAAAAAAATCATTAAAAAAACAAAACAGTTCAACTGCTATTGCGTCCTTTCGTGTTTCTAGAGTGAAATATATATTTTGAAGCAGTCTACAGTTCGTAATCGCACATTTAATAATGGCTTGATATTAATTTTCTATGGTCTCCTACAAACGGCTTATTAGCAACAGACTGGGAAGTTCACTTCTCCATTTATTTTTGGTACAAACACAGTTGAAATATGAAGTGTTCATCTTCATCTTTAGACCTTGGACGTATCAGTCCTAAATGGATAAGTAAAATTCATCCAGAGCTTTGGATAGGATACAAAATTAAAACATTTTTTTTTTGTCCTTGCAATAATCTTAAACCTACACAAAGGCTGGAGAGTAGTTTTAGCACTTAAAAGTGCGTTGAGTCACATGCCCGCCTTTACATTTTCCTGCTGATAGCAGGGGAACGTAGGGGCATATTATCAAGGGATTTATCTCGGCTTTTTTGGCTTTAAAAGCCAAGAAAGCGGAGATAAAATTATCTCCCTATCAGCAACAGGGTGCTAACACGCAAATTTGCATGTTAGCACCCTTTTTCTCTACGCTTCCCCTTGCATCTCTAATGACATGCAAAGGGGGCGTTCCAGAAAAAATAATAGGAGAAATGTTGTTAAGCGTCATTTCTCCTATTATCAAGGATATCGCTAACCCTGTTAGTGATAAAAGAAGCAGCGCTAACCGCGGTTAGCGCTGCTTTTTTTTTTAAACCTGGTATTTTCCTGACTTAGCCATGATATCCTATGGAAGGTGGATATCATGGCTAAGTTTGTGAGCCCCTATCCTCAAGCTAACGCCAAACTTCGAGAGAATATCGTTGGTTTTCCAGCGATAATCTCTCATTTGGCAGTTAGCGTGAAGATTTTTATCACTTCTGAGATAAACGTTGCTAATAGAAAGTTATCTCAGCGATAATTTCCGGCGATGCTTAGCGATAAAAAAAATTGTTGCAAAGCCTCGTTAGCGATAAATATCGCTACTCGTTGGTAATATGCCCTGTAGTCCCACCCAGCCCCGGCCGGCAGCAAAGATGTCCTGGAAGCAGTGAGGCTGCTGGATTCTGATTATGACCTACGTGCACCCACCTGCCATGGCTGGCATTTCAATAGGAATTGTGTTCTCCTTTGTGCTTCCTCATTCATTCTTAAGAGAGGAAAAAGATGATGGCTGAAATGAGGCTCCTATAAATTCACAGGGGCTGCTGTTTATTTACACAATTACATTTTTGTTCTCAGTAGGGCGCTCCATGGGTCACGGGCATGCCCAGATGTGGGTCTCATGCTCACTGTGCCACTAGAACCATGCTGCTTCCTAGTGAAGAGGACCAAATAGGGCTGCTTGTGTTCCGGGTCAGAGGGGACTTGACCTGGCAGTTCAGGCTGGACCAGTGGTGCTGGAACAATTTTAAAAGTGGGAGTCCTGCCATTAATGTTATAGCACTGAAGTCATTGGGATTGTGAAACACCCAAGCGTCACAAGAAAAACAAGTGTAGCAAAAGTGCCACAGCTATTCAGTAGGAGAGTGGAAAGGGTGCAGAATGAGGAAGGTGGTAAATTTTTTAGCACTGGTGTGGTAGCGCACTTTCATTTACAGACAGCACATTTAGTTTTGTAAGCACCAGTAAATTTGCAGGGACTTACAGTTTTACTGGTAAAACTATATAGTGCACAAATGATAATGTGTGGAAATTGGGCGTCAGGGAATATTTATCATTTGCGCATCACCAAGTATGTTGATTTGTTTTGCTCCTATCAAACTGTTTACCATTACGCTTCAGAAGTTGCAACGAAAATGTGCTTAATTTTTTTTGATTTCCTAATAGCTGAATTGTTTTGAAATGTTCGTGTAGTTCATTTACAGATTTTTAAATTTTGTGTTTGAGGGGCAAAACCTAAACGAACATCTTACAATTTCACTTCTTGTAACCCAAAAGGATTATCACCTAGGTCCTCTCTCTTTAAATAGGATGATAGAAAATAAATGCCAGTTTCTATATTAAGGAGCAATTTTTCAGAATACATAGCTTCACTTTAGACCTTTGTCGTTGAGTGCCAGCAAATGTGACGAAACAAGCACAAAAGTTAAAGGTTCCGTTATTGCTCATTCCCCTTCTGAAATCCAGCATGGTTCTTTTTGGGGGTGCTACAGCAACCCCCAGAATCTCTACATCCAGCGCCTGTGCCCTGGATTGTTCCTATATGTGTAGACCCAATGGTGATTTAAATGTGGGTGGTTCCTGTCTGTGGAGGCATGGTGTCTGAAAACGATAGACTGGAGTGCAGCATTACTGGTGGCTGACATTACTTAAAGCACTTCACGTATCACTTGTTTGATTTCTTCCTTCATTCTTCAGGAGTGTGGCTTTTTTGCTGTGGTAATTCGCCTGGCCTGTCATCTTTCCCTGCCTCTCCTCACCATACCAGGGGGTGCATTGAAGCTATAGCTAGAACCAGATGGCAGTGACAGACATAAAGAACCTGAATTGGAGCTCTGCTCCATTTCCTGTACTGGGCAATAAGTGTCTTCCCTTCGAACACAGTGAAACGTTAATCTGCATACAGAAGGATCAGTGGGTCGTGCCGACACGAGCACTCTTTAGCATGATGTGTTCAATGGAAATCCCTGTTATTTGTGAAGACAAAAGAGAAGTGTATTGTAACACCCCCTTTTTGTCGTAATACCAGGCCTTCGATTTCTCCCAAAGCACAACCATGCTAAGTGTGGGAAAGAAAGCAAATTTCAGCCACCCTTGATTTTAAACGGTATTGTATTTTTAATGTCAATTGTATATGGAGAAAATTAAAACACTGTCAATGTAATGTCATCAAATTGATGTCTTTCTAAACAAATAATCTTTTCAATATAAATGTTAGATCTGTTTTTTTATAATTAAAAACAATTCATTATATTATACATTATAGTTACACTGAACTCTGGGGGGGGGGGGCGGGGGTGGGGGGGACATCGACAGGATGGGAGAGAGAAAGCTCAGTCCTGGAGTGAGCTGTGCCCTAGCTGCTGCACCACATAAGCAGTCTGACTCACTACTGCAACTGGGTCTTTTATTAAGGTATCTGTGCATACCTTTTATTAAGGAACTTGAATGAACAGTAGTTCCTCCTACACATTTATAACAATAGTTAAAACCGTATTATTATTTAATGAAAGGGCTATCAAATAATAATAAAATGGATGCCAGTGACAAACCTGCTCGTTGCTCTCTTCAGCTTGATATATACGTGTGAATAAAGTGATCAGTATGCGTTTCAAAGAATCCGATTTATATATCTGTTATAGGTCTGCAACACAAGTCGAGGTTTCGATCCCTTTCTGAAAAATGGGATCGTCATCAGAACTCTGACATAAGGAGTCATAGACTCCAGATTGTAATATATAATGTCTATGAGCAATGCCCAAACAAGAACCTTTTATAGTACAGATAAAAAGAGCAAGAGACTCACTTTTTTTCGGAAAATATTTAATCAATCCTTTCCCACATGTCAACTAAACATTTATGTTTACCCAACAGTTGTTTCAGTAAAATATCATGGAGAAGTAGTTCCTCGAGTGATCGGGCACTTGAATACAAAATAGGAGAAAAAATTCATGGATTCACGGTAGAACAGGTGCGTGTCTCTTTTACACATCCTAAATGTATTTGAGAGTAAATACCAAATGCTAATGTTTTGTTTAAATATTACAATGTAGCAAATTAATTGTTTTGCCTTTCATTTGGTTTGAGTATTTTATGTTTATGGTTTTTATTAAACATTTGTTTTACTGTGATTTGTTTTCTTCTTGTATTTTTTTTTTTTTTTTTTTTTTTTTTTTTTTTTTTTTGGTAAGCTTGTGTTCTTTATAATGCAAACTGGAAGCATTCCTGGTTTAACAGAATCGGACAGCTTTCTGTTACTTTAAAGCACGTTTGCGTTATCCCGTACATGATTTTCAATCAGCACATCGATGTGCTTGAATTTAGCGCTTTGCCTTTAGTCACAGACCGTGTTAGAATGTGTGTATGTATGTGTATTTATTTTTATTTGTAATATATTATGCTCACTAAAAAAAACAAAGGTTGCAGGAGTGTTCTAGTTAGGAAAGAGAATTAAGAAAACCTTAGAGATTCACAGAAAAAAATCCAAAGCTTACAGTGACGTTTTTAGTTAGGCTCAGTTTTCACACACTTAAAACCATAGAAATTCAGCTGTTCGAGTTAACCGAGTTAAATAGAACGTATGCCCCTGCAATGCACTACTTATGACCTCACATATTACAATACTGATGACATCTTGAATGACCTCACTGATGACCTCACTCTGTGAGTGTTTTGTAAACGTTTCTGAGACTTAAAGCTACAATCAGAGCTACTGCACTATTCTTTCTGTACTGCTGAGTGATACTATTTCTAACATTTGTCATCTGAGTGTCTGTGTAACTCTCTGTATCAGTGTGTGAGTGTCTGTATGGATCTGTGGGTATACAACAATAAAAATACTTTTTCTTAACTATTTACACTTTAGTAAATGGATCATTTGTTTAGCCATAGCTAAAAAACATAGTATTAACATATATCTCACGTAGAAATCAACAAGTCAACCATTCTGCCACTACGTCTGTCTAAAAAGTTGTTGGAAAATACAAATGATACACCACTCCATTGTGTGACAAGTCATTTCACTCTAAAGCATGCCACTTGACTCTGTACAAGGTGCTGTCGTCTAAAAACGGCGACTCCACTATGTGTCATGACATGTCACTCCACTGTACGACACTCCACTCCCTGACAGCCCACTCCACTCTGCTCCACAACACTTAAGGATACCCCACAACCCTTTCCGATGCAACACAACACTGTATGAAACTCCGCTATATGCCACTCCAGTCTACTCTGATCTATAACATTCTGCTCCACTCTATGCCACTTGACTCTGCAACATTCTATGCCACTCCACGACACACCACTCTGACCCTTACTCCACTCTATGCTATGCCACTCCACTGCACTTTACCCCACTCTATGCCACCGTGTGACACTCCACGCCTCTGCACTGTATGATACTCTACTCAACTCTACAAACTGTACTCCACTCTGCCACTTTTCTTCACCATGCCCCTACACACCACAACACTCTAGTCCATTCTATGACGCTACACTGCGCACCACCCTCTGTCACTCAACCCTACTCCACTGTAAGACATTTGACCACACAACACTCCACTCTATGAAATGCCACTCCACAATAAGCCACTCCATACTATTGTACGACATGCCACTCCACTGTACTACACTGCGAAAAACTGTATGATATGCCTCTCTGACACAACACTCCACTCCATGACACTATCTGCCAAAATACTATACATTATACACTCTACGCCCCTGCACTATACTACACTGTGTGCCCCTTCCGCACTCCACTCTTCCGCACTCCACTCTTCCGCACTCCACTCTTCCGCAACTCCCTCAGCACCACTCCACACCACCTTCCTCCACATTACTTTATGGCACACTACTCCCCTCTACGCCACTTGACTGTATGACATGTGCCTTTCCACTCTACCACACTCTACTCCACGACACTTTCGGACACTCTACAACATAGCTCCACTCCACTCTGACATGCCACTCCAGTCTGACTCTTTACTTTACTCTGTGCTACGCCACTCTACTCTGACATGCCTCTCTGTACTATGCCACTCTACAACACGCCACTTGACTCCATTCTACTCCATTGGACCCAACTCTACTCCACTCAATGCAACTTTACTTTATGCCACTCCAAGACACACTACTCCACTCTATGCCCCTACACTCCACTCTGCAGTACTCTACTCCACTCTGTGCCACTGTATGACACTGTGCTTCCCTCTACGCAGCTCTTTCTATGCCACTCTACTATATCACTCATCACTCCACTCTACCACTTGACTCTGACACTCTATGCCTCTCCATTCTACCGCAGTCTACTCTACTCTGACACGGTGCTCCACTCCACACTATTCTAATCCCGCTTTGCGCCACTTTGTGCCACTCTACTACACTCCACTCTACCACACACCACTCTATGCCACTTTGACACTATACTCCAACACTCCACTCTTCGCCACGCCACTCTTCCACACTCTAAGCCTCTCCACTGTGCCACATTCTCTGCCACTTCACTGTACGCCACTCCAAACTACAGCACTGTACACCACTTTCTGCCACTCTGTGGCATGCTACTTCTTGACACACCACTCCATTATATGACACTTTATTCTATTCTACTCTACTCCACTCTACAACACTTTGCCCCACTGTACGACTCTGTAACTCTCTACTCCACTCTACAACCGTCCACTCCACACAAGTCTACTGATCTGTATGACACTGTTCGGCACACCCCTATTCTCTACAATATGCCATTATACTGTATGACATGGCACTCCACGACACTCTCCTCCACTCTACTCTTTGCCTCTCCACCCTGGAGCCCGACACTCCATGCCACATTACTCCACTCTACCATTTGAAACAGATTTTTATAAAAAAGGAAAAATATATATTTATTAGGAATTCGACAAAAAGCCAAAGGTTAAGGCTAACTTATAGTTCGGAAATGATTACGTTTTTTTTGGATACAAACCAATTTAAACTACACAAACCTTGGAAATTCTAAAGTTATCGTTTTATAGTTCTCCTATAACCCCTGTGTTTGTGCACAGTGTTGCGAACTTGCTAGCCACACTACATGAACTTTAACCTGCCCTGCTTTGATAAAATATGCAGATGGGGTCATCAGTGTTGTTATGAATGCTATGGTTTAAGGTTGTATAAGTGATGTAATATGAAAGCATATGTTTTGTGCATGGAGAAGGCACAAGTTCTAGTTCATGTAGTGTGGCTAGAGTTCACAACACTGTGTATGGAGATTCTATGAGTTATAGGGTGTTTCGCACTGGGCATGAGTTATAACTCTAGGTTATAACTTTAGAATTGCTAAGATTTGTGTAGGCTAAGCTGGTTTTGTATATCAAAAATTAATAAAGTTTTCCTTACCTGTAACTTATGGACTAGACATATTTTAATATTCTAATTGTGCTCATATTGCTTTTAAGGTCTAGTACTTATAGCTTTAGCCTTCTGCAGACCTTTAATGAGTATTTCTGTAAAAAATATATATAATTTGTTTGGCTTCTTCTTAGAGCAGTGTTTTTCTCAGTTCACTTCACTGGCTGTTTGGTGTATAATTATGCCTCTTATGGAGTGCTTGCAGTACAGTGGATGACCCACTTCTTTAAATGTAAAAATTATTCACTCCATCATACATTCAATGCCTTATATGCTACATGCATATAAAAAAATTCTCCCTGGAGCTGCCATTTTGAAAATAGGAAATGCTCAGGGTCCGTTTCTGCCTAATGCATTAGGTCTTCTTTGGGCATGCACTAGTGGTTATTGTATCTACTCTGATCATTTATTTCTTCTTTACTATCTGCCAGGCATTTCCTTGATGGATAAGTTGGGTTAGTGCACCTATTTGTGATTTCCTTCTCACTGATACATTCCAGTAGTGAAAAAACATTTGTGCAAGAGGTGATTGGTGTCTCAAGTTGTACAAGTCCACCCGTGGAGTATTTTTTTGCCACTAATTATAATGGATACTTCCAACCGCAGACTCCTCACTGTAAATATCCTCAAGGGCCAGACTGGTTTTGGAGTTTTTTCTCTATTGCTCCCACGCATGAGCAATTGGAGATGTGAAGCTCTGCGTTTGCTTCATCCCGCCCCAAAAGGGACATCGGAGTGGTGTAGAAGCGCTGTTGGACCTGGCCCTTTTTGCAAAGTTATCCCCAAACTTTTTGCCTTCCTCTGCCTTTTTTCCTGGCCACCTTCTTTTTGTTTTCTTAAGGACTCTGGGCACTTTACCACCGCTAATCCGTGCTAAAGTTCCAGTGCTCGCTTCTCCTAAACATGGTATGATTGATTTGCACCTGTTTGGCATATTTGATTCACTTATAAGTCCCTTGTAAAGTGGCATCTCATATACCCAGGGCCTGTGAATTAAATGCTACTAATGGGCCTGCAGCACTGAAGTAGCCTTTCAAACCTGTCACAGGCCTGCCACCGCAGGGCGCCGGTGGGCAGTTTACTGCCACTTCAACTTGGCATTTAAAAGTACCTGCCAAGCCTTAAACTCCCCTTTTACTACACAAATGTCACCTCTAAGGTATGCCGTAGGTAGCCCTATGGCCAGGGTGCGGTGTAAGTAAAAGGTAGGACATGTGCCCTTGTGTTGCATGTCTTGGTAGTGACTAACAGCCTATTTCGGTACTCACTGCTGTGAGGCCTACTCCTCTTAAGCTAGAATTGGGAATCCCCTTATATACTTTGAAGTGGTGATTCCTGATCAGAAAGGAGTGGCATTGCCACGTTTGGCATATTGGTGTAGTTAGACTTTACATTATAATTTAGAAATTACACCTTTATAAAGTGAGCTTTTCTCTGTGCTTATGACTTTATTATTTGCAGCCTGACTCCCATACGCGTCTGAGCTAGGTGACCGCTACACTTGGTGCATACTTTCCCGACAGCCACAACACAAGAAGGACTGGGTATAACGGGATACATCTGCATAATGATAGTCTTCCCAGGCCAGGACAGGTAGTTCACACTTTTGTGTAGGTTGTATCATGCCCTCACACAAAGGGTTGATTTACACCGCATTGATCGTCTGGAGTCAGGGCTGGGTTGAAAAGGATTGTTTCACACTTCTAAGGGTTCCTTTAGACACCACTTCGTCAAATAATTTTTTCAGTGTAAGTATTGAGACTCTGACCCCGTGTCTTTAGACACTACGCAGGACTAGTGTGCTGTCAGGCAGAACAGCCAGTAGGACTACCTGATTTGTTGTGCTGGCCTGCGGTCTGTTGGGCTACTGTAGGGACTGCCACTTTGCAAATAAACTTTATGTGCTGGCCTGCCTGCAGTACTCTGGGTGTTCCTAAGTGTTCTCCAAGGCTTTCTGGATGACCCCCTATCCTTGAGGTCTCAGGAACATCAAAGACCTCAGTCCTCCAGCTGACTGCACCCTGCGACCAGGAGCGTGCCTGTAACCCGCTGGTACGTCAGAAGAGCGAGCACGGAGCTTTATCTCAGCTACTCGCACCATTTTACAAGAGTGAGCCTTCCTTTCTGTTTGACAGTCGCCAATGGAGCAGTGCCCCTCTGTTGCTGAGTGCCTGAAGAGAGGATGGAGCACAGTGCTCAATCCCAGCCCTTCCTCCCTGGGTGAGCACTCCTTCCTGCACACGGATCTAGAGGTTGGTACCCCCCTCACCCATGGAGAGTGCCCCGGGATCGGTAAGCCTGTGCTTGCAGGCGCTTAGGGATCGGGTGGTTCATGCATTGGTCGGAGCTACGCTCTGGTGTGTGCTTGGGGTTGAGTATCATCCACCCCCCCAATCCCCTGTGAGCGCCTGTGTATCGGCGAGCGCGCGGGTAACAACAATGCTGGAGGACATGTCTGGCGTCCGTGCCCCAGCCCACCTTTTCGAGCCTAACTGCAGCTTGACTCACCTCCCAGCGACTGCATCCATATCCAGAGGTGCTGGGGCACTGGAACCGTGCTGTTCTCTCTGCTGACGTCGCGGGCATCTGTCGGAGAAGTTATTTGATGACCTTCCCTCCACCTCCTCACACACACTTTTAAAGCCACATAGGGACGCACTGAGTCTTGTGCCAAACTTAAACCTTGTTAACATAGCACCTTCTCATTACCGTATGGTTTATAAAAAGTTCTACAGTATTTTATGCACTAGCTTTTTGGGTGCACATATGTGAATTATTGAGAATTCATTTATATGATTCCTCATGTCATTTTTGTCTTCTCTTAATCCGGACAACGAGTGATATATTTTAGAGTGCATTTTCTCTTAATACTTGACAACTGTGAAAGTCGCAAAGGCACTTGTTTCAGTTAGGCCCATAGAGATTACAGTAGCACTGCTGCTAGAAGGGCAGGGCTTCCTGTGTCTGTGCTTGCCTATTGCGACTTATTGCTTGTCTGCTGCATTACCTGCACTACTGTTATGATCTGTCTTTTTTGCCTTATATTGTCCAGGATAATACTATCTGAGTAATTGCATTACATGCACAGTATTTATAATCCATGTCGTTTTGATATGCTTTTGTGTACAATATACTATATATTTTATATAATCCTGTGTGAAGTCTCTTTTGTGGTGTATTCATTGAGTTGCTTTGTGAGTGTGTTGCGCAAACGCTTTTCAGATTGCCTCTAATGATAAGCTTGCCTGCTCTGCACCAAGCTGCCAGAGGGTGAGCACAGGTTATCTTTGTTGTGTAACTGACTTGCCCTGACTAGAGTGGTGGGTTCTGCCTAGCTTAGGTGCATACCCTCGCCAGCCAACAACCCCATTTCTATCAAGCGCCAAACCTGAATGCTGACATCCGTTTTCTTTCTGTGCCTTTGGGCATGGAACAGAGCTCTCTCCAAACAGTTTTCCTGGTCTCTGACAAGTTATTTTTCTTCTCACAATGTACATAGGGGGGCATATCTGCACCAACAACTACAGAGTTTAAGCCTTGTAGGGACCACTACAAACCGATGTTTGTGACTGACCCCAATAAAGTATGTATCTGGTGTTGTGCGACTCCAAGTGTGAAGCCAAATGCTACATCGCCAAAAATCGATGGAAGGCGCGTAAGACGTTCCTGGGAAAGATCTCCAAACAATCTCGTCCAACTTCATTCTTATTCTGACAAAACGCTTCCACTTCCCAGGAGTAAGTCTCAACCACTCTAAAATCTTTTTGGCTCTGATACAGAGCATAACCAACTTAGTTTGGGTGACGACTATGATGCCACAGTGGGTTCCACTACTTTGATGATGAGAAACGTATCCTGGATCATTAACAGGCAGTGTCTTGGATTCCTCCTCTGACACTGTGATGAGTTTGCCTCATCACTCCTTGGAAGAATCTGCCTCTTTCGCTGTAATTATGACGTTCTGCGGAAGTTCTCGACCTCAAGCTGCTGTCTTTTGAACTCCAGACAAAATTACTGATAGAGCTTCTGCAACTTGGGCAAGCCTCCACCGAACCACTCCTGCTTTTTAATGATACTCTGATGGACACTCTAGTAGGCCCTTGCGCCAAACTGTCTTCTTTCCCACCATTATATAAAGAATTAGTTAAAAGCCATAGAACTGCCCCAATAGACTTTTTATTAAACAACTTAAGCCTGCAAGCCAAATGCTTTAGGCACCCACAAGTAGACTAACCCAAATTTGTTTTACAACTCCCCCTGACAGAGCATCTAAGTAGATGAGGCATTTGGAAAACCAATTTTTTTCTTCGGCTAGTTGTGCCCTTTGCATATCCTGTGAGGTATAGTTGGTGAGATCTTGTCAACAATCCCTGACGAGTACAGCGTCAATCTGATAGAGACTTCTAGCCGCAGAGTCCTTACCTTTGAATATTCCCAGGCGCCCGACTGGATGTGAAAGATTTTCGAGCAGTACCCATGTGCTTTGGTAGGTGGCGTTGTTTGGCCCTTCCTCATTGGCATAGTCTGTGCTGGAAGTTATGTGCGCAGTACCTATATAGCCTTCACCCTTGTGGGCTGACTTCAGTTATTTTCTTTCAGTGCCAGATAGTTCTGATCTGGATTGAGCTAGACCTCTGTAACTTTTTGCGGTCGTTTTCTACTTTTTGTGAACTTTTTTTGAGTTTAATCTGCTGGTGGGAGGATGTCACCCAAGTAACAGACTGGTTTCAAACTATGTGGAGCCTGTCCTCTACAAATGTCTGTGACAGACCCCCATTTGGTGTGATTCTGGTGCCTGGAGCTGGGACACTACTCCAAGGCATATGAGGACTGCTGCGCCATGCACCCAAAGGTGCTGAGGTAGCGATCCCTCAAGTTCCCTGCCACCCGACATCGGTCGACTCTGACGTTGGAGGTCCCGGAATCTTTCTTGGAGCCACTCCCGACGTTCTTCATCACACTCGAAGTCATCTGGGAAGTTGGGTAAGTCTCACAAGCACCAGACATTGATGAAGTCCAAACACTCTTTGACTTTCCTGCGTCCGTCGAAGTCATTCGAGGAGACGAGGAAGCGTCTGTACTCCAAGCCCCATGCTTCCCCAGTTTTCCCAGAGCCGAAACGACCCCTGCCCAACTGAAGGAGTTTTATGAAGCCATGCCCCTCCTCTTTCGGTGGTCTGGCCCCTCTGGAGTGCCTTTGGGCCCCAGAAGTCTTGGGGGCGGGGGGGGGGCCCTAGTGGGTCCACACTGGCGGGTTTGCCCTCAGCACCAGTCTGGCCCAAAGGATCCCTTGCTGGATCCGGAATGGAGACACCAGCAAGACCGAGACCTTCACTGTGCCTGCTCCATTACACTCTGTTCTTTATTATTTGAAAGAGAAAACACTTAAACTCATTTCTATAGGCTTTGTCAATTCTGGCTTATGTTGGTGCACTATCCCTAGCTAATCTGCATGTCAGTGGAAGGCTCGGGTTCTAGGGTCATGGACGGTCTGAGGTAAAGTGTCCCAAGAGAGAAGATTCAAAACAGCATTTTAAATAGCAATTTAAATCGGGCAATAAGAAAGGAAATGGCTCAAAAAGGACGTTCTAGATCAGAATGTTAGAAAAACCATGAAGGTTTACTAAAATTAAGTGCGATACAGAAATTAGAAAACTGCAGTAGCAATCTCATTGAAACAATAAAGTACATAAAAGTCAATTGCCACAAAGGCCATCAGTTACAAGAAATAATGAGCCGGAACAGTTGAATAGTCTAAATCTCAAATATGCAGCAAATCAGTAAAAAATTGGGTTGCATCCCTGGAGGCTTTGAAAAGAGGCATGGTCCAATTCCAAGTTCAAATGTTTATTACCAGTTTTCTTGTGTAGAAAATCGTATAAACTGCAAAGTCATCGTTGTATAAACACTATTCGAACAAATCTTATTTCATATTTTCTAAATTGCACATAAGCCTACCATCTTAGCGCTAACCCACAACATGAATATTGATTCACCCCGTCTAATCTAATGTCATCCAGAGGTGTTAGAACAAACTAGTTACATACAAAACAGAAACCCATTGTGTATGAATGCAGACCAGTGTATCAGGAAGAGCCTTGAGAAGTAACAAAAAAGGCTTCGCACGTCTTCCTTCATGTAGTTCGTTACAAGTGACAAATATTAACACAGGATAAACATTGATACAGCATCCATTTTAATAAAGATGGCATCATAATGACTGTTTCAATTTCAATAGCTCCATTTTAATATGCGTGTGCGATTTGACAAAACGGCCAAACCTGCCTAGGCCGTGGATGGGCTCTGGAACATGGTTGCCTGCACCTTTTTCTTGCCTTTCCAGACGCATGGTACGGCCTGTATTGTTTTCTGTAAATTATGTGTTGGCTTGCCATTGTTTTTTCCCAAGGGGGGCTTGGGGGAGGGCAGCCGACCCCTGGGAGGTCTCCCCCCCCCCCCCCCCCCCCCCCGGGCGGTTTGGGAGATCTGGGTGGGATCATTCTTCTAGCAGCTTCCATTTGGGCTTCTTTTGGGCTATTTTTGGTTGTATTCGGAGCCCAGCCTATAAATGGGCGGGGCTCCTTTTCCCGGGCACCATTTTGGGCTTAGGTGACCTGGTGGCCGGTTGTTTCCTCAGCTAGTTTTTGTCCCTCCCTCCCTACCTTATTTTCTGGGCTCTTAATTTTTCTGCTTTTCTTTTTCATTTATTATTTATTTGGCGGCTGGTTGTAACAGGTGGACATAGGGGTTTTTTGCTGTGTTAATTTTGTCGCTTGGGACAGGTGCGTGGCGGTTTATTCTGGAATTGTCAGTTTTTGGGCCAGGATTGGACCCGTTAGTTGTGAAGTTGGATTTTGTTGGGGGAATTTTGTACAGGTTGAGGTGGTGTTCGGGGATATGGGTTGGGGGATCTGGATCAGTTTGGTTTGTAATTGGGGTTTGGAATTATGATTTGGGTAATGTGATGTTATAATGTTGTTGGGGTTTTGGTATGGTTTATTATGTGTTTGGGTATGTACGGGTGGGGGCGGGTGTGATGGAGGGTGAGGGGTGGGGGCGGGGTTTGGGGATTTGAAAATATACAAACAAAGTTGGTATGGTTTTAGATTGTTAGGCTGTTGCCGAGGTTTTGTGTTTTTTGTAAATGTGCACCTGTTCCATTAAAGCGGCCTTTTCCACACTCTATTGGTTTCATGGTCTGCTCACTCTCCCCCACCCCTCTCTCCCAAATAGAGTCCGTGTTAGACCTCGCATTGAGAAGTAATCGTTAGCTTGTAAGTATTTGTTGTTTAGAGCAACCAGCCTAAGTGAGTGCCCTCCAAACGGGGACACAGGCCACCCTCATCGAAAGGTTTTGGAAGCACGCACACCAGGCGCTGCGCAACCTCCGATGTGGTGCTTTACCTGTTCCAAATGTTGAAGACCGCCCCCTTCCGGAATTAAATATCATGAAAATATGTGGCAGAAACGGCATTCTACAGTGGCATGTGCGATCCAAGGGATAGAGGGGGCGTTTAAGAAAGATGTTTTGTTACGACAGTGTAGAAATTGTACATCGAGACGGCTACGTTTTATATGAGCTTGCTAATTAATGTTCTGACTACTTGCTGTTTGTCTGGGTACTAACATCTGGTGTTTTCGAAACCCAGGTAAGAGCTGTTCCGGAACTGTTCCTGACTGCAGTGAAACTCAGCCATGACAACACTGGAGCCAAATATTTGCACGTGGCCCGAGAGGACACCAATAATCTATTTAGGTAAATATTTGAGGATACAAGTGCTGGAGCATGAACAATTGTTTCTGCTTGGATGTAGGTTGTACATTAAAAGATGCTTGCGAGAAAACGGTGGTGCTCAACCGAAAGAAGGGTTTCTGGGAAATGTTTGTTAGTCTGGTATAGCGTGCATCAGAGGGTCCCAAACAATGATGTTTAACTGTTAGTCACTCAGATGTATTACAATTATTTCTTCTGATTGTTCAGATCGATGTATATGAGGTCTTTTAGGGAAAACCAATCGGTTGAATTTAAATGCCCATTTATTTGAACTATATTGACTTAAAAAGTCAAAGCATGAATACAAATATGTTCCCTGATTTTTCCTGAAGAGCATACCAGGCAAACAACGAAGTATGCAGTAAGATTAGATAAGCAAGTAATGCATGTCCTTTTGGGTGTGTAACATAGAAAAATCCAGTCTCCTCACAGAACCTCAAACCCAACACAATCTCCAGCACCTTCTCTGGTGTTTGTTTCCCTGGAAGAAAATGTTACTGGCGGGGATCTTTTGTACATTTTAAAACCACACATTTGGAAACTATACTCCTCTTTTTCAGCTATGCCTGCAACAAGTTTGCAGAGGTCAATCCTGTGGGATTTCTCACGAACCCTCAGTGGCGGCTCCTCCACTAAGGCGGCGGAGCGTCACCACACTGCTCAGCAGTGTAAGGAAAAATAAAATAAGTCCATGTTAATATTTAACTTTTTTCTATTGCGGGAGCGGCAGCTTTGCTAGGTGGGGGGGGGGGGTTGGGCTGCTCTGCTGACTATCTTGGGCCAGCCAAACATTCATGTGCACATAGCATGCTCTCCACCCAGGCTGCATTACATCCTGGGTGGAGAACATGCCCAGGCTCTCCATCTGAGCGCCGAGCCATGGCACTCAGACCCACCACAATGCTGCATTGCAGCATTATGATTGGCTTAGGGAAGCCTGGGCACTTCCTGTTCCTGCTGGAAGGACGAGGAGAGACGCAACGAGGAAGATGGGCGACGCAGTAAATTTAATTTAATTTTGGGGAACATATTTGCTGGAGTATGGGCTGAAACAGATTTGTGACATGAACATAAGCAACGTTTGAAACAATTTGGTGAAGAACCTTTGAGGATATCCTTGTGCAATTTAATGTTGCATATTCTAATCATCTACATTCACTCTGTACATTTATCCTTTTGATTCTTTCATGGACAATCTTAAGTAAAAGATGGGGAAGCACAGCAATAAAAAATAAAATTCTGTGCCCCACCTCCTGCTTCTGAAATAAATGCAGAAAATACCTCCTTTCCTGTTACCCAGCTCCCTCAGATCAGGGTCTGCTTTGCTGCTCCCAATCATGTGAAGAAAACAAAATATAGCATGGCTTCTGTGTCCATTACCGACCCATCTTTCATTCAGGGTTACAGCTTTATAAAGCCACGTGCCACCCTTCTCCACCTCCATTTTTGCTCCCCAATGCCCTCACTCCCAGAGTGATCATGCCATCTCAAAAGGCAGAAGCCACCATCCTGGCAATGACCGTCTTACCAATAGAGCCGCTGTACAGTTCAGATCATTTCCCTCCATTTTTTCTGAGGTCTCTACAAACTCCAGTGCGGGCATGGAAAGGCTTTGGGTGTCTTTGCTGTCATGCTTGTGTGTCCCCTGTGAACAACCTAGGCAACCTACACAGAACAATGGAATATATTTAAAGACAATTGGCTACAAAAAGTTAAGAAAATATATGTATTTATTTCAAAAAAAAATTCAACATATAGCACAGTTAAACAGAAAAATATTTTGACATCAATAAAATCATATATCACACTATTAAGAAATTCATATAGTTGTAACTATAATATATGAAAATGAGTTAAAAAGTAGAAAGTGGCAAATTGGGTCTCTACGCGCGTTTCGGCGAACCAGCGCCTTCTTCTGGAGTAGCCACACAAGCTAGGTCAAAATCAGGGTTTGCGTCAATAATCGGAGAAGCGTTCAGATGATGTTTTTTTTAAAAAATATTTTCTGGTAAGTTGATGTTTTTCTGTTTAACTGTGCTATATGTTGAATTTTTTTTGAAATAAATACATATATTTTCTTAACTTTTTGTAGCCAATTGTCTTTAAATATATTCCATTGTTCTGTGTAGGTTGCCTAGGTTGTTTTTTTGTCACAGTGTTCAATTTCCCTGGCCTAGGAACTTTGGTATCCGAATTTTCAGGGGGTCCTTGTTAAATACACACGAATGCTTGTGTGTCCCTCCGTTCCATTTTTATTAGGTGAAAACCCAGGAGAAGCAGGGGAATATGGTCTGTCGTCTATTTTCTCTGGTCAGTGTCTATTGAAAGGAAGTGCACTGCATGCTGGCAGCTACTGTATTTTATTCCCAGCTAGCTCAGGGTTGTGGAGAACTACAGGTCCCCAGTGATGTTACGAGTTTCTATAAACCAGTTTTTCACTTGATGTGACTTCATAGAGGTTGACAACAGCTGTTGTAATTTGTGCTTCTAATTTCACCCTATAGAGGCCTACGTAACAAATACGCTTTTGCTCCTTGCATTCCAAATATTTTAATTTGCACTGTTGGAGTTTCATGAGTTGATTTGGCTTGTTCAGTGCAGTCATAATGCCTTTGGTGCTATGCCAATGATAAGTCGCGCATTTATAAGAACAGCATATTGGTGTAGACTTTATTGTGCTTACTTTTCTGAAAATATTATTTAGGTAACATGAAGGTTTCAATAGTTTTGCAAATTACTCCACAGAATACTGACTTTCTTGAATTTATTTAAGCTAAATGTTCTTTATTCTTGCAGCGTACAGTTTCGTACAACGCCAATGGACAGCACTGGTGTCCCCCATATTCTTGAGCACACTGTACTCTGTGGTTCTCAGAAGTACCCTTGCCGAGATCCTTTCTTTAAGATGCTGAATCGCTCACTTGCCACGTTCATGAATGCTTTCACAGGTGAGAACAAGATTTATTTTTAACTGTTGCCGTTTAATATTTGACAATGTTATCCGACGAAATTGCTGCTGATACTTACTTGTTTAATCAAAGGGGGGAGGGAGAAGCAAATATTCTTTTGGCTTCTGTTTGGTTTAGAAGAAATCAAGGAAGAATTAATCACCAAACCTGTTGTTACCAGGGTCTAGGGTACTGATATATCAAAGACCCTCATTCACATTCGACATGTGTTGTGTTATATCCTGGTTCTCCGCCCCGTCAGCTAACTGAATAGCATCATCGTTGGGTCTTTTATCACTCGAACACTGGGTTCACCTTTTTAGGTCTCGCAGAGAGACCTATTGGCGTCCAACCACAAAGCTGAGTTCACGATGCGGATTTGCACATGCTCTGAACGCGCTTCTATCCCCCTGCCTTGCTCTTCAAAGGCTCCCCTTACCATTTGCTTGCTCCTGCCTCCCCACCCACTGCTTCACACTTCACGGCCGCCAGGCCGTGACTCGCATTTCTGCCCAGCAGCTTCAAAGGGATCTGCTTCCCCGCCCAGTGCTTCACACTTCACGGCCTGGCGTCCGTGACTCGCATTTCTCCTTCCCCCTCCCCACTCAATACCAAGATAGATAAATGAGATTTTTTTTTTTTCTTGCAGCCTTCCTTTTGCTATGTGCGGGGTCATGACACTCCCTTTACATTTCCAGTTTCACGAGTCACTAGAAGGCTTTCGTTTTCCATGTGATCTATGAGCTGGCCAGTTCACTCTGAGCTAGCTCTGACTGTCCCCCTTTACACAACTGTCCCTCTCTTGCACATGCAAACTCTTCTCGGTACAGAATAGTCTCTGAAGAGTGGGGGCTGTCTCTACCACTGCATACAAGCTCCTTTGTGTTCACAGCAATCTCTTCAGATGCACCACGGACTGTCCCTCAGCACACAACCACACACAGCTCCTCTCAGTAGACACAGCTCCTCTCAGTAGACCACACTCTTGAGCCTGTCCGGCTGTCCCCTCCCAATAGACAGCGGCTACTCTTCAGAGACTTCACCGACTGTCACTTCCAGTGAAAGCCAGCTCCTACCAGTACACAGCTGTCTCTTCGGAACCTGTCCGAACAGTCCCTAAGACTTCACAACCAGCACGGACAGTCCCTCCCATTACACAGCCATCTCTTCAGAGCCTGCAGGGAGAGAGGCACATCTTTAGGGACGGGAAAGGTGTTTGGGGTGTTACACCCTCCCAATGTGTTTCCTCACGGCTCGGCCAACTCTTTTTTTATTTTTATTTTTATTTACATCTTAAATAATGGCAGTCAAGCATCTAGTCCTGTGCGGCATGTTTTACATTTCTCATGCTCGGTTTGTGATCTCCCTCCTCCCTTTCTCAACCCCCGCCCTTCCCTCCTAGTATTTACCCCCCAGGATGAATGTTATCTCCATCTCTGATGGTGCCAGAGACTCTCAAGCAGACTGTAACATCTGGGCCGAGCAGGCAGTAGCCCTCCCTCGGGAAACTGAGCCCCTTCTCCGAGCCGCAGGCCCGACCCTTCACAACCCCCCCACACACACACAACCCCCCACACACACAACCCCTTCTCTTTGTTTAGAGAGCTCACTCACTGATTAGTGTCACATATTCATGGCGCACAAATCATTTCTTGTTTTATCTCTATCCTTCTCAAACTCACCAGTCTCCCCTTGCCAATCTCTTTACACCCGCTCTTTTTACCCTAATGTGGCGCTATTGCTCCTTTATTTGAGTCCCTTTCTCTTTTTTTACATTTTTTTTTTTTCATTTCACAATTTTTTCTTTGTGCTTTGCGACCTTTTCAGTTTGTCCATAAATCGCAAATACGGGTTGGTCAAAGATTGTTTACACAATAGGGCGTTTCAACGTATTGACCGCTAGGTCAACTTGGTTAAACATAGTGTACAACACATAGCCTTTGAACTCGATGCCACTCCGCACCTCTGACTGACTCTGCCCCAGCCCCTCCTTACAATGCAAGTGGCATCCACAGTAGCTCATCGCCTACAAAACTCCTCGGGTACCCTCCCAGTGGACACGCATCGAAGCCAGTACCGCAGGATCCTGGCAGAGAACCTCTCCACTCCTTCCTCTGGCCGGATCTAAGATTTCTAAGATTGCAAAAGGTCGGTATAGAAAAGAAGCTGCCCACGTCCTCACCCGCCCCGGCTACTCTCTTGCGCAATCGTTCTTAACCAACCCTCCCTTCACATGCTTGCCTATCCGTTCCCATAACCCCTCCTCCCTCTGGCCTAATGTCAATTTTACCGTCCGTACTCGCCTCTACAACAGTCCCTTCACCTTCACTTTACCACTATGGCTCTCTTCTCTCTACCCCTCACCCAGACCATCTCACTGTGTTCATGACGTCTCCCCTTCCCCCCCCCCCCCCCCACACACATACCTTCCTGCACACATTTAAATCTCCAGTCACCCTTGAGAGAAGACCGCATCCTGCTCGGCTCCTAGCTAGCAGGCGGCCATAAGCTAATATGAGACATGTACTAAAAGTGAAAAACAAAATGTTAAACTCAAGAAAACCAAAAGAAATTTCCTGGAATGTGCTGTGTTTTGAAACGTCTTGTCCCTTATACCTGGCATGCACACATAACTGTGCCCCACAGACAGTACGTTGAAGGCACTATTTGTTTAATCCTTTCTAACTAACCCCCTTCCCCCTCCCCACCCCGGGAGGAGGGAACTACAAATATTCTAACTTCTCACCAGCCCCTGCCCCCACCCCACCTCAGTGTCTGCCTGCCTTGCCATTCTATGAGAAATCTCACCAGCCCCGATGAAAGTCCATCCTAGCCCGACCAATCACATCAGTTCTGATCGGTAGCATGCAGCACTGCCATCTCAGGGAACCACAGCCGCCGCCAAGGCTCCTCAGCCTTGGACTGCAGTGTTGGCAGACTGATACAACTGAGATCTCACACAGCTCCGTTAATGTATATTTCATAGCAGAAAATAGCAAAACAACAAATTATACACAGGCTGCACGTATGTTCTCAACCTTCAATTGATGCATGGATGGGTAATGGATGTGTAGGTGGATAATGCAGGCTCAGGGGTGGTTAAATGAATGCACAAATGAATAAATAAGTGATTAACAGGATGGTTTAATGAATACTTGGTTGTTGGTGCTCGGATGGATAGCTGGATTGTTCAAAGGATGTGCGTCTACCCAAGTATCTCAATGCTCAGCTGCAACCCTCCCCCCACCCTCCCCCAAGCCCGGATATCTGACTAGACACCGATTCCCAAGCAGCATTGTAGACAGGTAAGCCTGTAGACGGTGTTGACTGGAGGGCTGGGCGAGGGGCGGTCCTATGTCGGCCTGCCTTACAGAGGCTCCAGCCACTCACCTCTTCAGCTCCTGCCAAACACTTATGCCCTCACTCTACCGCCCTCACGCCCTCACTCTACCACTTTACCAACCTCACTCTACCCCCTACACTCTACCACCCACACTCTTCCACTCTACCGCCCTCACTGTACCGCCCTCACTGTACCGCCCTCACTGTACCGCCCACAGTCTACCGCCCTCAGTCTACCGCCCTCAGTCTACCGCCCTCAGTCTACCGGCCTCAGTCTACCGGCCTCAGTCTACCGGCCTCAGTCTACCGGCCTCAGTCTACCGGCCTCAGTCTACCGGCCTCAGTCTACCGGCCTCAGTCTACCGCCCTCAGTCTACCGCCCTCAGTCTACCGCCCTCAGTCTACCGCCCTCAGTCTACCGCCCTCAGTCTACCGGCCTCAGTCTACCGGCCTCAGTCTACCGGCCTCAGTCTACCGCCCTCAGTCTACCGCCCTCAGTCTACCGCCCTCAGTCTACCGCCCTCAGTCTACCGGCCTCAGTCTACCGGCCTCAGTCTACCGGCCTCAGTCTACCGGCCTCAGTCTACCGGCCTCAGTCTACCGGCCTCAGTCTACCGGCCTCAGTCTACCGCCCACAGTCTACCGCCCACAGTCTACCGGCCTCGGTCTACCGGCCTCGGTCTACCGGCCTCGGTCTACCGGCCTCGGTCTACCGGCCTCGGTCTACCGGCCTCGGTCTACCGGCCTCAGTCTACCGGCCTCAGTCTACCGGCCTCAGTCTACCGGCCTCGGTCTACCGGCCTCGGTCTACCGGCCTCAGTCTACCGCCCTCAGTCTACCGCCCTCACTCTACTACTCTACCGCCCTCACTCTACTACTCTACCGCCCGCCCTCACTCTACTACTCTAGGCCCCCGCCCTCACTCTACTACTCTAGGCCCCCGCCCTCACTCTACTACTCTACCGCCCTCACTCACTCTACCGCCCTCACTCACTCTACCGCCCTCACTCACTCTACCGCCCTCACTCACTCTACCGCCCTCACTCACTCTACCGCCCTCACTCACTCTACCGCCCTCACTCACTCTACCGCCCTCACTCACTCTATCTATCTATCTTATCTATTGCCCTCCCCCTCTTACACCCACCTCCTTCTCTAACTCCCTGTTCTCTTCTCTTCTCCCGTGCTGATCTGATGCTCTCTACCACCCTGCCTCCTTCTCTAACTTCCTGTTCTCTTCTCTTCTCCTTTGCTGATCTGCTGCTCTCTTCCACCCACCTCCTTCTCTAACTCCCTGTTCACTTCTCTTCTCCAGAGCTGATCTGCTGCTCTCTTCAACCCGCCTCCTTCTCTACCTCCCTGTTCTCTTCTTTTCTCCCTCTGCTGATCTGCTGCTCTCTTCCACCCCACCTCCTTCTTTAATGCCCTGTTTTCTGCTCCTGTGCTAATCTGCTGTTCTCTTCCACCCGCCTCCTTCTTTAACTCCCTGTTCTCTTCTCCTGTGCGGATCTGCTGCTCTCTTCCACCGCCTCCTTCTTTAACTCCATGTTCTCTTTTGCTGTGCTGATCTGCTGCTCTCTTCCACCCGCCTCCTTCTTTAACCCCATGTTCTCTTCTCCTGTTCTGATCTGCTGCTCTCTTCCACCGTATATGTAGTTGCACTCCCACCATTTCACAACTCCCCAAACAGAGATTAGTCGAAGTTTGTGGGAACATTATGTGAATCTTGCATGGCATGTGATACCAGCCTTTCAGTATCTTGATTGCTGATTCTCTGTGTGCCGAACTGATAAGTTGTATTTATAGATATCTTTCTACAACTTTTCCAAGTATTTTATGCTAATGGTATATTGTAGTGCAGTTGTTCATGCGTGCATAAGGGACCACAAGCCGTACTTCAGTGCTGTGTCTAGATATTTGTATATGGAAAAGACCCACCCTCTCATGCCTTGATAAGAAGTAAGGAGCTTCTGTCCCTCTCTCAGTGGGCGAATAGCTGCTGCCTTTAGCTGTGGATGAAGAACCCAGTGGTGTATTTGTTGGTACTGGAATTGTTCTGTCTCCGGCAGGCAATCTGAACTTTCGCAGTCTAGACGGGATCTGATCGTCCCCATCAAAAACATATCTGATCCAATTCTTGAGTCTCCGTCAATAACGAGATTTTGTGGTCATCTGCTGTTTAAGGCATGCCGACAGCTACAGACTAGGGTTGGATTGTTTTGTTGACGAGGCGCTATGTCCCAGGTAAGTGGCTATGCCCAGTTCACGTGGAGTGGAGTGGAGTGGAGTGGAGTGGAGTGGAGTGGAGTGGAGTGGAGTGGAGTGGAGTGGAGTGGAGTGGAGTGGAGTGGAGTGGACCGCTCTCTCCAGCCCCCTAGCATTATCACAGGCCAGATTGTGTTTTTAGGAGGGAGAATACGCTGTTTCTGGCTACGGGTCTGGAGCAATTTCTTCCAGGCAGGTCTGGCTGGCGTGGGCCTAGTTGAATGCACTATTTAAGGTCCCAGCGCCTGCCAGCCCTGATTAGCATACACTTGAGTGTGTCCTTCTTCCACTGGGGAAAGTGGGAGTTGTCAACAGGCTTATGTTGAGAGGACAGTATACATGCACTCTGCTTTTATTTAATGAAGATTGTATGGGATTATTGTTAGGGAAACTACTGAGTGGGAACTTCAAAGGTTACTGCAGCTCGAAGTCACTAGCATATGTATTGCAGTTTACAGACTCCATATGAGAGACAAGTTAGTAACAAACATGCAGTAGACTCACTAGATGGCGGAAACGTGAAGTAGAACAAGCCTTACTCCCCACATGTGCATAAATATGTATTGCAATAAAAACATCTGTAATCCTGCCACAAAGTGATTGACTGTGCTAGGCCCATTGTCTGTTGATGTTTTAAGCGGGTGTCCCTATTCTACAGCACACAAATCGGTATGCTGTCCATCTGTGAATAAAAACCTTTCATTAACGTTTCACACTAGGAGTAGTAGCGAAAATGATTGTGTATGCCTCATTTCAGAACTGATGACATCAAAGGGTTGACCCTTTTTTCTCAGTTAACCCTCCACTATCCTCCCATTTACTGGGCAGGCATTAGGATCAGGGCAACTAGTAACAAGCATTGGAAATGCAATAGGTCTTGCATTAGGTTGAGTTAAAGCTATTGGCGTTGTAAATGGCAATGTCTTTTACCCATGTGTTATGAAGTGGATGTATGTGCTGTGAAGTGGACTTATGTGGGTTGGATTGAATTGATAGTTGTGGTATTTTGTGATGTGGAGTGGATTTGTGTAGTGAAATTGTTTAATTGTGTGCATTGGAATCATGTGGATGGTAAATATGTGATATGGAGGGTACTGGAATTATGTGCAGTGGTATTGAGCGTTGAGTGGTATGTAGGCGAGTTTAATTATGTGGTGTGCTGGTGAATTTTGCTGCATGATGTGGATTCTTTGGTGTGTATTGGATATATCTGGTGTATACAAGCATAAGTAGTCCATTTGAAGCGGAAACACACGTCATAAAATATGTAACTTATGCACATCCATAAAGGCAATACAGGTCAGAGCGTACACACAATATCAATCAATAGTTAAGCCACAACTAATACATTGCATAAGACAATAACACGATTGATTTGTATTTTAATTTTCTTTTTTAAGTTAGTCCAGACAGTTATGGCTGGACTAACTGAAAAAAGAATGTGTGTGGGTTAAAAAAAGAAAATTAAAATGCAATGTATTAGTTGTGACTTAACTATTAAGTGATCTTGTGTGCGTGCTTGGGTCTGTATTGACATTAACGTGATTCCCCTGGTTCGCAAATTCAGAGGGGTGGATGACTCCTCCTCCCTTGAGCGGCAAAAGATAAACACGACGAAGAAATGTGATACCGTAATTAGCGAGCGTAACGTCCGCACTGGGTTACCTCATCCTGTATAGTTATCACATCCATAAATGCAAACCTAAAGAACACTAGACCAGAGATCCCACGGGTCTGTTCTTGGTTGTTATGTTGATGGGGGAGTTCTTTGAAGTTCAGCTTTCCTGTAATGTATTTATAATGACTTGTTTTAAAAGCAAACTGTCTTCTGTGGAATCTTGGCACTACACTATTATAACCTTATTTACTATAACAGCTAGTGAATGTGCAGCATCTAGACATGCAGATCGCCAAAAGAACTATGCATCAAATTTCCCCATAAAAACTCCATAGCCCAATTGGAAAGCTACATACAGTCCTCCTATAAGATTAGTAATTAGAATTCGAAATAATTAATAAAAGGGAACCAATGCCATAAAGTACAGCTCCGCTATAGATTTATAAAATTGCCCTTCTCACCTGCAGGTCTGACCCTCCAGCCGAGAAGCGCACCACTACTCCCGGAAACTGACTGTAGGAGAGGCATTATACGGTTCGGGCAATATGACTAGTAGAGTACCTGCTACACGGAGAGGCACAGCTCTCCCTTGAACCAGTGCTCCAACATGCGGTTTCGTGACTGCAGAGATGGCGCCCCCACATCCTGTGAGGGCGCTGCAATTACCATACCGCTACTCACCAAAATACCACTGGTCCTTGCACTTGCAAAGTCTCTCCCTGGCAGGTGCAGGAACTGTGCTTGCCAATAATGCTGGACCGAGTGCACTGCATCCACCCGAAGATCAAGGAGAAATGGGAAGTAAGGGGCGTGGGTTTTATGCTTGCAAAGAGGTCAGGAGAAGCTTGTAGGGCCTACACATGGTGAGCAAACCTAGCGAGAGGGACGGGGGTAATTGTGTGTTGCTTCTCTCCGTCACTTGAAATCCCTTTGTGTTTGCCCAAAAAGGCAATTCAAGGTGGAGTTCAAAACAGAAGAGCTAAGAATACCAAGAAAACATAACTCTGTAACCAGGAGCTATTTAAAGACTCTTCAAGGAGTTTTGCGAGGCGTGGGAAGCCAGAACCCCAACGGAAGGTAATAACCACTGATTAGCAGCATAGTGATGGAAAAGGTTCTCTGGAATGGTCAGAGCAGTCTAGAGGAAGAAAAAGAACTAGGGATTCCTCTGTGATGTCGCTGACAAGCGCACACCTAAGTTCAGACACTGTGACACGAAAAGCGGGGCATCTGGTGCCACGTGCACACTGCCACCTGCATCCTGAAGGATTGCAAGGTGAGTGCATCCTTTTAGTCTCCAAAGCAATATTGGCACAACGGCCATTTTCACAGGTCGGGTGATGCAGAAAGTGGTTTTGGGAGGGAGGTGTGGGGGGTGGGGAGAGCAAAACACACCGATTTGTGTGAAAAAGGCCGCTTTCTTAGAACAGGTGCACATCGCAAAATTACTACCTTGGCAAATGCCTTACAAAACTAAGCCTCACTAAGTAAAACCCAACAGTTTGGGTCGAGCCAACTCCCCAACCCCTGACCTGGTTTGTTTCCCACCTTTGTTTGACAATGTATGACTTAGCTACACCTTTTGTACCATTGTGTTTTGGTTTTACTCATGCTTTTGCCACATCTGTACAGCGCTCTGATACCCGTAAGGGTCTTGTTCGCGCTTTATAAAACTTTTCAAATAAATAAATAAACTCACATAACCCCATATCCCTCCGCCACCCCTAAACATATCTTGAACCCACCCCCACCCAACATTACAAAACTTTAATTCAAAGCGATACACATATAATCCTGTAAGTGCAAACATCACTTAACCAAACTCCCCTGCCAGACCCTTCTCAACTTGCGACCACCCCACCTCGGCCGGAAAACACCAAACCGTCAACCTGCCTAAATGATCACTATCTATGACCCAACTTTAGAATAAACCACAAAATACAGCCACAACCTTTCAAAATTCAAATAAACCCGCCACCCAGAAAGGTGGGGGGGAAGTATACTACACCCCACTACACCCCCCTTTCTGCCCCCCAAACCAAAAGACTAGGCTTCTGTTGAACGTTCTTGAACTATAAGACACCTGGAAAGCACCTCCCTGACCTCCAACAAGTACAAATCCATCCCCATCCGAGACAAATGGACCCCGCCGCCCCTGAAAAATTCTACGGAATCAAAACGAATGTCCCTGTGAGACACCCTACCAAAACCCAGGCCCCTGCAGAATCTAGACCTTTCCAAATTTGTCTTCTTGCGCGTCCTGTTGATCGCCTTAGGATCCCGAGCCCCCTCCAAATCCTCTGAGGAATCAACTCTGTCCACAAAACGTGGCAACCAGATCACTGCTGCTTCAACAAAGTCAAATCCTTCTTCATCGCTCTACGCAAGACGACACCTTTAACCCCAAAGAGATCATTCTCTCCTAAATGGACTAACCAAACATCCGGGCACTGACTACCAGCTCAGAAACCCTGAATGCTCCAAAAAACAGCCAAACCATTAACGTGGAAAACAAACAAGACTCAAAATCATCAGTGCAAATCACAGGAAACGCCACTAACAGATGGGCCAACATCTGCCAGGAAATCTGTTTCCGAGACACTACAGCCCCCCCTCGCTCCTTAGACCACCCTTCCAACATCCTCTTTCCTAATTCCCCTGCTGACTGGGAGTAGCCCCACAAAAACTTCCCATAAAGGAAATACCTGCCAGCTTGCCCGCAATGGTAACTCTAGACAAACCTTTATCCATGAGATCAAGGATGAATTTTATCACATCTTCAGACCTTCTCCACACCTCATCTTGTCGACACTTGACTCAATGAACTCCCTCCACGCCAGCGCATATGCAGCCCATGTAGAAGCCGATAAAGAACCTACCACCAACTGTATGACCCGACGTTGCCGACATGCCACCGATGTACCGGCATTGGGTGTAGGTGTCCTGTCCGCCTCCGCAGCCAGCCCATGGAATCTCTCCCACTGCGAACGAGACAAAGCATCCGCAATGTCATTGTCCACACCAGGGATGTGCAGAGCCCTGAAAGGATATCTTGTCTAAGGCAACCCAGCACAAAAACACGCAACAGCTTCAAAATATGCTCATCCCTTGCTGACTGTCTATTGATGATCTCAACCACTTCCAAATTGTCAACCCTGAACAAGACTTTCTTATGCGCCAGTTCTGCGCCCCACAACGTCAGTGCTACCAGTACTGGAAAAAGCTCCAAAAAGGCAATGATCCGACCACCATTCCTCCACTGACACGGCCACTGCTCCGCACACCACTTTTCCTGCCAGTACACACCAAAACCTTCACTGCCTGCGGCGTCCAAAAGAATTTGGACGTCCCACTGAAAATCGTCCTCTCTGACCAAAGGTATACCATTGAATGAGTTAAAAAAGGCTGTCCACATTCTCAGATCCTCTTTCACTCCCGCTCCCAAACGAACTAGATGATGAGGTAAATGGTGCCTGACAAAGAACGCCCCAGTCTCCTGCAAAAAGTCCTCCCCGCCCTGACCACCCTACAGGCGAAATTGAGGTGTCCCAACAGAACTTAAATGTCTCTCACTGTTACTTTGCCTCTCCTGAGCATGTCTTCCAGCAATTCCAAAATCTTTTCTTTTTTATCTGCAGGCAAACGTGCCTGTATCTGAACTGAGTCTATTTCAATGCCCAAAAATGACATGGTCGTACAAGGGCCCATTGTTTTTACCGGTGCCAGAGGCATCCCCAGCTCTCCCATAAGCTCATGTCAAGCAACCTGGCACTCCGCAGAGCCTGGGGAACCTACAAAAAAGAAATCGTCCAAATAATGTCACCATTATGTGGCCAGATTGACTTGTAAAATACCACTGTAGAAAAGTGCTAAAACACTCAAACAAAGCACAGGAGACTGAACAGCCCATCGGCAAAGCTTTATCAACATACAACTTTCCACCAAACTGGATTCCCAAAAGACACCAATTATCAGGATTTACAGGTAGCAAACGAAATGCCGAATTAATGTCGCATTTCGCCATTTCAGCAGTTGCGCCCGCGGTCACAACTAGTGACATAGCTACGTCAACTGAAGAATACGACACGGAGGCTGCCTCGTCATCGATAAAATCATTGACAGAAGACCCCTTCTTTTTTGGGAACCACCCCAATGGGGGAAACAATCAAGTCCGCTAAGGGCCATTCATCAAAAGGACCTGCCATCCGACCCTCTCGCACTTCTTTTTCCAACTTCTCCTGCACTACTGTCAGATGCTCAAGGACTGATTTCAAATTTTTTGCTCACCTCCTCTGTCGTGGCCCATTGTAACCCAAACAAAAACCCTCAGCAAACACTTTCAACAATGTGTTCCTCGCCTCCAAGTCCTCATAGTCCCTCAAACCCACTGCAAGAGCCCCCAGTTTAACTGGCGTAAGAGCCCTTTGGCCCAGCCCTGGAGCCCCTTTGCCTCCCCTACTACTCTGTGACTGCTGTGATTGTCCCGGAGTAATAACATTGGGCCACTGTTGACCTCCCTGTGGCCTAAGACCTCAGCATTTAAACAAGGGGTGTTTCCTACCACACTGGGAGCACTCATGTCTGAACTTACAATACTCCCTTGTGCAAGATCCCTTATTGAACTCTCAGCAGGCCCCTGAACATGACACGGTTGCAGCATTCCCCACCCCTCCCCGGGTGGGCTTCCCCTGAAAGGGACGGTGCACTAAAGACAGACCACTCACAGTAAAAATGCCCCCCCCACCCCCCCCTGCTGGAGCCCCCATGGTATGCTGCCAAAGATCTGCGTCCAACTCACCCCACTTAGCATCCGGATCCCAAGCCATGCGGGCCCGAAACTCCTCATCGTACTGAGCCCATGCATAATCACTGCCTGTAATCTGCGCCTTCCTAATAACATCCATGTATTTAAAGATTGCCACGCAGCGCTCCGGGAACTTGTAACAATAAAAACTAGCCTAAATCAAGAACGCTGATGTCCGGTTTTCAATCGTTAAGGGGACTTTAGGACGCTTGGCCAATTCATACTCCTCCTCCTTTGACCCTTCTTTGGACCGAACTTCCCTGTGTAACAGTTTTAAAATCTCAACATACTCCCCTTTCCATATGCGTTCTTTAATAGCTAGCATCAAATGCGCGCCTAACGGTTTTGTCACCCCCATGTAAGGTAGCTTTTTAAACGTTAACTCTTTACTGTGCAAGGGTTCTTTAACCGGTACCTCCGGTTCAGTATTCGTACCTCTCTCCACTTTGGTCCCCGAAGGAACATCCATACCTGTTCCAACACTTTGATCTCGCACATATTTACCTTTTTGGAGCTTACCACCCAGCTCCCCCAACACATCTTCACCTCCTGTCCCCACTGACACCATTTTTGGTCTGGCCTGTGGGGCAATGCTCTCACCTGGGTTTAGCAAGGCTGCCCGACTGGGCGCTGAATTCCATGCCGTATGTTCCACGTGGTCCACCTTCCGAGGAGCCCTCACCTCGGGGCCGCACTCTCTTACGGCGTCCAAAGACACTGCCCTCCTGGGCCGCACCACCACCGGTGCCTGTAAAAAACTAGAAGACGCATGAAAAGGCACCCCCCCCCCACCCCCCCCCCCTCATCGCCTCTCCACTCCCCTTCTTCTGGGCTATCTTCATCATAATCCAAAATCACCTCGTCCTCTATCTGTAGAGGATCTTGTGCAAAACCAACACTGCGACCTTTAGTAGAACCTATAGTAGATACACCAGCCCTAATGGCCCCTGATGGTCCACTGGGCGGGGGAGCCGACTGTACCTGCCGGTACTCCCCCCTGCGTTGGTTGTCGTTGTTGATCCTATCCAGTGGGCCTCCCGACCACCGCGTCCTGCTTGATGTTGGGGCCAGTGAGGTCGCGCGTGACCTTCTTGCGCTTGCCGTGCCGGGATCCCCCGCCTATACGGAATGTGCCGCGCCGGGCTCCACCCTCCCTTCTCCTCTGCGAACTTGGGCCGCACTTCGCCCTACCGAGTCTGCCTTCCCACGACGCTCTCTAACCTGCGGAGAAAGCATTTGGACTGGGAGCACCTAAAAAGCCAGCTGACCTGCCGACCTGACTACCCAAACGAGAATCACCAAACAAAATCACATCCTCATGCCCTTCAAACCGTGAACTCACCTTACTTACCCTTGAGGCAGCAAGAGGGGGAGGGGCAGCCTCCCCCTCAAAACTGCTCCATTCTAACCCTTCCTGCGCCCTTGGCGTCTAAGGCGCCAAGTGGCGAGCCTGCTCCCCGCCCGCCGCCCCCAACAGGCCCCACCTCCCAGCCCCCGTGCCTACCTGAAGAACTGGACCCTCTTCTGGGGGGCCCCCATGAAGGGAACCCGAAGAAAAACCCGCGTAACCACCAGACTCCACACGCCTCACACCTTCCGACCAAGATGGGATAACATCCAGACCCTCCCAATCGTGCCCCCCAACTGATGGCTCAATGCCCACCTCCAAAACCCTCCCATAGCTATCAACACCTGCCCAACCACACCGGTCCTGCTCTACGACCGAACTGAAAGTCCGCAACCCCCCCCCCCCACCCACCGACCTGAGCCAACTCCCCCTCCCCCACCGAACTGCCCTCCCCTGCGCCACCTGCGCCCCTATCTGAGGGGGAAGGAGAAAAAAGAAGGGGGCTAACTTTTTCTCTACCTGTGTCCCCTTGCAAAACCCCCCAAAGCACGAGCGCTGCGCATAGAACTAAGGGAGCCTGCACGAGAGGGAGGCCTAACTTCCGCAGCCCACTCACCTTCACCCCTCCCACCTGTCTCAAGAAGTAACGGCTGCCTGGCCTGAACAGACTAAGAATTCAAGCTCCCATTCCCCTCCTCAAGATCCCCTCCCGACACAGGCACCCCCCCCCCCCCGAACAAACTTGATTGAGGGCCCCGAGTCACTGAACCCTCAGCCTCCAAAGGCGGCCCGGCCAAACTGCCAACAAGGAGGCGCCCACCGCTCCCGCACTCACCCCCGCTGAAGGAACCAGTGCCCGCGCCGACGGAAAAGAGAGAGCGCTTCTTGCCCCCCCTCCCTGCCTCCCCCGCGCTTAGCTTTACGCGCAGGGGAAGACCAACCACGCAGTCCGGGCCCTACCGCTGGACCTGTCGACAACACTACCGACCCGGCTCCGCTCTCCGGAACCACACAGCTCCCACCCATTCCATGACCTACACTCACCTCCAAAGCGGAGCCTTCCGACAATGACAGCTCCTGCGATGCCGGCACCACCTTTCTAGAGCGCGGGCGGCCCTGCTCCAACACTCGGGCCATTCTTTGGCGCTTGGGCGATGTGCAGGCAGCGACGGCTGCCGCCACGCCCGCAGAAGCCTGCTGCGCAGGGCGCGGAGGCCCTGTTGATGGAGCGGTAATTTCTTCTGTTAATTTCTCAATGCAAAACCCTCATGCTACCTCTAATTTACCGCTGAAAAAGGTGTTTGGCCCTTCACACCATGTATTACCTTCAGGAGACTTTAAATAAAGATGAACAGTCAAAAATGCAATTATTATTTTAAGCCAATAAAGAGAGTTGTTGAGTATTTAAAGGGTTTTATTTTCTAGTCAAAAGTTAATTTTTCTCTAACCCTTTATTCATTAGTAAAATATCAATCAGGTTACAGAATTTGGAAAACAGGAAAAATAGCATTAATACAGAACATATTACAGTCTGCATATAAGCATTACATATAGGAAAGAAAATGTGGCGCAAAATGTCAATCAAACTCTTAAAGAGTTTCTAAGGAAAAAATAGTCTTGCAAGGCTTATCAAAAATCAAATAGTTTGCAAAAATCTCCCATTGAGAGAAATAAATCTTTTCAGACCTAATTAATTAGTCAAAGCATAAACTTAAAGTTTGCATCTAAATCTAAAAAGCCTTTCTATCTGTTTCTGTTCTTCTGCATCTGTCTGTGTCTAAAGAGCAAGCAGGGAGTGAGACAGCCCCTCCTTCACCAGACCTCAAAGGAATGTGGCCTGCAGTGCCAAAATATGATGTGAAAGCAAGAATCCTCCCCCTGACTCTCCTCAGACGCAACTCCGCCCTTCAGCAATCTCCCGGGACGTTTTTTGTACCTAACCCATAGAATGTCTGGTCTAATCTGTTCCTTCTCTCAAGAGCTCACAAACCCCCCTGAGCCTAGAAGCCAAAGCCCCTCCAGAGAGGTCATTATTTATACTCTACCTCTTGGCAGACTACACAAAAAATGTTGCATCTTCAGGAAAACCTGTACGTGATTGGTCAGCCACAATAGAATGAGTTCTCACCACCCTGACTCATTCTAAAAACCTGACTATACCAGTTTTAACAAAAGAAGCGCAAATTATTTAACACATTTATAAACGTTTGCAACATTTACTAGGGAAAATGTTTCTATAGTTTTCCTTCCTTCCTGTCACAGCGCAGTAGGACGGATACTTTATCAAACTGGTACATTGGCACAATCACAAGAATGTACAGTTCAAGATGTCCTTGACTCCTTCCGCAGTTTGAGTCAAGCTGGTGTCTGCGCATGCTCTCTCCTCTTTCAAAGCAAGCCATAGCCTTGCTGGTTTCACAGGCAGCCATTTAATGGTAGGCCCAAAAATAAAACAAACACAAATAGAATATTAATTTTATGTAAATCAGCCCATTATGTTTCCTAACTCCATACTAATACCCCTTATAAATGTTTACCCAGCCAAGCTATTAGTGTAAAGAAGCTTTTCTATTATTTATGACATCATGCAAAATAAATGTGGAATGTGCAACATAGCATTTTTATATTTTAGTGTAAAATTTAAAAGCACACACAGTTTATATAGCGCACACAGTTAATACAACACACACAGCAACATGCTTTAGTGTTTTAGATAGCTTTTCATGCAAAAAGCATTTATCCCCCTGTGTAGTGTTTGGTGCATTATTAATTCACACACATTATAAAAAGAGATGTTATTAACTGAAAATATTTATTAAAATATGCAACAAGTCAAAGTCTCTTAAGACAGAAATAGTGAATTTAGATTATAAGGAATGAGCTGGGAAAGAGAGAAACCTATTCTATTAATCTTCAAAGCTAAAAAGGCCACTTTTCTCTACATTGCAAAAACACATGTTAATTCAGCAAAAGCATTTCAGATTGAATAGGCTTCACTTTCATGTTTTTCATGTGCCATGCTTTTAACTTGCACCAAAAGGTGTGTGGCAATGTAAATGCAGCCTGTCTGAAGCACAAAAAATAAAACAATGCCTGACTGCAGATGAAATCTGCTCCATCACTGTCACGTCACCAATAGCCAAGTCCATCCGACCCACCTCGCTCAAACACCTGAGAGCTTCAAGCACTCGCACGTTTTCCACTGCCATAACTCTTAAACTAAAGCACTGAACAAGAACTACCAATATTCCAATTACAAACTCCTCCTCAAAAAATGTTCCCTAACTAAAGCTCCCAGCCACCAGGTCACCAAAGACAAATGGTGGCCGGAGAGGGAAGCCCAAAGCATTTATACCTTGGGCTACATTTGGGCTACAAAAAGCAAGCCCAAATCCAAAATGGATGAAATGCTCACCTAAGCCCCGCCCCTCCCAAACAGCCCGGTAGTGGGGGGGTGGAGAGGAGACTCCCTGCCGTCGCCCACCCCCCAAGCCCCCCTTACTGCTTTTCTGCAGCATTTTCTCTAGATTATTTTGTTGGGCATAGACATGAGTCAATAGGACTGATACCTACGGAATCCTTGCTCCGGTTGGACTGGTGGGTGAGGCGCAGAATTTACAGTGACACCGGATAACGTGGCTAAAGGGCTGCCAACACATCTAAATGAACAACAGAGGCCCTGTGTTTGTCTATTCACCAGAACAGCTGCTCTTTTGTGCCTAAACATGGTGACTCTGCAACAACACTGCAACTCTGAGTGACGTCACAGAACACTAGAGACAGGAGAAAAGAGGAGTCGTACACACCCCCACTGAATCTTCAAGCATAACAAGTGCCATAGTGTTGTGTCCTTTTTTCCGAATGAAACCGGGCGACTAGGAAAAATTTTCAAACACAAGTCCATCTTACTAAGTGTTTATTATCTAAATGTAGAAGCCATGGTATAGACAAATAACAAAGAGACGTAGTATTAATAATTTATTTCTAAAGGTATTTTAATGTTAAAATGAAAGGCTCATGCAGTCTTTGATGCTGTCTGCCAGATGGTGCCCGCTGAGGCAGCGTCTCGCACGTGCACGTTGAAATGTCATGAAGGAGGAGGGAGACTTCTGGTCGACTGGCACTGTGCGCCATCGCTAGCTCAAGGCTCTGGTTTATCGTTTACAAATTGAATAATTGGGTATTTCAGGTCTTACTGCAGTTTCGGCGAGCGGGGCACTTTCACTGTACGTGGAACAGCAGCTAAAACAAGCAGTGTGCGCACCACTGCTCGCTCCTGAGGCAATACTCTGGGAGTTAACTTTTAAAAACAATCATTTGCAATGCATTAGGTCTCGCATTTACGAGATTTTGTCCTAGTAGCATTGTAAATGAAAATGACTTTTATTTATATGTTTAAAAAACCTACAAAAATAAAAGGCATAATCATTTACAACACCAATAGGTCAAATTATCGCAAATGCTGGACATATGGCATTGCAAATGCTTGTTAATGAGATGCACTCATTAAGATTCGGCGTAGCATTACAACTATTGTGGGCATAAACAAGTGGCCCAAAGCCTGGAAGCCTTCTGCTTCTGGCGAGCAGCTCGCATGAGATAGCATGAAACAACCAGTAAAATGTACATGCTGTGAAAAATCAGCTCAAAACTACGACTAAATACTAAGTTGAGTACCCAAAGCTGAGCGTTGAAATACCTTCACAAAACAGATGTGGATGAAGCCATTAAGGTATATTTGCTGATGACTATATACAAATAGACTTAAGTTAGTTGTATGAGAGGCAACATATACAAAGCAAAACAATGTGTGGAACATTCAACTAGACGATAGCATCTGGGGTAGCTATTGGGCTTTTGTTTTTCAAATTTTCAGGGCATGCAGATGTTGAAACCAGCCAACGCGTTTCACCCAAACATGGGCTTCTTCAGGGCAATGAGTTCATAAAAAATAATTTATTTATGCCACAGAAGTAGTCCTTCAGCTGTAGTCAAAGTTATGATGATAATGGGGATTTCTATTTAAAGTTTGAGAAGAAGGGGATTCTTGCTGGGTAAACCAGAATCCCGTGTAGGCAGCAATGTGTCAAAGGAGCTGTGTCCGGTGGCCGTCTTTCCAAGTAGCGCTACTTGGAAAGAAGAAAAACTACACCAGATACTATAGTCTAGTTGAATGTTCCATACATTGTTTTGCTTTGTATATGTTGCCTCTCATACAACTAACTTGTGATATTTTTTCTGGTCTATTTACAGCAGGCCATTTGAGGTGGGCAATATACCTTACTAATTTTGTGACTAGCCTTGGTAGTGCAGTCATCTAGGACCCTGCTGCTTGATACTATATAAACATACAAATAGACTTGCAGCTGGAGAAATAAATACGGTCCATAAACACGTTTGCCTTGCGAGGACACAGAGACTGCCTGGGAGCTGCTATACGTGGTTTAACTGAAATGCTAACTTACACTTTTAAAAGTGCTTATAGAATTAAGAATGTCAGAGGAACATCAGCAAATCGTACATTTGTTTGCAATTTTGTATAGTGCGAACTCGACCTGAAGGTATTAGAGCACTATACATGAGCACCAGTTATATTACACAAGGTCACATTCCTTTTCTTTTTAAGGCACAGGGAGGTTATGTAATGTGTCTAAAATAACAGGATGTTGAGTCGATGTTGAGACTCTAACCTAGTTTCTTAGTTCCAACGTCTGCAGTCTAGCCGTAATGCCACATCCCAACCTGCTATAGTGTGTGAGAGACAGCTTGGGTGGAGGAGGGGGGATTTGGCGTGGCTTTAGGTTACTCAAGATTTATGTACAGTAGTGCGAGTACACCTGTTCAAACAAGAGCAAATGCACACACGCTTAAATAATTAAAGGGACGCGCAAACACATTGAAAGGGCCAATGTGCCTGCAATTATTTGCAAAGTATTCAAGGAAGGATAGAAATCAAATGCCTTGAAAACTACACTACAGGGATGGTCCTGGTACTTTACCTATTTTACGTAGAGCCGCTATCTAGTAAAATGCGTTCGGTTTTGGACCCCAGAAAAGGCATGTAACAAAAGCCGTGTGGGCCCTCTAATGGGGGTGAACAGTTAAACTAACTGGCAGAACAGTGCCGCCCCTCAACTTGTGTCACATGTAAACCATTAGCCGACAGCCACTGGAAAGCCTCCTTAACACACTAAAGCCCGCAACTGAAGAGGAATCAGTTCCCTCCAACACATTGCTCCGTTACACGATGCACATGCTTCTACCGAAGTGGTCCTCCATGTGTGTAGTGCGCTAGCCCAATGCCGAATAAGCCATGCAGCCAGCATGACCCGCACAAACATTGCAAATTGTTTCACTAGGCTTACTCCGTACAGCATGGAGAGGCCGACCTCCCGAAGACTAGGGACCAAATGCGCGGTCTAGCACTATCGAACACAGTTGTAAAGAGCAGAAGTGGTGGAGCCTCGGAGGGAGGGGACCACCCCGGCACACCCACCTCCATAAATCCAACGTCCTTTCATTCGGTGGCAGCAGCATTGTCCCAACTGTATTCCTCTATTGGTATTTTAGCACTCACAAAATAAAGGAAGTCACTAGCACTCCCACAGCTGACGCGATGCCAATCAATATGTAAAAGGATTAAGCGCAGCGCCCCAGGGCGGGACGGGGATGAGGGGCTGTCGGCCACTGTGCCATTTATTAATTGCGTGCGCCAGTGTTGTGTAAATGTAAACACGGGCGCTGTGTTAAATATAAAGCGCTGTATGTGTGTATATCAAATTTCGGCCATTGTGAGAAAAGTAAAAGCGCGCATTTGCACAGAACATAAACCCAAAAAGCGCTTGCCATTGCTGCGAGTGATGTTTGAGGGGTGGGACAGTGAAGAAATAAGAGTTCTTAAACTGAAGAAGGGAAGTCCACAGAAGCGGACGAAAACTGTAGTTAGGCAGTGCTACTGCCGGAATAAACGGAAGTGACGCATTGGTTCTACAGCCAATAATAAGCCCGCTAATAAAAGCAATGGCAGAGTTCACTTATGGCAAGCGGCAACAGAAATAATCCGGCAATAGGCGGAGTTACACACAATTTACTGATTACTTGATGCATCGAAGAGACAGCTGTGCTGCTTATGTGAGACCTAAAAAGGTGGGACATTTGGTTCTAAATCGCTAACTTCATTTTAGCTTGCAGATTTTTGCTAGTATGTGGCTGCCTGCATATCTTGTATGTTGCTTTTGATCATGTGAAATCAAAAGAACCAAAGCGGTAAACGTTAAAGTGTTTACAAATTATTGGATTATACTTTTTCTATCACAGCTTCTGACTACACTCTGTACCCATTTTCAACTCAAAATCGGAAGGATTTCCAGAATCTTTTGTCGGTGTATCTGGACGCTGTCTTTTTCCCATGCTTGAGAGAGCTCGATTTCTGGTAAGGTTTTGTATATATCATTTTTACAAAACATTTTCAATTCCACCTTTTATGCTGTTGAATTTAAGTCTTTGTTAACTATTCCAGGCAAGAAGGATGGAGATTGGAACATGAGAATCCAACTAATGCCAACACGCCCTTGGTTTTCAAAGGAGTTGTATTCAACGAAATGAAGGGAGCGTTTGTAAGTTATATTTGCATTTGTCTATGTTAGAACTGGCTATTTCTGGTAGGCTAAGGCTGACGCCAAAGCCAGGCAGAAACCACCATTCTAGTCAGGGCAAGGAAGTCACACGCCAAGATAACCTCTGCTCACCCCCTTGGTAGCTTGGCTCAAGCAGTAAGGCTAAACTCGGAGGCAATGTGTAAAGCATTTGCGCCAGCGCACAACAGCAACAACATACTAGGCACACCACTGAAGAGACTCCACACAAGGTTATTATAAAAATAACTTTTGTATTGTAAAAACATATCAGATAAAATCACACATATACATTGTGCCAACTGGCACAGGCAATATTCACAGGGATTATGTACACCAGACAGGGCCACATGGGCGCCTGTCTGAATCAGATATAGTACTTCTAGATAAAATGTAGAATGTAAAATAATAATCAAAGATAACAACCAGTAACCACTGGTAACAGGAACCAGGACCTTACTAGGACCACCTGTACTAAGAAAGAAGAACCACCTATGTATCACACAGCATTAGGGGTCTAAGAAAGAATACATTACTCATGATGCAATAAACCTACATTCAGAGGAGTAATAAAGAAGAACACATGATGACTAAACATTCAGAGGTGTTAAGAATAGAGCACATGATGCAATAAAATCACATTCAGGGGTGCAGCGCAAGAAGACACATGATGACTAAACATTCAGAGGTGCAGCGCATGGAAAGAAAGACACATGATGCAGTAACACATTCAGAGGTGCATAATAAATCAATAGCGCAAAAACTCACATTAGCAATAACTATTAAAAAGCATAGAAATCACATTGCGCCAACACTACATAAGCCACTACCTGTGGCAGTCCCTAGGCCAACTGGCCTTGTGGGGCAAAGATGCCCTGAGTCCAAAGTCAGGGTGCGCTGCCATGCAGCGCCAGTCACAGAGTACAAAAAGCCTAAACGTGGCAGTTGCCCACAAAGTGCTGGGCAACTGTGTACATCACAGAAAGGCCTAAACGGTGCAGCTGCCCACTAATTGCTGGACAGCTTGGAAAATCATCAACACTGCGGCTGGGGGCTCTCACTAGCCCCTAGACAAACTGCGCCAGGGTTGGAGCCACACAGGCTCTGTCGCAGCACATGCCCCCAGCGTTGGAGCTCCCAGGCTCTGGCCACAGAAAATGCCCCCTGAGCCTAGCAGGCTCTTGATAATGGCGGCGGGGTCGTTGGAGCCCCCCCTCTGGGGCTCGACATCGCACACATGGCCCCTGGGCCTCTCTGGGCTTTAATCTACGTTGGGGCGACCCGCTGCCAACCGGGGCCGCCCTTCCGGCACCACTCGTCACCACGTCGGAGCGGTCCACTGTCACACGGGACCGCTCTTGCCCTGGTGCCTCTACCGGCACCGCCAGCCACATCACGGAAAGAAGAGAGGAGCGGCCCGCTGCCATGGGGGCGCTCGAATGCTGCCTCGATCAGGCACTGCCATTCGCGGAGCTCCCCGCCTACCCCCAGCCCTTCAGACACTCACCCGTCTGTTCGGGGGCGGGCTCTGCCTCACACGCGGCTTCCTCGCTGGGCTCTCCTGACAAGCGCCAGACCTCTTCTCTCTCCCCGGGGGTCTCCCTTCACTCGGGAGCCCCGGGGAACCGGGCAGCCAGCTTCCTGTCCTCCTTCGAGCCGCCTCGTCTCCCGGCCGCACTTCACTCCTTTCTCCCGCCTCCCAAGCTGCGGGGCGGGACTTCCGGCCGGCCGCGCTGGGATTGGCCGGCCGGCCAGGTACTTCCGGGTCGCCGCGGGCAGCGCGGCGGCCCTCGCTAGGCAGGCAGGCGGGCGGTAATCAAAATATCGGCGTGGACAGCCGAAGCAACAAAAACGGCACCATAAGCGAGGTGGGCACTCGCAGACCCAACAAAGATCTAGCGGGGCAAATCCACGCCGGGTGGGCACCGGCTCCCAACAATAAAGCGCTCCTAGCGCTAAACATGATCCACAGCGCTATGGAGCAGGAATAAAGCGCTCTTAAGCGCTAAAGAAAATTTAAAGCGCTCCCTGCGCTAAGAAGGACAAATCCAGCGCTCCCAAGCGCTATAGCACAGAAAAAGCACTTCCAGGTGCTTAGGGGGGCAGAAAGTCCAGCAAAGTCCCCCCCTCAGCCCAGGCCAGGCAGAGGGGTCCCCCCAGAAGTCCTCCAGGCATCCAGGGGCTGGGCAGCGCCCGCCCCTGGTAGATTCAAGTCAGAAACAAGAACCTTTTGGAAGGGGACACAGCCCCTTCTTATACACAGAAAATCCTTTGAAGTCCTTTGAAGTCCTTTGAAGCAGGCAGTGTGAGAACCAGCTGGACTGGTTTAGAGGGAAGTCCCCTTCAGTATCAGGGACAAAGGTGTCAGTCGCCCAGCGGGAGGTGGAGCCAGCTTTGTAGTTACACAGGAACAGCCCTTCACTATCAGGTGCCATCTCCTCCCACTTCCCTGGCAGCAGATGCTGCCTTTCATCCAGGGGCTGACTTCAGACAACCTCCTGGGCTCTCTAGCCCCTGTCATCCTCAAACCAGACAGTCAATCCACAAGCAGGCCCAGGCACTCTGGGCCAGGCTCACCAGCCAATCACACGCTAGCACCAACTTACACAAATATTCCAACTTCCAAAAGTAGTACTTCTAGACTAGACACAGTCATGCTGCATACATCATTTTGCAGCATTCACTCTCACGAGTTGATACATACCAAACTCGCCCCTGCACTCCCCACACATCAGGAACTACCATGGGCATACATACTCCCCATTCATTCCTATGGGAGGGCAGGTCACTCACCACACATACAGAGAGCTCATGCACTTTACACTGTACCACAGTGAAAAAGTGCGCAGAGGCCTAAAATCACCAACACCAGGTTCCATAAATAGGCTAGGAAAACGCAAAAAGTCTAGGGATGAACCTGCCTAATGGGCCGGGTCCAACATCTGTGCACTTTTAAATGTGGGTTTACTGGACTTGATTGATTCGCTACTTGAGTAGTTTGTGTTGGAAAGATAATCAAAACGACTACTAACACCACCCGAAGTATTACATTTGAATCTATTGTTCTGTTAAAAGGTGTTGAGTTGGGTTCTATTATTATTGTGCCCAGATATCTGAGACTCCTACTTGTCCTGATTTTTGTCGATTAATACATTTTGGTAAATATTGTTACATTTATTCCGTAATTGAATTATCCGCGCAATCTCAGTCATGAAAATTGTCAAAAAAAGGTCATTTCAGCTGTGCACCGCTATTTTTTTACATTTCTTTTTTTCCCCTTTGTTTCATCTGTACGATCATTTGAGACTGACAACGAGAGAGTTTTCTCCCAGCACCTTCAGAACAAACTTCTTTCGGACCACACATACTCTGTCATATCTGGTGGTGATCCAGTTGACATTCCTGACCTTACCTGGAAGCAGCTTAAGCAGTTCCATGCCACTCACTACCACCCTAGCAATGCCAGGTATGTACCATTGCATTTATATATGGGAACATTTTCAGTTTCTTACTATTGCAAATCTATTTCTCAAAGTGTTTTCTAATGTCGAAATGGGCCAATCTGTCGTGCGAGTGTGTGTGCGTGTGCGCGTGCGTGTGTGCGTGTGTGCGTGCGTACGTGCGTGTGTGCGTGTTTCTGTTTCTTTCTCCTTCCTTCCTGTTGCCCTTTTTGGCGAGCATCGCAGAACCAGATCTTCTTTTACTCTAGTGATCTCTGTCTCAACCATTTTTTTTAAGAGTTTATATTTTTTAAAGGAACTGACAATGCTGCACTTTCCATGATCTTGCTTCTTCGCAGTTCTGGTTCTCAATTGGGCATAAACATTTCTTTAGGTCTACTTGTTATGAAGTCTTTATAATGTAAATCAATAGTAAAAAACAAATTCCATAACTGTAGTGAGGATTTTGTTGTGACCAAGACATCTGAAATTCGTACAGCGGAATAAAATCTAATGTCTTCTGTCAAAAGAACAGGCAGACATTCGGTTTTGGTGAATAAGAACACAGCTGTGGCATAGTGATGCTTATAGTGAGTCAAGAAGTTACAAGTAGATGGCATCACAGGCTGAAATGTGGGCCTGTTATTGGCCAGAACTGCATTTTCATCTGGGATTGGGTGAAGGAGTCCCGGCACCTGCCTCCTGGAACACACTTTCTTCCTGTTGGTAAAATCAGCACTAGAGTGTACTCGTCGTGAGTGAACACTTGGCAGGTGACGTCTTGTGAGATGGTGACTGTAGAACTGACCCTACCCTTACTTTCTCCCAGAGTAGGAGATTGGGTGTGCAAAATCAACGCAATTGTTTTCCGGTAACTACACCACATTTTTAAAAAATTGCACAAAATGCAAAGTTGGCAATTAGCGAGCTCTATATAAGGGCGTAGTGTTTGGCACGAGGACACATTTTGCTCTAAAGAATAGTACAAAGTACACAATTGCCGTGAACAGCCACTCACCTTGTTTCCTTTGTTATTGTGAACGACTGTAATTATGCAACCTGGTATAATGGGGTAGTTTTGGGAATTCCGCATAATGCAAAATACACACTTATTCGAATCACATTGCCATCCTTCCAATTATGCCCGTGCTTACACGAGATAAGATGGAGCATGAAACTGCATCACCAGCAGTGTCGGGCAAGAGGCTGGCGTCAGGTTTTCACCTGGGCCCGCTTCCCTGAACTCTTTGCTCACCTTAGGCCTTTACAAGTTTGCCCCTTTCACTCCTGCCTTAAATAGGGTGACCAACTGGCATAGGTGCAAATTCAGGACGGTGAGTGTAAAAATTCAGGACAAAGGGACAAAATTCAGGACAAAGGGTCTAAATTCAGGACAAAGCTTCGGGACAAAAGTTACGTTTTACAGACACATCAGAAGTGGTAGCGCAATAGTATATAAGTAAGTAAATAGACAACCACCTAAGTACAAGTCTAAATAAGTTTACATTAGGTTGAGACAACCGTGCAGGTCACAGTATTTCAGTATGGATGCAGCTTGCTACCTTAGACGATTCAAAATTTTCATCTCGCTCCACAGGTACTTAAGTCACCAGACAATGGTCTTAACACCTGAATATAAGTGAGGCCGCTTTTATTGTTGATTGAAAACTACTGGATATACAAGGAGCTTTGCAGTGCCAGCCCCCAGTAACAAAACGGCTCTACCCCCCTTTCCGCCTCCCAGTGAAACACCCAATGCCCTGTCCAGCCTTGCTACCACCCTCCATTGGTGCCCCTCATCTTCACTTAGACCGCCTCTCATGTGTATTTAATTTCTTTTATAGTGTTACTCAACCCAAGTATGTAGGGCAGGGTGTCTGAGTATGTTACATCACACACACATTATATAGAGACAATGACTCATATTAACGTGAAAGTCATTGTATAGGAAATGTTACTTAAGATAATGGGTGCTGCAAGGTGTAATCGTTCTTTCATCCATCATTCAGTCTTTCACCATTCATTCTGTCCTTCCATCTGTGTGCCCATCTATATCCAAACATATTTAACCATTTGCAAACCTATCCACCATGTATCCTTCCATCCATCATTTCACTTATCCATCCCTTCATCCACCCTTTCACTCTTCCATCATTCATCTACCCACCCTTTCACCCCATCCATCCATACATACAGTCATCCATCCACTCTTCCACCCATCTATTCACTCACCCATCCAGCCATTTACCCTTTCAGCTATCCATTCACTTACTCATCCATACACCCATTCACTTGCCCATCATCTACCCTTCCACCCATACATCCATCTATTTACCTTTTCTCTCATCCATACTTCCACTCATTCACTCATCCATCCATCCATCCTTTCTTTCATTATCTATCCATTCATCCATTCATCCTTTCAGTAATCCATCCAGCCATTCGCACATTGCTTTACTTATTTACTTTCCCACCTTTTCACATTATGAGCTGAGCCTTTGTCTGCAGAGTCGCAGACAGAAGAGGCCCATCAAGAACTTTACCTTGCTGTAGTTCCTAAAGCAAGGGGTAGGGGAGGGTTCACTATGCCCCTGCACATAGGCAATCTGAAAACGTAGAAGTCATGAGTCATGCATGATGCACAGTGCCAGGATGCGAGGTGACTGTGACATGGTGTTGTTTCCAAGGCTTTAACTGGTGTAAAAAACGTGGGGGACTCTTCAAAGAGTGTGTTCGATGTAATTAAGGGCGTGGTTTAAAACACGTAGGCAAAAAATCTGTGCTTAGCATAGTCTTCCGCCCGACTGGTATTATGTTGTTTCTGTCATTGCATCCAGATGTATAATACAGCAAGTACCATTACACCAACAAGAAGCCAGGACTATTGGCTTTGTCAATGGGTGTTAGTTGCTTAAAATAAAAAAGCAGCAACCAGGGCTTTGTTGAATATAATATTGAAAATACCTCACTCTAAAATGATGGGACAGTAAAAGAACGATAGACCGTTCTTTTTAACTTTATTTTTAGGCTTCTTTAAATAAACCGTTTTCTCACGTTGCAGCATGGGCATTGTACCTTATTTCTAACAGATTGCCCTGCTGTACACCAAGGTAGGAGGAGGCCGCCACATGCTTTAACACCCCCAGACTGCCGCATTGTCATTCTGTATGTGGCAATCAGCCGGCATACAGAATGACAATGGGCGGGTGGGGCTGCTCTTGTGCTCCAGGAGGAGCGCGAGGCGCCCCATCAAGGGGGGAGGGAGGGTGAGGCCTCTCACATGGAGCAGTGCTGCTCCCCGTGAAGGCCAAAGTTACGGACAAAAGGCGTCCGTAAAAGGGATGCTCACGGACAACGGACGTGAGGTCCCAATTACGGACGGTCCGCCGAATTTTACGGACGGTTGGTCACCCTTTAAATTGTTTGCTTCAGCATTGGGCCTTTCATGTTGCCATTCGCCCCCCTCGCCCTCTCTGACCACCATGGATTACGCTACTTCTCAGGTCCCTCTCTTGCGGATTTGCTCTGCCTGGGCCTCCGCTCCCTGTACCAAGCGCGTCCCTTCTCTCAGCACCGCTGGTTTCACTGGGTGCCTGCAATAGGCTCGGTCTTCTTGTGTATTCTTCCGGTCCAGAGATTTGCAAGCTAAAATCGGGTGCTCTTTGAATGATTCATTTTCCTTCAAAAATGTCACTTCACCAGCACCCATGAACTGAAAATGGAAAAAGAAAACACGACGGGGAAAGAGGAGTGTGTGTACCTTTGCGTATTTATTTGAACACTTTTTTTGTGGTGGTATATATATGCCCTGACACCAGGCATAAATCTTTCTTTCAGTCATCTAATCTCCACAAAACCTTGCATTTAACACGCACAGGTGTTTTTTATGCTTCTATTCAACATTGGCGAGCATTTCTTTTAGGAGGCGTGGGTGCAGGCAGTCGCTTGAAGAGCCAGGGCAAGAGTGATCTGTTAACAATAACTTTAATAATATGCTAGACCTGTGGCCCTCACTGTAACCAAAGTCTGGCCACCTTACAGCTCGGTGAGGAGCGAGATGTTTCCTCAAACTCCACTTTAACACTCACAGGTGTCCAAATATCCAATATTTATATCATTTGTAGCAGTGACGAGCACACCCCTTACATTTATTTTAATCCCTTATTTTCTCTGCAAACACAATTAAAATCCTGGTAGACCTTATTCTTCTGTTTTGTTCACACAAATGTATATTTGTTTTACATAGTTCGTACAGCAGAGAGTTAGTCTTTCTAGCTAAGCAGTTCCAATTTGGGCAAATGACTGGCGAAAGGAACATTTGCCGAAGATCACACTATGTTTAGGTGTGGGCAGGGTTGGAAGTTTGGAGCCCTCATGTGGCAGCTGCTAATTGATACACATCTCAATAAGAATATGGTGCATTGTGTGCTAAACGGGGCGAATATGTGAAAGGCTTACCTCCGTTTTACCGGTAGAGGTGAATACTTAAAGAATCATGTATGGTTAGACTTTGTGTTCTTGCAGTGCACAGAAAAGGCTTCCTAATAATAGACATTGGGAACTCATTGCAGATCTTTTAATTGGGACCCCAGAGCTAAGGATGCCACCCGCAGGCTAAGATGGAAGATTTTCCATAAAGAACTTGCATGCAAAGCAATGGAATACATGAAGAAGTATAAGCTATTAAACCCATTCATGAAAAGCTACCATTCTGAATCTCCCTACAAAGGCATTGAATACGATGGTAGATGCAAACCGTAAAGCACTAAAGTGTTTGAGACTAGGTCATGCTTTGCATACATGATCCTAGTTGTCCACATTGGATAATTCTTCAACTCTGCCAGAGGTGATCAAAAGCCTTAGTCTGAAACGTGATCATACCATGGGATGATGACAATATTGTATTTATGCTGTTTTATGTGTTTAAGGACTTTGGAGTCTAAATAAACTTGTTTTTTTTAACTTGAACTTGATGACAATCCCTGCCACAGTATCCATGTATCAACTCACTTTCATGGATGCAAGTCCCGACAGTTAGTACAGTAGCCCATCCACAGCTTTCTGAAACTTGATACATAAGCAAAGCAATTTAACTTCACATGCCCTAAAACCAGACATTGACTTTAGTTTAAACATTTCAGATGTGCCCTCCAAGAGCTCAAGCTGTTTGTGCCCATTTTGCCTAGCTGGCACAGGAAAGGCACTTTTGCTTTTGGCCTCTGCTTAATCCTCATGGACAGTCAGTCGCTTGTCTTTTTTGAGAGGGTCTCACAGTCCTTATTGAACCACTACAAAGCACATTGTGTTGGTGCCTTTTGAAGATGTCACGGACTAATCCCTCTGTATCATGGTAACTTTAAAGATGGGTCTCCATTTCAGGCCACTTCATGGATGCAGGGTCTGTGATTACTCTACATGCTCCTAAAGACTCTAGGCTCTGCACACCCCTATATTGCTTCTAATGCTGTCTGTGTTGGACCCTTCGGGAAAGCTCATAAGACACACATCATAAGATAAAATGTTGTTCCCCACACTGGGCACAGGCTACTGTTTGACGTGTTTTCCAGGTTTCTCTTACGTACTGCAGTGTCATAGTTCTGTTTCACCCAAATAAGAATTCTCTGCGCTTTGTGATGCCTGAACAGTCCCTTGTACTCTCCTTCAAAAAGTATCCTCTTCTCACTCTGCTTAATCCCTTATTTCTATATTTATATTGTTTTGTTCTCTTCTCCTCATAGTTCTCTTGTTTTGTGGGATTTCATTGTTTCCAGGGCTCTTGCTGAACAAACGTATGCATTCCCTTACTATCCACATTCTTTCTTCTTTGGATGTCTGTGTTTCTGTTGAGTTTTGTGGGTTTCCTTAACCTCGGTTTTGTTGCCAATTCAGTCTCTGGTACCAACTGTCTTCTCCTATACTCTGGACGGAAAAGGAGGCAGTGTTTACTCAAGCAGGTACTCATGATGGTGTCCCCCATTTCTTCTGACTGGAGTGTCTCCTGCCGCCCTATAGTACCACACTTTGTTGGAAAGAAAATTAAGCCTAATTCATTCCGGCAGATAGGTTTGATTGTATTTCATTGGTTCTGTTTGCTGTTATGAAAGGTTCACCTGTGATCAGCCTTTATTCTTCCCATAGGTGAGCTTGAATGTAGTCATTCTTTAACTGGTGATACCTGGTGCTGATTGGACAATATACTTGGCGGGAAGGAGTGGCGCTTAGTCCCTAAAGGTTGACCTTTCACTCCACAAACACATCATCATGGCAGAACACTGCAGCGTACTAGGATGTCACAAAATAAAGGGCCTTCCTCAAGTACTCTCATCTCAAAAGAAGCATTCCCACCAAGAACAGTTGATCCCACACTGACCCGTAAAATCGGTCTCATGCATCAAGGTGAGGGTTTGATCACTTCCCAAGACCACCCTGCTAACCTAGAAAATTACTTTTAACTCCTTTTTGAATTTATTCAGATTACTAGCCGTCATTGGCTACTGCAGGACATCATACCACTATGTTTGAGGCATGTGGGCTGCTGAATTCATATCTGTGCATAGATCGCCGCCTAGTGTTGGGTCCGGATGATTGCATATTGTTGTCCTGGAAGAGTCTTCGAAGTATTACGAGATGGGTGGCTCCTCCCTTGGACTACAGTGCGCATGGGCATCCTCTCCATCCTCAGATTGTTTTTTTTCCGCTATTGGGTTCGGATGTACTTTCCAGCACTCCAAGTTCGGAATCAGCAAAAACTTTTCTAAGGCCAAAAGGCCTTCGGGTCTGTCGGTATTGTTAAGCGTTCGGTACCGATACACTTCTTGAACATCTGTTGCAATCCGGTCGTCGAATCGGGCCGTTGGGCCTTCTCGACACCACGTGGACCGACCGTCAATGGAACGAAGTCCATTCAAATACTGCCTGCAGTGCAAATCCAAGTTCCCGCACACAGATAAGCATCCAGTGTGCAACAAATGCCTATCTCCAGATCACAATGAAGATAGTTGCCTAGCCTGTGCCCAGTTCCGGTCAAAAAAGACGATCCGGAATCGACGGGCAGCGAGGCAAGAAATGCAGAGATCGGCACCAGAGCCCGATAATATCTTTGACGATGTGGAAGACCTAGTTAACGCTGAAGACTCGGATCAAGACGAAGAACAATACTCGGAGCACAGCCGCCGAGCACCTACACTTTCAGATACACACCGACCCCCAAGACCACCCTCAGAGGCACGCTCAACTACAGACCCCCGGGACCACGCACACAATTCAGCGAAGCCATCGCAGACTTCATCAGCCCACACGCCCTCAGCTCCTCAGACTACATCCTCCTAGGGGACCTCAACTTCCGCCTGGAGAACAACAACAACGACATCAACACCACCACCCTGCTGGACAACCTCGCCAACCTCGGACTCGAGCAAATGGTGAACACCCCCACCCACTACGAGGCCACACGCTTGACCCCGTCTTCTCCTCCAGCAAGCACATAGCCTTCAGCCACACCACCGGACTACACTGGACCGACCACAGCTGCGTCCACTTCAACTTCAGGAAAACCACGACCCACCACCACCCGCAACAGGTCCCCCGCAGAAGCTGGAGCAAGATCACCACCGACCAGATCACCACCTCCCTCAGCCAGAACCCTCCCGCCAACACAACAGACCCCAACAAAGCAACCCTCAACTTCACACTGTGGCTCACCAACTGCGCCGATGACCTTGCTCCACTGAAGAACCCTCCCAACAGACCCGGCAGCAAGAAAGCCTTGTGGTTCACCAACTAACTCAAAACCTCAAAGAAAAACCGCCGCACCCTCTAGAAAGCCTGGCGCCACGACCAGACTACTGAAAACATGACAGCCCTCAAGATTGCCACCCGCACACACCACCAGCTGATCCGCACCACCAAAAGGACAACATTCAAAGAACGACTGGACAACAACACCCACAACAGCAAGGAACTCTTCAGCATCGTAAAGGAACTCTCCAACCCCAGCGCCTGCAACAACGACCTCACACCATAGCAAGACCTCTGCGACTCACTCGCCTCGTTCTTCCACTGCAAGATCGCCGACATTCACAACAGCTTCGGCGCACAAACCACGATCGCTACCACCGAACCAGCGCCCCCCACCAACACCCTCTGCACCTGGACCCCGGTCAGCACCGAAGACACCACCCGCACGATGAACACCATCCACTCCGGCTCCCCAGCCGACCCCTGCCCTCACCACGTCTTCAACAAGGCAGACTCCGTCATCGCACCCCACCTCCGGAACATCATTAACATCTCCTTCACATCCGCCACCTTCCCGGAGAGCTGGAAATATGCCGAACTCAGCACCCTCCTGAAGATACCCACCGCGGATCCCACAGACCTCAAGAACTTCCGCCCCATCTCACTCCTCCCTTTTTCTGCCAAGGTCATTGAGAAGACCGTCAACAAACAACTCGCCATCTTCCTCGAGACTAACTGATCCCTTGACCCCTCACAGTCCGGTTTCCGAGCAAACCACAGCACCGAGACCACCACCATCGCAGCTACTGACGACATCAGATCCCTGCTTGACAACGGGGAAACAGCTGCCCTCATCCCCATGACCTCTCAGCAGCGTTCGACACAGTATGCCACCGCACACTAATACAGCTCCTCAGCAATACTGGAATCCAAGGGAAGGCACTGGAGTGGATCATCTCGTTCCTCGCCAGAAGAACCCAGAGAGTCCGCCTCCCACCATTCCGCTCTGCAACCACTAAAGTCATTTGCGGCGTCCGGCAAGGATCCTTGCTCAGCCCCACCCTCTTCAACGTCTACATGAGCCCCCTCGCAGCCATCTCACGCCAATACAACCTTAACATCATTTCCTACACCGACGACACCCAGCTGATCCTCTCCCTCACCAATGACCCCGCTACCGCCAGAGCCAGCCTCCTGGAAGGAATGAAAGACATCGCAGAGTGGATGAAGACCAGCTGCCTGAAACTGAACTCGGACAAAACGGAAGTCCTCATCCTGGGATCACCCCCTCCGCCTGGGACGATTCCTGGTGGCCCCCTGTCCTGGGCACCGCTCCCAAGCCAACGGACCACGCACACAACCTAGGCTTCATCCTGGACTCCTCCCTCACGATGACCAAACAAGTCCACGCCGTCTCGTCATCCTATTTCAACACCCTGCGCATGCTCCGAAAGATCTTCCGGTGGATCCCCACCGAAACCAGGAAGACAGTCACCCAGGCCCTCGTCACCAGCCGACTGGACTACGGGAACACCCTCTACGCTGGAACCACAGCCAAACTACAGAAAAGACTCCAGCGCATACAGAACGCCTCTGCACGACTCATCCTGGACATCCCCCGCCACAACCACATCTCTGCCCACCTGTGAGACCTGCACTGGCTCCCCGTCAGCAAGAGGATCACGTTCAGAGTCCTCACACACGCACACAAGGCTCTCCACGACTTGGGCCCCAAGTACCTCAGCAACTGCCTCACATTCTACACGCCTACCCGCCAGTCCTGCTCGAGCAGCCTCGCCCTCTCCCTCTCCACCATCCCACGTATTCGCAGAGCTACCGCCGGAGGAAGATCCTTCTCCTACCTGGTGGCCAAGACATGGAACTCCCTCCTCATCCACCTACGGCTGACCCAGGACCATCTCTCCTTCAGGAAACAACTCAAGACCTGGCTATTCGAGCAGTAGCGGACCCCACCCCTCCCAGCGCCTTGAGACCCTAGCGGGTGAGTAGCGCGCTTTATAAATTTGATTGATTGATGTCTTTTAATATGCTGTCTTGCTCCGCCTTTCAGATAATACAGAATCTCCCACACGGTGGCTCATACACGGGGGAGCAAAACGTAAAAACACAACAATACCTAGAAAAGGGTTTTATTTTACAAAATGCAAAGACTCAAGTTTATTTCACGTTTATTCGGACCATTGTTCCACAAACAATACATATCTTAGTAAAAAATTTACCTAAAAGAACATTTCATTAACACGCATAAATGCATCCTAAAAACATGTTCAATCTAAAAACCCACTATTACCTAAATTGCCGGTAAACTATTTGCTAAAACTCATTAAAAGGTATAAAAATGGCTTGACTTTTTGCATAAATTTCCCCATATCCACGACAATATCTAAATGGGTCATTTCAGTCATCAGGGTCACAGCCTGGGTCCTTGTTTTAATCTCATATTCCATAAATATTGGTTTTAAGAACATAATATGTAAGTCCAGGAACTTCAGGCAATCAAATAAAATATGCAGCAGATCACATTGGGTGCCCAAGGAACAAGTGCAACTTCCCGTCTTGTCAATCATAGCACGCTTTACCATTTTGTTTATATAAGAAGGGTTTACCCCAATTCTTACCCTCAAAACCTCATTTTGTAATTGGCAATCCGGTAGCCTATCAATATAAGGGAAGCATTAATCATTTTTCCATGCAACAGCCATAAAGCGAACCAAGGTTTTATTTGCAAGATAATTTGGGTCCTGTGCATGAGATATTTCCTTCCCCGTCAACCTGGGTGTCTTCTTATGAGTATTAGCCATAGAGATAGTGTGGCACACATTAACTCCCATCTTATTGCATAGCATTGTTATAATCCCCCTAATCTCTCTTGCCCATTTTAGTTCGCTATTCTGTATTTCATTTTTACATCATTGAGATATTTTGGTGTTTACACCTACTTCTAGGCATTGCCAGAAGCGAAGTAGGGCCATACCGGCTAAAATACCCCATGAAGTACATCCTAGTTCCAGTCTTACAGCCTGAACCATTGCTGACAAGGGAAGTGTAAATAACTTTTTAAAGTTTTTACCTTCCTCAACATCCCAGTTTTCCTTGCCACTTAAAAATAACAGTTCTGGGCCAAACAAAAATTTTGGGGGTACAATAGCCGAATATGCTTTTAGCACTGGTCTATCGGACATTGCACCATAGGCTTTATTAAACAATTTCAGGATGCTGATCGATGCAGCGGTTCTTAGATTTGACGCCTCTAAGCAGGTATTCCATTTCCAACTTTTCTCGAGCCATAGCCCCAAGTATCTGTACTCAGTTACCGATTCCACCTTCTCTGACCCTATCCACCATGAGAACCCAGTTTTCCTCCGGCCAAAGCTCAAGGTTTTGGTCTTATCCATATTTATCACAAGTTTTTTTCTACGTTTTTTCCTGGAAAAATAGTCATTAAATAAATTCAGTTTCCTTTGCAGGCCAACCTCGTTCTGGTCCATGATCACCTGATCGTCTGTATAAAGTAAACCTGCAATCTGCTTGCCATTTAATTTCGGGCTTGCCCCAATGGCATTCCCCAAGGTCCATGGCAAGTCTGCTAAGAACAAGGATAACAGCAGGGGAGCCAATACACATCCCTGCCGCAGCCCATTTCCAATTTCTATTTTCCCAGATAGACTAACATCTATGTCTAAAATTATCTGGGCCCAGTTTTTAGTGTGGAGCATTTGGATCAGCCGTAGTAGATCATTTGGAATTCCATATCTAATTAAGGCCTCTCACAACAGCTCTTGATCCACCATATCAAAGGCTGCACAATTTCTTGGACTAATTTCCAGAACCCTTTCACATCTCTAGTTTCAATTACCTCCAACATATTTGCCCAACACTTATCTTTATACATTCTTTTTTTTATTTCAAATTAATGTTTTATACTTTAACCTTAGTAGCTGAAGTGCCTGGTATAGGTCCACCTTAAACATGGCCCTTATTCCTCTCTCCTTCTGTCTTATCTGTGCCTTGGCTACCCTGCAATCTTTGTCAAACCAGGACTTCCTATTTTTATTTACAACATGACTACCCAGTCCAGTCTTTTTTGTCTTAAATTCCTTCTTTAAGGAATCTGCCAGCTTACCTATGGTAAATTCGAACCAAGAAATTCCTACTTTAAGTTGAATTTCTTCAGTTGGGATCGACTGCTGGATTAACTTTAACTTTTCTATATGTTCGTCCGTTATACAGGTTGTTAACCGTTTTGGATAGTCCACGTGTACCTGTAGAGCCCTCTCCCTATTTTTACAACTCGGTATGGGTAATTCTACCCTCAGGGGGAAGTGATCACTACCTGTCATTTTCATCACCTCAAAATTTTTAATTAAATCAAAGCACCAGGCCTGGCAAAACACATAGTCTATTGGGCAAAGTTGCTGGCCGCTCACAAAGGTCCGTCCCGCTGGCCGATCTAGCTGCAGTCTCCCATTTGCACATACCATGCCCAGAGACCCCATTAACTGGGTTAAAGTCTCGTCCTGCTGTGAGATCTCCCCTCTTGGAAAGATGGCTACTTCAATATTGTGGGATTCTAAAAATTCTTTATACCAACTATCCACTCTTCGGGGATATAATCTGATTGAAATCACCTACCACCAATACTATGTCCTTATGTTGCTTAACACTAATGGACTCTAAGTCTTCTTTCAATTTTCCCAAATTCACCTTATATTCAGGATCCTTTCCCTTCTGTATATATACATTTATGATGCATATTCCCTCATAGCGGGGGTCTACCTTCTGCAGTGGAATCCTGCAGCCTAATGCCCACTCACAAAGTAATTTTAACTTTTTAATCTTCTAACTATCTGTGAGGAGATCAGCTTTAGTTGACCCCCGATGGATTCCCCAGATTATTTGTCTTTGCTGCTTTGGAGTGTTGCGTTATGAAAAACGGGGTCAACCCAACAAAAGTCACTGGGACCTGGGTATAAAGTTATATGTATAGAAGGGGTCCCAGACTGGGAGAGCAGTTCAAAAGAGAAAGGGAAAATTCAGGAGAATCTGGGAAAAATCAAAATAACTTGAGTACAATGTTATTTATTCAGAGTACTCAACCATTCTATTTGGTGTACATTGCATGTAAAATATTCATTTGTACAAAATTGTGCCCAATAGAAAGAAAGGGAAGGGATGGGGGTGTGTGAGCAGTGAAAAAGGATTGGTGTAGGATAAAAAGGAAAGTTTAGTGCAGGTCAAAAATGCAATTTTTACAAATACATTACTATAATGGCTTCCCGTGGGAGCTAAACAAAAGTGCCACAGACGGTCATTCAATTTATGTAACCAGGCTTCAGGGACAAGCTGTATCAATCTTGCTAGGGGTAGAAGCTGGTATCGAGGGGGGTAGATAGTCTACGTTTCGAGATGCGGCACGTTTCTCCATCCGGTGTGGGCTGGATACCACCGACTCACTAGGCAGAGCGATGACGACGACTGTGGCGATTCGTCGCCACGCCTGGTTGAGGTCTGCCAACTTTTCAACGAATGTCCAGAATACTCTCATGGACATGCCGTTTGATGGCCGTCGCCTCTTTGGCGACAAGGCAGACCATGCGCTTGAGCGCTTTAAGGACACCAGGGCTACGGCCAAGTCCTTGGGCCTCTCGGCCCCGTGCCAGCACACGGGTGCCTTTCGCTCCTTTCGTGGCCAAGGAAGGGCCACCCCCACACGTGCTGCCTGCCACGCACCGCAAACTAACATCCAACGCGGTGGCGGCTGTGGAAACCGCCGTGGAGGCGGTTGGGGACAACGGCGAGGCCAGTCCACACCTTCCCCCCCCCCGCAGCATCCGCCTCAAAACCCTCCTAGTCCGTGCTTTCAGGCCCATGTGACGCCAGTGGGGGGCAGGGTTCACCATCACCACTCCCACTGTCACATCGGACAGGTGGGTGCTTCAAATCGTACGAAGGGGCTACTCCCTCCCCTTCAAGACGACCCCTCAAGCCATGCCACCGCAATACCACCGCAATACCTGGCTTCTGCAGGAGGAAGTTACTTCCCTCTTGGCCAAGGGGGCCATCGAGCGCGTTCCTGGGCCAGAAGTAGGGTGTGGTTGCTACTCCCACTACTGTCTGGTACCCAAGAAGGGCAAAGGGGGCCTACACCCTATCTTGGACCTACGGAACGTCAACGGCTTCCTCCGGAAGGAGAAGTTCAAGATGCTGACACTGGCTCAGGTCTTAGCTGCCCTGGGCCCAGGAGACTGGATGGTAGCGTTGGACTTGCAGGATGCTCATTTCCACATCCCAGTCCTGCCGGCCCAGCGGCGCTACCTGCGGTTCACGGTAGGTCATGAGCACTTTCAGTTTACAGCGCTCCCCTTCGGCCTTACCAGCGCCCCACGGGTGTTCACAAAAGTGATGGCAGTGGTCGCAGCTCATCTGCGCAAGTTAGGGGTCTTCCCCTACCTCGACGACTGGTTTTGAAGGCGGGCTCGCCCCAGACAGTCGTCAGCCACCTCCAGACGACGGCAGACCTCCTGCACCAGCTGGGGTTCTCCATCAATGTGCCGAAATCACACCTGTGCCCCTCTCAGAAGCTCCTTTTCATCCGAGCGGTTCTCGACTCGGCGCAGTTTCGGGGTTACCCCCCGAACAGCGGGTTCGGAATATACAGGCTCTGATTCAGATCTTTCAGCCTTTATCCAGAGTCTCGGTCAGGTTGACGCTGCGGCTTCTGGGGCTGATGACTTCCTGCATCCTTCTGGTGCATCACGCCCGTTGGCGGATGCGGGCTCTGCAGTGGGACCTGAAGTTTCAGTGGGCCCAGCATCAGGGCAACCTGTCCGACCATGTCCTGATCTCGGAGGGCACTGCGAGACAGCTGCAGTGATGGCTCACGGACCGCGATTGAGTCAGCGGCAGATCCCTCTCCCTTCCCCAACCGGAGCACGTAGTTGTGACGGACAAGTTCCTCCAGGGCTGAGGAGGCCACATGGGAGAGGCGGAGATCAGAGGACTCTGGTCTCCGGCGTAGTCCCGGCTCCATATCAACCTTTTGGAGCTGCGGGCGATTCGTCTAGCACTGAAGGCATTCCTCCCCTCTGTCCGAGGGAGTGTAGTGCAAGTGTTCACGGACAACACCACTGCCATGTGGTACTGCAACAAACAGGGCGGGGTGGGGTCGTGGACCCTCTGCCAGGAGGCTCTGCGCCTCTGGCAGTGGCTGGAACATCAGGGTGTGACCCTGGTGGTTCAACACCTGGCAGGTACTCTGAACGCCACGGCGGACGAACTCCGCCGCCAGTGCATGATGGATCACGAATGGCGTCTGAACTCGGACGTGGCGCAAGGCCTCTTTCAGCAGTGGGGAGAGCCTTGGTTAGATTTATTCGCCACCGAAGAGAACTCACAATGGCATCAGTTCTGCGCGTTGGAATTTCCAAGGCGGCACTCGCCCAGAGACGCTTTTCGTCGCGAGTGGAGTTGCGGTCTGTTGTACGCCTTTCCGCCTATACCACTTCTGCCCAGAGTGCTGAAGATCAAACGCGACCGGGCCGAAGTCATCCTTGTGACTCCGGACTGGGCGCGAAGGTACTGGTATTCCGAGCTACTCAGCATGTCAGTCGATCCCCCGGTTCGTCTGCCTCTTCGGGAGGACCTCCTGTCGCAGCAACAGGGGACGGTCCTCCACCCTAACCTGTCCAGTCTCCACCTCCATGCTTGGAGATTGAGCGGCGACAGTTGAGGCCATTTGACTTGCCTCCTGAAGCTTGTGATATCATTCTGGCAGCCAGGCGCCCCTCCACTAAGTCGGTATACGCCTGCAGGTGGAACAGATTTGTGGCATGATGCACAGCAAAGGTTGTTGATCCTCTCTGCCCCTCTTTCTGAGATTCTTCTCTTCCTCCTTTCTCTTGCCCAGCAGGGCTCTGCTCTGGGCACTATCAAGGGCTACCTGTCTGCCCTTTCGGCCTTTTGGAGGCTGCCTGATCAACTATCTTTGTTCAAGTCCCCTATTGTAAATCACTTTCTGAAAGGCATCACCCACACGTTTCCACCTCCTCCCTTCGTGATGCCTCAGTGGGACTTGAACTTGGTTCTTACTTATCTGATGTGCGCTCCCTTTGAGCCACTTCACAACTGTCCTATCCGCCTTCTTACTCTGAAGACTGCTTTCCTGGTTGCCATCACCTCTGCCAGGAGAGTGAGTGAGCTTCAGGCTCTTTCCTCTAAACCTCCTTTCCCTTATGTCCATCCGGACAAGGCTGTGTTGCGGACAAGACCCTTTTTCCTGCCCAAGGTTGTCACGGCCTTCCACATCGGGCAGTCTATCACCTTGCCCACCTTCTTTCCGCCTCCGCATCCCTCAAAGGAGGAAGAGCGGCTCCACTGTCTGGACCCAAAACGTGCGCTCTCATTCTATTTGGATCGCACACGCCAGTTCCGGGTGGATGATCAACTCTTTGTTGGTTACGTGGGCGCTAAGAAGGGACGGGCGGTACACAAGCGGACCATCTCTCGGTGGGTCATCTTGTGTATCAAGGCTTGTTACTCCTTGGCAAGGAAGGAGCCTCCTGTTGGGCTGAGGGCCCATTCCACTCGGGCCACGGCGGCTACCACTGCCCTGGGTCGGGGAGTCCCCTTGCAGGACATTTTTCAGGCAGCTACGTGGGCCTCGCTGCACATGTTCGCAAGACACTACTGCCTGGACAGCCAAGTCCGGAGGGATGGCTTCTTTGGCCGTTCCGTTCTCCAGGAGTTTCTGGAGTGATTATTGGTTCGCAGACCCACCACCGGGGTTGGTATTGCTGGAGTATCTATTCTAAGGTAAGGAATCTAATACTAACCTGTTTCTTTCAGATGAACAAGTTACTTACCTTCGGTAACGATATATCTGTAAGAAACAGTAGTTCGTATTAGATTCCTTACCGCCCCACCCGTCCTCCCCGTTCTGCGAACCAATATCCAGGGTTAAGGTCATCCCCTTTCAGGGCCCTAGTTTTAATGGCACCAGTGTTGGTTTTTGACATGGCTCTGCATTTTTGGCGCGGAAAAGCTGTGTCTAAGAACTGACGTCAGCACGCGGAGGCGGCGTCTAAGTACTCCGACGTCATCACGGCGCCGACGACGGATGCGGAGCCGCAGACGACTCCTACCGACACGCAAGGGTACTGCTACGCAAAAATTTCCGTATCCAGTCTGACGCCTGGGGATATTCTAAGGTAAGGAATCTAATACTAACTACTGTTTCTTACAGATATATCGTTACTGAAGGTAAGTAACTTGTTTATCTGTGCCGATATTTTCTTGTAACCATTTATATTCCATGATCGGATTGATAGGCTGTGTGACGACCCATGCTCCTAGTTGATTTCACTGAGAAATCTCTCCTCATCATACTCCCTAAATTCTGGGGATGCTAGGGCGTTATACCTATTTTCAGCAAATACATCTTCTTCATACCCTGCAAATTCACAGTCCGTTACAGTAATGGCAATATCCTCCTTTTTATTCCAATTCGAGTTAATTAACCTTATCTGCGGTAACCCTAGACCAGCATGGTTCGTCAGGAAATACTGTCCCTGTATTTCCTCCTTTCTTACCAGTCTAGTCCCCTCCTTTTGTAACTCATTTTTAGCTTTTTCCACCGCATCTTTCACCCAGGCAGAATAAAAAAGGACCTTATACTGATGGATACATCTGCCAGTGGATTCCTCACCTTGTGAATATCCTCCTGCGTCCTCAACATTCGGAAATTCTTTTTGTAGCTTTGCACCGACGTGGACGACGTCACAGAAGCACAGCATTGCGCGCAGCTCCGCTGACGTCACTGACTCCATAATAGGCACACGTCGGCGTGATGACATCAGTTCCCTTTTTTCTGCGTCGTCGATGCTAACGGTTTTCGAGGGATCCTCTGTAGCGTTGATAGTAACTTGGTTACTATTGTGGTTTTCTGTGTCTTTTCCAGTGTTACTCTCTCCTGTCGTGATGTTGACTAAGAAGACTGGCTTCAAGCTGTGCAGGGAATGCGGGAAGATGTCAATCACGGACCCGCATGATGCCTGCATATGGTGCCTGAGTTCGGATCACGATGTCAAGGGTGGTCATTCCTGTAGGAAGTTGAATCCAAAAGCCCTTCGTGAACGTGAGGCGAAGCTCCTGGTTGCCAAATCAAAGGAAAAGGGGCTAAGAAGAGTTCGCGGTTGAGGTCCCGATCGAGGTCGATTTCGAAGTAGTCATCGGGGCATGCTTCCAGATCCACGAAAAAGAAGCATAAGAAGAGGAAGCATGGATCAAGGCACCATTCGGGAAAGGAGTCGGATTCGAGAACGAAGTCACCTGGTAGAAGGCATCGAAAGAATATGGTATCTCCTTCTCCAGTACGGAATCCGGAAGGTGAGGCCTGGCCTGTGGAGTCGCCGGAGCATTCACCAGCTCCGGTGTCGAATCCCTCTCCGGCCCGTCTATTCTCCAGTCCAGGAGGAGGAAGAGGTTCCCGTTCCTCAGGGCTCGACGACTCCGGCTCACCAACCAGAGAAACAAGAGGAGTCTATTCCGGCGCAGCCTCCTCGAGAGCAGCCGGTGGGTTTGTATCCTCCTTTTTCAGGTCCAGGACAAGACCCTTCTCAGTTTTTAAATGTCATGTATGGTGTTTATGCGGGAGCCATGTACCCCTCCGGAGCACCGGCTGGTCCCATGGGTCCGTTGGCATACAATTTGGGTGTTCCCCAAGCTTATGATCCGGCTCCGTTCTTGCAGTTTATGCCGGCGCCGACACCGCCTTGGCTTTCTCGGCGCTGCCAAGGTCTCGACCTCAAACGTCTGCATGGTCTTCCGACTGAGTTCGACGCCGGCTCTGGCTTTGTGTTCGACGCCGGCTCGGGCTCCTTCGGAGTCTATTCCGGATCTGACGTCGTCGCTCCGGAAGGAGAGGTCCAGGCGTGAAGCTCAGCGCCTTTTGGAGGAGCAGAGGTCTAGAGAAGCTGAGCTTGAAGAGGGTGAGCTTCAAGAATCTGAGGATTATTTTGATGATTTAAGGGAGGCAAGTGGACTTGAACTGTCCCCTGATTGGGATTTAGCCTCGGTGTTGGATGTCCCTTCTAAAGATGTGGCTCCCTACCATGTGGTTATCAAGAAGGCAGCGGATCTGCTGAATTTGACTCTGCCCACTGCGGAGTATAAATCAAATATTTTGACTGAAGTCCTCCATTCTCCCTCATCTGTGGTGGAGCCTATGCTTCCTTTTACTGATGCTTTAACAGATCCTATCCTGGAGGTGTGGAGTAGACCTCTTACGGCTCCTGCAGTTTCTAAGGCTGTCAACAACCCTCAGCTTTATAGTTTCAAAACACACACTAGAAGGTTTGAGAGTCTTCCCCTCTACGCCAAGGAAACTCACTGGAACTGTCCAGCTTCCAGGCAAGCATTCCACGTTCCAGCCTTTATATTAATGAATCCTGAGAAAGCCTTCCAGGGTACATAAAACAATCTCTCACAAAACAATCCTTGAACATGATTAACCCAAACAACTTGTAAGCCTGACTGTGCGAGCAGAGAAACTCAAGCAAGGCAGAGGCAGAATTCAAGATGACATTAAAGCCATGTCAGAGCCAATTGTAAAAACTTCATAATTCTTCCCAGTGTACAACATAATGCACATGTATGCACCACTGCCTATAGCATTACATACTTCATCTCTCATTGTACAACACAGTGCACATTTGTGCACCACTGCTCATAACACTGCACTTCAAGACCAAAAAGTACGTTCCACACCTCTCTCATGCTTTCAAATGCACATCCCCCTCATTCTGTTCTTGGCAAGGCTGTTCTACTGTGACAGCTCCTACTGTAGGCCCAGCAAGATTACAAGAACGAAACCTTTAAGAGAAACAAGGCATATGCAGGACTTTGTACATTCAGGCTAGGGTAAAATATTTCACCAAAGTCAATTAGAATGATGGTCGTCAAAGGTCATCACGTGGTGTCAGACCACAAGGGTGGCTCTGGCACCACATATGCATTGTTTAACACCTTTTTGTAAAGTGATATCTCGTTGAGAAATGTTTTCCAGGATCCTGGCCGAAGACTGGTTGGTTCAGTTTGTGAACATGATTGAATATATGAAGCATGGACAACTTTATAACATATCCTATTAAAACTAATTATGTTTGTGTATGGACATTTCCAAATGTTAAATGTACTCTTAAAAGAATGTGAAGTACATTAATACAGATACATTCTAGACTTAAAAATAGGTATCGGAATATATTTGAAAGTCCGGAGTGTTGCTGTTGATGATTTCTCTTACTGGAACATTATTTGACATGCTGCTAGCTATAAATAGCACATGCTAGTAAAATAACAGCAAAGTTATGCTTTTTCCTAATTTTAGGTTCTTTACTTATGGCAATATTCCCTTGGAGTCTCATTTGAAACAAATTCACGATGATGCCTTAATCAAGTTTCAAAGAATTGACCCTAGCACAGAGGTTCCACCTCAAGAGCTGTGGAGCGCACCAGTAAGTTATTAAATTTGTATTTATTGTCAAAGTGCTGCAAGTATAAAGTCAAGCAAAAGGTTAGCATAATTATTTTTGTGCTAAACCAAAATGGCAAATTTACCATTACTAATATTTTGATGTTGTGATCTCGTTTTTGAGCCTGAAACTGTACACTAATTCTATACAAGTCATATTTTTGTGCATCTGTGGTTTGTGTGGAGTCTCACTGATTTTGTTATATACAGGTTCCCTTAGGCAGCAAATATTCACAAAGAAATCTCAGAAAAATAGCATTTTTTTGTCATCTGCTGTGAACTCACACAAGTGAACATCATACAATTATTCATGAGTATCTACCAGTTTGGAGAGTTGATAGCTGGTGCAATGATTACTGCAGCATCTCTATCTTTGCAACTGCCTGGATGTATTGACCTGTTTTCCAGCCTGATGTCTGCACAGGTCTGAGACTGACAGGATAGATACCAAATAGTGGTGCAAGAGAGGCATCAACCACTCCACTGCCTCCCTCATGTCTGTGCCCACACAGGGAATTAGGAGGATATGGACAGTCATTTGCCATTCAACTCTCTTGTTTGGATACCCACAGCAGGCAGTCTATCAGCAGTCACCTGTAAACCGGCATTAGAGCCTTGGTTTTCAGTATTCATTCTCCTCTAATGATAGTGCATTGATGCATTGGGTGTTCAGTCCCTGTTTCACAACTCTGGATCTCTGAGAGCCATAGGCAGCCTATAGAGTTATTGATTTGTATCTGTGAAAAATTGGGCTGTTGATTGACTGGGGTGTGAGTCCTGGGCAAGCAACAGCCACAGTCACTTGCAGCGTGAACCATCAGTCACTAAATTAACCTGTACTTAGCCATGGGTAGCCTAGCACAAAAAGTAGTTAGACTTAACTTGGAGGCAATATGAAGAGTATTTATGCAGCACACAATCTGCAAAAAACGTGAAGACACAAGAAAAATCCCGAACCAATTTAGAAAAATAGAGTACCTTTTAAATTGACATAAAAATGACAAAAATCGCTTTTCTGCATGTCGTAGGATCCTTTCATCGTTGTCAAATAATGATCCCTCTTATATCCTACTATACAGTAAACCAGCTTGAATGCAACTCCGTATGTGACACATTGACTGGGCGGGCGCTAACTGGGGTGATATGTATTTCGATGCTTGTTTATCCTTATTGTGCTGATTTACGCCAGTTTCTCGATAATGATGTTTAACTTGTGTATATCCCTTTATTTGGTCCGCCCTTTCGGCCACCCGATCTGACTTTAGGACGATTCGTCTAAATTACAAAATGAAACCCTCCCTATCCTCCTCCCGTGGCTCCTTGCCAGTCTACCGTAGTGTTGATATTTGTGATTTTTTATCCTTTCTCTGCAGTGCAAGGTACCTTGGAAGGCTAATTATTGTCATAGCGGCCGGCCCGCAGTGGTTGTAGGCAGACGCTGTGTACTATGTTTCTGATAAATAAAGGTTTTCAAAAAAAAAAAAAAAAAAATGACAAAAATCCAGTCAGTAGAACTGGAGTTATGAAATCTAGCGCCTAAAAGATTAAACACCAACTATGGACATCTGGTCGCGCTAGACCAGGTCAAAGTCAAAAGTTAAGGCCGACCGCGATGGAACGCAGGTTGGATACAAGAGTTGGATTGAGCCTGGTTGGTGCTTACCTTTGGACTTGAAACATTTTTTAAGAAAATGTTTCTAAGAAGGTAGAAGTTCAGGGGTTCAAGGTTGCAGAAGTTTCAGAGGAGGGAGCGGCGTTGTCTGATAGCTGTGAAGCGAAGACATGGTGAAGATTTTTACCGTCGGACATAGCCGTCGAGATGGAAGTCAAAAATCTCCAGCTGAATGAAGCAGAAGGCTGTAGCCGAAGACAGTTTACAAGTTTGGATACCTTTTTGGTGTAGGACCGGATGGAATGAAATTGCTGCTGCAGCGAAGAATGTATTGGGAGAAATCGCAAAGTCACTGTTACCAGTGATGCACCTCGGGCGGATATGCAAGTAGTTTGGTCCCAGTCTCCCTCTTGCTCTCAGAGCACTTTTAGGCCAATTTTTGGGCTCAGTTTTGGAAACTTTCCATCTAGGCACCTTTAGCACCAGAACCAAAGGTCCATGAGTGGATGGAGACTTATTGGCGTTCAGGACTCACTCAGGCAGGGCCCAGTGCGGGTACAAGATGGTGGGTGCCTGGTATGTCCCTATGGCTCTGAACAGGGCCAGCGAACTAGCCATCTGAGTCATTTCTGGCAATCCTGGATGCGGGTGAAAATGCAGAGCTCAACAGCAGGGTTGGCCTCCTGAGTGGTCAAGGCAGCAAAGCAGTTCTTCTATGTACAGCAGCAGTCTGATAGAGTGCACAGCACATCACAGCAGTAGGCAGTCCTCAGAGTCCTTCCACAGTTTCAGTGGTGAACTGAAGAGTGGGTCTGAAGTACCTATTTTTATACGCTGGTGTCCTGCTTCTGAAGGTAAGAGAAGGTTCTTGAAAGGTTCTTTGAAATGCACAGAATGTCCTAGCTCCAAGCTAGCTGCAGTGAAAATACAGGGTCATTACCTTTAGTGAGGAGACAGGACACAGCCTATTCAGATGCAAGTGGGGCTGTGCTCAGCAGCGCCTCCTATCTTACCAGTTGATGGCTCGTTGTGTGAATTCACTAAATCTGTCAGCTACACCCAGCCATGTGTCCCAAGACAGGCTGCAAGCACAAAAGGCTGGAAAATACCAACTTGTTAAAAGCAAAAGGAACAAATGATGGACGGAATGCTGAACAATGCTAATATTCCCTCCCCAGTCACAAGGATCTGGGTTTAATCCATCATTCTTTTGGTCACCACACCACCCCAGTTTGGACCCAGCCATATGCAAATCAGTGTTGACCCTGCCCCTCATGGGAAAAGTCCAGCCCAAACTATCAAGCCAGGTCTTCCCCTGGACAAGACACAAGCATCCTGGGACCAGTTTTGGGCTATCACCTCATCAGCCAGGCAAGCTTGAATCCAGTGGCGCAGTGAGCACGGGACCCATGTCTGGGCCTACCCTTCCCACTTAGGGCAGCAAAAGCAATGTAACAAATGATAGACTGAATGCTGAACAATGCTAATATTCCCTCCTCAGTCACAAGGATCTGGGCTAAATCCATTGTTCTTTTGCTCACCACGCCACCCCAGTTTGGCCGGAGCCATATGCTAATCAGTCTTGATCCTGCCTCATGGGAACAGTCCAGCTCGAATGGCCAAGCCAGGTCCTCCCTGGACCAGAAGCAAGCCTCCTGGGACCGGTTTCGGGGCATCACCCCTTGCTTGGCATTTCGGGCTGGACTGTTCCCATGGGGAGCAGGGCCAAGGCTGGTTTGCATATGGCAAGGTATAAACTGGAATGGCATGGGGAGCAATAGAACAATTGATGTAGGCTCAGATCTCTATACTGGGGTGAGTGTAAGACATTGTTCAGCATTCAATCCATCAGTTGTTCTATTTACTTTTTATAGAGGCATTTTCAAAATTGTAATGAAAAATCAGACTTTACCATTAAAGAGGTTTTATCATTACAATCCCATAAGTACCAAACATGAAATATCTGCCTCCTCTCAATTAGGAATTACAGCTTATTAAATGTAATAAGGAATCCCCAATGTTATCCTAAGGAAGTGGAAGGCCTCACTGTACTTGAAATTAATTTGGGAGTTTTTTATTACCAGGACATGTAAAATGTAAAAGTAAATATCGTACCTTTTTAGATACACAGCGCCTTGCCCTATGGGCTACCTAGGGCCTACCTTAGGGGTGACTTGTATGTAATAAAAGGAGAGTTTAAGACTTGGCAAGGGGATTTAAATGCTAAGTCGACATGGTAGTGCGTCGCTGCATTCAGGTTTTAGAGTGCAACTTAAGTGGGTGGCACAAAAAGTGCTGCAGGCCACTGATAACATTGAATTTACAGGCCCTGGGTTTTGAATAACCCTCTACAAAAGACTTGCACGTAAATTAAAGATGCCAAATCGGTATAAATGAATTATACCATGCTTATAGGGGAGAGTACAAGCAATTTAGCACTGGTTAGCAGTGGCAAATTGCAGCGAGCCCTAAGGCCAACAAAAATTAACTCAGCAAAAAGTGGAAGGCAAAATGTTTGGGGTTATTGCTGCAGAGAGGGCCATTTCTAACTATATCAATCCATAATGGTCTTATTTTCCACTGAAAGGTAACCATGAAAGCAAAGTTATAGTTGCTAAAGTTGCCTCTTAGAACCCCCACTAGGGAAAATACCTCTTTACTTCGTTTGTCTCTTCCGATGATCTGATCAGATTTTGATGCCTGTGCCGAGCAAGGATTTTTTAATTAAAATTGTCACACCAGAATTCCTGGAGCAGAAGAGGCTTGATGCCAACCAAGCACGATTGCGGGTGTACTGCATCCACTGAGTACTCCTCAATCCAGTCCCTTTTGAGTTGATTTGTGTCCTTGATGAAGGATGTCTTCTGCAGGAAAACGTTTTCCCCTGCTTTTGGTGTTGATCAACTTTTTTGTTTTGTTGTAGTTTGTCATGGTATTCAAATTTGAGGATATGATATAGAAAGGTATTTAATTATGGGAGTTTGGCAACACAGTATTTTTGGAGGTGGGAGGTTGGGACAAATTCTTCTCAAGGCTCAAGAGTGTGGGTAATGGGACCTGTGAAATGGAATGCAGCGTTGTGTGGGGTGTGCAGATATTGGACTGCAGATGGTCTTGTGGGTTCAAACCATGAATAACCTAAATGCAAGTTAACTAGGATGTAAGAAAATAGCAACAGGATGCAGAATTGTTTTAAACATGTACACAATAAATTGACTAACTAGAGCTTCCACTGTAAAGCTGAGCTGTTGGACAAAAAATCTCTCTTGTTTAGGCTTGAGATCCTCAGGGCAGAAGTATTTAAAATACACAGGGATGAAGCTCACTCATAAAGGCAGTAGACCATATAAGTATCCATAAGGGGTCCATGGGCAAAGCATGGTCCCTCTCAGTCAGAGCATCTATGACTCACTGCATACTTTGAGAGTGGTTCAGACTGGAAAGAAACAAGTAGTTTCGGTGATGGTTTTTCTCTCTGCTACTTTAGGCTCTCTCCTATATTAAGCCACTTTGATCGGTGATGAGCTTCCAAGTCAGCTAGTTAAAAGAACCTTATACCCTTGCCTTCTCTTGCAAAAGACATGGTGGCGAGAGCCCAAATATAATATTACCCTGATGTTGCGTAGTCTGCAGAGCCAGGAACAACTTCCTCTTTATATTGGTTTTTATGAATAGTGAGCAGATCTATGAACTGACGTCCCATCATATTGGAATGGGCCTCCGTGTTTCTTAGCAGCTGATAGGACAGTGCAGACATGCAATCATGTGTGGCCTATCAAGGCTGATTGGTCTTTGTGTCTGGAGTCTATGTGCTCTTTAGAATTCAGTTGCTGTAAAAATTGCAAGTTCAGTACACAACAAACAAATTCTTTCAAGCAGGCTATCCGATCATCCTTCACATTCTGTTCAGGAATACCATAAAAACAGATGTCAATGAGCATTCTTCAACGTCTCTGACTTTGCATTTAAGATGACCTATTTATGTGTTAAGCCTACCAAAGCGTCAAGTCACTCCTCTACGTTGTCCAATCACTTGTCTCTGGTGCAAAGGCCTGCAAAGTTGATCACATTGATTTGTTGATCATTTATTTGATTGAGTCATCATAAAGTGAAATGTTCTTGTCTTTGTCCTTATTGTTTCAACTCTTACATCAGCCATTTTGGGTGTTGTTACCAAGAATTAACTTCAGCGCCAAGATCAGAGAACTTCAGAGTCGTATTTTCAGACTGTGAGGCCTCACAAGTTGGGAGCGGGCACACACGCTCAAATTCAGCGTAAACGATAGAACTTCAGAGCAGGCACACACGCTGAATGTCAGCGCCTTAGTCAGCGGATGCAGAGGCACATGAGTATCCCTGCGGCGCATTATCACATTGAACGAAGACATTTGGAACACGCACAGCATGGCGATGCCGCAAATGGACACTGAGGCCAAGGGACTTGACAGCAGGCAAACACGCTGAACATTGGCGCCAAAATCAGCGGATGCAGAGGCACATATCGCTGGGGCGCTTTCTGAGAGTGGCTGGACACATTTGGAGCACGCACACACAGTAAACATTCACAAAGTGATCAGCGGCTGCAGAGGCACATGCAGCCGCATGCTGATCAGGGATACAGAGGCAAATGCAAGCCCATGCACACATAGCATCGTTGGGGCAAATTCATTCATTGTGAGGACACATCTATAAGAAAGGGCGGAGGGGCAGCCAGAGACTTGGTGCGCTACCACAAAGGGGAAGAAAGGACGATTGAGTCACGGGACTGTGAGATGCGCAGGAGCACAAAAGGGAAAACGTTCCCAGATGAGCCACAAACGCTCACAAGTTCAGCTGAAAGGAACACCCAGCATTAGTGTGTCTGCACAGATCTAAAACACAGGTAACCATTTCTAAATTTTTTTTTTACCCAGACAACGTCGGGACGGGCCACTTGTCACTCTATAAGTAAAAAAAGCAAATTCACCTGGAAATTAGATGAGAAACAGTTAACCAGGGTGGTTTCTTATAAATATTTAGGCTTTCAACTGGATTGCCATCCTAACTGCAAACAACATCTGAAACAAGGATGTACAAAAGCAAAACAACTGCTCTTAGCATTCAAAAGCTTACAGCAAAAACTTTCAGGTTGCTCAAACGGGCACCTGCTTAAAGTAATCGCAGTTACATTTCTACCTTCCATCTTATATGATTCAGAAATATTGAATACCAATGATGCTATAGCACTAAATACAGCACAATCCACCCTCTTCAAGTGCCTGTTTTTTAATTCCTCGTTAAATTTCGCAAACCCAAATCCGACTGGAATATGGGCTAAAAAAACAGAAACCAGCCAGACAAGGCGCACTAGTCAAAAACTACTGGAGGATGAGAGAAGCCAAAGAGAGCACCTTAGCCCACCATTGTTGGATGGACATCGAAGCCCAAACCTGGCTAAAAAACTAGATTACCACAGTGCTAAAACAATCACTCTTGGCACAACACAACTAGACGAGGCATGGCTAACCATAAAAACATTTTCCGGTTTTAAAATCGCTGTGAATAACGCGATCAAACGAACATCTTTATTAACCGATAAAACAGCCATCTTAAAAAAAACAAAAAACGCTTGGGCAGTGCTACAATTGTACCATGCCCTAAAACCCCAACACTACCCGTTTGAACACCTTTCATATCATAAAAATAACTATTTGACTCTGCTGAGGCTGGGGGTATACCCAACGAAGGATTTGACCCCAAAATGGAAACCAACATGGTCAACTAAATAATGTCGGTTATGCGGACAGGGAGATGAGTCATTATTGCACCTCCTATGTATCTGCCCCGCATTAGTCGAAACCAGGAAAACAGTCCTGCAGGAGGAACTAAGAAAAGCATAAATAAGGACATGCAGAGCGGCAGTTATAAAATGTCTCGGCGGGCGTCCATCCAACTGTCCTGCAGTGCCATAAACTTATTGAAATCGGCGGCAAATGAACTGGACAATTTAGCGAATTAACGCAAGCAGCCTTAACACAATTTGTTTACAGCTTCTCAATGGCACAGATTATAACATTTTTAACGTACTAGCTGCTAATCGCCCCAAATGCTTACTAACTGAACCGCTTTATTGTGTGAAAGACTTTTGGTAAAAAGAACTTTTTAAATCCTTAAATCATTTATTGCCCGTTGACATGATTTAGCTTCATCTTTCCTATCATTTCCCTACAACATTTGTTTTCTTCCTTTAGATACCAGTTTTAAAATGTTGATCCTCGGTCTTATGACTCATGGTGGTACGCCCACCCTTTTATGATTTTTAATGAAATCAAATAAAAGTATTTTGATCTTTGGTCTCTTGCTTCTGGATTTTATCTATCTTGGCATCCCCCTCTCATGCAAGGTGGACTATGTGGCAGACAAGTCCCACTGATCTGATTGGTTGGACAAGAAGCAGTAGGGCCATGAGTTGTCATGGCCCTCCCAGCTCCTATTACACTCAAAGGTTCAAAAAGTACTTTATTTGGTTAAAAAGACAATAACCATAAAAGCAACAAGTTAAGATTCCATTTACACTGAATAATAAAGCAGTTTTTGTCTGAGGAGAAGGAGACAGTTTTTTCCCTAAAAGAACAATTAAAATTCATCCATACAGATAGATTTTCGTAGTTTAAAAACATATTAAAAAATTCTGATAGTGATGCAACAATAAAAACAGTGTCCATTCTTTGTAATTCAAGAAAAGCTAGGCAACATCTATTTAAATTCATCTCTTTGAGGATGGGAACAATACATTTCCTACGAGGCAGAGTGTAAAATTTACAAAAAAGTAATACATGAATATCGGATTGCAGAGACAATCATCACATGGGCACATACACAATTAATTCGACCAGGAGTTCATTTCTGGGAAGGTCAGTAACCTAAAAACAATATTAAGTCTAAAACGTGTAAGAAAAAATCTATCATAATTGGACATAGGAAGGCTTAGGTATGGCTGTAATTTATCTCCGGTTAATATCAGCTGATGTGAGCAAACCGTCTTTTTCTTTGTTTCCTCTAACAATCTCTTTTCCCTGAGGTGTTCCATGCACAGTTTTTTTTTTCAACAATTTTCTGGATATGTCGGCCATTGTAGGTGGGTCCTCATAGTATTGTAAACAGTCAATTTCTGTCAAAAAGGTTTTAACATAATTTAACCACTTAAGACCATTAACACTTTCAAGTTTTAACACATCCTGGAGTATGCCACGATTTACTAGACACTCATTTACAGTCCATACCCTATGCCATAGGAGAATGGGCTGGGTTCTAATTATATCTGAGATATACGGCTGCCCCAGCTCCGCATGACCGATAAGGGTCGCAATACTTTCAGGTATGGACAAAATATCCCGCATAAACTTGTTTTCAACTAGTTGAATTGATTTTATGTTGGCATACCCCCAGAGTCCCGATCCATACAAGGCCACCGATAAACACGTTGCATTATAAATAGTTAAAATTTCCCTTATCGGTTTCTTTTCCAGTTTCTCTAAGGCCATTGTTGTCTTCGAGACTTTACCGCAGTTGTCCAGGAACCGGTCTCCTGAAACAGGATGCCTAGATAAGAAAAAGTGGACGTATTTTCTAGGGAAGCGTTATTTATGAACATCGTTTTCATTTGCTTCTTTGTTCGTGTTCCACAGTTCATGGAAAAGGGTTTTCTACAGTTGATTTTTAACTCCAAACTGAGCATGAATTTATTGATGGATGTTATCAGGTTTTGCAGGGCCATGGGGGTACGAGCCATTAAAACAGCGTTGTCTGCATACAAGAGTGCAGGGATAGATCTTTTACCAACCATGGGCATATCCCTGCACTCTTGTAGGAGACAAGGCTCCAGGCCATTTATATAGATCAGGAATAAAAAGGGCGCCAGGACGCACCCCATGCGTACTCCACGCCCTATCCCAAACGATCTACTACATTCCCCCCCCTTTTCCATAGCGAACAGTAACAGTGGCCCCTGAATACAATTCCCTCAGAAAGCGGATGATCGGTTCTTCCACGCCCAACCTTAACAGCAGTTCCCACAATTTATTGTGAGACACACAATCAAAAGCCGATGTGAGATCGACAAACGTGAAATATGAACGCTCCCTTTTTATCGTTATATACTTCTGCTGAACAATAAATAAATTTAGGCCCTGCTCAATAGTTCCTATGCCCTTTTGGAATCCGAATTGTAGGTCACTTGTTACCCCATTATCCTCTGCCCAGTTTTGTAATTTAGCTAAAATAACTCTACCAAGAATCTTTATAGATGAGTCGAGTAGGGATAGTGGCCTATAACATGTGCAAGTCTTTGCCTCTAAATTTCCTTCCACTGTTAGCTCAGAATGAATCCTGGACCTTCCTTGTATGACACTGAAAACCAGAAAGGTTGATCAAGTCTTTGTCCCAAAGCTCTCTGCTCCCATGGTGCAGCTCCAAGCATCTGAAGGGCAACCTTGAATTCTTCCCCTGTCTTATCTGATATTAACAGTCCTTGACTAGCTACCACTACACATACTTTTCAGCACACCCAAAAATGACCAGGTTATGGAACAACGATTTTATATTTTATTGGAAGTACTGCCCACTAGATTTATTACTTTCGTAGGTTATGTATGGTTCTTGTATGCTACTTCAGCGTTGTGTAATTCGGTGTTTTTGAGAACTTGTTTGTTTAAAAGTGTGCATTTATTTTTTTCGTTTTTGCTTTTTCTCTTATTCCACTTTGTTTCATAGCTTAAAATTGTGTGCCCTATGCCATGAAGGAACATGGCATCTGATTTTTTCGATGTGGCAAAATGCTTTGGCAGGTAGTTTGGACAGATTTAAGTGAGTAAAGTCATTCATTATCTTTATATAGTTTGTAAGCAAATAAACCTGAAACCAGCCACTGTTTGTGTCTCCACTTTTGTCTGTAGTGGGTTGACACCAAATCTTGAATACATAATTTTTTTGTCCATATTAACTATGTACTGTTTTACATTTATATTTTTCTGAAGTGTGTGAGATAAGATTGCAAAATGGGGCCTTTCATTTACTACCATGTTCTTCATTTATTTTTGCTAGCGAGAGTGCCATGTAACCTGTGCTCCAGATACCTTTGCTTCGGACCCAGCAAAGCAAACCACTGTGAGCGTTGGCTTTCTCCTTACTGAGTAAGTGTAGTAAATTCACCTTAACACATTGTAGAGGTGCATGTGCTATTGCTGCATAACTGTTTGTCAACACAATTTATATTTCTCCAGTATTCTGGTGTCTTTCATAGATTCACATGCTTAAAATAGCAATAAAATACTAATAACATATTATGTAAAAAAAATAACACATAAAATACACACTAGAAATAGTTGCAAATAACAAGTCATAATTCCTACATAGGAATACATGACAAGAGAGAAAAAACACTTGTAACATATCCTTGTCATTATGTTAGTCCAAACTACAGCCAATCAGGCGCAAGCACTCCTCCAGAACCTTCTCCTCAGAGCTCAGTCCCTCAGATGTTCGTAGCACAGGAGTGACAAAAGAGTCTAGGTGGAGAAGCGAGCCTCTGAGGGGAGGTGGGTGGGTCTCATGTGAATCTATGAAAGACACCAATACTTGAGATCCACCTGTTTACAGGTAAGTAACAATTGTTCTTCTCCAGTATTAGGGTGTCTTTCATAGATTCACATGCTTAAATAGAATAGTGGGCAGTAGTAGCCAGTGTGAGGCTCGAACCAGCCATGCATAAGCATGTATAAAACTCAGTCATAATAAAGTCATGCAAGCAATCACAACCGGCATATAAAAACATAAAGGCAGAGGGAAGACAGAGGCTCACCTTAGTTAAAAAGATTGCGAAGCACTGCCTGTCCCACTGCCGTATCAGCTTTGTTGATGGCCTCCAGGCAGTAATGTTTCGTGAAAGTGTGCCTGCTGGCCCACGTGGCCGCTCGGCAAATTTGATGGAGCGGTACACCAGCAAAGAAGGCAGTAGAGGATGACCTCGCCCTGGTGGAATGAGCCCTCACTGAAGATTGAAGAGGCCCGCCGGCTTTCTGATGGCAGAAGACAATTGCGGAAGACATCCAACGTGCAATAGTTGGCTTGGTAACCGGACGTCCTTTGCGCATGCGTCCATAGGCAATGAACAGTTGATCGGACCTTCGAAAGGACGCCGTCCTGTTGATGTAAAATTTAAGGCATCTTTTAATGTCCAGGGAATGTAGGCGTTGCTCTGCCGGAGATTGAGGATTGGCAAAGAAAGTTTTTAAGAAAACAGGTTAATTAATGTGAAAATCAGGGGGCACTTTAGGCATAAAAGCGTGAATATCACTCACTCGTCATGAGAAGGTTAGAGCAAGGAGAAGGGCCACCTTCCAGGTCAAACTTTAATTTCGCTTTGTAGATAGGTTCGAATTGTGCCTTCATTAATTGTGCCAATACAACATTGAGATGCCAGGTAGGAGGAGGACGCCGAATGGGCGGGAACTTCGTGGAAAGTCCTTTGAAAAATTGGCGAATGACTCTGGAAGAGCAGAGTGAGAACCACCTGTTTACAGGTAAGTAACAATTGTTCTTATTTCGTAGCTGGCTAGCAACAAAACCTATCATTTTCAAACATGCAGTAAACCTAGTAAAACGACAGGCATGTCCCAAAATTGATACACCTTATTTGAAACCTCAGTGAATGTACACTAGTCCTTTGCACATGCCATTCACTTAATTAAATTTGACAATGTTTTAAAGATGGTGAACTATTTGCAAATTCTTAATATCCACAGAGATTCGTGTGTGGGTGTTTACGGCAGTATGGATTCCTTTCACAGGAATACCCACATTTGAACAATACTTTTTTTTCTTTAAATTGTACATTTCTGCATTTTTTTGCATTTGTGCAGGCACTTTGTGAATGTGAAATTACACAACCTACTTGTTTGAATAGGGATTTTTGGGTTCCACTCATGAATATCTGTTCTATGCACACCTAAATTCCACTTCAGGGCAGCAAACTATGCTTGAATGAAACCCATTATGTCTGCCTCTTTTCATATAAAATAGGTTAGTATCTGTGTTATTGCCTTTCACTTTTAACTCCCTATGTCTCTTCCTCCACGCAATTTCTGTACACTCCCTCATACTCTCCAGTCCTACAACTTCTCTTTGAAATGCCATTTTCTCCCTATCCTGCTTCATTTCTCACCCGCCTTCTCCCTCTCCCTGGGTAACTGATTTATCATTATCAGCCTCTCCTGTTGCCCCTTTTTTCTTCCCATAAATTTACTTTTGCACATTCCTCTCTCATTAGCATCTATCCTCTCATCTCTCTTCTCTCTAGTATGTACTTTAGCCTCCCCCCACAATATCTCTGTAACCTACTCATCAGCATTTATGCATCCTTTATCAAGTTCCTGTACCCATTTTGTTGTTCTCTGCTCTGCATACTAACACTTTTTCACTCTTCATCACCCTTGCTGCATAGAATATGTGCATGTGTGTATGTTTCTTTGTGACTAATTTTAACAATATGGAGCGGTGTGCAGCTCTTTACATGAGAAAACTGTTAATCATTACATCTTTGAGCGTGGATACACATTTTGAGTATTCCAGCTACCCAGCATGGAGAAATGTCCAAGTATCTGAGGGATCATCATTTTAGACTGCCCACCCCCAAATGCTAGTCACAGCTCCCCGACCTCATTTCTCACTCATGCAGGCCCTGAATTTAACTATCTTCTCTTGGGCCAAAGGTTTTATGCTGACCAGTGGCAGGCCTTATGTAAATTTCAGAGAAATGGCCACTACCAGTTTTTTGTGAAGAGAGTTTATTTATAGGCCAAGTAGCTGTCATGGTTTAGGTCACAACTGTTGGTCCAGCATTGAAACAAAACTATCATGTACAAAACAGTCTACTAAAAATTCACACGCATCGTTCTGTTTTTATTTTGTTTCATATTATAGGCTTACTGATACCTTTGAAGCCTTCACTTTGAGCCTTCTGTGTACGCTAATGGTTTCTGGACCAAATTCTCCTTTCTATAAAGCTTTGATCGAAGCTAATCTTGGCACAGATTTTTCGCCTGATGTTGGGTAAGTGTAAATAGTCAGGCAGTCAAATTTCATAGTTTATGGAAAGAACTTGAGAAGCTGGAACTACTTGAATTCATAAGCCCTGTCCTTACCATTAAACCTCATATTTGTTGTGTTATAAAAATGAATTGTTTTGCTTAATAATTAAATGTTGCAAGGACGCACACAGTGTACTATTCACATACTGCTATTTTTAAAAAAACCTAAATGGAGCAGTATTTGCTCTCATTGTTTCATCACTGATGTTCCTGAAGAAGTCTGCCTCTGTGCGGGATCCCAGATTATTTAACAAGAGAAAACTATTTATCCTAAATCTAGGACAAGCCACTCCTTCTCAAAACAATATGGGCAGACCCTAAACAACTCCCAGCTCGGGAAACAACCTACCTTTCTTTGCAAAAGCCATTGAAAAATACATACAATCCCAGCTCAGCCAACAAACCGAAGACATACAACCTGTTCAACATATTTTGTTTGGGATTTAGAGCAGGCAGCAGTTCAGAAACAAATATTTTAAATGTTATAGATGACATGCACAGGATGCTTAACACAGGTAACTTGTGACTGCTAATTCTTTTCTAGACTTATTCTCTACCTTTTGACATGGTCGACCACACAACACTACTCAACACCCTTGAAGCATGGATGGGACTCAAACACCCTGTCCTAAACTTGTTTATCTCCTATCTAGACAGGTGATCACAACTAGTCTAGTCCCACTCGAGCATAGTTCTGGTCAACCAAGGTGTCCAACAAGGTTCAATCTTTTTCTGTACATTATTCAACCTCTCCATAGACTCTCTAACATTGATCCTGAAAGAAGCCAACCTCAATTACCACCTCTACGAAGATGATAAACAAGTATACTTTACAATCTCACCACCAAATGACATTCTCCACCTGAATAAGACACTAAAGGAAGTTTAAACCACCTAAAATTCAACCACCAAAAGACAGAATTCCTACTAATGCCTCCTCAAACACCACTCTGATACAAGAATGTGTTGCTCAACTGAATGCTCTTGACTGCCAACCAACAGTAGTAGACCACAACACAGGGGATCACACTTGACAAACAATTTAGAATGATTGCACACACAAACAACTTGGTGATACAAGGAGACCTTGTCCCATAAACTAGGTGAAAATTTCGACATGGTACCCATGAGAGCTGTATGATTACGGGGTCATGCTCTTAGTCCTATTAACACTCCTCAAACGGCTCCTCCTTCTTCACTAGTACCTAATATACCAGCTCAGACCCTCCACACATTACACCACCAGGCTCTTCAAACACAAATTCGGATCTAGGAGATGATGATGACACTTACGATCAGCCACCTCCTAATCCATGGGACGGCTACCACATATACCCACCTGTAGACACAGACCATCTATATATGGCTAAACCTCCCCCCTCCTGATGATACTACATATAAGGAGTTAATCACCAAGGCAGCAACTTACCTAGAAGAGTATTTCCTATTTGAAACTTTAAGAAACACATACAGTATATCACAGTCCTTGGGGATGTTAAAGGGTATGATGAGGCATGCTGACGATATTTTTAAGGATCCAGTTAGAGCACGTATTCAAACACCTAGAGTGGACAAAAATATAAACCCCCACCATCTTACCCAGTTTTTATTAAGGGCCAGGTGCTTTTTGATTCTTTAGTGGTCTCTAATGCCCATAATAGGGCAAATTCACAAACCTCAGGGGAGGCGCCACCTCCAGATAAAGAATCAAAACTAATAGATGCCTCAAGGAAAATACTAGCTGCTCAATCTTCCAACCATTGGCGCATAGCCAATACACAAGGCCTGTTAGCTCGTTTTGATAGGGCACACTGGGACGAGATGGAAGAATTATTGCAATATCTCCCAGAAGAAAAAAGAAAAAGGGGCAGGAAATAGAGGAATTGGAGCCAACTTTCATTCCTGTACTATCAGATGTGCGTTAGATGCTGCAGTTACTGCAGCTTGAGGAGCCCACACCAGCATTATGTTTAGGAGACATGCATGGCTCAGAATTTCTGGTTTAAAATAAATAATAAGGAACACCTCTTAGGGCCTCAAGTAGACCAATCTCTTGAAAAGATGAAAAAGGACATTGAAGTGGCAAAATTGATGGGAGCACTTCAGTCTCCGTTTGTTGCTCATTTTACAGCGCGTGCTCCATTGCTAATACCACAGATGCTGGCACATCTTCATATAATCAATAATCAAAAAAAAGTGTCTACAGGAAAGGCTAAGCCGTTCTCGGGAGCACAGAAAACAACCACACTGGGATGTTGAAGAAAGCCCTCACTCACCACCTAGTGATGACATGCTTCATCATCGGGCCCCACCAAAGAGACCTAGTGTCTCTTTGGTGTGCTGCAACGCCAGGATTACTGCGGAGCGGGATAATGAGTTCAGGGCGTGTTGAGTGCAATTTAGACTAGTGAGTGATGAGGGTATTAAAATAGTCAGTAGTGTATCTGAGGTGAAAATTTTATTAAATGATCACTAAAGACAGATATTAAAATATGTGAGGAAACAGTCCACTTTAATTGAGTGGTGGGTTCCTATAGATTAGTCAACATGTTTCTTGCCATCGAAACGGTGTTAATTTACCCGGCAATTCATCAGGACTGTGTGTGGTAAACCCTGGCGGTATGGGCACGCTAAGGCCCACCCTTACCTAGGGGCGTGAGAGTGAAAATTAAATAAATGTGAAAAAAGTGCAAAAAAATTAGGAATGATTAAACTATTCCTAATTACTCCTGGTTTAGGAGGCTTCTACTTATCGTTTCTGCACCTAGAAATTAAGAGGACAGAGACACACAAGTAGGACAGAACAAACACTTAGTATAGATCCTTGTTGTTGCTATTTGTTACTGTAAATATCGTGCTCCAAAGGTGATAGCGCTATTCAACCACAGCTAGAATGACTATCTACAGAACTTCACAAGCCTTCTCATAATCAGTTGTATTTTGAATTACCAATCCACCGCCCTTGTCTGCTGGTTTTATCGTGATCTTTGGGTCATTTTGCAAGGATCTTAATGCTTGGTATTCCTCTGTGCTGAAATTGCTGTAGGATGGTGTGTCCTGGTAGGTTTCTAGGTCCAGGAATACTGCTTGTTTGAACGCAGTAATAGCTGCTGGCACTGTCTGGATTGGTGGATTAAAGGTAGAGTTCAGTCTTAATCCAGTGTCACCTTTTCTTAGCGCTTCATTAGGGTCTTCCTTTCCCTCGAAGAAAGCTTTTAGTTTAAGTTTCCTGAAGAAAGCTGAAAGCTCACAATGTAGCTTAAATTTGTCAGGGCGGGCGGTTGGTACGAAGCCCAGGCCTCTTTCTAGGACTGCGGTTTCGATTGGGGACAGGGCTTTGTCCGACAGATTATTTATAAGACTCAGATTCCGCTCGTCCCTGGTTGTTGTTCCCTGTTGCGGGTGTGATTGCTCACTGCATCGTTGTCCTCCCATGACACATGGTTCAGTGATTGACCTGTGCCTCTTCTCTTTCCCCTTCCTCTCCTGCCCTGGTCTAGAAAAGGCTGGCGATAATGGGGTTGGAAGTTGGGAGGTGGAAAAAATCCTGGATTCCAGCCCATCATGGGGTATGGTGGTTGGTGGAATGGGAATTGATGACCCATTGTTGGCATCTGGAGTGGCACTGGCCATCTTGGTGGCTGGTTGTGGAAGCTCTGTTGGCCGCGATGGTTTCGGTTACCCCTGTTCCCTCGTCTTCTTCCCTGTTTATATTACCAATGGGCATTGCATTGATTCTATGCCATTTTCTTTCTCCCTACGTATTGCTATGTTACAGGGTGTGTCGAGTACGCTTCCACCCCCCTCCTGAGACCCATGGTGTCCATTCCCAACACCCATGAAGTGAGACATTTTAACTTGATTGCGATCTCATTGTGACATTTACATTGATCGCTTCGCTGACGATCTTCTATGAAGATTTTCACCTTTTTAATCCATAGTCACTGCTAGCCCTTACCACGAATAGTACACCGCACTTCTCCTAGTTCATATGAACCCGGGGCTAATAGGTGGTGTTAACCATAGCGCTATTCAACCACAGCTAGAATGACTATCACCTTTGGAGCACGATATTTACAGTAACAAATAGTAACAACAAGGATCTATACGAAGTGTTTGTTCTGTCCTACTTGCGTGTCTCTGTCCTCTTACTTTCTAGGTGCAGAAACGAGAAGTAGAAGCCTCCTAAACCAGGAGTAATTAGGAATAGTTTAATCATTCCTAATTTTTTTGCACTTTTTTCACATTTATTTAATTTTCACTCTCACGCCCCTAGGTAAGAGTGGGCCTTAGCGTGCCCATACCGCCAGGGTTTACCACACACAGTCCTGATGAATTGCCGGGTAAATTAACACCGTTTCGATGGCAAGAAACATGTTGACTAATCTATAGGAACCCACCACTCAATTAAAGTGGACTGTTTACTCACATATTTTAATATCTCTGTCTTTAGTGATCATTTAATAAAATTTTCACCTCCGATACACTACTGACTATTTTAATACCCTCATCACTCACTAGTCTAAATTGCACTCAACACGCCCTGAACTCATTATCCCGCTCCGCAGTAATCCTGGCGTTGCAGCACACCAAAGAGACACTAGGTCTCTTTGGTGGGGCCCGATGATGAAGCATGTCATCACTAGGTGGGGAGTGAGGGCTTTCTTCAACATCCCAGTGTGGTTGTTTTCTGTGCTCCCGAGAACGGCTTAGCCTTTCCTGTAGACACTCTTTTTTTTGATTATTGATTATTGACCGGGGAACAAGAGTGTCAAACTACTCTCCCTACCTCTCTCCTTGATACACACACATCTTCATATAAAACAGTCAATCATCCCCCTCTAGAGGATTCTAGAAGGGTGGGTATAGATTTTAAATGAAGAGGTTAAGGTACACCAACATGCACCTCTCCATCCACTAACAAGCAGGGACTTGCTATTGCTTCCCCCGTTCATTCATCACCTGTTAGGGGGAAGGTTACAGCAGTTTCGTCCCATTTAGCAATCAATAACAACATCAGACAAATGGGTGTTGGACATTATCCAACATGGTTATTGCCCGGAGCTCACAAGCAACCCTCCCAATATTCCATCTCATATTCACAAACTGTCTTGCCTACGTTTGCTCAAACAAGAAGTACAATCTCTTCTAACAAAATAAGTTATAGAACTTGTTCCAATACAACAAAAAGGATCAGAGGTATATTCACTATACATCCTAATTCCTAAAGAGGATGGTTCATTAAGGCCATTCTGACACTTTCACATGGTCACACTGCAACAGGTACTTCCTCTTTTACTGCAATGTGACTTTTTCAACACTAGACTTAAAGGATGCTTACTTTCATATATATACCCATTTACCCAGCACGTTGCAAATATCTCAAAATCATTATCAATTCAAAGTACTTCCATTCGGAGTAACAACTGCACCCGGAGTGTTCACTAAATGCCTTGCAGTGGTAGCAGCACATCTACGAAGATAGCAAATCCATGTCTTCCCATACCTAGACAATTGGCTCATTAAAGCCAACACACATCCCGAATGTGTGCAACACACACAAACTACTGTAAACCTTCTACATCAGTTGGGGGTTGGAGTCAATGCACAAAAATCCCACCTTTAACTCACCCACATACAACTATATCTTGGAGCCGTTCTAAATACTCCAATGGCTCTAGCATATCCCATTGCATCCAGGGTTCACAATTTCCAAACATTGTTACTCCAAAACCACCACTACCTACCAGTCAGAACTTTCATGCAGTTACTGGTGATGATGGCATCATGCATTGTCATAGTGCCTCATGCGAGACTAAACATGTGTCCTCTACAAGGATGCTTACCACATCAGTGGAATTAAACTGGGTCAGCTAACAGATCTTGTGTTGGTAGACGGCTGCAGTCCTCACTCTCTGCAGTGGTGGAACACACAAACTTTATCAAAAGGGCGGCCCTCTATCGACCCTATCCCACAAGTCTTGCTCACAAGACTCCTCTCTCACAGGGTGGGGAGAACAATTACAACATTTAACAGTTCAGGGTCTTTGGAATAACACCCAACAGAACCATCACATCAACTACCTAGAACTGCAAACAGTTCAGCTAGCATTACAAGTGTTTCTACCTCATCTGATAAGAAAAGTTGTCCTAGTCCAAGAAGACAATATGACAACAATGTAGTTTGTACAAAAACAGGGGGTGGGCACTCTCTATCGCTGTCACACCTCTCTCAGACCATTTGGCGTTGGGCAATCCACCACAAAATCCGACTATTGGTGGAACATGTCCCAGGGACAGACAAAAACTTTGCCGACCTCCTTAGCAGATTGAGGCAACAAGTATACAAATGAGACGTCGCTCACAAGTTCTCCTTCCGTACTTCCAAAAATGGGGATTTCCACAAATGGACCTCTTTGCCATAGCATAGAACTCAAAATGTACAGACTTCGCCTCGCACCCTCTACCCAAATGCAATGCCCTATGGATCAACTGGTTAGGGATATTAGCTTACGCTTTTCCGCCTCTCTCTCTCCTTCCTTTTCTGGTTTGGAAACTCAGGCAGACATCTCTCACACTGATTCTGGTGGCTCCCACATGGGCACGCCAACCATGGTTCACCACACTATTTAAACTTTTTCACACAGAACCATGGAAAATCAGATATCCAAACCCCAAGGAACTTAACCTAGCAATTTGGCTCCTGAAGTCAGTTTGGCTACTTAAACCTATCACCAGATTGCATGGCAATTCTTAAAGAAGCAAGAAGACCCACCACTAGGGCATGTTATGCAGCAAAGTGTAAAACATTTGTGTTATATATTGTAATAACACAATTGATCCGCTAGATGCATCTATACAAAATATTATTTGTTATCTTTTGCATCTACAGCGAGTTGGCTTGGCCTACACATCCATTCACCTACATCTTGCAGCATTAGCTGCGTTTCTTAACGTTGTTCTCGCAAGGCTTATGGGTCCACCCTTTGCACCTTTGCACAATTGTTCATTACAATTTCTTTCATGGAAAGTTGCCTTTCTAATTGCTATCCGATCACTAAAGTCTGTTCGTGAGCTACAGGCATGAACCTTAGAAGAATCTTTCTTTCAACTTCATAGACCGAGTGGTTCTTCGCACAAAACCAAAATTCCTTCCAAAAGCGGTCTCTGCTCTTCATATTAACCAATCAGCTGTTACCTGTGCAGAAAGAGATCTACATACATTTTATGTCAAAAGAGCATTATTACATAATATTGAAAGGACAAAAGTTTTTCACAAAGCAACTTTTTGTTTCATTTGCTCCACCTCCTAAAGGAAATCCTATCTTTAAATCCAGTATTTCTAGGTGGATTGTTAAATGTATTCAGACTTGCTATGTTAAAGCTAAAAGAACTTGAACTATCCATGAATTAATCAGAGCATTTGTAGAGTGCACTACTCACCCGTGAGGGTCTCAAGGCGCTAAGGGGGAGGTGGAGGGGGGTACTGTTACTGCTCGAACAGCCAGGTTTTGATAAGTCTCCTGAAGGTCCGCAGGTCTTTGGTCTGTCGCAGGTGGATGGGGAGGGTGTTCGATGTCTTGGCGGCGAGGTGGGAGAATGATCTGCTGCCCATGGTTGTTCGGTGGATGCGTGGAACGAGGGCGAGGTCAGCGGAGCAAAGCTGATTGTTCGGGCTGAAGAAGGTGAATAGTTTGTTGAGGTATGCTGGTCCGGCGTTGTGGAGTGCTTTGTGTGCGTCGGTGAGGAGCTTGAAGGTGATCCTCTTGTTGACGGGGAGCCAGTGCAGGTCTCTCAGGTGGGCAGTGATGTGGCTGTGGCGGGGGATGTTGAGGATGAGGCGTGCGGAGGTGTTCTGTATGCGTTGAATGCTTTTCTGTAGTTTAGACTAGGTTCCCTCATAGAGGGCGTTGCCGTAGTCCAGCCTGCTGCTGACGAGAGCCTGGGTGACAGTTTTTCTGGTTCCGGTGGGGATCCATCCGTAAATTTTGTGAAGCATACGAGGGTGTTGAAGCAGGAGACAACGGCGTTGACTTGCTGGGTCATTGATCGTGATGAGTCCAGGATGAACCCTAGGTTGCATGCATGGTCGTTGGGTGTCGGTGCAGCTCCCAGCGTGTCCGGCAACCAGGGGTCGTCCCAGGCAGAGGGGGTGGAGCCGAGGATGAGGACCTCCGTCTTGTCTGAGTTCAGCTTCAGGCGACTGTTCTTCATCCATTCGGCGACGGCCTTCATTCCTTTGTGGAGGATGGTTTTGGCGGTGGTGTGGTCCTTGGTGAGGGAGAGGATTAGCTGGGTGTCGTTGGCGTATGAGGCATTGTTGAGGTTGTGCGATCGGACGATGTTGGCGAGCCGTGCCATGTAGACGTTAAAAAGGGTCGGGCTGAGAGATGAGACTTTGGGTACGCCGCAGGTGATCTTAGTGGCTTCAGATCGGAATGGAGGGAGACAGACTCTCTGGGTTCTGCGGGTGAGGAAGGAGGTGATCCAGACCAGGGCTCTGTCGTGGATCCCTGCGTCGTGGAGGGTTGTGCGTAGTGTGTGGTGTGTGGTGGCAGACCGCGTCTAAGGCAGCCGAGAGGTCCAGGAGGCTAAAGGCCGCGGTTTCGCTATTGCCCAGCAGGATCCTGATGTCGACGGTCGCGGCGATGAGGGCGGTTTCGGTGCTGTGGTTGCTGCAGAATTCGTATTGGGACAGGCCCGGGTGGTGGTCTCCTCAAGGAAGCGGGCCTGAAGTTCTTGAGGTCCTTTGGGTCCGCCTTGGGTTTCTTTAGTAGAGCGTTGATCTCGTGTGTTTGCAACTCCCTGGGAAGGTGGCTGTCTTGAAGGAGCTGTTGAGGATCTTCCGGAGTTGGGGTGCGATGATGGAGCTCGCTTTGTTGAAGATTTGGTGAGCACAGGGGTCGAATGGTGAGCCGGAGCTGATGGTGTTCATGATTTTGATGGTGTCGTCATTGACGTGGTTCCAGGAGAGCAGGTGGCTGGGGTGCGCTGAGTCTGAGGTGTCGGCGGCCAGCAGGGAGGGGGGGGTCTGGTTGTTGAAGCTTTCGTTCATGTCTGCGATCTTTGCAGTGAAAGACGTTGACTAGGGAATCACAGATGTCTTGCGACGGCGGGATGTCGTTAGACCTGGGGTTGGAGAGTTCCTTCACGATGTTGAATAGCCCTTTGCTGTTGTGCGTATTGTTGTTAATGCGTTCCTTGAAGATGGTCCTTTTGGGGGTTCAAATTAGTTGGTGGTGATAGCGGCTGGCGTTCTTCAGGGCTGCGTGGTTGTCTGGTGTCTGTTCGTGGCGCCACTTCTTCTCGAATCTTCGGCAGGTCCACTTGGATGCCTGGAGGCCGGTGGTGAACCAGATGGCCCTTCTGTCTGTGCGTCTGTTAGAGGGTTTCTTGATCTGGGCGACAGTGTTGGCGCAGTCGTCGATCCATTGCCTGCGGTTGGGGCGACTGTCAGTGGGGTCGGTTGGTGGGTCTCTGGCGAAGGTGGTGATTAGTTGGTTTTCGGTGACCTTGTTCCAGCTGCAGTGGGGGATTCGTTGCAGGTGGTTGTGCGTGGTGTGTTTCTCAAAGGAGAAGTGGATGCAGCATTGGTCGGTCCAATGGAGTTCGGTGGTGTCGCTGAAGGTGACGTGGTTGCTGGCGGAAAAGATGGGGTAGAGCGTGTGTTCGGTGGAGTGGGTGGGTGTCGTGACGAGCTGTTTGAGTCCGAGGTTGGAGAGCAGGGTGGTGAAGTTGCTGCTGTTGGCGTTCTCAAGGTGGAAGTTCAGGTCTCCGAAGACCATGTAGTCTGTGGATGCAAGGGCGTGTGTGCAGCTGACTTCAGTGATCGAGTCGCTGAGCTGTGGACGGGGCCCGGGGGGGTCTGTAGACGAGGGTTCCTCTGGTGGTGTTGGGATCGATGTGGATCTGGAAGTACAGGTGTTCGGTTGCACTAAGGGTGTCTTCGGAGCTGGTCGAAATTCTGAGGGTATTCCTGTGGACGATTGCGATTCTTCCTTCTCCCCGTCTGTTGGTGCGGTTCCTGTGGGTGATCTTGTAGCCGTCTGGGATGGCTATGGCAATGTCTGGCTCCGAGGAGGGGGTTCATCCAGGTCTCCATCAGGAAGGCAACGTCTGAGGAGGATGAGTCGAGTAGGTCCCAGAGTTCGATGGCGTGCTTGTGGACGGAGCAGGTTTTGAGTAGTATGCATCTGAGATGGTTGCGACTTGGCCTGGTGGGAGGGGCAAGACATGCAGGTGCTCGTGGCTGGTGAAGCTGCTGCTCCGGCAGTAGAAGGGTCCGTGGGAGAGCTTCGGGGTGGTTTGGAAGGAGGTGGATGATTGGCCGGCGTTGAGTTCATGAAGGATGTTGGCATCTTAGCCCTCGCAGGGTCCATGGGGTCTGGCAATGGGCGTGGTCCAGGCGCGGACGGGCGCAGACGGGCTTCCCTTAGGCGCGCCTTTGGTGCGCCCGCGCAGCAGCCGCCATTAAGAAGGGGAGGAAAGAGGGAAGAGCAGCTGGGAGGCGGGTGCGGGGACGAATGGGCGAGCGAGGGGGGCGAGGCCGCAGGGGACGCAGCAACGGGAAGGGGAAGTGGCAAGAAGGCCAAAATGCAAAGAGAGGGCTATAGAGAAAAAAAGAGCCAAAAAAGGCGGAGAGAGTAGAAAAATGCAGACAAGCAGCAATTGGCAACTAGGGAAAATCAAGAGAGCAGGCACAGGATACCGACGGCTCGAACTCGCAGCAGCGAGAGTGGGAACACAGGCACAGTCTGTGGAGCTGTGCAGCGGCGGGAGCGACCTGCCTGGAGAAAGGGTCAAGCGCCGCTCCCTTCTCCCTATACCTTCTAGAGCATATTCTACTTGCAAAATAGGAACAACTATGGTCTTTTTAGGCAACATTCCCATAGCTGACATATGTAAGGCAGCTACATGGTCTACACCGCACACATTTATGTAACACTATTGTGTGGATGTATTAGCACGTCAACAAGCGAACGTAGGGCAAGCAGTGCTAAAAACACTTTTTCAAACAACTGCAACACCCACTGGTTAGCCATCTCTTCGGGGAAAATACTGCTCTGTAGTCTATGCAAAGCATGTCTATCTACAGCGCACATGCCTTGTTGTAGTTCTTATTATTCACGTTACATACGCATGGACATCTCTATACTACACTTACTTACTCCATTCTCACCCTCTGCCGGGAAAACAATCTAACCATGGAGTCGATGCCTATGCGAATTACCACCGAAAGGAGTCGTCCTCTTACCTCCTGGAAAATACTTATTTGAAGAAAAACAACTTTCACACATTAGGAACCAACATTAGATGGTAGGAGTATGCAAAGCACATGAATCTGCAGCTGTATATGCCAAGAACAGATACTTGCAGGGTAAGTAACATAATCCTTACTGTACAGGTCCCATATTGATATTGAAAGAGCTCCCTAGAATATGGTTCAGCCCACCCGGATTTATAGGGACAGGGGTGAGACCAGATAATGAAGCATACCACTATTAAAGTGGGTGAGGGTATAAAAAAAAACCACCCAAAAAACACTAAGCGGGGTCACGTGTTTTCCCTTACATTGACACAATGTAGTAACATAAACAAGGTTCATTAAATAGGACATAAAATACTTGTGTATGGTTTTGAATTAAACAGGGAGAGCCTATCCTGCACCCCATTAAAATACTCTTCCTTCCGCCCTGGATCCTTTTTGTTTAGCCGCAGGCTATTTTCTAAATCTGCACACACAAACACCACAGCAAGAAGTGGCTGTACATTCTCAAACTCCTCAAAAAAGGTCAAACCCTCGCACTCCAGAGGAAAATTCAAAAAGTGATCAAAGCAATAGTGATATCTGACTGGAGTATAGGATTGCGAACCCAATTGGGGCTCCAAAAACTCACCAAACCCCTATGAAAGCAACACTTAATGAGGCCAGGCCAGTTTCAGGTGAAAAATGATACAACTACTTCACTCCCACTCTTTCAAGGCTTGAATGGATCCCCATTGAAGCAAGATATATCCTCCTAACAGACTGCATTACACAGGAGTCTTCACGGATATACCCATTCCCCAAAATACCTATTAAAAAAAACCTGACCAGATCAGGAAGAAGCAATACACTCCGGATCACATAGTCGCTGCTTCTGAAACCACCAACATTTGAAAAAGAAAAATCTTATACACTCTTTTTCTCAGAAAGCTTAGAGACTTTGCAACTCCATCGCGCTGGAAATTCGTTCAAACCCATCAGAAGCTAAGAAGAGCGTAAAAGCCTTACTAATACAAAGACACCTTGAACACGAGAGGTAATAAGAATATGACCAACTCAATTCTTCAAACCTGCAAAGACCTCAACACATATCACATGTTGGAAAACAGACACCAAAACAAAAACACCACCTGTGTACCATGAAGCCACACTACCCAACAATAGCGGGTAACTGCTAGGCAACTTGTCATCTAATGATAACATAGGGGCTGCACAAGGACTGATTTGTACATACGTGCATATCTAACCACCTACTCCTCAAAAGCTGTCCTACCATATAACTCCATTTACAGTCAACCCAGGAAAGGATGACGCAGAAAAGTGAATTTGAAAGACTGGTATACAATATTATAAATATTGAGAAATGCCTGTAACAGAAAATGTGTAAACACTTTTGTACAGATGATCATTCTTGTGTATTGTACGGCACTATGATAACCTAGATAGAGCGGTGCTTCTCCAACTTTTTAGACCCACAACCCTTTTTTTAGAATGACAAACGATTGCAACCCACCTAGGTTTAATGGACATGAGGCAGGGATTGTTTTGATGCAAGTAAAACATTGTGCAACAGTGCACTGTCATTTGACAGATAGCACATTTTCCATTGAAATAGCCTCTAAATGTGCTCCAACATCCTGTTTAACTGATAAAACAAATGTTGAAATCTGGTTTCTCCCCTCTACTTACAACGCCGAGCACATCTTTACATCTATTCGCGGACTCTCCGGTCTTCCACACTCGCAAAATTTCAAGTGCCTAAGACCAGACTCTCCCGTATGGGAGGGCGCTCCTTCTCATACTTGGGTCCTGTCTTATGGAACGCTCTGCCTTTGTCCCTCCGTACCCAATCCAACCTTCTTTTGTTCCGTAAATCTCTGAAGACCGGCTGGCTGTTTAACCAGTAGTTCTCCCCCGTTTCTTTGCTGTTTCCTCACGGCGCCTGGAAACCCTTTATTGGGTAGCTGTTGTGCTGACACATAAATTTATTTAAATAAATAAAATTTATTGTTTATGCATCACCAAGTAAAGTGTCCTGATTTGTTTTGATCCTATTAAAATATTTGTTCCATCGTACTTCAGAATTACAAAAAGTGCTTCATTAGGTCTCGGACTATGCAGCGCATGCGCTGTCTCGTTGAGAGATGCTGTAAACACGATAGTGGGGGGAGCTCCACCCACTTTCCGCCCATTTTTTGATTGGCTTTCTTCATAAAATCTGCATTGTGATTGGTGTTTTGCTTCTTGGTCCCGCCTTCTGACGCCTCTGTCGTCATTTTGATCCTTCCGAGGCTATCATCCCCTTTACTGGAACAGTATTTGCTGCCCTGTGTGTCCCTCCCCCCCCCACACCCCGCCCCTCCCCGTATTTTCGCCCCTTCCTCACACCTCACACTCCTGTTGGTGCTTTTTAAAATGCTGAAGCTGCCATTTGTAATGCAATACGTCTCGGGTTAATGCAAGTCCTATTGCATTGCAAATATTTGTTTAAAAATACTGCGCAGTCACTAGCACGCCCACCTTGTGAAACGTAGTCGCAAAGACCGGAAGTCAGACGTCTCTCACTTCTGTGTGGATGGGGCTCCCGTGCACCGAGGAAAGTTTGAGTTTTCCCCATTCAAGGAGTCAGCGAACAGATTAATCTGCAGCAGAGTTTTCAGAAGGTATTGCAGCATGGTGGCATGCAGCAGCGGCGACAGTCCTTCTGAGCTGGCAGATCCGCTGGTATCAGGCCCCGTTAGGAATCTTCTCAGTCCGGAACCGACTGACCCTCCTGGCTGCCTCTGCCGGTCTGACGTTATCAGATGATCGTCCTCCCCTCTCCCTCTCTCTTTGCCTCCCTTTCTGTGGGTGTCTGAATGGAGAGTCTTGTGGGAGCGCGTTGGGGAAGAAACCAGGTGCTACCGTCAATAAAGGTTTAATCATTGGATTAATAACAGTCTCCAGGGAGGCAAGGGATGGAGGATGGGGGAGCGCACTGACCGGGCTTCTCTTACCACAGCAGTGCCCATTCTGCTTACTGAGGGGTTAGATAGTGGGGGCGTAGCTCGGGGAGGAGTGACACCAATACAACTTTAATCAATTTCAGTTTCTTTGTGTTTTTACTTGCATGGACAGACGTTAAACTTGATCATCCATCGGCTTCATATTATTAGCAAGCATAGCCACTTCTGGACTCTTCTCACTCACTCGCTTTCTGTTCTATCCAAGTTCTTACATTAAAAATCCTCCCATACACTACTCACCCCCCTGCTCTTTTTAGGTTGAGGACCTAAAGGCTGCGCTTGCGCAGCCTCCGGTCGGAGATTTAATGATTTGGAGTATGGGGGCTTGAACCCGCCTCTCTCCTCCATTGGCTGGCTTCCTAAACGGAGGCCAGCCTTGGAGGAGACAGGCGTCACTCCAATAAAGCTCCGTCTCTTTCTGATTCGGGGCGTGTTTTTAGCGTTCTTTCCACCTGTGAAGTCATCCGTCACTCAGAACGCCAAAACACGCCCCCGAATCCGAAATTGTTCGGAGCTTTGCGGCCGCCATATTTTTTTTTTTTTTTGCATCGGCGGTCAACGCTGGCGCGAGTGGATCCTGCTGCCGCTCCAGAGTCTCTGCGTTTGCTGGTGAGGATCGTCTTGTCTGTGCCGTTTTTCCTCTGCCACCCTGTTTGTGCATCCAGATCTCTCACCCCCCCTTCCCTCCGCCTGCAGCTCTACTTCCTCCCGCTCTCGCCCCCCTTCCCTCCGCCCGTTGTAATGAACATCAAATAACGTTATTTATTGACCAGCATAAAGTGATTGTGGGTGTGGGTAGAAGTAGAACAGCGCTCAGTGAAGTGTGAAAATCACACAAACAGTGGTGGAGGAACAGATTTGTAAACATTTCTACTCCTGTCTCAACAAATGGTTCCAGATTTAAGGAACTGTCTGCGAAACAACGAACTGCGTTGTGTATTAAACTACAACTTTAGACTCTGTATACAGAAGTGCGGCGCACATACGGGGCACTCTCTACCTCCTAGATTGCAGATTTTTCATGTGAAATTCGTGAATGAGACTCCCATTTGCAAAGGGCCTTCAAGAGGCAGAGTTTTGAAAAGCTTGACGCGATCTAATGCAAGTGAAAAGGGAAGGCTCCCCCGCCCTATCTCCCAGACTCCGGGGCGGCGCCAGCTCTTGTACTAACAATTGCGACCAGAGCCAGGCTTCCTGTGCGCGCTGAGGGTCCGCCGCTGCCACCCTCCCTCCAGTACCGAGGGTCATGTGTCCGCTGCCAGCTGCAGGCTCTTCCCCTCCCGCCCTCTGACCCCCGCAGAGGCGCACAGGCATGTGGCGGAGATGGGCCAGACTTCTATCTCCACTCTGTCCCAACCGCAGGAGCGCCAAGAAGGAAGCGGTGAGGGCAGGCCGACTGGGCACTTGTGTATTTATCTGTGTCCCGAGTGTAGAGCAGGTAATCTGGGAGAAGCCTGTTTCTATACCAAGTGGTTTACAGTCGCTAATAGACTGGGAGGAAGACGCTTTTGTATTGGTGATCTGCGAGGTGCATTTTGTGTGGATTTTGAATGGACAGCCTCTGAGGGGGATTCTGAGTGCGCATTTTACTTTTTTTCTTGCCACTGGTGTTGTTGGTGTTTACAGGCTGTGACAGGTATCTTCTGCCTCTGCTGAAAGTTTTGGGGAGTAGGATTCTCGGAGTGTGCAATGCAACCCGGAAACCACTTGCAAACTTCGATTTGGGACTGCACATGAAAAGTGTATCGTGGATTTTACTCAGTGAAACGTAAGCAGTGCCTTTCCGCTCTACGTGGCTTTTAGTGGGTCTTCCTTGCTGTTTTTTACGTATCGTGCTCCTAGGATTTTTACATAATTGCATATACGGTCTTGGTTCGACCCTCTCACTTTTCTTTAATTTTATGTTGCCCAACGCTTTTTCATTTTCAGAAACTGAAGGAAAGGTGAGTCGCGGGGTGCACAATTTTAGTATATTTTTTGCACCGTTAGAAAATATCCTATGCGTTTCCTGGCTTACCCTTCCTACCATTATGATTGCTGCGGCACAGTTTGGGATAGGCGTTGCCTCTTTCACCCCAGAGCTAAATTATGGAATATTGTGAGATAATGCAACCTAACTGTAAATCTCAGGCACGTAAAGATGTAATTTAGAAAATGGTCATCTGATGGGACCTACTAGAAGGGAGTGGCTTTGTCCCCTTTGAGAGCACAGACCTGTTTTGACAGCGTCATTGCACACTGCCGGTACTGGGCTAGGCTCCCTTGAGAGAAGAGGTGGGCGCTGCAAACCACTTAGAAGCTTTTGACAGATCACTGAAGTGCTTTCAAAGAAGAAAGTGCATTCAACACAAACGAAAGGATGTAAACAGTGGTCGCATGCCACTAATGAGCATCAATTATTTATTGGAGTGCTGGAAAGCTGCTTTTTTTCCTGTTTAATTGTTCCACTAAGATGCAACAGCCAGGGGATCTAATTTCCAGTCTTGAGTTCTTATTTGTGAAACCAATGCATTCTGGTAGTTGCAGTATTAGTTCCCTTGAGCTAACCCAAATGTGCTTATAATAAAAATCATATGCTAATAGATACCCCCACGAGCATAGCCGTTTAGTGCCATTGCGTTAATAAGATCTACTACACCAAAATTGGTATAGGGTTCATACACACATAATTCAGGGTGAAGTATTGTATTAACTAGTAAGGCAGAGGATTTTTTTTGTATTCCTATGTTTGACTCCTTGATAAACTGACTGTTGGATACCTTAAGTCGAGACAACAGTTTTCAGTGTGCATTGACCAATGCCACCCAATATACACCTTATTACAACTTGCATGTATTATCCATTTTTAGTTAGGTAATGACCATTCAGACCAGAACACAAACATTGTTTTTTTTTGTATTACAAACCTACTACAAAATGACAACTAATCTACCATTAAAACCTTATCCTAAATCATCAGGGTATTTTGCAATTTGACCTCGCGTACAATTATGACACAAAAGCGGTTCAGCGAGACTTCTAACGTAAATCTCCTGAGGACATTCTGTAGCAGGTATGACATTACTACAGAGCAGCATTTCGGCCGTTCACGCAAATTTAGTCACACCGATCAATGCTATAGATTACTTTTGCTATTCTGAAAGTTTTCCCGGTATTTATGTAGTTCTCAGAGTTGTTTCTGCAATAAACAGATGGCTGTGCAATCAATCACACAGGTAAAGACAACTTCTTATTTTGTGAATTTTTGGATTCCACTGTGATTGTAATTCTAATAGCTTGATTGCCAGGCTACATCGGTTAGCACCTCATTCTGCAGTATTTTCTCTCACTTTTACTGCTGTTAATTGATTTTTGGTTATTCTTACTTTCAAAAATCTTCCTAGGATCGTCATAAGTGCCAGCAGGTTAATCTAACAAGACTTCATGTCGTTTTTACTTCATATGTAAAATATTTATATGAAGATTCAAGAATATCAGCAACTGGCATTACGTTTTTACTCATTTGTTGATTCACGCTGTTGTAGGTTCTCTACACTAGGTATTCGCTTACCTTATCGTGAAGGGTCTCACCTAACAATTGGCGGGTTAATAACAAATTCAGAGCAAAGCAGCTGACATCACATGTTTATTTTACAATATATACAGAGGAGGAGTTCCAAGTCAGACTTTCACTGATGCAGACAAAATAGAGAAGGGCGTGCACTGCTTTAAAATTATGGTATTCCTTCTCACCAATAAATACAGAATTCTGTAGAAGATGGGAGACTCTTTGATGGACATTATTGGAAATCAGGTGTGGTGCATAGACCCTTGAAATATATTTCATATTTAACAGCAATGACACAATAAGTACAGGAGCCTCTGTAGAGAGTAATCTTGAGTTAGTAACTGCAAGTTAAAGCAAAATCTTGAAATCTGGGCCCATCATTAGGTGGACCATTGCTGCTGAAGCCTCAGTTATCTCGGTGCAAAGCCATTGGTCATAGTTTAATTGGCAGTTGAACATTTTTTATATTAATTATTTTGTCTCAAGTTAAAATGTTTATTGCGCCTCTTTCCAACTATGAATTTAAAAAAAGAATACATGAAGTGCTAGCTAAGAGCAGCTGTCAATCAAAGGTGACACACTATAATTCACAGTGGCATATCATTTATTCGTGCAGAAAATATTCTGCCTGTAGTGTCGGTTAGTTCTGCTTATGGGTCAATTGAGGTCAAATGTATCCCTAGCGACAGGCCACCCACTTGCCGCCCATCTTTTTTTATTTGCTTTCAGCATAAATACTGCCTCATAATTGGTGTTTGTCTTCTTAGTCCTGCCCACTGGCGCCTATGTTGTAATTTCAATCCTTCCGAAGCTATTAGCCCCATTACTGGAACACTGTTTGCTGCCCTGTAGTCCGCCTCCCACCCCATCTTGCATGCTCTGTTATGCTACTTACGAGTTCTATACATTGGATGTAGAGGCTGCTGTTGCTTACCATCGGTTGACTTAATTTTCAGTCTCATGTACTTGCTTCGTATTGGTCAACTTCCATAGGCTTTCTTCCTCTTCATGTGTTTGTCCAGATCCTGGAGCATTGATACATTTACTTTATCCTTCCACTGCTCATTTTTGTTAGATACTACTTTTCCCTTTGTGTTTAAGCCCTCTACCAAGGTGCGCCTTTTTTTCGCTGTGCTTGCTCCCCTGGCTGTGCTTGCTCCCCTGGCTGTGCTTGCTCCCCTGGCTGTGCTTGCTCCCCTGGCTGTGCTTGCTCCCCTGGCTGTGCATGCTCCCCTGGCTGTGCATGCTCCCCTGGCTGTGCTTGCTCCCCTGGCTGTGCTTGCTCCCCTGGCTGTGCTTGCTCCCCTGGCTGTGCTTGCTCCCCTGGCTGTGCTTGCTCCCCTGGCTGTGCTTGCTCCCCTGGCTGTGCTTGCTCCCCTGGCTGTGCTTGCTCCCCTGGCTGTGCTTGCTCCCCTGGCTGTGCTTGCTCCCCTGGCTGTGCTTGCTCCCCTGGCTGTGCTTGCTCCCCTGGCTGTGCTTGCTCCCCTGGCTGTGCTTGCTCCCCTGCCCCCTCGCTGTGCTTGCTCCCCTGCCCCCTCGCTGTGCTTGCTCCCCTGCCCCCTCGCTGTGCTTGCTCCCCTGCCCCCTCGCTGTGCTTGCTCCCCTGCCCCCTCGCTGTGCTTGCTCCCCTGCCCCCTCGCTGTGCTTGCTCCCCTGCCCCCTCGCTGTGCTTGCTCCCCTGCCCCCTCGGTGTGCTTGCTCCCCTGCCCCCTCGGTGTGCTTGCTCCCCTGCCCCCTCGGTGTGCTTTATCTCCTGTGTGTGTATGTGGCTCTGGGAGTGTGTGGGGCTCTGGGAGAGTGTGGGGCTCTGGGTGTGTGTGGGGCTCTGGGTGTGTGTGGGGCTCTGGGTGTGTGTGGGGCTCTGGGTGTGTGTGGGGGTCTGGGTGTGTGTGTGTGGGGGCTCTGTGTGTGTGGGGGGGCTCTGGGTGTGTGTGGGGGGGCGCTCTCTGTGTGTGTGTGTGTGTGTGTGGGGCTCTGTGTGGGTGGCTCTGTGTGGGTGTAAATGCAATCGGTCATGCATTTGCGAGCGATTAAGCTATTGGCATTGGAAATGACAATACCATTTATTTAACGATTAAGCTATTGGCAATGTAAATGACAATGCCATTTATTTATGATTTTTTTAAAAAAAAAGCCATGAGCAATGCCAATAGCTCTACCTTTAATAATGCCGAGGCCATTGCATTGTAAATGCTTGTTTCTGGAAGCCTGCGAGGCTCCGATTTCCCCGTTTGGCGTTGGAGCAATTGGGGTAGCGGGATTCTACTGATCTCCTGTACTAACCGAATTCCACTTTCTCTGCTTTCGATGACCGCGTCATTAACTTCGGCAATTTGACAAACTTCAACGGTAAGAGTTTGAAATAAAAGCCTCATACATAACTAGCGAGATGGAAGGGACTTGGGTCGAAATTTGAACGATAGGGAGAATGTATCTATTATAACAGGCGGAGTGACAGACTACCGGGCAGACAGAATGAAAGGTGAATGATGATAGATGCACGCTTACGGATTATGTTTACAACGCTAAATTTCAATAACGCTGTTCAGGGTCTTCCTTGCTATACTTCTGACATTGTGCACATGGTATTTCTAGCATAACAAGCTCTTATTAAAGTAATATATCATAAAGTAACTTCGGTTGGCACCTTTTCTCTTCTGAAATTGCTGGGATTTGCATGTAGCCACTCTCCGGTACAGGATGTAGTAGTACATTTACCCCTGTTCGCTGCCGCACCTCAAATGCTATCTCCCCCTAAGTGGACGTGAATTGCACAAACTTACCATCGGCTCCAAGGTCCAGCACTTGTTGCATCGGAGAACAAGGCGCCCCGACTGGCACCGGGCACAAAGAACAGTAGAAGTGTAGCTGTGCTTTCGGCGCACTGCTGCACGTCCTCGTACCTCGCCAGAGCGATGGGCACTTTCTCTGAACTCTGCCATTGCTGCAGCTCCGGATCTGAACAGGGCCCCGCTCTGCCCGACCCCCCCCCCCCCCCTTTCGGCCCCCTCAGCACCTGTCAGACAATGCCCTAGCTCCTACACCCTCCAGTGCACCTCCTGCCAGCCGTACACATCCTGTCTTCCATGATTTCAGACGACCCACTGCCAGGCTGGCGAGATATGTTCATATAAGCAGCAACACTGCTGATATAATCAGACTCTGGGTAAGGTAAGAGCCTTTGTCAGGGCAGTGACTAGCAATTTTACCGTTCACACCAGGTATTTCATGCTGAGATGGGTACAATAAAAAGAGGACCATACCTGTCGTTCGTACTTGCACATTCCTTGTTTATTTGCTGCACACTTTTCTATTCAATACTTTGCAAGCTACATATGTCAGAAATATGTGAAACTATTCTTTCAGCATATTTTAATTTAGGTATTTTAAGAGGCTGATTACATTCGGCGTTTACCAGTGGAATGCATTTCTGGCCGTAGCACAAAAAATAATTAGGAGACGTTAAACCAGGCACTGCGGTGTGTCATTGAACTTCTTGGTCGAGGTCCCGCATTTACAAAAGCTAGTTTGATATTGTGCTTGGGCTTGGATGTGGTACTTGAAAAAGTGTTTGCTCGCTATCAAATTTTACCATGGCAAGTGCCCCTTTGTTTAGCTAAATCATGTAATAATATTTTAGACTACTTTAAAATACCTTTGAAGTGATGTTTTCTTCATTTATAATTATTATACATTTGTAAAGCTTAACTATAGCCCAACGTGCATCTTGGTGCTAGTAGCTTTAGCTGTTTTGCTGTTATAGGTTTAGATTTCAAATGGGATCAACATACTGATCTTTTCCAGAAAGATATTTGGGGGTATGCAAAGTAGTAAGTAAGTAAACATTTGTAAAGCACAACGAATGTCGAGGTGCCTTGGCGCTAATACCTATGTACTACTCCCTAAGTACATGCCATTTTGAACTCGACCCAAGGCATCCAAAAGGAGACTAAAAATAGGAATATTCAGGAAATAGTAATATCCAATTAGTACAAATAGAAACGACTGAGCCCTTGTCATACTTTTACTAATAGGGAGTTGGATGTTTTAGGACTGATTCACACAGGCAAGAAAGAGTATAAAATGGTACTCCTTTAGCACTACTTCCTGTACCCATAGTCAGCCCCATTTGTATTTTGTTGATTCTCCCATTTCTTTTTTACTGGCTTTGATATACAAATACCAGCCACATCTGTAAAATAAGTGCTTGGGAGCAACCTTTCTTCAAGAGTTATTAACGGAGACAAAGCACTGTATTTATCACCACCACTGGCAAGCTCAGTAAACATTTGATACACCATTCTTCAAAGAGGATAGGATTATAATTTTATTGTGGCTTTCGCACAAAACCTTTCTACCATTGACAATTAAATTTAAATCTAGAAAAAGAAATCTGAAAATATAAAATATTCACTTTACCAACAATTTTTAAATTGAATTTGGCCCAGTATCATAACGTGAAGGGAAAGCGAGGGTACGATGAGAATGAATTATTGTAGGGAGAAAAGGAGAGCAAATGTAGGGAGAAAAGGAGAGCAAATGCAGTAGAGGAGAGAAAGCTGGGAGAGGAGAGAGGGAGGTGGAACAGAGCATAATTTATTTATACCACATCCTGATAATATTATAGGTGTCTTTTGTAAGCCTTAATTATACATTTCCAGGCCAGTCTCATCGGTATTTGCCACCAGTGTTGCCTTAAATAGGATATTTTAATTAACCCTGGGATTGCATCCCTCTCTTCTGTTCCTGTGATAACCCTTTGATCCCTTTCAAGATGGCGACACTCTGACTTTCGTATGTTCCAGGCACCCATCAGCCATCTTAGTCAAGCCCTTAAGAAATCTTTAATCAGTGTAGTTCACCATTGCTTGTTCTTGGGAATTCTACAAAGAAAACCTATTTACAGTTAACGTTTGTGCAGATTAAGACTACCAATCTCCTACTGGCACATGTAAAATTTACTTCTATTTTCTTGTTTGAATTAGGGTAATTTTACCCATGCTTAAAGTATACATACATCATGGCCGTAAGTCATTTTCTGAGAAACTTCTCATTATGTTTACCCCTCATTGCCAAAGCCACTTTTTTTTGGACAGCCAATTATACCTTCATTCCACAAGAAGCAGTTACGATGTAAAAAATCCACATTTTAATTCATAGAATGAGTATAAGTGGAACCTTTGGACTTCCGAGGCCTATTTTCATTTTTTTTTTTAAATATCTGGGGTCACGGTTAGGACTGACGAAGGGGGCTGTAGCTGAGCTAGTTAGTGTGCTTGGTCTTCCTATTTTAGTGTCATTCTCGCACATTTAGCATGTCCATTTCCGCAACTAAAACACTTGCAATGTCCTCCCAAAAAGGTTTGCAGTACACACAAGTTCCAGGTTGCGAAGGTACAATTGCCAAATTTCATGTCGAATAAGTAAGGGATTTATTTAACGAATAAAGAACAATAAATTCGAATTTTCACTATACCTTGTCAGGCATATTGTGTCATGATTAACTCACCACGCTGTCGTGCCCATCACAACTGGGCCTATCTGTGGGACTCTACAGTGTCCAAATACGTTTCCGGATCCTTAGCTACATTCATTTACTGATGTATAGCTTACAGTTCTGTTACATTACCTTCCAGATCAGCGTGCCCGTTTTTGTGGTAGCCAAATGTTTTTCCGAGCAAAGACTTACATTCTGAGAATTCTTTGCTACTTTGGTGTTCCTGTTTGGTTGACCCCTTTGTTTCCAAAGTTCCTGATTCTTGCAATAAAGCTATCCTTGTTTGCTGATTTTTCGATTCCTGAGCGACAGACACAATCCTTGTCCCTTGAACTAGAACTGTCCTACAGTGCTTATTTATTTTAAAGGCCCTGAGCTAGCACTAATTTAGAGCTTACATGTTTCTTATTTTAACAAAATCAGTTACTCTCTTCCCAGAACCTGTCTTTTTATTCCCTCTTCCTAGTGTGGTTTGTTTACTTGTTTTCTGAAAATTGCTCACCTTATTTTCATTTCTTTCTTGTTAAGCACTTCTACAGTTACTGGTCTATTGTGGCTGTATAATTTCTGCTCTCTGCTGAAATCTGTGAGACCGCCGATGATTCTCAAATCACGCGGCACTAAGATCTCAATGTCCTTTCACTCCCTTTATTTATCTTTCGTTACCTCATGGCACATCCCTTTTGTCATGCTTTTTATTTGCTTTTCCCTCATTATTCCCCTTACTAACTAACGCAGTCCATGCTGCCTTGCTGCAGCCCGCAACTCAGGACAGCCCGGCATGATTGAATCTGAGGGCTGCTGGTGTGCTCTGTGCTGGGTAGGTGAGGAAGCACTCCCAGCGACCAGGTTCACTCCGCTGCTGGTGTGGGGTTGTCGACTCTGATAAGGCGACCGTCTTCACGATTACATTTCTTAACAGTGCGAGCAGGGCCTTTTGCCTGTGTTCTTATTCCTATGCGAGTCTCCCTGTAATCAAGTGTCTGTGGCCTCTGCTGGTGTCTCCCCACCACAGCATCTATTTTTAGGTCACAGCCTAGGCAGCGCATGAGCTGTCTCATCCATAGTTGCTGTATACAGTATAGTGGGGGAAGCTACTAGCAGTGCACAAATGTTAACTGCTATGACTACTCTATTGCTCCTGCTGTAACTGCTTTACTACTAAAACTGCTGCATGACTATTCTGTTACTTCTGAAGTCATTGCTAACCTGCTAACGTATTCATCTGATACTAAACACAGTATATTAATATATTTATAATAGAAACAACATCACTAAACTCATTAGTATGCTGAGACCAATTGCCATGGCCAATGTTTTTTTTTTTGGTTTCGTAACTGCTAAATGTGTGCAGTTCTGTTAAAGGCATTTATATTTTGTTGTGTATCAAAAAAGACACCCTACAGCCTTTCCTTTCTCATTTCCTGTGCCCCAGCAAGATTGTCGAATAATTCACTTTACTTTTATTTCTCTGACTGCACTGTGAGAGGAGTTTGTCAACACCAGTCACCATGCTTAAATAAAATAAGACACTTTTGTGTCGGAAGACATAGCCTGATATTTGACCTCTGTCTTTAAAGTGCAGTATTTGTCACAAGATGAATACAAAATTTAAGAGCATCTTTATTGCTTAAACTTTCGCTATCCACACAGTGTGGGAAATGTTTCACTAGGGTAATGCAAGTGCTATATAAAACTTTCTATGAATTAAAACATTCAGTTTTTCTTCGGATTTGGATAATTGTCCTGTTGTCTTCAGGGAGACATGTATCCGTTATGTAATTTTGGTTTATCTCCTTTTCCTCCGCCTCATAGCAACAAACAGGCTATTGTTGAGTGGCTAAGGTTGACTAAGTTATCAAGCCTTCAATGTCACGAGGGTCTAAGGGATGTGATCACAACTGCTAACCTTGATATTTTGGTGAACCCAAACACTTTCTCTTCACCCTTTTTCCCTGATGCATCCTCTCCAGGGGAGTGGTCACCCCACTCTCTAAATTTGAAAAGAGACATGCCCTAATAAGGCAAAGGAAATACAATAAAAAAAAAATCTAGCCATACAATTGAACTATGGAACTTTGTCATCCTGGCCTATCTATCTAGAAATAGTGCATAGTTATTTGGATAATTGAATGCTTTACAACATGACAGCGGAAAGCCAACAAACCTTTTTCAGAAAGGCCTAAATCCTGTCACCTCACGAGGATCCTTTCTTTGAATGAAATTCGCACAGCAGCTACTTTGATATCAGTAGATGTTTTTGCCACCAGCTATGAATTGTGACTCCAGTAGGAGGGAAAATAAGAAGTTGCCGATCTAGGGAGGGTATTGTAATGGCATAACCAAGCATTCAGCTTGTCATAAACACAGTAAATGTAAATTCATAATTAATATTTGCATAGTCTTTTCCACTTGGAATGTATTATTTTGCTCTTGAATCTTCTTGATTTACATATAAATTATTATACAGCGTACAAGTGACATACTTTGAGTTAAACAAGTAACTTTAATTGAGAAAGTTATGAAGCACAAAGTTTTCTAGACCTTACAAACTGTTAACCTTTTTTTATTATTTAATGCTCTTAATGACCCCTTAATGCCTCCTTTTTTAGCTACATTTTAACTATAGTGAAACATGGCACAACATTTCTTATCCTTAATCTGTACATTTTCAAACCGTACAAAATTATTCTCTTCATTTTTAGTATACATTTGTAATTTTTTTTATTTGCTTTCACAGGTATAATGGCAATACAAGAGAAGCTTACTTTACTGTAGGCCTGCAAGGCATAACAGAGGATGACATTGAAACTGTGAAGCAGATTATTTCAAGAACAATTGATGAAGTTATTGAGTAAGTAGTAATTGATTCTTTAGGAAGTTTGTCATGGCCTCTGCATTTGAATTTTAATTTACTATTTGTTAAAAAAAAGTGTAGTAAAACTTCACCTATGATAAGCCTCTCGTTAGTTTTTTCATTTGTACAGTGCAATTCCAGCTTTTGATCAGTTCTTGCCACTTTCTAAATGTGATTATCCAAATTCCACTTTTTATACAAATTAACTGTTTTCAGCATGTGATTGAACATGCATAGTGGTTAACTGAGAGATTTGTGAGATAATTGGGAACTTTGGAATCTCTGTGTTTATGTTGCATGCAGTGGCGAAATAGCATGAATGTGTGTTTTGTTTTCCAGGAGAGGATTTGAAGAACAAAGAATTGAAGCTCTATTGCACAAAATAGAAATTCAGCTGAAACATCAATCAACCAGTTTTGGCCTTGCTCTAGCCTCAGTAAGTGCTGATTTGTGTTTGGTATTATATTGTGTTAAGTAGGATTGATAAAATGCATGTTCACCAAAGGTCGCTTGGCACTAATAGTGTGTCTGGAGGGGCTCCACACTGCCCAGCTATATCTCAAAGGCCTGTTTGAACAACCATGCCCTTAAGTCATTTTCGAAAGGAGTTAAGATCCGTGGTCTGGCGGATTTTCATAGGTAAAGGGCTCCACATAGTAGGGACTATCACAGAGAACCTTCCATATTTACTCTTGCAGTATTTCGGAACAACCAGTTGGTTCACATGGGCAGATTTTAGATTGCGTATAGGAACCTATTTTTTTTTCCAATCTCATCTGCTACAGATTTGGGCTCTAGCCCATTTGTGCCTTTAAACACCATGCAGTTTACCTTGAATTTTAGCTGATGTTTTGCAGGAAGCCACTGAAGCTTCTTTAACAGTGGTGTGACAAGAGTGTATCGTGTTGGGGGTGGGACTGGGTGTATAAAAGGTTTTATGGGAGTGTGAGTGGGTATGTCAGTGAATTTGTGGATGATGTAATCAATGATGTCATTTGAGATGTCACTGACCATGTCATGAGTGATGTAATATGTGAGGTCATAAGCAGCGCATTGCGGGGGCGCGAGTTAGAACGGCTGAATTTCTCTGGTTTTGTAAAAGTGAAATGTCAGCCTAACAAAAACCTGTAACCTTTTGGTTTTTATCAGCGAATTACTAAAGTTTTTTTAAATTCTATTACCGAACTAGAACGTCCCTGTAACCTTTGGTATTTCAGTGACTATATATACCCGAAATACTGGGTTTCTTCGGGGCGACGTCGTGAATACGTTGCAAAATTGGTGCAAAACAAATGCAGACATTCCACTGCCATCAGCACATTCAAACATATTAAATAAAAAATTCCATTGTAAACATTAAGCTACAAACACTATATACATGCTTCTTTCAAAACATGTTTAAAGTTATGTTTTTGTATTAAGTCTCTTCAAAATTCATCTTTAAGACCTATTTAACTTTTTCACGGTTATGCAGGAAGACGCGACGATTGCACTTTTTCCATAAAGTGAAAAACACATATTACAATATTTTACACACTAGTGGATTATTGCTGTACACTACAACCCACGTTTTTCTAGTGTATTTCAAGAACAACCATCTCTAAAACCTATTTTCTGTCTTTGCAGTGAGGCCGGAGATTGCAATGACGTCTGTAATCCCGATCTCCGCGGATATGGAGCGAAAGGGAAAAGCAAAAGCAGGAATTCAATAGCCACCACCACAATCAAAAATGATAACGATATAATTAATTCTAACCATCACACTAGATAAATGTTTTTATAGTAGTTCAGATAGTGATTTATCAGGATCTCAGTATAATACAATGGGTATTAATGATTCACTACTATATTTTTGTTTTATATTTCCATCAGTATTTGCGGTGTGCTATGATAGTCTTGACGTCTCCGCAACGGTACACTGGGGCCGCACTGGTTATCGCGGAGTTGTCGTGAATATTGCGGGTGATAAAAAAAATAAATCTATTTTAGACGCATAACTTGTGTCACTAACACATTTCTGAAACATGGGGTCAGAGTACCTTGACCCTGACCACTTATGTTTACTGTTGCAGAAATTTTTAGCCCCAGGAACTGTTCCTGCTAGATAAAATGGCAGCCGCAATTTTCTGTTTAGGTTGTGTCCAGCCAATCGCAGCATTCCTGTCAGCACGCACGACGCGGTTAATCACGAAATTGTTGCAGAATATTCACGGCCAAGGATATATCTATAATTTTCAACTTAAATTTCTCAAACTACTGAACGGATTTGCACCAAATAACAAAACAAAAAGCCCAATCTGTGTAACATCTACCTTTCTGCCAAATTTGGTGTAATTCCATCCAGCGGTTCGTGCTCTAGGTTCGACAACGTGTTCCTATGGGAATTAACATTACAAACTCACCCTTATTTCGCGCCCTATTTTTCGGTCCAGAATGCACTTGCACTGATCACTGCCAAACTTTCCATGACATAAAGGACCTACTTTGACACTTTTTTAGGGGGGAAATTTCATGAGCGACCTCTGGCCCTGCTCGCAGGCAGGTCACTCCCAACGCTGCTGCACGGCTCTGCCTGCATTGTTTTTGCCTAATCTTGTAAGTTTCCCCTGTGCCTAACTTGCTTTCTTGCCCAGACTTGTTTTTATTCCTCTGTGCCTGTACTTGTTTTCTTGCCTAAACTTGTTTTACCTTCCTGTGCCCAGTTCTCCCGCGGCCCGCCCGTTTTTCCTGCCTCTGCGTCCCTGCCGCCCCTCCCCCCTGCAATACCATTTGCTGCCCGCTCCCGACTTCCGGCCGCTCCTCCTTCCCACATTCCCCTCATATGGAGGCCGGGCAGGGTGAAAGGAGCGACCTCTGACCCTGCCGCAGGGAGGTCGCGCCCCTCATAGGGAGGCCGCTCAGCAGGCACACGCGCTGCTGGCGTGCTGAAGGTGCTTGGACCGCGCCCAGCGCCAGGACCCCTGGACCCCGTGAACGCCACGACGCCCGACACCGCTACGATGCCAGAACCCTCCACACATAACACCAGAGGATCACACACCTGCATCCTGGCCGCCCCAAAGCGCACCCATGGAACTTTTACCTGCCGGAACTGCAGCTTCAAAAGCATCAGACCCACCATGCTGCTGACCAGGAAAGAACCCAACCACATCAGATGCATCCTTCTCAACACCCGCTCTGCCCGCAAACACGCCGTTGAACTCTGAGACCTACTCGACTCAACCTCCCCAGACGTCGCCTTCCTGATGGAGACACCTGGCTGAACCCTGCCTCAGCACCCGACATAGCCATAGCCATAGCCGTCCCGGAAGGCTACAGATCACCCGCAGGGCCGCATCAACGGAGCAGGAGGAGGAATCGCCATTGTCTACAGGAACACTCTTGAGTCGCGACCAACACCGACGCCACCCTCAGCACCGCCTAACACCTGCACTTCCAGATCCACACCGACCCCAACACCGCCCTCAGAGGAACCCTCATCTACACACCCCCCGGACCCTGACCACAGTTCAGCGACTCAATCGCCGACTTAGTCAGCACACACGCCCTCCCCTCTACGGACTACATCCTCCTCAGGGACCTGAACTTCCACCTCGAGAACAACGACAACACCAACTCAATCACCCTGATCCCCAACCTCTGACAACTCGTCACAACACCCACCCACTCCGCCGGTCACACACTTGACCCCATCTTCTCCGCAAGCCCCAACATCTCCTTCAACCACATCACGAACTCCACTGGACCGACCATCGCTGCATCCACTTCACCTTCACCTTCAAGAAACGCACCACCGCACCCAACAGATGCCTCGCCGCTGCTGGAGCAAAGTCACTGAAGACCAGCTAACCACCACCCTCGCCCAGATCCCACCCGCCGACCCCGCCACCACCACTCGCAACTTCAGACAATGGATCAACAACTGCGCCAACACCCTCGCCCCGATCAAGAAACCCTCCAACAGTCACACCAACAAGAAAGCCAGCTAGTTCACTGAAGACCTCCAGGTCTCCAAGCAAACCTGTTGAAAGCTGAAGAAGATCTGGCTCAGTGAACGAACACTGGACAGTCACGCAGCCCACAAGAACGCCACCAGCAGACACCATCACCTCATCAAATTCGCCAATAGGGCCTCCTTCAAAGACCACCTAGACAACAATGCGCACAACAGCAAAGAGCTCTTCAACATCGTGAAGGAACTCTCCAACCCCAGCACCAACGACGTCACACCCTCGCAAGACCTGTGCGACTCGCTGGCCACCTTCTTCCACCACAAGATCGCAGACATCCACGACGGCTTCAGCGATACGACCGCCCCGATAACCACTGAGACCTCCGCCCCCACAACCACCATCTGCACCAACCTCCTGCTCTCCTGGACCAACATCAACGATGACTACACCATCAAGATCATGAACACCATCCACTTTGGATCTCTGTCGGACCCATGCCCACACCACATCTTCAACAAAGCCAGCATAGCCATCGCACACATCTCCGGAAAGTCATCAACACCTCCTTCGAGACAGCAACCTTCCCAGAGAGCTGGAAGCACGGCAAGATAAACGCCTTACTCAAGAAATCCAAGGCAGACCACAAGGACCTCAAGAACATCCGGCCCATCTCCCTGCTCCCGTTCCCGGCAAATGTCATTGAGAAGACCCTCAACGAACAACTGACCCGCTACCTCGAGGAGAACAACATCCTGGACCCTTCCCAGTCCGAGTTCCGCAGCAACCACAGCACCGAGACTGCCCTCATCGCCGCCACCGATAACATCAAGTCCCTGCTGGACAACAGAGAAACGGCGGACTTTATCCTCCCGGACCTGTCAGCCGCCTTTAACACGGTCTGCCATCACACACTACGAGCACGTCTCCACCACGCCGTGATCCGAGAGAAGGCCCTGGACTAGACCACCTCCTTCCTCTCCGGCAGAACACATAGCGTCCGCTCCCCCCCCCGAAGCCACAGAGATCTGCGGCGTACCCCAGGGCTCATCCCTACTCTGTTTAACATCTACATGGCACCGCTCGCCAATGTGCCAGTTGGCATGACCTCAACATCATCTCCTACGCCGATGTCTCCCAAGGATGTCCTTGGGGGGCCAACTAGCCCTCCAATAAGTCCCAGTAGGTAGGATATGGATATTTGTGGCTGAATGTGATCAAGGGCTCGTGAAGCCCGAAACGCGTCGTTGCAGGCTGCGGGTGAAACGCAAATAAACTTACATCTTGCCTGATCTGCTGTTGTGGTCTGAGTTCCTTCTTCGCCGGAACACGGAAGTGGTGGGAATTGTTTGGCGGAGATATATATCTATATCTATATCTATATCTATATCTATATCTATATCTATATCTATGTCTGTCTGTCTGTCTGTCTGTCTGTCTGTCTGTATATCTGTCTGTCTGTATATCTGTCTGTCTGTATATCTGTCTGTCTGTCTGTCTGTCTGTCTGTCTGTATATCTATCTGTCTGTCTGTATATCTATCTGTCTGTCTGTATATCTATCTGTCTGTCTGTATATCTATCTGTCTGTATATCTATCTGTCTGTCTGTATATCTATCTGTCTGTCTGTATATCTATCTGTCTGTCTGTCTGTCTGTATATCTATCTGTCTGTCTGTCTGTCTGTATATCTATCTGTCTGTCTGTCTGTATGTCTGTATATCTATCTGTCTGTCTGTCTGTATATCTATCTGTCTGTCTGTCTGTCTGTATGTCTGTATATCTATCTGTCTGTCTGTCTGTCTGTATATCTATCTGTCTGTCTGTCTGTCTGTATATCTATCTGTCTGTCTGTCTGTCTGTATATCTATCTGTCTGTCTGTCTGTCTGTATATCTATCTGTCTGTCTGTCTGTCTGTATATCTATCTGTCTGTCTGTCTGTCTGTATATCTATCTGTCTGTCTGTCTGTCTGTCTGTATATCTATCTGTCTGTCTGTCTGTCTGTATATCTATCTGTCTGTCTGTCTGTCTGTATATCTATCTGTCTGTCTGTCTGTATATCTATCTGTCTGTCTGTCTGTATATCTATCTGTCTGTCTGTCTGTATATCTATCTGTCTGTGTATATATATATCTGTGTATATATATATCTGTGTATATATATATCTGTGTATATATCTGTATCTGTGTATATATCTGTGTATATATCTGTATCTGTAGATCCACATGCTTTGCATACTCCTGCCGTCTAGTGTTGTGTCCAGATTTTTGTATGGTGTTTTTCTTCGAAGAAGTCTTTCCAGTCACAAGGTAAGGTGACTCCTCCTTTTGGTGATAGCGCGCATGTGCATTGACTCCATTTTTACATTGGTTTTTTTTGTATTTGTATTTTAGACTTGTAGAGCGCCTTATCACCCCGGGGTCTCTAAGCGCTTAACAGGCGAGTGAGTACTGGCAGGAGGAAAACAGACTAGATGTTACCCCATGCCTCTAGAAAAAGCACAGTTTTTAGCTTTTTCCTGAAAGGCAGGAGTCTGGTTTCTTTGCGCAGATTTTCAGGCAGTTGGTTCCAGGCTTTGGGCATTGTGTGGGAAAATGTCCGACCACCGATAGTGGATCGTTTGATCCTAGGGCAGATCAGTAGGGCGGCATTGGCTGAGCGTAAGTTCCTGTTGGGGGCATATGGGACAAGGCGTTTTTTGATGTATTTCGGGGCTTGCCCATATAAAGCTTTCTGCGTAATGCATAGGCCTTTGAACTTGGCTCGTTGATTCACTGGCAACCAGTGTAGCTCCCGGAGGAGAGGGGTGGCCGGTGTCCTTCTTGGTTTATTGTAAATAAGTCTGGCCGCGTCATTCATGACGATCTGAAGTCTCTCGGTGAGTTTTTTCGGAATGCCGAAATACATGGCATTGCCATAATCCAGTCGAGCCAGAATTAAGGCTGACACTGCTCTTCTGAGAGTGTCTGCCTTTAGGATGGGAGCTAGCTTGCGCAGTTGTCTCAGGAGGCCTACACAGGTGCCCACCACCGCCGAGACCTGGGCTGACATAGTGAGATTTGTGTCGATGATTATGCCCAGGCTTTTTACTGCTGTTGCCGGTATTGGGGGGGGGTTACCTAATTCTGAGGGCCAAAGGAGGTCGCACCAGGGGCTAGATGAAGTTGTGATAGGAAGAACCTCCGTCTTATCCGGGTTGATCTTTAAAAAGTTTGCCGTCATCCAGTTGACGGTAAATTTTAGAATATTCTTCAATTTTTGATCAGCCATAGGGGAATTGCCTATCTGAATGATGATCTGGGTGTCGTCAGCATAATTATATATATTACAGTCCATCTGATTCAGAGATGAAATGAGGGGCTGCAGATACGTGTTAAACATCAAGGGGGACAAGGCAGAGCCCTGCGGGACACCGCATGTGATTTTAGCAGCCTCTGACACCAGGTCATCCAGTTGTACTTTCTGGACCCGTCCACCGAGGAACGAGGTCAGCCAGGCGTGGGCCGTGCCCTTGATGCCAAACTCCCCCAACAGCGACAGAAGGAGGTCATGATTGACCGTATCAAATGCCGCGGAGAGGTCGAGTAGCACCAGGGCACAGGGATCTTTATTATCTGTTTTTAAGACGTAGGTCATCTAGCACTGATAGCATGACTAGTTCCGTGCTGTTGTGGGCTCTAAACCCAGCTTGGTTGGGTTCGAGTAGAGCGTTACTCTCGAGGTGGTGCGAGAGGGCGGACAGCACATGATGTTCCAATATTCTAGCTAAATTAGGCAGTTGAGATATGGGCCTGTAATTCTTTAGAATCTTGGTGTCGGCACCGGACTTTTTTAGCAGGGGGATCAGTCTCGCCTCTTTAAGAATAGAGGGGACTAGTCCAGAGGTTAGGGAACTATTTAGGAGCGATAAAATATCCTCCTCCAGACCTGGCCATGCTTGTTTAAATATCTGCGGGGGGCAAGGGTCCGCCGGAGAACTAGATTTAACTTGGTTCATCACTTTTGTCAGGGAGTCCTTGGTAAGTAGGGGTAGGGAGGTTAAAGGCTCAATGATTGTGGGTGGGAGAGTTAGCGGAGTTACCGGGCAGTCAAATCTAGGGGTGCTTTAGATTTCTATCAGAAGGTCGGATATCTTTGAGGTAAAGAAGGATTGAAATTTATGGCAGTCTTCTTGCGTGAAAGAAGGCGGTTGTTCCTTCTTTTTCCTCAGTTCAGTAAGTACTTGGAAAATTTCCTTCTGGGGGTTAGGTGCTGTGGCAATTCTGCTCTCGTAGAACTCACTTTTTCTAGTTCTGATGGCTTGTTTATACAAGGCGAGCTTTCCCTTATATAGAGTCTGGCAGTTAAGATCATACCCCTTTCGCCAGGCTCTCTCGCACTGTCGCAGGGCCCATTTTAGGAGTCTCAAATCGTCATTGAACCAAGGGGCGCCTTTGCCTTTTTCCCTGATTTTTATCTTACGTGCTGGGGCTACCACCTCTATTGCAGATTCCAATTTTTGTGATAGCTTTTGACTGGCCTTCTCTAGGTCATCTTCAGGTAGTCTGTTTAGGTGGGAAGGTTGCTGTAAAGTTGATAGCAAAGTATCCGGATTAATGGAGTTCCATCTTCTCACTACCCGCCATTTGTCGGATGAGATGCTTTCTTGTTTCGGAAAAGCTAAGCTACCCTGTAAAAGGTAGTGGTCTGACCAAATGCAGGGCAATAAAGTGACTGGGCACAGGGCAGGAACAGAAGTCCATATCCGGTCCAAAGTATGGCCCTTCATGTGTGTTGGGCCTGTCACAATCTGGGTTAATTCTAGTGCGGTCATTGCGTCTTCGAGCTGTTTGGACGTGATGTCTCTAATGGGCTCCTCCCAGTGGAGGTTTAAGTCGCCCATCACCACGAGACCCTCATATCTCGTACGGAGGTCGTGGACCAGACCCAAGAAAGGTTCTAGAAATGTTGGGGGGGGGTTTTAGGCGGGCGATATACGATGATTATCGTGAGGCAATTGGTGGGAGAGCAGAACTTGACGCCTAGGATGTCTGCTCCCTCAATGCATTCAGCACAGATAGTTTCTGCTTTAAAGGCATTTTTATATAGCAGCGCTACTCCCCCCCCCCCCCCCCCCCCCCTTTTCTGCCATCTTTTCTGTTATGAGAGATAGATCCAACGTTGGGTGGGAGGGCGGCCACTAGGTCGGGCGCGGAAGAGTCATCCAGCCATGTCTCCGTAACTCCTAGAATATCTATGTTCCCCTCCTGGACAGGGAGAATACCTCTAAATGGTGTTTTTGGAGCGAACGAGTGTTCAGCAAGCTGACGCTCAATGACGTTACCGTTGCTCTCCTTCTCTGATCGAGTTTTTTTTTGGCTGGTTCAGCTGCGGGCTTCAGTATGTTCTCCCGCCTCAGAATCTGCTGTGTATGTTGGCTAATGGAGTAGGTAGCGCTATTAAGCGCAATTAGGTTTTCCTTGGAATAACACGGCGCTGATCCAAGGGTCATGGCCCCTGGTCCCGGCCGGTCGCTTGCCTTCGGCGCCCCGCCGGCGCCCCCGCTGCGCCCGTCCGCTGCGCTGCCTGTATGATGGTTCCATTTTATGCCAACGAGGGCGGGAAGGTGGGCGTGGCTAAGCGCTTGCTTCTTAGCCCCCCAGCCTTCTCCTCACCTAAGATGGCTGCCGCTAGTAGTCCTACCTCGAGGTCAGTGACCAGGGAGCAGGGATAGCTTAAGATAGGAAAAGCAGGTAGATTTTGAAGAGCAGGACCCGGCTTTCCGCCTCAGGACACTGCAGAACAGAGCGTTTAGGCAGAGGGTAGGTGCTGTGCAAAGTAGCAATAATCACAGTGCAAAACACGCAGGTTTAAAAAAATGCAACAGGTATTTTTAAAACTTGTTAAAATGAACAAACGCTTTCGCGCACAAAACGTAGCACTCACTCACTCGCAATCAGTGAGGAGAATGAAGGAATCGGTTCTTTTATGCCCACGAGGGCGGGAGGGTGGGCGTGGCTAAGCGCTTGCTTCTTAGCCCCCCAGCCTTCTCCTCACCTAAGATGGCCGCCCGCTAGTAGTCCTACCTCGAGGTCAGTGACCAGGGAGCAGGGATAGCTTAAGATAGGAAAAGCAGGTAGATTTTGAAGAGCAGGACCCGGCTTTCCGCCTCAGGACACTGCAGAACAGAGCGTTTAGGCAGAGGGTAGGTGCTGTGCAAAGTAGCAATAATCACAGTGCAAAGCACGCAGGTTTAAAAAATGCAACAGGTATTTTTAAAACTTGTTAAAATGAACAATTGGGTTTGGATGTGTATTGCTGGGCTCCGGTTCAAAATCATTCTTCGAGTTCCCCTAGGTACGCAATCCACTCTACCCCCGACGGTATTGTTCATGTACATGTTTCCCTCTTCTCCGGTTCTGGAAACACTTTATCTTCGGTCAGAAACGTTGGGGCGACTCTTGGGCCTACCCGCATTGGTCCACCCTTCCGCCGGTGGAACAAACTCCGTTCCAGTTCTGTCCTCGTGCCACGCCAAGTACCCTAGCACCGACCTACATTAAGTTTGTAACTTGTGCCGCTCTCTGGAGTAATGCAACACCAAAGCTCTGGATATCTTCTGTGGAGAATTGGAGCAGGAAGAGGTCGAAGAGTCAGAGGCCCGCCCCCTTTCTCCATCACTCTGCAAACGCAACTACTACTTAAACGATAGAAATTCACTGGAAAAAACAAAGGTTACAGGGACGTTCAAAATAGGAATTAGCATTTAAAAAATCTTTAAAAAATGTGCAGAAAAATAAAAGGTTACAGGACCGTACTAATTAGGCTGACATTTCTCTCGTACTAAACCAGAGAAATTCAGCTGTTATTGTTAGTGAGCTAACTATAACTTGCGTACCCGCAATGCACAGTTTATGACCTCACATATTACATCACTCATGACATTTTCAGTTACATCACTGATAACATCTCAATTGACATCAAGGAGGACATCATCCAGTGACTGATTGTTTTTAAGAAGTTTATGCGTGTTAAATATGTATACCATGTTGTATTGGTCAAACATTGGGTGAATCAGTGCTTTTCCTATGGAAACTAGATCCTAACTACCTACTGGCGACTGCCACTAGGATATCTATATATAGCTTTATCTCAAAGGTTATAGGGACCTTAAATTTAGGCTGACATTTCACTCACAAAAAAACAGAGAAATTGAACCCTTACAATTAGTGAGCGAACTAAAACTCGAGTCCCTGCATCGCACTGCTTACGACCTCACATATTACACCACTCATGACATGGTCAATGGTATCGCTGATGTCTGAATTGACATCACCGATGACATCATTCTCAGAATCCCTGAGGCAGAAGAAGAGGCCTTTTCCGTTCCAGAGTCCAATTCTGAACTCGAGAACAATTTTGAGTCAGAAGACATGCCTCCAGGATAGGGATCCGTGAGTACAGAAGACCCTTTGCCACTCAAAACCTTATCTAAAAAGCATATGGCTATGGCACCACGTCTGCCTATGTGCCAAGGTCAGCACCGAGTCATGGTTTCCGAAGCCCCACCTTCTGCCTTTGCACAGAAACAGATAGTCAAGCCTTCTGCACCGCCAAAATCATCTTCGGTAATGAAACCCTCTAGTTCGAAGGACAAATCTGGTTCGGAGCCGAAACACTGTGGTTCGAAGGACAAATCTGGTTCGGAGCTGAAACCCTGTGGTTCGAAGGACAAATCTGGCACTAAGCTGAAACCTTCCCCTCCTAAAAGCAAATCTATCTCAGCACCGAAATCAAAGGAAAGCCTATTCGAGCCTCCCGAACCAATTTTAGACCTTCTTAAAGCTAAATTGGATCCTAAGCAAATGAAGATTTATATCTATCCTGATACAGGACATATTTCTGCTAAAACAGCAGCCAATCGCAAACCTCCTAAAGAGGACCCCACATATAAAATCCCTCTGAAGTAGAAAAAGGACTTCGCTACCAGCCCTGTTTATCCTGCACTGCAACCCTCTCCACCATCTTCTCCACATTGACCCCAGGACACCCCCACGCCGCACGGCTCGCCAGCTGAGGCCACCGGTTCGCCCCTGACCTCGGCACCCCCTCGCTACTGCTCGTTTTTCACCGCTGTTGCCCTCAGTGTTCCTGCTTTGTTTTGTAAATTACTTTCTTTTCCTGTTATCGCTTTATTGTATTATTCGTTGGTATAGTACCCTGGTGTCCGGACTCAAGCAACTGGTCAACACCCCCACCCACTACGCCGGCCACACGCTTGACCCAGTCTTCTCCTCCAGCCAGCACATCTCCTTCAGCCACTCCACCGGACTGACCACAGCTGCGTCCACTTCAGCTTCAGGAGAACAACGACCCACCACCACCCACAACTGGTTCCCCGCAGGAGCTGGAACAAGATCACCGCCGACCAGCTCACCACCTCCCTCAGCCAGAACCCTCCCGCCAGCGCAGTGGACCCCAACGAAGCAGCCCGCATCTTCACACAGTGGCTCACCAACTGCGCCGACGACCTCGCACCACTGAAGAACCCTCCCAGCAGACTCAGCAACAAAAAAGTCTCGTGGTTCACCGACTAACTCAAAACATCCAGAAAAACTGCTGCACCCTTAAAAAAGCCTGGCGCCACGACCAGACTACAGAAAACATGACTGCCCTCAAGAACGCCACCCGCACACACCACCAGCTGATCCGCACCACCAAAAGGGCAGCATTCAAAGAACGACTGGATAACAACTGTGTTGGGATCTATGCTCAATGGATCTTCACTCAATAGAACTCTGTTAGTTGCTAGGTGCTCAGAATGTTATGTCTTGAGGTTGTGCCAGTAAGAAGAAGCTGGAGAAGGAGCTGGAGGTCTCTTCATGTATGCTGAATAAATTGAACTTGTTTATCTTCTATCAAACCGTGTGGACCCCTCTTTACATTGGCGACGAGGCGGAGAAGCTCTGGCAGGGGACAGAGTACCCCCAAATCACCAAATAGATTTAGATGATGAATCACGTCACCTTACTTCTTTTGTGACTCCGCTAGAAGCCTTTAGGTATTGCAGGATGCCTTTTGGCCTGGCATCTCCTTCGGCAGTATTTCAAAGAGTAATGCAGAAGGTTTTAGCTCGTGTGGAGAATGTCTTGTGTTTTCAAGATGATGTATTGGTTGTTGGGAAAGATTGCGAACACCATGATAAAGTTTTGACCGAGGTATTGGTGCGAATGGAAAAGAATGGATTAACTATAAAGAAAGAAAAGTGTCAACTTAAACGTGACTGTGTGACTTACTTGGGTCATGAAATATCTGGTCTGGGAATTAAACCTAAGAAGAGCATAGTTTCTGCGATCAACAATGCTCCTACACCTACTTGTAAAGATCAGCTTAGATCGTTTTTAGGCTTAGCCGAATATTGTTCGAAATTTATTAGGGGTTTTGCTGATGTTGTAGAACCCTTAAGATTGCTAATGAAGAATGGTGTTGTATTCAAATGGAGTGAAAGCTGTGAGGAGGCGTTTAAAAGTGTGAAAGATGGTATATTGCATGCACCGACCTTGGGTCATTTTGATGTTCGGGCCAAAACTTTGGTAACTACAGATACAAGTAGTGTGGGGCTTGGAGCAGTGTTGACTCAAATTTCTGGTGGAGTTGAAAGAATCATTCGATTCGCTTCTAGGAGGCTTCAAGGAGCGGAAACTTCTTATTCAGTAATTGAGAGAGAAGCTCTTGCTTGTACTTGGAGTATCAAGCATTTCAGGTATTTTCTGTGGGGTTTACCTTTTAGGATAAGGACAGATCATAAGCCCCTGGTGCATTTGTTCAAAGGTGGTAGAGACCTAGAAGGAAATGTTACTCCTAGAATATCGAAGTGGATTCTGTCAGTCATAAAGTACAATTTTGATATGGAATACGTCAAGGGTGGGAAAAATGTAGTTGCGGATTATTTGTCTAGGATGCCAGTTGATGTGGTGTCTGAGGAGTTTGTGGGTGATGAATTTAGTGCCAGTTGCAATGAAATTTTGGCATTTGATAGTCGAGTGGGAAGGTGCTATGTGTGATGATCATCTATTAAAAATAGTTATGGATAATGTGTCTGGTGGTTGGTCCAAAGAGTCTTGTGGTGATGTTCGGTTAAAAGGTTTTTTTCATGTGGAGGGAGAATTGAGTGTTGCGGAAGGAAAATTGTGGCGTAGAAATAGATTGGTTCCACCATGCAGTCTTAGAACTAAAATTATGAGCTTAGCACATGAAGGCCATTTGGGTCGTAATATGACAAAGAGAAGAATTCGTGAATCTTACTGGTGGCCAGGCATGGATGGGGAAATTGACGAAATTGTAAAGAATTGTCATGCATGTGCAAGTAGCCACAAGACCAAAGTGGTCAGACAACCTCCCCTCCAATGTGTTGAGTTTCCAGCACATCCGTGGGAGAAATTAACTACAGATTATTTTGGGTCCAATTCATAGACTGGGCGTGCGTAACAGGTTTTTGATGGTACTTGAGGATTATCATTCAAAATGGTTTGTGGTGGAGTCCACTGAGTTTATTGATACTAGAAGACTTATTGGGTTTCTGGAGAGAGCGTTCTTGAATGAAGGGATTCCGAAAACTTTAGTGTCAGATAACGGTGTGCAATTGGTTTCTAGGGAGATGAAGGAGTTCCTGGATGGAATGGGAGTTTGTCATGAAAGGGTGGCGTTATTCAGGCCACAGGCTAACGGATTGGTGGAAAGAGTGAACAGGTTGTTAATGGAAAATATTCAATTGCCTCTTGCTAATGGTTTGACTTGGTCTGACGAACTAAAAAAAAAATGATGTGGTCCTACAGAGTTACCCCGCACTCCGTTACTGGTGTTTCACCGTTTGTTTCTCTTAAAGGTCGTGAGCCAGGTGTGAACGAGGTTCCAGGTTGGTTGAGAAGCAGGGAGTGTGTATGGGTCTATCGCAGGGGAGTGAAGTATGGCGTTGACAAACAGCAAGGTGATTCTGCTCTGTCGTATAACTTGAGAATGAGGGTACGTGAGAATGATTTCAAAGTGGGTGATTGGGTTGTGACAAGGAAGGGTGGATTTGTGGTTAAAGATGACAGCAAATTCTCTCAACCTATGCAAATCAAGTGTGTCAAAAGAATAGTTCTTATTTTGACAGATGGTTCTGCTTGGAGCTGTGGTAATGTTGTGAAGTGTTCTGCTTCTTAATGCATTTTTGTTCTTCCATGTAACTGCATTATTATTGTTCATGTTGTATTTCTTTTATTATTTGTAATGGGGGAGATGTGTTGGGATCTATGATCAATGGATCTACACTCAATAGAACTCTCTGTTAGTTGCTAGGTGCTCAGAATGTTATGTCTTGAGGTTGTGCCAGTAAGAAGAAGCTGGAGAAGGAGCTGGAGGTCTCTTCATGTATGCTGAATAAATTGAACTTGTTTATCTTCTATCAAACCGTGTGGACCCCTCTTTACAAACACCCACAACAGCAAGGAACTCTTCAGCATCGTCAAAGAGCTCTCCAACCCCAGTGCCGGAAACAAGGACATCACTCCCTCGCAAGACCTCTGCGACTCACTCGCCTCCTCCTTCCACCGCAAGATCGCCGACATACACAACAGCTTCGGCGCACCAACCACGCACCCAACCACTGAACCATCACCCGCCGCCACCACCACCCTCTGCGCCTGGATCCCGGTCAGCACCGAAGACCCCACCCGCACGATGAACACCATCCACTCCGGATCCCAACCGACCCCAGCCCCTACCACGTCTTCAACAAGGCCGACTCCACCATCACACCCCAACTCCGGGACATCATCAACCTCTCCTTCAACACCGCCACCTTCCCGGAGAGCTGGAAGCATGCAGAGCTCAGCGCCCTCCTGAAGAAACTGACAGCGGACCTCACCGACCTCAAGAACTTCCGCCCCATCTCTCTCCTCCCTTTTCCTGCCAAAGTCATTGAGAAGACCGTCAACAAACAGCTCGCCGCCTTCCTCGAGACGAACGGATCCCTCGACCCCCTCACAGTCCGGTTTCAGAGCCAACCACAGCACCGAGACCGCCCTCATCGCAGCCACCGACGACATCAGATCCCTGCTCGACAACGGGGAAACAGCTGCCCTCATCCTCCTGAACCTCTCTGCAGCTTTCGACACTGTCTGCAAGTGCACCCGAATACAGCGCCTCAGACACATCGGAATCCAAGAAAAGGCACTGGAATGGATCATCTCGTTCCTCACCGGAAGAACCCAAAGAGTCCGCCTCCCCCCGGTCATATCCACGGCCACCGAAGTCATCTATGGCATGCCACAAGGATCCTCACTCAGCCCCACTCTCTTAAACATCTACATGAGCCCCCTCGCAGCCATCGCACGGCAACACAACCTGAACATCATCTCCTACGCCGATGACACCCAGCTGATCCTCTCCTTCACCAACAACCCCGCCACTGCCAGAGCCAACGTCCAGGAAGGAATGAAAGACGTCGCAGAGTGGATGAAGACCAGCTGCCTGAAACTGAACTCAGACAAGACGGAAGTCCTCATCCTGGGATCATCCCCGTCCGCCTGGGACGACTCCTGGTGGCCCCCCGCCCTGGGCACCACCCCCAAGCCAACGGACCACGCACGAAACCTGGGCTTCATCCTGGACTCCTCCCTCTCGATGACCAGACAAGTCAACGCCGTCTCTTCATCCTATTTCAACACCCTGCGCATGCTCCGTAAGATCTTCCGATGGATCCCCACCGAAACCAGGAAGACGGTCACCCAGGCACTTGTCACCAGCCGACTGAACTACGGGAACACCCTCTACGCGGGAACCACTGCCAAGCTACAGAAGAGACTCCAGCGCATACAGAACGCCTCCGCACGAATCATCCTGGACGTCCCCCGCCACAACCACATCTCCGTCCACCTGAGAGACCTGCACTGGCTCCCCCTCGGCAAGAGGATCACGTTCAGACTCCTCACCCACGCACACAAGGCTCTCCACGACCTGGGCCCCAAGGCCCCAACAACCAACCCACCTTCTACACGCCCACCCGCCAGCTGCGATCGACCAGCGTCGCCCTCACCACCGTACAACGCATTCGCAGAGCCACCGCCGGAGGAAGATCCTTCTCCTACCTGGCGGCCAAGACATGGCTCCCTCACCTGATTTATTTAACACCTGTCGGGGAAAGACTTCAGCAGTTAATCCCCGTTTGACAATGGCAGTCCATAACATCTGACAAATGGGTGACCAATCTTATCTGACATGGTTATTGCCTTGAGCTTACCACCAATCCTCCAAATATTCCACCTCGTACTCACAAACTGTCATCAGACCACTTAGTTACTCAACCAAGGAGTGCAAACGCTCTTCGAAAAGGGAGCCATAGAACCTGTTCCATTAAAGTACCAATGTTCAGGAGTTTACTCTCTCTACCTTCTAATCTCCAAAAAGGACGGCTCCTTGAGACCAATTTTAGATCTGAGTGTTAAACCAGTACATACTGTTAGAACATTTCCATATGTCAACTCTTCAACAGGTGCTTCCAATTCTACAGCAAGGCGATTTTATGTCCACACTAGACTTAAAAGATGCATACTTTCACATTACGGTCCACCCAGCTCATTCTAAATATCTCAGATATCTTATAACAGGCAAACACTAGCAGTTCAAAGTACTCCCATTCAGACTAACTACTGCTCCCAGAGTGTTTACCAAACGTATTGTGCATCCCAGAAGACAACAAATTCACAACTTCCCTCTACTTAGACGACTGGCTCATCAAAGCCTGGCACACTCCAGAAGTGTCCAAAACACACTCCGATCACGCTAAACCTACTCCATCAATTGGGCTTCATGGTCAACACGCAATAGTGCCTTTACAAATACAGTCTTATCTGGGACATCTGCTCAACACTCGCATGCCTCTAGCCTCTCTTAGTCCAGCCAGAATTCACAATATTCAAACTCTGTTATCACAGTTTTAAGCTAATCAAACCTTACCAGCCACAACTTTTATGCAACTGTTAGAGATGATGGCGTCCTGCATTGCAATAGTGCCTCATGCAAGACTACACATGTGCCTCTACAAGAATGCTTAGCCCGTCAGTAGAATCTGTCACCGGGTCAATTAACCGATGTAGTGTTGTTAGACAGCAACACCCATAGTTCTCTGCATTGGTGGAACCCACAAAATTTATCAAAAGCCCGGCCCTTCATCAACCATGTCCCACAGATTGTGCTAACAGCAGGCACATCCCTCACAGTTTGGGGTGCCCATCTCCATGATTACACAATTCAGGGTCTCTGGGACAACCAGCACAAACGTCTCCAAATCAACTATCTAGAGCGTCTAGCAGTATTTCTAGCGCTGAAATCTTTTCAGTCTCATCTCGTAGGCAAAGTTGTCCTAGTTCGCATGGACATGACAGCCATGTACTATGTACAAAAACAAGGGGGGGGGGACACTCTCTCCAGTTGTCACACCTCCTCAGACTATCTGGAGCTGGGCAATTCATCACAAAATTAATCTCCTGGCCGAACACCTTCCAGGAGTCAACAATCAAATTGGCGACTGACTCAGCAGAAGGAGGCAGCAAATATACAAGTGGGAACTTCATCCCCAAGTTATCCTTCCATACTTCCTAAAATAGGGATTCCCACAAATAGATCTGTTCGCCACGGGGGACAACGCATAATGCCCAAACTTCGCCTCTAGGTTCCCACACCCTCCATCCAAAGCAGTGCGCTATATATCAATTGGTCAAGGATATTTGCCTACGCTTTTGCACCTCTCCCATTCCTTCAGTTTCTGGTTTGAAAGCTCATATTAAAATTAGAGAGGGACTTAAAACACAATTTGTGATCCATGATAACCATCTACATACATAGGGACCCTGTAGGACCTGCTATAATGTGTAAAGATCAAAGGAATGCTCAGTCATTCTCTCTGACTATATCCCATTAATAAACTTTCTCTAAATAGCAGATTCGTGCTCTTATCACTTTCCATATGATCCCCGTGCTATATTAGCACATACAAACACGGACTAAAAAACCTTTCCAAAATGGCCAATCTTTTTTCAGCATGAATAACAGCATGTCCGCCTTCTATTTCCATTACCTATCTATATGAGCCTATTCCGATATGAAGGGTTGTTCTTATTCCTGAAATGTAAACACTTCGGAGGAACTTGTTTTGCCCTTCTAATTTTCCCTTTCATGATTATACACCAAGTATATTGCTTTTCAAATACCCTTACGAAACGCGAAATTTTTCGCAACTAATATGTCCAATGCTCTTCCGGCTTTACTTCCGGTTCACTCGATTCAAATAAACGAGTGCTCGCCATAGTTTCCCACGCAACAGGATTTTTCTGCCACATAACGGCACCTCCGTGAAGACGCCTAAGACCTCAGGAGATTTACCTCCAAGTAAATGTACCTAGAATGAAACTACACCCTCGCGTCTTCCTCTCCTTTGTTTGGTAATGTAGAAGCCATGCGCAATATAATGCAGTTTAATCAGACTCCTGTGACGACAGTGCATTTTATGCATTGCGTAAGAATCCCCAACGGCAAATAAACGCCAGCTTGTGCCATACTTCACATTTCTTTAAAATAGGATACTTTGCCGATTTAAACCAGAACATCCTCTTCAAAATCCACAGTTTAGAAATTCTGCCCACACACCCGGTTTGATGCATGTATGTCTTGGCATAAAAGAGCCATACACACCCCTTACGCTAAAACCTCTTTTGGTATATTATCATCTTTTGCTCCTTTAAAATCCCCTTTTGTAAGAAATAAGGAATCCCTAGGTTTGCCTGGATACCTAGCCTATCGCAGTGCTCCAATATACTTGCCTTTTCGAACTAGTACCTTTCTTAAATATGCCTGAACAATAGTATCATCTAAGCTGTATAATGCGCTTCCCGCCTTAGTATTTTTGCCGAAAATTAGACCTTTAGCAAAGCAGACCAGACTCGTATGTAAAAAATGAAAATTATTTTAAACATCCAAGCCCAAATACCTGGCTAAATATAAGCCTGAAAAATCAGTTAAATAAATCTTTATTAAAATAAAACAGTACGTGTCACCTTGAATGTAAAAACACAACAATCTTATTATATGAAAGGTTTCTTCTAAAATGGATTATTGTTTTTTGGGGGTAAAAAATGAAATATTGGATCCTTTGGTAAATAATGAATGAATTGAATAGCTCTGCTTAAACTGCAAACCCAGTACTGTTCGGTATCACATATATATACAACATATTGTGATGTGATGTTTTTATAATATGAAATGTCGAATTTTTTTAAATAATGAATTGTAAGAATGATGTATTTCCCTTACAGATTGTATAACTCCAGTAACCTGTGTTGTCGTATACACATTATGATGTAAATTAGAGAATTTAACAATGTACAAACGAAATTGAAATAGGTATTTTTTGTTTACCCTCTCTCTAGAACACACATGAGATCTTCTGAACACTGATGGCTTTGGGTGTCCCATATATTTTTGTTCCTTTTTCACTCCCCACTCTTTTTCTTTTCTCTTCTTCTCTCTGAAATAACTTCTTAAGACCAATGAATAAGGTACCTTGGTAACACTACAAACCATCTAACTTAGAATATCTGTTTACCAATGAATGCAGGTCAACATTGATATTTGCTTGCAGTCTTTGTCCGTTTCTAAGATCTGCAATTTCTTAAGACTTTGGTGAACTAATAAGATCACTTAAACACAAAATATTTTGCTTCGCTGTTTCCCCTCCCCTATCACTCACCTTGCACTTTTCGGTTATTTACTTGCACTTAATCACACTTTTTATTGGGGTCAAGTAACTCAACTGGCACTCTCTATTGAAACATACATACATCTTTCTTTATTCTTACAGCCTTGAGAAAGCCCTGGCGCCAATCGCCAAAGAGGGCGAAACACGTGTCGGCTGTCAATGCTCGAATTTGCACCAATAAAAAATTGTCTTTTTCAAAACTGGAGCGACCTTATCATTTGAAGTGGCATCTTTATTTCATGAATACAGGATTCAACCTTTGAACAATATGTATATAATAATCGAAAACATACTCTCCTATTCTTAAAACTGTTCAATTTCTAAAACTCTAAAGGTCCAGAGTTTTGAGTAGGTTTCCTTTGCCTTCATAAAATCTAGTGAAAACAGATATAGCTCTGGAATCCTTGGGCCTTTTTCTTTAATTTGTTATGACTTCATGAAGGAGAGTTGGTGAGCTTCAGGCATTAACCCTAAAAGAACCCTTCTTTCATCTTCATAAAGATAGGGCAGTTCTTCGCACCAACCCAAAATTCATCCCTAAAGTAGTTACTGCTTTTCATCTTAACCAATCAGTTGAGTTACCTGTGTTGTTCCCTCAACCTGAATCTGTAGCAGAACGAGCTCTTTACACACTTGATGTAAGAAGAGCGTTATTGTATTATGTTGAAAGGGCAAAAGATTTTCATAAAACAAAGCAACTGTTGCATTTGCACCAACTCACAAGGGCAATCCTATCTCTAAATCTGGCATTTCCAGATGGATTGTTAAATGCATTCAAACTTTTTATTACAAAGCTAAAAGAACTTTTTACCCCGTAGAGCGCATTTCACTTGCAAAATAGCATCTATGGCCTTTTTAGGTAACATTCCTACATGGTCTACACCACATACATTTACCAAACACGGGAGAATACTGCTATATGGTCTATGCAAAGCATGTGTATCTACAGCACACATGCGTCGGATGGATTATGTTGTTTACCCAGTAATCATCTGTTCTTGGGATGAAGAGCTGTAGATTCACATACACCCTCCCACCTCCCTTGACACCTGTAGTTGTTGCATTTCTCATTATTTACATTACATACGCATGGACATCTCTTTACTACACTTGCTTATTCCATTCTCACCCTCTTGCGGGAAAACAATCAAACAATGGAATCGATGCCCATGCCCACTATCACCGAAAGGAGGAGTCACCTTACTTTGTGACTGGAAAGACTTCTTCGAAGAAAAACAACTTGCAAACATCTGGACCCAACACTAGATGGCAGATGTGTGCAAAGCATGTGAATCTACAGCTCTACATGCCAAGAACAGATGCTTACTGGGTAAGTAACCTAATCCATATATAGTTCATATATGTTCCCAATTATTGCCTTCCATGAAGCTCCTGTACTATTCTATGAAAATAGTGCGCTGATTTTTTTTTTTTTTTAGTTTAAAAATGTTACTGGAGGATAGAGCTGCATGTATTTTTTTCCATCTTGCTACTTTTGTGTCCTAAGTTTACCATAAAGATGTAGCTATCACACAAGTTGGCCAAGGGCAGACCTATTGTTTTGCCATTACTTGTTGTTTTTGAGTATACATTTTACTTTCAGGGTCTATTCAAAGGTATGCTAATGATCGTTTTGATTTGTACATGTGTAGTTTGGAAATGGACTGAGCACACTGGTACGTCCTATAACTACCCGCGTGCTTCTAGCGATTAAATGGTTGAAACCTCACTCTTGATTTTATTCTTGTTTTGTTCTCTTTCCAGTTTATAGCTTCTTGCTGGAATCATGATGGGGATCCTGTTGATCTTTTGGAAATTGGCGATAAAGTGAGCGAATTCAGAAGGTGTATTGCGGAAAATCCCAATTTCCTTCAAGAAAAAGTCAAACGGTACTTTAAGGTACATAAAATGTTGTTTATATTTTTACATCTAATGCACACAGTTTTATGAATCACAAACATATTAGTGGCAGATCACTTAGGTGCATCAAATAGCAGCGACTAGAAGTACTTTTGGTCACGTGTAAATCTTCCTTGCATATGAAGTATGCCCCGTTCGGGAATATCCTCTATGAAAAGCTACCTGCCAAGACACTTGACGGAGTGCACAAAAACCTATGTACTTTGGTCACCTTCTTGATGTGTAAAATGTGAGTAGAACCATATATATATATATATATATATATAGATAGATAGATAGATAGATAGATAGATAGAGATATATATATTTAGATATATATATATTTAGATATATATATATTTAGATATTATTTACGAGATGCATCTTTTACCATTTAGTCTACAAAATGTAACTTTCAACAAATTTAAATGACAAAACTTAATAGTGACTCAATCAATTATGACTTTTTCAAGCAAAGTATAGAAGACCAGCTTTAAAGACATTATTTTAAGGATTTCAGAGCATTTCCTTTTATTTGATTGGTATAAACTAAAAGAACAACTTAATGTGAAATCTTATACAATTCTTGTACTAATGCCTGTTTACTTAAAAATGGTAGGGCTTTAGTGAAAAAGAATGACTGACCCAAAGACCAATCAAGAAAGCTAGTAAAAGTTTGCTCTTTTTCAGGCCTCCTGTACCTGGACGGATAATATTTGGCAGTCATTAGAAAGCCTTTCTATAAGCTAGGCACTGTTGTCTGAATCCCGAACTCTCAATGTTCTAGTCACCAAAATAGGATCATTATGACATTTTCATAGAGAATTTCTTCCAACTTCAACTTAACCTAATTGGTACTGCATGAGGAGGTGTTTTCACATGTATGACTCTAGTTTAGCATTATGGAAGAATGTTCAAAGACTAACTTTGGAAGACTGTATTGTATTGCTTTGGTGGGGGGGTAGCTTCCTTGACTCCTGTACTCCTAAATATGGTGTAGAAATAGCCCAGAAATCCATATTATTTACTGTCTTGTTGGAAACCGGTTATGCGTCTATTTCTTCATCTTTGACCTGTGCCAAAGAGCTCGTCAGCTTTGTGCCTGAAGTTAAGACCTATGAGCATGTAATGTTTTGCGGTGAGAACACAGTTGTGTGTCATGGTTCGAGTCTACAGTTTTTGCATTGGTCCTTTATTATTCTGATCAACCCAAGGGCTTTGTTTGGTTATACTGCTAGGTCCTATTTGACATTTATGTTGTTTAATTGGAGTCCTGTAGGTAATGCACATCTGCTTTGTAACAGCAACTCATTGGATAATTGTTTCCAAAAGCTATTTATACGCTCCGGTGGATAGTCCCTTCCAGTATGATTTTAGTTGTATACATGTAGGGTTGATTCAAATTGTTTTTCACACGTTGATATTAGAGATTCTCAGCCTAATATATGGAAATCGCTTTTTGGGCCATTTTCGGACTATCTTGCGACCAGGGTGTAGGCGTTCTCCTCTGAAGAAATGTATAGTGTTCCCTGGAGCGAAAGATCGTCTTTCAAACAGTTTGCATTTTTCCTAAATTTTATGTTAGTTTGTAGTTCCCTAATCAGAGACATCAGAACCCTACACAGGGTACATGCTAGAAGTGCATTTTCTCTCTCTCGTTCTCTCTCTCTCGTTCTCTTGCTCTCTCTTTTCATACAAGCCATTTCATTCTTTAATGACACATCGCTGCTTATGTTGGACCCAAATGTTGGCCTTTTGAGGGACTTTCTCTCTTGCTGAAATGTAATTTTTAGAGGTAAGGTGGCTGGTCGGTGCGTTTCTAACGACTGCAACTTGAGCTATTCTCAGTGGTTTGTATAATCCATTTGCTATGAACACAATACTATCCTGAGAAAGGTCATTGGTGTAATCCTTGGCGTATTGACCGCTCCCAGACACTTTGCCAGCATATATTAGGGGGTCTTATCCTGTGTAAGAGAAGGCTGAAGATGTACACATATGTTTAAGATGCTCTGATTAGAACTACTCTTCCTTTATACCATCTTTTGCCCCTTTCTCAGTTCTACACATTCAAGATTCACCTATTCTAGTCTACATAGGTTTTAGGGTGGTTGGAGAAAAGTATTGAAAGAGGTAAGCTAAAAATAGACATTAATGTGTCTAGTTTGGGGAGGGCCCTGTGTTGCGGGTACCCTCCATGCCCTCTGACCTCTTGGTTGTCTGTTCTGTTATGTCAAGTTTGCTTTAAAAAAATCTCTTTGGAGAGCAACCATAGCACCAGCTTCAACAATTGACTAAGGACTATGCAATTCATTATGGTGAGTACATTGTGAATTTTATTTTCTTGTTCCATGCTTATTTTCGTTTCTACAGGATAATCCGCATAGATTGACCTTATCAATGAGTCCAGATGCAAGCTACTATGACAAACAAACCAAAGTTGAGGAGGAAAAGTTGAAAGCAAAGATCCTTGCTCTTTCTGAAGCGGAGAAGAAGCAAACCTATGAAAAAGGTACAGCTTTTCTCCCATTTAGTGTTCTGCCCAAACGCTCACTACCTCATGTCCATCTTTCTTCAATTTTAACAAATTGGAGACAATGTTATGTTAGGTGGTGTTTATTAGGTGCCACACGCCTCTTAGACTAAATCTTACATTCCAAAGGATCTTCTATCAGTTCCCATGAGTGCATGTGGTAGAAGGAGACTGGACTGAGACATGTAGAGACAGTGCTTTAAATCGTATGACGCTGTAGCAGCTCATTAAACACTTGGATGTTTTGAGCATCTGGCTTTGGTCATTACAGCTCCCTTGGTTTCTGTGCTCTGTTCTTTCAGGCCTGGTCCAGTCTTAACAAACAGGGGCTTTGTAGGATCTAGTCAATGCAGTAGTAGGAACTTTAACAAACATTTTGAAGCACTGAGAATTTGAGATCCTTATCAGTTCAGGTTCAACATTGTTGCTGACCCAGATTACCAGCTCTCTTGATTCCCTAATTTTTTTTTTACCTTTGAAGTTAGCATGCATTTCAATTTTAAAGTTGCTAAATCGGGGTTTGCAGGAGGGTGTGTATGTGGTTACTTACTTTTAAAGGTATTGTGAATCATACAAGCCATGTCATTCTTTATTGGCACATCACTGCTTATGTTGGACCCAAATGATACTCTTTAGAGAGATTTTCTCTCGCTCTGGCTGCAATGTGATTTATAGGCAAGGTGAAGGTTGGTGTGTTACTCTTCCCTGAGATTTTCTGTAGAGCATGCATAGAAGTTTGAACTCTATTATTTGTCCTGCAAGGAGCCAGTGGAGCTCTCTAGTTGTGGATAGTGTGGTCTCATTTCTTAGACTTCAGGCAAAGTCTTGCTGCTTTATATTGATGTTCGAAAGCTTCAGATGATTCAATCCTGTAGAAAAAAATTCTTCCAAATAAATGCAATATGTTGGATGCATGTGTGCAGTAGATACACATGCTTTGCATACTCCTGCTATGTAGTGTTGGGTCAGAATGTTTGCAAGTTGTTTTTCTTCAAAGAAGTATTTTCCATTCACAAGGTAAGGTGACTCCTCCTTTCCATGATAGTGCGCATAAGCATCAACTCCATTGTTAGACTGTTTTCTTTCCACCATCTGGTTCGGACATGGTTTGCGGCTCTCAGGTTAAAGACCATTCTTCAGTATCCCCTAGGTGCTCAACCCACTGTACGCTTGTTGGTACACGTCCAATTAATCCTGCGTGTAGAAAAAATTTGAAAACTCCTATCTTCGAGCGAGAAGATGTTGTTGCCGGCCTTCAGGCCTAGCTGTGTCAGTCAACTTCCACTCCGTCATAATCATCCAGTCTTCTGCCGATGGAACGGACTCCGTTTGAATTCTGTCACTGTGCCACTCTAAAGTACCCGCGTATGGACCTGCGTAAAGTCTGCAACTTGTGCCTCTCACGGGAGCACAAGGAAGAAGATTGCGACTCCTGCCGATCGAAAAAAGACTTTGAGGGACCGCCGAGCTCGACGTAGGGACATGCAACGGCAGAACTTCAACTACACACCGGATATCTTCGGGGAAGATACCAAACAGAAGGAAAAGGAAGTGTTGGCAGCAAAAGAGGAGGAGGCCTTCTTTATCTAAGAATCTGATTCGGAACTAAAGATAGAGTTGGAGTCCAAAGATGTTCCAGCAGGACAGGGTACCTTGAGTAACTGGGTCGGCACCGAGAGACTGCTTCTAACGGCCTCACCTTTGGGCTCTGCATTGGAACAGCATATCAAGCCTTTCGCTCGGTCTTGAGTCGAGACAAAACACACTGGGAACCGAAACCTTCAGCTCCAAAGGATAAGAAAGTCCGGTCAAACTCTGCATCGAAAAAATGTGGCACTGGAACCAAAAGATACCCTTCAAAAACCTCTGAAACGTTTGAAGGAAAAACTGGACCCTAAACAAAAGAAAATGTAAAAGAATCCAGATACTGGACCTATTTTGGCAAAGGATGCAATGCCATCCAAAAGAAAGACTGCTCCAGAGGATACAAACAGCAAAATACCACTAAAAAAGGACATTGCTACAAGTCATAGCTACCCTATCCCTCAATCCCCTCCACCATTACCATGCTCAGACCCCTTAAACATCACACCACAGGGCTCTCCACATACACAGCCTGATATAGAAGAGGGGGATGACAATAGTCCATCACCAGTAGATCCATGGAATGATTATAATATTGATCATCCTATGGATAAGGACCCTGATTTATACCCTGCAAAGCAACCCCCTCTTGATGAAGACTCAGCATACCATGAGTTAATTTCAAGAGCAGCATCATACCATGGAATTACGCTATACAAGGAATCCTTAGAAGAGGATTTTCTATTTGAAACATTAGGTTCTCCACATAGGACAACTCAAAGTTTACCAATGCTAACAGGCATGATGAGACATGCCAATGGTATTTTTAAAGACCCTGTACGTTCCCGTATAATAACGCCAAAGTTCAATAAAAAATGCAAACCTCCACCATCTGACCCAATTTTTTATTAGGGGCAGTTGCCTTTAGATTCCCCAGTTGTATCCAATACTCTGAAGAGAGCAAATTATTAAACTACAGCAGATGCACCTCCTCCAGAGAAAGAGTCGAAGTTAATTGATGCATCAGGAAAAAGAATAGCTGCACAATCTGCCAACCATTGGCGCATTGCCAAAACACAAGGACTATTGGCGAGATATGACGGAACCCACTGGGATGAAATGGAGGAGCTACTCCAACACTTCCCAGAGGAGTATAAAAAAAGAGGACAGGAACTAGTGCAATAGGGAAAATTAATATTGAACTCCTCCATTTGATGTGCACTAGATGCTGCTGACACTGCAACAAGGGGAATTAACACCAGCCTTCTCCTTAGAAGACATGCTTGGCTCAGAATCTCTGGTATTAAACTACTGGTTTAAAAGTCTATTTTAAATGTTCCATTTGACAAAGAACACCTCTTTGGGCCTCAAGTTGATGTGTCACTCGAGAAAATGAAAAAAGATACAGAAGTGGCAAAGTCAATGGGAGCACTTCAGTCACCATCAAATAGGGGTTATATTTGCCTCTCATTCTATAGTGGAGGATCCAAAAGTAATCCCTCAGATTCAAATGTATCCTCATACAAATCAAACATGCAACCCTCTTCATCTAGGAGTTTCTATAAAGGAGGTTACAGAGGGAACTATTTTAAAGGCAGAGGAAAAGGCACACCAACATGTACCTGTCAATCTCCCAATAAACGGTGACTTACCTATAATTCCCCCCGCCCACCTTTCACCTGTCTGGGAAAGACTACAACACTTTCTTCCGATTTGCCAAGCAATAACAACAGACAAATGGGTATTAGACATTATCCAACCTGGTTATTGCCTAGAACTCACCAGCAATGCTCCCAATATTCTACCTCGCAATCACAAGATTTCATCACCACACTAACAGCTCCTCTAGCAAAAAGTACAAACTCTTATAACAAAAGGAGCTATAGAACCAGTTCCATTACAACACCAAGGATTAGGAGTCTACTCGCTGTGCGACCAATGTTAGATCTCAGGTCCATAAACCTATACATACTGTCAGAACAGTTTCAAATGGTTACCCTTCAACAAGTGCTTCCACTTCTACAACAAGGCAACTGTATGTTGAAACTTTACTTAAAGGACGCATACTTTCATATTTCTGTCCACCCAGCACATCGAAAATATTTCAGATTTGTGATAGCAGGAAACCACTATCAATTTAAAGTATTTCCATTCGGAGTAACTACTGCACCCAGAGTATTCATAAAATGTCTAGCAGTGATAGCAGCTCATCTAACAAGACAACAAATTCATGTCTTCCTATACCTAGATGATTGGCTCCTCAAAGAGAACACACAGAGAAAGTGTTTACAACACAAAAAATCCACCTTCAACCCTCACGACTGCAAACATATCTGTGAGCAGCACTAAACACTCACACAGATTAGCTTCTCCCAATGCAGCCAGGATTCAAAACTTTATTACTACAGTTTCAAACCAACCAGTACCTAACAGTGAAAACTTTCACGCAGCTGTTAGGAATGATGGCATCCTGCATTACAATAGTTCCTCACGCATGATTACACATGTGTCCTCTACAGGAATCAGGGATGTTTAGCACGTCATTGTAATCAATCACAGGGTCAATTAACAGATCTAGTGTTGGTAGACAGCCGCACTCATTGCTCCCTGCAGTTGTGGAACATACAAAACATATCAAAAGGTCGGCCTTTCATCAACCCCATGCCACAAGTTGTACTAACAGCAGATACCTCTCTTACAGGTCGGGGTGCCCATCTCCACTAAAGTACCATCCGCACTAAAAGCTTTCCGGCCTCATCTAGTAGGGAATGTTGTCTTAGTTTGGACTGACAATATGACCGCAATGTATTCTGTACACAAAAATGGGTGGGGGAGGGGAAACTCTCTACAATTATAACGCCTCTCTGACCATTGGCGTTGAGGGATACATCACAAAATTAATCTTCTAGCAGAACACCTTCCAGGAATGCACAACCAGTTTGCCGACTATCCTCAGCAGAATGAACCAACAAGTACACAAATGGAAACTTCATCCCCAGGGTCTCCATCCATACTTCCAAAAATGGGGATTTCCACAGATAGACCTCTTTGCTACAGTAGAGAACTCAAAATACCCAAATGTCGCCTCGGATTCCCACACCGTCTATCCAAAGGCAATGTCCTATGGGTGAACTGGTGAGGGATATTTGCTTACGCTTTTCCGCTTCTCCCCCTACTTTCAATGATAGTTCAGAAACTCAGACATCACTCACACCAATTCTAGTGCGCCTACCTGGGCTCGTCCTCCATGGTTCATCACACTACTAGAACTGTCGGTAGTGCCACACCAACAACTGCATCTCTCTTCCACCCTTCTCACACAGAGCTGTGAAGAAATCCAACATCCAAATCCCAATGAGCTCAATCTAGCAATCTGGCTCCTGAAGTCAGTTTGGATATTTAAACCTACCACCAGATTGTATGACAGTCCTAAAAGAAGCAAGAAAACCTACCACTAGAGCATGCTATGCAGCAAAGTGGAAAAGGTTTGTCATCTATTGTAAAAAATAACACAATTGATCCACTTGATGCATCTATGCTAAATAATATTTGTTATCTTTTGCATCTACAGTGGTAACTGCATATCTACAAAACACATTATTTGTCCCTATTCAAAGTTCCAGAACATAAAGCTTTTATCAAAGGCCTTAAAAGAATACCACCCAGGGTACCACCTTCACCTATCTGGAACCTTAACATTGTTCTCACAAGGCTTATGAGTCTACCCTTTAAACCATTACGCAATTGTCCATTGGCCTGGCAGTTCGGGCTGGACTGTTCCCATTGGGCACAGGGTCAAGACTGATTTGCATATGGCTGGGTTCAAACTGGAATGGCAGGGTGAGCAAAAAACGATGGATTTAGGCCCAGATCTCTGTACTGGGGTGAATGTATGACATTGTTCTGCATTCTGTCCATCAATTGTTGTTTTTACATATGTCGGGTTCATACATGGTCTACACCACACACGTTTACCAAACATTATTGTGTGGATGTCTTAGCACTTCAACAATAGAATGTAGGACAAGCAGTGTTAAAAATACTTTTTTTCAAACAACTGCTACACCCGCTGGTTAGTCACCGCTTTGGGCGAATACTGCTGTGAAATCTAAGCAAAGCATGTGTATCTACTGCGCATGTGCCTCAAACGGATTGTTACTTACCCTGTAAGCATCTGTTCTTGGCGTGTAGAGCTGTAAATTCGCTTGCACCCTCCCTCCTCTCCAGACACCTGTGGTTGTTGCACTTTACTTTACGTACATATGGACATCTCTGTACTGCACTCACTTACTCCATTCTCACCCTCTTGCTGGAAAACAATCCAAGAATGGATTTGATGCCCATGCGAACTATCACCGAAAGGAGGAGTCCCCTTACCTCGTGACTGGATAGACTTCTTCGAAGAAGAACCTGCAAAAATCCTGACCCAACACTAGATGGCAGGAGTATGCAAAGCATGCAACTCTACAGCTCTACATGCCAAGAACGGATGTGTAAAGAGGGAGTAACATGATCCTTCTGCAACTTTTGTGATGGTCAGACTTTTCTCCATGCTCTCAATAATTACCAAATATGTCCCTTCAGTGTCCTCCGCTCCTGAAAGCACTGTTTAGCGTGTTGTTTTGGAGTTTGTGGCCACCATTGAAGGAGCAAAATTCAGCTTTGGCTTTATGTCAAATCACTTTAGTTGTAATGCCTTTTTGCCCCTTTTCTTTGTTTGATATTCATTCACAGCTTCCCTGGAAGCCACATTCCTCCAAACTTGCATTAATACTGGCATAACAATGACTGGATTGCTTGCTGCTCTGCCTGTTAAACTGGGACCTGCCACAGTTTTAATCCCCCAGTATGTAAAAAAAAAAAGAGGTTTGAGGCATATGAACTGCAGATTTTACACTATGCATTAGATCGCCACCTGGTGTTGGGCTGATGATTGCAGGTTGTCTTCTTCTTGAAAGAAGTCTTTGTAGTCACGAGATAGGTGACTCCTCCCTTGGACAATACTGCGCATGGGCATAGACTCCAACCTTAGATTGTTTTTTTCCGCCTCTGGGTTCGGATGAAAGTTTCTCCGCTCCGGCTAGAAAAAGACTTTTCAGCAACTTCGAAGCGCAGAAATTCCTTTAACTTCTTCAAACTACCTTCGACATCGACTACGATACTTTCAACATCATCAGTTCCATTCCGGTCATCGACGCAGGCCGTTGGGCCTATCGACGCTGTGCGGCCTGCACCACATGGAAAGAACTCCGTTCAAAAGATGCCCGGTATGTCGAGCAAAGTTCCCACATAGCGACCACCACGACGTTTGCAACCTCTGTCTATCGCCGGAACACGACGAGTCGACCTGCACAGCTTGTGCGTCCTTCCGATCGAAGAAAACAATTCGAGATCGGAGAGCCCGTCGACACGAAAGGAGGAGGTCTGCTCCAGCACCGGAAGACATCATTGATGAAGAGTTTCCCCTCATTTCCGAAGAAGACTCACCTGATCTCCAGATCGTATCGGAGGCAGACGACTCCGATGACTCCATTCCATCGGGTCAGTGCGTGAGTACTTATGCCCCTGCACCACATATTCTGTCCAAACTGAAGGCAAAGGTCAGCACTCTGCCCAAAGGGCCCAGTCTGGACCGAATACCTACTTCTAAAGCCCCGCCTTCCAGCCCGGCTCCGAAGAAAACAACTAAGCCATCTAGTGTCTCGACACCGAGCAAGCCTCTTCCATCGGCATCGAAAGATTAAGATGCCTCGGTGCCGAAGCCAAAAGACCCTTCGGCACCAAAGCCTAAAATAGTACCGGCACCGAAACGTAAAAATCTACCGAAACCGAAAGAAGCACCGGCTCCGAACCCTTCCTCTCCTATAACTTCTCTTCCTTCTTCTCCTGTTCCCCCTCACATATCACCTCAAATCTCTCCTATACATTCCCCATTATCACATTCCTCACAGCAGAATGATGATGAATACAATTTGTGTGGAGGGGAGGACATGCAAGAACCTGATTCATTCCATGTAGATGAGGGTATATGGGACTTTTCGAAACCCAAAAAATGTGCCTATATGGGACTTTACAAACCCAAATGTGCCTGACATTCCTGAACCGCAGTCATACCCATCAAAACCTTCCCCTCCAGAAGATCCCATTGTCTTTGGTCATCTGTTAAACAGAGCTGCTGTTTACCATATGGTCCCTATGCATTCCGATGACATTGAGGAAGATTTTCTCCTAGATACCTTTGAGCAGTCTCAGCGGTCTGCCCAAATTCTTCCCATGATAAAGGGGGTCATCAAACACGCTCCAGAAGTATTTAAAGACCCTGTACGCATTCGGATATTAAACCCTAGAATTGAGAAAAAATATAGACCAGCACCCACAGATCCAGTCTACATTAAAGGCCACCTACCACTAGACTCATTAGTGGTGGACAATGCTAGAAAGAGGGCAAATTCTCAGACTTCTGGAGAAGCACCCCACCTGACAAGGAATCAAAAGTGATTGATGCGTCAGGTGAGAGAATAGCTGCACAAGCTACAAACATTTGGGGTATAGCAAATACACAAGCCCTCCTCTCTCGCTACAATAGTAGGGCTCATTATGATCAATTAGAAAAACTGCTTGAGCACCTACCAGATCAGTACAAGGATCAAGCAAAGGACCTTATACAGAAAGGCAAGCTAATCTCCAATGCCTCTATAAAATGCGCGCTAGATGCCGCAGATACAGCATACAGGGCTATAAATACCAGTGTCATATTTAGGAGACATGCGTGGTTACGCATTTCAGGGTTTAAACAAGAAGTGCAAACCACCATTTTAAACCAACCATTTAACCAGAACCAGTTATTTGGCCCAGAAGTAGACACTACACTGGAAAAAATGAAGAAAGATACTGACACCGCAAAGTCTATGGGGGCTTTACAGTCTACACCAGCTAGAAGCTCCTTTCGTTGCTCCTTCTACAGAGGAGGCTTCAAACAAACTGGAGCAGACACTAAAACATCTTTCAAATCACAAACGTCCTCTAACAAGGGATACTTTAGAGGAGGATACAGAGGCAATAATAACAAAGGAATAGGTCGCGGTAACAATAACAACCGATCCTCTTCCGCCACAAAACAGTGACTTCCCTCTGCTCCCCCCACAGCATTCCACTCCTGTAGGGGACAGATTAACACAGTTCCTGCCTGTCTGGAATTCCATTACAACAGACAAGTGGGTAAGACAGATTATCCAACATGGCTACTGCCTAGAACTTACAGCAACCCCGCCAACCATCCCTCCCAGGCAGCGTCCAATGTCTACAGACCATCTGACTCTGCCTCAACAGGAGGTTCTATCACTTCTACAAAAAGATGCTGTTCAAATAGTCCCTTTAGAAGAACAAGGAACAGGGGTTTACTCGCTGTACTTTCTAATTCCCAAGAAGGACGGAACACTGAGGACAATTCTAGACCTCAGGCCCCTCAACCATTATATACAATCAGATCATTTTCGTATGATCACTCTACAACAAGTGCTTCCACTGCTGCAACAAGGCGACTTCCTTACAACACTAGATTTAAAGGACGGCTACTTCGATATCCCCATACATCCTTCTCACAGAAAGTATCTCAAGTTTGTACTGGAAGGACAACATTATCAGTTCAAAGTCCTTCCATTCAGAGTGACAACGGCACCACATGTATTCACAAAGTGCCTGGCAGTGGTAGTGGCACATCTCCGACGACAACAGATACAGGTCTTCCCTTATCTAGACGACTGGCTCATAAAAGCCAAGTCATTCAATCAGTGTGTCCAACACACACATCAAACGGTTCAAACGTTGCATGACTTGGGGTTTACGATAAACTGCACTAAGTCGGACCGGCAGCCTTCGCATGTACATCAGTATCTAGGGGCTACACTAAACACGTCTACAGCCCTAGCATATCCCAGTCCAGCCAGGATACAAAGCATTCAAGCCTTAGTCAACACTTTCCAACGTCAACAGTCCCTGCAAGCCAGGATGTTCATGAGACTAATAGGCATGATGGCATCTTGCATCTTCATAGTACCACACGCAAGATTGCAAATGCGTCCACTACAAGAGTGCCTAGCACAACAGTGGAACCAAGCTCAAGGTCAGCTGAAAGACCTGGTGTTGGTCGACAGCCGCACACATCGCTCTCTGCAGTGGTGGAACACCAAAAACCTGACAAAGGGGCGGCCGTTCCTTGAGCCTGTTCCACAAGTAGTGCTCACAACAGACGCATCCCTCACAGTGTGGGGAGCCCATCTCTTACATCACACAACTCCAGGTCAATGGACCAATCAACAGAAACTGTTCCATATCAACCATCTAGAGCTGCTGGCAATATTCTTAGCACTCAAAACTTTTCAACTTCAAGTACAAAACAAAGCGTTCCTAATCCGGACGGACAATATGACAGCCATGTACTATATACAAAAACAGGGGGACACACTCTCTGCAACTGTCCCAGCTTGTACTGGACATTTGGAGATGGCCATCCTTCAAAACATACATCTGTTAGCGGAACACCTTCTTGGAGTTCACAATCAGATAGCAGATCTGTTAAGTCGGCAGTCACAACAGATTCACAAATGGGAACTACATCCACATGATCTTCAACCATTCTTCCAAAGGTGGGGGCACCCGCACATAAATCTGTTTGCCACCCACGAAAATGCAAAATGCCCAGCCTTCGCCGCCAGGTTTCCACATCCACTGTCTGAAGGCAATGCGATATGGATGAACTGGTCAGGCAGATTTGCGTACGCTTTTCCGCCTCTCCCACTCATTCCATGAGTAGTGCGCAAGCTCACACAACAGTCTCTCACATTGATCCTAGTAGCTCCCACATGGGCACGCCAACCGTGGTTCACCACACTACTAGATCTCTCTCTCTGGTTCCACATCAAAAGATTCAGCTCACACCCTCCCTGTTAATACAGAACCATGGAGAAATCAGAAATCCCAGACCCAAACCAACTGAATTTGGCGATCTGGCTCCTGAAGTCTTAGAGTTTGGTTATCTAAACCTACCACCAGACTGTATGAACATCATTAAAGAGGCTAGGAGACCTACTACCAGAGCGTGTTATGCCGCTAAATGGAAGAGATTTGCCATTTATTGCAACAATAACCACATTGATCCCCTGGATGCTTCCATCCAGAATATCATTTGCTACCTTTTACATTTACAAAGGTCTAACTTGGCATATTCCTCCATACGCCTACACCTGGCAGCAATTGCAGCCTATTTACAAAACAGGCAACATCTGTCTCTCTTCAGAGTACCTGCAATCAAAGTATTCATGGAAGGATTAAAAAGAATAATCCCACCTACATTACCACCTTCTCCTGTGTGGAACCTGAATCTTGTCCTTACAAGACTCATGGAGCCCCCTTTCGAGCCTCTACATAAATGTGAACTGCAATTCCTAACATGGAAAACCGCTTTCCTTGTTGCCATTACTTCTCTCAAAAGAACAAGTGGGATACAAGCTTTCACTATACAAGAACCATTTTTTCAAATACATCCTAACAAAGTGGTTCTTCGATCGAACACAAAATTTCTTCCAAAGGTCATCACTCCTTTTCACCTAAATAAATCCGTAGAGTTACCTGTGTTTTTCCAAAACCCAGACTCTGTAGCGGAAAGAGCTTTACACACATTGGATGTTACGAGGGCTCTCTTATACTATATCGATAGAACTAAATCCTTTCGAAAAACAAAACCACTGTTTGTATCCTTCTCTCCTCCACACAAAGGCTACCCCTTCTCCAAAGGTGGGATTGCGAGGTGGATTGTAAAGTGTATACAAATATGCTATATTAAAGCTAAACGTACATTAACAGTTCCTCCTAGAGCGCACTCCACTCGCAAACTAGGAGCCTCTATGGCCTTCTTAGGAAACATACCCCTAGAGGACATATGCAAGGCAGCAACATGGTCTACACCCCACAAAACACTATTGTGTTGACGTGCAAGCCAAGCAGCAAGCTGCAGTAGGCAAGCTGTCCTTAGAACTCTCTTTCAAACTACTGCAACGGATACAGGTGACCACCGCTAGGGGAGACACTGCTGCACAATCAATGCATAGTGTACAATCTGCAGGTCATATGCCTCGAACGGAAAATGCTACTTACCAGTATGCATCTGTTCTTGGCATGTAGAGCTGCAGAGTTGTACACGCCCTCCCGCCTCCCCAGAACTTGTATCCATTCTAGTTTTTCATCTTACTTATATGCACACGCATGCACATCCTTTTTTCTTTACTTCTACTAACTCCATCATTTCCCATCATGGCGAAAAACAATCCAAGGATGGAGTTGATGCCCGTGTGCAGTATTGTCCAAGGGAGGAGTCGCCTATCTCTTGACTACAAAGACTTCTTCCAAGAAGACGACAACCTGCAATCATCCGAGCCCAACACCAGGTGGCGATCTAATGCATAGTGTACAACTCTGCAGCTCTACATGCCAAGAACAGATGCATACTGGTAAGTAACATTTTCCTTTCCTTAGATTTACATTTTGGCCAGACACCTTAACAAGAAGGATGTGTCAGACTATAAAGGATAAATATGATAATGGGGGCATTAGGTTGCTGAAGCTAATTTAAGCCTAGTGTTGGAAATGACTATCTTTTGGGTGGTACTATCCCTGGTTTTTGAATGGACTATTTTTGCTGGCTTAAGAATATTGTACACTTACCTTGGTATCCTGAGGTAAATACTGGTGTTCCCATTACCTCTGACTGTCCTATTTAACTTACTTATTAGTCCCTAGTATATGGTACAAAAGTGTACTCTGAGTCTGTAAGGTAAATGTTTTTCACTGTAGCAGGGTTGAAAGGTCAATAAATTAAATTTAATATTGCCATCTCTGACTAGGAAGCAGCTACAAAGTATATTTTTGGAGTTTTTGAAATATTTATTCCGACACCAATTCATTGGTGAAGTCAGATTTGTAATAAGTATTTTATTGCAGGTACTTTTAGAAAGTTGCCTTTTCCCTGTCGAAAGCATTTAGAAGCCCTTTTGCATGACCTGCAACCATTACCCAGGCACTGAATGGGCCTTTTGAGATGTGAAAGTGCTCCCAGAGCTGAGACCAAGGCTTTGGGTGTGGGGTTGTGCTCTGTTTCATTGACAGGAGGATCATCTGTGCTGTGCCCACGAACCTAATAAACTTCAAAGATGCCCACCCTGTCATAAGCTGATGTAGCTAACACCTGGGCCTGTTCCCTCCTCTGTTCTCCTTGTCCTGCAGGTACCAATCCAGTGGGAGTGGAGATGCCCCAGAGGTGTTTTTGAGTTGCCATAGAGGAGGAGTTTCTCATTACAGTGGGCAGACTGCTAGGGTGGGCCTAAGAGCTCTCGTCACAGGGCCGTAAAGGTTCTGCTATCTTAGTTTTAGGTAGAGACTGGCAGGGACATTGTGCAATTGTTTGCAGTAGGGCATGCAGGAAATGCTGCAAAGTTAGGTAGGGTCAACTCTGGGGAAGTGTTACCCCATTAGTTGGGGAATGGCCCCACCTACAAGCTGCTTCTAGGCATAAATGTGGCGCCAACAGAATCAATCAATCAGTAATAGTATAAAGCATGACTGCTCACCACATGAGGATCTCAAGGGGGGGGGGGGAGTTGGGGCCTTGGATCTGGGGTTCAGTCGAAGACTGGGTTTTTAGGTCCTTCCTGAATTGTGGCAGCAGTGGGTATTGCCTGAAGTGCAGAGGCAGGAAGTTCCAGGTCTTCGCAGCAAGGTAGGAGAAGGATCTTCCTCCAGCCGTGGTCTTGCATATCTGTGGGATGGTGGCCAGGGCCAGTTGGGCGGTGCGGAGATGTCTGTTGGGAGCGTAGAAGGAGAGGCGGTGGTTCAGATATGCAGGTCTGGCATTTTGGAGGGCTTTTGAGTCATGCGTGAAGATCCTGAAGATCATTCTTTTGTAGACGGGTGCCCAGTGAAGGTCTCTCAGGTTGCTTGAGATGTGGCTGCGACATGGGATCTCTAGGATCAGTCTGCCTGCGGCGTTCTGGACGTTCTGCAGTTTATTTTTGAGTTTCAGAGAGATGGGTCTGTAGGTCTTGAGGTCTGTTGAGTCGACAGAGGGTTTCTTCAGGAAGTGGTTGATCTATGCTTGCTTCCAGTCTTCCGGGAAGGTTGTGGATTCGATGGAGCAGTTGGTGGTACGGCAGAGTTTATGCTCTGTTGAAGATGTGGTGAGGGGAACGATGCAAGGGGGCATCGGAGTGGATGCTCTTCATGATCTAGAGGGTGCTGTCAGAAGTAAGGGTAGTCCTGTTGGTCAAGGTCTGCAATCATTGGGTGCAGTGGTTGCGGGTGAGGTGGGTGGTTGGCTCTTAGGGTTGCAAAGCGGTTGTAGATCTCCTTGATCTTGCAGTAGAAGAAGGTGGTGAGGTTGTCGCAGAGGTCTGGAGACTGGGTAATGTCTGCTGTCTCTGTGCTGTGTTCAGTTAATTCTTTGATTATGGCGAAGAGTTCTTTGCTGTTGTGTGAGGTGATGCGTGTTAGACCTGTCAGCCCTTTGGGTGGTCCCTCCTCATTTTTTTCTCTTTTGTTCACCTCCACTTTTGTGTTCACTGTGATTTTTGGTTGTGTTGGCTTAAAAACTCTGGGCGCACCATCATTACTGATTAATGGTGGGGCGCAAGTGCTCCTGGTAAAATGGAGGATAGGTGCTCTAACATAAAATTGTGGCCTGTCAGAATTTACCTCTGAGCTTTGGGCCATAGGGTGACTTGAGAGGTTCTGGAACTTTCTGGTCCACTCTAGTCACTTGGGCCCAGGCTATATATAGAGGGAGTGCAGGGCGGCCATTTTGAGAAGAGAGTGGACACTGAGGGGCTGGCTGGAGTACAGGCTGCTGAGTGAGGAGGCTGTCGCACTGAAGAGGTTGACCGCCTTTAGGGGCTGCTATCCTTCACAGTTGACGCTGCCCCCATCTGCTGATCTGACCCTGTCCTTATTTAACACCAGGACCCCCCTTCTTCCCCAGTGTTTCCACAGCAGAGGGTCTTCCAAATTGACCAGGTTGTGTATTGAGGAAGCCAGAACCCCCTTACAGGTGGTGAGTGCTGTCGCCTTCAGCTGGGGATGTAGCCTGGGTGAAGTATCCCCTTAGAGCCCCTTCTGCCGCCATAGTGTGACAGGTCTTCCCTTCACGTGACCTCCATGAATCCAGGGTCCTCCCCGGGCTGCAGGAACTCTTTAGCAAACACCGCAGGTAGCCTGGGACCGCCCCTCCCCCCCTGTGACACTAGCCTTGAATGTACTCACTGTGGCAGCCCCCGGGAGATTTCCAGGTGTGCGGGACCTCAGGGGACGGTTGCCGGCCACCGCTGCTGAGGAGATTGCTGCTGGTGCGATCCAGTCAACGCGGCGGCCTGGACTGGGAAGGGAAGCCGGGCCGCGCTGACAGGAAGCTGAAGTAGGATCGGGAGAGACACTGGGTGGAGTCGCCTAGAGACCGAGGCTCCAGCCCTGCGCGTCACTCCCCCTTGTCAGTACTTCCGCCTCTGGCTACCGCTGAGGAACGCTGTCTTGCTTTCCCCGGGACTGGAAGCCTAGCGGGGATGCAAAGTGAGACGGTATTCTGGTCGTGAGCCCCCCCTTCTTTTTTTGTGTGGACGTCAGCTTCCCTCTATGTACAACAATCCTCAGGTGAGGAGCGGGGAAAATTGCACACGCTGGGGGCCGAGATGAGGAGATATTGTAGCGGCCGCAGTAAACAGGAAAACAAGGGTGCTCTTTCCCCAGCCCTTAATGAGTTATTTAGTTCTGCCTGTCAGAGGCATAGAAAGATATCACCTGTTCTGGGAGGAAAGAAGGTGAGAGAACCTGCCAACTGGGGGTGAATGTCACGAACTAAGTTCCCCCATTTCAGTGGTGACTCTGCATGGGCCTAACCTTTTGAATAAACCTTTGTGGATCACACATCTTTCTGGCCGATTGTAGTGAAAGAATTGGCCCATAAAGTCTGTACTCACCAGCCCTTGTTACAACTGTGAATCCTGCTGGTTCTCTCTTCCTAGGTGAATTCGCCTAAACTGCTTTCCCAGAACGGTATCTGGAACTATTCACTGAGATAATAACAAATCCTGTTATTGTGTAATGTTATACCGAACAGAAGGGTAATGAGTATTGTGCCATTTTCCTGAACTTTCATGTAGGTCAAGCGTATAGTTGACCAAAAGACTTTTTGGTAAACGTATTTAATCTTCTATCTTGAGATTATTTATGTATTTATTTATGTATGCAACTGAGGATGCAAAGAACTACCTAATGCTTAACCAATGCTGTAGTCCCCCGCTTGGTTATAGTGTCCTACATACAGCACATTGGCATGGTTACTGAATATTGCTTGATAATGCTCTGAACCAAGTGTAATGGATTTTCTTTTCCTTATTTAAAGCTTATGCTGGAATTTCGCCTTGCTGAAAACTTAATTGATGAAATGTATTGACAATTCCAAATCTATTGAACTCAAGAAGATAAACATTTCTATTTTTCTAACAAGGTGTGGTGTCATTTTTGGTGGAGGTGCGCTGGGGTGCTGAGTTGAATGTGACGCACGTACTACAAGTTGCCATTGGAGTTAGGCCTTACCCCTTGGTGCAAAGCTACCCTAGGTGGACCGGAGATACCGAGTCCAACAATGCGTTCCTGGATGGCTGCTTTCTTAGTTGTTCTGATGAGGCGGTGGTGTGCGGTGACAGTGGATTTGAGGGCTGCGTGGTCTGCTATGATCTTCCTACTCCTCCAAGTTTTCTCCAGGTGCGCCTGGACTCTTGGAGGGCGGCGGAGTACCAGCTGACTTTCTTTGAGGACTGTTTGCCTGAAGATTTCCTGAGGGGGTTCAGTGTGTCGGCAAACTCAGAGATCCAGCAGTGGAGGTTGCATGTTGAAGTGTTGGTGTCTGTGGATGTCAGTGGTTGGGTCTTGCTGAGGGAGGTGGTGAGCTGGTCTTCGGTAACCTTGTTCCAGCTTCTGCAAGGAATGTGGTGGATTTGGTGGAGAAGTAGACAGAGTGGTGGTCGGTCCAGCGTGGTTAAGAGGTGTGGCTGATGTAGATGTTGTTGTACCTGCCTCAGATCACTTCTGGACATGTGGAAGATTGGAAGAGGAGTGGTCCTGCGCTCTTAACCTGAGAAGGGCCCTCTGAAGGCTGGACCTGCTCTCCATTTTGTCCCAAGGACAAAGACTCCAAGGTTCATAAGGTTGACCTCCTGTTCAAGGTACAGTGGCACTACTAGCTTCAAGAGACCTCTGCATCTGCCCAGCTTCACCTGGATATGCATTGGACCATGTGCTGGCCTCTACTGCATTGCCACAGTTTCAGTCCCCTACTGTGATGCAGAGCGACAGTCTTGGTCCTCTTTCTCTTCTCTGGCATAATTGGCTTTGATGTACTGTAACAGTTTGGGTAGCAAAGACTAAGTCAGTAGTGATGTTGAGGCTCACTAAGTCCAAATGCCTCACGTTGAAATAAAGTGGCAAAAGATGGACCTTAATCTCACAAAAGGGGGGTCTACAAGGAGCACAAATGACCCAACATCACCTGTACTGCTCCAAACCAATTATCAATTCACACTGTGTGCAGGGATAGACCGTGTAAAGAGGGTGTAAACCAGCTAGGAAAAGTGTGAAACACTGTGTTCGGACGAGAACCCTCAATCACCCTAAGGTGGCATGCTTCATCATAGGGTTCCCTCCACACTCTGGCAAGATACCCAGTGTGGGCTACAACTTCCCCATAGGAAAGGAGCAGGGGTGTTCTCTAGCATGTATTGTGTTTCTACCTAAGGGGGCCGAGTGCAGAAAGCAAAAGTGAATAAATCTATCTCATGGGTGGCAAGAAAACATTATTAGAATGCCCCTATTTATAGGGTTAAAAGCGTAGTGAAATAGGGATGTAGATGTTCCCCTTTCTTTTGGTCAACATGTTTCTGCCATGTGACTTTACAGTTCAAGGCATTCATCAGGACCAAAGTTATAAGTCACTCTGCTCAATATCATGTGTGTAAAAAAATAAATAAATAACCATTAGGCCATACAGTCAGCTAGCGGACTGTCCTATAGGCTCCAGCAGCTTGAATAGGTTGTATGGCACTGTAGAAAATAAACGAAACAAAAAAAAAAGCACATTTTGCCTCTTGTCCAATTAAAACACCAGTGTCCACCACCACTGTAAAGCTAGTGTAGGGTGCCGGCCGTGAACATTTAGCATTGCCTTACCAACATTTTTTAGGCAAGGATCAGCTCAACCGTCGATAGAATCTCCCAGCAAGTAGAACTCTACATAGGAATTCATGAGAACAAAAGTTGAAATTAAACTGGGGTATAAGATCGCCAACCCAAACTTGACCTAACATCCTATGTCAAGGCCTCTTAGTTTGTATCTATATCTGAAAGAGACACGTTAGTGATAGATTCCTTACCTTAGAATATCCCCAGGCGTCAGACTGGATCTGGAAACTTTTGCGTAGCAGTACCCTTGTGCGTCGGTAGGCGTCGTCTGCGGCTCCGCGTCCGTCGTCGGCGTCGGCGCCGTGATGACGTCGTCGGAGTAATTAGACGCCGCCTCCGCGTGCTGACGTCAGTTCTTCTTTTTTCCGCGCCAGCCAGCGCAGATCTGGAAAAAGCAGTAACCCAGTCAATTTTTGACTAACTTTTTTGAGATCATTTTTGATCCTTCTCGAAGTCTTGCGACTCCGATCGGTGCCGTAGGGATGCCTGGTTTCAAGCACTGTGAAGATTGCGACCGCACGATGTCCGTCACGGATCCTCACCACCTATGCCTAACTTGTCTAGGCGTCGACCACGACGACAAGGCCTGCTCCGACTGCCGGGCCCTCTCTTCGAAAGCCAGGCGGGAGCGGTCCCGCAGGCGACTCGAACTCCGGCAGTCGGCCCCGCCCCGCGTGAGGTCCCGGTCCCACGGGAGGTCGAGGGACAGGTCGCGGGGACAGAGCCACCAAAGCTCCGGGAGTCGGCACCACTCCTCCGGGTCGAAGTCGTCGTCAGGTAAGAAGCACAAGAAGTCGAAGAGGCGTCATCGCTCTTCTGACTCCCCCCGACGCTCGTGCAACTCGGCCGGGGGTTCGGGTGACACCGCCCACGCGGCTCCTTCGGAGTCGCGGGCGTCACGTTCCTCCCCACACCCTCCGGTCCCTGGGCGAGACGCGACGCCGGAGGAGATTGAGCGCTTCCTCATGGCCATGAGGTCATGAGGCCATGAGGTCCCTTGCTCTGCGGCGCCTTCGGGCCCAGCGGACCTGTCTGGGGCCCCTAGCGGGTCGGGGGCTTCGGCCCGACGCCTTCGGGCCCGGCGCCGCAGGGCCCCATGGTCCCGACACGCCGACGCCTTCGGGCCCGGCGCCGCAAGGTCAAGCGGCCCCGGCGCCTTCGGGCCCGGTGCCGCGGGACACCGCTGGACCTTCCTCGGGCTCTGGATCGTGACCGGTGGACCTTACGACCCCCCCGGCGTCGGTCCGCATCCGACGCCGTTTGGAGATTTCTACTTCTACGAACCGGCCCCATTGATTGACAACCCTGAGTATCAGGAGATGGGTGATGAGGAGGATTGGGAGGGGTCTGAAGACCCTCTGACCAGGGAGTGTCAGTCTCAAGAGGACCGGGCAGGAGACCTTGGGGAGGCCAGTGGCCTGGACACCTCTCCAGACACTGGTTTTGTCTCTCCTCCTACCGTTGCTTCGGAGGAGGGGGCAACCTATAGTGTGGTGTTGACGAGGGCTGCCAAGGCCTTGGGCCTTGAGCTCCCCATCGAGGCCGTGAGGACTAACCTCCTCACTGAGGTACTTAAACCGCAGTCCAGCTCGGCCGAGCCTCTGCTGCCCTTTAATGATACCTTGACTGACGTTCTTTTGGGCACCTGGTCCAAGCCCGCTACGGGTTCACCCGTAGATAGGAACGTGGCCAGACGCCACCGCCCGGCCCCGGGCGACCCATGTTTCCTGTCCACCCACCCCACCCCCGAGAGTCTGATCATCCAGGCCTCCCAGTTCCCAGACCGCATTCCCGTCGGCTCCGCCGGACAGGGAATCCAAGAGGTATGAGAATTATGGAAAGAAAATATTCTCCTCCCTTAGTTTGTGACTGCGGTCTTCCAACACCGCATGCCTCTTGGGCCGCTACACCCACTCTCTGTGGGAGACGGTGGCGGAAGTGCTGCCAGAGTGTCCGTTGGAGGTACGGGCCAAACTCGGCCAAGCCCTTTTGGAGGGCCGAGATGCAGCCAAGTATTCTATCCGGTGTGGGCTGGATACCACCGACTCGCTGGGCAGAGCAATGGCAACGATGGTGGCGGTGAGATGCCACGCCTGGCTGAGGTCCGCCAATTTTTCGTCCAGAACACTCTGATGGACATGCCGTTCGATGGCCGTCGCATTTTTGGCGACAAGGCAGACCACGCGCTTGAGTGCTTTAAGGACTCCAGGGCTACGGCCAAGTCCTTGGGCCTCTCGGCCCGCGCCAGCAAACGGCTGCCTTTCGCTCCTTTCGTGGCCAAGGAAGGGGCGTCCCCTCACGTGCCGCCAGCCACTCACCGCAGACTAACATCCAGCACTGTGGCGGCCGTGGAAACCGCTGTGGAGGCGGTCGGGGACAACGGCGAGGTCAGTCCACACCTTCCCCCGCAGCATCCACCTCTAAACCCTCCTAGTCCGTGCTTTTCAGCCCATGTGACGCCAGTGGGGGGCAGGGTTCGCCATCACCACTCTCACTGGCGCACTGTCACTTCGGACAGGTGGGTGCTGCAGATCGTCCGGAGGGGCTACTCCCTCCCCTTCAAGACGACTCCTCAAGCCATGCCACCGCAACACCACCGCGTATCGGGGGATCACTTGTGGCTTCTGCAGGAGGATTTTTCGGCCCTCTTGGCCAAGGGGGCCATAGAGCGCGTTCCTGGGCCAGAAGTAGGACGTGGTTGCTACTCCCACTACTTTCTGGTACCCAAGAAGGGCAAAGGGGGCCAAGCCCTATCTTGGACCTAAGGCACATCAACGGCTTCCTCCGGAAGGAGTTCAAAATGCTGACTCTGGCTCAGGTCTTAGCTGCCCTGGACCCAGGAGACTGGATGGTAGCGTTGGACTTGCAGGATGCTTATTTCCACATCCCCGTCCTTCCGGCCCACCGGCGTTACCTGCGGTTCACGGTAGGCCACGAGCACTTTCAGTTTACCGTGCTCCCCTTCGGCCTTACCAGCACCCCACGGGGGTTCACGAAGGTGATGGCGGTGGTCGCAGCTCATCTGCGCCGGTTAGGGGTCTCAGTCTTCCCCTACCTCGACGACTGGTTGTTAAAGGCGGGCTCGCCCCAGACAGTAGTCAACCACCTCCAGACTACGGCAGACCTCTTGCACCAGCTGGGGTTCTCCATCAATGTGCCAAAGTCACAACTGTGTCCCTCTCAGAAGCTCCTTTTCATCGGAGCGGTTCTCGACTCTGCGCAGTTTCGGGTTTACCCACCCGAACAGTGGATTCGGGATATACAGGCTCTGATTCCAATCTTCCAGCCTTTATCCCGAGTTTCGGTCAGGTAGACGCTGCGGCTTCTGGGGCTGATGGCTTCCTGCATCCTTCTGGTGCATCACGCCCGGTGGCGGATGCGGGCTCTGCAGTGGGACCTGAAGTTTCAGTGGGCCCAGTATCAGGGCAACCTGTCCGACCATGTCCTGATCTCGGAGGGCACTGCGAGATAGCTGCAGTGGTGGCTCACGGACTGCGATTGGGTTAGCGGCAGATCCCTCTCCCTTCCCTAACCGGAGCACGTAGTTGTGACGGACGCTTCCCTCCAGGGCTGGGAAGGCCACATGGGAGAGGCGAAGATCAGAGGCCATTGGTCTCCGGCGGAGTCCTGGCTCCATATCAACCTTTTGGAGCTGCGGGCGATTCGTCTAGCACTGAAGGCATTCCTCCCCTCTGTCCGAGGGAGTGTAGTGCAGGTGTTCACGGACAACACCACCGCCATGTGGTACTGCAACAAACAGGGCGGGGTGGGGTCGTGGACCCTCTGCCAGGAGGCTCTGCGCCTCTGGCAATGGCTGGAACATCAGGGCGTGACTCTGGTGGTTCAACACCTGGCCGGTTCTCTGAACGCCAGGGCGGACGAACTCAGCCGCCGGTGCATGATGGATCACGAATGGCGTCTGAACTCGGAAGTGGCGCAAGGTCTCTTTCTGCAGTGGGGAGAGCCTTGGTTAGATCTATTCGCCACCGAAGAGAACGCGCAATATCATCAGTTCTGCGCGTTGGAATTTCCAAGGCTGCACTCGCTCGGAGACGCTTTTCGTCGCGAGTGGAGTTGCGGTCTGTTGTACACCTTTCCGCCTATACCACCTCTGCCCAGAGTGCTGAAGAAGATCAGGCGCGACCGGGCACAAGTCATCCTTGTGACTCCGGACTGGGCACGAAGGTACTGGTATCCTGAGCTACTCAGTATGTCAGTCGATCCCCCGGTTCGTCTGCCTCTTCAGGAGGACCTTCTGTCTCAGAAGCAGGGGACGGTCCTCCACCCGAACCTGTCCAGTCTCCACCTCCATGCTTGGAGATTGAGCGGCGACAGTTGAGGCCATTTGACTTGCCTCCTGAAGTTTGCAACATCATTCTGGCAGCCAGGCGTCCCTCCACAAAGTCGGTATACGCCTGCAGGTAGAACAGATTTGTGGCATGGTGCACAGCAAAGGCTGTGGATCCCATTAATGCCCCTCTTTCTGAGGTTCTCCTCTTTCTTCTTTCTCTTGCCCAGCAGGGCTCTACTCTGGGCACTATCAAGGGCTACCTTTCTGCTCTTTCAGCTTTTCTGAGGCTGCCTGATCAACCTTCTTTGTTTAAGTCCCCTATCGTTAATCGATTCCGGAAAGGCATCACACATGCGTTCCCTCCTGTTCCCTTCTTGATGCCTCCGTGGGACTTGAACCTTGTTCTTACATTTCTGATGTGCGCTCCCTTTGAGCCACTTCACAACTGCCCTCTTCGCCTTCTCACTTTGAAGACTGCCTTCCTGGTAGCCATCACCTCTGCCAGGAGAGTGAGTGAGCTCCAGGCTCTATCCTGTAAACCTCCTTTCCTTTCAGTCCATCCGGACAAGGTTGTGTTGCGGACAAGGCCCTCCTTCTTGCCCAAGGTAGTCACGGCCTTCCACATTGGGCAATCTATCACCGTGCCCACCTTCTTTCCGCCTCTGCATCCCTCGAGAGAGGAAGAGAGGCTCCACCGCCTGGACCCAAAACGTGCGCTCTCGTTCTATCTGGACTGCACACGCCAGTTCCAGGTGGATGACTAACTCTTTGTTGGTTACGTGGGCGCTAAGAAGGGGAAAGCGGTGCACAAGCGGACCATCTCGCAGTGGATCATCTTGTGTATCCAGGCGTGTTACTCCTTGGCGAAGAAGGAACCCCCTGTTGGGCTGAGGGCTCATTCCACTTGAGCCACAGCGACTACGACTGCCTTGGGCCGAGGTGTGCCCTTGCAGGACATTTGCCAGGCGGCTACGTTGGCCTCGCTGCACACGTTTGCAAGACATTATTGCATGGACAGTCAGTCTGGAGGGATTGCTTCTTTGGCCGTTCCGTCCTCCAGGACTTTCTGGTGTAGTTATTGGTTCGCAGACCCACCACCACGGGGTTGGTATTGCTGGGGTATCTATTCTAAGGTAAGGAATCTATCACTAACGTGTCTCTTTCAGATGCACAAGTTACTACTTGTGTAACAATATATCTGTAAGAGACATTAGTTAGTGATAGATTCCTTACCGACCCACCCATCCTCCCCATTCTGCGAACCGATATCTAGGGTTAAGGTCATCCCCTTTTTAGGGCCCTAGTTTCATGGCACCAGTGTTGGTTTTTGGCATAGCTCTGCGTTTCTGTCGCGGAAAAGCAGTGTCTAAAAACTGACGTCCGCACACGGAGGCGACATGTAAGTACTCCGACGACGTCATTACGGCGCCCACGACGCCGACAACAGACGCGGAGCCGCAGACGACGCCTACCGATGCGCAAGGGTACTGCTACGGCAAGTTTCCGGATCCAGTCTGACGCCTGGGGATATTCTAAGGTAAGGAATCTATCACTAACTAATGTCTCTTACAGATATATTGTTACACAAGTAGTAACTTGTGCGTATTGTAGCAAGATAAGGAGTTTAACGGCAGAGGGGCCATGTTCTAATCACAGGAAGCTTTATTCATATATTGTAGAAATGCACCTGTCTACATCGGTGACTAAAAACAATATGAAGATTTTGTATATGTATCCTCTCATGTGCCAATATAGCAGAACTTAAGGGTTACGGGAACCAGTAACCCCATGCTCATTCCATCGAGCATCCAAACCCCCCATTACATGTGTCGCTTTCTAAAACGTGAAGAGAGGATGAATAAGCAAAAGTAAAACAATCCTATCTCACGTACCAAAACCCCACGCTAATCGGCACCTCCAGTTCTCTTCCAGGGGATCCTCATCAATAGTCATAAGCACTGAATATTCCCGCCCATGTGCGGGACCCCGGAAACAATATAAAAATATATATGTAAAAAACACATATATCTCGCTCCACATATATGTATGTACATATATTATTTTTCTCACACCAATGCAGTTCCATAACTGAGGCTAAAACAATGTAAACACATATACATGCACTGCAATTAGTTAGGAAGCAAAAGGAAAGAAAACACATTAGGTCAAATAACCTTTGTACTTTGTGTTTTAATGAGTAGACCACTCGAAAATCCTGAAAATTGCTTGTAAATAGACATTGTTAGCCCTCGGGCTGCATTGTAAAAACAATAGCATAGAAAATGAAACCCTTTTCAACAAAAACTGGCACCGTGCCTTTAAGGCAGCCATGACCCCAGGCTTCCCATCATGCCTCAGGGGTGACAGTTGGGTCAGTTGTTCTTTCCGGCTCCTTCAGTCAGGACCCTGGTGAAACGGCTCCCTTTATTTTTGGCTTTTTGTCAAAAATATTATTGTTACCAGCAATTTTTTGCTTTCACTCGACGTCTTTTAGACATAGGGTGTTACTGAAACCTTTTTTAGGCTTAAAAATGTGATTTTTCTGTCAGAGATGCCTTCTCTCTTTGACAAATGCCCTTCATGTGGAAGGAAGATGGCCAAGACTGACACTCATTCAGTGTGTATCCTGTGCCTACCAGAATCTCATTCCTCTAAAACCTGTGAACACTGCCAGGTTTTAACATCCAGGACTCTGAAAGAACGTGAGAGAATTCGGGTTTATGGGCTTTCTGAAAGAGGAAGATCTCCCAAGAAGCAGAAAAGTCGGAAGGCGCGGTCGACGTCGAAAGAAGCCCCGACTGGTTCACATTCGGCGTCTGGATCGGTGTTGGAGAAGCAGTCGACGGCGACAAAGAAGATGTCTTCAGCGTCTACATCTAAGGTACCTCCGCTACATACAGCGTCGAGGGATAGGTCACCGGCGAAGCAGAAGAGCTCGACGGCGAGCCACCTGTCGTCGAAGCAGCATCGTCATGCTGTGACGTCGAGGCATTCTCCGTCGACGCCTGGCCGTCGGCGTCGAGACATCCTCCGTCGACGACTAGTCATCGTCGGTCGACATCGAAGCAGCCCACGTCGACGCCCGATCAAGAGCGTTCGACGTCGAAGCGGCATTCGGACTCGAGGCACGCCCAGTCGCCGACAAAACACCGGCGATCGGCGTCGAAACAGCCTCCGTCTATGTCGAGCAGACAACCTTCAACGGCGAGATGCTCCACGCCGAGGACAGTCATCACCACCCGAGGTCGACGTTGGAGAAATCACGGTCGACGTCGAGAGAGCGTCTACCTGCTTGGAGCTCAGCGTCGATACAGCCACCGTCGAAGGATCAGCGAAGATCCAGGGAACGGAGCGTTTCGCAGCCAGAGAACATCTCTCCTGCAAGGTCACAGGAGAGGTCACCTTTGAAGCAGGTGGTTCAGGAGAAAGAGAGTGAATCATTGGGCCAGGCTCACGTCCTAGGACCGCAGTTGGGTTCTCCAGGCTCAGCATCGGCTGCGGAGGTGGAACAATCTCCAGTACAGGATCCTCCTGCCAAGAGAAGGAGGGTTGCAGAAGAGAGATCTCGGTCGAGGTCTTCCTCTAGATCTCTAGTGAGCCTCTCCTCATCTTCCTCATCATCTCGGAGTGGCAGATACTCGGATGGACAAAACAGCGATTCGGATAGGGAGAGGTCCAAATCCCCTGCAAGGTCGCAACAGGATCAAACGGATCAGCCTCCACGGTCAAGTTCACCAGTGAAGGATCCCATCCACAAATCTCCTACTATTCGTCTTTCCCCAAGGTGGAATAGACCTCTTCACCACTGGACCAAGGACAAGGAGACGGCAGATCGGCTAAGACGTTATCGAGACCAAGCTCTCCCCCGCAAGGAACGGTCTCGTTCTAGGCACTCAAGTAAGAGAAAATCTAGTCACAGAGAGCGATCTCGTTCTAGAACGCGCTCAAGTAGAAGACCTAGGTCCAGGAGGACCCGTAGTTCTTCAAGTTCTTCAAATTCTTCGAGGACCCGATCTCACAGGGAGTACTCTCCGACCCTATCAAGCAGTCCACGCTCGAGGATATCTCCAACTGAAGATATTTTCTCGTTCCAAGACAACTTAGGCAGGGGAGCCCTGAAGCTGGGAGTGCCTATGACAGCTCCGCAGATCAAGACGACGGTCATATTTGAAACCCTACAACACAGAACAGCACCCAAACCTTTGTTGCCGTTGGTCCCGGGTATAATGGAACCAGTGAATGAAGTCTTCCTCACTCCGGCAACGGTGAAGTCCGTTCCAGCGAGGATTCTCAAGAAGTATCGTCCTCCGGATGAGGATCCTCTGTTCCTCAAATCTGATCCCCCGCCAGATTCAGTAATCATTGCGGCGGCTAGAAAATCCAATGCGGTAGCTTCCTCATCCACGGTACCGCCGGATAAGGACAGCAAGGTGCAAGACTCATGGGGGAGAAGAGTTTGTAACACCTCAGCTTCTTTCCTCAAAGTCTCCAATGCGGAAGCGCTGCTCGGCAGGTATGATAGAGCTCTGTGGGACTCACTTAAGAGGTTTTCTGCAAAACTTCCTCAGGAAGATAGAAAGGACTTTGAGGAGGTTCTGATGGAGGGCGGTCAAGTCTCCAATCAGATTATAGGAGCGGCGGCAGATGGGGCAACGCTGGCTGCGCATGGCTATGTGCATGGGATCACAGCGAGGAGATCCTCATGGTTACGCCTCACAGCATTGAAACCAGAGGCTCAAGCCAGAATCCTAAATCTTCCTTTTTCAGCCACGTCTCTTTGGAGCGAGTGCTGAAGAGGAGATGCAACGGATGAAGACCGAGTTAGACACCCTCAAAGCCGTGGGGCTTGAAAAGAAAAAGGAATTCCGGAAGAAGTTCCGTTCGAACAACAAGGGCTCTTCGAAGCAGAGGGTTCAAACCCCTCACTGGCAGAAAGGCCAGAACCAGCAAGGCCAACAAAAGTCGTAATACAAAGGCAAGCGCAATTCCAAAGGAAATGGAAATCAGCGCCAAGGCAACAACTTCAATAAAACTCAGCAGAAGCAATGAGCCTTCACTTCGCCCAGCGCCGTTGTCCACTCCAGTGGGGGGAAGCATTGCGCATCACAGGACAGAGTAGCAGGTCATTACAAAAGATCAATGGGTGTTGTCTACGCTGCAGAATGGGTACTGTCTTCGTTTCCATCGTCTACCTCCACCCGTTCCTCCGATGTCAACGTCAAGCCACCAGCTACAAAGGTTAAAGAAAGAAGTAGCGACACTCCGCAAAAAAGAAGCCATCGAGAGAGTTCCGGTGGCCCAAAGGGGGAAAGGAGTGTACTCGAGGTATTTTCTGGTCAGAAAAAAGGGCCAAAAGGAGGAATACAGGCCCATTCTGGACTTGAGAACACTCAATCTGCATGTACGAAAAGGAAAGTTTCGCATGTTGGCGCTTCACCAAATATATCCACATCTCAGGAAGGGGGATTGGATGTGTTCGATGGACCTTCAAGATGCGTATTTTCATATCCCAGTACGGCCCGATCACAGGAGATTCCTTCGATTCTGGGTGGGGACCTCCCACTACCGTTCAAAGTCCTTCTGTTTGGGTTGAAGTCGGCTCCCAGGGTGTTCACGAAGTGTGTCGCAGTGGTGGCGGCAGCTCTACGCCGCAGGGGAGTCTTTGTATACCCATACTTAGACGATTGGCTGTTGAAAGGTCCAACTCCAGGCAATGTAAGGAATCAATTCCAGACATGCATAGAACTTTGTCAGCGTCTAGGCCTGCATGTCAACTACAGCAAGTCTGTCTCTCAACCCACTCAGAAGATCCACTTCCTAGGAGCTCTGCTAGACTCCGAAGTAGGAAAAGTGCTTACTTCGGAGGAGAGACAGTTTACGATAGCGCTCAAGTGCCAGCAAATTCTTCGCCACAGGTCTCAAAGTGCAGAAGATAGCCTCACTCTTAGGGTCGATGGCTTCCTGCATCTTCCTAGTACCGAATGCCAGACTTCGGATGCGTCCTCTTCAGCAGGATCTGGAGGACAAATGGGACCAGCATTCAGATCGATGGGACGATCAGATCACTTTCTCAGAGGTAGCTCAATCTTCCCTCCAGTGGTGGACAAAGAGACAGAACATGCAGGTGGGAGTTCTCTTCCATCAACCTCCTCCTACTCAAACGATCATCACAGACGCATCGTTGCAAGGCTGGGGGGCGCACATGGGTCCTCTACAAGTGCAGGGTCTGTGGTCTTCCAAAGAAAGCACTTATCACATCAACTTGCTGGAATTGAGAGCGGTCCACCTGGCTCTCAAAGCGTTCCTTCCCTCGCTTCAGAAGGAAATGGTTCTAGTACAGACGGACAACACCACCACGATGTACTATTTGAACAAGCAGGGAGGAACCCGCTCAAGGACGCTGTCTCTGGAAGCTCAGCGCATCTGGCATTGGCTTCTGGCTCGCAAGTTGTCTGTTCAAGCAGTCCACCTCCCGGGAGAGCAGAACGTGAGGGCGGACGCACTAAGTCGGCACTTCGAAGACAAAGAAGACTGGGTTCTCAACGACAAAGTGCTAGAAGACATTTTCCAGTCATGGGGTCGTCCTTCCATAGATCTCTTCGCGGACGACGTAAACAGCAAATGCCTAAGCTTCGCCTCCAGGTTCTATTGACCAGGAACAAGAGGGAATGCTCTTTTAATCGACTGGTCAGGGCAATTCGTGTACGCCTTTCCACCCCTTCCGCTGATCCTGAAGGTGGTGAGCAAGCTGAACCACTCGTGCACAACAATGATTCTGATTGCCCCCCGACTGGCCGAGGCAATGGTGGTACACGGACCTACTTCACCTGTCAGTGTCTCCTCACAAAAGGCTTCCATGCAGGCCGGACCTGTTATCGATGATGAACGGGAGGATTCACCATCCCAACCTTCCGTCACTGAACTTGGCAGCATGGCTCCTGAGGTCATTCAGTACGGCCATCTAGGACTGCCACAGGACTGCATGTCCATTCTGAGAGAAGCACGACGTCCTTCCACAAGACATTCTTATGCATGCAAGTGGAAGAGGTTCTATATGTGGTGCATGCAGAATGGTCACAATCCGGTGAAGTCAGGAAGAAGCAGTTCTTCCATACTTGTTGTACCTGACTAAAGCAGGTTTGAAGTTTAACTCCATTAAGGTGCATTTAGCCGCTATAACAGCTTATAGGCGATCACCTTCACAGACTTCTTTTTTCCAGCTTCCAGAAGTAAAAGATTTCCTGCAAGGTCTGAAAAAGGTGTACCCTCCTGTACGGCCTCCTTCTCCGCCCTGGGAGCTGAACCTAGTACTATCAAAATTGATGGGCCCACCTTATGAGCCCATACATAAAGCTACTTTACAGCATATTTCCTGGAAAGCGGCTTTTTTGGTAGCGATTACGTCAGCCCGTAGGGTGAGCGAAATTCAGGCCCTCTGTACTAAAGAACCGTATACAGTGTTTCATTTAAACAGAGTGGTGCTCAGAACGCACCCTTCTTTCCTGCCGAAAGTGGTATCAGATTTTCATGTCAATCAGTCTATCTCTTTACCCACTTTCTTTCCTAATCCCTCTACTCCAGCTGAGAGGGCGTTACACTCTTTGGACCTGAAAATGGTTTTAAAGTTCTATCTGGACAGGTCCAAGTCTATTCGACATTCTGATCAATTGTTTGTTAACTACGGATCGATCAGAACTGGTCATGCAGCGTCGAAACGTTCCATTTCCAGGTGGATCGTTTCGTGTATCAAGCTTGCTTACCAATTGGCGCAGAAACCTCTGGGGGGTACTCCTAAAGCGCATTCCACTAGAGGTAGAGCGGCCCCGGCGGCTTACCTGCATGATGTGCCCATGTCTGAGATTTGTAAAGCGGCGACCTGGAGGTCTGTCCATACATTTACCAGACATTACTGTCTAGATTCTGACACGAGAGCAGATACCTAGGTGGGCCAGGCCTCCCTGAGGAATCTGTTTAACAGCTGAGTATTTGGCTGTTATGATTTGGTTGGGTCATGTTCTTCTCATTTACCTGCAGGTGGTTGATGGGCTTGCTATTCTATTCAGTGCTTATGACTATTGATGAGGATCCCCTGGAAGAGAAGGATAAGTTACTTACCTGTAATCCTAGTTCTCTTCCAGGGGTATCCTCATCAAAGTCATAAGCAACCCACCCGCCTCCCCAGGTAAATGAGATTTGGTACTATTTCAATCTTGTGGTTGAGCCCTGTCTTCAGGGTTATGCAAAGAACTGACCTAACTGTCACCCCTGAGGCATGATGGGAAGCCTGGGGTCATGGCTGCCTTAAAGGCACGGTGCCAGTTTTTGTTGAAAATGGTTTCATTTTCTATGCTATTGTTTTTACAATGGAGCCTGAGGGCTAACAATGTCAATTTACAAGCAATTTTCAGGATTTATGAGTGGTCTACTCATTAAAACACAAAGTTCAAAGGTTATTTGACCTAATGTCTTTTCTTTCCTTTTGCTTCCTAACTAATTGCAGTGCATGTATATGTGTTTACATTGTTTTAGCCTCAGTTATGGAACTGCATTGGTGTGAGAAAAATAATATATGTACATAGATATATGTGGAGCGAGATATGTGTTTTTTACATATATATTTTTATATTGTTTCCGGGGTCCCGCACATGGGCGGGAATATTCAGTGCTTATGACTTTGATGGGGATACCCCTGGAAGAGAACTAGGATTACAGGTAAGTAACTTATCCATATTGATAATTCACACTCAACACTTGGGGTCACAAGACATAATGTCAAAAGTCATGAAATCCGTAATGGAATCCCAACGGCAATGGCCTACAGATTACATGAAACATTAAGACTTCAGAGCCAAACCATATACCAAAAAACATTCTGTACCAGCGTGAACAAAGTTGAACTTCAAAAAAAGGCCAAAAGTAAATCGGGTTGATACTATATGTAACCAGACATGGCAACCATCCCGATTCAGGTGGGAGACTACCGATCTGAAGGCTAGTCTCCCACCTCATCTAGAAACCCGATGCCCCCCCCCCCTGCATAGTCCCGGTAGTTTTTACTATAGCAGAGCCCGCCCCAAAAGCTATTGGTTTAAATGTGAGCTTGGGTGAGCCTAGGGTTGAGAACTCCGGAAACAAATCATTTTCCTGCCTCCTATGCCCTGTGTAATTAGTATCTCTAGCGGGCTTCACCACAGCAGGCATTTCTTTGAGAGAGACAGGCTTGAAGTACTGCACTGCCGGTAACCAGCTCCTGCAGGCCAGTGCACAATATTGCCAAGCTCCCAGTCACTGCTATAGCCTGCACCTGATACAGGTTAAGAAGTCAAGGTAAGAAAAAATAACATTCAGTAAAACCGAGAAAGATGTGTTCCAACTCTGTTTTTGTTTGAACACTTTGTAAACTGCCAACAATAAAATGTTGATGCCAGTCTTGATTCACGCACGCTTTAATCTCCCTCTCCAAGAATTACCTCAGACATCAAAGCTTAACGCTTTGTCCTTAATTCTTGAAGGGGGAGACAGAAGCATGTGATGGGAATCAACATTTTTATTTTTGCCAGTTTTACATATTATTGCACCTAAAAACAGAGTCTAAAACTCTATTTTGTTGGCCAAAACGAAATGCTGATTTTCCCCATACTCATGTTGTGGTGTTAGGGCCAGAGATGCAGAAACCAGTTTCAAGTCCTGGAGTTGGCTTATCATCCTGTGATTGTGGGCAAATAACGTAATCTCCCTATAAACAATGAGTGGTCATATTGTGTAATGTAATTGGTGCTCATGTAAAGCACTCCAGTACCTTCAGGTCGGTTCTGCTATGTGAAAAAGGAACAACAAGGTAAAAACAAAGCATTAATGTAAGTAAAGACTGTTTAGTGCCTGATGTGTAAAATGGCTTGTCTGTTTAAATTGTGATCTTGGACAAATACTTTATTTCACCCAAACTTTTTGTGAGAGGCTGGCCCGTTATATGATGTCCACTTATGTAAGTGGGCACCTTGCACCAGTGCAGACAACCCCATACAATGGTTTTAGAGGTCTTAGACCACATTAGAAAGCTCTTAAAGTGGTAGGTGTGGAGAGCAGCTTTAAGGCTTAGTCCAGAGGAGAGTAACACAGCTTGTTTTACCAGTATGCAATCTTATAGGTATAGATTGGATGAAAAGAACTGCACAAGGTACTTATAAAAATATGTATTTATTATACAGTACTCTCTAATACACACACATATCTCCTACCCTGAGATAAATACAATGCACACAATACATAGCGGAAGAAATTATGTAAGTTGCACAGAATACACAGTGGGCCCCAGGGCGGGACCAAAATATATATGAAGAAAGTGGTATAAGAATCACGACTTGAGTTGACACACAGTCAAGAGGACATAGAATTGCTGGGGACCCAAGAAACCACACAAGGTACGTAGATCGGGATCCCATGGAGAGTGTGTGCAGTGTGCGAACACAACCTCAGTCTCCCTATAATTCAGTGTGTTTAGAAGTGCACAGTGCAAACAGTGCTATAATGTGCTCTCTCCACCTCCTCTTCATCACCAGCTCATCTTCCAGGTATACAGATTAGTACTTTAGTGCTACAGACTGTTACAGGTATTGACTCAGATTACAACGAGAACACAACTAGTGTACTGTGGGCAAAAGCATCTCTTTGTAATTTGATGCCTTCTTCATTACCCCCTTGCATTTGTCATGGTCTTTTCTTCTAGATGTATTGGCTTATATAGTTTCTCCCATTATGTTGACTTGTCATGCATTGATTAAATTAATACATTTGACTGTCTTCCTGGAAGTGAGCATGCTACATTCTACTTACAGGTGTATGTATGACCTATTTCTATAAAACCGAAGTTATTTCTTGAAGACGGTAAAAAAAATCTCTTCCAGTGAGTAGCAGCCGCTCCATTAGGGCGTAGGAGCGCCGCCCCACTTGCAGTGCAAGAAGCAGAAAATAAAATGATATTTTAAACACCACTGTGTTTACTGCTTCTCGCGCTGCGAGAAAGCAGAAGGCAGTGGTATCCCTGGTTGGGGGCGGGTGGGAGGATATGCCTGGCTGGGGGCGGCGAGTCGGTGAGGAGTGGCTTGCACCACTCTGAACCCCGTGACTGCAGTCATGCGCACTCTACAATTTCTCTGTGTTCCGTGGCCTGTGAAACTTGTTCAATGAGCTGCTACAGTGTACACAGTGCCGGGCTAGCTAGACACTCTAGTTACGCATTGCAACTCATCCATGCAAATGGGCTATTTGCCAGACATTTTGTTTGTACCACGTGTTGCGCCCCACAAAATTTTGTGGTAGCGTAGTTGGCTGTTCCCTGCACTGTGCCTCCGGACGTGCCTCCCTCCAGCCCATCTAACTTTGCCACATGTTGGTGTGGTGTCAGAGCAAAATGGGTGATTTATTTCCACACGCAAATCCGACACGGAATGGGCAGAGTATGCCACCTCAGACGGCAAAGCCTGGTTTCAGGAAAACATTCATGACCTCTTGTCTGGTTTTATGTTTGTCTCCAGTATGCTGTTCCCACCGAGGGTACAATACCACCACATTGAGACAAAACACAAGCTGGTTTCCGAATGTATGTATGTATGTATGTATAGGCGTTCTTATATAGCGCTATAACTGTCACCCGACGGGCATCCTGGCGCTTAGACTATTATGACACAGAACAAGATTTTACCAGCTTCCAATCTATTTACATTGTTCTGGGGTACAGGTGGGTCTTTAACGCTTTTTTAAAGGTGGAGAAATCTTCCAGGCCCCTTAGAACTAACGGTAGAGAATTCCACAGCCTCGCTGCGGTAATCCTGAAGGATCGTCCACCCATCCGGGTCCTCTGGAACTTGGGTACTACTACCAAGTGAGCTGAGGCTGACCGGAGTTATCTTGAAGGAATGTACCATGAAAAGAGATCCTGCAAAGGGGCCGGACCTTGACTGTGTAAAGCTCTAAAAACCAGACATAGAGCCTTAAAGTTCACTCGTTGAGAGATTGGGAGACAGTGGAGGTCCCTGAGTGCCTTAACAGAAGAGTCCGAGCGACGTCGCGAAAGTGCCAGTTTGGCAGCAAATTTCTGTATTCGTTGGAGTTTTCCTAGCACAGTAGTTGGGGCCCCCAGCAGCAATGCGTTGCAATAGTTGAGACGACTTAAAATCATGCTCCGCACTACCTCTGGTCTAGCCTGTGCCGGAAGCAAGGGTAGGATCTTTCTCAAGGATCCAAGTAGAGACATACACGTAGCCACCGTTTTATTTACTTATGTGTCCAGCTGTAGGTCGGAACTAAACATTACCCCCAGATTCCGAACCGAATCAGCAGGCAAACTAGTGCCTTGGAAGTCGGGAGGCCAAAACCCCTTTGGTAGGGGTCTGGGGATCCGGTCCATGGAGCAATGTAGTACCTCGGTTTTCGAGCTGTTGAATTGGAGGGAGTTATTCCCCAACCATTCTGCCGTAGTACACATGCATCGATGGAAAACCTCCTGTGACACCCCGCCCTTACCTTCAAACGAGAAGATAAGTTGGGTGTCATCGGCATAGTTGGTGACTGTTATGCCAAACGACTTGATCAGCGTGATCAGGGGGCGGAGGTACAGATTGAAAAGGATAGGGCTGATGGCTGAGCCCTGGGGTACTCCCTGTCCAACCCTCTTGATGTTCGATTGAAAGGGTGGCAGTGCAACTACCTGGTGCCTTTGATCGAGATATGACACCAGCCATTCAAGGGCCAAGCCCGACACCCCAGCCTCTGTCAATCTCCTGATCAGAATTGCATGGTTGACCGTGTCGAATGCGGCCGACATGTCAAGCAGCACTAGAAAGGCTGCTTGACCCTGGTCGGCCCGCGTCCGAAGGTCATCCAGAACAGTCACCAGTGCCGACTCTGTCCCATGTGCCGGTCGAAACCCAAACTGAGCCACATCCAAACCATCATTTATCTCAAAGTTGAAGAGATGTTTTATGGCCAATTTCTCTAAGATTTTGATAGGGAATGGCAAGAGGGAGATGGGCCTAAAGTTGGCTTGGCATGTGGGGTCCAGATTCTCCTTTTTAAGCAGTGGAGAGACCACCACCAATTTCCAGCAGTCTGGCACCCTTGCTGAGCCAGAAACCGGTCCCCGGGAGCTTGTTTCCTTCCCAGTGTAAGAATTGGCTTTTGTAGTTTGGTTTGCCCTGTTCCCATCATGCACTGGGACAGGAACAGACTAATTTGCATACAGCCAGGTTCTGAAACTGGGATGGTGCAGTGAGCTAAAAAACGGTGTTGGATCTAGCCCTGATCTCTTGACTGGGTGAGAGCTTTCTGCTTAATTCAGAGACTCTGTCCCTCACCACCCCTTGTTGTAAATATTTTTGTCCACCCTAAGCGTGGAAGGGTATTCTCAGATGTGAGACCCTTGCTCATTGCACCATCAGGATTCAAGCAAACCGGGCCGAAGACGGCTGTAATGCCAGAAACCGGTCCCCGGGAGCTTGTTTCCTTCCCAGTGTAAGAATTGGCTTTTGTAGTTTGGTTTGCCCTGTTCCCATCATGCACTGGGACAGGAACAGACTAATTTGCATACAGCCAGGTTCTGAAACTGGGATGGTGCAGTGAGCTAAAAAACGCTGTTGGATCTAGCCCTGATCTCTTGACTGGGTGAGAGCTTTCTGCTTAATTCAGAGACTCTGTCCCTCACCACCCCTTGTTGTAAATATTGAGGTGAGAGACTGGCAGCAGATGGAAAATAGTGGGGGAAACAGCTCTTCACAACAGAGTTTCCAGAATCTGGGTGGTAAAGGATCAGAGGGTGAGCCAGAAGACACCCCATCAGCCAAAGAGCAAAAGTCCTCAAAAGATGGTAGAGGGAAGTTGCTCAGCTCACCTGATTTAGTACACTCCTTCCCATTCTCTGGCGAGATGGAGTCGTATGCAGTACCGCCAGTTGAGGGGGAGAGATTGTTTAAGATGTTGGTAATCTTGTCCTCAAAGGCTTGTGCTAGCGAGTCGCAGAGAGCTTGTGAGGCCGGGATGGCATTTTTGGTGCAGCCAGGATGGGCCAAGTCCTTTACGATCCTAAATAAGGCCTGAGATTTGTTTACGTCTGCCAGCAAAGATTCTTCTAAAAATCTGGCTTTGGCCAGCTTGATCTGGGGTTTATAGGATGCCAGCGCTTGTCTAAAGAGGACTCTGTGTGATTCCAGGTACTGTTTCCTCCAGGTCCGCTCAGCCTGTTTGGCATTGGAGCTTAAGCTGCCGAAGTTCTTCCGAGTACCATGGCATGGCGAGATTAGTCCTATCTTTGATTTTCCGCAGCGGGCCAAGGAATCCAGAGAAGTAGAGATTTGCTGACAGAAAGTCTCATAGCTCTCATTCACATTCACTCCCAATACAAAGCCCTCAGGCAGCAGAGAAGGCAGAATGGTTTGTTTGAGGAGTCTGGACCATTGTCTCCCCATTCTAGTGCTCGCCGCACTCCCTTTCTTTAAGAAGGCGCTAGTGCACGAGAGGGAGAACTGGACAAGGGCGTGGTCCGTCCAACACTGAGGCAGGACGTCAAGTATTGAAGTACGACCAGCATCAGCAAAGAGTAGATCAAGAATTTGGCCCTTTGAGTGGTTTTGGAGAGTACTAGTTGTTCTAGCTCAATGTTATGACAAGCTTGTACCAGTTCTTCGTAGGTCGTCTTGGTCGATCCTTCTGACCACAGATTAAAGTCCCCCAACACCATCAACTTTGTGTGGGAATGGGAGAGATCATATACCAAATCTATGAGCTCAGGAACGGCCGATAGCGGGCTAGCCGGGGGTCTATAACATAGTAGACCCATAAGTAGCACACCTCCAAGGTCCTTGATGGAAAAGCCCAGTGTTTCGCACCCAGCAATAGCCTTGACGTTAAGCTGTGTGAGGTGTAGAGTCTGTCTGAAGATTATACCAATTCCACCTCCTCTGCCTCCCACCCTAGGATTATGCATTATTTTGAAGCCCGGGGGACAAGCTGTCCCCAGTTCCACCGAACTAGTCGGTGTTGTCAACGTCTCTGTCATGAAGAGTACGTCAAGATGGTAAGACTCGATAAGTAACGCGATCTCATCAGTGTTTGAGTGAGCGCACATTCAACAGCCCACAGGACAAGGTAGCTGGGTGCTTACTGGAGGAGTTGTACTTTTGGTTACTAACTGAACCAGGGTTGATACATAAAAGTTCATCGCGGGAATAAGAATAGAGGGGAACATCTAGGTTCCGAGAGGTAGTATTTTCGGCGCCCGGCGCGTCCCGTGCGCGAACGGGCGCAAATGGGCTTACCTCTGGCACACCTCCGGCGCTCCCGCTGCGCGCCTACGCTGCGCGCTTTTGGGGCTGCCATCATTTATAGCCGTAGACGCAAGAGTTCTGTAGTGCGATCACTAGACCCCCCAACCAAGATGGCACCAGCAATCACTTACAAAGTGAAACCCCTTCTAGAACGGATGCCACAAATACAATTTAAAGGGTTTGTGTGTGCGTGACTAGGTTGGGTGTATTTATTCCTTTTATATATGGTAGTTTAGGTCTATGTCTTATTTAGGGTGATGGCTTTTCTTCCATTTCAAGCTGAATTTGATTTATTTAAATTTGTATTTACTTTACTAATGTTTGCCTTTCTGCTGTTAGTGTTATATCCTGTCTACATTGGTTTTCAGAGTGTTTCTCTTGCAGTGCATGTGAGTGACTTACTCCAAGGCTTGGCTGGAGTGAATTTGAGCCTGTCTGGGCAGTGGTACTGCTTGAATAGATGTAGGTGTAACTTATGAGCACTGAGTCTGCCTTACACTTTTGTAACAGTGGTTATACATATTCATGGCCCTCCTGTTCCCCCTTACTTTTTGTACTTTTTCCTACTTTTCTCCCACTTTGTAGTAGGTATTGTTCATTTTTCTGACACTCCCCCGCCCTGGCTACTCTCACACATACTGCAAAGTAGTAGGTCTACATGTGCCTGGGTTCTACTTGTAGTGGTAGGAGCCCTCCGAGAAATACAGCAGATTGAGGTGAAAATCTACAGGGTGGAATTTGGCAAATAGCACTTCGTTATTTGAGATGTAGTACTACAATAGTAGTATTCTGAAACTCGCAAATTGCCTTGTAAATTGAGCCTATTGTTTATAGTTTCAACAGTCGTAGTCTCTATGGCCCAAACGTACATTTTATCTTTGACTGTGAGAGGCAATTGGAACAATTAAAGGACAGTCGCACAAAGCAAATGTGCGCCTTCATCTAAAGCAGTTCTGAATCACCTTCGGGTCGGGTTCCCACTCAAAACACTAACACTCTTTGAAGTGCAGAGTGACTCTGCACTTCAAAGAGTGTTAGTGTTTATAGAGAGAACACAGACTGGTGCAGAAAATGTTTCTCACTCTGAAACTACATGCCCACCCACATGTGATGCACCTCTGAAAATCATACACCCTGAGTGGCAGCTCTGGGTCTAGCTTCAAAAACATAACAATTTAAATGTTTGACGCTAGACCCTGCTGGCACACAGCGTGTATATTGCTCAGAGGTGTGTGGCACTGGCAGAGCCTAGCTTCAGAAACATTTCTGTCTACATGTTGTTATAGGTCATCCCTTTATTAATGTAATAACTGCATTTTCACAATTGCTTTATTAACCTTCTTGCTTCTCAAATTTGCTTGAAAATGCACCATTTACCCAATCTTTTTTCAAAAATTTCTTGGGGGAGAACCCCCACGAACCCCCCCTTAAAATGTTCGGGCTCGCGCCCGAACCATAGTGCACTCCAACAAAGTTTATGCCCCACCACTATCAAATGAAACCAGCCACCGATGCCTGCGATACATTTTGTGTTAAATCAGACAAGTTTCCTGTTACGTGTCATTCAGGTCTTTCCAGCCACGCATATTTCTCCCTCTTCTCAAAGTTGAAATGTTGCCATGTATGTATGTAAAGTCAGATGACCAATTCTCAACTTACATGCCGCACGTCATGGAGAAGTCGGATGGGAGAGACGAGCCCGGTTAGGGGACTCCTAACTTTTTTCGACCAGAAGTAGTGGCAAGTAATGATGGGAATTGTAGTTCCCGCTCATAAATCTGCTTGGGGCTCTCAAAACGAATTTTTTTATAGCAAAGGGAGAATCGGTGTATCTTAAATGTTGGCATAGGGAGTAATAAATCCAACCAGGAAACACAAAGAACTAAAGAGAATACAATGGAATTTGTTTTAAATGGAGATCGCATTTAAACAACTCCCATCAACGATCATGGAATAAATAACTGTACTCCGGACCAGATGTTGATATTCTAAACAGTGTATTTGTATATATGAAAAGGCATGATAAGTTATGTAATAGTTATCCTATAGGTCCACTCAATGAATTCGGTGCAGTGCAGTTTTATAAGAAACACCAGGGAATGTTATCATTGAGAACCCGTACATGGCTACTCTACCTGAAAACCCATTGTTGTTCTATGCAGAAGTGGACTTTATCTAGAGGGCCCATCTCTCTAAAGTAGTAGGGTTTATCTAAAACCACCTACTTGATGTCTTCCTCAGTGTGTCCCATAGCAAAAACATTTTATCGTCCAAATACAGTGTTTCACACTTTTCCTAGCTTGTTTACACCGTCTTTACCCTGCTTAAAAGATAGATCTTCACAGTTTCTTTGAGGGAACTTGTTGGGTGTCAAAGTGGGTCCCACCCAGCATCCGGTTGGAGGCATGATTTCTGTTGCTGAAGTGAGACCAAGAACGAGGCTATTCTATTTTTTCCCCTTAGAGGCAGTGTGCATTTTTGTTTGCTCTTCCAATATTTCTGTTCACCAAAATAATTCACAGGAATTTCTGTCTATACAAAAAGTGCTGGCGTAGTGGCAGAAAAGGTAACTAATAAGCACTTAGAAAAAAATAAATCCCTAGCAAAAAGGTTGAAATTGAAGACCCTGTTGTGTCTAATACAACAGCACAAATTCAAGTTTTCACTTTTAATAGACCATTCTAAAAATACTAGTTTATTTTATTTTTTACATTTGTAGAGCGCACTGTTACCGTACGGCGTCCTGGCGCTGTGCTTTTACTTGTATTTACTAGTTTTGTATGCTGTGGGGGGGAAAAAAATCGATAAAAAATGCATTCAGCAGGTTAGATGGAGTGGTAAATCATAATAACCTCGAGTAGATGGTTGGATACTATGTGCGGAGATCGTTCTGACTGAGCCCTCAAATAGATGCCCTGAAGCTGCAGAATTTGGACCATAAATGAAGGTTCTAGCTGTATGCACATTTAAAAAGCATTCAATCCGTTCTTGCTCAGTAAGCCCAACCAACTACTGTGGTGCCAGTTCATACCATTCCATCAGATGATTTGAAATGCAAAATTTTCAGCCCACTGGTTTACTGACATTCCTCCTCAAATTGAGCCATTCACCACTTTTTTGCCGGTGAAAGAGTATGACTGGCTGTTTGTTTTATTGGTTATTGAAGTAACCTCTGGTGGCCATGTTTCAGATCCTGTAGTAGGAGTTTTCTTCGACTACCACCTTCCAATGTTGTTACTTAGTTATGCTCATTCAATCTTTCTCTGTGGCCTAAATATACTTTTGACTGTTTTGCATCCTAAATTGTCGTTGGTGTTTCACCATTATAGAAGTTTACTACTCTTCTAAATAATCTAATCTAGCAATCCTGGTTTCCTAGGCACATTAACCTTTCCTCAGTGTTTTCACATGGTGACCCCTGTCCCAGTTGCCTCACCCACTCAACAGCACCGTGATGAGGCATCCTGTTTGTAATCTTAATCTAATCAACTTTTTTTAGGAAAAAAACACTGTTACGTCATAGTTTTTTTCCCCTACTAAACACATTATAAAGCTGTTTCATTTAAGCTCTTGCTAAGCGGGCAACAATGGAGCATGGAAAGTGGTCAGTTGACAGTCGACTCTTAGAAAAGTCACAAAGTGCCTGAGCTGGGATGCCCTGGGTACAGCTTAGATTTACTGACCTACCAATTGAGTTTCTTAGGTAAGCCTGAGACTGCTGCATTAGAAGGGAAATTTAATCATTCCTGTTCTTATATTTGTTGAGTTTGAGTATATATTTCTGCATTATGTGAGCAATAAAGATATTACTTATGCATGGCAGCATCCGGCTCGAGGTGCAATGAAAGCAGTTTTGAAGATCTGATACAAATTAGTATGTACATCAATATGCATGTGCAGAAAAAGTCCCTCTATGTATTTTCAACAGTCACCCCTTAAATATGTTGGGAAAAAATATTTTCTTTGTATTAAACTTTGTTTTGTTTGAAGTCTACAAGTGTACAGAAGTCATTGACAATATTCTGCTACAAATCCCCTCCAAATCCCTATTCTTGACTTTAACATCTCTGTGGTAGTGAGCAGAAACTCAACTGAACATTCTTTGTCTTTTTCAGGTTTAGAATTGATGGCTTTGCAGAGTAAGCCTCAGGATGCTTCCTGCCTTCCTGCACTGAAGCTCTCAGATATTGAGCCCACAATTCCTTACACAGAGCTGGAAACAGAGTTTGTAGGTTAGTACATGCTCTCTATATGCAAATAGTATCAGAATATTGGCTTTGCCTGTCGTTTGTTGGCTAATTGACAGGTTTACGCTCTGTAACGTTCATGATTATTGTATGGTAAAAACTAAAAAGCAAATCTGCAACTTCAGATCTTTATTATAGTGATAAATGTTAGATTTTTTCCTACTGCATGCAGGTATCCTGGAACACTTTTTTCAAATAAAGTGAATCTTTGAAAATGTTGATGATCTCACATTTTTATATAATGATACAGATATAAAAATCTATGTGCAGTTACGTTTTCTAATTTGTTTTGGATGTTTTATTTTCCAATTAAGAAAAAGCAGTTAAACTGACTTTGCTACATAAACCTTACTTCTCTTCCATGGGATACTCATCAATAGTCATAAGCAGTGAATAATCCCCGCCCACTTGCGGGATCCCGGAGCATATATAAAAAAAGAAGAATAAATAAGTGTATGTTTAGACAAACGAGTACAGAGTACTTCCAAAACATACATAAATACATGTATACATACATAAATATGCAACCTAATATACTTCCAATAGGTTAAGATGCCAAAATCACATGGATTCTTTAGAAAAAGAAAATAATCTCTAATATAAACACTGCAACAGAGTACATATACTGTAATAGTGTTCCAAAACAGCCATTTATTTTCAGAAAAAAGGCAAGTAATAGCAGGCAATTAGCTTATAGGCTGCATGATAGAAAAAACGTCACAGTAACAAAAACACTAGCACCCTGCCTTTAAGGATTCCAAGTACCTGGACACCGTGCCTTTAGGACCTTCAGGAGCCCCCTGCTCCCATCATGCACCACAGTTGACATTTAAGCCAGTTCATTTTGCTGCCTCCTTCTGTGAGGATCCTGGAGCTTGAGCTAGTCTCTTTTTGACTTTTCTCTAGTCAGAAATTGATTTTTTTTCTACTTACATTCGACATGTTTTACTGGTGGTAGCTGCTTACAGGGTTTTTTTGACTAATTAACAACTTTTGTTTGTCAGATATGCCAACTTTATTTCATAAATGTCCTTCCTTTGGGAAGAAGATGGCAAAATCGGACCCACACTCGGTGTGCATCGTAGGTTTCCCAGAATCACACAACCCTGAGAAATGTTACTATTGCCAACAATTCTCCAAGAGGACTCACCGCGACAGGGAGAAAATTAAACTTCATGCCTTGCTGGAGAGAGGATAGTCATTCCAAAAGTGGCCTTGGGAGCACTCCTGCCCACAAAGAGCCCTCCTGTCATTAAGAACGCAGAAAACTGCGACGATCTGCCACACCAGCATCAAAACAGAAGCAGATCCCTGAATGTTTGCCATTGGCGTCAAGATAAACGTTGAGAAAGCAGGCAAGGCATTTGTCGCAGTTGAGAGACAGATTGCTGTCGAGACGTCAAGAGCCTCTGTCGCCGAGAAGTAAGTCGACGTTGAGGCAAGTTACTTCGGGCTCGAAGTATGCTGAGCACTAACGACCTCCGTCATCGGCGAAGCACCCGTCGATGTTGACACACTTGTCAACTTCTAGATCTCTGCCTCCCTCACAAAGGTCGGCATTGAGAGGTTCGGCGCGAAGCCTCTGCTGCAAGCCTGTAGACTGACAGCTTCAAAATCACCACTGCCGGCGAAGAAGTCGACTTCGAAGAAGTCTGCATAGAAGAAGTAGACGTCGAAGAAAGATCATAGACGGCCGACGTCTAAGACACATTCCTGGGCCGAGGAGGGTCGACCACAAACACTGACGTCGAAGACTCCATCACAGAGGCGAGAGTCCTCCAGCATCTCACCGCAGGGGCGGTCAACATCGAAGGCGGCACAATGGTGTCATCGGCGAGACATCGCTCAACGCGAGAGACAAAGAGCCTGCTGTGGTTACTGAAGCTGCTTCGAGTCATACTTGGCGTGAAGGGGGCACAGACATATTTTAAAGAGCCCGATGACGCGACTGCTCAGTGGGCGCGCCAAAGGCAGGCCAGTCCACGCCCGGACGGGGTACGGGGCCCGACCCCAGCCTCTTTATATCCAGATAGGTATAGCCATAGCGCTGATCAGTTAAAACAGCTTAACTTGGCATCAGATTCGAACTGTGCTCATTCCATTAACCCCGGTAGCCTAATCACTGGCTGTGCGCATTGTCCATTTAGGCTCCGGTCGCCTTCTGTGTCTCTCCCACGATACGGCCGTTTGATAGACACTTTAAACTGCTCTTGCTTAGTTGCAGATCAATGCCTAAACATGCAGCAGAGCTGTTCATGCTGTTAATGGACGAAAGCCCTGATGAAATGTTTCTCACAGAAACCTGGATGAATGCGAGCTCGTCCAAGCCCTCCATCCAGATTACGTAACAGAGGTTGGATAGGGCTGTAGGTAAAGGAGGTGGCATTGCTATCATCTATAAAAGCCACTTCAACTGTCGGACTTTCGGGAGCCCTCTCCCTGACTGTGAGAACCTCCACTTCTCTATCGGATTTACACCTGCGCTCTCCCTCTCAGGCATTCGAATTTACTGTCCCCCTGGATCTATGAGTCAATTATGCAAATTACTACCAGAAATAGCTGCCAATCTTGCAGGCCCTGCCTCGAATTTCACTCTCCTGGGCGATCTTAACTTGCACTTTGATGACCCTGCTTCGACAAACGCAATTGAGCTTTCCCATGATCCTGCGGCCCTTCAGCTCACATAGAATGTTGTACACGCAACACACTTGAAAGGACATCTCCTTGATCCTTTATTTTCCAATTTGGTGGAGTTACTCGACCAGGAACCAATCCCTATTGGTCAGATCATTTTCTAATTCCTTTCTGTTGGCCTCCCAACTATGTCACCCCCTCCTATCTGGCCAGTGCAAATTCTGACTCGCTGCTAGCCGAAACGCTCTCTAGACAAGTGGGTACCTGTATTGGAAAATTCCAAGCAATCCCCTGACACTGATCCAATTGTGGCTAACTATCAATTTAACAGGTCGACTGTGGGGTCACTAGACCAGGTCCTCCCGAAGAAATCTATTTAGATGCATAAAGGGGCGAGCAGAACGGCCTGGTACACCCCTAAACTCCGAGAGCTAAAGCAGATCTGCAAAAAAACAGAGACACGCTGGAGAAAGGATTTTTCTCCTAGCAAGAAAAGGGAGTATAGTGATGCCATAAAAAACTATAAGACTGAAATCCAAGTTCAAGTTCAGGAATTTGTATAGCGCACTACTCACCCAGAGGGTCTCATGGCGCTTGTGGGAGGGGTGAATTATTTACCGAATAGCCATGTTTTAAGTTACTTTCTGAAGGAGATGTGGTTCTGTGTAAGGCGGAGGTGGGTGGGGAGAGAATTCCAGGTCTTGGCCGCCAGGTAGGAGAAAGATCTTCCTCCCATGGTGGATCTATAGATGCGTGGAACTGCGGCGTGGGCTTGGTTGGAGGATCTTAGTTGGGGGTTGGGTATGTAGAAGGACAGTCGTGTGTTGAGGCATTCGGATCCTAGTTTGTAGAGGGCCTTGTTTGCGTGGGTGAGGAGACGGAACGTTATTCTCTTGTTGACGGGGAGCCAGTGGAGGTCTCTGAGGTGACCGGTAATGTGATCTTGGCGAGGGATGTCCAAGATGAGTCTGGCTGATGCGTTTTGGATGCGTTGGAGTTTTTTCTGTAATTTGGCTGTGATTCCGGCGTAGAGGGTGTTTCCATAGTCCAGTCGGCTGGTGACCAGTGCGTGGGTGACAGTCTTTCTAGTCTTGGAGGGGATCCAACAGAAGATTTTTTTGAGCATGCGAAGTACGTTGAAGCAAGAGGATGAGACTGCGTTGACTTGTCTGGTCATCGAGAGTGAGGAGTCTAGGATGAAGCCAAGGTTACGTGCGTGGTCTGTGGGTATAGGTGCTGTGCCCAGAGCCGATGGCCACCATGATTCGTCCCAGGCGGAGGGAGATGATCCTAGGATGAGGACTTCCGTTTTGTCTGAGTTAAGTTTTAGTCGACTGTTTTTCATCCATTCGGCTACTTCTTTCATGCCTTCGTGAAGGTTGGTTTTGGTGGTGTTAGGGTCTTTGGTGAGGGAAAGGATCAGCTGGGCGTCGTCAGCGTAAGAGATGATGTTAAGGTTGTGTTGGCGCGCGATGGATGCGATGGGACTCATGTAGACGTTGAAGAGGGTGGGACTGAGAGATGAACCTTGTGGTACTCCGCAGATGACTTTGGTGGCCTCTGATTTGAATGGGGGAAGTCGGACTCTCTGGGTTCTCCTGGCGAGGAACGAGATGATCCAGTCCAAGGCTTTTCCTTGTATGCTGGAGTTACTGAGGCGTTGTATGAGGGTGCTGTGACAGACTGTGTCGAAGGCGGCGGAGAGGTCTAGTAGGATGCGGACAACAGTTTCTCCGTTGTCCAGTAGTGTTCGGATGTCATCTGTCGCTGCAATGAGGGCGGTTTCGGTGCTGTGTTTGGCTCGAAAGCCAGATTGAGAGGAGTCGAGGGAATGGTTGGATTCAGGAAGGCGGCGAGCTGGTTATTGACGGCTTTCTCGATGACTTTGGCAGGGAATGGGAGGAGGGAGATGGGGCGGTAGTTCTTAAGTTCAGAGGGGTCTGCTGTAGGTTTCTTCAGGAGGGCGCTGAGTTCGGCGTGTTTCCAGCTTTCTGGGAAGGTAGCGGAGTTGAAGGAGCAGTTGATGATGTCACGGAGATGGGGTGCGATGATGGAGTCTGGTTTGTTGAAGATGTGGTGGGGACAGGGGTCGGTTGGTGAACCAGAATGGATGGAGTACATTAGGCGGATGGTGTCTTCAGTGGAGATTGGGTTCCAGGCACTAAGGTTGTTAAAGGGCGGTTTAGGTTCGGAGGTGGGTGGAGTGGACTGTTCTTTAGAAGTGTTCTCAAAGCTGTTATGTATGTCGGCTATTTTGTTGTAGAAGGAGGATAACGAATCGCAGAGTTCTTGGGAGGGAGTGATGTTGTTTGAGGCTGCAGTGGGGTTGGTAAATTCTTTGACGATGTTGAATAGTTCCTTGCTGTTATGGGCATTGTTTTCGAGTCGATCCTTGAATGCTGATTTCTTGGTGGTTCGGATCAGTTGGTGGTGTTTGCGGTGGCTGCCTTGAAGGTGGTCAGGTTGTCAGTGGTTGGGTTTTTTCTCCATGTTTTTTCGAGAGTACGGCATAGTTTCTTGGATTTTTTAAGGTCATTTTTGAACCAGGGGGCCTTTTTGTTACCTTGTTTGATCTGGTTGTTTTTCAAGGATGCTAATTCGTCAATGCTGTGAGTGATCCATTGTTTGAGTTTGGTGGCAGCCTCGTTTGGGTCCGATGAGGGCGGGAGGGTTTTGGTTGAGCGAAGTGAGGAGTTGGTCGGTGGTGATTTTGTTCCAGTTTCTTCGAGGAATAGGTTGTGGGGGGTTGTGGATCGTGGTAATTTTGTAGCTGAAGTGAACGCAGCTGTGGTCCGTCCAATGGAGAGTTGTGGTGTGATCGAAGGAGCGTCCGGGATGGCTATGGCGATGTCGGGTGCTGATGATGCGTTCATCCAGGTTTCTGTGAGGAAGGCGATGTCCGGTGAAGCAGTGTCGAGTAGGTCCCAGAGTTCAGTGGCGTGTCTGTGGACCAAGCGGGTGTTCAGCAAGATACACTTCAGGTGGATAGAGTCGGAGCTGTGTTTGGGGTTAGAGGGTTTGGTGAGGGACCTGATGCAGGCGAACTTGCAGGAGTGGCAGGCGAAGGGTCCGTGGGTGTGTCCTGGGGCAGCTATGCAACATTGTGGGGTGCGTCCAGGGTTGAGGGCTAGGAGGGTGGAGACGGCATACGTTATGCGGGGGGAGTGCGGTTTGCGGGGGCCAGGGGGTCTGGCGCTGGGCGTGGGCCAGGCGCGTACGGGCGTAGACGGGCTTACCTTTGGCGCGCATGGGGCGCGTCCGCTGCGCGTGGACCCTGCGCGTAGGTGCATCTGTCATAAATGGAAAGAGGAGGTGGGCGGCGCAAAGCTCAGACCTCCTACTTTGAGGAAAAAATCTCTTTGGCAGTTAACTCCCCTCGTGAAGCTTTTCGTATTATAAAAAAAAATTATTTAAAGCTCCTTCCACCCCTGATACTCTTAAAGCAACGGACCAACGCTGCAAAGAAATTGCAGACTAATTTTATAATAAAATGCTCACTATTTATGGCTCCTTTGCCTCGGTCGACTGTAAGACCAGTCTTCGCCCAGAAGACTTCAGCCTATGGAGTAGAGAACTTACTTTAAAGGCCTTCCCTTTGATGGATTGGGAAACATTCCAGGCCTCTTCAGCAATTGTAAAAAGTGGGTCGCCCAGAGACTCCGCTCCACCTAAGATCTATCTACCCATTTCGCTCCTTCCAGGGATTAGCAAAATTGCAGAGAAGCACAACCTTCTCCATTTCAGGGCAGTGATCTGTAGGCATGGCTGTGTCATGTAGACTCTTCACTTTATGTTGCACCAAAACATGCAGCTTGCAAAGGCAGTGTGTGTGTGTAAAGGTACCTGAACTCTAAGGGTGGCAAAATAAGTACTGCAGCCTTTAGAGGCCTTCTCTGTTCACAGTTCCCTGGGTACCTGTGGTACCATTTACCAGGGGCTGACCTGTGGCCAGAGAGTGCCAATTAGGTGTACAAGGTACAGTTTTGGGGAAAAAACACAGGACTTGGGAACCTGATTGGCACGGACCCAGGGCCCATTAAGGCAAACTTCATCAGTAGTCTGGCAAAAATTGGGGGGATTACTACAACCGAAACCCAGCTTCTCACACAGGCCAAGTCTGGATCCCTTTACCTTTGCTTTGCGGATCTAAGTAGCGCATTTGATCTAGTTGACCACTCTTTTATGGCCAATATTGACTTCCCTTAGTTCTCCAGTAGCAATTGTTAATTTTCTTGCAATTCTGTATTTGCAATTCTGTACTTGAAACTATCTAGTAAAGCTTGCTATGGGCCACTTTCAAAGTGAAGTTAGGCATTCAACAGGGTTGTATTTGGCTCCATTATTATTTTCCCTTTTAATTAATGGGGTAGTACTTTTTTACAGGTCATACAAGCCAATACTCCTTGCGTTGCTGGATGTCCTATACCAGTGTTAAATGCTGATGATGCTGTGTTATCTAGGACCCTGGTTGGCCTACAGAAATTTCTGGGTTCCTTTGGGGACTTCATGGCCTCAAAGAGTATGGTGATTAATAAATCTAAAACGATCACAATGAACTGTGGGCACAAACACCCAAAAATGTAGATCTTTCTTTATTGATAATAGGCCTATTGTTGGTGTAAACACTTTCTTTTATTTGGGGTTCTTATTTACGCGCAGTGGCTGCTAGACCCAACATGTTCTTAATGTTAAATTTAAAATGGCCAGAAATACCAATAGAATTTTTAAGTTTTAATCTAAGTTGGGTAGCTGGACAATTAAAGAAATGGTATAGTTGTATAAGGCTAGATGGGCGGTTACTGCTACCTACTGGGCCGACCATTGGCAGTATACCTCTAGTAAGCAATTTCAACTTGAGAAAAACAGTTTTATCAAATGAGTACTTTGTTTACCCACATCTGCTTCTTATTGTATTGTCCACCAAGAGCTTGGATTACAATACTTGGAGGATCTCCTTGTGGGTAAACCTGTGGTCCTTTTGGTTTTCGATCTGACCAATAGCTAGGACTAGTTTTACTAAATCGATTGTTTTAGAATTCTTAACCCTCGATAATGCCTTACGCATTTTGTGGTTGTCGTATTTTAATTCTTCTGTTAGCACCCTTTTTAAACTGTCGGTGTGGGACAATCCGTTTAAGGTCCTGATTCTTACCAAGAATCAGATTAAAGTTAGTTTTATTAGGCATAAGGTGGATCTTAGAAGGAGTTTGTAACTGAAGAAATCAACAGTCTGCCTGTATATGTCTTTCTTTGGAGTATGGATACTAATACTATTTGTCCAGAGTTACCAATAATCCACCTCAATATGTGAAGGTCCTGGCTTGGCATTTTGCACCACCTGGTAGTTTTCACCTGAGTGAAGTTGTCTACCGGAGTCGATCCCTTGCCCATGTGATGGTGTAAGTCAGCAGAGCACAATGCACTTTATACTATTTTGTAGCTTTTATTGTGGCTATAGGTGTTACAATCTTAAACCAATTTTTGCTGTGCAGAATATTAGGAAACACAAAGTGGCCTTGCGTGTTTTGTAATGTTTAAATGACCATCTAGTGTGGTTTTAATGTCACTGTTTTTATTCTGAAGGCTATCTACTTGGCGAAGAGTATTATGTATTAGATTGTACTGGTTGTGGGAATTAGTAAATTATGTACTAGAACTATGTGCTATTCTGAACTGTTCACTTAATTTGTATTCTGTTATCTTATGACGTTTTTAATTATTTTGTATGTACCTTTATGGCAATTTTTTTAATTAGCCGAATAAAGTTTGAACTGACTGACTACCAAACCATCTGTTGGTGTCACCGCTCCTTCAACCTTCGCAGCACCAAGAAGTTTCACAAATATCAAACATTTTGTTTATACTACCATGAGTAATATTTCATCTGGATAACAGTGTAGCGTAAATAAATCCATATTTCTTTTTTCTGTTATTGGTTACCTGTAGCTGGTGACGTGCCTGTCCAGTACTGTTCTCAGCCTACTAATGGCATGGTGTACTTCAGAGCTATTTGCAGTTTGAATTTCCTTCCTGAAGAACTAAAACCATATGTGCCTCTCTTCTGCAACATCATAACCAAGTAAGTTCATCAGCTAATTAAATTCAATAGATATAATTTTTAATTATATGACTAGTTTGTAACACTCTGTTTTGAATCTATTTTAACTACTATGATTCCTTTTTCATTTACCACATTTAGTTTCTCATGAGAGAGTATGGATTAGTTTGTGCCTCTCAGCTGCATAGTGCATTTGTAGAACTAGAGATTGTGGCAGGAAGATGGGAAATAAAAATATGTGCGCTTTCCACTGTAAAATAATAAACTACAAGCTAGTAATGAAAGACCACCTGGGCATAACTTGCTTAGCTTTTGATTATTTAGAAGTGCTCATGTGTACACCTAATGATCTATGCTGTTGTCTTGATTGTAAATATGTAGAAAGAACTATTGTTTTCGATGGTTGTGATATGTGTTGCTGCACACTAAGTCGTTCCACAAAAGTGGGTGCTCTACTTTCCAGAGTTAACTGTACCAAACTCCGAAGAGCTAATGAACTGCATCAAAGAAGACTAATGGAAAGGGAAACCTAATTAGTAATGAGGTCCATTCATACATATTCAACAACACAATTCTGAATTGCCACCGGTCCAGAACACTCAATATGTTTCTACAAATATACTAGAAAAACATATTTACAAACACAGTTTAAAGATAATTTGATCATTAAAAGTGCCTCTTGACGCAACTCTAAATTATCATCCTGTAAAGGTACATCACCACTATGGAGGAATACCACAATATATGACACAAGTCATGTAAAATTAGTCATTTATCACCCTAATGTGCTTAGGACAAATTTACACCTGTATCGCATTCAATCTCAAACAAGAAAAAATAATTGTTTTGAATCAAATGCCAGTAGTATAGAGAGGTTGGCCTACCACTTCTGTCAGGACTTCGATATTAATTTTTTTAACAATTGCACCATTAACATTTAACATGCTTAAATTCCCATACCATAAGTAATTAAACTCTGAGAAGGAAAATATTGCACTCTCATACAAGAAAACAGTCATTTAGATTTCATGTCTCAGTCTGAAACATTATCTCGAAGATCAGTTTACTTCCAACGGCAAACACATTTTTAGGAAGGCCACAAAAAGCATGTCTTACCTTAATGAAACACTGCAAAATCAATCTGTTCTCATGATCTCACATATTTTAATGCATTTCACAAGTTTGAAAGTTCCCTGTAAATAAATCATAACACTTAGGGGCTGATTCCAATCTCGGTCGGAGGAGCTTCTGACGGCAACCATCTGGAGTGACTGTCTCGTACGCACGATTTCCGGACGACTCCTACCGCTTTACGAGCGTGCAAGAACGATGCGAGGATAGCCTCGCGCTCTGACCAACCCGAACCCGCCTGCGACGCCGCCCGGATGACTCCGACTTTATAAACACACCGCGCAATGGGTCCGATTCCTGAGCGGCCAAGTACAATGCGCGCGTCAAGCAGCCGGATCGACTCGGACCCTCAGATTTGAAAAAGCTCTGGGAAGCGGACTTTGAGGGTCCGTAATGGGCCTTCTTTCACCCGGGGCCCTACGACTCGCTTACTGGGGGGGAGTCCCAAGGGTGTCCCCCCTACACATACATGCACAGTGTGGGCATGATCAAGGCGTCCCTGCGACAGGGGAATGCCCTTGTCCGAGACGTGCATTTTTTTGTCTTTTGGAGCCTATGTACGCAACGTACACCAGGCTCCCATAGACCTCTATGGGGCTCTGAGCGACCGTAGTCCGTCAGCGCTGCAGCGCATCATACTCTGTCGCTCGGAGCCCAGGAGCACGAGTAGGTCGGAAAGCTCTACGGGAGCGCTTCTGCCGTAGGGCTTTCCAAGCGAGATCGAAATCTGGCCCTAAATATTGCCAGAAATAATGGTTCATAAAAAAGTAAAACATCTTCTTCGACTTCGCATACCTCTCTGATTTTTGGACAACTACTGCGCACCTTTTAAAGATTAGTACATCAGCACCTTTTGATATTAATATCCAAAAGCACGAGTCCCTAAAAATAAAGAAAACTTATCCCAAAATGGCAAAACATCCATTTATTCCCATCTTGTAGCAATAAAACCTCTTAGTTTAATTTACTATTACTACATGCCAATACCTCACAATCTAAGATCCGTTTGATTAACTGGCATGTATTTCATTACCAAACCATACTATCATGTCACATCCAAAGCAAGCTAAATGACACATCTGAAAACGAAGCGTCATATTCAATTTGTTTTAAATAACCCGAAACCACAATGAACTAATTTAACCACATAATACCAGGTTAAGTGCAATTAATTGGAACTTCTCCTTATCCATCAATCGCAAGTCAAAGAGAAATTGTACAAATACTTGATATCAAATACCCAATCTTGTACTGATTAGAACAAATACATATAGCTCACTCAGAATACATCATGACAAAAATCATAATCAAAACAAAAGTAACCATGCTATCTGGTCCTGTGCGCCCCCCCTCCCTAAATTATAATTTAGAGCTCAATCTAAGTATACGAACTCTTGCATATATTATACAATTTAGTACCTTTGTTGGAAGCCAGCTGGAATGTTATTTCATCAACATGGCGTGTTTCAAATGGGCACCAGGTTGATATTGTGGTTTTTAAATGCGCACTATCCCAGAAGTGCCGCTCAAGTGTAGTCAACATAAAATATATTTTACATCCAACCTTGGTCAAAACACTGCGTCATAGACTCCCCAGCTCATATGTATGGATCAGTTGGCCATTTTGAAAGCCTGAGTGTAAATGCTTACAATTCAGAACATGTCTGCCATCATAGGACTAGTCACTTGAGAAATTATTATAGCAAAGTACCTACTTCAGAGAAATCCAAGAAAGAACTACGAAGTTAGCATGATACATAAACATATTTTGTAATTCTCTTTACAACCAGAATTGGTTGGATTATGCCACGTAGCATTATATACATTTTCTACGATGAAAATCTGCCTATGCCACACGGCATTACCTAATGTGGTCACCAAGCCTAGAAAGGTGTTAGCCATCTTTAAATGGTATGTTCTTGATACAGCTGTAACCTAATTCTAAACAATCACTTCTTTGCATTTCATGTATCCACCTATGCTAGAAAATTGCAAATTTAAAATTATTGCAACCACCTCTGACGGGGTGAATATAACTCTTCTGCCATCCATTACATAGTTTTCTATACACATACAAATATTACTATAGCTATTTTAACACAAAAACTGGAAAAAATATCAGTCATTAAAAATGTTAAACGTAAAAGTTTTTGCCAAAGTTGATCCTCTATTGACCAATAACTTAACCTGATTTGATAACAACTGGCATTCAAAATAACCATTTTGGCCAAAGATGTACATCTTGCCAGTATTACAACTGTCATTATGTACAAATCAACCTTTGTTAATTATATATATTTGATACTTCCTAGTACAAAATCTCAGTATGAAATCTAAAAGACTCTAGCTATATCTCTTTTTCACAGGAGCCTTTCAAGTGTTAACTATAAAATTCCATACACGTTTCATAAAAAAACAAAATATCATGAATATTATCTCAACCTTTTAGCAACCATATGGACTCTAGGTCCGTCAATTATCTTGGCAGGTGTCAAAATGGTAAACTATACTTCTATTGCCAACTACAAATTTGTTTTCCTTGTTTAACCAAAAATCCACTGATCTCAGATGACAAATCAGTTTTGCCTCACATTGCCTCAGGTTCCACTCCATGTCTCCATCTCTCACATCACTAGATATAATCAAGCCCCTGGAATCTAAAAACGCCCCATCATCAGCAGTACAGCTGTGAGCCGCCAAGACGAGGTACGTATTGACCTTATTCCGACCATCTCCAGTATCTTGACTTAATAACACGGTTTGCATACCCCAACTTTGTTTACATCTACCATTCAAATTCAAGTGCTATGTAATGTCAGTCATGTAAAATAGAGTACACCTGTCTTAATGAAGCTTGTGTTTCTTTCCTTACAGGATGGGGTGTGGTGCTTATGATTACAGGGAACAGTCACAACAGATGGAGCTGACTACTGGTGGAATGTCTGTCACCCCACAGATCATCCCTGATGAGTCAAACATTGATTCTTATGAACAGGTAAAGTTGAAACTGCAAAATAAGCTTTTTTTAGTGTAGAGCAAGTTTATATACATTTTTAAAAGGTGTTCTGGGTGTTTTTTTGCACAATCTGCACACAGAACAAATCTGTAAACTCTGCAGAACCGTGCTGGCCATCCATCTGCAAAAAATAATGTATTTTGCTTGTCGACTTGCCAGCATCCTCAAATGTTTTGCAAGATAGGCTTCTTTTGCTTTATTCTACATAAAAGGAAGTCAATGAAAGAATGATTGTGCGCTCCACTGATTTCAACTTAGATACTTGTGTTCCTTGAACAGAAGCAGGAACCTGCTAAATTTTAATGTTGTTGAATGGCAGCTAAAAAAGGCAAACATTGAATGTTAGCAGCCTAACTTTCACGAGCAAGCTTCTTTGTCAGTTACCACAGGTATCCCTTTATATAACCATGTGAGTAAAAGCCCTCACCATTTAATATTGTTTCATGCTAGCTGGCAAATATGCTAAAACACCATTAGATGGAGGTAAATTGTGCTATGAGCTTGTTGTGCGCTAACTGCGAATGCAGATGATGGAAGTGGGTGGACCAGAAACTAGTTAGGCAGGATATACTTTGCAAATGGCCATAGGTTATTTTTTCAGTTTAAAAGAAATTAGAATGGCATATGCAATAGCACATACCTAGCATTAGCGCATGTCAAGCAGCTTTGTAAAAATATAAGATTATTTGGTTTGAAAGTATCAAGTAATACCGCGTGTTCAAAATTTACTGAGGCCATTTGAGAGAATACAAATGACTCCTGAAACTATTGTCTTGTATTACTATAATCCAGTATTTCTGGGGCAAACATTTTACAAAATTTGTTTAAAACTTGGTGGTAGCACGTAGGCATGTCTTGTTTATGTTTTTATTTCCCACATAGTGGTGTTATGTTGAGGGTGTTATGTTATCCAGATGGTTATGTGTTCCTCGAATCAGAAAGTTAATGTGAACATAATGTTGTACCTAAATGTATGGCTCAACTGATTGATGCCTCCTGTAATATGAAAGCTTGCTACATGCCGCTGTTAGCAATTACATGAGCTTACAGGATGGATATACTGCAAGCCATACTGACGAAAGAACCCAATTCACTTAAGAGCAAGGTTGTCATGAGGTCGCATGTTTCTTACCAAAGGTGTTGTCTTCTTTTAATTTAACCCTTTCCGTGCTGATGACGGAACCGCTCCGTTATCAGCCGCGGTGGCGCTGTGCTGATGTCAGAGCGGTTCCGTCATGGCCCGCCTGCGCTGCACTGATTTCGCGCCTGCGCGGCGCGTTCTATTAAGTGGGCGGGGCCATGGCGGAACCGCTCCGTCATGAGCACAGCTCAACCGCGGCTGGTGACGGAGTGGTTCCGTCACCAGCATGGGCGTGCTCCCTTAGCGCTGCGGCGGAATAGCCGCCGCAGCGATGAGGTTATGTGAGATCTTTTCTTTACTTAGACAGTACTGGAACGGACCCTTACCTCTGTATCCGTAAGGCGGTTCCTTCAGGTATGTATTTGCTTCATGTGGTCTCTTAAAACTAGAGTTACAGTTTGGCAGACGGGTTACTCTGTCTCAAACATGACGAGTAGCCAGTGTTTCGTGTTACAAGTGCCATTGGATATAGTGCACTTGTAATATGGTGGACAAGATATCCATCACATTTGTGATGGAGTAAGCCATCCTGCAAATATCTAAATCAGGCCCGAGTTTGAAACTTTTAGAACATTGTGGCTGGCAGAGCTGCCTCTGAGGTGTTTTGATAATGGTTTATCAAAACTACCCTTCTTCTTATAGCCTCTTTGCCCCTAAAGTCAGTGCAGAAGCATTGCAGTCATCTGCTCAACAGTTTCCTCTTTCTCTAGGTAGTATGTTAGATCTATAGCTGATTCCTAGTTTTAGTGGACCATTTATGAAAATGTTTAGATAGATATTTTTTACCTTGCTACAGTTTCTTCTTGCAATAGTCAAGAGTGTCAGTCTCCACTTTCATAATGTTGAAGGAAGCTTAGATGGAATTTAATCACAGTTTAGACATTGTAGTAGCACTTACTTTTAGTCCTACTCCCTTCAGTTTTACAACTGACCCACAACCTCCTTATTGCTCATAGCCTACATGCCTGGGCCCTTTGGTACAACTGGAGAAAAGTATTGAAAGCTGGGAATACTGATTAAATGTGCAGGGGCATGCTCTGGGTGCAGGCGAATCTGCTAATTCACTGAGTCCAGTAAATATGCAAGCGCATGCCCTGGGTGCTGGGGGATCAGTGATTAGTTTTTACCATCTTCTTTTTTTCCATGGCACAAGGCTCTGAGATTCTGACTGAAAGGGGGATGGCTGAAAAGAGTACAGGTGTTACTTCTTACATGTTGAAATGATTTTTGGTACATTTTATGACATTTGCCATAGTTCACTTGTATAAACAACCATGCCTCATGTACTTTGGAACAACAAAGTAACAATCTTGACCTATCATTTGGTTCTTTCTGTGTCTAGGGAGTGCTCTTTACATCAAGTTGCCTGGATAGGAATCTGCCAGATATGATGTATTTGTGGAGTGAAATATTTAACAAGTATGTTTGTCTTCATCTTTTATTTTACATTTGTTATAGTGTAACGTTAAAACTTGCATTTTAGTAGTATTTTTCATTTTGAACTGGTCTATTTTTAGTGTGTTTTCTACAGTAAAATACTGAAAATCCATGCTAAGAATTGTTCACATAGGACAGTACTTAAACAGAAAATCTGGATGAAGACTTTATCCCCTAGTTATGGGCTGGAGCCTTCCAAGGAAAATTCACTATAATGAACAAAATATTTCTAATGCAAAAGATTGTCAGTAGTGGAAAATGGCTAATTTACAGTATAGTCAAATAACTTAACGTTAGGTCCATTCATATAGCTTTTATAGATATTAGTAGCAGCAACATAATTACTTTAGTATGTAGTGCAGCCATACGTTTATCCCACTGAACTGAACAACAATCACTTCTTTGCTGCTTCGCAGATGCCTTACTAAAGAAAATCAATGATATGCCAATCAGTGTGCTTCTACTGCAAAAATGTACCACAGATATTAAAATGACCTTCAATATTAAATATTATCAAGTTTATGCTCACTATTCAGGTTTGATCCCTTATCAGCTTGCTCTTTCTCCTGATGTCCAGGGGTTGCCAGTAGAGGCCAGAGACAAAGAACTTTCAAAGCCTCCACAAGTACTGCTGCAAATCTATTGGCAAACTATGGCGGTCATCTTTGGGTCAGATTTGGACCCTATTCAAATGCTTGACCCAGTCTGATAATGATGACCGTGAGGTGACTAATTTACTGCCTCTGCCTTCCTTGGACACTGCAGACTACCTGGCTCTCAAGAAGGCTAGTGGGAAGGATTTCCTGCAAGCCCTGCTCCTCCTGAAGTGACTTCTTTCCATGGAGCTCTGAGGAAAGGAGCAGTAATCTTAAAACTATCCCATACACAGTGGAAACCAGGTCAGATTCATTGGCTGAAGTCTTCGAGCCTGCCTCGTCCGCATTGGAGCCTCTTTTGCCTTTCAGTCACTCTCTACTTGTGCCCATCAGTATAGGACCAGCCCAACTCGGTCACAGCAGTGAATCAGCATATCGCCAGGGCATACAACCCCAAACCACGGGACCCTGCCAGAAAGTTTTGTGGTGTGGCTTTGTCCTGTACAATGCAGAATTGTAGTGTTTTCCCAAAAGCCCAACAGTTGAGGGAGTCTAAAAAGTTAGAGGCCAGGAGCTTTACCTTTAAATCTGTGAATGAGACCTGCCTTCTCACCAGATGCATACATGCTTTATGGGAGATGGTGAGCTTGGTGGTTCCAGATATTCTGGATCACCTCAAGGACCACTTCCATGATTTGATGAGGGCCTACAAAGATTCCTCACATCAAATTAGAGAGCAGACCTGAAGACTGGATTCCTTGGCCAAGGCCAGGAGTTTCTCTATAGCCTTGAGACACGTTTGACTCTGATCCACCGCGTTCCCTGGTGGTTTAGAGGGAAGCCTCGTGGACGTTCTGTTCGACGGAACCAGTCTTTTTGGGTACAAGGCCTTGTAACGTTTCTGGGACTATAGACAATTCCAGAAGTGGCATAGCTTTGCAAAAGGCTTCTGCTTTTGACAGCAACAGCAAATTGGTCCAATAGTCAAACCGCTTGTTTCGCCAAGGCAAAGGATAATCCCTGCAATAATACTCTTCATCCTCCCCCTTCACTACCCAGAAAGCCACTTTAGCTTCCTTTTTAAATATGCAGCGGGTAATTAGCGTTTCCTCCTAGATTTCTCCTCCCTTCTGTCAAAGAATCAATTTTGGATTCTATGGCAGGAGGTGGCAGCCATGCTCCAGAAATGAGCAGGCTAGCGGGCTCCCCGCAGCTCCTCACCGGTGATTCCAGGCGGGGCGAGTCCGGGCTCTCATTCTCCTTGCGCCCCCTCGCTGGTGTATCAGCTGGTCCCGGGCCTCCGGACGCTTCCTCCTTCATAGGGACAAATCAGGCATGGCCCTCAGGAGGTGCTGCGCCAGCCGAAAATCACAGCGCGGTTGGCTGGGGGCGCGGCAAGAAAGGGGGAGCTGCCGTGGGCAGGTCAGGTTTGGCTTCTTGGGCCTAGTGTGGCCTACTGCAGCACTGCGGCAGCCCTCTCCTGGCTCCAGGGGCTGCCGCCATGGTGAAGGCAGCAGCAGAGTCCTCTCCAGCGCCAGGGCCGCTGCGGTGACTGCAGGCCCCGGATTACTCCCAGGCGGCGCAGGGCAGCACCAGCAACCCCGGCTGCAGTGGTGATATCCGCAGCGCTCCCGGAGGTGGCAGCGCTTCTAGGAGCACACGGATGAGACCTGGGCTGCGGCGGTGAGTTCGATATACATCGCATTTCAGACACAACGATGAGAAGGCACAACGTTCACTGGGCACAGCGCTAGAAAGGGGGCAACAGCGCTTCTTGCAGCCCCACGGGGCAGAAGGCACAGGGCAGTCTCTGGCAGCTGCACAGCGTACGGGGATGATAAGGCTTTTAGAGGCGATTATAGCGCTTAAAGCTTCACAGCACTTTCCAGGTAGCGATTACCCAGATAGGCCTCAGCTCCTCTTCTCTAGGGCTTGAGGTATAGCGCCGCACTCCACAAGCGCTAGACAGCAGGCAAGCTTGGGACAGGAGGTAGTGCTCTTCTTCACTATCCCTCAGCTTATAGCGCTCCTCACCTTTTTCTGGGCGCAGTTACAGGTGCTCCTGGGCCATCAGGTAAGCGCTCTTCTTCTCCAGGCGCTTTTAGGTGTAGCGCTCGCGTGGCGCAAGGTCCCACCAGCCTCGGGGACCTAGGATGGCACTCCTTCTTCATGGCAGGGGCCAGGTGGCAGAGCAGCAGGCACTACCGGGCAAGGTCAGCAGTCAGTGGGTACTCATCAAGACAGGGCGGTAGGCTTCCACCATCCTCCACTGTAGCGTGGCACTCCTGTACAGCAGCCTGTACTCCTGCAGTGGGGCTTTCACTAGCCCTGGGGACAGCAGCGGGGTTTTAGTTGGGTGCGGGGTCCAGCACACAGGCCCAAGTGGCTGTTTACCCTGGCAGCAGGTCCCCTCGCGATCATGTCCCTGCTCTGACTGAGCACATGGTGGCACAGGCCCCTTACTTATACATTGAATTCTTTTCCTGTGCAAGGAAAATTTAAAGATGATGTCCCCGGCTCAAGTTCTTATGGAAGTGGTAGCATAAGACAGAATGGTGTCCCTCGACTTGCAGTATGTTGAGCTCTTCATACTGGTCCTGTAACCTCGCTAAGGGGCCTACGTTTCATGATAGGTTCTGTTCACCACCACATCGCTGTACTCTCATTCAGACTAACATTGGCACCTCCATGTCTTCACTAGAGTGATGGCAGTGGTTGCAGCTCATCAGAAAAGATGCGGGGGGGTTTCATTGTTTTGTACTTGTGCGGCTGCTCAAGGCCAGTTTATTGCAGATGGTGTCAAACCACTTGAAAACAATAAAAATGTTTTACTTGGGCATGCTGATGGAAAGACACACTTCTTTCCTAGAGTTCCCTCCGCGTTTCCAATTGATAGGGTCAGTACTCAACACAACATCCTTAAAAGCCTTCATTTTCTTAAAGGATCCAGGATCCTGGGAATATGATTTCGTTGTTTCTGGACAGGAAAAGATTTCCAGTCTTGATGGTTATATATGTGCTAGGTTTGCTGACATTCTGCATCCTACTGATTCTATACACATGCTGTCACATAAGGGCTCTTCTGTCGTGCCTTTGTCTGTAGTGGTTTCAGCATGAGGTAGGTCTGTCCAACACAATCACATTCTCTCAGGACACTGCAGTGGATATTTGATAGTGGTTGGTGGAAAACCAACTGTCACAAGGGATATACTTTCACCCTCTGCCCACAGCATCCACTGCGGTGATGGACACTTCCACCCTTGGATGGCTGTGCATATCTGCTGGAGGAGTTGAAGGTCAAAAGCCTTTGAACTTCAGAACTGCAGATGCTTCACACTTACCTGCTCAAACTATGGGCAAACTACCTAGCCCTGAAAGATGTCCTCGTATAAGTCCAGATCTTAAGTGACCATATGACTGCAATGTGGCATTTTAAAAGTCAAAGAAGAGTGGGATCTCTCCTTCTCTGTCAGGAAATGTTGAGGCTTTGGGCTTGGGCATGTCTGCATGGAATCTGTTTCGCCGTCAACCATCTGGCCAGCTTTTTAAGCAGCATGGCTGACTGGCTCAGTCGACATCACCTTGTCAACGATGAATGACATCTCCACCCAGAGGAGATACCGACCATCTTTGATCTGTGGAGCTTCTCAGGTGGATCTTTTCACCACTTGTGAGGACGCTCATTGCCCGGAGTTTGTATTTTCCAATTATCCATTGCTGGGAATCTTGGGGATGCATTCGGTTCAAGTTGAGGTTTTCACTTCATTACACATTTCTTCCCATACCCTTGATTCCTTGGTCTTAAAAAAGATTCACCAGGACCGGGCCTAAGCCTTTCTGATCCCCATGGATTGGCCAAGAAGGATGTGGTAAGCAGATGGCCTGAGAAAACTACCTCTCTTGTGCCGGCTGGACCTCCCATCAGAGTAAAAGGGACCGGTTCTTTATACCAGTCTTCAGAGTCTCCTCCATTATGCCTAGATGCTGAGCAGGGATGCTTGAGGTCCTTCCAGCTGCCATTGAAGATGGTCAACATCATAATTGTCAGCTTGTCACCCCTCCACAAACTCAATCCATTCTTGTAGGTGGAATAGGTTTGCTTCCTTTTGTGCGGAACCGAAAGTAGACCTTTTGAGGACCCCTGTTTTACTCTGTGTATATTGCAGCAGGGTTGTGAAAAGTGCCTACATTGCAACCTTATCAGTCGGATGAGTCCTTCTTATTCAAATCCCTGATCATGATCAAGTTCTTGAAGGGACTTAGGCTCATTTCCACCTACACCATTTGTCATATCCATTGGGTTTTGTCAACCATGTCAACCTTGTCTTGCCATTAAAATGGCAACTCTGTTTGAGCTCCTTCGCAGTTGTCACTGATATCTTCTTTTAAAACTGCTTTCTTGAGTCCCTTACCTCAGCAATACACGTCAGTTAGCTGAAGTCTCCCTCCTTTCACAAACTTGTCCTAAGGACCAGAGCAGCTTGCCTTTCTAAGGTGGAGAGCCCTTTTCATCTGGGGCAGCCCATTACCATTTCTTCCTTTTACTCTTCACAATGTCCCACTAAGGAGGTGGGGGTGGAGGTCTGTCCCACCCACGGAGGACATTCAGTTACTGTATTTATCTCCTAGGGCATTCAGTTACTGTATTTATCTCCTAAAGGATATACTGTCTAATTACCATCTCTGTGTGGGGTTTGTGGGCAACAAAAAGGACAAGGCAGTTCAGAAGAGGACTTTCTCACTGAACCATTCTCTACATGAAGATATGCTATTGTGGGCCAGGGATTCAACCCGAGAACTACCGTGATGGAGGACATTCAGTTGTATTTATCTCCTAGGGCATTCAGTTACTGTATTTATCTCCTAAAGGATATACTGTCTAATTACCATCTCTGTGTGGGGTTTGTGGGCAACAAAAAGGACAAGGCAGTTCAGAAGAGGACTTTCTCACTGAACCATTCTCTACATGAAGATATGCTATTGTGGGCCAGGGATTCAACCCGAGAACTACAGTGATGGAGGACATTCAGTTACTGTATTTATCTCCTAGGGCATTCAGTTACTGTATTTATCTCCTAAAGGATATACTGTCTAATTACCATCTCTGTGTGGGGTTTTTGGGTAACAAAAAGGACAAGGCAGTTCAGAAGAGGACTTTCTCACTGAACCATTCTCTACATGAAGATATGCTATTGTGGGCCAGGGATTCAACCCGAGAACTACCGTGATGATGGAGGACTAGGAGCAGGGACCCAATACGGCAACAGCCTAACAAAAGAATTTCTGCTCCTGGAAAATCGAACTTACTGTATTTTGGACACTGAAAAATTTGGAAATCAAAATAATTTACGCCATAAATGTAAAATTAGCCTTGAGAAAGCCCCGGCGCAAATCGCCAAGAGGGGGCGAAACACGTGTCGGCTGTCCATGCTCTACAAAAAATGAAGATATGCTATGCCTTTGCCAAGAAGGAATCTCTTGAGGGGAATCGAATCTCACTCCACCAGAGCTGAATCCTCAACATCAGGGCTACCCAGTGCTTCCCAGTGGCTGAGATTTGTTGTGCAGCAACATGGGCACCTCTTTATATTTTTGCTAAACATTGTTGCTTGGATTCTGAAGTGAGATGAGATGCCATTTCACATGTTCTGTGATGTAGGATTTCATTGTCTGACTACTCCTTCAGACCCACCACCTAGGACGAGGTACTGCTTTAGCATTTGTTCAATGGGCAAGAAATCTGCAGATAGACTTAATCAGCAGCATAAAGTTACTTTTCTTCAATGATTATTTTCCTGGGGTAAATTTTGCAGATTTAAAACTTGTTCAAGTCTGGTTACTACACTTAACTGTCATGATTTTACTAGTCTCTGTCTGTAAACACATGGACCGGCAACAGACTTCAGTGCACCCAGCTATGTACTATATAGTTCCAGTGATGTCACCCCCTACGCCCTTTCTGGTGCAGAAGTTAAACTAGCTCCCCTACATGCACAGGAGAGCTATGAAGAGTTGCAGGATTCGGTCTGGCTCCTGGTTGTATTAATAGAGTGAAGAATCTGCAGGTAGATCATAACTTTTTCTAGTACATGAACTAAACTGTCAAGTCAATTTTCTTCATTTAGCCAGTACAAAAGTCGTCTATACTCTTAGAAGATAAAGAAATTTCAATGGCTGGGTCAAACCGATCAAGATTAGCACTTAGGTTCGACAGGCCAAACAAACCTCCCAATGAAGAGTTCTTAACTTGTGGAATTGTTTTATTGTAATTCCTCGACTTATTAAAACTCCTCTCGCTGTCCCCTCGATAGTCAGAGGCACCATTGTTACATTCCTAAAGTATTTTTTGCAATTCCTGTTGCCATCCATCCAGAGTACAATTAGTCATTCCCTCTTGACAGTGTTTCATGGATCTATTTGATTATGTAGGCTACATGCATATAAACTACTACTGTGTCAATTATTGATCTTAGAATTTAGTTTTACATATCAAGTGAAGATAAAAGCCTACATGATAGAAATCAAAGGTGAATGAGATATATAAAAATGTACACAAAAAAGTATGTAACTGTAAGCATTAAATAAATATTTTAACACGCATACCTCTATAATAAAAATGCATTTTCCTTTCTATTCAATGAAACACTGCACTTTCTTAACCACATATATTTGAGGCATGAATACTTGGTTTTTCATTGATGGCCTGTTTTGTGTTAAGATAATTATAATTTTCTCTGGGGGTCTGTAAGAACGGTCTTCCTCCTTGTAGTGCTCTATTTTGACATACCTGTGTTGTCATCATGATGTACATTTTTAGGATTTTGCTCAATTTCAGCTAACCACACAAGCCTTATGTTCTCAAAATGTGGTTATTGTATTGAGTTTCCGTTTCTTTATTCACAGCCCCCGCTTTGATGATCAGGAACATTTGAAAGTCCTCATAAGAATGACAGCTCAAGAACTGTCAAATGGGATACCAGACTGTGGGCACCTGTACGCCTCAATACGAGCAAGCAAGACACTTACCTCAGCAGGGGACTTGATTGAAACTTTTAGTGGCATGGAGCAGGTAAGGAAGTAAGAAGGAAGAGGCACTTAAAACTAGTTTGTATTTTATCTGGAATCACAAGAGAGAAGAAGTAAATCTAGCAAAAACTCCTGGGTTGATTAAACCATTTATTTTTATTAGATAACTAGGATAAATAGTCTAAAATGTGAGCCGCTTTCTGAGCCTTGTTCCAGGTCCCTCAAGCACACGACCAAAGGATACCAACATGTAGATCTTGGAAAGAGATTGAGACTGTAGAAGACAAGGCGTGTCAATAATTTGCCTATGTTTTATCTGCTGTAATTTTTATGTTTCTCTGTTCAGGTGAAACTGATGAAAAGGATAGCTGAAATGACTGATATTTCCCCAATACAACGCAAGTTATCTCGCATTAAGAAACATTTATTAATCCGTGACCATATTAGGTGAGTGCAGATATAGCAATACCTTTTAAATATCCAGTACATTAATGCAATGATGACCATTTATATATGTTGTTTTGAAATTGAAAGCCAAGTTAGCCCAAGTCCTGGCCCTTTTACCCCCAACATATAATGAACACTGCCACTTAGGTTTTGGTACCAGAAAGCAGTGATGCTAAACGATAGTAAGTAGATATTGTCTGATTCTGTGGCACATATTTCTCTACAGGAAATGGGATTTCCTAATGCCTTTCATAGGTTGGCCATTTTGCAAATTTCTCCCCGTTTGTCATGTCATATGTCACCATCCGAAACAAGTAGGAGTGACTGAGGCCGAGGACGCAGAGCAAGCTATTAACAAGGTTACTCTGAAAGCACAGACTGAAGTGCTCGTTCATTTTTTTAGTAGCTCAGCAGAGTGCAAAGTTGGGCTTAGCTATATTGACTTGCATAATGTCTTTATTGGGAAGCTGCCCAACTCTGTTTACTAATTGACTACTTATGGTGTTTGTTGTAGAGGAGGCAGTTGTGTACATAAGTACTCAAAAAAGGATTCCTGAAGAGATGGGCAGACTTGGAAAGAGACCATATATTTTTTAGTTACCTTGCTGTTACCAGGCATTCAGGAATGTTGCAGATAAATATTCAGTACAGTTTAATTTTCTTCCCTGCTCTTTATTTTTTTGTCATTTTCTAAAATGTATTATTTGACTTTTCACTGTCATATTGTACATCCTACCACAGATTGTATGACCTGTTCGCTTAAAAATGAGAACATATTCCTGCATATTTACATACATTTTAGACTGACTGAAATAATGATTCCAACAATGCCTGCATGGTCTTTCGTTTGTGTCCTTGACTGCCTCCTCATGGTTCTTGCATGCACTTTGTGGCCTGGTTTGCTCCTATTTTCAGCTGATGGATACTGGACACTTAGTAATGGAACAGGAAACTAATTCCATGGCTGGTCATTAATGGAACTGCAAACTCATTCCATGGCTGGTCAGTAGAGCTATGGTTACCCTGTAACATTTGTGCAATTTTCTTTTCCCCACTCCTACGTGTGACTCTAATCCTACTTATTATGCTTCATAATCTCCTACATAGGACGTTTGCCATATTTTTTCTTCCAGAATTTTGCTGTTCCTTGTCCTCTGTCCTCATTTTCGTGTAGCTCCATTTTCTTTTTCCAGAACACTTTGGCTTTACTCGCGTGCTGTGAGCATCTCTGAGGAGTTTTAAGGTACTCTTTCACAATATTTTCCCCCATGACAATGATCTGACCAGGCAGAACTTCAGGCCTGATTATGATCTTGGTGAATGCGGTACTCCATCACAAACATTATGGATATCCCAACTGCTGTATTACAAGTCCATTATAACCTATGGAACTTTTAATATGGTGGACGGGATATCGGTCACGTTTGTGACAAAGTATCCCATCCGCCAAGAATGCAAACAGGCCTTTTAGTTTTCGCCATCGTAATTGACTAAAAGCATCAGATATTGGTACAGAATATGTGGTATAAAAGCATTGTTTAGAGAGCAAATATTATTTTTTTATGAAGACACCATTGCACTGGTTAGTTCTACTTCATCTTTTGATATTGTGCTCCCACAATGTTGGAATGAGCCCATCTGTCATTCTAGGCCTGGTGCTACATATTTTCTTAAGAACTTCATTCCTTGAAGTGGTGGAGCACCCCTCCTTTCCTTCCTTGGTGAGAATCATGGATCCTGTTTGGGACACTGGGAACCATAGTTGTGACTGGGGGGCACTCTCTGGCATAGTTCTGGACTGACAAGGATGCATTCTATTTTATCACTCTTCCACATCCATTGTAGGCAACCCTAGCTTTTGCCCGCTGCTGGGGGCTCTTTAGATTGACAAAGCTGTTAAGTAACAAACTTGAATGCAAAGAAAAGGAAGGAAGGCTGACTTACTAGTGCTCTTCACATTATTAGTATGTCCTGAAGGTCAAAGTGGAATGGAAGGAACACACACCTGGAAAGGTCTTCCTTAGCTCGTAAGGCTAGTACATTTGAACAGTCATATCAAGAGCCTCCGCAAATCCAGGAATAAGCTACACCAGCATCTTCTTTTGAAGTTCTGTTCTCAGAAAGACAGGGTGTTGTACTTAAGTCCACCGGCAGTTCCAGGCTGAGTTCCATTGAATGTTTTAGTTCCCTTGAATACTCTTCGGTGTCTGTCCTCACAGAAAGTTGAATGCCCCAGCAGACCTGTCGGATGCCTCGGATACATTTCACATGAGCAGTCCAATCTTCAGTTCTCTCAACTCACCCCATTTTCTTCAGATCTGAACAGATTTGCCCTCATGTTCTAAGTTCAAAGTCTTTTCTTAAAGCCTGGAGTGCAAAACTAAATTCCAGGGAGGCTCTGGGACCGATCCATTATAACTTCATTGCCTGCACAGCTGCTCCTTTTACTTCTGGGTCAGCCTCTCGTAACTGATTATCCGATCATTTAGGTAGCTACCTCCATCTCTTTGTCTTTTGGCATCACCAGTTTTAGTCTATCTTCTGATCTGCATGAACTTCCATGTAGTCCAGCATGGCTGGTTAGGTGTAGCCTGCACAGGATCAATCACCTTAGTATTATCCTCTTAAGTGGCCCTACTTTGGGTACTGGACACACATCCTGAGGTCCTACCGGTGATATTGAGAAGCTGCACTTTAGATTTAGACCCTGGCAGAGCACTATGGCATTGCTGCTCCGGGAGTTCCTTGCATCCCTCACTAATGTTGGGCCTTCTAATCTTAAACCAAGTGCTAGAGAAAACTGAGGAAGTTTAGAAGAAGTCACACTCTTATCTGGCCTCTGAAGCTCACTGTACAACAAATATTAGTCTCTTAAAGAGACACCAGTTTAGATGTCCTGGAGCCACCCTCAGCGGTGATGATCACTTGACTTAATAGCGTTCATTCTCCCATTAATCCTAGAGAAATGTCTGTTCTGCAGCAAAAAGGTGCACAAGTGTTGCAGTTTTTCAGACAAACGAGCTAATACAAATGATATTAGTGTCCACTTTTGAATACTTGTGACATTTGTTTGCGTGTTATGCCTTTAGACGCGTGAGTACGTCCATTAATAATGCATTCTTTATGCCCACATAACCAGTGACTTTGCAACATTACCACAAATCAATTCCAGTGTTTATAGTAGCTCACTGACAGTTGCAGGTTATACCTTGAAGTTGAACAGTTCTGCTCAACGGTTATGGTTCAAGACCAGATTTTACAAAAAGTGATGGCTAGAATTAATGTCAAAGATTGGTAATTACCCAGGCCGCATTCCAGTCCATCATTATGTTACACATCATGCCACCTAAGTTTGGACCCAGCCGCTTGCAAATCAGTCTTGATCCTTCTCAATAGGACCATTCCAGTCTGAACCGCCCAGCTAGGTCCTCCCTGAACTGGAATACAAGCAACCCAAGACTAGTTTCACCCTAGTTAGAGCTCATCAGCCAGGTATATCTTGATTTCTGTGGCAGTGTGCCAGAGCCACACTTCTATAACTAGTTTTCAAAGACTGTTGGAACGGTGACCAGTTGTTATCACCTCTTTAGATCCTAGTAAAGCTCCAGTGGACCCTGCCCCTGACCTCCTTGAATCGGAAAACCAGGCACTCCTAGATTTATTTATTAGGTTTATTCATCAACTCCCCCCCCCCCCTTCCCTCCCATCCTGCCCCCGTTCACTTTACTTTTAAACAGTAAAAATACTTTACGCTTTGCAGGAACATAATGACAACGTATAATGCATTGAAAATGAAGGACTTGGAGAAATGTACTTCAGGAAAAAAAACATTGGCTTGAAAAAGAAGATTGTCATTTTGACTGTTATAAAAGGAGGAGAAATGTAGAGAAGAAAAAAGACCAGAATGGAAGGTCTTGGAATGTTCAGGAAGAAACGCACAGAAGAGAAGCGATGAGGAGTCGGACGGATGTTGTAAAAGCTAATTGTCTAACAGGTGTGCTAGGAAGGGGAGACGTGTAGAGCGAGTAAGACAGCCAAAAAGCCTTAAAGCAAGAAATAAAGATTGCGATATTGAGATATTTGTGATTTATAGAGTAGAAATGGGAATCTATCAGAAAACGTCTGTCACTGTAGCCTTTGCCTGTTCTTTCAGATATCTTCCCTTATTTTCCTTGAACCTGAATTTGCTCGCCTTTAGGAAAAAGTGGATCTTTTGTAGAACTCCTGTTTCAACTTAATCTCCTTGATGACTGAGTAGATCTTGGGTTTATATACTGTCGCAATATGTAAGATCCTCCTTGTCAATAGTCCCTCCATTTGGAATCCAATTGGGTCTTATGAATCTCTGGAGTTACATGAGCAGATTTTTTGTCTTCCTTTGTTGGGCCTGATCGCTCTGTATTAGATGGCAGTCTATTGGGGCTGGGTTTGGCTTGGAGTCTAGACCTTTGGTGAACCTGCAGGCTAGTTTGCTGTTTTGGTGTGGCAGCAGTCTGATATCTACTCTCCCACATTACAGCCACTGCACCTGCAAGGGAACCTGTGAGGTTGGGCCAACCACATACCTGTTGGCCGCCTGCTACCAATTGAAACTGGTGGCGCTGAGGGAGAACTGAGGAACGCCATAAAACATACATATCTTCTTAGTAACTGTACTGGCTGGAAAGCAGATTGTGGGATGCCGTTATCGAATCTACGTTACCCCATTAACTGCTATTCAGAAGGAAGATCGTGGGACACCATCAGAGCATCTGTTTTGTCACCGTTATTGTGCCATTTGATGGCAGCCTCTGTCCTCCAGAGTGTGATACCTTGGTACAGACATTAGTTGTTGCAGTTGGTGCACAGTAAAACATGACTTCACTGGAATCCCAGGAAAAAGTTGTAGCACTAGAGTTTTCAGTACTCTTTTATTAGCTTCCTTAATCAATGTGTGTTCTATGTACTCTCTTTTAGCACTGTCTTGACTTAGGTTTGTTTATGAATTATATGTTGGAAACAAAAATCTCTTCTCCATGTTACATTGGTTGTAAATGTAAAGGACATACAATTGACTCACTGAATAAATGTTGTTCACTTAATGCTAAGAGCTCAGACTAGGGAAGAGTGTGTTTCTTTAATAAATGATATGAGGTTTCCACAGTCTGACTGTTGAGCTGCCTGAGGTGGGTGCCTGGCCATAAGAATTTTGCAGTAGGTTCCTTGAGGCATGACCTGTGCTCCGCCCTTTTGGTTGTTATGCTACCTAAAAAAAGGCTTTCTTTAACAATGGATACAATTTGCAACCAGTTTTCACAGTGCTATCAATCTGAGCAACTTAAGGTATAAATCTAAATTACAGATGCCAAAATATATTATAAAAGAAAGCCTTTGTGACTTTAATCTTCTGTTGTAGAAAAACGTCATTGTTTCTGTTGCTTATTTTTGTCAGGCTAATCTAAAACGCATGGTTTAAACTATATTGAGTACCTTTGGAGTCCGCACATTTCTCAACATTTGGATGATAGTTTTAACCCACTTGCTCTATCTCATATTGATTCTTCCACAGATGCTCAGTGAATGCTACTCCACAGCAGATTTCGAAAGCCTCCAAAGAAGTAGAAATCTTTCTCAAAGGAATACATAAAAATAAGAAGGGACTGAAAGTCGTACGCCCCAGTTTGATTGAGGTTTGTAGGAAGATTCTTTTTGGGTTGAATATTTTCAAAATTGCTTTTGTTTGTTTGATTATTGTGTACTTTGAGCTTGGCAGGTCTTAGAGCATGAAACAAGCCTCAAGACCTCAGGTACTTAGATTGCAACTTCCTCATCCATACTATGACATCTGTTTTGACACATGAGCAGCATGTAGGTTGTCAGTTTGAAAGCTCTCCTGAGAGGCGAAATGTCAGTGGCAAGTGTAATCGTGGTTTCTCGCTTTTCACCCACATTCTATTCTAATGGCATTGTAGAAGACTGTGACGTAGCCCCATTGAGTGATGGAAAGGAAAAGAAAAATGAACTCTTGACATTGAATCAAGTATGTGGGTTTTTCATATAGGACTCCAGCAGAATCATAGAGAGACTGGAACCCTTCTGATATTCAGTGAAGTTGTATGAATGAAAGTCCATTTATTAAGTAGAACTAGTGGCACCAAAAGGGAACGTGTTCAGAATTAAGCAATTAAATATCGTGCCTTTTGTTACTTTTACGTGTATTAATAGGGTTCAAAAGATTAATAATTCTTATGCAGAAGTGGGCATTTAGTTTGCTTATCCACTTGTTTGATTTGAAAGAATTGCAGATCAATGCCTTTACTAGTAATAGCTAACCTAAATAGTCTAGCCTAAGAAAATCAGTCTGCTTAAAAATGTAACACTAATTTCTACCCTACGGGGCACATTCAAAGCATTCAAGATAATTGTAGTGTTTTATGTGCTTTATTCCGGTTTCCTGTCGCAGTGGGAAAAATAATGTAGTGCTGTCACACATGGACTTACAAGTTAATCCTACAAAGCCAACAGTGATGATTTTCCGAGAGCAAAACTGAAGTCCTGATATTGAAACAAAGCGAAAACAAAAACACGCATGTTCAAAGCTTTTCTTTTCTTCGCTTGTGACATTGCATTAATATAGGTCTGTATTTTCATACTATTGCAAGTACCCTTTAATTTCGTTTGTTAATATTTACAACACTTAAAAATACAAGCCAATTTTAAACTTTGGATCGTACTATGTATTTTTTGCATAGACATTCTCTGTACATTAAATATTTCTGATGGATACTATTGCGGGGATTCTGCACATACACAGAACTATGCACAGGAAAACAAGATGGTTGCAGGGCAGGTCCTCCTTGCTCCGGGGGGCTGCTGGACACGCCAGGTTCTTCTTTGTAGGCAGGTCGGTGACTGGACAGGCTAGTAGGGCTTGGGCCAAAGCAGTAGGCGCCCTCTTCTTCCTGGGTTCAGCACGGCTCTTCGGTCCAAGTTTCTTTCTCTAATCTGAGGAGGCAAGGTTTAGGGTCGCCCCTAAATAAAAAATTTGGGGTGTTAAAAGAGGTGTGTAGATCGGGACCAATGGGTCACATCCTTGGGATAGGTACACCCCATAGTATGCCACCCTCCAATGGGAGTGGGGGCGTGAGCCTCTTACTAATTGGTTGGGTTCCATCATCTTCAAGATGGAGGGGACTGAGATGTGTGCTTCACCTCGCCTCTTCCACCTGAGGGGTGGGGTTAGCAAAGGTGGGCACACCTCTCCTCCTAGCTTCTTCCCTATTCTCCCACCCAAAGTGGGGGGCAGAACTGGTGGGAGCCAGTTGCTGCGGGCATTATAAGGCAGGGGTAGCTCACAATGGCAGCAGGCCTTTTAAGCTTCCCCTTCGTGGACCCAGCCTGTCCTGGGGGAGGAGTCATGACACCTCTGCCCAGGATGGGATTTGTTTCTTGACCCAGGGGTCCAGAAACCTGTCTGGTGGCAAATGGCGGGCAGCCATTCAGGAACCACACAAGGCCTGATTTTTTTTTTTTTTCAGGGGGCATTTATAAGATGCCTTTTGAGGTCATCCGTGTGGGTTTTAATGTGTTGAGATGTTTGCTACCAAACTACCCAGATTTTAGTAAAACCTTTATGGAGGTGTGAAGTTTGTAATGACCAACACCCAGACCATATACTTTTTATGGCTTTACTACACTTAGAATGTCTAAGAATTGACCGACGACGGCTGCAATGCCAGAAACCGGTCCCCGGAAGCTTGTTTCCTTCCCAGTGTAAGAATTGGCTTGGTAGTTTGGTTTGCCCTGTTCCCATCATGCACTGGGACAGGAACAGACTAATTTGCATATAGCCAGGTTCTGAGCTGGGGTGGTGCAGTGAGCTAAAAAACGGTGTTGGATCTAGCCCTGATCTCTTGACTGGGTGAGAGTATTCTGCTTAATTCAGAGTCTCTGTCCACCACCATCCCTTGTTGTTAAATATTTTGTCCACCCTAAGCGTGGAAGGGTATACTCAGATGTGAGTCCCTTGCTCATTGCACCATCAGGATTCAAGCAAGCCGGGCCGACGACGGCTGAAATGCCAGAAACCGGTCCCCGGAAGCTTGTTTCCTTCCCAGTGTAAGAATTGGCTTGGTAGTTTGGTTTGCCCTGTTCCCATCATGCACTGGGACAGGATCAGACTAATTTGCATATAGCCAGGTTCTGAGCTGGGATGGTGCAGTGAACTAAAAAACGGTGTTGGATCTAGCCCTGATCTCTTGACTGGGTGAGAGTATTCTGCTTAATTCAGAGACTCTGTCCATCACCACCCCTTGTTGTTAAATATAAGAATTGACTTGGGCACTGTAGGCATGCAGGGCTCATGCCACTGTACACCTCGCCTGTCGCCTAGTGCATCCTGCTAGAGGGGTGGCTTACCTGTGCCATGTCGACTCTTCACTTTTCTCGGCACCAAAACACGCAGCCTGCATTGGCAGTGTGTGTGTGTGTTAAAGTACAGGAAATCTATGGGTGGCAAAATGGGTGCTGCAGCCTTTCCAGGCCTTCCCTTGTCGCAGTGCCCTTGGTACCCACGGCACCTTTTACAAGCGGCTTACCTGTGACCAGAGTTGTGCCAATTGTGGGTATAGAAGTACAACTTTAGGAACTAACACAGTCCCTGTTAACCTGATTGCCATGGATCCAGGGCACACCAAGTCAAAAGTGCATCATGTGTCCGCCAAAAAGTTGTTCCCTGCTGCAGGATTTCCATTTTGACTACTCCTTCAGACCCACTACCTAGGAGAAGATACTGGTATAGTATCAGTTTAAAAAATGAGGAATATGCAGGTAGAAGTATTCCTCATACCTTCTCCTCAGCTCCTTCCTCTGTGAAAGCTATGTATCCGAAGGTGAAGGAAACTGTTACCAGGGGTGTGGAATTTATTAAAATATCTACTTGTCCATGGGGCAGGCTGCTTCATAAATCTACTTGTCTTGTAATAAAATCCACTTGTCCCTTTGGTGCCATGTAGTGCTCCCACAAATTATGGCAGCAATCTCATTATATAAGAGCTCTTATATAGCCTCTCTGATTATGCCAGGGCATAGCCCATAGTAGTGTTTGAATATTAGTAATCATTTTATGTTGCCACGTTTCCGCAGCTCCACGTACTGGGACTGAAGATGGTGTTAAGCAGTAGTTCCAGGCTTGGAATGCCCAATTGAGTCTGTGCAAACCTATTAACTTGCATTTTCTGATAGATACATCTGCCAGTGGATTCCTCACCTTGTGAATATCCCCCTTGTGTCAGCAACATTCGGAAATTCTTTTTGTAGCTTCCCGCCGACGAGGACTTGGACGTCATAGAGACACGACATCGCTCGCGACTCCGCTGACGTCACCGACGCTTACAATAGGCCCACACCGGCATGATGACATCAGTTCCCTTTTTTCCGCGTCGTCGACGCTAACGGTTTCGGGATACTCAGTAGCTTTTTGTAACTCTGTTACTATTTATTCCTTGTTTTCTTGTTCTCTTGCCTCTTTGTCTCCCTAAAATGTTGAAAAAGAACGCAGGATTTAAGCCCTGCAGGGAGTGCGGGAAGATGATGTCCATTACGGATCCGCACCAAGACTGTATTTGGTGTTTAAGCTCCGACCACAACGTGGATGGATGTTCATCGTGCCGAAAAATGAACCCAAAGACCCTGCGATAGAGGGAAACCGAACTTCTTGTAGCGAAGCTGAAAGCCGACAAAGGTAGGAAGACTTCAAGATCCCGCTCGAGGAGGACAAAGTCGAGGTCGAAGTCAAGATCAAGATCTCGAGAGGCATCGGCTTCGAAGTCCTCATCGGAACGTGCTTTGAGGTCGCATAAGAAGCACAAGAGAAGGAGGCATGAGTCTCGACGTCATTCAGGTGAGAAGTCGGGCTCGAAGTCGAGGTTGCCCAAAAAGGTTCGATCGAAGGTGATCCCACGGCAAGAGACTCCGAATCGGGAAGGTGGGACCTCGCCTTCGGAGTCACAAGTTCATTCTCCGGCTCCGGCTTCTAATTCAACTCAGACGCCGTCCCCGGCTCAAGAGGAGGAAGTCCCTGTGGAGGAAGAAGAATCGGCGCCTGTAGAAGAGCCGGATTCGAACCTACCTCGAGATCGGCCTGAGGGTGTTCATCCAACTTTTCCTGCACCAGGCCAGGACCCATCAGCGTTCCTGAAAGTATGTATGGAGTATTCTCGGGGGCATGGTACCCCTCTGGTGCACCTTCAGGTCCCATGGGTCCACTGGCATTTAATTTGGGTGTTCCACCCTCTTATGCCCCGGCACCATTCATGCCGTTTATGCTAGCCCCGATGCCGCCGTGGCAGTACCTGGCTCCGCCGAGGTCGAGACCGGCACGGCCGAAGTCGACGACTCCGATACCGGCGTTGCCCGCTCCAAGCAGACCTTTGGAGCATCCATCTGGGCCATCGGATGCGGTACCGACGTCGACGTCGGCTCCGGCTCCGTTGGAGTCGATGGTGGATCCGGCTGCGAGGCGTGTAAAGGAGAGGTCCAGGAGAGAAGCACAACGCCTCTTGGAGGTGAGCTGGATGAGGATTGCTTCGAAGAGCTAGCTGATGCTAGTGGCCTAGATTTTTCCCCAGAGTGGGAATTACCATCCGGTCCGGATGCGCCTTCAAAGGATGTCCAGCCATATCATGTGGTAATGAGAAAGGCAGCAGGACTTTTAGATTTGACATTACCAACTGTTGAATTTAAGTCGAATCTGCTTACGGAAGTACTCCATTCACCAAGCGGAGAAGTGGAGAAGTGTGGCTCATATGGTTGGAGCGGCAGACCCTGATGCAGAGGTCTAGCCCGGACCAGGGTTCAATTCCCTGCCTCGGCTGGTCTTGGGCTCAAAATTTCCCTGGACCTGACAATTCTCGCCTCAGTGCCTATTCCAATCATGAGTCCCACTCTGTAACTCTGGGCAATAGCTTGCTTAATCTCCACAACGGCCCCTCGCAGCGGGATGCCTGGCTTTCACCTTGGGGATGCCCAGTAATGGGTTATCTCGCAGGGGAATACCAGGACGGGTTCCCTAAGCAAGCGCTGGGACGCTTTCGGGCAGCCATGCGCTCTACAAATCAAATTTCATTTCATTTCAAGCACAGCAGTGGAGCCGTTACTCCCATTTAATGAGGCTTTAACTGAACCCATTATGGAGGTGTGGAAAAAGCCTCTTTCTGCGCCTGCTGTTTCAAAAAGTGTGGCGAGGAGATATAGGGTGGCACCGGAAGACCTCACCTGGTGCCCTCCCAGCGCAACCTGTTCATAGGTGCTGTACTGGACACAACTGTGTGTCGTGCATTCCCTCCTCCTCAAAGGATTCGCGACATACAGGAAATAATTCCTTTATTTTACAGTGGAGCAGTTGTTCCAGTCCTGAAGGCCCTTCGCCTGCTCGGTCAGATGGCTTCATGCATTCTGTTGATCAACCATGCACGCTGGCACATGAGGGCGCTCCAGTGGTGTCTCCGCAGGCAGTGGTATCAACACAACGGGGATCTCAGGGAGTCAATGAGGATCTCCAGAGAAGCTGTAGCAGATGTGTCTTGGTGGGGCGTGGAAGGCAACCTGTCTCAAGGGAAGCCTTTTCATCTACCTCATCCGGTGGCCACAGATATAACGGATGCATCCACTCTAGGGTGGGGGGCTCATCTAGGGGATCTGGAGGTCAAGAGTCTTTGGTCTCAGAGGAAAGGTTGCTTCATATCAACCTTCTGGAATTGCGGGCGATAAGTTTGGCACTCAAGGCCTTCCTTCCTTCCCTTCGCGGTCGGTCGGTTCAAGTCCTGACGGACAACACGACCGCGATGTGGTACATCAACAAACAGGGAGGAGTGGGGTCGCAGTGACTCTGCAGAGAGGCTCTGCGTCTCTGGTCCTGGGTTAAGGACCTTCAGATTTGTCTGATGGCAAATCTGGCCGGGGTTCTGAACGTTCGTGCAGACAATCTGTCGGCAGTTCTCGGCCGGCCACGAGTGGAGGTTCCATCCTGATGTATTTCGTGACATCTTTCAGATGTGGGGAACTCCTTCGGTGGACTGTTTGCCACTCACAAGAATGCTCCCTGCTGTCATTCTGCAGTCCCCAGTATCCGATGCAAGGAGCCTTGGGGGACGCGTTTCAGTTGAGTTGGGGAAGTCAACTCCTTTACGCGTTTCCTCCCATACCCTTGATTCCTCGGGTTCTGAGGAAGATTCGCCAAGACCGGGCCCAAGTTATATTGGTCGCCCCATCACTCCCTGTTTCTTCGCACACCAACGGGCCAACATCTTGGCCACTTTGCAGTGTGATACCTACTCGAGTGAAGCTTAGACAGTTCAATGCACCCATGCACTAGCAAGCAGCATAGAACGTCCTATGCCTGTTAGGCCTTAGCAGGTCAAGCCTTCCACAGGCGTTTGTCTTGAGTTTGTTTAGCTACAAAGGTCACAGCACTTTTTTCAGATGTTCCTTCTGATCTGAGCTATGGCACAGCAAGTGTTTTTCATATCTGATATCACTACCGTATGAGCCAATTAATGTAGTGTATCTTAAAGTACTCTCCTAAAACACTGCTTTGCTTTCCTGATGACCATTTACTCAGTGAAGAGAGGTGCCAATATCCAGTTGGTGTTGTGGCATTATCTCAAGTTTCATGTTGATCAAGTGACACAATGAACCTATGCAAATTTCATCTGAACATGTTGTCCATTCTACATTTTCCTGAATAAGTGGCCCTGCCTTGTCTTATTCAAGTTCTGTGCACTTTCAAAAGTAAGCAAGCCAGCCTTGAGCTAATGACCAACAGGATCCTTTAGAATCAGCATGAATGTGAGTACCCCCATAAATTGGTGGTTATTCCACCCTGGTAGGTTCTTCTACCCCATTTGGAGATGGCTTAATGGCTAGGGTTCTGTTGATAAGAGATTTAACCAGCTCTTTTGGTGGAAAACCATGACCTGACAATCTGTTCACCAGTGTACTGACAAGTCTGGAAAGTTTTTGACAGCAGTACCCCTGCGCGTGGAATGCTGCTTTTCGTCTGTTTGCGTCGTCACCGAGATGACGTTGCAGCAGCTACTTAGATGCCACCCTCGCTCGCTGACGTTTAGTTATTTATTTTTCCGCTGCTGCAAGCGCGGATCCGGAGGGAGCTGTACCCCCAGTCATTGTTTGACTGTTTTTTTTTAGGCTTTAGGCTTTTTGTCTCCGTTTTTTTGAGTTGATCGACTCCTGGTGCCGTAGGGATGCCCGGCTTCAAGTGTTGTGGGGACCGTCATCGTATGATGTCGGTGACAGACCCGCACCGCGTGTGTCTCTACTGACTGAGGCGGGACCACAACCCCAAGTCGTGCCCCGACTGCCAGGCTATGGCGCCGAAGACTTTGCAGGAGCGATCTCGAAAGTTGCTTGAAGTCTGGCAGTCGGCTCTACGCCGCTCAAGGTCCTAGTCCCGTGGGAGGTCGAGGGACCGGTTGCAAAGCCATCACCATCGATCGTCAGGATCGAAGTCTTTGCACTCTGGGTCAGGTAAGAGGAAGCATCACAAGAAGTCCGACAACACCTCGCCCATTGAGGCGAAGGGTGCGATTGGTGGCAATCTGCCCTTCCCGTGTCCGTCAGCGACTCCGGACCTGTTGCAGGAATTTCTGTCAGCCCTGGCCCACCACTTTGGGCTTTCGGGCCCTGCCAGCATTCCTTTGGGCCCTGCCGGTGTTCCTTCGGGCCCGACTGGTGGTCCTCGTCCTTCACTGTCGGCACTCCGGCATCGCTGTTGGTTCCGGTCCCTGCACCGCAGGGCCCCCAATTATCAAGACCTGGATCCCGGTCAGCGCCGGTTGACCTCGTGACACCTCCACCGACGTCAACCCCACTGGCACCACCTCAGACGTCGCCTGTGGCACCAGACTATGTCGCCCCCGGTTTCACCTCCGATGTGGACACGGAGCCGGAACTGCATCGCTCGATTCCGACGCCGATGGGACCTTTCTTTCCCTATGTCCAGCCTCCTTATTTTAGGCCTGTTAATCGGCCTTCGGAGGAAGGGGGGGACTGGGAGGGGTCTGAGGTCCCGCTCACAGCTCCGTGTGAGTATGACCCTGACTGGACAGAGGAACTGGGAGATGCCAGTGGTCTGGACACCTCTCCTGACCTTGGCATGCTCACTCCTACTACCGTGGCTATGGAGGAGGGTGCAAGTTACGCAGTGGTGTTGCGTAGGGCGGCCGAGGCCCTCCACCTCCCTACTGTGGCTGTCAGGACTAACCTCCTGACAGAAGTGCTTCAGCCGGCGGCTACCTCTGCGGAGCCACTGCTGCCTTTTAATGAGGCATTTTCTGACTTCCTTTTGGGCACATGTTCCAGCCCAACTCAGGGGCTCCTGTGGATAGGAACGTGGCCTGATGGCATCGCCCTGTTCCAGGTGACCCCTTTTCCTCTCCCAAAACCCCACCCTTGAGAGCTTGGTTGTCCAAGCCTCCACGTCCCAGAGTGCATTCCCTAACGCACCCTCGGACAGTGAATCCAAGAGACTGGAACAATTTGGGAAGGAGATTTCTTTCTTCTGCGAGTTCAGGGCTGAGAGTTGTGAACACCGCATGCCTCTTAGGCCGTTATTCCCACTCTGTGTGGGATACGGTGGCACAAGTCTTGCCTCATTGTCTGGAGGAGGCGCGGACAGTGCTCTGTCAGGCTATTGCCAAGGGGAGAGATGCAGCGAAGTTCACAATACGATGTGGCCTTGACACCACCGACTCGCTGGGCAGGGCGATATCCACGACCGTGGTTCTCTGCCGCTATGCCTGGCTGAGGAGTACTAGCACCTCGGGGGATGTCCAGAACACCCTGAAGGACATACCCTTTGATGGCATTCGCCTTTTGGCAACAAGGCAGATAATGGGATGGAACGTTTTAAGGACTCGCGGGCTATGGCCAAGTCCTTGGGTCTTACGGGCACTCGCCCTCCTTCACCTTTTTAGGGGCACCCCAACACGTTCGCTTCAGAGCCACAGACCGCCGCAGCGTGGCCGTGGATGTGGGACGCACAGAGGCGGGTCAGGGGCCAGCGGGCGGGTCAGTCCACTTCCACCCCAGCCATCACTGCCCCAAAACCTTTCTAGTCTGGTATTTCAGGCCCATCAAACGCCAGTGGGCAGCAGGATTCGCCATCACCTCCCCCACTGGCGCACCATCACTTCGGACAGGTGGGTTTTACAAATAGTGCAAAGGGGCTACTCCCTCCCCTTCGAGACTACCCCTCCAGCCATGCCACCCCAGTACCACTGCATGTCGGGGAATCATTTGGCACTTCAACAGGATGTTGCAACCCTCTTGGCCAAAGGGGCTAACGAGCGCGTTCCTGCTCCAGAAGTAGGATGTGGTTGTTATTCCGGCCACTTTCTGGTAGCCAAGAAGGACAAAGGTCTGCATCCTGTCTTGGACCTCAGGGACATGAATACTCCCTCTGGAAGGAGAAGTTCAAGATGCTAACCCTGGCTCAGGTCTTGTCTGCTCTGGACCCTGGAGACTGGATTTTCACGTTAGACCTGCAGGACGCATATTTCCACATTCCTGTCCTGCCGATCCACAGGCACTACCTGTGGTTCACTGCAGGTCAAGGGCACTTTGTTTACCGTGCTCCCCTTGGGCCTTACCAGTGTCCCTTGGGTGTTCATGAAAGTAATGGCGGTGGTTGTATCTCATCTGCGCACATCAGGGGTTCCAGTCTTCATCTATCTTGACGAGTGGCTGTTCAAAGTGGGCTCTGTCAATGTGCCGAAGTTGCACCTGATTGTCTCTCAGAAGCTCCTCTTCATCAGAGTGGTTCTGGATACAACTCACTTTAAGGCTTATCCTCCCGAATGGCGAGTCCAGTATATTCAGGCTATGATTCCGATCTTTCAGCCTCTATCCTGGGTTCGGTCAGGATGACCCTGAGGCTGCTGGGCCTATGCGGGCTGTGCAGTGGGACCTGAAGTTCCAGTAGGTGCAGCATCAGGTGAACCTGTCCGATTACGTCCAGATCTCAGAGGGCACTGCACAGCAGCTGCAGTGGTAGCTCACGAACCGGCATTGGGTCCAAGGCAGATCCCTCTCTCTTCCCCAATCGGAGCACACTGTAGTGACAGACGCATCCCTCCTGGGATGAGGGGGCCAAATAGGAGAGGCGGAGATCAGAGACCTCTGGTCTCCAGCAGAGTACAGGCTCCATATCAACCTTCTGGAGCTTCAGGCGATTTTGACTTGCTCTGAAGGCATTCCTTCCCTCTGTCAAGGGGAAAGTAGCGCAGGTGTTCACAGAGAACACCACCGCCATGCGGGTGGGGTGTGGACCCTATGTCAGTAGACTCTCTCTGCTCCTCTGGACATGGCTGGAACATCCGGGCATTTTCCTGTTGGTTCAACACCTGGCAGGTTCACTGATAGCCAGGGTGGACGAACTCAGCCGCAGGTGCTTGATGGATCACGAATGGCGTCTTTACTCGGACGTGTTGCACGGTCTCTTTAGACAGTGTGGAGTGCCATGGTTAGTTCTATTCCCCACCGAAGAGAACATGCAAATTCAGCAATTCTGCACTTTGGAATTTCCAAAGCGGCATTCCATATGCAACGCTTTTCAGCACGAGGGGAGTTGCGTTCTTCTGTACGCCTTTCCGCCTATACCACTTTGGCGCAGACTGCTGAGGAAGATCAGGCGCGAACGGGCCCTAGTCATTCTTGTGGCTCCAGACTAGGCTTGAAGAGTTTGGTATCCTGAACTACTCAGTATGACGATCGATCCCCCGATCCGACTGCCTCTTCAGGAGGATCTTCTGTCGCAGCAGCAGGGGACGGTCTTCCACCCGAACCTGTCCAGTCTCCACCTCTTTGTGTGGAGGTTGAGCGGCGGCAGTTGATTCCTTTCGACTTGCCTCCTGAAGTCTGTGATGTCATTCTGGCAGCCAGGCGTCCCTCCACTAAGTTGGTATACGCCTGCAGGTGGAACACATTTGTGGCATGGTGCACAGCAACGGCTGTGGATCCATTTTCTGCACCTCTTTCGGGCGTTCTTCTGTTCCTTCTTTCTTTGGCCCAGCAGGGCTCTGCTCTGGGCACTATCCAGGGCTACCTTTCTGCTATTTCGGCCTTTCTCAGGCTCCCTGATCAGCCCTCTCTTTTCAAGTCCCCTGTTGTAAACAGATATCTGAAAGTCATTACTCCTCTTTTCCCTCCTATTTCTTTTGTAATGCCTCAATGGGACCTGAATCTGGTTCTCACATATTTATTGTGCGCTCCCTTTGAGCCTCTTCACAACCGTCCTCTTCGTTTGCTGACTTTGAAGACTGCTTTCCTGGTTGCCATCACCTCTCCCAGTAGAGTGGGTGATCTCGAGGATCTTTCTTGTAAACCTCCTTTCCTTTCTGTCCATCCCGACAAGGTTGTGCTCATAACACATCCATCCTTTCTGCCAAAGGTTGTCACTGCCTTTCACATTGGGCAGACCATCACTTTGCCCACCTTCTTTCCGCCTCCGCATCCTTCTAGAGAGGAAGAGAGACTCCACTGTCTGGACCCAAAACGTGCGCTCTTATTTTACTTGAACCGCACTCAACAGTTCCAGATGGATGACCAGCTCTTTGTTGGCTACATTGGCGCCAAGAAAGGTCAGGCCGTACACAATTAGACTATCTCCTGATGGGTCGTCTTGTGTATCAAAGCCTGTTATTCATTGGATAAAAAGGAACCTCCGTTGGGGATGCCCAACCATTCCACCAGGGCGACGGCTGACACTACGGTATTGGGACGTGGTGCCCCCTTACAGGACATCTGTCAGGCAGCTGCGTGGGCCTCACTGCACACTTTTACTAAGCACTTGGACAGCCAAAGTCTGGAGAGATGGCTTCTTAAGGCCGTTCTGTTCTCCAGGACTTCCTGGTGTGATCTTGGTTCGCAGACCCACCACCAGGATTGGTATTGCTGGGGTATCTATTCTAAGGTAAGGAATCTATCACTATGTGTTTCTTTCAGATGAACAAGGTACTTACCTTCGGTAAAAAAATATCTATAACAAACATTAGTATTGATAAATTCCTTCCCGCCCCACCCATCCTCCCCGTTCTGCGAACTGATTTCTAGGTTAAGGTCATCCCTTTCAGTGCCCTAGTTTCAAGGCACCAGTGGTCAGTATCTTGCATGACTCTGCGTTTCTGACACGGAAAGTAGTGTACAGAACTGACATCAGCGTGCGTGCGAAGGCGGCGTCTAAGTAGCTGCTGCGATGTCATCTAGGTGACCACGACGCCAACGACTGACGTAGAGTTGGTGGTTGTTCTCCACCTTCATGGTATACTCTTACTTTAGGAGTATCAACTTTTAGAGAAAGTGTTTGTTGAAGAGTTAAAGGAGCTTATCCTCACTGCTTCCTCATAGGAAAAAGTCTGAGGATATGAGACCAGTATTGCATCTGCACCAGCTAAACATTGTTGAAATGGTAACTCAACAGGCAATCAGTCCACTATTTTAGCAACACCTAATTCGATAACAAAACCCAAACGACAAATATAGCTTGCTTTCAGAGTAGGCAACCATTATTTTTCATTCAACGTTTCTTTGGCCCCAAGACTGCTTTTTAAATGTATATCATCAACAGTGATGGTACATTTTAGATGCATAGGTTTGGAATGCCACACAAACTTGGCCAATTGATAGGTAAGTATTTCCTCCTTTCTGCTTGCCAGTGTTTGTTTTCAGATAAACATAACCAATGTCCTTCTTTGTGTTCTCTATAACCCATAAAGTCCTGCCTTTGTATTACGGGGGAGGACCTCAGTGCAGAAGAGATGCATAAAATCTCCTTGAGACGGGGCTTTTTCTTTTCCAAAGTCCATCAGTAATTTATGAAAATGGAAATTTGTCCAATAAGGTATGCAAAGACCTATTAAGAAGGAAAGTACACTCTCATTTCAAGAAGTAATGGAAACAAGCAAAAGAAAACGAAAAGGACAGGTTCTCCTTTCAACTGAAATTAAAACAAACCGACCCCTTGGGTGGGCTCTATTAATCTGTTTAAAGGTGTTCATCCATTTTTACCCTCCCAGTTCAAACCGTTTCTGCTCCCACAATTTCCTTTGACAGAGGTGAGGCCAACATGTTGAGTTATCACAAAATGTAAAATTGGTAGTTGGATCCTGAACAATAATCCAACTCTGTTTCCTGCTTTCAGTATATCAACGGTGTTGAATACCAAAGCTTTGTCTTTGACGTCTGCCATTAAAAATCATGAAGGATTTTTTATTTTTATTTCCTGGGGTCATAAATCCATCTGATTTGGATGCATTGTTACCTCTACTATGATGTGAGAACTTATAAACCTACTTCTGCCTTCCTTTTACCTGTAGTGCAGCACTGTGTATCGTGCAATAGACGGTATAGGCACATTGTCATTCCTGTCTGGCCATATTTGCTCTTGGTTAGGGAATATGATGCTTTTAGGTCCCATTTCTTTGTTGATTTATACAGCACTGCTTGGCAGTGCTCCTGAGGTGTTTTGCAAGCCAGAGCTAGCTTCAACTAACCAAGCGTTAGTCAGCTTTTTAAACGTCCCCTTATGACTATATCGAACCTGCTTTCATCTCATTCTGATGCCTGTACCTGGATTGTCACTTGGCCAGCAGAGGTCAGCAGCGAGTAAGCAGTGAGTGGCGAGCACTCGCAGAGCAGCGGTGAGGAGAGAGCAGAGACGTGCCTACGAGCAGCGAAAAGACGCCAGGTGAGCGCAGCCCTGCGGTGACGACAGAGCTTGGGCCCGGGTGAGGGAAGCGGGAAGCGGGAGCTCGGCTTCAGGCACCCGCGGCTTCCCTTCTGCACCTGAGCTCCATACTGCTAAAAAGAAAGCAGCTTTTCTGCGTTCACTGGAAGTCGAATGGAACTGCCTAGGATCGCCCCGACTCCCGCCCTTGTCCTGCCGTTCTCGTTCAGCCGGTGTGTGGGGGGTCTGAGCTGGCAAAGTCTCTCCCCGGGCCGTAGTGAGCAGTGAGTCACGAGGCAAGACACACGGACACACAGTGGTTGGCGGGCAGACTGCTCAGCTTGCACCTAACACTTGGAGATTGTAGAAAGGAGCTGAGAACCGGGAGGAGCACGGCATGGCAGTGCGGGATTTAAAGAACCAGAAGCACCAGGAGCCTTGAGGTGTTGGGAGTTGGGATTTGGGAGCTGCTGGGGACGAATAGGAGCCCAGAGCCCTTCAAAAATCGGACCATTAGAACTCCAGATCCACAGAAGACCCCTGCAGGAGAGAGGGACCTTAGGTGACAAGGTCCTTACAAAAATATTTGTATAGAGCTGTGGGGACACAGAAGAACTGAAAGTCACTAAACAGCAATTACAGACTTCGATCACGTAACCTGGACCACGAAAAGAGGCAGTGAGCAGCGAGTGGAGCGGTGGGAGGAGCCGAGGAAACCTGAACCCTGAGCCTGCAGCCTGCATAGGAGTCCCGAGCCTGAGCGAGGGGGCACCTGAGCCTGAGCGAGGTGAGGAGCAGCAAGTAACAAGGGAACAAGTAACAAGGGAGCAGAGGCGGGCAGCAATAGCGGGAAGCCCGAGGACTTAGCCAGTCAGTGTCTGTGGCTCACCTGCCACACAGCCCCACCGGCAACGCTGCGGCCCCGCGAGAATATTAAAGGAGGCATTGTGTGGAGAGCTGTGCGAACGGTGTGAGACTTGCAACCTGTGGGCCTTGCGGACATTTCAGCTCCAGCTCTCCTCCCAGCGTTCTCCTGGTCTTCTCCTGATTACCACCCCTGTGCAGTCTGGGACTTGTAGTTTTGTATTTGAATGTTCCCATAGTTGGAAGGGAGAGTGGAGAGTGAAGAGATAAAAGAGGCCGGCGAACAACAAAGCGAACAACAACGCGGGGGAGACGCTGACAGGGGCATAAGAGGACCACTATGAGGTCAGGGAAAGTAAGAAAACCTCCAACAAGGCAACCGGTAAAACGGAAAAGGAACAACGCTTCAATGAGCTTAGAGACAGTGGGAGAAAACAAGCGACCAGTTAGCAGCCACAAGGGCTCTAGCAACCCCTTGAGCACCTTCAACTCACTGGATAACAACCAAAAAGACAGCAATTGTGGCATAGAAGAGGGGATACTAACGAACTCAGCCCACATTCCCACTCCAATCTCAACTTCAACATCAACTTCACCTCTAGATCAATCCACAAGTAATAAAAATAACAAAAGGAAACACTCTAAAGATCTAATCAACCTAGCAGATCAGCCAGCGAAAACGCAATACAATTACCAACCGAAAATTTATACAAAATTTGCCTTTCTAAAAAATCCAGGAAACGTGATCTACTCGTCAAATGACTCGGTTACAGGCCTTCAAACCCCCTTGCCACCAGTTGATGCAAACAACCACTCGCCTACAACCTCAAATCTCACTGTAGCTGAAATACACACACCATCAAACCCAAAAGAGACAACGGCAAACATCAAAAGCATAGCAGGGACAGGGGCAGGAGAACAATGGAGACAAGATTACATCCATCTCACGACGACACAAGAAAGCGCAGCCAGTCTCACCTCAAAAATAGAGGAATATAATCAGGCTACAAGCCAATCCAGTCCTCTGCTGGAGAAAGAAAAACTGAGCACTTCCACCCTAGAGTTAGTAGAGTTACAGGGACACCCCATTAACCACGAAGAAAGCGGTATGCCACCTTCAACACTCTCTCTTTCATTCATCCGGCCGCAAGGGGAAGAAGTAACACATGATCAAGAAACAGCATTGGTTCGAGGTAAAAAAAGCAGTCATCAAGCCGAACTAAAACTTCAAGATAAAATCATTGCCCATGGAACCCAAATAGAACCCGCAAACTCCTCTCCAATCAGGACCGACGAGACTTCACCCTCCCTAGAAAGGGACATGACCTTCTTGGAACATCAAGAATGGATCGAACTTGAGGCAGCATACAACACAAAGGACCCCGCAAACAACATCAGCAAAGAGAGTCTAACTTATCCTAATGCGGGGGCAAGGGACACCACTGACACCTTTTGGGCAACCTGACAAATTAGATCTACAATTAATTGTGCTGCAAAGGCTGGCAGAGGCCACAATGGGGATCAATAGAAAACTCGCAGATCTCAATGGCCTTATAAAAAGAGGACAAGAGTCAGTAAAAATATCCCAGATCGTAAGAACGGACTGTGTCTGCTCACCTATTGTCGACAAATTATCATCATTACCCACTATGTTGGGTAATCTTCTGGAGGACATAAAATTAAACACCACAAAGTTCCTCACAACAAAGGAAAAGTCTGCCATACCATTTCATAACAAAAGCCCACAAGGGACCGATAACAACCCAAACAAAGCCGGAACGCAATGGTGCCAATAACCAAAATCCAACACTTCAATAGAAGAGTCCCCCCCATAATACCCCAACAAGTAAACACACCGAGCAAGCGGGCAGCTCAATGAATGCGCGCACTCGACGCAAACAAAAAAGAAAGGGCACGAACAAGAATTCAAGTTGATGCTGCCTGTACAGAAGAGAATCGTCAGCTAATTACATTGGGAGGCCCTGATTCGCCAAAATCAAATCAGCACCACAGTACTGAAGTGAACCGCCAGCCAAGCACGCCGGGGGTGTGTGTACCGCTAGAAGCAAACAAGCGCCACTCCAGCGCTTCAACTCAACTTAAAAAATCCACTGACGCACAGACACAAGCCGGAGAGGGCATGCGAACCCCCTCCTCCCCAAAAAGAGAAAATTCACAAACAGACAGAGGAACTTCCCTCTGGCCAAACAAAAAACTCAACAACCAACGACTCATCAGAACTGACACGCAAAGGCCAAATTGACCGCCCAACAGTAACAAAGCAATGCACCTGGGCGGTCGGAAAACAGGCCCATGATGAGCCTGTTAAAGCTACAACAAAAGGCACAACCACCGACCCCCTACCCACCACTACTCACAAAAACATTAAGACCATCAGCAGTGAGACAAAGCTGGACCTCGAGATATCAAACATCACTAAAACAGAAAGCGGCCAGCCCAAAGACCAACTCTGGTGGGTAAACTTCAATCAAAACCTTACAATACCCACTAGTCAACATTCAAAAGGGCCAAGCGAACTGGCGAGACAGTCACAGCACACACTACAGCCCATAGAGGAACCCGACATAATTCTCTTTATTCCCGAATTTAAATCCAGAGGAAGAGTGGACACTTTAAACAGGGGTAATATACTGAAGCTGATCAACTCAATCGACACCCTAAAATTATACAGACCACAGACCTGCTTGAACTCGAATTTCTTCCAGCTTCTCACACATGTGGTAATGAAACAACAAAGACCAGATGGGCAACACAAGAAGTTGCAAATTCAATTATGGAGGAAACACTTAGATTCTCCCAGTGGGGAATTAAGTTAGAAGTGGAAATCAGGCCTGCTTACCCGACTTTGCTTCTTGAAGAAATTAAACAAGAACGCCCTAAAATGGCTAAATCAATTCTGAAAGGTGCACGGAGCTACTCACCGGGGCCGGCTACACATCAGACACCCCTTCAACACCCAAGCATCTCCCAGCTAGAACCACATAGAGCACAACTATTAACACGTACCATACTCGGTGTAGACTCTAATTGACGAAAAACATCAGTCTTAACCGTCAACTCTACAGTCAGTCCCAAAATAAAAATATGTAACTGGAACATCAATGACCTCCTAGACAAACTGGAGGACCTTGAGATCTCAAATTACTTAAGATCCTTCGATCTGATCCTCCTTCAGGATGACATTTCACTACAAGGTTTCACAACTCTAACGCACCCGGCAATCAGAAGCTCTCAATATGGTCACAGTTCAGGAGGCTTAGCAATCTTTGCCTCAACATCAACAATCTGGGCAACGGAAACGATAAAAGTAAGCCTCACTCCTCCAAACATGATACAGGCGCTATCAGTAACAATTACAAATAACCAGGCAACCGAACAGCTGTACATTATCAATGTATACATACACCCAAAGCATAGACATTTGGGCACCAGAGAACTTACCAAAGAACTGACAAGAATCATGGCAGACAGGGAAATGGAGAACACACTAGTGGCAGGAGATTTTAACCTTCACCTGTTTGAAATTAAACCAGTAGACGAAATGACCAAGGAAATGGATACCGTTTGGGCCATCCCAAGCCAAACAACCCCATTTCCCAACAAACTCATAAAAACCTCAATCGAACTACTGAAAGACCTTGAGCAGCTAAACCTTAGAGTTCTTAACGGACGATTTAAAGACGACATTCCACCAGCACCAACACACTTCTCCACGAGTACGACTTCTCACCTTGACTACATGCTGATGACACTCCCGCTGTATGGAAAAATCACTTCGTTTAAGATCGGGGAAAGTGCTTCAAGCGATCACCAGCCTTTAGAAGCCACATTAGGCGTGTCTAGCGAGAATAAAATCATGGTCAATTGTAATATTGGTACAGAATACACTGCCAATTACAAACGAATAAGGTGTAAGACCACAGAGATCGAGGAACTATCAAACAGTGCAAAAACAATCATGCAACGGGCATCTTGCTCAAACATAAACCCGCTAGACGCCTGGGAAGGCTTTACAACAGAACTGGGAGCCAAACACGCCACCGAGCTGAAAACCTACAAAGGGACCACCATTAGGTCTTCACATGGAAAAAGTACAACACCAGAGATAAAAAGCACAAAACGCGAAATAAAAAAGACATTGAAACAGCTCCGAAATGAGCCCAACAACGAAGGCACTCAAAAGGAGCTTCGAACTCTAAAAAGACAACTAAAAAAGATGATCTGGGAATTAAAAAGACAACAAAGTGAAGATCAATGGATAAAAATCGTCCATAGCTCAAAACAGAAGAATAGCTCCCGCTTTTGGAAAATAATCCACTCCCTTCAACAGCCAGGCCATAAGGGCATTGACTCTAACATATCTGAATCTGAATGGGCCAATTATCTATTTGCACACTTTAACACAGCTGACTCAAAAACAAATAGCCCCAGAGGGGGAGACTGGTCAGATGACGCTGACCAGAACCTCAAATATCTCGGAACACCTGGAAAGAACGAGGCCTCAGCCTTTAAAAGAAAATCTTCTCCGCCCTACAACTCAAACGCGTGCATAGACTCAAAATCAACCACTAACTTAACAGCAGACATAGAGTTTAACCCACACCTAGAAATAGCAGATAGGATCAAGAAAAAAATCCTAAAAGGCAAACTCGAGGGGGCTCCTGGCCCAAATGGGATCCCTCCAATACTGTACAAAAATGGCGCTGGTTTCTGGAGCAGCACCTTGGCACCGGTCTTTCTCAAAATAAGGGAAATATCAACGACACCAACATCCTGGAGAGGCTCGATAATCAGTCCAATTTAAAAAAAGGGCCCCAAGAACGACCCAAGCAGCTATCGCCTCATAGCTTTGATGGACACAGAGGCAAAGTACTACGCGGGCCTCATCCTAGAAGATCTGACAGCTTGGGCAACCGCAAAGAACATCATCCCAGCAACCCAAACTGGATTTCGCAGTGGTCAGGGCACTACGACGAACATCATGGCGCTAACCCTCTTGGCAGATGCGGCAAAAGCCTGCAAGACTTCTGTGTCTGTGTTTCATCGATTATAGCGCTGCATTTGATCACGTAAACCGTAACAAACTCTGGCAGAAATTGAGCGTTTGGGGTATCCCAGGGCCACTCCTACAGCAGTTAATACTGCTATATAGTAACACCTGGGTCAGGATAAAACTGGGACCTGGGACGCACCTTTCAAGAGAAATTGGGACCAGCAAAGGACTGAAACAAGGCTGCGTTCTAGCCCCAATGTTGTTCAACCTATTCCTTGCAGATCTACCCGGGGAGTTAGATGCAGTTAAATCTCACGGTCCACGGCTGGGCAACATCACATTGTCAAATCTTCTTTATGCAGACGACTTAGTTCTCATTAGCCGGTCCCCTATAGGCCTTCAACACCTGCTGGACAAAACTAATACGTTTTCTAAAAATAACTCGCTAACAATTAACCTAAACAAAACAAAAATCATGATAATTAACCACCATAGAAAACGGAACTTTACATGGCAACTGAACGGACAGAAGTTAGAGCAGGTAACCTCTTACAAATACTTAGGCGTCATACTAGATAGCAATGGCTCATTTAAACAACAACTAGAGGCTATCCGGCGGAAGGGCACGACATTCCATCTGTCGATAAAGCTGTTGCAGAAGGCTCTTCCTGACCGGACACTGGGTCCCCTCTTACAGGTAATTCGAGCTCGCCTACAGCCAATGCTCACCTACGGCAGCGAATCCATGCGTGGTAAAGACGCAACAATACTAGATAACACCATCAGTCGAGCCTACAGAGCAATATTCCATCTGCCCACTTACACCTCGCCTGCCCAAATCCGCCTTGAATTTGGGCTGCAGAAACAAACGGTGGAGAGAAGAGGCGCATACATCAAAAGCTGGCGGAAAATCAGAGACGCGGAGTATGGATCCCTAAACACCCACCTGTGGACTGAACTATCCATTAGAGAAAACTCACCAACAAGAATATATCTAATGGAATCATTGGAGACCCTAGGACTAACAAACTTATGGGAATCAGCAACTGATCCCAAGACTTTTAAAAAAATGGTATTGAAGGTTTCCAAGATGGTCTCATCAATCGAGGACAAAGCAACTCTTGCTAAGAGAGCACATGGATGGGTGGTACTGGATGGCTACACAGCTCTCAAGCCACAGCAGTATTTAACAATGGGTCTTACACAGAAAACAAAAAATAAGTTTCTCAATATGCGTCTTGGCAACATACCGATAATGCCTCATTTAGCACCCTGGAAAAGAGAAAACGCAGCAACCTGCTGCCGACTGCTCTACTGGAAAAGAGGATTTGACGCACATAATCTGCATCTGCACAAAACTTCTGGACATAAGACGCTACCTGCTTCGGCCCCTATGGATTCAGAGGGGAATAACTAGCTGCAGGCAGGCTGTGATGCTTTGCTTTAACCCTGGTGAAGCCCAGTTAAATTGTAGAACAACAAAATTCTTTGACATTGTGGCTAACAGACTAAAAGAACTAGCTGCCGGGCCAACTGGAATCACCGCCTAATACAAAAAACTGTTGGCATCCAGTCGCCACAATGGATAACAGCATACCAAAACGTGTTTTTAACTATCAAGGAGAACTCAGCTGTTATTTTAATTACAAACACTTTGGTTAGAGATTGTCTTACAAATTTGCTTGTTTTAATAATTGTGAGTTTTTATTAACTGTGCAATAAATCTTTATCTTATCTTATCTTATGACACACACCTAAACTGCTTGAAAAAATAGGTTTCCTTGGTGTCCATCAAACCAGATTGCCTATGAATCGAAATTTGCCTAGCTTACGTAACGGTAAGTTTCAATTCTATTAAGGACACGGAGGCGAGGATTATGCTATATCTTCCTTCGCTTTATTAACATAAATAAAGCGAAGGAAGATATAGCATAATCTGAAGCCTCCGGTCCTGACATAGAATCTTTGAACCTATGAACGGGCAGAAGATAAAAAATTGAATTGCATGTTAGAAGTGTTCTTTTATGGAAAACACTTCTTTTTTTGTTTTAGCTTTTTAAAATGGATTGATAAAATGATTTTCTTGAAGCTTGTTCTTTGTTCAGATCCTATGGAATAGTGATGCACCTACATTGGTCTCTTTAACAAATGATTTATGTATGTTTGTTTATTTGAAAGGAATCTAATATATTTTCATGTTGCTTAGCTTTGAGATAATTTATGCTTTCTTTCTGTTTATGATATTGTATTTATTATAATTCCAGAAATCTTTCAACCTTCATCCACTTGAAAGTGAGCAAGCGGTTTCCTTAAAGGCGACAAGGAAACTTATTTCTGTAAGTAATTACTTGTTGAAATATGTGTGTGATTATATGACTTTTGAAGAATGGCATCCCATCTAAGCTCATTCGCACATATTGCCATATAAGGTTGTTTTTTTATTCGGGGTAAAAATAAAATTTCTTGTAACCAAAACTTTCAATTTTTTTGAAACATAACCGAGATCAGTTTGCAATATCTTAGAATTTTTTTTTTTTTATTTACATAAAGAAACTATCGTACATAAATTACATTCCCTGTAAAATCTAGGTCAGTATAAAGTATTGAAAGTACCAAGACAGGACATAAAAGATGAACAGTGTTAAAAAGCAAAAGTCCAGTCCCGAGTTGATTGGCAAGAAGTGTATTTGAGATTTATAGTGTTATGGTGGACACCAATCATACGTTCACTGCCCAAGCTTGTCTCTTAGTACCCTTTTTCCAACATGGTTGTTGCAGTATGCAGTGCAAGGTATTATACAAGCACCTACTGCTGGTAAGTTTTAGATGTTGACTATGGCAAAACGTCTTGGTGCCATTGAATTGTCATCGAACAGAATAGGCTTTGTTGAATAAATATACATTATACTAATGTAAACATCCACAAAATTGATGTAAAATAGGTGAGATATTCTAGTATAAGAAATGGTTATTATTCAACATAGTAGTATTTGAGTTCTATTTATTTAAAGCAATTTTATGGGTTGTCTTCACAATGCAAGTATACAATATGTGAGGTGTTGAATAGATTTCCATTATAGGTATGGCCTATTACAATTGGACCCTAAAACTGGGATTTGGGTTGCAGAAGTCAGCGAGTGCGTACTTTATATATTTTTTTTTTAATAAACAAGAGTCCAATGTACATGGAAGTGAGTCCAGCCGTTATAAATATTTAACCGTTCTACAATTATTGCTTGCAAATTGTGGAGTTCCAAGTTGGTTCATGCCAAAATATTTTTTACATCTTTGCTCTAGACCCTCTCCACAGTCTGCACCCAAACATCCTCCATGTATTTGGTGTTTGATGTCTGTTTTTTTTTTTTGCAGAGTTTTATATAGCGCAAACTAGACCCGAACCGAATCAGGTATCCGAGCGCTTTACATATCACCAGTTACGTTACATGAGACACGCATACATTTTAGGCACGGGAGATTAAGTGATTTGCCCAGAATCACAGGAGGTTTTGGCGTCGTTACCGAGACTCTAACCCAGATCCCGAGGTCGAGCTCCCTAGACATTAGGCCAACTCTGCCTTAAAGTTCTGAATGTTACATGATGATTTTTAGTGCATCGAGTAAAGTAACAGAAGGGCCATTGATCATTGTCTTAGGGGTTTAGAAATCGGTTTGGATAAGAGAAGATTTTTTAAGTATTTAGTAAAACTACTCTGGTCTGTTCTGTCAGAATACCAAGTAGAGTTCCAGATTACTTCATATCTAAAACTGCTTCTAGGTTTGTGTGACCTTTTCAGGTTTTAGGATTCCTATTAAGCTCTTGCACGAATATTCATGACTCACTAATTATCTTCCTCTAACAAACTTATTTTCTCTGTAGAGATCAAAAGCAGAGCTGTCTGTCAATCCAAAGAGGATCACCGCTCTATTTGGTGGGATGCACTGGTCTGTTTCCGGTTTGTCTGAGAACAATTGACACTTAAACCATGAGGCTGTTCAAACTCTAGCAAGTCCTCCTGTGTATAATTTAGGCCTAGGAGTAAATTCACATGTTGGTCTATTCAGACAAGAAGCATGTATTTGTGGTATGTTTCAGGTAATAGATTTCACCATTATTAGAAAAGGTAAAGGACATTTCTATAATTTTCTAACACTGGCTATTGTTTATAGTATAGAGTGATTCCAGAAAATAACTTAAAACCTGGCTATTTGATAAATAATGAACCCCTCCCCAAGCGCCTTGAGACCCTCTGGGTGAGTAGTGCGCTATACAAATTCTTGAACTTGAACTTTTTAGAAGTTAAATTACACAATAGACTGTCTGTGCCAGAAAACTCATACAAAAGCTTGCTCAAAGGATGTATATGTAACTTTTCTTCTTGGCCTCTTCTAAATGCAGAAGAATGGCTGGCGGGGCTTTCAGTCCACATTTCAGGAGTCACTTTTTAAAGTGCACTTTTAATAATTGAGAAAAAACCCTTCCAAACTCCATTCCACTGCACATTTTAAACCAAGCCAGGCCTGAAGCAGGCCATACTAACATCAGTATATTTGTGCTTCTTTGAAAGGCTCATCCTTTAAACAGAAGTCCACAAGTACTGAGGCAAAGATAGTAGCTCAAGTACTCAGTGAAAGTGCAGAACCAGGTTAGAGTGAGGCAAACAGTGCCAAGTTCACAATAGGCAGATGAGATTCCTCATGGTACTTTTCAAAAATGGATGATGATGGATGGTGATCTGCAATGTTGTGGCAAATATCCAACATGTTGCATGTAAATTTTGTGAGTCATAAACGATATTTGCCATGGCAGTGGTGTTCCCATTCTCTCTTCCTCATGTTAGGCTTGACTTGTAAGCAGGTAATAGTTTGAATTCAGAATGACATGTGGTGGGCTTCAATACCTTTTCAGAAGCGGTTAGTGTGTTTCATGAAATGTGCAGCATGTAGCAAGGCATTGTAGGCTGACGTCCACCACCTGCTGACTTCTATCTCAATGGATGAGGCTTTGATTATAGGGATCTGTCTCAAGTGGACTCATTCCAAGACTAAGCAGCTAATTTTTCCTTGGGAATAGCTGCATTTTCATTCTAGCCTGAAATGGGAACACTCATCCCTCTTAGGTGTTTAAACTACATTTGAAGCTCCGTCTTGATTGCAAATATTTTTGGGCATATTTTATGTAATCCTTCTTGACCATACAAAAGTTGCTGCTGTCCTACGTTGATGGATGGTGTGCAGTTTTGCTTGGCTTTCCCTGATCTGTGCTTCTGTTCAAAAGAGTTTTCTAACTACAGCTTATCTTAAATCTAATCTTAGAAGTCATCGCAATTTTAGAATTATTGTGCTGTTTACCTTTAGAGACTTGAATATAATTCAAACTTGGTTACCGTATGTGAGATAGTGGATTATACCTGGGACAGATGATATTCCACCTCACATAATATGGTCACTATTATTGTTGGGTGCAATAAAGGCTTCAGTAATGTAAACCTGAGCTCAATCCAAGTAACGAAACCCTAAAAAAAAATTAAGAACATAATAACAATCCCACTTCAATTTATAACAATAAAGTAATGACCAAAATGACAAAATCCACCAAAGGGGGCTGGTGATAAAATGTCTACATTTTAAACGAAATAGAGCCGAAAAATGTTGAACTGCAGTTTATCTGGTTGCGCTTAACTGGAACGTAGGTGCAAGTTATGACTGACCGCAATGGTGGGCGGGTCAAATATAGTAACCAGCTTGGTACCACTCAGAGTTTACCTTCTGACTTATTCTCTAAAATTGAAGTCAAATCTCCTCAGCAGGGCAATGCAGGAGGCTGTGGCAGAGAAGGGCTCCACAACACTGGATAGCCATCGGGTGAGGTTCTACTGAAGTAAGGTCCATAGTCGGTCAGATACTTTTAGGGCTTTTGCCCTGTAAAGATTGCTACATTGGTACTTAGTCACTTTTTTAGAGCTCAGATTTCGCTAGTTTGTTAAGGGTGCAATCTTGAGCCAAACAGGGCTCCACCTGGCTGGATACCCTCTCCGCGACAACCTGCGGAAAATCTTTGAGAGCACACAGCCTGAATCTTTTTCCCAGCAAGAACACACCTTTGTCGGATTGACTTTGCAGGTTGGTCCTGGTCCTCCAGGGTTTTTGGAGCTAAAAAGTTTCTATGTCCCAGGTGTTTCAGGATGTTAGGAGGAGTACACTTTGACACAGCCAAGGGTCTCAGGACCTCAGGAACTGCACTTGGGGGTCAGGACTCACTACAGTAAAAGCCACAAGCAGAGTCCAGGTCAGCTGGGCTCATCAGGAAAAGGGCTTGTAGCAGCTTACTGTGCCCATGTAGCTTAAAAGGGGTCCACCAACTAACCTGTGGAGTCCACTTCTTTGTCCTGGGGACACTTGTGTACAGGTTCAGCCTCTCAGTTCTCCTCACAGGTCTCAAAAACAAGTGCATTCCTTCTGTCATCCGCAGGTCAAGTAAATGTTCTGAAGAGGGTGCTCTTTAAGCTATGGGGTGTCTCATTTATTCCTAGCACTAGACTGTGGGAAGGGTGATTCCTGGCCCATCCCAAACTAGTTAGACAGAAATTCCAATTGGTAACCCTACCCACTTTTGCAGAAGTTTGTGTTTCTTACTGAAGAGATTCCCACAGTGCCCCTCTCTACCTCAATCCAACATGCAGAGCCCTTTTTCCTCTAGCCACACCATATGCGCCAGAGGTGTAGCCTTGGAAACTCTCCTCTGTTGTCACTCAATGCTAGTTCTGCTGGCAGCTCCTCTCCCACTGGGAGTGGTGCCTGGCTGACTAGAGGGACAAAGGAGGGGGTGCAGGTCCATGTATTCAATACATCTGCATGTGACAGGGTAGGTCTCTTTGAATTTAATTAAGTTCCTGGGCACAACCCACCGATTCATCCTGTCAGAGGAACAAATCATCTCCCCACACCCAAGGCCATTGTCTCTGCTCTGGGAGTATGCTCACACCTCATCCTGGGGTTATTCAGCTCCTGAATGACAGTTGGAAGCTCATGCAAATTAACTTCTAGAGGCTTTTAGGCAGTTAACAGGTAACTTCTCAAAAATTCTGACTTGAAGATGCCTATGGTTAAAAAGACCAAGGCCCTCAAATAATCTGTTTCTACCAAAGCTCCAAATGTGTGAAAGTTTTACCAGGCTATTGCTCCGATTTCAAGCAAACTCACATTTTTGTACTCCATCAACTTTGGACTTGATCATTTCGAAGAATTTCCACAAACCATTGTTGCTTATTCCGGTAGGAGGGAGATTAGGAACCTTTGTCGCTTAATCATTTGGTTCCTTAGCATGTACAGGTGGTAGTCATTTAGTTGACAATTGTTTTACATTTTTTTGAGTTGGAGTCTCACCTGACTCTCACACAGAGACTGATATTTTCTTGGACAGTGTTTGACCCAACCTATTTAAGGCCTTTCCGCCACCTCCGAGAATTGTATTTACAACAAGGGGTGGTGAGGGACAGAGTCTCTGAATTAAGCAGAAAGCTCTCACCCAGTCAAGAGATCAGGGCTAGATCCAACACCGTTTTTTTAGCTCACTGCACCATCCCAGTTTCAGAACCTGGCTGTATGCAAATTAGTCTGTTCCTGTCCCAGTGCATGATGGGAACAGGGCAAACCAAACTACAAAAGCCAATTCTTACACTGGGAAGGAAACAAGCTCCCGGGGACCGGTTTCTGGCATTACAGCCGTCTTCGGCCCGGTTTGCTTGAATCCTGATGGTGCAATGAGCAAGGGTCTCACATCTGAGAATACCCTTCCACGCTTAGGGTGGACAAAAATATTTACAACAAGGGGTGGTGAGGGACAGAGTCTCTGAATTAAGCAGAAAGCTCTCACCCAGTCAAGAGATCAGGGCTAGATCCAACACCGTTTTTTAGCTCACTGCACCATCCCAGTTTCAGAACCTGGCTGTATGCAAATTAGTCTGTTCCTGTCCCAGTGCATGATGGGAACAGGACAAACCAAACTACAAAAGCCAATTCTTACACTGGGAAGGAAACAAGCGATTTTGGCCACTATAGGTGTGGCAGGGTATACTCAGACATGAGTCCCTTTCTCACTGCTCCATCAGGATTCAAGCAAGCCGGGCCGAAGACGGCTGAAATGCCAGAAACCGGTCCCCGGTAGCTTGTTTCCTTTCTGGTGAAGAATTGGCTTGGTAGTTTAGTCTGCCCTGTTCCCATGATGCACTGGGCCAGGGACAGACTGATTTGCATATAGCCAGGTTCTGAGCTGGGATGGGGCAGTGAGATAAATAACGGTGATGGGTCAAGCCCTGATCTTTGGACTGGGTAAGAGTGGTCTGCTCAATTCAGACACTCTGTTCATCACCACCCCCTTTTCTGAATCGACCTCCGAGAATTGTGGCAGGGTCTGACACCAGTTCAGATCCTGGAACTGTAGTTCCTGCACCTGCTGGGCCTTGTGCCTTTGGGCATCCTATTGATGGAGACGCCTAGCTTCAGATTCCTTACCTAAGAATATCCCCAGGCGTCAGACTGGATCTAGAAGATTTTTGAGAAGTACATCTGCGCACCTATAGGTGATGTCACTCGGTTCTACATTGGTGGTGCATATAGCCGGCACCTCGGCGCAATGTCGTCAGTTTTTTTCTTTCTCTTGCCAGATAGCACTAATCTGGTCTGATCTACCCATTGGTCCCTTTTTGACTGGCTTTTTGTCGACATTTTGATTAACTTTTTGGAGAATTTTCTCTTGGTGTGAGGTATGTTTCCTAAGAAACCGTCTGGTTTTAAACCATGGGGGCCCTGTTGCTGACAAATCTCTGTGACGGATCCTCCCTCATTATTTCTGACTCAGACATGGTGTGTTTGTGGTGCTTGGAACAGACCACAACTCCAAGATCTGTGAAATCTGCAGCGCGATACATCTCAAGGTGCTGAGGGTGCGATCTCTCAAGCTCAGAGCTGCCAACGTCTGTTGACTTTGTGGTTCTCGAGGTCCCAGGAATGTTCCCAGAGCCCTTCCCGATGTTTGTTGTATGCTTCAAGTCGGGGAAGTCCCACAAGCACAAAAAGTCGAAGATGTATTAGACTTTGCCGCATCCTTCGAAGTCTTCCAACAAGACGCAGAAGCGTCCGCAATCCAGGCCACGTGAGTCTGAACCCGGGTCCGCTCCGTACTACCCTGATTTTCCTACAGTGACCCCCTCCCAGCTGAAGGCATTTTATGAGGCCATGCCCCTCATATTCGGGTATCCTGGCCCCTCTGGAGCTTCTTCGGGCCCCATGGGCATAGGAGGGGCCCCTGCTGGACCATTGTTGGTGGGTTAGCCCTCTGCACCAGTTGGATCTCATGGATCCCTTGCTGGATCCAGAACGGTGCCGCCGGAGAGAGCAAGACCTTTCTCTGCACCTGCTCCAGTGCCCACGTCGCAGCTCCACCGATGCCCCCATCATTATTCCGGACTCCCCCGGTCATTATTCCGGACTCCCCCGGTCATTATTCCGGACTCCCCCGGTCATTATTCCGGACTCCCCCGGTCATTATTCCCGACTCCCCCGGTCATTATTCCCGACTCCCCCGGTCATTATTCCCGACTCCCCCCCGTCATTATTCCCGACTCCCCCCGTCATTATTCCCGACTCCCCCGTCATTATTCCCGACTCCCCCCGTCATTATTCCCGACTCCCCCCGTCATTATTCCCGACTCCCCCCGTCATTATTCCCGACTCCCCCCGTCATTATTCCCGACTCCCCCCGTCATTATTCCCGACTCCCCCCGTCATTATTCCCGACTCCCCCCGTCATTATTCCCGACTCCCCCCGTCATTATTCCCGACTCCCCCCGTCATTATTCCCGACTCCCCCCGTCATTATTCCCGACTCCCCCCGTCATTATTCCCGACTCCCCCCGTCATTATTCCCGACTCCCCCCGTCATTATTCCCGACTCCCCCCGTCATTATTCCCGACTCCCCCCGTCATTATTCCCGACTCCCCCCGTCATTATTCCCGACTCCCCCGTCATTATTCCCGACTCCCCCCGTCATTATTCCCGACTCCCCCCGTCATTATTCCCGACTCCCCCCGTCATTATTCCCGACTCCCCCCGTCATTATTCCCGACTCCCCCCGTCATTATTCCCGACTCCCCCCGTCATTATTCCCGACTCCCCCCGTCATTATTCCCGACTCCCCCCGTCATTATTCCCGACTCCCCCCGTCATTATTCCCGACTCCCCCCGTCATTATTCCCGACTCGTCCCGTCATTATTCCCGACTCTTCCCCCCTCGTCCCGTCATTATTCCCGACTCTTCCCCCCCCCCGTCCCGTCATTATTCCCGACTCTTCCCCCCCCCGTCATTATTCCGGACTCTTCCCCTCCCCCCGTCATTATTCCGGACTCTTCCCCTCCCCCCGTCATTATTCCGGACTCTTCCCCTCCCCCCGTCATTATTCCGGACTCCCCCCCCCCCCCCCCCCCCCCCCCCCTGTCCCCCCCGTCATTATTCCGGACTCCCCCGTCATTATTCCGGACTCCCCCCCCCCCCCCCCCGCCCCCATATCATTATTCCAGACTCCACCCCCCCATATCATTATTCCAGACCCCCCCATATCATTATTCCAGACCCCCCCATATCATTATTCCAGACTCCCCCCCCCCCCCATATCATTATTCCAGTTTCCCCCATATCATTATTCCAGTCTCCACCCCCATATCATTATTCCAGACCCCCCCCATATCATTATTCCAGACTCCCCCCCCCATATCATTATTCCAGACTCCCCCCCCCCCCCCATATCATTATTCCAGACTCCCCCCCCATATCATTATTCCTGACTCCCCCCCCCCCCCCATATCATTATTCCTGACTTCCCCCCATATCATTATTCATATCATTATTCATGACTCCCCCCATATCATTATTCCTGACTCCCCCCCCCCCCCCCCCATATCATTATTCCTGACTCCCCCCCCATATCATTATTCCTTACTCCCCCCTCTCCCCCATATCATTATTGCTAACTCCCCCCCCCCCCCCCCCATATCATTATTCCAGACTCCCCTCCATCAATATTGCGACAACCAGGTCCATGCTTCCCTGAGCTGAGTGGTCCAGTGCCTTATTTATTTGATATGCCTGGAGAGGGAGACAAATGGGAAGGGTCTATAGACCCTTATGGTTACCAGTGGAGGCCAGTGGGTTTCACACCACGCATGAATGGCCTGGTCTATCCTCCTTCCATGTTTATGGAGGAAGGATCCTTTTTTTTTGCAATGGTAGTGCATAGGGCGGCTAAAGTTTTGGACCTTGAGTTGCCCACAGGGACAGTCCGGTAAAACATCTTGACAGAGGTGAGTCTCCCTTTCTGAATTCCTACTTCGCTTCAATGAAGCCTTTACAGATGTCTTACTCAGGGCTTGGTCCAAGCCCTGTACAGGAGCTCATAAACATTGGACAATAGCCCACCATCATATCATTGCTCTTGGGGACTCAAGTTCCATACCCAGGACCCCAGCCTGGCGGTCGAGGCCTCCTCTTCCTGAATTAACCCCGGCGTATTTTCTACCACTCCACCGGAGAGGGAATCCAAGGAGCTGGATAACTACAACAAGAGAATATTCTCTTCCACCAGCCTAGCACTGCAAGTCGTGAATTCCCGTAGGACATGGAACTCTGTTGCGCAAGTTCTGGCTATGATCTCCGAGTAGCCCGAGCCATACAATCCCAGGTTATTGCTGATGGGCGATATGCAGCAAAGACCAGGTGTGGGCTTGAGAATACTGATTTGCTGGGCAGGGTGATTCCATCATCTGCGGCCTTGCGGCACCATGCCTGACTGAGAACATCTGGTTTTTCAGGGGATGTCCAGTCATCCCTCATGGACATGCCCCTTCATGGCTCTCGCTCCTTTGGAGAGAAGGCGGATTCAGCGCTGGAGCGTTTTAAGGACAGAAGAACTGTTGCCAGATTCTTGGGCTTGTCTATGGCCCCTTCCCAACCCGCCTTCCACCCTTTTCATGGCTACATAAGTGGTCTCCAACCGTTCTCATACCCTCCCAGCCACCACAGCCAGCAGGCTTCCCAGTTTTTTCTGGGTCAGAGGGTGCAGATCCCATAGACAATGTTTGACAGGTGGCCAGAGGAAGTCAGTCCACCACTCCCCGACAGCCGCTGCCTCCAAGCCTTTTTAGTTTGCCCTCTGACCACCATGGACACCCAGTAAGAGACTGGATACACCATCACCTGCTCCACTTGAAGTCAGTGACATCAGACCGCTGGGTCCTCTAGATTGTTCAAAGGGGCTTCTCCGGCCCCTTTGTGAATATCCCAACACCCAATTAAGATTGGCTGACAAAGAACCATCTCACTTTTCTCCATCAAGAAGTGCAGGCTTTCTTGGCCATGGGAGTCATAGTTTGTACGTTCTACTTGAACTGGGTTTTTTTTTGGTTACTAAGGAAAAGTATTCCTTAATAAGGACGAGAACCCTCACTCCCCTGAGAATTACATGCTTCATCATGGAGCTCCCTCCTCACATCAGGGCAGCAAGGTCCCGAATGTGGGCTACAACTCTCCACGAAGAGCAGTGGGTAGAGAGGAGCTGAGGTGTTTAAGTAGGGGGATGCCTCTAAGAAGTGTGAGTGAGGGGCAGAGTGCAAAACCAATTTATGTGAAAAGTTAAAATTATCTCCAGGGACTTAATATCTTTATTCAGTGGTACCCTTGGATAGGATTAAAAGTTGATGATGGGGGGTTTGGTGCAAAAATACCCCCTAAGTGGTTCGTCAGGACCCCCAAGCACACAGGGAACTCGGACGAGCCCTGTGTTCCACTAGCCGAGTTGGCCATGGGGTATCATATGGCTGTAGAGAGGTAAAATGTATCTCCTCCATCAGATGAAGTGTGTTAATCACCCATCATTGTTGTGACTTCAAATAATCACGGCCAGTATAGCCATCTGATTAATTTGATAATTTGTATTACTGCATGCAGAGTGACTTGTATTGTTTACTGGTCCTGAAGAATGCCTAAGAACTCCGGTTAGAGTCTAGTGAAGGCAGAAACATATTGACCACTTACGGACAACAGAAGTGCCATATAGTATGGAAACAAACCTAGCTGAATGGGGTCTAGGGCGCTTTGTGCCTCGAGGTAGTGCGTCTCTGATAATGGCTGGACCATCACGGGATTTGCATGGTGGTGAACTACCTAGAGAGGATATTTGAATGCTAGCTCAGCCAGCGACTCCTTGCAGATCACAAGTGACAGTTAACATCCAGAGGTGGCTCCACCTTCATACATGGAGATTGAGCTGCAACAGCTGAATACCTTTGACTTTCCTCTGAAGGTAGCTGTTGTCATCTTGGCAGCCAGGCATCCCTTGACAAAAACTGTATGCGCCTGTAATTAGGATAAATCTGTGGTTTTGTGCTGCACACAACAGATTGGCCCCTCCAGGTCAGGTTATCGGACATTCTGTTTGTTTTGCCTCTTGTCCAGCAAGGCTTTACTTTGGGCCCGGTTAAAGGGTACCTTTCGGCTCTTTTTACCTTTTTTTTACAGTTGCCAGGCCTGACCTCACTGTTTAAAATGCCACGTGTGAAGTGTTTTTTTGGAATGCCTGAAACACCTTTCCTCTCCTTTCCTCATGATTTTCGTTGGACTTTAACTTGGTCCGCACATGTTTGATGTGCACCCCCTCTGAGCCACTTCACAGCTGTCCTTTATGGTTTGTCACCCTCAAGACAGTGTTCCTCATCTCTATCACCTTGGTGCTGCGAGTGAGTGAGCTTCAGGCTCTCTGCGTTAACCTCCCTTTTGCTGACGCACGTTACCGTCTTAGTGAAAGTTGTGACACCGTTCTATGTCGGTCAAACCATTACCCTGTTGTACTATGCTCTGCCTCACCATTCTAAGGAGGATGACTATGCTCTGCCTCAATCTTCTAAGGAGGATGAGAAGAATCTCTATCACTTGGCCCCAAAACAGCACTGAGCTTTTACATTGATGGATCTGCGAACATGAAGTGGATCATCATCATCTTCTTATGGGGTTTACTGGAGTGAAAAAAGGCAATATAACGCTGTAACAGACCATGTCCTGCTGGACCACGGTCCGCATTAAGATCTGCTATGCATTTGCCAAACAGCCCTCTAAAGTGGCTGATTGCAAGCTCATTCTAACAGAGCTAAGGCGGCTAATTCTGTGTTGGTAGGCAGAGGTCCTGTCCTAGACATTTGCCAGGCAGCTACATGGGCATCACACCATACAAAGCATTACTGTCTAGACATTCAGGTTAGCTGAGAGTGTTATTTTGCACACTCGATCCTACAGGACTTTTTGGTTTGTGCCAATTCACAGACCCACCTACTAATAAGAACTGCTCTGGTATGTTTTCAAAAGAGGAGGAATCTACGGTTTGAAGTCTCTATCAGAGGAACAGGTTACTTACCTTCCATAACACTATCTGGTGGAGACTCTAGCTGCAGATTCCTTTCCACCCCGTTCTTTGAATCTGGCTCAATCCATTAATAAGTCCCAAGTCTAGGAATCTACACATTGGTCAAATCCAATTTGCTGTTGGGGCTCTGCATCTAGTTTCACAGACTGTTTTGAAAGCAATTGACGTCCCTGCCTGGGAATGGCGCCTCTATGGTCCCCCAACTTCTACTGGCTCACAGAAGTTCTGCTCAGTGGTATAAGCCCCTGCAGTTCCCGTGCTTTGGGGGGGGGGCAGCTCAAGTGTGCCCCCTCAACACAGGACACTGAGTAAGACAGCAGGCTCCAGGCCTAAGGTCCTGCCTAGGTGCAGAGCAAAAGGTGGATGAGGGGGTTGCAGGGAGGACCCCTCAAGTTTCAGTTTGCCACTGATACTGCTCAAAAGTTTCCAGATCCTTTCTGACGCCTTGGAAACATTCCAAATGTGAGAGGAATCTGAGGTTAGATACTCTATACCAGAAAGGGTGTTACTGAAGGCAAATAACTAGTTCTGTTCTTTAAGACATTGAGAAAAATGAAAATGAAACCTCAAATAGGCCCTAAATTCAAGACTTGTAAAAGCAAAGCAAATGCTTTCATGAAGGTGTTGGATTATGAAGTGTGAGGCAGTATCAAGAAAGGGAAATGGTTAGAACCAGCGTTTGGGCATTAAGGCTGAAATGAAAGAAAATTAGTAAAAACATACATTTTAAAGCAAAAGTAAGTGAGAAATCTGTAAATGGAGTGGTGTTTAGCAATAAGTATGAAGCAAATTAAGAGTAAAGCAAAGGCTTTTGCCAAAGTCACCCCTCATGTTGCATAAAGTAAGACATTTGAACTTGTGTTGACCTGCCCTTGTTACCCAGCTTTTTTTAGGTTTCGCCTGGCCGTAGCACTGCGCAGCAGTGCTCGCGCAGGCGAAATTTAACGTTCTCAGTATTGGGGACTTGAACCCGCCCCTTCTTCCATTGGCTAGCTCCATAAATGGAGGCTAGCCATTGGAAGACATCGTTGTCAATTACTCTTTCCCCGTCAGGACGCGATTCGGGGGCGTTTCCGTGTCTTTTTTTAAGTCCCGCCCCTTTTCTCGCCGTCATTCGGAGGTAGGCGTTTACTCATTTCCCACGACCGCCGCCTCGGGTGAGTGCTTGTTTAATAAAGTTCGCCATAACAACAATGAGTTCCCCTTTAAGAGAGTGGCGCCCAATAGACGAATGACGTGATAGTCACGTGAGTGCAGGAGGGGAGTCGCCAGGGTTGAAGTAAGTTGCTGGTCTTAATTATCCTTGTGGGGGTACTAAGTGATACGCACCTCTGTTTAGGATAAAACACTTTTAGTACTTAGAAAAGAAGCGCGTGCATTTACACCGCCACTTATCACCTGAAACGGCAATGGAATTACCATCGGTCGCTCTTTAAATTAAGTTGGCTGACTGAAACGCCGATCTATTTAATACGGAGCAACATGTATATGGCAGAGCCTCGTTTTGTGAGAGCGGGTCAGACGATGGCAGAGCGTGGGAGAGCCCCGGGGAGAGCACCAAGCTCTGTGCGCTATACCAGTGACCTCTCCTCCGAGACGCTATGGCCAGGCCACCGATGCTGCTGTGTCTACACTCCCTGCCACACGGATGACAGGCGCAAGGACACCCCCAGAGGGGCCACAAGGTATAGGCGAGAGAGAACTTGGTGGGTTCCCTACATGCTGCGAAGTTTCCCCGAGTGTCACCGCCCCCTTTGAATCAGCCTTTCAAGCTTCCGAGGTCGATCACTCGGGTAATCACGAGGCTTGGACCCCAGACCGCAAAAGTCAGATCCGATTGCGGTTGGATCTGTGGTCCGCTTAGACTTCGCATTGTTGAATAGAGGTAGCGCTGCGCTGCTTTGCAGCTGCTTCTAGTCGCGTTACTGACTGCAGGTCGAGTTCGAGCACTATATTAAGACTAAGAGGGGACTTTCCATGACTGTCTTTTAAAAACGTTCCTGGAGTTCGCGAAAGTTGGGACGCTATACGATGGCTCCTTGATTAGAAAAAAAAATTATTAGAGAACTATTAGGCCTACTAAATCTTGCGTGTGTTATAAATTGGTTATATAGCGCTTACTAGTGCTGACTAGGTGTTGAAGCGCATCGCGGCGAGTAGCAAGCTACTCCGGATTCCAAAACTATATGTAAATCGATAGTAGATTGGTAACGTGGTTCCTTTTCCCTTGTAGGATTACTTGTGGTACATCTGTTAACTTTATTCTCTCCGATTTCACGCATTTACTTCAGTATTTACTCCAGTATTTTGAACGAGGCCACATTAATCCAGGTGGATTAGTGAAGGGTGGAAGTGAGCCAATATTATGAATGGTGGGCACGCGCAGATAGGAGCGAAGAGTTGATAAGGATTTTCAGGAGATCATTGTAGTTTGAAAGGTTTGGGATGAGTCAGAGCAGAGGCGCAACTAGAGAGCCAAATTTCGGGGGAGGGGGGAAGACTTCTAAAAATTGCGGCTGGGGGCTGACTCTTCTAGCAATATGCAGAGTGGAGTTGCAGGGGCTTTAGAAGAAGGGGTGAAAATCAACAAAGCCTCGTTAGTCTTCTAAAGACCTGTGTGAAGTACTCGGGTGCGGCTGTGTTTGCTCAGGAAGCTCTTAGCTGTATACATTGCTTCTATGACTTAAGTAAGATACTGTTTTATGGTTCAAAGCAGTCTTGGGGTGCGAAATAGTCCCTCTTCGATTGCAGTAGCAAGCACTGGCTATATGGCAGAATATTACACTAAACAGCCGATAGCAGCAGGTGAGCGTCAAATACTCTCTTGGCTCAGCCAAAGCAACATGTCAAGAATTGATAGCAATAGGTCTCTTTGACGGCTCCTCTTACGGCAGACCCAATACATTCTGGGCGATTTCTTTTCAGGTTACTGCCTTTGAAAAGCATCCAGAGCTCGGGCAGTTCCTGAAAGGCTGGTAGGGCTGGGAAAGCGCCATTTCCAACATGGCTGTGACAGTGGGGCATTTTGTGGTGAGTTCTTGCAGTGATTTTTGGAAAGGGCACATGGGGCGGAGGATGGATTAATGCTGCACTTAGGCCGATAAATACCCTGTTCTGTAAACCGCCACTGCTTCCTCAACAATACCTGTTTTCATCACTTTTTCATTTACATCCAATATTGACAGTCCTCTTAACTGTACAGTAAATAAAAAGTTTTGTAGTGGTGCAAAGTCAACTCATGTCAGTAGACCATCGTGTCAGGGACTCCTCAAGTTGTGGTTCTAATCCTGCGCCAGGGCTCCCTCGGAAAGGGTTTGTAACACTCCCATGCCAGGCCTCCATCAGGACACCTGTAAAACATTCCCACGCCAAGGCTCCCTCGAGAGGGGTTTGTAATATTCCCATGCGCCAAAAGACCTCTTGGTGAACATGCGCTTTACAAATACATGTTATGTTACGTTCATAATCTTCCCCTGCCAGGGCTCCCTCAGTATACGTTCATAATCTTTCCATGCCAGGACGGTGTGTAACTTTCCCCCTGCTGCAAGCGTTCACCCCTGCCCACTCGGCATTCGAGCAGAGGAAATGGGTAAGGAGCTGTCATTTATTGCTAGTTTCATTAGCAGCAGGCATGTATTTCTGAACGAGGGACTGTGAGGAGGGCGTAAAACCAGTCACATTTCTACAACAACATATACAGAAAAAATTGTCATTAACAATGACAAAAGCTCTAACTTTTACAAAGGCGAGATCGTTGCATTGTAAATGCTTGTTTCTATTTTGTTTCATAGGATCCTACATTCAAGCCATGCCAGATGAAGACGCACTTTTCACTTCCGTTTCCAGTAAATTACGTTGGTGAATGTGTTCGAACTGTTCCATACACCAACCCAGACTATGCAAGGTAAAATAATTACCTTTTGTAAATTCAATGTACATTCTGAGGGTATCTTCTTTGAGATACTGTTTTAGCTTCATGGTGTTTCATTAAGGTTTATAGTAGCAAAATGAGGTTCCTATCTATAACTAATGAAAGTACATGAAGACTATATGATGTTCAGTAGGAAATACTTAACTTACTGTGAGGATATCAAAGCTATTTTCTGCTCCAGCATTGGGTGCTTTATATATTCACATGCTTGAATCCTTCCCAGTTATGAGGTTGGGAATTGGGTATACCTGGCAGTTTTAAATAGCGGTTAACTGTGTTAAAATGGGAATGGACATTAACTGCAGAGTTTGTTTAGTAGTACATCCACCTCATTTGAAACAATCCAAACTTCATCCAGTGAGGTCGAGGTGCTAAGCATTCAAAACTAGTCACCAATTACTCAAGGGGTGACCTTAGGTCAGACTCCTTCCTCTTGTGTGTGAGGGAGTCCCTGAGACTATGCTCTTAACTTCTCTGTGACCTTATTCTGTTTTTCCCGGTCTACCCTGCACTTGAAACAACTCATTGTCAGCTTTCAAAGATCTGTAAGCTGTTTTGGGGGTCATTTCATTGAAAATCTACATCTAGTAGGCCAGGGAAGACCTCCTCTGTCACCAAATGTCATAATGACACACCGAGGAAAAAAATATTTTCAAATCCTACTCTCTCTGGACAGAAGTTCTATACTGATGACTCACATGAGCAATGTAGGTATTGCCTATATCCAACACACAGGGCTTTTCACTGCAACATCTATCAACTCTTTGCTTCCAAGACTCTGAAGGATTAGTAGAGGATGTTGGCGCCATATTTGTTGGAGAAAATGACGAAACCTTTTGCAAGGGAGATTATTCAGTGAAAAGTGCTCCCCAAAAACTTTCACAAAGGCAGGTGTAAAAAAGGAAACATGGAGTTACAACCCTAAAGCATGTCCTGCCAATAAAAAAAGTTTGATTCCACAGGAAAATAATCAAGGAAGGGCAAGCACTAGCCCGAGTGAAACATCTAAGCAAAAATCCAGCTCTCTTAATTCCCTCACTGAACTCTGTCCTTTCCGATTACATCTGTCATCCTTGTCGACACTGAAGAAAAAGCTACTGACATCGACTACTACCACTTCATCAACAACATTCCCAATGTAACCCATGGGATAGGCCTCGTCAATGACTGTGCGAAGCTCTTTGAAAACCTAGTTGACCAAGCGCTACCCAATGAGGATGATGGTTCCTTCGGCAACCAGAACATTGTCAAGGACCAACCCATGGATGTGTCTCCTTCCAATGTCATCAGCACGCTTGACAATGACCAAGTCTACCACAAGCCACCTTTTTTGCCTCAATGGCACAATGTTGCCTTGTAAAATAGCCTATGGTCAGTTTAACACTGTTTACTGCTCTTTACCGTTACACCGGATTTCCAGCCTGAAGATTAGGAAGGATTCAAATGTGATTATAGGAAAGATACCAACTCTGAAGAACTGGAGTTACAGGCAAGAAGCTAATTTCTTTTGAATAGTACATGATAAAGAGTAATTAATTTAATAAATTACATCAACATGTAATTTGATTTATGAACATTCAGTAAAGTTCATTACTTTACTCTTCTTAACAGCATACAATATCCCCAGAATCTCTTCGTCTTACACCTTATTATAATCATGTAGTAAGCAGTACACCATGAACTAGAGAGGATTCATTCAGTTTTTTTGTCTAGGATCTGCATTGTTTGGATGGAAATATCCACTGCATGTTAAACTGGGTTGTACCCATCTCCTGAGTTCCTGGCTGTATGTGAAACTGGTAACCTGAATTTGTTTGGGCCTGGTGCCCTACTGTTCACGCATGTGTGCAGAGACTCAAGCCTGTCTCTGGTAAATCAAAGTCCAGAATCTGTTCCATGAAATACAAAAGCATACCAAGTGTGCCTGCATGGTGGTCATTGTACCCATGTCCTGGGTACATCACCTAAAACGATATTGGCATCATTTTGAATTTTGGGAAGGTGCAGTATGGCCAGACCTTTTTCTCTGTATCAAGAAGCAAGCCTACTCACATGTGTATGTATAAGTGCGTGGCCAAGATGGCGATTGGGGCGGTCACACATTAAAATGCTCTAATAGCCTGTGCACAATCCTGCATTAATGGGAACCTGCCAGCCCTGCAAATATCCTGCACCTGCATCAGGGGCTCCTTAGTGTAGCCCCGGGCCATCCTGCGTCTGGCTCCCAACTCTACCTCCCCCCCCCCCCCCCCCACCCCCCGTTAACCTGCGCTTGTATCGAGGCGCGTAGCGGCTCTGTGGCCTTGAACTTTGGCTTGAGGACACAATATAACTGCCAGGGACACTGCACTGGCTGCTGGTGTCGTGGACGACTGCTGCCAGTGCTGCACTCAACTCGGGTCCCTCCGTGCGACTGAGGTGGCTTGGGGCGAAGGGATCAGTTTCAGACCGTGCCATGGGGACGGGGTGCCCCAGCAGTAAAGACCGATACTGGAGGTGGGCCAGGGCTAATAGACTCCTGTTGCCTACAACGGGCCTGCGGCTTACTCTGCTACCTGCTGGCAACTGACTCCCTGTGCTCTTGCAATGCCAAAGCAAACTGTAATATGGGTCAGGGGTGGGCACCCCAGGACATTGCTGGAGCCCGCCCCCCCCCCCCCCTCCCTTCCTTCCTTCACTAGACGCTTTCCCCGCGGAGGTGGCAGTCCCGCAGCCGAGAACGGATAGGGCGGGGTGGCTAACTTCCCCCTCCCATTTCTTTGTAATACATTTTGGCCCCGGGGAGGTGGTGGTCCCTGGGGCCGGGGGGTGTCCGTGAGGCCCCCCTCACCCTGACATGAACATGTTCAAGCCCCAGGGAGGTGGTGGTCCCTGGGGCTGGGGGGTCCTTGAGGCCCGCAATTACATTTGACCCATGGAAGTGGTGCTCCCCGGGACTGCGGGGGCTGTAAGGGCCCGCGCATTACTATATGTAACCTTTCCCCAGACCTGGCCTAATCGGGGGCCTATAAATAACAAAGCTGAGCCTGTGCTTTTTTGTTTAATTTTTTTTTTAAAAAGTTGACTGGAGTAGCGGAGATTTTTAAAAGGTACTAAGGTGATCAGGGTGTTTCTTTACGTTTTTTCTTGTGACTCTGTTCTTCATTCCCTTCCTGCCTGCCCACAGACGTCTCCTGTGGTTCTCGGTAGGCCATGAGCACTCTTGGTAAACCGTGCTCTCCTTTGACCTTACCAGTGCCTCTCGTGTGTTCACCAAGGGGATGGCGGTGGTTGTAGCTCATCTGCTCAGATCAGGGAGTGCAAGTCTTCCCTTATCTCGATGACTAGCTAATGAAGGCGGGCTAACCCCAGGCAGTGGGTAGCCACCTCCAGACTATGGTGGACCTCCTGCACTCTCTCTGGTTCACTTTAAGCATGCAAAAGTCACACCTAACCCTTTCTCAGATACTCCCTTTTATCTGTGTTGTTCTGGGCACACTGCAGTTTCAGGCTTCTCCCTGAATGGCTATGCCAGGACATTCAGGCTATGATATTGACATTTCAGCCTCTATCCTAGATTTTGGTGAGACTGACTCTGAGGCTGGTGGGCCTGCTTTCCTCTTGTACCCTGCTTGTAGCACATGCCCGCTTGCATATGCAAGCTCTGCAGTGAGACCTGAAGTTCCAGTGGGCGCAGCATATGGGCAATCGTTCCTACATTGGTCCAGATCTCAGAGGGCACTACAAAAGGTTTGCAGTGGTGGCTGATAAGCTGCGATTGGCTTAGCCGCAAACCCCTCTTCCTTTTTCTACCAGATCTAACCGTAGTGACAGATGCATTACTCCTGGAATGGGGCAGCCGTCTGGGAGAGGTGGAGATCAGAGTCTCTGGTCTCCAGCGTAATCCAGACTCCACACTCCACATCAACCTATTGCGGCGTAGAGCACCCCGAATGGTATCAGTAGAAGGCTAGTGCAGGTGTTCCTGGACCACACCACCGCCATGTGGTATTGTAACAAAAAGGGCTGAGTGTGGTCGTGGACTCTCAAGAGGCCCTGCGCCTCTGAACACGGCTGGAATTCCATTTACAAGCGGGTTCAACACCTGGTTGGATCTTTGAACGGCAGAGTGGAGAAACTCAGCCAAAGATGCTTAGCAGATCACAAACGACTTCTCTATCTGGGGGTGGTGCAAGGTGTCTTTCTGCAGTTGGGAGAGCCTTGGTTAAATCTGTTTGCCACTACTGAGAACGCACAATGTCAACAGTTCTGTGGAGTGGAGTTTCTAAGGCAGCTCTCGCTTGGCAATGCTTTTAGTCATCCTCTCGAAGCCAGGCTGGGCTTCGAGAGTCTGGTATCCTATGCTGTTGAGCATGGCCATCGGTCCTCTAGTCAGGCTGCTGATTGAAAGAGGATCTTCTGTTGCAGCAGTAAGAGAGCCTTCATGTGTGGAGATTAAGTGGCGACAGTTGACTGCTTTTGACCTTCTACCCGAAGTCTGTAATGTTATCTTGGTAGCTATGCGTCCCTCCACCAAGACTGTATACGCTGGCAGTTGGCACAATTTTGTGGCATGGTGTACAGGCATAACTGCAAAAATGGTAGAATTGAAACCAAATCTAATAAGGCTTGAAATTGCCGCGTGCAATCCTGTAGCTCCTTCCGGCCGAGCACGTAACAAATTGACATGTTGGAACTTAGTCTGGTCCCAACTAGGATTGACAGCGTTTAAATGAAATGTATTCACAAACAATAAAGTTCCAACAGTTTCTTCCATTGATAATCCATGTTTATTTCCTCCAGTATAATCCGTGACTCATTATAATGTAAAGCTATTCAGACTCCAAATTTCAATCACACGGTTAACATGTGCCTATCCAGACTTTTATTCAAAACCTAATATTTTTATATAGGTCTCTAACTTCTTATTGAAGGAGAGAAGAGGAGCATGAACCTGGAGAACCAAACAGTCTTATGGATGGCCGGGTGGCTCTAATGCATTGTAAAAGTATCCCAGCAGTTTCCCTCCTCGGAAATGATTTTTGTTGTGTCTAGTAAAAGGGCCCTGTTGGATGAGAATAACTATTACTTACCAAAGTGAAAACGTTTCCCAATCAATTTCGTAGTTTTAACTTAGTTGACACAGAGTTTCGAAAGATTATGAACATCGCCCCTGGAGTTATGTGGCAGGATGGACCAAATTATGCTCCAGGTTATAAGATGAGAAAAGCAAATGGTGTGGCACATTTTGTGGCAATGTTACTTCACTAATTTGACATTTTTACCATGGGCAAAGATTTCACTTCCTTAATATCAGTTGAACACCTTGTTAGACCCTGTTCTTCAGCCGGGGGGGGGGGGGGGGCGGGTCTTCCCTACTATGGCTCTGCAAACAACTTCAGCACTTTACTCCCAATAGTACAGGTGCAGTGCTACCCCCCCCCCCCCCCCCCTGTTGTTCAGAGTTTGTGCACTCAGTTTTACAGTCTTAATCTCAGTAAATAAATCTCACCAATGTGAGTTTTTTCTCTCCACTGGTTGTGGATGGGACCCGTGGCACACTTTTGGTTTTCCTCCCTCTTCTGAGAGGAAGACACCCGGCTGTGAGTGTGTCAACACTCCAGTCCCATCCGTGGAAGAAACATCTGGGGAGGCTGCCTAGCGAACACTGGCTGACAGTGGGTTCGGCATTAATGGCATTCTCCAGTCATTTTCAGGCTATCTTCCAGGGGCAGGGTGAGACAGTGTGGCCAATGGCCATGGGCTGCTGAAAGTATTTCTAAGGACACTGGTGCTGCTTTAACAACACTCACAGAGATGAAATAGCAGCTTCATCTGGTCAGTACTCACTGCAGTGTGCTTTGGCTGCACTTCCGATATACATTGGCACACTTTGCTTTGGGAGCCAATGCTGATGTTCACAGTTTTCTTTGGACACAAAGTACTGCCATGAAACAGTTGCTTCAGAGTTACAGTGGTAGTCTGCTTCGGGCACATTTGACGACAGTGCTACAGTGCAGGCTGTTATTAGGATCATTGCTGTTGCTCTTTCTCGAGTCTTTCTGAAGGAGACTGCTTTGGAATCGGCTGCTTCTACTTGCCCTGGTAGTCAGTACCTCCTGTAAGGCTGGCACTTTCCTGCTCTCTCCTTTTCTGGCACTTCAGCCTCTAGGGGCACTTCAAGACTGAAATACAGCTCTCCTTACTTTCATATTACACTCCAGATTATGCACACTTTTTTTGTTGTAAACTTTGTTTATTGAGTTTTTAACACAGAACAATACAAGGGTTGGTATTGTGGTTCAAAGCAGGAACACCTGGGTCATACAGCATAGACAGATCATGGCAAGTCAGCAGCATTATACAGCGGAAAACAGTCATCAGGGTAAATACATTGTATGTCAATCAAGAATAGTGTCCCCTTAACATTATACAGTATAAGAGTGCCACGCTTGAGCTCATCGCGAAGGTATTTAGAGAGCAGTATCTGGTCTTTTATGCATAGAAATATGAAACATTGTTAAGTTATGCTAGTCGGTAGGTCATACAATCACTTATGCAGCAAATGTTCATAATCTTAAGCCACACGTTGATAGTATCTTATGTCAGTTCAGACACATCCCACCTGGCCATCACCACCAGTCCGAGCCTCGCCCCCATCCAGATCCTCGTCTCCATCTCCCTGAGCTAGCAGATACGTGACTAGTGGGCCCCAAATGTCCTTAGGCCTGCTGGGAATCGGAAGTGTTTCACCAAAAATTGCGTGTTGTTCCTGACAATGAGTCATGTCTGCAAGCCAGTCTTTAAACTTTGGAGCCCTGCCACGACCCCATCTACATGCAACGCGCAGTTTTGCGAGAAGCAGAGCAATATCTAAGAATAGGAGAGGGAACAACAGGCATCCCTGTTGGGTGCTCCTTGTGATTGCAATGGAGGGAGAAAGGCGGCCGTTAATCAGGACTTTCGCTGTTGGTTGAGTATACAGCAATCGGACCCAGGAGATAAATAATTTAGGGAATCCCATACGCGCCAGGACGGTGAACAAGTATGGCCATTCGACAGAATCGAAGGCCTTAGTGGCATCCAGAAAAAACGCTGCGACTGGAATATCAGGGTGCACTGTGCGGAGCAGTGAAAACAATGTGCGTAGATTATGGGAGGTGGATCGACCAGGGACAAACCCAGATTGGTCGGGTAATACGATCCAGGTCATCAGAAAGGGCAGTCTGGTGGCCAGCAACTTTGCCAGTATTTTAACATCGCAATGCAAGAGCGAAAGCGGGCGATAGGAGTCACAAGCGTTGGGGCCCTTGCCAGGTTTCAGTAGTGAGGTAATCACGACTTTGCGCATTGAGCAGGGAAGGACCCCGTCAGCCAGAGACTCCTCGAAGACCTTGCGGAGGACAGGGGCCATAATGTCTATATATGCCTTATAAAACTCGGCTGGGATCCCGTCTAGGCTAGGTGCTTTTCCATTTTTGAGTGACATAATAGCATCCCTAATTTCGTCCAATTCAAAAGGGGCGGCCAGGAAGGCCCTATCACCGTCACTGAGACAGCAGAGAGCCACATCACCAAGGAAGTCATTATACGACACGTCAGCGGACGTAAGCAGTCAATAGGTCATCCGTGTCGCTGACTGTTTGTCCCTGTTTACCCACAACCTTTAGAATTGTATTATGATTGTGCTGGGTGCGTGTCAACACTGCCAGGGCCTTGCCAGGTCAGTCTCCTTCACAGTATCTTCTCGCCTGCCAGTGTTTCCCTTTAAACTTGGCCTCCCTGTTCGCTTCCTCCTCGTATCGTGTCAGTTTATCTCTAAACTCTGCATGTGTTTCAGTATTATCCCCCGCTACCATCCGAGCCTCCAAGTCCTTCAGCTCGCTATAGAGTGTGCAAATTGTGTTTTGAATGTCACGCAACACCCCGAAGCTTTTCGATATGCAATACCCCCTGATCGTAACCTTGAATGCCTCCCAAATGTGTTTGACCGAGTCTATAGACCCCTTGTTTCGAGGGAAGAAAGCAGCAATCTCTACACCAAATTCGGTGCGGAACACAGTGTCCAACAGGGCCGCTGGCTGTAGCCTCCAGTGTGGTTTAAGGTTGTCCCACCCAGGCACCCTTAGGTGTACCAGGATCGGACTATGGTCAGAGTATGTCCTCGGGAGGTGCACCGCCCCGGCCACCCCTGCACTAATCTCTCTAGACATAAAAAAGTAGTCCAGTTGCGCCCATATACCTGTCAGTGATGTAAAATGTGTGCCCTACTTTCGGGAAGGGTGTAAGTAGCGCCAGCTATCCACTAAATTGCTCTCCGAGATCACACCCACCAGAGCCTCCCTGGACCTAGGCTTGTAATGCGTCACTCCGTCTGCCCGATCCAGGTGGGGCGCCAGCGCTAAGTTAAAATCGCCCCCCTAAATAACGTGTCGGGACCCTACGTCTAGAATTTTGCCCCACAATGTGGTAAAAAAGATTGGCATATCAACATTAGGTGCATAACAATTTATTAACGTGATGGTGTCACGGCCTAGGCGTCCCCATATCAGAGCAAAGCGGCCCTCCGCATCCGACAGTTCACCACACACTTGAAATGGCACAGTTCGCCTAATCAGGATAGCAACCCCCCTCTCGTTAGTGGAGTAAGATGAAAAAACACGGGCGCTGCCCATTTGCTTGCGAAGTTAGTACGTGTTTGTGGTTATATGTGTGTTTCCTGCAAAATGGCAACCTGAACTTGGTGGCAAGCCAAGTATGCAATCACATTTCGACATTTCTTGGCATTATTAAGACCCCTTATATTCCATGACATACAACTCAATTGTGCATCGGATCCTGACCCCGCCATAAGCTAAAGAACATCATGGAATTGTAGCATGCCATAGTAATCTCTGTAGAGGCCTCTCTTCTCAGGTGATGCAGAATACCACAAATTTCACCTTCCCACCCTGTAAAACATAGTACACTCCTCAACAGTACCCATCCCCCCTCCCACCACTGCATCCCAATCATGCCAGCATCCACCCGTTCCCGCCCTGCCCCTCCCTCCTACTCCCCGCAACTTCCACAACTTTTTCCCATGATTGGTGTATACCCGTAGGGGAAACAACATAAAGAGCGCACAGCCACTTCTCTATCCGCTAGCCTCCTGTTCTGTTCCACCTTTGGTGGAGGCCAAGGCAGAGATAGTGGTTCCTTTAATACTTTACCACTGGACCAGTTCAGTATTCTCCAACTGCAGTATGGCGTCCGATCATCGGACACAATGTTCTCAGGCCCCAGCCAATCCGGATAGGGCCCAATTTGTCTACTCTGTTGGAGGCGCTCTGTTTCAGTTATCTTCATCCGCTACCGGTGGAACGTCTTCGAGGTCTGCATTGCCGCCCGACCATCCCTCTGTGTTTTCCGGACCGCTTTCAAGTAGTCTTCTGCTTTTTGCGGGTTCGTGAAAAATCGCTGCTTTCCTTGATGTCACCCGCAGCTTCGCTGGGTAGAGCAGTGCATAGTCTAGCTGCGCTTTGCTCAATTTTTTTTTGAGATTCAGAAATTTGCGTCTCTCCTCCTGCACTAGGGGAGTGAAATCAGGATAGATAGAAAGGGTGACGCCATTGTAATTCAGGTTCTGCTTGGTTCGGGCTGCTCTCAGTGCGACGTACCGATCACGATAGTTCAGCAGGCGAGCGATGATAGGCCTTGGCGGTGTTCCGGGCTTAGGGACAGGGGCCAACGATCTATGCGCCCTCTCGACGATGAACTGAGGTGAGAAGGCATCCTCCCCCACCGATGCTCTGAGGAGCTTCTCCACATATAGTTCCATCCTGCCTGTGTCTGTGGACTCCGGAATGCCCGTAACGCGAATGTTGTTGCACCTGCTTCGGGCTTCCAAATCCTCATTTTTGGCCGCTATAACCCGCAATAGGTTATCCATGCGGGCTAGTTGAGATGTATGTGAGGCAGTGATGTCGTCATTGTCCGATATCCGTTGTCCATCCTGGAGGACATCCTGTCCACTTTCTCCACCACAGTGGCAAATCCTTGTCGCATCTCCTGTAGTAGATGGTGCATGTCTAGCTCTTTAGAAGGAAAGATTGCGCCGGTAACATCCGCTCCACTAGGCCCCGGTTCAACCGGTATCGTCTTCGACCCTTTCTTCGCATTTTCAAAATCTATTTTCGTTTGGCGATTTTCTGGACGCACCATTGTGCGTTTGCGCCTCTCACTGCCTGCCACCTTGGGGTCCAATGATACTATGGTGTGCCCCTTCTTGCCGGATGTCGAATCGCAATACCTGCTAGTACTTCCTTAAGCAGGGTGCTTCTCCAGTTCCGTGTCCTTTGACCCCTCGTGCTGTGGAACCATTGACAACTCAAAAGCTACACAGTGGCCCGCTCAGCCAGGGCGTAGGTACCGGGGTGGGTCACATATATCAAGGATGTCCCACGGGCCTCTACCATTAGCAAGTTCAGACCAATCGCTAGTGTCCCAGGCACACCACGTGAGAGCTCCAAACCACAACGTCCTGCAGTACTCCGTGGCCACTCGCCAATATTGCATACACCTCTCACTCGTGTATTTCTGCGGAGAGCGATACTCCATCACTTCGCTCCAACGGGTCTGGCGAGCAAAAAAAGAAAAAATGGTAGCCAATAACCGAAGGCAGCACCTACGGCGAGTAGCAGAAATTGTGTATCGTCAAATTGTAGAATTGCGCTCAGGGTAGAGCAGACGAGTCAAATTATACTTAGCGTGACATCAGCTATATTTGTAGAATAGCATCCTATCTGTATGCAGTCGGCATTCACAACTATTCATACTTATAGTTGGCCGTTGCACGGTTCAGGCCCCTGCAATATGCTTCAGTGCGCAGTAGAGGAATGTCCCAATTCACAAGTGATGCAGCTCAAAGGCCAAGGTCACGGGCATCAATGGGCCCCCTGCAGCACCGCAACATGTCCCCTCCCACAGTGCTCCTCTGTACCCGTCTTATAGCGCAGGGCCGTCCGGGCTGCAGGCTGCGCCGTGTCCGGTGGCAGAGGCAATCCGCTACGTCAATTTCAGGGCCTTGCGGCGCCCCCGCAAAACAGCAGCACAGATTATTTCTCCCTGTGTGCACCTTAGGCCAATCCTTCCACGCTTCTTCGCTGCCAACAGAAAAGCCAGAGGTAGCGGTTCCCTGCTCGTCCTCACTATCTGTTCTGTGCAGTGGGCAGTGAGGGGGGGCCTCCGCCGCCCCGTCCGGTCACAACGGGCAGTGCGTTGGTATCCTCTGCAGGTTCAGTGGGGCAGGGCCCGCCGCTTCGTGGTAAGCCGCGGACTTTCCTGCCTCAGTCAGTCCGCCTTTAGCGTCTCGCCGGGTCCAGCTGCTCTCCCGGGGGAGAGTAACATCGCTTTGTTCACGGGATTAACTGCTCGGAACGCTACCAGATTTGGACCGAGTCCGGAACACATCTAGTCACACAGGAAAATCAACTTTTGGGATCGACTACCATCCAGTAAGGTAGGATAATTGTAGGATATTTGCTCCAGGGAATAGGAGCCTCGCTGTTAGGCGGCCATTCTGTGTGCGCGCCCTCTAGCGCCCCACTCCAGATGATGCACACTTAAATCTGTGAAGCTGGGTGTCGGGCAGATACCATATTTGGGTGCGCAGCAATCATCTGAGTTTTCTGCAAAACACCACGTTCCTTGGTCAAAGAGAACTTGGAACTGGAACAACAAGTTGGTAGGCAGCTCCCACGTTTATACAGATAAAGAAGATCGAGAATGTGGATTCTCTGTAAGCACTCTCAGAAATGGTTTAGCCTGGTTCTAAACACGGTCTTTGTGTAGTTTGATGCGCCTCACTGAAGTAGGCTCCAGTGTGGAGCGCCCACAACAGAGGCACTAAAAGGTGTGAGGTTTGTTCACCTGGCTGTCATCTGTCACTCTGATCAGATACTAGGAAAATAAACAAAAGGCTGACCCTCTCCCAAGAATCCATTCACACTCTGAACAAAACAGGCTGCAGTGCCACCCTTAACCCCCTACCATCTACCAAATGGGATTTAACAGGTAGGCTAATCAACTGGTCCTCACTCTATCCAGGGAGCCCACTTCTGTATCTTAGTCTCCTCCATCGGCTTTCAGGAATGTCAGAAAGACTCTTCCTCTGTCTAGGAAAGCAACCTCCCCTTTATCCAAAATGGAACCAAAAGGCCTCCATTACTCACAATCTATAGGTCACTCAGACCGTACCTTTGCATGCATGCAAACATGCACTGGGATGGTCGTGCAAGGACCTGGGTTAGTGCATAGCAGCAGAACTTTATCTGGGTGAGCTAGCAGGCCTCTACTCATGACACAGATAACAAGCATTGGCATAGCCTATAGGTCTCGCCTTTGGGACCCTATACATGTTTAGCCATGCAACAGTTGATGTTGTTGCACTAAGGATATTGTGCTGCGTAACTAAATACTTCTAAGGTCCCAACAGTGAGACCTATTTGCTATGCCAATGCTTGTTTTTAAGGGGGCCTCGAAACGGGTCTCTATCGGGCTCTGTTTTGTGCTCTGGCACAGGCGGTACCTTTTCTCCCAGACTGCACTGACAGCAGGCACATCGATGTGCGCTGCTCACTCTACTCACTTCTCACTTGTGGAGAAGTTACGGCATGACGTCATGCTAGGTGACCTTTGTAGGGGAAGGGAAATCCTTTAAAGAGAGTAATTTTCTCTGGATTTTTGTGGCTCGATCCCCACATAAATTAACGCACGCCTCGCGAGGGAAGAGAGGAGGGGGCCAGCGCGTTTCCCTTGCGGGAGCGAGCAGCAAAGCGCGATAATTGATAACATATGGCACCAGCTGCTCGCTCCAACAAGGGAATCTCCAAACGTGCGCACGTCGCCATTGAAGGCAATGGAACGCGTGCACGTTTTTGGCTTAAAAGCCGAAGCGATTGCAAAAGTTCTTTTTACCTATGCACGCGAGACCTAAAAAGGCCTGGCCGCAAATATTGATTTCGCAAAACATGGTATGCTGTCACCACTACTCTGAATGCTAAGACCATGGCAGGGATGGTAGTCCGCTGTCCTAGAAATGAGGCCATGTTTTGTGCGTCTCACCCCCTTTCCAGAACCTTACTCATGTTAGGGATGTCCCTAATCTTTTGTGCACACTAGATTTGTGTGAGGCAGAGGCTAAAAAAAAAAAAAACAGGATTCCAGATGCATATAGGTGAGCACTCAATACAGAGTAACACGATCGACACTGCACGTTTTGGGGAGGGCGGCGGGGGGGGGGGGGGACGTTGAATGGGTGAATGGGTGAGAGGCGTTCGGTCCCAGGACACTTAAATCTAGCAATCAGCAAATCAAAGGTGACATGCTAATTCTTGCAAAACGCTTGCCACTATGCAGAGCTATCCACAATAATTTTGTTAAAACCTGCAGATTCTTCAGAAGGTGACCGATTTTATGTAAATCCATAATTATGCAGAAAACGCAGTAGCAGCAGGACCGGACTGCATAATTGCGAAGGTACTTGGCCCGGTGGCGGCGTTTCTCAAAAGGTAATCTCTAGAGGTTTTTCCCTACCTAGACGATTGGCTGATAAAAGCTCCATCTTTCCAGGCAGCTTCCAGAGCGGTTTCAAGCTGCATTCAACTTTTCAACCAATTGGGCCTGCAACTCACCAAGGAGAAATCGATCCTTCTTCCATCCAGGTCTGCAAAATTTTTAGGCTCTATTCTGGACACAAATTGCTGCAAGGCCTTTCCATCGGAGGAACGTCAGAACAAACTTATTCTGTCAGCTCGTCTCTTGCAAAAGAGGAAGTCTCTGTCGGTCCGTCTCTACAAGTCCCTACTTGGATCGATATCCTCCTGCATACCATTAATTCCGCACTGCAGGCTTCAAATGCGTACATTACAGGAGCAACTGGACAAGCAATGGCACCAGGCGGAAGGCTCGTTCGACGACAAAATCACGGTGACATCAGCAATGAGAAAAGCAAGCAGTGATTGATGAAAAACAATGTATTGCAATGGAGTTGTTGCTCCAATTGTCATGGTTTTAGTTTTTGCAACCAATGTCGAATGAAATGGGTTTGAAAAATGTATTACTTTAAAGTTTTGAACGGACTGGCTGGTAAGCATCTTGTTGCAAGTAATATGTTAAGTTTAGAAGTGCCTGTCTCAAATATGGCCTGATGACGTTCCAACTTTCACTGATGCTTGTTTAACCAATTTAATTTAACATCGCAAAAAGTCATTATTTACTTGAATGGAAATGTAACTTATAGTTTGTTACTAAACTATGAATATCTACTCGTCCTGCCAATTAATTTTTGTATTTTGTTTTTTTTACAGCCTTAGGATTCTTGCACGGATTATGACAGCAAAGTTTCTACATGGGGAAATTAGAGAAAAGGGAGGCGCATATGGGGGAGGTGCTAAACTCAGTCAGAACGGAGTATTTCAGTTCTACTCGTACAGGTAAAAATAAGATCTCAAACATTAGTTGATAAAGTTTGGTTACTTCTATAGCCTAAAGTGTCGATTTATACAATTTGCGGACTCAGCTAAGCATGCAACTACTAGCTAGAAACATATGTGCAATAATACTTGACACAATTTTTGTGTGAGTAACACTAGTTAATGTTGCCAACTCTGATATAAAGGAAAGTAAGACACATTGTTTATGTAATCATAAAGATGTACGGTGAGGAAATGTGGTGTATTATATTGTGTGGTTGCGCATCTTCACCTCGTAATACACTTACCAGACCGTTTAGGTCCATTAGGTTTCATCTGTAAATCCCTCAGCTCAACCCTGGGTAGCTGTAGCATTGAGCAGCAATACTTGCACAGAGGAACAAGTGTTTTTTCTTTTTCGGACATTTTATTGTAGGATTTGGTGGTAAACAAAGTACCAGAGAGACAAAGGTTGTTTATGGCGATCGTACCTGTGATTGGAAATTATGTATGGGTAGTGTTAGAATTCGGGGTTTCAAGTTGGCATCAGTATACACTGTGTCCAAGTAGGGACTCTTCCTTCTAGTCAGGATGAGTAGAATACACACCGAAGTTTGACTTTGCTCCTCCTCTGTTAGCTCAGCACAGTGCAGTCAGGCCAAACTACTGAGTAAATGAGTAAAGCATTTGTGCACACATACAGCAACACAGTGAAAACACCACAAAAAGATCCCACTCCAGTTTAGAAAATAGCATATATTTATCTAATCAAAACAAGGCCAAAACTGCACAAATCCGACATACAAATATCAAACTATGACTTTAAAAGGTAAAAACAGTTCTGTTCATAGAAATGTATGGATGCATCACTTTTAGCACAAAGTAACTTGGATGCGTCAAAATTACAGGACAAAAACTGGTGCAGGGGAGGTGATGCGTAGGTTCTTTACTCACAGGGAAGGTGGTGCATCTGTTGCCCCAGTATTGGAAATTTCATAGATTCCCATGCTTTGTATCATTCCCCCGTCGTCGGAATGGGAGCTTCGGTAAATACAAAAAATACCATAGCAGTAAGTACAAAAGAAAAAACTAGGCCTAGGCCACATCTCATTTTGTAGCTTGTCCACCTCTTTTTGTAAAAGAGACCAAAAATTCTGCAACCACCAATCAGAACAGCCTCACCCCTTAGCCCTCCTGATAGAGCCTTTTTCTACTGCGCGTTGTGCTAGGGAGTCTCCACTGAGCTCTGCTCCGATTTCTCTTCAGATTGGATTCTTTTCCATTTCTTCAACTTCATTATGTCTGACAAGGAGACGAAGGCTTTATTTAGAGCTTGTGCTACTTGTTCTAAGAAGAGGCTGTTAGTAGAGGACAAACATGAGGACTGTATCTACTGCTTGTACCCGGACCACAAGGCCACAGATTGTAAGATCTGTAGGACATTCTCTACAAAGTCCTTGAGAGTGGGAAGGCCGCTTGCTGACTTGGCTCCAAAAAATGAAGTCACGTAAGGAGGTCTTGTCATCTGACAGTGAGGATTCTTCCTCAGCTGCGTCCTCCAGAAGATCCAAGAAGAGGGGTAGGTCATCCCCTTCAGCATCCATGGAGCCCCCTGTGAAAGCCTTACAAAAGATCTCTGATAGGTCTGAAAGGGCTAGTCCCATAAAATCTCCTCACCGAGGTGTAAAGGAGAGGCTGGGACAGACTGATGAGACAGACAGCTAAGAAGTTGAAGAAAAGTTTATCTGTAACGTTTCCATCATCTGAAAAGGAGAAGGGAGGTAAGAAGCCTTCTGCTGTCCCTCAGGACGGGAGATCTGACAAAAAACCACGTCAGTCGACGACGAAAACAGCTGGTGCGTCAACGACGGCTTCCAGAAAGGACTTAAGTTCAGGTACGGCTTCGTCGACGGGCCCGTCGACGGTGGCATTGATATCTTTGTTGACGTTTAAAGTACCGGTTTCCTGCTCGTCGATGATTGTGTTTACATCTTCGACGTCGGCGGTAATGACGACGAAGATAGTGTCAACGGCACCTACGACGACTAGGACAATGTCGTCGGCGACGACGGCGGCCATGATGATTATGACGACGAGCTCGTCTACGATCAATCCACAGTCGATGGCCAACCCTCTGTCGACGAAATTCTTCTCTCCGTCGACGGTTCCGTCGGTCCCATCAACGACAATTCCACCGACGTTACTGTCGACAACGAGTCCGTCGACTACGTTGTCGACGATTCAAAAGGTCAGCATATCTATTAGAAGACAGCAAATTACCCCAGAAATTACATCTCCTCGGCGTGTAACTCCTTTGCCTCCCACTTTGCTTCTGGATGAGGAGTCTGATGAAGATGAGGATGGTCCTTATGGGCAAGCTTATAGCCCATCCCAACTACAGGTGAAATATCAAGATTCGGACTCTGATGAGTACTATACTGAGGAACTCTTCTAGCCCATCCCAACTACAGGTGAAATATCAAGATTCGGACTCTGATGAGTACTATACTGAGGAGCGCCAGTTTGTTCAGCAAGAAAGGCCTCCACAAAAAACAAGGCAGGATATGGTAGCAATGCCGTCCTCTCTTATTACAGACTTGCAATTGATGTTACAAGACTACAAAAAGAGGTTTCCGTCGCAAACTGTGGAACAGCAGGTGCGTCCTCCTTCTCCATCCATTCTTACTACTCCTGCAGTGGCAGTGACGCCTCTGGTTACTCTGGTTACTCTGGTTTCGGGACCGGAACCCAGAGAGAGCTGTTGGGAAGGCGTGATTTTTGATCTCTTGTCTGATCACTCTAGATCCAAATCCCGATCAGGTCAACTGAATCTTTGTTGCCTGTCATTGAGTAAATAGGTAGTCTACCACTAGGTCAATCCAACCAATAATTGGCACGACTCAGAAGAACCACTTACCACCGATCAGTTTTAAAGTTTTATTGTAAGACCAAAGTTAGCTGAAGGTATAGACATCTAAATATCAGATTCAAAAGGTACACTGGCATCAACAAAAACATGAATTCTCTGAATGATCTTAAACGACAGAAAAATACAACCAATGCCAATTCAAGAATCAATAGATTTGCCAATATAGACACAAGTTGAAGCTTGCCAGACATTTACAGAATGAAGAAAAATACCAGGTTAGACTGTCCCTACACTGGACTAGGTGACATCCCTACTTAGCAGAATCTTAACCTAAAAAGGTGTCAGCCGTGGTGATTTCCAAAGAAGTTCACACACTTCTCTTAGACTTAGATGAAAACCTATGCATAGCAGTCATGCCCTCTCTGCCTACCCATCCGCTCTCTTAGGGTCCTCAGGCCATCTGCTCTGCCTCCACCCCAGGGTACTGTCCCTAATACAAAATCACAATCGAAATTTGGAACGACCCTCTGAGACGCCCCTCACGTGGTTTCAGTTCTGGTTTCTTCCATGATGGCTCTCCTCTGGGCCTCTCGTTAGCGTTGACCTTGCTTCCCAGGCTCTTTCTCCAGTTCGCCGGTACCCCCCAGAACATTCCAATGCACTCCTCCAGGCCTGTGCCTGGCTCCCCGGACAGAGCTCCATTCATCACCCTCTTGATTGGGACCCCCTCACACCTGCAAACAGACACCCATGAATAGGGCCCCAAATTCCACTCTCTGGTTATCTCTCTCCGGCCATAAACTGTACAAAGGAATGACAATTTATGCTCTAACGAGTCTCGATTCTAGCTAACACGTGCAGATCAAAGAAGCCACTTTATCTTTTCAGGCCTACTAAATTATCTTGCAAGCGGCCTGTACTCCATGGACCCTTATTTCTAAAACTAAAACAATTCTTGTTAATACACTTGATTATATAAAACACTTCTATAAAACACGAGTATATATGAACACTTCTAAAACATGATTCTTACATGTGAGCATCAATTACTGAATAATGGTAAATCCATGTTATGTCAAAAATGTAAGTACACGTTGTCGTTTTTATACACTGCCATGAGGCCTGCACATTTCTACGTTTTGCAGCATTACATATACTTCAATAGCAGCTACACACCATGGATTCTGATTAACACTTCTAATCAATTTAATAATTACACACATTTCTACACTAGTCTCGCACTCTATATATGATTCTCTATATCAACTAAACAAACATTCAGATACATGTGTGGTTATATGCTTTTAATACTTTGGCTGCTTTAGCTAAGCCCGTGCATCAAAGTCGTAAATATGGTGCACTTATACGTTTTCTCAGATTTGCACTCTCTCACTGTCAAGAGGTTGTGACAGTTCAAGACGATGTCTCATCTGATGGAGACCTTCAGGTTGATTTTTCAAATGACAAGGATAGAGGTTGGGATGATTATGTCAACCAGGATCCTGATTCACCAGTGCCGGATACTGCAACCTCCCCTCTGGCTGATATTGGAGGTTTCCATAATCTTATGGAGAGGGCTTCCAAGAGATTTGGCCTTCCAATTACGACGGGGCAAACGGACTGTTTCTTTTACGACTTCAAGGAACCTTACAGAAAGACCGTTCGTTCAATTTCAATAATTGAACATGTATGGTCGAAAGGCACTAAAGTGATGCAGAATCCTGCTACAGTTAACCCTGTTCTTCCCCCGCTGGAGAGGAAATATAAAGCACCGGACGGCAGTCCTGCTTGTCTGACAGGTCAACCGAAGCCAGGCTCAGTCCTTTCCCAAGCGGCGCAAAGCAAGTCCAAGAATCCTTCGACACCACTAACAACACCGCCAGACAAGGAAGGGAGGCGTCTGGACAATATGGGGAAAAAGGTTTTCTTCTAAGGCTAGCCTCCTGATTCGAGCTGATAATGTTCTTACTATCTTGGGCAGATATGATCGCCAGATGTGGTGTGATTTATCCCCGTTTGTGGACCAACTTCTGGATGCAGCGAAAGATGAAGCCAGGAAGACAATGATGGAAGGGGAGCGTTCCTCTTCAGAGGCAATAGATTGTGCTACGGACATAGCAACAGCTTTCCGTGCATTGGCGGGTTCAGCAGTTTTGAGGCGCCAGGGCTGGCTACGGGCAACCTGGTTTCGCCAGGAAGTCCAAAATAAGATCTTGGACTTACCTTACAATGGAGAGATGCTTTTTGGAAAGCATGTAGATGATGTCCTTCAAGGCATCAAGAAGGACACGGACACAGCAAGGTCCTTAGGGTCACTGAATTTCACGCAAAGTTCCTTTCAGAGGTGCGAGAGGGAGAGGTTTTTCCTCGTACAGAGGTGACAATCAACAACGCTACTCTTCGTACTCTTAGTCCTCTCAATCTTACAAGCCGCAATACTCACTGCGCCAAGGTCAATCGGCGTCTTTCTCTCGTCAGCCACCAAGAGGGCGTCAAGGGAGAGACAAATCTAAACAACAATAGCGGCTTCATGGCTCTTTCTACTGTTCCTACCCCTCCGATAACATCAGTGGGGGGCAGGATTTCTCAGCCGGAAGGTCATTACATCAGACCAGTGGGTTCTGAATATCATTCAGGGTGGCCACACTTTAAAGTTTCACCAACTTCTTCCAACCAGAGCTCCAGGCGCCAACGAATCGAAACATCTAAAACTTCTACGTCTCGAAGCCCACCAACTTTTCATCAAGGGGGCAATAGAACCTGTACCTCACTCCCAGAGAGGAAAAGTTTTTATTCCAGGTTCTTCCTGGTTCAAAAGACAAAGGAAAAGTGGCGTCCAATTTTAGATCTAAGGGAGCTCAACACCTATCTCATAAAACTAGCATTCAGGATGGTCACCCTTCAGGATATTCTAAGTCTACTGAATCCTGGGGACTACATGGCAACGCTGGATTTAGAAGATGCATACTTCCATGTGCCGATCCACCCAGCTCACAGGCAATACCTACGCTTCACAGTAGGCAAGAGCCATTTTCAGTTCAGAGTGCTTCCGTTTGGTCTCAGGTCCGCACCAAGAATACTTACGAAGGTGCTGGCTCCAGTGGCGGTGTTTCTCAGAAGGTAATCTCTAGAGGTTTTTCCCTACCTAGACGATTGGCTGATAAAAGCTCCATCTTTCCAGGCAGCTTCCAGAGCGGATTCAAGCTGCATTCAACTTTTCAACCAACTGGGCCTGCAACTCAACAAGGAGAAATCGATCCTTCTTCCATCCAGGTCGGCAACATTTCTAGGCTCTATTCTGGACACAAATTGCTGCAAGGCCTTTCCATCGGAGGAACGTCAGAACAAACGTATTCTGTCAGCTCTTCTCTTGCAAAAGAGGAAGTCTGTCGGTCCGTCTCTACAAGTCCCTGCTTGGATCGATATCCTCCTGCATACCATTAATTCCGCACTGCAGGCTTCAAATGCGTCGGTTACAGGAGCAACTGGACAAGCAATGGCACCAGGCGGAAGGCTCGTTCGACGACAAAATCATGGTGACATCAGCAATGAGAAAAGCAAGCAGCTGGTGGTTGGTATAAGACAACATCTCAAAAGGCTTAACCTTCACGCTTCCCCCATCACCCATGGTTTTAACCACGGACGCTTCACTAGAAGGCTGGGGAGCAGTACTTCAAGAGTTGAAGGTGAGCGGTCATTCGGATCCAGATCAGCGCAGGGTCCACATCAATCTATTGGAACTCGGAGCTATTCGCTTAGCCCTACAGGCTTTTCTTCCAAGTATTCAGAATCACACAGTGCTGGTTCGCATGGACAACACAACGGCCATGCACTATATAAACAAACCGGGTGGGACAAGATCCCGGGCTCTTTCAAAAGCAGCTCAGGAAATTTGAAACTGGGCGATTCTCCACAACATTATTCTTACGGCAGAACACCTCGCAGGCTCGGTCAATTCAACAGCGGATGTGTTGAGTCGCCAAAGATCGATCAGTCACGAGTGGGAATTGGACCAGACCATTCTCGAGGAGATCTTTTTAGTTAGGGGGACCCCAACCATAGACCAGTTTGCAACCCCAGAAAACACCAAATGCCAGTTCTATGCAAGCAGGGATCACTAGTGGGGGTCCTTGGGGAATGTGCTTTTGATAGCTTGGTACGGCGCGTTTGTCTACGCCTTTCCTCCAATTCCATTGATTCCAAGGCTGATCAGGAAACTCAAAGCGGAACCTAGCAGAAAGATTTTGATTGCACTAGCGTGGCCCCATCAGTTCTGGTACACGGAACTCCTCCTACTGTGTCAAGACCAACCGATTCACCTACAGCCTATTCCGTCTCTGTTGACGATGTCTCAGGTGCTCCATCCAGATCCGAGCTCACTCCACTCACTCCAATTGACAGCGTGGCTCCCGAGTACAGAGAATTCCAAGATTTGAACCTATCAGAAGAGTGTAGAGATATTCTGTCTCAGGCCCGAGCTCCAAGTACAAATAAGACTTATCGGACGAAATGGAAGAGATTCTGTCTCTGGTGTCGGAGGCAGAATATTCATCCATACTCTTCAGCTCCGCATCAGCTTTTACCATATATTCTCGTTTGGCTCATTCTTCTGTCCAGGTACATCTAGCAGCCATCTCTAGGTTCGGGCGGACGTCTTCAGATCCTTCACTTTGGTCCAATAGAATTATTAAAAAATTCCTGAAGGGCTTGTTCAGGGTGTTTCCTCCAGTCCGGCCTCCTCGACCAGTCTGGCAGCTTAATCTGATTTTGGCTCATCTGATGAGAGCTCCATTTGAGCCCATTCACAGAGCGGATCTAAAATGTGTGTCATGGAAGCTGGCTCTCCTATTAGCCTTAACATCAGTCAGGAGGATTAGTGAGCTTCAAGCGCTAACGATTGTGGAACCCTTCCTTCCGTTCAAGAACAATGCTCGAACAATGCTCTGATTCTAAGGACAAATCCAAATTCATCCCTAAGGTCCCATCCGAATTCCATTTGATTGAGCCTGTGATTTTGAAGTCTTTTTTTTCCCACGACCTACTACACCAGCGGAAAGGTCTTTGCATTCTTCAGATGTTCAGAGATGTCTGAAATTTTATCTGGAACGAACAAAACCATTCAGAAAGTCTTCTCAACTTTTTCTCTTATAGCGCCCTGCGGAACGGATTTCCGCTTTTAAAGCACAGTATTTCACGTTGGATCTCTAATACGATTCAGTATTGTCATCAAGAAGCAGGCAAACCGCTTGAAAGATTAGTTTGTGCTCATTCAACGGGATCTGTTGCTTCATCAGTGGCTCTATTCTCAGGAGTACCTATCAAGGACATCTGTAGAGCAGCTACGTGGAGCAGTATCGACACCTTCACGAAGCACTACTGTTTGGATTCTTCCATGAAGGAAGATGCAGCGGTGGGTCAAGCAGTCCTGGGAAATCTTTTTCAATGAGAGGTGAGCTTTCCCTACAATCCCTCCTTCCTGTATTGCACATTTTGTATCAATTTTTTATATTCTTCTCTGTGGTAACGTGTTTATAATTTGTTTCCTATGAGATCTATGTTGACATGTAAGGATATTCATATAACAAAATGTGCTTTCATGACTTACTGCTAGCTACTCTAGCATGGGAATCTATGAAAGTTCCAATACTGGGGCAAGAAAACCAGTTACTTACCTGAAACTTTGATTCCCCAGTATTGGTAACTTTCATAGATTCCCATACGCCCACCCTCCTCCCCTGGGAAAGCTCAGCCTCTTTTACTGAGATAGTTGCTGTTACACAACGGCTACGAAAAATCTGAGGCTCTCTGAGGTGGGTTCTAGGGGGTGAGGCTGTTCTGGTCGACAAGCTACAAAATGAGATGAGGCCTATGCCTCGTTTTCTCTTTTGTACTTACTGCTATGGTATTTTTTTTATTTACCAAGGCTCCCATTCCGACGACGGGGGAATGATACAAAGCATGGGAATCTATGAAAGTTACCAATACGGGGGAACCAAAGTTACAGGTAAGTATCTTGTTTTCTTCCTTGCTCCTTGGGAGGATGCGTCTGTTCCTTACTGCCACGCATGGGAGGTGATGCGTCGCTTTCTTATTGAAAGCCCAGCGCTGATGTAGATTTGGCACACAGGTGCGATGCATGTAAAAAATGCAGGCGCTACGGATCGATTCAACTGCGCTGTCGATTTCTGCAGCCCCAGATATGTGATGCATCGATTTTTCTAGGCGCACAGCAGGGCCTGCGTCAGAGTCAGAGCAGGAGTTCGGACTTTAGAGACTCAACACTCGGGCTGGTGCAGTTTCTTTGGTCGTGGTCAGGCGCTGCATCAATATTTTCAACCACACTGCCGCAGTGTGTGTTTTTTTTCCCAATGCACAGCAGTTTACTGTGGGGAAAACTGTGTTGGGAGCGCGATGCATAGATTTTCAGCAGCAGGAACAGCAACGCTTGCTCCAATAACTGGAGTTGCCACCACAAGGCAGGTCAGAACTCACAACAATGGAGTTAAGAGATGCTGCAGGTGAAGTCTTAGTTAGTGCCCTTGAGACTTCTTAACAGGAGGCCAGCTCTACATCAAGCCCTTGGAGAATCTTCTTAGTCAGGATACCCAGCAACGTTCTGTCTTTGTCCTCTCCCAAGCAGAAGTAACGACGACCTGCCAACCCAGCAAAGAAACACACAGCATTCTTCCTCTTCCTCTCTTCTTCCTCTTCCCTTCATCTTCCCTTCTTCCTCTTCCCTTCTTCCTCTTCCCTTCTTCCTCTTCCCTTCTTCCTCTTCCCTTCTTCCTCTTCCCTTCTTCCTCTTCTTTCTTCCTCTACTCCTCTCTTCCACCTCCTCCTCTTCTTTCTTCCTCTTCTTCTTTCTTCTTCTTTCTTCTTTCTTCCTCCTCCCTTCTTCTTTCTTCTTTCTTCCTCTTCCCCACTCCCTTCTTTCTTCCTCCTCCCTACTCCCTTCTTTCTTCTTCCAGAAGTGTTTTAAAGTTCTGGGTTAAGGGTCACCCTACTTAAACTGCTCCCAGCCTTTGAAGTGTGGAGGTTTCAAAGAACGTCTTTTGCTCACTTGAACCAGTTCTGTCCTCCCTTGTACAGCCACACTGAAGGGAGTTGAGACCACATTGTGAAGAGCTAACACAGCCCTTTTCAAGTGTCTGTGACCACTCCTCCCACCACCCTAGCTCAGGAAGACCCTTCAGGATATGCTGGGCACACCTCCATTCTATTTGTGTGAGCTCAGGGAGGTGAAACTCTAAATCTCTATCCCTTCCCATTTGAAAGTTACACTTGTAAAATGTAACAAGGCAGCCACAATGATGATCTATGGGAGAGACATGCCTTGCAGTAGTAAAAAACGAAATTGGCAACATTTCACTATTGCTACATGTAAAACACACCAGCACATGTTTACCTTTCACATACACTGTACTTTTCCCACTGGACTACATTGAGCATACCTTAGGGGTGACTTACATGTAATAAAAGGGAAGGTCAGGGCCTGGCAAAAGGGTGCACTTTCCAGGTAGACAATGCAGTTACAAACTGCTTGCACAGACACAACAGTGCCAGGTTCGAGGCTCCTCTGAATGGCTCCTTGTGTGGGTGGGACTATCAGTGCAGCGGCATACTAGTAGCATTTGATTTACAGGCTCTGGGCACCGTCAGTGCAATTTACTAGGGACTTAGCAGTAAATCAAATATGCCAATCATGGCGAACCAATCCGAATCAGAATTTACGCAGGGAGCACTTATATCTTAGGACTGGTCAGCAGTAATAAAGTCCCCAGAGCACCTAAACCTGCAAAACAAAGTCCTGGCAGACAGTAAAAAAATACAAGAGTTAGGTGCAAAAAAGAACGGTAAACCATGTCAAAGATTCCAGGTCTAATGGGTAGGTACAAAACAAAAGATATCTCTGTTTATGGAATTACAAATAGATAATTACCATAAGTAGAGCAACAAATGTTAAGCATTTAAATAGCACGAAAACAATTGTAGAAGAAATAGACACTCACTCAGAAATACAACACTCAAATCAGACTCCAATTTATGAAAATAGACTATTTTTATATGAATTTTGACACTAGAATGCAAAAGATCCACCAAAGGGCTCCTGAGATTTAAGTTTTACATGCAATAATAAATCAAAGTAATTGCACTCAACATTAAACAAGCCTTGGCAAGAGACTTAGAAACTTTTTCCAAGGAAAATGTAGCTTAAATGTCAAAGCAGTCGGCTAGCAGTGCTTGGGGCAATGAACTCTTTCAGGGAGCTAATGAGGGGGATCAGCAAGGTCCTCCAGAACAGTTACCTTTACAGGAAAAACAGTCCTTCAACAATTCCAGACACTTTATCCGCATTGCAGTGGATTCCTATAGAGTGGTTCTGATGCAAGGGATGAAGGATGCTTAAGATGCTCTAAGGATGCTATGGATGAGACGTGCTCAACAGGGATTTTCCTGGAGGGCTTCCTCGGTCCATGAAGATGGAGAAGGGGACACTGGTTGCCAGGTCAGCTTCCCACAAATTCCTCTCCAGTCTGGCCTAAGTTCAGTCGCACTGGACTACCAGTCACCTGTTATGGTCACAGGCCAATCCTTCCTGGATCTATAACTTTCCTTCTGAGGGTCCCATCAACTCTCTGACAGCACTCCTGGGCACTTCAAACTCTAGTTTCACTCTGTGCGTCTGGTCTTGGTCCTCAATACTGCACGACGGCGGTTGTCCTAGCTTGATGAATTTGGTCCACCGAATTGCCCCTGCCGGCTTCTTCAGTTGTCCTGTGCTGCAAGTAGGAGGCCAGTCAGCTGGCCCATGGAGTTCTCTTGGCTTGGCTGAGCCTTGGAGACCGCTTCTCCTTGACAGGATGCAGCACGCACAGTCTCTCGCTTTGCTAGCCACCAGGTACAGCAGTTGCAGTCCTTGTCGATACATCCTCTCTTCCCTGGTCCTCAGTGCAGCAGGGCAGTTCTTCTATGGTCCATCTTCCATGTCAGTCGAGATTAGATGTCTGGGTGCTCCCTTTATGCTCGGAAAGGGCCCCCAGGGCATAATGCAGTTGTTAGCCAATGGGCAACCAGGTTCCCTCCTGGCCTGACCACTTCCTGTGGAGTGCGGCATCTGGCTATCCCAAGATGCACCATCTTGCCCATTCCCAAGATGTTGAAACCCCTCTCTTGGTGTACAAAACTTCCTAACCCGCCCTCTGGTGTGGCTACCTCAGGGCTTCATCAAACAGACGCCAGACTGCCACCATTCCACTTAACACATAAGAGGGGAGAGGGCCAAACAGTTACACTCTACCACCCAGAGCCCCCAAAGGTTCTACAGTGCATACACAAAGGGGGTGGAGAGCAAAAGACAAAACTGACAAACTCATCTGTTTGAAAAAACTGCCCTCACTCATATACCGAAGTATGTGACATGCTTCATCATAGGGCCTGCTTACAATACGACCTGGTGTAGCCACACACTGGGCGGAGCATAAGGGAGGGGAAAAATAATAAATTCCACACAACACAACGTACGACCATGAAACTCCCCATATAAAACACGTATGAAAAAGCAGTGCCAATCACCAAGTGGCTCAATAAAGTAGTGCAACAAAAAGGGTGCAGTTAATTGGAAGTGGTTAAAACTGGTTTAAGGGTACCAACCAAAACATTTTTTATTTTTCTCAGGTTCCCCCACCAGGGTTAAAAAGAAAAAGGATGGGTAATGTCTTAGTGAGAAAGTGAGGTTTCTCAAGACTTCCCTCCTATTACTGCTGTGGTCAACATGTTTCGACCGACTTACTGTGCCTCGAAAGGTCACCCCGGTCTTCTTCAGGACTGATGTCGCTTCCAGTACCACTTATGGCCCCACCGTATTTCGGTTATTGTGCCTTGAAGTACGAGCCGGTCTACCTAGATCCTCTTGTCACGTGTGGAGAATGTTCCCAATAGTCAGGGAGAACATTAACTAGTAAAGGAAAAAAGAGACAGTATAGACATGTTATACTCCCAGGTAATCTCTTCTCATCCCCATACTTCAGAAAACATCTGAGATCATCTGTTTGAGTTCCCTGTATTCCCTGTAAGGTCAGCGAGGTGAATGTGCACCCCTTTCCCCTTCTAACCCGGGTCTCAGAATAATCCCTCGGGTCTTAAAGTCCAACACACTCGTTAAGTAGTATTGCCAATATTTACATAAAACGCTGCATGTGTCCATATACACCACAAGTCATCTTGTTTCTCCCAAATCACATACATCTCCCAGTCATATTGTTTAAAGAATCGGGCGTAAAAACCTGTACCCGCAACAGTACTCACAGAGTTTATATGATATATAAACCCGAACTGGTGTCCGGCAGGAGGGTATCCCAGGAATACGACCTATATCACATTGATGGAAAAAGGAAAAAAGGTGGATATAGCGATGAGCCCCCGTTTCCAAAAAGTCGGACTGGTTGTCTAGTCTGTGCGGGTAGCACCACACCTACATATAAATGGCCTTAAGTGCCTTGTGTCACTGTCCGTGATGCCCCTTCCCCCCTCCTCCTCCCTCTCTACCAACTCCTTACTATTCCATAGGCTTGCCCTGCCAAATCGACCTGCTTTCCCAAACACAGTGAAGACAGCGTCCGGGCGGTGTTCACAAGCTGAAATGGCATATTCACTTCCTGCATTACGTACCCTGACGTCCCACGTGAGCGGAGGCGCGGAGTGTCATGACGTACTGGGAAGAACGGGAGTGGGAATGATGGGAGATGTAGTTTCACCATATTGCCGATGGGAGGAATATAATTCCGCCAGCAAAAAGGGCAAAAAATAAACAATGGAACAGTGAGCACTAAATGGACGATGCTATGAGTCTCTCTTATGTTTCATTTTAAATTATGGAAAATTAAAATCGCTAAATGGCGAATGGGGGGCCTATCATTCCGCTATCACGAGGTGCGGAATGTCATGAGAGAGTTCATATAAAATAGGAGTATTGGAGGGCAAGAGATTGTAAGAGGCACCGTAAGCAAATAACTTTAGGCACTATGGGTCGCTCTTATATTTATTCAATATGAGTAGTGGAAAATATATAATTACGCTAAGTGGCAGATGATGAGTATGTCATTCCACTAACACAAGAGGCAGAAGGAAATGAGGGACAGATTGCATATTCAATAAAGGAACAGTGAGTGGTTCTTGTATTTCAGACTCCTCCAATGTTGATCATTACTAGCTTCTTAGTGACTGCCACAGTATATCATCGTTTAACCCAACTAGGTGGCTTCTTAGCCGATAAACTCAATTTTGTTCATGAAGTAGTGGGGTTCTCTGTTCATCCGTCTGGTATCTCCCTAGTGGTACTCTCTCTGACAGTCCATTTGAGATCTTCTATACTGTGTCCCTGTTCTAGGAAGTGTGCTGTGAGTTTAGTATTACTTTTGCCGCATCTAATTGTGCTGCGATGTTCTGTAATTCTTGTCCGCATCTTCCTGCTTGTCATCCCTACGTACATTTTCATGCAGGGACAGGTGATCAAGTAAATTACCCCCTGGGAATTGCAATTAGTGTGAGATCTTTGTTCCCAGGGTGTTTGGAGTCCGAGATCAATTGACTGGGTGTTGCACGTCAGGTGGCATACGCTACATGAGCCACACCGCGTGTGGCCCATCAATCTGGGCAAGCCTGCCACAGTGGTAGTGTTCCTCATGCCCGTAAGGTCCCTAGGTCTTGTGTGTATAAGGAGACCTTTTAGGTTCTGGCTCCGCTTGAAAGAAAAGAGGTTTTTCTATACTCAAGCACCCTGAATTCAGTATTTTCCAGTTTCTTAGTACTAATAGTCTAACCTGTTGTAACGCTGTGTTGAAGGTAGACACAAACACTGGTTTATTAGATTGGGGTCTGATGGTTTTGGAAAGTAGGCAATCACGATTTGAATTAAAAGCCCTTTTTCTGGCTTTCTTGATAACCCTGAAAGGGTACCCTCTCTGTTGTAGTTTCTGCGTCAGGGTTTCGGATTCCACAATAAAATCAGCTCTATCCGAACAGTTCCGACGTATTCGGAAGAACTGACCCACCGGCAAATTTTTCCGTAAGGATCGGGGGTGGAAACTTTAAAAAGCCAACAAGGCATTTTTGTCAGTTGGTTTGTGGAATACCTTGGTTTTCAGAGCACCCTCACTTGGCTCTATCACTAGTTCCAGAAAGGGGAGGCTGGTCTTGGTAATAGTTGAGATGAAGTGGATGAACACATTTTGATCATTTAACCATTCTAAAAAGCGTTCGACTGATGTTCTGTCGCCTCTCCAAATCACCAAGACGTCATTGATATAACGTCGCCACATCCGCAATTGTGAAGCCCAAGGTGCATTCGTATCCAGAACCGTCAAGCTTTAAAAAGCCCCCACATATAACCTAGCCAAGCTGGGAGGAAATACGCTCCCCATAGATGTTCCATGGGTTTGGAGGTACATTACGCCCTCAAATTCAAAAAAGTTCTTTGTGAGGGCTATCTCGGCTAGATGTAGAATAAAGGCTTGTGGTGTTTCATAAGGCCATTCTTCCTCAAAAAGCAGTTACCGGTTACCGGTGTGGGGGGTATGATTCCAAAATGTTTGACACCAAACACAATAGGGTTTGTTGGAGCCGTTTTTGAGATGCCCATCGCGTGGTCACGTAATGCCCCTCTATATTAGTATATGGCTGCTTCACTGGCAACTTGGTAGAATGGACTCTGGATTGTAAAGGTCTGCTAGAGGGATGACATAGGTTTTAAGTGCAGTGACCCATAGATCTAGTAAACCTATATCTTAAGTAAGTGGTGCATGCACCACTTTACACAGGCTGCAATGGCAGGCCTGTAGGTCCAATTTGAATGGTCTCTAATGGGTGGCACAATACATGCTGCGGCCCATGGAAGACCTCTGGGCTACCAATGACCTGGGTACCTGGTCACCATATAGTAGGGACTGGCAAGGGTACCCCTGTATTAAATCTTGGGTGTACCCAAGTACAAAGCATAACAGTTTAGGCAGAAAGCATATAGCCTGGGGTCCTGATTAGCAGGATTTCAGTCGGACTAGTCAAGAACAGCATTCCATCCAACAAAAAGTGGCAGAGCCTACTTTCCTACAGATTGACTCTGTTGAGTTCTGTGTCTGGGCTCTGAACATAGCTTGTTGATGTGTGCCAAGATGAATCTTAAGGCCATCTGCAAACACATAGTCAAGTTGTATGTCGCAGAGCATCAACAGACATGTAGAAAGGACAGGTCTTAGTCGAAGTCAAAGGCTCTAATGCGGTTCCCCTCCTGAGACTGATCTAGTGTCCAGTCTACGTCAAAATCAGTCTTCTGGTTAATGCAAAAAGTCGAAGAAACCGGAGTCCAAGCCCAAATAAAAGACTTCAGGGAGGCCATGGACTGCATTTTCTATACATGACTGGGTTCCTCTGCTGCCCCTTTTAGCCCTACAGATCCAAGGTGACCTACAATAGGTCTTCCACCAGTAGATCCATCCCTGATGCCAACTGTGCCACTAGGCCTTGCCCTTAGGTCAATTCTTACTCTATGCTCAATGTTGGCACCTATAATTATGCCAGAGCCCACGTCGCAACCCCAGTCATCGACGTCTGCACCGACATTGGAGGAGCTGATTGCCCTTTCTTAGAAGAGCACCCCAAATGTCACCAATCAGCGTACATTGACACTAAGAATACTCTATTTCTGACCCTGAAATGCTTCTGCATCGCTTCCATGAACAGCTGATTATGATTCCATACATAGCTGATGATGACTCCAGTAATGTTTCCATGATGAAAACCTATTCCTAGATTTGATGGATACACCCATGGGCACTGTCTTACAATCACCATTACCTACTGTGGCCACAGAGGTTTCTACCTCCTTCACAGTAGTGCTGAGGAGATTAGCCGAAGTACTGTACTTTACATTATTCACTACTGAAGTGATGACTAATGTTCTTAAAGAAGTTCTCCATCCAGGAACTAACCAAGAACCTCTGCTTCCCTTTAATGAGGCGCTTTCAGACACCTGGGCAAAGCCTGGATCTTGCCCTCCAGTCAATTTGCAGATTGCAAGGCAGCACAGGCTGACCTCAGAGGACCCTGATTTCCTCCTCCTCCATCCTTCACCTCAAAAGCCTGGTAGTTTAGATCTCCACCTGCCATTTAAATCTTTCCCAACCATCCCTGCTAGACCGGTCGAAATAAATGGAGGCTTAGGAACCATGCATGGATCCACTCCACATGATTCTCGGGTTACGTCCAGCAGTCACTTATGGACATGCTCTTTGAAGTGACTCGTGTTTTCAGAGACCAGGTTGACTCTGCCCTTAAAAGGTTAAAGGACTGCAAAGACACTGCACACTCCTTTGGGTTCACTCAGCCTCTCAATCCTTTTGAGGTAAAGGCAGAGGAGCAGGCTGACAGTTCCCAGGAGCATCGATCTACCCAAACCACAGCCCACCTCCTGCATTAGCCACAAAGACACTTTAGGTCAGCCTCTGCAGCACGCAGTTGACCAATGTAAAGCCCCATCACCTTTAACCTCCCCAGGTGGAGAAGAATCACCTCCGACTAATGAGTGCTCCAATTTGTAAAAGACAGTTACACCTTACATTTATGTTCAGGTACTCTCCTTTGGCCTAACCAGTGGGTGTTCGCACTGGTGATGTGGTCGATGTAGCTCATCTGTGAAGGCTGGGAATACCATTCTTTCCATACCTAGACGACTTCTTATTTATCAGGGCCATCCTGGATATGGTGCTCTTCCAGGCCTTCCCTCAGCTTCAAGTCCATGAGATTTGGGCTATGATCCTGACTTTCCAACCTTTGCCCCAGGTCTCAATGAGTGTATCTGAGGGTTCTTGGCCTTGTACATCCTTCTTATGGACCACATCAGATGGCAGGTGCGCTTTGCAGTTGGATCTGTAGTCTCAGTGGGCCCATCACCAAGGGAACCTCTTGAATTCCATCCCGGTGTGGGAGGTGACTGCGAAGGATCTGCTGTGGCGGATTCTAGATCACCATTGGTTTGGCAGAAGAGCCCTCTTCTTACCCCCACCCCAGAACTAAGGTTGTGAGAGATGCATCATGTGGGAGGAATTCATGTGGGCGTGGTGTAGATCCAAAAACTCTGGCTTCCGGCAGAGATCCATCTTCACATCGACTTGTTGGCTTTTCGTGTGATTTGTTTGGCACTTAAGACAGACCTTCTGATCATCTGGGTGGAAAGGGTAGATTTTTCTAACATGCAGGAGACCGTCACGAGGTTGGCTTGGGTTCTTTGGCCCTATGGGCCAGATGTACAAACATCAGAAACACAGATTTCTTAATTGTGATTTTTTTCTGAATTCCAATTAGGAAATCTGTATTCCTAATTCATGAAGTACCTTTTATCTCTTATAGCAAATTCCTAGTACATCGCAAATCGACCCACCTCATGAATAATAATGAGGTTAGTCATACTTTGCGACCCATTAGGAATCGCAGCCATCACAGGGATGGTGGCCTGCTGGTGTCAGTAGACCCCCATGTCTGTGATTGCTTTTTAATAAAGCAACCTTTTTTTCATGAAAATGCAACCCATTTTCCTTAGGGGAAAACAGGAAGCGTTTCAAAAGGAAAAAATGAATCTTTGAAGTGTCATTTTTCAAGAGTAGGCAGTGGTCCTTAGGACCACTGACTACTCTTCAAAAAATACTAACAAACAATAATAGTGTTTTCAACATTCTCAATGAGGTGTGGTCCTTCCCATTTGCAGATTGGTGGTAAAGTTCTTAAAGTACCACTTTTAAAATGGTGGAAAAGTATTGTTTTGCCACCGGAATTTGGTCGCAAAGCAGAAATACATACATTGATTTGGTATTTGGAAGGAATGCCCAAAGCGCGCCCCTTCCAAATATGAATCACTAATTCACATTGCGATTCGATAAGAGGTTACTGAATCTCATTTTCCATTTTGTACATTTGAAAAAGCATTTGCCTGATTAACAAGCATTGGAAATGCAATAGGTCTCGCAGTAGGAAAGTTAGAGCTATAGGTGTTATTTATTTTTTTGTTTTTTATTTGTGTTGTTTTTTCTAAATAGCTAAATTAATAGCTTTCTTCTTTACAAAGCCAATAGTTATAATTTTTGTAAATGTGACACCTCTAGCATTTGTAAAGCAACATGTTTTGTATTAACGTGACTTATATGTGACTTATATGTATTGATATAAAAAAAATCAATGGCTTTAAAAAAAATTAATAATTAATACTTAAATAAAATGGATTTTATTTTATATTGCTAATAGCTTAAAGTTTATTAAATATATTTAGTGAAGATGCTGTACAGCTCTAGCATACCCGAGGATAGGCCATCTCCACCCTAGACAACAGCATTAGATCTTATGGTCCTGAAGACATCACCAGTAACAGGACATCAAGCTCATGGTTGTATACGACGTTTTGAAACAAGAACTTAAAATGTAATCTTACAAAATGCATGCAGGTTTGAGCAGAATATGATTCTCAAAATGTGCATCTATCCTCATGGACCAGACATACAAACACTTTTCCAGGGCCGATGACACGTTCTCCTGTCAATTGCAATAATTTAACCTTACTGAAGAGTCTACAGCCAATAAATACCACGGTGCTAGACAAATACTGCCCTATATCTCCTTCCCACACCTCACCAAGACATCAAAATGTAAAGTTATCCGGGTAACATCAGAACTATGTTCAATACCCTAACCTCCTCCGTGCGGCCAGTAAGGATTGAGATTCATTGAGGAAATATAAATTCCACAAGTTAACTAGAGATTATACATTCATCTCCATCTCCCTGGACAAGCCATCATGTCGTATTGGTATGGCCCATTAGCCACTTGAGTCATTCTGCTGTCGAGACAAAAAGTGAACTAAACATAGCGATTTCGTTTTTCGGTACCAAGAGGGGAAGTTGTAGTTTAACAAAAACTGCTGTTCTGTATTGTCTGCGTGCGACATACCTTCAGAATGACGCAATCTTAATTAAGCAAGCAGCCGTGATGGCGAGGCCAAGGGAGTGGCCTCCAGCTAGCAGGCCTGGCTCTCCAATCACATCTACGTTGATAAGAGGATTTCTTGGCATCCTCTGCCTTCCTGCTCCCCGCTACGAAACAATTAAGCGCGAAGTCCCGTTCAGAGCGGGATTTCTGTGGCAACAACTGTCATTTCCTGTAGCAAAGCCTCTGCTTGCTTTTTAAGCAGAGTTCAACAAAAAGAGAAACAACGGTGGAAGGACTAGGGAGGGAAGTCCCTTCTCAGGAGCGCATGGAAAAAATGCAAACGCACGATCGCCAGGGTAAGAAGCACATCAAGCGGGTTCAAAAGAAAGATATGTAATCATGGAGACCAGTCACAGTTTATGTAGAAATCTGGGATTTCCTTGCTTCCTTTTGTAATAAGGCACACAGTCTTCCTATTAACAACGTGCAGCTTGAGCCAAGACATATTGTGGTCAAATTGTCCTTTACAGATTTAATTAGAAGTCGGCGCAGAAGAAAAAAAAAACGGGAAAATTGTGTTGTTGTATCCAACAGTAGGGATTCGTCATTTGTAAGTGAAGCTCTGCAATCAGTTTTACCACCTACATAAAGTAGGTACTTGCAATTACAGGCAAAATAAAGTGCTTTAAAGTGGTGCTTGAAGAACTTTACAGCTTGTGGTTAAACGAAAATAAAACACCAAACAAGCAGTGCCGTAAAATATATTTTTTAAAACAGTACCTTGTTCATAGAGGTGAAGACATGGTGAAGAGTCCTCTGGTCAGTGACTCCGGGGAAAAGGGAGGGGGCGGAGCGGGTAAAAAAAAAAACAAGACGGAGGGAAGGCAAAGAAGGGGAGGGGGGAGGAGAAATGCGACACGGCGGGCAGAGGAGGGGGCGGAGCGGGGAGAGGGTGTGAAAGCAGCAGGGGCCTGGAGTGCGACTGAGGGAACAGACGGCGATTCGAAATGCGACACGGCAGGCAGGGGAGGGGGCAGAGCGGGGGTGTGGGAGGAGTGCGCCTGAGGGAAAATACATGCAAGGCAGGCGGCTGGGGGCATGTGCACGTGCTTTTAAGCTCAATGCGCATGCGCATTGAGCTTAAATTTCACGGGCACTGCAAGGAATCGCCACGATTCCTTGCAAGTTGGTTAAAGACTGTTTAAGCCCCCATAGTCTCGCAAGCTCGATGCGCATGCGCATCGACAGGCGAGACCTAAAAACAGCCTGATTAGGTGAATTGGACCCTTTGCAATTGGAAACATGCTTTTTACACCTGGCAACAAAAGATTGGACATGGCTGAATGCTCAGGGCATTTCCCTTGGTTGCCCAGGACCTGAAAGGATCTTTAAACTCCCAGGCAGACAAACTCAACCGATCTTGGCTAGTAGATCATGAATGCCAGTTAGACTCGGAGGTGGCATTGGACATCTTCCAACAATGGCGGAAAACCCAGGCTCAATCTGTTCGCCACCTCAAAGAATGCACAGTGTTCAAGGTTTTGAGCTTTGGGGTTCCCAAGGCAGTTCTACCTTGGAGAGGTCTTCTGAGCTGTGGCTCAGGGCTACAGTATGCCTTTCTGCCCCAATCCAGATTTTTTTTTAAAAAGATCAAGGAATATCGGGTCTAAGTCATCCTAGTGGCATCATCCTGAACGAGGAGAGTGTGGGTCTGTGATGGTGGGCGTACTGCAGGCTGGAAAAGTAGGCAAGGAGCCGGATATAGTGGGCGATGTTGTTGTTTATTCAGATACAAGGTATAAAACAAGATGCGGGGCCAAAAGAATAAAGTCCAGATAAGGTGTCCGAGTTCTGCTTCAGGGCTTGGTTCCAGTTCTTTTCTTCAGGTTCGTCTGGCGGGTCCGGCGTTGGGGAGGTACCTCGGAGGGCAATAAGAGACAGAAAAGACCTGTTAGTCTGGCCGGGATCTCTATACAATGCTTCCACCGTCACCCGGGTAGTGAAGGAGAGAAAGGAATGACCGTGAGGAAAGGGGGGGGGGGGGTGTCCGGAAGGGAGGTAGGGGACGAGAGCGAGTAGAGTGAGGTCGTGAGGGGAAGAGATTCCACACAGTGAAGTGCTATACAACTAATATACAGTGAGACTAAGCGTACGTTTGTGCCTATGGGAGAAGATATGTACACAGTATCTACAATGAGCACCTAGCGAGCTCTGAGGTGGAATTACGGTACTCACACGGTCCGCCGTGACTCTCCGCTGAGTCACGGCCGCTCTTCAGCCACCTCCTCGGGTCTCCACCAATCCTCCGTCCACACGTCTTCTTCGGTCGCCTCGTCTCCGTCTCCAGCTCCAGTTCGAGTGTCCTGCCACGATACTCCAACCTCGGTCTTCTGCCCAGTCTCGGCTTTTACCTGTTCTGACGCTGCCACAGGGGTGGAACTTCCGGGGTTAGAGGGTTGTACTTCCTGTGATCGAAGGTCTCTGATTGGCTCCTGCAAGAGAGAGGAAGGCGGAGTTCCGTTGGACATGGTGGCAGCTCCTATGCTCGTTATTGTCATGGGGAAGTATTCGTGGGGCTGCAGTCCCGGCGGGAAGGAAGGTGACACAGGTGTGTGGGGGCGTTCGCAGGGTAGGGGGGTCCGAGTCTCCGTCTCACAGGGTCCCAGATTTCTGGCCATAAGAACATGTCCTCCTGTCGCAGCCACAGGGCCGGGTCCTGCATCCAAGCCTGCACAACCTACATCTTCATGCATGGAATTTGAACAGCGACAGTTGATGGCACTCGATCTTCCTCCCAAAGTAGTAGGTGTTTTTCTGGCAGCCAAGCATCCCTCCACCAAAACTGTTTACATGGGACGCTTGGAGAATTTTGATAGATAATCCTCCTGTGACATACAGTATTTGCGGGTGGGTGCATGACGTATTGTAGTTTTGTTTCTTCTTAGCCCAGCAAGGCCCTGCAATGGTGACAGTTCTGGGTTCTCTTTCATCCCTATTGACCTTTCTATGCCTGCTCGATCAGCCAACCTTTATCACCTATTTTGATGCTTTTCTTAAATCCATATGTTCACACGAAGAGGAACCTGGGGTTAGAAGTATCCATCAGAGTCCAATAAAAAATGATGACACAGAAGAATAAGTGATTTGCATTCAGTAATTCTCTTTCTGGTAGACAATCTATCTGTTCCTCACCACCATTCCACCTCCTAGTTCTGTGAAATTGTGGCCTTGGTAGATGGAAAGCAACCGTTTAGAAATCTGCATGCTCGTTCTTTTAGTTTGCTGATGGGCTCCACATCTGAGAGCGTGGATAGGCTTCTGAAAAAATTAACATGACCACTCTTTGGTTGCGCATGCATGCGGCTCCGCTCGTCGCTTCCAGAGCAGAACCGGGTCTATGGACAGTCTCACTGCAGCATCTGCTGGCACACATGCACACAGTTTTTTTTTAGATTTCCAGATTCCTTCTGGTGCCTGGGGATATAAAGATGGTGAGGAATGTGTGGTTCGAGTATCTACCAGCAAACAAGTTACTAAATGTAAGCACTTGGTTTGCTTTGTCTCGTCCTGCACCAGCCCCTCAACTGGCTACTGTCTTGGTTCCCAAGAAGCAACACTTGCCCTTCTGTGAATCATCCCATGCCCCCACTTCTTTGCAACGTGCTTAGTTAGCCAGAAGCATATTTCAGTCTTAACCAGACTGATCTCAGTCCCTGGCCCACACAGTATATTTGAGAAGCCCAGAAAAAACGTCACTTTCCTATGTACCTCCTTTTCTACGCTTCGCAAAGGTAAAGTCCGGACGTTTGCAGTGTCTTTGAGCTCCCAAACCATTTGCAGTTCATGGGAAGAGGGTTGCAGACGACAGAGTGTGGGAAGGGGGGGGGGGTTGGTGCACCTCCTATGCTTTTTGCTGCACAATATGACAATTTAATGCTTTGGTGTTTTGCAGTCAGTACATTGAGGGACACTTGCAGTTTCAAACCTACATGGCGGGTTGCATGCAGTGAGTCGGTGTTTATTGGGAACCATTTGACTCTGCACTAGGCTGCTTGATCTCCCTCTCAAAGTTTGGATACAGCAAGCGTTCATAGGAGGAGCCTGTGCGTGGGTATGCAAATAGACCTGAAGCATATTTGCCCCCTTAAGAACTTTGAGAAATCTCTAATGAGATATCAGTTTATCTAGTGGCAAAGACTGCAATCCCTGTAGAAAAGCCAGTCTCTAATTTCTTTATTACAGGTGACTTGTGGCCTCTTTAGTTACCTACTCAAATGTACTATTTTATTACAGTTTATGAGTGCAGCCACTGTTTAAAGAGGAAAATAGAACTGTTTTTCTCTTCAGCTTTTCTTTTCTGGGTGAACAGCAAAAAGGAGATGATCATCGTAACGTGTTATTTTTTTGCATGGTGTAGGAAATTATAATGAATATACAGTCTGTGCATATTTCTACACATTCGTAGCCACAGCGTTTTTTTTGTATGACTTGTTTGAAACTGATTCTTTTTTTCTTTTTGCAACAGATATCCAACTGCTTTTTGGTGTGTTCAACTTTGCTCTAAAAATTCTACTTTCATGCTTGGAAGCTTATCTATTTCTTTTGAAAAGATAACGCGCCAAGGATCTAAGTGGTTTGTTAAAAGAGCAATGGTGTGACCTTGTAATAAAAAGAACAAAGTATCCCCTGCCGTACATATAAGGATATTGCAAGTCACCATCGAGTTTCATAGCATTATAATGGAACTCTGCTCTAGACCTCTTTCCTCTCTATGACCACAAACTCCTCGGTGACTTGTAATATTCTTATAATATCCGACAGGAGGTACTTAATCCCATCTATTATCAATATTTCGTAGAAAAGTGTTAGGACTAATTTTATCCGAACTCAAAAGGGATACTTTTCTTTGTACATTGGTGCTCTTTGAGATATATATATATATATATATCTGTCGAGTTTTAATTTAGAATCTTCCCAATGTACTAGATTGAAACAAACAGCACTCTCGGGAGTGTGGAAGGTGACACTGATGACATTGGTAGTGTTTATAGAAGAGGTGCGGTGCTGTGATGTCATCAAGCTGCCTTGTGTCTGGTTACTCCCTGGTGTTTTATCACAAATGCTCTAGTCTAGAAACAAATTGCCAAAGGCTTCTGAGAAAGGGCACCAGGCCCAGGAGGTATTCCCCCAGCTATTTATAAGGAAGATCCCAATATTCTGGGCCACCCAATTTAGCTCCGCTCTTCTCAACCATATTGCAGCAGAACTGCATCCCCTCTTATTGCATGGTTCGATAGCTGCCCCTATCTTCATGGGGAGACGCCAACTGGATACGTAGGAATGATCACTTGGTAGCTTTAATTGAAGATTATGCTAAATATGTTGTTGATGTGCTGTCTTTACACCTACATTATTCAACCTGTTTGTATCTGACCTGACCCCGGCTCTGAACTCTGTTAGCTTTAATTTGCCCAAATTGGGGTTTTTCATCTTTCAAACCTACTGTACACAGACAATCCGGTTCTTATCAGCAAAGCCAAGGTAAGCTTGCAAAGCCTTTTGGACGCCACTTCTGCTTTTTCAATTGTGAACGGCCTGTTGATCAATAAGAAGAAAACTAAGATTCTTGTGGCCCAAGCTGCTAGAACTCAAAAGCCGACGTATTCTCTATAGCAGGAGAAACTAGGGGCAACCATATGCTTCAAGTACCTTGGAGTCAATTTTAACGACTGTGGTATGTACAGGAACGAGGTGAATGAAGTAAAGAAGAAAAGCATTGCACTATCATTCGCTCTCAGATCTGTATACACAAAGCTGGAAGGACCTACGCTGACACCTATCCTTCAGGTGGCCTATCAAAGATTCTCCTGACCGCAGTCTATGGGACTGGGCAGGACAGTGCGACTCCACAGAAGGCTGAAGATTTATAGAACCATTTTTCAGCTTCCCTCTCCTACATCACCAGCTCAAATAAGATTGAAATTTGGCATAAGCAGGCAGACATTGGCACGGAAAGCATCCTTTGCGTTAAGCTGTCACAAGCGTAGAGCTGCAAAAGAAGGCACTCTGGGCTGCCATTTATGAACTGAATAAAAAACACAAAGGACGGCAGGCATGTATCCTTCTGTCTTAAGCTCTGAGCACGATTGGTTTAACAAACATTTGGGCCTTAACCATCAGCCATTAGCAGGGCTCGAGTCGGGGTACCACGCGGGTGGACGGCGTCCCCCCCACTTATTTTACCGGGTGGACGCCGTCCCCCCTGCCAAACAGCTGGACTTCACTCTGGCTTCTCTAGGACGAGATCGGAGCGCACCTTTCATGACGCATCCCCCCACTTCTCTTTTTAGGACTCGTGCCCTGGCCATTAGGAATTCAAAAGGGTGGCAACAATCAGCACAAAATCAGTTTTCTCTAATAGAGGACCAGGTCTGCCTCTCTCTACGTAAACATGGCTGGGTGATATTGCACACCTTTAAACATCTGAAACCACAGTTCTACCTAAGCTAACTTTACACCGACTGGTCAAAGGCACAGTTTATTAAATGAAGAATAAGGGTAATCCCGATCCCTACTCATTATCCGGCGTACAAAAGGGATGGAGAACAGGCAATGTGTCGGCTTTGTAACTCGCAAAAAGAGGACATAGTACATGTACTGTGCCTGTGCCCCACCCTTTTGGAGGACAGATAGGAGCTGTTATGAAGTAGGTGGGTTACCGGGGCACAAAGTTCTGCAGGTAAGCAGTGCTGGCCTGCTTTGATCCATACAATACCATTCTAAACTATGCTCTCGTTAAGTTTATTCATCATTTTTTTAAAAAAAAGGTTGAGGCCTCGAATTATGCAGATGAAGAGCTGGGAGGTGATTAGGCTGCTAACATGCCTGGTACTAGGCCCTGAATGAACTTTTTTCTGAATTTTATTTTCACAGGTGCTGGCTGATACCATCTGGTCAGTGCAATTAGACGTCTAGACAGAGCACAACCCCTTACTGCAGTGTTCTAGGCTATCCTTTTTAAATTATCTTATTCATTGTACTTTACTCATAACTGCTTTTAATGTTTACAGCATAAGGCCATTGTAAGTAGCGGAGCCAAATTTACTGCGCTTTATTATTGATTTGGCCAGCTTATTCGTTAAGGTGTGAATTGACCTGCTTTTTTATGCCTTTTTTTAGAATGTATTGCCCTTACCCAAATATGAAACTTTGGATATAATGTTATTTTATTAATTTGTAACACATTTCAGCGGTTTTCAATAAGCAAGCAATAAAGTCTACTTTAATTGTAATTGCAAATGAAGCTGCCAGGCAGTCCCAGCAACAAACCCCATATACGTAGCCAAAGCTTGCAGTCTACCACTTACTCCTCGCCCCTCAGCTTGCACCCAGCTCTCTCTGTGCCCTACTTTAGGATCTGCAGGAAGCACACCAATATAATCACAAAAAACACCACCTGGCTCACTGCTCTGTATGTGTATATGGCCAACAGTGTGTCAGGCACCGATCTAACTTTGGGACAAAATCATCTGCTTGGCTTATCCACTCCTGCCTTCCAGACATGCTGTGATCCTCTCTTGAGTGCTCTCCCCACGTAAGGGTTCTCCTGTAAATGTGCCTATCATTGGCTGCCCAGTTAGTTCTCTAAATATTCATTCTCCTTGGTCCTTGTGTGTTACTGAGTGGAGAAGTAGTTGCACAATGTAACTCAGAAGGAGATCTGTACACAGGAAGAATGTTATTCTGCCTGTGCATGGAGCTAGGCTCCACAGTCACTTCGGGGTTGGGCAGAGCACTTACAAGATGCATACTTCAGTCAATTCATGTTTAGGCATAATAGAGCACTTGTGGTGCCGATGCTAATGCTACACTGTACATTGGTTGTATAGAAACGCATGCATGGGCAGGCAGATAGGCTCAGGACACTTCAACAGGACTGCGAGCCGACAACTCCCTCGGCAAAATGCTGGTGGGCCTCTACCATTGTTTCCTTGAAGCTGCACAGCATTTTGCAGTACAAGTGGACAATATATAGATTTTTGTTGCCATCATAATACTATTAACTACTGTATATTTTCATCTTTAGGGATCCAAATTCGTTATCAACGTTATCTGCTTTTGAGAAAGGAGTTAACTGGGCTCTGGCTGGTACATATACCCAGCAAGATGTTGTTGAAGCCAAACTTTCTGAATTTTCAGCTGTTGATTCTCCAATAGCACCTTCAGATAAAGGTATGTGTTCCCTTTTTTAATTAATTTTACCACTTTATCTGCACCCTATACAAAATTGTTTAGAAAATGACCTGCACAGATCCGGTTCATTAGAAAGCTCAGCATAGCTCAAGTTGAGTTTTGGATTTTTGATCTAGCATCTCAAGTGTTTAGCTTTGTTAAAAAAAATATTGTTCGATATAGAAGTGTGAACATTGTTATTTATCCAACCAAAGTATTTTACAACAACCCTTACTTTCAAATGGGGTTGTAAATATAATGAATACGACCATAATGGCCCAAATCTGTAAACTGGGGTATTGTGTGATTTACACTTGAGCATTTTACCATTCTGCCTCACAGGAGTCTTAATGATAGACCTATAAATGGATTAATCCTATGGAAATACAAAGCATATTAACAACAGGCACTCTCACTCACTCAAACCCACCAGGCCGATGTTCTGGCTATGAGGAACACAGTCTTGAAGGTACGAAGCTGCAAAGGGCAGCTGTGAAGCTGCTCAAAGGGAATGCACATCACATATGTGACGATCACGGTATGGTCCCACTGCAGCATGACAAAAGGACAGGGAGGAAACAATAGTTCTCTTCCAGGGGATACTCATCAATAGTCATAAGCACTGAGCAGTCCCGCCCTCGTGCGGGACCCCGGAGCAATAGCCAATAATATGTGTATATATATATATATCTCCAACAAAAGGTTGCCCCATTTAGAAGAGCCAGCATTCAGGTAGGTTCAATTCACAAGCCTGACGCGTTTCATGCTCCCCTGAGCATTTCTTCAGAGGCTTCTGCAAACTCTGTGTGGAGCTTTCAGAGTCTTTAAATGATTAGCACCTGCTCCAGTGGGCGTGGGCGCCCCCAGAGCCTGATGGTGCTAGTAGTTTCAATAAATCACGCTCCAGTGAGCTGCTCCCAGAGTGAAATAATGCTTTCAAAGTTAAACCCGAGTGGGTCTGGAAAATGTTCAATCTGCTTCTGCGCTGCAAATAACATCCTGAAAAACGACCTTGTCTGACAAATCCTGCTGTATGCCATGTGACTGCAGCTTGGACCACTTCCATGTGGTAGGGCTCTTCCCCAACCGGGACTGTCCAAATTTTGATAAGTGCAAGCAACTCACTGGGGTATTATGGACGGCACTACAACAACCAGCAGGCTAATTGAGAGCCAACGCCCACTGGGGCAGCTGGTGAGACTATTTCAGTAATGCCGTGTGCTTCACTTAACAAGGACTCTAGCCTCTGAGGAAATGCTGTGTGAAGCATGAAACGCGTCAGGCTGCTCAATTTCTTTTGGAACAGACTTGCATTCAGTGTGCTGCAACTTCCCAATAAAAACGAAATTCCTGCTATCTGAGTGGGCTCTCCTAAATGGGCTTCTTGTGTGTTGGATATATATATATATATATATATATATATATACATATGCAGCCCAAAATAACCATACTAGGCTCAAAAGACTGCCCCCAAATGCCTGAAAAATCTTTACATTTGTTACATAAAGACATATAAATTACATTATATGAAAATGCAAAGAAGAAAGCACTGCCTTTGTTGACTTTGAAACACACAACCTTTATTTTCAAAGGTAAAACAGGCAGGATCATAGAGGCAGCTTTAGCCTAGATAGGCTGCATTGTAACAATAGGAAAAAAACTGGCGCCGTGCCTTTAAGACCTCTATGAGCCTCCAGGCTCCCATCATGCACCACAGGTGACAGGTCAGTACTTTTTTCCGGATCCTTCTGTGAGGATCCTGGAGCATTGAGCTCGCCAGTTGGTGATATTATTTCACTTTCTTCTGGTAGTTCTTTCAATTTTTTGTTTTTACTTGACGTCTTTAGTCATCTGACTAAATCAACAATTTTTTGTGGTTTTTTTGGCCTTTTTTTCAGTCACAATGCCGGCCTTATTTATTAAGTGTCCGGCCTGTGGTAAAAAAATGTCCAAGACAGACTCCCATTCGGTCTGTGTGGCTTGTCTTCCATCTACACACAAGCCAGAACTTTGCTACCATTGCAGCAAGTTGTCGAACAGAACTTTAACCCCTTCGATGCTTGTGACGGAACCATTCCGTCATCAGTCACGGCTGAGCTGTGCTGATGACGGAATGGTTCCGTCACGACCACACCCTGTTCTGGAATGTCCAGCACAGGGGAAAAAATTCAAGTAGCAGCCAAGGTGTTAAGAGAGAGAGAGAAGAGCAGGCTTCAGTCCCTGCATGACAGAGGAGAAACCGTGAGTGGAAGAGAAGACTTTCACTCCAGGAAACCTTATTCTCAGCAAAAAGAACGTAAGGAAAGAGGGGAGAAGAGTAAACATCGTTCCCCTTCAACTTCGAGGGACAGATCTTCTTCTAAAGTTCCGGTATGTTAAAAATCGTCGAAATCAGCGTCACGTCTTCCGTCGACATCGAAGTCGCCGTCGAAGAAGAATTCGTCGTCGATGAGAGGTGAGAAACGCCATGAGCGTAGGCGATCCAAGTCTGGCTCCCCTACGGCTACGAGAGGACGGGACTCGATGTCGACGTTCACCGTCGAGAGGCTCGAAAGATCAGTCAAGGTCGCCGTCGAGAGGCGCTATGACATCGAAGTCGAACCGGGCATTGGAGGTTTTGACGTCGAAGAGCCCAGGTCAGATGGCGTCGAGGCACACAACGCTGAGAAAAGCGCCGCCGTCTAGGCACATGATGCCAACACCTAAGAGACACTCTACGTCGAGGAGGTCGCCGTCGAGAAAGTCGACGCCGAGGGTGTCTCCGTCGAGGAGATCGTCATCGAGGAGATCGTCGTCGAGGAGATCGTCGTCGAGGAGGTCGTCGTCGAGGAGGTCGTCGTCGAGGAGGTCGTCGTCGAGGAGGTCGTCGTCGAGGAGGTCGCCGTCGAGGAGGTCGCCGTCGAGAAGGACAACTTTGGAAAGATCGACGTCGAGGAGACCGCAGTCCAGGTCTCCTGCAGCTAAGAGGCCTAGAACGGTTTCTAAAGAACGATCTCCGGTTTCTTTGGCTTCTTCTGGAAGTTCTTCCTCCCCTGGGCTGAAGATTGTACAAATCTCCCCAGAGCCCTCAAGAGCGCCTTCACCTACAGGGGCTAATATCTTTCCAAGATGGTTGGGAGAACTAAGACTGGAAGATAAGGAGAATCAACCTTCCAAGGTCTAGGTCCAGGTCACCGGTGTCGGAAAGACCCGCGTCAAGATCCAGGTCTTTTACGAGTGATCCAGTCTCCTGGAAGGGGTGAGCGTACTCCGCAGAGGAAATCTCCATCAGTGAGAAGGCGGACTTCACCTTCTCCGAGGTCTTCACATCACCGTTCATCCAAGAGACGTGATACGAGATCTTCGACAAAGTCTACGGATTCGAAGAGAAATTACTCACCGTTGTCGTCAACTCCTCCAAGTAGGATATCGCCGATTGATGACATAATCACATTTAATGAGGTTCTTTGAAGTGGAGCAGCAAAACTTAATATAGAGATGCCTGTCTCTACTGCGAAGACTACGGTTATCTTCGAGACATTGCATCAAAGATTATCGTCGAGACCTTTACTTCCTCTGGTTCCAGGTCTATTGAAGCCTGCTGAGCATAAGTCCTTGACTCCTGTTTCTTTGGGAGCGGTTCCCTCCCGAATCGCAAAGAAGTATAGGGCTCCAGACAATGACCCGTTATTTCTAAGATCTGAGCCACAACCTGATTCGGTCATCGTCTCAGCGGCACGTAAAAATCAGAACGGGGCGACGTCCTCATCTGTTCTCCCAGACAAGGACAGCAAAACTATGGATTCGGTAGGGAAGAAAATGTGTGCCACTTCTGCTTCCTACATGAAGGTCGCCAGCGCCTCCGCTTTGTTGGGTCGCTATGACCGCGCACTTTGGGATTCCTTATCCCGGTTTGCTGAAAAACTTCCCAAAGAAGAAAAGAATGACTTCCTGGAAATCCTTCATGAAGGTGGGCTAGTGTCTAATCAGGTGATTAGCGCAGCTGCAGATGCTTCCGATCTGTCTACGCATGGCTATGCTCATGGTCTTTGCGCAAGGCGCTCAGCTTGGCTAAGACTTACGGGCCTTAAGCCTGAAGCCCAACACCGCATTTTAAACCTGCCGTTTAATGGGAAATCGCTCTTTGGGTCTCATGCTGACGATGAGATGTCAAAAATGAAGACCAGAGTTGGATACTGTGAGAGCTGTAGGTCTCGAAAAGAGAAAGGACAATTTTAAGAGAAAATACCGTCCTTATGATCGGAGACAGGGCCAGCAGAGGGTTCAAACCCCTCAATGGTCTTCGCAGCAAAATCAAGGAAGATCTCAGTTCTCCCAGCGTCGTCCTGGTAGAGGAAGAGGCGGCATATTCAGACAGTCTGCTCCTGGAAACAAGCAACAACAGCAAAAGCAGTGAGTGTTTGCTTCCCCTGAGCCCGTTGACCACTCCGGTGTGGGGGGGAAGTGTGCGTTTTTACCTGGAGGAGTGGAAAAACATCACAAACGACTAATGGGTGCTGAATATTGTGCAAAATGGATATGCAATCAGATTCAAGTCTCCTCCCCCTTCCATTCTTCCTCAAAAGACTGTATTCCATCGACTTCACCTTTTGAAGCAGGAGGTGTCTGTGTTACTCCTAAAGAAGGCCATCGAGGAGGTCCCAAGGACACAACGTCGACAAGGAATTTACTCCTGTTACTTTCTAGTTCAAAAGAAAGGTCCAAACAAGGAGTTCAGGCCCATACTAGATCTCAGGCGCCTCAATCAGTTCATTCGGCGAGAAAAGTTCAGAATGCTGGTGTTACATCAAATAATTCCACTTCTGCATCTAAAGGACTGGATGTGCTCCATAGATCTTCAAGATGCGTATTTTCACATCCCCATTGCCCCAAAGCATCGGAAGTTTCTAAGGTTCTGCATACAAACCAGTCATTACCAGTTCGCAGTCTTGCTCTTCGGGCTAAAGTCAGCTCCTCGCACCTTTTCAAAGTGCATGGCAGTCGTAGCGGCTTTCATAAGGAAGAGACATATTTTTGTCTATCCCTATCTAGACAATTGGCTGCTAAAGAGTGCCTCTCCAGTTCTACTTCAGCAGCATCTCACGTTCTGTATTCATCAGTTGCGAAGACTAGGTCTGCACGTGAACTTCAAAAAGTCTATCCTCAATCCCACGCAGAGGGTTCACTATCTGGGTGCACTTCTGGATTCAAAGGACGCAAAAGCGCATCCTTCGGAGGAGAGACTATCCTCCATTCTCCTCAAGTGTCAAACAATGTTAAAGACTCTTCGACCAACGGCCAGACAGATTTAGTCGCTGCTAGGGTCCATGGCGTCTTGCATTTTCCTCGTTCCAAACGCCAGGCTGCACATGAGACCTCTGCAGCAGTCGCTGGAGGATCAGTGGTCCCAGTTTTCAAACTGTTGGGAAGACAAACTGTCACTACCTCTGTCGGTGCGGATCTCCATTCAATGGTGGATGCAGCGGAATCATCTGGTGTGGGAGTACCTTTTCAGGAGGACATGCCCAAACGATCCCTGATGACAGATGCGTTCCTGCAGGGTTGGGGTGCCCATCTGGAGTCACTTCAAGTTCAAGGAGTGTGGTCGGAGAAAGAAAAGTTGTATCACATCAACATGTTGGAGCTCAGAGCTGTCCATCTAGCTCTCAAGGCTTTCTTCCCTGTGCTCAAGACAACCTCTCTGCTTGTTCAGACGGACAATACAACAACGATGTACTATCTGAAAAAGCAGGGCGGAACGAGATCCAGACCCCTGTCGCTGGAAGCACAAGCAATCTGGAAGTGGCTTCTGGCTCGGGGTATGAAAATTTCAGCTGTCCATCTGCCCGGTGTTCTCAACATCCAAGCAGACGACCTAAGCAGACACTTCGCAGAAGCACACGACTGGGTCTTAAAAGACGAAGTAATAAGAGATGTCTTCCAAACCTGGGGTTACCAGAAATTGATCTCTTTGCGGACGCCGAAAACGCAAAATGCTGCGTCTTCGCGTCCAGGTACCCTCAACGAGGATCCAAGGGGAATGCTCTGTGGATAGACTGGTCAGAGACATTACTCTACGCTTTTCCACCGATTCCACTCATTCCCTTGGTGATCAAGAAACTGTACAAGTCCAAGACAGACATGATTCTGCTAGCTCCGGATTGGCCTCGCCAATGGTGGTACCCGGATCTCCTGTATCTCTGCAAAGTGCCGCACAAGAGGCTTCCTTGCTGTCCGGATCTGCTGACGAGAGAGAACGGCAGGGTGTTCCATCCCAACCTGCCGTCCCTGAAGCTAGCAGTATGGTACCTGAGTTCGTCCAGTATGGTCATCTAGGTCTCTCTCAGGACTGTATGTACATTTTAAGAGGCAAGGAGAGCTTCTACAAGAAATACATATGCTTTCAAGTGAAAGCGATTTTTCACGTGGTGTGCTGCTGAAGGTCATGACCCGATTTGAGGTCAGGAACAGGTACTGTTACCATACTTACTTTCTTTGGCCAAAGCAGGTTTGCAGTATTCATCTATTAAGGTCCATCTGGCAGCAATAACAGCATATTGAAAGTCTCCTACTCAGGTTTCTTTCTTTCAAATGCCAGTTGTGAAGGATTTTCTAGAGGGTCTCAGGAAGGTGTATCCTCCCGTGAGGGCCCCCTCACCTCCTTGGGAGCTTAATGTGGTTTTGTCTAAGTTGATGGGTCCCCCATTCGAACCTATACATAAAGCTTCTCTTCAACATCTGTCGTGGAAGGTGTCTTTCCTTGTAGCTATCACTTCTGCGCGCAGGGTGAGTGAGATTCAGGCTTTTTGTGCAACAGAACCCTATCTCGTTTTCCATGCGAATAGAGTGGTGCTTCGGACTCATCCAAGATGTCTTCCTAAGGTAATCTCAGATTTTCACATAAATCAATCAGTGACACTACCTACGTTTTTTGCTAATCCGAGCTCTTCAGCAGAAAAAGCTCTGCACTCTTTGGATTTGAAAAGAGTTTTGAAGTTTTACCTTGATAAAACTAAGAGTGTCAGAAAAACTGATCATCTGTTTGTGAACTACGGTCCTCTGAATACCGGCTTGCCTGCTTCTAAGAGGTCCATTTCTAGATGGATTGTGTCATGCATTTTATTATGTTATCAGTTGGCACGAACGCAGCTCCCGGGTAGACAGAGAGCGCACTCCACTAGAGGAAAGGCTGCTACTATAGCAATGCTTTAAAATGTTCCTGTGCATGAAATTTGTAAGGCAGCGGCAGCTACGTGGCGGTCGGTTCACACATTTGCCCGCCATTACTGTCTTGATTTTGATACTCAGGCGGATGCCAAAGTTGGTCAGGCATCCCTGAGGAATTTGTTCGGGTAATTCATATAGTAGTGTGCTGTCTAAAGAGTCTGGTATTCGTCCGCAGGGTATGGGATGGGCTTGCTACTCTATTCAGTGCTTATGACTATTGATGGGTATCCCCTGGAAGAGAAGGATTAGTTACTTACCTGTAATCCTAGTTCTCTTCCAGGGGTATACTCATCAGTCATAAGCACACCCACCCTCCTCCCCGGACGAATACCAGAACTGGCTATTTTACACATTACCCATGCTGTGATTACACTGTTATACGCCGTCCAAAAGAACTGACCTAACTGTCACCTGTGGTGCATGATGGGAGCCTGGAGGCTCATAGAGGTTTTAAAGGCATGGCGCCAGTTTTTTTCCTATTGTTACAATGCAGCCTATCTAGGCTAAAGCTGCCTCTATGATCCTGCCTGTTTTACCTTTGAAAATAAAGGTTGTGTGTTTCAAAGTCAACAAAGGCAGTGCTTTCTTCTTTGCATTTTCATATAATGTAATTTATATGTCTTTATTTAACAAATGTAAAGATTTTTCAGGCATTTGGGGGCAGTCTTTTGAGACTAGTATGGTTATTTTGGGCTGCATATGTATATGCATATTATCTATATATATATATATATATATATATATATATATATATATATATATATATATATATATATATATATATATATATATATATCCTACTGGCGGTCGCCAGTAGGTAGTTACAGTTAGGATTTTTTTCAATGTTAAATCTCAAAATTCTATTTGGAATAACTTTGGCGCCGGTTGACGAATCTGAGTGAAAATGTCCTCAAAATGGCCTCGCGGAGCATCGGTCCTTCCCTGAAAGTTTGGGGGGATTCGTCAAGCGGGGACCGAGATAAAAGGGGGGTCCCAAAACGCGTTTTCCCCATGTTAATTTCCATAGGGCGGTCGATTTCACTTTTAGCCGGAACGGCTGAATGGATTTACACCAAACTTGGCAAAATTGTAGGGACTGGTAGCCCGATGTGCCTTTGCTATGTCTCAAGATATGTGCTCCAGTGGATTTTGAGTAATTTAGGTTCAAAAAAATATATATATCTATGGCAGCGCCCCGGTACGCGCACCGGGGAGCGCACCACGCGACTTGCGCGCAGAAAGCTGATTGGCTCTCGGGTGTCTGTAAACATTCTAAACAGTCCGGAGCGGCCGCCATCTTGTGTCTCGGTAAAATCGAAACACAAGACGTGGCAAAAACAAAGGGGGGAATTGACCATAAGGGGGCAGGGTAGACCCCCCCTGACCCCCTAGGTTTGATATGGGGATTTTCGCGGGGGGAGCGCCCGGTACGCGCACCGTGGAGCGCTCCTGGGAGCGCTCCTGAGAGCGTACTATTGGGGAAAAAAGAATCACTTTTAAAAATTGTATGTTTATTAATTGTTCTTTTTGTTGTATTTTTTTTTTATTTAAGTACCAACATGTAGGTATCAATGCAGAGTATATATTTTAATATACAGTTTCCTTTGTAGATATCTTGCATGTTGTTACAGAAGTTATTGTGGTATATGGAATTCATAACATTGTCTGTCAGGAAAGCAGAAACAACATGGAGGCAGGAGATGATAAATAGATGTTAAATACACATTGGAGATAATATAGTGGGAGAAAGGAAGTAACTATGAGCAAACTTTCTATGTAACACAATAAAGTTGCACAGTATACTATAAGTCTCACTTTATATGTTAAACATTTTTGATCTACTTGATGAATTACATATAAAAATGAATAATGGCTCGAACAATTTTTGATTTATTAAATATAAATTTATTCTTCTGATTCTTTTTCATAATTTAATAAAACTTCTAATAAAATGTTGTCTGGAATCTCTTCATTTACATTCTATGTTTCCATTGATTCCACACACTTAAGTAATTCAAGGTCCAGAGACTCATCCATAAAGTCAATGTTATCATTTTCAGCATTTTTTCCATCATGGTTGTTGTCCAAAACAATTTCATTTTTTTTTTTCTTCATCAAAAAAGAGCACATTTAAACTTACACTTAGTACATTTTATCAATTACAATATTTTTTGAATTCTAGTATATAAGTTCCATCCTTGACTAATGCCAAACCAATAATAATTTCAACCAAATTGAATTTAACAACTTCTTTTATACATACAGGGGAGTCTAACGCAAACAATAACAATGAATACCAAGTCTTCTCAACCCCATGCCTAATTGTCCTTTCTTTGCAACTCTTTCCATTTACATAATGGCTCCCAAATTCTTCTCCCCAGACGTCTTCCTCTCCTCCCTTTTGGAGCATAAATGTTTTCCTCTATATTATATGCATACAGAGTATTTGCCAACCAACATTGCAGTTTCGGAGGATTTTTATCTAGCCAAGCCCTAGCTATTGTCAGTCTATAAACAGCCATTATTACAAACAAAAATTCAGCATACTGATCCTGCTCCTGTTCAGACACACCTAACATAATCCAAGCTGGTGTAAGAGAAATCACAATGCCCAAAGACCTTGCCAAAAACCCCTCAATCTCATTAATCAATGTTTGTAATTGGGGACATGTTGCAAAGATGTGTATACTATCTGCTTCCAGCGCATTGCATCGGGGGCAATTAATTCCTGTATTCCCACCCCATTTTGCAATTCTTGCAGGCGTGTAATACTAAAAATATAGTGTTTTGTAATGCTGAGACTGCAACAGGGCTGCACATAATATTGTACATCCTAAATTCAAAGAATCGTAAAACAAGTTACTTTCAACTCCTAATTTGTCCGCCCATTTCTTACTGCATTTGTCTACGTCGTCCTGCTTTTCTTTCAACAAAGTTGCGTAAAAGGACTTAATTGTGCGATCCCCCATCAGCTTTATTTTCTCCATTATTTCTATTTTATTAAAGCATGCTGGACCTCCCACTTTATTTTTAAAAAAACTTCTAATCTGCAAGTACTTGGAAAAAAAGCCTGTTATGTATACCATATGTGTCTCTTAGATCTGAGAATTGCTTAAAACCATCCTGTGAAAATAGATCGCCTATTTGCGTGATCCCCCTTAAAGCCCACTCTGCCATTGTGTGATCGGCAAATATTTCCTCTGGGAGTGAGCTGTTGTTGATCAGAGAGACATACCTATTATACCTCCCCATCTTGACTTTCTTTAAGAAAGCATTCCATACCGTGACTGCCGCCTTAACCGTTTTAAACCTGGTTCTCTTAAAGTAACTATAATCTATACATTTTAAAAAACAATTATGAGCATTTACCCCTAATGCAACAGCATAGACCTCAGTAGACATATTATGCATTCTTACATCGTCAACATTACCTCCAATAAGTCCTTGTATATATTGCAAAACCGTAGCCATATAATATAAACGGAAATCTGGTGCACCCCAACCCCCTTTTTCCCTAGGAAGTGTCATATACCTATAGGCCCTCCGGGTCTTACCGTGTGCCCAGATAAACCTATTACATATGGCCTCTATACCATTGAACCAGCTGGCTTCAATCAACAAGGGTACAGCCCTAAACACATACAAAAATTTAGGTAAAATCATCATTTTGATAATATTTGTACAGCCTACCATTGACAAGTGCAAATTGTTCATTTTTTCCAGATCTCTTTTAACTTGAGCTATCAAAGGATCCATATTCTTTTTAACAATCTTATCTATTTCTGCTGTAATTTGTACCCCTAAGAAAGTTGCCATACCCGTCACTCTGTCATCATTACATATTACCCACTGGTTTTTGACAATCTGAGTTTTAGTAATGTTCAAACTGTATCCTGAAAACTGACCAAATCTCTCAGCTTCATCTTCTATTGCCCTAATGGCAACTGTAGGTTCTGCGGTCAGGATGGCGACATCGTCCGCGTAAGCTAATGACTTAAATCTACAACCATTGAGAACTAACGGTGGAATCTGCTCATTACTTTCCAACTTTCGTATATAGGGGTCAAGATATAAAGCGAAGAGCAGAAGAGAAGGACCGCCCTGCCTTGTGCCTCTCTGGATATTGACTGCTGATGAATAGCCTCTATTTATTCTTATCTTGGCCATCGGGTTTATATATAAGGTCTGCAGGGCCTTTATGAAGCCTGATCCTATACCGTGCCAACTCAAAACATCCCATAGGTACCTCCAAGAGACCCTATCAAACGCTTTTTCGGCGTCAAGAAACACCGCTGCCATTGGGTCTTCTAGAACGCTACATCAAATGCCGTAATTACTTGTCTGGTATGCTGAGTTGTTCCCTTACCTGGAATAAATCCATGTTGAGAAGAAATAACCAATGATTCGATTACCCTGGATAACCTTTTTGCCAGAATTTTGGAGAACACCTTAACATCAGCGTTCATTAAAGTAATGGGACGGTAGGAACCCGGGGCATCTGTGGGTTTGCCCTTTTTTGGTATAACAATAATGTCTGCGCCGCCCCAAGATTCTGGAACAGACTCACCCAATTGTGCTAGCGACATCACATTAAACATTTCTTTTAGGAGAGAGGGTTAAAAAACTTTGTAGAATTCTTTCGGAATCTGGTCCGGACCAGCAGCCTTCCCAGACGGTAAATCCCTCAAAGCCTCAATCAGTTCATCCACCTGAAATATCTCTTCCAACCCTTTTCTGTCTGCCTCTGCTAGTCCTGAGGGCTCTATCTCGCTCAAATATGCCCTTATATCCTCCTCTCTTTCGTGACCATCTGATGTATAAAGCTCCGTGTAGAATTGTTTAAAAACCTCTCTGATCTGTTCTGCATCCTTAACCTTAGTTCCCTGACAATTTTTGATCTCCTTAATATCAGTCATCCCATCCCTTTGCCTAGCTCGTACAGCCAGTATGTGACCAACTCTTTCGCTAAGCTCATATGCCTTTTCTTTATTTGCTACATATTTCTCAACAGTCTTTTTTGCCATCCCATCCATAACTTCGGCTTTAAGAGCTACTATCTTCAATAATATCTGCTCAATTGGAGATTGTGTATGTATAGCTATCGTAAGTTCTTCCTCTGCCTCTGTAATTAGTTTATTATCTTGCTCCCCTTTTTCCTTCAACATTCTTTGAGCACTAATAACATAGCTCAGGGTTTCTCCTCTTATTCCGGCTTTAAAAGCATCCCACACTATCCCTGGTGATGATGTACCTCTATTAATCTCCCAGAATTCCTTAATCCATTTACTCATTCTCTCCCGATAGGACTGCTCCTGGAGCAACGTTCTATCAAAAGTCCATTGTCTCAATTCTTTATTTCTCCTTTGCCCAACTGTTACGGTTAAAACTAGCGGGCTGTGATCTGAAATGATCCTCGGTTCCCTTTCTATTCTTGCTCTATCTATCAGACCTCTCGTAATTAAAAAATAATCTAACCTGACCAATGTCTGGTGAGGAGCTGAGAAGAAAGTACTCCCATCTATATTTGGATGACAATTTAACCATGGGTCTTCCAGCGAGTTATTCCTTGCCATATCTGCTAAGGCTCTAGAAGTCCTTTTTTTTCTCCCCGTATATTTCCTACCAGGATCTAAAAAACTACTATCTGCGTCGTGAATATTCAGATCACCGCAAAAAATAATGGGCTCCGGCCATTGCGCGAGTTCTGCGTCTAAAAATTGGAAGATATCTGGATCATCTCCTGTAGATCCATAGACCGAAACAAGCGTGATAGCTTCCCCCCTGAAGATTAATTCTGCTATAACCCATCTGCCCCACTGATCCTCCAACTTCCTCTTGACCAATGTATCCTGTCTCTTACCCAGAATCGCCACCCCTCTCGTCTTTGTGTTCTGATTAGTTTTTGTTAAAACATTAAAGCCAAGCTGATCCAGTAAATAAGCCTTAGTACCTTCAATGTGTGTTTCCTGAAGGCACACTAAGTCAGGTTTTAGCGATTTTAACAAAGAAGCAGTTTTTAACCTCTTATTTAGCTCATTAAGTCCACAAATATTAATTGAAACTATTCTACAAGTCATTATATTTCATAGTTTCTCCTACTTCCTGTATATACCTATACCGGCAACATTCAGTGGGGTTCTTTGTTTCCTTTCCCATGTTTTTTATTGCTATTCTATTGTGCAACTTGCTCCACCCATCTTTTTTTAATCTCTTACATACACTGTACTTGTGCCCACCACCTACGTGCTTGTTTCCCCCCCCACCACCCTCCCCCCACCCCCCACTGCCCCCCTCCCTTTAAGAGCCCCCCCCCTTGCTACAGGCAAATAGGCCAATCCTGGCCTATGTGTAGCCCCTGTAGTCTGCAGAGTCGCTACTCTCTCCTATCCTGTTTTCTCATCTGTTGAACATATCTGTATATACTTTTGTTTGATGTTACCACCTACGGGGTTTTTGGTGGGCTGCTTACCGGGGTTCTTGGTGGAGTTCTGGTTCTACTCTCCTTTCCTTTGTCTAATTCTGTGATTTCTGCTAGATACTCCGCTGCTTTTATCTCCGACGTAAACATCCTAGCATACCCTTTCCTAATTACTTTCAGCCTTGATGGAAACCGCAAATAAGCCTCTGCGCCTTGTTTTTGGAAGGGACCTATCATCTGCCTTAACTTCCACCTTCTTTCCACGGTAACATGGCAGAAATCTGGCCTAGAAAAAAATGTATTACCGTCAGCTGTCTTCCTGGAGTCAGGTCTAGCCTTATCAATTATTTCTTGTCTAGCTAAGAAATTACCTAGGAAGACCAGCATTGCTCTTGGTCGCGCATTCTCTTGCCCCCCCCCCCCCCCCCCCCCCCCCCGGTTTTTCTTGACGAACAGAGGATATCTATGGGCTCTTTGAACTTCAATATCCCAGTGCCATTTTGACTCTGGAAAGGCTTCTTCCAATATCTTAACCACATATCCTCTGGGATCCTGCCCCTCCCGTCCTTCCTCCAGTCCCAAAAGTCTCACATTATTTCTCATTTGGCGGTTTTCAAAACTTTCTAGCTTCCATTGTAGGTCTTCCACCACCTTTCCTTGATCCACTTTAAAAGTCTGCCATTCTGTTACCTCGTCTTCCACTCTGCTAGTCCTTTCCTCAACTTGTGTTACTCTCCCCTCGACCTCTTCCTGCTTTCTATTTACTCTTCTTAGCGAAGCTAGCAGTTTTTTTGTATCTCTTTTTGCTCTACGGCTTTCTGCTCTAGCCTCAGACTGCATCTGTTTCAAAGTTCCAAACAACATTTCAAGAGTTACATTTTGGGGTTTTTGCCCCCCGTCCTTTTCCCCCTCCTCCTGGCCATTTTCCTGATAGGTCTCTGATGTAGCGGAGTAGTCCCATGATAGTTTCTTGCTCATGCTATTCCTGGACCCTCTTCCGTCTCTTTTACCACCAACTCTCTTTTTCTTTTTAGTCTCTAGATCCCTGGAGCCCTTACTTGTATCAGAATCGGAAGTCTGATCAGTGCAGCTCCCCTCCTTCTTCAGTTTCATGTTCACTGATATCTGTAGTATCCGACCCCTCATTTACTGAAAAGAATTCTGGGGAACCTCCCCTCGTGCTTCTATCTTCTCTTCCACTTTTGCCATTGTCCCGGTCATACTGAAGGACTTGCTGATCTCTTAGGGTCTGGGTGCTTCCCCAGCTCGGGTCGGAGCGCTGCAGGGATTTATTATGCGGCCCTATCTCCACGCTTAATAGTGCGTCTAGCATTTGTAAATTATTATGCCTTTCTAGCTGTTCTGTAGCATTGCCCTCGTAGCCGGCGTTCTTTACTCCCCCTTTGCTCACCTTCATCGCTCCTGTACTCTGTGCCGCTTGATTCGAGCAGTCTCCCGCAGTATTGAGTGGTTGCCCAGCAACCGAGTCTTTGACGCTTGCGTCCTCGCGGTCTGCTGCTGCTGACTCAGTTTTCGCGTTCAGCCCGCTTGTGTCCCGCTGAGCTCCTGATTCCGTCTGTGATATCGCCGCTTTTCCACTCATCGTTTCGCCTTGATGAGGGTCGATCAGCTGGAACTGTATCAGCGGCACCACCGGGGACGCTTTAGGATTGAAAGATTCCGGTAAGGTTGCCTGCCGCATCTGCTCCTTTGCAATCACCGTGCACACGCGAAGGGTCTTTCCTTCTGGGTCCATTGCCGAGTCCTTTGCAGTCCTGTTCACTGCTGAACGGGTCTCCGGTCTCACTTCGGTCTTTTTCTCCTGCCTTTCAGTTTTCTTTAGCAAGGCGCTCTTAGAGGATCGGTTAGTAAGCTCCGTTTGTTTCTTTGTAGCAGTGGTTAGTACTTTTGGCACTGCACCCTCTCTCACTGCTTCTGCTGAGCCTTTAATCGACCCTGTTGCCACTGATTTATCTTTTTCCTTGTCTTTATCCTTCTCTCTGTCCAGCTTAGTTCTCTGGGACATCTTAAAGGGTACTTTAGCGCCGCTCCATAGATTTCTCCAACCGCTAAGCCAGACTTTCCCCGTCTTTGTCGAGAATCTCCTCAGCCAGTCTGGGTTGAACACTCCTGCCGTGCCACGAGATATTAGGTTAGCCAGAACCCACATCCCCGAATTCACATGCCCTTTCACATGTCCTTTCACATCCAAGGATAGGAGAGAGAAAAATAGCGACTTCTCTCTACAGAGCTACGGCGGCCATCTTACCCCCGGCTGTCCAAAACAATTTCAAAATAAATATTCTTTTCTCCTTCCATTTTGTTGCTGTAAATTGCATAAAAAATAATTATATCAGTAGAGATAGGGCACTGTTGGATTTAAGTTCAGACATGTAGTTTGGATTTTTTAACAGTGAAGTTATCTTTGGGCAGTGTATGGTATCAGGCTGGAATTTGAAATATGTTTTATGGAAACAAGGGAACCCCATAAAGCGAACCTGGGGTAAAAGTGTACTTTTTAAGAAACAATGGTTCAAGGGAGGCCTAATAAGGTCCTGAAGAGAAAGTGAAATAGCGAATATTTAATAAACGCTAGGGAGCGAAAGATGTAGGTTCAAGTTGAATCTTTTATTTACTTCCTTTTTTATATATATACACAAATCTTTATACTGTTTTTCAGGTGCTCAAGTGAGTAACAAGGTGCAGGACGTGACATAAGTGATCAAAGTGAACGAACTGTCACACAACAACAACAAGGTTAAAAACACAAAAAATATATACAATGAAATGGGTGTATTTCCTTGGGTGGGTCGACGGCGTTTCGATCTATGTAAGTTTAGATCATCATCAGGACTGTTGAGCCTCCTGAAACTTGCCAGTATGCAATCAGACAAGGAAGCCTTTTTTGGACAGGGTAACTGAATTTGCTGTAGCTTTCCAGAGAAAACAGCGAGGCACTCGGACCCCCTCCTCCTGCCACGTCTACACGCCGAGATTAATTCCAGGCTTCAATACCAAAATATCGCCATAGCGACGACCGCGCTAGCAGGACCCCTTAAACCGCAATTACTTTTAATAATACAACTCCAGTAGGACCCTCGTTCAAAGTAATAGTGACAGAGCGCTACTTGGATCCCTTGATTCCCACGATTGCCAATACATTCAATTCTTTCTCTGGAAAGCTACAGAGGTTCATCGTATTATCAAATGAATGATATTATCAGTGATGTCATCAGTGATGTTATTTGAGATGTCATCAGTGATGTCATCAGTGATGTCACTGACCATGTCATGAATGATGTAATATGTGACATGATCAGCAGTGGAATTCGGGTGCGCTAAATATAGTTAGTGCAACTAACTATATATGCGAATTTCAATGGTTTTGTGTGAGTAAAATAAGGTTTTGTAAATGCTAATTCCTAACTATATATGGTCTATAACCTATGGTTTTTTCAGTGAATTTTCAAGGTTTTGTAAATGCTAATTCCTAACTATATATGGTCTATAACCTATGGTTTTTTCAGTGAATTTCAATGTTTTTTTAATAGCAAATATCAAAAGCTGTAAAATGTGAAGTACGTGGTAGGTAAAAACATTTTCGTGTTTATGCACGCTGATGTGCTTTGAACGCTGCCACCCCTCCCCCGCCCCCTCTTTTTTTTTAAGGAGTATTCTCTCATTGCAGATAATGAAGGGTAGGTAACGCAGGCCTTTGCCCCTGTTGTAATCCGTCGTGCCTGCTTCCCTCTCCATTTGATTGATTGTTATCCAAGCATTTACTGTTTTGGAATTGGTTCTCTTTGGTTCATTCTCTATTTACAAACAAGCACAGAGTCGCAATACTCTGTTTAGTCTTTGCAGATAGTGAAAAATCGTTAGAAAAAACAAAAGGAATCAAGCAAAATCAGTAGGCCACTAATGGGATCTCTTTTTGACCTCGCTAAAATAGAAACATTAGGAACAACACCTCATGAGAAATATGAAACTAGTGAGAGGAACTGAGCTCGACGCCATGATGGCTGCAAGACAGCTCGGCTCCGCCGCCCACCCCGCCCAAAATAACGACAAACCCTATGCAAATATTATAAATATATACAACACACCAGCAAAGTAACAGGGTAAAACGTTTTATTAAATAACTATTTACATGGCAGCCTGCTGCAACATCGATCCAAATGCATGCCGCCATTCCCGGGATTTCTCCCCGACTACTCTGTGGCCTACGAGATGGATCAGTATGGGCATTGGGGATTCACAAGCAACAACAAGCCTTTGTATTTGGGGCTCAAAATCAACAACAGTGACAGAGAACAGAAGCGAACTAAGCACTCAGGGGCTACGTTTAAACGTAACATCATCTCCCCAAAGGTTCATCACCTTACACAGACATGCACTCTGATCTCCTTGGCCTCAGTCAAGCATCAATAGTAAGATTTTCATAGGTGAGTGTAGGTTCATGGTTTTCCATCCACAGACTAAAAGCCTGGAGTGGGACTGAAAGAACCATAACTAGGTAAGAAGGAAGGCAGAGGCTGTAGGAAGGACTCTGGATATGGTATGTTGCTTGGTCCCTGAAATGCTTCGATGTCACTGCCTTGCACAAATGGCATAAGTCCTGGATGTTGGGTGCCATAGTTGAGGGTTCCGAGCAGCGCTTGTAACACTGTCTGAAGCTCATTTGCACCTGCTGCAGCTTCACTATTCTCAAAGTAAGTGGGGGCTGTTTGATGACCTGACTGCATTGGAAAGCAATGTGATGCGGTGCCTCCCTGAACCGCTTGACGGAGGCCCCCGAGGGGCGGTGTGGTGGCGCGGACTCGGAGGGTGTGCTTGGCTCCTGCCCCCTACCCAAGTCTTGTTGCCCTGGTGTATGTAGCCTGAGATCGCCCCCGACATAGGCGGCCGGCTCCCGGGGTCAGGCGTAACTTTTTGCCTTTTGGTGACTCTTCCATTCTGGACCTTGTCCCACAATCCGTTTGACCTGAAGACACGTCCTGTGGTGCCCTGGTCCGACCATCACATATACCTGCGCCAGGAGACGGCGTGGGGTGCACTAGAAGGGAGAGGCGGCGCGAACGAGCCTCCCCCACCTCCCCAGGTGGAGGTTTCTCAGCTACACCCCAGCGCTTCACTCGACCAGCTGACTTGCGCCCGCTCTTGCGACACAGCGCCTCGCTCGGCCGGCTGAATTGCACCTGCTCTTGCTATTACAGCGTCTCACCCGCCATCCAACGGAATTGCACCCAATCTTGCGGTACAGCGACAGGCGGCTGCCACGGAGCTCACAAAATTGCAGTCGGCTCCACAGACTTGTTGCCTGTCCCTTCTGTTGTCATTCAACAGAACTTTTTGGACTGCTGAAAGGGGTTCTGTTCCGACCGCTGGTTGGTGGAGACATTTTTACTATATTCTGGACCTGCATTGTCGCGTAATGCGTCATATGACGCGCCGCGTTAACGCACCCGGAAGTGCTCCGGTGCGCGAAGCGCGGCTTCCCGGAAGCGATCCGGGGCGCGGCGCGCGTAACGTAAGCATAACCGGTCATGTGACTTGTTAATAAAACTTTTCATTGGTTCCTTTTACTTTTGGTTTCCTAATGATGGAAGGCTTGGTCATATGACCTAAAAATAACACTTTTCATTGGTTTAGAACATTTTTTTTCCCCAAATGATGAAAGCCCCACCTTTTTTTTCTCACTCTGACTTGTAAAGCAAAGGACCCAGATGCATTTACAGTTTATCACTAACAATGTTCCAGGCTAATGTTTTTTCCCGGGAAATTTACAACTGTCCTGCAAGTAAAATATTCCTATTTCGAGAAAAAGGGCGTTTCTTCGTCCCATGAGGGAGCCGTTGAGCAAAAGAGGCTCGGCCTGCTGTCTTAGTCGCTGATAGGCCTGAATATCGGATTCTTATCGATCACTTTATGTTGCAGGAGTGGAAAACACAACAGCCCTTGACCATTTATCTTTACTGCTTACCTGCGTATTATACCTTTTAACAGTCATGTAATCGGGCTGCTTTATATCACTTGCCTTTTACTGATTCGAAAACGGTGGCTATTATTCAAAACTTTACCAATCTAGGTACTACCACCATGTTTTGTTTTAAAAACATTTATTGTGAAAATGTCAGTATACAAATACGGGCCTATAACCACGTGGGCCGGCCACAGAGCAAACTGGAATCGTATATGATGAGGGGACATTTACACTGTAGAAGAACGTAATGGGCGGGCCATTAGGTTGGAAGAACTAAGGTGTCTAACAGTTGCGGAATCGGTGGACGTAAATTTTATAATTAAAGTACGACAGGGCCAGTTACAATAAAATTATCTAGATATACATTTGCGGGCAAGTACCATGGGTGACGGTAATTCGAACTTTCAATAGTACAGTAATCAATAACACATCAGAACTTAATATCAATAGGGATGTCCAAATGTTTATTCAGTACTCGTCCCCGCCCGCCATGTGCTTCAAAACTGCATACGTATCTCGTGATATCAAGGCTGGGCAACCAGTACACAACAAGGAGTTGCGAGTCCCATTTATACCGGCGCCATTTTGGGCGAGGCCGGGCTGCGGGACAGACGTCACGCAGCAACAAAAAAAATTCCCTGGAAGAGAACTAGGATTACAGGTAAGCAATTAATCCTTGTAGGCCTTTCAAAAATGCATCGCAACCAGTGATTTAAATAATGACTGGTTTGGCAAGTGTAGAAAAGCGGAGAGGGAAATTTTAACTTTGGACTTAGCAAAACAGAATTTCCGATAACCTGGCCTGGAGATTGTGGGTGGGTGGGGGGGGAAGCCTGGCTGACCAGATAACATCAGTCACCTCTGAAGGAAGATTAAAAGTGTTAAGCTGTCTCTGCTCAACCTCCATGCATGAAGGTGGAGATTACCAAGGTCTCGGTTAAGAACCCACCAATTTTGATAAGAGAAGGTCCTCCCAGAGAGGGGCAGCCTGATCCGAGGACAAATACTCAAAACCAGGAGCGCTGGATGCTGTACTCTTTTTGCACAATCTGGGGCCACAAGAATGACATGGGCCTGGTCCTCTTCACAACTGGGGCAGAAGCAGTATCGGTGAGAAGGCATACAGAAGTCCTGAGTTCCATTCTAGATGGAGCACATCTCCACGTGAGCGATGCCTTGGAAGCTCAAACATGCTGAATTGCTGACATAACTCGTTCTTTGTGGTGGCAAATATACAGTTCTCCCCATTTGTGGAAGAGACCTTTTGCCACCTCCAGATATAACTGCCACTCGTGATACTTTAACTGTTGCCAGCTGAGCTCGTCCGTCCTGACATTCAAAGATCCTGGCAGATGGTGCACCATCATGAAAATCCCTTGATGGTCCAGCCATTTCTAAAGGTGTAGCACCTCTTGACACTAAGTCCAGGACACCAGTACGCCCTGCTTGTTGCAATACAACATGGCAGTTTAGTTGTCCATGAGTAAATGTAACAGCTTCCCCTTGATGGTCAGGAGGAAGGATTTTGATGCCAAGCAGATGGTCCACAGCTCCAAAAAGTTTGGTGTGGAGCTGGGCCTCTCCTAGAGACCAGAGAGCTCTGATCTCCATTTTTTTGTGGTGGCCACTCCATCACAGAAGTGACACACTGGTCGCCACTGTCAGCTCTGGGTGGAGTAGGAAGAGGGGTCTGGCACTGACCCAACGGCAGTCCAGTAACTAACACTGCAGATTTCTTGCACTCTCCTCCGAATTCTGAATGTGATTGGAAAGGACCCCTTGATTTTCTACCTACTGAGACATCAAATCACTGTAGAGCCACCTGGCATGCTTCACTAGCAGGATGCAGGAGACTATCGCTCGCAACCGGTATGTGGAGGTGCTACATAGTTTCTCGCTCCAGTCACGCCTGGGGAATATTAAAAAAGTGAGGAATCTGTGGTTAAAGACTATCAGAAACTCACATTTAGACTATCTAGGGTCTTTTATAGCGTACAGGTAGATACATCAAGCAAGTGCAGAGATCGATCTAATCGCCATGAAGAATTTTGAAAAAAGATGGACAAGAATACAGATGATCGGCATTTGGGGAAAATATTGAGTTATTTTTGGGGGTTATTATTGAGGAGGGAGCTTCATTTGCTATGGCGGAGAGAAGGGCAACGAGGGTCCTGGACCTTCAACTGCTCGGTCTGGCTGTCAGGACAAATGTCCCCTACCACTCCATTGGACAGGAAATCCAAAAGGCTGGATACCTTGGGCAAGAAGTTGTTTTCTTCCGCCGCCCTAGCATTGCGGTCGGTCAACACTGTGTGCCTTTTGGCTGGTATTGCCACTCTTGTACTCTGTTCTGCAGGTGCTGCCCATGGGGGATGCTCGAAGCACACTCTCCCAAGCTATTGCTGATGGGAGAGATGCAGCTAAGTACGCCATTCGCTATTGTCTGGATACAACACACTCACTAGGCAGAGCGGTTTCATTATGGGTGGCCTTTAAGCGTCATGCATGGTTAAGACCACTGCTTATCAAGGGATGTCCAGGCTTCGCTCATGGACATGCCCTGCGATGGCTCCCGTCTTTTCGGAGACATGGCGGACTCCGTGCTGAAGCGCTTCAAGGACACAGAAGAGCTGCAATGTGGCGAGGGCGCGGTACCCACAGACCTTGTGGGTCAGGTAGCCTGAAGTCTGGCCAGTCCGCCACCCTCCTCTTTATTTTGCCCTCGACCATCCTGGGCATCTGGTGGGAGACCCGATAAGCCACCATCCTCACCACTGGAGGTTGAAAACATCCAACCGTGGGGGTCTCCAGATTGTCTGAAAGGACTACTCTCTTCCCTTCGTGACTTCCTCTCCACCCATGCCACCCACTTGCGACAGGCTGACCGAGTACGCGCAATGTCAGCAGTTCTGCATGTTGGAGTTTCCAAGACTATTTTAATTTAAAGTGAAGCTGAGGCTTACTGTACGCCTTTCCACCCATGCCACTCCTGACCAGTGTTCTCAAGAAGAACTGGGTTGGGCTTGGAGAGTCTGGTATTCCTAGCTGTTGAGCTTGACCAGCGGTCCCCCGATTAGGCTGCCTCTTCCAGAGGATCTTCTGTCGCAGCAGCAGGAGAGGGTTCTCTACTTGACACTGCCAACGCTCCGCCTTCATGTGTGGAGATTGAGCATCAACAGTTGATAGCTTTTGAACTTCCACCCGAAGTGTATAATGTTATTTTGGCAGCTCGGCTCCCCTCCACCAATACATTATGCACCTGCAAGTTTGTGGCATGGTGTTCAATCACACTGTTTCACCCACAATCTTGCCTCCCTTTCCCAAGTTTTTATTTAGCCTTACCCTAGCCCAGTAGTGCTCTGCATTGGGTACGTTAAAGGGTTATCTATCCGCCATCGCTGCTTTCCTGTGTCTGCCAGATCGTCCTTCCCTCTTCAAGTCCCCTATTGTAAATCGGTTCCTTAAAGGTCTACAATTTCTACAATATTCATTAATTTTAGATCCCTTAGGAACCCTAACTTGGTCCTCTCTTTCCTCATGTGTGCTCCCTTTGAGCCACTTCATACCTGCCCTATGTGATAGACTTCTAGCCACAGATTCCTTACCTTTGAATTTCCCAGGCATCAGACTGGATCCAGAAGCTTTTTTGAGCAGTACCCCTGCAGGCTGGTAGGTAACGTCTATTGCCTCTTCATTCGTCATCTGCACCAGTGACGCAGTACCTATATAGTGCCACTCAGGCACGCTGACGTCCGATAATTGTTTGCCTCGCCAGCCAGCGCTGATCTGGAGAAAAGTTAACCCTCTGTCATTTTTTCAAGGTCTTTTGCAAATATTTGTTGACTGATTTTTTTTTTTTTTTTTAGGTTTCCTACTGGTATGTCAAGGATTTCGTCACGTAGAGCAGGTTTTAAGCCCTGCGGAGACAGTCACTGGGCATGTCAGTGACTGATTCACACCTTTGTCTGTCTGTTGTCCGTGGACATGACCATGACTCAAAGCTGTACTCCAATTGCCAGGCCATGGTGGCAAGGGCTTTGAGGGAGTGGTCCCTGAAGCTGATAGCAGCCAAGCCCCCTATTCTGCTGGAGTAGAGGTGCCAGTTGAGAGGAAGGTCCCGGGATCATTCACGAAGTTTGAAGTACTCTTCATCCGATTTTAGATCGGTGTGACATTCAGGTAAGAGTCACAAGAAGAAGAGTAGGAAGTCGAAGCACACTTTGACTTCTTGGCATACGCAACAAAGTAGCATCGGCATCCGAGGCCTGGTTTTTCAGAGCCTGTACCTGGGTTGGCTTCCCTGCCTTCCCAAGGAGCCGGAGTGACCCCAACTCTGCATCTCATATTTGGTCCGAATGACCCAGTTGAGGATCCTTCGGGCCCGCATGGTTGGCGGGGGGCCACATATGGCTCCCCCTTACCATGGCAACAGAGGAGGGAGCTCTTTATGCTACTGTGGTGCGGAGAGCGGCTGAGGTCCTTGAACTTCAGCTGTCCTCAGTGGCTGTCTCCTCTACAGAACTCCTACTCCCATTTAATGAGACACTCACTGATGTCCTTCTTGGAACCTGGTCCAAATCCTGGAGACTTACAGTGCCTCACCCAACTCTATACCATGGAGAGCTTGTTGGTCTAAGCTTCTAATTCCCAGGGCGCATTCCCTACTGCACACGCAGACAGGGAATTCAAGAGGCTGGACTCCTTGTAGAAGAATATATATTTTTTACCAGCCTTGTGTTGTCTGTAAACACGGCATGCTTACAGGGCCACTATTCTCGCATGCTGCGTTATGAAGTTGCCCAAGTGCTGCTACAGGTCCTAAAGGAAGCATGGGCCATCCTCTCCCAAACTGTTGCAGACAGGAAAGATGTAGCAAGGTTCATGATCCCTTGTGGTCCAGACATGACCGATTTGCTGGGCAGAGCAGTTTACTCAACGGTCTCACTTAGATGCCATGCCTGGCTGAGAACGACTGGCTTCTCTGGGGATGTCCAAGCTTCCCTTATGGACATACCCTTCGATGGCACTCGTCTCTTTAGAGACCAGGCAGACTCTGCACTGGAGCGATTTAAAGACTCGCAGGCTACAGCCAAGACCTTGGGCCTCTCCGCTACTCCAGGTCCTCCCCAGTCTGCCTTTTGCATCTTCGGAAGGAGTTTTCAATTGCGCCAAGCATATCCCAGCCTCAGAGCTGTGCAAGCTTCCCAGCCTTTGCGTGGACTATGGTACGGTTCCTACCTGCCCTGCCCAGTGGGTTGGGTAGAAAGCGGTCTGGCCCAGCCAATCCATCCCCACCCCCCAGCAACTGCACCCTCCAAACCTTCCTTATCTTGCCCATCTGATAGACATTTAGCCGCAGATTACTTACTTTACATTTCCCAGGTGACCGACTAGATCAGGAAGGTTTTTCTTCTAGCAATACTCTTGCGCACCTGTTGGTGGCGTCTGTCATCTCTGCCATTGTAAGGTCCGCATCACCCATATAGGCACCACCTTGGCGCGGTGAAGTCAGTTCTTTTCTTTATGCATCTGTCAGTCAGCGCAGATCCATGAAGAGAGCTACCCTCTGTCATTTTTTGACAGAATTCCTTCAATGTTTTGTCGAACATTTTTTTTGTCTAGGTTTTCCTTACCTGTCCAACAAGACATCTTGATTCAAGCAGTGCAGCGCCTGCCTCCGTGTCATATTGGTAATAAATCCACACTTTTTGTCTTTGGTGCCTAGAGCGTGACCACCACTAAGTCGTGCTCCAACTCCCAGGTCATTGCTCTGAAAGCTTTGAAGGAGCTGTCCCTAAAGCTGCTTGTGGCCCGGCATAGTCGTTCGACCCGGAGGTCTCATTCCCGGTCCCGGTCGAGAAGAAAATGTGGGCATTCCTCTGGGAGCCCTAAGTCTTCCTCCTCCCACTTGAAGTCCTCGAGTCAGTCAGGTAAGAAGCACAAAAACACAAGAGGCTTTGACCTCTTCCCGTCCATCGGCCGACTCGATAGAGGAGTCTCCACGCTCTAGGCCTGGGTTGGCTCCGTGCTTCCATGCCTTTGCCGCAGCGACCCCCGCCCTGCTCAAAACATTTTATGATGTCATGTGCCTCATATTTGGACTGCCTGACCCTTCAAACGCACCTTTAGGCTCGGAGGGAGCTCCAGGTTCTGTGTCTCTGGCACCAGGTCAATGACTCCCATGGAACCAGACCGACCCAGCACAGTCTCCCAACAATATTTAGTATTTCTTAATCACTTGGCAATCGGTTTTATCTTCCTTTTATTGTGAATAGTTCTCGTTCTCATGTTTTAACTTCGGTTGTTAGAATAGTCATCCATATTGCATGTTTTAGTCTTGCACCTGGTGACACAGCGCGAAGCGCTGTCGCCAGCAAGACTTATTGTCAGTGACTTGCCTCTCAAGTGGTACAGACCGGGGCACGCACACAGCTTTTGGCGATTGGGGTCTGTGGATGCGCTTTTGAAGACGCGCTTGCTTCTAAAGGTTTATTATTCGCGCTTGCTTCTAAAGTTTCACTTTCAATTTTTTAATGCGCATGCGCACTACAAGCGCGGCACGCTCCATCATGTTTCATTCAGGTGGGGCCCTCACCGTGTGATCCGGTATGTGCTGGGTGGGTTTACGGGTTAATTCCTCTTGCTGCTCACCACTTCACTAGACAGCGAGCTCGTCCTCCGCTGCTGTCGCATCCTGTGCTTTAATCCAGCTCCCGACCACAGCCTCACTTCAAGCCTCTCAATCCCTGGCCACCGAGCTCGCCCCATGCTGCTGCCCGCTCCCTGGCCACACACCGAGCAAGGTGTTTCCGATCACTTCCGCTCTTCTCTCGCGGGCTGTGAGTTCACCCAACGCTGTTGCCTGTACTGAACAGTCCGCAATAAAGGGCCAGGAGTCTCGTACCTGGTGGCGCCCTCCTGCCCCCACCGCAGCTTGTCCTCCATAGCAGGCAGCGACGGCTGTGTAATGTGAAGTTGCCAAAGAACCTACCTCACCTACCCTGGCTTCTAGGAGAGGCTAACCGCATCCAGAGACCATGCCATTCGCATACACACATCAGCCAAACATAATGAGTGCAGCCATTAAGATGCATGTTTCAGGTGTTGCAGAGAAAAGGCAGCGTACACTTTAAGTATGTTGATGGGTAGTTTTTTAAATGGTGTGTCTTAAGTGCTCCAAATAATGTCCTCTCTGTTTCCACTGCCCCTACATCCCCCCTCATGTTGTGCTTCTCATAAATTGTTTAACAAAATATCCCAGCATCAGCTTTTTAGTTCGAAACAGCATTGAATAGTTTATTTTTATTTTGTTTAAGTAAAAAAATATATATATTATGTCCATATTAATACATGTCCTAGCTCATTGCAGATTGACTTATCGGAAACGTAACTTAGGTAAAAATATCTACATGGAGAATTCAGGCTTATTTATGTTTTGGGTACAAATGCTGGCATCTAAATTGCTTGCAAAGGTGCTTTCTAGCAACTTCGGGGCTCTGGAATTAGATACAAGGAATTCCAGGAACTTCAGTACTGTCAATTTATATCAAACGGTGATGGGAAACAGCAGGGCGTTGTTGGCTGTAGTTCTGGCAGACCTGCCTAAAGAGTCTCTTGGAAGTGCATGCTGGGCGATTTTGCTTAATTGCATGTGGTACGGTTGAAAGGGGGGGAGCACTGCAGTTGTCTGCAAGGGCACATTGCATGTTGCACAAGGCAATGATTCCATGCATCTAGGTTAAAGTCGTTCTGATGTCCCTGTTCTAGAAGCGGCAATATATACCTGGCCCTAAGAGGCCTCTTTTCGGTATTGCTAATATCGGTCTATTTTCTGGACTGCAATCAACATCCATTAACAGAAATTCACATTGCGTTCGAATGTCCCTACAGTACCACCTAGTGTTGTGCTTGTCCTAAATTGTGCTTTAACAAAATATCCCAGCGTCTTTGTTGGGAAATCTGAAATCTTATTGACTAAGCTACGTCCGCGATTCTATCTTGTCTCTTAAGCCAATAAATCCCTCTTATCTAAATTTCTTGAAGGCGTGGGACTGTGTAATATGGTGCACCAGGCAAAGGCTTTCCTTCCCTCACAACTACCATGCATATTTCTAGCGAATGTCTTGTTTGTTAAGGTGCTGACTAGCAACCGCCCTCTTCCACTACTGCGCTGCCCCCTGCACACCCTGCATAGGGGAGCTGCTTTAAGAGCGTAGAGGCTTCCAGGGGGAGAGGAGCGGAGCACACCCAGTCCGGAGCTGCTTCTGATTTGATTTAAGTCACAAAGCAGAAGCAGCTGTGCCTACCTGCTCGTGATACACACCCAGTGCACTGCTGGGGGAAAGTAATGGCAGATTTCACCCGGTGACATCCCTGGGTTTGAGGAAGGTGGGGTATCATTTCCGTTTTCTGTTTAATTCCTGATTATAACGGGGCATACAGTTAGGAATGTCGGACTTAAAAATGTGACCATTTTCTGAAACAAACGAGTAGGCATGCCACAAAGCGCTTTGTAAATGTTGTAATACAATTGGAAGTGGCCAATAGGTGTGGCATAAGAGTGGTACCGTATGTAAACAACGGCCTTTACCAACTCAGTTTAGATGTGTTCTATTCACGAATTTGGATTACAGTTTTAAAGCTAGTCCCGTGGACTCTGCCAATGCTGGGAAGAAAGAAGGGAAGGAAAAAATGTTTTCTGTATGGAATGTACATGAAATTGAAATGAAATTAAAATCTTTATAAAGCGCACTACTACCACCCGATTTCTTGGCGCTGGGGATACCCCCATGGGACAGTGAGAAGGACGGACTACTGTTGTGAAAAGGCTCGAGCAAAAAGAAATGTTTTCAGCGCTTTACGGAACTCAAGATAGTGAGAAGAAGATCTGAGAGGGAGAGGTAGGGAATTCCAAAAAGCGGGCGCTAGTGTGGAGAATTTGACGCCACCTGACTTCTTCTTCCTAAATCTAGGAACTACCAGCAGAGATTGCGAAGACTATTGCAGATCTCTACTGGGAAGGTAAGCCTTGACCTCGGAAGAGATGAAGCCAGGGGCTGCCCCCATCTTAGCCCAGAAAGTGATACAACCCATTTTGAACAGGGCAAGTTCCTGAATAGGCAACCAATGCAGCGCTTTGAGCAATGGAGTGACATGATGTGATTTGGACAGATTGTAAACCAGTCGGGCGGCTTGGTTCTGGACAAGCTGGAGTCTCCTAAGGTTGTAAGCAGGGACGCCGGTGTACAGAACATTGCCGTAATCTAAACGCGAGATCACCATCTCAGACAAGATCAGTTTACGTGCGAGAAAGGAAAAAAACGTGACCCCTTACGAATAGTGTGGAGGATGAGGAAACATGAAGAGACAACTGAACTAATCTGAGAGTGCAGAGTGAGGTGAGCATTTAGTTTGATCCCGAGGGTTTTGACCGAAAAGGAAGGAATAGGAGGGGAACCCAGGGAGGAAGGCCAAAAGTGAGAAACCCACAGACTGGAGGAACCACCTGTCAAGACCAACTCGGTCTTGTCAGGGTTGAGTTTCAGGTGGTTGTGGTTCATCCAGTCCCTGATGAAAAGCATAACAGAGTGAAAACTATAAATAGAATCAGGGGAGGATGCTAAATTAAAAATAAGCTGGAGGTCATCAGCATAGTTGTAAATAGTGACCTCCATCTGCTGAAGAGCCAAAATAAGAGATGAAATGTACAAATTTAACAAAAGAGGGGACAAAGAGGAACCTTGCGGAACTCCACACTGAACCTTGACGTAGGATGCCGAGTAGTTAGCCAGATGGACGGCTTGGGTACGGTCCCTCAGAAAAGAGGCCAACCAAACCAGAGCGGTTCCCCTGATACCAGCCGCCCGACACGGGAAAGAAGAATGGAATGGTCCACCGTGTCAAAGGCGGCGGATAAGTCAAGAAGAACCAAGGCCTGGGGTTGGCTGGTGTCCATGCCTTCTCTGAGGTTATCCATTACCGAAAGGACTACCGACTCCGTGGAGTGCGCCGGACGGAAGCCGGCCTGGCGGGAAGCCAGACAACCATTCTCCTCCACAAAGGCACTAAGTATACTGGTGACATGGCGTTCAAGCAATTTGCCCAAAAACGGAAGCAAAGAAATAGGGCGATAATTAACTAGTGAGGATGGGTCTGCACCAGGCTTTTTCAAAATGGGGGTAATAGTCGCAGCTTTGTGGAAATGAGGGGCAATACCTTGGGCAAGGGAGTTATTAAGAAAAGTGAGCGGGGGCAGGGCAGGCCAAATAAATTTGTTTTAGAATATGTGCAGGGCAAATGTCAGAAGGAGAGCCTGACTTGACCATGGAAAGACGGGACGGAAAGGTTTCTTTACTCAGTGGAGGGAGATGGTCGAGAGTCGACCGGGGAGGCACTGGTAGTGGGTCCGTGAAAGAGGGGGAGGGAGGAGGAATATTAGACTTGATAATTTTAATTTTACATAGGGGATAAAAAACTGAATGTGATAGTGTGATGACTGAGTGTACTATTCAGATGTGAAATAGTCCAGCGCACACTCCAGCGAAAGCACTCACAGGAAGATGGATTGATAGAGCAACCAGGAAATAGCATGAGCTGAGCATGTACCCTAGGTTTTATCTATCGGTGCGTTCTGTTTACTTGGGCTTTTCCTCCCTTTCATTATTCCTATCCCACATCTCTTCTTCTACCTCTCCCTATATTCCTCTTCTACTTTCTCCCATCATCTTGTTCCCTCCCTTGCTCGCTATTTATCTACCCACTCTTTAAATAGGAAATTAACATTCCGGTTGAAAACAAGCATTTGCAATGCAATAGGTCTTGCATTACTGAAAGTTAGAGCTATTGGTGTTGCATTATTATTTGCAATGCCAAAAGCTCAAACTTTTACTAATGCGAGACCTATTGCATTACAAATGCTTATTTTTATTCTTATTACTCAGTGTTTTTATTGTTAAACATACCTTGTCAGACAATATGATGGCCCAGACCAGGATGATTTGTGATGAACTTGGAGAATTTCAAATAATTGTTAGCTCTAGAATGGAAATAAAACAAATGTTCGAATATAATAAAAAAAGTGTGTCATGGAAAATTTGAATGGGGTATTAAAACTTTGTAACTGCAGATTATATTAACTGCTTACATTAAATATGACATTCTGTCAGTTGATAGAATGTATGGTTTACATTTTGTGGCCTTTATTCCTGCTAGTAATCAGCTTGTGCCTCTGCTCTTTTTTTAGGCGTCAACCAGTTTTTGTATGGAATATCTGATGAAATGAGACAGAAGCACCGGGAACAGGTTTTTCAAGTCAGCCATGAGTCTGTGGCTAAAGTCGCTAATAAGTGAGTTCTTTTGCGCTAAATAATCTGTATAACCGCCTAGTCTTAATACTGTGAAGTATTTCTCAAATTCATATAGGTGTAAATTTTGTTAAATTGCCCACTGTAATGTAGTTAGCTGTGAATGTGGTGTTCCAGAAAGCTTGGGAGCGTCTAATATATGCCTGCTGCTGAAAGAAACGCCAGGCCTATTTGGGGAAAAAAGTTGAGGGTGAAAAGCTTTTAGCTGAATTCGTAAGTGATTTCTAGGATTTGATTGAATGTTATATTAGTCGCATGTAGAGCACTTAATGGAAGTGGTGGGAGGAGGATCAGAATTAAGTGGAGGAAGATGATGAGGAGGAGGTGGGTGATCAGGAGTTTCAGGAGTATGATGATGATCATGAAGAGGAGGAGGAGCAGTAGGAGATGGAGGAGGTGGAGGATCAGGATCTTACATTTGAATATATTCAAATGTCATGTTTAAAAAAAAAAAAAAATTTGATAAAACCCATTGTTGCATATTGCAAATCTGCAAAATTGAGGAAACCTATTTTACTAATGACAAAATGTCAGTGTCCACAAATTAGGCTCAAGTTCGTCATTAAGGCCTAGAAATAAACTACTGATAAACTCATGCAAAAAAGCTTAAAAAATAGCTTGCCAGTCCTTCCTTGGAATGTTCATAAGTGTTATGCCATCATTACTTTAGTGGAATTTCTCTATCATGCACTGCACAAATAGGAATTGTCGGTGACAACCTTGCAGTGTTGATTCTTCACTTTTTCAGAAGTGAAACCAAATAAGGATACTTACAATGTGAAGTTTTCACCTGCTAAATTATATATTGAAATTTAAACTCCCAATGTCTTTTATTTGCCTCCTTCCCTCTTTTAGGAAACTGTATAGTGTTTTAAAAGAACTCTGCCATTACTGTGTTTTCTCGTTCCCCAGAACATACAGTAATAAATTGACAATTCTAAATTAATCCTACTATGGGGAAATCTAAAGTGAAGAAAATAACTTTCTGCAGAAGTGTAGAGCTTTGAATATATACATGTCTTGCCCAAATCATACAGAAATGTTGGTTCCTTGTCTGTGGATGCCTGTGTGAAGTTTGCTTCACTCCACCCTTTCTCTCCATGAGGGACTCTCACAGCATTTAACAGCATTTAACTGCACTGTGTGGTAGGGGCATGTAATGTATTAGACTGCAGAAACTATATTCAACAGCTATTTTTTTTTTTAATATTGTTAAAGTTCAGTAAGGTTTCTTGATAGTTTAAATGCCTCCTTTATATGAATGGGCAATAGTGTCTGTCTTAAGAGGTGTTATTCTTTTGTGTTGATTTTTCAAAAGATCAAAGAGTATTTCTATAAAACACTGCTCTGCACAAAGGCAACACTGAACAAAATGTATCCACAAAATTCTTATTGCATATTAGTGTTATTTGCAAGAAAGTGAAATTGGTCACCTGCACCTTGTGGAAACAAGCTGTGAACAACACTTTCTGATAGACTTCTTACCGCACATTCCTCACGTTTGAACATTCCCTAGGCGTCCAACTGGATCTGAAAATTTTGCAGTAAGTCTGTGCGCTGGTAGGTGGTGTAGATTGGCTCCATGTCTTTACCGTTAATGGCGCAAATGATGTGTGTAGTGCTGTATAGGCGCTACCGTGGCGCGCTAACATCCGTTCCTTTTTTACCATACCAACGCGTGGATCCGGAGAGCTACCTCAGTCACTTTTTGAATTTTTTTGTTGACTTTTTTTGAATAATTTACTCCCACTGTGCTTAGGAACATGTCCTCTAACACACCCACAGCCTTGTAGGGAATGTCCCAGACAGATGTCTGTTTCTGTTCATCACTTGGTCTGTCTGTGGTTTTCAGGGATCTGGTTACTAATCCAGGGCCTGCACTCTGACTGTTGGTCAATGCCCCCTAAGGCGATCCAGGAGAGAGCCACTAAGCTCAGTGTGGCGCTGCACAAGAAGGCGCCACATTGTTCTCTGTACGGATTCCAAGCAGGATCTGAGGCCTAGTCTCGCAGTTCATCATCTTTGAATACCAAGTCATTATTTTCGAAGTCTAAAGTGAAAGAAACACAAGAAGAAGTTGTTCAAGCATACTTTCCTTTCTCCCCTTAATCTCCTGCTTCTATGCCCCACTCCAGCGGAGCCAGAGGCTAGGTCTACTCTGTGCCTCCCCAACTTCTCCAGAGCAGGAGCGACCCATGCCCAATTTAAGGAGTATTATATGGCCATGCACTCCATTTTTGGGGCCTGGCTCTCTTTGATGCACCTTTGAGCCCCAAGGAGCCAAGAGGTGTCCCTGTTGGAGTTATGCTGGCGATCCTTCTCCTGACACCAGATGGGTCTTTTGGCTCTGCCTCCGGATCCAGACCGTGGCCTGTGCCAGAGAGTGTCTTCCTGACGCCGCAAATTATATTACCAGTGCCACCTAGTGACTCAGACCTAATTCGCCTGTCTGACTCTTAGATGTCACTGCTTGACTCCGGCACCATACAGACATGTCAACCATCTTGCTCGGACACACTGCCACTGGCCTTTGACTGTCCTAGTGTGGAATTGCACCTTGGGGTGGGGGGGGGGTTGGTTTAGACGCCTACCAGTTCTTTGACCCTTCTGAGAAAATGGCCCATTCATGCCAAGAGGAGAATCAGCACAAGGGGCTGGGAGATACCAGCGGACTGGACATGTCCCCAGATGCTGGCCTGGTCTCGTCTTCGGGACTTGCAATGGAGAAAGGCACTTCCTTCGCTGTGGTTTTGAGCAGGGAGGCAGAGATCCTCGACCTGCAGCTTCCCTCCATCAAGGTTAAGAGGTGCTTTCAGCCATGGCTAATCGCTTCTGAGCCCCTGCTTCCCTTTAATGAAGCCCTCACTTGGGGACTTGGGCCTAGCCCTGCACAGGTGTTCCAGTACACAGGATGATTGACCGTCTCCACCACCCGATCATGTGGACCCAGCTTTCTTCATACATAGCCCCAACACCTGAAGGCTTGGTGGTGCAGGCTTTGACTGCCAAACATTATCCAACCTCTGGACAGATAATCCAAGAAGCTGGACACCTTCCGAAAATGAATCTTCTCTTCAACCAGCCGAGCACTGCAGTCGGTGAACATTCATGCCTCTTGAACCGATACTCCCATAACTTGAGACCTTGTTCTCACAAGTTATGCTGCCCATTTTCTCTGAAGATGCCCAATGCAAAAACAACAATTGATGGACAGAATGCAGAACAATGTCATACATTCACCCCAGTACAGAGATCTGGGCCTAAATCCATCGTTTTTTTGCACTCCACACCACCCCAGGTATGACATGGCCATATGCAAATCAGCCTTGACCCTGTGCCTCATGGGAACAGTCCAGCCCGAAATTCCAAGCCATGTCTTCCCTGGACCGGAATCAAGCATCCTAGGACCGGTTTCTGGCTATCAGCTGTCTTCAGCCAGGATAGCTTGACTCCAGTGGTGTGGAGAGCACGGGACTCACGTCTGAGCATACCCTTTCCACTCGGGCCGACGAATGCAAAAACAACAATTGATGGACAGAATGCAGAACAATGTTATACATTCACCCCAGTACAGAGATCTGGGCCTAAATCCATCGTTTTTTTTTTTGCACTCCACACCACCCCAGTTCAGACATGGCCATATGCAAATCAGCCTTGACCCTGTGCCTCATGGGAACAGTTCAGCCCAAACTGCCAAGCCATGTCTTTCCTGGACCGGAATCAAGCATCCTAGGACCGGTTTCTGGCGATCAGCCTATCAGCCGAAGATGCCCAAGCCATACTTTACCAAGCCATAATTGATGGAAAGGACGCAACAAAGTTCTTAATCTTGTGTGGGTTGGACACATCTATGCCACCACAACTGGCTTTTTGAAGGTTTTCCATTCTGCTTTGATGGACGTGCCCTTCGACTCTTTTCTGTTAGGTGACTGGGCTGATTCAGTGTTTCAAAAGCTTTAAGGAATTTGGCAACCAACAGATCTTTAGATTCTTCCCTGGCATTGTGCCAGCCGCACAAAACCTTTCGCCTCTTCCATAGCTATGGTAGGTGTTTGCAGCTGCTCCCACAGTGCTAGTCATACCCTCAAGATCACCATGCATCCCAGTCTTTTGGAAGTAGCTCCTGCATAGGACATGTCAATCAAAGCCAGCTTGTTGTCCAGTCCTCGCTAGCTGCCACAGCCCCTAAGCCCTTTCAGCATGCCCTCCATGTAGCAGAGCCATTCTTTTGTTGAATCAAGCATCATCTGCCACAATGCTTCAAATTGTCCAGAGAGACTACTCCCTTTCCTTCTTGGGAAAGCCTTTGCCAACATCTCCAAAATGGCTGATGTAGGACCATCTCTTCTCTCTCCCTCAGGAAGTGCCGGTTGTGTTGGCCAAAGGAGCAATCAAGAGGATGTGGTTCTTATTCCCGCACTTTCTTGTGTCGAAAAAAGATGGAGTCCTCAGCCCCACATTAGATCTACGCACCCTTAATGCCTTCCTGAGGAAAGAAAAATTCAAGATGTTGGCTAAGATCTGGTCTACCCTGGAAACTGAATGGTAGCGTTTGACTTACAGGATGCTTATTTTCACATTCTCATCCTAAAAGCGCAGAGGCATTACCTGGTGTTCACAGTAGGCCACCATCATTTTCAGTTAACTGTGCTCCTTTTTGGCCTCACCAGTGCCCCAGGTGATCACAAAAGTGGAGGCGGCGGTTGCAGCTCAACTTCATGGTCCTAGATTCCCTGTCTACTCGTACCTCGACAACTGTCTACTGAAGGAGGGCTTGCCCAAGGCTTTTGTCACCCACCTCCAGACTATGGCAAACCTCCTGAGTTTGTTTGGGTTTACTATCAACTTGCCGAAGACCTTTCATCTGAGTTATTCTGGAAAGATTGCAGTTCCGCGCATACCCTCTGGTGCGGAAAGTCCAGGACATTCAGGCTTTATTCCCGATGTTGCAACCTCTGTCCTGAATTTCAGTGAGACTTACAGAGGCTGCTGGGTATTCTGCAGGTGAAGCATACCCAATGGCACACGCCGGTGCTGTAGTGTGACCTGAAGCCCCAGTGTCCACAGCGTCAGGGAATCTCTGCCACCTGGTCCAGATCTCGACTTTGACTGCATAAAATCTTGTAGTGGTGACTAACGAACTGTGCCCAGGGAACAAGCGAAAAAAGCCAGTACCTTTCTAGATGGGGATATAGATACCATTCACATTCACGAAAGTGAAGCCATCGGGATCCACACCATCGGTTTCGAAACCGAATGTGAAAGCTCCACTGGTGGAACAGAAGGCTCTAGAGGCGTCAACATCTAAGAAACTCAAAATGGCCGACTTGAAGAGCCACGCCTAGATGGCCGACCCCAAAGCGTCAAGGCGATTCCAAAGCTCTGGCTGCGCCGGCTCCGGCCGTCGGGGCCAAGGATGGCACGGTGTCGGCTCCGAAGACGGTGCCTCCAGCCGACCCGTCTCCCGACTCGGGGAAATCGTTCAAAACGGTCAAGCCCTCTCCAACCTTGACAAAAAAGGTCGTGGAGTCCCTGCAACGGATTCGGAAGGACGCTGTGGTTCCCGAACCGGAGGGCGTGAAGCCGAAGACCGCATCGAAGCCGGCAAAGGTGCTGACGCCTATCCGCTTCACCCTGCCGCCAAAGTCGACGCCGAAAGCCTTCGCTCCGAAGCAGGGGGCGGACGTGCCCTCGAAGGGGATGTCGACGTCCAAAGCGTCATTGGTGGTGTCGAAGCTTCGACTCCAGCCACTCGCGGAGGAAGAGCGTCGAGAGGTCATCATCGACGCCAATACTGGGAAATTGTCTCTCCTCAAACGGAAAATCACCACGGAGCCGGTGTTGGAACATTTTCGAATTCCTCTCAAAAACAAAAAGGGCTCGGCGGGCACTTCAGCCCCTATGGAGCCTTCGTCTCCCAAACACGTAGAACGTTCTCCAATGCGTTCCAACGCGGGAGAGGGTGACGATGATGAGGAGGTCGAGTACAACTCGGATCCGGAGGAGGAACATGAACCTTGGTCGGCCGGAGCGGACCCAGACGACCCGCAGTCTGGTCAGGAACCGCAGCTCTTCGCGGCAAAAACCTCACCAACGGAGGACTCTGCAGCCTTCAACGCTTTGCTTGAGAGGGCCGCAGCTAACCATGATGTTGAGCTCCACTCAGATCCTGTGGATGTGGATTTTTTTTGTTCGACATTTTCTCGGTGGCCGAGAAGTCAGTCAAGACATATCCAATGCTCAAAGAAGTACTAAAGCACGCGCCAGAGGTCTTCAAGGAGCCCACTCGGGCACGTGTCATCAATCCTCAAATTGACAAAAAGTATAAGGCAGCGCCCTCGGATCCAACATATATCAAGGGACACTTGCCACTGGACTCTTTGGTTGTATCCAACGCTCGGAAGAGGGCGAATTCACAGACCACTGGTGACGCTCCTCCCCCAGACAAAGAGTCGAAAATATTTGAGGCCTCAGGGAAAAGGATTGCTGCGCAGGCAGCTAACATTTGGCGCATTTCAAACACGCAGGCCCTACTTGCACGCTACGATAGGGCTCACTATGACACCCTAGAAACACTGTTGCAGCACTTACCTGACCAGTACAAGGAGGCTGGGGAGATGTTAATTCAGGAGGGCAAGCTAATCACTAACGCTTCCATCAAATGTGCGCTAGATGTGGCTGATACAGCCTCCAGGGCAATCAACACTAGTGTGTTGCTAAGAAGACATGCATGGCTTCGGATATCAGGCTTTAAACCAGATATACAAACAACCATACTGAACCAAACAGTTAATCCTGACCACCTGTTTGGCCCCGAGGTGGATGCGCCACTTGAAAAAATGAAAAAAGACACAGACACTGCTAAGTCTATGGGGGCCCTCCAATCTCAGCAGTTTCGGGGTGGTTCTTTTCGCCGCTCCAATACCAGAGGCACCTCAAGGGGTCAGGCATCGCAATCCACACAGTACTATAAGAGCAATACCCAGGCCTCATACACCAACAAGGGTAGAGGTGGCTACAGAGGCAACAACGTCAAGGGCAGGGGACGTGGAAACAACAGCTCCAGGTCCACCACCGCCAAAAAGCAGTGACGTCTTGTCACTGCCCCCCGACCACACAACACCGGTCGGGGGGAGACTCCAGCAGTTCCTGCCCGCGTGGAAATCCATCACCACGGACAGGTGGGTCAAATCTCTTATCCAGTACGGTTACTGTCTGGAACTTACTTCCACTCCACCAAACATACCTCCAAGAAGCCGTCCTATGTCCGGCGAGCACTTGCACTTGTTGCAGCAGGAGGTCAAAGTCATGCTGCAAAAAGGGGCAATAGAGCTCGTTCCACTGCAAGAAAGGGGAACAGGGGTTTACTCCCTGTATTTTCTAATCCCCAAAAAGGACGGATCCCTCAGGCCCATCCTGGACCTCAGGCCCCTCAACTGGTATATTCTCTCGGAGCACTTCCATATGCTCACGTTACAGCAGGTACTCCCTCTGCTTCAACAGGGGGACTTCCTGGCTACGTTGGATCTAAAAGATGCATACTTTCATATCCCCCTGCATCCTTCCCACAGGAAGTATCTCAGATTCACGATCCAAGACAAGCACTACCAGTTCAGGGTTCTGCCGTTCGGGGTCACCACAGCGCCAAGAGTCTTTACAAAGTGCCTGGCGACTGTGGCGGCGCATCTACGACGCCAGAACGTCCACGTCTATCCTTATCTGGACGACTGGCTCATTCAGGCAAAAACAGAGCAGCAGTGCGCCGACCACGTGTCCCGCACCATTCATCTCCTGCACGATCTGGGATTCTCGCGGAACTATCCAAAATCCCATCTCCAACCCGCCCATGTACGGCAGTATCTGGGCGCGACAATAAACACACTGGCAGCCACTGCGCAGCCAAACTCAGTGAGAATCGCCAGTATCCAAACGCTGATCCAACGATTCAGACCTCAGCACTCGCTTCCAGCGAAGGTGTTCATGCAGTTGATAGGCATGATGGCCTCCTGCATCTCCATCGTCCCGCACGCGAGACTACATATGCGTCCGCTTCAGGAGTGCCTGGCACGTCAGTGGACTCAGGCTCATGGGCAACTGACAGACCTAGTGTTGGTGAGCGGTCGGGCGTACAACTCTCTGCATTGGTGGAATCCACAAAACCTTTGCAAGGGCCGACCGTTCCAGGAGCCTGTGCCACAGATTATCCTGACAACGGACGCTTCTCTCCAGGGATGGGGAGCGCATGTACTCCATTACACGGTGCAGGGACTATGGACACTACAGCAGAGGAAGATGCACATCAACGTTTTGGAACTGATGGCAATCTTCATGGCCTTGAAGGCATTCAAAGTACATCTGTGCAACAAGGTCGTGTTGATCCGGACGGACAACATGACGGCCATGTACTACATTCAGAAGCAGGGAGGAACACACTCTCCGCAGCTGTCTCATCTGGCTCAGAGCATGTGGAAGTGGGCCATTCAGAGGAACATCTTCCTCATGGCAGAGCATCTCCCGGGCAAAGACAACCAGATGGCGGACCTGCTCAGCAGGCACAGCCACCAAATGCACGAGTGGGAGATACATTCATCAGTACTCCAACCGTACTTCCAAAAGTGGGGTCATCCAGAGATAGACCTGTTCGCCACAAAGGAGAACGCAAACTGCCAAAGCTTCGCCGCCAGGTTCCCACACCCGCAATCGCAGGGCAATGCGATGTGGATGAACTGGTCAGGCAGATTTGCGTACGCTTTTCCCCCAGCACCTCTGATACCGCTGGTGGCACGCAAACTCAGGCAGCACTCGATGACTCTCATCCTGGTTGCTCCAACGTGGGCTCGCCAACCATGGTACACCACGTTTCTGGAACTCTCCGTGGTACTGCAACAAAGGCTTCATCTCACCCCCAGCCTTCTGACGCAGAACCATGGCGACACTCAGCACCCAGATCCGCAACAGCTCAACCTGACGATCTGGCTCCTGAAGTCCTAGAGTTTGGCTACCTCAATCTTCCCCCCGATTGCATGGACATCATTCGGGAGGCAAGAAAGCCCACTACTCGAGCTTGTTACGCGGCTAAATGGAAGCGGTTCGTCATGTACTGTGTAAACCACGATATTGACCCACTGGACGCTTCCATTCAGAACATCATTTGCTACCTGTTCCACCTGTACCAATGCAATTTGGCGTACTCTTCCATCCGCATTCATTTGTCTGCGATGGCAGCATACCTTCAGAATAGGCAACACCTATCACTTTTTAAGGTCCCTGCTATCAAGGCTTTTCTGGAAGGACTCAAAAGAGTCATTCCACCATGGACACCACCAGCTCCGGAATGGAACCTCAATGTGGTTCTTACAAGGCTGATGGGTCCTCCCTTTGAGCCACTGCACTCTTGTGAGCTTCAGTTTCTGACTTGGAAGGTTGCTTTCTTAGTAGCAATTACATCGCTACGGAGGGTCAGCGAGTTGCAGGCGCTAACCATCCAAGAACCTTTCTTCCAAGTACACGCTAACAGGGTGGTGCTCCGCACCAACCCTAAATTCTTACCCAAGGTTGTATCTCAATTCCACATAAACCAAACAATTGAGTTACCAGTGTTTTTTCAGAACCCAGAGTCACTGGCGGAGCGGATGCTCCACACCCTTGATGTTAAAAGAGCCTTGATGTACTACGTTGACAGGACAAAGGATTTTCGTAAGACCAAGCAACTTTTTGTTGCATTTGCCTCACACCACAAGGGAAACGCTATCTCCAAAGCTGGGATCGCTAGGTGGATCGTGAAATGCATTCAGATCTGTTACGCTAAAGCTAAACACACTCTCACAATTCCACCAAGAGCCCACTCCACCAGAAAGTTGGGGGCCTCTATGGCTTTCCTAGGTAACATTCCCTTAGAAGATATTTGTAGAGCAGCCACATGGTCTACCACACATACTTTCACTAAACATTACTGTGTAGACGTGCACTCTAAACAGCAGGCAGCTGTTGGTCAGGCTGTTCTCAAAACACTTTTTCAAACTGCTGCAGCTGGCACGGGCGGCCGCCGCTAATGGAGGGACTGCTATGTATTCTATGCACAGATATGAATTCAGCAGCCCACATGCCTCGAACTGCAAATGCTACTTACCAGTATGCATCTGTTCTTGGTATGTAGGGCTGCTGACATTCATATCGCCCGCCCTCCTCCCCGGCGCCTGTAGCAGCTGCAGTATTCATTTACATATATTTATATGCTCTTAGCATGGGCATCACTCACATACTTCACTCCATCTCTGCCAATGGCTAAAAACAATCTGGGGATGGAGGCGATGCCCATGCGCACTGTTGTCCAGGGGAGGAGCCACCTATCTCGTGATACTTCGAAGACTCTTCCAGGACAACAATGTGCAATCATCCGGACCCAACACTAGGCGGCGATCTATGCACAGAAATGAATGTCAGCAGCCCTACATGCCAAGAACAGATGCATACTGGTAAATAGCATTTGCATTTTGCAAGGTTACCCCAAACATTTTGCCTTCCTCCTCTTTTTGATTAATTCTTTTTGTTGGCCTTAGGACCCTGAACACTTTTCCCCTGCCAACCAGTTCTAAAGTGCATGGGCTTCTCCCCTAAACATAGTGACATTGGTGTATACCTGATTGGCATATTTAGTTTTTATAAAGTGGTATACCATATACCCAAGACCTGTAACCTAAATGCTACTAGTGGGCCTGCAGCACAGATTGTACCACCCACACAGGTAGCCTTTCAAACCTGTCTCAGGTCTGCCATTGCAAGGCTTGTGTGTGCAGTTTACTGCCTTTTGACTTGGCACTTAAAACCACTTGCCAAGCCTTAAACTCGTCTTTTAATACACATTGTTCACCCCTAAGGTAGGCCCTAGGTAGTTCTATGAGCAGAGTGCTGTGTATCTAAAAGGTAGGACATATACTTTTAAGACTTGCATGTCCTGATAGTGACAAAGAGCTAAATTTGTTTTTCAGTACTGTGAGGCATACTCCTCTTGTAGGCGAGCATTGAGAATTCCTTTAAACACTTTTAACTTGTAATTACTCATTAGAAAAGAATAGCTACATCCTGTTTCATACCTTTGGACTGGTAATGATAAATCCTCTTCAGTGTAAAATTTTGATTTGACATTACTATTTTAGAAATGCCACTTTTATAAAGTGGTGTAGGAAAGAAGGGTCCCAGTAGAGCTGTTAAACATTTGCTTGCATTTATTATAGAAAACTCAAATGTAATGACATACAGTGTCAATTAATCACAATGTATGATCCATATCATTTGGTCAAATAAAAGTGCCCCAAGAAAGGAAAGGGGAGGGGGATAGCGTGATGCTGTGCAGGAAACAGGACAGTGAGGGAGTAAAGTTCGTGACAACTTATATATTGCAATATTAATTTTGAATGCAATACAGTTTTAAGGCTTCAGATCCCTGAGCCAAAGAAGTTGGGGGATTATAACATATCCCAAAAGTTTAGACTATTTCTGTTGACACCGAAAAGTTCAAAATTATAGGGGAGTGTCAACCGAACAGAACATAAAAAGTAGCCGTCGACGTTTCGACCCCACGCTACACCTGTAGGCGTTTGTCTAGCCTTACATCGGGGTCTTCATCAGGACAGGGTAGTCAACAAAGGAGCACTACAGTATCTAGAAATATAAAACAATAAGGTGTAAAAAGCCGACTATCAATGTCGAAGTTACCGGAGTGAGCGGCAAACACATTAGTCACACAGTTACCATGGGTATTTGTGGGCAAACAATTGCAGATATTGTGAACAATGTTTTAAGAAATAACACACATGCGAAAAGAATCACAACCTAAGGTATACATTTCTGTGCAATTCAGTAAAACCCGTGAAGGGTAACATGTTAATTTAAATATTATCTGGCGTATACAGGATAACACACAGAAACACAACATCCTGACTTGACCAGGGGAGACCAATTAATCCCATACTAAATAATGACCTCTAAAGATCATATCGCCCATACTCTTTGGGGTACCATGTCAGAGGTAACGTATGGACCATGTAAAATCAGGCCCCGACTGTAAGAGGGGAAAGGGGGAAATGGGGTTGCTACCACGATTTACGTAGACCACACCGAGACATACCTGCTCAGTCCGAGCAATTAGCAAGATTATATTCTCATTTGTCATCGGGTGATTAGGCTGAATCTATGGACAAGATGACGAGTATTAGTGGACTGGGTCACATTACTCGAATGGAATCAGCATGTTTTGGGGATCGGGGCTTACCTCTATTATCACCCAAGGTTTGAAATGACGACGGTGCGTCACTGAGGGTCACCTTCGATGTGCTGCGTCTCTAAGCAGAGAAACAGGGAAGGGAATTTTGAGACCAACTTAAAGGTATATTGGCAAATACCAATCCGAGAGAAATAAATCTCACCTTGTATCTCGATACACAGAGTTTAAGACAGCAACCTCTTGCAGTTTTTAACGAATGAACGTTGTTCGTTGTAGAGATACGGACCCGCGTTAGTCTATGGGCGAATAAGTGAGTTTTAGGGGTTGACCATCAAGGTATACATAAAGTCACATCATGTTACGGGGTCAATGCTCACCTAGATGGCCCACGAGGGTCGAGGTGTCCTTAACACAGTACACGGCGGGGCGTCATAGTGATCGTTTCAAAGTTGCCGCATCTATGGGGCGGGGGAGAGGAGATAAGTTAAAAAGGCCCGTTGGCGTGGTTCGTGAATATTTAGGAGAGAGGGGGATATTCGTACCTCGATATCACGGTCACGGAGCTCACAGTCGCACCCTTCCGCGTTTGCTGAATACAGGCAAGTGGGCGTGGTCTGCGGGAAGGGTCTTTAAAGAAAAGGGAGGACATTGGCTCTGGAGCGTTGTTAGTAGCAACCCAAAGCGTAGTTTGTGGAGATAGAAGAAGGACACTAAGTCAGGAACGTTATGAATGCCAGCCTAACGTTGTTAATGGCAACCGAAAACTTGACATAGTTCAGTACATTTTAAAACGCCCGTATGGGGTGACGGCCGCAGCCGCGATGTTTCAAAATGCTTAATGAGTGGCCGAGATGGATTGTGGAATGAATGAAAGGGTCACATTATTACAAGGGATCGTAGTACCGTAAAGATATTTTTGCTAAATAGCATCGATATAATTGTGAGATTTTGCTGGTAATAGAATGGGGGTACCGCTCAACTCCGTAGGTAAAGGTCGCTTGCCATATTGAATTGTGGCCAATTCTGCATTCTTTACCGGGTCATTGAATACATCCTCAAGTATCATTACACCAATCTGAGTTCATTGGATGACAAGTACCATATTCGCGAAGAGATGCACCTCTCAGGCACGAGGGTGAAGATCTCTTACTGTATATATAGCACAGGATACCATGTGGTTCAGCACTATTTATAGCGGATGAAGATCTCTACTATGTTAGGTTATAAAGCAGTGAGATACCATACTCATTCCTGTGTAATCAATATGTGTTAGAGGTTCAATGGAGTTACAAAATACACACTCATGTAGAGATGCACCTCTCAGGCAGGAGGGTGAAGATCTCTTACTATATGTCTCGCCAAAAATTTCATTATGTGCAACATTGTCTGATTTATTCAGAAGACATATTCCTAGCAACTATACACAGAGGTTACATGGTTCAATAGATACCTCTTTAAGACCTCTCTCACAGGAGGGTCAAATAAGGGGGGACAATCTCTGTAATAGTACATGAGTATACCACGTGTCTAATATGTGAATAACAGACCAGACCGAATCCTAACTCTGCGAGAATCCAAATGGATGACCATCTTGGACACGATTAGAAATGGCCTAAATGAGTCAGAAAGTAGCCATGCCCAATTAGCTAGTTTTGGCCGCTAATGTATGAATAGGTTTGTTACCTGACCAGGTCTGTTATTCACATATTAGACACGTGGTATACTCATGTACTATTACAGAGATTGTCCCCCCTTATTTGACCCTCCTGTGAGAGAGGTCTTAAAGAGGTATCTATTGAACCATGTAACCTCTGTGTATAGTTGCTAGGAATATGTCTTCTGAATAAATCAGACAATGTTGCACATAATGAAATTTTTGGCGAGACATATAGTAAGAGATCTTCACCCTCCTGCCTGAGAGGTGCATCTCTACATGAGTGTGTATTTTGTAACTCCATTGAACCTCTAACACATATTGATTACACAGGAATGAGTATGGTATCTCACTGCTTTATAACCTAACATAGTAGAGATCTTCATCCGCTATAAATAGTGCTGAACCACATGGTATCCTGTGCTATATATACAGTAAGAGATCTTCACCCTCGTGCCTGAGAGGTGCATCTCTTCGCGAATATGGTACTTGTAATCCAATGAACTCAGATTGGTGTAATGATACTTGAGGATGTATTCAATGACCCGGTAAGGAATGTAGAATTGGCCACAATTCAATATGGCAAGCGACCTTTACCTACGGAGTTGAGAGGTACCCCCATTCTATTACCAGCAAAATCTCACAATTATATCGATGCTATTTAGCAAAAATATCTTTACGGTACTACGATCCCTTGTAATAATGTGACCCTTTCATTCATTCCACAATCCATCTCGGCCACTCGTTAAGCATTTTGAAACATCGCGGCTGCGGCCGTCACCCCATACGGGCGTTTTAAAATGTACTGAACTATGTCAAGTTTTCGGTTGCCATTCACAACGTTAGGCTGGCATTCATAACGTTCCTGACTTAGTGTCCTTCTTCTATTTCCACAAACTACGCTTTGGGTTGCTACTAACAACGCTCCAGAGCCAATGTCCTCCCTTTTCTTTAAAGACCCTTCCCGCAGACCACGCCCACTTGCCTGTATTCAGCAAACGCGGAAGGGTGCGACTGTGAGCTCCGTGACCGTGATATCGAGGTACGAATATCCCCCTCTCTCCTAAATATTCACGAACCACGCCAACGGGCCTTTTTAACTTATCTCCTCTCCCCCGCCCCATAGATGCGGCAACTTTGAAACGATCACTATGACGCCCCGCCGAGTACTGTGTTAAGGACACCTCGACCCTCGTGGGCCATCTAGGTGAGCATTGACCCCGTAACATGATGTGACTTTATGTATACCTTGATGGTCAACCCCTAAAACTCACTTATTCGCCCATAGACTAACGCGGGTCCGTATCTCTTCAACGAACAACGTTCATTCGTTAAAAACTGCAAGAGGTTGCTGTCTTAAACTCCGTGTATCGAGATACAAGGTGAGATTTATTTCTCTCGGATTGGTATTTGCCAATATACCTTTAAGTTGGTCTCAAAATTCCCTTCCCTGTTTCTCTGCTTAGAGACGCAGCACATCGAAGGTGACCCTCAGTGATGCACCGTCGTCATTTCAAACCTTGGGTGATAATAGAGGTAAGCCCCGATCCCCAAAACATGCTGATTCCATTCGAGTAATGTGACCCAGTCCACTAATACTCGTCATCTTGTCCATAGATTCAGCCTAATCACCTGATGACAAATGAGAATATAATCTTGTTAATTGCTCGGACTGAGCAGGTATGTCTCGGTGTGGTCTACGTAAATCGTGGTAGCAACCCCATTTCCCCCTTTCCCCTCTTACAGTCGGGGCCTGATTTTACATGGTCCATACGTTACCTCTGACATGGTACCCCAAAGAGTATGGGCGATATGATCTTTAGAGGTCATTATTTAGTATGGGATTAATTGGTCTCCCCTGGTCGAGTCAGGATGTTGTGTTTCTGTGTGTTATCCTGTATACGCCAGATAATATTTAAATTAACATGTTGCCCTTCACGGGTTTTACTGAATTGCACAGAAATGTATACCTTAGGTTGTGATTCTTTTCGCATGTGTGTTATTTCTTAAAACATTGTTCACAATATCTGCAATTGTTTGCCCACAAATACCCATGGTAACTGTGTGACTAATGTGTTTGCCGCTCACTCCGGTAACTTCGACATTGATAGTCGGCTTTTTACACCTTATTGTTTTATATTTCTAGATACTGTAGTGCTCCTTTGTTGACTACCCTGTCCTGATGAAGACCCCGATGTAAGGCTAGACAAACGCCTACAGGTGTAGCGTGGGGTCGAAACGTCGACGGCTACTTTTTATGTTCTGTTCGGTTGACACTCCCCTATAATTTTGAACTTTTCGGTGTCAACAGAAATAGTCTAAACTTTTGGGATATGTTATAATCCCCCAACTTCTTTGGCTCAGGGATCTGAAGCCTTAAAACTGTATTGCATTCAAAATTAATATTGCAATATATAAGTTGTCACGAACTTTACTCCCTCACTGTCCTGTTTCCTGCACAGCATCACGCTATCCCCCTCCCCTTTCCTTTCTTGGGGCACTTTTATTTGACCAAATGATATGGATCATGCATTGTGATTAATTGACACTGTATGTCATTACATTTGAGTTTTCTATAATAAATGCAAGCAAATGTTTAACAGCTCTACTGGGACCCTTCTTTCCTACACCATATAGTACCCAGGTCCCATGTGGATTCCTCGGGTTGAACCCCCCTCTTAGATCAACTTTTATAAAGTGGACTTTTCTCTGCTCTTAAATTTGCTCTGCGTGCCTGCAGCCTGTCTCCAATGCCCTTCTGGGCCGGGTGACAACTACACTTCGTGCATTCCCTCTAGACAGCTGCAAACACAGGGAGGGCTGGGTGTGACCGAGGACTCCTCTGCATTCTGATAGCCTTATTGGGCAGGAAGGAAGAGCGGGGGTTCACACTTGCAGCTAAATAGACTGTGTCCTGGCCTCACCCAAAGGGCTGATTGCCCCTCCAGCACACTCTCACACTCGCTCATACACACTCACTCAGACTCCCTCACTGGCAGACAAGACTAGGGTGAAAGGGATTCTTCTGCACTACAGAGAGTTCCTTTGAAGTCACCCCTACATCAGACACTTTTGGGTATACGTATCTGAAAGAAACAGGTTAGTATTAGATTCCTTACCTTAGAATATCCCCAGGCGTCAGTCTGGATCCGGAAACTTTTGCGTAGCAGTACCCCTGCGCGTCGGTAGGCGTCGTCTGCAGGCGTCCCCTGCGGCTCCGCGTCCGTCGTTGGCGTCGTGCGCCGTGATGACGTCGCTGGAGTATACAGACGCCACCTCCGCGTGCTGACGTCAGTTCTTCTTTTTTCGGCGCCAGTTAGCGCAGATCCGAAGAGCAGTACTCCGTTCTTTGACCAAAGTTTTTTTGATCTTTATCTTCTTACGGTGCCGGTAGGATGCCCGGTTTTAAGAACTGTGATGACTGCGACCACACGATGTCGGTCACGGACCATCACCGACTCTGCCTCCGGTGCCTGGGCCCCGACCACGACGTGGACTCCTGTGTCGATTGCCGGGTCTTGACGAGTAAAGCTAGGCGGGAGCGCTCCCGCAAGCTACTCAAGCTGCGGGTGTCGGCCCCCCGTCGAGAGCGGTCCCGGTCCGGCCGGAGGTCGAGGGAGCGGTCGCGGAGCCGCCATGAATGCTCCGGAAGTCGTCACCATTCATCTGGCTCCTCAGGTAGGAAACACAAGAAGTCGGGGCGTCGTCATCGTACCCCCGACTCCCCCGACACTCACCCGATGCGGCCGGGGGTTCGGGTGGCCCCACCTCCGTACCTCCGCAGCTCCACATGAGCCGCCGGCACGGCCTGCTCCATACCCTACGGTCCCTGGGCAAGGTGCGACGCCCGAGGAGATAGAAGAGTTCCTCATGGCCATGAGGAAACTGGCTCCTCCGACGGGGCCATCAGGCCCTATGGCCCCGTCCGGAGGCCCAAGCGGGTCGGGTGCTCCGGCTCCGGCGCCGTCGGGTGCTCCGGCCCCGGCGTCGCCGACTGCTCCGGTCCCGGCGCCGCAGGGGCCTTCAGGATCGACGCCGGCTGGCCAACCGACCTCTCCGGTGCCGCTTCCATCGGGGCTACCCCCAACGCCGACCCAGCACGACGCCGGTGCGCCGACCCAGACCCCATTCCCTCTGATTCCGGTCCCGGAGCCGAACCGGCGTCGCCCAACGCAGAGTCCGACGCCGATGGGGTCTGTGAACCCCGAGGAGCCGGTCTACCTGGTTGATCCCGAATATGATGAGGAGGTAGATTAAGGAGAGGAGTGGGAGGGGTATGAGGACCCTCTGACACGTGAGTGTCAGTACAATGTGGACTGGACAGGTGACTTGGGTGACGCCAGTGGTCTAGATGACTCCCCTAACCCTGGCTTTGTCTCGCCTCCTACCGTGGCTACAGAGGAGGGGGCTGCTTATTCAGTGGTATTGATGAGGACTGCCAAGGCTTTAAACCTTGAGCTCCCCGTCGCGGCCGTGAGGACTAACATCCTCACCGAGGTCCTCAAACCGCAGTCATGCCCACAGGAGCCACTGCTGCTGTTCAACGAGGCCCTATCTGACGTTCTTTTGGACACGTGGTCCAGGCCCGCTTCAGGTTCGCCTGTTGATAGGAACGTGGCCAGACGCCACCGTCCGTGTTCGGATGACCCCAAGTTCCTGTCCACCCATCCCACCCCTGATAGTCTGGTGATCTAGGCCTCAACTTCCCAGACCGCATTCCCGTCGGCCCCGCCCGACCGGGAATCTAAGAGGTACGACCAGTATGGGAAAAAGGTCTTCTCGTCCCTGAGTCTGAGACTGCGGTCCTGCAACACTGCATGCCTCTTAGGCCGCTACACCCACCCTCTGTGGGATACGGTCGCGGACCTGCTGCCTGAATGCCCGCCGGAGGTACGGGCTAAGCTCGGCAAGGCTATGATTGAAGGCCGAGACGCAGCGAAATACTCCATCTGGTGTGGTCTTGATACGACCGACTCACTGGGCAGAACGATGTCCACGACGGTGGCCATTCGTCGCCACGCCTGGCTGAGATCCGCCAACTTCTCGGCAGATGTCCAGAATGCTTTGATGGACATGCCGTTTGATGGCAGTCGCCTGTTTGGCGACAAAGCGGACCACGCGCTGGAGCGCTTCAAGGACTCCAGGGTCACGGCCAAGTCCTTGGGTCTCTCGACCCAGCGCCAGCAAACTGGTTCGTTTCGCTCCTTTCGTGGCCAAGGAAGGGGCGGTCCCACACGTGCTGCCAGCCACGCGCCGCAACAAACTTATCAACGCGGTGGCGGCCGTGGAAACCGCCGTGGTGGCGGTCGGGGACAACAGCGGGGTCAGGCCACACCTCCCCCCGCAGCATCCGCCGCTAAATCCTCCTAGTCCCTGCTTTCAGGCCCATGTGACGCCGGTGGGGGGCAGGGTTCGCCATCACCACTCCCACTGGCGCACGATAACATCGGACAGGTGGGTGCTGCAGATCGTCCGAAGGGATTACTCCCTCCCCTTCGAGACCACTCCTCCAGCCATGCCACCGCAGAACCACCGTGTGTCGGGGGACCACTTGGCACTTCTGAAGGAGGAAGTTACGGCCCTCTTGGCCCAGGGGGCCATCGAGCGCGTTCCTGGGCCAGAAGTAGGACGTGGTTGCTATTCCCACTACTTTCTGGTACCCAAGAAGGACAAAGGGGGCCTACGTCCTATCTTGGATCTAAGGAACGTCAACGGCTTCCTCCGGAAGGAGAAGTTCAAGATGTTGACATTGGCTCAGGTCTTGGCTGCTCTAGACCCGCAAGACTGGATGGTAGCGTTGGACTTGCAGGATGCTTATTTTCACATCCCCGTCCTGCCGGCCCACCAGCGTTACCTACGGTTCACGGTAGGCCAGGAGCATTTTCAGTTTATCGTGCTCCCCTTCGGCCTTACAAGCGCCCCACGGGTGTTCACAAAGGTGATGGCGGTGGTCGCAGCCCATCTGCGCAGGTTAGGGGTTTCAGTCTTCCCCTACCTAGACGACTGGTTGTTGAAGGCGGGCTCGCCCCAGACAGTCGTCCACCACCTTCAGATGATGGCAGACCTCCTGCACGAGCTGGGGTTTTCCATCAATGTGCCGAAATCACACCTGTGTCCCTCTCAAAAGCTCCTTTTCATCGGAGCGGTTCTCAACTCGGCGCAGTTTCGGGTTTATCCTCCGGAACGGCGAGTCCAGGATATTCAGGCTTTGATTCCCATCTTCCAGCCTTTATCCCGGGTTTCGGTCAGGTTGACGCTGCGGCTGCTGGGGCTAATGGCTTCCTGCATCCTTCTGGTGCATCACGCCCGGTGGCGGATGCGGGCTCTGCAGTGGGACCTGAAGTTTCAGTGGGCCCAGCATCAGGGCAACTTGTCCGACCATGTCTTGATCTCGGAGGGCACTGCGAAACAACTGCAGTGGTGGCTTACGGACCGCGATTGGGTCAGGGGCAGATCCCTCTCCCTTCCCCAACCGGAGCACGTTGTTGTGACGGACGCGTCCCTCCAGGGCTGGGGAGGCCACTTGGGAGAGGCAGAGATCAGAGGCATCTGGTCTCCGGCGGAGTCCCGGCTCCATATAAACCTGTTGGAGCTGCGGGCGATTCGTCTAGCACTGAAGGCATTCCTCCCCTTTGTCAGCGGGAGTGTAGTGCAGGTGTTCACAGACAACACCACTGCCATGTGGTACTGCAACAAACAAGGCGCGGTGGGGTCGTGGACCCTTTGCAAGGCCTCTTTCTGCGATGGGGAGAGCCTTGGTTAGATCTATTCGCCACAGAAGAGAACGCGCAATGTCATCAGTTCTGCGCGTTGGAGTTTCCAAGACGGCACTCGCACGGCGACGACTTTCGGCGCGAGTGGAGTTGCGGTCTGTTATGCGCCTTTCCGCCTATACCACTTCTGCCCAGAGTGCTGAAGGAGGTCAGGCGCGACCGGGCCCAAGTTATCCTTGTGGCTCCGGACTGGGCTTGAAGGTACTGGTATCCCGAGCTACTCAGCATGTCAGTCGGTCCCCCGATCCGCCTGCCCCTTCAGGAGGACCTTCTGTTGCAGCAGCAGGGGACGGTCCTTCACCCGAACCTGTCCAGCCTCCACCTCCATGCGTGGAGATTGAGCGGCGACAGTTGAGGCCGTTTGACTTGCCTCCTGAAGTCTGTGATGTGATTCTGGCAGCCAGGCGTCCCTCCACGAAATCGGTATACGCCTGTCGGTGGAACAAGTTTGTGGCATGGTGCACAGCAAAGGCTGTGTATCCTCTCTCTGCCCCTCTTTCTGAGGTTCTTCTCTTCCTTCTTTCTCTTGCCCAGCAGGGCTCTGCTCTGGGTACTATCAAGGGCTACCTTTCTGCCCTTTCGGCCTTTCTGAGGCTGCCTGATCAACCTTCTTTGTTCAAGTCCCCCATTGTAACAAGATTCTTGAAGGGCATCACACACATGTATCCACCAGTTCCGTTTGTGATGCCTCAGTGGGACTTGACCCGGTTCTGACCTTCTTGATGTGTGCTCCTTTTGAGCCCCTTCATTCCTGTCCTCTCCGTCTCCTGACTTTAAAGACAGCTTTCCTGGTTGCCATCACCTCTGCCAGGAGAGTGAGTGAGCTCCAGGCTCTTTCTGTCAAACCTCTTTTCTTGTCCATTCATCCCGACAAGGTGGTTCTACGGACTAGACCTTCTTTCCTGCCCAAAGTAGTCTCTGCTTTTCACATCGGGCAGTCCATCACCTTACCCTCCTTCTTCCCGCCTCCGCATCCTTCAAAGGATGAAGTGCGGCTCCATCGTCTGGACCCAAAAAGTGCGCTTTCAGTCTATATGGATCGCACACGCCAGTTCCGGTTGGATGACCAACTGTTTGTTGGCTACGTGGGTGCGAAGAAAGGACGGGCGGTACATAAACGGACCATCTCTCGGTGGGTCGTTCTGTGCATCAAAGCGTGCTACTCTTTGGCTTGGAAGGAGCCGCCTGTTGGGCTGAGGGCCCATTCCACTCGGGCCACGGCGGCTACTACTGCCCTGGGCCGGGGAGTCCCCTTGCAGGACATTTGCCAGGCGGCTACATGGGCCTCGCTGCACACTTTTGCGAGGCACTACTGCCTGGACAGTCAAGTCCGGAGGGATGGCTTCTTTGGCCGTTCTGTCCTCCAGGACTTTCTGGTGTAATATTGTAGTGGTTCACAGACCCACCACCGGGGTTGGTATTGCTGGGGTATCTATTCTAAGGTAAGGAATCTAATACTAACCTGTTTCTTTCAGATGAACAAGTTACTTACCTTCGGTAACGATATATCTGTAAGAAACAGTAGTTAGTATTAGATTCCTTACCGCCCCACCCATCCTCCCCGTTCTGCGAACTGATACCTAGGGTTAGGGACATCCCTTTCAGGGCCCTAGTTTCAAAATGGCACCAGTGTTTGTTCTCACATGGCTCTGCGTGTTCCGGCGCGGAAAAGCTGTGTGCAAAGAACTGACGTCAGCGCGCGGAGGCGGCGTCTATATACTCCAGCGATGTCATCACGGCGCACGACGCCAACGACGGACGCGGAGCCGCAGGGGACGCCTGCAGACGACGCCTACCGACGCGCAGGGGTACTGCTACGCAAAAGTTTCCGGATCCAGACTGACGCCTTGGGATATTCTAAGTAAGGAATCTAATACTAACTACTGTTTCTTACAGATATATCGTTACCGAAGGTAAGTAACTTGTTCACCAGGACTTTGACACTACCAAATTATTATGCTATTGGACCGGGGAAGAACTCTGCTGGAGTAAAGACTGCTGTGCTGTAAGAAGTGCCACTTTGCCTTAACGTACTGTTCTGAGGAGTTGCTTCTCTGCTTTGCTGAGCTGCCCTGCTGCCTGCTGATCTCTGCCCTGCTTAGGACAATGGCTGGACCCATCTCACTTGAACCCAGAGTGGCTCCAAGAGCTTGGAGGCTTGCCTCCTGTTTTGTGACGTCTCAGGGACACAAAAGACATCCTGCTGGTGCTGCTGGATTCTGCCATCTGTAAATTCTACACTTGCCTGAGGTGTCTCCTCCACTCCTGGGCCTCAGAAGTGGGTTCTGCAGCTGATATCTGCAAAAACCGAAGCATTGCCTCGATTGCTTGAGAATTCCAGATGCATCGCCCTTCGACACCAATGCAGAGGCTGCTTGTCGTCACGATAGATCCACAGCCTGCGTGGCTTAACGGCGACGCTCTGCGCGGCTCAGCGATGATGCATTGCATTCACTTCAACTGAACTCAACGACGGCGGACCCCTCTGCGCGGCTCGATGAAGATGCAGTCGACTCGACGTTGACAAAAGCTCACTTTAAAGTATTTCTTTAAACTGGACCTGTGTGAGACCTGTGCCCGGCCTGCCCACCATCACGGTCAGTCCAAACTTAAAATTTGCATGGTCCCTCCCAACCTCAAGTAACGTTTTGACTAGTAGTCTCTTCTAAGCACTATTTTCAAATGTAATCTTTACAAATTCATATCACGACTTCTCCTTATTTAACCTTTGTCATTGTGGTCTTGTTTTACTCAAATAAATATTCTCTATTTGCTAAACCTGAGCGAAGTCTTTTGTGGTGTTTTTAAAGAGTTACTGTTATTTAAGTAGCTCAAGTACTCAACAAATTGCCTCGTAAGTTTTGTCTGACTACTCTGTGGCAAGCTACCAGATGGTGAGCACCTCTTAATTTGGGATGTATATCCGACTCACCCTGAGTAGAGTGGTGGTCCCTTCTTGGACAAGTTACAAGCCTCTGCCAACTAGAAACACCATTTCTAACAACCATCTCCAGCTTCTTTTCAACAACAGTCTTTCTATCAAGGAGGTGCTGGTCGGGGAAAAAAATCATGACACATCCAGAAGGCAGTGACAACATTCTGGTGCCCGCCACATCAGTGGGCAACCTCTTTAGTTGGGATGATCTCACATTATTATACCCAGTGTGAAATTGTCACAAAAGACCAATGGGTTTTAGCCTCATACGTCTTGAACATGCATTGAAATTTGTTTAAAAAATTCTTCCCCCCCCAGTGCTCCCATCCAGAAACTGTTATGTTTCATATAGGTACCCTAATATAGGCCCAGGGAGCATCCTACCCTTTCACCTACATCACCTCCCCTACCTTACACACTAACGGGCCTTTTAAGGATAAAACACCTTATAAGGACTGAACGCCTTTTATGGACTGAACCTTTTACCTAGCTCCAGGCCTGGGTGTAGAGGGAGGCTTTTTCCCGAACAATAGTGTTCTTTGACTTCATCTTTACACTGACACTGGGTCAGGATTCCTTAGAACGTTTCAGACAATCCTCAGTTATTCTAAACATTATACACTCCGTATTTGGAAGCATTTTTGGAGGTCTGCCTCTGACCCTGCTCTCAATAGCTGGAAGCCTGACTGTCATTTACCTGCTACGGAATGGACAGTCCAATCACCAACGAGATAGCAAATGTGCTCCTGGAGCGGTAATACTGTGAACGCATGGTACAACATCTAGGCACACCTCGCTTACGAGAACCAAGTGCTTCTTGGTTCCTATTGTTTAGACCAGTCTCTGGATGGACTGCAGCTTACCTGTTCTTCAATGACTGTTTTGTGTTGACTAATGCGTGTTGGACCTCTGTCTGACACTAGCGACCGACACGCCTGCGACTTGAACGCGAGGCTGGAGCCCTTGAGGTCCCATACTCTGAAATGTCCCCAACGTATTGTTATCTGGACAACTGCATTCCTCGAGAACCCGCAGGTGCCTTTTACAACTGGGGTGAGCTTCAGCTCCACCCTTTGCACCAAGGTATCAACTAGAGCAACAGCTGCCTCTACTCCAGCTGTTGGCAGCACTGAATTTAATCTATGCTCCATTGACTTACCCTGCAGGGTGTTACAAGGTCCTTCCCCTGCTGCAGCAAGCAGCGATAATGTTACGTCTCCCAGCCAGGACATTTAATCTAAATCTGGCTCTTCGTGTTCTGGGAAAGAATTTGGATTTTCCTTTTCAGTTTAGAAACTCTAAAATTGGAACACTTCCTAAAAATTGACACTTTTCACAAGAAAAGCATGGCCTTCTAAGAACGCTTGTAGTAATTCAACCTATATAATCAACCTCATTTAGGACCGTGACCTACGGCACAATAAAAGAAAATAAAGTACATTTTCAGGGAACATCCCCCCCCCCTTTTTTTTTAAAAAAAACAACTGTTTTTTAAATAATTAACGTTTTTAAGAAATATTTTAAATGGCTCATTGATAATTGTATGCGCTGACACCTAGTAAAATCACTTGCATATTATTATTGTTGACTATTCAGAAGATGAGTGGGTGTTATGTTTCATATAGGTACCCTAATATAGGCCCAGAGAACGTCATAACCTTTCACCTATATCACCGCCCGTACATTGCACATTAACGGGCCTTTTAAGGACAAAACGCCTTATAAGGATTGAACGCCTTTTATGAACTGAACTTCTTACCTAATTCTAGGCCTGGGTGCATAAGGAGGGTTTTTCCCGAACAATAGTGTTCTGTGACTTAATCTTAAGACTGGCACTGCACTAAGGAATATTCATGAGGCACTTGGAAACCAGACAGGGGCTGTACACCACCTTCCTTCTATCTATGCACAAGGTTCGTCTCATACGTCATCCTTATACCCAACAATGGCTAGCACAAGAACAAGGGACAGAGGGACTCTATATACTTTTCAGCATAAATAGCACCTCTTGCTATCAGTAGTTAGAGGGAAGCAGGACTTCCAGGCTGACACACTGACCAGAGACGCTGAGGCTACTGCATGCAGATGCTCCAGCTGACAGTGGTCTGAACATCCCTTGCGGGGTGTCCAACTCGAGACCAAGAAGGGCTCCGACATTTTTCACACTTCAGGTAATGGATTTGACTACATCTTGGAGCTATTCTTGGTTTCCACAAATACTCACATGCTAGGTACACTTAGGTACATCTAGATAGGCATTGTAGGAGTATGTGCAATTTTATCATGTATTTTATACTCATGTATTTATTAATGCTTATTGCAAGATGGTAGAACTGTACTATCCGTTTATATTCATAATACTGCTAATCGTATATCTCTGTTACAGTCTAATGGTTGTTGCAGCTCATATATTTTAAACAAGAATAACAACTGTTCAATAAACCTTTATTGAAACTCCCAGACTGTTTATTCTGTGTATCTTTGGAGATAAACTAAACGAGCACGAGTGACTGAGTGAAAAGTAGTACATTAATTCCACTATCTTGAGAGGTCAGGATTGTCATGATCTAAGGTTGCCGGAAACAAATCTATCCCCCCCCTATAAGAGGAGACACTAGTGGCACTGTAAGCTAGCTAATGCAAAAAACAGCTAACCTATTCAGTGGGGTTGCTCATAGTTAGTCTGCCACCAATCCTTCAGTTTGTTATCCAAACTAGCACGTCCTACAGGGGCACTATAGGAACTACATGACAAAACAACATAAACACCTACGGCTGTTGCATGCAGGCCTTTTCGCAGTGTTGAGGAAATTAGCCATAGAAGTAGTACCATATGCACACCAAAAGGTCACCTTCTTTTCTGGTTTCTTTTTACTACAGTAAAATTCAGGAAAATGGAGGCCGATTCTAAATGTCAATCAGTTAAACATGTACATCAAAACATAGGTGCTTCACATTGTTACACTGAATGAAATACTCCAGCTGTTGCAGTAAAGTTTATGTCCACCCTAGACCTGCAGGATGCTTATTTTCATATCCCATTCATATCAAGCACAGAAAACATCTCGGATGTGAAGTGTTTTGCCACCTACACCGGTTCAAGATACTCCCATTCGGACTCCAAACTGATCCAAACATCTGCATAGCAATCATGGTTCAAGTGACAGCACAACTAAGGAAAGAAGTGCACTAAGTGTTTCCCTACCTCAACGACTTTCTGGTCAAGGGAAGATAGACCAAAAGAACAGCGGATTGTGTGAAGGCTACCCTCTAGCTTTTTTAAAAACTAGGTTTACAACTCAACAAGAACAAGTCGACCTTGATGCTCCGCAAGAGGATATATTTCCTAGGGGCGATCTTATACACATAGACAGGCAAAGCGTAGCCATCCAAAGAATGAGAGTCTCGCTTAACTGATTTAGTACAGAAATTGCAAAAGGAAAGGATGATCCCAGTGAGACCAGAAGTCTTTCTGAGGGGTCCTGTCATCATGCATTTATTTAATCCCAAATTACCACCTGCATATGCCACCATTCCCAGATGAATTAGACCAACAGTGGTGCCAAACTCAAGTTTGTTTTACCTTGCCTCCATAACACAAAGCATAAAACCGTGCTTACCATTATCAGCAAAAGAACGATGGATTTAACCCAGATCTCTTGACTGAGGGTAAATGTATGATGTATTCAGCATTCCGTCCATCATTTGTTTCGTAGCTCTTACCATTATGGCTTGACACGTAAATACAGCAGTAGAGTTACAATTTCTTCAGCAAAAGTCATGCTTCAACATAAAAACAGACCCTTCTCTAGATGATTGGGGAGCATGTCTTCAGGAGTTAGGTGTATGCGGCCCATGGTCAACAGAGGAAACTTACTTAGATATAAAAATCCAGGTGGTGAGAGGTATTGCACTAGGTATACAAAACTGCCTCCCATGAATAAATGGAAGTTGGGTGCTGATCCACACAGACAACACTACTTCAGTATGCTATGTAAACAAACAGGGAGGCACCCGTTGTCTTCCCTTCTTGAAGGAAACTCGAAGAATATGGGAGTGGATCATCAAGCATCGTATCCAGTTAACAGCAGAACATTTCCAAGAAATAGACGATGCATGGGCAGCCACATTGTGCAGGACATACAAGGATTGTCACAAGTGCGAACTTCATTAGCCTCAACTTCATTAAACTCTGGGGCAAGCCAACACTGGACTTCTACGCAACAACTCACAGGGAATGTTACTAACAGATATGCCGAGCCAGGGGTGGTGGTGGAATATGTTTTCTATAGCTTGGTTAGGGATCTTGGATTACGCTTTTTCTGATCTACCTCTGAGAATCCTCATTAAGTGAAGAACAACCCAGAACGACTGATGTGCATAACCTCGAGGAGGGCACAAGCCAGAGCAGGATCAGCAAATAAAATCTTATGAGACTAAGCAGAAAGGCTTCTGTATTTGGTGTACGCAGCAGAATCTGCATTCAATTACGTGCTTGGCATCCCATGCTCCCATATCTGAATCCTATTCTGCCATCTCTTTTACAGTTAATTTGTTCAGGTCTGAGTCCTACTTCAATTACACTACACCAAACTGCAATCTTGCGCTACTGAAGGGAACAAAAATGCACACATCTTTTTTTTAAGAATTCCTGAAAGGTCTATTTAGAGCCTTTCCACCTCTTAAGAGTCCACCAATTTCTTGGCAACTAAATTCTGTATTTGGTCAACTAATGAAAAGAAGTCCTTTTGAGCCGATGCACAAAGCAGACATACAATTTCTTTCATTGAAAGTCACTTGCCTATTCGTTTTAATCTCCACAAAGAGTAAAAATATGCAGGCGTTTACAATTAAAGAACCTTAGCTGCAATTTTGTGATGATAGTCGTATTACAAAATTACCTGCACTTTATACCTAAAGTGCCATCAGACTTTCACGTAAATGAGCCTGTTATTCTATAAACATTCTTCAAGAATCCCAGCATGCCTGCTGATAGTACTCTTCACATGCTTGGATATCAGGAGGTACTTAGAAAATACTAGCAACTTTAGAAAATAGGACCAATTACTCGTAGTTTATGATCCCCTCGGAAAAGGGCAATCTATTTTCAAGCAAACAGAAGCTCACTAGGTGTCAGTTGCATTGTATACTGTCATGCTATTGCGGGCCATTCTTTACAAGGAAAAGTTTAAGCATATTCAACCAGAAGTGTGTCAACATAATAATAGTAATACGATTTATAAAAGCGTTTGGTTGCTCCGATGGAGCATTCCCGAGTTGGAGAATGTCCTGTAAGAGCTACACCATTCTAACTTGACAAAAGAAGGAACAGATTAATTTAAAGTTACAACCACACGTTGGAGAGCAGACAACGGTCAATGGCCGTCCAGACTATAGTGACTGAAACAGCCAAGTTTTCAACTTTTTACGAACGTTTGTTTCAAATGACTCAGACCTAAGATGGAATGTTAACCTGTTCCATAATTTCGAGGCTCGAAACCCTAAGGAACTGCCACCCAAATAGTGGGGCCCATTTCCATAAAAAAAATTATTTTGTGGCAGAAACACACAGCTGTGAAGGAGATTCTTTAACTCACAGAGCCAATGCGTCTTGGCTAAAGCCGGGCTGGGAAGGCGCGCATCTAGGAAAATTGAACAATATCCATGTTGCCGCGTTTTGAATTCTCTGTAGCTGTTCCAGTCTGCCCAATGAAGCCCCGATGTTGAGGATGTTACAATAGTCCCATTGGGATATTACCAGGGACTGCACAGTGTTTTTTTCTGGCAGCTATAGAGAGGAGATTAGTGATCTTCCTCAGAATCTTAAGCGTACCAAAATATCTGGCTATCAAACGTCAAGCTGAAATCAAACTAAACCCCCCACGTTTATAGCTTTAGACCTGGGGGCTGGAATGGGGCCCAAAGCATCAGGCCACCAAGTAGAGGATCAAACAGAAGGAATTTTCCCACCAATTAGGTCTGTTTTATTGGCATTGAGCTTGAGGCAGCTCTTACCTATCCAATCTGCCGATTCCAATAGTCAGTTGCTCAGCGGCACCTCACTGATCCTGTGAAAGGGTGACAATGAGCTGTGTCTCATATACATAAGACTCAATGGTAACTTTGTGTTGCTCAATGACCTCTGCCAGGGGGCACATGTAGAGAATAAACTTAGTAGGGCTCAGCTTGGAGCAGCTTGGAACCCCGATTGAGTCATATGTAGCAAATTGTTAACCTCTATGAAGCTAGTCAGTTGTGTGATGGCATTCTTTTACACTACTTACGAAAAGAAAGGACGTAGCAAGATTGGTCTGAGATTTTCAGATAGTATTGGGTCGAACAATGTTTTTTTGAGGAGTGGCATGATTTATAGCTTGCTTCGACCTTGCTGGCAGTTGGTCCTTGGTGAATGAAGTAGCAATTATGTGTCTGGTACGGCATGATCAACTCTATACCCTGTACCGGAATCTTGGGATGAGCCGGATCCATATGTGACCCAGATTTTACCTTACTGAGTAGCATCCACAACTCATCCGAGGAAGGAGAAATAAAACTCCGAAGACAGTTCTCTGTGGCTGAAAATTTGAAACTGGCCGCCTGGTACTGAATGTCTCTGCTGGCCTTAGGAAAGGAATCATACATTTTTTATATAAAATAAACAGCACTGTTCATCGGTGAGCATATGCTGATCTGCAATTGTCCAGATTATCAATCCAGGTTCTGTGAAGCACTGTAAATCATCCGTGAGGGCCTTGAGGTGCTGGAGTTGCTAGCTGCTTCGTGGTGAACTGTTCATTCGAACAGCCAGGTCTTGAGTCCTTTCCTGAATTGCTGTAGTGAAGAGTTGGTCCTGAATTGCTGTAGCGAAGGGTTAGTTCTGAGGTGCAGGGGAAGGTTCTTCCAAGCTTTGGCAGCCAATTGTCAAAAGGAGCATCCTCCATTGTTGACTCAGCAGATTTGGGGAGTGCCTGCGAGGTAGAGGGAAGCGCTTCATAGGTGTCTCGTCCGTTGGTGCAAGGTCTTGCGTTTGTTGATGTTGGTCCTAGGTTGTGCAGGACTTTGTATGTGTGGGTCAGCATCTTGAATTAGCATCTCTCCTGGATCGGACGTCAGTGTAGCTTCTTGAGGTGAGGTTTGATGTGGGTTCATCTGGGGAGGTAGAGGATGAGTCTTGCTGCTGAGTTCTGCAGTCTCTTCAGGAGGTGTGCAGTGATTTCAACGTAGAGTCTGTTCCTGTAGTCCAGCCTGCTGGTGATGAGGGCCTGCGTAACAGTCCTTCTGGTGTTGGCTGGTAGCCACCTGACCATCTTAGGGAGCATGATTAGGGTGTAAAAGCAGGCAAATCAGACTTGTAACTGTTTCTTCATGGATAGCTTGCTGTCCAAGATGATGCTGAGGTTGCAGGTGTAGTCTGTCGGGCTGGTGCATGGGTCAAGTTCAGTAGGCCTCCATGCGTCATTCCATGAAGGTGGTGTTCCCAAAGATGAGGACTTCCGTCTTGTCCGTATTGAGCTTAAGGCAGCTCTCCTTCATCCAGTCGGTGACGCTCATCGTACATCTGTGGTAGTTGGCTCTGGTAGTAGAGAGGTCTTTTGACAGCGAGTGGATGAGCTGGGTGACATCGACTGAGGAGATGATATCTGATAGAGACATATAGCCACAGATCCCTTAATTTTGAAATCTCCTTAGGCGTCAGACTGGATCAGGAATTTTGTCCGTAGTACTTCAGCACACAGGGGGGTTACGTCATACGACTCCGTGAGGTCGACTCTGGTTGTGATGTCAGTGGAGTGCTATAAGTTCCATCTGGCACACGGATGTCGGTTTCTTCTTTTCTGCACTGTAACATGGACGTAGGGAAGCAGTTCCTCTGGCCGTTTTCTTGTCTACTTCGACAGTTTTGTTTGGAAACAGTGTGCTTTCTCATGACTCCAGGCTTTAAGCCTTATTGGTCTTGTACTCGACAAATGTCAGTTACAGACCTGCATTCCATTTGTATGTGGTGTTTAAGGGAGCACCATGACTCCGAAGATTGTGGCTCCTGCCAGAAGCTGAAGCCGGAGGTGCTCAAGGAATGTCGTATGAAACTCCCGGCAGCACAACTGTTGCAGTGTTCAGAGACTTTGCGTCAGCCTCAGTCTTCATCTCTTTCGGAGGTCCGTTCACGGGGCCGTTCCAGGAGCCGAAGTCGTTCACAGGGACATAACATGTGTATTTGTAAAGCGCACGTTCACCCAGAGGTCTCTTGGCGCTGAATAACAAATGTTTACTGTTACCCAACTCAATGGTACTCATTTTATCGACCTCAAATGGATGAAAAGCTGAGTGGACCTGCCGGGATTTGAACCTGTGACCATGAGGTCGAACACAGGCCCCTGTAGTGGATGCATTAGTCCACTGAGCCACCAGATTCTGCTTCCCCTGGAGCACTGTCTGGCCCCGTGGAGGAGAGAGGGCCATGCCAATGGGTTCACCCTCGGTGTCAGATGGGCTTTGAGTCATTGGGTAGACGCTGGCCAACTCCGCTCTGGCGCTTGTGCACAGCCCTTTGGGGTTCACACCTTAGGCATCCATACTTGATCAACCTACTCCGGCAGTGCTTCTACGACGCCGATCAAAGTAATTTCTCTTCTTCCTCTCGATGCTGCAGCGTCGACTTCTCAGCATCGATCGGCCTGTGGTGCGGAATTGATAGAGCCAACTGGGAGGAATGTTTTTTCGTTTCCCTCTTGTGGTGGGAATTCTGTAAGTCATCTTAGTAGGTGATGTGGAGGAATCTGTGCTATTACGGCCTGTTTCTGAGACTATTCTACCTCTTGTAGAGTAGAATTGGCTATTTGCACTTGGTAAAGCTAGTGGGCTGGAGTCTCGCCCAGCCTCTGGGCTACTTTCCCCTTCTAGTCTTGCTACGGAGGTGAGTTCCTCTTTTGCAGATATGTTAAGGAGAGTGGCTACAGTATTTGAATTATCTCTTTCTACGGTAGAGAAGTCCACTGATCCCCTGATGTCCTTTTATCAAGATCAGATAGGGGTGGAGCCTGTTTTCCCACATAATGAGGCCCTGTACAACATATTGTTGGGCACATGGGCTAAGCCTGATTCGGGGGTCCAGTGGATCGTACTATTTCTCTCTGGCACCTGCCTGCACCTGGAGATTAAGGGCCCATTCCACTAGGGAAAAGGCTGAGACTACGACCTTGGCTCAGGGTGTCCCAGTCCAAGACATTAGTTATGCAGCATCGTGGGCTTCTTTGCACACATTCGCAAAACATTACTGCCTGGATGGTCAGGTGTGCAGGGATGGTTATTTTGCCCGTTCAGTGCTGCAAGAGTTAGTTAAGGATGTGAGTCCTCAACCCACCACCAGGAGGGTATGGCTTGGGTGTCTGATTCAAAGGTAAGGAATATGCAGCTAGAAGTCTCTATCAGATGAACAAGTTACCTACCTTTGGTAGGGCCTTATCTGGTATAGACTCTATCTAGCTGCAGATTCCTTACATCCCACCCATGCCTCCCCGCTATGCGTACTAATATTGTAGGACTAAGGTTGCTCCCCTTTCAGGGCCTTTTTTTTGCACACGACTACGTCAGTCACGTCATGGCTCTGCACTTTTGGCATGGAAAAAACTAAAATTACTGACTTCTGCGTGGCACCTATATAGGCACTGTGACGTCATAACTGACGCTGCCAAGGATGTCACGCGGAGCCGAATGGAGCCACCCAACGTTACACGCAAGGGGTATTGATCAGCAAAAGTTCCAGGATCTGGCCTCATGCCTGGGAACTTCAAATGTAAGGAATCTGCAGTTAGATAGTCTCTACAAGATAATGCGTTACCAAAGGTAAGTAACTTGTTCTTTGCTTCCTGTTCACTATATCAGACACCTTTTATGGTTAAATACTTCCCGTTCTTTAACCATCCTGTCTTGATACAATATCAACTCTTGCATCTTCGTTGCAAAATAAAAAAAATACATGTCAGTTATAAAAGGATGTTTTGCTGACATGTACACCCGCAGTATATTGCTCACTGCCTCCTTTCTTAGTAACCCACCCAAAATGCTTTTTGGTTACTTGCGTCATGATTCCAGCATTCATCTACTCACCTGCACACCAGATGTAACTCCTTGTCCTGTGCAGCATTGTTCATCCTCTGTTCCTTAACTGTGCTTTTTCTGCACCGACCTGCATAGCTACAACCCACTAATTCATTCCACCTTGTCCTCCGACAATGAAACTCAGTTTCACAGTTATCTCCGGCTTAATATTCCTTTGTAAAAATGTCTCTTTGTGGTTTGACACCCACAAAGTCAGGGGGCACCATTCGGCTCCTTGTGACATAGTTGACTTAGTCCGTGTCAGTTATGACGTCACGGTGCCTATATAGATTCCACCCAGGCACATGACCGTCAGAAGTTTTAGTTTATTCCACACCAGAAGTGCTGAGCCATGAAGTAACTGACATAGTTGTGTGCAAAACTAGGGCCCTGAAAGGTGAGTAACTCTATCCCTACAATATTAGTCCGCATAGCGGGGAGGCATGGGTGGGTCTGTAAGGAATCTGCAGTTAGATAGTCTCTAGCAGATAATGGCTATTCTGAGCATATCCAAACCAGGCTTGAGCACTGAAATAGTTCCATAATAGGAATTGGTGTTCACTTGTGCTTCCTTGACCTGAGTATGTGGCTGCCTCTCAACTTTGCCCCCTCTGAAGTGCCTTTGGGAGGGGACATGGATGGTCTTGTTGGGGACTTGCCCTATCGTAGAACAGATTCACAGATTGCTACCTCCCATAGTGGTCTTTGGACCCTTTCAAAGGTAGGTCGGGATGGTCTTAAAATGACAGTAAAGTCTATCTGATGCTGTGCAGTCAGTATAGATGCGGGCGCACTTGCTCCCAGAAGATTCTTATAATGGTTGTTGACATTTTTCACTGAATCCAGCATCACCAGACCTTAAGGATCCCACTCACCTGCTGGGGGTCCACCTGCATGGGTAAGCCTGTGCTTTGTGTCTTTTCTGCACTGTTAACAGGTCTGAAATGGTGGTGGACCAGGAAAGCTAAATCTATTAAGACCCATTTTCTGTGGTAAAAAGAAAGTGAAATGTGATTTGGTCTGACAAATCAATGGGTTTTTGGAGGGAAAAAAACAACTTGAGATGTTCTGTCACTATAGTTATAGGAGTATTGATAAACCTGATCTCAATTGACGGGTAATCTAAGATATGATAACCGTGAGTATGCGTTACAGCTTTAATGCATTTTTACATATTCAAGCTAGTGACAAAAATACTTTTAGACATTGCCTAATGAAATTGTTTACAATTTCTCAACATGAATCTAAATTTTGGAACTGCTCATTTGCACAAGTATAGTGTGCAGCTGTTGGCTGGAATATGATGAGTAATATAATGATGGCTATACAGAAGGTATGTGTTTTTTGTGACCAAATGAAGTGTTTTGTTTTTTAGGTACCTGTCAACTGGGCAGTGCACACATGCAGCAGCCATACTGGGTCCGGAAAATGCTGGCATTGCAAAGGATCCAAGCTGGATTATAAGATAATTTACTCCCTCATTATACTTTCCTTGAACATGTACCCAGTATTGCATAGCCTTAAAACTGAGAGGTGCTGGCATTTCTGTAATGTGAAGAGAGGAAATAAGCATGTTATTCCTAGTGATTTTAATAGCCTTAACTACCTTTGTTTGTTACAAGTTGCTGAGAATATGTATATATATATATATATATATATATATATTTAAACTGCAAAAATACAGTTGTGTGTATTGTTCAATCTGCCTGTGCACATTTGTTGAAGAAGTAACTTCTTTTTATAAAGTCACAAAGAAAATAATTATATTTTCAGTTTTTGTCATAGTGAGTCAATAACGTAGTCATTGTAATAATGTAATGGTGTTTTATAAGACTATGTATCATGTATCATTGACAGTTTATTAGAGAAAATATATTGCAGCACTAAAAACTAAATATTAAGCTAAGTTTATAAAATAAAATATTTTTATAGAAATCATTAGTTGTGCTTTCTTCAGAATATTTAACATTTTGTTTCATTGTCAAATGAGTAATAATTGATTTGTTTCTTTTGCTGAACTTAATCTCGGATATTTTAGCAAACCATGGGAATAGGTCACCCAACTATAAATTTTCTAGCTTTACTACTGGATGTTTGGATTCTATTAGGGACACTGAGGCGAGGATTGTGCTTTATCTTTATTTTCTTCAAACAGCTATCTCAAACATTACAATAATATCACCAAACACATCAGAACCCAAAAATCATTGACAAAAAAACAGCAAAACAATGGCACAAATCCATTGATTGCAATGAAGCAAAGCAATAACTTTGGACAGTGGTCCAATTCAGCCTCTTTTAATTGTTTTGCAACAAAACCGCTTTTCTTTTGCCTTAAAGTTGTTTCATAGAGTTCATGTACTAGAACATCTCATGCTTCTAGCTCTGAGTTGCAGAATGGGTCAGCATTATTCACAAATGCCTGAAAGTGTTTTTGAGTTTGTGTTCCATCACACAGTTTTCTGTTCAATTCCTAAGAAAAAATAAAGAACAAACCGCTATACCACAACAAATTGTAAACTCTTCCCTAAGTACTTGTAGCTCAATCTTAGAATTCAGAAAAGCATTTTTTTCTGATAGACTGCTAACCATATATTTCTCACCTTTTGAATAGAAACCAAACTAATACCAATTTGGAAATGGGTCTGTGAAAGGACTCAAACCGAAACGTCCTCCAAGACCAAGCAGGCATAATTCCCCTCTCAGCGCATCTAGCCATCCTAGTGGTAGTTCCTTATGAATGAATGTATGAAAGACCAACTACGTAGCTGCAGGCAAGGAACTCCAGTAAGGTTATTTTCTAATCGACGTGGAAGGCATCACATCTTCAAGCACAAAGGATGCTCATGTCCGCTCATTTGCCAGCCAGGTATTTAGAAAGACCATGGCAGAGGCCGTAGCCCATATTCACAGGCCGGCAATGCATGTATCCTGTACCTGCATGAGTGGATGTTAGTCAGGCTCGTCAAAGTTGCAGACAGACAGCTTCCACTTTCTTCCCTGGATTTTCCATCAGAAGGCCAAAATGTCAACCTTGGTCAGTGCAGAGGGTTTAATTTATAGCAGCCATTCTCAACATGGAGTTCAAAGCTTTACCACCTCTGCAGTGAGTGTGAGACATTAAGGGGAAGACCTTAATGTTTTTACCTCCGGTCTGTGTTCCAGCCTACACGGTTTTGAGACACATTCGTCGCCTCACCTCAAGTGATCCTGACGGTGCTTTATCCCTGTTGGCACATAAAGGTGGAAGTTAAATTCCTGAGGCTGCAATGGGCTCAGCAGCATCTCTTTACATGTTCTGATGGATAGAACGATGGCCATGTGATGCTTCAACATACAGGGCAGTATATGGGTCATGTGTAATGTGCCAGGAAGCACTGAGACTGTGACTCCAGTTGTACCTTGGGGGCATATCCTTGACTGTCTTTAACTGTCAACCACCTAGTACGATTCCTGAACACCAGCGTGAATGAGCTTAGTAGATATGGTCTTAGCCAACCACAAGTGGTATCTGCATACAGATGTTCGCTCAAGGTATCTTCAATAAGTGTGATGTGTCTTGGGTAGATCTTTATGCTGCCACCAAGAAGGGCTCTTGCTGAGCATTTTGCACTCTAGAGTTTCCTCCTCAGGGCTCCCTGGGAAACATGCTTTGCCTTCCATGGGACTCTGGTCTCCTTTACGTGTGCCCACTTCTTTTGCTGCTTCTCCAAAATCTGAAGAAGATGAAGAGGGACTGGGCTCAGCTCATCCTAATAGCTTCAGAATGGTCTTAAAAAGTCTGGTACTCTGATTTGCTTTGAATGCTCTTGGCTTCACCTACCTTTTTCAGAATGACCTGCTGTGTCTGCACCAGGACTTCCAAACCTACACCTCCAGGCCCAGAAATTGAGCAAACCAACCCCCCGACCCACAACTCCACATTGTCATTCTATGCTGCCAGCTGGGTACATTTTGTTGTCTGGTGATAGGACTGTCTGATTTATACGCTTCAGAAGAAGCTTTCTGATATTCTTCTGTTTAATCTGTCTTTGGCCAGCCAAGGCTTTGCTATGGGAACTGTTATGGGTCCTTTCAACATTTGTGTTTGCCTGATCAGCCGTATGTTCAAATTAACGGTAGTACATTTGGCAGGAAGCAAGATCTAATTAAAAAAAAGTATTTTCTGTAATTTGGTGTAAATCTGTTCAGTAGTTTTGGAGTTCTTAAAGAAAAAAGATTTATGATTAGCTAGAACCAGATCCACTGAGTTGGATCCGCGAATCCTCTTGCTTACACCAATGCTGTGATTGGTTGAAACCACTTCAATCAGGAAGTGGTGGCAGCCATCCCCCCCCGGGTGGGCCATGTTCCGGGGGGGATACTTAATTATAATATGCAGGAGTGGGTTCACGCAGCTTCCCTCCATCCCCAGGCGGCTTTCATCCTCGGGGCACCATTACCTGGGGCCCAGCTTTCATAACAAACGGGGAAGTGGCCTTTCTCCCTGGTTCATTAAGGCCCTGGAGAACCAATCCCCGAGGGCCAGCTCAGGCTATGTCTCAGAGAGCCCACCCCTGGGACATGATGGTTTCCCTGCTTGCGCCACCTGTGTTTGCTGTTGCTTGGCGGGAGCAAATTCCCACCAAGCAGGAGCAAACACCAAGTCCTCTCCCAGCACAAATTATAGTTAACTAAAGGCACGAGTGATAGTTTCTTGAGAGAACTAGACAGGTTATGGTTTCATGTGTGTAAAATCAGCCCTAACTATAATGTCCTTGTAACATTTGAAAAACAAAACTCTAGAATGGAGTTGCTGATGTCAGAGCTTTGAAAAAGCAAAACTCCATAATGGAGTTTTGCTTTTTCAAAGCTCTGACATCAGCATTTTGGAAACAAACATCCCTGTGCATGCGGATGTTTCCAGAATCAGTGTCCCTAGCATGAAACCCTTCATCTATATCTCTTTTTCCTGGGTTTAATTAATGAAAATCATGCATACACAAGACCTATCTCATCATAAAGAAGGATCTGGAGCTGGAGCCATATCATTAACATCAGCAGTGTCCATATGCACTTCCACAAGGGGTTTGTGAAGCAGGATGACCTCATGGCGGTGCAGCTTGCCCTGGACTGAAACACTGCACAGAATTTAGCTTCGACACTCCTGGTCACTACATTACAGCATATAGTGAACAATATGCTAAATCCATATGATGTGAGCCAGGTTCTCAAAAAAGAAAGTAAAGTAAGCCCTGGGTTCGAAGAAATTGCAAATGGTGAAATGGCATGTTATGTGGCTTACCACATCCTGAGTGGGTCATAGTAGGAACATTTGTATCTGAAAAGAGCTTGGAGTTAGGGGCTACATTTATACTGTTTTACAAAAGAGTGTAAATTGACTTTGAAAGAGCAGCAAAATATTGTGTTTTCTAGTTTCTGCTGAAAAGAAAATATTCCCTTTGGCTGTGTGTTATTAATTATTACCTTTTTTAATTGAAAACTGGATACGATAAACTTGAGTAATGAGAAGAATGCGTATAGTTGAGTGATGGTAGAAAGAATGTTATTACATAATTTAATGATAGAAGAGTAAAAATTAATAGCTATTTGGGTGAAGCAAGATATATTATCAAGTTACAAGCTGAAGAGTACAAAAATACATCCTAGACTTAGAATTTAGCCAGAGAGAAGTGCAATTGTGTATTTGATGAGTGAGACATATGGTGTCATATAAAATAGCTGGAAAGAGTGAATACGGTTATAATTTTGTGGTTGATAATGAATATTTAAAGTGTGAAGAAACAAAATTTAGGGAGAATTATTATCAATAACTACTGCGCTTCAGGAAACTGTTAAAAACCCATCTTTTTCCCTAAATCTGTACCCCCCTCCCCTCTTTTCTGCTTCTGTTCCCCCCGTCGACCTGGTGAATTCATGGTTCTTTTAGCGCTGGGATACCCCCGGGTGACTATCGCGCTTTATAAAAATAAATAATAATAATAATAATAATAATAATTATGTTTGCGGTAAAATGACTTATTTTACCTTTGCCAAGAAATTGGGGTGGTAGCTGCTATCTTGCTTTGGTGTCCCGTAGAGTATATCCTGTGAATGAAATGAGTGAAAGTGGATTCAAAAGAGTAAAATGTGGATTTGGACAAGTGGTTATGGATATTTTTAGTGTGTTGGTTCTGCCTATTGGTGTTGCCTTGAAAGATGCAAATATTAGGAAGTTGTCTGCAATAGTTGCAACGATTGTATGATGTTACAACACATGCCATAGTACGCAAATCTTTACCCCGACTTCCTGTCGGGGGGTGGGCTGGAAGTTTGAAAAGTTTAATTTACTATTCCAATCCCAGTGTGTGCAACAGTGGGGAAGGTGTTGGAGCTAAATCCAACACCTTCTAAACCCTGCTGCACACCTTTCGCTTTGCAACAGCATGCAGGGTAATGGCATGCATTGTAACGCTTGCGGTGAAACAGCTGTTTTCCAGGTGCAACTAATACTGCTGGTGCATGAAAAAAAAATATTAAGAAATTATATTTTTAACTTTCTGTTTATTTTCAGGTAAAACAATGTCAGCATCAGCAATTAACAGCATTGTCCGTTTCCGATTGAGTCGTACAACAACATTTTACATAGTATGTGCACTTTCAAATCTAGCTTCGGCACAGGTAGCATTCTGACCAATACACAATTCTAGGGCATCTGGGCACATCTCTGTTACAGCCTCTTACTTGTTCCCTCTAGTACATTTCATCATTTCAACAATCCTGCATTCCTATACAGACTCCTAATTGGCAATAACCTTCCCAACCTGAAACAATCAATTTTGGTAGTCGTATATACTGCCAAGTTCCTCATCCTTCATCTTTCCCTATGTCTCACCACTACATTCCCTCCATCTATCACTTCACATTTTCTTTCATTCCGTTAGTTCAGGTCCCTCGGATGGGCAATCAAGTAGCACTGCAGTGGGGCCCATATATCGCTGGGCCTGGAAGCCATGGGTAACAGCTCTGCATGTATCGCAAGACGCACTTGGCAAGTTATCAAGTCAGTAATCCATTCCTTAAATTTAGGTGCACGCCCTCTGCCCCTCCGGCAAGCCACCCTTCTCTTGGCTATTAACAACGCCATGGCAGCAAATTTACGATGTTCCGCCCTTAAAGGCTTGACCCCAACAGGGCCGTCAGTGGAGTTGCTTCCACGCGTGTGTCAATCATCAATTGCAAAGCGTGAGACACCTGCTCCCAATACTCCCTCACCCCAGGGCAATCCCATGCTAGGTGTAGGAAATCAGCGCCCGCTGTACGACACCTGTCGCGCCTGTTATTTTCTCTTAACTTGTATATCCACATCCTGGCCGGGGTATAATATAACCTATGTAAGAAATTATAGTGTATTATGCGCAGCCTGCTGCTCGCTGAGACCGTCTCCGTCTGTTGGCAACAGAACTCCCATCGCTCATCTGTTAGTTCAAGTCCTAGTTCCTCGCCCCATCTTGTGTGTGAACCCACAGTTGGCTATTCCCTCTGTGTATGTACTCTTTTATATATCAGGGACACCAGTCGTTTAGCGCTATCGACCCCCAATATTAGCTGCAGTGGGGCCAACGCTTGTGGCTCCGCTGGTAAATCCGGAATAAGTGATCAAATCCCCTGTCGCAATCTAATGTACAAAAAGACATCCAGTGGAGTCCGTTGTGCATTTGCAAATATATGTTCAACAGTGCGGAATTGACCATTATGGTGCAGATCCTCCCCAAGTGTGAATGTGCGTCCGCTGCCGAAAGTTGTGAAAGACTGTCTCCTGTAGTAGCGGCATGTTAGGATGATAAGTAAGTGGCAACAAGGGTGAATATAACATGGGAGCAGCCAGCAAGCGTCCTATGTTCTGCCATGCAGTTATGGTGCATGTGAGGGCGTTGGGCGTCCTATCTCTGTGCTCAACTTGCATATAGAGCGCACCATCTATTGGGATTGGGTGTGCTAGCCAGTGTTCAGCAGCCACTTGGGGCATGTATCTAGGTTGCTTCATCCAGAACCAGGCATAGCGAGCTTGCGCGCACGTAAAGTACAACTCAAAATTTGGAATGCCGAAACCCCCTTGCGAGTAAGGCTGTGTCAGTTCTTCCCACTTTAATCTAGAGTTCTTTCCACCCCATACAAGGCGTATCAATTCCGACTTCAGTGTTTTTAAAAAATGCGCTCCCGGGTAAAATTGAATATTTAAAAACCGGTATAGCAGTTGGGTGAGTACCACCATTTTTATCAAGGACGCACATCCCGCCATGGAGAGGGGCAACGCCACCCATCGTGTGACATAGTCCGCTATCCTAGTTATAGCCGTCCCATAATTCATCCTTTAAGTTCCTCCTTATCTCCAGATATTTCAGCTAGTCATCACACCATTCCAAGGGGTAGTCTAACGGGAAGCGCGTCGTGGCTGCCGTCAATGGGAAAACAAACACTCGACTTTCCCCAGTTTATCTGGATCCCTTAAAGCTGTCCCAACACTATAAATTCTCTGAGTATCGGGTTCAGATTTTTCTGTGGGTCTCGAATGTAAAGGGTAATGTCTGCATATATGGATATAAGTATTTGGCGCATTTTACATCTTAAAGCTTTATCTTCATGGTGTTGTCGCAGTTTCACGCAATAGCAAATCGAAACGGGGAGAGGTGGCCCCCCTGCCGGGTTCCCCTGGTAATAGCAAATGATTGGGAGGTGTGGTCATTCACGAGGACCTTGGCCACTGGTTGGCAATATAATAGTTTAATCCACGAGAGGAACAGTGGTGGGAAACCCATACGGAGCATCGCCCCAAAAATATAATCCCACTCTATGGAGTCAAACGCCTTAGTGGCGACAAAAAAAGCTGCAGCTAAGGAAAGGTCTGACAAAAGATTATTCAAGACAGCTAAGACAGCAAATTGTGGGATGTGGCTCTCCCGGGTACAAAGCCAGATTGATCAGGTAGGATCAGGTTTTCCATCAATAAGCTCAGTCACGTCACAATCCATTTGGCCAGAATTTTGGCATCACAGTTAAGGAGCGAGAGCGGCCTATAAGAATCACAATGCTCGGGCGCCTTACCTAGTTTCAGTAGTGATAATATGAGAGCTTCTCTCATGGTAGCAGGCAATTGCCCGACATCTAGTGAATCTTCATATACTTCTCGAAGGATTGGGGCCATCAAATCTATGTACGTTTTATAGAATTCAACAGGAATTCCATCTGTTCCCGTTGCTTTTCCCGATTGCATGCTCATTATTGCATCCCTCGCCTCATCTAGCTCAAATGGCGCACACAAGAAGGCCCTCTGCGCGTCACAAAGCCAGCCCAATGTCACCTCTCTAAGAAAGCCATGTAGATCCAGGACTCTTCGCCTAGTCGTAGTATAAAGTTGTTTGTAATGATTTAAAAAGGTATTAAGTATGTTAGCTGTGTCCCGGCACACTTCCCCCTCAGGATCCACCACTTCCACAATATAGTTAGAGCAGCGGGGTTGTTTAACCTTCCTGGGTCTATCCCCTTCTCCATACTGTCTGGCTACCCAGTGTTTACCCTTATACCTTGCTTCTCTCTGTGCCTCATCCATATACTCCGTAAGCTTATCTCTAAATGCTGCTTGTGTCGAGTCTTTTGGTTCCCTCGCCATTTCCGCCTCCAGTGTATGAAGGTCCGTTTCTATTTTCCGCAGGGTGTTCTGTATATCGCTAAGGACTCCGGCCCCTTTTGCTATGCGGTATCCCCCTAATGTTACCTTAAAAGCTTCCCAGATAATTTCTACACTTTGCACGGAGGCTTTATTGCGCTCAAAAAAATCTTGTATCTCTTCGCGCAGTTCTTCCTGGAACACTGTGTTGAGTGGGATTAGGGGCATGCAGTCGCCAAGGACTTCTGGCTTCCGAGCAAAACACAGCACTGAGACCACCCTCATCGCAGCAACAGACGACATTCGAACTCTACTGGACAATGGAGACACAGTCGCCCTCATCCTCCTCGACCTCTCTGCAGCATTCGACACAGTCTGCCACAGCACCCTTTTACAACGCCTCACCAACATCGGAATACATGGAAAAGCACTTGAATGGATCACTTCGTTCCTCACCGGAAGAACCCAGAGAGTCCGCCTTCCACCATTCAAGTCCGAGGCCACCGAAGTCATCTGTGGCGTACCACAAGGATCCTCTCTCAGCCCCACCCTCTTCAACGTATACATGAGCCCCCTCGCGACCATCGCCCGCCAACACAACCTCAACATCATCTCTTACGCGGATGACACTCAACTGATCCTTTCTCTCACCAAGGACCCCAGCACCGCCAAAACTAACCTACACGAAGGAATGAAAGAAGTTGCTGAATGGATGAAACACAGCCGTCTGAAACTGAATTCAGATAAAACAGAAGTCCTCATCCTAGGTACATCCCCCTCTGCATGGGACGACTCTTGGTGGCCGGAAGCCCTTGGAAAAGCACCCATCCCGACAGACCACGCACGGAACCTAGGCGTTATCCTGGATTCTTCACTTTCAATGAACAGACAAGTCAGCGCCGTATCCTCATCTTGCTTCAACATTCTTCGCATGCTCAAAAAAACATTTCGATGGATCCCCACCGAAACCAGGAAAACTGTCACCCATGCTCTAGTCACGAGCCGACTGGACTACGGAAACACCCTCTACGCAGGCACTACCGCTAAACTCCAAAAGAAACTCCAACGAATCCAAAACGCCTCAGCCAGAATCATATTAGACATCCCACGCAACGAACACATCTCTGGTCACCTGAAAGACCTCCACTGGCTACCCGTCAATAAGAGAATCACTTTCCGACTGCTAACCCACGCACACAAATCACTCTACGACATTGGACCAGAATGCCTCAACTCAAGACTGTCCTTCTACACCCCCTCCCGCCAACTACGTTCCTCCAGCCAAGCCCTCGCCACTGTACCTCGCATCAACAAGACCACCATGGGAGGCAGATCCTTCTCTTACCTGGCTGCTAAAACATGGAACTCACTCCCCACTCACCTTCGCCTTACCCAGAACCACCTAGCTTTTAGAAAACAACTTAAAACGTGGATATTTGACAAGTAATCCTCCCCCCCCTCCTTAGCGCCTTGAGACCCTCTGGGTATGTAGTGCGCTATATAAATTCTCTGACTTGACTTGACTTGTTATAATCGGAGGACAAAAGCATCAACAACACTGGTGCGTGATCCGAGTAAGTTCTTGCCAGATGCCTCACCCCAGCTATCGCCGGTGTTATCCTTCGTGATACTAAATAGTAGTCCAGCCTAGCCCATGCTTGCGCTGTAAAATGTGTACCCACCTGTGCATGTGGGTGGACATGCCTCCATGGCTCCTTCAGCTGATATACAGCAATGATGTCTCTCACCACTGCTTGTGCCTTCGTGTAATGGTGTAGCGCAGGATGTGACCTATCTTTCCCAGGGCAATATGTAACGTTGAAGTCGCCTCTCCAGACAACATGAGTTGAGTCTACCTCAAATATCTTGGCCCATAGTGTGTTAAAAACCCTGGATCATCTGTGTTAGGCCCGTAGCAGCAGGCCCGTAGCAGCAGGCCAGCGTAATCGACACAGACCCCAGTCGTCCCCATGCGAGACAGTATCTACCTTCAGAATCCCATGTAGCTCCAGCCAGTTGAAATGGCACCTGCCTCCTTATTAAAATTGCAGTGCCCCGTGCATATGTAGAATACAAGGAAAATATTTGGTGCTCCTCCCACTTACTGGCAAATGTGGTCGACCTCAATCGTGCACAGTGCGTCTCCTGCAACATAGCAATGTGAACTTTGTCTATCTAGGTACAACAGTAGGTGCCTCCTCTTTCTGGGATCACCCAGCCCCCTAACATTCCACGTGATAACATTTAGTGTACCTACGTCTGTCTCAGCCATGCCATACAAGTTCCAAGTGTGCACTGAATGTTGCCCATGCAATACGCCCTCAATCTGGTGCAATACCATGACCACTTGGTGCTGCGTACTTGTGATGCTGCTCTAATCTGCCCCACTATCTGCAACGTACGCCCTGGAGGGTATGCAGACAAAATATCGATATTTAAATATCGATATACAATAATATGGAAGTTTAAATATCGAAGGGACATAATATAGAAGGTAAGTAATATCGATAGATTTAATATCGCTATTCGTAATATCGAAGTGTTAAATATCGATGTTAGTAATATCGATGTTAATAATTTCGATGATACTAATATCGATTTTTTAATTATTTTTGTGTATATTATGTATTTATTATGTTAATTTATTTGTATGTAATTTTGTATTTTAGTACTGTAGCAGGTTGTGGGTTAATAGGGGAATAGGATGGGAAGTAATTTAATTATGTTAAGTTAATTATTAATTAGTAGGAATTATAAATTACTTTTAATTAATTGGTAATTATTTTTAATTGGTAATTAATTTTAATTTATTGATTAATTGATAATTATGTTCTGTAGCGGGTTGTGGGTTTATAGGGGAATAGGGTGGGAAGTAATTTAATTATGTTAACTTCATTATTAATTAGTAGGAATTATACATTAATTTTAATTAATTGGTAATTATTTTTAATTAATTGGTAATTTATTTTAGTTAATTGATTTTATTGATAATTATGTTCTGTAGTGGGTTGTGGGTTTATAGGTGACTAGGGTGGGAAGTAATTTAAATGTAATTAAGTAAAAATGTTTTTTAATTAATTGTTTAATTAATTATATAATTGTTAATTAATTGATTGGTAATTAAATATTATTAAATGGTATTTTTTATTAATTTTTTTAGTTAAATATATTTTGCTAATCATGTTTTTAATAATTATGTATTGATATTTGTAAATGGTTTATATTTATTTAATAGTTACGTTTTTTATTATTTAAAAAAAAACGTTTATTTAGAAGTATGTTATTTTTACCCCTACTCTATCCAACACTTTCCCAACTGTTGCACTCTCTGGAGTGGGAATAGTAATTGTTACCCCTACGCTATCCAACACTTTCCCTACTGTTGCACTCTTTGGAGTAGGAATAGTAATTGTTACCCCTACGCTATCCAACACTTTCACTACTGTTGAACTCTCTGGAGTGGGAATAGTAATTGCTACCCCTACGCTATCCAACACTTTCCCTACTGTTGCACTCTTGGAGTGGAAATAGTAATTGTTACCCCTACGCTATCCAACACTTTCCCTACTGTTGCACTCTCTGGAGTGGGAATAGTAATTTTTACCCGTACGCTATCCAAAATGTATTTAATTTTTCTTTATTTGTTTTACATTTTTATTAATTGTTATTTATATTATTATTTGATGTATATAAATTTATTTGTAATTTATTATATTTTTATTTATTTATAAGTTAAGATAATTTATTAGAGGTTTTATTAATGAAGTATATACTATGTAATATATCTTTATTATTATTTTTTATTACATTATTTATTAATTTTAAATATAATATATTTTTAACTGTTTATTACATTTATAAGTATTATTTTGTTAATATTCCATGTTTTTTAATTTAAAAAAAGATATTTTTAAAAAAAACTATTTTTGGCATCAATATTATTTTTTCGATATTTTTGTACTTACCTTGTTAGAGATAGGATCTCAATATTAATGTAATCGATATTTTTGTTGCGATATTTTGGTAGGTAGATATTTTTGTAGTCGATATTTTGTCATAGATTCCCCTGGAGGGCAAGACCTGAAAACCAAAGTGCTAACATTACGAACAACCCGTCCCCTCCCCAAACTTCCCTCCACCCACTGAAGCAACCAATCTTGCCAGATGTCATTACCCTCCCCGTTCCCCCCTCCCCAACAACATCAAAATATTTCTCCCCTTCCATTGGTCATAATGTGCTGTGTTGAACCATAGGGGTGTTCCCGTCACATTTCTAGTCAGCTACACAAACACTCCTCCCCCCCCACGCCTTCCGCTGTTGTGACGCCCAGGCTCTATGGGGGGGAAAGGGGGGGGGAGTGGTGGCTGAAAAGCTGTGTTAAAAGTTCAAATGCTACCTGCTGATAATGTCTCACTCATTTTCTGCCAGAGTCCACTTTTGTTCCTCAGTTGGACCTCTATCATCTTGTGCCACCGATTAATGCAATCTCAACAGTCTCATTGCGAGTCTTCAGCCTCCGTGGAATTGGATTGTTGCGAAGACCCCAGGCCTCCACCGCCCGATTCAATAGTTTCAGTGTCCGGAGTAAGTCCTCCACTTGCTGCGGGTTCGTAAAAAAAGCCCTGCTTCACTTGATGTGTGACCCTAAGGCGTGCCGGGTACAGCAATGCATAATCAATTTGTATCGCTCTTAATTTTTTCTTCACATCTATAAACTTGCTCCTCTCCTCCTGCACCATAGGTGGAAAATCCGGGTAGATCGAGAATGTGTTCCCTTCGTAGACCAGTGTCTGCTTATTCCTTGCCGCTCTGAGCGCCACGTCTCGATCCTGATAATTCAGAAACCGCACGATAATGGGACGTGGCGGGTTACCAGGTGTTGGGCGAGGTCCAAGGTTTCTGTGAGCCCATTCAACTATAAACTGTGTGGAGAATGAGTCCACCCCTATTGCAGCTAGCAACATTTTCTCCTCATAGTCCTCCATCCTTCCAGTGTTGGTAGACTCAGGAATCCCTTTCACACGGATGTTATTACACCCGCTTCGGGCTTCTAAGTCCTCATTCTTAGCTGCAATTATTTACGAGAAAGCTGTGCAGTATGACTGGCGGTGGTGTCATCATTATCCTTTATTCGTAGCTCTGCCTCCCTAATTCGTTCCTCATGTCTCAAGTTTATGTGCTATAGCGTCCATCCGAGACTACATCCGGTCCACTTTCTCCACTACAGTCGCAAATCCCTGGCGTACCTCCTGCAAAATACTCTGCATGTCCGCTGTTTGCGAAGTGACTCCTTCACTGTGTTCTTCCCTGACGTCAGTGTCCCTGCCATCTTGTATTGCTTTGTTTGCTTTCTTCACTGTCTCGAAATTTAATTTTGGTTGCCTTGTATCAGGCTTCCCCATGTCGCCACTATTGCGATGCCCCTGCTGTGTGAAGCGTGTCCTCTCTGGTTGTACCTCGCTCCACCTGCAGTCGGTACTGGGCCAAGCACAAAAAACAGAGCCATACAGCGCTATCGCCTGCTAATACTCACTGTCCAATTTGTTCCCCAAACGAGTTACTGTCCTGTTTCAGAGCAGGGGCCCCGCGTTCACAGGATTCGAACGCCTCCAGTGGCGTCTCCGCTATATTCCCGCCTGAAGATGCTGGGAGTCGTGGGGCCTGAATGGCTATCCTTGTCGCTTAATCCATGCGGTCGCACCAGCAGTTGCACATCAATGCCTACGAAGTGAGCGTTGCGTTTCTTCACAGGGCTCCCTCTTCTTCTTCCAGTTCTGATCCCCTCTCACTCGCCTTTCTCAAAATGGATGCCTGCCTTCCAAGAAAACTGACGCCTCGTGGTGAGTTGCTGCACCGCTATGCCGTGTTCAGCATTCCGCTCCGTTTGCAGGCTTTTTATAGCGCCACCCGTGAGAGTGATGCCTCCGTGCACTTATCTGGCTCACCATATGCGGGTGGACTGCCCAGAACTTGGTGGGCGCAAATGAGGTGTCTGTCGCGCCAGCTATTCAGAGCGCTAGTGCTGTGCTGTCCGTGCATTTCTTCCCTCTTTCCGGCGGCGCATTCGGCAGACCTGGCAGCCGAGTTGCGCTATTCCACCACCGGTCCTCACCTCGATCCGGCGGAGCCGCAATCTCTTCTCTTCCGCCTCGGGCGCTGAGCACGGCCTGCGCTCCGCTTCTCACTCACACCTTCCTTACATTATTGGGCTGTCCGACGCTCCTGTCAGTCCCTTGCCCCGATGTGTCTGCTCGTCTCTCCTCCCGGCTGGTGCGGCCTGGGCACCTCGTGTAAAGCCTTGGTCTTGCCTGTCAACGTTCGCCGCTCCGCAGCTCCTCCCTGATGCAGCAGGTCTACCGGCCAGTTCTTTCACGGCTCAGCACCGGGGCATGTAGCGTCTGTTCTTTCTAATTTTCACACCAAGAGGAGAGGCCTCTTTGTACTCCAGTCTGGCAAATTAGCAAGCTATTTGACAGGATAAATGCTGGATCTTTATTTCAGGCAGCAGGAGTCTCACAATAGTGCGGCCATTCTGCTAGTGCGCCCCTCATATTCAGAAATTATTGCTTTGTGTTATATGGTTTTCCAAAATATATTGGCTTTTGGTAGTCTTCTTACAAATGAGGATGGTGTGTGCTGTGTGTTAAAAATCAGACCATGTTGTGCATGTGTGTTTTTCTGGCAATAGGAGACTTAACAAGTCAACAATGTCAACAACACATTACAAATGTATATAGAAGGGAGGTTAGCCCAACTAGAGGAATTACCAGCTGTTATCCTCTACCTACCCTGGTAGTGAGCCACCTATCAACATAGTTGATACAGCGAGGAGGAGAAAAAGAGATACCCAGAAGGGGGCAGAGGGTGGGTCCACCATAGGACCTATAGCTAATGGTGAGGCACAAGACAAGAATAGGTGTAACACTAATGGGCCTATTGGCCCGGAAGTGGGGGCTATTTCTTGCCAGCACTCAGTAGAGAAGGATCATCTAGGTCCCATAGGGAAAGGGGGCCGGATAGAAGGGATCCTCATATTCCAAACCTCCCAACAATAGACCTTCCACCTGAATCTACCCCATATGGAGTGGTACTGGGAAATGTACCTCCGCTCACAAACAGGGTTAAAGAAGATTTTGCGCAACTAAAGAACAAACTCACTCATTGGTCCTCTCACAATGCCACCTTGGACCGTTGTGTATCTAAAAATATCTTAATGGCACGTAGGGTCAACTGGATAGAAAAATCACGTAAAACTTACAGTGGAGATTGTGTTATTGTAAATTTTGATAACCCTTTCACTGCCGGGCGTATTCCATCCAGGGATTTTAGTCTCACACCATTAACTGGCTCCGTCATCAAGGCTCTCCCATTGGGTTACTTTTATAACCCAGTTTGCCATAGGGAGATGTCGGGGCTATAGGGCACGCCAACTAGGAGGATGGTCAAATATACAAGTTCCTCGGCAACATCTGCCCACGCAGTTCAGTTTGCACTCGAAGAAGAGGGACAGTTACATAATCCTCAATCATTGGAGCTAGAAAATAGATTCTCAGCTCTATCTGGGTTGGAGAATTGGGATGGACTGCGGGTTCCTGTAGGTCCTGGCCCCTTACCAGCCAGACTCCCCCGGACTTTAAAGGAACCAGCCCTGAAGCTTGTAGATGTGAGGCACAACAATTTCCTATCCTGGAATATTGCTGGTTTCGCCAATAAATTCCAAGATTCTCAATGGGTACGTTATGTGAAACAAAACAGCGTAATTAGCCTACAACAAACATGGTCAGTGGATTGTAATCTTTTTTTAGAAGGCTACAAAGCACTCTTTGTTCCGACCACTCTTTCGGTGAGTGGCAGGCCAAGGAGTGGCTTGGTTACTTGCATTCCTGTGGCTGTGGATTTCAAATTGAAGGTGATTTCAACCCCATGTCTGGGAATTCTGGCACTGTCGGCAACTAGGGGGGAAACCAGATGGGGAATTCTTAACTTTTATAATTCAGTGCCCTGTCCGCTAGAGGAATGTAATATTACCAGCTTGGGAGGATTTATAAAAAAATCTATGGGTCCAGGTTCTCGTTAACTTCCTGGTTTCCGGTGATTTTAATATTCACCCCTGTGGTAACCCCTCAACTTCTTGCATTTCAGAGTTATGCTGCCGCTGTATGTCGGGTTTCCATTTTGAACACCAGCCTCGAGGGATTTGCTGAATAACATGCTGAATGATCTTGATATGGTGGTTACGATGTCCTTAACCAACCCATTTACCAAGTTCCCTATACCAACATTTAAAGGAAACTGAAGAGGAGCCTTTATTGATTTTATCTTAATCTCTGTGTCGTTGCAATCCTTTTTTAATGGTTTTAAAATTTTTAGTAGTGAATTCAGTGACCATAATCCTGTATCAGTTAATGTGTCGGGCCCATTAGCGGTAAAACTATGTAGGGCCCCCTCCAGTGGCACACTGAAACCGACAGATGGTAAATGTAGATTAAAGTGGTCCCAAGTGTCTCCTGATATTTTTTATAATAATGTGAAGTTATCTTGTGCCCATGAACTGGAACTTTGTACATCTGAGAGGTCTACCCCAAACGAAATCCTTGGCACCTATGAAGTATTAGCAACAAAAGTAGTGGAATTGTTATGTGCCCGGTGGTGGCATTGCCGCACATGGCCCCAGATGGTTTGACTGTGACTGCTCCAAATCAGCCAAGCGGCTGGTGGCCAAACCAAGAATTCAATCTGAGGTCCGAGCATGCAGAACTGATTATAAGTTAGCCTTGGCCAAACGTAGGGGAACCTTGAAGGAAGAAGCATGGAAAGAGCTGATTGACTCTAGCACATTGAGGAATAGCTCAAGGTTCTGGAGCGTCGTGAATGGGCCCCTGTTTTTTAAGGATGGTGGGGATGGCATGGTGGCCCACATCACAGAGGAGGAGTGGGTACTTAATTTTAAAAATGTTTGACTGCCCGCTCGAGCTCAACCGTAGTGAACCCAGGAACAGAAAGAACACTGTGATTAGCTTCAGCAGGAGTGAGATTATGGAAGGGATTCTAGGGCTAACTATCAACAAAGCTCCAGGCCCAGATGGGATCCTCCCTGACTTATTAAAGTTAGATCCCTCGTTCTGGGCCCTATTTAATGCTGCGGTAAAGAATGGGTGTCCCCAGTCCTGGGCTTCTTCTATAGTTCCAGTTTTTAAAAAGGGAAATAGAAATAGCACTCATTGCTACAGAACTATATCGCTTATCGACTCTGTGGTCAAAGTGGTGAGTCGGTCCTCTTAAAAAGACTAACTGCATGGGCAGATGAGAATAGGATTTTGTCGGAAGTCCAATACAGCTTTCGGCCGGGGCGTTCCACCGTTGCCCAATGTCTCAATTTATACATGGTATTGAGTAAATACACTGTTGCTCATTCTGGCACCATTCACCTTGCTTTCATGGATCTGTCATCCGCTTTTGACTGCGTCAACAGGCTCAAGCTGTGGCACTCCATAGGAGCAATGGGGTGGAAGACCGTATTGTCAACTTTCTCGAGGACCTGCACTCATCGACCAAAGCTAACGTTAGGTACTCTCAGGATTTGCAGGTCACTAAGGACATTGAGATCAAGAAAGCAGTCCGGCAGGGCTGCATTCTGGTGCCATTTTTATTTAATTTTTATAATAATGAATTAGAAAGCGTGTTGCTGGCAACCGGGCCGATTCCCCCTATGTAGGACGGCGGGGTCTTCCTGTTCTGCTTTACGCAGATGACGCCGTTCTAATATTAAGAACTGAATTAGGTCTACAAACCCTTTTAACTGCTTTCTTGGGATTTATGACAGATTGGGACTTAACCATTAATAACTCGAAGTCCTATGTCCTGAAAGTAGGGAAGCAAACTAAAAGGAATTTTCAGTTTAGACCAGGTAACAATAAAATTCCACAAACAAGTGTTTTCTCTTATCTAGGGGTCTTATTCGATGATCAATTAAAATGGGACCCCTTGATCCAGAGGAAAAAAGGGAATTTGGCCCAGGTTAATGCAGCAATTTTTAACTTCACTTCTAAAGTGGGGAAGAAGCCGACAGGAACCATGTTACAATTTTATCAAGCTAAAAGTTTAGCGATAGCAACCTATGGTAGTGAGATCTGGGGGCACTCTGCAACAAAATCACTCCAGGTTGTGGAAAACGGGTTTTAAAAAAAATTATTGTGCGTCCAGCTAGGAACCTCGAACATGGCAGCCCATGAGGAACTGGGGGTTTCTTATCTAAGTGACACTCTAGCTCTGCACCCCCTGATCTTCTGGTTAAAGTGTTGGCTAAACGATTTATTCTTACCAAAGCGATTTTAAAAGAGTGCCTGTCCCTTGACAATAGGGCTCGTATCCCCTGGCTTAAGTATATAGGGTTTGAACAGATTGGGCGGGGCGTTCTATTCTCTAACCTAGATATAATTGCAAAAAGGGTTGTGGAATCACTAAAGATAGTTTTCTTGAACCAAAGGCGAATGGATCGGGACGCAGAAAAGGCACAGAAACCGTGTGTCTGGGCATACCTCCCCCTCATTACAATGCCTTTGTCTGAACCATATCTCATGGGTTCCCTGTCGACACATGAGAAATTTCTCTTAAAGTTCCGGATGAATCTTTTTCACTTATTGTTAACTAGACCCAAGGGGACCTCAAGAGGTCAAGTGCTAGCTCCCTGTGGCTGCGACGGAAAGTCTCCACAGGATTTTCTGCACTTCATGTTTTTATGTAGCCTGTATGCTGTCCCTAGAAGGTATTATTTAGTTCCTATTTTAAAGAAATCTAATTTTAATCAAGTCAGACCAGCACTTATGTATCCACAAATGTTGGAGGATGACTGTCTCTTTTTTTATAGTAGGTTTCTTAAAAGCATCTTTGAGATCTAGGCACTTTATGGACATTTAGCATACTTACTTCGACTCGCTTACAGATTATTCACTTGTGCAGACACGGAGCAAGTTCCTTTTTTTACATTATGTCAATAACTATCTGTTTTTAAGTATGTATTTGTGTGACTTTTATGGTTTTGTAAATGAAAACTGAATAAAGTTTATTGACCGACTGACTGAAATATAACTACTAATGTCTCACATGAAGCAATGTCTCTTGAAGAGATTGGTGCATGGTTTGGTAAGATATTAGATGGATTTTCAAAGCTTGATGAATAGTTTGGTGGTATTGATAGAGATGTGGAAGAAAACACTAACGCTACTAATAAATCATTGTGTGTGTAATATCTTTTAGTATTTATTCTTAGATTTTTGGGAGTAATATGTTGTAGAAAAGAGTTAAATTATGGGTGTTACAAATAAGAAATGGCAACTAGTAACAAAATGAATTATTATGAGATGGAAGACATTAAAGCCTAGATCTTTTAGTTGGGAATTGGAGAATTCAAGAAATAAGAAATAGTGAATTATGAAAGTGTTGTAGTGTGGTTCTGTAATGATGATTATCATTAGAGGGGGAAGTTGTAGAAGAAATTTCACATCTAATAATTCAGGGCATTTAATTTACATAAGACTCATAAATGTAAAGTGTGTACTGTGTTCACTATAGCAAAGTGTCTAATCTAGTTTGAAATGCACTTTCAATTGTGAGTGATATGCTAAGCTAAACACTGACATTTTGTCTTTTTTCTCTGTCTGCGCATTTTGGAGCCTCAAATGTGACCTTCAGTATTTAATTAATTGTACAAAATTCAGTTAGCTTTACGGTTTTGCTTGCACTGTATCATCTAAAAAACTGACTACTGAATATAGTTTGGGTCATACATACTAGCAACATGAACCCTTTCAGTCTTGTGTTGTCTTTGAATATAATTAAAGTATCTGAAAGAGACACGTTAGTGATATATTCCTTACCGTAGAATATCACCAGGCGTCAGACTGGATCCGGAAAGTTTTAGTCAGCAGTACCCCTGCACATCGGTAGGCGTTGTCGTACGCCTCAACGTACATCGTTGGCATTGTAGTTGCCGAGATGACACCGCTGAAGCTAATTTAGACGCGCCCATGCGCGCTGATGTCAGTTCTTTCCTTTTCCGCGCCAGCAAGTGCAGATCCGGAGAGAGTGGTACCCACAGTCATTTTTTGACTGAGTTTTTTTGGGACACTGTTTTTTGAGTACTTACAATCAAGGTGCATGGGGATGCCCAGTTTTAAGTCTTGCGCGTCCTGTCCCCACACAATGTCACTGAAGGACCCGGACCGTGAGTGTCTCTTCTGCCTGGGGCGTGACCGCAACTCCAAGTGTTGCCCCCACTGTCGGGCCATGGCCCTGAAAACTTTGCGGAAGCGGTCCCGAAAGTGGCTAGAGGCCCGGGAGTCGGCTCCGCGCCGTTCCATGTCCCGGTCCCTGGGAGGTTGAGGCACCGGCTGCGGAGCCATCATCACCATTCAAAGTCTTTGCACTCTGAGTCAGGTAAGGTGAAGCATGAAGTCGAAGAAGTGCTGTCGCTCTTTGCCTTCCCCTAGCCGGTCACGCGGCTGAGGGTGCGGGTGGCACCGCCCACGTGGCTCCAGCTGGGCACCGTAGTTGCCCATGCCCTACCCACCCTTTCCGGGTCCATCAGCAACTCCGGCCCAGCTGCAGGAGTTCCTGGCAGCCATGGCACATGTCTTCGGACCGTCCGGCCCCGCCAGTGCGCCTTCGGGCCCCGCAGGAGGTCCTCATGCTTTGACGTCACCGTCTCTGCCCTGACGTCATAGACGACTTTGGTCTCGACATGAGACCCCATGGATCCAGGCATGGATTCCCCATCCATGTCGGTTGGCCCTGTATGATGTCCATCGACGGCACCAGCGTCTGCCGCAGTCCCGGCCGACGTTGTTCCTGGCTTCCTCCCTGACTTGGAGACGGTGCCGGAAGGGTGTTTACTGACGCCGATTCCGGCGCCGATAGGTAATTTCTTTCCCTTTCTTCACCCACCTCCTTATGTTACACCTGTTCGGCATGTGGAGGACAGGGAGGACTGGGAGGTGTCCGAGGACCCTCTCACAGCATAATGAGTTAGACCCGGACTTGGGTGAGGATCTGGGGGATGCAGGTGACCAGGATTATACTCCGGAACCTGGCTCGCTGTCTCCTACTGTGGCTACGTAGGAGGGTGGTTCCTATCCTATGGTGTTTGGTAGAGCAGCTGACTCTCCGCCTCGAGCTTCCTACCGTGGTCGTCTGGACTAACCTCCTGACAAAGGTGCTTCGGCCAGCGTCGTCTTCTATGGAGCCACTGCTGCCCTTTAATGATGCACTCTCAGACGTTCTTTTGGGCACCTGGTCCAGGCCAGACACAGGGGCTCCTGTGTATAAGAACGTGGCCAGATGCCATCGCCCGGCCCCGGGCGACCCCATTTTCCTCTCCCAACACCCTACCCCTGAGAGCTTAGTTGTACAAGCCTCTGTGTCCCCGACCGTGTTCCCTTCCGCACCACCGGACAGGGAATCCAAGAAACTGGAGCAGTTTGGAAAGATTTTTTCTTCCGCCAGTTCAGGACTGCGATCTGTGGACACTGCTTGTCTTTTGGGCTGTTATTCCTATTCTGTGTGGGATACGGTTGCGCAAGTGCTGCCTCAGTGTCCGGTGGAGGCTCGGACAGTACTCTCCCAAGCTATTGCTGAGGTTAGAGAAGCAGCCAAGTTTATGATCCGTTGTGGTCTTGACATTGCTGACTCCTGGGCAGGGCGATTTCCACAACAGTGGCGCTACGCCGCCACGCCTGACTGAGAACAGCTGGCTTTTCTGGGGCTGTCCAGAACACATTGATGGACATGCTCTTTGATGGCACTTGCCTGTTTGGCGATAAGGCGGATTGTGCTAAGTCCTTAGGCCTTTCGGTCACACGCACTCCTTCCGCTTCTGTTTTTCGCTCCTTTCGTCGCCAAGGAAGGGGTGCCCAAGCACGTTAGTTTCAGCGCCACAGGCCTGCGCAGCAACAGTCTCAGCTCAGCCGCGGGCGTGGGACCCGCAGAGGCGGGTCACGGGGCCAGCGTGTGGGTCAGTCCACCACCCTCCGTGCTGCCACTGCCTCCAAACCTTCCTAGTCCGGTGTTTCAGGCCCACCAGACGTCTTTGGGTGGCAGGAGTCACCATCACATCTGACAGGTGGGTTCTGCAAATTGTCCGAAGGGGTTACTACATCCCCTTCGAGACAACCCCCCAACCATGCCACCACAGTATCACCGCATGTCATGAGATCCCATGGCACTTCTCCAGCAGGAAGTTATGGCCCTCTTGGCCAAGGGGGCCATCGAGCGCGCTCCGACGCCAGAAGTAAGTTGTGGTTGTTATTCCCACTACTTCTTGGTTCTAAAGATGGACAAAGGCCTGCTTCCCATCTTAGACCTTTGGAAGGGCAATCACTTCCTCCGTAAGGAGAAGTTCAAGATGGTCACACTAGCTCAGGTCTTGTCTGCCTTCGACCCGCAAGACTGGATTGTAGCGTTAGACCTGCAGGATGCGTATTTTCATATCCCCGTCCTGCCGGCCCACCGGCGTTTCCTGCCATTCACGGTAGGCCAGGAGCATTTTCAGTTCACCGTGCTTCCCTTTGGCCTTACCAGCGCCCCTCGGGTGTTCACCAAAGTGATGGCGTTGTCGCAGCTCATCTGCGCAGAGCAGGGGTTTCAGTCTTCCCCTATCTCGAAGACTGGTTGTTGAAGGCGGGCTCGCCCTAAACAGTCATCACCCACCTCCAGACTACGGCCAACCTCCTGCATTTGCTGGGGTTCTCCGTCAACGTGCCGAAGTCGCACCCGATTCCCTCTCAGAAACTCCTCTTCACCGGAACGGTTCTGGATACTGCACAGTTTTGGGTTTAATCTCCCTAACAGTGAATCCGGGACATTCAGTCAATGATTCCGATCTTTCAGCCCTTGTCCTGGGTTTCGGTCAAGACTACCTTGAGGCTGCTGGACCTCATGGCCTCCTGCATCCTGCTTACCAACCATGCCAGATGGCATATGCGGGCTCTGCAGTGGGACCTAAAGTTCCAGTGGGCGCAGCATCAGGGGAACCTGGCCGACTACGTCCAGATCTCAGAGGGCACTGCACAACAATTGCAGTGGTGGCTCACAAATCCACATTGGGTCAGCTGCAGATACCTCTCCCTTCCCCAGCCAGAGCACACAGTGGTGACAGATGCATCCCTCCTGGGATGGGGTGGCCACATGGGAGAGACAGAGATTAGAGGCCTCTGGTCTCCGGCGGAGTCCTGGCTCCATATCAACCTTCTGGAGCTTCGGAAGATCCTTCTTGCACTGAAGGCATTCCTTCCCTCTGTCAAGGGGAGGGTGGTGCAGGTGTTCACAGACAACACCACGCCATGTGGTATTGCAACAAACAAGGCCGGGTGGGGTTGTGGACCCTATGTCAGTAGGCTCTGCGCCTCTGGACCTGGCTAGGAAGTCAAGGCATTTCCTTGACGGTTTAACACCTGGCAGGTTCTTTGAACGCCAGGTCGTACGAACTCAGCTGCTGGTGCCTGATGGATCACGTATGGAGTCTTCACTGACGCAACGTCTCAACAGTGGGGAGAGCCTTGGTTAGATCTATTCATCACCGAAGAGAACGGGCAATGTCATCACTTTTGCGCATTGGAATTTCCAAGGCGGCACTCGCTCAGCGATGCTTTTCGTCACGAGTGGAGCTGCAGTCTATTGTACGCCTTTCCGCCTATACCTCTTCTACCCAGAGTGCTGAAGAAGATAGGCGCGACTGGGCTCAAGTCATTCTTGAGGCCCTGGACTGAGTTAGAAGAATTTGGTATCCCGAGCTACTCAGTATGAGCAAGGATCCCCCGATCCAACTGCCTCTTCGGGAGGATCTTCTGTCGCTGAAGGAGGGGACGCTCCTCCACCCGAACCTGTCCAGCCTCCACCTACATGCATGGTGATTGAGCAGCGACTGTTGATTCCTTTGACTTGCCTCCTGAAGTCTACGATATAATTCTGGCAGCCCGGCGACCACTAAATTGGTATACGCCTGCAGGTGGAATAAATAGGTGGCTTGGTGCATAGCAAAGGCACTATTAAGGGCTGCCTTTCTACGATTTCAGCCTTTCTCAGGCTCCCTGATCAGCCCTCTCTTTTCAAGTCCCCTGTTGTGAATCGATTTTTCAAAGGCATTACACACCTGTTCCCTCCTATTACGTTTGTTATGCTGCAGTGGGACTTTAATCTAGATCTTACTTTTTTGATATGCGCTCCTGTTGAGCAACTTCACAACTGCCCTTTTTGATTATGGACTTTGAAGACTGCTTTCCTGGTTGCCATCACCTCTGCTAGGCGTGTGAGTGAGCTCCAGGCTCTTTCCTGTAAGCCTCCCTTTCTTTCGGTTCATCCAGATAAGGTTGTGCTTCGCACTCCGTCCTTCCGTCTTGCCAAAGGTTTTCACTGCCTTCCATATATGGCAGAGTATCACCTTGCCCACTTTCTTTCCGCCTCTGCACCCTTCCAGAGAGGAAGAGAGGCTCCATCGTCTGGACCCAAAACGTGCACTCTCATTCTATCTGAATCGCACACAACAGTTCCGGGTGTAAAACCAGCTCTTTGTTAGCTACGTAGGCTGGCTACGTAGGCGCCAAAAAAGGCCAGGCTGTACACGAGGACTATCTACCGCTGGGTCGTCTTATGTATCAAGGCCTGTTATTCTCTGGCTAAAAAGGAACCTCCGGTGGGGTTGCGCATCCATTCTACCAGGTCGACAGCAGCTACTAGTGCATTGGGACGTGGTGTCCCCCTGCAAGACATCCGTCAGGCAGCCAAGTGGGCCTCCATGCACACTTTTACTAAGCATTATTTCCTTGACAGTCAAGTCTGGAGAGACTGCTTCTTTGGCCGTTCTGTTCTCCATGACTTTCTGGTGTGATCTTGGTTCCCAGACCCACAACCGGGGTTGGTATTGCTGAGGTATCTATTCTAAGGTAAGGAATCTATCACTAACGTGTCTCTTTCAGATGCACAAGTTACTTACTTGTGTAACAATACATCTGTAAGAGACATTAGTTAGTGATAGATTCCTTACCGCCCCACCCATCCTCCCTTTCTGCGAACTGATTTCTAGGGTTAAGGTCATTCCTTTCAGGGCCCTAGTTTCAATGCATCAGTGGTCAGTATCCTGCATGGCTCTGTGTTCCTGGTGCGGAAAGTCGTGTACAGAACAAACGTCGGCGCCCATGGGCTTGTTTAAGTAGCTCCAGTAGTGTCATCTTGGCGAAGCGGAGCCATACGATGACGCCTACTGATGCGCAGTGGTACTGCTGACAAAAACTTTCCGGATCCAGTGTGATGCCTAGGAATATTCTAAGGTAAGGAATCTATCACTAACTAATGTCTCTTAGGAAGAGCGGAGGGCGGCTATTTCCTGCCCTCTCCGTGATTTGAGTGTACAGTGTGGCATTGCGTAATGTCATTGCTATCTTTGGCCTAATAAACACTCCAGCTGTAGTAGGGCCCTGGCTTCACCTCCTGGTGTAGGGCGGGCTGTGCTTTATAGCAAGCACTGAGGGAGAGAGGGATGGTCTCGGCTGCAGCTCTGACCTCGTACAGTGTCCCTGCTATTATTAGTGAGCGAGAGGTGCTGAGGTAGTGGTGGTAGTGGTAATGGTATTGGTGGTGGCAATATTGGTATTGGTGGTGGCAGAGGTGGAAGTATTGGTGGTGGTACTGGTATTGGTGATGGTATTGGTGGTGGTTATGGAATTAAGTGGTGGTTTTATTTTGTGGTGGTGGTATTGGTGGTGGTAGTATTATTGGTGGTGGTGGTATTGGTGGTGGTGGTTTTATTTTGTGGTGGTTTTATTTTGTGGTGGTGTTATTGGTGGTGGTGATGGTATTGGTGGTGATGGTATTGGTGGTGATGGTATTGGTGGTGATGGTATTGGTGGTGATGGTATTGGTGGTGATGGTATTAGTGGTGGTATTGGTGGTGGTGGTGATATTGGTGGGGGTGGTAGTGGTATTGGGGGTGCTAGTGGTATTGGGGTTGTAGTATTGGATTACTGGTATTGCGGGTGGTATTGGAGGTGGTGGTGGTATTGGTGGTTTTGGTATTGATGGTATTGGTATTAGTATTGGTGGTGGTTTTATTTTGTGGTGGTATAGGTGGTGGTGGTGTTGGTTGTGGTACTGGTGGTGGTATTGGGAGTGGTAGTGGAATTTTGGGGTGGTGGTATTGGATTGGTGGTGGTACTGGTATTGGATTGGTGGTGGTACTGGTAGTGGTATTGGGGTGGTAGTGGTATGGGAGTGGTGGTAGTGGTATGGGGTTGGTGGTAGTGGTATTGGTGGTGGTGGTATTGGTGGTGGTGGTGGTGGTATTGGGGTGGTGGTGCTATTGGAGGTGGTGGTAGTGGTATTGGATTGCTGGTGGTGGTATTGGTGATATTGATGGTGGTGGTATTGGTGGTGGTGGTAGTATTGGTATTGGTGGTTGTGCTATTGAGTGGTGGTTTTATTTGGTGGTGGTGGTGGTGGTATTGGTGGTGGTGGTACTGGTAGTGGTGGTAGTGGTATAGGGGGTGGTAGTGGTATTGTGGGTGTGGGTGGTGGTGGTGGTGGTGGTGGTGGTGTTAATAAAACAGGCTTTTGATATCCATCTGTCAGGTAGCTTTAGTACAGATGACATGTAACACAGATATGCTGTTGTCAGCTTCAGCCCATTAGCACAGGACTATGTGCTACCTGGAATTCAAATGACTTAATTTGCTAATAATTTCTAAATCCACTTTACTTGGGGGAGGGGAGGCGGGGGGTGGTGGGGGGATTGAAACCGACTTGAGATAATGCCGGATTAAAGTTATTGAAAGCAGGGGCCGGGACACAAGCCAAAGAAAAATATGGGAGGAGAGTGGGCACAGCCAGTCTTGCAGAGGGAGCAGTGCATGTGTGCTGCTAGGCTCGACCTAAAAATGAAGCTGGACTCTACTCCATACTGTCAGTATGACTCTAGAGAGAAGGTACTAGGTTGTCAAGATGTCAGTCACATTAAAACTGGGAGGGGGAGGAGGGATGGGGCGATGTGCTTAACTTGAGGTTGTTCACTTAGCTTTCAAGATGTTGTAAATGACTACTGTGTGTGATGCACCATAAATGCCATCTACATCAGTGCTGTATTGTCATTTAAAAAACCTTCAATAAAATCTCTTTACAAAAAAAAGATGTCAGTCACACTCCATTAATGTCACCCACGGCAGAGCCAATCCCTCATTTGATTTTAGTCCCCGTGAGTTTCCTGGACTGTTGTTGGCCTTCACCAAATCCAGGCCTTCAAAGAGGACATGCTGCATATTTTCAGTGTGCTTCCGGCTCCCTCTGACTTTTCTTCAGGCCCCACAGAATCACATGGGCCTTCAGTACACCCAGCTCAGACATCCATGCCCGATCCCACCAGCGGATGCTGACGCCTATGTTGGATGTCAAACCAACAATGGCTTAAGCTTGACACACAACAATTTGTCATACATCCTGACACCAACCCTGTGCCTTTACTGTGTTGCAGCGATCAGGGAGGCATCATTCTTGTTTTAGATCAGATGCCTGAGCAGAGTACACCTCCAGGATATTAATGATGCTCTCTAATCATTACACGCATGATGCCTTATATCTTGATTCACAAAAGGTCAGTGGGCTTGATTCATCCTCTAAGACTGAGCTTGACTTGCTACAAGGGCCACAAACCGAAGAAAATGCCTCATTTGCAGTAGTTATTCATATGCCAGCTGAATTACTAGAATTACAGCTTCCCTCTATTTAGACTAAGACAGATGTTCTGATGAAAAATCGACAGCCCGTTGCTGGCAAATTCTGAGCCCTTGCTCCTATTCAATTATTCTCTCACAGATACTTTGATGGCTATTGCGTCAAGTTATCTTGCACCAGGGTGCAAAAAATTTCCAGCACCCAGCAAAGTTAGCAGTATCCCATCTCGCCTGTCTGGTGACCTGAATTCTTTACCACACAGACCTTGACCGGTAATGTGAACCCTTGCTCATTTCCAACTAATCTCTCGAAGAGAGAGAATTCAAATGGATTGGCAAACATCTGTTTATTCTCTCTGCCAGCTTGGCGTTGTGCTCCGTAAACGCAATCTGTCTCTTGGTCCAATACACTCATGCCCTTTGGGACTTGGCAAGTCAGATTTTCCTAGCAGATTGAAGGATCTTGGGTCCTCTCTGGCTCAGATGATGTATGGCTGCAAGGATGCAGCCAGGTATACTATCCTTTCCAGTTTGGATAATACAAATTGCATTTGCAAGGCAGCCTGTACAAGTGTTGTTCTTTTGTAAACCTGACTGGCTACAGCTCACCAGCTTCTGTGGTGATGTACAAGCTTCACTAGAGAACATGCCTACAGCATGTTCTTTGGTGTCTGCCAATTAATTTCTCCACCAGTTCCACGAAAATTAAGAAGTTATTTCAGAGGGCTGCTATATGTGTATTTTTTTTTTTATTTTTTTTTTGTATTTTACAAAGCATGAGCATGACCCAATGGTAACAGAGCGCTGGTCATGTGATTGGTAAACCTTACCAAAGAGTTGATGCATCAAGAAGAGAAATCTAACAAAAACATTTAAAATTCAAGTAAGATAAGGTATGTTATCACAGAGTTAATATTAACCATCCACTATTCACCTGGGTCACTGGCATAGGTTCTCCGGGATGGTCTTTCATGAGTCTGCTTTGTCAGTTCCAAGCCAGGTGCACAAACTGTTCTTGTGGGTTTTACTGGGATTGATGTGCTTCTGCCCTGTATTGGTCTTACTGTGCTTGTAGAGCTCAATGCACTCAGGGCACATGCTCACCGTGACTTTGATAGGAATCTGTTCATTAGGATCTTTTTCACCTCTTTTATTGAAGATGATGGTCGATGGGTTACCCCAAATTCTGGGTGGTAGGGAGAGCATTTCTTCTCAGCCAGTGACTCCGCAAACACTCATCCCTTTCAGAGCCACAAATGCAGATCACACATGCAACGGTGGTCTGAAGCTTATCTTAGTACTGTAGTTCCGGTAAGCATTCTTGTTGAAGAACAAGAAATTAAAAATGTTCATATTGGCGAAGATCCTGTCTGCTCTGGACATGGGACACTGGATGGTGTTCTTCGACTTGCAGGATTCGTATTTGCATGGGTATTTTCATTTTGCCATATTCCCCTGCGCCCTCACAAGCGCCCCTATGGTGTTTACAAAAGTGATGGTGGTGGTCGCTGCCCATCTTCGGAGGTCTGTAAAACCTGTTTTTCATGCCTAAATGACTGGCTGCTGAAGAAAGTCTTGCAGCAGTTAGTTGTGGCCTCCTTCGTACATTGGTGAAACTTTCAACATTGTGTTTCACCATGAATAAGCAAAGCTCCCATCCATCATAGACTTCTGTTCTTTGAGGTGATCCTGGACATGGTGAAGTTCACGGCTTTTCCTCCACTGCAACAAATTGAGGACATTTGGGCTATGATCTCAATGTTTCAGGTTCGATGCTGGGTCTAGGTGAAGGGCATTCTCCTTGACAATCACACCAGGTGGCACATGTGAGGTCTTCAGTGGAACCAGCAGTTCCGGGAGGTCTAGCATTAAGGTCTCGGAGGTGACTGCCCATGCTCTACAGTGGTGGAAGACCAATCACATTTTGTCCTGCAGCAGGCCATTCTCCCTTTTCCACCCAGAGCTTACAGAGATGTGGGACACATTGCTACTTGGATCAGTGAGATTCACCTGGGTGGGGGTTGAACATCAGAGGACTATGGTCTCCTGTGAAGGACCAGCTCCAAATCAGTCTTATGTGGCTATGGGCATTTGTCTGTCCCTGAAAGCCTTTTTGACATCCATCAAGGGGACGCTGAGTGTGCCTCTCATGCACGGGACCACCACTGTGTGGTGGTGCAACAAGTAGCATTGAGTGGGGCCCATGGACCCAGTGCCAGAAGGATTTGTTCCTTTGAAGGTGGTTAAAACATTATGGCATCCATTACAGCAAAAATCAGAGTTGGTTAGGGCCAAGGACCCTGTGTTGGGAAACAATTGTCTCATGGAAGTGGCCGCAGTTATCAGACATTTTCCTGGTAGCATCCCATCTGCCAGCTCCTCAACGTGAAAATGGATGCTCTCAGTCATCTCTGACTGCAGGATCACAAGTGGGAATTACACTCCAAAGTGATAAAGGTTATCTTCTCCAGAAGTAGGTGTTTATCCATGGATCGCTTTGCTACACCACAGAACAGACCGTTTCCACATTTTTGTTCATACAAACATTGTTTGTCTCTGTATGGCTCCTTTGTGCAAGCTTTCTGGTTCACTTGGCTCCAGTGCCTACTGTACTCATTTCCACTGATTGCTTTTATGTTGAAAGTCATGTCAAGGCATGGGAGGATATGATGATTTGTTATCCATAAGCATTTGATTGTATTTTCCTCTCCCATGCAGGGTGAATTTTCCATTGTATCGGGATGGTCAGGTCCTCCACACCAATCCCTAAAATCTGATACTCCAGGAAAGGAGATTGTGCGTTGCTGATAAATGACGTTACAACGCATTCTGTTACAATGCATACTTTTACAACATGGATTTTACAACGCAACTACCATTACAACGCAAGTTTTTCAACACCAGCCATAACCATGCATGATCATTGGGATACATAGAAAGTGCCATTACAATGCACATCATTACCACTCTTAACAGTACAATGCATATGATTTATTCCTTATGGAACAAAGACAGATGTTATGGACAAAAAACTAGAAAAAATGTATTTGAAAAATAGTATATCACAAACTTAAAAAAAAATCCAGAATGTTCATCATATTTCACAAATAAACAGTGTACACTCAGTGGCAAAACCAGCATATACATACATATCTTGAGACACTGCTGTGCTTTCACTATTTCTACTATAATAGCCTAGCCATCACCTTATCAAAGTAGCTGCCATTTTAAAATGGAATAGAAAAACCTTACACAGTACATACAAATTTACATTGTCAGGTCTGGATTAGGCAGCAAATACAATTTCCAAAAACATTTTCTTTTAAAAACCCCTAACAAACCTATCAATCCAGCTGACCATCATTTTGTGTTCAGTGGTATTCTGACTTACCTGGTGACCACACGCATCTTGTTTAGATGGAGAAAAGAGACCACTTTGACTTCAAACGCCACCATCTATTGACTAAAGTAAATAATGTTTTAAACGAAACACAATTACATAGAAAATAATTCACAAACCTAAAATAAATTTTTGATTTGGTAATGCATTCACAGATCTTGACCATACAGATTCAGCAATAAAATATTCATCTTCTGTGGAAAGTAAGTGAATGATAAAGACAAGCCATATTTAATTTTAAGCAAAATAAATTCCCAAACAGAAAATCATTTTAATTTTCCTGATACATTCAGACTTTGCACACACAAATGCAGCTATCAAACTTAATTATAATCTCTGAAGACATTTTTCTGTAAGTTTACACTAAACTATTTCTAGTAGAAAGAAATATTTATTACATTTTTAAATAAATCAAGTATCGTGTGGTAGGTGCTGGTCAATGGTGAGGGGCAGAATTATTATTCTATCTCCGCTGGATGATTGCCTCAGGGGGTGCTGGTCAGCGGTGGGAGGCAAAATTATTATTCTGACTCCACGGGGTGCTTAATTCAGGGAAGGTGCTGGGCAGTGATGGGGGCAAAATTACTATTCTAACCCCACTGGGTGCTAACCTCAGGGAAGGTGCTGGTCAGTTGCGGAGGGCAAATTTACTATTCTTACCCTGCCGGGTGGTTACCTCTGGGAAGGTGCTGATCAGTAGTGGGGGCCAGAATTACTAATCTAACTCCGCCGGATGCTTACCTCATGGAGGGTGCTAGTCACTAGTGTGGGCCAACATTACTATTTTAACTATGCTGCATGGTTGCCTCAGGGTCGGTACTGGTCACTGCTGAGGTAAAAATAACTATTGTAACTCCACCTGGTGCTAAGCTTGGGGAAGGTTCTGGTCCGTGACTGGGGCAAATGTACCATTCTAACTCCACTGGGTGGTTACCTTAGAGAATTTTCTAGTCAGTAGTGGGGGCGAAAATTACTATTCTAACTCTGCCGGGTGGTTGCCTCAGGAAAGGTGCTGGTCAGATGTTGCTTTCGGAAATGGAATCAATAAAAAGTAAATTATGTCGTCATTATCCTTTCTTGTCACAGGTTGAATAAAATAAGTGTAAAAACCTATACAATCAAAACCATCAACTGCACTGCAAACCAGCATCCCAAGCAGTTGTTCAACAAGCAGAAGACCTTTCACAGGTAAAGTTGTTCAAAATCCTAATGTTACAAACACAACTAACAAACATTTCTTATTACATAGCCAAAAAGCAAAACAACAACAATCTGTTAAAGTTATCCAATTTAAAAATGGCAAAAGCAAGCATAACTAACAATCATCCTTAAAACCGCTGTGAAAAAAACACTTCCTTTTAGAGCTACCCAACATCACCCAGAAGGGAAAAAACTAAGTCAGCTAAAACACCTGAAGAAAAAAATCTATACCAGCAAAAGAACAAACAAGCAAACAAAGGAACCTTACTTAGGGGTAGCAAACTACATCAACAATCTGAAAAGCCTATTTTTCTTTGCACTGGAAACCACTACAAAGCATAGTACAATATCATAGCAATCAAGAAATAAAATAAACAGCATATTCTGAGAGAATTCAATAGGTAACCAAATATTAATCAGGTTTTTTACAGGATGTAATCAAACAATTTCAAATTACGAAAGCACATAATAGTAATAGATCTAAAAAACAAAATTCAGAAATTTCAATAGTCAAACATGTAAAAATAACAGTTTCTTTACACGTTAAAAGTTCATTAAAAATCAATAACATGGGGAGGAGCCAAGCTCGCGACCGTGATGGCCGCACTGTAGTTCGGCTCCGCCAACCTTCCTGCCTAAACGCATATCCTGATCTTCATCCTGCTCCGAGGTGACACACTCGGCAAGAAATGGAAAGGTGAAACAATGCTCGCACTCACTGTTTGTCCCGGGGGCTCCTGTGTACTGCGGATCTGGAGTTATGCCCTTGCTTGGTCCGGGGCCTCTGCGGCGTGCAGACCGGGGACTTGCCTGTGACGGTCGGCCGGAGTGAGGGTGTCGGCGGCGGCCCCTGGTGGAGGAGAGGGGTTGGCTGAAGAGGCTGTTGTGCGGTTGTGCCGGTGGCGACTGACCGGGCCCGGTCTGGCGGCTTGGGGGCCCTTTGGTAGGGCGTGGCCCACCGCGGATGGGGTAGACCGTGCAGGAGGCATGCCCCCCCTTTGTTGCCCTGTCCGGCCATCTTGAAGCCCTTCGCCCGGATTCGGCGGGCGTTGTCCGTGGGACGGTGCCGCTGGCAGTCCCCGTTTTTGGTGGCCCTTCTTTCTGCACCAAAGTTGCCATTTCTGTGGCTCGAGGGGACCCCAGCGGTGGGCCTTGCTTGAGAGCCCATTCCAGGAGTTGAGGCGCGGAGAGGCACGGCTGAATTTACAAGATGGCGACCGGTGCCCTGAGTCACAGATCTACTCGGAGCGGCGAACCTGGGTCGCTGAAGTGCACGAGGGCCGCGTCCTGTGATCGTGAGCCCACGATTGGTGATGTCCTTGGCGCCCTGCATTCTTTACGTGAGGCCATGGTCTTCGGCTCCGGTGTGAAAGATAATAGGTCTGCTGCCATGTTTGTTGGGCAGTCCCTCATGGGCGCGGCTCAACTTTGAATGTGTGCTCCTTCGCCCCCCTCGGCTGCTGCGAGGAATGCTGTCGCTGTGCATCTGCAGGACCGTATGCCTGCGGCCCCGAATCTCCAGGTAGCTTCGATTGTGGCGGGTGCGGGCGTGGGCCCCACGTCTGCGCCCGTTCATGCCCGAATGACTGGGGAGCGAGGTGGATGCTCGATTCGAACTGCTTTGGTGTGGCCCCGCTGTTACCTTGCGGGGGAGACCTCGCTTTATTGGGCGGCGAGACTACACCCATACTGCTTGCTGCTCCTGATGTTGCTATTGGAAAGTCTAGACTGCCGCAGCCATTGCTTGCTCTGCTGTTTGATACTGGGGTCCTCTGGTTTACACCCCTGGCCTGATTTGTTCCGATCCTGTGCCCATCTCACCTCGAACTATTTGCTACCCACTAAACTATTGCGCATGATGGCTATGGTCAGGCGAGGACAGCGGTGAGCCGGACTGGACCCGACGGACTACTGGTTAACAGATGGAGATGAGGACTGCCCGCAGCCATGCCAATATGGCCGATTCCTTCGAATGTTTCTGATACTTGAGGTTGTGTCGATCTCGCTTGGATGTGGTTTCATGTGTGTGAAGGCGGGGGTGAGGGCCGAATGACTCGATTGCAGATCTCCTCTCCCACTGGTTCTTTTTCCCCTCTCCTCTGTTTTGTTTCTTTCTCACTTTCTAATTTCCTATATTTCGGGTTTCTATTTAGGGCGACAGGCACGCTGCTGGGGGGGTAGGCCGTAGCCTTCTGCAGGGGTGCAGGGTGGGGCGGGTGGGATGGGGTTTCTTTACTGTTTGTTTTTCTTTTAGTTCTATGGCTCTTTTGTATCCCTTTATCGGAACGCTGTGGCTGTACGTGTTTCCCATGGTATGATAGCTGGTGGGATGGGGGATGACTTGCTTGCTTCTACGGTATTGATTGCACATATATCATGACTTGCATGCCCTAACCCCGATAGCGGATCTCTCAGTCTTGCGCGCCTTTATCGCTGTGGGGCGCATGCAGTAGCGCGGCGCTCTTTCTCTCCCTCTTCTAATATTTTTTCCTCCCTCCTTCTCCCCTTTTTTTCGATTTACTTGGGTTAGTATAGAGGATGAACACAACTAAGCTGCTGCTCTGGTTCCTCTGTTATGTACTAGCACATATATAGGTGGTCGACTGGTGCGTGATGGGCCACGGTGGGACTGTTCTGAACTGGGGTGTCTATAAGTTGATTCCTGTTAACCGCGGCTGTTACCTGTTTTTATCGATGCCCTTCTGTTTTGATGTTGGACATGTGGCCCGCCAAGGGAACTTAGATGGCTAAAAGTTGCAACTGATCCTGCTATACTTCCTATTATATTATAAAATTAACCTTCCTTAATCCTGTTTCCAGCGGTCATATTCAGCCCCCCTTTTAATATTAGATCGCTTGCTTGTACAACGCTGGGTGACTGCCGGGAAATCTTATTATTGTCTCATGTGCTTTCATAATGTGTCGTGGCCGGCCTGACTGGTTGTAGGCCCGTATATGTATACTTCCATCTGCACAATAAAGGTTTTAAAAAAAAAATCAATAACAAAACTCTTTTTCAATCTTTTCTTTACAGACCTATACATAATGGCATCAGGAAAACAAGCCAGCTATATTAAATCCCAAAGAGGAAATAGACTCCGAAAGCATGGCTATCTTTTTTTTTTTAAATATATTTTACTGAGTTTTATATAGCACGAACTTGACCCAAAGGTATCTGGTATCAGAGCGCTTTACACAAACAGCAGTTGTGTTACATGAGGACACATTCATTTTTTGTTAGGTACAGGGAGATTACGTGATTTGCCCAGAATCACAGGATGTTAAGCGTCCTTGCCGAGACTCTAGCCCGGTTCCCCATATTTGAGGTTTAGTGCTTAACTACTCTGCCATGGAGATCGAGGTTAGAGAAAACATAAATCAAATGAAAGAATTTGCATCACCTCAATGAAATCTGTGCCACAGTTTTGAGGAAGGTATCCCAACCCATTCCTATGCATGTAGCAAGTTGCATGCCCACAATTTGTAATTTACGCATAATTGTCCAGAGGAAAAAACAGTCCAGTAACCCCCAACGTATGATACACCAAACATACTCTGATATTAACATTCCTCCACACCTTACTAAACGTTACTAATCAAACCTTTCTTTTGAAAGACAACAAAAACCCTCAGAAAAAGAAACTAATCTTTAGCACACCCCATAACCTTGTAAAAATATATTGCTTTCTTTACACTTTGATTTAAATGAAATTATAATCTCTCCTAAAACTTTTTCTTTTAACCAATAGTGTTTAAAAAGCAATCATCCCTATGTGGGCGTAGGCCCACCGCTACCTGCATAGACATTAAAATGGTTGTTAAAACATGCAAAACATACATCAAAATACTCACATATATCTAAGTACCTCCATCATCTTTCCTTACAGTGAACTATGCCACCACCAATCACTCTTTAATAAATAAATTCTTTCCCACCCGCAGCTGTAGAAACAGCTGCACAACCACGAACATAAAAAGGGAAAAAAGATAATTTTTTCCATTGATTTCAATAGAAAAGCATGGGAAAGAACAGAAAATGTTTTTAAAAAATTACATTTATAATTTGAAAAAGTTTATATTTTAAAAATATATATATATTGAAACTTATTTTCACCTTTTTTTATTCGGTTATATATTTTTTTTAAATCTTTTTGCTATTAAATTTTGTGTCCTATTTAATTATTTCAATTAAATTAAAAATGGATAAATGTCTAATTATATAATACTTACTGAATATGTATAAATGTGTGTGTACATAATTCCACGTTTACCAAATTTTGTTTTAAAAATTTATTTTATATGTACTAAAATTAATGGTTTGAAAATACGACACTACCCTACCAAATAACCCTATTTCTCCAGCAACTCTATGCCACGTTATAAGTGTTAAAACTTCAAAACAATTGATTTTAATCATTTAAAAAATGAATAAATAATGATTACTTAAAAATCAGTTATTAAAGTTAATACCTGGTTATTAATGCACTCCCCCACCTAAAACCCTAATTCTTTGCATAAGTATTAATTGTAATTATTTTAAAATTTCTAAAAGTAATATGAAATTAAAAACTGATTAATACCCAGGTGTTAAAATGAATACCTGGGGATACTACACTCCTCCACTCAAACCCCCTTATTCCCTTGCATCTGTGCCAGAAGATTGGTATTACACCCTCATAAGTATTAATTATAATAATTTTAAAATTAATATTAGACTCAAAACTGATTAATACCCATATTCATTTATTAATAAACCATAAATAAAAAGAAAATCATGAACACAACTTACCTAAACCACTTACCTAAAACAGCGCTGTAATAGCATGGTTGTAATGTCATATACGCTGAAAATGTATGCTTTGTAATGGCATATACGTTTTAATGGATTTGTTGTAAAGGCTTTACGATCTAATGCCTGCATTGTATTGGTCCTTTCCCGTTGCCAACTATAGTCCTTTTGCCTCATTTACAGACATCATTTTGGATGCCAGAAAACATACTTCAAAGTCTATTCATGTGAGTCATCAGAACCGGTCTGTTCAATGGTGTTAGTTTAAATGTTTGGATTACTTTAATTCATGCCTTTTTCCCATCTTGTGTTACGCACAGTTTCTTGCACAACATTGGTTGGCAGCAGCTACAATCCGCTACATTCAAGGGTAACTCAGTAGCCCTACTTGTACCCTACTGATCAGTCAAGTTGACTTTAGTGGCCCGTTTTCAGACAGGTGTGCATTACATGTTGCCTCCAACTCCATTCTTTGTTCCTTATTGGGATCTGAACCTTGTATTTGCTTTCTTAATACCATTGGTGTACAAGCTGATTCTTGTTTGTCCCAATTAAATTCTTTCCTTAAAGTCTGTTATTTGCAGCAGACAATTCAGCTTGTAGGGTTGGGGAACTCCAGGCATTGTCAGTTCATAACCTTTTGAGAGTTTTCTGCCTGAACAAGTTGGTCTTCTGTAACTCTCCAGCCTTTTTTCTGACATCAAAAACTTCAACAAGTGGATCACCACCTGCGTCAACAATCTGGCCACCAGTAAAAGAAGCCACAAAGCAAAAACTAGAACAGAAGCCAGATGGAAAACAGAAAACATCAGAATGATCAAATGACACTGCAAGCAACTGAAAGGTAAACAGAGAACCCACTAAAGGGAAGCAGGAAGTGATGCTCTCAAAGCTGCCCAGAGAAGGTACCACCAGCTAATCCAAGAAACTAATCGGAAGGCCCTAGGTGAACGAATAAACGCCAGCTCCAACATCAGCAAAGTAATCTTGGCAATTGTCAAGGATTTCACCAAACCCACAGCTTCCACCGGCACCATTAGTCTGTTACAAGATCTGTGTAATGACCATCCAAACTAATTTTGTATGAAAATCACAACCGTATACAGCAGCCTCACCACACTACCTGACTCTCTCGTGAAGTGTTTCAGTGACGAACAAAGACAACACAATCACCACATGGGACCCCATAGTTCAGTGGAAACCAAAAGAAGACCATTCACTCCTGGACCCCGGAGACCCCTGCCCCACCATACTTTTGACAAAGGAGTGATCCCTATTAGTGAGACCCTCGCCCCCCCCCATCCTCAACCCCTACATCAAAACATGCAGACACACATGCCCTTCTAAAATATATTTTTTTTAAAAACCCTTGGCCGACCGGACCAAACTTGCTAATTACCTACTAAAATCCCCCCTCCCCTACCAAACCAAAGTCTTGGAAAAAGCACTTCTCCAAACACTAGCTTCTCGATGCCACACAGTCAGGATTTAAACCCAACCACAGCACGGAAACAGCCTCGTAGCATCAACAAATGACATACGGATGATCCTAAATAGGGAGGAATGTAGAGCCCTCTTGCTTGTAGACCTATCAGCAGTCTTGGACAATGTCATCCATCTGATCCTAATCTGATGACTCAGTGAAGCAGGCACAACCTCAAACCTGCTTCTTTCTCAGCAAAAGAACCCAAACCGTAAACATGCCCCTTCACCCCCCACTCCTATGAAGCATGAGATCTAATCTGTGAGTCCCTCAGAGCTCCTCTCTCAGCCTGACGTTCTTCAACATTTATGATTTCTCTGTCTGATGTCATATGAGCCCAGTACATAAACATCTTCACTGACACTGATGACACACAACTGACATTGTTCCTCTTGGACAAAACACTCAACACCAGGAAAAAGTTCACTACATGCATGACCCACATGGCTACTTAGAAGAAATCTAGTTGCCTCAAACTATGCTCTGACCAGACCAAAATGGTGGTCTTCGGGGGGAAAAGCCTCATCTTTGGAACTGCACCTTGTAAACCACAGACCTTGTACCCACGCCTTGCTTGCGAAAAGCCTCAGAATCCTCATAGGCAAAAAACTGTACATGACCGTTCAAGTCAACAGAGTGGTCTTGTTCTGATTCAAAACCCTAAGAATGCTGAAGAAAATCTTTAAGTTGCTACCAGACAACATCAGGAAAACAATCACCCAAGCCCTCATCCACAGCAGACTAGACTATGGTACACCAGGTTTGCAGGGATAACCAACCATCTCACAAAAAGAATGCTTACCATTCAAACCACAGCAGCCAGACTAGTTTTGAACCTCCCATGCCGAGACCATCTCAAACCACACCTTCTAGAACTCCACTTGCTCCTGATATGCAAACATAGCCACTTCAAACTCCTCAAAATACCTACAAAGCACTACACAACACAGGCCGGGCCTACCTGAACAGCTGCATTCACTTCCAAGAACCTTTCAAACACCTTCACTCTCTTAGTCTCTCATTAGCGCACACCCCACACACACAGAAAAGCAGAGCAAGGGGCTGCGCCTTCTCCTAATTTGCTCATAAAGCCTGGAACGACCTCCCGCATCACATCAGAACCTCCTCCTCTTGGATTTTGCAAGAACCTGAAGACCTGGCTTTTTGAGTAACTCCTCTAGTGCTGGCCTTACACACCTGCCAAGGAGCGCCTGCCTGAATAACCTCACAGGTTATTAGCACGATATAAAAACAGAGTTAATATAACAAAGGGCTTTTGGCCTTTATCTTTTTTTTGGTCCAGGCTATCACAATTCCGTCATTCTTAAATTCTTCTCACCAGACCAAGGAGGTAAAGCATTTGCATTGACTGGACTTCAGGGATGCAGTCTTCTACTACATCAACCACACTTGAAAGGGCAAAATGGATAATCTGCTATTTATGTGCTTTATTGGAGCCAAGAAAAGCAAGCGGTGACAAAACACATCATCTGATGCTAGATCTCATAACCCATTCTACTAGGACCAAAAAGTCTTCTACAGCTCTCACACAGGATGTTCAGGTGGTTCTCATCTATTTGGGCCACATGGTGGTCATCACTGCATATGGCTGAGAAACATTGCTGTCTCACAGCCCAAGCATGTGGTGTGGGATACTTTACCAGAGTTGTGCTACATCACTTCCTTAGTTGAGTGGCACTAACTAACCTATACCTTAATTTTGCAGAGTATTACTTTGAGTTAATTCTTGAGATGGAAATCTCCAGTAAGATGTATCCATCAGAAGTAAAATGTGTTTCAGTAACAGCATTTCTGGTGGATACATAATCCTTCTGCAGATTTCTCAGGACCCTCCCTCCTCCAATGAAAGTGTCCAAGCCACAGTTCTCCACAGTTCAAAGAGTGCTAGGTAACCTTCACCACATTCCAGAACCTGGAGGCTGTAGCTGACAAGAAGGTTGAGAACATCACATCACCTACCTCTTCACAAACAAACAGCAGATTAAACCTTATGAAGGAGGCCAAACAAAAGGGGCAAAGAAGATGTGATAAAACCAACCATATGATACACAAAGTAAAATACATTAAAGTAAATTAAGAAACAAAATCTTGAAAACAAAGGGGAACATGCTACAAGCAGTGGTCTTGAATCCCTCACAGGAGCCTCGGGTTCTTGCTTCACCAAATGCGAGGAGGAACCACTGGTGTGACACAAAGGTCAAGGCTGGCACTTTGCCACTCTCCCCAGATTCCAAATCTTGTGATCACTTGTCTTTATGGCATTCTTAAACACTTTGATGACCTGAAGAGGCTAACTGAATTTGGAAGCTCCACAGGTTTTCCTTGGCGACTTGATCTTGACCTGGTCGCTAACATTAATTACTGTGCTCTTCACAGCCTTTCTTTCATCGTACCGGACTTTCCTTTCATCATTCTTACATTTCTCTCTTTCTTTCCAACCTTCCGTGCTATCCACCTTGTCGGCAACAATGCTCTCTTTGCAGATACCCAATAGGGAGCCACCTCAACATTCGCCATCCTACCTTTAAACAGCCGGAAAGGGGCTACCCCTGTAGAGAATGAGGAGAGAAGCAATGCTCTCTAACCTTCCTTCTTACAGCAACCTCCCAGCAATCAACACAGGACATGGCCTGTTGCATAGCCTCCTTCAGAACCTTGATAAATCTCTCCACAACGCCATTACTTTGTGGGTGATACAGGGCAGACCTTATGTGCCTAATCCCCCTTGAAGCCATAAAATCCTCCATAAAACGGGACATGAATGGAACCCCATTGTCAGACAAGATAGTCTGTGGGAAGCCTTCACGTTCAAATAGTTAATCTAAGAACTCAACAACAACAGCAAACTCTACAGAATTCACAATCTTTATCTCCAGTCACCGTGAAAACAAGTTCAAGCACACAATGTCATAGTGACCTTGTGAACTCAATCTCACTGGCCCCAAAATGTGTATAGAAATGTCAGGCCAGGGAGCAGCAGTCTGGTCCCTAAAGACCATGGGTTGGGTCCTACATTTGAGAAACTTGTCACAATTTGCACACTCTGCACACTCCCGAACAAGTCTTTCTACAAAAACAGCCATGGCGGCCACCAGTACACCTCTCTGATTCTCTCCTTGGTCTTGGCAATGCACATGTGCGAGGCATGAGCATTCCTAACCAACTTCTTCCTCAAAGCAAGTGGCGTAACAAGTCTACTACCACGCATAAGTAGTTCTACCACAGCCAAATCCTACTTGACATGCCAAAACCACCTGAGCACATCATCACAGTCCTTCTTTTCACACCAAACGCCTTTCACCATGGCGATGACCTTTTGCAGAGTCACATCAGCGACAGGATGTTGCTTCCATTCGTTTTCCGAAATACCACCTTCACTGATCAAACACACATTCACACCCTCTTCCAAGTCCTCTCCTCCAAATCACTCAACATCATCAACTCTGTCATTTTAAGCACACCCAAGCCTGGAAATACAGTTGGTGAGAACATTGTTAGAACCAGGTAAATGCGTTAACTCAAAGTCAAACTTCAGCAGGTTCACCACCCACTTGCGTATTCGGTGAGAGATAAAATCTATGCCTTTCTTTGAGAAGACCTCTTTGAGGGGTTTGTGGTCAGATGGAATCTTAAATCTGTTTCCCCACAGAATTTTGTAAGTTTCGCACAGCCCAGAACAACCCCAGCGTGTCTTTTTCAACAACAGAATAATTGTGTACAGCACCGCTCAAAGGCCTGGAGATGAACAACCCAGTTTTTTTTTCACATCAACTTTTTTGCAAAAAGACCGCTACCAGACCAGTGACGCTGGCATCAGTCATGAAATACGATGCCTATGCAGGGTCAAAACTACCCAGGGATGGTGCATCAATAAGGTATTTCTTTATAGCAATACATTTCTCTTCACAATCCTTTGACTACACAAATTCACTCCCTTTCCTCAATAAAAACCTTAGGGTCAAAGTCTTACCTGCAAAATTTTGAATACATTTGTGGTAAAACTCAGCCATATCCAAAAATTTGACAAGCTCGTCTTTGCTAGATGGTGAGCGTAAATTAAGAATGGAATTCACAGGAGCCGCCTTGGGTTCAATACCTTCCGCTGATAAAAAAAGACCAAGGTACTCTATTTCCTTGACATTAAATTTGCACTTATCAGCCCAAAGTGTGAGCCTGGCATCTTGTAATTTCCTTAATACAGACCTCAGCCTTGTGTCATGTTGCTCCAAGTCAACTCCAAAAATGAGCACACCTTAACGCCCTTTAGACATCCAAGAATGCCCTCCATCACCCTCTAGAAAACGGAGGCCACCAAAATTAGTCCAAAGGGCATTCTTAGACCCCTAAAAGTCCCAATGGGTGTCACGAAGGCTGTGAGAGGAAGGATGTAGCCTTACCTGGTGGTAAGCAGAGGTTAAATCCAAGGAGGAAAAATGCTTTGCCCTTCAAGGGAACACAACATTGTGGTAATATTGGGCAGAGCGTAGTGATCAACGACCACAGCTCTGTTGAGTTCCCTCAAGTTCACACTGAGTCGGTCCTCGCCGTTGGCCTGGCAAGCCATCACAACTGAAGAGACCCACTCTGTTGCCTCGACTTCCTGGATGATGCATCTGGCCAGAAATTGTATACCTCACACTTCATTCTCTCTCTAACCAAGAGAGGAAAATTCCTAACCTTGTCAACCTTTGGGATAACATTTTGCTTAAGTTTTATGCGGTGTACATAGTTTTTAAAACCACCCAGGTCATTTGCAAAAACAGCTGGAAACACCTTGATCAAATCATGAATTGAGTTGTCAACCACCCTAACAGGTGGCAACTTTTTCAGGCAGAATTGAGGATTCTCATTGGGTTTAAGAAACACATGCAGATCCCTTTGCTGAAGCCAACTTATAAGTGAGTCACCTTTCATTGAGACATAGATTTTTGCAGGGATGACACTCCCCTTAAAATCAATTGGCCCCCAAAAGTGACCAAGCAGATCAATGGTGACCCCACCATATCCTTTTGGTCAGATATCAGGTTTCAAAAGGGCAACTTTATCCAGTAATTTGCTCTCATAGAAAGCCTTGGGAACCAGCGTAATCTCTGCCTCAGTCATACAGCATTTTGACAGGGGCATCATTAACCAGAAATTGCTCATAAGGGCCATCAGACCGATCTCCTGAAATTTGACAAATGATGACTTCTTCTGCGTCGTCATCAAAAAGATCAACTTCCTTGACAGACTTTTTTTACCACATATGTTACATATGACTTTTCAACCTGGACAGTTCTTAAAATCGGCTCTGTGACCAGAGTCACCGCACCAGTAGCATCTACCTTGTGATTAGAAGGCCTTTGAGCTAATGCAGTTTTAGGTTTAACAGACTTATTAGGAACCGTCTTAACCTCAGGGTGTTCTTTCTTTTTATGATGTCGACACAAGCATTTGAATGCTCATGGCTCTTGGCGATGGTTATGACCTCTTGAAGAGAAAGATTGTCTTTTTGCCAAAGAGCATCCCAAGTCTTGTACACATCCGAACATGAATTGATCCCTCAAGCGTTCCACCAATGTGGTACCAAAGTTACAGATAGAGGCCAATTTGCGTAAGGAAGTAATGTACTCATGAACCTACTCTTTTTGCCTCTGCATTCTGCTACCAAAATGATATCACTCAAGCACAGTACGTATTTTTGGTAGATAGTGTAAATATAGATTTTTTATACAAATTTCGTACTCCTTGAGCGAGCAAGATTTAGGGAGATGCTCGAATACCTCTTGTCCATCAGACCCTAAGCAATGCATGAGAAGAGATGTTTTCCTCTTTGTGCTTAAAGAAGTACCACAAACACGAGCATAGTGAGAAAATACCTTCTTCTACTTTTGCCAGGTTATGGGAGGATCACTTGGGGAAGTGAGGAAAAACGGGGGTGTAGTAACATTTTGCATTATGCTGGAAAAACGTTCAAAGATAAGGGAACGAAAAAGAGAAACCAGGCCAAGAAATACTGTGGTGCAGAAATTATGTAGGAAATGAGTCACACTATGCAGTAATCAGAGTATATCCTCTTGAGTGATGCTCACCTGTTGAAAGAAAAGGACAAAAGGCAAATGCAAAAAAAAAGGCACAGCTGTGTATGTCAGCGTGTACACAGAAACGCAACCAAGAAGAGCTGTGTGCATCAGTGCAGGAACTGTAGCGATCCAAAGGCAGATAACAAGTGTGCGAGTCTCAAAAATAAAGTACCTGGATAACAACAACGTAAGAAGCAGCTGTGCACATCAGCGCTAGTGTGAAAAAGACGAGCTGTGCACATCAGCGCGTGACTGAACTCGTGAGCAAAGGATGACAGGCGATCAGGCAGAGACAGCAAGTTACGATGTAAAATTGCAGAAATCCAATGAAAATGGCCGCGTCTGCGCACGATGATGCTGGAGCCAGGCAAACAGAAAATGGCAGCCGGGCACACAAGTAAATGTCTGTGTAGAAAGTCATGCAAGGGCGAGGCTCCAAAAATGGCAGCTGCGCCTGTACGTGATGACGTGGGGACCAGGCATACAAGGAGAAGGCTGCACAGCAAGTCAGGCAACGGACACGCAAGTCAGGCAAGGGTCAGACAGTAGTGGGAGGTGTCCAGGAAGGCCCAAAGGACAACCTTCTGTGCAGGTACCTCATCAGAAAGGACCCACGGAGCCAGGAGTGTACTCGAGGGGAGCCACAAACAGCCTCAGAGGAGATTTCCCACAGTCCGAGGATGTGAGGAGCTCATAGTGTGCTTCCAAGCCCAATCACTGTAAAGATATGGAGCCGGCAGAAAGCAGGACACTTTAGATGCCTCCTCCGCTCCCACAGAGGAAGGAGACCAGCACAACAGAGGCCCACCAGCAGGTAGGAGAGTTCGTCTTTGAAGGTAAACAGGTGTAACGCCTTCTTATTGTAAAATTGGCTGTTGGGGTCTCAGGTGGGTGCGCAGGTAGATCATCGCCAAAATGTAGAAGTAGGTCTCCCGCCAGAAAGCATCCAGGCGTAGTTAGTTGAAGTAAGGAGACTTTATTCAGGTAAGTAGAGACACAGAGACCCCATCCTGCTGCAAGCCAAGAGTAACTGAACTCACAGTTCAAACAGTGCTAGGCAACCTTCACCGCTTTCCAGAACCTGGAGGCTGTGGCTGAAAAGAAGGTTGAGAACACCACGTTGGTGCTTTATAAAATAAGATTCCATGGTATGCAAATGTGTTATATGCTGTTTTTCTTGTGGCTTTCTTAGTTCCTCTCTTACACACGCCAGCAGGCACAGAAAAAGTGTCAGGAGTTGACATAAAGGCATAGGTTGGGCCTACTATTTGCAAGTGTCTTCCTCTCTGGGTGTCAGGATCTCGGCTGAAACTGCGTGGCACCACCTGCTGGAGATGAAGAGCTACTGCTGGGGAAGAAAGTTTTCCAGACCAGTCTGAGACCTGAGAGGATATTCTTAAGGTGAGGAATCTGCAGGAAGACTATGCATCCACGAGAAATAGCACCGAAGGCAAGTAACTTGTGTCTCCACCGACCCCCCCACCCCCACCCCATGTGACAGCTGTTGTTTTCAGTAAATGCTCAAATGTACTACTCATTCTGCACATGGAAACATTTCCCCTTTCAATTCTTTTTATCATCAAATACTAGGAATTTCCATAATATGGTAGGTATTTCCACCATTAGGTCTGTGTTAACTACCTTTATTATTTAAAAATTCCCAATAACCCATCATTACGCACCTTTTACCAAGAGCGGGCTCCACCATGCAGAATGTTACCTTCAGATGCCAGTGCAAGAACCATCAGATTTTTGGGGTGGAGATGTCATGACTACACCAGGGTCTGCACTCTCAGACTCGTATAAAAGTGGCACAAACATGCATGCATAGACACAAGCATGTGCACAGTGTACAGATCTTCACACTTACTCTACCTCCCACACCCCCTCCCTCCCAGCAAACTTCCCTGTCAACAGCTTCCGGTCCAAGGTCCTTCTGTTCTCTGCTCCACTTCTATGCTACCACATGCAGTGTGTGCCTGCAGCCTGAACCGGTGAAAGCTTGCCACACCAAAGGAAGGATGAGGGTTGTATCCTGTCCTCCACACCTGCAGGGCCCACAAGTATTCATGTAAGGGTGAGTGTCTTTGAGGGCGCTGTCATACATGACAAATGGCGGAGCAGCTTCCAGAAAGCAGTTTGGTGATTGGTGCCAGGTGGTAGGCCCCCACATTGTCAGTGGCTCTTGATTGTGTGCCTACAGGCACCAGAAGGGAGCATAAATGGCTAAAGGCCAAGAGTGCACAACTCTGAGCTCTTTCACAGATCTCCAATTACTCCAAAACCACCCTCAAGCATAGAAGCACTCTGATCTTAGAATCTCAGCTCACTAGATAGACTGTGTCTATTGTTGCTGCTGCTTCTCTTCCCTAGAGCTTGTTTATATGTGTTGCTGCCTCCTGCTCTGTTGTTGTTTTGCAGTTCTAGTCCCCCAGACTCACAACTTGAGCTTCTGGTAGGTCTATGTTCCTACACGCACTGAATTTCAGTTTTCCTGTCCGGGCAGACTCTGTTGTCATTTTGGATACAAAAAGGAGCTTTCTATGCTTTTTCTACTGCACACTCAGGATAGATCCCCAGAAAAGTTCAATAAATGAATCCGAATCGGAGGAATCTCTATGCCACCAGCACTTCTGCCTTGAGCTCTGAATATCACCTGCCTTGCCAAGCTGGACATCTTCATTCATAATCCAGCTGAGGACAAGGAGCTCTTGAAGTTGTCAACGAAGGTCGGGTAGTCTCAATTTATGGAGTAGGAAGTGGAATACTAAAAAGATGTAGCGGCCAGCACCTCTGCCCCTTGAAGATGTCAACACCCGACTCTAAATAATTTGAGGCCAAATTTGTGTTACAAGAGAATTTGCCTATTATTTTTTGTTAACACCCTGTTTTGAGCACATTTGTCATTGAATTAATATGAAGACAGATTTTGTCAAAGAAACTGCAAATTACGCCTTCATGCATGTCAGGGATAGAACTAAATAAACACTTTTTTTTTTAGCAGGTTCAGCCCCTCCACGGGGCACCGCCACCCCTCTAGTGCAATTCCAGCAGAGGTGCCAAAGGACAAGTTGTCCCTTTAAAAAAGAGAGAGCATGAGCCCCCTCAACTTGAAGTTTTTGGGAAAGGCCCTGCCCTGTTCCCTAAAGCCTAATTAGCCTCCACCCATTTTCTAGTATTCTGCACTAGAGTCAGAGGCAGGACGTCCAACTCTACCCATGATTGGTGGGATATCCCAACAGATACTTGAAAACTAGTTATCATCAGAATGGATGCACGCTGCAATTTTACATCACTCAGCCAGTGGCTTATAATTTTTTTTTTAAAAGGGAAAAACAAATGAAAGGGAAAAGTTCTGAATGCTGGTTCAGAAGCTGATAAATCTTTAAATCCAGAAAGACTGTGTTAATTGATCATAAATATTTCTACTTTTGCATTCCAGTAGAGCTTCAACTCGAAGTAGCTGAGGTTCCTAGGGAGGACTGTATTATATTAATTCACGGTCCTTCCGGTTGGTGTGTAACCTTCAACGAGAGCATGGCAGTTGTGGCTCACATCAGAAGATGTCATCTGTGTCGACAACTAGATGACTATCTGATTAGCTAGAACCCAGTTAGAACTTCAACGCTCCCTGATGAGATACCACAGTTTTATGGCAGAGTTAGAACTTAAAATAAACATCAAGAAAACCATTCTTATGTCAACATGGCCCAGACCAAAGAAAACGAGGGAAATCTTTATTGAAAACACCAAAGTAGAGATCACTAAGACCTACCTATACCTGGGCATCTTAATAGATGACAAATGTTCATGGAGGCAGGCTATCGAGGCGAGGAAATTACTTTTATTAGAGCAACATTAGCATTAGTCAATTTTTTTCAATTTCAAAACTTTATTCGGTTATTAAAACAAAATAACCATAAAAGTACAATTAAAAATCACAATTAAAAGGATTCTTACAATACACCCAAGATAATTCCACATAGTTCAGATTACAATTGATTTTCGTGATTTAAAAACATTTTTAAGGAATGAGGAAATAAATACGACACTTAAAATACTATCGAGCTTCTGTACAGCTAAAAAAGCAGGGCGACAGCGATTAATTCCCATAGTCTTCAGTAATGGAACAACACACATTTGTCTAGATACAGTATAAAATTTGTAAAAGAAAAGTATATGTATATCCGATTGAACTGACAATTCATCACAGGGACATTTTATAAAAATTTTAGACCAATCATTCATGACTGGAAAGCTGAGTAACCGAAACAACAAATTCAATCTAAAACGAATTAATAAAAACCTTTTATGGTCACTCATTGGTAAATTCAGGTATGGCTGTGCCTTCCTGGAAAACACAATTTGCTTGTGGGCTGCTACGGTTATTTTCTTCATTTCGGTCATAGTTCTATTATCATGCAGGTAGGTCATACATTTTTCTTTTAAAAACTTACTAGAGATATTACATAGAGAAGATGGTTCTGAGAAATAATGCCCCATGCCCAGTGCCGTGAGGAATTTCCTTACATAAGACAACCATCTTATTTTACCACACTTCTCTCGCCCAACCGCATTGTTCATAATCAAGCGATTCAGTCCGCATTCGTCAACTGTCCATATTCAATGCGTAGTAGGACTGGGGCTGTCTTTATAGTATCTTCCAGATAAGGCTCCCCAAGTTCCACATGACAAACATATGTAGAAACACTCTGCGGGACGGCAAGAAGATATTTCATAAAAAGATTTTCGACCACCTGCAGAGCGCTCACATTGGCGTGTCCCCACAGACCTGCGCCGTATGTTACAATCGCTACACAAGTAGCTTTCTATACAGTTAACATTTCCTTGATTGTTTTCCTCCCTATTTTACGGCTAAAATTCTTTAAGGCCATGATTGATTTGCAGTACAATACTTTCCTAGTATTATTAGTGGTGTTCCATAGGCCTGTACAATCAATTAAAACTCCTAAGTAACAAAACGTTGGGGTGACGTCAACTGGGGTAGTACCAATATAAACTGCCTTTCTCTTTTTTTGTGCACCCGATCCACAGTACATGGTTAAGGTCTTAGAACAATTAATTCTCAGATCTAGCCTCATCATGAATTCAGAAAAGGAAGTAACCAGCCTTTGCATGGCCTGCGGTGTTCTGGCCATCAGGACAGCGTCATCCGCGTACAGGAGAGTTGGTATTGGTCTTTCCCCCACCATTGGCATGTCCCTATACTCGGTCAATAGTGTATTCTCCACTTCATTGATGTAGCGTGTAAAAAGAAACGGAGCCAGGACGCAGCCTTGGCGTACACCCCTTCTGATTCCAAAAGATTCGGTACATTCACCATTTTTCCCAAATCTAAATTTGGCGGATGCTCCTGCATAGAGTTCCCGAAGGAGGTTTATAATAGAAATGTCTACGCCCAGGTTACCCATAACCAGCCAAAGTTTACCGTGCAAGACACAGTCTAATGCAGAGGTGAGATCTACAAACGTTAAAAACATTCAACCCTCCTTGGCTTTAGTATATTTATCAGTTAAAATGTGCAAATTCAAGCATTGTTCGATTGTTCCAAGCCCTTTCCTGAAGCCGTACTGTAAATCGCCTATTATTTTATTCTCATCCGCCCATGTTTGAAGTCTGTTTAAAATTACTCTTTCGAGAATCTTGACAGTAGAGTCCAGGAGTGATATTGGACGATAACACTGACAGCTATCTCGGTCGCCCTTTTTAAATATGGGTACTATCAAAGATTGGCACCAGTAAGGGAGTAGGCCCTTGTGTAGAGTGGCATTAAAAAGGCATGCAAGGATCGGGGCCCATAATTCCCTATTGTTTTTATATAAATCCACCGGAACCCCATCGGGCCCGGTGCTTTCCCTCCCAAACATGCGTCAATGCATTCATGTACCTCTACTACAGTGATTTTAGGGGCTAAACCACTACGAGGGTAGGTACAAACTCCCGTTTGGGCGTTCTCGATTGCACCATCCCTCTTATCATGTTCATCAGTGTACAACCCACTCTCTCTTAGGTATTGCCACTTCTAGTGAATCTGTTTTATTATGATTCAGGAAAGGAGCCTTAACAGCTTTCCAGAATGATGCAGAGTCTTTACTCAATGAGGCCGCGCACAGGGCATCCCATGCTTCTTTCTTAAGGGCGTTTTTTCTACTTTTAAGGGTTTGTTTGTAAGTATTCCTACAGTCTCTGATTAAACCAGTGTCCTTCACTAGGGCATGTAAGTCTTGCTTTAAATTCGAATATGCCTTTGTACATGCTGAGTCAAACCACCCCTTCTGCACCTTATTTCCGCCTTTAGTTTCAACCCATAATAGCTTCCTAATTTTCACAACAATCATCAGGAGGTTCTTAATTATATCAGGGTCAGCTGTATTTTCGTCTGTACATGCATAAAATTGGGGCAGCGGGCTTTCTATTAGTTTTGCAAAAAGTCTTCTGGGACAATTTTAGTCCACTTTAGGGAGTAGCCATTTTTTCGGACCATGGAGATATTGTCAACTAATGCTTTAGACTTGTCCTTACCACAAAGTTCCTTAAGTCTCCCTGTTAGAGTTAAGCTAAGAGGAAAGTGGTCACTAAGAGAAGTGTCAAGGATAGCAAAATCATGTATCATACCCCCATGTCTAATGGTCATAATAATGTAAACGATAATTGTGTTTGCCCCTCTTCCATTAAAAGTAGGGATAAAAGGGGCCTCAGGACTAACCAGTCATTTATAAACCCCATATCATTCCCAAATATGACTTAATTTAAATAATCCCCACACTTTGAGTGTTCAAAGTGGCTAAAACTGGTATCTTTGTCAAGTTTTACTCCGCATGTCCCTCTCTCTCCTTTAATACATAAGGAACAGTTAAAGTCTCCAGCCCATATGACACAGGCCTCCCTAGAACTCCCTTCCATCACAGATTTAATATTACTTGGATATAAGTGGAGTAGTGTGGCTCACTGGTTAGAGGCGGCGGCGGCAAACCCGTAAGCAGAGAACGGCCCAGAACCAGGGTTCAATTCCCGACACGGCAGGGTCGTGGACCAGGGTCAAAACGGACTCGATAATTCTCACCTCGGTGCCTACTGTAACCAGGGAACACAATCGGTAACTCTGGGCATTAAGCTTGCCTCATCTCTACAACGATCCCCCACAGACGCCGGGGATGCCTGGTTTCACCTTGGAGATACCCAGAAAGGGACCATCTCGCAGGGAAAACCAGGACGGGTTCCCCAGCGGTCTTCAGCGCCAGGATACTCCATGGAGTCGCAGTGCGCTTTAAAAGTACACCCACATTTACATTTACTTCCTAGTGTTTTAAAAACATTATCCACGTCCTCTCCTTGGACATTATTATAAAAATTTACCAATACTAAAACCGTCACTTTGTCAACTGTAATCCTAATAATGTGATAGTACTTGTTATTGAAAACTACTTCTATTTTTGTACATACTAACATGTTGGAAACATAGGTGCTCAAACCTCCTTTAGCCGTGCCATGAGGTGAACTAATTGCTGGGGGAAAAATAAGTTCTATAGCCATTGATATGAACTGGTTCCATTGTCCACGTCTCTTGGAGACTAACGACATCATAGTTATTCAACAGTTTAACCCAGTTTTCATTTTCCAATTTAGATCTTATCCCTGCAATATTCCAATTCATGAATGTCCATATGCCCTCATTTGTTTGGCTGACCTTGGTATCTTCTTTACTACTAAGCTCCAAAATATCCCCTTGGAGTATCTCATTGTGTGGGCCATTACGACACACAGAGCCCTGCTCCTTGCTCGTGTGATCCGCTGTGCCTATCTTGTTGGTTACAGTGGTATTTTCCATCCCACGGTCCCCAGGCTCTGGCCACCCGCAGGAGATAAGATTAGGTGTTCTAGTGTCTGTGGCCAGTCAATCAATGTTCTCTAGCCCCTGCAAGGCGTAGAATCGATTTGATAATGGTATGTCAAAATTAAAATTATCTCTATATCTGGTCCTGTACTCCCCTTGCTGCCATGGGTTAAAATGAGTCATCCTAGGCTTCATTAATGGATGCTAGTGTCGTTGGCATCCCAGTTACCTTTGGAGCGCCAATAACAATAGTTACAGATGGGCTGGAATTGGATATAACCACAGGCTTCGCTTGAATATTCATATGTTTTAGTATTTCTGAGTTGACTAAGCCCATCTTTTCTAGGTTCCCTACTTTATCTGCTAGGACCCTTAATCTTTTCACTATTGGCAAAATGAGTGATTTCCTTAACTGCTCAAATTGACTCATAAGATCCGCCGGGCTTAGGGATAATATTTCTTGTTGGACACTACACCTCTCCTCATTGTGCTGCTGTTCAGCACTGTTAAGCTGTCGTTTACTCTTATCCTCCTTCTGAATCAATGGAATGGGTAACATTTTCTTCTGTTTACCTTTGGGTTTCCCCCTAAATGTATTTAATGGCTGCAGTTTTCTACTAGATATCAGTTTACCCATAAGACCTTTCCCTCTTGGGTTTTGTTGGGGAATTACACTGACTGTGTTATCTACTAAGTTGGTATTGTTAATAATAGAATTATCTGTCCCCTCTACATCATCTGACATATTGATTATAATGGGGGATTCCTCATTTAGCCACATATTGGGTGTTAATGACAGCCTACTTTCCCGACATATAAAATCACTAGGAGGGCTTTGATGTGATATAGTAACACAGTTTAATTCTTTACCCGGGAAGTCCGCATATGAGTCCATGAGAATGGAATCCTGGGAAGACGCCGTAGTTATAGAAGTGTTTACATGTGCATTTTTATCTTGTATGGATTGAGTAGGTAAACACATACTTGGGGGTAGTGAGAGGCGCCTCTTGGTGCTCTCTTTTGCAGTGACGACAACCCCTATGGTTTTCTTTAACATCCTGTCTATTGCAGTGAGGCTTGGAAGTGGGGTTGTTGTTTGTGCTTTTTTTCTCAAAGAGGAACGAGTTAACATAGGTGTATTTTTACCCATATTTATCCTTATCAACTATAGATATACGATATAATACTTATCTACAGCTTACTTATAGTCAGATATGTGGACACAATGTACCTGGTACTAAGATCTGTTGGAAAAACCAAAGAGAGTGGCCCTGCGCGGCCTCCTTTGGCCCCGGACGGCCACAGGCGGCCCGCCCTTTGCCCGGGCTTCGCCCGGCTCGTCCCGCGACGCGGAGGGAGCAGCTGTGTTTTGTGCCTCCGGGCGCGGAAGTGCTGGTTAGTGGGCGGGGCAGTGCAGCAATTGTGGGGGCTGTAGTCCCCCCACTCAGCGGCCACTAGATGTCAGTAAGCGGCGGCGAGGGGGACCGACAGCCGTGAGTAGCACTGCGCTTCCAGCGCAATGTCTCCCAAGGTTCAAGGCTCTCTCCAGGCTAGGACAGCGAGGTGGGTTTCAAACCGGGCAAATGGTGAGAAGATTCGCATTAGTCAAGTTCGCCCAAAGGTTAGGAAAGAGACCCCGGTGTAACTGATCAGTATTTATAGGGCAAAATGTTTAACCGTAGAGATCTATGGAGCTGGGGTATGGGGTTACAGCAGGGTGAACAATCTTCAAAAGGTAGAGAACAACTTCCTGAGATTCCTCCTTGCTGTACCCTAAAGCACCTCAACATATAGCTGCCACTTGGAACATGGTGTCCCGTAGATTATAGATGTAATCAAACTCCAACCAATCTTGTTGTGGCACCGTATCTGGACATTCACAAAATCCACTTTTACACAAGGACTACTACAAGATTGTCTTTCCTTGGAAAATGGAAACAGGATTGGCTGGTTAGTTTACATCAAAAAATTTCTGAATGATTTAGGATTGACAAAGTATTACAATTCTCCCTTGTCAATTTCGGAGATTTCCAGAAAAAGGTTAAAAAAATTATGCATGACCCATTTGGAAAATTTACAATTGACATCCGAAGTAGCAAAAAGTACTGTCCTACATATGTTGACAATTCAAACCACCTTAAATATGCAGCCATATTTAACTTTCGAGACAAGTGGTTACGAAACGTTTTTGTTAACTCGTTTTAGGTTGAACATATTCCACCGATTGATCTCTTTCCCGAAAATTAATGACTGGTCAAGTAACCTGATATCTTGTCCCTGCGATGAAGTCTCAAAGCAATCAACGATTCACGCAGTTTTATATTGTAAGTTTTACAAGGAGCCGAGGAAGAGATCGATAATTCCACTATTGAAAGCCCTGGGATTAAGAAGCTGTCGTCACGCCTATCTTGTGCTGCAATTTTTGGAAGATCACTACCACGCAAAAAACGTTGCACAATATCTGAAGTTTTGCGTGAGGCACAGACCAAACCTAGGTTGAGATAGGCGATGTATCTGAAGTATAAAATCCTGCCTCTTAATTTTTAACTTATTTGTTTGTACTTTCTGCCTGTGTACCGTCGTTTAGATTGCACTTTAGCACTTTATCTACTGGTCCCGTCTGTTGTTGTGGAAACCTTTTAATTGTTCTTATGGAAATTTTATATGTACTTTTATGGTGTTTCTAAATAATGAATACCGAATAAAAGACGATTTGATTTGATTTGACTATCTGATTACTTTGTGACCCCTGAAGGAGCAATCTGCAAATGGTATCCCTTAAGCCCCGAGGGGCAGATTTACAAGCCCCGTACGCAACATTTGCGTCACTTTTGTGATGCAGCGGCGGCGCAAAGCCAGCGCCATGCATCGGGGTATTTACAACGTGGCGCATCTGGGAAATGCCACATTGTAAAGCCCTGCGCCACATGTTGGCATTCCGGTGCAGGGGGGGCGTTCCGCCGCAGGAACGCCTCCTAAAAGTGGCCGAGTGAAATCTACAAGGTTTCACTAAGTCACTTTTACAGCCATGCTGCGTCAAAACCCTGCACCTGCTTGAAGCAGGCATAAGGATTGACGCAGCATGTTAGGCATAGGGGCACCCCGAGCCTTGCCGGAGCTGCGTCTAGCTTGCGACGGAACTCCAGCAATACGTCACATTTCCGGCAGCAGATGCGTCTCGCATCTGTCTCTTCTTGCCCCATGTTGCACCGCATTGTAAATGCGGCACATTCATGGTGGCGCAAGAGGTGTCTTCCCTGACGCACAATAACTGGCGCATCCCTGCTGATATGCAGGGATGCGCCAGTTATTGTAAATCTACCCCCGAGTGTTTCCATCTTTGAATTGCGTAAAGTCTTTTACAATCCCTTACCAAAAGTTGCATTTCAAGCGGCCAAATCATGGGAGGGATTTTGCATTCCTGCTTCACCAGTGACATTGTTTAATAAATGGACCGTCTCTGATCGTAAGAAAAGAGTAGTTTATGTTTGGAACAATGGGTTCCTCTGTCTTCCCGGTCGTAAATGTCAGATATTTAGAGACTGCAGTAGGAAAATCTAAAAATTAGAAGCTTTCAAGACGTGGAAATGAGAAGATAAGATTTTCATCATTGTTGTGGTATTTTTGGCCAGTAGATCATGATGGATCTTAACTCCCCGGGACGGGCTGGTAATGTAGTCATAACTTTCGATGTCTACCTGCAACTCAAAGGAAAATGCCTGACTGGAACTACAGTCCGTGGCTTGTTCACCAGCAAAGATGACTTTAAACATACATTTGGAAAAATAAAAATGAAGATGGCGGCCTTCAGAATACTAAAAAGAAGCCAATAAGCTCTAATACGTACGTGCTGAAGATGGTAGAGTGGTTTACCGCCCTTGGGGATACGTTTGACTCTAATTTACACCGGTTCCATTTAAAGCTACATTTTTAATCCTTTGTTGCATTCATTCTTTGTCTGCATTGAACCAGGCCTGCCAAATTTGGGCTGAACTTTGAGCCGATGGTGGACAACATCCAAGGATAGTTTTTTTATTTTTATTTTTATTTTAATTTATTGGTTTTCCAAAAGAAAAGACATAATGAAGAAAACAAAAAGCAGCAACACACAATAAATAATAACCTAATGGCGCATGTCACTGAGGTCACATCATTCCTTCACAACAGAACCTAGAAAGGGAACAACACTGGTCAATGTAAGGCACCTTCATAATACAAAATACCATGTGGAAATTAAGGTGTGGCGTTTAGGGGGCTGGGAAGTGAGGAAGGTAGGGGAGATGCAATAGCAATGCCGCCATTGGTAATTGAGGAGTCCCCAATGGGAGAGCCAGGTGAGGAGCTGTCAGTTGCCTGCATACGATGGAGATTAGAGACAAGGGGGCCCCAAATGTCAGGAGGTCGGCTAGCAGCAGGCATTAAGTCCCAAAATTCACCCAGAAGCGTTTGACAGTGAGCAGCATCGTTCACATCCAAAGATAGTTGAGCGGATATGTCCCTCATATTTACTAAGTGGAAAGAAGGTAAATATCAGAACATCAGTGCTCTGCCAACTCAGTCAGTGGGACACGTTCTGTGGAGAGAAGGCTGCAACTTTCCCTCCAGAGCAGACTCTGCCCAGGACCAAAGCACCCGCCCGACCCCCCTCGCACACACTCCTCCTACCCCCACCCCTGCCCCGAAACCACCCCCACACCTCAAGACCGGGTCCATTGACTTGCTCTTGTCTGAGTGCCCCTGCACAAATGGGCTCAGGGTGATGAGCCTGGATTTTATTAGCAAAGGGTGTGGTGGAAGAGACTGATTGGGGCTAATGTGAAACTCCACATGCACACCAGGAGACTAAGGCCATGTGTACGACCATTTCCTTTTGCAACTCGCAATTTGCGGATCGCAAAATGAAATGTACTAATGTGTCTCAGACATTTTGCCATTCCCAATGGGGTCGCAAATGACCTGCATCATCAATATTCATGAGGCAGGTCTCAATTTGCAACCCATTGGGAATGAGCAATATCACATGGATGGTGGCCTGCTGGTGAATGCAGACCCCCATATCTGTGTTTGCTATTTAAATAAAACAGGTGATGGACCGAATGTGGATCAATGTCACACATTCATCCCAGTCCAAAGATCTGGGCCCAAATCCATCATTTTTTTGCACTCCACACCACCCCGGGTTAGACAATGGCGATATGCAAATCAGCTCTGACCCTGTGCCCCATGGGAACAGTCCAGTCCGAACTACAAAAGCCATGTCCTTACCAGAACGGAATCAAGCATCCGAGGCCCGGACCGGTTTCGAGGTAACACCTCTCATCAGCCCGGCTAGCTTGACTCCAGTGGTGTGGAGTGCCTAGGTGTGGAAATTTAATTTGTGAACTAAACATTATCTGCGCCAGCTTGTCACCCATGTACAACGTGCACGATCGCCATTTTAGGCATCATGGTCTCCCTGCCCACGATCGATCGCCAGCACGTCCCCTCTGACCCAGCAAGCATCCTCCGCGCACCCTGGCTCCCCCTCCCTCCTCCTTCTGAGCACGACCCTTCTGCATGACCCTGTCCTTGAGAGTCACGCCAGCGCCTGACCAGCACCTCCTCCCCTCCCATGAATGCCCCTCTGTTGCTAAACCTCCCTCCTGCACTGGATTGTCCACACAGCATGAATACCTCACCATTGATGGCCCCTCACCCCGTGTCCGACTGTCCACACAGGTCCGAGGCCATTGCCTAAGCCGGAAGATATCATTTACTGCTCTTTATTGTATGAGGTCGCTCTCCTTCAAAGGTCCCTCTATTTGATCCAGGCCTCCCCACCCCCTGTGACATGATCAGGCGCACACATCCTAAGACTCGACAACACACTCAGCTGCGAGATGACTCTCTCTCTTATCAGCAGGTTGAGGACCTCTATTGTGAATGTATATGGGGGTGGGATTAACACGAGGGTTACGGGGATGTCTTTCCCATGCTCTACAAAGTTGTGATTGTATTAAAGGAAGGTCACATGCCATAAACCAGTGTATAAGAGGCCAGGCCTCCGAGTGGCTGTTAGAGCACCTCGACATGATACCTTGTTGTCTGTTCTGATGTGTTCTGCTCCGTCGGAATAAACTTCTGTTTCCTGCCTTCTGGTCTCCGGCGCCTGCCTCATTGCTTGGTAAACTTGAATGGTACAAGGGCGGTTAGCGCCGGGCAAATCTTGAGAAAGGTCCTAGCCCTACCTTTTTCCACAATTGGCGCCCAACGTGGGGCCCATCAGCGACACGTGGATCCAGTGGGAGAGGTCCCGATGACAGAGTGAACGACTGCAACGATCGGGAAGAGCTCATGTCCGATAGACCCTCGTCTGACAGCCGATCATCCGACCTTCACTAGTTCTGAACAGACCTCTCTCGAGTGATCTACGGTCCTGACTGGGAACCATCAGGAGTGCCGCGAACAACACGAAGGAGAGAGGACGATCGGGCGCTGGATCCAGAGGACAGGAAACCGTCCATGCGGTCCGGGTAAGGTCGTGTAAACACGACGAATTGAGGAAATTGTTTTTGGATAATACTAGTATTACGCTTTGTTGAAACCCTCTGGAGATTCACTGTCTGCAAACGGGGAAAAGCAAACAGGCTCTCTCTTTGCAAGCAGTGAAGGATAGGTAACGCAGACTTTTGTCCCCATTGTAATCCGTCGTACCTATCTTCCTCCCCCACTGTTTCCCGAACTATCGTTCGTGGATTATTGTCTGGAGATTCTTTGTCTGCAAACAGGGAAGAACAAGGCCTCTCTTTGCAGGTAGAGAAAGAGTGGGTAGCGATAATTTTTCGTGCCCACTTATTCTCCCCACTGGATTGTTTGATTGGCCGATTATTCGGTATTGGTTCTTTTGAGGTATTCACGGCCTCCAAACAACGTAGAATAGAAATATTCTGTCTAGTCTTTGTCCGCCGTGATAAGATAGGTAGTGCAGACTTTTGTCCCCGTTGTAATCCGTCATGCCTGTCTTCTCCCCACTGGTTGGTAGCCTGTTTAGCCCGGACCGCTTATTAGAGATGAACCATCCAGCTCCACTGGAGGGCACCCCTAATAAGGACATGTTCACTAAGTATGGACTAGTCGCTATAGCTTACACTAAACTATGGCATAAATATACGAAAAAGAACCTTGAAAGTCAGTGGCCACTGATAGGTTCCTTTGACGAAAATAAAATAAAAACATTAGAAATAGCGCTCCAGAAGAATAAGACCACGCCCACTATGCTCGACAGTATCGGCATGTGGCGCAAAGAAACGGAACAGCGAAAGAAAAGAGAAGAAGCAAAAATAGGGAAAGAATTACGAAAGGCAGCCCACCTAGCCGCAAAGCAACTAGAAGAAGAAATAAAAGAAAGAAAGGAAACTATGCAAAATCAAGAATCAGGGTCGACAGGCCAATGTCCTGTTAGGACCCTCTCTGCGCTCTACCCTGAATTGCCCTCCAAACAACGAGCGAACGACGAGCTACTACTAGGTCCCCCAACCATCTACATGCCCCCTCCATATGCCCCCTGCCGACAAAGCTTCCACGCTCCGAGTGTGAGCGAAAGCGATCTCAGCGCTAGTGCACCAGCCCTCACGGCCTTTGCACCAGCCACATTAACAACCTCATCAGACGACCCCGAGTCTAGCAAACAAACATCGGCCAGATTAAATAGATTAAGCAAAGATGAGCGGGACGGGATCGACAAAATAGCAAAGACCTTGGTAGAACGAAGGGAGAGCGAAGAGTACACAATGAACATATATAATTCACATGCCGAAAGCCACAGACGGCATTTTATTTTGCGATTCAGCTACCACACCCTGAACGCATATGAAGATAGGTATCAAAGTAAGGGTCCCGCCAGGCTGACAACGCTGTATAGGAAGATTGACGTTGGAGATGGGACTGAATGTGAAGCGACGGAACTCTTCATGCAGATGCTTGAGGTCTTCCGCCACCTCACAGAACAGAAACCAGAAGCCAAGGTTACAATCCCTGAAACGACCTCCGTAGAAATAGCCAACACTATGATGCCTATCAGAGAAGCGGCTCCTTACTGGATCCCGCCACGGGGCCAGGGAACGAGCGATGATATTAATAATGAAAATGCAAAAGGGAGGGTTGTGTACAATTGGGTTTACCAACCATGGGACCGACAAGATATCCTAACCTTTAAGCAAACCCTGCCCGACTTAAGAAAGAACCCGACAGCATTTTACACCGAATTAGGCACAGCCTTGGGTTCGACAATAATGACCTTAGCAGATATTGACTTGTTCTTTGGGCTATGTCTGCCGGCTGACGTGTGGAAGCAAATCCGGAAGGCTGACCACACGGATCTGTTTGGACATACCTGGGACCAACTCGGTAAACTAGATAGACAGCGAGAACCGGGGAGCAAACCAGTGAAAGACATACTGGAACTCCCAGATAAAATAGTCCAGAAATTAAAAACACTGGTCCCGGAAAGAAAAGTAGACTGGTCGATAGTCACGGCCTGTCGACAGAAACCCCAGGAAGATGTGTCAGAATACTTCTCCCGATTCGAGACAGTGTTCTCCGACTACAGTGGCCAGGACATGACCACTGCAACCGGACAGCACCTGTTCGTACAAAATTACGTAAAGGGTCTAACACAAGAGGTCTCCCAAAAACTGCAGACGAGTGAGAGTAGTTGGGGGGCCTCCAAACCCGCAGCTATCCTTCAGATGGCTCAGTATTACGAGCACCAAAAGAATGAGAATGATAGGGCATCCGAGAAAAAGAAGAAAGATTTAAAGGAAAGGGTAATGATAGCCCAGATACAGGGTATAGCGCTAGGACGGGAACATCAAAGGGGGAACTACCAATCAAACACCCCCAGAGATCTACCTCCTAAGGATCACACCCCGACATCTCACCCTGGACGGAGAGACGTTAGCAATGACCAATGCGCTTTCTGCAAAGGGCTCGGCCATTGGAAATTCCAGTGTCCGGTTTTGCTAGAGATGAATAGAAATAGGGATTCCAGGGATGTGGCAGGTGGTCCGAGGAATAGAGTACAGGGCCGAGGGAACTCCAACGACACTAACAATGACAGATCAGGAAGACTGAATACATTTGACCGTCCCCGACAGAATCAATATCAGCTATCCGAAGGTGAAAATGCCCCCGATTTTGCATAGGACTGCCAGGGGCAAGGGAGGGATCCAGTCGAGCTCTGTGTTGACCAGCAAGGTCCTTATGTCACCGCTAAGGTCTTGGGTACAGAGTCTCCATTCTTGGTAGACACTGGGGCGACACGTAGTGTGTTATCAAAACGACTGATTCCAAGGGCACCCTTGTCTGGCTCACACATAACGTCGATAGGTTTCGATGGGACGCCCTCCACTAACCCCCTGTCCGTACCTATTACCTTTGACCTAGAAAGCAACACTGCTGACGCGACATTTCTACTCTCCTCCAACTCCCCTGACGCCATTATGGGCATTGACTTACTGAAGCATTTTCGAGCTACCATTAGGTGTTCCCCAGATGGAATACGAGTCATCCTGTACGACAACCCAGACATGCCCAGATCCCGTCCCCCACGACACATGTGCTGCATAACTGACGCTGACATGTCCTTGCTTGACACCCTGCCTCCGTACCTGTGGGCCAAAAATGACTCTGATGTGGGGCGAATGATGATTGATCCTATTCACATAACTGTACGACAGGACGCCATACTCCCGAAGCTTCCACAGTATCGGATATCCCCCGAGGGTGAGAAAGCACTGGTAGCGATTATTCAGTCTCTGGTAGATGCAGGAGTGGTTGAAGAGGTGGTTAGCAACGTCTGCAACAGCCCAATCCTACCCATTGTTAAGACTCAATCGATTGGCCCTAAGCAGCGCCCTTGTGCCTACTTCTCCGCCACTCTTGATCCTGTAGCCAGAGCCTTACCTGCCTGCCTTCGAGCAGTAGCTGCCGCTGCTGTCTCCATCCGTCAGAGCGAGGGAATCGTACTTTCCAACTCCCTCACTGTATTAGTGCCCCATTCAGTTGACACCCTTTTGAACCAGACAAAGACCCAACACCTGACTAGCGCACGACTGACAGGGTACGAGTTGACTCTGCTTGCACCCCACATCACACTTAAGAGATGCACGACTTTGAATCCTGCCACATTGTTACCCCTGCCTGAAAACGACCCCGACGTTCCTCCCATACACGACTGTGTGACCCTCACAGACGAACAGACTAGGAGTAGGGTTGACCTCCGAGACACTGCTTTTCCTGACCCCGATGGAGAGCTATGGGTAGACGGCTCATGCATTAAACTTCCAGATGGCACCACTTCAGCTGCCTATGCAGTAACGACGACCCGAACAGTAGTTGAGACAGCCTGCATCACACAACGATCTGCCCAGGCAGCAGAGCTGATAGCCCTCACCCGAGCATGCATCATAGCCGCAGGGACCACCGCGAACGTGTATACGGACAGCCAGTATGCCTTCGGGGTGGTCCACCATTTTGGGCTCCTGTGGAGGGAGAGGGGATTCCTGACGTCCCACGGCACCCCAATCCTCCACGGAGATTTAGTGTCCGCTCTGATTGAGGCAGTTCTCCTCCCCAAACGATTAGCGGTGATCAAATGTCAGGCACACAAAAGAGTGACAGACTTAGTCGGACAAGGGAATGCATTAGCCGACATCACTGCACGAACCACAGCTGAGAATAGGACAGTGACACGCATATATGTGACTAGGTCACAAGCAGAAAAATGGAGTGACACAAGGGAAATGATCAGAGACATACAGTCGGCCAGCACCCCTCACGAATTGACTAAATGGGCAAGGGTGGGTTTGAAGGATGAGGAGGGCTGTTGGCGAACGAAGGATGCAAGCAAATGGTTGCTGCCCGACTCATATCTGATTCCCATTCTGACAATGGCTCACTCCCCCGCACACATAGGATCTGCACCCATGATCGAACTCATTTCCAAAGTCTGGCATAACGATAAAATCCCCGACTCAGCCAGACGCCTGGTTCAGCAGTGCCTTATTTGTCTGCAACACAACCCCGGGAAAGGAACTGTAGTACCCCGGGGTGGGTTCGGGACCCCCAATCATCCCTTTGAGGTCCTTCAGATGGACTACATCCAATTAGAGAGATGCCAAAGCCTGAAGTACGTACTAGTCATCGTGTGTGCCTTCAGCAAATGGGTAGAAGCCTATCCAACCCGTGACAACACTGCCATGACTACTGCCAAAGTACTACTGAAGGAATTCTTCCCTCGCTATGGCCTTTGTCGAATTTTATGGAGCGACAATGGCCCCCACTTCATAGCTGAGGTTATCCAATTAATCCTAAAGGGGTTAGGGGTGAAGCAACGATTTCATGCGGTCTTCCACCCCCAATCCGCTGGTCTAGTGGAACGCCATAATGCCACGCTGAAGCTGAAACTGGCAAAAATAGTGGCCACCACTGGACTCAACTGGCCGGATGCCCTCCCACTGGCCTTGTTATCGATGCGTTCCACCCCCACCAAGCACCATTTGACCCCCTACGAGGTCGTGTTTGGGCGTCCGATGAATCTCTGGACTGCTCCCAAACCGACCTCCATTCATGACGTCCCGGACGTCCTACTATCTGATTATTTGTGCAAGTTAACTAAAACGTTGTCTGTCATTCATCAACAGGTGCAGCAGGCCATCCCCGATGCTTCCAGGGGCCCCGGCCACGACATCCAACCGGGAGATTTCGTATTAATACGAAATTTCCAGCGAACCAAGAGTCTGGAACCTCGGTGGACGGGCCCCTGGCAAGTGCTGATCACCACCCGAACAGCACTCCGAGTGGAGGGGAAGAAGCACTGGCTGCACGCGCATCATTGCCGGAAGGTCTCTGCGAACCTGGCCACGACAGAAAACGTCAGCACCCAAGAAGAGCTCCTGAGCAAAGACCGACCGATATTGGACTGTTATCCCGATACTGAGGCACTCGAACTTGCAAAATTCTCTGATCCCACCGTGCCATCCAGAGAAGGGTATTTCCTGCGTCGAAAGGAGGGAGTTTCGGCTAAGTAGGCCACGGACTAAGTTAAAATCTCAGAACGGTGACCTAAACACAATCAAGGGTTGCCGGGAGAGAAGCTAAACGAAGTCTGTGGTTCTGCCCGCTACCGAGCCCCCTTGAAGGTGATGGAAGCGCCAGATAAGAAGATGATGGAAGCGCCAGATAAGAAGATGATGGAAGCAACAGGAAATACCCAGTATAGAAATCCAAAGACTGACAACTTGCACAAATCAAAGACAATCGCACTCTTCATTGCCTTCCTCTTCTGCCTCCTCCTCATGACCTCCTTCTGGATTCTGGAGGAAAGCACACCGGCTCATGAGACATTTCTACCTACTGCACAGCCAACACCCCTGAAAGAGCATCACCTAATATCTCTGTCGCCTCAGCTCCGAGAAAGGCGCAGGGAATTCTGGAACAATTCCTTCGTGCAACTGTTGCACCAACACAACCTTGCTGCAAATGCTACAAACTGTTGGATCTGCGGGTTGCTCCCGCATGCCACTGGACACTCCATTCCCTTCATCCCTTCACCCTTCTCAGTTCACGGCTCTTGCCTCGCCTGGTTGATCCTCATGCAAGAGAGCCACAGGGACAACGCCACCTCCAGCCAGACAGTGTCACACTTCTACTCTGGGTTCTGGCTGAGCAAAACAGGAAAGACCCCAGCTGCCCTGTGTCCTGCGCTCGCGGGCGCCACCTTCATCAAAGACATTCCCGCCAAAGAACGAGTCGAAGTACAGGTGCTCCACAATCCAGCCAGAACCACCTTCACTCATCTGCAAAAACAAACTACCGCCACTCTGACTGTGGCCCTGTCTGTTATCAACATCACCGGCCTTGTGTGCCTAGAAGGCCAGGGAACGCAACTGGTGGGTTACAGCGCCTGCCGAATCACCAGAACATTGGACTCAGCTGACCCCCCTTCCTTCGTTGCTTCTCCGAACATGTACTTTGTGTGTGGCACCAAGGCTTACACCTGGCTCCCGAAGGGTTGGAAGGGTATCTGTTACATTGCCTTCGTTCTTCCACCCACATATGTAGCCCCAGCCAACCATCACCGGCAGAGGCGTGCAGACGACCTTGGACAAACCGACTCCACCGGAGCACAGTTCCTGGATGCAGCAAAGGGACTTGTTCCTCTGTGGGGCCCAATGGCAAACAGCCGTGCTATCCGGCACCTGACCCAGGCAGTAGAAACAACGATCAACATCACTGCCGGCATCCTTGCCAACAACACTGCAGAGCTTCAGGCGGTCCGCCTCGTGACCCTTCAAAATAGACTTGTCCTAGACGTGGTCCTAGCCGACCGAGGAGGAGCATGCCGCATCATCGGATCCAGCTGCTGCACCTACGTGCCAGACAACTCACCTTCAGTCTACAAAGCCATTGAACACCTCCACAGACTATCCTCAGAGGTTCACCAAGAACAGGAAGGATGGTCGCTTGGGAGCTGGTTTTGGGACACTTTGAAGAACTGGGGTTGGAAGTTGTTTTCCTTTGTACTGATACCTATTGTAATATTATGTGGGTGTTGCCTAGGTATCCAATGTCTGCCACCCTTGTTCGGCCTTGTTTCCAACTGTATGTGCCCAAAGACTTTGGACTTCCGAAATGAACACATGAGTCCCCTCTATGAAGTAGATGTACGTGACCTTATGGGGATAAATCCAAACTGACAAGTTGGCGAGATATGTTAAAAGGGAGGACTGTGGAAATTTAATTTGTGAACTAAACATTATCTGCGCCAGCTTGTCACCCATGTACAACGTGCACGATCGCCATTTTAGGCATCATGGTCTCCCTGCCCACGATCGATCGCCAGCACGTCCCCTCTGACCCAGCAAGCATCCTCCGCGCACCCTGGCTCCCCCTCCCTCCTCCTTCTGAGCACGACCCTTCTGCATGACCCTGTCCTTGAGAGTCACGCCAGCGCCTGACCAGCACCTCCTCCCCTCCCATGAATGCCCCTCTGTTGCTAAACCTCCCTCCTGCACTGGATTGTCCACACAGCATGAATACCTCACCATTGATGGCCCCTCACCCCGTGTCCGACTGTCCACACAGGTCCGAGGCCATTGCCTAAGCCGGAAGATATCATTTACTGCTCTTTATTGTATGAGGTCGCTCTCCTTCAAAGGTCCCTCTATTTGATCCAGGCCTCCCCACCCCCTGTGACATGATCAGGCGCACACATCCTAAGACTCGACAACACACTCAGCTGCGAGATGACTCTCTCTCTTATCAGCAGGTTGAGGACCTCTATTGTGAATGTATATGGGGGTGGGATTAACACGAGGGTTACGGGGATGTCTTTCCCATGCTCTACAAAGTTGTGATTGTATTAAAGGAAGGTCACATGCCATAAACCAGTGTATAAGAGGCCAGGCCTCCGAGTGGCTGTTAGAGCACCTCGACATGATACCTTGTTGTCTGTTCTGATGTGTTCTGCTCCGTCGGAATAAACTTCTGTTTCCTGCCTTCTGGTCTCCGGCGCCTGCCTCATTGCTTGGTAAACTTGAATGGTACAAGGGCGGTTAGCGCCGGGCAAATCTTGAGAAAGGTCCTAGCCCTACCTTTTTCCACATAGGACCCACGTCTGAGCATCCCCAGCGCACTTATGGCGAATTTGCAAACAAAACAGGTGATGGACCGAATGTGGATCAATGTCACACATTCATCCCAGTCCAAAGATCTGGGTCCAAATCCATCGTTTTTTTGCACTCCACACCACCCCGGGTTAGACAATGGCGATATGCAAATCAGCTCTGACCCTGTGCCCCATGGGAACAGTCCAGTCCGAACTACAAAAGCCATGTCCTTCCCAGAACGGAATCAAGCATCCGAGGACCGGACCGGTTTCGAGGTAACACCTCATCAGCCCGGCTAGCTTGACTCCAGTGGTGTGGAGTGCCTGGGACCCACGTCTGAGCATCCCCAGCGCACTTATGGCGAATTTGCAAACAAAACAGGTGATGGACCGAATGTGGATCAATGTCACACATTCATCCCAGTCCAAAGATCTGGGCCCAAATCCATCGTTTTTTTGCACTCCACACCACCCCGGGTTAGACAATGGCGATATGCAAATCAGCTCTGACCCTGTGCCCCATGGGAACAGTCCAGTCCGAACTACAAAAGCCATGTCCTTCCCAGAACGGAATCAAGCATCCGAGGACCGGACCGGTTTCGAGGTAACACCTCTCATCAGCCCGGCTAGCTTGACTCCAGTGGTGTGGAGTGCCTTGACTGGGTAGGAGTCATCATCATTCAGAAACTCTGTCCATCACCACCCCCTTTACCAAAATCGATTTTGTCCACACTATGTGTGGGAGGGTATACTCAGACGTGAGTCCCTTGCTCATTGCACCATCAGGATTCAAGCAAGCCGGGCCGACGACAGCTGAAATGCCAGAAACCGGTCCCCGGAAGCTTGTTTCCTTCCCAGTATAAGAATTGGCTTGGTAGTTTGGTTTGCCCTGTTCTTATCATGCACTGGGACATGAACAGACTAATTTATATGTAGCCAGGATCTGAGCTGGGATGGTGCAGTGAGCTAAAAAACGGTGATGGATCAAGCCCTGATCTCTTGACTGGGTAGGAGTATTCTGCATCATTCAGAAACTCTGTCCATCACCACCCCCTTTTCCAAAATCGATTTTGTCCACACTATGTGTGGGAGGGTATACTCAGACGTGAGTCCCTTGCTCATTGCACCATCAGGATTCAAGCAAGCCGGGCCGACGACAGTTGAAATGCCAGAAACCGGTCCCCGGAAGCTTGTTTCCTTCCCAGTATAAGAATTGGCTTGGTAGTTTGGTTTGCCCTGTTCCCATCATGCACTGGGACACGAACAGACTAATTTACATGTAGCCAGGTTCTGAGCTGGGATGGTGCAGTGAGCTAAAAAACGGTGATGGATCAAGCCCTGATCTCTTGACTGGGTAGGAGTATTCTGCATCATTCAGAAACTCTGTCCATCACCACCCCCTTTTCCAAATCGATTTTGTCCACACTATGTGTGGGAGGGTATACTCAGACGTGAGTCCCTTGCTCATTGCACCATCAGGATTCAAGCAAGCCGGGCCGACGACAGCTGAAATGCCAGAAACCGGTCCCCGGAAGCTTGTTTCCTTCCCAGTATAAGAATTGGCTTGGTAGTTTGGTTTGCCCTGTTCCCATCATGCACTGGGACATGAACAGACTAATTTACATGTAGCCAGGTTCTGAGCTGGGATGGTGCAGTGAGCTAAAAAACGGTGATGGATCAAGCCCTGATCTCTTGACTGGGTAGGAGTATTCTGCATCATTCAGAAACTCTGTCCATCACCACCCCCTTTTCCAAAATCGATTTTGTCCACACTATGTGTGGGAGGGTATACTCAGACGTAAGTCCCTTGCTCATTGCACCATCAGGATTCAAGCAAGCCGGGCCGACGACAGCTGAAATGCCAATAACCGGTCCCCGGAAGCTTTTTTCCTTCCTAGTATAAGAATTGGCTTGGTAGTTTGGTTTGCCATGTTCCCATCATGCACTGGGACATGAACAGACGAATTTACATGTAGCCAGGTTCTGAGCTGGGATGGTGCAGTGAGCTAAAAAACGGTGATGGATCAAGCCCTGATCTCTTGACTGGGTAGGAGTATTCTGCATCATTCAGAAACTCTGTCCATCACCACCCCCTTTTCCAAAATGCTATTTAAATAAAGCAACTTTGTTTTTAATGCCATTTTCCTCAAAAGAAAAAGGGATGCATTTCAGAAACAAAAATGAAATATTTCAGTTTCATGGGATGCATTTCAAAAACGAAAATGAAATATTTTACTTTCGTTTTTTCAGAGTAGGCATTGGTCCGTGGGACCACTGCCTGCTCTTAAACATTTTCACTGCCAATCACAAAGGTGGAAAGGGTCCCCTGGGTGCCCCTTCCTGTTTGCGACTGACTTACCACCTACCTGAAGTAGTCAGTAAACTGCAATTGATTTGTGACCACATTCCGAAACAATCGTACATGCCCTTGCGACTCGCCAATTGGAAGGGACACCCTTGGCACCCCTTCCTAATAACGTCTTGCAAACCATATTTTACGATTCGATAACAGGTTATCGACTCACAAAATAGGGTTGATATATGCTACAATCCTTTTTTACCAGTCGCAAATGGCTCGAATCTCTAATAACGCTGAGCAACTTAGTGGGCCTAAGTCGCTCAGCGGTCAGCTCAGTGTTATCCATGCTCCCTGGTGCACATAGCTTGCCCGGTTGAGCACATACCAAATGCCTATAGCTCTTTGGTAACCAAGACAAGGCAACGTGTTCTTTCATGCCTGTATATGTGTCTGGTGAGTGCCTTTTTCTTAGCTGTGGTGTCGCCGCTACTAAATCTATTGTGGAGAATATCTGCATGTCAGCCCATCTCTCTTCTGAGGAAGTAACATGATCCATGAGTCAAGTGAATGCTTCTTGTTTTTAATAGCTCTAGCAAGTTTGTCCATTGTGCCTGCGGCTATTTTCTCAGCCCTTGGGAATATGTGCTACATTAATTCCAGGCAGAATTGCCTTTATTGAGATATTTAAATTACCCTAGGACATTTTTAAATGGATGTGCTCCTTTAGTCCGCTTTACATGTTTCAGTTATTGTATATTGATGGGATCTGCCTCTCTGGGTTCACTGACCAGCTCCCCCCCCCCCAACCAAGCCAACTTCACGCCAGCCAATTTAATATCCCACTGATGAAGAATTGAACCTGGCCACTGCTTTGCTGCGAAAATCTAACTCTGGCTCTTAAGAGTTAATCCATTGAGCCTGTATCTTTTAACTCAGCCCCTTGGAATATCAGATGAATGAATTCCAGAAAACTTTCTATATATTTGACACCCTTAATTTTAATTTCGACTTATTTAAATGGTTGTTGTTACTTCTTCAAGGCTTTAGTTATGATTGTTGGGTCTTGGTGGAATTGGCCTCTTAATGGTGACAGGTCACTGATAATCCACCAACAGACTCCTGTGCTGTGGCCAGCAATATTAACTTTTATAAATATGAGGCCCTGGACAAAAAGGGACTCCGGATCATATTTCCCTACCCCTGAATCTGAACCAAATCTCTCCCAAGGATGTTAGGCACAACTATATGTGCACATCTCTTTTATTCTTCACTCAATGCATATCTGCTGCGCGTGCCACTGGCCAGCTCCTCCTCCACCACAAGGTCCACCTTACATTTGCCACTTCTCTTGATATCCGACTGACACACCGTTGAATCGGGTCATTTCTCAACCACTCTTGCCAGGCTTCTTAAGCCTCAACCACTTACATCACTAGATATGTTTGACAAAATGGAAACTGGTTCTAGCAAAATAAGCCCTATGGTTACCAGGAGCAATCGCAGGTAAATGGTAGCTGAGCATTGTTTACTCTCCTTGGCTTCACCCCATGAGTGAGCACAGTTATAGATTTGCAACAACATTAAATTAGCATCCTCTGCCATACACAGACAGCACTAAAACACTTCCCATATTGGCCATACTGCATTAACGCATTTTTCAATACTGTGGTGCCTTATAAACATACATGGTCTCTCTATCTTACTCCCTTTGCTTTACTACATACCACAGGTGCACAAGAGTGAACACAATAAAAGCACAACACTGGTCATTACTCAAACATCAAAACACTTCCCACATAAGCTACAGCAGAAACCCAAAATATTCAATACAAACCGGTTCAGTGAAAAGATGCTGCCCATCTGCAAATATGCACATGTACCACATCAGTGGTACGAAGTGCTCTATAACTCACATCATTACAATTCAGTAACCTCATCTGGCCTTATAAATGGCCCATTCAAATTAGAAACTGTGGTGTAGATGAGCTCATCTGCCCATGCTCCATCCTAGGAGGACCCCATCCTCGGACCCAATTCTATATCCAGAATGAAAGCGGGACCTGAAAGAAGGGAAAAGATCACCGAGGAGATACTACTTCACCCTGATCAGAGGTACTCGGAAATGGAACATCTTCCAAGCAGTTCTACCGTATCTAATGAATATTTCAATGTCAGGCCTCCAATACAGTTAGTTAGTTACATGTATATTTATCCATAAGGATAAGGCATATTTAAAGAATCTTCACAATTATAATTCTTTTGTCTTTATTGCAGTTATTATTTATTTGATAGTTGTCTTTCTTCATGTTACAAGGCTTGTTCTGTCTTGGACAAATAATAGTCTTCACACAAAATGTATGCGTCTACCTTTGGACACAGATGCATAAATCAAACTTTGAGTTCCTGATGAGTTAAATTCTTTTATTATTTAGAAAGTCAGCTAGGAAGTTTTAAAAAATTTAGTTTTTTTTATTGATGATCCCTAATAGGCTTACAATAGAACTATACAGGAGTATTGTACTTGTTGTTCTATACTCCTTTCAGTAATCTTAGCAATCCATCAAACTTTGTTAATCCTCTAGGACCAGTAGATTTGTCTGCACATGGTCAACTAGGGAGAGATTAAGATGATTAAGTGCTTATGACCCAATACACAAAGTGTTGTGGTGTATTATATTGGTGCGGTGCTACAAAAGAAGTGATGCCATCCCTACATCCCTTACACAGAGTAAGTAAATTCACAACAAGTCTCTTAGCACACGCAATCTTGTGTATATGCACAAAAAAAGCATCCATCATCTTTATAGTCTTCAATCTTTTCTTTAGTTGAGAACGGATCCTTCTGCCAGCCAAGACGTGGCTCGTCAGTGGGTGTGTCACCCTAGGACTTCTTCAGGGTTCGAAAATTAAATTGAGGGCTAAATTTACAAGATTGTGTACTTCAAATATATTAAAGGTTTACATACATTGTATATCCTGACCGATTCCTAGTGTGCCATATGGAGTGATAGTGGTAAAATAAGTTTATAATATTTAGAACATTGCTTTTGATACCATGTAAATACATTGATTTGTTACATGCACTGCTTATGCTTTTGATTTCCCCTACACACAGTGAAGTACCTCATAACTTGTGCGGTGATAACGGAGTACAGTATTCTCACACTGACACTCTGATGAACGAAGGTAATGCTGAAATACGAGCTGCGTGACTGATTGCAAGTGACGCCGCTTTCCTGATTCTTAGAACTTTGAATACTCACCGAGCAGCGCTGAAAATCGAACGCATGTTCAAGCGCAACACTTTTTAACGCACCGCGCCAATTTGATTTTAATAAATTGCACTGTGTGAAGTAAAATTGTGTAAACCCACCTTTTTAAAAACCTTCCGAAATAATAATTTGTGTCCCCTGTAGCCCGGTCCTCCGCAAGCGCTAGGCTTGTTTGTGGGGACGGTGCAGGGCGGTACCTTCTTCCGGCTTCCAGGCTGGGGCAGGCACTGATTGGGCAAACGGATTTGTAGAGGCGGAGCTGAACAATAGCCCGTCCTCTACATAAACCAGTCACCGTATGACGCGCAGCGAATACACGCAGCAACCGCGCCAAAGCCGCCCCAAAGACAAGCCTAAGACATGCCCGTCTGGGCCCGTCCGGGACAGGACGGGGCATGGGGCAGGGAACCCTACACCGACAACTTCTCAAGTCTCAGGTATGAGCTCCACGCAACTAAAAGCTTTACGCCCCGCACCACATCGTGACTGCATAGTGCTCTCGCCATTGGGTGACACACACTGCATAAATTGCAATGTTCATATCGCAAATATCCAACCATATCCGGACACAGAAACCCATACTCAAACTCCATCCAAACGCCCTAAAAGCAACAGCTGCAATTACTCTTTTTTTTTTAGCTTTAATTGCAGATCCTTGCCGCAACACAAACTCGACAACTTCACCCTCCTATTAGAAGAAGCACCCAGTGCTCTCTTCCTCACAGAAACCTGGCTACACGACAGCTCCGGCCCGGATGTAGCTACTGCTCTCCCAGCCAACTATGCCATCGCAAGAAGAGATAGACAGGGCCAAGTGGGTGGAGGTATCGCCATTATATTCCGCAAAGATTTCACCTGCAATATGCTCCCAGTTAACATTCCGGACTGTGAAGCCGCCTCTTTTCAAATCACTTTGAAACCCAATTTCACTTTCTCCGGCCTCCTAATATATAGACCTCCTGGGAATGCCACTACCTGGACAGCCAGCCTAGCAAACTATATCACTCCATTTCTGTTAGACTACAAAAATGTTACACTCCTAGGCGATTTAAATTTGCATCTTGAGGACCCAACTAACGTGGCCTGCTGTACTCTAATTGACGACCTAACGGCTCTCAACCTAGCAGTCCTCAACTCCGGTCCTACGCACAAGGCAGGACACCTATTAGACCCCATAATAACAAATATCCCAGAATTAAAATGGACTCTAACCAGCCCTTTATGCTGGTCAGACCACCATCTTATCAGTTTCAGTTTAACCAGAACATTCTCTCCCAGTAATACCACATGGCCAGCAAACTCCATGAGAAACTGGAAATGACTCGACATAAACAAACTGAATCAAGCTTTAACAATTAGCACACACTTTCAAGACCAGAATGTGGAAAGTCTAGCTGTAGTCACCAACCAGTGGTTAGAAACTGCAGCCAATCAATGCCTCTCACTAACGCAGGCAAAAAGAAATTTCCACCGTCCCCCAGCCCCCTGGTTCAATGAACTTCTCAAAACAGAAAAATCTAAATGTAAAGCACTAGAAAGGAAATGGCGCAAAGATTATAACCTTGAAAAAAAGATAACATACAACAAAGCGAGAAACGCATATCACTCCTCCTGCATCAAAGCCCGGGCCCTTTACGTGGCCAATTCCATTAACAATGCTACAAACAAAGCAAAAACTCTATTCAACACAGTGAAGGACCTAGCAGGTGCTCAAACAACTGCTACTATTCGCCCTTTAACTAAAAGACCTTGCTACATTTTTTAATGATAAAATAGAAAACATTATCCTCAACATCACCACCAAACCCCGTGACAATTGCTCACAGCATGATATCCCCATGTCACCGGATAATGTGAACACCCTGGAGAAATGGCCCCTTGTAACCGTGGACTCCCTAAAATCCTTTCTGAAGTCCATTTCATCAGGCTCCCCCTGCGATCCTCTCCCTGTGAGTATTCTAAAACAACTTGACACCACCCCCCTGATCTCTATAGCAGCCATGCTAAATGCATCCCTCCAATCCTCCACAGTCCCGTCGAGTTGGAAGCACGCAATGGTAACCCCACTTCTGAAGAAACCATCAGCCGACCACGCTGTCCTTTCTAATTATCGGCCTATATCTTTGCTCCCTGCCTTTTCCAAACTCATGGAAAGACACATCCACTCCGCCCTCACTATCTTCACAGAGGAAAACAATCTCCTCCACCCCTCACAATCAGGCTTCAGAGCAGGATACTCCACAGAGACCGCCCTACTGGGCGTAACGCAAAAAATCCGGAAACTCCTGGATGAGGGACAAACGGTCGCACTCATTCTTTTAGACTTGAGTGCGGCGTTTGATACCATATCGCACAAAACTCTCCTGGCTACTCTGGAGAGAAATGGCATTTGCAGTGATGCCCTACAGTGGATTAAGTCCTTTCTCAACGAGAGAACCTTCCAGATCAAATCCAGTATTGCATGTTCAGATACTTTCCCGCTCCACATGGAGTTCCACAGGGCTCCATCCTGAGCCCGCTGTTTTTTAACTTGTACCTTAGACCTCTGGCCAACCTGGCGGACTGCGCAGGCCTGACTTTAATGACCTACGCTGACGACTCTCAAATCATGTTTTCCCTATCAGAGTCAAATCCCTCAGCCCCTTCTCTCCTCAAAACTGGACTCCAGAAAATGTTCAACTGGATGACCACCAACCAGTTGAAATTAAATGGGGATAAAACCGAAATCCTCCTACTAGGAAAGAATAAGGAGCTCTGGAATCCCTCCCAATGGCCGCCTGAGCTGGGTAATCTTCCCTCTCCAGCTACACAGGTAAGAAATCTGGGAGTCATTATTGATAACGCTCTGTCAATGAAACAGCAGGCAAACAAAGTCGCAGGCCTCTGCTTCACCATAATAAAATGGTTGAAAAAAATCATTTGGATGCTGCCCCCTGCCACACAAAAAACCGTAGTCAACGCACTAATAACATTGCGTATTGACTACGGAAACATCCTCTACCTAAGCTCGAATCTAGCAGTGATCAAGCGGCTCCAAATGATCCAAAACTCTGCCGCAAGACTCTTGTGTAGGATACCAAAGTCTGTAAGAGTATCAAAATTCCTGAACGATTTACATTGGCTCAGGATTGAACATCGAATCAGCTTCAAAACCCTGAGCTACATGTTCAAAATCAAAACCAAAACAGCACCTACCTATCTGCAAGCTTTAGCCTCCCCCTACCTGCCAACAAGAAACCTTCGCTCCCAAACTGCAGCAAATTTCGCTGTTCCCAGATTCAAACTGCAAAGAACTGGCGGGAGATCGTTTTCTGTCAGAGGGCCAATTCTATGGAACTCACTCCCCCCACATATCCGGAAAGAGGAAAGCTACGCTATTTTCCGGAAATATGTAAAAACCTGGCTTTTCCAGAAACAACTGTGCTAAAATCCAACTCAGCATATTCCTTTGTCCAACTAAATGTCAAAGGCGCCGGGAAACCCTTGTTGGGTAGCCGAGCGCCATACAAATGTAAAAAATAAATAAATAAATAAATCAGTCATGCTGCGTCATGCAAATCATGTATAAATGTAACCGCGCATCAATAACATGTCGGTGGATTCCATATTCCCATACCACTGATAACCAGTGTATTAGAAAGTCATAGGTGAGTGAAAGCACCTGTAATCCGTAGTCTTGGTCTGTAAATTAATAGTACACGTTTTTGTTCATAACAGAATATCTTCATATAATATCACTTCAGATATCAATGAATATACCACAAACCTCAGAATATGCAGTTAATCCATGTGTCTAAAATAATATGGTTTCCAATTTATCAGGGCTATCCTTAATATTGATATAGTCAGTATAGTCTGATTGCCATCTGCACCTTTCCAACATAAATACAGAGAATACTGAGGTGGCGTGTTCAATCATACACTTCATCGTTTCTACAATTTAAAACCACTAATCTGTCAATGCATCGTCTCTCTTGGTGCCCCGATTTATTATCTTACCAGTGTACAGGCCATAAAATCCTCAGTCTGTTTTTCGGCATGTGTGCCTGTACCTGTGAGAAATAAGAGTCCACTTAAACCAGAGTCTGTACCTTTGGTGAGTATACCCCTAGTCCTTAGGTGTCCCAATTATACAGTAGCGGTGACCCCCATATGTCAATCCCTTTGACTTACTCTTGCTCACCATTGCTGCTCTCCCGGTGTTTGTGTCTGCCTTGCATTTGTGGCAGGTGCCATAATGTTTGAATCTTTATTGACAACTTTTACACGCTCATATATGCTTAGAAGATGGACCCCTGTGAACCTTTCAGCAGTGGCGCCATCTTGGATTGTGTCCTTATTCTGCATAACAACGTATATATGAAGCAAATATATTACAATGATCACTCCCTCTTAGTTTAAGCCATCTACATGTTTAAGGATGCTAGTCCAGGCATTGCTAGATCACGACTATTAACTCCATGATTGCGGGTCCCATGATCATGACATCAGTATATTCCTCTATGTATTGCAGTACGTGTTTAACCTGTCCTAGTCCACTCATATTGTGGTTAGGTTTTGTACCAAAGGATTATGAATGTGATATAAACAGGAGCGCCTTCAGTAAATAAACTATTGTTATTTGTTCTATAACATCCTTCAATATAAATCGGAGGCATAAGTAAATCAAAATGGGGAACCATCCTTCTACCACCGGCCCATATTCAGCATAATCCGATAGTGTCTGGAGATACCGTGAAGGTTCAGGCACCCCAGACATATTTCCAGCCATATCCTATTCTGGAAATGTAGTGGCAAGCAATCACAGGGTTGTATCCAGCATCATTGTGTCCTGCTACATATATGTGTATCTCTCCTGGTATTCATACTACTATTATGACATTTTTGTTTGGATAATTATTAACCAAAATTTTCAGTCCGCAACTAGTGGGATTCGTATGAGTCAAATGATATTCATCTGCACATCGTTTAATCAATACAAACATCAGATGCTGATTACCATCAATTGATCGTTGGTGTTTATATTTTGAATCAGTTCATTGTTGTTGCATATATGTTAAAAAGTTCTATACCATTAGTCTATATTGATTGTCTTCATTTATCTTATAATGGACTGTTAATCCTACAAGGAAGTGTAGTGTAGCTCTTGATCTATGTTCAGACCATATTCCACTGTACGCAGTCTCATAATCCACCTAGCCTCACATTTTCTACCTTTGGGGTCCTTAGCTCTTATGTGCATGGTCGATTCCATAATACAAGAAATGTCTGTGAAATCCTTGTGATTGACACTCATTCATATGTACTGCCACTAGATATCTGGCGTCTCCTGTTTTTATTGCTCTTATATGCTCACCCTCACTTTGAGTGTGTGAATTGTGCTTCCTACGTTTAAGCGGTCACACTTGCATACAATAACATAAACTATGTACTTTGTGTAACATGTTATGTTTGTACGTCTACCGTATTCTTTACCATTTATGTTTTGAATGTCTTAGTTTTGTCATCAGCCCTAATACACATGGTGCAGTTGCCACATCTGTAAAAGCCTTTTCTTTGTGGTGTCAGCCAAAAATATCTTCTGTGTTCTTTAGGATAACTTGGGCTTAGTAGAGGTCTCTAGGTACGACCTCTGTGGAATGTTAAACTTGGCCTTGGTGATATGTGATCTTGCAAAACCTTGTCATCCCTTAAAAGGTGCCAATGTCTCTTCAGACATCTAAGATATCTGTTTAATATGCTGTTATAAATCATTAAGTATGTATGATTGTTTTTTTGTCTCTTTTTTACATGTGTGTTTCCTGTCTATACCAGCCATTCTCATCCTTGCAGTTCTCACTACCTGCATGCTGTATCCCCTTTCATGAATCTGATCTCCATGTCTTGTATACATCTGCTGTATTCATGTTCCTTACTGCAGTTCCTTCTAGCTCTTAACATTTCTCCAAAGGGTATAGAATTGATTTGACAATTTGGGTGTGAGCTGGAAGCGGGTATGGTTGTGTTGCATGATGTAGGTTTGCAATTTAGTTTACTGTGTAACTTGTCATTTTACATTTAGTTCAACATCTAAAAATTCCTTTGTTGTCTGACTGTATTTTGAAGTGAACCTTAATATCAACTCATTCTGATTCAGATATGTTATAAATTCTTTCAACAGTATTTAATTGCCCGTCCATATCATCAGGCAGTAGTTGATGTATCGACTCCAGTACTAGATATACTCTATCCACTTGCCTCTATTTCTGCCCAAGATATGAACCTCCTCAAACACCCCCATGAATAGGTTAACTTACGAGGGGGAAAATCTGGAGCCCATTGCGGTCCCCTGTACCTGCCTTTACCATTAGCCTTCAAATAAAAATACATTGTTCTCCAGAATTATCTCAGTCACACTTACCAGCATCTGTGTGTGCTGTAAAAGTGTCACCGATCTGGTGTTCAGTATGCAGTTAAGTGCAGTTGTTCCCCTTTCATGCAAAATGCTGGTATAGAGAGATACCACATCTAAAGTTACCATCCACATCCCTGACTCCTATTGAATATCCTTCAAAAGGTTTAACACATAATTAGAGTTGCGAGTGTGCGAAGGTAGATTCTCCACAAATGGTTGTAAAAATAGGTCCACATATTCGGAAAGTCTTTCTGTTGGACCCCCAATACCTGATACAATAGGGCTCCCTGATGGAAAATCATATTCTTAATAAATCTTGGGAGTGTATATAGACAAGGATATCTAGGACATTCTATATGTGATATTCGTCAGAGGTCAGAAGACAGTTGCCTTTCCACTGTTTTAACTTAGTTTTGATTTTTTTAGTCAAATCAAACATTGGATTACACTCCAATGGCCTGTAGCAGGAAGCATGACTGAGTTGTGAATACATTTTATGATTATAGTCTAGGCGATCCATTAGGACATTATTACCACCTTTGTCCGTCTCTCTAATAATTAGGTCGCTGCTAGCTTGTAGTGTCTTAAGCGCAACACGTTCCCCTATGCTTAAGTTAGCATTCTGTATGCTCCTTCTCCATACTTTTTCCATTATTCATTTGTCCAGGTCTCCATTGAGTAGTTTAGAAAACATGTCGATATTGGTAACCACTGGGTTACTGTGGTGTCCAACATGCTTGGTTTCTCAGTCTACTATCTATGCTGACATCAGTCTGTACATTCAGATGCCCTATTAATCTGGCTGTGGTGACTGGGCCACCCTCCATATCCATATAGAAATAAGAGCAACTGTGTCATGTATGTCTTGTATATAGAGATAATTTAATAGCACATTAGTCTCTTGCTCAATATAAGTTTTATTAATTTTCGGATTAAAGGCAAAGAATGTTTTTAACTTCAATTGTCGTACATATTTAAACAAGTCAATTTTTAGATTATATACGTCTCCCCCTGTGCTCGGGCAGAAACCCAGTCCCTTTCGTAATAAAATAATTATATCTCGACTCAAAGTCTCTTCAGATAAGTGCAATATTAGGACCCCTGATTCTGCTGCTCTTACTTTTTCTTGTCACATGACCTCGTATTCATGGCCCTCCATTCGCTTCCTTTTTCTGCCACCTCTCTTGCCCCTTTTGGTTTTCTTGATTTGTTTTGTCTTGGGCCCTCAACTCGATTGCCCCTCCTTATCCTTTCCACTTCCTGTAAAAAGAGTTTTGGATTTGATGTGCCCCCACCTGTACATGACTACCCGTCACTTCTCTGATCAGGACTTAATGAAGTTAGCCTATGACTGACAAGAGATGACACATGCTTCATAATTTCTAATCAGGTGGTCAAAGTGTTTTACAAAAGAAAATTCACTGCATTTGCAGTAATCAACCTCATCCATCTCATTTCCTCACACTATTTCACATCATTTTGGTGTCTCTCTAGAATCGTGTTCATAATCTCATACTTATTATTAGTGGCTTCAACCAAATTCATGTTCTAATCTCATCTTCCAAAGTTTGAATCTCTGTCAGAAATCTGGAGACTTTCCTGTTACAGTTGTCTATTAATATCTCCATTAATCTTGTTGAGCTCGAGATTAGTTCTTTTTCCCATACTGATAACAAATCCACATCTAAGTCCTCATAAAATGTTATTGCTTGTGATCTAAGACCCTTTGGTATTCCATTTAGTTTGATGTATTTTCCAATCTTATGAATTCGTCTTTAAGTCCCTCTTTCCACCACTTACAACCTGTCCTACGCTACTGCCCATTTTCAAGTTTTTGAATAATTCTTCTGCTGTTTTCTCTCGCTCCATGAGAACACTCATATTGAAGTTTTAAATTGTGTGCGTATTGTAATGCCTACCTATAGTAAATTGTCAACTAGGGGGAGATTAAGGCAAGTTAGCACTCAGGAAACAATACACAAAGTGTTGTGGTGTAATATATTAGTGCAGTGCTACATGAGAATGGATCTCATCCCTACATCCCTTACACAGATGTAGTTAATATCACAAGTCTCTTAGTACACACAATCTTGCATTGACATAAATAGGAGTCATCCCATCATCTTTGTGGGTGAGCATGGCAGCTGCAAGGTGGAAAATGGGTAGTAACCACAAATCCAGTGACATCCACATCACAGCTCCCCTATGCTTTGTTTCCAGGACGTGCCTATGGGTATCATAGAAAGGTCCTCAACTAAAACCACCTCTGGATCTTGTACATTATCAAATGCACCCATTGCACCACAATGTATTATTTGAAGAAGGCACATGGTGCCCTTCCCAGAAACCCCTCTGAGGGATTCCTTGTGACTGGATTTCAACGTCTAGAAATGAACACTCATTACCCTCTTTGTGAACGATTCCATCCGTATTGTAACTGTATTGCCCTTTTTCATGATCGGTTTAGTAGTCGTGAAAAGTATGAGGAGTTTACAGCCAGGGGCCATAGAAGTATCACCATTGTGCTGCATTACAATTTCTTGTGTTTTGTGTACTTAACATTGATCATCATTTCTGTAACAAATATAGTCCTATATTATGCAAACATCAAGGGTTTGCCTATTCGTAAAACTGACTGATCATACACGTCTTAATTATAACTGTGATAATTACGTTTTCTGTGCCCTGAATCAACCCTATACCTTCTCTTTTGAGCTAGTGCATAGCTTCTCATACATCGCTACCCAGGGAATGAAGGGAGCGTCAGAGACCAACCCTCCGGAAAGTTTTAGGCCATATGTTTTTCAAACTAAAAAAAATCCACATTTCCCCAAATACATTTTTAATTAACACAAGCCAGTCTTTGCCAATATGTGCTTATTTTTCCACATTGGCTTACAGCCATTGCCATCTCATGTCTATGCCCTCCATCATATGTTAGTCTTTGCCCTCATGTGCCCAAGTATCCTCATCGAATGCCAGTCTTTCCCTTTCGAGGATCATCCCCCTTCAAATCCTGGTTTATCCTCACTTGCACACGTATCAATATCATTTAGTAGCCTTAGTGTGTTCTGCCCGCGCCTGCCTCATGCACACCACAGTGTTTGCAAGTCAGTACCCATGATATACTAGATTTTTGCATCAAGTGATTTTGCGAACATGTTTCCTGGCATCCATCATTATATACCTGTCTTTTCCATTCTGTACCGAGCCTACTCCTGATATCCAACAAAGCGCCAGCTAATCCTTCACAAAACCAATGTTTCCAATCAAATGCCAAGGCCGACTCATTCTTATGGCAGACTTTGCCATCAGGCACTAGATTAGACATGTAATGCCTACCTTTGTCTTATCCACACAGACATAGGAGGCTTGGGCAACATCTGACTCATATCACATGATCCTTTTTTAGGTCGAGCCTGGGAAGTGCATGTGCTGCTCTGTGAGGCATGCTGTTCAGAGTATGGACTTTAGCTATGCCCAGATATTTCATTGGCTTTTGTCATTATCGTTTGTAAATTCTGGCTACTGATTCGTTAATATTGTTGTTAGTACCGCCTTGTCTTCATTTGTAACCTCCCTTGAGGGCTGGCCCTTTTACTTCTGTTGTTACACAGTATGTCTTATTTAGTCTGTAAGCACAATTTTCTTTAATGAGTTTATCCTACTGCAGGTACAAAATGCTTTCCTGCACCATTCAGAGCGCCAAGCTCCGGGACAGATGTGGCTGCTTCTTTGAAGTGAAATAGGTCTCGTATTTACTAGAGTTTGAGCTATTGGTATTGTAAATTACAATGCCTTTTATTGATGTGTTAGTGTTCAAAACAGATAAATAAAAAAGCATTGTCATTTACATGCCAATAGCTTAAAGTCTCGCAAATGCGAGACCTATTACATTGCAAATGCTCGTTGTCATTGTGTGTCTGGGCCAATCATCAGTTGCTAATCCTTGCTATCATGAGCCTGGTCTTCCCGCTATAAACCAGTCTTTGGCATCATGTGCCTGGGTTGATGGACAACCCCCATATACGAATCTTTGCCATCTTGTGGCTAAGCCACGTATGAGAAACCAGTTATTGTGATATACCTCCTGACCAGACAGCTTATGTCAGTTACTGTTTTCATGGGGCAATGCCAATGGTCTTATGCTGGTCTTTTACATCATTTCGCACATAATATGCCAGTCGTCATCATGGTGCAATCCTACCATCACATCATATGCCAGCTCTTCTTATCATTTGCCCAGGCCCCTGGCTGCATGCCCGTGTCACATCATTTGACTTTCTTCTATTCACAAAGTGTAGGTATATTGCTACATATGAAAAGGACTGGAAACTGCTCCTATAGCTGTTAGAGTGCTGCATGCCCGGTACCCTGGCCCCTTTCCCTCTGCAAGAGTGCTTCCACACCAGCCCCCTTTTTGTGACATTGGACTAGATCAAAGCCTACTACTTTGGCTTTTAGTGACTCAGATCATATGACCTGGCCTTTTCTCTTTCAGATGTGTGTGTTGTTCACTTTTTACTCTTCTTGCAGATTAGCTAGTTTATGCTACAACACTCTGAATTTCAGACTTTCACAGAGTGTCACCAGTGGGCTGAGGAGCTGATCTGTCAAACCGATGCATGATCCTGTGTATGTCTGTGTGCTGTACTGCAGTATATACATTTTGTAATCCGGAATGGGAGTGAGAGCGCAGTAAGAGTATTGGGAGACCAGGCATAGTACTACATCCCCATTCTTGTAAGTAAGAGACTAAAAGGCATCTTATTCAGTAACTCTATTTGGATGTCACATTCACAGTCCCTAAGCAAGTGGTGTGAGTTTACTTTGGATTAGGACTGGCTTTTGGCAGTCGTAGCTGTGGACACTTTTGGGAGACTTTAAAGCATATCTGGCGGCATACCATGGGCCACTGAAGACCACTAGTGTGGAAATCTCAAATGCCTAATGATAAAAGCTTCACAACAGCCTAGGTACTGCATACTTGAGTCGTTTTATTGTTCTATGCCCTTCTTTGTGTTACTAGACTGCAGTGGAACCCACTGACCTTGTATTCAACGATTCACATCATGGCACCTTGTTCTTTCTTTCAAATATGTTTTATTTACTTTTTTTTCTTTCAGATGACCTTACTAATGTTGCAATAATCTGGATTTAAGACATGCACTTTGTGTCACCATCAGTTAGAGGAGATTACATGCCTATCCTCTATGCAATCCAGTATATATCTGTTGTACAATGGCATAAGAACCCTCTTAACCCCTCAAGGTACCTGGAGTTTGGTAATCAAGCATATGAGTTAGGAGATTAATAGGATTGAGAAACTACGCATGGTATTCAGCCCCCTTTCTGGTCAGTAAGAGAGTGCAAACCACCCCTTGAATAACTCAAAATTTGAATGTGGCTTTAGTGGCCCAAAGTATTTCGTGTATATTTACCAGGGAAGAGGAAAATTCATGGTTGCATGACCATTGTTCCCAAGACTTAAAATGTTGTTTCAATAGGGTCCCTTTATTTAGGTCCAGCGAACATGTGCCAGTCTCCAAGGGATCAAGGGGCATTCTGGTACCATACCCTGGAGAACCTATTGCACTGTGAATCCATCTCCTTGCTTGAAGGGCTCAAGCAGCCATTGCATTATGGGGTCAAACAAGTCTCTAATTTGCATTTGGAAATTAAGCACTACTCCCTCTCCCAGCATGTTCTCAGGTGAACGTTTCTTAATCGACTCTGGAAAGTTGTACCAGGCCGTGGAGTTTATCTTCGCATGTGGGCCTCATCTGCCCCAGTCTGAACATGCAAGGACCATCAAACTCCTGACACCTCACAAGGAATTGCTAAATATACCACCTATAAGAAAACCCAAAAGCACAATCCATCTTCTGGATTAACGTGACTGTCTGTAGAACTCCCAAAGCATGGCCACCTTCAGGAATAACATACCACACACTGGGAGTTTTCTACCAGTGAACTGGGGCTTTCCTCTGTTTCAGAACCCATAGTTACAGAGTTCCTGGGCAGGAACCACCCTTACTTTTGCAGCCCTTCTGATACCAGCTTCACCAGCGGACACTCAGCAGCACAACTGGAAACATTGTAACTCACCACAGGTGGGGAAGAAAGAAAGGGTTGGCGAGAAAACCGCCTTCTTTTGGTGGATGTCCCAGTAATGCCCTCTCCTAATGAGGCTCTATATTAGATAGACATTTTCATTACCACTATTTTTTATGAACCTGATAATCTTGGTAAAATTATAAATCACGAAATGCGACGCTGTATCAGACAGTGTTTCTTTATAGTTGTGTTCAGTCTAGACAATCCATTGGCAATCAGAGAGATTCAGAGCTGAATGCAACATTTTGACTGATGTTAAAGCCTAACTGGAGGCTTACAGGGGGCTACCGAAGACCACTAGCGTGGGAAAAGTGCATGCTTAATGACGCAACTTGTCAACTGCAAATTTGATTCGCTTGTAATTCTGTCAATTTTAACGTGTCCAATTTCAATTAGAAATGCTACTGTAATGCCCCAATTGAAGCAACATGATGGTTTTCCACTGATGCCCTTGACTAGTTTCAATTCAATTCAATTAGTTTATTTGTTACGGAACTCCCAATGGAGGTCCACAAAAATACACCAATACAATAAAAAAGACATACTTTATAACAAATACAATTCTTAATAAATATCCAGAAATGTTTTAAAAAATTGAAATATTCTATAACAAGTAATTTCATTTGGAGGGGACAACACAAAAGATCGTGCCTCCTGAGCAGAACGAATATTACATTTAATAAATAAGGGTCTCAAAAACATTCGCCTTGCCCTTAGAAGTTCTGGGCACACAAATAACATATGATTAAGATCCTGTATTTGGGAACAACAAAGTTCACAGATTCTCTCTTCTCTGGGAATTTTTTCCCAAGTGCCCGTTACTTCTCTCAAGGGCAGTAAGTTAGTTCTTAAAGGACTGAGGTCTGCTCCCCATCGCACTCGCACAGATCACCCCATTACGGGCTTTGGGATGACTTAAAGTCATATCTCTTGCCGTACTAATCGTGCTTATTGACTTCTTTAGAAATGACTTCAATACAGGCTTTGGCATGGGTAAATCACAATTTAAATTAAGCCCAAATAAATAGTTTGCGTTGGCAAATGATCTAAAAAAAGCTGATTTATCTTTTAATTTTGCGAATATTTCCAACTTCAAGGCGGCCCTTAGGGTGCCCTCATCCCCGCAAAAAAGGGAGTTCCCCCACCTCAGAACCGCTGCCAGGGACAAAATATAAGAAGAAACTAAATGAAATTCCAGACGAAGAACATGTGGGGCAGCCAAGGAATTTAAACTACAAATTTGACGGAAAAACCGGCCTTCAGCCTTGTCAAAAGAGAGCCAGTAATTCCTATCCAAGACTTCTGCAGCATAAGTTAATGTCGGGGGGATTTTAACCTTAAATACTGACAGAACATGATTAAAATGGCGTCCCCCACAGGTCTTATAAAATCTATTTAGAGCTCCGGCCTGGGAGGCGGCCTTGCCAACACACCTTTTAATGTGCTCTGAATCACGCCCATTTTTTGAGAAAACCTTTCCCAGATACAGATACGTATTGACCAATTCAAGATCTTCGTGCCTCAACAGCCACTTATACCCTTTCTTTGTTGGAAAACCTTTCTTGCGAAAGACTAAAATTTTGCTTTTAGCAATGTTGATTTTCAAACAATGGTCCTCCGCATATTTAGTTAAAACATCCAGACGACGCTGCAAACCAATGGGAGTTAAATCAAAAATTGCAACATCATCTGCATATAGTAAGGAGCCAATGGGCATTGTACCAATTTTAGGGGCATCCCCCTTCACTGAATTTAATTTCTCGGGGAGGTCAAAAATATAAAGAGAAAACAAAAGAGGGACCAACAGGCAACCCTTGACTAGTTAAAAATGACACTTTACAGTAGTTTGCGACAGTACCTTTATTTCACGCACTTTACACAAATATATTTTATTACGTGACACAACCAAACAAATGTTTTACATATATATGGAGAAACAATCTCTGATACAAAGTGCAATAGATGTATTTATTAACTTACTACACAAAGTGCACATCAAGGGATCCACTGAGCAAGCAGAGATTGTGTTTTAATTCACCATTAGTTTACATTTTCCATATTAGAGAACAGATATTTCGCAAACCTAACGACTTCCATATTAATCAAGCAGTTCAAGGTCTGGTTCACGTCACATTTTAGGAGTCTGAATGTATTTATCTTGCTGGTGCCACAAAGAAGCACGGTTGTCATCTGGCTCCTATTATGTTTTGGGGGATTTTTATTTATTTATTACTTGTTAGCTTAGTTCCCACCTGTGTATTTGTGTGCCTTGCGAAACGTTTGATTCCAAAATCTAAGTGAATGTGAACTAAAATTCAACTCCCCTTGCTCAATAGAGCCCAAGTAGTCCTATTTTCATTTATGTGTCTTTCACTCTGTGTAAATAAAAAATATATTTTGGACAACAGGAATCAATATGTGTCTGTCTGCACTAGATCCTCCTTCCCAGGTTAAACTATCCAGCAAGGAAATTGTTTGGACACTAAAGTGCTGGTACAATAATTTAAAAGCTACGAAACAAAGCAGTCATCAATATGTCCTAATGCATAATAATACACATACTACAGTATGTCAGTGAACGACTTTAACTGATATTACTGCAGGTTCAGATGGCTCCATTGTCTGCTGTTTTTGGTCTTTGCACGTGTTCCAGCTGTCCAGAATCTGAAACATCATAGCTAGTTTTGTATTTGGCCAGAATTTTCATCAGTGGCCTGAGCTTCAGCCACCACTGTTCCTGTGGAATTCTGTGTCTGTAAAGAAAAAAAAAATGGACAAGCCTTAAAGTGAGGATTCAGTACTTCGCAGTCAAACGTTCAATAGCTTCGGGCTCACTTGTAAAAGACTGACAACATTGTGTGGTACTGCATTTGTAAATAGCGTAAAAGGTCACACAATTAATCATGAACAGAAGACACTCAAATCAAAAGTCAGATGCTGAACATTCAGCCTCGGACAAACAGAATTGCAAAAAAGAAAAAACAATAAAACCTTCCTGACAGTTGTAGTTACCCGGACATCCCTAGTAAGGGTAACCATTCATAAAATGTTTTTCCTCAACAAATATGAAGGAAATATTCTCCGAGGAAATTTAAATAGAGCTGCATAGTGTGGCAAAGCGGTTCTGAGCAAAAATCACTGCAGTGTCCACAGTATAATTAGGCCCTGATTTTTTGTTTGACCTCCAACATGTGTAGATGTTTGTCTGATTAGGCAGGTGGAGAATCTCCTACTCCAGCTGGGGCAGATCTAACTCAATCCCATGTCATGGCATCCCACCACTAGTGCAGGTGGCTAAAGCCATCACATAAAGTATCAGTAACGGGCTGGACACAGTATTGTGATACCTATCTCCAAGATCTCTCACCTGTTGTCAACTCACTTGTTTGCTCCCTCCTCTATGAACTCTCAAATGCATGTTATTGTGAAAGTGTCCTATGGTCAGCTGGAAAGGCCTAAGAGTATCCGGCCCCAGAAAGCGGGGCAGAAGGTAAGTGGGCCCCAGGAGCCCTGCTTCTTTGGCCTTCAAACATGTTTTGAGAATGCTGTGGATATCTCCCTTGGAAAGATATTTGATTGTTTGCTCTTTAGATGTCCTACAGAGCTACTAACTTTGACTCATGGATACATAATTTATAGGTCCCCACCTCTTGGCATGATTTCTTGAGTGGTACGATAAAAATGTGAATGGTGTAACTGTATGGACCACTCAAAAAACATAGCCAGTGACAGAACGAACCCAAATGCTATTTTTTATTTCAAAGTTTTTTATTGAATTTTAGCATGTATAAAATAATACATGAAACCAAATCATACATAAAACCCAGCATAACATTATGTACAGGGAACATAGGCACATACAAAATAAATCAAAGGGGTAAGAGAAGTTAGGGAAAAGGGGTTGAGAATACTGAGTCAGGGTTGTGGAACAATCTGACATGGTGCGAGTGTTACTGTGGGGAGTACTACTGTATAACTTACTTACTGACCTGGTGCATTACCTGCAGAGAGTCATCTGTAATTCTAATGAGGATATTTTTGTGATAGGCAGTACAAGTTTACTGACGTGAGGAACAGAGAAGCTCAATGGTTTTGAAAACAATAATACATACTCATTAGACAGATGTTTTAACAAGTAATACGAGTCAAGTGCAAGAGTATGGCAGCAATCTGGTGTAAAAAAGATCTTTATAGCATGTGTGCGTTAAACCAGGTTTTAGTCCCTTGTGTGGGTTGAGAGTGGTATCTGGTGTGCTGAGACTTAAAGGGTTTGTGATTTGCCCGGCAACAAACAGTGATAATTGTTGAGAGTGAGAGAGGTGAGCCATAACAATGGTAGTAGCCTAGAACTATTTACAGATGATCATTGGTAGGTTTTGGTAACGAGAGATGACTGTATATGGATGTATCTAAGGAGATTTTTTGGTGGCAATGTAGTTGTACAGTGTATCCCAAATGGGGTTAGAAGGAGTCTTCCATGGCGAGTGTTGGAGGGCACTATTGTGTTTGCATCGAATGTGTGAAATCCAGTTGATCCAGCAGTTAAAGGAGGCTTTGTGCGTGCTTTTCTAGTTGGATAGAACTATTTTGGTTGCGGATGTCTGAAGGGTTGTTGGTTAGTGTTGAGGAATCCTTTAATAAGGAATGCAAGTTCTTTTTTGGGATGGCAATTGAGTCGAATGAAAAAACCTTATTCCAGAAATGGGAAAGTTGCAATGGAGGATAAGGTGAGCAAGATCTCCTACCTCTTCATTACAATTCCAGCAGGTGGGATCATCTAAAAGTTTTAATGTGTAGTTGAGATGGGCTCCAAAATGTTCTGTGTATAAACCAGTAGTTAGTTTGTGAGAGTACAGAGGAAATTGTCTGAGTTATTACTGATTTCCAGATATGGGACGAGTCTTATGTGCTTAGAAGAGTGTTTTCCCCAAAATTTTCATATCTGTTTAATGGCAAAGTTTTTGGGCGTAAAAGTTTGCACAAGTCGGATACTTGGTGGCCAGAGTTGTTGAGTTTCAATGTAAGATTGGGTCAGATGATGTGTTTTTATGGTTCTTAGATTTCGAAATGACAGCCTTGATTTTAAGGAAGTTATAAAACTCCACTTTATCTAGGTGGTATACTGTTTGTAGGTTGGAGAAGGTTATGGGTTGAAATGTGTAGCCAAGCTGATGAGGGAAGAAGATGCCCTTGTCTATCCATGTTTGGTAGTACATAGTTTTGCCATTATAAATAATGTTTGGGGTTTTCCAGAGTGAAGCTAAGTTAGAGAGTCCTGAACTTGAAGATAGTTTCTTATCTATTTGTAGGAGGGAGCTTTTTGTATTCTTGAATATTCATTTGGATCCATCAAGGTGTTTTGTGTTGGTTGTTACCAAGGTTAATGGGTGTAGGTTGTTTAGAAAAGACCTTTCAATTTCTAACCATACTAGCGTATAGTTACTTGGGGGTGGTTTCATTATGAACCCTATTTTTCGAGAAAAGCAGATTGGTAACATCTGAAGTTGGCCAGGTTAACATTACCTAGTGAGTTGTGTAGCCTGAGTTTTTCAAGGCTATTCTAGCTTTTTTGTCTTGCCATATGGATTCAGAGATCTATTTGTCTAGTTTTTGGTGGAAGTCCTCGGATAAAAGAAGAGGGAGTGTGCTGATGATATAATTGATTATAGGAGTGATCATAATTTTTTATAGTTTCTGTTCTTCCCCAACAAGTAATACATTTAGGAGACCATTTGTCCAATAACTTTTTTTTGTCTTCTGGAGAGTAATATTTTCATTATGTTTAATGGTATCTATTAGGTCTGCTCCAAACTCGATACCCAGATATTTTATATGTCCGGTCTGCCAGGATATTCCAGATATACCTAGAACATCATTTGTGCAGTGAAGAATTAGAGGTTTCACCTCCGATCAATCTCTGTTTAGTTTATATCCTATCCTGAGTGTTCGGAGTAGAGTTCTATAGGGGTCATGAGAGCTTGAATGGAGGGGCCTAGGTTTTCTGTGATTATAAAGATGTCATCTGCGTAGGCGGCCAGTTAAACATATTTGTCTTTAAAATCGATTCCTGTGATTTCGGAGTTTTGTTTTAGGTCTAGTAGAAGGGGTTCCAGTGCTAGAAGAAATAGAGATGGGAAAAGTGGGCATCCTTGCCTCACACTTTGTTGTAGGTTAAGTGGGTGTGATAGGGAGCCATTAATGAAGATACGTGCGGATGGGTTTTTGTAGAGAGCCATGACCATTTTTATGAAAGTGTCTCACTGAGGTTAAAAGATTCCATGCAGTGTTTTAGAAAAGCCCAAAATACTCTGCCAAACGTTATTTCTGTGTCTAATGTTATTGCTACTGAGGATAAGGGTGATTTTTTCACATTATCGAGGACATGGTATCAGAGACGTGTGTTTTTTTTTTTTTACATACGTTTTTTTAGAAAACCTTGTTGGGAATTGCTTATAAAATGTGAGGGTATTCATTAAGTCTTGTAGCCAAGGTCTTCACATATATTTTGCAATCTAGATTCATCAAAGAGATCTGCCTGTAATTTTTTGGCAGTGTTCGGTCTTTTCCGTCCTAGGGAATCACAATAATGTTAGCTTCAGCCATCGTGCCCATGACTATGCTTGAATTAGCAATGTGGTTGAATAGGGATAGCATGGTTGGTTGTAGTAGGTTGGAGAAGGAGTATACCATTTGGCAATTAAGCCGTCTGGGCCAGGGGCTTTCTTTCCTTTACTGTTTTAATTGCTTTTGACACTTCGGTGGAGGATATTGGCTTACTGTGAGCCAATTTGCCTGTTTGTGATAGTTGTGGGACTTTATTTGTTTCTAAATAGCTTTTACATGTATGTGAGTCAAAGGTTTGGTTGTTCTGATGTAAGGAATCATAACAATTTGTGAAGGTATATAGTATCTTCTCTGGGTTAGTATGGGTTAGGTTTTTGGAATCCTTAATTGTTGTGATTCTGTTTTGGTTTTGTTTATGTTTGAGGTAAGAGGCTAGCATCTTTCCAGCTTTGTTAGCTTCACATAATTTGAGTCCTTTAAATGTATTCATCTTTACTTTATGGATACTTTATTGTTCAGGTAATTAAAACGTAAAATGTGATGCTCTATTTCATTACCATATAACACATCATAAACAGATATCCCTTAAAAAAAAATCTTAAAATACCGTTAAAGATTTCATATAAATTCATAGCTGCAGGTAGATACTGGTTTTAACTACACTGATTTGCAGTTGTAACATTTTGTAAAATCTTATTGCAATTAATAGGCCCATTACGCCTTCAATTTCCTATTTACACATTGTAGGTTATTCCACAATACAATTAGTGCATAGCAAACAACAAAGTGCAACATGCCTTGCTGGAATACTCTATTAACATAATATTAAATAATAGTCATGGATTAGACCTGCTTAATTAGTTTGTGCAATTAAAAAAGCACTACTTATTCCAATATTTACCAAGCCTACATCTGTTATGCTTACTTTCTTCATTAAGGATTTTCAAGTGCTATGTGCCAATTTTATAAATCATCCCAATTCTTTAATTTATTTATCCACACTCCTGCTCTTTGACTCAGGATCTTGTTATATTCATATTTCTTCTGTGTAAGTTGGGAAAGTGTGTTACTGTCTAGGAAGTTGGTATGTGACAATTCCAATTGTGTTATTCCATGTTCTAACGATAATAGTCTTGCGTTGTTTGCTTTGCTGATTTTAGTTTTTATTTCTATAAGGACACCTCAGGGTTGCCTTGAGGGCGTCCAACAGGGTATGTATATTAGTATCTTGAAGGTCATTGTCTCTGAAATGGTTTGTGATTGTTTCTTCAATTTCTTTTTTTTTTGTCTTCAGGGTTTGGTAGTACTTCATTGTTAAAGCGCCATAGTCTAGTTGTTAGTTTTGCAGGACTACCTTCTAAGAGAGTATGGATGCAGGATTGATCCAAAATATGTTAGTATGATCAATCAGATGGGTGTAAGCACCAGAGATAAAAATGTAGTTTACTCGTGTGTATGAGTGGTGAGGGGCTGAATAGAATGTGTAATATCTGGAGTCAGGGTGTTGTAGATGCCAGGGATCTTTAAGTTGATATATTGAGCATATTTTTTTAAGTATATTATGAGATGTCGGTGGTCGGTATTTGCAAGTGGATTGGCGATGTAGGGCAGATTCTAGGGGGAGATTGAAGTCTCTGCCTAATACAATGAGGTCCTCTTGGGGCGGGTGAGTGATTGTATTAGATACATTTTCCCAAAAAGAAGTGTTGTCTGTGTTTGGGCTGTATATATTTAGGACGTGAAATGAGTCCTCTCCCCTATGTACGTTTGTGATCAGGCATCTACCCTTCACATCAGGGGTGAATGACTCAAGAGTGATATTGGAATGTTCTTGAGATTAAAGTTATTACTCCGTTTTTCTTTTGGGTTGTTGGGGAGGATGCCACGTGTGAGATCCAATAATTTCTAAGGAATTCAGCGTCTTGTTCACATAATTTGGATTCTTGGAGGAGAAAAATGTCTCCTTTAGTTTTTGCTAAGTAATCCATGATTAGTCCTTTCACGTTTAGGGAGATTATGTTGGGATTGTCAGAAATGCTATTTGCAGTCATCTTGAGTATGTAAGTGGTGGGTAGCAATTGGTTACTGTTTTAAGTAGAATTTCCTGTCTAACATAGAAGCATACATATTGGGAGATAAATATGTGTGTTGCTGAATTCTCTCGCATATCCACAAGGGTGAGCTATAATTGTTACACCAAAATGACTCTGTGTTATGGATGGAGTAGTGTTGATTGTGATAGCGCAGATCAAAAAAGAGGGGTAGAGCCTACTGAGTAATGTTAGAAAAAGTATCAAGCATGAGTAATCACTGATCAAATAACTGATCAAAACACAGAACCTAGATCAAACCCCCCACCCAACCCCCTGTCTCAAATGTTTTTTTACCCATCATGCGTCATGTCTTTCTTACTGGCTTGGACAGCAACAAATTCAGGACATCAATAAAAATTGCTGTCCCCCCCCCCTTCAGTGAAATATGCAAGAATACCATTGGTACATTTTCTTCACCCCATTGCAACGAAGACATGCAGATCTATGTACAGTACTTGTGGTTTGTTTGGTGCGTTCCTTCATGTAGAACCTTTATTAACCATAATATCTTTCTGTTAAGTGTCCTTTATTTTGCGCTGGTAATATCTGAATTTACTCTGATCATAATGTTTCCTGTTTGAATAACAGGTAACGAATATGATGGACTGTGAAACAGCTCTTAATTTATTCATGCGAGAACATTTTCTTTGCTTTGACTTCAACACCTTCCATTATTGGATTACAGACCATTTCTTGAAATTATAATTTCAGCGTTGCAACACTTATTTTCTGTTGATTGCATCACATCGCACTGCGAAACGAAAGAGTGCTCCCTGATAAGTTTGTGATTTTATTCACCATCTTTTGCCGATTGGTGGTGTTTTCAAGGCTGCCTTACAGACTGTATCTAACATCTCTTGTGTGATTATATACCATTGCAGAGTAACACTAGCGGTAGGATAAAAGTAGTCCTTATCAGTCTAATTTGTTGGATGGCGTCCAATGTGCTATTGATGAATTTGCACGTGTATAAAATCAAAGAAGGATGGAGTGTACCTGTATCACCTATATAATGTCAAGGGGCTGTCTTATCTAAAAGATCTGTTTTGTGGAGTTTGCTGGGAGTCCAATGAACTTTGCATAAAATGTATGTTCTGGATGAAATTACGGTTGTAGATGTACATAGCTTACAAGCTATCAGCCAAGTTTCAGCTTTGAATTTGAAATAAATATTGTGTGCCCATAGTCATTCTGTGCCTTTACCAAATATTCTCTGCATTCCCTCTTAGAATGCAGTGACCAGTTTTAACGCCTTGTATATTCCACTTTGAGATTGTAAGAGGTAAAAAAGTTTTAAAGAGGCACGATGTGCGCTATGGGAGGATAGCAGCTGAGGATTCGAAGGATAGGCGGACTGTCATATGAAGATGGGTGGCGATCTGGGGCGTAGCATGAGGCTATGGCAGCACTGATTCCTGGGATAAGGACTGAATTTACAATGCTTTGGTAACTAGTGTAGGGAACACCAAAGTGACGCAAAACGGAGCAAAATCTTTTTTTCTCAATTAACTTTCCAGCGCTAAACCTGTTTAGTGCGGAAAATAACGTAAAAATTATGCGAAGCAGCGCATTGCGCTGCTTCGCATTACGTTGCACAATGGGAGCGTAGCAAGGGTGGTGCATGGGCGTTCACATGCAACCACCCAAGGTTTCTCACACTAAACCCAATTTACTAAAAACAGTAGACTGAGTTTAGCATGAGAAAACTGCGCCCTTTTCAACTAGGCGCAAGGAAGGGGAAATTAAAGCATTTCTCTCCATCTTTTTCCAACTTTGCATGCGAGCTGCACTGTGCAGCACTTATGCAAAGTGAAAAAAGCTTTGCATCGTGCCAAGCATAGTATTTTGTACAGGAAGGGAAGTGGAAATCCACGCTGGTACAAGGGAAGGAGATAGTCATATCTTTAAAAATATGGCGCTCTCCTGCTCCCTCCCTGTCACGCAACACAGAGCAGCCTTGCAGGAGGCACTGCGTTGTGTGAAGATTTTGAAAATCTCCTACCTAGTCTCTTCTCCAGCAGTAAAACAGAAACCTCAGGGTATGGTTTGATGCAAGGTTTCTCTCAGAGGAGTGGGTTTAACAGCAACCACTACTTTATGTTACTATGTAGAAATGGCTCTACTGGTTTAGCTTTCACACTTCATTATACTAACCAGGGAATTGTGTTGTTAATTGTTGACTACTGTAACACTGGCTGTGCTTTTTCTCTCCCCACCTCATTCAAAAACAAGATTTTGAAACCCCAAAGACTGATAACCAAGCTACCAGACTCTGTGTTAAACTAAAGGTGTCTGGTCATACTACTCTGGTTCTTAAAAATCTGCATTGGCAACCGGTGCCCTTGATAAAGTTTGAACTTTTCTGCACCACATTCAAATCACAGGTAGGCTAATGCTCAAAATATCTTTGTTTGTTATTCAACAACTATACAACAGCCCAAACCTGGGGTTTAGTAACATACTGTTAGCATAGGCTACATTCAACTGCAAGCCCCATTTAGGAATGTAAATATGGGTGGTGGGGGAGCTCAGGTCAGAAACACTCTGTGACTAGGTCTGAAATCAACTCAATTTGGCATTATTTAAGATAAAACTAAAAACACGGACATCAGATATGAGAAATCTATGTTAGTTTTTTTTACTTTTCTGTGCTTTTTCTCTCCCCACCTCATTCAAAAACAAGATTTTGAAACCCCAAAGACTGATAACCAAGCTACCAGACTCTGTGTTAAACTAAAGGTGTCTGGTCATACTACTCTGGTTCTTAAAAATCTGCATTGGCAACCGGTGCCCTTGATAAAGTTTGAACTTTTCTGCACCACATTCAAATCACAGGTAGGCTAATGCTCAAAATATCTTTGTTTGTTATTCAACAACTATACAACAGCCCAAACCTGGGGTTTAGTAACATACTGTTAGCATAGGCTACATTCAACTGCAAGCCCCATTTAGGAATGTAAATATGGGTGGTGGGGGAGCTCAGGTCAGAAACACTCTGTGACTAGGTCTGAAATCAACTCAATTTGGCATTATTTAAGATAAAACTAAAAACACGGACATCAGATATGAGAAATCTATGTTAGTTTTTTTTACTTTTATAAAGATATTTTGTGGCTATTGCAATAATAGCCAAATGGGATGCATCATTGAGCTCAGGGCTTTTTACATATATTTATTTCACCCTGCTTTAAAGGGAAAATCGTAAACAGCCAAGAATAGGAGAGAAGTTAAGCAGGATGCCTTATGTGGAAATCTGTGACTTAATAGATCTGAACATACTTTGTTCTTTTTCAGAAGGCTGCTGCTAGGCCCAATGTCTTATTGCTCATCATGGAATCTCAAGATTATGCTGGTGAAAGGTTTGTGAATCCCACTGATGCTGAGACTAGAGGCTTAAATGTTCAATGGCTGAGGGACTGGGAGGTAGCTAACAGCTCCTTAGCTTCACATCTATCCATCTTGGATTACAGCACTTAAAGTACATTGAGAGAGTGCTGGTGCCACTGGACTCAGGGACTGTATCTCTTTGGAGTAAAAAGTTTGGTGTGTGGAAACCTACTACATATTGATTTAGGGTCCTCTACCACCAGTATATCAGTTTCCCTTTTAAACACCATGGTTGCACCACTCTCACTTCAGCAGTTGTTTGAAATGCAGAGGAACAAAGTGCCTACAACCTGAACAGGGGCATTGGAAAAGAGTGTATTCATGGCTATGGTTTAGTTAGGTAACTGGGGCACTTCAGATGGCCCTTAAGAATATTTGATATGTTCCTGTTAGGAAGACTGTCTGGTAGAGAACCCAGGTCCAGGAAGCTGTGGGTTAGGAAGCTTCCTTTTACTAGAGGGAGTAGAGTAGTGAGGATCACAACCGATTTAATAGACAGATCAGGGTGCAAGGATTTCATGGAATGGACCTATTTTTTTTAAATTGTAAAATATTCCTAGGAATAAAACATGGATTAGGGATAACATAAGGAACACAATGTTTACTCACACAAAGTCTGTTTCATCACGCAGTTGAACTACTGGTTGGAACAGAAGATTACGTCTACGCATTCCTAGCAGACAAACGGTGTCTTCAGTATTTGCAAATATTCTCCCTATGAGAGAAGTAATGCAGTTATTGGGAAACCATGATTTGAAAGAAAAGGACAGCCAAGTCAAAAATTGAATAACATTTCAAACAATTAGATTTAAAAAATCTTAACTCATGGCATCACATTATACATACCAAGTGTCATTATACTCATGATCAGAATGGTTGTTTGTCAACCACAGTGCTACCTACACCATTAACCTGATTCTATACCATAAGTTCGCACCCAAATCCATTCTTCACAGACTGCATTCCATACATTAGACATTCACTGTCCTTCCAACCTACCCCTGTTATTATTGTGCTCCTTGTTAAACAATGCCTAAATGCATCCAACTCTCTCTGTCATCTCAAACCCTCTAGCGCCTATTCAGCACCATGGACATGATTGAAATGAGCATTTGTATGTATAAAGGGCCCTAAATAGGGCAAAAGACACATTGCTATAACTTCCTTAGTGCTTACAAAGTCTTCATGTCTAATTTAATCTTCATATTTGTCTTTGTTAAAACCTCTTATTTCCAAACCTTTATCTACTCACTCAAAACTGCTCGCTCAAGAACTTTGGAATCACTGCTATCAGCAAATAGTATACATCACAAATTCCTTTTGCTTGACATTGCTTCACCAACTTTTCTCCATTATCATACGATCTGTTAGACAACACTTTTCTCTCTTCCTTCTGCCAGCATGCCATTTTCTCTTTTTGATACACCCCTCCTACCCAATATTCCTCCATTCCTGCCCCGTCAAACTTGATCCTTTTCTACAATTGATCAGGCCATGCTATGCTTCTCTGACTGCTACACCATCAAATGATTTCAACCCTCCTACTGTCAAATCTACCTTCCATAATTAACCAGTACATTTCTGAATTCAAGAGGGAATCTCCACTTTGAAACTGCAGTCCCCACATCTATTTTCCAAAAGTCATGCTCTGGCCTCTCCATACATTTCAAGTACAGTTCTCTATCCTCATTTAATCTCTAAAGCCATTGAGCTGTTTGTCTTTTATCACTTCTTATGCTAACTCACAATCTCTATAATCCCTTGAAATTGGACTTCCTTCAAATGCACTTTATGGGTGGACTGCTCAGAGCTCACTCATGCATACCCATCCATTAGAGTGATGCTGACTTATAAAAATGAGCTAATTCAGCCTTATCCTTTAGTATAGGGGATTCCAAAAACTCTTACACCAGAATTCAGCATCACTAGAATTGCACTTTCCTCACTCTCCTCCTACCTTGCTGGCCAGTTCTACTCGGGTCGGACCGGGAAACCTAAAGGAGCATAGAAATAAATAGTGCTCATAACAATCTGTTCTTATCCTCTCCTAACTCTACTTCTCTCTTTCCGTCCAACTATTTTCTCTCTCCCATTCTCTCCTCTCTCTCTTCTCCCCTTCTTTATCCTTCTCTCCCCCAATTCTTCTTTCTGTTTTCAAGCTCTCTGTGCCTGCTGCAGTTAACCTCATGGAGCTGTGAAGAGTGGCTCAGGCAAAAGCACGGCACTGGGCTTTCAAAACCAGGCTCCAGTGGCTCCAGGCCACTGGGAATACACAATGGAAAAAGGTCAATCCAGCCTTGGTTCAACCTGATGTTCTACTACCTATGTGCTAGTCCTTCATTTAGGTTCTACTACAACTTATTTGTCAAAATCATCCCACCCTTTCACACATTCCCCTTCATCCGTTTCACTCCTTGTGTTTATTATTCACTTCTTCTCTGTATCTAATAGTGCATGGTCTCTCGCTATCTAATGTTAAACCCTCCTAAGACTAAAAATGTTTTACTAAGCCACATACAACATCCAAAGTTATTATCTCTAGTCCATTTTTACTGTTCCTTCTCCTCACTTTGGAACTTGGCTTTCATTTTGACAGCAAATGATGCTTTCCATCTTCATCCCTTTGATATATCTTGTCCCCACTTCCTGAATCATCAAAACCTACACTTACCAGACTTTACCCTGCACCAAGATCTTGATTAATGTATTAGTCCTTTAGACTCTAGACTACTGAGACATCCTTACTTATGTGCCTCCATTCCAACATTTGCCACCCACTTTTTCACCTTTTCTGGATCCTCCTCACTGCTACTGTTCACGCACCATGCACTCAGGGTAACACTCTGCCAAATGTCCCTGTGCAGGTTAGTTCAAATCAATTAGGGCTTCACAACCAACGTTTACTCCCCTGACTGACCCGTATTTTAACAACCTCAAAACAACCATACTGCTTCACCTCTTACATGCACAGCCCCTTCTTGTGCCACAACCCACTGAACAATGTAAAGCAATTGCCACCACCCTCTTGGGCAGAGGAGGCATCACAATCACTTTCTGGGCTAAACATATGGTGCTCAATGTAAGTGCTATAATCTTGTAATGGCTCACCCACACCGGCGTTCAATGTAAGTGTTGTATTTTTGTAATGTCTCGCTCACACATTCTCTGCCACATCGGCGCTCAATGTAACCGCTGTAATCTAGCAATGTCTTACTCACACCTTTTCTTCCACATCAGCGCTCAATGTAAGTGCTGTAATCTTATAATGTTCCCACCTTCTCTCCTACATTGGTACTCAATGTAAGTGCAGTAATCATGTAATGTCTCACTCACACCTTCTGTCCCACATCGGCACTCAATGTATGTGCTGTAATCTTGTAATGTCTTGCTTCCTCTTCTCTCCCACATCAGCGCTCAATGTAAAGTGCTGTAATCTTCTAATGTCCCACTCACACCTTCTCTTCCACATCGGCGCTCAATGTAAGTTCTGTAATCTTGTAATGTCTCATTTACAACTTCTCTTCCACATCGGCGCTCAATGTAAGTGCCTTAATCTTGTAATGTCTCACTTACACCATCTCTCCCACATTGGCGCTCTACGTAAGTGCTATAATCTTGTAAAGTGTCACTCACACCTTCTCTCTCCCATCAGTGCTCAATGTAAGTGCTATAATCTTGTAATGTCTCACTCACAACTTCTCTTCCACATCATCGCTCATTGTAAGTGCTGTAGTCTTGTAATGGTTCACACCTTTTCTCCTACATCGGCGCTCAATGTAAGTGCTGTAATCTTGTAATCTGTCACTCACACCTTCTCTCCCACATGTTTATTTTTGTTATCGTGCACTTGTCTTTGTACTATAGAATTTAATCGCTATACAAAAATAAATGCAAAATGTGATCAATGTTAAGGTTGTATCTCAAAAGTTACATGTGTACAAATCTCAAACACCACATCGGGGCAGAAGGAAACCCTATTCTGAATATTGCCATGTATGGAAAAGGCAAATATAACGTATAGCCAAATTAGTATTTTATTTTATCAAACGAAGTGTAAATGCAAGTGCCATGATCACCATCTTTTACATTTGAGTGACCATTAAACTAATATAGCAGCAAATAAAGGTAAATAAGCCCTTGCTTCAGGGAAAAGGTCTATGCAAGTTTCAGGTGTTCTTCACTTAAAGAAACGTTCACAAGAAGATATTAAAAACATCAGAAAATTGCTTCAGAGTCAGGGGCATCGATGCCTGAACAGCAATGCGAGCAAATGCAAACAATGTCTGCTAGTCCCCACTTAAGTAAAAAACATAGGCTACATCAGTCAAAGAAATGTGCAGTATTATTCGAATAACACAATCTTGAAAGTTCAATGTCAAATCAGAAATATTGTAGTTTACATTTAATTTAGGATTGTTAGTAAATATGTTACAGATCATTTGTATCATCTTTATTAGGTTATTGCATGCTAGCAGGTAACTTATAGATGCGTTTTAAACATAAGCTTAAAGGGTAGTAGCTATATTTTGAAAATGCTTGTAAACTTCATGTTATTTAAGCTGCATTAATGTTCTGCACAGTGCAATATAAAAGCAAAATTTAGAAAATTGTTATTTTAACATCTTCGTGAAGATAAGCTTTACCTTTTTCTGAATCCAATGAAGTTTGCAAAATGTAAACGAAAAAGGAAAAGAGGAAAATGCATTTAGAGAAGCAGAACATATTCTAAATGCATTTTAAGAAACGAATCATAGGTGGTCACACCACTGGCTTAGTGGCGATTCTTTGTAAAAATACATTTGTATCCTTTTAAACCTCTGGTGTTTAGGGACTTGGGAGAATTTCCTCCATCACTAAGCCCGTAAAGCGTTCACAGCCACAACTCCAACACACTTTTATGTCTTCAAAGAGGAAGTGCAAGTTGGCAAAAAAGGAAAAGCGGGCGATCTAGCTACATCGAGCTTTTCCCTCTGTCCTTCAGTGCAGTTCCTCTAGTGTGCAGGGCTGCACCTACATTTCAAAAAGTGGATTTCAATTTGTGAGTGAAACACCAGGGGCATCTGGTGGTGAGTCCACGGACATTACAACTTACTGGACAACATGTTGGAGAACACACAAATGAATTGAAGAGAACAATGGAAACACACAAGAAGCATTACCAAACACCCTAAAGTCTTGTGGCTTAATCAAAACAAAGCCAGTGGACCTGGACCAGAAACTGAGAGTTCAAGCCAGGTTTCCAGAAAACATATTGAATGAATGACCACAGGCTAGTCACTGACTTTCTGACTTATAAGTAGGAAATGTGTTCACTTATACATGAATTGTTTACGCCTGAACTACTATAAGAGAAACGTTACATTTGTTAATGATATCTTAGTGTGTGCTAAATTGCTAAATCTTATGACTCACAGCATCTAGGTTTATTGTTTTTTAAATTCTATGATCTTTGAGAGGTACCACAATGAAGGGAGCGCCATATTTAGTAATCAGTATTTGCAAATGCAAATTTGTTCCCAACTGATTCAACGAAAAAGACAGATTTCCTTGAATCCACAAATCCACAATTTATTGCACATCACTTTTGGATAGTATTTCCAGAACGATTAGAACAGTTCATCAATATTAAAAGACAAGCTTGTAGCAGTTCATCAACAGAAGTTCCTAATAAATTCAGCCAACGCGTTTCGTCCAACGTAGGACATGCTCCCTTCATTGTAGTATTTTTCATTGGAGGTGGTCCTGCAGCAGTGGGCTATAGAAAGTTGAGCGTGATTGATTGGATTAATAACATTGAATTGATATAGCAATCATCCTGTCCTGTGCACACCAGTTGGAAGCTCTCACCGCTAGGGATTATTATTGATCTTTGAAAGGAAGGTGTGAAGTTCGCAACATGTTCAAAAAGCGAAAAGAGACAGCTTAAGCAACTCTTGTTGACTTCAGGAAACATTCCCAGTGTTTCTCAGAGCAACATAGTTCTGACACCACTTGGCGAGCACCCCTATTCCTTACTCTGACAATTCTCTTTCCACTCTAGCAAAGTGCAAGTACCAGCCTCCACCCGCTCACCTCCACAAAGATTCCCAGACTGACACATGACTAGGACTGATCTTGTATTGCACCCATTGGAAAAAACTTCACCCAATATCATTTCCTACAACCCGTGGGAAGGCTCACAGATGCATGGTGCAACCATGGGACATTTGAGAGAATGAATATATTCATTTAGAGATTGGCTGTGGAGGCTTTACTATGCTTCAGATAAGTGGGTAAAGTCTAGAGCCATTGCAGTTTTTTGTCAAAAATAGTCAAAAATCTCCTAACAGGTAAATTTCACATACATATCATGCATAAGCATATCTTCGTGTAATTAGTTTAGAATTGTGGACTAACAAAGGAGTGCTCAGGGAAATTGAATGTAAACTATATGAACATCCACACAGTCTTCATTTGTGGATATTCGGAAAACAATTAGTAAGACATTTCCCTCATTTATCTTCACACCGAATGTACATCATACATGTCCATGTGGAAGTGCAGCAATAGGAGCAGTAAAGTGTACCAAACAGCAAAAGGGAAAATACTCACAAAGGTGTTAAAAACAGATATAAATATGAACTCTTGTGAATTCCATTCATTTATGAATGTAAATTGATCATGTGTCCGTCTGCTAACCTAGTGAAATAGATAAACATGAGTAAAGTACAACTAGAAGGAGTAGTTTACACATGGACCTCAGTTCATTAAAATGATGGGGCAAATTGAAAGGGAACAGTGCACCCCTAGATCCTTTATTTATTTATTTATATTTATTTCTGAGTTTTATATAGCGCTAGCCGGACCCGAAGGTATTGGAGCGCTTTACAACACTTGGTAAAGAGGAGAACACATATTATAGCAGTATTAAACTGACAGGAATTGTAGCAGTAGTCAGACAAGAAGCCACAAGGTGCAGCGGTAGACTTTGCACGTTGTATGATGCTAGGGGCTGGAAAGTTGCATAGTCTCGTAATAAAGAGCACAGTATTTCAAGCCGTGCATCCTTCTGAATGGGGTGATAGTGAAAGGAGTCGGGCTAGGCGTGAGGTAGAAGTCTTAGTTTGAAAGTGTCATTGTGCCAAAGTGTGCACGCTCATGAGTTTTAGTGGCATTCTATCCATTTGGGAGAGTGCTCTTGAGGAAGAGGTCTTTAAGCTGCCTTTAGAATTTTGGAAAGGAGGGGATGGTCCTGATATGAACTGGATGGAGTTCCAGATTTTGGGTGCATTTCCAGAGAAGGATCGTGCTGAGGATTTTTGTTTACGGGTTTTCGGCGGGATGAGGAGTAGAGTTTGGAACTCCTGAGGCTACTTGTCTGACCGGCCTTCGTGAGTTTGGAGGCCAGGTATTCTGGTTTCCCTGTGTGAAGGGCTTTTTGCATGAGGCAGGCAGTTCTGAAATTGGCACGCATTTCAACGGGGAGCCATTTCAACTCTCTGAGTGCGGGCGAGACTCACATAATCACAGGCTTGACCCACATAATCACAGGCTTGACCTCTTCTCCCGCATGTGGTCCCGTAATAGCCTCATCTATCCTACAGCTAGAGAAAGGGAAAGGCGAAGAAGCCACAAAAATTACATAGGGTTCTTAGAGCCCTTTTGTTATTAGGTTTCACTTGCACAGCACTTGTCTGTGCTTGTGAAATCTATTGTATTTAATATAAATCTTAAAATGGGCTTACATCCCACCCTTCCTTATTATTTGTTTGTGTGCGTGCCACTTTCTTTTCCTCTGTTTCTATTGGTTGTAGCCTACTATTTCTTTTTGTTACTTGTTTGTTTAACTTATCAGTTTCCCAAGAGCCAAGTACTCCTTTTCATCCACGTGTTCATTGGTGGGTGGAACTTCTTTTAGTAGGTTTCGCCTCCCACTCATAAGTGTAACAAGCTAATCAGTTTTATAATACACAGCGTGTTGGTGTATGCTGGGAACAATGCTGATGCACGCTAAAAGCTTGGCCAAGAAAGGATAACAGATTTCTCCTGAGGCCAGCTCCCTTTCATTTTGATGATTTTATATGCATGTCATAATTAAATTCAAAATAGGTTCCGAACATGTCACACATGATATTCTCAAGCAGGGGAAAAGGCACAAAGCTACAGAAACTCAAAGGACTGACATTGTCATACATACCCATAAATCTGTTTTAAAGCTATAATGTTGATGAAAGATTTTGTTCCGCATGGCCTATTCCTACTTGTTTACTTTTGTCCCCGCACTCCAAACCTTCACTTCCCCCCTTTGCAAGTTACTGCTGTCTGTGTTTCCCCTGCACTGTAAAACCTTTGCATTGCTCGCTATGTGCATGCTTTCGAATCTGTTTGATTCAAGACACTATTGAAGGTTGTATATCCCTCACAAAATGATCACAAACACAACCCTGTTAAGAAGGAATCAATCCTGTATTCAACTTTTCTTTTCACCAGGCAGTCGCCACTTCCTTCCCACACCAAGGTACTAGTTTGCACACGCTATAGTCTAATGGCTCTGGTTTTCGTGCGACGGGCAGAGCTTCAAGCGTGGAAATTGTGCAGCACCCCGTTTCAAAATCATTCAATTTCAATTTTAGCTGTCATTTAGCAATCTTAGCTGTTCAATAAAAGACATATTTTACCAGCTTAAAAAAGTGCCCACCATCTTCTTGTAAGCATTGCGGCCTCAGTGACTTTATTTGTATTGCCCACTGGAAGCCTGTCCCATTGGTAAGAGCAGGAATTTTCCTATCAAATGCATAACAGCCCTTCCGACATTTGAATGCTCTCTCCCTATTAAAGTGTAATAGCTATTTCTACCCTTTTTCATTAAAAGTAACTTTATGAGCAAAACTAGGTCTAATATGTGAGAAATATGTGGCAGTTCTGCGAGCCAGCCACCCTTCTCTGTGTCCAGCACTGTCTTGACCCCTCCCCACACCTTCCTGCACTGACACTGCGCTGCACTCTGCGTAACCATTGTCTCACCCCAGCTGTAGATTAGCTTCCCCTGTGACTCCCAGACTCGAGCCTGTGTTGCTCTGCTATCCTGTTAACACGTTTGCCTTTACCACCTGATCTCGTCCGCGCATTCCTGAATTTACTGCTTTAAAGAACACCTCTCATTCGACCAGGAAGTCTAATGGATGAATGGATGAGTCTCTCTCACATGGCTGGTCGTTTTGCAAGCATTAAACTCAATCAGAAAACTCTTTTCAACGTATACAAAACTTAACTCTGTTAATTAGATCTCAAGTGTACACCATGTTGTAATAGGCTTTTTGGAGAGTTACAGAAATGCGCTCATAAGTTACATTTTAATGCAAATGATTGGAGTAAATAAACAAAAGCATGGTGCCGCTGGACATCCTTGACTTGATTGTGCGTTTTTTATTTATATAATTCTCAAGAGCAGAACAGTTCATCTGCTAGAATAATAAGTGGCATACGCTATCTGAATGGTGCCCAGACAATATCCTTTATCTACTTTGCCACACTATGTGACTACTGTCATGGATAATATAACGTGTCTGAATGTTGTTTTCATCCGTGGAACACACCAATGGTATGGCATTGCACTCTGTTGTTGAGGTGTGATTTTCCAAACGTTCCACATTTTCTGTCGCAGATTAGAATCTGGTTCGGCTTGGGGATGTTCTTCTATGTTTTTGATGACTTGGGGCTCTCCCATTAGGACATTGCTTCCCACAGATGAGACACAAGTGAAATGGACCTACTCAATCCGTCTTTACCTTTGTTTTATCGCTTCCTGACTAAAATCATGCCTGTCTGAAACAAGCATTGACAAAGTCAATAGGTTTCACCTAGTGTCCATGTCATAGTGTTTTTTTTTCCTTTAAGTTATATTGCACAGCAGCTCAACTGCTCTGCAATATGTAAAATCAAATTTGACAAAGTCAATACAATAATCATAGCCAAAACCTATTGGCTTTGCCGGTGCTTGTTTCTGTTCCTGCCTTAATGAACTGTAAGTCAAGGATTAGCAAAGTCAGAGCCAGCAGTACCAAAGGGCAAGTTGGGAGGTAGCAAGTTGCCACCAATGGCTACCCCTCAGTGATGTCCAGGAACGTATGCATTTCCATTTATAACTGTTTTCTGAACCGCAGTCAGTGTTTTATTTCTTCTTGAAATTCACAACAAATATCAGTGTGGCCTGAAGAGAAATAACTAGCACATATGTATTTACCTAACACCCCATAGTCTTATACGAACATTTGCAAGGAATCTGACAAATGCAAAGAACACATGGAAAACACAGATGGAGATAGAGTAACCTTGATAAATTTGAAGTGTGGCCATCAATATTCTGGTTTTACTGCCAACTGTCGAGCTGGCTAACACATTTTTTACAAAATTGTTTTCTTGAACTCCAATGATTGGAAATCTTTATATGTAAAAAAATTAATGTTTAATCATTCTTTTGGTACAACTTGTAAAGCATATCTTGTTGATTATGTGACATGAACACTGGTACTGTTTCTGCATCGAAAAGGAGAACATGAATTCCAAAACGTGTAATATTACATATGACAAATGTGCATCAAATAACAAAAAATTATCAACACAAAATAATTGTTTGGTAAATTGTCAGGCTTTTTCCTTAGTCTGTTAAATCGAAAGAACAATGAAACCCTATTAAAGAGTGCTGGTGTTCCCCCATTAACCAGCACTCTAGGTATCTGGGGGCATATTTATGAAATAGTGGCACAGTGCAGCAAGTCATCTTGCAGTGCTGCATCACTGGAAAGGGCAGGAATGCATCATATTTAAGGCATATGGCCTATTCCTGACTTATCCCCCTGTGCTGGTGCACAATGAGCTGCCTAGCACAAATGCAGGCTCCCTTGCACCATAGTGCAAGGGTGCCTGTGTTGCATGCAGAATTGTTTTTGTTGAGGAAGGGGCACAGAACTGCATAAAAATAATCTTGAGAGGCATTTTCCTCCTCCTATGCCGCGTACATAGAAAGAGGAAGTAACGAGGATAAATAAAGATATTTTACTTTGTTATGCCTTTCCCAGGTTTACAAGGTCTTATAAATCTGGGAATGCATTAAAAAACCATAGGAGTTGCGTGGGAACATCAACACAATGCACAAGAAATGCCTACCCAAGGCAGAGTAACACAATGCAGTGAATTGCATTGTGTTACTCCAGATTTTTGGAGCCACTCACACCCATGCAAAGTGGTTGCGTGTCTTCAACTATCTGACTCAAGGTTTGCATCATTCTTGCACCACACTACGTGGTGCAAGAGCAACACAAGCTGGGTCATAAATATGGCCCTTGTGGCCTGCAGTGGAAGGTTGGCCTCCTAAGCCTTTTTGACTCTCCATGCTGCAGTCCCAGCCTAGATTGAAGAAGTTGGTACAGGACAAGCCTATGTACAATGCAACACAATTAGCATATTTGCAATAAAGATGTGCCTATTCAGCCAGAGATGTCAGTACACATGCCATTAATAATATCTGACAATATATAACTAAATTTGCAGTTTGAAATATGAATCAATCAGTAGAAAGTACATAGAACACAATGAAGACTGTAAGGTATCACCCAGTGAAGTAGTATTTCAGGGGCCAATGGCTATTGACTCTGTAAGGTATCGTAAATGATTGCAAACAATGGCACAGCCCTGACAGCAAAAAACTAAAAATCAACAACAATGAAGTTATGAGAACGTTCGAATATTGAACAATGTTTAGGATCATATGCCGATTGTTAGACCGGAGACCCTTGAGTGGTAGTCCTCTAAACTTTTTGCCTTCACTCTTCCTGTTATGCTGAATTTGTTTTTGTTTTCCTTAGGACTCTGTGCATTTTACCACTGCTAACCAGCGCTAAGCTGCTTGTGCTCTCACCCTAAAAGGTGATAGAATTGGCCTAATATGATTGGCAAAATTAATTTTCATATAAGTACCTCGTAAAGTAGTATAACAGATACCAAGGGCTGGTAGATAAAATTCTACTAGTGGGCCTGCAGCACTTATTGTGCGATCCACTTATGTAGCCCCATAAAACATGTCTCAGGCCTGCCATTACATCCTGTGTGCAGTTATAAACTGCCAATTCGACTTGCCAAAATAAACCCCTTGTCAAGCTTCAAAACCCCTTTTTAATACATATACGTCATTGCTAAGGCAGGCCCTAAACACCCGATAGGGCAGGGTGCTGTGCATTTAAAAAGTTGGACATGCACCTTTTACATATAGTGGGAGTAAAAAACATACTTATTTGTTTTTCATTGCTGTGTGGCCTACCTTTCCCGTAGGATAACATTTGTTTAACTTATTACATTTAGTCAGTGATGAACTTTGTTTGGGAGCAGGTAGAAAATATCATGTTTGGTGAGAAAGGAATTGTAATTGAAAATCCTACAAATGGAAATTTAGATTTTTAAGTCGCAATTCAGAAAATGCCCCTTTTAGACAGTTGCCATTTTCTGATCCCATGATTTTGAGCTCACAGGTTCCTGGGTCATAGGACTAGGTGTAATTGCCAGCTAGTCTCTGTTTCTTCTCCCAGACAGCCACACATCGAGAGACTGGGCGTTGTCAGGATGGGTCATCCAAAGATGGGGGCGCAAAGCTGTGCACATCCCCACTTGCACTTGAAAGACACTGCCTCAGCACACACACAAAGAACATCACACTAGCCTATTATGCCCCCACACATCTTAGGAGCAGGGCAAGGAGGCAGAAAATTCGAGACACTTCTGTGGTGGGAAAATTACAAACGTTTCTTCCACTTCAAAGCTGGCACAAGGTATAAAACTAGGACCTTCCAACTTACTCTTCAGTATACTCTTGGGCCTGTGAACACTACAGACTTAGGACGGCCCTGCTGCTTGAGGTCTGTTCTGAAAAGGAAGACTGGACCTGCCCCCTTCATCCCAGGCTACCCGAGTGGCTCCAAAGGCGGCTAATTAGCTGATATCCTATTCTGCCTGAACGTATAACTAGTCCTGCCTGAGCCCTGCTGGCCTCTGCTGGAGTGCGTTACTGATCCCCAAGAAGTGCCTCCCAAGTCCTGGACCCTTGGTGTGGCATCAGTTGAGCTCCTTCTGTAAGAAAAATGGACATCCTGAAGTGTTGGGCTCTTCATACTGTGAACAAGTCAGTTTACACTATGATCTTGCCACCTAAGCTGACTGCCAACGTGAAACTCAGGTGATCTCGTCTCTTCACACTACAGTGACTGTTGGTAACACAAGATCTGCACTCCGCGCTACAGCATTGATAGCACGCGGTTACTGCCAGTGTGAAGCTCCAGCGACAACTCTTTGCTACCCTGGCCCTGCTCTTCGCACTACAGGCAAGACCATCCATGATGCTCTCTCCTCCTGGTAGCCCCCTTCACTGCGAACTGGACTCTTCACTCTGGACTTTGAGGCAGTAACTTTTGTAGCGGGACTAACCTGGTCCCTGTATTCAACCTGTGCTCCATCGCTGTCAGCCTTAACTTGTGACTTTACCACGGTCTCCCACAACCAGATAACTGCGTTTTCCTTTTAGGTGCTATAATTACCTTAAATCTTTGAAATTGCTTGTCTCCAGATCTACTGATTGGATTGTTATCATTTTTCAGTAAATTAATTAATACATTTTACTCTATTTTTCTAAGCTGCTGTGGGAATTGTCTTGTATTGTATTTTCTTTATAACTGTTCAAGTTCTGCTTAACTTCTTTACACATTGCCTCTCAGTTAAGCCTAACTGCTTTTGTGCGAAACTAGCAGGGGTTAAGCACAGGTTAATTTATTTACTTTTTGTGGTTCACCCACATAAGGATTGTGGCTGTTGCTTGAGTAGAGTTTCATGCCTCTTAACCAACAACCCAATTTCTTGCACCACTTGTGAATGATAACTGATCAGGAAACAAAGCAAATACAAAGGCATATGATTATAGACTAACCTATAATGAAAAGGGTCAGTGTCTCAGACTTCTGAAAGTGCATTTACTGGGTCCTAGGAGGTAGATGGCAACATGGATTTATGGATAGTGGCACTCGTCTCATACAATGAGCATTTCTTACTACCTGGTGGCGGCAGATGTTGCAGAGAGCAGCTCCTACTTGGGGGTGAAGTGTGGCAGACCTCAATTTGGCGTGAGCAATAATTGTAAGCCCACAGGCTCAAAGGGTTTGATCTAAACCATAAAGATCTCTAGTTCGGCTTTAGACAATTGCGAAATCTGCAGGACTTGTAGAAGAATGAAAATAATCAACGTTAGGACCAGGAAAGAGAGTGTGATCACCAGGCACAATGACTACTCAACTCACTAGCGGCAGTTTTCTTGGGCAGTCCTACTACTGTCTCTGCTGGTGAGCAGAGAGTGGTTTAACGTCATTTGGCACATTTTGTGCTGGCTGATGGGGTTCCACCCCAGCAAGGTGAGAGGCACAGCAGGATAGCAGAGATCCAGCGATCCAGCAGGGGCCTTCTTGGTTCTTTCTGATCAGAAGTAAATGGGCAACACTCAGCAACACATCCTAAAAGCACTAGTAACAGGAGGTCTGTGTCCAAGAGGAGTTCAGCAAGCTGGTGCGAAACAAGCTTAGGAGTTCGCATTTGACCAAATGACTCAGTGTATTCTCCATGATCTAAAAATCCCTCAATTGAGGGTGAGGGTACTTCCTTAGAGATGTCTCTGGGAAGGCCGCCTTCTGGAAAAGGTAACCAGTGGCACATTCTAGGAGGTTGCTCTGCCAGGAAAGCTTCTGCATTACCTCCAGATCGCACTGTCAGGAAAGAACAGTGAAGGAAGAATTCATCCTCCGTCTTACAACTGTCATAAAAAAGTTTCATGAATAGTTAAAGGTTGTCCTAGCACAAATGCATCAATAGTTTTCGTAATGCTTTTATTGTGTGACGATGATTGAAAATAATATTGCAAAAAGTTATGTTCATAAGATTTGTGAACATCCCATGCACTTTAACAAAATTGCACGTGAATGAACCACTGTTTGCCCCGAGCCACTGCACTTCATTTACACAGAAAAGTCAATAGGCCCGTCTTTTTGCTACATCTGTTGAATCTCAAAGCTATGGTAGGTTGCTAGCAATCTTGGCCTGTGTAGTGAGGGTCAAGTGGGGAAACCTCCTTGAGGCTACATGGTGCAGAGACCAATGGAGGGTCTCAAAATTCAGGGCTTGTCAAAAGGGTGCACATATAGAGCAATAATTTGTAGTATGACGCACTCCTCGGGACCAGGGTCTCCAATAACTGTTGCCAAATCAACAGAGGATTGTTCATGGATAAAGGGAAACAGAAGGGCTGGACAGGTTGTTGGGAACCTTTGTACTAACATAAATGAAGAGGAAAATAATGACCATCGAATACTGTGACCTCACAACATAAATTTCAGTATATAAGATTTAGTGTCATTGTCTGAAAATATTTTATTCACATGGAAATTAGATTTCATAGATGTCTGGCTAAGATATCAGCTGCAATCCCTCCACTACCCATTTTTACTCATACTGCATCATATTGATCATAAACGTTCAAGTCTGCAACCCAGTCTTGAACTTGTGAGGCTCAATTTTGTTAATTCGAGTATCTTTTAAAAGCATCTTTAAAGCAGCCTAAAAGGTGTAGATTCTCTGGAAAAGTGATATAGACTCCTCCAGAGGAAATATTTATCTTATTGTCAAGAATGCGAGTTTCACCCAACAGAGCACCAAGCTTTGATGAACATTTCGAACAATACTGCCACAGTACAAGAGTTCCCAGTACGAAAACTGTAACCTGTGAGCTGCATGTTGGTTAATATTGGGTTTCACACAGGGACGCCACCCAATGGTTCCAATGTCTAGACATAGAACAATACCTAGATTTGCAAGGAAATGTTTACTGGGTGTTTATGCATCCCACTAGTGTGCTGTTCTTTGGCTGGTACAATAGTAAGATTTATGAAACCACCTCTTGCACACTGCTCCTTCACCTTGCTCATATCAGGGACACTGGTGGTTCACTGGGATCGCCCAACTCTGTTCTTAGCTATTGGAGTGTGGAATCGATTTCTAGTATTTGATTTTTGATGTTTTCCATGACAGGACCTCACAATGTGACTGCTGTGGGTGCCTCCTTCCGGATCTGTCCTTGTTTTCCAGATGTGAGTTTGCCAGCAGATGCTGCACTGCTATCGGCAACTCAAAAGAGCGTGTGGGCAAAGAACAGAACAGTATGGTGGCAAGGAAGACAACACTTGGGTGTCACTGTCAACTATTGCAGATACCTGCTACCACATAGCAAGGTAATCCCATCCAGGGTGGCTGCTGCCACTCTTCAGCACTTTCCAATCCAAATGAGAGTGGACATTTTCTGAAGATGCTCTTCCTGTCCATGTCTCTACCCATCCTGCCAACTATAAACCGAATTAATTTAAAATAGTACACTGTGTCATACCACACTAAGAAGTATTTTTTTCAGTGTGGTTCTTGCCCCTTGGCTCTTCATTTGTATCCCCTTGTTTTTACTTCAAGTCTAGCTTCCTATTCTAACTCTAGAAGAGTTGCAGCTCTTACCGCTCCTGCTCAGTTCTGTATCACCACTGTCGTGTGTTTGCCACGCTTCTTCTACCCTTCTTGATTCCTTGCCCTGGACTTTATCATCTTTTAGGCTGGAGGTTTTTAATGCCTATGTGACTTCCTCTACTTGGAAATCCCTTTAAAAGACACCAACACTTCCATACATCTAAACTTGTTCTGTGAAGAGGTACTCTGGCTACAGGAAAGAGTCACCCTTTCCGCAAGCAGCAAAAAGACAAGAAACAGGAGTGGTCGTTTACTCCAACCCTTGCCACCATTGTCTTCTGTAGACCAGTGGTGTGTCTTACCAACTCTAAATTTCATGTTGTACTTTAAGTGTATCAGAACCCTTGCGCAAGGCATTCATAATGGTAGTATGGGACTAGCCAGGTAAAAGGTTGGAGTGCCTGTATCCAGTAGCTGATGCCGTGGGAGCTCATAACTATGAAGAGAATCAGTTGCTGCAGCCAGTGCTTTGTATTGCTTATGCACTAACAACATTAGTTACTTTCAGGGATTGGTGGACTTACTGGTTTTTAGAGTCTGTATCAATATAGTTATAACAGATTCATGAATGCATTCTATAGTCTCACAAACCCTGGAACGACCAGCTTGTTCGGAGAGCCATTCGTATTTAAAATCATTGCATACTGGTCTAGTTTTAAGTGAGAATCCATCACTTTTCAATAGCAAATTCAGATTGTGTGTATAACATTGAATTTGCATAAGTAAGGTGCGATATTTATTCAAGCCGGTCCAGTTTGGTGCCCAAAAACCATTGTGAATTGGGATGGATATTATGATCGTCAGAATGGAAGGGCATACAATAAAACAGGGTAAAAGGGCCAGTACCTTGTCTGTAAGACTCTTTTAGTTTTCTGGAAATCCACTGTATAGCTTTCGCAGAAATTTTTGTCCCAAAGTTTCTGTCAAAAGGAGAAGGTGCTCCGCCCTGTTAAAGTTAAAGGCAGGTTAATTTTTTATCATAAACGTCGATAGGGAATATGACAATATTTCTGGCAAATTCTGGTTTGTAAGGATTATTCTATAGCAGGTTTTCGGCAAATGTACACAAACATTGTGAACCAATTCCTTACTCAGGCATGCATTTGTGTTTGGTTTGAAGTTTAACAATTTAACAAAGACGGAATTCTGCCCAGGCCAATAGGGAATGTAATTCGAGTGCTCACGGCGAAAAACAATGAATATGATTTTGTATTTACCTGTTGCATGTGGCCCAAAACATTTTTTCTGCAATCAAACACACCATGCCCTTCTTCCGAATATAGCTGATATATAAAGTCCGTCGTGTAGTTTTCGTTACAATTCTCATTCCTGCAGTAAAATGATAAGATAATTAGAACTGTAAGTTCCAGCCATTGTTAGATGTTTTACACTTTAGCAGCAAAGGGAAAAATGTATAATGGAGATAAAAAGAAATCTTACTGAAAAGTTGGGGAAAGAGACTAGTACATTGTAAAACAGTATAGAGAAATCTTGTAGCATCACTGACATTTTGTTTGTATAATTGTCTTAGTGTATAGAAACGATATATAAATGCCACGTTTTCAATAAAGCATATAAATACAACACAAGTAGTCTCCACTTGTCCTGGACTTGTGGCTGCAATACTACCACCCTCCACATCAAATTCAATTCTCCAACTATGTTGTCAGTAATATTTACCAAGCACATGAACCCACTGGCTTCTCTTATTTTTTCCTATTTAGCTATCATATGTACGCATTTGTTGCACAGGTCAGAATGAACCACAAACGACACCGACATTGCAATATTAACAGCCCAATGTCCTGTTGAAGTACAGTCGTTGGTTTGATGTGACAAGCTATCTAGCCGTAATTGCACTGAAACTGGAGATCATGATGGTAGAAGAGGGCTGTTCAACTGCAGACCACAATTCCTGGCTTCTTGATATGGACACCTATGGCAAACCAGTATAACAGATAAACAGCCTGTTATTTGTTTTGGACTCTTTGTTTTTTTAAACCCAAATTAATGCCACAACAATATCCAGTTTTGTTCATGTGGATAATTTGAAAGGTGTTGCCTTCATTTACTCCCTCCCTCTGAATAAGTTTCAATTCTCCTGGCTGCTGGGGTCTTGAGAGAGGATTACAAGTAGATATTGTACCTCAGTTTGGTAAAGTATTTTATCAACGGGTTGAAACATGTGAACAAAGCAGTTGAATATCCGACCTTGATGAAAAATAAACACCTGCATGTGCCATTACTATTGATCTATGTTTTTAAGGTAGAAGGTAGATGTAAGTCACTTGTATGATACGTAATTCACTGAAATGCATTGGTCCAACCTTTATCAATTGTAATTTTGAATTCTACAGGCCAGATGTATGACCACTGGAAAGTGCGAGTCGCAAATTGCACCAAATTGCGAGTCGCAATTTGCAAGTTGCAATTTCCAATTTGCAACAGCGTCTGAGACACTGTGTGCGATTCCCAATGGGGTAGCAAATTGCATGCCTCAAGCATGCAATTTGCGACCCCATTGGGACTGGCTGGCACTCCCAGGGATGGTGGCCTGCTGGGGTCAACAGATCTCCATGCCTGGGACTGCTTTTAAATAAAGCTTTTTTTTTCATTTCAAATGCCGCCCGTTTTCCCTGAGGGAAAACAGGATGCATTTAAAAAAAATTAAACGTTTTTGTTTAATTTTTAAAGGGCAGGTAGTGGTCCCTGGGACCACTGTCTGCTCTGAAAAAATGTTTGTGCACTCATTCAAAAAGGGAACCCCTTCTTGTTTGTGAATGGTTTACCACCCCTTTGAAGAGGGTGGTAAACTGCAGGTGTTTTGCAACCGTAATTGTGATCGCAAAACATTCTTACATGGGTTTTGGACTCGCTAATAGGAAGGGACGCCCTTGGAACGCCCCTTCCTAATAGTTAGTCGCTAACCCTATTTTGCGTGTCGCTACTTAATCAGCGACTCATAGCGACTGGCAAAATAGGGTTAGTATATGGCCCACAGGTTTTCTGTGTGCACAAACGGGTCTAAAACCCATTTTCGCATGCAAAAAAACATCGTACATCTAGCCCTACATGTCTTCGAGTGGCCCAGGAGCCCACAGAATGAAATATTCTGGTGATTCTGAAAAGGTCGATGTGGCTCCTCTGGACCTTCACACAATGGAATCGATTGCGCAAATATCCGGGCTAGTGAAGTCGGGAACCTCCCAAGGGAAGCCTGACCCCCTTGTCCCCATAACACAACTATTTCACAGCATGTGAGTGCACACAGCCGCCAGCAACAAAAGGACACAATTGCTAATGGCGTATTTGTGTATTTAACATGTTCAATAACACAACCTAAACAAGCATTTGCAATGCAATAGGTCTCGCATTTACGCGAGTTTGAGCTATTGGCATTGTAAATGACAATGCCTTTTATTTATGTTTTGGTTTTTATAACAAATCTACACATCTCTTTCAGTATCATAATTACATAATTTGGCTTTTCATACTTTTTTGAACATTGCATTCAAACTCTGTCACTCTCTCATACAATCGCTTCAAGCACCTGATCAATTGGCTCTCTGGATTCTGATGCAGGCTCACAGCTTCTTGCTTAAATGTACAATCTCACCAGAACTAAACTGATCTCTTTCCCTTCATCTGCTCCAAGCAAAACATCCCCACTACCTGTGATCTTCTCCATTTACCTACACTCTCACCTTCTACACAATTGGATTTCATGTGAACAGCAACTCTAGTCCGTCTACCTTTATCTTTTTGATTACGACCTCAGTTTGCTATTGTCTGTCTACCAACCAGAAAATACGGATCCAGGCGTTGGTTGGGCTGACAATAACTTTGCTGTGTAAAGAAGCTGGTCTTTGTTTTTCGGTTGCTTAGATGCTCAGTGCGGGGGTTCAGTGAAACGTGTACTATGCTGATAAAAATGCATTCATAACACCTCATTGATAGGAAGAAGAGTCATTGAAGACAGAGTCCCCGATGAAACCACTCCTGCAGTGGGAACCTCATATGGTTTTCTCCTTTGAAAAAGGTCTCCTTTAACACTGGAGTGAAAATGTATATTCTACTGAAGAGGATCAGATGGAACTGGAAAGTCACCCTGTGGTGATATGTTGTATCCACTGTAGTGGTAGGTCTGTCTACAACTGACATGGAGGCAAACCCTGATCTACTTTGCTGATGTCATCTTCACTCTGCTGAGGTTAATACTCAAACAATTCTAGAGCCGCAGAATAAGAGACGAATAATGCATTTAACGGAGCAAAACACTGTATGTTGTATAGTGGAGACTTTTGTTTTGAAGTTCATCATTGGAAAAGACTGTCGTTTCCCACTATGTCACTGCTTGCCTTTTTAAGAGTATAAGACAAGTAAGGTATCGATGCTGCCAACTATACTGTCTGCACTGTGCATGGCACCATCGGTGGTACCAAACTGCCCTCAACCCAAAAGAGAACTTAAAATAAAGGTTCCTGCTCGCACTGGTCTGTAGTCACGAGGGACGAGCGTAGGGTAGGAGCTGCCGGTACACCTATGATGACAAAAGGCACTACTTTTAATGTCACAGAAACTAGAACAGCTGCAGAAGGTGTGCCAAAGATTTGCAGCTTTGAAGCAATGCTGGTATTCTTCAGCATAACCTGTATAAAAGTATCTAAGTGCTCTGGGTTTGCCCCTGTAGTAGGACATACCAATTGGGGTACTGTTTCTCCAGTACTGACTTAGCTACTGATGTGGAGTGAGACACCTCCTCACAGGGAACTTGTCAGCATCAGCATGCATTAAAAGGAGTAGGAAGAGTGATTTTGTGTTCACTATTTTTGCAGCAAAGCGACCAGCATGTAGATTCTCTTTTAAGGGTAGAGGGGAGCCCGCAAGGTGCCTGCTTGCTCCTTCATTGAGAACTGTTCTTTTTTTTAAGTCCTACTCCTGTCTGTTAAAATATTTCTATAGGACAGAATATAGTGCATGAGAGCACAAACACCATAGAAATGAAGGTCACATTCTGGGCCATATACGTGACAAATGTGGGTAGGACAAGATGCATACCTTCTGCAGGCAAGACTTGAAGGCAAGAGAAATGTAATGAAACTTGGCAAAAATTACTGTCAAATGCTTGTCAGTATTGGGTTAAACAACACATAGAGACAATGGGCTGACAGGCCCTAGAATGGACCACTTATGGCAAATGGAAATAAATTGATGTTACGGGTGCAAATAGTGACTTTATAGAGCTGCTATGTGCGTTCTGGCAGTAAAGTGCAGCAGAAGGGTAGCTAGCAGCCAAGATGGCAGCCTCATAGATTCGAGCTAGGCTACTGACCCCTGTATAATCCGACTGCATCCGTTGCTGTGGGCCTGCCCTTTGGGGTTGATATAGTTGTACAGGTTGCTGTCTCCCCCAGGGTGGTACCAAGCTAAATGTGGATCTGCAGGGCCAGCACTGGAGGTGATGGCACAGACTGTCCTGATGAGACCGTGTGGTACCAGGTGGTGAGCGGTGGAGGAGGCGGGTGTGCAGTCAGCGGCAGCCCCGTTTAGAGACCGAGGAGGCGTCCCCTGCCTGTGAGGCTGCCAGCCTGGAAGTGAGCGGCCAGAAGACAACGGCCAAGTTCCATATCAGTGGGGACGTGAGGCTGCCGGCCCCTTATTCGATCAGGCTAACCAGGCACAGAAGGCCCGCCCGCAGGTGTTGTGACAACACAGTTGGTTTCCATCTTCACCTGGGGGGGGCATCACGTTGGTTGTTGACCCAAAGGGGCCTATCATTGGTGGTGAAGCTGCAGAGGAAGAGTTGGACACACGGACAAGGCTGCGTGAAGAGTGCAATTGAACGGCAGTCACTGGCATATGAGAGGTCAGCAGCATCCCATTTTCAGAGTAGGGGACCAGGTGAGGAGAAGCCACACTGCCGTACAAGGATCCCGGTTGATGAGTGGGGGGCTGAGAGGTTGCTTTTGGGGCACAGCCTGTGGAGCTGACCAAGGAAGCCAGGGGCTACCGGAGGAGCCGGGTGGCAGGGGGGCGGGCTGAGGGAAAGACAGTGCTGAGCAGCACCTCTTGTGGGTGTTGGATCTCTGGGGTGACGGCTGAGCGGAGACCCCTGTGACCGGCAGCTTTTGATTGGAGGCCTGGTGCATAAGGGGGTGTATTCGTAGGCAATGGCCTTTCATCAGCAGCTGGGTTCCTGGATTTATGAGGACCTTGGCCTGGCAGCAACAGGGGGCCCTGTGTCTTTGGGGCCCAGGTAACAAGGCAAAGATCTCCAAGACAGTAGTTGTACTGAGCAAACTGGCCACCATGAGAGCGTGGCTGCTAGCGCTGTGGTGGTGAGGCACTCTCTACCCCCTCACACCCTGTGGGCAGAGAACTGAGACCTTGTGCCCCACTGACTGGTTGCCCCTACTCACACAGGAAGTGCAACTGAGGCATGATGGGCAAGGACAAAGCAGCAGTCCCTGCCCAAGCGAAGGTCGACAAGTTCATCAGACCTCCTGCAGACCGAGGTGACTGTGGTGGAGATGGGTCTCTACTATGAGGCACCCCGTGAACTCCACAGCCTCCATTCTCAAAGCTATCACTGAATTCCTCCGCGAAGATCTTTGCAACAAGGTGGAAAGGGTTTCAGACACAAAGGGAAGCTGACTGAGGTTGAAGACTGTACTAAGATTTTCCAGGCCTTGCTGGCGTCCTTCCAGCACAGAGTGACTTTCCTGAAGACCAGAACTGAGGGCGGTGAGGGAAGGTCTCTACAGAACAATGTCCGTAGAGTGGGTGTCTCGGAGGGAGCTGAGGGTTCCCTACTGGTACCCCTGTCCACTGCTTTTATTGTGGGTTGGATCCGTTTGTGAATGCCAAAGGAGTTGATGTCAAGGTGTTTTGTGGTAGAGCAAACACATGGGTTCCTCTGCAACCAGGCCCCACCAGGGTCCCTCCACGAGCTATCATTGCCTAGCTCCTTAACTTTGTGGACTGGGATGATATGCTCTGGGAAATCCAGCTGCTGGCTGATTTGCACTGTGTAGGGATCAGTGTCATAATCTATCTGGGCTATCCTCTGAAGGTCCAGGAGCAGCAATGCGCATTCTGGGCTGTGAAGGAGAAGCTATGGGCTATGGAGATCACGTACATGTTGCAATTCCCAGTGCCTCAATGTGATCCACAATAACTGCTCACTGTTCTTTGAACCTTGAACAGCACTTGGGCCTGGGTGGAGGAGGGTTCGGTCCTCTGGCCTGTGCAAACTGTGTTGTCCTCTCCTCCCTGCAAGGACCCAACTGACATTCCCTGGAAGCAATTGCCTAAGACACACAAGTAGAAACTCCTTACCGCCCAAGGCACCTGAGATCAGCATCGGTGGATGGCCCCCCCAGACTATACATAGGTTGGGAACAATAAGAACACCTGAGACACCCTGGGACCTCAGAGCTATTGCCATGGCAAGCACAGAATGTTATACTGTTGTACCCGACTGGGGGCTGTAGGAAACCTACCCCTTGATGTTGTTTAGTTTGCTTGAGGAGTTATAGTTGTGTTCTCACAAGGGCGACAGATGCTTTGATGGGGGAAGTGTAAGGTGGGGGTGAGATGGATGTATGGCTCCAGCTGGTTGTGTAGGACCAAAAGGCGTGATTGAATTTGGGGGACCTTCCTGCACATAAACAATCATAGGCAATTTGCTATTTCTATGTGTGCTGCACAAAGCAGCACACATGGAAACAGCAAAAACGAGGAGAAATAAAACATACCTCCTCATTTCACCTGTTTAAGACCAGGTTTTAATTTTGGTGCTGCCTCCTATTTACGCTGCCTTTTCTACATAGGGAGCAGCATTAAAACCAATGGGATTGCAGTGGCACGCACACCGCAACACCCATTTCCCTCCCCTTTCACACTAAACACAGAGTGAAAGGTTGCCTTATTTACATGGCAGCGTTAAGCCACATTAGGTGGCTTAACGCTGCCTTGTAAATAGGCAAGACTGAACTTCACTGAAAGTGACGTCGTGGTGGCAATAGGGGCTTGTAAGTATGCCCGATAGTCTTTCTAGACCTAACCATGTTTTCTGGATGGATTAAATATATATGGGTATTATAATGCCACTCAGACCTACTTAAGGTTTACCCTTCGCATGTATCACCAGACAAAATAGAGAGAACACTTCACATTATTAAAGTAAACATTATATGGTAGCAATGAGTGTATTGACATTGATTAACAGAGGCCCAATTCATGGAACGTTTCAAACAAAAGTCAGAAATTTACAGTGATAGGCTTACATCCGTTATTTTCCCATATTTCCTACTTTACGGGAATTCTTAATGAGTTTGAACACTTCTCTTGGAATGCTGGAATAGTTACAGCGTCCCATGATTGATTGCATGCCTAATTCGTTACAAGGAAGGTAAAATGGCAAATTTTCATTTCCTCACGAAAAAATTTGAACATGAGCAAATGGACTATTTTAATGTTTTTTGTTTCTTTGTAGGGAAATGTTTTTCTTCTATATAAAAGCTTCCACTCATCCCCTTGTTTTCAGGTGTTCCTTCCCTTTTCCAACCTTGAAGCATGCATTGGCAAAGCTGATAGGTCTGGTGTTAGTCACAAACCGATTGGCTTTGTCAGCGCTTGTTTTGCTTTGTTAAGGTCTTTACAAAACATTATTGTTTTCGATGCTCAATCTAAAAAAAACATTCGGTACAAGCAAAAATATTTTTGGACTACAAATAGCTCACAATAGCACAGCAGTCCCTGGCAGTTAATTGAACTACTTAGTATGCGGCTCCTTGTGACAGAACAGAATGCCATCACTCACAGTGAAGTTAGTCAATGGCTTAAGAGATCTGAGTCATAATTCCATGCTATAGGCTGTAGTGGATGGTAGAAAAATGCGAATGACTCAATATTGGACCAATTAATTAAGGGGAATATTCTCAAGAAGGTGTGATAATCATTGCAAAATTAGCTTAACGCAATTTTGCACATCGCAGTCTATCGTGGGAAAATAGCACTGTGTTAACGTGGTATTACCAATCCGGCAGCACCATGAAATAGGCTCACGATAACGCGTCAAATGACCGCGTTAAAACCAATGTGATGCTGCAAAAATGCGAAATACAAACGCAAAAAAGGCTGTGATGAGGCCAAGCGAGATACAAAAATCTGTGAAAACCAGCGACAGGCCTGCAATTCCCACCCGTCATGCGGGAAAATGCACTATAAAAGCAGAACAAGAAAAATACACCAAAAAACAAAAGAAACTGCGTAGCAACATGGATGCACCCGGACCGAGTGCAGAGGCCAATGAGAAGCCCACAAGCCCCACAGACCACCAGCAAGGAACCTCGGGGAACGGGGAAGGACAAGGATAAGAGGAAGAGGAAGACGGGGTGCAGTCCACCGGAAAACCAGATCAGTGTCACAGAGGTGACAGAACACTACTAAGCATGGACGAATTTTACGAATTGGCAATTCGCGAATTTGCGGATTTGCGAATTGGCAATCATCAAAATTCGCGAATTCGCGGCTTTTTTTATTTTTGGCGTGTTCGCGAGGCGCTTTGCGTGTTCGCAGGTGTTCGCGAGGCGCTTTGCAATTTCGCGAGTTTTTTTTTTTGCCTGCTTAATCACTGCCACCCTCTTGTTTTTTATGCCCATCTGCCCTCTGTACCACTTGTTTCTGTGCCCTTCTGCCCTCTGCCCCACTCATTTTTTGTCCCCTTCTGCCCTCTGTCCCACTTTTGTGCCCTTCTGCCCTCAGCCCCACTTAGAATGGCGCCAGCAAGCTGCCAGCGCCATTCTAAAATATCTAGAAATAGCTTCAACAGGAAGCACTAATAGATAAAGTAAAGCAGGTGCTCCAGTTGAAGGTCAAATTAAGTTACACAATCATTAATCACCCCAAGTTTGGGGGTGATTAATGATTGTGTAACTGAATTTGAGCAGCACCTGCTTTACTTTATCTATTAGAGCTTCCTGTTGAAGCTGACTTTTGTAACTGTTTTAGAATGTTTCTGGCAGCTTCCTGGCGCCATTCTAAAAGAGTTACAAAAGTCAGCTTGAACTTTTGACCCAATCCCTGTTCACGGATTTCCGTTCCCGGATTTTGCAGGAAATTCGCGAATCTCGCGGATTGCGAATTTACCGAAATTCCGCGAAATCCGCGAGCGGAACGGATTTTCCGCCCATGCTTAAACACTACCATCAACTGAATGCCAATTTGGTAAACGTCAATGCAGTCGGAGTGTCGAGGAGGTCAATAGAGGAGGCCAAGAGGGGCTGGCATGATGTGAAAAGCCAAACCAAGCACAAACCCGCTGCCAACAGGAAGGCAGCAACGGCGAATGGAGGTGGGAGTTCTATGCCACAGGAGGAGCTGGGGGTAATGGAGGCCACAGCCATCAGTGTGGAGACAGTGCAAGGAGTCAGGAGTGTGGACACAGCATAATAGGACCTGACACAACATCAACAGGGTGAGCAACAACAAGGGGGACGGGGGAGATGGTCACAATGGCGCACATGCACAACGATTTGTAGCCACTGCTCTTACGTATTGAGTGGGTGACGACAAAGCTACATGTCCATGGTCTTACCCACTGCCAGCGGGGATATGGTTGCGTCCGCTGGACACAGCACAATGTAATGTTGTAGGGCCCGGGCCCCCATGCATACATTTGACCACATGCAGATAGTTTGGCGGACTGGCTACAGGCACGTGCGTCCAGCCCTTTTATTGGTAGGATCACATATACAGTGACGCCTGTGCTGGATGTGTGTAGGGTGAGAGTAAGCTAGCCCGCAAGAAGTGGTTGGTGCTGGCAACAACTACAACATTGAACACAATTAAAATGGAAACAGAAAACACCAGCCTTACAGAGACAACTGCGGAGCATCATGGTGGTATCTGGAGCAAGTACAGAGGTCACCCAATGAGCAAACAGAAGTGTCCATGAGCTGTGTTGCACTGAGTTAGTGGCACATGTAGTGCTGAGCAGGGTATCAGGTAGATGATGGCATCCACGACAGGTGTGAGCAACTCATATAGTCTGGCAGTAATACACTTTCGACTCTGGCATTTGGCGTTTGGAGCTGGTCCAGGCGGTGGTGACGGCGTGTGCCTCCTGCGGTGATGCGACGTCCATACCGATCAAGACTCGATTTGATATGTGAGCCCTGGTGGACCTCAGTTGTGGCCGGAGGCAGCGGACAGCACAGGGGCACATACACATGGTGTTGATGACCCAAGGCCATCATCTCAGAGGCCAGCCAATATCTCAGCAGGCAGGATCCCTGACTTGAGCTGCATAGAGTCAGTGTCCCCGGATGCACTGCGGCCGGCACAGGCACACCGCCACGGGATAATGACTTGCGGTGCAGTGAGATGGGGCAATCAAGCTGAGCCGGTCCTCATCGATGTCAAAGGTGAATGTGGCGGTGGGTTGCGGGGGCAGTGGAAGGTGTCCTCTAGAGCATGATGCAGAGGGCAGAAGCCGTCCTGAAGCAGCAAAGGGAGGAGTGGAATGTGACTGCCTCGTTTTTGCCACCAAGTCAGTATCACCTACATGATGGTGACGACAACCTCCAGTCCATAGACTCAGTCGCCACCAAAGTTCAACCAGAAAGTGTCCATGGATGTGGGGGAGCAGACTTAGTGGCATCGTAGCTGAAAGGGTATGCAGTCTGCGATGAGGCCCGTACAATGATCTACCATTAATGAATCAGGACTGACTTCTTAAAGTGTGACCTACTCGACCGCAGTGTAAGCCCGAGATACCGGTAAGCTCGGGCCAACCGCTGTTTAGCGATCTCCGGGAACTCTAACACAAAATTTTCAATTGGCATGTGGGGGTGACTTGTGGTTGACGGAGGTAGGAGCACCAGAGCTGAGCAGGTGTTCAGGTTGCGACGATGCTGTGTCCTACAAGGTACGGTCTGGATTGGATTGGTGTGAGGCCTGCTGGACCTCATTGTTGGCCGAAGGCATAGTCATCAAGGGCCCACAGACATGTATGGTTGGGATGCTATGCACAGACTTGGTGGCACCACATCGAAGGGAGTATAGTGATTTAAACTCTGCATCAATGTGTGTACTCGGACATTGTATAATGTAGACCTACTCGGCCACAGTGTAGACCGAAGGCAGTGGTCAGCAGGGGCCCACAGCACGTGTTGTCGGCTAGCGAAGCACAGAGTTAGTGACACCAGGGCAGTTGTTGGTAGTGCTTGATCACCTCCGTAACAATGATCCTTTTTCCCTCCGGACTGAAATGCGTCTTCCTCTTACACCTCTCCTTGCATGCAATGATATGAACTCTGCAATGATGAAATCAAGATTCAGTTCCAAATGTGTGACCTACTCAAGCGCAGTGTGTGCCGAGGGCAGTAGTCCGTGAGGGCCCACGGACACTTGTGGTTGGAATGCTATACACAGACTTGGTGGCACCACATCGAAGGGAGTACAGTGATGTCAAGCCAGCCATGAAGTGTGTACTCTGCTATTGCGTAATCAAGACTCAGTTGCAAATGTGTGACTGACCTGGCAACTGTGTAGGCTGGTGGAGTTTGTCAACGAGAAAGGAGTTTTGCGGGCCTGTGTCGTGGATGCTGTGATGTTCTGAGGAGGCAGCAGAGCTTGCAGGCTTTGGAGTTGGGGCTTGCGCCGGCAGGTGGTGGCCCGTCCTTGACACACGCCGGTGTCGGCAGTGAGACCTGGCTGCGCAGGGGTGGGCATGACGGGTCAGGGACCTGCGACCCGGGGTGCAGCAGGCGCACAGGTTCGTAGGCAACACCGCTCACGGCGATGGCGTCGGCCTCGTGGCGGACTGGGAGGCGCAACCCTGGCAGACACGTTGGGCATTCTGGAAGAGGCCCATGCCCAGAGGTACGTGCTTTTTATTCACAACCCTACGCTGGAACACGCTTCCAGGGGTGGAGTCCCACGTTACATTTCCGGGATCTTCCACACTGGCTGGGGTGACATGGTTGCTTCCACTGTCCACTACACTCCATACACCAGCAGTGCATGTGGACATGGATATGTCTGTGGTCTGCATACTGCGGTCTGTCCAGCACATCTCCCCCACACTTGGCATTGTGTACATTCTCATTCCTGGGTCACTTGCCTCCGACGCACATGCATGGTTCCCACCTCTCCCCACATTCCGGCATTGTGTGCCTGAGGTGCCATGCCGTTGATGAGTCATGTACATGGCGAGCCCAGGTTGCTGCAGTAAGTTATGCTGTCATGTCTGGTGGGTGGGCACATTGTTTGGCATGTTGAATGTGAGTCTGTGACATGTGCATTCCAAGAGTTGTGATTTGCATGATTGTGGAGTTGGGGGGTGTGGTTTGTTTATCTGGTACTTGCCAATGATCAGTGCATTTTCATGGGTGCCATCCTGTTAGCACTGGCTGATGATGGACTGTCAGTTGGAATAGGAATCATGCACACTGCCTGGGTAGTTGGCTACGTTGGTGCGATTCCCAGGTGGTCCACTGTTGCATGCACATTGATAGAATGCATGTGCTTTCTTTTGAGGTAATTGTGTGCAGTGTCACCAGGAGGCATGAGTAGGACATGTGTGCAGTCAATTGCCGCCTAACATGTGCAGGAAGCCAGCTATGGCATAGATGCCTTGCTTGGTCTTCAGCTGTTCATGCGCAGTGTGGGGGGAGTGTGGGTGCTGGGGTACCAAGCTGATGATGGCATCCAAGACAGTTGTGATGAACTTTGATAGGGCTGGCTGTGAGACTCCTCCGACTCGGCGGTTGTTGGATGGAAGGTCCCAAAGGCTGGGTTAAGAGCGTTGCACTGGTTGCCCATCAGGGAAAGAGTGAAGTTCAAATCCCTGTGTATTGCTCACCAAGCTTTCTGGAAATTGGGCCCAGAAATCAATCACTCTTTGATCTCCCCTTATCTGCCCAATAAAGCGCTTTGTTCTTCATCTGCATCTCTGACCAAGATCCCTAGAATTTACAGAGCCAGAGCAGGAGGCTGTTCCTTCTCTTATAATGTATCAAAGCTGTGGAACACTCTTCCTCTGTATATGAGAATCAATCCCAATCTGTCTAGCTTTCGTAAACAGCTTAAAATTTTCTGTTTCAGTAATTAGAACCCCTTGTTTCTTTCAATGTCACCTTTTTAGTCTTAGCGCCTGGACGCCTGAGGGCAGCTGTAGCGCTCAACAAATCCCATTTTCATTTCATTTCATTTCAAAGGACATCATGTGCAGCACAGCCAGCAGCTTTGTCTGCGGAGGGATGTTGGCTGTCTGCTGTGTTGGTACCGTCAGCCTGTGGGCAATGGTTGTCAGGATGCGTAGGAAGCTTGTCCTTTAGAGCCTGTAGTGGGCAATGACATTCTCTGGTGTTGGGTCTGCGAGGTTGGTGCGTTTTCTGAAGATACACTGTCTTGGCCTGCGCTGCCTCTGTGGTGGTCTGGGGGGGGTGCAGGGTTGGGGGGGTGGCGGTCCTAGTGGTGGTGGCGGTGGGTGTTGTTGCCCTGTTGAGGCTCCGTGCTGCATGATCAATGTCTCAATGACTTCTGTTGGGCTTCTGGTGTGGCTGTGGTCTGGCCTCCCTAGTCTTGTGCCTGTTGCTGTTCGACTTTGCACCAGGTCAGAGCAGGTGTTAATTTTCTGCTGCTAAAGCGCCTCATCGCATGCTTTGTGTTCTTATCGCACAACTGGCTGGTCGTTGAGAATGTTGAGGTGTGGTGTTGTCGCTGCTTTTTGCTCTGGAACACCTACACTGCATCTCATTAGCGATAGTTGCCGGGGTCCTCCGTGGCGATGTTTTTTGAGGATGCTATCGCCGGAAAACTTGTAGTATGGGTTGTTAGCACCAGCTTGTGAATGAGTGGATGAATTTATCGCAACTTTGGCTGCACTAAAGTGCCGATAACTCGGCGATAGGTCCTTGAGAATATGCCCCTAAGAGCGCTGACTGAAAGCCTCAATAATTATAAATCTAAAGAAGTTGGCTAGCACCAGGTCTAAAACGGACTTACTCATGTTTGACAAACTGGTTTATGACTATTTTCAGAGAGGCAAACTGTCTGGGAAAAGTTGAGAATATCCACAAATGTGTGAATGTGTCTTTGCACTGCAAAGCCCAAAATCCTTCCCGGTGAGCAGATATACTCATGCTCACATTTCTGCCCTATTGGCAGAATTGTAGGTGTGAGGAAATTCATTTACATGAGCCACTTTTCTTGATTTTGAGAATGAGGTAGGAACATATTCCTGCCTGCGATCTTCAGGTGCGAAATATTTGTGTGAATCTGCTTTAATTGTGTGAAGCACAGTTCCTCTAACTTTTGTCCTCAAACAGGTTCCTATCAGCAGGATAAGGAAGCACACAGCAAATTGATCTCACTACCAATAATGACATACATGTCCGTTAAAAAAAATCACTGACAATGAAATGGAATCAGCAAAAATATTTACTTTGTCCATGTATTTCAAATGTCAGGTAGGTACTTCTTTGGCTTTTGTGTGGATCCACGGACACTAGATTAATTGCATAAATAATGTACTGTCACATATGTCAATTAGTTAAAATATTTAAACACTCACCTCAAAACAAGACCCCTTTGTATGCTCGTTTTCATCTTTTCAGTTAAATGTTCAACATTAGCCTTGAAGGAAGAAGACAGACTTATTTTATAAAAAATGAATTTCAAAATATGGCATGGCTGCCTACATTTATTTTATTTGGACTTTTAATTTTAATTCAAAATACACGTTGACGCTTCTTTAATAGGATCAATTTAGGTAAATATAAAATTGCATTGTACGTTAGCTTGTACAACTATATGGGTTGATTTTTAGTTGTGACTATGTTAAACTCTTCTACGAGTTAAAAGAAAGCTTTTCTGATCAGCTCCCTGAAAGAGATCTTTTTTGCAATAATGTAAATGTTTTAATTTAAAACGTTCTTACTTTCTGTATTTTTGCAAACGTAAACATAAATCTACCCAATTACAAAATAAACATATATGCTCACCATCTCTTGGTTGATTCGCATGCATGGTGGGTAGCTCTTTCTGGGGTTTTAGTATATGAGATAGCTCAGAAACAAGTTTGTTTTCCTGTTGAGTTGTGCCAAAACAACAGCAACATGGCTTGAAACAAAGAAAGACCCTGATTTTTTTCAAGAACGTGGTTTACATACCTGAAGTTCTCGAATATCAAACTGTTCTTCAAAAATATATGCAGCATCAGCACCCGCAGCGAGGGCCCCCATATTGGCCAGGTAGCCGCAGTATCCGCCCATCGTCTCAATGATGAACACGCGCCGTTTCGTCCCACTGGCTGACTGCTTAATGCGGTCACAGGTCTTACCAAAATATTTTCAAAAATAAAACAATATTAGTCCCAAAAATAAAGCATTGCCTATTATTCTTTTAAGATATTTTGGGAAATAAAAACAAACAAATGTAAACAGAATACACAAAATTATGACAATTTGTCAGTTTGCAGTTATCTATGTTATATTAGTAAAATCTACTCGAGGGCTGAACTGTGCCAGGTTCGGCTCATCAATAACAACAATATTGCAGTTTAGTTTAGGGATGCCTATGCGAAGTAGTACAGTAGTATGCAATGTAGTTCCAGGATGGGCTTAATTTAATATTATGGCTTCTAAATATTCTATCAAAGAGCAAGCTGAGTGGTTTGTGTTTGGAATCATGAAACAGCGTCATAGGTATGGGTACCAAACATGTACCGCTGTTTGAAGTAACTGAGCCTTTCGGAATTTTGCTATATGGCACTGGAAGTCATTAAAATTGTAGTTTTTGCCATCATTGTAATAGACTTCAATAATGGTGAGACTGGCTTGGCCCAGTACAGTAGCCACTTGAACAACACATATTTTATTTACTTTAAAGATAAAAGTGTTTGCACAGTGGTAAAGGGTGAATAGTTGATACAGATCATTTGACTTCCAGCGGAAACAAGAAAAACAAATTCAAAGCAGGAAAAGGACCCGAAATTCGACTAAATTTTTTACAGAACCATTGACTGTTGATCACTGAAAACAGCATAGTGCCGTTTAGGAGATTTGATATGTGATACCTACAACCTGAGGTCATATGCAAGTGGATGAAATAGTTCATGAGGACAGCGAGCTCTCGAAGAACCTGTAACTTATTATAGTTTACTAAAGTTTGGAACTGGAGAGGTGATGATAGACATTTTCTAACTTGATGTGAAAATAGGCAACTAGAATTCTACCAAAGGGAGTAGAGACAACAAATAAATTATTAGAAGATGGTTGCATGATAAGGACTTTAAAATCTACATTAACTATAACATAATGTTATTTTGAACTGATGTGCTACTAGTATGCCTTCTTTGTTCTTACACGTGTTGATCGTAGACTCAGAATTTGACACTCTATCTGCTTGAAGGCAGGATCATATTCACTTTGTTTTTATGTGGCTCTTAGCAAGTGGTGTGTGAATTGCAGGGGGTGAGGGCTACATTACTTTGACTAAACAAAAGTGGGTCAAACCCCAACCTCGCCTTGTCTTTAAAGGGTCGACAGGGTTGCCAGTGAGGGCTGCAGCATTTTCAAGGGTAGCTAGCTGAAAATAAGGAAAATAAATATATGCTGGAAACTGGAGAGAGCTTTCCTATTGTTTAAAAGCAAGTTTGTCCAGAAGCATTACAGTTGTAAGCCGGAGTGGAAGAAGAAAAGTTATAATTCATAGTAGTGTGTTCAGTACAAGAGGCTGAGATGCAGCTTACACCTGTTGATGTCAGGAATAGAAAGAATAAATTTGAGCCTGTGGCCTAATTTATGAATGTTTCTATTGATCTAGTACATGATGCCCCACGGGTCCTTTACTGGATATGGGAAATATGGGAAAGCAGACAAATGAGGACGGTCGCACTACATATCAAAACTGGCTGAAGGTTTAATGAAGTCAGGGATATGTAAAGCTATTAAACTCATATATTAAACTGAGTCAAAGACCAGGGTGGGTGGTAAATGTAAAGAAAATCTGAGAGTGATTTGTATATTAAGGATTGGCCAGAGTCTACGGGTTATGGCTACCCAGAGACCTAGAAGGCAAAAACATGAAATGTTATCAAACTTCACTGGGGGCAAATGGGGTTGGGCAGGATATGCTAGCCCAAGCAATAGTAAGCCGTCTGTGGGAAGTTGTACTTTTTCACGCCATTTCCAGATTTAGCTCCATCACATGACAACGTAGGCATCCAAAATTAGATTATGGTCACCAACACCAACACAGGAAAGCAGAAAACTAAGAAAGTATTCCTGCTCATTGTTTCTTCAGTCATTTCATAAAAGACACTCCCACAAGGCCTGTGATATGACACTACAAGCCAAGGTGCTTCAGATGCAGAATGTCCAGTAAAGCACAGTGGCTCTTTCATCTTCATGACTCATTACATTCCAAGAAACTGACTTTATTCTACGATGATCTGTTCTATAAACCTGGGTATTAAGGCTGTTCTGCTTAGAAGCCTGGAGTGTAATGCAAGGAGGCAGCCGGGTGACCATAGCAGTCATTAAGCGCTAACAGGGCCCTGACTCGCTGCACTGGGACTCTCCTGCAGTGTACACAAATTACACGGATCATGTTAAGAATTCCTCGTGCCACTATCATAGCTTTGCACTGTGGAAGTAGCTCGAAAATATAGCCGTATCTAGAACTATTGAGAAAAGTAGAAAAGTGGAATAAAATCAATAGGACAACCTAAAAGGTATTTCAATATATAAAAACTATAAAATTCATAATATTATACCTCAAATTATTTTTTAAAATGTATATTCCACTCCAAGTGTAAAATGTCGCTATTTTCCTCCCAGTTATTTGTATACAATTACTGTCACCATATAATAAAGCAAATGTAAGTTCTTACCTCCATAATAGTATTGAGAGCAGTATCTGAACCAACGCTTATGTCTGTGCCTGGCACATTGTTGCTAATGGTAGCAGGCAATATACACATGGGGATGCAAAACTCCTCAAAGCGGCCACGTGCTTCAGCTAACTGCAGCATACCTTCGAACGCCTGAAGCAGCAGTACAAATACAGTTAGCTAAACGTGCAAGTTCATGTCAATTCTGTCAGTGGTTCCTTTGGCGTGATGGCTGGCCGTGATTTCCGACAGGATTACAATGTGATTACATTGGAGGAAGCGTGTTTTTCATAGCCCTACAATAAAGGTCGGGACCTCAAACAATGAACATGGGGTGACTGTGACGCATTCATCCGCAGGTAAAGGCGGGAGATATTGATTTTAGTTGTTACGCACTTTTAAAATTTAGCAGTGGCACAGTGGAGCAATCACCTCCACAAAATGCCCGAGTTAAGATTAATTTGTAGCATTCGTTGATTCGTGGAAAGTGTAAAAAGAAGAAAGCTAAGCAGCTAGCTGAGAAAAGAATATCTAGGAAAACTCACCATGATTTGAAAAAGCATGTTTATTCTGTTGTAACATGAAACGACGATAATTTATAAAGTATGAGGTAGGTGACTCCATATAAGTTAGTTTTGAATGTTGTTCTTCTCCTGTAGACCTTACATTTTAAACAACCATCTCTGGTCAACAGTCTAAGCACAAAGCACATAGGACAAACTAAATTCCAGGTACCAATAAAATGTTGTCAACTACTGTCTAACACAGAATGTGCTCCCCCACTATGCACACCTTCAGGAAGAGCCTCGAGGCCTGTTTCTTCGGCAGATTCGGAGCTGCACCGCCCCTCACCCAGCGCCTTGAGACCCTCACGGGTAAGTAGCGTGCTTCACAATTCCCTGATTGATTGATTGATTGATTGATTGATTGATTGATTGAATATAATTTCTTAGGGGATTTAAGCTGCTTTACATCAGATGGATGGAACAGAAGCGACCTGCCTACATATTCTGAATTCCAACAGTACAAATACAAGTATTATACTTGACCTTTATAAAGACATTTTCAAACACTGTAAGAGATACCTTTTATTTAGTTTTGGGTCCAAGTCTGGTCTAAGGTATATAGCATATTATTACTTCATATTTGGAGAAAAAAAACTGTCATATTCTTCCCGACTTCCATTGGCCAAATGTTTGGTCTCGACTATCCCTTTTGGGGGCGGGTAAAAAAAAAACCATATAGGTGGTCTATATCTCTAATGGCACAAACAGGCTAATAATAAAATTATGAAAGGTAATTAGGAACTGGTTTGAAAAGAGGGGCAAGGCGGACAATTGACTGAAAGGACCAATGGAGAGGTGTGATACAAAAATAAGAATTTTATTTTATTCAATTAGCAGTATGATAAAAAACATGAAAAAATTATTTGTAGTATACAATTGATAAAGAATGAAAATCATGTGCCTATCTCCCCTATACATGTGATTAATCTACATATATATACATTTTATACATATCTTGAGATGGTTCATTTATACTCAAGGATGGAGAGAAATGGATGTTTCAGCACATTATATATAAAAACATGGCTAAATATGACATCTACGCGCGTTTCGGCTGGGGGCCTTCATCAGGGAGCCATGTGAGTATCCAAGTGGACCTATATATATGGGAAAAATATAAACAATAGTGGTGTTTGTCAACGTCCTTAAAGGTGCCCTAAGTTATATACATGTTAAAACAATGAGACAATATCATATAGTACATTTTTACAGTGGTATACAGTTTAACAATAATATCTAAAAAAGAAAGAGAAGGAGTCTTGAACCTGTCCTAGTATTTACATTAATATACAATAATATACAATGCAGTCCTCAGATTGTACTAAAAAGGGGGCTCTAGTCACTTTATACTTAGGTAATACAGAATGTAAAGGGGGCGGACACATAGGGTGGTCTAAAAAAACATCTTCCTAAGTAGTGGGGTGTCCCTACTTACAACGAGTGTTAAGGAACAGCTGTCTGTAAAATGAGGTATGTGTTTGTCCAAAAGAGAAAGCAGAACAGAGGGTAGAGGGAAGGAGGTGGGAATTTAATGGATAAGAAAAATTAATAATGACATGTTTATACCTGAAGCGGTGGGTGTGGAAGATTTTCACACAAAGAGGTGGCAGGAAAGAGATGGAATGGCAGGGTGCTTGAATATAGACCTTGATGGCTGCAAGAGAATTTAATGAAAGACTAAAGTTTTATATCTAGGGATATTTTGAGGCCGGTCTATAGGCATGTGAGGAAGGCTAGTACCTTATTGGTTTATTCGGCTGCGTGGGTCTTTCGTGCATTCGGAGGACGCCTCACTTATTTTGGGCTGTTCAAAAGAGAAGGCATAGAAATGCTTTTTAGAGGAAAAGGTATAGCTGATGGTATGGGGGTATACTGAGATGGGTAGCGTGACGTTATTACCTTGTGTGGATGGTCACTCGGCTTCACAAATTATGGTAATTCCAAGCATGGAGAATGGGTGAAGTGGATAACATCAGGGACCTGAATGTTAAAAGACTTGATATTACATACTGCTAAAAACAAACGGGTGCCAGCAATAACAGTGTAGAGCGATTGGATACTTATATCCAATTACCTTTAGATTACGTGTGTTGTCAACCGGGGGTCTTGTAGGTGACGGTCTTGCTGATTCTGATTATGCTGACCGTCTGTAAATCAAGGCGGGGATAAAAGCGGTGCATAAGGACATTGTGTCCACACATTGGCAGTGAGAAACCCGAACCGGTGTGATATGGAAACGTGTGTTACCTCTAGATTACATTCGTAGGGTGTTCTGCGGGGGTCTGCAATACTGCTCGTTATCTGGGCGCCGGGGTTTGGTCAATCTGCACAGTGCATCAAAGGTGGGGATATGGACAGCGCATTAGTATATTAAGTTCACAGAGCGGCAGTAAGAGAGCAGATCAAGCATGATATTTAGTCGCGCATTACCTTTAAAATTCGCCCATTGAGTGTTCCGTGGGGAGTCTGCAAAGCCGCTCGTGATCAAGACGGCGGGGTGCGGTTAATCTACATAGTTGAGAGGGGGGAGAGAGAAATGCAAAGCTCGCGTTTACTAATGGAGCTGAAAAACGGATGGGCGCATATGAACGCTATTTAGTATGCGAAGGGGCTACGTCCGGTTTGCTTACCTAGGCGTTGTACATCGTATTCATTCCGATTGTGGGGTCTGCCGGCATATGGTCCGCTGGAATAGGGTAGAGTCTGGGCAGGGAAATGATGCCGGTTATATACAGCCCTCGTACTCGGTTTCATGAGTTGGCGCCTTAGGGGCAGTGTAAACATAGATAACGGACTATGTTATGAAAAAAGCCTCCTGTGTTGACGCGAACAGGGCGGACATATTGGAATGGTGTTTAAAGGCGAGCTAGAGTATAAAGGTGTCCCTGTTTGTGCCAAGGGGTGACAGACATATTACGAAGGGAGAATTTTAGAAAGGGGTGAAAGGTGGTACAAGTCTATACTGGAATGACTGTGGGTAGGGGAGGAAGATGAACTGTATCCGTACTGGTGGAACTGTGGGACATTTAACCATAATTGTATTTCAGTACTTGGTCCCATGGGATTTCGTTATTCATGCCCTTTTGATAGGTACCTAAGGTGAAAATCCAGTATACCTCGCGACATTTGCGCACTTGGGTGCTTAATGGACCAGATGTTTTGTGGATTTTTTCCAGGATGAACCAACGGATGTCGTTGGGGGTATGGTTGGCTTCTTGGTAGTGTTTGACTAGAGGAGCCTGTGTTTTGCCTGTGCGGATGGCTGATCTGTGTTCTGACAGGCGTGTTGACATCATACGGGATGTCTCGCCTACATAGCCAATATTGCATGGGCAGAGTAAAAGATAGACCACGTTAGTGGTTCTGCAGTTGGTCAGAGTTCGAGAGCTGATGTTATAGTTGTTGAAATTAAGCTCTTTGGTTTCTATAGCAAATTCGCAGGCTGTACAGTCCAGGCATTTATAGTTACCTATTACTGGACTAAGGTCAGTGAGCGTTCTTTGAGTAGAAGGTGTTTTGTTAGTGCTCATTCTTGATCTTACTACCAGATCTTTTAAGTTTTTATTTTTCCTGTAGGCAAACATAGGCTTTGGAAGCTGGCTCTCTTTGGGCTTAGTGGCATTGAGGATATGCCAATTGGAGAATATGATTTGTTGGAGTTTTGCATTCATTGTGGAGTGTCTGGTAACAAATACCATCTTGGATTGTGGTTCTTTGTTCTGGGGGGTCAGTAAGTGCTGTCTGTCAAAGAATCTTGCTCTTTTGTACGACTCTCTTTTTAGATATTATTGTTAAACTGTATACCACTGTAAAAATGTACTATATGATATTGTCTCATTGTTTTAACATGTATATAACTTAGGGCACCTTTAAGGACGTTGACAAACACCACTATTGTTTATATTTTTCCCATATATATAGGTCCACTTGGATACTCACATGGCTCCCTGATGAAGGCCCCCAGCCGAAACGCGCGTAGATGTCATATTTAGCCATGTTTTTATATATAATGTGCTGAAACATCCATTTCTCTCCATCCTTGAGTATAAATGAACCATCTCAAGATATGTATAAAATGTATATATATGTAGATTAATCACATGTATAGGGGAGATAGGCACATGATTTTCATTCTTTATCAATTGTATACTACAAATAATTTTTTCATGTTTTTTATCATACTGCTAATTGAATAAAATAAAATTCTTATTTTTGTATCACACCTCTCCATTGGTCCTTTCAGTCAATTGTCCGCCTTGCCCCTCTTTTCAAACCAGTTCCTAATTACCTTTCTTCCACACACTATACTTATCCCGAATTAGGAACTCTAGTCGGGGATACCCTCTTCTTCTTACACAAACTAATAATAAAATTATGACATCAAATATGTCCAGAGCACTAAGCATTTCCATCCATCACTCTGTGCTGTATAAAACATTTCAGCAAATGTTTCTCTGGTACTATTAATTAATTAGTCGATCTTCGATTACTAACTCTAGAGTTGAGTTTAAAGTAGGGAGTTTTGAAGAGGGACAATTCACTCCCCCAACACTTCTCTTGCCTTCTCCCTGATACTTGTCCTATACACCCCATTTGTCGGCCATCAAAATGGTAAACTGACATATAAAACTGTTGCTGTATGTGAGTCTGTCATAGTTATGGAATAGCACTTGCATGATTTAGAGAACCAGAATTGCTACTGTATGAGGACCCTGTGCATTTTTTTAGACCAGGCCTTTTTTCATTCCTAGCTGTTGTGATGATGAAGGTGTATGTTAAAAAATGGGTGTCTGCCTAAAAAAATGTGAGGTAATGTTCCTATAATGCAGTGGAGTTTACGGATACGGTTGCCTTGCTTGTCTCAACTCAATAGATGTTCCAGGAAGATCAGGCATGGTATCCAGGGATGAGACACCTCTTACATTATCAGGCTGGATAAGTCCTGCGGCTGACATCGATCTGCATTTGTTTGGAGGGGAAGTGAGGATTCATTGAGCAACCCACACAAACATCTCCAAGATTGGCTAGGCAGATGTGGACGTAAATATAAATGCCTTGCTGTTGCTTCTCACCCTGCTGTTTGTCTCTTTCGAAATTGAAACTAGATGAGGCTCCATGACCATCTAAGTGTTGGGTGATCTTTAATCCCTTTAGGTGAAAGGAACTCCTCCGTCTAAAGTTTTTTTTGTTTACGTCAGGACAGGCACTCAAAGTAGAATAAGGCTTTTGGTTCCTGGTTTGTCCCTTTAAATTAGTCTTAAGTTAGCCTTGCCTTCTCTTAAATATTTCATGTTACAATATAGGAGCAATTCTGATTAGACTTAAACGAGGCTCAGTAATATACCAATGCCTGGAATAATTTTCTTTTACTTAATCGTGTTTTGTGCCAGCTTACTAAATCTGGTGAGACATTTTACTCAGAGCCTGCCAAGAGAAGTGACGCTACTTTTCATTGCTACAAATTACTGCTGGGCATAACTCATCCACCCATGCCACATTCTTGAAGAAGGGCAGGCTGTTTGGTTGTCACTAATAGACCACCATTAGGGAGATCTGTGCTTTATCCTCCAACTGTATATCTCTGTTTTCCAGGTTACTGTACTATGGAAGCAGGTTGAGAAGACTGTGCAATCCAGAGGTGTGTGCCACACGGACCAAGCCTTTCTTGAACATCCTTGTGCTTCTTCGCATTATGCCGCCAAATGTCCCATACATGTATTCACAACCAGCCAGCAGCATGTCTTCACTTATTCATTTTTCTAGGCCACTTTGCTTCTTTTTCATTATGATATATTCTTGGTGTTCCTATGAACCTCTTTGAAGCCTCAATAAGAAACTTACCTGCTGGTCAGTAACAGTAACAGTAAAACAGTAAAAGATGACAGACGAGCTCATTTTTATTTTCATCTTACTTGGTTTCGGAGACATACAAATACTCCACAAAGTAGAATTAAACGTGTTTTTGTGCACGAATTTCAAGATCCATATATTACATCTATTAGTAAATCAGTTTCCCTTTTCATATTTTGGAAAACAACATGAATCTGGAGTCTGATTCCAAAACATACACTTACATGTAGGCCGGTTTCAAAAGACCTGCCAGTCTTAGTGTGCCAATTGGATTGTATAATTATGAAATTGATGTTACGAAACAGGCACAGAGTAAAAAAAATACTAATAAAACTATTCATATGGCTCTAGATACATCTACAGATCAAACAATGTATTTACATCATAAGTACTTTTGTAACTGAGGTGTTAATATATCCTTTCCGAAGGAAATCAATACAAAGCAATACATTGGGTTTATGGACAAATTGCAGTGAAGTGAAGCATCTAACTCTAAAATGGGAAGCAGAAAAACTAGCAGCTTCTAACGGGTGAAAAAGAAGATAAGGAGTTGTTGTATATATATATATATATATACACACATATATACAAATAAATATATATCTATACATATATATCTATCTATATATATCTATATAGATAGATAGTTAGATTTATACACGCATCTACATACCCACACACAGGGCTTCCGTTGTCAGGCAAGTGCTCAATGTATTGCAACACCTGTCAACACATACCCTGCAGCACATGCAATGTCCTACAATAGCAAAACGGGTGAAGTGATTTATAGAGAGCAGGCAGAGCAAAGCACAGAGGCAAGTATATACACTAATCATTCCTTAGCAGAAGATCTTTCAACTGCATATTTTATAGACCAGTGCCAGAACTGGAAAGCTTACTTGAAATTTATAGTAAGATTCAAAATAACCTGCTGCTAAAAGGGATATAAATGCAATTAAATGTATATTGTACGATGTAAATATTATTTTATGTGTACTACCAACTCTTTCAGCTCCACAACTACTGCTTTATAGATACTTTAAGAAATAGATTGTAGTCCATAGGCCTTTTCTTTTTTATTGCTCTTGTGACGAAAAATAGCAGAATACATTAAGAAAGAGAATAAAGAACTGCTACACTATCAAAAGGATTTTTTAAAAATTAATTTCAACAATATGATGGACGATTCCCGGCAAGCAAAAATAATTATGCATACCAGGGAATGGGGCCTAACACTTACTCTTGCATTCAAAAGAAACTTTAATAAACATTTTGAATTAGGGCGGAAGAGAGCAGACCAGTCCTAGTCATCGCTCTGATAAACCACTTACATTTTGATCAAAATAAATAATGATGGACTAAACTAATTACAAAACGTTTGGCCAAACTTTTAATGTTTGAGTAAATGAACAAATAGCTGACAATTATCATAACCTTACACTTTTTTGGTTTATACGTTTATTAAACTAGAAACTCTACTTTTATTAGTGCGTCTGAGCTGAGTGTGGAAATACATTTTCTCCTAGCCTAAAAATCTCTGGGCAGCTAAAGCCAAAATGACACTTGTTGAACCTCATGTGGCTTCTTGTTATACTGCTTTATTATACTTTGGTTTAGTTGCCTTAATCTAGCAAAGTTCCTCTTTCAATGATTCACTTGCAATAATCCGGTGCCAAAATGTTAATTTAGTATGACTGTTATCCACAAACAGATGAGACTTCTTTGCCTGTTCTGGCACATCCGATTAAATATGCAGCTGAAACTTTATTAGGCAAGAGCAATTCCAAAGAGCTGTGTTAGTGCATGCTGCATACACTACATGAACATGCAAACACCCATTCAGACTTACATCTGTTATTGTGTTCAGAGCAGTGTCTGCACCAATGCTGAAATCTGACCCCGGTACATTGTTGGAGACAGTGGCAGGGACCATGACCATGGGAATACAGAACTCGTCAAATTTTTCACGGGCCACAGACAGTTCCAGCAATCCCAAATAAGCCTGAGGGGCATGGGGATAGCGTGAGGAGATAAAAAAAGACATGGTTGCAGTGAAAAATAGAGAAACATGGATTGGGCCATAGGGAGATCCACTGGTATCACAGCACACCATTTACAGCACAAAGGAACCCCTAAACAGACACAAAACACATACAAACATAAGATAAACAGAAAAAACTGTAATTCTTCATTCTGGAAATGCAGTTTATATTTTAATTATCATTTGACTACATATACATCTTAATGTATTTTACTTCTTCATGAAAAAATAGAAAAACTTTTTGTGTAAATTAATCTTTTCATGTAATATCTCATGTAAGGTAGTTAGAAACACTCTGGTGGAATTTTTTTGGAACACTTTCTAATATTGTCAGGCGATGTTTTTCTAATAAATATTTTGATAATAAAAAGTGTAAGTTGCTATTATATGCTAAAAGTCACCCATGCATACATATGAAAATAGGTTTAAGTATGGTTACTAAATAGATTACATTTTCTTTTGTTTTCTTTACGGACCTGTTTTTGATTTAACTTGTTTTGCTTCTGATCAAGCATATTAGATTGATTTTGTTATATAGTTGCTGATTTACTTTGACCTGATTCTTTAAAATTTTCTCGGCCGAACTCCAGCAGTGTGTTTAAAAAAAACACAATATATGAGGGCAAAATCCAAGTTTGCAGTATCAGAAGTATTTGTATTTTATCCTCGCAATTCGGATTTGCTTACATGGAAATCTCATCAATAGATGGTATTTCTGTCTGAGCAAATCTACTTTCATAGACAAGTCTCTGGGTACTCCTGGGTGAATCCGCCAGTGAAAGTAGGTGACCACCAGCAAACGTACATATTTGTGAGTACTAAACAACAAGTGACATTTAGGGACTGATTTAGATCTCGGAGGACGGGTTACTCTGTCACAAAGGTGACGGATATCCCATCCCCCAAAATATAAATCCCATTATATCCTGTTGGAATATATTTAGGCAGATGGGATATCTATCGCCATTGTGACAAAGTAACCCATCCGCCGAGATTTAGATCAGGCCCTAGTTTCCTAAACTAAAAAAACTTGCAAATGCAGTCTTATCAGTGGCAGGACTAAACATGACATTTAAGGTGGAAATGTGAATGGAACACCACCATAACTCACGGGGTTGGTGTGATGGATATCCAGTCTGCTGAAATATATATTCCATTTATTCCTATGTGATTTATATTGTGACAGAGTTACCGGTCCGCAAAAATCTAAATTAGGTCCTAAGCCTCAATGCACTTATGCCTTTCATTTCCGCATGCAGATGTTTACTACTTGTATCAATATCTAGGAGCAATCCTGAGATTATTAAATTCAAAATAATTATGAATATACTCCTAAAATAGTAGTAACAGAAGTCAAGTAAGTTTCTCACTATTTTCTTGTACGTTGTAAGACTCTGAACAAATATGTTCAAATGCTTTGCATTCTGAATATCTGGTGGCTCAGTTTATGCATACCTACCACAGTCTGAAGCAGTATATTAATTACTGCAAATTACAGTCCATCTGACATACTAACAAGGCTTTTGTACTGCTCAGCAAGACACACCATGGACCACCCCTACTACACAGCATACACTTACACTGATGTGTGATCATACACGCATACAGTCTGAAAATTCAATTAAGCCACTCTTAAGGCATCCAAAAGAACTTGATACTGTCAGCCACCTACCTCATGGTACATTTGCCAGTAATGGGCAGCTGAACCTACTGAAGAAATAAGTTAGCAATTCGGTACAGCCCTCCAGTCTCACCCACCAAAAGATATGGTTCATTAAAATTGTAACATCCACTATACTAATGGCACATCTCCACAAAACCGAATCAGACCCTAGTCTATGAAAGTAAATTTTGGAAAACCATACTCCATGCTTCTGAAATGTTCTTCATGCCATAGTAACTGCTAACTAACAATAATTTGGGAAGAAATCACCACTCCTATTGCGGGACCAGCTAGAGAGCCCTGAGCAGTGATGAAAATCACAGCATGGAATGGTTAGGCTGTACGTAGGTGCCCCACATTTCGGTGTATTTCAGGTCAACACACCACTGCCCCTCACAAAAATTACCAAGAATTAAACTGGAAAAAGACATACTGCAATCTAGGTGCGTTTCTCTCTGTCTGAGTAAGTTTCTCTAACCACAGGCCTGTTTTGCACTTTTATTACAGCACCATTGAAGGAAAGAGACGGACTGACTAGGCAACAGGCCCCCTCCTAATAAATGCACAGCAGGTAAACCATGAGCAGTGTGCCTTACTACCTCTCGGGCACAGATCTTTGATCTGTCCAGCACCTCATAGAGGGATTATAGCCTGATTATACTCTCTTGCCCAATATATATTAAAAGTGTAAATGTAAAAAAATAAATGAAAGGTTTTAAAACATATAATTTAACTTTGAAAAAGAAAAAGTACCTGGAACTTTATTAACACTGTGTTTTCCAAACTCATATGTTGCGTTCCTTACATTGTTGTGATATGCTATGTTTTGACAATTTCTACTTGAGCTAAATTGGAAAATAGTATTGTAGGAGTGTCCAAACATTCCAGGGGCCGTATTACACATTTAAAAGGTACGCCCGGCAAAGTCTAGGAAAATGCATCGTATGAGGGTGAAAAACGGAGCGGTTGCTTTGAAGCTATTCTGTGTTTTTATAGTGCAGGTGGCACTCTGTCAGGGGGTTAGATATCTACCTGCAGGCAGGTGCAGCCAGGGATGTCTGGGGGTCTATTGAACCCCCTTTCCCTCCTCCAGAGGGCTTCAGTCAGGGGGAACCTTTTAGGTGTCACACTGTCAGTGTGCCTCCTGAGAGGTTCTTTGCCTCTGCGACCACATCAGTAAAACGGCTCGGGCACAGAGGAAAAGAAATTCCCTAATTTGCATGGGTCATGCCCCCATGCAAAAGCGGGAAAGTCTTCTGAAGATAGCGCTGGCGCTTTATGTGCATCAGCCTTATTGGTATTACAGAAGGCAACGCACAAGTGTCCGCGGCCCTTTCTGTAATACCACAGTGCCCCGGGGTCACGCAAAGCAGGCACAACCGCCCATTGCGCCTTCGGGGCACTTGTATAATACGGCTCCTGGTGTTTATTTTTGTTTCCCTGGATTGGTAAGAATAAAATGCTTAGATTTTAAAATGCCAACGTTTCACAGTTCTAAATGTCTTCTTCAGATGAAATGTAACTTTTTGGGCGGTTTCTGGGAGCCTCAAGATTATATATTTTATTATCATTGCATTTGAGGTGAAGCTGGTTTGATCAGAACCGGCAGTGGCTGAACTTCAAATAAAGCATTCAACATTTTTGTCCCTAGGAAAGTATTGCAACTTTAGAATTAAATATATAATTTCATGAGAAGACTTCACCACATCTTGAACTGACGTTACCAGTCCTTTGCTAAATGGGAGATTACAAGCACATGAATTATATCTCAGTAACATTCCTACATGTTATAAGTCGTATTGAATATTAGGACTAAAGAAGAAATAAGACAGTGTAATAACAAATTTGAAAAGCTGAAAGAGTGCAACATCACCTAATTTAAACATTTAACAATCAAAATAAATCACATAAAAAAAGATTGTACCTCAAATCCACCAATAACCAAAAGAGCGTGAATATTATGAGCTCGAATTTGATCAGCAATTTTTTCAAAATGTTTTGCTGGCAGAGTCCTGTCAAAATACATAAATTACATCTTCAGACTGTTGTTCAATCCACATTTGTGTTTGTTAAGACATTCCAATTTTATAAACATTTACATAGGAACTTTATGCATTACATTTTATTTATACCCTCCAATTATCACCTATGTATGTAGGGATTATCACAAATTTTAATTTAACTGGTTAGTCTTTAATGAAATTCAAGTGTTTTCAATACCATTAACCTTTTATGCACTGATTTGAATGTTATGTTATGTTTAAAACTCTTTTATAGCGCACAGCTACCCCAGGGGGCATCCCGGCGCTTTGGCAAAGAGAGATGCGGAAAAGAAACACAACACAGCAGCTCACTTAGGTCCCGCCAGAAGAATAAATCATTTATTAACTATTGAGCACTACTTCAAAGGGCACATTACTTGTTTCATATTCATCATAATGGCTGACACAATCTTTCTTACCTGCCGTTGAAACACTCTTGTGTACAAATGTTTATAAGCACTATTTCATGGGAATATTTTGGATGTGCTAATTGCCCCAATTAATCTTTTCGTTGTTTAAAGTCAAATCCCACCTAGTATATTCATCTTCTTTCAACCTTTTCTACTATTCCTTAAACATTTGCTTGAGTCAAAGGACTCAAACTCTTTTTGTGGTCCAGGTCAGGTTCATTAAGTTCTTGCTGATCTCTTTCTTCTGCACTTCAACCACACAGCTTCTTGCCTACTTTTTTGTTTAACAATCTGAAAAAATACTTTGGCACACTAGTTTCAATCAGATGCTCACACTATTGCTGACTAATATGCACCCATTAAAACCACCATAGTACATTTAAGACCGTCTACCTCTGCATTGCACTGTACGTTGATGCAAATGCGGTGTATAAACTTGATTGTGCTACTCGACTATGTGATGAATCTTTGGTCTCCCCTATTACATTAAAAAATATATATTTTCCTTTTTTTATTTCTGATGTCCTCCCCCGTTTAATTCAGTTGTTTTAAGGTCATTATTGGATTATATTTTGTGCCGATTATGGATTTTTCTGACCTGCGATTTTGGATCCAAGATGGTAACAGTCTAGTGTCTGGAGACGGACGCAAGACGCATACGTACGTTTTCTTGCGTGAAGTCAGTGATGGAATTCACTGGCCCTGAGCTGTGGTCTCATAAGTTAACAGTCTAGTGCTTGTGGTCATACATATGATGTCTATCAACGTTTCTCCATGAGAAAGTGGTAACACTTCCGAGTTGTGTTGACCATGTGCCCATGAAAGGGGTCGTGTTTGTGTTTTGTTTTTTTAAAATATCTTTATTTGCATTTTTTATATTAATTCAACACAGGTACAGCATATACTTCTAAGCAATTTAAGCAGTCACATTAACATATTAGTTCAAAGGCATTGGCATGTGCAACATTGATACATAAACCAGCATTATATATTTCTCGAACACCCAGTGTCTCAGTCCCATCACTCCCTCCCACCCAACCCCATCTGCACCGGTCTATCATGTGGCTGGGGTGATTATCTGTGAGTCCATAGTAATTTAACCATGGACTCCATATTTGTTTTAACTTTTTTTGACATCCGCATGCTACATAAAGGTTTTTTCCCCGTCCTATTCAGGTCCATTGCCCTCTTCTATTCTTCTACAGTGGGCCTCTATGCCGTCCCCCATTTGCTTGGCAAATCTCTCTTGGCAACCACTAGACCCAGGTTGATTAGTTTTAATTTTGACCGGGAGAGATCGGCTTCTGTATGTATGCCCAGCAGCACAAATTTGGGATCCATACGTATCTTGCCTCCTAATATTTCCTCTAGTTCCGCAAATATTGCTCCCCAATAGTACAGTTTTTTCTGGCACTCCCATGTCATATGAAAATATGTGCCAAATTCATCGCTGCATCTAAGGCAGCTAAGTGCATCTGCACTCTCCATTTTGTGTAGAAGGGATGTCATAGTAGGTCCTAAGTAAATACTTAAATTGGATGAGTCGGAGTCGTGACTTAATGGCCACCTCTCGCGGGTGCATCAATGCAACCTCCCAATCTAGGTCATCTAAGACTCCCAAGTCTAGTTCCCACTTTGTCCTTAGTTTCAGGAAGGAGCCTGGCTTATTATTTATTTAGGGCCGATATGTCCAGGAGACTGCTTTCTCAATAATTTCTCCCATGAGGAGTCTTCCCTCTAACAGGGCACATTCAGGAAGTTCCTCCATCTAGATTCGCTGTGCCCCCCCCATGCGTAAGCCAGCTGCATATATTTGCGGTATTGCTTCTGATGTAAGTCATACTCTTTTTGGAGGAAGGAAATGGTGGCAAGTTACTTGCAGTCTATATATTCTAATTCTTTAAGTCTCCCTCCCACCCAGAGTGAGGTTTCTCTTGTGACTCGGTTGTTCCACTTCATTTGTCTTTCTGATTTTTTCGAGGCATTTATCACCACCAGTGTGGCTGCTAGTGTTCGTGTTTTTGGGAACGTATTTAGAGAGTCAAAATTAGCAAGTCCAATCCCAACCCACGAGTAACAGGAAGACTGTTTTGATCTTTTTTGCGCTGGACCTGAGTGAGTTAATATTATTAGTTTTGCTCCACAGCCTTGAAGGCTGACATCTCGTGGATACGGGTGGATGTTAATTTTAATCCCCGTAGTCAGGGTTTGTGGCATGTAAGATCTGCTCTTTTAGCCTTTCTTTGTGTACCTTAATTAGAAAGAACCATGCAAGTATAGTTTCAGTATTAATGGTGTGGATTTTCCAAATATCTTCTCATTTTGTGACAAATTTTTCATATGGCACGCAGGATGCTGCGACTTTAAGATATTGTAGCAACAGTAACTTGCAGGAGTTTGTGGTGACTACTATGTTAATGTTATGGGTTCTAGGGCATCTACACCTCGTCTTTTCAGCCTGCTTGTGATCTATGACTTTATCATACTTGTACATTTGGGGAATAGTTGATGTGCGAAAGTTAATTTGACTAGCAATGTGAATATTTACAATGAATAATCAAATCTGGAAATGTCAGACTAGTGAATGGTTTCTTCCTATGTCTCTCCTTCTTTATACAGAAGAGAATCATATTGTGAATTATATGAGGAAATTAAGTTATAATTGGTGATACGAACTAGCCAGCCGTGGCCCATGCAGGCACGAGCCATGGGGCGGTGGGGCTGGGTTGGGGGTGTAGTGTAGTTCCTAGTTTCCCGCTAGGCCCTGCGCATTGGAATAACATAAACAGTAGTATCGACCTGGAACTGCTTATATTCCAGGCCTCCACTGACTATGCTAAACTTAATTGGGTTGTGTTACCAACTAGCTCAGAGGTCACTGGAAACTTTCTTCTCTGCATAAGAAGTGATCAGCTTCCTTGGCACAGACAAGAAGGGATTCAGTTTTCCAACAACCGTGCAACATGACAACTTTGCTCCTCAGATCAAGAGTCGATCTCTAGGGTCGTGTGAAACAATAGACATGTATTTCACTCAGTCAGTCTAGTGCAGTTTACTTTCACGAGATGTAGAGAATAGAGAGACGGGCGTTTGTCAATAAAGGTTAACATTTATTGAACAGTCTTTCTTCTCGTACAAGAGAAATGTATTGCCACAATTGCAAGAATTGTTATTATGAAAAAGTACGTACAGTAAGATAAGTATTGCGAAATAGAACTGTAAAAGCATTGATATGGTTTCTTAGCCATACAATGGTTTAAAAGTAATAAAACATATATACAGTCATATATACATTAGGCTAACATACTCAACTGGTGCTTCTAACTAAGCCTACCCCAGTGTGCCTGACCTAAGCCTAACACGTGGAAGGGGAGTAAGTAAGTAGCTTTAAGTTAAGTTGGTTTTGCCAAGGTTTGTTTCAAGAATTCTCATCTAAGGGTTTAGTCAACACCATACCTCTGAATAGAATGATGGAGGTTTGGTATCTCCTTCAGGGGTCACTCTCGATATCCCAGTCACCCGCGAGGGCAGACCGGAAACGCCGGAGCTGGATTTCTCTGCACGAGAAAGGCAGCGGCTCTCTTCAGCGCGTCGAGGAAGGAGGGGGGACAGCGTCCGCGGGCAGCTGGAATCTGCTGGATGTCTTCGCAGAGGGACGGCTATTCAGCTCCTAAGCGTACTGCACCATCGTTCGCGCTTTAGCAGCGATAATGGTATCAGCAGCTTCACCACCACAGGGACAGCAGGCTGCAGCGACAGGGTGCTAGCTTCACCAACACGGGGTCTTGCAGGCAGCTTGCATCAGCAACAGTAGCTCGTACAACAGCAATTGCTTAAGGCAACGTTGGTAATATTTATACCTGACAGGTGCCGGGTTTGACGCAAGTTTGCTGGACATAAGACGTCAATTAAAGATGTCACTAGGAAGTGATAGTTATCAGTTGCTCATTAGAGTTCCATTACTAATCAAAACACAGCAAGCGGGGATTTCCAGGTTTGCTGAGTTTTTATCTTGTTGAAGAACTCGGAGTGTTAATCTAGGAATATCAGATAGTGACTTCTGCTCTGTCATTGCACTAATTGGTCGCAAAGGAAGTGGCAGAGAGAACTATGCTGGAATGTGGCTCTGTTCGTGTGAGGCCAGAGATGACTTTTCAGAAAATCGCACTTGAACGGTTATGCCAATATAGGGAATAATGGATTTATAGCCGAATAGGGGCATAAGGTCACAGTATCGATCAGGAACCTAGATAAACACGCAACAGGGGGGGTGGGGGGGATGGGATTTCAACACACGACAATGAGAGGAAATTAATTATTTTTGTAATTTCCCATCGTGGTCGTCAAATCTTTCCCACCCCAGATCCACCGCTCTTACCTGCACAGTCTGTGGCTGGACTTGACTCACCGTCTTGCACTTTTTGGAATTGCTGGAAGAATGTGAAGCTAATAGTTTTAGCTCTTATGAAAGGTTTGTGAATTTTGGAATATGAGTATTGAACATTTGGGAATGCATTTTCCCTATACTTATTCCTACATATTAAGGGGCTTTTTGACTAATATTTGTGTGTTCATTTTGGACCATTTCTATTCTAAATGTCCTGTCCTTCCACTACCACTCTGCCCCCTTTCTCAGATGTGATTAAGTGTGTCCATTCATTGAAGATCTTTTCCCTTCCAGAGCGTCTAACACATTTTTGTAAGGGAATTATTAGGAATAAAACAAAGTCTCTTACTAATCTATGGGGTTTTCTCTTACACACTTTTGTGATGGCTTTGAGATGAAGGACTATTAGGGCATGCCATGCATTAGATACTTGATTTGTTTCTCAACATCACCCTTATACTTTGGAGATTCACTCTCATTGTATAGAATTCACTAATATGGGCGCTTGGTTTTGGATACTCACAAAATCCTTTGGGACTGTCCCTTTGTTATTATATACCTTTTGGAACTCTTTTCTTTGCCACATTCTTCCCTCCACACTTTTTTCCTTTTCCTTTCCTCTTTTTCTTCCTTTTCACTCTTTATTTTGTCGTATGAGGTCCATAACCTCTAGGGGCTTATGTCATTGTTTTTCACTGTGTGTCTTGTTCGGATCAGAACACATGGTTGTACTTGTGTATGTATTAATTTTTAGTGTGGTAAATAACGTTATAAAACACATTTATTTTGCGTATATTTAGTACTTCAATAAATTACAACAAAATTGGTAACGGTTTAAAGGAGCGCACAGCACAAGTTAAGGTATGGTCATTAAACAGTACAAAATCAAGTTATCAAATTGGTGCTCAGGAAGAGGTGGGGGACTGGTTACCACAGTCACCAAGACAATAGGAATATAGGATCACATAAAAATATACACATAATAATGACGATTTGTAAGACGGTTTCGAATTTAAATTAATGATCACTACCTGATCGGATGAATTAGAACCGTTATAGATATTGATACAATCAGGCGGGACTATAATTTCTTTTGAATTTCCATCCGTTTGTAATGGTACTAGGACATTACAAGATGGCGCCCGCACTAGGTGACTATATATAGGTACTACAAGATGGCGGCCGTGCTGAACGCCAAAGTTGGAGCAGAATTGACACGCTAATGGTGAGCACGAAGCCTCTAAATTGTACAACTAAGTTAGAAAGTAGGGTAAACTTGATACTTATGAAATTACCCACTTTTCTTTTATTAGACACGGACTCGTGTGATACATATGGAGAAGCAAAGCTACTAAGACTAGATATAACGGGATATATACTACGGGTCAGAAATTGATCCTTGAGGTGAGATACTTATAAATTGATTTAAACTGAAGCAGAAACCGTCCCATGTCTTTACTAATAATAAGACTGATACACGTATTAATTCACTTTAGGTTTAAACGGAAACGTATTTTGGAAGTTTGATTTGGAATTTACAAGGTTGGGATCCATACAATTTTGAGTACTAATACTACAAAACCGGACACTATTTGGTGAGTGGAAACACTGATCGTATTTACATTGAATTTAAAGGTGATGATTATTCAGTATATGAGGAACTGCTCATACATTTGAAATATTAATCTAAATTATAGATGATGACATAATAAGGAATGTATTGACTGAAGACGAATTCATAGAGGAGAAGAGTTGAATGTAGACATCTACCACCAACTAGGTGAGCTACATTCCTGTGATCAGTCAGCTGTGGGTGTTATCGGGAGCCCCAAACCTCAGACTTAACAATTGAACATACATAACTCGTATTTAGTGGATTTGATAAATTTTGTGATAAATTGTTTGACTTTGTTGTACATTGTATTTCATGTCTTTGGCAGATATGTTCCTTCTTGGAGAAATCAATGTGATAATATCGGTTGTTTATCAGTGTGGGTTTCGAAATGTGGGAACCAATATGATATATAATTTTTGGATATGTTGAGGATTTGAGTAATATTTATGATTTCTGTAAACTTACTTGTGCGAATTATGATTGATTGTTACTATTTGGGTTGCAGCCCTGAAGAAGTCAAAATTTCCTATACGGATTTGACGAAACGCGCGTTGGCTGCGAGCAACTTTTGATTGAAATTTGGATTTGATCTGAATGAAGAATGATTGGAAAATAAAAAGAATAGTGGAAACTACATAAGGACTTTTCTTGATGACGTTTGAGTGCTCGGAAGAATACAGTTATTACTTCAATAAATTGTTAACTCCTCTTAAGAACCAGGAGACACCTGAATTTGGGGAGTTGTGAATGAGATGTTTTAATGTCTTTTGTAAATATTTGCTAGTTGTATTCGGTTATGCATGTTACATTCGTAATTAGTGTTATTATCATAAGGAATTGTATATGTTTGTGTATATTTATGTAGTTTTATCACTTGCACCCCTGACTAAGCCTTTTTTTTTCACAACAAGTTTATTGATAAAGACGGGCACATGAGAATAGGGTGGCACCCCACAATCAGGATGATACCACCAGACATTATGATACAATTGCAACAGAGGACCAAGTGTCCAACCGAGGACCCAATGCAAATCAAGGATACAAGAAACATTCACCCCACCTTTATCCCTTAGTTACTACCTACCCAACTCCCAGACCCCTCCCTGGAACCCGCCCTAACCCTATGCATGTGTGTGCAAATTGTGTTGTTGTAAGTTCCTGATGTGGCAATTTGAGGCGCAAGATACGGGCTCACCTGACACTATAGGACTATAGGTCCTCCTCTTGTTCCACCGGGGGGTCCAGCGTCAAGCCCCTGTAGTCCGCCCATCTCTTCCACACCTTAAAGTGCTTGCGGGGACATCCCCGTGCGTCAAAAATCGGTCGCTCCAGACCCATACAGAAATCTATACCAGCCTTCCATGCACTCAGGGGGGGGGGGTCTCACATCCTTCCATGCTCGGGCCAGGTTTCTTTTGGCTACCACCAGCCCTAGGAGGAGCAAGTGTCGCTTGTAGATGTTGCCACCCACCCCCTCCAGAATATGCAGCAGGCCCAGGCGATGAGTGCGGGGGAGGGTCCATCCCAGCACCTCCGACAGGCAGCTCCACACACCTCTCCAGAAGCCAACCAGTCTGGGGCACGACCATACCGTGTGAAGTAACGTGCCCACCTCCATCCCACATCGCAGACACTCCGGGGACTCAATCAGACCCGCTTTCCACAAACGCTCACGGGTGTAGTAGGCCCTATGGAGAATCTTGAATTGTATGAGTCGAAACCACATTGCAATAGCTGCTCCCTTCGGGGACTCTAGGGCCTCCCACCAATCATCCTTATCTAACGGACCAATATCCGCCTCCCAGGTTGTCTTTAGCGGAAGAAGAGCGGAGGAGCAGTGGGTGACCATTGTCTGGTAAATACGCGACACTTTTTTATCCCCAAGGTCGCCCATGAAAACCTTCGCCTCAATCGGGCTGAAGTCAGGGAGTGAGTCGAGAAATTGAGATTGGGGCATATCAAACTCGGTGCGAAGCGCCTGGAAGGATTTGAGCGTCGTCCCGGACATCACCTGGCCTAGCTGCGAGATACCTATTGCGTCCCAGCCATCGAAACCTGACAGCTTAGACAGTTCTGGTAGCATGCCGTTACGCCATAGCGGCGTTTCCGCGGTCAGCCTGCCCCACCAGCCCATACGGCGCAAGGCCTGCCGCCAGATAGCAAAGACAAGCCTAGTGACCCTCGGCAACGAGCGGCGCAGCCGGGGTGAGTAAAGGATGTCGTGAAGCGAATTATCTCCCATCAATGTGCGTTCCAGGGCATAGGCCGGATCTCCACTGTCACCGTACCACCATTCGTTCAGAATCAGGAGATGAGCGGCTTGGTAGTAGGACTGCAGGTCCGAGGTGGCCAGACCCCCACAGTAGGTGGACAAAAAGCACGTACGCAGTGCCACTCTGGCAGCTCCTCCAGCCAAGAGAAAGCGGCCTAAGACCGAGTTGACCTGCCTAAACCACTGGGCTGAGATCGGATAGGGATGGTTCTGCAGCTGGTATAGGAGGCGCGGGAGGGCAACCATCTTGAAGATCGCAGATCTGCCAAAAATTGACAGGGGCATTCGAGACCAAGTTTTTATATCGGTCTGGACCCGCTCCCAGACGGGCAGTAGGTTGCGTTCCCAGGCAATGTCTGCTGAGTCGGAGAGAAACACTCCCAGGTACTTCAGACCATCCGTAGCCCTCCGCAGTCCGGACGCCCAGGGATCTGTTACTGCGCCGCCTCCTAGCACCCATAGAGTGGATTTATGCAGGTTTAGGTATAAGCCTGAGGCCTCCCCGAACCGCTGCATAACTTCTAGTACACGCGGGCCCGAGCGCTGCAAGTCGGTAAGAAAGAAGAGGACATCATCTGCGTATAACGCAATTCTATCCGAAAGGGTGGCAGTCCACACAAAGCCCCGTATCAGCGCATCAAGGCGCACCCTGGCAGCCAGGGGCTCCATGGCCAGAGCAAACAAGTAGGGGGAGAGAGGACATCCCTGTCTGGTCCCACGGCCAATGCGAAATGTCCCTGACACCGCCCCTGCGACCCGCACCCAGGCCGTGATGTCTGTGTAGAGGAGCTTGATATACGACAAGAACACTGGGCCCAGGTTGAGACAAGGCAAGAGTGCAAATAAATACGACCAGCTAACAGAGTCAAAGGCCTTGTTAATGTCGGCCAGCAATAATGCCGCTTGGTCCCCCTAGACCCCAATGGCGTTGATCGCCGCTTGAGCACGACGGATGTTATGTCTCGTTGCCCTGTGGGGCATGAATCCGGCCTGGTCCGAGTGGACCAGATCTGTGATATGTGGGGAAAGTCGGTTCGCCAGGGCCTTGGCCAAGATCTTAGCCTCAATATTAATTAAGGAGATGGGCCTATACGAATCATGACTATCGGGGGGTCTACCAGGCTTCTGAAAGACCACTATTTCAGCATGGCGCCAGTCCGGGGGCAGTACGCCCCATTCACGTGCCACCTCAAGCGCCCGGCGATAATGTGGCCCTAGTTGTACATGAAAATTTTTTAAAAACTCGCATGGGTATCCATTCGGGCCAGGGGCCTTCCCAGCATTGAGTTGTCCTAGGGCGTCGCCCATCTCCTCCAATGTAAGCGGTGCATCTAGGGCCTTCCTGGTCTCATCCGATACTTGTACAGGCGGCAATTCTGCGATAAACTGGGCCAGCTCGTCCCCTGACAGTTGGTCACACGGGGCGTACTGGGCTGTAAAATAGGCGGCGAAGCTCGCCGCCAATTCGCGTGGGTCGGTCAGGACTTCCCCACTATCATCTGCGAGACCCGGCAGCGTTGGGGGCTGGAAGCTGTGCTGGCACAGTCTATGGAGCATTGAGCATGACTTGTCCCCCCATTGGTACACTCTACTTCTTGTGGCCAGCCACGCCTGTTTGGCTTCATCCATCAACATAGATGCGTACGATTGCTGTGCCTGCAGAAGCAGTCGCAGCCCGACGTCGTCGCTCCCCTCACAGTTCTCCTGTTCCAGGGTCGCCACTCGCGCAGCCGCCTTCGTAATCAGTTCTCGACGCTTCCGACGGGCTGCGGAGCACCATGCGATATCTACTCCCCGTATGGTAGGCTTCATAGCTTCCCACACCACCCCCACATCGGCCCCCTCCACTAGGTTTTCGCGCCAGTAGTGGTCTATGGTTTCACGCAAGTGTTTAGCATAAGCGGGTTGCAGGAGATGCCACGAGGACATTCTCCATCGAAACGGCTGTCTTTTCCGAAGGAGGTCTACTCTAACTGAGACTGGGGAGTGGTCGGACAGACCCCTCGGCAAGATGTCCGCGCTCTTCACCCTGTCCAAGCACTCTCTAGGAACAAACACACAATCCAGCCGCGATAAGGAGCCATGCACTGCTGAGATATAGGTATTCTAGCGTACTGCAGGGTGCATATGCCGCCAAGCATCCACCCAGCCCAGCCCCTCAATCATAGCGTGCAGCTTGGTAGGTGGGGGGAAGGGGGGGGGGTTCAGTCTCCACCTGGCGCCTCCGGCGATCCACACATATGTCCATCACGTCATTCCAATCCCCCCCAACCACCGCCAGTGACCCGGATATATCCTCCCACACAGCAAACAGCCTCTCAGCCAGGGCCCATTGCAGGGGGGGGGGGCATAGACACTCCCAAACACCACAGACTTCGTGCCCACCATGCCCTTAACAAAGAGGTAACGACCCTGAGGATCCACCCACTGCTGCTCGTGGACGTATGCCACCCTGCGGTGTATCAAAATGGCCACTCCCTAGACCCCCTGGAAAACCCTGCAGGCCCAGGACCTTCGTGCCCATCATGTGAGTTTCCTGAAGCAACAGCACATCAGCAATTTCCTTTTTCCCCCAGCGCAGCACTGCCCCACGTTTAATTTTGTCCAATAGACCCCTGACATTCCACGTAATCACCCGCAGAGAGTCTTCCGGGAGTCCATGAGTCGTGTCAGCCATAGTCCATTGGGATCCACCATGTCGGCCCCTTGCGCCAACACCACCCATCGCACATCGTACAGAACATCATTGCGAAACACACATGCAGTCTTCCCCCCCTGCCCCAACATCCCAACCCGACTGAACCCCCCACCTCCCCTTCTCTACCTTCTACTCCCACAACACCCACCAACCCCACAGTCCCACAATCCCAAACAGTCCCCATCCCCAACTCAGCAGCCACTGCCCCGGCCGCCCTTGCCCCACCTCCCCCCACCCTATACCTCAAAGAACCATGAAGTACCTGTCGCGGCATGGGTAGTCCCGAGACCAAAACCGAGGGCCCGGGCCCACCCATACCAATGGATCCCAACATCCCCAAAAAATAAGAAAAACAGTGAACTCACCCCCCCTCCCTTAGTGTCCCTCTCACTGAGGGGAGAGTGGTAGGCCCTATCATGTAGTCCCCGAACCCCCCACCCCACAACTCCTTCCATAAGCAGTATACATAAGCAGTGTAGCCCGAAGGCAGCGATAGGGCTATCATGTCAATGAGCCCCAGGCGACCTGGCGCAGCCAGCTAGGATCTGCGGCATTAAAGGCAGAAGAGGGAGCCAAAGCTCCAGAGTCCTCAGTGATCTGTTCCAGACTGCTCCGAATCCTCGGTTCTTCCACTGTCCTGCGTGCCATGGACTGAGGGCGAGCGCTTGCGTGATTTGGAGCGCCTGTTTCGTCTGTTCTTCGCCGTCTGGTCTCTCTGCGCCCGCGGCGACCCCTCGGGAGAGCCCGGATTAAGCCCCGGTTGGGAATTCGGCCTGAGTCTCACCGTTTCATCTGTCCATTTGAAGAGGTCCTCCGGAGTATCAAAGAATAGTGTCTGTGATTGGAAGATCACTCTCAGGCGCGCTTGGTACAGCAGGGAATACTGGAGCTTAAGACCTCGCAACTTCGCCTTTGCGGCCATGAAGGAGTGGCGCTGCTGCTGTACAAGTTTGGTGTAGTCAGGGAAAATCATTATCTTTCGGTTTTCATACAGGATGGCTTCCCTGGCTCTAGCTTCCCGCAGTATGGCGTCTCTGTCATGATAATTCAGCAGCTTAGCGATTACCGCCCTAGGCGTTCACCCTCGGGTGGCCTCTGCGTCAAGGCGCGGTGTGCCCTTTCAATGACGAAGCAGGCAGATAGTGTCCCTGGGGGCATCCATGTCTCCAGCCACTGCGTGAGAAATTGTTCCATGCTGCCCTTCTCACAGCGCTCCGGAAAGCCAAGGAAACGGAGGTTGTTACGGCGTGCCTGCCCTTCTGCATCTTCCACACGGAGCGCTGTGCTGCGCTGCACTGCCTCCATCGCTGCCATTTTCTTTTTTAGGGCACTCACGTCCTCCTCCACTACCGACACCCTGGATTCGGCCTCTGTAATACGTGCCACTGCATTCCTCAAGTCTTGGCGCAACAGGGTCACATCTGCGCCAACTGCCCCTATTTTGGCATCCAGCATGTCCCTCGATTGAGTGATGGCCGCCATAAGGGCTGCATTGTCCGGCCCCCCTCCAGGTGGACCACCCCCGATGGTCCAGGGCCCCCGCTGGGCCCCGTAAATTTATCGATCGTCGCTTGCTTTGTGAGGCCTCCACCTCCTCTGGTCATGGCTGCCACGGTTACAGGGGCCACGTAGAAGCGAAGAGATATACGGGACCTCAACTGCGTGTACTAAAGTTCAGCCTAAGGGACCAATAGACAGTCGCTGGCCCCTGGAAGGGGAGTCCCGGAAAAGTCACTCCGGTATGGCCCAGTGTCGGATATAGAGCAGGGCGGACTTCAGCAACTGCCCCCAAGAGCTGCCCCCCCAGCCGCCGATGGTCAGGGCCCTCCGCGACCAGTGTCGCTCTCCCTGAAGGTGTGTGGACCCACTGCGTCCCGCGCCACCGCGCCGGTGTCTCCTCTGAACCGCGGGCCTGGGGGGGTGGGGGGAGGGCCACTACTCACTGTTGCTGCCAGTCGGTCCGCAGATCAGCCGTGCCTCGGTCCGTCCACCGCTGGTCAGGATCGCCAGGACGTCCGCCTCCCTCCGAGGCCGCAGGCCCCGGGTAGACACGGGGCCGCGAAAATCGAGGTCCCGGCTGTGCCTGTGCCACCAGGCCGCCGCAGCTGCTCCGGTCCGCTCGTTGCGCCCGCACCTCCTCCCGGCCCAGCCGGGCCCCGGGAGAAGAATTGCCAGCAGTCACTCGGCCTCAGGACAAGCGGACGCCGCGGCCGTCACCGGGCCAGGCAACGCACTCCACAGCTCCACTAAAATCGAGGCCCCGGCTGCTCCGCAGTCCACCAGGCCGCACCTCTCACTCCGCTGCCCAGTTCCGTTTAGGAGCGCGGGATCACCACCGAGCACACCGGATGGTCCCTGGTGCCTCCAGTAACAGTAGTCCCGTTCTGGTTGCGGGTTTGTGGGCTCGGGGACCAGGATAAATTGCCGGATTAATGGCGGGCCGGCGGTAGCTCTAGCAAGCTGCGACCGCCATCTCCGCTTGCGTAGCCACGCCCCACTAAGCCTTTTTTTAAGGTAAAACTCTTAGGCTGCACATATGTGGGAGAAAATAAGAAGAAAGGATTATGAATTAAAGAAAAGAAACTGATCCATCAATCAAGACTTGCAACTGTTTATTTACTTACCTGTTAATCCTTTGAGCCTTGGTATTTAACTATGATTGCCTTTCATTCTGTCTTTAACAAACGAAAATATGATCTTAATGTGAAGTCTCCTTTATTATCCCTTAGTCATATATATATATAAGAGAAACATATGAATACGAATCAGTCAGTCCTAAATCTCAGACCGTGAAATGAGTCGAAAGCTCTACTTTCTACTATTAAACACTTTTTAACTTCCCTACTCTAACCACCTCCTAATCGGCCATTGTAGGAAATTGCACTCTTACAATGACTTTGGGGCACAGATTTACAAAAAGTCCTTGCAACGCACCACAGCAAATAAAGTTGCGATGTTCTGTTTTCCTTTCGCCCTGCATATATGCACTTTAAGCTGCCATATGCAAATGCACATACCCTTGCACCTAAGTGCAAGAGTATATGCGTTCTGTAAGGAATGGTGCTTGAACTGAAGGGGACCCTTTCAATACAAAATATTGTTTGACACTTTTCCCCCTTTGTATATGTACAGCACAGTACAGCAGGCATGCAAAGTTGGAAAATCAAGGCAAAATGAAACATTTCTCCTCCTTACGCCTGCCTCTAGAAGGCATAAGATTTTGCAGCAAACCCCTGACTATGAATGTCTTTAGATAGGGATGTGCATCAAAACTCATGGTTGCATTGGGATGCCTATGTACTACCCATGGAACGCCGCTTGATGTGAGGTAACGCAAAGCAGCGCATACTACAATTTGGTGTTAGTTTGGAAAATTATCCAATGCAAATCCTGATTTGCTTTGGATAGAATACTCGAGAATAACACATTGCATTATCTTCGTGTTACAAATGTAACAATTATCTGGATCTAAGAGCTAGTAAACCTGGGGCTTAATGTTTTATAGTTCAGAGCCTCCCCTTTCACTCTCCTTCAGGCCGGTTTTCTTTGTTTCAGGAATGACTTTTCATTTCTTTAGATTCCTACTCCCTATTCCTTCTTTCTTTTACAAAAGCAATTGTCAATGTTGAGTAACATATTAATGCCCACTCATTATAAAATAATGTATCCAATGTTCTATGTTGTTTGCCTAACATATACTAATTTGTATTTCTGATCCGATGTGTTTTTCTTAAGTCTTCAAGTCAGAACAAATTTTGTCTCTGTCCAAAAACAACTAAGATCAATTTCAATTGTGTCTTCATCCATGGTGTAGTGTGGTCTGAAGCCTGATTGATAGTGACTTAAGAAGTAGTTGTTGTCAGATGATTATTTTTGTTATATTTACAATGTAGGGTTAGTCGAATTTACAATCAATCAATGAATCAGGGATTTGTGAAGCACGCTACTCACCCGTGATGGCCTCAAGGCACTAGAGGGTTGGGTCGTGCAGCTCTGAATCAGCCGAAGATCCAGGTCTTGAGGCTTTTCCTGAAGGTGTGCAGAGTGGAGGAATGTCTGATGTTGAGCAGGAGTTCGTTCCAGATCTTTGCCGCGATGTAGGAGAAGGCACTTCCACCGTAGTCAAGTTTGCTGGTTATGAGCGCGTGGGTGACAGTCTTTCTGGGTTCGGGGGTGGGGGGGGATCCACTTGAAGGTCTTGCGGAGGATGATGAGGTTGTTGAAGCATGAGGATGAGACGGCGTTGATCTGTCGGGTCATGGTGAGGGAGGAGTTGAGTATGATGCAGAGGTTCCTGGCATGGTCCATTGTAGCAGGGGGGCTGCTGAAGGCAGAAGGTTACCAGGTGTTGTCCCATGCCAAGGGGGAGGGCCAGAGAACGAGGACTTCAGTCTTGTCCGAGTCGAGCTTCAGACAGCTGCTTCTCATCCACGATGCAATGTCTCTCATTCCTTCCTGGAAGTTGAGTCTGGTGGCATCGGGCATCGGGTTGCCTTGTGAGGGAGATTATGAGCTGGGTGAGGACTGCGTAGGATACTATGCTGAGTTCATGTTATCTGACGATGGCGGCAAGAGGGGCCATGAAGATGTTAAAGAGCGTGGGGCTTAACGGAGGTCCTTCGGGTACCACGCAGTTGATCTCTGTGGCTTCGGAGATGTAGGGCGACGGGTGATGGGTTGAGAGATGATCCTGACATTGTAGTCCAGTTTTGACATTTGTTGGCAGTGGATATTTGTTTTGAAGGCTGAGAGGGTACCTGTAAATTAAATGCTACAGATGGGCCTGCAGCACTTATTGCACCACCACTTAAGTAGCACTTTAAACATGTCTCTATCCTTCCATTGCAACCTGTGTGTGTGTGTGTGTGTCTGCAGTTTTAAACACCATTTCGACTTGGCAAAATAACCTTTTTTGCCAGACCCAGACCTTCCTTTTTAATGCATATATATAACCCCTAGATAGACCCTGGACAGCCCAGAGAGCAGGGTGCAATGTATTTAAAAATGAGGACATACACTTTTAAGGTATACGTGTACTAGTAGTGAAAAATCCTTTTTTTTCCTTTTTTACAACTACAAGGCCTACCTCTCCGGTAGGATAACATTGGAGTTTCCTTATCACATTTAATAAGCTGTAATTTTCAAATGGAAACAGGTAACCAGTTCATGATTGGTCTCTTTTGATTGGTAGTGAAAAATCCTAACTTATGATGAAGTCTGATTTGAAATTACAATTTTGAAAATGCCACTCTTCGAAAGTTGCCATTTTCCTGCCTTAGTCATTTGGTGCCTGCAGCCTGTCTCTGGTCACGACTGTGTGTAGTTGACAGTTGGTATTTGTGTATTACTCCTATACAGCCACACACAATAGTGAGCTTAGGTGTGCTTTGATGGGCCATCCCTGCAGAATTAGAGGGAGCGGCTGGGCACAACCCCACTTACACATAAAAGAGACGTGTCCTGCCTCCACACAAAGGAATGCATAGCCCCTGTAGTTAGTCTGGAGCCAGAGCCAGTAAGGCAGGGCACCTGTGCACTTCAAATGTATGCCATTAGAAGCTTCTCCACACTTCATAGTCACAACCTGGTATAAATATTTGACCTCAGACACCAAATCGTTAGTATACTTTTGGACCAGTGGACAGTGCCAGGAAGAAGGACTGCTGTACTGCTCAAAGGACTGCTATTCAGTTGGTCTGCTGCCCTGCTGCCATGCTGGACTGTGGCCCAGCTAAACTACTAGCCTGCTGCTCTGCTGCCTTCTTGTCTGGGAGAAGAGGTCTGGACCTGCAACTTCAACCTTGAACCCAGGACACCAGAGGGACTCTGAGTGCTAGTCTACTGGCTCCGGATCCAAGTCTCAAGGACTTAAAAACTCCCCAACATCCTGCATCGGCCCCTGGACCCAGCTGAAGTAAGTTCCTGACCCTCACGGTGTGGCCCTCTGGTCCCGGAACCTTGGTGTGACTCAGAGAGCTGTATTTATTTTTTGGGAACTTCACGACTGCGAACAGGCCGTTTTCACCAACACCTTGCCGCTCACACTGCATTTCATTGTGACACTCCGGCAGCCATCTCTTTGCGCTACAGCATTGACTGCTAGAAGGGACCGCCAACATGAAGCTCAAGCAATACCCGTCCGTGATGCCTGGCTTGCTCTTTTCACTACTTCAGCAACCTCTTGTAATCTCCCCCCTTCTCCTTGTGGCCCCCTACACTGCAAATGGGATTCTTAGCAATGCACTGAGAAGGTAAACTTCAGCTGAACTAATCTGGTGCCTGTAGATGACCTGTGTTTCATTGGGATCAGCCTGAACTTGCGACTTTTAACCCAGTCCAACGCAACCAGATAGCCATAGTTAGTGCTTTGTAGCGCTATTTTCACCAAAACATTTCAAATTGCATATCTCCAGTTCTTCTGATTTTTTTGTCTATTTCACTAACTTTTTATGTGGTGTTTTCACCTTATTACTGTTTAAGGTGTTCCACAAATACTTTTCACATTGCCTCTGGGTTAGGCCCGACTGGTATGTGCCCCGCTACGTGAGGATTAAGCACAGGTTAATTTTGGGTTGCCTTGTGCCTCCTCCCGGCAAACGATTGTGGTTGCTGCTTGACCAAGGGTCACGCCCAAAACAATGACCGGTCCATTGATTGTCTTGCGGTGATGAGTAATTTTCCAGAGTAGGATTTCACACATGATTTGCTTTAGGCTGTAGACCATGGGAGGTCATCAAGTGAGAGAGTTTTGAAGGCACTTCAACAGGGGGCATTATGTAGGGGTAACAGCAAGACATATTCATATTTAGTGGTGTTAACCATACTAAGTGGTTTCAGCAATAAGGTCTCAACTGCACCCAAAACATCTTACTTTTCTAAGCACAGCAACTCAAGCTTGAGACATTTATGCTGCAAAACAATGTTCTCTAGAAGGTTCTGTGTTATATCAAACATCTAAAACAATTACTGATAGAGATCAACTAAATAGCCTATTAGCTATAGCTCAAACAGAGACGGAATAACTAGTTTGTGAAAACGTTTTTATCCAGGGATATATTTAACTGTGTGAGGAGGCTTTGCTTTACGTTTTGAAAAAGTTGTGTAATACATGTATCTTTAATATAATATGTTGATTGTTTAAATGCCAAAGAAATAGGATTTTAAATCATTCTTAAATAAGTAATAAAAATTCCCTATTCACTATAAGACTATATTTGTGAGATACCAGACAGTAAGAAATTGAGTACAGAGGTAATACTCAATCTTCAATGTATAAGAATAGCAGACAAAGGGGGCATCTGTCACGTTAGTTAAACAATCCAAGCATTAGAAATATTATGTTATATATAAGATATGTCAGAGACATCTTAGAATAGTCGAAAATGCTATTACACTAGATACGGTCAAATGAACTATTGTACTGTGTAAAAATGAAAATAGTGACCAACAATGAACGACAAAGGGTCATTATCACAAGCAACAGCGTCTGAAATGGCATAACCTCAAGAAATGTAAGGTGCCCCTACAAAAGACAGCCTGAAGTGTATGCAATTAACACGCCATACATACACAAATGTTTGCAGTTGTGCTTGGGCCTCCACTGTTTTGGCTCCTGAGCCAATTCCCACCTCAATTTCATGGTCAATTGCAAATATTATTTAAAGTAAGAATGAACCACAGATCAAAGTAAATGCTGGGGTATCCAATCCCCCTGCTTTCATTTGGAGGAGGAAATTATTAGTATCATAGAGATTATGCAGCTTCATATAGGCGATAAAGTATTTAAGACAGCAGATTTTTAGTGTTACTACTACTACTACTATCACAGTTATTTTTAGCATTGGTGGTGTCACAATTAATTTTTAAACAACAATGCTTCCCTACCCTGCACACCTTCAGAAAGAGCCTCAAGACCTGCCTTTTCGACTGACCCGGAGCTGCAACTCGCCCCCCCCCCCCCCAAGCGCCATGAGACCCTCACTGGTGAGTAGCGTGGTTAAAACCACCTGATTGATTGATTATAACAAGAACCGATGGTAAGTCTTTGAATATGGATATTGGTAGATTTGGTTGAAAATTCGATGGAATTAATTATATTTATCTTGAGACTATAATTTTGATTGAGCACTAATATTTACATGTCATTAGCTTTTGGAATGTAAAGGCCTTTCAAGGCCCCTTTTTACATCCACAAATCTAGGAGTCATACTGCAGTTTTCCTCAACAATTGCTGCATTAAGAATATTTTTGCAACATTTGAAAGTGTGCACTTGTTCAAAATTATAGGTAGCCACCAAATGGAGCTTCTCAGATTTGCTCAAGTGCAAATCACTTTACTGAAAAGTGCTACGGATTGACCTAAGTTATACATATTAAGTAGAGGAACTGTGAAATTGACTACATTTGCATCTCAAAAATAGGAGCAGCAAGGAAAGGAAAAGCAAAGGAAGCACACAATATAATTGTTTTGTCACAGACACAGAAAATAGATTTGCTCCAATTTTTCCGGATCATGAAATGCTCATGTTTAGACATTGAAGAAAATATGTAAACCTACATCCTCAACACATGCATCATCTACCTTAGCGTGCCTCTACAATCAATGTCACGTTTCAGATGAAGAAGTATTGATGTGTGCCCTTGTGTATTTATGAGCAAATTGCTAATGACACATATGCTATTCAGATACCATTTTTGCACTATGCATATTTTACACAAAAAATAGGAATTAGTACTGAAATTTGAACCTTGAAGCAATTTTTCCTCTAATTCACTTAATATTTTTAGAATAAATCATTTTGTGAACATTACAGTATGTAATGCCCCTGTAAGTCCGTAGAGGCTCACTTTCCCATTGAATTTGTGATCTGACAAAAGGTGTATGACAGTAAAGAGATAGCTCAGCCCTCTGGAATAGTTTTCTTGTGCACCTTTGCCTTTTTAGTGACTATCTCTATTTTTGGGAACATCTAACAACATAGCAAAATAGTACTGATTTGAGATAATTTGCTAGCTGTTTTTCCTAAATGAATCTACTAACAAATGCATGTTTCGAGTGTGGGCAAATCAAATGTTGCCTAAAATGGTCCTTGGCGTTTGGGCACATGATGCTGGACAAACATGGAAGTCAACGAATTACCTGTATCCCAACCCAACAAGTCTACGTTTATACCTATCAATGGTGGCATGTGCTATCACTACATTAACTTGTCATTTTGTATGTGGGCTTTCAGTGACTAACAGCCTGATTCATGTACGGGCTGTTTTGCGTGGCCCTAATAGCGAATCATAGCGACTCGCTATTGAGGACACGCAAAACGGCATTCATGTAGGAATTGCTAAATAAATAGCGATTCCTACATGTTCTCTATTTGCGAGTAGCAATTTGCTACTCGCAAAAAAAGGAATAACTCCCCATTCATTCCTATGGGCCAAAAGGCCCATAGGAATGAATGGGGAGTATCCCTTATTTGCGAGTAGCAATTTGCTACTCGCAAATCAGATAGCGATTTTAAGGATGCCAGGGGTGTCCAAAGGACACCCTGTAGCACCCCTTAAATGCAAATTGTAACAGGTGATGCGCACACACATGTCCAAAGGACATGTGTGTGTGCAACATGCAACTTAGAAAAATGCTTTTAAAAGCATTTTTCTAAGTTTTTGCTATTTACCGAGAGGTCTGACCTCTCGGTAAATAGCGGCCCAAGTTTGCAAAATCGCAATTTTGTAATGTGTCATGAATAGCATTTAAGGAATCTCTAATAGAGATTCCTTAAATGTCATTTCCTCGCACATTTGCGACATCGCAATTAGCGATTTTTGCTTTTGGGATGCTGAATCCCAAAAGCAAAAATCGCACTCGCAAAGGGCCGGATTCTCAGAATCCGGCCCTTTGCGAGCCGATCTAGCCTTCATGAATAAGGCTGTAAATGCTTTCCTTTAAGGATTTTGTGACCCTACTAGCCCATGTTTTCCATTTCACAGTCTTGTTATATCTTACATCCACAAAGTAATAATTTATAAAGATGCCTCTCAAACCCCATAATACTTCCACTAAAGATTGTTTGACATTCAGCAGCCTGTTTAATCATCAGCCAAAGAAAATATAATCACCCTAATGATAAGTCAACAACAACGGCTCCTGCCTAGCTCACATTGACTTTCAAACCTGAAGTTTAAATTTCAAGGCTGGACACTCGATTAAACTGAATTGTTAAGTGAGTGAACCCAAAATCTCAAGAGGCAACAGTGTAACCCTGGAAAACCGTGATGGTCAGTCCTGAAATCCAAAGGTCTCACAGATAACAAGCTTAATCTTAATGTCTCAGGCCACGGAACAATATGCCATGAAGCTTCAAACTTGTGCCATCCTAAAATTTCTTCAGAAAGGAACTCAAAATTTGCATCATTTATATCACCCTTTCGAACATTAATTCACTTGCCATTGTAATGCATGCCTCTCAGCTTCCTCTCATTTCTTTCAATGCTTTTTGCAAACCTCTGATTATAATCATAAACACATGATTCATAAAGCTTTATGTAGGTAGTGGCAGACATAAAGCCCTTGGTAAATAAACCCAGGATATGTGACGTCGGCTCTGTTTGGTTTTTATCTTCAGGGTGAAATCTGGCTTGTTCCATAGGGAAAAAATACAAACCAAGTCACCGAGTTGGGCCTTGTCGTTCCCTCTCTTCCTCTACCGTCACCTCCCTCCTGCTCCCCTCTGTCGCACAGTAGCGGCTGCTAGGGTACAGAAATGGTCGGGTGGGGGTAAGATTAAAAAGAAAACATGACTTTCCTGCTGGCCGCCGCCTCTCCTTCGTCCTCTTCTGTTTCTGACTCCCAGAAGCACACAGGCGCCCCTTAGCCAATCACGGCACTGCCGTCATGCTGGAAATATTACTACCAGCATGACAGGAGCCTCAAGATTGGCCTGAGAGGCCTAGTTTGCCGCTCATACCGTGCCTCTACTCTGCAGTGAAGCACAGCCAGGTGGAGAAATGCTAAGCACGCATGCCAGTTTGGCCATCCTAAGACAGCCGGTCAAACCGACACGTACACTGCTGGTGCCCATCACTGCTCCTCTCTGCTCTGTTTGACAGCCCGGACCGGCCCTGCCAAAACTGGCTCTACTAAATGATAATAAATTGTGTTATAATTATTTTATGTTTCCTTTTTGCCCTGCTCAGAGAGCAGTGGGGTGACACTCCTCCGCTTCTGACAAAAGACAATATCTACCACAACACCCTAACTCCCCCACCTCACCCAGTTTTTTAGCAGCACACTGATGGCATTAATCCTCAGAATATAGGGAGGGCCACTAGAATTAAGAGATTGTGCGGCCGCTGCGTTTTTTGCATAATTATGGATTTGACTCATAATCCATCATCTGCTCCATGATCAGAATATTTTAACAAAAACAACTGTTTCCAGCTCATACGGTTCAAAAGTTACTAGAACATAGCGACCCATGTTGCTGTGCAGTGGAAGGCCCTTTGCAATGGTTGACTCGTCACCTTTCTGTTGCTTATTGATATATTTAGGTATTGAACTGGTATCAGCGAGGTGCAAACTATGCCCAGAAAAGGTTAACAAATGTAAAAGTGACAAAATAATGAAATAATACCATCGTAAATTGTGTTGCATTATACCACTTCATTTTCCTTCTCTAGACGCATTTGGTCCTCCCCTGCCACATATTTCCAGTTAACTTGCATGTAGGTCTCCATCTAAGGAAGGAAATTCCTTTCAGGAGAACTGTCAAGGGCAGAGCAATGTGATCATCGTAATGTAAGCACAGTGCTCCACCGAATCAAGAAAGAACCTTCTTTGCTATGAAGGAGACCCATTAGCAAGATAGTCAAATGTGGGGCCTGAAGCAGGGGAGCAAACTTCTACTGAGCAATGAAACACAAATGCGGCCCACATTTCCCATTGCCAGATCTGACAACAGCGCATGAAGTTACAATTCCCACTGTCATAACTGTGTGCACGGTCAAGCCATTTCACCTGAAATAATTTTGTTTTTTCAGGTGTTGAGGCTGAATTGAGTTCTGTGGGGGAAAAAAATATTTGCATCTGCCTCACTGTGGTATGCAAATACTGCTCTCCTCTACATCTAAGGTGCCATTCCTTTTGCTACGTAAAGTGTTTTGCTGCAACCTGCAAGGGATAGATTTGTGCTATTTAAATACCTAAAATAATGATAAATAAATATTAAAATGTGTAAGCTAATAACTATGTAACATAATGTAAATTAAATCGTCATGCCATCAATACCTCATTGCATTTCACTGCAAACCTTGAGACGACATGGCCGATGCCCGGTGGAGCCGCTTGGTTCGGCTATTGAGGAGTCTGGCTTGGGATTCTCGCGCGGCCATCACTTACCCAGCCGGTCATTGGGGCATGGCACTCCTCGTTCCCTCTGCTCCTATTCTTTTTCCTCCTATCTCCCTCGGATTAAATCACCGTGGATCGTCAACACCGTGACAAGCCTTGGCGCGGCTAAGGCATATTCGAATATCTCCAGATGGCAGCTGAGTGTGCAGGGGCGAGATTTCATCCTTCCGGACCGTCTCCTTGCCCTTCGAGTTGGGAGTCGTGGTCCATACCGATGCCTGATCCCTGCAGTGATGGGTTGTATCGGCAGTGAGGGCCTCAGTGCTGCTGGCCTGGCTCACCCAATTCCTGCCTGCTATCTTCCGACGAAGGGGAGGGCTCTCTTTCCCAGTCCCCGCTTTTGCCTGTCTGCCTCTCTCCATCCTGGCCTTCTGCTTCTCTCCATCCTGGCCATCTGCTTGGGTGTGCTTCGCCTAAGATCTATCATCTGGACCAGTGAGTCCTTCCCAGTTACGGGGGTACAATGGCAAATATTCTACTCGGCGCAGTGGTGTGACGCTCCTGTGTTTTACCGTTCCTTCCTGTACCTGTGAAGCGCGCCCGCCCTGGACTTTGCTGCTGTCTCCCTTTTTCCCAAGACTGCTCCCCAACCCCCAGGCTGAATCACCGGATCATCGCCTTGTGGATCGTCGACTTTGATGCCCCTGTGGACCTGCGCCTGTGCACGCCCTATACAGACTTTCGTACAACTTTGGTTTGGTGGCTTCACCCCCCCTATGACTCAACTTAATTCAATCCTGCTCTCTGGTCTTTCTCCCTGGATTTTCACCTTTTGTGCACCCCGCCATTTTGGTGCTCGTCTCCGTCGTTTTACTGTGACCCTGACCCGCCATCTTGTTTGACCTCCGTCCTTCCCTCCTGACTCCCCCCAATCACCCACGAAAGTTTTTCTCTTTTCTTGCTGGACTTCCTTAACCCCCACTCATGTTCCCTTCTCTCCTCTCACCTTCACTCACAATCCTTTTATTGTCCCACTTTGCCTTTTCTCCCCCCTACGATTTGCCACTTTATTTGTAATGACTGTGCAACAATTGTTTAATTTATTGTAACTTGTAATTCGTATTTGCACTTTTGTCTCATCGTAACTCCTGTTGCTCCTCTGTAAAGCGCTCTGATACCTTCGGGTCTAGCTAGCGCTATATAAAAATCTAGATAAATTGGTAAGCATTGCATATTGAACAAAATCCAGATATTTATGCAAACTCCAGAACTGTTTATGTGACATGTTGATTGATCATTACAAGGTAGCTTTCACTGCCATGCCTCTAAATACTCATCCATCTTTGATATTTTATGCAAAACACGGACAACATGACATGGAGTGTGAACAGTAAATATTTTCAAAATAAATAACTATCTATTACCTTTTTGTGCCTAGTAGAGATCCTCCTTGACCTGTCCATCCTCCAACATCTCCCCATTTAATCTCTTTAATCTAAAATATGTGAAGACACTGTAAGAAGAAATGGCTACACAATGGAAAATTGCACATTCACTAGATTGTTCCACAGTTGGTGGTGAAATATAGTGGATTTGAAATAATCAAAATTGTAGATTTCGAAATGGCATTTATGGATCATGCAAAACAAAACCATCAGGACGTTAAATCACATTCTTCTTCTACAACAACAAATGGTAAAGAATGCATCTGAACTATCACAATATGTTTTCCAGATCTCTCTTTTAAATTATCTGTTATAGTAATGCTATACAAGAAAACTATTAATAAACTAATCTGCTGCTACGGGATGATTATGTGCCTGTACTTTGAATTAATGGCATATTTTTAAATACATATTAGCCACAGCTTTGATTTAAAGTATTACTAACTTTTACAAGCCATCTTCCTTGCAAAAACGACAGAAAAATCTACCACAAAATGTACTAAGATCACAAAAGGTAAGTTCATGTTTTCAGGAATTCTGAAAGATACAAATAATGTAATTGTAATTCACTATCCCACACCTGCCAACTCACACTGTGCGACTATGTGAAACATGATATCGGCTCCCTTCACACGGTCACCCAGTAAGGATCCGCTATCACAGGGTGGCATGGAAAACAAGCTGAAAACCACTGTAAACAGAGGTTTTCCGACTGTTTTGGGAGTCTTTCAACTACCAACGTCACTTAAAGGTGTGAAACCTCCCCAGGACATCAGCACCAGCCTCTGCAAACTTTTTTTCTTCTTTTCAGAGGAGGGGATTTGGGGCAGACGGGGGAAAAAGTTTGTCTTAGGTACTTCTCAGCACGAGGCCCCGCCCTCTCCAAGGCGCCCTCACCTCACTGGGTGACATTTTTGTTTTAGTTGGCAGGTATGCTATCCAGAAGTACAACAGTTCAACATCAAAGTAGTTTGATCATTGGTTTGCTCAATTTTGTTTCTATGATTGCTGATATATTTTGAGGCTCTGAAGTTCCAAATATAAAGCTAACATTTAGGATAGAATACTGAATTTCAAAAGCCTTCATGAAAATTATAAAATATTATTTTGTTCAATCTAAACACACCTGAAATATTAAAACCTACATCCCCCTGTTCCTTTGATAAGGTAAAGGTGAGGGAATGTGTGTGGTTGATATAATGCTTGATGCAGGACAACTAGCTATGGTTAAATGTTGTTAAGGCTGAGGTTTGCTTCTTGGTTGCATGGATTCCGTCTCATGCCTCTTTCAGTAGAATACTCAGGGACCCACCCCCTTTGGATTCAGAAAGGGACTGGAGACAGACAGTGGATTTTCCTTTGAAGCTCAAGCAACTCATATTGCAGAGATGATATACTTGCATCTACACTACCTTTACAATGTCGGCCCACTACTCCAACTCGACCACAGGAGTCTCTAGGTTCATGCTGTAATTTTATCGTGTTTACATTACTGCATGGCAGGGCTTGATCACGGTGCAATCTATCATTAGTCCATTGTCTCTTTCTCAGTTAAATACCTTTTGTCCACACTTGCAAATTAAGATGCATTGGGGGAAATGTATTTTTAAAGTTTCTGAAAACACTTTTTGTGCAGTAAAGTATACTTTTGTTCCTCTTGTTTTCTTCAATTGTGTGTCATTTCGTTTCATTTGAGGATTTTATTATTAGATGCCGAACGTTTGTGTGGGAATAGATTTTAGAAGGGTCCCAGAAAGTTGGATTGTCATCGCTTACTCCATCTTTATTTTTGTCTATGCTTGTTTCCACTTTTAATATAGTTATTACTAATTTTGTATTGTTTTGTAACGGTCTCAGTGACCTTACAATCCATTCTTTTTCAGATGGACAAGATTATTCTCTTCTGGTGTGACGCGATCAGTGAAGTATGATTGAGGTCACTAGTTGATTTTGGGGCTAAGTGCCCTTATAGTATCTTCCTCAATTTTTTTTTGAGACTCAGTGCCTTTCCCATCCCCTGTTTTTTTGCTCCAATGTTCCCACTCCTTTATGTTTTGATCATATTGATGTTTCGGAGGTTTTCTTGCCCTTGTTTATTTTCTTCTTGTCTCTCCTTTTAGAGATGTACATACATCTCTTCGTCCCCGTTCAAACCCATCAGGCTCTTTGTCTTGAGTCTTATAATTAGTCTTGATTCTAATCTTCTCAGTTTCACGGTTCGATTCCCTCCTCGTTCATTCAAGGGAATCGTAGCCAGTCCGAAGTAGCTCATATTCTCCCAGGTTTTTCCAGGGTATGTCAGCATGTGTTTCGACATAGCATAGGTTAGATCCTTGTTTTGTATTGCCCTAGTGTATATATATATATTTTTATTTATTTTTTCATTTAAAAAGTGAACCTGCAGGGTAACAGAGTAATTAATAGAGATAAATAAGAATAGGTGATACAGAATGCAAAAATATACACTTAACATATTTATAAATTAAATATAATTTGGACATTTATATAGCGTGGCTTATCACCAACCTCGAGACTCCTCTGTTTTTTTTCGGTTCTTTTTTTGTAATGTAAGAATTTCAAAAAGGAGGTGGGCAGAATCTGACAACAGAAGAATCTAGCCACAACATGTACTAAAATTCCCAAAAAGTCGAATAATCTTGCCAAGAAATTTGAAACATACAAAGGTAGGCCAATTTATGAGCCAATACTTTGAAATTCCAAAATTCAGTATTTTATGGGCTATGAAAACCTACATAAATACACTCTAGACGTCACTTGAGGATGACAATGACTCAAGTGACGTAGATTGATCTTTTACTACCTGAGACTAAACCTGCGTGATCATGGAGAGCAGCATTCAGAGATACCAGATGGATTTTGGGGATACCTATCAGTATTGTGTTATCATTTTATTTATTTATTAGCAATTTTATATAGTACGGACATGGCCCAAAGGCATCATAGCACTTTACGACAAGCAGGCTACATGGGTTGCATGGGTTACTGCTGTTTACAGTTATAGTAATTAAAGTGTACATGATAGAGGTCCGAGGCAGCAATAAAATGCCTGTTGGTTGGGCATGTTTTGTTGAGGTTCTTTTTGTGGAAGTGTTTAAATCGGCGGCCATATCAGAGTCAGGCAGGCCGATGTTGTAGGCAGTGTGCTTTCAGGAATCCCAGACTGAAAATACTATCATATCAATAGGCCCGTCCTTGAGTGCACTTCACCAACCCTTATGGATCAGTTACACTTTCCTTATGCGTCGAGTGGTTGCAGGGTGGGGGCCCAGCTCTCGCCTCATATCCATGTTCAGCAAAGAAATCCCACAGCTGCAGCCACTGCGTCTAATGGCTAGGTAAGGGTTAGAGCCTGTCTCAGGAAATTGGCTCTGCTCTTACAGTCTCTGCCGGTTCCTGTCAGGTTATTCCTGGGTGTAGTTGCAACTTCAATGTGAAGTTTAAATAATAGGCGAAATGCAGTTTAATTATAATGGTTTGCTCTTACTTAAACAGCTTACTTAATCAATGTGTAATATATAATATATTGAGATTTTAGGTTAGTTTGAAAAAATATTACTCCTGTTTCAAGATGGCACCCTCGATCAATGCACAGGAAGTACCTGTTTGACCTTGGGATGCACCTGTGGGTCATGGCTCATGAACCCCTTAGAGATTAGGTCATGCTGGTACAGCCAGGTATTTTTGCATCAGGTCAGCAGTGGTGTGGGAGAACTCCACAACCCACCACACCTTTGTAGCTCTACTTCGCCTCCACCATTGTTGTTGTACAGTGTGTGCGCCTGCAGAAACCCACTGCTGCTTCTATTCGGTGGAGGCAACCATCTTAATATCGGTGCGGTCCACCTGCTTCCAATATCACTGTGCATTTCGGGCTCTGCTGAGTGTAGCCTGGTCCTCCTGCTTGTGTCAGGCACTTTCCTGAGTTGTCTGTCCGTGCACACTTTGGCTGCCGTGTCTGTCTGTTACACCTGCTCAGCCGTGCCTACTTGCAGCAGAAGAGCACTGAGTGCCTCTTTGGTGACTTTCCTCGCTTGCCGCTCCAGTCCGATCTGAAAACTACAGCGTACTACATAGAGTACGGTGTGCACAATTTTAGTCATATTCATAATCCATTCAAGATAAGACTAGGGCTTGGAATACTAATTTAAAGTTGACATATAGAGCAGAAGGTTTATACCACTAGGGAGGCTGATTTAGTACTGAATGCCATCCTTCAGCCACAGCATTAAAGTGGCAGTGTAAGTTCAGGTGGTTGTCCAGAGTAAAGCCCAGGGATGTAGAGCATTCATTAAGGGAGGTTTGTAATCAAACATGTTAAGTGTGTCTATCCAAGTTTGCAATGGATTGGGCTATTGTTGGGGAGAAGTTTCCGAAGCAACTCTGTTTTTATCTTGTTTCAACATCAGGAGCTAGTTAGCTATCCAAGATCATACGGACAAAAGAGGAGTTATCCTTCTAGGTGAAGATTTCATAGCAACTGTAGCGATGGCAAGAGATCTTGCAAAAACTCTGAAGTACAAATGGAGATTCTACGTAAAGTTTGAACGGTATAGCGAATAGAATCTAGCCTCGTGGAAAACTTTGGAGAATGGCAGAGCGGCTGAAGTGAGATTTTGACTTTATTTTTTGCTACAAGTGATTTTATGAGGGAATAACTAGTATAGTTCTGTCTCTCCAGGGATTTTAGTATAAGGATTTATTTGACTTTGTCATGTGCTGCTGACAAGTCAAGGAGAATACAAAATTGCTCCTGTTTGGATGTACAGTGCATCATCTACTATTTGAAGTATTCTCCATGCTACACACAGACCTAGAACCTGATTGAAAGCCATTGAAAAGATCACTTTCAGTGATCAATTGAGTCACCACACAACTTCATAAAGATTCGGCCAGGAAAAAAGATTTGATATGAGAAATGATTCATAATTTCTAGTTATGAACTTCCTATTTTTCAAAGGGTATCGTCAGGCCTATTTTGTTGCAGTCAGGGCCTTCTCCATGTGTTAGGAATGAGTGTATCAAGTTGGTCCACTATGGGGCAAGAGAAGTGCTCATATATTTCAAAAAGACAAAGCTAATGGTGAACTGCTTGAATTTATCTCAGCCACTGACAAGTACTCAGAGCAGTATTTCAGTCCATATTTTTTGCCTTCCATGCCACCGCTCACAAGAACCAGCCATACACAATTCAACCTTGATTCTGCAACAATATGAACCTTCTAGCCCGGTCTGCCATGCTGGCTCTCCTCTGAGTGAGACCACAAGCCACTCCAGATCGGTTTGGGCCTATGTGGGCCTCATCAAAAAGATTCAGCTTGAGTCCTATACCACGGTGACCATGGAGCTCATGTCTGGGCATGCTTGGCGCACTTAGGGCATCACACTAAAGAAAACAAAAAATTGAATTTGATGGAATGTTTGAATTAATCTCAGCCACTGGCAATTACTCCGAGCCACATTCCAGTCCATTGTTTTTTTTTGTTACCACTATACCATTTTAGGATTAGATAGACAAGAATCAGATACAGAAATGGGAAGTGTTTCTGAGCTTTGCAATGGTGGTGAGCAGTTGAGACTGGGAAAGCTCCTTGAAGAATGAACATAATCCTGTTGATTTCCAGCACATGATATCCCAGGCTTTTTTTTTATTTCACCACACAAAATGCAAGTATTATTTACATTTTATATTAGTGTTATTGATATCCGTAGTGAGGGGAGGATTTGTTGCATGTTTTATGATACCAGATAGTGCTCTGAGGTTATTTTTAGCAGAGTATATTTCCATTTAGAAAAATTATGCTTTAGCCACTTTTTTCCTCCATTTTATACATTTACTGCATATTTTTATGAGATTCGTCTCTTTCTCCAGTTCTTTTCAGAACCTTAGAACTATTTGTTTGTTAAAATACATTTAAATGAGTATATAATTGCATTATCATACTTTGATGAGTTATATAAAATGAATAACCAGTTAAACATTTTTATATTGAGTGAACAAAAAACACAGAAACTATTCAGCATAAGAAACAGACAATGGTGTAATGCTCACAAGCAGGCAAACTGAATATAGGCAAACAGTAACGGAACAAGAGTGACAAACAATCAGAACCTAGAGCACCTACTTTCTCCTTTTTACTGCCAACATACTGCCTCTCATTTCGTAGCCATCACTTAAAAGGCAATGCTGGGGATATTATCAAACCGATGGTGATATACCACCTTTGCCAGAGATCACATATGAAATGGGTCGTGGTACTCTTTGTCCAGGTTTTTAGATGGGATTGGTGGTGGTGCATTCTGCTAAATCAGAACTGCCAGCAGCACACCAATTACCTCTGCCCAGGGCTCAAGAAGTTCTTGGTAATTTCCCTTCAAATCTCCAGGGATTCCCTGAGCCCAAGGAATGGAGAATGCCTTTAAGGTCCTTGGTTATCAAGTCAATATGGTAATCTTCAGTACTGCCTCTATCTGGTTTCCATGCTCCCCCTGAAAAAGTAGAATCCCAGATATTTCCTCAACTGTAGGCAATTGTGCAAGTGCAGGGAATACCCATTTGCACGTCTTGGTGACTGCCTTGGACTCTCTTGGTCCTGGGGAATGCTTAGAAATGCCTCTGCACCACCATTCAGACGCAGTCCTCGATTTTTCCTTGGCGTGGGGAGCTCTTCCAGGTGTGGATTCCACCTGGCAGGCCCAAAGGGCGACCAGATGGAACAGGAACCTGAGCATGGCACGAATTACACTGCTATGCTGGTGTGTGCCACAGCCCCATCATTCTCCCAGCATGGGCTAGGCATCACTGTAATTGAGGGCAATTACTGTTGACAGCTAATACAGAAGAGTGTCTAAGTAGTGGTAGTGTCTTCACCAGAGTATAGAGGAGAGAATTGGTGTAGAAGAGTTTACATTTTAAGCAAAATTGAGACTTTGCAAAGTATTCATGAGATACAATCCAGAAAAGCCTGATAAATCGAAAAGAAATGCATGTACCTTAGTAAAAACTGAAAAATGTAAGATCTTGTATTACTGTCAAGACAGAGCAGCTTCTCACTGCATCCATCAGCAAAGCAATGTGATATTAGCGTAGCAGCAGCTACTGTAGTAGCTCTAGTAACTGTTCTCACGTGAGCGAAAGCACTAAAGTAGGCTAGGCAAAAAGATGGAAGAGCAGGAAGCGCCATTGGACTGTCTTTTCAAAAGAGATAAGACTAAGGACCTTGTAGTAGAGTATGTGGCAATTCATTTTAAATTTCTAACGGCCAGCAGTGGAACTCGTCCTGTGTGGCAAAGGTGAACGGAGACAGTAGATAACGCCTCAAAGATGTGAAGGAGGATGCCGGTGGCAAAATAATCTCGAGAAGGGACACACAGGGTCAGGGGTACTGTCCACAGTCCATCGAACCTGTTAAAATGTTACGGAAAAGTTCCCATACAAAGAGAGTGCCTAAAAGGTTTACTGAATACCTTTTTATGTGCTTATCTGTTGTACGTTGTGAGTATTGTATGTGGGGTTGTGTTGTTAAAAAATGGGGGAAATGTGTTGTATAGTCTTATGTAACATGGAAATGTGTTCATCCATCATTAGCTAGTGATATGGTAAGGTTTTGTGGTGAAGCATTATGATTCTGTTAGAGAACACTGAAGTGAGACAGAGAAGTTGTTGGGAACTGGATGTGGTCTTCTGGGGTCAGTTATTCTGTAACTTATGTGTTTACTTACCAATAAAGCAAAATTGGTTCAGCTTCTTGTGACTATGTGCCAACGTCATTTCAGACCTGATTTACAGTTTAGCAGAGGGGGTAATCCCTCACAAATGTGGCGGTTATTCAGTCCGCCTTATTAGAAGTGCACAGGATATATTTCACTTGTAATAAAGCAGGCGCGATAACCGTCATTTTTGTGACGAATTCCCTTTTCACAAAACACTAAATCAGGCCTCTAGTTTGTGCCTCATTTCTCTTGCTTTTTTGCCACATATCTACATTCACAGGGGCTTTTGTTAATCTAATAGGGAGATTGAATGTACAGTTGTGCCCATCTGCATAGCCTGATTAATGGCAACACATCCACTTAACTTCTGCATAACGGGTGAGAAAAGGCATCGAGCTATGAAAAGAAAGGTCATATAGCCTTCACTGGACACCATAGAATGACTTAGGGCCTCATTCCGAGTTTGGCGGTCCTCCTTTAGGACGGCAACCGATGCGCTCCAAGGAGGACCGCCAAGCCCGTGTTGCAATCACCCGCCGAATTTCGAGTTTCAAGTTCAAGTTTTCAAGTTTTATTTTATTTGTTTTGGTACTCTACTGAGGACCACAAATGTTATACGGTAAAATTCAGTTACAAATACTTTTAGAATATTTCATATTATTACAAAGCTAAAAAAGGTTTTAAAAATGTATAAAAGTTATAACAAACTAATTCGTTGGGGGGAAATTTACATACAGTGATCAAGTCCTTTATGGTAGTGATACGGCAATTAATGTATATAGGATACAGATGTTTTGTCCTAGCTGCCACTACTTTTGGATTAGGGCATGTGAATAAAAGATGTTCTACATCCTGCTCCCCTCCATAGCAGAGGTTACATAATGAAGTTCCATTTGGGTGCCAACTTGATGTTATAGTTAGCACTGGTAAAATGCCGAGCCGTAACAGGGTGATTGATCTCTTAGCGCCATGCGGATTTCGAGTTGAATTGGTGTTAAAGCAGTGTCACAGCAATGGTCTGTTAGGCCCATAGGAGAGAGTAACAAGCAGACCGCTGATGTGACAGTGCCTACTCCACGTTTCTGCATGGTCTGGCATGCACCATGTTGTGTATGCCACACAGTGATGGAACAAAGGTGGAAATAAAGAAGGGCACAATATGTGCCCCCCCCCCCCCGCAGGCACACCCAGGGCCCCCTTACTTGCATGTCCACCAGCCTTTCCATGGTGGGCTCACCACCATGAAATGGGCGGTGAAAATGCAATTCGAAATATGATTTGTGTTGCCGGCATTGGCACTTCCAGCATATTCCTGCCCCTTTCCACAACACCATGGGATCCTGGATCCCGGCGGAGGCAACAGTCCTGTGGCAGTCCCACCACCACACTTGGAATATGACCCGCAGCGGTGGTGGTGGTCAGACCGCCACCGCGAGTACTGCTGTCCCAGGATCGCCGTACTCATATTACCCCCTAAGAGTACTTTAAGATTTTGTAAATACAAACAATTTTTTACAATTTAAGTAATGTATAAGCTAGAGATGTGATCCTAAGGTTAAGATAAACACCTCATTGATAATGCAATAAAACAATAAAGCACTTTTATTTATATAATGATAATGTTTGCTTGCGTGCAATTACTAACCTGCCCTTTGGCAAATCCTTCAAAGCCATCATTGACAGCGAACATTGTGTGACCTTCTAAGATGCCGATTCTCACCGCAGAACGGACTGCTCCATTCATGCCCGCAGCGGGAGCGCCCACGTTTAAAACAGCCACATTGAAATTACTCTGTATTGGAACAAAAACTTCAACATTAGCTTTTGCTGAAAACGCAAAATGAACCACAGTCCAGTGCCACAAACATTCAGTACAGACAGCAGTATGCCATTTCAACATTCATGTTAGTCAACATTCCAAAGTGGCTCAATATCATGAACATATCCTGAAAAAGCAGGTGACCTGTAGGAAACTCAGGGCAATACCAGAGAGAAAAGAAGGCATTGACGATAATTAGATTTCTTAGGGTTTCAGCAAATGTATCAATAAACCAATGTAATCTATGTAGTGTTTTTAGGATTTTTTTGTTTTGCAGTTTATATAGCACAAACAAGGACTAAGGACATTAGAGCACCTTTTAAGAGTACTAGATTACATTACACGAGGTCAGATGACAATATACATATATATATATGTTCTTCAGTCTCGCTCCTCAACACAACTCATGCAGCATCCCAAACCTCTGCAGCCAAAAGTTGCTATAATACGCATTTCCTTCCTGTGACCTTGAAACACATTCCTACTTTTTCAAGTGCACGCTAGCGCCATGCAGAACACAGCATACATGCATCTGGCCAAAATGGTCACTATTTAGGAATGTCTCATTTCTCCACGTTTGTGTAGTGCAAAAATGTATGGATGATAGCTTTACCATTTTCTGCTGAAATGCCCCTTAAAAGGAGCAAAATGTCAAGTCTTTATTCTATCTGCCCTTCCCAACCAGACCCTGCAGAGGTCATTCGGGCATGGGCATTTAAAAAACACGTTCAAATGTGAGATCTTAAAACACATTACACTTTTTACTGCATATTTTTGGCAACAAGGTTTAATGTTTGTGTAGTGATAAAGAATCACAAAAGCAATACATTGTGAGTATGGCCTCCATTACATTTTCTCTAAAGCAGCTTTCTCCAATGAGTTGCTTGTGACCTACTGGTATCCTTCCAGCTTCCTAGAAAATGAAAATCTTTTACGTGCTTGAATTAATGTAAATTTAAAAATGTGTATTCAAGGGCCAAATGTGTATATTTTCAGAACTCATATGCAGATGTTTGGAAAAAATGGCTGCATTTCACAAATGTCAATAAAGACAATATCTGAGTGAAGAATTCTGCAGTGTAGGTAGTGTTATTAAGTTGGTGCAATGGTCATTGCTGTGGCTGTTATGTATTACACCCTTCGAGGCATACCACATTGACAAAGCATTTTTCACGTTTGTGCTGGCAACTGTGCCTGATACACTGAGGTGATCACTGCTGGTCATCTTGCATAAGGTGACCACAAATGTAATCCTGTCTGATGTAGTCACTATTACAACTCTAAATAATGTTCGTAACTCTGTGTGATTTTGATTAAACAGAAATAGCTTTTCTTAAAGAAAGTGTTGGAGACCCCTGCTCTAAAGTAGTTCTAGAATGGAAGGTGTATGCAATAAGCAGTGTTCCCACGTCAGTTAAGCCATACTGGGATAATAACATGGACTTTGGCCTTTGCACTGTAGTATTAAATACGTAAATGTGTGTTTGGTAATACTTTTGCTCCAAAGAATGAGTTTTAGGATCGTATAATTTTCACTGGCTATATTTCTAGTTACACCACTAAATCTTGCCATTAGAGGAGATGGACACACAGTAGAGGAGGGAAAGGGGGGAGAGCGAGAGAGAGAGAGAGAGAGAGAGAGAGAGAGAGAGAGAGAGAGAGAGAGAGAGTTTTTTGTATATAGGTGAATCTGTACGTGCCTCTCCATATCTTGCAAAGGGGCTTTATTTCGGTTATTTAAATTTAATAAATTATCAAGGCTTGAGAAAGATATGACTGAGGTCAAACATGGGCTTTTCTTCTGTTAGTAATTAAACACAACTCATAAACACGATCCCTTGCGTGGGGTCAGGATGGGCCCGGTCCACCAGCAAATGTCATTAATGCATCTCTACCAGATACTCGAGGATACTAACAAGTACTATGTGGAGGGACTTGCCCTATCTTCAGTACCGATGTTTAAATTGTACTAGTATAAATCGGTATGCATACATTTTGACTCCTCACTTGTTTGGCCCTTACCTAACAAATCAGTGTAAACGCTGTTAAAAAATGAGAGATGCCCATTTATGTTTAACCTTTTAAAGTTGTGTATTCATTGCTCAAAGCTAGCTCTGGTGGCCCAGTGGACGAATGCATCCAATCCAGGGATTTCTGCTTTTCCACAGGTTAAAATCTGAGCAGATCTGCTCACCCGGTTATCCTTCAGAGATCAATAAATAGAGTACCATTACATTTGGTAACAATATCATCTGTTATTCGGTGGCAATATATCCTTACCTTGAACATGCCCTGTACATGTTGTGTTTCAGGACGTGTCAGTAATAGCCGGTTCCACCATCAACAATTGCATCCTACGCTAAAATATATTTTTTTAATTATTGACAAGAGCACACTTAACATGACAGTGATGAGAAACGTGCCCAATAAATACTAGATTCGGGGAATGCCTACAAGTCATGGCTAAAAGGCACACTTTGTGACTCGTGCCCTTTGGGGCTCGGGAGATTGGGTTTACAGTGCGACCAAAGGCCACATCTTATGTCCAGTTCCTGCAGGGCTTGACCCAAAGTGATGACCAGAGAGTCCTCAGGGTTAGGGGTGTGCACATAAGGTGTCCCCTAAGTCTATGTGCTCTGCCCTACAGCCAGAAGCAAAAGCAAAACCAAAGCGTGTACCTAGCGTGTACCTGGGGGTGGTATTGAGTAGCGAGAGTGGCCAATGATAATGAGAAGTCCACTGGCCCAGGGATTACCCATTATGCACTGGGGTGGAGGAATATCTGCAGGTTGAGGCTAAAGGCAATATTCTGAGGCCCAAGTCAGCTGCACAAAAGCAGAAGACATGCTCTCTGGCACTGTTGAACGGGTACTGGGTGAAAGGCATGGCCAAACTCCACGCCCTGGTGCCCAGTATCCAATAGGCCTAATGAAAGCCTGAGCCCATACACATCTGGAGAGACTCGCCAAGCGGCACGTCATATGTTACACGCTTAGCCAAGTTCTTGCTGGGCAGTCAAAGGCCACCTTATTTATGTGTGTTAGGACAATAACTAATGGCTAGTATTGCTCCAATTTTTTTTCGATGTTAGCTTTCTAAAATTTTACTTGATCTGCAAAGTTTAACTTCTGTGTAAATGTTCTGGTGAGAATGACATTGCAGGCACCATTTGTGACGTCATTACTTATGTAATTTGTGATGTTATGTTTGAGGTTATGACCAGTGTATATTTGATTATGTCACTTTGACTGAGCATTTCAGTGGTTTTAAGGCTTGGACAGTGAACAAAATGTAGTTCAAGAGAAGCATTGTCAAATTCAATGCATCTGATTTGCATTTTCAGATGTAAGCCTGACCTATTTTGTTTAATTGCCTTGTGCCAAGTTTTCCCAATGATTAAATATTCTTCTTTTAATTGAACCTTCTTGCCCTCAGTCAGAGCAAATATCGGCTGTCCAGCAAAGAGGTACATACATGCCAGACTGTATGCATAATATGAAATTGAACCCAGGAAAGTTCAGATAAAGCGTAGCGCGCCAAATGGACCCCACCGAAGCTCTGTGTGTCAGAGGAAGTCGGTTGTAAATGGAATGACCAAAGATCAAAATGAGTCTGAATCATACTAGGGGGCCATATCCATTAACAATAATTACCACAGTATGGGAATACCCATGCACTGAAAATGGGTAAGCAGCCCAGCGAACTGGCCCCAATGCAATCACCAACAGGGGAATTGTCCTGCGGCCTCCGCCTACGGGGAACGAGTAACGAATAGTTTCTTACCTGTCGGTGTAGTTTTGCAGCTTGAAGATCTTTCTGGATTCACTATGCTGTGCATATTCCGCCATCTAGTGGTTGGAGTTCGGAAAGTGCTTTGTATTATTATTATTTATTTCTTGCTGTGGGAGGTTGCGAAACCTGATCCCTCTGGTGAGGCTACAACCCCCTACGGGAAACGAGTAACTAAGGAAATATACTGGAGCGGGCCCTCTGTTAAAAGCAGTTACCTGCCGAAACGTAGCTTCAACCATGGAATCGGTAGAAGGAAAGTAGTCTAGATGCATTAGAAACCGCCCAAACTATCTAACATGGTAACGTAAATCAATCAATTAATCAATCAGTAGATTTGTAGAGCGCTACATGTCACCCTTGAGGGTATTCAGGCGCAGGAAGCTCGAGCATTTAATTTAATTTGTACTGCCTCTGAACAACGCGCTCCCTGTAGACAAGTGAGATACCACCTGGTGCTGTTACCATGTGATATTGAACACTGATGCCCCGCGTGCAGCACCAGAATCGTTGCGAGGGGGCAGCCGCCCAATGTGAGCTGTGCAGGCGGAACGGATTGCTTACCACCGGGGGAACAGATGTCAGTCAGCCTCAGTGCTACCATCCCCAGAGAGACGAAGCCTCGTCAAGATTCGAACTCGTGGCCTGCAGAGTGGCACCCAGAGGTAAACATGGAAGGCGCTGAACCACTTTACTAAAACTGAAGCAGATCGAAAACTGCTCATTCATGCATAACTATCACTAGTGCAGCAGGTGCAGTGGCACCAGCTTTGTGACTTAGAGGGCCCGCCACACCCTAATTATGATGTTGTTTTGCCACTCGTCATGGAATTAGTAGCCCCATTTTTCATGCTTGAACCCTGGTACCACTGAAATAGTTACAGCCAAAGACATCATCAAATAGAAAATCAAAATGGTGTTAGCGATGGAAGGCATGCATGCAGTCGTGTTAAAAAAGAACATACCTTGTCTTCATGCAACACTAATTGAGAGGTTTATTAAATACTGAAACCCCTTGGTTTAGACATAAAGGGGCATATTTACGCGGAAGTGGCGGAGCTGTACATGTCCATCCTTGCGAAGACAATCCTGTCCCTCTGGGCGGCACTTCATTCCTGACTTGTCACCTCAGCCCAGCATGGGGCAAATATGGAATGGAACTACTTTAGTAATGTAAAAATCCTCTGTATGCCATAGGCACGAGGGAGCAGCCAGTAACCCAATGCCTGATGGGGACTTGCTCAACCGACTCAATGAGTGAAGAGCACTGACCAAAAGCCTCTTACAGTATGTTTATGTATGTTGTGTGCTGTGGGGTGTACAGTGGTGACACCAGGTCTATCGAAAAATATAATAATAAACCAGTCTGAAGACAGACCTAAAAAACAAATATGTCCTAGGATAGGGAATGTTATGGTTAGAAAGATCATTAACTCCTCCACATTATAATAGCGGTGCTAAGACTTATTAATTTATTTTGTAATGCTGAAAAGTTGTTGATCCCCCCCCCGTCTAACAATAGGATATATAACCACCACACACACATACACACACGTCTGTGAATTCTCCAAGTTACCATTTTTAGGTTTCGCCTGCACAGCGCTTGCACTGTACATGAGAAGTCTTTTGTAAGTAAAACAAAATCTTCAAAAGGGTCTTACAGCCTGCCTACAACTTGACTATAACTTTCCATTTGTTTACTTGCTCATTACTCTGTTTTTATTGGTTTGGGCATGTTATTTCCTGTTGGTTTCTGGTGCGTTTGTTTTCGATTCTGAGGAGCGTGAACCAAGTACACCTTCCTGTTGCACATTTCAACCGCCTCACTCAAGCTACTTTTTTCTTTGTAACTGTAGGAAGGTGGATATCTGACTATGGTTACCCCCAAACTTTTTGCCTGGTGTTTAGCTGGTTTTTGACTTAGTTGGCCTGGGATCCTGCTATTCAGGGCCCCAGGCTGATTGCTCTCTCCTTAAAATGGACTCCATGTACCTTAGGTGCATAACACAATTGGAATTGGTTCCCCTTATAGGCCCCTGTAACAGTGTACCATAGGTACCCAGGGCATAGGTGTAGCCAAGGCCTACCAGGGGCTGCAGCATGTATTGTGCCACCCCTGGCCTGGCCTCCATATTTGACACAACTGGCTGATCACTCAGCTGGGGTAAGTTGGTGTAATCACCTCTTACTTAGGTACAGTATGCCTGTGCCTAACCCTAAACTGGACACATATGTTCCTATCAGCCACTCCTATGGAAGGCCTCATCAATCCTGGAGGCAGAGTGCTTGGAAATATGTGAGATGGTGCTCTAGCATGAGCTGAGCCTGTCTGCAGCTGTCGGGAACCACTCCCTAAGCTGTTCCGGGATATTGCCATACCATATACTCTTAAGTGCATTATAATCCTCGCGGTTATATGCTATCTTTGGTTTGGCTTTATCAAAACATGTCGAGTAAGGTGTCATACGAATTGGAATACTATCCCCTCGCCAGTTCTGGCGACGGGGATAGCATTCCACCCTTCTAGAGGGACACGACATGTGTGTAGCCTTAACCCCGGTTAAAGTTAAACAGAGCCTCAGCTTCACAAAATGGACGCTGCCACCACAGACACAAGTCTGGCCTCCTGCTGCTGACCGAAACTCGGCAGATGGTGGCCTGGACAAAGGGTTTCCTGCCTTGGGAGGTGCGAGCACCACCCCAGACAGGATTTTGTGTATTAGGTAGGACAGGGCTGAAAAGAATCAGACATGCCCGGGGCACACAAGGTGTCCCCGTGCATAGGCCAGTCCAAACCGGTTCTGGGGCCTTCCAGCCCCAGTCCTGGCGCGGAGCTGGACAAAGGAAAGGGGGTGTAACCGCCCCCCTTCCTGGTTCCACCCAGAGGAGGGACCTAGTAGGTGATCCACCCCCAGTTTGGGAATAAGAGGGGGAGCAGTGCCATTGCACAGCAGATCATCCCGAAATCAACTTAAAACTAAGAAGAAGACTGGACTTCGACATTCTGCTGCACAGAAGACTGAAGAAGAATCTCCCTTGTGGCCAAGGAGTGACCACCCTGTGAACACAGGTACCAACCAGCAACTCGACGTCTGCTTTGCCGCCGCCTCCCGCCGGAGACCGAGCCCAGAGCCCGACAAGAACCAGACTCCCAGACCTCTCAGAGCCCGATCCACAGTCCCTGCGAAGAAGGGACCCGTGGAGGCACCGAGTGACGTGGGACCGGACCTCTTGAAAGACACTCGAAAAGCTGACTGCGCAGCTTCTGAGGCATCCTCGACGTTGTGCTTTGGGGACTGAGAACCCCCACCACCGAGCAGCCCTTGCACCGAAGATCAGCCCCCCAGCATCTCCACGATCTGCGTGGGGCCCTTTTGCACTGTGCCACTCGACGCGCCATCCCGGCCACTAGCCACGTGGTCAGCGGCCATCTTGGCGACGAACCCGAAGATTTAAACAGCAGGTCTGGTTGCTCCAGACCTACCCAAGCTCCTGTGAAAAGGAGCCCTCGCTCTGACCTTGCTGGTCCGAGTGAACAGCATCTTTCAACTTCTGCGTGGCTTGCATTTGCCAAGGCCTGTTTGCTCCGATCAGGTCGCCGACACCGCCAACAGCGAGAAGCCTACGTGGGACAGCTCGTGACCGACTCCTGGACGTCCTCGACCCCGGGTATCCACGTGGCTGCAGAAAGAAGCTACCCGACAACGCCTGTTTGCACCCGACATCGCCTGGTTCCGCTCTGGTTCCACGGCAGTCACTAGCTAGTGACTTTGAACACTGTCCCCTCTGCTTTCAGGTCTTCAACTCTTCTGATCCACCCTTGGATCCACCGGAACTCTTCTCATCGAGCCGCCTGCAGCATCTTCAGCTCCAAGCACCATCGACCAGCGTGACGAAACCCGACACATCTTCGACCCTGTGCACCCGCTTCCTGTGGGTGAGGTAACTCAGCTCCGCCGGTGCTCCTGCACTGGTACACATCCCAAGGGCCTGTGTTTTAAGTTTCAGCTCCGTAGGTCACTCGGAAGGTTCCTAACTTTCTAACTTTGTGCTTTTTACGCACCATAGACTTTGTATTGAGAAGTGCGTGCACTTTGAACACTGCACCCGAGTCCCGTGGGCCTTTCCCGACTTAGTTAACTCCAGTCTCGAATAGCTCCAGCGATTCCCAAGGCCCTAGGCCTCTTCACTTTCCTTTAGGTATCTCTTATACCACTTATTTAGTATATGGTCTAGGCGGCCCCTAGGGCTCATCCATATTGTGCAACTTTTGTGTATTTTAAACTGTCTTGTGATTTTACGCTTGTGCTTCTGTGCTCATAAAGAGTCCAGGGGATTTTAATAGTTAATAAATCAATATATATTTTCAATATATATCTGTGTGGTGTCCCTTTCATTTGGTATTCAAGGGGGTTGTGTATGGTATAACAGCTGGCTTCACATGCCTTTCAGAGTTTAGCCTAAGACTGCTTTGTCCACGTTACCACTAGGATAACTGGTCTACAAGGTTGAATTACAACCATCATCATAAGGGTTGCTTGGCATGGTACAAAGTGATCACTAGAATTAGTGAGCATTATATACCAGGCCAACTTCTCACATTGGTGAGCAGCGGATTGGGATCTGAGCTTGCTGTTGTTTTACCATTACAATCTTTGAGATTATCATTTGAAAGATCACACAGGTACCTGCTAGGTACATATAAAACAAGACTAGTATACTTAAGTTCTACTGAACTTAGTTGTTGTAGAGCAAAGGGAGTAGCACACCCTAGCTACAACTACTAGATAGGTTTAGTAGGTAAACACCAGTGTAGGTAGATTGCAACACATCCACCCACACTAGAGCAATGTCTGGAGCAGAAGGGTCCAGTGGACTTACTCCTGTTGAGAGTGACCCTCCAAGGGCACCATCCAAATTTGCTATTTTTTCCTTTAAGGAATTAAGACAGCTTTGTGTCTTAAGGGGTCTGAAGACAGGGCCTTCCCCTACTACAGACCACCTAAGAGAGCTCTTAGACCAGTCTGAGACTCTAAAGCCCTCTAAGGCAAACCCCACAGGGGATGCTGAAGGAGGCCATCCTTCAGAGGATGACACTGTAGACACCCCTGCCCCTATCATCCTAGTAGATGAGGAAGCCTCCACCACTGGAGCTCCTCAAGTAGATGTAGAGGAAGAGGAAGAAGAAGAGGAGGAGGAGGTGGAAAGCAGTGAGTCAGATGATGACAGAAATAGTCAGGTGCTGGTCAGTAGACTGAACCAGGCTAACTTAAGTCAACTTGGGAATGAATCAGGTAACAACCCATTCAGACCCCCAGGTGGACTTAACCAGGGCCATAGGAGGAGGAGGCATCACTCAGGTGAATCCAATACCTCCCATGTCTCTAGAGGCTCTCATGGTCACTCCAGAAAGGAGATGACTAGCCCTCAGAGAAGGGAACATGAGGCCAAGATGAGAGAGGCTGAGTTTAGGATCCAGAGGCAAGAGTTAGAGGTTGCCCTGGCCAAGGAGAAACTTGCTAGAGCAAGACAGCCTAGAGAGAGTGGATTAGGATCCACTGGTGGCAGCAATATCCAGAAGGATAAAGACAGGTCCTTTGATACAAGAAACCTGAGTAAGATTGTGCCCCCCTACAAAGCTGGGGATGATATCCACAAATGGATGACTGCACTTGAGAGAGCCTGCATGGTACAGCAGATCCCTCAGGAGCAGTGGGCAGCAATCTTGTGGCTCTCCTTTGAAGGTAGAGGCAGAGACAGACTCCTCACAGTTAGTGATGAGGATTCTAGAAACTACATGGTCCTGAAGAGTGCTCTGATTGATGGGTTGGGCTTAACCACTGAACAGTACAGGTTAATGTTCAGAGACACCCAGAAGACACAGACTCAGGACTGGTCTGAATTTGTTGAGTGTGCCACTAAGGCTCTGGAGGGCTGGTTGCTGGGAAGTAAGGTTACTGACTATACAGGATTGTATAATTTAATTATGAGAGAGCAAATCTTAAGTAATTGTCAAAATCAGCTTCTACATCAGCACCTGGTTGACTCTGATCTGACCTCCCCACAAGAATTGGGTAGGAGGGCAGACAAATGGGTCAGAACCAGGATCAGGCCTAAGAACCAGGGTGGTGACCAAAAGAAAGAGACTACCAAGCCTCAAGAGAAGGGTGGGGATAAAAGTAAGGAAAAGACTTCCCCAGGGCCCCCAAACTCCAAGAATGGGGGTGGGTCCCAAGACACTTCTACATCCCAGAAAAAGCCTTATTGTCATACCTGTAAACAGGTGGGGCATTACAAAACAGATAGCTGTTGTCCCAAGAATGGCAATAAGGAGAATGTACCTCCAGGTAAGGCTCCAACACCTCCTGTCACTGTTAGCAGTGGTCCCCCAGGTGGTGGGAGCACCCCCAAGAATTTGGGTGGGTTTACTTTTGGAGGACAGGTGGACTCTGGCCTATCCAGGTCCCCTAACTCAGATACTCTTGTTTATGAGACTGGCATGGGGTTTGCCAATTTCACAGCTTGCCCAAACACTTTGAGCAAGTATAGACAGGAGCCCCTCATCAATGGCTTGAAAGTTGAGGCCTTCAGAGACACAGGGGCTAGCATCACCATGGTGGCTGAATGTCTAGTCCCCTCAAGGCAACTTTTACCTGATGCCAAATATCAGGTGACAAACATTGATGGCATAGAATCCAATCATCCCATGGCAGTAGTCAATCTTAGCTGGGGAGGTGTCACTGGCCCAAAGAGAGTGGCAGTGTCAGCAAACTTGCCTGTAGATTGCCTACTGGGTAATGATTTGGAAATCTCAGCCTGGGCTGAGGTTGAACAGCAAACCCATTCTAGAATGGTAAATCTCCATGGAAAGGTTAGTGGGGCTGTAATGGCTACAGCCCCAATTCAAGATGTCCTTCCTGAAAAGGTTGGGAGGGCTGAGCAAACCCCAGCCCCATCTTTAGATAACTTCCCTCCTGGAAAGAGTAGCAGGGCTGTACTGGTAACAGCCCATACCCAAACTGAGTCTCCTCCTGAAAAGGTTGGTGGGGCTGTGATGGCCACAGCCCAAACTCAAACAGATACATGGGTAGTGAAGCCTGAAATGATGGATCACTCCACCCAAACAGAGAGCATGGAGGAGGAAGAGAAATCTCCCCCTCACCAGACTTTAGGAAAGGATCAGCCTCCTCAGGGAACTGATCTTACTCCTGAGGAAGGAACTGTCCCAGAGGTTGTTAGGCCTGGCCTGACAGAACCTCTGATGGCAGTGGACCCTTCTCAGGAGGGACCCAGTCTGGAGCAGGTAACCTGCCCCTCTCTACCTTGCCTTACTCAGCCCAGGGCTGCAGAGGACAAGAAGGACAGTGAGACCCAAAGGGCCCCCTGTCAAATAAAGCACCCCCATCAGCAGATTAGGGGCACCGAAACTAGTAGCCCTAGTGAGGTGCAAGCTTTAAAAACTCCTGAGGGATCCCCCTTAAAAGTAGTTAGGGACCTCCCCCAGATGGATATTGTTGGGCACAGCCAAACCTGGGACCCTAAGGGCCCAAACCTGACCTGTCCCTCCAGTAAGCCAAACAGAGGGACCCAGCCTCCAGCTTTAGGTATCCAGAGGTTGACCCTGAGAGCACAGTGCAACTCAGTCAGAGAAAGAAAGGCACACATGGTGGAGAGTGATTGGAGGAAGCTGAGCCCTACAGAGGAAACTCACTTCAGTACTCCATCTCAACACCAGCCTTTGACTTTGCAAAGACACATCACAGGTAGAGATTCCCTATGGTGGAGACCCTCCGATACCCTTAGGGTGAGGGATTGCTTAGTGGACCATGAGACAGGGGGTTACCAAGCCAGAGCTGGTACTTCCTTATATGGCCACTTAGGCAATATAGGCTTACCTGGTCAAGGATAGCCTTATCTCCTTTCGTTTGGGGGGGGGTTATGTAGGAAGGTGGATATCTGACTATGGTTACCCCCAAACTTTTTGCCTGGTGTTTAGCTGGTTTTTGACTTAGTTGGCCTGGGATCCTGCTATTCAGGGCCCCAGGCTGATTGCTCTCTCCTTAAAATGGACTCCATGTACCTTAGGTGCATAACACAATTGGAATTGGTTCACCTTATAGGCCCCTGTAACAGTGTACCATAGGTACCCAGGGCATAGGTGTAGCCAAGGCCTACCAGGGGCTGCAGCATGTATTGTGCCACCCCTGGCCTGGCCTCCATATTTGACACAACTGGCTGATCACTCAGCTGGGGTAAGTTGGTGTAATCACCTCTTACTTAGGTACAGTATGCCTGTGCCTAACCCTAAACTGGACACATATGTTCCTATCAGCCACTCCTATGGAAGGCCTCATCAATCCTGGAGGCAGAGTGCTTGGAAATATGTGAGATGGTGCTCTAGAATGAGCTGAGCCTGTCTGCAGCTGTCGGGAACCACTCCCTAAGCTGTTCCGGGATATTGCCATACCATATACTCTTAAGTGCATTATAATCCTCGCGGTTATATGCTATCTTTGGTTTGGCTTTATCAAAACATGTCGAGTAAGGTGTCATACGAATTGGAATACTATCCCCTCGCCAGTTCTGGCGACGGGGATAGCATTCCACCCTTCTAGAGGGACACGACATGTGTGTAGCCTTAACCCCGGTTAAAGTTAAACAGAGCCTCAGCTTCACAAAATGGACGCTGCCACCACAGACACAAGTCTGGCCTCCTGCTGCTGACCGAAACTCGGCAGATGGTGGCCTGGACAAAGGGTTTCCTGCCTTGGGAGGTGCGAGCACCACCCCAGACAGGATTTTGTGTATTAGGTAGGACAGGGCTGAAAAGAATCAGACATGCCCGGGGCACACAAGGTGTCCCCGTGCATAGGCCAGTCCAAACCGGTTCTGGGGCCTTCCAGCCCCAGTCCTGGCGCGGAGCTGGACAAAGGAAAGGGGGTGTAACCGCCCCCCTTCCTGGTTCCACCCAGAGGAGGGACCTAGTAGGTGATCCACCCCCAGTTTGGGAATAAGAGGGGGAGCAGTGCCATTGCACAGCAGATCATCCCGAAATCAACTTAAAACTAAGAAGAAGACTGGACTTCGACATTCTGCTGCACAGAAGACTGAAGAAGAATCTCCCTTGTGGCCAAGGAGTGACCACCCTGTGAACACAGGTACCAACCAGCAACTCGACGTCTGCTTTGCCGCCGCCTCCCGCCGGAGACCGAGCCCAGAGCCCGACAAGAACCAGACTCCCAGACCTCTCAGAGCCCGATCCACAGTCCCTGCGAAGAAGGGATCCGTGGAGGCACCGAGTGACGTGGGACCGGACCTCTTGAAAGACACTCGAAAAGCTGACTGCGCAGCTTCTGAGGCATCCTCGACGTTGTGCTTTGGGGACTGAGAACCCCCACTACCGAGCAGCCCTTGCACCGAAGATCAGCCCCCCAGCATCTCCACGATCTGCGTGGGGCCCTTTTGCACTGTGCCACTCGACGCGCCATCCCGGCCACTAGCCACGTGGTCAGCGGCCATCTTGGCGACGAACCCGAAGATTTAAACAGCAGGTCTGGTTGCTCCAGACCTACCCAAGCTCCTGTGAAAAGGAGCCCTCGCTCTGACCTTGCTGGTCCGAGTGAACAGCATCTTTCAACTTCTGCGTGGCTTGCATTTGCCAAGGCCTGTTTGCTCCGATCAGGTCGTCGACACCGCCAACAGCGAGAAGCCTACGTGGGACAGCTCGTGACCGACTCCTGGACGTCCTCGACCCCGGGTATCCACGTGGCTGCAGAAAGAAGCTACCCGACAACGCCTGTTTGCACCCGACATCGCCTGGTTCCGCTCTGGTTCCACGGCAGTCACTAGCTAGTGACTTTGAACACTGTCCCCTCTGCTTTCAGGTCTTCAACTCTTCTGATCCACCCTTGGATCCACCGGAACTCTTCTCATCGAGCCGCCTGCAGCATCTTCAGCTCCAAGCACCATCGACCAGCGTGACGAAACCCGACACATCTTCGACCCTGTGCACCCGCTTCCTGTGGGTGAGGTAACTCAGCTCCGCCGGTGCTCCTGCACTGGTACACATCCCAAGGGCCTGTGTTTTAAGTTTCAGCTCCGTAGGTCACTCGGAAGGTTCCTAACTTTCTAACTTTGTGCTTTTTACGCACCATAGACTTTGTATTGAGAAGTGCGTGCACTTTGAACACTACACCCGAGTCCCGTGGGCCTTTCCCGACTTAGTTAACTCCAGTCTCGAATAGCTCCAGCGATTCCCAAGGCCCTAGGCCTCTTCACTTTCCTTTAGGTATCTCTTATACCACTTATTTAGTATATGGTCTAGGCGGCCCCTAGGGCTCATCCATATTGTGCAACTTTTGTGTATTTTAAACTGTCTTGTGATTTTACGCTTGTGCTTCTGTGCTCATAAAGAGTCCAGGGGATTTTAATAGTTAATAAATCAATATATATTTTCAATATATATCTGTGTGGTGTCCCTTTCATTTGGTATTCAAGGGGGTTGTGTATGGTATAACAGCTGGCTTCACATGCCTTTCAGAGTTTAGCCTAAGACTGCTTTGTCCACGTTACCACTAGGATAACTGGTCTACAAGGTTGAATTACAACCATCATCATAAGGGTTGCTTGGCATGGTACAAAGTGATCACTAGAATTAGTGAGCATTATATACCAGGCCAACTTCTCACAGTAACCCAGCTTGATTGGTGACTGCACGTCTGTTTCACATTCGGCAAAGGCTAATTAGCCTCACACCCCTAAGCTGGGTGACTGTGAACCATTCTTCAAGCACCCATGACTGTTTACAGCGTTTATTTAGAGATGTAATGGAAATCCCACTTGGCAGAGATCTGAATAATATCCGTTTCAGGCACGAGCAGCGCATCCAGTTACATGGTTCTCTTTACATTCTAGACTATCACGTAATCATGTTTGCCTTTGCTTGGCTGAGCTGTGACTACTACATCACAAAAGGAAAATCATGCATTTCGAGGTGACTGGTTAGCGCCGTGCAGCGCTTCATAAACATGCTGGTCTACTCAAACCTGACTGGCGTTAATTGAAGATCTATTTTGGAGCAGAACACCAGCAATATATTTTGAATTCGAGCCGGGGATAGGCAGTAAGGTATGCCATAACTGGTGTGCACTACTAAAGAGCATTGCATCTGAACATGCAGCCGTTCCTGGCGCTGTGCTCAGTGATTTGCATTCTGGGACTCGTAGTCCTGAATATGTAATGGCAGAGTAAAACTGCAAGTATTCAACAGTAAAGTGGCTCAACATCGCCCATTCCTAACACCACACATGCGGCAGCTCGAGATTGTTAATGCATAGGATGCTGGTCGGTATAACGTCGTTTTCAAGCATCTGTGCTTATTATTTATTTATTTATTTAGGCACACAGAGGACTGCGTCCTTACTTTAGGTAAAAGGTGGTTCTTGTTTGCTTTGGTTTCAGGTGGGGAAACAGTACTATGAGACTTGTTTTTCCATGCACTCTCCCTGCCCCCCTCCGGCTCACTCGCAGGACTAATGCTAGCTAATTAACAGAACAGCCATCAACATGAGCAAACAGAAGTGCTAGTCCTGGCAGATGGACTAATTTATTCCCATGGCAGCTGAGGTGAGTGGAAGAATGGGCTGAATCAGTACTGAATGTGCCAAGCTCACAAAAGGGGCATTAGACACACTGCCAGCAAACTGCAAACTGGATGACAAGGGATGTGTGTGTTGGGTGCCACGACCTTGAAACCAATTCGGATTATTCTAAAAATAAGAAGGAATATTTTACTCGGAATTTAAAATACCCCCTTCTTTAGACATACGGTATAGTGGCAGACCAATCTATTCAACTGGCGAGCTGATAAATGTCAGGCAGCCATGCAACCAGTTTTTGGGGTTTTATAGGGGCTGTGGCAATTCTGCCCTTGCTCCCTAGCATGCCGCAGTGTGTCCACCCCAGCTCCAGACACTGATACAACAGCTCCCAGAATGCACCGGGAGGGTCTACAGGCTGCCCAGTGCTCCATTAAGTGGTAAATGTCTCCCTGGCAGGTGTGAACAGTTCTTCTGGGATGCGCTTGTGTTAGGGATGGGATTGTTTCCCATGTGTCCTTGCTGCTCGGCAGTAAAGCCACAACTGCTGGAGACACACCGAGCAAGAGGCAGGGGCGACACACTCAACCCTGACTCACCTCAATAACCCCAACAGACAAAGATCTGTGAGTCCTCGCCAGGTATGGGGGTGCAGTGGTGGTGAACCTACTCGGCGCTGCAGTGCGAAGCTCCTGGACTTTTCCGTACCTTTTTGAGCCAGGGAGGCGGCCCCCCGGACCTGGCTGCTGCCTCCCTTTTCGGAAAAGACCACTCCCCGAGTCCCATACTGTCTTCCCCGGACCTTCTTCTTGCAGATCATCGACACCGATGCCCCCGTGGTCCAGAGCCTGTGCACGCATCTTAAAGCCTTCTATTCGCATGGCTGCATCCCCCATCTGATTCTACTCAATGGAATCCTGCTCTCTGGGTTCCTCTTGACTTGGTGACTTTTGTGCATCCCGCCACTTTTGGAGATGGTCTCCGTCTATACCCACGACAAGAACCCGCCATTTTGTTTGACCTTTGTTCCGTTCCTTCTTCCTTCCCGACTCTTCCTGATGACCCTCAATCGTTGTTCCCTTTTTGCGGGACTGCCTTAAAAATATATGTATGTATTATATAATTGTCCACGCCTAATCACTGTTAAAATGCAATCCTGTGTGAATTTACTATTTGTATATATAGAACTCTATCCACTATCATATGTAGTATACCTTTGTACTTACTACCATTCCTATGTGATTTTAGAGTTTATCTGTTTGTATCTCTTCCTTGAGTGACTTTACAACTTGTACATGTGTAATTTTTTCCTGTTTTTATCTTTTCCTTGAGTGACTCTACACCTTGTACATTTGCATATTGTTTTCTGTTTGTATCTGTTATGTAGCTCATGTAATCCAAAGTCCTTATGTAACGCAACTGGTTCTTTTGTAGAGCGCTCTGACACCTTCGGGTAATGTTCACGCTATATAAAATCGTATTAAACAAATAAAATAAGTAAGTATGGCGCGTGCCTGCAACAGAGCTGAAAGCTGGGCAGCCTGTCTCAGTAAGAGCTCAGCACCTCCAGCTCCATCATAACCATGTGCACCTCTGCAGCCCCACGTAGCCCACCCTCTGCTTTACCACCCCCGTCCACTTGTCTTATAATCCCATCACCAATGCTTCTTTTGCCGTCTTTGTAGCTTGCTCCGTTGTTGCTTCTATCCCTGCCCCCTGCCTTGCTTGGCCATTATTTGTGCTTGCCTTAGCCGGCTTCACTGCTGGTCCCCTCGGAAACTATCTTTATAGCACCGTAAAGCCTTTGTAGTCCACCTTATCCGCATAATGTGAGCGCGCTGTTTTCTACCCCGTGTCCCAGGCTGTGCAGGTTAGATTTGCAGCTACGCAATAACAACAGCTTCTGATACAGCGCTTGCTGCTGCATAGAGATGTCCATGATGTTACAACTAATCCAACTGCACTCATTTTATCAACATCCGCAAGAGGAAAGGATGAGCCAGATTGCAAGTTTTAGACCCTGCGACCTGCAGTTAGATGTCTGCAGAGGGCGCATAAACCATGTGTGCAAATCAATCAAATGTTCTATACTGTAGGTATTCTAAAACTTTTCAATACTGTAGGTATTCTAAAAATGGGCACCAGATTCCATTTGTGGGTTCGCAGAAAGTGTTTTGCTGCTGTGCAACATGTGTAAAATAACATTGACAAAGTGAATAGATCTCGCATAGGTAAAACCTATTGGCTCGGCCAATGCTTGTTTCATTACCTTTCTTTAAATGGAGAGATACTCCTTCCCGTGAACAAAATTTAAAATAATCAATTGCAAAAGTTGCAATGCCCATTTGCCTTTTTATTGCAAAACCTTAAAGCATAGCAATAACCAGAGCCCATACTGAACTGAAAAATGACAGAGATAGTTTACCATTCAGACTTACTCATACTATCACCTGCCCTGTGTATTAGCCATTGCCACTACTGGCATACGTGTTTATCTACTATTTTGACATTTTTTGTATTCCACATGGAGACTAGGCCTCATTTAGGTTATTTTTGTTATTCATCTTACAGTGCCCTCATATTTTTCTACTTATTTGTGGGTATCACTTTAAAACTTAATTTATTTAGGTATTTTATTTACATAATCATTATTGAATGTTTTATCCTCCACTAATAGTGGATTCATTTGTTTATTGTCTCTTTCTTTAGTAGAGTAGGTCCGTACTCGGTGCCTCTGCTTACATTCTGTTGCCCATCTCTTCACTTCTCCCAACTATCTCATGCGGGTGCAACTCATTAGAGGATGAGTCTTGTTTGTTTCTGTTCAAATATGTGGGCCACCCTATAAAAGTATTCTTTAATGATTTTTTCCTTTTAATATGTAATTTTGATGTCCACTTTCCCTTAGGCTATAGAGGATTTCTTTCATGGTTGTCACTGGGTTCCTTAGAAGTCCATGGTGAAATACTTGTCTGAGATCCACAATGCAGTCATGGGAACCTCGTTGGCTACGTATATTATATTGTGTCAGAGACCATTCCCATTGATTATATAGCCTATTGTAAAGCCTGTCAGTTTGAAATAAGTGGCAGTACTGGTGGTCCTTTTGTTCATTAATACATGATTAAAGGAACCCTTCTTGAATTTCTGACTGTTGACAACTATGAACTTTTAGTTAATAAATGTAAATTTTCCAGTAGCTTTATTTGCTACCTGCATGGACTTGAGGCTATGCTTGCTGCAGAATGCTGCACGATTAATTTTACACCTTCATGCAGTAATGGTCAGTAATTTTACCAGGGTGGGGCGATGTGGGGGTCATACATACATATATACTCACTCACTCACTCACTCACTCACTCACTCACTCACTCACTCACTCACTCACTCACTCACTCACTCACTCACTCACTCATTCACTCACTCACTCACTCACTCACTCACTCACTCACTCACTCACTCACTCACTCATTCACTCACTCACTCACTCACTCACTCACTCACTCACTCACTCACTCAATCACTCACTCACTCACTCACTCACTCACTCACTCACACCCATGCATTCACACAGGCACATACACCCACACCCATTAACAAGACTCACAACAAATTAATACATTTATACATGTATGTACACACACACCAAACATAAAACGTATGTGTCTTACAGCTTGTGGAGAGGAAAGCCTCGGAAGTATTAGGAGGGTTGGGACTACTGCCTTCCCTCATTGGCTGACCATAGGCAAGGCAGCAGTCCCTCACTTGCCACAGAGTGGGATGGTGTCAGTGAGACCACTGATCTCACCCCACTCTGTGACGAGGTGTCACTGATTGACATTCAACCTTGGGTACTTCAGGGCTTAAAACCGAAGCGCCCAGGTCCGAGCCAATCAGTGAAGCTATCCCTTCATCATGAGGGAAAGAGCCTGTAGGCACTTTTGCCAGGCTGAGGAGGTCATGCCCACAGAGCTGTGAAATTCTCAGCATGGAAAAGTTCATCTCAGGCAGCCAGGAGCATTGACATTTATAGCATGTCTTGCTCCTAGCTGCTTGGCTGACCAAGAAAAGTATCTGCCTTGCGAACCTTAGTTCAGCCTGACAGACACTCTTCTTGCTGGGAAAAAGTGTGGGGGTGGGTGGCCCCTCAGCCCTTAAGGATGGGCCGCTGATGCCTCCCTCTTTGCTTTTCTCAGCATAAATTGTAACTTTCTAAATTTAATAAGTGTGGGTCAGTCCATTCCAGATGTGTTGTGTCTGCCCCCCCTTTAAGGGCATCAATAGGTTTATAATGACCATACTCTTTGGTAATGTTTACTTCTCCTTCGAACAGCTTAGTCCCTGCTGATAGCAAAGTTCTTACCGTATTTTCCGGCGTATAAGACGACCCGGCGTATAAGACGACCCCCTACTTTGCTTAATAAAATGTAGGTTTCGTGCTATACTCGCCGTATAAGACTACCCCCACTTCCAGTGCAGTCCAACGCAGTCCTGCATAGCCATTTTGAGAATGTATTTTATTTTATTTTGGCTCGTGCTTTGTATGCTTTGTATGTTTTGTATGCTTTGTATGCTTTTGTAACCTGCACACTTATCACTTTTTCTCCAGGAATGTACCAATTGCTACCTCATGTATTTTGGTTGCTCGCTATTGTCACTTTTGATCCATGCAACTTAATGATTGCTTTTGTAATTTGTCCATTGTTATTGTTGCTCACATCAGCCCATTTTTATATAATGCAGAAGCAGTCTGACACCTTCGGGTGTAGTCCGCGCTATGTAAAAACACATGAAAACATTCCTTCAAATTTAGCATCCGGCGTATAAGACGACCCCCGACTTTCCAGAACATTTTAAGGGGTTAAAAAGTCGTCTTATACGCCAGAAAATACGGTAATCTTGATTTTCTCCAGTACTTGCTAATATTGAATCATGTGTCAGGTCAGGTGAACAGGAATAGTGAGTTTGCAATTCTCCACATGAACTGGATTCTTACAGACCTTTTAAAACATTACAAAGCTTGAAGTGACCAAAAATGATGCTGTGCTGGTAGACATATCCTGTTGAGTGGTCTTATTGTAGGTTGAACTTCATGCCAAAAAGTGCTGAGCTGGAATATTCATTAAGATGAAACTATCAAGGTTGCATCTTTTTCAGGTAAATTTGACTCATTGTCCCCGGTCACCTGAGTTAGTCTGAAATTTGTAAATAAAATGTATGTGTTTTTATGTGGTATTTCCATAGAGTAAACCTAGCCAGATCACTGTACAAGGTCAAGGATAAGCACAAAGGCATACAAGTTGTTAGACATGACCTTAGGGTGGTATTTCCCCAAACCTTTTGCCTTCTCCCCTCATGTTTTGCTGAGTTTGATTTTTTTTGGACCTTGCTAACCAGTGCTGCAGTTCTTGTGTCAACTCCCTAAAAAAATATTATATTGACTAACACCTAATTGGCATATTTAATTTACTTATAAGTCCATATCTGCATAACAGAAAAGGTTTTTCCTTCACTATGGCACTCCGTAGCAGTGTTTAGTACAATTGTGCAAAATCGTTTTGAATGTACAAATGATTAACAAAGTTGAAAGTATGGCAATTTAGTGTAAAGCAGTTGTCCTTCAAGTAGAGAATATGTTTACAACCACTTCAGAGTTCCAAACATAAAAAGAGGGGGAACAAGGCAAAAAAAGAAAATAATGTCATCACAATTGAGTTCACCATTTTGTGAGAATGTTCTCCAGTGGCCTGTAGCTCAACTTATAACCTTACCTAGAGGACTTAATTCAGGCCAGCCTCTGACTGAAACTCTCTCCCACACCACACCAAGGTAGGTTCCACTCTTCTTTCCATATTGAACCTTTGCCTTGATTATGGGGATGTCTTATGTGCATTTAAGCAATCCACTGTTTCAATACCATCGACAAATGATACCCTGAGAAACTGACAATTATTTCCCTAGTCATATGCTTTCTGTCCTGGTCCATTCCCTTCAAGATGTTTTCACTTTGCAAAGATATTGTTTGCTCACCTCACTGACTCAGATGCTCTTTCACATGCTTGGGTTCTATGAATCCCCAGTAGCAATGTGTATCACAGACCAGGTTCGGAGAAGAAATTTGACATTTACTTTGACTCTTGCCATATTCTGCCACATGTCCTTTGGCATGTGCACCCTCTTCATTTGTCCTTGTATTATAGTGCCTCTGGCAATTGATTGTCTTTTCAAACAGTCACCGCACACCATGGTACAGCAGTCAAGTCAAGTTTGACATCACTTTGTCGGTAACATGTTTCACCCACCACCATGACAGTAGAAGAATGGTTGACACAGAGTGCCCAGTTTCCCTGCTGCACCTTGAGTAAGGGAGCTGGGAGGGCACTCTTTGCAACTATGAATGAGTATAAGTCATAGATGAGCAGTACACTAGCCCTTCATGTCTGTTTTCGTAGTGTGTGATATGTTCTTCTGGAGTGTGACACAGAATCACACCAGACCCAGCAGTTTGTTCATGATGTCCTTAACCAGTCAGAATATTTCTACACATTTCGATCTGGTATAACCATAAAGTTTTAAACTTTGCAGGAGTGTGTATGACAGCTGCAGGTTGCCAGCACTGGCAGAGTTCACAGTGTTTGCCAGCATTGGATGGTTAGGGTGGGCCTTGTGATTATGGCATTTATCCACTATGTAGGTGTGTGGATAAAGATGTACATTAGCCTGTGGTTGTGGTGTTATAGACGTTTTCATTAAGGGTCACAGATGTCACTCAAGCAATGAAGTGATTTGTTTGTACTGATCACTGCTTCCTTGTTTAATTTTTCATATGTGAATATCTTTCTATATTCTCATTTCGAGTTCCCTGTTAACTCCATGGGGAGACACCAGGGCTGGAATTAATAATTACAGCCAGGACCTTCCCATGAGTTAGTGGGGATCAGGAGGTAAACTTCTTAGATTTGGGAATCATTTTCCAGAGCCAATATTACAGAGTCGTTTTTCATGGCTTGTCCTGATTCTGGGGACTTTAATGCTTCCTTTTACTACCTGTTTAGGGCAGGTGGTAAATAAGAGCAAGTATCTTGTTGGACTGCTGTGCATGATCATGGGGTGGAGCGGGCATTGAGTGGGCATTGAGAGCAGGGCACGGTATCTGTTTCACCACCGCTTTCCTTTTTGCCATCACCTCACTACAGCTGCAAAGTCAGTTCACAATCATCACCACGTCTCACCAGGGCTTTTCTTTTTAACAGCATTCCTAATCTGACCTCATCAGGTCTTGCCTTATCATTATCACTCATCAGCACAACTCACCAGAGCTTCCCGGTTCACAATCAGTCACCACCACATCTCACCAGGGTTTTAAGTTCACAACCATTCATTATCACATCTCCCCAGGCTTTCCCTTTCCACAATCAATCACTATCACCTCACCACAGCTTTCCTTTTCACCATTCCCTCATCATGGCTTTCCAAGTTACAATCAATCATCATTACATTTTGCCAAGCTTTCTTTCTACCAAGCGCAATGCTTTATATTTTAGCCCACTTTCAGCATTACTTTTTTAATTACTGTGCACAGGTGCTGCACTTTGTGTTAGCACAGCACCCGTTTTTATATTTACAACATGGGCGGCACACTTTATATTTTACGTTTAATAAAAGCAATAGCTTAAATCTCGCAAATGCGAGACCTATTGCATTGCAAATGCTTGTTTATAGTTGAGTTCCTTGATATTACTACACAATGCCTGCAGCAAGCACGCATGTATGTAGTATCCCAGATCCTACAAAACTCCTATAACAGCGTGTCTTTGCAAGTTGAAAATTGCCTCGATGTGGCATATGTGGGCCACTTTTATTAGCTATTTGATTCACTAATGGGGGCCACTTTTAATTTGGTGCCCGGGCATATTTTCTGTCCCAGCCCGAACCTGGGAACAGTACACGCAAGATTCCTCTTTGCCAACTTAATGAGGGCCAGCTACTCTTCTACTTTTTTCATTGTAAATCACTTTGTATTTTTTCTAGTTTTGTTGATTTGTAAAACATGTTTTTTTGGTGTTATTTCTAACTTTTATGTTTCAATTTCTGTGATCACCAAAATGTGGTATTATTTTGTTAGAGTTTTTTTCGATGCTTGATTACATTTTTCACTTTTCTTTGTGAGAGTTGTCAGGATGATTTGTTTGTTTGTGTGACCTGGCTTTCCACTTAAATTGGCAAAGACTGTAATCTACCTTTGCTGTTTGTTAACAGTAATATTGCTATCCGAAGTAAGATTACGAAAGAGAAGTGTGGTACAGCGGCCAGAGCGATTGACTCCAGAGCTTAGGGCTCACAGTTTGATCCCCGGCGGCAGTACAGCTCAGGCATTATGTGACTCTGGTCAATAGCTCACTTAATCTCCCTGAAGACCCCAGCGCCTTGAAACCCATAGATGGGTGATATGTTTGCGCTTTACAAATAGTAATTATTAAAGAGGTTCAGTCTATGACTGACAGAAAGATTCTGCACTTCCATTTTCAGTGAGTATGGCATTGCTAAATCGGACCGATAAAAAAATTTAACACAATCGAGAAAGATGTGTATTCAATCAAGAAACCAGGAAACAGACATAAAGAAGAGTTTTGAGCTGTAGCCAAAGACACCAACGCTGCAGAAGTAAACTCTGGATTGACCATGTATGCTTGTGGCAATTAAGATCCGGTTTTAACCAGAACCACCCAGTGATATCTTCAGAGCTGATTGATCATTCCCGTTTGGGGAAATGATCCTGACATCAATGGCATCAGTTGTGCCAAGTGACAAGAGAGCGTCCTTGGCTGTCAGGTGGGTTTGTGGCAGCCCTCTTCTGGAGTACCATTGGACCAAGTGTATGAAACTGACAAAATCTTTACTACAGGTCCAACTACTGAAAGAACATGCATTTGCAATGCAATAGGTATTGCATTTGTGAGAGTTTAAGCTATTAGTATTGTAAATTACCATTCCTTTTTTATGTGTTAAAACCCAAAACATAAATAAAAGGCATTTTCATGTACAATGCCAATGGCTCAAATTCACATAAATACGAGACCTATTGCATTGCATACGTAAGGGGCAAACCAAAGAGGCAATGTATGTCTCAGATGAATGTCTGAGTCACATTATGTACAATTCTTGTTTGGCACACCTGAAAGAGTAGTCTTCTTGGCGCTAATAAGATGAAAACAAAACAGAATATTCACAATTGATGGGCAAAGATCCAGGAATGTAAGAGTACGTGTCCCACAGGGCGTATGGGCGCCGGCACAGGGCAGAGACCGACGGGAGGGCGCTGGCAGTGCACGTCGCAGGCAGCCTGGGGTGCAGAAGAAGGGAATGTGTGACAGGCAGGTGGTGCATAGGCTGCAGTGCACAGGTGATGTACACAGAAAGCATAGATGGTCTGGACCTCCAAAAGGCAAGCACTGAGTGTAGGGGTGACTGTCCATCCACACAGCCCGAAAGCAGGCAGTGGACTGTCACATGCACAAGAAGGGCCAGAGCTGACTGCACTCCACATCGACTGGAAGCACTCCCTGTCTCATCTCGTGGCATGTATTAACTCGCTGAGCTATATTATTACTCGCAAAGAGCAATACAAGTGAAAGTCTTGCTTGACTTTAATGGACTGCTCCTGCAACTCCAATAAAAACAGTGCCCTGGCCTGAATGACCCTTCATGAGGGGTTTATGGAAGGCAGGCGGCAATCTGGCACAAGACTGCGAGTTGTGCTTACCTCAGGCAGTTTATTGGTGTCATATCGTGCCCACTGGAGCAAGGCCCTCTGGTAAGGAGCACATGAGCACTCTTTGCGTGCAAATGAAATGCTGCGTTTTATCTGTTCGCCAGGGTATTATATCGTTTCGGGATTTTGGCCTTTAAAACCTTCCTAAAGCAAATGCCGTAGTTGCATTCAATATTCCGAAGCAAGGTGTTAAATTACACACCAATCGAGAGCGTAGACCACAAAACACAGACAGAGATATGGAATGAAGGCAAGGTAAATGGAGGAAAGAAACAAGCATGTGGTGCTGGTGGGACCTTTTGAGGCGGTGTGACATCTATAGCCCTGCGGGTGTCCGCAGGTTCCAGCGCTTACCAAGTGCAGGCGGTATATTTATTGATTGTGGAGCCAGGGCCGCACAGGCTACTGGGCGTTTTGGCATGCTGCCGAGCTGGGGGCTGATTTGGTTGATGGGGACCTGCGTGTGGTTGAACAAAATTTGTTTTGCTTTGTTTATTTCGAAGCACACACAGGTCTCCATCACAAAATTAGTCCCCACCGCAGTGACATCAGCCCCCAGCTCGGCAGCATGCCAAAATGCCCAGTGGCCAGTCTGGCCCTAGGTGGAGCGGGGAGACCCCTGGCAGCCGAGGGAGAAGGTTGGGCAGAGCAGCACATGCTACAGAAGATGGCACTGTTGTGTGTTAAGACAACAAAAGCAAAGTAAATACCGCCTTGTAGAGTTGCAGCGCGCATGTAAACTAAAAGCTAAATCAAGCGGGCGAATCTACAGAAAAAAGATCAAGCGTGCGGTGAGAGTGTATGAGCCAGAGAGGAGACGTCATGCGGGCGCGCACATGAATTGAAACCTAAATCAAACCAGCTGTGGGAGCGTGTGAGTCAGAGAGGAGATGCCATGCTCGTGCACATCACCAGTCCGTGCGCACATGTTTTGTCTCCCTTCGCTCACCAAACCGAAAACAATACACTCGCCAAGGCAAAGCTGCGCATTAGTTGCATTCGCTAGGCGAGACCTAAAAAGGAAGAAAATCATTGCTTCTTTATTTCTTGTCTTGTGGCAAAGAGATTTCCTCAATTTGTTTAAGTTGTTATTCTGTTTAGGTCCTTCTAATCTAGTATAGAAAAAGTTAATTTTTGCGGGTATAAAAAATGTTTGCAATAAAAAAGCACCTGCACCTAAAACAGCAACCTCAAAAGCTACAAAAAAACATATAAAGCAACAGCAAATTAACAGATTTAACATAATGGAATCCTATATGGACATAAATTTGAAAAATGACACAATTATGTACAAATTACAGGAGAAGTGGATGCACATATTTTTCAAATTGCCCTTGTACATGCTTCAATGTTGATTTGGCTGGAGCACTTATAATGGCTACGTGGACATTGCAGTGTATGTGTCTATTCATTGTGCCGGCAATCTGCTAAATAAAATATGCAAAAACAGTCAACCTGAGGACTGTTTCCGTTCATAAAATCGCCAGCAGACTGGGACCTGTTTTGCGCCCATAAAGTCATTTAATATTTTTCAGCACCAGAGAACCGGTGAACCGTACATGATTTCATCCGGCAACACAAGGTGAAATCACACTCACACACACTATAAAACAAATCTACTATCCTTTATCTAATAAAGCTATTATTCGTTGGATTACAAAATGTATTTTGTATAATTAATTTCAATGCAGATTCTTGAAAATATGTCTAAAATGTAGCACTTGAGAACCGTTGCAAAGCACTATGTTAATGCAAAACACGACAATGAGCATAAAGCATATATCTGCTGTTTTTGTTCAAATTTGCAAAGCAGTTTTTTAGTAAGTTGAGAAAATAAGCAGCACTTACATTTAACAGGCATGCAGAAAATGCTTTGCACAGCTTTGCATGACAGTTTAAAGGTTAATTTGACCATATCATGCTACGCCAATTTCCCGGCAGTGAAAGAGAAAAGCTCAATATCTTAAGACAACAGATTCACTGCAAGCAAAGGCCGTGCATGCTGACTAAATCAAATGCACCCATGCACTTCACTCCTGTTTTAAGAGACTATTTATAGAATGGGGGCATTCCATTTCTATAGTTTTTTCATTACTAGTCAGAAGACTGACGCCGTTCACTTTTTCAAAAGTGATTTTAATTATAATGACAATATAACTTGGAAACAAACGGTGATATAAAGGACTAAAGAGGACTAGGCCATGTAGGGCTAACACATCAGGGTAGGTTGGGGCGGCCTTTGGGGAAGGGGGGTGCAGGCCCTGTCGTAGCTCATTGTACCCTTCTGCAGGATAAAATATTAAAGCGCACTAGCTATATTCCTATATATTTATTGGATGAGGGTTTTCTGAAACCATTATTGGATGAATATAGAAACAATGTTTTTTGTTAATAAATGCATCCTATGAACAGAAATGCTTTTTATTACTTTTGATGAACTGACCTTAAAATATTGCTGGTGTCGGTAAAACAAGCCAATATACTATTACACATATTGGCAAACAGAGATGCTGTCAACAAAAGCCTCATGCTACTTGAGACTCCAAACCAATAGAAAAAGAGAACTCATCATCATGCAAAGGCAAAGCATATTTGCAAAATCTGCAAAGTTTATCACGCTACGTTAACCATTGTGCAATGAATTACGTACAACACACGAGCCATCATCCTGTCAAAGAGAAAGACAAAATTTAGATTAAGAGTAACAAATATAGTAACAAGAACTAACTGTAGATAATTTAACTGTCGTAGTTGAGAGACAGAAAAGACCAAAAAAATCATTTTTTGTAGGTGCTCTTTTCTAGAGCATGTTTTTTTTTACCCAAATAAATTGAGAATTACATTTTCTTTCTAAACCTTCATTGCAAGCATAGGCAGCTATCAAATCAAAAGGTTTGATTCTTATCTGGAAACTCTTGTTTTAAGATAAACCAACCTTTTTTCTTTCTTTTTTACAAATGTTTGGGCGTTTCATAATAAATTAAACCATGATTCAATAGCTAGAATTGGAAATAATTGAAAAGATAATCCTATTATATTTTTCCCTTTTTTTTGATCTCTTAGCTATTTTTGCACTGATGTATTGTCCACGTGTTCCAACCCAGGAACACCCAGGTGAATGTTGGTGCTAAGAAACTGATGCATTGATGATTCTTAATGGCTAATGTTACATTTCCTATGTGAATCACCAGTACTGTCTTCCATATGGCTGAGATACCCGCCACCCCTCTCAACACAATCCCCAAAAGGAGGAAAACCGGAAACAGTTCTTAAAGTTTTTGGATGTGGGATGGAGTAACCATCCCGGCCGTATTTATTAAAACAAAAAATTAAAACATTAAACGTTTCATGTTATGTACAATTTCATTATCACATTGCGATGTTTGGCTAACCTTAACATATTCTCTAATACAGAGGTTCTCCTAGCCGAACTAGCATCCTACAAAAAACATTCTCTAGAAACACTGAAATTGTACATCCTAACGTTTAAGGGCCAACGGCAAGGTCATAACCGGTGTCAAGATCCCTAACCAGACTTACCCCTCCCACTTGGGAGGGGCGACAGCACAGAGGCTTACCTCAAGTGCAACTACTAACAATTTCCCTTGACTTGACGGGGGCACTTAAGACTCGACGCCATTTAAAGGTCGTTCGAAGACTTGTGTGTGGTATCTAGAAGGTATCGTGGACCTCCCCCCACCCCACACAACTTACCGCATCTGCCGTCGCAGATGACACTGGCCCCGGGAAATTCCCCAGGAGGGGGCTGTAACCCCTCCTACAAAGGAAGGGGCCTTGACCGCCTTTCCTTTACTTCCGGCGACCCGCCCTTAGACGGGACCGCCTCCCCATTGAGGGGCCAATGGCCACCTCTCCCGAGCGCTCCCATCCGTGTTGGGTGACGCCCACTCATAGGGATCTACCAATTAGTGCTCACCGATCATGACCTTACCGCCACAGGTCCGGATAGTTGACCGGCTATCCGGACCCCCCACAAAACTCCTACCTAAAGGTCATGTTTTAACGATTTTAACCAAGCTAGGAAGTCTCCTATGAGTAACTCATTCCCAACCCTCGACAAATGCACACCATCCCCCAAATACATACTGTCATCATTAATACAACTATGCGAGATCGAATGCAATGTCTTGGAACGGAACAACCTACTCACTTTGTTATTCAATTTTCTAACGGAATGATTCAAAGCAGGGATCGAGATAGCCCCCCGCCACACTTTTCGTGGGATCATATGAGACCACGCAATTATGCACCCCGGAACTCTCCTTGCTAACCAACTTACCGTGGAAAGCATAGCCTCCAGGAGAAGTCGTCTACCGGTGGTGACCAAATCATTGCCCCCCAAATGCACTATGACTATGGACGGCGGTGACCTCATCCGCTCTAACAAACCCTCAAAGAATGCTTGAAACTGGTCAATACAGAGACCGCCTCTTCCGTAGAAGGACACTCTGTACCCGTATTCCCCAGGTACGTGAATCATGTCACCTGCTTTGAATACGTCTGCGGCCCGTCTCACGTATGAGTGGCCTACGACCCACACCTCCTTTCTCTCAGCCGGTGATGTGTGACCGCTGGCCTGGTGTTGGGTCGACTGCACAGTCCGCCCTGCCGCGTAGGCTTGCGCAACTGAAAACAAACAAAAGACAAGAAGCGTGAGTACATGATTACAGCTTCACAACATGTGCAATCGCACATACCTTTTATAACAATTGGAGGACCAGCGCCCCACACGTTTCACTTGTTCTACATTAAGACCCCTGGCTGTAGCTTCAGTGGCAGCCCCTATTCGAAAGGAATGGGTCCCAAATTCGCCCGGGTCCAAGCCCGCTGCGGCAATGGCCATTGCAAGCACCCGCTGAAACTGAAACCTCGTCAGCGGGGTGGCGTCTGCATGCCTCAACAATGTCCCCCCCCATGATGCCACCCTTCGTGCTAGGTAATCTTCTAAGCACTGTACCGGACACATGGATGACCCGGGGATCCTGCGAATGATCGTACAGTCCCCCCTCCCATCTTGGTCGGTCTTGGACCTGAGAAAGGAGACAACCATCGCATCGCCCCTGATCTGAACATGTTCCCTGCACAAGCCCCCCGCCACATCTTGTTTGTTCCTTGCAACCAGCTCACTAACTCTCATAGCCCCGTGAAATGCCAGCGTAAATGCAGTCCGGAACAAACAGGTCTCGAAAGGAGACGAGCATGTGTTAGGGAGTGTGGCCAGTAACTGGGACAACCTATCCAGACCTATCGGTCGTCTTACGTCTACTCTGCGACCCTCTAGGCGTTGCCACCCACGCAGCGCCTTTTGTACTGAAAAAGACGCTGTCGGGTCCTGGATGCCATGGGCCCTGGCAACAAAGGAAATGGCGGCACGATGCCTTTGGGCCGTAGCCACCGATTTCCCAGCCCTACGTAAGGACATCAGAAAAAATACTACCCACTCTTCCTGACCCCAAAGTCCCCCTCACTCTGCCCCCAAAAAGGCTAAATAGGCCTGAAACGCCCCTTCATATGCCTTCCTTGTCCTGGGTGCTAGACTCTCTCCCACGAGGTGACGAAGTTCGGGGCACCGAGAGACCAGAGAGCTTCGGGGAAGGGTGCCGGCTCTGGGTCCGCTGAAGGAAGGAAACCCGAGAAAGCCTGCATGTGAAAACGAGACAGTGCATCAGCAGCCTGATTCATCACCCCTGGGACATGTTTTGCTCTGAATATCACGTTCAGTTGCATACACAGTAAGACAATTTCTTTGAGCAGCCTCAAAATCAATTTACAACGGGCTGCCTGACTATTGATGCATTCTACCACGGTCATATTGTCGGACCAGAACACGACAGAATGATCTCTGAACCCTTCTGGCCAGGTTCTCAGGGCCACCAGAATGGGAAATAGTTCAAGGAAAGCAATATTACTCGTCAGCCCTTTCTCGTGCCACCATAGGGGCCACCTTTGTGCCGACCATTTTGTGCCGAAGATGGCACCAAAGCCTATGCTTCCTGCTGAATCTGTCCATAGCCCAAGCTCTTCGGAGGACACGGCTGGCTTGTTCCAGACGACTCGGCCATTGAAGTCCGCCAAAAATGCTAACCAAATCCGCATGTCCTGGCGGACCTCGGCCGATAACCTCGTGCGATGATGACCCTCTTTTAGGCCAACCATCGCTTGGGCAATTGAGCGGGAAAAGGGGCGAGCCATTGGGATCACCCTCAAGGCAAAGTTCAACTTTCCCACTAATTGTTGCAACTGATGCAGTGTAACCTTAGATACATTTAAACATACTTGGAGGGCTGCCCTGAATCTCAACACTTTGCTAGCTGGTAAACGGAAACACCCCTCCCTTGAGTCCAACTCGATCCCCAAAAACTCGAGGCAAGTCGTGGGACCCATAGTTTTACCCGGTGCCAATGGCACGCCAAAATGACCCATCAACACACAGAATTCAGCTAAGGCCTGAGCACATTCGGGATTTCCGGCGGGGCCAAGGAACAAAAAGTCGTCAAGGTAGTGCATTACATTTCGGAAACCTGTTTTCTTAGTGAACACCCATTGCAGGAAAGTACTGAATTGCTCAAAATAAGCACATGATATAGAGCATCCCATTGGCATACACCTATCCATGTAAAATGACCCCTGGAACCCGAATCCCAGAAGACGCTGATCGTCTGGGTGTACCGGGAGCAACCGGAACGCTGACTCGATATCTGATTTCGCCATCAACGTCCCGGGCCCCAGGCGATTCAAGATGGCTACTGCCTCATCAAACGATGCGTATCGCACCGAACAAACTTCTGGATCAATTGCGTCGTTCACAGAAAGACCATGTGGAGCTGACAGATTATGGATCAAACGAAACTCACCTGGGTCCTTCTTGGGGACCACCCCTAACGGAGAACAAACAAAATCCGGTACCGGGGGCACACTAAACGGGCCGGCGACCCGTCCCCGGCTAACTTCTTTCTGAATTTTCTCTTGCACTACAGATGTATGTTGTAAAACGGAAAGTTGATTTTTGCACATCCCTACACCCTGAAAGTCCCCCACCGGGATGCGGAAACCATGTGTAAAACCGTTCCGCAGCACCCCAGCAGAAGTACGATCCGGGTATTCGCTGAGCCAGGGAATCATTGCCAAGGTATCAATCGGGGTTGGTAAAGGCGCCCCTCGGACTAGCTTAGACCTGTTTGGCGCCTCCCTTACCCCCATTCTCACCCGTTCTGGCTCTGCACGATGACTCAGGATGGGACGACCCACACGTACTACATTCGTGTTTGAATTTACACGATCCCGGAGGCCTGGTACATTTCCCTTTGTTGAAATTAAAACAGAAACCCTTTCTCCCTGTATTGCCTGCGGGCCTCGACTGATCGTCGGTGCTCGTACTTGGTCGAAAGGGCGTCCCCACATTTTGGCGGGAGTAATCAACAACAGTGCTCCCAACCAATGGCATTCTTAACATTCCCGATTCTTTCATTTTATCCCATGTTACAGAATCATAACAATCCCAAGTCAAACTCTTGTTATGTTCCTTTTCTTTCCTGAACAGATTGTCATAACAAAACCAATGGTTACCTTGATACGCTGTCGAGTAACCCATTATTCGTGATTGATAAATGGGAAACTCAGGAAGCAACTCGGGCCTACGTTCCCCCAAAATTGATGTAAAAATACCCCACGCATTGCCCCAGTTGCCAATATTCTCATTTACCTTAAAGGCGGCCATCTTTGCGCGCCAAACACTCGGATGCATTAGGTCCTTCTGACTTTTAACATGCTCCACCTCATAATGATCAACAAGCAAGGAGAAAATATTCACGTACTCCCCCGCCCAGATCTTTTCCTTTATAGCTAAAGGCACATGTTGTCCCAATCTCTCTCTACGAGAGGGTGCTGACTCGTCCCTTGCAATCGGCAATGGCCGCTTACCTGAACCGGACGCAGCATCTGCCGCTTGCGGCTTGTCTATTCCCGCCAACGGCGCAGTCACTTTAGCTGCATCTCTCTTCTCACGAAGCCCTTTTATCAGCGCCTGTGCCTCGGCAGCCGTGGCGCCATCACTACTAACCCCCAACCATGCTGCTAGCTGTGCTGCCAGCTCGGGGGGCATGTCTTCCTTGGAAGTCGGGGTGACGACAACGGGGATTGGATTCCCCTCCATCGGTACTGGGGTCGGCGCCTCGAGCGGGGCAGAGGGAACCGGGACGTCTCCACCGGCTGGAACCCTTCTCGGCCTCTTAGGTCTCCCTCCAGCCGGCGCAGGGCCCGAACCCTCCTCCCCGTCTCGCTCCGCCAACCGTTTCTTTATGTCGGACACCTCTTTGCAAAGGGCCCGCACCATCTGGTCGGTCGTCATTCTCTTTGCGCCTTTCTTGGGCATCTCTCCGAGGAAGTATCTAGAAGACAAAGAAAAAAGATCAAAACGCTCAAAATTGGCTCTTCGTTCCGTCCCGAGCTCACGTGTAGCGAGGAGGTGCAGCTTCGGAGCACAAGAACAAGAGGACGTCTTCTGGTCTTGCGTCTCTTTTTATCCGTCTTCAGGGCGGGCGAAAACCCGCCCCTGCCTGCCCCTAGGGCGGGGCTGGCTACGTCGGTGTCTAGGCCAGCCCACTCTAGGGCGGGAAAAAGCGCGCCCCGGCTACGCCGCTTCGGGCATACCAGCTGAGACGCGCTTCCCGCCCCAAAATGGCTTCCCGGGGGGATCGAGGCACTCCGCCATACGTTCGGGGGGACCGAGTGGTCGCCCCTTTCCATTTCCTTCCTGTGTGCTAGCTCCTGTTGAGCTCTTAATATGATTCACAAGTTATCAGTAGAAGGTTCAGACACATCTAAATAGTCTGCAGTCATAAAATGTGGAGAGCCCTCCATTTTCCCAGCTGTTTATCCAGAAAACACGACTCTATTATTGTTGTTTCTGCTTAAAAGATTGTACAACAGTCTACTAGTTAGTGAGTGTTTAACAGTCCACCTGCTATGAGATCCTTTCAAGGTGATATTTGTATTTGAAAATCATTCTAGGCATTATGCTTATCTGACTTTATCTAGCGATGTAATCATTGTTATAATATTTTCTGGCAGTAAGTGACAGAATTGGGTGAAATTCAATGTTAAAATGTATTTGCTAAGAAGCCACTTTATCTTACATTGTGGCACTAAAGGAGACCTTTGCAGAGAGTAGGAGGAATTCGAAAAGTCCAATATCAAAGCAGATTGAGTAATTTTGTAATGTACACTGTATGATCTCAACTATATCAAGATTCTTAATTCCTGAACTCTGAACCATAATAAATGAAGTGAACTATGCATCATACGTGACAAACAGTTGATGAGTTATATATGTCTATCCCTGGTATAAATATGGGAACATAATATTAATATGTTGGGCTATTTTCACTGTTTGTTCGAAAATATGTCACAGGCAAATGCCTTGCATGAACGATAATCTGTAGGTATTTGCAAACAAAAAATGTTCTTATATAATTTGAAACTATCTCCCCCACATTTTATCTCAGAAATTCAAAGTTGATTTAACATGGTTCACGAAACCATGGATTTCCTTATGAGTACAATCTACTACGTTTTTCTTTACCCCATTTCTTGCATTTTATGTAAATCTTTTAGTTGTTTGGTGATGAGGGACTTAAATATACTCTCATAACTACTTACACTATGTATTACTTTTTAAATTCACTCATAGTTATATGTATTCTTCCTACTTTATATTGATGGCACTCAACAGCTTTTATTCCTTTGTATTAATTGACCTTAAAATAAGCTTTTTCTGCCTTCACGTTCAGTTTTCATTTCACTGTTATTAAAGAAAATTGCATGCCGCCAAGTACAAGCATTCTAAAGGCAGCCTTTTCGAAAAATTAACAAAGTTCTATTAGCTGTACATTTGGAATTTCTATTCATATTACAAGTCCAACCCGGACATGCTATAAGATGGACATGCTCCTGCTAGAAATTTCGAAATATCAGAACAAACCTTTTAAAAAAGATCTGTTAAAGTTAAGGCAATGACCTGTTCCGATTATACAGTTCCTCTTAGGGCTTCGAACACTTTCAAATTTTTACATAGCTGAGTATTTCCATGTAATTAGAACTGTATTTCTACACGAAAACTTACTTGTCGCAGTAGCATCCTTTTCATTGGTGTGGGACTAATTGTTCTATCAGTAGATTTTAAAGAAATAGTAATCCTCACTTCAAATTCACAGTTGATGCAATGTTTCTGAAACCTTATGAATTAACAGTACAGCATGTTCACTTGTGTATTGTAGATTCAGGAGAAAATCACGCAGTTTGACAGAAACATCTTTTTGATTGGGGACCTGGATGAGGTATCCTTTTGTGTGTGTATGATCTGCAATAGGCTATGTAATTTCTATGAGACGGCCGCTAATTTAGCTTCGATTGGGAAATGCATGTCTTCAAGAAGGACAAGGAAATTCCACACAATGATAAAACATACATTGCTTACAATTGTTGTTGACTACTATTGTTTCAATGGTGGTAGTATTATTTTGCTTTAAGAAAGATTGTAGTTTGGGGGGTTTGCGGTTGCACAACAGCATTTTATGTGAAGGTGGAAACGAATCCCCAAAATCAGAATTCTGAGAATTATTTTCCTGAGTCTATACATTATCCTGAAGAAGATGGGACGATGTACACCTTAAATAAATAATCCACAAGTCTATGTGTCTGGGGTTTTGGTATTCACTGTCCAGACCTTGCAGGCTTTCGGGTTCAAGAAAAACGTTTAGCCGGATTAGCTCGTTCTGATGAGATTAAATTAGGCACTAACATATTTCAATAAAGTTTATATGCTTGATACATCCAGTTTAAGCATCATTACTAAAATTACAAATTCAGGAGGAATGCAACTCTGTGACCACACAACGCTTTAAAATTACACCACAGCGGAGACCCTATCATCCGTGACAGAGATTTTGGAACAAAGAATTATGCCGCATATTACCAAGGGGGTTTATCTCCGCTTTTTTGGCTTTAAAAGCCAAGAAAGCGGAGATAAAATCATCTCCCTGTTACCTAGCTGTCGCTAACACCAGTTAGCGACAGCTAGTAGGAGATAGCGACCATCTTGGGCCCCACTTTGCATGTCAGTGATATTTATCACTAATGACATGCAAAGTGGGCGTGCCAAGATGTTAGCAACTGGAAATAGTCACTAACATCGCTATCTCCTATTACCAACTTTTGGAGATATTCGCGCTAAGCGTGAATATCTCCAAAAGCTAACACCTGCCCTGAGCAGTTCTTAGCCATGTTATCCAATGGGAGGTGGATAACATGGCTAAGAGCATTAGCTCGGTAATGCATGAATATCGCTGCCTTTTCAGCGATATTCATGCATTGCGGCCGATTTTTATCGCATTTGTGATAAACCTTGGTAATACCAAGGTTTCTCTGCGATAAAAATCGCTGCAGCTCAGCGGTATTTTTTTGTCTCTAACCAAGCAATTGCGATAATTATCGCTATTGCTTGGTAATATGCCCCTACATTTTTAGAACTTTTCCAAGAGCACCTCTGTATTTAGATGTTCTGAAAATAGCCTGCTGTTTATTTGAGTAAACAGTTGCATACTCATTACAGGCACAATTCAGTTTTTTTTGTAAACGGTCCTTTTAATGCAGTCATATGATCAACTTATTGTGTATAGGGCAATGCACAGCAACCAGCAGGTAAGCAATTTAAGAGACACAGAGGATTATCTTTGATTTCTAGTGAATGTGAACAAGTAATATGTGTCATAAAAAAGTTACTTAAGAAAGCAGGCAGCACTTTGAGACAGCTAGTCCAATCCAGATTTGAATGAGGGGTCATACAGTACAAACATCATGTACAGAATTGACAGTCACACTTTCACTAGAAAGGTATGTTTTAACACCAAATATACAGTTAACATGAGCACACAATAAATGACAGAGAAAATATTGTCACTGCATTGCACATAAATTGCAAGTATTTTTACAAACAGGTAGAAATAAGAATCACAACATAACTATGCAGGCTTTTGCCGACTCTGTGTTGACTTGTAAGATTCATAATACATAACTAACCTTTGGCAGCTTAGATACAGCTTTTTTATGAGACAACAGTTTGTAAGTATTGAGGTTGTTTTCGAAGCTCCTGAAAAGAATAAAAATAGTTGTATTGGATTTATTGGCTCCCATACAGATGCACATATGCCCAACTAAGCTATGTTGTGAAAATATGTCTTATCTATAAAACACATGCTTGAATGATGATTAGGGCCTAGAAATCACGTGGAGTAGAGAACAAGTTAATGTCCCTCCAGGGCTTGCCAGGTCCAGCCACACACTACATAGGAAAATACAATATTAAAGCTTATATATATACATATATATATATATCCAGTTTCCAACCTCAGCGCCGCTTGCACGCGCCAAAAAACGAGAGACGGACTCTTCCTTCTTTCCAGCAGCCGCTGTAAGTTTTATTTTTTCATTTAGATCAGTGCATTGCCGTGCTCACACCAAACGTGTTTCGGCGATCCCTGTCGCCTTGCTCGCTGGTAACAAGTGCTCTCAATCCCTTAGATTTTTAAATATTCACCCCACCAATCCCCAGTCACCAAAACATCATAGAAATCAACAACAGACTTAAACCGGCTTGTATATACTGACATTCAATTCGAAATGCAGGGAAAAAAACCTTCTATTGCGATTTTTATCTCAATACCCCATGTGATAAACTCATTCAATTCATTTGTGAGATAAAGCACAATTCATAGAAATTCAATATACATAAAAAATATATATATATACATCGAATTTTACATTGGGGAATAATTCATATCTCTGTATAAATACAAAAATGTTTTACATATTATACATGATGTTAATAAAGACATCATATAAAAAGTACCTGTACATAATTCATATAATCAGTAAAAACATTAATACATGCAACACCGACTGGCTATGTTTTAAGTCTGTATTACACTTTCATAAGATGACTGAGGATAATGTGAAAAAAATAATAATCACCTCAATGTGTACTTGTGTGTTATGTGAACTCCCAGCTGGGAGTATTGGAATGATTTTCATAAATAAAGGGCAGGAAAAAACTTTGGCATGATGAAATCATAATTCGACATTAATACCTGTACTAATACATTGCAACTCAACATACCGGTAATAATAATGAGTTTCAATCAAATTGGGGAAAGAGACAAAATTCTCATTTCAATCAAATTACATCAGCTGACCACTCCATGTTTAAAGGTATACCATCTCAATGATGGGGATAAACCACTCATTATGATGAATATAGTTTTAAAACATTAAGAACATATAGTATATTACATATGTTAAAAAAGTGCGACAAACTGGTGACTCTATTAAATATATAAATAAGCAATTCATAATGAGTCCATATTAAAAATCCTACCTCTAGATAATTCAAGACCATTAATGATATATGACCAGCTATTTACAAAAAATGATGTAAATCTTCACAGATATTAAGACCCCTAGGGGTCTTTGTGTCAAGTTCAACTATATACCTTGTCTCCAGACGGCGCAGCTGTTTTTCTCTATCACCGCCCCTTTTATTTAATGGAACGCTATCTATTACAAAATACTGCAGAACATTTACGTTGTTATCATGTTCACTTCTTACATGCCTGGACTCCGGATAAGTTGGGTCAGAATTGACTGTGGCTCTCAGGTGCTGCAGTATTCTGGCCTGTACCGGTAGATTTGTGCTGCCCACATATTTAAGGCCACAAATGCAAGTCAGCACATACACGGCAAATTCCGTTTTGCACGTGTAGTGCCCCTTGATCTTAATAGGGGTATCTGAAAATGCATTGCTATATGTGGTGGTATTTGAACCAAATCTGCAGGCCCTACACAAGCTACACTTATAGAAAGCGTTTCTGGCAGTTAACCACTTGTCCTTGGTATATAGTTCTGGACTGGTCTTAACTAGGTCCGTTCTCATGGAGTAAGCCTTTCGGAGTGTAAAGTTAGGTTTATTAACATACACCCCATTAAGGACAATGTCGGTCATCACTATAGGCCATTCTTTTGTAATTATCTTCTTGATAATCTGGGACTGTCGACTATAGGTTGTAATGAATCTGCAGATCTTACTAGATTTATCCTCCTGATTGGTTTCGACTGTACTCAGTTCTATGTTCAGACTACCAGCTTCTACCACTGATTTATTTTGGAGAAGTATTGATCTATCTATCTGGTTAGCTTTTCGCATGACTGCCCTCAGGTTTTCTCTTTATAGCCACGCTCGAGCATTCTACCCACCGCTATTGTTTGTGCTTCAGCGAGGGCTCTGTTGGTGCTGCATGCTCTTCTGACTCTCAAGAACTCCCCATATGGCAAACTAGCTATGGTGTGGTGGGGTGAAAGCTGTTGTCATTGAGCAAGGTATTGCCTGCCGTTGGTTTCTGGTAGAGACTTGTTTCTATTTTACTATTCTCTATAGTGACCAGAATATCCAAACAACTGATGGAGGTGGGATCAATGTCATAGGTACATTTTAAATTTTGTTGATTCCTGTTAATGACATCTACAAAATTCTTGGCTTCCATTTCAGTTCTCCGCCAAACAATGAAGATGTCATCAACAAACCTCCACAGCTCCACAATGTGTTTATCAACCAATGCACCATGCTCCCCTTTGAGGACATGCTCCTCCCACCAGCCCACATGTAAACATGCGTAGCTGGGGGAGAAGCATGCCCCCATAGCCACTCCTCGTGTCTGCCTATAAATGGTACCATCGAACAAGAATCTGTTATTGTTTAAGCACCAATGCATCATTTTTAATAGGATATTGTTGTGATTATACCATTCTATACCCCTTTGTTTTAAAAAATATTCCACTGCGTTCAAACTGTCAGTGTGTTTTATACAGGTATATAATGATGCAATGACCAGAGTTACCAATAAGTAGTCCTCTTGCCATTCAATACCATTCAATTTGGATAAAAAATCCAGTGAGTCCTGAATCTATGAAGGTAAATTCTTTACAAACTCTTGCAGATAATAATCTACATATTTCGAAGTGTTTTCAAAAGTGCTATTAATAGCAGAGATGATTGGCTGCCCCTGCAATATATATATATACGAGCAGCCCATCCCGACGTTGACCGGGTATGAATTGCTGCCGGCCAGAAGTATAGTGTTTTGTAGGATTTCGTTTTGATAACATTGTGAAACGCTCTGATTCACAGTGCCCTGCTGATGCACTTAAGAGTGCACGTTCAGTAGTGTGTGAACTCGAGTTTCCCTACTTTATTTTTCCTTGCAATATTATATAGCGCAAACTCGACAACATGGCATGAGCACAATTTACATTACAGAAGAACACATTCATTTGTGGTAGGCACGGGGAGACAAAGCGATTTGCCTAGAATCACAGGATGTTGAGCTGATGCCGAGATTCGAACGTAGCTCCCCAGCTCTAAAGTTCACAATTCTAGAACTTGTGGCGGAAGGTGTGTTTAAAAGTGTATGTCGGTGCTAGCCATAATGAGAGAGACCTGTGCATTTTTCAAATGGGTGGTGAAAAAATATGAGTATGTTGCAGGAGATGTGGGCCGCCGTGCCACCAATGTACTTACAGGGGGAGGGTAAACACCCATTAATCCGCAACTTTCTTTCCGCATACCATCACTCCGCATACTTTCATTACGAAAGTACCATGACTCCGCAATGCCATTATAACGCATGGCATTACATTTTATATGCTTTTACCACACATACATTTACAACGAAATTCATTGTAAATGCATGAATGGTAAAAGCATGTTTTCTTTAATGTTTGGATAAGGTAAGTATGGGTATAGGGGTATATGTTTTGGGTACTGAGGTATATGTTTTGGGGGTGTTTGGGTATTTTAAGGGTTCAGATATAGTTTTGGGTTATGGGGTACAGGGGTAGTTTTAGGGTTTAGGGATAGGCATGGGGTTTGTGGTACAGGGGTATTTTTTAGGGTTCAGGGCTAGGTTTGGGTTTTGGGGTACAGGGGTATTTTAGGGTTCAAAGGTGGTTTTGGGGTACCGTGGTATTTTTAGGGTTCAGGCTAGGTTCGGGTTTTGGGGTATAGGTGTATTTTTAGGGTTCAGGGGTAGACAATCTCGCCAACCTCGGACTCAAACAACTTGTCAACACACCCACTCACAACGCAGGTCACACACTCGACCCTATCTTCACCTCCAGCAAACATATCTCCTTCAGTCACACCACAGTTCTCCATTGGACGGACCACAGCTGCGTTCACTTTGTCTACAAAATGACCACAGCCCACAACAATCCTCAACCTACTCTACAAAGAAACTGGAACAAAATCACCATCGACCAGATCTCCTCATCGCTGCTTCAAAACCCCCCTGCCTACTCTTCGAACCCCAACGAAGCAGCCATTAACCTCACTCAATGGCTAACCAACAGCGCCGACAACCTAGCACCTTTGAAAAAACGTCAACTCAAACTAGGCAGCAAAAACGCCCCCTGGTTCAACGATGATATTAAGAACTCCAAGAAACTCTGTCGCTCCTTTGAGAAGGCCTGGAAAAAAGACCCAAACACCAGCACAAGGGATGCCTTCAAAAACGCCACCCGCATACACCACCAACTGATCCGGAATGCCAAGAAAGCCGCATTCAAGGACCGACTAGACAACAACGCCCACAACAGCAAGGAATTATTCAACATCGACAAAGAGTTTACCAACCCCACTGCCAACTCCAACGACATCACCCCATCTCAAACCCTCTGCGACTCCCTAGCTTCGTTCTTCCACAACAAAATCGCAGACATCCACAACAGCTTCGACAACCAACCCGGAGTCCAACCCACACAAACTTCGGCTGCACCTCCAGCCCCCTTGAACACCCTTAATGACTGGAACCCAATCTCCACTGAGGACACCATCCACCTGATGAACTCTATCCACTCAGGATCCCCAACAGACCCATGCCCTCACCACATCTTCAACAAAGCAGACTCCATCATAGCACCACACCTCCGAGACGTCATCAACTGCTCCTTCAACTCCGCTACCTTCCCGGAAAGCTGGAAACACGCCAAACTCAGCGCCCTTCTGAAAAAACCCACAACGGACCCCACCGAACTCAAAAACTACCGCCCCATCTCGCTCCTTCCATTCCCGGCCAAAGTCATCGAGAAAGCTGTCAACAACCAACTTGCCGCCTTCCTCGAAACCAACAAATCCCTCGACTCCTCACAGTCCGGCTTCCGAGCCAAACACAGCACTGAGACCGCCCTCATCGCAGCAACAGACGACATTCGAACTCTACTAGACAATGGAGACACAGTTGCCCTCATCCTACTCAACCTCTCCGCAGCCTTCGACACAGTCTGCCATAGCACCCTCCTACAACGCCTCAGAAACATCGGAATCCAAGGAAAAGCACTGGAATGGATCACCTCGTTCCTTGCCGGAAGAACCCAGAGAGTCCGCCTCCCACCATTCAAGTCGGAGGCCACTGAAGTCATTTGTGGCGTACCACAAGGATCTTCACTCAGCCCCACCCTCTTCAACGTATACATGAGCCCCCTCGCGAACATCGTACGCCAACACAACCTCAACATCATCTCCTACGCGGATGACACTCAACTAATCCTCTCGCTCACCAAAGACCCCAACACCGCCAAAACCAACCTACATGAAGGAATGAAAGAAGTAGCTCAGTGGATGAAGCACAGCCGTCTGAAACTGAACTCAGACAAAACAGAAGTCCTAATCTTAGGTACCTCCCCCTCCGCCTGGGACGACTCTTGGTGGCCAGAGGCCCTTGGAAAAGCACCCATCCCGACAGACCACGCGCATAACCTGGGCGTCATCCTGGATTCCTGACTCTCGATGACCAGACAAGTCAACGCCGTTTCATCCTCCTGTTTCAACATTCTTCGAATGCTCAAAAAAACATTTCGCTGGATCCCCACCGAAACCAGAAAAATGGTCACCCACGCATTGATCACTAGCCGCCTGGACTACGGTAACACCCTTTACGCCGGAACCACCGCAAAACTCCAGAAAAAACTCCAACCTATCCAGAATGCATCAGCCAGACTCATACTAGACATCCCGCGTAAAGACCACATTTCTGGTCACCTGAAAAACCTTCACTGGCTTCATGTCAATAAGATGATAACATTCCGCCTCCTAACCCACGCACACAAAGCACTTTACGAACTTGGACCCAAATGCCTCAACACGCGACTTTCATTCTACACCCCCTCCCACCAGCTACGCTCTTCCAACCAAGCCTTTGCTGCTGTCCCTCGCATTAACAAATCCACCATGGGAGGAAGATCCTTCTCATACCTGGCAGCTAAAACCTGGAACTCTCTTCCCATTCACCTTCGCCTCACTCAGAACCACCTAGCATTCGGAAAGCTACTTAAAACCTGGATATTCGACAAGTAATTCCCCACCCTTCCTCCAGCGCCTTGAGACCCTTTGGGTATATAGCGCGCTATATAAATTATCGACTTGACTTGACTTGACTTAGGTTTAGGTTTTGAGGTACAGGGGTATTTATAGGGTTCAGGGCTAGGTTTGGGTTTTGGGGTACAGGGGTACTTTTAGGGTTTAGGGATAGGTTTGGGTTTTGGGGTACAGGGTATATTTATAGGGTTAAGATGGGTTAGTGTTTAAGGGTGTTGGGGTATTTTAAGGAGTACGGGTGGGTTATGATTATGGGGTGCAGGGGTATTTAAAGGGAGCAGGGTGGGATTAGCACACAATATGAGGCATGGCATGAAGGGCGGAACAAACCACTCGCCCCCAGCGTTTGTCATGCCCCCAGCACACGCCCACAGCACACCGCAGACAAGCCCACAAGGGACTACTTTGCTGGCACGGTTGTTTTAGCTTTTAAATGTGTATGGTGGGCGCCTGCTTAGCCTATGACCTTCTGCTGCACTGCCCTTTCCAACGCTGTAATGGGTGTTGTGATTGGTGCTGTGGTTCGTGAGATTACTGGCCTCAAATTTTGGGCTCTCTCTTTATTATATTAGTATAGATATATCCAGCATTCGTGAGGGGCACAAGCCAAAACTTTATTGGTCGTCAAAAGACACTCAGAAGCGTTTCAGAACAACTGCCTTTGTCAATGTCAGCCAGCGTGCCGCATTGCTCACATTTATACTTCAATTTCACAATCATTGAAACAACATTCATTGACATAGATGTAGGACTGCAAAATAACATCATTCGGCTTTTGTGATTTTGGGTGCCATTTTGTAACATTCAAAATATTTAGAAAGCAATTCATCTTGCTGTTCAGTATCAGCGATATGATATCTAGCTGTCATTGTTTGATTAAGCTGAATAACATTTATGCATTTAATCAATGATATGGTAAGATTATAAATCTTTTGACAGCTAAAGCAATGTATGAGCTTACCCTGTTTAGGATTAGTTACCTATTTGTTCATTGAGCCCTGTAGAGGCCTTTTCCAAAAGCAATCAAATGAGCAATTAATCTGATTAGACGCTCTATAGTAATATAAGTAAGCAGCATGGCTCAGTTTTCCACAGGCCTTCCTTTATTTTTTTTCATATAAGGTGCATGAGTGTTGTCCAACACATTTCGGGCGTATTTTATATATATATATATATATATATATATATATATATATATATAGGATCAAGCCCCGCCCGCGGAGCGAAACGCGTCAAGGAGAGCACTTGCTTGGTTTATGCTGCAAATAAATCATCACTGCAACACGATCTATGGTGTGATGGCATTTCCTTAATCTTCGTTTGAAGTGATTTTAAGGGAGAGGTGGTCTGCGCCTGTTTGTGTCCGCGCTGATAGCGGTCAGGATTTATATATATATATAATTGTTTCAATAAACGTGATGTTTCACGAACCTGTGGAGTGTGCTCCTCTCCTTTCTCTTGGAGCAGAGAAAACTTGGAATAATTTAATCACAGCCTGGGTCCTGGCTGACGAGCGATGCACCCCCAGCCATGCGCGCCGGAATCTGCTGAACAAAGGACCAACAACGAAGACGGTGTAAACCAAGCTCCTGCAGCGGCGCCACCAAAGACCAGACTTTGGAATGGGCCCCCAAACGCTCGAAAACAGCGCCGACGGGGACACAGGCACAACGAAAGTGTAATTCTTAATTTTGACATTTTCCACCAAAGGGCTGGCCCATGGTTGCACTACAAGGACCACAATGCTCGAATTTGTATCCCACCTGAGGGCAATTATTTACGGAGCTACAAAAAACCTTGCTGTGCTTCCGAGGGTGATTCAGAAAAGGGGTGGTGATGAACAGAGTGTCTGAATTAGGCAGACCACTCTTACCCAGTCCAAAGATCAGGGCTTGATCCATCACCGTTATTTATCTCACTGCCCCATCCCAGCTCAGAACCTGGCTATATGCAAATTAGTCTGTCCCTGGCCCAGTGCATCATGGGAACAGGGCAGACCAAACTACCAAGCCAATTCTTCACCAGAAAGGAGACAAGCTACCGGGGACCGGTTTCTGGCATTTCAGCCTCTTCGGCCCGGCTTGCTTGAATCCTGATGGAGCAGTGAGAAAGGGACTCATGTCTGAGTATACCCTGCCACAACTATGGTGGCCAAAAACGATTTACAAAAAGGGGGTGGTGATGAACAGAGTGTCTGAGTTAAACAGACCACTCTTACCCAGTCCAAAGATCAGGGCTTGATCCATCACCGTTATTTATCTCACTGCCCCATCCCAGCTCAGAACCTGGCTATATGCAAATCAGTCTGTCCCTGGCCGAGCAAAACACAGCACTGAGACCGCACTCATCGCAGCAACAGACGGCATTCGAACTCTACTGGACAATGGAGACACAGTCGCCCTCATCCTCCTTGACCTCTCCGCAGCCTTCGACACAGTCTGTCATAGCACCCTCCTACAACGCCTCAGAAACATCGGAATCCAAGGAAAAGCTTCCGAGGGGCCATCTGATGTCAAAAATGGCTCCCCCTACCCTCCGAAGAAGGCCGATGCGGCCGAAATGCATCAGGACACTGGAGCCGTGCTATCAATTGTTTTAATAAACGTGATGTTTCACGAACCTGTGGAGTGTGCTCCTCTCCTTTCTCTTGGAGCAGAGAAAACTTGGAATAATATATATATATATATATATATATATATATAACCTACTGGCGGTCGCCAGTAGGTAGTTATAGTTAGGATTTTTTTCAATGTTAAATCTCAAAATTCTATTTGGAATAACTTTGGCACCGGTTGACAAATCTGCCTGAAAATTTCCTGAAAATGGCCTCGTCGAGCTCCGGTCCTTCCTTGAAAGTTTGGGGGGGATACGTCAAGCGGGGGCCGAGATAAAAGGGGGGTCCCAAAACGCGTTTTCCCCATGTAAATTTCCATAGGGCGGTCGATTTCACTTTTAGCCCGAACGGCTGAATGGATTTCCAGCAAACTTGGCAAAATTGAAGGGACTGGTAGCCCGATGTGCCTTTGCTATGTCTCAAGATATGTGCTGCAGTGGATTTTGAGTAATTTAGGTTCAAAAAAATATATATATCTATATGCGCTCTCCGGTGCGCGCACCGGAGTGCGCTCCAGGCGCGACACGCGACTTGCGCGCAGGAAGCTGATTGGCTCTTGGGTGTCTGTAAACATTCTAAACAGTCTGGAGCGGCCGCCATCTTGTGTATCGGTAAAATCGAGACACAAGGGGTTTGAAAAAAAAAGGGGCAAATGACCATAAGGGGGAAGAGTAGACCCCCTCTGACCCCCTAGGTTTGATGTAGGGGCTAAAATAGGGTCCTGCGGGGCATTAAATTTTTTTATTTTTTTTTCGTTTTGCGCGGGGGAAGCGCATGGTACGCGCACCGGCGAAGCACGGGGAAAATCCAGGACCATATTTATGAAGGCCTTGCGCTGCCAGTTTTGCGCCTCCTGTGCGTCAATTTTTGTGACGCACCAGCGGTGTAAAAAAATGCGCATTGTTACGCAATATTTAAAAAGTGACGCATCTATCTAGATGCGTCACTTTTTAAATATAGTGCAACGAGGCACATTTTTTTACACTGCTGGTGCGATGCGTCACTTTTCTGTGCGCACTCCTTATGACATTCCAGATGTGTCATATTTAATGTATGACGAATCATGTTGCAAGGAGTTACAGATACATCAGTATTTCTGACATATCTGTAAACATAAAAGTGACGCGAGGCAGGCGCAAGATTTTGACGCAACAGCATCCTAAAAGTGACGCAGAGAAATCTCATAGATTTCAGTACGTCGTTATTACCAAGCTTTTTGCGGGGGAATGCCCCCTCTGCATACATTATACCTGACGCAGATATAATGTGGCGCAGAGTTTTAAAAAGTGACCCATGTACCTAGATGCGTCACTTTTTAAAAATAGCGTCAGGTATAATGCATGCAGAGGGGGTGTTCTCCCGCAAAAAGCTTTGTAATAGCGACGCAGTGAAATCTTTGAGATTTCACTGCGTCACTTTTAGGATGCTGTTGCGTCAAAATCTTGCGCCTGCTTTACAGCAGGTGTTAGACTGACGCAAGACCTTTCACATGGTGCTTTTTCCATGTGAAAGGACACATTACTGGAGTTGCGTCACTTTTGTGACGCACTCCAGCAATGCGTTACTTGGAATGTCATAAGGAGTGCGCACAGAAAAGTGACGCATCGCACCAGTGGTGTAAAAAAATGTGCCTCGTTGCGTTATATTTAAAAAGTGACGTATCTAGGTAGATGGGTCACTTTTTAAAATCAAGCGCCACATTATATCTGCGTGAGGTATAATGCATGCAGAGGGGGTGTTCCCCCGCAAAAAGCTTTGTAATAGCGACGCAGTGAAATGTTTGAGATTTCACTGCGTCACTTTTAGGATGCTGTTGCGTCCTTTAAATATAGTGCAACGAGGCACATTTTATTACACTGCTGGTGTGATGCGTCACTTTTCTGTGCGCACTCCTTATGACATTCCAGATGTGTCATATTTAATGTATGACGAATCATGTTGCAAGGAGTTACAGATACGTCAGTATTTCTGACATATCTGTAAACATGAAAGTGACGCGAGGCAGGCGCAAGATTTTGACGCAACAGCATCCTAAAAGTGACGCAGAGAAATCTCATAGATTTCAGTACGTCGTTATTACCAAGCTTTTTGCGAGGGATTGCCCCCTCTGCATACATTATACCTGATGCAGATATAATGTGGCGCAGAGTTTTAAAAAGTGACCCATGTACCTAGATGCGTCACTTTTTAAAAATAGCGTCAGGTATAATGCATGCAAAAAGCTTGGTAATAATGACGCAGTGCGTCACTTTTAGGATGCTGTTGCGTCAAAATCTTGCGCCTGCTTCACAGCAAACCTTTCACATGGTGCTTTTTCCATGTGAAAGGACACATTACTGGAGTTGCGTCACTTTTGTGACGCACTCCAGCAATACGTTACTTTTGTGTTTACAGATACGTCAGAAATACTGACATATCTGTAACTCCTTGCGAATTGATTAGTCATATATTAAATATGACATATCTGGAATGTCATAAGGAGTGCGTCCACAAAAGTGACGCATTGCTGTTTTCACGTAGCGATGCGTCACTTTTCAGAAATGAGGCCTCCAGTTTATTCACTGTGTCATAACTTTCTTTTCTAACACTCACCTTCTTTCATTCCTCCTACTTCACTTCCTTTCACCTCTCATACCTTTCTGTTCTTTCTTACTCATTCTCCTTTCAATTATCAATGCACTATATTTCACTTACTCTTCATTTTTTTAAGAATATAGCTCTTTGATGAGAATTGGAGGTAGTTCTGAAAAGAACTTTTGGTTTTCTTCTTTTAACTGAACAGGAACAAAAACAGGGAATGGAAACTGCTCAACAGGAGCAAAAAGAAAACAAAAAAATTAGGGGTGGGAAGGGCAGCGATGGTTCTCCAATGCTCGAACCATGAGCAGGACACTTTGCTCCCCATAGGTGAGGAGTTGATTGCAGTATCTGCATTTGACGACCCCATGGTTAAATGCAGGTTGTATGTTTGCCACCTGCTCCTGCGATTGCTCTCTCCCAGAAGAAGTTGCTCCTCCGGTTGATGTAGAGGCCCCATCTCTGGGAACCTCTTGTGCCAGAGCCCTGACACTTTCCCGGGCAAAATTCTGGGGGTGCCTCCTCTCCACATGGCGAATCATGGTAAAGTTGCCAAAAGAGTACTTTTTTTTGGGGTTACCCCGTGACAGGACCTGTTTGCAGATCCTGCACTCCACTTTTGGTGCATTCACCTTTTTCTGGTCTGCTGGAAACTTAAAAAATTTCCAGATGAAATGCTCTTTGACCTTCGGCTGAGGAGGCTCTTCATCAATGAATTCAGGCTCATCTTCACTGCTGGATGGTCTGGCAGCCATGATTATCCAAGAAATATGCAAGAGCAAAAAGGCAGGTCTTTCAGTCACAAAAGTGAAAGAAGAAGTGAAGGAAATGGGTGGGGATTTCATTCATTGTAAAAAAAAACTGTTAGCAACCAATGAAAAGTGTTATTTTAGGGTCACATGACCCGACGCGTTTACGCTGCGCGCTCCGGAGCACTTCCGGTGCGTTTACACAGCGCAATCGTAGGCGCTTCCGGGGCGCAAACGTGGCGCGATCGTAGGCGCTTTTGCGTGCGTTTACGCGCCGCGAACGTAGGCGCTTCCGAGGGCACTTACGTTGCGCGCCGAAGTGACGTCATCAAACTTTTACAGAAATGCATAATCATTTTCCTTATTAAAAAAAACTAATTTTATTTGTATGGTACGAAATGTTTTGCATTATTATTAACTTTTCATTCATATTTTTTTTCACGAACGACAGTTGCGCTCTGGGTGCGCTTTCAGATGAGCTCACGGAAAAGCTTACCGGAGAGCTTAGCTGAAAGCTTCCCGGGGCGCGCACCCAGAGCGCAAAAGAAAAAAATTATATAAAAAAAATGAATACTTAAAAAAAAACAGCAAATTGTAAAAAAAAAAAAAAGGTTAGAAACTCGATATACAAAGGAATTAGCATTTAAAAAACCTATGAAATTCACTGAAAAAACCATAGGTTTCACACCAGTTATAGTTAGGAATTAGCATTTAAAAAACCTATTAAATTCACTGAAAAAACCATAGGTTTCACACCAGTTATAGTTAGCTGGAAATTTTACTGATATAAAAGCATTGAAATTCCCACGTTATAGTTAGTCGGACTCACTATAACTTGCGCGTGCAATGCACTGCTGATGACATCACATATTACATCACTCATGACATGGTCAGTGACATCACTCATGACATCACTGATGACACCGTCCTTGTGACAGAGTGACTGACCTCCTTTCACTGTAAAGTAACCCTTGAAACACATATTCAAAAATAGAAACTAACATTTTCAAATAAGTGGAGATATCTATACCAGTTGCAACAACCAATTCAGTAATTCCACCATTTATATACACATCCACTCATTCATCAACAGTTCTATATAGTCAGTCATACATATACTCACTCATCATATGTAGTGAGACACCTATACATCCGTTAACACACCGACAGTCTTCCAAAAGTTGCTCACACACATACTCACACATGCAAATAAACTATTGAACATCCATTTTTTTGCATATACAGCTATACACACACTACCACCTTACTTCTAAAGAAACTTACACATACTTACTCTCTTAAAAAATCACTTATAGAAACACATACTTATTAAAACAAGAATTCTTTCAATCTCTCACTCTCATATATACTCACTTATATACATCAATACTCACATATACTAGATTAAAACATATGTAGTTACTGATAAAGACACTAGTAAGACAGTCATTCACTTACTAACACATACATATACACACTCATTCACCCATACAGTCCGGCACATATGCTGTCTTCAAAACACATACAAACAGTGAGTCAGTCATTTATGCATCTATGTGCTAAGTAACACTCCCACCAAATCATACAGACACTTATACTGATACTAAAAAAAACATCTAATAACCCATATACACACATATGTAGCTACTCACCAACCCATGCAGCCACTTATACACAAAGTGAAACACTGATACATATATTTAAATATTTAAACATTACTCACTAATATATGTATTCACTAAGATACACTTAATAAGCCAGTTATTCAATATATTTTTTTTTAAACCATCCATTTAGACTTTTATTTAAACATTTATTCTCCCATCGACCTTTACATATACATATATAAAACATATTTATTTTTCAGAAAGACACACATTCACTGGATGGTGTCATCAGTGATGTCATGAGTGATGTCACTGACCATGTCATGAGTGATGTAATATGTGATGTCATCAGCAGTGCATTGCACGCGCAAGTTATAGTGAGTCCGACTAACTATAACGTGGGAATTTCAATGGTTTTATATCAGTAAAATTTCCAGCTAACTATAACTGGTGTGAAACCTATGGTTTTTTCAGTGAATTTAATAGGTTTTTTAAATGCTAATTCCTAACTATAACTGGTGTGAAACCTATGGTTTTTTCAGTGAATATATATATATATATATGTCGTGTCACTCTGACTTTGCTGTCTATTGCCTAATGTGTCCCTGTTTGTTACGCTACGTTGGGAGTACCATTAATTCTGTCAAGTTGAGAATATTAGAACACATGAGGGCCATTGCAAACAAAGACTTTACGTATCCCGTTGCCCGACATTTCTCCTTGAAACATAACAGTGACAATAATCTTCTCAGATATTTTTGTTTGGACCAAGTCGAAGAGAATCCTAGAGGGGGCAATAGATTGCTCACACTCAGGAGACTTGAGTCCCGGTACATCATTGACCTGGAGACTAAAGCAGCTAGAGGCCTAAATATGGGAGAAGAACTGGCCTCTCATTTGGGTTAACTGAGTGTATTACTGTGCTATGAGTTTTGTCTAGTTGAACACTGAGTCTCTAATAACAATGTTACAGTTTCATTATTTGTGCAATACTTTCTGGAAATGGTCTGAGTGTTTTTGTTTCTTGTTTTGTGATGGATGATATCATCACTACCGAGATTGAACTAGATGATTTGCTTTAGTTTTTGACCACATCGTAGTCTTGGCAGTCCTTTTGGGCTGCAATTGCCGATCCACGGCAAGATTGTGTCCGACCTGACCACATTATAGTTTTGTGTTTATGTCGCAAGTTGGGTAATTCTCAACAACATATTGTTGTCTTGGCCATGAAATGTATTATGTTTATGCAGTATTTGGTTTTGCTTTTAAGACAACAATTTAGCCGATACACGGCAGTATTAGGATGTGGCATACTTACTAGCAATCTAGTGTAATTTATGTTGAAGTTATACATTCCAAGATGGCGCCCCGCGCTGCGAACAAGAATCAGTCCTTTGTTTGTTTTGAAATTCCTTACAAACACTTATAATGGCGCTGCGCACGTCTTGTCAGATGAAAACATTGAGAAAGGGAGGGCTCTCCCGAAACGCGTCTGTCTTTTTGAATAAACTGACCTGCTAACGAACTGTGCCTTGCTTGAGAGTGCTTATTCTTCCTGGAACCCGGCTGGGCATTTTCAGGATTTGGGAGCTTGGATATATATATATACATATATATATATAAATATATATATATATATATATATATATATATATATATATATATATATATATATATATATATATATATATATGAGGTACGTACAGTTCCCAGTGCAACACAGCGCAGCGCAGTAAGCCACACCGTCAGTCAGGAACAGGCAAGACCCAAACGTGGTGCAAATAGATTTATTAGATGTTAGCCCAGCACCAATCCGCCATGACGCGTTTCGGCTAGAAATAGCCTTGATCACATGACAACGTCACGGGGGATGACCACCCCTTTTAAAGTGCAATACGTGCCATCACATGCGATAGAAAGCGAAGACATACTCAACTTTCCAATATAATACAAAATAGTTGTACAATAACTGCATAAATGCAAGAGTCGCACAAAAGGCAATATCAACATCCATTTGATTAATATTATTGGGAATTCATGGCATGGCTAATAGATAAATAAACTTATTGATAGTGCAAAAAGTTAAAAGCCTATAAATAATTTTAAATAATTATATTGCCATTAAAACTGTCCCTCTGCAAATTATGTACTTGTCGGGAGAACTGTTTTCAGCATTAATTATTAACAAGTACTGCAGTATACATAGTACATGCCACAAATCATATTGTACTAGGGTATCAAACAAACGGATAATTCAAGTAGAAATACTGCCCATGTGGGCTGCTACAAGATAAAAGCTTTTTGACCGCCTTTCAAGTAGTTGTGCAACATAGCTTTTTTCAGAACTGTCACATGATACGATGACAAAAGTGCTACCATAAAGTGAAAATGTGCATAAAATGTTAATTCATCAATTTTTCAGAAAGTTAGGTTAAAAACATAGGTCAAACAATGTGAGGGTCCAGGGCTCATGTTGAAAAATAGCCTCAATACTTATTCCATCTTAGATTCAAAATACAGGACACATAAAATTAATTCAGGTTAAACTGGAAGACATTGACAGCGTGGGTATGAACATGTTATAGATGTGTGTAGCAATCCTCTCCCATATTGAGACCCTGAGGTGTCTTGGTGTCGAGGGAGATAATATAGCGGGTCTCCAGCTTTCTTAATTGGGCCTCCCTATCACCACCTCTCCTTTGTGGGGGGATGCAGTCTATAACAAAATAGCGCAACATTGATGCATCTTTACCGTGCGCTAGTTCAAAATGCCTAGCTACTGGGTATGTAGGATCAGCATGTGCAATTGCACGAAGATGTTGTAATATACGCTTGTGGACCTGAGGTCGAGTGCTGCCTACATACCGAAGCCCGCATGGGCATTCTAAAACATAGATCGCAAACTCTGTTTTGCAATTTAGTTTTTGTTGGATCTTGATTGGTGTGGGAGATAGAGGTGTAACTACCTCGGTTTTACTCACACCGTGCTTACATGCTTTGCAGCTAGAACATCGTAAGAACCCTTTACTGTCGTCTAACCAGGAGCCAGTTACAACTTCTGGGCTGCTTGTTACCAGACTATCTTTCATTGCTCTTGCTTTTCGGTATGTGATGCTGGGATATTTAGGCAATGTGGTGCCCAGTATAGGATCCATTGAGATTAAAGACCAATTGTTTCTGATTATTTTTTCAATTGATCTGTGCTGGTTACTATACCCAATGATCAATCTAGTTTCATTGTCACACACACTAGCAGGGGCAGTTGGTTGGCTATCAACTCCTAAACCAAGGAGTTCTAACCTATTCGCCCTGTTGGCCCTAGTCATGGCATCATCTAAGATAGCTGGTTTGTAGCCACGCTGCAAAAAACGCTCCCTACACTGTAATTGTGCTACACGGCACTGATTTTCACTGCTGCAAATTCGTCTAACACGCAGCATCTCCCCATAGGGGATGCTGCGGATTAAGTGGGCGGGATGATGGCTGTCCGCATGCAGCAGCGTGTTACCAGCCGTGGGCTTTCGGTACAACTTAGTTTGGAGGGTGCCTTCCTGAACATAGATTTCGACGTCAAGGAACACAACAGACTGGGAACTGATAGTACTGGTTAGTTGGATATTGAGATTATTAACATTGAGTTTATCAATGAATTCTCTCACTTCTATCTCAGTCCCCTCCCAAACAAAAAACAAATCATCTATATAATGAGACCAGAGTTTCACCTTTGTGTCCATAGTGACAGAATGTTCTACCATCAGGACCTGCTCCTCCCAGAACCCCATGTGCAGACATGCGTAACTTGGAGAGAAGCAGGCCCCCATAGCTACTCCTCTGGTCTGTAAAAACAGCTGTTTTGCAAACAAAAACATATTGTTATCCAAACACATCGATATCATTTCTACCACCATTTTAGAATGTTCATTAAAGCATTCATCCCTCTTCTCTAGGAAGTGTTTAATGGCTCTTAGTCCATCTTGATGGAATATGCTGGTGTAGAGAGAAGTGACGTCCATAGACACCAGCATATAGGTGGGTTTCCATCTGAAATCGATGAGTTTTTTCAACAGGTCAGTTGTGTCCAAGACAAACGAGGGCAAGCTTCTTACATGTTCTTGGAGGAAGAAATCGATGTATTTGCTCACATTTTCTAAAAGACTATTACATGCGGAGATAATAGGTCTGCCCGGTGGTTGTTTTTGGTCTTTGTGGACCTTGGGAATGAAGTATATAACTGGAGTTACAGGATGTTCATTTTTTAAAAACTTGTACTCCTCCATGGTCAACAGTCCTTTACTACGCCAGGCAGACAACTTCAAGTAAATACCATTCTTTGCTGTATTTGCATCTTGCAAAGTTATCCGCTTATAACAGTCTTTATCATTCAATTGCTTGTGAGCTTCTTCTAGATACATGTTCCTTGGCCACAAGACAACATTGCCCCCCTTGTCTGATTGCCTTATGACTAGTTGTTTGTTTGCTTTTAATTTCTTTACCAGCTTGTGATATTCACCATCTCTGTAGTTGTACCGTTTGGTAGAGTGTGCGATTTTAATTTGCAACTCCTTTAATTGGAAGTTCACTCGCTCATGAAAAATGTCAATGTTGTCCTTGATCATCAGGGGACAATACTTTGATTTGGGTCTGAAGGGGGTCTGGCAAATTTTAGGAAGAGGTTCACCACCCAATGCAGTTTGAGTCTCCGTAGGAATTGTTCTTTCCTCTTCTTGAATGGCAAATAACTCCTGTGTTAATGCTGCTCCTAGAACAACAGGATCATTGGACCCCTGATCACCTGTGAGGTCTGAAATCGACTCTTGTATGCCCACGTTGTTGCTAGGGGCATCCAAGGAACGTGTTGCAAAGTGTTTGCGCAACTTCAGTTTGCGTGTGTATTTGAACATGTCGATTCTAGTTGTAGCATAGTCAAAATTTCCTCTGGGACTGTAAGACAGACCCAAAGATAGAATTGAAGTTTCTTTAGGAGTTAACACAGTATCCGATAAATTAATTACCGATTGTGAGCTGTTCTGGGAGATATTAGTTTCAATTACTGCTATGGTTGAGGTGCCCGATTCTTGTTCCACCTGGATCGTGGTTTCCTGGGCCTGCCTCTTGTTGATGCGGCGTTTGTGGCACTTGCGCCTTTCTGCTCGCTTCCTGTTGGCGCGCCTGCGCTGGCAGCCGCTGTCCCAGATCGCAAAGTTGACTTGCGGTCTTGTTGCACCACCTCCATTTCTTTCCCCGGGGTATATTTGCGAAACCCCGACCGCAGTTGTCTTCTTGTATCATTGTCGGACTCACTCTCTGGCTGAGAACTGTCACCCGAGACCGAGGACACTTCTACCTGTCCCGTAATAGTTGATGTGCTCTGTGTGGCGTGCGCGATATTCTCAGTGATATTACGTCGTTGCTTGATGGAGTCATACTTTTTCGCAAACGTAAATATCTGCCCATTTTCGTAATCAAGTCTATCGCGTTGGAACTTATACGCCTTGCTTTTCTTTATGATATCTTCCTCACGTTTTAAACGTATATTCATGTCCTCTCTGTACTTGGTGATTTCCGGAGAGGGAGGAAGCTTATCAATCTCCGCATTTAGTTGTGTAATCTCAACCAACAGTTTCAGCCGGTCACTTTCAGCATATTGGATGAGTATGACATATAGCAGCGTTGACATTGGTAAGATGTGATGGATATAGTTAAAAATGCCCATTCAGGGCAGTATTAAGGTTGTATGTCTTCTATTGTTGTCCTCACAATGAAATAATTGTATGCAAGTAGCCTGTTTAGGGCAAAATATTGCACTTGGAACTTTAATATTTACATTGATTAGTATTAATATGTTTGACATTATTTAGAATTACTGCAAGCAAAGCTCGTGAAGGTTTTAGCCCATTTTGGGAAATATATTGAGCTATTTAATGCTTGTCGATATGATAGTATTCCCCTATATTGCAATAATGAATTATGTGATTGTTTTGAAGTTGCTGCTATATGGGCTCAACTGTAAAATATTATCTTTTATAAGAGGTTTACCATGCCAAGATGGCGATGGTTTCAAATATGTCAATGAATTTTACACATGGAATGACATTAAATTGTGACCGTTTTGGATGCACCTGTGAACACTGAGGAAGGTGACAGCGGAACCGCGTTTGTTTGCACAAGTTACATTAAAATGATACATTTACCCCGTGAGTGCCGATTCCTTTGTGAGGGGAGACGGAGCAGTGATCTTGACCGCGGCCTTACCCCGCATTACGAAATGTTTATCTTTCCAACTGGTGCTTAGACACAGTCACTTATCTTCATCTGAAACAACACATGAATTTTACAATTGTACTACAAGTATTTTGACCCTCTTTTGCATAACTATGGTTCTTCACTATTGGGATTCATCATGCTGAAACTCACCATTACTAGAGTGATGCTGCCAAAAGAAAATACCAGTAAACATTTTCTGAAGGTGGTATTGAGTTGTGATTCACTGTACCTTCCACGCAGTCTGACAGCCTCATCGAACCTCCTTTCATCCATTGCTTTCTGAACTTCTTGTGTCTAAAAACAGATTAGTTTCAATGTAAACAATCACAACTGTGCACAAACGCAATATACATTCTACTACAAACAGCTGGTGATTGAACGGCCTCTTATGAAGGGTACTATCTGAGAAAGAAACTTTTTCTGATATCATTACTATCATGAAATGTTGTATGCCATTCGTTTAGCAAATTAAAAAATGTTCGATGGATGCATACGTCATCGAACTAAATTTACTACTAAATATAATGCATAAAAATTATTTCTGAGAACTTCAGAATGATCACATATGCCAAAACGAATACACAATCTGTGTCAGTTTAAAAGAGAACTTCATATTATAGGCAGTTACACTTTTTATTCGACCGAAAATAATTATAGAGGCGGGATAATATGCTAACTTTTCAGACAACACAGATACCTGTGAATAAACCAGGAGTATGTTTAAGCTCAAATGTTGGTAAAGCGCATTACCTTGTGGGAGAACATTTCAATTATATATATACATATATAGTTCATTTCAAAACACAAATGTAAAATTGGAGTCTCGTGATTTTTTTTATGAGTTAATGCCTCAGTCTGTAACCTTGTGCATTCTCAAGTGAAAAAGTGTGGTGCTTGACAGGGTAGTATCAGGGTCAAGCTTCTTAATACTTGTGCTTACTGAGGACCTCATGGGGCATCTATTACCAGACTCAGCTCTTGGGAGTACAAAAATCAGACACAATTGAGGACTGAGTGAATCTAATCTGAAAAAAAGGGTTTAGAAGGATTGTATGAAGGAAGCCAACTAATCCTATGATGGAAGTAAGGTGACATATAAGCTGTATACAATGAATCTTGCCTATGTACAAGGGTACTACTGTATATTTTTAAGAATTATAGTTGAGTTCTTTGATTTCTGAGAAGCACCAGGGATGCAATTACCATGGAAATATACCTTTTGCCTTCCCCCTGTATTTTTTGGACCTCGTGTTGCTGGTTTTATGGCTTAGGGCTAGTAGTGGGCACTGATTGTGCCACCCATGAATAGCCCTGCAAACATGTCTCAGACTTGCCACTGCAGTGTCTGTGAGTGCAGATTTAAACTGCCATTTGACCTGGCAAGTGCACCCACTTGCCAGCCCCACAAGTACCCTTTTACTACATGTATGTCACCTCTAAGGTAGACCCATGGCAGCCCAAACCACAGGGTGCAGGACATGTACTTGTGTGTTTTACATGTCCTAATAGTGAAATACTTCTAATCTCGTTTTTCACTATCTCTCCCATATGGCAACATGGGGATTGCATTAAAATATATTTTAAGTGTAATTTGCCACTGAGAGCAGATATAAATGTGGAGTTTGGGGTCTCTGAGCTTCCATTTAAAAATAAATCTTTTTTTGAAGTTGGATTTTAAATTGCGTGTTTGAAAATGCCACTTTTAGAAAGTGGGCATGTCTTTCCTTTAGCAATCTGTACCACTGCCTGTCTGCAGAATCAACGTCTGGGTTGAATGACACTTGGGGTCTCGTGCATTCTCTCTAGACAGTCACACAAAGGGACCTGAGGCGTGCCTTGCATGTCCTGATGGACCATCAGCAGGTTGATGGGCCTTCCTGTGCTAGAGTGGTGGGAGAAGTTGTCACTGACACCTGAATAGGGCTGTGGCAGTCTTCACACAAACCTGTCTCAACCCCCTGTAGTGTATCTGGAACCAGATCAGAGAAAGGCACGGTCTTGTGCCCTACAAAAACCTTCCTTTGAAGTCTGCTTACTTCAAATGCAGAAAGGGGTGCAACTATTGGACCTCTCACACCTCAAAATTAGAACACCTCTGAACTGAGGACATTCTGCCAATGAAGAAGAGATGGATGCTGGAGGAAGGACTGCCACTCCGCCTGTTGCTTTGTTATGCTGGTCTGCTGCTGGCTGCTTTTGTCCTGGGAGTGAAAGGACTGGACTTGGCTTTCTACATCCTTCTTTCAAGTTTATCCAAGGGAGTGTGTGTGCTTGCCTTCTATTCAGAAGTCTCAGGGCCATTAAAGACTTCACCTACCAGTGCCTGGGCTCTTCTGCTGAGAGTCCTGACTTGCCAAGTAGTGGCAAATCCAGGTCCTGGGCCCTTGTAAGTGTAACCTGGTGAACTTAAAGAGGCAATCCATGCATCGATTCCCAGAGCCTTTTTTCTCAATGCACCATTGTAAAAGTTTGATGCATCGCCTCTGCCTGCACCGAAACGTGGTTCTCGCTGGAAGCCTCGACCATGACTTTTATCTTGTGTCAGAGAAGTCACTGCAGCGTGAGTCCCTAACACTGTGTCACTGATGTTCATGGTACCCACTCTGATGCAGCACCTGCTTTGTGGCTGTGAAATCGATGCAGCACCTGCACTGCCGCATTGACGCAGCGCATCTGGATTTTCGTTGCATCGTCCCTCAACGCCGACTCTTCATAGACACTGTGCGGCAGTAAGGAACCGAGGCTGTGTGTCCGGTAATTCACGCATCACCTCCTGTTCCAGTAAGGAACCGATGCATAACCTCCCCTGCCAGTAAGGAACTGATGCATCACCTCCCCTGTCTAGAAGTAAGGAACCGAGGCACCACCTTCCCTGCCGGTAAGAAACCCATGCATCACCTCCCTGGTGGAGTAAGGCACCGAGGCATCACTTAGGTTTTTCAGTGCCTCACCTCCCCTGCACCTAGAACCATCTTTGGATTTTGACTTATCTAAGGTACTTTGTGTTAAAACAAATGCACCAATTGATTTCTATGGACTAAACTTGCTTAACCTTTTAAAAGTGATATTTTGACTTGTGCATGTTGGATTTTGTTTGCCTTTGCTCTTTTTTTATTCAGATAAATATCGGCAATTTTTCTAAACTGGTGTGGACTCCTTTTGGTAGTGTTTTCAGTATGTTACTGTGTGTGTGTGTGCACATGCTTTACACATTGCCTCTGAGATAAGTTTGACCGCTCGTGCCAAGCTACCCAGGCTACTCCCTTACCCTGACTAGAGTGAGGGTTCCTACTTGGACAGCATGCAAACCACTACCAAGTACGGACCCCATTTCTAACAGTATGAATACACTAGACTGGTATGTCACTCCAGTCAGGATGTCATGCAAGCAACAACAGTAGTTATGTCCAACATTAAGGGCCTTATTTAGGTTTTAGAAGATGGGTCACTCTTTCAGAATGGTGACGTATATCCTGTCTGCAAAAATATAAATCTCATAGGATATAATAGGATTTATGCTTTGGTAGGCAAAATATCTGTCTTTGTTGTGATAAAGCAAACCGTCTGCCGAAATCTAAAGCAGGCCCACAGTCTATTGAAACTGGGATGTACTCGGTAGGATGGATTGCATGAGGGTGACATGATATCAGAGAACAAAAGCCCAGGCTGTGAGAAGTAAATACCTAGGCGAGTAAGATAAGAGATTGTTCTGTGAATGGAAGGACCTTTATTTATGGACTCAGTCAACGTTTAATAAAATTATAGTCTTGGGAACTCAAAAGACGTAAAAAGACACCAAGTTGTTGAACAGTACTGCCCCTAGTGATATAAAAAAATGTATAGTGGTGGGGAGGTGACTAGCACCGAATATTGAAATATATCCAACAATATTTATGATAAAGGAATATGAATAAAGCAGACAGAGGATAGAAGCTTGAGAAGGAAATGTTGAACTAGTGTTTGAGGACCCCATATTGAGTGATCCTGTTTAATAGGGAACACATATTCTGACAACTCTCCTGGATTTAGAGGGGTGAGAACATTCATAACTTACACTGTGAAAATACATTTTGTGTATATATAGCTATATTTATGGAATTAGTTATAACTTTATAAACACTAGGTTCAATTCAGGTGAATACAATAGCATATCGGCTCTGCTAGATATTTTTTAAGTTTAAATCCATTGCTAATTTCATTTTAATTTAACCTTTTTCTTTTGTTCTAATGTATTAGCCACCACATGCATTTTATTTCATTTATGTTTTTGGTTCCATACGTTAGTCTGCCACATAAATAACATTTTGTATTTATTTATTTGGTAGTCTTCTATAGCATCATAGCATTATTGTTACTTCAAATTGCAATATAGTTCTGACTTGAAGGTCGAGTTGCTTGAGCTACCAAGAGCCCAATTCAATATGGGGAAAACACACCAAATCTGTGGCCAAATATCACACAATACCCTCGTGTTACGAAGAGGGATATTCACTTATCACCGATTTATCTACACCTTAACGTATCAAAAGTGGAGATAGATATAACACCCCATTCGCAAGCTGGTGCAAACTGCAGACATCACCAGTATTCCCACCAACTAACCCTAATGAGATGCAAAGTAAGCGTTGCCGTCAAAAACAAATGAAAAAATCTCAACACCACTTTCACAACGAACTGCCAGATCTGCAATGCGAACCAAAAACAGGTGATAAGCTACAGTAGCAGCAGGGAATTATTTTAACACCTGCCTTTTGCTGGTGTTAAGTAGGACGACTATCTGCAGCATAAAAGGGATCCCAGCCAAGAGCCACACCTGAATACCCACAGATGCCATGGAGACAATGATCATGCAATGCGGATACCCATGAGGGCCACAACACCCACCGCAACCACCCCAGACCCACCACCACCCCCCGGACCCATCCCGCTCCCCCCAGAACACCACAGAGTCAGCGTACACAAAGACAGCGGACCCACCTGAAACGCACCTGCCACACAGACCCAACGCCAGAGGAGGACATTGCCCACTACAGGCCTAAAAGGACAACCATCCCCCACATTCCCCACCTGCTGACGGTCCCAACACAGCGTACAACCAACATCCCTCCACAAACAAAGCTGCCGGCTGTGCAGCACATGCCAGCTTCTGGTACCATCCAACCCTCAACTGCCAGAGTCGGAGGAGTCACACAGCCAGCCCCATGCAAGGTCATCACACCTGTCCTGGATGCCAACATCAGCCTGGTACCCCAGCACCCCCACGTCACCCACACTGCGCAGGAGCAGCTGGAGACCAAGCAAGGCCCCTACGCCATAGCAGGATTCCCTCACCTGTCAGGGACAATCAACTGCACACATGTACCCTCGTTCCCCCTGCACACACTGCACACAACTACCGCAACAGAAAGCATACACATACCATGAATGTGCAGGCTATAGTGGACCACCCGAGACTCCACAACAATGTTGTGGCCTACTCCCCAGGCAGAGTGCATGATACTCACATCTCCCGACAGCCCATCATCACCCGCGCTCCCAGGATGGGACACATGGAAATGCAGTGCCCGTTGGTAAGTCCAAAATAAACACACCACACACCTCCAGCCCACAGTCATGCAACTCACGACACTGCCAATGGTCACGCAGCACAACTACATCCAACATGACAAACAACATGCCAACTGACCAGACACGACAACATAACTTCATTGGGAATCCAGCCTTGCAATGCCTACAACCCAGCCACGGCATGGCACCACCGACACACAATAGCAGGATGTGAGGAGAGGCATGGAAAAGGCAAGTGACTAAGGAATGTGATCCTATCCAGGTGTGCCATGGAGGTGCCGGACAGACCACAGAGTGCAAACCACAGAAATTGCCATGTGGAGATCAACTGCTGGTGCATGGAGTTTAGTGGCCAGTGGACGCTACCATGTCCCCACAGGCTGTGGAACAGAACGCGGAAATGTGGCACATTACGTACCCCCCTGCATGCGCGTGCGTAGCGGGTTGGACCTGCGTATGCCAGGCCTGCATAGGGGTGTGAACAAAAAGCCTGTCGCACTGGTCGCGGTTCTCATTCGGGATGGACAGTGCGTCTGCCAGGGCGGCCCCTCTCAGCCTGCCACAAGTCCTGCGTCGAGTGCGGTGGGGCCTGCATCCCTGTGCGCCTACTGCACCCCGGACAGCTGGTCTCCAGACCCGTCATGCCTGCCCCAGTGTACCAACGAGGCTCTGCGCACCTGCCTACACCGGCTTGTGTCAAAGAGGGCCCACCACGTGCCACTGCAAGCTCCAAGCACCAGTCCTCTGACCTCTACAGCCTCCACAGACCATCGCTGGCCCCCCGAGGCTGACCCACTTTACTCCTTTCTCATTGACATACTCCACCGGCATCCTCTTTGGCCCAGTAGGTACCACATGTGGAACTGTGTCCTGAGTCCCGAATGGCAGTGATCCCAAGTCCGTGGCAGCGGCCACAGTACCAGACTCCCTTTGATCAGTGAGGCATGATTCCATATCGCAGGCCTGCGATACGTGGTGCCACTCACCCTGTTCAGCGCAAACCTGAGAAACATGGTGCCACTAACCCTGTTCAATGCAAGCTGGCGACACATGGTGCCACTAACCCTGTTCAACGCAAGCCCTCGACATGTGGATTAGGCCACAGGCTTACCCTGCGGACCAGTAGGCCCCACATCCAGCACTTAGTCGCAAATCATGAATGGCAGAGTCCACACCAGTGAATGCATGGAGAGGTGTAAGAGGAAGATGCGGCTCAGTCCGGACGAATGCCGGATCAGAGTCACGGAGGTGATTTAACACTATCAACAACTGACCTGGTGCCATCAACCCTGTTCACCACAAGTCAGTGGCCCGTGGAGGACGCAGTGCATCCGGGGCCACAAACTCTGTGCAGCAAAAGTCATGGGGCCTTTATGGTTGAATGGTTGTGTCCTTTACGATGTACACTGTTGTCGCTTTCTGACTGCACCCGGCAGCTCTTGCACACACCCCACACACATCCAACACAGGTGTCACTCGGTATGTGTGCCTATTAATAAATGTGGCTGTGCGCACGTGCCCGTAGCTATGAACACCATCTGAGCAAGTGTGTCTGAGTGGTCATTGTGTCAGCACGATGGGCACGGGCCCTGCAACATCACAGTGTGCTGTCTCCAGCAGGACGTGACCATGTCAGCTCAGCGTTGGCAGTGACCCTGGACATGTAGCTTAGCACACACCCCCCTGCATGCACAAGCGGCATGTGCTGGGCCGGCATACGTCAGGTCAGCACAGGGGTATGCTGATTCGGCAGGGGGAGCAGGGTGGGGCTCGGACCTGGCCTTGGGCAGGAAGTGGGGTAAGTGTGTCTCTGTGTTGGGGTGTAGTCACCAACCAGGGCCACAGTAGTCGATGTTGCAATGTAGCATGCACCAGGAGGGCGGGCCCGCATGTACAGGGACATGTAGGAGCGCAAGACCGCTCGGGGTCCTGGCACATGCATGCCAAGTGTTATGTGTATCAGTCCTGCAGAAGCATGAGTCAGTTGCCTGCCTCATTCGAAGCGCAATCACAGCCAGCCATGGGCTGTACACCTGTGTCCGCACTGTCCGGACCATTGGCCTACACTCACGTGGCCGCTCACCTTCAAAGGCCAGCGTCTTGGTGTTGTTGGCATGCCGCTGGACATGCGCGGACAGGCATTACATTGGTGTGCTATAGGAGTGCACCTGATGAAACCGCGCAGCGCACACAAGTGTGGGGGCTCGTGGGAGGGAGGAGCAGCTGTTTGGCAACGTAACACACAGTGAGGCCGTTCATGTGCCATGTGCTGGGGATATCATCCATGATTCCCAGGGTCGCAGACATCCCACCACACCCACGACAGGCCTCTGTACATCTCCTGAATGCATGCAGATGATGAAGTTACTGTAGGGATGAAAGGTCCTTTGTCTGAAGTATCAGGCTGTAGCACATCTGCAGCTCCGAGCAGGAACTTGCATGTGGCCAGCACCCCAACAGATACAATGGCATTTGCTTGCGACTCCCACACTATGCACTGCCTGACTTGAGACCCACGTGTACACATCCCATACGCAGAAGTCCTTGGTCGTAGTTAGCGTGCGTGAAATGGCCTTCACATGTACTCCCACCCCACCACAGGCCTGCACCCATGGCTCACAGACACTGCTCATTGCACTGAGCTGTGCCATTTCATCCACAGGACTGGCGCAGGGCAATCCAGTGCCACTTCAAGCAGAGCCACTGACGCAATGGCATACCATCCCGGACACATGCACGACTTTAGTCTCATGGATCTGTACCGTGCACGTCTGCTGCATGTACTGGGGGCACTGCCATCGGCAGTGCTGCAGATCAGTTACCGGCTAAGCTACCGCCTTGCGGACATCACCTGCTTTCAGCCTGTGTTGCATTGTCGCTCGTGCATATTCGAGAGGTCAATGGATGTCTGCCTCTCAAACGTTATGGTAGCTGACCTGGATTTTGACGTGTGTGTGCGCCCCCTGTTGGTCCACGACCAGAACTGTCACTGTGATGCCCGTTTATGGCATGCATGGATGTTTAGTGATGAGGGACTTCATAGCCCCTGAGTCAAATGCACAGCTCTGTGCCGCTATTTAGTGTGCACTATATATTCCAAATCCTTTCATCCTTAATCCTCATTAATCCAATATTTGACCATATTTTACTCCATTAATTTCATTTTCTATTATTCTCCAATGATTTCACGATCCAATATTCGGGATTTAATGCCAATTTTCAAGTTTCTAATATTCAAACAGGGCCCATCCGGTGCCTCTTAGATAGAATACGAGTGATGCAAAAAGTCCATCGCAAGCAGTGTTTTTTATTTCATAAAAAAGAACCCAATGCATTTCGGGCCATCGTGTGCCCTTCGGTAAAGTTGTAAACAAATAGGCAACTTTCCAAAATGGTCCATTGACCATTTTGGAAGGTGGCCTATTTGCTTAAAGCCGTTTCTGCACTATTTTAATAGGATTGGTAGAGATATTGTAATAAAAGTAGTTTCTCTTCCGTATCCTTTTTAGTTTTCACTCACTTGCACTGCACTAATATTATTCATCACCCGAGTAAATAGATATCCTTTGTTTACATCTTTCAAATAAGTGACTAAACTGGTCATTCTTTTCGCTCTTTTTTTCTATACTTCCTCTTGTCGAGATTTCAATGATCTGTACGAAATCCGAACCACATGATTCCCCTCTTTGATCAAGAGGTTCTGTGGCAGGAAGGAAGGATATCCAAGAGATGACACTGGCCTCTTTTGGCAGTTGATGGAAATCCGAATATTTCGTAAAGGTCTCTTTCTTATATGTTGTTCTTTTATACTGTTGGATGTTTGCACACTTGTGTGTGGTGATTAACTGGCTCTTGCTCCCCTTCCTTCTTTTTTGACCACCAGATTTGTTTGTATGAATGAAGGTTACAAATGAAGACAAGGCAGTACTAAGGAGGGACTAACAAGCCTATTAACAAATTATAGCCAGCATTTAGGAAGGACAATGGAACAAGCCAATGACAAATATGGGTGGAAAGTGGGTGGGGCTTCAAGTTCATAAAGCATGGCACGCAGAGAAGCGCATGCGCTTCCGAGGTTCGACCTAAAAAGTGAAAAGAGGCTCAAGGGGGTAGAGAAAAATGTGGAAAAGGAGCAAATGAGAAGCAAGAGTAAAAAAGAGACTCAAAGGGGTCAAAGCAAGAGTTGAAGATGGAAAAGAGGTGTGAGATGGAGCAGTTAAATGTGCAAGAGAAGGAGCAGAAGGAAAAAGCTTAGCAGAAGCTGAAAGTGGGGGAGAGACGAGTAAAGGAGCTGAAACAAAAAAGTGAGGTGGGCTCCTCAGACACAAGGAACTTGTCTGGAAGTGTCTAGACGGGTCGGGGGATCAGTTTAGACAAGAGCGGGTGGGGGTGCTGGGCCTAGGCACTTGCTCCAAATATTCCAGTGCTCTCAAGTTCTTGCAAAAGCCAGATGCCTGGAGGTGTTTCATTTTATATTAGCTGTGGCGAACTAAGATGCAGCTCACAGATATCGCAATTGCGCTCAGGAAGGGCTATAACTGGGGATTCGCAGAAATCATTTCAGCAGGAGTACCTCAAAATAGATAGGCTGGACATGATATGTAGGTGCAGCCCGAATTTCAATACACAGTTTGTTCAGAGTTGTTGCCAGTTTAGTATTCTTTACTAAACTTACTATGTACATTAAATACAATACAAAAATGTAAAAATGATTGCTGTTACTTGAAAATGTTGAATTAGCAAAGGCATATGTCACACCTCGCTTTGTCTAAGGGGATAAAACTACGTTTTAACCTGCATTACCTGTATTTTAATGTTTTACTTGGAATCGGTGGTTGTTTAATTGTTCCCTGTGGCCTTGTCTGCAAATGAAGAACCCCTTTTTCATAAAAATATGTAACAGCATAATTCATCTGTTTGACGTACAGCATCATGGGTAACTTATTCTGCGAAGCACAAATTAAAGCCCTGATTCTCTGTGAAGTTTTGAAGCGATTGTTGCATGGAGTAAACTATTACTTGCAGTCGAGTTGAGCTTATTCTTACGGTTCCAGTTACAGCTTTCCCATTGTATCAAAGTGTGATCTTTGGAAAATCACTCGCTTTCCAAAGCACCTTAATCAGACAGAAAGTAGACTTGCTGGGGAACGCGCTAAATATTGATAATAGGCGCTATGGAAAGAAGTAGACATTTATATTTACGGAGAAGGCATAGCTTCATTGCCATCAGGTAACACCTCACAAATAATATGTTTTCTGTATTCAGCCGAATTACGTGGTCCTTTGTAGGCATTGGAGGGTTGGCACACAACGCAGCATTGTGAGACAGAAAACAGGATTGTGGAATAGCGAATACCAAGCTTAAACTGTTTTCAGTATAAACAGCCTCAAATATAGCTTAAAAGATTGACATGTCATTATTTTGTTGATTAACTTAGTACTGCGAAGACATCTAACTGTAAAAAAAAGTGGTTCTTACATTGTGCAAACGCTTTCATGTTGATGGAAGCCAAGGCCAAAGAATCAGCACAGACTCGCTACGCTAAAAGGAGAAGTCATTCTGCCTTTTGTTGCCGACATTGTACAGTGGTGGCATTTAATGTGTGGTGCGGAGCAGCAGTGATTAATGGAGCAGTAGAGTCAGCTTTCACAAATGAAAATTCCTCCATTCTCTACATGTTATGCTTATTTTGGTTGTAATGCAAGGCACAACTTCACTGTAACAACATGGACAGCAAAAGGAAGAGGCAGGGAATGTGTGCCGTGATGTTGTCTCCTATGTCTTGAGCGTGCCTAATACATGGATGTTGCTCGCATTATAATGAGAAAAAAGGCTCAATATAAAATGTCAACACTGAGCGTCAGGGGAAGGAGAGAGGGAAAGTGAAAGCGCACCATGCGCACGCTGATTTCAAACGCCAGCCCTACGCAGGGACAGGAGATGTGCATGCGTACGGAGTGCACATCTACTGTCCGTACGGGCACAACAGTGAAACTAACTAGGAGGACAGGGGAGGGTGGGAGTATAAGTGAAAGCGCGCCAATGCGCGCGCTGTGTTCAAATGCCAGCCCTACTTGGGGACAGGAGATGTGCACGCATACAGAGTGCAGATCTCCTGTCGGTACTCGTGCACATCTCCTGTCCCCCTTCGGCAGAGAAACCGATGACAATAGGTCTCGCCAAGGCGAGCAACGCATGCGCTGCATCCCTAGACGAGACCTAAAAACACAAAAGGGTGAAAGAAGCAGGAAGAGAAAGAAGGAAAAGCAGTGACGAAGGGACAAAGAAGAGGTGGAAAAGAACCTGCGAGAGTGACATAAAGGTGCAGGGAGTGTCTGATGGTGGGAGAAAGAGGTATGAGGTGGAATCAAGACTACACAGCTTAGGTATTCGGTACCCCCATATATTTGAATGCGCAGGCCACTGGCATTTGAGAAAAACCTTTGGGGCCCATCCCATATTCGTTTACAAACTAAGCACTGTTACCGCCTGCTTGTTACATAAAATTCTGCTAGTCTGGTCATTTTTGTTTGCAAATCGCTCTTCTTGATTTATTGCCGCTAGCCAGATCCCTTTGAACGTGCGCAGCTGAGTAAATTCTATTATACTCCACTGGTAATATTTATTGTTGAAATAGAACAGCGTGCGATTTGAAATCTATTTCACCCAGGATATTCCTCTCTGAACGACTTTCAAATATATCGTAATTTGTTTGAAATCCTAAAGACAGAACAATTAAACAAAATACGAATCATAATGAATCTTATTAATGTCACATTTAATAAACACCATGTTTTTACTTCACACTGGCAAGTAGCAGAAAATAAAACAGGTTTGTCGCAGTTACTTATAGGCACAGATGTATTTAATAAACAGCTCTGGGCTGCTGGCCAATAACTCACCATCTGCACACACTCCATGAGCGGCAGTCGAACTGCTTGGTTCCCACACAAAGAAACAACACAGGCAGGGGTTTCCGGCGTGGCTTCCAGCAGGGCAAGCACTGCTTCCACTCCCATCCTGCTTGCCTGAAGAGAAACAACAATGCACGCCATTGTAAAATAGGGACATAATACTTTAGGCTACACAGCCATAGTGTGGCTTCAGGAATGCCAAAGCAGGTTTAAGGTGCTGGCAATCACACAGACTTGCATTAAAAAAGATGATGTATGTCAGTATGCTATTTATTTTAGGCATTTTGTGCAGCACAAACCTAGCTCCAATGAGAAACAGGAACACCTCAAACATGTACCGCCTTGCACAGAGTAGTTTTGAGGGTAGAAACCGAATTGTGCGGTTTTTATTCAAGAATCACACCTGGGATTAGAACTTGGGTCTCTAGGTTCAAGGCCAGCCATTCAGACAAAGACTACATGTCCTCCCTTGTTTTATGGGGTCGGCGATACCCAGTTAATACACTAATCAAAGGTTTATATCAGATTGGCGGGTGCATTTTCATAATGTGGGCCCTTATGTATCAATACATTTCCCTATAGACACAGAATTGGGAAAATCCTTTTGACACATTTCTCATTATTTTCCCTTTTTGCACATATTTTATAAATATATTTGTCTTGCAGAAGCGTCTGCTACCGGACCCGGGTGGAGGGATGTCCTCTTCTTCCTGTCTCCAGTCCTGCAGCAGGAAGAGCCCAGGCTTCCCTGAGCCAATCACAAAGCAGCACTTGGCACACAGATGAGGAATTGGAGGCTAGGCATGTTCCTCACCAGGTTGTGTATTCCAGTCAGGTGGGGAACATGCAAAATACGCACAACTGTTTGGCCGGTTTAAGAGGGCTGGCCAAGCAGTCCTGCACAATTAGGGAGTGCAAACCACTCCTCCCCTGCTCGGGTCAGCCCCGCCCGAGACCCGCTGACTGCAATAGAAAAATTAATGATACGTTATCATTTTATTTTCCCTTTAGAGCAGTGGGGCGACATTCCTCTGTCTTAGTGGAGGAGGTGCCACTGTTGTCTTGTTAAATGGCCCAAATTTTGCCGCACTCAATGCATGTCTTTATTACTGTCAGCAGACAATGTGGCCAGAGCTCTGTTAGTCGGTGTTAGAGCATGAGAACTGCAGGAAAGGTCTCTAGCACATGGCAGAATGGTGGATGAAGGAGGACACTGGTAGATGAGTGAGTGTGAGATCTCTCAGGGCACGTACCACCCGTTAAAGGTGAGTGAGCTATTTGTCGGCTTGAGGTCTTGGGAGTATGTTTTTGTGTGTGTGGGAGTGTGCATGGGTGAGTGTTTGTGTGATTTATTTTAATGAACAGAAGACTTTCCAAATAGTTAGGGGCCTGTATTTTCAACCAGCAGCAGCTATGTAGTGTCAACTGTCGGTATAAATATTGCCACGCTGCTCCAGCAATGTGCAAAATGCCTAGAAATTATACCTCAGTCTGTTCCACAGAGTGTTAGTAGGCCCGTCTGCTGTAACCAAAAAACAGACATGATTGCCACTACTTTTAGTAATAGAGTACCTTCCTGTTAAATACTGAAAAGCAATGCCTAATTTGAGCCCGTGGTTTTCGGTGCTCAGCACCAGCACTTAATTGTCAACACCGGTGCTTGTGACAATCTGCCACAAGGTGGAGCTGTCTGGGGAATTTTGAGATGACCACAACAACAGTTAATCATTAATTCAATATATATTAAAAAAGACTATAACCTGCCACCCAAGCCATTTTTATAGCCTAAGGGGCTGAAATAGTCGGAATTGTCACATTTGTAGGAGTGTGATGGTTAGAAGTTGTGTTGTTACTATCATTGGCAGCATGGTGGGGCAATGTGTGGTGCAAGCTGTAGTGACTTCCTGACGAGAGCCCTGGCAGGTATTATTTTTTATTTATTTTTTACAAATTAAGCATTGCTGAAAAGAGACCAAAAATTCATTTTATATGCAACAGTGATCAAACCCTCAGATGGAAAGAACTTTTGGCTACTTTGGCTCAATAACATGAATTTTGACGCCTCGCACCTGTCACAATGCAAACAACCCGCCCATCTAGTTGTCACCAGCCAAATGTTCAGATGCAACCTGAGAGCTTCTGTTATTTGGTTTTTGTGGTATACGCTCTAGTCTATGAGCGTGTGCGCGATGACGCGTCACGCCATAGACTAGAGCAGGAGGCGCACGCATGCGCAGTGAGTCGGTGGTGAAAGGCGCGAAGGCGAAAAGCGGCAGTTGGCGACCGTAGCGGGAGACAGTCAGACGCTCGGCGCCCTAAGCTCTGTAGTGCTTTATATCAATTAATAAACGCAAGTTACTCACCTTCCACTGGCTCAGCGTGTACTTGCAGTGAGAAACAGGGAACTTTACAGTGGCGACGAGGCTGGCATCTGAACACCACCAGGCGCAGAGGACGACAACTATCACCCTCTGCAAAACCCACGCACGAGCCAGCAAGGCAGGACACCTACAGGAAGAGCTAAGGGCGTGGCAGCAGCGCAGCAGCACGGTACAGACCCCTACACCGACTCCATAGTCAGGTCAGTGCTGCCCAAGACACCAGGGGCCCTCAGCCAGCATCCTGGCAACCAAGGGAGACACCCCCAAGCTAGAGGACGGGGGGAAGACCGAGCAAACCGCGCAAAGTGTGAGGGACAATACCCCAGGTAGTCCAAGGGGCCAAGGCGACACGGCAGAGAGCGCAGGAGCATCCGGTGAGCCTACCCAACGAAGGGCCCAGGAGGGAGACCCTAGAGGCGACGTCAGAATGGCGAATCAAGCTTCAGCCCTGATGGCACCCGTCCCTTTCCTACCCAGGCCGGGAGAACCCCAATTAAAATGGGAGGACTGGAAAGAATACTTTCTCAACTACATAGAGGCCCTCGGAGATGAAAATGAAGGGGAATACACGCCGGAAAGGAAAAAGAGACTGTTGCTCCACAACTTAGGCCCAGAAGGGGTAAGGGTGTTCAAGAATCTGGTACCCAAGGAGAGAGGTGCAGCGGAGACAGATGTCTTTATGAATGCACTGGACGACCTGGACAGCCACTACCGCCCGGCAGTTTGTGTCTCCATAGACCGCTATAATTTCCAACAGAGAAAACAAGAGGCGGGAGAATCCATTGATGACTACGTGGCGGCACTCCGACGCCTGGCTATCACGTGTCGGTATGGGACCCTGCAGGATGAATACATTAAAGACCAAATTGTGATGCACACCACCAGCAGAGCGGTCCAGGACAAGTTATGGGCGATGAACGAGACGTCCCTTAAAGAAGTGGTGGCGATGGTCAAGAAGGCAGAAATGTCTAAGCGAGGTGCTGACGCGGCAAAAAGGGAAAGTGGGTCGAGGCAGATGATCAACAAGATTGATGAGGCACCGCAGTCCAGCAAGCCCAAAAGCACTTATGGAGACCAGAGGAAGGACACAAGAGGAACTGGAAAACAGACGGCCCGCTCCAGTCCTGGTAACAAATTCGCGTGTTACAGATGCGGCAGTGCAGCGCACGCGGCGCAGGACAGACGTTGCCCCGCTTTCCGCGCCCGGTGCTCGTTCTGTGGTCTGACCGGCCACTTCGAAAAGGTGTGTCGGAAGAAAGGGTCGAAGTCCACCGTCAAGTGTATCGACTCTGCCACAGCGAACTTGAGTGAGGAAGAAGACCCGGAAGAAGATGATTTGGTTCTGTGCATAGAGGACCAGGTACTGGACGTAGCAGGGAAGCGAAGAGATAAGCCCCGCACGGACATGCTCATCGGGGGTGTGAAGGTACATGTGGCCGTCGATTCAGGGTCCCCCTGGACCATCGTGCAAAGATCGATATGGGAAGAGGACTTCGCACCGGTTGTGGGGGCCGATCTAATGCCGCCAGACATCAGACCCATCTCGTATACAGAGGATTCCATCCCCCTGGTGGGGTGCCGGGACTTCGTGTTCGAATTCAGAGGACGGTCGGCCACGTGCACCCTATACGTAGCGGAGAAGGGCCCATCGGTGTTGGGATGGAGAGATGCAGGAGATCTCAGCATCATTCTCAATCCAGGAGGGAAAGAGCAAATACTGCTAACAGATGAATGGCCCCTCTCGAAAGATGAGGACTGGAAAGCGGCATACCCCAAGGTCTTTGAGGGCACGGTCGGCAAACTGGACAAATTCGTACATAAAATAGTCCTTAAGGAGGGGGCAGTACCAGTTGTCCATAAAGTCCGGAACATACCCATATCCACGAGTGATGCGGTACAACAGGAATTGCTGAAGTTGGAAGAACAAGGCATCATCGAGCCAGTGGACAGTGCGGAATGGCTATCGCCCTTGGTGGTGGTCAAGAAACCGAATGGTAAAGTCCGGCTCTGTGTGGACCTCAGAGAGCTCAACAAAAACCTCATCGTGGAGAGATTCCCGCTCCCCAGGATTGAGGAGATGTTGGCGAGAACGAAAGGCATAACCCACTTTTCCACAATAGACCTCACGTCAGCATATTACCAAATAGAACTGCATCCGTCAAGTAGGAAGTACACATCCTTCATAACACCCTTCGGATGCTACCAATTCCGGAGAATGCCCTTTGGCTTGGCATCCGCCGCGGCCGTTTTCCAGAAGCTAATGCACAGGCTGTTTAAGGACATCTCGGGGGTGCAGTATTTTCAAGATGACATTTTAGTGATGGGCTCCGACAAAGGAGAGCACGACAAGAAACTGCATCGAGTCCTAGGAGTATTGCAAGGGAAGGGCTTAACGGCGGAATGGAGCAAATGTAGAATTGGAACTCACTCAGTGACCTACTTAGGACACGAAATAGGAACACACGGCATCTCGCCGAAAGAACAAAATGTGAAGGCGATAAGGGATGCCAAGGCCCCAGCAACCAAAGAGGAAGTGCGGTCATTCCTTGGAATGGCCGAGTATTACAGCAAGTTTGTCAGACATTTTGCCACTCGGACCTACAGGATGAGACAACTAATCAGAAACAATGCAAAATTCGAATGGGACGCAGAGGCTCAATCCGAATTTGAGACAGTAAAAGACTGCATCAGCCAAGCCATCCCACTACAGGGGTACGTCTCCACCGGCAAGACCATAGTGACGACAGATGCAAGCGACAAGGGCTTAGGGGCAGTGTTGGCGCAGGAAAGAGAAGATGGATCCAAGGAAACGATCAGTTTTGCGTCCCGTGCACTCTCTCCGACGGAACAAAGGTACAGCGTAATCGAAAAGGAGATGCTGGCGGTCACTTGGGCCCTAAACAAGTTTCGGCAGTTCATATGGGGCACAAGATTCAAGCTTCAAACGGATCACAAGCCGCTTATCAAGGTGTTGACGTCCTCGGGCCATGACACAGCGACCCCAAGAATCGCCAAAATGACTTTGAAGCTGCTGGATTACACCTACGATGTAGAATATCTCCCAGGCACGCAAAACAAGGTGGCTGATTTTCTCAGCCGGGCTGCTGCGATGGAGGAAGCGCCTGCGGAGGCCCAGGACAAGGAGGAGATGGTGGCCAGCATGGAGGATCACGAGATGTCGATTAGTGCACAGGAATGGAAGGCGGCCTACGAGCTAGATGAGGAGAAGGTGGAAGTAAGGAGACACCTCACTTCGGGCTGGCCAGACAAAAAGAAGCTCACGGAGGGAGTGCGGCGATTCTATGAGATGAGAGAGGAATTGTCCCTGAGCGATTCGGGAATATTCTTGTACAGAGGAGAACGTGTTGTGCCCCCAGTGACACTGATACCCAGGCTGTTGAGGTTAATGCACGAGGGACATTTGGGCATAGTGAAAACCAAGGCGTTGGTCAAGCAGATGTACTGGTGGCCAGGAATGGATGCCCACATAGAGAGACAAGTGCGGGAGTGCGGGCAGTGTCAAGGAGCGGACAAGGTGCTCCGCCCACTCAGACCTGCATTGGGGAAGTTTGACACCCCGCAAGGCCCCTGGGAGGATGTGGCTATAGACATTCTGGGACCCGTCCTAGACAGTAGAGGGGTGAATAAATACATATGTGTGATAATGGACAAGTATTCCAAATGGCCTGAAGTTGACATACAAGAGTCAATGGACACTGACACTATATTGAGATTCCTGACCTCGGTGTTCCTACGAGAGGGTATACCCAAGTCCATTCTCAGTGACAACGGACCACAATTTGTATCAGACAAGTGGGGTCGATATATGAAAAGGAATGGGATTGAGGTGAAACACACAGCCGTTTATCATCCTGCATGCAACGGCCAGGTCGAAAGGTTCAATCGGGTGCTCATGGGCTCCATCCAGGCAGCCATATCACAAGGAAAGGACTGGGAAGTGGAAGTAATGGGCATGCTATGGGCTTACCGGATCACGCCCTCAGTAGTGGGGTACAGTCCGTTCCAAGTGCTAAGAGGACGGCATCCCTTCACCCGGGACAACGTTGCATGGAGGGAAAAGACCATCACCAGCAAGTGGTCCCCAGCGGTGGTGCAGCATAATCTGGAGAAGGCCCAGAAGATCTACGCAGCAAACTACGACAAGCGACGCAACACAAAGGAAACCGTGCTGGAAGAAGGGGAATGGGTCAGGGTTAAACTCCCTACCCTACAAAAGAAAGGCGAAAGCAAGTTCAGCCGGCCCCTACAGGTTCAGGAGGTACGAGGCAGGGCGGCTCTTCTCAGTGACGGCAAGGTCTGGTCGCAAGACCGCATGGCCAGAGTCAATAAAATAATAGTATGGCCCAAGTCTGAAGAGGACGAGAGACGGATGGACTTACAGGAAGCAAGACCCCAAGTGGGGCACAGCACAGGAGACTGTGGGGAAAGTGTAGGTGAGGACACTGAGGTGTATGGCCCGGGAGCAGTGCCCACTGATGGAGATGGCGCACCGGTGAATGCAGAGCAGAGAGCTGATGGGAGAGAAGATGAGAGGTCCCAAGGAGAGACAGAAGGGAGAGAGAACATGCCGGTAAGACACACCCGCAGCGGAAGGGCGATCACTGTGCCCTCTCGCTATAGAGACTTTGTGATGGATGGACACTAGCTTTTGGTGCCACCTCCCTAGGTGCCCCAACATGGACTCATGCTCCTGTGAGGGACTCTTACCTGCTGGGGGAATGTTTTGTTGTTTATATTAAAGGGGGGAGATATGTGGTATACGCTCTAGTCTATGAGCGTGTGCGCGATGACGCGTCACGCCATAGACTAGAGCAGGAGGCGCACGCATGCGCAGTGAGTCGGTGGTGAAAGGCGCGAAGGCGAAAAGCGGCAGTTGGCGACCGTAGCGGGAGACAGTCAGACGCTCGGCGCCCTAAGCTCTGTAGTGCTTTATATCAATTAATAAACGCAAGTTACTCACCTTCCACTGGCTCAGCGTGTACTTGCAGGGAGAAACAGGGAACTTTACAGTTTTTAGTTGCAAAGAATGTGATACGGATGGTAGGTGCTCTTTATCTCAATACAAAACGAGTAGGTGAAGGAAGCATTAGTGTGTGCGTTTCGCTCGGGAATATGGCACTCACCGTCACCCACTAAATAAAACACAAGCCGATATAAACACAGTAACCAGATTTTGAAAAACAAAAATCGGACTTTCTACCAACATAAAAGTAGGACTGCAACTCTACTTCAAACGACCAATATATAAAACACAATGTGCCACTAAGGAGAATGAAAAGCAACTTTAAAACACATTATCATCCATGTTATTGATTCTTTTCTTAAAGTCTGCTCACTGCTCCTTCGCAGGGACGCATGAACACGTGCCCCCTCGGTGCTCAGTCGACCCTCTCTGAAAACGGGTATATGTGCTACTTTTAATGAAATTTGCGGAGACGGATGTCTAAAAACAAGGCTGTCCCAGCAAATCTGGGACACACTATATATAAATATCTTTCTGTGAACTATCCAGCGTGTCCGGCTGGCGTGAACTTTGTGCCCAAAAACATTTGCGAGAACAAAATGTTACAGTGCTCCGAGGATTCAAATAGGATTGCTTTTTAATGGGTACAAAATGTGTTTCATTATTAGAGAAGAAATTGGCTATATAGCCTCGTAAATATGGATTTCTGCATCTTATAGACTGTATGGAAACGAAAGCATCTGTATTTATTAATTATATATTTTGTGTTACTTTGCAAAGCATACTTATTCATACTGCAGACTGGTTTGCAAGGATCCCCTGTGGCATCCTTTTGTCTTGGCTCTTCCGTACTACTATCCCTTCTGTTCCTGACCCATCTCTCCCTCGTTCGATTTGTTTGATCTTTTTTATATTTCTTTTCCCATCACACACTCCACAGCAGACCCAGATCTCTACCCTCACCCCAGCATCTCATCTCTACTCTAAGCTGTTCTCTTGGCACAGTGTCTTGATCTAAGCCTGTGTGCTCCAGGGGCGTTACTTACAAGATTTTGCTGTAGGGCAGGGCCAGAGGCCTTCTTGCTGCGCTGCCCGACGCTAAAAGAAAAGAGCAGGAATGCGCTGTGTCTATCCGAAACAGCGCATTCCTGTCCTTTTCCATTGCATTGGCGCACAATGGGCTGCCATGCGCCAATGAAGGCACCTTTGCGCCATGGTCAAGGTTGCATGTGTTGCAGGATGATTGGGCCTCCTTTATGAAAAGTGTTGCATTGCGGCGTGAAAACAGCGATGCACCACTTTTCAATGCGCTCTTCTTGCGACACCATGGATGCGCTGTATTTACTGTACGGCGTTCCATGTTGCGAGGATTTAAATACATCAGTATTTCTGATGTATCTGTAGGCGCAGTAATGAGACATTGCTGGAGTGTGTTGCAAAAGTGACACAACTCCAGCAATGGGTCATTACACATGGGCAAGTCCCAAGGTAAAGGCTTGTTAAAATCTAGTTTGCAGTGTCAACATTATCGGCACCATCTTGTCCCTATTTATGCCCATTCGTGCGCGTAAGCAGCAGCCATTTTGAATGCCATGGCCTCTCTGCCCACTGCCGATAGCCAGCGCGTCTCTCTCTCTCTCACTCTCCTAACCTCGCAGGCATCCCCCGCACGCTGACAGCCCCCGCTCTCACATGCTTGGACCATAAACCCCTCTCCAGCGCAACCCTGCCTCGGAACCCCATCCTGTTCCCAGCTCAACACCTCCCTCCATTCCTTTCATGATCCCGTATCCTTTGATAAAACACCCTTTCCTCTGTGCCCGATTGTCCTGCTTGTTCCCAGGCCGCCACCTGGCCCTGCGGGTGCTGTTTATTGCCCCCATACAGTAGGAAGCTCCCCCATCAAAGGATCCACAACTGATCAAAGCCCCCACCCCATGAGATCCGATCAACCACATGCATTCCGGGAATCAGCGGAATGCCCAGCTGCGTGACGATCATCACCTGTTGTGACCGGGTGGGGACTTCTACTGTAAATGTGTGTGGGAACGGGCTTGAAGCGAGGATTCCGAGGATGTCTTTCCGTACATCAAAGTGTTGACAGAGATGTGTTTTATGCAATAAAGCAATAAACTTGTGTATAAGAGGCCAGGCCTCAGAGATGCGGTTAGAGCACCTCGAGAAGATACCCTGTTGTCTGAGTTGACGTGTTCTGCTCCATCGGAATAAAAACTTCTGTTTCCTGCCTTCCAGTCTCCAGCGCCTGCCTCTTTGTTTGATAGATTTGAGTGGTATGAGAGGCGGTTAGCGCCGGGCAATACTGAAAAAGGTTCTCGATCGACATCAACCCTACCTTTTTCCACAATTGGCGTCCCAAACGTGGGGCCCATCAGTGACACGTGGATCCAGTGGGAGAGGTCCTGACGACAGAGTGAACGACTGCAACGATCGGGAGAGCTCCTGTCCGATAGACCCTCATCTGACAGCCGATCATCCGAACTTCACTGGTTCCGAACAGACCTCTCTCGAGTGATCTACCGTCCTGACTGGGAACCATCGGGAGTGCCGCGACAGTCACGGAGAATAGAGGACGATCGGGCGCTGGATTCGGAAGACAAGAAACTGTCCATGCGGTCCGGGTAAGGTCGTGTAACACGACGAATTGCGAAATGATTGTTTGATTGTTTGGAAAATACAAGTATTACTCTTCGAATTGTTGGTTCTTTTTGGAGATTCGCTGTCTGCAAACGGAGAAGAATAGATTCTCTCTTCCTTTGCAGGTAGTGAAGGGTAGGTAACGCATACTTTTGTCCCCGTTGTAACCCGTCGTGCCTATCTTTCTCCCCCACTGATTGATTGTTTGCCCGAGCATTGTTTGTTTGCGGATTGTTCTCTGGAGATTCTCTGTCTGCAAACGGAGAAGAATAGATTCTCTCTTCCTTTGCAGGTAGTAAAGGGTAGGTAACGCAGACTTTTGTCCCCGTTGTAACCCGTCGTGCCTATTCATTCTCCCCACTGATTGTTTGATTGTCCGAACATTGACTGTTCGATATTGGTTCTTTTGAGGTATTCGCTGCCTGCAAATAACGTAGAATAGAAATATTCTGTCTAGTCTTTGCAAGTACTGAAAGGATAGGTAGTGTAGACTTTTGTCCCCGTTGTAACCCGTCATGCCTATCTTCTCCCCACTGATTGGTAGTTGGTTCAGCCCGGACCGCTTATTAGAGATGAACCATCCAGCTCCACTGGAAGGCACCCCTAATAAGGACATGTTCATGAAGCATGGATTAATCGCCATAGCCTATAGCAAACTATGGCATAAATATACGAAAAAGGATCAGAAAATTCAGTGGCCACTGATAGGATCCTTCGATGAAGATAAGATAAGCGCGCTAGAAACAGCCCTTTGTAACAACAAGACAACGCCCACTATGCTTGATAGTCTCGGCATGTGGCGCAAAGAAACAGAACAACGTAAAAAGAGAAACGAAATTAGATTAGAGAAAGAACTACGAAAGGCAGCCCACCTAACTGCTAGAAAATTAGAAGAAGAAATAAAGGAGAGAGAGGAAGCCAAACGGAAGCAAGAGCCCGAAACATCGAGTCAGTGTCCTGTTAGAACACCCTCTACGCTCTACCCTGAATTACCCTCGAAACAGCGAGCCAACGATGATCTTTTATTAGGTCCCCCGATCATCTACATTCCCCCTCCATATGCCCCTTCCCAACCTTTAGCGCAGCACCCGCTGCTCCCAAGCACAGGCGAGAGTAGTACCAGGGCCTCGGTCCCCATGGCCTCTGCGCCGGCCGAACCCCTTGTACTAGATACAGCACAAGCAACAATGTTAGATGACCCTGAGGCCCGAAAGACAAATTCCACAAGAACGAACAGGCTAAGCAAAGATGAGCGAGCAGGGATTGACAAGGTAGTCAGGACACTAGTAGAACGAAAGGAGAGTGAGGAACACATCATGGATATGTTCAACTCATATGCTGGGAGCCACCGACGGCATTTTGTTGTACAATTATGTTATCATGCCTAAACGCGTATGAGGACCGATATCGAGACAAAGGTCCCGAGAGCCTAACAACTCTGTATAGAAAGGTCGATATCGGGGATGAGGGCGAGTGTGATGTGACGGACCTCCTTGCGCGTACGCTCGAGGTTTTCCGCCACCTCACTGAACAAGGGTTGGAAGCTAAACCTACGACACCTGTAGCGACCGAACCACGAATAGAACAAGCTAGCACCATGATGCCAATAAGAGAGGCTGCCCCCTACTGGGTTCCCCCACGAGGTCAGGGAACACACAATGACGTCAACCACCAAGATGCAAGAGGGAGGGTAGTGTATAACTGGGTCTACCAACCATGGGATCGGCAAGATATTCTGACGTTCCGGAAATCTCTGCCCGATTTACGTAAAAACCCCACTGCCTTCTATACCGAACTAGGAACAGCCCTAGGTTCAACGATTATGACTCTAGCTGACATCGATTTGTTTTTCGGGTTATGTCTGCCAGCTGATTTGTGGAAGCAAATCCGGAAAGTCGACCACCTTGAGCTGTTTGGACATACCTGGTCACAACTCGATGGCATAGATAGACAGCGAGAGCCTGGACAGAAGCCTTTGAAATCCATTTTAGAACTCCCAGACAAAATAGTGCAGAAACTGAAGACCCTGATCCCAGAAAAGAAAGTGGACTGGTCGATAGTAAAGGCCTGTCGCCAGAAACCCCAGGGAGACGTATCAGAATACTTCTCCCGGTTTGAAATGGTGTTCTCCGATTACAGTGGCCAGGACATGACCACTGCAACCGGACACCATCTGTTTGTCCAGAATTATGTCAAATGTCTGTCGCAGGAGGTCTCTCAGAAACTGCAGGCCAGCGAGAGTAGTTGGGCGGCCTCCAAACCCGCGGCTATCCTCCAGATGGCCCAATATTATGAGCATCAGAAGAACGAAAATGATAGGGCGACTGAGAAAAAGAAAAAGGACTTGAAGGAGAGGGTGATGATTGCACAGTTGCAAGGGGTGACTGTAGGTCGAGAGCAGTGCAAGGGGAATTACCAGACGAATGCCCCTAGGAATCCACCCCCTAAAGACCGTACTCCCGCACCCTATGTTGGACGTAAAGATATTAGCGAAGACCAGTGTGCATTCTGCAAGGGATTCGGCCACTGGAAATCCCAGTGTCTGGTTCTGTTGGAGATGAACAAGAATAGGGACCCTAAAGACGTAGCGGGTGGACCGAGAAATAGTGAACAGGGACGAGGGTCCACGAATGATGCGAATAACGACAGATCAAGCAGACCGAATACATTTGACCGTCCCCGACAGAACCAGTACCAACAGTCTGACTGTGATGACACCCACGACTTCGCATAGGACTGCCTAGGGCAAGGGAGGGATCCAGTTGAGCTCTATGTTGACCAGCAAGGTCCCTATGTCACCGCTAAGGTCCTGGGTACGAAGTCTCCATTTCTGGTAGACACTGGCGCGACACGTAGTGCGTGATCTAAACGACTGATTCCAAGGGCACCCTTGTCTGGCTCACTTGTAACATCGATAGGTTTCGATGGAACGCCCTCCACTAACCCTTTGTCCACACCGATCTCCTTTGACCTAGAAAATAACATCACTGACACAACGTTTTGCTTTCCTCCAATACCCCTGACGCCATTATGGGACTTGACTTGCTGAAGCATTTCCGAGCCACTATTAGGTGTTCGCAAGATGGAGTTCGGGTCTTTCTGTACGACAATCCGGCTCTGCTCAGACTTTGTCCTTCCCAACACATGTTCTCCATCACTGACACTGACTGGTCCCAACTTGACACTCTACCTCCGTATCTGTGGGCCAAAACTGACTCGGACGTAGGACGCATGATGATCGACCCAGTGCACATAACTGTTCGACAGGACGCAATACTCCCGAAACTTCCACAATATCGGATATCGCCCGAGGGCGAGAAGGCATTAGTAAAGAATATTCAGTCCCTGATAGACGCAGGAGTGGTAGAGGAAGTAGTTAGCAATGTTTGCAACAGCCCTATCCTACCCATCATAAAGAAGAAAGGAGAGGGAGATGAGAAAGCGTACCGCTTCATCATCGACCTACGAGAGGTCAACAAAGTAGTTGTACCTCAGTACCCTGTGGTCTCAGACATCACCACTATTCTGACCCTGATTCCTTCCACTGCCACCACCTTCACTGTCATTGATCTGAAGAACGCCTTCTTCTCTATCCCCATCCATCCAGATAGCCTCTTTGGCTTCACCCTAAAAGCCAGCTCGTATAGATTCTGTCGAGCACCCCAAGGCTACACCGAAAGCCCCAGCATCTACAGCCAGGCCCTCAAGAGACAACTGGACGCAGTCCAGTTACCCGACAGAGTGGTGTTGATACAGTATGTCGATGATATCCTTTTGGCGACCGACACCACTCCACTTGCAGTCACAGCCACCATCCAACTCCTGCACTTCCTTGCGGAAAATGGCCACAAGGTCTCCAAAAAGAAGCTGCAATTCTGCCAACCCCAGGTCACTTACCTAGGCCACCTTCTGTCCAAAGACGGAAGGAAACTTACTCCCGACCGAATCCAAACCATTCTAGAGACCCCTGTCCCTAAGACCCAGAAACAAGTCTGCTCCCTGCTAGGCCTCACTTCCTTCTGCCGACAGTGGTTGCCAAATTTCAGCCTCATTGTTAAACCACTGCTTTCTCTGCTGGCTAAAGATGTCCCCTTCCCACTCCCTTGGACCCCTGAGTGTCAATACTCCTTCATAGAACTACGAGATGCCCTCTGCTCGGCCCCGTCCTAGGAACCCCCGATTACACGATGCCCTTCTCCCTTTACACTCACGAAAGGGAGGGATGTGCTTTGTCTGTCTTGACCCAGTCCATTGGCCCAAAGCAACGACCATGCGCTTACTTTTCTGCCACTCTTGACCCCGTAGCCAGAGCTTTGCCTGCCTGCCTTCGAGCTGTAGCTGCCGCTGCTATCTCTATCCGACAGAGTGAGGGAATCGTACTCTCGAATTCCCTCACGGTGTTAGTACCTCATGCGGTTGACACCCTCCTGAACCAGACCAAGACGCAACACCTGACGAGTGCAGGACAGACTGGATACGAATTGACTCTGCTTGCACCCCACATCACCCTGAAGAGATGCACCACACTGAACCCAGCGACTTTGTTCATGACGTCCCGGACGTTCTAATGTCTGATTACTTTTACCAGTTGACTAAAACACTGTCTGTTATCCACCAACATGTGCTGCATGCCATTCCCGATGCTTGGGTCCCGGACACAACCTGCAACCCGGGGATTTCGTGCTAATCCGGAACTTCCAGCGTGCAAAAAGTCTGGAACCCCGGTGGACGGGCCCCTGGCAAGTCCTGATCACCACCCGAACAGCACTTCGAGTGGAAGGCAAATGCAATTGGGTGCATGCACACCACACTAAGAAGATCTCCCCGACTCTGACGACGACCGAAGACGTGACCACCCAGGAAGAGCTCCTGAACAAAGACCGGCCATCCTTGAACTGTTATCCTGATACAGAAACACTCGAATTGGCAAAATATCCTGACCCCACTGTGCCATCCAGAGACGGGTATAACCTGCGATGAAAGGAGGGAGCTTCGGCTAAGCAGACCACTGACTAAGTCGTAATTTTCAGATCGGTGGCCTAACACTACAAAGGCTGTCAGGAAAGAAAGCCAGATGAAGTTTGTGGTTCTGCCCGCTACCGAGCTCCCTTGAAGATGATGGAAGCGCCCGATAAGAAGATGATGGAAGCAACCGGACATCCGAAGATTCGCTACAGAAACCCAAAAACTGACAAAATCCACAGTTCAAAGACTATTGCACTTTTTATCGCCCTTCTCTTTTGCCTCCTCCTCATGACCACCCTCTGGATTGTGGAAGAGAGCGCACCAGCTCGTGAGACATTCCTGACCACTGCACAGCCTACCACAATGAAGGAACATTATCTAATTTCTCTTTCACCCCAACTCCGAGAAAGACGAAAGGAGTTTTGGAACAACTCCTTCGTGCAACTGCTGCACCAGCACAATCTCGCTACCAATGCCACCAACTGCTGGATCTGTGGGTTGCTACCCCACGCCACTGGACATTCTATACCCTTCATCCCTTCACCCTTCTCAAATCACGGCTCCTGCCTTGCTTGGCTGATCCTCTTGCAAGAAAGCTATAGGGATAATGCCACCTCCAGCAGAACTATGACACATTTCTTTCATGAGGTTTGGCAGAACAAAACGAAGAAAACTGCTGCGCACTTCTGCCCACAGACCTCCAACGATTCTATCCACATGGACATCCCTGTCAAAGAACGGATTGAAATGCAGGTGTTTAACAATCCGACCAGACCCACCTTCTCCTACCTCCGGACACGAACAGCTGCCACCCTGACTGTGGCCCTATCCGTCATCAACGTCACAGGCCTTATGTGCATCGAAGGGCTTGGGACACAGCTGGTAGGCCGCAGCTCTTGCCACATCATCAGAACTTTGGACTCCATTGATCCACCCTCTTTTGTCTCCTCTCCGAACATGTACTTTGTTTGTGGTACAAAGGCTTACACCTGGCTCCCCAAAGGCTGGGGGGGCACCTGTTACATTGCCTTCATCCTTCCTCCGACCTATGTCGCTCCAGCGAATCATCACAGACAAAAACGAGCCAAGGACATTGAGCAAGCCGACTCCACCGGAGCACAGTTCCTCTATGCAATGAAGGGACTTGTCCCACTCTGGGGCCCGATGGCGAACAGCCGTGCCATCCGACACTTGACCCAGGCAGTTGAAACAACGATGAACATTACAGCTGGCATCCTCACGAACAATACAGCCGAGCTTCAAGCGGTCCGCCTGGTGGCTCTCCAGAACCGCCTTGTTCTAGATGTGGGTCTAGCAGATCATGGAGGAGCATGCCGCATCATTGGGTCCAGCTGCTGCACATATATACCGGACAATTCACCCTCAGTGTACAAAGCCATCGAACATCTCCACAGACTTTCCTCAGAAGTTCACCAGGAACAAGAAGAATGGCCGCTTGGTGGATGGTTCTGGAGTACTGTAAAGAACTCGGGGTGGAGGTTATTTACAATTATACTGATACCTGTTGTTGTGTTATGTGGGTTCTGCCTAGGAATCCAATGCCTGCCACCTCTGTGTTCACTATGTGCGAATTGTATCTGTCCTAAGACTTTGGACTTCAAAAAAGAATGCATGAGAGCATTGTACGATGTCGAGGTTAGGAACTTGATGTAGATAGATATCGATTAAGACAAGCTGGCTAGATATGTTGAAAAGGGAGGACTGTTAAAATCTAGTTTGCAGCGTCAACATTTTCGGCGCCATCTTGTCCCTATTTATGCCCATTCGTGCGCGTAAGCGGCAGCCATTTTGAATGCCACGGCCTCTCTGCCCACTGCCGATAGCCAGCGCGTCTCTCTCTCTCACTCTCCTAACCTCGCAGGCATCCCCCCGCGCGCTGACAGCCCAGGCTCTCACATGCTTGGGCCATAAACCCCTCTCCAGCGCAACCCTGCCTCGGAACCCCATCCTGTTCCCAGCTCAACACCTCCCTCCATTCCTTTCATTATCCCGTATCCTTTGATAAAACACCCTTTCCTCTGTGCCTGATTGTCCTGCTTGTTCCCAGGCCGCCACCTGGCCCTGAGGGTGCTGTTTATTGCCCCCATACAGTAGGAAGCTCCCCATCAAAGGATCCACAACTGATCAAAGCCCCCACCCCATGTGATCCGATCAACCACATGCATTCCGGGAATCGGCGGAATGCCCAGCTGCGTGACAATCAGCACCTGTTGTGACCGGGGTGGGGACTTCTACTGTAAATGTGTGTGGGAACGGGCTTGAAGCGGGGATTCCGAGGATGTCTTTCCGTACATCAAAGTGTTGACAGAGATGTGTTTTATGCAATAAAGCAATAAACTTTTGTATAAGAGGCCAGGCCTCAGAGATGCGGTTAGAGCACCTCGAGAAGATACCCTATTGTCTGAGTTGACGTGTTCTGCTCCGTCGGAATAAAAACTTCTGTTTCCTGCCTTCCAGTCTCCAGCGCCTGCCTCTTTGTTTGATAGATTCGAGTGGTATGAGAGGCGGTTAGCGCCGGGCAATACTGAAAAAGGTTCTCGATCGACATCAACCCTACCTTTTTCCACAGGCTTCAGTGCAGTCGTACAACTACTGTGAGGCAAGTGTGAGATTTAGATGCAGTGGCGTCCTAGAATTGGCATAGTGAAATCTCTGTGCCCCTTCAAGACCGTTTTTTACGGGAGAGCGACCACCCTGAATACATATACCTGACACAGGTATAATGTAGCACAGGGTTTTACAAAGTGACGCATCTGCTTAGATGCGTCACTTTGTAAATATGGCGCAATGTGGTGCATTTTTTACGCCGCCGCTGCATCACAAAAAGTGACGCAACGGCAACTCAAAGGGTTCCTAAATAAGCCACGCTTGATTTTGTGCAGGAAGCAAAACCTTCCTGCACAAAAGCAATCACAAGAGCCCTTTTCCTCTTTCTGTGTGTGCTGCAGAATACGGCACACATAGAAAAAGGAAAAACAAGGAGAAATTAAGGTATTTCTCCTTGTTGCGCCTTGCTTACACCTCCTCTGGGGAAGCATATGTTTTTGCCACTGCCTCAGAGTTAGGATTCCCAGATCTTGGTTTGTGTCCTGAGGCGGAAGCCGGGACTGTGTGTTGCGCATAATCATTTAAAATTCTTGTGTTTATGTCGAATTGGTTTTTAATCACTGTAATCTTACCTGGGCACTTCAGACCTGCACTCGGCACGGGCAGCGGACTCTAGCTCTACCACGCTGCCTTGATCATCTCCTACTTTATATGTGAGGTTGTTCGCTGACCACTAGCGACTGGCGCGCAGATCTTGGTTTGTGTCCTGAGGCGGAAGCCGGGACTGTGTGTTGCGCATAATCTTTTAAAATTCTTGTGTTTATGACAAATTGCTTTTAAATCACTGTAATCTTACCTGGGCACTTCAGACCTGCACTCGGCACGGGCAGCGGACTCTAGCGCTACCACGCTCCCTTGATCATCTCCTACGCCCCTAACAAACACTGCACCGCGAGGATGGTGGCCACGCCCCCTTTAGGCTACGCCCCAAGCCAGCAACCAGTATAAAACGCTGACCACTAGCGACTGGCGCGCAGATCTTGGTTTGTGTCCTGAGGCGGAAGCCGGGACTGTGTGTTGCGCATAATCTTTTAAAATGCTTGTGTTTATGACGAATTGCTTTTAAATCACTGTAATCTTACCTGGGCACTTCAGACCTGCACTCGGCACGGGCAGCGGACTCTAGCACTACCACGCTGCCTTGATCATCTCCTACGCCCCTAACAAACACTGCACCGCGAGGACGGTGGCCACGCCCCCTTTAGGCCACGCCTCCTGGACGTCCCTACCAGCAACCAGCCATAAATGTGCCTGCCCAGGAAGCGCAGCGGACGAGCGCAGCGGGAGCGCCGTTTGAGCGCCGAAGGCGCGCCTAAGGCAAGCCCGTCTGCGCCCGTCCGCGCACGACCGGGCTCAGGGCCAGAACCTATGCCGGACGGGCACACCGATAGGGTGAGTTACTCGCGACGTGCCTTACTTAGTCTCAGACCCACAAAAAACGCAAAATGTAATTATGTTCACGATTCAGGCGGACATTTCACAAACTGTGCCATCTGCCCCCCGGTCAAATTACAACTGACTCAAGCACCATTTACACACTCTGCCCTGAAATTAGCAGGACTGAACTGTAGGTCGCTCCCCATGCACGCCCTGCTTATTAACCATCTGCTCGTGGACCATGAGCTAGACATCCTGTTTCTCACAGAAACGTGGCTCACACCGCACTCTGACTCGGATGTGGTCTTGGCTCTGGCCCCGGGCTTCCTTATCCAGTCCCAAGCACGCCCCTGTGGTAGAGGAGGCGGACTGGCCATTTTGCACAGAGACCACTTCTCATGCAGAATTAGCGATGCCCACATCAAGGACTCAGAGAGCTGCCATTTCACCATCCATCTAGCCCCGACAACCTCGCTGACAGGTCTTCTGGTATACCGCCCCCCCGGCCATTTTGGCCCCTTTGCCAGCGACCTTCTAAATTCCATATCAGCTCTTGCCCACTCTACACCCAACTTCACTGTGCTAGGGGACCTCAATATCCATTTTGATGATCCCCTAGACACAGGGGCTGCTGACCTGATATTAGACTTAGCTGCCTATGGTCTCCAACTGGCAAATACCGGAGCCACCCATATCAAGGGCCACTTGCTAGACCCAGTCTTCACAAATGTCCGTACCCTCCAGGCTAGACCCTCTTGCCCCCTCCCCTGGACAGACCACTTTCTGATCCCCCTTTTTTGGCTAGGAGAATTTAAGAAGCCCCCAAGCCCACCACGTACACCCGGGACAGGGCATGGTCCAGACTCTCTATCAAGGACTGGGCCAATGCTCTAGAATCCTATCTCATCGTCAAAGAACTCCTAAAGGTTCCCGAACCCCCACCACTGACCAGGGCTCATCCAGACAGGAGTAAAGAATTAGCAAAATTCTTTGACTCTAAAATCTCCCACATCCTAGATTCACTTCCGCAGCCTAGTCAGCTACCTTGCTGGGACACTGTAACGCCCGACACCTGTCCAGTAGGCGCCCCTCGCCCGCTGCTTAATGCCTTTAGGGCGGTTACATCGGACGAAGTCGAAAAGACTCTGGCCAAAATGAAAAGTGGCTCCCCCCTTGACCCTGCACCCATGAGGTTTCTTAAAGCAGTCGCTCCTGCGATTGTTCCTCCAGTTCTGGAGTTGATCAATGCCTCTCTGTCCCAAGGCACCGTCCCTCCTAGCTGGAAGGGAGCGGTAGTCAAAGCCCTGCTTAAAAAACCCCAACTGGACCCCGCCGATCTGGCCAATTATAGACCGATCTCGCTCCTTCCGGGCATCAGCAAAATTGCCGAAAAACTGGTCAACGCTCAGTTGTCCCAGTTTCTGGAATCGAATAATCTGTTGCGACGGTCCCAAACGGGGTTTCGCCCTGGCCAAGGCACGGACACCGCCCTCCTCGCTGTCATCGAGGAGGCAAGGTGCATTTTGGACTCGGGGGGATCAGTGGCAGTGATCCTCCTGGACCTTAGTGCAGCCTTTGACACGGTGAACCACTGTGTCCTGATCCATCGGCTGGCCAGGGCAGGACTCGGGGGCACAGCGCTGGCCTGGTTAGAGTCATTCCTGTCGGGCCGCTCGTTTCAGGTCTGGGATGGCAGCTCCCGTTCTGACTCTCTGCCTCTGACAAGTGGGGTTCCCCAGGGTTCCTCACTGAGTCCCACCCTTTTTAATGCCTACATGGCCCCCCTTTGGAGGATGTAGTTGCCCCCTTCGGCGTTAAGATTGTGAGCTACGCGGACAACACGCAACTGGTCGTCTCGCTCTCACATCTAGACCAATGCCCAGATAATCTTCTGCACTGCCTCCAGAAAATCCACCTCTGGATGTGCAAATCCTTACTCAAACTCAACGGGTCAAAAACGGAAGTCATGCTGATGGGCAAGAAATGGTCAACAATTCCATCATCCGTTTGGCCCGATACCATGGGTGAGGTGCCCGCCCCCAGAAAAGAAATTAAGAGTCTGGGGGTCTGGCCTGAACCGGACCTATCCATGAAAACCCAGGCTACTAAAACAGCCGGAACCTGTTTTGGACTTATGCGGTCAGTCCGCAAGATCCTTCCTCTACTCCCCCCTCTTTCCAGGAAACTCCTGGTTCAAGGATTGGTTCTTGCATGACTGGATTACAGCAATGCTGTCTATTTAGGAGCCCCTGAAGCTACTCTGGGCAAGCTGCAACGAACCCAAAATGCAGCTGTTTGGATGCTGATGGGCCTTCCCTCCAGATCCTCCGCCAGACCGGCACTTAAGGCACTCCACTGGCTGCCAGTGCGAGAGAGGATCGAGTTCAAGGCTATGTGCATCGCTCACAAGCTCCTCAATGGACAAGGCCCTTCTATCCTAGGAGACATGGTTACCCCGTATAAAGCCTCGAGAACTCTGCGTTCGGACAATGAACGACTGGCGAATATCCCCAAGTTTAGAAGGGCACGTACCGGAGGTCGCCGTTTCTCAGTAAAGGCAGCCTCCCGCTGGAACTTGCTCCCCCACAGTTTGCGATTGGAACCCTGCTACCTGCGCTTTCGCAAGCAGCTCAAAACCCTGCTTTTCCCTAAATAAAAAGGTTTTTTCTTCCCCCTCTCCCCTCTCAGCCAACTTTACAGATCTTATAGCGCGGGATGCCTCCGGGTCACCAGGCGCTCTACAAATCTTTAAATAAATAAATAATTTGGGGCGGTGTCAAAAAGCCATGAGCGTTCCTGGACATCCCCACAGCAACACCCATTGCACACCCTTTCAACGCAGAAAACTGCGTTAAAAAGAACAATATTTGCCAGGCTGCATTAAACCACGCAAAGTGGCTTAGTGCTGCCTGGTAAATATGGAGCAGCCCCCTGTGCCACGGGAGCATTGCAAAATGAGAGGCTCCGGTGCCACAGTCTCTGTGTTAATGAGGCCCCAATGTTTTAGTCTACTTCTCAAAATCATCCATCCACTTCCATCTCTTGCCCTGCATCTCTTAAAGTTCTGCTTTTCAGCCTGTGTGTGTTAATTCTTACAGTTATTACTTCCTCCAGAATCACAACTTACTTTTTGCTACATGGACAGGTTTATGGTACAATATATCCAATGTATTAGAACTAACCGATGTGCTGGGCGCACTATAGTCCACAGTGTTTATGATTTATTTTCTGTAGTAGCATGTAAAGGTCTGGAAATCTCAAGCAAACAAAAATACATAGTGGCAGATTTACAAGAAACTGACACATCTGTGCATCATAGCAGAGATGTGTCAGTTTACTTGTGTCACGCAAAAAAACCTTGCGCTCCCATGAATGCGTCGCATTTACAATGCAGCGCACCATGGCGCAAGGATTGACAGATGTGTCATGCATCTGTTGGCACAAAAGTCACGCATTGCTGGAGTCTTGTCGCAAGCACGACGCAACTCCAGCAATGTTCAGGAAGGCCTATATCTTTTGTGCTGCATCACTCCTTACGCCTGCTTCAAGCAGGCATAAGGTTTTAATGCTGTGGCATCATAGAAGTGGCGCAGAAAAATCTTGTAGATTTCACTGTACCACGTTTACGAGGCTTTCTGGCGTCGGAAAGCCCACCCTGCCTACATTATACCTGATGCTGGTATAATGTGGCGCAGGGGTTTACAATGTGATGCATCTCTCTAGGTGAGTCACGTTGTAAATGTGCCCCAGCGTGGCGCATTGTTTACACCGCCACTGCATCACAAAAGTGACACAACATCCCCATAATGCCGCCAATCTGGCATCTTTTTTTTTTTTACTATTGTAAACTCTAAAATTAGCCATTCTTTTTTTTGTAAAATGCGTGTGACAAGTCGACTTGCAAAATATTTCGAAGTTGCATTTCATTGAGTTTTGTAAATTATTCGCAACTTTCTTGCAAGAGATGTAGTTGATATCTAGTTGAATATCCCCTGAAATGTAAAGAAAAAATACTAATACATGACAAGAAACTAAGTTGATGGCGTATATTACTCTCTCCGGCCTGAAGTTCGTACAAGAAACTGATGAGAGCCACCAGAGGGGAAAAAACCTATAATATTATCATCATTACATAAAAAAACGATGGCTTTATTACGGGTGACCCGCAGCAGTACCCCCTCAGGGTGCCATTCCAATTTGCCTGTTGTGCTCGGGACTGAAATGACTGGGTCTGTAAATACCAGACATGGTAATCTCCAACCAGTAGGCGCTGGACCCAGCTCTAGCCCAAGCATGGGCATGAACGTGCACAAACGGGGAAGTTTGGATGAAATTATGCATAATCCCATGATTTTCAGTGCAGGGATATACCTAAGAATCAGTGGGTGCAGGGATACCGGTTGGAATAGGTTATTCTGGCCCCCGCTGACCCTAACCCTGCATCTAAATCCTTGAATCTTATTATATTGTGGGTAGCGAGGGCCTTCTGTTTCACAGAGTATACCATCCTTAAACATATTGACCTCACATCTTCTGTACAAGGCTTCAATTGGCAGGAGCGTTTGTAAAAAGGAGTGCTGTATTGTTTTAGAGTGTCCATAAGTCTTTGCCCTGTATTTAAAAACTCTGTAAACTCACTACGAGCGAGAAGAGTAGCCAGTAAGTGGGTATTTTGTTGGGCCCATGGTAGCCTGTGTCCCACAAAGCACTGGAATAACCTTGCTGGGCAGGCTCATGTTTGGAAGCAAACTGCAATGTGTGTCTAGTCTAAACACACACAGAGCAGCTGTCAACAACCAAACACCACCCATGGAGTGTAGTCAACACAGGCTTAATGTTTCTGAAGCTGATCTGAGATTGTGCGGGTCACGGTGCTGCCCATGTTATTTACTCCACATGGAAGAGTGCAGTGCTTGTATTGATTGTCCACACTGCAAAGAAAAGCAAACTTTTTCAAGTAACATACTGTAGCGTGGTCTAATTATAACAGGACATATCCAAGAGACCAGCCAATGCCTTGAGAACGGTATTATTGTCTCTTTAAACGCATTCTGTTTTTCAAATACCATTTTTTGTTTCCCTCTTCTCCATAGTAAGTCTTGTGGCACCCCTGGAGGCACAATTGGGGAAACATAGCCTCCTCAAAAGAGGTTTAAGTGATTTTAGCTCTGGGAAAGAATTTCTTGAGGGAAGCTGCAACTTAAATATTAAAGTAGTTTTCTTTGGTATGTTTTTGAAACAAACAGAGAGTATTGACTGAAGATGTTATTTAGATTGATATTTATATGGAAGATCTCGGATTTTTTATGGTTTTTGTTTTTGTTTTTGGGAAGGTTGTGGCAAGTGCAACTGTGCTTTAATTTTTCCTCTATTGCTCTCGGTGGTACCTGTCTCGATTGCATGATCATGTCAGTGATGAATGTCCCTGAGGTCTTTGTATGAACTTTAGTGGGTTCTAGTTGGCGCCTTTGTTGGGCTGAACCAGAAACAGCTGGTGGATGCAGTTGCTGATAGACAGGGGGAACTTTGTTGGAAATATTTCTATATAACCTGAATGTAGCATCAGCCGCGGCCGGTGGTGGGAGTACCGGGCGGGCGGTGACGTGGGGAGGGGGAGGGGCAGAGTGGGTGGTAGTAATGTATGGATTACGGACTTTAACAGGCAAGTAAACATAAAAATAAATAAAACGAATTTCGTTACGCGCACTGCCTCGCCTTTTGTGATGCAGTGCAAGCAACGAAATTCGTTGTTAAAATTTTTATGTTTACTTACCTGTTAAAATCCGTAATCCATACATTACTACCCCCACCCTGCCCCTCCTCCTCCCAACGTCACCGCCCTGCTGGTACTCCCACTACCGGCCGCGGCTGTGTAACATAAAGTTTGTTAACCTCTTACTGAGATGTCATTCATCTTGCAACAATAGTACAAAAATGTGTCAAGAACAGGAGTTTTTAAAGCAACCACTGATGACCATGCAGAACCCCAAGTTCTGTTATGCTTTTGTAATCATTCAGAGGCTGAACAACAAAGGAACAAAGAAGCACTAGCTCAATAGGGGATCTATTTGCCTTGATTCTGTTTGATGGTGGACGGCTCACCTTAGTTGGCTTTGCTACCTGTTTTGAAGTCTCAGGGCCATCAAAGATTTCCTTCAACTCTGCTTCAGCTGCTGGATCTGCCAACTGTGAGTCCTACCCTGCCAAGAGGTGGCAATACAGTCCTGGGCCTTGAAAGTAAGTGGGGTTCTGCAGCTGTTTTTCTCCGAAAATCGGCACAGTGACGACTTTGTGCTGATCAGGACCAATGCAGTGCCCTTTGACACAGTGCCGCTTCAAGGACATCCCTGCATGGCTCAGCGAAAACGCAGGACCCTGACTGCGAGGCTTGACAATGGGACAGCGCCTGCATTGTAAAGGGTTTGGCGACGATGAAGAACTTGATCACGAGACTTGACGACAACGCATCTACCGAACTGTGTGGATCGGAACCAACGCATCGCATCTTCGATGTCGACGCTTGCTTCATCCAAGGTACTTTTCAGTCCTAGTTGCTTTTAAGCACTATCTTGCAGATTATTCTTTAACAATTCATATCTCAAGTTCTACTTATTAAATGTTTGTCGTTTTGGTCATGTTTTACTCATAAACATACTCTTTATTTTTCTAAACGGTGTGGAGTTTTTTTGTGGATTTTTCACTGTGTTACTGTAATTTAAGAGTTGCACAAATACTTTACGCATTAAACCTTACGTTAAGCCTAACTGCTCTGTGCCGAGCTACAAGATGGTGAGCACAGGTTAATTTAGGTTGTGTATTCTCTAACCCTGTAAAAGATGAGATTTGTGATTATAATGACAGACGCCAAATTACTCTGCTGAGTTTTACAATGGGCAGGGTGTTGGAAAGTGGATTATTAGTAGTAGTAAATATGCATCTAATAAGGTCACTAACACAGTCTAGGGCTCAGCACAGGTCTCAATAAATTATTCCCAGGCTCAACCCTTGGTTGCTTGGCAGCCAGTGGGCAGGCTTAACTTAGGAGACTGCTTTGTAAACCATTTAAAACACCAATTTCAGTAAATAATTAAGACACAACACACAATAAAAATCCAACACCAATTAATAGAAATAGGACACATGTTTAACTTTGATAAGACACCAAAATATAAAAAATCTAATATAGGGAGCTGGAAATACGATATTTTACTTTATAGCACTTAGAAACCTATAGCACCACATTGGGACATCAGGTCGTGCTTAACCGGGCCAAAGTCAAAGTTTCAGGCTGACCACGATAGAGCCCTGCTCGGATACCCCTCGCAGGAGGCCTAGGTCGAAATTTTAACTTCAGACTTAGAAACTTTTCTGGACCTTTTTCTGCCAGGGTCCCTCGCTGCTCTTCATCAATCCAGGCTTTGTGAGGGTATGCCAGGATGCTTTCCAGGGAGCTCCTGGTCAAACTCTGGAAGTCGGGACTCTGCAGATTTTCAGTGGGAGCAACCAGCAGGGCAGACCGGCTTGCTGTTGAAGGTCGCCGGCTAGGCTCCCGTGTTTGAGTTGGACCCTCTCTGGAGCTTTTTTCCAAAGTTGCTCCAAACTTCTGGAACTTCTTCCTGGAGTTCCTCTGGGGCTTCCAAAGTGTCCCAAACACAATCCAAGGGTCTGAAATCTCCAAGATGATCCTTGAAAGTTTGAGACTTTAGTTCCCGCAATCCACTTGGACAAAAACCTTACAAATCCATTGGACGCACTCCAGGCTGGGGTTCTTGGTGGTGATGGTCTGGGTGAGCTCTGTTAACCTGTAGCTTGCAGGAAGTCCACTCATTAATCCTCTTGAAGCAAGGTATGTCCAAATGGCTGTAGTCCCAGATAATGCAGCAGGTGCAGTCAGTCAGAATGCGGGGCCTGATGGTGCAAATCAAGTTTTCAGCTTGGAAAGCCTTCTCTTTCTCTTCGTTTAATATAGTAGATCTGAAATGCTCTGCACCTCTCACATATTTATTCAGTGTTTTCTGGGGTCAAGAAAGAGAGCACTCCTGCCCAATGAGGTGCAGGCAACACCCAAGAGCATGAGAACTTCCTCCAAAGTGTGGCATATTCATCTCCCAGAAAGGAATATCTTTATAAAATTCAGTAGGCCTGAACTTGCAGCAGAGGAGCAAGAAATAGTTAAACCAATCTCCCTTATAGCTCGTTTACATACCTCTCCTCCCCCTACCATATACATATTCCTTCCGTAAGCCTGCCATCTGGCTAGGTCAGGGGAGCTGGTGCATAGATGGCCCTGGTATTCCCTGCCTGTCCTATTCCCCTGTGAAGCTCCTTGGTTTATAACCCAGCCCCCCTCCTCTGTCATTCTTGTGTAGCAGAGCTCTCTAAGCGATAGCCTCTCCCTGGGTGAGCCACTTATCACTTCATCAAAGCAGCCAGGTTAATCCTTTGCACTCTGACCAATCAGGGGAGACCACACAAAGGCTGAATTGTGGCTTACGTACAAGAAAGTTGTATCGCTTATTCTCTGCATACTTTAGGATACATTTAACAATAGCATGTAATGTTATGTATGTAATGTAATGTAAAAGGCATTTCTAAAGCGCAACTGCTACTCCGAAGAGTGTACTGGCACTTTGCACTGTCAGTGGAGGAGCAGAGAGATCAGAGAGAAGCAGATCAGTCATTCAAGAAAGTCAGGTTTTCAGCTTCTTCCGGAACTGGGGGGTGGATGCGATGCGTCTTAATTCCAAAGGGAATTTATTCCAAAGAGAAGGTCCCAAGCAAGAAAAGGACCTGCCTCTCTTTCTGGACCTAGCATATTGTTGGATTTATCAATACCATTTGCCTAAGTCCTTGAATGATATTTATCATGAATTCCTTGTGATAGTTATTCATTAATAAACTATTGCCATGTTAACCTATTTGGCTGGGGATCTACAATGGGGAAAATGAAATGTACAATTTCACCAGCACCAGGGTCTTTAAAACATATTGTAAAAGGACCTTGTTTATAGCTTCATGCCTCCACCCCTGGGGCACATAGGGGAGACTATAGGGGTACTGAGGCTGCTAAAATAGTGTAGATCCTCACTCCACAGTGCTCCTACCACAAAAGTCGATTTTGGGAAGCACCTTCCTAAAGTGGGGGAAGTGACATGTACAATTTCTCTATCCCCAGGGCATATAAAACCTCTTTTATAAAGGCCCTACTTATAAGTACATAACCCCCCCCCCCCCCACACCCCTGAAACACATAAGGGAGACCCTAGGGGTACTTAATATACCAAAATAGTGTAGTTAATTACTTTTTAAGGGCCCCTACCACCAAAGTCGAGTTTGGGCACAATTTACATTTAAAAGCAGTACAGCAACACCAGGCTGCTTTTAAAATGACATCATGCTCTGAGAAGTGCACACATGCAAGTGCAAAAAGGGATGCTGGCCTCTAAACTGCCATGCCGTATTATATACTAGGGATTTAAAGGCAGTTTTAATCCTCCTGCCGTATTATGTACTAGGGACTTATAGGGTAGGTCATGCCAATTATAAGTTTACCGTAATATATAGTGTACCCCAATGTATGTTTGTGTTTTCACTGTGTTTTCACCATAGCACTGGCACTGTGCCTGGTCAGCAGAGCCCAGGGACAGTTAGTTACCACCAATACCAGTCAGAAAAAAATGGGGGTGCCCAGGTCACAGGATGACTTTGTAAGTCAGGGTCACTAGGATTATTCAGCAATGGAGTCCCACATTTTATGGTAGGCTGCTTTAAATTATGAAAAGGTGAATATGATGCATTATGCAGCACATTTTCTTGCAATATAATTTTGATTTATTTGAGCATTTGAGCTGCCACCATTTTTGTGAAAATCTGCAAATGATGCAGCAAATCATATGGCAAGTGCAGTAAATCCATCATTATTTGGTAAATGCCAGCTACAGAAGCACATAGGTCCAGCAGGGCTGACTAGAGTCCTTTCTATTCTTGTAAGGTAAATAAACGTTATGACTCTAGTCAGTCACGCTTATTAGCAGTACTGCGAAGAGAACAGCTTCCATAGACAGACAGAATACGTTTATAACATTGCAAAGGGTGTTTTTCTTCCAAAAGTCTACATTATAAGTTAAATAATTATTGTTCTCTTCAATTTAGAACAAATAATCAAACGGTATAGTTCAGTTTTTCACTTATTGAAAGACCATGTTTTTCAATGCACATAACCCCAAATTAAAAATGCAATAAAAACGCATAATGGGTAATGTGTAATTTAGTCCTACATTGCCTTCCTGGAGTTCGGGAGCCACAAACCACTTAGCCAATTTTATCTGTTATGTATCCTCTTCATATATGCAGCTCCTTTCTGACTTGAGCAATGTAAGCGCTATAGAGCACACTAAAGCTTGCTAGGTAACGTATTTAAGAACGAACCTAGAGTTTTCTAAATTACAAAGGACTTTTATGACATGTTTAAACTTCTGCCAACAAGGAGTGTGTTAATTGATTATTGTATGACAAGTGAAAAAGGAATATTTATTTCCCACAGATCTGCTTACCAAAATTCTATCAAACGCAGATGGAGTTCCACCTCTTTGAACATGTCCCAAAATGGTCACTCGTGTGTCAAATCCCAGACGCTGAACGACAAGCTGGAGAAGAGATAAAAGAGAATGAGGAACACACTCTCAAATTTTCAAATCCGTACAGAATTAACACAAAATACATGGTCACAAACCGGAACACTATAATGAAATCTTATCTACTTCTTGCAAAAGACCACCTTTGATCCAGTTTCTTGTCAACACATTCAAAACAAAGGGCCTTATTTAGATCCATCTCAGTGGATGGAATACTCCTTCACGGGTGTAACGGATATACGGTCCACCCTATTACGATCGCCATTGGCTATAATGGGATTGTAATATGGCGGACGGGATCGCCATCACCTTTGTGACGGAGTATTCCCTCCCCCAAGATCTTAATGATTCCCAAAATCTTTTTGAGATACTGTTTTAATTATTGAATGTGTTTTGAACTGGGTTGGCCGATGAGTTGATTTATTTTGATGGGACCAACTAAACACATACGAGCAGACTTACTAACTTTTCGCACACACAAAATAGCAATCAACGTTCCTGCTATGCATTGCTTGAAGGCGGGAAAACAGAGCAGATATGGTGCTGTTTTCTCTTCTTCCTCTGCTGGCACACTTTAGGCTGCCTATAGTGCAAGTGTGTGTGTGTTCTGTCAAGCATAGATTATGTACTGGAAGTGCAGCCTTCAAGTACAACAATTATGCTTTAATACTTTTCCCTCTTTAAATGTGTGCTTTATAATACAGCACATATGCATAGTTGAAAAAATGTGGAAAGTTTTAAAATGTGCTCCTCTCTGCCTGGCTCAAGGGGGTGTAAATATTTGGTGAAAATCATTGTATACAAATATTAATACAATGGAATTTACACAATAGTGCTACTTAGTGTTGCATAAGGCACCTTTGCAAAGCAAAGCATAACTTTGAGTTGGAATGTAAATCCCAAAACAAAAACTTGCACTGGCTTTGTGTCACTTTTGTGATGTTTTAGCAAATCTCTGCCTTAATTGTTAACAAAACAGTGGGATGAGGAGGAGGAGTGAATTTCATTGGTGTTCTTGTGCTCTCCTAATTATGGCCCAAAAAGGCAACAGAAACTTGAATAATATTTAAATGAATCTATGCAAATTATATTTTTTGCTCTTTGATCCATGCCCCCAATAGACGACCTTCTGTGTGCTCAGCGCCAAGATGCTCCCTCCGGAGCGAAAGTCTGCGCTTTACAAATGACAATAAATATCAAATATCAAATATTTTCAATAAAAATACTTTGAAATAAAAAAAAAAAGAAATGACAGCAATGCATCATACAGGCAAATAAGTCATTTCAAGTGTGAGGACTCTTACATAGAATAATAATATGAAAATGTGCCCAGATAAGTGGTTTTCTGCATATTAAAATCTATACACAACACTTAAAATATATTGACGGAGCAGAGGACAACCAGTTAAGGGGTTCATCCTGTAAGAGTGATCGTATCAATAAAAGTATGAGACTACAATAAAAGTCCACATATTTTAAATACCCACAACATTCACATCAAATAACAGTTCAAAGGAACTTTTATGATTTTCGTTTGATTCATTTGATTAAAATCATTGTAGTTGCTTATTTCTGATATAATGCATGCAATTGTAAGTATGCATTGTTGATAAACGAGTTGCTTGCTACTGAGAAACCTACTTGAAAATAGCCTGACTTTGCAATGCCCCTGCCCTAGGACAAGACAGGAACGGGAAAGAAGTAAAATGGGAGGGGGAATAGTGTGAGTGGTTGCTGTGTGCACTGTAACTATCCTTAACCTTCACAATATCCGGTCTATTAATATTACAAAGTGCTTCTGGCTCTCCCACCCAGTTCATAGAGACATTGTGGCTGAACACATTCTATTGACTGTTAATTTCACAGTGCTAGGTGATTTAAATCTCCATCAGGAAAACTTTAACTGTTAAGTATCCAAATTTTTTATAATGGACCTGGCAGTAGTCCAATTAGTAAAACGGGTCAAAGCCCCCATAAGCAAGGTCATCTACTAGACCCAATATTCTCTAATATACCTGAACTAACCACATGTGACCCAAATCTATGATCAGACCATAAACTAATACCCTTCCAAATTGTCTAATACAAGTATCAAAGCCACCGCACCTCACCAGTCCAGACTCAGACAGAACTGGTCTACGATAGACATAGGTGCACAGGAGAACATGCTCACCACGCTGCCCCTGAAATAGTGGGAGACATTGCCAGCAGATACAGCAGCTTTGAGGCTTGGATGCATAATGCCTTAATCAATCTGGCAGCCTAAAATAAGGGAGGGCACCATGGTTCTCACCTGAACTTTCAGAACTTAAAAAGATTTTTACAAAAATTAGAAAAGGCTTAGAGAAAAAGCTGGCAAAGAGAACTATTAGAAGGCAGTATAGAAAATACCATTACGCCATAGGGGGGGCAAGAGTCAAATACTTTGCTTCCAAGATTAACAATGCAGCAACTCCTCCATAGAATTGTTCAACCTGGTGAGCAGCCTGATAACACCCGCATATGGCAAATCTGGCCCTTTCTGTCAGAGTCACGGTGCAACATGCTTGCCAACTTCTTTTTGGAGAAGGTCAACAACAATCTCCCCACACTTTGAGGGTATGAAGAAGACCTTAAGTCCCCCCAAATGCAGCACGAAAAATTAAGCATGTTTTCAGAAATTACGTAGGAAAATACAGAGGAGATTCTTAAATCTTTCAAATCAGGCTATGCTTAGGAACCTGCCCCACCTGACCATAATGCTACAAGGTGGGAAAAACAATGATCACCATGCTGACAGACATGTTTAATCGCTCACTCAACTCAGGGAGGGTCCCATGGAAACGCGCCATTAAGCTGCTAGTAAAAAAGCCATCAGCCGATCCCAGCCACGGTCCATGCTGGTAAGAACGGTGGGGCAGGGTGGGAGGGTATTTCGACAGATGATGACGAGGGAAAATAAATAATTTATTTAATTTTCCCGTGTGGTAGTCTGTCAAATATCCCGCCAACCCGGGCCTTCCGCTTTTACCTGCACTGACCGCTCCTGGTCAATCCCATAAACTGTGAAAACTATCATCCGATCTCCGTCCTTCCGGGGCACAGTAAAATTCTGGAATAGTTTGTCATTGAGAATCTATTCTTACACCTGGAGACAAATTACATATTACATCCCTCTCAGACGGATTTCAGACCAGGTAGTAACACTGAAACTGCCCTGCTTGCAGCTACTGAGGAACTTAAGGCCATCCTGAATCAGGGTGATTCCATTGCCCTGATCTGGTTTTATCATAGCACAAACTTTGACACTGTCTCCCACCCAGTGCTAGTCAAAAGGCTAGAAGAAATATGCATAGCCGGAACGGCCCTAAAATGCTTTACCTCCTTCCTCCAAAACAGAACTTTCCAAGTATGTTGGGAAGTCACACTATTCGAAACTCACTCTTTAAAATGTGGGGTCCCTCAGGGCTCCTCACTGGGCCCCGCCTTGTTCAATCTGTATGTCCCCTCACTGGCAAGCTCATGGTTTCACCTCAATTTCCTATGCTGACGACACACATATTATTATCTCCCTCTCCCATCAAACTGATTGGATGCCCATCCATCTTAACAACTGCATCAAACAGGTTGTAGACTGGATGGCGGCAAGCTCTTCGAAATTAAATGGGGAGAAAACGGAGGAGATGGTTATGGAAAGCAACCCCGCCAAGTGGATGGAGTTGAATTGGCCTGGTTCTCTTGGCAGTCAACCCACCCCTAAACTGGAGGTCAAACGTTTTGGCTTCTGCCTTGACAATCAGCTTTCTATGGCAAATCAAGCAAAAATATTTGCGGCAACATGTTTTCGTATGCTAAGGACTTTGAGAAAGCTGTTGAGATGGCTACCTGAACCCTAGCGTAGTGTAGTGGTGCAAGGCGTAGTCATGTCACAACATGATTATGGGAACTTCCTGCACCTGGGGAGTCCTAAGTTGGTCATGAAAAGAGTCCAGGTTACTCAGAACGCCGCTGCACATATAATGTTTAAAATTCGCAGCCGCAGCCCTGGCAAGCCTGCACTGGGTCAGTGTTAAAACTGATCATTTTAAAGCACTTCGCCTGACTCACCAAATAATAATGGTATACTATATTTAGTGGTGCCAACTGGAGCCCCATCTGGACCTGGGGCCTTTCCCAGGGCACTTTTACTTAGGGTACAGTAACCTCTTCGATGTTTATTGGCTTCAAAGATGCAAACATTAATATATCAGATCGATCTCTAGGTAGAAGGATGGCAACATTCACTGGATTGAAAATCCCTCCAAAATTGTAAATTTCATTTATGGCTTTGAATAGTTGCTGATGGAAAATATGGAGTCCAGGAGGGGGGAAAGGCTTTTGCTTGTACATTAGGCATGCACAATTAAAATAGTAAATTCTATAGATTTCAGACAGAACCACACATGCCCTTGATAGACCATCTGTTATCCAGTTTTTATGTATAATGAACTAACATTGTACTACAAATTGAAGTGATGCAAAACACAATGAGTGAATCAGACCGGTAATGGTCAAACATCTACATGTTAGCTCATCCAGCGTTAATGGAGGCAAAGGAGACAGCCAGTGACGGGAAGGCTACTCGTGGGTTATGCCTCCCAATTGCACTGGGAAAGGTCACATGATTACCAAGGACAACACCACACCCCACGTGATGACTGCAGTCTCCTGTTGTTTACTCCTGATTGCCGGTCTCGGACCTGCACTGCCCGCGAGAAATACTGGCTTGCTCTTGTGGAACTCTGACACGCCTGGGGGGTGGCGGGAGCGGGAGGGCGGAGTAGGGGGGTAGGGGGTAGAGGGGTAAGGGATAGAGGGGCTTGGGGTGGGGAGTTGAGGAGGGGGGATGTTTGATTTTGTTAGGAGCTCAGAAGGCAGGGTACAGAAGAATCGGATGGTAAGAAACGCAGCCATGAGTACTGCCTGAGAAACAGTTATACGTGAGCCTTAATGCATCTATCGGCGACTAATGATCTCCTGTCTAATGCCGCTCGACCTCCGGGGTGTGAGCTGAATGGCCGTGTAAGACTAATTTTTTAGGAGCCTGTATTACGTGACTGAAGGATGCTGACCTAATTGGCAAATTGATTGTACGCTTTATATTGCTGCAATAAAAATATATTTACAAAAAAAAAAAGATTACCAAGGACAATATTCAAAGACTGAATGCACGCGTGCAAGTATACGTGAGGGAGAAAGAGAAATAGGTAGGGAGAGAAGGGGAAGGAGGGAGAGATAGGCTAGAAGGGAAGTGGGGAAAGACGAGAGTGTATACAGAATAATGACAGGTGTCAGTATATCTTTTTTTTTTGTATTGGTCTAACGGGTGCAGGGAGACATTACAGGAGGATTGGCATTTTTTATTTGAGGCTTGAGCAAGATATTAAGAGCTGAGGATGCATGACAGGAGACATTAAGTATATTTAGAGGTAGGGGACCTGAAAACTCAAGCCAGCCTAGAGCCTGAATCCTGGCTCTTGCTCAGCTCAAGGTCCCGCTGGATCTTAATTAGAACCCATAACGCTTTCATGTGGCTTCTTCTACTTTGTTGCACTACTCTCTTGCACAAAGAGGTAAAAACAAAGCATTAACATTTAGGTAAAAATGAGAGTTAAATAGATATCCGTTTAGTGCCTATTTTGTGAAACCACAAATTACGGATTAATCACAACTGCCCGCTTAGCCAAATTGTGTGGTTTTAGGCAACTTCAAATACAATCCAGAACACCAGCTGTACAAAACCCTATTGTATTTAATTTAATAGACTATAATGTTGTTCTATAAGAATCTGGGCAACAAAAGTTCGCATGATAGCTGTCCTGCCTGTGAGTTCACTAATGGCACTGTCACCAGGGTGTAGGCGGAATCAGGAATTGTTCAAACTTTAGGTTTAAAAACTACCACATAAAAACATACTGCTACGTGCAGTGTTAGCCTATCATGTGATATATCAATGTCAAAACTTACCCATGTTAGAGAAATTCACTTTTTTTAATTTGAAAAGACATTATCATATTTTAAGTGATGTTTGTGGTATGATTTTAATGTCAAACATTTTCAAGGCTCATCTCTGGGGTATAAGAGCCAAACCAGACCCTTGGTTCGGCTCTGGCTTGACTCACCCTGATAATTTGTTGGCTCCCCAACCCCTAGTACATTGTTTACAATTGGAAGGCTGAGGTGACATGGGGGGGAAGGGGGAAGCATGGAAGAAGACACATGCATTTCTGTTAATGTCATGGAGTTCTATGAGGGAGGTGAGGCTAGGTGGCATGAGACATCAGATAATGTTGTTTCTGTTTGTATTTCGGGCTTGAGGTGGAGAACCGGGGGGAAGGAGGGGTAAGAGAGAATGTCAGTAAACACAGAGGCATATTTACAATAAAGAGGTGAGCGGTGTTGTTAAGCCAAGAAGCTAATGACATGCTTCGTCACTTTAGAAATGCAGGACTGCACAATATTTACTAGAATATGGTGCAGCTCTACATTTCCCCCTGCGCTGGCGCTAAATTAAGCTGCCTAACGCCAACACAGTCACCCTTGCACCATAGTGCAAAGGTGCCTGTGTTGAGGAGAAGATTGTTTATGAGCAGGAAGGTCCCCCTTCCTGCACATAAACAATCTTTAAAGCTGTTTTGTAACTTGTATGTGTGGTGCTTAATGGAGCACACATTAAAGTTGCAAAACTGCATTTTTTAAATGATTATTTATTTTCAGGAAGGGGGACCTTCCTGCACATAATAAATCAAAGGATATTTTCTGTTTCTATGTGTGCTGCACAAAACAGCACGCATGCAAACAGCAAAAAAACGAGGAGAAATAAAGCATTTCTGCTCGTTCTGCCTGATAAAGACCAGGATTTCCCAGGTCTTAATTTTGTAGCTGCCTCCTATTTACGCTGCCCTAGTAAATACGGGGCAGCATCAAAATCTATGGATGGTGCGGTGGAACATCCATTGCCCTTCACTTTCACAATAAACACAGCGTGAAAGGGTGCCTTATTAACAAGGCTGCATTAAGCCACGTTAAGTGGCTTAACTCTGCCTTGTAAATAAGGTGAGGCCACTATTGCCATCACAACGTCACTGAAAGTGACTTTGTGGTGGTGATAGCGGCTTGTAAATATGCCCCATTGTGCTGTGATTCAAAATGCCCATAGGTTCAACTACAAATAGCTTAATTTATGAGTCCAATAGAGTCACAAAAAAGATTACAGATGATGAATATTACCACAAAATGGTGTAATATTACAGATGATTAAACCTCTTCCCACAGCAGGGAGTGGGAACTCAAGGGTGTTGGAGGCAGGTCTTTTAAGTACTGTCCTCTGGAAAGCAACCCTGCTCCCCATGTCGGAGCAGTGCAAGTTCCAGAGTCTTTTATTCCCCTTATAATTTGGAACATTCCTAATACTGAATAGCCATGCAGCTGAACACGTCCCATGCGTCCTTGACCCTTCCATGATATGAAGATCCCCCTGAGAATACAAAACGTGCCACTCTGTTACTCAAAGAGCTATTCTGGAAGTGAAGTTATTGCAGAAATTATTAATATATATATGCGTCTGCAAATGTTTGGTTCTTTGTGCAGTATCCCCTTGAGGATCAAGACTCATACGTTAGGACCCTGAGCAAGAGTTAGGAGTAAATGGGTGGCTTGAATCACCGTTTCATATTGGTATATTCGCACATATTGACTCATATTACGAATGAAACCCAATGAAATGGTGAATAACTCTGCCGACCCAGATTTCCCAGGCCACTTCCTTAGGGTTTAACGCTACTGTCTCTATGTTGTTGATGTGCGCAGAGCTGTTATAAAGCAGTGGTGGAAGAAGGGACTGGGCAGGGAGAGAGAGGGTTGGGGAGAAGAGTAAATGGCAGACAGGAGTATTAAATACTCCCTGATTGTATGAGAGTGGAGCGTTGGCCAGGAAACAGGTCACGGCTCCAATGCAGCTATTTCTCAAGGTGATTTTACCGCTCAGATTTTTGTCCAGCACAATTGGGTCAGATGTTTCTGCACCCTGTGTAAATCTAGGTGTGGCAACAACTTCCCACTCATGATTGAGAAGAGTGGCATTCTAACCAGGGATTCTACCTCATTCAACGCATAAAAGTACCAAAGAGATACTGCCTGGGATGTAAGCTCCTGCACTGAATTAAAGACAAACGACCACATGCATCAAGGTATTTAGGAATCGCAAACGGTGCGATTCGGTAAAATCGGCCGTTTGCGATTCCTAAATATCTTTTTAGTATGCATCAATCGGTTTTTGGCAAAATCGCTCTTTTTAGCGATTTCAAAAAATGCGATTGCTTCTAAGGAATCGCAAATTTGCGATTCCTTAAAAGCAATGCATGATTGTTTTTAAAATTGCGAATTCGCAATTAGGGGGGGCAAATTACCAAGAGGGTGAACCTCGTGCTAATTTGCGAAAAAGATTTAAAATGCTCAAATTAGCATTTTAAACACTGTCATGTTACAGACACACATGTCCTTAGGACATGTGTGTGTGAAAGATCCACTGTAAAATACATTTCAGGGGAGCAGGGGGGGGGATCCTTGGGACCCCCCCTGCACCCATGGAATGCATTAACATTTTGCGAATTCTGATTTGCGATTTCCCAATTTCCATTGATTCCTATGGGCCTTTTGGCCCATAGGAATCAATGGGAAATGTGAAATCGCAAATTAGAATTTGCATAATATTTGCGATTCGGTACAAATTGCGATTTTTACCGAAGCGCAAATATTATGCGAATAAATTGTTGCATCCTGTTTTGCGATTCCTTATTTGCGATTGCCTAATTTTCGCAAATAAGGAATTGCAAAACCTTACATTGATGCATGTGGGGGTAAGATTCTTGTAGACTGCTAACCTAGCTGTAGGTGGCATAGGCAGGTCAATAAGGTGGAAGGCCCAGCTCTTCCCATGCTGCTGCATTGCTCATGTCTTCTCCTTGCTTTTCCCTTATTCTCACTGCTTTCTCCCCCAATTTTTGCGTGCCTTCTCCTTGTTTCCCTCGCACCCAATTCTTGAGTGCCTCTCCTGGCTTTTCTCTAATTTTCAATGTTTTCCACTTGCTTTTTCCTCCGTTTTTTGTGTAGCCTCCCCAAGCAACTGTGGACCACCGCCTCACTTCCGGAATTCTGATGGGCCCTCAATACCTGGCTGTTTTCAATGAGCCTTTGGGACTTGCAAGCCTGGATAGCCTGTAAGGTGATTAGTCACACGTTACAAATCCTGATCAATTGAATATGGAAAAAATGCTGACATTTAAACTGCTTGGATATCAAATCTTTTAAAATTTTGGCAGGATGAGTAAGAGTGATAGTTCAATTTCCTGAGATTGCGTGGGGCAAAGTGGGGCTATTTTGCTTAGAATGTTTATACTTGCACAGCGTCAAGACTGCGTTGTGCTAATCCCCTGCTAACTTATGCAAATTGGGTCATCTTTGTGATGGGAAAATGCAAAAAACACAAGTTTTGGTGAAAAGGCAGCTCTACTAAATTAGCACAATCCGAGTTTTGCACCAAATTGCAATGTTTGATATATCTATGTGCAAGGTGTATTTTACCCCAAAGAAAACATCTTACTTGTATGACCCATGTGCTGTTTTCTACAAGTAAGGCTTTGTACTGCAGGGGATCGCTTAAGTACAAACCTGACACTAGGCACTGCTGATTCACCTTTGCGCCACAGTGCGAGGCTGAGCATCATGCAGAACAGCCATTTTAAGTTTGAGTATCACTGGTAACCTTATCATCAGGTGTCTCTTGGTATATCTTGTGCTGGTTTATATTTTGTTCTTCATACAACTCAGCACTGGAATTTTTCATGCAATGCTCCATTGCTAGAAGTTTAGTCAATTTGGGCCTGAGACTCATGAGTTCCAATATGTTGATATGTGATTTTGCTTTGGAATCTGACAAGATTTAATGACAAATCAAATGTTCAAGAGTGCTTTTCCCTCACATCTGGATGAATCTATGTGGTCAGAATGAAATGGTTAGGTGATCTAGGAAATGTAGCGCCCACTAGATATCGAATTTTTCAAGAAGGAGCACATCTTTGAACGGCTGCTTATGAAATAACTTTGCTTAAACATTTTTAATCTTGGCAAGACTGTAATGTGAAACTTAACAGAAAGATCCTTGGAATACATTTGAGAGAGTTGGCATAATATAAGGAACCTCTTCTGGATATCTTGAGGAAATTACCTCACAAGGGTAGTGTTAAAAAAGACCCTCGAAGATGGGGCCTTTTAATTTTTTCTGATAACCACAGAGATGCAAATAGGTCTTAAGCCACTAGAAGTTTCTTATATGTTTCTTATATGTGTTATACTAACATATGGTCTTATTAGTGAGACATGTCATCAAAGTTGGGAAGCAACTGTTTCCCCATTTCCAAAGAAAAAAACTGGACCACAACTGACCAAAGTGTCAAACTAAGCACTTATATAGTTCAACTCTTACCTTTTCTAAATATCTATGCAAATTCAATTGGGAATATTTGCTTCTTTTTTTACTACCCTTACGTTTACGAAGATTTTTCCATGTGGCCTCTTATATTTATTCTTTAAAGTTAGTCACTTCCTAACTTCCCATTTAATTTAGGAGTCTCTTTCTGTTCAATTAGCGATGATACCAAGCTGTATTTTCACTTTTGAAGCCAGCCACAGACACTTGACAAAAAATTATTAAGTAACAGGTGGCATCTAGATAGCTTTAGCTAAATCCCCCCCAAAATGTAGTTTCTGATCTAGTAATAGGAGGAGTCTCATCACTGGCATAGCTCATTTCATAGGAATGTACACCATGAAATCAAACCACATTCTCAACCTTCTCTCCAATGTAACTTACTGACAGCTTATGTAAGTAGCAATAACAGTCCTTGCTCTGCTAGATATCTGAACAGCACTTAGCTCATCCTGCTTTGGTCTGTGTTCAAGGGGGCCTGTTGTGTCCTGTAGAGATTGTCCTGTGTGGTATAATGGCAGTCCTTATTTCCCTGAGGGGAGACCTCATTGGCCACCACATTGCAAGCAAGCATTCCTGTCAGTATCGGACCGTTCGGGACGCTGTCCGCGCAATGCGTGGTGTTCCGAAGACTGCTACGCCAAAGACTACAATCCCCATGGTGCAATGGGTGTCGTAGCGCGAGACGTCAAGACGCAAACCCGGAAACAAAAGGAAAAAGTATCGGACACTCGGAGCCGATAATTCTGGGTTCTGCTGGCGTTTGTCTGGAGCTACGGTAATCGTTTGGAAGAAACTGTGAGTAAGCGTTCGCTAGGGTGTTTCCGGCTGGAGGCATTCTAGGCGGACAATTCAAAACGGCTGTTTTGATCCTCTTGGTGCTATTTCGGGAACGACGGACACGGCTGTGTACGTTGCGTCTCCCTTCAGTAAGACTGTTTACCGGAGTAGAGGAGTAGGAGTTATTCCTCTAAAAAACATTGTGGATAAACGTTTATTTCTTCAGAGGTGGTTGCGTTTGGAGAGATATCAGGAACACCTTCAGTATCAGGAGAGTGCCGACTTGAGCTGAGTTCTGTTTCATGTCCTTGCGTGGCACTATAACCTGTTACTAGCACTGACATTGTGCCGTTATTTTGCGTATACTGATCAACACATTCAGTCCTGGATAAGACAAGGTGCATTTAACCTTGAACTTCATTACTTGTTTCTTTGTTTTGCGACAACTTGTTTGTGTTTTCTTTTGAACTGCAGGAGAGGATTACAAAGGGGTTCCTAGTAAGAAAGAGTGGAACAAGAGTCATATGATCAAGCATTTGGTATGTTTGGTGAAAGGAACTATTTAGAGTATGTGATATGATTGCGATATGTACATATACATGTATGTTTCTTCCTTCATTAGATTACAACCACTGCTAGGATCCTTCATCTCTCTTCTGCATATAAAGCCTTAGAATTTTCCTTTACAGGTAGGCTAACTGTTAGGAGGGGGGGAATAGAAGACTTTTCTCTCATAGAAAGCTCTGTTTGTAGTGGAAAAGTTAGGGAGGGGAGTGAAACTAAAATCCCTTGTTCTTTGTCATTTCAGATCTCCCTCCCCGCTGTCCCCTTCCTTTCCCGCGGTTTCGGAACCCTCCTGTTGGTCTGTGATCAGTATTGGGTCACGGGTGGGTTGCGTGATCGCGTGTTTGGGACTTTCAACACAGCCCCGAGGAGAGGTGTGCCGGACCTTGACAGAATTATCGGCCCAAGGAAACGGACCTCCTCTTGGCTGTGTTGAAAGAAAATGGCCACTATGGATGATGTTTTGGCTGCCCTTGCATTAGTCCAAACGGAACTGGCTGCCTCCAATCGAGAGGTCGCTGCTTCCCGTGCTGAGAATGTCCAGATCAAAGCCCGATTAGATAGTTTACAGGCTAACCCATTCAGTGCAGGGGCTAGTTCTTCTAGTCCTTCGTCCGTAGTAGTAGAAATCCCCACTCAGATTCCGTTAGCTCCCCCCGAGAGGTTTTTTGGGGATAATAAAAAGGTCCAGGTGTTTATGACCCAAGTGCGCCTACACTTTATGTGCAAACCGAAGATGTTTACCACCAATCAAGCTAGAGTAGCCTTTTTAATTTCCTACTTGGGTGGGGAAGCAGCTCAGTGGGCAGTCCCCATAGTCAGAAGGGATGATCCCCTCTTACACGATTGGGAGGAATTCAGACAGGAGTTCGAGAAAACCTTTGACCGCAGGGCAGAAACATTTTCCGCAGATCGTGAACTATTGGCATTGAAGCAAGGCACATCTGATCTTGTCACGTATCTGAACAACTTCCGTCGCCTGGTGGCAGAAACCGATTGGCCCGAGGCTAAACAATCCGCTCTCTTTTATCAAGGGTTGAACGACGAAATGAAGGATGTACTGGCACACATTGACCCCCAACCCCGTACATGCACGGCTCTCATTGAACTCGCACTTCGCTTGGATCACCGTATCCGAGAACGCAAAGGGGAACTACGGAAGAAAGAGCCGGTGGTGATGGCACCTGAGCGAGGAGGGGGGAGCAGTGAAAAATCCCCGTCCTCTCAAGAGGCAATGGAAATAGGAGCGGTTAGAGCGGTTTGTCCTTCGGTGAAAAAGAATATCGTAGGAAGAATGGTTTGTGCTTATATTGTGGAAAAAAGGGGCACTACCTAAGGGAATGTCCAGTGAAGCCAAAAACCGGAAGGTTTAAGTCAAACCAGACCGCAGCGAGTACAGTGGAGGAGAAATCGGGAAACTCCAAAGCTTGAGGATACATGAAGGGGAATCCTCAAGCCGAATCCTCATCCCTTCCATCACGGCCTGTTGTGAACAAGACGAAAACCATGTATATCTATCCATGCACCTGGTGATGGATAAAGGAGAACAAGAAGTAAAAGCGATGGTGGATTCCGGTGCTACGGGGTGTTTTATGGATTATGCGGAAGCAGATAGGCTGGGCATCCCGCTCATCGAGAAGAAACATCCTGAACCAGTATATGCTGTGGATGGAAGTGAGTTAATTGCTGGACCCATAAAATTTCACACTCCGGAATATCGGTGTATAAGCAATGATTCACATCAGGAAGACATCTCCTTTAATATCATCCAGGCACCACAGTATGGGATAATACTGGGCCTTCCCTGGCTTCAAACACATGAGCCCTCCATTCATTGGACCTCAAAATCCATTGACTTCAACTCTGAGTATTGTAAGGAGCACTGCTTAATCTCCACGGCTAGTCCTTCTCAGACCTTGGCAAGAGGTTTTAACATCGCCACCGCCGCTGAGAAAGAGGTGCAGCTTCCGTCATGTTATGCTGAATACGCTGAGGTATTCAGTGAAGAACAAGCAGAGACCCTACCCCCTCACAGAACCTTTGATTGCCGCATTGACCTTGTCCCTGGAGCGGTGATTCCTAACGGCAGGCTCTACGCTCTTACCATTCCTGAAAATGAATACTTGAGGAAGTACCTTGACAAATACCTGGCTTTGGGGTATATATGCCCCTCTCGATCACCGGCATCTTCGCCTTTATTCTTTGTCCCTAAAGCCAACGGGGACAAGAGGTGTTGCATTGACTATCGCGCATTAAACACCGTCACGGTAAAGAACCAGTACCCTCTACCATTAATTCCTGTCCTACTTGAACAGGTCCGAACAGCCAATATCTATACCAAGCTAGATCTACGAGGAGCCTACCATCTGGTCCGTATAAAGAAAGGCGACGAATGGAAGACAGCATTTAAGACGCGGTATGGGCTGTTTGAGTATCTCGTGATGCCTTTCGGCTTGTGTAACGCCCCTGCCGCGTTTCAATACTTTCTAAACGAAGTCTTGAGAGAATACCTGGATCTCTTCGTGGTCGTCTATATTGACGATATTCTCGTCTATTCCACCAGGACGAGTGAACACCAATCCCACGTGAAACAGGTACTGGGTGCCCTAATGAAACACCATCTCTATTGCAAGATTACAAAATGTGAATTTCACGTCACTACCGTCGAGTTTCTGGGAGTGATGCTTACGCCTTCCGGACAGGTCATGGCGGAAAGGAAGGTTCAAGCGATCAAAGAATGGCCATGCCCGCGGAATGTAAAGGACATTCAATGTCTATTGGGGTTTGCGAACTTCTATCGGAGGTTTATCTGTGGATTTTCTGCATTAGTATCCCCATTGACTCGTTTAACCAGGAAGACAGTATCATTTCTGTGGGATGCAGAAGCACAACAAGCGTTTGAAGGGTTGAAAGAGGCCTTTATCAAAGCTCCTGTTCTACGACATGCCAATCCCTCCTTGCCTTTTATCGTGGAAGCGGATGCATCCGAGGTCGCTTTGGGAGCGGTTCTGTCGCAAAGACAGGAAGATTCAGGCATGTTACACCCCATTGCCTATATGTCAAGGAAACTCAACCCTGCAGAAATCAACTATACTATAGCCGAAAAGGAGCTACTGGCAATAAAGGACGCATTTGTGGAATGGAGACATTGGTTACTAGGGGCAGTTCATCAGGTGACTGTCTACACAGATCATCGCAACCTGCAATTCATGAGGTCAGCTCATCACTTGACTCCCCGACAGTTGCGCTGGATGCTCTTTTTTGAAGAATATCGTTTCGTTGTCACCTTCAGACCCGGAAGCATGAATAAAAAGGCAGATGCTCTAACCAGGCAAGAACATCCGGCCTTACACTCGCAGGCTCAGAAAAGATCCATTCTTGATCCATCCAATGTGTTGTGTGTGACTCAGTCCAGTGATTTTGTGCAGTCTGTCCGTTCAGGGATCCAATCATGTTCATGGAGGACCTGGCTTAGACATCACCCCGAATGGAGGCTAAAACAAGGTGTGGCGATGAAAGGGAAACAGGTGCTGGTGCCCACAAAGACATTACGACTCCAGGTGTTTAAATGGTGCCATGACATTCCAAGTGCAGGACACATGGGTTATATAAAGACCTTGGAGAAAGCGTTGAGACAATTCTGGTGGCCCTCCATTCGGATGGACTTGAAACAATGGAGTGGGCAATGTGTGATTTGTGCCCGAATGAAATCGGATCGACAAAAACCTCAAGGTCTCTTAATGCCTTTGCCAACCCCTGACACGCCCTGGGAAAGCATTTCTGTGGATTTCATCGTAGGGTTGCCGAAAGATCAGGGAAAGACAGCCATCATTGTTGTGATAGACTTCCTCACCAAGATGGGCCATTTCATCGCCTGCGATAAAGTACCTACTGCAGGTCAACTAGCTCATCTCCTGTTAACCCACATAGTTAGGTTGCATGGCCTTCCTACAGTCATAGTGTCCGACAGGGGGGCCCAATTCACAGCGGGGTTTTGGAAAGTGTGGTGTGCGGAGTTGAGGATTTCCTCCTCTTTATCTACCAGTTTCCATCCACAGTCAGATGGCCAAACGGAGAGACTGAACCAGTCCCTTAAGCAGTATCTTCGTTGTTATGTTCTTGCAGACTCAGACTCTTGGGTGGATTGGTTGTGGGTGGCGGAAATGGCCTATAACAGCTCCTTGCACTCCTCAACAGGTCATTCCCCTTTCTTCAGCAATTATGGGCACCATCCTAGGGTTACTCCTTTAATCCTCCCTAAAACCACCATTCGTCTTCCAGAGGTTAAGGCTCGATTGTTGCGCATTCGCCGTGTTCTTTTGGCGACGCGTAAACATCTGATCCAGGCCAAGGGGAGGTACAAAGCTCAGGCTGATAAACACCGTAGGCCGAGCCCTGTTTACAAGTGTGGGGACCGGGTGTGGTTGTCCACTAGGCACATCAAGTTTCGCAGGTTTAGCGTATTTAACCCTAAGTACATTGGGCCATATAGGGTGGTGAGAATGGTGAATCCGGTGGCGGTGAGATTGCGATTGCCTGCCCATTTGCGCATTCACCCTGTGTTTCATGTGTCCCTGTTGAAGCCTTCTCGCAGTCCTGTGCATCGCCCCCCTGTGCCTGTGTGGGTGCAGAATGACTCTGAGTATGAGGTATCACGTGTGTTGGACTCCAGGTGGGTGCGGGGGAGGCTTCAGTACTTGTTGTCCTGGAAGGGCTATGGGCCTGAGGAGAATTCCTGGGAGCCTGCCAGGGCAGTTCATGCCCCGAGGTTGGTGTCTTCGTTTCATCGCAGTCACCCGGATAAGCCTGCTCCGGGCCAGCGTCCCTTGTAAAAGGGGGATGTACTGTCAGTATCGGACCGTTCGGGACGCTGTCCGCGCAATGCGTGGTGTTCCGAAGACTGCTACGCCAAAGACTACAATCCCCATGGTGCAATGGGTGTCGTAGCGCGAGACGTCAAGACGCAAACCCGGAAACAAAAGGAAAAAGTATCGGACACTCGGAGCCGATAATTCTGGGTTCTGCTGGCGTTTGTCTGGAGCTACGGTAATCGTTTGGAAGAAACTGTGAGTAAGCGTTCGCTAGGGTGTTTCCGGCTGGAGGCATTCTAGGCGGACAATTCAAAACGGCTGTTTTGATCCTCTTGGTGCTATTTCGGGAACGACGGACACGGCTGTGTACGTTGCGTCTCCCTTCAGTAAGACTGTTTACCGGAGTAGAGGAGTAGGAGTTATTCCTCTAAAAAACATTGTGGATAAACGTTTATTTCTTCAGAGGTGGTTGCGTTTGGAGAGATATCAGGAACACCTTCAGTATCAGGAGAGTGCCGACTTGAGCTGAGTTCTGTTTCATGTCCTTGCGTGGCACTATAACCTGTTACTAGCACTGACATTGTGCCGTTATTTTGCGTATACTGATCAACACATTCAGTCCTGGATAAGACAAGGTGCATTTAACCTTGAACTTCATTACTTGTTTCTTTGTTTTGCGACAACTTGTTTGTGTTTTCTTTTGAACTGCAGGAGAGGATTACAAAGGGGTTCCTAGTAAGAAAGAGTGGAACAAGAGTCATATGATCAAGCATTTGGTATGTTTGGTGAAAGGAACTATTTAGAGTATGTGATATGATTGCGATATGTACATATACATGTATGTTTCTTTCTTCATTAGATTACAACCACTGCTAGGATCCTTCATCTCTCTTCTGCATATAAAGCCTTAGAATTTTCCTTTACAGGTAGGCTAACTGTTAGGAGGGGGGGAATAGAAGACTTTTCTCTCATAGAAAGCTCTGTTTGTAGTGGAAAAGTTAGGGAGGGGAGTGAAACTAAAATCCCTTGTTCTTTGTCATTTCAGATCTCCCTCCCCGCTGTCCCCTTCCTTTCCCGCGGTTTCGGAACCCTCCTGTTGGTCTGTGATCAGTATTGGGTCACGGGTGGGTTGCGTGATCGCGTGTTTGGGACTTTCAACACAGCCCCGAGGAGAGGTGTGCCGGACCTTGACAATTCCTTTGACAAACCTAAAGTACTGCAGTACAAAACCCAAATTAAGTCTCCATTGGGTGTGTTTCATCTACTGCCCCTCCTGTAATTACTTTCTGCTGGTACAACACGTCAGTCCACTCCACTTCAGCAAGATATTATTTATAAAATGAGACTCTTGTGTTCAAGATTAGCTTCAATTTATATTGAATCTTCTGTATTAGGAAGTCACAAGCCCACAAGACTTTCAAAAGGTGACTCTTCTCCAATGATCTTCCGTAGACAGGGTCTTTGGTAAGTGAAGGTACAGAACATCAAGTAGGGAATATCAAGTTACATGAATATTATAGACAAGGTACCAAAGATCATGAAAGAAGGTGTTGGTGTACATATATGTGGAGTTAAGTAGAAGAAATCTATACTAATCAATATACATTTACCTCCTTAATTTTAGGACCTCTATATTTTGGCTACAATGTTCTAGTAACTCAATATTCTATTCTGCATTTTCTACAACCTCTTTGATGCCCTTTTCCTGTAGCCTTGTTTGACAGATCATATGCTAATGCAAACACATCATGTTTCTGGATAGCAGTGTGCTATACAAATAGTTTTCATTCATTCCTTTTCAAGATATAAAGTCTTTGTGTTCCTGGGAAAGGGGAAACTCATTTGATTGCCAGTTAGGTATCCCAGTACTAAATGTTGTGTAGTAAATGTGGCAAAAAAGAAGATCCCACAAAATGAGCAAAGGACACCAGAAGGAGGAAACTCAGATGAAATGTTGTATGGACGTTTTCCTTCTTCCATTTCCCATTTCCATTAGTGGATATTACGTTGAGTGTGATCAGGGGTAAACTTGATTATTTGTCACTACTGACGCGTAATTCAGTTTTTGCTGCTGCATTCCTGCATCTAAGCTTCCAGACCAATTGGACTGACATGGCAATCAGATGACACTAACATTTGTTCTGGATAGTTGGAAGCATGATCCATCCTGGCAGTGCCTTCATCCAGGATATGCCTTTTGTGGGGAACAAATGGTATTTTCACTATTGATAAAATGAGAGCAGCAATCCTCTTAGTTGTTGCCCTAGAGGGCAAATTTAAGCTAGAGGGAAGTCTAACAAATATATCTTTTTCGCCATACTGTCCCGCTGACCTCAAACAAATCATATATGAAAGGCCATGCTCCCCCAATGCCTGGATCTCTAAGAATACCATTGGTTAAATATGTTCTGTTAGTTAGAGGTGCCAATGGTTGTCAGATTATTTACCTGTTAACTCTCAGACAAAATGGTGCTATGGTGCCTAAAGAATTCACTTATAGGCCACCTGCCAGTGAAATAGTGTGAGCGAGTGAATAAGTGAGCTGCAAGTGATACTTAAAGCACATCATTGCAACATGCACGCACTATATGGCATATTTATATCTCCTCTATCACTGCCCTATTAGAAACACTCACTATCTTCTTGGAGTGTTAGCCATGGTATATCAATCATGCAGAAGGAAATATTCAAAGGTGAATCAATATGAGACACACTTAGTAATCACAGAGCTGGAGCAAAAATAAAGGTAAGTAATTACTGATGAGTTCCCATTGATCTTTATTTGCAGAACACTGCCCCTGAGGAAGGAACCAGCGTTCCGAAATGCATTGGGCCAGAGATTAAATATGGTTCAGTAGCAATTATGGAATCAACGTAGAAATTTGAAAATGTTCATGTATTGAAATAAGAAGTGGTATTTGTCAAAAAGTTGGAAAGTTATCATATGTGATGAAATAACATATAAATGATTTATGAACATGTTTATGAATAAGTAAGGAATTTGTGTAATGAAAAAATGAGTAAACACTGATATGCAACATATCAATAGAGTGGTATTATGATTATGTTTGAAAATAATTAATGTTTATAAAATTGTGAACATTTAGTTCAATAGGCACAGTGCACACTAGAGCAGGTCTATCCTGTTCATGGTTTGAAGAGTTCCCATTGATACCCATGCTCTTCTTGACTTCGGGCTCATAGCTATGCACCACCTGCATCATCAGCATGCTGGCACGTGCCTACCAAGTGGCGAACATGGGTTTTTTAAACCGTGGCTGAATTTGTGAAACATGTGTCCGATTATCCCACATAACCTCCTGGTCTAGAGTCACCAATGGTTGTATGACTGTACAACGCAGTTAAGTGCTTTTACCAAGCATTTTTTACCACAAATATGTTTTTACAACGTATGCCATTTCCACGCATTGTTTTTATATTTAAAAACAATGTATTTGTGGGGCGAGATCCCCCACCCCCAACTTACCGTAAAGGCATGAGTTGTAAAGTCATGCATGGGGTAAACATATGTGCACTGAAAAATGTGTGGTAAAGGCACAACGAGGTAAAAACCTTTTTGTAAAGGCGGTTTCCTGTCACCAATGAGTGTATTTATCTTAATGCTATGAGCAAATGTGGGCAGAGTCTTACTCATCCTTCTTGACTCCCAATTCCACTGGCTGCTAGGAGACCACAACTTAAACGTTCCTCCAGAAGTTATCATCAGCCTGATGCAAGCCCTCAGTTCGAAGTCAAACATTTAGTGGTTTCTCTCCATCATAGGTAGATGGATGTCTTCTTAACATCCGTTAAGAATTCATCTCATTCATCATAAAGCTATGGTTCATGCACTTCAAATTACTTAAAGAATCTTTTTTTAAAGTCGCCTTGTTCACCACCTGGTAAATTACAGTTCATAATACCACAATACACGCTGTTATTTAACGTATTTAAGTAAAATGGGCTGGCCCACGATTGCAACAAGAGTAATATAAAAATAATAATAATAATAAGACCATTTCTTAAGCGCCTGGTTACACCTATGACGGTGTGTCCCCGCGCTGAAAAACTACTGCTCCCGGATGAGGCTAAAACCAAGTCACCCTAAAGTTCTAGAAAGTGTCATAATGTTATTTACTTGGGAAAGAGGTGAGTTTTTAGATTTTGTCTGAATCTTGTTTCGGAGGGCTCCATCCGAAGGTTCAAGGGGAGGTTATTCCAATGCTTGCTAGCCAAGAAACTAAAGGAACTACCTCCCATTCTGGACCTGTGAACGCGGGGGAGTTTAAATAACATCACTCCAGCGGATCTGAGATTTCGAATAGGGCGATGAATGATAAGGAGTCTTTGCGGGTAGTTTGGGCCTTTTCCCTGAGCAATGCGATGAGCCATACATAGTGCCTTAAATTTGATCCGCTCCACAATAGGGAGCCAATGAAGTTTACGCAATGCCGTTGTGCCGGATGCCCTGCGTGGGAGGTTCAGTACCAAGCGGGCAGCGGCATTTTGGACACACTGAAGTTGTTGGATGCTTTTTTTGCTCAGGCCAAGGAGAAGGGCGTTGCCATGATCCAGATGCGGCGTAACTAAAGCATGGATAAGTTTCTTTCTAGCACCAAAGGGGAGCAGGTCGAGAACTTTACGGAGAGTTTTTAATATTCCCAAGCATTTTCCAGTGATTTTGCTAATTTGTTGCTTGAAGGAAAACTCCGCATCAATCATGATTCCCAAGTTTCTTACAACCTCTGCTGAGCGGGGGATTGGCCCTAGTTCCGTCGGCCACCAGTCCTTCGACCAGGTGGAGAGAGACTTACCGACCACTAGCAGCTCAGTTTTATCGCCATTTAGGCGAAGGCAATTGATGTTCATCCACCGAGCCACTGCCCGCATGAAATTGGAAAAATGTATGGCTTCCTCAGGCTGGTTATTGACAAGTTGAATTATTAATTGGGTATCGTCAGCGTATGTGACGATATCCACACCATAGGCTTCCACAATATGTGCCAAAGGCTCCATATATATATTAAACAGCGTGGGGCTCAAACTAGAGCCTTGGGGAACCCCATGCCTCAACTTGCGAGGAGATGACTTATAAGGAGGGCAGTGTACCTGAAAACTCCTGTTTTTCAGAAAGGATCTTATCCATTCCAGGGCTGGGCCCTCAATTCCCATGTCTGAGAGGCACGACAGCAGCGTTGAGTGCAGCACGGTGTCAAATGCTGCACTGAGGTCTAATAACACCAACGCTGCTGTCTGCCCTCCATCAGCAAGTTGTCTCAAGCGTTCTGTGGAAAAGAGGACCGCAGATTCCGTTGAGTATCCTGCTCTGAACCCTGACTGGGTTGAGTGGAGGCAGGAGTTCTCTTCGATGAATTGCATAAGTTGCTTATTCACAACCTTCTCCACAACTTTCCCACAAAAGGGGAGGAGGGATATCGGTCGGAGGTTTTGCAGTTGAGAGATATGAATATTCGCTTTCTTTTTCAGGGGAATAACCTGCGCGGTTTTCCAAGCCTCCAGCACATGGCACTCCTGAAAAGAGAGAGCGATAAGTTGTTCAATCTGCTCGATCATGCCATCAAGAACCCCCATACATCGGTTAGGGGAGATTACATCCAGAGGGGATCCAGAATGTATTCCTCTCATAATAGGAAGCAGGTCAGATCTCTTAGGGACTGAGAAGCTTGTCAACTGGGGCTTGGTATCGGGAACATTTCTCACTATTGAGTGATGGTCATGTGGGCTGTCTGTGAAAGTAGCGTGTATTAAGTCTACTTTTTTCACAAAAAAATCCGCAATCTCATCACATAGCTCATTAGAGTATGTGTCTTGAGCCTCAAGTCTAGTGGGAACCGTAAGCTCTTTATATATTGAAAAAAGTTCCTTAGTAGGATTTTTTGCAGTTTCAATACGTTCTTTAAAATACACACCTTTAGCTGCTCTAATAAGTTTATGATAGATTTTTAATTCCTTTTTATATTTTGATTTGTCATCTGGATCATAGTTTTTTCTCCATCCTCGTTCAATGTTTTTACATTTGGCCTTAGCTTCCTTAAGTTCTTTGGAGAACCATGGAGCCGTTTGAGTCTTTCTGACAGGGGGTTTAAATGTCCATGGTGCTACTGTGTCCAGAGCCCTGGACATCCATTTTTCATATTCTTCCCATGCCTTAAGCAGGGTGTCATTGGAGGGAGGAGGTTCTCTACCAAGGGCAGATTTAAACTTTTCCTCTGAAAAATTCTTCCAGTCTCTTCGTTTCCCGGGTTTAGAATTGGGCACATTAGAATTAATCCCGCTGCATTCCTGTAGAACATTTTTCACCTCAAAGGGGATGACAAAATGATCGGACCATGTGATCTGCAGCGGCGTATCCATTTTAATATCTTCCCAGTTAGCAAACACAGGGTCCAAAAGATGGCCGAGTTGGTGTGATGGAGATAGTGATTGCAGTGTTAGTGACAATGAATTCAAAGCCTCTACCACGGCCATTGCCTCTCTGCAATTAAAATCTTCAAAAATTTACGCCCAAGATTTCCGTGGAAAGAGAAAGCAGGATTCTGTAACATATTGTCATTTATGTTTATTGAAGTTTAAAATACAGAATCAAACACAGAAAGCTGGCGCAAGGGTGTGAAATTAAAGCACACACTAATTAACAAGGAAGTTGGTACTCACATCCTTAACAATTTCTGATGTTATCGGTTTGTTGTTGGAATCGATGGCACCTTCTGACACAATAATGATGTTCAGTCTTTTTCTCCTTGCACGATTCTTCGATAATACAATTAGGCCATTCAGGATAAAAAGAAAATAGTTAGAAACATCTTTTTGTTAAATATGGATAGTGATAATTTTCGAGGTAAAATAGCATAACAAGGCATGACAGTTGCTTTTAGGTATTACACACGGAAACTAGCTGCAGTAGAGTTATATATATATATACATCTTAGGTTACTGTTGTATTTAATAATTGGTATCCCGCAAACATTTGCTGGCACTAATGAGTCCCATGATTTTTTAGAAGGAATGTTGCATTACATCATCAGCATAAATCAACAGAAATATAACCTGCTTAGCAATTATACAGCACAGCTGTGCACTACCAGAAACCAAAGAGAACGTGTCATTACCCTGAATATCTTTAGAGCATGATCTCAGCAATTCATCTACTGAGTTGTTCAATAGTTGGTTAAAAAAGTGTAGGTCAATATTTTCTCACTTGTACCATCTGAGCAATTGACTGGAACTTTGTAAAGGACATGCAACATTGCGTTAATCTTATTTATTTGTTTATGTGTACCTCTCCATAACATTGGTCAACGGTTCCCCTACTACATCCAATATATATATTATGGAGACATTGCTCCATCAGAAAGTTAAGGAGAAATTATTACAAGGCCAAAACAGATCAGTATGTATAAAAGTACCCAGTGTTCTTTGTTCGTTGTATATCATCACTTATTTTTAAATCTCTTTTTATCTGACTGTTTTCCTTATCTAGTTTTAAATGATAACAAGGAGATGGATTTCCATACAGCAGATAGCTCTTAAAGGAAAGAACACATTATACATATGTGGATACCAGTATATGTGGATACTTATAATTGCTTATTAAGATTACTAGTTCAACCTGCATCAACACTGATTTAAATATTTAGTTAATTATTTACCTCAGAAAGTTTAGAGCACATCAAATCCTCCCATCCTTCTTGGGGAGGACTTTCAGGAATAAATACCCAATCCGCACCGCAGGCCAAGGCACTCACAAGAGCTAGGTACCTGTGCAAGACAATAGGCATATCACTCCAAGCAAGGAACTAAGCTTAGCAATTTTGTCATTATAATTATGAATACACTTAATCACAAAGTTAATGAAAACTGAAAGTACATACCCACAGTGTCTTCCCATGACCTCCAAGACAAAGGTTCTCTGGTGGCTACAAAGACAAATGAGATCATACTTATTACAACAGAACACAAAATGACCGCATATTGATCCATATAAAAAATATTAGACCTATGAGTAATGATCATCTCTAAATTGCTACTAAACTTGTTTTGTTGATAAGGCATCCCGTTATAGCATTTTTTAATATGAAAATAGCATCCGTTCTACTATACGTGCCACATACAGCATGATACATTTAATACATTTATATACAATTATATTTAAGTGCTTGGTACTCTTAGTATTTACTTTCTTGGTGGTTAGTTGCATTTTCTCATTTTAACCTCAATTAGTTTCTAGCTAAATTATACCAATTACATTTTACGTTTTTTTGCACAATTAGTGCTGAAAATGTTACCGGGTGCCTCTGCTCAACACTCTGTTCCTCTCTGGGTAGGTTTATGTTCTACAAATACCAACATGTATCTACATACATACAAAGAAAAGAAAAAACCTGCATTAGCTCTTACCCGGCACTCTACCCTAGACCTTCCCATAAAAAACGTATCTTTTCTGGACCATGCTCCTTGTTCAGCACCCATTTTCTTGAGTTCAGTTTGTGCTCTACAAGTACCAGTACACACACCCATACATACCCAGAGTTGCAATTTTTTAAAAATGTGTTGGCCTTGGCCCTTTTTGGCAGGTTCACTCCTGAACTTTTTGCCTTAATCTCTGACATGGTGGTAGTGATTTTAGGCCTCTGGGCACTTTAGCACTGTGGCCCGGTTTAAAGTGCGTACATGCACAGTGTGTGTGGTGAGATTGGCCTGCCCTCCCATAGGAATGCATGGGGGATATGTGTGTCCATGGTAATTCCTGGTACGAGAGGAGTGCAGGAGCGAGTTTAGTATGTATGAACTCGTGAGGATAAATGCTGCGCAATGGTGTGTGCAGATTTATGGTGACTGGTGGAGTAATGCCACTTTTAGAAGTTGGAATTTCTGTGTACTGTGTGTCTGCCTGCCTGATGTGAATTGCCTGTCTGGCTTGTGATTGGCAGGAGCTGAGAGGTGTGAGTGGCTCCAGGAGCCAGGGTGAGTCAGCCCAGTGGTGAATAGAGAGAACTGCATCTAGATGGCAGGGAGGAGTTGCACCTGGGACCTGGATAGGGCTTTGCCTTCCCTCCATAATGCTGGCCCCGCCCCCTGTGGTGCGTCTAATCACTGAGCCCCCACCTGACAAAGGGGAGAGGAGCTGGGCAAAACAAAGTGCTCCAAGTTCCGCCCAAACCAGTTCTGACTGGTATCCTCAAGCCCTGTGCTGTGACACAAAGGGAAATGTAGAATAAATATAGGAGCTGTGACCCCATGATGTTGTTCTGTTCCTGATCCTGACCAAGGGGGGCTTGCTGCTGCTGGGGCCCAGGAGGAACCGCCTTGGGGGCTGCCTCCCTGCTGGAAGGCCCTGTGTGCTGGCCCCTGGGCCCAGCTATGCCCCTGAAACCTCTCATGGACTTTTCCTAAAAGGGCCTCCAGGACCTTTGCTGAATCTTTTTGCGCCTTGTGAGCGCTTTATTTTCTATTTCTGGAAAGCCCCTTTATTTTGAGGAAGGAGACCCTGTGTATTGCCCTTGCAATGCTGAGCTACAGTTGCCGTGTGGGAATCCCGACGTAGAGATTCCCCCCACTTTTGCTAATTTCGTAGCGGGTGCCCACCCCTCATCATGGCCGCATTGGATTGATTCTATTTCCCAGAGGGTTCCCACCCCACTTATTTACCGTCACGGCGGGTGCCCACCCCGCCGGTATCTTTTTGCAAAGCGGGAGCCCACCCCGCGCCTCACCACCATGGCCGGAGGCCGGAAAGGAAGTCAGGCATCGCAATGCCTGGAGAGGGGGGGACTTCCCCCTCAGGAAAGGAAGTCCCGCCCGCCGGAAACACGAGAGGGAGAGAGTGCTGCCCGGAGCATTGAAGGCTCCATGTCAAAGTCCCAGGTCCCAGCAGGGGGCCCGGGTGAAGAGGAGTGGTGAAGGGAAGATGGCGCCTGCCTGTGCGGGGCTCCAGTGAGTGAGGGAGAGCCCTGCGGGTGCCAGCAGCAAGAGGACAGAGGTGCTCTCCACCACCTGCAGCAAAGTCAGGAGGTGGTGTCAGAGTGTCCCAACAAGAGGAGAACCCGAGCGGCGCCAGGAGCTACGGTGAGATCGCCTGTCCCGGTGAGTGCTCAGTTGGTGAGTGGCCCAAGCTGGCAGTGGGCTGCTCCACCGTTGGGGGATTTACAAAAGGGGGTGGTGATGAACAGAGTGTCTGAATTGAGCAGACCACTCTTACCCAGTCCAAAGATCAGGGCTTGATCCATCACCGTTATTTATCTCACTGCCCCATCCCAGCTCAGAACCTGGCTATATGCAAATCAGTCTGTCCCTGGCCCAGTGCATCATGGGAACAGGGCAGACTAAACTACCAAGCCAATTCTTTACCAGAAAGGAGACAAGCTACCGGGGACCGGTTTCTGGCATTTCAGCCTCTTCGGCCCGGCTTGCTTGAATCCTGATGGAGCAGTGAGAAAGGGACTCATGTCTGAGTATACCCTGCCACACCTATAGTGGCCAAAATCGATTTACAAAAGGGGGTGGTGATGAACAGAGTGTCTGAATTGAGCAGACCACTCTTACCCAGTCCAAAGATCAGGGCTTGATCCATCACCGTTATTTATCTCACTGCCCCATCCCAGCTCAGAACCTGGCTATATGCAAATCAGTCTGTCCCTGGCCCAGTGCATCATGGGAACAGGGCAGACTAAACTACCAAGCAATTCTTTACCAGAAAGGAGACAAGCTACCGGGGACCGGTTTCTGGCATTTCAGCCTCTTCGGCCCGGCTTGCTTGAATCCTGCCCTGTTCCCATCATGCACTGGGACAGGAACAGACTAATTTGCATACAGCCAGGTTCTGAAACTGGGATGGTGCAGTGAGCTAAAAAACGGTGTTGGATCTAGCCCTGATCTCTTGACTGGGTGAGAGCTTTCTGCTTAATTCAGAGACTCTGTCCCTCACCACCCCTTGTTGTAAATATTTTTGTCCACCCTAAGCGTGGAAGGGTATTCTCAGATGTGAGACCCTTGCTCATTGCACCATCAGGATTCAAGCAAACCGGGCCGAAGACGGCTGTAATGCCAGAAACCGGTCCCCGGGAGCTTGTTTCCTTCCCAGTGTAAGAATTGGCTTTTGTAGTTTGGTTTGCCCTGTTCCCATCATGCACTGGGACAGGAACAGACTAATTTGCATACAGCCAGGTTCTGAAACTGGGATGGTGCAGTGAGCTAAAAAACGGTGTTGGATCTAGCCCTGATCTCTTGACTGGGTGAGAGCTTTCTGCTTAATTCAGAGACTCTGTCCCTCACCACCCCTTGTTGTAAATATTTTTGTCCACCCTAAGCGTGGAAGGGTATTCTCAGATGTGAGACCCTTGCTCATTGCACCATCAGGATTCAAGCAAACCGGGCCGAAGACGGCTGTAATGCCAGAAACCGGTCCCCGGGAGCTTGTTTCCTTCCCAGTGTAAGAATTGGCTTTTGTAGTTTGGTTTGCCCTGTTCCCATCATGCACTGGGACAGGAACAGACTAATTTGCATACAGCCAGGTTCTGAAACTGGGATGGTGCAGTGAGCTAAAAAACGGTGTTGGATCTAGCCCTGATCTCTTGACTGGGTGAGAGCTTTCTGCTTAATTCAGAGACTCTGTCCCTCACCACCCCTTGTTGTAAATATTTTTGTCCACCCTAAGCGTGGAAGGGTATTCTCAGATGTGAGACCCTTGCTCATTGCACCATCAGGATTCAAGCAAACCGGGCCGAAGACGGCTGTAATGCCAGAAACCGGTCCCCGGGAGCTTGTTTCCTTCCCAGTGTAAGAATTGGCTTTTGTAGTTTGGTTTGCCCTGTTCCCATCATGCACTGGGACAGGAACAGACTAATTTGCATACAGCCAGGTTCTGAAACTGGGATTGTGCAGTGAGCTAAAAAACGGTGTTGGATCTAGCCCTGATCTCTTGACTGGGTGAGAGCTTTCTGCTTAATTCAGAGACTCTGTCCCTCACCACCCCTTGTTGTAAATATTTTTGTCCACCCTAAGCGTGGAAGGGTATTCTCAGATGTGAGACCCTTGCTCATTGCACCATCAGGATTCAAGCAAACCGGGCCGAAGACGGCTGTAATGCCAGAAACCAGTCCCCGGGAGCTTGTTTCCTTCCCAGTGTAAGAATTGGCTTTTGTAGTTTGGTTTGCCCTGTTCCCATCATGCACTGGGACAGGAACAGACTAATTTGCATACAGCCAGGTTCTGAAACTGGGATGGTGCAGTGAGCTAAAAAACGGTGTTGGATATAGCCCTGACCTCTTGACTGGGTGAGAGCTTTCTGCTTAATTCAGAGACTCTGTCCCTCACCACCCCTTGTTGTAAATATTTTTGTCCACCCTAAGCGTGGAAGGGTATTCTCAGATGTGAGACCCTTGCTCATTGCACCATCAGGATTCAAGCAAACCGGGCCGAAGACGGCTGTAATGCCAGAAACCGGTCCCCGGGAGCTTGTTTCCTTCCCAGTGTAAGAATTGGCTTTTGTAGTTTGGTTTGCCCTGTTCCCATCATGCACTGGGACAGGAACAGACTAATTTGCATACAGCCAGGTTCTGAAACTGGGATGGTGCAGTGAGCTAAAAAACGGTGTTGGATCTAGCCCTGATCTCTTGACTGGGTGAGAGCTTTCTGCTTAATTCAGAGACTCTGTCCCTCACCACCCCTTGTTGTAAATATTTTTGTCCACCCTAAGCGTGGAAGGGTATTCTCAGATGTGAGACCCTTGCTCATTGCACCATCAGGATTCAAGCAAACCGGGCCGAAGACGGCTGTAATGCCAGAAACCGGTCCCCGGGAGCTTGTTTCCTTCCCAGTGTAAGAATTGGCTTTTGTAGTTTGGTTTGCCCTGTTCCCATCATGCACTGGGACAGGAACAGACTAATTTGCATACAGCCAGGTTCTGAAACTGGGATGGTGCAGTGAGCTAAAAAACGGTGTTGGATCTAGCCCTGATCTCTTGACTGGGTGAGAGCTTTCTGCTTAATTCAGAGACTCTGTCCCTCACCACCCCTTGTTGTAAATATTTTTGTCCACCCTAAGCGTGGAAGGGTATTCTCAGATGTGAGACCCTTGCTCATTGCACCATCAGGATTCAAGCAAACCGGGCCGAAGACGGCTGTAATGCCAGAAACCGGTCCCCGGGAGCTTGTTTCCTTCCCAGTGTAAGAATTGGCTTTTGTAGTTTGGTTTGCCCTGTTCCCATCATGCACTGGGACAGGAACAGACTAATTTGCATACAGCCAGGTTCTGAAACTGGGATGGTGCAGTGAGCTAAAAAACGGTGTTGGATCTAGCCCTGATCTCTTGACTGGGTGAGAGCTTTCTGCTTAATTCAGAGACTCTGTCCCTCACCACCCCTTGTTGTAAATATTTTTGTCCACCCTAAGCGTGGAAGGGTATTCTCAGATGTGAGACCCTTGCTCATTGCACCATCAGGATTCAAGCAAACCGGGCCGAAGACGGCTGTAATGCCAGAAACCGGTCCCCGGGAGCTTGTTTCCTTCCCAGTGTAAGAATTGGCTTTTGTAGTTTGGTTTGCCCTGTTCCCATCATGCACTGGGACAGGAACAGACTAATTTGCATACAGCCAGGTTCTGAAACTGGGATGGTGCAGTGAGCTAAAAAACGGTGTTGGATCTAGCCCTGATCTCTTGACTGGGTGAGAGCTTTCTGCTTAATTCAGAGACTCTGTCCCTCACCACCCCTTGTTGTAAATATTTTTGTCCACCCTAAGCGTGGAAGGGTATTCTCAGATGTGAGACCCTTGCTCATTGCACCATCAGGATTCAAGCAAACCGGGCCGAAGACGGCTGTAATGCCAGAAACCGGTCCCCGGGAGCTTGTTTCCTTCCCAGTGTAAGAATTGGCTTTTGTAGTTTGGTTTGCCCTGTTCCCATCATGCACTGGGACAGGAACAGACTAATTTGCATACAGCCAGGTTCTGAAACTGGGATGGTGCAGTGAGCTAAAAAACGGTGTTGGATCTAGCCCTGATCTCTTGACTGGGTGAGAGCTTTCTGCTTAATTCAGAGACTCTGTCCCTCACCACCCCTTGTTGTAAATATTTTTGTCCACCCTAAGCGTGGAAGGGTATTCTCAGATGTGAGACCCTTGCTCATTGCACCATCAGGATTCAAGCAAACCGGGCCGAAGACGGCTGTAATGCCAGAAACCGGTCCCCGGGAGCTTGTTTCCTTCCCAGTGTAAGAATTGGCTTTTGTAGTTTGGTTTGCCCTGTTCCCATCATGCACTGGGACAGGAACAGACTAATTTGCATACAGCCAGGTTCTGAAACTGGGATGGTGCAGTGAGCTAAAAAACGGTGTTGGATCTAGCCCTGATCTCTTGACTGGGTGAGAGCTTTCTGCTTAATTCAGAGACTCTGTCCCTCACCACCCCTTGTTGTAAATATTTTTGTCCACCGTTGGGGGAGCAGTTTCTTTGTGGGGGCATGTTTTGTTTAAGAGCCAGCGTGCTCCAACCTGGGGCTTATCTTTCTTCAAGAGCCTGCATGGCTCCCACGAGAGGGCACGTATTTGTGTGTAGGGCTAGAGAGCCCTCATGTGCCCGTACTTGAAGTTTTGGCCATCCCGGATGCCCCGTCTGACAGTGGGCAGCTGCAACGTTGTCCCTTTCGTTTTAGGGGGTCCGAGAGGGGCTCATGCGTCTCAGTGGTGCAAGAAGTACCCATCCTTATTTTCCCAGCTGTGCCGCACCAGTGCGGGCAGTTGCACCGTTTTGCGCATATTTGTCAGAGGGCACAATGAGTGCCAGGCCTTTGCTTGACTCACAGCTGCCCAGCAAGTAGTTGGCAGATGCATCGATTAGGCCACAGTGCTTTGGGGGCATGTCTTTTTAAGTTAGGAGTGGCATGCACTCCTTTGCCCCATACATTCATAGCTGCCCAGCCATTAGTGGCCAGCTGCTACGTTTAGGTTTGCGCAGTGCACACCCTTGACTTTCCGCTGCCTTGGTAGCGTGCCCTGACTTTTGGAACATAGGGCATTTGAGCCCCCTTTTTGAGATGGCCAGTTGGCCAGGAGGACTGTGAGGTAAATAGGGTGCCAGGCCCTAATGTGTGTAATACCTCTACTATGGTATTTTTAAGAGCTAAATGTCAGTTATGTGGTGCTAGGAAATGTGATTCATGTAGTATGATTTACGCACCCTGTTTTGATACCTCTAAATGTAGTTTTATGATTATTAGGTTGTTTTGCCTATTATGGTTTATGCTATTGAGATTATGTTCCACTGAGATTATTTCCTAATGTGAGTTATACTTAGGAGGTTAGGGTCTAATGCATTTAGACTTATGAGAGGATTGCATAATGTGGTTATGTTGATGAGGTTGGCGCAGAATGTGATTTGCTCCTAAATGTGATACTGTGCATAATGTAGTTTATGTTACAGGCTGATGCTAAGTACAGTGATTACCAGTGGTTACTGGTTGTACATTTATGATATGTTTTACTTTTACTAAGTTCACTCTGTGATGGTTCTGACAGTGGTCCAGTGGGCCCTGTCAGGTGTATATAATCCCTTGTAGATATAACCCTGGTACCATATTATACATGGTACCAGGTGGCACCATGTATAATATGTGTTTACTATTCTAATGTGTTATGAGAATACCAAGGCTATTTTTGATATAACCTTGTGTGGAGTTCCTTTTGAAGTGTGCCTGGGATGTTGTTGCTGTGTGTGTGCGCAAATGCTTTACACATTGCCTCCGGGATAAGCCTGACTGCTCGTGCCAAGCTACCAAGGGGATGAGCAGGGGTTATCTTTGGCATGTAACTCCCTTGCCCTGACTACAGTGGTGGTCTCTGTCTGGCTTTGACGCAAGCCTTAGCCAACCAGAGACCCTATTTCTAACAAAATGCAATAAAGAATATAAAATATAGTGAAAATATGCCTTTACAGTAAAATATGTGAAAAACAATGTGTATTCTGCTTAGAAAAATCGACTTAGAAAAAACTTCTTTTCAAATCCATATCTTTTGAACTTTACAAGACATATGGGTAATTTAATGTCACAGCTTGCACCACTCTAGAGTTCCATGTATGGGTGCTGGTTAGGTCTTTTGGGAGTGACCTCTATGCCCAGTAAATATGATGCAATTATCAATTATTTTGATGTTCCCGGTACACCTGTACTCATTAAAAAAACAAATATTAGAACTGATTTCCGTCTTGATTTGCTTTTATTGTTGCTTTAATATGACAACAGTTGGAACTTGTTTCAACCAAAGAAATGGCCTTTTATCAAGGATGCATTCTAGAGGCAAATACTACTCAGATAGATGATTACAAACAGATGCATTACAATTTATGACTAAATGGAGACAAATATATTGATTGGCCTTGTTAAATTTTTCATGTCATTTCCTTGGAGGATAAATGTTAACTGAATTGTCATTGCCTGCAATTATGAAGCAATGATGAAAGCAAACCAAGATGGAAACTGATTGGGGTTGGTTCACAAATTTCATTTTCTAGTATATTTAGTACAATAGTACTACTAAAGTACAACAAAATGCTATTCACATAACGACATGAAGAAGTCTATGCCTCTGCCTCTCCTCTCTTTTAAGTGAAGAGAACTTCAACCCGACTGTAGAGATCTCCTAACAAGTAAGTATATGTTTTAGGAGTAAATGTGGGAGGGATGGGGAGAGGCTGTAAAATGGGGAATTCTTACTAGTAATGATTGTTAATTAAGGGAGGAGTAAGGAAGGGTTAAGGTAGGGGAAGGAGCAGTTAAGGGATGGACATGGACCCACTCACAAACGAGTAGGCGCATCACTACTCACAAACTGCACTTCTATAAATACTACAGCCAAAAGGGACCCATAATATTTGTAAATGAACTCCAATGCAGAGCTGGAATAAGTCCAACACCAAACCTGGCCAACCACTGATACTGCAACACACCCATATAAAATTATGATGGATGGGTGTGCTTAAAAAAATCCCCATATGAGCTAATGTTAAAATAATTAGTTTTTTTAATTGTTTAGGAAGATAAATACTATTGATTTACTATTGAAAAATTATCTAAAAATATGGCATAATCAATAATTATATTTACATATTCTAATACGTGTTTTAAATGTAAACATTAAAATAGTATTAATGTGTATTAAAAAGAACTACATTACAGATAATTAATTATATACATCACTTTGAATAATTTTAAATACATATTAAAATATATATTTTAATATACTTAAGACAAATTATTTTATTTTAATTTAATATATTTGAGATAATGTTCTTTTCAATGTATTTTTCAAATAAACTTACCTTAATAATGCTGTAACATTATATTATTCTACATTTAAAATAAAAAAAATTAACATTAATATGTAAGTTAAAAATATTTTATCTAATTTTTGAAAATGTTTAATAAACTTGTAAACTATTCCCTATTGTAGGAAATACGCTTTTTCTGCAAGGTCAGGGAAGATTTTTTTCCTTTGTTAGACCCTAATGTTAACATGTCCTTACAGTGACTAGCGCTATTTCCACTGTGCCAGGCCTTCCTGTCCTGTGTACAAAAACCAGTGCACATGTTAAACCACTAATATTGTGTCTCTGAAATGGGAATAGCTAGAAAAATAACTAAACAACAGTTTTTATAGCTATTATAAATTCCATTTTATGGTAGAGCCAGATTTTGTATAACTGTTCAGGGAAGCAACTTTTAGAAAGTTAACTTTTCCCTACATGAAGTTCCAAGAGGCTAATTTGTATTTATCCTCCAACTTCTCCAGGCCCGAACTTGGCTTAAATAAGGTGTGCATGATGTGTGAAGTTCCTCCAAGGAGCTACACGATTGGTCACTGTGATTGACAGGTCAATTTCAATGGTTAGGGATAACTCCTTTAATGCTCAGCAGAAGGGACGGGGCAGTGCCCATCCATATTGACAGCACGGTGTCAAATATTGCTTGACAGTTCTGTTGAGCAGCATTTAACACTTGAAAAGAAAAGAACAGGGTGCCAAGATGATTTTGCTCCTGTCCTACCAGATTTCTGCCTCTGGGTTCACATATAATCCTTGGGCCACACTTGAAGACAGAGAGAGCAGGATGCAGAGGCCGTTCTTGCAGCTCCACTGTCTGGTGGCTGAAGGACTTTGATTTTATGCTACCAGACTTCTGTCTTTAAGTTTATTGCGGTTTCAGTGGCAGCCTGAAACTGTACTTTAGTGTTTGATGTAGAATGACACTAGGATTACCATATTACAATCCTAGAATTACAGGGTGTCAAAAGGATCCCATGGCTTAGCTATGTGAAAAGATTCCTTACAGATATCGGACACTCGGACTATTTCGATACTCCAGAATGTCTAGTTACAGTTCCTAGGAAAAAACTCAAACATATATGAATGCAGTTTCTTGAGAACAGGCGTTGGTTAGCTGAGAAAAGTAAAAAAGTCAGTGATGGACAATTTTTTAATCCGCCAAGATCAGGGTTTACAGCAATACCTGATCAAGGTGCAAAGCTGTTATGGGTGCATGGTATTGACTAGCTTTAGGGAGAATTCTTTCTTTAGAATGATAACTTTTCCAGTGGAAAACTGTTGGTCAGGAGAAATGGATTTATGTCCCTGTGATATTGTGTCAAAACAGTCAACTTTGCACACAACACTATTTTGTAAATTCGTTTCTGTTCCAAGAAAGAGATTCCTCCTTCCATTGTTAAAGCACTGGGGTCTGAGACACTGTAGGGCTGCCTTGATGAAATTACAAATACTAGAAGAGGAACTAATTATGCGCCTTGTTCTATCTTTTTTAAAGTCTGTAATTAGATCTAGGAAAACAATGAATTAACTGCCTAGAAGATGTAACTGACATTTGTATCTCTCCTTTTAAAATGTTCTTTTTTAAAGTATTTTTAAATGTCTGTGCTTTTATGATTGTTTTTAGCAAATCGAATAAAGCTGTTTTAGACTTTTTTTTTACTTTGACCGGCCCTTAACAGAGAGAGAGGAGAAGGTTCTACAAAAGGGACTGGGTTTTGTACCAACTCCAAAAACCGACCTCTTCCAACAAACCCCGGAAATACAGTCATTCTTCCACAAAATCAGGTTGAAAGCCTTTTTTGAGGGGAGACCAAGTGATCGAACAGAAGATTCTGGCCTCCACAATCCTTCCACTTTCACCCCTCACAATGGGATGATTCCGAATGAAATCCTCACTTATGAGCAGGCAGTGCTCAAAGACATCAGGACACTAGACCGGCAGGGAAGCTACCACAACATCTCTAAAAATGAGATGCGTACACTGAAGTCCCTCGCTGATGACCCCCTGATTACCATCAAACAGGCGGATAAGGGCGGCACTACAGTCCTTATGAACACCGTTGATTATGACCTTGAGTGCACAAGGCAATTAAGTGACACACGCTATTACACACCAATCCCCTGTGACCCGACACTACGCCTACAGATCAGAATAACAGGTCTGGTGGATAGTGCAGAATGTGAACAGTGGATCAGCAAGAAAGAGGCGGACTTTCTGGTGAAAAAAGATCCCAAGGTCCCCTACTTTTACATTCTCCCCAAGATACACAAAGGGACAAGACCGGTACCTGGGCGACCCATCGTCTCGGGGATCGATTCTGTCCTGGAACCACTCTCACAATTCTGTGACCACTTTCTGCAGCCTCTAGTGAAGCGCGTTTCCTCGTATGTCCAGGATACCTCTGATGTCCTGCGCATACTGGATACTTTCCAGGATACCGGACAGATCAACCTCTTGATTACCCTTGATGGGGAGGCCCTCTATACAAACATTCCCCAGAGGGACACATTAGGAGTAATAGAGGAAATACTTGGGCTTGCAACCTGGGACTCAGTCACTCCACCTGCATTTATCATGAAGTGTGCTAGCTTGGCGTTAACCGAGAATTACTTTGAGTTTAAGGGGAACTACTACCACCAAACCCAAGGTACATCGATGGGCAGCACCTTTGCCCCGTCAGTGGCATGCCTGTACATGGCTGATTTTGAAGGCAGACACATACAACATCAGTCCAATCCCTTCCTCAACAACATCAAGATGTGGAGGAGATTTATAGATGACATCCTGATCCTATGGACAGGACCACCGACATCGCATGAGGCCTTTTTTGAGTGGGTCAACACCCTTAACCCCTATTTACACTTTACGATGTCAGTATCACCCAATGAAATTGCCTTCCTTGATCTGACAATCAAATTGAAAGAGGGATCACTGAGTACCACGATGTACAGAAAGCCTACCGACCGTAATAGCTTGCTCCATTACACTAGCCACCACCCAAAAGCCTTACGTACCAATCTCCCCTTTGGACAATTTCTCCGTATCCGGCGAAATTGTAGTGACCTAACTGATTACAAGAAAGAGTCAGCAATCCTATCCAGGAATCTACTGGACAGAGGATATCCCGTGAGGGATGTCTCTAAAGCACAGAAACGAGCCAGGAACAACCACCGAGAAGCTCTCCTCGAACAACAGGAGCCAATACCAGCCGAGAACCAACCAATAACCTGTGTAACAACGTTCACCCCTGTGTCAACCAAAATCAAAAGTGCGATCAAGCGCCACTGGGCAATTCTGAACACAGGCAACCTAACTTTTGAACAACCAAGGTTTGCGTTCAAGAGATCCCTGAATTTGAAAGACATTCTGATCAGCACTAGACCCAAAGTCACTAAGAAGGTGGTCCAACAGACACTGGCGTTTACCTCCTGTGAAGGGTCACTACCCATGTGGCTCCTGTGTGGCATGTGCATACACAGCAGTGCATAAGACAATACAACTCACTGACACTTTCAACTGGGAGCTCAGGGGACACACTAATTGTAACACCTCACACTGTATCTACATGCTTACCTGCCCATGCGGATTACAGTACATTGGGATGACGACACGCCCCATCAAAATCCGCATCACTGAACACCGTAGTAACTTCCGCTGTTGAAAGACAAACACCAAGATGTGCAAACACTATGTGGAGACCAATCACACCGCAGACTCGCTCAAATGGGTGGTACTAGAATTCAGTCCCAATTGCTCTAAACGAGCTTTATTTCACAAAGAACAAAGGTGGGTCCACCGATTATCATCAGACAGTCGGGCCTGAATGAGGACATTCCGTTGCACTCATTATGAACTTGTAGCACGAGACCTTCTATATACATGTATTTATACTGAACCAGATACGAGTAGCCGAGACCTGTATACTGCGGCTCAATCCACACTTGGTCCGTTCCTCCACTTAATAATAGTCACCACCACTACAATGCTTTAGACATGACATTCCGACAGGGGGTTATTTCCGCTACCGAACACATCAAACCTTTCATCACCTTACATCACCCCTAAAGGTAACGGTGATAAGGCCATCCACACCTCCCTGCCCCAATAGTCCACCCCTCTATATAAAATCACGGACTCACTAGCTAGCTTAGTCCGACCTGGTCACGCTAGTCCTTAACTCCATTTTGTAATTGCCGCCACAGTAACCAGGTAAACCACCTGACCGAACACAGAGGGCGGAGCTACGACCCCGTCCAGGCGTTTCCGCCTTGAAATGGCAACCGCCACTGAGCTCCAGTATCTATCCGAGCTCGGCGGCGATGGGTAGGTGAAGAAGTAAGGACACGGGAGTAGAGAGGTAAGGCGAACCCCCAAGGGGCGAATTGGGATTCTCTAAGAGGAGTGGTTCCCTTAAGGCAGTATCTGTGGACCCCACCCAGATCCTGTAGAGGGCTTTTGTATTTCTGACCATGCCACAAACTGACCCTTTACACATCTACTTTCCCTAGCCATACCTGATGGGTTCCACCCTGATGTACCAACCCGCTGAGCCTTGTTGTGGTAATTAATTCCAGACCATTAGGTGAGTCGGGTTCCATCCATAGCGGCCCCGCGCACATTGAGTGGTAGCAATTCCTCCACACACTACGCCTTTTTATCAAACGAGAAGGAGAGTGATCCTCCTGAAGGACTGCTGTTGTTCTTAAACTGTTCTTTCACTCACAATGTGTTGGTGTGATGGTACAATTCACGTTGTCACAAAACACTCACGTTAACTTGGAGCTAGTATAAACTCACTATCACTAGCATGGCACTGTGTGCAAGATTGGTCCCGGACCATGCAGTAACTCTGCACAGCTAACCTTCTGGCACCTAGTGAGTTAGATTCACGTTTTTAATCGCAGCAGGGGACCTCCAGAATAAAGTTGTTTCCGGTACCCTCTACTACATTTTAAATCACCACCCAGGCTACATACTACATTACCCGCACACCCGCACTTCACCAAAAGGCAGTTGGATTAAAAGATCTCCGCCAAAGAGCCCCTCTTTGAGGTGAGCCCGTCGGGGATTGCACTGCCTCCCCGACGAGGAGCAACGCAGATGATGAAGCATGACACCTGCAAGGGTGTGTGAGGCAAAAACATCCAACAAAATGGGTGCCCAAAGGTGTTACATCTTCACCTCCGGCCACGCCAGACACACACACTCCTTCCTCTAAGGAACAGTCCAGCACCCTACACTGTTGACCCATATTACAATCCCCCACACAACCCCAACACTTAAAGCCCAAGTTTAGCGTGGCCGACGACTTCCGCTATCTTAAAAATGCCCAAAGTGGGTAAGGTTGTCACTGGGAACTTTTACTCTATTGGTTAGAACGTGCCCCTGAGTCATTCCCACTCACTAGAACGACCCGGTAGTTGAACTCACCTTAGTTTAGTGACTTCAAGGGATCACCCTGGCAACGTCTGTTATAATTTCAAGTGATGGGTAGGCCCCACCCCAAATAATAGTTCAAATTCATACACCAATATTTTCCCATACCGACCTCTCCACCTCGATTGTGGAGATCCCTACCAAGTGTGTGGAATGTCAAACACAGTTTTGAAGTTACTACAAGTAGTAACTTTACAGTCATATTTGACATTTTTACTGACTCTACACCATATTTTAAGAGATGAGACAACCATAGGACCCGTACCCTCCAGATATGCCCGCCGCTCAACTACCCTAGACATGCAAGATCCCCACATTTGAAATCACCAGAGATTCAGGTGGGGTTAAAAAGGCCATGTTTATTCACACATTGTATAAACATGACAAGCAATAACATGCATATCAAAATCACAAGTTATAACATAACTACATTTATGAGCATATCAGCTCCATGAGCATATCAGCTCCATCACCTTCCCAACCCTAAGGGAGGAACACCATTTGGTTTGCATCTCGCAACTGGGTATCCTACGCCAAGTGCTGTGCACCTGCCCATTAGAGTGGACAACCATTACACTCAATATTGGCCCTATAACATAGAGATGTGTGATGTTGATATTTGAGTTTGCCAGGTGTATTGGCTGTATCACATGAACTGATAACTGTTAACGTATGAATTTGTCGACTGTAAATCTACTGCCACTATCTGAATCTGTGAGTGTTTAACAGTAAATAACGCATATTGTTTTCACTGATGGATTCTGAGGGACATCAAATAGAACAGAAAAGAAAAAGTACCCAATTATAACACTTTGTCCTGCCTGCAGTTTGGCACATTTTTATCACTTTTAGCTCATTCGATATTATTCTAAAAACGGACAGTTTTTTTTAACATTCCAAACATGCTCTCCCATCCAGTATTTAGCAGATTGTCATGCATATACTCCATGCCTTTCCACTGTGACGGATTGCAGTAATGGGTATTTGTTTTTCGGTCAAAATAGTTTGACTTTTTTCAGGTAGCATTCTAGGGTGTGTATATATAGGTCTGTAAATTAAGCCAGACAAAATATCGGTGTGCAATTAAAATGCCTTTGTCTGGCCGCACCGCATCTGCTCACTGATGCCCAGTACACTTCTGTGCTGCTGCCAACACGTTAAGTATTTAATACACGATTAAATACTTGACAAAGTGAGAAATACCTTCAGACTGCCAACAGCAGGACGCTAAAACCACATTGGCTAGACACAGAGACAAGTGGAGTGGAAACTAGCTGCACAAACTATGCGGGGGGGGGGGGGGTGGCAGCAGTTAAAAAAAGCAAGGTCACTTTTTAATTTTGTAGTCTGGATGGTACAGAAGTCTCGGATCCTAACCATTGAAAAACTAAAGGACGCAAGTCATAGTATTTTTCTTGCGAGAAGTATGTTTACACGCTTCTCACATTTGTAAAAGGGCATTTTTTTGTATTTATCAAAAAATAATTGTATCACGAAATCGCATAAAAACAGAAAGAATTGCCACGTGGATGTGTGTTTTCTTTAAAAAAAAAAAGCTGTCTGCTATGCAGTGGTGTGTATTTTTATTTCAGATAATGGTGAACCAGATCTATTATTTGAAATAGGCGGCCATTTGTATTTAATGATACATGTTCGTAAGTAAACGGTTAAAAAATGAACATGTAACTTCTTTTACTTACAAATGTATTCTATTTTAGTATTTTTCTCACTTTATTCAATGGCACCTAAAGGGGTAGGTTGAGCTGATTTATTTGTCCTGTCATTGTAAGGCTTCCATGAGCACTTTTTACAGCTTTCTTCCATGTTGTGAAAATATATATTTTGAGCATGTTTATCCATCTGATGACTTTGATTTTGGAACGATGAAAGAAATTCCATATTTTAACCCTGGTACGAACAATCAGGGCCTATTGAGTACATTGTAAGTCACTATCGTGTGTGGATAAGAGAACCCAAACATTTGGTATAGAATATATGTTGTATCTTTTCCTACATCACGTAATTTTGTAAAAAAAAATCATAAAAATATGTTGTAACTAAATTACTGGCCGTAATACCAGCAGCAAATTTGAAATCGAGCAGAAACAATTTATGAGTGAAAAGAACAAGTTGCGAAATTTGAAGAGTGACTAGAGATAAAAACATAGCAAGTGTGACTGTTAGGAGTGAGGGGTTAGTTAGAACTAGTTGAAAAATGGGCACAGCTACAGGGAATACGTGAAAATATCAGAGGCGCATAGGTTGAGTTATGCAGCGTTCTGCAGTCAGCAGAACAAGCTTTGTAGCTCACCAATCAGGATGGCATGAAGTTAGAGCCAGGACTAGTGGGCTATACCTAATTTTTTAAAAGGAACGCTCTCCCTATCAAGGAACGACTGCAGCTTTTTCAAGCGATAAAGAATGGAACCTTGCATCTACTTGCCACCAGAAGGGTGAAAGCAACATTTTACACCACCTGTAAGCTATGCATGCTACATTTGGGGAGGCACAAAGTGATACCATAGTCTAATCTAGGCGAGGTAAATTCTCAAATCACATTATTTCTCCGAACATCTGGAACCATACAATAATAATTGTGTGCGAAGCAGCACAACAAGCACTCACTGTTTTATTTACTGTGCCACTTAAACTAAGGGGCAGATTTACAAGCCCCTTGCGCCCCTTTTACGCCGCCGTTGCAACAGTTTTGTGGCGCAGCGGCGGAGCAAAAGAAGCGCCATGGTGCGGGGTACTTATAACATGACGCATCTGGGAGATGCGTCACGTTGTAAAGCCCTGCGCCAGAAGGAGGCATTCCTGCGCGGGGGGGGCGTTCCGGCGCAGGAACGCCTCCTAAAAGTGACTGAGTGAAATCTACAAGATTTCACTCAGTCACTTTGGGGCCCATGCTGTGTCAAAACCCTGCGCCTGCTTGAAGCAGGCGTAAGGATTGACGCAGTAGTAACAAGATAGGGCCCCCCAGAGCCTTGCTGGAGCTGCGTCGCGCTAGCGACGCAACTCCAGCAATGCAGCGCTTTTATGGCACAGATGCGTCACACATCTGTGCCGTTTTTGCCCATTAGTGCGCCGCATTGTAAATGCGGTGCATCAATGGTGGCGGAGGCATGGCGCACAATAAGTGGCGCATCCCTGCTGATATGCAGGGATGCGTCACTTATTGTAAATCTGCCCCTAAGTTTGTAATCAAGATACAAACACAAATTACACAGAAAAGACCAACTGGGAAGAAGTGCTCATGTCAAATTGCCGGAATCTTAACATTGGAATCGTGAATCACAAGCACCTCGGTTTTGTCTGCACTATGTTCCAGGAAATTCTTGGTCATCCATTTGCAGGGATTTAAATCCTGTGTGGTATGGCACGCCACCTTCTCACACAGCAAAGTAGATACAGCACCTTTGCCCTCCTCCTAGTCAGGTTGGCACGAATCCCAGTGGAAAGGGGAGCAGCCCCAGAATTGTGTGACCTCAGGGGAGGGGTGTTGGCCATTTCCATAGCGACACAGCTGACCAAGGTTCTGCCATGTTGGGTAAGGGAGAGGGAGCACTGTGAGATTGGTTACAGTAAAACACAAAGGAATGCTCCAAAAGTGGGTAGGGTCACCACTGGGAACTTTTACCCAGATGTTTGGTAGTGGCAAGGAGTTTCCCAACCCACAGGCTGGCACTGGGCTTTGTGGCATCACCAATACCTTCCTCAGAACACAGCTGGACCTGAGGAAGATTCAGAAGAGAGCTTCCATTCTGTCTAAAGACTTGAGAAGACAGGACCTGCTTTCATTGTACCTGAGACACCATAAAGAACTCTAACCATCATAAGTTTGACTAGCTGTTTGGACTACTAGGGCATAACAAGCTCCAAGAGGCATTTTTTCCTGCATTCACAGATGGCCAGTTCCAACTGGATCTGCCCTGGATCCTGCTGCTGGCTTTTGCTGGAGTGTGTCTTGACCCTTTAAGTGGTGTTTCAAGTTCCTGGACCATTGGTGTTGAAGTTAACGTCTCCTGCCTTACCCTAAACCCTGCAATTTAGAAAGTTTTGCCAAATTTTTGACCTAAAAATGAATGAGGGACCAGGATAACATAACATGTGTATTTGTAAAGCGCACGTTCACCACTACGGGTATCTTGGCGCTGAATAACAGATGTTTGATAAACCTGCCAACTAGTCCGACAGATGAAGCTCTGCTGCTGGACCAAACATCCCCATGGCTCATACTGTGTTCTTCTCCACAGTAGCACATCCTTTTCAGTTGGATCTTCCAACTGCAGAATCCGTTGATATTGAGCCCTCTTCAGCTGCAGCCTGCAGTCTTGCTGCACTGAGGAAATCCGAGTACTAGAAAAGTTTCTACGTCTACGTCTGAAAGTAAAATGCTTCACTGGAGCTACCGATAAAGCTTATTCAACCAACAGGGAGGACCTCCTGGATGCAAAATTTTAACTTTTCCCACTTGGACCATTTCCTGACTAAAACAACAGCTTCAGCTCATCCTCTGGATCTGTCAACATCAAACTCTCTTTTGCTGCAGCCTGCTGCCTCTTGCCGCTGAAGAACTCCCCAAAAAGTTTCTTAGTCAAAAGGTAAATTTTCTGACTGGGACAAACATGGTCCTTTTATCCGACCTGACCTGTGCTCCATCATGGTGAGAAGTAACTTTAACCTTCATACCTGTCAAATACAACCAGATGACTGCGGTTGGTGCTTCATGCTTTTTAGTGCTATTTCTTGGTTTAAACTTTCAAAATTCATAACTCTGGTTCTAATAATTGGATATTTGCAGTTTTGGTGTCTATTATAATTTTCTCAATTTTTTTCTTGTGTTGTTTTTTGTCTTTATTACTGTTCCAGTACTGCATAAATACTTTACACATTGCCTCTAAGTAAAGCCTGTCTACTCTATGCCACAGCTACCTGGGAGTTGAGCTCAGGTTTATTTAGTTAATGTAGTGGTTCACCCTGACAAGGACTGTGATTATTATTTGAGGTGGCTACTTACCTTACAAACTAATAACCAAATCTCTTATAAATACACACTGTACTGCTAGGGGCTCCATGGGCATCTAAGAGCCTTAGTGGAATTGCAGGGAGTAGTGCAAACCTCATGCATCTCTCGACTACCTGCAAAAACATGTAAGCATATAGCTGTACCCCATTCAAGAGACTTTGGGCACTCCATCTATCTCACCAACTCCCTCGCTGCTGCCTATATATGGGAGGATTAGGGTAGTGTTGAAAAAAAAAGTGACAGAGGCTTGCAGTGTCAGCTTAGCTCATCGGCAGGTAGATTCAGGGATATGAAATGCAGCATCTTCGAGAAGATGGCGCAGTGGCTGTTTGGTCTTCCAGTGGCAGGTGTGCCTCAGTCTTTCCCTGCTCAAGTACAGCAGCAGTGTCCAGTGACAAGGAAGGCAGGGGTGGTGGATCTCTTCATCTGCGGGATTGTGGCAGATTGTTGGGAACACTAGTGGGCGACAGCCAGAAAATGTGCCTGTGCACGCACAACCTGCCAGGATAATATGGTGGCCTGCTCTATGTTTCCCAGCCCAACTGCATGATAAGATTTCCACCTGTCTCAGGAAATCCATGTCAAGATGGCAGCATAATTCTTTGCATTCAATGACATGAAATCAATGAAAGATGGCCCTAATCTTCCTGTGTTGCACTTCCCACTGTATAAAACTATCACAGTGTCGCAATGTAGTCAACTTCTTTTTTCAACCGAAATATCACCTCTTAGCTGTCTTTTTTCTCTTATTGCAATTTGTTATTTTCTACAGAGATCCTTTCTCCAGCGTTTAGTGTACTGTAATCCCTGTTTCATTATTCAGTGCTGTTTTGTACCTGGCATTCTATAAAGGCAGATATCCTATTCCCCTTTGGCTACTCCATATTGCTCATTCAGCTGTTAAAAAGCAGATGCAGTGAAAGAGTAGGTGGTAGGTGAAAGAAACTTGCAGGAAAGAGAGTTTGCAATATGAAATCAGATAATGTCTTTGCATAGATTCCTTCTGCTTGCCACTTTAGACGCAACAGAAATATACAGCGAGTTAGACAAATAGAACTGCAGTATAAGGACAAATGCATTGTAGGTCATGCTTGAGATATATATAAATATTTAATTATTTTTATTAGAGTTCCTTGTGATCCGCCAATAAAAGCAGAAAATAAGCATAATATGCACACAGCATCATATATGAATAATTTTTGTAAATGGCCTTAATAAACAGAATAAATATCATGAAACACAACAGTACACATGAAAAATACAAACCTCAAAGATACATATTAACCCAAACGTTGTTCAAAAATCTGTAAAAACAAAGTCCACCATTCAGAAACAAAAGGGATTGAAGGGCAAACCCAAACGCTGGCGATGCACAACCGGGCAACAGTAATCGCAATAGATACCACCAGAATTAATCTGGGATTAATATTACGTTTGTGTCCCAGCATCATTCCTTAACTGCCAACTAAATATGGTGGTCCAAGTGTAAGGATACAAACTGCACTGTGCATGACCAGTAAGCTTTGAGTGCGGGCATTTTGAAAACATAGGTATAATATCCGCAGTACGTAACCTCATTTTTGACAATAGGTCTTGTGGTCGCAAACTACTTTTAGACCATTTTCATATTCTTTCTGGGGTATAACATAGCATACACAAAGTCCGAAGTCGCTGAAGTTTTACGCTACCATAACAAACAGAGCAGCTAATAATATCAAAGGCATCGAAGATTTCATTGACCAAACTATCCTGATCCAGCTTGGCACTCCATTTAGTGGCAAGACTAGACCTGTTATCCTCTCTGTCTGTGGATATATTTCTATGTAAAGTTCTGATTGATGGCTTGCCTTCTGTGGTGAAAATATATTTCAGGATGTCGGCATCCTTGTCCCCAATCGTATATGCCTGGTTATTTAAAAAAAAAGTCTTGACTCTGTAAGTATTTAAAGTTGCAGAAGTTGATAAAGTGTCTGCAGAGTCGAAAATGCACAAATCCTGTCAGAATCAAATATCTGACTCACGATCCTAATGCCTTGGTTATACAATCCTTTGACCAAAGAGTCATAAAAAATAGGTCGGAATATAGGGTTACCTCTCGTGATGTAATGAGTGAATAGGTTGAAGAGAATATCGAGTGCAAATTCCCCCAGATCCGGGAGGCCTCCCCAATGATCTTGAACTGAACCTACTTAAAATAGTTTGGATCGGAGAGTCTACTTAGAAAAAACCTGACACACGGCCCCAGGGCAATTTGATACCCTAGAGCGAAGCAGGCAGGGTCATGATATGTAAGGGTATTTTTACTACATGAGCCAAAAGCGGACTAGAAATACATGAGATCCGGGAGAGACAACCCACCTTGACTAAAGAGAGATTTTAAAAGATGTATGGACCTTCTAGCCCTCCTATAACCACAGATGAAGCTGCGTATCGCCCCCCTCGAGAATCTTAAAAAAGAGATCCAGAACCAGTAGAGAAATCACCCGAAAAACTTGGAAAAATTTAGATAAGATGTTCATTTTAAAAATATTGCATCGTCAAAGAATGCTGATTGGGAGGACAACCTCTATGGATACAATGTATAGAGTAGACTGTCCCTGCTGAGCTTCAGAATTTAAAGGAGAAAGTTGGCTGGATGACCGTGATGATGAAGATGGTATTGGAGACTGTGCATCCCCTCCTGGCACCACCTTGTTTACTGACTCCAGAAACATCAATCTAATAGGGAAACTACTGCTGTGGGGTCCCCCTGGCCCGGGCCCCGTGGTGACGGCACAGAGACTCCAGTACTTAACGTAAGCAGCTTCACCATCAGGCGCCCGATTATAGAAAAGTATCACCTCCCCACCAGCTGTTGTGATCCTGAACTCGGCCCGCCAGCTTGAAGAGCTGAATTGGAGGGGTGGCGAGTCCCTCTCCCATTTTGTAGTGTAGATGACTTAGTGGACACCATCTAGCCCAGAAGATGGCACAGGTAACGTCAATTTCTCCCACAGATAAAGAGACTGCTATGGGAGTCCCACAAACAACACAGCTACGTCTACAAGAGAAGTATGGGACGTGCAGGTATGTTAGTAACATTTTAGTTCTCCACCCCTGCCCTTTTCTACAACCTTTGGGTTGCATCTGAGATATGCTGCTGAGGCATCAGAGAGCTGCAGGTGGCACTGAAGCAAAAGGAACAGAGGAGAGCACACTCACAGCGGGATCAGCTCGCCATCATCATCTTCTTCCCCCCATGTGTAGTAAAGTATACTGGAAAATTTAAGATAATTCAGCAGTGGAGACCTCCCCCTTCAGTCCTTTGCTTGCATTTGTGTGGTGTTATATTTCATGGTATAATTGGACATTATTTGTCTTGTATGCATTATTGATATGTGCATTTAGGAGTGGCATATTTAAGTCAATGGTTACTTGCAATGAAATATGCCAGTGCTAGGATTCTATTGTTTGAGGTCTACCCTGGCTGAAAATACTGGAATGTAGCGGATTAAATTAAAAAGGTCATATATTCAGCTGTTTCCTAAAAAGCGCTTCAGAAGAACTTTACCACAAACTGGGAGGTATACAAATGCAGATTTATTGGGCTTGAGGTCTAAAGGAGTGACTTGTGGATCTGGGTAACCCCTGCCAATAGAAAATCACAGTACTTTCGAGAAAAGGATCAAATAAATTCTTAGAACAAAAATGTATCTGAAAAATATATCTACCCGATATTGTAGATAGCTCTGGCTTGGCCTGATTCTTTCTCTTTACCTTTGTGCAGTAGTCATGATAGCATCCACTACTTCGATGATTCTGTGCAAGGCTGAGTCAGTTCCGATTGTCATGTCAGTTCCACAGAAGTCATTGTCAATGGATCCCACCATTCCCACAATGTTAATATGACAGAATTTCTCTGCAGCAGATTCTTCAATTTTGCCTGTAGATATGAAAGCAGTAAATATCATTGAAGGATAAAGAGTCACTAAATGTAGCCTAATGTATTTGTAGAATAAATGTGGCTGAAACAGCAAAAAAGGTTGGTCACGGTTGCATGAAATTTCTGCACAACTGCGAGGATAATGTTTGACCTTCTGGAATACTAAAATCCAAGAAGCTCCAGGGTTCACCAGAGCTCCATGCATTATTTTTTTCTGGTTTTCTCAGAAAATTAATAAGCAGTTCACCTAAGGGAAGAGCCTTTGGATGAAATGAAATACTAGAATCTTGAAATAAGGGTATGGTTGATCAGATGGTTAAATAAAGCGAAGTTGCTGGGAAGAATCCCTTTCTGCACTTCGTGGTAAACATTTGGACATTCCCCACTGCATCCTTTTGCTATAATACACTGTCCTAATTTATACAAGAACCTTCCTTGGACTTCTCCTAAAGTAGACATTTCCTGTTTAGATCAGAATTCATTCTTAATGCAAGAACTGATACACCTGTAGATAAATGCACATCAACTATTTTTCTCCTACCCTTGGTAAAATAAAAACGAAAAAGCATTGTAAGTCGACATCACCATTATTCCTGCAGGTCCAGCTAATAAACTGTAATACACTGCAGAATGTAACCGTGTATAGTGACTGTATCAGTTCGCACACATTGGCACATATGCATGCGTCTGCATGAACTATTTTACAGACCTGGGAAAGAAATCCAATATCAGAGCTTTGAAGAGAGAGCAGTGCAGGAATAAGTGACAACTGGATCAAATGAATGTCTTACTACCAAAAACAAAATCTTAGTCTTTAATGCTACCAAAACAAGATCTCACCATTTGACCATACATTTGAATGTTCCCATTAAGATTAGAAGTGTGTCAGTAGTGCAAAGGTTGAGCAATTCAACACAACAACAGCAAATGTATTTAAGTATGCTATGTAGAACTACCACTGATCCATGTAACAGTTTTCTTTCCATTAGTATAACCTCGGAAAGTGAAATTTTCCATAGGGGACTAAGTTTGGCATAGTTTCAAAACCAACGACACAAATATTCCATGTTTTAAATAGTGTCCTCCGAGAGCTGAACACTTACCGTTTTGCACCAATTCATCAAGTAGACCCTTCCACTCCTCGCGGAAGAGGTTGGCACCTGTCAAACTACCATCACCACCAATCACACAGAGATTTGTGATGCCACGCTGAACTAGGTTGCATGCTGCCAGCAGGCGACCTTCACGGGTGCGAAATGCCTTGCATCGGGCACTGCCAATGACTGTCCCACCCTAGAAAAAATTGTAAGCAGAGTGAGTTTAATGAATCCCAACCATGCAAATGTTTGGAAGATTGATTCAAATAACGAGAGAAAATTGCAATTTATTTGTACATGTTTAACATATAATGCACACATTGGAAAATGCATGTTCACTTCTGAAGATGTGATGATTTGATTAAAAAACTCAACATACGAGAAAGAATAACAGCACTTTACTGCCAAGCTGCAGTCTCAAGAAAAAGAAACAAAATCCCAAAGGTATCCCAGAAATGCAAACTGTATCTGACAAGTGCTATGCATGCAAAACATTTCATAAAACCTTAGGATTACTTAACCATATGGTCAGAAATATGTTTTTTTATTTAATAAATATACCTTTTTTTCAAGTCAGTAACCACTGCTAAATACTCTGTAAACAAACGAATGTATTACCCAATTTAAAGGCACTCAGGGGCATTTTATCAACAACTAGCGATATTTATCGCTAAATAAGCTTAGTGAATTTTTTTTTATCGCATCGCCGGATTTTATCATAGAGATAACGTGCTGTTAGCAACGTTTATTTGCCAAAGCGATAAAATATCTGGCGATAGCGGCGAAATGCGTAAATATCGCTGGAAATCCAGCGATATTCAGGCATCATCGCTAATAGGGACTTAGCCTGAATATCCACCTCCCATTGGATATACAGGCTAAGAACTGGTCTGAGCAGGCGTTAGTTTTCAGCAATATTCGCGCTTAGCGCAAATTTTTTTGTCGCTACGCCTGCGTTGATAATAGGCGATAGCGATGTTAGCGACTGCTTTCAGTCGCTAACAGATTGGGTACGCCCACTGTGCATGTCATTAGCGATAAATATTGCGACATGCAAAGCGGGCCCCAAGCCACTCGCTATCACCTAAAAGCTGTCGCTAATTGATGTTAGCGACAGCTTGCTAACAGGGCGATGAAATTATCGCTGCTCTGCGGACGAAAACGGCTGCAAAAGCGGCGATAATTTAAGTTCGCCTGCCTTGGTAATATGCCCCAAAATTGTTTTACCCTGATGAGGTCCTGCCAGGTTTCTAACGTTTTACCTTCAGAAGGCAAATAGAAACCTGTAGCAAGAAGCCAACTAAGGCATCTATTTAGTGGCTGATACATTAATAAACACAATTTTGAAATTAGAGCAAATCATTGTAAATTAAAGTTGATACTTTCGACAGATCATAGGGAGAAAACAAAGAATCAAAACGATGTGGCTGCAATAATTTCTTGTTAGTAGACTGCTTCTGCTGGGTATTTTTTGCTCCAAAAGTGTTAAATAAACAAATATATATGCATACAATAAAGAAGCGAATAAACATACCTCAAAGTGATAAAACAGATGTTGGTATTGCTTACAGAATATTTCTCCCTATTGGCTCTTAGCGACTAAGACAGAACAGCAAAAAATAACTGCACTATTAGCAGTAAGATGATAAAATCGTTGTTTTAAAGGGCATATTAACTCGGTCGACTAATAATTATTTGGTGCATTTTCATTCTTATTATTTTTTATATTCTGAATAAATTATAACTTTTATTAACAAATTGGCATTACCATCATTGGATTTTGATACTGCATGGAAAACCGGGCTTTATGCAACGTGCCATTATATGTGATGAAGTGCCATGCCATTTATGAATTTTAATTTTTTTATACTCTTTCGAATTAGGGGGTTTCATTGCAAAGGAGTTAATCTCAACCGTGTTTGACCCATCACCGTTAATCATTTGAAAGTGAGTTACCATGACAGTCTTCTACCCAAAACCAGTAACGTTGGGACTTGCAGGTCAATAGAAATAGTATTTTTTCTTAGGCTTGCCTGTATTGTAGTGCACAATGCCATAGTGTTCTTGTTCGTGATCATCCACTAAAAAGTCCTATCAACCAAATGTTGCGGTAATATAAGTTGACCCAGTTTAACACAAAGTCTTATTTACAACACCCTAATTGGCAAAACTAACGGTACCTCCAGGCTCATACTATATTCATTGGGCAGGCCATTCTTCTTTAGCAATAGAATGCTTCTAGTATGGAAACGCTTAATAGCGTATAGATGTTCAGGGCGCAGCAAAGCAAATTCTGTTGGTTTACAGAACCAAAATGAGTATCCAGTAAGGCAGACAACTGAATCCTTCAGTCAGGAAATGCTTACAAAGAATCAAGTATTTTCACTTAGATGTAAATATGACAGGCACTGGCAGTGAGCCAGTCCAAGGGATTCACAGTAGGACCCCTATGTATAGATTCCTATTCTGAGTGGACTTCAAGATGATACAAATCTGAAACCCCTAGTCATCAAGAAAAATAAAGAAGGGATATATATACTGCTCAAGAAATACTTCACTGTTAAGCACCCATCAAGTTAGTTATCTATGCAGTAAGGAGAGCCAAAGGAGATATGAGAATTCTTATCTGAGAAATCAGAGAATCATGTCAAGGCCAACCTTTTTTCGATAACTTTATTTCGGCCACCTCAAGCCATAAAAGTACATTAATACAATCATAAAAAAGAGCAAGCAAGTTAATAAATAGCATAAAATAATACAATAAAATCATGTATTCTGCATTATTTACAATTTAAAAATGTGATTTAACCATCCCTGGAATCAGATAAAACAACTAAAAATTCATAGAAAGTTATCGATATTAAAAACTAAGTTAATAGGTAATAGCGATAACAACGTTATATGTGCCTTCGTATATTTCTGTCACAGGCAGGCAAACATAGGGCTCTACACAAAATTAATTAAAAAAACTCCTGCGCCTGTGCCACATCCCATTCAGAAAGCCAGAGACAGCAAAAACAATAGGGGATGGGTATCGTACTTTAGGATCCTAAAGGCTTGAAAACAATGTCTAAATCCTAGGTTTCTACAGACTGGAATTAATAATCGTTTGCGGGATACAAGATATGCAGGGCAGAGGAAAAACACATGAATTTCAGACTCTGTCTTATATTTACACACCGGGTTTTCTTGATTCATTGCATTATCCCATTTGCTGGTGAACGACCTAAGTGGAAGAGTACCCAATATGAATTGAATGTATAGTCTCCTTGCCTGGGGAGGATAGATTAAATCTAAAAACTCTTCTTTTTTTGTATTCGGCCCTCACTTGTAGAAACTCTATTGTAAATTGGCCATGAGTAGAACTTACTTGGAGGATTTTTAGATTATGGTACCTGTTGTCACGATTCGCCCTCCCCGACCTCTGGTAAATCACTGCCTGCCCTGTGATGAGAAACGGGATGGAAAAAACTACAGATCCCATGAACCTTTGCACCGTGCACTTCTATGACGCGACGCAGTGAAGGATTAACAGGAAGTCAGGCGGGAGATGCGCCGCCGATTATTCCTGTTTGTGCCTTTGGGTCGAGTGCGTTGTACTTGTTGGAGTATTGTGGATATCGGCAGGGGCAAGTTTTGCCAAGCGCTGAAGAGACACGCCGCCTTAGCGTGTGGGTTCAGTGTTGCTCGTGTTCAAAGACCCGTCTGTGGATTATCCTGGTGGGGCTTCGGAAGCGCCTACAACGTGGGGTTCCCTGAGCATTTCCGCTCGGTTGAGGATTACCTGGAGGGGCTTAGGAAGCGCCCGTGTGTCGTTCCACCAGTCAAACTCCAGGTTTTTGCCAGGAAACGAGAGGGGCATTTTCAGTCCTCTTGTCTGCTCAGAGTACATTTGTTGTGTATATACAGGGAGCGTCTTGCTCCTGTTAACGCAGGACACCGTGTTTTTGGTGCCGCTTTAAATCACAGTACTCAATTGCCACTTTAAAGCGCTTACAGAGCTGGATCTGTAAAGACGCTATTCACATACTTTGAGCTGGGTTTATGATTTGTTAACTTTTGTATTATAGGGAATGTTGAGTGAGAGCCTGGGGTAGACGCGTCTTGCACACCCTGAGGTCAGCATTTCCTCGGAGGAGAAAGACTTTGTTGTTATTTACCACCGCTACCAGGAATGGGATCGTTCTTTTCCTTTCATTGAATGGTGTTCTGGGGCAACTTTGGGTTATCTGTATCCTTCATAAGGGTAGGTGTTCATGCTGGCCTGCTCATTTGGAAACTAGGAAGGGAGGGAACCAGGGGGTTTGCTAATGATCTTTGCCTTGTATTTTCCAGTAATTCACCAGGGGATATAGAGACCGCCCTTAGATCCTTCCTGCAGACAGGCACACCTGTGAGATATACAGGTGAGGTAACAAGGGTTTGGTTACATGATATTTGTCACGGTTGAGAGTACTGCCGTACTCATCCCTTGTTTCTGTGGTTACAGGTTACGGTGACCAGAGCCCAGCTGTTCTCCTCCGGACCCCAACTTTTCCCCCGCTTGATCACCTTAACAGTCTGGGCACAATCACAGTCAGACTTGGGTTGATCTAGAGGTGGGCCCCCATATAGCATCAACCCAATCCTGAGGAGCATCCTGAACCGAACCTGACAGAATAATCGGCCTAAAAGTTCTGCTCCTCCTGGTTGGGTTGATAGCAAGGGATGGCCACCTTAGATGAGGTAGTGGCCGCCTTAGGCTTAGTTCAGGTTGAATTGGCCGCCTCTCGCCAGGAAACGGCTGCGTTGCAGGCACGCATGGATGCTATGCAGCGGAACCCGTTTGATGCAGGTAACCCTGCCCCGCCACCAACCTCGTTGGTAGTTGAAATGCCTTCTCCAGTACCTTTGGCCCCCCCAGAAAGGTTTATGGGTGATAGAAAGAAGGTGCAGGTGTTTATGACCCAGGTGATGATGCATTTCACCTGTAAACCCAAATGCTTTTTGACAAACCAATCACGTGTTTCCTTTCTGATCTCATATTTGGGAGGGGAGGCAGCCCAGTGGGCTGTACCCATAGTCAGGAACAATGATGGAATCCTATACGATTGGGATCTGTTTCGAGCAGAATTCGAGAAAACGTTTGATAGAAGAGCGGAGACCTTCTCAGCTGATAAGGAGCTGTTGGTTCTCAAACAGGGCAATTCAGATATCGTGACTTACCTGAATCATTTCCGTAGATTAATTGCAGAAACTGATTGGCCTGAAGCCAAACAGATGGTTCTGTTTTACCAAGGGCTCACAGACAATCTCAAGGATGTAATAGCACAAGTTGAACCCCAGCCTACCACATGTGCAGCATTTATCGATTTGGCCCTACGCTTGGATCACCGATTGAGAGAGAGAAAGGGAGAGTCGGGAAGAAGAGACAGAACCCCGGTGTTCGGGGAGAAACCGACTAGTGGGGAGAAGGCCGAGGGTAAACCCGAACCTATGGATGTGGGGGTGGTGAGAGCATCCCTCACTACCAGTGAACGAGAACATCGTCGCAAGTTTGGGCTGTGTTTGTACTGTGGGAAGAAAGGCCACTTTTTACGTGAATGTCCGGTGAAACCAAAAGGAGGACGCTATCGCACGGGTCCAGGGGCAGTATCCACTGTCGATAAGAGTTCGGAAAACTCCGAGGCTTGAGTCCTAAAGAAGGGAGGGACTCAAGTGTACATTTCATCCCTTCGATTACAGAAGAAAATCGAGTAGGAAACCAGTTGTTCTTCATAGACATTGAACTATGGATTGATCAATCTCCAAAATATGTACGTGCCATGGTAGATTCCGGAGCAACAGGCTGCTTCATGGATTTAGCAGAAGCCCGGAAATTGGGAGTGACTCCAATAGATAAACCCATCATGGAGGAAGTATTTGCAGTAGACGGTCATGTGTTGGAATCGGGACCTGTCACACAGCATACCCCGGAGTATGAGATGTGGTATGGGGGTGATCATAAGGAATCGATTTCGTTTAACCTCATCCAGGCTCCTAATTATGGTATCATCTTGGGACTCCCTTGGTTGAAAAAACACGAACCACAGATAAGATGGAAAGAACAATCTTTGGAGTTCTCCTCTTCCTACTGCCACGACCACTGCCTCCAGGAGGAATCTCGACCATCTATGGTGTTGGCAGTCACTCACAACGTTTCTACGGCTGCGGAAAAAGAGGTGGATTTACCTCAGTATTACATTGAGTATGAAGAAGTCTTCAGTAAAACCAAAGCAGAAGTGCTTCCCCCACATCGGGAATACGACTGCCGCATCGATCTAACCCCTGGGTCAGTGGTTCCATGCGGTCGTATTTATGCACTATCCCAACCCGAAACAAAACACCTTCGGGAATATTTGGACAACCTACTCGCTTTGGGATTTATCAGACCATCCCGGTCCCCAGCAGCTTCCCCCCTTTTCTTTATTCCGAAGGCAAATGGGGAATTACGGTGCTGTATAGACTATAGGGCGTTAAATGCCATCACCATAAAAAACCAATACCCCCTACCGTTAATTCCGGTATTACTGGAACAAGTGAGATCAGCCAGGATATACACAAAATTGGATCTCAGGGGAGCCTACCATTTAGTGCGCATACGATCAGGCGATGAATGGAAAACCGCTTTCAAGACCAGGTATGGGCTTTTTGAGTATCTGGTGATGCCCTTTGGGCTATGCAATGCCCCAGCCTCATTCCAGTTCTTCCTTAATGAGGTGTTGCGAGACTACCTGGACATCTTTGTGGTTGTCTACATCGATGACATTTTAATCTACTCCAATGACGAACCAGAACACATTCAACACGTGAAACAAGTACTGGAGGCTTTACAGATAAACCATCTCTACTGCAAACTGACAAAATGTGAGTTTCATGTCACCACAGTGGAATTCCTAGGGGTTATGCTCACGCCATCAGGGCAGATAATGGCTGAAAGGAAGGTACGTGCTATTGCAGAATGGCCCCAACCCGCCACGGTCAAGGACATCCAAAAGCTCCTGGGTTTTGCCAACTTCTACCGAAGGTTCATCTCTCACTTTTCGGATCTGGTGACCCCTCTCACGAAATTAACCAGGAAGAACACCCCTTTTATATGGGGTACGGAAGAGCAATCAGCATTTGATCTGTTGAAAACAGCGTTCACCTCTGCTCCGGTACTGGTTCATGCGGACCCAAACCTCCCTTTCGTGGTAGAGGCGGATGCATCTGAACTGGCAGTGGGGGCTGTTCTCTCCCAGAGGAGTGAAGACACCGGGCATCTGCATCCCATTGCATTCATGTCACGCAAGCTAAATCCGGCAGAACGCAATTATACGATTGCAGAGAAGGAATTGCTTGCTATTAAAGACGCCTTCACTGAGTGGCGGCATTGGTTGATGGGTGCCACACACCAAATCACAGTTTTTACGGACCATCGAAATCTCCAGTTTCTAAGAGCCGCACGTCACCTCACTCCTAGGCAACTGAGATGGATGCTTTTCTTTTCAGAGTTCCATTTTGTGGTCACCTTCCGCCCGGGATGTGACAACCGGAAAGCCGATGCTCTAACCCGTCAAGAAAGCCATTCCACAGTGACGGAGTCTCCGGAAACCAGCATCATCAAACCTCAGCAGGTGATAGGGGTGATCCATACGTCGGAGTTTTTACACAAGGTAAAGAAAGGTATCCAGACCTTTGCGTGGAAGAAGTGGATTCAGTTGCACCCGGAATGGAAGATACGTCAAGGACTGCCAAGGAAAGGGTCTCAATTGCTTCTCCCCACTCTTGCTTTGAGGCAACAAGTATTCAAGTGGTGCCACGATCTACCTTGTGCAGGACACACTGGAGGGAAGAAGACCTTGGAAAAACTACTACGCGTATATTGGTGGCCCACCATCCGGCCGGATGTGTTTGCTTGGGTTCAACGTTGTGAGGTCTGTTCACAGGCCAAAAGCGATCATAGACCAGCACAAGGGCTGTTGCAAACAATGCCCACACCTGTGAGCCCTTGGGAAAGCTTTTCAGTCGATTTTGTGGTGGGACTCCCTCAAGATCATGGGATGACGGCTATAATAGTAGTTGTGGACTACTTGACCAAGATGGGCCACTTCATCGCCTGTAGAGGGGTACCAACGGCTAGTCAATTGGCCCAGTTGCTACTTATCCATATCGTTCGGTTGCATGGCTTGCCTAAAGTCATAGTTTCGGATAGAGGGGCACAATTCACCGCGAGGTTTTGGAGGGTCTGGTGTGATCGTTTGGGCATTGCTTCATCCTTGTCCACCAGCTTTCATCCGCAAACGGATGGACAGACTGAAAGGTTAAACCAGACCCTCAAGCAGTACTTGAGGTGTTTTGTGGATACCTCTACGGAAGCATGGGTAGAGTGGTTATGGTCGGCTGAGGTGGCATATAATGATGCCATACATTCCTCTACATTGTGTACCCCGTTTTTCTGTACGTATGGGTTCCATCCCAGATTAGTCCCTTTGAGTGTGCCAAGTGTTGAAGCCCCTATTCCCCAATTGCAGACACGATTGGTGCAGTTACGGAAGACAGTATTGCAGGCCAGACACAACCTTGTGAAAGCTAAGCTTAGGTATAAGGCGCAGGCCGATAGACATCGTAGACCTTGTCCTGGGTACAAAAATGGGGATTGGGTGTGGCTGTCCACTAGGAACATTCGTTTCAAAAGGTTCAGTGTTTTCAATCCCCGATTCATCGGTCCTTATCAGGTGGTTAGGCAGGTCAACCCAGTTGCGGTGAAACTCAAACTCCCCTCACATTTCAGGATACACCCTGTGTTCCATGTTTCACTGCTCAAGCCTGCCCAGTGTCCGAGCCGTGCCGCCCCTGCTCCTGTGAGAGTGGAACAGGAGGTGGAGTACGAGGTGCGGCGCATCTTGGACTCCCGTAGAGTCAGGGGGAGGCTCCAGTATCTGGTGTCTTGGAAGGGATATGGTCCTGAGGAGGATTCGTGGGAACCGGTGGGGGCGGTCCATGCGCCTAGACTGGTGCGAAGGTTCCATTTGTTGCACCCTGGTAAGCCTGGTGGCAGTCAGTGAGCGTTGTGAGAAGGGGTGTACTGTCACGATTCGCCCTCCCCGACCTCTGGTAAATCACTGCCTGCCCTGTGATGAGAAACGGGATGGAAAAAACGACAGATCCCATGAACCTTTGCACCGCGCACTTCTATGACGCGACGCAGTGAAGGATTAACAGGAAGTCAGGCGGGAGATGCGCCGCCGATTATTCCTGTTTGTGCCTTTGGGTCGAGTGCGTTGTACTTGTTGGAGTATTGTGGATATCGGCAGGGGCAAGTTTTGCCAAGCGCTGAAGAGACACGCCGCCTTAGCGTGTGGGTTCAGTGTTGCTCGTGTTCAAAGACCCGTCTGTGGATTATCCTGGTGGGGCTTCGGAAGCGCCTACAACGTGGGGTTCCCTGAGCATTTCCGCTCGGTTGAGGATTACCTGGAGGGGCTTAGGAAGCGCCCGTGTGTCGTTCCACCAGTCAAACTCCAGGTTTTTGCCAGGAAACGAGAGGGGCATTTTCAGTCCTCTTGTCTGCTCAGAGTACATTTGTTGTGTATATACAGGGAGCGTCTTGCTCCTGTTAACGCAGGACACCGTGTTTTTGGTGCCGCTTTAAATCACAGTACTCAATTGCCACTTTAAAGCGCTTACAGAGCTGGATCTGTAAAGACGCTATTCACATACTTTGAGCTGGGTTTATGATTTGTTAACTTTTGTATTATAGGGAATGTTGAGTGAGAGCCTGGGGTAGACGCGTCTTGCACACCCTGAGGTCAGCATTTCCTCGGAGGAGAAAGACTTTGTTGTTATTTACCACCGCTACCAGGAATGGGATCGTTCTTTTCCTTTCATTGAATGGTGTTCTGGGGCAACTTTGGGTTATCTGTATCCTTCATAAGGGTAGGTGTTCATGCTGGCCTGCTCATTTGGAAACTAGGAAGGGAGGGAACCAGGGGGTTTGCTAATGATCTTTGCCTTGTATTTTCCAGTAATTCACCAGGGGATATAGAGACCGCCCTTAGATCCTTCCTGCAGACAGGCACACCTGTGAGATATACAGGTGAGGTAACAAGGGTTTGGTTACATGATATTTGTCACGGTTGAGAGTACTGCCGTACTCATCCCTTGTTTCTGTGGTTACAGGTTACGGTGACCAGAGCCCAGCTGTTCTCCTCCGGACCCCAACTTTTCCCCCGCTTGATCACCTTAACAGTCTGGGCACAATCACAGTCAGACTTGGGTTGATCTAGAGGTGGGCCCCCATATAGCATCAACCCAATCCTGAGGAGCATCCTGAACCGAACCTGACACCTGTAGTGTCACGCCAGATCTACCCTGGTCGTTAACGAGCACGCTGTATCAGGTGCTTCCCAGAGTTCCTGCCTCCCTATTCTGGTGCTAAGAGCACTTATGTGGCTAAGCCAAGGGATTTTCTTATTACTCAGGATAGGCAAATCCTCCCTGAGTTCGTCGCTATAACAAGACAGCTCTGGTGTTGCCCATAGCCTTCGCCAGTACATGAGGGGCCTTAAAGCAATCTCTTCGTCAATGGGTAGCAGCCCTAAATCCATGCGGCGGGGAACTAAAGGTGTACTAGGGGGGAGTCCCACCAAGTTCCTCATGAAAGAATGCTCTACTTTCATAAGGTTAGAGGGCCTACAGTGTCCCCACAATTCAGCCCCATAAAGGGTGGCGCCCCTAGCCTGTACTTTGTAGATTTCAATAATAGGGGCAGCTGGCTTAAACAAAGCCAGTCTTTACATTTTCATAATCCCCCCCCCCGCTGTTTGGGTTAACTTTAGGCTTGCCCTGGCCAGTTGGGTATCCCACTCCAGCTGTTCTGATAGAGTAATACCCAAATCTCTCCAGGTGAGTGCCGTCTAACGATGGGATCAGACGAGTGGTCCTGGGGGGGTTGAAGATCATGAATTTGGTTTTGGTAAAGTTGATATCCAAACCCCTCAGGATACAAAAGTCAGCGAAGCCATCCAGAATGTGTTGTATGCCCATTGATGTTTTGGGCAGCCAGAAGGCGTCGTCCGTGAACATCAACGCAGGCACCCTCCCCGAGACAAGCCTTGGAGCATTGCTGTCTTTAACACCAAGTAAATGGTCAATAAGCCCGTTGATGTAAAGGCAAAATAGAGTGAGGGCCAGGACGCACCCCTGGCGAACCCCCTGCTTCACCGGAAAATGTGCTGACAATTCCCCATGTTTTCCACACCTTACTTGGGCGTAGGTCTCCCTATGCAGCCTCACTAACACATCCAAAAGGTACTGTGGGATCCCAAGATCACCCAGTACTTTCCACAGTTTTTCTCTAGGAACTAGATCGAAGGCAGACCTCAGGCCGATGAAGATGAGGTAGAGGCTGCCACCCTCTACACTCACAGTCTTCCAGTATAGGACCTGAAGTCTAAATATCTGGTCAATGGTTGATATACTCGACCTGAAGCCTGCCTGGTAAGGGCTCAGGATCTCTATCTCTATCCAATCCTGAATTCTGTCTAAAATAACCCGTCCCATAAGTTTTTGGGTAGTATCTATTAGGCTAATAGGCCTTCAATTGGACGGTAGGAGAGGGCACCCTTTTTTGTGTATGGGGACTATCTCGGCCCCACGGCAAGTATCCGCGGGGTCCATACCCTTTAGGATGGCATTAAACTGGGCACACAGGTACAGACCTCAGATTTTTGGTTCCATCCGAAAAAGATCTTCGGGTAACTTGTCTAAACCAGGTGCTTTGTTAGGTTTTAATTTGTCAATAGCGGATTCTACTTCACCTAGAGTGATCTCCCAAACCCCTTCCAGTCGATACTCATGGAAGGGGTTCGAAGAAGGAGAGGTAGTACCCTCTTTGCCCCGGTCAGCATACAGTCCCCCAAAATGTGCTTCCCAAACTGCTGGGGCTATATTAGGTTCTAGGGAGAGTCGCCCCCTCCCTCCCCCCCAGAGCTAACTATTGCCCAGAATGTTTTCAGGTATTTTTCCTGCAGGGCAATCCTAAGATCTTCCCACTTCTCAACTTCCCAATTTTTCTTTTCTGTATTAATAATCCGCTTATACCTAGTCCTACACTGCTTAATTGCTAACCTGTCCTTCGCCTTCACTGCAGTTAGCAGTTCTAGTTTGGCCTCACGACAGTTTGCATTATACCAAGGGCAGACAGAATCAATTTTTGCCCTTTGCTTTCCTACTGGATAAACACATCAAGCAATTTTGACGTCAGGTGTTTATGGATTTTTAGGGGCCTATCCTCAATCCCTGTTGTATGCCCACTCCACCTGCCTCGCCCATTTCAATTAAATATGGTAGGACCTGTTGGTATATATTGGCCAATTTAGTTGGAGATTTCTGAATGTGGCACCCCCTCACTCTTTGCCCTTATTTCTGTATCTACCTATCCGGCTGTATTGTCTATACACAAATGTAGCCATTGCATTTTTTATATCTTATAGCATTAGAAATGTCTATTTGAGTTTTACTCTAACTAAAATTCGGAAACTGATCTCACCCCCTCCCTCTTCCCCCCCTATAAAACTGGATTAAGTCCATGGTCTGTTTCGAATATTTGATATTAACTTTAAAGTTATTTGAGGTGTATAAAAAGATTTCAGTCGCATTTCTCATAGTAGTAGAAGCCTGAAATGTGAATGGATCTAGGTAAACAAGTTGATTTAAATATTACAAAACAAGCATCCTAGTGCTTACCATAGCATAAAACCTTTTCTTCATTACAGTCTATTTGTTTATAAGATGTGGAAAACAGTTCTTATAAAGAAACTAATTAAATATAACTTTATCGAGACACACAACACAGAAAAGAGTTTACATGTTTGCAAATGTGTGCTATAAATTACAACTCTTATGATATTCTTGTTCAGCAGAATACATACCACTTGTAGAATGCTTGACACACTTTCCCATGTGACTTCCACAATATGGTCTCCTCCATCAACCATACCCTGATAGCCCTATAAGTTTAAAAGAAAAGTAACAGAATTAGGAAGCAAGCCTGAGGAATTTATGGAGCACATCTGTCAAAATAATAGCTATTGTGCAAAATTCATATCTGTATCATTAATATCAACATGTACACCATACAGTAATGGATACTGACTTAGATCTATTGCTGCATGTAATGATGGCCGGTAGAACCTTCTCTAAATCAGGAGCAAAAGATGTACTTGGACACATTGCAAAACAAGTCATAGAACAGAACACATTGCACAGAGGCTGCTGTTTCTCTGATGAAACTTGACTAGCGTTCAGAAAGCAGCTTAAAACGTGGATATTTGACAAATAATCCTCCTCCCCTTCCTAAGCGCCTTGAAACCCTCTGGGTATGTAGTGCGCTATATAAATGTTATGACTTGACTTGACTAACTGCAAGCACATGGTATGCATGCAGCCACCTATTCATACGCAGTATCCACGAATTAGTGGCAGGATAGGTGATAGCCACATAGTTCCCTGGAATTCTCCGAAAAGCGCTTCTAGGCATGGCACTGAAGAAGCCATCATTGAAGAAACAACTTTTTATGATACTGACATAAACGCTAGCCTGTTACATAACCTGGCAATAACTGTGGTATACAGTGCTAATCCTTGGTAGTGAATTTGCTTGGGTTGAAATTGGACACGTGCCAAAACAGAATTCAACAGAAATCACCAAATTCCATATTGTCAGGAAAACACATGGGGGACTAAATGAACAGATTGAGTGAATATCTTATATAGAGTGTAATTTACAATTAAACACCTCTAGGTGTGAGGTCCTAGGGGACATAATCAGCAAAGGTAAAAGCTGGGTCTTGAATACCTTTCATAGCATAACACAAAAAAGCCTGTATGCTCATTGACAAATGGGGAGTTCATTGTTGTAGTTATTTATATGGGACAATGTCTACTACCCTGTCAACCAATAGTGCTCATTAGCTATTCAAGCCTACTTAGATAGAAGATCTCCTTATGATAAATAACATAGTTGGAGACATAACTCCACCGAACCCTCGCAGCAGCAAGACGGGAAAAGAAAGTGCTCCTCCTAGACAGACAGATGCCTGCTTAGAAACCTCCCATCACCCCCCCATCTCCTCTCAACAGTCCTCCGACTGACACGTACCACCGGCTCTGAACAAGTGGAAAATGTTATATGTTTTAAGGAAACAGACCCATTATTACTGGGTCCATGCAGTTACTCTTGGGAGAATTCTGGTAATTTCTGGAACTTGATGCAGGTGTATCGTCTGGAGTCAGATATGCTTCTGCCATTCCACTAAATTTTAGCATACCTACTGGTACTTTTGCGACGCCATAACGTCACTTTTTTGACGTTCATGAGGCGCAATGTGCCACAGCATATTTAAAAGGACACATAAAGCCACTTACATGGCTTTATAAATATGTGCCCCATTTGTACAGAAAACTGTGTGAATGGGGCATTCCATGTGTGTTGCTGTGGGTGTTCCCACATAACACCCATGGAACCTGACACGTTCCCAGATTTACGAGAAATCGTAAACCTGGAAATACGTCAGAACTCGAGGGGTGGCGTTAGGGAGGCGCAACAAGGAGAATTTTTTATTTCTCCTTATGCTTTCCTTTTTCTATGTGTGCTGCCTTTTACAGAAAAAGGATTGATTTTGTGCAGGAAGGTGTCCTTTCCTGCACAAAATCAATCAGCCCGGCGCAAGGATGTCTGCATTGGCGCATGGCAGCCCATTGTGCGCTGGGGAAAAGGACAGGAATGTGCCGTATCCCCTAGATACAGAACATTCCTGCCCTTTTGTTTTGATGTAGGGCAGCACATCAATATTCCTGGCAGCGCTGCCCTACGTCAAAACCTCCTAATGAGGCTCTTATTATTTGGGTCTCAAACCTGGTGAAATTTGTATGGAGCCTAGGGGGATCTGAGGGCAGCCTTTGGTGAATGGCAAGGTGAGGGACTTTGGATAGTTTCACTTGAGATCAGGCAGCCCTGCCAAGTGCCAGGCAATATAAATTAGGATAACACATTTTAGTGTTGTTTATCGCTTACCACACTAAACTATATGGGCATGCATTTTGAAGCTCCTCTTTGAGTGAATTTCTTAGGGCGGTTTCACTCTCGGCTGTGTGCCCCTGGCAGTGTGAGCCCGGCTGAGGGCCGGGAAGCTGTGACTGTTTGCCATGGATACCAGTCATCGCAGCCTGGGCCTGGTTTGATTACTTTGTATCCCTTACAGCCGACCCAGGCTGCTCCCATGTGAGGTGAGGGGGGGGACTAAGTTCACAATATCAAACACGGAGGGAGTAGGGTCCAAGGGAATATTTAAAGACCAATAGCACAGTTATAACCCCTTATAGCATCCTAGATCAACAAACAATAACTGTGGGTCTATATGAAACTAAGGTCTCTGTGTGCAAAAAGTGTCAATCTTACTATTATAGTACACAGGGACTAATCACATTGTGATATATATACCCATCAGTTACACACTCTGAACCGCCCTATTGTCATCATTTGGGCGATTTCACAAAGTGGTATGTCCACACTGTACATACCACTAATAAACACACAGTGGTAACCGGAAGCAGTGCTCAAAAAAATATATGTGTAAGTGAAAGTGTAAAGGTAAAATTGGATAGTGGAGACACAAATAATTTTAATGAGAGGCAACCACTTTCAAGATTAAAAACCAAATAGGTGCAAAGTATCAGTATTTTTTAACAAATATCTACTGCATGATATTAAAGGTCGACATGTTTCTGCAGTGAATTGACCCAACCAGGGTCTCCTGCTTCCTCAGGACCAAGAAATTACTTTGCTACTGCTTCTAAAGTGAATAAGTGCAACAAAAATGTTTTAAATAAATTGGGTATCACCTGAATAAGTCCTCTCACTGAAGAATGAGGGACCAGCGCCACTCCTCACCTGGCTACAGCTCAGGAATTGGGGACACCGCTCTGTCCGTCGGTGCACTGATCAGGCATCTGCGCTGTTCGGGGACTCCACTTATTCACTTAACGTCACATAACGTCTCTGTAACCTTTGGTTGTTTCAGTGAATTTTATGTTTTTTTAATAATAAAATAATATACTATTACTGTACGTAATACAACCACGGCTGCGTACAGCCAAGCCCTGCAGTCAACCTTGCGCATGCAACTAACCCCATGCCGCGCACGGCTCAAGGTGTTGAGTGGGTGTATTTTTTTCGCCCTTGTGCTGGGTCCAAGGATCCATCCTGCGGATTCGAGGTTTCATCCTGCAGGTTTAAGAAGCAACAGAGTTGCTAGTAGGATCCGTGTCCCTAGATTTCTCTATTTTTTAACTGCTAATATCTCTGAAACTACTGAACGGATGGATACACACCAAATCACAAAAAGCATGCTTTATGGACTAAAAGCTAGCTTTCTGCTAAATTTGGTGGGAAAAGGCATTTTTGGACCCCCCTTTTTCTCAGCCCCCACTTGACAGATTGCCCAGAATTCTTCAACACAGCAGCTGAACCGGCTAAAGTATAAGCCTTGAAGATTTCATAAAGATTTGTCAAGAGCTGCCAAATTTAGTGGCAAACAATTTTATATATATATATATATATATATATATATATATATATATATATATATATATATATATATATATATATATATATATATATATATATATATATATATATATATATATATATATATATATATTCATTCATATATTCACTGAAAAAAACAAAGGTTACAGGGATTTAATAGTTAGGCGTTAGGCTGAGGTTTCACTGGTACAAAGCCAGTGAAATTCAGCAGCTGTAGTTAGCTGAGTTAACTGAACTCGCTCCCAGCAATGCACTGAGTATGACCTCACATTTTAAATCATTCCCGGTATAGTCAGTGACATCACTAATGACATCACTGATGCCATCACAAATGATATCACTGATGACATCATCCAGTGACTGTGAGTGTTTTTAAAATGTTTATGAGTTAAATATATATATACAAAGGTGTAATGGGGAATCAGTGTGTGTATGAGTGCCTGTATGGATGATTTAGTAGGTGCGTGACTGACTGTGTACTTGAGTGTTTCGGTGTCTCAGTGAATGTATGGGTGAGTGACAAATAGTGTAAATGCTTGTACCAGGCTGTCAGTTTGTGTCTAAGCTGCAGTATGGGTGTGTGAGTGGGTACATGAGTGGTTGCAAAGGTGATTGATTGGCTGTCTGAGTACCTGTATGGGTGTCTCATGGTCTTTATGGGTGGGCAAGGATGTGTGGGACTGCCTGTATGGATGAGTCAGTGGCTGTATGGGTTAGTGAGTGTATGTGTGAGGGCCTGTATGGGTCAGTGAGTGTGTGTATGGCTGTGTGGTTGAGTGGATGTGTCAGTGGTGTATGGGTGAGCAAATGGGTTTGTGTAAGGCGGTATGGTGAGTGAAAGGGAATATGAGTGACTGTATGGGTGAGTGAGTGAATGTGAGAGTGGCTGTAGGGGTTAGTGTGTGCTTTTTACAGTGACTGTTTCGGTGAGTGAGTATGCATTAGTATATGTATGAGTAAGTGAGTGGGTGTGTGTTTATCTGAATGGGTGAGTAAGTGGTTGTGTGATTGACTGTATGGGTGAGTGGCTAGGTGTATGAGTAGCTGTATGGGTGACTGGCTCAGTGTGTAAATGGCTGTATGTGTGCATGAGTGGATATGTCAGTGGCTGTAGTAGTGACTGATTGGTTTAATGAGTGGCTGTATGGGTGAGTGAGTAGATGTGTGTGTAGATCTATGAATCAGTGAGTGGGTGTGTACGTACTAGTATGGGCCTGTGAATAGGTTTGTGAATGGTTGAGTGTAAGTGGGTTTATGGAAGGTTCTATGGGGGTTTGACTGAGTGGGTCAGTGATTCTGTGGATGATGTCATCCGTGATGTCATCAGTGATGTTATTTCAGATGTCATCAGTGATGTCACTGACCATGTCATGAGTGATGTAATATGTGAGGTCACAAGCAATGCATAGCGGGGGTGCCAGTTATAGTTAGCTCAGCTAACCATAACTGCTGAATTTCACTGGTTTAGCAACAGTGAAATCTGAGCCTAACTATAATGTCCCTGTAACTCTTGTTTTTATCACTGAAATTCCAAAGTTTTTTAAATGCTAATTCCTAAGTATAATGTCCCTGTCACCTTTGGATTTTCAATGACTTTCTATGTATTTTCAAGTAGTAGTCACCTCTGCAGATGTGGACAAAGGGGGCTGGGCCTCTAACCAGCTCTCAGGAATCCCGCTGTATAGGACTTCTAGGAGGTACTCGGAGGGCTTCTTGGCCCCCAGCGTCCCTATGGAGTAAAGCTGACTTCATCTCTCAACCAGTAGTGCACCAGGAGGCACGTTTGCAGAGTAGTGGAGAAAGGTGGGTGGTGTGGCCTCCGAAGACCACTTTGCAATCCCACTGTGTGAGACTTACTTGAGGTAAGAGGAGATTGACATGGCCCCCAAGGACCTTCTGGAGCCAATGGGACTTCATCACCCAACCAGCAGCGCCCTAGGAGGCGTGTTTGCAGAGTAGTGGAGAAAGGGGATGGGGCCTCCGGCGAGTTGCTGTGCTTTTTACTTTATGTCTTTTTTTTGGGAAGGGGGCTACATAGGCCCCCTTCTCTGGGCTTAGTTCTGCCCCGGGGACCTCATCCCCCGATGACATGCATTTTTAGAATGGGAAGTAGGGCTCAGATCTACCCCCACAAGAGGCACAGAGGGGTCAGGGGTTATCTACTCTGCCCCCTTTTCTTTTTTTTAAAATCTTTTTCCTGTGACTCGGTTCAACCAAATTACAAGATGGCTATCAACACTTCTTGGTGTGATGTGTTGGCAGCCAATCAGATCTCAGCATGAGATCAGGAGGGGTTGCTGAACCACTGCATCTCTATATGTACCATCTAATATTTATCTCTTGATATTGTCTTCATTGCTGGGTTTTAATCGCATGAAAGTGGCAATCGAAGTCGAATTTCACACATTTGGCAATTGAATGTCACTGGTATATACTCTAGAAGCATGTAAATGTCACACATATTCAGGCAATGATTATTGGTCGCTTGGACTACTGCAATGCCTTGTTGACATCTGCTAACAAGTCCCTTCTCAGCAGATTGCAGATTGTCCAAAATGTGGCCGCGCGCCTGGCTCTAAAAACGTCCTCGGACCTCGGCTGGCCCTTTATTAAAAACAAATTCACTGGCTCGCCAGCCGCCAAATAACTAATTTTCCACTTGTGCTTAAGCTTGGATGTCTTATTCACAAAGCTGTGTATGGTTCAAGTCCCAGCTATTTGGCAGATAAATTCAAAGTTTATTGTCCCAATCATCATCTTAGGTCAGAAGGGAAAAGTTTGTTAGTGGTTCCCCGTTTCAAGAAGCTTAGGACTGGCGGCAAAACGGAGGTCTACCTGGCCTCGAAATTTTGGAACACTCTACCAGTGGACTTACATAAATGTTCCAATTTTGCACGCTTTAGGAAACTTCTGAAGACAACACTATTTAGGGTGTAACTTTCTTCTGCACAATAGTCATCTGGCTTTTCTGCAATGATAGCGCAGAGATACCCCTTTGGGGGTGATTCCTGCGCTTTATAAATTTTATACATACATACATACACATAAACAATCTAAAAACTTAATAGCTATGAGCGGGCTAATGATGAATGGGAGAGGTAGAAATCATTGGGCTACACTAAAGGGATGTCTTTTGTTATATGTACATGGGGTGAATTGTACAGGGAAAGCCTCGGTTTTCTATTGTTGAATGGAAGGATAAAGGGCTTCAATATGCCACTGGAGGGGACAGACTGAATGAGGTAATGTAGGAAGTCTGGTGGGCATTACCAATGATCTTAAAATTATGCCTATTTTTGAGTCTATGTGCATGCAGAAATTGAGGGTAAAGAAGTTGTAGTGCTGTAGGTTTTTAACTTGATATAGATCAAAAAAGAATTGCCTTATATTTTGAGTTATGCAGAAAATCTGTTTTTTTTAGGTGTGAGATGTATTACAGTAGCAGGACTACATAGAAAGATGTTATCAGTGAATGCTCCAATGGAAATGACAACAATTAAAATTACATTGTATTTGCAAATAATGTATTGTGTATAAAAGGAAGCATTTGCATTATTTCTTTACAGGAATCTCTATTGTTCCCTTTTCATAATTCTTTGGTGTTGCCAAACTGGTGGGAAATAAGTCATTATGAACTTGGTTACCAGTAAGCTGATATACACAATATGAACCAAACTGTTATCACTTCACTGAAAACAATCACATTTCTTTGGCATTGATCACCTGTGCATGATCTACAGTAAAGAACGCGTCAAGATTTATGGCTGGCAATAACCATAACAGACACAATACTTAAAGATTATACAGCCCCAGCCATTATCTAGTAGGAAAGAAGGAGCAATACCTTTCCAAAGCTTTCATTCAAAATTAAGGTGAACTGATTTCACAACATTTTTCAAACACTGCACTACGTTTGCAATTAGTCAAAGGTTCATTCGGAAGTAAATTCTAAACTCAAAAACATCACTGACAGCAAAGGATAGTGGAGAGGCCAGAATACATGTGAGAGTAGCCCGTCACTCCAACTGACAGACTGCTTTAAGTGAGGAAAACAGTCCATCAATTTAGAAAATAAAGAAGAAGTGTTGTTGAATAACATAAACAAGTGATGTCTAGTTATAATGTTATCTTCTCCTCATTTCAAGCATTTCGATCCTCTTCATAAAGGTAAATTTCGACCGAATGAACCCTTTTTTTTATGCCTGCCAGGAACCATAGAAGGATTCCGGGTGGGAGCAAATGCATTTACTAGTGCAGATTTCTCTGCTACAAGTGTGGAGATAGCCACAGTACTACATGAATTGAATTTAATTTATTTGAATTAGGCTTTTATATAGCGCGACTGTCACCCTGCGGGTATCCTGGCGCTTAGACTTAAATAGATCAACCAAACCAACAGACCGGGTCGACAGTAGGGGTGGGCTTGGGGATCAGACCTGGGAAACAGCCAAGTTTTCAGGCTCCTTCGAAATTCGGCCAGAGAGTTGGCTTGTCTGATATTCTGAGGCAGCTCATTCCATAAATGAGTGGCTGTCACAGTGAAATGTCCCACCGAATGTGTGGAAAGTGGCTGTGCCTAAGAAGATTGGAAATGCTCACAAGCTTATGGATTTGCTGAGTATTCACAAACTTCTCCCTGACCCGTTTTCGCCCTCAAAATGGTCAGAGATTTACAACATCCACAGGCAGAATATCTCCCCTTCCAGGATGGAAAGGTAAACTACTTATCACCAGAAATCTTTGGGGTGTAATGGAAAAGCTTTCCCGAGGGGTACACACCCCCCCCCCCCACTCCACCCCCCCCCCCCCCGAGAAAAAGATATGAGTATCTACACAGACCCACCGTGCAGACTTTTCTGCTATGAAGAATTTAGTACAAGTGGAATATGAACCTTTAGGAGAAGTCACATGGCATTCCTAGAAGCACCCCTGGAAACCTATGCATATCACAGTTTTCCAAGCACACATCTGTGAATGTTTGTGAATGGGAAAATCCTTAAAATTACGCTCAGTTCGAAATGCAAATGTATAGCTGTATTTTTACAAATCTATACGCAAATAGCCTGATGTGTGTTTAATGAAAATCTTGTAAGTTCCTGGTCCTCCTTCTTTGTCAATTGCTATGTTCAGTAAAATCATACTTTTAATGCGGTACAACTTCCAATTTAAAACAAACTATATTACAAAACTCTGTAAATTCATTCTACTTGTTCCAAACTTAATTTTTTTTAAAATTGGGATGCACACCGATCAGGGATCAGGTCTACATAAAGTTGAAGAGTCATTTTTTTTCTTGCTATCATACAAATTTGGCTCCTTTTGAAAATATATGATTAATGTATATTTTAAAAGAATTTCCTGTACATCGCATCCTTTGACTGCTTTGCGAGGATCCAATGTAAGTATGTGACTGTGTGATTTTACTTGCAGAGATGGGTCAAATTCAAGACGTGAAATTGCAAAATTAAGAAATTTTTAAATACAGTTATCCTTTTGCAAAATACTCTAATTTTTTTCTGGGGCAATATTAATGTCCAATTTGTTTTCAGCAAAAATAGAAAACAGCTCCTTTATTTGCATTACCTTTGAAAAAGTCTTTTTAGTGGCCTCGATCTGAATATTAAATGGACAGCTTTTGGCTTTGAGATGCCTGTAATGGAGGTCTAGGTAATATACAAAGTTCTGCCTTAGCAGCTGACATCTTTTGTGGGCTGTAATGTTGCAATTCTCTTCAGTTAAGGAGGCCTTCAATGACACACACCTATGTACTCTTGCCCGATACTTTCCATCAAGAAGTGGATGAACTTATGTATGTAGGGTGAATTATTCTTAAAAAGGTACATTAAATGACCATGCCTTTACAGCGGCTGTGACCTGCGCAGTGAAGTGCAAGTTACTTTCAAGGAAATGTCTGAGAGATTACGGTCAGCTGTAATATACTAATCCGGTGTCTGAGAAAGATTAGGACAGCGGTGGTTCCTCAGCAGGAGTGTCACCCCCTCCCTCCCCACACATACATACACTGCTGAGCAGAAAGCATCAAAAATGAAATGGCAATAAAATTATTATATATCCGTTTTATTTTTGACACTTTCTGCCTGCAAACGGGGTGCTAGAGCGGGGCCAGTGCGTCACTGCTGCCAAAGCCACTTAAGCTTGAATTGTGCATGTTGGGTTGGCCGGCTACCTTGCTACGGCCAAACCAACATGCGCAATTCAAACCTCTACTACCCGTCTTGGACAGCGGGATTGAAGAGAAGACACAGGCCTACAGTGCCTTTTGAAGATGGAGCCAGCCCACTTCAGCCAATCAAGACGCTTTAGTACAGCTTCATGATTGGAGGAGAGAGTTGGCTGTAGGTTTCCCACTTGGAGAACGTGCTGTAGAACAACAAGGACGTGCTGCAGACCGTGGAGCGGCAGTGTATGGTAAGTGATTTCTTTATTTGTACATTTATGTTAATGTGCACTTTATTGTGTATTTGTTATGTGTATTATGTGTTATGTGTATAAGTGTATAAATGTCTACATGTTATCTGTTATGTGCATTATGCATATTTGTATGTGTATATTTTTTGTGCTCTCACCCCTTCGATTGTGATTTTTCCACTAACCGCCACTGGATTAGTAGGGTCAGTTTGAACTGATCTGACCATCTAACACAGACATGTACAGGTATATATAAGGCATGTACAGATTACGTAGAAGTAAAAAGAAGCAACTTTGTACTACCCGGTGCCGATCCTTCTCAAGCTTTTGAAAACTTGCTCTAAGTATTATCTGTATTAATGATATTAAAATATTGACAGTAAATGGATAACTGTTAAATACTAAATGCATTTATGAGAGGTGGATCATGTGCTTTTGGCAATAAAGAATAGTTTAAGCAATCAGTTTTTAAAATGAAGTTGGGCTTGCCATCTGATGGTTCTATTTTGCTAATGTGACACTGTTTCTCTTTTCATGTTATTGTGCAATTTTCTGGATTTTGCACAATAATAATGGCAACCTTTTTTGTTGTATGTTCTGCTTTCTAAAATAATTAGTTGCAGATCTTTAATTAGTACATAGGGTACACTTCTCCGCCATTAAGACAGCCACCACTCACTGCCACACTCTGTTCCCAAGGAGTAATCTCTGCCTGTTTATGTGCCCTAGAAATTAATTGTGTGTTGCCCAATGCTTTGAGAGGGAAGATATTTAAGCCTGTATTACAGATTCCAGATGGTATATTTTACCCAATTCCAGTCATTTGAACTTTAAATCGTCGGAAATTGGGATAACCAAGGGAATCTTACATTAACAGAATCTTTTCTGTAAGTTACGCCTAATTCGTTTTCTACCCAGAATTCCCATCTTCTCTAAGCTTGTGGTAAATTTGAGTGAGGAGGGAGGGCAATGGTGGGTCTTGGGGCGGTGCGGGATGTCTGAGGGCCAACTGGTTTCATCAGGTGCATCTTCTCAGCTGTAAAACCATGACCAATACTCTAGCACACAGCTTTCCAAACTATGTGGCGCGACACATTACTGTGTCGCGACCCACATGTAGGTGTGTCGCATCGGCAGAGTGGAGCTGCAGGGGCTCTTAAAGGGCAAGCAACAACAAAGCTGTATTACATGCAAAAGGTCTTTAACGACCTGTGAAGTGCTCGGGTGCGGCAGTGAGCGGGCCTGGGAAGTGTCTAATCCCGGGCTGCCACACGAGGGGGGAGGAGGGGGAGAGAGGGGGGCTGAAGCCCTTTGAGGGCAAAGGATGTTGGGCGCCTGTCTACATCCCATCACACACCCACTCGACAAAGGAAAACAAATGGACCAAATGGTGCCTTTTACAACAAAAATTGTCAGCGCAATTTTCAAATCTTCAAAAACTGCTTTCTTCAGTAGTTGAAATAATGTGTGTGCAGTGTGAAACTGCCAACACCCGGAAAACTTTGTGTTCGTTTTTCGCTCCTCTTGCATTCAGTTTTACCGCCTGCCTCCTTTGATAGATTATCTGCTTTATTTGATGAAAGTATGAAACGTTACTGATTTCACACTTTTCAGCAGTTAGCAGAAATGTCTATCAGATTAGCTCAATCTTGCTGGTTGAGAGACCAGAGACAGAGAACACTGCTGGAAGAGAATCTGTTCTCAGGCTGCTGTTATGCGTGTTCTTAACAAGCTAGTAAAATCTACCAATATAGAACATAAGATGGCTCCACTTTATCGATGAAACAACCGTCCCAGCAGTAAGGCAGATCATTCTGCAGTTGACAGATTATTCAATATCAACACTGTGCCCTCAAATTATTATTCGACTATCATCTTGAAATATATTTAAGCACACGAATTTTGTTCCAAAATATCAGTTTGCCATGTTTAGTAAATTATTATCCTTAAAAAAATACCTTGTAATTTTTCTTAATTATACATCCTTTTTTGTCGCCCTATAACAACTTTTCATTTTTAGTAAATTAATTTGTTAGTTTCCAAATATTTGTCCTTGAGTTTCTGAAAGTAACTTATGTTGTCCGCAATTATCAGCTTGATCACATAAACACTCTTGCAATGTCGGTAAATAAATATATAAGCTGTTCATACCAGACAGAGAGGGAGTGAGACAGAGAGGGAGGGAGGTAGACAGAGGGAGGGAGACAGTCGGAGGGAGACAGTCGGAGGGAGACAGAGAGGGAGTGAGACAGAGAGAGAGGGAGGGAGGGAGACAGTCGGAGGGAGTGAGACAGAGAGGGAGTGAGACAGAGAGGGAGTGAGACAGAGGGAGGGAGGGAGGGAGAGAGACAGAGGGAGGGAGACAGTCGGAAGGAGAGGGAGTGAGACAGAGGGAGGAAGACAGAGAGGGAGGAAGACAGAGAGGGAGGGAGACAGAGAAGGAGTGAGACAGAGAGGGAGGGAGACAGAGAAGGAGTGAGACAGAGAGGGGTTGAGACAGAGCGGGAGGGAGGGCGACAGTCGGAGGGGGAGAGATGGAGGGAGACAGATGGAGGGAAAGGTCACCTCCGCCACTGATTCCCTCACTGGTACCCTTTAACAGTGCCCCTCAAGTCTCTGTGTGTGGGGAGTACGTTGGGTGTGTGTGTGTGGTGTGTGTGTGTGTGGGATGTGTGTGGGGTGTGTGTGTGGTAGTGTGTGGGGGTGTGTGGGGCTGAGTGTGTGGGGGGGTTATGTGTGTGTGTGGGAGATGTGTGTGTGGGGTGGTGTGTCTGTGGGGTGGGGTGTGTGGTGGGGTGTGTGTGTGTGATGTGTGAGTGGTGTGGGGCCCGAACTCACCATAGGTGGTTCAGGCTCACTCGCTGCGCTTCCTCGTGTTACCGTGTCCCTGACATTTTTTTCACAAAAGGGTGTGTCACCAACAGGAAAAGTTTGGAAAGCTGTGCTCTAGCACCTGGTAATACAGAGTGCGGGAACAGCAGGTCATTCAGAAAAGGCCTGTGTGGTATCTCATGGCATACCACTCCGGCTGATCCCTAATGAGGGCCTTAACGTGTTCCTTACAACAACCTGAAGTAATACGACTAGTTTTCTGCTCTTCACTAAAGGTTGCTGTAATGAACACATTTTTGCCTTGTAAATGGAGAATACCATTGCTACAGCTCATAGGCAGCTAAAGAATAATATATAGGTGGATGGGGAGGGAAAGCTTATAGGTTTGATTGAGGAATCTGGTGATTAATTTCACAGCACCAGGAGAGAATCAAACATCATGCAGAATCCTCTTCTGGGACTTGAGGTGAAGCGCTCGTATGTGCGATTCTAAGTGCCACACTGAGACTTAGTTTGATGACAATTCTACTGCCTCTTTTTATAACCTCTTTCCTAGTGTCGATAAAATTAGATTATCAAATACAGAAGGTAAGACAGGGGCATAGATTGCTTCTAACTGTAGCACTGATCTGACCTGCATAGTCATACATGATGTCTCTTCTCATTCGAGGGCTTAGTCGCTTTGCTCTCAACCATAATAGCTCCTTCATTGTACAGTCATCTATTGGCCACTTTTCCACAGGCAAACCTTTTAGACACATTATTTGAACTCCAACCCCACTTACAATCCAAAGCCAACAAAAGCCTATTCAAACAGTTGGTTCAAGAGAGATATACCACAGCTGAAGCACGTCAGGTGTAAACTGGAATGATAATGATGTAAATCACATACAACAGAGAACCAAACTCATTCCTGGCTACACCGGGAAGTATACCACAAAGCCATCAAAAGAGCCGAAAAGACTTTCTACACCAAATGCTTCCTCAAAACAGCACAATGAAAGAGCTTTTTTCAGGAAACAAAGAGCTTCATTAGCTTCTTTGGTCCATGCGATGCTAACTTCTTTGTGAAGAAATCTGGTTGCGGTTCCAACTATCTCAGATAAATAATGAATTTATCTGCTATTAAAGTAGGCAAAGTCTAAGCAGCCCTGCATGGATTTCACAGGAGTAGGTGTGGGGCAAATTAAATATTGCTGTCATTTTCTCTTCCATTTTAATTCCTTGCAGACTAATTATGCACACAAAACCTTCTACTGCTATGGTACAGAAAACAATCTTGTCAACTTTGACAAAAAGATACAATTTCTTCATTTTTGCAATTATGCCGTAGCATGTTGCATGTGTGTCTCCGGGGAATCAGTGCAAATCAATATATCATTTAAGTACACTCTAAAACACATCAATAAATCCTCTCAACATTTCATCAATATAAATTGACTACAGCTTTCCATTCATTCGTCACCCTCACACACTCTAATTATATTATACACTTTCCTAAAATCGAGCTTGGTAAAAAGTGTAGCTTGTTTGATCTGATCAAAAGAACAGATGTCAAATACAATTGGTACCGGGTTTTTATTGTAATCCTACCAATTGCATTATAGTCAGGGTCATTGGAATTATGGTATTCTGCAGCTGTGAATTTTCAGCATAGTTTTCTATTTGCAGAACTTGCCACGTAATACATAATCTTCTGCATAATTTGCAGATTAAAAAGAAAAAAAAAACATTTCCTAGCTGAATCGGATCAAAAGCTGCAAATAAAGATGTTATAACATGTTGCTGCACAATGGCGTGCATTTTGCAATGCATAGGCATGTCACCTTTCAGTTGATGTTTGCTGTACTTAGGAGTTAAATGACGTGAAACATTTGCCCATACAGTGTTATCATATGTAAAAATGGCAAATAGAGAGGTAATACTTGTTCAAACTGTCTCATATTACCATCCATAATTTGCCTTTTCTTGCTGCAAAATGTAGTCAGGCCTGCTACATGATTTGGTCCTTACTGCAACATAATTACAATGATTTAGTTGGTTCCCTTTTTAGAGCACACAAAATAAAGAATAAGAGGCCAGAAACTTTTTACAGTCAGAAAAAATAGATTTGTTTAATTTTCATTTAAATTGTATCTAAGAGACTAGGGGGCATATTATCAAGGGGGTTTATCTCCGCTTTTTTGGCTTTCAAAGCCAAGACAGCGGAGATAAAATTATCTCCCTATTACCTAGCTGTCGCTAACACCAGTTAGTGACAGCTAGTAGGACATAGCGACCATCTTGGGCCCCGCTTTGCATGTCAGTGATATTTATCACTAATGAGATGCAAAGTGGGCGTGCCAAGATGTTAGCGACTGGAAACAGTCCCTAACATCGCTATCTCCTATTACCAACTTTTGGAGATATTCGCGCTAAGCGCGAATATCTCCAAAAACTAACACCAGCCTCTGAGCAGTTCTTAGCCATGTTATCCAATGGGAGGTGGACAACATGGCTAAGAGCATTAGCTCTGTAATGCATGAATATCGCTGACTTTTCAGCGATATTCATGCATTTCGGCCGATTTTTATCGCTTAGGAGATAAACCTTGATAATAGCAAGGTTCCTAAGCGATAAAAATCGCCGCAGCTCAGCGATAAAAATATCGCCGCTAAACCAACATAGCGATAATTATCGCTAGTTGTTGGTAATATGCCTGTCGGTTTCTGATTCTTTAAGGTCATAATAATAATTACATGGAATATATGTGAAACGTTCTGTAGTTTGTACGAATCAAGCACTTTGGTTCTGGAGCGTGTGTTCAAGAGTTTCTCTTGTGGAATGGAATAGACGCCCCAGGTTCAAAACCACTTTTGCGATCATAACTTCAATGTGAATATATTATGCTTGCCTTTTTTTAAATCAAAAACCAGATGAAAATTCTCGTAACAAGATGGTATGATAACCCTGCAACCAATCACAGGCATTATTTCCTAAGGCCTTTGAAAAATGACTGACTGATTCATTGGTTATTGAAGGATGATTCATAAAAATAATCGAAATTCATTTGTTTTGCTGCCCAATCAATTTTAGGATTATACTGAATTTCACACGACATACCCCAAAACACCTTACGTTCAAGGGCATTGATTAGATGAAAAGTTCTGAGGAGCATCTCTCTGCATTGACTGGCATACACAGGTGAGAGTGGACTGTAGATTGTAACACTAGCACATCATCCAGGAAGAAATCTTTGCTTCCAAGGATAAGGAAAAACCGAAAAGCTTGATACTCTTTGAACGATCAGTGACTTATAATACTGCTGACCATTCTCTTTTAAAGTCCGTAACTATGGATAGGCATGAGTAGCGTCATGCTCTCATTAATTCAGTCATTTCTTACCTACTCCACTCAAAAAATCAGGATTGACTCTGCAGAAATATCTGCTGGCATTGAGCACTGTGGTATGTGCCATCAATTCAGCAACTAAATATGCCTCTTCACTCAACTGCTTTAACAATATAATGTGGATTTCCATATGCAAGCAGATGAATCACAAATGTACTTCCAGTTAGATAACCAACCTACCAATAAAGCCAACATAGCTATGTGGATGCATCATGTGCTCTTCAGGATTAAAGAGAGGTTGCTCTGCATGAACATAGCCTAAACTGTGATTCTAGACATGGAAGCAAGTAAATCTGAGTGAGACATTGGGTTATTGGCTGACTGGGGTGAGTCCTGTGCATGCAGAAAGCACAATCCTTGTCAGAGTAAGGTGAGCGGCACGATCTTGGTGCAAATGGGCCCATTTGCGTTCGCATTGAGTCCAGTAGCTTGATATAAGAGCCTAAGACCTAAGAGGCACCACTTGGGGGTCAGGGACTCATTGCAGCTGGATCCAGGAGTCGGTTGCTGAGCCTTTTATGTCCCTGAGGCTCATATCAGAAGGCCAGCAGACTAGCCTTGGAGTCACTCTGGGGAGCTGTTGTCAAGATGAAGTTGCAGATTCAGTTCTTCTTTCCCAGGCAAGAGGGCAGCAGGCCAGCACAGCAGGACAGCAGTTGCTTTAGAGCAGCAGTCCAGCAGAGTGACAGTCCTTGTATCAGCACAACAGTCCTTATTCTTGGCAGAGTAACCACAGGTCCAGGAGTGTACTGAAGAGTTGGTGTCTGTGGTCCAACTGTTATAGCCTAATACCCTGGTTCTGGAAGGTGGGAGAAGCTTCTAGATAGTGGGTTTGAAGTGCATGGAATTTCCTGCCTGCCCTGCCTTGGCTGAAGTGACAATGCAGAGTTGTTAGGCCCTTTTTGTGAAGGCAGAGCACAGGCTATTCAGTTGAAAGTGGGGCTGTGCTCAGCTCTGCCCCCATTCTGCCAGTAGATGGCCCAGGCAGGCACACCTAATACCTCTATTGTGCGACAAACTGGGAGGATTTCAAAAAGTCTAACTAACAGCTATGCCCAATCATGTGACCCAAGATAGGCTACAGGTACAAAAGGGCTAAGAACAGAAACATTGCAACTTTCTAAAAGTGGTATTTCCAAATTGTAATAAAAAGCAGGCTTTACCATTAAGGAGGACTTATCATTACAATTTTATAGACACCAAACATGTCATAGCCACTAGCTCCCAATTGGAAATTACAGTTTATTAGGAATCCCCAATGTTATCCTATGGGAGTTGCAGCCTCACAGTATTGGAAATGAATTTAGGAGTGTTTCACTATCAGGACATGTAAAACTTGGTGGTACATGTCCAATCTTTTAATTACACACTGCACTCCCCTATGGGCTACTTAGGGCCTACATTAGGGGTTACTTATATGTAATAAAAAGGGAGTTTAAAGCTTGGCACGGAGGTTTAAATGCCAAGTCAACATGTCAGTTTAAAATGCATTCAGGGTGCAATGGCAGACCTGGGACATGCTTTACAGTATTACTTAAGAGGGTGGAACAATAGGTGCTACAGGTCCACTGGTACGGTTTAATTTACAGACCCTGGGTATATGATTTAAATTCTACAAGGGTCTTATAAGTAAATTAAATACGCCAATTAGGTAGAACCCATTTTAACCATCTTTTAGGGGAGGGAGCACAAGTCCTTTTGCAATGGATAACAATAGTAACATGCATCTAGTTCTAAGGGAAAACAAATAGATTCAGCAAAATGGAGGATAAGAGGCAAAATTGTTCAGGAAAAGACCACTCTAAGGCTGACAAATCCAACAATCTGAATCTGTAGCCTTTAACCATCCCCGGAGTCTCGATACCTCTATTTAATCCTTTCTGAACTCAACGAACCTGGAGATACTATTCAATCCTGAGCTTTTATTTGCTCCTAAAATCAAAGCAGTAGTCATGGTACTAAACACTGGTACTGACAGCTTTCTAAAACTATGACAATGGTTTATTTATCTACAGATGCAATTTCTATCAAATCAATGCCATGGCGGCATGGGCACATATAATCGTTTTCTTTCTATGAGTATTGAAATGTACCACTCCTTACAAAGTTACTTGTTTTACTATTGACCATTCACCATGTTTGCATTAATGTTAAGGAATTTCTTCATCATATCTATATTTGATACTTTTATATGCAACCAAATGGCACGTTCACATCCATAATGATTAAGTATACAAAAGGAGCACAAATATTGCCTTAAACTAGAAAAGAAGGTGCTACCTGAATCATAAATTCACAAATCAGGCCTACCACATATATGTTTAAATGCATTTTTTTTTAAACTCCTTTCAGGATTTATTTGTCATTCTTTTTATAATTCTGCTGCCTAATGTCTATAACTTTAGTAAATGTGATATTTAATGTTGTGATGGGGACCAATATAGCTGGTGTGATTTCGATAGTGCCTGAAGACACCTACTGCAATGGCTGATAAGTAATGACTTAGAGGAAGCATTTAATCGTAATTATTCATATAGCGTTTATGACATTTATCATCACCTGCAAGGGAAAACAGACCATCGACCCTGTGATTGCATTTCAACACGGATTTTCTATGTTAAAGCAGCTCCATTTCCTCAAGGGAAATTGTCTGCTTTTACAAATGTGTTCCATTTAAAAAAAACTAAAGTGAGAGTTCCCATTGGTCCCCTGGACCACTGCCTACTCTCCGTGAAGTTGCCCTTCTGATTCCAAACGAGGAAGGAGCCCAAAGTGGACACCATATTTTTCCCGAATCAGTTACCGCCACACCTTGGTAATGGCTTGCAACTGGAATTACAGTCGAACCCCACTGATACATATGTCACCAATTTGAAGGAAGTCCCATAACACACTCCTCCCAAATTGTGAATCAGTACTCATTTCTAAATCCATTTTATAATTTACAAAGTTTTCTTGATCGCACAATGGGTTTAAAACATAAGAAATGAAGAATTAGCAGTTGCAAACCCATTAAATTTGTGATTTGCATGGTGTGCGACCGATAAATCACATACTACATCTGTCTCTTAGTTTTTTCAGAAGTCGTGAATTAATCATAATGCACAGTCCGATAAGAAGGTAACTATGAACAATACATTTTGGACTTGACAGAAACTCTTAAGCACTTCATCAAGTGTAGGTAATCATATTAATTTGTTCATGCTGCCCCCCACTCACAACCTGCACAAGTCTGTCATCGGGTTATGATATCTGCATAATTTGTTTGAAAAACAATACAATACACTTGTACTAAGAAGGAATTTCAAATATGGTTTTGGAAATGCATTGGCCTGGTGACAAAGAGTGAAAGAAAAGAATCACACCACAGAAGGAGACAGGTTTCTGCTACAATCAAAGTTAAGATTAAATGTGTTTAGTGCCATCCTGCTTCTGGGGTAGTAACATATAATGCCTACTGGCTGTTGCAACTGGATCACAGTAAGGCAAAAGTATAAAAAAATATTAAAGAAATACTTTTAATATCCGATGCATGCTCAATTGCCTTTGCAACAGCATTCAAATCAATCTAAGGCACAAGCTCTTCTTTTTCCCTTCAATTTTTCTACCCCTTTTTTTCAGGAAGCCCGTGTGGCAGTCCCTCCCATTGGGCCCAATTCACAAAGTTGAGGACAATTGCAAATCTGATCACGTAGGTCTTTAAAGCATTCTAAATTTTAAGGAGTACCTAAAATCTGAAATTTCCAGGAGTAATACAACTTTACTCCTGTGGATATTACATTAGGTAGAAAATCCACACAAGTAAATGCAGAAAGGCTTTGAGTATATCATATTTTACTCCACAAGAAAAGTTGAGATCACTTCTCCTAGATTCCTATACAAATAGTCGTATGTTATACTTCCTTCTTCACATAATACAAAGCCATTTGTGGCCCCGTCTTTCACAAGAGTAAATTGCATAGGTCACCCCGTTGCTAAATCACTTGTAAAAAGTTTGCAAGAACCTACAAAGTTAATACTTTGTGTATGTTCGATACATTTTGCAGAGCAAAATCCAGCTGCAACCCCCCCTACGTTTGTTGTGCTAAATCATTTCTAAAGTATTGTAGTCAGCAACAAATTTCAAATGTTAGTAATGTTATTATAAACTGTTCACAATTCAGGTATCTAAATGGAATAATGACATCGTTACTTTGAGTTTTCATACCAGAAAATACATTATAAAATCACACCTATGAAACCATGCAAATGTGGAAGATTGTAATAGAAAACCGTACACATTCAAATTTCTACATACTGTGTGTTTTAGGGTGTGTGTTTCCAGATTACATATTGCTGGAAACAAAACATCGGATTCCTTTTTCAGGAAAGGCCCAGGAGCACTGCGGTTCTGCAGCTAAGAGCAAGTACTGTTTTTTTCGGAGCCATTGTAACCGTGAGAACAAGTTTTACAAGTTCCTCTGAAGCACTAGCTGTGAGGGCTTTATGGCAGACTGGAAAAAAGCCAAATTTGAGACTATGCAACATTTATTTCAAGCATGCCACAAGGACATTTTTTTAAAAGTTGGCAACAGTTTTCAGAAGTTTACAAAAAAAAGACTAATGGAAGCTTTTCCATTTGTAATAAAAAAGAATTGTACAGTGTAACAATGTCAGATAAAATAAAGTCCTAGGCCCCGGCAGATCAAACAAATCCAATCTAACTGATAACAAAAGATAAAAGTACCATACAGTAAACAAAAGAAACATTAAAAAAACGAAAATTTAAATATTTGCTTTCCACATCTCCTAAGAAATAAGTAGGCCATCCAGAGAAGAATAGCGTGCCACGATTGAGGGGCAGCTAAGGCTGGAAGGCAAATACAAATAACAAATTCAGCAGATGTGTTTCCCAATTCAAAATTAAACCTGGAAACTTGTAAGCTAAATGAAAATGTAACTGTCTGGAATGTACCTTAAAATCATTTAGCTGTCAACCGAATATAATATTCGATGTTAAAGTTTGTAATGACCTCCAAAGTGTCAAAAGAGGGTTTTTCAATTTCATTTCTCTGAACAGGTTTTACTCTGAACTCGAATTTTCACCCTAAATGTCCAAAGCCAGGTTTACATGCTCCTCATCGCGAGAAGCTTAGATTTCATTTTCTTATGCTTTATTAGAACGTTGGAATGTTGAGCGCTCCATTGAAGACAAGAGAGTGCTCGGACCTCTACTGGCTGTAAAAAGCCCAGGGAGCAACATTCCAATGTTTTTTTCATTTCAAAGCTGTTACTGTGAACAAAGGTCTCTCGGAGCCTGGGGGGATTTAAACCCCCTTGGGCTACGAGAGTTGTTTGTTTTTAACAATTAGATCCTTCTGTGCTCTAGGAGCAGATGCTCTAATAGCGTTAGAGCCCTCTGTAGCGGGCTCTACCGGCCATTAAAGGCCCACTTCCTTGTTAAAGGCCCTCGTTTCGGCTGATTTCGGGCTCTAAGGCTATAATGGAATATCAGTGTCTATGTGGTGATGGTTGTATAATACATGGGATTCTGTAATGCCTGAATAAACTGCAGTCTCTGATTTCTTTATAATCGGCGACTTGTGATGCACCCAGTCGCCGATTATAAAGAAAAGACATCAGAACTCGTATATTACAAATTACCTGCTGCGAAAGCCAGCACCATGGTGAAAGGCAGATCAGGTCACAGAACATAATTGAAGTAGCTGCTTAAAGCAATGAAAATGGATGTTGCTTTTCTTTCTTCTGCTCTACTTCAATAGTTTACAATGATAAGCAGAGAGAATATGGTTATTTTTGCACTGCTTAGACAGTGGAAAGCTAGAATCTTTCTGTACGTTTCTACACTTTCCGAGCTACTGCAGCTTTTTCATGAAAAAAACCGGACTTGTATGTAACTGTTTATGATATCTGTTTGTACAAATATCGAACCGGTTTTTGTGTTTGTGGAAAATGTGATGGTGTGACCATGTATTATATAGGATAAAGTACCCACTTGATGTACATGGTAAAGATATTGCAAGTCACCTCAGAGTTCCATAACCTTATAAAGGTACTCAGCTTTCAGCCTTGTTCCTCTACATGGTTATGGAACTCCTCTGTAACTTGCAATATCCTTATAATGTACAGCAGGGAGTACTTTATCCATTATATATTGCATATTGTATTGATGGGGTCAAGAAACAAAATGTGCAAGACATTAGGACTAGAAGTAAAGTGATGTTTTGTGCTGTAAGGTGCTCTAGTTTATGGGCACGTTATTGAAATGGCTGGCAATTATTGTTTGATGTAGTGAACACAGAGAAACAATTATGGTCACACGTAGTTATACCCCTTTTATCACATTATCAGCCAGACTCATTATGTATGTTTTGGATTATAATCCTTAAATTTAAGAAAAAAACTCACTAGATATGCAGGAGAGCATCAGAGCAGACATTTACCCCTTCTAGCGTCCTCACACAATAACTTGCCTTCAATGGGCTACTCGTAACACTTCTAAGTGGAAGTGTGATGATGAGATTAAGCTGGCAATCATAAGGAGAATCCAAAATAACGAGTGTTGAGGCAAGCAACAGGTTTTGCTGTTACAGTTTACTGTTCTATAAGTGGCAACGTGTTTGCAGTGAATTTCAAAGTGTAAACAAAAGGAGTCATATGCAACATGCTGCTATATAAAGCAAAAAGGACCTTTGGTGATAATGCTTAGAACCCTATTTCTGAACTTTTTTTTCCAGCATCGCTGAACTTTAAGATGGGCCTCAAGTCAGAAAAGTTGTTCCAGGGTATGATATTACAAAGTAAAAAAAAAAAAGTTGTAAATTGCTGCCTGTGCATACTGGGCATTTATTCTTTAGCATGAATCAGCAGTGTGGTGTTCACAAAATTAACTAGGAGATTCAGGGTTGGAAAAACAGCAATAAATAGGTATTTTATGGAGGAAATGGCTAACTATTGTAAATAAGGCTCCTAGTTATCCATTTGAAATTATTTTTACACTAACAGAAAACAGAAAAAAAACTAAATGTTGTACTGTTAATTAGTAGTTATTTTTAAACTGAAAAGAGGACAATGATCTTCTTTTTAGTTATTTTCAATGCTGTCATTCTTAACGATTACTGCCAGATTAAGGGAGGGTGTCACTTACAGATGAGAGGTAGTAAAAGGACACGGTTCCTAACAAAGCTTTAAGCAGCTGCAGATGTGCAGTGTTTATAACCAAAGTACTGCTATCGGGGGCGAGGCCAGGATGGCAGGCGGGCGGGCGAATGACAGCCTCTTGGTGCAGCCAGGGGGTGTGCGAGAGCGATTCGACCTGGGCGGCTGTGTGGAGCTTCTAAGATGTTGACTGCCCTCTGGGATACACTGTGGGAATGGAGCTGAGCCCTGGGTGTATGTCTCCAGCTCCGGTAGAAGCAGGGTGAAATTCCCCTATTTTCGTCAGCAGTCGCAGTGTGGCAGAAAGAGGGCAGCCGCACAGCAGAAACTCTTGCAATGACTTGCAGACGGGTAGGCCCAGAGGAGTACCAGCATATATATCCACAGTGCGTCTGGCTCTGCGGATTACAGATCACGTAGACCAGAGCAAGAGCAGCACCATTTTACAAGCTGTTGTTTAAAGTTGACATCTTTCTTGAACATTAACACTCGACACACATTTGCTAACATGCGTCTATGGGATAATATTCTCTGAAATTGTTTACATTTCTTCACATGCATATTATCAGAGCCTTGAACATTCTGTACAAGAGCTAAGTTCACTGCGTAAATGTTGATGTTTGTTATTGTCTGCTCAGGGATAGAATCAATAATGGTGGCTTCGGCATGGTAACATGGGTGAAGCTTATTATATAAACAATATCACTCTTTTGTTTAGACAGAAGAGTATTTAGCTGACACTGTTGAGGTCGCCCCATGCCTCACCTAGGCACACTAGGTTAGGGCGCGCTAGGTAGGAGTGTAAGCATGATTATACATGTATGCGTACAATCAATGTAACAGCTCAATGGTTGAATTGTTTGTCTTCTCTATGATTCTAGTACTACTGATAATTCTGTGTTGGTTCCTTCTCTTAATCATTGAGGTGCACATATTTGACGCAAGAATCATAATTCTTCAATAAATGATTGAAATGCTAAACTGACTTTTTCTTGTGTCTCCCTTTGGGCATGCATGAGCTACTGACGAAAGGGACTGATCTGTTCACACGATTTCCTTGGGGAGTTGGAGTTATCATGTTCTGAGGCTGCACATGCCCTCCGGGGCCTTGTAAGGTTTAGAGGTTCAGAGGGTACACTTTGAGTTAGCCAGGAGTAAGGCCAACATAACCTGATGGTGTGCGTGGAGTCAGTCTTGCACAATTGTGATATTTATGTTATCCAAACACACAGTCTTACTGATAAAGTATGAACAGTATGACATGGTGCCACCAACATTTTGGATACATATTTAATGGGTCACCTGAGTAGTTTTCTTTTGTGTACCCAAAGACATTACTCGCCAATTAACCAAAGACATCCATGATGTTAGGGGAACCCCTATTTCACGCTGTAGGTTGCTCAAGCTTCAACCTTTAAATAAGAGAACGCACAGAGGTACCTCTATGAATTCCAAATACTTCAATGGCAAATCCACTTCAGGTGGTTTTACCACTTAATTGCAGACATGCATTAACGTAAATGTTAAAACATGGGCTCACTCAGATGGGTAGGGACGCTACCTTCGTGGTAGAGGCCCACGAAGTGTACAGAACAGTGGTGTTCTATTCATGGATCACATTCCTGACACTGAATGCCAACACCGGACAGTTTCACACATACACTGAAGTAGCAGTACCAAACCAATAGAGGATATGTAGATTTAGAAATCCTGCTGACTTATCAGGAACACATGACTTGCCTCCTAGGAGCCCTCACACATGCAGAAGAAAATATCAGACTACAACCCCTCAGTAACGATGGAGCATCATGGCCTGCCTATAGGTTATGCACCTTATTCAGACACAGCAAACATTACAGATGTAGAGCTATGAACACTATACACAGATCTATATAGATGTCTAGTTCAGTTTGTTATGCAAACCACAACAGCGATCCCACAAAAGGCTGTTCAAGCTGTACAACCACAATTGGCTATACATGCAATAAGTCCAGTGAACATTAATAGAATAATGAGTAAGGTTCCAAACAGGCAGGATGAAATTCCATTGTGGATTGCACAAAAAATGAATCCACTCGAAGCAGTGTTTTCCCATAAGGCACCCCAAGAAAAACACATACTTCTCACAATATGCCTGCCAAAGGGGATGGCTTCCCCTGTGAAAAACTGTGCCACTTGGTGCACAGTCTTTGCTGCAGTATACACCAGAACACATGGTACACTGTGATTATCTGTTTTACCAGAACTGCTTAAACGGATCCAAAATGAATACAGGCAGACCCTGCCCTGGATTTGGGGATGAAACTAATGGGCAACTTTGCTACAGTATCATCAGTCATACTAAGTAATATAAAATGGGAAACAGTAGCCTTGGCAGTACGGCAGTGGTTCGCTCAGGTTGCTCCACAAACCAGGAGTGCAAACTACCTAACATTATTTCAGAAACCTATGCATCCATAGGTAGAGAGAATTTGAGAACCAGACCTAATACACCACAACTTAAGGGTAATTTTAACAAGGATAACTCGAAGCAGGCACCACAGGTTTCTAAACAGTAGTGGGATAAACAAAAAAATAAAGAAAAGACTATAACACAGGGTTGATCTCCTCAAAAGGAGTCCTCTGAAAAGCACTATAACTTGTGTCACCGTGATACAACAAAACAGCCTGATAGGTATCAAGATACTGATACACGTCCTTCTTGTTCCTTTCACGAGTCATCCGAAAACTGCTCAAAGATCAGAGTGCAGATCAGTGATCACACAAAGGGCTGTCCAAGCTTCACAACCACAAATGGCTATGCCTGGAATTAGTCCAGTGACCATTAATGTAATAGCGGGTAGGGTTTGCAAAAAACTAACCAGCTGAGAGCAGTATTTCCCTATACGGGACCCAAAGAAAAACACAGGATTCTCTAATATGCCTGCCAATGGGGATGGTTCCCCCAGTGGAAGACTGCCCCAGTTGGGACAAAGTCTTTGCTGCAGTATATCCAAGAACACATAATACACTGTAATTTTCTCTTTTACCGAAAGTGCTTAAACAGATCCAAAATGAATATGGGGCAGCCCCTACCCTAGATTTGGGGGTGGAACTAATGGGCAACTTTGGTACAATATCCTCAGTCATACTTACAGCCTGATTCATCAAGCCGAAATCGGCTCGCAAAGGGCCAGATTCTGAGAATCTGGCCCTTTGCGAGCTCTATTTTTGCATTTGGGATTCATCATCCCAAATGCAAAAATCGGTAACAGCGATGTCGCAATTTTGCTGCTGCACGTGATGACTTGTTCTGCATATTACTGATCGAAAATTAAATGGGTGAAAAATTATAAAATAAATTATTTTCAAAAAAACACTAAGAGCAGGTAAATTGTCATTTCAGCGGAGGAATTTGTTCGACAGCGGACAGGGCTGCTTCAAGGGGTGAGAATTCATTGTCGGTTCCTGCAACCAGGAGGGGCTAGGGGCACGCTCTGTGACAGACATCTATTTTCTAATTTAAAGCGTGTCTTGTATGTTTTATGTTGAGAATTGCACCAAGTAACAAGAATTAAAATTAAGTGTTATGTTAAATCTTAAGGTACTTACCTGGCAACTGCTTAGAACAACTTGAACTTCACATGGCAGTTTGCAAAGTGCTATTAACTCAAAAGCTGTGACTGGCTGAGCGTGTTATCCATGGCACAGCCCCAATCTATACACAGATCTATATAGATGTCTAGTTCAGTTTGTTATGCAAACCACAACAGCGATCCCACAAAAGGCTGTTCAAGCTGTACAACCACAATTGGCTATACATGCAATAAGTCCAGTGAACATTAATAGAATAATGAGTAAGGTTCCAAACAGGCAGGATGAAATTCCATTGTGGATTGCACAAAAAATGAATCCACTCGAAGCAGTGTTTTCCCATAAGGCACCCCAAGAAAAACACATACTTCTCACAATATGCCTGCCAAAGGGGATGGCTTCCCCTGTGAAAAACTGTGCCACTTGGTGCACAGTCTTTGCTGCAGTATACACCAGAACACATGGTACACTGTGATTATCTGTTTTACCAGAACTGCTTAAACGGATCCAAAATGAATACAGGCAGACCCTGCCCTGGATTTGGGGATGAAACTAATGGGCAACTTTGCTACAGTATCATCAGTCATACTAAGTAATATAAAATGGGAAACAGTAGCCTTGGCAGTACGGCAGTGGTTCGCTCAGGTTGCTCCACAAACCAGGAGTGCAAACTACCTAACATTATTTCAGAAACCTATGCATCCATAGGTAGAGAGAATTTGAGAACCAGACCTAATACACCACAACTTAAGGGTAATTTTAACAAGGATAACTCGAAGCAGGCACCACAGGTTTCTAAACAGTAGTGGGATAAACAAAAAAATAAAGAAAAGACTATAACACAGGGTTGATCTCCTCAAAAGGAGTCCTCTGAAAAGCACTATAACTTGTGTCACCGTGATACAACAAAACAGCCTGATAGGTATCAAGATACTGATACACGTCCTTCTTGTTCCTTTCACGAGTCATCCGAAAACTGCTCAAAGATCAGAGTGCAGATCAGTGATCACACAAAGGGCTGTCCAAGCTTCACAACCACAAATGGCTATGCCTGGAATTAGTCCAGTGACCATTAATGTAATAGCGGGTAGGGTTTGCAAAAAACTAACCAGCTGAGAGCAGTATTTCCCTATACGGGACCCAAAGAAAAACACAGGATTCTCTAATATGCCTGCCAATGGGGATGGTTCCCCCAGTGGAAGACTGCCCCAGTTGGGACAAAGTCTTTGCTGCAGTATATCCAAGAACACATAATACACTGTAATTTTCTCTTTTACCGAAAGTGCTTAAACAGATCCAAAATGAATATGGGGCAGCCCCTACCCTAGATTTGGGGGTGGAACTAATGGGCAACTTTGGTACAATATCCTCAGTCATACTTACAGCCTGATTCATCAAGCCGAAATCGGCTCGCAAAGGGCCAGATTCTGAGAATCTGGCCCTTTGCGAGCTCTATTTTTGCATTTGGGATTCATCATCCCAAATGCAAAAATCGGTAACAGCGATGTCGCAATTTTGCTGCTGCACGTGATGACTTGTTCTGCATATTACTGATCGAAAATTAAATGGGTGAAAAATTATAAAATAAATTATTTTCAAAAAAACACTAAGAGCAGGTAAATTGTCATTTCAGCGGAGGTATTTGTTCGACAGCGGACAGGGCTGCTTCAAGGGGTGAGAATTCATTGTCGGTTCCTGCAACCAGGAGGGGCTAGGGGCACGCTCTGTGACAGACATCTATTTTCTAATTTAAAGCGTGTCTTGTATGTTTTATGTTGAGAATTGCACCAAGTAACAAGAATTAAAATTAAGTGTTATGTTAAATCTTAAGGTACTTACCTGGCAACTGCTTAGAACAACTTGAACTTCACATGGCAGTTTGCAAAGTGCTATTAACTCAAAAGCTGTGACTGGCTGAGCGTGTTATCCATGGCACAGCCCCAATTGGCAGATGTGTGGGTGTTATAAGAAAGAATAGCTCGGGATTCTCCCCACCCTGTGAAACCGAAAATACCACAAGTCCATGCAGAGGTCTCAAGTGTCCCCACAAAAAATGTAGGTCTCTTTCTACTACACCGAATTCCTAGATATCGATTTACCAAAGTCACAGGGGGAGTGGAAGTAACAGCCCATATCCTTAGACCACTGACATCACAGCGTAAAACTTTTGTACCACCCTTTCCCTGTCAGCAGAAGTCTGTGGTTATACTGAATAAGCAGCTACCTATGTTATATAACAGCTCTTTATTAATGTAACACCTGCACTTTCACAATTGCTTTATTAACCTTCCTGCTTTCTCAAATTTGCTTGAAAATGCACAATTTTTCCACTATTTTTTCAAAATTTTCATGGGGGAATTCCCCCCGAACCCTCCTTAGGGGGTTCGGGATCGCTCGCTCGCTACGGTGCAGTATGATTATCAGTTTCTGCCTCACCACTTTCAAATGTCACCAGCCGCCACTGCAGTATGAGTGTCTGTATGGTTCGGTGGAGGGTAATACAGATGCATGAATGACTGACTCACTGTTTGTATGTGTTTGAGGACAGCATGTGTGCAGGACTGTATGGGTGGATGAGTGTGTGTATAGGTGTGTTAGTGAGTGAATGACTGTCTCAATAGTATCTTTATGAGTAACTACATATGTTTTAAACTAGTATATGTGAGTATGGATGTATAAAAGTGAGTATATGTGAGAGAGAGAGATTGTAAGAGTTCCTGTTTAAATAGGTATGTGTTTCTATAAGTGATTGTTTAAGAGAGTAAGTATGTGTACGATTCTGTAAAAGAAAGTGTAGTGGTGTGTGTATAGCTGTATATGCAAGTAAATGGATGTTTGATAGTTTATTTGCATGTGTGACTATGTGTGTGAATAACTCTATGGATGAGTGTCGGTGTGTCAAGTCAAGTCAAGTCAAATGATTTATATAGCGCGCTACATACCCAGAGGGTCTCAAGGCGCTTGAAGAAGGGTGGGGGAATTACTTGTCGAATATCCAAGTTTTAAGTTGCTTTCTGAATGCTAGGTGGTTCTGAGTGAGGCGAAGGTGAGTGGGAAGTGAGTTCCAAGTTTTAGCTGCCAGGTAGGAGAAGGATCTACCTCCCATGGTGGTTTTGTTGATGCGAGGTACAGTAGCAAGGGCTTGGTTGGAGGATCGCAGCTGGCGGGAGGGGGTGTAGAAGGAGAGTCGTGTGTTAAGGCATTCGGGTCCAAGTTCGTAGAGTGCTTTGTGTGCGTGGGTTAGGAGGCGGAAAGTAATCTTTTTATTGACTGGGAGCCAGTGGAGGTTTTTCAGGTGACCAGAGATGTGGTCTTTACGCGGGATGTCTAGTATGAGTCTGGCTGAAGCGTTCTGGATGCGCTGGAGTTTTTTCTGGAGTTTTGCGGTGGTACCGGCGTATAGGGTGTTTCCGTAGTCCAGGCGGCTCGTGACCAGTGCGTGGGTGACAGTTTTTCTAGTTTCGGTGGGGATCCAGCGAAATGTTTTTTTGAGCATGCGAAGAATATTGAAGCAGGATGATGAAACGGCGTTGACTTGTCTGTTCATGGAGAGTGAAGAATCCAGGATGACGCCCAGGTTCCGTGCGTGGTCCGTCGGGATGGGTGCTTTTCCAAGGGTCTCTGGCCACCAAGAGTCATCCCAAGCGGAGGGGGAGGAACCTAAGATAAGGACTTCTGTTTTGTCTGAGTTCAGTTTTAGTCGGCTGTTTTTCATCCACTCGGCTACTTCTTTCATTCCTTCATGTAGGTTGGTTTTGGCAGTGTTAGGGTCTTTGGTGAGTGAGAGGATCAGTTGAGTGTCATCAGCGTAGGAGATGATGTTGAGGTTGTGTTGGCGTGCGATGACCGCGAGGGGGCTCATGTATACGTTGAAGAGGGTGGGGCTGAGTGAAGATCCTTGTGGCACGCCGCAGATGACTTCAGTGGCTTCTGACTTGAATGGTGGGAGGCGGACTCTTTGGGTTCTTCCGGTGAGGAACGAGGTGATCCAGTCCAGTGCTTTTCCTTGGATTCCGATGTTTCTGAGGTGCTGTAGTAGGGTGCTATGACAGACTGTGTCGAAGGCTGCGGAGAGGTCGAGGAGGATGAGGGCGACTGTGTCTCCATTGTCCAGTAGAGTTCGAATGTCGTCTGTTGCTGCGATGAGGGCGGTCTCAGTGCTGTGTTTGGCTCGGAAGCCGGACTGTGAGGAGTCGAGGGATTTGTTGGTTTTGAGGAATGCGGCGAGCTGGTTGTTGACAGCTTTCTTGATGACTTTGGCCGGGAATGGAAGGAGCGAGATGGGGCAGTAGTTTTTGAGTTCGGTGGGGTCAGCTGTGGGTTTTTTCAGAAGGGCGCTGAGTTCGGCATGTTTCCAGCTTTCCGGGAAGGTGGCAGAGTTGAAGGAGCAGTTGATGACGTCTCGGAGGTGTGGTGCGATGATGGAGTCTGCTTTGTTGAAGATGTGGTGAGGGCATGGGTCTGTGGGGGATCCTGAGTGGATGGAGTTCATCAGGCGGATGGTGTCCTCAGTGGAGATTGGGTTCCAGTCATTAAGGATGTTCAAGGGGGGTGAAGGTCCTGCAGAGGGTTGAGTGGGTTGGTCTCCGGGTCGGTTGTCGAAGCTGTTGTGGATGTCTGCATTTTGTTGTGGAAGAATGAAGCTAGGGAGTTGCAGAGGGCTTGAGAGGGGGTGATGTCGTTGGAGTTGGCTGAGGGGTTGGTAAACTCTTTGACGATGTTGAATAATTCCTTGCTGTTGTGGGCGTTGTTATCTAGTCGGTCTTTGAATGCGGCTTTCTTGGCAGACCGGATTAGTTGGTGGTGTATGTGGGTGGCGTTTTTGAAGGCGTCCCTGGTGCTGGTGTTTGGGTCTTTTTTCCAGGTTTTCTCGAGGGAGCGACAGAGTTTCTTAGATTTCTTAAGATCGTCGTTGAACCAGGAGGCGTTTTTGCTGCCTGGTTTGATTTGGCGTTTTTTCAATGGTGCTAGGATGTCGGCGCTGTTGGATAGCCATTGGGTGAGGTTAATGGCTGCTTAGTCGGGGTTTGAGGAGTGGGCAGGGGGGTTTTGAAGAAGCGATGAGGAGATCTGGTCGATGGTGATTTTGTTCCAGTTTCTTCGCAGGGTAGGTTGAGGATGGTTGTGGGTTGTGGTCTTATTGTAGATAAAGTGAACGCAGCTGTTGCCCGTCCAAAGGAGAGCTGTGGTGTGGCTGAAGGAGACATGTTTGCTGGAGGTGAAGATAGGGTCGAGTGTGTGACCTGCAATGTTGGTGGGGGTAGTGACAAGTTGTTTGAGTCCGAGGTTGGCGAGATTGTCCAGAAGGGTGGTGGCGTTGCTGTCATTATTCTTTTCCAGGTGAAAGTTGAGGTCTCCCAATAGGATGTATTCCTCGGAGGGGAGGGCGTGTGGGGTGATAAAGTCAGTGATGTCGTCACTAAATTGGGCACGGGGTCCTGGAGGCCGGTAGAGGAAGGTGCCTCTGAGTGTGGTCTTGGGGTCGGTGTGGATCTGGAAGTGAAGGTGTTCGGCGGTAGCGAGGTTGATGTCTGAGCTGGTAGAGTTGCGTATGGAATTCTTGTGGACGATAGCGATGCCTCCTCCAGTTTGGTCGGCGCGGTCATTACGGATGATCTTGTAGCCTTCCGGGATGGCAATGGTGATGTCTGGGGCTGAAGAGGCGTTCATCCAAGTTTCTGTTAGGAAGGCGACGTCCGGAGAGATGGTGTCTAGTAGATTCCAGAGGTCGATGGCGTGCCTGTGGACCGAGCGGGTGTTGAGCAGGATGCATTTTAGGTGGTTGGGGTCAGATAACTGTTTTGTGTTCGAGGATGAGGCGTTGTTCTTGGTGCCGTCGAACTTGCAGGAGTTGCAAGAGAAGGGTCCATGGGTGTGTCTAGGATCGGCTTGGACGCAGTTGGGGAAGCGGCCGGTGTTTAGGGCTAGGAGGGTGGAGGCGTCGTATGTAATGCGGGAGGGTTGGGTGGGACGAGGGCCAGGGGGTCTGGTGCTGGGCGCGGTCCAGGCGCGGACGGGCGTAGACGGGCTTACCTTTGGCGCACCTTCGGCGCGACTGGGGCGCGAACGCTGCGCGTGTACGCTGCACGCAAGAGCATCTGTCATAAGTGGGAGGGGGGAGGGGCGAGGGAGGAGCAGCTGGGAGGCGGGTGCGTGGTGGAGGGGGCGGGCTCTGGCCAACAACAACAACAACAGCAATGGCGGCTGGGGCGGAAGCGCCGACCGGGTCGGGTGAAACCGATCAAATAACTACGCGGGCGGCCACACAATGCCAATGCAGGGAGCAGCTAATGCAGGAGAACAAATAAACAAATAATGGAGCAATGGACAACAAACACGGGCACACGATCTCAGGCAGGCCAAAACAAGGTGTACAATAAACAAATAATGCAGCAAAGGACAACAAGCACGGGCACACGATCTCAGGCAGGCCAAAACAAGGTGTAAAATAAACAAATAATGCAGCAAAGGACAACAAACACGGGCACACGATCTCAGGCAGGCCAATACAAGGTGTAAAGTAAACAAATAATGCAGCAAAGGACGATCTCTGTGATCAGCAGCAGAGCTGCCAAACGATACCCAGCTTGAGGCAGGAGAGAGCAGGGGCAGGAGGGAGCAACCGTAACTGACGAAGTGATGTATGAGTACATATGATGAGTGAGTACTTGTATGAGTGACTATATAGAACTGTTGCTGAATGAGTGGATGTGTATGTAGATGGTGAAATTACTGAATAGGTTGTTGTAACTGGTATTGGTATCTCATTTTTTTGAAAATTTTAGTTTCTATTTTTGAATGTGTGTGTCAAGGGTTATATTACTCTGAGAGGAGGTCTGCCACTCTTTCACAAGGATGATGTCATGAGTGATGTCATTTGAGATGTCATCAGTGATGTCATGAGTGATGTCACTGACCATGTCATGAGTGATGTAATATGTGACGTCATCAGCAGTGCATTGCGGGCGCGCGAGTTATAGTTAACTATAACGGGGGAATTTCAATGGTTTTGTATGAGTGAAATGTCCAGCTAACTATAACATGTGTGAAACGTGAAACCTATGTTTTTTCAGTGAATTTCTAAAGTTTTTTAAATGCTAATTTTTAACTATAACGTGTGTGAAACCTATGGCTTTTTCAGTGAATATATATATATATATATATCAAGATATATATAATTCGCTGAAAAAAACAAAGGATACAGGGATGTTATAGTTAGGCTCACATTTCAGCAGTTGTAGTTACATGAGCTAACTATAACTTACGCCCTCGCAATGCACTGTTATAACGTCACATATTAAATAACTTATGACATGGTCAGTGACATCACTGATGACATCTCAAATGCTGTCACTGTTTTTAATGCCCTTCATTGATTCTCAGTGTTTTGGAATACAGTGGACTAAAGCCTGGGTCAATATATCCCACCCAACTGGTCATGAAAAAGGGTACATGGGGTCTTCAGTAATTAGCAAATTAAATACACTCCAATTTGTGATTTGCAAATAGCGATTTCTTCGTATTCGCAAATGTGATATTTAATACATATGAGCCAGAGTGCCCACAGAGAGCACAAATATTTGCTGTGTAACCATGGCTGGAGTCTTCCATGACAAGCAGTCTACTAGAGAGGAGGAGACATCACCTAAAGTCAACGCTTTCTACTAGAAGAGGTGAGGGCCTGCCTAGAAGCCTGCCTAATTACTAAGAGAGAAAATGGGTGTGCATGGCCCTGCAGGAGGACACACTGTCCAGGAGGAAAGATTTGTGTGTATTCTAGGTCAGGAGAATCCCAGAAAAGCTGATGCTCCAGGCCAGGGTACCAGAAGAGGCCTTGTGCTGAACATCAGTCTCCCAGACCTCTTTGTGCAGTTCATGGCGAGAACTGTGTCACGTTTATGCCAGAAGCATATCACCGCGCAGCCCGCCACATGTTTGATCTTCAGTTGCTGGCATCGCTAATAAAGGGTAAATAATTGTGTCATCAATGAGGGAAAAGTCAGCATGACCAGGAACTATTAGTGTCATGAAATCACCCTCAAAAGATCCAACCTGAAGGCCACAACTATCTCTGATGAGTGTCTGCCAGAAGTCTACTTCGACAGCCATTACTGCTGAGGTGGGCACATTCACAAAGACGTGCCTCCTCGATCTGTCTTCTGATGCCACCCAGAAAGACTGTGGACCCTCATCAAATAATACAAGCTGTAAAGGAGGGATGGTGTGGCTGCATCCCATGCACACCAGGACTGTTGAAAGCATTCTTGCTGGTAGACTGTGGGGCTTAGCCTGCCGGGATACAAGAGGGCGAAGAGGTGTTGGCCACTTCACCCGCCTAGCTACAGATAAATATTTAAGTGATCAAGGAATTATAATCTGTTGAACTGAGCTGCCTATTGAACCAGTAAGAACATTTAAACGAGCTGTACTTGGGGCTTATCTCACCTAGACTCTTAGAAAGACAGAGGCAGTGATATCCAGAATATTGGCTTTAGCAGGAAAAGAGGACAATTACCAGGAAAGCAGCACCTCGCTATAGAAAGCAGCATTCTGCAACCTGTATTAATTTCCATGAAACTGTGCTCTATTGACTTTACTTTGAGATTAAAAGCACTTTATTTTCCATAAAGACAAGCACTGGGTTGACCATAGCATAATTAGTCTGTGGGGTGATAGTTGGAGTCTGATCTCTTGCCCCCAAAACTACGCCCTGTGACGATTGTGCCTGCTTGCTCTCAGTACTCAAAGAGTCAAATGATAATAGTTAGTAACCCTTGTTAGGCACTGAATTATAAATTAATAAAATACACATCAGAAAGCAACTAAGAGAGAAGCCTAAAATCACGCTACACATTTAGTAAAAAATATGTATATATATATTTTGCATTTTAGAGCAACATTAACACGAACCATGTGAAAAAAGTCAAACGTGAGTGCTGGACGTACATTTAAACACGTTTAAAAATACCATCTAGTTTTCTATGTTTACTTTAAAAATGACGTAAAACAGAAATCAAGCGTAGAAGCAACCAACTTCGAACCCAGAAAACTCACCTCATATATGAAGTACACTTTGGCTTCTACGTAAATTCCCATGCGCACAACTGCACGGACAGCAGCATTCATTCCTGCGGATATAAAAAGAGATTGCGATATTACAAAATTATAAAATGCCCATTAATACACAAAACTGCATACTTACCAGTGAAGCAGGTAAACGAAAGGCAAAGAAAAGAATGTGCCATCTAACACAGAAAATAAAAAAACTGCGGGGCATATTAGCAAGAACCTCGTTAAAATTGTCGCCGTTTTAGCGGCAGTTCCCTGCCGCTAAAACGACGATAATTTTAACGAGGTTCTGGCTAATATGCCCCTCCGTCATTATCTTCCTTGCAAGGTTAAATTAGAGTGTAACTGTTAAACTCACAGGCCACTAGCTTTTGTCGTCACATTTTAATTTTCATAATGCACTTAAATGCATACCTCCACCAAACTTGTCACGAAATCACCCGTGGTAACCGAAGGCAGTGACCTTAATCTTCAGAAATGAATGACACCAGATAATCCCTTAAAACCCCTGTTTATCTTTGATCTGGGAATACAATACAATATATAATAATATGTTTGGCACGTCAAGTTCTTTCCTACTTCTTTGACAATGTCCAACATTGGCAACTGCCATCAGTTCTGTCATTACCGTAAAGCAGTTGGCCTAAAGCACAGTGTGTTGACAAAACACCAACGGTTCTTGACATCACACATTTTGTTTTCAAATTTGCCTCTCAGTCTGTACAACGCGAGTGAAAGTTTCACACTCTCAAAATAAGTCATCAGCTTGTAAGCAAAAGATGAAAATATGGGAACCACAAGAATTCCAAACATCTTCACAGGGCTTGAGTATTAAACACTTCGTTGATACGCTGCATACTCAATCAGAGGATTTTAATTTGTGTATTCATTGCTGATTCTCAGGACATCTGCTCCTGATTAGAAATAAAGGCAACAACTATAAGGGAAATGCATACATTTGCATACACCTCATCAAAGGAAACAGACCTCTGCACCACCATAAACTGAAAAGATCGAATGTGGGCGCAGGGAGAGTCACCCATACTGAAGTGACCTGCACAAGTACGGAAAGAGGTACAAAGAACATCTGCAGATTGCTAATGACATACAGCCTGATTCATGTACGGGCCGTTTTGCGTGTCCCTAATAGCGAATAATAGCGACTCGCTATTGAGAAAACGCAAAACGGCATTCATGTATTTTTCAGGGAAAAAATAGCGACTCGCACGCGGGCGCAAAAGCCGTTAGCGACCTACAAAAAACGCAGAAAAATTGCAATTTCCGGCCACCAGCGATCGGGATTGCGACACGCAATCCCGATCGCACGGGATTGCGACACGCAATCCCGATCGCACGGGATTGCGACACGCAATCCCGTGCGATCGGGATTGCGTGTCGCATTATCGCGGGATCCGGAAATACGGGATTACACATTACGAGCACCGTGATGACATCACAACCAGGAAGCTGCCAAATCCCACCCCCAAACACCACAGTGACGCAATCATCCGACTCGACACGACGGAAAGCAGCCGCCAAACCGCCGATAGCGACTCCCGACCCGGCAGAAATTGCGCCCGCCATGTCTGAAGAACCACTGCCCGGCCCCAGCAACAGCGCTAGCCGAAAGCGCAAGCTGAAATTCTCCGAGTCGGAGTTGGAGAACCTCATTGAAGGGGTGGTGGCCCAACACGCCCAGCTGTTTGGTGCAAACTCAAGGAGGGTCCCCGAACAGGAGAAGAGGAGGATCTGGGTGGGGATTGCCTCCAGCATGAACTCAGTTGGCGTTGCGGCAAGGTCGGTGGAAGAGATCAAGAAGCGCTGGTACGACCTCCGAGGGCGTGCCAAGGAGAGGGTGGCGGCGCGTCTCGGTGAGTCATCAGGCACCGGAGGTGGTGGACCGACTGTCCCACCCAACACCCCCCTGGAGGACCAGGTAGAGGACACCCTGGAGAGGGAGGCGTGTGTTGGCGTGACCACCCTGGACTCCTCCCGCCCAACCCACAACACCCAAGGTAAGTGGCATGCGACTGCGACCCTGTCCCTTATGACCGTCCCTGCCCAAATAGGCTCACTCATTGGCCCTTAATCATGCCTATGTTGTGCATCAGGATATGCCCTGAGGCATTGTGGGAGACGTAGTATGTCCACAATGTAGTTGTACCACTATGCGGCCTGAAAGGTTCCTAAGCGCACAAATCCACAGCCATCCAGGGAATGTCACCCAGCATGCATGTAACATCTGCACGTCTGACAGTCACATGCACCTAATGAGTATCCACTTACCCTCACAGGTGCAGACGATAGCAGTGACAGTGAGAGGCTGGTGATCGTCGAGGAGGCCCAGGAGGAGGTATCCCTACCCGCCACCCAGCCACCATCCCCTGCCACTGCGCCAACACCAGCAGCCAGGCCCACCACCTTACCTGCAGCAAAATCTGCAGGACCACCGCCTGCCAAGGCCAGGCCCCCCACCAATGTGCCTCCAGTGCCTGCCGCACCTGCGACGCCAGCTGCCACAACACCTGCAGCTCGTCCTCCAAGATCTGGCACAGCCACATCCGCAACACAGCGGCAGAAGAGCAGGAGGGGCAAAGGGCATCTCCATGCCTGCATGAGCGTGGAGCGGCGAATGCTCCGTCTCCACCAGAGGCAGTCGCAGCAGCAAGGAGCCATCCAGCTCCAGCTGCAGAAGATCGGCAGCAATGTGGCGGGAGTCGGCCAGCGGGTGGACCGCATGACGGCGGCCATTGAGCGCATGGCGGTGGCTATGGAGGCCAATACTGCTGCGCTGGGGAAGCAGCGCAGTGTTGCACGCAGGCGCCACCACCAGCTGGTGAGCCAGATGGCAACCTATAGTCGCTCCAATTATGTGGCAGCAAATGCCACCACCCAGCTCTCCCGGCGCTCTATGACCCAGCAGCACCAGCTGGTCCAGTGCTGCGAGGAGATCACCCGAGTGCTGGAGCACTTGACCACCGCCGTGGTCCCACTGCTCCAACCTGTGGTACCGGCCGTCGTAGGGGGAGACGATGGGAGTGAGGCTGCCTCCAGCGTGAGCAGCAACTCTGCCACGCAGGCCCCCCCACCTAGGCGCAGCACCAGGGCTACGCCTGGTCCATCTGCCCAGGATGAGGATGAGGAGCCTCAAAGGCGGCTGGGAAATGTGCGCAGGAAGCAGCATTGACATTGTGTCAGGGACACAGGCACAGGCTGAGGATAAGCCTGCCATGCACAATAACATGCAGTATGCTGGAATACTGTATTATTTTTGTAAATAGTTCTTTCCATGTCCCTTTTCTGTTGTGAATCAAACAAATACATTTATTTTGAAGCATACATTTGCCTTGTGTTATCATTATATTTAGCATGCAATTGTGATATGTGGGGTGGGGGAAGGGGGTGGGCTAGAAATTGTTATCTGTGATGTGGTTGCGACGTCTGTGGCCTTCAGCTGGGTTCTCCCCGCGTGCATGGTGCGCATTTGCTGGTGGCCGGTCGTCCCCCTCAGATTCACTGCCTGAGATGTCAACTGGTATCCGCCGCTTGGTAGCAATGTTATGAAGCATTGCACAGACAGCCACAATGCGGCAGCACGCTGCAGGACTGTAATACATGGCCCCACCTGTCTTGTGCAGTATACGGAACCTGCTCTTGAGCAGGCCAAATGTCCTTTCAATACAGTTCCTTGTCCGGATGTGCGCAACATTGTAGCGCCGTTGCTGAGGTGTGGCAGGGTTGAGGTAAGGGGTCAGGAGGTATTCCCGTAGGGCGTAGCCACTGTCACCTGAATGAGAGGAGCAGATGTTGATTGCCTGTGCAGCGCAGTTACTTCATAGCAATGTGACATTGTCGACAAAGTGTACTTACCAAGTAGGTGTCCTTCCCCAAACTCTCCCCTGATCAGTCGTGTGTGGAGTCCGCTGTGCCTGAAGATGAAGGAGTCATGGGTACTCCCTGGGTACTGGGCCACAATGTCAGTGATGATGCTCTTGGCATTGCAGACCATCTGTATGTTGAGGGAGTGGTAGCACTTTCTGTTGCGGTACATATACTCCGTGCCAGCTGGTGGGCAGATGGCGACGTGGGTACAGTCTATGCAGCCGAGGACATGGGGAAAATGGGCAACATTATAAAATTGTAGTTTAGTGAGGTCCAATTCCTGTTGGCTCGTGGGAAATGTGATGTACCGGTGGAGCTGGCTGAGCATGGCGTCAACAAAAGTGTGGAGGCAGCGTGACATGGTGGGCTGGGATATCCCCCCAGCAGCGGCTAACATTGCCCTGGAAACTGCCGGAGGCCAGGAGGTGCAGGCTGCACAATACCTGCACATGTGTGGGCACAGAATTGTTTCGCCTTGTTGGGTGCTGCATGATCGGGTCGAGTTCTTGTATCAGCCAGGTGATCATTTCCCCATTCAGCCTGTATTTTGCATAAATCTGTTCTCTGGTTTGGCCCAGCAAGGTGACCCGCAGCCGGTAAATCCTTGCCTGCCTCATGCGTCTCCTCCGTGCTGCTCGCTGTAGCCTTCGCCGCCTCACCACCATGTACATCCCTGGCATTGTGGAAAGCCTAATGCTGCTGCTGAATGTCCTTATGTGTGATTGGTCAGGCCTGGCCCTGTTGGTGATAGGACAACGGTTTTTTGAAAAAAAATTTCAATGCCTTTCATGGTTACCACCTGCTTTGAGTTGTCCTTATTTTGCGCCGTGCAAATAGCGATTTTTGGGTTTTTCGCACATTGCGATTGTTCTTGAATGCCGATAGCGATTTTCTATTGCGAATTCGCTATTATTTTCGCTGATTCCGTGGTGTGTCGCAATTTCCGATTCGCTAATGCTCAGCAGCAGGGATTCTGCGATTATATTAGCGACTTCGCAAATATGTGTTAGCGAATTCGCTATTTTGTTGTTGAATGCCGATTACGGAAATTGCGCCCGCATTTGCGTTTTCGCAGCGATTGCGGGCGCAATTTCACTTCATGAATCAGGCTGATAGTCACCAGTTCCTGGCACACACTCGTATATTCTCTTTACACATTAGTCATCTTTATGGTGCTTTGAACCGCAATTGTTTCTGTTACTGGGGTTTCCCGGTGATTCATTTCAACAAGCAACCACATTAACAAGGCTCTGTTTCACCCAAAAAACAGCCTTCCTCGTAGTTTATTCCCATCTACTGGACTACAAAGGCTCAATCACTACTGCTAATTTGAGTGTGGAGTACAAAAGTTAATTCTAGTTCCCTCCAGCACCCATTAAGATATTTACCATGAACTGAATAAAATGGCAGGGACAGGCTAAATGTACTTCATATTGTTCCACGAGACTTCTCAAATGGTGATGATAACAGGCTCCATGTTTAATTGACTCCTTTCCAGTAGAGAGATGTGTGAAAAGTAACAACGGAATTTCTTAGCAGACAGTTACTGCAAACTAAATATTTCAAACATATTTTAGTGGTGCTTTAGAGTTCATGGATGTTGGTCATGCAGTCTTTTTGTTTATGATTGACCTTTTGGCAAAATTCAGCACTGCTGAGCGGCTTGTCTACAGTGCGAATGCTGACAACACTTCAAGGAAATGTTTTTAGGTCTCGCAGAGAGACCTATTGGGTTTAAACCAGAAAGCTAAACCAGGCGGATTTTGCAGAGTGCATGTGTGTCCGTGCACGCGCTTTCCATTTGCTTCCTGAGCCGCCTGCCTGCTTCACACTTCAAAGGAATGCAACCCCCGCCCACGCAATGCCTAGAGCCAGCGCTTCCCTCCCACTCGTCTTCATTTTGCGGGCGTTTTTTTTTTTTTTGCGGCCGCCAATGCTTGTTTTATGTCTCCTCCACCCCGCTCCGAAATCGATTCACGGCACTCCCACGGTCAAAGACACTGGAGGCTCTCCCCGCGCCAAGACGGACGCATTTTCCCTTTTTCTGTCTTTTTAAATTCCTTCCTAACCTGTTAATTGTGCCTTCCTGGCTCTATAACTCTTCCATGCAGCTCCCCTAGATCAGTCTTCAGCTTTACCCCCAGTTCTCAGTGTAAGGATGAAAAATTAAATATTATCCCTTTCGCATCTCTATATTTTGCTCTTGCAGTCTCACTTCTTCTCTCACTTTTACCTCGCTCTGCTCTTCCTCTCGGGCTCTCTTTGTTTCTGCGGCTGTCATCCATCTGATTTCTCACATGCTTTCCATTTCTCACACCAGTATTTCCAGTGACACTTCACCCCTTTCCATCCGATTCCTGCCACCCTTTCATCATTCTGCTAGTGCTATCTCGGACTTTAAGTGGGCCGGGGGAGGATCATTGCTGCTTAGTGCAATGAGCTTCACTACCTTATAGTTCACCATTTCGGCATGTGGAGGGTCCGTGAGTGGAGCAGGATATGGAGGTAAGTGGGCCTTGCAATACCGCAGCCCTGCCAGGGGTCACTCAGAACTAATGCATATTTGGTATTATCGCATTCCCTCAAAATATTTTGTCACCCAATTCAGAGTGCCAGTACTTGCTTGAATTACTGTGCCTGCAATGCGCTTTGCACCGACACTAATGATGTCTGTTGTTCTGTGGCAGTGTGAACAGGCCCAGGGCCGAGGAGAGGTCACGGGTTATCAGCCATTTACAAGTCACAGACTCCCAGCTTTACTGTAGTATACATGGCAGTACTGGCAGCTCTCTCCCCCCCCCCCCCCCCCCCCCACCACACTTCGCTTTTCCTTTTGGTCCCGGCAGCCTCTGTTTTGTTTGAGTGAGTGGTTAGGGGGGGTGGGGGTGGGCTTGGTTGAGGGCAGATTGTCTCTGAGCTCTCGCCACAAAGCTCTGAGCCTTCCTACTCACACGGTGATTTAAGATCTCTATCAAATACTAGCAAAGCATTGCCGGTTGCCGCCTGTGCCTTCCTGGAACTCACTAGTGTTCAGAGGGGAGGGGAAGTGGCTTCCGGGTTTCAAAAAGCAGTTGGCGCTGCAGGAGGTCAATGGCAGTTACTAATCAGCCCACTTCCGAGCAGACTGACCCGGACGCAGACCATTGTTATTTCCAAACATCAGGGCTTTAAGTAGGATAGAAAAAAACTATGAGGTTTCTTATTTTACAGTGGCCGATCTAATAAAGGGAAGGGCCGAAAGCACTTAAGCTAAAAATCTATCCTTAGCTTAGTGTGCTATCCATCCGGAATAGGTTGCTGCTTCTGTCCATTCGTGCAGCTATTTAAAAATAGTAACATTACACCAACAATGAGCACTCACAATACCATTCCATACCTACGTAAAAAAATTATAAACAGGGCCTTGAAATTAAAATAGTACTTTCACCAAGTTTGTCCTTAACAAGTGTCAGTGCGCTTCTGGTTCACTAGAAAGCGCATGAGCAATTAATTGTATGTTTGTGTGGACTTTTGAGCGCCACAAGCCACAGAGATCAACCCTTAGCGCTTGCATACTTATTGTTTGAATAGTTTTGAGGCAGCTACACATTCATTTTACCTGTGTTAAATCCGTACAGGGTTTTTTAGGTGCCGGCAGGGCTTTAAGTGGCCGGGTTTCACTGGGTCTGATCATAACTCAATTGATGATTCCAGCCACAAACCTAAGCTCTCCTGTTCAATCCAGCATTCAATCGTAGTGTTTGGTAACTGCTTGGCTTATTAAGGTACTCAATTTCAGGGTCCACTACTTCTGATCGCTTAGAAGGTGCTCTGCAGTCCATCCTACCACAGTGCATGCTGGGAACCGCAGAGGAAATGTTGCTCTTGATTGGCACAATGTTGTGGGTGGCACCTATCTTGTTTTTTTTAAATTATTTTCGAAAAATGTAATGTTTTTGTCTTTTTGCACAATGTGAAGCAGAATGTGCAGTGTATTTCCGGGGCATGGTTCCTTCGCCCCAGTCCGGCCTTCTTTAATAGATCCTTGATGAAATACATCATTCTCGTCCAGAGTTTCCCTATCATTAAACACCTTGTTTTTTTCGTTGCACCCTTTAAAACTTTCTCTTTGGCACACATATTACCAGCCGTCAGTGCACACTTTCACAAGGCATACACCGCCGGCCGTTGGTTGTTGATGTGTGCCTGGTGAAAGTGTGCACTGTCAGTGCACGCTTCCACCCCAGGCATACACATCAACAGCCATCAGTGCACACTTCCAACATTCACACAAACCACCTGCCATCGGTGCACACATTCACCAGGCACACACCACCAACCGTCAGTGCACACTTTCACCAAACACACACCACCAGCCATCAGTGCACGCTTCCACCAGGTACACATACCACCAGCCGTCAGTGCCCACTTTCACCAGGCAGACACCACCAGCCGTTAGTTGGTGGTGTGTGCACTGTCAATGCACGCTTCCACCCCAGGCATACACATCAACAGCCATCAGTGCAAGCTTCCAACATTCACACACACCACCAGCCATCAGTGCACACTTGCCCCAGGCACACAACACCAACCGTCAGTGCACGCTTTCATCAGGCATACACACCACCAGCCATCAGTGCACGATTCCAACAGGCACACACACATCACCAGCCATCAGTGCACGTTTCCACCAGACACACACACCACTAGACATTAGTGCATGCTTCCTCTAGACACACACACCACCAGCCATCATCACCAGTCAGTGCATGCTTCCATCATGCACACACACTACTAGCTGTCTGTGCACGCTTCCATCAGACACACACCACCAGCCGTCAGTGCACACTTTCACCAGGCAGACACACACCGCCAGCAGCCAGTGCACGTTTTAACAGGCATACACAACACCAGCTATATTTACATGCTTCCACCAGGCACACACACCACCGTTTGTCAGTGCACGCTTCCACCAGGCATACACACCACCATCCGACCCGCCTAATTGTTAGCCAACTATTTTTTTATGTATTGTCTTTTACACACGTTTGTTAGGCTGATCTATTTTAGTACACATTATGCTGCAATCTGGCGTTTATGAGTTTTTTTCTGGCACACCTCTACCCCAAGGCCACTCACTGAAAGGTGTGAACTCTAGCACTGCTACACTCGCGAATGCTTTACAGAGCAACCACACACACAACACCACACACAACACCACACACAACCACACGCACAACACCACACACACAACACCACACACACAACACCACACACACACAACCACACAAACACAACCACACACACAACCACACATACAGCCACACACACAACACACAAACACAACCACACACACACCCACAACCAAATACAACCGCACACACAACCACACATTAAAACATACACACAACAAACACACACAAAACTACACTGAAAACCAAACCATCAGTGCACACTTTCACCACACACAGACACCATCACTCATCAGTACATGCTTTCACCACACACAAACACCACCATCCATCAGTGCACGCTTTCACCGGACACAGACACCACCAGCCGTCAGTGCACGCTTCCACCAGGCGGACACCAACAGACATAGTACACACTTTCACCAGGCACACACACACCATCAGCCATCAGTGCACACTTTCACCAGGCACGTACACACCACCAGCCATCACTGCATGTTTTCACCAGGTATACACACACCATCAGCCGTCAGTGCACAATTTCGCATTCACACACACCACTAGACGTCAGTGCACTCTTTCACGAGCCACAAACACACCACCAAACGTCAGTGCACGCTTTCACCAGGCAAACACCACCAGCCGTGAGTGCACACTTTCAAAGGGTACACACACCACGAGCCATCAATACACGCTTTCACCAGACACACACCACCAGTTGCCAGTGCACGCCCTCACTCTATCTATCTATCTATCTATCTATCTATCTATCTATCTATCTATCTATCTATCTATCTATCTATCTATCTATCTATCTATCTATCTATCTATCTATCTATCTATCTATCTATCTATCTCCCTCACTCTATCTATCTATCTATCGCCCTCACTCTATCTATCTAATGCCCTCACTCTATCGCCCTCACTCTATCTATCGCCCTCACTCTATCTATCGCACTCACTCTATCGCTCTCACTCTATCTATCGCTCTCACTCTATCTATCGCACTCACTCTATCTATCGCACTCACTCTATCGCCCTCACTCTATCTATCTATTGCCCTCACTCTATATAACAATCACCCTCACTCTATCTATCAATCGCCCTTACTCCATCTATCTATATATCGCCATCTATCTATCTATCTATCTATCTATCTATCTATCTATCTATCTATCTATCTATCTATCTATCTATCTATCTATCTATCTATCTATCTATCTATCGCCCTCCCTCTATCTATCTATCGCCCTCACTCTATCTATCTATCGCCCTCACTCTATCTATCTATCGCCCTCACTCTATCTATCGCATCACCACAGCATCACTCAGCACCTCCACAGCATCACTCAGGGGCACCACACCATCACTATGCTCTAAAACAGCATCACTGAACGCCACAGCATCACTCGTCGCCACCACAACATCACTCAGCGCCACTACAGCATCAATCTGTGCAACCATTCAACAACTGGTTCAAATATGTTCTCTCAATGTATCAAGCTTTATTACAAATGTCACAAAAAGATGTTAATATTTCACTTCTGTTCTTGGATTTTCGTCACAATAAAATACACTGAATATAATCTTCACAAAAGTTATTTACAAACGTTTAGTCTATTGCCATTATAAATTCCAATAACTTATAAGTATTCATTATTTAAAAAATAAAAGCCATTATTATTTGTAATATCAATACATCTAAGTCACGTAAATACAACACATATTGCATTACAAATGCTATAGGTGTCACATTTGCGAAAGTTTTAACTATTGGCATTGTAAATGACAAAGTTATTAATGTCGCTATTTTCAAAACCAACACATACATAAAAAATTTGTCATTTACAATACCAATAGCTCAAACTTTCCTAATGCGAGACCTATTGCATTGAAAATGCTTGTTTCTCTTTCCTACCAGATTCCAGGGCTTAGGACGGGAGCCTTCTTTTCAAACAGGAGAAACATCATATGCTCAATCTATGTTAATATCTGTCTGGGCAAGCTGCAGGCCATTTTCATTGGGTTTTAGGTAGTGTTAATCATACACTGGCGACACTTGGCTGTATATTATGGTGTGAATGACCCGTGCTCTCTTTCTTAGGTCAGAAGGGCACTGTTACTGTAAATCAGCACTCCACCACCCCTCCTTCTCAGGCTGGGACTCACTCTGGCTCGCAAAGTAAATCAAGCACTGGTAAAACCGACAGGTCTGGCATTGTTATGCCTTTTGGCTTTAATAATGCTTGTTTTGATTTCTTTTGTTTCTCCGTGGCTTTTGTAAAATTGTATTGTTATGGGACCTGCTAGACCCTCTGTAATACAAATATGCATTGGTAAATGCCAGCCAGCCTTTTATTTTTGACAGTGCTTGTTTTGTGTATTTTTGTCGTGGTTTTCGTTTTTGTAACCCTTTGTTGCACTGGGAGCTGCAGCATCCTTGCTAGTATTAATACATACACTAACACATACGTACACACACACCCACATACATTTCTGGTATCCAAAAGCAAAAATTGGCATATTAGTTCCTGATACAGAAGAGAACTACTTTGTGAGGGGATTTGCTGCTACCTGTGAATCTTGTGCAAGAGCAGAATACTGTCATATACAGTGAGTGAAGTCAGACAATGGCTGTAGTGGGATAACTCTTTGCCCCATATTGAATGCTGTAGAAGGAAAGAGAAAAACATGAACGGGACAATAGTCTGGTCAGTGAAGAGGGCTGATTGAAAGCTCCTACAAATAGGTATATTATAAATGTAATTTCCAAAAAATCAGGTGGTCTTGGTTAACATCAGATCTTAGAAAAAAGTGGCTAACAGCAAAAATAGTTTTTTTTTATTTTAAAAAGCACATACTACCATAGTAATCCTTGGAAGTTAAGCACACAGAAAAAGGAGAACGTTATCACTCACAGTAAAGTTGGCCAATGGAGAAATGGGCTGACCCACTGCCCTGCGTGTGTACTGTGGTGAGTGGACTAAAAATTACAGTTAAGTATACAATATGTATAATTTTAGTAAAATCAAAGGGTCTTTGCTAACACCATAGAAATCTAGATGTTATATCCAATGCCATTATGATCCTTTAATGCTGATTAATATTGCCTTTTGTAGCAGATAGTAACTTTTTCTGATTCAAACATAATTGGAATACCACACCTACAATATTACTACGTTTACATGCTGCAAACGCATACTTTCAGTAAGTGGCGTTTTATAATAAGAAATTCAAAACAATAGCTTGAAGAAAGCTTTATTCTGTCTGTGTTACTGACTGCAAAACGCGTGGTAAGCTCTGCCAATCCTGTTTCTGAACACATCAAATTCAAGTAATGTTCTCTAAACTACTTTCATTGGGTCAGTGCTTATTTTAAGCCGGTGGCTGCTGGTGAGGGCCACCGGAACTCATTTTTGGGAATGGCACTTATTTTTCTGCATCAAACATTTACCAGGAGATAAAAGGGAAAACACAGAAAGCGGAAAGACGGAGGAAGAGAAAGACTAAAAAGAGTCACAAAGGGAGAAAACAGCAGTGTGTAAGAGTGTGGTAAAGGGCGGGGAGTGTCTGCTAGCAGATTAATAGGCCTGAGGTGAACTGAAAACTACACACCTTTGGTATCACATGCTGACGTTTGATTGCACAAGCAGCGGGCTTCTGGGTAGAACTTTGAGCATCATCACTCATTCATTTACAAATTAAGCCTGCCTGGGCCTTCGTTGTGCCACAGCACCCATATTAGAGTTTCAGATTTGATACTGTTCTCTTGAAACAGTGAAATGCCACTTAAAAATAAATCCAGTGTTAGACAAAAATGTGGACTTTTATTTTAAGGTACCAGCAGTCTAAGTAGTAAGGATGTTTAGTAGCGTTTAGTGTTATATAGTAAAAGCAGTATTCAAGTACACACGTCAATACTAGGGTGAAAACACTCAATATCTGCTTAACCCAGGGTGTGGTTTTTCACCCAGAAATTGACTGAGACTTAAACGATTTTAGATTTACTAATTTATAGAAGAGAGAACCAGAAACTCTTATCTTTGCACCAAATCGTGTTATTGATTTTTTGTATTGCTGTGACTGAACTTCTTGATTGTCTAATACTGGTGCACCTAAACTTCTTTAGGAAGTTAGGTTCCCAGTTTTGACTCTGTACCTTTACTGCATGATGCTGAGATTTGTGTACTCTAACGCGACTGCAAACATGTACTACATTTTCTTAACCTTAGTCACTGATTCCAGGTACTTATTGTGTAGCCAAATTGGTTACACTGTTAATTGAAATTTGGTGAATCTAATGTTAACTCCAATTACCTCTCATTCGACGAGCAAAGTTCATTGGAGGACAAAGGGTAAAGGGGTTGGTCCAGAGTGCTGGATCAGAACCCCTCATGCAAGAAGAAACTTCCCTGCTTATAGCTCAGCAAGACTGTCTTTAAAGTACTTGTGTTAGTTCCTAAAAGGATGTAGACATTGCTATCAGATTATATTTTGTGTCTCATAAACAAATAGCATATCTATTAAAGAATAAAAAAAGAGGTCTTACTAACTGCACATGTCTGTTGATAGACCGCTAGAGTAAGCAACTCCTGGACAATTAAATAGCTGTAATAAAAATGAAATCTAGCCAAGGAATGTTACTAAGCACTGTTTTCCCAGCTGTTCTTGGCAATGTTGAGTGGTCCGTGAGCCAAATTACCTCCTATAGAATGTTCTTGTTTGTGTGACCAGGTCAAAAGCTAAATGCCAATGCACTTTATATTCTTTTGCCTGCTGCCCTGTGAAATTCAGGCTGTATCTTCAAGGACAGCCAGGATTGTCGTGGAATTCGACATTTTTCTAAAGCTTTGGAACTTTGGGGCATATTATCAAGGGGGTTTATCTCTGCTTTTTTGGCTTTAAAAGCCAAGAAAGCGGAGATAAAATTATCTCCCTATTACCTAGCTGCCGCTAACACCAGTTAGCAACAACTAGTAGGAGATAGCGACCATCTTGGGCCCCACTTTGCATGTCAGTGATATTTATCACTAATGAGATGCAAAGTGGGCGTGCCAAGATGTTAGCGACTGAAAACAGTCGCTAACATCGCTATCTCCTATTACCAACATTTGGAGATATTCGCGCTAAGCGGGAATATCTCCAAAAGCTAACACCTGCCCTGAGCAGTTCTTAGCCATGTTATCCAATGGAAGGTGGATAACATGGCTAAGAGCATTAGCTCGCTAATGCATGAATATCGCTGACTTTTCAGCGATATTCATGCTTTGCGGCGATTTTTACCGCATTTGCGTTAAACCTTTATAATACCAAGGTTTATTTGCGGTAAAAATCGCCGCAGCGCTGCGGTAAATTTTTGTCTCTAACCAAGCAATAGCGATAATTATCGCTATTGCTTGGTAATATGCCCCTTTATTCTTCAAACATAAAGAAGGTTTTTAGGTTGTTGTAGTGAAAAGCAGTATGCCATGTTGTGTATGCAGGGCTTTATGCAGGATCAAAAAGGTTGGGGGTCTTTAAATGGGGCATGGCCAATGAATCACAACTATGAATCCTTTCCAAGTGACTTGGCCTTTGTAACTAAGGTTTTGGCCTAAAACATGTAAACTAAAATCCTGTGCATCACACAACATGCCACCAAACTAGTATTTAAGTACATCTCTGTTTTTGCACTGAAACACATTACGAGCAAGCACCTAACAATCCAGACTGTTGAGCGTTTCCAATGCTTTAGGGCAGTATCATAGAGAAGGACAACAATTAGATTGTTGTGAAAATTAGAATTACAAATATTCCAATTCTGAAAATCTGAGCCTCTGAAATAAACATTACTGAGGTCTGTGGAATGGGGTTGTTGTCTTAAGTGCTGCAATCAATTCTGTTCTCTCCTTCACACCACTCTCCTCTGCAGACTCCTGTAAGAACCCCACATCTTTCTGAATTTTGCCATCTGCACATTTTACACATCTTCCCTTTCCTCTTCTGCACGTAATTTCACTCTCTTTTTCCCTTTCTACTTCCTTGTAACTCCTTCTATAAATCAATCCCACACACATTGATCTTTAAGCACTACATTTTCTTCTACTATCGCCCTATAAATATTTCAATAGCTTTCGACCTCCTGTACACACTTTTTGCATATGCCCACAATTATAAGTGGCATGTCACCACTCGTCTGTGTGTTGTGCAGTAGAGCTAAAGATTGTATGAGCATCTATTTTGAAGACCTGTATGACCCCTTGAGAGGCACAGTGAGATCCTCATACTGCCTTCAGCCACAACTATGTTAGAAATCGGGTCGCTAGTTGGCAGAGGTATGCATCCTTGTCTAAGAAGGGATCACATTCCTAGTCAAGGTATGTCACAACACAATCCAAATCATCCTCTGCTCACCCTTTGGTAACTTCGCACAGAGCAGGCAGGCTTAACTTAGAAGGCAATGTGCAAAGAATGTGTGCAATACCTCAGACAGCAACACAGTGAAAACACCACAAAAGGACTCCACAGTGGTTCAGAAAAATAAAGTATGACTTTATAAATTAAACAGGACCAAACAACGAGCATCCAATGTATAGAAGGTGAGTTATTGAATATTGAATAAATGCAGTAAAGCGCTTAGAAGCAAGCAGCACCTTAGCTCGCGCTGGAGCTGGGCAAAGTAAAAGTTCGGGCTGATCATGATGGAGTGCTAGTCGACTACACGACCCACACAGGCTCCGGTAAACAAAGTACCTTTCCTGGTTGCAGGCAAGGAGATGCATCCATCTTCTCCATCCAGTGAAGGTGATGCGTCCGCTCCGAAGACAGGTGCCAGAGTCGAATACGTCGAGCGATGTGCCGGTTTCTGCCACACAGTCGAGGTGATGCGTCAATCTCACCAAGCTGCTGTGGTGGGAATACGCCGTCTGATGCATTGATCTCTGGAGGCAGAGTGCTGGTTCCGAGGTGATGCGCCGATTTTACTCTTCCAACCTGGTTGACACACCGGTTCTGCTACAAGCAGACAAGAGATCAGTCGAACTCAGTGTTGCAAGTACCTTGGTCACTTCCAGTGAGTTAGCCACAGGAGCAGGGGTACAGACTTTGATTTCCTTAAGTCTTAAGCAACAGGAGGCAAGCCAGCAAGCCCTTGGAGATCACTTTGGCAGAAGACAGAGTCCAGCTCTCCTTCAGCGGAGTCAGAGAGCAGCAGGGCACCAAGCACAAGAGCAGGCTTTCCAATAAGCAGTCCAGTTGAGTCCTTTGAGCAGCACAGCAGTCCTTCTGACAGAGGTTAGGTGTAAGTCCAGAAGTGTCTTATTTGATGGGGTGAGACACCCAGTACGTATACCCAAATGTGCCTTTGCAGTGGGGGAGACTTCAAAGAGTGGTTTTGAAGTACACAAGTATCCCTTTCCACTCAGTCCTGTCTGGCAGGCTATCTGTGGGGGTAATCAGTCCTTTGTGCAAAGTCAGGCCACTATCTTTTGAAGTGTAAGTGTGAGCCCCTTTGTCCCTTACTGCCCAGAAATGGCCATCAGAATGCAGATGTATGTAGATGGGTACTCAGGCACACCTAGCCTTCCTGTGTTTGTGGCTGTCTGGAGGGAATGCACAATGTGTAACTGTCATCCAGCCCAGACGTGGATTGGAGGCAGGCTGCAAGGCACAAAGAGAAGAGAAATGTCCACTCTCTAAAAAGTGGCATTTCTAAAATAGTAATGTTAAATCATCCACGTTTACCGGTAAAGAGGATTTATCCTTACCATTCAAAAGATATGAAACATGATGCAGCTACTCTTTCCTAATCAGGAATTAGAGCTTAAACTTATTTTAAGGCTATTGTTAGCCTATGAAAGGAGGAGGCCTCACAGTGGTGGAAAATTAATTTAGCTATTTGTCACTAGTAGGACATGTAAAACTTAAAAGTACATGTCCTACCTTTTACTTACACAGCACCCTGCCCTATGGGCTACCGAGGATCTACCTTAGGGAGGACTTATGTTTTATAAAAGGGGAGTGTTGGCCAAGGGTTTTAAATGTGAAGTCGAGGTGGCAGTAAACTGCACACACAGACCCTACAGTGGCAGGCCTGAGACATGATTAGAGGGCTACTTAGGTGGGTGGCACAAGCAGTGCTGCAGGCCGATTAGTAGCATTTAATTTACAGTGACTTATAAGTAAATTAAATATGCCATTTGGGTATGAGCCAGTTTTACCATGTTTTAGGGGGAGAGCTTCAGCACTTTAGCAATATTTAACAGTGGTAAAGTGCACAGAGTCCTAAAGCTAGCAAAAATGAGGTCATAAAAAGAGGAGGAAGGCAAAGGTTTGGGGTGACCCTTCAGAGAGGGCGACTTTCCTACAAGCATGTATTCTGAAGACCTGTATGACCCCCTGAAAGGCACAGTGAGAACCTCACATTGCCTTCAGCTGCAAGTCCGAAGTTCTCAATTGTGGCCCGTTATAAACATCCACTCACAACCTGAGGTCGCACACAAACCTACAGACAAGCAACTCAATTCATTGTTTGCACAATGCAAAATTTGATATGCTGCAAGAAAAAAACTAAAGAAAAACAGCATCCTCAAAAAAGCAAATACTCTTGGGAATGTAAATTAAGTAAAATGGGAAATGTAAACAGAACTACCTCAGTGACCTGGATTACCGTAACCCCTTTGCTGCGGGGGTTAATCCCCCGGTGTCCTGGGGGCAGGGGGGCCCGCATAGCGCCCGCATGCTCATGATGAGCTGAGCTCGTCATGAGCTACAGTGCCCCTGTGCTCATGACGAGCTCAGCTCGTCACAGGTGCATTGGCTCCGTGCAGCGGAATTATCCCCGCGTGTGAGCGTTCCACGGGCCGTCATGAGCACCGGAGCGCCGTGGCTCATGACGAGCTCAGCTTGTCATGAGCATTCAAGAGGTTAATGGTTTTTACACTCAATCATTCATTGATCTTTATTCAGTAACACATGACTAAACCATAAATGAACGCAATACTAAGTCAATTAAAAACAGCCAGTTAAAAGCATGTATAAAATGCAGATAAACACGGCAATAAAACAGTCAGGGAGAATACATATCACACAGCAAATAAGATTTTCCGTAAGGTGACTGTGACAGTTAAAAAATAAGCTAAATTAAGTCAATACATCCGGTAATAGCATTAGATAAAACAGAGCAGGACTAACTTGTGCAAACTGTTGATCAACAAGCAATGGGACAATTCAGACCTTCTTAGTCTTATATAGAAAGCGCAAAACATAGTAAAGTGCAAAGGGACTTGGGCCAAATGGTTGTCAGAGCTACATGGGCTAAAGGTAGTACCATATGAACTTAACAGAGGAACTGTTAATAAGTGATGTATTAGGCTCAATTTAAAACGAGCTAGCAGAAACTGACGGCGATCAGACAGGTTAAATAAAAGATATGGTTTTATTCCAAGGGTGGTCTGTAGTGGTAAAAAAGCTTTAACAGTTTCTCAAGAACTTGCAAGGAAGACGCATTGGTATACCCCCAAAGCTTACTACCATAAGCAGCTACAGAAACACACTTCGATCTATAAATGTCAGCCAAGGATTCAGCATGCTTGTGGCCCAACCTAGAGGCAAAGTTGGGCACAGAGACAATGCTTCTAATAAACATATACCCTCTAGCAGATATCAAAGGAGACCAAGACAAACAAGAATCAAATAAAACACACAAGTAAAAGAAAACAGGAACATGAATGATTAAGAGTATTTCCATTAATACAATAAGTCTTAGTCTTGGTAGTCCGCGTACCTTTAACCATGAAATGAAATAAAATGAGGTATTTGTAAAGTGCTACATATACCCAAGGCGTTGAGACTAGAAAAGGTTTGTGCTTAGGTCAAGAATTTCATAAATGTTATAAATTGATCAAACAAAACCTCTAGCTCCGGTGCAGTATGCGAGATAAGAACTGCGTCATCTGCTATAGCAGAACTTGAGCTGGGTGAGAACCTATTATGAAAATGTCCCTACCGACTTCAATCAACGAATTTTCCAAGTGGTCACTGTTGAAATATTGTTGAGCGATCTATCAGTTTCCTTTAAATTACAACAATATCAGCCCCAATACAGACCGATTTCAAAGTAAATATTTATTTACTGTGGGTGTGAGACCCAGGGGACCCCACCCCATTTAATTCCCTGTGTATATGACTGTAGAATATCGACCTACAGAGGGAGAGGGGAAGGCTCCATGGTCTCAATACCAGAATCAGATACAGCTTCCAAACAACTCTCAGCCCAGGCAGAGCGAATCAACACAGTAACTTTTCTATGCGGGGTTAGCAAACGTTTTCACATTTTTTTTTAAAAAAAAGAGGTGTTCCCTGACTCCACGGATAGGCATGGCACCTTGTTCCACAAGAAAAGGCTGTCATCTTCTAGCTTGGAAATAAAATTAAGAAAGAATGTGGTGCAGGACAAAACTAGAAGAGGCAGATAATATGCAAACTTGGAGCTAAGGAAGGGTGGAAGAGTTCTGCAGTTAGAATGGTGCACTATGAGGAAAGACTTAGGACCACAATTAATTTTTGGCCCAGTGAATGGGCTGATATTTATAGGATCTCTGACTACACTGGATAGGATGTTATTGGTCAGACAAAAAACTCCCAGTTACGAACTTGCACCCAGTAATGGGAATAATATGCAGATTTTGCTGATTAATGCACCAGAATCTGCATATCCTGGTAATTATTGGCCATTTTTCACCTGATAAATTTAGGCAGTTCAGACCTGTAGAAATTTGTTGTGGGAAAACTGTGGGAATGCTGTCTTATCCTTCAAATCCGTAATGGTATATATCTGATAAGAGGAGTTACAGCATATATCAGAAGGCCATTCGTAAAAAGGGCTTGAAGATAATTATCTTTCTCATTATGAATTGCAGCCAGTGAAGGGTCTGGAGATATATACTATCTGCACCAAAGTCCCAACCCCATACAAGCACCAGTAGACGGAATGCACAACTTATACTGGCCAAGGTACAGCCAAGGAACTAGGGGCCTTATTTATGAAGGCCTTGCGCCACCGGTGCGTCACTTTTAACATGGGAAAAAGTGACGCATCGGCGGCGCAAGTCCTTCATAAATAAGGCCCCAGGTGTTGACTAGTTAACAATAAATGTAAAATCTAACCAACACAAGCACCATTTTGAATTTATGTGAGAAGGTCTAGTATGGAAGGATTAATGGACCTCTTGGCATTCATGAACACGTTGACTTGAAGTATTCTTTTTGATATTGTCCTTTCGCTACGGAGGTTCATCCCCGTACTGCGCCTTCTTATGAATATTTGGATTTCTGATTTGGTGGCGCTTGAGGTTATTGAAGGTGGAGTGTACATATGAGATCCCCTCCTTTTGCCTAACTGCACTTTAAGGCGCTCATACAGAACTTAACGGCAGGACACACTTTCTCTAGTCCTGATGAAGACCCCGCATTGATGAATAATTATCTCACACGACAATTGAGGGGTCGTAACGCCGACGTATATTAAAAACCAAACGTTTTGGTTTGTGCAATACACGAAATTGTGGAAATCAGCTGCTACGTCTAACACAGGATTGTCTTATAAGAACTTGACATTGTTGGAATTAATAATTTTTGTATGTGATCATTTTTGTGTCTATCTTAGTGTTTTGTGATTTTTGTATGTAACTATTTATGCACTGTATTTGTATTGTATTTTTTGTATTGATTGTGTAAATATCTTTTTATGTGGGTTTACATGTTAGGCCTTTAATACACATGAATCACTTGATTTATTTACGTGTAGTTATTTAGTGAAATTGGGAGAATTTGAGTTGTTATTCTTTCATTGAATGAATATCCCCTGGCTGGTGGGTTAGACTGAAGTATTGATATCCTTTTGAGAGATAAGTAGCAGAACCTTATGTTAAGAGACACACAATACCGCCCTAGCTTGGTTGAAAGGAGTAACTGAGAGGCTATCTTTGGTTCTTAGTTAAGGTATTATTCTGAACCCTCAAACAATTATATTTAGAGGTGCCAAAGTCCTATTTGTGGTTATATTATTATGTACTTACATGTGCTTATTTATAAACCATGTTACAAATGAAACAAGCTTTGGAAATGCCAAACGGTCTGGCGCTTTAATGTGATGCATCAGGAAATCACAAAAGGATGCACGTGGGCAAACATCACACTTTGCACTCATATAGATACACCACACTTATTGCAATCATGCAGCTGTACCAGTCACCCTGCTTTTACAGACCTCTCCCTTTGCACTCACAAAATGCGTACCCTGCACTCATAAACCTCTCACTCACCACTCACCCTGCACTTACACTGTTATAACAAACCACATACCCTTCACTCTTATACAACCCACTCTGGAGTCACCCATTGCTCACTCTTCACTCACCCAGCACTCACACTGCGCTCACTCATCTTTCACTGTGCATTCACTCACTGCTCACAGTGCACCCAAACATCTCTCACCATACCCAGAACACTGCACACTGTGCACTAATACAACACTCATCCTGCACTCACCTACCACTCGTGCGCCGCTCACCCACCTCTCAACCTTCACTACACATCCTACACTCACGCACCTCACAAACCTCTCACCTTGCATTCACACTCCTCACCAAATCACATTTAATGATGACCACTCACTAGCACTCCACACTTCGCACCATGCACACCCATACACAACCCATGCTATAGACAAGCACTGCTCAATCCTGCATTCACATACTGCTCATGCTGTACTCACATACTACTCATCCTGAACTCAGACACAGCTCACCCTGCCCTCAGACACCATTCACCTGCAGAAACAAAATATCCCCCTGCATGCAGACACCTCTCATCCTGCTCGCAGATGCCCCTCAACCTGAATAATCCCCCTGCATTCACACACCAATCATCTGCACTCAGACCCTGGTCACCTAACACTGACACCACTCACCATGCACAATCACCCACCGCTCACCCTGAAAACTCTGATACCACTCATTCTGCATGCACACCACTCTCCATGCACTCTTACACATCACTCATCCTACACTAAGACACTTTTACACTGCAATCAGACACCTTTCGTCCTACACACTCATCCTGCACTCAGACACTGCTTACCCAGCATTGAGACATTGTTCACACAGCACTCATAAACTGCTCACCCTGTATAGACAGCACTTGTGCAGAACTCACACCACTCATCCTACGCTTACACACTGCTGACCTTGCCCTCACGCTAGACTCATAGCCTCTCACCTTTACACTTATCTGCCACTCACCTGCACTAACCACTGCTCATACTGCATACATCCCCTACTCAAGCTGCACTTACACACCACTAACCATGCACTCACACACCACTCATACACCTCATACCCAGCAGTCGCTCACCCTTCACCCATCACTGATTCACCATTCACTTTGCACTCACTCACTACTCACCATGCACACACCCACCACTCACCCTGAACTGACCTACTGTTTACCCACCAGTAACCTATGGCTCACCCTGTATTCACACACCACTCACCCTGCAGTCACACTGCACTTTCACCTCTCATTCAGCACCTACACATGCCACCCTCTGCACCCACAGACTGCTCAGTCTGCACACACCCTGCACAAGCACTGCTCACCCTGCACACACAGTGCTTACCCTGCAAACTCATACACTGCTCATGCTGCACTCACACATCATTCACTCTGCACTCAAACACGGCTCACCTAGCACTTAGACACCACCTTCCCTACTCCAAGATACTACTCACACTGCACTCTCATACTGCTCACCCACACTCACAAACCACTCATACACTTCTAACACATCCACACACCATATCCATACCCTGCATTCACACTGCCCGCACACCACTCATCTTGCACTTGCACACTGCTCACCTTCCAAATGAAACACCACGCATTCTTTTTTCTTTACAGAGTTTTATATAGCACAAACTTGACCCGAAGGTATTGGTTATCAGAGCGCGTTACACGAGCATCAGTTGTGTTACATGAGGACACGTTAATGTTTCTTAGGCACAGGACATTAAGTGATTTACACAGAATCATCCTGCTCTTACCCATCACTCGCCCTTCACTGACACATTGCTCACCTTTCACTCACACACGACTCACTCTGCATTCAGACAGCTCTCACCCTGCACTCACACCTCTCCCTGCACTCACACATCTCACTTTGCACATACACACCTCAATCTACACACACCCACTGCTCTTCCTGCATAGAGACACACCACTCATCCTGCACATGAACACAACCACATGCACAACTAACCCTGCACTCTCACACCACTCATCTTGCACTCACAAACCACTCAAATTGAACTCACACATTGCTCACCCTGCTGTTGTCACCCACTAATCCTCCTGTTCTTATTCACTGTTCACGCTGCACTCACACATCACTCACCCAGCACTCACACAATGCTCACCCTGCACTCATACACTGCTGACACACCTCACACCCTACATTCACCTGGCACTCACACATTACTGATGCTGCACAATCATGCACTGCTCACTCTGCTCACTCATGCACTGCTCACCCTGCAATTGGACACATTTACCCTGCTCCTAATCACCTCTCACCTTACAATGGGGCACCGCTCACTTTGAACTCAAGCACCGCTCACCTTGTAATTAGGCATCGCTCATCCTGCATTTATGATTTACTTACCCTCTACTCACACACCGTTCACCCTGCAAAAATACACCACTCACCCGAATTTCACACCCACACACCCGCTGATTAGAAGCAGCCTGTGTGTGATATATGGGAGAGATGAGGTGATTTATTGCTGTTGTGACTCGGAGTCTGTCCTGAGAGGGGGCGCCTATAAGACACTTGAAGAGCCATCGCTACGTTTTGCACATTTATGCCATTACAAGCTCACAACTGTGGTGCAGTGCCCCTCCTTCAGCATACTGAAACGATAAGACCTGATAAGTAGGGCAGTCGAGTAGGGTGTTCCATATGAAACACCGCTCCTGCATATGCCTTAGAGAGCTGCTACCCCACAGCCTGCCAGGACCACAGCTGCACCTAGTTAGCTTTTCAGTGACCTGCCAGACCAAAAGAACCATGAGCAGCACTGCATGCAGCAGTTGGGAGGCTCTGCATGGCCAACCTGGCTACCACATTGATCTTGTGACAGATCTGACCATTATCCACTCTCACCACCTGAAGTCAGATATGCTCTAAACTGCAGCCACTTCTGCACTGCCCATCCCTCCACACATCTAGAATGTCAGAGTCAGCAGGGGATGCCTGAGCCCAGACTGGCTCTCATGGACCAGCTCCAGTTTAGTACCCGGTCCACACCTAACTCACCTTCGATCCTCCACAAGCGAAGTCCAGTCCGAGCACAATCAGGTCAGTGTTTACGTGCCACAAATGCATGTGCAGAACTCCACAACCAATCAACCCATCGCAATTCTGTGCCGCGTGATAAGCTTGGCCAAGGTTCTGCCAATGCACCAATCTTAGTTAACTACACACATAAAAAGTAATTCCCACTCCTAAATAACATGTCCAGTTATGTGATTGGTTTTCAGGTGATTTGAAATTACTGACATTGCCAAGGATTTCTGAGTAAGCAGAAGATAGGTGCCCACTTTCAACTGCATACACAGATGGACATGCACTATCCGCACTGCTTCATCTAGTTAACAAATACTAGTGCAGCATAATGGAGAGTTTCCCTTTTGCATGCTGCCATACCATTGCGCTGGAACGTAGGAGACATCTTATGTGAGGAGAAACCCTCCAGCAGCCAATAGAAACACTATACAAGCCCTCTTAAACACAATACAAGCCACCTAACAGAGGACACACACAATTGCTGCTCAGTGAGAAGCTGTGCTCAAGGAGGAACAACATCTGGTGAAGTCAAAGTCCCTCCCTCAGTAGTACTTCTGAAAGCTCTTTTTTGTTCATCACTTAATGTCTGGCGACAGTTTAGTTGTTTAGCCAGACCTAGAAATAAAATTATCCAAAACTCCATAACCTACTTCTCCAGAGGCATAGTCAAAACGTATTTATCTGTCAAAGCTTACAAAGTTCTGACAGTTTCTTTATAGGGGTACTTCAAAACTCAATAGGGCGACAAACATCTGAATGGTACTAAATTATAACATCAGAGTCTGCACATCTATCATACAGAAGGATATTTCATGCATCATTTGAATGCCTGGCATTCCTAGTACGGCCCTCACCCTGTGGAACGGCTATTTTGCCCTCATTTTTCTCAAGATGAAAAAATTTGTAAGGGGTTTGCTAGAGGTTAGAATCCTACAGCAATCAGAAATCTTCATCTGTGCATAAAGGTGCTGGCTAGCTGACCACCATTGCAGTGTTCTTGGGGTTCTATCGACTTCTGCAGGCCAGAATTTTTCCCTGAGCTTTGAAATGATTGTAAAGATACCATGGACAAATAATGCCCCAGAGATGGTTGAGAAAGATAATATAACATAGAGTCTAATTTGTGTGCTGACATCACCAGGAACCTAAAACAAGTGGGATGTGTATGTCATCACCTTAGTCTTCTGCATTTTAGTTAGAAATATGTTAAATGTATACTAGCCTGAGATGTGGCCATGGTAGGAACAATTTTCTGCAAGCCCCCTAAAGCTGTGCAGTCACTAAGTTTGAAGCATATAGCAGATAATGTACAGAAGCAACAAGGAAGTTTGAACTCCAAGCCTTGGCTGAATGTATTATGGTATTCTGCAATGCAAAACCACGCTGTGCCTTCACAGCGCCGTCATTAGAATGAACGCGTCTTTAGTACGCATTCGTTCAGCACGCAAGTTGTTTTAATGAATTGACTTGGGAGCCACTGGATTTTGGAATAGGTTAATTTACTATTCCAACTCCAGTCTGTGCAACAGTAGGGAAGATGTTGGACTTTAAATCCATACAAAAGGGGATGATGGACGAAGCATTTGAGCAAATCAAACACTCACCCCCAGTCAACTGATCTGGGTTTAAACCATCACCATTCTTTAGCTTACTCAGCCACCCCAGTTCAGACATGGCCATATGCAAATCAGTCTGACCCCGTGCCTCATGGGAACAGTCCAGCCCGAACTGCTAAGCCCTGTCTTCCCTGGACGGGAAACAAGCTTCCTGTGACCGGTTTCGGATTCATAATCCTCATCAGCCAGGCTATCTTGAATCCAGTGGCCAAGTGAGCAAGGGACTCACGTCTGAGCATATCCTGCCAACTTAGGGCGAAGAAAGTGATACAAAAAAGGATGATGGACGAAGCGTTTGAGCAAATCAAACACTCACCCCCAGTCAACTGATCTGGGTTTAATCCATCACCATTCTTTAGCTCACTCAGCCACCCCAGTTCAGACATGGCCATATGCAAATCAGTCTGACCCAGTGCCTGATGGGAACAGTCCAGCCCGAACTGCCAAGCCATGTCTTCCCTGGGCCGGAAACAAGCATCCTGGGACCGGTTTCGGATTCATAATCCTCATCAGCCAGGCTGTCTTGAATCCAGTGGCCAAGTGAGCAAGGGACTCACGTCTGAGCATACCCTGCTAATTTACGGCGAACAAAGCGATACAAAAGGGGATGATGGACGACTTTAAATCCAACACCATTCCACCAAAGTGAAGCAAGTTGTTCTAACAACTTGTGTGCTGAACGAATGCATACTAAAGAAGCATTTGTTCGATATCCGAAGCTGTGAAGGCACAGTGGGATTACGGCATCGTTCTAGAGGACGTTTCCCGCCTTGGCTAGACATCGCCTTCAACACCTTCTCTCTTAAGCATGTTACATCTCCTCTAAAAGACGAACTGGGAGAAACTATGATGCAATGTTTGAAGTTACAATCTTTGTTTCAGACTTCCCTAATCTCAGGTTCTCACTTTTCGGAAACACTAACCCAATTGCGCATCATGAATGGGTGCACTTATGGGCAGGTGCGAAGAGGATGAGACAGCTTTAGAATCCTTCTGCCTCTTGTTCCTGCTTGGGTGACTAAAACTTAAGCCTATATGTATTTTTACTTAAAGAACCAACATTTACCAAACACTGGCTAGGAACCGTTTCAGCTCAACTCATTATCAGACCTTAAAATGTACAAGACTTCAGAAGCAATTATATTACCCAACATTTTTTAACCACTAGAGTAATACATTCTAAGACAGTAAGCATGATTTTTGCTATTGGAAATTTCCCAATTCAACCCATATCCAGAGGCTCAATTGCTTAAGAGAAACAGTCATTCTCTTAAACATGTTTCAATTACTACACGTTACATACAGTTTTTTTGTCTGAGGCAGTAATCCTTATTACCTCTAACTTAAACAAATTGTCTCTGTCTGACACTTGTCCGCTTCAGCACTATGGCTCATAGGGAGGTGATACAACCAGTCCTTGGAAAAAAGCAGCAATTCTAGCAAGAGACAGAGACAGTCTCTGCGTTTTCTTGAGTAGGCTGATTTGGCAATCATCTTCAGTAAGAGGGGTTCATCATTCTTCTTAATTTTCCAAAAAGGACTTGAAAAGTTGGCTTATAAAGTGTATTAACCTCATAGACATGAGTGGGAACACCCTGAGCAAACTCCCAACTAATTCCTGTACTTACCGCTTCCACTATCTCAGCAGTGAAAATCAACCATATCAAGTGAGATTTGGTTTCAAGCAATAAAAGTCGGAGAAGGGCATTCTCGGGTTTTCATAGATGTGAAAAGCTAAGTCTAACCTACCCTTGCTCACAAGCTAGCACACTAGGGAATAAAATAGTTGACTAACATCTGTCTACTGAGCCCCTGAGGCGATGGAAATTAAAAGTCTGAAAGGTGTATTGATCTCACTCCCAGAGGCAATAACTGGAATCTTGCATCTAGTTGCCAGTTCCAGGCAAGGCATGAAGTTCTCTTCCCACCATTTGTGTTTTGTGGAGAAAAAAAAACATTTGAATCTTGGCATGAGCCAATTGGAATGCTTCCCAGCCTAGAGTGAATAACGACTGCATCTATTTCTCCCTGGCTGGCAGAGCAGATATTATATCTGCGACAAATTTGAAATAAAACAATTCATCCAATTCTGTCTTTGAATTTCAATATCACATAAATCGAAATAGGGAGACTGGCATCTGCCACCAGACCACACATTCTTAATGAAGGTCAAATTAAAAAACATGGACAGAGTAATCCAGCTAGCAGCTTGATTGTGACCACTGTCAAAGAAGCCATTTCCATAGCCAGCGTTGGACCCCATCACTCTCCTACAAAGTTCATATATAGAAACCCTGTGGCATCACAGAAAGCAGAGATCTCAAAACAGTGCAGGCAAACCTCTGTCAAGGGTGTGGATATCAGATCCTCCACTGAGCTGGCTGACTCGCGGGCCGTAAGGTAACCACAGAACTCTGAATAACTTCTTACGTCTAATAGGTCAAATGCATTACCGACAAAAATACAATTTAAAAAAAATTAAAACTCCAAATCATTACACTGGCCATTTCACATTAAGTTCAACGAGATGTTAGTTATAATTCCTCACTAGTTAATTCGGGCATAATAGGTTTGCTAAACCAAAACATCGATAAATACAAGAAAAATAGTAAAAATATAATCTCTGTTTAAATTTAAAACGCCATGCCTTTTTTTTGTTACCAAACTTGAACGTCCTGTCTGTTTTTTAAACACTCACACTAGGGCAGGTGCAACATATCCTAACTTGGGAATCCTGACATACTTGACATTCCACTTGTGAACAGTGATTTACTGCCATTGTGCATAAGGTCAAATGCTGCATGTGACAGTGTTCCAAAGATGAATTCCAATGAATTCAGACTTCAGTGCTTGCAAAGCTTCTATATCGATTTATTGTTTTCATTTAATTTATAAAGCAGTATTACCAGCATGTGATTTCACAACGCAATTTGGGATTAGATTGTGAAACATTGACTGGCGCATAATGAATGCACTCAATTCTAAATAGGGTGTGTGCCTTCTGTAGCTGGGTGTGACAGGTTATTTAGACGGTGTATAATCACCTTCACAACAGAGCCTTCAAGGACATAAAAAGAAGCTTACAAAGGAACTGAAATCTTAGGTTTAGGGCTAACAATTTTGCCTTCTTACTCATTCGTGTAATCAGCGTTATATCACTTTGTTAAATAAAAAAATTGAGGTGAGAATATTAAGATTTGTTGAAAATGTGCTTTTTCTGTAGGCTCACCCCAAATGTGTTTGCCTTCTTGCTGAACCCTATTTTTGCTGGTTAAAAAACTCTGAGCTTTATACTCCTGATAACCAGCACTAAAGTATTTGTACTCCTCTTTTCAACATGGTAAAACTGCTATACACCTGATTAGTTTATTTAATTTGTTTATAGATTCCTAGTATTTGGTACCTAGTGAACCCAGGATCTGTAAATTACATGCTACCAGGGAAATGCAGTACTTGTGCAATCCACGGTGCAGTGGCACCTGTAAAGCATGTCTCCAGACCACTGTAGCCTAGCTGTGCAGTAGAATTAAACTGCAAATTTGACCTGTCAAAATAACTCTTTATGACAGGCCGAACCATCCTTTTAAATATTATTAAGTCAGACCTTAGAAGGCCTTATTGCTCATAAGGCCGGGTGCTAAAAGTATAATTTTAACCATGTCCTTACAGTGAAAAAGCCCTGAAAGCTATTTTCACTGTAGCAGGTTTGTTTGCTCCATAAGAAAGAATTGGGATACAATATAAAGTTCACTAAATGTTGTCTCCGGCTAGGAAACAGCTAAAGATACAATTTGTGTATTTTAAAAAAATATTTATCACAAGCACAATTTACTGGTGCAGTTGGATCTGTGGTAATTATTTTGGAAAGATGACTTTTAGAAAGTTACATGTGCCCTGCCTGTAGTCCTTAGAAGCTAAGTCTGTATTTTGCTGTCCCACTTCTACCAGCCAGTAACTAGCATTTGAATAGGTGTTAATGAGGTGTGAACTTGCTGCCAGGAGCGAACAATAGGTTGACTTGAATGAGCAGAGATGACCAATCTGAAACAGACAGCATTTGCAGGGTAAGGCTGTGAGGATCCTTTTTCATACTAAAGTGTCAAAAATGTCTTAAATGTCAGATTCTGCTTGACAGATCTGCTGGGGTTTTTCATAAGACAATTGAGGCGCACATCAAAAAACCTCCCCTGTATCAGGCAAATGTTAGCTGACACTAAAGCAGGGCCCTTCTTCCTTCTTCCACCCCCCACCCCAGCAGCCATGCAGGCCCCAATCAGAGTGGGCCTCTTTGTGACATTACATTGCCAAAGCCTATTTGACAGGTCTGCTGGGTTCATGTATAACACGTGAGGTAAACTTCAAAGGATAAAAACTGAATTTCAAAACAATGTGTGTGCATCCACTGTCTGGTTGCTGAAGACTCAGCCTTGTTCTTCCAGACATCTGTCTCTGAGGCTCTTGCATGTACAGGGACTCCCTCAACTGGATTTTAGTGTTAGATGTGGCAGGGTACTAGAATCATCACATTACACTCCCAATACACAAACTCAGTCTGCAGAGCTCAATTTAGTGTGGCCGAAGACTTTGGCCATCTTGAAATGTGCAAAATAGGTAGGGTTAACCCCGGCAACCTTTACCCCCATTGGTTATGGCATTCTCAGGGGTCATTCCCACCACTACTTTGTGCCAGGCATAAATGTGGCATCTCCAGGTACCGATTTAAAAGCACTCCTGGACCTGAATAAGATCAAAAGAGGACTGAACCTGCTGTTTGCAACCTGAGAAGTGCCCAAGAGTCCTGGACCTACTCTCTCTCATACCCAGGACAAAGAAGTGGACTCCAAGGAGCATTAAGCTGACCTCCTGTTATAGCTACATAGGCACAACAAGCTACAAGAGGCCTTTTCCTGCCGATACCTAGGTGACCAGTAGCAACTACACCTAAACTAGCCACTTCTTTTGACCTCTACCAGCCACCCTGCGAGCCTCTAAGTGACTCCCCTAGGGTCCTGGGAAACTTTTGAAGTGGAATCCTGTGGTGGATTCAGACTTAGAGTGCTAAAGTCTGAAGGTAATACTTTTGACAAGAACAAACTTGGTTTGTGTATCAAACCGCGCTCTATCGCGGTCAGCGTAAAATTGTGCCTAGGTCCGATTCTACTGAAATTATTGAACTATCATTGGCACTTTGTGCTTTTTGTCACTAGTTCCACTTAAAACTTTACCAATTCATGTTACTACTTCCTCATGTTTGATATTTTTCAGTTTGGTGTCATTTATTTTATTAAATTTACTGTTTATTGGTTTGCATTTCTATACATGTTTTATGCTTAACTGCAAATACACATTCCTTGGTGATATATATATATCTTCAAGGTATGTAGGTGTGCAGTTAAGAATAGCAAAACCTTACCCCCCACTGTCCACCTTTCGATAATTTCTACCTCAATAAAGAAGAAACTATTTTCTGTCCTGTCGATATTTGGGATTCGATTTTCCCTACTGCAATCGCAATAGTGAGATACAGAGACAGGATAGATATATGATGTTACCACGCGCGCGTTACAACGACCTACCATTACAACGCGGTTGTAACAACGCAAGTCATTACAACGACTTGCGTTGGGGGGTCGCAAATTTAAAACATTTAATTTACTATTCCAACACCAGTCCCCGTGGATAGTAGGGAAGGTGTTGGGATAGTAAATTAAATGATTTACTATCCTCGAGCGCCCCCCAGCGCAATTCGTTGTAACAACTTTCGTTGTTACAACCGCATGGTAATGGTAGGTCGTGGTAACGCGCACGTTGTAAGCGTTGCATATCGACAGGATGTGTAGGGTGGTGGAAGAAACTGGCTGACGATGAACCAAGAATAGGCAGTCTTGATATTCAGTACACCTATCATTGTGCAGCATTAGTGTCAGTCAATGAGAACAAATTTGGGCTCTACATTTGTTTACTGATTTATTTACAAAATAAGGACTGATATGTAGCCATTTCAGAAAGGTGCAATTGCAAAGAAATGTTCACAGTTAATCAATGAAAATAGATGCATCTACAATGACACCAATACTGCATAAGTGATTGGTTGAGGTGAGTGAATATGGCCTTCTGTAATATGTTTTAGGTTGGTATGGTCTGCTTTTTCCTGAGTTAGGACAAGCAGAACATAGTTTCCTCTTTATTTTAAGTTGAGAAAACAAACAGATAACGTTCTAGCCTACAGAATCATGAGTTTGAAGGTATGGGTAGAAAAGCGCTCCGGCCACATCAGTGCTTTAAATTGGCAAGTACTTACAGATACCGAGTAGCAGAACTTCTACAGGATTGAGGGAGTACTGATACTCACTAGGGCATGTTGGATTTTGGGAGAAGTGGTCATATCAGCATGGGCAGTGTTTCTACTCTACAGCTCACCCTTTCCTGGCCATTTTCCTATGAGAAGCCTTCACCCTTAATGTTGGAATGTGGCAGGAAGAAAGGGAATCCATCCAAAGGGAGCTACTTGCAGAGGCTTTCCTTTACTTCTTTGCCAATGCAGCTGTGAGTGCCGACTACCCCCAGCAAACAAAGAGGACGGTCATTTCAGCTCACCCCAGCGAGGAGCATAGAAGAGGACTGACCGGCTTTGTTTCCTGCAAGCCCACAGCAGCCAGATAAAGAATCCAGCTAGGAGGTCCATCACCAGGCAGTCACCACCGACTTCATAGCAGTTCCCTCCTTCAATCTAGCGCCAGACAAGACCCAGTGAGCTAGACTTAAGTTCCTGCTGCAATGTGAAGTGGGTTGCAACCTTTCTCAGAAGAATATATAAGTCATGTGAGTGAAAAACTGGGCAGGTGGCAACCATAATTTATCCTGCCCTGAACCTTCCAATGCACACAAGGATTCCTCCAGATCAAATGTGGGGACAGGGCTTCAAGGGGATTTGAAAGTGATCCAGTAAGACGCCCTGTAATCATGTCCGTAGGAGATGGCTGCCACTCAATAGGGAGGCCAGCCATTACCCACATTCGAGGTGAGGCGTGTGGGATAATGAGGACCAGTGGAAAAATAAGGGACATAAGAAAAGGAGCAAAAAGATTTATAGAGGAGCCCGAAGATAATAAGCAGTGTAGTGAGTTGAGAGAATGGCTCCCATTCTCCTCGTGTGGTGACTTGAAGATGAAGGCAGTGTGAGATTCTCATCATGCCTGCCAGTGAGTCACAAAGTTGGTCAGACAACATGCGCATCCAATCCTTGTCCTCATGCAAAGTGTACAGAATGATAGTTTCATATGTGGCAGTTTTAACTATGATTCTGTAGGTAGGTGTGTGAAGGAGGTATGCAGCTGATACAATATTGACTTCAGATAGCAAAAAAAGCCTATCATCTGGATCCCATTAAATGTATGCCTCTAGCTCTACATCGTAGCCATGCCCTGTGGCCCTGTCCCCTCACGCACAGCCTAATTTGATAACTACATGAACTTTTTTCCCCCCATTTGAGGCACTGGGCTACATTATGTGCAAGTCAAGGGTTTTTCTATTGTTACCCCAGCAGTACTGGGGTCCAGAGTGGTTAAGACTTGCATGTGTTAGAAAACTCCATTGAATCCCAATCATGGCTGTTTTTTTTTTACTACTGAACCAGTGAGAAGGGGGTCAGTTTCTTGTGTCCATTAGTCACCTGCGCCCTTCAATGCCTCTATTGGTGGTACGCTTTTAACTTTGTTCAACTCCCTGTGTAAGAGATGTTCTTGCTCTGCAAACATTCAAGATGTATTTTTCTGCATAATTAATTACACAAATATTCATTTAAATGGTACCTACTACGTTTTTATTTAATTCTTTTATATCACTATTCACCCCAGTGTAGGATGTGAGGGTGCTTTATATCACACACAGAGGCACGATAAATAATGCAAGGGTGTAACTCAATACACAGGACACAGACATTGAGGGTTATAAGGTTTAGGAATCACGTATCGTCCATACTTGTAGAAATGATATGTTAAGAGTGAATGGTGAGGGGAAACACAAAGTCATGACATAAACCGTAATGCGGTGATTGTTGTTGCCTGTACTAACAAGGCTTTATTACTTCCCAAAGGAACCCTTCTTTGCAATCTTGGAATAATACCAGATTGAGAAAAAAAACAATAAGGATCCAAACCCATGACCTACAAATAGCACGCAGCTCCTCGATGCTGGTAAAAAAAATTCACTGTACTGTATTAGAAGCTTTGCAACCTAAGTACTGGAAGAAACAAAATGATCTTAGTGTCAACCGCAATTGTTTCTGGGCAATAGTTTCTGAGGCTAATCCACAAAAAATAGTAGTGCAGGCCCTGCTGGTGTCGCGGCTCGAAGACTGTAATGTGCTCTACTTAGGCACTTCAAGAGGCAGGCTGGCAATACTGCAAGGAGTACAAAACGCTGCAGCCCGGGTGCCACGGTTTGGCTGAACTTCACTGGCTCCCAGTTAAACACAGGATCTTATTTAAAGCGCTGTGTTTCACTCACAGGATATTGTAATGGCGGGGCCCCTCTCAGTTATCTCTTCCCCCTGATCAAGGCTTACACTCCTTCCAGAGCACTTAGATCTGGAGAAGCAGCGCTCGCAGCAAATCCCAGAGTACGTCAGTCACGTCTGGGGGGGGGGGGGGGGGGGGGGTGCTCGTTTGGGCTGTGCACAGCCAAGCTATGGAATTCTATGCCAATTAGCCTAAGACTTGAATAGTCTGAGGCAAGTTTCCGCATAAATCTGAAGACCTGGCTCTGTAGACAGAGTTAGAAGCCCACCTGCCACTGACTTGCCAGGCCCTGTTTTTGCTTAGCGTGGGACACTCCCTTGGAGTAACCAGGCACCTTATAAATCTAAATTCATTCATTTATTCACTTACCTATATAACAGAAATACAAATCTGTGAGCTGCATGTTACACGATGAACTTTGCAGCTGGCACATTAACGGCCTTTGACACTTTAAGAGGTAACAGTGAGTGGATAAAGCACAGAGCTCTCCGAGTCCTGTGTTAACCACTTGAGTTATTTTACCACTTGTACAATCGCTTCAACATTGCTGGGAACACAATGTTCCCCACAGCAGGTGTCTTAAACCGGTAAGATATTTTAAAACGCGGCCTCTATGTGACCAATTAAGTAACCTAGGCCCGGTTTACTGTCACATATCTCCTTGTTGCCAATTTATTTGCAGCAGATTTTTTAATAAATGTCAAAGTTGACTGTGATGCGCGGCTTTTCAAGTCCCGCCCCTTGTGACCCCAACCCCTTTCCTCTGATACACCTTAACCTCTAAATATGGGTCATGGAGTATTTTTTACCCAATTCCTTCACCGTGCTTTGTCGTCTTTCGTGTTATTGTTTTACACTTCGGGAGTCATTGGTGATTGGATAACCGAATGCGAGTCCAATAATAAAGCGGTAAAATTAAATGTGTCTGAAAATGAGAAACTTTGGACCCCGTCTAACTACAACAAAAGCAGAAGCGTCATCTCTGTATTAAGAGCACAGGAGGCGCCTCTGGTGACCTGCGGCTACAGGAAGAGCACTGTATTTTGTGGGAGCTGCTCCTGCCGGGGAATCTCGTTCTGCATTACCATGTAAGGAATTCTATACTGTTTAGCACTTCCTGAACCGCGGGGCCAAAGTGAAACACTGCCTGGTTTCTACATCCGCGCTCCGGGTCTTCTAAGAGTACTGTTGTTCTGGCAGAGTTATACGTACAGCTGTGAGCTTTGGGGGAGTGACCCTCCCTGTGACGGTCTCCCGCAGGCCTGGCGGTGGTTTAAAATGGATGTCACTGGAATGGCAGCAGGTATACTGCCACTTTAGATGGCGTGCTTTAAAAAGTCTGTCCTGGGGATGTAATGTAAATCTTCTGCACACTTCTGCAGCTGAGCGTTCATGGACAGTAAGGAAGGACTTTTCCTTACTTGCACGAGAGCCTTTGCATTTGCTACGCCACTTCTTCCTGGCGGGAGAGTGAGGCAGCAGTCAAGTACGCTTTTGTAACCTGCACACATGTCACTTTTTCCTCCTGTAATGCACAGTTTGCTACCTCTTGTATTTTGTTCACTTGCGACTGTTACTTTTGCCTTATGTAATGTAACTTTTGCTTTTGTAATTTGTTCACTTGTAATGTTCTCTTGTGTCAGTTCTGTTCCTTTTGTGAAGCGCTCTGACACCTTCGGGTAAAGACCGCGCTATATAAAAACGCATAAATAAATAAATACATACAGCCCGGGCAATTTGATGGATATGTTTTGACCCAAGACACTTAAGGAGCACATGCCATCATGTGGAGTTATTTTTTATGAACGTGACACGCGTCTTCGTAAACAACGCATTCGTTTCACATTAGCTGCAATAAACCTGCAACCACAGGCCAGCAGTCCTGTGAGGGGGTGAAGTGATGCAACAGGCCCGAATATGATGTGGCAGCGCCCAGCTTCCCCCCGGCTGTGGCGTGCTGTCTGTCTGCTTCACTCTCTCTCTGTGCTCCTGCATTGCCTTCACTGCCCCGCCTCGTTTCGCTCTATTTTCTAAAAATAAAAGTCCCTGGGGCCACCGCAGCGGGGTGACCTTGAGAGGTTGTACGGTTTTGCGTGTCTCTGCGGGCGCTGTCCCCACCCTCCACCAGGAGCACCACTCAGACCTGTCTTCGCCCAGTGCCAAGGAGAGGTGGCGGCTGACAGGCCGGATTCAAAGATTATGTCGGTGGCCCTGTGTCAGAGCTTTCCAAAGTCGAGGCAAAGCATCCAGGCATATCAGAATTTTGTTGCCATATCATAAATATTCTTTTAACCCAGTGCTTTTTGAACATGAGAGAGGTCAAAACATAAATCAGGCAAATCAGGCGAGTGACTGACTTTTCTCCCACCTCCTTCCGACCATGGAGTGGGCAAACACCCCCTGTTCCCTTACATCAGTCCAGAACGTTCCCACCCCAGCAGTATGTTATCTGGCACGTGCTCTTTGCGCTTAGGCTTTCACGCACCTCCCCTCAACGCCCAGACAGGGTCCCTGAGCATATATACATCTTTATAAATCACGGTTGCGTCACCCACTCTACCCCAGCTCCCTCTCCACATCCTTGACCTTTGTGGTCGGATACGTGGGTATGTCTTCTCGTTCTCGCACTGTACATGACCCGCACCCTGGTTATACGTCATCTTTGAAGTTAGGTTGACTGGCGCCCGGCTGGTTCACAGCTGTGCCGCTTCAGGCCCTGCTTCAGAGCCAGGTCAGGGCCCGAGTTGCCATACCTGCTGCTGTGTACAAAAAAAAAGGCTTCATTTACCGGATTACACCTGTACACAGCGGCTGGTGTGCCAATGTACGGTGAATTAAAACTAGGGTGAAGCGGTCCTGGGTTGCTTGTGTTCTGGTTGAGAGAGGGCCTGGATTGACAGTCCAGGACTTGGCAATTTGAGTTGGACTGTTCCATTTGAACAGTGTCAGGACTGATTTGAAAATGGCCGGGTCCAAACAGAGGTGACATGGTGTACGAAATAACGACGGATTCGAGTCACTATGAGTGGCTGATATAGATTCAAACATGTTATCCATCTCGTTTTGTATACTTTAGTTAAAATACACTCATTCACGTAAACTGCCTTCCTCAGGGGGGAGGCTGCTTCTGTTATCTTAAAGCCACACTGCTTTTAAACCTTTATGTTTGTCTTTCTCGTATATTATCTGGCACTATTCTGGAAATCTACGGTAAAATAATATAAATCCCGCCCTCCTCCGTTTGGAGTTAAACGCAAAGAAACCCGCAAGAAGTGAAGGTCACACCCTACATCCGTCAAGGTCATCACTCTGAGATGAAGAAAAACACGGGAAGTAATGAAAAGAGGGACGGGCAAGAGCACGCTGTGGATGCAGGAGCGCGCTGCATCACCTGAATTAATAATACCGCCCAACGATATGGATTGTAACCGAGCGGCCGAGCATCGCCATTGCTGTCCATGGCGCCTGGATGCTCTGATGTCTGCGGGCGGAAGGAAACGTGCCAGCTTCCTACATCAGAGCGTGCTTTCCGCAGCCAGTGCACGGATGCAGGAGAGTGACATTGAGAGGGGAAGGCGAGCAGGGCCGGGTGGGCATCCCCCGCTCCCCTCCAGCAGCTGCTGCCACCTCCGCCCGCACCGTGACGCACGGAAGAGGAAGCTGCAGAGACTTGCAGCGGATCACGTACACACGGGAGGCAGAGGGGAGAGAGGGAGAGGCGTCTCCGCTCCAGGGCTGTGGAGATGGGGACCATCGTCCCTGTCTCAGGGAAGGGTCAGGGGAGAGGGGGCAGCGACTTCAGGGAGAGCAGGCGCAACTTCCCAATCACAGCGGAGGTCGTGATGAAGGATATTGGGGGAAGGGGGGAGGGGGGGGGCATCACGGTCCCTATCATAGCGGAGGTAGATGCATCATCAGCATAGGAAGAGGATGCCCTGCCCCCTTCAAAGGAGAGTCCGAGGAAAGGAAGGGCACAGACAGTCACAGCCACAGAGGAATGAGTCACCGAACTCGTCACGGGAGGCTGAGGAGAGTTGAAGGGGGCACAGTGCCTCTCGCGGGGAGTTAGGCAGCTGTGGGCGGGAGGCGGGGCGCCTCTCTGTGTGAGAGCGAGAGAGGGAGTCCCCGGACGAGTACCACAAGAATCATGGAGGACACTCAACTTTTCCTACCGGACAACAGGCAAAGTGTCCTAATTTCCTATTTCAACACAGGTGCTGGCCCAAAATGCTGACATCATCATTATCGCACCATTGGAAGCGAAAACACATTAACGAGTTAGAGGAAAAAATGAACACTGGGAGAACCAGATAGTTAAGGTGGGCACCCCGCTGTTATCACCGCCAGTGATAGAAACATTTATTATAATAATCAGTCTCCCCATAAACCGTGGGCACGCGAAATACTAATGAGTCATAGGCCCTAGAGCGAGCAAGGAAATTGGCTCCCTGGCTGCGGTTTGGGTATTAAAATGGAGCGATAATCAGGGTTCAGTGGGCCCCTCGGGTCTCTGAACCCCGGCGCCACTGCTCCTGCTGCACTAATGGAAGTTTCACCTCTGGCAGGTGGATCCGATTAACGAAGGAACTGAGATTAGACAACGGTTTAAACCTGGATCACTGCTCTGGGCCCACTGCAATGGAGTCCATCATCACACCTGCACCATTCAAGACCCTGCCATGATGCTAGCGTTTCTGAATCCCCACCCTCCCATGATGCTAGCGTTTCTGAATCCCCACCCTCCTATATCTCTGCCTCACATCCTGCGCGGTGACACACTTGCTCCTGCGACAAGAATGTCTTTTCCGGTAAATACTGAGGTATATCTAGCTCTAGACACCCGCCTTGTGCTCTACGAATTGCACATCACATTACGCTCAATGACGTAAGGCAAAAGGATGGGGCTAACAGGCAGAATTTAAAGAAGGCCCCTGAGTCTCCCATATCCGTAGGGGACAGGGGCCCGCTGGAGGATTTGAGGAAACCCTACACCACAGGGGTAGCACTAGTGGTACTTTGCACCCCATGATTACACCAACATATTGCATCCTAAGGAAAATTCCCGCTCGGCCATTATACATGTTTCTACATGAAGGAAGTCATATGTCTAGTGAATGTCGGGCTGTGCAACAGGCCTCAAATCACAGCAGCATCGTGTATATTGTAAACGGGATGCCAACGTTGCAGGATTGCGTGCAATACGTGTTCCCTCCGTTTGTTGAACACAGTCCCTCTGTGTGCTCCCTTAACTCAGCAAGTAAAGGAAATATGTTCTGTTAACAGTGAAAACGAAAGCCGTGGGTGACGTGACCGTGACTGTAAATGCACATAGAAAACCTGCATTGCAGCATATGGGGTCTGTGTTCTGAAGCACCGATTACTCTCGGCTTCTCAGCCCTCCCCGCTACTAAAGCCGGGTCGTGTTAAAAAGATGAGCTCCGGAGCCCATCCCTAGAAAGGCCAGGCCTGGGATCCCGCAGGTAACACCAAGCGTTCTTGGAATCCGGAAGGAAGAGAGTTTAATCCGTCAGCGCAACACAAGGCAATCCGCGGGTCAGAGACAGCAGTGACTGGCCACTGAAGCAGACATACAGAGAGGACATTTCTGCTCTCGCGCGTCTCCAGGGATGGTGCACACGTACGCACGCACACCTCTGCGCCAGTCAGACGCGCGTACATACACAACTACAGACACAACCACGCATACACATGTACCACACATTAACACACACTGCGACGAAACGGTGCCAATGTGCTGAAGAATTGACTCAGGGAGCCACTCCAATGCGGGTTATATAGTAAGTTGCGATCCAAACCAAATGGGCACCAGGGGCATAACGCAGGCCCCTCCAAGCGGGGGGCGGGGGAGGGGCTCGAGAGGGGCTCGACCTCCTTATGCCCCCTTTAGAGAGAACGCCAATGGCTATCTGTGAGATATGGGACTCTCAGTGACCCCTCACCGCATTCTGCTGGGGGGTGTCGTTTTGCGTTACGCCACGGGGCTACATCTGCGCATACATCCTTCAGCCAAGGTTTATTCTGATCAGGTGTCAAATAATATTAATCAAAGTTTTGACTAGTGCCCCTCATCACAGGCACAGACGGGCTAAGTATTCCTAAACCCAGGCTAAAGCCTGGAAGCGGATCTATGGACACAGGCTTAGATCGTGCTTGCAGGTGCCAAATCAAGCTAAGTAGAGTAGACACCCCCTACCAGACAAAAAACAATTAATTTGTTCCACGCCAAAGGCGAAGTACGCGTATTTATTACTCTCCAGAGGAAACTCTAGCCACACACCCCTAGTCTGAATTTGTATAATTCACACCTATGAACTGTGTATAAACGATGGGCAGCACCAACATCCCGCATTTCCTCTCCGCTGTATGCTTTTTTTATGTTACATTAGGTCACGTCTTTGCTGAACACAGATAACATCTCTTCTCATCCGTTGAGTGCTTATGCACCAACGTTTCTCACAGGCTCTAGTTTTTCATAAACTGCACTTCCTCTATGTAATTCGTTAGTCACCGCCTTCCCGTGGAGCATGCTTGGCACGTAACATCCCTCGCGTCCCCATGGATGCCGAGCGTGAGCTGGGTGCCACAGCAGTTGGAGATTATTTTCCCAGGAGGAGAACACATCTCCAAATGCAGGGTCCCCACTCTGACCTCCACCCAGCGCTAGATCACGTCCCTCGTCCCTCGCCTCCCGCGAGCCGCTTACCTTGAGCATCCCCTCCGCTGGTCAGCACCGCGATGGCTTTACCGGAGCCCGAAAGGTTCTCGAAAAACTTCTTGTCTGGCTGCGCCATGATCGTTCCGGGTCTTTCCCTTCTCTGGAGTAGTTATTTAAAAAAATACACTTATAAAATATAGATTTGCCTCTGATACCCAGGGGGAATAGGAGGTAGGCACTAAGCACTGCCCTCTGCCTGCAGGAGCGGCCCACGACTCAGACAGCGGCAGAGCGCGCAGTGCGGACCAGGATGCGCTACCGCCCCTCGCTCCCCTACTTGCTTCTTCCGAGCCCGCGCCCCCTCCCCTACTCTACTCCTGCTTTTCAGTGACAGCTCCCCGCAGGCCAACCAATCCTAACCGGGTCACGTCTATCACTGTCGCGAACCGCCCACCTCTGTGACGATTGGACTATCAACGAACCACAAGTGGCAGCGGATGTACAGTGGCCAATTGCAGAGGAAAGGGGGCGGGATATGCGTGTAGCCGGGATGCGATGCTAGGCTGCAGGAGGTAAGGTGACGCTAGCTGCGGATTTTGTTGGTTGGTAACTAGACGACGGATAGAATTACATGGACTGGGTAGTTGAGCTTGAACTGCATTGGGAAGGAAGGAAGTCGCAGGTAGGGAAAGGAGTGAGCGTGAGAGTCAGACCGCTCCTAGTCCACCAATGCACAGTCGAACATATAAAGAAGGGCTGCAGGCTATTCTGCGTCTAAACTCCCCCTTCTTTATGTTATGCGGTTTTAAACCTTATTGTCTCTGCTTTGAAATTAAGGAAGATGTACACTAATTGACCATGATTGAGTTTCGCTCTTTGCAAAAATGGGTTTTATGTTATAATAACAAACTTTCTTTTAGTACAATCAATCAATCAATCAATCAATCAATGACATTTATAGAGCGCGCTACATACCCGTAGGGTCTCAAGGCGCTGGGGGTGGGGGGGTGTCGCTACTGCTCGAACAGCCAGGTCTTCAGCTTCTTCCTGAAGGAGAGGTGGTCTTGGGTCAGGCGCAGGTCGGTCGGGAGGGAGTTCCAGGTCTTGGCGGCCAGGTAGGAGAAGGACCTTCCTCCTGTAGTCGCTCTTCGGATGCGGGGGACGGCGGCGAGGGCGTGGTTGGCTGATCGGAGGTGGCGTTTGGGAGCGTAGAAGTTGACTCGGCTGTTGAGGTAGCTCGGGCCTTGGTCGTGTAGGGCTTTGTGTGCGTGGGTGAGGAGGCGGAAGGTGATTCTTTTGTTGACGGGGAGCCAGTGAAGGTCTCTCAGATGTCCGGAGATGTGGCTGGTTCGTGGGATGTCGAGGATGAGTCTGGCTGAGGCGTTCTGGATCCTCTGGAGTCTCTTCTGGAGCTTGGCGGTGGTACCGGCGTAGAGGGCGTTGCCGTAGTCCAGTCGGCTGGTGACGAGGGCCTGGGTGACGGTCTTCCTGGTCTTGGTTGGGATCCACCAGAAGATCTTCCGTAGCATGCGTAGGATGTTGAAGCACGCCGAGGAGACGTTGTTGACTTGCCTGGTCATGGAGAGGGAGGAGTCCAGGATGAAGCCCAGGTTGCGTGCATGGTCTGTCGGTTTGGGTGCGGTGCCCAGGGCGGGAGGCCACCAGGAGTCGTCCCAGGCGGAGGGTGAGGAGCCCAGGATGAGGACCTCCGTCTTGTCCGAGTTCAGTTTCAGGCGGCTGGTCGTCATCCACTCGGCTACCTCTTTCATCCCTTCGTTCAGGTTGGCTCTGGCGGCGGCGGGGTCGTTGGTCAGGGAGAGGATCAGCTGGGTGTCGTCGGCGTAGGAGATCATGTTGAGGTTGTGCTGGCGTGCGATGGCCGCGAGGGGGCTCATGTAGACGTTGAAGAGGGTGGGGCTCAGAGAGGATCCTTGGGGGACGCCGCAGATGACTTCGGTGGCCTCTGACTTGTATGGTGGTAGGCGGACTCTCTGTGTTCTTCCGTCGAGGAAGGAGATGATCCACTCCAGCGCCTTGTCCTGGATTCCGACGTTGCTGAGGCGCTGTACTAGGGTGCAGTGGCAGACAGTGTAGAATGCCGCGGAGAGGTCTAGGAGGATGAGGGCCGCTGTTTCTCCGTTGTCCATCAGGGCTCGGATGTCATCGGTGGCGGCGATGAGGGCGGTCTCGGTGCTGTGATTGGCTCGGAAGCCGGACTATGAGGGGTCGAGGGATCCATTCGTCTTGAGGAAGGCGGCCATCTGCTTGTTGACGGTCTTCTCGATGACTTTGGCTGGAAACGGGAGGAGCGAGATGGGGCGGTAATTCTTGAGTTCGGTGGGGTCCGCTGTGGGTTTCTTGAGAAGAGCGCTGAGTTCGGCGTGCTTCCAGCTCTCAGGGAAGGTGGCGGTGTCGAAGGATGTGTTGATGATGTCTCGCAGGTGGGGTGCGATGACAGCGTCAGCCTTGTTGAAGACGTGGTGAGGGCAGGGGTCAGTCGGTGATCCGGAGTGGATGGAGTTCACCGTGCGGATGGTGTCTTCGGTGCTGATCGGGGTCCAGGCGTGTACAGAAGTAGTCTTCCTCATAATTTACCCATGTTCCCCAGTTTTTGTCCGCCATTGCCTTTTTTGGAGACACCTTCATGTTTACATTTTTAATTGTCTATTGATGACTAAATTCTGTATGTTCTATGTACATTTTTATGTGCTTTTATGGTCATTAATTGACAGAAGAAAGACTTTTGGCTTCCTAATCCCAAACCACCCTTCTAAAATCTTAGTTTCCCTTCCATGTAAGCTCTTACCCTTTCACAACCAGAGCTGCTATACCTATGCACCCACTGACGTCCCCACTTGCTCCCCTGTCACCTTCCCCAAATCCGTCCCTGCTCTGTTCCCTAATCATGGGATTGTCTTCACTATACTGTGCTTACCAATACCAATAACTTGAGAACCCCCCATAACAACAAATTGTCCTGTTGAGACCACCTCCTAGAAAACCCAGACCTGCTTAGCAGCGACAAAAGCAGCCAAGGAAAGACCTGCCCTGATAAACTGGCCACTAGAATAAATAGAAATCCATAACCACACTCTCCTAATCTAAAAGTCAATTAAAGAGTCACGAAAGTAAGCGGGATAAAGAGATGCTTTATTTATTTATTTTTATTTATAAAGTTTTATATAGCGCAAACAAGATCCAGAAAGATATCCGAGCGCAAAGGAAGGAGGAAAGGACATAAATCAAATATTGACAAAAGTAAGAATACACAACAGGAATTCTCGTCTTAATCCCAGACAAATAAACGCCTTACTCATAGAACAAAAAAATCAAGGAGAATAGTACAATAAACGTGTAAGTAGCGTACTAAGAAAGGAGGTAAACAATGTGGAAAAAGGAGCATAGATCCAATATCGACATCAAGTAGGAATATACAACAGGAATACTCGCCTGTTTCCCAGAACAAGTGATTCACAGAGAGTAATAGGAAAAAGAAGAATATAAAGGGTTGCAAAGGGGGACGCAGAATGCGGTAAAGAGGAGCAGCATCATATGAGGGTACAATGGTTGTAGGAACAGAAATCCACATGGATGTGAGTGCAATTGAAAACTAATAATGGGATGAGAGGAAGGGATGACACATTCTGACTAATCTGTTTCTGGTTGTGACAGTGGCCAGAGAGGCTGTCCCACACAAAGCACCCACCTAACAGTGGCGGCTCCTCTGATAAGGCAAGGAGCGTCGCCCCAAAGGAAAAGTACAATTATAATAACAATGCTTTCATAATTTTTTTCACTATTTTCTCTTAAATGGTGCAGGGGCTGTGGGGCAGTGCTGCCGGACGAGCAGGAAAGGAGTGGTAGGCACTTTCCAAGTGCATATGACTGTTTGGCCGGCCGCTTCGGAAAGGGCAAACAGTCATGAACACTTGGCTTCTTCTCCACTCGCTTTAATACACGACAAAGAGGACAGAGGAGAGCTGAGCTGGCCACCAGGAAGGTAAGTGGAATTTTCTTTATTTTTCCCTTTTCTTTTATTTTTTTTAACCCCCCGTTCCTCCACTACTCCCTGGTAGTAGCCACTACTGCCACCTAAATTGCTTATTGGCCCCTCTGTAACCCAGGCCACCAATGAGGGCATGTAGTGCTGAGGACAGCGCCACTTGCCTGAAATGCCTCGGGGTAGACCAGTTTCTTAGCTCCCCACGGGCACCCATCAGGCCTAAATGTGAAAAACATTTTACAGCTTTTAACGGTAGAAGGCCACTTTAATAGAACAGGTCTGCTAACTAAACATAACATTACAAACTAATGTTAACCTCACTAATACAATATGACTTCCTTAACCCAAACCACCCACTCTAAAATCTATGTTTCCCCCACATATCATCTCCTACCCTTTCACAACTCAAAGCTGTCATACTTCTCATGCACCCAATAACGTCACCACTCACCCCGTCACCTTTGTTCAATCCATCCCCCTGCTCCCACACCATAGATCCGCATTCAGTGTGCTGTGCTCACTCACCCTGAGAACCCTGAGTAACAATGAATTGTCCTGTAGACACCACCTGCCAGGAAAAAAACCAAAGGTGTTGTCTTGACCCACCCCTGCCAGTTATTCAATCACTCAAACAATCAGGGAGTTTTAAGCACGCTACTCACCCATGAGGGTCTCAAGGTGCTGGTGGGGGGTGGGGGAGAGTAGCTCCAGTCAGCCGAAGAGCCAGGTCTTGAGGCTCCTCCTGAAGATGTGCAGGGTGGGGGGCGCGTCTTATGTCGATCGGAAACTCGTTCCAGGTTGGGCCGCGATGTAGTAGAAGGTTCTTCCTCCCGTTCTTGCACTGCGGATGCACAGCGGTTTGGCGAGGGTGAGGTCGGCGGATCGGAGGTTCCTCTTGGATACGTGGAAGGAGATGCTTGTTGAGATATTGGGATTTGGTGTTGTGGAGGCATTTGTAGGTGTGGGTAAGTATCTTGAAGGTTACTCTCTTTTCAACAGGGAGCCAGTGGAGGTTAAGCAGGTGTTAGGTGATGTGTTCGGGTCGAGGAATGCCGAGGATGAGTCTGGCTCCGGTGTTCTGTATGGCCTGGAGTTTGCAGAGCAGAGACTTGTTGAACCCGGCATAGAGGGCATTTCTGTAGTCCAGTCTGCTGGTTATGGGTGTGTGCGTGACGGTCTTCCTTGATTCGGGGGAATCAATTTGACGGTCTTTCGGAGGATGTGGAGGGTGTTAAAGCAGGTGGTGGCGACAGCGTTGACCTGTCGGGTCATGAAGAGGGAGGAGTCAAGTATGATGCAGAGATTTTGGGAGTGGTCTGTGGGCTGCCGAGGGCTGTGGGCCACCAGGTGTTGTCTAATGCAGAGGGGGAGGGTCTGAGGACTCTGTCTTCTCTGAGTTGCTTCAGGCACCTGCTGCTCATCCAGGATGCAATGTCGTTAATTCTTTCCTGGAAGTTGAGTGTGGTGGTGATGGCTCCCTTGGTGAGGGAGATGATGAGCTGGTTTTCGTCGGCACCGGAAACTATGCTGAGTCCGTGCTGTCTGATGATGGCAGTGAGGGGGGCCATGTAGATGTTGAAGAGCACGGGGCTGAGTGACGATCCTTGGAGTACTCTGCATTTGGTTTCGGTGGGTTCGGAGAGGAAGGGTGGCAGTCTGATTCTTTCGGTTCTGCCAGTGAGGAAGGAGTGGAGCCAGTTGAGGGCGGTTCCCTGCATGCTGGCGTCATGGAGTCTGGCAGTGAGTGTTTGGTGGGAGACGGTGTTGAAGGCTGCAGAGAGGTCGAGTAGGCTCAGGGCTGCGATGTGTCCTTGGTCGAGGAGGGTGCGGATGTTGTCTGTCGTGGCGAGTAGGACGGTCTCTGTGCTGTGGTTGCTACGGAATTCGATTGGGAGAGGTCGCTAATGGAGTTTTCTTCGATTAATTTCATTAGTTGGACGTTGACGGTCTTCTCAATAACTTTGGCCGCGAAGGGGAGGAGGGAGATCGGTCGGCAGTTCTTGATGTCCATAAGATCTGCTGAAGGTTCAAGAAGTCCTGCTCACATAAATTCAACCATACAGCTTTTCTCCCAATAACTGAGCTACCAATAAACGCAATTCCATCAAGTATTGTTCCATGCCCATAACAGATAGATGAATGCCTGGGTCCTGAGTGGATTATATGGAGTACTATTGCAAGGCCCTAGATCATTCGGTGAAGTGCAGTGATGAGAAGGCCTATGCTGTACGGTTATTTCTTCTCTTCTTTCTTTACACCAATACTCTCTTTTCTGTTCAGCCTGAATGACTGGAGACTGTTGTTTGATGTCACGGAATGTTGGTGTGTGGGCTTGGTGAGAGTGGCAGTTGAAGATGAGAGGCTGAGCAGACACGGACTCTGCTCCTGGTGGGGCTACACTACTATCTTACTTCCATCCTATAGACCATCCTACTATCATCTTACCACATCTATAATTGAAACTTAATAAACGAACTACTTGGAACCTACAGAAAACAATGGTAACGGTTTAGAAGAGCGCACAGCACAAAGTCTAGGTAAACGTAAACAAACCAAATGTCAAACTGGTGCTCAGGAAGAGGTGGGGGACTGGTTACCACAGTCACCAAGACAAACCAAAGGTCCAAACAATTCTTTTGATCCTCCGAGCACTCAAATATCAAAGAGTCTTTATATAGTTTCCACTATTCCTTTTAATGTCCAATCTTCTTTTCAAATCAAATCCAATTTTCATCAAACGATTGCTCGCAGCCAACACGCGTTTCGTCAAGTCCGTATTGGACAAATTGACTTCTTCAGGGCTGCAACCCAAATATTTACAATCAATCTTAGTTAACTCAAATTAAAAATACAAGTCAAAACAATTCATACATTCTCAACATTATACAGTAAGTGACAAAATGACTTTTCAACCTTAACTAAGGTCTCGTATCTGAATACAGTATAATTACCATGTTTTCATAAAGAAGGAACACTTGTGCCAAAAACATGATCTTCACATTAATCTAAGAAACCATTTTATATTTCAAAACATCACCAGATATAATTTCATATGGGTCATATGTGAAAAGTATAAGGGTATAAGATTATGGTCCCCGAAAACACCCATAGCTAACAGATCGTTTGTAGGTAACTCACCTATTTAATGATAGATATCTACTTTCTAGTCGTCCATACGTAGCATATTCAATGTGAATCAAGACTTCGTCCTATTTATATGTAGTGTGTCTCAAGTATGCCAACATCTATAAATAAAGTTCATAGGTCGTATCATTAGCGCTAAGTATGCAATATCAGTTACATTAAGTAATAATCAATACCAGTTGAGGTATTCAAGGGCCGATAATTACACTCACCAAATAGTAGCAAAAAACTGTTTTCAAATATATATACGTCTTTCCAAAACTTCTGTTCCAATCCAAATGTCTGCGGATTGTTCAAGTAAATTCCTAAAGTAAATCAAGAGCTGTGTCAGTGCTAACAGTTAAGCTTGTGACGGTTTAAGCAGAGTATTCAACCCGATGCTACCTATATGTATCTCACCTTATTACTTCAATATCTGCTCGTACCCAGAATATATATCTTTATCTCCTAGTAGTTTATGTATTCGTAAATGTCACCAACACGTGTCCGTGTCTGGAAAAGAAAAAGGGTATACTCATAAGTTCCGAAACTACCCTATTATCTAATTCTAAAGTCTTAGTAACTTAGCCGTGCTTACCGTTTGTAAGTCTATCTCATTCCGACTTTGGCGTTCCGCACGGGTGCCATCTTGGAATGTCAATTTATGAGTCGTCATACGGGCGCCATCTTGTAATGTCTTGGTATAACCACAAGATCGGCAAATATACTCAAAAGTGACGGTCTCGCCATATTTAAATGGGTACACATTAGGCTTCTGAGGAATGTTCTTAATCAAGTTATTATTTTAAGTTGATACTGCGCTGCCGTCAGCTCCGGTATTAAATTTGTGTGCATTAGATATTTTTGCACATACTAGTACATGATGAATTGATCGGTCCTTTTGTCATATCATTACTTTCCGAGTTATACTCCTACAATGTGATCTGCGAACCATTGGGGTCATCAGGTTAACCACCGTCTTTTCCCTTCTCGTGTCAACATTAAGTTTATCCATTTAATTTCACGTGTTCGTAGCGTAAAACAATATAGAGAGGTAGTGGGTTTAAAAGAAAGTTATACAATCCAGTTGGGTTCTTAACAACCGTAAAAAAACAGACGTATATACTCGCTTCATAAATCACTATCCTTTCCTGTTCAATAGAGTTTACAGTGTTGGGAGACATTATTATAAACTCAATATAGAACAGAACAATGGCACCAGTATAGTTATCTACAGATTTTACTCCTCTAGTTGGAGTCTTCTCTTAATTCCCAAGATAGAATTCATACTCATGGTCTACATTAAGTCCACATTCAACCGCTTTCAATCTGATCAGCCACAGTACTTCCCGCTTTCTCAATGTTAGCAATCTGTTGCCCCCTCGCGGGTCTGGTTTAATGTGGTCAATACCATGGTAGGAAAAAATATGTTGGTCCTTGTTTTCAAAATTCTGAATAAGATGTGACGCAATTGGATAACGTGTGTCTCCATTTTTTAGTGCTCTATAGTGTTCAGCAATTCTATCTCTGAGCCTTCTCTTGGTACTCCCTACATACATTTTGCCACATGTACATGAGATCACATATATCACGTAAGTTGTGTCACAATTAATGAACATACCAATAGTGTATTTGCCAGAATTATTGTATTCAAAACATAGAACCTTCTTCATTGCCCATCTGCATGATACACATCTTCCACATTTATAGAAGCCCTTATAGCTGTTCAACCAGTCAGTTTTGTTATGTTTCATCGGGTAACTAGGACTCAACATATTCTTCAAAGTTGTTCCTCTTCTAAATGTCACACTGGGTCTATCATAAATGTATGGTTTTAGATCATTATCTATACACAGTAGGTGCCAATGCTTGTTCAGAATGGTAAACAATTTCGAGCTGTCCATTCCATAATTAGTTATTAGTCTTATCTTCTGATCAGTTGTTCTACCTTCTTTCTTCTCTCTAATCAATGTGGATTCTCTTCTTACTTTCTTTACTCTTGATACAGCTTTAGTAACCACATTCCGTCTATATCCTCGGTTAAGGAATCTAGATGTCATGTCTGATATATTATGTTCAAATTCACTATCTGTTGAGCAGTTACGTCGTGCTCTGATTAGTTCTCCATATGGTATGGCTCTTTTTTGATAACTAGGGTGACAGCTCCCGGCATGCAAGATTGAGTTACAACTCGTGGGTTTACGATACATCCGACTTTAATTCTTTGCTCCCTCTACATACAACTCTACATCCAAGAAAGTTATCTTCTGCCTATCATAAGTAGTTGTAAATTTCAAATTGTATGTATTTTCATTCAGATAGTCAAAAAAACCTTTGAGTTTCTCAACTGTGCCCGTCCATATCATCAGGCAATCATCAATAAAACGGCCCCAATAATGTATATACGGGGTCCATTCAGTACCTTCTGGGCCCCAGATTCGCTCCGCCTCGAACCAACCCATAAATAGATTGGCAAAAGACGGAGCAAATCTAGAACCCATCGCCGTCCCAAGGCGTTGTCTGTACCACTGGCCATCAAATAAAAACACATTATTTTCCAGTACCAATTGAGTCATACGTAATAACATTTGAGTGTGATCGAACATTTCAGCTGGTCTCACGCTGAGAAAATGGTCCAAAGCACGTATACCCATATCATGATCAATAATGGTATAAATGGATACCACGTCCAGTGTGACTAATAACATACCTTCCTCCAATACAATATCTTCAAGTAAGTTCAATATGTGCTTTGTATCTTCAATACTACTAGACTAGAAAGTAGATATCTATCATTAAATAGGTGAGTTACCTACAAACGATCTGTTAGCTATGGGTGTTTTCGGGGACCATAATCTTATACCCTTATACTTTTCACATATGACCCATATGAAATTATATCTGGTGATGTTTTGAAATATAAATGGTTTCTTAGATTAATGTGAAGATCATGTTTTTGGCACAAGTGTTCCTTCTTCATGAAAACATGGTAATTATACTGTATTCAGATACGAGACCTTAGTTAAGGTTGAAAAGTCATTTTGTCACTTACTGTATAATGTTGAGAATGTATGAATTGTTTTGACTTGTATTTTTAATTTGAGTTAACTAAGATTGATTGTAAATATTTGGGTTGCAGCCCTGAAGAAGTCAATTTGTCCAATACGGACTTGACGAAACGCGTGTTGGCTGCGAGCAATCGTTTGATGAAAATTGGATTTGATTTGAAAAGAAGATTGGACATTAAAAGGAATAGTGAAAACTATATAAAGACTCTTTGATATTTGAGTGCTCGGAGGATCAAAAGAATTGTTTGGACCTTTGGTTTGTCTTGGTGACTGTGGTAACCAGTCCCCCACCTCTTCCTGAGCACCAGTTTGACATTTGGTTTGTTTACGTTTACCTAAACTTTGTGCTGTGCGCTCTTCTAAACCGTTACCATTGTTTTCTATAATTTGTGGTGAGAGAGCTGCCGCAGAGGTTATACGATGAATAGAGATAAAGAGGCGGAAACACTATTTGGTAATTTAGCTGCAGGAGGTACGATCAAGAAAGCGGTTGGTGCCCCAGCAGGTACTAAGAAAGAAGGTCTTAGAGCTAAATTCGTGAAATTAGAACTATTAAAACGTACTGAGTTGAATAAGTGGTGGGATGCTGCTACCCTAAAGCAATATTTAACATTGAATAGGATTCCTCGTGGATTAAGATCGCACATAATACCAACATATGAGGACTTGGAGCCAGATTTACATGACATTTGGGAAAAGGGACTAAATAATAGTTCGCGTAATCTTATACAGATTCTTATTGATAATGCAGAAAGGAAGATAGCGAAATTACTTGTGGAGATCAGTAAAATTGAAGATGAGATAAAAGAGATGAATTTACCAGAACTTACTGTTAAGAACTATTTGGTTCTGGATGAGAAACTAAATGATTTACAGATGGAGATTAAGAAAAGGAAAGCACACAAACTCAAGAGAGATGAGAAAGACTATAGTACAGGTCGAGTATATACTTTTGCAAAAAGATTCGATTATCTGGTTAAAAAAGTTCCCTCTAATACAACGAGTGGTAGCACCCCTGTGGTTAGTGATACTGATGCATCTTCAGTGTTATCTAGTAGTGAGAATGGAGATGCACCAGAGATAGTCCCGAATACTGAGAATACTACTTTTTTTGGCGTAATTTCTCACAATACTTCTGTATGCAAGATGTTTTTTTGTACTTTTCCGGTTATTTATTTTATTTCCGAACAGAATTTTTTCTACTTCCAAAGGTTTCCTCACTCCTTTTTGAAAAATAGGAAAAAGGACTAGCTGAGCCACATATATTGCTGTCTTCCCATGGATCTTTTAACACATTTCTTAATGAGATGATTTATTCAAAGATGTCTTGGAATTCATTTTCTTCTCTTTTTCTTTTGTCTTCCAAAACCCAGGCCGACCAGCTTGTATTCCCATATGTTACGGTACTGATTGAGAAGTATATTTTTCATATCCACGCCCTCTTATTGGTTCTACTCACATTTGGTAACTATCTTCAGAGTGGTTGTTTGACTTAGTCAGTGTTTGGCTGATATTATTTCTGCAACCAATACCTGGGGCCCCAGTAACTTTTGGGGCTAAATTTGAAAGAATTGCAGAGAGGGTATCTAGGATATGATCAGAGTTACTTGTTGACTTTTCCAATAGTTTTATGATGGAAGACAAGATTCTTTCTAAGTGTAGAAGTGATTAAGAATATTGTAACTAGCCACCTGCATGCAGATCAGTTTCAGGAGTAATGGATAATTCAGATATTGAGGCTGATTTCATATTCGTTTCTTTGACACATGAGAAGAGTTACAAAAGTGAATTTCACTACTATACTTTCAACATCAGTATTTATATCAATGTCAATTTCAGGAAGAATAAAACCAGCAACGATCGAAATAATTGCACCATGGGATCCCCTCTTCATCTTTTGTTGGCTTAATGCAGCATTCAACTCCATAATATAACAATTTTGCCTGCTTGGTGATTTCAATTTGATGTTCTCTTCTATTTTAGAAAAACAAGTGGGAATAAATGTCACGCCTTTCAAAAACCTAAGATGGCAGCCTTTATTTCGAATGGGGTTTGATTACGTTTTTTTCATGATCTTATGCCTATTCATTTTTTCAATCTAAGTTTTTTGGCTTTCATTCTAGCACAAGAGTTAGAGATCCAGATACCGTACACAAGTGAAAGATTGAATCCACTGCTCTTGTCGGTTTATGCCTCGTGCCATGTTCAACAAGCAATCACCTCCATGCAGACTTGCCCACAGCACCAACCACTCCCTGCCATCTCTCATACAACCACCTTAGCTACATTATCTGGGAGCCTCCCCTCCTTGAAAAACCCAAACGGCAAATGTGGGTGTGCACCAACCTAAGTTGGTGCAGAAGGCCAGGTAAGTGACAGAGTGCAAAATATGGGGTCGTGGAGCATGAGCCCTCATGGCTGTATCCATGGTGAACCACACAAGTAAAAAAAGGGTCAAAATGTATTGATCAGTCTTGCAAGTGGTTAGAGTAGGCATGTGGTCAGCAGGCAAATGAATAGTCAGGTATCTGAACGAAAATTAGGACAAAGCCAAATACAATACAAGCAGCACCCCTGGATTGATACAAAGGCAAGTGGATTATATTTCCTGTGATATACATGATTACAGAGGTATTAGAGTACATTTATATACAAGTCTGGTATTTTTTATCTTCAAGAGATACTGACAACTTTTGGTTTACCATTTATTCTTTAATAACTTGTGTGGCACCAGAAGAGGGAGCAACACTCGTGCGGTTGGAAGGCGTTAATACGCCCACCACTACGTTGCTGGGCCCCAGTGCAATTCACGGGACCATTTCACTTATTTACGCAAGCTCACCACCTAAGGAAATCAATATATACGCCCTGATGAAGTTCCCGGTATGGGAATGAAACGCGTTGGCTGGAGTATCTATGTGTGATGGTTTTTAACACGATTTGAAATAAAGAAATTATATTTTGGCATCTACAATTGACTACTGGACTTTATGAGTTGCACACCCCTATTGGACATTAAAACTAGTGTGGATGTTCTTCATCATTTTTACTCCACTTTTTTACCTAGTCTTCAATACTTTCCTTTTTAAGTGTAGGATATTAAATAATTTTCATTCCAGTATGCACAGACTGGGAAGAAGGAAATTATTAACAGACAAGATGAACGGTAAAGATTCAAATTATACTGACAAATAATACCAATAATTTAAACAAAGGTTGTGCATACATTTAGTAAACAGTGAAACATACATTTTAGCATTAATTTCACCATCAGCCTTATTAACTATTTTAGTTATCACACATGTCAAATTGCCCACTTCATAGATTGTTATGATTCCAATTAATCTCTATTCTCCATATTCCCAACTTCATCCAGTTTTGAGACGCACAAACCTTGAAGTAAGGCAAAATGATGGGAACAGACCCCCTGCAGAATGTGATGGGATGCCTCAAGTCTCCCATATCTTACAGATATTCTTTGACCTTGAGCTGAATTAGGCCACACTTTAAGGGTTGGGAACCCCTGCAGGGTCTACGTTAGGCCCCTGCTCACAAGCAAGGGTGGGCTGGCCTCTTTCACTCGGTTTTAAGAGTAAAGTTGCTTCCTCCAGTAGTGTGGTGTCATTCCTGTGAGGCCCCAGGTGTTTGAACTTCCTCCCAGCAGCCAGAACGAAGACAGTGATAAATGCCGCCTTCAGGAGAAATGACAAATGTTCCCTGACCCAAGTACTTGACAATTACATGTGTGATGAGCTATGTTTGATGTACCTTCCTCCCCGCAGTCCTCCAAATCAGGCCCAGCTTAAGCGCTGGTGGCACCTGGTACAACAATGATTTCTGGCACCCCCCCACACCCCATGACCGCCTCCTCGGATTCTCTCACTACCACTGGGCAAAAGTCCCCCTCATCTCTCCAATCATAAGTTATTTCTAAACACAGCGCCCCCCTGAGGTCCGCGCCCCATCTACAGGTTAGCGCCCAGTTGCACTGCCCTAAAGCTGGCCCAGCTCCAAATAATCCTTTAGTGCCTCTCCAAGTTAACGTCCCAAAGATCTTCCAATACCAATACCACAGTATTCACCCTACCCACCTTATGTCTCACAGTAGCATCCACTCTTCCCCTCTCAGCAACATATTTGCCAGATACCCTGTGTAGGATATTACTTATGTTTCTTTGATGCCTTTTGATAGCAGATAGGCTGAGAGTGTTTCTGTGGCTGTGCGCGTACTCCTGTGACAGGTAGAACTTTTTATGAAGGTAGGTGCAGCATTGAAGACATCTTTGTGCCTGTCAGGGGTGCTCTTTCATGTAACCTGTACAGAATGTAATAAATGGAGCACTTTATACCTGCAGCATGTTAACGTTTAATATTACTAACACAACACTGCACGAGGCCTCTTACAATGACAAATCCAAAATTTCATTTACAACTCATCATCTGTTTCTCCTTCTGCGATGAAATATATGGATCCTTCACAGGTAAAAATAGAACTTGAAGAAGAAAAATGGCGTCTAGTCCGAATCAGCTACATGCATACATTCATGATGTTAGGTGTGTGATGATGCAAAAAGATCAGATGATGGACGGAATGCTTTACAAATCAAACATACACCCCCATTCACTGCTAAACCGGTCCCAGGATGCTTGTTTCCGGTCCAGGGAGGACCTGGCATGTTAATTCGGGCTAGACTATTCCCATGTAGTCAGAGTAAAGGAATTTGGACACGTTGCCGGTCTCACTCGTTCAGTCACACCACAAGTCTACGGTGGTCCATCATACAAGGTACATCTCTGGAACAGTTGTGTCTTTTCCTGGCATAATAGTGACCCTGGCATAATAATTGTAATTGTTGACATATTTGATCACTCTTGGTCTAGTTGTGCATACTGGCATATTGTGAACATGAATGGCATGTGTTTGGCCACCTCTGGTGTTATAATGGTCGCCACTGATGTATTGTGAGCATCCTGGCCATCATCATGTCTACTTCTGGTACATTGGTAAGCATTATTTGAATATTGGAAACATCCTTGGTGTTATCGCGAACATCTATGGCATGTGTTTGAAAAAGCTTTACTTTGAAGCAGGTTCTGTCTATTTGAAAAAGTTGTTCATGTGAGCACTTGATAGAAATGACAATCTGGTTTTGGTGATTGAGTATTTATTAAAAATGAAAACGGGTATTTTGAAGGCAAAAATGATGTTTCTTTCGGCAAAAAAATTGGGGAAATTGAGTTTATTTGCCTAAAATGGAAAAAGTGTTTGATGGATAATATGTTTATTTTCAGAAACTGATACGTTGATGTTCAGACACCTGGTGCAGAGTGCTACTTGGCGGTGAAAGAGGTTTATCTAGAATAATACCCACATCCAACGGGTTAAAGCAAGGCTGCCTATTGGCTCCTTTACTTTTTTCGCTATATACAGTCGATTTACCTCTGGCTCTCTCAGCATGCTCAGGTATTGCCCCGACTTTGGGGGGCGTTCCGATTGTATGCCTCATGTATGCTGATGATATTTTGATTCTCGATCTTACTCCGAAGGGCCTGAATAATCGCCTGCAAGCTCTATATGAATATGCTGGAAACCATTATCTGTTGATAAATACTGCAAAAAGCAAATTGATGTGCATGGCTGGAAGGAAGAAACCTACATTTTCTAACTTTCCATGGGCAGTAGGGGGTCAAAAATTGGAAACCGTGAAATCTTATGCCTTCCTTGGTAAAATTGTTATGAGTAATTTAAGTGAGAAAGCTCATATGGCCAATAATTCCCGGAAAGCTATTTCTCAGGGAAAGAGTTTGGTATCCTTGTATAAGGCTACAGGTAGAAGGCATTTTTCTATATTACTGGATGTATTTAGAGCAAAAGTTCCTGCCTCCCTACTCTACGGAATAGAGTTAATTGACCTAAAAAATTGGAGCTTTTTAAATTCCTCGGAAGGAAAAATTTTACGTAGTTTATTATCCGTCAGCACAGCAAATTCAACTGCTGCCTTAAGACAGGAACTCGGCTTACGTAGTAGCTGGGTCCAAGGTCTGGCTGGTATCGTACGCTGGGTTGTAAGCCTTGCAAGGAGTGAGCCCAATACCTTAAGACATCTTATAAAAAATGAGTTGTTGGGAAATTTTAATGACTATTCATTGATCGTAAAAAACTTCAGATATGCTGTGGGTCAATTACAACTGGACAACGATGTTTTATTTTCCATATCATCTTATCAGTTAAAAACCCTTTTGAAGTCCTCCATGTGGGAACTAGGGTTCAGACTGGATAGAGATTTCCGGATGTTGAAAAAAGGCTGCACTCCTGATGGAACATTCCTCATGGCGTCAGACGCCTAGTGTTTTTGGTAAGACAGGATTTGCTCCCGTTGAAATCTCTTTATTCCAGATGGTATGGCCATTCAGCGGTCTGTGATTTCTGTCAGATGTACGACCAAGATTTGTCCCATGTCATTTTCGTTTGTCCAGCCCTGATGTCTCTTAGGCGAAGATGGTTAAGACCAATCTGCCTTCAACTCAACATTTTGTCTGCCACTGCTTTCAGGGCAGCTATGATTAACCCGCCAAATGAAATGTTTTGTTTTAAACTGTACAAATTTTTCAAATGTTTTTTGGATCTGTATTAAGTTGGTAATTTTGTTTTCTTTTAGATTGTTGTGTATTTTGATGCTATGTACATGCTTGAAATTTTACGTTTAATGCTTTCTCTGTATGTATATTTTATGTCTTTTATGTGGTCCTCGTAAAGAGTTCCGTTATCATAATAAACTAAACTTGAGAAACTTGAGGATACGTTGATGAAGAAAAAATGGTTTCATTTCCAAAACATATTTAGAGCTCATAGCTGAACTGTAAATCAAGCTGGTTTGGAAAGACCTATTGCTGTGGCTATGCCCTTGGTGCAAGAGTGTGTGTGCTGCTTCTGCTGTTATTTCTTTCTTCTTGTGGTGGCCTATCATATTGATAACACATTTCTTGTAATTTCTGCTAGTAATCTCAACTGAAATGTGGTCACTAGTGTATTGTTAACAAATGTGGTCACTATTGTTCAGTGATAACATTTGTTAGTAGCTTGTGATGATTTCCCTGTAGCAGAAGTAGAGCTCAGTATAGAAAACGTTGGAGACCTCTGATTTACAGCAATACAGGGTATTTGTGGGACCTCGTACAAAACTGCAAAATGCATCATAAGTGGAAGTACCTTGGTCACATAACGCATGGGAGGTCTTATGACAGGAGTAACGGGTGAGTTGTAGTTTTTGCGCCATCTATGCCCCTTTTGGAGCCACACGTAGAGTTCAAGGGGAGAATGGCATGCTGGAATGATGCAAGAGGTAAGAAGATTTCATGGCATTTGTTAGAAAATGAGGTTTTTGGTTGGCTGATTATGTCCCCTGTCCAAGCAGAAGCCACAATCCTAGTCAGGATAAGTAAGATACGCAACCTAAATGAACCTGTGCTCACCCTCTGGTAGCTTGGCACAGAGCAGTCAGGCTTAACCTAAGAGGCAGTGTGTAAAGTATGTGTGCAACACTTAAATAGCATTAACACAGTACAAACACCGCAAAAATGACTCCACACCAGTTTAGAATAACAGCAAATAAATAACTGTGTAAAACAAGGCCAACATGACAAACTTCCAATCGGTAGAACTCGAGAAATGAAAGATAAAACCCCAAAACAGTGCTTAGAAGTCAATAGCACTAACAGGTTACTAAAGGTCTCATTAAACCAAGGTAAATTTAAAGTTCAGGCCGACCGCGATGGAGGGTAGGCCGGCTACAGGACTCATACGGGTCCCTCTGAAGAAATAACGTGAATAGAGAAAGTGTTGATGTCGAGAGCCTGATATATCGTCGAGCTGTATTGAGCTGCAGGCACTGCGTCGTTGTTGAGCAGTGCCAGAGGTGGAAATGCTTCCATCAATCAGCTGCTGAGTCAGCATCGAAGGGCAGTGCGTCAATGCCGATCAGCTCAAAGTCGCAGATGCCTCAACATAGTTGTAGAAAAAGGTACAAAAACCAATTTCTGAGGTCCAGGACTGGAGGGGCACCTCAAGCAAGGGCAGATGGCAGTGTCCAGAAGGATAAGCATGGTTGAAAGCAGTTTTTGATGGCCCTGAGACTTCAATAACAGGAGGCAAGTCAGCAATCCTTGGAAAACCTGGGCAGCTTTTCACTACCAGGATATATAAAACTCAAAAGCGCATATCCTAACTTTTAAATAAATTTCACCTCTCCCAAAGTGCTGGCTAGGGACTACCTTAGGGGTGGCTTATATTTAATAAAAGGGAAAGTTTTAGCCTGTCAAGTAGGTTTACTTGTCAGGTCTAAATGCCTGTACAAAACTCCAAACACAACAAGATGATGGACAGAGTGCTGAAACTTTTCAACCACTCACCCCCAGTCTCAGATCTGGATTTATTTCCATTGTTCTTTTCCTCACTATGCCACCCCGGTTTGGACCCAGCCATATGCAAATCAGTCTTGGTCCTGCTCCTCATGGGAACTGTCCAGCCCAAACATGCAAGTCAGGTCCTCCCTGGATGGGAAACAAGTATCCTGGGACCAGTTTCAGTGGTTTCACCCCTCATCAGTCAGGCTAGCTTGAATCTAGTGGGACCCACATCTGGGCATACCCCTGGCCTTAGGGTGAACATAGTAAACACAACAAGATGATGAACGGAATGCTGAAAGGAGGAGGGTCAAGACTGATTTCCATATGGCTGGGTCCATTCCGGGGTGGTATAGTGAGCAAAAGAACAATGGATTAAACCAAGATCTTGTGACTGGGGTGAGTGGTTGAAAATATTCAGCACTCTGTCTATCATCTTGTTGTGTTTACTAAGTTTAAAACTGCACACACAAGATCTACAGTGGCAGCAGGTCTGAGACATGTTTTAAGGGGCTACTGAGTGGGTCGCACAATCGGTGCTGCAGGCCCATTAATAGCATTTAATTTGCAGATCGTGGGCACGTATAGTGCACTTTACTCTGAACTTATAAGTAATTTAAATATGCCAGTTGTGGATAACCCAATGTTACCATTTTTTGAGTACAGGGCATATACACTTTAAGCACTGATTAGAAGTGGTAAAGTGCCCAGAATCCTAATGCCAGCAAAAATGAAGTCAACAAAACAAGTCAGAAGGAAAAAGTCAGGAGAAACCTCGCCAAGGATGCCAGGTCTAACAGCATTGTTTATATTCCATTTAATTGTGGGAAAGAATCGTGGCCATTGCCTTAGAGTAAGCACTCCTTGTGACCCTGGAAGCTGACATATTTCTCACGCCCTCCCCCTAGAGCTATCAACAAAAATAAACATGAGCAGATCAACCTAAACCATGCCCACACAATCACTGGAGTCAAAAGTGTCAAAACAACAGAAACTTCTGGTGAGATCTTACTCCCATACTCCAGATTTCAAGCCTTCACATTGGGGAAACATTGACGCTCATAATGATCAAATCCATGAAATCTATTCCTGTGAATAAGATTGTGAAGCAGAGGGATGGCCACAAAGTGAAACCGCACCATGTAAAGGCGGAGCTTAGAGCTGCCAGTGCCAACTAAAATGCGCGGAACATCCTTAACTTGAAGTGACTTCTGGACTGCATTCAGTGCTTTTTCGAAACTCCGTAATAAAAAAAAAGTAAATAAACCAAGGGTAGATATACATTTCGCCAATGATAGAGCCTACAAACTGACAGGACTGAATGAATAATTACAAAAGGATCTCAATTACAATACCCTTAAAGAGCAAAACACCGGGTTGACTAAAGCAGAAAGTGGGACCAGGGCTCATATGTGTCCATTCACTGAAATAAATAAGGGACTACCTTGAGCAATGGTAGGAGATAAATGAGAATAAAACTGTCACGTTTTGAAATAGTGAAATATTGGAGATTCTGAAGCGAGGTAAAATGTGAAAAGTGCCTACTTGAATCTAAAGATCAGCCTGGAACTCATCCGTTTTCCACAGCCCGATAAACCCAATTGAGAATTCTTGTAACATCTGCAATAATGTTGGGAAGTTATTTTCTTCCATATTTTAGTTCACCCCCTATTCCCTAAGGACATCTGACAATTTTGACTCTCGTCTTATTTTCCTGTTCCATCCCAATGGACAGGATTTTTACCAGATCCTTGACCTTACAGGGACCCTCTAGCAGAACATTGATAAAACCGAGACAACATGTGTTTTGTGTTGGCCCCTTCATAGTTTTTTATCATGCAATAATAATTTACGTGGTTCAAACACACTGGGCGTCACGTAGTTCATGTTGTTTTCTGTTTTTTGGTATTCTTCGCCATAAAACTCGGAGCAGGAAGATTGTTATAAATGGAAGTAGGAGGCGGCACACCAGAGTCGTGTCAGGCAGGGTCGTTTATTCAGATACGACGTAGAAAACCCAACCATCGTGGACGGAACCAAACGGGCAACTGACGACCGTTGGACCGAACACGAGACATGTCACCAAGTCAGCAGCGCGAGCACAGCACGCGACAATGACAGTGACGCAGGGCACAGGGCGAATACAACACATCTCTTTTCCTTAAACAGAGAATAAAAAGGAAGCAGTAAAATACATAAGTCAAAAGCTTCACAGTAACCTTCTGCGGAGAAAAGGTGAAACACCAAAAGGAACAAAGCAGAATAGAACATGTTGCCTACACTTGAGAATGCAGGACAAGGTAAAACAGGCCATTCAACCCCACATCCTCCCTTAGGCAAACGGAATTACACATAGTCTTTCAAATAGGCAGGAGCAACCTTACAGCCAACAGGTCTACAAACCTTATCTGCAACCACATTCTTAGAAATTTGAGCTGAAGGCACAGATTTAACCCTTTTCTGGTAAAGTGCTACCCTGCGGAGGTTCCACGTTTGACCATTTTGCAACTTCACATAATTGTCAACTACAGACTTGACCAGGTAGGGTCCCCTGAACTTGTTGAACATCCTTTGATTACCTCCAGGTTTAACTTTTACCAGGTCCCCTTCAGCTATTTTGGTAGAGAGGGCTTTACCCCGAATGTCGCCTCCCACCTTGTTCTTTTTCTCATGTAGCCAAGTAGGAATGAGTTTCGTGCCTGGCACCCTCCCCCTCATGAGTTCAAAAGGTGTTACAGACATGTTGCTATGAACAGTTGTGCGGTATGCCCACAGCATTTCTTTAATCACCTTCTGCACAGGGCGTCCTGACGCTAAGGCGAGCTGCATAGTGCCCTTAACCAGCCTGTTTATTCGCTCACAAAGTCCATTCCCTTGTGGGTTGTAAAGCGATGTACGCAAATGCTTTACTCCCAGAAAAATAAAGTAATCCTCCATAATGGCAGAGGTAAGCTGCGTGCCATTATCCGTTAACACCATTGAGGGAATACCCTCACGCCGAAATATCTCATCAAGGGCCCTGACAGTGGACTCAGCAGTAATGCTTTTCATGAAAGCAACCTCAACCCACCTTGAAGTAGAATCCACCAATACCAAGGCGAACTTCTCAGCATCAGTCAAGTCATGAAAGGGGCCTATAAAGTCAATGCAGACTTTCTGCCATACACCATCGTCTGTGATGATTTTCCCCATGTCACCTTTGCCCGCACAAACCTGCAACCTCTTTTCAGACTCCTTGCAGGGCTGGCATTGCTCAACCCAACTCCTCACCTGTGCATCTACTCCCGGCCACCAGAAATCAGCTTTGACCCGTTTGCCAGTAAGGGTTTGGCCTAGATGGCCCTCATGCGCCAGGGCAATGATACGGGGCCTGAGAGATACCGGAGGTATGTATTTCTCACCCCTCACAAGGATATGCTCCCCTTGTAAAGAAATCTCATCTTGTAACTGGACATAAGGCCTAAGAGCAGGTGAGACTGTACTTTGCCTTGACACCCCTTCTTTGCACATCTTGAATAGGCCAACCATAACAGGGTCTTTCCCCATTTCCTCAATCCATCCCTCCTAGATATAGAGCTGGGTAAGTCGCTTTCTAAGTCATCCAAAAACGCGACCACACTTTCGGTCACCAACTCCTTAGGCGACACTTTAGTGTCAGGTAATCTAGATAGGCAGTCCGCTACACTGTTGCACCAACCAGGCAAGTATTCCACACTATATGTAAACTCCTGCACACTGACAGCAAGCCTCGCTAACCTCCCAGAGCAGTTCCTAATCCCCCCAGGGGCTAAAACCTTCAACAGGGGCTTATGGTCTGTTCTGAGTGTGAAGGTGATTCCCCACAAATACACCCTGAAATACCGAGTTGCCCACGCAGCCGCCAGTGCTTCACGCTCTATGACCGAGTAATTCCTTTCAGTCTCAGTCAGAGAACGCGACGCAAAAGCAATGGTGTTCTGTTTGCCACCCCCTTTTTGTGTTAGAACGGCACCAATCCCAACAGAACTGGCGTCAACAGTAAGAATGGTGTGATATGACTGCACGAAACTTGAAAGAATGTTAGCATCCAATATGTTCTGCTTGATCAATAGAAAGGCATTCCTCTGATCTGCACCCCAAGTAAAACCTTTCCCTTTTCGCAAGATAATTCGCAAGGGTTCAACCTTTTCTGCAAAGTTCTTTACAAATTTCGCATAGTACTCAACCATGCCCATAAAAGACCTTAGTTTGTCTTTGTCATCAGGTTCAGACACATTACATATAGCACTTACTAGGTCTTTTTTGGGTTGTATGCCACGGCCAGATACGTGGTACCCCAGGTAGTCTACTTCCTCCACAGCAAACACACATTTTTCTCTGCGCAATGTTAAGCCTGCCCTTGAAAGAGCAGAGAGAACTTTGTCCAGGATAACATCATGGTCACCAACATCCAAACCATGAATCAGGATGTCATCCTGGAAAAATACTACCCTTTCAATGTCTTTGAGTACGTCTGTAATGATCCTTTGGAAAGCGCTTGCTGCAGAGCAGAGACCAAAAGGAAGTCTTTTGAATTGGTAAGTTCCTTCCGGAGTGATGAACGATGTGAACTGCTTTGAGTCCGGATGGAGCTTAACCTGGTGGTATGCGCTGCGAAGGTCCAATTTTGAAAAGATTTTGCCTCCACCCAAACTCAGGACAATCTCATTAATGTTTGGAAGCGGAAAGTTATCCATTATCACGGCTTTGTTAAGGCTCCGCATGTCCACACAGAAGCGCAAGAATTTGTCCGGTTTCTGTGTGATAACCACAGGACTCAACCACTGTGTGGCCTCCACAGGCTCAATTATGTCATCCTCCAATAATTGCTTGATAACCTTTCTGACCTCATCTCTTGCAGATAGGGGTATCTTCCTAGCAGTATGTTTCACAGGTGCTACACTTTTTTTTGTTTTGATAACATGTTGGTAACCAATGGCCTCCCCCAACTTCTCACTGAAAATGATTTCCTCTTGTCAGTGAAAATCTCCTCTGGTCGGGTTTCCTTTCTCGCATCGTCTTTTCTTTCAAACTCTGTTTTTCTTCTTCGGATTACCCTCCGCCTCCGGCCGTCGTCAAAGTCGCCAAAATGTTATAAATGGAAGTAGGAGGCGGCACACCAGAGTCGTGTCAGGCAGGGTCGTTTATTCAGATACGACGTAGAAAACCCAACCATCGTGGACGGAACCAAATGGGCAACTGACGACCGTTGGACCGAACACGAGACATGTCACCAAGTCAGCAGCGCAAGCACAGCGCGCGACAATGACAGTGACGCAGGGCACAGGGCGAATACAACAAAGATCTTGTGACCACTGTAAAGCCGAAGTCACCACACGTGGTGGAAATGTTCTCCCTGTAACTTATAGACACTGGTTGTTTGACAGGTTTTTTTTTCTTCTCTAAAATGCTATTTTAAGATGTTAATCTCAGTGGATTTCCAGTGCAGACAGTTTAGGGAACTTTAATGTTGTAATCTATGCCTGGTATTCCACATGTTGTACTATCATTTGCATAGTAGGTATCTTCCCTGCCTCCCTAGTTACCTACCGTTCCCCTGCCAAGCCACCCCTCCTTTCCCTTCACCCTTGGTACGTCCCTACCTTAGAGTGTTAGAGTGAAGATCACCTTAGGAATGTTGGTGTACCTCAGTTGCCAGCTGGTGCCTGAAGATCTGGTCTGAATAAACAACTTCTGTTCATCTTCCCGTGTCAGCAGTTTATTCTAACATTTACCTATTCAGTTATGTTCATTCTTATGGTGCGCTCAGTCATGCATATGCTGTTTCCTGAAACACATAACCCCACATAAATGACAGCCGTAGAGACTTCGATTGGAGTAGAATGTAGCAAATTGTACTTCAGGATAATATGTTGAAGAGCAGGCTAACACAATAGCGTACAACTTTAATGACAGAACACAATGCACATTCTAAAACGGATATCAGACACAAACTTGAGTGTACATACATTTCCCATTTACACAGCCCTTGGGGCAGGCAGGCCACAAGGACCCAGCCAACATGGATTACTAGGAAAGAAATAGAATATCAATGCAGCATTTACAGGAATGAGCCATTCAGTCTTTAAAAGGCAAACACCAGGGTGCTGCTTAGCACATTGTACCTGCTGGGACACCCTGGGACGATTTGGTCACACCACAGGTAGGGCTAGAAGCTAATACCACCAGCAAGTCAGTCCCTCCTCTAACCATCCCCGTACCCAAAGGACCTCTCTGGAAAAGGGTTTTGATAATATACTCAAGGGCACTGTAGCATTTGAGCACCATTCTTTGGAATGTTTTGGCCCAAATCCACCTAGTGGGGTTTTCAGCGTCGATGGACAAAGAGGGTCCACTTGGGGTGTTGCAGTCCTTTATAACCCCTTCCCCCTCCGGCCCCTTCTTATAACCACTTTCAATCATTTGTCCTCCCCCAGCCTCCAGTCTCACTGGGAAGCAAAAGCTTCTGGGAAACCCCACACAGGAGGGGGCAGTAGCCCAGCACATGCCAAATGAAACGTCCCTCCACCCTGCATGGTGGTCCAATAATGTTGCCTATTCCCTACTCACGGGTTTGATTTAAGATAGTCTGTTTAATGGACAGATGGTTGAGGTGTAAATTGCACCAATTATGTTTTCATTTTTGGATTGTTAGTTGTTCTTGGTTGCTCGAGGATCAGGACAGGGTTAACTTCATGCATGTCAGAGCTGGCCAAAGTGGCTTAGTTTAAGGGCAATGGTTATCAATTTACTCATAGTGCATGTGGGTTTGTCATCCCTAATGTCATTGATAGAATGCGTCTGCTATGGGTCCTAAGGTTTTTTAGGGACGTTTGTAGCCTCCACTTAGCATTCCTTCTTACATTTTTTCCAATATTCCTGCATTTCTCTTTAAGTTTATCCGATGCCTCAGATGGCATTCTTGAATGTTTATAATTTGTATGTCTGACTGCTGCCAGTTCTTCCTGGTTAGCAGGAATTAAGGTCCCCCTAATGTCAGCCCACAACAGACACTACACATCATACATAATAAACCAGACAACATTCCAAAATGGGCTTTGTGTCAGCATCTGGCTTGGTTTTATTGAGCTATCTTCTGGATTGACTTGATGGGCTGAATCTCAAGCTTTGGATCAGTCCAAATTAATATTTTAGAGATTGATTCCTTGCTTCAGATTGTTTTACGTTGAACAAAGTCATTGTAAAAGCAATTCACCGCAATACTACCCTCCTTCCGCCGCTCCTGTCATCATCATGGAGCCTCTGGTGGATTGCTCGAAAGGCAAAGCAGAGACTAGTTTCATGCGGTGTGATTTACATATGTTATAATTGCACCACCAGTGACAGCAGAACACTCCCCGCTCCATTCCCTCATACGCTGCTCCTGCTGATGCCACCCACCACTAGCCACCTTTGCCACAATCAGAGAGCCCTTGCCTACTGGTGAAATGGTTGAACCTTTTCACCTATCCCATGCACAGTCACCTCAAAGAGCAGGACACACAGTTGATCACTATTCCAACATGACAGCAAGGCATGCATGCTGGTACAATTTGCCTGGGGACCCTGATGGCACATTTGACTCAAGGCAATCTTAGGTGCATGTCTGGCAGGCAAATCGGTTTGGTTGCCAAAGCTGTGTATCCACCATTGGATGGCTGCACCCAGGATAAGAGGAAACCAATGCCTATTCCTGTTTATCTGGCTTTAGCTTGCTAATGTATTTAAACACAAGCAAGCACAAATATATACTTGTGAATGCTCAAGTTTTCTGATCGAAGAAAGTAGCTGTGTCCCCTGCTATCCCAGTGGAGTGTCTGCTGGGCAACAACCTTGAAACATCTGCCTGGGCAGAGGTGGAGAGAAGGACTCGTGCAGCAATGGTGGGTCTCCCTCAGTGGGTGTTTTTCTCCCCTAGAGCACACACTTGGCCTTAGGGAAAGTCAAAGGATTGTGGAGCCTGGAATAATGGCCCAAAATCCAAGCGCCAAGAGAAGAGGTAAGACATCTGGCAAGGCATTCAACCAATCACTTGACCTCCTCGTGTTTCCATTGTTTAAAGGTTTTGAAGAAAATTCTACCTTTTTTCCATTTGACCTGCAAAAGACAGTGGTCACTTCCCTGATGCTTTCAAAATTAGACTACTGTAATGCTCTTAATGTCGGAGCCCAACAGTGATTTGGGTAGACTCCAGAAATTGCTAAATGCAGCAGTCCGGTGTCATTGATTTTAAATAATATCAAAGGACAAGCTTTCACAATTTCATTTTTTAAGATACTAAATTGGTAAGCACTTTTGTCACATCATAAAAATGTAACATTCTTTTTTAGCAATTCTCTCAAACAAGAAGTTTTATCTGCAAAGTTTCCCACAAATTTCGCATAGTAAATGATGAAAAATACTTGGCCCCGTCAAGTGTCGCCAACATTTCGTTAGTGTTCGGCAACGGTTGACGGTCGATCCAAATATTGGCATTCAAATCGCGCAAGTCCACACACATCCTAAGAGACTTGTCAGGCTTGCATGCAAGAACTATGGGAGCCAACCAATCAGATTACCCAATGGCTTCAATTGCATCCATACGACACAAGCGTTCAAGCTCCTCTTTCAGTTCAGTAAGCAAACTCAAGGGTACTTTACACACCTTGTGTGCAATGGCTTTAGCGCCATCTTGTAAAACAATGCAATGTTTTTATTTTCCCAAGCCTGTCACAAAAAACTTCAGAATACATATCAATCCACTGATCCCCAGACAAGTGTTTCACTACCACATTGTCTGAGAAATTGGAGGATGAAAGGAGAGAGTAAAACTTGTAAGCTTCACGCCTGGATAAAACCATGTCAGGATGATTAGGATCAGGGATGATCCCAAGTTCCCCTTGTTCTTCCCATCCTAGCAAATATGCACCATCCTTAACAATGAACACTGGACCAGTGGCTATATCCCCACCGAATTCCAAACTGGCATCGAATTTGCCCAAAACTTCCACTCTTTTTCCCCCATAAGCAAAACTTTTAATGTCCGTCTGTTGCAACGGAATGTCTCCTAATACTCCAAGATCCTTGATGTTGACAAGAGTGAAAGGAGAACCAGAATCAGCCTGAAAATTCACATTCTTGCCATTCACAATTATAGAACATGAGGGTGATTTCCTCTTGCGTGAACTACCCATGGATGAAATTTCAACAACACCATCAGAATGTGTGAATGATGAGGACAACATTAGTAACATATTATCATTCTCTTTATTTGAGTCAACAAAGTCATCTTCAATTGACTTGACTACTTGGGTGTTTCCTTTGTTGGACGCTGTAGCTTTGCAAAAACGAGCTAGATGCCCTTTTCTACCACACCTGAAACACGTTTGATTCAAAGCATAAAAATACTTTCCATTACCAAGATGGTTCTTGCTACCACAGCGAAAACAATAAAGTTTTGCTCTCTCAGATTTGATCTTGGACGGGGGTAAAGTAGAAGAATTTAGCATAATATTATCAAGAGGAACTTTAGTGGCTTTGACGTTGTGTTTTGATGATAAAAGTTTCACCTCAGTGGGTTGAGTAGGATTGCTCATTTCCTTCATGCAAAATTGCAAATGCTCAATACTTTTAGCAAGGGTGATTGCAGTTTCTAGGTCAGGGTCATCAGAAACAAAGGTTTCTCCTGAATTTTCTTGTTGCAAGTGCGTTCGACTAATTGATCACGTATAATCTCATCCCTGAATTCCCTGTAATTACACGTGAGGGATAAGGTCCTGAGAGCAGAGACGAAATCATCAACTGACTCACCCGAGATCTGAGCACGTTGTAAGAACCTGTGGCGTTCAAGTACTATGTTTTTCTTAGGATTGAACATTTTTTCTAAAGTTTTTATCAAAGATGCATATTCATCGACAAGTAAGGAATCCCCATCACCACTACGAGTGCTAACAACTTCAAGGGTTAAAGTTTTCACAATATTTCTACCCTCGGCACCCAAATTGTACATAAGCAGTGCTTATTAGTGGTGAACGTGTCACCGTCAATGGCCTCTAAATAGCTCTCGAAGGTGTCCTTCCACTGTTGCCATAACATGGGAGAAGAACCAGGAGACTGAATAAATGGTGGAGGGGCCGCTGTATGATCCATAATCACACAACACGTGGGTGAGTTGCTGCCCACTCTGTTGAAGATTCAAAATACACTATTGTTGAAGACTGTTCACAAACTGAGTGGATCTAGGTTCACAAGTATAATCCAATTGCTGTGTGCATCAGCGGAGTAAGTAATCCTAGAAGCTGAGCACATTAAAAAAAATAAGCTGTGCTCATCAGCGTAAAATTACGATGCATAGAGTACCCAACATTCATAAATTAAACTGAATTGTTGTGCCGTGAGTGCATCAACACTCATGAATTAAACTGAACTGCTGGGCGTATCAGCGAAAGAAACAATACAGAAACTGAGCACATTAAAGAATAAAGCTGTGCACATCAGCGTTAAGATCAACGTGCATAAATTAAATTGAATAGCTGTGCAGTGAGCGCATTGACACTCATGAATTAAACTGAAGTGCTGTGCGCATCAGCGAAGGAGAAAATACGAAGAGCTGAGCGCATTGAAGAATTGAGCTGTGCGCATTAGCGTTAAGGTCCGATGCGTAGCGTTGTTATGACAACGTAAACTTGCCAGCGAGCATTTTCAAAATGGCCGCATGCAACGTCCTCGCATTACGTGCAGCAGGTCAGGCAAGCACAGGCAAAGCTACGTGACGCTGTGGCTTCATGGGAGAAGGCTCCTGAAGAACGGCTTCCGCGCGCGACATTACAAAGTTCCCCAACAGCGCGTGGACACAGTGCGTGGACCCAAAAGTACCTCAAGGAGCCTGAACCGGCTCCTATCACCACAGCGGAATGAAGAAAGGATATCAGGAATGCAGAAATGGTACCGCAGGCTCTCCAGAGGTCCCGAGTCGAATTAGCCAACAGGCAAACAGCATCGAACGTGATCCAGAGGAAAATGAAGTCGGGAGACAGCAGGAAGGGTGCCAGGATCGCCAGGAATCCACGCGGGAACAGGAGAGCAGGAATGGCCAACTCGTCACCAATGAAAAGAGGAACAAACCACAGGTAAGTTGGTACCTCATTTATTAGTGACCAGTCATGACAGCTCCCAGGCAGCAACTGCCAGACACGTTTTGTGTTCCTCTCAGGGAACATGGACGTAGAGAGATTCTAATGAGACACAACAGGAGATCTCAACACTTAGCTGGGTCAGCTTCATACTTAGAATGACCATCATACTGTTCCTGTATAAAGAGACGGTTTTGGCGTTGTTTAGAAAAGTTCAAACTGAATGCCTTCCCTCTTATTCCTACATTTAGGGAGTCCCATACCATTTTGAGGGCAGCAGTTTCCTGATTGATCAGAAAAAAAAAACATTCAGCAATTTACACATATGCGGCAGATAATCTTCTTCTTTCGAATGTCCAGATTCTAGACTGTATTTCGAAGCCTCCTATTGCACAGTCTAGTACTAATGGATTGTGGTCTGACAAAACGCTAGGGACCCATTCGATTTCAATCTGTCCCAAAAGGGAAGCTGAGACAAAGAAATAGCAGAGAAGCACCAGATTATTGTGATAATGTGAAAAAGAACATAAACCCTGGATCTGGCTTCTTAAGCACCCCCATACATCGATCAAATGCAGGATGGCCCTATATACTAGTGGTTTCCTGCCAGAATATGAGGAGCGTCCCCCGGTTTTCCCTTCCACTTCATTATGCAGATTAAAGTCCCAGCAGAGGATAAGAGGAGCTGGCCTTGTTGATAGTTCTAAATTAAGGGGCTCATTATTATGATGGTCGCGGACGGACTCAAGTCAGTCCGCGACCATCGAGGAGGAGGGAACCTCCGCATGGCCTGCGGAGTTCCCTCCTGTCCAATTAGGATGTGACCGCCACCCTGGCGGTCACATCCTCTATTTTTAACATTGCAGCGGGTGCGGCTTCAAGCTGCACCCGCCGCAATGTTAAAAATGCATACATTGCATTTGTACGCAGAAAGCGGCAGGCACTGCTCGGTGCCTGCCAATTACTGCATACAAATGCAGGGGGGTACCATAGGTACCCCCCATGTGCACCCCCCACCCCCACTCACCCAGGGTGGCCCGCAACGGGCCCCCGCACTGAAGCTCCATATGCTTTTCCACGGCAGAAAACCCGCAGTGGAAAAGCATTTCTTTTTGGGCATCCTAATATGGCTGGCGGTGTCTGAGAGACACCGCCACCATATTAGGGCTTTTCCGCCGCGGTTGTAAGCTAACCGTGGCGGAAAAGCTGCGGACGGAAACCAGGACCCACCAGCCATCCTAATGTGGCGGCGGGTCTTTGGTGGGTCCGCTGCCGTTTTTCCGTATCCTCCGGGCCGGCGGTGGCTTCCGTGGCCTGGAGGATGCGGAAAAAACGCTATCCTAATCTGCCCCTAATTTTGTGAAAAACAGCGGGGTCGTTCAGATTAGGGCCATATATTGAAAGCAGTGTAACCCTCCCCGTGCCAATGCGCAAATCCATGATGACCCTTCTTCCTATTTTATCCACCTTGGCCTTAATTACTGTCCTGACAGCCTGTTTAGCAATTATAGCTAGATCTCTGTAAATTAAAAGGCATGATAACCTGCATAAATCGTGAGGACAAGATCGTGATATCGGGCTTTATAATTTGCACCGCTATTTGGTCTTTCCCTCTTTGGGGAACACTGTAATGGTGGCTTTCCGGAGATCCGGGTGCAATGCTCCCTGGTCCCTCACTTCCCAAAACATGTTCAGCAGGTGAGGCCCAAGTAGTCTGGCATAACATTTGCAAAACTCGCTACTCATACCGTTGGGCCCCAGAGTTTTGCCTGGCCTCAATTTGGCGATGACTGCCTGCACTCACAGTGTTAAATACCCTTCCAGGGTCTCCCATGCCTCCATGTCCAGTAAAGGAGTGGGGACGACAGCCAAGTACTGTGCAGTACTGGCAGTATCATGGAGGGTCAGGCCTTGTAGAACCACTCATACTAGTGGGTGAACTCTTTAATAATTTGCGCGTCATTGTCACAGGCTACTCCTTGATTTATTAGAGTTTGCATCCAGTAAGTTTCATGTGGAGCTTACCGGCCTTATTCTCTGTATCATGCAAACGGTGCAGCATGGCCATCATTTGCTTTATTGCCCCTTCCTTTGACAGATCAAGGTATTCAGTTTGTCTGACAGTGATCTTCCTAAGATTCAGGGGGTCAGTCCCGGACCCCAGTGCACCTTCCAATTGCAGGATCTGGGTCTCCAAATTCTCGAGTTCAGCTACGTTACTTCTTTTTTTTCTGTGCTATCAGGTTTTGGTCCCTGGCCGGAAGCACAGTCTTATATGCCACACACAATACAGTTGTTGATTAAATGGAGCCTTCATTTTCAGTGAAGTACAATTTAGTGTCCAACCGGAAGTCCCAAGCACCCCGATCCCTTAAGTCCTATGCATTCAGATTCCACCCAGCGGATCCCCAGCCCCTAAATTGCCCCATTTTGACTAACAAGGGTAACTGACTTGACAAGTCCCTTGCCAATACTCTGCCTGTGCAATCTCCCCTATCTCACCCAAGACTGGACAAGTCCGTAGTCCAGTCTTGAGTAAGACTTATGAGCCCCTGAGAAATATGAACTACCTTCTATCTGAGTGATGTAGACACTGCCTCAAATAAGGCAAGCCCACCGATTTTGTGAATTGTGCCAATGCCATTGACTAGGGGAGGGCACTGCAGGGGCCCAGAGTGGTCAATGTCCATGGAGTCATTAAAGTCTCCCCTCATGACATGTAGTGTGGAAGTCGACTAAAGGAGTAGATCTCTAAATTCAACTAGAGAGTCTTTGTACATCTTTTCATCCTGTATTAGGATCACTCTATGTCTAGGGGGTCATGCTATAAAAGTTGGAATTGGACTGGAAGACGCTCTAGTGGTCAGACAACCATCCAAAGTATCCTTACTGGCCCCACATGCCTTCATCCTGTTGGATTTGGTCGACTAAGCTGGGCCGGAGTCATCAAACTAACTTTCACAAACTTTTGAAAAGTTTACTAACATTTTGTTGACCAATGCTTGTTTGTGGTCAAAATTAAATATGATACAGTCTTTGAAATATCATAACTCCGAAACCCTCCGGTCGATTTTGCTCATCAAAAATTCATAAAAAATATAATTTTTATAAATTGGTGTTGTGTAGCTTTTTTATTTTGTTGATCGGTACTTTTTAATGCTTACAATAAATTCCTTTGGTCAAGCCTTGCTGCGCGGAAGCCATAGCTACCCAGGGTCGAGCTTAAGGGTGTTCAAACGAGCCTGACTGGACTCAATAAAGGTGTTTGCGAGTGTGTTCCACCATACTGAAAGGTGATTTTTACAGGATTATCAAATGGAAAACCACTATTTATATTTCCTAACAGGAAACTGTTGACTATAGCTGTCTGGTGATAGCATTCAGCATTTTCACACTGGAGGCTTACGAGAATGAAAGAAGTGACAATGTCTGAAGGCAAACATGGGACCAGGGTGAGGCGGCCAAGTGATTCCAGTGGAGAAATTATCTCTCTGGGTAGCTTTTCCTGGCTCTGAGCTTTCAGCACTAAAACAGAATGCTTCTGCGGAGTTGGACAGCAGCATACCTGATTTTGATGGACCCTCATGGACTTCAGTGACTTGCCTTGCCCAGGTGGTAAAGTTTGAGGCTCAAGAAAGTGCCAAGTCTCAACATAAAAAGTTTGATTTGTAAGACCCACAAGACTTACACAATCCTGACTCCTTCATGGTCAACCTGAAATCATATATAACTCCTGGTCAATTGCAACCTTTGAAGTGAAACACAACCTTTGACTTGAATTGCAGCTTTGCCTTTTCTTGATGTGTTTACCTAAAACCTTTCAGATTTCATGTCAGTGGTTCCCCTAATCCAACAGTTCTGTGCAATTTAGTCTAGAGAATGTTCTTGATTTTTCTAAATTGGTTTTGGACTTTTATTGTGTATTGGGTTCTCAGCTATGCAATTGCTTGATTCCATTTGAACTTAACCGCTTCCGTGCAGCGCCGATTCCGCCCCTGTGCTGGACATTCCAGAACAGGGTGCGGTCGTGACGGAACCGTTCCGCCATCAGCACAGCTCAGCCGTGACTGATGACGGAACGGTTCCGTCACAAGCATCGAAGGGGTTAATATGCTTTCCTGCTGCTGGAGTCACTTCTGCCTAATGTAAAAACAGAGTTGAGTTTTCATTGGACTGTGTTGTGACCTAACCGGATTACACATTATTAAGAGAGTAGGGGTGATGGAGCAAGGATTCGCACGTAAAGCGACTTGCTCTCACTCATGAACCTCGTTCAAATTATAATCATATTAATCCAACTGTTCGTCTTGTATTTAGTATTTTTCCCAACACGCGGGTGTCCCCAAGAGGCTTGCCTGTGTGTCTTTTCATCCTTACAATGCTTGCACTAGAAGAAATGGCCGCTTCACTGAAATTCAGTCTGCGCATGCGTCGGTCATACTCATGTGATGTGACGCACTCGCATTCTGGAGGGAATCTGTTGCTCATGCGCACTGTTGCAAACATGGCCGCTTGTCTCTCACCACGCTCTATGCTTCCAACTGCTGCTTTAGCCTATCTGTCTTTTCGCACTAAACTTTAATACTATAGATGTTATAAAGTAAGGGGTGTGTAAAATTTTATCACGGTATACAGTGTGATCATTTTTATGTGTGATTTTAATTTGTTCTCGCTTACTTTTCATGTATCGCGTCTCAGGGGGCTGGGACATACATAACCGACGCCATGTTGAGGCTCCTCTGAGTATTGCCATGTGACCTGGGAGAAACTCTACTGCGCAGAAGCTGAAACAAGCCAGCTGGCTCCTGAAGCCCGATGCGCCTGAGAACCCAGCACAAGACGATGAAATTCCACCTTGAACCTCAGAGACAATGTTGCTATACTCTGTACACTCGTATTTTCTACTGTATTCCTATGGATGGGAACGTGAACCCAAGGGGCGGATGAGCAAATTTCAATATTAAATGATGGGAACGTTGAATTCTAGGAGGTGACAGTGACCGAATCACCTCTCCTGACCAATCATAATGTAGAAAACTGTCACTGGCAACATTAGTGGGTGGTCTAAGGGTCCCAAAATCGTATAATTGCCCTAGTGTAGCTTAGGAAAATTGTCCGACTTGTCCGAGTAGCAGACCTGTCACTGACCCTACGAACTCTATAGGTGCTCAATCTAGAGTGCTGCAGAGCACTCTGTCCATACTTTCCACAAACTCCTAGGGGTGGAAATAGTCTTAAGTGCTGGCGAAGCACTTTGCTGGGGTAATTCGAAAACCCAATCGGGGTTACTGGCGGATTACTTGCAGAGAGGGGTAACGCTGGCGTTACATCCGAAGCTGTGGGTGTTGGTCGTACCTTGGTGAGCCCAGTCCTGACCCAAACCTGAGGGGTATCCTGTCCTGACTGCCCGTGAGCTGTACCTGCTCGCATTCTGGCATTCCTTTTCTGAGGGTCCTTGTCCCCGTCCTTCCAAACTGACCCGTGGCCAGGGTTAGTCTTCATTTCTAATTAGGTAAATATTACTTTGTGGGTTTGCGTCTGTCTTTCACTTACTCTCCTTTTCCTTAATAAAGCACTCGTGCCTGAAATATTGCCCTATCACCTTGAAAAGCAAATTATATGCAATTGTTTATTAGAATTGTTCCTCTTCTCTCCCCACCTGTAGGAGGTTATCAAACTGTCTTATTTTATTAGTGTGTTCCCGTTTTCTCCCTTACCCTTAGCATGGTTGCAGTGAACTTAGTAAGAATAGCATGAATAGCTTAGACTAAATATACATTCTAGGTCCCTCGCTTTAGTTTAAACTTGTGGTGAATAGCGTGTTTCCCTAAATGCTCATATCCCATAGTATTCACATATACTCAAATGGTTCTTGCTCTAATTCATAGCTATATTTTGGTTGTGATCTTAATGCTTGATGTGTTATTTTGTATTTTGCTCATCTTGGCATATTCACTTTGAAATCTTTAGATAAACTTTTAAACCCATCAGGTGTCTGTGGTTATTTTACAGATTACAGTGTGGACAATGTATTCTGGTTTATGAAGTATATTCGTTTCCTAGGAAACCTGTCACCTATCCACTGCTAGCTCCTGATCCGTTGGGAGTAATGTGCCTGTGGTAAGTCAGGTACATGAATAGTAAGTGGTGTAAGAGTCACCCCCTGAATTACTCATAGTGGCGTGCAAGAAATCACCCGGTTCACTCAAACTTAGTCTTGGTCTCTCGCGTCAGGGCCCAGTGCGCGGGGAAAATTGGTAAACTTGTGACCCGGGTGACCTGCGCGCTCTATCAGTAATTTTCTGGTAGCAGAGCTATGGTTAGGACTAGTTAAGATAGGTAGACAGGATAGTTGATAAACAAACCGTGAAAATAAAATGTGCTGCTGATTTTCTACTGTATTGGTTCAAATATTTGACATGTTTTGAGGATTTATATGTAAATATATTTGATTTTTGCATTGCTGCTATAAGTGTTACATGTCGTATTAACAAAGAACTGTTTGTAAGCGTTCAGTGTAGTCCGAATCCCCGGGGAAGTATATGGCTAACGGTGAGTAGAATCCGGTTAGCTGGAAAAGTCACTTGTTTAGAGTCATTAGTGTAGGGTTAAGAATACCTGGAAGCACTAATTAGGATCTTTTTGCATCTGTATAACTGATAGCCACGAGTCCTTTGTACAAAACTTCCCTTGTGATATCACCTAGAAAGGGTCACCTGTGGGAGGAGTAATAGGGTCTCCGAGGCTTGACTGGTAAGTAAAATAGTCCGCTGGTGAAATCCTGGCTCAGTACATATCCCAGATTGAAGTGGATGAGTCAGAAGAATAACGGGTTCTATATTACTAGTGTGAGAGGTTAGGCAAAGAAGTCTATCCAGAGTGAATGAAAAGTAGACAGAAGTGGTTTACTTGTAGTGAGAGGAAATTTTTCTACCTATTTAGAACACTCAAACATAGTGGCAGACGTTGCGTGTTAGTAACTAAGTTTTGTACCCGCACTTTAGGAAAAGTTAAAAGTTTCCATTACCTTGTGAAGGAGGGAGTCGGGCGGAAAGCTGCTCTGACGTCACTCCGTGCCGCGCTGGTATTGGTCAGAACAGCGGGTGTGTAGTGAAGCCGAATTTGTAAGGGAGGGGTGAGTGCCGGAGCGTGAGACTTGGTCTCGCGAAAAGGCCGCGCACCCATTGGATAAGGATTTTTGTATTCTCAGAGTTGATTGGTCTCTACAAAATAAGAGTCGCGCTAGCATTGGAAGTACCAAAGCAAACAAAATTAATCAGGCCGAGTTAGAAGCAAGCCTGGAAAGGCATATGTGGTATCCCGAGTTCTTACCTAATCCCCAGAACTCAGGAACAGATTATACGAGGTAGACCGCATATGATGTATGGAATAAAGAGAAAAATGTAATTTGCCGACAAGGTAAAGGATTTCTTCAAAACAGTCAAGCCCATTAGGACGAGGGAGGGGGGTGATCATTCCTCCACCGAATACTCCTGCTTCCTTCATGATGTTTGAAAAAGGGTATCATACCTGTGTATGGCTAGAGAATTGGGCAAATTATACTGCAGATGACGGAGTCCTAGCATTTCCTATTGATGGTACCTTTAATGGTAGGATCCTGTTTAACTTAAGGACCCGCATGAATGAATTACATCCCAGACCCAGATTGACCCAGTACGAAGCCTTAGAGGAGTGGGAAATTGAAGCTTTAGAGAGAGATAGACCCCGGATGGACAAGGGAGTGAGCAAATGGTATCCGAGGGTCCATAGAGAAACCAAAGAACAGATAATGAAACATTGGAGACAAAGCATGATGATGGAAGGATTGTTTCCAATGATGGGGGTATTAGAACAAGGGAAAGGAAAAAGTAAGGAAAAAAACCATCACTCAATGCCCGTAGGGGACTCAGAAGATGAGCACCTAGAAGATTTATTGATGAAAAACCCCCCTCCCTATGTAGCCGAGTCAGAGCCTTTGAGTTCACCAAACCCGTTTGCCAAATATCCCAGATGTCGGAGGGATAGCGATACAGATGGAACAGGTACAGAGAGTAAAACCAGTGAAGGGAATGGGTTTTGCAGACCTAAATCCACGGTCCCGAATTATCAGCCGTTTGGAGAAGGCCCCCCTCGATTGGTTACCCCAACTGCCCCAAGTATTTACCCTCCCTTGGTACCCCAAGTATTGCATGACAATTCCGCAGGAAAGGTTTTACGAGAACAAGAAAAGGAAGCCCTGGCTAGGCAGCGAGATGATTTAGTCCGAACCATAGCCCAGATACATCCCCATCCAGATTCTCTGACTATCCCAGTAACCATTGGACCCGCTATTCCTCTTTATAGGGACAACCTGGCTAGTCCTCGTCCTCCTGTTATCTCCCCAATAATTCCTACTCCTGGCATCCCACCCCCGAGAAAGGAAGTATTCATAGATGACGATCAAGAGAGTGAATGTGAATCAGTGGTTCTGATGGATCTGCCCATTAGAGAACCTAGGACAAGCATGTCGGGGGCAAGAAGTCAGAGTAGGCCAAAAGAGGTTTTAATTGAAGGTACATCTGGGGTTAGGAGTGCCACAGTAGTATCCCCGGAAGAATTAGACAGATGGACCAAAGAATTGGAGAAAGAGACCACTCCCCAAACCAGACCCTTAGAGATCTATAAACTAAAGATAGAAATAGAAGAAATGATGGCTGGAAACGTAGGATTGGACCGCTTAAATTCCTACAGTGAAGAAGAGTTACTGTTTATCAGTAAAAATCTTACCCGAAATGCTAGATTGCTCCATGAAAGATTAATGGACACAGCCACAGAAATGGGAATCGATGTCAGTCGCTCCAAAATCCTTCAGAAACCCTACAGAGTAGATTTTTCGGACAAAGACTTGGAGAGCTTGAATGTGGTAGGAAAACAGATCCAGATAAAGGAATTATTGAAACTCTTGCAGAAATGGGGAGATGTAGGGAAATGGAGGACTCGGTGGGCAAAGAAAAAGGAAGACAGCAGGACTAAGTCTCATGCTTCAGAATACGTGTTAAAAGAAGTAACCCCGACAGAAAAATTGTGTCCCATGAGAGAGGTCCCGGGAGGGAAATATGTCCACGTCCCTTGGTCCCGACAGGATATTGTATCATTTACAAATGACTTCCCGAAATTACGGGAAAAACCCGTTGATTGGTACAGGCAGGTAGAACGGTTTATAAAAGTCCAGAAATGTCTACTGAAAGACCTGAATGGGTTTTTCGACATTGTGGTCCCTGTAGATTTGTGGACCGACTGCAAGATTGAGATTGATTGGCCTAGTGAAGAATATGCGAGAGACGAGAAAACAGGAGCTCCCGCACCTGAGGTAATGAGGAAGTATGAGCAAGTCATACAATACCTCAAGAAAAAGGTGCCCGCAAAAGAGACAGATTGGACCAGAATAGATAGAACCACCCAAGAACGCGATGAAACCGTCCATTCCTTTTATGAAAGGTTACTGCAAGTATTCAAGACTTACAGTGGTATTGATAATGTGGACATAAAAGACATGACCCATTTCAGTTACAGATTCGTGCTAGGATTAAGGCCTGAAATATCTCAATGGATTCGAGATAATAAAATAAGTTGGCAGGGAAAGCCCATAGATGATGTCCTGAAATACGCAAAATTCTGCGAAGATGAAATCGAAAATAAAAAGAAAGCCCTCAAGGAGAAAGTGATGTGGGCACAGGTGAAATTGGCTGAACAGCAAGAAAAACAGTTAAGTAAATTGAATTCCAATAATAATGCACAGAATGCCACTGCTGGGGGAGGAGGGAAGCCCCGGGCAAAATTAAGTCGGGAAGAGGCTATGAAAAAGTTCCCCTGCCACGGGTGCGGCCAGTTAGGGCATTGGAGAGACGAGTGTCCACACCTGCAGGCCGGTAATGCCCCTATAAATGGTTTAAATCCACAGGTGCAGAAAGAGGGGACAAGAAAGAACCAGCAACAGGTAAAGCTACCTCCAGTACCTCGCGCTCCTAGACAGAATTATAAGAACCAGGGCCAGCAGAATGAAAGGGCGGAAATATGGGAGGGAGAGAATGGAAGCAATGCAGCAATTCCACAGTACCTGTTAAATGATTCTTTCCTCTGTGATGAACAAGATTGACGGGGCCTGAGAGGGGAGGACAAGGAGTGCGTACTTGGCGCCTCCTTACCGGTAGACCAGACTGGACCATACATTGAAGGAAAGGTTGAAGGAAAAGATGTCACCTTTCTGTTGGACACTGGTGCTACCCGGTCCACTGTGAGAACAGTGGATGTTCCTAACCTACCCCTCTCGGGAGAAGCTATCCAAGTAGTGGGTGTCTCCAATCAAATAATCAGTACTCCAGTAACTGAGCCTATGGAAATCTCCATAGGGAACTTTAAAGATATGCACAGATTTGTGGTCTGTGATTCCAGTCCTGTGAACCTGTTAGGACGCGATTTGTTGTGCAAAATGAACTGCACCATCTTTTGCTCACAAAAAGGCGTCGAAATTCAGACCCCCGATGAAGATGGTTTGTACAAACTGATGTTGGTAAGACCTGACGCTGACATTAAAACTTTGACGATTGAAGACTTGCCTGAAGAGCTTCAGTTAAGAGTGGTACCAGAAGTGTGGGATTTCACGGGAAAAGATGTAGGCTTAATGGCAAACGTGGACCCAGTTAAAATAGCAATAAAAACAAACGCAGTATATCCCAAAACAAGACAGTACAAAATGAGTGCAGAAGTAAAGGCAGGAGTCGCAACTGAAATTACCCGATTGCTCGAAGCAGAAATCATAGAAGAAGTAATGAGCAGTCCCTGCAACTCGCCTATCATTGGGATTAAAAAGCCTAGTGGGAAGTACCGGGTAGTGCAGGACCTGCGCAAGGTAAACCAAATTGTTGTACCTTGCTGTCCCATCGTGCCCAACCCTGCAGTAATCTTATATCAGATTCCTTGGAATGCGGAATGGTTCACTGTCATTGACCTGTGCCATGCATTTTTTTCCATTCCATTGCATCCAGAAAGCAAGTTCCTTTTTAGTTTTGAATTTGACAGCCATATCTATGTCTGGAATCGTGTCCCTCAGGGGTACACTGAAAGTCCTTCGATTTTCAACCAAATTCTAAAGAAATGTCTTGAGACTCTGATACTGCCCGGAGAGTCTGTTTTGGTACAGTACATAGATGACCTTTTAGTGGCATCTAAAACTCAAAATGACTGTGTCACCGACACCATCGCCTTGCTGAATCACCTGGGAAAGGGAGGACATAAAGTATCCCCTGACAAACTACAGTTCTGTAAAAACTCAGTAAAATATCTGGGGCAACAGATAGAGAAAGGGATCCGAAAGGTCACCACAGAAAGGATCAAGATAATTAAAGCAATGGACCTACCCCGAACTCAGAAAGAGGTGAGGATGTTTCTAGGAGTTGTGGGGTACTGCAGACAGTGGATTGTGGGATTCGCAAATCTAGCCAAACCTTTGATAAAAATGACCAAGAAAGGAGTGGAAGACCCAGTCAGTTGGGACAGTGAGAGCATGAACGCTTGGGTAACATTGCGAAATTGTCTATGTACCGCTCCTGCATTAGGTATGCCAGACTATTCCAAGCGTTTTGAACTATTCTGTGACACCAGAGAAAATTGTGCGCTCTCAGTCCTGACCCAGGAGCATGGGCTGGTCAGGGGTCCCGGAGCCTATTTCTCAGCCACTCTAGATCCGGTGGCTGCTGGATTGCCCGGATGCCTGAAAGCAGTAGCTGCTACTTGCGTCAGTCTGGAACAGAGTGAGAATATTGTCATGGGACATCCTGTCACCGTATATGTTCCACATTCTGTTGTAATTCTACTGACAAGAACCAAGACCCAGTATCTCACACCTAGTCGGCTGACTAAGTATGAGAGAATTTTGATTGGTGCTGAGAATGTAACAATTTCTCGGTGCAATGTCCTAAACCCTGCAACTCTGTTACCTGTTCCCCTGGATGTAGACAACGAAGGTGAAATGGAACATAACAGCATTGATCTAACAGAATTCAGCACTAAGCCCCGTCCTGACATCCGAGAAGTAGCATTACTTGATGGGGAGCTTACAATGTTCGTGGACGGCTCATGTTTAAGACATGAGAGTGGTGGTCTGTGTGCTGCCTATGCTGTGGTCACATTGACAAACACCATAGAAGCCTCTTACCTAAGTGAAGTGAAATCTGCACAGGTAGCAGAGCTCATAGCCATGACAAGAGCCTGTAGGAGGCGTAAAAACAAAAGAATAACTGTTTATACCGACAGTCAGTACTGTTACGGGGTTGTTCATGACTTCGGCCAACTATGGTTACAAAGAGAATTCATGACTTCCTCAGGTACCCCTATCAGAAACGGAAAGGTGGTACAAGAATTATTGGAAGCTATTCAATTGCCCAAAGAATTGGCTGTGGTCAAGTGTGCGGCTCACAGATCAGGAAATGAACAGGTACGCTGACCAAATCGCACAATTTTGTGCCCGACACCAAATGTCCCTCCAAATTGGGTTGTGGGGTGGACACAGCTGCCAACTGATGTTGTTTGATAATGTGTCAACGTGGGATGAATTGAAAGACTTACAACAGTCAACAGGCAGGGAAGAAAAAGGTAGATGGAGTGAGAATGACTGCAGAATGAGGAATGACGGTGTGGTAGTAAACAAAAATGGAGTGCCCGTGCTGCCCGACAGCCTGATAGATCCCATGGTCCGAATGATACATGAACCAACACATATGGGAAGGGATGCCATGTGTCGTGTGTTTGACAAAGTGTTCTATAATTCAAGGTTCAGGAACCAGGCGGAAAGGCTTTGCCAGAGGTGCCTAGTGTGTCAGCAATTCAATGCAGGAAAGAAGACTGTAGTGGAGCAGAGTACCATCGGAAAGGCAGTAGGTCCCTTTGTCAGAATGCAGGCAGACTTTATAACAATGCCCAGATGCAAGGGATATAGATATATCCTGGTCTTAGTTTGTCTGTTCTCCCGGTGGGTGGAGGCCTACCCAGCAAAGAAAAATGATGCCCTAACTACAGCCAAGCTATTGCTCAGGGAGTTGATACCTAGGTATGGAATCCCTGAGACGATTGAAACAGACCAAGGTGGGCATTTTGCCAATGACGTCCTAGAAGAGCTCTGTAAGGCCTTTAAAATGAAGCAAAGACTGCACTGTGCCTACCATCCCGAGGCGTCTGGGCTGGTTGAACAGATAAATGGCACGATAAAGTCCAGGTTGGCGAAGATGTGTGATTCCACCAAAATGAAATGGACAGATGCTTTGCCCCTTGTGCTGATGAGTTTGAGAAGTATTCCAAATCGAAAAACAGGCCTGAGCCCCCATGAGGTACTAATGGGGAGAGTGATGCGACAAGCATGGGTACCTGGACACAAACTGCTAAGCATTACTGATGATTTGGTGCTAGAATACTGCAAGCAGCTGGGTGACCAAGTGCGTTCTATCTCCCACCAGATTGGTGAGACAGCTGACGAATGGCCAAAGACTCCAGCACATAAGCTACGACCAGGTGATTGGGTGGTGTTAAAGAAACACACCCGGAAGAGTTGCCTTGGACCAAAGTGGGGAAAGCCAAGACAAGTGATTCTTGTCACCACTACTGCTGTGAAGTGTGCTGGTGTGCCGAAGTGGATCCATGCCAGCCACACAAAGCGGGTAACCGGAGAAAACGCGACTGAAGCTGAAGGCAGCACCGCTGAGGAGACTCCCGAGGAGAATCCGGATCTCGCTGACATCGAACTGCCGAGCACAAGTCGAGACGTTGAGTGGTACCCTGCCGACGACCAGGTTCATGATCCAATACGAACCAGGAAATATTCCTACCTAGACAGTGAGTGGGATAGTCCAGGTGAGACAGAACTAGAGGACGAAGGTCAGGTCAACGAGACTCACATCACACCTGATCAGGAAATAGGCCAAGTAGGGACAGATCAAGACGTCGACACTCCACCTGAAACTCCGGAGTCTGGAAAGGGACAGATAGTGGTCAAAGCTGAAGTTCATGCGGAAGAAAGTGAAGAGAACGAAGTGCATGAACCAGAGCAGATAGAAATAGATGAACGTGTTCAGGAATCAGAAACCAGTTCACCTGAAAGCAAAGAAACCTACAAAGCGAACCTGAACAGGACCAGTTTGAGGACCAGGCAGAAGAAATAGATGAAAGACCTGGAACTAGTCAGACAGGGAGGGAAATAGACTCTGTCAAGCACAAGGAAAAAATTAAAAGAGTGCACGAGGAAGGCCAAGTGTCCTCGACCACTGAAAGTCACAGAAGCAAAAGTACACCCAGGTACGTCAAAAGGTTAAGACTCCGACTAAAAACAGTCGAGGAGAAAGACCGTGAAAGGGCTGAAAGTGAAAGAAAAGCAGCCCGAGGCAAGTTTCTGAGAAAGAGCGACAGAGTGAAGAAACAGAATAGACTGTATCGGAGCCCCGAATGGACATACCTGGTGCTGGAAGAAATTGATGAGCCCAATCGCAGTGGCAAAAGTGACGAGGAGTCCATCACTGATCGGAGTTCAGACGAAGACCCTCCTTGAGACAAAACAGAGCGAAGCTTTGGTGTAAGGAAACGAAGAGGGGTTGCAAAAGCCACCTGTAAGCTAAAATGTCTGATTCAAGCGTAACTGGGAGATCCAGATTTGGGTGTTGTAAAACTTGCTGTAAAGTATGCTTATGTAGTATAGCCATGTTAATAATGATATGGATAGGACTTACAGTCTTTATACCGTTTATGATAAGTAAAAATCCTAACCTGTCCCCTACAGAACCTGAAATATTAGACACAGACGTTGCACAGACTGCAGAAACACCACGAAGCTTAGAGCGACATGACAATTCAGTTAGGCAAAGACAGACACGTCAAAATTTAGAAGCATCAGATGAGGGTGAACTGCACTTTCACAAAATGAAAAACAGGACGCATTTAAATGTCTTCGCTAACCTATTAGTGCATTATGTAGAAGCTATGGAAATAGAAGACTGTTATGTCTGCATGAAGCTACCCACATCTGTAGCTGAAGGTGTGACATATCACCACTTACCCCTAACCTACGGAATTTCCTGCAGTATATTAGCTAGCTTGTTTTATAGAAGCACTTTGCAGTACTACTATTCAAATGCTGATGTAGTATTCTCTGAACTTCCTATTAGAGGACATCTGAACCTTGTCCATGTTAAAAGCGAGGTAACCCGTTATATGGGTGAATATTTCCTGACTATAGGTGACATAGACTTAGATGAAGCACAACAAGAAAATCTGACCTGTTCCTTGCAGGAGCAGGAAAAGATGTTTATAAAAATGGCAGACAGAAGGAGGGAAAAGTTTCAGAAAAAGGCAAATGATGAAAAGGATAGAGTCCCTAGGTGGGCCGAGCACATGGATAACACCTCACAAGGCGAAGCTAATCCTGCTTTGTTGCTGGATTTTGAACGGAAAGGAAAACTTTGTCTCCATAGAGAAAGGACAAAATATTATAACAATGTATGCATTGGTTCCAGCGAGTGTGAACATAATTATAAGGTAATTAGAGGTTGGGGTTTTAAAAATGGGTCAGAACCTGTGTTTCCCGGAATATATTATATATGTGGGAACAAGGCTTATTTCAAATTGCCGGATCACTGGTATGGAAGCTGCTACTTTGGCATTGTTTTCCCGAAAATATACCATGTGAACAATGCTGCTGGAAGCAATGATGAAGATACTAATGGCTTAGTGCGTAGTAAACGTGAGAGTGTAGGAGAAATCATAGGTGATATTTTCAGTCCACTGATACCTGGAATGGGGGTAGTTCTGAACACACATCGAATCTGCAAATTGTCTACAGTAGTGGATCGGTTATCTACTGACACCGCTGCTGGATTCCTGCTGGTCAATACTGAAATGGTTGCGATCAGATCAATGGTTTTGCAGAATCGCCTTGCTCTTGACACCTTATTGGCAAAGGAGGGCGGAGTCTGTAGAATGCTGAAGGCGCAACATTGTTGCACCTACATACCTGATAAAAGTATCGAACTTAAAAGATATGTAAGAAACATAACTAATTTGGAAAAAGAGCTCAAACCATTAGAGGTTGACAGTGCCTGGACGAGACTGACTGGAGGTCTCTCCTCAATAGGTAGTTGGTTTTCTAACTTAGGTAGAAATCTTCTGTGGAAAATACTGATGCCAATAATCGGAATAGGTGTGGTTGTTCTGATCATATTCATCTGCTGTAAATGTCAAAAATGCAAAAAGAAGTCCACTATAAATAAGAGAGGGGTGAAGAGAAACATTGATGAATTAGAATTAGAAGAATTGAGGAATGAAATATACAAAAAGGTAAAGAATCACCACTCTCATAGGGTAGCCGAAAGAAAAATCAACAATAAGTTCGTTGAGATAGAAATGAATGATATGGAAGAATGAGAGTTGGCATCTGTTTCCGTTATATAGTGATGATAGTAAATATCATCAAAGAGGGGATTGATGGAGCAAGGATTCGCACGTAAAGCGACTTGCTCTCACTCATGAACCTCGTTCAAATTATAATCATATTAATCCAACTGTTCGTCTTGTATTTAGTATTTATCCCAACACGCGGGTGTCCCCAAGAGGCTTGCCTGTGTGTCTTTTCATCCTTACAATGCTTGCACTAGAAGAAATGGCCGGTTCACTGAAATTCAGTCTGCGCATGCGTCGGTCATACTCATGTGATGTGACGCACTCACATTCTGGAGGGAATCTGTTGCTCATGCGCACTGTTGCAAACATGGCCGCTTGTCTCTCACCACGCTCTATGCTTGCAACTGCTGCTTTAGCCTATATGTCTTTTCGCACTAAACTTTAATACTATAGATGTTATAAAGTAAGGGGTGTGTAAAATTTTATCACGGTATACAGCGTGATCATTTTTATGTGTGATTTTAATTTGTTCTCGCTTACTTTTCATGTATTGCGTCTCTGGGGGCTTGGACATACATAACCAACGCAATGTTGAGGCTCCTCTGAGTATTGCCATGTGACCTGGGAGAAACTCTACTGCGCAGAAGCTGAAACAAGCCAGCTGGCTCCTGAAGCCCGATGCGCCTGAGAACCCAGCACAAGACGATGAAATTCCACCTTGAACCTCAGAGACAATGTTGCTATACTCTGTACACTCGTATTTTCTACTGTATTCCTATGGATGGGAACGTGAACCCAAGGGGCGGATGAGCAAATTTCAATATTAAATGATGGGAACGTTGAATTCTAGGAGGTGACAGTGACCGAATCACCTCTCCTGACCAATCATAATGTAGAAAACTGTCACTGGCAACATTAGTGGGTGGTCTAAGGGTCCCAAAATCGTATAATTGCCCTAGTGTAGCTTAGGAAAATTGTCCGACTTGTCCGAGTAGCAGACCTGTCACTGACCCTACGAACTCTATAGGTGCTCAATCTAGAGTGCTGCAGAGCACTCTGTCCATACTTTCCACAAACTCCTAGGGGTGGAAATAGTCTTAAGTGCTGGCGAAGCACTTTGCTGGGGAAATTCGAAAACCCAATCGGGGTTACTGGCGGATTACTTGCAGAGAGGGGTAACGCTGGCGTTACATCCGAAGCTGTGGGTGTTGGTCGTACCTTGGTGAGCCCAGTCCTGACCCAAACCTGAGGGGTATCCTGTCCTGACTGCCCGTGAGCTGTACCTGCTCGCATTCTGGCATTCCTTTTCTGAGGGTCCTTGTCCCCATCCTTCCAAACTGACCCGTGGCCAGGGTTAGTCTTCATTTCTAATTAGGTAAATATTACTTTGTGGGTTTGCGTCTTTCTCTCGCTTACTCTCCTTTTCCTTAATAAAGCACTCGTGCCTGAAATATTGCCCTATCACCTTGAAAAGCAAATTATATGCAATTGTTTATTAGAATTGTTCCTCTTCTCTCCCCACCTGTAGGAGGTTATCAAACTGTCTTATTTTATTAGTGTGTTCCCGTTTTCTCCCTTACCCTTAGCATGGTTGCAGTGAACTTAGTAAGAATAGCATGAATAGCTTAGACTAAATATACATTCTAGGTCCCTCGCTTTAGTTTAAACTTGTGTTGAATAGCGTGTTTCCCTAAATGCTCATATCCCATAGTATTCACATATACTCAAATGGTTCTTGCTCTAATTCATAGCTATATTTTGGTTGTGATCTTAATGCTTGATGTGTTATTTTGTATTTTGCTCATCTTGGCATATTCACTTTGAAATCTTTAGATAAACTTTTAAACCCATCAGGTGTCTGTGGTTATTTTACAGATTACAGTGTGGACAATGTATTCTGGTTTATGAAGTATATTCGTTTCCTAGGAAACCTGTCACCTATCCACTGCTAGCTCCTGATCCGTTGGGAGTAATGTGCCTGTGGTAAGTCAGGTACATGAATAGTAAGTGGTGTAAGAGTCACCCCCTGAATTACTCATAGTGGCGTGCAAGAAATCACCCGGTTCACTCAAACTTAGTCTTGGTCTCTCGCGTCAGGGCCCAGTGCGCGGGGAAAATTGGTAAACTTGTGACCCGGGTGACCTGCGCGCTCTATCAGGGGCACCAGCTCCAAAACTAACAACCCAGTTTTTAATAGTGATACAATTGAAAGATGTGCCCCTGCCATAGCCATGTCAACTCCGCCATTGCCCATCCCATGCCCAGCTGCAAAAGGAGGAGGTTTTTGCATGGGGCTAGATACCCCACAATGTAAAAAAATCCTAGCTACAGAAACTGCAACCAAAAGACACCCCAGCCTTGGGGAGGGAGAAATCTCCTTCATGGAGAGCTGTGGTGCCTTGTTGTGAAAGCCCGAGATCCCTGGAAGCCAAAGAGCTGGGTCTCCTGCTTTTGACCAAGACCATCACCATCGGGACAAGGAATTTGAGGACCATGAACTAGACAGACAATACAGCCCAAGTGGCAGCGGAGGTGGGAAAATACAACCTTGCCCTGCTTGGCATCAGCGAGACCAAATGGACACAGTCCCGGCAGATTAGACTAGCTCCAGGAGGAATGCTGCTGTCTTCTGGACATGAGGAAGAGAAACCCACACACTCAGGAAGTAGCACTGATGCCAACACTAGCAGTTCATAAAGCTCCCATTGGATGGGAAGCACCCAAATTCATCAGAGCAACGTTCCAAAACAAAAGAAAAAGAGGATCAACATGAATGTTGTCTAGGGTTATGCACCTAGAAATGACAGCAAAGAAGAACTTAACTATTTTACAACAGATTCCTGTCCCCCCCAGAGTAATGCCTTGAGAGAGACATCTCCAAACTGATGGAGGACCTCAATGCCAAGACTGGAAGCAACAACACTGGGTACAAAGAAGTCATGAGCAACCATGGCCTTGGGAATATGAACAAGAATGGACAAAAGCTTGCAGATCTCTGTGCCCTGAACAATCTGGTGATAGGCAGTAGTGTATTCCCACACAAAAGAATACACAAGCAACATGGTATGTCACTAGACCATTCAACAGAGAATAAGATCAACCATGTCTGCATTGCCAAAAAGTTCCTGGGGTCCCTGCATGATGTGAGAGAGATGAGAGAAGGTGGATGTGGCGTCAAACCATCACCTCGTTGTGGCCAGGCTAAAGGCTCGAGCTGAAGAAAACATGGGTGGAAACATCAAACCAATGGCAGCGGTATAACACCAACCTCCTCAAAGATGCCCAGAAATGGACTGAATACTGTCACCCCAGTAACAAGTCCTGTAAGAACTTGAGAAAGCCAGTCACTGACAGAAGATAAAAGAAACAATAAAATCAACCTGCCAGGAGGTACTGGGTCCCAAGAAGCACCAGCATAAAGAATGTATCTCCACTCTCCGCAAAAGAGAGGAAGGAAAATAAAGCTGCAGTCAACACTAGCTCAACAAGAGCAAAAAAAGTGAGTGCTCAAGGCCAATACTCCAAAACCAACAAAGAAGCAAAGAGAATATTAAGAGCAGACAATTGAAGATTAATCAATGGTCTTTCCACAGAAGCCTAGGAAGCAGCAAGCCTTAGAAACATGAAAGATCTCTATGGAATATCAAGGAATCTCTCCCGCAAATACAGCAAGCCAGATATTCCTGTTAAAGACAAAGCTGGGAAGACAATCATGGATAACGAAGGCCAACAACGAAGATAGGTGGAGCACTCTGAAGAACTGCTGAACCAGTCTGTGCTACAATCTCCACCAAAAATAAGGCCAGCTGACAAGGACTTGCCAATCGACTGCAGTTGACCATCCAAGTTAGAAATACGGCAAGCCATCAAACATCTGAGAAATGAGAAGGCAGGGGGCCTGACAACATTTCTGCAAAGGCACTGAAGGCAGCCATTGCAACATCAGTAGGCATGTTTAGAAGGAGCTAGGAAGAGGAAAGGGTGCCTTCAGACTGGCAGGAGGGATATCTCATCATGATCCCCAAGAAAGGTGAGTAAATCTTCTATGAACCCCAGACAAAGTGTTCAACAGTCATCTTGAACAGAATGAAGGAACACGTCAACGCTCAGTTGGGAGGAACAGCAAGTTGGCTTCTGCAAAGCTAGATCCTACTCAGACCAGATTGCAACAATGCGCATCCTCATTGGGGAGTTGATGAAATGGAACTCCTCCCATGTCAAGTTCATCGACTATGAGGAGCATCCAACTGTGTGAAACTCCCTGCCACTACGGTGTGAAAGAAAAACTTGTAAGAAGCATCAGGAACTCTTATAGGGGAATAATCTGAAAAATAGTCCAAGGAGGACAACTCACAGAAGTCTTCCAAGTGAGGACCGGATCAGCCAGGGTTGTTTGTTCTCGCCTTTTCTCTTCATGATGGCCATAGAATGGATCATGAAGTCATTCATAGAAAGGAGAAGAAATTTGATTCATTGGACACCTTGGAAGCTATACGATGACCTGGGCTTTGCAGACGACTTGGCCCTTCTCTCCAATACTCATTTGCATATGCAACAGAAGACCAACAATGTGACAGGCACATCAGCACAATTTGGTATCCAACATCAATAGAGGTAAAACCAAGATCCTAAAGGCTAACACGGCCAGCACAACTGCGGTCACTCTTGTTGGCAATGCATTGGAAGCGGTTGAGGCCTTCACCTACCTGAACAGTGTCATAGACAAGTAGGGCGGCACTGACGTCAACCTGAAGGCAAAAAGCAGCAAAGCAAGTGCTGCCTTCATTCAGCTAAAGACTATCAGGAGCTCTAAGGACCTAACACTGCAAACCAAGATCAGACTTTTTAACTTCAATGTTAAATCAGTCCTTCTGTATGGAGCAGAAACTAAGAGAACAACTGTAACCACCACCAACAAAGTCCAGAACTTCATCAACACACTGTCTGGGGAAAATACTCCTAATCCTTTGCCCATTCACCATCAGCAACAACGACCTATGGCAGCAGACTTTCCCACTCACTGCTCATGAAGTAATCATGAAAAGACATTGTGGCTGGATAGATCACACCGTCTGCAAGATCGCATCAAAAACCACCACGCAAGCCCTGACCTGGAACCCTCAAGGGAAAACAAAAAGAGGAAGAAGAAACACTTACTACTGAGGCCTTGAGGCTTACTGCAAGGAGATGGGTTACAACTGGAGTCAGAATGAAAGAAAAGACAAGGACAGAGATGGCTGGAGATCCTGGTTGATGGCCTATACCACAGGAGGGGTAGTAGGCATAAGTAAGTATATCCTTGTCATTGATAGTGTAGCAATGGATCCAACTATCCTTTAATACAAATGAGTTAATTATGTCTACCAGTATCACTGCTTTTTCTACTGAGTAGGACCTGAAGAACTCCATAGATTCTGTTGGTGTCTCAACACTATTCCTGCTGGACCTCTCAGCAGCTGTAGAAACTGAGCCAACAATTACTTCAAAGACTATGGATGCAATTTAGAGTTTGGCAGATGTGGAACATTGGCCAAATATTAGCAGATGTCCTCTCCACTCTTTTTAGAGTGTATCCCTAATCAAACAATCATAATAGGGTGGATTGGACATCTGGGAATTTTCAGCATATATCCCTCATCCATAAAACTTTAAATAATCTGCTATATTATATTACAGAACAGGGCACACCACTAAAATGCACACAAACATACATCACTATTAAAACAAAAATCTTATCACAACCTGCGTACCTTCCATCGCAGTTCTCACAAAATGTGGGTGTCACCCAAGTCATTTTAAATATATACATTATCTTATCTCCTGTGGTTTAACTCCTTTAAAATAATGTACACAGGTATGCCAACAACGCCCTGATTATTCCGTTTTCTTCTCGAAATGTGGAGAGGCTGAAATTGATTAGAATGAACAGAAATCAATTTGGTGGAATTTGGACACCCTGGCTGACTTCACGTAGACTGAACTTTCTCAGACTTCAATTGACTAATATGCAAGTGTAATACATTATGTGCCCATTCTTGTGATATATGACATATTTTGAAGAAAGTTTATCGCTGTTCATACTATTCTGACTATTTGTATAATTGGAAAAGTATCAGTGTTTACTGGAAAAACATTTGCAGCATCACTCATCTAGACCTTGTTTGCTGCTTAGCCACAGCCACTGAAAATCCTATTCCTCTAATTTTCCCTTCCCCTGGGTGGGAAACGTCCTAAGCACTTCGCCCTAGTTCACTGAACTCTTACCAGTTACTGGGCTAAATCAATTGCAGAACTTGTTCTCAATTATTTCAATGTTTTTAAGCATTAGTATCTGGACTGCTAGTAAATTGTTGCCCAATGTTGGGATGCTTGATTTCAATAAAAAGCATCTGTTCACGCTTTAATTGGAGTAATGCCGATGAAATTGACCTTTGTTTTGAATTGAACACTGTTGGCTCTGTGCTTTTCTTCTTTGTTGATAAGTGGAGAGTGTAGACGTTTTAGCCGATTCACATTGTTGAAAGGAACTTTATTTGTGACTGTAACCTTAAATAACTATCAATGCCATCAACTTTAAATACCGTACATTTTCTAAGCAGGGCTACGCATCCCTCGTTTTCACTGCCATTAACGTGAGCACACTTTCATTAATGCTATAATAAATTACTTTCTAAGGCCAATAGCTTCTGTCTTTTAAAAGAAACGTAACTTCCTGCCTGTACACATTCTGCACAGGCCCTTGCTCTTCCATTCAATTGTGAGTCTGCTCTGACTGGAACCGCTCCTCAGACCTGGATACTGGAGCCTAACTATAAACCCTCTACCAGCCCACAGACTATGCTAAGTGCTAAGCACGCTTCCCTTGGGCTATGTAATCTAGTAGCCTTCCTGACTGCCCATACCACCCCCTATTTCTGTTTTTAACCACCTGACCTGACCTGACCTTCCAGAGTGTCCAGATGAAGGGCGAAAAGGCAATGGTGTTTTCCTGTGATGTTTTCCATGTTTGGGGCTGTCAGGGCCTGGTTGGACCTTGGACCATAACAAATGCTCGAGCAGTCTACAAATATTCTTATCTAGTTTCATCTCTGCCGCTCCCTTCCTAACTTTAACTACATTCCTTTCCACAGGGTTTCTGAATTCACCAACTAACTTATGTTTATATTTTAAAACCGGATACTTGGGGTTGCAGCATCTCCTCTCTTCCATAGTCTTTTTATTTGGTCATGTCCAATACTGGAAGAACAATATTGACTCTCTATACCTGGTACTGGGAAACACGGTATTCCAGTAGGCTTCCCAGGTTGCTTTGGTAGAACAGGCTGCCTGCAGTAAGCTGTATTACACATCAGCTGATTCTTGATAACTACCTATAAATAACTGCTCTTGCATGGTTGGGGTAGTAATGATAATTCTAGCAGTTGAACCTCAAATGCATTTCAATGGAACCATACCACTCTTACCCACTGGCTTTAGGTTTGAAGAGTTCCCAATGGTTTGACAACTCCTGATTGATCCACTAGAACATAGTGACTGTTGTATGGATTTTGGTGACTTGTATTGCTGTTGCCTCCCATTAGGTTTCATCAAGCCACACCTAAGCTACTATTAAATCGCTAGACTTTTCAATTTTTTTAACCCTGCTTTAGACTAGGCTACACACGCACACCTTATCACACATAATCACAGTGATAGCTTCTGTCTTAACCCGTCACCAGAACATGGTTGAATATGAAAAAGGTCCGTATGCTAAGCATTTTTAAATGCAACTATTTCTCACCAACATCTCACTTCTTCAGATCATTTCACATCTAGAATATCTTCTAAGCAATTCAGGCTGGACGGCTGTTATTGGAGCAAGTACAAGGCTATTCTGGATATTGCTGGTTCCTGTCTGATGTGGCTTGGTGGGAAAAAATAAAAGCTATTGACTGTATTTCAGCCCAGAATAATAACTAGTGGCTGAGATTAATTCAAGCAATCCATCCATCACTTTTTGTTTTCTTCAGTGTGTTATCAAAGTGTGACAGGTGTACTCAGTCATAGAGCCTGTGCTCACAGTGTCATATGACTCAAGCTGCATCCTCCTGATGAGTTAAGATAAGCCAAAACTGTTCCTGAGTTGCCTTGTTCTCATTCCGAAGAGACCTGTCTTAGCAGTTTGGGCTGGGCTGGGCTGCTCCTTTGGAGGAGGATCAATGGTGATTTACATATGATTGGTTACTATATGAAGTGGCATGGTACAAAACAAGCATTTACAATGCAATCGTCTTGGCATTATTAAAGGTAGAGCTATTGGCATTGCTCATGACATTTTTTTAATTCCCTTTTTTAAACATAAATACAAAGTATTGTCATTTACAATAGCAATAGGTGAGCATTAGAGAGTAGTAGAGAGTATTCACGGACACAGAGCCACAGACACAGAGCCAGACACACACAGAGCTACACACACACACTGACAGAGCCCCCTCCACACACACACACACACACACAGAGCCCCACACACACAGAGCCCCCCACACACACACACAGAGCCCCACCCACACACACACAGCCCCACACACAAACACAGAGCCCCCCCACACACAGAGCCCCACACACACACAGAGCCCCCCCCCACACACACAGAGCCCCCCACACACACACACACAGAGCCCCACACACGCACACACACAGAGCCCCACACACACACACAGAGCCCCACACACACACACAGAGCCCCTCACAAACACACAGCAAGTCCCACACACACACACACACAGAGCCCCAGATACATACAGAACCACTCACACACACAGAGCCCTATTCTATGCAGATTAGAGAGACATTGGGTGACTTTTCTTCTAATCACGTCGACCTCTACAAGACAATGGAGTCTGTTTGCATGCTGCCTTTATAATCCTATTGGAAACAACAGAAACAAACACAATACAGGGATAGAACAGATATATTATTAACAGAGCAGTCATATTGGAAACAACACGTACAAACAACATACAGGCATATAATGGATATGTCATTAACAGGGTCCTATGTGACCGTCTGTTAAGTAGAATCCTTGCTTTGCAACAACATCAATATTTTGCCAATAAAGTCGCCACAGCCCTGGCCGACTACAGGGTCGGACTAACCCATGGGGCAATCATGCAGTGCCAGATGGGGTGGTCTGACAGGTCAGTGTGTGTGTGTGGGTTGGTTGTTTGACTGTTTGTAGGCCTGTTCTGTGTTGTAGTTTGGCGATTTATTTTTACTGTAGATTTACCTGATATTACCGCAAACGTTGCCTGTAGCAAGTACAAATGCTGACAGTCTACCATACGTTGTAAAATACCTACAAAGTGTGACTTCACATGTTCAAACCTATGTGGGCCAATCTTTAGCTAACTGATTCTCTAACGTGGGTCACATTTACTTTGATGTCCGGGCCTATTTACTGTTCCAGTCCGACCCTGGCCGCTACACGTGAAGAGAACGGCTCGCTCCCACGTTACCTCACGGAGTAAATTGTATTACTTTTAGACAGACCAGCCTATGGCCGCATTTTGTGTACTGCTCACTTTAGGGAGTACTGAAGTACATCTTATCCCTGGAGTTATTCTCTCATCTGCGCTCTTGAACACCCCCAGCTGTCTGCGTATTAGAAATATGGTGTCATCATTTCCACGTTCTTGTTTATAGCCGCTGGTCATGTTACGTGTGAGGGTAGCGGCATATAGTAAAAGATCTAGACTGCAGCCGCTAGAGGGCGCCCTGAAGCAAGAACCGTGTCCTTTGCCTTAAAAACTAGAATTATAAATGCTTAATGCAGACAAGTTCTCTGTTGAATATACGCACGGGGAATCAATCAACTCATCATTGCTCTAATACTCCACATGGTTTAATAGCTATTTATACTTGTTACTATATGCAACTCTAGATCATTACATGCGGGAAATGACAGCTAAAGATGTGCCTTACCTCATTAGAGCGCACTTTGGTGTGGCGCCAGTCAACCCAAGCAGTGTGTGTTTCTTGGCGCTAGTATAAAAACCAGTGAGCCAAGTCCACATTCCCACGTCTTGGAGGCAGTGTTGTCCCCCCAAGTTCGCACTCCTGGTGTCATGCTGCGGTCATCTTTAAGAGAACATGCAGTGACAGGCAGAGCAGCAACTATTTTTTCCGAAGGCTCTGCTGGGTCCCTGGACCACGGTTTCTTTCCCTCAAGCTTTCACGCCCTGCTCACAGCCGTGCCACATAGTAGAGAACTGTAGGGGCCGTTCCAATTTAGGAGGGGACCTCACAGGGATCTGTACTCCCCAGAGGTAGCAGCACTCTGAAAGAACTGTGGCAGAACGGAATGTCCCTCGGAAAGCTGCAGGCACGCTCGTCTGTTATCTCCCAGCCTCAGGAGGCTGCTTCGGCTGCCCCTACCTTCCACTGAGGTGCTAGTGGCTGCTTTCACAACTGCTCCTGCATGCTGTCAGGCAGCTCCTCCTCTCAGCTCCCAGCCCAGCCATCCGAAAATTTCGGATTCGGGGGTGTGTTTTTGGCATTCTGAGTGACGGATGATGTCACAGTCAAAAGAACGCAAAAACACGCCCCCGAAACCGAAAGAGACGGGGCCTTATTGGAGTGACTCCCCTCTCCTCCAATGGCTGGCCCCCATTTAGGAAGCAAGCCAATGGAGGAGAATGGAGGAGAGAGGCGGGTTCAAGCCCCCATACTCCAAAACATTAATTCTCCTCCCGGAGACTGCCCAAGCGCAGCCTACGATCCTCGACCTAAAAATGAAGGGCTGGATTACAAACCTAAGTAATTGCAAGCAACGGAAATGAATTCAAGCAATCCACCCATCACTATTTTGCTTTCTTCAAAGTGACCCCGTAAGTGCAACTGGTTTGCAGAGATTTGGGCCTGTGCTCAATGCACCATGGATTTCAAGCTGCACCCTACTGAGCCTAAAAATGCAGAAACTAGTTTTGGGTAACTCGTGATCAAAAGGAAACTGACTTGGCATTTTGTCTGGTCTGCTCCTATTAGAACAGGACCATGGTTAATTTGCATATGGCTTGTTCATGTCTGAGGTGGCAGGAGGGCAAGAAACGATGCACTGTAGCTAAGATTAATTCAAGTAATCCCCCATCACTTTTTCGATTTCACAGTTCTATGTCTTAAGTGCTACAGGTATGCCAAGACATATGCCATAGCACTCAAGGTGCATCCTACTGATGAGTCCCAAAATGGCTAGAACTGGTGTTGAGTTGCTTGTGTTCCCGTTCATAGAGACCTCACATGGGCTGAATTACTACTACTGGAGCAGGACCAAGGCCAATTTGTTTATTGCTGATTCCTGTTTAAGGTGACATTGTGGGCAAAAAATCATTGACTGAATATAGGCCAATAGTTCCCTCGGTGCAATGTCCTAGGCGTAACCGGTGTGCCCGGACCTGGGACCCATGCTCTCTGTCCCCTAAGGCTCAAGCTGCACCATACTGACGAGGCCCACATAGGCTGAAACTGATCTTGGGCTGCTTGTGTTCTCATTCAGAGGGGACAGCTGCTATTGGAGCAGTTGAGGAAAAAGCTGATTTCTGTATGTCTGGTTCATGACGGAAGTGGCAATGAAGAGATTTGGGATAATGGCCAAAGCTGCCGACCTCGAACTGGGGAACCAGGTTTAAGTTCCTGACTCGGCTCAACCTCCTGTTATTCTAGGCAAATCGCTTAATTTTCCTCTGTTGAAAATGAATGAATCTGACCTTCTGTAATGCAGTCTGCTGGTCATATGCAGCGCTCCGAGGACCTTGGGCCATGTTCGTACAATTGAAAACTGCAAAAAAAATGGTGGACACAAAAAGGATGGCCGGCATTACAGGCCAGAATAATTACCAGCAGCTGAGATTAATTCAGGCATTCCATACCTACTCTTTTTTTCCTAACTTCATGCTTAAGCACAGCCAAAATATTCCGGTAAAACGATTGGAGTACACCTCCAAAGCTCAAGTACTACACCAAACATATTAATTATAGGATAAACTACAAACCAAAATTGCTGACGACGCATAACAATCTCAGTAGCTTTTTAAACAGCCTCTCAGAAATCTCGTTGCCATCACATAAGCAGACTTAAAGCACCATACAAATGCAACTACAGTGCAGTGCAGTTTTTTTTTTAACTGAAATACATTTTGAAAAAAATACAAGATGCAATAATTCTCTTTAACGACCTATTTTTATTAATATACACAATACTTCCTAAACCAACTTCATCTTCTCCCATAACAAATAATCACCCCACTTTTACACCTACAATCCGCCCACAACACATATTCGTTCCCTCTGTAATACTCTCCAAAAACCTATCCCACCACACATACTTAGCCTCTCCAAAAAGCCAACAATCGCTCCCACAGCAACCCGAATGATTCTCCTAGTCTGAACAATAATATCACCAATCTCTAAAAGTACCACTCTGCCAGTTTCACTGTTCCCTAACAGATAGACTGTCTTTAGCTTCTACCAGGCAGGCTGATATCCACTTTTTATTTTATTAGCATTACGCCTGCCAGCGTGCTTTTCTGCTGAACATTGGTGCACAATCATGGCCTTCATCAGAGTATTCTTTGGGAAGGGTGAGATACTGTTCTGGGTATTGCTGGTCTGGGTGCTGCTGAAATGGACAGCAACTGCCAGCTGGTTGCGTGCAAACCTGGATGGTTTCAGTGCAGTTGCTGACACCTATTTTCTTTCGACCATCCGAAGGAATGCCATATGAACTCTTTCATTTTCACCCATTGCATCTAGTAGCTAGTGATTTTCCCATGCCGCTGCCATTCACTTGTACCTTTATCGCAGCAGGCTGTAGTGGCGCTAATGTATGGAAAAAGGGTATGAATAGTATTCCCCATCACAGTAAGCATATGTATTTATAAAATCACACTAAACTGCTTGTTCAGTAACCTTGCCCCTGCTACTCTCCACCCTCATTTGTTCTCATAACAACATCTTCTATGCTCCTTATTAGGTGGTCCTACAAATATTATTTCTAGGGTTAGAGTTATGTTAATTTTCGTGGCTGGTAATGGTTAGGGTAACATAAGGGATGGGGTTAGGGAAATCTTTGTTTTTTGGGTTGGAGTAATAGTTAGTGTGGTATTAAGCTAGTTTAAGAGTAAGGGATGGAGTTGGGGTTACATTAGGTCCAAGAGCTGGGTTATGGTTTGTGTAATAGAAGAAGTGAAAGATGGTGTAGGGGCTGGTATAAAACAAGAGGGCGTGATGGGAGGAATGGAACATGGGTATCTCCACAAAATGCCATAAAAGACATGGTGAATGGTAAAAAGGGACACTGTTAGGGTTAAGGGAAAAGTACCAGTGTGGGGTTATAGTTATTTATTTATTTATTTTGTCCTCATTTGTGCAATATTGTTAGTAAGGAGTTGTCGGGGCCCCATTCTCTCTTTATTCTTTGCCTTCACTGCCATATAGCAAAACGTGCGAGTCTGGACAGTACCCCTGTGTTGCTTTGAAGAAAGGAGGGTCCCCTTGTTTCCATTCCTTTGTTGAAGGATTTAGCGCGGGGGGGGGGAGCTAGCCATTCTGGCTACTCATGCAGGCCTTCTCCTGACTTTCCATTGCTCACACATAGTCATTGGACTGTGGCATGACGGGTCTGTTCCGGCCCAACCATTGAGACATTGCCCGTATAGTTTATCCCCCAAAACAGTCTAGATTAGGCCTAGCTGGTAGTTTTCCCAGATCTCCCAGAATTTAAACTTTTTATTAGATGCTTTTCTTTTATCCAAGTTGTATATTCTTAATATTGAAGTCAGCCTCTCACTGTGTATCGGGGGGACTGGACTTACCAATTTCACCCAGATCTCTCTCCTAGCTAATAATATTAATAAGAAAAGTAGATCTTCCTGTACTTTAGAAAGTTTTTCTGGGACACTTGAACTCATTACCCTAAAAATATTTAGATCCATACTTACATTTAGATGTCTTCCTAGCACCCCATCTAGTGTCTTACCCACATCATTCCAGAAGCCAAGGTCGTCGGCCTTTTCCAGTCCACATTTTGGGCAAGCCTTCACTGCCGCCCCAGTGAATTTTGACAACTTTTTCAGGGTCCAGTATACTCTATGAGATGTGAATAAATGGTTTCTCTTTAGGGCAGCTGATGTTACGATTGTCCAGCATTTACTCATAGATACTTGCCATTGGTTGTTAAACTCCAGCGTCGGCAGATCTTTCCCCCATACTCTCTCCGGTATCCGAAATTCTTCCTCCCCTGTTAGGATCAAGGCCTAATACCAATACGAGATTTCTTTACGAATAGTATCCTTTTTCAGCATCTCTTTTTCCAGAGTTATGTTTCCCGCTCTAACTTCTTTTAAAGATTTCGCCCAGCTTGAAAGCTGGTAGTATTTGAATTTTGCTAGGAGGCATTTGTTGAAGATAGAGTCTCCCAATCCATTAAGTTATTCTGAGACAGGAGATGTCCCCACTCTGTTATTCCTGCTGATTTTATCGGGAGTGCTAGTTTATCTTTAAGACACTCGGGAGTGCCTGGAGAGTCCCATATTGGGGCCAAGTCACTGTAATAGGGGATATTTAGCGTACATCTTATGCCGAACCAAGATTTGGCCGCAGATTCAGCATCTTAAGTGTGATTTTTTTGAAAAATTTTGGGTGTCCAAATTTGTATAGGAAATGGCTAGTTTTATTGGTCATTAATTTTCGAATGTATTTAGCAGCTTCCTGCTTGATTTAAATTGGAATGCTCTACAGTACTCAAAGACGTCGGGACTAGCAATTCCCCCCTGGTCTTTTTTCCTTCTTAACTTACTCCAAGCAATTTTAGGGTTTTTGAAGACCAGATAAAACTTGAGATTTCACCCTGGATTTTTTTTATTGTTTCTCTCTCGAATTCTAGAGGAATGGCACCAAAGACAAAGGTAAATTTCGGTATAATTGACGTTTTTATTATATTGGATTTGCCTAGTAGAGTCAGAGTTAGTCCTCCCCACACTTTCAATAGCTTCTTAACTTCCTTTTCAATTCTTTGGTGTGTTACTTTGTCTAAGTCTTTGACCAGGTCTACACCTAGATATCTGATTTTATCCTTATTATAGGGACAAATAAAGTTGTCATTCCAGCTCATAGTTTCCGTCTTGGCTTGATTAAATTGGTAGCCGGAGAATCTTTCAAATCTGGTCAGGGTTTCTTCTATTGTTGTTAGGGACCTACTTAGGTTATCTGTGAAGATCATCAGATCGTCTGAATAAAGGGCTATCTTCTTAGACCAGTCTTGCAAGGAGAAGGAGGGTATTGATGGATCTTTTCTGAGACACTCTGCCATTGGTTCAGTATAGAAATTGAAAAGCAAGGGGGAGAGGGGGCATACCTGCCTTGTTCCTCTCTTTATCTGGATGTTTATGGTGAGGTTGCCATTAATTAAGATTTGTGCTCTAGGGGAAGTATACATTTTTGCCACCATATTCAGGATATTTGTCCCCAGATTGAATTTTTTCAGTACTTCATTCAAAAATACCCAGTTAACTCTATCAAACGCTTTGGCTGCGTCGATAGTAATTATTGATAGAGGAAGTTTCTCGTTGATGGCTATGTCTATGGCGGCAAACAGTTCTTGCGTTAGATCTTGTATTTGTCTTCCGGGTATAAATCCCTTCTGGTTGTTGTTTATTAATAGCCCTGCTATTTTCCCCAATCTCTTACCCATAATCTGTGTGAAAATCTTGAATTCACAGTTCAGGATAGAGATTGGGCGGTATGATTCTCATTTTTTTGGGCTTTTACCTTGTTTTAGAAGGATGGAGATTGTGGCTTTGTTCCAAGAATCTGGGAGGTCACCTTTTTCCAAGAAGATTTTATTCAACAGAGTTGTTAAGGGGGAAAGCAATGGCTCCCTTAATTTTGTGTAGAATTCGTTTGGCAGAGCATCCGGACCAGCTGCTTTGCCTCTCTTGAGGTTTTTTTAATACTTCTACTACTTCCTGAGTTGTGATTTCTGCATTTAACTGCATTTAATTCCTCTCTCAATTCTGGTGTTAAGGTTGGAAGGTTTAGGGACCCTAAGAAATGCTTTATTTCTCCAATTTCGGGTTTGCAATCTTCCTTGTAGAGATCTGAGAAAAAAGCGAGAAATTCTTGTTTTATTATAGCTTCTTCTGATCCATTCTCGGCTGGATTTCTAGGGTCAATAGAAGCAACTTTGTTCCTGGCTTGATCTGTCTTGACTTTCCATGCAAGCATCTTGCCACAGCCCTCCCCATATTCGTAATGGGCAAGTTTGCTAGCTTCCCATTTTTCTCGAACTTTGTTTTCCAAGATTTCTACTATACTGTCTTTTTGACTCAATCTATCTGCCTCCAGTTGCTCTTTGCGAGAAGGAGATGTTGCTGCAGCTATTTGTAGGTCCAGATTTTTGATCTTATCTTCCAATTTTTGGATCGTTTGTTTTATTCCCTTTGATTTATGTGCCGCTAGGCTAAGGATATTCCCCCTAATCACCGCTTTATATGCATCCCAGGTTGTCTGTATTGAGGTGCCGTCCTTATTGTCCTCAAAGAAAAACTCGGTCTGTTCTTTGAGCTGCTCAGCAATCTGGGGGTCTAGGAGAATTGTGCGATCCATGGTCCATCTTGTACCTTCCATACCAACCTTTAGTTTCAAGGTGATCAGGACCGCAGAGTGATCTGAGAGATGGGCAGGAATATGTTCTACTTTTACAGTTTCTTTTTACTAGCCCTTGGTCTTTGAGAAAGAAGTCTATTCTTGAATGAATTCCGAGTTTTTATTTTTGAAAGTGAAATTGTTTTGTTTATCACCCTTTTCTTTCCAAATGTCCACTAAGCACAGATCCCTTTTATACACCCCCAACCAGTCTCTCATTTTTGGCAGGCTTGTTTGTCTTCTACTGGGGAGACGGTCCGTTTTTGGATCGAGTACAATACTGAAGTATCCGCCCAGAATGATTGAGTCACGGATCCGAGAGTAATTCCGAATACAGAGTTTGTAAGGGGAGTGGGTCGTCCGTGTTTGGACCATAATAGCCTGCCACTGTTAGGACATTGTTACATATCCTCACCTTGGCCAGCGCCCATCTCCCCTTTGGATCTGTTTCTATTGATTCCACTTTCGCTTTTAAAGACTTTTTAAAAAGGATGGCAACCCCCTTAACAACACACTCCTGGTCTGTGCATATATATACGGGTCTACCCAATGTAATTTTTTCATGATGTCTTCCCACTCCTTTTTTAGCAGACGTGTTTCCTGTAGGATTATAATTTAACTATCTGTTGTTTTTAAGTATTCTAATATTCTCCTTCCCCTACCCTTGGTTCTAAATCCATTTACATTCCAGGAGGTTGTTTTTACATGTGTTTTATCTTTTTTCATTTTTTCTGCAGTTTTTCCTTTTGCCGGTCTCCGAGTTCCCCTTCTTTTTTTTTCTGCGTGTTGCTGAGGACATATTTCTGCTTTTTTCCCCTAACTTGCTCCCATCTCCTGTGCATGATTTTTTCTGTCTTTTTTTTTTCCGTAGTCTACAAGTTAAAAAAGAAATTTAAAAGTCCCCCCTTCCCTGGAGAAACCTCCCTTTTTCTTCTCTGGACTTTGTTAATAGCCCTCTTTGAGCTCCGTGCGTTATTTATTTTAAACTAAGAATACTCGGGCGCAATTATCCAGTGATGTTTATTTCTGCGTCTGGTCACGTAACTGTTCTAGGAATGATTCGACTTCTTTAGGGTCCCTGATATTATGCATTTTGTTCCTCCGCATGATCCGGAGGGAGGCCGGGAATGTCTTCTGGACTGTAGCGCCAAGTGCTTTCACCTCCGGCATCATCTGCCCCAACTCCCACTGCCTATCTTGTGTTGCTTTTGATATATCAGAGCGTATCCTGAAGGACCAGTCGTCTTTATTATATGATCCAGTTTTTAAAGCTTCCCTTAGGAGTCTTTCATTGAGAGAATATGTTCAAAAATTAACCCAGATTTTCCTTGGATTTTTCCTTTCCTTACTTTTTCCAAATGGGTCTCTATGTACCCTCTGAATGTCGTCTTCTAGTCCGAGGCCTTTGCTCCATGGGAAGAATTCCTCCAGAAGTGAGACGATGAATTTCTTAATGTCTGTACCTTCCCTGCCTTCCGGTACATTTAAGACCCCAAAGGTACTTCGTCTGGAGTGGTTTTCCAACGTTTCAAGCTTGTTGGTGATAATTTTGTCTGTTTCTCTCAACGTTCTAATTTCTTTCTGATTAGACTCCACTCTTCTGCTTAGTGAGACTACTTCTGCCTCTACTGCTGTTACTCTTTCTCCTAAGTCATTTAGTTTTGTATCTAGAAGTTCGCATGCCTCCTGGATCTTGCTTTGGTTTCCTTTTGAAATCTCCAATCTCGACCTGATTTCTTCCAACATTTTCTCTAGGAATATGTTGGTGGAGGTTCTCGTCTGACTTGGAGTTTGAACTACAATTGGGGTTGGAGTCTTGGTTTGGTCTAGGCGTTGGGCTTGGGTGATTAAGTCTGTTTCCCCCGTTACTGACATAGCTAGGCCAGTTGGGGATCTGGGTAGAGTATGCGTTGAAATAGGGGGGTCTCCCAACCTCTTCTGCTCAGGACCAGGTAGTTTTGATTGTAAATCTTGCTCCCGTTTCTTTTCCTGGCCTTGCTCTTGTAATTTAAAGAAAAATCTTAACGAGGGAGTTATTTTGATCCTCGCACTGTCTGGCCCCTCCCGCACGTCTGCTATACCCCCGTTTCTTTTACTGTTTTTCCTGCCTTCGCTTGCACTTTAGGGGGTTTCTTGGATTTTCTTTTTGTGCTTCGGGGGGAACAGGATGTTTAGTGATTGGAGGTTGGTTTGTTTTAAAGAACTGCCTATTTCTCAAGCAGTAAGTGGATCTCCCCTTAGAATCTGGGGTCTGGCCCGACTCCTCCAGTTTTCCTGACCCCCCAGCAGCTGTCTCCCCCCCTCTTCGCCAGATAAACAGTGATCAGTTCTAAAGCAGATAGTTTGTTGTTGCTTTTCAACTTTTCCCCCTTCGTCTTCAGCCCCCACCCCTCCCTCCACCTTCGGACCTTGTCCCCGGCTTACCCGGTTCATGTACTGGTCTACAGGGTCCCCGGAGCTTTTCTTCTCCGTGTCCGCTGTCTGTGAAACTAGGACGGACTCCTCCGCTGCCCCCGACCTTTTGGCCCGACCTTTTGAGACAGTTTTGCACCTTTTCACCCCGTTATAGATATTGCATGTTTTATATCATTCATAAATGTAGATGTAAATATTCATATTTCATCTACCTTTTTGTAATTTGCAAAGACATATATTTTAGTCATATTTCTAAAGTCTATTTTTTGTATTCTACTTTGTGTTACATATATTAACCTTGTCACCGGAATATGGCATTGAAAGTGACAAGTAGCCTGAGTGATTTAGCTGTCCAACTATTTCGTACTCTCCAGTCCACAACTTTTAACCATTACACCCAGCTCATTGTATTGTTCCTCTGTCAGTAACAGCATCTACAACCAAAAAATGGACCACTACTAATATGATCATACAGTTCTTAGCATTATACTTTTTACCGCCAAGACAGTTGATATAAAAATAGTGGGACAGTGAATTGACCATAATTCCCAAGAAATGGAAATGGCTGACACACAAAATAACAAGCATTTGCAATGCAATAGGTCTCGCATCAGTTAGAGTTAGAGCTTTTGAAGTTGCAAATAATAATGCAACTCCAATAGCTGTAATTTTTAGCAATGTGAGACCCAACTATGCCACTATGGCACAAAATGCACACACAGATGACAGAACAATGGGAGTATGTAGTTTGTAAACAAAAGATATCTGATTACGAACTAGGCCATAGAGACAACACATAAAAAACACAAGGGCCCTCTTTCTCCTTGGAATTTTAGTAGAAAAGAGAAGAAGGTGCTGCAGTTACAGAGGTAAGGTGAGGGGGCTCAGGGGGCAGTGGAGAGATATGTGGGGCAGCTGGCAGGGTATGTTGAGGGGGCCGGTAGTACTGAAGGCACAGCATGTAGACAGGTGGGCAGCACGCCCGCCTTTTAAAAGTTCTAACAATTTCATTAAGATTATGAAACAGGAGAATATACGGTAGAGGCTCAAATATAAATTAATATTTGGATGAAGTCAATTGAAATTCTATTAAATCCGATTATTCATGCGCTGCGGCATGCTGTAGACCCTGTTTTTTTTGCATCTTGGGTAGCTCTGGTGCACCGGTTCTGACCAGATCGGTTTTGAAGAATTATACCTGCCTAATGAAAAAAGAATTGTAATATTTATGGTATGTGCTGCTGCCGCACTGTGTGAGGTGAGGTAGGGCAGCTAGTTGGGTATGCAGCATGGGTCATTGTGCCATCGAGTGGATGGGGGTGCTCCACAGTGATGGAGTTTGCAGTTGGCTCTGTGGAAGGAGGACGAGACAGGGAATAGGAACATGTTGTGTGGCCCTCCTGTGGGTGAGGAAAGGAGGTGAGCTAGGGATGATTGTTGATTTGTTCGCCTTGGTGCCGCGCCGTCAGAGGTGGCTGGCTGGTGTTGGTCTCCCCGAAATGCAGGGGTCACGGGCAGGTGGCTGGTGGTGGGAGCAAAGATGCGGTTGGTTTGTGCATGTGGCAAGGAGAGGTCATTTATTTTTATTTGGAAGTTTTATAGAGCGCACACAAGACCCTTGCAGGTATCAGAGTGATTTACAGTAAATGAGTTTTGTTATGTCATACATAAAAGATATGAAGGACCAAGATACATAAACATAACATTGAAAACAAAAAGCAAATCAAACAGGATGCAGAGCAGGAAAGGCCTGATGAGTCATGATAGTTCAATAAGGATAAGTAAGTCAAGTATGTAAACATCAACTGTGCAGACAAAAAGCAAGGAATGAGGTATGTATAAGACATCAATTGTGCAGAAAAAAGCAAAGCAATGAAGTACGTAGCAAGGGCGGACTGTTTTAGCATGGTAATGTCCAATATCTTGGTTAGATTGACAAGTTTGCTGAAGGGTAAGGATGTTTTCGTGGAAACATGGTACTTGGTTTAAGTGAATTTCGCCATAAGGATGCTTTTTACTTCCAGTTTGAAGGATGGGGTGGAGCGGTTCAGTCTTGTTTCTGGGGGAAGGGCATTCCAAATCCTGGGTGCCATTCCTGAAAAGGATAGTTTATAAGTTTTTCTCTTGTTGAATTCTTGTGGCTTCAGGAGGAGGTTTTCCGCACTTCTTGTGGACCTTATCCCACCTGATATTGTGAGTTTTTGTGTGAGATAGCTGGGTGCATTGTGATGTAAGGCCTTATGCGTCATGCATGCTATTTTCAGGTGAATTCTGGCTTCAAAGGGCAGCCAGTTTAGAGAATTTAGGTCAGGGTAGATGTGGGTCCTTCTTTTTGAGCCAGTGATGAGTCTCGCTGCAGCATTGGTAAAGGCTCCTAGGGGAGCTGTAGTGGCTTCGGGGAGACCGCATAGCGAGACACTACCATAGTCCAGCCGAGTTAAGACTAGAGCTTGTACTGCCATCTTGAAGTCCTTGGCAGGTAGGAAGGGTTTCAGCTTCCTTAGTGTATTAATCTGAAGGTTTGCTCCCTTCGTTGCATTACTAATGTGTTTCTGCATATTGAGGTTGCAATCCAGAGTTATACCCAATGATTTAGCTGAATCCACAATGGTTGGTTGGACGGTGAATGCTGTAAGGTGTTTGATCTAATCGTGCATTTTAGGGACTTTGGCGGATTGGGCAATTAGGAGAAATTCAGTTTTTAAAGCATTCAATTTGAGGTGATTCTCTGTCAACCATGTTTGGGTGGTCTTAAGAGTGGTGTTAAGCAAGTTGATGTCGTCAAGGGTGTTGATCTTAAGGTACAGGTGGGTATTGTCAGCGTACATGTGAAATTGCATGTTGGACGCTTGTAGCAGATCGGTGAGTGGCTCCATGAATAAATTAAAAAGTGTTGGCGATAGCGAGGAACATTGTGGGACTCCTAGCGTAACTGGGATGGGTTTGGACAGGGTGATGTTGATCTTGAATTTTTGAGTCCGGCTTTGCAGAAAAGAGGTAAACCAGTTAAGCACTGATCCTGAAAGACCCATTCTGTGATTCAAGAGATCTTTCAAGTTCTCGTGTTTCACCGTATCGAACGCTGAGGATAGGCCTAGTAGGATAAGCAGGCATGTTCCGCTTTGATCAAGTTTTTGTAGTGCATCATCAATGATGTGTGTCTTGGCTGATTCCGTGTTGTGATTTGCACGGCAGCCGGATTGGTGTTTGTTAAGAAGGTTGAAGTGATCAATATGTTTTGTCAGTTGGTGGTGAACACATTTTTCCAGAAGTTTGGCCAGGGTGGGAATATTGGAGATAGGACGGTAGTTGCTTAGGTCCGTGGGGTCAGCTGTGGGTTTCTTAAGGATGGGAGACACCTGCCCCACCTTTAGGGAGTCAGGGATGGAACTTTGAAGAAGTGAACTTTTGATGATTTTGGTCCAGAGAGGTAGAAGAAATGGAGTGAGTTCTTTAACCGCATTTGCGGGTAGAGGGTCGGTGAGGTGATTGGCAGGCTTCAGGGCATTGAGAAATTTGCCAATAGTTTCTTCAGAATAGGTGTAAAAGGATGACCATGCCGCGTTGTTTTTTAAAACAAACTTTGACTGGATTTGTTGTGTTGCACTTGGGGGTAGAGGGGAGGTTTTGGTGAGAGGGCAGGAGTGAGTAATTTGCTCATTGAGGAGATCTATACATATACAAATATACACATACATATATAAACATATATACATATATACATATACACATATATATACACATACACACAAATATACATACACACATATATACATATACACATATACACATATATACACATATACACACATATATACACATATACACACATATATATACATATACACACATATATACACATGGTCGCATGTGGTTGGTGGGAGCGGTTCGCCATCATGAGGACCTTTGCCTTCATGGGGATCTCTGTGTTCATGGGGATGCCCTAGCTTCGTGGACATTTCTGCGGCAACTTTGGAGGCTCCACATGGGATGTCCTAGATGGGTCCGCGGGAGCGTGGAGGCGGGGAGGGGTATGGTGGGCATTTTGGTGCTGAGCTGTAGAGGTGGGGGGTATTTTCGAGGGGGGAGGGAGTGGGGCACAGTTGGAGTGTTGGCTGGGGAGGAGGAGGGATGCGAGGGGTTCCTTGGCTGGGGACTGCCGATTTTGGAGTGGCGAATGGGGTTTGATTTTGGCGTTGCTCGACATCCTGGGATTTTGGGCTGATTGACTTTGGAGCGAGGTATGGGGTTGGATCTCGGCGTGTTCAACATCCTGTGGTCTTGGGCTGATTGACTTTGGAGCGAGGTATGGGGTTGGATCTCGGGGTGTTCAACATCCTGTGATCTTGGGCTGATTGCCGGTCTCCCAGTGTACTTGCAATGAGGAGTTTGACCTGGGGGTGATGTGGGCGCGTGAGTGGAGGGCGGCAAACGGGGAGGGGCATGGGGGCCCTCGATCTGGAAAGAGGAGTTGTTTGGTAGTGGTATCTATCCAGGGCTAGTGCTTCGGTGCAACGATTGTGGAGATCTCCCCCAGACATGGTGGCATTTTCCTTCTGGGCGCTCTCCCTCTACTAGAGGCTTGGTAGTTCGCGAGAGCTTGGGCTGGTCATCTTGTGTCCCCAGACATGGCGGCATACAAGCTGCCTGCATCCGCATTATTGTTGTGCACGTTCGGTCACAGAAAGGACAGGGGTGTGATAACCACTGCCTCACCACCACATTGGCCTACCGGAAAGGTTAACAGTGGGACCATGACGTGCAGAGCTTGCAGAGGGTCTGCAATGCGAGTTACACATGGCCCGGAAGTTCACAGATTGTGTGCGTGGTTGACGAGTCACGTTTAGCATAACCAGATGATGGGAGTTGTGCAGCAGGGGAGGCTCATTTTATGTGGCAGATAAAAGCTTTGGGGCATGGAAACAGATGCAGTGCAGAGCTTTAGGTGAACAAATAGACCTTGGAGGGGGGGGGAGGTGTGGGTTTGGATCAACTTGGTTTAATCCTGGGCAGACTGGTGGAATTTATAGAGGTGCCACAGGTGAGAATATTGGGGCCTGGTGTGACACAATAGGTGCTCAAGGATGCGCATTGTTGCCGGAGTCGGATGGTGGGGGAAGGGAGAGGCGCGCAAGGTGTCCATGTGTTGCACGGCAGCAGTCAGTTGGCCATGTACATTACGCAGCATTGCGGGCTTGCAATTGTGTGGGCGCAAAATATTTATTTATTTAGGAGTTTTGTATAGCGCTAGCTGGACCCATTGGTATGAGAGCGCTTCACAGAATACAAAAATGTACAAACAGATGATACAGGAAAATGGTAGAACATGGGGGTTAGAGCAGGAAGAGAACAAGCATATGGGCGAAGGGGGAGAGGAGAAGAGGGTGCAAATAAAGTCTGATGATCATCCGAGCATATTAGACATTCAAACCGTTTGTACACAAAAAGTTTTCTTGAACTGAGTCAGTGTTGTCATTCTGGAAATTTAGGAAGATGGAGTGTCGGTTAGGGAACTACCTAGGCTCTATCAATTTGCACGAGGGCGGTCGAGGAAGAGGGCTTTGAGTAGGCTCTTGAATTTTAGAAACAAGTGGGTTGTTCTGATGTGGGGTGGGATGAAATTCCAGATTTTTGGTGCGTTTCCAGCAAAAGATTTGGCTGTGGTTCTATGTTTGCAAGTTTTTGGAGGGTTGAGTAATAGAAAGTTGGAGCTCCTGAGATTTCTAGACTGGCCTGCCCTTTTGAGTTTGGTGGCTAGGTATTCCGGTTTGCCTGTGTGAAGGGTTTTGTGCGTGAGACAGGCTGTTCTAAAGCTGGCTCGCAACTCAACTGGGAGTCATCTGAGTTCTCTCAGAGCTGGAGAGATGTGTTTGAATTTCTTAATTAGGGTGACCATTCTGGATGCTGCATTGAGGGTTGTCTTCAGGGGGGCGAGGTGGGTTTTTGCTGTCCCAGTCAAGGTAGCGATCCCGTAGTCTATTCTGGAGAGGACCAGTGCTTGGGTGGCTTGTTGAAGGTCCTTGGGAGGGAAGAAGGGTTTTATTTTGTATAGTAGTTTTAGGTTGAGAAAGGCACTTTTAGTGGATTTTACCGAATCTGCCAAGGAGAGGTTACCATTCTTCGATTTTTAGGTTATCTTCTTTGTTGAAAATGAGTAATATTTCAGTTTTTTCTTGGTTAAGTTTCAGGTGATTGGTTGTAAGCCAGTGTTGAACCTCCTTGAGCATGATGTTTAGTCTCAGGATATCATCAATTGAGGTGGTTTCCAGATGCTGCGTGTTGTCTGCATATAAATGAAAGGGGATGTTGGATTTCCTGAGTAGAGAAGTAAGGCGTTCAATGTAGATGTTGAAGAGCTGGGGGAGAGTACTGGCCCTTGTGGAACACCTCTGATGACAGGGTGGAGGTCAGATTCAAAGTTTTAGATTTTTATTCTTTGTGATCAGTTGTGGAGAAAGGAAGAGAACCAGTGGAGGACCATCTCTTGTAGACCGGCCCTTTCTTGAAGAACCTTTATGAGCAGTTTGTGGTCAACTGTATTGAATGCGGCCGATAAGTCTAGGAGGATGAGAAGGCAGCATTGATCCGAGTCAAGTGACTTGAGTAGGTCGTCAATGACATTGAGGATTACTAAATCAGTGCTGCATCCCCTTCTAAAGCCCGATTGATGTGGATATAGTAGTTTGGTGTTTTCCAGGTGTTGGGTTAGCTGTGGGAGTATACATCTTTCCATGATTTTGGACAAAAGAGGATACCCAGTCGATAGCAGTGTTGGGTCAGATTGTTAACTAGTAGAAGACTGTTTAGGGTTTGAATGAGCAGGTTCTTTGTTTCATTCCGTCTTAGATTGAGGTCGCCCAGAATTATGTTGTTAGAATTGCCAAGTGCGCCATGGAGCAATCAGGTCGGAAAGGTGAACCCCGAATTCTGGGGAGTTGCTTGAGGGTGGTATAGAAGATGGCAAAGTGTAGGCCTGGTATCCTGAGTTTTGATGTTGACTGAGAGACATTCATAGGAGCTGTATACACAAGAGGACATTTCCATGATGGAGAAGTTGTTCTTGTGGATGATTGCTATGCCCCGCATCTTTTCACTTGCCTGTCTTTGTTTATCATCGTGAATCCGGGAGGTACCAGCCTGTCCATGTTAGGGTAGGAGAGGTTATTGAGCCAGGTCTCTGTTATGAATGCTATGTCTATGTCATGAGAGAGGATGGCTTCCACTAGTTCGGATGAATGTTTGGAGGCTGATCTGCAGTTTAGGAGCATGCAGTTGATGGGGGTTGTTCTGTTCACCTGTTCTCACTAGGTTGGACTCTAGTTAGGAGGGCTAGGTAGGTAGGGGGTCTGGGGACTCTCGGAGGAGGGTGTTCATGTCTGAATCCCGTAATTACTTGGATCGTGGATTTAGGGGAGGAATTTGTCGGGGGTCATTGCGGCAAGGTGTGTGACTTCCTGCAGGGAAAGTGAGTTGGTTGCTCTTCTAGGTCTTTCGTAGCAGCTTTCCTTCCCCTTACTGGAGGACCCGGGTCGAGGTCTATGTGGGATGTGAGGTTCAGTGGGGGTGGGGTGATACCTTGCCTAGGCTGTGTTGGGTGAGACTAGCTAGCTCTAAGGGTGGCTGGGTGGGATTGCGGGTCAGGGATAGATTGGGTAGAGTTTCATTCAGGCCTCGAATCAGGATTTCCAACTGAGTTTCTAGAAGGGAAAGGCGTTGTGTTGTGTTGTCTAAGGAGGGAGGAAGGGTGCCTGTGGCAACATTGTTCTTGGGTGAGGAGGGAGGGACCAGGGGGGGTGGGAGTGTGTCTGGGGCCTCATTGCCCTTGGTGGAGGGGGATGGGTCCCTGACTTGATGGTAGTTAGAGGAGAGATGTGAGTCGCGGTCCTGATGGTTATTGTGGGAGGGGCTGCGTGGATAGTTTTTGGTAGGGTTCAAGGGCATAGGGAGTGCTGCCTCATGGCAGGTGACAGATCCCGAGTGGCGAGGGGAACAGGGGGTTTGTGAGTGGGCTGAGCTGGAGGGTGATGTTCAATCCTGGGTGTTAAGAGGGAAGGGGAGGGGGGCACGGGTGGGTGGGCTGTCCGATAGGAGGGGAGTCGGCGGTAATAGGAGGAATAGAGTTACGATGAGGGCTTCGGGATGACTGTGAGGGAGATCTCAAGGCAACTGAGAGAGGGGTCCAATGTCTCTCCTGTTGTGGGGGCTCTCTGGGGGGAAGGATGGGGTAGATCCGAATCCTGAGGTGATCATGGGGGCCTTTTTCAGTGAGAAGAAGAGGGAGTCGAAGACCTCAAGGTGAGCGTTCTTAGCCTGTATTAGGACTGTACCATTCATGAAGATGGTTATGGAGATATTGCCGCTCTTCGACTGGTGATTTGGGAGAGAGGTCGTGAGTTTGCGGCTGTGGGGGGGTAGTGGTGGTTTTGGAGATGCTGAGATGTGTGCTGAGAATGATGTGCCAATAGTCGGGTCTATCCGTGTGGAAGATGAGGTCCATTTTGATGTGCCCTCTGGAGAAGCAGTGATAAGTGTCTGCGAATAGTGTCTCGGGATGTTGTCTGAGCTGTCAATGTTTGAGGAGTTTCTTCGCTTTACTAGAGAGTTTGGGGGGGGAGCGATTATGAAGGAGTTTGGACCATGGGGAATCAGGAAGTTTGGAGTCAGCGGGACGGCAACCGGTTGCATGGTCGGTGGCATTTTTCTGTGTTGTGAGGGAGTCGAGTTTACTCCAGTGGTTGATAGGATGGAATGTTGTATGGAGGAGAGAGTGTTGTCTGTTCAGGTGGGGGGAGGAGGGGTTGGGGGAAGAGGGGTTGCTTCTCGTGGGGGGGAGCAGCAGTAGGGGAGGGGGCGTGCTGAGAGGGGCTTCTCTGTACCTAGGATTAGGCGTTGGAGTTGGTCTGGTCTCTGGGTAAGGGGAACTGTGTCATTGGAGGTATTCTCAATCGGTGGCTGGGTACCACTGTCAAGTTGGGCTCATGGATCGGAGATTTAGGCCCCGAGTAAGCGTAGTGAGGGCGCGTATGTTATCCTGTGGGACCTAGACCATGTTGGAGGGGCGTTGGATTAAGGAGACCATTTCTTTATTAGACTGACTGTATGGATGACAATTGAATATATCTCCTGCCCTGTAGCTGTAAGCTCGGACAGCTCCCTTCACCTGATGCCGGTGGTTGCTGCTTCGGTAGCATGGTGGTCCTGATGAGCTCCATGATGGGGCTCCGCTGCTGCACCCGGGTTGTTGCGATGATTGTCGTGAGCGTGAACATCTGCTGTTCGGGCGCAAGCTGAGATCGACAGAGAGGAGACGAGAGATGCCGTGAGCATGCACATCTGCTGTCCACAGGCGATCTCAGCTAGTGCCAGAAGAGACGCCGTGAGCATGAACATCGGCTGTCCCCCTTCGGAAGAAAAACCCACAACAATAGATCTCGCCAAGGGGTGCAGCGGATGTGCTGCATCGCTAGTCGAGACCTAAAATTATAGTGAAAAAAACAAAACTATGTTGGAGTATTACTCCCCATATTACTCTTCCTTTGTTCGATTTATTTTTTCCTTTCCAGATATTTGAATTTGAATTTGACTCCACCTGTTCTACACATCTACCCTTGCACCCTTCTTCTGCCACTCTCCTTCTGGGGCCCGTACGTTGAGCTGCCACTGGTCAGCATACAGGATCAAAGTAGGACTTTGTCCTGGTCCTTTGTGCCCTCTAGAGTCCTTCCAGTCATTGGCTCAGGATCCCCTCCACACTACTGTTTCTGTCCCTCCCACCTCCTTTCATGTCACTTCATGCCCACCCCACTTCCTCTTCCTGTTGTCCTCCTCCTCTCAGAGCATAATTTCAAAGCACATTCACGGCAGCTCCCTAGGGACTGTGAGGCATTTTTTATAATATAACGTGAACTCAAGTGACCCGAAGGTGTAGGAGCTCTTTACATGTATGCTAGTTACATTTCACAAGGTCAGATTAATTTTTGGGGGCATTTGTATAGATCCCAAGCTTGACTGACTCAATGGTAGTGAAGCGATTTACAAAAGTGGCAGTTACATTAAACAAGGTCAGGTTAATTTTTCTGTTTTTAGGTGCGCAGAGTTTAAGTGATGCCAAACAAGTTTAATCATTATTTCCTCTCTAACTGACAAATGGGAACATCGTTCATCCCTCCCACCTCCTCCCATTTCGCTGCATGCACGCACAGCTGCCTCTTCCTGGTGTCCTTCTCCTCCTCCTCTCAGAGCTCTAATTTCAAATCACATTAATGGCATCTTCCCAGGGACTGTAGAATTTTTTTATTATATACTTTGAGCTCGAGCAACCCAAATGTGTTGGAACGCTTTCCATGAGCACTAGTTACACTACAAAAGTTCAGATACATTTTTGGGGGCATTTTTATAGAGCACAAGCTTGACTGACCCGAAGGCATTGGAGTGCTTTACAAAAGTGCCAGTTACAATACACAAGGTCAAATTAATTTTCTTGTTTTTAGGTGCATGGAAATTAGGTTATGCCGTCCCTGTTTATTGATTTTTTCCACAATATCTGAGACAAGGGAGCATTTTGTTGTTGCTCCTATGTCTAGTGCTCCTGTACTGAGGGGGCTGGGACAAAGGGTGGGCAGGGGACTGGCTGGTAAACAGATGGTGCGAGCAGTGTTTTGAATTGAAATCTCTGTAGAAGGGCGCCTGGTAAATAGAGGCTTGGGAGAGGAGGGATGTGATGTCACCGCCATTGGAAAGTACTTCACTGCTATTTTCCATTGGTTGTTCAATACTCTAGTGATGCAGTCGCACACAGAATGTTATAGTGCTGTTGACTTGCACCGAGGCATTTGTTTTTTTGTCTGTGCATTAAAAAGCCTTTGGAATGTGTCCATAAATATTTCCTGAAGCATGAATGAATTCCTGAAATCATACTGCATGACCCAGTGTGTAGTAAATGTATTGCTCGTCAATCCTAGACGGCACAGCACCCAGGATAATGTGCTGAATGGTTAAACACTTATAAGGTTCCAAATGTGACACCTATTGGCTATGCCAGTGCTTGTTTCTCTTTCTATTCCCTCACAGGTCGACTCCATTCCAGGTTCCTGGGGAGTAATGTTATAACTGGATAAAGATAAGTGTCCCTATGATACCCTGTAAAAGTTGAGAGAAGGTAGCTTGTGTTGGGTGCCCATCTTTTTTTGTACAAAGACCTTAAAGAAATAAAACAAATAATAGTGTAAATAAACCAGGGTGTACATTTGTTTGAGAAGAAATGTTAATTGATTGCAAACAGTTGATTGTAACATTTGATTGTGAACATCGGTAATGGATTAACTCAGCAAATATTTGATATGCTTTGTGAGTAATAGGGAGTACTAATTACATGTAAATTATGAAGTGGTGTGCAAGTATTGAACATATTAATATATCCCTGTAGGCTGATATTCAGCAGCCTAGTAAGTTGGCTTTCCAAAGGGGGAGTACGTTTGGCACACGGAACATTCACAAAGTCATGGAAGCATCTTTTTGGTGTGCCTTTTTTATTTTTTCAGTTCATCAGCTCCACAACTGGGCAAATCTGGTGAAAGTTTGCAAAAAATAAGTAATGATTTAAAAACTGTGGCTTTTAAACTGTACACAAAATTAGCAGTGACATGCTGTAGAAAATAGATTAAGTTCTATCAAGTTAAAGTATATATTGATCATATTTAAAATTAAGAAAGAGAAACATGACTTACCACATTCTCAAGTTGCAATGTAATTTTCTTCCCCCAGGACAGCATGTGCTGTTGGCTGTTTAGAGGGAAAGAAAAGTCAATGATTTTACATTACTGACCACAGTAAGTACCAGACTCTGCTGATTAAGTAACACATTTGTCCCACATCACCAATCCCCTTATTTGCTCTTGTGGGAAATTTACCCTTTCTGCAGGGTCACCTCAGATGTTTCACTTTTTGTTGGACTGTATATTGTTGCTGGCTGTAGAACTCTGTGCACTTTACCCCTGATAATCAGCGATAAAGGGCTTGGGCGCTCCCTTTTTAACACAATGAAATTGGCATATCCTTGGTTGTCATGTTTGACTTACTTATAGATCCCTAGTATATGGTATAGAAGTTACCCAGAGACTGTAAGCTATATGTTATTAGTGAACTCCAAAACCCATTATGCCATCCACTACAGTAATAGTGTAAACATGACTTCGGGCCTCTCATTTGCAGCCTGGCTGTTACAGCTTTTTACTTAAATTCAACCTGTCAAATTAACCCCTTTGAGAAGTCAAACCTTTCTTTTAAATATTTAGAAGTCTTCCCTATGTAGGCCTTAATGCCCATAACGCAAGGTGTGTGGTATTTTAAAGGCGAACATGCAGAATGCAATGTTAAAAATGTCCTTCTAATGAAAGGCCCAGAAAAACTTTTTTCATTGTAGCAAAATCCACCGTTCTAAAGGAAAATACTGGGTTATGTTATTACATTTAATAATGCTAATTTCAGTTAGGAAATAGCTAGCAAAATAATATAGCAACTGCTTTAATAGTTTCTTAAAAATCCAATTCTTTGTATAGTCAGAGTTTTGATGAATATTGAGGAAATGGTACTCTTAAAAAGTTACATTTTCCATGCCTAACTCCTCTGGAGGCCTATTTACATTTGCTCTCCCACTTATACAACCAGTAATGAGCATGCGAATGGATGTGAAATTGCCTCCCAGCGCCACACAATAGGCTGACCTGAATGGGCAGAGATGACCCCTCTGAACCAGACAGAATATGCAGATGGGGCTGGGAGCATTCTTTTTGACATTAAAGTGTAAAATCCTGCTTGAGTGTCAAATCATGCTCGACAGGTCTGCTGGAGCTTTACATTTAACATTTGGGGCACACTTCTAAGAGGTCTCTCCTCTGACAGGCAAATAATAGCTGTCACCTGGGCAGGTTCCCATCACAAAGGGACTCTTTTTGACATTACAGTGTTAATTCTTGCTTGTGTGTCATATCCTGCTTAACAGATCTGCTGAGGATTTACACATATCACTTGGGGCACACAACAAGATGCCATACTATACTTGTGTATCCACTGTCTGCTTGCTGAAAAACCATGCTTTCTTCTACCAGACCTCAGTCTCTGGGTTTTTTGGGGTACTGTGACTTCCCCACAATAGATTTTAGTGTTAGCTGTAGGAGGACACTGGAATTATCAGAGTACACTCCACACTCACATCACAGCTCTCAGAACTCAAGTTTAGTGGGACTGAAGACTTCTCCCATCATGAAAATGCCCACAGTGGGTAAGGATCACCCTGGGAACGTTTGCGCCTTTGGTTAGGGCATGCCAGCAGTCATTCTTACCCACTAGCTTGTGCCATACATAAATGTGGCATCTCCAGGCACCCACTTCAGAATACTCCTGACCTGAGGAGGGTTGAACATGCTATCTGTGACCCGAAAGAGCCCTAAACAACTGGACTGCTCTCTCTTGTACCCAGGATTAAGAGTTGGGCTAAAGGGTCATAAGACTGACATCCTGTGAAACCTACAGGGACACAACAAGTTACAAGAGGCTTTTTCCTGAAACTGTCCAGCTGGCAAATGGCAACTGGACCTGGGCCGGACCCTTCTGTTTGGCCTCTGCCTGACACCCTGTAAGTCTCTCAGTGCCTGCCATAAGGACCCAGTGGGGCTCTAAAAATGAACTCCTGTGATGGATTGAGACCTAAAGGACTAAAGTCATAAGGTAAAACCAGGATGAACCTGGTTGGTATATCCAACAAATGCTTTATTGCGGTCAGCCTGAAATTGAGCCTAGATCCCGGTCTTCTGTGACTATCAATTTTCATTGCCACTTTATGCTTCTTAACGCTATTCTGACTTAAAACTTTAAACAAGTCATATCTTCAGTTCTGCTTCATGGTATTTTTGTGTCTGTGTTTATGAACTTTATTTTTCTAATTCACTTTAGGATTGTTATTGTGTTACATTTAGGGTTTATTACTGTTTTGGTACTATACCAATACTTTACACATTGCTCTAAATTAAGCCTGAATGGTGTGTTCCATAGCTACCAGGGGGGTAAGCTCAGGTTAATTTGGTGACGTTTGGTTTCAGAAGGGTTGGGATTATTCCTTGAAGTGGTATTCACCCAACCCAATTAATGATCCTAATTCTTACAGTTATCCTATCAGTAGCTCTTCCTTGGACCTGTTGTTCTACAAATAGTACTTTACTCCCACAAGTAATACAGGGACTGTCTTTTCAACATTTCTTGACTATAATGCTTAAAGAAATGTTATGCACCACACTAAAAGTGTATTCATGCAGCCTGAAAGCAATTTTTTCTCTGTTGTCATCCAGAATCGCTCTTAGTCCGATAAGTGTGGATAGCAACCACGCTTGCCACCGTAAGTCCCCCACAAACACAATATTTCTCTATACACCTGCTGATGGAATTCCTGTGCTAATACGGGTTTTGGATGAATGCAACTGATTGGGTAGACTCCCACATTAAGCAGACAGTGAGCAGTGGCTCCAAACAGCACTGAGATGCAGTGGGAACCGTTACACAAGTGTGCAGGTACATCTTTGCTGCCGCTTTTGCATTCTGTTTTTGACTTCACCAACCTCTCAATTGTGAAAAACAAGTCAAAAAGCTTGTAAAGTTTTGAAGCACACGGCTTGGGAAACACTAATGGCAGATATACATGCTGTAAAAGAGGGGCGGTTATGCAAAGATTAATCATTATTTTCATTAATAATAATAAAATCGAGAGACAATAAACACAACGTAACATTTCCACAGTTTCCTACAGCTCCACATGACATGGCCCCTCTGCTGGCCTCCTGCAGCAGATCCCCTGAAGTGGACTCCTGTACAGACCCTTCTACAGCATCGGGCTATTGTGGTTGTATTTCCGTTATAACTTGGGCTTAGTGGATAGCCTGTGTACTATATGGGAAGCCCTTAAAGTTACTTTAAAGGGTATGTGCTTTACCAAACATGATGGGATATTGAGGACTCTTCGCACCCGTCGGACCCAACTAGAACAGGAGTGAAAGCTTCTGGGGGTTTCCTGACTGCCACTAATCGGGAACTGGTGCAGGTACAACAAAGAGATGAGCTCACAAAGTATTCTGAGTTTGCAGACAGAGAGTCCAACTTTCAAGGAAAATACACATGAGCCAGAGCATATAGAGACAGGAAGCGGCATGGGAGATCACTGGCAGCTATGATCAGGTGCCCCTTGGCTGTTAATTCTATGACACGCATTCTAGATGATAAAGGCACAGGCTTGCAGACTATGCTTCAGAGATTACAAACATTAAGTACATATTACTCCAAGCTCTATTGCTCTACAGGATCCTTGCCAGATGCATCCATTGCGAAATATCTTGTGGATGCAACCATGGGTCGGATTAGCAATATGCAGCACCAGGTCCTGTCACAACCATTCACCACTGACAAAATGAGCAAATTGATAGGTTACTTCTCACATATAAGACCCTCGTTCTGATGGACTCCACGTGGAATTAGCTAACGTAAGGGAAAGTTTCAGTTCTATTAAGGACACAGAGGCGAGGATTAGGCTTTACATTCCTCACTTTAATTCATCCAGCAGCATTTAACATACTACATTATTTTTCAAAACAAAACTATGTTTTCCAGAAAAGGAAATCAGCTCATACAAGTGGAGGGCTGAAGCTCCCTATTATGCTCTTCGCCGACTCTCTACCCTTCTCTTTCTTCCAGCAAAGCAGCCTGATTTTTCCAGGCTTCATTCCTGTGTACCGGCATCTGTCCCTGGGAGGAAGTACGAGACAAAGTGTTCATCACTCAGAACCAGAAAAGAGTTGCAAGCAAATACATACCAACGCAGATTAACACATGGTAACGAAGAAGCAAACATCAAATGTACATTAACATTTAACACCCTCCCCGCTGATGGAATTTAACCTAATATATCGGGTGGGCTAGAAAAGAGATTTTAATAAATATTGGGTTGGGATTTCCTTGCCTCAATGTCCTTAATAGAATTGAAACCTTCTGTTACATTTGCTATGACATTTTTCATTCTATGTTAGGACCCAAGGACGATGATTAGGCTAGTTCAAAGCTTTTCCCCCACTAGGGTTGCCAGATTAGACACTGGTTTAAAGTAAAACCTCTTAAAGGTTGAGTCTAAGGACCAATCAGCTGCATTGAGGATATCCTCCAGTTTAGCTCTCAAACAAACACTTTAGATACCATGGCACCTCTCACTGAGTGATCACCAAAACGAGAAATGTCAATACCTATTTCTTGCATCACTCGTCTGCCCCATCTGGCAATCATTGGGAAAGAAACCACCTCATGAGACTGGGTAAGAGCAATCAACAGTTGTCTCTCGCCGGAGATGATGGCTTCATACGACTTGAGGGGGAGGGGACTATGAGCTGAACCTGCGGCTGTCTCACTGCTGAATCCCTTTGCGGAGATCGGGACCTCGGCAGGTGAATTAGCAGACACTGGCGCCCGCCGTGCACCATTTAATCTGCACGGCGAGCGCCCTTCCACTTGTGTGCTGCTCTCTCCCGAATAAATCTATGAGTTTCCCCGTTAGCGAAGATGCCAAGATGGCTCCCAGGGACCTAGCTGTGGGAGCGCTCCCGGGATCGAGAATGATGCTTTCTGATGCCACTGACCGTTGTTTCTGTCCTTCTAAGAAGGCCCCCCTACCCTCGTCCCACATCAAGTTTTACTGGCCAACCCCCCTGGGGTGACCGCTGCACATTATTCTACTCACTTGCCCTCATTGCTTCTGAGTTACGTTTGTGACTGGAGGTGGAGTGACTCACTCGCCCCCTTTTTAAAACACGCAAAAAAGGGACCTGTCCTCATGCCGCACAACTGCATAGATCACACCCCCTTTGCATTTAGAGTTATTGCGAATACTGGGGACTGACTGATTTTATACATCTTGGACAAAATCCTGTGCCTGACCTCAAGATGGCCGCCTCAGTGGTTTGCTCCCTGATGCTCTACTACTCTTGGACAATATAACGGGTCTTCAACCTTGATCTTGGTCACAGCCCTCACCTGACCTTGCTCCTGGTCACCCTTCTGGACTTTTACTCTGGGATCTTTCCTGTGACCGTGGAGACTTAGATTTTTTAATTGATACCCGGTGGAGCTACTTGATAGCTAAAGAGGAGATGGGCTGTGGACTACCTCTCCAGCCATCACTTACCCAGCCGGTCTTTGGACAGAACTTACTTCGTCTCCCCGTTGTATTCTCCATCCAACCCCTTTACTACACCCCCGTTCTTCCTTACGCTTCATTTATCCCTACCCTTTGCTCTTTAATTGTTTTCCTATTGAGACGTAGCTGTTTGGCTGATGCCCGGTGGAGCTACTTAATAGCTAAAGAGGAGATTGGCTTGTGGACTTCCCCCTCGGCCGTCACCTACCCGCCTGGACTTTGGGCAGACTCTCCTTTCGTCTACCCATCTTATCTACCTCCTACCCCTTTACCTCACCCCCTTATCGTTCTAAGCTCTATTTATTTAGTCTTCTACAGTCTTTAAATGTTTTTGTAGTAGCTGATATAACGTTTAACTGATGTAATTTTGTAATTTCTATGGAACTTCATGTAAAGCGCTCTGATACCTCCGGGTCTAGCCAGCGCTATATAAAACTCTCAAAATAAAAATAAAATAAAAAAAATAACCACACAATTTTAGTACATTATGGAATGAAGCATAGAACACAATTCTTGAAATAAATTTTGTACGCCTAGTAATGTGAAAAGAAACCACCTCCTGGGTGAATACTCTACCTGTATGTCCATAGCACGAACGTCCGACACTCTGTGACATGATATTAGGCTTAGCAGCATTTCTAATTTTGCAGAAAATTGTTCTCTATACAGGTACTTGTTAAAAGGACAACATTTAAAGAGGTTAAGAACTCTATTCAGATCCCACAATACTGAATACCTGGGCTCTGGGGGTAGCGACAGTCTAATACCCCTCAAATGTTTGCATGCCAAGGGAGGTTCTCCCACTGTATGGCTGTCCACTGGTAAGTGACCTGTAGAGATCGCAGATCGAAATGTATTTATTGACCTGTATGCCAGTCCTGTTGAGGCCTGATTCGCCTGAAAATTTAGTACATGGACAACATCTGTCTCCAGTCGATCCACCTGGAGCCAGAGACACCAACCCATCCATCTGGATTAGGTGGACCAATATGTCTTCTAAGTGCTGTCTGCACAGGCTCTGGAGAGTTTATCGGCAGCCTCTTGTGAATTGCCCAGGACTTTCCACCGTTACCGGTAATCCTCCAGGCCATAGGACACAGCGAGCCCGCTAGGACCAGTGAGTGATGGTTGCCTTGGGGATCCCGGAGAAGATCCGGAAAGAGGGGAAGGATTGGAAAATCCCCAAAAAGTTTCATCATCACTGGAAACCAGAATTGAGACCTCCACGACGGGGTGAACACTACCAGGTCCGCACTCTGTCTGCGCACCTGCACTCCTAACCTCATTAGCATTACAAATAGGAAAATACATATCCCATCTCCTTGCTCCAATTTTGGAGAAAAGCTACAGGTGCCACTGCATTGGGATTCAGCAACCAACTGCAATATCTGTCCAGCTGGAAGTCCAGATGAGACATGAAGAGATCCATGGAGGATTGACCCCACCTGTCCTGAAACTGCTGGAACACCCGGGTTTTAATTTACATAAGCTGACATCTCTCCAATGATGGGAGTGCCAATCTGCCATCTGATTCGAACAACCCATCCTCTCAAGCTCCCTGGACAGTGATCATGTAGTCAGGGACATCTTAAGTATTTTAGGGGCCCTGGGGCAGACGTAATTTCGGGCCCCTTGCTCAGAACAGCTCTGAATTTATTATACATTTTTATCTCTTTTGCACCCTTGGCAACTATGGTCGGATCATTGGCAATTCTCTTTGCTGGCCGACCTACATCTGGGCCAAACCTGGAGCAAAGAGTCTCTCTGCCCGGCCAGCACCAGAGAAGCAGAAAAATGAGCAGCCGGAAAAGCCTGCAGCCTGAGGTGCAGCAGGCTAGTGCCTCACCTTTTGAGCCTGTGCACATGGAGGATGTTTTTTGTTTACTACACTGCCAGTGCTCTCCGAGGAACAGGGATTTAAGTCAGACGGCACTAGGCTGTGATTCCACCAGCCCAGCATCAGCTCCAAATCAATTGGGCAATCTTGGAGGTGGCAGAAAAGGTCACTCTGCACTGAACATTGACTTGTGGCCTCCTATCAGGCCCTACCTCGGTGCAGGTAGTTTCCAGCTAGACTACACCATATTAGTGGCCCGAAGAAGCTTCCTATCCACAATGTGTGGTTAGCTTGTCTGTCAGCACCATTTGCGCATGGAGTGCTGATGTGCGCTTTTGTTGTTTGCACTGGCTGGACTGCATGGGACTAGGATTTGGAGTAATGGGCAGTAGTCTATTATCCCTCTGGTCTGGCTGCAAGGACCATGCAGTCACAAAGGTTGCAGTCAATGGCAATCTTTACTGCACAATGAGTGACACATGCTACATAAAGTCAAAGACCTGTTCCGTTTGGAGGGCCCATGCACTTTGAAAGGTTAAAGCGCCTACTGGATCTAACCAGAAACTAATAAGTTATTTTCCTTTATCCCTCAGGTGCAGGCCATGCTGGCCGGACAGCCTGGCTGGCTCAAAAAAAGGAATGCAAGTAAACAAACTGGTTATATTAAAACTGGATATTCTGGAACAGGCAGCCCTTAAAGCTTTATAGGAGGCTCCTGGAAAGGTGGGGCCCGGGGCCAGAGCACGCTTTGCCCATGCCTTAAAACGTCTCTGCATGGAGTCTGAGCCTCTCTCTAGGTGTCGAAGGACACTGATGTAAGTCCATAGGGCCTGTGCACCATTTACATTCATGGACTAATCGAAAGGGACTTTTCACAATGCTGAATACATGTTCAATTGCAGTGTTAGATCCAGACATCATTCTCCAATAACTGCGCTGCGGACCTGGACTGATCCTATAATTATGAGTAGAAGTAAATATGCTGGTTAAAAACAGATAGATGTAGGGTTTTGAGTCTAATGGAGATGCGCCATGTACTGTTTATTTTATAATAATGTGAAAATGCTATGTCTTATGTCATGATGTGGGTCAAAAAGAAAAAAGAAAAAAAAACTCCACAAGCGTGCAAATTTGACAGAAGGTTTCAAATAAGCAGAACGAACAATGGAAGGCATGCCTCGGGAAACACATGCACACAGAATTAAATAACTCCATTAGTTATATATCACTAACAGGAAATATTAAGTATGACACACACACACCATCAGGTGCTGATGCCCTCATATGGAGCCCGAGGACCTGTAGAAAACCACTCTCCAGGACAATGAGATCTAGAGAGCACTACATCGCCTGACACCGGTGGTAGTGATGCATCTTGTTGGATGGCTCTACAGACACTCTCTCAGTGGTCGCGTCTCTAAGCGTCTCTTAGAACTGCACAGCAAAAATAATGTTTTTTCCTTTTCTCCATAGTAAGCGATTCTGTGGTATAGAAAGTGTGTGATTTGCTTATGGTCTAACGTTATTGCTCGTGCCGACAAAGAGGGAGTACACATTTAAATATATATATATATTTTTAAACCGAGCAAGCACAACTATCACAAAAATAAAAAAGGTAAATCATGGAAAGAAAAAGAAAAAGGGAAAAGGCAGCAGTCGGCAGGTTAAATAAAAAAAAAATTAAAACGGAGAGGTAAAGATAGGGCAAAATAAATGTCACCCAAACAAAAAAAGTAGGATCAACATAATACCAGGCAGCCACTACCTTGTCTCTTGGATCGCAAATATAGAAAGAAACAGGTCAGACTCGATTTTTGCACATATATGTAGCACAATGTCACATGAATTGACAAACCAGTAGCTCACAAGCAGTTGTATGTGAGTGTATACCTCATATACTTTTTCCTCACAATTTATTTGACTGATGAAAAGTGCATGGGAAATCTATTTGAGGTCAATAAGCTTTCCTAAATGCTGAGGGTGGCAAGCTGAAGATGACAATACGTTTAAGCCTCCCAGCTGTCATCATTAGGTCGCTATGTCATTCTGTGTCTTTTGAAAGCAATATTCAATGTTTACAAGGAAAAATATAGGCAACTACACATACCTCTTGTTAGTGCGGTGTGGAATGCCTCAAACAAATCCCTAAAAAGTAATGTTTTGGTGATAAGAGAATTTGAATTTGCGAATGTTTCAATACCCTAAAACTGGTCCCAGGATTGCTATTGTCATGTTTCTGTTGAAGTAGTTTTTCTTTTCAAAGATTGTTTTATTTTTAACGTTCATTAAGGATTTCTTACAGGTTTTCACACTGCAAATTAGAGAGAGACTCGACCCCTGTTGATCTAGGGAGATGCAACACGTTGTAAAGCCCTGTGTCACATTATGCCTGCTTCAGGTATAATGCATGCACGGTGGGCGTTCCCACGCAAAAAGCCGTCTAGACCGGACGCAGTGAAATTGACATTTCAGTGTGTCACTCTACACCTTTACTGCATCAAAATCCCTACACCTGTGCAAACCAGGTGTAAGGAATGACACAAGGCTTTTTAAATTGGACTCACCTATCTGTTGTGGCTCAGTGCTGGAGTTGCGTCACTTTCATGAGCAACTCCAGAAATGCATCACTTTTGGGTCAACAGATGTGTCAGAATGTCTGACCTATCTGTCAATCCTTGAGCCATGCTGCGCCATATTGTAAATAAAGCATATCCATGGTGACGCAAGGGTTTCGTATTAGGGCGCAGGTGCATCAGTTTCTTGTAAATCTGACCCAGAATTCGCATGTTGCTGGTCTCTCCACTACAGATGGAGTAAAATGAACATTTTCATTGTCTTTCTGATGACATCAGCTTTGAGCTGACTAAAGATGTTGGGCAGCATGCACAGGCAGCACAGGCTCATTTAAATAAGCATTTGCAATGCAATGGGTCTCGCCTTTGGGACCTAATATGTATTTAGCTATGCAACACATTAGCCTGGATGCTGGAACATCTACTGTTCTTTAACATGGAAGGAAAGTAAGCACCAAACTGCGTGATGTGCCAAGTATGGAAACAAATGGAGACAGCATTTTGCCTTTCAGTGGGAAATGGTATAGTCCAAAGCTCTGTTTTTAATATAAAACCAGGGCCTTCGGTGGTCATATCACTGAAAATACAAGATTTGAAAAAAACATTTTTGTCTACGGGTGCTCATGGAAGACAATTTCTATGGACTGGAATCTAGAGAATGCTAAAGTGATTCCAGTATTTTACTGACATCTGCTGGTCGTTTTCTAAAAAGAAAGTTGAATGGAGGCAGTTGCCAGAAAAAAAAGAAAAGAAAGTCTCTCAGCAGAAAGCATTTCTGGTATTTTACTGACCTCTGCTGGTCGTTTTCTATCAAGACAGTTAAATAGAGGCAGTTGAAAAGAAAAAAAAGTCCCTAAGCGGAAGCAGACAAGTCCTAGGGCTGATCTCCAAAGCCCACAAAGTACATACCCATATAAGTATACAATAAGTATATACTAAAGTATATAGAAGAGGTCTCGAATGCTTGACCTAAAAAAGAAGGTCTCCAGCATCCAGGTACATGGGAGTTCAGTGGCAAGCCATCACAGGAGGCCAGTGTGATATAACATCCTTTAGTTTTCTGGTAGTAGGTTAAGGGAAGTCCCTGGCCTTCATGAATGAGAGTCCTGCAGTGCAGGAAACCCCTCCAGGCTGAGCATAACCACAGTGTTTGGAGTTGCTTATCTCCTATATCTTCGGGCTCCCTATCAGGATGCGGCTACTTTTTTGAGTTTTTTTGCAGTTTTGCCCAATGAGTACCAACCTCTCCTCAGCAAGTGAGGTTGAGTAGCTGCACGAAGTCAGGAGTGTCACCAGACAAGTAGGGCCATTTGGGTTTTAGCTCTACATATGAAAGTGTTAGGCCTAATTTGACTTGAACAGCATTATCCACCAACATCTCCCAGGATGAATTGATTGATGGAAACATCGATAGCTCCTAGGAACCATTTGATGGAAATGTTAGACATAGTGCTGAATAACATTTTTGTGAGTTATGAATATCTTCTTTAAATTTGTTTAAATTAGTGGGGACGTTTATGGGTATTATTTGTGCCTGCAGTTTAGCGGATCGATATGTAGCTAATTTTGAAAAAAAAAATCCTTCGTATGGAAAGGTTACCAAGCTACCCTGCAAAATTTGTAGAAAGACAAGACTGGAGATTGAAATCTCAATTTTTTTTTTTTTTTAAACCTTTATTAGATGCATACAACACAAAGGCATGACCATCACAGCATGTACAGTTTCGTATGACAGTATGGGACCAGCAGTCGAGAGAAAGACGAACACGTGTACAAGTTCCATTGTAACATTGCAAACAGCACTTTACATATACAGTTCCCCATGTGTCACAGTAGGCAGCTAGTCGAGTATGGGCATCACGTCTCATTCATCCGGGGTACGGGGGGGGGAGGAAACGGGGGAGGAACAAGGAGTAGTTCAGGCCGGGAGACTACATCCCTTTGCGCTATTGTGGGGCCTGAGCAACACAGGTATAGTGGCACTGTCCATCCCAGCCCCGCATCATCTCTGTCTATACCTGATAGCTAGCTACGTGAATCCACTCAGTGTCGTTATCTATGCGTACCTAGCGTGCGCAGCTCAGCCCTGCATCTCAGCGTGTGACGTGTTAGTGTCAGGACCCCATGATTGTCGACTAAGGGCGGCGCGCCATGCCTTTCCACCAATTCGTCATCTGCCGTCCCTTGCCACTTCATTAAATGATGCATGTATATCCCCTCCGCCCCGCAGCGTCACTTCCAAAAGGGAGGTGGTGGACAATTGACTCAGGCGTTGTGTCTCATGACCTATTCTGAACAAGATCCCCTCCACCGCTCTTCATCCCCGGGTCTATCGACGTTTCTCAATGTAGGTGTCCCCATATGTAGCATGTAGTGCGGATGTAGTGAGGCAAATGTAATGTACAGCGTCAATGCGCTCATGGGCCAGGGTCCAGGTCATCATCCCCAGAGGAGTCGTTGTGCGTCTCCTGAGCCAGCCAGTATACCCGTAAAGGGGACCAGATGTCGCTGGGAGCACATCGGGCTGGCATCAGTTCCGTATAGACGCCATACTGTTCCTGACAGTGTTGGAGGTCATCCAGCCATTCCTTGAACTTTGGCGCTCTACCCCTCCCCCATCTGCAAGCAACCCTCCGTTTAGCGAGTAGTAGCGCGATGTCAACAAACTTGCGATCCGCTCTGGGCACATCCCTGGTATAACCTAATATCATCACTATCGGGTCTAACGGGAGAGGGCCGGCTATCATCACCTGAAGGGCAGCGTGCACCTGCCCCCAGTAGGTCTGTATTGCCCCACAATCCCAAGCCAGATGCAGGAACCCCGCGCCTTCCATGCGATATCTAGCACATCTATCATCCGTTGAGAGGCCAAATCTCAATTTTCTGACCGGTGTGTAATAGCACCTTTGCACAAACCTATAATGAATAATTTTCATCCGAGAACTGGGGGATATTCTAGCCGTGATCGAGCAGCAATATTTCCACTGGTCGTCTGTGAGGGCGGCTGGTAGTTCCGAATCCCAGTCAGTCCGAGCCTTAGCCAGGGTGATCGGTAGTTGTTCTCGAACGGCAGCATAGAGTTTAGACACCAAGTGTCTCCCATCTGATACGAGCATAACATGTAACGGCAGTACCGTCCCTGGTTCCTCGGGAAGTTAGGGAGAATATCTCGCATACCCTGACGTAGCCGGATGTAATAGAACACCTCCATAGGCGTCGGGGGGGTAATCTGGAACAGCTGGTCCTTGGTGCGGAATAGGCCATCCTGAAAGAGGTCGCCCCACGTGGTAAGATTTTGCGGGGGCACATTGAACGGAAACCTCCCTCCAGCAGGAGTGATAGTCTCGGATGATACGCCAGTGGCAATGCCGGCGAATACAGTAGGGGGGCGTCCAGCAGTTTGGTCACCCTCCGCCAGGCATCGATCGTGCAAGTCACAATAGTGGCGGGCGTCTCAACATCTCCAATCTCTCCCATGAGCATGCCCTCAAGAGGCAGTGGGTGCACTACCCAGTCCTCCGCAGCGACCTGTGGCATAAAAGGAACGGGCCTTATCCAGTAATAAGCATGTTGCGCCTGTGCGCTCAGGTAATAAATTTCCAGGTCGGGCACATCAAAGCCGCCTCTGTCATACGGCTGCGTTAGGACCGACCACCTGATGCGCGGTTGTTTACCGCTCCAAAACAGGCGAAGCAGTTCAGAGCGAAGTGTTTTGAAAAAATAGGCACCTGGGTAATACGGTATATTTTGGAATAAATATAAGAATCGCGGGAGGACGACCATCTTGATCAGGGAGGCCCTACCTGCCATCGAAAGGGGAAGTGCCAGCCAACGCGTGATATTGTCAGTCAGTCGTGTGATGGCTACGCCGTAGTTTAATCGGATGGTGTCAGCCTTATCCAGCGATATTGTAATCCCCAGATACTGCAAGTCAGAGCTGCACCACTCCAAGGGGTAGTCCAGCGGAAATTGGGTGACCGATGCCGTGAGGGGGAAGAGTTGTGACTTTTGCCAGTTAATATGTACTCCAGATATGCCTCCAAACGCTACAAATTCTCTCAAAAGTGGATTAAGGTTATCTTGCGGGTGGCGCACATACAGTGTGACATCATCTGCATAGAGGGAGATGCCTATCTGCCGCTGGTTGCAGTAAAAGGCCCTGTCTTTGTGCAGTTGTCGTATCCTGCAGGCCAGCGGTTCTATCGCCAGGGCGAATAGTAAGGGCGATAAAGGGCATCCCTGCCTAGTGCCTCTCGTGATCGGCATCTGTTTCGACAGCGCCCCATTGATGACGATTCTAGCGACAGGGGAAGTGTATAGCAATGTCACCCAAGCGATGAATATCCGGGGGAACCCCATCCTACCCAGGATGGCCAGCAGGTATCCCCATTCCACCGAGTCGAACGCCTTGGTGGCGTCCAGAAACACAGCAGCAACCGGCAATTCGGGAGCGATGGTGGGGATTAACAAGAACAACGTGCGCAGATTGTGGGACGTGGCCCTCCCTGGAACAAATCCAGATTGGTCCGGAAGTACAAGTTTAGTCATCAGCAGGGATAACCTAGTAGCCAAAATTTTCGCAAGTATCTTCGCGTCGCAGTTCAGTAAGGACAGGGGTCTATAGGCATCAGTGTCCTTCGGATCCTTACCCGGCTTCAACAGCGAGGTGATCGCCACCTCTCTCATGGACCCCGGCAAGATCCCCACCTCCAGCGATTCCTCGAAGACCTCTTTCAATACCGGCGCCATTATGTCGATATAACATATATAGAATTCGGCCGGTAGGCCGTCCAACCCAGCCGCTTTGCCATTACTGAGGGACATGATCGCTTCCCTGACCTCGTCCAGTTCGAAAGGGCACCCTAAGAACCCCCTGTCCCCGTCACTCAACCAGCAGAGCGCTATATCATCCAGGTAATTACCGAACTCTACTTCTCCCTCCTGCTGTGTGGAGTATAGGCGTCTGTAGTGTTGCAGGAAGGTGTCCCGAATCCCCTCAGAATCCTGATGGAACTTCCCCTCCTTATCAGAGATCTCTAGGATATGAGAGGCAAAGCGTTGGTGCCTCGTGAGCGCCGCCAATACCTTCCCCGGTCGGTCCCCCTCGCAGTACCGTCTAGCCGTCCAATATTTGCCTCGGAATTTTACCTCCCTGGCCGCCTCCTCCTCATAAGTCGACAGTTTAGCTCTGAATCTTGCTGCCAACTCAGGACTGGTATTGCCTGCCATTTCCACCTCTAGCGCCCTAAGTTCCCCTTCGAGTGTGTGTAGAGTGCGCACTATGCTCCGCTTGAAATCTCAAATTTGCCGGGGCAATATCGAAAGAGAATGTTCCCTTTCTAAATATTTGGATATAGCACGGAGATGGAGCCTTGAGTGATGATTTACATAGCAAGCTTACTGATAAGAGCAAATTGTTACATTAACACCCATGAGAGGCAGATTAAAAGAGAGTCTATATGATTTCCTATAGTCTGCTCAAGAATGAGCTCAAAATTGTGGTTAATTCTAGATGGCACATGCTACACATAAATAATATTAGACTGCACAGACCCTTTTTTGCACTTTGAAGAAATGGAAATTTGAGGGATCATCGTTTACATTCCTGCAATAAGAAGTAAATTAAAGATGAAGAAGAACAGTTCGTTTGAGCTTCATCCAAAATAGAAAGGCCACTTCAAATGCACAATTTGCGGCTTTTATAGGTTTACCATAGAAAGAGACAGTTTGCATATAGAGACATGATTTTGAAGAGTATCCCGTGTACGAATTCTTTAATAGTGTGGCGTAACTTATTCTATGACCTTGTAACTTCTTGCATATGGCACAAACAAAATGAGAAACAAGATAAAAAATAATTGGAACACAAGTCAGCAAAAAGAACATATAAAATAATTGACCTTCAGGTGGAATATATTGTAAGTGCCCAACATATAGCTGATTGGTTACAAAGGAGGGTGCTAAAAAGGATTAGCTCAAATCTGTGAGGTCGGAATCTAGCTGGTAAGAAACTGTCCAGAGAAAGCATCTGGATCTTTTATCTCAACAGTGCAGATTGAGGTTGGGTTTTAGACCATCTATTGTCCAGTTACAGGATTTAAAGTCGAGTAGGACTCAAGGAGTATAGCCTTACCTTATTATTGCATCCCCTTCTTTAATTATATTAAACTATGTAAGGACCTCTATGGTTTGAAGAGTTTTCATTTGTAGATTATACTCAGGTGAGTTATGCTTACTTATGTACGTGGTTACACAGCTAGGAAGGCGCGCATATATTGACATCTTTTTTTTCAGGGTTGCTGGTACATGTGATTGGGTGGTATGATGTGAGATCACCGCTTTTACATCAGTTGCATTTAAATATGGCTTCTGTAATACAACATTTGCTTGAAGATTATCAGATGGATTGTAATTGGTGTTTGCATGATTTTTAGGGTTGTATGATGGAACTACGCATGCAATTACTTTGCATGCCTTAACATCGCGGTCTTTACCATTACCGCATCTTTACCACACAAGGCATTACAATGACTTTCGCTGTAAAGGCTTGATTGGTAAAGGCATACGCGTGGGAAACGTTACACCCCAGCCCTGAGCCCTAAAACCCAACCCCCAGCCTTAAAAACAACCCAGTCCCCGCTTTGATCCCTAAAACTGGCCTCAGCCCTAAAAATGACTCCACCCCCACCCTGAGCCCTAAAACCCAGGCCCCAGCCCTGAAAAGTACCCCGATCTCAGCACAAAAAACAGAATGCTACTCACCAAGCCACGTCCCGATCCTTCCGGTTCCTTCCTTTCTCATCTGGACAGGAAGACCCTCCCATTTCTCCGACACCTCCCACCCCTGCCCGTTCACTCTGAATCTAAAGCTCTGAGCGCCTTAACCATTCATATGCCTTTATCGCCTTTACAGCGGAAATCGTTGTAAAGGCATGCGTGGTAAAGGAATATGCGTGGAAAAAGGCATAAACATTGTAAAGGCAACCGTGGTAATGCTTGCATTGTAATGGCACGCGTGGTTCTGACTGCGTTGTTAATGCCATTTCCCTTTCCTTGCACAGTCTTGAGTTGCAGGCTAGCAGTGTATTTCAGCTTTCAAAGTTTATTTCAAGATAATTGGAAGAGACATAGGGCCTCATTAGGATGGCGGTGAATCTGCATCCTCCGGGCCGGCGGAAGCCACTGCCAGCCCGGAGGATGCGGATTCACCGCCACGGCCACAGAATACACCCACCGCCAGATTAGGATGGCGGTGGGATTGCGGTGAGACCAGCGGCGGACGGCAGGTCCGTCCGCCGCTGTTCCGCGGGGTGTGGAGGGCCATTTGGTGGCGGTGTCTGCAAGACACCGTCAGCCAAATTAGGATGTGCATCGTCACATGCTTTTCCACGGCGGAAAACCCACCGTGGTGTTTGGTGTTTGGTGTATGTGGTCTTTGGTGTTTGGGGGCCCGTTGCAGGCCCCCAGGGTGTCGGGGGTGGGGGGTGCACATGGAGGTTACCTATGGTACCCCCCAGCATTTACATGCACAATGCGGCAGGCACCGTGCGGTGCCTGACGCTTTGTGCATGTAAATGTTAAACCTGCATTTTTAACCTTGCGGCGGCTGCTGCTTCAAGCAGCACCCGCCACAAGGTTAAAGATACAGGATGTGACTGCCAGGGTGGTGGTCACATCCTTATTGCACCGAGGGACCGCCGCTGCCCCTGTGGACAGTCCCTCCACCTCGGGGGTGGCAGACGGATGCAGGTCTGTCCGCCATCCTAATGAGGCCCAAAGGTGGCATTTGAATAACAATCTGGCACAGTTGTAGATTTCTGTTATATTTCAACTTGAAAGGGCTTTAAGAATAACATACTTAGCATGGACACATGTACCCAGGGCACTTTACTGTACTTTTGCACTGGTGGCACCTGGTGTGACAATCTTTTTTTTAAATTTTTCTTTATATTGTATTTTGCAGAATGTACAACAACAAAGAAAAACAGTACACATCCTTCCACCAGATGTCACGTTTTCCATGCAGAATTTCCGACATTTTCACAATATTCGAACCCTCCCAGAGTGTCCGTCCATAGTAACCGTACAGGTGTGTCTATCTTTTTTGACATCCCTCAGGATCTCCTCCTCAGATTTCCTTACTACCACCCAACAAAAGTGCCCCTCTCTCACATACATTTCATTGTTTTAAAGCGCTGGTAATTGCTGGCTTTACTGATCCACTCAGCTGTCCACATACATTTTTGGCAGCTGGCCTATTAATCCTCTGTGCTACTTTATGGCGAGCCAATACTACCACTCGACAAAACTCCAATCTCTTTCTCTAACAGGAACATTAATCACAAGAGCTATCCTGACATTTTTATTGCTGCCTGAAAACTGGACGCATAAGGAACTTTACAGCAGGTGCTTTTAAATTGTAAGTTATTGGTAAGCACAGCGACCCCCCTGAAGTCAGTGCACCTCCCCTTCCAGATCAGTGCCCAGTGTGGCTGCACTGGTGAGACTGGCCTAAAGCCGGCACTGCTTGCATCTCACAGCTCGAACTAAACATGTATATTCTATGGCACTCAGCTAAGCACCAATTATAAAAGAGAGTCTGTGCACACTCAGTCGATATAATGGGGCAGATAAATCCTCTGGATTTACAGATTGTTTTGTATGGCTCAAAAGATGTTTAAGATAACATAAAAGTATAATTTATTGTGATATAAAACACGGTGTTTTATGGGTTTTTTTGCATAAAAGAAAGGCACAGAGGAGCTGCTGAAGCAGAATCTGTTTTTAGAGTTATTCCAAGGGAAATAATGGCTAGAAAAGCCTTTGAGTAAGTCTGTAATGTTTTAGACCTGAATAACAGTTTGTTGGCTTCAGTGTATACCGTTTTTAGGTCGAGGTAATATCCGGTCTGCTGAAGGCAGAACCGGAAGTACCGAGATTTAATGATTCTTAGAGTGGACTATTTGTCCTGCCTCTGTTTTTGCCTCTCTCCCATTGGCTGGCTTCCTAAACGGAGGCCAGCCATTGGAAGAGAGAGCTGTCCCTCCGAATAGGCTCCGTCCTTTTCGGATTTGGAGGTGTGTTCGGTGTTCTTCTTTCCACTTTTAGGCCACACCCAGTCTGAGAACACCGAACACGCCCCCAAATCCAAAAAAATTCTGAAGCTTGAGGCCGCCATTTCCCTGCTGGTAAAGTTGAGGTAGGCTGCTCTTTCCTCGTTCTCGCCGTCTTTTTTCCAGCCCCCTCCCGCTGTCCGTGTCTTTGTTCCCATAGTATCCCGGCCCCCTCCCGCTGCCGTGTTTTCTTTGTTCCCATAGTATCCCGCCCCCCCGCTGTCCGTGTTTTTGTATCCCGCCCCCCTCCTGCTGTACCAGGATCGCCACAGCTCATTACAGGCTATCTATGCACTATATCTTGTTTGAAGTGACTGTGCGAAGTAACCGGGTGCATGGCTATTTCTGTGCCTGGCAGACTGCACGCTCTTTGCCCTGTGCCTGTGGGGAAACCATATATTAAGGCAGGTCCGAGGACTGGCAGAGCCGAGTCTTCCGGCTATGTGGCAACCACTTTAATGTTTGGGGTGCTGGTTGCAGGCGTGTCTGCAGAGCCTGTTTAGCATTAATGAGCCCCATTCATGGCCTGCAGCACCAGGCTCGAGCTGTCCAACGCCTGCAACGCTGAACCCCGGCCGCAGCAGTCTCCAGGTGTCACTGCTTGCCTGCCGCGCTGAACCCCGCCGCAGCTCTACTTATGAACACCAGCCCTCACCTGCGCACCCCCGGCAGCTGCAGCCCTGGCACCCACTGATACTCTGCCAGGGTACCTCGTCCCTGGCCTACGGCCACCAACTCGTGGATATTCAAGACTTTATATATTCATTTGGCTTTTGTAAGCACTCTTATACCAGGAGGGTTTCTTGGCGCTGGGCACTGCACATGCATTTTTGCCCCGTCTTCCAGAACCCTATGCTTCTCCAATTGGGCCCGCGAAATAGCTCCGCCAGTTCTTTTCAAGCCTGGCCGGGAGCGCCACAGCTATTTCACTACTGGGGGCACAGGGAGCTCTGCTGACCGGATGTGCCAGTCTTGGGACCATCATTCGTTCTGCCAGTTCTTGCTAACATGTTGCAGAGCCTGGTACTCCAGCACTGCGCCTCACAGGCGTGTCTGGCAGGGCGTCTCTACCCTCCTGACCAGACCTGCAGCATTCCACGTATCTCATTGTGGACACAGATGTCACCCGACTCTCGCGCTCAGCACTGGGACTCGCGCGCCGGCCTGGGCTCCAGTCATGAGAGGTGAGGCCTGCCGCCGGAGCCTTTGATCTGCTGCTGTGTGTCGGTGTCCGCGGGTCACTCACTCGCCATCATTTACTACTGTTTATTCAAAGTTTGCAAATGCAAAGCTGTACAGCGCCGCAGGAAAGACACACCTGCTCATTAACGTTATCTCCGGAAGAGGCTGTGCTGGAGCCTTTCCCTATCCCACACGTCACGAGCAGGCATGCACCACCTCTGACCCTCCTCCCCTTCTACCTCACCTCGTCCTCAGAGGAGTTAGGGAGGACTGAAAAAATAAAAGCAACTTTGGAAAAACACACACAGTAGGCCACGAGAGAGGAAGCGCACGTGGGCTGGGGTGGGTTACCAGGGTAGTGGAAATGTACCGAGTCTGTGCAGCTGCTAGAGTAGGGGCATTCCACGCCAGTGGTGTTTGCCACATAAGGATCCCTTCTATTGCCATAGCCAGTAGGCCTGAATTAAATGGACGCGTAATTTGTCCGGCATGCTTAGACTGACCAGGTGAATCCATGTCACCAGAACACGAGTTTTACAAACCTAGGATTTAATACGGCAAATCGATGCATTTTGGAGAGAAGATTGGTTTGATTCCATTGAGCGAATGGCACTAACACACAAAGTAATTACTGGTAAAAGGAAAGCCCATGGCTGGAAAAGGAGTGTCCCGCAGACAGTGCGGCTCCGGTGCTGCGTGGGCTTGTTGGTACCCCCCTGTTCTGTCTGTTTCATTCCTTCTTTTCTCATTCCTCATCCTATTCCTTTCCCCCTGCCCTCTTTTGCCCCTGACGCCCCCATCAACTCCCCTATGGAATAGTTGCTGATTGTGCCTTCTGTCCTTGCATCTGAAGGTTCCTCTGATGTGCCCCCGCACACGAGGGGTTAGGCCAGCTGGTAGAAATTCAAAACTTTGCTTGAGGGGGAATGTGGAGGAATTATCATTCTGTTGAATCTTTCATTCGATTTGTTATGAGACCAGGCTGCTGCCTGTCCCGGAGGCTGGAAGGGGTGTGGGGGCGATGATAGTAATTAGTGTGCGGAGTGCATTAATAAGGCTTATAAATGCATTGTGTAATTTATACAATCTCTATACCCTACATCGCAACATCACCTCCAGAATCAAGCAAGCATCTCCTCAAAACACCAGTTAAACAGTACTCAGCGCCAACCACAACACCACCACCTCACCATGCCTCACTACCACAACAGCCTAACTATGCACTACAATAGCATCACTCAACACCACCTCAACATCACTAAGCACCACCTCAACTTTAGTGTGTGTGCGTGGCTCTGTCTGTGTGTGTGCGCACATGGCTCTGTGTGTGTGTGTGTGCGTGGCTCTGTCTGTGTGTGTGTGTGCGTGGCTCTGTCTGTGTGTGTGTGCTTGGCTCTGTCTGTGTGTGTGTGTGTGTGCGTGGCTCTGTCTGTGTGTGTGTGTGTGGCTCTGTCTGTGTGTGTGGGTGTGGCTCTGTGTGTGTGTGTGGCTCTGTGTCCGTGAATACTCTCTACTACTCTCTAATGCTCACCTATTGCCATTGTAAATGACAATACCATTTATTTATGTTTTTAAAAAAAATGAAAAAAAATGTCATGTGCAATGCCAATAGCTCTACCTTTAATAATGCCGAGACCATTGCATTGTAAATGCTTGTTGACTAAGACACGTTGTAAAGAAATGGCATGTTTATTTTTACCTGTTAAATGCACTTTGCTGGATGGCGTTTTAATTATGAATCATTTTATATAGACAGCCTACTTCATAACAATTACTTTTTTCTCTCCTAGGAGCCAAGAAGCATTCTAAGAAGATGTGTGAATGTCTATTAATGCACAGAGACATGCACACACACACACGCTCGCGTTCTCTCTCTCTCAACATGGGAAGTTTGGATTATTTTGTAAAAAAAACATTGTTGCAGTTTTTATCTAGCACGAGCACAACCCGAAGGTAACTTTACACAAGGACACATTCATTTTTTGGCACAGGGAGATTCATTGATTTGCCCAGAATCACAGGATGTTGAGTCAATTTGATTGAATATATAATTACTTATGACTTAATCGCTATATATATTTTAGGGTATTGCTGCAATTATAAGTCCGGATGGTTCAAAATGCTTGCATGAGAGCGAAGCCTTAAAGACTTCTGTGCTAGGCATGAATTCAGTACAGCCTAAGCCGATCGTTGGCTTTTCAGTGTAGCAGGCCCCTTCTATGACTTACAGAAGTTGAGAAAACAAACTCACATCAGTAATTCAGTGTACCTTTGGGCAGCATCTGTCGACTTCTGATTAGAGAAAGTCAAATCTAAATTGGGCTAAAAATACGGGAAGAATAAGTGAAAGAGTTGAACATATAAATAGACATACCATTTGAAAATGTACTATATGATCTGGTTAGTGAGAGATAACGCTGTCTTTAAATGAAAACAGAATGGGAAGCACAGAAGCATATAACTAAGAAGTAAGGGAATATACATATATTTTTCATACATTTGAATACACAGTATAAACATATCAAAGCAGGAAAAAGTTTAGTTTTCTTAGTGCAGTAGAATCACAAGGGGAGCCTCCAGGCTTTTATAGTGGCCAATCCCGCACCAGGGTCTACATTAGGGTTTCTACCTGCCCTGGAGGCCACTGTTGGACTCCTTCAGCCAACGAAAGCATGGGGAACTCCCCAGGTGCTACTGAGGGGTCTCCAAAAATTCCTGGTCTTGAGAGGTGCATGTTGCTTCATTGTCTGACACCCGAGGATCACTTGACCTGCCCAGGGCTGAAGATGCCTTGAAGGCCTTGACTCCTGGTCTGCATGGTAACAAGTGAGATGGTGAACGCTAGTGAAGCATGGCCCCCTAATGCTCTGACTTGCCCAGGACCAAGATTTCTCACAAAGGATCCACCTTACAGTTGAATGCGTCCCCACCCATATTTTTCGATTCACGTTTTTTTCTATCCTCAAATGAGTGTATATTATGTTTATTTAGTGAGATGTCTAAAACCTGACAATTTGAAAAATACTGTGTTACTATTTCAATGATCACCTTATTAGTATCTCAGTGTAATTCATACCTGCAATAAATATATGAATATTTAAACACTCCCAGATTTTCCAAGATGTCAAGCTCAGCAGAGCAAATTTAAAAATGCTTTCAGTCATGCCTTGCCTATGAATCGACTAAAAGCTTCAAATGATGTGTACACTCTAAACTGCGCTCAGAAATGGATTTCTGGGGCCTCATTTTGTGTTTTCCAGATTCAGTTAAAGAAACCCAGCCTAGTTTCCGATCAACCCCTCTGCTTGTGAGGTAGTATACCTGTAGGACAGATTCAGCAAATGCAAGGGTACAGGATGGTGCAGTAATGATCAGAACGGCCAGTGTTTTTAAGGCATGCAGTAAAAGGCACGAGACGTCTGGAGGACTTCCCGCACTTGGAACCTTAAAATAAACTTCAAGGTCTCACGGCAAACAGAATAATTAAACTTTAATAAGAAATGACTCAGTCACTTATGCGGAGAGATGGATTACTAGAGGCAGGGAAAGAGAAAATGCTATTTCACAGGCGGGGGCTTTGCAGACGCAGCGTCTGTTTGACAATACCCACTCTTTCATTGTTGAATAATTCACAAGAGAGAGGGTTCACTGGTTAAATTCATCTGGCTGTAGTTGGCGGAATAAAAAGAAGGCTTCTGTTCTGCTGCCTTCTTTGTCAGCATCGACAGACTGTCCTAATGTGAGCCCTTTCAACAGATTCCTTCTGGAGTAAACCAGGTGTGATGCCTTCCTTCTTAGAGTGTTGAGCGGTGCTGTCGTTTATTCTGGCACTGTCAAATGGCCCAGCTTGAAAGCACCAGCCAGTGGGCTGTTTTTAGTCCCTTGACAGTCCACGGGACCAACAAAGATATGCTCCCACGTTGGCCCTTTCAAACTGGCCCACCTGGCATTGCCAGACTGTCTGGCAGGTCAGTCCAAAACTGCCTTCTTAGAATAACTTGTAGACACATCTCAACACAGCTCTGAAGACGCCTATTTGTAGTTGCTCTTGCTCACTACAAAATGGCGTCTATAACAGTGTCTATCATAGGAACCACGACCTATTTAAACCGGGATGTAATATTTACAATTAGAAGTCGGTCTGTACCAAATGTGGCAGTATCTTATTCTCCTATACCTTGAGGGGTCCAGACTTTCCAGGTGGGGAGTGCAGGGGATGCAGCTTTATCTGCAAATTGGATCACATTCTGCGCTCACCACGCCGCTGAAGTGGTTGCCATCTTTACCCGAGTTGATCTTTCGAGCGTTTTGAACAAAATTGATCCCAAATGGACAAAAGAGACAACCATGTTCAAAGTTTAGAACAGACTTAAAGCAAACTAATGAGAGAATGAGGAAAGAAGCTATTACCCGACCAACCACTATTAATTTACATTCTAGAATGATGTTTTGATTTTTCACTGCTGTGTGGTGTGAAGATGTTTGTCAGATTTTTTCGACTGTGCTCGAGCTCTATACAATGCACATTTCAGTCACAAACCGAGGACACAAATCACGAGCTCTTCAACTTGTAATGTTTTTAACTGAAATATATCATTGCCAAATGCTTTTTTTTTAAAAAAAATTGTATGGTAGGTTATGAGTGCCAACATCTCCACAGAATTGTAACTCTCCTTGCCTGTCTCCTATCTCTTCTTTCCCCCTTTTTTTCTGCCTGCCCGTCTCTCTTTCTCTCTAATTATTGTCATGTGGAGTTAGCTAAACAAACATGACATAATGATGTATACACTGCGCTTGGTACAACCTATGCTAACCATGTAACAGAATTGCTAATGTGTTCTCGTATAAAAAATAAATAAAACATGTTGGCATAAAAAAAAACTATTTTATTTTACTGAACATCTATAACATGGTATGGGCGGGAAACATGTTGGCATGCATTTTTCTCGCATACTTTTCCAGACATTAATTATTAAATGCTTTCGGTGTTGTATGAATGCTTATCCTGTCTTTGAAGATTTCACCCAGCTTGTATTACACACGGCGTGCCCTCCCTGTCATTAGATAGTGCACCTGCTGACACGCTGTTAAACTCTGAAGGGGAGCTGTCAGGCCCCATAGCTGCAATGAAGACGGATAGTGGCGTGACTCAACAAAACGTGCACGTCCTTTTGACGCCTCCTGCGGCGACAGAGATAGCTTCCCGTTATCGCAGCCTTAGCACGAGAGGGATATTTGTCTCTTTTAGTGTTTTCAATAACGCAATCCTTAGCACGAGAGGGATATTTGTCTCTTTTAGTGTTTTCAATAACGCAATATATATAAGCATTTTAGAGTGCCTACACTCATTTGCTCAGTTTAGCCGTTTACCAATTGAACCTTAAAAGCTGCAGTCACTTATTTTATACAGTTTTAGCCATTTATAATTCAGTACCATTTTCAATAATACTGAAAGGGTATTTTTGCAGATTTACGAAAATGAAGGTTTGGTTTCTGTGTATGTACAGGCACAATCACTAACAGTGATAAAACTGAAAGGTGACAACAACCAGTGTGGATGAAAAGTGGATGATGTAATTGACAGCCACTAGAGCACCTTCTCGGAGAAGAATGTAGCTTAAGAACTATTCTCATTTAGATACTTTAATTTCATTGGGCCGAAGTGCTTGCTGTAGACTGGCTAATGCCACACACTATTAGAACTAATTAAAATACTATCGAAGTCCAAGGGAGGGAGAGACAGCGGAAGAGCACAGGCAGGCTCATCTAGGTGTTTAGACACTGCTGGGTGCACATTAGCTCAACATTGAGAATGGGCTCTCTGTAGAGGTTGCTTTATTACAAATAAAGTCGATCAACAATAGAGGAGCTTCGCCCTATTGGAACCAAATCAGAAATGAATATTATGGCATATTTAATAGGCTAAAAAATGTAGAAGGTATCACCTCATAACATGTTATGTTATGTTATGTCCATTTGTAACGCGCACGGATGCTCATGAGTGTACCGGCGCGATGCAGAGGGGTGGAGAAAGAAGCTTAACAGACAAAGAGGTGGGTCTTGAGTTTCCTTTTAAAAACAGCAAGGTTCTGAATGGACCGCAGAGGAAGGGGAAGGGCGTTCCAGGCTACACTGGCCTTCACTATAAAGGAACTGAAAGTAAGACAAATGAGAATAAATGAAAGCAAGGAAAAAACCTTTTGAACATTTATTTTTGAAAATTGAAAAAATATCTCTGAATCTTCATTTTAGTTGCATAGTCGTTGTTTAAAGTTCATATGAGGGTGCATTCACTCAATTTTTAGTGTCCCAAAAACTCTCAGTGATAATTCCAATATTCCTTAAGAGGATGTGATCCAAGGACTCAATATTTAATTTATAGTGCACACTTTCCTGTGAGTGAATCTTGTTGTTTGCATCTGTGAGAAACCCTTAACACACCAGATCATTGTTGTCAACAAATACCATGACCTTGTAAGATCATTCTCACATACATGTCACAGCTCAAGTGCATCTATAAAGATCTCTCTCATACACACTTCACAACTCATGTGCATCTATAAGAAAGGCCCAATACAGCATTGCTCAAAAATATGTTAATAGTTTTACTTAGAATGCTTAATTCTTTGAGTTTCTTATCATGGTGCTGAGGGTCCTCAATTTTACTATGGGAAGAATCAATAGTAGTGTTGTAGCTACCATCGATAAATTGCTAGGGGTTCCGAAACAAAAAAATCTTCAGAGAGGCGGAGAAAGCCATATTGTTTTCTGGGACTGAAAGAGCAAACCTCTTTACTTAAACCGCCATAAATTGAAAGAAAAAGGCCAAATCAATTTCGAATCACTTAGCACAATGGACTCTGTTGCAGGCATGCACATCAATGCACCTCAGTTCTACAAAAACACGTGTGCGGAGCCATTGTGAAACGCAGATCTCCATGTGAACAGGACCATGTGCGGTATTCCTCACTGGTTCAAAAGATGTGCCAAACACACCTGATGTTATTAAACAATGCAAAAGCCATCCTTGAACAGGTCATATTTGCTGCTTGTTGGTACATGTACTGTACCTGATATTGCATTTTCTCTCGACAGTGATCAGTTAGGTTTTGTATTTTTTCTGTTTATGAACAAATGTTTGATTGTTTTGGTTATGATTTCTATATGATGTAACATGAGATGTAATATATTGTCTTGAGATCTTCTAATGTGTTTTTTAGATATCAACACTTTTGGGTGGCTCCTGAAGAAGGCGTCCTTACGCCGAAACGCGTGTCGAGTTGCACTCGCCACAGTGTGATTTTTATGAATTGAGTGATTTTCATTTTTATATGTACAAATAGCAATGAAATGTATGTTTTTTAAGTTTTATGTCTATATTGAATTCCCATGGAAGCCCAGGTTCACACCAGAACCTGGGCTTCTATGGGAATTCACAAGGGCATATTATCAAGCCCATTATCGCTGCTTTAGCGGCAGTTTCCTGCCGATAAAAGCGGCGATAATGTATCGCCCTTGCTTGACAATATGGCCCTCAATTTTTTGTTTTAGGTTCCAGCAGCAATTTCCCCGGAGTATATCATGTTTGTTTATTTGCACTTGTCAGTAATTTCTTTGGGTATCTTCTATCAGGCTGTTCCTGAAATTTACCACATATGAGTGCAGTTTCTGCGGCTATGCATGAATTGTCCTTTGCAGAAGGAGCAAGGGTGTACGCTTGAAAATCTAATAGGGCATTTTTATCAGTAGGTGTTGAGTACAGACCATCTGCTCGAACTCCTTCATTACATTGTTATTCAGATATAAAGAAAATACAATGTAGTCTTATCAAAGTTCATTATGAATCTTAGACCATTCTAATGGTGATTGAGCCAAACATGAAACTCTTAAAATTTGTATGGCTCCTTGGCATATTGTGATCTCATCCTCAATGTATCTATACCAGCGTTTTGTGTTGCCTCTTTATGCATTATATTGATATATATATATGTATAAGACATTAACAAATTCATAATTTCAGGAGCAAAGCTGCGCACCGTAGCTTCCTCAGTAGTATATGTTTGATTTGAATAAAAATAAATTTTTCGTTAAGCCAATGACTAGCTGAATAAGGAATCTGTAGGAACACAGCGGGGGAGTCTCTCTCTTGGTCAAAATGTCCTCTATTATGCCTCTTCCTGCAAATGTTAGTAAAAGGCGACTCAATGTCAAAACGTACTAATATTTAAGAGTCCGAGTCAAAGGGACTGTTATCAAGCTTTTGAATACAACTAATTCAGATTCGTATATATAGACTTTTCGTAGGAGGTTGGCTCTTTGTATAGTGCACTAAAATGAAGTACACTGTGCAGAGAGTCCAGTGGATCCCTTACTGGTATACAGGGTCAAACGTAGATGATATTAACGCTCTTTTTGTGGAAGTGTGGGCGAGCAGTTAGGCTTGTCAAAGGGTAGTACTAAGCATTTGTTTTACTCACAGAGGATATACACGAGACACACACTCAAGAATTATTCTGAGACCAATTTGTTAAAATAACGCCAATTTTTATATAATTTTCAGACATGTGGAAAAAGATTATTTTTCGTAGTTTATGTCCCATCATACACCCTCTCAGTCACGTCCCCAAGCCCACCATGTCGGAAAACAAGCAAACGAGAAACACAAGTAAACCCGATCACGCGCACACAAAGTTAACATGCACTCTCCTTCCTCTAAAATTCAAAGGTACATTCTTATGGTTAGGGTGATGCCGAGAAATAACTTATTCACTCAAACTGTATATTCCTATGGTTAAGCCGATTCCGAGAACAAGACCCCCCATTTGCAACCATTTCCCTATAATCGGGCCGATTCCGAGAAATAGGCCCCGTTCTGCTAAACCACGACAACCAATTCCGAGAAGAACAGCCCCCGTTTGCTGAAAGACACGACACCAGGCATCCTGTCAACGATCAGTTCTCCTTTTTCCCTCTCTCTCTCTCTCACTCTTATCTAAGGAATCAGCCTAGGATTATTTCTCAATGCTCTGCTTCTGCCGTGACTTCCTCATGATTAAAGACACAGTCACGCTTCTTCCTGTCAAGACTTTTGTATGATTTCGACACAGTAACGCTACTATGATTTCCATAAAATTGTGACACAGCTATCCGAGTTTTACTGACTTCTGTATTGTTGCAAACACAGCTATCCAAGTTTTGCTCAAGGGAAGCTCCTTCCTCTTTTCTGTGTATAAATACCATGTCCTCTTTGATGAAAGTTAGAGATTCTTCCGATCCTCCTCAGGTGACGGAGATCTCCCTTAACTCAAGTTACTGAATAAAGACCTTTTATTCGAACCACCACGGACTCTGCTCTTCATACTTCACCTTATTGATATTATAGAAATTCCGATCCAGGTAAATTACTAAAATATTTACCCCAGCAATTGGCGCCCGAACAGGGTCTTCCCTTTCTCCCCACACGCCGGTGATGCGGGCCCAAACCGGTCTCTTCAAGACATCGACGGACTTCAAAAGAGTGCACGCTGCAGGGTGTTCCGACATGAACTCCTTCGTGTCAAAGAGAGGCTGAACCTAGGTCTGAGCATCCATACGAGGCGGTGAGGACAACAGCGGAAGTCTCGACCCAGAGCCCGAAACCTGTGAAGATTGCCGAGTCTGAGGTCTTCAGAATCCTGCCAAGTCCCCCGATTAAGAGCGCAGCGCAACTAGTACAGTGTCCAGATCTTCAAGTTCTCTGCACCTCGGTGAGTACTGCTGGGGGTGTATCAAGACAGGTTCTGATTTATTCAGAGCACGGTCAAGACGGGTTCTGATTTTTCAGAGCACGGTCTAGACGGGTTCTAGGTTTCTAGAAAATGGTATGTTTGTATTCTGATAGTCAGGATATATCAAGTTATCAAGTGTAAGTTTGTTGTTGTCACAATGCCTTTGTTTTAGAAGTTGTGTAAACTAAGTACCCGGAGGGGATTACTGGAACAAGATGTACCAGTCCCTCCAAAGGATACTCCTGGTTTCCTTATGTACACCAAGTATGGCATAGGTGCCATTTTATATTTGGATTTGTGGAAAGAGTACACTCAAGATTTAGAAATTGCAATTAGATGGCCAAAGAGTGGCACATGGGATTTGAATTGTATCATGGCAGTTGAAAAGAAATGTTGGGAAAAGAAAGCAAGACCCTCAATGTTAGAGAGTATTGAATTATGGCGAAAGGAAGCACATCAAAGGGAACAGAAAGAGCAAAGGAAAGTAGAGAAAGCAAATAGAATGTCAGAAGAAAGTAAGATGAGAAAGTTACGAGAACAGAATGCGGATATTAATTTTGAACAAATAAAGAGGGAGGCCTCAGCCTCCATGACAGGAATGTATCCCGTCCTTTCACAAAAGACAGAGTACGATGATAACCCTAGTACTCCCACAGCACCCCCATGTCCTAAGAACACTTCTGCTCCCAAAGACTTCATTACCACCTACTTAATGGAACCTCCTCCTGCTTGTACCAATTAAATAACGGCTAGACAAATAGTCACCCAGACCGAAACCATCTCCGACACCTCAAGCAGGGATCCACCCATGTTAGAATGTGATTACGACCCGACCCCAGGGGAAGGTTCACAAGCAGATATCTCCCTTCGTCTACGAGAAGCCCTAGAAGGTATACAAGAGGTACCGAATGTTGCAAATTGCCTAAACAAGATTTACGAAACTCTCCGAACAGGAGAAAATTTAGACGCCCTACAGGAAGCTATCAAAAATAGGCCCATAACGCATAGAACATGCCTCTCACGATTCATGATCACCTGTTTTATCAGAATGATAGCCAGTGCAGGAAAAATAATTCCTGATGATTTGTTACAACTAGATCAAGCAGTGGTTACAGGTAGTTATAATAAGATCAAAGAAATAGATCTCTTTATTCCACTCTTTACAAGCAAGGTTTCTGATTTCCACCAAAAAGACACCCCTACTCAGGAAATAGAGAACAAGAGTACAGGCAGGGAAGAAGAAAATGCTTTTCAAGGAGCAGTACGCTCCCATATCCCTCGTTCCCAGAATAGTAGACAAATAAAGATTAAAAATAAGAAATTGTCCGCTCCTACAGATAGGTTGTTCCAAAGAACAGAAGACGCTCTAGATGATTGGATGGACGACGAACCTCCACTCACTACCCAAGAAAAAGAACTAGCCCAATCAAGCACCCATTGGGTATCTCAATACTCTATATATGGCCCTGATATAGTTGCTCAAATGTTTTTATCGATCCCTCTAACATCCCAAAGGCTAGCAAGCATCTATATGGTTCAACACCTCATTACAATGTACGAAGATACTGGTTGCCCGCCCAAAAAGTTACATTCTCTCTTACGAGACTGGTTGGAAGGGGGCGGTGACCAGGGGACAAGAATTCCTTAATATCTTCCTTCACCTACGACAGCGATATGTTCAATACTTTTCAGACAGTTATGACGCAAATCCCCATCACTATGACCAAGGACAGTTCCCCCTCCGAGAAGTACATCCCGTTGTAGATTCTGGAGGAAAGCTACAACAAACATTTGTCTACACACCCCTGACAAAAAAAAGAAAAACTAGAAATGAAGAAAATGGTCCCTTCTCACGAAAAAGATCCTTCGGGTTTTCATAGGGAACTCAAGGATATTCTTCAAATGGGTTCCTTTACCTATAAAGATCTCAACATTCTCCTCAAAGTTCTACTATCTCAAGGGACATACGACAAACTAAAAGGAAAAGATTGGGAGGTAGAATGGAAAAAGATAGTGTGGACAGCTTTAGAAACAGAAGAAAGTATTCGTGCTGCTGGACAAGGCCTGGGACCTCTAGTCCTAGAACTCCCTCGCCTTCTCCCGAAAATACTCTCCCAGTTGCTGACTACTAAGAAAGAAGATTGGGATGCTACCTCTGCATGCAAACAGAAACCAGATGAGGATATAGGGGACTACTATACCAGGTTAGAGAAATGTTTTCTCATCAACAGAGGCCTCTCCTCATGTGGAGACGCCCAGCTGATCCTCTCCCTGACCAACGACCCCGCCGCCGCCAGAGCCAACCTTCACGAAGGGATGAAAGAGGTAGCCGAATGGATGACGACCAGCCGCCTGAAACTGAACTCGGACAAGACGGAGGTCCTCATCCTGGGCTCCTCACCCTCCGCCTGGGACGACTCCTGGTGGCCTCCCGCCCTGGGCACCGCACCCAAACCGACAGACCATGCACGCAACCTGGGCTTCATCCTGGACTCCTCCCTCTCCATGACCAGGCAAGTCAACAACGTCTCCTCGGCGTGCTTCAACATCCTACGCATGCTACGGAAGATCTTCTGGTGGATCCCCACCGAGACCAGGAAGACCGTCACCCAGGCCCTCGTCACCAGCCGACTGGACTACGGCAACGCCCTCTACGCCGGTACCACCGCCAAGCTCCAGAAGAAACTCCAGCGGATCCAGAACGTCTCAGCCAGACTCATCCTCGACATCCCTCGAACCAGCCACATCTCCGGACATCTGAGAGACCTTCACTGGCTCCCCGTCAACAAAAGAATCACCTTCCGCCTCCTCACCCACGCACACAAAGCCCTACACGACCAAGGACCGAGCTACCTCAACAGCCGAGTCAACTTCTACGCTCCCAAACGACACCTCCGATCAGCCAACCACGCCCTCGCCGCCGTCCCCCGCATCCGTAGAGCGACTACTGGAGGAAGGTCCTTCTCCTACCTGGCCCCCAAGACCTGGAACTCCCTCCCGACCGACCTGCGCCTGACCCAGGACCACCTCTCCTTCAGGAAGAAGCTGAAGACCTGGCTGTTCGAGCAGTACTAAAGGTAGAGAGTACTTGGCAAGCAAGTTCCCCTTCACAAGCACTTCAGATGTTCCAATATCACCAAAACAGGATTAGAGACGAACAAGAACAAGAAAAGAAAAGAACGAAGGATACTAAAATGAAGGTATTGTAGCACAGACTAATACAATCCAACAGACCCCTAAACAAGCTCAAGCGTCACAAGAAAAAGTTACTTGCAATTATTGCAAAAGGTTAGGTCACTTTGTGCGTGACTGTCCAGTATTACAGCATAATATTGCCACTGGGAAGACCCAACCCCGTAACTATCCCACACAACCATCTGTTCCCACATCAGCTCCTCCGACTGATGCTAAACCTGCCACCCAACTCTATCAGTACCCAGTGTCATCCTATCCTGAAATCCCCTCAATTTTATGAGACAGCTGGGAGGACCATGACAGTCGTCCACTGATCCCGGTCGACCAAAAGGGTCCCTATGTAAATGCTAACCTCTTAGGTAAGGAAACAAAATTTCTAATAGACACCGGGGCCAGTAGGACGACAGTACAGCACAACAAAGTTCCCAAGGTACCCCTCTCTGGCTCGAATAGTATTTCCTTGGGTTACTCAGGTACACCAGTCATCAATAAGGTTTCTGAACCAGTATCACTTCAAGTTGGTTCTCTCACAACATCCACTGATTTGGTACTTACTAAGTCATGTCCCGAAAACTTACTCGGCATCCAGACGTTAAAGGAACTGGATGCTGTGATATGCTGTTCCCCGGAAGGAATATGACTATCCCTCCGAGATTTCAAAGGTCATTTCACCACACGAGAATTAGACATCAGACTAAAAGACATTCCTGCTACATTATGGGCGACAGATCTGACTGACGTAGGGTTCATGGACATCACACCACACATGATCACATTGAAAGAAGGTGTTGTCCTACCTCGTGTCCGACAATACAAGTTACCTCCAGATGCAGAACAGGCCCTCATCCATATTATAAATGACTTAATACAGAAAGAAGTAGTCAGAGAAGTACCTTCCAACATATGTAATTCACCAGTCTTACCAGTAAGAAAGAAAACAGATGATGGTGCACCACCCGTTTACCGACTAGTGGTCGACCTATGTGAACTAAACAAGTATGTGGTACCACAATACCCTGTGGTCTCTGACATTAGTACTCTGCTAACAGCTATAGATCCTGAAGCCACACATTTTACTGTAATTGACCTGAAGAACACTTTCTTTAGTGTACCCACTCACCAAGACAGTCAGTACCTATTCGGATTCTCACTACAAGGTCGTAGCTTCTGTTTCACAAGAGCTCCTCAAGGGTACACAGAAAGTCCCAGTATCTACAGTCAGGCACTTAAAAGACAGTTAGATGACATTGTTATGCCCTCAAATACAACATTGTTACAATATGTCGATGACCTACTACCGCACGCTCTGAACCAGAATGTGAATAAGCATCACGGATTGTCCTAATGTTCCTTGCACAACATGGCCACAAGGTGTCACCCTCGAAATTACAATTGTGTTTACAGCAGGTGGCCTACCTAGGACACCTACTGTCAAAGGAGGGTAGGACACTCACACCTGAAAGAATTCAACTCATTTTAAACATTCCTGTCCCTAAGACACAGAAAGAAGTCCGTGCCTTTATTGGCCTCACATCCTACTGTAGACAATGGATTCCTCAATTTGCATACTTGGCCAAACCCCTGATACAGCTAACGACCACGACCTCTTCCCCGTTGCCATGGACACCTGATCATACTTTTTCTTTCGAAACTCTTTTACAAGCACTATGTTCTGCACCAGTCCTAGCTACACCCGATTATGCCAAACCTTTTGTCCTCTTTGTCACAGAACGGTAAGGTACAGCCTTGTCAGTGCTCACACAAACACAAGCCAACAAACATCGTCCCTGTGCTTATTTTTCTAGCACTCTTGACCCTGTTGCACAAGGTTTGCCTGCCTGTCTAAAATCTGTCGCAGCCACAGCTCTAGCAATACGACAAAGTGAATCCATAGTACTAGGACACTCTCTCGAAGTACAAGTTCCACATGCAGTAGAACTACTCTTGAATAGGACCCAGACACAACACTTGACCATAGCCCGCCTCACAGGTTACAAAGTCACTCTGTTCCAACCCCACATCATCATCAAAAGATGCAATATCCTCAACCCAGCTACATTACTGCCTACTATTGCAGTTGACAATCAGATTCACGACTGCTTAGAAGTAGTCGAACTAGTCACAAAACCCCGGTCTGATCTTACAGATGTCCCTCTAAGTACACCAGAACACACACTGTTTGTAGACAGTTCCTGTATGCGCCTCCAATCAGGTGTACTTTCAGCAGCCTACGCTGTCACTACAGAAAACACAGTCCTCTTAGCAGCTAGGATATCCGTACATTCAGCACAAGCAGCAGAGCTAATAGCTCTCACACAAGCATGTGAGTGGTCTAAAGGAAAACGAGTCAACATCTACACCGATTCACAGTACGCATTCGGGGTCGTCCACAATTTTGGCATTTTGTGGAGAGAGAGAGGTTTCCTAACCTCTCATGGAACAAAGATCCAACATGGAGATCTTATCCTCCAGCTACTAGAAGCAGTACACAGACCCACAGAAGTAGCTATACTAAAATGCAAAGCACATACCAAAGTCATAAACTCTATCACTAGAGATAATGCTCTGGCGGACGCCACAGCTAAACATGCTGCTCAGACAGGAACACTAAGCACTGAAAACATCACTAAAACTATCTGTCCAGTTATCGATCCCACCAAAGATATAGTAGCATCCAAAACAAAGCCACAGAGACCGAAAAGAGAAAATGGGAGGAAGAGGGAGGTACACACACAGATCAAGGTTGGGTAACAAAAGACAAGTCCAAATGGTTTCTCCCTGACATAATGGTTCCCGTAATGATAGAAACTGCCCATGGCCCTGCCCACCTAGGAGAAAAAGGAATGTTAGACAGTCTGAATTTGATATGGCACAACAAGCATCTGCGTGCAACAGCCAAACAAAAAGTACGAACCTGTATGATTTGTTGTCAGTTCAATCCCGGGAAAAGTGTATCAGTTGAACAAGGAGGGTTCCATCCTCCAGATCACCCCTTTGAAGTCCTCCAAATGGATTATATCCAGATGGAAAGATGTCGAGGATACAAGTATGTCCTCGTAGTGGTCTGTACCTTAACCCGATGGACTGAAGCTTACCCTGTTCCAGACTATGGTGCACAAATGACAGCTAAACAATTGGATAGTGAATTTTTCCCAAGATATGGGTTGCCCAGAGTCATCTACTCTGACAATGACCAACCCTTCTTCTCTAAGTTAATGGAAGCAGTTTCCTACTGTTAGGTTACACCTGGAAATTTCATTGTGTCAGACATCCCCAAGCAGCAGGCCTGGTGGAGCGGCACAACCAAACATTAAAAACCAAATTGGCCAAAATATGCGCTGACAAGCAAATAGACTGGGTGACAGCTCTTCCAGTTGCCCTGTTCTACATGCGAATGGTGGCACATTCTCGGACGGGCCTGTCACCCTATGAGATCACATATGGCAGACCTCCAAATATCTGGGGTGTCCCATCTCCTAAAAAGCTAACTGACATTGATGCAATTGTACTGACTGATTACTTGGCTTCTTTGATGTCTGCACTATGTTCTTGCCATTCACAGGTGGCTGCAGCCTTTCCAGACAAGACCACGCCCGACGAGCACTCCCTTCAACCTGGCCAATGGGTGCTCATCAGAAACTTTGACCGAACCAGCCCTCTGGAAAGAAGGTGGACGTCTCCCAAGCTGGTGCTGCTCACAACGAGGACCGCCGTCAAAGTCGAAGGACGAAAAGAATGGCTCCATGTGAGCCACTGCAAGCCCTTCCATGGACCAATTCATTCGGACACTGTTGCTGATCCCGAGACCAGAGACACTAAACCATCAGACTTTAAAGACACTGAAACGACAGACTTCATTTCACCCCTTCCAGAACTTTTGCCCAAAGAAGAGTACAAATCGCGGCTGCGATCTTATCCAAAACAGACTTGAGACATTGTGCCTGACCTCGACCTACCAGTGGCTAATTAAGCCCAAGACGGACGCTTGGTGAAGCGGTTGCTGGGAAGTGTCCGGTCACTGGAGCATACTTTACTCAGACTAAGCCGCCGAAATCATGAAGACAAAGACTCACTGCGCAAAACTATCACAGAACTAAGTTCCCATTTTTCTTTCTATCATGATTCTTATTTTCTGCATCATGGCTTGTCTAGGTTGGTTCCTTCATCTATCCTTCCCACTTTCTTCCCCAACGCTTTTGAACAACACTGCTATGCATTCACACGTAGATCTTCCCCCGCATCTCGAAAGTAGGAGAAAAGAATTCTTCAATAACACATTCATCTCCACACTCCATCAACACCAACTAGTTATTAACAAAACCAACTGTTGGGTCTGCGGCTTAATGCCACACTCCGTACACGGAGGTATGCCTTTTATCCCTCTCCCTTTCGGCTATGCTGGATCTACCTATGCTCTCTCTATGATGTTCTCCGCCTCTGTTAGAAACATCCCTGAAACCAAGACCAAGAACACTAGTACCTGGAACGAGATAAAAACAAAGACTGTGCGCGCTGTTCAAAAGATGGTAGATTTCACCGTAACATGGGGACGAGCAGATAATAGTGAAAACACCAGTTATTCCCTCTTTAACGACACTACCTCCTTTAGAGAAACATTCTCAGTTCAGAAGAGACAGACAGAGCAGGGAGGATGGGCTGTGCCTCATAAGGGCCTGTTTTGTGTAAGAGGTAAGGGCAAGGGTCAGAAGATGGGAGACAGTGAGTGTAATAAGACGTACACCCTACCTGACTTAAACTTCCCAACAATGACCACCGCCCCCAACACTTATTTTATTTGTGGACCTCACACACTTACTTGGCAACCTCAAGGCTGGTCCGGGAAATGCTACATTGCATTTCTCCTCCCCCCTACCTACACCGCCCCAGCAGATTATCATCTAAGTGATCCTCCGACCGTGAATAATAGACGGCGAAGGGGGGTCATGGATGCTGAAGACACAGTGGATCAAGAGGCTGGAGATTTCTTCAAATGAATCATCCCTTTCTGGGGGCCTATGATCAATAGCTGCCACATAAGACAACTAACTTGTGTAGTTCAGGGAGCCATAAACTAAACCGCTGGTGCGTTAAACAACATCACGGCTGAGATGGCTTCCGATAGACTCATGACGTTACAGAAACGTATGGTCCTAGATATCATATTAGCGGACCGTGGTGGCGTATGTGAACTGATCGGATCCAGCTGCTATATATACATTACAGATAATGCTCCCTCAGTATATGCTGCCATTTCCCGACTTCATGTACTTTCAAAGAAGCTAGACGCAGACACCGGAGCCTGGTCCCTAACGGGATGGCTCTGGGGCCTCCTTTCCTCATGGGGGTGGAAGATCCTTACAATACTAGGTCTTGCTCTAGCCATTCTCTTCACCTGTTGCCTCTGTATTCAGTGTGGCCCAGCTCTCTGTAGTTTCTGTATCACTACCTGTATTCCCAAACCCCAGTCCAGAAATAAAGAACAGGAAAGAATCATGTTACAGGAACAAGTAGACGGCCTAATGAGTATAGAAGTAGACTAATAAGAAGAAGAATTTCAAAGGGTATGTTATGGGACAAGGAGGGAATGTGGAAAAAGATTATTTTTCGTAGATTTAAACCCCAGTCCAGAAATAAAGAACAGGAAAGAATCATGTTACAGGAACAAGTAGACGGCCTAATGAGTATAGAAGTAGACTAATAAGAAGAAGAATTTTAAAGGGTATACTATGGGACAAGGAGGGAATGTGGAAAAAGATTTTTTTTCGTAGTTTATGTCCCATCATACACCCTCTCAGTCACGGCCCCGAGCCCACCATGTCGGAAAACAAGCAAACGAGAAACACGAGTACACCCGATCACTCGCACACAAAGTTGCACATACACTCTCCTTCCTCTAAAATTAAAGGTACATTCTTATGGTTAGGGCGATGCAGAGAAACAACTTCCTCACTCAAACTGTACATTCCTATGGTTAAGCCGATTCCGAGAACAAGACCCCTCATTTGCAACCATTTCCCTATAATCGGGCCGATTCCGAGAAATAGGCCCCGTTCTGCTAAACCACGACAACCAATTCCGAGAAGAAGAGCCCCCGTTTGCTGAAAGACACAACACCAGACATCCTGTCAACGACCATTTCTCCTTTTTCCCTCTCTCTCTCTCACTCTTTTCTAAGGAATCAGCCTAGGATTATTTCTCAATGCTCTGCTTCTGCCGTGACTTCCTCATGATTAAAGACACAGTCACGCTTCTTCCTGTCATGACTTTTGTATGATTTCGACACAGTATCGCTACTATGATTTCTGTAAAATTGTGGCACAGCTATCCGAGTTTTACCGACTTCTGTATTGTTGCAAACACAGCTATCCGAGTTTTGCTCAAGGGAAGCTCCTTCCTCTTTTCTGTGTATAAATACCATGTCCTCTTTGATGAAAGTTAGAGATTCTTCCGATCCTCCCTAGGTGACGGAGCTCTCCCTTAACTCGAGTTACTGAATAAAGACCCTTTATCCGAACCACGAACCACGAACAACGGACTCTGCTCTTCATACTTGACCTTATTGATATTATAAAAATTCCGATCAAGGTAAATTACTAAAATATTTACCACAGACAAAGAGCTTCATTCTAAGGTAAGTACTTTTTAAGTTATGATTTTTCAAAGTACACAAAATAAATCACTGTTGTGCGCAATTACGCACAATAGAAGTCAATGGGACAAAATAGGAAAAAGCTTATAAAATCACACAGTGGGTTTTCAAGGTTCACCTTCTGGATATAGGTAAGTAGCAGGACTAGGTCCAATGTTCCAGCAGCGGATGATCAGGAGCCTCCTGGATTCGGCCAGTGCAGGGTGCTGAGGTTGTTGGTAGCCGGCGCTCTAATAAGAAGGGGGCCACCTGATAATATGCTGATCAGAGGGACTTGAAGGTAAGTCCGGTGGGTCCTACTCCTGAGCTGGTTGGAAATGCCGCAGGACCATGGGAGCACAGCTGGTCCATCGTTACCCATGCAGGGAGGGCTGGCAGCAGAGTAGATAGGGCAGACGCGCATCGTGCATCAAGATTGTCTTCACAGTCAGGGGCAGGCAGGTTGCAGGGACAATTCCGAAACAGCTGGGTCACTCACAGAGCTGTTCTCTTGGCTCTCAAATTCATTTGATGGGTGTCCGTATCCTGGGTAGTTGGAGTCCAGATTGTACATTTTCTGTTTGGTCTTTTGTGTAGGGGGTTAAGTACCCCCGGTATAGACACAACATGGTTCCGGTAGGTCCTGTTGTCCTCTCACTTGGTGCGGTTCAGATCTGACCCTAAGGAGCTGATGTACCCCTTCTGGCTTGGGTGCTGCGTTGGAGACGGCGGGAACAGCAGATTGGTAAGTTGGACTATGCAGTTCGGTGCCTGCGGGCTGCAGTAAAGTGCTCCCTCTTATTTGGTCATACCACTATGCAGTTGGTTTTATACTCTCTGGTAAGCCTATGCACGAAGACTCAAGCAAGGCTAACAACAGAGTAGTCAAGTGAGACTGGACGTTTTCTCTGCTCCTAGACACGCAGCCTGCATTGGCAGTGTGCATGATCTTGGTGAATGGTCCCTAGGGTGACACAAATTATGCTGCAGCCCTAGTGGACCCTCTTCAGTCCCAATGCCATGGGTACCAGGGGTACCATTTAATAGAGACTTACAGGGTTGTCTGAAGTTGTGCCAGTTGTGGTTCAGTTTTAGGGAGTAAACACTGGTACTGGGAACCTGGTTAGCAGGGAACCAGTACTCTTCAGTCAAAGTTGCATCAAAAACCAGGAAAAAAGTGTGGAGGGGTGGAGGGGACTACAACAAAAACCTACTTCCTGCACTTTTGTCTTGGTGGCAAATTGTTTAAGGAAGAAAACGATGTATTCAGAAAATGAATCCAAGATTGAGCCACACCCTAAATGATTGGTTCCCTGAGGGGATTTGTGGTCCTTTTTCAGATTTTAGGCTCTACATAGATTACTGAAGTACGGGAGTATAAGACTCCTTCTTGTTAAGAAACTCAAATTCTTTTTGGCACAACCAGCCATTTCGTTCTTCTATTTCTTCTGTGGACATAATTTGCTGTTCATGGGACCAGTTGTGATCTTCCGATAATGAGAAGCATTATTGAGTTGTCTTATTATCTACTCATCATAAACCTCACAATCCATAATCACAACCCACCCCCTCCACCTCGCCTTTATCGTCAGTTTTGATTATAAAGGATGTTGTAAGGCCTGCATTTAACTTTTAGTCTCATTAGGATGAAAATGTGTTTTTGTGTGTGTTTCTTCCTATATAGAGAATCTATCTCTTTTAAGGTAATGTCTTTGTAAGTCCCGTTGCGGGCCCCCAAGGACTCCGGAGGGGTGAGGGGTGCACTTGGGGGGTACCTATGGTACACCCCAGCAGTTCCATGGACAACATGGCAGGCACCACGTGATGCCTGCCATGTTGTTCATGGAAGTGCACAGCATGCCTTCCTGCCAATGTGGCGGGCGGTGCTGAGTGCACCGCCCGCGACAATGGTAGGAATGCTGGATGCATCCGCCACTGTGGAAGGCGCATCCTAATGCCACCATCGGGACCCCCGCCCTTATGGCGGGGGTCCCTTTTTCCGATGGGATGGCGGGCGGACTTCTAATGGGGGCAAAGGTGTTTAGAGGAGTTCTGACAACTTTTGGGCCCACTGCACCTGCTGCCACCATTCAAATCATGACCCTATTTTCTGCAAGTTGCCTGCATGTGTGACTGCCTGTTTAGTAGTAAAAAAGTAGGAATACTAGGTGTTTAGTGGGGTGCCTAGAGCTTTTGGTCATGGTGCTGTTGCTGCACCATTCAATATATGACCTTGTTGTCTGCATTTGTGGCTGTCTGTTTAGTAGTAAAGTATAGCATGGCTCTTGCATATTAACTTTATTTTTAATGTGCAATGTTTATTACAACATTTAGAACTTGATCATATGACCAAATAGATTAAGTTGAGAAAAACAATCCGATAATGCCTACAAAGTGGCACATGCATCAAGCATTTTACAGATCGCAAATGAGCCGATTCGCAGAATCAGCCCGTTTGCGACCGGTAAAATGCTATTTCCGATGCATTAAGCCCAAAGGCATTTGCAATTAAGGAAAGCGCCATTTTTTGCAATTTCCTTATTTGCGAATGCATCATGCATTCGCAAATTGCCTTTTCGAAATTTGGAATTGCAAATTACCATCAACTTTAAGTTGATGGTAACTTGCAATTTCTTAGAAAAATACATAAAATTGTATTTTCTAAGTGCCACGTGGTGCACACATATGCCTTTAGGGCATATGTATGCGCCTCATGTGCACACATGTTAATTTTGGGTGTGCAGCAGGGTGATCTTTTGTTCCCTAGCACCCTTCAAATTGCATTCGCAATTTGCGTGTACCTATCTGGTACTTGCAAATTGCGAATGACTTCCCAGTCATTCCTAGGGGACTATATATGAATAGAAAGGCATTCCTGAATAGCGAGTTGCAATTTGCGAGTCGCTATTAAGAAATTTGTAGGAATCATACTTTTTTTGGCGATTCCTACATGCATAAGGAATTGCGATTCCTAAATAGCGATTCCCTAAAAATCGCTATTTAGGAATTGCAATTCCATTCTTTGACGCATGTGGCCAAAGAAAGGTACTGCGGTATGAATAGAAAATGCCATAAAGTGTTCTAAGTCTAAAGCATCTGCTTTACACAACTAAGCGATAAAAAGCAAGCATTCCAGCATACTGTTAGAAGCTGTCTGCCTGTGAGTAGAGATCTTACCTTGTCAGTGAATGGGGATTAAACAGTGGGAACTAATTTTTTGTTTGTACGCGCACAACCAAAATATCATGTGCTGATTATATATATATATTCTGTGTTTTGGATGTGCTCCTGGGGTAGTGTACTCCGGTCCGGTACGTTGTATAATACTTGAGACTGCGCACCCTGAAGTGGGATGCGTCCTCCTGGGCACAAATAAACCCCGTCAGGGGTTACCTGGCCAGTGTGAACTTTTATGTATCCAGTTTGGTAGAAATGAAGAAGTCATTCCAAATTGTTTGCAATCATTCTGTAGTTTTTAATCCACAATACATCTAATTTCGAGCCAATGAATAACCTTGGTATTTGGATTATAACACAACTGTCACATTGGTGTTCCAATGCATTTCAGGTAATATATCCTTTATCAGGGAACAGCTGATGTAATTTAATCAAAATAAAATACAATGAGGAGACTACTCTTGGTTAACTTCTTTAATATCTGTGCATTGCTTCATGTGCAGTTCATGCTGACGTGATCATAAAAGAATACTCATGTTCAAACGGTGCTGTCGTAAAGTAAATAGCTACATCGTAGTGCTGGTAAAAGGTATGCTTGTGCTCAATGATGATATTGTGATGTTAATAGTTATATCAGATTATGTTTAAAGCAAGAGTGCAGGGGGTGCTATGTGTTCCGCTATTGGGTGCCAATACAAACTTCATTGCAGTCAGTATTATGAGATGCCTAAAAAGTCAGGCCATGTTAATAAACGTTATGGCAGTTAGGGGTGTGAATTCACCGTGAGTTAAATGAGCCCAACGGAGTACGTTAACTGTTATTACAAACACGCTTCCATGCCATTCAAATTACCAAGCAAGGTGGGTTATTGGGTGCATTACCCTATACAAACAGATAAAAACAAACAAATGTGTTGTACACTCGCGGGGCCAGTCGCTTGGTAAGTGTTTAGCAGGTCCAGTGATCTGAAATGCCGCTGGTGTGTGTGTAGGTTAAATTGAGGTGCATTGTAACAATCGTAAATGTAGGACTGTTTTCTGTGAAAAAATACAGCAGTTATATTCTGACGGAGGGTGAACCTACTCGGATATCGGGATATGAACCTCTTAGATGAGGGAGGATGAGTGTAATGACAACCAAATTGAGGGCGAAACATATGAAAGGCTCTCAGAAGAGTATAAATTACAACAAAATAACACAACAATGAAGTGTATTGTATTTTTATTAACTGTACAATTAATTAAAATCATTTCAGAGATTTGATTAGGGACATACTTAAAAATTATTTAATTAATGTAATTTCGCACAACTAAAAAAGCACCTAACCTCAAGTATCAAAGTTTTCTCGAAAAACCTACGTATTAAAATTATTTGTACAAGCTTTGATTTGATTGAGTTAGTTTCAGTGAAGTGAAAAGAAGTAAAGTGAAAAGACTGTGTAATAAAGTAAGCGCATGCCAGCGATGAAAAGAGTGTGAAAAGAGTAAACAGAACAAGTAGACTTATGTCCATATGTATTCGTGAGTTGGCAAACTACTGTGATACAAATGTTCAATTAGTGACAGGTTAAAGATAACATAAATATTCCATGCGTTCATTCATCCTGAATGGATCCAAGGTATCCAATTGCTGAATTGAACCATTTTCTCTTTGTAGTAGGTACTTTTTGTTGTCACAACCCTCCACCTTTGTGATGACTTCCAGAATTAAGATTTTTAGTTGACACATATTATGTTGATGGTCAAGGAAATGGCTAGCCACAACTGATTTCATGTTCTTGGTGCGTATGTTGGATTTTTGTTCATTTATTTTGATTTTTATTTTACGTTCAATCTTTCCGACATATGTTTGTCCACATTGGCATTTTAAAAGGTAAATGACATTCATGGTGTCAAATGAGGCTGTGACTGGCAACTCAATGTTCCAACCTTTGTGCATATGTGTAATGGTTGGCTGAGGGACAATTGTTGCAGTTGTGGCATGGTGCTGTGCCTTTATAAAGAGTTTGGTCATCTTTTATAGGATGTTTAAATATTTCTCCAAGATTTTTACTTCCCTTATAAGCAGATATATGGGGGTTCCGTGAACAGGTTGTTGAACTCATGTTCTTGCGTTGGGCCAATGTTGTTTGATAATACATTGATATGCTTTACTGGAAAATTTAGAGACTACAACAATCTGGTTGCTTTCTTTTGGATTGGCTTTCATGCGTAGTTTGTTTTGATTTTTTTCAGTGGCTACGAAGTTTATCTTGTTCCACTATGGATGTGGGATAACCTCTAGATACAAATCTTTGTTCCATCTCATCTATGCGCTTGGTGGCTGTTGTTAGGTTAGATACTATTCTCTACACTCTGAGCATTTGAGAATATGGTAAATGCTGTTTCAATGTGTCTTGCTGGAAGCTGCAGTAATGCAATGTGTTATTTCGATCTGTAGGCTTTCTATAGATATCTGCCTCAAATCCATTATCAGTCTTGGTGATTCCACATCCGAAAAAGTGATGCAATACTCTTGTAATTCAAATGTAAACTGGATTCTCTCATTAGTTATATTGTGGTTGTTAAGTGCATCAAGTAAATCTGCCTTCGAGCCGTTCCATAAAATGAACATGTCATCAATGTATCTTAGGCATAGTTTACTGTGTACATTCCATGGAAACTTGGTTAATATATTTTCTTCTTCAAATCTTTCCATAAAAAGATTTGCATACACCAGCGCAGAGCAATTGCCCATGGAAGTTCCCAATAATTGGAGAAACCGTTTTTCTTTCCATTTAAAATAACTTTGGAAAAGGGTGAAATGTAATAACTCCATCAAAAATATCTTTATGTCAGGATCAAGATCGGTGTGTAATAAAGTATATTCTATTGCTTCAATTCCCAGATGATGTGGTATCTAGGTATATAGTGCTTTAACATCCATGGTACATAATAGAATTGGTTCATCTATGTCAAACGTGATTTGCTGTAATTTTGTCAGGAAATCTGTTGTGTCTTACATGTAGGTTTTCATTTTCATCACACTCGGTTGGAGGTACCGATCCAAAAAAATTCCGCTGGGTTGATGTATGCTGCCTTAGGTGAACACTTTTGGCCTGAACGGTGGGTGTGTTGGGTCCTTGTGATTTTTTTGGTACCATGTAGATTGAGGGGCTTTTTGGGTTGTCCTGTATTAGAAATCTTTTAGTTCTGTCATTGATAGTGCCATTTTCCCACGCTTTGTTGATGATGGACTTCAACAATGTCATGAAGGTATCAGTGGGATTTATTTCCAACTTGGTGTAGGTTGTTTCATCTGAAACATGTCTGCCAACTTCACTTTCATAATGAGTGGTTTTAATAATCACTATTGCTCCAACTTTATCTGCCTTCTGGCAGATGATGTTAGGGTTATTAGCAGTTTTTCTAAGAATACCACATTTTTTTGTGTGAGGTTGCTCCTTTAGTTTCTTTTCAAGTAATTCAATTTGGTTAGATCATGTTTTACTAAGTTTTCAAATGTGTCAAGGGTCTTGTGGCTGACTGCTGGCATGTATGAACTTCGGAGTGTGAACCCACGTAGCTGGTCTTCCTCTCCGGTGCGACGACTTTGAGGAACATTTTCAAATAAATGTCTGAGGCTTAATTTTCTCATCAGCTGGAATAAGCGGCTTTCAAGTTCCAAATAATTTGTGTATGTCATGGGAATGAATGATGTTCCCTCCTGTAATGTCATTAGTTCCATTTCATCCAATGATTGGTCAGAAATATTGATAATTAAATTTCGCTCACTTGTGTTTTCTTCCCTCTGTCCTTCTTCGTGCTTGCGGTGGTGCTCCTGGTGTTTGGAGTTTCTCTTTCATTGGCCCCGCCGGGGTCTTCTTTGTCTGGTGAGCCTGATTCTAAAAAAGGCACCCCAGACGTTTGTGGCTGCTCAATGGTTGATGTTGTAGGACGTTTTTGTAATCTTGGTCTGTTGGAGATATCACTACCTGAAGATGAAGTCTCAGATTGTTGTGTGTATGGTTTATTTTGCCAGTGACTTGCATATACCTCGGCCCAGCTGTAGACTTCACCCAGCTTGTAGTCCACTGTATCTCATCAAAATTTACATATTTTTCCTCTTGTTTACTTCTTGTGAATGCTTGGTAAGCTGTTCATTAATGTCTTCTAGCAATTTAGACCAATCCTCTATGGACATTGAATTGGTTAGTTCCGCAGTGACTAACACCATTTCTTTGGAAAAGTTCCTCTAGTATACTTGATTGCTCCTCAATAAGTGAAAGAATTAATGCCAGTGAACATTTGTTCAAGATCCCATTCCAGCAGTCTTTAAATTTTTTGCGATTTTGCATAGAGAAGGTTTTAGTGCTATTTTAAGGCCTTGTGGTATGCGGTGTGCCCTTGTGGTACTTGATAAGTGCACTTGCGTGCAATCGCTGATTGATCTCACATTTTGACAAGTAGAATAGTTGCATTCACCACGATGAAGCCTAACACATCTACGCTCTAATACATGAGGAGACCACACAATCAACCACCCACCGTAACAAAGAACAGAACATAAAGCAACTACACTACTTGTCGAAATGAGAGAACAAATCTTCATTGGACTTAATTCTTTTAATTATCGAGGAGCTATCAAATATACTAGAGGAACTTTCCAAAGAAATGCTACTAGTTACTACGAAATGTATGTGGCATAGGAGTGTGATTACATCATTCTCTGTTAGAATTAGGTGATGTAATTGAATCAGAATGTGGGGGCTATGAGGAGTGAATTGACAATAAGCAACTGTTGGATGAAGTGTCTATATTAAAAGTCTCATCTTACCTTACTACGTGTCTGTTGTCCTGCGTGAAGAACACCCATAGCAACCCTGATAAGCTGTGGCAAAAATGCTCAACTCAGACACATTCCCTTTGCCCCCTTTGCCTCCTTGTCCAATGTTTCCCTTTCCTTCCATCATTCCACTCTTTTTCCTTCTCTCCTCTCTCTTCTTCCTCTATGATCGCTTTCTCTCTACCTTCCCCCTCCTTTCATCTCTTACTGTCTCTCTTGAATCCTCCTGGTGGTGCTTACTGCAATTTACCACCAGGATTAGGGAGAAGTAACAGAGAAGCCAGGAGTGGCCATGGGCTTTCAAAATTGGCCTCCAAGGGTTCCAGCCCACTGGGGAAATGCTCGGTGGAATAAAAGGCCTGCTCGGCCCTGGGTGTAATGGGACTTGGCTATGGTTGCACTGATCAGGCCAGCTTCGCCCACAGTTGCTGATCCTTCGTGGACAATTCTGCCCAAATAGTGCCCAAGCAGTGTCCGGGAATACAAAATGAAAAATGCATTGAAATTAGGATGCACACCACCAAAGAGCACACACGATGTATGTGCATTACTATGCCACTCTCTGTATGTCATATCAAAGATGATAACATATTTCTGCCATTTCCATGCTTGTCAGCCAATCCACATGGCTCCTTCACCTCAGGTGGATGCACTGGAAACAAAAACGCAGTGAAGAAAACATGGCTTCTGTGTTGTATTTTCCAGATTAGGAAGCTTGACATTAGGAGTCAGTGCATTCAACTTGGAGGAATGACTTCTAAGTGGCAGAGAAGACATATCAGTGCAATGGAACAGTCTCTTCTGGTGCATTATACACCTTTCTAACACTAACATTTAGTTAATCAGGCAGTTTAAAACCAGTCTTTTGATACAATCAGATATTAACTTTTTCTGTTATGATGAGAAAAGGAAGCCCTCATATGTCTCCTCCACCAATGTGTGCTGCTATAGAGTTGTTACTCCATTCGTCACGAATGCCAGTTACATCAACCAGAGGCTGAGGGTGGCTGATATATTGCACTTTTCTGTATCTTTTAGTATACTCTTGTAATCTAATTTGAAACAGATTTGCATGTTTAAATTCAGACCTAAAATCATTAATAATGCTCAAATACCTGGCATTATACTTTACTCGGCATTTAGATAACGCCAGGTAACGGCACTGGCCTTTGGTGGGTTTTATCTGTACTGTTCAAAACCAGGACCAGTTGCCAACTGCAATTTACAACTCATGCAAGTGTTGCATGCTAAATAGAGTGCAGAAGTACCCTGACTCCAAAAAAAATTCAAAACAAAGAAGAATAGCAAAGAAATTCCTAAAGACTCACATCTCCAGGTCCTCTAAAGGTCATGTATATAATAACCTCGAGCTGCGCGCTGATTGGCGCTTGAATTCAAAATAACTTCCCCTAAAACAACATGACAAAACAATTATTTGCTAAACTATATCAAAATCTTCTCTCTATTAAAAAAAAAACTTACAAAAAATCTGCCCTGTACAATGTAAATTCGTATAGTACTTCTCTCATTCGTAGTGGTCAATCTATCATGGTGAACACATTCATCCGGTGTTTCAAACATCAACACTGCCTGCCTACGGAAAAACGAAACTTCCTTTAAGTCCAACAAACGAACCAACTAACATGCTGCCAAAGAAATTCCAGGCGTTGACACTAAGAGATTTGTCAAATAAATACACTTCAAAGTTCACTGGTCAGCTGTAAAATCACGAGCCGATAAGTGCACTCAGTCCTCTTTCCACACGGGCCTTCACGTTTAAATGGAGAACAGGCTCGTAGCGTGAACATGCATGTCTGTGTGACCGTATCTACTTAATAACGAACTACACTGTTTCTATGGGGAAACCAAGTGCGGGCGCGGGGTGTATCTTCCCAAATTATAACTGACAGACGCAAAGTAGTCCATATGCCCCCACCATTACTCAAAGCATACGCTGCATTTGTGGGGGGACCAAGTCAAATCTAAACGGGCGGTCGTCGTGCACGAGCCTGACTCGAACCGCAAAAAACACGACTACGTGTGTTCTGTCAATTAACAGGGGAATATCCCAAGAGGTTCACAAGTATCCTGCCATTTATAAATGGGCTCTTTCTATAGTTGCTTTGACCAACTACATTGTTATAAAGTGCATCCGATGATAGAATATGCGATACTTAACATCTGGGTGCCTCGCATGCGTCAAACAAAGGAGGCTTACATTCTAAACAAATAACAATCAATATTTACAAACAATATATATACACAATGTGTGATGAATTCACACACTCACCATATTGTATCTGTACATAACAATACAATACACTGTGGTTAGTCACACAAGATGTTTAAAAACAGAGTAAAAAAATACAAAAATCGACACTGCGCCTGTTTGCCGCCGCCGCATCGACCTCCAGTGCGTCCTTGTTAGATTTGGGGGTCTCTAGTTGACACAGGTAGGTACTTGTGACAAATAGGGACCCTTGCCTCTAGTCAGGGTATAGGGGTACACTCCTAAAATAACCCCTGCTCACCCCCTTGGTAGCTTGGCACGAGCAGACAGGCTTATCTCAGAGGCAGTGTGTAAAGCATTTGTGAACACATACAGTAATCAAGTGACAACACTACAGATGGACACCACACCAGGTTTATATCAAAAATAAGTATTCTTTATATAGATTTAACACAAGACCACAAATGACAACAAGCACTGGCGTTGCCAATAGGTCTCGCAGTAGGAAAGTTGGAGCTATTGGTTTTGTGAGTGGCGTTGCGTGTGTGAGTGGCGTTGCGTGTGTGAGTGGCGTTGCGTGTGTGAGTGGCGTTGCGTGTGTGAGTGGCGTTGCGTGTGTGAGTGGCATTGCGTGTGTGAGTGGCGTAGTGTGTGTGAGTGGCGTAGTGTGTGTGAGTGGCGTTGCGTGGGTGAGTGGCATTGCGTGTGTGAGTGGCGTTGCGTGTGTGAGTGGCGTTGCGTGGGTGAGTTGTGTTGCGTGTGTGAGTGGTGTTGCTTGGGTGAGTGGCGTTGCGTGGATGAGTGGTGTTGCGTGGATGAGTGGGGTTGCGTGGATGAGTATGAGTGGGGTTGCGTGGATGAGTGGCGTTGCGTGTGTGAGTGGTGTTGCTTGGGTGAGTGGCGTTGCGTGGTTGAGTGTGGTGTTGCGTGGATGATAGTGGGCTTGCGTGGGTGTGAGTGGCGTTGTGTGTCTGTAAGTGTTGCTGTGTGGGTGAAAGTGGCACAGAGCCTTTGATGTGACATTTCAGGTGCAGAGCATGAGATTGATGCAAGGAGCAGGCATGGGAAACAAAACCTTCCTGATGTGAGAGACGATAACGGGTGCATATGCATAGGAGGAGAATACAGGTATATGGCATGTGAAGATATCAGGTGGAAAGATTGGGTAGGGAAGATAATAGGTTCAGGGCTTGCAAGGCATGAGTAGAGTAAAGCATGACAAAATGGTGCAAGGCATGAAAAGAAACTAATGCCAGGTGTGGAAATTGAGGAGTAAAAATAACGATACGGCATGAGATGCCCAGCAAGAGAATATAAAATGTGTGCCAAATTCCGGTGGCGTGGGTAGGTAATGTAGTTCAAGCAACTGTGATATAAGTGACATCACGGGCTTTGGTGTGCAAGGCTAGCGAAGGGCCGTCACTGATGTAAGGCTTAGGAAGAGAACATAAAACGTCGAAAACAAGGACAGCGAAGAAGATAGCTGTCTGACCATAGCTGATCCGAAAGTAGCCTTGTTTGCTATGATTACAAGTGCAAAGAATGTCCCGAGAAGGTAGGGAGTGCAAGGCATGATACAGGAAATTATGTGTGCCTTAAACCATGGTAATGTAAGCAAATTGATACAAGTTGATCGGCCGGGAAGCGGCCAGGAAACACAAGTACGGCCGGCCACATAATTAGTGGAGGAGAAGCCGCACAGCACACGCTGGGAGAAGCCCTTTGATGTGCTGTGCGGCCGCGATGCACGCTCTGTGCTGGGGGAGGGGGGAGGGCCATTAGGAACAGGAACAGATGGCCATGAAAGTGTATGGGCCAAATGCGCGTGCCTGTACGTGCACTCGAAGAAAACGCCACGGAAAAAAGCGGTGGTTTGACTATCCGATGGAGCACATGAATTCTCCCCCATTTCCCATTGCTTCATTGTTTTGTTTCAAATATTTACGCACAAACAAGAACCAAAAAAAAAAACGAGGTCATTGAAACCAAAGCGGTCATTCGTCTGCAGGTGATCAGATGACTCAAGGGATCTGTTTTTCATTTGTGGCTCTTTTTGACTGTTATTCAAAGAGACTGGCTCTTTCTGTGCAGTTGGCTCGGCGCTTCGTACATCTGCAGTTCAGAACAAGAACAAGTCGGGTTGGGGCGGGAGAGTGAGAGAGTGGGAGGGAAGAGCTGGAAAAGCCCAGGCTCGGCAGTGCAGCATGGCTGTGATTGCGTGGAGAGAGAGGGGAGGTGCTGGTGTGGGAGGGGGAGGCTGTGATTGCGTGGAGAGAGAGGGGAGGTGCTGGTGTGGGAGGTGCTGGTGTGGGAGGGGGAGGCTGTGATTGCGTGGAAAGAGAGGGGAGGTGCTGGTGTGGGAGGGGGGAGGTGCTGGTGTGGGAGGGGGAGGCTGTGATTGCGTGGAGAGAAAGGGGAGGTGCTGGTGTGGGAGGGGGGAGTTGCTGGTGTGGGAGGAGTGCTGCTAGGGGAGGAGAAGCCTGATGCCGGATTGGGGCGGGAGAGGCTGGGCTTGCATGCGATGCGCGTGCATATTCAAGTCAAGTCAAGTCAAGTCAAAACATTTATATAGCGCACTACATACCCAGAGGGTTTCAAGGCGCTTAGGAAGGGGAGGTGGATTATTTGTCAAAAATCCACGTTTTAAGCTGCTTTCTGAACGCTAGGTGGTTCTGGGTGAGGCGAAGGTAAGCGGGAAGTGAGTTCCATGTTTTGGCAGCCAGGTATGAGAAGGATCTGCCTCCCATGGTGGTCTTGTTGATGCGAGGAACAGTGGCGAAGGCTTGGCTGGAAGAGCGAAGTTGGCGGGAGGGGGTGTAGAAGGACAGTCGAGAGTTGAGGCAATCTGGTCCGATGTCGTAGAGTGATTTGTGTGCGTGGGTAAGCAGTCGGAAAGTGATCCTCTTATTGATGGGTAGCCAGTGGAGGTCTTTAAGGTGACCAGAGATGTGTTCGTTGCGTGGGATGTCTAGTATGAGCCTGGCTGAGGCGTTTTGGATTCGTTGTAGTTTCTTCTGGAGTTTGGCGGTGGTACCTGCGTAGAGGGTGTTTCCGTAGTCCAGTCGGCTCGTGACTAGAGCGTGGGTGACTGTTTTCCTTGTTTCGGAGGGGATCCAGCGAAATGTTTTTCTGAGCATGCGAAGAATGTTAAAGCAGGAAGAGGATACGGCGCTGACTTGTCTGTTCATTGAGAGTGAAGAATCAAGGATGACGCCAAGGTTCCGTGCGTGGTCTGTCGGGATGGGTGCATTTCCGAGGGCTTCCGGCCACCAGGAGTCGTCCCATGCAGAGGGGGATTTACCTAAGATGAGGACTTCTGTTTTGTCTGAGTTCAGTTTCAGACGGCTTTGTTTCATCCATTCGGCGACTTCTTTCATTCCTTCGTGTAGGTTAGTTTTAGCGGTGCTGGGGTCCTTGGTGAGAGATAGGATCAGTTGAGTGTCATCCGCGTAAGAGATGATGTTGAGGTTGTGTTGGCGGGCGATGGCCGCGAGGGGGCTCATGTATACGTTGAAGAGGGTGGGACTGAGTGAGGATCCTTGTGGTACGCCGCAGATGATTTCAGAGGCCTCGGACTTGAATGGTGGGAGGCGGACTCTCTGGGTTCTTCCGGTGAGGAACGAGGTGATCCATTCCAGTGCCTTTCCTTGGATTCCGATGTTTCTGAGGCGTTGTAAAAGGGTGCTGTGGCAGACTGTGTCGAAGGCTGCAGAGAGGTCGAGGAGGATGAGGGCGACTGTGTCTCCATTGTCCAGTAGAGTTCGAATGTCGTCTGTTGCTGCGATGAGGGCGGTCTCAGTGCTGTGTTTGGCTCGGAAGCCAGATTGTGAGGGGTCAAGTGATTTGTTGGCTTCGAGGAAGGTGGCGAGCTGGTTGTTGACAGCTTTCTCGATGACTTTGGCCGGGAATGGAAGAAGCGAGATGGGGCGGTAGTTTTTGAGTTCGGTGGGGTCTGCTGTTGGTTTTTTCAGAAGGGCGGTGAGTTCAGCGTGTTTCCAATCTTCTGGGAAGGTAGCGGAGTTGAAGGAGCAGTTGATGACGTCTCGGAGGTGAGGTGCTATGACGGAGTCTGCTTTGTTGAAGATGTGGTGAGGGCATGGGTCTGTGGGGGATCCAGAGTGGATGGAATTCATCAGGCGGATGGTGTCCTCAGTGGAGATTGGGTTCCAGGCGTTAAGGGTGTTGACGGGGGGAAGATGGTCAGCAGCTGGTAGGGTGGGTTGGTTTTCGGGTTGGTTGTCAAAGCTGTTGTGGATGTCTGCAATCTTGTTGTGGAAAAAAGAGGCTAGGGAGTCACAGAGGGTTTGAGAGGGGGTGATGTCGTTGGAGTTGGCCGAGGGGTTGGAAAATTCCTTGACGATGTTGAAAAGTTCCTTGCTGTTGTGGGCGTTGTTGTCAAGTCGATCCTTGAATGCTGTTTTCTTGGCTTTTCGGATCAGTTGGTGGTGAGTGCGGGTGGCGCTTTTGAAGGCGTCCTTGGTGCTGGTGGTTGGGTCTTTTTTCCAGGCTTTTTCAAGGGAGCGGCAGAGTTTCTTGGATTTCTTAAGATCATCGTTGAACCATGAGGCCTTCTTGCTGCCTGGTTTGCTTTGCCGTTTTTTCAGTGGTGCTAAGGTGTCGGCGGTGTTGGATAACCATAGGGTGAGGTTGGCGGCGGCTTCGTTGGCGTTAGAGGAGAGGGCTGGGGAGGTTTGAAGGAGTGATGTGGAGATCTGGTCTGTGGTGATTTTGTTCCAGTTTCTTTGTAGAGTTGGTTGGAGGTGGATGATGGGTTTCGGCTTGTTGTAGGTGAAGTGAACGCAGCTGTGGTCAGTCCAGAGGAGATCTGAAGTGTGGCTGAAGGAGACATGGTTGCTGGATGTGAAGATGGGGTCGAGAGTGTGACCTGCGATGTGGGTGGGGGAAGTGACCAGTTGTTTAAGTCCGAGGTTGGCGAGGTTGTCTAAGAGGGTGGCGGTGTTGCGGTCGTTGATCTTTTCAAGGTGGAAGTTGAGGTCTCCCAGAAGGATGTAGTCTTTGGAGGGGAGCGCGTGTGGGGTGATGAAGTCCGTGATGTCTTCACTGAATTTTGCGCGTGGTCCTGGTGGTCTGTAGAGGAGGGTGCCTCTGAGTGTGGTCTTGGGGTCGATGTGGATCTGGAAGTGAAGGTGTTCGGAGTTGGCGAGGTTGGCATCAGAGCTGGTTGAGATGCGGATTGTTTTCTTATGGACGATAGCGATTCCACCTCCTGTATGGTCGGTGCGGTCCTTGCGTGTGATCTTATAGTCATCAGGGATAGCGATGGCGATGTCAGGGGCGGAGGAAGCGTTCATCCATGTTTCCGTTAGGAAGGCGACGTCAGGAGAGATGGTGTCTAGTAGGTTCCAGAGGTCAATGGCGTGCCTGTGGATCGAGCGGGTGTTGAGAAGGATGCATTCTAGGTTGTTGGGGTCGGGAATCTGTGGTGTGGTCGTAGCGGAGATGTTGTCGGTGCCGCTGAATTTGCAGGAGAAGCAGGAGAACGGTCCATGGGTGCGTCCAGGAGCGGCTTGGACGCAGTTGGGGGCGCGACCGGGGTTAAGGGCTAGGAGGGTGGCGGCATCGTAGGTGACGCGGGGGGGCTGGGCAGCGCGAGGGGTAGGGGGACTGGCGCTGGGCGCGGGCCAGGCGCGGACGGGCGTAGACGGGCTTACCTTTGGCGCACCTTCGGCGCGGGTTGGGCGCGGACGCTGCGCGTAGACGCTGCGCGCGGGAACTCCTGTCATATATGGATGGTGGAGGGGGAGGGGCGAGGGCGGCTCAGCTGGGAGGCGGGGCGCGTTTACCAAGATGAGCAAACAAACAAACAAAATGGCAGCGGAGCGCTGGGGGCTAACGCGCTCCAAAGTTAGGCAGGGACAAAGTAGCGCTAGCTCTATTACTATACTAAGCAAAAGCGGCTAATTAAATCAGCAAGGAGAAAGGGGGCAGGCGAGGCTGAAAGCCCTTTGGTTTGAAGATGTTTTCGCCACATGAATTCTCGCTACGCTCGATGCGCTTGCGCACATCGATAGGTCGCGAGACCTAAAAATCCACAATACTGTACTTAAAATGGTAGAATAAGCTTAGTTCGCTTTAGATCTTAAAATGCGACACTTTGAGTCAATGTACCTTAAGATGCGTAACGCTTCTAGAACAAAAGTGTTGCAGGGATGGTTAAGCGGTAGTTCCTTACATGCAAAGACTGTGATGAGTTGAAGATCCGGTGCAAAGAAACAAAGATGTCGTCTTCTTCTTGATGCGGCACACTCCTCCGATATTGCGAGATGTCTCGACTCGATGCCACAGCTGCAGCGGCGACACCCTTGTTCAGTGATGCAACGACAGCGGCTGTGACGGTGGCACGCTTCTCTGTGGATGCGAGGTGCTTCTGCGGTCCAATGTGACAGCTACAGCGGCGACACCCTTGGTCAGTGATGTGACGGCAGCTGCTGCATCAGCGACACGCTTCTTTGATGTTGTGAGATATTTCTTGTGATGCGGTGCAATGCGACAGCTACAGCGGCGACATCTCCGTGATGCGACGGCAGCGGCTGCGACGGCGACATGCTTCTTCTTTGTGAGTCGTGCTTCCAGCTCCTTACGAAACGCAGTTCCTCAGAAGGCCCAAAACAGCTGCAGGCACTTCAAAAAGAACTCTTGGGGAGCTGGTGGTTGAAGTCTGTTCTCCCTGAGACTTCAGCAGGAGGCAAGCTCTTCTCTCAAGCCCTTGGAGATCCTTCACAAGATGAATAAAACACACAAAGTTCCTTTCTCCTTTCTTTGGCAGTCAGGCAACCACTGCAGGCCAATCCCCCAAGCAGCACTTCAGCTTAGGGATAGTCTCTCCTCAGTCTCTCTGGTTCCACTCCTCAGCAAAGGTTTCTTCTTGCTTCCCAAAGTGATCTAAAGTTCTGGGGTTTGGGACCCCTCTTTTATACACAGTTTCTCTTTGTTCTCTGAAGGCAGAGAGGCCTTTGCCTAGTCCAAACCAGTCCTGGTCAGTACTGGAGCACTCTATTTACATGACTCCTTCTTTCCTTTGACAGTGTGGGCCAGGGACATCAGACGCACCACCGGGGGTGGAGCCGGCATTGTGGAAGGCAGGCACAGCCCTATTCAGGTCCCAGGTGCAACTTCTCCCACCCATCTACATGAAGATCTCTCTATTCAGCCCTGTGCTGACTCACCCTGTCTTCTGGAATCCTCCAGCCCCTGTCACTCAAACTCCAGACAATGAATAGTTAGACAAGAAAATACCTACTTTCTAAAAGTGGTATTTTCAAACACAGAATGTTAAAACCAACTTCACTAAAATGGATTTTATCATTCTGAGTTCCGGCATACTAAACACAAATTTCTACCTAGTTCCCTGAGTCAGTTAGGATTATAAGATGTAATAATCAAACTGCCTATTCTGGCCTATGGGGAATAGGTAGCCTTGCAATAGTGAGAAAATGAAAATGGCTTTAATTCACTATTAGGACATGCCACACACATCAGGGCTTGTACTACCTTATACTTACAATGCACCCTGACGTTGGGCCTACCATAGGGGTGTCTTATATGAAGAAAATGGAAGGTTTCGGGACTGGCAAGTGGGTGCACTTGCCCAGTCAACATGGCAGTACCAGACTGCACACAGGCTCTGCAATGGCAGACCTGAGACACACTTTTACAGGATGAGTGTGTGGGTGGCACAACCAGTGCTGCAAGCCACTAGCAGCATTTGGTTTACAAGCCCTGGGCATACTCAGTGTACTAGGGTCTGAGAAGTAAACCAAACCAGCCAATCATGGAATCACTAATCCATACGTCAATTTACAATAGGGAGAGCATGCTACTTTAGCAGTGGTAAAGTGCCCAGATTCATAAAACAGCCAACAACAGGTCAAAAAAAAATAGAAGAGGAATGCAAAAAGTTCAGGGATGATCCTGCAAAAAGGGCCAAGTCTAACACAACCCCCTTCCAGCCAAAACGCAGGGTAGACCAATCACTAGCTTGATGGGCTTCCCTGCTTTGGGCGAAAGAACATGGACCTGGCTTGCAACAGCAGTGGCATATTCCAGTTCTACGCCAATCTGAACCTATTTCAATTCCTCTGTCCATACTCTCAAGGTCCATCAAGCCACCCCATGTGGAACCCTGCTCCTCACCTGTGGACACCACCTGTGTAACATATAACCTTAACTTGCTCACAGTTGTGTCCCAGCAGACAGACAGCAAGCCACAGTGGCCACTGACAGTAGTCAGGGATGAGAGCCAGGCCATATGCCTCTCAGGGCTCTCAAAGCTCTGTGGTGTTAGAGAGCGGGGGCAGTAGCCCCAGGTGCTTGGCACCCTTTGTCCACTCTCCCACCTGTCAGGTCAGGAATGAAGTCCTGACACTGACCCACCAGCCCCAGGCCAGTACCCGGCGGCTGGACAAGAGACTGGGGTGGCTCTCCCACACCCGGTCCTCCTCCCTGGGGCTCTGTCCCCTCCCACCTGGAACGGTACCCGCTTCCAGAATTGTCAGGGGGCCTGTAGCAGGCGTCCTGCACAGCTCGCCCACCAGTTCAGGGGCTCTATCCAGCAACGGGGCTTCCCAATCATGGGGGAGACCCCTTAAACCTGGCCCTCCAACCTAGGGTCTAAACCCTCCAGTTGAACCTGGGTCAGAGGCGAGGACTCCCTCCCTCTGCACCCCTTCCAGAATGCTGTACCCTCCCACCAGGCGTGGTACACCTATAAGCTACATCGGTCAGGACACTGATTACAGTTGCTCCTTCCTCCAGGTCATACAACACCTGAACCTGGCTTCCCAACCCAGGGACCAACCCCTGCGGTTGAACACTTACCCGGCATACCAGGACTTCATTGGGAGCAAATATGCCCCGAGGGTGACACATAACTCATGTGTCGTGCAATAGTCTGCCTGGCGCAGATCTCCCAACCCCTGTCCATCTGACAGTCCGCGAAGTTCCCCCAGGACAGAAGTGGTGTCACCATGGTCATTCACTGGTGAGGCAGCCCTTCTGGCTGGCCCCTGACCCACTGGCTCTTCCACTGGGGACTCTCTCCCCCTATCACCCCTTAGTCTGGACTTCTGTACCATCCACTTAGGAGCTGCACTGCCAGACACCAGAACTAATGGAGGCCTCCTTACAGACACTCCGAGTTTACCAGGTACTAGGGAATCCCCCTCAACAGGCGGCCATCAGGACAGCCTAGGTTCCACACCTGGTGTTCCCTTAAAAAATCATCCAGGCTCTGAGACTGGGTTTCGGGCACCTTGGGACATGCAGCCCCACACTCACTCCTTCTCCACTGAGACAGGATGTGAATTCCTACACCCCTCCCACTACAATGGGACCTAGCTGGGCTACTCTGAGCCACTTCCACCACTCTTGGTTGGAAGATGCCTGAGCCACTCCCCTCAGGGTCCCTCCCCAATGACTCTCCAGACCCTCTGGAATCCACCAAAAGGTCTGCCTCCAATGTGAGCTCCCAGGGGTCAGAGAACTTACTCCCCAATAGGTGTTGGATTAGCTCTGGAAAACAGGGCCTTACAATATGCTCTCCCACAATTGGATCACACAGCCCCCCACAGAAGTTAACCAAACTATCCTTCACCTCACCATCCAGTGCCTCACACACGTACTCCACACCACTCTCCTGAGATTGGCAAGACAGTATCTGACTGTCTCTGTCAATAAACCCATACTCTTCTGGGCAAACAAATCACAAAATCAGACACAATCCAAACTTTACAGAATTCAAAGATAAAGACAAACTAAATCGACATGCAGCACGTAGCAATAAGTGGGAAAGGAGCCACATAGGCGAGAAATCGCAATAATGAAATTAAATCACAGTCCCAGAGCCCCAGAGAGCCTAGCAAAAGCATACAACAAGACCAAATCAAACATATCCAGCATGTTGAAATACATCATCAAGATCCAATAGTAGCATCAGAAGGGAGCCTGGTCGACTATAACAAAACACAATCGTTTACTACCCAAAACCAGATAGAATTGATCCCACATTATAAATCGAGAGGAATCCACGATATTCTAAATCGAAGAGCAATAATAAGGATACTTAAATCACTATCTGCCTTGAGACATATTACATCCAGTGACTTGGAAAGAATCGAATTTAAACCTAACATCAACCAAATAGGGGCCGAAATAACAATAGCCACCTAGATAAACAACTTAGTTATTGAACAGATCTTGAGGCACAAAGAGGTATTTGCAGCATGGGGGATAGAACTAAAAAAAGTGGAACCTCCTCATTACCCGAGGCCCCTACAACACCCACATTGTATAGAGGGGGTATTAAAATGAGCGAAAGGCCCAGAGAACCCGGATCAAACAAAGGTGGACGCCCAATTCACAAGACAAATCATGATTACAATTTCACACCCAGTAAAGGACAAGAAAGAGGATAAACAGCACTGGAGACTCCTAAATACACAACAAGGAGCAGCATGAATAAAAACTCATAAAAACCCAAACACTTTGCAGGACATTAAAATCTGTTCATGGAACGAGAATGGCCTAGCATCAAAAATAAAGGAAATAGATTTTGCTGACTTCATCCTACAGTACGATATACTGTTATTACAAGAAACTTGGCAGACAACATATACCCCAATTGTAGGTTATAAAGAGCACTTACATCTAGCCACAAAGGAGTCAGCACATGGAAGAGCTAAGGGCGGTCTATCCACATACATCACTACAGATATTTTATGGGAATCAACCTCACAGGCCCTAGATCCCACGACACGTAAACTGAATCTGAAACATTACAGTAATCCAAAACTCAAACAAATGGAGGGCAAATCTCAGTGACACTCTCCTGAAACACCAGGGTCAGATCAATCAATGGCCAACATTCAGATCACATAAAAACTAGTACAGAACGTTATAAAAAAACTGAAATCCGACGGGGCGCCAGGACCAAACGGTTTGCCCAATGTCCTATTTAAAAAAGACGTAACATTTTGGTCTAACCATCTAGCAACACTGTTGGTGCATATTTTGGAATCTCACACCATCCCTAACTCTTGGCGAGGAAGCATATTACATCCAATTTTCAAATCAGGGGCTCGTGCAAATCCCTCAAATTATAGGCTAATAGCCCTCATTGATGTTGAAGCAAAAATATCCGCAGCAAATTGCTGCAAGACCTAGAGGATTGGGTAGACAACAACAAATTGATCCCCAACACACAGACAGGCTTCAGAGCCGGAATGGGCACTCTAACAAACATATCCGCTGTAAAACTCTTGGCCAATCAATCCATTGACAATTCAAAAGTTCTATACGCATGCTTCGTGGATCTCAAGGCAGCCTTCAACAAGGTCCTAAGACGAGCTTTGTGGGCAAAAATGGAATCCTGGGGAGTACCCACAAGCTTACTGAATGCAATAATTAACCTCTACTCAAAAACATGGGTTCAAATAAAAATGGAAGATGATTGAACCTTAGCAAACCCAATCACTACCACCAATGGCCTAAAACAGGAGTGCGTTCTAGCCCCCTGTTTATTCAATATCTATACAGCCGATCTAGATACCAACGTATGTTCGACATAAGGTGACCCCCAAAACTGGGGAATGTGAGAATAGCAAGTTTGCAATACGCCGATGATAATGTGCTGCTATCCTAAACACCTTGTGGCTTCCAACGTCTGATAAGCAAACTAGTAGAATACACAGCCTCAAACCAACTACACATAAACTTTAAAAAAACAAAGGTTATGTGTTTTTCGAGTCCGCATTAAAAAAAATAATAATTTGGACGATCAACAGCAATCGTTTGGACCAGGAGGGAACATATAAATATTTGGGATTCATTTTGGATCACCACCTTAACTACAAGCAACGCCAAGAACAGCGGAAAACAAAAGCCAAACAGCAGTTATTTGCATTCAAAACCTTGCAAAAATAATTTAGTGACTGTTCAATTACCCACTTACTAAAGGTTGTGGCGGCCAAATTTTTACCTTCAATTACTTAAGGTTCAGAATTCCTAAACACAAAGGATGGAACATCATTGAACATCGCCCAAACCAGTCTCTTTAAAAACCTCTTTAAAATCCCGTGCCATACTTCTCAAGCCCGGATCAGACTAGAATTTGGGTTAAAAAACCAGATCATGTCAAGACAAGGAGCGCTGATTAAATATTATTGGAGAATGCGGGCAGGTGAGGAACACTCTCTGGCACATCATTGTTGGCTGGAGGTCGAAAAACAATCCAAATCGAGTAATTCAGTTTATTCATTCTTAAAGCAATCGATTGAGGCCTTGAAGTTAGAGGAAGCTTTGTACACAACACCATCCTACTTAAAGGATTAGAGTTTAAACAAATAGTTAACAAAATAATCAATCAAATGTCGTATGAATAGGACAAAGCTTCATTGACGATGAAAATCAATGCATGGAGTGTGTTGCCAACATACAAACTGTTAAAGCCTCAACCATACCTTTCGCAACATTTTGCAAATCGAATGAAGCAGCAACTGATCTTACTGAGACTGGGAGTGTACCCAACCAAAGATCTAACCCCAAAATGGAAACACACCTTGCCCACAGCAGACTGCCGCCTCTGTGGACAAGGAGATGAATCAGTGCTCCACTTACTCTGTATTTGCCCGGCATTATCATCTAAACGGAAACAACTTTTGCGGCCGTTAATGAAAAAAGAACAGATAAGGACTTATAGATCCGCTGTAAGAAAATGTTTAGGAGGGTCAACAATGCAATTGGCATGTAAAGCATTAACGTTTTTGAGTTTAGCTGCTAATGAACTAGAAAAGAGAGACAGAGATCTTGAACTGGCAAAGCAAGCAATGTAAAAAGTTCAGACAATTAGCCCGACGCCAGGACAAAATTTGGATATCTCACAGCTAGATTCACTATTACAAGACATCGTGCTCTTTCTTTTAACAAGAAAAGAAAAAAATAAAGGGGTTTTATCCCAAATTTTAAATGAGAACTTATTAACCAATTTGTACTTTGCCCATGAATTTTACGTGCCATGTGTTTATGTGTTTTAGCGGTTAAGCCGCTCTTTTTATGATTTAAATCAAATCAAATAAAGTACTTTTTTTTTTACACCATACTCTTCTGGGTGGTCTTTAAACTCACATACCAAGACTTCAACTTTGGGGGAACCCCTCTTTCCGCCCCTCTCATCTAGAGTCAGTAGAGTGTCCCTCCCACCACTAGGACCATGAACCCCTGCATCAGTTTCCCCATTCTCCTCAGGGACACTGCGTACCACTGGAGCTACCTCATGCCCTTCAACCTCCTGGTGTATGTTAACCTCCTCCAAGTCAGGTGTCACATATCTAGGTGTGTGTACTACTCCCTCAGCACTAGAAGATTACATTTTGCTGCCACCACTCTGAGCTGGACTCCACCTCCAACTCAGCAAAGCTCACTTACTGAGCTGCCCGAATTCCTCCTTCTCAGACTCAACTGGTAGTGTTGCCTTCCAGCTGGGTAACTCATATTAAAATAGAGATGCCTCTAGATCCTCACTGGACCTTCTCTTGACAGGCAGACCCCTTTCCTTGCAAAACACATGTAACTCCTTCATTGTGTAGACAAAGATGTGCCAGAAGTCTATTTCCATTTTGCAACAACTAACCAGAGTCATGGCATCAAAAATACCTCCAGGAGGACACCATGAAACAGGAAATCAGTGTGTAGTCTCGTTTGGTCTGCACTCACTAGTAGTGTTCACCAATCACTGTATATGAGTCACAAATGCAAGTCCAGAATCCTCATCGCTGACCACCAATGTTAGATTTGGGGGTCTCTAGTTGGGACACGTAGGTACTTGTGACAAATAGGGACCCTTGCCTCTAATCAGGGTAAGGGGGGACACTCCAAAAATAACCTCTGCTCTCCCCCTTGGTAGCTTGGCACGAGCAGACATGCTTATCTCAGAGGCAGTGTGTAAAGCATTTGTGAACACATACAGTAATCAAGTGACAACACTACAGATGGACACCACACCAGGTTTATATAAAAAATAAGTATTCTTTATATAGATTTAACACAAGTCCAAAAACGACAAAAATCCACAATACTGTACTTAAAATGGTAGAATTAGCTTAGTTCTCTTTAGATCTTAAAATGCGATACTTTGAGTCAATGTAGCTTAAGATGCGTAATGCTTCTACAACAAAAGTGTTGCAGGGATGGTGATGCGGTAGTTCCTTGCACGCAAAGTTGGTGATGCGTTGAAGATCCAGTGCAAAGAACCAAAGATTGCATCTTCTTCTTGATGCGGCATGCTCCTCCGATGTAGCAAGATGTCTCAACTCGATGCGACAGCTGCAGCGGCGACACCCTTGTTCAGTGATGCTATGACAGCCGATTTGGCAGTGACACTTTACTCCGACGATTCGAGACGCTTCCGCTCGATGCAACAGCTGCAGCGGCGACACCCTTGTTCAGTGATGCAACGACAGCGGCTGCGATAGCGGCACGCTTCTCCGTGGATGCAAGGTGATTGTACGGTGCAATGCGACAGCTACAGCGGTGACGTGACACCCTTGCTCAGTGATGCGATGGCAGCGGCTGCGACACGCTTCTTTGTGATGCGGTGCAATGCGACAGCTACATCTGTGACATCTCCGTGATGCGTCGGCAGCGGCTGCGACGGCAACACGCCTCTTCTTCGTGAGTCACACTTTCAGCTCCTTGCGACACACAGTCTCTCAGAAGGCCCAAAACAGCCGCAGGCACTTCTAAAGAACTCTTGGGGAGCTGGTGGTTGAAGTCTGTTGTCCCTGAGACTTCAGCAGAAGAGGCAAGCTCTTCTTGCAAGCCCTTGGACATCCTTCACAAGTTGAATAAAGCACACAAAGCTCCTTTCTCCTTTCTTTGGCAGTCTGGCAACCACTGTAGGCCAATCCCCCAGGCAACACATCAGCTTAGGGATAGTCTCTTCTCAGTCTCTCTGGTTCCACTCCTCAGCAAAGATTTCTTTTTGTTTCCCAAGTGATCTAAAGTTCTGGGGTTTGGGTCCCCTCTTTTATACACAGTATCTCTTTGTTCTCTAAATGCAGAAAGGCCTTTGCCTAGTCCAAACCAGTTCTGGTCAGTCCTGGAGCACTCTGTTTACATGACTTCTTCTTTCCTTTGACAGTGTGGGCCAGGGACATCAGACAAACCACAGGGGGTGGAGCCGGCATTGTGGAAGCCAGGCACAGCCCTATTCAGGTCCCAGGTGTAACTCCTCCCACCCAACTACATGCAGATCTCTCTATTTAGTCCTGTGCTGACTCACCCTGTCTCCTGGAATCCCCCAGCCCCTGCCACTCAATCTCCAGACAAGGAATAGTTAGACAAGAAAATACCTACTTTCTAAAAGTGGTATTTTCAGACACAGAATGTTAAAACCAACTTCACTAAAATGTATGTTATCATTCTGAGTTCAGGCATACTAAACACAAATTTCTACCTAAGTCCCTGAGTCAGTTAGGATTATAAGATGTAATAATCAATTGGCCTATTCTGGCCTATGGGGAATAGGTAGCCTTGCAATAGTGAGAAAACGAAAATGGCTTTAATTCACTATTAGGACATGCCACACACATCAGGGCTTATCCTAACTTATACTTACAATGCACCCTGCCCTTGGGCCTACCATAGGGGTGTCTAATATGAAGAAAAGGGACGGTTTCGGGACTGGCAAGTGGATGCACTTGCCCAGTCAATATGGCAGTACCAGACTGCACACAGGTTCTGCAATGGCAGACCTGAGACACACTTTTACAGGATGAGTGTGTGGGTGGCACAACCAGTGCTGCAAGCCCACTAGCAGCATTTGGTTTACAAACCCTGGGCATACTCAGTGCACTGTACTAGGGTCTGAGAAGTAAACCAAACCAGCCAATCATGGAATCACTAATCCATTCATCAATTTACACTAGGGAGAGCATATGCTACTTTAGCACTGATCAGCAGTGGTAAAGTGCCCAGAGTCATAAAACAGCCAACAACAGGTCAGAAAAAATAGAGGAGGGAGGCAAAAAGTTCAGGGGTGTCACTGCAAAAAGGGCCAAGTCCAATAGTCCTGATTTCCACGCATCGTAACCTGTGTGCCATGTATCTCCGATGCAGTACACGCAGACCAGAATTGTCTTGGAATCAATGCATCCGTTCCCCCTACAGTCCGGATGCGACTCAGCACTTCTCCGGCATGCAGCTAAACTGTTGCATTGCCTCCCCAAGGACTCAGGAACTGATGCATTGCTGTATTTTCTGATGCTTTCCTGCTATACGGCTGTTTTGCCTTGTGGATTTTGACGCATTTGATGTTCTTTATAAATAAATCACACATCCATAGTTTTCTATGGACACATTTGCTTAAAACCTTTTAAAAGTCATAATTTGAATTATGTATGTGTTGTGTTAATTTGTAGTGCTCTCACTGTGTTACTGTGTGTTATATGCAAATGCTTTCCACATTGCCTCCGGTAGAAGCCTGGCTGCATGTGCCAAGCTACCCAGGGGGTGAGCAGGGGTTCTCTTACGTTTGCAATCCCCTTATCCTGACTAGAAGAAAGGTTTCCTACTTGGACAGGGTCCAAGCACCTGCCAACTATAGACCCCCATTTCTTACAACGTGACTTTATGAATTGGCCCAAAACTTCTAAATTAGGAGTAAAATAGGAAAAGTCAGCGAAAAATCACATAAAATAAGTACAAATAGTAAGGACTTTACCCTTTGTGTACTTTTACTAACAGGGATTTGGATGTTTCAGCGCTGATTCATCAGCCGTGGGTGAGTACATATAACAGTACTCCTCAAATTCTACTTCCGGCACTCATAAATGCTCTTGTAAATCCGCCCCATAAAGTCAATGTCTGGCGCTGTGAACAGAAACTCCAACAGTTTGACTCAAATACAAAGCAACTCAGATTCAGTTCACCTCCTGACTAGGTTCATTCCCCAAACAATCATTCCAGTCACAGCAAGGATCCGTATATACGCTCGCATCTAGCAAACACTTGCAATTACCCTTCACTCCTCTGTTGCAACCTTTATATGCACAGCTTGCAAACAGTGCTAATCTATTCCTCATGGGGAGTTACAACACCAGAAATGGAGACAAAGAAATATCACATTTCCTAAAATGATATATGTTAAAGGGTTATACATGGGACATTAATAGCTTTATGTGATAAGAAGCCCCTTTATATGCAAAGCGCATTATGATCATGGTTGAACTAGGCATATTTGAAGTCGATTATTCCACAAGTGGTGTAGAGCACAATGGTGGGACCACCTTGCAGAATGTGATGGGAGGCCCGAGTTTCCCATATCTCACAGAGTCGAGCTCCCTTGAAGGATTAGTGGCTCCCTGAAAGGCTGAGTCACCGCTGCACTGCAGAGGCTACAGGGGCCTGTGTTACACCTCTGTATTCCGCATACCTGGAAACCATTTGTAGTACATAGTAGTAAATGTAATTTATAACTTGCCTGTGTCACAAAAGGAATAGATTCATGCCTGGGGTGGGTTTGCAGTTCGGGGTTCTATGTATGTTTATGTGAAAGCTCAGTCCCAAATCTCAACATTAATACAAACTGCTACACCGATCTTCCTATCTTGTTACTGTATATAGAAAATGAATGCACACTCACACATCCAGTTGGCTATGTGGCATGCGCAGATCTGTTTTACCGATGGGTCCATGACACAGAATGGACAATTTCACTAGCACCTGGGATATCAACTTATTAACATTACCATAAGCACAGATCTTCAGGTAGCTCGGTAATGGCACATGAAGGAAATTGGGTTACTGGTAGAGGGGGCTTAAACCCTACTCAAGTAGAAACCACAATCCTTATTAGGATGAAGTCATAAGCAAACTCCAAATTAACCTGTGTTCAACCCTTGGCACAAAGCAGTCAAGCTTAACTTAGAGGCAATGTGTAAAGTATTTATGCCGCACTTCAAACAGTAATAAAGTGAAAACAGCTCAAGAAAATTCCTACACCAATTTAGACAAATAGAACTGAATTGAATAAATAAATCAAGACCAAAATAACAAAAATCCATCAGTATAAACAGAGATATATGCCTGAGCTTCGTGGTTGGTGCTTCCCGTGAGCAGTCGATGTTGCGCAAAGGGTCGGGTTGAATGAACTTTGAGTTTGTGGGCAGTGTGAACGACAAGGGTTTGTCACGAATTGGCCTATTTACGGTCTTAAAGAGCCCAAAAACTTAAATTCAGCTCCACTGATACCACACCAAGGGTCCAGGAAATGAGGGGCATTACTTGGGAGTCAAGGATTGGCTCCAGCTGGATATGGGTGGTGGTTCAGGTGGTTGGGAGCCTGTTATGTGCTTGTGGCTCTGAACAGGAGGCCAGCAGGCTAGCCCTTGAAGTCACTCTGGAAGTCCTGGGTTCAGGTGCAGGTCCAATCACTCTGTTTCAGGCAGGAGAGCAGCAATCCAGCAAGACAGCAGTCCAGCAAGACAGTAGTCCAGAAGGGTAGCAGTACAGCAGAAGGACAGTATTTTCAGCAGCACAGATGGCCTTGTTGCCTAGCAGAGTTTCCACAGGTCCAGAAGTGTACTGAAGAGTTGGTGTTTGAGGCCGAATATGTATACCTGGTGCCTCCTTTGTGGGAGTAGCTTCTCGTGATTTCCCTTTGAAGTGTGTAGGTTTCCTGAGTGTGTGGGTGGCACAAACAGTGCTGTAAGCCCAAAAGCAGCATTGGTTTACAAACCCTGGGCATACTCAGTGCACTGTACTAGGGCCTGAGAAGTAAACCAAACCAGCCAATCATGGAATCAATAATGAATTCATCAATTTACACTAGGGGGATCATATGCTACTTTAGCACTGATCAGCAGTGGTAAAGTGCCCAGAGTCATAAAACAGCCAACAACAGGATAGAAAAAATAGAGGAGGAAGGCAAAAAGTTCAGGGATGTCCCTGCAAAAAGGGCCAAGTCCAATAGTCCTGATTTCCACGCATCATAACCTGTGTGCCATGTATCTACGATGCAGTACACGCAGACCATAATTGTCTTGGAAACAATGGATCCGTTCCGCCTACAGTCCGGATGCGACTCAGCACTTCTCCGGCATGCAGCTAAACTGTTGCATTGCCTCCCCAAGGACTCAGGAACTGATGCATTGCTGTATTTTCTGATGCTTTCCTGCTATACGGCTGTTTTGCCTTGTGGATTTTGACGCTTTTGATGTTCTTTATAAATAAATCACACATCCATAGTTTTCTATGGACACATTTGCTTAAAACCTTTTAAAAGTCATAATTTGAATTATGTATGTGTTGTGTTCATTTGTAGTGCTCTCACTGTGTTACTGTGTGTTATATGCAAATGCTTTCCACATTGCCTCCGGTATAAGCCTGGCTGCATGTGCCAAGCTACCCAGGGGGTGAGCAGGGGTTCTCTTACGTTTGCAATCCCCTTATCCTGACTAGAAGAAAGGTTTCCTACTTGGACAGGGTCCAAGCAACTGCCAACTAGAGACCCCCATTTCTAACAACATGACTTTATGAATTGGCCCAAAACATCTGAATTAGGAGTAAAATAGGAAAAGCCAGAGAAAAATCACATAAAATAAGTACAAATAGTAAGGACTTTACCCTTTGTGTACTTTTACTAACAGGGATTTGGATGTTTCAGCACTGATTCATCAGCCGTGGGTGAGTACATATAACAGTACTCCTCAAATTCTACTTCCGGCACTCATAAATGCTCTTGTAAATCCGCCCCATAAAGTCAATGTCTGGCGCTGTGAACAGAAACTCCAACAGTTTGACTCAAATACAAAGCAACTCAGATTCAGTTCACCTCCTGACTAGGTTCATTCCCCAAACAATCATTCCAGTCACAGCAAGGATCCGTATATACGCTCGCATCTAGCAAACACTTGCAATTACCCTTCACTCATCTGTTGCAACCTTTATATGCACAGCTTGCAAACAGTGCTAATCTATTCCTCATGGGGAGTTACAACACCAGAAATGGAGACAAAGAAATATCACATTTCCTAAAATGATATATGTTAAAGGGTTATACATGGGACATTAATAGCTTTATGTGATAAGAAGCCCCTTTATATGCAAAGCGCATTATGATCATGGTTGAACTAGGCATATTTGCAGTCGATTATTCCACAAGTGGTGTAGAGCACAATGGTGGGACCACCTTGCAGAATGTGATGGGAGGCCCGAGTTTCCCATATTACACAGAGTGTAGCTCCCTTGAAGAATTAGTGCCCCCCTGAAGGGCTGAGTCACCGCTGCACTGCAGAGGCTACAGGGGCCTGTGTTACACCTCTGTATTCCGAATACCTGGTAACCATTTGTAGTACATAGTAGTAAATATAATTTATAACTTGCCTGTGTCACAAAAGGAATAGATTCATGTCTGGGGTGGGTTTGCAGTTCGGGCTTCTATGTATGTTTGTGTGAAAGCTCAGTCCCAAATCTCAACATTAATGCAAACTACTACACCGATCTTCCTATCTTGTTACTGTATATAGAAAATGAATGCACACTCACACATCCAGTTGGCTATGTGGCATGCACAGATCTGTTTTACCGATGGGTCCATAACACAGAATGGACAATTTCACTAGCACCTGGGATATCAACTTATTAACATTACCATAAGCACAGATCTTCAGGTAGCTCGGTAATGGCACATGTAGGAAATTGGGTTACTGGTAGAGGGGGCTTAAACCCTACTCAAGTAGAAACCACAATCCTTGTCAGGATGAAGTCATAAGCAAACTCCAAATTAACCTGTGCTCAACCCTTGGCACAAAGCAGTCAAGCTTAACTTAGAGGCAATGTGTAAAGTATTTATGCAGCACTTCAAACAGTAATAAAGTGAAAACAGCTCAAGAAAATTCCTACACCCATTTAGACAAATAGAACTGAATTGAATAAATAAATCAAGACCAAAATAACAAAAATCCATCAGTATAAACAGAGATATATGCCTGAGCTTCGTGGTTGGTGCTTCCCGTGAGCAGTCGATGTTGCGCAAAGGGTCGGGTTGAATGAACTTTGAGTTTGTGGGCAGTGTGAACGACAAGGGTTTGTCACAAATTGGCCTATTTACGGTCTTAAAGAGCCCAAAAACTTAAATTCAGCTCCACTGATACCACACCAAGGGTCCAGGAAATGAGGGGCATTACTTGGGAGTCAAGGACTGGCTCCAGCTGGATATGGGTGGTGGTTCAGGTGGTTGGGAGCCTGTTATGTGCCTGTGGCTCTGAACAGGAGGCCAGCAGGCTAGCCCTTGAAGTCACTCTGGAAGTCCTGGGTTCAGGTGCAGGTCCAATCACTCTGTCTCAGGCAGGAGAGCAGCAATCCAGCAAGACAGCAGTCCAGCAAGACAGTAGTCCAGAAGGGTAGCAGTACAGCAGAAGGACAGTATTTTCAGCAGCACAGATGGCCTTGTTGCCTAGCAGAGTATCCACAGGTCCAGAAGTGTACTGAAGAGTTGGTGTTTGAGGCCGAATATGTATACCTGGTGCCTCCTTTGTGGGAGTAGCTTCTCGTGATTTCCCTTTGAAGTGTGTAGGTTTCCTGAGTGTGTGGGTGGCACAAACAGTGCTGCAAGCCCAAAAGCAGCATTGGTTTACAAACCCTGGGCATACTCAGTGCACTGTACTAGGGCCTGAGAAGTAAACCAAACCAGCCAATCATGGAATCACTAATGAATTCATCAATTTACACTAGGGAGATCATATGCTACTTTAGCACTGATCAGCAGAGGTAAAGTGCCCAGAGTCATAAAACAGCCAACAACAGGATAGAAAAAATAGAGGAGGAAGGCAAAAAGTTCAGGGATGTCCCTGCAAAAAGGGCCAAGTCCAATAGTCCTGATTTCCACGCATCATAACCTGTGTGCCATGTATCTACGATGCAGTACACGCAGACCATAATTGTCTTGGAATCAATGGATCTGTTCCCCCTACAGTCCGGATGCGACTCAGCACTTCTCCGGCATGCAGCTAAACTGTTGCATTGCCTCCCCAAGGACTCAGGAACTGATGCATTGCTGTATTTTCTGATGCTTTCCTGCTATACGGCTGTTTTGCCTTGTGGATTTTGACGCATTTGATGTTCTTTATAAATAAATCACACATCCATAGTTTTCTATGGACACATTTGCTTAAAACCTTTTAAAAGTCATAATTTGAATTATGTATGTGTTGTGTTAATTTGTAGTGCTCTCACTGTGTTACTGTGTGTTATATGCAAATGCTTTCCACATTGCCTCAGGTAGAAGCCTGGCTGCATGTGCCAAGCTACCCAGGGGGTGAGCAGGGGTTCTCTTACATTTGCAACCCCCTTATCCTGACTAGAAGAAAGGTTTCCTACTTGGACAGGGTCCAAGCAACTGCCAACTAGAGACCCCCATTTCTAACAACGTGACTTTATGAATTGGCCCAAAACATCTGAATTAGGAGTAAAATAGGAAAAGCCAGAGAAAAATCACATAAAATAAGTACAAATAGTAAGGACTTTACCCTTTGTGTACTTTTACTAACAGGGATTTGGATGTTTCAGCGCTGATTCATCAGCCGTGGGTGAGTACACATAACAGTACTCCTCAAATTCTACTTCTAGCACTCATAAATGCTCTTGTAAATCCGCCCCATAAAGTCAATGTCTGGCGCTGTGAACAGAAACTCCAACAGTTTGACTCAAATACAAAGCAACTCAGATTCAGTTCACCTCCTGACTAGGTTCATTCCCCAAACAATCATTCCAGTCACAGCAAGGATCCGTATATACGCTCGCATCTAGCAAACACTTGCAATTACCCTTCACTCATCTGTTGCAACCTTTATATGCACAGCTTGCAAACAGTGCTAATCTATTCCTCATGGGGAGTTACAACACCAGAAATGGAGACAAAGAAATATCACATTTCCTAAAATGATATATGTTAAAGGGTTATACATGGGACATTAATAGCTTTATGTGATAAGAAGCCCCTTTATATGCAAAGCGCATTATGATCATGGTTGAACTAGGCATATTTGCAGTCGATTATTCCACAAGTGGTGTAGAGCACAATGGTGGGACCACCTTGCAGAATGTGATGGGAGACCCGAGTTTCCCATATTACACAGAGTGTAGCTCCCTTGAAGAATTAGTGCCCCCCTGAAGGGCTGAGTCACCGCTGCACTGCAGAGGCTACAGGGGCCTGTGTTACACCTCTGTATTCCGAATACCTGGTAAACATTTGTAGTACATAGTAGTAAATGTAATTTATAACTTGCCTGTGTCACAAAAGGAATAGATTCATGTCTGGGGTGGGTTTGCAGTTCGGGCTTCTATGTATTTTTGTGTGAAAGCTCAGTCCCAAATCTCAACATTAATACAAACTACTACACCGATCTTCCTATCTTGTTACTGTATATAGAAAATGAATGCACACTCACACATCCAGTTGGCTATGTGGCATGCGCAGATCTGTTTTACCGATGGGTCCATGACACAGAATGGACAATTTCACTAGCACCTGAGATATCAACTTATTAACATTACCATAAGCACAGATCTTCAGGTAGCTCTGTAATAGCACATGTAGGAAATTGGGTTACTGGTAGCGGGGGCTTAAACCCTACTCAAGTAGAAACCACAATCCTTGTCAGGATGAAGTCATAAGCAAACTCCAAATTAACCTGTGCTCAACCCTTGGCACAAAGCAGTCAAGCTTAACTTAGAGGCAATGTGTAAAGTGTTTATGCAGCACTTCAAACAGTAACAAAGTGAAAACAGCTCAAGAAAATTCCTACACCCATTTAGACAAATAGAACTGAATTGAATAAATAAATCAAGACCAAAATAACAAAAATCCATCAGTATAAACAGAGATATGCCTGAGCTTCGTGGTTGGTGCTTCCCGTGAGCAGTCGATGTTGCGCAAAGGGTCGGGTTGAATGAACTTTGAGTTTGTGGGCAGTGTGAGCGACAAGGGTTTGTCACGAATTGGCCTATTTACGGTCTTAAAGAGCCCAAAAACTTAAATTCAGCTCCACTGATACCACACCAAGGGTCCAGGAAATGAGGGGCATTACTTGGGAGTCAAGGACTGGCTCCAGCTGGATATGGGTGGTGGTTCAAGTGGTTGGGAGCCTGTTATGTGCCTGTGGCTCTGAACAGGAGGCCAGCAGGCTAGCCCTTAAAGTCACTCTATAAGTCCTGGGTTCAGGTGCAGGTCCAATCACTCTGTCTCAAGCAGGAGAGCAGCAATCCAGCAAGACAGCAGTCCAGCAAGACAGTAGTCCAGAAGGGTAGCAGTACAGCAGAAGGACAGTATTTTCAGCAGCACAGATGGCCTTGTTGCCTAGCAGAGTTTCCACAGGTCCAGAAGTGTATTGAAGAGTTTGTGTTTGAGGCCCAATATGTATACCTGGTGCCTCCTTTGTGGGAGTAGCCTCTAGTGATTTCCTTTTGAAGTGCATAGGTTTCCTGCCTCCCCTACCTCTAGCTCCTGACTAACTACAGGGGGTATGCAATCCTTTGGGTGAAGGGACAGCACAGTCTATTCAGGTGTAAGTGGAGCTATGCCTAATTTCTCCCTCCCATTCTGCCAGCAATGTCCCATCCAGGCACAACTAAGCACTCTATTTTGTTTGGCTGTCTGAGAGAAATACACAAAGTCCAGCTGCCAACTACACCCAGTCGTGTGACACAGGCTCTAAATAGCTATGGTGGAAAAATGCCAAATTTCTAAAAGTGGCATATTCAAAAGTGTGATAAAAAATCTGACTTCACCGTAAAAGAGGCTTTTTCATTACAATTCCAAAGACACCAAACATGAACTGTTTAGCTTTTCCCTTTTGGCAGTTAGGTACCACTTATTATATGTAATAAGGTAACTGCAATCTTATCCTATGGGAGAGGTAGGCCTTGAAATAGTGTAAAATGAGTTTAAGAGTTTTTCACTATCAGGACATGTAAAGCCTTAAGGTACATGTCCTACTTTTGGAATACACTGCACCCTGCCCTCTCGGCTGTCTTGGGCCTAACCTAGGGGTGACTTATATGTATTACAAAGGAAGGTTTGGGACGGGTAAAACATTTATTTTGCCAGGTCGAAATGAGAGTTTAAAACTGCACACACAGGCTGCAACGGCAGGCCGAGACATGTTTGAAAAGCCTACTTAAATGTTTGAAACAATCAGTAGCATTTGATTTGCAGACCCTGGGTACACATGGTACCACTTTACCAGCTGATTATAAATATATTAAAAATACCAATAGGGGATAAGCCAATGTTACTATGTTTTAAAGAGTGTGCAGGCGCATTTTAGTAGTACTGGTTATCAGTGGTAAAGTGCACAGAATCCTAAGGCCAGCAAAAATGAAGTCACCCAAAAAAATGGAGGAGGAAAGCAAACATTTTGGGGCAGACCACCCTTAGGCTGACAGGTCTAACAGAACATATATGTGAATCATAGGAGAACATAACACTCATCACCACCCTCAGTCTGGTCCTAATTGCTCTGACTCTCAGGAATGGTGTTCTTCTCTAGGCTGTTTGTAGGTCTCACAGAGACTGGGGTAATCTAAGGTTTACTGAGCGTTCTAAGAGGTTCTTTAATCATCTACAGTAAGCAGTATGATAACCAAATCAGGCCATTGGTGTTTGGTGCCTTGAGTCTCAGTCTCCAAAGGTCAGGGCCCATCCCTGTGGAAAGATCTAATTGGTTAAACCCCTCAAGAAGGGATATCACACCTCACTATCCCACATATGGGTGCAGTGTTGAAGTACAGCCCAACTAGCCCCCTGTTTAAGAGACCATTTTAACTAATTGATGAGCAAATGCAGTTGAAAATTCCCTGTTCACAGACATGCAGCAACTCCTCTGCAGGGGTATAACCCCAGACTTTCTAACTCTCAGGGTGCCACCGCATAACGCAAGGTTTGAACACTCTTTGCGTGTTAACCTGGTGAACCACAAACCTATGTCTAGAGTGGTTTTCCAGTTCTTGTGTGAATGATGTGCACCTCAGAAGTTCATTAAAGGTTTTAGCCTCTCTTGGACTTGCTATGCGACTCAAGATGACTCTGGTTTTGATGTGGAGCAAGTTTGTAGGTGGCTGCTTAATCAATGTCCTAGAGGGGGAAGGCCCTGCCACTTTAATACTCCATTATCATGCAGAGGAAAGAATACATAATTTAGCAGGTCTGTAACCAACTATAGGTGCTACAAGCCACACTAGACTCTGCCTATTTACATCACAGACTTACCTTGTCACTCAGCTTTGATGGTTCTGTTGGTGGATTCCCTGCACCGCCACAGGTACACAAATGCGGAGCCCTGGTCTCCATTCTTATTCACATATCATCTCGATGGGAAGATGTCCTTACATTTGGAACATGAAAACATTCAATGTAAGATCCTTTCAGGTCTAACATTGCTGTTCATTGTGGAATTCATTATCACACCACCCCCTGTGCAATACCTCCCCTCCCTGCTCAAAGAGGTGCTCTCCACTCCCACACTGAGAGCAGTGGGACAATGAAAGTGTTCTGACAGTGGTTTTTAGAGCAGGGCAGGTTCTAGGATTGTACAGTACATTTTATTGAATTATTTGACAATTAAAATGTCAAAAGTCCAATTATTAGAGCCATAGTTAGGAATCTTTAAGGTTTTAGTAGAAACTAGCACTAAAAGATCAAAGTGCCAACCACAGACATCTTGTCAGGCAAGAACAGTAAAAACAATGTGCCCACCGTGATGGCGCACAGATCGAATGCAAAGAGTGGATTGGACCCGTTTAGAGTTTACCTTTTGAATTAGAAGAAATTCTACAAAAAAATAATCGGAGAAGGTAAAGTTTAGTAGGGGAAGGCTGCAGTAGGTATCTGAGGCGGAAGCATCATCGTCGGAGAGCCACTGGACGAAGTTGCAGAGAATTCTACATTCGAACTTAATCACTCTTTTGGAAGTCAAAAATCTCCAACATAAGGCAGGAAGCTGTAGCCAAAAAGAGGTCTAGGAGGCCAGATACCCCTTTGGCGAATGACCACTGCAGCAGAGAAGAGCGTAGTGTGAACTACTACAAAGTCAGGCTGACCGGCGATCCATCTCGGGCAAATCGACAAGCACGTTGGTCCCAGTCTTCCCTCAGTTCTCATAGCAGTTTTTAGCCAACATTTTCCGAGTCCCAAGTTTTGGAGTTTGGCTATTTGTGCATCTTTAGCACCCCACCAAGGATCCATGTTTGGAGGGACACCACTTTGAGGTTAGGACTCACTCAGGCTGGATCCAGGTGCAGGCTTAAGATTGTGGGAGCCTGTAATATGTCTGTGGCTCTGAACAGGAGGCCAGCATACTAGCCCTTGGAGTCACTGTGTTTTTTCTGCTTTCAGGTGAAAAAGTAAGGCTCAAGTAGAAGGGCAGGCCTCTGAGGGTTCAACAAAGGCTCTGGGCAGCAAAGCAGTCTTTCCAGGTGCATCAAAGTAGTCTTGTGGATTACATAGTAGGTCACAACAGCAGGCAGTTCTCTGAGAGTCCTTACACAGGTCCAGAAAGTGAACTGAAGAGCAGGCCTCAGGGTCCTATTTTTATAACTGGTACCTCCTTTGTAGTATAAGATTTTTCTAGAGGTTTATCTTTGAAGTGTGTGGAATTTTCTAACTCTCCTTCCCTGGCTCTAAGCTGACTGCAGGGACAATGCAGTGGTGAAAAGCTTTTGTGTGAAGGCAGATTCTTTTACTTAACATTTAATTTACACTCCATTGTATTATGGTATATCACTCTGCAAGAGACTTATAAGTAAATTAAATTGCCAATCAGGTGTAAGCCAATTTTACCATGTTTTAGGGATTGAACTCAAACACTTCAGCACTTGTTAGCAGAGATTAAGTGCATAGAGTCCTAAGGCCAACAGAATTCAGCAAAAAAAGTGGAGGGTAAAGGCAAAGCGTTTGGGGTGGCCATGCAGAGAGGGCCAGGTTCAGTAAATTCTCAGATTTGTTAAGATGCATCTCCCTTCACCTATATACGATATCTTTCAATTTTGTCACACAGCTGGAAAGCGCATGTGGAAATGCAATTAAATGATGCTGCTCACATAGCTTATTATCCAGACCATTTACTTGGGTCTAACGGTACTGGCCTATGGCTGCAAGGCCATGGGGAAAGAAGCCAGGTCTCTAAGGTTGCCCTTGACCATTACTGTACTGTCATTGCTAGTATTTCTATGTCAAAAGCGGAACAAAAATTGGACGAAGGAAAATAGCTGGTAGTTTTCTCTGTTTTCTAAGGGAAGGAAACAACTCATTTACATATGTATATTGCTAACTACAAATATTTCAAGGAGCTGAAATTAATTCAAGCATTCTACCCTCCCCCTTTTTCAACTTAGTGAAACGTCTTAAGTGGAATGGGAAAGCCCAGATGTGTGCTCCATAGCTCACAGGGCCATAGTGGGCAGTGTGCACCTCACTGAGGTGGTCTAATTAGGCTGAGGCCAGTCTGGGGTTGCTTCTGTTTCTTTTTAGAGATGATATTATACATCATGGCTGTACTGTTCCTTGCTGAGCAGAACTGGGAAGGATTTGAACAAGGTTGGTCCAGGGGTCGCTCCACCGTTTTGGCGTAGGAGTGTTGCCCCCACCCCCTCTGAAAGCCAGCAGAGGCAACCAACAAAAATAAAATGAGAATAAAACATTTTAATTATCAGTTAATTTGTTGTCCTACAGGCTAGGAGCCGAGGGAGGAGCGGGCCATTCATCCTGACGCTGCAGTGCAGCACCAGGGAGGAGGGAGGAGTGGTAGGCCCTGCCAAATGCTCATCACGGTTTGGTCGGCCATCTGGGGCCAACCAAACCATCATGCGCACCTAGCTGTGTTGTACAGCTGGGTGGAGAACCCAACACAGGCTCCCATTCCATGTCTGAGCGCCAGATTGAAATGCTCAGATGAAGCCCAATCGCATTCCCTGCACATGAGCAGCTTTGGGATTGGGATTGGGAGCCGAGAGCCTGCACAGTGTGCAGCAGTCTCCTGACAAGGACATAAGGATAGGGAGCAAGGCGGCAGCCATTGGAGGAGGTGAGTGTAATTTTAATATTTATAATTCCTTTTTCTTTAGATCCCCGCCCCACCACTTCAGAATGCCAGCGTCCGCTGCTGGGTTGGTCCATTACAGTAGAAGCAAAGTGAATCAAAAATATGGACTGGAATTTCATCCAAGCACTGGCCAGTGTATATATTAATTCGACATTCATTCCTCTAATCATTTTTTGCATTTCACAAAAGAGCAAAAGAGCAAATATCTCAACAGAACATCTTGGACTGTGACTAGATAAAACAAAATATTCTTGGCTCGTCGTGCAAGTAAAATCTCTACAACTGGAAGTGCGCAGCATATAATGACAAATGATGCAGCACAGAAGTCTTCAAACTAGAAGGAGTCCCAAGTGTTCTCACTGCGGTGCGAGGCTCTAGACAAGAAAATATTATTCCCCAAGAGAACCGAGACAAACATCATGCTTAAAATAGTACTGCTTCTTAGTGAAAGAAAACAAACACACAGGCAATTACTAGCGCCATCAGCAATGCCATTTTTCACTCTTGTCTTGACCGAAAATCGGTGTCAAAGTGCAAAGGGATGGAAGGTTACAAATAACCCTTAAATTCCCTTCCCTCTTTTCTGATAAAGGATTACACTCTGGATGATTTTACAGCTTTGGGGACTCCAGTTGTAGTTAGCACTGTGCCAATCATGTATTTAATTGCATTTTTAAAAGAAGGGATCACTGAACGTAGCTGCAATGTCTGAATTACTTACTTTGTTCAATACTCCCAATTTAATGGAATAATTCTGAGAAAATATACTATCATTTTGGGGGACTCTGATTACCTTTTTTGTACAAGGGGAAGGGCGCAGCATTGAAACGTTTGAAGACTATTGGTATAGAGACTGTGATGTAAATAAAATAACTGAATACATCAGCATTGTCGTGTCTTGACCAAAGAAAGACAGACACTTCTTTATATTTCAAGGAGCTTTATTCACTGCATCCTTCTCTGTCCCTGTCCCTGTCCCTATTCTATCTGCCCCTTTCTTGCCTACACTCCTCCTCTTCCCCTGGCCCCGGCTAACTCCACCCACCCAACTACTAGACTGCTAACTCTGTTACATCTCCCCTTTTCTTAACAAACAAACAAAATAACAGACTGGCTCAAATTTCTTCAATGAGTCTTCTTGGTCATTGAATGTCTCGGCGGGATCGCAGAGACACGATTCCAGTATCAGTCCCAGAGTCCACTTGAGGATCTCTTGTCTGACTCACACTCTCTTGATCAGATCGATCATGTCCTTCATTGACCGGCGTTTCCGTCATCTTTGTGAGAGCTTCTCTCATGTCCGAAGTGCACTTCTTAAAATGTGACACATTCCTGGTGATTCGTCGATGATCGGACTCCGCCGTTATCATGGTGCCCTTCTGCTGAGTAATCAGTAAAGGTTCCGTTCGGAAACGGCAATCAGCCTTTCTTTGTTGGTCTTGTTTGACAATAACACAGTCTCCTTCGTGTAGAGATGGTGATCTCGCTCTCCTTCTTGCATCCGCATATGATTTCATTTTGTCTTTGCCGTGACTGTCCGCCGCCACCACCTCTTGATGAATACGGAGAGGTGACACCGCTCGTAGAGCTCCTTCCCAGGTCGGTATGCGTGTCCTTATGGGTCGCCCTAGCATCAGCGTGGCAGGACATTTTCTAGTGGTGGCATGAGGGGTCGTTCTATATGCCCTGAGAACCTCGTTGAGAGCCACTTGCAAGTCCTTTTTCTCAGTGGTGGCTTGTTGAAAAGTCTTTTTAAGTGTGGCCATGAACCGTTCAATGATGCCATTGGCCTGCGGCCATAGAGGTGTGACTTTCCTATGTTTGAAATTCAAATGCTTTGCAAAGGCTCTGAACTCGTGTCCGTTGAAAAGAGGGCCGTTATCTGTTTTTTTTTTCAGAACTAGTAACCACCGTTATCTGTTTTCAGTTCTTTGGGGACACCCCATGCCGCAAACACTTCATCCAACACGGTGAGGGTGCTGGAAGCACTTGTTGATGACACAAATTGAGCAATGGGGAACCGTGAGTATTCATCAATTATAGCCAGGACATATTTGCCTGATTGCAGAGGTCCATAAAAATCCATGGCGAGTTCTTGCCACACCCCACTCGGTAGTGTGGTCATTTGCAATGGAGCAGGAGGATCTCCACGATTGACCAGCTGACACTGGGGGCAGCCCTTCAGGGTTAGCTCTACCATCTGATCGAGGAGGGGAAACCACACCTGTTCCCTGAGAGCTCGTTTTGTTGACACCACTCCTCTGTGACCTTCATGAGCAAGGTTGACAACACCCTTTCGTAGTTGTTTTGGGATAACAATCCGCTGATCTCGCAGTAACAACCCATCTGTGGTAGCAAAAAATTTCATCACAGACATATCGAAAAGCTTGCATTTCTTGCCTGACAGTCGGATCACCGGCTTCTTCTTCACTTTCGTGTCTCCACCTGTTTTTCTGGAGCCGACGTAGCACCTTCTGTAGAATGACATCTTGTGCAGTGGCTTCCTGAATGACTTCCACAGGAATGGCTGGTGGCTGCGCTTGATCCACCACAAAGTGGATATACTCCTCTGCAATGGAGAACTTGGAATCAGACGATGCTTGCGGGTGTCGCAGCATGTAGTCCGCTGGGTTCTCTGATTTCCCGGGCTTATGTATTATTGTAAATGTATATTCTTGTAACCTCAGACCCCATCGTTCAATCCTCGGTGGCATCTTGGATCTCGGGTTGCCAAAGATTGTGACCAGCGCCTGGTGATCAGTGATCATAGTAAAGTGCTTGCCATAAATAAAGACATGAAAATGTTCACACGCCCATACGACCGCAAGATTCTCCTTCTCAGGTTGAGAATATGCTTTTTCAGGATCTGAAAGGCTGCGACTGGCATAGGCAACAATACGTCTTTGATCAGAGTCATTTTCATACTGCGCCAGAATCGCACCCAAACCCACGGGGCTGGCATCCACTGTTATCTCCGTTTTCCTGTGAGGACTAAAGTATGATAGATTATCAGCAGATTCCACCGCCTGCTGGATTTCTCTGAAAGCCTGTTCACACTGGGGGGACCAAACAAACGGTTGACCTTGTTTTGTGAGAGTCTGAAGCAGATGGCTAATAGTTGCATAATCTTTTATGTAGCGAGCACAATAGCTGGCCATGCCCAGGAATGACCTTAAGTCGCTAACATCTTGAGGGCTCTTGGTCTCATTCAGAGCAGTTACCTTTTCTGGGTCGGGCTTCATCCCGGCACCGGAGAATATGTGACCGAAAAACTTTAGAGTGGATTTGTGGAATTCACACTTGTCTTTGTTGAGTGTCAAATTGGCTTCTAGCAGGGCATGGCACACCAGATCTAGAGCCTTGTCATGCTCCTGAATGTTAGATCCATACACAAGGATGTCGTCACTGTAATTTAAGGTGTTGGGGACATGGTGAATGATCTGTCGAATTGCCTCCTGAAAGATTTCTGCAGCCGAGGAAATACCAAAGCTTAGTTGTTTGTACCTAAATAGTCCAAGGTGGGTTGCGAACGTAGTGATGTAACGAGATTTGACATGCAACTCCAGCTGGTGGTACCCCTTGTTCAAATCGAGCTTTGAGAATACCCTCACTCCATTCAATGCAGAGATCATGTCGCTGAGATGTGGCCCAGGGTGACGCTCCCTCTCAATGGCTGTGTTGGGGAGCCGCATGTCAACACACAACCTCACTTTGCCAGAAGTGCCTTTTTTCGGTACGATGACTACCGGCGACACCCAGGGAGTTGGACCGTCGGTCCTTTCAATGATGTCTGCAGATAAAAGTTCTTGAAGTTCATCCTCTACAGTCTTCCGGAGGTGAAACGGTACACATCGGAGATGTTGCGCCACCGGTCTGATTTGTTCATTTATGTGAAGGCGAATTTGGCACCCCTTCATTTTCCCTAATCCGTGGAATAACTTGGGAAATTTATGGATAATGTCCGGATCATCGCTGACCCTATAGAGGATCTCAACAAGTCGGAGGCGCTCTGCAGTAGGTAGACTGAGCAGACAGTCGGCCTTCGGGCCTTCAATAACATGAATGAAAGCTGGTATGGACAAGGTTTTGTGTCTGAGTGTTGTTGGAAACTTTCCCAAGCAGGGAAGTGGCTTCTTGGACATCCAGGTGAATACCCGGACATGTACAGGAGTCAAGGGTGGCTGTGGCTTCATCCTCTCATATTCAGTGACAGGAATGTAATTCAGCGAAGCTCCGCTGTCTAACACAAATTTGGTTTCATGATTCCCCACACTGATGTCTAAACGTGGATATTTCTTGAGTTGGTCAGGGTCCGCAATCATGTTCGCATATTCAACTGTATATTCAGAATCTCTGGATGTTGATCTAGTGTCTCGGAATGACGATCCCCGTGTCCACTGAGATCTTCGTGATTTCCGACTGGAATGTGACGAGCCCGAGGACGATTTCGGCCTGTCCTGGACTGCTTTTATGTGTTGTCTTCTGGTGTCGGAGCGAGATGGCCTCATTGTTCCACTCCGTCTCTCCTTTTGATATTCCCCACACATCGCCTCGAAGTGATTCGTCCGCCCACATCTTCGGCATCGCTGACCCATGGCAGGGCATGCATCGACGTGTGGATAGTCGTATCCGCATCTATAGCACCTTTTTGTTCTCTCTGGTTTCCTTTCCCTTCGACCTGGGTCACGCCTCCTATGCTCAGTGTGTCGTTGGCGGGACGACGGCCGAGGCCTCCACTGTTTCTCCCTTGAGCTTCGACGACTGCTGCTTCTGGCCTGTACTCAACACACCTGTTCTCGGCTTACATTCCGTCCAGTCTCAATGCTCTTAGCATGTTCTTCCACCTGGTCATAGACGCGAGTCATTTATTCAATGTCATCTAACTCATGATGTTTCCTCAGCAGCCGCCTCCGGAGTGTCTCAGAGTGGCATCCATCAATGATTTGTGATTTAATGGCAGCGTCTGTTGAAAAGGTGTCAAACTCACAGTGTCTCGATAATCAACGCAGTCTGGTGATAAATGTGCTCATTGCTTCTTCTTTTCCTTGACGTGCCTGATGAAATGCATGTCGTTCATAATCGACATTCCTATTGTGGAGGAATTTCTTGTTTAGGGCTTCACGCACCTTGTCAGAGGTTCCTGCGTCCGCAGGAGGAAGGTCTTTGATTATTTTACTAATTTCTCAGCCCGCAAGATTGCGGAGGGCAATCAATTTTTCCTCATCTGCTGTCACCTTCGATCCCTTAATGTAATCCTCAAAATCCTCAAACCACTCCTGCCATCTGGGGCCCATGCTCCCTCCAGTGGTCAGAGTTAAGGGTTCTGGAGGCCGCAGATGTGATACCCCCGTGATGATTGGTTTGACTTTGTTTCGTTGTGGGGAGGTGTTCGAAGTCACCATTGTGATAGCACGTCTTTTCTTTCTTTTTCTTCTTTGGCTTGGCACGTGCTTGTTTACTATTTCACCTGTACTTTGGCTTGTGCTGACTTATTGTTTCTTATTTGCATGTACTCGTGCTTGTTTGTTATTTCTTACTTGCTTTGGCTTATGCTTGTTTATTATTTCTTGCTTGCTTTAACATGTGCTTGTTTATTTTCAACTGTTCATGTGCACCAATGCTTGTTTGTCACTGGAGCGTCTGACTTCAAAATAGCCACTCCCGAATTGCACAGGGATGTCCTTTTAGGCTGCCTGACTCCAAGATGGCCGCTCACTTGAAACTCCCATTCACCACGAGGTTTGGGGCTGCATTCGATTTCCAGGCTCACAGGGCTCACACGGCACTCACCGGCAGCTTTCCTGGCAGGCAACAGGTCTCCCTCAGTCTCTCTTGTGCTTCTTGTCTACTTGCACCCTCAGGTAGGCTCGGCTCCCGATTTCTTTCAATTGTCCGTATGCCGTTCCTCACGCATCGGGGGTGAGCTCCGACTTTTGGCAATCTCGGCACGGGGTTTCTAAACTTCCCCACAGCTCTCCACACCGCTCCAGACAGTCTCAGCCTTCAGGGCTCTTCAGGAAGTCTGGGGTGGGCTCCCAGTTTCTTCATTAGCCTTGCACGGCTCCCGGGCTCACTTTCACTTTTGGGCGCGAAACGGCGCAGGGTTTAAGATTTCATGTAGCGCTCGACCGCGCTCCTCTCACACGGCTCCACGCGATCGCTGAATCGCGGAGCTGGGACACTGGCTGCTGGCCTCTTCATTTAGGCGGCAGTTTCCTCGGGGCACATATGTCGCGACCGCGACTGTTCTTCAGACGATGCCCCAGGGACAGGACGCTGTTTCCAGGGTTCAGGGAGAGCAGGCTGCTCATCCCACCTTCGTCGCCAGTTGTCGTGTCTTGACCAAAGAAAGACAGACACTTCTTTATATTTCAAGGAGCTTTATTCACTGCATCCTTCTCTGTCCCTGTCCCTATTCTATCTGCCCCTTTCCTGCCTACACTCCTCCTCTTCCCCAGGCCCCGGCCAACTCAATCCACCCAACTAGTAGACTGCTAACTCTGTTACAAGCATAACGGCCACATATAGATTTTAAACTCCAAACAAGATTGAACTAATATGTGATGACATCCTGGCAGAAATACATTCCTACATGTGATAACCTTTCTATGATATCTCATAACACCAAAAATGTGATTACTTTAATCACTTCCACACCAAATTAATGGTGCTGATCTTGAAGCTGTTATTACAGCCGTCGCAAGACTAATGTCCATTTAAATTTATGAACATTCTTTTCCCTTTTCTAAAAACTAATCAGCTGTACTTGTTTAATTTTTCTGAAGGACAAGGTATTTACTCCGTTGAATAGAAGAATGATACTATGAAATCCATTAAAAAATAAATAAAACATTATTAGCGCACAAGATCTCAACATATTTCAGCCAATTTCCCTTCTACCACTCGGCAAACTTTTGCAAACACAATTTTTTCAACATCTACCGCATATTGTCAAAGACAGTAATCTTGTGGATAACTTCCAAGCTGAATTCTGGTTAGGATACAGTACAGAAGTGGTGATCCTATGAGAGATTAGATGTTCTTCTACAATGTCACCAATGGTTGTGTTGAGGCACTGGTACTTTTAGAAATGTAAACAGCCTTCAATATTATGAATCCTTCTACCCGGAAAAAACTTGCCAAGTCAACAAACAGATTACATAATTTCTATTAGACATTCAGCAGATCACTAAATTAGCCCCCTTCATTACACACCTAAGCAATTGGCATGTAGTTTCCAGCAGGGGTCAATACTATACCCACTGCTTTTTATCTACCCTCCCAGGACACACTTTCCTTATGTATGTAGACAGCACTGAAATCATATTTAGCCTGTCTAGTCCGAATAAGGAACATTGCTAAAGATCGAAAGACTTTGACCAACAGCTTGTTGTTGTTTTCTAAGTTCTGAAAGATAAATTCAAACAAAACTGAGATGTTGCTAATGCACAAAGCTTCTCCCTCCTAGCTGAAGGGCTGCTGGCCTGAATGTATGCAATCTAATCCATCACCCCACTGATCCAGAGTTGTGAGGCCTAGGTGAAGGTAGGGCCACGCCACTTTGCCAAGTGCATTACATATATTTTCTAATGCTGTGAGGCTTAAAGGGGCCTACTCCCTTGTGCCCATAGGCCATAGTCTAACACTGCGAGTCTTAGGTGATGGTGGTCCCATCCCCTTGGCATTATAGCCATGGCCTAGTGCTGCAAGGTCCAGGAGAGGAGATTCCGCTTCCGATCCCAGCACTGTGAGACCCAGGAAAGGGGTCCCCTCCCCTTGGCTTCGTAGCAATGGTCTAGTGCTGTGAGACACATGTAGGGTGGACAATTTTCAATTATCATTAGGTTTTATGAATTCAAATTTTTGGTTTGGTCATTGTTTGATTAGAAAAACTTTAAATTCATTTGTTGTCTTTCTTCTGTGGCGATTTCCGTGGTCCTATTCGAAAAGAAAATGTGTATTGTAAAAAATAAGTGATTAAAATAGATATTTCAAAGAATAAACACTATTTAATAGTGACGGGGTATATAAACTTGTAGCTTTTGCGCTATTTTGAATTTGTGTTGAACCAACTATCAGTGTTGGTACTTTCTTGTGTTTTTCTACTAAGAGGCTCAGCCTTACTGATTAGAGCCATACCCATTATTGCTTTTTATTTTAAAACTTTCTAAAAGCGGCATTTTCAGACTTGCAATTTAAAAACCATCTTCACTAAAATATTTTTTTTAAATTGTGAGTCCAAAGACACCAAACCCATTCTTCCTATCTTTCCCCAATTGGAAGATACCTTGTAAAGTGTTACAAGGCAGCTCCAATGTTAACCTATAAGAAATAGGTCTTGATGTAGTAAAATTGGATTTAGCACTTACTTACTATAAGGACATGTAAAACTCAAAAGTAGATGTCCTACCTTTTAAATACACTGCACTCTGCCCATGAGGCTACCTAGGGCCTACCTTAGAGGTGACATATGAAATGAAAGGGAACGGCTGGGCCTGGCAAGTATGTGAACTTAAAAAACCACAACAAAGGAGAGAGAGAGGGTATTTCACCATGTAGGTGGGGAAGGAACTCCTGGTCCCCTGAACTAAGTATAACACAACAAAAAGAGGAGTATCCCCTTGAGGTTCGTTACAACCTCTGTTCTATAAGGTGCATAGATTATACCCCAGATTTGGGACAACCTTTGTCCTTAGAAGACCCCTCACTCACCAACCTAGTTGGTGACATGCTTCATCATCGGGGTCCCACCCAGACAGCCGAGTGCCATCTGGGTGTGCTGCGACACCTAAATACAGTGGAGCTGGTTTTGTAGATTTTATATGTGCACATTAGACTTAAAATAAGTGTGGTTAAAAGTTGACCAATGCTACTCACTCAAGGTTTTTATTCTGGAGTGATTGGGCATAGATTAAAATATATTATGGGACACCCTTGCCTGATTAGGTAGGCTTTTGATTAGGGGTGGGCGGCCAGCTATGCTCCGTGCACGGAGTGTGCGTAGTGCCGTCTCCTACGCATTTTGCGTAGCGGGTGTAGCCAGGCGGCACTACGCACGCTTCGCAGACGGTGCGTAGCCGGCCGCCACCCGCCTCCCTCCCGCCCTCCCTAAATACTTCAATAAAGGCTAGAAAGCTTTTAAAAACACTTACCTTGTCCTCCGCGTCCCCGGGGCTCCCTCTCGCCGTCCCTGGATTCGCGCCGCCATTTCGAATACTAATGCGCATGCGCGGGCGCCCGTGCATGCGCATTTCTCACGAGATAAGGTAAGTGTTTTTAAAAGCTTTCTAGCCATTTATTGAAGTATTTAGGGAGGGCGGGAGGGAGGCGGGCGGCGCGTAGTGGGGCTACGCGGAGTGCGCGGGTGGGCGTAGTTTTTTGCCCACTTCGCGTAGCTCCGCGTAGCCCCACTCCGCACACTACGCCCAGGGTTACTTTTGATGTCAGTAGAGTCGTGTATTAACATGAAAAAATTTTAAAATTGGTCTACATGTTTCAACCTATACAGGAAAAAATTTGATCAGGGATCACATTTTTTCCTGTACAAGTTTGGGGACCCAAAATTCTTTAAAAAAAGTGAGGTTGAAGATTTTAAGGTCAGCTCTGAAAAATTAAGTATTTGTAAGGAATAAACTAAACATCTCTTATTATGCGCCCCAGGCACCCATATGGGATTCACCAGGCCTTCCAGCCTGTCTAAATGATCAACTATCTTTACCTTTGAAGCTGGCTGGGCTGGAGTTGTGGGGAGACCTGCAGGAAGATGGCCAACTCTTAAGCTGGGACATATTGTCGAACCTAACTAGGGGATCCCTGACGCGGTTCAAATACTATCAATTGTCAGGTTGGTGGATAACGAGACCTACGACACTCTATGCCGATAACCCCCCCAACCCCAAATTCGAGGCGGTCGCTAGAAGGGGTAAGTGGAAGAGTCAAATATCCTTCTGGTATTCGGCAATGTTGGAGAGGGAGGATGTGTCTGAGGCCGAAATCAGTAAATTGTGGTGTAACGCTCTCACTCCGGCTAATGGGTCCTTTATGGGTTTTTGGCACGACTCCTTCAGGGTGTTAAACACTGTAATCAAGCCGGCTGCGCTGAAGAGAAATCACATATTCACTATGTACAGGGTTTATATAACTCCGAAGAAACTGGCTAAATTTTCAAATATAGATTACAACTGTCCAAGGTGTGGCCTCTTGAGGGCAGACGATGTACATATGTTTATGGATTACCCTGAATTGGTTGACTATTGGGGGAAGATAAAGGAATTTTTGGAAGAAGTCCTCTTAAAGCCTATATCAGTCTCAATGTTCACACTAATGTCCGGGCTAGTCACGAATTATCAGGTAAATGATCTTCCCAAGAAATTTGTATTTTACATTATACTATTAGCAAGGCGCGAGATCTGCAGGGCGTGGAAAGATCCATCTCCCCCTACCTTTGCTAACTGCCTGAGACAGATTATGTTAACAAGCAAATCAGATGTGGCATGTGATCCTAGAAGTGAGACGAATGTTTGGGCAGCCTTGGTGGCATGGCAATCCCGATGATTGGTTTTCCAATGATTTGTCTGGAGCCCTGCTGGTTCCCCGTTCTCCTAAGTAGCATGGGGTGCCCACAGATCGGCGAAAAAAAGGAGTTTGGAGGGGAAGGTAGTGGCTACTTGAGGGTACGGGTAAACCAACTTGCATCTGGTTGAAATCAACAAGGGTCGATGCAGAATGTCCAGCAGTGCATGGAGGAGCCAGTGTCCCATCAAGAGATCCATCTGTGATATATGAGGATTACCAAAAAAAAAAAAAAAATACATGTTTCAACCTATGTGTTATTATGAGGTTTCCGTCAGGACCGGAGTGCAGAAATCTGGGTGGCTTACACACGCTAAGGTGTACCCAGCCCATGAAGCCCGAAATGTGAGCGCTTCGAGTAAGATTAATACCCACTTCCCGCTGTGTTGAATTTGTATCACTGTTGAGTAATTCATGGTCTCGGTATGTCTGTTCTCAATGTATGCTATGTTTTAATATGGTTTTTAACTACTTCTATCTGGTGTGACGTGTGGATTGAAATACATTTTTTTGCCCCCGCCAATACTTCCCCCCCACCTCTTATACGAAGGCGTTTGGACACCCACACTCTTATCGAAAATGACTAAATAAGATTATGATTATGTGGGCTAAAATACTTCACCAACCACTGACCAAATTCGTTCCTTTTAAGCACGGTTGACTGTGGAAGCTATGAGTCATGCAAAGAACAGCACGTTTGCCTGTGGAGAGTTATGACCCATGGTTTATACTGTGTGAACTTTCCGTGAGATGGAATACGTCATGTGAAAGTTTGCCATGAGGTGCAGAAGAACCAATTAACATACCTATTTATGTACTATATATTGGATTTCCCCAACCCCTTTTCTTTCCCACTTTTTTCACAGGGTTTTGTCCTGGAATCAAGGAGAAGAACACCCTTTTTATTAAATCACAAGTTTGTGATTTATGCATCACAAAATCGAGGGCTGGGTACACCTTAGCGTGTGTAAACCACCCAGATTTCTGCACTCTGGTCCTGACGAAAACCTCATAATAACACATAGGTTGAAACATGTAGACAAATTTTAACATTTTTTCATCTTAATACACGACTCTACTGACACCAATAGCCTACCTAATCAGGCAAGGGTGTCCCATAATTTATTTTAATCGATGCCCAATCACTCCAGAATAAAAACCTTGAGTGAGTAGCCTTGGTCAACTTTTAACCACACTTATTTTAAGTCTAATTTGCACATATAAAATCTACAAAACCAGCTCCACTGTAGTCAGGTGTCGCAGCACACCCAGATGGCACTCGGCTGTCTGGGTGGGACCCGGATGATGAAGCATGTCACCAACTATGTTGGTGAGTGAGGGGTCTTCTAAGGACAAAGGTTGTCCCAAATCTGGGGTATAATCTATGCACCTTATAGAACAGAGGTTGTAACAAACCTCAAGGGGATACTCCTCTTTTTGTTGTGTTATAAGTATGTGAACTTGCCAGGTTGAAATGGCAGTTTAAAGCAGTGGCAGGCCTGAGCCATGTTTTAAAGGGCTACTGAAGTGGGTGGCACAATTAGTGCTGCAGGCTCTCTAGTCAAAGAACACCAAAGGGCCTTGACTCTACTCAGTAAGGCTGAGTCAAATTAACAACAAAACATCACAAATGCCAGTACTGACTACTATTAACTAAATCATTTAATTTTTAGACCCATGAAACTGAATCAGCAGGTACACACTATTTACAGTGCCATTATTAAATTTATTTGGCAGTAAGCTTTTTCATTGCTTATCAAAAACCACTCTATACACAATAAATATTTACAAGCACATCAAAAAACAAATTTGAAGAAAAATCACTACACCATGAAGACACCCACATACATTCAATCCAACCCTTCATTCATAACCTCACTCACTCATATTCATTCAACCCACAGACTACGCAAACGCCTCATCGAGTCCGGCCAACCCAGACTACTCAAATTTAAGGATGGCTACGAACCAGGGAGGCCTACTCCACACACACAGGTCAAACAACCATACAATGACTATGCAATCTCGTAGTGGCACACATCTAAATCAAGAAATTGCCACAGTCTACAATGTCCAACAAAAATTACAGTGCACCAGTGGACAACCTAATAAACAACCAGGTTTGTTTGACAAAAAAAACAAAGCACAGAAAAAGGGGGGTTGATGCGTTTTGAACCCAACGAGTTGCAGGGTTCTCATCAGGACCACAGAATCTACAAAGAGAGAAACAAATACTCTTATTTAGTTTGAAAGCATCTGCATCTAATGGGTTAAGAAAACACTAGCTACGATGCATGCACCCTACCTGAGTCAAACGGCACAAAGAATCAGCTACATCACGAATAGAGAGATGAGGCAGTGTCTAAAAGAAGCAAATAAATAAAGCACAGTCTTACAAAAAATTGTCCTCACAATAAATCCGTCCTTTCTAGTCAAACATAAAAATGTTGAAAAAACTTACAGTGGGTTGTCTCCAGCTAGTCTTCACATAGGTTTGATTTGCTGAACAGCCTGTACCTGCCAAGCAATGACCAACGTTTAAAAACTCTGCCATAATCACAAAAGCTTGGAGCTTCAGTCCGAAGAGCACAGATTAACGGAGAAGTATCACACAGACATACCTTGTTGCTGTACAATTCCCCAGTATTTAAAGCGATCCTCGTGAACTGTGTCAAAATAGATTCAACCAACGAACTGCAAGAGGCAGACAACCACGCGGCTATTAATATCTCATTGTATGTGAACGCCGTAGAAATAGTTGTTAGAACACTCCAGCCATGATTAATAACCTGAATTCGCAGAGTACAGGTCTTTCGAAAAGCCATCCGCACACCTCACTCCACTTTAGCCTGTGACGCGGAACATCGCAATGCCTTCTATTAAGCCGCCGACCGATGGGAAAAGGAGTTTTGAAGGCGGCCTGTCACAGAGAACTTTATTAACAATCACAGTGCTGCACACGTTGCGGCATATTTATCTTAGTTTGTACACCCTGTGCGAAGGTCAAAAATAACGCACCAGTATTTATAAGACAGTCACAGTCTTAAAATCAAGCGGCATGCTTAAGCCATATACGTAACTTGAACGAGAATCAGCGCTCAAAAATTACAAGTTGCATCAACAACATGATTCTGGACATATTTTGATAAAAACACATCACAAAATTGGACACTCCAATTTGCACTCTTATTTTTACAACCTCATTCTGCTTTAAAGGAGCATCTGAAGTCCAGGGTGATGTGTGATGATTATCAATAAGGGGCATATCCTGCTTCAGGTCAATGGCCTGCCTATTGCCATCCTGTCTAATACCCAATGCAGACCAAAAATCACTACAGTTGACTAGAGGAGATGATAGTATATGGACGAAAATTACAATAAATGGAACATATCCACAGAAAACTTCACCCTTTGTCAAAAAGTGACGACTCATCTAGCATCATCTTAATAGTAAACCTCTCTCTCATTCAGCTAAGCAGTACCACTCCGGATCAAACTTATTGCAGTTTGAATATTTCGTAAACTTCATTAAGTCCATGGATGGCTCTATTGAATTTTATGATTAGTAGAGCTTTACCGTTGGGCCAACCGGGCCTCGTTGTCACCAACCCGAGCATCTGCTTCAATTTGAGATATTACAGTCCATTTCAAAGCTCTTTCAGAGTGACCTTTCAATTTCCAATGGTTCGCCAAAGGCACATTTTCGACATCTCTCTTGAGTCTTGACTTATGCTGTGTGACTCTTTGGCAAATCTCTTGGCTAGTTTTGCCCACATATAATTTAGGGCACGGACACAGTATTCCATACACCAAGTTTTTTGATTTACAATTTGTAAAAGCTTCATGTTTCCAATTAGTCGCTTCATGTGAGAACACTGCACCTTCCAATGTCCGATCACAGCATGAACAAGAACCGCATTTATGATGTCCAATTACAGGGGCTAATCCAACCATACTTCTAATAGTCATTCTATTTGATTTTGGCATCTCTGTGCATACAATGTGGTTGGCAATGCTTTACTCCGGGGCTTACATCAGTGCTTTATCCAGATTTTTAACTAGATGCAATTTTGATTAAAGATTTTCTGCAGCTGGTTAGCATTCAAGCAAAATGACGTGACACACACTAGCCTCTCTGTCTGTGGTTTCACTTTTTTCTTCAGCAGTGTCTCTCTAGGTTCCCACCAAGCATGACGCAACGCATTCTTCAAAAGTTTTTTAGGATAACCTCTGTCCGCCAAGCGGTCCCTTAGTTTATTTGCATGGAAGAGGTATTCGTCTTTGAAGGAACAATTTCGACGAATTCTAAGAAACTGACTAAAGGGCAGATTTTGTTTCAGGACCCTTGGATGATTACTTGAGTAATGGAAAACCTTATTCCTGTCCATTGGCTTCCTGAACAAAGTGGTGGCCAAACCGCCCTCTGAGGGATAGACTTCAACATCAAGAAAAGTGATCCGGTTCTTTGAAGAGTGACAACTGAACTTGATGTCCTCTGTCCTGGCATTAAGCCAGCCGCAAAACTCATTAAGTTGTTCCTGTGTCCCAGACCATATCAAAAAGACATCGTCTTTATAGTGCATCCAATTGGAGACGCACTCTTGAAGGGGATTGTTATTATACACAAATTTCTCTTTATATAGACCCATGAATAAAACTGCTAGCTCTGGCGCAAACGGACACCCCATGGCGACTCCCTTTATTTGATAAAAGAAGTTAGAGCCAAAACTAAAGTAGGTCTTTTGTAATGCGAATTTAGTCAATTCAATTATAAAATTTGTGGGTACTCTAGTAGGTCTTTCTCTTGTTTCCAAAAAATATGTCAGTACCTCTAAGGCATCTTCCTGGGGGATTTGAGTATATAGCGATACTACATCCATTGTTACCATGATGTCCCTAGTATCATCAAATTCCACTTTCGACAGCCTGTTGTCAAAAGCTGTGGTGTTCTGTAAATGTGCCGGTATGTTCTGGATAAATGGTTTTAGAAAGAAATCAATATATTTAGAAATGGGTTCAATTAGGGAATCACATTCCGAAACTATTGGTCTCCCAGAGGGACTTTTATGATCTTTATGGACCTTCTGCAGAACGTAAAAAACCGGGTTAGTTGGATGTTTATTCTGTAAGAAGGCATATTCTTTTGGGCCAATATCCCCTGTTCAAAACCATTCCGTAAGATGTCCAATAGTTGTCCTTGAAGTTCCATGGTGGGATTTTTGCCACCCTTCTTATGGGATCTATTGTCATCCAGTTGCCTCCTGACTTCGGTTGTGTATTTCGAGGCATCTCAAAGGACCACTGAACACCCTTTATACGCTTGCTTAATTACTAGCGAGGTGTCATTTTTAATGGAAAAGATAGCTTCCTTTTGAGTCTTAGGAAGATTGTATTTCACAAATTGTCTGCGATTTTCCATTTCGACAATAGCTGACAATACTGTTTTTTCAAATGTTACCACCTCCTTAGGAATTTTACTTGAAGAAGGACAAAATCCTGATTTCTTCCGTAAGCCTGTAACTTCCAAGTTACTAGGAGTAAGGTTTTCATTGAAGTATGCTTATAGGCAAATCTTCCGACAAAATTCCATCTCCTCTAATTTCATCTTCACAAAATCTGTTGGTTTTGAAGGAACAAATGAAAGCCCTTTTTCCAACACAGCAATTTCGGCATCCGACAACACAAGGTCTGACAGATTAAAAATGGGAGACAGCCTTAGTTCTTGTAGTACTGTGTCCAGGTGGTCATTTCACAAGGTTGGTTGTTGCATCAGTTCTGTCCTTTTTGTCTTTATTGGCCTCGGCCTAAAAAAGGAGGTGGATTCTGTTGTTGAGGCTGATTGCCTCTTCTGTTTGTGTTTGCACGTGAGTCACTTGTGTCCATTTCACCTCCTGACGAAGAGGATGTATCCGAGAAGGTGAGAAATGTATTACTTGATCTCCCTTTGAAATCCGAAAGGAACCTTCTTGATTCCGCTGGTAAAAACGGACTATCACCCAAGCCCTCGTCAGCAGCAGGCTAGACTACAGCAATGTCCTCTATGCGGGAACCATGGACAAACTCCAGAAAAGACTTCCACTCATACAAAAACACCTCCGCATGCCTCATCCTCGGAATCCCTTGCCACGGCTACATCCCTGCCCACATGAGAGACCTGCACAGGCTCCTGATCAATAAGAGGATCTCCTTCAAGCTCCTCACCCACACTCACAAGCACTCCACAACGCCGGATCAGCATACCTCAAAGAATAACTCACCTTCTACACTCCGAACCGCCAGCTTTGCTCCGCAGACCTCACCCTCGCCACTGTCCCACGCATCTGCTGAATGACCACCAGCTGCAGATCATTCTCCCACTTCGCCACCAAGACATGGAACACTCTCCCCACCCACATGAACAAACCCAGGACCTGCTGACCTTCAGGAAGCTTCTCAAGACCTGGCTGTTCGATCAGTAGCTTCATCTTCCCCCTCTAGTGCCTTGAGACTCTCACAGGTGAGTAGCACACTTTACAAATGTTTGATTGTTTGTTTGATTGAATACCATAAACCGTTGCCATTCCTTGTATTCATTGCTCAGAAATTCACATAATTGCAACATTTCTGCTATGAGTACATGTGCCGCATCCAGTTTAATGAAATGTTTTCCTTTGCATTTATCATGACTTTCGTGTTTTTTTTAATAATAAAGAGAATAATCGTTTCATCTGAATAGAGCACTGGTTCCATCCATGGGTGCACATTGTCAGAACAAACTTCCCTAACACTGGAGATAAAATCACTCAACCTCTAGCAACGTACAGTGCTGTTTCTTGAGCCTTTTACACTCCTCACATCCCCAGGGCTTCCTGGCACATTCCCAAAAAGGTCTCTTTCTGCAAACATTTAACCCAGTGAGCGGATTCTCTTATTCGACTTAAACCACCAGATGCTTCGTTTATATGTTTTAAAGCAGAGCTAATCACTGATAAATAAAACTGAAAGACCTTTGACCCAAAGAGTACAAAATGTGGGATAGCAGTCTGTGATAATGGGCGTTCTTCAAATGTCTCTGAAAAGGAGCAGTTTCAGGAGAGACTTGGTAAATTAAACAGAACGCTCCCTGCCTCATTCTGATCCCGCTTTCTGACAGGCATAGGATGAAATAGTCTGGTAAAGGGGAGGGTCATGGGTGCAAAATATCTAGTAGCTTCAGAAGCAAGTGACATGTGTACACTTGGTGGAGCAGATTAGGACTGTCTCTGCTTGCAGTAATAGAATTTAAACAGCAGATTCATTATTTGTTTAAAATGGAGGCCATCATAAACACAGAAATTCAACCAGCAGGAATGAAACCTTCCTTTTTTTTTACTGCACCTTTGACATCATTTGGGTTTCTGATGAGGTTGGCCTGTTTTTAGGTTTCGCCTACACTGCACTTGCACTTCCATAAACTCTTGTAACAAAAAAAGAGCATTTGCAATGCCATAGGTCACGCATTTGCGAGAGTTTGAGCTATTGACATTGTAAATAACAATGCCTTATATTTATGTTTTTGAAAGCAAGCAGTGCGTACACCCCCACTTTGTTTTTAAAGTCCTTGCTTACGAGAAGCAAGGCTGGCAGCAAAAGAGGCATAGTTACTGCTAGACTTGCTTCTCGTGAGCAACAACTATAACTACAAAGTGTGTATTTATGCACCATTTGCAGGTTTAAAAAAAATATAAATAAAAGACATTATCATTTACAATACCAACAGCTCAAACTCTCACACATGCGAGACCTACTGCACTGCAAATGCTTGATTTTTGTATTGCCTCTGAGACTTTTTGGTATACTCGTCATGAAGTTTACCTTCATTCTGTCCAACTCCTTGACTCCACACAGTTTCTGTTATACAATTCACATGCCTTCTTGTCTCGTGCACAAAAAAAGGGGAAGCTGAACACTCCTGCATACCTACTGGACCGGTCCAGACTGGCACCCAAGAGTGACGGAAATTCCCAAGTACAATGCAAATGCAGCACCCAATCTGGCACTACAGTATAATTTTTAATTTACCAATTATATTTTTAGAATGGGGTGGGTTCAATTCTCTCCTCCATAATTGGATTTTTTCAAACCTAGAAGACAGAACATTTTAATGTCTGATAACTTGGGTCTCTGGGGAAGAAGAATTGTTTGTAATGCATTTAACTGTACTATATCATACTCATTCACTTTCCCCAAAATCCCCTTTCTCATCAAACCCCTAACCCTCTTCCTCCGGACTGTGGAATTTTTTGGGAAGTGTGTCTTAATATACATCAAATAGATCACACATTTGGTGGGGTAGATGTGGTTAAATGCAACACCAACACACTGCATGATCTTCTATTACCTGAGCAATAGCCCACACCAGCCCCACTTAACCAACAACGCATAAGTAAGAACATCATTCTTCAATGTCAACATCATCTTTCAGGCCTTTGTTATGCATAAATAAAACGCGTAACCTTGTCACCTACAGATGTGTTATGTGTAAATAAAACACTTAACCTTGTTGATCACAGAATGCCGACTTTGAGTACATTATCCCTGACTTAAGGATTTCATAACTTTTGTTTTCAAATTCCAATCATCTTTAGCTCAGAATAATTTGCTATTGCTAGTTTGTGGTATAATATGTGGTATTCGTTTATCTGTCATGGTGGTAGTAGTCTGTCCTCAGTCTTTCTAAAGCTATAATATAAATGTATATGTATAACCTATTAACTCTCGGTTTTTCTTTCAATTTTGTTACCTGTGATCCTTTTGATTTATTGTGCAGTTGGAGATCACCTAGGTGGGAGTGGGACCTCGCTGTGATGCCTTCGCTTTTAGCGCACTATCATTACCATAAAGAAGGCACCTTGGGACACCCTCAAGTAAGGTGTTGACAGAGGTAACAACCTCCATCTATCACTTCTTCTATTCAGGTAAGGGAACTATGGGGTGAAGTGAACTACTGTATTCAGCATGTAACTAACTTGCACTGCAGATGAGATAACTTAGTTGTTTACCATGTTTTTGTAGGCAATAAAGGGAATGGCAGTATTCCCTCCTAACTGGCATACACTTTAAGAAATAGTAAAGACAGGATGCGCAAAAAGGCATCAGTTCAAAGTTGAATTCAAACATCCCAAAAATCTTCAGACATAAAGTGGATTATAAATTATTTTCCTTTTACTAACATATTTATAATAAAATATAATAAAATATAAAATCCACCCACAACGGACCCACCCCTCTCCCACATTCTTTCCCCATCTCCAATGAATGTCCAAAATAAATATAAATCATGTCCAAATTGCCCAAAAATGCCCTGTCAAAACTCTCACCCTCACCACACACAACAGCTCCTTCCCACCAAAACAAAAAATTTAAAGTAGAGCTAGTAGAGGGCATTCTCTATGAGGGTTTCCAGATGTTGGATGTGGGGCTTGAGGCATGCCATCCTATGGCCCAAGTGCTTCAGCTCACGCAGCACGCGGCAAAGGTGGAGCAAGTCTGAAAGGGGCATGGCGGCTCAAATCTGTCAGAAATGCTGGTGTGGCCTGGAGGCTGGAGGCACATGCAGTTGGCCAGTCGAACTGGGCCCAGGGGCACGTGCCAGGCCCTCCTCATACACCACACACTGATAACGGTCCCTGATGTCCTCCAGTCTCTGCAGTCAGTGCCAGGCAGCGATCTCCTGCCAGGTCGGTGGTCGTGAACCAGCAGGAGTAGCTATAGCAAGAAAGAAAAAAATAAAACAGACAAATTGTAAAGAATGCTCTGTGTGAACATTTGTTTTTTTAAATTATATAGTGGGACAGTATAAGTACATTTGCTGGTCCCCTCGAGCCATTGGAATTTTTGATGTGATTAGGAAAGTCAGACAAAGGGATTTTAACAACATATGCCTCACATAAAAGCACTGACTGGCTGAAAGGTGGCATCATAAGATTTAAAAAAAACTGAGCGATTTATTTTTTCTTGGAAATGATTTCCTAAAGAAAAGTAAACCATGCAGACACTTTAATGAGTAAGGCATCATCCACTATCGAGTACAAGTATTCTATCTGTGAGAAGTTGGCCTGGCACATGCTGTCCACTATTCTAGAGGGCACCTTGCACCAGTCCAAACGACCTTTACAGAAAGCTATCCTAGGGGTAGCTGTGGTGAGCAGCCTTCAGGCTAAGTCCTGCAGGAATGTAAAGCAACTTGTTTTACCGGTCTATAATCTCATGAATGACCACTGAAAGGAGAACCACACCAAGATTATATATAAAATATGTGTATCTATTCTAAACACATCCCTCTAGTCTGTTTATGAGGATAGAGGCAAAAGTACATTCAATAAACTTAATTAGCACACAGTAAATTATCACAATATACCTTGAGCCCAAGGGGCATACCAAACCATATTTTAAGAAAGTGATATAAGAACCACGACTCACATAGAGACATGGCCTAGAGCCGGTAGAACCGCTGGGGCCACCAGGAACCACCCAAGGTAGTAACACAGGGGACCCAAGGGGGACGGGTGCAGTGTCTAAACATAGCGGCAAATCACCATTAACTTCTATTGGGAAAGTCACGGTTGGAATTATAAAGATAATGGAGCAAACCCCTTTCAGAACTAGGTAGTTATAGAGTCAATACTCACGGGAACATCGGAGTACTTGAGTTACCTCACCCAGGGAAGCCGGGTGCATAGGTGACTTTTGATGTCGGGTTTCGTCGTTGTTTCCAAAGGCGATATGTTGCAAAGTGCTGCTGGCGTCCAAGTGGAAAGTGTCAGGAGGGATCCAAGCCTGGATCAAGGATGAGAAGAACCTGAAAGCAGAGGGGCCAGAGTCTGGGTCACTTGCCAGTGACCAGGAAGACGATATGCTGATGCCCACCGATGTCGGGCGCTTGCATGTGAAGAAGTTGAAGCTTGACTCTTCAGCTAGGAGGACCAGGAGGTGTTGAGGACAACCAGGTGCTGGATTTGAGCTGTTTGATAAAGGATGTCGAGTGCTGCGATGTCGGTTTTTGGATTGGACTCAACAAGCCCTGGCAACAGCAACCCATGCAGAAAGCAGAGATTGGCTTCGGTGGAGACGGGCAAGGTCTGAGGGACTCACCACTCAATGGGGAGTCAGAGCACATCTGGAGCAGCCAGGGAAGACCAATGGAAAGTAGAGTTACCTTTGAGGGTACCCACCAGTCGACAGACCAGGGATCGCAAAGGGGCCTCGAGCAGAGATGCTAGAAGCGGGCCCATGGTACACTCGTGGAGTGTAGACCCACAATGTTCGATGCAGATAGCCTCTGGGAAATCTGGAAGTCAATGTCCTGAGTTTCAAGTTCTTCAGCATCTGGCGGGAGCCTCAGAAATGCAGACTGGCAAGATGCTTCTTTGGTGCCTGCTTGAGCAAGGGAGTCACTCTTTGACCCCAAGGGAAATTCTTCAGTCCTCTAGTCGTTAGTAGTGTGTGGAAGTTCCAGGATTCAGCTTCAGAGTTTCATCCAGGTATAATCTAAAGTCCTGTTGCCAGGGGTCCTTACTTATACTCAAGAAAGGGGTTGAACATGCTCTGGGGACCCACCTATGGGAGGGTCTGGGGAGAGGGGTGGTTAAACCCCTTTCCCTTAGTCCAGTTTTGCACCAGAGCAGGGGCTGAGTGCCCCCGGAACCAGTTTGAACTGGGGTATGCACAGGGACACCAAGTGTGCCCCCAACTCTGTCTGAAAAGCATTCTCTTATAGCACCTACCCAGCCCCAATACACTAAAGCCTGTCTGGGAGGTGGTTATACCTCCCTGTAACAGGAAAACCTATTGTCCAGGCCTCCCCTGCCGGAGTTTTGTCCAGCAGCAGGAGGTCAGACTCATGTCTGTGGCATCCATTTTGTGATGCCAGGGCTCATTTAAAATATTAGCGGGCAGACCAGTGTGTACATATCTTCGCCCTCTAGAAGGGTAGAATTCTACCCCCACTGCCAGGGCTTTGGGGGCAGCAGGGGGTAGTATTCCAAAGTGTTTGACACCAAACACGACATGTTTCCATGGAACCATTCCAAAGTTAGCATTTACCGCAAGGTAATAATGCACTTAAGAGTATATGGTCTGGCTGCATCACAGAACAGCTTCAGAGAATAGATTCTGAAAGCTGCAGAGGGGTCCTGCTCATGCATGGGCACCCTCTCACACAAACCAAAGCACTCTGCCTTCAGTATTGATAAGGCCTGCCACAGGAGTGCCTGATAGGTTTATATGTGTCAGTGAATAAAGGTAGATATAAGTAACCTATACCTTAGTAAGGCGTGCAGGCACCACCTTACCCAGGCTGCAGTAGCAGTCCTGTGGTGCCATTTTGGAAGGGTTCCCAGGGGTGGCATAATACATGCTGCAGCCCCTGGTAGGCCTCCTCGGTGCCTATGTCCTTAGTAACTAAGGTACCATATACTATGAACTCACAAGGGTACCCCAGTAACCAATCTGGAGTGTACCTCAAGTACATGCAATCATTTAAGAGCAGAAGCAGTTAGGCTGGAGTCCTGGACAGCAGGCACCAGCCAGACTAAGGTCGAGAAACAGTGAAACACCAGCAAAAAGTGGGGGTAACCATAGTAAGCAGATCCTACTCTTCTACGCTATCCTTGTTGTGTTAAATCACTGGAAGCATGCTAGCTAGTGAATTGGGTATACATTTGCTGCTCTCTGCTGTCTGCAACTTAGGCAGCTGCAATGGACAACAAATTATCTTTGATTCCAATGGCCCTGCTCCTCTCCAAATGCCTTTCAATTCTACCCTGACTCTAAAGAGGCAGATGATTAATATGCATCCCACGTCATATATAACATGCAGATCATAGCTATCCTGTGTGCCAGATGTAGGCAGTGGGAAAATAAATGAATGCACTGCATTACTGGGAAAGGAAACGGATATATAGATTTTATTGGGCACGTTGCTCACAGCGTATCCCAACTGAAAAACACAAAATCACAGACACACAATCCCACCTTACTTCCTGGCCTCACCCTCAAATACAAATTATTTAAATCAAATTCATTAGCGTGTAAGTAAGGGAAAGAAACTTGGCTTATGGAATGATTTAGACTAGAGTTTGGCAGAGCGGGGACTCCGTCACAAATGTGAAATATATCCCATCCGCTGTATTACAACATGTAATACGGTGGACGGGGTATACGTTATGTTTGTGAAGGTGTATCTCCCTCCGCCAAACTCTAAAAATCAGGACCCTAGTCTGCTACAGCAGGGTAAGGTACAGGGAAAAGGCCGGGTATGTACAGTAAAGGTGTTGCTATAGAATAGTATGAGGGGTTCACTGATGATATAACTTAGGCTTAGTCAGTCACTGTAGTAGGAACTAAAAGTTAATGAATGTCAAATTTGAACAGGCGTAAATCCATTATTGAAGCCATATAAACCACTTGTACCGTAACATGTGGCGCATACCATAAGTGTTTTGTTTCAATGTTTTTGGTAGGCTAGGACAGACTGAATAAATGAGCACGGTACTAGGAGGTGAGTGGCTGAGTGGGCACTGGGAGGGAAGAGAGAAACACCTTGTTTACGTTTTGGTTTACCATCCATTGAAAGCTTTGCAAATGCTACATTAATATAGGCAGATGCACATTGCAAAGCCAACACTGCGGTGCCGGATTGAACCATGCGGTGGTTAGGTGGGGTCATGGCCCATGGGTCGTGACTCTAGAAGTGCCATGGGCAGGGACATCATAGATGAATATTCATGAGTGGGATCTTCTTCGATTAACAAATACAGTGAGTATACTAGTAATTGCCAATAACCAAGCAATGTGAGTTATCTTCGCCAGTCCCTGTCACCGCAGAGACTCCTTCTTCAGCTGCTGCTTGCATACTGGTTCTGCTGGCCCTGTCACTTGTGTTGTGTGCAACTAGAAAAAACATTACACTTTTTAGATGCCAAATACATCTTCCCCTTTTAAGTTTTTAAAACAATATACAACAGCAACACATGACTACAGTTCAGCTCGCTTTATCTCCTCTTTCATCTAAAATTCTAAAATACCACTTTGGGCATTGTGCTGGTTGACAATGATCGAAAAGCCAGTAGTCAAGCCAACCGTGATGGAGAGGCAGATATATGATAAATGTGAGTCATTTAAAGCACAATGAAGGGGTAGAATACATAGGTAAATAAAGGACAGATGGTTTTGTTTGACAAATGCAATGGGACTATCCTCACACTGCTCTCCTGCCATGCTGCACTGTCATCAAAACTGTCTCATTTTTATTCCATTAATAGTGAATAATATAGTATATTATTCACTATTAGTGTAATAGAAAGTGCAGCAGCAAGATCTGCACCTTCACTGGCTTCTTAGATAAGACAAATAAAAAGGCTTAATGTATGTTGTGTGCATGCATGTGAATGAGAGTGAGTTTGGGCGAGATGGCATGTATATGTGTGAGCATGTATGTTTGCATATGGGAACGTGGATGAGTGTGTGTGTGTCAAAATGAGTAGATATAGGCAAGTCAGAGTAAGAGTGAGTAAGAGAGTGTAAATGAGCTTTTCAGGGTGAGAGTGAGTGCAAGAGAGTTGGTGAAAAGGAATGAGTGCAAGTCAGTGATAATGATAGAATGAGTGTGAATAAGTGAATGTAAGTGAGCATTTGTTGTTATGCTTGCATATCAGCTGTTGGACCTGGCATGCTTTTTAGCTAATAGAAGCGCCCTAACAAAATGTTGGAACTGCAATACTGGAGGCAATACTTGCATGCGAGTTACCCTCTGCAAAATGCTAACACTGGCACTCTGTTGGTAAACTTTGGCCTGGAGCACCCAGGAAAAAATGCCAGCGCTGGCCTCCTGGAGGAAATTCTTGAAAAAGTTGGCACCTGTGGCAAACTGCTTGTGATGGCATATTAGAGGAAATTCTTGACATATGGGAAGACAACTGTTGCAAGGTCATGGGGCCATTCATGACAAAATGTGGTCCTTGACATATTAGCATAACCTTTGACATATGGGAACTGCATAGTGCAAGAAATGCAATTTTTAAAAATTAGTTTTTAGCGTTTTATTAAGCGTGAACTAGACCCGAGATATCGGGTATCAGAGCACTTTACATGAGCATCAGGTTCTTTACAGATGGACACATTCTTTTTTTGTATTTATCTATTTGTTAGGCATGGGGAGATTAAGTGATTTGCCCAGAATCACAGGATTTTGAGCGTCATTGCCCAGACTCGAAACCGGTTCCCCAGCTTCGAGGTCAACTGCTCTAGCTGTAAGGCTACATCCTATGAATTCAGAAAATTCTGGCACTAGCATATTGTATGTAATGTTTGTGTAGAAGGTGTCACCATGGCAAAATGCTGGTTCCAGCAATGGAGGTCATTTTTGACATAAGGGGGAACACATAAAACATTTAAAAACATTATTGGGTGAACTCATGGGGACTGTCAGATTTCAGTAGCTTGGCACACCATGAAAGGACTTTAATATTTAATGCATGTTTTTTTAGAGCCTATGGCTTTTTAGCAAATGTATGTGAAAAATGTGCATGAAAATGCACTAATTAAACCCATTATTTTAAAAATTTTCTCGGGGAAGAGAACCCCCACACCCTTTGATCTCCCCTAGAAGAATATATATTAATTATGCAATTATGTAACTTCAGCAATGTTAATTATTTTGATGTCATCAGGAGCAAGGTTATGTGACATCACTTATTGGGGGAATTCAGGGTCAAAGGTCATATAATGTCACTTCCTGAGAAATTATTAAGGTCAAAGGGTATATGATGTCACTTGCACTACCCCAGGCATTTTGGAGAATTGCCGTCCATGCTGTAAACTCTTCAATCTTCACAGTAGACTACCTAATCTATGTGTCTTAATGTTACAGTACCAGTCCACAGAGTATACAGTTAGGTAAGAGGGACAGCATAACCAAGGGGAAGAAAGTTTAAGCTACAGATTAGCACAGATGAAGAAGGAAGTATACTACAGAAACAAGAAATATAGAAAAAAGGATGAGGGATGAGCATTTAAAATACAAAGGTGGTTCTGTTGGGTAAGGCAAATTACTTTGACAACGCTAATAAATGCAAATAAAATGTTTAAAAACCTCTCTGAAATACATATGCAATGAGAAAATGAATACTCAAGCAATCTAATGATAAACTTCATATTGTCAAAGGGTGATTTGGAACGAATTTATATTAGAATTCAATCATGTTACATCTGAATTAATTCATTCAATGATGACATTGGAATCTCAAGAAAGACCATCAAACACAATTGAGAATTATGTGACAATTGGTGACAAGTGCTTGGTGCATGAAGTAATGTACAGTGAAATCAAAAATTAAATTTATACAATTATATACAAGGGTTAAATTGGCCACAATCTATTTCACATCCAAGGACTCCTAGTATTCATTCAAAGGATCCTGGAGTTTCTGCACCATAGGTGAGCATTGACGTTTCGACCCTTATGCGCCCCAGTAGGTGGTCGCGTCGGGTCTTTTTCAAGACAGGTGGGTGGGGGTGGACAGTATGGTAATCAGGAGGACAGGTCTCTGCCTGATCAGGTGCCACACAGTCATATCCGATCGTAGTTGAGTTGAATATGCGGTCAAGCTCAAGAGAGTTGCTGTGTCCTCTCACTCTGCTTACGGGAGAATGCTGCTTGATGATCATCAAGCAGCCCTTCTCCCGTAAGCAGAGCTGTCCTCCTGATTACCATACTGTCCACCCCCACCCACCCACCTGTCCTAAAAAAGACCTGACAAGATCACCTACTGGGGCGCATAAGGGTCGAAACGTCGACGCTCACCTAAGTTCCAGAAATTCCAGGATCCTTTGAATGAATACTAGAAGTCCTTGGATGTGAAATAGATTCTGGCCAATTTAACCCTTATATATATTTGTATATATGTCATTTTTGATTTCACTGTACATTACTTCATGCACCAAGCACTTGTCACCAATTGTCACATAATTCTCACTTGTGTTTGACGGTCTTTCTTGAGAATCCAATGTCATCATTGAATGAATTAATTCAGATGTAACGTGATTAAATTTTAATATAAATTCGTTCCAAATCACCCTTTGGCTATATGAAGTTTATCATTAGATTGCTTGAGTATTCATTTTCTCATTGCATATGTATTTCAGAGAGGTTTGTAAACATTTTATTTGCATTTATTAGCGTTGTCTAAGTAATTTGCCTTACCCAACAGAAGCACCTTTGTATTTTAAATGCTCATCCCTCATCCTTTTTTCTATATTTCTTGTTTCTGTAGTATACTTCCTTCTTTATCTGTACTAATCTGTAGCTTAAACTTTCTTATTTAACCACATTCACCCAGGTTCTGAGGGACACAGGGTACCCTTTTTTCTTTAAACCGAGCATTTAAAATAGTCACAGTATAACAGAAAGAAGGAAAAGTATCTAATATGGAGAGGTAAAAGTTAGAGAAATAAATAATATTTACCTGAACTTATTGGGGACAGCAGAGACTACTGCTGCAGCACTGGTGGTGGTGGTGGACCTTCCAACTGCCACAGCATTGGTGGTGGCACCCTCCTCAGCCTGACCCTTTGATGCCCTCTTCTTGCCTTTGGGTGCTGCAGTAATATAGAAGATCACAAAAATAGATTAGTGGTACAGTTAATCTCCTAGACACTATTTTGACAGGCAAAGTAAAGGCAGTAACAAAATGACACTATAATTTTCTAAAACAGATTGCTTATATTATTGAGTAGACCTATTCCTAATTTTAGAAACCTTGCCTAAACCCTATTTCGCCTTTCCTAAACTTCATTTGGAAATACTTGATCTTTGCTTCACAAATCTAACTCCTTTAATGGGCCAACTCAGTCAGTTTCCTTTCTCAATACATAGATGCATATTTTACATACTTTATCACTGGAAGACTGTTTGGAACTGTACAAGCTACATAAAAAGAAAGACACAGACCACAGTATCACTATCTTAATGACAGGAGTAAAGCGGAGGCAGCATAACCTCTTACGTATTCAGCCCAAGCGAGCGCCAACAGCAACAAGCAGAACTTGGTAGCACCTGGCATCCTCACATTGGATCACATAATATTTGTAACATTCTGTTACATGAAATTACCTTACCTCTGAGTGTGAGGAGCATTATAGGATAGGACAAACAAATTATTGATAAATAATTATGAGTACTCACCAAGTCCCACAACATGGATGCCCTGCAAGTCGAGCAGGCCCCTCTCCCTGTCCAGGTTGTCAGCCCAGTGGTGCCTCTGGGTAGCAGAAGTTCAGGTCTTTGGCGAAGGCAGCAGTGTACTCTCCCCCACAGGAGCCAACGCACCTGCAGGCGTACCCACCCCCGGGCCTTCCGCCTGCTGCTAGCATGGAGGAAAGGTGGCGCTGCAAAAAAAAATACAAATGCGCCCACCTCCTCCTCAATAAAAATGGAGTGAGGCTGCACCCACTGGGGGCGCCCAGAGTGTGTGTGGCTGGTGGCACCCCCCTGCAATGTCTCTCCCACGCTCTGCCATGGCACTCTGTGAATATAAAAACAAGAGAAAGACAGTAGGAAGAGAAGGAATAGAATAGAGAGGGAACAGTTAGGAAGTTAGAGGAAAACTAAGAAAGGGACAAAAAAGTCACAAACATTTTTAAAAGATGCAAAAACATAAAATCACCAACACAAATACACACACTAAGGAAATAAATTAAAACAGGGGAGTATAAGTTAAATAAAGTAAGGATGGCAAAGATCTAATTGTATTCAGAAATAGACACAGTTCCATACACAGAATAGCATGAACAAAATGGTTGCGTGCGAGGGTGACCGTGTGGTGTCATTCGTGTGTGCATTGCTACATGGAGTGCTCTAATCGCACCAGTCTGTGCAAGCGGGTGACTAAGCACAACTCTTCCCGTTTGCGTGGAGTTAGGCACCCCTATTTACGAGACAACAGAGCTACCACAGGTGTTATTGAGAACAATCCAGGGTCAGATGTAAATATTGAAAAGCATGGAAGTGTCAAGACCCAATGTACTAACCAGGTGCTTCTCCTTACGGGCGACACCTGCAGATAATCTTCAAAAGTCCCTTCTAAATTATTTACTCCCTGTGAAGTTGTACACTAGTGTGCAAATTAGTGAAGCAGTGGAAAGAGGGTGTGGGATGTTAGAGACAGAGAAATAGTGTAGAATTGTTATTGGTGTTACTCTTGTAGTGTGGGTTCATCATTGGTCTCAGCCTTCTAATGCTATTCACCAGCATCAATAGTCTCTGGATCTGCTAGGTCTTCTGGATGTCCTGAGAACCTCATGCAATCAAAATCTTTAACTTGCTTGCTTTCTTCGTTTCTGGTTTTACCTGCTCCCACTACATAGCTGACACTTCGATGATGGTTCTTGGTCTTCTCCATGCTCCTTCACTACAAGGAAAAATAATGTTTCTAGTAAGTGCCTACGACCTCACTTATTGTTTTTGTTTGCTAATTAGATTATGCTTTTCCTGTTCATTCACAGCCTTTAAATTGGATTTTTAACTTGATTCATCCATCACAAAAAATTGGCTTTATTTTCTATTTCAAACATATGCTACTCTGTGTTTTCACAGACTAAAGTTACCCACCTTTTCAAGATCTGACCTGCATCCGAAAAAAACTGGTTCTATTTTCTAATTCTCAACTATGTGATTCTGTGTTTTAACAAGCTGAAGCAAATGCTTTTTCACCATAAACAAGGTTAACAATGTCTTTCTGTCTTTCCTAAAGTGTGCCACATTCCAAGAGAAGGTTTGTTTTGCAGGTTTCTTTAGGGAGTAGTTTGTGAGTTACTGGTAGCTCTCCATCTACCTATTATTATTTCTCTGTGATTGGGCCAGCCTCCTAAGATAGATGTTTTTGCTTTCTTGAAATATTAACTGTATAGCAAAAAAAATAAAATTGGTATTTGAGGTGAGGGAGTTGTGTGTATTTTCAAAACTCATAAACTGTTGCATTTCCAGACCTCAAGTTGACAAAGTTCTTTTTAAATTACTGCTGATAACCGTGCCCGAAAAAATGAAGTGATCACTGCTGGTAACTTTGAATATGGTGGCCGCTAATGTACTCTTGTCTTATAGAGTCACAAATACAACACTAATAACATTACTAGCTTAGGATGATTTTCATTTTCTTTTACAAACACTACCCACAGGTCAAGGAGGTTCAGCTCCTACTGCCGATGTCCGCTGTCTGTTATATAAAATAAACAGGTATGTTCTGGCACGTGGTACTCGAACCAATAAAGGGGATCCTGCCTCCTCCAGCAAACTGGATAGCAAGAGAGGCAGTTGAGTTTGATCATGATTGCCCGAAGTGCAGATAGATCCTGCTTTGTAGATCGTCCTTGGCAGTTGATTTAGCAAGAAGTGCAGATCTTTCTTTGCCAATCATCTCTGGCAGTCACTGTAACAAGAAGTGCATATCTTACATTGCCAGTCACGGCAGTCGCTGTAAAACAAGGAGTTGGCGCACTAAAACTTTACATTGGCGGTCGTCGTGGGCAGCAAAGTCTCACCACAAATGGGCACATTCACAGTCACAAAAAGCCCAGAACTTCTGGATTTCTTCACAGGAGGAGCTCAACTGATGATAGCCAAGGGTCCAGGACCTCGGGGGGCAGTGCAATAGTCCAGCTGTGCAGTTGCAGAAAGGCTTCTGTAGCTTGTTTTGTCCCTGTGGCTCAGAAGTCACACTGGTAGTCCTGGGATCAAGCAGCAAGGCAGGCCTGATGTTGCATAGCAGTCCTCTGTGGGTACAAGGCAAGCTTCGAGCAGGAGGGCAGTAGTCTGGTAGTAGCAGGGCATTCCTCTGAGGTACAAAGCAGACATTAGGCAGCAGGCTAGTCCTTTGAAGTACAAGGCGATCCTTCTGATGGCACTTCGCAAGTACAGGAGTGAATTGCAGACTGAGTCTGAGAGTCCCAGTCTTAAACCTGGTACCAGCTTTTAAATGGTAGAAATGTCTAGAGTTTTCCCCCCACAGATGAATCTGGAATTTCCTTCCTCAGCTCCAAGGGGTCTATGGGTGACAATAGGCTTGTGTGACGTTCTTTGTGAGTGTGTTGAATCAGGTTCTTTGATGTGAGTGGGGCACAGGGAACAGTTATATAGCACAAATCCTGGCAGAATGGCCTTATGTGTTGTTTTCCTCATATTACAGTTATTCCCCGAAGAAGGGCACAATGCCTGAAATGCATTGGGTTACAGACTTCACGTCATTTCATGAATGGATAATTTTGACATGCTGTAAAAATGCCTGGACGGGCATTGTACAGGGTCTTGAAAATCGAAATTACTGTTCATGCACATTGAACAAGGCAATGAGGTTTAATTAAAGAAATCAGTTTAAAATGGATGAACTCTGGCTTACGGTGATTCTTTCATCTGATTTGGTGGTTGTGAATCCTGGGACTGATACATGTTCATGTATGAGTTTTATAATGGACTATCTCTTGGTGCAACAGAATGGTGCACTCACCAGGATAGCACCCCAAAATGAACAATTTTGTGATAAAGAATTTGGTGTGCTGGTTACCGATTCATGCTAATAACTTTCTAAAAGTTTCATTTTCAGAACTTTGCCTTTAAATGCGACTTTACCAATAAAAAGGATTTTAAATTACAATTTTTGAGTGACCAAACATGACATTCCTACCTGTTCCCAAACAAAAGTAATTACTTATTAAATGGACTATTGTAACTCAATGTTATCCTACGAGAGAGGTAGGTCTCACAGCAGTGAAAATTAATTTAGGGTTTTTCAATACAACGCCATGTAAAACTTTAAAGTACATATCCAACTTTTCAAATACACTATTCCCTGCCCTATGAATTGTTCAGGGCCTACCTTAGGGTGGCTTATATGTAATAAAAATTGAGTTTTTAGGCCTGGCAAAAGTTTTATTTTGCAAAATCGAATTGTCCGTTTAAAACTGCACACAGGCTGCAATGGTATGATAAGGCACATTCTGTGTTAGAATTATTTGCCAATGTTGTCATTTTAATGCACATTAATACTCTCTGAGCAAATATTTCACCTCATTAGTGCCAGCTTAATACCTGAATGAAACAGACAACACATGAAAGATAAGCAGATAATGTTTGCAACTTTACAATACTGCTCTTTCTCTCTCATCCCACATCCTTGTTCCACTGCTTCACTAATTTGTGTACTTAGTGTACAACTTAATGCTAAAAAGACCAAACACTAAGTAGTGGGTAAATATATAGACAGATGTTTGGCCAATAGCGTTGGGTACAGAACTGACACTGTCAACCATAGCAAAATCTAGTATAGTCTCAACTTTCTAAGGCAAATCAGATGAAATCTGTTTTCTTATCCTATTTTTGCAGTTCAAACTACAAACATGTTCCTCTACTTAATAACTCAGCTAAGGTAGTGGTGTTTTCGACAATCGCACCTCGAATTCTACAGAGAGTTTCAAGTTACCCTAAATATTTCTCAACAATTTATATTTTGTAATTATGATGCCCCTCAAGGTAACCATAACATCCCACTACCACGGATGTTGGCTCAACGAAAACTCCAAAAGAGCTTGTTATCAAATGCTTTTTAGATTGGTTGTACCTCAGCACTCAAATATTTTTTACCCAACGTTTGCCTTTTTGGGGGAAGTCTTTCAATCTTGACCAAATCAAGGTCTGGTTGGGGATTAATATTTTATTTACAAGGTAAATCTGCTGCTGATAGTTTTATGCAAAAGCCTTTACGCCACCTTTTGCAAATATAATACATATATAGATTTTATACATATTCTTTTTTTTTTGCCTCCTCTCCGTCTCTCATAGGTCTGAATATTTGCTCATCTAGGAAATCTTTACGATAACAGAATTACTTTCAGAAGTGACTTGACAAACGAGGTATCTATTAGTTTCCTTCCACTTACTGTAGGGGTGAAATCTAGAGACTTGGTTAAAAATATAACATATATATACACATTTTAAACGCTATCTGTCTTGCACCCTTTTTCGTTCTTCGCAGGTCTGAGAACTCAATCAGCCTGAAAATCTCTACGAGAACAGATTCATGTTTATCGTAATGACATGACAAAAAAGGTATTCATTATCCACCTTTTACTTACTGTAGGGGCGACACTTAAGGAGCTTTTAACATGTTTAACTTCAGAAGCTCCTTAGCTCAATATCACTTTCCTGTGATACAATCTTGAATTTCGTTCTGTTCATTATTAACATCTCAGACACAGAAACGCTATTCTTCTATCTCGAAATATTCACCTGGTAGTAGGTTTGGGTTCTGCTTTATTTTCACCAAGCTCTCTTTCTGCTAAGAAACTCACTTTATCTTAACCTATATGCCTGTTTACTGGTCGCTGTCTTGCACAAAATGAGACAAGAGAACATCACTGAAGGATCACTCTCTCAGCATTAACAAGTGTGTCTTCGAATGCAATTCAATTTGAATAACAAGAACCATATGGAATCGACCTAATGGTTGTTTATTTTGTCAATGTTTGGTTGCAGCCTTGATAAAGTTATGATTAAGTAACGAAACACGTGTCAGCTTTCAGCATCGGTTCTTCGTGATCAAAAGTGAAAAATCTTGAAAAATACTGATGTTCTTGAATATATGCATGTCATATGAAGTGTTGTCAACAAGAACTTTATTGAGACTATTTGCATCTGACAACAAAACATTAAATCATAAAGACAATATATCGATCTGATGTTCTCTTTCTCCGATTGTTCGTATCCAAATATTTGTTATTTGAAATAGGAGGAAATCATTGTTAAAGTCAGGACACCTTAATTGGGTCAAGATTGAAATACTTCCCCCAGAAAGGCAAACGTTGGTACAATCAATCTAAAAAGCGTGTTCCTGTACTTCTTCAACAACTCCAGAGTAAAATCATTGGCGCCTATATTTTGTCAAGTATAGACTATTGAAACCTTCTTTGTGCGGGGTTCACAGATTTTGTTCTGTATCAGCTGCAGAGACTGGAACATTTTGCAGTTTGTGTCACTTGTGGATTGAGGGAAAAACACGCATTATTCAGCATGAACTGAGCTACATTTGCTTCCTCTGAATCAAAGGATTGTTTTTAAGGCCTTATGCAGAAAGTATTTTGTTGACTGGAGAAATCTTCTCTTGCTTCCTGCTTTACTGTATACAAAATCTTTGTGAAGGTTTTAGATCCCTACTGTAAATTATTCCAATGTTCACACGATGGTTGGTGGGAGGTCCCTTTCTGTCCACCGGCCTCAGCTGTGAAATTCTCTGCCTTTGGAGTTAAAAACACACACAACTCTCATCGGGCGTTTGGAAAACAACGAAAAACTCAGTTTTTGTGTTAGTCACATTCAAACCTATTTATTGTTCATTTTTTTAATCTGACATATGTTTCTTAGCCGAAAGATGCTCATTGGGTGATTGATAGAATTACAAGTTCCTAATTGCGGTTAAGCAGCTAACTCTTTGTCATCAAAGACAACACCCCCTGCGGCTTTGATTTAACAATCCAGTGCTTTACGGTACTTTAAGGACTTGCTTGCCTTAATTTAACAATTTGTGCTAAAAATATTACAGTGGTTTGTCCGTGGAAAAACCATATTGGAATCTAATTTTGCGATTACGTGGAGTCATATGATTGTTTTATAGGCGAGAGCTGGAACACTTCACATTTCATTTTCCATTTATGCTTCTCTAGATTTATTCATGCAATTTCAAGGCAAACCGTGATATTCCTGTGATTTCTTTTTCCTGAATAGTTCTTTTAGTTAAGGATTTACAAAGTCTTTCCATTTTTATAGAGAAAGAGGAAGCTAAACCTTTTAGCAATAAACCGATTAAGACATCAATGCCCTCCATGTCACTATATGCTAATTTTCATTATGAGTTGAAATCTGCAATATCATGTTTCCAGGACGCAAAATGCATTGGAAGTTTGCTAATTACATTTCCTTGAGCGTATTCATGATCCATTAAATTGTGCTCTAAAATGTTACAATGTTTACATACATAAGATACACAGAGTGCAAACTAGAACACAACGACAAATGCAAAAGATACATTTCACTGGCACAATCGTTGCTTGTAAGCCGATTTGCAGGCCCACTCTTTCAACATATGTCTCATCCCAGGGTTTTGACCTCCAAAAAGATGTGCACAAAAGGTAATTGCTTTGTGTTCGAAAGGTCATTTTTAGGGCTCGCCTGCTAATGCGCTTCTGTGCATCGCTGGCGAAGCTCTAATGTGGCTTATCCAGTGTTTAACCACCACTGGCGATTCCACTGGCGATTTCTTGAAGTGCATGTGCTTTTTAGGTCATTGCGCAAGCGCAAGCCCTAAAAAGCGCGTGCACAATGCCACCAGCCGCCTGCCTGCCTGCCTCGCATTACCACATCAAAGGCAGCCCTGCCTCCCTCCCACAGCTTCTCTAATTATTCACGGCCGGCCGGTCGGCCGGCCATACTTTCAGTTTCACCTCCCCCATGGCCGTGTCTCCTTAGCGTTTCACACGACTTGGGTTTTTAATATATAAACTGCTTTTCACTTGTTCAGTTCTCTGTTCCTGTAAGTGTATGTCATTGTTACTTTTAGTAGTGTATATAATTAATGGGATATGCACATTTTCTTGCCCTTTTTTGAAGTCCTTTAAATGTAATTACACTAAAGTTCCATACTGATGGTGAACCTCAAAAGCTAGTCATCTTAACCTATTTGAAAATAGGACTGTTTTGAAGAACTAACGCTTTGTGACCACACTGGAATACATCTGCTTAGCTGAAGTCAAAGCTAGAATCCAGGCATATAAATCATGGAATCTGTGGCAAAAAAACATTCACGCTCCGAAAATGTCTTAGATTTTGATAGAAAACACAGACTTAAAATGATTTTGTAATGTGCGTTTTGAATCCATGTAAAATGTGCACAGCTTCCCGCTTGATTGCTTTAAAGTGATAATGTAGCAGTAGTTCATTTGTTGGCGCAGATATCTATCACTCACTCTGCGTGTGTGTTTTATTGCTTTTTCATTTAAACACGGAAGATTCTCTGCAAAAAAATGTCTCTGGGGGAATTCTAATCGCAGAAATACCGTGTCACTGTAGGAACCAATGTATTGCAGTGTTTACCAGCCCGGGAGAGAGTTTCCATGGATACATACAGCATTAAGGATCCATGATCAGTCGGCGTTGCATCTTTGTGGAGCCTAACTTTGCTCCACTGCCCATGAGTGACAACAACATTGGATATGGACTTGCAGTATCACAACACACAAAGCTTGCCTAGTGTCACGCTCACTGGCTGTTGCCTTTTTGCAATTCCGTCAGTTTCCCCATGTTTGCTACTCATTTCTGATTGACAGTGCCTCGTAGTTTTCAAGGCTTCACTTAATTGTGTTGAGCTTTGTGATTTGCTCCCTTCACTTCCCAGCTGTTAGAATAGACCTATTGTGTACAGGCTGCACTCTCTAACGGGACTCGGTCTCTAGATTGCTGTAGTTAGCATACCCAGTTAAGCTTCAGCGTGCCTTGCGTCTTTTCTGCTCTACAACTTCCCTAAGGAGGGGTTCATCTACCACAAGCATAGCACCCGAACATCATAGTATTCGTGAGGTAGAGGCACATAGAAACCTGCAGTTGAAAATGAGCACATAGTGGAAGTGAAGCGTTTTACTAGGCACCGCTGAAATGCTTCCAGCGTCATTTATTTTCCTCCGGAAAACATCGAATCTTGTGGCAGTTAGGTAGTGTGCACCTAGCACTGAGAAATGCAAGCAGGTGGAAGCAATGTAACTTTACTCCCTTCATAGAACACTGTTTAGAGACTGCCTCCTCTGTAAGTAATGTCTTACAGTATATGTGCACGACTCCCCTCCATCACCCTTTGACTACCACTATTCTCACTCCATTGAAATTCCCACGCTGTGGCCATCTACCGCCCGGTAGGAAGATTATTGATAAAGCAAGAAGTGATCCCTAGAGGGGGGAAGTGTGAACCTCTACTTCCTTGGAGAGAATAATTTTGACCATCAAGAGATTGGTTCCATTTCTCAGTTGGACAGTTTTATTTTAATTGTTTAACCAATAGAAACAAGCATTTGCAATGCAATAGGTCTCACATTTAAGTACGTTTGAGCTATTGGCATTGTAAATGACAATGCCTTTTATTATGATTTGGTTTTTAAAACCAAAATAAAAGGCATTGCCATTTACAATTCCAATAGCTTGCACTCGTTGTTGCTTCTGTTTGGATTTATGAATGCTCATTGTTGGTGACCTGAAAACAAGTTTGTAGTATTTGAAACTTTTGTGTGGAACATTAAATTGCAGTAAGCGGCATGGGCAACCTTCTTTGCAAAGAGAAGTTAAAAGTACAGAATATTCATCTTGAAGTGTCTCCGTTCTGATGACCACCTCATTGTTTCTGATTTGCAAAACTGTTCAGTTTCTCTACTCATCAGAGTTAGTCCCTTATGAAAATCTGTAAGATAGCAGCGTTAAGCATGTAATAACAAACTGGGCATTTATATTTACTGCCGATCACTGCCATCCCTATTTTACTAAGACATTTTCCTTTCCCAAGAACGCATTCTTTTTACGGCTCAGTATAATTAATAAAAAATAAACCCTTCAAGGACTATGAAGTTGCCTTTGCCCTACACAATGTCAGACCACCCATGCAGGAGTGTGCAGACAGATGTAAGCAACACTCTGGAACTCCACAGCAGCCTCACTCTGGAACTCCACAGCAGCCTTACTCTGGAACTCCACAGCAGCCTCACTCTGGAACTCCACAGCAGCCTCACTCTGGAACTCCACAGCAGCCTCACTCTGGAACTCCACAGCAGCCTCACTCTGGAACTCCACAGCAGCCTCACTCTGGAACTCCACAGCAGCCTCACTCTGGAACTCCACAGCAGCCTCACTTTGGAACTCCACAGCAGCCTCACTCGCGGCCTCCACAGCAGCCTCACTTGCGGCCTCCACAGCAGCCTCACTTGCGGCCTCCACAGCAGCCTCACTCGCGGCCTCCACAGCAGCCTCACTCGCGGCCTCCACAGCAGCTTCACTCGCGGCCTCCACAGCAGCTTCACTCGCGGCCTCCACAGCAGCAACACTCAGCACCACCACAGCAACACTCAGCACCACCACAGCAACACTCAGCACCACCACAGCAACACTCAGCACCACCACAGCAACACACACCACCACCACAGCAACACTCAGCACCACCACAGCATCACTGAACGCCACAGCATCACTCGTCACCACAACTACATAGCTCTGTGCCATCACTCAGCAACACCACATTATCACTCAGCACCACCACATTATCACTCAGCACCACCCCAGCATCACTCAGCGCCACCCCAGCATCACTCAGCACCCCACAGCATCACTCAGCGAAACCACAGCATCTCTCAGCGCAACCACAGCATCTCTCAGCGCAACCACAGCATCTCTCAGCGCAACCACAGCATCACTCAGCGCAACCACAGCATCACTCAACACCACCACAGCATCACTCTGCACCACCACAGCATCACTCGGCACCACCACAGCACCACCCCGCATCACTCAGCACCAACCCAGCCTCTCTCAGCACCACTCAGCACCACCACAGCACCACTCAGCACCACCCCAGCATCACTCAGCACCACCCCAGCATCACTCAGCACTACCCCAGCACCACTCAGCACCACCCCAGTATCACCACAGCATCACTCAGCACCACCCCAGCATCACTCAGCACCACCCCAGCATCACCACAGCACCACCACAGCATCACTCAGCGCAACCACAGCATCACTCAGCGCAACCACAGCATCACTCAGCGCAACCACAGCATCACTCAGCACAACCACAGCATCACTCAGCGCAACCACAGCCTCACTCTGCGTAACCACAGCATCACTCTGCGCAACCACAGCATCACTCTGCGTAACCACAGCATCACTCTGCGCAACCACAGCATCACTCTGCGCAACCACAGCATCACTCTGTGCAACCACAGCATCACTGGTTCAAATATGTTCTTTCAATGCTTCAAGCTGTTTTCAAGCTTTCACGCTTTATTACAAATCACAAAAAGATGTTAATGTTTCACTTCTGTTCTTGGATTTTCGTCACAATAAAAAACACTGAACATAATCTTCACAAAAGTTATTTACAAAAATGTAAGCTATTGTCATTACAAATTAAACAAATTATTTAAGTATTAATTATTTAAAGAAATTAAAAGCCTTGTTATTTGTAATATGTAATATGTAACATTGCAGCTTTAATAGAATCTTAAGGATGTCATTAGTTATGTCATCTTATGTTGTCATGAGAATGTTCTAATTTCAGTCAGTTGATGTCTGCTGGCATTGTACGTGGATGGGATCTTTATTCCTGGATTAAACTTCACTTAATACATTTTCCTGTATCTTGGATTCATTAATGAAGATACTTCACTGGCGTAGTCGGGTTATGGAAAAAGTATTAAAAGATGTTCCTGGTGTTTGTATATATCAAGATGATGTATTAATCTTTGCAGATAATGTGTCTGACCATGATAGAACATTAAATATGGTATTGGAAAGATTCAGCAAACACAACCTCACTGTAAAAGCTAGCAAGTGTAAGTTCAGGTCTGATTCTATCAATTACTTAGGACATAACATTTCAGGTGATGGTGTGAAACCTAAATCTGAATTGGTAGACACCATAAACAAAATGGTGGCACCAGTAAACAAAACTGAACTCATGAAGCTTTTAGGCATGATAGAATATTATGCAAAATTTGTCAAAGGCTTTGCCGAATTAACAGTAAACATGAGGTGTTTGTTGAGGAAAGGTGTGGAATTTCAGTGGTCTGATCAATTTGAGAATGAGTTTGTTGAAATTAAACAAAGGTTAAACAGTGCTCCTGCGCTAAAAAGTTTCAATCCTATGTTCAAGTCTATTCTAGTCACTGATGCAAGTGAGAAAGGGTTAGGTGCTGTATTGAAGCAGAATGGTCCTGAAGGCATGCAAACCATAATGTTTCTGTCCAGGAGTTTGAGAGATGCTGAAACTCGTTATTCTGTCGTAGAGAGGGAAGCATTGGCTGTGTTTTGGGCAGTGAGAAAGCTAAAGAAATTTCTTTGGGGTCTGGTCTTTGATGTCCATACTGATCATAAGCCCTTAGTGGAAATTTTTAGCAAGAAAGGTTTGGATCTGGTATCTGGTAGGATATCAAAATGGGCTATTGGCCTACAAGAATATAGCTTTGGTATTCAATACATTCCGGGTGTGGATAATGGAATAGCAGATGTTCTCTCACGTTTAGTTTCTAATAGAGATTTGGAAGACGATTATTTGGATTTAGATGATGAACTGGTTTGTGCTGTGGATTATGAATTTCTATCTGAGAAGAAATGGTCTGAAGAGTTGGGAAAGGATGTTACTTTATGTGAGGTTATGTCTTTGTTGAAAAATGGTTGGGTCAATAGCAAAGTAGGTTCTGTTTTGACTAAGCCTTTTTGGACGGTTCGCAGTGAGCTATCTGTTGATAATGATTTATTGTTTCGTGGGACAAGGTTGATTCCTCCATCTAGTCTTAGGAAAGATTTGATAGATTTGGTTCATGTTGCTCATTCTGGGTTATCCAAAAGTAAGGAGAGGCTTCGCATGTCATATTGGTGGCCGGGCATGGATAAAATGGTTGAAAGGGTGATTAGAGATTGTATACACTGTAATGTTAGCGACTAGTCTTATAGCACGCACACACAACCCATGTTTTTAAGAAGAAGACCTAATGGTCCTTGGCAAGATATAGCTCTGGATTTAGTGGGTCCCATACAACATAGAGATTCTCAGGTTTTTATACTCGTGGTTATTGATATGTACTCAAGATGGCCAGAGGTATTTTTTTTGTCAGGAATTGATTCAGGTAAGATTATCCAATGTTTGAGTGAGTTATTTTGCAGAGAAGGTCTTCCTGCAACCATCTTATCAGATAATGGTGTTCAATTTATTTCCAAGGAAATGGAACATTATTTATCTTCTAGGGGTATTGCACATAAGACCTGTTCTCTTTACCACCCTGAGGCCAATGGTATGGTTGAGAGATTTAACAAAGTAATCAAGGACACTATTAGTTTGGCTAAAAACTTATCATCTGATTGGAAAAATGTGTTTTGGCTAAAATAGAAGAGTACCGTTATACTCCTCATGCTACAACTGGGAAGACTCCATTTTTGTTGTTTCGTGGGAGAATTCCTAACACGCATGTTGAACCTTTTTGGGTTAATAAGTATGAAGTGTTGAAGGGTAAAGAGTGTGTGTGCAACAATGATGAAATTGTTAAAAATGAGATGGATAAAGCTGAGCGTAGAAAAGCATATTTTGATGTTAAAAAAAATGTTTAAAAAACTGTTGTGTGTGTTGGCGATATGGTCATGGTTAGACGACCTGGCATTGTGGGTTGTTCTGAAACAAAGTTCAGAAGCCCATCAAAGTAATCAAAATTTTCAACAATGCTGTGCAAACTCAAGATCATCACATTTGGAATCTAAATAGAGTTGTCGTTGTTAGAAGGAAATTGCAAGGTGGTGAGAGTTTAGATTCCAAGGAAAAGAGTTTGGAAAATGGTAAAGCATTTGGTTCTGGAAATATTAGGTCTTCTACACGTGTGTCCAGAAGACCTACTTATCTTACTGATTTTGTATAGTTTATTTATCTAGATAATTTCATGTATGTTGTACAACTTATTTTATTGTTTTTTTGGAGGGAAGGAGATGTGTAATATGTAACATTGCAGCTTTAATAGAATCTTAAGGATGTCATTAGTTATGTCATCTTATGTTGTCATGAGAATGTTCTATTTCAGTCAGTTGATGTCTGCTGGCATTGTACGTGGATGGGATCTTTATTCCTGGATTAAACTTCACTTAATAAATTTTCCTGTATCTTGGATTCATTAATGAAGATACTTCATAATATCAATACATCTAAGTCACGTAAATACAAAACATGTTGCATTACAAATGCTATAGGTTTCACATTTGCGAAAGTTATAACTATTGCCATTGTAAATGACAAAGCTATTAATTTAACTATTTGAAAAAATAACACATAAATAAAAAATAAACATTTATAAGACCAATAGCTCAAACTTTCCTAATGCGAGCCCTATTGCATTTCCAATGCTTGTTTATATCTGTGACGATTTACATGAGTATAAAGAGTATACCGTTTTGAATTTAGATGTAGACTTTTGATATTTGTGCTTATTTATATAAAAAAAGACACTTCTTAGTACTACACCAATTTAGACTTCAGCACAAATTGCACACACTTCCATTTTGCAGGTGCTGATAACGTCAGCTTTCAGCTTGTTTTAGCAACGGGTGGAAAAGCAGGAATATTTAGGAATAATGTGGACAGAAAAGAGAACAAAAATAGCCATGCACGTTATTTTCCATTTGGCATTGATGTCAAATTTGAAATCCGAAAACTGAGAGAACAGGTGGTGCATCCTGCTCCGATACCTTCAGGTTTTACATTGAACTATACACTAGGTAACTAAAATTTCTCATATTATTATTTTTTAGGTTTATCAAACTGAAGGTTTAGGCAGCTTTGAAATAGAGAAGTTCCTCTTTTGAATTCCATCTCTCCTTCCGAACTACTTACATTTTGTAGGAAGGTGGAGTATTATATAGTGATGCTGGTTAGGCTTCACTATGTAATACTCTCACAATACCCCAAAGATAGTAATTGGATTCACAATAATAAATCCTTTGCTTAGTCCTGGTACAATGGCACGCAGCAGTCAGGCTTTACTACAGGAACATGTTAAGCATTTTAAGTGTCCCAACATGGGTGATAAGTAATTGACCTGACTCAAAAGAAATCTGATTCCGCTTTTTAAAAATAAAGCAGATTTTTATGTCAATTTAGACACCAAAACGAAGTCAATTGAATAAGTGTAACCAGAGTTATGGCTTTTAGAACCAAAATTAAATCAATGAAAATGAATACTGCAAAAACGTTAGCATTACGGTCAATGGGAAAAAGTACTAGTGGCAATTGGTCACTAGCAGGTCAAGTTGCACGCAACCCAAGGAGGGCCATAGTGATGTGCATCCCAGGACCAAACAATAACAGTCAGTTTGATTTTACCTGGCTCGAACAGCCCAGGTGCAGAGTTGTTCAGGCTGTCCTTGGTACTGAAGCGGGCGCTGGTTTTACCACTTACACAGTGCTGGTGAGAAAACGGGTGCCAAAACCGACAGGGGGGCTACTGCTGGTGTCGGCTGAAGCCTTGCGGTAATCCCTAGAGTGGCAGCATCGAGTAACAGTGATGGTTGCCGGACTGGCCACCATTAAGCCTTGGTATGGTAAGATCAGCAAGAAGGTATTTCAACACCCGGAAGTCTGGGGGTAAAGGTAGTTACCTGAAACTTGCTGGAGTTCAGGACTACATTAACCACGGTGCACTGGACCATCTACTTTTAGGCAATTCCTTGGCTAATGATTCTTTTCTTCCAGTACGTTATTTTTTTTCAGACTGCAGGGGACTACTGCCTCTAGTCTAAGGGAGTCTGGAGTTGTCTTTGGCTCTCAAAGTGGCCCTTCTGTCTGGAGGAATTGGTCTTTGGTTGTAGACGAGTTGCAGACAGGGAATTTCAGGATGGTTGCCACAGCTGTGGAGTATCACGCCTTTGGTTTGTGCAGCTGGTGTTCATGTCGCTTCTGTGTCCTCTGTATCAATTTGAATCAGAACTGAGGTTCTGGTATCAGAGATGTTCCTGAAATCCAAGATTTAGGGGAGTTAGTGGTGTGGGTGCAAGTAGCCAATGGGCTACTAGCCCCAGTGGCTAATACGCCCCTGAGATGACCACATTCGTGGGTGTGTGCCACCTTTTCCACCCAGAACCCTCTATTTATATATAAAAAATGGCAGAAAACGTCCTTAGCTGTATAGGCCAGGTAGCCCACTCTGGAAGTGTGGCTAGCCTTCTCTGGTTTACACCTCCTGACTACATCAGTTTTGTGCCTGCCTGGTTGCCATGTGCCTGGGGCACTGGGAGGGCTGTTTCCTCCTTTGGGAGGAGGTCTGGTTGCATATTACAGGTGGTGTAGGCTTTGAAGCTCACTGCCTTCACTAGTCATCCTGTCAGGGAGAGAGGTGCGACCTCCTTTCCATCTAGGCAATTGTTTCTGACTCCTGGGATAGTTCACACTTCCTGGCAGGGGTTCAGAATCTTGACTTGCTGTAGCAGCAGTGGGCTGGCAGCCATAACACCGGAAAGGCTGGGGCAACCAGGTGGGCAACTTCGGGGGTAGCCACCTGGGTGCATGCCACAACAACCTTGTCACAAGAGTTATGTCAGGGGTGATGAGACACGTTGTTTGATACCAAAAATGATATATTTTGTTGGTAACATAATGAAGCTGCCAACCTTGGGGGTGCCCGATTGCCAACCCATGTTATCCTTTGGACCCCTGATCACTTTTAGTAGCCATTAATGGAAAAAGGCTATGATAGTGACATATAAACTTGCACTTATATGTCCTCATCTTTAGTATTATGCACCCTGCCTCCTTGCTCAGGAGGCCTTCCTCGGGGGTGACTGGCATATATTAAAAATAGTGCATTGACCTTGCCACACATTGTGAGGGTAGAGTCGAGTTCGAGCAGTTTGCACTGTTCCTTCAGTCTGCAGTGGCAGAACTGCTGTCATCTGTTTACCTTGGTCACTTCCTTGAGACCGCTTTTACTCCCATGCCTTGGGTACCCATGGTAACTTTTACCAGGGGGTTAAAGCACTTGCCAATTGGGATCGCCAATTCACACGTATCAGTTGTAGAGAAAGAGCACTGGCACTGAGGCCTGGTAAGCAGGCTTCAATACACTGTTGAAAACCAGCATCTAGTTGTCCAAAAAGGGACAAAAGGTGGGGGGAGGGTAACTGCAAAAAGGCACGTATTTCTTACACATTCTAATCAGTTTTGTAATTCTGAGACTCACTAAATCTCCTTATAAACCCAAATTAGAGCTTGGCATGGCCTGCAGAGGCCTCTGAGTGTGTGGATGGCAAGAATCTATCTGATGTATTTAAGCATTTTCACTTAACCTCAGGGGCCTGAGGCTTATCTTCTGGCTGCATGCAAACAGATTTGGTGATTATGTAATCTTCATCTGCCTTCAATGTATCAATTTGAAGTTGTTTCTATCTAGCCCATGCTTGTGTCACCATAACCCATACTCGACAGTTTGGCTCTCATTATAAGTGGCTTGTTAATTATGATGGGCTCTGATCCAGTGGAACTATATGCTTAACAGGACGACTGCAGATGAGTGTATACCGCTCTGAGATTTCATCTGATATAAGTAGGAAAATTCTCAAATCTCCATGTGGAGTATCAGGGGAAAACCTGCAGGAATCATCATGATAATTCTGATTCCTGCGTGTTATTTAACACAGAAAATGTCTAATGGCTGTAAATCCTCCATAAGAAATTACCAGGAAACCCCACAATCTTAATTCTGAGGGTGGAATGTTACAGGGCTTACTAGATGACACTTGTAATTATGGCCTTAGAGGGGGACAGGTCCACTAATGGCCATCAGATAATTAAAGTGCTGAGTCTCTGGATTCCCAAACAATGTTAATAATATGCTGCTAGGGGGCGTGGCTATCAATGGTGCAGCGGCATCTGGGCCCAGGCCTAAGAAGGGCCATCTGTTCCTGAATTATGGATGTTTTAAAATTAATGGGACTAATGGGCCTATACTAAATATTTGCATTAGGGCCCATGGCACACTTGTTATACCACTGATATTGCCCCGGTTACTTACCGGTAATCTTCATTACTCCGAGTCCTTGTCTTTCTCGCCACAGTAATCACCATTGAGCCTCTGGCTCCCACAGAAACTGCAAGTAAAAGTTATCATTCTAGTCTCCCTCTCCCTCTTCCAATATGGCCCCTGGTGGTAACAGCCAATCCCATAAAGGGACACATAATCAGCAAAACGACCTAAAATCCAAGCCGCATACATGAAGCCACCAAGAGGGCTGGGAGGGAAGGGAAACTATACTGTGGCAAGGAAGACAAGCAGGGACTCGGAGTAATGAAGATTACCGGTAAGTAACCGGGGCATGACCTCCTCGTCCGTCTTCCTCACCACAGTAATCACCATTGAGACAATACCAAAGCACATCAGCTTCATGAAATAAAAACAGCCCACACCAGGAAGGCAGTATAACAACAAGTTCAATAACAATAGGCAGACCAACAAAATAATCCCCCTCAAGGAACACCAGCACTCAGCACAGAAGAGGCAAAGGAAACCGAGGCCCCACCCCCAAACTGAAGACGGTAATGCGACATAAAGGTATGAGGTGATGACCAAGTGGCAGCCCGGCAAACATCTTCCATGGAGACCCCTTTAAACACCGCCCAGGAGACTGCAACAGACCTGGTGGAACCCCCATGAATAGGGAGAGAGGGAACCTCGGAAACAGAATCATACGCCAGCAAAATAGTCTCCTTAATCCAACGACTGACCGTGGAAAGGGAAGGTTTCAAACCTCGACGGGACAAACCAAAATTGACAAATAAATTGTCCACCTTACAGAACGAAGACGTGCGGGATAAATAAATAAACAAGGCACGTCGAACATCTAAAAGATGTGAAAGATACTCCTCATCTGAGGAAGGATCTGGGAAAAGAACAGGAAGTACTACCTCCGTAGACCGATGAAAGAAGGAATCAACCTTCGGCACAAGCGTAGGATGAGGGCGCAAGACCACACGATCCAACAAAACATCCAAAAATGGAACAGATCGGAGGAAAGCCCCAAACTCCCCAATACGCCTGGCAGAAGCAATTGCCACTAGAAATACGACCTTAAGTGTAAAAAATGTCAAATCAACCGTCTCAAAAGGTTCGAAAGGAACCGATTGTAATGAATGCAAGACCAAAGGAAGGTCCCAAGGAGGAGGACATAGGATAGGACGGGGTCGCTGGAAAGACAGAGACTTAAAAAGCTGTGCCACCAATGGAGCCACTGAAACCAAAGGAAGGACATGAAATGCCTGTATGGCGGCCCATTGAGCACGAATAGTAGAAATGGCCAAACCCAATTCAAAACCCTCATTCAAAAAATCAAGAATGCGAGCCGGGTCCAAAGAATCCATAGACAAATCGTGACGGAGACACCAAGAAGCAAAGTTGTCCCAATGCCTAGCATAGGATTTCAATGTAGAAGGCCTCCGGGACTGCTGAATAAATCCAGCAACAGCCAGTGAACAACCACCATGGATCAGGGAATCCCTCTCAAGAGCCAGGTCCGCAGACCCAGGGATCGGAACACAGGAAGCGAAAGCAGAGGGCCCAACAGAGGGAAAGGCACGAATGGCAACGTCCACCCCGGTGTCACAGCCAATTCCAATAACATGGGAAACCACGGGCGACGAGTCCACCCTGGAACAATCAGAAGGACAAAGGAACCCTCCCTTTTGATTTTTTGTAAGACAGCTGGAATCAGGGGGACAGGGGGAAAGGCATACAAGAGGCCTCGCGGCCATCGGAATGACAGAGCATCCACCCTCCAAGCTTCCCGGCAAGGCAGAATTGTGCAAAAGCATCAGACCTTGGCATTGGACCGGGACGCAAAGAGGTCTACAATCAGAGATCCAAATATCCGCCTCAACTTCCTGAACATCAAGTGTGTCAGGGACAATGACCCCATGGAGGGAAACACACGGCTCAGACAGTCTGCCACAGTGTTCTCCCGACCAGGCAGATAAATCGCAGAGAGGGACGCCAGGTGTAACTCCGCTCAAGAACAAATCCGACAACTGAGGCAACTGAGGGAAAGAACTCTGCAACCCGCTTGATGGTTGATATACGACATCACCTCCTGATTGTCCGTCCGGACCTGAACATGGTGACCCAACAGATGATCCGAGAAGGCCAACAGGCCCAACTGAACCGTCTTCAGTTCCTTGTAGTTGGACAAACAGGATATCACAGAGTGAGACCAAACCCCTTGAGTCGTCGAATCCCCTAGAGTAGCACCCCAGCCCAACAGGCTGGCATCGGTAGTGAGAATCCGAGACGGAAGAACCAGAAAGGGTTGACCCTGAGACAGATGAACCTCATCCAACCACCAACCCAGGACCACCCGAATCTCGGTTGACGCAGGGATCAATACACTCATATCTTGAGAACAGGGGACCCAATGCAATAAAATGTGGGACACCACCGGATACATGTGTAGGCAGCCCAAGATACCATCAAAAAAGATGCTGACATTAGACCCTGCACCCTCAACCATAGGCTCACAGGAGGAGAAGGACCCAACAAACTGGGATCTAAACAGCAGAGATCAGAGACATAATCCAAGCAGGGGGCAGGAACACCATCCCCAACCGAGTCCTGAAAAGCACTCCAATGTAAGTCAAATCTTGTGCAGGAACCAGGGAGGACTTCGGGACATTCAACAGGAATCCGTGAATTTCCAGGACATGGCACACCCTCCGGACATGCAACTCCGCCTTAGAAAGAGAAGAAGCAGAAATCAAAATATCATCCAGATATGGAAAAACACTAATGCCCTCCCCATGTAAATGGCCAACAAGAGAAGCCAGAACTTTAGTAAAAACTCTGGGTGAAGATCAGAGTCCAAAAGGCAATACCTGAAACTGATAGTGCTGACCCAGGATGCAGAACCGTAGAAACCTCTGAGAGTCGGGGTGTACAGGCACATGGAGATACGCATCCTGTAGGTCTATCGAGGCCAGAAAACCCCCTTGAAAAATAAGAGGAAGGATCACCTGGAGAGAAACCATCTTGAATTTCTGATGAGGAATGAAAGTATTTACCCATTTCAAATCCATCACAGGTCTGAGATCCCTGTGCGTTTGGACACCAGGAACAGAATAGAATAAACCCCCAACCCCAATTGATCCCTTGGTACGGGAATCACCGCTCCTTTTTGCACTAGGGAAGCGATGCCAGCCAAAAGCGCCACCCTCTTCAGAGCATCTCTGGGACAAGGAGTGGACCTGAAACAGTATGGGTAAATCCAAGACGAAAACCTGGACCCTCTCCAGGAGCAACCCAGTTATGATTTCGTAGTGGGAGAGGAGGAGGCAGAAGCGCTGGAGAACCGGGACTTGTCAGACGAAGGAGCAACCCGGCCACGCCCCCTCCCACGAAAGGGCTGATGTGCACGGCCCCTCCGTGAAGAACCAAAAGCCCTCTGTGACCCAAAAGCAAAGAAGCGACCAGCCCGGTCAGGTGCAAGCAGTTTACGGTCTTCCGCCGTCTTCTTAACCATATCATCCAATGGGGAACAAAACAGCTTCACACCAGTAAAGGAAATTTTCATTAATAGACCCTTCTGCGCAGCATCAGCCTTCCATGAGCGGAGCCACAACTGCCTCCTCGCAGCGACAGAAGACCCTACCGCAGAAGCAGCTGCCCCTAAAGAATCAAATGTAATGTCAGAAAGCAGATGAACCTGCTGCTCCATCATAGCCAGCGTAGAAGACACATCTTCCTCCTGGTCCAACAATTCCACCAACAATTGAAAGTCTTAAAGCAAAGATTGGAAGGCGTAAGAAGAATAGGCCGCCGCCCTTTTGGAAAAATTTGCAGCAGCAAAAGTGCGCTTCACCGCACTATCAACCTTACGATCTACCGGGTCAACAGGAGAGGAATCCTCTGAAACAACAGTTCCACAAGATGACATACTAGCCATCAATGAATCAACCTTTACTGATGAAGGAAACTTCACAGAAAAGTCTTTCAAAGGATAACGCTTATTCAAAAACGTGGAAAAGCGCCCTTGTCCACATCCTTCCACTCCGTTTCCAAAACCTTCAAAACAGATGAATGAAGGGGTAAAGATTCTGGTTCTTGATGCTGATATTGCGCAAAGAAATCATCCTCCAAATCCACAACAGAATCAGTAAAAACCAAATTGGTGCGAATGTGACCAAGCACCACCTTAAGGTCGGCACCCTGCACAAAACGTCCCTTGACGTCAACATCCTCCTCCGTTTCCGAATCAAGAGCAGGAGCTGCATCAGTTTTAGCCTTCTTATTAGGAGGAACAGCCACCGCAGAATTAATCATTTTCTGCAAGACATCCGAAGAAGGAATTGCCACCCCAGAACCAGAAGCGACATCCATGGATGCAGGATCAGCCACATCAGACGAACTACTCTCCATGACCACCAAAACCAAGTGAACCAACACAGGTATCAGACGGCAAATACGACCGGTATAAAAGGCTGTAAGTCGCTAGGCAACACCAACAAACCCTCCCAACAACTATAAAAGCGTTGGAAGTCCGGCGCGCCTTCCTAATGAAGCCGCCAGACCTACCGCCAATTAAAAACATGCAGCGGAGTACAACAAACACGGTGAGCAAACGTAGAAGCTGAACAACTCCGTTTATTAACGGGGGAAGAACAATACACCATAACCGCGCAATGTCCGCTTTGCAGGACGCGCGTTACAGAAATGCAAAACGAGTCATAAAGACCGCTAAAGCAGGTCAAAGACCCGTGTGTCCCCGTAATGGAGGCCGGTTCCCATGCGAACCAATCTCCATGAAACATCGAGTCCGAGCCCGCTAGAGCAGGACGGGAAGAAAGTGGCAGATGAGGGGAACAAAAAAACAAATATAACAAACACCAACATTCCCCGACATCAAACCCCACAAGGACCCAGAGTCCAACCAATGCAGGACCCAGCCCCACTTACCCGCATCTCAGGCACACAGCACTCGGAGTAGTGCAGAAACAAAAAAAACAGGTCGTTTTGCTTATTATGTGTCCCTTTATGGGATTGGCTGTTACCACCGGGGGCCATATTGGGAGAGGGAGAGGGAGACTAAAATGATAACTTTTACTTGGAGTTTCTGTGGGAGCCAGAGGCTCAATGGTGATTACTGTGGCGAGGAAGATGGATGAGGAGGTAATGAGCACTTACTTTTTCACTTCTTCACCTGCGGCCAGCCTTCCTGGACCCACTCACCACCAACCACAGGAAGGACATGACAGTGTGTTACCAGGTGGCAATCGTATGTTATTGCAGCTCTAGTAAAAAACTAGAGTGTTTAAATCTGTCAAGAATGAGCCACTCCCTTATGTGGAGAACTGAAGGAAACTCACTATAAAAATGTTGCATGACATTTTCCTATATTTTAATCATTCAAATGCTTAATGAAATGCTCTCTGAAAATGTGGGCAATATGGCAAATGTCAAACGCAATCAAATTACAGAGGTTCCTGAATGTCGGAGATAACATCTTTTCGAGATCCTACATGGTTATGTTTAAGTTATAAAGCTCCAACAAGTGCTAATAGACCATGCGCTAATAAACAAAATACTAACATCAGGCAATTATATAAAGTAATACAACGAAAGGTAAATTAAATCATTCAAATGATGCATTTAGTAGACAGATATAACAGGCAAAAAACATGTAAAGCCATACAGATAAAGTTCATGTGAATACGTTGAGTGACCAGTGGATGCGTGGGGATGATGATATATTTGAAACAAAGAAGTACCTGACTAGTAATGCTCCAGAGACTCATATTCAGCAATGGGGTACTTATGGATAGCTTGTTTAAACAGAGATTGCAGTCTCAAGGTGCTGTTCCAGGAGTATCATTGTTCATTTAGCAGAAGCTAGACATAATAATTCGATGCTGAGATACATATGCCAGTGCTAGAATTACCCGTAAGGCGCTGTGAGGGTGGTCACATAACCCTTGTCTCTTTTGCAAGCCCACAGCCAATGAAGGTCCATCCAGCCACTCACTGCCACAGACGAAAGGAGAAAGCTGAATAGCTAGCGATGACGTCAGAAAAGTCCCCGAGAAACAGTGCTAGCGTCTCCACATGATCCAGACCCCAAAGATTCACTCCTCCCATGGTCCTTTACCCTCTACATCGAACCACTGGGAATACTTCTAGTTACTAAAATTATAAAGATTCATCAATACATAGACATCAAACAGCTCTTCTTGTGGGTCCCATCTGGCATCGATCATCTGTAAAACAGAATTTCCATGATTCAAGTTGAATGCCCGAAGCCTTTCTTACTGAACCCAGTTGAGTAGTAGTTTGCCTTAATCTTTAATAACAGCAGACAATACTGAGAGCTAAAATGCAGAAAGACTGCAGGGATGGGCGGAGGAGAAAGGAGTTATTAGTGACTTACAGTATGGTTTCTGTAAGGGCCGGGGGAGAATTGAACAGGGACTGAATTTACATATCCTATTAGAGAAATATACCAATGCAAGAAGGGAAAGGTTGTTTTTAACTATTGTTGATTTAACGGCTGCATTCGATTGCGTCGTTCATGAAAAATTATGGCTGATTTTAGAGGGACAGGGGGTAGATATTTCATTGATTGCCTTTTTAAGGCTACTTTACTCAAGGGCAAGGGCTAGGGTGCATTATGGACAGGACGGGGATTGAACAAAAAGTTTTAGTATCAGGCAAGGTTGTGTTCTCTCTCCTTTTTTGTTTACATTGTATATAAATGACCTAGAGACCTGCCTGATTAAGGAGTGCAGGGATCTACCACTAATAGCGAATCGCCCTATTCCTGCACTCCTATATGCAGACAATGCGGTCCTCATAGCCCGCACACCTCTCGGTCTTCAAAGGATTGTCACTTCTTTCACTAATTTTATGTCCAACTTGGGTCTGACAATTGATTGTTCAAAAACCTTTGCAATGAACTGCGGCAATATTATTTTTATCTACAGTAAGGCTATATAGTGTACTAAACCTTTTTCCTATTTAGGGATTTTATTTGATCAGGCAGGGAATTGGACTAGGGTAGTCAGATTAAGAAGGCTTTTGATCAGCAAATCACTGATGGCGCTATCCAATTTTAGCTAAAACTAGGAAACGCCCTCCAGGGGAATTACTCCATATTTATAAGGCGAAATGTGTTGCAATTGCCACTTAGGGAGCGGGCATTTGGGGCTTCGCAAACATAAAATTATTACAGACAGCAGAAAACACATTCCTTAAATTCCTCTTATCAGTACCCGATAGTACATCTAACTGCCATGCTGTACTTGGTCTGCCCTATTTGGAGGACGTGATTAAGATCCAGCCAGTCCTTCTCTGGCATAGGATGTGGACCACAGAGGAGACTGATTTTAATCGTCAAATCTTAAAAGATATTCTGGGGTTGGATGGTGTAAAACACATCAGGTGGCTGGAATATGTTAACATTTTTTTAGGTTGTCTGGGACACCAAGAAAACTATAAGGACCCATACACTATGTGTAGTTTGTCTAGAAATGATCTCCAGCTTAGTTGTATTAGGTACCTGAGTGAAATGAGATCAATGTCCGAAATGAAGAAACCAACGGTCCAGTCACACAATCTTACCCTGGTCTTTGAAAACATTCAACCATATGTTTTATCAGTTTCTAGCGATTATGCGAGATTTTTGCTAACATGCTTTAGATTGAACATTATTTATCGAGCGCTAAGTTTCCCTGAATGTAATGACTGGTCCAGAATTTTATGTAAATGCCTGTGTGATGACGTTTGTCCACAATCCTTCATAAACATCCTGTTTTTCTCTAAATTTTACCTTATTCCCAGAAAAAGATGGATCATGCCAGTGCTAAAACGACAGGGATTGAGACAATGCCGCCCAGCATTTCTGGCTTTACAATATCTTGATAATGAATTTATCATCGCCTCTATTACTACTTAAAAAAAATATTATACAATTGAAATCAATTGTGATATAACATTACGTATATTTGTTTTAAAAAATCCTCAGAGACTGTTTTAATGTGATTTTCATGAATTGTGTTTTTATGGTTTACTTTGTATAGTAACCGAATAACGTTTTTTGAATGGAGAGCTAAAATGTATCACACCTGAGAAAGTATTTGGATTCACTTGATTGTCGGCAGTAAGAAGTCTCTTGTTCAGTAGCTCCTCATTTAAGATGCATTCCACAAAGAAGACTTGGACACCTTAACTCTACCTTTTTGTTCACGGCAAAGTTAAGTCAGACCTTCTATCTTAAATCATACTTTGGAAGAGCTATTCAAGTCAATCCCACATGGTTAGAGACAACTTCCTGCTCTCTAATATTCCAGGCAACCACCTGGCACCAGCAAAGAGTGCCAACAATGCAACTTTGTGACTCATCTAGTTTCTTTATTAAAGGGAACGTGCAAGATACATCCAGAACAACACATATATTCAAGTCCTCCTTGATAATAATAAACATATATATCTTTCGCTTACTTCACTCCACCTATTTTGAATGCACATTCCCAGTTGTAGGCACTGTTATCAGTCGTCTCGAGGTGGGTACTGTAATTAAGATAAAAATGGCTCATTTAGTTTTTGTAAGTTTTCTTTAGCACTACAGCATATGCCAATAACTGCCGAGAGTCAAATTGCTTATGTGTAACATTACCATGGTTTAAGTGTGCTTATGTGTGACGTTCCATGCTTTTATGTGTGACACAATGAGTGAATTGCAATTAAAGCCATGCTGAAAACCCCCTGTAAAGATAAATATTAAAAATTACCCCACTTGGCGCCAGATAAAGCGTTAAAAGTAGGTTATGTTATGTTAACGTTATGTTAATTACCTCTTATAACGAGCATGACACACCCAGGGGCATCTCAGCGCTTACTTAGGCGATAAACTGAGGAGGAAAAACCGGTACCAGCGCTGAAGTGAATATTTTAAAAAAGGAAAGCCTTCAGTAATTTCCTAACTACAAGATAGGAGGTGGACTTTCGCAGAGCTTCTGGTAGGGAGTTCCAGTACTTGGGGGCGATGTATGAAAAGGCTTTGCCCCCTGAACGCGTCCGCCAAATACGTAGAGTCATCAGCAGGGCCTTTCCATTAGATCTCAGATTTCGGCAGGATGACTGCTTGGAAAGTTTGTTTTGCAGATATTCCGGGTATGTTTCATTGATGGCTTTGAAGGTGAAACAACAGATCTTAAAGAAAGACCTCTTCTTCACTGGAAGCCAGTGGAGCTCTTTTAACAGGAGGAGTGGTGGCGAACCAGGAGGTTTGGTTTAAAACCATCCTTTCTGCCGTGTTTTGGATGACTTGATGCCAGTAGGGCATTTCCATAGTCCAGTCGGCTCACCACCATCGCCTGGACCACCGTTCTGCGATGTTTCACTGGTAAGTATGGAATAATTCTACGAAGTAGTCGGAGACTATAATAGCAGGAGCCCATGATGTTTCTGACATTATCCTTCATAGATAGTTTGTCATCCAATTGTATTCCCAGGCTCTTTACTGATGTTGAGGGGGTAGGAGCCATCCCTAACTGGACAGGCCACCAATCGGCCAGATTCAGATCCTGCGCTTTTCCCAGAAACATCAGCTCTGTTTTTTCTGGATTAAGTTGGAGGCAGGATTCTGCCATCCAATTTGAAATAGCCAACATTCAAGCAGAGAAGCGCCCCCATCCTCCACTAGATTTTCTCCGATGGGGAAGACCAATTGAGTGTCGTCCGCGTACGAAACAACCTCAAACCCATAGTGTCGAACAAGCTTTGCCAACGGGGCCATGTACACATTAAAAAGGGTAGGGCTCAAACAGGAGCCCTGCGGGACTCCCTTATCTAGCTGGAATTTTCTTTGACCTAAAAGTGCCCATCATGACCAGTTGCTTCTGTCGGCCAGAAAACTTGTAAGCCATTCCAGCACGAGGTCCCCAACACCACATTCCTGTAGCCCCTCCACAAGCAGCCGATGGGAGTCAGTATCGAATGCTGTGGAGAGGTCCAAAAGAATGAGCATTGCAGATCCTCCCTTGTCAAGGGTCAGTCTTATTGAGTCTGTGCCTGCTAATAAGGCAGTCTCAGTACTAAAGCCAGGCCTAAAGCCTGACTGCAAAGGTTCCAAGATGTTAGTGGTCTCCAAATAGTGGCTCAATTGTTTGTTTATATGGGTTTCCAATATCTTGCCCAACAAAGGTAACAGAGATATTGGTCTGTAGTTGTTCAAGACCTTTGGGTCTGCTGTCTGTTCTTTAAGAATTGGGCGGACATGGGCCTAATTCATAGGAGAGTGTTTGGTGACACAGACTAGTTGTGACATTGAGGGGCGATTATTAGATTTAAGTAGATGATTTCTATCATAAAATCTAGCTCTCTTGTATGACTCTCTAATAAGGCGATGGGGATAGCCTCTGGCTATAAATTTGGCTTTCATTGCCACTGCTTGAATGTCAAAATCGGACAAATTCATGCAATTGCGTCCAGCCGGGGTCGGTAGTGGGTGTACCTGCTGGGCGGTGACGTGGGGAGGGGGAGGGCCAGAGTGGGGGGTAGTAATCTATGGATCATGGAGCTTTACAGGTGAGCTAACATTCAAATAAATAAAACAAATTTTGTTGCGCGCACTGCATCGCATTTGGGGATGCAGGGCACACAATGAAATTAGTTTTAAAGCTCCGTAATCCATAGATTACTACCCCCACCCTGCCCCTCCCCCTCCCCACATCACCGCCCTGCAGGTACACCCATTACCGACCGCGGCTGATTGCGTCGTAATCGTAGGAATGTCCGAATGGAATGCTCTGTTTTTGTGCTCACGGGTGGTAACTGTCAAAATATAAAAGTGTATTTCTGGCGTTGGGTTAGACAAAGAGGTCAACCTCTAGTATTCCAAAATTATGTCAAATTAAGATATCTAAAAATTCCACTTGATGTTGATCAGTATGGGCTGTACATTTGAGATTAATATCACATAAGTTCAGCCAATCAAGGAATTCTTGTAGGTGTCAATCCAGATAAAGAAGATATCATCTATGTATGGCGACCATTGTGTAACCGATTCAAAGAACGGGGCAATTTCATTATTAATGAATTTGGATTCAAAGAGGGCTATATAGATATTGGCTACAGTTGTGTCTGTTGTAAGACACACACCAGCGATAAGTGAGTTTTGCGCTGACAGATACGTCCGTAATACGGACTAATCTGTCATTTCTTGCAGCATGATGCGCCACACAGTAAATATGATATATCCATCATGTTTCAAGGAGGGCGCAGTGCAATCTGTTGCTTCGCTGTTTTCACGCAGCAATGCAACAGTTTTCATATATAAGTCCCTGAGTTTCAGCGTCTTTCTCAGTGCGGTGACAAATGGCTTTTCACACCTTTCGCACAAAAAGAACAATTGCTACTGAGAGTAGTGCAACTCTCCAAATTGGTGACAAAATATTCCAGTGCAGGAATGCGGGAATGCTGAATGATTTACATTAGTCTAACCCATGGTATGTGGTACTTGGCAGGGCTGAATGCATTTTTATTGGTTTTGAGAGTGTGAGCCAGACAGTAAGACTGCCACCCTCATGCCTGCGAAGTCTGGTGAGACTAGAGGTATTTCTAATGGACAACGGGAAAATGACCCATCTCATGTCCTTCTCCCCCACAAAAGTGTATCGTCAGCCTTCCCTTGTCTCTTTCATTTACTGCTTCCTCTCCACACTCCCAGCGCTGTGGATCTAAGCACCACCAGCTGCCTGTTTTGTTGACTATGCTTGTCATGGTATCTCCTCATCTGTTTACTGCATAACCATACACCAAAGGATGGGGTCAAATAAAAAAGAAAGTCAACTTCAAAGAACACACAGAGGCTGGAAAGCAATTCCAATTCCAAGAGGTCATGTTTCTGGTTAAGAGCAATATGTATGCTTGAGCTTATCTTCATATGGTAACATCCATGAGACATTGTCCAAACAGAAGCAGTGTCAGAGCAAGGCCTTTGTCATGTTTTTATTACTACATACATCATCAAGAGGTCTATTAGACAAGTAAATGGATTCACGTAAGAAATGTGAAACTGAAAAACTAAACATACTACTTACCAGAGGTGCAACTAGAGTCAAATTTCGGTGGGCTAAGAATAAATTTGGGGGGGGTGAATCTTTAGGCAATCGGCAGAGTCGAGCTGAAGGGGCTCTTAGAAGGGGTGAAACAACAACAAAGCCCCATTAACATGCACAAGGTCTTTTAAAGACCTGTGAAGCGTTGGGGTGCGGCTGTGAGCGGGCCCGGGAAGTGTCTCATCCTGGGCTGCCACACACGACGGGAGGGGGGGTGGGGGGGATGGGAAGATGGGGGCTGAAGCCCTTTGAGGCCAATGAGTGTTGCGCACCTGGGGCCTCATTTATGAAAAGTGAGGCATCGCTGCTTGAAAACAGCGATGCGTCACTTTTCACTGCGCACTCCTTGCGACACCAATGATGCGTCATATTTAATGTATGACGCATCATGTCGCAAGGACTTACAGATACGTCAGTATTTCTGACGTATCTGTAAGCGCAAAAGTGACGCATTGCTGGAGTGTGTCACAAAAGTGACGCAACTCCAGCAATGCGTCCTTTCACATGGGGCAAGCACCATGTGAAAGGGCTTGTGTCAGTCTTACGCCTGCTGTAAGGCAGGCGCAAGATTTTGACGCACCAGCATCCTAAAAGTGACGCAGTGAAATCTCATAGATTTCACTGCGTCACTATTACGAGTCTTTTTGCGGGGGAACGCCCCCTCAGCATACATTATACCTGACGCAGGTATAATGTGGCGCAGGGGTTTAAAAAGTGACGCATCTACCTAGATGCGTCACTTTTTAAATATGGCGCAACATGGCGTATTTTTTACGCCACTGGTGCGTCACAAAAAGTGACGCACCGGCGGCGCAAAACTGACGCAAGGCCTCATAAATAAGGGCCCTGCTACTTACCATTGCTGCAACAAGTTTGACGTGCCGATATTTATCTCAAAACTCATAATTGCGGTACGTGCAGTATTTGCGATACGTGCAGTAACAGGAGTTGCTGCACATATCCCACTTAACAGGGCCACTCATAATGAGGGATTTACTGTGGCTCGCGAACACAGGTATGACTATTTAAGAATTGCTCCTGTAGGATTGAGCCATAGAACAGTCAGGTGGCTTTTAGATACTCACTGTCGTTTTACTACAGATCATCCCCAGAACATTGGAACTGTGGAATAATCACACCCATGCACAAAGATACTCAATGTGCAGTCCGTTGTTTCTTATAAAGGGTGTGTGCTGCCTGTCTTTTTCTTCTCTGCAAGGTTAGCAACCAGGGTGCGCCGTGTTAATAGAAGGAATGCACTCCTAAATGAAAGGCAGAATTGTGTTCATAAAAGAATAAAACAGAATGCATTGTATTAACAGGAGAATCTATAGAATGTAATGCTATTCTTAAGCAGTGTCGGCTCGCCTAGGGTGTGCTGCGGGGCGGTGACCCGGGGTGGGGGAATTAGTAAACTCGGACATACGACAGAACGGAGGAAAGTAATTATGTTCCTCTGTTCCGTCATATGTCCAGTTGTGGTCTAAGGCACTATGCTAAGATCACAGTCTACTCCGTAGATGTGGTTTGGATATCTCTGACAATTTATTTTGTGCTTTTAAATATAATCTGAAATATTGTACTATGTTGTTTAATAAGGCATGGAAAAAAATCCTGGTTTATCCGTTTTTAGTGTCAAATTCAACTATAAAAAGTCGTAACTGCATAAAACCTATTCAAATTCTAATATGTCATAGTTGTGGGGGAGTAATATGCATGACTTCTTTTTTGGCAAGCACATCGTAACATAATAAACTAACCGTGATTAAGAATACTCTCTGTCTTTATTCAACCCATGGCATCCCTCTGAGTCCTCCCACATGTTACCATCAACTAGAATAAGGCAAGCACATTCCTTTTTTTCAATTGAAACACTTTTTTTTTTAAACCAGTAGTACAGGTGAATTGACAAACAGAAAGTAACCTCAAAAACACTGCCATGATGAGAAAACGATGCAGGGATTAAAAGTGAGTAAAAATGAAACTTTCTAGAGAAGGGCAGGTACTTGAAAAAGTGCAAGGATCATTTGTAGTGGGGATGGTAATGGGCAGAAGGAAAAGTAGATCAGAAAAATAAATCATTTAGCTGGAACGCATGGAATAATTGGATTATATTAGGCAATGTAGGACTACTAGAGTTAAACAAGCTTTGGCAACCCAATAGAGGGGGAATTAATGTGCTCACACATTCAAACACAGGCATGGAAAATTCCGTCAAACTATTTGTGCCATTTATCTCTGCAACCTATCTCCTTCTGTGCCTCATATGTCTCCAAGCTTGTTGCACTGAAATAGGCAACTTTCACAGAGATACTGTACAAATAGTCTTGTATTGCCTGAACACATTAAGGCCAGACTGTGGATTATTTTGAGATGGTCCAGAGCACTGATGCTTTATTTAGAGCATGTCTAATTACCCGGCACGTGAACTTTTTATGCAAAACAGTACAATAGACTACATAGCTTGGATTCGGCAATGTTAAGAATTAAAATACACCAAGCATTCCCTCTACTGCAAGGTCCAATAACTGATAACTGTTTTTAAATTTCACAGAAGAACTGTTTAAGGAAAATGGTGCAGAATGGAAAGTACAATTCCTCACTTTATGGTTCAGATGGGTGATTATAATGGCCAATTGATACCAATGGTTGTAATGCTCATTTTTTTTAAACTCTTCCTAGGTGTTTAAAGCAAGCAGGCCGGACCGTCAGTATAATAATACACAACACTCTGAGGTAGTCACTATGTATATAGTATGGGTAAACTGTGCCATCAATGGTTAGAACACTCAATATTACGACAGTTAACACCACTTATCACTCCTTCCTGATAATATGGATTTCCAAGACTTACTGTTGGTTCCCAGATCTCCTCATTCTAAACATTTTATATATGTGAGTTACATTCAAATGTGGACAATTTTCTAACAGGAAGCTGCTGAATGTTGGAGACCAATTGATTGGACAAAGCTTTGGCTGTTGTCGATAATGAGATGACTATATTGTCAGCTCGTATTTATTCATTGAATATTGTTTCATCTGCATTCAATATCATTCAAAATGACATATCTATGCTTCAACATGGCTAGAATCAGTTAGGAATGATTAAACAATTGAGTTGGACTTTGCAAGTTTTAAAATCAAATCAAGTGCCATGGGATTATTTGAAAGCAGCTGAATTGTTTTGCCTTATAATTTGACACGCATCGAAAAAATGATGGCTATAAAGGAAGCCACCTATACCATGATTAATATTGAACATGTAGAAAAAGTTTTTTTTCTGTTGCTTGAAACACCATCTGCTATATGACTTATTCACTGGTTTTTTTCTCTCCCAGTTTCCACATTTTATTTCACAACTTGTCTTAGGCATTTTCAAGTAGGCAGATATGAGGAGATAGGAGCACATTCATTTTACATGAAACTTGTTTTCTTCCTTTCATTATAGATGCATATATGAAAACAAAGATGCCTTTGTCAAAGTGAATGTAGAATTAGTTTGGGTTGCTTCTTGGTTTGTAAAGAAATTGCACTTCATGGAGTTTGTAATGCATCAATGGCCTATTTAGCGTGTTATTTGAAAGGGATTCCTGTACAATTGATCAAAACGGAATTGTTGTTGCTTTCTAATGGAAGATTTTAAATTTTGAATGATCAAGATTGTTGTGAGATGAATCCACGTGTACGTGGACAGAGTAAGTCCTGCAGCCGTTTGAAGGCTTGATCTTCATTCTCACTGTTTTTAATCTTTTAAACATAACTGTATCGTAGTGCTGTTGCCTCATTCGGTTTGCGTTGTTGCATTTGGGAGGGGGGCTATTATTATTTTTGCCATACTTTAAAACTATTCACCTTTGGATTGTTCCGATCATGCCCCGGTCCACCGCAGCTGTGTGCTGTTTGTGTGGAGGGCACATTGATCATGTAGTCAGTTCCGGCCGCCAGAGCCAGATTAGGAGTCCCTACTTCACGTGGGGCGCGGTCTAGTTTCTCTGCCACCAACATACTTAAAAGCACATGGAAAGGACACGCAGCGGACACGCGCACCGGGCGCTCTGGCGGCGCACCAAAGGCAAGCCCGTCTGCGCCCGTCCGCGCCTGGACCGAGCCCAGGGCCATACCCCATGGCCCTTTAGGTATCGGTGTTGTGCAATACTCTAGTATAGAGTTGCACACTTTTAATAAGTATGATCGTAACCTAGGCTGCACTAGATGTAGGTTGGACAAGGAACCTAGGCCCTACCAGTTCACCTGTCCTCGTGGTTTTTCTCTCCCTGATTCCTATCAGATTGAGCTCGGTCTGATAGCTGCCCCAAAACTAAAGCCTACACAGACCCTTAGACAGACAGAGAGTCACTGTGGACTTATCAAAGCAAGGTCACTTGCGAAACACAAAGTGGAAACTGCAGACACCATCTTGCAATATAATTTGGATATGCTATTTCTCACAGAAACATGGACAGATCCATCATCTGACCCTGATTTTTTGGTCGCTGTGCCTCAGGGCTTTGTTTCATCAAGATTTGACAGACCCTTGAAGCGAGGGGGCAGTCTTGCCATCATTTATCGCGAACACCTTAGAGCCACTTTCTCTTCGGTGGTTAATCCTTTTTATGAAGGACTGAATTTCTCGATAGAATTAAATTAAAAAAATACCTTTAGGGGAACTTTGGTTTACCGCCCTCCGGGGTCAAGGACTAATTTTGTTACTAACCTAGACTCACAGCTGGAACCCCATTTTACAACAAAAAGGTTTACCATCCTGGGGGATTTTAATATACATCTTGAATTGATGTCAGATAAGGACACATTAATGCTCATTGAATCCATAGATATGATGGGGCTCACTCAGCTGGTTCGTAAATCCACTCACCAGGCAAGGCACACCCTGGATGGTATTTTTACCTCAGTTACTGGAGTGACAGTAAAAAATACACTTCCTTTGGTCTGGTCAGATCACTCTTTGATCTTATTTAACTACCCCGCCGAAATCATATCAGAAGGCTGTTCTAATAAAGATCAGGGAAAAATTTTCAAAGCATGGAATAAAATATATGTTAATCTGCTTGAACTCCAACTTAATCAGACATGTCCGAGTATGAGTCAACAGGTAGATCAAGCAGTTGAGAGTTACAACGACTGGCTGAATAATGCCTTTGTGGCGACAGTGTCCAATGGCAAAAGCACTGGGAATTGCGGCCAACCGTCGACTCCCTTGTTCACGGAAGCTCTGCGTCTAGAGAAACAAAGATGTCGTAGATTGGTAAGGCGCTGGAGAATGAACTATGAAACCGAGGAAAAAAAGAGTGACAAACATGATTTAGCTAGATACAAAAATCTTTTAGCCACGGAGAAAAAGACTTACTTTACTAAACAAATAGAATCATCTAAAAACTCTGTAAAACAACTGTTTCAAGTTGTGAAGAAGCTTACAACTCCTATTAATAGCCCACTATCAAAGAGCAGCCAATCTTTATGTGATAGTATAACTAGCGCTTTTAGGAAGAAAGTCAACAATATATACAGTATCTTTACCACCACTTCTAATAAGGCAACTGAGAGGCACCCCACTGTTGTGTCCCACAGAAAAAATTAGCTGTTGACTTTTTCACAGGTATCCAATGAGCCTGTGGAAAAACGTATTCAGGATACCAAATCTGGATCTCCTTCGGATCCATGCCCCCCGGCAGTTCTTAAAAGCATTGCAGGGGAAGTAAGCCCAATCTTAACCAACATTTTTAATAACATGTTCTTATCAGGAACTTTTTGTTGCAGTCTGGAAAGGCACAATCATTCTCCCTCTGCTAAAAAATGCTAATCTAGATCCTTCCACAACTAACAACTACCACCCGATTGCAAGGCTCCCTTTCCCCGCTAAGATGGTTGAGAAAATTATAAATAGCCAATTTACTCAATTCATCCAGGAGAAGGAACTACTCGACCCATCCCAGTTTGGTTTCCGTTCTGGGTATAGCACGGAGACAGCCCTCATCAAGGTCTCGGAGGAGATCAGAGCAGTAATGGATAAGGGGGGTGTCGCTGTTCTGATTCTTCTCGATTTATCAGCGGCCTTTGGTACCATGCACCACGACACACTACTCGTACGCCTTGAACATCTAGGGATTAGGGACCTCGCCCTTGCATTACTATCATCCTTTATGAAGAATAGAAGGCAGAGAGTTTCCCTTGACCATTATCAGGCAAACCTCTATGTACTACCATGTGGGGTCCCTCAGGGCTCATCGTTAGGCCCCACAGTGTTCAATGTTTATGTCTCTGAACTTGCACCTTTAATACAGCAGTTTGGCTTCAATTTGACATCCTATCCCGACGATACACAGATCGTCGTTGCGGCTTACAAAAACACTTCATCCCCGGCAGTGCAGTTTCAATGCTGCATGAGGGAAATCAGCCTCTGGATGGGTAGACACTGTTTAAAACTCAACTCGGATAAAACCAAAGTGGTTACCTTCGGCAATTTACAGCCAAAATGGGATGGGCTATGGTGGCCGGCTGAACTGGAACAGACTCCTGAACCAGTGAAAGAAGGCAAAAAACCTTGGAGTCCTGATAGATAACTGTCTCACTTATGCACATCAAATTAATGCTATAGTTTCAGCTTCTTTTTATCTGCTGAAGAAACTCAAAAAGGTCTTACCATTTATTCCTCAGGATCTTAGAAAAACAGTGGTGACCACCTTGGTGCTGCCTAAGTTGGACTACTGTAACGGTTTATACCTTGGGTTACAGAAACAACATCTAAAGAAGCTCCAGATGGTACAGAACGCTGCAGCCAGGCATCTACTGAGAATTCCTAAGTACCAATCGGTTAAAGAAGAGATACAGAATCTCCACTGGCTGCCTGTGGTACAACGTTCTAAGTTTAAGACACTCTGCCTTGTCTATAAATCATTGAATGGAGCAGGACAGGTACAGTTGAAACATCTCTTCTCATGGTACCACCCAGGTAGGCAGTTAAGATCGACAAACGCCAGATTAATGCTGGTTCCTAAGATCCGAACTGCCAGCTGGGCAGGTCGGAGCACGGCCTATTGTACAGCAAAACTATGGAATGCTCTCCCTGTAACTTTGAGAGGGCTGACCTCTTTGTTACCTTCCTCGCCTTCAGGTTCTACTCTAGTTGAGCGCCAAGACACCCCAGGGTATGCGCGCTTTATAAGTCTCATTAACATTAACCTTAACCTTACGTGGTCACTGTTTCCAATATTGTAACTTGCTATATGCATATTTTATATCCTTCCAGATGTATTGCTAGTGAAGCAACTTTGTGAAGCAAGGTCCCAGTAGATAAAATAAGCTTTGATAAGTTGAGCATACTGAAAAGACTTAATGTTTCAAAAAGATGAGGTTCTTACATCTGCCTGAGAAACTTTTGATGTCCAAGTTGCACATTCTTCGTCAGAAGTACAATCACTTTTATGCACTCAATTGCCGCAGTACTTCAGTAAGCTAGTGCGCCATATTTTTAATGTTGCTGACATGCCTGAAGTGACACATTTTTTCAGTAATTGGGCCTGGAGTTGTTTCTACATTCATGAGTATTCTTGGAGTTTTCTCTTTTCGCATTCCTTATTTTCAAGCATTTTCGGAGGCATTCTGAATGTGTTATTGCTACTTGTTGCTGTATTGGATCTTCTTTTTGTTGCTGCAAAATGGATGTCCCACAACGAGGCCAAATGGAAATGGAACTACTATACATACTTCTGCCTTGTGAGCTTATGATACAGTGTTTTGGTGAGTCGCTATTACTGGACTTGAACAAGCACTGGTCCCTGTCCTTCCGGCCTGCCGGCCCGTATGGTTTGAGAGAGGGCAGCCTGTGTTTGCTGTCAATTGTGCTCATTCAAGTGTGCACTCTACTTTTGTCTTGCTATGCAATTGTTGCAGTATACGGATATAAATCTGCTGGTGAGTTCTATGTGGTTGCATTGGCTGTGTTGTCAAATGATGGTACTTTGTTTGCTGCAAGATGCATATTATGAGCCACTTTTTTCAATGCCAGATGCTCCTTTGACTTCAGGTTTCCTGGCATCTGGGCTCTTTTCTGTTGCTACACTCTTGTCACTGTCCCCTTCACGTCTGCTGAATGGGCTGGTGATGACCACCTTCGCTCTTTGGATCATGCTCTTCAGGCCTCTTTTGACATGATGCTTGCAGTTATGGGTCAACTTTTTTTCCTTAATGACAATCCTGATATGACTGTTGTGGACACTTTGGAGATCCTGTTCTTCATTTTGGATGCCTCTTAGTTTCATCAATTAACGTTCTTAAATTTCTTTTTGGTAGTATACGTGTTTTTTAATTGCCATTTTTTATTTGTTTTGAGTCTGCTTATAATATTAAAGTGTTCATATGGAATGTAAGGTTTTTATACACACTTAATGATGTAGCTATGTTTGTATATAGTCATATCATCTGACCAAAGGGAAGGTGTTGTAGCGATTACATTTAAGCTCAATTTTAGCTTTCCCTTCTAACTTTTGAATTTTCATTAAACAAAGGACAATATCATGCATGTCTTTATTTTAGGTACACATTTATAGTCTATAGTCTGCACTGATAGTTCCAGTAAAACACATATTAGAACATGATGTCCTTGCTTTAATATGTGCTCCTAGGAGACAACTCTCTCTTCTAGACTAAGTAAAAGTGTTATTCTGTGTCTCAAGCAGAATGCGGAAAGACCTGTGTTTTATTATTTAAATCATACCCATGTTGAAGTCAGTGAGAGGCACTTCACACCAAAGTTATCATGAATTCTGCAGAGAGCTGTGAATGAGATTCAGCCCTGCAGGCCCAGACATTCATCCTAAGAAGGAAGATAGCGGTGCAAGCAGAGATATGTGTAGGCTTGCAACTATATATGGCATGCATTGGTTAATGCACTGAGGCCGGCTTCCTGAGACATTACACCAAGGTTTGGGGTTAGATCATTCCAATGGGGTCTGGCACAAGACTTCCGCTATGCTCTGATTAGAGTAGTATTACTGTTAATAGATAGGAGTAACATTAGTAATATTTAACATGGTTGAATTGTTTGTGTTTTCACCATTCTAAGAAGGCTTATAACAATGATGTATTTCATTTGTATAATAATCGCAGCTCATGCTTTATTTACATATATTAGATATTTTCGATAAAGATTTGAACATGCATTATCGTTTCTCTTCTTTGTAAAACTTTGGGCATGCAAAAGTGACAAACAAAAGGCTTATATCTGTTTCCACAAATTGTGTGGGAACTAGAGTTGTCATGTTTGAGATTACAGAGAGTATCTGTAACTCTGGAGGTTTAAGAGTTTAGATGTGGTACTTTGAACTGCCCAAACTAACATTTACTGATGATATGAGTAGACTCCATGTCTATATTGTGCAGTTTTACTAACCTAATACACAGTCCTACTTAATTCATAGGAACTGTATAACATTATCCTTCACAGAACTTGTGAAAGTGTCAGTTCATCTAAACAATGACTTTGCTACCACACAAAGCAAGACAAGTCTGTTACAAACTCCCTTGTATTTTACATTGCAAGGTCTGACAACAAATGTGCAAAATAAATATGTAGCCCGAGTTGAAGTATTTTCATCATGCTGGGTCATACCAGTTATGTCTTGGACTATTGGAAAGTCCCCCAATGTAGGGTTAAAATCAGAGGTCAAACCTTTATATATCCTAAGAACAGACCACAGAATCAGAGAAGTCTTTGTCTCAGGTTATCACAAGAGGTCCTGCCAAACTGCTGCAGCATCCATTCCTATACTGAAAGCCAATACAGAGAGTAGAGGAGAGGAGCTAAGCCCAGCTGGTGTGTTTTTCCTTCTTAGAGGACACTCTCTCCTAGCTGAAGTCTGATAATCGCAGCTTTTCCGCTGAGTACAGGTATGAGGTGTGCTACATCTCAAGGAACTCTAAAGGCAAGTTAGCTACTCCATGCTCTCATAATGTAGTGCATAGAATTAGCCTTTATAGTGCTAGGCTGCTAGGAACATTTCAATCTTGTTAGACATGTTAACATTATTCTCATTTCTAGTAACACACATTAGTACTATTCTATTTATATTCTCTGTGGTTTTTCCTCAGACTAAGTAGCAGTACCAGATTGTCGAAATGAAAGCTTTTAAACATATATAGTGTATTTTCCTAGTACAGATTATGTGTGCACTATTCTATAGAATGAAATTAAGTTTGATTTACCACTGTGTCTTTGATCCCTTTAAGGGTCTGTTAGTAACCCAAAAATCACAGACAGCACACTGGTGGGTATGTCAACTGGGGTTCTGAGGGTATTCAATATCTTGGACTTTCAGTCCCCTTGTCATCTTCTGATAGGCTCAGCAATTTTTTAGGGGGTTTCTTTGAGGTGCCACATTTATGGTTTGCTCAAGTCAGTGGGTGGGATTGACTCCTCATGCCGCCTTAACCAATGGCCCAGCAGTTCCAATGGATAACCATACTTACTTTTACAGCAGTTCCTGTTTGTCCTACTGCAAACAATTCCACAGTGCACCAAACTCCTAAAATCCCGAAATCCAAAATCGCGAAATCCTTGCTCACTTGTGCAGTGTCCTGGTTCCCACACTGAGGTGTGTTTATTAAAAATATGCTGTCTCCTTCCCTTTCTTGACTACAAACTGGTTCTGGGGAAGCTTCCCTCACATATGTTGTATTATTATTATTTTTTTATTACAGGGTTTTATACAGTAGAGGCCCGTGGAGGGAGTTCCATGGGGTGGAAAGGCGGGGTGAAGAGGGGCAGGGTGGGGGGTAGTAAACACCGGAATATGGATGATCAGCGGTAAGTAATCAATTAAATAAATAAAACAAATTTCGTAGCGCACGCTACATCGCATTTTGCGAAGCAGAGCGCGCAACGAAATTCGTTTTGTTTATTTAATTGTTTACTTACCTCTGATCATCCATATTCCTGTGTTTACTACCCCCCACCTTGCCCCTCCCCTACCCCCTTTCCAGCCTACAGAACTCCCTCCACGGGCCACTACTGGTTTTATATAGCACAAACTTGACCCTAATCGGGTATCAGAGCGCTTTACATAGCACCAGTTACGTTACATGAGGACACATTCATGTTTTTTAGGCACGGGGAGATTAAGTGATTTGCCCAGAATCACAGCATGTTCAGCACCATTACAGAGACTCGAACCCAGTAGCCCAGATTCGGAGTCTTCGGCCCTAGCCATTAGGCCAACTCCTCTCCCCTAGCCGCTAGGCCAGTCCTCTCCAGTGTACTTTTAAATATCAAGCATCTTACCTTGTGGGCACCAAGGTGAATTTGGGGTAAATTATTAATATTTAAAAACAGGGTTTCCCACCTTTCAGAAAGAGTTATTTTGACAGGTTTGCAGCATGTATACATATGGTAGGCCTGAAGCCATGATTTGCAGGTACATCCTGTGAATGGCACAATAGATGCTACAGTCCACAGGAGGCATTTATCTTCCGTGCCCTGGGTGTGTATCTTACACCAGATACTAGGGACTTGTAGGCAAGTTAAATATGTCTTTCAGATATAAGCCAATTTAACCATGTCTGAAGGGGGAGTACAGTCTTGTTACAAAAATTGGGGTAAATTATGCCAAAGCCACTGATTTCCTACTGAGACCTATTGGTTTCCAAATGCTTGTTAATTTTTCTATTTATTATGACAAATATTTACAGCGATCTTTGATTTTTCTTTACATTCTACATCTGATTATCAATTAACATCAACATGAATGTGCTCTGGTGAAACAGGTATAAAGCTAGTTGTTTTTGCGAAGATATTTGAATGGAGATGAGCATAAATATGTGTATTCTAAGTAAGGTACATAATCCTGGATAGACTGTTATCCCATCTTGTGTGCTTGAGGAAAAATCGTGGATCAGATTATTTGCGTTGCACCTGTTCTGGACAATATGGAATGGTGCAATGCAATTTTGCATAGTCATCTGCACCAAATGACTAGTGAGCAATTATATCTGTAATATATGATAATAATGAAAAAACAATATTTTGCATTGGTCTGTCGTTGCAAATTTCAGTACTATATTGTCTGGCACGAAGGTACCAGTTCCCAAAGCCAGAACAAGACCCACAGATTAGTTACTTATGGGATTATTTTATATTTGATTAAAGCTTCTTGAGAGTGACGTGTACTGCAGGATTTATCCAGCCTGTTGAAAAAAATGATGCGTTTCACGTTATGAATCAAGCTGCTGACTATTTGTACATGAACCTTGAGGGCGATAACTCCACGGTTGCTAGGTGGAAAGCCTTTAAGCTGATTATCCATTACTGGGCGCAGCATGTTCAAAGTAACTAGAACATGGCTTTACTGAAGCGCCTCAAAATAAAATAATAACATAAATACATTTTTTCTTTGCTTTATTTTCAAGCTCTTTTTCGAAGCTAGCAATTGAAAACTGAGATCAAAGGTAAGTGCGATGAAGTCAACGAATTTTGAAACTGACAGGCCACACCTCCAGATGCCATGAATTATTTTCCCATGCTGCACATTTGCGTGGGAAATAGTTGACACGTCATTTAAGATGACATCTTAAAATATTCAGAATAAAACTACTAAAGTGTAGATATTTTGAGGGAAATTGTTGCCAGTTTATCTCTTTTACCATTCGTGCTCTCACCCGATCTGCATAGAGAAGAGGCTTAATTTGAACTGCAGCTGTTGCATATCGATTCTGGACCTACAATTGGTGTTTGTGCAGAACATCTTGGCATAAGAGATATTTATATAAACACAAAACGCGTTGCCAAGTATGCGTGATTACTGATCGAAAACCAAAATCATTACTTGATTAATTATGGATTAACAGCCACTCTTCGTTGGTGTTATTTCACAGACCACTTATGCGTTTATTAGTATTTACAAACGTATACAGGTAAGAAACCCCAGGAAATCCAATCCAGCATCTGAATATGTGTATGCTATAGTCCCACCCTAAGGGCAGATTTTCTGCATTCCACCAATCCTGATTAGTGAGTTGGGGTTATCTCACTTTAAGGAATGCGGTTATTGGCTTAGACAATCAGAATGATCGCAATTAGGTCACAGCCTGAATTTCACGTTTAGAGTAAGTGTGGAGCAGCAGATCAGACAGGGGTAACCTGTTAGTGAGAATAAGGGAACAGGGGGTGATAAATGTATTGCCCATATGCTGTTGGAGGATAACTACTGGTGGGCTTCCCTTCAGTATGAACCCTCATATTATGCCCGGGTCTATTGGACAATAAGGACTAAGCCATTCAAATCAAGGACGGAGAATAGCAGGATTTTAAATTAATGTTTGCTTGGCTGCCTCTAAAATTCCCCATTTCTATTTAATGTCATAACATTAGCTGAGTTGTCACGTTGAGGGTTAACAGACACAAGCCAGGGCTTAGTTTTATGGAAACAATTCAGTGATCAGATAAGAGCACGTAATCATGTGAAAATAGATACCTGTGTATTACCACCCAAGCAGAAGTTTAGATTGATTGCTATGTGGTAATATGAGAGATACCCAACCATCTTTGCCTGTGCCAAGATGTGACAAGAGGCCCATCGTTCTCTCAGTTGCAGATGGAATTACTAATATAATAACCCTTTATAGGAGTTCCTGCTGGTGTGCACATTCACTTTGCTACCCAAACGAACCTTTAAAGTATTGAATTCTGCAATATAAACATGTGAAATCATAAAGTAAGACTCAAAGCGTACCAAATAAAAGGGCCGATTATTCTTTTAAGGGTTTTGTGTTAACATTTCCGGTCCGTTTTAATCAGATAATCAAACTTTCTTCAAAGTCCGCCACTGATAACATGAAGCTAAACATCAATTTTTTATGTTTTTAACTTCATTTGGACGTTTTATAAAGCACAAATTAGCTAAACAATTTAAGGTACACTTTGAAAAAAACACAAATACAATTACTAGCACATCCCAACCGTAATTTACCATAGGAAATGGACGACTATTCTTCCAACAGAACTGTGGAATAAGACTAAGGAAATAAACTCTTAGCAGAAATACTCCATGAACAATATTTCAATTGTACGCTTTCGTAGGAACCAATTAGCTAAACAATTTTAAGATACGCCCCTGAAAAACACTAATGTACTAGAAGCAAACACCAACCTTAACTTACCTATGGTAATGCGAAGAGTATACTTCCAAAATGGCTACAGAAGGAACGAAATGACTATAGAAACAACCACTTACCAGAAATAGTGAGTTCTCAACACCAGAACATCCCGTCTGACCCAGACCGGGAGCTATATACCGCCTCTCCTGGAGACCGCGTCCCAGTCGTATCTGACTGCATGTGCAAGACATCCGTCGCCCATCGACCCTTGCCTTTTTACTCTCTCAACGAGATTTTCGTCTTTATCACCGGACCCACCGCTCAGAACTCAAACGCCGCTCACAGCCCTGGTGAGTCACAGGCACTGTCCTGCTGATGAAACACGTGTCGGCTGGCGTTCTGTAACAATACAAAAGAAAGAAGACATATATAAAGTTTAATATATTGTCTTCACGATTCTACCGGTGTCCATTGTTTTGTCTCAATCTACCAAACTACATAGTATTGTGTGGACCTAGCTGTGCCCAGTACCTGCTGTTCACTTACCAGAAATACTCCATGAACAACACCGTTTCATTTTCATGTGCAGAAAAGCAAGTACTTAGCCCCTGACAACGAAGCTAACATAGATTTTCAACTTCTTGTAACCCTTACTGAACTCAGCATTATATTGCTACATGATCCTCCACAGATTATCAATTTCTTTGCAAGCTACTTTGGGGTCCCACATGTACATCTCTCCTCTCCAGACAATCTACATTTAATTTAAATCTAACAACCAAAAGGGCCAGTGTGAGTTTGATGTGGTTAAACTTCACAACCAATGTATCAGCCACTTTGAAACATGAAATAACATTTTAGGGGAATGCCACAATAATTTATTAAGACCCACGTGAGTAGTCTCTGAATCTAAACAATAAAGTTCCATTTAAGCACTGCCTGGAAATATGGCACATTAATTGGATGTCTCTACATCCTCAGGAAGAAAAGATGAACGATGTCTAATATCTCAATATCTTTACTTGTGCCCTTGATTTAAGGGCAGTGATTTTTTTAATCAAAAAAGTATGCAGTGTGCCCAGCTAGGATAGAGGCTAAGACTTGTACTGGTAGAAAAAAAAGATTTTCTGGTCAACAGCAGCAACTGGGGGCCTCATTTATGAAAAGTGACGCATCGCTGCGTGAAAACAGAGATGCGTCACTTTTCACTGCGCTCTCCCTGGGACCCCAAGGATGCGTTATATTTACAGTATGACGCATCATGGCGCAAGGAGTTACAGATACGTCAGTATTGCTGATGTATCTGTATGGCGCAAAAGTGACGCATTGCTGGAGTGTGTCACAAAAGTGACGCAACTCCAGCAATGTGTCCTTTCACATGGGGCAAGCCCCATGTGAAAGGGCCTGCGTCAGTCTTACGCCTGTTGTGAGGCAGGCGTAAGAAATTGACGCATTTGTGTCCTAGAAGTGGCACAGTGAAATCTTATACATTTCACTGCGTCACTTTCTATGGCCCTTTCTTGCGTCAGAACGCCCCCCTGCATAAATTATACCTGGCGTTGGTATAATGTAGCGCAGGGGTTTACAAAGTGACACATCTACCTAGATGCATCACTTTGTAAATATGGTGCAACAAGGCACATTTTGTACGCTGCTGGTGCGTCACAAAAAGTGCAGCACCGGCGGCATAAAAGTAACGCACAGCCTCATAAATGAGGCCCTTAGAGTCTGCTGCTTAGGTAACTGCCGGGCCATGCATCACCCCATTACTTTACTGGATAAGGTACATGAGAAACAAAAAGGTAGTCCTGCATGATTGTTAATTCTAAAGAAGGTATATTTAGAAGTGCTATGAAAGACTCTGTTCAAATCGTCTAGTAAAGATATTTTTTAAAAAGCAATATTTATCAGCTTCATCAAAATAGAGGGAGAACAGTAGTTCGCAATTAAGGGTAATATTCAGGCAGGCCGTTATCTCAATCACTTTTTCTGACATGTTCTCGCTACAATAAATTTCTCCTCATACATTATAGCAACAAAAATCTGTAGAAAATTGGGTTACTTATTGTAAAAAAATAGGGCTTTTTCTTCCCTCACTTTTTGCCCCCCTTTGGACTACTAGATGTTGGTTTTTGACTCTGACAGTGCACTGAAGCCTGCTGACCAGTGCCAGTGCTTTCTCCCTAAAACTGATGTGTGTAAATTGGCAACTCCAATTGACAAGGCCTTTTTTGTTTTGATAATCAAATTTATTTGCATTTGAAAAACCAAACATACAAATGACAGCATATGATTGTGCAGTAAATCAAAGTCCATCTTCAGCAGACAACAAAAATCCCAGACATAGTTTAGTATCTTCCAGCACACCACTTCACCGTAGAATCAATGTACCAAGGTAGGAGAAAAATCAAGCACACATCTCAAGACAGTTGGTTTAGCCATTCGCCCCATACCCTATGAAATTTCTCAGGACATCCCTGGTCCTCAAAGAGGGGTTCCTCCTGGGGTGTGCACCAACTCACCCCCCTTCTCCACTTTCGTATGGTAGGAGGTTTGGCCTGAGCCCAGGCCGCTGTGATGTCTCGCTTAGCCACCGCCACCACGGTGCCAAGAAAGCGGTTGTCGGCTCTAGAGCCGTCCAGTCCATCAAATACTCCCAGATGAAGGCATAAAGGATCATGAGGTACCTGTCACCCCAGAATGTGTATAAGTTCAGACTCCACACATGACCAAAATGGAGCAAGACCAGGCCATAACCAGACAATGTGGTAGAAATCGTCTGGAGCTTGGTTACAGCGTGTGCAATCTGGGAAGGGGAGCAGTCTCGCCCTGTATAGGCACGCAGGGGTGAGATAAGCCATGTGGAGGTAGTAGAGTTGGATGAGATGAGGTTTAGAGGAGGTTGTCAAGGTTTTGGGAGCCATAAGGGCATCGCCGCAATTTGCCTCTTCTAGGGGGCCTAGCCATCCTTCCCAGTGGGTTCGCAGCGAGTCTAGGGAGGTGACACCCCTCCTCTGGCTAAATTCCCCATTATGACCTGGACTTCAAGTGGGCTGATCTCAGGAAGCGAGGTTCATGGTGGAATATGCGTATTAAGGGTGTGGCGGAGTTTTAGATACTTGTAAAATTGGGTAGTGTGAAGGAAGTGATGCTGTGGCAGATCGGGGAAAGCCCTGACATAGTCTCCCACCCAGACGTCCCCAAGGAATGAGATCCTGACCCGATCCCACAACCTGAAACCAACAAGGGTCAATGTTTCATGTAGCCATGTACCGTGCCACAGAGGTGTATGTTGGGTAAGACTCTTGTCCCATCTCGTATAGCACAGGGCAGAACGCCAGGCCACTAGAACCGCTCTAGTGATAGGAGGGATTGCTTGTGGAATGGGAACCCCATATAAGTAGGCTTGGATTTGTGGGAAGTCCATAGTGCGGAGTTCAATCTGGTAGGCCTCAATTGAACCAGTTGTGGGTGCCTATAAGTTTGGTGGCCAAATAGTAGAGATGAAGATTCGTCATGCCCATGCCCCCGTCAAAGGGGGGAATCCGGCAACGAGCCAAGGCTATGTGTGGTATCTAGCCCCCCCTTCTCCCCCAGGAACCTGGTAATTACCCCATCAAAGTCTCAGAACCAACTACCTGGAAGGTGAAAGGTGGTGTTTTGAAGAATGCATGTGAAGCAGGGGAGGATCATCATTTTAAAGAGCGCCTCTCTTCCAAGGGGGTCGAGAGGAAGGGATTGCCAACGCTTAAGGTCACTTTTGGCTTTAGAAGCCAGAGGGAGTAATGTTAAGGGCCCATTCCAGCTCTAGAAGTCACCCATATCCCTAGTTACTTAAACAATTGTCTCCATAAGGGGATAGTAGATTGCCAGTCATAGCAAGCCCTCGAGGGATGGAGGGGGATCAAAGTTGACTTCGTCGGGTTGAGTCGCAGACCCGAAACATTCTCGAAAGCATAGAGCACCTCCAGACAGCGTGGTCCGGAGCTCTCGGGTCACCTAAGAAAAGAAGGATGTCGTCCACGTAAAATGCAATTTTATCCACCTGGTGGGGGTCCCAGGACCACCCTCGGATTTGAGGGTCATTACGTATGAGGCAGGCCAGGAGCTCTATCGTGAGCGTGAATAAGAGTGGCTAGAGAGGACACCCCTGACGCGTGTCTCTGCAGATTGGAAATGCCTCTGAGAAGGTGCTGTTGGTCAGAACTCTTGCTTTGGAGATGGAGTACAGGACACGGATGAGGCATCTGAAATGGGGGCCGAAACCCATCGTGGTGAGAATATCCTACAAGTAGCTCCAGTCAAGCGTGTCAAAGGCCTTTTCAAAATAATGAGTAACAGAGCCAGGTACGGTGTGAGGAGATGGCGGCTGGCCTGGGCAAGGTGGAGACATTGTATGCAGTGCCAAGTGCAACGTGCGGGCATGAGGCCACATTGGTCTGGGTGGATCAATTTGTGTAACAGGAGGCGGAGACGTTGGGCCAGAGCTGTGGCAAAGATTTTCATTTCTGTATTAATTAAAGGAATCGGATGGGAGTCCGCACAGGAGAGAGAAGGTGGCTGGGTCTTCGGGATGACCACTATGGGGGCCACTTCAGTCTCAGAGGGAAAGGAGCCTTCTCGGCTACATGCCAGAAGAGGTCGATCAAGTGGGGCACCAATAAGTCTTGATATGTTCCATAGTACTCTTGTAGGAAGCCACCTGGTCCCGGTGTCTTCCCAGAGTGTAGTTGGGAAATAGTGTTGTGTACCTCCTCTGGGGAAAAGGGATGGTTGAGGTTTTTTGATTCGGCCTGAGCAAGGCAGGTAGCCGGACCTCCGCTCGGTCTAGCAAGTCGACCAGAGTAGCCTTAGGGGGCCGGGCTGAATAGAGCTGGGCATATTAGCCTGCGAAAGCCTGGGCAATGGCCCACAATGTATGGTGATGGGTTCCAGCAGTGTTTCGGATTTCATGGACAATTATGTTAGCCTTTTGGTAGGAAACCAAGTTGTGAAGCAATTTGCCATTCTTGTCGCCCCACCTGTACACAGAGACCACAGAGGAGCGCCACAGCATCTTGGCATAGTCCAAGTTGTCTGGCGGGGTGAGCGTCATCTGTGTCTGCGAGGGTCAATTTTAGTCAAGTGGCCGTTGCCTCCAGCTGGATCAGGTGATCAGCCCACGCCGCCCGTTTCATGTGCACCAGGCCTCTGGCCATGTCGCGTAGGGTAGCCTTACCGGCCTCCCAAAGTGTGCCCGGGGAGGGAACTGTACTGTGGTTGGTAAGGAACTAGTGTTGCAACTCTACAGCAAGCACGTCTTTAATCTCTGTATCTTGTAAGAACCACGTGCTCAGTTGCCAGACCGTCCGCATCTCACCAGCCAGAGGGAAATGGCAGAGTCGTCTGAGATTCCATGAGGGAGAATAGAGATGCTAGAGACCCATTGACAGTCAGTGGCAGGCAAGAGGATCAAATCAATTCAGGAGTGGGTATGGAAGTGTGAGTGTACTGTTTCCCCCGGGGGTTCCAGATGCTCAAGGCGTCACACAGACCAATGGTAGCTGACCAATCTGACAGCTGCTTAGAGCTGGTTAGGCGCAACAAGGATGGGTCACCTGTTGTGTCGAGTGACGGTTGGATAACTGCATTACTATCTCCCCCAATTATTGTCTGACTCTGTGGCAGGAAGGAGATTACCTCTGTAAGGTAACGGAGAGCGGAGGGAAGTGTGGTAGGAGGGATGTACGTTGATAATAGGTTCAGGACCTGGCCTTCAAGCTAACCGGACACAGCCACGAAGCAACCCTGCACGTCAGTTGACACGTGTACAGGGGAGACCTCTCCAGGTTAGTATGGCCACCCTCGAGAGCCCCGCACGAAGTTGGAGTGCCACACCCTATTGAATCCATATCTTCTGAGAAAGGAGCAGTGGGTTTCCAGAAGATGAGTCTTTTGAAGGAGGAGCACAGCAGGCACGTGGCCGGGGGCTTACTTGAAGATCGTTGTGCGTTTGATGCGGTCCAACAGACCATTCATATTCCATGACACAACATGGAGGGGTCTACCGTGAGCATGCATCTGGGTAGTAGCCAATGTGGGGACATGGAGGACCAAAGGAGCTCGGATCCCAGGGGAAGTGGTGCATCACGGCTAGGATAGATGAGGCATATGCAAGGTGATGTGCCGCCTGCCGGAGGAGATGGAGTATGTAAGTGGCTGACTGTCACTGAAAACATAAAACAGTGGCTCAAACGAAGCCAAGTCAGCCGCCACCTGTGCAGGGGTGAAGGGAAGGCCCCTCCGGATCAGTACAGCCACCCCCCGGAGCCCTGCTTGAAACCGGAATGCCATACCCTGTCAAACCCATATTATTATTATTATTATTATTGGACATTTATTAAGCGCCTGGTTACGCCACTGGCGTGTCCCCGCGCTATGACAAGTGGAGTGACTGTCCCCCCTCCTCCCAACCAAGCTATCTACTGAAAAAGATGAGTTTTAAGTTTTTTCCTAAACTGGATTTCGGAGGGTTCAAGCCGAAGTTCCAGTGGCAAATTATTCCAGCATTTGGGAGCAAGGTATCTGAAGGACCTGCCTCCCATACGAGCTTCAGATATTCCTGGTACTTTTAACAGCCAGGTCTGTGAGGACCGGAGACTGCGTGTAGGCTCGTAGTGGGCTACTAGGCTCTGGAGCGGGAGAGGTGCCTTGCCATTCAGAATACGGTGGCAGGTGGCAAGGGCCTTAAACTTCACTCTCCTCTCGATGGGGAGCCAATGGAGCGCTCGCAAGGCTGGCTTGGCGGATGATCTCCTGGGGAGTCTGAGGACCAACCGCGCTGCCGCGTTTTGAAGAACCTTCAGGCGGCCGATGACCCTGCCCGTGGCCCCCAGATAGAGCAGGTTCCCATAATCGAGTCGGGAGGTGACCAAGGCATGCACCAGCGTCTGACGAGCTGAGATGGGAAGCAGGTCTAAGACTTTCCTGAGGGCTCTCAGAACACTGAAGCATACCCCCACCACCCGACCGACATGTGGGCCAAAGGTGAGGTCCTTATCGAGCCACACGCCCAGGTTCCTGGCCTCACGGCAGGGAGCGGGGACTTCCCCCAAACAAGGTGGCCACCACGCCGACGACCACGTCGACGGTGCACCCCCCACCACGAGCACCTCAGTCTTGCTCCCGTTCAACTTTAAACAGTTGGCAGACATCCAGGCAGCAAGGTCTTTCATGCAGTTCCTGAAGATGTCTGCCGCAAGACCGGGCGCGCGCGATAGGGAGATGACCAGCTGCGTGTCATCGGCGTAGGACACCAGGCAGAGGCCATGACCCTCCACAATGGCCGCTATATCTTATTAAAAAGGGCAGTGGGATCCCCTGAGTTGAGTCTCTTGGAGGAGGAGTACATCGGGATCATGGTTTTGGGCTTATTTGAGGGCTGCAGCACGTTTGAGATGATCCAGCAAGCCATTCACGCTCCATGACAGAAAGTGGAGTGGTCTACCGCTGGTGGGCATCTGGATAGTATGCAAAGTGAGGGCAGGGAGGACCAGAGGGGCCTTTCTATCCCGGGGGGTGAAGCAGCTCGGCCAGGATAAAAAGGTGTGGCATGTGCAAGGTGATATGTTGTCTGTCGAAGGCAGTGTTGTGTGAGGCTGGCAGACTGTCATTAACAAGGACGGATTGATCGAATATACGCTGAGATTTTTTTAATACCGGTGTTTGGGTTTTTATGCATGTAGATGTGGAAACGGCAATTATAACATTAGGATAAGGGAAGGATAAAGTTGAGCTTTCCTCTACTTCAGCAGAAGAGGGATTTGTGATCACCCATTAAAGCCAGTTCTATTGGGGCGCACATGTTCATGGACTAATTACCGGCAGAGTAAATTGTGGAACATATTGTGACAGGTCTCATTGTCACATATCTACAGAGATATCTCCTGTCACGTCTGTGCTCATTTGGTCATGAAAATTAGATATTCGGAGGAATGTTTCCTCATTACATAGTCTGCATGCCGAAACTACAATTTTTGAGTGCCGGGATGCGTTTTAATGTAAAGCCTGAAGAAGGTGGTTGGACCTGCTGATACCACCGAAACGCATCGCTTCTTGGTTTTGTCTGAATATAACTTCTGTGCATACCAATTGAGGTTGTTTTTTTACAATAATATAATGACAATATTTGGATGTCGAATGGATCATCAATGTTGACCTATACAGTTGATTTGCTCGTTGTCTTATAGTTTGTAATATATTGTGGAATAATTTATGATGAAATTGTGATTTTAATTTTTAGAGTTGATTAACTCTTTTTTAATTATTTTAACGTATTGCATTTACTTAATGAATAAAGCATTCATATATTTAATTTGTTGCCTACTGTTATAGTTTCTGTGTGATGGGTTGTGTACGTGATGAGTGATTTATTGAGAACACTATTGTTGTTTCTCAAAGGGAATTGTTTTCAGACCTAGTGTCAATTTGGTGTCCTGTCTCTTTGGAGAGTAGGACCCTTCCCTCCTTTTGTTTAAGACTGTCATCAAAAACATATAGAACAAAGGCTCAAACAGAGCAAAGGCAAAAACAATTTAGAGGACAACGGCCCTCTACCCCCAACCCCCCCATTACCCCCCACCCTATACTTCCTAACCTGAAGCATCTGTCGCCCTGAAAAGGTAAGTTAACAATAACTAATAGCTATGCTAAAACATTTAGCAGGGCAATTCATGGCAATGATGGACCCCTCCATATAGACGGATGTCATAGTGTAATCAACTGCCTATTGACTGAAAATATCACAAGAGTTCAGCCTTAGTTCTGGCCGCATGGGCCTCTGCAAATTAGAACCCTGCATTCTCACCGGATCCCTGGAGCACAGGGCTTCTGAACAGGTCGGAGTCTGACAAGGCGGGCGCAATGCCCCGGATGGGCACGGGCCATGGCTCAGGTCACTCAACGAACTGGCTTGTCTGTTGTTGAGGGCTGGAGGGGTTTTGGAAGAGATCAACACCTGGAATCCAAGGCCTGGCAATCGTGCCGGCCCCCCCCCCGATCACCCCATCTACGGGACCGGGTGTGTCTCCGCTGTGGCTTGGGATGGGATGAACGTGTTTGTGGAGGATCAGACAAAATGGGGGGGAAGCAGATCGGATCCGCAGGGGTCGCTTGTCAGTGAGCCAAGTCCAGGTGGCCTGTGGGGTGCCAAAAAAGTATTGTCTTGCCCTGAAAGACGACCCTGAGATGAGCCGGGAAGAGAAGACCATATTGCAATCCCAGAGTGCTGAGGTTTTGTTTAACATCTGCGTACGTGTGATGCTGGGCCTGAACCTCTCTCATATAGTCTGGGAAGAACATGATAGTGTTGTTTTGGTACTTCAGGTGACCCTGGGCCCAGGCCTCTCTATGGGATGTTTATAGAAAAATGGTAAACCCAATATACCTATGTAGGCTTGGGCAATAAATCATTAAAGGTAAAAGATGTCTACAAGGGATTTCACTTGTACTGAAAATGTTTTTTGTTTCAATGCCTAGATACTATACGGCCAGAATCTCCCCTGTGGTTGGAAACACATCTTTTAACTAAACTTGATTTGATCTCACCTTTGAAGAATATAAGAAGACCCGTTGCTGGCTTCATTATCTATACACTTTGGTTATCTAATACGACAAGTGATTTTAACGCTGTTTGCAACTGCTAACTTGATTCAAGGTCAACTGTTGCTTCCTTGTGAATATCATAAGAAGGTTATATATCTTGCAAAAAGTAAATTGTCCTGAGGATGGTCCAATGGACTGTTGCCACAAAGACCGAAATATCGACAGTCCAACCAACTCCAAGAAAATCTTCATTTTCTCAAGCAATATTTATTGATGTTGGGATAATATTTGCTTTGTTATCTTTAGGATCTGACGCAGGTTATGAACTGTGTGTCCACATTCATTTGTACATCTTTGTCATAACTTTCTTTGCTGATATTTACTTTGTCCAAATTGTACCCTTTTCAATTTCAACAAGTCAAAATCAGATAAATTCATTTTATAAGATTAGGATCTTCTGTGTGCTTTGTTTTCTTTGTGCTTTGTAAACTGCATTTACTTTGGTTGTCTAGTTGGACACCTAGGAGTCTGATTGCACTTGACTGACTCACAAATAGTTTGAAACAAAAAACCTTTTCAGTACAAGTGAAATCCCTTGTAGACATCTTTTACCTCTCTATGGAAGAGCGTCCCTGTCCCGGAAGTTGAGGATCCTAATGATGATGAGATGGGATGGGGCCCCATGAGGAGGTTTGGGCTCCACAGAGCGATGAGCGTACTCGATTGCAAACCACACAGAGGGAGCGTCTTTGGGTATCCATGACTTCACCCAAGTCTCCATAAAGGTGTCCGCTCTGCCCTGCTCAACTCCATCGGGGAAACCTATGAGGAGTAGTTTGTTGTGCCGCAAGCGGTTTTTCGCATCTTCTGTTCGACGGTGTAGCTCCGAGGTTTGATTTTGCAGGCTGGCCACTTGGGTTTTCAACTGCCCCAGCTCGTCCTCAGCCACGCAGAGATGTGACTCTGCCTCCGAAATCCTCACTGTGGCGTTGCGAAGGTCCTGGCGGATAATAGCCATGTCCACTCGGACCTCGACGATCTTGCTCTCCACTGAGGCCTGGGAGGTGCCGATAGCTTGCAGGCTGGTGGAAAGGTCACCCCTGGCAAGGGAAGAACTGCCAGAAGCCCCCTCCATTGGGTTTGCTTGGCGGTGGTGTATTGGTCCCTTTTGGTTTGTGTTTGTGGAACGGGTGTCTTTGGGGTCTGGTCTCTACCCATCTCAGCCATAAGCGTGGGAACTCAGTGGTCCAGTCAGCTGGGGGGGCAAAGGCTTCCGGGGCAGACGATCACAGGCGGGAGAAGCCCAGCAACCAAGCTATCAATACTCAGGCCCGGGCACTGAACCTACCCCCGTGCAAGCCTACCAACGCCAAGGTACCGGCCAAAGCAGGTCTGGACACCTCGCTCCTGACCGCCCGAAGTGGCGGCCGATACAAGAAGAACAAAGGCTCACCCAGCCCGAAGAGGACGTTGTCGGGACAAGGGGAGGAGGGGGGACGGTGGAGAGAGTCCAGATCTTGGGTCCCCGTCGCTCGGCACACACATCCAACTCTGCCTCTCTCCGCACGTCTTCAACAAGGTGTAGTCGTAACCCAGGTCTGCACTCGTGGGTCGGAAACTCTGGATCAGGTGACTGGAGCCAACAGGGCCTGCCCCAGACTCTCCAGGGGAAGCGCCGGGGCGATGAGCCAGCGGAGGGGGCCTGGAATTGGTGACTGACCCCGCCGCCCCTGATGGTAAGTGCGCTACTAGGGTAGGAGCCACAGAGTCGGCCACACAGGCCCACTGGCAGAAGCCGAATGTAACATCAGGGGCGCTGCAGGGCTGGGGCCAAGGGCAAGGAGCGATGGAAGGGGCCTGTGTCCCGAACCCCAAGCCGCTCGACAAATGCAGCCAAATCCACCCCCCAGCCAATGGCTCTCTGCACCAGAAAGTTCCAGCACCAAGGCCAAGGATAGGGAGCTGTGGATGGGGTCCACACTCAGGACCCATGCCACTCAATAAATGTGGCTGGTTCTACCGGCCAATGAGTGGGCCACCACCCCTGGCACGCCGCCCCAGTATTTTCCGCAAAGCCAAGACCTGTGAGGCCCCAGGTAGCAGAGGGGCAAGTGCTTGACCACTGGCTCAATGGAAAACTCAAGTATGTGAAGGGCCAGGAGGGAGCAAAGGCATGGCACGCCGGTACAGTAGGCCGGAATGGGCCAAGTCCCAATGGAATGTCGGGGCAAAGCAGGTGGCACAGCAGGGTGCGGTGACTCGGGTTCAAATTGGGGGGGGCAGGTCTAAAACCTCCCCACGCACCCCTGCCACAGATGGAACGCACTCACCCACCTTCTCTCGGCAGGGATCCAGCACAGGGTATGAAGCAGGATACCGGCTGAATGCTGCACAGGTCGACTGAGCAGCGCCACTAAAGGATGAAAGGATCCGGGGCTTCAGCAGCAAAGTCGGAGATCAGGAGCACAGATCCGATGATCGCACCATTAGCTGGGAAGAGGCCCAATACCCCCAGGCCTCTAGCGCATCAGGGAAAGGTCCGGGCAAGTCCCTCTCTTAAGGTCCCAAGAGTGGCAGATCCTGACCCGCCTCCAGAAATTGCCAGGCAGCACCCTCTTGTCAGGATGGTAGGCCGAAAGCCAGAAAGGAATCAAGCCCAGGCCCAGAGCAGAAAAAGGGGTGGTAGACCTCCGGGCCACCGCCGCTCGATATAGCTGCCGATAATCTGGCCTCGGGAGAGCGCTGTCTTCTGCAGTCACCCGCAGGCCTGGCCAAGGAGGGCGGAGATGCAGCCAGGCAGGGGGAGGGAGGCCGTCTCCACAATCAGAGGGCAAAACATCCAGGCCCCAATGGTGATCAGGGCATGCAACTCTCAGTCCAACTGGGCACCGCACCAGAGGGCCTCCGACAACAAGTTGGGGAAATCAGAACCAGAGAGCAAGGTTAGAGCAGCAAGGCACGAGAACAGGGTGCCGCCTTCTTGGGAGCCAGTCGGTCGGAGCTCAGGGCGGATTATCTCCATAGCAGGTAGCTCTGCGAGTTGTTCCTTCATGCATGGTACTCTCCACCGCAATGGCCACAGCAGGGACCCAGTAGGGGCCTGTAGGGGCACTGATGGTGGCGCTGATGATGGAGGGTTATACAGCACCCTTAAAGTGCGACCGCCATCTTGACACGTCGGCCACGCCCCCGATTGACAAGGACTTTAACCTTCTTATAAGTCCCTATCACATGATACCAGTGGTACCCGGGGCATGGATGGTAAAGGGATTCCCATGTCTTGCAGCACTGGTTGTGCCACCTTGAATGACCCAAATAAACTACTAACAGCGAGCCTGCCATTGCAGACTGCAGGAACAGTGTAAACTGATGCACTTCGACTTTGCCTTCAACATGTGTGGCAAAGTCAATGCACTGCTTTTAATATATGTCAGTCACCCTTAAAGAAGACACCCTGAGCCCAGGAGGCAGGTTACATAAATATATTAATGGTGTGGGCATGGAACTGTAAGATTCTATGTCTCTTAGTGGCCTTTACCATTAAAGTACATTATAAGTGATAGGCAGTCCATAAGAAAACATGGGTCTGCACCCGGGCAAACCCGAGGTCTCTATCTCCATTATGTTACTACTTAAATGTGTCGACTTTGGTATCAAACAATGTGCCTTCTCACCCCTGACATGAATCTCATGCTAAGGACGGTGTAGCATGCACCCAGGTGCCTACCTTGGAGGTTGCCTGCCTGGTTGCTGCAGCTTCTCTGTGCTCTGACTGGCATCTCGCACTTGCTTCTGCCAAGACAGGATTCTGACCTCCTGTCAAGCAGTGTGGACACTCCCAGAAGTTAGGAAGGAGAACACATGTCCTCTCTCTCATGATGGGTAGTGAAGTGGCACATTAATGCAGGGAACTTCAAAGGTTACACCGCATCTGATATGCATCCAAGTTGTCTCCCAGACAAGTAACCAGCCCTTTCCCTTTCCTAGGCACATTTGCACTCGAGCAGGTGGGAAAATCAGGTAGTCAGGAGAAGCTCACACCCAGAAGACTAGCCACACCTCTAGGATGAGCTGCCTGGTCTGTATACCTAAAGAAGACTTCTGCCATTTTTAAAAGTGGTAGAAATAGTGGGGTCTGAGTAGAAAAAGTCATCTACATAGTTGGATGCGGTCACCTCAGGGAAGAGTTAGCCACTGGTGCTAGTAGCCCATTAGCCACTTGGACCCACACCCCTAACGTCCCTTAATCTAGGATTTAAGGAACACCCCTGACACCAGGGCCTCAGTTCTGATCCAACTTGCATCAAAGAGGACAAAAAAGAGAACGGTGTCTGCAACAACAGAACTTGCACACACGAAAAGAAGGATACTCTGCACCTGTGCCAATACTCTTGGAACTGCATTCAAGACTAAGGGTCAGTTCCCCACCAGACAGAGGAACCCCGTGAGCGCCAAAGGCAACCTCAGACTCCCTTGGACAAGTGGGACTGCAGGTAAATTAACGCTCCAAATCCAAAGAATCGCTGGTCATCAGGCCCTCCGAGGGATTTCCCAGAAGCAGATGCTCCAGTCTATTGTGGGAACTGTAGTCCTGCCTTACACGAAGTTTCAAGCCGCTACTGTGTACCCCCGGACCTCCAGACATCGAAATAGCTCCCTGTTGAGCTTACCGTACCCCAGGCTTGTTGGTTACCAGTCCGGCAACTGAGCCCTTCACGTGATGGTGCATCTAGAGGAAAAATTCCAAAACCTTAATCCGACATCAACAGTGGCATTTCTGTTGACATTTTGCATCCTGTTCTCCCGTAGCACAGTGTTCACAGTAAAATCAGATTCCCTGCGCCTCCCGTTCATCACTAGAAACAGCCAGGACAACACTGCACCTGGGCTCCATGGGCCAGGTAAAATGTAACTGATTGTAGTGGCCTGGTCCAGAGACCCGCATCATCTTTACCCTGTGAGGGATCCACGCAACTTGACCTGCAAGTGCTGATTGTCACTCCCACTTTTTCCCATTGACCGCAATGAAAACGTTCTCTAGTTTTCAACTGCTAAAATTTCCTTCTCAAATCCATAACTCCAGTTATATGGGTGCTATTTTGTTCATTTGGGTGTCTAACTTAAGAGAAAAAGACACTTTATTTTTATAAATTGGTCTCAGATTTCTATCAAGTTGTGTAAAGTACTTATTGCCCATGTTGGTACTCTGAAATGCTTAGCACATGTTCCTTTAGTAAAGCCTGACTGCTCTTTGTTACTCTACCAGAACTGAGTAAAGGATTTATTAGTGTGAATCCAAGGACCATCTTTTTGTTTGTGATAGTACTGCATGGAGAACTCTAACCAACATCACCACATAATACTCCACTTTCCTACACTGGTTGAGGGGGGTGAACCCTTACTCAAGCAGTAGCCACAATTCTTGTTTGATGTATGACAGAACCATGCAATGCATGGATTTACAACGCAGCCCCTACAACGACTCATCTTTGCCACTGCATTTCTTTACCACATAAGTCTTTACAATGCAGCACCACTTTACCTTAGAGTAAAGAGCAAGACATTGGAGATGCATAATTTTTACATAGATGAGCCCAAACCCTAAATGACAACTGGACTCTCAATAGTAGCCTCCACTCTGAGGGAAGTACAGACCTACATGATCTTTCACTATCTAAAGTTGAATCCCTTCAAAACTGATTTTCTCTCCTAACTCAACACTCTTTTGAAACAGTGGCTCTGTAATCTCCACCTTTTCAAGACCATAACCCTAAGAGTGTTCATTATGCAAAATCATTAGGCGATGTACTACACAGAGGTCTTGACCTACAGGCACATATAAGTGTGCTAATCAAAGGACCTCCATACACACTAAAACTAGTTAATGGGACTAAAAAAATCACATTCCAAATGAAGACCTCAAACTTGTAACCCAGTCTCTTGTATTCTCATTATTAGACTAAGAAAAGTTCCTGATATGTGGATTATGTAATATCCATTTTGCCCCTCTCAGGGCATCACTACAAGCAGCAGCGAGATCTGTCTTAGAAGGAAAGAACTTGGTTCAAGAAGCTCCCATTACAAGCTAAAATCAGCATAAACTAGCCTGCACAACTTAATAAGAGGTACATCCAGGAGCTCCCAATTATCTAGCACAGAAACTTCACTTCATTTGCAACCAACATTTCATCAGATCAGAAAACTCTAACTTTCAGGAAGGCAAAAAGCCTGGATACAAGCAATCTTAGTCAATGGACCTTCAATTTGCACAGCCAATTCTCCCTCAATCATAACTATGCAGACTCCTCAACTATTTAGGAAGGTACTCAAAGCTCTAATGTTTTGTTGCTTCTAATCTCCTGAATATCTCCAATCCTACAAATCTCCAAGATCTCCATTCTCACCTGCTAAAGTCCTCCATGATCTTTAAATGTTCTGTAACACTGTCCATACACCTGATCTTCATACTCTTCTCTCTCTCATGAATTGTATGCTCCTCCTTTTTTACATAGCGATACCACAAGGGTTGATGGAAGGAGAGTTGATGCAAATCAAACACTCACCCCCAGTCAACTGATCTGGGTTTAATCCATCATCATTCTTTAGCTCACTCCACCACCCCAGTTCAGACATGGCCATATGCAAATCTGACCCTGTGCCTCATGAGAACAGTCCAGCCCGAACTGCCAAGCCATTTCTTTCCCGGACCGGAAACTAGCATCCTGGGACAGTTTCTGGCTAATCAGCCGTCATCAGCCAGGCTAGCTTGAATCCAGTGGCAGAGTGAGCAAGGGACCCACGTCTGGGCATACCCTGCCAACGTAGCGCGAACAAAGCACAGGACCTCGAGCACATAAAACTTCTGCATAATATTACATTAGTGCATAATCTGTATACAATCTCTAACTTGCAAGTAACTGTTATTTTATTGAGCATTTGGGTGATTATGTTTGGCCACACTGTGTATACTCCCAAGCTACTATTAATCTGTCAAATGTTCTGCCACCCTTGTTCAGGTATAGTTTGTTTGCACTATATAAAACCCCTCAATAAATAAATGAATACTTCATTCAATAGTTCAGCTTGATCACTTTATTTATAATTGAAATAATTTTAAATATTGTGGTTGAATCTGGCCACTAAGTCATAAACTTGATCGGACCACGTAATGGTAATATATCACTACTTGTAATACCACTATATTGAAATATCACTGAGGTCAAACAACTAAATCAAAATACCATTACAATAGGCATGTTTATGTGTATATAATAATTAGACACCACGATGACACTACTACATCAAGATTTCATCCTACAAAACTCAACATCTTAGTCTAACACTGATTCTATCCTTAACCTTACTACTTACACTGACCCACACCCTCTATCTGCATCACCATTCCCTTACCTAACACTACACGTTACCACAAACCTAACCCTAAACATTATTAGAACATTTGAATGTTAAGTGCTCCATTAAAGGCAACCGAGTAGCTATGGGTATTTAATTGCTGGTATAAGCATGTAGCTCCTACATTTCATTGATTGCCTTCTTGTTAATCCCTTTTTAAATTGGAACATTTTACCCTTAGTGTGTGTAATGCTCTAATAGCCTTATAGAACTTCTGCCACAGGCTAATCTGGTTGGTAAAGGCCCTCTACCTCATTATAGGCCGGCACCTGCGGCTCAGGCCTATCACTCGAGTTCAGGGCCTTTAACAACTGATATAGCCCTCAGCAGTGGGCTATAGGGCTTTCATCTAAACCTAACACTCAGCCCCTCATTAGTAGCCTGGTAAATTGTACAATGAGGCATAATATGCAGATTTTGGTGCAATCGCGGGGTATTTTTCTCTATTTAAGTTCTAGCAGGTTTAACCTGCCGAAATTTAAAGAGGGGAGTTAAACTTATCCCATCTATTGATTAAAGGGTGCGTTAAACATTGCAACCCATGTAATTGAAACCAGGATTTAAGGAGAGAGAATAACCAGAAAATAACAGGACATGTAGATGTTGCTGGGTTAAGCACCAAAATCATCATGCTATATTGAGAAAACTTCTAATAGTCGATAAAGATCGCTCCTGAAAAATCCTGAACACTTCAGTGTCAGATTTTATAAAGTGATACATTTATCTCACCAAACACTGGCCCACTTATATTGAGGTCAAAACCTTGCAAAAATTCTTAGCTTTACCGTACCCTATCACCAGCAATAAGACTTACTCTAAAACTCAAACCTTATCCATATTTTCTGTCTTCCCTTAAGCTGAGAGAGAGGGTGCATTAACATTAACTTTAGTCTTATCTCTAATCCCAGTGCTAAACCTATGCTTTCTCCTCGTCCTAAACGCAACACTAATCCTAAAACGATGCCTGTCAGATGAGGAGTCAAATCCTTGTCTGACGGGCAGTCCTGCAGTTGTCTGACAGTGGCATTCTGTCAGGCTCATTTAAGAGTCTGACACACAGACCACAGCTCTCAGAGCACCAACTGCACCTTTCTGCCCGGTGTGGCATGCATGCCACACTGTGCAGAAACTGGGGGTGCAAACACCCCGCATGCACCCCTCGGCCCAGAGGCAGCAGGGGGCTCTATTAGGGCCTCTATAGATGCCTCACTGTCATGAAAAGAGTGATGGTGAGACAACTCGTAATATGACTGGTGGTGCCACAGCAGCACCACCTGCATATTGCTGCCTCAACCCACATTGCATCTACTGCATGAGATCCTTGATCCCGGTCTCTTGGTGGTCCTTCTGCGGCAGTAGAAACACTGTGGGTGTTCCTAGGGGCTGCCAAACTCGTAATCCAGCCCTTAATCTCCCAGCCTACAAAAAATGAATGTGTCCTTGTGTAATGTAACTGGTGCTCCTGTGAAGCACTCCAATACCTTCGGGTCAAGTTTGCGTTCTATAAAACTGCAAAAACATTTTTTTTTTAGAGGAGGAACTACTTAGTTTTGCCTACTACCCCAACTGGGGTATAGTCCATCAACAAAGAAACTCCAGCCATCACTGTTCTGGGCTTTTCTTTCATTCTAATTCCAGGTGTAACCCATCTCTTTGCAGTTAGCCTTAAGGCCTTGGTGCCTGGTTTTCTTGGCCTTCCTCTTTCCCATTTCCCTTGAGGGTTCCATGACAGGGCATGCCTGGTGGTGTTTGATGCAAACTTGCAGAGGGTGTGACCCATCCAGCCCAAGCTTCTTCTCATGACTTCTTCTTTGAGGAAGGAATTGTAAAGTTTACTGCCATAGGCCGTTTTTGCTGATAGTGTTTGGCCAGCGGATTTGGAGGATTTTCCTCAGACAGGTGTTGATGAAGGTCTGGACTTTGTTGGTGGTGGTCACTGCTGTTGTCCAAGTGTCTGCTCTATACAGAAGTACTGGCTTTACCTTGGTGTTAAACAGCCTGATCTTGGTTTGCAGCATTGGATCACTGGAGCTCCAGATCTTCTTTAGCTTCAGCGTCTGTGCCATATGGCTTGTTTGTGAACATGCCCAGGTGAAGGCCTCATCCTCTTCCAGTGCATCGCCGGCAAGAGCGACTGAAGTTGTCCTGGCCAAGTTAGCCTTCTGGATTTGGAGTTTTCCCCTTTGGATGTTGAGGCCAAGTTGTGTGGATCTGACTGCCACATTGTCTGTCTTCTCTTGCATCTGTAGATCGGTATGGGAGGATAGAGGCAGGTTGGCTGTAAAGTCCAGGTTGTTGAGCTGCGTCCAAGGTGTCCACTGGATCAGATTTCTTATCTTTGCTGTGGATGTCTTCATGATTCAATTTACGACCAGCAGGAGGAGAAAAGATGAGAGCAAACAACCCTGGCGGACTCCGGTCCTCACTTGCAAGGCTTCCATGAGTTGTCCTCCATTGACTATCTTGCAAGTCATTTCCTCGTAAGAGTTCCTGATCATTTTTATGAGTTTATCTGGCACACTGTAGTGATGGAGGAGTTTTCAAAGGGAATTTCTCTGTCCACGTTGTTGAATGACTTCTCATAGTTGATGAAGTTGACATAGAGTGAGGAGTTCCATTCCATTGACTGATCGATGGTCTACATTGTTGCAATCTGGACAATGCAGGATCTGTTTTTGCAGAAGCCAGCTTCCTGAGTGTTGACTTGTTCCTTCATTCTTTTAAGGATGACTCTGTTGAACACTTTGTCTGGGCTTGATAGAAGAGATAGCCCTCTGTAGTTTGCGCAGATCGCAGGTCACCCTTCTTTGGAATCTTTAGATATCCTTCCTTCCAATCTGATGGCACATTTTCCTCTTTCCAGATTCTTCCAAACATAGGGTAGATCATGTTTACTGATGTTTCAATGTCAGCCTTCAGTGCCTCTGCAGGAATGTTGGCTGGTACTTCTGCCCTCCCATTTTTTAGATGTTTGATGGCTTGCTGTATTTCTTACTTGGTTGGGCTGCTGCACTCGATTGGCAACTACTTGTCAGCTAGCTGTATGTCTGGTAGAGACTGCGGCACGGTCTGATTCAGCAGTTCTTCACAGGGCTCCAACTATATTCATTGCTGGCATTTGTAACCCATGATTGTCTGTTAGCAATGATTGTCTTCCTAGCTTTGTCTTTAACAGGCTATTTTGGCTTCCTGTATCTGCCTGAAACCTTTCTTGTTATGTCGTGGAGGACTTCTTTCAAGTTGCCTAGTTTGCTGCTTACTGGGTGTTTGTTGCAGGACCATCAATGAATCTTCACTTGTCTACAAGAGGACTTATAGAGCACAATATGCCCCTGTAATTATACCATAATGCATATGGCCTGTATTGGACTTGGCCCTTTCTGCAGTGTCATCCCCAAACCTTTTGCCTTTGTTCTCCTGTTTTCTGACCCTTTTTTGTTGGCTTTTAGTACTCTGCATACTTTTTCACTGCTAACCAGTGCTAAGTTGCTCGGCTCATGCTCTCGCCTTAAAGCAATTTTTAGTTGGCTTACACCCAATTGGCATATTTAATGTACGTGTAAATCCATTACCAGGGGGCACTACCTGTTGCCAGGGCCTGCATATTAAATACTAGTAGGTTTGCAGCACTGGTGGTACCACTCACTTAAAACATGTCTCAGGCATGCCATTATAGCCTGTAAATGCAGTTTGAAACTGCCATTTTGACCTGGCAAAATAAACCTTTTGCCAGGCTCAAACGTTTCTTTTTAATACAAATAAGTCACACCTATGGTAGGCCCTAAAAAGCCCACAGTGCAATGTATGTAAACATTTGGACATGTACTTTTAAGTCCTATGTGTCCTGGCAGTAAAAAACTCTCTTACATTCCTTTTCACTGCTGCAAGGCCTCCCTCTCCCATAGAATAACATTGGAGTTACCTTATTGCATTTAATAATCTGTAATTTCTTAATGGGAACAGGTACCAAGTTCATGTTTGGTGTCTTTTAAATTGTAATGAAAATTCTTAACATATGGTGCAACAGGATTTTAAATTACAATTTTGTAAAGGACACTTTGCTATAGTTCCCATTTTACTGCCTTAGCTGTTTAGTGTCTGCATCCTTTCTCAGGGTCATATGACTGAGTGTAGTTGACAGTTGGCCTTTGTGCATTCCTCCTACACAGCCACACACAATAGGGCACTAAGGTGTGCCTCAATGGGCCATCACTGGCAGGATGGGAGGGATGAGCTGGGCCCAGCTCCATTTATACTTAAATAGGCTGCATTTTACATCCATGCAACGCGCTGCTTACCCCCTGTAGTTAGTCTGGAGCGAGGGCCAGGAAAGCATGGCAAATGTACACTTCAAAGCCATGTCTCTTGAGGCTTCCCCCCACTTAAAAGGTAGAAATGGGTATAAATACTGGACTTCAGACACCAACTCTTCAGTACACTTCTGGACCTGTTGATACTCTGCCCGGAAAATATACTTCTGTATTACCTCAAGGACTGCCACTCTGCTGGACTGCTGTTCTGAAGGACTGCTTTCCCACTGTGGTGACCTGCTTCCCTCTTGCTTGGGTGAGAAGACCTGGACCTGCATTTGTTGAACCCAAAACCCCAGAGTGGCTCTAAGGGCTTGCTGGCTGGACTCCTGACTGGAGCTTCAGCGAAAGAAGGCTTCAACAATCTTGAACTCATCACCTGGAATCCCCCATCTGTAAGTCCTAGTCTGCCAAGTGGTGCCACCCCAGTCCTGAACCCTTGGCAGTGGCTCTGAAGGGGGTCTGCCAGCCCATCAGTGGATCTAACAGAACTGACGTAACACCTCTGCGGCTGGTCGGTGCAAACCTGAGCAGAAACTGCTGCAAGAGTTTTCTCAGCGCAAGCACTCTACCTCAACCTCACAGCCCACACCGGAACTGTCTCTGTGCAAAGTTTCACTGACACCTCACATCACAAGACATCAGCCTTGACGATGATGCAGGTTTACGCACAGTAGCCTCACAGCTCTGTGGAACCAATGCATCATCTCGACAACACAATACATCCTGGCTGCCAGAATTCACATTGCAAAACCTTGTAAACGGGATCCTCAACGAACGAACAGAATCGCGTATTCCAGCTCCGCAGCTCTTCAGAACTGATGTATCGCTTAAACTGTGCGATGCATCCTCGACACGGGACCTCGCAATGCTCCACAATCAGGACTGAAAGTACTCTTGTTCAGAGGGTCTAACTTGGACCTTGTAGCCGGCCTGTGGTCCCTCCTAGTCAGTCTGAACTTGTGACTTAGGGGCAGATGTACAACCGTTTTTTGCAGTCGCAAATGGGAATTCTACCCGTTTGCGATCGCAAAATTGATCAGCCCCATGTACAAACCATATTTTGTGAGTCACTAACCTATTAGCGACTCGCAAAATATGGTTTGTGACTTGCTATTGGGAAGGGGCGGGCCAAGAGCGTTCCTTCCTAATAGTGAGTCTAACTACAATGTATGATTATTTAGCAACCGCATTTGTGGTCGCAAAACACTTGCAGTTTACCACCCTTTTCAAAAAGTTAGACAGCCACTCGCAAATGTTAAGGAGTCCCCAGGGGACCCCTTTCCCTTTGTGAACAGGTGCGAAAATATTCTTTCAGAGCAGGCAGTCGTCCCAGGGACCACTGCCTGCCCTTACAAGATGATACTGAACAGTTTCATTTTTCTTTTTGAAATCCATCGTTTTCCTTTAAGGAAAACAGGCTGCATTAAAAAAAAAAACTGCTTTATTGAAAAAGCAGTCACAGACATGGTTGTCCGCTGACCCCAGCAGGGGTCATTCCCAATGGGGACGCAAATTGCGACTGCCTCATGAATATAAATGAGGAATGCAATTCGCAACCCCATTGGGAATCGCTAACAGTGTTTGAGGTCCTGTTGTACCTTCACTTTTGCATGTCGCAAATTGCGAGTCGCAATTTGACGCAATTTCGCGTCTCGGAAAAGTGAATGTTCGTACATCTGGCCCTTAGTCCGGGTCTGGCCCGACTAGATATCCAAAGTTGCAAATCTGTGCTTTTTGGCACTATATACATTATATATTGAAAATTGCATATCTCCTGTTGTACTGAGTGGATGTTTATCATTTTGGTCTTGATTTATTCAATCAAATCTACTCTATTGTTCTAAATTGGTGTGGGAGTTTTTGTATGTTGTGTTTTCAGTTTAAAACTGTTTGAAGTGCTACATAATATCATTCACACATTGCCTCTAAGTTAAGCCTGACTGCTTTGTGCCAAACAACCAGAGTTGAGTTCAGTTTAATTTGGTGTTTGCTTGTGGCTCGCACTAACAAGAATTTTGGTTCCTGCTGGAACCAAATTTGACGCCCCCCTCAACAAGTAATACAATTTCCTACAATAGGAATGTCTGGCTCCCGTTCCTTTGTGCCTGTCCACCTTTATTATTTGCTAAGAATCGTCCGCACCACTAAAGACCATGGGCAGGATCAGCTAATATTCACATAGTACAGTACTGCATGAAAGTTAGTAGTGCTGCAGTTATTGGATGGTAAAATAATTGCACTGCCCTAATTTAGCAGGAGTTTTGTGCTTATCATGTAATTGGCTACAATTCCGCTAAACTCTCATACTAGATACCACACAGCGGTGCCTTGTGGGAAATTTGAATTTGTACTTGAGTTATACCCTACTGTACACATTATTTTGCAAGCACAACCTGCAAAGTGTAAAAAGTATAAAAGACGTAATACCGCATATTATCCATAAGAATATTAAGTGATATTTGAGAGCATAATTTTATGTACAATTATCTGTTTGTAACAACATTTGGGAATTCATTGTTATACTTACTTAAATCACTACTAGAGGGCTAGTATTATTTTACACTAACACACATATCAAATGCACTGCTATTTTGTTATTCCGCGTTGTGCATTGCAAATTTAGCCTGGACGCTCAAATATGCGTAGCTACTTTCTGAAGTTTACACCTTTGACGTCACATGCATGTTTATTTATACCCACTTTGGGTTGCACCACCTAATACAAGTTTCCAAAAAACAGTACATTTATTAATGTCCATCCAATAGTTGACAGTGTTCAAAATTCTTTATTCTTTCTTTAGTTTGTAACCAAACACCGGACAGCCAACACGTTCGTTGTTGTAAAAAGAACTTCATCAGGGCTGTGAAAACATTTAGAAAATGCATATATAATACAATATTTAAAATACATTGACATACAATAATACATAACACTACATACATCAAGACAGGAGACACTCTAAAATGTCTTACAAAATTTTATATTCTTCCTTACATAAACTTCATTTGGCACATATGTAATCAACCAAGCACCTGGGCTTCTAACCCTTCATTTTAATGGTATTGACATCGTTTTTTGTTTCCATCGACAATAATAATTTCGACCTAAGCTTGATAAGCTAATCAAGATACATTCAACATACATATTTCAAAGCAAGTCCCAGTTATATAAATACTTAACCTCAGATATATTATACGTATTTACAACATCTCATCGTACAACCTTGCAATACTTGTTCTAATGTTGCCCCATGAAATACATCAGCCAGGCTCTTATGGATAGAAAAACCACAGGCGTATATAAGCACTTTAAAGCCATATACCCCATCAATTAAATCCAAACAGAGAGAAGGAAAAAGAAAAAGAGAAATATTACATCGTGCATCCTTACTACACAGATTTCAATATTGTCCTATATAGTACATCAGACATATTTTTATAAATAGAAAAACTTCAAGCATGAATGTACAGTTTTAGGCTGTATACCCCTTCATTTGAATCGAGGTAAAGAGAGGAAAAAGGGAAATATCTATTGCATTTGCATCTATCAACGTGGGGGAATGAAGTGAGTTTGTCACTCACTAGGTGATGGCAATAGTTCAATTGGCTAGTCACAATCATTCTAACCTAAAACCATCTCCCCAAAATGTAGAAAATACACCTACCAGTTATTCTAGTAGTAGATGTTTGTTGATATGAAAACGCATATCACAAGTTGATTAAATTGCGTACTCTCCTGGCACCCCCTCCTTATTTCAAGACTCCTCAAGAGTCTTTACCTGGTTGTTGTGCCTGATAGAGATAAAATGATTTCTTGTTAAGTAAAAGCTTGTCTTGCGTGTTGCCACCACAAAACAGTTGTTATACTGTTACTCTATATATTTTACAAATGAATGGCACCTTACCTATAACAAAAAGGTCTTTGGTATACTTTTGATCTTGCCACAGTGTCCTATTATTTGGCTGCTGTGCCTGCAATAAAATAACATTTATATATAATCTGCTTCATACTATCAGCATATATAATACTTATCCCTAATCGTTTTAGTTCCGCCATAGTTTAAGCAATGTGGGCAGAATATTATCATAATACATTTCTCAATTTTAGGCTATCATGCCGGCCGAATTTGATTTTGGATTTAAATACAACTCTAAATGACATAATGCCAGTCAAAAAGCATGCCTGAACATTTAAATTAAATGTACCTTGGAATTCATACATATAACAAACCATGTATGGAGATTTAATCTCATATTTAGGTGTGTACCGATATTCTATCTTTTAAGGATGCACATACTTAATGCTTTCCCCATTTATATCTGGGACGTGTCACAGCCTCCAACCCCGGGACTCCAATCTTGCGTTAGTACTCGATCATATCTGAAGTTATCCCGACCCCCGATGCGTTAACGGTGAACATGCTTGTGAATATTCTCCATTTGTATCGGAAACATGCCCTTAGTTCCCAACCCAGGACTTCAGCCTTCAAGTAATATTCAATCAATATCAGTGGCGACTCGTCTATGGGGGCGTGGGGGCGTTGCCCCCCCTGCTTTCTGGCAGTACAAGAAGCAGAAACTTAAAATGGTAAAACTACCATTTCATGGTTCTGCTTTTCGCACTGCCAGAAAGCAGAAGTAGCTGGAGTGCCTGGTTGGGGTGGGCAGGTGGGCGTTCCTCCTCGAGTGCAGGGGGAGTGGCTAACGCAATGTTTTTGGGTGCTGACTGACTGTTCGGCCCCAGGGCCGACCACCCAGTCATGCGCAGTTGCCTGCAGCCTACATAGAGAAAATGCCTCCCTGGCCTATAGGCGCCTGCTGCATCAATCACAACGCTGCCATTGCAGCGTTCAGTGTTGTGATTGGCTAAGGGGAGCGGAAGTGAGGCTGCTTTGATGCTTTGTATAATTAAGGGGTTCACCTTGGCTCATATTCTCTATTTGCACATTTACTCGCGTTATGGATTCTTGCAATTTGATCCACCAGACTATCACAACCAATAAAGAGAACCATTTAAATTAAGTGTTCTGCATTGTCAGACATTGCTTAATAATCTTCGTTCTTTGTAGCAATCTTTTGCTTAAATCTTCCCTGGAAATGTGCCAGCTGCTCTCTCCTCATCCCATTTCGTCACCCACGAGACAGGACACAAGCATTTGTACACTTTAAAATACCATTCACAAGGCTTGGTATCCACTCCTTTGGCACTCAGTGCATTATTGCATCGGTAGTAATCACGATAATTTTGATAGCAGTTCCTTGACTGGTTAATATTTGGAAAGCGGGCGTCAAACGGTGCTGTTTTGAAGTTCTCAATCTTGGTCAGGATGTCATCTGCCATGTTTCACCTAAAAATTATTGTTCTCTTCCTGCACCGCCCGATCAGAGTCCTGATTTGGTCAAACGCAATATACTAGTACAGGAGTGTGACCCATAAACCGTGTCGGGATTGGGTGGAGGAGGTAGATAAACAAACAATATCCAGACAGGTAGTATTTCAAAGACAGTTAAACATGTATGCAGCAAGCATTACAAACATAGAAATAAGGAGACCATTATTCATTTGTTTTTGGATTCATCTTCATCTTATATTTCAACAGAGAGAGAATGGAAAAACATTTTGGGTGGAGATATACAGTTATGGCAGCACTGTATGAAGAGAAATCGAGTGACAACCCAAAATACACTTGGTGCTTAAGATCGTGCGAGTGACAGAACGTGGCGACGCAAGTGCTAGAGTGAACAGCGTGGGCGGCGCACTGTGAACAATGGTGTGAATAATGTACAGTGACTGGCTTAAGGACGGTGACAGTAAAAATTCACTGTATCCAATGATTTACAATTTGAAAGCCACTATGAGAGATGCGCCTGGAATTGCGCTGTGGAGTCGACGGCGTTTCGATCCTCTTCAATGGGGATCGTCATCAGGACGGGGTTGTCTGAATTAGGAAGTGCAGGAACATGGTGGTGTCCGTTGTGGCGCAGCGAGGGAAGCAGCCGCGGCGTAGTGGTTACTTGTAGGGTCTGAAGTGAATCCCGCGGGCATGGAATCAATAAAGGGGGAGAAATAATTAGCAGGCAGGTCCGGAGAAAGAAAGCGGCACGGAGTGATCCTGCGGGCGTGGAGTACTCGTGGGCCGGCAGGTCCTGAATTAGTCGGAGGACCTGCGTAGGAGTCGATCAGCTAATCAGCCGTGTACCAGGACGGCCAGTCAAACGCAGGCCCGACCGGCTGGGAGCAGCAGGAGCTGAGGCTGTAAATCCAGCCGGAGGAAGCAGTGGGAGTAAGCAAGGTAAGTTTAAAGTTTAACATTTTATTTTACTTACAGTCCCGCTCCCTCCACACTCAGATGAACCCCACCCCCTCTGTTGTGTCGTGAGATGGGGACAGGACTGCCCTAGGGAGATCACTCTGGGACCTACACTCCCGGGGCATCTAATCCTAACTAGGCCTAACACGTGGCCCTATAATGAACTCAGCCGGACACTGGGAATAAGTTTGCTTGCTCGGTCTGTGCGTCTCTCTCTGAACGCCCGCGCACGTGCTAGACCTCTTTTTATTATAGGGAGTCACATGACCAACGCGTCCAGCCCTCGGGGCGCCGGGGGCGGACCTCCAGGAACATAACATTCCTCCTAAAATAAGGAAAAACCAAAAACGCAAACAATGAACACAGTTAAACGTAACTTTTCTTGCTTGTGAAACATTGGGACCGATACCTTCAGCGTCCTTTAAATGCCAGGCCACACTACCAGCCACTCAGTTCAAACTGCACATGCATATATGTAAATGGGAACAGTCTTACGTAAAGTAATCTCTCAGCCAGCCGGAGGGGGTGGGATTGTCACGTAGCTGACGTTGTCGCCCCCGGTGAGTCATCAGTTCCGTTCCAACCTCCAACTCGTGACTTGGCGCCTCTCTGTCTGCCCCCTCCGGATCTGGGGCCTCATCCAGGACCTCCGCGTCACCTCCCACTTCTTCGCTGGAAACCTGATGCTCGCTACTTTGCCTGACCTCATGACGAGTTGTTGATTCAACGGCCGGCACATTGGTTGCAGTTTCGGTTTGTTCACCGCCTTGCTGGCACACTGACTCGAGGGTTGGAGGATGATACAGTTTGAAATGAGACACATTGCGAGTCACCCTGTCTCGCCCTCGAATGGCCGTGAGGCGGGTGCCTTTCACTCCGATAACTCGCCATGGTCGCTTCTCGTAGTTAAGTTTAAACTTGCCCCCAGTTACACGATTTCTGATGAGCACCACATCACCTCTTTTGAAGTGCGGGGCCACAGCCCGCCGTCTCTGACTGATCTTTTCACATGCAGAATTTCTTTTCTTCTCCACTGCGTGTTCATTTATCATCTCAGGTGCCCACTGGGGGTGATGAGGGATGGAGTCAGTTATCACCCTTCCTAGAAGGAGAAGTGCGGGGGCCACCCCAGTTGTGGAGTGCGGGGTCTGGCGATAACTTCGGAGAAACGTAAAAATGGCCATTTCCACTGACTGCCCTTTGTCGTGGGCAATACAGATAACCTTGTTCAAAGTCCTCATGAACCTCTCGGCCTCCCCATTAGCTTGAGGCCACCAAGGTGTTATGCGCCTGTGACGTGTTCCCAGAGACAATAGGTATTCAGCAAAGTCTTGACCCTGGAATGGCGGTCCATTGTCTGTTCTGAGTTCTCTCATGGCTCCATGAGTGGCAATGATTTTTTCCATTTTGGGGATGACACAGTCTGCACTGGTGCTTGTGACAATTTCGACTTCAGGGTACTTTGAGTGGTCGTCTATCATTACCAGCGTGTGTCTTCCATCCGGGAGACTGCCAAAGTCCATACTGACTCTCTCCCAGGGTCCTTGTGGCCGGGGTTCCACAATGATGGGGGCCTCAAGGGGGTTGTCGCCCGTAACTTGGCAGGCCGCGCACGATCGCACCACGCTCTCCACCATATCATCCATGAGCGGGAACCATACTTTCGTCCGCAGTCGGGCCTTCGTCTTGACCATCCCCTGGTGTCCTATGTGGGCCAGTTGGATCACTCGTCCTATAAGAGCCGTTGGGATCACCAGGCGATGCCCCCGCAGGAGGCATCCCGCCGCATCTTCATTTAGTTCAGCCCTCACGTGGTACAAGCTGTCCATGATCTTCTGGGCCTCAGGGGTGAGTACTTTCCAGCCCTCCTTGGCTTTCTGCCAGTTGGCAGTTCGGAGAAGGTCCTTGGCCCGCTGTATGCAAGCATCCTGAGCCGTGGCGCTCACAACCTCTTCCAATGATATGGGGCGCGGGCATGATCTGGCCACAACCCACTGTACGTATGCTTCCGTCTCTTCTGCCTCATTCATCTCTTCAGGGGTTGCGGGCCTAGGGTGTCGTGATAGGTAATCCGCCGGATTCTTCGCCCCTGGCTGGTATTCAATAGTGCAATTATATTCTTGCAGTTGTAAGATCCATTTTTCTATTCTTGGGGGTGGCTTGGATGAGGTGCCTGAGAACAGAGCCAGCAGCGGTTTGTGGTCTGTCACCACCGTGAATGGCTTGCCGTAGACGTACAAATGGAAGTGACGACATCCCCAATGTATTGCGATGGCCTCCTTCTCAATTTGGGAATATCTTTGTTCTGTGTCCGTGAGGGACCGGCTAGCAAAGGCGACAGGGGACCAGTCGATCTCGTCTCGGGCCCTCTGCATCAGAACGGCCCCCAGTCCCGCCGGTCCGGCATCTACTGCAATGAGAGTGGAGTGTCGTGGGTCAAAGAACGCCAATGTGGTGCTGCTGGAGAGTGCGCTCTTGATGTCTTGAAATGCCTTTTCCTGTTCAGGTCCCCAGCTCCATGGGGTGGAGTCTTTGGTTAGTTCACGCAGGGGGAGAGTCAGGTTGGCCAAGTCCCTGATGAAACGGCCACAGTAATTTACCATTCCGAGAAAACTTCGGATCTCCGTGACCGTTGTGGGCGGTGGTGCATCCTTGATATCTTTAACCTTGTCAGGATCGGGGTTGACGCCTTCGGCTGAGAACACATATCCGAAAAATCCCAGTTTTTTCCGTAGGAATTCGCACTTGTCTCGGTGCAGTGTGAGCCCCGCACTTCGGAGCCTGCGGAAAACCTGCGCCAAGCGTTGGTTGTGTTCTGGGATTGTTCGTGCGTGCACCATGATGTCATCGCTGACATTGATTACTCCCGGTATACCAGCAATCAGTTCCTGGATGAAATTTTGGAAAACTTCGGCAGCACTGGAGATTCCAAAACTCAACCTGGTGTACCTGCGCAGTCCAATGTGGGTGGAGAACGCTGTGATGTTCCGGGACCCCTTGTCCAGTACGAGTTGATGGTACCCCGCCCGGAGGTCCAATTTGGAGAACCACCGGGCTCCAGCCATCTCCCCAATCAGGTCATCTATTGTGGGGGTGATATGGCGCTCCCTCTTGATGGCAGCATTGGGTAAGCGCATGTCTACGCAAATCCGGACCGCTCCAGGCTGTTTTGGCTTCCTCGTGACCACGATGGGCGACACCCAGGGGGTGGGGCCGGACACTTTCTCAATTATCCCCGCTGCTTCCAGCTTCTGCAGCTCTTCCTCAACCAGTGGTCTCAAGTGGAACGCAACGCGACGGTGTCGCAGGGCCACCGGTTGAACAGTGGGGTCCACGTGCAGATGTATCTCCCGGCCCTTGAAACATCCAATTCCTTCAAATAGGTCAGAAAAGTCTACAATGAGTTGCTGTACCGATTCCTCATGCACACCAAATGCGAATGTGACCACCCCCAGGTCCTCTGCCGTCCGGCAACTCAGGAGCATACCTTGACCCTCTTTCGACACAAAGATGTTGGCTCGCGTGACTTTGTCCCCGTGTCGGACCGCTGCTTTAAATTTTCCACGAATGCGGAGGGGAACGTCCTGACCGTAGGCAAAAACGGTGATCGGAGTGGAGCGGAGGCTGGGAGGGGTAGCCATGTCTCTGTAGAGGGATGCACTCATGAGATTTATCGAGGCGCCCGTGTCGACTGTCGCCATGATGTCCTGATCGGCCACCTGTATGGAGCACTGTGGCAGCGTCCTGGTGCGTCTAGTGGCGGTGCCGATCATGTGCACCTTGTGTACGGATCGCTCCTCCTCGTCATCGTCCATATCACTGTTGCTGGGTTCTCCTTCAGCACCTTCGTGCTCAGCAACCGTGTGTACTGTCTGGCGAGGTTTGCTGAACTTCTTGGACCTGCACACTTTTTCAAAGTGATTCATTTTTCCGCAACCTGAGCATCTCTTGCCCCGTGCTGGACATTCTGGCGCCGGATGTTTCGGGCCACCACAGTAGCCACATGACTGCGCTGAAGCTCCGCCCTGAGGGGTTGTTGTTCGTTTGGCCCATTTGGGCGGTGGGCGGACCTGTATTTTGTTAACCGGTTCCATTTTCATGTTGGCTTGTAGTGCCGCTTCCATGTGGGCTGCCCTGGCCTTGGACAGCTCCTTTGTGCGACCCAGCGTGAGGATATCTGGCAGAGGCTTCCCTGACTCCTCCAGTATTCTCTCGCGCAGCTTAGCAGAGGCGCATCCTTGAATGATCTGGCCCCTGATCTCTTCCGTGACGTCCTGGAATCCACATGTTAGTGCTAGTTTCTTTAGCCTGGAGTGATATGCGTCCAGTGACTCATCTGGCAGTTGCCGTGCTTGCCGAAAGATGAGTCGTTCATAATCCTGGTTGGCCATTGGTTCCAAATGCGCGTTGAGTGCATTGATTAGGGTGTGATGGGTCTTGGGAGTCGCCTCCGTAAGGGTCCGGGCGATAGAGTGGATGTCCTTGCCACCAAGATGGAGGACCATGGCGCGCTTCTGTTCCTTGTGGACCTTGGTGGCCTCGAAGAATATCAGGAGCCTGTCCACCCACTCCTTCCACTTCGGAGCGAGAGTGGAGGGCGCACCCTCCACCACAAACGGTTCAATGGGCGGAATGGTAGCCATCGCCTTGGACGCTCTGGAGCAGGTCCGTGGGCAGCCGGGGGATGATCCGAAGGGGCACTCCGATCAGTGCGGAGAGAGCGGCAGACGCGCTCAGGCGAGGCGAGTTCCACGGGCCGGGCAAGTGATGGCCCTTGCGCTCCAGAGTCGGGTGGCAGGGTGAAGGCCTGGGACGAGTCGGCACCACGTCCCCTCGAGCAGCTGGGCAGGACCGGGCGCCGACCGGAGCGCCTCGCCAGGCGTGCCGAGGTGCGATTCACGCACGTGCAGCCAAGCACGGTGCGGCACCGGGCGTGGGGGGTCCGCGGAGGGAGGACCTCGCGCGACCAATCGAGCTCCTATACGCAGCAGGAAGGTGCAAGCCAGCGCCGCTCACCTGCCGAGAGCCAGGGATAAAAGTTGTTCCTCCAGGCGAGCAGTGCGGGGGTGTGCGTGGCAGCAAGGCACGAGCACCGCGGGCAATTGGGAGCACCCGCAGCCGCCTCACCCCAGGAGGGGCACACACACACCCTGAGCGAGGGATCGACAACCACCCTCGTCGCCAATTGTTGTGTCGTGAGATGGGGACAGGACTGCCCTAGGGAGATCACTCTGGGACCTACACTCCCGGGGCATCTAATCCTAACTAGGCCTAACACGTGGCCCTATAATGAACTCAGCCGGACACTGGGATAAGTTTGCTTGCTCGGTCTGTGCGTCTCTCTCTGAACGCCCGCGCACGTGCTAGACCTCTTTTTATTATAGGGAGTCACATGACCAACGCGTCCAGCCCTCGGGGCGCCGGGGGCGGACCTCCAGGAACATAACACCCCTCCATCGTCCCGCACGCGACTGATAGCACTTCATCAACATGTTGAAGAAAGATAATGGTAATGATCGCGCGGGGAACAAGGCCTGTCCTGCACGTTACCTTCTTTGCCAACTGACGTTGCATGCGCTCTCCAGCACAGGCGAGCTGTTCCCTAAAAACCCTCAGCATAGCATGCAACCCTCTTTGTATAATTCCTTTTTACTTCTCGGAGTGCAGGGTGCCTTTTGCTCGTATTTCTGGACGCTAGTGGAGCTTGCGTTGACATGGAGTTAAGCTATTTTGTCTGCAGTGCCCTCTGGAATTGGACATGTCCCGTCGCCTGTCATTTCAGAGGTCTGCGCCGCGGTGCATATCACAGTAAAAAGAGCCCACTGGGAATCCCCATGGGTCCATGTTTTAGTGTGGGCTTGAGTTTAATCTCTGTGTTCAGGCTCTGCAAAGAAATTTACATTAAAGTTTATCTGCGGATGAGCTGTGCAATTCCTGTTGGGTGAAATGAGAAAATCCTCTGAATATGAGTAGGGTAAACAAACACTTAGTAGGAGCTGCACATGGAGTGAATGCCGAGTGCACTGCCAGGCACAGCGGATTGCATTTGGACATTCCTGCCCTGCCTGCAGTTGTGCTTCTACCGTTCTCTTTAGTTTTTAAACGGCACCCTGCTTCCTCAGTTTTCCTTCATTGTGCTTTACGACTCACCACTTTCAAATGTCACCAGCCGCCACTGATCAATACTAACAATCCTCGTTTCATCGTATCATTTAAAGCCCTGAAGTACATTTCACTCCTGAATTACATATGCATTAAGCATTACTCACCAGTGGCAAAGTTTGTCGAGTGACCAACAAAATCTCTACTCGGGTGTTCAAAGGAAACGCCCATTTCCTCTATTTATCCACCTGATTACTTCGGGCAACGTTCCGCTACGTCGTTCGAATTTAAGGGGAAGTCTCTAAATTTACATGTTTTTCTTCAAACGTAAACTGCACCTTCAACTTAAGGGATGATCAAATATTTCACTAGTAGTGTTATCAACCATTTTTTGTGCAACCATTACCACCGCATTTATCCATGCTTAAATGTAAGTCTCATTATTTTAATCAACTGAATGCGCTACGTACATATAATATTCCAAATACGGTTTTGAAGTGCCTCCACCTTCAATTCATACTTGCACCATATATACATGTATTGAGTATATTCCTTCTGCACCATACAAACAGTTGAGTTGTTTCCGCATGGGTCTATTTAAACTATTCAATAATATTCCATAAGGCTGTGATCCATTCCCTAGCTTAAGAACTAACCTTTCAATATTATACGATGTTCACAGTATCTGCAAATACCATCTTTTTTTTTTTAAACAGAATACATGACCAAAGTATTAAAGCCTGCTGATTATATCTCCACATGGGTCAGGATAGAACTCTTTCCCTATACATTCCACCCCTACCGATTTTTATCCAAGTCCATAATGACCACATAGCACTTTGTAATATGTTCATATTACAGTCCCACACCCAAATTACCCCCAATTTGGTGCAACAGCAAGGATACCATAAACTCCAAGTGCCATCATTTGAAGTCAACAGTTTTCATTCCACTCCGATTCCCACATTGGGTAGCCTCACATGCTATTCATTATATTTTTTCATTTACTAATTAACATGATAATTCTATTACTTCCAATTTGTCTATTTTGCGTCACAGTCAGCCACTAATAAACATAGTCAGATCTTTTCCCCTTATCCACCATGTTGACATAGTCCCAGCATCTATTTTCTTATTTCACACACTGATTGCAACCTGGTTTGTCAGACTACAGCATCTAATCCTCAAAGGATATAATGCAGTTCTTCATCTTTATTTTGTCCCTTACTCGTACTATGTAGTCAACACATCCAGCCATCTTAATTGCGTCTGAGGGCTAAATCTCTGCCCCCCCCCAGGTGTCACTGGAATATGGTCAATACCATTGAACCATATTTCCGGCCTGCCCCCATGATGCTCATTCATGTGTGTTGTCATAGGGTATCTGGTATCTTGATTCTGGATAGCCCGTACATGTTCTTGAGATCTATCTTTCAAAGGCTGGATAGTACTACCTACATATATGATATCACAGCTACATCCTATCACATAAGTCACATAGGTTGTTTTACATGTGATTTTATGTCTGAAGGTATACATTTGTTGTGTGTTATAGCTGAAATCTTTCAGTTTGCTCTTTCCATATTGGCAGACATTGCAATCAGTACATGTCAAAAAAACATGTATTGGCACAGGTAATCATGTTACAAAGCTGGGGCATAGCATCTCTCTCAGTGTCCTACCCCGTCGGTATGTGATCTTAGGTTTCATCGCGATCTCATCCTGAACTCCTGGTATCTCACGGAATAATGTCCAGTGTCTGGATAACATTTTATACATCCCTTGACTATGTCTGCTATATTTGGTAACAACATTTATGGAAGCTGATGAGTTCGTGTTACTACAGGCAGGTCCTCCCGCTGATAGAGTAGCCTCCCTAGGTTTTGCTAACATATTTTTTTCAGCAATGTCCAATACTCTCCATTTGTAACCCCTTTTCTTGAATCTATTCTTAGTAACTTGGGGATTTTCAATAAATGAGGTCATGTCAGTTTCTGCACACCTTCACCATTTTTCCATATGGAATATTGTTAATAGTGGCCCTAGTGTGCGCACTCATAGCATGTAGTGTACTGTTGCTCTCTGTTAGTTTGTGAAATAGTTTACTCTGGATCCCATTTCCTTGAGCTGAGAATGTTATGTCTGAGAAGTCAATCTGATCAGTCGAATGTGTCGTAGTTAGTCTCACATTAAATGGTTTGTGGTTGAGGAACTCAAAGTAATCCTCCAATTGGGCAACTGTTCCATTCCACAGTACAATTATATCGTCGCTATACCTCCACCAGTAAATTATGTTCTCTACCCGGGGGGAGGCATACCAACCCCATGCATGTTCTCTCTCCCAATAGCACATGATCAGTCCAGCATACGATGGTGTGAATTTGGCTACCATCGAAGTGCCTTGCAATTGGTGATGCCACTAATTTCCATGTAGGAAACATTTTTTGATAATATTAACTCAGTCATCTCAAGAATCATCTAATTATGTTCGAACGAGTCAGCTGTCCTAGTTTTTAAGAAATGTCCAATTGCACATAAGCCCAGATCTTTCTTGATTCAAGTATATAAGCTAGTTACATCTAGCCTCACAAGATGTAACCCTTCAGTCCATATGGCATCCTCCAACTTATGAAGGATGTCCTTACTGTCCTCAATAAAGGCTGGTAATTTTTTTACTAACGGTTGTAAAAATGAATCAACGTACTCCGACAGACGCATTGTGGGAGACTCTATACTTGTAATTATTGGTCGACCCGGGGGAAATGTCCCCCCTTATGTACTTTGAGGAGGACATAGATACAAGGATAGCTAGGTTTAGTAACCACCAGGTACTTGACCTCCTCATCTGTCAACAGTCCCCTTTCCTTCCAGTCTCCCAATTTTGCGTTAATATAAAATGTTAAGTCTGTCATTGGATTGTACAGTATTCGCACATAACAGGCCTGATCTGCAAGTTGCCTCGCAATTTCTCCCATATAATCCTCTTTCTTCATGATCACAACGTTACCGTCTTTATCGGCCTCTCGTATTACCAGATTATCATTGTTACACAGTGTTTGTAATGCTAGTTGTTCTTCCTTAGTTAAATTGTACAGACCCTCATCCCTACGCGGACTCCCGTTTATTAACTTGTGAAGGTCCTCTGTCATATGTGTCTTGAATAAATCTGTTTTTGGATGTGAAAACTGTGGCACAAATTTAGATCGTATTCTTAGTCCACTGTCTATATCCTCCTTGGGATGAACCCCCAATAACATGTTTAAGTCCTCCAAAGTGATATTATTTTCTTCATTAAGTGACATGAATAAGTGTATACTTCCCACGTCCCCCGCCGTATAGCTAGAAGGTACACCCCTCAAACATTAGACTTAATACCGTTTGGATTGCAATGGAAAATTTTTTTTTATCTCAAAACACGTACAAATTTGTACAAATCAACAATAACATCAATGATTTTACAAGCCTGAGTTGGGCAAAATCCTAGACCCTTTTGTAAAACTGTACTTTCATCTGGTGTAAGACAATGGTCCGAAAGATTAATGATTGACAAGTCACTTGTATTTGGCATCACTGTGTTAAAAATAACTGTATTTGTCTCAATATCCATAACATTACTTATTTCCTCTTGGATGACCGTTAAGTCCACTGCCAATTTTGGAACTTCTTTTTTGTTTTTTGGCCCAGCTCCTGCCTCTTCACCTTGTCTGATGTTTCTTTAGGGTTGTTTGCTGTTTATGGGCAGCCTCTCCATTTCTAATGAAAAATAACTTTTTGTGGTGTCACAATACTGTTATTATCACTTTCTAATTTTAAAATTTAAACAGTGGAGAAGCGTGGCTCAGTGGTTAGAGGCGGCAGACCCGGAAGCTGAGATCGACCATGGACCAGGGTTCGATTCCCCGCCTCGGCGGGTCTCGGGCTCAAAATTCCACGGACTTGACAATTCTCGCTCTGGTGCCTACTCAACTCATGGGGTCACACTCTGCGACTCTGGGCAATAGCTTGCTTAATCTCCACTACGGCCCCTCGCGGCGGGATGCCTGGCTTTCACCTTGTGGACACCCTGCATGGTTTCTCACAGGGGAATACCAGGACGGGTTCCCTAAGCAAGCGCCGGGACGCTTACGGGCAGCTGTGCGCTTTACAAGTCCAGCACATTTACATTTACATTTACAAACTGTATGCGGAGGTACAGGAGCTACCACTAACAGATCTACAACCTGACATATCATCCCTATTTCTTTTAGCTGTTTCTAGAGGTTTGGTATTGTCAAATCTTTTCGCAAACGTATATATTCTTCCCGCACGATAATCTGTCTTGTCCCTCTGTATTTTCCTAGCCTTTTTATCCCTCTGATATATTTGATATTCTTCCATCACTATTTCTAGCATTAGGTAGTTCTTTTTTACTACTTCAGTGAGTGGACTTGCCTCTACCTCTTTCTCTAGCTTGTCTATTTCCTCAAGCTATGAGGCTACTTTCTTTTCGGCATTTACAATAAGTATTTTCATCATAGTTATTGAGGAGTGGGATAGATTTTCCTCCCATTCCTTCAATAAATGTTTGTCCAGATCCTTAAATGTTGGGAAAATCAAAATTCTCAATCCCTGAGGAACCCTATTATTGTCTAGGTACTGCTGCAAGGTGATGCCATCCCACCACCTTGCGAGCTTCTGCTTCTTGAGTCGTTCTAGTTTTTGGAATTGAGCTTTAAGACCTCCCACCATACCAGTCTCATCCATTTTGTTGCCTACTACTTTTTGCATTGAGAATAAAGTTGATGCAAATTCTTCTCTCCTGTCTTTAAATTTAGCCATGGTTCTTTCTTATAACACAATTATAACGAGAGTGAGAGTGCAATACATTGTTAAATAAACTTCAAGCCAAAAAGGAAACAGCACATCCCTACACTCACAACAAGGTGTGTGTGAGGCACCTGTCTCAAGGTACCTCTTGCCTTCCCTCCCAAAATCAAAACTGGCATACGAACTATTGACTCACACGGTGTGCAACATCACTACCCCCACCGTCCCAATGGGTGACCCAAATGATCAATATAGACTTCTACCCACTATGGGTTGTACCACCTAATACAAGTATCCAAAAAACTGTAAATTTATAAATGTCCATCCAATAGTTGACAGTGTTCAAAATTCTTTATTCTTCTTTCTTTAGTTTGTAACAAAACACCAGACAGCCAAGGCGTTTCATTCATCAGGGCTGTGAAAACATTTAAAAAAAACATATATAATACAATATTTAAAATACATTGACGTACAATAATACATTGTAATCACAGACAAACGCCACGATGTGTGGAGAGGAACAAGAGGCGCGGGGTTCTAGGAGCTAGCAGCCTCCAATACTAACTGTTTACCACAAAAGAGCTGCTCTTAGTGCAGTGACCCTATTGAGGTTACAACTGCGTTGTGAGAAAGGGCATCTCACAAAATGTGTCGGACTGGTCTCACACACCACCTAGTGTCATGCTTCATCAAACCTTGGTTTGATAGAGGGCGGGCATACACCTGACAACAGGGATGCACTTCTAAACTAAGTAGGGGCCCGTGAGGATGTGAGTGAAGATAAAAACCATTATAGTTATTTTAAATAATTTTAATGTACCTAATAACTATATGATATTAAAATCAGTGGACAGTGTGTGGGGAATTTATTGTCCCCTAGCCGTCGTGTAAGCGGTCAACATGTTTCTGCCGTGTTGGCCCAAGTGGATCTAGGGCATTCATCAGGACCTAAGTATAGAGAAGGGGGTTCCGTTCTTACCAACTGGTGGCAAGAAGATACCACTGTGCGTGTGTGGCCTGTGCCTCTCTCCACTTCAAAACTGCTGTCAAATGTTAAGCCCTAAATGCCTAACTAAATGCAACAATTACTTGCCCCATGGGGGGAGAGGAGGGAAAATTCCTGTTGTCAGCCTGCCTCAGGAAAGTCTTCCTCGATCGTCCTATGTGGCTGCTCCCGGACCTCCCGTGAAACTCGTGTAGCAAGGTTGCATGATGTAATATTTTGCATATATATGCCTGTGGTTTTTCTATCCATAAAAATCTTGCTAATGTATCACATGCAGCAACATTAGAACAAGTTTCGCAAGGTTGTATGATGAGATGTTGTAAATACGTATAATATATCTGAGGTTTAGGATTAATATAAATGGGACTTGCTTTGAAATATGTATGTTGAATGTATCTTGATTAGCTTATCAAGCTTAGATCTAAATTATTATTGTCGATGGAAACAAAAAACGATGTCAATACCATTAAAATGAAAGGTTAGAAGACCAGGTGCTTGATTGATTACATATGCGCAAAATTAGGCTCATGTAAAGAAGAATATGAAATTTTGTAAGACATTTTAGAATGTCTCCTGTCTTGATGTATGAAATGTTATGTATTATTGTATGTCAATGTATTTTAAATATTTTATTATATATGTTTTTTTAATGTTTTAACAGCCCTGATCAGGTTCTTTTTACAAGAACGAAACACGTTGGCTATCCGGTGTTTCGTTGCAAACTAAACAAAGAAGAATAAATAATTTTGAACACTGTCAACTATTGGATTCATGTATTTACTGTTTTTTGGATAATTGTATTAGGTGGTGCAACCCACAGTGGGTAGAAGTCTATATTGATCATTTGGATTGCCCTTTGGGAACAGCAGGCGTAATGGTGTTGCCCACCGTGTGACTCAATAGCTCTTATACCAGTTTTGATTTTGGGAGAGTAGGCAAGAGGTGCCTTGAGAGTGTAGGGTTGTGCTGTTTCCTTTTTGGCTTGAAGCACATGTATGTTTATGTAGACCATAGATCTTTAAACAACACACCAATTTACAACCATAATCAGAATATACAAATACATTCTCATTTTAACAGACATAACTTGCCATTATTAAATTTAATCAAATAAAACCCTTTTAAAATCCAATCATATTAAAAGTGTGCTCACAAGTATGAATACCTATCCTTGTTATATAAATCACAGTTCTCTACACCACTCTTATTTTACACCAAAATGTATTTTTTTTAATGCAATCATAAATCTCCCAATGGCACATGCTACATCCAGAAACCACATATCAATTAAAAGTTCTACAGCTTGCGCATGACTTCAAGTTCCATATTTTAAAAATATTGGGCATAAAATCAGTCTCAGCTGAGGTAAAACATTTAGACAATCCCAGACATTTGCAAAATATCGAATTTAGTGTTCAGATCATATGTACAGTTTTCTCCTGGTTGGATCATTTCCAATTTTACCTTGTCATTAATTTGAAATGATCGATTCCAATCCTTATCACTAGTAGTTTACTTCTAAACCAATAATTTGGGAATATATTGACATACAGAAACCACCCTTCATTCTGTCGAGATTTTTTTTGTTGAAAGTCTGTTTTATTAAGTATTTAGAGAAAAATATAGTTATAATTCTAAGTGCAAAACATGCAGTGGGTTTGCGCAGCCTGAATTAATGGGGGCTGCGGTGTATAGACAGGAAAAGACTTTGTTATAACAAAACTAGACAACGAGAAAAATGAGAGGAGGAATGGGAAGGGGTGGCCAGGGGAGTTGTAACTTGAGGCCTGGTCATATATTATGGGGGGTACGAAGACAGGTCTAGGGATTGAGGCAGTAGTGAAAGGAGGAAGGAGTGTGGATAGGGGGTCACTAGCCTGTTGTAGGGTAGGCTGCTTCACTGTGGGAGTTTAGTTCCGTGCAGTAGCAGTGCGTCTTCAAAAAGCTGAAGGGGGGCGTGGCCAAGATGGAGGCGTAGACGATCGCAAGCTCCGTGAGCTCCCCGTCCCGCCGTAGCCTAAGGCCGATTATAGCAGCAGTGTCGCCCCCCCCGGGGTCACTATCACGACTGGGAGGACAGCGGTAACGGGGTGATCGTGGCAATCCCTGACCGAGGTGAAAGGGCGCCATTGCAAGGCTTGGCGGCCCCTAGCTCCAGACCGCGCTACTGGCACCGGAGGCGCTCAACACTGATCTGAGTCAGGCCGGGACTGACGAGGCATGGAGCAGAGCCCAGGACGTGAGAGACTCCGGTACCCACGTGAGCAGAAAAGAAGGGCCCTGAGGTGCAGCCCAATGCAGACCACCAACCCCATGCCCCGAGACGGCACAGGGAATACTCAAGCCCGGGGTTGAGAAGGACGAGACAGGAAACGGCTCTCCCCTGTCGGCTCTCCCACGGAGTGCGGCCCAGAGCGCAACTACAGAGGAGGGGGTGAGGAGCGCGGGGGGCTCTGAAGCGAGGGAAGAGGCCATACACCCGGCCCATGGGGGACGCGGACAACTGGGAGCAGGCCCGGTCTCCGCGATCAGCGCCATTTAAGGACAAGGCAGAGCAGCAAGTCCCGGGGGTACTCGGCCTACAGGCACGCGGCCAATAACATTCCACTCCCGCGGGCGTCCCCCGCGCTCACCCCACTGCTCCTCACCAGCGCACGGCAGGGAGAAGGCCTACAGAGACCTCCAACTCCGGGAGGTGCCATTTTGCAGGGTCGGCGCGGAGCAAGCACAAATGAACACAAGGGAGGGCCCGGCGCCCGAGACAGTCACTCCAAGGAGCTACAAGCGCATCTCTAAAACCCGGATAGCACTGAGGCATACAAGACAACTGCCGTAACGAGGAAGTCCGGTGCAGAGGCGGGGGCAGTGAGGGCAAAATGAGTTAGGGGGCCACTGAGATCCCACAAGGCCCACCTGGCATGTAACCACCTCCCCCAGGGGCGCCGCATGGAAACCGATGTGTATAAGAAACAATATCCCAACCGGTATTACTTCTGGACAATTAAAAAGGATATCCGTACAGTATTATCCAAACAGAAACAAGGAGACTCAATATGAATTTCATATGTGCTCACAGCATCATTTATATCAACATTTAGAAAAAAAAATTGGCAGGCTTCTACTGCTGTTTTCTTACACAAGCATGGAAACCGAAGCACTGCGCTAAGGCCCAACACATAGCGGGACCTGGAAGGACAGCTAGGCCCCCCCTAGCACACTACACGGGTTTGGGCTCTTGGCGGGGAGCTGGTGCCTGAACTAACATTGGACTCAACACATCCACACCGGGGCAGGGTCCCAGGGTGAAACCGACCCACACGTGAAACATTGACACCACAGGGCTCACTCACAGAGTGGCCCCTGGACGTTGGTAAAAACAAATGGCGGGACTGCGAAAGAAAGGTGACCGCACACTCCCCGAAATGCTCGCCAAGGGCCAGACAAAGCCCGATAAGGGGCCACCATCTCCAGGGGCAGGAAATCGCAAACTGACCCAGCAGGTGAAGAAGTGCCCATCACCAGGGCCTTCCTGGAATCCCTGTTCAAATCCCTCAGAGCCGACATCCAGACGCTGAAGCAAGAAGTTGCCGGGGAAGTCAGAGAAATCAGACGGGATGTGGATGGCCTGGGCGAGCGGGTGGTCGCGATCGAGGAAGCAGGCCAGGCCAGGAGTGACGAGATTGAACAACTACAACAGGAGGTGATCTGCTTAAAAGACCAGCAGCTGGACCTGCAGGCACATGCCGAGGACTTAGAAAAGCGGTCCCGTCGAAACAACATATGGGTCCGGGGGTACCTATCAAAGAGGAGGGGGTGGACATCACAAGCTACCTACAGGCCCTCTTCCGTGACATCCTGGGGGAGCCCCCAGACTTCGAAGTAAGAATTGATAGGGCCCACAGGGTGGGCCTACCGAGACGAGCACCGGCCCCACCACCAGACATTCTGGCTTTCCTACCTGACTTCCCGCTCAAAGACCAAATCCTCAGAGACGCCCGACGGCAACAACCTCTTCATTTACGGGGCCACCCCGTAGCCCTGTACCAGGATCTATCAAACATTACTTTACTAAAGTAAAAACCTTCAAAGTGGCCACTGACTTCCTACGCACGAAGGAGATCCCATACTCCTGGGGCCACCCTTTTCGCTTGATCTTCAAATGGAACGGGACCCTTCAACAACTGAGATCGCTGCAGGACACTTGCGCGCTGCTGGAGATAGCCCCGCCAGAGGAGTCGCCTCCATCGAAATTGCCACGGGCCCGTCCTGGGGGGGCTGGCAAACAGTTGGCCGCAGACGCTCCCCCGAGACACACTCGAAACCGGAGGCTCATGTCATATCACAGGAGAGAGCCACTGCTATAAGGGAAGTTGCCAGAGAAACGTCGTCCTCGGAATAAGCAATTGATAAAGGAGGGACATATCAGCATGATCACAGTATAGGTCTGGGGGCGGGAGGGGGGCCATGGAGGCCGCCACTGGAACTCGCCTCACCAAGTAACACTACCATAGTCCTGCGCAGGACCAGCAGGACTGGGACAATGGTTATCTACCAATGTTGGGAGTTGCTCTGGGGGGGGTTGTTGTTGATGAGAGTTCGGGAGGGGGTTGAGGGGGAGGGGGGCCAGGGGGGACAGTTTTGGGGAAGGGGGGATCCCCGGTATGGTGCATCTCAAACCAGATACAAGTGTCACTGGAGCTCAGAGGCCTTTAAAACAGCGCGGCCTTCACGTTCCCCCCATATGGTGAAATCAACGTTACGGGTCCTCACCTTAAATGTAAAGGGGCATAACAACCCCATCAAACACAGGGCTGTTCTGTCCTACCTAGAGAACTCTGAGGCAGAGGCTTGCCTACTACAAGAAACACACTTCCTCCCCAAAGACTGGCACTGAATGAGCTCAAGGGCCTTCCCGCTCCAGTACTATTCTTCTACTCCAGGGAAAAAGGCAGGGGTCGCCCTTCTGGTAGCACTGCACTTCAAAGGACAGATAGTGGACAAGTTTGCAGAAATCAAGGGAAGATTCCTAGCATACAGCATCCAGATAGGTGGGTTGAAGATGGTCATAGGCTCACTTTGTGCCCCAAACTCCAAACAAGAACCTTTTCTTAAAGGAGTGTTAGCAGACATCTTGGCATTCAACTCGAAATCCATACGGGTGGGTGGTGACACTAACCTGGTGAGGGATCCAGACAGGGACAGGTCAGGCCAACGGTTTGGGTTCACAGGGGTCAGTGGCTGGTGAGCAGAGGGTTTCTAGATCTGTGGAGAGGGAACCACCCTAGCACCCCGGGGTACACATTTTATTCACACGTACACCGCACATATGCTCGAATAGATCACTTCTTTGGGAGCACGGAACTGGGCCCTTTAGTCACAGACACCGAGGTTAGCCCGGCAGCACTCTCCGATCACGATGCCCTCAAAATACAGGTACAGGTCCCACGAATCAAGACGCAGAAAGGTAGATGGCGCCTCAAAGAAACCCTCCTACAGCGCAAAGGGGTCACAAAACAGCTCCACAACCGTATCACAGAATACCTAAACACAAATGATACCAATGATGTCCCACTGACAGCGGTGTGGGGGGCGCTGAAAGTGGTGGTGCGAGGAGACTTAATTGCCATAGCTGCCGCAGAAGCCCGGGAACGTAGAGAAAAGCGACATTTGCTTTCTGATCAGGTGCTTGAACTAGAACGGACACATAGCAGAACTGGGGCCCCCAGAGTTTGGCGTAAGCTTAAAGCTGCCAGGACCCATATCACGAGCCTTGACTTGGATAGGGCGGAATATGCAGCATTCCGCTTACGCCACACTAACTATGTAGGTGGAGACAGGACGGGTCGGTTGCTAGCAAGTCGACTCAAGGCCAAGGTCCTACGCTCCAAAATCACCTCCATTCAAAACCAAGAGGGACAAACGTACCAGGAGGATGAACAGATCGGGGAAGCATTCCGGGCATTTTATGCCTCACTATACGTGGAAAAACCCGCACCCGATCAAGGGGCAGTTGAGGCATATCTTGAGGAGGTGGCGATTACGACTCTCAGCGAGGCCAACAATTAGAACAGAAGAAGTAGTCACAGCGATAGCGCGCCTTAAACCGCTCAAAGCTCTGGGACCCGACGGTTTCTCGGCGGGCTTTTATAAAGCCATTTGCCCCCTACTAGCGTCATTATTGGCCAGAATATACAACTCCTTCCAAGGCCAGGGCTCTATCCCACAAGATATGCTGGAGGCGGACATAACCGTCCTGCCCAAGCCGGGCAAAGACGCGTCCCAGTGCACAGCGTACAGGCCTATTTCGTTACTCAACCTGGACCTCAAACTGTTCACAGGCATACTAGCGGCGAGACTGGGTCCCTGTCTACCAGGAGTTATCGAGCCAGACCAAGCAGGATTTATCCCGAACAGGCAATGTGCAGACAACACCAAACGCCTGCTCCACGTCATCGACAAGGCCCACTTCAACGACTCTGACGCTGCCCTCCTATCAGTCGACGCTGAAAAAGCGTTCGACAGGGTAGATTGGAAATATCTGGATAAAGCACTGACACGGTTCGGGATAGGGGAACGCTTCCGCACGTGGGTCGCCAGTTGTTACGTGGCTCGTCAGGCGGTGATCCGTCTTAACAGGGTGTGCTCCCAGCCTTTTGACATCTAAAGAGGCACCAGGCAGGGGTGCCCACTCTCATCCCTGTTGTTCGCTCTATACAGAGAGCCATTCGCACAAAAGGTCAGGGACAACCCAGCAATAGTCGGAATCATATTCGGCCGGGAACCGCAGACCATCAGTCTATACGCAGATGACATCCTCGCCTCGTTAGACGACCCCACAAGGTCGGTACCGGCATTCCTGGCAGAAATTGAAGCGTTTGGAAAAGTGTCAGGGTTTAAGATGAACGTCGAGAAATCAGTAATTTTACCATTGGGACGCAATGCCCGCACAGTGATGCGCAGCCCTCGGAGCTACGGGGCCTTTCATCTAGTATGTCATTGCCATACCTGGGCATATCACTGACACCCAACACGGCACAAACGTTCGAACAGAACTATACGACACTGCTTACTGAATTGCAGGGGGATCTGACACGGTGGCGTCAGCAACCACTCTCCTGGTTGGGGCGCATGGCAGCGATCGAAATGTCACTACTGCTCAAGGTCCTGTACTTGTTTCAGACCATACCGGTGACACCACCGATAGGACTGATCAAAAAACTACAGGACAATATACGACAATTCGTCTGGGCAGGCAAACGACAGCGACTTCGCAGAGACCTGACCATGCGGGCCACTTCGGAGGGCGGCCTAGGGGTTCCTGACTTACTTCGATACTTCCAAGCATCGCAACTCTGATACCTTCTGGAATGGAACCGACCCGAATCAGAAAATAGCTGGTTGTTCCAGGACCGAGCAATGGCCCAAATGTCCTTATGGAAGGACCCCTTCATGAAACGAACTGACAAACCCTGATACCTCAAGAAATCGCCCATCACGCGAACGGTAATGCAAGTGTTGGACAAGGTAGCAATTAAAAAAGGCCTCACCACCTTCCCATCGCCGCTGACACCCCTGTTTGACAACCCGGCCTTTGAGCCAGGAACGGTCCCTAGGTCGTTTACACAATGGAAGTCATCGGAGTGCAGGTCGGCAGGCCATCTCTTTGACCTAGAAGGTTTTATGCAAATACACACCTTGCAAGACTTCCATGCACTACCCCAGATCCAACGCTTCCAATATTTACAGCTTAGGCATTGGATTACCACAAGAGAGGTGCTGCCACATGTGAGCAGACACCTCACAGCCTATGAAAAGTGGCTTCACACGAAACGGACATATAGACAAGTGGTCACAGACCTGTACAAATTGCTGAGCTCGCCCCACCCACCACTCACTCTGCGGGCTAGAAGCGTTGGGAATGTGAACTGGGTTGCTCCTTTACAGATAAAGAGTGGCAAGACATATACTACAGAGCCCACCACACCGCTCGGAATATAGCTAGCAAAGAATCAGCAGTGAAGATAGCATACTATTGGCACCTAACACCAGCACGACTACCAAAGTAACCCACGCCGCTACCAGACATGTTGGAGAGGGTGCGGACAGATAGGGACGCTGACCCACATACTATGGGAGTGTGCAGACGTAAAGGGATACTGGGAACAGGTGCTTAATGACATAGACAAACACTTTGACACATAGGTTCCCCGATTCTCGGCCTATGCGCTACTGGGCCTACCCAACAAAATCACATTCCCACTCAAGTCACTCAGAAGGAAATTGATGGGGTTGGCAATGGGGGCAGCGACACATCATATTTTATCTCTATGGGGCACCAAACGAACACCCACACACACGGGTTGGCTCTAAAGGCTGTGGTACACAATGGGCATGGAGCAGATACAAGCCTCCCTTACACAAACTGGGGACACTTTCCTGGATATGTGGCAACCCATGGTCTCCCTATTGTCCGAAGAATTTAATGAGCTCACAGGCCCAAAATATCTCAAAGTGCTCAGCTTGGCAGACAAATTCAAGCAGACCACGGAAGCCTCGAACTAAAACCCACAATGTGTGCACACCACACAACGCTCTGTAGATGTATTATGGCCACACCGGGGGAGGGATACGGGAGGCAGGGGGGATGGGGGTGGTTGGGTGGGAGGGAAAGTTGATTGTTGGGGTTGTCGACGGCATTGACAGACGGCACTGGGCCCATACCCACTCTCATGGACACCTCATCTTAAATCAACACTGGGTCCGCCCTCAAAGGGGAAAGGGGGAGAGCCAGGCAGAGAAGAAGGGTGGTCTATGCAAATGACATATGACGAATTGTCATGTATTTGCTGGAAAATGTAATAAAAATGATTTAAACCAAAAAAAGCTGAAGGGAGATCCCATTGCCAAAGTGTGCCAGAGGCGAGTAAACCACAGCGGGATGGGTAGGGTGTAGGCATTTTTCCAATGAAGGGCAAGGGTTTGTTTGGCTGCCCCAGCATATCCAAGATTAGGTGCTAGTCGGGGTGCGTCATAGCTTTGAGTTGTTGTGGTTGGATACCCAGTAGGACTACCAGAGGCGTGTTTGGTATGCAAAACTCCACAGTGTCTTTGATGTGGCTCAGGACCTCCTTTTAAAAGAGAATTAGAAGTGGGCAAGCCCACCAGATATGGATGAAGATGCCCGTTGCGGAATTACAGCGCCAGCGCAAGGGTGAGGAGGTGGGGACCATTTTCTGTAGTTGTACTGGTGTATAGTACCATCAGGTCATTACTTTATAGACAGTTTCATGCTGAGAGATGCTTCTTCTTTAGGTCCTAGGAATCTCACGCCATAGTTGCTCCCATTTTTCAGTGGAAATAGTACCTGAGGAGTCTGCGTGACATTGCATTTGGTAGGAGTGCGTGGGAGTGGGGTGTTGTAGAACTTGGCATGTGCATGAGATCAGTCCCCGCATGCCATCGAAAGAACGCACAAGTGTCTCGAAAGAAGTGAGTGGACACGTTGACCCTTGTATGTTAGCAGGTGTGAGTAGCCAATGTCGTAGCTGGTAATATTGCAGTCTTGTCGTGTCAGAGAGGTGGACGTCTTTTTTTGCATTGTTCGAAGGTCTTGAAGGTTTCCCCCTCGAAGATGTCCCAGATCTTGTGGCACTCTTCCTCTTCCGAGACTATGAAGGAGTGGGGTTGTAAGGCCAGAGGGAAGTTAGGGTTTCAGGCCAGTGGGGTGTTGGATGAGGGGAAGGAAGTGAAGCCTTTAGGGACCGCAATTTTGTCCCAAATATCTAGAACTCTTATTGTGGAGGTGGCTATGTAGGCGCTGCATGGTCGTGACTGCTTCGGTAGCCCGGCCAAGTCCCAGAAAGGTCTGCATGCCAACGCGCCATCCATATGAAACCAATGCTTTTCGCAGACCACCCACTCCAAGATATAGTGAAGGTGTGACGCCCAATAATAAATTAATAGGTTAGTGCAGGCAGGTCCACCCGATCAATAGGCAGCATGAAGTTGACCTCTCTCTGGATGCTTATAATGACGGTTTGGGGAACAGGCAAGGGAAGAGTTTGAAATAGGTACAGGAGTTTCGGCAGTATTGACATCTATACTGCTTTGAGACAACCAAGCCACGACATGGGAGCGATCTCCAGCACCTCAGGACTTCCAGGACAGAGCGCTGGTACTCCAGCCAATTGGCTTGGGATCATGAGGCCAGTTTAGAGGGCACATTTAGGCCTAGGTACCGGATCGAGTGGGTCGTCCATTGGAACGGGGTGTGTGTTTGCAATTCAAGGACTTCCTGTGGTGAGTGATAGGTTCAGCACCTGTGATTTAGCCATGTTAATCTTGAAGTCTAATGTCTGTTTTTAGGTGTGGTGAAGCGAGACTAGTACAGTTAGAGATTCCCTAGGGGTGGTCAGAGTAAGTAGAAGGTCATCTGCATATAGCACAACCATATCTTCGGCACTGCCAAGAGGGATATATTTGATAGTGGGTGACTTGTGAATAGCTATCGTCAAGGGCTCTACCCCTAGGGCGAAGAGAAGAGGGGAAGTGGGCAGCCTTGCCGGGTACCTCTACAAATGTGTACGGGGGAGAGAGAAGCCCATTAACCCAGATCTGAGCAGTGGGGACAATGTAGTGTGCCATTATCCGGGAGACCATGATTGGGCCTAGCCAGATCTTTTGAAAGACTGCTCGGAGGAAAGCCCAATCCACTCTATCGAAAGCTTTCTCAGCATCTAGAGAGAGTAGACACTCCATGATGTCCTGCCGCTGGACTTTCTCTACCAAGTGTGCTTTTTGACGGATGGTATCCAACTCCTGGTGCAGGTGTATAAGCCTGACCTGGTCTGTGTCTATCAGTCCGGGTAGCTTTGGCTCCAGTCGGTTTGCTAAGATCTTGGTGTAGATCTTGGTATCTGTGTTTAGGAGGGAGATGGGGCAGTAAGACGTGCAGAGCAAGGGATTCTTCCCTGGCTTCAGTATAAGAGCTATATCGGCCTAGGTCATTATGGGTTTAAGGCTAGTGCCGTCAGAGAAAGAGTTAAAAAGATTGAGGAGGTGGTCCTGTATTTGAGGTAGGAACATGTGGTAGAAGGAGACTGTAAGCCCATCTGGGCCCGGGGATGTCCCCACTATTAGGTCCTTCAATGCCCGGTCTACTTCTGCCATAGTGATCGGGGTATCCAAGCTTTGGGTGCGTGGGTAGGGTCAAATGGCTCCCATGAGCAGGAGATGAGGAAGTGGCCAGCTTCTCCCTGGGATGTATCGCACTTGCTATATACGGTAGAGTAGAATGAGTGGAATGCCCATCGTTTGTCGTTTTCGGAGGTGGGCAAGTGCCTTCTTCGTTCTTGACCTTGGAGATGTGGGCATGGGTGATTCTGGTGCAGAGCCAATGGGCCAGGAGCGAGCCCACCTTGTCCACCCCTTCATAATATTCTTGTTTCAGTCACGCCCTCAGCTGAACATGGAGTAGAGCCAGATGCTCCTTAGGCCGTTGTGAGGGTATAGTGTGATCCAGCCATTCCAAGGCCTCAATGTCCTTGGTCAGACCGGTTTCAACCAGCCAGGCTTCCCGGATGCCGACGATTATGATTCAAGAGATGGTGCCACGGATGGTTGCCTGGAAGGCATTCCATAGGGTGTGGCCTGCAGTGTCAGGTAGAGCATGAGAGTAAGAGCAGTGGACATGGGAGTAAAAGCATAGTCTTGTGCGTCCAGCGATTTATATCGCCAGGTGTCCACCAAGCCCAAGGTTGTGATATCTCTTTTCAATGCCACGGACATCGACCCTGCTCCCTGGAAGGAGGCTGCACTGCAATCTAGCTCAGGGTCCCAGACCAAGTTGAAGTCCCCCCTGATGAGCAGATATCTGTCCTCCTGTGTAACTAGTACATTGAGGAGGTTTCTAAGATTCGTGTCCTGTAACTGGTTGGGGGCGTAGATGCTAATCAAGGTAAAGGGGGTTTGATTTTAAGGTAGCGTCCTTCCCTCTCTCGTGTCACCTGAGCCCGTTGTAGACAGAAGCCCGCTTTGCAAAGTATAGCGACACCGGCTGCCTTGGATGAAGAGGGCACCCAGTACTGAGTTGGGTATTTGGGATGGGCCATGAGATGTGTATCTGAGTGTAGGAGGTTCATTTCTTGTCAGAAAATAATATCTGGGTCTTAATAGAAGATAGCTCCATATCTGGTGTCACTTGTTGGAGGCGTTGAGGCCTTTCACATTAATTGAGAGGAATCTAATGTGAGTCATGTTTGTTCATGTAGAGAGCAGTGAAGGCCAATGCGCCAGCCCCGTTCAGCCAGCCAATAGTGAGGTATGTGTTCCATGGAAAGCTTCACTGGTCAAGGGTGTAAGATTGGGTGGTGGGTAGCGAAGTGGTCAGTAAAGTGTGTCCAGCAGCGTGTAGGGTGGTATGCTCCCCTTGGAAAGACAGAATGATAAGAGGGAGCTACAGTGTCCTCCACCCCCAGGGTCCCCAGGGAAAAGAAGGGAGGAGAGGCGAACAATGAACCAACAGTAAGAGTACAGTAAGGCCAACAGGGACACAGAGTTCCATTCAACTCCTGGAATGGCCCGTTAGTCAGGATCAGGGTCATTCTGAGGAAGTCATTCCCCAAAAGGACAAGTTAAATGGGGGGCGGGGGAGGATTTGAGTATGCTGTGGTCTCCAGACCCGGCACCCAGCCATGGACGAGGTGGGAGGGGAATCCTCCCAGGGACCCGGTTAAGTAGCCTGGAGCTTGTGTCTGGGGGCAGCACCATAGATCACTCTGGGTGTATAGAGTCCCTAGGCAAGACATGCAGATGGGTCGGGCTGGCCTCATGAGAGGCCACCGCGATATGAAGGAGCTGTTGAGCATCTCATAGGGACCAGAGAAATCTGAACTTGCCTTCCCAGGTGAAGATCAAGGTAAAAGGGTGGCCTCATTAATATTTGATGTTGAGGTCTTGCAGTTGGGTTTGAAATCTCTGAAGTGCTGGAGAGTTACAGGGGAGAGGCCCTGGAAGATTTGGGTGCATTGTAGGTTATAGATCAACTCCATCTTGTCCCTGGCAGCCCATAGGATAGCCTCTTTTTCGGTGAAGAAGTGTACCCGGGTGAAGATGTCTGGCGTGAAATCTGGGCTGCCCCATGGGGTTGCGGCTCAGTTGGCTCTGTCCAGAGCCAGTGGAGAGACGTTGTAATTGCCTCTGTTTGTTTGGAGGAGATCCGCCGGAAATGCCACGATGTCCGGCCCCTCTGTGCCCCTAGAAATCCCCCTGATGAGGAGGCTGTTCCTCCTGCTCCTGTTTTCCAGGTCTTCTTGCTGTAGTTGGTGTTTTATATGTTGCTCCTCTAGGGTTGGCAACCCTCGCCATAGGTTCTCCTGGTCCTCCGCAAGTGAGTCTAATGTACGTTCCAGGTTGTCACATCTGCCCCCGATTTCTAAAACATCTCACCTGAGTTCGTGGAGGCAGGCTTTGAATTCGGACTTGAGGGAGCCTATCTCTGCTTTTATTTCTTGTAGGAAGTTTTTCATGAAAGCCTGCGTGAGAGGGCTCATCGCGGGTTCCCCAGGGGTCGATGTTAGCAGGGTCTTCAGAGGCACCGAGGTTGAGAAGCTTGATTTTTGCCACATCTAGGGGACTATAGTGTCTCTGGAAGTAGCAGCTGGTGCCTCTTTGTAAGCTTTAGTGAGAGGCATGGTCCGTAGGAAAATCTGCCACGTGGAGCCTCTTGATGAGAGCCATGCAGCGACGGCTCGTGGAGGGAGTTACGGTGGGGCAGGAGGGTGGGGAGGGGGAGGGGCAGGGTGGAGGTTGCTAAAAACCGGCATATGGATAATTGCAGGTAAGTAAACAATTTAATTAATAAAACGAATTTCGTAGTGCGCCTTGCATCGCAAAATGCAATGCAGTGCGAGCTACGAAATTCGTTTTATTAATTAAATTGTTTACTTACCTGCAATTATCCATATGCCGGTTTTTAGCAACCTCCGCCCTCCCCCTCCCCCTCCCCGCCCTCCTGCCCCACCGTAACTCCCTCCACGAGCCGTCGCTGGAGCCATGTAATTGAGGATGGAGGCTGGGGTGGTTACTGCTGTTTTGTCTGCAGTCAGGGCCCGAGGGCCAAGGGATTGCGATGGGTTGAGGACCCAAGGGGTGCTGTCCATCCAGGATAACTGAAGGGCTCCCACCTCCTCGTCAATAACACCGGGTCAGGCGCACAGAAGAGCGATCAGCAGAGAGGTTTCAGCACCATCCAGAAAGCCAAAGTGGGGGCAGGTCAGGCACGAGTACCCAGAAAAAGTTCCAGGCCAAGGCCATGCACTGAATCTATGCACTGCAGGGTGACCAGGGGGTGTAGTAAGGCGGGGGCCCCAGGGCCGCTCAGGAGATGGCAGGAGGAGGGTGCTCCCAAGGCGGCCCCTCTGGTGGGTAGATAAGGGGCCCAGAGAGTGTAAGTCATCTACAGGGGCAGCTGATTAGCCCCACTCCACTCTGTGAGTCCCACACCGCCGCTTGGTTCAGGGAGGTCTAGCGTCTCATCTCAATTATAGCAGGCCCCAGGAGTAGTGGAGGTGCATCCCCGCCATATATTCAGAGGGGGGAGAGTTGGGCGCGGAAAGTCTCTTGTGGCCGCACCGCGCCTTAGTTCAATCAGGCCTCCTTTGTCTCCCCAAGGTCAGAGGGGCCATCCTGCACATCGGCCACCCCTGTGCAGGGCTCAGAGAAGGAGGAGGGTCCAAGAGCATTACCTCGCCTTGGATGTGGACCACCACTAGGCCTGGGCAGGCCTTCTCCCAGAGCTCAGAGGGAGGCGGCAAGGGGCCCAGTGCTGACCTCCCAGCTTGCGGCTCAGCTCCAGGCACCCCGCAGAGTCCAGGGGGGCAGCGTTTATAGTCCGGTCGTACCGCCAACAGGGTCCTCCACTGTGCCCAAGAGCAGCAAAATGGCGGTGTTGGTTCCCGCTGGGTAGGCCGCCTGTCAGAGGGTGGTGATGAGGAGAACTGCACTCAGCCCTCTGGGCACAGACAGGCATCAGGTGTCCCGTGAGGCGCACAGGGTGGGACAGTTCTCAGCTCCGGCCTCCGGGGGGCATAGAGCCACCGCCGAGCTACCCTCAAAATGACATGTCTGGCCGCCCTCGATCATCGCAAGTTGATCCTCCGGCCCACTTTTCCATTTCAGAAGGACCCCAACACCTGCAGAGTGCATCTGGTGGCAGCAGGGGGGCTATGGGGAATTTGGTCTGTCACTCCTGGGTCCCGATGCCATAGGATTGATATAGGCCAGCTGCGGGAGAGCGGAGATACCGCAAGGCATGTCCTACTCCATTGGCAGCCCAGCCACGCCACCATTCGGCAAAGATTTTAACATAAATTGTACCAATTCTTTCCTCCTCAAATACTGCTGATCATAATTATAGGACAGGTCTTTACCAATGTCCTTAACTCAGTCTTTGAAATTTCAATTTGTAAATTCTATGGACCCAGCCTTACCTTTATTTCCCTACAAACTATCACCACATTTTTCCGTTCACTTTTTGCCCATTTCAGCTCACTTTGCAGGATTTCATTTTTGCACCACCGGGAGACCATTTGGGACAGTATGTTCCATGATTGTGCCTGTTTCCATTTTTACCACATGAATCATGGTGGATCTGGGTAGGGACAATTAGCTCTTTAAACAATTCCCCTCCTCAACTTCCCACCTGCTTTTGCCTCTAATATAAAGCAGCTTGGTTTGCTATTGAAATTGCGGGTATCAGAGCTGCATAGGCTTTTAAAACGGGTGTATATGACATTTCTCCAAAATCCTCATGGAAGTTTTTCAAATCACTCCCTGAGGCCAAAGCCCTGGCCTACAGGGCTTCCATATGGGCGTTCCATTTCAGGCGCCTCTCAAACTAGACTGCCAAGTACTTGTACTCATTAACGAATTGTATCTTAGCTTGGCCTAAATATAATGTAAACTTAATTTCTTTCTTTCCAAAGCAGAGCACTCTGGTTTTATCCATATTTACCACTCATATTTTATGGCTGCAATATTCCCTAAACGCATCCAACTTCCTTTGCAGACCTATCTCTTTTTGATCTAAAATTACAAGATTATCTGCGTACAGAAGACATACTATGTCCTTTGATAAGGCTAAGGAGCATCGCCCACTGCCTTCCAGCAAGCATTCATGGGTACTTTGCATGTTCTCAACCCACGTTGCATTAGAGCCTGGATGGAGAACATGCCCAAGCTTCCAATCCCCATCTGAGTGACAAACCACTACGCTTAGCTCAATCACAATACTGCATTGCAGCGTTGTGATTGGCCCAGGGGAATGAGGGTGCTTACCAATCACAACATTGCATTGCAGCATTGTGATTGACTTAGGGAAGCCTATCCAGCTTCCTGTTCCAACAAAAGCCAGGAAGAGGATGGAAGAGAGGAGCCGACCAGCCGGCCAGCTAGAGGGCAGGCAGTTAAGTGATTTTAACATTTTTTATTTGGGAGAGAGGGGTGGGGGAGAGTGAGCAGACCATGAAACCAACAGAGTGTGAAAAAGGCCGCTTTATTGTAACAGGTGCACATTTACAAATAACACAAACCTCGGCAACAGCCTAACAATCTAAAACCATACCAACTTTGTTTGTTATATTTTCAAATCCCCAAACCCCGCCCCCACCCCTCACCCTCCATCACACCCGCCCCCACCCGTACATACCCAAACACATAATAAACCATAACAAAACCCCAACAACATTATAACATCACATTACCCAAATCATAATTCCAAACCCCAATTACAAACCAAACTGATCCAGATCCCCCGACCCATATCTCCGAACACCACCTCAACCTGTACAAAAATTCCCCCAACAAAATCCAACTTCACAACTAACGGGTCCAATCCTGGCCCAAAAACTGACAATTACAGAATAAACCGCCACGCACCTGTCCCAAGCGACAAAATTAACATAGCAAAAAACCCCTATGTCCACCTGTTACAACCACCCGCCAAATAAATAATAAATGAAAAATAAAAGCAGAAAAATTAAGAGCCCAGAATAATAAGGGAGGGAGGGAGGGACAAAAACTAGCTAAGGAAACAACCGGCCACCAGGTCACCTAAGCCCAAAATGGTGCTAGAGAAAAGGAGCCCCGCCCATTTATAGGCTGGGCTCCCAATCCAACCAAAAAAAGCCCAAAAGAAGCCCAAATGGAAGCTGCTAGAAGGAAGGCCCCACCCAGATCACCCAAACCGCCCGGGGGAGGAGACCTCCCAGGGGTCGGCTGCCCTCCCCCAAGCCCCCCTTGGGAGAGAGGGGTGGGGGAGAGTGAGCAGACCATGAAACCAATAGAGTGTGAAAAAGGCCGCTTTATTGGAACAGGTGCACATTTACAAATAACACAAACCTCGGCAACAGCCTAACAATCTAAAACCATACCAACTTTGTTTGTTATATTTTCAAATCCCCAAACCCCGCCCCCACCCCTCACCCTCCATCACACCCGCCCCCACCCGTACATACCCAAACACATAATAAACCATACCAAAACCCCAACAACATTATAACATCACATTACCCAAATCATAATTCCAAACCCCAATTACAAACCAAACTGATCCAGATCCCCCGACCCATATCTCCGAACACCACCTCAACCTGTACAAAAATTCCCCCAACAAAATCCAACTTCACAACTAACGGGTCCAATCCTGGCCCACAAACTGACAATTACAGAATAAACCGCCACCCAGAAAGCAGTGGGGAGAAAGACCGAGAAGGGAAAGATCCCCACCTTTCTGCCCCCCAACCAGAAACCACAAAACGGGGGAAAACCCAGGGGGGGGGGGGAAGGGGGAAAAGGAAAAAACAGCAGAAATACTAACCAACGCACTATTCACCTAAAAAATGCTGAACCGTCAAACAACGAGACAAAACCTCGCGCAACTCAAGGAGGTACAGATCCATCCCCATCCTGGACAAATGAACACCATCGCCTCTAAAAAATTCCACCGCATCATACTTAATATCACTGTGTACAATACGCTCGAAACCCAGGTCTCTACAAAACCTAGGAACTTCCATATTAAGTTTTCTACGTGATTTATCGATTGCCTTCGGCTTCACAGCATTCCTCCAGACCCTCCTGGGAACCAACTCGGTCCACAAAACATGACACCCTGACCATTGCTTGTGTAGCAAAGAAAGATCTTTTTTCATCGCCCGAAGGAGAACAACGCCCTTCACCGAACCCAAATCGTTCTCACCCAGATGGAGAACCAGCACATCAGGACAAACCCCACCTACCATACAGGAATTGAGGGCAGGGATCAATTCTTTCCACAACATACCCCCTTTACCCTTCCAAACAATGTTAAATAAGCGGTCATTAAATCCTAACAATGCTCCAAAATAACTCTGGCGAGCATGAACTTGCGCCCGTTTAATGAACGAATGGCCCACGATCCACACGGTTAGAAAAGCAGCGCGAGGACCAGCCACGGAACCTGAAAAAGAAAAAAGTATCAGACAGGCAAAACAGAAGAAGACGCAAGCGCTCCACTAGGTTCGCTCCTGACATAGCGCTGAAAGCAGTTTGAAGTCCAGCGCCCCAGGCCCATGATATCTTCCCTCGACCAACCCCTATTAAAAGCCTCAGTGGCCGCCCCAATCCTAAATGAGTGCGTACCATACAGAGTATCATCTAAGCCAATATGCCGCAGCGCTTTTCGCAGTACCATGCGCAATTGATAGTTAGACACCAAGGAACCATTCATATGACGAAATACTGGGTGTTCCAAAACCCCACCCGACAGCTCCTTCCAGCGATGAGCCCAACGTAAAGGGCACGTCTCCGGAGGGGAAACCGCCTCCAACCAAACCCCTTTGCCAGAACTCCTCTGATCCGTTTTCGAATGAGAGAGCCACACATGGACTCCCCTAACCGACAACTGAACCTCCCCGCACAGGAGACCTCGAGAAACTTTATTTCCCAACAGCTCAGACACCCGGAACGCACCAAAAAACATCCACACCATCAATGTGGCAAAAAGACAAGCATCCACTCGATCTGTACATACAACTGGCAACACAGAAATAACATGGAACAGTTTTTGCCAGGATAAAGGGGACCGAAGGGCCCGAACACAGCCCCGCTCCCGGGACCACCCTTCTAACATTCTCCTACCCAACTCCCCAGCCGACGGAGCATAGCCCCATAACAACTTTCCCATGAATGAAACACCTGCCAGCTTGCCAGCAATGGTAACTCTGGTTAGACCCCTGTCCATGAGACGCAAAATGAACTGAACCACATCTTCAGACCTTTGCCAAGAAATCTCTCTCTTACAAGCTCCCGACGCCAAAAACTCGTTCCAGGCCAACTCATACGCCAATTTAGTGGAAGGAGCCAGAGAGCCTAAAACCAGTTGAACAACCCTGTGTTGCCTACCGTCCACAGATGCTCCGCCATGGGAGTCGGCTCCTCGTCTGCCTCCAAAGCAAGCCCACGGAATCTCTCCCACTGTGAACGAGACAAAGCATCCGCAATGTCATTGTCCACTCCAGGAACATGTAGGGCCCGAAAGCAAATATCATATTTCAGACATCCCAGCACAAACACTCGAAGGAGTTTTAGGATTTGTGGGTCCTTAGCAGACTGTTTATTGATCACTTGCACCACAGCCATATTGTCAATGCGAAAAAGCACCTTTTTGTGGGCCAAATCCCGACCCCACAATGTAACAGCCACCACAACAGGGAACAATTCCAAGAAGGCAATGCTCCTGCCTCCATTCTTCCAAGGTTCCGGCCATTGTTGAGCACACCATTTTCCCTGCCAGTATAAGCCAAAACCCTCACTGCCCGCTGCGTCAGAAAAAATGTGCACATCCCACCACCAGTCCACCTCTCGACATAAAGGCACTCCATTGAAAGAATGCAAAAAAGTAATCCACATACGCAGATCCTCCTTGACCCCCGCTGACAGCCTCACTCGATGATGTGGCAAGTAATGACCAGACAGAGCTCTTCCCAACCTCCTACAGAAAGTCCTGCCCGCCCTGACCACCCTACAAGCAAAGTTAAGGTGACCCAGCAAAACTTGAATCTCCCTCACCAAAACCTTTTCTTTACACAACATTGCACCCACCAAATCCAGCATTTTCTGTTTCTTTTCAATAGGGAGACGAGCCTGCATCAACTGCGAGTCAAGTTCAATACCCAAAAAAGACATGGTCGCGCAAGGACCCATGGTCTTTTCCGGAGCCAGTGGTACACCCAAATGATTCATCAGTGACTGAAACGTTGTCAGAGCATTTTGGCAGTCCAATGAATCCGCTGCACCCACAAAAAAGAAGTCATCCAAGTAGTGCGTGACCAACTCATCACCACTTCGTTGAGTAAAGAACCATTGCAGAAACGTACTAAAGGTTTCAAACAATGCACATGACATAGAGCAACCCATTGGCAGTGCCTTGTCCACGTACCATTTACCAAGGAAATGGATACCCAGAAGACTCCAGTCCTCAGGATGGACTGGAAGCAGTCGAAATGCAGATTTAATATCGCATTTTGCCATTAAAGCAGCAGGGCCTGCAGTAACCACCAGTTGCATAGCCACATCAACAGAAGAGTAAGACACAGAGGCAGCGTCATTGTCAATAAAATCATTCACCGACTCACCCTCTGGCCAGGACAAATGCTGGATGAGCCGAACTGCCCAGGCTCCTTCTTGGGGACCACTCCATTAGGGGACACAATCAAATTCACCAAAGGCCAATCATCAAAAGGACCTGCCATCCTGCCCTCACACACTTCCTTGTCCAACTTCGCTTGCACTATAGCAGGATGCTCGCTTGCCGACTTCAAATTCTTAGACCAACGTCTCAAACGAGGACCCTCGTAACCCAAACGAAAACCATATTGGAAACCAGATAACAAAAACGACCGCAGCTCCGCGGGCACATAATCCCGTAAAGCGGCAGCCAAATTAACAACATTAACCGGTGTACGAGCCTTTGGGCCCAGCACCGGCTGATGATTTTCCTCCCCTGGGAGCCGGGGATGGCTGTGGCGCAACATAAGCTCCAGACCCCTGCTGTGAACCCTGTGGACCTCCGGAAGGCCTGGGACCCCAACATCTGGACAAAGGGTGATTTTTTCTGCCACATTGGGAACATTCGTGCCGGAACCTGCAGAATTCTCTATTACACACCCCTTTGTTGAAATCCCAACACGTGCCTGTATTTGACTGCGTGGTTGAACTGGCTCCCACCCCTCCCCGGGTGGGCCGCGCCTGAAAGGGGCGATAAACTAAAGGAAAACCGCTAGCCGTAAAAATAGTTCTACCACTAGCAGACGAACCCATGGTATGTTGCCAAAGGTCAGTGTCCAACTCCCCCCATTTGGCCTCCAGGTCCCAAGCCATGCACGCCCTAAACTCCTCATCATATTGCGCCCATGCAAAATCATTTCTGGTTATCTGCGCTTTCCGAATCACATCCATATATTTAAATAAGGACACACAGCGCTCAGGGAACTTCTCACAATAGACGCTGGCATATATTAAAAAGGCCGCCGTCCAGTTTCCAATATTTAACGGAACTTTAGGGCGCTTGGCCAACTCATATTCCTCCTCCTTAGAGCCTTCTTTGGCCCGAACCTTCCTGTGCAACAATTTCAGCAGTTCCACATACTCACCATTCCATATTCGTTCCTTAGTGCTGAGCATTAGATGAGCCCCCAAGGGCTTAGTAACCCCCATATATGGCAATTTTTTAATCTTCAGCTCTTTGCTGTGCAAAACATTTTTAGAAGTGCCCAAACCAACTGTGGAAGTACCACTATCCACTTTAGAGCTTGTACCTTTATCCTCATCGTTTATGCCCACACCTTGGTCTTTTACCATACGACCTTTGTACAATTTACCGTCATGTTCACCAGAGACCAAGTCCACACCAATCCCAATAGACACCATTTTTGGTTGCACAGAATGTACCACATTCTCACCTGGGCGTAATAAAGGAGGCTGACTGGACTCCATCCTCCACTCCGTACGAGAACCGACATCCGCCCTCCGAGGAGCCCTCACCGAGGGGCCGAGCACTCGTGGCCTGGACGACTCTGCATGACTCCGCACCACCGGTGCCTGCAACACACTGTGAGAAACATTAGAATGCCCCCCCCCAGACTCCTCTAACTGGGAAGGAGCAGGTATAACCACCGTACTCTGAACCTTGTCAACCGTTTGAGAACGACCACGGGCCTTACCAGCCCTTAAACTTGACCTTGGCGGGGAGGCCGACTGTACGCGCCGGTACCCTCCTCCGTTATTACCACTTACAACCTCTTGGTCACCTGGAAAAAACAATGCAGAATCACGAAGACCACGAGGCACAAGAGAAGTCGCGCATGACCTGCTCTCATGAAAGGCGCTGGCATCCCTCGCTGAGGCTGGTAAGGTCGCGCTTGAACTGCTTAATCCGCCTATGTTGAAATCTCTCGTTGGGGCCATCGAGGTCGTGCTGAATCTGCGTGGGATGGCCACGGCGGGATCCCTCGTTGGTATGGGACGTGCCGCGCCAGGCTCCACCCACACTTCCCCTTGGCGTGACTGGGCTGCCTGCCACCCTGCCAAGTCAGCTGCTCCCGGGCGAACTCCAACCTGCACAGAAAAAGGCCGGACTGATGTGCCGGGTCCCTTACTACAAACAATACCAGGAACCGAGGACAAATCACCTACCATACTACCAAAACCCTGACCAGCCTCCCGAAAAACCACAGAACCAACCGCGCCTTTCCTTTTTAAAGCAGCGCTTAGCCTAGGAGGAGAAGGGGAAGGACCACATACTTTCTCATCAGAACTAACATCTAATAAGGCCTGTATAAACTCCGAAGCAGGGCCCTGAGCTGTGGGACCCTGAACCCCCGACTCCCCCAAGGCACCCATCGCTCCAACCCTCCTACCCACGTGCAGACCTGAAAACTGTAGCTCACCGGACACAATAGGAAAAGAACCAACATTACCACAACCATGCCGAAAAGCGGCATCCCCGCGCCCTTCCCCCCAAGAAGGTAAACCCTCAGAAGCTCCAAAAGAACAAAACCTCGCTATAGAGTGACCCACACCAAGAGAATCCCCCGCAGGAAACGACCCATCCCCACGCCCGGCACCCTCCAAAACCCCCATCTGTGCCCACTCACCCTCACCCAAAGAACCACTACAAACCAAAACTACTTCCCCCCTATTAGAAACAGTAGGGGAACACAATAAAGGGCTACCTAGATCCCTATCTGCCGCACCACTCACAACAAAACCAGACAAATCAGTAATGGCAGGAACAGACGGCAAAGACAAATGTTGCGGGATAGTAGATGTACACACACTGTCATTCGTAACCGCCACAGGCGCTCAAAATTCGGTCTGACGGATATCACTCTGGGGAGCGACAACTTCAGACACAATATGTACCTGACCACCCTGTAACGGTCGCTGCGCCATTGCCTCTTGATCCAAAATGGCCTCCGCCCCTCCTCCACTAGTGACGTCAGTAACCGCCACCGCGGAGGCCGAAGCAGTGCGGCGCGTGCAGCCACGCTGTCTAGAAGCGCGACGGCCTTGCAAAACAGGAGCAGAGGCCGCCCTGTCCCGCATAACGACCGTTGATACCTCACCTGACACCGTCTGAAATTCTCCCACCAGACCCGCATCACCCACAGAAAGACCCAAATTACTAGACGGGTCAGAAGACCCTGAGTCACTCCCACGGCGTGACCTCGCACCCGCTCTCCTTGTTCTAGAACGGCCCCTTTCACTTACCCTGTCTTGCAGCCGACGTTTAGGAGAAAAACACGCTGCCACCGCAGACAACACCCTCGCCGATGCCTCCCGCTGGGGACGTGGAGGCTCGGCCTGCACCCGGTCGCCTATCACCAGGTCCAAACGACCCGCCTCGCTGAGAAGACGGATAGCTTCAAGAACACGATAATCTTCACCAGCCATAATAACAAATAGAAATCACTACAAAAAGTAGAGACTAAAACCTGCAAAAAGACTCTGACAAAAACTAGCTAAGGAAACAACCGGCCACCAGGTCACCTAAGCCCAAAATGGTGCCCGAGAAAAGGAGCCCCGCCCATTTATAGGCTGGGCTCCCAATCCAACCAAAAATAGCCCAAAAGAAGCCCAAATGGAAGCTGCTAGAAGGAAGGCCCCACCCAGATCTCCCAAACCGCCCGGGTGAGGAGACCTCCCAGGGGTCGGCTGCCCTCCCCCAAGCCCCCCTTCCTCCCCTCCACCAATCCCCGCCCCACTACTGATTCACGGGAACAGCCGTTATTGTGCTATGTGTTTGCTATTTACTCTGGGGCTAAAACCTTTGGAGGTCACCAATACAGAAGGCAGATCAGCTACAAATAAATAAAAGAGCAAGGGGGTTAATACACCCCCGCCTCAACACATAATTAATTTGTATTTTCTGTGTCAAGGTTCCCTCAGTAGCCATAATGACCTGAGCCCAATTACTTTTATGCAACTTCTGAATTAGCCTCAGAAGGCCGTGTGAGATGTCATTGTTTATTAAAGCTTCCCACAGGCAATTTCTGTCTACCACATCAAAGGCTGCACGGAAATCTACAAAACAGCAGAATAGATTCCCCTTCTGCTCGACTGATTTCCACGCAATGGACAGTTATTTTATGGTAAAATAATTGCACTGCCCTAGTTTAGCATGAGTTACATGCTGATCAAGTACTTGGCCACAATACCGCTAACATTTCATACAAGATAACGCAGCGTTTCATTGTGTAAAATGTGTACTTGAGTTATACCCCCCAGTACAAATTTCTGTGCAAGCACAACTGCCAAAAGGTAAGAACTGTAACAAGCATAATGACACATTTTAGTCATAAGAATATCAAGTGATAATTGAGAGCATAGTTTTATGTACAATTATCTGTTTGTAATAACATTTGGGAATTCATTGTTAACTACTAGAGGGCTAGAATACGTTCACTCTAACACATATCAACTGCACCTCCATTTTCTTATTCCGTGTTGTATTAGCCTGCATGTTAAAAAAAGCGCAGCTACGTTCTGAAGTTGACAGAGTCACACGACAACTGCAAGATTTAGCGAAGTGAGCTCTTTCCCTGTAGCTTCCTGCAGCTTTGTCTCTAGGCCTTCTCACATTCTGACAAGAAGAGCTAGGCACCTGCTCATTAGAGTCCATCCCGAGTTTCAATTTGATTATATTTTCTGTCTTACGCTTCTGAGAAAGTTGAAGTTCAGGGGCCTTATTTATGAAGGACTTGCCCCGCCGGTGCGACACTTTTAACATGGGAAAAAGTGACGCACCGGTGGCGCAAGTCCTTCATAAATAAGGCCCCAGGTTTTTAATTCGGAAGCAAAAAGCAACTATAAAAGTGCATACATCACAAGTAATACAAAGTACAGAATGATCATTCAAAGTGAATCCATACACACTATTGATAAAAACAATAAAAAAATCAAACAGAAGAGCACGTATAAAAACACATGCAATCTGCTTAGAATAAATTAATGCTATAAATCACTCAAAGTGCATTATGCTACCTGACAGAACAGCTGATCTTAAACAAGCATTTGCAATGCAATTGGTCTCGCCTTAGGGACCTTATATGTAGCTATGCAGAACATTAGCCTGGGTGCTGAAACATGTACTATTCTTTAACATGGAGGGAAAGTAAGCACCAAACTGCGTGGCACGCCTGGTATGGGAACCAATGGAGATAAATATTGCCTATCAGCGGGAAATTGTTATGCCCAAAGCTCTGTTTTTAATATAACATCAGGGCCTTTGGTGGTCATATCACTAAAAATACAAGATTTCAAAAATATTATTGTCTTCGGGTGCTCATGGAAGACGATTTCTGTGGACTGGAATCTAGAGAATGCTAAAGTGATTCTGGTATTTTACTGGGCTCTGCTGGTCATTTTCTATTAGGACAGTTAAATAGAGGCAGTTGAACAGAAAAAAAGTCCCTAAGCGGAAGCGGACAAGTTCCAGGGCTGATCTCCAGAGCTCACAAAGTACATACATAAGTATATACTAAAGTATATACAAGAGGTCTCAAAGGCTTGGCCTAAAAAAAAGCGCACATAAAAACAACATTAAATTGCTTAAACTACACATCCTAATAAATGAGATAAAAAATTGTTCAGTGTATTTTAAATAAAAGGGGGGCTTGGGGGAGGGCAGCCGACCCCTGGGAGGTCTCTTCCCCCGGGCGGTTTGGGAGATCTGGGTGGGGCCCCCCTTCTAGCATCTTCCATTTGGGCTTCTTTTGGGCTATTTTTGGTTGTTTTTGGAGCCTAGCCTATAAATGGGCGGGGCTCCTTTTCCCGGGCACCATTTTGGGCTTAGGTGACCTGGTGGTCGGTTGTTTACTCAGCTAGTTTTTGTCCCTCCCTCCCTCCCTTATTTTCTGGGCTCTTCTTTCTTCCTTCTTTTCTTTTTTCATTTATTATTTATTTGGCGGCTGGGTGTAACAGGTGGACATAGGGTTTTTTTGCTGTTTTATCTTTGTCGCTTGGGACAGGTGCGTGGCGGTTTATTTTGGATTGTCAGTTGTTGGGCCAGGATTGGACCCGTTAGTTGTGAAGTTGGATTTTGTTGAGGGAATTTTGTACAGGTTGAGGTGGTGTTCGGAGATATGGGTTGGGGGATCTGGATCAGTTTGGTTTGTAATTGGGGTTTGGAGTTATGGTTTGGGTAATGTTGATGTTATAATGTTGTTGGGGTTTTTGGTATGGTTTATTATGTGTTTGGGTATGTACGGGTGGGGGCGGGTGTGATGGAGGGTGAGGGGTGGGGGCGGGGTTTGGGGATTTGAAAATATACAAACAAAGTTGGTAAGGTTTTAGATTGTTAGGCTGTTGCTGAGGTTTTGTGTTTTTGTAAATGTGCACCTGTTCCATTAAAGCGGCCTTTTTCACACTCTATTGGTTTCTTGGTCTGCTCACTCTCCCCACCATTTTAGGCTTAGGTGACCTGGTGGCCGGTTGTTTACTCAGCTAGTTTTTGTCAGAGTTATTCGTAGGTTTTAGTCTCTACTTTTGTAGTGATTTTCTATTTGTTAGTTATGGCTGGTGAAGATTATCGAGTGCTTGAGGCTATTCGTCTTCTTAGCGAGGCGGGCCGATTGGATCTGGTGATAGGCGAACGAGAGCAGGCCGAGCCCCCACGTCCCCAGCGGGAGGCATCGGCAAGGGTGTCGGCTGCGGTGGCGGCATGTTTTTCCCCTAAACGTCGGCGGCAGGATGGGGTAACTGAAAGGGGCCGCTCTAGAACTAGGAGAGCGAGCGCGAGGTCACGCCGTGGGTGTGGCTCAGGGTCCTCTGACCCGGCGAGTGGTTTGGATCTTTCTGCGGGTGGTGCGGGGTTGGTGGGTGAATTTCAGACGGTGCCGGGTGAAGTATCAACGGTAGCTATACGCGACAGGGCGGCCTCTGCTCCTGTTTTGCGAGGCCGTCGTGCATCTAGACAGCGTGGCTGCACGCGCCGCTCTGCCTCGGCCTCCGCGGTGGCGGTTACTGACGTCACTGCCGGGGAAAGGGCGGAGGCCATTTTGGAGCGCGAGGCAGTGGCGTCGCGACCGTTACAGGGCGGTCAGGTGCATACTGTGTCTGAAGTTTTCGCTCCTCAGAGTGATATCCGGCAGGCTGAATTTTCAGCGCCTGTGGTGGTTACAAATGACATTGTGTGTACTCCTTTCCTCACGCAGCACATATCTTTTCCTGCTGGTGCTGCAGTTTCTGTTTCGTCTGGTTATGTTGGGAGTGGTGCTGCGGATATGGGTCAGGGTAGCCCATTATTGTTTTCCCCTACTGTTTCTACTAGGGGTGAAGTAGTTTCTGTTTGCAGTGGTTCTTTGGGTGAGGGTGAGTGGGCGCAGATGGGGGGGTTAGAGGGGGCTGGGCGTGGGGAAGGGTCGTTTCCTGCAGGGGATTCCTTTGGTGTGGGTCACTCTGTAGCTAGGTTTTGTTCTTTGGGAGGTTCGGGTTGTTTACCTTCTTGGGGGGAGGGGCGTGGGGACGCCTCTTTTTGGCAAGGGTGTGGGAACGTTGGTTTTTTGCCTGCTGTGTCTGGTGAGCTACAGTTTCCAGGTTTGCACGTGGGTAGGAGGGATAGAGTATTGGGTGCCTTGGGGGAGTCAGGGGTTCAGGGTCCCCCAGTTCAGGGCCCTGCTTCAGAGTTTATTCAGGCTTTGTTAGATGTTAGTTCTGATGAAGAGGTATGTGGTCCTTCCCCTTCTCCCCCTAGGCTGAGGGCGGCTTTAAAAATGAAAGGCGCGGTTGGTTCTGTTTTTTCAGGAGAGTGGTCAAGGTTTCGGTAGAATGGTAGGTGATTTGTCCTCGGTTCCTGGTGTTTTATCTAGTAAGGGACCCGGCACATCAGTCCGGCCTTTTTCTTCGCAGGTTGGAGTTCGCCCGGGAGCAGCCGACTTGGCAGGGCGGTAGGCAGCCCAGTCACGCCAAGGTGAAGTGCGGGTGGAGCCTTGCGCGGCACGTCCCATACCATCGAGGGATCCCGCCGTGGCCAACGCAGGCAGGTTCAGCACGACCTCGATGGCCCCAACGAGGGAATTCAACATAGGCGGATTAAGCAGGTCAAGCGCGACCTTACCAGCCTCATCGAGGGATTCCAGCACATTTCATGAGAGCAGGTCATGCACGACTTCTCTTGTGCCTCAAGTTCTTCGTGATTCTGCTTTGTTTTTACCGGTTGATCAAGCGATTGTAAGTGGTACTAGCGGAGGAGGGTACCGGCGCGTACAGTCGGCCTCTCCGCCAAGGTCAAGTTTCAGGGCTGGTAAGGCCCATGGTCGTTCTCAAACGGTGGAAAATGTTAAAAGTACTGTGGTTTTGCCTGCTCCTTCCCAGTTAGAGGAGTCGTTAATTCTGGACTACGACGAGGAGAGCCCTGAGGAGGGCGAAGTGAGGGAAGTTGTGTCTGGGGGGGGCATTCTAATGTTTCTCACAGTGTGTTACAGGCACCGGTGGTGCGGAGTCATGCAGAGTCGTCCAGGCCACGAGTGCTCGGCCCCTCGGTGAGGGCTCCTCGGAGGGCGGATGACGGTTCACGTACGGCATGGAGGATGGAGCCAAGTCAGCCTCCTTTATTGCGCCCAGGTGAGAATGTGGTACATTCTGTGCAACCTAAAATGGTGTCTATTGGGTCTGGTCTCTGGTGAAAATGACGGTAAATTGTACAAAGGTCGTATGGTAAAAGACCAAAGTGTGGGTACAAACGATGAGGATAAAGGAATAAGTTCTAAAGGGGATAGTGGTACTTCCACAGTTGGTTTGGGCACGCCAAAAATGTTTTGCACAGTAAAGAGCTGAAAATTAAAAAGTTGCCCTATATGGGTGTTACTAAGCCCTTGGGGGCGCATTTAATGCTCAGCACTAAGGAACGAATATGGAATGGTGAGCATGTGGAACTGCTGAAATTGTTGCACAGGGAGGTTCGGGCCAAAGAAGGTTCTAAGGAAGAGGAATATGAGTTGGCCAAGCGCCCTAAAGTTCCGTTAAATATTGAAAACTGGACGGCGGCCTTTTTAATCTATGCCAGCGTCTATTGTGAGAAGTTCCCTGAGCGCTGTGTTTCCCTATTTAAATATATGGATGTTATTCGGAAAGCGCAGATAACCAGAAATGATTTTGCATGGGCACAATATGACGAAGAGTTCAGGGCGCGCATGGCTTAGGACCCAGAGGCAAAATGGGGGGAGTTGGACACTGACCTTTGGCAGCATACCATGGGTTCGTCTGCTAGTGGTAGAACTATTTTTACGGCCAGTGGTTTTCCTTTAGTTTATCGCCCCTTTCAGGCGCGGCCCACCCGAGGAGGGGTGGGAGCCAGTTCAACAACGCAGTCAAGTTCAGGCACGTGTTGGGATTTCAATAAAGGAGCGTGTAATAGAGAATATTGCAGGTTCCGGCATGAATGTTCCCAATGTGGCAGAAAAAATCACCCTCTGTCGAGATGTTGGGGTCCTAGGCCTTCCGGGGGTCCACAGGGTTCCCAGCAGGGGTCGGGATCTTATGTTGCGCCACAGCCATCCCCAGCTCCCAGGGGAGGGAAATCATCAGCCGGTTCTGGGCCCAAAGGCTCGTACACCGGTTAATGTTCTTCATTTGGCTGCCGCTTAATGGGACTACGAGCCCGCGGAGCTGCAGTCGTTTTTGGTATCTGGTTTTCAGTATGGTTTTCATTTGGGTTACGAGGGTCCTCGTTTGAGGTGTTGGTCTAAGAACTTGAAGTCGGCAAGCGAACATCCTGCTGTGGTACAAGAGAAGTTGGATAAAGAAGTCTGTGAGGCCAGGATGGCAGGTCCTTTTGATGATTGGCCTTTGGTGAATCTGATTGTGTCCCCGATTAGAGTGGTCCCCAAGAAGGATCCTGGGCAGTTTCGGCTCATCCAAGATTTGTCCTGGCCGGAGGGTGGGTCGGTGAATGATTTTATTGACAATGAAGCTGCCTCTGTGTCTTACTCTTCTGTTGACGTGGCTATGCAACTGGTGGTAACTGCAGGCCCTTCTGCTTTAATGGCAAAATGCGATATTAAATCTGCATTTCGGTTGCTTCCAGTCCATCCTGAGGACTGGAGTCTACTGGATAACCATTTCCTTGGTAAATGGTACGTGGACAAAGCACTGCCAATGGATTGCTCTATGTCATGTGCATTGTTTGAAACCTTCAGTACGTTTCTGCAATGGTTCTTTACTCACCAAAGCGGACATGAGTTGGTCACGCATTACTTGGATGACTTCTTTTTTGTGGGTGCAGCGGATTCGTTGGACTGCCAAAATGCTCTGACAACGTTTCAGTCACTGATGACTCATTTGGGTGTACCACTGGCTCCTGAAAAGACCATGGGTCCTTGCGCGACCATGTCTTTTTTGGGAATTGAACTTGACTCACAGCTAATGCAGGCACGTCTACCACTAGACAAGAAACAGAAAATGTTGGACTTGGTGGGTGCAATGTTGTGTAAGGAGAAGGTTTTGGTGCGGGAGGTTCAAGTTTTGCTGGGTCACCTTAACTTTGCTTGTAGGGTGGTCAGGGCGGGCAGGACTTTCTGTAGGAGGTTGGGAAGAGCTCTCTCTGGTCATTACTTGCCACATCATCGGGTGCGTCTGTCTGCGGGGGTCAAGGGAGATTTGCGTATGTGGGTCACTTTCTTACATTCTTTCAATGGTGTGCCTTTATGTCGGGAGGTGGACTGGTTGTGGGATGTGCAAATTTTTCGGACGCAGCTGGCAGTGAAGGTTTTGGATTGTACTGGCAGGGGAAATGGTGTGCACAACAATGGCCGGAGGCTTGGAAGAATGGAGGCAGGAGCATTGCTTTATTGGAATTGTTTCCAGTTGTAGTGGCTGTTACTTTGTGGGGTCGGGATTTGGCCCACAAAAAGGTGCTTTTTCGAATTGATAATATGGCTGTGGTGCAAGTGATCAATAAACAGTCTGCTAAGGACCCACAGATCCTTAAACTCCTTCGGGTATTTGTGCTGGGTTGTCTAAAATTTGACATTTGCTTTCGGGCCATGCATGTTCCTGGAGTGGACAATGACACTGCGGATGCTTTGTCTCGTTCACAGTGGGAGAGATTCCGTGGGCTTGCTTTGGAGGCAGACGAGGAGCCGACTCCCATGGCGGAGCATCTGTGGACGGTAGGCAACACAGGGTTGTTCAATTGGTTTTAGGTTCTCTGGCTCCTTCTACTAAGTTGGCGTATGAGTTGGCCTGGAATGAGTTTTTAGCGTCGGGAGCCTGTAAGAGAGAGATTTCTTGGCAGAGATCTGAAGATGTGGTTCAGTTCATTTTGCGGTTAATGGACAAGGGTCTGACTAGAGTTACCATTGCTGGCAAGCTGGCAGGCGTTTCTTTTATGGGAAAGTTGTTATGGGGCTATGCTCCGTCGGCTGGGGAGTTGGGTAGGAGAATGTTGGAAGGGTGGTCTCGGGAGCGGGGTTGTGTTCGGGCCCTTCGGTCCCCCTTATCCTGGCAGAAACTGTTCAATGTTATTTCTGTTTTGCCTGTTGTGTGTACGGATCGGGTGGAAGCTTGTCTTTTTGCCACATTGATGGTGTGGATGTTTTTTGGTGCGTTTTGGGTGTTTGAGCTGTTGGGTAATAAAGTTTCGAGAGGTCTTTTGTCGGGGGAGGTTCAGTCGTCGATTCGGGGAGTCCATATTTGGCTCTCTCATTCTAAGACGGATCAGAGGAGTTCCAGAAAAGGTGTTTGGTTGGAGGCGGTTTCCCCCCCGGAGACGTGCCCGTTACGTTGGGCTCATTGCTGGAGGGAGCTGTCGGGTGGGGTTTTGGAACATCCGGTTTTTCGACATATGAATGGTTCCCTGGTTTCCAATTATCAATTGCGCATGGTACTGCGAAAAGCGCTGCGTCATCTTGGCCTAGACGATTCTCTGTATGGTACGCACTCTTTTAGGATTGGTGCGGCCACCGAGGCATTTAACAGGGGTTGGTCGAGGGAAGACATCATGGGCTTGGGGCGCTGGACTTCAAACTGCTTTCAGCGCTCTGTCAGAAGCGAATCTAGTGCAGCGCTGGCGTCTTCTTCTGTTTTGCCTGTCTGATACTGTTTTCTTTTTTCAGGTTCCGTAGCTGGTCCTCGCGCTGAATTCTTAACTGTGTGGATCGTGGGCCATTCGTTCATTAAACGGGCGCAAATTCAAGCTCGCCAGAGTTATTTTGGAGCAATGTTAGGATTTAATGATCATTTATTTAACATTGTTTGGAAGGGTAAAGGGGGGATGTTGTGGAAAGACTTGATCCCAGCCCTTAATTCCTGGTTGATAGGGGGGGTTTGTCCAGATGTATTACTTCTCCATTTGGGTGAGAATGACTTGGGATTGGTGAAGGGCGTGGTTCTCCTTCGTGCAATGAAGAAAGATCTTTCTTTGCTTCACCAGCAATGGTCAGGGTGCCATGTTTTGTGGACCGAGTTGGTTCCCAGGAGGGTCTGGAGGAATGCTGTGAAGCCGAAGGCAATTGATAAATCACGTAGGAAACTTAATCTGGAAGTTTCTAGGTTTTGTAGGGACCTGGGTTTCGGGCGTATTGTGCACAGTGAAATTAAGTACGATGCGGTGGAATTTTTTAAAGGCGATGGAGTTCATTTGTCCAGGTTGGGGATGGATTTGTACCTCCTTGAGTTGCGCGAGGTTTTGTCTCGTTGTTTGACGGTTCAGCAATTTTTAGGTGAATAGTTTGTTGGTTAGTGTTTCTGCTGCTCATTTTCCTTCCCCCCCCCTTGTTTTTCCCCCGGTTTTTGTGGTTTTTGGTTGGGGGCAGAAAGGTGGGGATCTTTCCCTTTTCGGTCTGTCTCCCCACTGCTTTCTGGGTGGCGGTTTATTTTGGATTGTCAGTTGTTGGGCCAGGATTGGACCCGTTAGTTGTGAAGCTGGATTTTGTTGGGGGAATATTGTACAGGTTGAGGTGGTGTTCGGAGATATGGGTTGGGGGATCTGGATCAGTTTGGTTTGTAATTGGGGTTTGGAGTTATGGTTTGGGTAATGTTATAATGTTGTTGGGGTTTTTGGTATGGTTTATTATGTGTTTGGGTATGTACGGGTGGGGACGGGTGTGATGGAGGGTGAGGGGTGGGGGCGGGGTTTGGGGATTTGAAAATATACAAACAAAGTTGGTAAGGTTTTAGATTGTCAGGCTGTTGCCGAGGTTTTGTGTTTTTGTAAATGTGCACCTGTTCCATTAAAGCGGCCTTTTTCACACTCTATTGGTTTCTTGGTCTGCTCACTCTCCCCACCCCTCTCTCCCAAGGGGGGGTTGGGGGAGGGCAGCCGACCCCTGGGAGGTCTCCTCCCCCGGGCGGTTTGGGAGATCTGGGTGGGGCCCCCCTTCTAGCAGCTTCCATTTGGGCTTCTTTTGGGCTATTTTTGGTTGTTTTTGGAGCCCAGCCTATAAATGGGCGGGGCTCCTTTTCCCGGGCACCATTTTGGGCTTAGGTGACCTGGTGGCCGGTTGTTTACTCAGCTAGTTTTTGTCCCTCCCTCCCTCCCTTATTTTCTGGGCTCTTCTTTCTTCCTTCTTTTCTTTTTTCATTTATTATTTATTTGGCGGCTGGGTGTAACAGGTGGACATAGGGTTTTTTTGCTGTTTTATCTTTGTCCCTTGGGACAGGTGCGTGGCGGTTTATTTTGGATTGTCAGTTGTTGGGCCAGGATTGGACCCGTTAGTTGTGAAGTTGGATTTTGTTGGGGGAATTTTGTACAGGTTGAGGTGGTGTTCGGAGATATGGGTTGGGGGATCTGGATCAGTTTGGTTTGTAATTGGGGTTTGGAGTTATGGTTTGGGTAATGTTGATGTTATAATGTTGTTGGGGTTTTTGGTATGGTTTATTATGTGTTTGGGTATGTACGGGTGGGGGCGGGTGTGATGGAGGGTGAGGGGTGGGGGCGGGGTTTGGGGATTTGAAAATATACAAACAAAGTTGGTAAGGTTTTAGATTGTTAGGCTGTTGCCGAGGTTTTGTGTTTTTGTAAATGTGCACCTGTTCCATTAAAGCGGCCTTTTTCACACTCTATTGGTTTCTTGGTCTGCTCACTCTCCCCCACCCCTCTCTCCCAATGTCACATGGACAAAGACAGGCATTAAAATTAGTCTGATAATACTGAGGAAAACAAAGGAAATAAATGATTGTATCAGCCCTGAAACGGATCAGTAAAGATCTTTACCAGCCACCCTAATCGCCCAATGCACCTTTGCCGTTCATGTGTAAATGAGCTTTGACTGAGATTTTCTTGCATTACTTCATAATCTTTTGTGAATTATGTCCATTTAACAACAGCAAACTTCACAGCCTTTTATGCCAGTGTTCACGCTAGAACAGGGATTGTCAAAGAGGTGGGGCAGTCCAATCTCCTGAAAAGTTCTTTTTACATATGCTAGCCATGAGATCCTGAGACCTTTAACACGTGCTATTAAATATTAAATAATCTCTAAATTCAGCGCTGTTTACTTAGTCTGCCTTATGGTGAGCCACAGAGGTAGGGGACGAACTCTGATACAAGACTCTACACAACTCATCACCAGTTCCTTGTGGCATATGAAATGTGGACTAGATAGTGGGACTTATAAAGCCTTCCTGCAAAAAACGGTTTTCTTCCACCTGAATTGCAGCACAATTAGTAATAATACAGATATCGACCCCATACATTGCTAAAGGAACACATTGTGTTTTATAGATCTGTATTAATGGCAGGAGAGCAATATCCTCACGTGGCTGCGGGAGTTTAATATGGGAACCAACAGTGCTAGAGAGCTTTAATCTATGTTTTCTAATATTTGGCATCCACAAGACAGAGGAATCAAAAGTGATCCCACGATATGAAAAGGTGTTTGTTTTTTCAAGGCATTCATTGGCAACTGTGAGAGTGGGAACATAGATTTGTTTCAGGCCACAAGCCATTATAAATGATTTTGAAAAGTTGGTAAGTAAATCTAAATTGGCCATACGTTGTGTGAAGGAATTAACTAACATGGGGATCTCAAGGCCAAAATGGGGATCTCAAGACCAAGATGGGGATCTCAAGGCCAAAAAACGGACCCAATACCCGTGAACCGAGGGGTACGCCAGGGTTGCGTGCTAGCCCCAACACTTCTTTCGCTATTTGTCAATGGTGTGGTCTCTTTTTTGCTTGAAGCAAATGCAGATGCTCCGGTTTTGGCGGGTGATAAAGTGCCCACCCTGCTTTTTGCAGATAACACGTTGTTGGTCTCAAAAACCTCCGTGGGCCTGCAAAAGTTGTCGAACCGCTTCTGCTTGTTCTGTAAGCTTAGGGGCCTTGTTATAAATACACTGAAAACCAAGCTCCTTTACTTTAACCCAAGTAAGTGTTCCAGATCTACCATCACTCTTGATGGAGCACCTCTGGAGCGTGTAAAAGAATTTGACTACCTGGGGATTAGAATTACACAAAACCTGAAGTGGCAGCCACACATGGACAAGATGGTTTTAAACCATAAAAGGGTGGTTGGTGCTCTAGGACGTGAACATCGTAAGTCTAGCTCTAAGCCCATTGCCCCTGCCCTGGACATCTATGCTGCTAAAGCTGTGGGCAGCGCACTTTACGGTGCAGAGTTGTGGGGTTTCAATTGCACCAATAGCCTGACCACATCTGAGAACAAATTCCTTAGGGAGCACCCCCATAAAAGCACTTTTGAGCGATCTGGGTCGTCACTCTATCCAGGACCTAGCCAGACTATGGCCTCTTTTATATTGGGCTAGGTTATGGCGGACCCCGGAGCTCTCTAAGTATTTAGGTGTTCTGAAAGAGGTCATGAGTCATAACGGCGCCCATAAAATTCATTGGATCCGCAGCTTAAAGAGGCTTCTGCACTAAACTGACTTGCCAATCGATTGGGAGCTTGGAGTTCCTTTATCTAAGGCCGAAATTAAACGAGTTTACTGGAACTGGGTTATAGAGCAAGATCTAAGAAACCCAGCCCTAGGAAGGCTGAATGAGGAGTTCAAACAGCAAAAACCAATACCCCGCTGGGAGCCTTACTTGGATTTCACTAAGAAACTAAGAGACAGATCCCTGTTTATTCAGTTTAGGCTGGGAAATCTCCCCCTCCATGAGTACACTTGCAAGTGGAAGCCCCCATATCAAACCTCACCAGACTGCCCAATTTGTAAAAGTGTCACGGAAAGTATCGCCCACTTTTTCTTTGCTTGTCCGGCCTATGTAAAACCCAGACACAAATGGCTAAGATCCGCTTGCTTATTGCTCGGGACTAGGGACCATTCCTGCGCACTTAGGATACTCAAGACTGATCCTAGTACAAGCCTAGTGTGTGGGGTTGCCAAATTCCTGAGCTGGGCTTGGCTGATTAGATTAAAGGCTATGAGATGACCCTATTTTTAGCTGATTTTTTAATATTCACAAAGCTGCAAATGTTTAATATGCCTTTTAAACTATTTATTGTAATATGAATGTTTTTATTGTAAACCCATTTTGTAAATTGTAATTTTTATGAATTGTGGCTTTTATATTTTTTGTAAGTGCTTTTATGATATCATGTATATTGAAATAAAGCTTTGAATGAATGATAAAAAAAAAGAATTAACTAACAAGCCATCAACGTCACGTCATCAACATATAGCAGTGCAGGGATAGTGCTTCATCAACCCTAGGTACATCTGGGGTTATTGTGCATAAATATGGACTAAAACTGTTAATGCAAAGTACAAATACAAGGGTGGCTAAAACACACCACGGGAAATGTCATACTTACTAGAAAGTTTGCCAGTCATCCCATATCTAATCCAGGCTGAAATATTCTCATATCAGGTCCCTAAAAAGTGCACAAAAGCCTAAACCATTCCTATAATCAAAACTTAGACTGATTTAAAAAAAATCAAACGACCAAGACAATTCCATAAAAGCTAACTAAAGTGGGGAGAGTTTAGCGATTGCGTACTTGCCTATATCCGTGCTCTAATATGACCACATTTTTCCTAAACCCATTTTGACAGCCGTGTAATATATTTTTTTCTATGGCCCAGTCACTAAACTTATTAATGCAAATAACTCTCCCTAATATTTTAACTGTGGTATCAATAAGAGAGATCGGGCAATAACTGCTGGGATCTAAACATGATTACCTTTCTTTTTTTTTTTTTAAATTTTTGGAAGACCTTTATTTATAGCAGATTGTACACAAAGCCCAACAAAACGCCCGAAGGCTCACAAGTACAGTACAGAGCAATATGGCAGTGCGCAAAGGATTAATTACAGAGGTACTGAGGTCTAATTTCAAATTTTAGTTCGTAAGGATAAACGGTGTCAGGATGTCTTAGGTCAGCACAGTGGTTCCGGCGTTTAAGGGTCAGGAGAGACAAGTACACAATTCACTAATATTACCAGAACCACGACTATCCACATTGAAGAAAAACATCTAAATAGTCAATACTACACACCATTCAATCTGCAATAAACGGGGAGTCGATTTACTCTAAAGCCCATAAGAAAAAAGAAAGAAAAAAGAGTAGAAGGCCCTTGGAACAAAAAAGTAAAAACGAAAGCCCCCATCCACCCCTCACCCTGCACCCCTGCAGCTGGCTACGGCCTACCCCCCACATAGCAGTGTGCCTGTCGCCCCACAAAAAGGAGTCCCGTAATATAGAAAGCAAGAAAAAGGTCCTAATCTATAACTACAATGAAAGTAGTGGGAAACGGGGAGGAGCCCACCACCAGTCCCCCGGCATCACCCTCCCGTGGCTCCGATATTAGCACAAGGTGTAAAATCCGATGACAAAAAACATTACTAGCAGACAATTTACAAAGCACGAAATCGGCACATTGCATAATCAGAGAAATCAGCATCCATCTCGGTCAGCAACGAAGAAACTGCCAGTCTGTGATAGGAAGCGTTCATCCCTGTCCCATTTTAACTTTTCCGCCACTGCTTACCAAAGTGACCCAGGAGAGCGTGAACAGCAGTCCAAAAGTGTCAATCCGATTCAACCGCTCAACCATATTATTTACCCGCAGATCCAGTGATCCCAGGCCAGGCCAAAAGTACACCATCCTCATAATATAGAGCGGAGCAGAGCCAGGGAGGAAAGTCTCAGTGTCCAACCACTTCTGGAGCGGCCCCTGGGTAACGGGGAGCATGGCTTGGGGAGAACACTCCCGTCGCGATTTCAATCTGAGGTTTTCACGTCGTCCCGGGCAAACATCATCTACAGCAAGAGTCGTCTCGGGGCTTGTAGTCTCAAAGCCGTCACTGTCGCATAGGGCAGCCATCTTGGCGGACGTGGAGCGAAGAATGTCGCTATGGACCTGCGAGTCAGCCACTCTCGAACGTCCCAGTGCACACACAATATCATCCACCTTGCTGGTCAGGGTTCGAACAGAGTGCACCATATCGTGACGCAGGGAGACAACAGCCGCCAGAAGATCGCCATAACCCCGGTCACTTCCACGCTCCCCTCCGAACGTGTCCCCCTGCTCCACACGTCCGGGACCACATTGTAGCCCAGACTCCTCAAGGCTGCACTCCATTGTGCCCTCTGTAGTCGTTGGTAGGGACACTCCGAGTCGGACCAAGCTGCGCACAGTGGGGTATCAGATATCTGTATGTTGAAGGAGCGGCAGACAGAACCGATATGTTGCCATAAACATTGTCCCGTGATGAAGCCGCCCTGTTCGATGTTTAAGAGGCGGAAAATTCGGGAACCTCCCGCCGATAGCGGGACAATGCGCCAACAGTTTCTTGGCAGCCAAAAGCCAAGGCTCCTGCACTCGTGTGATTCCCCCAATCAAATCGTCAGGTACACTTGGTTCCGTATCTGCAGTCCAGCGGGGCATACGTTTCAAGATTCAGCCGTTTCTCGGTAAAAGTGATCCGACCGGCTCCCCACAGTCGCTGACGCCCGGTGTTGTTCACTTGGCAACCCGCCTCCACATCCACTCGAGGCCCCGGTCCCAGGGCTGCTGCGGGCCGCAAACTGCAGTCGGACGTTTCACCCACTTGCGAGGAAGCGCAAGCCTCAGGATTTCACCGTGGGTCGTCGGAACACATCAGCTTCCGCAATGTGCCGCCTCGGTGCAGGATCGCCGGCAGGATAATAGCGAAGGAGATGATTACCTTTCTTAAATATCAGTACAATAATTGATGTGGACCATGAGCTAGGTGGGGGAGTGGGTGCAAGACTATTAAAAAGATTAGTCATGGAAAGGGGCGACCATTCGGTCCCCCCGAACGTATGGCGGAGTACCACGATCCCCCCGGGAAGCCATCTTGGGCGGGAGGCGAGTCTCGGCTGGTATGCCTGAAGCGGCGTAGCCGGGGCGCGCCTTTTTCCCGCCCTGGAGTGGGCTGGCCTAGACACTGACGTGGCCGGCCACGCCCTTGGGGCAGGCAGGGGCGGGTTTACGCCCGCCCTGAAGACGGATAAGAGCAACAAGCCAAGAAAGCATCCTCTTGTTCCTGTGCTCTGAAGCTGCACCTCCTCGCTGCACGTGAGCTCGAGGCGGAACGAAGAGCCAATTTTGAGCGTTGTAATCTTTCTTGTTTGTTTTGCAGATACTCTGTCGGAGAATGCCGAAGAAGGCGGGAAAGCGAATGACTACCGACCAGATGCTGCGTGTTCTCATGAAGGAGGTGACCGACCTAAAAAGGCGAATGGCGGATAAAGACGAGGAAGGGGGGCCGAAACGTCCTTTGGCAGGAGCAGCTCCGGGAGGAAAAGGCAAGAGGCCCAGAAGGGGAGCAGCTGGGGGAGACATCCCGGTTCCCAGTACCCCACTCGAAGCACCCATTCCCGTGCCGGAGGAAGGGAATCCGATTCCCGTTGTGGTCACCCCCGTGTCCGGGGAGGATATGCCGCCCGAGCTGGCAGCACAATTAGCAGCGTGGTTGGGTAAAGGTAGCGAGGGCGCCACGGCTGTCGACGCGCAGGTGTTGATGAAACAAGGGAAGCGGCGAAGGCACCATCGCCGGCTGCGGCAGTAGAGAAACCACAGGGGACAGGTCCAGTCGCAGATACAGCTTCCGGTTCAGGTAAGCGGCCATTGCCGATTGCGAGGGATGAGTCGGCACCCTCTCGAAGGGAAAAGTTGGGTCAACATGTCCCTCTGGCTATCAAAGAGAAGATATGGGCAGGGGAGTATATAAACATCTTCTCGTTGCTTACTGATCATTATGAGATGGAGCATGTTAAGTGCCAGAAGGAGCTCATGCATCCGAGTGTTTGGCGCGCAAAGATGGCCGCCTTTAAGGTAAATGAAAACATTGGCAATTGGGGCAAAGCATGGGGGATTTTTACATCCATCTTGGGTGAACGTAGGCCCGAATTGCTATCCGAATTGCCGATTTATCAGTCACGGATCATGGGGTACTCTGTATCACACGAGGGGAATCATTGGTTCTGTTATGTTAATATTTTCAGAAAAGCGAAAGAACATGATAAAAACTTAACTTGGGATTGTTATGATTCTGTGTCCTGGTCCAAAATGGAGGATACTGGTATGTTGAAATTGCCATTGGTAGGGAGTAACGTTGGCGAATCCTCCCGCCAATATGCGGGGACGCCCTTTCGGTCAGGTACGAGTAACGACAACCACTCGAGGCCAACCGGCAACGCAGGTAAAAGGGGGGTTTGTTGGAACTTTAACAGGGGTAAATGTACTAGGCCCCAGGGGTCATGCAAATTTAGGCACGAATGTGGTGGGTGTGGGCAATCATCCCATCCTGAGTCCATGTGCAGAGCCAAAACGGGTGATAACGGGGGTAGAGGAGGCGCCAAACAGGTCTGACATAGTCCGAGGGGCGCCTTTACCTACCCTGATTGATACCATGGCAATGATTCCCTGGCTCAGCGAATACCCGGATCGCGCTTCCGCTGGGGTGTTGCGGAACGGGTTTTCATATGGTTTCCGCATCCCAGTGGGGGACTTTCAGGGTATAGCAAAATGTAAAAACCAGATATCGGTCTTACAGCATACGACCGTGGTACAGGAAAAGATCGGGAAAGAGGTTACTCGAGGTCGAGTCGCCGGTCCATTTAACGTACCGCCAGTTGCTAACTTTGTTTGTTCCCCTTTAGGGGTGGTCCCCAAGAAGGACCCGGGTGAGTTTCGGCTGATACATAATTTATCAGCCCCACGTGGTCTTTCCGTAAACGATGCGATAGACCCGGAAGTGTGTTCGGTGCGGTACGCATCCTTCGATGAGGCCGTAGCCATTTTGAATCGCCTGGGGCCCGGTGCGCTGATGGCAAAATCGGATATCGAGTCAGCGTTCCGGTTGCTCCCGGTACATCCAGACGATCAGCGTCTCCTTGGTTTCATGTTTCAGGGTCACTATTACATGGATAGGTGTATGCCGATGGGGTGCTCTATATCTTGTGCCTATTTCGAAAAGTTCAGTAGTTTCCTGCAATGGGTCTTCACAAAGAAGACGGGGTTTCAACATGTTATGCATTATCTCGATGACTTTTTGTTCCTGGGGGCAGCCGGGGATCCGGAATGTGGGCAGGCTTTGGCTGCATTTTGTGTCTTGATGAATCAGTTTGGCGTGCCATTGGCACCAGGTAAGACTGTGGGTCCCTCGACTTGCCTCGAGTTTCTGGGGATCGAGCTCGACTCCGAAGAAGGTTGTTTTCGTTTACCAGGTGACAAAGTGTTAAGATTCAGGGCATCCCTGCAAATGTGTATAAGTGAGTCTAAGGTTAAGCTACATCAATTACAACAATTGGTGGGACAGTTGAATTTTGCCCTAAGAGTTATACCGATGGCCCGCCCCTTTTCCCGCTCGATCGCTCAAGCCATGGTCGGCTTGAAGGAGGGTCATCATCGCACAAGGCTCTCGGCAGAGGTTCGCCAGGACATGCGCATTTGGTTGGCATTTCTGGCGGATTTCAATGGTTGAGTTGTCTGGAACAAACCGGCCGTGTCCTCTGAGGAGCTGGGGCTGTGGACAGATTCGGCAGGGAGCGTAGGTTTTGGTGCCATATTCGGCACTCGGTGGTCTGCACAAAAATGGCCGTCATGGTGGCATGATAGTGGACTGACAAGTAACATTGCTTTCCTGGAACTTTTCCCCATTCTGGTGGCCCTGAGTACGTGGCCCGAGGGGTTCAGAGATCACTCTGTAGTATTCTGGTCTGATAACATGACCGTGGTTGAATGTATCAATAGCCAGGCAGCACGATGCAAATGGATTTTGAGACTGCTCAAGGAAATCGTATTACTGTGTATGCAATTGAATGTGCTATTTAAGGCAAGACATGTCCCGGGGGTGATGAACCAGGCGGCTGATGCGCTTTCTCGTTTTCGTATGCAGGCCTTCTGGGGTTTTCTGCCCACAGCGGACCCGGTGGCGGCACCCTTTCCCGAAGCTCTCTGGTCTCTCGGTGCCCCGAACTTCGTAACCTCGTGGGAGAGAGTTTAGCACCCAGGACGAGGAAGGCATATGAAGGGGCGTTCCGTTCCTATTGGGCCTTTTTGGGGGCTGCTAGAGGGGAGCTTTGGGGCCAGGAGGAGTGGGTAGTGAAATTTCTGATGTCTTTACATCAGGCAGGGAAATCGGTGGCTACGGCCCAGAGGCATCGGGCTGCCATTTCATTTGTTGCTAGGGCTCATGGGATCCAGGACCCGACAGCGTCTTTCGTTGTGCAAAAAGCGCTACGTGGGTGGCAACGCCTTGAGGGTCGCAGAGTAGATGAAAGGCGCCCGATAGGTTTGGATAGGTTGGCCCTGTTATTATCCAGACTCCCTGCAACATGTTCATCCCAGTATGAGACAGTGTTATTCCGAGCCGCTTTTACGCTGGCATTTCATGGGGCTATGCGGGTAAGCGAACTAGTGGCGAGGAACAAGCAGGATGTGATGGGGGGACTGTGCCAAGAGCACGTTCAGATCAGAGGGGAGACAATGACTGTCTCGTTTGTCAGGTCCAAGACCGATCAGGGTGCGATGGGTGATTGCATAATCATACGAAGGATTCCCGGGTCCTCCATGTGCCCGGTGAAGTGTGTAGAGGATTATTTAGCACAAAGGGTGGCATCATGGGGGGGGACCTTGTTGAGACACGCTGACGCCACCCCACTGACGAGGTTTCAGTTTCAGCGGGTGCTTGCGATGTCGATTACCGCTGCGGGCTTGAACCCGGGCGAGTTTGGGACCCATTCCTTTCGGATAGGGGCTGCTACAGAGGCTACAGCCAGGGGTCTGAATGTCGAACAAGTTAAACGTGTGGGGCGTTGGTCCTCCAACTGTTATAAAAGGTATGTGCGGTTGCACATGTTGTGAAGCTGTAATGATGTACTCACGCTTCTTGTTTTTGTTTGGTTTTCAGTTGCGCAAGCCTACGAGGCGGGGCGGACTATGCAGTCGACCCAACACCGGGCCAGCGGTCAGACATCACCGGCTGTGAAAAAGGAGGTGTGGGTCGTGGGCCACTCATACGTGAGGCGTGCCGCGGACGTATTCAAAGCAGGTGACATGATTCACGTGGCTGGGGAATACGGGTACAGTGTGTCCTTCTACGGAAGGGGCGGACTCTGTATTGACCAGTTTCAATCATTTTTCGAGGGTTTGCTAGGGCGGACGAGGTCACCGCCGTCTATAGTCATAGTACATCTTGGGGGCAATGATTTGGTCACCACTGGTAGACGACTTCTTCTTGAGGCGATGCTTTCCACTGTAAGTTGGTTAGCGAGGAGAGTTCCAGGGTGCACAATTGCATGGTCCCATATGATCCCACGAAAGGTGTGGCGGGGGGCTCTTTCTGTTTCTGCTCTGAATCATTCAGTAAGAAAAATTAATAACAAAGTGAGTAGATTGTTCCGTTCCAATACACTGCATTCTATTTCGCATGGCTGTATTAATGATGACAGTATGTATTTGGGGGATGGTGTTCATTTGTCCCGGGTGGGGAATGAGTTACTCATAGGAGACTTGATAGCTTGGCTAAAGACTTTAAAACATGACCTTTAGGTAGGAGTGTTGTGGGGGGTCCGGATAGCCGGTCAACTATCCGGCCTGTGGCGGTAAGGTCATGATCGGTGAGCACTAATTGGAAGATCCCTATGAGTGGGCGTCACCCATTACGGATGGGAGCGCTCGAGGGAGGTGGCCATCGGCCCCTCAACGGGGAGGCGGTCCCTTCTAAGGATGGGCCGCCGAAAGGAAAGGAAAGGCGGTCAAGGCCCCTTCCTGGGTAGGAGGGGCTACAGCCCCCTCCTGGGGAATTTCCCGGGGCCAGGACGTCTGCGACGGCAGATGTGGTAAGTTGTGTGGGGTTTGGGGGGGGGTCTACGCTACCTTCTAGATACCTCACACGAGTCCTCGGACGACCTTTAAGTGGCGTCGAGTTTTTATTGGGGCCCCCGTCAAGTCAAGGGAAATTGGTAGTTGCACTTGAGGTACGCCTCTGTGCGGTCGCCCCTCACAAGTGAGGGGGATATTTCTGGTTTAGGGATCTTGACACCGGTTACGACCTTGCCGTTGGCCCTTAAACGTTAGGATGTACAATTTCAAAATTTCAAGTAAATGTTTTGTAGGATGTTAGTTCGGCTAGGAGAACCTTTGTATTAGAGAATATGTTAAGGTTAGCCAAACATCGCAATGTGGTAATGAAATTGTACATAATATGAAACTGTTATTTTAATGTTTTAATTTTGTTTCATATTTTAATAAATATGGCCGGTAGGGTCACTCCCTCCCGTCTTCCAAAAGTTCAGAACGGTTTCCGGTTCCCATCCTTGGGGATTGTGTTGAGAGGGGGTGGCGGGTATCTCAGCCATATGGAAAGGGGCGACCATTCGGTCCCCCCGAACGTATGGCGGAGTACCACGATCCCCCCGGGAAGCCATCTTGGGCGGGAGGCGAGTCTCGGCTGGTATGCCCGAAGCGGCGTAGCCGGGGCGCGCCTTTTTCCCGCCCTGGAGTGGGCTGGCCTAGACACTGACGCGGCCGGCCACGCCCTTGGGGCAGGCAGGGGCGGGTTTACGCCCGCCCTGAAGACGGATAAAAGGAGCAACAAGCCAAGAAAGCATCCTCTTGTTCCTGTGCTTTGAAGCTGCACCTCCTCGCTGCACGTGAGCTCGAGACGGAACGAAGAGCCAATTTTGACCCACCCACCAGCCCCTGAGGACAGCAAGTTGTTTTTTAAATAAAGTTTGATGCGGTAACTCTAATTTTCATTTACAGGTTGTGATTATTATCGTGATGACTTTGAATATGCAATAAAGAATGGTCAATTTGTGGTATGTTTGCAAATAAAGTAATCCTGCTTTAGTATTCATCAGTAAGCATGCTTTTAATAAAGTTGTTGTTGTTACTGTCTTTTAAGTAATTTAGTCATTTAGTAATTTAGTTAGCATTGTCGTATTTATTTTGGTCGGGCGGTAAGGTCATGATCGGTGAGCACTAATTGGAAGATCCCTATGAGTGGGCGTCACCCATTACGGATGGGAGCGCTCGAGGGAGGTGGCCATCGGCCCCTCAACGGGGAGGCGGTCCCTTCTAAGGATGGGCCGCCGAAAGGAAAGGAAAGGCGGTCAAGGCCCCTTCCTGGGTAGGAGGGGCTACAGCCCCCTCCTGGGGAATTTCCCGGGGCCAGGACGTCTGCGACGGCAGATGTGGTAAGTTGTGTGGGGTTTGGGGGGGGGTCTACGCTACCTTCTAGATACCTCACACGAGTCCTCGGACGACCTTTAAGTGGCGTCGAGTTTTTATTGGGGCCCCCGTCAAGTCAAGGGAAATTGGTAGTTGCACTTGAGGTACGCCTCTGTGCGGTCGCCTCTCACAAGTGAGGGGGATATTTCTGGTTTAGGGATCTTGACACCGGTTACGACCTTGCCGTTGGCCCTTAAACGTTAGGATGTACAATTTCAAAATTTCAAGTAAATGTTTTGTAGGATGTTAGTTCGGCTAGGAGAACCTTTGTATTAGAGAATATGTTAAGGTTAGCCAAACATCGCAATGTGGTAATGAAATTGTACATAATATGAAACTGTTATTTTAATGTTTTAATTTTGTTTCATATTTTAATAAATACGGCCGGGAGGGTCACTCCCTCCCGTCTTCCAAAAGTTCAGAACGGTTTCCGGTTCCCATCCTTGGGGATTGTGTTGAGAGGGGGTGGCGGGTATCTCAGCCATAGAAGGGGAGCCCAGCGATCATTGATACATTTGATTAAATCTATAGGGACTCCATCTGGCCTGGGTGCCTTTTCATTGGCACTATGTCGAATAGACTCCACAACTTCAGATAACAAAATCGTTAAACCGTGTAGCAAAATTAGGTGTGTGCTGATTAGAGGAACAATTAGTTCAGTAATCTCTAAAAAAATGTGCCACTCATACTGCACTAGAAATGTAACAACTAATGGCACAATTAAGAATTCAGGTGGAGGTCACCGTAGACTAAAAAAGACTTGAAGTCTTTCATATGTGCCGCTTGTTCTAGTTTTTCCCATCTCTGAGTAATAACCTCAGTCTTTTTGTTACAAGGGCTATGTACATTTTATGCATAGCTCTAACTCTAATAGGATCTCTGGGTTCAGCATTTAAAGCCGTACGAAGCTGGCAACTGGCTCTCCAGCAATCTCTGTAGAACCATCCAAGTGTAACACTATAATTCCTGATTGGGTTTAGGAGTGTGTTTTGAATACTGGTCCAAAGAGCCTCAAACAAGCACACAACCAGATCCCTCACATCCTCCTCCCCCAGGCAGCGTTGAAACACCTCCCTGTTACCTCCTAATAGGGATTCAAGAAATTGAAGAGTGTTGAAAGTCTCCATACCAACCTAAAGCTGTCAGTGGATGCTTTGGGGGCTGCTAATGACATCTTCCATTTTTTTCTGCCTTTACTAAAGGTAGCAGCATACTACTTCTGTGGGGTTGGGATCGCTAAACAATTTGAGGCAATTACACTACCACCCTCTAGAAAATTAGTTAAGCCTCTGGAAATAAAAATATAATCAATTATCGAGGTACTGCCTCTGCCCCTGTAAGTGGGATGTAATGTATCTCTAGCTCTCCCTATTTCTGTAACATTACAAAGAACAGGAGCTGCTACACAATTTCGAGCTCTTTTTCTCTGTGATCTACACTCCCCAAATTACACTCCAGGGCTCCCACCATCAAACAACACCCTAATTTCTTGTTGAACTCTACCGCCAGAATCTTACATATCTCACGCCCCTTTGTGTGATTCTTTGACTTGATTAAATTAGGTAACTTAAACAAAATTGGGAACTTTGGGGCATATTACCAAGGCAGGCAAAATGAAATTACCGCCGCTTTTGCGGCCGTTTTCGTCCGCAAAGCGGCGATAATTTCATCGCCCTATTAGCAAGCTGTCGCTAAAATAAGTTAGACACAGCTTTTAGGTGATAGCAAGCGGTTTGGCGCCCGCTTTGCATGTCAGCGATATTTATCGCGAATGACATGCAAAGTGGGCGTACCCAACCTGTTAGCGACTGAAAGCAGTCACTAACATCGCTATTGCCTATTATCAATGCAGGCGTAGCGATTAAAAAATTTGCGCTAAGCGCAAATATCGATGAAAACTAACGCCTGCTCAGACCACTTCCTAACCTGTACATCCAATGGGAGTTGGATATTCAGGTTAAGACCCTCTTGGCGTTAAGGCTTGAATATCGCTGGATTCCCAGCGATATTCACGCATTTCGCTGCTATCGCCGGATATTTTATCGCATTGGAGATAAACGTTGCTAACAGCACGTTATCTCTGCAATAAAATCCGGCAATGCTCGGCAATAAAAAAAATGTCGCTTTAGGTTATTTAGCGATAAAAATTGCTAGTTGTTGATAATATGCCCCTTAGTGTTTGGAATATTAAAAAAATCTTTATTGTAAAATGTAATCAAATAAAATCAGATACTCCCTGTAATGGCTGACCTTTTCTGGCTCCTTTAAGAGGGAGAATGATGGAGAGTGACTCCAGTCTATCACCCTTATAGCATAGGGATTAGGACTATAGATAGGATCTCTGCCTTTTATATAGTAGAGTATTTTCGTGTCCCTTTCTTTAGAGTAGGGCTTATGAATTCAAGCTAGAGGATAGATACATAAGTATTAATCATGATTTGCACATTTGCTAACGTGTTAGGATATTTTCCATGGAGTTATGCGTATTGTGGGCCCTGTAGGCCTTAAACGAGACAGACTCCATCTTGCCCTCTGCCTGGTAGCTCGAGAGGCCTTCTAGGTCAAGTGTAATGTTTTAGTTTCAAGCTGTTGTTCGCTTGGAGAGAACCGGCTCAGGCTGGCCCTTATCGAAGGAATGTATTTTTCTCCACTCCGAAGACACAACTTCAGGCCGGCCGGCTGGGAACGTGTCCTTGGTACGGGGAGGTACAAGAATTTGGTGGGCGGCAGGTTACTGGCCGTAGCTTTCCATGAAGGAACAGGCTTTGATATTAGCGAAGGTGTTAGTTAGTCGTCAGTCAGTTCGTAGGCGGCATCTAGCCGTTAGCATCTCTGCCATTAATCATTTCATGGCGGACAGTCGCCATCTTTGAAGTCCGAGAAAGATTTAAGACCGAAACTCTCTGTGAAAGACTGAAGGAGAATTAGCGCGGAGCGCACTGAAACAGAGAGAGAGAGAGATACGGTAGCTAATAACCAGCAAGGTTCCAGTGGCCTGGAGGGAAGCAGACGAGGTTGAGCCTAGCGGTGCAGACGTGTACTTGTGACGGCTTCTAGCCGTTAGCATCTCTGCCATTAATCATTTCATGGCGGACAGTCGCCATCTTTGAAGTCCGAGAAAGATTTAAGACCGAAACTCTCTGAGAAAGACTGAAGGAGAATTAGCGCGGAGCGCACTGAAACAGAGAGAGAGAGAGATATGGTAGCTAATAACCAGCAAGGTTCCAGTGGCCTGGAGGTTGAGCCTAGCGGTGCAGACGTGTACTTGTGACGGCTGGGGTGTGACTGCAAGACGAGCCAGGACACAGAGACAAGAAGGGAACCTAGATGACTGCCGAGTCCCGACTTCACAATAATAAGGTGATATCCGCCCTCTTTATAATCGCGCATTCTAATCTTTACCTTTTCTTTGCATAATTCATGTTGCATAGTATTGTGTTATATGTTTATTGACAATAAATACCCTAGTTCTTAGTGAACGGATGTGTGCCGAGTATTCTTGTTCGATCTTGGTAAACGTGGCTTCTAGGCGGTTGTTGTTTATGTGAATGGATGAGTAACCCCAATCAGGTAAGTGGTGATCACATAAATAGGGAGCAAAGTGGACCTTTGATGCCAAGGATAAGAGGCACATTATACTATTTGGAAACCGTACTAAATTCTATTATTATAGTTTTATCCCAAGTAGACAAAGGAGAAACTGTTCCGATAGGTACTCATAGGAATGTGGTCGTCGTTGATATACGGCGTTAGTGAGAGCGTTGGGGTGGATTACCAGCGCGTATACCCACAGGATTGTGGCTTGTGTAAGTGAGAGCGCTGGGGTGGATTACCAGCGTGTAGGTTTGCCGGATTGTAAACCGTTTGGAAAAGAGAGCATTGGGTTCTGCAGGCCCATGTGTAGACACACCGGATTGTGTGTCATATCTGCCCTGGGGTAGATCAGTCTGGGTCGGAGTGACCGCGAGACTAACTGATGTGAATAAGATATGGTAGAAAACCTGTGCATGTTTAACAACCTACCTTATCTTCTAGGGGCTCAGCGGGGCTGGCTGGCAGCCGATAACACTCCAGGCGCCTAGCGGTAGTGGCCGCCATCTTGGATCGGGCTGGCTCGCCCAACCCCACCCACGCCACTCCCCCCACGCTGCTCCTCTATTTAAACGTCCCCAATGTGTCAGCGCAGCGGACGAGCGCAGCGGGCGCGCCGTAGGCTCGCCGGAGTCACGCCAGAGTCCAGCCCGTCTGCGCCCGTCCGCGGCAGGCCGGGGCAAGGGGCTCTCCCTTATGCCCATTCGCTGACCTACTCTACCCTTGACCTCCTATCCCACTGGACTCCAGGTACCATCAGCCCACACTTATCATGCCTGTTGCAAAACCTAAACCTTCTCTCCTCCCCCCCTCCTATCGCTCCCACTGCCATATTAAGTCCCACCCCTCTGCGCCGTACTACCCCCCCTGCTCTTCCCCCTCCCTGTTCTGTCCCTCACAAACCGATTTTCAACACCACTGCAGCGCTTCTCAACACCAGGTCAGCTGTCAGCCACCAGTATGAGCTATATGATTATCTTGACACCCACAACCCAGATCTTCTGTTTCTAACAGAGACCTGGCTCAAGGCTGACTCCCTGCCTAACGTTTTAGCCGCTCTCCCTCCCCCATACTCCATCGTTCGAGCAGATCGACTGGAGGGTAGGAGAGGCGGTGGGGTGGCCCTAATAGCTCACACTGACTTTCACTTCAAGACTCTCCCCTGCCCCCCTATCCCTGAAGCCGACTGCCTGATAGTTCGCGCTACCTCCCATGTGACTCCCCTAACTGTTGTTCTCGTTTACCGTCCCCCTCATCCCACACCCACTTTTGTTTCTGACTTCCAAGATATCCTCGCAACTCTGGTCGTTAATAACTCATCAGTGTTGGTCCTGGGCGACTTCAACTTTTGGCCCAATGACCCCGCTGAAAGCTCCCAATCTAGAGAGTTCACGGATCTCATGACCAGCCTCAATTTCACTTCCCACGTTCATAATTCTACCCACGTGCAAGGCCACTCACTCGACCAGGTCTGGACTTTGAACATTCCCACCTCCTCCCCTATCATTTCCCCCTGCCCTTGGTCGGACCATTTTCTAATTTCCTTTTCTCTTGCCTTAGCCCCAGTGGCCAAACTTCCCCTTCCCAAAAACACCTGGGTTAGGAAATGGGGTAAGGCAGACATGCCATCTTTCCACTCATCCTTAGCTAACTCCTGCCCTGATCTCTCTGGCCTAGCCGCCTCGGATCAGTTGGCCACTATCGATGGGTGGTTGACCCAGGCTGGCGAAGACTTCGCCCCTCTAAGGCGGATCACGGTCAAGCGAGCTCACGCCGCTAACCGCTGGTTCAGTCCTGAGCTTAAGGCACTGAAATTGGCTGCCCGCAGAGCAGAGCGTGCATGGAGAAGAGAATATTGCCCCCTAAACAAAACCACGTATCTCTCCGTGCTCAAGACATACAAGCAAGGTATTCTTGATGCTAAGACCCTGTTTTACTCAAACAGGATAATGGCAGCGGACTCCCAAACTAAGGAAATTTTCGCCACAGTACACGAGCTTGCCTCGTCCAATAGAGTCTCGGCTTCAATTCCCCCTTCCCAACCGCTCTGCGACTCACTCAATGATTTTTTCATTGACAAGGTCGCAAAGATCAAAGCCAACATCCCCCTTCCCTCCCCCACATTTACCAACCCTCTTCCGCCTGTGGCCACTTCCAAACTCACTTCCATCCCGCCCTTAACTAAAGCCACGCTCCTCCCCCTGCTCCATAAGGTAAAGTCAGGTTCTCCCCTAGACTTCGCCCCTGCCCACATCCTAAGAGACATCTTCCTAAACTGTCCCACTCCCTCCCTCACACTCCTGAACGACTCGCTTAGCAAGGGAGCGGTCCCCGCTGCCCATAAATCTGCGGCTATCATCCCCATCCTCAAAAAACCTGGTGCTGATCCTTCCTCCCCTTCCAATTACCGTCCCATCTCCCTCCTGCCTTACCTGGGCAAGGTTCTGGAAACCCACGTGACCAGTACCTTGAGCACTTATGTGGAGACCAACCACTGCCTCTCTTCTAGGCAAGCCGGCTTCCGCCCTCTCCACTCCACCGAGAGAGTAGTGTCCTCAGTGATGGACAGCCTGCGCGAGGGCATTGACACTAACTGTCCACAGGCCCTCATTCTTTTAGATCTGTCCGCCGCTTTTGACACGGTGGACCACTCCATCCTCCTCACCCGTGTCAAGGCGGCGGGCATCGAGGGCCTGGCCCTCGCCTGGCTCGAGTCCTTTCTGAGTGACAGGACTCAGGCGGTCCATCTAGCTGGATTCTCCGCCACCCCTCGTAAAGTTGCATGTGGAGTCCCCCAAGGTTCCTCACTTTCCCCACTTCTTTTTAATTTATACATCTATCCGCTCATTTTTATGTTACAGCAGCTCGAGGTCACGGTGTTTAATTACGCCGATGACCTCCAGCTAATTTTCAACCTTTCCCATTCCTCTTCTTCCTCCCAGAACGTCCAGTCCGTCATGTTATTCATCCAGGACTGGATGAACTGCAACCACCTCAAACTCAATCCAGACAAGACTGAGTTAGTCTTGACTGGAGATGGTTGCAGCCCCTGGTCCCCTTCTCACTGGCCCTCTTCACTTGGTGCTCCCCCGCTTCCAGTCCCCAAGGTCAAAACCCTTGGTATTTTTCTTCATTCTTCACTTTCTGTTCATTCACAGATTTCTTCGGTTGTCTCGTCCTGTTTCTTTTCCCTAAGAACCATCAGGAAGATTTCTCGTTTCTTCTCTCTGCCTGCATTAAAAATCATAGTGATGGCCATGGTGCTCTCGCGCCTTGACTATGGTAACATCATTTACAATGGCGCTCCAGCATACGCTATTCACCGTTTGCAGCTAGTGCAGAATCAGGCAGCCCGCCTGATCCACGGCCTGCCCAAATTCCATCGGGTCACCCCCCTGATGCAGGCATTGCACTGGCTGCCGGTGAAAGAGCGAGCCTTGTTTAAACTTGGCTGTACCACCTTCCAGGCCAAAATGGGCACCGCTCCGGAGTTTATTTGCTCCGCCATCAAACCTTACACACCCGGCAGAGAGCTTCGATCTACCAACCTGGCCCTGTTAACTACCCCCCGTTTCCGAAAGAAAAAGGCCGGAGGAACGAAATTTGCAGTTCTCGCCCCTGCTTTTTGGAACTCCCTCCCGACGGAACTCCGGATGACATCCTCCTACACTGAGTTCCGCAAGGGCCTCAAAACGTTGCTCTTTGCCCAAGCCTACAAGGTCTGATCCCCCCCGCTCCTGTTATCCCTCGCAGTCTAAAAGCGCCAAGAAACCGCTTGGTAGTAGAGCGCTATATAAACATTTTTAAATTCAAATTCAAATTCAAATTCAAATTTTTAAATTCAAATTATTGCTATTTCCCCATCCTTAGGTACGACTTGTACATATACCTATATCCATTGTGAATACGTTCTAAGGAGGGAGGTGAGTACGTTCTGGCTGAGTTATAGGAGCCCCTAGGGGCTGATCCCATCTAAGCGGAAAATCCTGCCATTACATCTGGCGTCACGAACTGTTTACGAAGCCTGTGTGCGCTGTATTGTTTTGATCTTGTTGGTTTGCGCTCGGCTCGTACGTATAATATTTTGTGTATAATTGTGTATATAATTTTTGTGTGTCAATATGTTTGCGAAAAAATCACCATCGGTTTTTAAGTTACCTATTCAGATTCCCGGCTGGGAGTCTACGCCTTACGAGGCTTTGGCCCGTGAGTGGGCTGATTCTACTGGTTTGAGTGAAAATTGGTCTTCTTGTTTGGAGCAGGCGGAGCCTGCCGATGTGGTATCATGCTTACAGAAAGCGCCAGTAGTGAAGGGTGATGAGCTTCCTATTTTAGGACGCAGAGGTTGGATTGTTCTTAATGCATACAGAATTCTTCATGAGAGGTTTGTTCAGCTACAAAGGCAGTTTAAGGACATGGAAGGACAGTGTGTTGAGTTGCAAAATGCGCATACTCTTTTGCGTTGTCAAAATAAATTGCTTGCCGACAAACTTGAAACGTATCAGACCATAGCCGAAAGAGCTGCGGTCCGCATTGCACGATATAAGTATAAACATCGTCGTGGTTGTGTATCTACACGGAAAGTGCGTCTGGTCGTAGCAAAAGCCGGAATGGATTGGAACCCTGATGAGTGGGATGGTAATATCTGGGATTCAAATGCTTCAGACTCCTCGGCTGAGGAGGGTGATAAGCGCGAATCTTCTCGCTCCGGACGTGATTGTAAATCTGCTTCTTATACTGATACGGTTACTCACAGCGACCGTGCTCGCTCTTCCCATTCGGATGACGTATCTTGCCCCGATTGTTCTGTTAAATCTAAGATGCGGGCTTCCTCGGAAGCTCTTCCTGAGGTTTCTGCTCACCCCGTGTTTCGTCGCAAATTACAACACGCCCCTGGTAATCCAGCTGGTATTGCTTTGGATTGTATTGAAGATTTTACTCAACAGGAGGTTAGTGACATTTTACAACGATTTCGACAACGGCCTGGTGAGGCCTTGCTTACTTGGATGGTGCGCCTTTATGAACTTGGCGCTGCCGGTATTATGCTTGATGCTGTTGATTGTTTACGGTTTTGCTCTTTGAGTTCTGATTCCACTATTCAAGATCATTTTCGGAACTATAATGGTGCTGGTCAAATTACTTTGCTCCAGCTTGCGTCTGACGGCTGTAATCACAAATATCCTACTGAATCTGATTGGCCTGTTAATGACAAGCCATGGTATACTTTGCGCGATGCGTCCCAACGTTTGAAGGAGGAAGTCATGAAAACTGCTATCTTTCTTAGTACTTCTGACAGATTACTGGATGGTCTTTTAACATCTTCTGTGCGTAATCGCATTATCTGTTCTTCGCCTGTTGCTTACAAGCAGGTTATGATGACTTTGTTGATTAATCAAACTGGCAATCCTTTGTCTGCTGTGCTTGAATCTGTTCGTCAGCTTGGTGAGCTGGGTGAGTGGTTTAAACCTGAAAGACAATCTCGACCTGAGGGTCGTACTGCTGGAGACTATAAGTTCTCTAGACGTGACATGTTTCTTGCTCTTATTGCTGATGGTGTCAAAAGGGAGGACATTGACGGTGAGCCTAACAATCGCTTATGGGACATGTTTCGTAAGCATGGTTTGGATCGGAAGGAGGGTGCCCGTCGTGTGCGAAAGAATGAGTATGACCGTGGTTCTGATGACAGTGGTGATGAGAGACGACGTGTGGATTCTGATCGCCGTGATGATCGGCGTTATGAACGTGATGTGTCCCCTCATCGTGATTACGAGAGGGGGAGAGAGGGGGAAAAAGAAAGGGGGAGAGATGATCGTGTTTCCAACCGACATAGGGAGGAGAGAAGTTATTCCCCTGAAAAGAAAAGAAGGGAGGATCGTAACAGACTTTCTGACCGTAATTCACAGTATTTTGAAAATGACAAAAATCCGTTTCGTAATGGAGACGGATATGAACAAGACATTTTGATACCAAAGAAAACAGAGAGCAATTACCCTGATTTGTCTTGGTTGACAGAACGCAGGAAAAATGACTAGGAAATAGGTCAAGCTCCAGTACACAAGTGGGCTCACAGAGACAACAGACCCTATGTAGATATTGAGATTTTTTGGAAACATCGTAATATCCAGAGGGCCCAAGCACTAGTAGATACAGGAGCGGAGGCCACTTTAATTCACGGAAAATCAAAGAAATTTAAAGGACAGTTTTTCACAATTACTGGTTTAGGTGGAAAAGAGACCCCCGCAGTACAAACTACACTTGAAATTAAAATTGGTAGGATTCCTCGTAGAGAATATTCTGTGTTAGTTGTACCACTTTTGGAATATATAATTGGAATTGATATTTTAAAAGGAATGACTTTGCATCTGGATGATGGTTGTTATCAATTTGGAACTAGACAGTACATTTCGACCAGACCCGTACGGGTTGGCCGTTTGCGAATGCCCCCTATTAAAATTCCTCTAGCCACGAAAGTGGTTTCTCAGAAGCAATATCGTATCCCAGGTGGTCATGAAGAAATTAATGCTGCAATTCAGGATTTGGTTGACGCGGGAGTTATAACTCTGGTCACGTCTGCTTGGAATAATCCCGTCTGGCCCGTGCGCAAAAGTGATAATTCTTGGCGCATGACTGTTGATTATCGAGAATTGAATAAACATACACCTAAATTGGCTGTTGCGGTACCAGACATTGTCACTTTGATTCAGAGAATTCAAAAGCATCCAGGTACATGGTATGCTTCTATTGATATTGCTAATGCTTTCTTTTCAATTCCGATTGCCCCCGAGTGTCAGGAACAATTCAGTTTTACATGGAATGGACGTCAAATGACGTTCCGGAGTCTTCCTCAAGGTTATGTACATAGTCCCACGATCTGTCACCGGCTGGTGGCAGAGCATTTGTCTGAAGTGCCCGCTAATCCACGAATACAGGTGTGTCATTATATTGATGACATTTTGATTCAAGGTGAGACGCAAGATCAGGTACAGTCCCATTTAGATCAGATCCTTGATTGTTTGCGAGCAAAAGGTTGGGAAATTAATCCTGATAAACTACAAGGCCCATCCCAAAATGTAAAATTTTTAGGAATTAATTGGCATGAAGGTCACAGAGAAGTGATCCCGCAGGTGAAGCGAAAAATCCTAGATTTTGCAGTTCCAAAGAATAGGAAAGAGGCTCAAAGTTTCATTGGTTTGTTTGGCTTTTGGCGTCAGCATGTTCCCCATTTGAGTCAGATTTTAGCTCCGTTATATCGAGTCACTCGTAAGAAGAATGCGTTTGAATGGGGTGAATCACAACAGAATGCTTTTAATTTGGCGAAAGAAGCAATCCAGTATGCTTTGGATTTGTGGCCGGTGGGCGAAGGTGATGTGGATTTGAATGTGTCCGTGGAAGGTCCGTACGCAAATTGGAGTCTGTGGCAAAAGCAGGGCAGACAAAAAGTGCCATTAGGTTTTTGGACTAAAAAGCTACCTGAGGCTGGCGAGCGTTATTCACCTTTTGAAAAACAATTACTTGCATGTTACTGGGCTCTGGTGGATACTGAGAAATTGACCCTAGGCCATGCTGTGGTTTTGAGACCTGAAATTCCTATTATGCAGTGGGTTTTGAATTCGCCGAAATCCCATCGAATTGGACATGCTCAAGAGGCGAGCATGATTAAATGGAAATGGTACATTCAGGACAGGGCACGTGTGGGTCCGAAAGGTGTGGCAGTTTTGCATGAACGAGTGGCGCAGGCGCCCTCAAATGAGACTGGAAGTGATTGTTCCGTACCCGTAGTGCAGGAATCTCCCGTCAAGTGGGGTAAATCATTTGATGATCTGTCCGCGGAGGATAGAAAACATGTGTGGTTTACGGATGGTTCAGCGAGGTTCATTGGTGAGAAACGACATTGGAAAGCAGTGTCCTACAATCCGATCACGCAGAAATTATTGAGTACAACTGGTGATGGTAAGAGTAGTCAATATGCTGAACTCTATGCAGTTTACCAAGTTTTGAAACAGGAATTGCCTGGCACATGTCATATTTTCACTGATTCCTGGTCCACTGCTAATGGACTGGCGGTGTGGTTACCAACATGGCATTCTCATAATTCGGAATTGCATTCAAAAGAACTGTGGGGAAAAGAATTATGGCAAGAAATTTGGGAGTTGCTCCCACAGAGTACTGTAACAATCTTTCACGTGGATGCTCACACTCCAATAGACTCCCTTGATAAATTCTTTCATAACATTGCAGATGAGAAATCTAAAATTGCTGAGGCAGTGGTGGACATGCAAGATTCTGATTTGGCGGGATTGGCGAAATGGGCCCACCAGAAAGCGGGTCATTTTGGAGAAAAAGCCACTAGCAGGTGGGCTGCCGATCGAGGAATTCATATTCCTTTTTCTTTGATTAAAGATGTCATTCTGCATTGTCCCATTTGCCAGCATTCTAGAAAGAAGCAGGTGCCTCAAATTGTTCGAGGCCAGTTACATCGAGGAAAATTGCCCGCTCAAATTTGGCAGATTGACTATATTGGTCCGCTCCCTATGAGCAAGAATTGTCAGTATGTCTGTACAGTTGTTGATACCTATAGTGGCCTTTTAGTCGCCTTCCCTTGCAAGAACGCTACCCAAGTGAATACCATTAAGACCCTGGAGCTGCTTATTTTGTACTATGGTGTCCCATTCCAAATTCAATCTGATAACACATCCCACTTTCGTGGAAGATTGGTACAGGAATTCTGTGTGGAAAATAACATTGAATGGGTGTTTCACATTCCATATTATCCACAGGCTTCGGGACTGATTGAGAGAATGAATGGTTTGCTAAAAGAACAATTAAGTAAATTGACAGATGACCATTATAAAAATTGGAGAGACTTCTTGTTTCCGGCATTATTGATTTTAAATAATCGCCCTTTGTTACATGCTGAATCCCCTTTGATGCGTTTGTTTCCTCCAAATGTTGATGTAAAGCCTAATTCCCTGTCCAACACTGTCATGTATTGGGAAATTACCCCCGGTGCTTTGGCTCCATGTAGAGCGACCCCAGGTTCCGCAGGCCTAGACCTGCATGCTTTAAATGATGCAAATTTACAAGGAAAAGACCGAATCATTGTTGAAACTGGCATTGGTGTCTGTATACCTGCCGGTAGTTTTGGATTAATTGCCCCCAGATCAGGCCTTGCCCTGAAAGGTATTCAAGTACTCGGAGGAGTAATTGACAGTGACTATCAGGGAGAGATTAAGGTTCTCTTGCTTAATAGCAGTGAGACTGACTTATTGATCAAAAAGTCTGACCGTGTTGCTCAGTTAATGATTATGCCTGTCTTCAGTGGTGAGATCAAGAAAGGCTCTGCCCCAACGTTGCTAACTGTGCGAGGACAAAAAGGCTTCGGATCGTCTGATCTTCCTGGAGCTAAAATATGGGTGCAATCGCCTAAAAATCCCCCTGAACAGGCTGATATTATTGCGACCGGTCATGACAACACCGTTTTGGTGATGAAGCCAGGGAAAGATAGCTGGGAAGCTGTCCCAGCTGATAAATGTTACCTACGAGAAGGATTAAGGCCTGTGTTTGTATTCTTTCAGATCATTCTCTGGACTGCTGCTGCAGGATGTGTCGCCGTTGGACTCCTTTTGGCCTGCTACGCCGGGAGAGGAGAGGATCCACCGACTTTGGTTGATTGGAGAACCCGAGTTCCGCGTTCTTTTTCTGCATGGACTTCCTCTTCCAATTTCTGGATAACTTTGGCTAAGAGAGTAACGAACTCTCCACATTTCTGTCTTACCCCCATGAGGTCTGTGACTGACATTTTGGCGACCTGCCTGGTTGCCGTCCCAGCATCTACTGAGACTTTACGGCATATATTTAATATTTCGAATGCCCGACCAAATGTTATTCTGGGCGATTTCGCGGCCCATGAATTTTGTCCCTTATGTACCGTTCTTCCTGACCTCGATACCCCTATTCATTCCCAAATTACAACTTTCAATATCACACCAGGTGATTTATGTTTTATAATGACCTGTGATCCCAAAGCTATCACCGAATGTCTTAGGTTAAAGATACAGGCTGCAACTTCTTTTTCAGCTCATCAACGATTGCTGTGCTTAAAGAGACTTCCAAATTCGTGTGTTTCTGTTAAGAACAATATGACATGTAAACGTTTATTGGTTGCCCCTAGTTATTATCGTTCCATGTTATTACCTTCTGGCTGGTTCTTTTCCTGCGGGAATTCGTCTTGGCCATATATTCCCGCAAATATTTCCGGTGGTCCATGTGCTATCACTAGATTGAGTTTATTAATGTTTTCTTCACATTCCCGTATGGTACGAGATTCAATGTCATTACATGAGGACTGTGATTCCTCCGTTCACCTTTACTCCAAATCGGAATATCTTGGTTTAGCTTTTTCTATTATTGGAGTCCCTGCATTGGCCGTTTATAATGCCAAAACAATTGGCAAGATGGCCTGCTGGATGGTTAAATCCATCAACCAAACCTCTACTGTTTTATCTGATCTGTTATTAGATGCCCAGGGTGAACGTAGAGCTATTTTACAAAATCGCGCAGCTATTGATTATCTTTTGTTAAAACATGGACATGAATGTTCTGATTTTGAGGGCCTATGCTGTTTTAATTTGTCCGACCATTCTAAATCAATCCAAGCCCATATTGACAAACTCCACGACTTGACTGCAGAAATTAGACAACATATTGATCAGGGCTTATTTGACTGGCTCTTTAATTGGTTACCTGACTTACATTCTTTACGACAGATTTTAGGGGGAGTTATTGTTGCCATCTGTGTTTTAATAGCTGTTTGTTGATTTATTCAGTGTATTCCTTCCCTGCTCCAGTTTTGTAGACTTAGCAAGAGACATAGGTCAGTTAATTTTGTTTCCTATTATTCTTCTACTGATGTGAGTTCTATATAGATTGTAGTTAATAGACTGGAGTCAAGGGGTGTAATGTAATGACTGACCTTTTCTGGCTCCTTTAAGAGGGAGAATGATGGAGAGTGACTCCAGCCTATCACCCTTATAGCATAGGGATTAGGACTATAGATAGGATCTCTGCCTTTTATATAGTAGAGTATTTTCGTGTCCCTTTCTTTAGAGTAGGGCTTATGAATTCAAGCTAGGGGATAGATACATAAGTATTAATCATGATTTGCCCATTTGCTAACGTGTTAGGATATTTTCCATGGAGTTATGCGTATTGTGGGCCCTGTAGGCCTTAAACGAGACAGACTCCATCTTGCCCTCTGCCTGGTAGCTCGAGAGGCCTTCTAGGTCAAGTGTAATGTTTTAGTTTCAAGATGTTGTTCGCTTGGAGAGAACCGGCTCAGGCTGGCCCTTATCGAAGGAATGTATTTTTCTCCACTCCGAAGACACAACTTCAGGCCGGCCGGCTGGGAACGTGTCCTTGGTACGGGGAGGTACAGGAATTTGGTGGGCGGCAGGTTACTGGCCGTAGCTTTCCATGAAGGAACAGGCTTTAATATTAGCGAAGGTGTTAGTTAGTCGTCAGTCAGTTCGTAGGCGGCATCTAGCCGTTAGCATCTCTGCCATTAATCATTTCATGGCGGACAGTCGCCATCTTTGAAGTCCGAGAAAGATTTAAGACCGAAACTCTCTGAGAAAGACTGAAGGAGAATTAGCGCGGAGCGCACTGAAACAGAGAGAGAGAGAGATACGGTAGCTAATAACCAGCAAGGTTCCAGTGGCCTGGAGGTTGAGCCTAGCGGTGCAGACGTGTACTTGTGACGGCTGGGGTGTGACTGCAAGACGAGCCAGGACACAGAGACGAGAAGGGAACCTAGATGACTGCCGAGTCCCGACTTCACATTAATAAGGTGATATCCGCCCTCTTTATAATCGCGCATTCTAATCTTTACCTTTTCTTTGCATAATTCATGTTGCATAGTATTGTGTTATATGTTTATTGACAATAAATACCCTAGTTCTTAGTGAACGGATGTGTGCCGAGTATTCTTGTTCGATCTTGGTAAACGTGGCTTCTAGGTGGTTGTTGTTTATGTGAATGGATGAGTAACCCCAATCAGGTAAGTGGTGATCACATAAATAGGGAGCGAAGTGGACCTTTGATGCCAAGGATAAGAGGCACATTATACTATTTGGAAACCGTACTAAATTCTATTATTATAGTTTTATCCCAAGTAGACAAAGGAGAAACTGTTCCGATAGGTGCTCATAGGAATGTGGTCGTCGTTGATATACGGCGTTAGTGAGAGCGTTGGGGTGGATTACCAGCGCGTACACCCACAGGATTGTGGTTTGTGTAAGTGAGAGCGCTGGGGTGGATTACCAGCGTGTAGGTTTGCCGGATTGTAAACCGTTTGGAAAAGAGAGCATTGGGTTCTGCAGGCCCATGTGTAGACACACCGGATTGTGTGTCATATCTGCCCTGGGGTAGATCAGTCTGGGACGGAGTGACCGCGAGACTAACTGATGTGAATAAGATATGGTAGAAAACCTATGCATGTTTATTGCTATTTCCCCATCCTTAGGTACGACTTGTACATATACCTATATCCATTGTGAATACGTTCTAAGGAGGGAGGTGAGTACGTTCTGGCTGGGTTATAGGGGCCCCTAGGGGCTGATCCCATCTAAGCGGAAAATTCGGCCATTACACTCCCCTTAATCAATATGCCTTGAAAGTCCTTTCTAGTGGTTTTCAAAGCCTGAGGTTTCTCAGTCAGGGATAAATTGATCTAAATTGATAAACCCTCCGAAGGGCGCCCATGCCGAGAAGGTGATGTTGACACACCAAAACATTAGTAACCATCACAGTTCAGTTGCGCAGAGTTCTAAGTCTACTGAAAAAGTTAAATATCGTAGTCTCTATAAAGAATTGCCACTCAGGTAGGGGCACAAAAGCCAGTTATACTCCAACTCAAAATCCTTAAATTGAGGAGACACACATTTTTTCTATTGTGGGCACTACACAGTAGTGAGAAGAGGTAAGTTGCTCAGATTGCTCGATGACTGGCTCCTGTTCTACATTCCTGTCTAGAGGGAGTCAACCGTTGCCAGCCAGGTCTGTCAGATTTGCAAATGTATTCCTACCCTCCAAACCTGGTGGGTAGTTCTGTAGTTGTGAGCTTATGAGAGGTTTAACAAAGAAACCCAGATGCAAGACAACAACTCCTATGTAGAGAATCTCTCCACCAGCTAGCAGATTCAGGAGATTCTTCACACAAGCCGGATGTTGAATGTTGACCACTATACAGTCCCCTGCAACATTCTTATTTGAGGGCTCTATCTGACCCACTCTGCGAATCATTAAAGTCCTGTTGCAGTCCATCATTTTAAAGTTGTACATGCATATCCAATGGATTACTTCATCACGAAGTTGATCCCAGGATTCAGGTTAAGTCTTGGTGGGGGGACTCCTGTCAGCTCCAAAGCTCACTGAAGAGATTCCTTGCCTCCTGTTGACTGCAGGACTTTCTGGGACTTTGAGTCCTGGCCCCCTCCTGACAAGTGTCCAGCGCCCCGGGTATGCAAGGTGTTTTTAAAGTACCAAACAAGCACAATGAAGGGCTTCTCTCCTCCAGGTGACAGCAAGGCTTTCTGGGGCTTTGAATCCTGGCCCCCTCTGACAAACATCCGGTACCGCAGGCTTTTTTAAAAGAGCCCAACCTGCACTCTGAACAGCTTCCTCGCCTCCAGGTGACAGCAAGGCTTACAGTGGCTTTGAGTCCTGGCCCCCTCCTGACAAGTGAAAGTTGTATAAAAATGTCATGACAACGTATAGAATTTAGCATTATGTGCTTCAACACACGAGATAATGGAGTGCTGGTCCATTGAAACTGCAAATTGCACTTAGAATATTTTTGATGCTTGCTTGCTCTATTTGCTTAAGACGTGTTAAATATCTAGGAGCTTTTCATAGTGTCTGTTTTCTGTCATATATTTTACTTGCGCTTTTTTGTGCCTGGTTTCATATGGCACTAGAATTTCATTCAATGCCAGACCATGCTATTTTACTAGATCTGGCTTTTCTTATTTACAAACCAATCAGTGTTTGAGTTGTTCAAGCTTCATCATGCACTTTTTGCAGTAATTATAGGGGGACTGGCACTCCACAGAGCAAAAATATTTTCGTTAACTGATTGTGTCAAAGTTTAGCACAGAAAAGGTGATCAATGCTGCCATTTGTACCATTTTCAAAAATATATTTTTTTAAATGTTAATACAGTTAGTCCAAGGAAGAAGAATTCATGACACAATACATGAATCAAAACACATTGAACTGATAAAATAATTACACACCCATCAGACTTTATATGTCAAAATGTTTCCCTCCAAAACAATTGCTTGAATACAAACCCAACAAGTTCAAAATCCTTTCTCTTCTCCTCCCAACCCTTATAACGGTGGTGCTTCAATTCAACCCCTATTCATTATACATCTTAAAGTGCTAAGCAGCATGAAAAACGAGCCCGTACAAAATGCATCACCCCAGACTTCTAATGACATTCTTCCACCCTGAACAGTAGGTTAAGTACATAATCTAAAACATCCTTCTGTCCTCAAAGGACTCATAATAAAAACCTTGAACATCCTAAAGTGCTATACATAAAAAAAGAGCCAGTGCTTTCCTAAAGTGCCAGTGCTGCAAGCCAATCTTAATAATAATATGACCTATAAAAAGATTAAAACCGAAACGTGACAGTGGACAGCCATCTCAATAGTACCTAGGCCTCTGTGAATATATCCCTGACAACTATATTAAAGACGGCTACCCCTTCCGTGCCTATTCCCCCATTTCTTGTTATAAAGTAAGGTGTGAAACTCTAGCATGATACCAGGCTTCCCGCTTGTTGACACTCAACATTTTTTTCTCCCATTCTGCAAACCTAGGCGCAGAAGGGAATTTCCAAACTGTGGTGATCAGGGAGGGGGCCAATAGCATTGCAATAAATATAAAGTATTCCATATAATTTTGCCCTGTTATCTCACCTTCCCAAATACCCAAAAGTGCCACGCTCAGCATAGGATGATTTGTTTTTCCTACTGCCTGGAACACACCCATCCGAAACTTCTCCAAATGACCGCAGGATCAGAACATATGCAGCCAATCTCCTACCTGATCGAATTTCAGACAGTGTCTAGATGAACTGGGAAACATCACATTTACTAATTTTGGAGTCAAGTACAGGATCCAACCATTTAAACAAGCCATTCTATAGAAATTTACCCCTCTAAGGGTGGAGTAACTAAGATCAAAATATCGTTCCCAATTGCTTCTTTTACTTTAATCCCCAAGTAGTTTTCGCATTTTGATCTTATCTTCAGAACCATGTTATAAGGTCCCAGGTGCTAATCTTTTTACTATAGCTCACAGTAGCTTGACTCTATCATCCCAGAACCTCTCTCTAGCCCAATTTCTTGATGAATAGATATCCTTCCCTGATAAATTACTAAAAATAGTCCTTGCTTGAATGTACATAAAAAAATAGAAATGCACATGAGATGTTTTTCCTAAGAAAAGGGCCTAGGGTGATGTTAGCCTGGCCCCTTCAATCAATCCCCTAGCTTTGTGATTGTGAAGTCCTCCCTTTTTTCTATTGTTTATTCAATCAGGGAAGGAAAGAGAGATTGACAATGGCACAACAATGTATCTGCATTAATCCGGGGGATTCTGTGTTCACTGAAAACTTTATTTTTTTGCAGCCAGATGAAATTTAGCAGTATATACCTGACTTTTTCGGGTGATTTAAGGATTAAAACATACCACCTAGGATAGGGCATGCCCAACTTCTTCACCAAAAGTAGAAAAAAGGCATTATCAAAATTAGAGGAGGACATTGAGAAAAGCAGCAGTTACAAGATGAATAATGCCACGCCTGCCTCCCTCCCTCTAGGGCAGCTGTAACACTTTCATCTTAACTCGTGGGCATTTCTGGATGAAAAATAAGATGGCTAGTTCCAGTTTGATAAAAAAAAGCAAGTCTCTAAATTGCAAGGAAAGGATCTGAAATTTAAGAGAAACAGAGGCAAATTGACATTTTGATTAGGGCAGTCCAAACAATAATTGATACGGGCAGGTGTCTCAATATTTCCAATAAATTCGCAGCAAAGGTTTAAAACTATTGTTAAAAACTTCCTGTGCCTTCTCTGAGTAATCTAAGGAGGTGTTAATTAAACAGCAGATATTCAATTTTTGCTTTATTGATTCTATATGCCCCTATATTCGTAAAGGTTTTAATCGACTGCAAAGCCCTATTAATTTTAAGAGTGGTTGAGGTTAGAAATAGGGCCATGTCACCCACATATATCATTATGTTGGCACCCATGGGCAAGGGAGATACAATATTTAATTATGGCGGATAACCTGAACCAAATACTCAATAAAAGGGCAGATAATAAAAGGGATAGAAGGCAGCCTTGACGGGTGCCTTAATTCGAAATAATTTGACCTACTGGAGAGTTATTAATTATTAACTGTGCTGTTGTCCTTTGATATAATAACTTAATAACTGAATTGATTGATCTTGCAAGCTTGGTTGGAAATTGAAACTTCTCCAAAATTTGAAATAAATTTCTCTGGTTTACGAGAATGAAAGCCTTCTTGGCATCTAGCAGAATGATCACCGCTGGAATGGTATCTACCATCACCATATCTATAAATTCAAACATGAAATGAGAATTAGAGTATAAAATCCAGCCACTGATAAAATCATTCTGATCCCCGCTGTAAGTAATTGACTATTTTGTCAATCCAAAAAACATTTTAGTACAAACCGTATAGTCAGAGTTGAACAGTGTTGTGGCTTTATTAGATTTCTGTCTCTTTCCATGCCTTAAAATAATTCACCAGAACTCCTACCTTACATGAGCCTGGTAGCTAACCAGATGGTTAAAAAGAATCGACTTGGGGCCCTTTAAATTAGGTACAAATGTTTTATAAAGCTGAGTGCCAAATCCATCCTTCCCAGCGGCTTTACCATTGTTAAGCAGGCTTATGATCTCTGACACCTCCCTCTGAAATAGAGTTTAATAAAAATTGACCGTGTCTCTTCCTTTTATTTGGGTAATTTTTATCTTTCGATAAAGTCATTGATTTTCAGGTTCCTGTCCTATATTTCCAGCCTGCTCAACCAAGCACAAAATAGTATAGTACTCAACAAAAGTTTGCTTCATTTCCTCTACCTTTTTCCATGCACTGCCCAGTCTCTGGGTTCCTCATGCTGGTGATCAAATTATGGGTAGCCTCCCTTATGCCCCCCGGGCTACAAATGACCTATGAATTCCCCATCCCCATAACCTTGTTCTTGGGATGGTCTTGGGATGACCTGATTATTAACCAAGCCTTTAATAGGCAAACCTTGTATTTTCTGTGGAATGATCCACCTATCCACTGCAGTAGGTGACCCTAGAGCCTGATAAGCTCTATCTGCTTTTATCTGCAGAATGGCTAGTTCTTCTTTCTTTTTCTTTACTCAGTATGCTTGTATTTATATGAGGGTACCCCTGATGAAACATTTAAAAACCTCCCAAATAATTGATATGTCTGCTGATAACTCATGGGTCATGAAGAAGCACACAATCTCTAATGTGATCAGATCTATCACATCCTATTTCATAATAATTGTCTTATCCATTGCCCACCTTTTGTTGCTGCTTGTACAGGGATCAAAAACAACAAATTTGCCTAAACCACACTTTCTTTTTAAGCTTTTATGATTTTTGCTTCATGGCCAAACACAACTTTATTGTTTGCACCGGTATTTTATTTATACCTTTTGTTTTAAACTTTTTGTATTTTCATTAAATTATTTCAGTATGAAAAGGAAAAAACAATCCACTCTTCTGTACAATATGTATGCAAACAATTACAAAAATTATTTACAACAAACCATTTTGGGTCCACATATTCACTGAGACATACTTGACATACTACATCATAGTACACAATTTTACACAAAACGAACAAGTACTCATTACTAAGATGAATTGCAATGAGTGAATCAATATCCTAATTTTAAGACCAAATACTTATAATCCATAGGAGCAACAAAACATTAATGACAGGTTCCATCAATAGCAGAAATTAATTCAAACTTTTTGAAAACAAGATCTCAATTCCTTGTCCTTTTGCGCTCCTTTGTTGTGCCGACACGTTTCGAATCAAGGGAACTCAATACCTAGATTCTCATCATGGCTTTTCTGATTTTCTGTACAAGATGTATGAAAACAGAAAACATTTACAAGTTGGGGGAGCTTCCTTCTTTTAAATACGTTTCCACTACCTCTATAGTCAGCTTAGTATTGTACCTGATAAAAGTGCAGATGTGCCTTCTTTATAGATATAATCACAAGCTGAATTCAGGCTTTCACGATCTTTCTTTTTGTCAGTTTCCCTTAGAGGTTTTTACCACCGTGTTTAGTTTCTGCAAAAAAAATAACTTTGTTTCAAGAAACGGGGTAGTTTCATTTAAAACCCATTTCTGGCAGTGTCTCACATTACTGGCTTTTAAAATTCAAAAGAACGCATACCTCAAATCTTTTTTTTCATTAAAAAAAAAAGAGATTTCTGCTTTGCTGCTAAGACGTTGCCGTCACTGCATTTGTTACCAGTCTACCGGGGGAGGAATACATCTATTAATCATTTTCTTGAAACATCTGTTTCCAAAGTGTATTTGGTTTACAAAAAAACAGAAACACGTACCACATGTACTACCGGATCAGGCACGTCTGATTCCCTCTATTTTCATTCTTTGCGATCACTTTGCTTTTAGTAATTCGTCATCGCAGCATTCATGCAAAAAAACTGCAGAGAAAGGAATACATATATCATATCCTTCCCTGACACATTTGTTTCAAAAGTACAAGCAGTTTACAAGAAACAGGATAGAAAGCAAGCACGTACCTCGTCAAGACGGTTTCGCGGGTCGCTCTACTTCTCGTTTCCTTAATCCTCTTTCGTTGCGATCCCTGAAACAATGAAGGGTCAGTTTTACTCACATATACTCGGCCCGTAATTGTTGACATGGCTTCATTTAGATAAAAATCATTACCTTTAGTTAAACTTTGCAGTCAGTTGTCGGCTGTTCGAAAAAATGTAGCAGACATCTTGGAGGCGGGGCTCCCATTTTTATACCTGTTATCATGAATGCTGGGAATCATAGTGCGTATGTCAGATAGCAAATCTTTCCCACCATGAATGATGCATTTTGGAACACAGAGTTCTTATCAAGTTAATTCACCAGAGTATTATTAATCAATCAGACTGCAGAAAAGGCTTGTCAGTATTATATTTTCGATATTTCTGACAAATTGTTCAAACCAGTCTGGGCACTATTACATTTTAAAATCAAATAAGACTCTTTCTGAAATAAAGCTTTGTCAATGTCAAGTGGAAGTTTTGCCACATTAATGGTAGCTATAATCGTCCATTTAAAGTCGTTCTCCCCATGAAATTTCTCAATGAAGTGCTCCACCATTGGGGCTGTGACAACCTTTTTTTTTATCCTAGATCTGTGCTGTGTTATCCTCATATTGACTTGTTGATTTGTCTTCCCTATGTATACCTTCATACAGGGACATAGTATGACGTTTACTACATTCTTCGTTTTGCAGTTTGAAAAACCAGAATGTTTCCATTTTACGCCAAGATGGTTGAATTCAATTCCTTCGATAGTGTTGTTACATGCCACACAATTGTCACACTTGTGATGGCCTTCAACTGGTTTAAAATTCCATTGAGATAACAAGTCACTTTTTGGGTTTGGCAATGAGATATCTGCACGTATGATCTGTTGACCTATACTTTGATTTTTTTTCATGGCAAAGATAGGTTTTGGAAATGGACATTCAAGATCTTCAAGGAGGTGCCCATTTTTGAGTATCATTTGTCTAAATTTGTTTGTATCAGGTCCAAACGATGTGACACATACTAGTCGATTCAGTTCCTTCCTCTCATTTACCTGGCTCTTTTTACAGAGTGCTTTGACAGTTTTTTATGGTAGCCCCTTTGTACCATCGCATTACAAAAGGTTTTCACATGTTCTTCAAACTCTTTGACATCTGTACAATTTCTCCTAATTCTAAGGAGTTGCCCATATGGGAGGTTTGCCTTCAAGCTCCTCGGGTGGGCACTCCTATGGTGTAAAATTGTATTCTTATCAGTTTCCTTCTTAAAGAGGGATGCTTTCATCTGACTTCCTACACACGTAATCTCCACATCCCAAAAAGTTATTTTGGTTTTGCTACATTGTATGGAGAACTTGATATCTTCATGTCAGGAGTTAAGTCATTCATGGAACACCATTAATTCGATCTAACTCCCCTGCCACAGGAGCCAGATGTTGTCAATGTAACATAACCATTGCTTTATTTTTTCTCCAAAGGGATTGTTGTTTTCCACAAATCTTTTCTCATACTGAGCCATATACAGCACTGCCATTTCTGGGGCATAAGGACAACCCGTAGCAGTACCTTTGCCCTGCATAAAGAATTGATCATCACATTTAAAATAATTATTTTTAAGAGCAATTTCTGCAAGTTTCAAAATAAATGATGTTGGGACTCTATGAGGTCGTTCTCTACTCTCTAAGTACAGCTCTATCACTATCTAAATGAAGCCATGTTAACAATTGCGGGCCGAGTATATGTCAGTAAAACTGACCCTTCATTGTTTCAGAGATCGCAGCGAAAGAGGATTAAGGAAACGAGAAGCAGAGCGACCAGCAAAAACGTCTTTACGAGGTACGTGCTTGCTTTCTGTCCTATTTCTTGTAAACCGCTCGTACTTTTGAAACAAATGTGTCAGGGGAGGATATGATATATGTATTCCTTTCCCGGTAGTTTTTTTGCATGAATGCTGTGATGACGAATTACTAAAAACAAAGTGATCGCAAAGAATGAAAATAGAGGGAATCAGACGTGTGTGATCCGGTAGTACATGAGGTACGCATTTCTGTTTTTTTGTAACTCAAATGCACTTTGGAAACAAATGTATCAAGAAAGGGACTAATAGATGTATTCCTCCCCCAGTAGACCGGTAACGAACGCAGTGACGGCAACGTCTTAGCAGCAAAGCAGAAATCTCTCTATTTTTGAACGAAAAAAAAAGATTTGAGGTATGCGTTCTTTTGAATTTTAAAAGCCAGTAGTGTGAGACACTGCCAGAAATGGGTTTTAAATGAAACTACCCCATTTCTTGAAACAAAGTTATTTTTTGGTAGAAACTAAACACGGTGGTCAAAATTGCTAAGGGAAACTGTGACAAAAAGTAAAATAGTGAAAGCCTGAATTCAGTCTGTGATTATATCTATAAAGAAGGCACATCTGCACGTTTTTCAGGTACAATACTAAGCTGAATATAGAGGTAATGAAAATGTATTTAAAAGAAGGAAGCTCACCCAACTTGTAAATATTTTCTGTTTTTATACATCTTGCACAGAAAATCAGAAAAGCCCTGATGAGAAACTAGGTATTAATTTCCCTTGATTCGAAACTCGTCGGCACAACAAAGGAGCACAAAAGGACAAGGAATTGAAATCTTGTTTTTCAAACATTTTGAATTAACTTCTGCTATTGATGAAACATGTCATTAATGTTTTGTTGCTCCTATGGATTATAAGTGTTTGGTCTTGAAATTTGGATATTGATTCACTCGTTGCAATTTATCTAAGTTATGAGTACTTGTTTGTTTTGTGTAAAATTGTGTACTGTGATGTAGTATGTTAAGTATGTCTCAGTGAATATGTGGACCCAAAATGGTTTGTTGTGAATAATTTTTGTAATTGTTTGTATACATATTGTACAGAAGAGTGGATTATTTTTTCCTTTTCATACGAAAATAATTTAATGAAAATACAAAAAGTTTAAAACAAAAGGTATAAATAAAATACTGGTGCAAACAAAAAAGTTGTGTTTGGCCATGAAGCAAAAATCGTAAAAGCTTAAAAGGAAAGTGTGGTTTAGGCAATTTTGTTGTTTTTGATTGTTATATGGCCCTGCCTAAATCCACATCCCTTAGGGCCTAACTCCTCAATTGTTCAGCTTGTACAGGGATGGCACATCTCAAAACTACAGCACAACATCCATCAAATCTTCAGCATAATGCTTGTTATCAACAAAAGGGAAAGAAGGGGGGCCTATTAAATCTAGATCTGAGAAGCTGTGTTAAACTTTTTAGAATAGTAAATGTAGCACCTGTCTCCTGCCTTGTTTACCCACTACATGTCTACCACCCGTACAAAATATCTTCGAAAATCATTTCCACATTTCTCTTCCTTTGCACTGTGCTTGTGATGGAAGAGTCAAGCTGCAAATCTGGTCCAAAATTGAAGTCACTCCTGATTAAGCCTCACCCTGCAAATAACCTAATTCCTACCCGACCTTCATTAACTGCTTCAGATTACGAGTTACTGGGCCATAATAGGAGGCAAAGTTAACTTTATGATTATTTATCTGTACATGGAGTATAGCACAGTACCCCTCACCATCTATCATAATCAATCGGTACCTCCCTTGCAGCTCTTTTGTAACAAAAATTGATACTTCCCTTTGAGGGGAGTTAGCAGAAGAAAAAAGCAGTCCCAGTGTCTAAGAAATTGTACCTTGTCGGTCTCTTTCCCTCTTATCCAATGAATACCACCATCATTTAACTGCTCACTCCATCTTAAAGTGGGCATTACCCTTAGCCCTACTAGTATCTCATGTGTCTTATTTCTCATACCTTTTGGTGCAACCCACCAAGTTTCCTTCCTTGGCCTCCCTTTCCCACGTTGCCTCTTCCTCACCCCTCCATTCTCACTTGGCTTATCCACCCTACCACTTTTAATGTCCCAAAACCAACCCAAAGCCCCTAGAACACCTAGCCCCAACAACTAGGTCCTCCTTTTCCCTCCATATAGTTGGTGCACTGGTTAGGCACCTGGGGCGCCTTCAACTTCTGAACCCCTCTCACACAAAAAATATCCTACCTTCTTCTACAACCTAACATGGATCTGACTCTTTTCCCAGCAGAGAAAGGAACTTTCTTGCCTCTTGCACATTGGAAAGAAATCTGAAATCTCCCCGCCCATAAAACTGTCAAGTTGTTTGACTGGATTACTTAAGCTTGTACCACTTTGGCCTTAAAAGCATCCATCATCTGTTTAAACTTCCACAACCAATGAGAGGTTTCAAATGACATATCAGGGAAAATAACTTGGAAGGTGCAATCCATCTCTATACGTATAGTTTGACATGGCATAGCTTTTCACTGGACTTTTTTCTGAATACCGAAGACGTAAGAGTGCACCAATATTGTGTGTGGCTTTCTCCTTTATATCGGCACCATTCCTGAGGTTACCCTATGGGATCTAGCTACAGATACATCTGATAAAGGCTATTTCAGCACATAAGAAGAAATCAAATCAGAAACAGTCTTTGCCATTTCCAATTCCCTTTCCCATCTCTCCAGAATTCTAACCAAATGCAGGTTAGACCTGTTAGATCGATTCTTCTAGTCCTCAATCTTCTTGCTCAAATTTCTCATCTCATTCTGCATATGCTGAATCATCTGATTCTGGTTAGTGAGCACATACTCCATATTAGATACTCTCTGCTCCATCTCTGTCTGGTGGGCATTCAAAGCCATAATTTTAAGTTTCTATTGCCTCCAATTTTTCTTCCAAATTGTTAACTATGGAAATGTGTGCTTCTTCGACTTCCTTTAAGAGGAGATAAAACATGGAGAGAATTCTGTACACCGTCCCTCCCAGGTCTGGCACAGTAACATTTGGTGCAATAGGTGGACCATGTTCTACAGAGTTCCCTCCAACATCCTTACTTGCTGTCCAGTGGTCTCCAAACAGCTTGATAAAGTCTGAATGAGATTCCCAGCCCCATTGCCACCTTCTCTCCTGGAGCTGGAATGGGCATCAAATCGTCGCTGGGGAGAGGGATTTCCCATCTCTTATATTGTCCTGTGTTTTCTTTCCTGAGGTGGAGTCATGTACCCTTTTCTCTGTACATGCCGCCTTTGGAGATTGTGCCCCTCAGCACTCCCCCTCCTCAAACCTCTATAATTTGAGATATTGTGCTCCACTTGGGGGTCCTTTCTGATTAGGTTCAGCTGAAGATAAAGGGGGGTAAAAAGGAGGAAGGTGTCTCCTATGGGCCCCGCTAGGCTCTCTTCTCTGATCATATATTCCTTATCCTGGACAATATAGGCTTCTTTCTATACCCCAATGCCAGATCCAGATTTTTCAACTTCTGCAACTCTTAAACACCCTGAGTGTATGCAAGAGAGGTATCAACAAGGAGCTGGGTCCTGCATGATCAGCAGCGTGTGAGGAGGCAGAATTCAGTGCCTGAGTTGGAAGCTGAGGACCCGGACAGGCAGCGAGAAAGGAGAGGTGAAGGGGAGAGGAGGAGCGGATTGATACAGCTTCAGGGCAGAAGGAGGATGGCGGGCTTCAACTCTGCCGCTGACCTATACAGGTAGAATTGGCCGAATCAGTATCCTAGCCAAAGGGAGGTATGACGTGGCAAAGCTTGTGGCAGGCTATGGAACCCCAGTAGGCTGAAAAGGCGGTGGAGAAGCAATAGTTGGTGATTCAAGGGTGAGTTCTCTCCTGCGTACATAGAGGGCAGCAAGCTACAATAGATGGTGGGTCCTGGCTTCATTCTTGGCCTTGTGGCCTCTTGGCGGCTGTATGTTCTCATTTGCTCAAGTCTAGCAAAATGCTGTTGGATACAATACGGCATGGTGCTTTTCATTCCATAGGTCCCTTGAATGTTTCTCTTTTCCTTTGAGCAGCCTGCCTGCTCATAAGGATTTCATTGCCCCCTGAGTTTAGTGACTGCTTAACCCCTTCCATGCTCATGACGAGCTCAGCTCGTCATGAGGTATACCTCTAGTGTGCTCATGACGAACTAAGCTTGTCATGACCACATCCATTGACATGGAGTCCCAGCAAAGAGGAAAAATCTGCCAAGCAGCCAAGGTGTTAAGGTTTGCTTCGCTCTTGCACTACATTGTGTGGTGCAGGAGCGATGCAAACCCGACTGGGTCATATTTATGGTACTAGGTCTTTTAACTGGCATTCAATCCTCAGAGGAGTTGTGTCTGTGTCTAGTCTTTTGCCTCTCTATTGATACCACTAAGATCGGACACTATAGATCTACAAACATCCATGCACCCAATCATTTAGCCATACATCACCCATTTCCTTCTTACTACTTATACTCTTCATAAACTCAATAACTTCTGCAATCACACAATCACTGGTGTATCCACATATCTGAATTAATCATGAAGGTTTGCCTATACTTGTTTTTAGTTTGTCTGTGTGTTGGAAAGTAATTTATTAGTAGGGCTACGTAGGGGCTTACCCCTAATAAGAAGGCCATATTCACAATAAAATGTCTGCTCAATGTCTCAATAAAGCAGTCAGACCCCCTTTTAGAGGGCCATTGGGCAAGCAGAAGCTGCTGGCCCCCACCATGAGGGTTAAAATAAAAGACAGAATGTATATATAAATGCAAAGTATAATATAGCACACCACAAATAATACATAGTCTTCTCAAGGTAGGCCTACTAGCTTTTCCCAGGTCAGCTTCCTTTTCAAGGTCCATTGTTAGTTCCCCAATTACATGAAGTGACATCCAAGCTGGTCCTGCTAGTGAATTCGAGTCTTAGAAGTTCCCCAATGGTTTGGAGAAAGTCCAAAGGACCCTGCACCGTATATGTAAGTCAGATCAAGTTCCCCCAAGGCCCTGTGACCCATTATTCAGTCTTACCCACTCTCACCTGAATGTCGGAGTTCCAAGGTCACATCTGCGGCCCGTGATAAGCAGATGAGCAAAAATCTGAATCCTGTGGTCTCAGCGGTGGGCTTCTATGGTGATCTTTGAGTCACACAGAAGTCTTCCTGAATCTGGTGATAGGTCCTCTGTGCTCCCTATTCAGGTAGTTGACTTGTTGCTCTTTTTCCTCGGGCTACAGCCTGCTCCTTCTTCACAGCTGCATGATGCCTCAGGGAAATGGCCCATTCTCTTCACCCTGGCCCCTCTCCAGGCACTCTAGGGGTTGTGAACAGTGGCATACAGGGCAACGACCGCTTCAGGCCACAACATTGCACTATGCAGCAGCCATCCATTTGTCACAGCAATGCAACAGGTTGACAGCCCTCAATCTTCTCCCTGGCCCCTGCCTGACATAAAGAGGTCACGACCAGTACCAGTAACGGTATTTCAATTGAGTGGACCAGTAGGCCACACTCCCATGGCACATGCTAACCGGCCTGGCCATGCTATTGATTACTCATTAACAACAGTATGCTGCCAACACTGTGCTCGGGCTACTTAGCCTTGGTAAGGACTGTAATCCTTCATTACTATGAGGATAGCACATTGTGCCCCCCTCCTGGTCTACCAAGGCCACAAGCCATGAGACAGGCCTAGGTTATGGCTCACATGCATGATCTGTGTCCCCCTAAGACCACAATTTGTTACCAAGGATCCAGATGTCACTGCAGCTGTAGAACATTCGGGGTAGGGGTCGGGTAGGGTTAGACGTCCATTACCATGTGAGGTATTTTTCAATTCAAACAGTAGCGTTTTTAGTCCATGATAAGAAGTTCGAAAGCACACTAGTACTGCAACAGTACAATGGTCCTGCTATTCATAACTGCTCGTTTTTCTTTACCCTGGTAAAAATAATGAAGATTTTAAATCTACAAACGCTGTCCATAGTTCTGTTGAATGAATTGCATGTCATGTTTATTTCATAGGCAAACATTCTTAAGCTAAACATATTAGTTTCACAAACTAATCCACAAGACCACAGTCCCAATAATGTTCCATGCTTTATGCATAAACATGCAGAAGGAAAACCTGCAACCTCTAGAGAGTCTTACAAAAAAGAGACAAGGAAGTTATTGTCTAGAAGCAACTGTTTTTGAAACTGCTATATTTGTTCACAAGAAAATAAATATCCATTGGAACCTCAGCAAGTATATAGGGTTGTAAGGCTAATGTTTAAATAAATATTCAAGGACCAACATTGATGAGCCTGGAGAGAATACCGACCACCAGATAAATTGCTACCAATGAAATGTGCAAGTGAACGCACAAATCAAACTTTTTCTGGGATAAATAAAAAAAGTAAAATAATTATTGTACATTGGTTTGCTCAATTGCACACAACCTCATATTATGAAAACATCATTAAGGATTTACAACCTGTGCTCACCGAGTATGAAACTTTAAATAATATATAAATTCATCAAGCATAAAGTAGTGGACACAGAACATATTTTGGTGGAATTGAATGTGTTTGCTGCTATAACAATAGTTTCCAGCTATTATAGTGGACTTTACAAATATAGCTCCTGAATTACAAGCATTGGCATCGATGAGATCCAAGAAGAAACACATAATGGTTCTAAACACTGATTCCAGATGCAGAGCATTGTACTTCTAAGCGAAAAAAATACTAAAATGGGTGACTAAAGATAAATAAATCATCGGTCTCCTGCGGTCAAGCATTCGCAGGTTCAAGCTCCCCGCATCTCTTTTACCATCTTGTAAATATTTATAGAGGGTGTTAATGAGAACCAACATAACCTGATCATTTTAAAACTCCCAATGTGTACATTTCAGTTTGCTTTTATTTGATCGCATCTCATTAAACAAAAACAAAATGTTCGATGTGCCTTGCAATTGCAATCATTCTGAGAACAAAGCACAATGGGAATATTCACAAAGAAGTGGCGGTGAGAGGCGTTAGCCTCCTTGGCTTAACGCCTCTCACCGCCACTTCTGAAACGCCAGGCTGCACCCTATTCACAAGAATGTGGTGCAGCCTGGCATTTCCCCCAAGACGGCCCTAAATCTCATAACTTAACGACACAACAGGCACCTTTGCACCAGAGCGCAAGGGTGTCTGCGAGCAGGGAGGTTTGTTAATGCACAGTAAGGTGTCTCTTCCTGTACATTAACAAACCGAAAATGCAAAAAATGTTCTAGGTCTTAAGTTTGGCTCTGCCACCTATTATCGCCGCCCTTGATAATAGGCAGTAACGTCAAACTCGGTGTTGCGCTGGTAGGCCCACCACAACACCCACTGCACGCCCACTTTCATGCTAAGTTTAGCGTTAAAGGAGCCCAATTCTCAAGGCAGCGTTAAGCCACGTTAAGTGCGTTAATGCTGCTTTGAGAATATGGCTCTTGCACTATCGCCACAGGAACGTCAAACAAAATGTGACGTTCCCATGGCGATAGGGGCTTGAGAATAGGCCCCAATATGTTCCTAGTTGAATCGCATGTAAAAAAAAATCCACCTTCGTTTCTTTTTGAATAGCTATTCACCTTTCGTCATTCAAAAGTGACTTATCAAAGCCATGCATTTCAGACATTAAATCAGACAGGGAACGGGTTGAGCTGTTTCTGATAGAGATTGATGAACTCCTTTTTTTATTTTACCCAAAATCTTACATTTCAGTATCAGCACAAATCCAGAAAAGAATGAACTTTTGAAAAATAAAACATAGGTTTGATAGACGATTAAAACCGTGACGTGTTTAGCGTCTTGAGCTTCTTCGGGGCTATTCAGTATAACTATGTCAAGTTCAATAAGAAAGAGTGTGGAATGTCGGTTTGTATCCCAAAAGGTCCTATTCTAGTTCAGTTCAGTGTTAACGTTGTCTGCCAATGGGAGAAATGGGTGTGATGAAGCATGATGTTTACAAAATAGATCCTGCTTGATCATATTTGCTACTAATGAAACCAATGACAAAAGGTGTGAAATGTTTTAACATGGATGACCATTTTATACGTTTTAGTGAAAAAGTGCAAAACAAAGCACAACACGTGTAGAAAATGAAAGTGGCATTAAACGTGCAGAGAGCGTGAATAAATAAAGTATCCTTTTATGTGAACTAAAACATATACGGGAGCATGAAATTTTGAAATAATAAGAACATTTATGAAAAATGTTACGTGAAAAACGGTTATTTCCTTTTACTTATAATGCAAGAGAGACATAATAGTTAAAAATTGAGCCTAATTAGATTATGCTTGTGGATTTAATTCAGAATAATGAATCGTTTGCCATAATGATCTTTTATGTATTTTTAATTGTGAACATTTAACTGAAACATGTTTTATTTTCCTAGAAAAAGATGCTTTACAACTGACTGAGACTGTCCTAATTACCTATGCAATTTATTGGCTTGCGATGTTGCTTTAAGCTATACCTTTTTGGCCCAGGTTAGCTTTTCTTCTTATTGCATGTTGTGCAATAATTCTCTAGGTTCGTATGAAATAAAATTGCCTATTGATAACTGCAATGAATTATTATTTTTTTTGTCTCTTTCTCTCTCCACTCATTGCCTGTTATTGATTTTGTGATGAATTTATTATAAACAGCTATCTCTTATTTGAGATTTTACCTGCAATATTGTTCTAATGAAGATTCTTATAATGGTTACTATTGTATTCATGTACTAACCATTCATATTCTGAAAATCTTAGATAAAAGTGACTTGACACATATTCAGAGTTTGTCATTAATGATGAGATATTATTCGTTTTTTGTAAATATTATGACAGATGCTGTTAAGTTAGATATTTCCTTCATTTAAGGTCCTCATGCAGGAATTGATCTGTCTTTTCATTGCCAAGTCCCAATTAGCTCTACAAAAAGGTTCATCGGAGGACCTGGTGTTGTAAGTGGTTATTGAGTTCTCATGGGCCCGAACTGCTGATTATAAAAAGAATATTGTGGTATAGAAATTTGCGTTGTCACATATGAAGTATGACATTTTACCCGTTTCCGCTGCATCAGGTGTCAGTCTTTTCTCACAAGGCCTGGACATTTGCGCAATTTAACCTATTTTAGAACAAATGTAGAAAAACTTTGCCATTCGTGGTTTGACATTGAAGCATTACAGCTGTCTCTTATGTAGAGTTCCTGAAAAAACAATTAAAATGTCATTATGTATGTGATTCCCAGATTTTAAAAACTGTGAAATTTGTCAAATATGATTAGCAAATGAACCATCTCGTGGCCTTAATGAACTGCCCACACAAGATGTCAGCAATGACATCATAAATGGCATCATTGATGTCATCACTGGTGACATCACATATCACCTCACCTTACCATTGACCTCATTGATGACTGTGATGGACTGGGCAGTGCGACTCTGTATGAACAATAAACATAGAAGTACTTCAAAACATTTCACTAGATCTATGAATGGTTATGAAACAAAAATTAATTATTTTCTTATACTCAACTGAAAATACATGAAATGCAAACTCTGCCTTGCAAACTGCTGCTGGAGTAGGTGGAAAATGAAACAGACATAAAAGCCTGCTTTGGTCGAGTCTGGAACCACAGAGGTGGCAGGTCCAAAGCTGGAACAATGGCAAGTCCCTCCACACAACCCCAGCTACATGTGGTTGAAGGCTTTGTACAGTGGGTTGCCATTAAATAGAAACATGTAAGAAAGTTATGATTTGCATGGCTGGTGTGAGAGTTAAAGGATTTTGGTCCAAAGCATGACTTGCAAATGTCAGTGTTTTTTTCACATCCTTTGCCATGTGTACAAGTTCCCTACCTCCTGACACGTTACCCAATTAGGTGCCAAAGTTCCTACTACACACATCCTTCACCCTGTGCACAGTTCTTCACGGATAGCCCACTCCCTCCAGAACCCTAAGGCCCATTATGGAAGGGCTTAGTATACCATGCCTCTTATATGCGGACGACATTGTTCTCATAAGCCATACTAAAGTAGGGCTTCAAAGACTCCTGAACATCACTCAGAGCTATTCTGAGGCAAATGATCTAATAGTTAACCTTGAGAAAACTCAATCTATGACCATCAGTAAAAGGAAAAGAAAAACCTTCACGTGGCTCTGGAACAAATCTCGCATTAAAGATACGTCAATATATAAATATCTAGGCGTGAAAATTGACAACGGCGGCCGATTCATTGCACAAAGGTCTTGCATCAAAGGCAAAGGGATAGCTCTGGCAATTGCTTTAAAAACCTTGAATAACAAGCTATCTGGTCCATCATTAACACCACTGGTACAAGATATCCGAGCAAAACTTCTGCCAACAATCACTTATGGAAGCGAGGTTTTACGAGGCAGAGATGCAATAATACTTGACAATACAATCACAGCTGCATATAGAATCATCTTTAGTCTTCCTAAGTGGACCTCCCCATCACAGATTAGGCTGGAGTTTGGCATTCAACAACAGCTCCTGGGACGCCAGGGGGCCTACATCTGTGTATGGGACAAAGTGAGGAAATCTGCACAGGGAACCTTGAACGATCATCTATGGAGGGAAATAAAGCACACTTCGACCTCGCCTGCAGCCAAATATCTTGCAAAAAGTCTTGTAAACACCGGGCTGGAACAGCTCTGGGCATCCTCCTTAGACCATAAAACCTTCAACAAACTGGTTAAGAAATCTATCAAACACCAGTCGTGGGTACAAGACAAAACAGTTTTTGCAAAAAGAACGCATGCTTGGATGATTTTGAATTCTTACTCGGCAAAAGCTCCTCAGAACTATTTGGGCCTTGGCTTGGCAAAAAAGACAAAAATGTGCTTCTTAAAATACAGATTTGGGCTGCTTCCCTGCATCCAGCATTTCAAGCACTGGTTAAAAAAGAAAGCAGGTTTGTCATGCCGGCTATGCGGTCATAGAGAAGAAGACATGATTCACTTACTATGCTCTTGCGAGAAATTGCTGGATGAGAGGAAATTCCTTTTAAAACAACACTTTATTCGGCTTGGGATACGTACACGAAGGAGCGCAGTACTAACATGCTTTTCATCTCAGGACCCTCAATTGAGCTGCGGCCTGGTAACATTTTTGAAGGCTGTGGGGGACAAAATTCCAGGTCCAGAATATTGAATTGACTTGGTTCCAACTTGTCTTGTAACACAAATCATACTTAATATCAAATACTGAGAGATAACTGAATGGCTGATATGATTTTAAAATTACTAAGAAAAGAACATAAATGTTCATACAATGATGGTTTTAAACATATGTGATTTTATATCGTGCTTCAATTTTTATGTTTTCTATTGCATTGCATTGGTTTTAATTAACTGTGCAAATAAATTACTTACTAAGGCCCATTATGTGATCAAGACCCTGCTTGCACAGCCTTTGCTCTGTGAACAAGTCTTCACAGAGAGGCCACTCCTCCTAAACGCCAAAGGAATATTAAGTGGCCGAACACCTACTATGGTCAGCCTTTGGCCAGATCACACTGCTTTTCAGGGAGAGCCCACTTCTTCTAGACACCCAAGCTCATTACGTCACCAAGCCCCTATGACACAAAGATGTTGCCCTGTGCACAACTTTCACAGAGAGCTCATTTCCTACATACTAGCAAACCCTTTTAGGTCTTTATTGTTTGGACAGCCCTTGATGGAGAGGCCACACCCTCCACACATGCAACCCCCATTAGGAGGCCAAGCATGTTGCAAATTCATGCTCTTATTAGCAGTGGAGCATCTATGGCAAAGTTGCACTAGATGTAGCTCACTAAATAACTTTCAGTGTTAGAAGTGTATAGCAAACTTTCACACTCATTAAATGATGTCATCAGTGATGTCATCAATAATGACATTTGAAATATCATCAATTATGCCATCAATGATTTAATCGAAGATATCATAAGGGATGTAATATGTGAGACCATAAGCAGTGCATGATGGGGGCTCAAACTATTGTTATATCAGTAAACTATAAATGGTGAATTTGTGCAGGTATTGAGCTTAAAATGATATTTTTAACTGACTTTATTGCCCAACTATAATGTCATTTTAACCTTAGTTATTTTCAGTGAATTTCTCAGGGTTTTGTTAACATAAAGATAATATTAATAGACTGAACTATAACATCACATTAGCCTTTGTTTTTTCTGTGAACGTACACTTTTGCTCAGTTCTAATCCTTTTCAAGAAACTTCAGAAGACATGGCAGTTTAATCCTTAATCATTTTAAAAACTGTGAACTGTTTCTGGTGGCTTTAGCACTGACAAATCCCCTTGGGGAAGATTTGTGTGCCTAACAAATAAAAAAAATACAAAATAGCATTTGTAAGTAAAATCTTACTACCCTACCTAACTATAAGATCACTTCAACATTTGTGCTTTTTCAGTGAATCGCTAGAGTTTTTATTTTTTGAGGGAAAGTATGATCTTACTATCATACCTAACTATGTCATCACTGGCTTGTGAGAGACTGGCCTTGCACCAAACCCCACTGGAATGGCCAACCCGCCCCCCCATCATGCAAAGCCATCCAATGAGAGGATACATCACAATTTAAAGGTGTATACTTTTAAATATGACAGGCCTACCTGTTTTATCAAGGGTCTCCGCTTTTCATAATTTTTGTGGTTTTAACTTCCTGACAGTTTGTGGGTGAACAGGTGTGAAGGCCATGTGTGATCCCAGAAATCTATCCATTTTTGGAAAGAAGACACAATTCTGAATATAACAAGTTATTATTTGTGTAGAATCCGCTAGGTTTTTCCAAATAAAAAATAAATTACAATGAGTAGGAAAGAACACCCATTTGTGACAACATTTTCATCTGTAACTTCTTATCACAATCGATGATTTACAAAAGCTATGTACTGTTACTTTCGGCAGAATCTTCTGGTATTGCCAATGCATGGGGTTTGTAGATTTCCCAAAAGCACTCACTTCCCAGAGCCAATAACTAAGCTGTATCTTACAGTGATTTTGTAGTGTTTACCAACTATGCAGCAATTCCTATGGCCCTGTATTATATCATCAGTGATGTCACTGACCATGTCATGGGTGATGTAATATGTGACGTCATCACCAGTGCATTGCGGGCGCGCGAGTTATAGGTAGCTCAACTAACTATAACTGGCGAATTTCTCTGGTTTTATACGAGTCAAATGTCCAACTAACTATAACGTCCCTGAAACCTATGTTTTTTTGTGAATCTCAAATGTTTTTTATATGCTAATTTCTAACTATAACATCTGTAAAACCTTTGGTTTTTCAGTGAATATCTATATATTGGTGGTATCTGACCCTGAAATAATAAACAAACCAGTCTGGTACCAGAATTTAAAGGGTTTCAGAAAATGTACAACATGCAAGGCATGTACACACGGGGCCAATGCAAAAATATACTTCAGTCCATTTAAGACAAAACCATACACAATAAATAAAATGTTGACCTGCAAAACCGAATATTCGGTATATGTTCTAACATGCCCATGTGGACTTATCTATATAGGCAGTACTAAGTTACAAGCACATGTTAGAATACTCCAACATCTCTGTGCCATAACTAATATTGACAACACCTATCCGGTGGCTCGACATTTCAAGGCATGCCACGGATCCAATAACAAAGGGTTGTCGTATTACCTAATAGATTCAGTCCCTCCCAATAAGCGAGGAGGAGATAGGGAGAACAAACTACGCAAGTTGGAGACCAGGTATATTTTATTATTAGATTCACAACATCCTAATGGATTGAATCTAACAGAAGATCTTTACACTTGTCTAGAATAGATGACTAATGCAATTCCCCCATGCCCAGTGATATGGTAATTAATGTTCAATCCAACAACACTTACAACTCAGCACTTTTCGGAAGATAGATATGATACACATAGATGAATTTTAAATGTATTTATTCAAGAACTTTTATGGAAAAAAAATCTTTTTTTTGAACTGATGTTTTTTAAATATTTGTAAATATCTTAGGATTTTTTAAATATTTTTTAAATATAAATCAACTTGTATATGAAATTTTCTGATAATATGATTATGAGTTGTAAATATCAGGTCATCAAGATGTACAGATGTGCCCATTTTGGAAACGATCTGAATACTGAAACCCTTGAATCCAGTGTACATTTTTTGAAATCCACAAACTGATCCAAATAGATGTAGATGGTATATGATATGATGTCGATATGGAATATTGCTTGAAATAGATCATGAGATCGCCTAGCCAAGCCTTGCAGAGCCTAAGCCGCGCCCCGCCAGACCAAGCGCATCGATCGACGAGCAGGAGTGTGCAGGAGCGAGAACGGACCCAGTGAAAGCCCTCGACAGAGGACCGAGGACGTAGTCGACTACGGACGTGGCAAGCGGGTATATAGACACCCCCCCAGCCTCGGTACACCGCGGAGCCCTCGGGTTAGACGAGGGGAGTGGGAGTGGTGCGGGCCGGAGGGCTTGCCGAGCGTCGTGAGATGCAGTGGGAGTCGGGCGGAACTGACAGGCTGAGCCGCCAGAAGTAGTGAACGCCAGTGACCGGCAGCCCTGGGCAGACTCGCGCAGCAATAAAAACGGGGGATTAGAAATTTGCAAACCTCAGTGGACCCCTGGGGAACCTCAGCTGCAACGGGGGCCCCTATATTGCTGACTCGGACATTGAGCTGATATAGTAATCCAGCAGAGTCAGCAAAAGAAAAGATCAGTATAAATTTCGGAGGCTCCTGAAAGAGCAAGGTGCCAAGAAAAAAAGAAGGGCATTTAATTTCCCAGTAATAAGAACATTAAGCACCACGGAAAAATTGGAGAATCAACACAATAGAGATTGGCAGCGTGGCAAGGCAAGCAGGCTGAAGGCAATAAGGCAGAACAGAGGTAAGTGAAAAATTCCTAAATAAGAGTAAAAATTTATATTAACTATTAAAAGATTCCACCTCCAGTAGAACAACAATTTTTGTACCAAAAACTTAGAAATGGTACCCAAAAGAGGGTTAAAATCACGCACAGTGGATGAACCAGGGAGGAGTGAATTAATGGAGGGCTCAAAATCCCTGGAAGAGAGCCAGGAAAGCCATGTATCCTCTATGGATAACAGCAAGGGGAGACGCAAGAAAAGAAAAGTCAAAAGGGCAACGAAGAACGCCCAGAAGGCGAAAATAGGTTGTAATCAAACAACTATGAAACAGAAAGAGAACATGGCAGCATCAAAATCCATAAAAGAGTTTGTGGGGAAACATTATAAATCATTAAATCCAGTGATAACATCGGATCTAGACGGAGAAATAGTGGAAATTGGTGGGGAGATTGGTGAAAATTCTGGTACGATAGTAGAAAATCAAAGACGGACAGACAAGGGAGAATCCCAGGAAGAAGTTAATCTCGACACAGAAGGAGAAAGGGAGAACCCTAAATCTATAAACCAGACACTGCAGAGCCAAAACTACCATATTTCTGCGCCCCGACTATCATCTTCTCCAAAAATGTTCTCACTGCTGTCACCAGGGAATGAAGGACATAGGGGAAAGGAAGGCCAGAATCAGAGTTATGTCTGGGGAGGCGCGCCAGATCAATTCCAGCAGCACGATTCAATGCAAAATTCCCCACTACTTCAAGAGAGCATAAGGACTGGTCACCAGGCAAACCCAGTCAGAAACAATACACAGGATACGGAGATCTCTGAAACCCCCACATCTTCGCTGATGGATTTAATCTTGCTACTTCAGAAGGCACTCCAAGGAATCCTGGAAGTAACGCTCTGAAACAACGGAGTGATGAAAGCACAGAAACAACATTTAAAGAAAATAGAAGAAGAATTGGGGGAGATAAAGAGCCAAATGCCAAGCAGGCTAAGGCCAACTGATACAGCCCCACCCATCGAGGAAAGTGCCATGTTAGTACCTGAAGAAGAAAGCATGGTAATTCTTGAAAGATCTCCTCAGCCCACAGAGCAAACGGCAAAGGATGCAGCAGAGATTGTAGACAATGTTTATATCTCGAAAAGACCAATGCCGATAAAAAGGCGTAGGGGGTATGTCACACGTGGGGCCAGGATCAGGACAGAAAAATCCAGGCAACCGAAACCTGTAGGAAAGAGAAAAGGGAAGGGAATAACGGCGGGGGGTGCAGCCAGGATTAAATGCCTCAGCATCGACTTTTATAACACATAGACATACGTACGCAGAGGCAAAAACACCAAAGTCTCCGAGAGATCTAAGGAAAAAGCAGATACGCAAGGAGGCAACTGAGAAATCCCCCTCTACCCGCACGACGAAGCAGAAAGCAAGGATAATGGCTGAACGAGCCATTGAACGAAGGCCAGCAAGCCCTCAGGCACAAGAACTACCCAGCATGAGAAAGAAAGGACGGCAAGTAGGGAGAAAAATCGCCAGTCAGCAGGTGCACGAAGTAAAGATGAATTTACATGAGAGTGACAATAACAAATGGTTATTTCTGGATCTGGTACCAGCTGGGAAGAAGGAAAAGCTGGCAAGAAAAACAAGACCCCTGAATAGGGCACTGATTTTGACCGCATTTGAAAAATGCGGAAGTTTGAGGGGGATCGGTACAAAAGACCTACAGCATGTAGGCTTTGTAGAGAATAGGAATGGAAAGGAAATAACAAAAATCACCCTTTACTCAGACCTGCTAAAAAGGGCAATCCAGAAAGCCTCAAATGAGATAAATCAACAGGGAATAAGGATTGTGCCTGAGAGAGAAATAAAAACCCCAAAAGTCAATACCTTCCTAAAACAGCACGCCGGGTTACAGAAGAGACAAGTGATTCTCTACAGAGAAACAGAAGGCGACCGGAGTTGTTTGAATGTTGTGATAGATAATACAGGGAACGACTCCTCATGGGCCAACTGGTCCCTGCACATTAATCCCGCCGGAGAATCCAACGATAGTATTACGGTGGATACGGAAGAAGATGGCGGTTTGAGTGACGTAGAATAGGATGGGGGGGTCGCAAGAACTAGGTCTCCTAACCTGGAATGTGAATGGGCTAGGCAATGAGCAAAAACGGGAATACATAAAGGAAATCATAAATAAAGTGGACATTGCCTGCCTTCAAGAGACCTGGTTATGCGACGAAACCCCAACTTTTGAAGGATACTTACAGTTACATCATCCCGCCACAAAGAAAAAGCTTGAGCGGCCCTCGGGGGGTCTATTGACACTGGTATCAACAAAAGTAATGAGGGAAGTAAAACTGTTGAAAACAAAATGTAAATGGGTCCAATTAAGTAGAATTGAACTTCTGACGGTGGAATTGAATCATAAAATGTTGATTTTAATGAATGTATATATGCAGTGGGATAATGGGGAGGAGTATGAAAGGGAGATGAGGTGTTTTAAAGAGGATGTAGACAGTACTTTAGAAAAATATACCGCTGATATAATAATAATAATGGGGGATTTCAATCATAAATTAAATCCAAAAAAGGCAGACCTTTGGAATAGGGAACAGTTAGAGATGTACGGTATAAACCCTGCCAGGTTTCCAGCAGGGGAGATTTCGAAACAGGACTTAGAACTAGTACACGCCCTAGGAGGTAGGGGCCTTCACTGTGTAAATGGCAGAATAGAGACAGACGCCCCTGCAGGAAAGACATTTAATCCAGGGCATCAGAACTGCCCTATTGACTATATATTCTTGAAAGCTTGGAACTTCCATCAGATTAGGGGTTTTAAGATAGAACAAAAAGAGGTGAGCGATCACAAACTTCTCCACCTAATAATAGCGGGGGGAAGGAAATTGCAGAGAGAAATGGTGATTACCCAGGAGGTCGAGTATCCTAAACGGGTGACGACACGACTAACTGATGAATATATGGAAAAACTAAAGGCCATGCAAATAAAAACGGCACCTGAAAATTGTGAGAATAAAAACCTGGAATGGTTTATAGGGAAATTATAAGAAGTGGTTCAATGCCTAAGAATAGAATTAAATAGGGAGAAACCCACAAGGGTAAAACAAATAAACCGAGGTAAAGGGTTTTCTGTGGCATGCCAAAATAAGAAAAATGAGATACGAGCAGTACAAAGAAGACAAAAAAAGAACTTCACACAAGAGAGACAGGAACAGCTAATTAAGCAGAAAAAAGAATTCAAATTAATGGCAAATAACGCAAAAAGGATATATAAAGAGAAATGCTGGTTAGATCTATTAGAAGCCATAGAGGATAAAAATTTAAGGCAGTTTTGGAAACTAGTAAAAGCTGCAGCCGGAACAGCAGATGGAGAATTAAACTGCGTGGTGAGTGAGGCCGCATGGGAAGAGTACATAAGGGAACTGTACGGGGTAAGAACTCCCAGAGAGGATGTGGAGGCTAATATATGGCTAGAAATCTCAGAAGATCTAATATCCAAGTTTAACGAAGAACAAGTTGAGCTAACAATAAAAGAACTTAAGCTAACCCGTGCAGCAGGTCCAGATAATCTCCCTGCAATAATTCTGAAGTCGGAGGTTAAATGGTGGGCAAGATTTCTGGCTAAGATGTTCCATGTAGTTCTAAAAGAAGGCGTAATGCCACCTACCTGGAAGGGTGCCATAATTAGGCCAATCCACAAGAAAGGGAGCAAAGAGGCGCCACAAAACTACCGGCTGATCAACCTCCTAGATATAGGAGAAAAAGTATTCTCTAAAATTGTACTGAAACAATTGAATGCATGGGTTAAGGAGTCCCAAATTGTACCTACAGAACAGGGTGGATTTAGAGCGGGCCACTCCACAATAGATCATGGATTTGCTCTATGGGCTATGGCTAGGAAGTCGACGGAACAAAATGGCAAGTTATGCTGTTGTTTCGTCGACTTCAGAGCAGCCTTTGATTCAGTAGATCGGGCTTGCCTATGGGATACCCTAAAGAGGTTAAATATTCCCATAGATCTCCTCACAATAATAAAGGAACTACATGGGGAAAATTGGGGGCAAGTTATTAAGGATACCGTGGGATCTCTGACCCCAAAAATACCCATTGCCAATGGATTAAGACAGGGATGCGTGTTGGCACCCCAGCTTTTCTCTATCTTTCTGTCAGATCTCCCGGCATATCTAGAGGTGGAGGGTAGTGCCAGCCCTAAAATGGATGGAAACAAGATATCCTGTTTATTGTATGCGGACGATCTGGTAATAGTAGACCAGACCGAGAGGGGTCTCCAAAGAAAGCTTAATGCCTTTAATACATACTCTGCTAGTAAACTCCTAACTATCAATATAGACAAAACTAAAACCTTATGCTTCGGGAAAAAGATAAGTAGGTTCAGTTGGTACATAGGTGATCTCAAATTAGAGACAGTTAATGAGTATCGATACCTGGGTATATGGTTCGATAGGGCCCTAAATTGGAATACCCACCTGGAAACACAAAAAGCAAAGGCACTCTCTTCCATATGTGGCCTAAAAAGGTTTAATGGGGATTATGGAGAGATGTCACACCTACCAATGCTTAGAGCTTTTGAGGCAATGATCCCCTCCCAAGTCCTGTACGGAGCAGAGTTCCTTTATTTGAGCGGTAAGGGATCCTGGGATGTGATAGAGGGGAAATGCATAAAAAGGCTCCTATCCCTTACTCAATCTTCTATGATACAAGCCATAAGAACCGAAATAGGCACAAAGTCCTGGGTGATACAAACCCAGATGGCTGTGATCAGATTTTGGAAGAGATTGGAAGAACCAGAAGGGCAAAAAGTAGCACACTGGTGTCGTAAAGAAATTCAGAAAAATGAGCTAAAATGGGCAAAGGTCAGTAGGGAAAAATTGATGGGAATTTGTAAATTATTAAAGATCGATGTGGACCAGGAAACATATCATGTCCTTAGTACTAAAGGTGAGCTGAAGCAAAGGGGGAAAGAAGTCTCTAGATCGACCGACATAGAATATTTAGCAAAGAAAAAATCAGTAGCGCATATGCTAAACGCTTGGTATAATGAAAATTGGTTCCCCTACCTCGATAGTTTACCCAACCGTGGGTACAGGCAAGAGATCCTGAGGCTTCGGATCGGGATTAACCCATGGTTAATAAACAGAGACCTTAAAACAAAAATGTTAGACCAGCAAGGTCTCTGCAGGTGTAAGTTGGGAACTAAAGGAGACCTGCTACATATTCTGTTAGATTGTCTGACACTCTTAGATCAGAGAAAACAGTGGCTGCGCCCAGTTTTTTTAAAACATGATATAAAAACAAGGACGCAGGCAGCTAGCCTCTTAACAGAAATCCCTTCCATTGATATTGTAATTGCCCTCGGGAAATTTACAAAGGTGGTCCTGAGTGCATTGAGAACCCAGGAATAATCTGTAGTACTGTATGAAATTTAATTTGTAGTGGTAAGAAAATGAATAGGCTTTTAATATGTACATATAAGTTTTAAGGTAAATGCAAATTTTTATTGGTATTTTGTAGGATCCTTTTAACGGATTAACTTTTAAAAATAGGTTTATGAATTTACTGTGCATACTCCATTCTGTGTTATGTCCATTGCATTGTTTAAAGACTATGGTCATAATAAACATACATTTTGACTTGACTTGAGATGTAGATGGTATATGATATGATGTCGATATGGAATATTGCTTGAAATAGATCATGAGATTATATAAGAGACGAAATAGTAATGAAGAGTGAAAGTATATGTCTAACAATATGGGTACACAGAGGATATTAGCGAGCTTTGATTCATTTGGTCTTTGAGGTAAAAATGGTATTAATAATAGATCAATTGACATGATTTTAACATCACTAGCACATAGAAGCACAATTTAGAAATATTCACTATGGAAGATGACAAACTTCTATTTAATAACACATACATCTGATATTGGGCTATCATATTTTACAAGGATTTTTTATAATCAATTATGTTTTTGATTACTAAAAAGGGTTGAAATGTATAATAATGTATTTTACTGATATATATGCATTAGCCAAAGTCTCAATACGAGAATATATACAAGTTTGCACAGTTGTTAAACAGTGCAGAAACGAGAAGCGCAGAGAGTGTTTTGTCTATTTCTACGAACTCACGTGATTCACAGAATCAATGCACTGTCACTTTAAAAATGCTTCCCGAGTTTGAACAAACTGTCGAGTGAACAAGCGGCGTCCGCGCTGCGAAACGCGTCTCTGACACTTGGGTGAATAAAATTTAACAGCACGAAATTTGGGTCCGTGTCCTGTTTTGCTGGCATCACATGAGTAAAGACGTGGCGGCTGTGCAGGATTTGAATATATATATATATATTTCTTTATTTATAAAATAACCACACTCCTTGACCCAGTTGATTGTCTATGTAATTAAAATGTTTGGATAACACATGTCCCAGTGTGCACTTATTCTGTGTCTTTTGGATAACTCTAGGGAAGATGGTGGCTCCCCTTACTGGAGTGTGTACTAATTGTTTTCAACGATGGGATTGCTAATAATATATACATATTTATCGTTTTCCGTCTCCCTGTTTACCTTCCCATGCAACTTTTATATGCGGGCTTCTTTGAAAGTGAAATTGTTCTCTAAATATTATCTGTTGAGACAGTTTTGTGTACTATATACGGTCTACCCAGGTCTCAACTGGGTTTACGGGTATCCCCCTGTGATTTGTTCCTATGTAGAGTGGAATAGAGCATTGCACAGTGAAGAATAGGGGCATAGAGTGGAGTAGAGGTTCAAGTTCTCTTTTGACACAGAGTGTAGTCAAGTTTTGTAGAGCGGAATTGCATAAAGTGAAGCAGAGCGAATTAGAGTGGAGTAAAGTGGAGCAGTGTATAATGGAGTGTTGTACAGTGCCTTAGAGTGGAGTCAAGTGGTATTCAGTGAAGTGGAGTGGAGTCCAGTGGAGTGGCGTATTGTAGAGTGGAGTAGCGGGTTGTAGATCAGAATAGCTGTCAAGTTTAGCAGATGGTAAGTAGCCCAAAAAGATAACACTCATGCCACTAACCTTTAGGTTTCTAGCCAGCGGGGACCACAGCTCGAGGAAAGGCCTCCCAGTTCCCGTAAGCGCCAATTTTCCTAATGTGAGACACACACTTAGGACAGGTCGCACTCCGGGGAAAAGGGAAGGGGACAAAGTAAGAAAGAAGTTGTTTTAGAAGGTACCCCTCTCGGTCTGATCTATTGTAGGGAGGTCTTCTGGGCACAACGTTGCTATAATGATAAAAAGGAAAGCTGATTATAGTGGACTGTAAGCTCACTGTTGCAAATAAAGTTCTTGAATCCAGTATGTATAAATAGGTATGATTTATTGTAGCTTAGTTCCAGGTAAATATAATAATAAAGATATAAGTAGATGTAAATATAAATCCCCACCAGGAGCAGTTCTTCTCTTGCTCAGCCTGCCTGCCATCAACTGCCTCTACTCAGAGCAGTCAGGTACCCAACATTATAAGATGACATCATACATTCTACCAGATGCAGTGGCTAAGCAAGGGGAAAATCTATGCAAGGGAAATGCAAGAAATAAGCAAGATGTAACACTCACCTAACCTATCTCAATTAGGAAAACACAAAGAATACTCACAGAATTGCCCACTCGGTAATATCCTGTACAGACTCTGCTGCATAATTGGGAGTGGGTAAAGCTAATCTTGAGTTCTGCAGCTGTTCAGTCACAGCCCAAAACGAACGGAAGGCAATGTGGAGATGCGTCGTAGAATACGGGTTAGTTACAGTCACTACAGAAGCAGTGAGAACTGGGTGTCAAAAGAAAAAGAGAGAACGGAGACGCAAACAAGAGTTCATAGTACGTGAGGAGTAATACAACGTAATTGCTTAACTATAGACAGTATAACCAGAACGGCGTGCAATGGTTCGAGATCCTACCTCCGAAGCGGGAAAGAAAGCGTCCGCGGAACCCAGCAGCGGCGTCCTCCTAGCGGGACAGAAAGCGTCCACGGAACCCAGCGGCGGCGTCCTCCTAGCGGGAAAGAAAGCATCCGCGGAACTCAGCGGCAGTGTCCTCCTAGCGGGAAAGAAAGTGTCCGCGGAACTCAGCGGCGGGAGCTCACAAACAAGTCAGGCTTAATCAGAGTTTAAGGAAGGATTGACAAGCACCCAGCACAGCCTGGGAGGGGCTTATATCTCTGCATCTGGCTGCGAGTTCTGGACCGCTATGACCCAGGGCGTTCAGGGAAACGTAGTGCAGCAACAGTGTATACTTCGCACTACCTTGCACCGGCGTTTGCTGGCTGAAATCGCTACAGAGCCCCCTCTCAAGGACTGCTGACTCGGCGGTCAACCGGGCTTTCCCGGATGGGCCAGATGGAACTGTGCTACTAAGTCAGGACAATGGAGATTTTTCTCAGGTTCCCATGTCCTGTCCTCGACTCCAAAACCTTTCCAACTCACTAGGTACTGGACCCTGCCCCTGTGTAATCGGGAATCCAACAGCTTCTGCACTTCATACTCCTCCAAACTCTCCACTAGCACTGGGGGGGGGGGGATGAACGGGTAATCTAGTGCCCAATGGACAGGGTAGGAGAAGTGACAGATGAAAGACGGGGTGTATGTGCCAGGAGCGGGGGATAGCCACTCTCATTGCAACTGGGTTGATGACCTCTTCCACACTATAGGGGCCAATGTATTTGGGCTTCAGTTTGTTAATGCCCCTGAGATGTATGTGTTTGGTGGAGAGCCACACCTTGTCCCCCACCTGGTAGACCGGTTCAGGACTGCGTTTTTTGTCAGCTGATCTTTTCTGAGAGGCTTGAGCGGCCGACAAGTGATGAACAGCATCAAGTTGAACTGCTTGAAGATGAGAATGATGTTCCTGGACACTAGGCAAATTGGAGGTCACAGGCCATTCGAAGGGGAGAATGTTCGGGTGATAACCCAGAAGGCAGAAAAATGGGAAACGACCCAAGGTTGAATGGTCTGTGTTGTTGTAAGTAAACTCTGCCAACCATAAGAGTGTGACCCAGTCCGCTGAGTTCTGCAAGGTAAAACAACGTAAATATTGTTCCACGGTTTGGTTGAGGCATTCCGATTTGCCATCCGTTTGAGGATGGTAACTCGTTGAGAGCCTGGCATCAATGTCTAAGGTTTTGCACAGGGCTTTCCAAAAACGGGATGTAAATTGTGACCCTCTGTCCGTTATGAAGACACTCGTAATGCCATGAGCCCTAACGAGATGTTGAAGTATCACTAGTGCCAGTTCAGCTGACGTTGGTAAGCCTTCTAACGGCACGAAGTGGCCCTTCTTGGTTAAGTGGTCCACAAGTACCAGGATTGTCGTTTTTCCCTGACATAATGGCATTTCCACAATGAAGTCCATTGAGACCGTGTGCCACGGTTTGGGGGGTATGAGTATGGGACGAAGTAGTCCAATCGGCCTGGTATGTCTCGCCTTGCTCTGGGCGCATACTGAACAGTTCCTGACGTATTTCTTTGCGTCATCTCTTATGGTTGGCCACCAGAAGGATCGCTCTATGGTGGCTATGGTTTTGTACACACCCCAATGACCTCCCAACACAGAGTCATGTGCCCAATTGAGTACTTGCATCTGTAGACCGGGGTCAGGTAATTACAAGGTGTGTCGGTAATACAAGAGTTCATCATTCTGTGACCGCCATTGAGGCTCTTCCTGGAGCCAGGCCGGGATGTCGACGTCCGCCAATGACACTTTGATGTCCTCAAGAAAGTCAGAGGACGTGAGCAAGGCAATAGTGTTTTCTGGGAAGGCCCCTTTAGACAAAATGGAAGGTGGCTCGATGTTGTCCACTGACTGATGTCCCGGGATGTCTAGATTCCGGGAGAGTGCATCAGCTTTTCCGTTTTGTGGACCGGGGCGGTACTTGATGACGAAATCATAATCCGAGAAAAAGAGAGTCCATCGTAGTTGTCACGGTGTGAGGGCCTTAGCTGTCTTTAGGAACAACATGTTCCGGTGAGCCGTATAGATTTCGATGGTGTGCCGGGCTCCCACAGGTAGTGTCTCCACTCTTCACATCCTATTTTGATAGCGAGCAGCTCCTTGTCAGTAATGGAGTAATTGATCTCGCTCGGCTCAGTTTCTTGGAGTAGTATGCTACCGGGTGGATCTGTCCTGTTGTGGGATGCCGTTGTGATAGGACCCCTCCCAACGCGTACTGGGAAGCATCGGTTTCCAATATGTAGGGTAGTTGAACGTTAGGATGGCGCAAGATGGGAGCTTGGGTGAATCTTTCCTTGAGGGTCTGGAAAGCCTGTTCGGCTTCTTCACTCCAGACGAAGGGAACGTTTTTCCGCAGCAGACTGGACAAGGGATGAATAATCCTGGAGAAATCTTTAATGAAGCGCCTGTAATAATTCGCAAAGCCTAAAAAGCTCTGCAGGGATTTGACGCACTGAGGGGGTCTTCCAACTCGTGATGGCCTCCACCTTGCCGTTCTCCATCTGAAAACCGTTGGCATCTATCACGTATCCCAGAAAGGACACTTCGGTAGCATGGAACAGGCACTTTTCTAGTTTGGCATATAAGTCATGTTGCTGCAGGTGCCCCAATACTTCTTTGACGTGTTTCACGTGTTCCTGAGTTCCTGAAGGGTACGAGAGTAGACAAGCATATCGTCAATATAAACCATGCAAATGGTATCCAGCAAGCCCCGTAGCACTTCATCCATAAAATACTGGAAGGCTGCCGGGGCATTGCAGAGCCCAAAAGGCATTACCCTGTACTCGAAAAGGCCAAACTTGGTCCGGAAGGCCGTCTTCCATTCATCGCCATGTTTGACCCTGACCAAATGGTAGGCCCCCCGAAGGTCCAACTTGGTAAAGTAGCTAGCCCCTTTGATTTGGTCCATCAATACTGAAATCAAAGGAAGGGGATATCGATTCTTGACCGTGATGTTATTTAATGCCCTATAATCGATACATGTTCTGAACTCGGTGCAATCCTTTTTTGGAATAAAGAATAAGGGCGAGAAGGCGGGGGATGTGGAATTACGGATGAATCCAGAGGCCAAATTCTCATCTATATAGTTCTTCAAATACAGATTTTCTTTTTCCATGAGAGCATAGACACAACTGCATGGAATGGCCGCCCCCGGAAGAAGGTCTATGCAACAATCATAGACCCGATGAGGGGGTGAGCGAGTGGCTTTCTGTTTGTTGAAGAGAGACCGAAAGGTCTCATAATCGTCGGGCAGGGTGGTAGCGCCACAGGTTTGTTCTGTAGTACATGACGTAGTCAAGTGGTGTGCACAGGTGGTATTTTCGTCTTCTGCTGCGGGGTGAGGAACTTGGCAATGTTCCTTACAATAGGCGGAGTTCAGGGATACGGTGCGTGCTGTCCTACTCACCGCAGGGTCATGTAATGTTAGCCATGGCATGCCTAAAATTAGGCGAAATTGAGGAGCCGCAATTAGGTCAAACTGAATGTACTCTGAGTGTTCCTCTCCGTTTTGCATGCGAAAGGGCTGGGTATGCTTTACTACTGGTCCTGAAGTTAAAGCGGAGCCGTCCACCGCCTTCACATTTTCTGGTACTTCCTTCTTTTCCCATGCGACCCCCAATGATGAGGCATATTCTATATCCATATAATTTCCCGTGGCTGCTGAATCCAGCAGGGCATCCACATAGGTGACATTGTTCTGCGAGATCCACAAAGACACTGGCATGTTGATATGGGTCACTGCGGGCATCATCGTGTTGGCTAGCAGTGAGGAGATCAATGTCTGTCTTTCGTCCAACCCAGTGATCTCCGTCTGGTTCGGACTCTTTAGTTTTCCGATGCCTCTTTTGTTCCCATGACAGCAGGTTTACGAGGAGCCGGGTTTCTCTCAGGTTGTTGGGCCCTAGCCTTGCATTCTCTTATGAAATGGCCTCCTTTGCCACAATAAAGACAAAGCTTCATCTTTCTTCTTCGATCACGTTCTTCCAGTGTGAGGGGACCTCTGATTCCACCAATCTGCATTGGTTCAGTCCCGTCCGTGTTTTTGGGGTTTTCCTCAGCCTGGGATTTCTGTTTGGGATACCATCCTCTCACCTCTCCCCTGTTCCGGTCCCCTCTTCTTTTGAGTAAGCAGTGGTCTAATTGTACCGTGAGGTCGATAAGTTCCTCGCAGGTCGCTGGCATCTGCACTACTTGGGACAGAACGTCTTTCAATTCGTTTCATAGACCCTGGTAAAACAAGGAAGTTCTCTTTTCTTGAGGCCAATCCGTTTCAACCACGAGGCGGTTGAAGGACGTTATGTAAGACAATAGGTCTTGGGACCCTTGGCGCAGGGTAAGGAGTTCCTTATCTAGGGTCAACATGTGTGACTTGCGGTCAAACAGTTTCCTCAGTGCGGAGCAGGAGTTGTTAAACTGATGGAGTACAGGATCGTTCTTTTCCATTAGAGGTATCGTCCAGCTTGCAGCGTTCCCACCCATGTATGACATCATGAAGGCGGTTTTTGCAGCGTCGTCCTGGAACACAGCAGGTTTGCAAAGAAAGTGGAGTCTATACTGATTCAAAAACGTTTCAAATTTCTTGGGATCCCCATAGAACCTTTCTGGTGGGGCCAGAGGGATTCCCATGTTCTGTATCACATGCACCGTGGGAGTATGGTCAGTGGAGGTCGAAGGTGTGGCATTAGAGGTAAAGAACCCACCCCCAGACGCTATCGGGGGAGAGGGAAGGGTTGCTGTATGACCGGGGGGAAGTAGGGTAGCTTCCCTAATATACGACCCTGCTCCCTGACTTCCTCGCGCTATGCCTGCGACTTCCCTGCGCATGGTATTCATGTCTTTTTTCAGTTCCTGATTTTCTACCCTAGAAGCATGCACTTCTTGTTGAAGTGCGTTAAAGCTCTCAAGCAGTGAGGCTAAAACCGCACCGGTATCCATGGTCCAGGCTTGGCGTATCAACTTGGGCTTGTCAATCTGTCAAGTTTAGCAGATGGTAAGTAGCCCGAAAAGATAAGCATGGGCGGAAATATCCGTTCCGCTCGTGGATTTTGCGGATTTTCGGTAAATTCGCGATCCGCGAACGCTCGCGAATTTACCGAAAATCCGCAAATTTGCACGCAGCAGATTTTTTTTTCTTGGTGATACAATTTTGCGGCGTGTGGCGTAAGTTCGCAATTACGAACATGTAGGTGCGGCGGGCAGCAACAATCTCGCACTCGCGAAATTAAAACATTTGCAATTCTGCACAAGAAATCCACTTGCAAGCAGCATAGACCTTCTGAAAATGATGATTTTCATCAGAATAACTCCTCAGGTTGACATTTGCCTGCCCTTTTTTGGATTTGAGGCCTTTTGACTTTCTTTGGATCACTTTTGGATTAGAAATCAACTTTCACAAGTAAGTTTGTTTGGGGCATTACATTTGCTGTTCTGCAGAAAAACGAGTTTTGCTAAACTGAAAGCACTCAGCAGGTGCAAAAGTTCAAATTCATCATTAGTAACCATTCCCTGTAGTGCTTCCTGACTGGGGCCCCTCCAGAGTTCAGTTGCTAGTTGCAACAATTGTATGACCCTGCTCTGACCCTCACAGCCGGATCATAGAATAGCTACAAGTAGGCCACAAAGGTCCTGGAAAAAAAATTGCACTGCAACAGAAAGCAAATTACAGATAAGGAAGCAGGTGCCAGACTGGAATTTTAAAACAGTGACACATTAATAAATCAACCCCAAATTAATTCATGTCAGTTGAAGCAGGGTAGGTGTGCTTGCTTTTTCCCCCCATAATCTACAGTGATGATGATGAACCAGAGGGTGGCATTGATGTACCAGAGGGTGGCATGGGTGAAACAGAGGGTGGCAGTGTTGAAACAGAGGGTGCTGTGAACCTGTGATGATGAACCAGACGTAGAAACAACATAGTTGCGACCATTGCGTGCCTACAAGTAAGTTCGCAATTGCGAACTGGTACAAAATCCTCGCGAACTGGCAGAAACCCTTGCGAACACTATAAAAACAAAAAAATCCGCCAATTCGCGAGAATTTGCGGATTTTGCGGATTGCGAGTTCGCAAATACGCAAATTCGCGAACGCCAGATTCGCAAAATTCACCCACGCTTACAAAAAGATAACACTCATGCCACTAACCTTTAGGTTTCTAGCCAGCGGGGACCACAGTTCGAGGAAAGGCCTCCCAGTTCCCGCAAGCGCCAACTTTCCTAATGTGAGACACACACTTAGGACAGGTCGCACTCCGGGGAAAAGGGAAGGGGACAAAGTAAGAAAGAAGTTGTTTGAGAAGGTACCCCTCTCGGTCTGGTCTATTACAGGGAGGTCTTCTGGGCACAACGTTGCTATAATGACAAAAAGGAAAGCTGATTATAGTGGACTGTAAGCTCACCTAACCTATCTCAATTAGGAAAACACAAGGAATACTCACAGAATTTCCCACTCGGTAATGTCCTGTACAGACTCTGCTGCAAATTTGGGAGTGGGTAAAGCTACTCTTGAGTTCTGCAGCTGTTCAGTCACAGCCCAAAACGAACGGAAGGCAATGTGGAGATGCGTCATAGAATACGGGATAGTTACAGTCACTACAGAAGCAGTGAGAACTGGGTGTCAAAAGAAAAAGAGTGAAGGGAGACGCAAACAAGAGTTCATAGTATGTGAGGAGTGATACAACGTAATTGCTTAGCTATAGACAGTATAACCAGCACGGCCGTGCAATGGTTCGAGATCCTACCTCCGAAGCGGGAAAGAAAGCGTCCGCGCAAACCCAGCAGCGGCGTCCTCCTAGCGCCACATTTAAAGCACATCTCAATCACATTAGGGCCTTGCGCCCTATCCACATACCAGCCCCCTGGCCAACTGGCCATCTCAAGAAGGGGCTCAAACGCCCTGTGTCCAGAATGTCAGGGTGCGCTGCTAAGGCAGCGCCAGCCAGGGGTGCGCCATCTGCGCAAACCTAAACGTTGCAGCTGCCCACTACTTGCTGAGCAGCTGAGAACAATAGCAGGGCCTAAACGCTGCACCTGGCACTAAGTGCTGCGCAGCTGTGGAAGGCCTGGCACCTCTGTGCCATCTCTGCCCCCCTCTGGGACTCTTTCTCAAATGGTGCCTAAACGGTGCAGCTGCCCACTACTTGCTGGGCAGCTGTAGGAGGTAAACTGCAGCAGGGGGCTCTCAGTAGCCCTTTAAACAGACTGTGCCAAACGTTGGAGCCCTCTAGGCCCTAGACATCCTGTCCCCTGGAGCACACGGGCTCCTAGAACAACTCTGTGCCACTGTGGAAAGAGAACTAGCCCCCAAGCTTTGTGGCATCCCACGGGTATCAGCACGGATCCCTCTGGGGCACACAACAAATAGCAGAAGCAGGCAACAGCCCTAAGGAACTTTTTAATATTCTGCAAAACTTCATAAAGCCTATAGCTTTTGAAAGTTCAGATGACTTCTCGCAGGATCTGTGCGACAAAGTCTCGTTGTTTTTTGAAGATAAAATTAACACCATTTATGAAAAAATAGTAGCAGCCAACAATATCAGCAAAAATAAAACCAAAATTTGCCCTACCACAATTCCCACCACAGACAACAAACCTTCTTTGACGTCTTTCCCTTCCATTAATCACACAGAGCTTCTTACTCTCTGTAACCATATAAAAACAGGATCCCCTAACAACCTCGTTCCAGCTAAAATGGTTGGTCCTTTGATCCCATTATTAGGTCCCCATATACTTGAAATGGTCAACATCTCCCTTAGGACAGGCCAGGTCCCGGCAGACTGGAAAAAGGCAGTGGTGAACCCAATAAGAAAAAAGGCATCATCTCCCTGGACAGACCTATCCAACCTACGTCCCATCTCTCTCCTACCTTACCTGGGCAAGATCACGGAGAAGCACGTGAACACCTATCTCTCCCAACATCTCGAAGCGACGGAAGGCCTGGACCATTCTCAATCTGGGTTCAGGCCGAACCACAGCACAGAATCAGCACTTCAAACAGTGACCAATAACATCAAAATGGCACTGGATGATGGTTGCTCTATGATTCTGGTGCTGCTGGATCTTTCCGCCGCTTTCGATACGGTGTCTCACAAGGTGCGTCTCCATCGCCTAAAGGAGGTGGGAATAGAGGGAGAGGCTTTGGCGTGGTTGGAGAGTTTTCTGTCTGGGCGTTCCCAAGAGGTTAGGCTGGGCTCCCATAAATCCATCCACAGGGAGCTCAATAAGGGAGTGCCACAGGGCTCCTGCTTGAGCCCCACACTCTTCAACATATATGTGGCCCCCCTTGCCAACCTAGCAAGATCTTTCGGGTTCACCCCCGTGTCGTACCCTGATGACACTCAACTCCTTTTTCCCTTTAAAAATCTTACACCTGCAATAAAAAGATCTTTTGCAGATGGCATGAGAGCCATTGCAGACTGGATGTCATCAAATTGTCTGCAGTGTAATGTCGGGAAAACCGAAGTTATGCTGTTCGGCCAAGCGATGGCACATTGGTCGTCGGACTGGTGGCCCCAAGAACTGGGTCCTGTCCCCACCCCTAAAAGCAAGGTCTGGAATCTGGGAGTATTATTTGACCAACAACTTACTTTCAAGGATCACGTCGATCAAGTAGCCGGCACCTGTTTCCGGGCTATAGGGATGCTAAGACGTGTCTTTCCCTATCTTCCGGACCACCACAGAAAAACTCTGGTGCAGGCTCTTGTTATTAGTAGGATTGACTACTGCAATGGATTGCTCCAAGGAGCCAACGAGGAGCAACTCAAGAAATTGCAGGTTATTCAAAACACTGCAGCAAGGACTGTCATGAATGCCCCACCCAGGACACCATCCTGCCCCCTACTGACCCAGCTTCACTGGCTTCCTGTGAAGAAGCGAGTTCAGTTTAAGACCCTGTGCACCATACACGAGAGCCTAACGGGGATGGGCCCTAAGTATTTCATTGACATCTTTCAGCCCTACATCCCGGGACGCTCTTTGCGTTCCAGCAATCAGCAACTACTTAAAACACCCCGAATTAAGAAAACCAGACAAGGTGGCCGTGCATTGGCTCACACTGGACCTACACTATGGAACTCACTGCCGCCTGAACTGAGGTCCATCACTAACCATATGATGTTTAGAAAAAATCTAAAACCTACCTGTCTCCCAGCTATTAATGGTCATTTTACTTCCGGACACTCTTTTACTCTCACTTCCATCTGCAGTTATAGCGCGGAGATACCCCTTCGGGGGTCTAGTCTGGCGCTTTACAAGCATATAAAAATAAAAAAAAAAATAAAAAAAAAAAATCAAAATAAATATGGCCCCACTGTTGGACTCCTGCTCGGGGGACCTGAAAAGGGCAACTGGGGGCCATTGCTAGAGCCCCACGGGCTCTAAAGGTAATTAATGGGGGTGGGGGAGCCACCTAGGCTACCTGAAACAAACATGCCCCCTAGAACTTGGGCCCTCAGGGGCAAGAACAAGGGCCCCTCTTGCCCTAGGGACCCCCGCTGGGGCCCTTTAAATAAATGTGGCCATTGTTGGAACCCGAGGGCTCGGGAAATAACTTGTGGCCTCCGGAGCCATCTGGCTCCTGAAATAAAGATGCCCCGACCGTTGGAGTGGCCCGCTGTCATCCGGGACGCTCTAGAGAAAACACTGTCCCTGTGCCTCCAAGGCACCACTGCGCCCACCAGGAGCTTCGCCCCAGCCCGTCAACACTCACGGGCTGTTGTGTGGGCGGGGGTGGGTGGGAGCCACCCGCGCTGCCTTCAGCGGCCGCTACCGCCTCTTCCCCTCACCCTGGGACTTCCAAATGGAGCCGGCTGGGCTCCAGGCTGCGGCTTCTTGCTTACGTTCCTACCCCATCACAGGCAAGCTGGCCTGACTTCTGGGGCAGCCGCGGGGGGATTGCAGCTGCACTCTCGGTGGAGTAAATCACTAAACACGGGGTGGGCACCCGTAGCGCCTCAAAATCAAGCGGCGGCCATGATCGGGGTGGGCACCCGAATTTACCAACACGAACAAATTAAGCAGGCAGAAGGCAGGGTGGCACCTGCAAGTAAAAATATCGCAATAAGCGGGGTGGGCACCAGCGATGTGCACACAAGGGCAGGAGTGCTTCCCTGTGGAAAAACAACAGCGCTCTGCCCATGAATACAAATAAAGTACTCACGAGGCGCTGGGGGGCACACAAGACCATAGAGTCCACAGGGAGGGCCCCTGATCAAGCAGGGCCCCACCAACAAGGTTCCCCTAGATGAGGAGGGCAGGAGGGTCCCAAAAAAGTCCTCCAGGGCATCCAGGGGCTGGTCAGGGCTCAGGGAGTCAAGTCTTCCCCTGGGCCCCAGCAGCAGCACGCCCCTGGTAGTTTCAAGTACAAGACAAGAACCCTTTTTCATGGGGTCACAGCCCCTTTTTATACACAAAATCCCTTTGTTAACAAGGTGCAGGCAATGGGAGAACCAGCTACAGCTGGTTCAGGGGAACTCCAGAGCACTTTGTTTTGCTCAGCCCCTCTCTCCCTTTCACTGGCCAGTCTAGGGACATCAGACGCACCACAGAGGTGGAGCCAGCATTGTGGAGGGAGGGCCCAGCCCTATTCAGGTCCCAGGTGCACTCCTCCCTCCTATCAACATGCAGATCTCTCCATTCACGACCGGGCCAGACCCATCCTGACTCCTGGAGCCAGGCACACCAGCCAGCTCCAGCCAATCACAAGCCAGACAGTCAATTCACATTCACTGCACAGACATGCCAACTTCTGGAAGTGGCATTTCCACACTAGACACATTAAATCCGAGCACATCATTGTGCAGCATTTAATCTCAGAGTTTGCACATACCAAACTTGACCCTGCACTCCCCACACATCAGGAACTACCATGGATACACATATTCCCCATGCATTCCTCTGGGAGTGCAGGCCACTCGCACCACACATACACAGAGAGCGCACACATTTTACACTGGACCCCAGTGAAAAAGTGCGCAGAGGCCTAAAATCACCAACACCAGGTTACAGAAACAGGCTAGGCAAATGCAAAAAGTTTCAGGGTGAACCTGCCAAAAGGGCCAAGTCCAACAAGTGGCATAGAGGGAGTTGCGTAGAGTGTCGCCGAGTGGAGTAGAGTGTCATAAAGTGGTAAAGAGTAAAGTAGAGTGCTGCACGCTGGCATTGTCAGGAGTGCATTGTTGAACAGTATAACGATGCAAGTGTACTATAGTGTGGTAGACTAGAGGAGAGTAGACTGCGATTGAGTGGAGTATAGTGTTGTTGAGAAGAGTATAGCGGAATGGTGTGGGGTGGAGTAGTGTAGAGTGGAGTGGCGTAGAGTGTTGTGGCATAGAGTGGAGTGGCGTGGAGTGCAATAGTTTACAGTGGAATGACAAAGTGTGGAGTGGCGTAGAGTAGAGTGGGATAAAGTGGAATAGCGTAGAGTAGAGTGGCGTACAGTGGAGTGGAGTGGCCTTAACTAGAGTGGCGCAGAGTGAAGTGGTGTAAAATGGAATAGCATACAGTGGAGTGCTGTAGAGTGAAGTGGGGTAGAGTTCAGTGTCGTACAGTGGCATAGCCCAAAGTGGTAAGAAGTACAGGGGAGTGGCTTAGAGTGGGGTGGCATAGAGTGGCGTGGCGTAGAATAGAGTGGAGTGGGGTGGGGTAAAGTGGAGTTACGTACAGTGGAATAAAGCACGGTGGATTGAGTTACAGAGGATTGGCTTAGACTGGAGTGGCATACACTGGTATAGCACAGAGTAGAGTAGTACACATGAAAATAGTATAGAATGGAATAGCGTAGAGTGGAGTGGCATACAGTAGAGTGGCGTACACTGGAGTGGTGTAGGTTGGAGTGGCATATACAAGAACAGTGTTCAGTGGAGTTGCGTAGAGTACAGTGGTGTACCGTGGAGTGGTGTAGAGTGGAGTGGGGAATAGTGCAGTAGCATATAGTGGAAAAGCATGAAAGGAGTGGCATACAGTGCTGTGAGGAACAGTGGAGTGGCATGAAGTCAAAAAGCTTTGAGTTGCTTTGCGTCAAGTGTAGTCGCGCACTGTGGAATAGTGTATAGTGGAGGGCTTTTGAGTTTAGTGGGGTACAGTGGAGTGGTGTAGAGTGGAGTGACGTACAGTGGAGTGGTTTAGAGCAAAATAGCGTAGAGTGGAGTGTTGTAGAGTGGAGTGATGTAGGTTGGAGTGGAGTGTAGTAGTACAATAGTGTACAGTGGAGTGGTGAAGAATAGCATGGTGTAGCGTGGAGTGGCACAGAGTGGAACAGTGTAAGAGTGTTGTAGAGTAGAGTGATGTAGAGTGGAATGGCATCAAGTGGAAAAGTGTACAGTGAAGTGGGGAAGAGTAGAATAATGCAAAGTGGAGTGTCTTGAAGCAACGAAGCAACGTGGAGGATTGTAGCGCATAGTGGAGTGGCATACAGTAGAGTTATATACTGTGGAGTGGTATACAGTGGAATAGAGTTTAGTGGGGTGGTGTACAGTATGGCGGTTGAGTTTAAAAACTGATCGGAAGAAGTGCATTAGCCCGCATTTGAGAGACAAATATTGATCAAGTCCTGATGAAGGTGATAACACCAATAAGTTCATACCACCGAAAAGTGTTGATGCTTTTTGTGTTTAATATGTTACATCCAAGGAACCTTTTGATGTCTAATACGATCATGAATGATTAGACTGATATTTGTCAATATACGGATTCCCTTTGGAGCAACTCTATTACGATGATCTGAATTGTTCACATTTTGTCTGTCTCTCTTTGATTGTTTTTTTTTGTTTGAATAATATTATTTTACACATTGCATAAATGTTATGTTTTTAAACTGTATTTTATTGAAGCCTAATGCTTGAATAAATATATCCCTTTTCTATATTGAGTAAAGTTCCTTATACTTGTGAGGATTATAGTTGGTTTTTGGTGTTTCCATTCAAGCTGTGTGGAAGTTTGAATGTATGAGGTATATATAACTGAAAATATTCAAATAATAGAGGATCTTCAGTAGTTCCAAGAGAATCTTATTGTTTCTTTAGTCATTAGCCAATCACTTAATGCCTTATCATTGCTATGTACTGCACTAGTTTCCTGAAATACATTGTAATGTAGAAAAAGTTCATGAAACTACTGCAACAACAGATATCACTAAGTTTAAATGCCTTATAACTGAACAATTACCCTTCTTGCCTATAGTACCCAAAAGGACTATCTGCACACTATAATGTATGATCCTGACAATTTCATAAAATCAATTCAGATGTTTTCACGCTACATCTGATACAAAATTCTATCAAAAATGCATTGGTGGAAAACCATGTTTTGGGACGTCTCTTTTATCTTTGCACCACCTTAACCTTCACCACAAAACTCTCTATCCTCCGCCAATGTAGAAAAAGCTATGGATCTACAAATGTTTGTGGAGATTCGTCAAACGGGGGAAAAGTTATTAGCAAGCAAAATTCCAAGGAATTCCTAAACAGTGTGGCTACTGCCACTCTGAAATATATACTTATATATATATATGTATTGCGGATTTGAATTTTGGAAACCCCGCTGAATACAATCCTCGCTGAAAGGAAGTGGAAGTTCTGTATATGGTCAAAGACAAAGTTAGAGATGTGAAGTGGTTGGAGTGGTAGCCAGATTCTACGAGTGAAAGTGGACTGGTACTTATGGGCCGATTACGATGTCAGTGTGAAAGCCTGCTCCCAACAGTCGGCATCTCCTTCATCGTGTCAGAACCCTTCCGACCGGCTCGGTCAGTTTACATTCTGACTGACTGTTAGACTTGACATCTTTTGGCGTGTTTCCCCTGACTTTTTGCTTTCTGACCTCCCGGTTTTGACTCTGTTTTTGCTGGTGTAATGATTCTGCGCACTTTCCCCACTGCGGTCCAGTGGTAAAGTGCAAGTGCTGCTGTATAAAATGTGTTATGGATTGGTGTTTTCATGATTGGTATATTTGATTTATGTGTCAGTCCCTAGTAAAGTGCACTGCGTGTGCCAGGGCCTGTAAATCAAATGCTGTTGGTGGGCTGCAGCACTGGATTGTGACACACCCGCAAACAGCCCGTAAAGTGTAACTCTAACCTGCCATCGCAGAGCCTGTGTGCAGCCTGGGGCAGCCATGTCGACTTGGCACGTGCACACACTGGCAAGTACCTAAACCTTCCCTTTTCTACATGTGAGTCGCCCTTAAGGTAGACCCAAGGTACCCCCATGGGCAGGGTGCATTGTATGTAAAAGGTAGAACATGCCCCTGTGTGTGTGGCATGTCCTGATAGTGAATAACAGCCTACTTCGTTTTTCACTATTGCAAGGCTACCTGTTCCCCATAGGCCAGAATGGGCAGTTTGATCATTACATCCAATGATCCTAACTGACTCAGGGAAGATGGTAGAAATTCGAGTTTAGTATGCCTGAACTCAGAATGATAAAATACATCTTTTAGTGAAGTTGGTTTTAACATTCTGGGTTTGAAAATACCACTTTTAGAAAGTAGGTCTTTTCTGACCTAACCATCCAGCCTGCCTCTGCTACCATGTGTATTGTCTATCTGGTTTGTGAGTGACAGGAGCTGGGGGAGTCAGGGTGAGTCAGCGGGGCTGAATAGGCACATCTACACCTAGATGGGAGGGAGGAGTAGCGCCTAGGTCTGAATAGGGCAGAGCTCAACTTCCACAATGCTGGCTCCTCCTACTGTGGTGCGTCTGAGGACCCTGGCCCACACTGACAAAGAAAGAAGATGCACCCTGGCAGAATGCACCCCGAACTGGTTTGAACTAGATCCAGGCCCCTCTGCCTTCAGAGGACAAAGGATTTGCTGGTACAAATATTGGGGCCCAGAGCTTTAGAACTCGCTTGAATCAAGGAACCTTCCAAGAAGAGGAGCTGGAAGAGCTGCCAGGAGGAGTAGTGCCCCTTGCTGTGTTGTTGCTTTGTTGGGTTGGGTCACTGATGACGCCATCTGACGCCGCCACTGCGCCGCTGTTCGCACCGCGACCTGAGGACACCCCACGCCGCACTGCTGCACTTTGCACTGCAGCACCCAACGCCTGCCAACGCCAGCGCTCCTGATTCCATCAGAGAGGAGATCGTCCGGCAACGAGCGTGACAATGAGAGGTCATCGACGACCTGCATCACTGAAACGTACTGTTGGTGGGTCTTCCGGACACCGCAGCTGACCCCCAGTGCTGCGTTCAGCCAGAACTGTTTGGACTTGCTTGTTCACCACACCGTGATAGCCCGGATGGAGCTATCGACATCAAGGAACTGTGTTTTCAAGACATCTTGCAACACAACTATTTTAAAAGTACTGTGGAATTTTTACTGTAATTGGTCTTGTTTGAGTATGTAAAAATATTGGATATTTTTCTAAACTCGTGTGGTGTCAGTTTGTAGTGCTTACACTGCATCACTGTTGGTTATGTGCAAATGCTTCACACACTGCCTCTGAGATAAGCCTGACTGCTCGTGCAAAGCTACCAAGGGGGTGAACAGGGGTTATTTTAAGAGTGCAACCCCCTTATCCTGACTAGAGTGGGGGTTCTGGCTTGGCTTTGGTGCAAACCTTAGCCAACCCGAAATCCCATTTCTAACACTGACCGATTACGATGTTCACTATTGAAACATAAACCGGTCTGTTGTTCCGAATCGGTTCTGACTGGCTCTCGGAGAATTCGTGTTGGTCTGAACAGCATCGTGCAACTCTAGGGACAGCATTTCTGAATGACTGATTATGAAGTCGATTTCCAACAGCCTTTCCGAGTCGGCCTGTTGACACGAAAAGGTTGTTGGAAAGTGACTTAAGGGGCCCCTACCAAGGCCCCCGTGCCACTGCGGTCTACTTTTGGTGGGTGAGGGGGTACCTAAGGGACCCCCCTGCAAAACCCTGCAGTGTCTGGCAGGCACAATGGGGTTCAGGGTTTCAGATCACCCTGTTTCCCTATAGGAGCCTGTGTTGTCAGGCGGAACACAAGCTCTTAAAGGGAACAATGGGAGTCCAACTGAACAATGTTTAGTGACATCGTAATCGGTCATGCAGAACTGCTGACGCCGAGTCAGTAGGTCATGATTCCGAGACAGTTCGTCCAGAAAGTATTAGCCCAACATCATAATCGGCCCCTTAGTCGTGATGTAGAGTTCTTTCAAGAGGTATGTAATCAACTATTTTCTAAGCTGAAGCAGGTTCGGGGTAATCCTGATGGATGCAGGGAAGTGATTCCAGGTTCTGGCTGAATGGGCAGAGGAAACCTGCTACCTTGTTTTTGCTTTCTTCATCTACAGCACGGAGTGGTCCTGGCTGCTAGTGTCTTAAGTGTAAAAGGACAGATTTAGACAGCTTGATCTTTTGATAGTAATGCATTATAATAAAAAAAGGGGCTTTTGGCCAGCCTCATTCAGGGATTGCATTGTGCAAAGGTCATTTAGATTTTGACCACAGATACCATACACAGAGTGGGAAAATGGTTCAGGTACCTTCAGTATTTTATTTTATTTTCAATGTCATTCACATCTTTTGATAGTGACTGAGGAACCTATTATGATGTTGGTCGTAAGGCCTCCGACCCCAGGTCAGAGGCCTTACGACCGACATCTTCAATGTCAATTCGGTCCGGTGGATTTTGATTCAGCCGTCCGGAATTTAAACCGCCCTGTCATTCCAGCTGGCTTCTGGTGGGCTCAAGGAGCCTGTTGGCCAGTAAAACTGGCCCATAATCCAAATGGACGGCGTTTTTCGCCATCCAGAATACGATGCAGTTTTGAACATGGCTTCAATGCTGTCCTTTCTGACATGAAAACCCTGTCGGAATGCATGTTTGGGGGCCCCTAGCTGGGCCCCCTTTCCTTTGCCGCCTCCGATAGGTGGCTGAGTAAATCCCCGCACCCTGTGGCAGGCACCTTGAGGTGCCTGTCACTGGGTGCAGGGATTAACACCACCTTACATTTCCCTACAGGAGCATGTACTATGGCCGATTTACAGCCGTAACACTTGCTCACATTGGGAAATGTTGGACTGCGACCGCACCATGTGCGGTCGCATCATAATGAGGCGGTCAAGGACCGCCAACCGGAGGTCGGTCAGTCCTGGTTCCGAGACAGTGGTGGGCATATGCAAGTCTGCCTGACATCGTTATAGGCACCTTTGTGTCTGGAATCTCAGGAATTACAGTGTGTAAGAGTCAGGAATTGTGAGTTGTGGCACTTTGCCTGTATATGTCCGAAAGGCATGGTAATCCGTCATTTATATACACTGCAGTCTAATATAAACATAATTGCATTGGTATAAAGGAGCCACACATATCCCTTGTGCATGCTTTGAAGTGAATTCAATGTTTTTTTGCGGTATTTTACTAAACACTTTTGCTCTCTGATCTTAGGTGTGCAGTTCAGAGAAGGTTTTGAGGACCAAATTCCCAGCCTTCCACCCGCCTCTAGTGAACAGACCTCCAGGTTGTGCCGTGAGGCAGAACAGCTGTTTTCTCTCAAAATTCTTTGGTAATTATAAGACAAGTAAGGGCTGTTAAGCCACTTTTGTTCGGCCTAGTAGGCACATAAAGGAAGAGTTACACTTTTGCATTTATTGTGTCGAATCTTAAACCCCTGGTATACGGTCACTGTCAGTTCGCAGTTTGGATAGAAAAGTATTCAATATTTGTATGGAAAGCTTTGCTCTCAATCACACACAACAGCATGAGATGGATGGAGTTAAAAAAAAGTTATTATTTTATTAGTAGAAGGAGACCCCCTTTCAGAGTGTGATTTACACGCTCTTTCAAAATCCATTCAAAGATGCTGGTTTTAGAATAAGGTTGTAAAATAGCTTTACTGTCCCCAAGGATGCAGTGCCTCAGTCCAGAGGAAAACTATCCTAATGTTGACCAGATCCAGTGAATCACCCAGGTGCAAAGTCCCCAAACCAGGACACATGCAGGGATGCCCTGACACACCGGGCGTCTCGTATCAGCAGCCTGTAGGCCAGGAAGGAGCCATGGGAAACGCTTTTTCCTCTCAAGCTTTCTTTTCGGCTTCAAAAATCTCACTTCACGAACAATCAGTAATTCCCTCCGTTTCAATTGTATTTTTCATGGGAGCAGTTCCAATGAAGTCCTCCTCCTGGACACTCACACTTTGTTAGTACTGATAAGTGGTATATAGCAGCAAAGTGACACTCGGCCTCATCTCAAGATGTCTTTGACTTTCGTACACTCTGTGCCTATGTAAGATATGGGAGACTATTTTTTCTGCGTTAATGTTTGATGCTTTTGTGTAATTTCACTAATCATACCTATTTATATAATGCTCAATGCAAAATGAACTGTTTTATACACTTAATTAAAAAAGTGTTTATTATTAACTCCCAACAAAGCCTCTTTTGTCAACGTAAAGATTGATTTCAAACCTACAAAAATTCAGATTTCTGCCTTGCATGTAACATACAGATCTTGGTGCATGACACACTAAGCTATTTTACAACCATCTTAATTGAAGACCTACACTTACACACCTGTGCAACAAACCTATCAACCCACTGTGGAATGTATCATCGAGAGCAAGTCAGTAAACTACATCCTACAAGCAATGGTCCAAGCACGTTAAGCTTATAAATCAATTCTTATATTCAATCCTGTGCTGAGAGATTAATCCCAGATCTCTCAAGCAGGTGCATTACCTACTCCAAACTCTTTTATCAATTTCATACTCAGAGACCTATTGAATAGTTATATGTAGTACCTGCTTTAAGTTCATAAGCTAGTATAACAAGTCATCCATGTGTAAGCGATAAAGTAGGCCAGAACAGTTTTTCTAGCATTTTCCTTTTGGCCATAATTTCTTAATAAGGAGTCCTTGTTAAAATAATGCACATGTGCAGGTAGAACACAGGCTGACTTTTATTGACTCTGCTCTCTCTCAAGACACTGCTCTTCATCCTGACCTTTGCACCCAGGACTGAGTCCCGGATGATGTCACCCTTTTGCTGTCATCCCCCACATTTCCAAAACTGCCAAGACACATTTTTTTCCAAGATGAATATTAATAAAGAATAATACAGAAGGCAGAGCCTGTAGCTGCGAAATATAATCCCCTTTGCCCATGGCAGTCAGTGATTTTTGGACACCGAATTTACAAATTTGCCTCAGATTCTTTAATATGCAAAAATCATGCCTACGTTTACATTGAAAAGGTGCTTTTGACTTGCTTACGAGTGTAGTGCTACTGCCATAAGACAAAACTGCATGGAATGTGGCAGGCGCCTAGTATGCATAGCATTTTCTTGATATTCCAATCATCATACATCTCCGTCAAGAGGTGGGAAAGACGAAGGGGGTGGCAATAAAGTTTACATTTGATAATACCATTGCACCCTTTGAGAATTCTACATGAAATGTGTCTGAAAGTCAACAAGTTAAGCTCATTGCTAGTTTGGGGGGCACAGCTAAAGGTAGGTACATAAAAAAATCTTGATTTACTAATAACCTCTCATGATAGGGGGTTGTTCAACTGGATGGTTGTACCTGAATGGGATCTCCTTCCTCTATTCCTGTGCAATGATTTGGCATATTTGGTACTCTAGACAAATTTGAAATTAGAATTATCAGTTCCAAAAATTAATTCGTCTGTGAGATTCTGGGCGTGTGTGTATTTTGTCAACTCTGAAAGGATCAAGAATAATGGGATACCACTTTCTGTGTCCATCAATGAAAGAGGTCTATACCACAGGTACCTGCTCATAGTGTGATGAGTACACGAATTTTGGATGGCTAATATTGTGATGGCAGACAGTTGACAGGGACAAGCTGGTTATGATTGAACATCTTTTGGGTGACCAGAACTGTTGTGAACACAATGGATGTTCCTGTTTATGACTCTCATATCTTTATCCTCTGCCTGTTTTCAGAGTTTTTCTCTAGAAACTGTGAAGCTCTTAGACACACACAGAAATAATGGAATTATGTCTACTTGCTATCTATGCTTATTGTTCTCAGTTATGGACGTTGCCATAATAACATCATGGATTCTCAGTGCATAAGTTGTCACGTTTGTCCTTTTACCTATAGGACCATATAATAATTATGTGAATCGAGAGGACACATTTATCAACATGAGTTTTTAATCTTGTGATACTTTAGTGTCTGCAACTGAAGTTATATTTCATAAATATAAATATAACTTTGGCGATCGGATACTATAAAAACCCAGGTTTCTGTTTACTTCGTGGTACAACCATCAAGCCAGAGATCATGCTAGTTTGCAGTGCCAGCCAGCCCCAGTCGGGGCCCCCACTGGGAGCACTACAAAGAAGTGTTTTTCAGCCTCCTACTGTTTCTCATTTCCCAGTGAATGCTGTGACTGAGAAGAGTTGAATTGATACATTTCTAGCGAAAACAGGTATCCTGTGTGATCCATCTTAAAAGATTCGAAATACAGGCTCGGTGTTTATTCATTCTGCTACAATTTAACATGCCGCCTAAAATAGCTCCAGGGCAGAGGTCTTCAAACTTTTGTTGGCTGAGCCCCCCATCTAAACCTTTTCACACATCGAGCCCCCCACCCCCACCACCACCTGACAAAAAAGTTCTGGAAGCTGGTACTCTGCATCATTGATGGCCATTCCCTCCTGCGGAGCCCAGGTCGTAAGGGCAAATAATATTAAATAAAGAGCTCCAGTTCCAGTCTTGAGCAGTACCTGGAAACTGGAGTGCTCACAAAATGTAGTGATATATTTTTTGCAGTTTTATATAGCGCAAACATGACCCAAAGGAATTGGAGCACCTTACTGGAGCATCTTTTACATTACACAAGCATACATTCATTTTTTTGTAAGCACAGGGCGATATAGTGATTTTCCCAGAATCACAGGATGTTGAGCACACACCAAGAATTGAACTTGGTTCCCCAGCTCCACAGTCATTAGTTCTGGCTGTTGCACCACATCCTTGCCCTAGATAAGATATCAGAACAAGCAATAGGTCTCGCAAATCATATAGCTATAGGCGATGGCAATGTAAGTGCATTTGTGTATGGCTCAGGGGCTGTTCTTATTGATATACACAAATGTATTACCACTGATTGCTGAGACCTATTGGCTTTGCCAATGCTAGTTTTAGAAACCGCAAACGTGTCTGGAGTTGTTCTCACTAAAGGCAGGTCCCTTTTGGAGGGGGGAGGAATGGCCTTTTCAGCACAGAGATTTGAGGGCTCAAAGACACAGGTATCTGTGTCTTTGAGCCCTCAAACATGCCCATCTGTGCATGTGTGTGAAGCCCACATATGCAGAGATAGATTATCACAATCCCTCAGCAGACCAAACTTCTCTTGCCTACATGGAGGGATGTTCACAATCCCTCGGCGGAGCCAAGGCAAACTCCCACTCTGGCACAGAATGCCAGGCTATGTTACAAATTGGTTGGGCATGGGGGTTATTAGCATATTAAGTTTTGTCACAAGAGGCAAATGGGAAGAGATAGCCCAGAATGAGCAAGGGGGGAGCAGGTTAGAAACAGAAAAGTGAAGGAGAGACCCTAACGAAAAAGCAAGAGGATGCAGCGTTGGCCTAGCGTGGGCTGGCTGGACAGGAATTTGGAAGGAATTCAAGACTGGGGAAATAAACAGCAGGCTACACGATAGACATATTTTTGCAGTTGACGTTGAAAGATGGATTTTACAACCTCATGGGTGTGTGAGTGGTGTATCTGTGAGACGAGATGGGCTAGTTTGACTATGTTAGGATGTAGTTACGTCAGTTTAAAATGTACGTCTAAACGGAAGGCTATTGTGTTTGTGTACTCAACTTGCTTCTGAAACAAAGACCTTTTTCACAAACTGCAAATGTTTCTGTAGCCGATCTCTGTCAGTCTTAACTTCCGAGTGAGAATCCAGGCCTGCATGTAAACACCATGCTGCTCAGTGTCGGCATACTACGCATTTGCAGGAACTTTGACCCTGATGGCTGGTGGGAATTCTGTTAAAACAAACATTCCCAGAATTCCCCTTCTTTGTGCACCTGTGTCCCTTGTGTCCCTCTTTGCTTTAGGCATTTGGGTAGTCACTGAAGCTAAAAAATAAGCATGGTCAGTTTCAGTGTTTTTATTTAACGCTGACCTCTATGGAGAAACTAATATTCTGGATCTCCAGCTGCCTCCAGTGGTTCCCCCAACCTAGTCCAGATGTCATGCAGGGGTTGATGGTGCAGAGCTCTGCTCCCCTGGACTCCTGCAAAAGGGCAGCAAAGATGTGTTTGTTCGCCACAGTTGGCGTCGGTGCACCAAGCATTTTTGACAGCTGTAATGAATCTAGCAGTTTTAGAATTATTTAAATTGTAGTGTTGTAATTGCATTTATATAGCGCTTACTACCGAGGCGTTGAATCGCTTGCCTTCACACCCTGAGTAGCCTCTAAGGGACTTCTAAATATGCGCACATGCATTGATCTGTTCCTGTGACATATGGTGCACAGTGTACATGAGACCCTTGTATCTGGTTTCTATCCTACCCTATGAAAGAGGTTTTAGGATAGGAAAGGCACACAAAGATGATAGCCAGCTAGGCTGTTGCGGCAGGAGTAAGAAATAGCAAGAAAGCCCCAGGCTCAACTAACTTGAGGGTCATTTTAAAAACCAATACCCCAGCAGTAGGCACCAACATAGATGCCTTACGCCATCGCTGCCCCTGTGAATAAATATACCTGATCTGATGTCAGTATTAAATAAGGAGAGCGGTGGATTTTCAAGACTTGCATTTGCTGTTTCCTTGTAAAAACTGATGCACACAATGGTTCTGCATCCGAAGTCTGCCTTGCTGTCAAACGTAAGGAATAGCAGAATGGGGGCCCAGGGGGTACTGAAAATAGGAAACAAACTGCCACTGTAACCAGTTTACAATACTATTTAAATATGCACATGGTCTTTAAAGACCTGTGAAAAACTTGGGCGTGCCGGAGATTAGACTCCAGACACTGCCCAGCCGAGCCCCCAGCAGCAGCAGCCCGGGTTGAGACGCACGAAGGAGAGACTGAAGCCCTTCCAGCCTAATAGGTATTGGTGCCTGGAAGCAAACATTAAAGGTGAAGTGGTAGGGAGGAGAGCACGCCCCCCTGAGGGGATGCTGCTCCCCCCCCCAGGGGGGCGCGCCTCACAGTTTGAAGACCTATGCTCTAGGGTGTTAGGATGTTAAGCATTTAGCTTCTGAAACACAAACAAGAACCCAGGAGGTCTATGAGCCATACATTTTACTGGCCATACTGACAAATCTTTTACTATGTCAGTTGGTGCTACAGGCACCGTATAATAAATTCAGAGGGTCAGACAAAGAAGAACAAAAGAGACATGTGTGGGAAGCAAGAAAGGCCCTCTCTAGAAAAATAGTGTGTAGAAAAACGATCACAGACTGGTCAACCGAATGCAGTACAGGAACTTTGTGGATAACCATCAAACAAACCAAGTGATCCGTCCTATCATTTGGCCGTCCACACCGTGGCCTGGCGGGTCCCTAGATCATCTAGACCCCACGCCACACAGTAGATAGTGAATACTGGGTGCGGTCCACAGTGGAATGAACCTCCAATTGTTGGCCAGTTTATGATGGTTAGTGAAGGGTGATAGAAACACAGTGCAACATACAGACAAAGTGGTGGATGTAAAATAGGGTGGTGTGTCTAAACAACTCTTTAATGGGAACAAGGCACATCCCCTAATTAAAAAACAGGAACAGCGCAAACGACAGTATGGAACAAATGACTGTCGAAAAAAGGGCCAACATGTTTCTGCCTACCGGGCAAAACGTCCCTGGGCTTTCATCAGGGCCACTGCTCTTAAAATAGTTGCTACTGTTATATGTATGTGAATATAAATAAAACACCCAACTAATCAGTGAAAAAGAATATAGATAATACCAATATGAACGGTACAACCTGTACCTACATTCAGATACTGATCCTCCTTGTCACTGGATACTCAACGTGATCTAGGAAAACGTATACACATCACTTTTAATGAGCATTAGCTTCTCACAGCAGCGAGGTCCTACAGGGCTTATCCAATAAAGACGCAGCATCTCAGTATCTAGATTCCAAATATATCCTGTCCAGTTGGGTGATATCCTGCTCCTCCTATACTCTGCTTGAAAGTGTGCTTCTTCCCTGACAGGATGTTCTTCCTCCTCCAGTGTCTCAGCCATTTTGATGAGTTTCCATTTTCTGAATTCTGGACTACTTCTCCTTTTCAATAGGGTGGGTGGCACTGTCGCAGAATTGGATCAACTTGTTGTTTGATAGAACGATTTAAGGCTGTTCACTGCATGATGGTTCAGATTATTCCAGAGGAGGTTGAATTCTCCGATGAAGCTCTTTACCACTTGAGGGTCATCGTTGGATGTGATAACTTCCATGATTTGTTCAATGAACAGCAGATTGTCTCCAGGGGGGTAGTAGAATGTGTGTAGTTTGCAAATTAGACTGTTGCTAGCGATGTTGATGCAGAGATATTCACATGCATATTGGGTGACATTTTCTGTCTGATACACAGAGAGTGTGTTGCGGTAGATGCAGGCTATTCCACCACCAGGTTTCTCGGATCTACCTAGTCGAATTATGCCATGACTAAGGAGGATTAGCATATCTAAATAGGAGGAAATTCGCTGTTTAGCCAAGTTTCCATGAGTATAAAGATATCAAGCTCATTTGTGAGGATGAGTTCATAGATATCAGGTGCATGTTTATTAGCCGATCTGCAGTTGAGGAGTACACATTTCAGTTGGCTATTGGTATGGGCAGTGGCAGCCAGAGAGATGTTAATGCACTTGAGGTTATTGTTATTTATAGCTTTGTGATTGTGGCTGAGTTCTATGTAAGGGTTAGCCTGAATGGTGTGGATTTTACCCTGATACGCCTTGTTAGAATCTTTCGAGTGGGAATAATAAAGGAGGAGGTCATGGATGTCATTGTCAGCTAGATCAGCATTCAGTCACAACGGCCAAGTGGAGGTGCTGGGAAGGGTAAAGATTTTGAGCTAAGGCGATAGGTGTGAAGGTCATGGGAGAGATACATACCTGGTTGAGAGCTGGTCCGATTTATCAAGGGCACTTTTGGGTCTATGAGTGAGCAGTAGCTCTTTGGTGATGGATGTAAGTTTCTGGAGTTCATCATTGAGATGGAGCAGGCTAAGTGACATTTCACAAAGGTGTGCATCCCAAGCAATGAGGTGACAGGTAGTTATGGGTTGGGGTGTGAGATCCAGTAGTGGGGAGAGGACACAAGAGAGGCCCGGTTGAGAAGAAAAAGGCATTATTGGGGCCATAGGGTGTTTGTGGGTCAGGGCGGTCTTGCAGAGAGCCTAATTGCATGGAGATGGGGGCAGGGGGAGGCGGAAAAGTAGGAAGGATTATGGGCTGAGCGGAAGACATGGGCGGCAAGAGTAAATCAAGTTAAGGAGTACAGATTCAGAAGAGGAGAGCATCCGGGCATAAGATGGTACTGTGGGAGTACCTGAGGGAACCTCGCTGGAGGTCAATAGACGGGAGAAAGGGCGAATGGGTCATGGGTTGACAAATCACAGATTGATTCTCAAGCCCATCCAGAGATGAGAACTCTGGAGTGGATAGGTCAGGAGAGGAGGTGGGAGGCAATCGCTGGTGATGGGGAGTAGGCTAATTGAAGTACAGAGGGACGTTGGGTGGGGAGTGAGAATGTCATCAAGGTAGATAGGGTGAATAGGGAGGGGATGATTCTTGTTGTCCACCTTCCTACTTGAGGATAGGGAAGTTCTCATCCATTTTTACTAGATTGTCATTCGAGAATTCCAATAGAATGTTACCATTGTTGTTAAAGGGTGACATTTGACCTGCCAAAGGTGGAAGGAGAGACAGATAATCTGAGATCATTAGGTTTTTTCCTGGTGTTGGTGATTCGAAACATGGAATATAAGACATTCCTCCATTGTGCAATTTTTTTTGTGTAGAAGATGAGGTCATTGTTTAATGTACCCTTGCTAGAGCAGAAATATGGGTCTGAGATAAATGTTCCAGGGTGGGTGCTGAGGAGCTGGTGTTTGAGTCTTTTTGATGCATTTTTGGATAGAAAAGGTGGGTATTTATTGGTGAAGGCATTCGAGACCCGTGGGTTCTAGTTTTGTGTTCATTGTTTGATGGGAGAGGGGACCTCCAGGGAATGAATAGGTCCATCTAAGAAAAAGGGTTACTGCTTTTGGGGTGGGGGGGTTCTAGAACACTCTCCAAGATCATAGGCTGGAGAAAGTGTAGTAATTGCAGAGATCAGGGATCACATGTGAAGTCCCTGATCGCTGACGCGGGTAGTTGGAGGATCAATCTGGTAGCCCAAGTCATAAAGTGGTCTAGGGGAAGAAGGCGAAGGCCAGCCAGGCTCTCTTCAACTCCACTACTCCACAACTTGTGCTATGCTGACACCAGTGATTAGATGCCTAGCAAGCTGGCGGTGGCGGTAGATTGGCAAGAGGTTACCAGCTGACATAGGTAGCAAGTCATCGATGATGGCAGTCCATTGCGAGGGTCAATGCATACCGAAGCCAAATTGCAGCAACTGTTGATGTGAGGAGAGACAAGAGCAGCCAGACTTTCAAGAGCTCCACCGCTCCCCTGCTCGAGCCACGCTGAGTCCAGCAGATAAGCAGACAGAGGCTGACAATTTCTCAGAGTTGAATAGTTGGAGAGAACAGAGAATCCCCCTCAACAGCTGCCCTTCATGTGGATCAACGCAGGCTGCAAAACAGAGGCAAGCGGTGAGGAGAGACAAGAGCAGCCAGACTTTCAAGAGCTCCACCCCTCCCCTGCTCGAGCCACGCGGAGACCAGCAGATAAGCAGGCAGAGGCTGGCAATTTCTGAGAGTTGAATAGTAGGAGAGAACAGAGAATCCCCCTCAACAGCTGTCCTTCATGTGGGTCAACGCAGGCTGCACAACAGAGGTCAACGGGGAAATGGAGGCACTCACCGGTTCCTTGGTTCACCCAGTCTGTGACCCAGCTGCTAGTGAGACTGTCTTTTCCAGAAAGTTGCAGTGGCAGTCGAGAGACTAGAGCAGCCTGACTCTCAAGAGATCCACCACTCCCCTGCTCAAGCCAAGCTGAAGTCCAGCTGGTAGGCAGGCGTGGCGGTCAAGTTGGAGTAGTCGAACAGCAAACTTTCAACTAAAGCTCACAGTCCATTAGGTGTACAAGAAAGCAAGACGGCATCGTCTGCATAAAGCAAAGCAGACACAACAACTGAATAGATTTTTCGCAAATCTTTTCCAGAGCTTTTCAAAAAAGCACTTAATCCATTTATATACAATACATATAGAATAGGAGCAATAACTAAACCTTTTTGAACACCCCGCTCCAGCACCAAAGAGTCTGAGCTGTCTCCAGCTGGACCAAACCCACCCAACATGCTGACCCCCAGTGCAGTGCCCTCAAAAAGTCAACCACATCTTGGTCTAAACCTAACTTTGACAAAATACTCAAAAGTTTGCTCCAGTTAACTCTATCGAAGGCAGTACACAAATCCATGTCCCCATTTTACTGTTATATATTTATTGATGATCAAATCTAAATGAAGGCATTGTACTACGGTGCCAAGTCATTCTCTGAAACCATACTCGATAGCAGAGATAACAAAACCCTGCACAGCACAGTTCTCAATCCTGCTCAGGATGAAGCACCTGATGATTTTAATTACAGTTTCTAAAAGTGAAATTCGGCTACAGCAGTATAGATCCAGGCTGGAACACTGTTTAAATATGAGGACAATGACAGCAGTATGCCATGAACTGGGAAACCTACTAGTAGAGGCGCAGGTAATAACATTGGTAATATTCGGTGACCACTGCCCTGGGTCCTTGTAAAGCTCCAGAGAGAAACCATCAAGACCAGGGGCTTTTTTGAGGGGGAATCGCCTGAAGCGTTCCTCCTGAAATCTAAACCTTGGGCCAGATTTCTCATTTTTTCATGCTATGTAAAGCACTGCGTGAAAGTGAAAGGGCAGGAATGTGCCATATCTATGAAAATATGGTGCATTCCTGCCATCTGAATGCTCTGATGAACAATTTGCTTAGCTTCAACATAGGCCCCATTGTGCCATGGTGCCATGTTTACAGGCAGGATTGTTTTTGTGCACGAAGGGACATCTTCCTGCAAGAAAACAATACTCTGAGGCTTTTTCCTCTTTCTAAGTGTGCTGCAAAATGCAGCACACTTAGAAAGAGGAAACAGCAAAGATGTATCTATTTGTTGTGAATCCCCAGGGAAGGCATAGCATGTTGACATTTTCCCAGGGATATCAGTGTTGGTAAGTCTGGGAATGTGCTAAAATCTATGGGTGGATACGTGGGAACCCCTATGATCAACCTATGGATCACTTTGCCAGGCAGAGTATTTCAAAGCAGTGACTTGTGCTACTTTGCATCACTCCCTATTTACCAAGTAACGCAGGGCCACGCCTGGTAATTGTGAGAAGTTGGCCTGATATGTGATGTCCACTATTCTAGTGGGCACCCTGTATCAGTCCAAACAACTCTTATGGTGATGGTTGTAAAGTCAACCTTATAGACCAGCTATCCTAGTGGTAGCATGGACAAAGCAGTCTTAGGCTAAAACTTCAGACAGCATGTGAAGCCAGCTGTTTTACCATATATAACCCCGTGAATACCAAAGGAAAGGACACCACACAGGATCTACATATATAAAATATATATGTAATAATTTCTAAACAACCCCCCTGAGCTCTTTATGAGATCAGACACACAAGCACATAACAATGTACTTAATTATCATACAATAAGTTGCACAATATACAGTAGCACCCTAGGGGCACGTCAAATCCATATACTAAAATAGTGGTATAAGAACCATGTCATGAACAAAGGATAGGCCTAGGGCCTAGGAAAACGCTGGGGCTACACTGTACTACCAAAGGATAGGAGGTAGGATGCCCACAGGAGGCGTGTGCAGTGTCTTTACACACACGCAAGTTACCATAGAGTTAGAATGGGAACAAAAGAATTGGAAACTAGTTCTTTTGGGTCACTTCCGGATGGACTAGGAGAAAGCTACTTGAAAGTTAGACACTAGGATAGTTAATACCCACAGGAGCACCGGAGTACTTGTGTTACCTCACCCACAGGAAGCGGGTGCATAGGTGTCAAAGTGAGTCGGGTTTCGTCGCTGAATCCTATGGAGCCTCGAAGAAAGATGCTGCAGGCGACCAGGAGAGAAGTGTCCGGTTGGATCCAAGGGCGGATCGAGGATGAAGAGTACCTAAAAGCAGAGGGGACAGAGTCTGGGTCAAAAGCCAGTGACCAGGAAGGAACCAGGAAGGAACCAGGCGATGACGCGAAGCAATCGGGTGATGTCGCAAAGCTTGTCTCTGCAGCCACATGGACCAGGAGGTGTCGACGACAACCAGGAGCTAGGCACGGACTGTCCCACAAAGGATCTCGCTGGGGCGGGGTCGGATTCCAGATTGGAGTCAACAAGCCTTGGCTAAGGCAACCCACGCAGGAATCGAAGGTGGCTTCTTAATCTGACCAGCAAGGTCTTATGGGCTTTTTCTTTTCAGGGAAGCAAGGGCCAATCTGGAGCAACCAGACCAGTGGTGTAAATTCAAGATTTCCTTGTCACAGAGGCCACTAGCCAACGGGCAAGTGACCGGAACAGGAAAATGCAAAAGGGCCCCACACAGCACTCGAGGAGTGTGGAGGGATGATCTTTGGTGCAGATGATGCTCGGGCCTGGGGGTTCTCAATCCCCAATGCACAACTTCGAGGGTGCCTCAGTAGTTGCACGGAAAGCAATTCACTGGCTTTTCAAGATGGTCAGTCCTACATCTCACGTCACCTCCCCGGGTCTCAGCTTTGCTGTGGCTGTGGATCGGGCTGAAGGAAGTCTGGAAGTCCGGGTCTTGTCAGCCTCTGTGTTAGGGCTCCGGCGGGAGCGACGACAAAGCAAACCATTGATCACTTGATGGTGCCTGCTTGTGCAGGGTGGTCACTCCTTGACCACAAGGAAGATTCTTCAGTCTTCTATCCTCAAATAAAACGTCGAAGGTCCAGAGTTTCATTTCAACTTTCAGTCAGGAATAATCTAATGTCTTGGGACTCAGCTCCTACCTATATACAAAATTTAGGGGCTGGATTACCTGCTAGGTCCCTCCTATGGGTGGGACCAGAGAAGGGGGTGGTTACACCCCTTTCCCTTTGTCCAGTTTCATGACAGAGCTGGGGCTGAAGTGCCCCAGCACCGGTTTGAACTGGACTATGCATGGGGCACCTTCTGTGCCCCAGGCAGTGTCTCATTTCTTTCAGCCCTCCCTGCCCCAATACACTATAGCCTGTCTGGGGTGGTGCTAGCACCTCCCAAGACAGGAAACCTATTGTCCAAGCCTCCCTCGCTGGAAGGACTACCAGCATCAGGAGGTCAGACTTGTGTCTGTGGCAGCAGCATCCATTTTGTGATGCTGAGGCTCTGGTTAACTTTAACCCGGTTTAGTGGGAACAACATGTCTTCTCCCTCTAGAAGGCTGGAATGCTACCCCCGTCGCCAGAACTGGCGACGGGGTAGTATTCCAAAGCATATGACACCTTACACGACATGTTTTGATAAAGCCAAACCAGAGTTAGCATTTAACCGCAAGGTTCATAATGCACTTAAGAGTATATGGTATGGCTATATCCTAGAACAGTTATAAGGACATGGTTCCGAAAGCTGCAGACAGGATCAGCTCATGCTAGAGCCTCATCTCACATAAAACCAAGCACTCTGCCTCCCGGATTGTTAAGGCCTGCAATAGGAGTGACGTATAGGTGTATATGTGTCTAGATATAAGGTTAGATATAGGAATACTATATCTAAGCAAGGGGTGATTACACAACCTTGCCCCAGCTGAGTGATCAGCCAGTTGTGTCAATGTGAGTGGCCAGCCAGGGGTGGCATAATACATGCTGCAGCCCCTGGTAGGCCTTGGATGCACCTATGCCCTGGGTACCTATAGTCGACTGTACAGGGGCTCATAAGGTGACCCAATATCCAATTGGAGATGTACCTAAAGTACATGGAGTCCATTTTACAGAAAGAGCTGATAGCCTGGGGCCCTGATTAGCAGGGTTCCAGGCCCACTAAGTCGAAAACCAGCTAAACACTAGGTAAACAATCTGGGGTAACCATAGTCAGGTATCCACCTTCCTACACAACCCCCCACCCCCAAACAAAAGGAGATAAGGCTATCCTTGACCAGGTAAGCCTATATTGCCTAAGTGGCCATATAAGGAAGTACCTGCACTAGAATGGTTACCCCCTGTTTCATGGTCCACAAAGCAATCCCTTACACTAAGGGTATCATCCCTCAGTTCCTGCAGGATGAGGGTAGGCAAGCAGTCCTCATCCTGCTTGACCTTACAGCAGCGTTCGACACTATCTCGCATGTCATCCTGATTAACAGAATGCGAGAGATCGGCGTGACAGACACAGCCTTGGCATGGATTACATCTTTCCTATCTAATAGGTCCCAGACTGTGTCCCTTGGTCCCTATCTATCCAGTGAAAAATCCATCACATCTGGAGTGCCTCAGGGGTCTATATTAACTCCTCTCTTTTTTAACATCTACATGGCACCCCTCCTCGCTGTGATAGAATCGCATGGGATCCTTGTCACGTCATATGCCGACGACACTCAACTGGTCATCACTATCGACAAAAAGTGGACGGACGCGGACCTACGGTTCAAAAACTGCCTCTCTGATGTATTCAAATGGCTGAATACAAACCACTTAAGATGCAATAGTGCCAAGACAGAAATCATCCCGCTGGGTAAAAATCTGTCCTTCTGTCCGAAAGACTGGTGGCCCTCAGGATCGGAGGCTCCTCCCAGTGCAGTATCATCAGCACGGAACCTAGGCGTGCAATTCGATTCATCCCTTTCTTTCGATGACCACGTTAGGATTACTGCTGGTCGCTGTTTTGGACTCATTAAATCCTTGGAATTTTTTTTTGATTTCCTCCCCATTGCAGCTAGAAAATCAGTTGCGGTAGCCCTAATACTCTCCCGACTTGATTACTGCAATGGATTAATGGCTGGAGTGAAAAAGTCCACCCTCAGAAAGCTGCAGATCATACAACATGCAGCTGCTAGACTGGTTTTAAAACTCCCCAGAAGGTCATCAGCTTCAGCAGCACTAAAATCTCTGCACTGGTTACCATTGCATAAAAGAATCCTCTTTAAATTGCTCCTCACTGTTTTCAAATCCATGCAAAACACAGGGCCCCACTACTTTGCAAATCGCTTTACGCGTTACAATCCTCCGCGTTGCTTGAGATACTCTGGGACAAATCTTGTCACGATCCCTAGATTCAAATACAAGACTAAAGGCGGGAAATCTTTTACTGTTCTGGCAGCCAAGGCTTGGAACAACCTCCCAGCCAACCTTAGATTAATTGAAAATGAGAACAGCTTCAGAAAACTCCTTAAGACATGGGTGTACCAACAACCAGACACCTCTGTACTGGCTGCCATCTAGCTTCAATCTCTCACCATATTCCACTTTTCAGTTATCCACTACAGCTTGCTCAGCGCCATGATGCTCCCTCGGGAGCAAACGTCTGCGCTTTACAAATACACATAAATATCAAATAAATATCAAAAATAGGGTCTCCACCATAGGGAATCTCTACCTGTGGTGTGTTTTGGCCAAGTAAAAGGCTGGTGTTGAGCTGGAGTACTGAAGTGAGGCTCCTCTGATGTAGGGCTTAGCTTCCTCCAATCATCTTCCACCATGTAGCCCTTTTTTTCCTTGACTGAGTTGCACTGTGCTCTCATGGTCAACCTCTGGCTACCTACAGCTGGAGGCTGGGTCCCTTTTGTTGGCTTACTGGTGGGACAGGTCAGGTGTCGGGCCTTTGGGTCCCAGGTTTTGCTGTGCCCAACAGAATCCATCTGGGGGAGGTTCCTAACTAAATGTAAGGGAGATCCCTCAAGAGTTTTTGAAATGTTCACCTTGCTAGGGCTGCTAACTCTGGTGCCCCTAATCTGCTGTTGGGGTGGTTCTTGTGGACAGGGGGCCCTTTGCGGTCCACCACTGGCCTCCCTGACCTCTGCAGCCCTGGGCTGACTGAGGCAGGGTAGAGAGGGGCAGGATACCTGCTCCAGACTGGGTCCCACCTTGGAAGGGTCCACTGACATCAGGGGCTCTGCCAGGCTAGGCCTGACTACCTCTGGGGCAGTTCCTTCACAAGGGGTAGGGTCAGTTCCCTGAGGAGGCTGACTTTCACCTAATGTCTGGTGGGAGGGGGACTTTTCTTCCTCCCCAATGCTCTCTGTCTGAGTGGAGTGATCCATAGTTTCAGGCTTCACAACACTAAAATCTGTTTGAGTTTGGGCTGTGACCATCAAAGTCCTACCAAACTTTCCAGGAAGGAACTCTGTTTGGGTGTGGGCTGTGGCCATCACATCCCTGCCAACCTATTCAGGGAAGTCTGCCTGAGCTTGGGCTGTGACCATCACAGCCCTTCCAACCTCTTTAGGAAGGAATTCTGGTATAGCTGGAGCTGTGGCCATCACAACCCCACTAACCTTTTATTGGAAGGTCTACCATTTTGGAATGGGTTTCTTGTTCTACCCCAGCCCAGGCTGATATCTCTAGATCATTCCCCAGTAGACAATCTACAGGCACGTTTTTAGACACTGCCACTCTCTTGGGGCCAGTGACACCTCCCCAGCTGAGATAAACTACTACCATGGGATGATCTTTCTGGCACTCCATCAATGTTGATCACCTGATAGGTGAACCCAGGTAAAAGTTGTCCTGAGGGGACTAGACTGTCAGTCACCATAGTGATGCTAGCCCCTGTGTCTCTATAGGCTTCAACTTTCTGGCCATTGATGTGGGGCTCCTGCCTGTACTTGCCCAAAGTGTTAGGACAAGCAGTGAAGCTGGCAAACCCCAAGCCATTTTCACAGACAAGAGTAGCTACATTAGGGGACCTGGTTAGGCCAGTGTCCACATGAGTTCCCAAAGTAAACCTAGCCAAATTCTTGGCGGCACTCCCACCCCCTGGGGGATTACTACTATTACTACTAATAGTAACAGGAGGTCTGGGAGTATTACTTGGGGGAATGTTTTCCTTATTGTTGGCCCTTGGGCAACTGCTGTCAGTCTTCCAGTGGCCAGGCAGTTTACAGACATGGCAATAAGGTTTCTTAGGGTTAGAGGAAGTGTTTTGGGACCCACCCCCACCATTGGAGTTTTGGGGCCCTGTGGAGGACTTGTCTTTTGATTTATCCCCAACTTTCTCTTGAGGGTTGGTAGAAACTTTCTTCTGGTCACTACTCTGATTCTTAGGCCTAATCCTCTTCTGATCCATTTGTCTGCCCTCTCACCCAATTCTTGGGGAAAGGTCAGATCTGAGTCCACCAGGTGCTGGTGTGGAAGCTAGTTTTTACAATTACTAAGGATCTGCTCCCTCTTAATCAAATTATACAATCCTGTACAGTCATGTACTTTGCTGCCCAATAACCAGCCCTCCAGAGCCTTAGTAGCACAATCTACAAAATCAGTCCAGTCCTGAGTCTGTGTCTTCTGAGTTTCCCTGAACAACAACCTATATTGCTCCGTGGTGAAGCCAAACCCATCAATTAGAGCACTCTTCAGGGCTGAGTAGTTTTTAGTATCCTCATCACTAACTGTGAGGAGCTTATCTCTACCTTTTTCTGACAAGGAGAGCCACAAGATTGCTGCCCACTGACTTTGGAGTACCTGCTGTACTTTGCAAGCCCTCTCCAAAGCAGTTATCCATTTGTCGACGTCATCCCCATCTTTGTAGGGGGGCACAATCTTACTTAGGTTTATATTGTCATAGGGCCTATCTTTATCCTTAGGGATATTGATGCCACCAGTGGGTTCTGACCCACTCAACTTCTTTTCTCTAGCAAAAGCAAGTTTTTCTTTAGCTAGGGCAAGTTCCTCTCTCTCTATTCTGAGATTGACTTCCCTCATCCTAGCCTGGTGTTCTCTTCTCTGAGGGGAAGTCATTCCCCTCTGTGAACCCCTTGAAACATTGGAGTGGCGAGGTTCACCTGAGTGAGATCTATTCCTCCTACACCTCTGATTAAGCCCACTTGGAGGCCTGAATGGGGCTGTCCCATTCTCAGCCCCAAATTGGCTTAGGTTAGCCTGGCTAAGTCTTCTGACTCTTACCTGGCTGTCTACCTCTACCTCAGAATCTTCCCCAACCTCATCTTCATCATCTTCTATGACTGGGGGTCAGTGTCATCATCTGCTGAGGGTAGGACCTCATCTGCATTCCCTGTAGGGCCTGAACCAGAGGCCTTAAGAACTTCAGACTCTTATAGGAGTTCTATCAGTTGCTGAAGGGTAGGGTTAGAACCCTGTTTCAACTTCCTTGTGGTACACAAGTGTCTCAGCTCTCTTAAGTATAGTATATCAAATCTGGAGGGTGCCCTTGGAGGGTCACTCACCACAGGTAGGGATCCACTTGGTTCACCTTTGCCAGCCAGAATTTAGTGAGGTGTGGTGTGTGCACCTACCTACACTAAGTTTTTTCCTACTAAACCTCTAAAGGAGTATTAGTCAGGGTGTGCTAGGCCCTTTGGTCTACAACAACTAAGTTCAGTAGAACTTAAGTATAATAAGTCTTGTTATATGTACCTATAGGTACCTATGTGATCTTTCAAATGATATCTTAAGAGTACAATTGGTAAAAAAACAGCAAGCTCTTATCCCAACCGCTGCACACCAATGTGAGAAGTTGGCCTGATATGTGATGTCCACTATTCTAGTGGGAACCCTGTATCAGTCCAAACAACTCTTATGGTGATGGTTGTAAAGTCAACCTTATAGACCAGCTATCTTAGAGGTAGCATGGACAAAGCAGTCTTAGGCTAAAACTTCAGAGGGCATGTAAAGCCAGCTGTTTTACCATATGTAACCCCTTGAATACATAATGAAAGGACACCACACAGGATATATATAAAATATATATGTATTTATTTCTAAACAACCCCCCTGAGCTCTTTATGAGATCAAAGGCACAAGCATACAACAAGGTACTTAATTATCATACAATAAGTTGCAAAATATAGAGTATCACCGTAGGGGCACGTCAAACCATATACTAAAATAGTGGTATAAGAACCATGTCATGCACAAAGGATAGGCCTAGGGCCTAGGGAATCCCTGGGGCTACACTGTACTACCAAAGGATAGGAAGTAGGAGGCCCACGGGAGGCGTGTGCAGTGTCTTTACACACACGCAAGTTACCATGGAGTTAGAATGGGAACGAAAGAATTGGAAACTAGTTCTTTTAGGTCACTTCCGGATGGACTAGGAGAAAGCTACTTGAAAGTTATACACTAGGATAGTTAATACCCACAAGAGCACCGGAGTACTCGCGTTACCTCACCCACAGGAAGAGGGTGCATAGGTGTCAAAGTGTGTCGTGTTTCGTCGCTGAATAGTATGAAGACTCGAAGAAAGATGCTGCAGGCGACCAGGAGATAAGTGTCCGGTTGGATCCAAGGGTGGATCGAGGACGAAGAGTACCTGAAAGCAGAGTGGACAGAGTCTGGGTCACTAACCAGTGACCAGGAAGGAACCAGGAAGGAACCAGGCGATGTCGCAAAGCAATCGGGTGATGTTGCAAAGCTTGTCTCAGCAGCCACATGGACCAGGAGGTGTCGACGACAACCAGTAGCTGGGCACGGACTGTCCCACAAAGGATCTCGCTGTCGGCGGTGTTGGCTTCTGGATTGGAGTCAACAAGCCTTGGCTAAGGCAACCCGAGCAAGAATCAAAGATGGCTTCTTAATCAGACCAGCAAGGTCTTATGGTCTTCTTCTTTTCAGGGAAGCAAGGGCCAATCTGGAGCAACCAGACCAGTGGTGTAGATTCGAGATTTCCTTGTCACAGAGGCCACTAGCCAACGGGCAAGTGACCGGACAGACACATTGAGCAGGAAAATGCAAAAGGGCCCCACACAGCACTCGAGGAGTGTGGAGGGATGATCTTTGGTGCAGATGATGCTCGGGCCTGGGGCTTCTCAATCCCCAATGCACAACTTCGAGGGTGCCTCAGTAGTTGCACGGAAAGCAATTCGCTGGCTTTCCAAGATGGTCGGTCCTACATCTCAAGTCGCCTCCCCGGGTCTCAGCTTTGCTGTGGATCAGGCTGAAGGAAGTCTAGAAGTCTGGGTCTTGTCAGCCTCTGTGTTCGGGCTCCGGCGGGAGCGACGACAAAGCAAACCATTGATCGCTTGATGGTGCCTGCTTGTGCAGGGTCATCACTTCTTGACCACAAGGGAGATTTTTCAGTCTTCTATCTTCAAGTAGAATGTCGAAGGTCCAGAGTTTCGTTTCAAGTTTCAGTCAGGATTAATCTAAAGTCTTGGGACTCAGCTCCTACCTATATAACAAATTTAGGGGCTGGATTACCTGCTAGGTCCCTCCTATGTGTGGGACCAGGGAAGGGGGTGGTTACACCCCTTTCCCTTTGTCCATTTTCATGCCAGAGCTGGGGCTGGAGTGCCCCAGCACCGGTTTAAACTGGACTATGCATGGGACACCTTGTGTGCCCCAGGCAGTGTCTCATTTCTTTCAGCCCTCCCTGCCCCACTACACTATAGCCTGTCTGGGGTGGCGCTAGCACCTCCCAAGACAGGAAACCTATTGTCCAAGCCTCCCTCGCTGGAAGGACTCTCAGAGGTCAGACTTGTGTCTGTGGCAGCAGCATCCATTTTGTGATGCTGAGGCTCTGGTTAACTTTAACCCGGTTTAGTGGGAACAACATGTCTTCTCCCTCTAGAAAGGTGCAATGCTTCCCCCGCCGCCAGAACTGGCGAGGGGGTAGTATTCCAAAGCATATGACACCTTACACGACATGTTTTGATAAAGCCAAACCAGAGTTAGCATTTTACCGCGAGGTTAATAATGCACTTAAGAGTATATGGTATGGCTATATCCTAGAACAGCTATAAGAACATGGTTCAGAAAGCTGCAGACAAGCTCAGCTCATGCTAGAGCCTCATCTCACATAAAACCAAGCACTCTGCCTCCAGGATTGTTAAGGCCTGCAATAGGAGTGACTTATAGGTGTATTGGTGTCTAGATACATGGTTAGATATAGGAATACTATATCTAAGCAAGGGGTGATTACATAACCTTGCCCCAGCTGAGTGATCAGCCAGTTGTGTCAATGTGAGTTGCCAGCCAGGGGTGGCTAAATACATGCTGCAGCCCCTGGTAGGCCTTGGATGCACCTATGCCCTGGGTACCTATAGTCGAGTGTACAGGGGCTCATAAGGTGACCCAATGTCCAATTGGAGATGTACCTAAAGTACATGGAGTCCATTTTACAGAAAGAGCTGATAGCCTGTGGCCCTGATTAGCAGGGTCCCAGGCCAACTAATTTGAAAACCAGCTAAACACTAGGCAAAAATTCGGGGGTAACCATAGTCAGGTATCCACCTTCCTACACAACCCCCCCTCCCCAAACGAAAGGAGATAAGGCTATCCTTGACCAGGTAAGTCTATATTGTCTAAGTGGCCATATAAGGAAGTACCTGCACTGGAATGGTTACCCCCTGTTTCATGGTCCACTAAGCAATCCCTTACCCTAAGGGTATCATAGGGTCTCCACCATAGGGAATCTCTATGTGTGTTTTGGCCAAGTAAAAGGCTGGTGTTGAGATGGAGTACTGAAGTGATGCTTATCTAATGTAGGGCTCAGCTTCCTCCAATCAACTTCCACCATGTAGCTTTTCTTTCCTTGACTGAGTTGCACTGTGCTCTCAAGGTCAACCTCTGGCTAACTACAGCTGGAGGCTGGGTCCCTTTTGTTGGCTTACTGGAGGGACAGGTCAGGTTTGGGGCCTTTGGGTTCCAGGTTTGGCTGTGCCCAACAGAATCCATCTGGGGGAGGTTCCTATCTAAATGTAAGGGAGATCCCTCAGGAGTTTTTGAAATTTTCACCTTGCTATGGCTGCTAACTTTGGTGCCCTTAATCTGCTGTTGGGGCGGTTCTTGAGGACAGGGAGCCCTTTGCTGTCCACCACTGGCCTCCCTGACCTCTGCAGCCCTGGGCTGACTGAGGCAGTGTAGAGAGGGGCAGGTTACCTGCTCCAGACTGGGTCCCACCATGGAAGGGTCCACTGACATCAGGGGCTCTGCCAGGCTAGGCCTGACTACCTCTGTGGCAGTTCGTTCACAAGGGGTAGGGTAAGTTCCCTGAGGAGGCTGACTTTCACCTAATGTCTGGTGGGAGGGAGAGTTTTCTTCAACCCTGAATGCTCTCTGTCTGAGTGGAGTGATCCATAGTTTCAGGCTTCACAACACTAAAATCTGTTTGAGTTTGGGCTGTGACCATCACAGTACTACCAACCTTTCCAGGAAGGTACTCTGTTTGGGTGTGGGCTGTGGCCATCACATCCCTGCCAACCTTTTCAGGGAAGTCTGCCTGAGCTTGGGCTGTGACCATCACAGCCCTTCCAACCTCTTTAGGAAGGAATTCTGCTTGAGCTGGGGCTGTGGCCATAACAGCCCCACTTTGTAATGGTTTCCTGTTCTACCCCAGCCCAGGCTGATATCTCTAGATAATTCCCCAGTAGACAATCTACAGCCAGGTTTGTAGACACTGCCACTCTTTGGGGCCAGTGACACCTCCCCAGCTGAGATCAACTACTGTCATGGGATGATCTTTCTGCACTCCATCAATGTTGATCACCTGATAGGTGAACCGAGGTAAATGTTGTCCTGAGGGGACTGGACTGTCAGTCACCACAGTGATGCTAGCCCCTGTGTCTCTATAGGCTTCAACTTTCTCGCCATTTGTGTGGGGTTCCTGTCAGGCTCCACGCTGCAGGATCCGATTGTAGCACATAGGGCTCCACCTCCCGACCACACCAACACACTGAGGTAAAAGCACAGTGTGTTCGAGGGATAGGGCGAGGGAAAAAAATAGAACAAGGAGGGGACGGAAGGGGACTGCAGGGAAGGGACAGCTGAAAGACAAGAAAAGGAAACACACAGGTTAACGTTATTCACTACTCAACCTACTCTCATTGCATTCTCGCTAAAAGGACAACCATGTTCACCTTTGTGAGTGAGGTATTCTCCTCCTTTCCCTTGTATTTAGTTCACGGGTATCAGTACATCTAAGTCCCCTCCTTGTATATATTGGTATCCTTATGCTGCTTCCATGACACACTGCATTCCCCGAGTGTAGTTCAATAAGAAGTGTGAAACCGAAAAGTTATTTTTATAAAGGCACACAGAAATATCTCCAAAGTAGACACGGTAAGACGTAGCATACAACCACTGTCCTCCGCTCTCTTAATTTGTTTTCACAAGATTCCAATTCTATTTTCCTCTCCAAATACGGCAAGGTGTAGGGCCCCACTACCTTCCGCTTTGACACTGAAAAGAACAGGACACTAGTGACCTTCTTCTGAACGGTAGCGTGTAGGAATGACCTCCCACTACGCTCCGCTCTACCGCTGTCCTTAATCCAGGTAAAACTGCACAGCCGTGCCAGTTCAATAAAACCAAAGGCTCAGTCCCACACAAAAAAAAGAATCTATAACCTTATAATGCAATTCACAAGACACGCATTAAACCCCACGCGCTGTCTTTGACTATCGGGAAATGTTAGTAACACAACTCCGCTTCTACTCACTGTCTCCGTTTCCTCTCCAGTAGAGTTTGTCAGCTCAGAGTTCTCTGTAAATAATCCTCTCTATGAATGCGTCTTTGCTCCGCTCTCTCTGTTTGTAACAGTGACTCCAGCCGCTTCTTAACTGCAGTTCACTAAAGTAACAAAGTATCGAGCTCCGCGCTCTCTGTTTGTAACATTGACGCCAGCCGCTTCTTAACTGCAGTTCATTAAAGTAACAATGTAGCAAGCTCTCTCTCTCGCCTCAGTATTTCAGCCTAGAAGCAGCTCTGTAATATATCAGGAACAAGAACATGAAGTGCAGCTCAAACCAACGGACTCCGATTCTCCATGAACACCAACAGTACAAAATCACGAGCAATGTCAGGTGGTCCCTCCCCTCCTTTTATTGCGCCACTCCCACTACCAGGACTTCTGGGAGATGTAGTTTAACAGTTTAGGTAGGCGCCTTGCTAGTTCCTGACAGTATGTCCCCATCCCTAGCGCCTCCTAGGACAATGCTTAGCAGGAAACCTTCGATGAAAAGTCTGCACCTCCCCAGGAGCAGGCACCTCGAAACAAACCACCCCTTGCATGTACTCCTCCTTGACCTTGTTCAAACACACCTGCACTCCCTTATGAACCCTCTTCAGCATTAATACCTTTTCCTTAACAGATGGCTGAAAATGGAGACTAACAGGAATAACAACCGGCAATGTGATGGCGTCAATTCCGGAATTAGCTAGGAAGGGTAGCATTCCCGTGGAACTATGCCACGCCTTCTCACTGGACCTCTCCGCCCTCACCATGCCATTAACCTTCCCTGTAGGAATGATAGACTGTTTATCGTCCACTCCCTCCTTGATTGGCAGTGTCTGTCGGTTTAATGTGTCTGTCTTCTGACTTCCCAACCCAGTGCAGATGGTGACCACCTCTTTCTCTGCCAATGTGGCCACCCTGAACTGACATGCGGCTACCGATAAAGATGAGGATGCATAAGACACCAGATGTTCCTGACAATACCCAGACAAAAATTGCACTGTTCGGGTTTTCCAGTCTATAGAAGGATTGTGGTACGTAAACCACGGCATCCCCAATATGATCTCATATTGAGGAGCTTCTATAATGTTCAACGTTATCTTTTCCACATGTCTCCCTTCTGACACATCTATTGACAACACTACCTCAGCTGTTTTCTCAACTATTAGACCTGATTTTATAGGCTGTCCATCTACTGCCAAAACCTCCTCTGGTATATCTCTAGGTACTCTGGGTATAGCTAAGCGAGACACTAACCCATTATCAATAAAATTACCTGTGGCTCCAGTGTCCAACATAACCCTAACTTGATGAATTTTCTGCTCACACTCTAAGGACATGTTAGGAACCAGGTGTGACTCGTTCACTCCTATCCCAGGTGAAGATCGGGAAGTAAGTCTCCAATCAGGTATATCTTTCTCTCGGGATGAAGGTGCTAACAAGTTGTCTGTCTCCCTTCCTATAGTGGAAACAGCTACTCTTTTATTCTTGTTCCAACTAGAGGGGTTCTTGGGCTTAGAAGGGCATTCATGCACGTAATGCCCTTTTTTGCCACAGTACATACAAAGGCCTAGTACTCTTCTGCTTTCTTTCTCATCATTGGACAGAGGGGGTCTAAGAGCTCCTATTTCCATAGGTTCTGACCCGTCCTCCGCTGTCTCTATAGCTCCAGGAGGAGTACTCACTACACGGTTGTGGCCCCTGTCCCAGTTTCTTCTATCTCCACTCCGCTCAGTCAGTATACCATCCAGCCTTAAAACCAGATTCACCATGTCAACACACGTAGTGGGTTGGGGATCTATATGCGCCACCCCATCTTTTAATTCATCCCTTAATCCCTGATAAAACAAAGACATTCTTTTTCCCTCTGGCCATTCTGTTTCAGCCACCAATCGATTAAAAGTTGTTAGGTACGTTATTAAATCACTTCTACCCTGACGCAAAGTCAACAACTCTTTATCGGCACTGAAGTTTGTGGCCCTCCTGTCAAAAACCTTTTCGAATTCGTTCTTGAATGCTGTCCAATTAGACAAGATAGCATCGTCTCTCTTTATCAGAGGTACTGCCCAGTTAGCGGCATCCCCCACCAAATACGAAATAGCAAAGGCAACCCTTGAGTGATTAGTGGGGAATGAAGCTGGTTTACAAGAGAAATGGAGCATCACCTGAGTCAAAAACACCTGTGTTTTACGCGGATCACCTGCATACCTTTCTGGGGTAGCCAATTGAATAGGGGGAGGAACTGTAACCTGTATTTGAGAGGGACTAGCAGAAAAAGGATTCTTGGATAACTGCTCTACTCTGTCTTTAAGTACAGCAGCCTCGGTCTTGGATGATGCCAACTCTTGTTGAACCATGACCAAAGCCCGTATCACGTCCTCCAAGGTGGCCATATGTACAACAACCGGACCAGGCAGAATGCAATTCGTGGGCTCGTGATTCTGTCAGGCTCCACGCTGCAGGATCCGATTGTAGCACATAGGGCTCCACCTCCCGACCACACCAACACACTGAGGTAAAAGCACAGTGTGTTCGAGGGATAGGGCGAGGGAAAAAAATAGAACAAGGAGGGGACGGAAGGGGACTGCAGGGAAGGGACAGCTGAAAGACAAGAAAAGGAAACACACAGGTTAACGTTATTCACTACTCAACCTACTCTCATTGCATTCTCGCTAAAAGGACAACCATGTTCACCTTTGTGAGTGAGGTATTCTCCTCCTTTCCCTTGTATTTAGTTCACGGGTATCAGTACATCTAAGTCCCCTCCTTGTATATATTGGTATCCTTATGCTGCTTCCATGACACACTGCATTCCCCAAGTGTAGTTCAATAAGAAGTGTGAAACCGAAAAGTTCTTTTTATAAAGGCACACAGAAATATCTCCAAAGTAGACACGGTAAGACGTAGCATACAACCACTGTCCTCCGCTCTCTTAATTTGTTTCCACAAGATTCCAATTCTATTTTCCTCTCCAAATACGGCAAGGTGTAGGGCCCCACTACCTTCCGCTTTGACACTGAAAAGAACAGGACACTAGTGACCTTCTTCTGAACGGTAGCGTGTAGGAATGACCTCCCACTACGCTCCGCTCTACCGCTGTCCTTAATCCAGGTAAAACTGCACAGCCGTGCCAGTTCAATAAAACCAAAGGCTCAGTCCCACACAAAAAAAAGAATCTATAACCTTATAATGCAATTCACAAGACACGCATTAAACCCCACGCGCTGTCTTTGACTATCGGGAAATGTTAGTAACACAACTCCGCTTCTACTCACTGTCTCCGTTTCCTCTCCAGTAGAGTTTGTCAGCTCAGAGTTCTCTGTAAATAATCCTCTCTATGAATGCGTCTTTGCTCCGCTCTCTCTGTTTGTAACAGTGACTCCAGCCGCTTCTTAACTGCAGTTCACTAAAGTAACAAAGTATCGAGCTCCGCTCTCTCTGTTTGTAACATTGACGCCAGCCGCTTCTTAACTGCAGTTCATTAAAGTAACAAAGTATCGAGCTCCGCTCTCTCTGTTTGTAACATTGACGCCAGCCGCTTCTTAACTGCAGTTAATTAAAGTAACAATGTAGCGAGCTCTCTCTCTCTCGCCTCAGTATTTCAGCCTAGAAGCAGCTCTGTAATATATATATCAGGAACAAGAACATGAAGTGCAGCTCAAACCAACGGACTCCGATTCTCCATGAACACCAAGAGTACAAAATCACGAGCAATGTCAGGTGGTCCCTCCCCTCCTTTTATTGCGCCACTCCCACTACCAGGACTTCTGGGAGATGTAGTTTAACAGTTTAGGTAGGCGCCTTGCTAGTTCCTGACAGTATGTCCCCGTCCCTAGCGCCTCCTAGGACAATGCTTAGCAGGAAACCTTCGATGAAAAGTCTGCACCTCCCCAGGAGCAGGCACCTCGAAACAAACCACCCCTTGCATGTACTCCTCCTTGACCTTGTTCAAACACACCTGCACTCCCTTATGAACCCTCTTCAGCATTAATACCTTTTCCTTAACAGATGGCTGAAAATGGAGACTAACAGGAATAACAACCGGCAATGTGATGGCGTCAATTCCGGAATTAGCTAGGAAGGGTAGCATTCCCGTGGAACTATGCCACGCCTTCTCACTGGACCTCTCCGCCCTCACCATGCCATTAACCTTCCCTGTAGGAATGATAGACTGTTTATCGTCCACTCCCTCCTTGATTGGCAGTGTCTGTCGGTTTAATGTGTCTGTCTTCTGACTTCCCAACCCAGTGCAGATGGTGACCACCTCTTTCTCTGCCAATGTGGCCACCCTGAACTGACATGCGGCTACCGATAAAGATGAGGATGCATAAGACACCAGATGTTCCTGACAATACCCAGACAAAAATTGCACTGTTCGGGTTTTCCAGTCTATAGAAGGATTGTGGTACGTAAACCACGGCATCCCCAATATGATCTCATATTGAGGAGCTTCTATAATGTTCAACGTTATCTTTTCCACATGTCTCCCTTCTGACACATCTATTGACAACACTACCTCAGCTGTTTTCTCAACTATTAGACCTGATTTTATAGGCTGTCCATCTACTGCCAAAACCTCCTCTGGTATATCTCTAGGTACTCTGGGTATAGCTAAGCGAGACACTAACCCATTATCAATAAAATTACCTGTGGCTCCAGTGTCCAACATAACCCTAACTTGATGAATTTTCTGCTCACACTCTAAGGACATGTTAAGAACCAGGTGTGACTCGTTCACTCCTATCCCAGGTGAAGATAGGGAAGTAAGTCTCCAATCAGGTATATCTTTCTCTCGGGATGAAGGTGCTAACAAGTTGTCTGTCTCCCTTCCTATAGTGGAAACAGCTACTCTTTTATTCTTGTTCCAACTAGAGGGGTTCTTGGGCTTAGAAGGGCATTCATGCACGTAATGCCCTTTTTTGCCACAGTACATACAAAGGCCTAGTACTCTTCTGCTTTCTTTCTCATCATTGGACAGAGGGGGTCTAAGAGCTCCTATTTCCATAGGTTCTGACCCGTCCTCCGCTGTCTCTATAGCTCCAGGAGGAGTACTCACTACACGGTTGTGGCCCCTGTCCCAGTTTCTTCTATCTCCACTCCGCTCAGTCAGTATACCATCCAGCCTTAAAACCAGATTCACCATGTCAACACACGTAGTGGGTTGGGGATCTATATGCGCCACCCCATCTTTTAATTCATCCCTTAATCCCTGATAAAACAAAGACATTCTTTTTCCCTCTGGCCATTCTGTTTCAGCCACCAATCGATTAAAAGTTGTTAGGTACGTTATTAAATCACTTCTACCCTGACGCAAAGTCAACAACTCTTTATCGGCACTGAAGTTTGTGGCCCTCCTGTCAAAAACCTTTTCGAATTCGTTCTTGAATGCTGTCCAATTAGACAAGATAGCATCGTCTCTCTTTATCAGAGGTACTGCCCAGTTAGCGGCATCCCCCACCAAATACGAAATAGCAAAGGCAACCCTTGAGTGATTAGTGGGGAATGAAGCTGGTTTACAAGAGAAATGGAGCATCACCTGAGTCAAAAACACCTGTGTTTTACGCGGATCACCTGCATACCTTTCTGGGGTAGCCAATTGAATAGGGGGAGGAACTGTAACCTGTATTTGAGAGGGACTAGCAGAAAAAGGATTCTTGGATAACTGCTCTACTCTGTCTTTAAGTACAGCAGCCTCGGTCTTGGATGATGCCAACTCTTGTTGAACCAGGACCAAAGCCCGTATCACGTCCTCCAAGGTGGCCATATGTACAACAACCGGACCAGGCAGAATGCAATTCGTGGGCTCGTGATTCTGTCAGGCTCCACGCTGCAGGATCCGATTGTAGCACATAGGGCTCCACCTCCCGACCACACCAACACACTGAGGTAAAAGCACAGTGTGTTCGAGGGATAGGGCGAGGGAAAAAAATAGAACAAGGAGGGGACGGAAGGGGACTGCAGGGAAGGGACAGCTGAAAGACAAGAAAAGGAAACACACAGGTTAACGTTATTCACTACTCAACCTACTCTCATTGCATTCTCGCTAAAAGGACAACCATGTTCACCTTTGTGAGTGAGGTATTCTCCTCCTTTCCCTTGTATTTAGTTCACGGGTATCAGTACATCTAAGTCCCCTCCTTGTATATATTGGTATCCTTATGCTGCTTCCATGACACACTGCATTCCCCAAGTGTAGTTCAATAAGAAGTGTGAAACCGAAAAGTTCTTTTTATAAAGGCACACAGAAATATCTCCAAAGTAGACACGGTAAGACGTAGCATACAACCACTGTCCTCCGCTCTCTTAATTTGTTTCCACAAGATTCCAATTCTATTTTCCTCTCCAAATACGGCAAGGTGTAGGGCCCCACTACCTTCCGCTTTGACACTGAAAAGAACAGGACACTAGTGACCTTCTTCTGAACGGTAGCGTGTAGGAATGACCTCCCACTACGCTCCGCTCTACCGCTGTCCTTAATCCAGGTAAAACTGCACAGCCGTGCCAGTTCAATAAAACCAAAGGCTCAGTCCCACACAAAAAAAAGAATCTATAACCTTATAATGCAATTCACAAGACACGCATTAAACCCCACGCGCTGTCTTTGACTATCAGGAAATGTTAGTAACACAACTCCGCTTCTACTCACTGTCTCCGTTTCCTCTCCAGTAGAGTTTGTCAGCTCAGAGTTCTCTGTAAATAATCCTCTCTGTGAATGCGTCTTTGCTCCGCTCTCTCTGTTTGTAACAGTGACTCCAGCCGCTTCTTAACTGCAGTTCACTAAAGTAACAAAGTATCGAGCTCCGCTCTCTCTGTTTGTAACATTGACGCCAGCCGCTTCTTAACTGCAGTTCATTAAAGTAACAAAGTATCGAGCTCCGCTCTCTCTGTTTGTAACATTGACGCCAGCCGCTTCTTAACTGCAGTTAATTAAAGTAACAATGTAGCGAGCTCTCTCTCTCTCGCCTCAGTATTTCAGCCTAGAAGCAGCTCTGTAATATATATATCAGGAACAAGAACATGAAGTGCAGCTCAAACCAACGGACTCCGATTCTCCATGAACACCAACAGTACAAAATCACGAGCAATGTCAGGTGGTCCCTCCCCTCCTTTTATTGCGCCACTCCCACTACCAGGACTTCTGGGAGATGTAGTTTAACAGTTTAGGTAGGCGCCTTGCTAGTTCCTGACAGTTCCTGCCTGTACTTGCCCAAAGTGTTGGGACAAGCAGTGAAGTTGGCAAACCCCATGCCATTTTCACAGACAAGAGTAGCTACATTAGAAGACCTGGTTAGGCCAGAGTCCACATGAGTTCCCAAAGTAAACCCAGCCAAATTCTTGGGGGTACTCCCACCACCTGGGGGATTACTATTCATAGTAACAGGAGGTCTGTTAGTATTACTTGGGGAAAAGTTTTCCTTATTGTTGGCACTTGGGCAACTGCTGTCAGTCTTCCAGTGGCCAGGCTGTTTACAGATATGGCAATAAGGTTTCTTAGGGTTAGAGGAAGTGTTTTGGAACCCACCCCACCATTGGAGTTTTGGGGCCCTGTGGAGGACTAGTCTTTAGATTTATCCCCACCTTTCTCTTGAGGCATGGTAGAATCTTTCTTCTGGTCACTACTCTGATTCTTAGGCCTAATCCCGGTTCTGACCCATTTGTCTACCCTCTTTCCCAATTCTTGGAGAGAGGTCAGATCTGAGTCCACCAGGTGCTGGTGTAGAAGCTGGTTTTGACAATTACTAAGGATATGCTCCCTCATCATCAAATTATACAATCCTGTATAGTCATGTACTTTGCTGCCCAATAACCAGCCCTCCAGAGCCTTAGTAGAATAATCTACAAAATCAATCCAGTCCTGAGTCTGTGTCTTCTGGTTATCCCTGAACAACAACATATATTGCTCAGTGGTGAAGCCAAACCCATCAATTAGAACACTCTTCAGGGCTGAGTAGTTTTTAGCATCCTAATCACTAACTGTGAGGAGCTTATCTCTACCTTTTTCTGAAAAGGAGAGCCACCTGCGTCTGCAGGTGGCACAGAACTCGGCAGCCCGGGCAATCTTTGGTCTGCATAGACGAGCACGGGCTTCGGTGTTGCTGCAGACGCTCCACTGGCTTCCGATCCGGAAGCGGATTGTCTTCAAATCCTTGACGCTGGTGCACAAGGCTCTGTTTGGCTCAGGCGCAGGATACCTGAAGAAAAGAATAGCTTTCTATCGCCCAGCTCGTTCATTGCGCTCAGAATCCCTGTTCACTGCGGTGGTCCCACGTGTGAGGAAGGCCCGTATTGGGGGGCGTTCTTTTAGCCTTAAGGCCTCCCAGCTGTGGAATGCGCTTCCATTGGCACTCCGCAGCACTCCCAACCTGCTTCCATTCAGGAAGAATTTGAAGACTTGGCTTTTTAATCATTCTGTTTAGGTGGGTTTTCTTTCCGTCTTTTTTTTCTCTGGGGTTCTGTCTTATTTGTTATGTTGATTTGACACTGTAAGTTGCCTGTGGAAAGCGCCGGGACACTCTTTTAGAGTAGCCGTGCGCTATAAAAATGCACTGTAACATAACATAACATAACATAACATAACATAACATAACATAACATAACATAACATAACATAACATAACATAACATAACACAAGACTGCTGCCCACTGACTTTGGGGTACCTGCTGTACTTTGCAAGACCTCTCCAAAGCAGTTATCCATTTGTGGATGTCATCCCCATCTTTGTAGGGGGGCACAATCTTACTTAGGTTTCTATTGTCATAGGGCCTATCTTTATCCTTAGGGATATTGCTGCCACCAGTGGGTTCTTCTGACCCACTCAACTTCTTTTCTCTAGCAAAAGCAAGTTTTCTTTAGCTAGGGCAAGTTCCTCGCTCTCTATTCTGAGATTGACTTCCCTCATCCTAGCCTGGTGTTCTCTTCTCTGAGGGGAAGTCATTCCCCTCTGAGAACCCCTTGAAACATTGGAGTGGCGAGGTTCACCTGAGTGAGATCTATTCCTCCTACACCTCTGATTAAGCCCACGTGGAGGCCTGAATGGGGCTGTCCCATTCTCAGCCCCAAATTGGCTTAGGTTAGCCTGGCTAAGTCTTCTGACTCTTACCTGGCTGTCTACCTCTACCTCAGAATCTTCCCCAACCTCATCTTCATCATCTTCTATGACTGGGGATCAGTGTCATCATCTGCTGAGGGTAGGACCTCACCTGTATTCCCTGTAGGGCCTGAACCAGAGGCCTTAAGAACTTCAGACTCTTATAGGAGATCTATCAGTTGCTGAAGTGTAGGGTTAGAACCCTGTTTCAACTTCCTTGTGGTACACAAGTGTCTCAGCTCTCTGAAGTTGAGTATATCAAATCTGGTGGGTGCCCTTGGAAGGTCACTCACCACAGGTAGAGATCCACTTGGTTCACCTGTGCCAGACTTGATCTAGTGAGGCGTGGTGTGTGCACCTACCTACACTAGGGGGCACATGCATCATTGTAGGAATTTGCATTTCCTAAATTGCGAAAATTAAGGAATCGCAATTTAGGAATTGCAAAATCCTATGCATCAAGAAATCCTAATTTTTTTTAGGATTTCTTAATTTTCGGAATTTGCGATTCCTTAATTGCGAATCGGAATTAAGGAATGGCATTACATTGATTCCTATGGCCTAGAGGCCCATAGGAATCAATGCCGTTTTGCATTTCTATTTTTTGGAATTCGCAATTTGTTGATGCATTGCAAGGGTGCAGAGGGGGGTCCAAAGGACCCCCCTCTGCACCCCTGAAATGTATTTTAAAGCGCATGTTTCACACACACATGTCCTAAGGACATGTGTGTCTGTAACATGACACTTTCCAAAATGCATTTTTGTGCTTTTTTAAAGAATTTCGCAAATTAACACGTGGGTCAACCTTGTGTTAATTTGCACTTCCTATTTCAAAATTCGCATTTTTAAAAACATTGATGCATTGCATTTAAGGAATCGCACAAATGTGATTCCTTAAATGCATTCGCATTTTTAGGAAATGCAAAAAAAAGCGAATTTTGAAAAATTGTTTCATGCATCCCTAAAACGTATTTAGGAAGCGCAAACGGCCGAATTTACCGATTCGCACGTTTGCACTTCCTAAATAGGTTGATGCATGTGCCCGTAGGTGTTTTCCTTCTAAACCTCTCTAGGAGTTGTAGTCAGGGTGTGCTAGGCCCTTTGCTCTACAACAACTAAGTTCAGTAGAACTTAAGTATTATAAGTCTTTCTATATGTACCTATAGGTACCTATGTGATCTTTCAAATTATATTTTAAGATTACAATTGGTAAAACAACAGCAAGCGCTTATCCCAACCGCTGCACACCAATGTGATGTCCACTATTCTAGTGGGCACCCTGTATCAGTCCAAACAACTCTTATGGTGATGGTTGTAAAGTCGACCTTATAGACCAGCTATCCTAGAGGTAGCATGGACAAAGCAGTCTTAGGCTAAAACTTCAGAGGGCATGTGAAGCAAGCTGTTTTACCATATGTAACCCCTTGAATACCAAATGAAAAGACACCACACAGGATATATATAAAATATATATGTATTTATTTCTAAACAACCCCCCTGAGCTCTTTATGAGATCAGAGGCACAAGCATATAACAAGGTACTTAAATATCATACAATAAGTTGCACAATATACTGTAGCAGCCTAGGGGCACGTCAAACCATATACTAAAATAGTGGTATAATAACCACGTCACAAACAAACGATAGACCTAGGGCCTAGGGAATCACTGGGGCTACACTGTACTACCCAAGGATAGGAAGTAGGAGGCCCACGGGAGGCGTGTGCAGTGTATTTACACACATGCAAGTTGCCATTGAGCTTGAATGGGAACAAAAGAATTGAAAACTAGTTCTTTTAGGTCACTTCCGGATGGACTAGGAGAAAGCTACTTGAAAGTTAGACACTAGGATAGTTAATACCCTGAGGAGCACAGGAGTACTCACGTAACCTCACCCAAAGGAAGCGGGTGCATAGGTGTCAAAGTGTGTCGGGTTTCGTCGCTGAATCCTATGAAGACTCGAAGAAAGATGCTGCAGGCGACCAGGAGAGAAGTGTCCGGTTCGATCCAAGGGCGGATCGAGGATGAAGAGTACCTGAAAGCAGAGGGGACAGAGTCTGGGTCACTAGCCGTTGACCAGGAAGGAACCAGGAAGGAACCAGGCGATGTCGCGAAGCAATCAGGTGATGTCGCAAAGCTTGTCTCCGCAGCCACGTGGACCAGGAAGTGTCGACGACAACCAGGAGCTGGGCACGGACTTTCCCACAAAGGATCTCGCTGTCGGCGGTGTCGGCTTTGGGATTGGAGTCCACAAGCCTTGGCTAAGGCTACCCACTCAGGAATCGAAGATGGCTTCTTAATCAGACCAACAAGGTCTTTGGGCTTCTTCTTTTCAGGGAAGCAACCAGACCAGTGGTCACAGAGGCCACTAGCCAACGGGCAAGTGACCGGACAGACACTTCAAGCAGGAAAATGCAAAAGGGCCCCACACAGCACTCGAGGAGTGTGGAGGGATGATCTTTGGTGCACATGATGCTCGCGCCTTGGGCTTCTCAATCCCCAATGCACAACTTCGAGGGTGCCTCAGAAGTTGCACGGAAAGCAATTTGCTGTCTTTCCAAGATGGCCGGTCCCACATCTCATGTCGCCTCCGCGGGTCTCAGCCTTGCTGTGGCTGTAGATCGGGCTGAAGGAAGTCTGGAAGTCTGGGTCTTGTCAGCCTCTGTGTTTGGGCTCCGGCGGGAGCGACGACAAAGCAAACCGTTGATCACTTGATGGTGCCTACTTGTGCAGGGTGGTCACTCCTTGACCACAAGGGAGATTCTTCAGTCTTCTATCTTCAAGTAGAACGTCAAAGGTCCAGAGTTTCGTTTCAAGTTTCAGTCAGGATTAATCTAAAGTCTTGGGACTCAGCTCCTACCTATATACCAAATTTAGGGGCTAGATTACCTGCTAGGCCCCTCCTATGGGTGGGACCAGGGAAGGGGTGGTTACACCACTTTCCCTTTGTCCAGTTTCACGCAGGAGCTGGAGCTGGAGTGCCCCAGCACCGGTTTGAGCTGTACTATGCATGGGACACCTTGTGTGCCCCAGGCAGTGTCTCATTTCTTTCAGCCCTCCCTGACGCAATACACTATAGCCTGTCTGGGGTGGTGCTAGCACCTCCCAATACAGGAAACCTATTGTCCAAGCCTCCCTCGCTGGAAGGACTCCCAGCAGCAGGAGGTCAGACTTGTGTCTGTGGCAGCAGCATCCATTTTGTGATGTTGAGGCTCTGGTTAACTTTAACTGAGTTTAGTGGGAACAACATGTCTTTTACCTCTAGAAGGGTGTAATGCTACCCCCGTCGCCAGAACTGGTGAGGGGGTAGTATTCCAAAGCATATGACACCTTACACGACATGTTTTGATAAAGCCAAACCAGAGTTAGCATTTAACCGCGAGGTTCATAATGCACTTAATAGTATATGGTATAGCTATATCCTAGAACAGCTATAAGGACATGTTTCCGAAAGCTGAAGACAGGCTCAGCTCATGCTAGAGCCTCATCTCACATAAAACCAAGCACTCTGCCTCCAGGATTGTTAAGGCCTGCCATAGGAGTGATTTATAGGTGTATATGTGTCTAGATATAAGGTTAGATATAGGAATACTATATCTAAGCAAGCGGTGATTACACGACCTTGCCCCAGTTTAGTGATCAGCCAGTTGTGTCAATGTGAGTGGCCAGCCAGGGGTGGCATAATACATGCTGCAGCTCCTGGTAGACCTTGGATGCACATATGCCCTGGGTACCCATAGTCGACTGTACAGGGGCTCATAAGGTGACCCAATGTCCAATTGGAGATGTACTTAAAGTACATGGAGTCCATTTTACAGAGAGAGCAGATAGCCTGGGGCCCTGATAAGCAGGATCCCAGGCCAACTAAGTTGAAAACCAGCTAAACACTAGGCAAAAAATCTGGGGTAACCATAATCATGTATCCACCTTCCTACAGTAATCTCTTTTGGAATGGCAAATCTGATTTAGGGATTGTGTTGCCCTTGGGACACTCTGTGGGACTCAAGGGCAACGCAATCCATTAATAAATCTGGCTCTTGATTTTTAAAGGAAATGTGGGACAGAAATCAGGAGGGTCATTATCAGAGGCATCTGCAAATGAATACATGTACTTAAAATGCACAACCCACTTTCCAGCAGATGTGGCTTTTTGATAATTCCCAGAAACCTTTTGCATCTTTTGCTAAGGTTGCCTCCAACAGGCGGTCCAAAAGAGCATTTCTTTTTCAGCGTTTACTAGATCTAATATTAGTTTAGTACTAAACTCACCCATTAAGGGGAAAACAAGATCATAATCAATGTTCATGCCTATTCCGCCTCCAACAAAGTCTGCAGATTCGTATTGCTAAATAATTCAATAGCATTAGCTAAACATGATGATGTCAAATACATATAGAGTTGTTAAACCCTATGATCGGCATTACTAGCCGGACGGCTCATGTGGGATGCATAAAAGGGTCAAAGCAAGTTAATGCTGGTGCCTAATTTGGCCTGAAAGTCCCCCACAATAAAAATATTTAATTCACCTAACTCAAGGAAGGACCAATCTCTTAGGCGCTGTATTGGGTTTCCAGGGCTACATCCTATGGGGAGGCAGGATCGCTAAGGGAGGAGGCCTCTTGAAGATGGGACGTACACTTAGGCCTCCTTTTGCATTTGGCTGCAGGTCTGCCAGGATACTTTTTTGTGAGACCTGGAGTCCATTGGGCAGATATCCGATTCTCACAGATGGATTCTACATCTGCTCCACTAAGCACCGGACCAGGCTACTAATAGATATTGCCAGGGGTAACAGAGAAATGCGTGTTACCTATATCCAGACATCTCTCTGACAGGTCAATTTCTTTACAGATTACTCTGAGTGTATACTCTAAAAAGTGTCTAAGATATAACTGTGCAGCTTCATGTCATCCTGGGAACTGGGGGCTTTCCACTTATTCGTCCCTTTGATTGTCATTCAAAAAATGCTTGCTTGCTAGTGGTTAATCCTTCCTCCTTGCACCTCCTTTTTATGTTTGGGTTCCTTCCACAGAGCACCGCCCAATGACTGTTAACATATCACTACTGTGTTTATGTGTACATTTGGGAGGCTATTTTTTCTGTGATTCCTGCTTGAGTCACTGTTTGCCATCTTCGGTGGTTCAGCTTCAGTGCCCGCCACTTAAGCTCCCCGTCCCATTTAAATACTGAGATGAAATGTCAGACGAATTGGATACTGTTTTCAAGGGCATTTTTATAGACCGCCAACTCAACTGACCCTGAGGTATTGAAGCGCTTTACAAAAGCGGCAGCTACATTAATAGGGTCAAGTTATTTTTTTGTTTAAAGTGCGCAGTGATTAAGTGATGCAGACGCCGCCCCTCTTTATTCATTATTTCCCCTCTACCTGGCAAATAGGAGCAGAATTCATCCCTCCCACCTCCTCCCATGTCACTGTATGCTGCCCCTCTGCCTTCTACTATTGTCCACCTCCTCTCAGAGCTCTGATTTCAAAACACATTCACTGCTGCTCCCCAGGGACTGTGAGACATGTTTTATTATATAATGTGAACTCGAGCGACCCAAATATGTTGGAGCACTTTAATGACCGCTACGTACATTACACAAGATCAGATTAAGTATTTGGGGCATTATTTTAGAGTACAAACTCGACTAAGGCAAAGATATTGAAGTGCCTTACAAAATCGTCAGTTACATTACACAAAGTCAGGTTCATTTTTTATTTTTAGGTGCGTGGAGATTAAGTGAAGAAAATGCCGTCCCTGTTTATTCATTAGTTCCCCTCTACATGACACATGGGAGCATTTTGTTGTTGTTGATATGTCGAGTGCTCCTATACCGAGGGGGCTGGTTACATAGGCTGTTCAATAAGCTGTTAAATACTCTATTTATGCAGTCGCACAACGAATGTTATAGAGCTGTGTTGACTTTCATCAATGCACTTGTCTTTCCATCTGTACATTAAAAAACCTTGGAAGGTCTCCATAAATTCATTTGTGAGGCAAACATGTATACCTTAGTAAGACTGCACGACCCAGTGTGTAGTAATTGTATAACTGTTCAATCCCTGGCGGAACAGCATCCAGGGTAATATGTTTCATAGATAAACACATAGGGTCCCAAAGGTGAGACCTATTGGCTATGCCAATGCTTGTTTTGACATGTATTTGCCTTCTTGGATATTGTAGTAACAAGATGTATTATCACACGCTCGAAAAACTCTTCTTACTGAGTCTCACTGTGTGGTCCAACAGTGCCAGCCACAAAATCATGCTTTAGATCAAAACCTGCCTCAGCATTACACGAAGAGTACCTAAATATCCAGCATCTTATTTTATCACTGTTTCTAAATTTCCTCACACTCTATCCTCCCAGCAGCATTGCTGATCACCACCCCTTCTCAGTGGCATCACCCCCTTCATGTATTGTTCTATCATGTATATGCTGATGGTGCCAATTTCCTCCCAAAAACTCAACTTCAAACTGAAATTTCTCATTGGCTCGCAGCCTAAGTATTTGGACTGCCCCCTGCTCACTTATAGTAACTCAGCAAAAATATAGGTTTTTTCTTCTATTTCATCTCTTCTGAAAGCCTGTCCATATCTTGTTTTTCCTCCAAATATGAATGGCAGCACTGGAAAACTGGACTGCCTCCCCAGAGGTACATCGACAGCTCTTTAAAGACTCCAAGAAAGCAGTCTCTCAGTGTCCTGTCATTATACATGCAAGTCATCTTGACTTACAGAAGTCGCCAAAACACTCTTGCCCTTTCCTTTTGGGGTGCATTCTCTAACATACTTTAAACTACTCACTACCTAAGTCAATTCCTGTCTTCACCTTCCCAATAGGAAGCAACCATCTTGTTGTATAGCGTCTCATTCACCCGAATGGTCCCGTTGTCCTCCTTTTACCCGACACTCATCTAAACATGTAACCCAATATAAACTTTTCACTAAGTTTCAAACTCATACTTGGCACATCTGTTTATTATCTTAATTTGCTCACACACTAGTTCTAGATCGTAAGACAATGAACACCATATCACCTTCACCGACCACCCCATGAACTTTGACTCACAACAGTGCCAGGGGTAATGGTGGTAACAACATGAATAATTTGACTTCCATTGACATCACAGTGTTGAAGCCTTGTCTTAACCTTACTGCTCAGCAGCCTTACTGAGAGGCTAAGGAAGTGATAAAAACTGGAAAATACAGAGAGAGGTCAGAACTGTTAGAGTCATGTTACTTTCCGTTCTGGTGTCTGCCCTGTTGGCCCCTTAGATTAGGCTAGTAAGAGATTGCTAAAGCAAGCCAATGGTAGCATGGCTGACTCTGGTGACCCTAAATGATGCCCTAGAGAAACCCATTCTATTCTTGAATTTTTGGTCATTGGATTTACTTGGGGCCTTACCTTGTAACTTTCGGAACATACAGTAGCCGTTCAATGGACTGACACATAGTGGGATGTGAGGAATCTAAATCACAAGTGTCTTGCTTCTAGTGATCAAAGGCGTTGGAAATGGTTTGGCATTAGCAGTCTTAAGGGAGCAGTGGTAAAGCATTGACATCTCCTAAACCTGGAAAATAAAGTCAGCTGACCGCAATCTATTTCTCGTGTCCCACAACACTTAAGTAACTTTATATTAGGCACACAACCCGACCCATGCCTCAAAATATGTACATCATGTAAGTATCCTTTAAATGCACTAAACAGTATTCCATTCCCCGTGAACAATATTAAACCCCTATCCTACCAGCTAATAGCGGACTGCCCCTACACCCCAACCGACAAATGTCCTTTAGCCAGTGGTGGCTGGTAGGGAACAGGGGTGGCAGGGATTGAATTTTTTAAAAATAAAAAAGCACTTACCTTTAAAATGGCCGTAGTCTCTCCATCGCTTTTCCGCTCTCCTTGGTGAGGTCTGCACCAGGAAGCACCCAGGCTTCCCATAGTCAATCAAAATGCTGCCATGCAGCAATGTGATTGGCTCCCCATAGCCAACCACAACACCGCATTGTAGCGCTGTGATTGGTCTGAGCGCCGTATTTCGGCCCTCAGATGGGAACATGGAGCCTGGGCAAGTTCCTCACCTGGTTTTGCATTACGGCCTGGTGGGGTAGATGCAAAGTGTGCATGACGGTTTGGCCTGCTTGAGACAGCGGGCCAAGCAATCATGCACACTTGCAGTGTTTACACCACTCCTCCCCCGTGACTCCAGCATGTCCCGCCCTAACCCAGCCCCGTAGTCAAGAAAAATAAAATGAAAATAACAAGGTTAGTATAATATTATTTAAAAAAAATTCTGCTCTGCGAGCAATGAAGCGACGCTCCTCCGTCTTAGCAGAGGAGCTGCCCTTGCCTTTAGCACTCTTTTTTCTGTTATCATGTAATGCTGCTCTAGTAGGTTTACAATCTTCATAATTTACAAGATTAAATATTATAGTAAATACAAAGAGAACCTTTAACCTCCATAATATTATGAATAACCTTTAGATGGCCAAGAATGTGCTCTGCACATTCTTGGCCATCTAACACATACTTAACTGTGTGCTGAAATATCACCTCTGGCTTTTAAATTCAATTTCAGCATTCTTGTTAATCTCTCTGTGTGCCTTGGAGCTCGGCCATTAGCTTGACTTTTCTTTAGTGCCAAATACTAGCAGCCATTTTTAGAAACAAGTGACACAGTGCCAGATATATGCAACGCTGGTTGCAAAATACTGGTCGCAAATTGCGACTGGTATTTTTGTGTCCAGTTTGAATACTGCAAACCGACCTATGGGTTAAAGGGTGGTCCACAAAATTCAGAATTGTAGTGGGTCACAATTGAAACTACTTGAGACAAGTTGCGAATTGAGAATCACTTTTATTGGTTGCCGAGACAAGGATGATGGCCTACTGTGATCATCAGACCTCCATGTCTGTGATCACTTTTTACAGTAAAAAAAAAAATCTTGGTCGTTTTCCTTAAAAGAAAAAAAACAAGTTATAAACTATTTAAGGGTTTGACAGGGTAGTGGTTCCAGGACCGCTGCCTACTCCCCAATAATAGTTAATTGTACATTCCCAAAGGGTAAGGTGTGCAAAGGCGACCATTTTCCTTTTGAAACAACCCCATGTAGGGGAAACAGGCAAATTTCAATGTCTTGCAGATGGATTTCGTTTGCAAGATATTGATGCATACCACAATGAATTACTAATTAAAAGTAAAACCCTAAATACACTGATTCCAAATAGTGATTTGTTATGCCCATTTCAACCCATAATGCGATTCAGTAATCTATTACTAAATCGTAAGCCTAGTTTAAAACCTTCCAAAAAAGGATATGATTTAGTGAATCATGGGGGTTTGAGACTGGTAAATGGTTTCCTACATCTTAGCGTGGTTTTGTTTTTAAATTATTTGATTTCAGTTTTCATTCACTAATTATGACATTCAACAGAAAACGTACAACCAAGTCTTTATGAATCATACAGAGAGGCAATACTGTAAAGTATACAGAAGGTCACTGCTAAGTTAACACAGTTATAATACTGTGGCACAGGGAGGCATAACATGTAGGTTCCAATTTATGTAAGCTTTGTTACGAAGAAGAGAGAGGGCATGGGGAACAAAAAGAGAACAGAAGTAGCAATTTCGGAGTGTTTCAAGTTACTTTAATGTGTTGCACTGCAGAAGGAGCTGCAGAACAGTCGAGGAGCTGGGATCAGGAACGTTGGAACATTTACTGTCACTGAGGCTGTGATTAACAGGGGGACGGCCAAGTTTCCCTTGGAATCACTCTGGTGGTCCTTGGTTCAATACACAGGTACAGTCCTACTGATCAGGCAGCATGGCAACAGGGCAGGAGATATGCAGTACTTCTTGTTAAGCAGCACATGAGAACTTCTGAGTCTTCCACAAGCCTAGAGATGTACTGAAGAGTTGGATCTCAGGGTCCAATATTTATACTTAGTGCCAACTTTGAAGTAGAAGTAGGGTTTGGAGGTTTGCACCCCCAGAGGTGTTTGCCATTTCTTTTCTCCCTTTCCCAAATTGTCTGGGGGCACCGTAGACTGGTGTAAAACCGTTCGTCTGAGTGTGCTGAGGCAGAGGCTTTGTGATGTGCAAGTGTGGTATGGGACAGCTCCTCTCTCCATCAAGTCAGAGAATGCCCATATTGACAACACTTATTCCCCCCTTTGTCTCACTGTCTGTGAACAAGACACAAAGGCAAACTGCCAGCTACACCTAATCATATGATCCAGGATACAGGATGCAGGCACCAACAGGGTAGGACAAGAAAATGCCAACTTTCTAAAAGTGGCATTTTTAGAACTGTGACTTAAAACCTGACTTCACCTTTAAAGAGGGTTTTAAATTACAATTATTTAAACACCAAAGCCAACCTCCTATCCTGCCCCTAATTTAAAGTTATCACTTATTAAAAGTAGGTAGGCAACCTAATGTGATCCTATGGGAGATATAGGACTCACAGTAGTAAAGTGTGAATTTAGGGTCTTTTACTATCAGGACATGTAAAGGTAAAAAGTACATGTTCAACCTTTTAATTACATTGCACCCTTCTCTCTGGGCTGTATAGAAACTATCCAGTAGTGACGTATATGTTTTTAAAAGGAAGCTTTAGGTCTGGCAAAGGTTTATTTTGCCAGGTTGAAACACTAGCTTAAAACTGTCCACTCAGGCTGCAATGGCAGGCCTGAGACATATTTACAGGGCTACTTGGGTGGGTAGTCAAACGTTGCTGCAGGACCACTAGTACTATTTAATTGACAGAGCCTGGTTACATGTAGTACCACTTTATTAGGGACTTACAAGTAAATTAAATGTGCCAGTTGGGTGGAAACCAATTTCACCATGTTTAAAGGAGAGAGCACAAGCACTTTAGCACTGGTTAGCAGTAGTAAACTGCACAGAATCATAAGGCCAACAAAACCAAATTAAGCAAAATCGGAAGTAAGACAAAAAGTTTGGTGAAAGACTACCCTATATCGGACAGGTCTAACAATCGCGTACACTATCATCTGAGTATATTTGTTTTAATGAGATAATATTAATTGAAGAAAAACAGCTTTTCCTTATAACTCTATGGTTTAAATAAATGCTATTTTCTATGTAGAAAAATCAAAAACAGTTTATTTATGAAGTGCTGATAATTAAAGAATTCAGGCACCAAAAACTCTTTAATAATCATTAAACAATACCATAATATATTTTTGTGTTCTTCATGTTTATTTCAGGCTGTCACCCATAGCACAATAACAATAGACTGTATGCTACTCCACTATAATCTATTTTATTGTACTACACTCCACTATACTGCACTCCATTCTATGCTATTCCACTGCATGTCACTCCACTCTATGGCACGCCACTACACGCCACTCCAGTCTATGCTGTTTTCACTGTATGCCACTCACTCTACGCCAATCCACTAACCACTATTGCATTGTATGTCACTTCACTGTACACTAATGCACTGTATGCCACTCCAGTTTACAACACTCCACTCCACCCCACTCCACTCTACCCTATTGTATTGTACTCCACTCTACTCTATGCCACTAGACTCTATGCTATTCCACTGTATGCCACTCCATTTTACAACACTTTGCTTTACCGCAGACCACTGTATGCATTTACACTGCACACCCTTACTCTCGCCCTCACTACGCTCTATGCCACTCCACTGTATGCCATTCAATTCTATGTGAATCTACTGTACACTATTCCACACTATCCCACTCCACTCTACACCACTCCAGTCCACTCTATCCCACTCCACTGTATGCTATTTCACTGTACGCAACTTCACTCTAAATCACTCCACTGTACACTATTCCACTGTATGCCACTCTACTGTATCCCACTCCGGTCTATGCCACTCCACTCCACACCACTCTACTCCCCACTGTTACACTGTATGCCACTACACTGTATTCCACTTCACTGTGCGCCATTCAATTCCATTGCAAAAAATACAGTTGATGGACAGAATGTAGAACAATGTCATACATTCACCCCAGTACAAGGATCTGGGCCTAAATCCATCGTTTCTTTGCACTCCACACCACCCTGGGTTAGACACTGGCTATATGCAAATCAGCTCTGACCCTGTGCCTCATGGGAACAGTCCAGTCCGAACTACCAAGCCATGTCTTTCCCAGACCGGAATCAAGCATCCAAGGACCGGTTTCTGGCTATCAGCCTTCATCAGCCTAGATAGCTTGACTCCAGTGGTGTGAAGAGCCTGGGACTCACGTCTGAGTATACCCAGCACACTCAGGGTGAAAATTGCAAAAAATACAGTTGATGGACAGAATGTAGAACAATGTCATACATTCACCCCAGTACAAGGATCTGGGCCTAAATCCATCGTTTTTTTGCACTCCACACCACCCTGGGTTAGACACTGGCTATATGCAAATCAGCTCTGACCCTGTGCCTCATGGGAACAGTCCAGTCTGAACTACCAAGCCATGTCTTTCCCAGACCGGAATCAAGCATCCAAGGACCGGTTTCTGGCTATCAGCCTTCATCAGCCTGGATAGCTTGACTCCAGTGGTGTGGAGAGCCTGGGACTCACGTCTGAGTATACCCAGCACACTCGGGGTGAAAATTGCAAAAAATACAGTTGATGGACAGAATGTAGAACAATATCATACATTCACCCCAGTACAAGGATCTGGGCCTAAATCCATCGTTTTTTGCACTCCACACCACCCTGGGTTAGACACTGGCTATATGCAAATCAGCTTTGACCCTGTGCGTCATGGGAACAGTCCAGTCCGAACTACCAAGCCATGTCTTTCCCAGACCGGAATCAAGCATCCAAGGACCGGTTTCTGGCTATCAGCCTTCATCAGCCTGGATAGCTTGACTCCAGTGGTGTGGAGAGCCTGGGACTCACGTCTGAGTATACCCAGCACACTCGGGGTGAAAATTGCAAAAAATACAGTTGATGGACAGAATGTAGAACAATGTCATACATTCACCCCAGTACAAGGATCTGGGCCTAAATCCATCGTTTTTTTGCACTCCACACCACCCTGGGTTAGACACTGGCTATATGCAAATCAGCTCTGACCCTGTGCCTCATGGGAACAGTCCAGTCCGAACTACCAAGCCATGTCTTTCCCAGACCGGAATCAAGCATCCAAGGACCGGTTTCTGGCTATCAGCCTTCATCAGCCTGGATAGCTTGACTCCAGTGGTGTGGAGAGCCTGGGACTCGCGTCTGAGTATACCCAGCACACTTGGGGTGAAAATTGCAAAAAATACAGTTGATGGACAGAATGTAGAACAATGTCATACATTCACCCCAGTACAAGGATCTGGGCCTAAATCCATCGTTTTTTTGCACTCCACACCACCCTGGGTTAGACACTGGCTATATGCAAATCAGCTCTGACCCTGTGCCTCATGGGAACAGTCCAGTCCGAACTACCAAGCCATGTCTTTCCCAGACCGGAATCAAGCATCCAAGGACCGGTTTCTGGCTATCAGCCTTCATCAGCCTGGATAGCTTGACTCCAGTGGTGTGGAGAGCCTTGGACTCACGTCTGAGTATACCCAGCACACTCGGGGTGAAAATTGCAAAAAATACAGTTGATGGACAGAATGTAGAACAATGTCATACATTCACCCCAGTACAAGGATCTGGGCCTAAATCCATCGTTTTTTTGCACTCCACACCACCCTGGGTTAGACACTGGCTATATGCAAATCAGCTCTGACCCTGTGCCTCATAGGAACAGTCCAGTCCGAACTACCAAGCCATGTCTTTCCCAGACCGGAATCAAGCTTCCAAGGACCGGTTTCTGGCTATGAGCCTTCATCAGCCAGGATAGCTTGACTCCAGTGGTGTGGAGAGCCTGGGACTCACGTCTGAGTATATCCAGCACACTCGGGGTGAAAATTGCAAAAAATACAGTTGATGGACAGAATGTAGAACAATGTCATAAATTCACCCCAGTACAAGGATCTGAGCCTAAATCCATCGTTTTTAGGCCCCAATTGTCTAACCCAGGGTGGTGTGGAGTGCAAAAAAACGATGGATTTAGGCCCAGATCCTTGTAATGGGGTGAATGTATGACATTGTTGTACATTCTGTCCATCACCTGTGTTTTTTGCAATTCAATTCCATGGCAGTCTCCTGTACGCTTTTCTACAATACGCCACTCCATTCTACACCACTCCACTCTACCCCGCTCCACTGTATGTTATTCCACTGTACTCCACTCCATTCTACACCACACCCCGGTACCCTTCTCAATTCTGTGCCAAACTGCTATACGCTATTGCACTGTTGCAAACGTAGTCTAGGCCACTACACATCACAATATTCTACTGTGTACCACTACACTCTTCCCAACACCCCTCTATGCCACTCCACTGAACCTCACTGCATTGTACACTACTACACTGTACGCTGCTCCACTGTATGCCACTCCACTCTGTGCTAAACCTCTGTACATTATTTCACTGTATGGCACTCCACTGTTCACTAATATACTCTATCCCACCCCAGTGTACTCCACTCCCCACTATTCCACTCTACTAGACTCCACTCTATGCCACTCACTGTACGCTACACCACAGCATGCCACTCCAATTTACGCCATTCCACTGTTTGCCCCTCCACTCTTCGTCAATCCACTGCATGCTATTTCACTATATGGTTGTATGTTACTATACTGCATGCCACTTTGGTTTACGCTACTCCACGCTATTCCACTCTACTACTCTGCGCTGGTGCTACTGCACTGAACGCTACTCCACCCTACACTATTCCACTCTACTACACTACACTCTACCTACACCACACTACTCTGCGTTATTCCACTCTATGCCACTTCACTCTCGAACTCCGCTCCACCAGTGGAGTTTGCAGAGTTTTGCCAACTCCGCGCTCCGCTGGAGACGCAGAGTATGGGCAAAAAATCAGACTCCACGGCGTAGCAAAGTTTGCCCCTGCAGCGCCCATCCAAGGGGTGAGGAGTAAGGGACCAGCACTTACCTGGTCTGGAGGAGGGCAGCCTGAGCATGGCGGAGACAGCCGACCAGGTAAGTGCTCACTGCTCATCGTAGAGTGGAGTGGAGTTCCACAGAGATTTTAGGCAACTCCGCGGAACTCCGCATTGTGACACTACGACGACTCAGCCCACCCTGGGCCGTTACACTGTACACTACACCACTGCACACTAATCCCCTGTATGCCACTCCATTCTATGTCAATCCACTGTACACTATTTCACTGTATGACACTCCTCCATACACTACTAAACTTCACACCACTCAAATTTGTGCCACTCCACTCCATGCTATTCCACTCTACTACTCTATACTTTACGCCACTCCACTCTATGCTATTCCACTGCATGTCACTTTACACCTCTACACTTTAAGCTACTCTACACTATTCTACTGTATGCCACTCCACTCTACGCCAATCCACTGTAAGCCATGTCATTATATGGCACTCCATTGTATGGTAGTGCACTGTACGCCACTCCAGTTCACAGCACTCCACTCCACTCCACCCCACTCCACTGTACTCTATTGTATTGTACACCACTCCATGCCACTAGACTATGCTATTCCATTATATGCCACTCTACTTCACACCACTCCAGTGCATGCCACTTCAGTATACACTATGCCAGTGTATGTCACTCCACTCTACGGCACCACACTCTATGCCACTCCACTATGCAAGCATTCACTATATGCCACTCCACTCTACGTCACTCCACTCTACCCTCTGTAGCTCTATGCCACTCCACTCTATGCAACTCCACTCTACGCTATTCAACTGTGTGACACCCCATTCTATGACACTCCACTCTATGCCACTTAAATTCCACTGTACACCACTACCTTGTACCTTACTCTATATATGCCACTACACTCTACACCTTTACACTGTACCTAACTCCACTGTGCATCATTGGATTCCAAGCCACTCTATTGCATGCTATTCTGTACAATTCCACTCCACACTATATCACTCCACTCTATCCCACGCCACTGTATGCTATTCCACTGTACGCCACTACACTCTAAAACACTCAACTGTACATCATTCTACTCTACACAACTTCACTCTACATTATTTCACTGTATGGCACTCCACTGTACACTGCTACACTTGACACCACTCCAGATTACATCACTCCATGCTTTTCCAATCTACTACCCTCCACTCTACGCCACTCTATGATATTCCACTGTATGCCACTCCACTTTATGCTATTTCACTGTATGCCACGCCACTCTATGCCAATTCAATGTATACCATGTCACTGTATGGCACTCCAGTGTATGCTAAAACACTGTACGCAACTCCAGTTTACAACGTTCCACTCATCCCAATTCACTCTGCGCTATTGTATTGTCCTCCACTCCACGCCACTAAACTCTACACTTTTCCACTGTATGCCACTCCAATTTACACCAATCCAGTGAATGCCACTCCACTTTAGGCAATGCCAATATAGGCCACCACACTCTATGGCACTCAATGGCACTTCCCTTTATGCCACTCTGCTGTACACGATTTCACTGTGCGGCACTCCACTCAATGCCATTCCACTCTATTCCACTCTATGCCATGCCACTCCACTGCACACCACTACAGTCAACACTATTCTACTCTACATCACTACACTCTACACATTGTATACCACTCCACTCTACACCACTTAACAGTACGTTATTTCACTTTATTGGCAATCCACTCTATGGCACTCCTCTATATGCCACTGTACTCCACACTATTACACTGCACACCACTACACTCTACTTCACTACAGTCTACCACACTCCACTCTATGTTATTCTACTCTATGCTACTGCACTCTGTACCACTCCTCTCTTCACCACTCCAGTCTACACCACTCCATTGTTTTGCACTTCATTCCATACTGCTCCACTGTACAATATTCTACTGTATCCCACTCCACTCTAAGCAATTTGATTCTGCGCTATTCCACTGTATAGAAGTCAACAATTATGAGAGAGTTACCCTTCTAACAAAAAGGGACAGGGTTCAAAATACAGCAATAAAAACAATCCCTTTTTTGAGAACACTCTTATTAGTCCATCACTCTATTTGTCTTATTGTGGGGAAACATTCATAAAACTCTCAGCATACCATTATCTATACACTGAATCCCGATTGATGCAAAAATGTCTTCCTTTATTACCCAAAATCAATCAAATTCAGTTCTCAAAAACATATTTTGTACAACAATACAGAAAAATTCACAATTTCATTTTAAAATTATTTTAAAACTTTAAACATACTTAGTATTTCATCACAATATATTAAAAACGATATCCTATCTAGTTGTGTCTAGGTAGAATGAGTTTCTCAGTCTTTATAAGTTATACAAATCTTTGTTCTTCACTGATGCAAAGAGGAAACATTAATAATGCTGGTTGCTCCCTAATCTTGCTAAACAAATAAAAATTAAACCCGGGTGGCGAACTCTGCTCCGCCAGCGGAGTTTGGCAACTCCTCGCTCCGTTGGTAAAGCGGAGTTCAGGCAAAAATTGTGACTCTGTGGCGTGGCGGAGTTAGCCCCTATGCCCACGCCCGGTCAGAAAAGTAAATAATCACTTACCTGCTCTGGCGGCTCCGGACTGCCCACCTCCTCGGCGTGGTCTCTCCTCCTCGCCATCCTCACGTCCTCGCCGGTCGCAAACCCCTACTTTGTACGTCTTGGGAGGACTGCATTGTGCAGCACACATAGAAGATGCAAAACTTTTTTTTTAATAATTGTTTATGTGCACGATGGGACACTTCACAACAGGATGGCCTCCATGACCTCGAGGTATCATTTCGGGCAGAAGTGCCAGTCTTCTACCAGTGCGGTTGTGGAGTTCTTTGGTAGTAGTGAGTTGCATCGACACAAGGGTTAATCCTCACCACTGCAGTTTTGGTACTGGTAGATGCCATAGAGACTAGAGCCTCTAGTCTGAAGGGATGTTCTTGGCACTTACGTGACGGTGGAAAGGTCTCCGGGGTTACTTGAAGGCCTTGCAGAGTTTCTGGAAGAACAGTAGGCTCTAGGGTGGAACCGGTGACAGGTAGCGAGGGTTTTGTTGAATTTTTTCCTGCAGCGGCTCAATTCCTGGTCCGTCATCGGTAGTCTTCTTTCCAGTGTTGGCTGGTGACATTTGAAAGTGGTGGGGCCTAAAAGTATTGTCATACTGCACTTTGGTGAGAGAGCGTAACATTTTGTAAAAAGAGTGGACAAATGGTGCATTTTCCAGCAATTTTCTAATCAAGGTTCTGCAAGACCTGTAAACATTCTGTACTTTTCACTGCCTTCATGACCCCTTAAACCAACGCAGCAGAGACCGAGCCAGGTTTACTTCCTTGAAAAGACAGAGACAAACCATTGGCATGCATGATCATTAGTAATACTCCCTGTAGAAGTAAACGTGGGGACTAAAAGCCTGAAGGGCCAATGAACCCTGATTATGTCTGTAGTTCTCAGTTCAAACAGGTACCAGGAGACTCGTTTACTTCCTTGCACTGGGCACAAGACACACCACTGGCTAGGCCATTGTAACCGACAGCAGGAGTTAGCCCACATTAGTTATAAACAACAGAAAAGCCTTGTTTTGCTGAGTTATCTCTGATTAAGTGCATAACCAGAGAACACAGAAGCAGGTAGCTTTAGGGAGAGAACCTTGCTTACTCTGGTGGAGAAAAAACCTTCAGAGGTGACTTGTGATTAAGGCTCACATTTTTCCGTTTTTACAGATAAATACAGACAGAAAACAACAAGCGAATGACTTTTACAAACGCTGCTTTTGCTAGAATGCAGTGTGTTTTTCAATAGGAGCCCAGTTACTTGTTTTACTGAATACTCCTAAAGATTACCATACTGGTCTTAACATCCAACATAATCAGTCAGACCTTGAATCTTCTTTTGATAAATCATCAGGGTAATCCAACTGAAACAACTGTAGACTACAACTCCCAGAATGCACCGACTGGATAAATGAAAGTCCACTTCATAGCTATCAAAGGGTGGGGGAAATTGATCAATGCAGCAACTGTGCCATAAAAATAGGGGAGCAGTGTGACAAAGCTGTGGGCCTTGCTCGGTAATATCAAGCCAATTTAAAAATAATAAACTATTATAATTTGTCCAGTTCCCTTTCGTTGTGATAGAGACTAGCGCTATGAAGAGAACGTAAAGTTTTTTTTTTACCAGTTATACGACCGCTGGCAAAGGACACAGAGCCGTCCCAGTTTATTACCGGGCTTTCTTGTGGTGGGGGCCCGCGGGACACGCGCTTGGAAGAACCCCTGCCTAGAAGTTCCATCCTGCAGCAGCACTCTTAGCACAGGGCCCAGACCTGCTCCTCTGAGATGAGCGTCTGCAGCATGGCGTTGGCACATTTCAAACCGGCGCCTTTTTCCTTCATGAAAGTCTCCATTTTGCCAGCTGCTTGTCTGTCCAAACCAGGAGCCTCGGCCATGGTCGCGGGAGGGAGGTAAGGGGGGTAGGGTGGGGTGGGGGGGGGGGGGGGGTGTTCACGGGTGGGGAAAAACAAAAAAATAAATAAAACCTACCTTACTGCCGGCGCCGCCCCCGCTCCAGGACGGTGTGATGGTGCAGCCTGGTCCACGTTTTCCTGCTGCTTTCCTGCAGGAACAGGAAGCAGGCAGCCTCCTTCCCCGGCCCTCAGCCAATCACAACGCTGCAATGGCACCGTAGTGATTGGTGAGGCAAAGCGGAGAGCACCCTAGCCAGGCCATTTTCTCAATGTAGGCTGCATGCAGCAGCCTACAAAGAGAACAAACATTTAAAATGCAATGGTCTCGGCATTATTAAAGGTAGAGCTATTGGCATTGCTCATGACATTTTTTTTATTTTAATTTTTTTTAAAACATAAATAAATGGCATTGTTATTTACAATGGCAATAGGTGAGCATTAGAGAGTAGTAGAGAGTATTCGCGGACACAGAGCCACACACACACAGACAGAGCCACGCAGACACACACACACAGACAGAGCCGCGCGCACACACACACACATAGACAGAGCCGCGCGCACACACACACACACACATAGACAGAGACGCGTGCGCACACACACACACACACACACACATAGACAGAGCCGCGCGCACACACACACACACATAGACAGAGCCGTGCACACGCACACACACACATAGACCGAGCCACACACACACATAGACAGAGCCAAGCGCGCGCGCACACAGAGCCAAGCGCGCGCGCACACAGAGCCAAGCGCGCGCGCGCACACAGAGCCATGTGCATGCACACAGAGCCACGTGCACGCACACAGAGCCACGCGCACGCACACAGACGGAGCCACGCGCGTGCACACAAACAGAGCCACGCGCGCACACAGACAGAGCCACGCACGCACACAGACAGAGCCACGCGCGCACAAAGACAGAGCCACGTGCACACACAGACAGAGCCACGTGTGCACACAGACAGAGCCACGCGCACACACAGACAGAGCCGCGCGCGCACACAGACAGAGCCGTACACACACACACACATACATACATACAGAGCCACGCGCACACACATACAGAGCCACACACGCACACACCTAGAGCCACACGCGCACACACACATACAGAGCCACACGCGCACACACATAGAGCCACCCGCGCACACACAGACAGAGCCACCCACACAGTCATTCACATAGAGCCACCCACACACACAGCCACCTACAAAAAATGCTACAGACACACAGAGCCCCCCACACAGACACAGCCACACACGCACAGAGCCACACACACACAGAGCCACACACCAACAGAGCCCAACACCCACAGAGCCCAACACCCACAGAGCCCAACACACACAGAGCCCAACACACATGGCAAGAAAAACGGCAGAATCAGGGGGGCAGAGGCAAGAAAAACGGCAGAATCAGGGGGGCAGAGGCAAGAAAAAACAGCAGTATCAGGGGGGCTGAGGCAAGAAAAACGGCAGAATCAGGGGAGCAAAGGCAACAAAAACAGCACAATCAGGGGAGCAGAGGCAAGAAAACCGGCACAATCAGGGGGCAGAAGGCAAGAAAAGCGGCGCAATCAGGGTGCAGAAGGCAAGAAAAACTGAGAATTCATACAAAAGATCACGTAACTTCATATTTCTTGCTGTGAGTCTATCAAATTTTTAAATCTTCTCTAAAATACCATAAACGCCTTCAACCTAGGGGTGTTATATAAATTAAGTTTAGCCACTGGGGAAGACTTTTACCAATGTATTACACGCGCAGTTTTAGGAAACCCATGATATTGTGTCTTTAGACAACCAAGCTTGATCATTTTAAAACAAATTGGGAGAGATTGTATTAAGAGTAACGAAAGCCAAATAATAAAAACAAAACTATTGGAGTCTGGCTTGACATATAGCTTTTTTTCATTCGTCAGACCACAGTTGTCATACGAAACATCAGTTGTCAGTTTATAAAGCTAAAAGGTTGATTCCCATGAAGGTATTGAACAAACAAACCTTCGAAGTTGACTTCATGTGCATTGATCACTCCTGGACGTTAATATATTGCACCTCATGTAAAATGTATACATGTTTACCAAAGCTTGTCCACCTCCCTAAGCCAGAACCAGTTGTAGGATTGTCTTTGTTACACACAAAATAGCAATTTGTTGTTGCAGCAATCATTGTCACTTAATAAAAAAGCAATGTGTTGATCTTGTGATTTGGTGCTGTCTGGTGTAGCACCCTACATCTGCTTCCTTACCTTGCTTTATGGAAATGCCGGCCCTGCCTTACATACTAGTTTTGTAATCAACTACTGCTAAATTCCCCCATACTTTTCACATAAACCCTAACCGAGCCATTCCGATTCGCATGCCCAGCAAAATACAAAAAGATAAATAAAAGGCTTTAGCTTTCATTAGTACCTTTGGTGAAGACTTAGAGTAGATTAACAGGTATCGCCTGCTCTGAGCTGGTGGAAATGCTGAAAAGATGGCAGACACCCGCTTCTCACAAACCCAATGTGTGCATTTTTAGATTATAAATTGTTCACAGTATAAAGGGTGGTCTGCTCTTAGGTTCATAACAACAGCTCTGCAAAGAGTCTTCACAGCACGAGGACCTCGAAAGTTTGGAAGTCCGAACCCCGAAACAATAGAGTCTGCAGTGCAGAATGCATTAGGCACTACACAACAGCAATAAGCTATGTTTTAAAAAAAATAAAAACTACAAAAACAGTGTCATGGAAAACAGCATTGGCAAAGCAATATGTTGCGCCGATGAGGCAATGTGTCGGTGACTCTAGTGCAGGTCTCTCTTCTGGGAGCTCCGGGAGTTGGGGGCGACGAATAAATTGCAGGCTGCTCTGTGGGTGCTGCTTGTGGATGGCACGGGGCAGGTTGTTCTGTGTGGATGGTGCTTGTGCGGTACATTACAGAACTAAGTTCACACCTTGGAGGGGGGCAGTAGCAAGAAAAACGGCACTCACTGGCTGTTTGGAGAGGCGGCGGCTCCTCTCTGCCGCGGGCACGGCTGCTGGGCTCCTCCGGTCAGCGGCGGCTGGGGACGGGCTTCTTCTCCTTGCCGGGCAGGAGCGCGGGGAGACCTCCCGTCCGCTTCCTGCCTGGCCCACTGTACTTCCGGGTCGCGGCTGCGGTAACCAATCGCACCGCTGCCCTGGAGTTTGGAGGCGGGCACAGCGCCTCTCAGAGGATCCCCGGGCCGGCAGCGGCGGGGGGGGGGGCTTGAGAACGACTTGCGGCAGCAATCCGGGGTAGGCTCCCGGTGAATTAAATAAATTTTAAAAAACGGCAGACAGAGCACACTGCAGTCATCTGGCAGGCGGCGGCGGGGATGCAAGGGCCAGACGCGATCGGGCAACAATGGCGGCCTAAACATCCAAAAATTTTGGATTCGGGCGTGGTTTTGTGGTTCTGAGTGACAGATGACGTCACAGGGCTAAAGAACGCAAAAAATCACGCCCCCGAATCCGAAAAAGACGGAGCTTCTTTGGAGGGATGGCTCTCTCCTCCAATGGCTGGCCTCCTTTTAGGAAGCCAGCCAATGGAGGAGAGACGAAAAGAGAGGCGGGATAAAGCAGCCACTCTAAGTAACAATAATTCTCCGGACTTCCGGTCTTGGTCTACGGCCAAGCCTACAGTCCCTCGACCTAAAAAGGGAGAGTGTGCATAACTGGGTTGGTCGCCCCTGTGGCCGACCAAACAGTCAGTACCCACAACAGTGGGAAAGCCACTCCCCTCCTGCCCTCGATCAGAACCGCACACCTGTCAGCCCACAACCAGGCACTTCTGCTTTCTTGCAGTGTGAGAAGCAGAAACATAAAACAGTAATTTTACCATTTTATGTCTCTGCTTCTCGCACTGCGGAAAGCATATAATGCACACACAGCTAGATAATATAAATATTTTACATGAAAATTTGACCTATGTAACCTTTTAACCCCCTCGAATTGTAGGTACCTTATCCCCTATACTGCAATGGCTACTGTTAATCTGCAATGGCTACCATACAAGCAATGAACAGTACTGCCATGATATGACCACATCGAAAAATAGTTACTTTACATGTGGAAAATAAAGAGATCTAAATGTCACAAAGTTTAAAATGAAGTAATTACCTATCAAAACACAGCTTTATACAGAGCCATTGCATGTCTTTTATCCTTTCTTGTCCGTCCAACGTATTTCTATTAATGCAAAGGAACTGAATTTTCTGCAGTGTTAGAGGCAGATCGCGCATGTTCGTAAGTGCAATTGACAAAGGGTTTTAGTAATGAAAATTGCTAATGTCACTTGCAAGCGAATTTGGCGGTACCGAGCATGCTTTTGGAAAAGTAACCATTTGGTAATTGAATGCATGCATTTTAGGAAAGAAGGAAAAGATGCAGAGAATATCAATTTACATGCAAATGTCAATAAAATATTTAACAGAGTGTTAGTTCCAAAAAGCATGCGGCTGCTTTGTCACAGAACAGTGTGGTATTCAAGCATGAAGAAATCCTGCTGTGAAGGAAAACAATGTACTATTCAAGCGAGAGAGGAATTTGAAAACACGCTGTCATGCGCTCCACGGTGCAGTAAGAAAATAAAATGTACATGTATAAACAAAATGAAGTGGCTAGGTCTTTACATTTCGAGTAAAATACAATTTGAATAAGTTTACTGATGTAAGTTACACTTTTGCAGTAAATTCACATTTGGATTTTCTGAATAGCTAAAAAGTAGTAAACCTACTCAAAAACACACATTATTCAAGTGTATAGTCCCCGGGGCCCTCAGTTTGGTGGAAATGTATGGGTTACACTTTTGGAGTAAATTTGCACTGCGATTTTGTTAATAGCCAAAAAGTAGTAACCTTGTTTTTAAGTGCATATTTCTCTAAAGTGTTAGTTACCTTTGTGAATCAGGCCCATGGCTTTACCCTTTAATTCCCCTCAGGGACTCAGAATAGGAAGGTACAAATTATTTACTAGGTTATCAATTCACACTTTTAGGTGCTATGTAGCAGTACAATTTAGGCCAAGGGCATCCTGTCCATGATAACAGTCTGCTAAATTAGAACAGCCATTAAAACAGAAGAACGGAATTTTGTTTAGTGTGTCCCTTGGTTGCAGAGAAACAGTGCTCATTCTATTTAAGGCAGAGGACTTTCTTTTCTGTTAAGTCAGACATCCTCTCACCTAAAAATGCAAAACTTAATGGTCTGAAATTCTAGAAATTTTAGTATTAGATTCCTATCATAACAGCTGCAATATGAATGCCTTCTTTAATATTTCTCCAAAATCGTATGGATTGCGAGCTAGGTCTTAGAAAAGATTGGGCAGATATAAAAAGTAATTTTGTGATTGCCAACCCTGTAGCTCATAAAATCAGAGGGTTTGCAACCACAAATTGGCAAGTTCCCTATGAAGTTGTTTTTAACGCACCACTGGTTCCTTAAGGAGCATGTGCTGCTTAAAAAAACAAAAGGTTTCCTGTTTCAGAAATAGAAACACAGGCATTTGGGTCGATTGCTCCTTGCAGGCTGCAATTCCTTTATTTGCAGCCAATTATATGGGTTTGCATATAGCAAACAGCCCAAATAATATTCATTAGACAGGTCGTTCTACAAGCCCCTGCAACTAGGGATTATGCAATGCAATGCAATTCAGGGACATTATAGTTAGTTGGACATTCACTCAAACAAAACCAGAGAAATTCGGCTGTTATAGTTAATTGAGCTAACTATAACTCAGGCCCCCGCCATGCACTGCTGATGACGGCACATATTTCATCATTCATGACATGGTCAGTGACATCCCTGATGACATCTAAAATGACATCACTGATGACATAATCCAGTGACTGTGTCTTTCTGTAAAGTTTAAATATATATATATATATATATATATATTGATATATATATATATATATATATATATATATATATATATATATATATATATATATATATATATATATATATATATATCACTGAAAAAACCATAGGTTATAGACAATATATAGTTAGGAATTAGCATTTACAAAACCTTGAAAATTCACTGAAAAAACCATAGGTTATAGACCATATATAGTTAGGAATTCGCATTTACAAAACCTTATTTTACTCACACAAAACCATTGAAATTCCATATATAGTTAGTTGCACTAACTATATATCGCGCACCCGCAATCCACTGCTGATGATGTCACATATTACATCATTCATGACATGGTCAGTGACATCACTGATGACATCACTGATGACATCTCAAATGACATCACTGATGACATCACGCCAAAGTTATTAGACATAGAATTTTCAAAAATCCCATAGAGAAAAAATCCTAACTATATATACCTACTGGCGACCGCCAGTAGGTAATATATATATATATATATATATATATATATATATATATATATATATATATATATATATATATATATATATATATATATATATATATATATATATATATATATATATATATATATATATATATACATATACACCAAGGAGTATTGAAGTATGAGTGGTTGTGTGACTGACTAGATGATTTAGTCGGTGCGTGACTGACTGTATAAGTGAGTGATTAAACGTGTCTTACTGAATGCATGGGTTAGTGAGTAAACTGTGTAAATGTCTGTATCAGTCTGTCAGTTGGTGTGTAAGTGGCTGCATGGGTTGGTGAGTATCTACATGAGTGTCTATATGGGTTATTGATTGGCTGCCTGAGTATCTGTATGGGTGCCTGAGTGTCTGTTTGGGTGGGTGGGGGGGTGTTACTCTGTGCATAGATGTGTGAGTGGGTAATTCATTGGGTGTATGGGTTCAAGAGTACATCTGTAGAGGGATGTATGGGTGGGTGAGTGTGTGTATCAGTGTGTTGGTGAGTGAATGGATGTCTCAGTGGCACATGTGTGAGTAACTACATATGTGAAAGGCAGTATATGTGAGTGTTGGAGTACATACATCACTATATGTGAGAGTGAGTGATTGTGAGAGTGGCTGTATGAACGAGTGTGTGCTTATATCAATGATTGTATAAGAGACTATGTATGTGTTAGTATCTGTATGAATAAGTGAGGTGGTGTGTGTATAACTGTATAGATGAGTAAATAAGAGTGAATGATTCTTTGCATGATTGACTAGGTGTGTGAGTAACTCTATGGATGAGTGGCGATGTGTGAGTGTCTTTATAGGTGTATGAGTGCAAATGATAATGTTGTATTGATAAGTGACTGCATGTATGAGTGACTGTTTGAGTGAATGAGTGGATGTGTGTAGACCTAGGAATCAGTGAGTGGGTATGTACTAACTGGTATTGGTGTGTCTATGGTTTTGAAAATGGTAGTCTGTATTTTATAGTGGGTGTATCAAAGGTTATATTAGGGCGTGAGGAAGTGCATCAGATTATCACGTGAATTATGTCATCAGTGATGCCATCAGTGATGTCATCAGTAATGTCATCAGTAATGTCATCAGTGATGTCACTGACCATGTCATGAATGATGTAATATGTGACATCATCTGCAGTGCATTGCGGGGTCGCAAAATATAGTTAGCTCAACAAACTATAACAGACAAATTTCTTTGGTTTGGTATGAGTGAAATGGCCAACTAACTATAACATCCCTGAAACCTATGTTTTTTTCAGTGAATCTTTATGTTTTTTTAAATGCTAATTTCTAACTATAACGTGCCTGAAACCTATGGTTTTTTCAGTGAATTTCAAAGGTTTTTTAAATACTAATGTCTTACTATGGCTACAGAGGTAGGACATGTGAAGAAAGAGGAAGAAAAGGGCAGAAAGAAGCAAGAGAAATGCAGAAAGAGGCAACAGAAGACCAGAAAAGCGAGGAAAGGTGCAGAAAGAAGCAAGAGATGTTCAGAAAGAACCCACAGAGGTGTAGAATCAGGCCTAGTTTCAAAGTCCTCCTGTGCCCCCAAATTTTTACTGACTAGTACTGGTGGTAACTGACTCTGACTAACTAGGCCTGGAGCCAGTGCTATGCTGAAAGACACTTAGAATACAGTGAAAACACCTATATACACTAGGGTACGCTATGGGTCGGGGTATCCCTGTGATTGTCATGACCTACCCTGTAATGCCAAAGTACATAATACGGCAGCGGGGTTAAAACTACCTCTAACTCAGAGGTGCAGAAAGAGGCAAGAGAGGTGCATAAACAGGCAAGAAAGGTGCTGAAAGAGGTACAAAGGGTGCAGAAACAGGTAAGAGATGTGTATAAAGAAGCAACAGAGGTACAGAATAGAGGTGTAGAAAGAAGCAACAGAGTTGTACAAATAGGGAAGAGGGGTGCAGAAAGAAGCAACAGAGGTGCCAAAAGAGGCAAGAGAGGTGCAGAAAGAAGCAAGTGAAGTGCAGAAATAGGCAACAGAGGTGCAGAAAGACGCAAGGGAGCTACAGAAACAAGCAGAAGAAGTACAGAAAGAGGCAAGAGAATTGCTGAAAGAAACAACAGAGATTTAGAAAGAAGCAAGCGAAGTGCAGAAAGAGGCAAGTGAGGTGCAGAAAGAAGCAAGTGAGGTGCAGAAAGAAGCAAGAGCAGTGCAGAAAGAACCAACAGAGGTGCAAAAAGAGACATGAAGAGTGCAGAAAGAGGTAAGAGAGGTGCACGAAGAGTCAAGAGAGGTTCACAAAGAGGCAGGTGGGGTGCAGAAAAATAAATGTGCAGAAAGAAGCAACAGAAATGCAGAACGAGGCAAGAGAGGCGCAGAAGGAAGCTAGAGTGGCTTGCACACCATTAGTACCAATTTAACACCCACATTTAGCAGTAAGTAACAGGTGACCATTCTAGGTTTGCAAAGGGCTTTCACCACGCTTTGGTAATGTTCGAGCCGTTGGAGCAAGAAACAAGACTTTTTTTGTTCAAATCTGCAGATTAGGGAGCAGATGATGATTTATGTGGCTAATGAAGAAAATGTAAATTATTGTGCGAACGTCGGTGCATGCAAACAGTCACATAATTCCAGTGGCCCTGCTCATACCTATGACTAGGTCCACAAGTGCTCCTCAGTGATTCCATCTTTTTTTGTCTCACTGAGTTCATAGTTGAGCTTCTATTGAAATGAGGAAGACTAAACCTGAGAGTGCCACTCCACAACACAGGCTACTTACCACATAATTTCTCTCCATAACACATAATCCCACTCTACATTATTCCTGTACACTAAATACCACATGCTTTCTACCCACATAATTTCCCTGCACAACATACCACATAATTACACTACACACAAAGTACATCCACTCCACTGCAAAAAACATTAGTAGAAAATGTTTACATTTACAACGCTAATAGTTCTTCTAACTCTCGCAAATGCAAAACCTATTACATTGCACACACTTCTTTAACTAATAGTCGCATTTGCAGAGTGGCGGAGAAAGGGTTCTGGGCCTCCGACCAGCGCTCAGGAATTTCACTGCGTAGGGTTTACAGGAGGTACCAGAAGGGCTTCAGGAGTAAAGTGGACTTCATCCCCCATCCCGTAGTCTGCCAGTAGGCACATTTGCAGAGTGGTGGTGAAAGGAGGAGTGGCCTCTGAAGATGTCTTAGCAATCCTACTGCGTGGGACTTACTGGAGGTAACAAGGGGGTTATTTGGCCCCCAAGGGCATCTTTGGGGGCCAACTACCCTTCTATTACCTCCAGTAAGTAACACACAGCAGGATTGCTAAGTTCTCATACCAGGCCACGCCCTCTATGCCCACCACTCTGCAAATGTGCCCCCTGGCGCACTCTTTGATGGTTTGAAGTCCATATCACTACTGGGGGGTCTGAGGCCTCTCCACTTTTTTACACCATTATGCAAATGTGCCTCTCGGGGGATGAAGTCCTCTTGTGTCCTTAGGTCTTCAGGACACAAGAGGACCTCATTGCCCCACCAGCAGTGCGCCAAGAGGTGCGTTTACAGAGTGGTGTAAAAAGGGACGTGGCCTCGGACCACCTCTCTGCAATCCTTCTATGTGGCGCTTACTGGAGGTACCTGGTAGGCAAATTGCCCCCAGAGACCCTCAGTATTCAAGGGGACTTAATTCCCCAACTTAGAACGCGCCGGGGGGCGTTTGCAGAGTCATGCAGGGAGGGGTCGGGGCCTCTGGCGAGTTGCCAGTTTCTTTTTTCTAGATTTGTAATTGTATGGGAGGGGGGCCACGTAGCCCCCCTTCCCTGCACCACTTTTGGCCCTGGGGACTCAAACTCCCAGGGCCTGGCCAGCCTTCTTTTTTAATATTTGTTTTGGGAGGGGGGTTGCGTGGCTCCCCTCCCAGGCCACTTCAGTCCCAGGAGACCCCATCCCCTGGGTCCGGCCCTTAGCGTTGGGGACTGTGGGGGGATCCCCAATGCCCCCATGGTCCCGGCCGGCTTCCAGCCTCCAGCGGGATCTGGCATTCCAGCTCCCTTGGGCAAAAGCAATCTGCTTTGCGGAAGCGAAAGCAGGTTTCCTGCTTTTGCTTCCAAAAAGCGAAGCAGTGTTTGCTATAATAGGGCGGGAGCCGTGCTCCCACCATGCCATAGCAAACAGCAATGTACCGGGATGGGCACCCCGGGACATTGCAGTAGCTGGCCCTGAGGGGTGGCGGTCCTCAGGGCCGGGGGGTCACAACGGACCCCTGTATTTACATATTTGATGCCCCCACTCTAGATGTTAGTTATAACCCTGGGGAGGTGGTAGTCCCCAGGGCTTGGGGGGCCTGCGAGGCCCCCTCAACCGATTTGAATAAAGCCCCAGGGAGGTGGTAGTCCCCAGGGCTTGGGGGGCCTGTGAGGCCCCCCACCCAATTTGTATAAAGCCCCAGGGAGGTGGAGGTGTCCTGGGTTTAGGGGGCCCATGTGGCTCCCCACCCTTATTTAATTAAAGCCCGAGGGAGGTGGTGGTCCCCAGGGCTTGGGGGGCCCATGAAGCCCCCTCTCCCACTTTGAATAAAGCCCCGGGGAGCTGGCGGTCCCTGGGGCAGAGGGGGGCCGCATGCCCCCATGTATAAATTATAAAGTCCCGGGAGGTGGCGGTCCCTGGGGCTGTGGGGGCCCACACAGGCTCCCACACCATAATTTAGAATTGCCCCGGGACCTGGCGCACCTGGGTTTTTTTTAAATAAAAGAAGTGCTGTAGCGCTGCACCATTTAAAAAAAAATGTTGTCGGATTTGCGCACCCAGCGAGAATTCGGCCGAAATTATTTTTTTGTAAATGCTTATTTTGGGCTTGGGTGTCCTTGTGGGATCCCCTGAGCAGGCCTAGGGGGTCAGGGTATTTCTACCCTACCCCCTTTTCTTGTTTTTTTTTTAACCTTTTTCTTATGCCTCGGTTACTGAGTCTCAATCAGAAGTCAGCTCTGCTTGGGAGGAGTCACCACTCCTCCTTGGTGCTCAGATGTATACATTGCTATGTTTTTGAATTTCTCAGGAACTACTGAACGAATTTACACCATTTAAAGAAAAGGTCGCTTTCTGAAGCAAGAGCTACTTTTTTGACAAATTCGATGTAATTCTGTTCAGCAGTTCGGGCTGTAGCCTTATCTAAAGTTCCTATGAAAATTAACATGGGGAAAACGCGTTTTGGGAACCCCCTTTTTTCTCGGCCCCCATCTGACGAATCACCCCAAAACTTTAAAGACAGGAGCTGACCAGAGCACCCGATTAGTTTTGAATATTTCGCAAAGATTTGTCAAACTGGGCCAAAGACATTGGCAAATCAAAAAAACTCTCTTCCTATGGAAACTAGGTCCTAACTATAACTACCTACTGGCGACCGCCAGTAGGTAATATATAAATATGTATATATTACTGAGTGGCAGTGGCTGCTCTCAGTTCTAGTTATGGTTACCAGAGATAGGAATGCACATGTACCATGTTTCCTGCAAAATTACTTTGGTAGACTGCGGGCCAATATATAACTAAGTATTTTAGAAAATAATAACTTTAACACTACTTAGACTATTCACACACCCTACCAAATATTACCATTTACACTAAATAATCTATTTTCTTGCCACATTACATCTACATCTGTTAACACACTTTCACAATTTGCCTGATTCAATTACCACACTACACTATGCACCACTCCACTCTACGCCACTCCACCCTTAACCACTACACTACACTGCACGCTATTATACTTACTATTTTATGACACTCTAGTGTACGCTAATACACTGTACGACCTTCCACTTGATGCTACTCCACAGAACGCTATTCCACTATATACAACTCCACTCTACAACACTACACTTTACGTTATTACACTCTATGCCACTCCACTTCAGTAAACACCACTGCATTGTACGCTATTCCTTGGTATGTCACTGTGCTTAATGCTACTCCACTGTATGCCACTCCACTATATGCCTCTCCACTGTATAACAATCACCGAATGCCTCTAGACTTCACTTTATTCCATTCTATAACACTACACTCTATGCCAATCCACTTTTCACCAATCCACTCTACCATACAAAACTCCTCTCTATGCCACTCTACTCTACGCTATTCCACTATGTGCTACTACACTCTGTCACTGCTCTGTATGGCAGTAACACTGAACGTTATTCCATTCTTCACCTCTCCACTGTACAAAACTCCATTGTATATCACTCCTCTCTATGTCACACAATCTATGTCTCTACACTGTACAACACTCCACTCTCTGCCACTCCACAGTAAGGTATTACACTTACACCACTACAGTCTACCCCACTCCACTCTATGGTATCCACTCTACAACACTTCACTACATGCCACTCCACTGTATGCCACTCCATTGTACACCACCCCAGTCTCAGCTATTCTACTGTACAACATACATTGTACCTCACTCCACTCTGCGCCATTCTACTCCATGCTATTCAACTGTACCCTACCTCACTGTGTGCTATTACACTCAACGCCTCTCCACTCTGCACCACTTCACTCTACCCCACTCCCGCAGTATGCCTCTCCAGTATATGCCACACCTCTCTATGCTGCTCTAATGTATGCCACTACACTGTATATAACTCCACTTTGCAACACTCCACTTTACGCCACTCCATTCTCTGCCACTTCACTGTGCAACACTCTACTCTATGCCATTCCACTGTATGACAATCCACTCTAACATACTCTGTACAGCACTCTACTTTATACTAATTCACTGTATGCTGCACACCTGTACGACACTTCAACTGTACGACACTCCAATCTATACCACTCCAGTGTATGCTACTACACTCTACGCCAATACACTTTACATTATTTCAGTGTATGCAACTCCACTGTACGACACTCCACTATATGTCACTCCACTCTACGCCACTCTAATAGGCGCTATTCCACTGTACACCACTCCACTCTAATCCATTCCACTCTATGCCAGTCTATGCCATTCCAATCTATGCCACTCCAGTCTACACAACTGCACTGTATGCAACCTCACTATACAATGATGACACTAAGCTGCTTTTTGCCTTCGAGGGTCTGCCTGCCTCTCTCACAGGTTCTCTAACCCTCTGCATGCATGCTGTCTTTGCTTGCATGGAGAGAAGCCAAATTAAATGCAATGCACAAAAGGCTGAAATGATCTCTTTGGGGTCACATGTGTCCAACTGGTGGGAAGACCTTTGCTCCCCTGCGTTGCCATCACAGCCACTTCCTTTTCTAATTGTTTAAAACTTAGGGGTGAAGTTGGATAATACCCTCTCTAAGAGTAGTGAGCCATACCCTGATCACTTCACATCTGGATTACCCAAATGTCTTGTATTTAGGAGCGGTGGAAACTTAGGTGAAACACCTGCAGTTGGTCCAAAATGCGGCAGCCAGACTGCTTCTTCATCTGTCTAGATGGTTTTCGATGGCAGCTGCACTCAAGGCCCTGCATCGGATGCCCATTAAGAAACAGATTTTGTTCAAAGCCTTAATGATGGTTCACAAGTCAGTGTTTCTTTACAGCCCTGGTTATTTGATGAGAGATCCACTCAGTATATTCCCTTCAGATCATTGCTCTCTGCTTCTGCATCACTTTTGGTTAGCCCTTGCTTTCAGTGCGTCCAAAGGGGCGCCAAAGTATTTTCCTTCCTGGCTGCTAAGGCTTGCAGAGTGAGCTTCCTTGAGAATTGCGCTGGATCTCTTCTGAGCTCACTTTCTGAAAAAAAAACGTAAATCCTGTTTATTCTCTGGGGGAAGTAAGCTCTCTGCTGTGGGGTTGCGTACCTGGGCTATGCCTGTTAGCACTGGGACACTCTTCTGAATAGCTGTGCACTCTACGCATCCCACCAACAAAATACACCACTCCACTCTATGACAGTCCATTGTACTCTATTGCACTGTACATCACTCCATTCTATGCCACTCTACTTTACATCTCTTGACACCACGCGAATCCACTCTACCCTACTACACTCTAACCTATTCCACTGTGTGACAGTTACATTTACACCACTCTACTGTAACCCTTTCCACTGTATGCCACTCTACTCTATGTCACTACTTTGTACAGCACTAACACTCAAGGTTATTGCACTCTACACCACTCCACTGTACGCTACTCCACTGTATGCCACTCTACTGTACTCCAATGTATGCCACTACACTCTATGCTATTCCACTGTACGCCACTCCACTTTACAACACTCCACTCTACTCCACTCCACACTACACTATTACACTGTATGCCACACTACTGTACTCCACTCCCGTCTACTCAATTCCACTCCTTGCCACTCCACTCAATGCCACTCCAGTCTACAATAGTGCTCTGTACACCACTCTACTATACAACACTCCACTTTATAACAATCCACTGCACGCTATTGCACTGTACTTCACTCCAGTCTGTGCCACTCGTCTCTATACCACTCCACTCTAAGCCAATCCACTCTAACCTATTACACTGTACCCTATTCCACTGTATGACACTCAAATCTACACCACTCTACTGTACACTATTCCAATATATGCCACTCCACTCTATATCTCTGCATTGTACACCACTAGCACTCATCATTATTGCACTCTACACCACTCCTCGGTACACTACTCCACTGTATGCGACTTCAATCTACTCCATTCCACTCTATGCTACTCCACTCTATGCTATTCCACTTTATGCCACTCCACTCTACAGCAATTTACTCTACAGGACACTATTACACTGTACGTCACTACAGTCAACCCCACTACACTCTACCCCACTCAACTCTACAACAATCCTCTCTCTGCCACTACACTGTATGCCTCTCCACTCTATGCCACTCCAGTTTACGCTAATCCACTGTATGCCACTACATTGTACCTCACTCCAATCTACGCCACTCTACTGTAGGCTACTCCACTATATGCCACTTCACTCTACACTATTCCACTCTACGCCACAACACTCAATGCCAGTCTACTCTAGCACATTCTTCTACACTGTACAACACTCCACTATACAACGGTTTACTTCACTGTCTGCCACTCCACGGTCTTCCAATCGACCACGCTCTGTAACACACCACTCTACAACATGCCACTGTATGACAGTAGACTCCACAACACTGTCCCCTACTCTGCTCTAAGACCCTACACTCCACAACACTTCACTCTACAACCCTCCACAACCCTCTACATTCCTCTACTCCACTCTACTGTACACCGCTCCACTTTATTCCAGTCAACAACACTCCACACTACAACACTCCATGCTATGCCACTCCACTGTACTGTATGACATGCCACTCCACTGTATGTCACTCCACTGTCGAACATTGTTCTCAACGGTATGCCCCTCCATTCTATGACTCCACTCTACGACACTCCACTATACAAGACTACGCTGTGCAACACTTTCCCCCATTGTACTCTACGACACTCCTCTTGATGAGACTCCATTCTACAACACTCTACACTACTCTATGCCACTCTACGACACTCTACTCCACTCTACTCTATGACCTTGACTGTTGTGATTCACTGTATGACACTGTACAACACTCCTCTCAATGACACTCCAATCTACAACTCTATACTCCACTCTACTGCATTGTAAGACAATGTACTTAACGACACTCAACGCGACGACACTCCACTCAACAACATTCCACTCTATGTTTGAAACACATTTTTAATTAAAAAAAAAAACATTGTAATAAAAAAAGGTTTTAGGCTAAGTGATAGGAAAACTATATTTATTCTCTCTATACAAAAGCAACTTAAACTACATTAACATTCGAAATTCTCCAGTCATAGTTATAGCGTACCCTTATAATTTTAGCCCCAGTGAAAACATGCTATAACTCATGCACCTCCGTATACAGTGTTATGAACTCACTAGCCACACTACATGAACTATGCTGCTGCCAGGCACAGTGTTCTTATAAATTATGCTATTTTAGATGTCAACAGTCTTGCTATGAATGCAATCATTTAACATGCTATAAGTGATATAATATGAAAAGGAAGAAGCTGTGCACGAGGAAGGCGTGAGCTATAGTTCATGTAGTATAGCTAGGGAGTTGACAACAGTGGGAGATAGATTTATCAATAGTTTATGCAATGCAGCAAGACAACTTTTTGCGCTGCATGAAAAGTAGAGGAGAGGAATCCACCATATTTACCAATATATGGCACAATCCTTCAATATACCTTCACTGTGCACAATCTGCTATCTAGTGCCAACAATGACATGGTGCAAGGGTGCCTGCTTTTCATGCATGATTGTTTTTGTGAAGGAAGGGACACCTTCCAACAAAAAAACAAGTCTCTGAGGCCTTTTCCTCTTTCTAAGTGTGCTGCAGAATTCAGCACACTGAGAAAGGGGAAACAAGGAGAAATAAACATATTTCTCCTTGTTTCACCTACCCTAGGAAGGGGTAGCATTTTGACTCATTTCCAGGTCTACCACTCATGAAAAAGTGCCAAAATCCACGGGTGGATCCATGGGAATGAATGACAGGTTTTCTTTTTATAACTTAGCCTTAACCTTTGCTTAAAACGTTGGGGATGTTTGAGAAATCTGCATGGAACTTTCCAAAATCCGTTCATCCACTTTGCATCCATCATGAAAAGTGAAATGTTTTGCACCGATACGTGAAACAGGCACCATGAAAAAATTGAATGGTCTAAAAAGATTTATTTCCCATGTTAATTCCCTCTGAAAAGTTGGCTTTCTTTAGTACAGAAAAAATGGCTGAATGCAATTACGCAAATTTGGAAAAATGTTCGAACTTTACTCAAAAAACATGCTTTTTGTTATTTGGTTTAAATCCAGTCAGCTTATGAAAATTATTTGTTTTCAGTTATATTGTATAGGTGATGGAGCAAGGATTCGCACGTAAAGCGACTTGCTCTTAATCAAAAACCTCGCCTAACTTGTAATAATATTAATTCAACCTGTCCGTCATTTATTTAGCATTTTCCCCAACACGCGGGTGTCCCTAGGAGGCTTGCCTATGTGTCTTTTCATCCTAACCATGCTTGCACTACGGAAATGGCTGCTTCGCAGAAATCCAATCTGCGCATGCGTCTGACATACTCACGTGATGTGACGCACTCGCATTCTGGAGGGATTTTGTTGCTCATGCGCATTGTTGCAAACATGGCCGCTTGTCTCTCACCACGCTCTCTGCTTGCCACCGCTGCTTCTGCCTATCTGTCTTTTTGCACTAAACTTTAATGCTATAGATATTATAAAGTAAGGGGTGCAGTGAAGTCTATAACGGTATACAGTGTAATCATTTTTTTCGTATGATTCTAATTTGTTCTCGCTTACTTTCCATGTACCGCGTATCTATGGGCCTGGGGACGGGGAGCCGAGCCATATTTGAAGCTCTTCTAAACCCTGTCACGTGACATGGGAGAAACCCCACTGCGCAGAAGCTGAAACCAGCCAGCTGGCTCCCGAAGCTCGATGCGCCTGAGAACCTACCTAGAAGATGCTGCAGTTTACCTTGACTGTGCAACAATGTATCTATATACTGCTCTCTCTCATTGTCTTCTATATTCCTATGCCTGGGAACGTGAACCCAAGGGGCGGGTATGCAAAATTGAATATTAATGATGAGAACACTGAATTATAGGTGGTGACAATGACAAAGTCACCTCTCCTGACCAATCATAACGTGGGAATTTTGTCACTTGCAACATTTGTGGGTGGTCTAGGGGTCCCAAAACAGTATAACTAGCCTAGTATAGCTTAGAGAAATTGTCCGACTTGTCCGAGTAGCAGACCTGTCACTGACCCTACGAACTCTATAGGTGATTGATACAGAGTGCTGCGGAGCACTCTGCCCGTACTTTCCACAAAACCAGAAGGGGTGGAAATAGTCTTAAGTGCTGGCGGAGCACTTTGCTGGGAAATTCGAAAACCCAATCGGGGTTACTGGCGGATTACTTGCTGAGAGGGGGTAACGCAGGCGTTGCATCCTAAGCTGTGGGTGTTGGTCGTACCTTGGTGAGCCCAGTCCTGATCCAAACCTGAGGGGTATCCTGTCCTGACTGTCCACGAGCTGTACCTGCTCGCTTTCTGGTATTCCAAACCTTGAGGATCCTTGTCCCCGTATGGTCCCAACTGACCCGTGGCCAGGGTTAGTCATCATTCTCGTTCTAGGTAAATATCCTCTGTGGGTGTCTGACTGAATATACTCTTTCTTCTTTTCTTAATAAAGCTCCCTTGCCTATGATATTGCTCTATCTCCTCTGAAAGCAATTTATATGCACTTGTTTATTAGTGATGTTCCACTTCTCTCCCTTTAGCAGGATTGTCGTGAACTTAGTAAAAATAGCATAAGATCTAGGGATTAGGTTTGAGAATATTAGTGCACACGTTAGGTCCTTCTCATGTCCCTTGCCTTAGTTTAAGCCTATGCTGAATAGCGTGTTCCCTGATACTCAAACTCTGTAGTGTTCCCATCTACTCTAATGGTACTTGCCCTTATCCATAGTTACATTGTGGCTTTAATATTAATAATTGATATATTGATTTGTATTTGCCTCATTATACTGGCATATTCATTCTGAAACTTTCTTATATAAAACTTTAAACTCCATCAGGTGTCTGTGGTCATTTTACAAAATAAATGTCATTAATGTATTAAATGTGAAAGGTATTTTCCACACTTTTAGGAATCTTGTTACCTGTCCACTGCTAGCTCCTGATCCATCAGGAGTAATGTGCCTGTGGTAAGTCAGGTACATGAATAGTAAGTGGTGTAAGTGACGCCCCGAATTACTCATAGTAGCGTGGATAAGGTTTCACCCGGTTCATGCAAAACTCTGTCGTTACGTGCACGCCAGGGCCCAGTGCGTGGAAATTGGTAATCTAATGACCCGGGTGACCTACGCGCTCTATCATAGGTACCTCTTTAGTTGTGTATGGAGTCATAGGTGTAGTGCGTTAATGTTCCTGTCTTGGTTGCTTTTCCTTTTACAATTTGCTAGTTGCACTTGTTGAAGGTCAAACAGAGGCATTATTTTAGATTTGTTTTCTCAAGTTATGAACCAGAGCTGGGTTTTGTCTGGAGAGTGTTGGACTATTTGTGCATTCTCTCAGTAGCACACAGCCTAGACTGCCCGCCTATTCGGAATCTTAACGGTCGCACAGTGCTGGGTGGAGTTCCCCTGGAGCTCAGGGACCCCCTTCACCATCGGGACTCTGGGGCTAATGTTATGCCACTGAATTAATGGTCATAATCAACCTCCCAGGAGGGACCTCGAATTGGGAGTGTGCGAGAATGGTTGCCACTCCAAACGGGTACATTATGTTGACATGGGCCCTCATCCGCCTCTGTTTTGATGCTTATGGTCTTCAGCAGTGAAGATCAATAGTTACTCTACTACATTTTTTGCAGTGTGGTTTTCTGGGTCCACAACCTTCACCTCAAATTAATTCATCATTTCTTGCAATGTTTCACAAGTGTTATAAAACACAACTAAAATGAGTGGGTTGTGAGAGAATACAGTTATAGTAAATATCATCTCAACATCGTTAGCTTATTGTGGAGTCTATATCCTTCTGATATGAAAAGGTTATTTTGCCATAGTATTTCATAATTTTCAAAACTAATAATGGGGATAGTACCTGTATATGTAACAGAATCATCATAGTAATATTATCTCTAATTAAAAATATTATGACAGCAATTTTTATGATAATGTTTCAAATTTATTACTACGACTAAAAGAATAGCCATATTATTCTAATTATTTGTATTACTATTTTTCTTACTATTATTATTATTAGTTGTAGTTGTAGTAATATTGTCAGAATAATAATAATAATGATAATGATACTACTACTACTACTACTAATAATAATAATAATAATAATAATAATAACAATAATATTAATAATAATATTTCTAATGCGTTCATGCCACACGAATGTGAAATTTCTCCTTTGGTCAATTATTTTTGCCCTCACAAGCAAAAGTAAATCAAGATTGCCAAGGTCAATGTTTGTAAATATGATATAAGAAGTATGACAATGCACTTTACTCCTACATTTAGGGATAAAACTCGGTGCAACATGAACATAGATCTGATAAATACCGGCAGTCAGATCAGATGGAGCTTGTACACCTTCCCCAATCCATACCTTGCAGGGCCATGCATTTCGTCCATACTTCAGCTATTTTGTTCCGATTGTCTACTGTTTTTAGAACGTTTGGCGTAGCGATAATAAATATCTTCCTGTTCTTCTTTCTCTCGTATTCACTGTTATGAAATGTAGGGCTTGCTAAGAACCATATTGTCTAAAAGCGAGCGGACTAAGCGATGCACACCCTGTAACAGAAGTGCTAATGTCTTCCTGTATAAAAATTAATAAAACATGTTGAAATAAAAAAAAGCGAAGCTACCCCGTGGTATGTATGGTGTTATTAAACTTACTCCAAAACCGTGATTTTACGCCTCACCTCTGTTAGCACAATAGATGGAGCATGGGACTACAAGCAGGTCGATTGCCGTCAGTGTGCACAGTGAGTGCATGGGTAAGTGCTTTACTCTGACGTTCTGCTTACTCATAACATTGCTGACTCCACTTTCTAAAAAAGGCATGAAGTGAAAGGTTATGATCTGACCTCTGGGCTTCTCGGAGTCAGATTGCATGCAAAGTCCAAACGAAGCCTCTCGGGGATCCTACTGTAAGTGTGAACTTTCTGCTTAGGAAAGCAGGTATGAACAAAGTCAACTTCGAGTGCAACTACAAAAATACTTCTCAGAGGAGATAACAAGCTAGGGTTGTACCCCAGTGTAGCCATTTAGTAAGGAAGGCTAGAGGGAACATGTTTGTCTTTTGCAGACTTCATCTTGAATACGAAAGGGGGTTTGACGTGTGTTTAGCTCGACATCATTTCTGAGAAAATTTAGCATTAAATATTCCTGGGACTTTAATCTAGAAGTGTAGCGAGCTGTATCCCGCCACACTACACAATAATAGTGGCCCTAATGTAGTGACTAAGGGCGCAATACCTAATTTCTACTTTTTTTTTTTACCATAAGTCAAGTCAAGTCAAAGGATCTTTATTCGGATATGTAAAAACATCCATAAAAGGACAAAGTCATCACAACAATCCACATATTAAGCAATTAAAACAATATAAAACAGTTTAAAAGTGCACAATCAATCTGTATGGTGATTTGCCTAATGATTTAAGTTTAAGAGGGAACCATCTAATAAAAAGGTGCATCACTTTATAATCTAGGCAAATACTCAATGAATGTAAACATTATATAGACTAATTGGCTATATGCCAAAACATTAAGAACGATATGCAAAGTGTCAACAGTGTACAGTAGGGACTGTAATAAAGTGTAGGTGTGCAATAAATAAATAATCAATCTCCTGTGCAAAACCGCAAGAATATTCAGGTGGTTCAATTTATCAGGGCATGTTCATAGTTGCTCGGGAGCGTGTCGCTGATAGAAGAAAGCAGCTTACTCTAAAGATTACTTCATCACAGCTCAACATTAATACGTCCTTAAATGCTAGATTAAAATCCACCACAGCATGTTCTTTAACCCCTCCCCTGCTGATGACGGAACCGCTCCGTCATCAGCTACGGTTGGGCTGTGCTGATGACGGAGCGGTTCCGTCATGGCCCGGCCGCCGCGCCTGCGCGGCGCTGATTTCGCGCCTGCGCGGCAGTTTTATTGAGCGGGGCGGGTCATGACGGAACCGCTCCGTCACCAGCACAGCTCAACCGCGGCTGGTGACGGAGCGGTTCTGTCACCAGCATGCGGCCGCCGAGCGGCCGCCCCGCCCACTTAGCGCTGCGGCGGAGTAGCCGCCGCAGCGAAAGGGTTAAAGTAGGGAATTAAATAAATTTTTGTATATCTAGCATAAAAACCACAGAAAAACAAAAAGTGTAACAAACTTTGTTTACACCCTAAGTTACAGGGACATTGCAAAGCTTCCAGATTTTTATTGAAGCCCAGTGGGAATGATAAAGAATATTTAATGCTACCGTCCCTGAGACGAAAGAGCAAACGTCTGTTCCACCTCCCCAAATTTTTTCTAAGGTATTCCTGCGGCATGTTGTTAAGCCTGTCACCATGTGCCAGGAGGGGGATATATCTTATGATGGCAGGTTTGTATTGCTCAGAGGTTTCTCTCTCTTTTCGATATAAATTATACAATGCCCCTCTTACTAGCTTATGTTGTGCTTGTTCAGTGGCTCGGTTGGGGGAGAATAGGTGCACCATGCCCACACTTGCTAAGCTCCTTTTTACTACCCCCAACCAAGGTATGTGATTTGCCCAGTCACACTTTAGGCAGTCCATCATTATTTCTTGGGTTAAAGACGCAGCAGGGTTCCGCCATATTTTTAACCAAAATAGTGCTGGTCTTGACCTAATGAAGTCCTCCACATAAAAAAAGATTCAATTCCCTATGGCAAACATAGGTCGGTGCTGACATGGACGCCCCCAGAACCTTTCTACAGAATCTGTTCTCTTCGATCTGCATACTAGCGCTGTTGGTGTACCCCCACACCTCTGCTCCGTAGGTTGCCGTGGGTAAGCATTGGGTTCTGTAAATTTGTAATAACGGGACTACTATCTCAGCACATTTGGGTTGTTGAAGGCTGATTATAGAGTTTATTGCCTTACCCAATTTGTTCCTCCCATGGGCCGCATGGTGCTGCCAGGAACATGTGTTAGAGAACATCAGGCCAAGGTAGGGAAAAGTGCTAGTGCTTTTTAATGCATCGCTCCCAGATATAATATGCTGGATATTTTGTTTTTTGGACCCACACGACATTATGTACGATTTATTAAAATTAGTGCATAGGCAAATATCCGCCATATAGGAGACAAAGCCCGTTATTAAAGTGCATAGTGCTTTAGGAGTGCGGCCCATAAGGACCACGTCGTCCGCGTACAAAAGACAGGGGAGTAAGGTGCCATTAATGCTAGTGACATCACTTGTTTGTTTAGACAGTGAATTACTTAAATCATTTATGTACAAGATAAAAAGCAGGGGGGGCCAAGACGCATCCTTGTCTGACCCCCCTGCCTATTAAAATGTCCTCTGAGACCTCTCCTTCATTGTTTATTCTAACGCGGGCTTTCAGGTCGCTATGCAGATGGGCCAAAAAGTATACAAGTGCTTTGTCTAACCCATAATTTAAAAGAATAACCCATAATTGAGAGCGGGTAACAAAATCAAATGCTGAACTTAAATCCATAAATCCTAAATACAAAGGGGCTTTTTTAGCTATGATATATTTGCCCATTATTAGGTTTAAATTCAGGCATTGCTCCACGGTCCCCACATTGCTTCTAAAACCCAGTTGACACGGTGTAGAATCTTAAAATCCTCCCCCCAAGTCCTGATCTTATTAAAAATGACTCTGCCTAGAATCTTCAAGGTGTTGTCAATAAAAGATATAGGGCGATAGCAACTGGGGTTGAGTCTGTCACCCTTCTTAAAGATGAGGACAATAATACTATTAGACCAGGTCTCCGGGGCAGGGGTGTGGGACAAATTGTTAAAAATGTTACACAATAGAGGTGACCAAAATTCAGGCTCTGATTTAATTTGATCGATTGATAATCCATCAGGACCCGGTGCTTTATTACCTGCGCTTTAATTTATTGCGTCTTCCACCTCCGTTTTCGTGAAGTTAAGTGCCATAACAGGATAGATGGTGTCAGCTGATGCGCAAGGTGCAGCATAAATATTTGTAAGATGATCTTCCCACAATTTACCTGGTATATTACAGTTAATAGGGGTAATGTTTGATCCTATAGACCTCAGAGATTTGACCTCGCCCCAAAACCCAGCAACGTCTTTAAGAGCGGCTGTGCGAGCAAGGGATTCCCACTGTACTTTTAATAGTTCTTCAGCCCGAGTTTTTGTGGCACGCTTATAGTGTGCCCTTATTTGCCTTACCAAGGGCTGGTCTCATGGGTCAGTTAAAAGAGCCTTCCGTAGTTCCCGGTTTGCTATGGAACAGGCGCCGTCGTACCACCTAGGCTCTTTGTTCAGGCGTGTGACTGGTTTAGAGATCTCCTTTTTAAAAGCCTCACATAGCTGTTCAAAAGCCGTAATAATATCAGGGCCTTGGTGTTTGATTGATAAACAAATGTCAATCAAATGGGGGTGCTTATTAATAATGCGCGCTAAAAGCCCTTTGTTGCCTATCCCCTTCCAGATTAATCTGAGTTTGTCAGTTGATGCCGTCAGATTGGTTGCCCCTATTTCCTGTCGCTTATCCAATTTTTTAATAGAATTAAAAACAGTCAAAATTGGGATGTGGTCACTATATACGGTGCTGGGGACGTCAGCGTTTATTAAACATTCCACAAGTCGGGAGGAGATAAACACATAGTCAATTGTGGAGTAACAGCCACGACCTGTGTATGTAGCCAGGGGGCCTTCGCCCGTGTTAAGGCTGGCATTCTCCATGACAATAACTAAGTCACGTGTGGCTATGTGATTAAGTAGTTCCTCCCCTCTTTTACAAGGTAACACCCGACTAGGAGGGGCAGCTAAATTGGTGCTGCCCTTGTGAATGTGGGCATTGAAATCGCCTCACAAGATGATCCCATCAAATTTACCGTAGGTATGCCCATCCTCAATTTTGTCAATGAAATCAAATAGCCTTATGAAATTATTATTGGGTTGCGATAAAAAGTCATTATTATAAAAGTTGATTAAGCATAACTTTATCATACTGGAATAAATTAAAGCCTGAAAATTCTCATCATTGGTTGCCAGGGTTTTGATTTTTCCACCTGACGTGATCTTTACCCATAATGACAAACCTCCACTAGGTCTTCCCACCGCCGGAAAAGGTACGATATAATTATGACAGGTATAGCCTTCAAGAAGCATACAACTGGTGCACCATGTTTCCTGGAACATTAAGATGGCAAAGTTATTGATCCATTCAATCCATTCAGTGGATTCCATTTTTGCTTTAAGACCAGCAATGTTCCAGCTTAATACAGTTAAACTATCGGTAGGGATAATAACTGGGGTAACAAGATCAGTTATGTTTAATTTCCCTAGCGATATAACCTCCGTGCAAGGCTTGGGGACAGAGATGATGGTACTTGGTTTATTGTTATACTGGGAGGCATAGTCGTTGGTCATAAGCCTATCTGTATCATCTGGGGGGTCCTTTGGTGGTCAACCCTGGCTCTCCAGGTCAGATAGGGCACTAAATCTGTTAAATAATGGATAAATTGGTGTGACCGGGTAAATGATCTCTGTGGGGGTCTGTAAAAGTAACCCAGAGGTAGGGAGGTCAGAGCAGTTAAAGGATTGAAATTGGTGTTATTGCTGTTTAATAGGTATTTGACGGTTGAGGGATGCCTGAAATTTATGACAATACAGTCCCCAATGATGTTTTGGGGTGAGGAACCAACCCAGTCTACCCGTCGTACTGTCAAGATTTCACTAGAAATCTGCATCCCAACACCTTTGTACCTTGACAACCAGTCAATAGACTTATTTCTTAGCTGAACCCAAGACTCTCTTTGATCTTCTTTCAGAGTGGGGACTCCTGCTAAAATTAAAACATATGGGCAGGCTTCAGGGGGCAGGTGAAGGACAGGGCCGGTTTGTTTTATGGACCGTGTACCATTGGTTAACCTGTTGTCGAGAACAACGTTTTCTGGTTTCCCCGGTTTCCCAGGAGCAGATCCCGTTGGGTCACCCCCCTCCCCAACAGTGGAACAGGGCTGCCTAACTGGTGCACGCAGCGCGGTCTGGGGTGGTTTATCCACAGTGGTACCTCGTGATGGCAGAGGCTGATTTCTCCCTGTATCACTATCCCCGGTTACACTCTTAGTGTTCAAGGTACCACAAGTGGGCCTTTCCCCCATAATGCCCCTGTTTACAGTCTCCATATCTTTTAAGAATCGATCTCCCCTTAACTTGTCAATACTGATAGTATCTTTTCTTTTTGCATCTTCCTTTTTCACCAGGCTTTCTAATCTATCCAGTCTTTTAAAAATCATATTAAACTGTTTATCCATTTGACTTTTCATTTGTATAAAAATAGAATCTACTATTGTTTCAATAAAATTCCCATTTGGTTTGTCCTGAGAAGCGCTTCCCATAGTTTGCTCAGTCTGTGTACAGGCAGAGTTTTGCGCACAACTTGAAGGGGCAGTGATGAAATTAATGTCAGTTGAAGGTACAGTCTCTGTTTCAGGACCCCTGCCAGATGTTGTTTTCCCACGAGACCACATACTCTGTGGGGTTGGTTGCCCTTTGTTGCGTGGTGGTTGCTTCCTCTTGTTTGGTGTTGGTTTAGTAGGACCCCTCTTCCTTTTCTCTCCGAGTGTCTTGTCACTGGGGACCGAGGAGGGAATAACAATGAGGTCCGTGGGATCTTGCTGTAAGTCAGTGATTGTGATAACGTTATTATCCGCTGATAAGGCAGGGGGTGGAATTGGCGGCAAGACAGTTCTGTTAATTGTGACCACTGGGGAAAGTGGCGGAATATTGGTCTTACAAACTGGCTGGGATTCTGGGGGTTCAAAGTATGAACTTGACAGTCCCATAGACATTCTTCTTTCGGTATTAGCTATCTCAGTGGTAACTAGATTAAAAGCGTTTTCCAGCATACTTTCAATTGAGGCAGGTATGACAGGGGAGCTTTAGTGAGCTGGGATGTAGTGGTATTATTACGTTTTCCCATGTTAAAGTTAATTAGCTCACTTTTATAACTGCTTAGAGGGGTGGCCCGCCCGACCACTGTCGACCCCTGACGGCCACAGACGGCCCGCCCTTTGCCCGGGCTTAGCCCGGCGCAGACCCGCGCGCGATCCCGGCGGGAGGGAGACACGGCAAAGCAACAGAGTCACCAAGGGCTTAGGGGACCAAGCACAGCAGTAGCACAGGTACGCAATGCCCCCGAACAATTTCACCGCACCACCCGCTCCGCCGGGGCTGCAGTGATTTTAAAGCGCCTCCGGGCGCCAAGCAGGCAGAGTTAGTTCCGGTCACAAGTGTATCATAAACACATCAGTAAATTAAAACGAAAACAGGGTTAAGACACAACTTCACACAGAAAACGACTTTTGAGTAGGTCGCTGAATAAAATGCCATTCTAACACCATGGAATGTGCCCACCGGGTCACTTCAATTATTAGTGAAGAGAATTTATAAACACATCTTTAGTGCCTGGTGTATCTAAATCATGCTTCCAACCCCTGCCTTGCTTGAACGGATCCGGAAATTAAGACATGCCACCATCAAGCAAGACATACAAACAAGATATACAATATAGCATGTGGAAATCAACTACATTTTTGGTTGTTTTTTTATTAAAATGATGTTAATGTTATGTTATGTTAAGCATGGCTGCTTCAGCAACGGGGCGTGCCAGCGCTGAAACAGACGGGTGGCTATCGAGAAGGATATAACTAAAGGTTAGAAAAAAAACAGGTTTTAATCAGTTTCCTAAATGCCCAGTGATCTGAGGGCCTGATTTAGAGTTCGGAGGATAGGGTACTCCATCACAAACATGACGGATATCCCATCCACCTTATCCCAGCCACTGTATCACAAGTGCCATAGGATAAAAGGAGGGACACTGGAATTATACATTTGCATAGCAGCGGCTTATTTTGCATAATGATGGATTTGCCGCATTAGAAACATAATCCATCAACTGCTGCATAATTTGCAGATTTTAACAAAAAAATTGTTTCCAGTTCAAATGGTTCAAAAGTTATTAAAAGCCCTGTGCTGCGAGTTGCCGCACAGTGGAAGGCCATTTGCGAAGGCAGACTGGTCACCTTTCTGTTGCTTATTTCTATACTTGTGGGTTAAACTACAACTGATGAGGCACAACCTATGCTTGTACAGTGTTAATAAGCTTACAAATTACAATAGTGAACAAATACTAATACAAAATGTGCCTCATTACGCTGCATAATTTGCCCTTTCTTGCCACATAATTTAGTAACTCCTGCCACCTAATTTGGACCGCTCCTGCAGTTGAACTCAGTGGCCCTAAATGTACTGCACTTGTAATATGGCGGGTGGAATATCGATCACATTTGTGATGGAGTGTCCCATTCTCCGAACTCTAACTCAGGTTTTCAGTGTCCAGTAATCTAAAGTCTATTGCTTTGGTTGTTTTTTATCAGTCATCAGCATTTGTCTCCTCAATGTTGTATACTTCCGCACGTATGTGCACTACCTACCCAGTGTATTTGCATCACACCTGTGACAAGCACACCTGAGCCCAAATATTCTACGGCGGTTAGTGTTGGCACCAGGTAGTAAGGGCTCTAGAAACTTTGGACCCAGCAGTACTTTATATCAAGAGCTCAAGGGTTAGACCAGAACCTTTGACATTGTTTTGTGACTGGGCCTTTCTAAGGGCAAATATATTGTCAACTTCCTGCTTTCAATGAGTTAAGGTGTCAAAGAGTGATCGAAATATCGAAATGGGACAGGCAGAGGTCAAGGACACACAGAAGGTTTCAATGTCAAGTCATTTTCCTCGCTTGTTAGACCATTGGCAGTCAAGCACTATAAAATGCAAGCAAGGCAGAATATTTGTTTCACTTGTTGAAAATTGTATTTTTGGCATGCAGACAAAATATCAGAAAAAAATGTTGTGTGGACTAATTATCATGCCAAGAATATCGAGGACAAAACTATTGTGAATGTAAGTTTCTGTAGGTAAGCAAAGTTTTACTATATGTAACTCCACATATATGTACCTTGGCGATATATATATCTCCAAGGTAAGTAGTTGTGGAGTTAAGAATAGTAAACCTATACTTACCTATTTGCACTTACCTTCTGGATATTTTAGTCCTCAATATTTTTGACACCATATTCTATCAACACGATCTTTGTGTTTTGGATATTCTGCCAGTGATACGTATTTTTAAATGGATCAAGCACGCTTACTTTCCTTTTGTTTTAAAATGTTGTAATTTTGAGTCATTCATGAATTCAGCCTTAATAGGTGGGAAATATGCTTTTGATTTGCAATGGGTAAACTAACTTTTAAATGCACTTTTCACAATACCATTTGGGTTAATTTTATAGTTTATTATTGTTTTTGTGTAGTGCTCACATAGTTATGACATATCTTCAAGGCACTAACAAAACATCACTGGCGTCTTTCAAAAAACAAGTGAAATTGGTATTGATGAACAAATGCCTGCTCTAGCTCACAGAACCTCTTCTCCTCAGCAGTGACAATTCACACTGGCTGCACTTGCGATCTGTCTCTCGGCACAATAGCTGTTATGTTTCTTTCTGTTTGACTAGAGGTAGTTCTTTACACCGCCTTCGTACCAATACTTCCTGTACTGTTATTTTCACTATTATTATTGTCTGCTTTGCTTGTTTTCTCTCACCCTGTTTAATGTATAAAGCGCTCAGATACCCTCTTGGGTCATGTTCACGCTATATAAAACTCTAAATAAATAAATACATTTAAAACAAACAACAAAATGTGTATCTCCACCCAGGATTGAAATGAAAGAAGCTACTATAACAAGCTCTATAGAGGCCAATATGATAAAGGACAATGCCTGGAAAGACTGTTGCAACCTTGAGAAAACCTACAAGTAAAGCCCAGGAAGCAATGTCACTACCAACGTAAAGGTCAATAAAACTCCCACACAAAACAATACTAACGTTTCTCTGCATTTGCCCATTATGTTCCCAGGGCTTACAGGGGGAGAAATAACAAAAAATGGTGCCAGAAATGTGCCGCAGCTTGTTACCTCCCCAAACAATAAAAAGCTGGACTTTATCCCCCACTATGCCTCAAGGGGTAGCCTCGATATTCTTAACAGAAGTATTCTGTTAAAACTATTTAAAGCACTCCCTTCTTTGAGCCATATCAACTCCAGGGACATTGAAAGTATAGAGTTCCATCAGAATCGGCATTCCGAGGATTCCCAATAATCAACCACCACCACGTTTACTGACCCCCTCCTAATTGAGCAAATCTGGCAGTGGAGGGCCCCCTTCGAAAAATGGGGCCTTGAGTTAAAAAAGATCTACCCCGTGTTATCCCAGCCCACTATACATGCCTTTACACCCAGCAGGTCTGTTAAAAGGTGCTAAAGGCCCACATAACCACAGCCCTCTTACAGGAATAAATTCCAAGGCCAGGACAATTACAATTACGTTTATTCACCCTGAAGCCAGTCAGTCTACGGGACATCTGCACTTAAACATGACTAAAACCTCCCAAGCTGGAGCATGAAAAAACCTACATGTTGCCACTAACTCACTCAAAGGCTATAAATTCCGCTCCTGGAACGTGTTTGGCCTCAGCGTGAAACTAGAAGACCCTGACTTCATGGAGTTCATTACACAACACAATATATTCCTCTTCCTAGAAACATGGCTAACAAAATCCACTCCCCTAGTAGGCTACAAGGAATTTCAGAACCCGGCTACAAAGGGGACTAACCAAGGAGAGCAAAAGTAGGCCTTTTCACCTTTATCTCGATTGATATTTCCGGACTTGCTTCCGCCATAGACATTGATTCCCCCTGGTTGCAATGCGCCAAACTTGACGCCCCATCTTTCACCAGCCTATTGATCCTGAACATCTACATACACCCAGCGCCCAAACAAAAACGGGCAGGTTTTAACCACTTAATAGCCTCACTGGCCACATTAAAACGTGTCATCCCGATACCAACATTATTCTGTCGGGAGACTTTAATATGACATTACTGCAAGAAACAAAAGGCACAAGGGGGCACACTCAGGCCAAAACTCGATGTGACACTTTTGGCAAACAATGCGTAGTTCACTTGTGTGATCTCTCAATGCGAATGCTCAATGGTCACAGCCCCACAGATAATCCAGAAGCATACACAAGGGTCACTAAAAAGCCAGCTTCAATCATCGATTATTCTTTCACAGACCACAACCTCGTTCAACATATTGCAAACTTTCAAATCTTGGATAGAGCAGAGAGCGACCACCAACCACAATCCTTCACGCACTTAAGAAAAAACATAAACCCAATTCTTATTAGCGCAATGTCGCAACAACTCCATTGCCATAACCTTAAACGCCTCACCTGTAAAAAGGACAGCATAAGCGAGTTTATGGATTCATGTATCATACATCTAGAAGAAATCCAAAACCGAACCATCTAGCATCCAGGCCTGGGAGTCATTTACCAGAGAGCTAAATCAAAAGTGTTCTAAACAAACAACTGGCAGAAAAGCAGGAAAACTATTGGGGGGCAGATGGTTCACCAAAAGCCTCAGATTTCAAAAACAACAATTGAATAAATATTTACGACAACTAAGAACTCAGGGCTCATCACCCATCCAAGACCAACTGCTCCTAATTTCCAAAGCCAGAAAAAACTTTAAAAAAGGCTTTAAGGCAGCTAAGAAAGCATTCCATGAACATCTTTGGGCGAAACTCCATTACTCTTGTAAACAAAGAGACTCCAAGCTCTTCTGAGAAATTATCAATCAGTTAACTAACGGCAGGAACCGACACCACAACTCGGACATCATGAAGGAAATATGGAGAGCCCATTTTGAATTACTATATAATGAAACTCCACCTTCATCGTCGATTGTGGCTTCCAACTAAATAACATAGCTATTGCCAGAGGCCAAGAAAACGACTCCCCCCCCCCCCCGATTTAGACCTTCCAAATCAGATCCTTAAAGAACAAGTCTTAAAAACAATAAAAAATCTGAGATCTGAGGGTGCCTCTGGGCTCAACGGCCTCCCAAACGCCTTGTTTCGGCACAATGCACCATTTTGGTTGGATAACCTAACTCCTCTTTTTTCTGACATCCTAGCCTCTAACACGATCCCTGACTCCTGGAGGGGAAGAATTTTAAGCCCAATATATAAATCTCGCTCTGGTTTCGATCCTTCAAATTACAGATTTATCGCGTTAATTGATGTGGAGGCTAAAATATACTCTTCAAACCTTCTGGCTGACCTAGAGGACTGGGTGGCGCGAATAAACCTGATTCCTCATACGCAAACCGGATTCAGGGCCGGGATGGGCACTCTGACGAACATTTCTGCTGTAACCCTCCTGCCCAACCAAGCCCTCGTAAAATCAAGGCCACGTTATGCATGTTTCTAAGTTGCTGGAGGCCACAATCAACCTGTACTCTCAAACATGGGTCTAGATCAGGGAAGGAGATGGGTGCAGCATTACTAAAAAGATCCAAACGCTCAATGGGTTAAAACAAGGGTGTGTGCTGGCATCCTGCCTCTTGAACATTTACACTGCTGACCTGGACGAGCACCTTCGGTCAATTCAATCTGACCCTCCGAAACTTGGCACAATACTCATGCTCAGCCTTCAATATCCGGATGACATTGTTTTACTAGCGCAAACACCAGTTGGATTGCAACAATTAATTACCAAACTTGGAGCTTATACCACCTCAGTCCAACTAACCATCAATCACCAAAAAACGAAGGTGATTTGCTTTAACAAACACCATAAAGCCGACCGCACATTCGGTTGGACCTTGGACAAGCGACCTTTGACCGCAGTGGACTCAAAGCTTGCAGGCGGCGCCACAAGTCACCTATTTAAGTTCTATCAGCAAAATTCTTGCCCTCCATCTCATACGGCACAGAAATCTTGAACTGCAAGGACGCCACAGGCCTGAACTTAGCACAATCAATAATTTTTAAGAAACTGTTTGCAATCCCCCGCCATATTCCGCAAGCTGAAATCCGACTTGAATGTGGCCTAAGAAATTAGATCCCCGATAGACAAGGTGCATTAGTCAAGTACTACTGGAGGATGCGGGACGCAGAGGAGAACACACTCGCCCACTATTGTCGGGTGGAAATTGAAAATCAAGCCAGAATCAAAAATTCTATCTTCGAAGCTTTGAAGGCTTCGCTCTTGGTATTGCTGTTAGAGGAGCCCTGGCTTACTGCCTCTACCTTCCCCAGCTTTAAATCTGTGGTTAACAAAGCCATAAAACAGAATTTGTTGTCATTAGATAAAATAGCCTTAGCAAAAAAAAAATACGCCTGGTCCGTGATACAGACATACCAGAGGCAGCAACCCCAACCTTATTTGCTAGACCATTTCCCGCATCAGAAAAAAAAATGTCATGCTACTAAGGCTTGGATCTTATCCATCAAAGGACCTAACCCCTAAATGGAAATACACATGGCAATCAAAGGAATGTCGCCTATGCAGAGCTTGGGACAAGTATTTATTGCATCTAATATGCATCTGTCCCGCTCTAATAGAAACACGCAAAATGGGCCTTCGGGAGGTTTTCAGGAAGGAACAAATAAGAACTTGCAGACCAGCAGTGAGTGATTCATTGTCTTAGGGGCTCATCTATCCCTCAGTCCTGAATAGCCATAAACTTTTTTTAAAATGCGGCAAAAGAACTGGCCAATGCAGAACCTGCTAACCAACTCAAGCAGAGCTAGAACATTTGGTTTTGTAATCCCTTGACAGCTTTGTTTACGTGTTAATTTTTCTTAACCTCTTCGAGGCTCATGACGAGCTGAGCTTGTCATGAGCCACGGCGCTCCGGTGCTCATGACGAGCTCAGCTCGTCATGAGCCGTGGAACGCTCGCATGCTGGGATAATTCCCGCTGTGCTGAGCGTTCCACGGGAACGGGTGTGGCCGTGACGAGCTAAGCTCGTCATGAGCACAGGAGCGCCGTGCCTCATGACGAGCTCAGCTCGTCATGAGCATGGGGGCGCTGTGCGCGCCCCCTCCCACCCCAGCACAGCGGGGGATTAACCCCCGCAGCGAAGGGGTTAAAATATTGCCTTTTCATACCTTTTTTAATAATAACAACAATGTATACTTCTGCATGTTTTACCTATGGTGGTTTTACCACCCTTTTATGATTTTTTAATGAAATCAAATAAAAGTATATTTGACTGACATTTAAAATATAATGCAGGGATGTCAGGTATTTGTGATCGTTTTGTTTACATATGAAACCATATATTGCAAATCATGTATTTAAAGGTATATGTTACACACATTGCAGAGTTTGTACCTCAGCTATGACTGCAAAGAAGGCTGTGAGAAAGCTATGGCTGCCCTTCCTAAATTGAAGTAATATTGTCACGCACCGTCTATTTTAATTATTCCCGCCTAGTTATTTAGAACTTGTTCCCTCGGTTAGATTAGCTCTCTGCGAAGCAACAGCATTCTTAAGGCCTGATTAGGAGAGGCCGGTAAACAGGCAACACATTCTGCACCTAGAAATTACAGATATTACAAGGACTGTTAATTTCACGGTGTGGAAAACCCTTCAAATTACAAGTGTCAGTGCCAAAAATGGTGACCCACCACAGGATTTCCGCACCAATTCCTTCCAGCGTGTTTTTCTTACATTTCTGTCAATTTTCCCCAATTATAATTTGACAGTTATAACCTGGTTAAATTAGCACAAGGAGAATATTGGGCGTGCTGTTTCCCATACAACTGCTCACCGGCAGCAATGGGAATTACAAGAGGTCAACTCCAGCATCAGGAATTACTGGACACTCCTGATGAGATTTTAGGCGGCGAAAGGGGTTTGTAATCTCTTTAACGTTTCAATGCTTTCTAATCACGTTTAACGCGTTCGTTCCACGTGTCCTGCTGAAATGGAACACAGAGAAGCTGGCAGCCTGGATGTAAACCAAGTCACACCGGAACAGCGTCAGTGTCACCGGCGCCAAGCTTAAGGTGAACACGGGTGCCTACCTGCCAGACCCGCTTGAAGGCATGGGCAAGTGCCAGGGCCCCAGTCTTTCATGGGGCCCTCTGATACAGCCAACGCTGTCTGAAGAGAGTCTTTCCCTGACACTTTTGAATATTTCTTAAACAGATTGTTTTAATTACTGATTTCCCTCTAATTTGGGCGATGTGTGAGAGTCTATTAGGGGCATTTTGCAGATAAATATTATGTTTATGTTTCATGCAACACTTATAACAAAGTTTACTTTAGATCATAACAGAACCTCACATGTGAGAAATGGGAGGGTGTCACATAGATTATGTGCAGTAATATTACTGAGCTGCTGCTGTATTACAATATTGAAAACACACATTTAGAATTAGACGATCAATTTAAAGATGTTCAGATTAGGGGGCCCCAAAATATGTTTGGTCTAGGGCCCCCAACATCCTTAAAATGTCCCTGCAGCATCAAAAGGTCCTGCCCAGGGGAGGGATTCGATTTTCAGTTTTTCATTACAGAGCTTTCACAAAAAGACAAGAGCTCAGAGTGCAAATCTGACTGTAATAAAAAGAAAAATAAGAGTTACAAAACAAACAATTACACCATGAAACATTTTATGACTATATGACAAGGAGCACATGAGGACAAAACTAAAGTGTTTTCCGCAGCAGGTTACACATTAACCTGCTCCAATAAAAAACAGACTGCTGCATAGCCTTCCTGTAATTAAGTTAAAAAGTGCAGTACATTTTCAAGGATTGGCATATAGACTTTCAAAATACACTTTACAATATAAAGAAAAGAGTTTGGATTGATTTACAGCAGCTAAACATGCAAGATGAAAGAGATGTTAGCTTAGGCGAGGGACAAACAACAGCAAGACGCATCCTATGACAAAGACATGTGTGTGCAGCTCTGGGAGTGAAGTGAAAATAGGAAGTAGAGCTTTCGATCATCGAGGCTGTTTGCTTTCAACTTTGAGGGACCACAATTGTGTAATTATAGTAGTAGATTTTAGTGGAGGTCATAGTAATGTACGTTAATAGAGGAAAATATGTTTTCAAGCAAATTACGTATTACTGCTCCTCCTTTTTTAGGAGATGAGATTAGAGGAGATCAGAAAACCTAATACTCTTAAAATGGGTTTCACCACAATGTAATTGCAAATCTGCCGAACCAGCCTCTCTCAAATAAACACAGCAAGAGCAATGAATTGCTGGGACTGCCAGAATGCCCTGGCAGAATGGGCCCTGTTTTTCAAGGAGACCCTACCATGTATTTGCTGTATCTCTGTATTGACTCATTTATGTATTTTATAGTGTACATTCCTTCTGGAATGCTTGCTGTTCCCTGGTAACTTGCTTCTCGTGAGGTAGGGGGATTCTGGAATGTTATGGAGAGCAGTTGACCAAGGGAACAGCTGGCAGACCATCAAGGGCCGTTGTATGTTGCTAATAAACATACTTAATTCTACAAGCGTGGGTCCTGTCTTTGTAAAACTGCCAAGGAGGATGGGAGGAGACCATACCAAGGACCTCAAGGCTGTTTTGAAGATTTTGGACTTTAGTAAGGGTATTTGCGTGTGAAAATACGGCCCTTGATCATAGAACTTTAATCTATGTGCGTGCCAACTCTCAAGAGAGAGTATTTGACACTCAAGGTATGTGCGAGCGTATTTATCTACTCAAAATTGAAGGGATCCTACCATTTCAGTCTCAACTGCCAAACTTGCTCTTGCACTGGGTACTGCTCAAGCTCTTCTCCATGTTTGCATAGAGTGCGCTGGCTCCGATGTGACGTTACGTGGATCTTGTAACGTGCCACCCACTGATAAGGACCAGCTTAGGTTATACCTTGGTCTCATGGAGTATTACTCCAAGTTTGTAGATCATTTTGCAGACAAAGTACAGGAGTTCAGGAATCTCATGACAAAATGTGTGAAATTTGTGTGGACTAATGAATGTCAGCTCACTTTTGATGCTATAAAGAGGTGTATTGCGAGTGCTGTTATCTTAAAACCTTTCAATCCTGACGATGAGACCATGGTTTCTACCGATACCAGTAATCATGGTCTTGGTGCTCTTTTAATACAGGTGCATGAAGGGAAAGAAAGGGTCGTAAGTTTGTCTCTCGAATTTTGAATGGTGCTGAACACACTTATTCCACTTTAGAGAAAGAAGCCCTTGCTTGTTGGTGGGGTGTTCAGCATTTTTGAATTTTTGTATGGGGCACTAAGTTTATTCTACGCACGGATCACAAGCAATTAGTGGATTTGTTTTCCACGAGAGGTGCAGGTAGAGCTACACCTAGGATAGCAAAGGGGCTTTACTGTTTACAAGAGTTCCCCTTTGATGTGAAGTATGTTCCTGGTGTGAAAAATGTCAATGATGACTGTTTATCCAGGTTGCCATTGGAGTGCTTGAAGTCTTATGATGACGATGAGTGGCTGGTAGCTGAAGTTAAAACATTTTGTGTTGCCATTTCTGAGGAAGAGTGGAAATCCACTATCAAAAAGGATGATACTATCAAAATTCTCATTGAGCCACTGGGTCATAGTCAGGGGTGGAAGTTGCATCAAAATTTAGAGCCTTTCAAATGTATTTGGTCTGCGTTTGTGGTTGTGAATGACATTGTAAGAAGAGTATGTGGTTTAGTTTTACATTTTGTGTTAAGAGAAAGACTCTTACGTCTTATGCATGAAGGTCATGGAGGCATGTCGGCCATGAAAAGGCATATCAGAGAAGATTTCTGGTGGCCAGGCATGGACACTCAGATTGAAAGGTTTGTTCGTATCTGTATTGCGTGTGCAGTTAGCGACAAGTCCCATTCTGCCCAGGAAACTACTATTGATCCTTTACCTCTGCCCAAGTCTCCCTGAGAAAAACTCACCATTGACATTTGTGGGACATTTGAGAATCTTGGTTCTAATGACAGGTTGACCATTGTTATGGTTGACTATTTTTCTAAGTGGCCTAAGATGGCATTTGTAAAGGAAGTTAAATCCAATATCATTATATCCTTCTGTGAAGACATTTTTAGAAGGGAAGGGTGTTCTGCTGAAATTGTCTCTGACAATGGTCCCCAATTCATTTCTGGGTATTTAGAGAAATTCCTGTCCAGTTTGGGTATCAACATACCAGGACCCCTGTTTACCATCCCAGGAGAGATGGTTTAGTCGGGAGATTTAATGTATTGTTGTGGAGTGCATTCAGCTTGCTTGTAAAAGCAATTTGTGTTGTAAGCAACACGTCAAGGACATGTCATGGAGTTATGAAACCACTCCGCATTCCATCACTAAAGAGACTCCTTTTAATTTACTTTAAAAGAAGGATACCTTGCACTGTTGCAGTTCCAGCTTGGATGAACAGGGCTGGTAAGCGTACTGTTGATCATAAAAGTATGCAAGACAGGGTGAAGAAATACCAAAATTCGTATGGTCAGAAGCACAACAGGAAGATTCTAAGGCCTAGTTGTTCTTTCAAGGCTGGCATGTTTGTGAGAGTTCTTCTTGATGGCAAAGCTAAAAAGGGTGCTTTTAAGTGGTCTTGTCCAAAGAAAGTTGTATTTGTGAAAGTTAATTGTGTGAAATGGGCAGATGTCAAATGGTGGAATACCAGAAAGGTTTCAATTTGTATTCCCAGTGAGCAAAAGGAATGGTTGAAGCTCCACAATCCTGGGAGTTCTCGAGAGAGTTGTCATTATGATTCCAATGTTGGTCAAGAAATTCCGCTTGATAAAATTGCAATTGACTCTGCTGTGCTGGGTCAATGTACCCGTACCAATGTTGATTCCAATGTCAAGATGGGGGGATTCCTGATTGTGATTGCTCTTATCATGACTGAGTTAAACCAAAGCATCTTGATGATTTTGTATGTTCTTAAAGTTCTTTTGTTGTTGTTGTTGTTGTTGTTAAGGGGGGAGATGTGTTGTATCACTGTATTGACTCATCTATGTATTTCATAGAGTACATTCCTTGTGGAATTCTTGCTGTTCCCTGGTAACTTGCTTCTCGTGAGGTAGGGGGATTCTGGAATTATATGGAGAACTGTTGACCGAGGGAGCTGCTGGCAGACCATCAAGGGCTGTTGTATGTTGCTAATAAACATACTTAATTCTACCAGCATGGGTCCTGTTTTTGCAAAACTATTATCGTGCTCAGCTAAAATACCCATACCATATTTATGTAAAGCCTTGAAGGGCAGTAATTTAATTCAGCAGGTGTTGAGGGCCTCACACAGAGGACATAAATAACATGACCCCACTCTGTAAGGAATTGTGGGGAAAAGTTTGAGTTTCCATTTGCTTGCTCTTTACTTCCTGTGACTTCAGGGGAGCCGCGGGAGGTAATAAGAATGCCCAATGGAGGCAGCACCTGTAGTGGACCCTAGAGACACCCCAGCTCACACTATTACTGTCCCTGAAAACATCGCCCATATTAACAGAGATAAGATGGCACTGTCAGTATGGTCGGTGAACATCCTCACATGACCCACTCTGTTATAGAGATTAGGCATGAAAAGCCTAGCCCCCTCCACATCCGAGACAGAAGATTCTATGCTTGCAAACATGCTTGCTGGCTGAAGTCACTAATCATGCTCAACATTATAAAAAAAGCTGACATGATAGGAAGAAGATCGGCCGTTTTGAGCGAAGCTATGCAGCAAAAATCAAGAGGATTGAGAGGAACATGAAAGTAATTGCACAGCTGAAGGCACACGAGAAATATATCTTGGAAAACCAGGAAATAATTGCATATTGCTCTGGGAGAAAGAACTTGAAACTTCACAAGGTACCAGAAGGTCTAGAAGGTAGTAACATAAATAACTTTGTAACTTTGCTCTCCTAAGGAAGGATGTTATAAATGGGGGTCTCTAGTTGTTAGTGGTATACACCCTGTCCAAGTAGGAATCCTTATTCTAGACAGGGTAAGGGAGTTACACACCCCAGATAACCCCTGCGCACACCCTTGGTAGCTTAGCATGAGCAGTCAGGCTTATCTCAGAGGCAATGTGTAAAGCATTTGTACAAAACACACACAGTAACACATTGACAACACTACAAATGGACACCACACCCATTTATAAAAATAACCTATCATTATCTAAACCAAACAATACAAAAACTACAAAGATACAACATACACAAATCAAGATATCACTTTTAGGAAGAATTACTGAAAAAATATAGCTCTTAGAAGAGAATAGCTCCAACCAGGGCTATCTTGACATCATGACAGGTACTTATCCACAGTGCGGCAGCGACCACAAGAAGCGCAGGCCACCTACGGATTCACACAGACCCCCAAATAACAGTACATTTGAAAATGAAGTCAAAAGATGTGGCATGGTGTCACATTGGTTAACGAAAAAATAACTTGGTGGTGGTCCAAGGGCTAGATTACCGACCCCTAACAGACACGTGCCCTAATACTGCAAATACATAACAAAATATGTCTGTGGGTCAAAAAGGAAAAGAGAGGGTTCTACTGTGTAAAGAATGTGGCGCAACCAAGGCAGACCAAAGAGTGATTTGTGCAAAAGTGTAACAGAACGCACTAAATTCCTTAATTAGGGAAAAAGTGCCCATCAGTTCCCGTTCGGTACCGCCCTGTTCATCATCTGGGCTCTCCTAACCCAGGAGAAAGTGTGGTCTGCCACTAGATGTTTTATGTGACAGACGGAAATTATTTATAAAGGGTGGAACCGGAAAAATTAATACACCAGGGTAACTGAACTGCAGTGCATACGTTTAAAGTGAAAAAAGAGTGAAGTGTTATAAAATTGGGTAGAATAGAGTAGAAATAAGCAATTTTAATAGTGTCTCTCAATTCTCCCATCATTAAACATATAGAAAACTGACAGATTTAACAAAATATCTGTCTGCAAGTAGGGTCGACATGTTTCGGCAAATGTGGCTGGAATTACGCCACTGCCTTCTTCAGGACCAGATTATATACAGCTACTGCAATAATAATAAAAAGTGTCACCTGTATAGTTTTCAGGTCTTGCTCATTTTCCTCCAAAGAGCTGAGGAGAAAGTTTGCGTCAAGCAGGAAAACACAGAGAACCACAAAGAAAAAAGGAAGAAACATTAGTATGTTATTCAACCATAAAGTTCCTCTAGCACGCCATGTCAAAAATGAATATGGAAAGCAATTCCATTATCCAAACCTGACCCCGCTTACCTATTTGGTAGGAGGAAATTACCTCACCCCACCTGGCTTCAGCTCAGGTGTGTGGAGCACCGCTCTGGTAAAAACAGAACAAACAAGACAGACTCACAATTAGACATTTACAGGCATGTTACTAAGGAATCGTAGTAAATGAAGAAACAGTCCCTAGAATCCACTTCATCTATAAGCGCCCTTCTCATGGCACCGTATGTTAAAAGCTGTTCTATCCATCTATCAAGACATTCATCGGTCCCCATGCTCACCGTGATGTCAAGTATGACCAAGCAGCATCTAATTCAAGTAATGTGATAAAGTGCGGTCTAAGCAAATGCTTTAAAGAAGCTTAAATCGTGCACAAAGATGGTCATAATGTACTGTCTGTGTTAATAGAAACAGACCAATGATGCCGCTTGAGCTTGGTCAATGCCGCAAGGCAAAACATGTTTTGAACAACTGTAAGTGGCGCAACAACTCGAAAACACTCCGTTGTAGCACCAAAGCACCACACTCCTAGGTCGCGGACCTACCATCATGTTGTCAAATGGTTGTGCTCTACCTACAGCGTTCTGTAGGAGTAGGATGATATACATGCTGCAAAGACCCACAACAGGTTATAACTGCACCAACCTGTCCGTCAGTACACCCGGCGTCCGTTATGCATCAATGTATTTTAACGGCATTGGTTTCTTACTGCAACAGAGGAGGTGAGGCGTTGAGTCCTTGTTTTGCAGGGGAAGTGAGGCATCGGCTGGTGTGAGGCATTAGTTCCATAGGACAGTGTTGTGATAATGAGTTTGGGAAGTCACCCAAATCAGTTAGCAGCTCAGCGATAATTTATTTATTTATAAAGTTTTTTATAGCGCAAACTTGATCCAGAAGGATATCAGAGCGCTTTACAACTTGAGGCAAAGGTAACAAATCACAACATTAGTCTAACATGGGGAATCTAATATGCATTGAGTCAACCAGTACAAACATAACAGCTCAATATAAGCTCAGTGCATGAGTAGGAAAGGGCTATGCGATGAAGCATAGAGAGATAAGGGGAGTACATACAATAATCATATACAGGAATAATAACCAGTACCCAAAACAATAATCAAAACAAGAGTCAAATGGGGAGTCTAAAAGGCATTGAATCAAATGTTGAACATCTAACAGATCATATATACACCTGGGTGAACGAAGAATGTGCTAGACGATGGAGCATAATTAGAGTGGCTTACAAACAAATGACATGTTAAGACTCTGATGGACTTTAAGCTCTAATTCTGTTTAGTAGGGAGCTCTCTTATCTTATGGGATTTCATGAGTTTACAGGTCATCATGACTTCATAAATTGAATTGAATCGACTCTTGTAACGTCCTTCTGGGAGGACAGTCCTTTGAAAAAGCAGCAACCTGAAGGCCCTCTTCTCTTTAGGCATGGCATTATGACCTTGGCCCACCAATGTTCCATCTCATGGCTAACTTCAGCATGTTGATCTTACAGCCTTTTATAAGTTTGTGTTCAGTGCAATTGCCTAGCACCTCTTCAAATGCCTAAATATCCCCGGTCTAGCCTATGCTAGTTTCAGCTTACTGTTGACGTCACAGTTTCGATGTCAAGGACTTCAGCCTTTTTATTTATTTATTTATCTAGGAAAAGGTTTTTCAAAAAACATACAAAAGAAAATATACAGTAAGTTACATAAAAATTAAGAACATCATAGCAGGCAAGATATGGTTTTCAACTTCATTGTCAACTGGAAATCTGGGGCACTGTCTGGACTGTAGTGAAAAAAAGCTACAAAAGGTGGTGATAGCTTAGGTATACTAATGTCCCACTGTCTCCAGGGGGTAAAGTTTCAGCACTTCAAATGAAAGAAAATGACCTCAGATCCACCTTCAATATTCTGGAAAGGGCATGTGGGGGAGATTTGTAAGCCAGACAACCACTTTGAACAAGAGCCTTGCCCCTGAAGGAAGAAAGTTTAATTCTCAAAAAGATGGGAGTGGTCAGGAAAGGATTAACAACTTTCCCCTCCCCGCTCACCCCGATTCTAGACAATCCGGAATTCCCACCGGGCAACGACCCTCGCGCCTTTCCACAATGGCGCGACAAGGAATGCCGGTCAGCTGGCTATTTTTTTGAAGCGGAGAGCTTTCTTCCCCTTAACGACATTGTGCAGGACTATGGGGTAACTAAACCCCACTTGTTCCAGTACTTCCAACTCCACCACTGGCTGTCGAGCCCAGACTGTGCCCCTTTAGTAAGTCGGCAGCTGACGCCGTTCGAGAAGTGGTTGATCACAAAAAATTCTGACAGACATCTCATCTCAGACCTTTACAAGATGCTTTCACCCTCGACCGGCACAAGCAAATTGGCGGGAACAGAGACGTTGGGATTCGGAACTGGGCAGGACATTGTCACCCAAGGAATGGGGGTTTATATATTACAGAGCAGCGCACACCACTCGTAACACCACTGCCAGGGAAGCTGCGGTGAAATTGGCCATCTACTGGCACCTCACCCCGGTTAGACTCAATCGTGGCAACCCCCTTCGGAGTGCGCTGTGTTGGAGAGGCTGCGGCGAGCAGGGCACTTTGACCCACCTGTTATGGGATTGCCGCACTGTCAGGGAATATTGGAAAAGCGGTCCTAGATGATATTGACTCCACCTTCCAGACCGAAATCCCACGCTTCCCCGAGTATGCCATTTTGGGACTGCCTAACCCGCTTACATTCCCCTTGAGATCCACGCGCAGCAAACAGCTGGGCATCGCCATGCAAGCAGCGTCACAACATATCCTGTCACTCTGGGGATCACCCACCGCCCCCACCCACACTGGATGGTTGCATAAATTGTGGTTCACGCTAGGCATGGAGCGTATTCAGGCCACACTGACGCACACCACAGACTCCTTTCAGAAAGCTTGGCAGCCGCTTCTATCCCTACTGTCCAAAGAATTCCATGAAATCACTTGCCCCAAATATCTTCGCATTTTGCGACTCACGGGGCCTCCACAGGGTCCTCCATGAACTCGAATACCCTACAACACACAGCTCTAACAGTGTCATACCACGGGTCCCTAGTGCATGGCATACTGGCCGGGGTGGAGGGAGGGAGGGGATGTTGGGAAGAGGGAGGGGGGGTTGGTTTTTCTTGTTTTGGTCGGATGACCCCTTTGCATGGTGCCTACGTTACAGCACTGGCTATAAATGTCTCTGTTGGCATATTGTTTTCACTTCCTTGATGATGTTTAGAGAAGACGTGTCTGTCTCTCTCGCTCGCCATATATGCCTGCTTCTTGGTTGCTGTATTGAAATGCCCTTTTTTGCTTTTGAAACCAATAAAACAGATTTAAAACTAAAAAGATGGGAGTAACATGATTAATTTTGCAAGTTCTGACCATAAGCCTTGTGGCAGAATAGAAATCACTTTCAAAGGATGTGAGAATCTTTGGGAGGGCTCACTAAGTCTGAGTTCCCACTATCAACCCTGCACAGGATCAGGGCCTGAACCAACAACCAAAATATTGCAGCCGGGTTCCATCTCCACATGAGATACAACTGGAACTGCGAGGATTAACAAATGTGTATTGATTGCATGATCAGCCTTCGGTCAAGAACAATGCCATGTGATTTGCCTTTTAGGAAAATCATGGGAATCATACCATCAGTGGCTTAATCTAGAGATATCTCTTCACTGGCAGGGAGCAGACCTTAGGGCTAAAAAACACAAACTCAGTGTTGGAGGGATAAAACCTGATCATTTATTCATCAAGTGCTAAAGAGCACCGAGGCAGACACAAATCCAAGTGAATGCCATCATGGGAGGAGACATGCAGATGGAAATGCGAGTCAAGGATCACTTGCAGCTAGCTTCTCCAAAGACAAGTTAAACATGGCAGGAAACTAAATGGAACCCCAGTGAACACCTATGGTGACATAAGTGGGATGTTATGGGATAAGACCATTTTTAATCTGTGTCAGAAACTGATTACATCTTTTGGAGTGGAGAGCGGATGCCTTAGGAGTCTCTTCCGCCATCAAGTGGCACAGTATGCTTCTATAAAAAAAATCCAAGGTATAAGAGGGGCGTATGATTTAGGTAAGATCATAGCTCTTTCTTGGCCCTCTTAGTGCCCTATCCTCTAAATGCTTGTGGAAATATTTCAAAAACGGAATGGTAAATGAACCACTACCCCAGCAATGGATGTTAACATCATTCCCAAACAAGGATAATTTTACATGTCCAGTAAGCATCTGCTCTTGGCATGTAGAGATGTTAAGTCACATGCTTTGCATACTCCTTCCATCCGGTGTTGGGTCCAGACGCCCGCAAGCCGTTTCTCTTTGAAGAAGTCCATCCCAGTCATGAGTCAAGGTGTCTCCTCCCTTCAGTGATAGTGCGCATGGTCATCAACTCCATTGTTAGATTGTTTTCCCCCAAGGGGGTGAGAATTGAGTAAGCAAGTTTAGTATAAAGATGTCCATGCGTATAAGTGTATAATGAAGAACTGCAACAACTACAGGTAGCCGGGGAGGGGGGTGGGTGCATGTGAATCTGCAGCTCTACATGCCAAGAACAGATGCTTACTGGGTAAGTAACATTACCCTTTCGAGGCATGCGTGCTGTAGATACATATGCTTTGCATAGACGACAAATCAGTATACTCCCAAAGCGGTGGATAACCTGTAGATGTTGCAGTCACCTGAAACAGTGTTTTAAGAACTGCTTGGCCTACATTAGCTTGTTGACGCGCTAATACAGCCGCACAGTAGTGTTTGGTAAATGTGTGTGGTGTAGACCTCCATGTCACTGCTTTACATATGTCAGCGAAGGGATTCTCACCTATTTTGCGAGTGGAATGCACTCTAGGGGTATGGTTAAAGTTATTTTGGCTTTAGCATAGCATGTTTGAATGCATTTAACAATCCCTCTAGAAATACCAGATTTAGATATAGGATTGCCCTTGTGAGGTGGAGCAAATGGAACAAACAGTTGTTTTGTTTTGTGAAAGTCTTTTGTCCCATCAATGTAGGACAGTAACACTCTTTTAAAGTCAAGTGTGGTAAGAGCGTGATCTACAACACAATCAGGTTGAGGAAAGAAAACTGGTGACTCAACCAATTGGTTTATATGAAATGCATAAACTACTTTTGGAAACAATTTAGGGTTGGTGCGGATAACTATCCTAACTTTATGTTGTTGGAAGATAGGTTCTTGTAAAGTTAATGCCTGTAGCTCGCCAACTCTCCTCAGTGATGTGAAAGCAATGAGGAAAAAAACGTTCCATGAGAGGAATTGTAAAGGGCACTTGTGCAATGGTTCAAAAGGTAGACCCATGATCCCTGTAAGAACAATGTTGAGATTTCACACTGGGGCAGGAGGAATCCGTGGTGGTATTACCCTTTTTAAGCCTTCCATGAAGGCCTTGATCATTGGAACTCTGAATAGTGACAGATGTTGCCTATTCTGTAAGTACGCAGCTACTGCTGCAAGGTGCAAACGAATAGACGTGTAAGCCAGTCCTGTTCATTGTAAATGTAACAAATAACAAATAATTTTTTGTATAGAAGCATCTAAAGGATTGATTTTGTTGTTATTGCAATGTAAAGCACATCTTTATAATTTTGCTGTATAGAAAGCTCTGGTGGTAGTCCTCCTTGCTTCTTTTAGAATAGTCATACAGTCTGGTGGTAAATTAAAAAAACAAACTCTATGACTTCAGGAGCCAGATCATTAAAATCAGGTCTTTGGGATTTGGATGTCTGACTTCTCCATGGTTCTGTGTGAGGAGATTGGAGGTAAGGTGCAGTTTTTGATGTGAAACTAGTGACCGCTCCAACAGGGTGGTGTTCCATGGTTGACGAGCCCAAGTCGGCGCTACCAGAATTAGTGTGAGAGATGTTTGTCTGAGTTTCCGAACCACCGTCGGAATAAGCTGGAGAGGTGAAAAAGCGCAGGCAAATATCCCTGACCAGTTCATCCATAGGGCATTGCCCTTTGAGAGCGGGTGTGAGAACCTTTAGCAGAATCTTGGCCATTTTGCGTTGTTAGCTGTGGCAAACAAATCTATTTGTGGAAATCCTGATTGATGCAAGTACGGAAGGAGAACTTACGGGTGAAGTTCCCACTCGTGAATTTGATGCCTTCTTCTGCTGAGGAGATCTGCAATTTGATTGTTTACTCCTGGGAGATATTCTTTTTTTTTTAAATCTTTTTTTTTATTGACAACACAAGTTGAAGCACAGCACAGGGAGAATCTTTTCTCTCATATATAGAAAAAAAGGAAGCAAAACAGAAACATTTATCAAAAAATTAGTAGTCACAGATCAATCAATCTCCGATTAACATTGATCAAAAACCATATAAAAGCATCAAATCGAGGGGAGGAGCCAAGATGGCGGTCAGAAAGGACGTGTGGGCTCCCGGCTCCGCAACCCGCCTGCTTTCAGACTAAAATCCTGCTGTTTATTCTTGCCTGCACCGTCTTTCACCGAGGCCATGGACACACTGTGACTAATGGCGTTCTCCTGAGGTCTCTCCCGGCTGGATTCATTGGGAACTCGTGGCGTTTGCCGACCTCCGGCGCAGCCCCTGGGACCTGCCCCGATGTGCGCTGCCGGTCGCCGCTGGACTTGGTCGGTGAGACTGGCTGTGGCAGAGCCGATCTCTTTGGGAGTGTATTGACTACAGAACTGGGCTGAATGCTCTTAATTATTAGATGCGACCCCGATTGACGGCTGAGCGTTTATTTGAGGGACTGGAGCTGTGCAGGCGACACTTTCCTTTGTTCAGGGACGGGCAGCCGAAGCGGACTCCATCTTTGACCGTCTTCACCGCCGTGAACGCCCGCACCCACAGCGAGCGAGGAGGCTCTCGCTCCGCTCAGCCCCCAGTCTCTGAGCCGAGCTACCTTGAGTGGCCCTATTTGCTGCCTCACTTGGTGCTGTGGTCGCCCCCCCCCCCCTCACTCCATTGTGGGTGGTCTGGACGGGTAGTAATGGCGCCTGCATATCGGAATGGAAACATTGTGGCTCCCCTGTTTTCCACTTCTGCCGCCCTGCCTGTCCCAGAGTTCGAGGCTGCTCGGAGGGCGCCACTGAGCAGCGCTGCTCGGCCAGTGCTGCGACGGGACCTGACTTATGGCGACATCCTGATGGCCCTCACGGATCTGAGGGCGGCATGGCTAGGGAACGCCCGAGAACTGGAGTGGAAGATTGATAATGCTACTTCTGGCGTGGAACAACTACGGCTGGATGATCCCCTGCTGCCCCTCACTGCTCCCGGGGTGGATACAGTGTTGCAGCGTGAGGATCCGGAGGGCTGCTCTATCCCTGGCTACAGTGTTGAGTGTTTACTACTTGACGATGCTACTGTTACAGAGTCTCCCTCCACTCCGACAACTGAGACTTTGCCTGTACAATTGCTGTCATCGTCCTTTTTACATCATCGGAGTGTATGCCATCCTGGGACAAAAGGAGAATCCGTCACTTTGGACGCTGCACTGGTGGGAGCCCGGGGACACTCCCCTCTTCTTCCCCTGCTTCTCTTATGTCGAGAGCAGCCATCTTGCTCCTTTGTCCGGTCTGAAGTGCGCTTACAGCAGCGGCTGTGCCTGGTGAGATTTCGACGTTCAGGACAGGGCTGATGACTCTTCCCTCGCTGGTTCTGATTGATTGCCTGGTTGTGACATCGGACTGCCACACTTGTATTGATCACGTATCATACGCAATTGTCACCCATTTCAGATTGTGATTCCTGTTCTGCGTGTTGGCCTCCTCTCTATTTCAAGCCGCAATTATTGTGCTTGCTTATTCCTGTTTCTTTTGTATGGGGTGACTGTTTATGCCGGCTGGTGGTTCAGGAGCTAATGTTATGATTGATGGTTAGGGACCTTGTACCTGTTCAGTTGAGGGGATCCGGACTGGAACGCTAATTTGATAAGTGTAAGATTTCTCCTTGTGATATCCCTCCTCGTTGGTGGCTGCTCGCTGGCGCTGTTGCTATTTGTCTTGCCCGTGGATCACATGTGGGGTGAGACTTTCCTCGATTATTTTACCCAAGGTAGGGCGACATGGGGGGCAGCGCTCTGGATCGCTATCGTTACATCTGACTGGTGGTGTTCATTTTGTGTTTTGGGACCTTCTGTTACTTTCCTTTGATGTGCGGCCATGTTGGTTCTTTGTCCTGGTGGGGGCGGGCCTTCTTCATGTGCTTCTTTTCTGGGTCTGTCTGCGGTCGGGTCGGGGCTAGGTTCTCCTTGGATTGTCGGTTGCTGGGCGGGTGGGACCGGGATTGGAAGTTGTACATTCTTGTTTAAGTCGCACAAGTTATAATGTCTTTCCCTAGCGTTTTTGTACTAATAATTGGTTTTCAATGACTGTAAATTGTATGGGGACTGTGTTTCTGACTGGGGTACTGGGAATGGCTCGGTTGGCTCCTCCTCCCGCTTCACTCGTGGGGTTTTTTGAGGGTTGTAGATTAGGATGGCCTTTTCTCACTCTCTATATTTCATGGTAACGTTTTTATTACTTTTCTTCTTTTTTCTTTCTTCTTCCTTTGCTTGAACTATATTTCGGGTTCTTTATGGGGCGACAGGCACATTGTCGGGGGGGGGTAGGCCGTAGCCTCCGCGTTGGTGCAGGGTGGGGGGGTAGATTTTAATTTCTGTATTTGGTTTCTATGGGCCTTTTCTCTTCTTTTCCTGCGCTTTCTTATACTGTTTTCCTTTCTGGGTCTGTGATAGAGGATGGTTGGGAGTGGGTGGCACTGGGAGCGGCACGAGTTTGGCTTCTGCTGTCCGCTTTGTTTTTCCTACTGTCCTGTCGCTTTGACGAAGAGCTCTACGTAATTGATATTATTTCTATTGTTGCCTACTCATGTGGACTTAATGTACGGACTCGGATATCCTTTATACCTATCCTTTATTGCCTTTATTTCAATTTAAACTTTAAAATTTGACCTCACTGATCCTTCTTCCTGGCGGCATGCCCTTTCCAGTGTAACTGTTATTAATAGTTGTTGTATCACTTGATGCCGTCGGAAGGCTGTAATGTTGACACCTGTGCTCATAAGTGTTGCGGCCGGCCGGATGGTTGTAGGCCCGTATTTGTTATTCTGCAACATGCACAATAAAGGTCTTCAAAAATTTAAAAAAATAAATAAATAAATAAAAGCATCAAATCAGAGTACTGAAGAAAAAAAGATGAATCTAAATAAAGTTATATTCTAAACAACAACTATCTTTGGGCCAAATCATTCCGTAGCTTTAAAATAAATTCTACGTTTAATATTTAAAAAAAAGTTCCCCAAATTTTATCTAATTTTTTCATTGATCTAATTCCTCTTATTTTGGCTAGTGAAGATTTCATGATATGTATCTCATTAACCAGTGCCCACCATTCCATTATGTGTGGTGGCTTTAAAGATGTCCATGCTCTAGCTATCACCAATCTCGCACAAGATATTAAAATAATTGATAAATCTTTGATTAAGCTATTAGGTGACGGCATGCCCAATAACACCATCGCGCCTGATAGTGAAGTACATATCACTTGTTTTTGATTTAAAATATTTCCAATTCCAGCCAGTACTCAGTTAATAATGGGCATGAATAGAGCATGTGTTCGAGATCTGCTGCAATCAGGCCGCATTTAGGACACTTAGTACGATCGGTTACTGTGTTATTTTGGGACCAATTAGAAATTCTTTGCGGAGTATAGTATAAGAGGCATACTGTTTTATATAGTTGGAGCCTCAAACTAGAGGATTGCACCAGTTTGTTAATATTACTAAATGAGGAAGAAAGATTATGTGTGGTTACATTTACACCTAATCTTGTGGTCTATTTCAAAGCCAATTTAAGACAGTGGTCAGGTTTATATTGGCTAAGACACTTATGGCCTACGCTAATTAACGATTTCTGATTTTCAGAATATAAGCATGTCCATATATCAGAGTCGGATACTTCTCTCAGTTTCAGTTTACGAGTAAAAAAGTCTCGTATTTGTATATATTTAAACCACATCCGTTCTGGCAGCTTATAGAGAAGCTTGAGTGACTCAAAGTCTAAAAGGCCCGCTGTGCCATACAGATCTCGTAAAGAATTTATACCAAAGTTGGCCTAAGCACAACCAGCTCTATCGCTAAAAATTCCCGGTAATCCCGGGTTGTCCCACAATAACAATTTAGAGTGATAAAAGGAAGTCCTGCCGATAGTCAACCTGGGAGATATTCTACCAGAAGATAAATCTTGTGATGGATTGCCCAAATCCAATTGGCTTGAGCGAGTGTTGACAGTTGGAGAGAGTGTGTTCCTCCTTGATTCAGTACGTAATACATTGCTGTCATGTTGTTCGTTCGGACTAGGACAGTTTTGGCTATGAGGTGAGGTTGAAAAGATTTTAGTGCTATAAAAACAGCTAAAAGCTCTAGATAGTTGATGTGGAGAGTCTTGTGCTTGTTGCTCCACGTGCCTTGAATTGTGTAATATTTGAGATGAGCCCCCCAACCTGTTACAGACGTGTCTAAAGTGAGCACGATCTGTGGAACAGGGTCGATGAAAGGCCAGCCAGCTGATAAGTTTTCTGGACTCCACCAATACAGAGAGCGATGGTACGCCGTCTACCAACACTAGATCGGTTAATAGACCCGGTGATTGATTCCACTGACGTGTTAAGCACTTTTGTAGGAGGCACATGTGAAGCCTTGCACGAGGTACAACTGTGATGCAAGACACCATCATTCCCAGCAGTTGCATGAATACCCCGGCAGGTAATGCTTGGTTGGGTTGAAACTGTGGAATGATAGCCTGAATATTGTGTATTCTGGCTACAATGGGAGAGGCTAGAGCTTTGACTGTGTCTAGATTGGCTCCTAGATAAGACTGCATCTGTGAGGGATGCAGTTGAGATTTTTGTGCATTAATGCTGAAGCCTAGTTTTTTTTTTTGATTTTGAAAAACCTTTATTGGACAAAATTCAAAGCAGACACAGTACAAATTGCGGCATCAAATCACAATTTCATATACAGCAGTGGACACATCAGACAGTGCATATCTCAGGATTATCGGCCAAAAGAACTAAAAACACAGCAAAACAAATATGGACATAACCCCCAGCCCCCGGGGGGCTTCCCATGTACAGGGACTTAGCAGAGGTCTAGTCAGTAAGGGGGGACGGCCATCCCTGAGGAGATGGAGCACCAGGCAGGGCAGGGAAGAGCAGGTTACTGGCCAGCACCAGCGGCCGCCGCGGACATAGGGCCAGCGGGGAGCGCGAGTGAGGCAGTGCCACTGGTGCGGGGACTGGAAAGCTGATGTCGACAGGCTCAGAACTTGCAGGCATTAAGTCCCAAAATTCAGACAGGAGAGTTTGGCATCCTCCAGCCAGCTCTCGACCCACATGGCCACCCTTCGCCTGGCAAGGACCAGCAGCATTGCAACGAGATGACGTGAGGCATCGGGCAAGGCTTGACAAAACGGAGGAGACACAGGGAGGGTTCCGGACTCACCACCGCGCCGGTAATCTCGGAGTTCGCGGGGCACACCAATCACCAGAAGTCCGATACCTTCAGACACAGCCAAGCTAAATGAGCAAAGTCCACGGCCGCCGCAGCACTTCGCATGCAATTATCACCAGGTAGGAGCCCGAGCTTGTGAAGCTACACTGGAGTATGGTACAGCCTATTCAAATATTTAAAATATTTAAAATGAATCAAATGGAGACGGCAGTTAAGTGATAGCTTCTTTTTCTGGCTACAACAATACAACCAATCCGCCGGCGAGATTTCAACACCGAGGTCGTTACCCCAAGCCACCCTGACACGATCAGAAGAGATAGGGGCGGACACCAAGGTCAGAGCATGTAGGCGAGTTACCAATCTATGCGGGGATGAGGAAGAGTATATGCTATCCAGGGCCGGCATGGTGGGAGGTTGAGGAAAGGAAGAGTGCAGCTTCCAACATGTGGTGCGTAACTGGTAAAAGAGGAGCGTCCTGTAACCCAGAGCCCTCTGGAAGGGAGTAGAAGGTATTCCCCGGATAAAGGTCCGCGATCGTCGCCATGCCCAGACGTCTCACCACGGCAGACAAACTGGACGCCTGAAGTGAGGGAAAATCCGGGTGATCCACGATGGGCATAGCGTTAGCAGAGAGCAGGGGGCGCCCCAAAAACGGCAGAGAGCCGACCAGGCCCTGCGCAACGTCGCAACCATGTCCACCTGAGTCCGGGGCCGCACCGCAGGTGTGAACAAGGCCGTAGAGAGGGGCCAGGGGGACGCCAGATCCATCTCCACCGCCACGTGGGGCTGGTACAGGGAGGGATGGATCCAAAAATGGAGAAAGCTGTACTGAGCACACAGGGCATAAAGATGGAAATTAGGCGTGCCCATCCAGCCAGCGGCCATGGGCAGTATAAGAACCTCGTAGGCAATTCTCTGCTGTTTGCCCGCCCAGACTAACGAGATTATTAGGGAGCAAAGCTTGCGGAAAAAATGGGAAGTAAGGGGAATGGGAACGTTGAGAAACAGGTACAGGAATTTAGGGAGGACCACCATTTTTGCAATTGCAATGTGGCCTGCTAGAGATAATGGGAGCCTACTCCAAGATGGAATTCGGGACTCCAGCCAGTCCACGGCACGACCAAATTTCGAACCCCAGAGCTCATCCAGATCCCTGCTGATCCAAACACCAAGATAGCGCGTGAGGCCAGAGACCCAAACAAAGGGGAAATCAGGTACAAAGGGCAGAGTGGCCTCCATCAGAGGGAAGAGGACAGACTTGCCCCAATTCATCTGTATCCCCGACAGTCCACCAAAACGAATAATCTCACGGACTAACGGACTAAGATTGTCCTCAGGATGGCGAACGTAAAGCGTAACATCATCCGCGTACATTGATACCAACAATGAACGAGAGGAGAACCCGATGCCTCTGTGAGTATGGTGCTGTCGCAACCTGGCGGCCAGGGGCTCCATTGCCACGGCAAAAAGCATGGCCGACAACGGGCACCACTGGCGGGTGCCCCTCGCGACTGGCAACGGGCCAGAAATATGGCCGTTGACACGGATACGCGCAACAGGACTAGTATATAAGAGTTTGACCTTACGAAGAAACGTGTTGCTGAAACCCTTGTGCGGTAAGACATAGAACAAGAAGGGCCATCCCAGCGTATCAAATGCCTTTGTGGCATCTAATAAGGCAGCCACAGCCGGCAACTCGGGGTTAATTTGGTGCAGGACCAAAAAAATAGTGCAGAGGTTATGTGAGGTAGCTCTGCCGGGGATAAAGCCGGACTGTTCTGGGAGGGCAATAGTAGGCATAAGCAGGAGTAAACGAGAAGCTAAGAATTTAGCAAATATTTTATTGTCAATATTAATGAGGGAAAGGGGGCGGTACGAATCGCAGCTGTCAGAAGGTTTATCGGGTTGCAAAAGCAAAGTTATGAGCGCCTCACGGAGCGTGGGCGGGAAAGACCCATTAGAATCATTGTACATTGCAGCCAGGTGGGGCACCAGAATATCCACATAAGTTTTATAAAATGAGGCTGGTAACCCGTCGATGCCAGGGGCCTTATCGCCAGGAATACCGCTGATGGCCGCGAGGATTTCCTCCCGAGAGAACGGCTCATCAAGGAATTTGCGGTGATAGTCCTCCAGCCAGACCACCACAATGGAGTCGAAATATTGATCTAGCTCCAAACGCGTCGGAGGAGCGGCAGCAGTATACAGCCGGGAGTAATAGTCAAGAAAGCGAGATTGTATTTCCACCGGGGAGGTGGTCCTGCCAGTGCCACCATCACACATGGCTGTGACATATGAAGCTGCACGTGGAGGGCGCAGAAGGTTGGCAAGTGTGCTCCCCGGGCGATCTCCTTCCCCAAAACGAGGTGCACGACCCTCCCGACTCAGAAAGGACAACTCACGCTCAGCTTCCTCCGAAAATTCTGTGTCTTTTGCACGGAGAAGAGAAACTGTCGCAGGGCTGGGGCGGGCCACCTGGGCCCAATCCAGCTCCTGAATTTCCGCCTCAAGCCTTGCCAGGGTGGAACGAATAGAGCGAAGCGCACCTGCCAACTTAGAGATACGTTCGCCACGAATGACGACCTTGAATCCCTCCCATAGGGTGGAAGCAGAGTCTACGGTGCCAGCCTTAGTGTCGAAATAATTAGTGATGGCGGTCTGAATATCAGCACAGAAAGCGGTGTCGCGAAGGGCATTGTGTGGGAGGCGTCAGGTGAAGGCCCTACGTGGGGAAAACGGAGGGCGGATGCGAATCTGGACCGGCGCATGGTCGGAAAAGGTACGAGCCATATGCATTGCGTCCGTTAGCCAGGACAGGGCGTCTGGAGTGGCCAGCCAGAAATCTATGCCTGACCAGCAACCCCCGGCTCCGGTTTAGCAGGTGTTCTCTCTCCCTGTAGGATGGGAGTGGCGCCACACGTCATAGAGAGTATTATCAGAGAGGATGGATAAGAGGGCTGCAGTAGCGCACGGGTGGGATGGGAGAGACCCTGATCTGTCCAGGGAAGCGGAGATGGCAATATTAAAATCCCCCGCCGGCCCCAGAGGACGGCAGAGGGGCCGCAAGAGGAGCAAAAACGTCCGGATTGTCACAATTGGGCCAATAGACCGTGGCAATTGTAACCGGCTGCGCAAAGAGCACTCCATTGAGAATCACGTATCTACCATCAGGGTCCTGAGTCGCACAAATGGTTTGCCAGGGCAAGCCCCGACGTATCAGAACCGAAACCCCTCTGGCGTAGGAAGAGTAGGTGGCGGAATAGACCTCCCCCCATAACCGAGAACGCAACTTAGAGACCGTCCCGGGGAGAAGATGCGTCTCCTGCAGGTGACAAATGTCGACCATGTGCCGCTGTAGATGGGAAAGGATTAACCAGGCTTTACGGTGATCATTCAAGCCCCGGATGTTCCAGGACCAACACGGTCAGTCATGGCAGAAGACCGACAGCAAATGTACCCCATGACCCCTCCAGTGGGATGCAAAGCCAAACCGGGTAGACCCTCGAAGCGAGCGACCATAGGCTGGGGGCCCTCCACCCGCTCGAGTGTGGCAAACTAGTGGCATGGGTCTGGACACAAGCAGGGATCGCTGCGCGAGCGGGGGACTGGTGATGGAGCCACACCTGGTGAATAGGCCGAGACCCTCAGGCGCAGGCCAACTGCAGGCAACCCGTGAGGTGGTGTGTAACAGGCCAGGTATAAAGAAGCGTAACAGCAGGGGGTGAAGGGCTAATGCAATGACGGGCCGGCCAGCCAGCAACACCGGAAGGCAAAGGTAAGACATGCAGAGTGGTACTGAGGAGCTGAGCCTAGAAGAGGAAAAAAGTAAGGGTGTCCATTATAATACGCAAAGTACAGTGTCATCGAGGAAACATTCAATTGCAACATTGGAAAACCATACAACAACAACCCAGAGCTATCCTAAGTCCAACCAGGTGGCGACGTAGAGGCAAAAAGACGGAGCATAACAATGTAACGGCGGAAGACTGAAGCCGCCTCCTCTGTAGAGGACACAGACAACCCCCATCCCCAACCCCCCCTCCCCCACCCCTGCCAACCAACCCCAAAATCACCATCCCGACCTCCCCACACCCACTCCAACCCCCCAATCAGGCTGAGTAAACAACCCCTCCCACCCCAGGAACCCACAACCAGGAATCAGAGGACAAAGGGAAAAATAGGGAATCATCCCGTGGGGGCACGGCAGGGCCTAGCATACCCCCCTGCAAAAAAGCAGGGTGGCCAAGCAGAAGAAAACCAGACATCAGTCCGAAGAAAACATCAATCAGGAATGCAATGAAGAGTGCGCTACTCAGTCATTCTCGCTGAGGTGTCCGGCTCCATCAGACTGAGACATGGAGGGAGAAGAGCAAGCATCCCTGTCCAGTTTTTTGGCAAACGCCAGGGCCTCCTTGGGGTTCGGGAAGACCAATGTCTTCGCCCCCTGATGGACCCACAAATTCGCCGGGTAGGCCAATGAATAGGAAACTTCATGCTTGTGGAGGATGCGTTTGGCAGGCAGAAATTCCCTCCGGGCGGCCTGCACTGCCAGGGTGTAATCAGGATAGTAGGACAAGCCGTTGCCTTGGTAGGTGATGGCGCCCCTGTCACGTGCCGCCTTGAGGATTGCGTCCCGATCCCCGTAGTTTAAGATGTTCGCTATGATGGGACGCGGGGGAAGACCAGGACGCGGACGGGCCCCAGGGAACGGTGGGCCCGCTCAACAATGAAGACTATGGACAGAACATCTCCAAAGAGCTCCCTAATCAACTGCTTCACAAAGTCCTCCATCTTTGAAATGTTCGTGGACTCCGGAAGGCCGTGATACGCCGATCACACCTTCGGGAGCGGGTCTCCAAGTCCTCATTCTTGTCCCGGATTATGGCAAGTAACTTGTCCCTCTGTAGTAACTTCTGCCGGTCCTGGGTGGCAGCGTCCTGCGCGTCGGAGACCCTAGATTCCACATGCAGCAGGCGGTTGTCATGGTAGTCCACACGAGACTTCACCTTATCGAAGCGGGCCGAAAGCTGGTCCAGCTGGGCTGGTGTTCCAGTGACCGTGGACTTGAAATCCAACATTATCGCTTTGAGATCATCCTCAAGGGTCAGCAGGACCTCCACGACCCCTGCAGCAGAGTCAGCACTCTCAGCACCTGCAACATCCTGCCGGGAGGACCTTCGCAGCTCGAAAGCTATCTTAGGCTGCTTAGGATCGCTCTTCGCCATCGCGGGAAGCACTGGTCAGCCACAACAGCCCTGGAGTTGAAGCATGGGCAAGCAATGGAGCAGCCACACTGCTCGCCGCAGGAGGATGGGGGCGAAAAGTGGGGCAAGGTCCACCAGACACTGCACAGGGGAAATGCAGAGGCAGCCCAGATGTAGCCAAAGGGAGCAGAAAGCGGCAACCCCCACTGCATCTGGGTCACGCTGCAGGAGATGTAGTCCTCGGGATCAGCCCCGCAGTCCACCAGCAATCAGCAGGTCGGCCCGCCCAAACAGCAGGCCCAGGAACAGAGGGGAGCCGGCGGTGAGCAGGCCCCGGCCGACTCCAATGGGAGAGGAGGCAGGCCGGCTTTAAAGCTCCCGGTCCCCGAGGTCAGCGCCCACCACGGGGGGAGCACCCAACGAAGGAAGCGAGGGGGACCCACCGCTAGCACAGCCAGGCACCGGCAGCGCCGCAGCCCGCGCGGGGGGCCGAGACTAGGAAGCCAGGCCACACTAGGCCGCAGCGCCGTACAACCAGGCCGCTCATCAGGCGGCCCCCACCCCTGCAGGCACACCCCAGGGCAGCAGCGCGACTCACAGCGGCGGGCCAAACGAACCAGTACAGAAGCCCCGTGCCCACCACAAGGCAGACAACCTCACCCAGCAGGCACGCCGAGACACCAGAACCAGCCAGGTAGGTGCGGGACAAACCCCAGGGGCGGAAATCTGTAGAGTAGGGCCCAGCAGGTTGCGATGTCTTAAGGATTATTTCAGATTTTTATGCTTGGCCGGCAGAGCCCACTCAGAGTGCGGCCATCTTGCAGCCGGCCAAGCCACGCCCCCAATGCTGAAGCCTAGTTGATGACGTAGATCTATTTTGATCTATGTGTGCTGGAGACAGTTCTGGTGAGTACTGGCTTTGATGAGCCAGTCATCTAGATAAGGGAAAACATGAATTGTCTTCTGAGATGAGCAGCGACTACTGCCAGTCATTTGGTAAAAACTCTAGGTGCTGTAGTCACTCCGAAAGGAAATACCTTGAACTGGTAATGCTTGCCTGCTATCACAAATCTCAGGTATTTGCGATGAGCCGGATGAATTGGAATCTAGAGTAGACATAAAGTCTGCTCTTTGTAAAAGTGGGATTACCTGTTGAAGCGTCACCATGTGAAAATGTTCCGACAGTATCTAACGGTTTAGCTCTCTAAGGTCAAGAATAGGTATTAGGGAACCGTCCTTCTTGGAGATGAGAAAGTACAGAGAGTAAACCCCTGAACCCTAGTACTGTATTAGTACCGAATGTATGACGTTACAATGCAAACATTTACAATGTATGCCTTTACAATGCAGTTTTTACATCGCAACATCCTTTACAACGCATTCTTTTATATTGCATTTTCAGAAACTACCTTTACAATGCATTAATGCATACCATTACATTGCATTTAAGGTAAGTGTTGGATAGTACAGGGGTAATAACTATTATTCTTACTCCAGTGAGTGCAACAGTGTGATGGAGACGCTGTTGTCGATACATGTCAGTGCCACGCACTGGAGTTGAAGAGGTCGGGCTGCAGTGCGAATCCGGGTGGTACGTCATGCACTCCGAGAATGGTGCCCTAGTCTCCGGTGCAGGCAGCGGCCTCGAAAATGACGTCGGAGTGAATAATGTTGATAGCGTCAGCAACACCAAGGCTGCAGTGTGAGTTGGGGTGGTGCATCTTACACTCCACCAGCGATGCCCTTGGCTCCAGTGCACGCAGCGGCATCTCTGTCAGTGTTGATGTAGCTTTTTTTGTGGTGCAGCACCAGGTACCAGATTCCTAGGGGTCAGTAACTGTAATTGGCACCACTTGGCAATAAAGACTCCTAGAGGGGAAGTGCAAGTGCTGCAGGTAAAGTCTTTGATGGCCCTGAGACTTCCAACAGTAGACAAGCACAAAAATGCCCTTGGAGAACCTTGACAAGCAGGATAAGAAAGTAAAGTTCAGTACTTCCACTGCCCAAGACAGAAGCAGCCATCAGCAGGCCAGCACAACACATCAACAAGCAGAGTGGCAGTTCCCTTTATACACTTTTTTCAGCTCTTCTTCTTGGCAGAATCTCCTCTCACTCAGAAGTGTATTACAAATAGGGGGGAGGGGCCATAGGTCTAATACTTATACCCCTTTTTTCTCTGAAGTAGGCATACTTCAGAGGATAGTCTTCGTAGTGCTCAGATCCTGCCTTGCCCTGATCTGGTTCCAGACACACTACAGGGGGGGGAGACAGCTTTGTGGGAGGACAGGCACAGCCCTATTCAGGTATCAGTAACAACTCCTCCCACCACTGTAGCTCAGGAAGACCGCCTAGCCTGGTGATGGGCCATCAGGATATGCAGGGCACACCTCAGCTCCTTTTGTGTGACTGTCTAGTGAATGCACAAACAGCCCAACTGTCAGCATAAACCGGACGTGGATTTTCACAGCAGTCAGAGGAAACAGGATGGTAAAGCAAGAAAACGCTCACTTTCTGAAAGTAGCATTTTTAAACACACAATTTAATAACCACCAGCACAGAAAGATGTGTTTTTAAATTCGGAATTCAGGGAACCCAAACTCCAAATCTCTATCTCTTTCCAATTGAAAGTTACACTTGTAAGGTGCTACAAGGCAGCTCCAATAATACCCTATGGGAGAGACAGTCCTTGCAATAGTGTAGAAAAAATTGGCAGTATTTCCCTATCAAGACCTGTAAAACACATCAGTTCATGTCATACCTTTCACATACACTTCGCCCTGCCCATGGGGCTACCTTTGGCCTACCTTAAGGGCACCTTGCATGTATTAAAAGGGAAGGTTTGGGCCTGGCAAGTGGGTGCACTTGCCAGGTCGACATGGCAGTTGAAAACTGCCCTCACAGGCACTACAAGGTCAGGTTAGAGTTATGGTAACAGGGCTACTCATGTGGGTGGCACAATCAGTGCTGCATGTCTACTAGTAGCATTTGATTTAAAGGCCCTAGGCCCACACAGTGCACTTTACTAGGGACTTGTCAGTGAATCAAATATGTCAATCATTTGTATCCCAGTAGCCTATCAAGAGATGAGCCAATGGACCCTTGAAGTCAATGTCTTTGTCCTAGGTACAAGTGGGAGTAGACCCTGCCCTTAGGGTTTTCATCACATGTCTCAACAGAAGGTGGAGTTCTTCTGTCTTCCACCAGTCCAGCAGTGTTCAGAAGAATGTGCCCACTTGTGCTACATTTATGCGTGGCACTAGCCTGTGGGCAGGGGTGACTCCTGATCAATAGAGAAAAAGGTGTCACGTGTAATCCTGTGTGCCTTACTGCAAACAATACCAGAGTGCCTCTCTTTTTTTGGAGCCAAGATGGCAAAACACTTTTCCCCTTGTAGAGCTCCTGTACACACCCTAGATATATGGCCAGGGAAATGGGCAAACCCTTCCCGATGGTCATTCAAAACCTTCCCTGGAGGCAGCTCATCTTCCACTGGGATTGGTGCCTGGCCGGCTAGAAGGACACTAGACAAGGCAGGCAAAGGTGTGAGCTATATGTTCCTGTGACAGGGCAGACCCCTTTGAAGACAGTTAAGTTCTTTGACACTGCCCAGATGGTCATCCTTTCAGAGAAAAAGGAGATCTTTGCACACCCAAGCACTTTGTCTCAAGTCTGGAAAAAACATCCAATCAAGGAGCTATTCATCTCCTGGGTGACACTTGGAAACTCAGGCAAATGCTTGGAACCATAGAACATCGGCATGTAGGGACTGAGCCTCTATAGCAACTCAGTATCTATGAGCCAGAGTCTGACTAGCTATAGTGCCCCACTTGCCCTTATAACCTTTCCAGAGAGACAAGTGACTTGGCACCCCAGAACCCTCTTAGGGATCGCGGTAACAGGACACACCCTTTTACTCTCTCACTCATAAGCCTCCACAATACGATAAGAAAGAGACAGAAGAAAATGTACATTTAAACTATTGTGCTCTAAAATTCAATAATTAGAAAACAAATATATATCAATAATATCATCAGCATGGTTAATAAACCCTATACCATGAAAAGCCTTGTCATGTTATCTGATAGATTTGCCTTACCCCTCCCATACTACTGAAGCAAATTGGTTATATAGTATAGATCTCTGGGTTTAGTGGCGGTACCTATACCTTAGCATACATAGGTGGGTGTTCTACATTCTAGCTGATGCCGCACTATCATCTCGCTCTGTGTGTGTATTTCATAAAACCCCTGTTGTTAGTTATGTGACAAGATATGTGTATTTAAAATCAGCATCTGCATTCCTTTCTTATGTCTAGGTGCTAGTGTCTGACCAGAGAGAATAACAAGTGGCCATATTGTTTGACCTTGCCTAGGCTGTTCAGACTAAATACCAGGAAAAGAATAACATACAAAAACATGTGCTGTTTCCATGTGAAAATAGAATGAAGCACAAAGAAAAACATGATATTTAGTAACGTGCAAATCCAAAGTGGCCTACAACATGCAGGATTAGGCTAAAATAGGGAAAACAACAATGGGCCATGTAAAAACACACATGACACAAGAATGCATTGGTTTGAGCAAAACACAACTGTCTAGCGAAAATGCTACTCCGATAAGATGCAGACCATATACCAAGGCCTGAAAATACATCCCTTAAACAAGATAATTATGGATAAAGCCAGACATTGCACCACAATAGTCTAAAAGATTAATGCAGTTAAAAAGACACCACCAAATGCACAAAGGATGGTAATGAAAAGACATAACATGATTTCAAGTGCCACATTAGAGAGCATAATGTGGGGTTACAATGAAAAGAGTACTCTCACCCTACAGGGTTCGTGAGCATATTGGGTTATGGCCACGTTATACAAGCACAGAACACACTTCTTTGGCCTCGTTAGAAGTCATGATGAAATTCAAGAGGTTCTGTTACAGTAGGATTCGTGGACGATAGAAAGGTCAACTGTACCGAAAAGTAGCTATCCTTCATCAAATCCCAGCCAGGAATCTCTGTTCAGCATCCTTGAGCCTGATCCCTCTAAGACCATTTAGTTTCTGATACACAATGAAACCTGCTGCCTTGCCTGATAGTGCAAGGCCGTAAACTTTCAGAGGAAGTGGATAGCAAACTCAAGGCAGACATGAAGCTTCTGATGTGGGAAACTCCTTAAAAAGGATTTTTCAGTGGCCTTTTTCACTTAGTATTTCATAGAGATCAGTTTGATGGTCGACATCTATTTACTGTTTACACTTTGGGGAACTGGGAATTATACCATGATAGAAAGAAAAAAAGACAGTTTTTACAAGAAGATGCTCAGTGCTGACAAAAAACGTAAATATATGCATTATTAAATATGGCAGCCTCAGGGATTGGACTCTGAAACAATCTGAGCACAGTGTGTGTCTGCCATCATTGATTCAGGAGTCTTGCAAGATCTACGAGGCAAAGAAACCACGAGTCGGAGACATAAGCAGTTAGTGGATGTACCTTATCATAATGGCTCAAATGCAGTTTCTGAGCCAAGGTCGTGCACAGCGGGCATTGGGCAACCTTGGCAGGTTGGGAGCAGGGCATGGCCGCAGCCTCTGCTGCACACGGCCAAAGATAATGCACAGCAGGGTTGGAAAATAAGTAAATCGTAAAATAAAGTTGTGAAATTCAGTGAAAAAAAGACAGTTAAAAAGTGAGATATTTTTGGGGTTCAAACTTATCAAACTACTGAAATCCACCAGTGATGGTTAGCAATGCGCAGTGGGTATGGGTGGGTGGATAAATGTAAGAATAATTCAGTAGGTGGAATGATGAATGATTACAAGGACAACCAAATTATTATTATGTGACTGGGTGCATGGAGTAACAAATCGCGGTGAGGGCAACATTGGTTGAATAGGTGCATTTACAAGTAGATGAAGCCATGAGTTCATGGTGTTGTGAATGGTTTAATAATAATAATAATAAAAGCTTCTTATATAGCGCCTGGTTACACTAGAAAACAGTGTGTCCCCGCGTTTTATGAACATGGACTGGGCTGTTTCCGGGAGAAGAGAGGGATTAGACTGATAGGAAGCAAAGAAAGGGGCTCATAGCTCCGGGAACAGATAGGTTTTTAGTTTTTGGCGGAAAATTTTCTGTGATGGTTCCATGCTGAGTTCAATGGGTAGTGAGTTCCATTGTTTGCTGGCCAAGTATTTGAAAGACCTACCGCCCATACGTGCCCGGTAAATTCTGGGCACTTGAAAGAGCATACAGCCTTGAGATCTTAAATGCCGTTTGGGTTGATACTTGGTCAGTAATTTTTGGAGGTATATTGGTCCTTTTTCTTGGGCAATGCGGTGAGTCATGCACATTGTCTTGAATACAATGCGCTTTTGTATGGGCAGCCAGTGGAGGGTGGCTAAGGCACGTTTCCCTGAGGACTTTCTAGATAGGTTAAGTGCCAGTCTAGCAGCTGCGTTTTGTATGCATTGCAGACGCTGAAGACCTTTTTTGCTCAGACCCATATACAGTGAGTTACTGTAATCAAGATGGGGTGTTACCAGAGCATGGATCAGAGTTTTCCTATTGGTTGCAGGGAGGGAGTCCAGGTTTTTACGTAGAGTCTTAAGGATCCCGTAACATTTGCCTGCAATCCCCCTAGTGTGGTGTTCGAGGTACAGAGTAATGATTGAGTGACTGAGAAATGAAATCAAACCAGGGTAGAGGGAATCCATGTCTGTTCATCCTCCTCACCATTTTGGCTGTCTGTTCAACATCCTTTGTTGGGTTGCTCTTCATTCGGACCTTATACTAGATCAATTTCTTATTTTTGTCAGAAGGAGTCGTATTTTTACCAATAAAAGGTGGCTTCAAGACGTGGGATTTTCGAAATCCCTGCAACCAACTTGCAGGCAGGAAGAGTCCCTTCTAGCATTAGTGGCCAAAATGTACATGGACACCCTGACATAATAGTGGTTAGGACTCTAAATTGTTCCATGTCCTGCTGTATAATTCCAGGCTGTTTCAAAAGAGCAATATTAACTTGACTGCTGAAATGTCCTCCCTAGATCCAACCTTGCACAAGGACTTTTGTCACTTTGCTTTGTAGTGCTTCCATGGGCAAACTCTAGAGGAAGCTGTCTTCTATGGATTCAGGAGGTACTATTCCTCAAGATCAGCTCATAACTGAAAGAAGTCATGCTTTTATCCAAGAGAGGGAACAAAGGCAGCCTTTATGGAAGATTGTGATAAGCTGCTAGCTAATACAGACCGGGAAAGACTCTTGCTACTGATCAAGTTTGACCTGCTGATGACCTTTGACACTGTCAAGAACTATCTACTGGAGCAGTTTTGGACAGTGGTGAGATCCTTGGCATTGATACTATGGTGGCTTGCTTGCTTCTTGAAGGTTGCAGCTTGTAAAGCTTGGAACTTTTCTTTTATTGCCACAAAATGTTGATTGTGGTATTCCTCAGGGCTCTATGCTTATCTCCTATTATTAGTCCCAGTTGGTCCTTCTGTTACCGAATTCACGTTGGGCTCAAATTGAACAACGGGCAAACAGAGGTGATGCACTTAAGAAACTTTGAGCACCACTTACTCACAGTCCTCTTTCACCCACCTTATTAGATATGCCTTCTAAACAATGTGTTTATCCTCTGGTACGTTACCACATCAACAGTGGTCAAGTACTACTGGTTCAAACTACACCAAATCCATAGAGTACTCCACTTTCTCTACTACGCTATCTACAATGATATTCTCTGTTGACAAAGCTGAGTTCTCTACCCTGAAGTGCAATTATTCTTGTTTAAAGTGCTATAAATAATAGTTTCATTTTTTACAACAATAATCATGTTCTATAATTGCACTATGGTTTTTAAATTTCAAATTTTATAGTTGGATAAACAAACGTCGTAGTCTCCAGATGCAAATAAAAATCTATGAACTGAATTGTCAGTGCCTTAAATTCAAATTTACCCACACCAGGGTTCACAGTGCATGCTTGTCAACCAAATGTTTCTCTAACTTTTTGTTATCACTGTTTAATCATGTAAATGTCTCATATGTATTTGAAAGTTTTTGAATTCCAATGCTGCTTTCGTTTGTCTCTCTTGTTGTTTTATATATAGCGCAAAAATGCACGGTACAATGGCATCTGTACCATAACTGGCGAGCTCCCATACGGGTGCAACCTCCTTGATACATCTGTGAACTTCATATTTGTTCTTTCACAATATACTATCAGGGTTTTCTATCCAACTTGTGACTCTGGATAGCATTCAGTCAGTCATGGACCACAACATTATCTAAGCTTTAGTCTCTCAATACTGCATTCTTCTAGGTTTTCCTTTGCTATGCATGGTATACCTTGAGTCATCCAGCCAACTCTGGAATTTTTATTCTTGCTATATTTGAAACACACAGGATCAAAAACAGGGCTACTAATTGGGTTTTTGGTTGAGGGGTCTTGAAAGCCCAATTCAGGCAACAGCCACAATCCTTGTCAGGGTGAACCATAAAATCACTAAATTAACTTGTGCTTAACCCTCTGGTAACTTGGCACACATACAGTCACACTAAACACACAGGCAATGTGTAAAGTATTTATGCTTCAAACAAACAGTAATAAAGCCCAAAGAGTTCTGTTTGCGTTGGAGGAGGATGCAAGGAGGAGGCTGAGCGTCAGTCAATGCTGTAGCGCAAAGCGCCAATCAAGCATCACAGATAGTCATTGATGCAGCTTTGTGTTAGTGATCATCATGGGCTGTCATTGCTGTAGTGCAAAGTGCAGGTCTCGGTTTGCCAGTCATCACCGGCGGTTACTGTTCGCGTGAAGAGCAGGTCTCACTGGAACTTTTCTTTGGCTTTGATCACGGATGGCAGAGACTTGGTGCGAATGCAGTGGCATAGCTAGACCTTTGGCTGTCAGTGGCGGTCCCTTAGTTTGCCACCCCGTGGCAGCCGCAGTGAAGAGTGGGGGAGAGGGTGCTGGTAACTGCCACCCTGAGATGGCAGGTAAGAGAGAAGGAAGGCCACCGCCTCCAAAACTCCTGCCGCCTGGGGCAACCATCCCCATGCCCCCACTTGCAAAGCCAATGCACAATCAGGCCCGTTCATGGCCGCGAGGAGAAGTGCAGTCAGATGCCAGCTAAGGGTCCAGAACATGTGGAGGCACCTCTTGGAGATCAGGGACTCAGTCCAGCAGAGGCTAGCAGGGCTCAGGCAGGTCCAGTTGCAGCAGGACAGCTGGGCAGTTGCAGGTGGTCCTCTGAAACTCTTTTGTCCATGTAGCTCATGCTGGAGGTCAGCGACCTGACCCTTGGAGTCAATCTGTTTAGCCCGGGATGAAGACAAGCAGGTCTAATCTACCTTCTTAGACAGCAAGACAGTCCTTTAAGCTGCAGGGCAGTCTTCTGGCAGCAGGGCAGTCCTTCTTCTGTAACTTCCACAGATCCTGCAGTGTTCTGATGAGTGACTCTAGAGTTCCAATATTTATACCTGATGCCAGCTTTTGAGTGGGGGAACACCCTCTCCTACATCACATATGGTTCTTGAAGGTTTCCTCCCTTTCCTTTTCAAGGCCCAATGCTGTCTAGGGGTAACAAAAGACAGTGCATGCCTGGTGTCAGATTCCTTTGTGGATGCAGGAAGCAAAATCCTTTGAAGTGTAAGTGGGGCTGGGTACCGCCCCTCCCTACTCTCCCCAGATGGCCTATCCTGCAACAGCTGAGCAGTCTAGAAGCAATATGAAAACTCCAATAGCAGAGCCATTCACAGTCATGAGACCCAGGACACTGACAGAAAGCAATCATGGTTGTGCCAAGAAAATGGCAACTTTTTAAAAGTGGCAAATTCAGATTTCCAAATTAGAATGTGAGTTTTCCATTAAAGATGATTTCAAATTACAATTCATTTCAGTGTAAACAGCACATCTAAATATGCTCTTATTTAATATAATAAGGTAACACAGTGTTATTCAATGGGAGAAATGGGCTTTGCAACAGAGAAAAATCAGCATTAGGAGATGTAAAACGAAATACCCATGTCCTACTTTTTAAATACAGAGCACCTTGCCCTATGAACCTTTTGGACTCACCTTAGAGGTGACTAATACATATTAAAAAGGGAGGTTTAGGCCTGGAAAATATGTTTCTTGCTGGGTAGAAATTACAGTTCAATACTACTCTACAGTTTTCAGTGGCAGGACTAAGAAATTTAAAAAAATCAACTTTAGTGGGTGGCTCAATGAATGCTACAGGCCCACTAGGAGCAGGTAATGTATACGCTGTGGGTAACTGTAGTACCATATACTAGGGACTTACAAGTAAATTAAATGTGCAAATTAGGCATAGGTCAATTTTACCATGTTTCAAGAAGAGGGCACAAGCCCGTTGCTACTAATTAGTAGAGAAAAAGTGCACAGAGTCCTAATGTCAACAAAAATGGCTTCAGCAGCAGAAGGCACAAATCTGGGGTGGTGACACTGCAAAAAGTGGTAGGTCCAACAGGACTCCTTCCACTTCCTTAGGAAAATCATGTGAGGCTGGAAATCACTGAAAGAGCACGGAATATTTGGAAGAACTCCAACCAGGCCATGGAAACATCAGAGGTTGTCTCATTATCCTGTGAAGTCAAGTACCTGAAGAACTTGTGCTTTCTTCAGAGCATGCACTTATTTGTTCATTCTACTGTGTGCACCGCCTATGGTAACTTGCAATGCAAAGAAACACAGAACAATTCTGCTTCATAATTTCTGAGCTGTGTTTTCTGCAGTACCTCCACTAACAATGAGTATTCAAATGAATCATGCCTTGCAGCCAGCAAAAGGTCTTCAAAAACGGCCTCATGGCACCATTGTTTGCCTGTACACAGTCACAGGCCCTGATCATGATATGACCTTAAAATGTCTACTGCAAATCTGGGGCAGGCAAAGAGGCTAAAATTCAGGAGTAATGTGGGCAACTGGATAATGATAAGGGAAGTCAAGGGTATGTATCACTTTTCCATCACCATTTCTCTCTGTATTGATCATAATAGCTGGACCGAAATTAACAGGAAAGCATCAATTAACTGTCCAGACTATTCCTGTACCAGCCCTACAATCACAGGCTGGAGAACCCACACTCGTATGCAAATCTCAACTAAATACTAGAAATATAGCCTTAAATATCGATAAACTTGGCATTAGTTTCTTTGAGAACTTTCTTATCTCTGGCTGTACTTTTTCCAAAACATCACACTGCGGGGGATATTCTCAGTCACCTCCAATGTGTTTCCGAGCTACATGATCAGTAGCTCCATGACATGTGTTGGTCTTCAGATGTGGCTCTGGACTGGGCTCCCTTTCATACTGCAGGTTGTTCTCCTGCTTAACACCAGTAAAAGACAGTTATTAAATCCCTGCTGCTAACGCGCCTTATAGCCTGTTTTTGGATTGCATCGCAGATCTGGCTGGTCATTGAGAATATCACAAAGTGGTATTTTTGTGTGTTTTTGCATGGGAACGCCTACTCTGCATATCATTAGCGTTAGTTGTCGCTCTCATCCGTGGCGATGTTTTTTGCAGCAGCTATCGCCGGAAAACTGGTTGCACCAGCTTGAGAATAGGGCGATAAACCTATCGCCACTTTTGTGGCGCTAAAGTGCAGATAAATCGGCGATAAGTCCTTGAGAATATGCCCCTCTGTTGCAGGTATTCTGGCCATTACACAAGCAATTTTGGAATGTACCTTCTCTCAAAAGTCTGGAGGACGAAAAATAGTCAGCCAGCATTCTCTATACATGATTTTATAAATTTTGATTATGAAGCTCTTATTGTACTAGCATTTGCTGTTTATAATAAAATGCTCTAAGAGGAAGCAGCATGATGCTGAGAAACATATAAGGTTATCCAAGTTCACAATAGGTCCAAGCCTTTTCCATTTTCAGCTCTAATCTTCTTCTCTGTTCTAGGCTCGTGCACACAACTTCTTACAAAAAGCTGTTAACTGTTTTAATCCCTGTATAGCAAGGGTCAGGCCATCAAACGAATCTAGCCTGCTTCTAGACACTACTAAGCACTATCCCTATATACCAGCACTATATTTGATGTCAGTAATACGAACAATGAATACACTTTCTATAACATTTAACCAACCATTATTAATGAAAATGGAGGATAAGCTACAACTCTGAACAATATAAACACCTTAAAACAACACAAAGAGTAAATTTGCAACCTGTGCTCCAGATAAGTGCAGGGCATTGTAGGAAGGAAAAGCAAGGTAGTGGATAATACTAAACCAGTAGAAACAGCAAAGGAGTATGTTTACTTAAGGCGTATATTTTCACAGACACTGAAAAACAATTCTCATTCACACCACCTAGAATCAAAAGCTACATCCCATGTATGAGCCTTAAAAAATCTATAAACCTACTCAGAAAAGAGACATTTCCAAGCCCTTTTGGAAATGTATTGTATAAAGATTCCACCTACTTTGACATATGCCTTAGAATACTTTCCAGAAAAATTGCACTTTTTGCGTAAATGGAAAGGGAAATTTCTGTGGAAAATAACATATACTAGTCAGGCCACTCCTGTTCAGGCTCTTCACCTAGAACTATCTTTGACGAGTGCGTACACAATTGCCCAAGCCAATATAATCAGGTGGGCATATTATATGCTACATGCAGAAAAAGATACAGTAAGAACCTTATTAAAACTTGAAATTCTTGAGAGTGGAGTGGGAAAAAATACATTTAACAAAAATCTTGCAGTAGCTCTATCACATTTTAAGTGCGCAATTTCACTCTTATCAACTTGGGTGCGGGCTCATTTGAAAATTAAAAAAAATATATGACCCCTCATCTTAGCTATGATCTAGACTTAGCCCACTGCTCACAGTTATCCCATTTTAGGTCTACTTCTGCTTCCCTTAAGTGTATGATCTACCAGAAGTACTTGAAATTCACTCTCATGCATAGCATGCAACGAAGCATTATTTTGCTACGTTTTGGGATCCTGCCTTTCAATTCCTATACTAAACATTGGGAAAACCTTACTGGCAAAGCAGGAGTTTAGAATCTCTGTAATGGTGGGGAACAACAACTAGCTCACATGATACATATATGTCCAAACAGAGAGAAAACTGATGGCTCAACATTGTTTTTTAAATTCTATACATTCAACGAATAACATCCTTACAGGGAAGGAAATGATGGCTATTATCAATTCCCCTTTTTTTGAAAAGCGAACAGTAGTGAGCTTAATAATTAAGCCAAAAAACCCAAGGAAACCAGACAACTAATTAAATGAATATTGTGACATGTAGACAAAATTGATAGAAACAAAACTTGCTGTTTGTATACAAAATAGTTTTTTAGTTTATTTAAATTTTCTTCATTTTTGTTGGAAGTTTCTTTTATAAAAATACATATATTCAATTAAAAGGTCAATGACATACATTTTATGATTCAAGAAAATTGTGAAAACATACTGAAAAACAAGGAAAAAGGGAAAAAACGACACAAATGACTATGTTGTTAAGTCGGGCTAGTGGAGTAAGCAAAGCGGTGGACGGAGACTCTACGCGTTTCGGCTATTGCCTTCTTCAGGAGTCCGTCATTTGCAATAGGACATAAAACACAACACTGAAAAACATATGAAAAACACGTCACAAAACTGGTAATCTGATGACATCATACAATTGTTATAAATACATTATAGGAACCTTGGGCCTAGGTCTAGTTTATATTAAAACACACTAAACATAAATTACCATATTGGATGTTCATTTGATGTTTACATGTGATACAAAACAGAGCAGCTATATATTCAAAAAAAACGTTTTGCTTTGATTGCATAGGGTGATCTGATATATGATACATTGATGCTCTAAACATATATTTGATTTGAATCAGTTACATCCTTTGTTTACTTCTTTTATAACACCAAATATCTTAGGATCCTATTAGTGCTAAGAAACAGAAAGAGGCATATCGTGTTAAAACTTTGTAGAAGGAAAGAGAAATGTCAAAAAGAAAGGATAGAGAAAGAAAAAGCACGAGGTTGGTACGTCAATAGTACTCCAATGAAATAACTAAGTATAATTATAATTTAATTCCCCCATGAAAACATCCTTACAGGGAAGGAAATGATGGCTATTATCAATTCCCCACCAAACAAATTCGTCTGTAACAATGTATATAATTTTTGTTAATCCTTTTTACCATTTTACTAGCAATTGAAGAACATAAGGAAATCAAGAACTATTAATGCTTACTTTAGGAAAATGTATTTATGATGAAGGTGTTGATGGTTCTTATTAATTTTCCCTAAATGAATTTGTAACAATCTATGTAAATGTTTAAAAATTACCACTGCAATAGCATTAAATGAAATTAGGGTAACTAAGTAAATTTACTAAAGTTTGTTTTAAAATTTTATTGTTGACCTCAGTAGAGGTCTAAATCAATCCACCCCTTCTGTCATGAGTCACGGTGGGCGGGTGCGCACGACGGCCGGGGGCCGTCCGAACCCCGCCCACAAATGAAATGTCTAGCACCGCGGGGGAAGGTGCGCCGCAGCCAAGGTGTTAATAAAAATCTTGGAAATCTATATGCACAGATCAAAAATAACCTATTTCATACTCCCAGTACTAACCAGAGTAGCTTCCTACAGCACATAGTCTTTAACATGTCAGTTATCCAGTTTCTAGAAATGTCTATGACAACACACAGTATTAGGACAACAGTGGAATATCGCTTCTTAGACCCCCCAATTGACTTCTTCATAGTCTCTCCAGGGTGGCTTCTTATTCCAAATGTCTTCTAGGATTACAAACTCGCCCTGAAAAGACCTAAGCACTGTGACCTAAATCTATTACCAGAAGAGCCTATGTATGGTGGAACGTCCCTGCCCTATACTGGAAATGCAACAGTTCATGTCTGCTGTGATTTCCCTATTTTTAACACAAATGGCAAGCTTTTACATTCTAGTTTTCCCCTCCTTGAACTGGAAATGTAGTCTTCCTCAAGGACATTCTAGTTTTGGCCTAGATTGAGGAGATGTTCAATTGGTTTCTTCAGCATGTAGTCTTAAGGGGGATATCCCCTGGCCGCTTTACCCAGGTCCTTGCTGGGCAGACCATAATATCGATTTTTGGCATCAGTAGCTTCACTCGAGGTGATGGTATTTGTCTCCTCATGAAAATTGAATCTGGCGACTTGTGGCACATGAGGCCACTTCGTGTATATTTTACTTTTACAAATGTTGATGATCACAAACCATATGAGCACTGTTTTTGCTATAAGGATTTGAATTGACAAAAACAGACACATTCCCATTCAGTGTACTTGAAAATAGTAGATGGTATAGAAAATACATTGATGAGATGGGAGTTGAATGGCAAGTGTGGGTGGCTGCAACTTGTATTTACATCACCCACATATATGACAAAAATATATGGTGCCAAGAGCAACATTGTTCTTTGGCTGTGCTGCAATTTAAAGGCACTGCAATAAAAATGAAAAGGAAAAGTGCCCGTGCCATGTAGGAAAATCTATTTTATATATTTCATCACACTTTGCAGCCTGCATCCTGAACTATGTTTTGGAACAATCCCACAGGGTTGTGTATACATTGCATTTTTAAATTTAAATGAATCGCCGTCATTGATGCCAAATATTGTATGCCGGCTCCATCATCTCAAACCAAACCTTTCTGTAATAACTTGGTTCACTTAAGCATAAAAAAGACCATGAGTATTACCACCATTGCCAGTTCATAAATTGAAGGTTTAGTACCACCATCTATATCTTTCATCTTTCAATAAACTTTATTCGGTTCACACAATAGGAAACCATAAAAGTTACAAATTACAATTACATTACAGGCTCACTTTAAAAATACATAATACATGTTGCAATAAATATACATTCCCAAACATACAATACAGTAATTTCAATGTGTTCAGTAATTAAAATGTAAGGAGGACATTACATTAAATCGATTATATAGATAAAAACGATTAATTGATAAAAATGCGTCATCCAGTTCCTTTATAGTTCCAAACATTTTCTGTACCTTAGCGAACATTTCAGAAATCCTGCCACAAATGGGATACATTTGGGTTTTAACAATTGTAAATAATAGAGAGCGGGGCGTACCTGTGTAAAATTTAACTTTTTTAAAAGGAGTTTTAAAAAAGCCTCCTAGGCGTTTCATAGAATTTACAGAAAAACATAAAGTGCAACAGGTCCTGTGGAGACATTTTGTCGCAGCCACAGGGTGCTAGCACTTTACCTTTATAAAACCCCCTAGGAACAGCTAATAAAAGATGAAAATAATTCATTCTCAACCTGATTAGTAAAAATCGCTCGTAGGCAGATAACAACAACAATAGGTATGGCTCTAGGTCTAAGGATGTCTTAAGCATCAAATGCTTACGGACACTGATCTTTAACAATTCTTTCTCCTCTCTTTCTGTTTTTTACGTAAAAGAAAAGAGTGTTTTACAAAAGCCACATCTCCCCTAGTGATGCAATCAGGTTTAGAAAATAGGTCCGGACGCCCCAGCTCACTAAAGCACCCCTGTAGATATTTTAACCACGGAATGTAAATCATATGTTCCAGGCTCAAGGTCTCTTTTAAAAGTTTGTGAGTAAGTACAAGATTTTCATTTAGCCAACATTTGAGCCAAAAAAGTAAGGGGCGCATAGCCAAAATATCACAAATGTAAGGAAGGACAGTTTCTTCATGGACCGTTAAGTTTGTTGTCCCTTTTGGAACAAACAACAGCTGCTTTAAGAAGTGATTTTCCGTCACCTGTAAACCCTCTAAACCAGTATCCCCCCATAAATCGCTCCCGTAGCTAGCTATAGATACACTCTTGGCTCGGTAGATCTTTAACATTGCAGCCACCGGACGATTGCCCATTGTAGCTGCAAATCCCAATATAACTGCATTAGCCCTGGTAATCTCTCCCCTTTTCTTACTTAGCAGTGCAGCCCAGTTCAGGCGATCATCCAGTAAAACGCCCAAGTAGGAGAAGGTCATGGATATTGGCACACTAACACGGTTCACCTTGAAGGGGAACTGCTTTTTAGGGTGCTGCCCTACGTGCATGACGTAGGATTTAGAATTGCTTATGGCCAGGTCTTTGTCTTCCATAAACCCACGGAAAGCGTCAAGCAGGGTTTTTAAGCCTTTGGGGTTACGTGCCAAGAGGACTGCGTCGTCTGTGTATTGCAAGACGGGCAGTCCCTGGAGTCCCACGTATGGGTAGTCAGCCCCTGTTATGTTATGTTATGTTAATAACAACTTCTAAAGCGCACGGGCACCCAGGGGTTTCATGGCGCTGAGAGATGCTTGCTGAAACAGCCAGGTCTTTAAGACTCTCCTGAACACCATAAGATTTTTACCATAAGATGTTTCCAACAAGATCCCTTCTAAATCATTAATATAGAGGTTGAAAAGAAAAGGGGCTAGGATACACCCCTGACGTACCCCCCTTTCGGTGGTAAAGTCCCTGGTTACCTTAAGGTCTGAGGCGTATCTGATAATTGCCCTAGTGTCTCTATGTAGTTCCATCAGAAAGTCCACCAGGTTTGACTCCACCCCCATGGCCCTCATGGATTGCCACAACTTTCCCCAAATGACACAGTCAAAGGCGGATGAAAGATCCATGAAGGCCATGTAGATTGTCCCTGGGCGGGCAGTGGTGTACTTTCCCAGGATCAGGTAGAGATTAAGGCATTGTGCCATAGTGGAGTGGCCTGGTCGGAACCCATACTGGATATCCGAAATGATCTTGTTCTCTTAAGCCCACGCAGTCAATCTCTTTAATATGACTCCACCTATGACCTTTACCACAGAATCGATGAGGGAAATCGGTCTCTAATTCATGGTACAGTTGCGGTCTCCCTTCTTAAACACTGGCACAATTGTGGAAACTCCCCAGGATTTTGGGCACCCTTCCTTTACTGCGGCGTTAACCACCGCCACCAAGATTGCTGCTCAAAAAGAAGGTTTGGATTTAAAAAGGTCCAGTGGGATACCATCCGGGCCTGGAGCCTTCTTGTTTGTGGGGTTAATAATGCCTTCCTCCACTCCTCTTAGGGTAAACACAACTGCATTCTAATTCAGTGTCTTTGCTGGCAGCTGCAACAGGGTAGATGTACTTTTAAAGATGGCAACAAAGTGTGACACCCATTCTTCCTCCGTTATGTTTGTGCCTACTTCCTCTGCTCTTTCCGTTGGAAGTAGAGGTCTATTAATAATGCTCCAGAATCTGGAACTGCTGGAAAGGGTCAAAGGGTCTAGAAGTTCCCGCCATGTGGCCTCCCTCAATTCCGTTTTACGGGTGGCCAACACTTTTTTATAATTGTTGTGAAGAGTACGGATCTGTATTCTGTCCCTGGGAAGTACTTTCAATGCCGCCTTAAGGTCTCTGGCGGCTTTAGAGCATAAAGGACAAAACCATATAGGATCACTGTTCGCCCTGTTTTTTCCTGGGACCGATAACAGACGCCCTACTTTAGAAACAATCCCATCAAACGCATGGAGGGTACCCACAGCAGTTGATTCGAGGTTCAGACAACAAGAAAATTCTACTGCACAGACTTATTGGAGCTTTTCATAAAAAAGGGACGGAATTATTCGGGTCCATTTCAACTGACGCCTACAATCAGTTGGCTTTAACATGGCTGGACCTATCACTATGTCTTTTTTCTTCAAAAGACTCTCTCCTAAGTTAACACACATTGTGTTGTGGTCACTATGAGCACTTGCAAAAATTGGAAAGCCCTGCAGGAAGGGAAAGATGGTTCTAGAAATCAAGATGTGATCTATGAAGGATCCACCACCACGACCTTTAAAGGTCGGTTCCCTTTGTTTACTAGATGGTGGAGCAAAGCTCATGGCAGAGGACAAATCATACTTATTGAGTATTTCATTAAGAACATTACCCTGTACCGAATGCTCAAAGTGAAGTCCCTCTATCAATGGACACCCCAGGGTGCCCATAGCGGTGAATTTGGGATCACCGCACGGATGAGCATTAAAATCACCTACGATCATAAGGTTATTTCTAAAAGGGCCACAACACTGCTCTACAAAATTATTCAGCTCAGTTATCTTACATCCCGCGCGTTTATGTACTGCGTTATAAAAATGTATCACACAAAGGCTGGCATTCTTTCGCCCCAGGACAATTGCCTGTAGATATCTATGGTCAGAAGAAATGACCTTGATATTACATCTCAGGGCCAAGGAAGTAAAAATAATCAGACCTCCCTTCGCTCTTCCACTCTTCGCTGGGATTGCAGGAACAAAAAATGCTTTGTACCCTACCAGCGAAGGATTGCAGTTAACCAGCCATGTCTCTTGAAGGCATGTTACTGAAAAATGGCTGACAAACTGCACCCATAGAGGGTCTACAACCTTTCCAGCCAGCCCTGCGATATTCCATGATAGTACATTATAATCATGCATCTTTGCATGGTTATTAGGGGGATCAGTGATTAACTCCCTGAGACAGTCAACAATTGTTTTTCCGGGGGGGGGGGGGGGGGGGGGGGTTGATTTTCCCGTGGCCCTGCTCTTGTAACAGTATCTAATACTTCTGAATTTGGTGCTACAAGCAGTGTTTCTAAGAGAGACCCTTCATCTTTAGCAAGAATATCAACACATGCACAACTACTGGCAGTATGAGCTGAGCTGACACTTATTCAGTCACAGTCATTCAAGCCTGAAAGAGCTGCGTATCTATTTAAGCCCTGCGGGAATGGAGAGTGATGATAATCACCCCAGGTATTGTCCTTTTCTGCCCTAAAGGACGGAATACCAGGCCTAGGGTGTTCCCTGTGTATATCAGACCAGTCATGGTGCCCCGGGTTCAAATTGTTTTGCCCATGATTCTCCTCCCTATAGAAGAAACCCAATGGCAGTATCTCGATACCTTGACCCCTATAACCTGCGCCAGAGCCAACCTCCCTGAATATCCTCTCTACTGGCAAAGAGTTATTAAAATGTACCACTATACAGTCCCCCCTTCTTGATTTCTTGGAGCTACCCAACCAGGAAACGCAGCGGACCATAGTAACATTGTGCATGGTAATGTGTCCTTCTTCAGTATTGCGGGACAACCAGTGTGTTACCTTGTTTTTGAGTTGTCCATATTCCTCCTTTACTCCTTCAGGGAGAGGTGGTACATTACCCAAGATAATCACCAACGGAGTTGATTGTGGAGGGAGATCAATAACTGGTAGGTTGTCCACATTTTTCATTCTCTTTTCTGTGTTTGGTTTTTCCCCAGCCCGGTCTAAAGCTGCAGAGTTTTTCCCAGCTACCGCCTTGGTGTTTCCTACTTCACCTTTGCTCGTTGGCTTTTTCCTTTCAGTCTCTTTCCTGGTCTCAGTATCAGTTGGTTTTTGTAGCCCCTTCATTGTGGTAGTTAGTGTTAAAGGGGTTATATGTGATGAACTATTATTGGGCTTATTAATTTGGGTTGTGAAGCTGGGCCATAGTTTTGCATGCTGGCTACAAGAGTTTTCAGTATCTGCGAGTTACTTGTGGTAGCCCACTCTAGCTTCCCCAAGTTCTCATTTATCACTTTCATTCTTTCTATTAGAGGAAGCATGAATGACCTCATTATTTGTTCCACTTGTTCTGCGAAGCCTTCAGGGATTTGTAAAGTTAAGGAAGGTTGCTTGGATGACTGTGACATGGAGATAAATTGGGTTATAGTAGGCGGTCTCTGGGGAGGATTATTTGATGTTGGTATGGTAGGTGTCGATAAATTCCCACATTTGTTAGTTGTTTTTGTTACTTTCGGGCACCTACCCTTGTGACGTCCTCCCCCCGCTTCCTTTTACCAGTTTACACAGGGCCTAATGCGTGCTTTGTGGGCAGGGAATCAGTTGGAACCTTTAGGGTACTTGTTACAGCCGACCCACTTTCTTCGGATAAGGTACTTCTATTGTGGTATTCACAGTGACACCAATATTGGGCCCGACAGACCCTGTACTTACTTCTAACAAACTGTCACCATTTAATATCTGGTTACAAGGCTGTTCAGGTGTTTTAGCAGTCATGATAGTGCCCAGTGAAGATAGCTTCGAGTATAAAGATTCCAATGATAGGCGCTTTTCTGTAAGGGCTATTTCGTGCTCTAGAACCACTGCAGCTCTAGTTATGAAATTATCTAGAGTCCCAGTAGTACTCCCCCCAATAGAGCCTTCCTCCCCTTCCCTGATCATAATGCCATAATCCTAAACGCTAAAAGGCCTTGTGTTATCAGAGTTATCTGGGGGCAGATGATAAATCGAGAAACCTATAGTCAATGGAGCACACAACAAACATGCAACAAAAAATAAGTAAAGGTCTAACTTTGAATATTGTCATGTTAGAGGGGTGGCCCAGCCCAGCCTCTTCCGGCCTACGACGGCCTCAGACGGCCCCGCCCTTGTACCGGGCTTCTCCCGCGCACGTCCCGTGAAGCGGGGGCTCTCAAGGCTTATTTAAGCACCTCCGGGCGCACGCTGAATGACAGCGGCGTCAGCCGCAAAGGCTCTTGGGGGATGTGGTCCCCCCCTCCCGGCGGCCGCGCTGCAATGTCCGGTGGCGGCTGCGGCAGCGGGGGAGACCAGGGCTTGTGACAGGGGCTCCGACTTACAAATGAATAGCTGTGTACTGTTCCCACAAAAAGTGTGGCATACTCCACTGTAGTGAGTCTGGGGACGGGATAGTAAGGGCAGGGCCTCTGTGCACTACAAAGACATCTCTTTGAAGTCTCCTCCACTTCAAAGACACACCTAGGTATAAGTACTGGACCTCAGACACCACCACAGAACATTGCTGTCTTGTCAAGTGGAGCCACCCCAGTCCTGGACCCTTGGAAGTGAGACCCCAGGTGCTTCTTCAGCCAACCCACACATTTGAATAGGAACGGCGCATCTTTGCTGTTGCATGGAAAGGAACCTGTGCATCTTTGTCATTGGGTTGATTAGAACCAGTGCATCTTTGCCTTTGCGTGGAACAGATTCAGTGCATTGCCTTCAGAAACAGTGCATCGCCCTCAGAATCGTCACATCATCTGATACAGGTAGCAGAATTGGCGCTTCGCCTTCTTATTATAGTGAAACCGACACATCCCCATCTACTGTCGGGGCGACTTTGACGCATCCCTTTGGCTGCACCCTGCATCTTTTCCGAAGCAACCAGGATCAATGTACTTTTGTCTAGCATGCTTTAGCAGGACCCCATATCTGGCCCGCGCCCTGTAATGGTCATTCTGGACTTTTGACTTTGTCTTGGTCCAGTGTGACCAGATATCCTAACTAGGCGCCTTTTGCTTCTAGGCACTATTTTACAGTTTATTCTTCAAAAAATCATATCTCACATTCTACTTATTGCATTTTTGTTGTTTTGGTCTTGTTTTATTTATTAAATGAAGAACTATTTGCCTAACCAGGTGTGGAATCTTTTCGTGTGGTGTTTTCACTGTTTTACTGTTTGAAGTGTTCACAAATTCTCTTAAGTTAAGCCTTGCTGTTCTGTGCCAGGCTATCAGAGGGTGAGCACAGGTTAATTTAGGGTGTGTTTCTGACTTGCCCCGACTAGGATTGCGGTTCCTTCTTGGACAGTGTGCATACCTCTGCCAACAGAAACCCAATTTCTTACACAGGCCCTAAGTCCAAAACCTTAATCTTTGAACTGGACGACCTGCTTTGTTTGTTCTTTTCAATGGCATGTGATGTTTCATGCTTTTATGTTCCGAAAATTCAAAAATTAATATCTCTGGTTCTCCTGATACATTTTTAATGATTTTGCTGTCTTTTTGCTCATTATATTGTTCTCTATTTCTAAATTGGGTAGGGAAGTTTATTGTGCTATGTTAATTATTTTCAAATTGTTTTCACTGCTTTAACTTAAAAATGCTTTTCTCCAAGGAATTACCTACTGCTTGTACCATTGCTACAGTTCTGGAGTTGCCACCCTGTAATAACGGTGTTTTGCCCAAACCAGATTAATGTTTTTTAATTCAGTTGGGGTTCACCCCTCCAAAATTAATAACCCAATTTCAGACACATCAAATGCCCTCTGCCTAAACAACTGTAGTACACATGTAGTATTTTGAAAAACATTGAAGTCTCTGTAATTCAGCGAAGCACATTATATAAAATGATTTATCCTCTAACGTCTCCCATGACTTTATCAGTTTTAAGGCTCCGGTGTAATGCCGAAAACCTCCAACACTCACTTGCTGGAAGATTAAATATGTCTTCACAACTGTCTAAGATGATCTATCATCTGCTAACATCTGATCCAAAGGGATGATTGTTAGACCTGGCATCTTTTGGCATGCTTCCCCTGTTATTTTGCTTTCTGACCTCCAGGTTTTGAGCATACTTTCTAACTGCTGTTCAGTGTTAAAGTGCAAGTGCTCCTCTTGCAAATTGGATTATGGATTGGTGTTTCCATGATTGGCATATTTGATTTACTGGTACGTCCTTGGTAAAGATCACAGAGAGTGCCAGGGCCTGTGAATCAAATGTTGCTAGTGGGCCTGCAGCCATGATTGTGCCACCCACACGAGCAGCCTTTCAAAGGGTTCTTAGACCTGCCACTGCAGTGTCTGTGCGCAGTTTTTACTGCCATTATGACTTGGCAAGTGCACCCACTTGCCAAGCCCTAACCTTCCCTTTTATTACATGTGAGTCACTCCTAAGGTAGACCCAAGATACCCCTATTGGCAGGGTGTGATGTATTTGAAAGGTAGGACATGTACAGGTGTGTTTGTGACATGTCCTGACAGTGAAATACAGTATATTTTGTTTTTCACTTTTGAAAGGCTATCTGTCCCATAGGACAGAATGAGAAGTACTGGGTATCATTTTACGAGTATATCTTCCCATTAGGAGAAGTTAGAGAAATGGAGTTTAGTATGCCTGAACTCTGAATGTAGAAATACATCTTTTAGTAAAGATGATTTTTATGTTCTGTGTTTGAAAATACCACTTTTAGAAAGTAGCTTGTTTTGGCTTAGCCATCCTGCGTGCCTCTGCTGGGTTGTTGATTGACTGTCTAGCTTTGGAGTGACAGGGGCTGGGGATGTGCATTCTCATCAGGCAGCCACTGGGGGGGGGTCGAGGTGTGTCCTGCCTTTCCTGGATGATTAGGCTGGGCGAATAGACCTGGGCCACATTTAGAGTAGAGGGAGGAGATTTCCTTGCACCTTAATGGGCCTGGTCTGCCTTGGACAATGCTGTCTCCACCTCCTGCCAGGAAGTTGGACCAGAGAGGACCAAACTGGTTTGGACTGAGCACAGACAATCTCTGCCCAAGAGAACAAAGATAAACTGAGTATAAATATTGGGGCCCAGACCTCAGAACATTAGAACTCACTTGGATCAAGGAACCTGCCAAGAAGAAGAGCTGGAAGAACTGCAAGGAGGAGCACTGCCCCTTTGCTGTGTTGTTGTTTTGTTGGGGTAGCGCTGCTTCTGCCTTGGGTAGTGAAAGGACTGGATGTAATTTTCTTCACGTGTCGCTGTGTATCTCCAAGGGCTTGAAAAAGAGCTTGCCTCCTGTTCATGAAGTTTCAGGGACAGCAAAGACTTCACTTACCTCTGGGTACCACCTCTGGAACTGTGGGTTTCAGCTGCCACAGGGGGGAAAGCACACAACACAGACACCGCTGCTGGCTCAGTGTCCTGAAGGCAATGCAAAAGTCACCGCAACCCTGGTCTCACCGATGATGATGATGACTGCCACCGAGCCACTGCTTGCACCGCCACCTGTGGGCACAGCACTCCGCCCCGCCTCATTTCACTCCACTGCCCTGGTCTCAACAATGATGTTGCTGCATGCTGACTTTGACACCCGGGACTGCACCGCTCATAAGTCACATGACGCACACCGCCCCGTCGCACACCGCAGTCTGGGCTGGCCAGCGCCTATCAACAGGCACTGGCGCAGATGATGTGGAGTGCCAGGAGAGCCTGCAGTAAGCTGAGGGGGACGACTTGACTCCAGAGTTGGAACTCCCTACCATAGCATAGATCAGTGTATCTTCTCAAGGCCTGCCCCCAAAGGGGCTGGCTCGCACTGACGTGGTCGATTGGAACCAAAGGTACTGTTTATGAGTCTGCAGACACTAACACCAGTCCGCACTGACACAGTGGGTCGGAATTGTGGGATTCTGTTGTTTTCAGCACCGCAGTAGCCTCGGACAGAGCTACCAGCTTAAAGGAAACGCATTATAAAGTTATTCTTGCAAAGTGCCTATTTTTGATTACAGTATGTTGGCCTTTTATCATTTTAGTCTTGTTGGCACAGATGAATATTGGTTATTTTTCTAAAGCTGGTATGTTGTCCTTTTGTAATCTTTTCACTATATTACTGTTGGTTATGTGCAAATGATTTACACAATGCCCCTGAGATAAGCATGACTGCTCGTGCCAAGTTACCCAGGTGGTGATCAGGGGTTATTTCAGTAGTGTATGTCCCTTATCCAGACTAGAAGGAAGGGTCTCTATTTGGACAAAGGTGCAAACCCTTGCCAACTAGAGACCCCCACTTCAAACAATGATGTATGCCAAAACCCAGTTCTTCCATATCTTTATATTACTTTTCAAATTCATGTACAGATGATCCATAATGAATATGTTGCTCTTGTTCTTCATTTCAATATCGGGAAATCTTAGCAAAAAAAACAGAACATGAAACTGATCAAACATTAGTACCGATAAGTTAATGCTGCTAGGAAATGTGAAGCGTGAGTGATCGGCACCTTCTTGTTTCAGAGAACTATCTTAATTAGCAAAACAGCACAGCCACAACTTGCAAATATCAAAGCTATCTTTTCCTACCAAGAAATATTCAGGGCTTTGAAATGATGGCTTCAGTCACCATAAAGTCTACTTGGGTAATAGGCAGACAATCTACTAAAGGGCAAAAATCCTGTTTTGCTGATGTTCTGTGATCATAGTGCTGTCTGGAAGGTTCATTATTAGGAAAATGCTGTGTATGTCTATAAATTAACAAAATAATGCAACCAGGGATCCGGAGCAGATAACACAATCTGGCTAATGGCATAAAGGGATCATTTGGAGTTATTGGCATGGCTTTATTTTCTTTAGAGTCACAATAAGCAATGTCCTAGTCCTCGAGAACTGTACCACTTAGAAGAGAGAAAGCGGACATGGCTGTTTAGGGCCCTTGAAAATTACGAAATCCACAGAAGTTACTTTATCAGTGGTTACTCTCTCAAGACAGTCTTGATATGATGGGGGATACACCTATATCAGAGGAATAAGAGTGCTGAACTGCAATGTTTGACATAGTCTGACAAAAACATGCTCATTGTTACCGAAATTATAAACTCGTCCTTCTACAGTACCTCTGAGATTTTACACATATTTGCATTGAGGGCGTTCAGCTCTCGGACCATCTGTGCTTATTACTTCATGTGTAATTACTATGCATAATATAGCTACATTACCAAAAAGGAGTGTATAGCCCGTTTTTTATAAACAATTTTCGAAGAATCGAATCCTGAGTTGTAATTGCAAAGGCCATTATTTTTCACTGTGTCAACCTGTTTTATTCATATCCTGTTTGTAACATGTCTGATTATTGCACAGAATGGCCTTTTTAGGTTTCTCCTGCGCAGCGCTTACACTGTGCTTGTGAAATGTATTATATTAAATATATCTTTAAAGGGACTCCCATCCCACCTTCACTTCCTATTTGTCCTTGTGTGTGTGTCACTTTAATTTACCTTGTTTCTATTGGTTGTTAGCTTCCTATTTCCAGTTCTTCTGTGTATTTCTCTCATCAGTTTCCCTTGGCCAAAGTACTGTGCTCATCCACTTTGGTGGGACTTTTTTCAAGTGTCTCAAATCACTTGACAAAACAAAATCAAAACAAGAGCCCTTGCTTTAAAGTTACAGCGCTATCGAGTGCCATGGAGATCTCGTGATCCCAGTTCTGCGTGCTGGATGCGAAGCTCGGATCTCAACAGCACTTACCAGTACCCCCGGGGCAACACGCATTCACCAGTCTCCCCAGGGCCGAAGCAGGCACCCACTCTAGATTGAGAAGCACATGCTTTAGGCAGCTTGCCCTGCTGCCTGCTGTGCATGGCCAGGTAGTTATTTTTATATGTGGGGACTTTACCTTCTAAACTTTTGTGCGCTCCTTCTGTGAGGGCATACGATGTTTCAACACCAAAAATCTACATTGAGGCATAAGCGCGGGAGTGGGGACTGGATAACACCTTACTTAAGTTTTAAAGTCCTGCCAACAGTAAGCCAGAAAACATTACCAAGAGATAAACATCAGTGTGGAAATGTTTAAATATTACAATCTCGTCAAATCATGGTTACTCAGTATTGCCAGGGCGCTGCAATTTCGTGGCGATGGAAGGATCAAATGATGTGCCAGGGTGGACAAAATTATGGTCAGGAGCATTTTCTTTTATGTGTAAATGGCTCGGGTAGTTACCAATTAATTGTCCTGGGCTTTTTTACGATACGACACAGAATAAATTCAGTGATGTAGAAAGAAAAGATGTTGGAACCAGGCAAGACATACAGAATCCTGTTTTAAGCATCTAAGATTAGGAGGTATGACTAGCTGCTCGTATATTATCATGGTGATGGCACAGTCCTTAAATCTGGCAGATATGATTAGCTTTTCCTGGACTGCATGAAAAATATGTGCTCTGGTCTAATCTCTAGTCTGAGGTGGGCATTTGTTCGTCTGTGGTTTGATCTCACCGGCATAGATCTTTTGAATACAATACATGATAATTTAGTGTAACACTTACATTGATCGTAACCCCCTGCACATCCACAGCCTTTTATGTGCACAGCCACAAATAAACACGTTGATAAAGAAGTTGATAAAGTGTGCGGTCTTGTGCATGCAGAGCCCAGTGGAGAGTTTGAGGCTTGCCTTGAGAACAGCACAATATATTGCCTTTCTCATTACACAAGACATAACACTTTAAGGGAGTTTCAGTAACTTATATTGCACAGCTACTCACAAAACTACAAATTACAAAAACAAGTATTAATAGTCACATAGGTGAAACCTAATGCAATTTCCAATGTTTGTTAATAAAGTGTGTGCTGATGTCGGTTTCGCTATCCCACATTTGAATAACTCACTCCTTCTTTCTAATTACTACAAAAGTTTAAATTATTCTTTGGAAAATGATCTACAACGTGTCAGCCTTTTTAATAATTCGTAATTCAACCTCAGTATTGTTACATAGAAAACAAGTCTTGTGTTTATTAATATGGTTTATTATACACTGCGTTTCCCAAGCTGGGCCCTTGAGTGTCCTTGTGAAATGAGCTACGTGACATAGCAAGTGCCATTCTGGTCAAAGTGGAAAGGTGACCTACGTGATCCTTTGAATGCAAAGACGTGCCCTGTCCTTGTGCACTGGAGTCCCCCTTTAGAAACTTGCCTGTGACATAGACCTTTGGACTCATACTTCATGGAACAGCTGGGGACAACATGTGTAATAAAAATAGGCATTCTCCAGTCTGGAATCTGGAGGCCTCACTACGTGCAAGAGGGGCACGAGGTGAACGGATTTAATGTAATTAACTTGCTAAAGTATTTCAGAAGTGCAATAAAAACGCGGTGCATGTGAATGTTGGCCTTTACAGTTCAGTTGCGTTACATCTATTTCAAAGAAGTATGACAACTTGCCATTAGGCCATTAAGACTAACATGACGAGCTCAGCTGAGAACTCAGTTGAAATCTTTTCTAGCAGTTATTAAAACAATGAGTTGAACCGTTTCAGACCGATGTACAGGCAGGAATCTTTCGCAAATGTGGGGCATATTCACAAGGAGCTATTGTCGAATGATTGTCACTTTATTGCAGCCAAAGTCATGATAAATTTACCTCCCCATTCACAAGCTGGTGTTAACAGCCCACAGCGCCAGTTTACCCATGATAGCAGCTGCAAAAAACATCGCCACAGAGGACCCCCGCAACTATTGCTAATGAGATGCAGAGTAGGCGTTCCCGTGCAAAAAGCAGCGACAACACGACACCTCAACATTCACAACGACAAGCCAGATCGTTGATAAGAACGCAAAACATGCGTTAAGGCACGTTAGCAGCAGGAAATTAACACCTGCTCTGACCTGGTGTAAAGTCAGACGGCAGCCTGCACCACAAAAGGGAGCCCAGCCCAGAGCCACGCCTAAAGAACAACAGATGCCATGGAGCCACTCGTCATGCAACCCGGAAACACAAGAGGGCCACAACAACCCCCGCCACCACCCTAATCCCTACCCAGAACACCCCTTCATAGAGACAGTGCAGACAAAGACAGCGGCCTCCCAGGAAATGCACCTACCTCACAGACCCAACATCTGACAATGTCACTGTCCACTACAGGCTGAAAGGGACAACCATCCTACGCATCCTGACCATCATCGCCTAAAAGGCCTATGGCACCAACACAGCGGACAACCAGCATCCCACCCCACACCAAGCTGCTGGCTGTTCTGCACCTGTTGGCCAAAAAACACAGTTGATGGACAGAATGTAGAACAATGTCATACATTCACCCCAGTACAAGGATCTGGGCATAAATCCATTGTTTTTTTGCACTCCACACCACCCTGGGTTAGACACTGGCTATATGCAAATCAGCTCTGACCCTGTGCGTCATGGGAACAGTCCAGTCCGAACTACCAAGCCATGTCTTTCCCAGACCGGAATCAAGCATCCAATGACCGGTTTCTGGCTAGCAGCCTTCATCAGCCTGGATAGCTTGACTCCAGTGGTGTGAAGAGCCTGGGACTCACGTCTGAGTATACCCAGCACACTGGGGGTGAAAATTGCAAAAAACACAGTTGATGGACAGAATGTAGAACAATGTCATACATTCCCCCCAGTACAAGGATCTGGGCCTAAATCCATCATTTTTTTGCACTCCACACCACCCTGGGTTAGACACTGGCTGTATGCAAATCAGCTCTGACCCTGTGCCTCATGGGAACAGTCCAGTCCGAACTACCAAGCCATGTCTTTCCCAGACCGGAATCAAGCATCCAAGGACCAGTTTCTGGCTATCAGCCTTCATCAGCCTGGATAGCTTGACTCCAGTGGTGTGGAGAGCCTGGGACTCACGTCTGAGTATACCCAGCACACTCGGGGTGAAAATGGCAAAAAACACAGTTGATGGACAGAATGTAGAACAATGTCATACATTCCCCCCAGTACAAGGATCTGGGCCTAAATCCATCATTTGTTTGAACTCCACACCACCCTGGGTTAGACACTGGCTATATGCAAATCAGCTCTGACCCTGTGCCTCATGGGAACAGTCCAGTCCGAACTACCAAGCCATGTCTTTCCCAGACCGGAATCAAGCATCCAAGGACCGGTTTCTGGCTATCAGCCTTCATCAGCCTGGATAGCTTGACTCCAGTGGTGTGGAGAGCCTGGGACTCACGTCTGAGTATACCCAGCACACTCGGGGTGAAAATGGCAAAAAACACAGTTGATGGACAGAATGTAGAACAATGTCATACATTCACCCCAGTACAAGGATCTGGGCATAAATCCATCGTTTTTTTGCACTCCACACACCCTCGGTTAGACACTGGCTGTATGCAAATCAGCTCTGACCCTGTGCCTCATGGGAACAGTCCAGTCCGAACTACCAAGCCATGTCTTTCCCAGACCGGAATCAAGCATCCATGGACCGGTTTCTGGCTATCAGCCTGGATAGCTTGACTCCAGTGGTGTGGAGAGCCTGGGACTCACGTCTGAGTATACCCAGCACACTGGAGGTGAAAATTGCAAAAAACACAGTTGATGGACAGAATGTAGAACAATGTCATACATTCACCCCAGTACAAGGATCTGGGCCTAAATCCATCGTTTTTGTGCACTCCACACCACCCTGGGTTAGACACTGTCTGTATGCAAATCAGCTCTGAACCTGTGCCTCATGGGAACAGTCCAGTCCGAACTATCAAGCCATGTCCCCGGCACACCCCAACCAACACCCGCCAGAGTTGGAGGAGTCTCACAGCCAGCCACATCCAAGTCCCCCACACCTGTCCAGGACATCACCATCACCCTGGTACCACAGTCCCCATACGTTCAACACAATGCGCAGGATCTGCTGGAGACCAAGCAAGGACTATACGCCATAACCGGATGCACGTACATGTTGGGGGCAATCCACAGCACACATGTCCTACCTGTGCCCCTTGGTGACACAGCACACAATAACCGCAACAGGAAGCACACATCACACATCAATGTGCAGGCAACATCGGAACACTGTGGGACCTCCACCAATGTCGCCTCCAAATACACAGTCAGTCAGTCATTAAAACTTTATTTGAGGTATTACAACCATAAAAGTATACACTATACATTTATAAAATTTATAAAAACACAAATTAAAATTTATAAAATTGTGATTCAGTCTTTTCCCGGAGGATAACCCCGACAACATTATTTCTAACAGTATCCTCCTGAGATGTTAAAAGCACATGAGAAAACATATCTGACTAGGCCTTCCAAACACAATACATACATTAAAGTACAATCTCGATAACATACGCCTATACCTCTGTATTCTGGAGGAACCCCCTAACTCGAATCACGTATTTCCCCCAGGCTATATCCAGGTTTCCCGTCCCCACCAGGAGCTCTGCAGCTTGCTTCCTATTCGTAACCCTTTAATTTTTGAATAACGGGCCTAAGATCTCCTTACGTATATCAAGGGTCCTCCTTCAGTCTAATAAAACATGAGTAATGTCACAGGTGGAACCTAACGTACATGTGCAATTGCCATTACTATTAATCATGAGGTTTTTAACCCAGGTATTTACATAACAGGGGTTTACACCCATTCTCAGTTTTGAAACCTCTCTTCTTAGTTTCTGATTCGGCAATCTATCCAAGTACGGGTAGGGATGATCTTCTGAAGTCCATACTTGGATCATATGGGACACTGATATTTTTTGCTGAAGGTACTCGTGATCACATGTACGGGACACATCCGCTCCCAATGACCGTAGTTCTTTTTTGCCTATATTGGTGTGTCCTAACTGGGCATCTAGTTCTATTCCTAACTTCCCATAAGCTTCCTTTAATGAGAGTCTGACTTCTTTAACCCATGATAACTCACTGGAGGTAATTTCCTCTCTACACCACTGTGATATTTTTCTGGGCGCCTCCCCTATCTCCAGACGCTGCCAAAACCGTATTAGTGCCATCCTGGTTGTAATTGCCCAGGAAGTGACTCCCATCTCCAATCTTGCTGCCTGTACCATAGCTGATTTAGGTAACGAGAATAAGCTTTTCAGGATCATACCCTCCTCTTTATCCCAACCTTTTTTCCCACTGAGGAGGAGAACCTCTGATCCATATAGGAATTGCGCGGGGACCATTGCCAGATAGGCCTTAATAACCGGCCCGTCTGACAGTCAGGGTGCATGATTCCTTCATCCTCCGACAGTCCATCAGCAATCAACGTTCCCAGGATGGCACCAAGGAAAATGCACAGCCCCTTGGCAAGTTCCAAATTAGCACCCCACTCACCTCAACTCCACAACCATCCAATCCACAACTCTGGCAATGCACACGTCACAAAATCACCACCAACATGCACAACAACATGCTCACCCACCAGACACGACAGAACAACTTACAATGGTACCCTGGGCAAGCCGTGAACATGAGCCATCAATGGCAAGGCACCTCAACCATACAATAGCCGAATGTAGGGAGAGGTGCCAACCAGGCATGTGTGAAGGATGCAGTAGAACCATGATTGGGAAAGTACACAATGCCAAGAGTGGCGGCGATGTGCTGGACAGCCCGCAGTATGCAGAATACACCCATATCCACAGCGACATACACCTCTGGTGTATGGAGTGTAGTGGACTGTGGACGCAACCATGTCACCCCAGCCAGTGGGGGTCTTTGCGAAAATGTTGCCTGTTACGCCATCCCCATAAGCGTGAGCAGAGTGGAATGGTCCAGCATACGCCAGGCCAGCGTAGGGGTGTGAATAAAAAGCACGTAGCCCTGGGTGTGGTTCTCTTCTGGAAAGCCCAACGTCTCTGCCAGGGTGGGGCCTCCCACCCCGCCACTATGCTGGCACCGTCCTCGTGAGCGGAGTTGCATGCAATCCTGTGCGCCTGCCATACCTCGGCCCACTGGACCACAAACCCATCAGGCCCGCCCCTGAGCAGCCGGGCCAGACGAATCACCTGCCAACACCGGTGTGTGTCAAGGAGGGCCCACCACCTGCCTGTGTAAGCTCCAAGCCCGAGGCCCGTGACCCTGCCAGCCTCTCAGACCATCGCTGGCCCTTCCAACACTGGCCCACATTACTTCATCCTCATTCACATACTACACCGGCGTCCTCTTTGGCCCAGTAGGTCCCGTATGTGAAACTGTGTCCTGGGTCCTCAATGGCAGTGACCCCAAATCTGAGCCAGTGGCCACAGCACCAGACCCCCTCGATCAGTGAGGCATAGTTCCATATGGGCATCTTGCGACACTTGGTGCCACTAACCCTGTTCAATGCCAGCTGGTGACAGGTGGTGCCATAAACCCTGTTTAACATCAGCCGGAGACACGTGGTGCCACAAACCCTGTTCAACCCCAGCCGGTGACACGTGGATAAGGGACCAGGACTACCCTGCAGACCTGTAGGTCACACATCCAGCACCTAGTCGCGAATCACGAATGGCAGAGGCCACATCAATGGTCGCACGGAGAGGAGTAAGAGGAAGAAGCGGCTCAGTCCGTACAAAAGCCTGGTTACAGTCACGGAGGTGACTGAACACGTGGTGCCACTGAACCTGAACTACGCAGGCCGGTGGGGCCACCAACCTATGCCGGCAACACTCAGTGAATGGCCTGTGCTGACTGCTGCCTCCGGCCTACACTGCTCTTGGCCTAGGCTGCGCTGAAGTAGGTCACAAATTTGGAACATCGATTATGCAAAGGCAGATTACATATCAATGCACGCAAGGAGAAGTGTAAGAGGGTGATGCATTGCATCTTAGTGGAAACAAAGGATCATAGCTGACCGCTGCCTCCGGCCTACACTGTGGTCTAGTAGGTCACACATTTGGGACTGAGTCTTGATTTAGCAATGGCGGCGTACATATCAGTGCACCGGCAACATCGATCACTCGTGCATTGAACACTGGTTCTGAAGGACTGGGCTCTTTAAGGCCCAGCGGTGCCAGGGCACAACACCTGAAACCTTCGTGGGTAACCTGCTCCGGCGTACGAATGACAGAGACACGGGACACTTCCTTCGGCGTCAAAGATTCAAGGTTTATTTACTGCAGGGAACACAGAAGTCACGACAAGTACAACGCATGCCACTTGGGGAGACTGCTTCAAATTGGTTCTGTGGATCGCTCCTTTTATACAGAATTTACCCATAGGACAACATGGTACACAAAAGTTTACAACCCAGTTCCCATAATTATCCCCCAGAGGGGTCGCTTTGGTCACTTTGAAACACACAAGGTCCGGAACATAAGTGCGGAAACATTTGGCGGTTCCCAACTGTAAAAACCCATCTTCCCAACATTAGCGCATTCCAATCGACAGTAAAACAGATCGAAATAGGAACAAGGACAGGTGCAGAGGAAGACGGAGACAGTGGGGAGATCGGAAAGGGTGTAAAAGGGGAGGTATCGGGAAACACGAGATACAAGCATCAAAGGGACGTGCCTAATGAGATGCACGGCTGAGACAATAAACCGGCACGGCAAGATGAGCCTCAAGCGGCGCCATCTGCCTTACAGTATCATCCCCCTCGTCATAAAGACACTTACAAAGGACATGTGTCTTCCGCAAATATCTTGGGAGTCCCCGGGTCGCGAAGCGGACAACGTCCGTTCGCTGGCTACTTGAGGGCAAGAGACAAAATGGATGCCGTATCTAAGATGGAACCCGTGGGTACAGATGAAAAACCCACATAACAAACGAACGGTTTAAGTTAGCACAGCGAAACTGCGCACACTCACTAAACTCATCATTTGCGGTTCATAGATACCAGACTCGACCATATTCGTGCGAGTCGAAAACACCACTTACAATTGTCACAGAACCTCAGTTCCCCCCAAGATATTCAGATGCTGCTCCTCCCCTCCACCTTCCTGCCTGTTTTTAGCCTCGTTAGGTACCTCCTTTGAGTCTTGATCTGACTTTTAAATTTTTTTTTGTGTTTGCTAGGAACTTTCTAGTACTCATTCGCCCTTGATATAGCAGGAGTGAATGGTTTCATCCCTTGCCATCCCGGTTCTCCTCAGTTCACGTTCACCATGGTTACCAACACCAGCAGCCCGACTGAAGGATCGCTCTCTAAAGTTGGCATTAGTGCCTTTAAGATCACATATCCACCTAACCTCACTAAGAATGCCTCAAAAAACTCAAACACAGCTTAATAAAAAAAAAACTGAAACACTTATATCTGATACATACTACAGTATGTACAATGGGAACACCTTGTCTGTCCTTATCTTCTTCACGAATAAGAGAGCCCAATGGAGGAAATCTTTCATTTCATTTTTCTAGTGCAAACAGATAAGGAAAACACCCCATGGATTTATTTAGTCTTTCTTTTACTATCTATAACAATCGGATCGTTCTCATTCAAGCTTCTAAACGAAACCTGGAGCAGTTCGACAAACTCTTTTTGAAGATCAAAAGCTTTGTAGCTAACTATTTAACCCCAGGGTGACTAGCTACAACACTAACCACCTCAACTTCACTCCAAATCAAGCTCCCATTCCCTCCTCTGATTCACATCCCTCCTCTCCCAGCACCCTTCCCTTGCACCTGCCGGCTTCAGAAGTGTTCGAATCACATATTTCTCGACCACTATCCCTATCACCTCTTCCAACCTCCTTATCAATACTCCCTAGCACACCTCTAACACTCAGTGCCCAATCCCCTTCTTGGGAATCTCCCATTATCGCCTCAGACCCCCCTAACACTTATCAGCACCCTACCCCCTCTGCAGCTCTCCACACTCAATCAACCTCCAGGCACCCTACCCCCTCTGCAGCTCTCCACACTCAATCAACCTCCAGGTCTATGCATCCTCTAACACCGCTCATATTCAGGGACCTACCTTGTCCCAAGGTATCCCCCATTACCGCCTTCGACCCCTCTAACACACTTAGTCATCCTCCCCAGATCTCCAAACTCAATTTCCTTCCCTTTCCCAATACCCAGATGTGCTGGCGCTTGGACGATATCTCTCTCCAGCTGCACCTTCACTTCCCCGAACTCCACGGTTTGAAAGCCCTCTCACTCGAATATCTCCCCTTGTTAAGCTCCCTCCTCTCTAGTCCGAACCGGCCCAGAGCCCCCGCCAACCCCACTGACAAATCTCCCCGCGACCATCCCCTGTCACCTACCATCTCCAATTCTGTTCCAATACCTAACGCAGTCTCTCGTCCAAGAAGCACGTCCTGTCTCACACCCAATGAAATCGCCAGCCTTCTCAAGTCTTATTCGTCGAACTCGGACTTCAACACGAGTCCAAAGGGATAATTCAAACCATTCACTCTAACCCTAACAGAGAACCCTACCACAACCTCAGAGTCATAGATAACGATAACCTCAAGAGAGTGAACATCACTCAGACTCCTCCCCCCATACACCGGCTCCACTCAAATGCATACTACTCAATTGTAGGTCTGCCAGCAAACACGCCTCAGAGATCTTCGACCTCATTCAACAGAAGGACATAGATATCATTATCCTAACAGAAACCTGTCTCAAGCCTTTCGTCCATTCCAATTCTTGACCTCTTGCTGCCCCCCACCCACGACATAATTCATCTTGACAGAGTTAAGAAGCTGGGTGGAGACCTAGGTTGTATACATTGGAGTACGCTTGTGGTTTCCCTTTCAGAGTCATCACTGCCAGTGACTTGCAAATACCTTTGTATCAACATCTCTAGTAACAATCAGCTGTTAAGCAAACTACACACATTCTATCACCCCCCAGGCCACAATCTCCCCTTCATTGAACAATTAATAGAAATCATCTCTGGCAATGTGGACTCAGCCCAGTTCCACATCTACCACTGGTCTAACAATAATGATCAAGCAGTCTCATGCTTCAATTCCTTCTTGCATGACCACAAGTTGATTCAACATTGTGACTAGCCCACTCACATTAAAGGGGAAACTTTAGACCTCATCATCTCCAAAGTTCATAACATCTCATTGGATTCCATCTTACCATGTGATTGGCCGGACCATCACATCTTTTCCTTCCATATTATCTCTGAGGTTCATCAGTTTAAGGCACAAAAATCCAAACCAAAGATTTGGAAAAGGGACTTCAGAGATATCAATACAGCTGAACTAGCAACCCGCTGTAATCGGTCTCTCTCTCCCCAATTGGATATACATGAAGTCCATGCTCTCACGGACTTCTACAACTCTTCTATTTCCAACATCATGGACTCTTTGACCTCCTATAACAAAAAAATGCACCTGCAAAAATTTCTAAACCTTGGTTCAATGGCAACCTAAATTCGGAACGTCGCAATCTAGGGACATAGAACGTTCCGGGAGAACCACTCCATCTGCGGACCATCTAAAAAACCTTAGAGCAGCAAGAAGTGCGTATAACAAACAAATCAAGTCAGCTAAGGCGGAGTATTTCAGATCCCAACTTAACCAAGCGGCGAATTGACCCAAGAAACTGTTTGAATGGGTTAAACTACAATCGGTGGTGCCCTTAACTGATCAGCCTCGAAAGTCAGACCTCCCGCATGTGATGATATGGCTGCCTTTTTCACTGAGAAAATAAGACTTATTAACATTGATCTGAAAGCCAGGAGGGCTCTATTGCGACCTAATTAACCTGCACCCCCCCTGGCCATACTAGAGAAGACAGCACCAGGTAGCTGGGGTATCAATAACAACGCTTCCTGGGACACCTTTACCCCCCTCAATGAAAATGATATCAAAAAGGTCCTTCGGAGTATCAACTCATCTAACCACTTCAGTGACCCCTTATCACCTACCATCTTCAAAGTAAGTAAGGATGAAATCTCCTCCTTCTGGACAAGGATCGTCAATGCGTCTCTGTCACAAGGCACGATCCCAGAATGCCTAAAAGAAGCTCAGGTAACACGTATATTAAAAAAAACACAGCTTATAGTACAGATATTAACAACTTCCGACCTATCTCCAGCATACCCACTCTAGCCAAACTCTTGGGAAAATGCGTCCAGTCACAACAATGTGCGCACATCGAAATTTCCATCTCCTGGACCAAAACCAATCTCGCTTTCGTAGTGGGCACAGCAATGAATCGGCTCTCACCCACGTGATGGATGACATCTTAATATTGCTTGATCGAAATTAATCCTGCCTCTTTATCCTACTTAACCTTTCCTCCGCATTTGACACTGCCAATCATGACAACCTCCTATTCATTCTGGAGCATAGGATGGGCCTTTCTAGTCAGGTACTGCATTGGTTCTTGTCCTTTTTGCAGCACAGAACCCAAGGAGTTAAAGTGAACGACTCACTCTCCCAGCCATCCCCAGTCAGCATGGGGGTTCCCCAAGGGTCCTCCTTATTTCCCATTCTCTTTGCGATTGCGAGCAGCCCGGTGGCAGTGGGCTTGCTAGCGGTAGCTGGATGGTCGCTATTCTTCATTTTAATATTATTTTCGTCCCGCTGATTACGAGCGGTGACACGCTTTTTTACTGCTGTTATTTCAGTGCTTTGTAACTGTTGTCTAACCTGCCTCAAAGTTAACAGGTCACTAACCTGCTTCCTTGTTTCAGGGGCTGCGCGGGGCTGGCTGTGGGCTGATCGTCTCTGGTGGGCTCACAGCGGCCGCGGCCGCCATCTTGGCTTGGGCAGGACCGGCGAACTCCATCCACGCCACTCCCCCCTCGCTACTCCTCTATTTAGGAGTGTTCCTTGCACCTTCCTGGCGATTGCGAGCAGCCCGGTGGCAGTGGGCTTGCTAGCGGTAGCTGGATGGTCGCTATTCTTCATTTTAATATTATTTTCGTCCCGCTGATTACGAGCGGTGACACGCTTTTTTACTGCTGTTATTTCAGTGCTTTTTAACTGTTGCCTAACCTGCCTCAAAGTTAACAGGTCACTAACCTGCTTCCTTGTTTCAGGGGCTGCGCGGGGCTGGCTGTGGGCTGATCGTCTCTGGCGGGCTCACAGCGGCCGCGGACGCCATCTTGGCTTGGGCAGGACCGGCGAACTCCACCCACGCCACTCCCCCCTCGCTACTCCTCTATTTAGGAGTGTTCCTTGCACCTTCCTGGCGATTGCGATCAGCCCGGTGGCAGTGGGCTTGCTAGCGGTAGCTGGATGGTCGCTATTCTTCATTTTAATATTATTTTCGTCCCGCTGATTACGAGCGGTGACACGCTTTTTTACTGCTGTTATTTCAGTGCTTTTTAACTGTTGTCTAACCTGCCTCAAAGTTAACAGGTCACTAACCTGCTTCCTTGTTTCAGGGGCTGCGCGGGGCTGGCTGTGGGGTGATCATCTCTGGCGGGCTCACAGCGGCCGCAGCCGCCATCTTGGCTTGGGCAGGACCGGCGAACTCCACCCACGCCACTCCCCCCTCGCTACTCCTCTATTTAGGAGTGTTCCTTGCACCTTCCTGGCGATTGCGAGCAGCCCGGTGGCAGTGGGCTTGCTAGCGGTAGCTGGATGGTCGCTATTCTTCATTTTAATATTATTTTCGTCCCGCTGATTACGAGCGGTGACACGCTTTTTTACTGCTGTTATTTCAGTGCTTTTTAACTGTTGTCTAACCTGCCTCAAAGTTAACAGGTCACTAACCTGCTTCCTTGTTTCAGGGGCTGCACGGGGCTGGCTGTGGGCTGATCGTCTCTGGCGGGCTCACAGCGGCTGCGGCCGCCATCTTGGCTTGGGCAGGACCGGCGAACTCCACCCACGCCACTCCCCACTCGCTACTCCTCTATATAAACGGCCCATATGTGTCAGCGCAGCGGACGAGCGCAGCGGGCGCGACGAAGGCGCGCCGGAGTTGCGCCAGAGTTAAGCCCGTCTGTGCCCGTCCGCGGCTGGCAGGGGCTAGGGGCACCCCACTCTGCCCGTTTGATTTCCTATTCCACATGTCTACTTTGTTCATATTGGACCCCCGGCTCCATTTCCCCCTCTGTAGCCACCTTTGTTTCTGCCCTTGGTCTGTTTACCTCCCCTTCCTGTTCCCCTCCTGCGATTGTGTCACAGCTGGCACTCTCGCATGCCTCATCATCCCCGACCCTTGCCAAATCCCTTCACTCCCCAAGTCCCAGCTTTTAACATCTCGGCCATACTTCTTAATACCAGGTCAGCGGTTAGCCACCAGCATGAGCTATTCGACCTTATTGACACGCATGCACCCGACCTTCTGTTTTTAACTGAGACTTGGTTTAAGGCGGACTCCCTACCTAATATTCTAGCTATATTGCCCCCCTCATACTCTGCCATCCGAGTTGATCGACCAGGGGGCAAGAGGGGAGGAGGAGTGGCCCTGATAGCTCGCACTGATCTCCACTTTCAGATCCTTCCTTCTCCCTTAATTCCGGAAGTAGACTACCTGGTGGCACGCTCGACCTCTTATCAGGCACCCCTGACCTGTGTCCTCATCTACCGTCCCCCTCAACTTACCCCTTCTTTCAATTCCAGTTTTCAAGACCTTCTCGCCACCTTGGTGATAAACAATTCTTCAGTCCTAGTCCTACGGGACCTTAACTTCTGGCCAAACGACCCAGCCGAAAGCCCCCACTCCAAGGACTTTACCGATCTTATGACCAGTCTCAACTTCACATCTCACATCCACAGTCCTACCCATATTCACGGTCACACCTTGGACCAGATCTGGGCTTTAAATATCCCCACATCACTTCCCACTGTTTCCCCCTGCCTCTGGTCCGATCACTCCCTTATCTCATTCTCCTTTGCCCTAACCCCTGATGCTAAGCCTCCACTTCGTAAGAATATCTGGGTCAGGAAATGGGGCAAAGCGGACATGCCATCTTTTTGCTCATCGCTGGCTGAGACTAGCCCTGACCTCTCAGGCCTCACTGCCCCAGCTCAACTGGCCACCATCAACAACTGGCTGACCCAATCAGGCAATGAATTCGCTCCCCTGAGACGGATTACGGTTAAAAGAGCTCACGCAGCCAACAGATGGTTCAACTTAGACCTTAAGGCAAAGAAGCTGGCCGCGCGGAGAGCTGAGCGAACCTGGAGGAGAGATTACTGCCCTACACTGAAAACTGCATACCTCTCTGTTCTCCAAACCTATAAAAAAGCCATTCTTGAGGCCAAGACAGTTTTTTATTCTAATAAGACACTAGCGGCTGAGTCCCAGTCCAAAGAAATTTTTGCCACGGTACATGAATTAGCGTCTTCCAACAGAGCCACGGCTACGATCCCCCCTTCCCAACATCTATGCGACTCGCTCAATGATTTTTTCATTGAGAAGGTTGCAAAAATTAAAACCAATATACCCTCCCCCTCACCAACATTTGTCAACCCCTCTCCCCCCTTCCACTGCCTCCAAACTGACCATTATCCCTCCACTGACCTTGGACTCTCTTCCCCGTTGCTCCAATGGGTAAAATCGGGCTCTCCCTTGGACTTTGGCCCTGCTCGCGTTCTTAGAGAGATCTACCTAACTTGTCCCATCCCCCCCTCACTCTCCTTAACGACTCGCTCAGCAACGGTGTTGTTCCCAACTTTCATAAAGCAGCGGTCGTTATTCCAATCTTGAAAAAACCTGGTGTTGACCCCTCATCCCCTTCCAATTACCGCCCCATTTCCCTGCTGCCCTACCTGGGAAAGGTTTTGGAAACTCATGTCACCACCACCCTGAGCGCTCATGTGGAAGCAAATCACTGTCTCTCCCCCCGCCAGGCGGGCTTTCGACCTCTACACTCCACGGAGAAGGTAGTGATTTCAGTAATGGACGGACTTCGCGAGGGCATCAACACCAATCTCTCACAGGCCCTCATCCTCCTGGACCTGTCCGCCGCCTTTGACACGGTGGACCATTCCACCCTTCTCACCCGTGTCAAGGCAGCGGGCATAGAGGGCTTAGCCCTCTCATGGCTTGAGTCCTTCCTATGCAATAGGGCTCAAGCGGTCCATCTTGCTGGCTTCACTGCCGCCTCCCGTAAGGTGGAGTGTGGCGTCCCCCAGGGCTCATCACTTTGCTCCCTTTTGTTTAATTTATACATTTACCCCCTCATTTTTATGTTGCAGCAGCTGGAGGTCACAGTGTTTAATTACGCCGACGACCTCCAGCTAATCTTTAATCTCTCCGATTCCTCTTCGTCCGCCCAAAATGTTCAAACTGTCATGTTATTCATTCAGGACTGGATGAACTGCAACCACCTCAAGCTCAATCCAGACAAGACTGAGTTAGTCCTGACTGGAGGTGGTTGCAGTCCATGGTCCCCGTCATTTTGGCCCCCATCACTTGGTGTCCCCCCACTCCCGGTCCCCAAAGTCAAGACCCTTGGGATTCTACTCAATTCACAACTCTCTGTGAACTCCCAAGTTAGTTCGGTGGTATCCTCCTGTTTTTTTCCCTCAGGACAATTAGAAAAATATCTTGTTTCTTCTCCCTCCCGGCGTTAAAGGTCATTGTAAAGGCCATGGTGCTTTCGCGCCTAGATTATGGTAACATTATCTATAATGGCGCACCGGCCTACGCCATACACCGCCTGCAGCTTGTGGAGAATCAGGCTGCCCGCCTGATTCATGGATTGCCCAAATACCATCGAGCCACCCCATTGCTGAAGGCTCTGCACTGGCTGCCCGTGAGAGAACGTTCCCTTTTTAAACTAGGTTGCCTCACTTTCCAGGCCAGGATGGGCACCGCCCCCGAGTTCATCAGTTCAGCCATCAGTCCCTACTTACCGGGTAGAGACCTCCGTTCAACCCACTTGGCACTTTTGACCGTACCCCGCTTCAAGAAAAAGAAAGCTGGCGGGGCGAAATTTGCGGCCCTGGCACCTCTGTTCTGGAACTCCCTCCCCTTGGCGCTCCGTACTTCATCCTCCTACCTGGAGTTTCGAAAACACCTGAAAACTTTTCTCTTTTCTAGCGCCTTTGCCACTTAGCATGCCTCTCCTACTGCTGTCCGCTGGTTGTAATCTTCAAAGCGCCATGAAACCGCTAGGTATAAGTGCGCTCAACAAATGTTTTTAAATTCAAATTCAAATTCATTTTGTTCCTAGAACCATTAGCTAATGTTCTAAAATCCTTGGACATTCGCTTCCATTTGTATGCAGACGACACCCAGCTCTATCTGAAAATCTCCTCCCCAGATAACATCACTTCACTCAACTCTACCCTACTAACCACCCAAAACTGGTTAACTGTAAACCACTGTCATGGTCGTTGGCTCCCGAAAGAAAAATATGAAGATTAGATCCTTCAGCTCTAACAATTTACCAATTTCCAGGGTGCCCTCCTTTTGTTACCTGGGCGTCACTTTTGACGAGAGAGGAACTTGGAAGCCACAAATGAAACTCAAGGAAAACGGAGTCATTAGATCCACAACAGCACTCCTGAGCTTCTCCAAAAGATTGGGCTCGAAACCTATGGATCTACAGAGCCAAATGTATGGCAATCGCTTCCTATGGGGCAGACATTTGGGGCTATGTTCCAACTCCAGGCATACAAATTGCTGAAAACAACTTCATACGGGCCCTGCTGACTCTCCCGAAATCTTCTCCCACACATTCAACCCATAATGAAATAGGCATGGGTTATGTTTCTGATCTTCTAAAAATGTCCCCAGTACTTTGCTGGATTAAAACCTGGACAAATGAAGAAATCAGCTTGAATCATTGCATCCTTAAAGATTGTATATCTCTGGACAAAGCTCATACTATTCCGTGGCTGGCATATGTTAGAGAGGCATGTGCGAGGCTAGGGCGTCCGGAAATGTACTCTCTACCGCAACATCTCAAAAAAGAGGACGCAAAGTGGGTGAAGCAGCACTTTCGGACTTTGTTGGAATGCGAAAGAGAATCGGCTGAACTTAGTAAACCTACGGTCAGATTACTTTTTCAACTTTCCACAACCACAGCTATGGAACCCTATTTAAAATATGTCACAAAGCCCTACCATCGCTCATAAGGTTTAGATTTAATTTGATCCATCTTATTCTTGGCACGCACACAGAATGGGGTACACCAGAAAATTTCCCCCCTTGCACATGTGACTGTTTTTCAACACAGGACACTTTGCACTTGGTTATGTTCTGTGAGCACTATCTGGTGCCGCGAAAAAAATTCCCATCTTGAAACCTCTGAATTTCGTTCAGGTACGGCCAGCATTACTATACCTTCAGATGCTGAACTCAGTGCCGGTTGCATATGGCGTAGCTTGTTTTTTAGTAGCAGCCGCCAGACAGAATAAACTAAGAGCTGCCGCACCACTAAATCATCAAATTTGACTTCCTGTATACACTCTGGCGAGAACGTCTTTTATATGCTGATATAGGTGTTCCCCATATCTATCAAATCCCTTTTTCCTAATGAATGTGCCCTTTTTTGTTTTTAGACGGAGTAGCAATCAATTCTTTTCATCTGTTTAATTGTTTTTTAAATCTGATTCTATGTATCATGTACTGCTTTTATGGTTTTAATTAACCAAATAAAGTTTTTTGACTGACTGACTGACTAGGTTGCCTCACTTTCCAGGCCAGGATGGGCACCGCCCCCGAGTTCATCAGTTCAGCCATCAGTCCCTACTTATCGGGTAGAGACCTCCGTTCAACCCACTTGGCACTTTTGACCGTACCCCGCTTCAAGAAAAAGAAAGCTGGCGGGGCGAAATTTGCGGCCCTGGCACCTCTGTTCTGGAACTCCCTCCCCTTGGCGCTCCGTACTTCATCCTCCTACCTGGAGTTTCGAAAACACCTGAAAACTTTTCTCTTTTCTAGCGCCTTTGCCACTTAGCATGCCTCTCCTACTGCTGTCCGCTGGTTGTAATCTTCAAAGCGCCATGAAACCGCTAGGTATAAGTGCGCTCAACAAATGTTTTTAAATTCAAATTCAAATTCAAAATCATTTTGTTCCTAGAACCATTAGCTAATGTTCTAAAATCCTTGGACATTCGCTTCCATATGTATGCAGACGACACCCAGCTCTATCTGAAAATCTCCTCCCCAGATAACATCACTTCACTCAACTCTACCCTACTAACCACCCAAAACTGGTTAACTGTAAACCACTTCCTGCTAAACACCTCCAAAAAAGTATTCCTCCTCATTTCTCCCCGAAACATACTCCTAACATCGACCTATGGATCAACCAACTCACAGCCTTCAACTGCTCCCCCCTCATTATTGACTCAGCTAAATCTTTAGGAATTACCCTGGACAAGCATCTGAATATGAAGACTCACATTAGCAATGTGTGCAAGGGAGCTAACCATCTTCTGAGAACACTCAGGAGTCTCAAACCTTTCCTACCTCAAGCAGATTTCAAGCAAGTGGTCCAAGCGCTTGTTCTGCCGAGACTTGACTATGGCAGTGCTACACTAATTGGCCTCCTCAAATACTCTTTGGCCCCCCTAAAGGCTTCTCTGAACGCTGCGGCCAGATTGATCACGGGCTCCAAGCGAAATGCACACATCTCCCAGGTTTTAAAATCGCTAAACTGGCTACCCTACAAAGCTAGAATTCAACTGAAGATTGCCAGCCTATCACACAAAGCCCTCCACTTAAAAACCCCCATCTACCTTGCACAAAAACTAAAACTATCCGGGGGGGGGGGGGGGTAAATTGTTAAGGAGTGTTAATTCCCTCCTCTTGAAACCACAGATCTTCCGCAAAAAGAAAACATGCCGACGAGCCTTTTCTGTCGCCGCTCCTAAAATGTGGAACTCTCTTCCACCGGAAATTCAGAGGATCTCTTCCAAGGTTGCTTTCAAACTGGAAGCAAAACAATTCCTCATGAACAAGTTCTTACCTTAACACGAGGGGCAATTTTTAGTTCTAAGCACATCAGACCTGCTATAGTATCGGTTATTATTCTGGTATATGGTCATTATTTTTGGTTTGGTTATTATTCCTGTACATGATTATTGAATTTTGCTCCCCTTAAGTCATTATGCTCCATCGTCTAGCACATTCTAAGTTCACCCAGGTGTATAAATGATCTGTTAGATGTTCAACATTTGATTCAATGCCTTTTAGACTCCCCATTTGACTCTTGTTTCGATTATTGTTTTGGGTACTGGTTATTATTCCTGTATATGATTATTGTACGTACTCCCCTTATCTCTCTATGCTCCGTCGCATAGCCCATTCCTACTCGTGCACTCAGGTTATATTGAGCAGTTATATTTGTACTAGTTGATTCAATGGCCATTAGATTCCTCATGTTAGACTCATATTCTGATTTGTTACCTTTGCCTCAAATCATAAAGCGCTCCGATATCCTCCGGGATCAAGTTTGCGCTATATAAAACTTTATAAATAAATAAAATAAATAAATCGAAGACTGCAGCCCCGGTGCCACTAAGTTTGATCCCCGACATTCATGGACACTCACGGGTTGTACATTGGTGGCGTCTGAGTCTATGGACTAGGAGCAAGTTTTCATCCTCATGTAGCTGATACCGATTTGGTGGTGGAAATGAGGTTTGCACTTTCCTCCCCACTATTTGCTGCTTGCGGATAAAATCAAACCTTCCGCATCATGCCCTGGAGGATACCTTTCATTGTCCCCCACAACCCACCCCAACATACACCTCGGACATTGATGAAGACCCGCTCAGGTCTCATGGCCCATCTGACTGCACCGCAAGTCACTGTCCCTTGGCTGGGTGCCTGTGCCGGCCGCAGTACATCCGAGGCCATTAACTCTGTGCAGGTCCGGGCCAGGACCCCTTCTTCTGAGATATTGGATGGCCCCTGAAGCATTGGCCTTGGGGTCATCAATCCCATTTCTCTGTGCACTTACCCTGTGTGCAGCCTGCGGGCCGAAATGCGTCCCACCAGGGCTCACACACCAAAGCGAGTCCAGACGGGCCTGGACATCGCATCACCGCAGGACGCATACGCCACCACCTCAAGGACCACCTCCAACTGCCATATGTCAGAGTCGAAACGGTGGTCCTGACAGACTTACGGAGTTGCTCAGACCTGTCGTGGATGCCATCATGGGCATGATACCCTCATCAGCACTCCAGGTGCCAGTGACTCAGTGCACCACAGGCCATTATCCGTTCCTGATTGTGCTTTGTGCTGTTGAGCGGTTGCGCAGCTATGTCACCTCAAACAGTGTGGGCGCCCTGAGACATTGATGGGGAAGATGATGCAGGTCTAACACACCCCACTGCATCTGCAACAGGAATATATCGAAGGGACACAATCCAAGACTTTTTCTTCACATGAGTGCTCTCATCTCTAGTGTCCCAAACCCAGGGCTCCGCAACTCACAGACACTTCTGTTTGCAGGTTGGCTGTCCTCTGGACTTTCTCTGGCTCACTCCATGTTGCTCAGCAGTTGACTCTGTTATGCATGTGTTTCCTGTTTCCGTTGCACTGGTGTCCAATGTTCAAGTGATTGCCAGCAACAGATATTCTGTGTGGAATGGCTTAAACTCACCCCACACACATCCAGCACAGGCGTCACTGTACATCAGGCTCTGCCACTAAAGGGGCCGGGTGCATGTGCCCGTAGCCAGTTCAACATGATATATGCTTCTAAGCCTGTGGTCTTGTTGTATGCATGAGGGCCCTGGGCCTACAACATTACATTGTGCTGTGTACATCGGATGCAGACATGTCATCGCAGGCAGCAGGTTGGAACTTGGACATGTAGCTTTGTCGTCACCCACTCAATTCATAAGGGGAGTGGCCAGGGCTGTCGTATGCAGAGCCAACATGGGTGTGTGACTGCTATTTGAGCGCCCCTGGGCGTGGTTCTGTACTGTGAATGTGCATCTGCATGTGTCTCTATGGCAGTGTGGGTCTCCTTGGTGGGGTGTGGGTGGGTCCTTAAGGGTGATAGACACCTATGTATGTGTCCTAGTTCGTATTCCATGGGTTCAGCCCCCACCAACACCTATTGGGCCACCTCCTTTTGGTGTACTGACACATGGCAATAGGGGTGCCATGTGTGGGTGGGTGAAGTGTCTTAGGCCAACTGTGCTTGCTGGAGCATCCTGCTGTGTGGTCTGTTGGTTTGCATGCAGACTGTATAACAATGTACATTGTGACTGTTTGGGGGTGCTGGATTCTTCTGCGGGACAGTGTACATTTTGACTACATGACGTATGTGAGGTCGTACGCGTACATTTCCATTTCACAGGTTCCAGCTCTAGTAGGCATGTTTCTGTGCATGTGTGGAGCCAGTTGTGTCCTCTGTTCTGCAGTGTCGGCTATGCTTATTGTACCACATTGTCGTCAATGTGGGTTTGCTGTTCTTGCTATGTGTGTGTGCTGAAGTGTGCCAAGGGGGTCTGGGACACGATCCTGGGTAATTGTGGGTGTGCAGTGTGCTACACCTCGTTATGTATGTATGCCATTGTTCCCATCTCCCCTGTCCCCCAGTCCCTGTTCGTTGCACTCCCTGTTGATGTTGTGTCAGGCCCTCTTGAGCTGTGTCCATACTCCCTACTCCTTGCACCTGGACTGCCACCTTCTGTCGCCGTTGCTGCCTTCCTGTTGGCAGCGGTTTGTGCCTGGTTTAGGTTGTCACGTCATGCCGGTGCCTATTGGCCTCCTCGATTGGCCTCCTCAGCACTCCGACTTCATTCCAGGTGGTCTGCTAGTGGGTCAGTTGCTGGTAGTGTTCTTTCACCTCCGTGACGCTGGCCTTGTTTTCCTGCGGTCTGCACCCCGTCTTCCTCTCCCTCTTCTCCTTCGCCTTCCGCGATCCCGTTGTTCCTTGCTCTTAGTCTGTGGGGGTTGTGGGTTACGAGTTGCCCTCTGCGCTGGGTCAGGGTACATCCACGTTGCTATGTTGCTTGTTTCTGGTGTGTTTTTTCTGTGTTTTTTATGGTGCATTGTCCCGCCAGACGTGTGGGATTTGCAGGCCTGTGGCTGGTTTTCGCTACTTTCTTTACCACGGTTGGCCTCATCACATTTTTTTTAGCGTACGCGGATCGCATTTTTGCTGCGTTGCTTTGATTTTCATGTGGACATTTGACGCATTATCTGGTGTCTATCGTATGCTGACACCGCGTTGTGAATTTCACGTTGACACAGGGGTATTTTCCCGCAATAGGTTTTGATGTTGAAAGTTGCGCTATGCAGTAGTTATCACACGTTCTTGTGAATATACCCCTGTTTGTTTCTGACACTTGCCCAAGCGATTTATGCTACTTTGTTGATTTCCCCAAAAAGATCAGTGTCTGTAGTGAAAGAAAATATTCATAGAGGGAGTGAGGATAAAAAAATAAGAAGAGATGGAAGATCAGTTTGTGTAATGACTCCGATATTAGATGATCTTCAATGGCCTTGAAAAACTTTGAGTATGAGTAAATATATAAAATATAATACTTATTTGTGTTAAACAAGAGTATAAACCTAATGATTTCAAAGCATATGCAAAGACAACAGAGCTACGTTTAATTCGTGGTATGGACATACGGAGCCATATTTATCAATGTATAGCCCTGAGTGTCTTGATAATTCTGAGTAATGGAACACAGGATACATTGTTTTGCTGCGTTTATCTGACCCAGGGAGGTGTTCCGTGGCTGGTGCGTGGGTGTTCCCATGCAACGCCCGTGGATTTTGACACATTGCCAGATTCACCATAAGTGTTAAACCTGGGAATGCGCCAAAAGGTTACACCTCCCTAGGAAAAGCGTAACGAGGAGAAATATCTCTATTTTTCCTTGTTTCTCCCTTTTTCTATGTTTGCTGTATTGTGCAGTACACATAGAAAAAATGAATATGCCTTCCAGGATTGTTTTTGTGCAGGAAGTTGAACCTTCCTGCACAAAAATAATCCTGCCTGCAACGTAGGCACTCTTTCACCATGCTATAAGGGTGCCTGCGGTGGAACTAAACAGCCCACTGTGTGCAACACATGGGGAAGGACGGGAATGTGCCATATTGCCTTAAATACAGTGCATTCATGCCCTGTCCCTGTCAAGCAGTGCAGTGCAGCAAGATGACTATCAGCGCTGCATGACTTCTTCATAAATGAGCCCCCTTGTGTTCATTTTTTCTTGAAAAAACCTTTCATTTTGCTCTTATTCATGTTGATCCAAACTTCATGGAGGAAACATATCTAGAACAAGGCATGCAATTTTGTTTACAGATCTAATAAAACATTCTGTCTGCATTCTTTCGTCCATTCTGCACTGTTGACTGTGTAGAATGCCACACAGCCAAAGTATTGCACCATTGATTTTCTGAATTCTGATTCAGTTGAGCCCTATAACAATCTGCTTGTTTAATTGATAACCCCTTGATAATACCCAGGGGTGACGGTATTTAATCCTGCGTGACTTTCTATTCTACAAAGTTTAGCTCTTATTACTGAACTGATTACCAACTTGGAAATCTATTCAGAATGGATGAGTGAAAGTGGCTTGTATAAACTCACAATTGCGAACTGTTAGTTCATATTGTGGCAGAATTTAATCCTTGATTTAACATAAATTACTAAAGAAGTGGAGTGTGATACTTGCAAAACATATGTTGGCTGATTTTTGGAAAGCTGTTGTCTGTTTAAAATGGAACCATAGCTTTACTTTTGGAATAATCTTTGATAATATAGCAAATGTGTACTTCATTTATGGTGACAAATTAATTGAAAAGTTCATGGACAAATCCGATGCAACAATTGAAGTTTTTTTGATTCTTATATGGTGTACTTTTAAGGTTTTTGCACAAATTATTTGCTAAATGCAATGTAAGATATAATACAATCTGGTAACTTAATTACCTTATAAGAGTAATGTTAGATCTGGCTTCCTTGGCATGGTTCTCCCAAAACCTTTTGCCTTTCATCCTCCTATTTTGTTGACTTTGTTTTTACTGGATTTAGCACTGTGCAATTTATCACTGCTAACTACTGATAACGTGCTTGTGCTCTCCTTAAAACATGATGGAATTGGCTTTAGCCAATTGGCATAGTCATTTCCTAAACAGCAAACTAAAATAAACATTTTGCCAGATCACAACCGTCCTTTTTAATACATATACAAAATACAAAAGATAGGCTTGACGAAATTGGGGGGAACTAGCCATTATTTATAAAGACAAACTCCCACTCACCCTTGTTAAGAATTCTGATCAAGCCTCTTTTGAATACATGGTAGCCAAACTTTAAGTTCAGGGGGTCCCTACTATTCGGCTACACAACATTTACCATCCCCCTGGTGATCCCTTGACCTTTGTTGAGTAATTGTCTGACCTACTTACTCAAGCCACGATTTCCAACTCCAAAAACATCTTCCTTGGTGACTTCAACATTCACTGGAATAATAAAGCTGATCCCTCGGTTAGCATCCTCAAAGACATCCTTGACATTACAGACTTGATTCAACTTTGCAATTCACCTACACAATACAAAGGGGCTACCCTTGACACCATCATTACTAGACAAGATCAGGCTTCCCTTTTGCAAATTGTCCCTATTGACTGGTCGGACCATCACCTCATCCTCTTAATGATCAGAAGCGCTGCTCCTCCCCCTTCCTCCAAAAACATCAAACATAAGAAATTAACAGAAATCTTCACCTTATTCCTTAGGGCGATCTAGAGAATAAAATCAAAGCAAAACTCCAACTTCCTCTTCCCTCACTAAATACTAATAATCTTTCTGAACAACACAACAACAAAGCCATCACACAGGTCCTTGACCAAATAGCCCCGGCCAAAATAAAATCACTAAAAAACATCCCTCCCAAATCCTGGTTTAATGCTGATCTCAACAATGAGAGACACGCGCTTAGGATGACTGAACGCACATGGAGATAACCCCCCCAAATCTTCCCCTCCTCAGAACCGCTAGGGCTAATTATAAAAAAACACATCCTCAATGAAAAGGCCTCCTTCTTCCGCGCTCAGCTCGACCGCGTCAAGAATAGACCTAGGGAACTATTCAGCATTATCAAAAATCAAACAGCTTCTGCCCTTCCCAAATTGACTGCCTCTATCGAAAGTTTTGAGGAAATTGCAAACTTCTTTTCTGAGAAAAATTGCCAAGATTGATCTTTCCTTTGCTTCAACCTCCACCACAGAGCTCATCACCCCTCTATGTCCTCCCACCCAAGTTTCCTCTGACTCCATTGCCCCTTCTGACTCTGTCCCTCTCCCGCACCCCGTTGCCCCCCTGGAACATCTCCCCTCCAGCCCACAGCTAAAAAATAACGCATCTTGGCTTTATTTCAACCCAGTTACCGAGCGAGAAGTCCTCCAAATCATCACTAAGCTTAAACCTTCATCTCACACCTTTGACCCGCTGTCTGCCAACCTCTTTCAAGATTTAAAGCACATCATTGCAACTTATTGGACTATCATCATCAACTCCTCCTTGGCCACTGGCTGTTTCTCTCCAGCTCGGCCAAATATCTCCCATCCTCAAAAATGCCACTGTTGACCCTAACGACCTAAACAATGCACGGCCTATCTCGAATCTTCCCCTTCTATCCAAGGCCCTCGAAAAATGCACCTTGCTACAACTGGACCAACACATTGACTCATTTAACCTTTTGGACAAACTACAGTCAGGCTTCCGTAAGGGCTGTAATACTGAAACTGAGATGCTCAACATTGTTGATGATATCCATCACTCCCTCAACAAAGGGGAGGCATCCCTTCTCATCCTTCTCAACCTCTCTGCTGCTTTCGATACTGTCAACCACTCTACCTTACTCAACACCCTCAAAGATCGGTTCGGCTTCAATGGTCCTGTTCTTGAATGATTTACCTCCTTCTTTCAGTACAGAACCCAACAAATTAAAATCTGCAATTGCCTCTCTAAACCTATGTCCGTTTCCTTGGGTGTTCCCCACGGTTCTATTCTCTCTCCTCTATTTAACGTCTTTATGGAGCTCCTCAGCCTCATTCTAAAGCAAGCAGGTATCAACTATCTCCTCTATGCGAACGATCACCAACTTTACTATAATATCAAATCCCATGCAGACATTCTGCACCTCAATGATACCCTGACTAAGATTCAACAATAGTTCCATCTCAACCACCTGAAACTCAACCCTAAAAAACGGAAGTCATTCTCTTTGCCCCTAAAAACAACCGGCTCCCCATTTAACATTGGATCTCTGACCTTAAAGCTCTCAACTGCTCCTTGCCCACCTCCAGCTCAGTCAAATCTCCAAGAATAAGCCTCGACTAAAATATCAGCCTTTCCCCCGACATAAAAAACGCAGCTAAAGGTGCGCTCTTCTCCCTACATCACCTCAAGAAACTCAAACCCTTTATTCCTGTTGATGACTTCAAATCTGTTGTTCAATCACTAGTACTCTCCAGATTGGACTATGGCAATGCCTTACTCTCAGGGAACACCTAAAATCCACCTTGCCCCAATCAAGTCAGTCCTCAACCTCGCGGCCAGGCTTATTTCTGATTGCAAGAGGTTCGATCACATCCCCCCATCCTCAAAGATCTCCAATGGCTTCCCATCGAAGGCAGATCCATCTACAAGAATGCATGCATTACGCATAAAGCCTTACATCTTCAAACCCCTCTGTATCTCTCACAAAAACTTCACAAAGCGAGCTGCTCCAGAGAATTGAGGAGCACCAATACCATAATACTGGTACCTCCCTTGGCTAAAAACAAAATCCATCCAATCACGCTCTTTCTGCGGTTATGCGCCTATTAATTGGAACTCACTCCCCAAAGAGTTACGTTGCAACCCCTCATACGTTAGCTTCAAAAAAGATCTCAAGCGACACCTTCTCTACAAATACTGGGGTCCTTAATCTGGCTACCTTACAGGGTCCCACTACATGCCCAGGATGATGCGATCTTTCACAACACATTATACCCGACTTACTACCCCCTCTTATCTCCCTCATATATACTCCCACCCTCCTTTTACTAACTCTCATATAATCACTGCCTAGTCCTACATGCTATCTCCTCACCCGTCTCCCTCCTCGGTCTCACCCTACCTCCACACTTTCCCCCTTCCACCCATGGCCACCCACGCTTACACATCTATCCAAATCCTGTTACGGACTAAATGTACTGTCTATTTTTTGTTTATGTATTCTTTGTTCTTCACATTTTGCTTATATTTTTTCATGTTCTTCCTTTTTGTACAAATGTAATTTTGTAACTTTTGTCCACTTCTAACACCTGTAAAGCGCTCTGATACCCCTGGGTCTAGCCAGCGCTATATAAAACTGTTAAATAATTAATAAATAAATAAATAAATAAATAAATAAATAAATAAATAAGTCACCCTTAATGTAGGCCCTGGACAGCTCAAACGACAGGGTGCATTGTATTAAAAACGTAAGATGGGTACCTGTGTAACTGTACATTTTTCACAACGGCAAGGCCTACCTCTTCCATAGAATGACATCTGATTATATTTATTAAGTGATAATTTCCAAATGGGAGCAGGTAACCAGTTCATGTTTGTTGTCTTTGGAATTGTAATAACAAATGCTCACTCATGGTGAATAGTATTAGAACAGAGCCACCCAATAGTCCCACTGAGACTGGGTAATATAAATCATATAAGCAAAGTATCCAGGTAGGAATCGTTCGAAATATTACTTTCACATTTGTCAGTGTCAAGATTATGATCACTTAATTTAGAAATAGCAACCCGAGGGTTTTTTTCAAACAACAATGCTGAGTGATATCAAAAATATATATTTATTTTTTGATTCTCAATAATTAAAGCATTTATATATATCCAGGAATCCAAGATCTGGCAACATAAAACCACCAACTTATATATCACAAATCATATGGTGGAAAACAAACACCTTTAACATCAAATGTGGATACAATAAAGGAACCACATGCACATTGTTACGTATGCAGCCTAATTCACAAATAATCATTCAAGTGAATTGTACAAAGTGTTTGTATAAAGGTGTTTAGGTGTCGACGTTTCGGTCCATGGTGGTCAGACAGATCCGTAGGACCATCTTCAGGACAGAAAAAGTTGCACAGAAGTATATCCACTTATTGCGCCTCACAGGTCAATCAGCTGGCACGCCGCCAAACAATTTTGTACGGCCATTCAACACCGGCTCCAACGAGTCTGTGTCTCTTCTCCGGGAGTAATCGCAGACCAAAGTCTTCCTTCTATGGATGTCACAAATTGGACTGCCAAGTTTGGCCGTTTGTGTTGTGGAGTAGTGCCCAGATATTAAAACTATGTCATTTACATACATCAACTGCCTGTGTTTCTAATAGTTGCGTGTGATCTCTGCCCGTCTTTGTCTCCCATCTGCTGCTGGCGCCACTCCTGCTGCTTTGGGCTCTGGCTGTGCAAATTCATCATCATTGTCCCTAAAATCAGTTAATTCAACTTCTGTACCTTTCTTTGTGGCAAGGTTGTGCAGCATAGCACAAGTTGCAATGATTTTGCAGCATATGATGGGTGTGTACTGACGTGCGCCTCTGCTTTTGTGGATTCAGCGGAACCTGTTTTTTAATAGTCCAAAGGTGCACTCCACAACGTTGCGTGTTGATTTGTGTGCCACATTTTGTTGTCTCTCACTCGGGGTTGATGGGTTTAGGTAGGGAGTGAGGATAAATGACCGCACAGCACATGCGCTATCGCCTAGATGAGAAAGAGAGTGCCATTATTTACATACACCAAAACAAATTCATCTCCAGTAACTATCAGGGTGTGTCACGATGATTTACCAAGCAGGTATCCTTCTCCAAATTCTCCTGCAGCCAGGCAGTTCGGTCTGCACTCTTCCCATGAGGCACAGGGTCAAGACTGATTTGCATATGGCCATGTCTGAACTGGGGTGGCTTGGTGAGCAAAATAACAATGGATTAAACCCAGATCTGTAACTGGGGGTTAATGTTTTTCCATTGTGCAACATTACGTCCATCATATTGTGTGTTTTAATGTTCACCCTATGTGGGAAGGGTATGCCCAGACGTGGGTCCCGTGCTCACTAGGCCCTTGGAGTCAAGCTACCCTGGCTGATGAAGGCTGATAGCCAGAAACTGGTCCTAGGATGCTTAATTCCGGTTCAGGGAAGAGATGGCTTGGCATTTCGGTCAGGACTGTTCCCATGAGGCACAGGGTCAAGACTGATTTGCATATGGTCATGTCTGGACTGGGGTGGCCTGGTGAGCAAATTAACGATGAATTAAACCCAGATCTGTGACTGGGGGTGAATCTTTTGCCATTGTGCAACATTCCGTCCATCATCCTGTGTGTTTTGCTGTTTCGTCTATGTGGGAAGGATATGCCCAGACGTGGGTCCCGTGCTCAATAGGCCACTGGAGTCAAGCTATCCTGGCTGATGAAGGCTGATAACCAGAAACCGGTCCTAGGATGCTTGATTTCGGTCCAGGGAAGAGATGGCTTGGCAGTTCGGTCTGGACTGTTCCCATGAGGCACAGGGTCAAGACTGATTGGCATATGGCCATGTCTGAACTGGGGTGGCTTGGTGAGCAAAATAGCGATGGATTAAACCCAGATCTGTGACTGGGGGTGAATGTTTTGCCATTGTGCAACATTCCATTCATCATCTTGTGTGCTTTGCTGTTCACCCTATGTTGGAAGGTATGCCCAGACGTAGGTCCCGTGCTCACTAGGCCACTGGAGTCAAGCTATCCTGGCTGATGAAGGCTGATAACCAGAAACCGGTACTAGGATGCTTGATTCCGGTCCAGGGAAGAGATTGCATGGCAGTTCCATCTGGACTGTTCCCATTTTTTTTTAACATTCTATTTATTTGTTTTCTTACAGGTTATACACAGTTACATTTCCAACTGTCATCCAATCACAGATATATTAGGGTTCAACTACAAGTTATCCAACATTGCATCAAGTCGCTATTAATATCTTACAGCTTACAGTAGTACATTGAGAACATTTCTTCGCATTGGCCTGAATGTTACAGACCCGCATTCATTATGCTTGGCTTACCCACCCCATTCTCTACCTTGAGGACAGTATCCGGCAATCCCTCTGACTGGTTACTCCTATAGACAGTGTACATGCATCAATCATGCCCTCCCATTATAACTCTACACTCCAATGCGTACCCAATATTACAAGGTTTGCCTGTACATTCCCACGGTCTCTCTCATTGTCAAACGGTTGGTAGTCATCTAGTCCATTTTATTATGCATCTCTGGAGTTGTTAATCAGATAGCATGTCAGTGGAGCCCATATATCATTAGGTCTAGAAGCTACTGGCAATAATTCCGCATATACAGCTAACCGCTCCTGGCACATTATTAGGTCATCCATCCACGTCTTGAATTTGGGCGCCATTCCTCTTCCCCTTCTGCAGGCTCACATTTCCTTACAACTTATGAACCCACCTTTGAAATTGATTTCTAGATTAAGAAGAATGTCACTCACACAGTAGATATTCTTATACAGAATCTCTCTAGTTCAATGTTTACAACAGAACCAAGAAATGGCACATTTTCCCTCTCAATTTACACATATATACACGTTAATAACAAATCAAAAAAATCACACATTAATTCAAAAAGAAACACACATTTCTATTGGTTCAAAATTTTAAACCTTTCAAACTGACATAACTTTCCACCCTACCCCCAACAGATCATGCAAAAGTCAACTGTCAACAAAGGTCAAAAGTTCAGCACTCTATAAAACACTGCTACTCAGCAAGTTTAGACTTTGCATAAGCACTTACTTATAAGTACCAATAAAGACAAAAGGTCTCATTAGAACCAACCAACATATAAACACATAAACTTGATAGATATCTGTAAAATATATATTTTTTAAATGATTTTTCTTGCTTACATACGCTTATAGGATGACTTACAGAAGTCGCACTGTACGTCGTCCGTACGTGCATGGTATGCGTATGGTAAATCTACAGTAAAAAAAAAAAGTCTCTATCACTAATTTTTTATAATCCCCGGGGACCCCATCCCCTGGGGCTTAAATATAGCGTTGGGACCATGGGGGGAGCCCCAAAGCCCCCACGATCCCAGCCAGCTCCCCGGGAGCCGGAATTGCTTTTGGCACAGAGAGCAGCTTACATTCTGCTCTCTCTGACGAAAAGCAATCTGCTTTCCTACTTGAAAGAGAGAGAAGGTTAACCTGCTCTCTCTTTCAAATAGGAAAGCAGTTTGCTGTGGTAGGGTGGGAGCCGCAAGGCTCCCGCCCTACCATAGCAAACAGCAATGTCCCTGCAGTGTCCCGGGGGTAGGCACCCTGTGACACTGCAGGAGTCGACCTTGGGAAGTAGTGGTCCCCAGGGCCATCAAAGGCTCCAGCAGGGTGGCCCCGGGGGTGTTGGTGCCCGGGGCTGAAGGGTCCGTCACAGACTCCCCTATTTTCTATATTAGAGCCCCGGGGAGGTGGCAGTTCCCAAGGCGTGTACACAGATGTTTTTTAAAAAAAAATAAAAAAAGCCCCGGGGGATAGAATCCCCGGGTATTATAAAAAAAATGATAGAGACTATTTTTTTTACGCTAGATTTACCGTGTGAGTACCATGCATGTACGTACGATGTACTGTGCAAAGTCTGAAAGTCAACAAAAATAAAAGATTTTTACCTTGGGAATCATTATAAAACCCAATAAGCAGCCCTAGAGGGTCACGATGTCCTATAGAAAATAGAAAACATTTCCTGTCAATCAACACACTCAATCTGCACACAAATACAAATAAATAACAAATCACATTTATTCCCACATTAAATCAAAATGAAATACACTTTTCTATTACTTGAACTTTTGAACCCTTTCTAACTGACAACACTTTCAACCCTACCCCCATTCCACATTCTGCCTGTTACCATAGAAACACTTCAGGGATCACGAACTGAGCACACAGATGAAAAGTTCATCATACATTGTTGCAAATTAAAACAACAAGTGTGCTTGACTTGACAATATACCAGCTTATCTTATGTTACGCTCTTTCCTATCAGTTTTTCTTAACCAATAAAAATTACTCTTTTAAAAAACAGAAACATGCACCCTAGTTTTTGTGTAGAATGTTGTCAAACAACCAATTATTTATTTTCTTCTTTCAAAACTGCATCTTATCCACCATTTTAGAAAAATCTTACTTTTTAAACTGCCATTTTAATTACAGAGAACATCCGAGGGCATCCAGACCTCTCTTCAAGATGCTTACAGTGTAGATTGTGGGACACAGCTATATTTTCTGGAGCCAAAGGTATGCACAACAGAAAGGAACTCACAAAGACCTAGGTTTACAAAATGTAGACATTAAATGGATTGGACAGAGAGGATTAAAGTGGCACCAATTGATGCCATTGGTGAAATCCTTTTTACATCTCCAACACCCTGACCTCATAATTGTGCACTGTGGTGGCAATGACCTAGGCACTTTGACAGGGGTAGGTCTGGAAATGCTTATGAAGGACACCTTTCGACAATTGATGACACTTTTCCTTTGTCTATTCTAATATATGTCAAAGGCAGAAATGGAACTGGTCCACCACTATTGTCCACAGATTGAGAAAGCTAGGAAACATGTGAATAAATCTGTTTCTGCCTTTCCCCGAGACTATAGAATGGGATCCATCTACCACAACAATCTCTGTTTCAATATGCATGACATCTATAGGAGAGACGGTGTACATTTTACAGTTGAGGGAAACAGAGTCTTCCTCTTGAACTTTAGACTCTGCATTGGTACTTACTTGTAGGTACTAAAATCTCCCAATAAACACAAGGGGTCTTTTTAGAGCCAACCAACATCTGAACACATACACTTCATAAATATCTAAAAAATATTTTTCTTTTACTTGTTTATGTACGCTTATGGGACGACTACCAGCCTTTGCACAGTACGTCGTCCATACGTGCATGGTACGCGTACGGTAAATCTACAGTAAAAAAAAGTAGCCTCTATCACAAATTTTTTATAATCCCCGGGGACCCCATCCCCCGGGGCTCAAATATAACATTGGGGACTGTGGGGGGAGCCCCAAGACCCCCACGTCCCAGCCAGCTCCCCACATCCTTCGGGGGCCGACATTGCTTTTCGGCAGACATACGGCTCTCTCTGACGAAAATCAATCTGCATTCCTACTTGAAAGAGAGAGCAGGTTAACTTGCTCTCTTTCAAATAGGAAAGTGGTTTGCTGTGGTAGAGTGGGAGCCGTGAGGCTCCCGCCCTACCACAGCAAACAACAGTGTCCTGAGGGTAGGCAATCCGGAACACTGCATGAGCCAGCCGTGGGAGGTGGTGATCACCAGGACCATCAAAGGCTCCAGAAGGGGGCCGCGTGGCCCTCCTCCCAACATTCAAAAATCTCGGGGTGGTGGTCCCCGGGGATGGGGTGTCCATGACGGACCCCCCTATTTTCTATATTAGAGCCCTGAGGAGATGGCTGTCCCTGGGGCGTGTGGTGGGGTTGAGCCCCCCCACACAGTTTTGTTTAATAAAAAGAGACCCCGGGGGATGGCGGTCCCCGGAACTCCGGGGGGCCATGAGTCCCCCCGCATACATATAGTTAAAGCCCCGGGGAGTTATGCTCCCCGGGGCAGGGTGGCCCCTCTGGACCCCCATTATGAAAAAAAGCCCCCCAGGATTTTGCCCCCGGGGGCTAATTAACAATAAAGTGGGCTTCGAGTTTTTTTTCTTTTTCGCCCAGTACGCGTACCATACACCTACCCCGCGATTTAAAAAAAATAAAAATTTGAGGCCTAAGGATCCATGTGGGACCCCCTGAGCAGGCCTACAGGATCAGTATGTTTCTACCCTACCCCCTTTGCGTGTTTTTTGCGGTTCTTTTAACTGCTTTCTTTTAACTCTGTTTTACTGAGGCACAAGATTGCTGCCAACATATAATGTAAACATAAGGAGTGAGTGCTTATGATAAAATAAAATTTATGTGGTGAAACGAGTGATACCAATAAATGTAAAAGCATTTCTGTATTTCAACCATATGATGAATATAAAAGACTCAATAAAAATATTTTCAAAATATGAGTATTTATGGCCCAGATTTCCATTGTAGTGATTTCTTAGTTCCAGGTCTAGTTGTCAGATCGGCACACACACTCCCTCATGGCTGGTATACACCCACACCACACCCATCCAGCGCATTCGTCACTACACACGTGACCCTATGTATAGAAAAGATGGAAAGCACGTGTTGTACGCCATTTTAAAGTTGTTCCCAAAGTACCGAACAAGGGGCCCACTACTACATGCGTGGCCTCTTTGGTCAAGGAGTTAGTGGTACCCGAAGCACTGAGCGGGTGAAGAACCTGCAATGATGATCATGGGAGCACGAGTATGTCGTTAGCCATAGAGATATCAAGTCTCTGCACCATATAAGAGACTTCTTTGTTAGAGATTGGAACTACATCATGAAGAAGGTGTCTTTTCCACGAAAAGGTGAGCAGTGAGGCTTGAGTACGCATCGGAAGGAGTCAAAGGGTTGTAGCAGACTATATACAAAAATGCGCCTTAGCATTTTAGACAAACGCACTCCTATATACTGTATTAATTTACATGTATAATTTTTTTTCCCAAGAGAAGGATCTTTTTTATAATCGCTGAAATGTCCGAAATATTACCTATACAAATAGTTCGTAGAAATGTGAAAAGGAACGTGTATAAAAGCTCGATGTTATCTAACTCCAAATTAATATGGTAACAATTACTAATCATAACATCTTTCTTTTACTATCTTTTAGATATAGAGCTTCAGGGTGCATTATGTCCGGCACGCGGTGAAAAACACCGATGACAAAAAGGTGAGCTGCGAGCATTGTTTTCAGCCACTCTCTTATTTCTTCTCTCGTTTCATAAAAAAATTACACACAATGTTAACAACCTTTTTAACTACAGGTTGTGTTTTACAAATTGACGAAACCCCACAAAAAAAACCTACAAAGCTCTAAGTTCGTGTATTCTGTGATGATGCGTGGCTATTGTAACAATGACTGAAAAGCCTGCTACAACACGTAGTGCACCCTCTTTGAATGACGACAACGGCACAAGGTAAGCAAAGAAGCTTGTTTCGGAAAGAACAACAAGTTATCTGTGAAAGGAGAGAGTGGGTAGTGTGCAGCAGCTTGACTGTGTAAAAATGTATAATTACCTCCGAGCAGTAACAACAGATAGGTTACAACAGTCTGAGGAACATATCTATAAGCTTATTGTGCCACTTTTGTGTCACTTTTAACATGGGAAAAGTGGAGCAAGAAGCTTGTAAATCTGCGTCTGACTTTTAAAAAAAAACTCTCAACTCCAGACTCTGTGAGTTAATAGGGTGCAATAGTCTAGATATGCAATTTTAAGAACTCACATTAAAATTCACTTTTGTCAGAAGATTCGCAACTCAGTTTATGGTGATTAATCAAATGTTCTTTTCTTTGTTTCACCAAACATTCTTTAGAAGAAATCACAGCCTATCGAGCAACAGCAATGGAATTGTCTGCAACGTATTGAATATACTTTGACGTGTAGAAGCAGAGTTAAATTCAAGTTGTGAACACTGACGGCCACAGTGTTTATACAAGGTACGCACAGCGCCTAGATATACAATGCCTCCATTGCAATGCATTAGAAATAAATTGGGGTATTAACAATCCCGTTCTGCCACTTTTGTGTCAGTAACGCAGTAGGCACTTCCATATAGACACCCCTTGAATTCGGGACTCTAACAGAAGTGAAATGTACTAGGCACACTGCACACGTAAAATCGTAGTGTTACCTTGACTTGTAATGCTTCACCCTATTTAGTCACATCTACAAAATTTTAAACTATCATTTTCTTTTTTGTTTTGCAGATTACCTATCGTACGTCTTTTGGAGTCCACATCACAATTTGTTTATAATATTGTTTTTTTAAAGTTATTTTTCTAGTTGTATATTATATTATCTTTAACTTCCCTTTACAGTTATTGTTGTTTTAATAAAAGTTAATAAAAAAAAACGCTATACTTCTTTTTTGGGGGGTGACGATCCACAAAAAAAATAATATTTATAATTTGAAGTACTACAGTAAGATGTTTGAGAGTAGAGTTGAAAAGTACTGGCTGTACATTAAGTTATATTTTCTCTGGATGGACTACAACACAGAAAGGAAGTCAAAGTAAAACAAAACAAAACAATGTGTACCACATAAACAAACCTCTTGCTGCATTTTCGCGTGCAAAGCTACCCCCCTACAAAATTAAGTGTGTGGGCCTCAATGACGCCCTTCAAACCACGGAAACAATCACCCCACAGAGATTTCTATATTGTGTGAGAGGGGCTGCCTAGTCCTCCACCTGGTGCCCTGGAGTCCACCATGCCCAGACCCGGTTGCTGCAGTGTCCATTGGGGGATGCAGCCAGTACAATGCAGGCATAAGCACGCCTGATCATCACCACGAAACCATTAACACGCATATGGCTTTACCATGCATGCCTTTACGACGCATGCTTTTACAACTAGTATACATTTACCACGCATGATAAAGGCATAAGCATGGTAATGGCTTTGTTGTGACGGTCACACATTGTAATGACTGGCTTACGTGCTTCAAATTAGTTTTTAGGTATGCGTGTGACCAAGTCTGATAAGACCAGAGGCCAAGGATAAACACTGTGGTGTCTGTGGCAGGAAATCTCATGGATCACAGAGAAGGTAGGCGGGGGGTAACATGAAAGTAGCAGGTATAATAAAAATAACTGAGGAAAACTACTAAAATGGTGGAGTTCGGAGTATGTATCAACGTTTGGTGCCTCTGCAATACGTTTCAAATAAATATAGATAGAATATGATTATTAATATATTACAAAAGTGTAGCAGCAGACAAGGCACACAGCCCGGGAGAAGAAAGTGGCAAATTTAATACCTGAAATGAGGAGACGTTTGCATGGGGAACTTGAAGAAAAAGAAAAAAGCGTGGGCTTGGAAACGAGGCTCCGCATGCGTAGAGAGTACAACTGGTGCCGAAAACAGAAAGTTTTTCATACTATCATGAAATATAGCTCTTTTTTTGACCAGTAAAGTTAGTTCGTAAAAGAACGATTTTTATTTTAGCCCCAATGCCCCCACGGTCCAAGCCGGCTCCCCGCGTCTTCCGGGACCCGGCATTGCTTTTCGTCAGAGAGAGCAGCTACCATGCTGCTCTCTCTGACAAAAAGCAATCTGCTTTCCTACTGGAAAGAGAGAGCAGTTTAACTTGCTCTCTCTTTCAAATGCGAAAGCGGTTTGCTGTGGTAGAGTGGGAGCCGCAACGCTCCCGCCCTACCATAGCAAACAGCAGTGTCCCGGGGTAGGCACCCTGGAACACTGCAGAAGCCAGCCCTGGGAGGTGGTGATCACCACGACCATCAAAGGCTCCAGGAGGGGGCCTCCCTCCCAATATTCAAAAACCCCGAGGGGTGATGGTCCCTGGGGCGGGGGGGTCTATTATGGACCCCCCTATTTTCTATATTACAGCCCAGGGGGGGGTAGCGGCACCCAGGGCGTGTGGGGGGGCTTGAAACACCCCACACCGTTTTTTTAAATAAAAAGAGGCCCGAGGGGTGGCGGTCCCCGGGGGTACGGGGAGGCCATGAACCCCCTGCATACATATCGTTAAAGCCCTGGGGATGGCGATTCCTGGGGCAGCGGGCCCCGCTGGGCCCCCTATTATGAAAAAGGAAATTGCCCCCAGGATTTGGCCTCCCTGGGGGCTAATTAACAATAAAGCGGGCTTCGTTTTTTTTTTTTGCCCAAAACGCGTCCCATCCGCGTACCCCGCGTTTTAAAAAAACATTTTTTAGGGCCTAACGATCTATGTGGGACCCCTGAGCAGACCTAGGGAGTCAGGATGTTTCTACCCTGCCCCCTTCGCGTGTTATTTACAATTCTTTCACTGCTTTCTTATGACTCTGTTCTACCGAGGCACAAGATGGCTGCCAACACTTCCTGGTTTGCAGTGTTGACAGACAGTTCACAGCCAATCAGCATGCAGCTCTTGCTAGTAATTGTACGTTTTTCGGTACACTTACTGTAGGGTACTTCGTCTCTAGATATCACTATGAATTTACTTTTGATTTTCGCAGGAACTACTGAACGGATTTACACCATTTAACAAAAAGCACAATATGCGAACCGAACTCTAACTTTTTGCCAAATTTGATGTAATTCCGTTCAGCCGTTCGGGCTGTAGCCCTGGCTAAAAGTCCTATGGAAAATTGCATGGGGAAAACACGTTTTGGAACCCCCCTTTTTTCTCGGACCCCACTTGACGAATCACCCCCAAACTTTCAGAGAAGAAGTGGAGCGGAGCAGGCCATTTTCTTGGAAAATGTCACGAAGATTCGTCTACCGAAGCCAAAGTTATTGCAAATAGAATGTTGTAGATTTCCTATTGAAACTAGGTCCTAACTATAACTACCTCCTGTATATATATATATATATAAATTTACTGAGGGATTCAACAACAACATACAATAAAGATTATTGTACAGATTGTTTCTTTAATACAGAAGTACAGCCAAGAACTACTGCCAACACGTGTCTCACACTCACAAACGCTTCTTAAGGGATCTCATGTTACTTATTGTGGTTCAATGAGCTGAATACTGCCATTTGAACCAAATCCCCAATCTGTTGTTTCTGCATTAGTATCCCTCAAATATAAATTGGATGAAGATTGAACATTTTATCAATAATTTGTGATTTACCACTGTACCTCTCAAATGTTCTGTAATTAGATGTTAGAAAGTAGTCTGAGTCCAATTCTTTTTAGTGATATTCTTATGTGCATCTAGTCATGTCGGTATGGAAACAAGATCAATCCCCCTGATAAGGAATACGTTGAACTCTCACAATATGTATGTCCTCACATCCAGTTCAAAGATGTATACACACACACACACATGTTTGTTGTTTTAAATATATGAAGAGTTGCGCTCTTTTTCCTTTCTGCCAGCTTTAGCCTGAATTACGTCCCCTTATGAATCTCGATCACAATCTTTGTTTAAGAAAAATAATGGTCTCCTGATCTTTAGTCATAGCGCCAGGACACTCTTTGGAGCAGCTGTCACTCTATACAAGTCTTTGGTCATTCACTCATTCATAGTCTGCACATATATCTATATCTAGCTAAATCTATAGCCAAAGATCTAACTATAGCCGTATCTCTAGTTGTATCCATGGATACGGTGGGGGTTGGCTGCCCTTCAGCCAGGCCCTGCATCTAACCTCTACTGCCTTGGTCTTCAAACATATGCAGCAGGGGTTGGCTGGCCTTGATGTGTTGTGTGAAGGAGTCTGCAGTCATTCCTCACTGCCCGCAGCCAAAGGCCAGCCGCGGCTCATGCAGATAAGAGTGGTGGGTCCGGGTGCTGGGGGGGGGGAGATTTTCGACAGACTACGAGGGAAAATTAATTATCTATTTAATTTTCCCTCGTCATCTGTCAAAATCCCCCCACCCAACCCCACATCTCTTCAGGATGTGGCTGTCAAAGTCAGTGCCTCTCTCTTTGCAACATCACAAAAAAAAATGATCGACGGAGTGGTCCCAGGATGCTTGTTTTCCGGTCCAAGGAGGAGCTGGCCTGGCATTGTGGACTGGACTATTCCCATGGGGAGCTGGGTCGACGCTGATTAGCATATGACTGTGTCCAAACTGGAGTGACGAGCAAAATAACGATTGATTAAACCCTGATCAGTGACTGGGGGTGAATGTTTGACAATGGTCAGCATTCCGTCCATCATCTTTTTGTGTTTCAGGGCCTCTCTCTTTACCTCTGTCTAGCCTTACATCTCTAGGTACACAGTCCCTATCTCTCTACCTCAAGGCTCTTTACCTCAACTCTCTCTATCTCAACTACATTTATCCCACATTTCTTTACCTCCATATCACATATCACACTGCTACCTCTATAACTGATCTCTCTACCTCAACTGTCTCACTACCCCCATGGAAGTAACGCAATATACTGTACTGTATATATAACCTCTGATATGCACATTTTATATTTTAATAAAAACATTTGAAATAAAAAATAAAGATTGTTCAAACTCCCTGCGGCCTGTGTCAGAGAGTGGAGTCCCTCGAGTGACTGCTGTAGAATGACCTGGCATCCAGAGCCAACAACATTCATTCATGAGTATGGTTGCCACATGACCATTACTTCACTGGACTCACCTGTATTTTCAAGGTTGTTCTAGTACAACTACAACAAGCATTGGTAATGTATCGGTTACGGCGATGTGATTAATAATAAACCGTTTTTTGTTGTAAGTTGTAGCTTAGTGAGCAGTTGTGCAATATAAGTTACTGAAACCTTAATGCTTTCCAAGCAACTGCATTTTATTTTCTCTAACACTGTCAATATGTTGAGAGCTGGGTTCCTCCTTTACACACTTTTACAGAGATTCACAATTACAGGTGGCATTATCTTGTTGACTTATAGGAGCACACTAAATATTCCCTTTCTCCATAAAAAAGTCTTAACACTTTAACGGCGTTTCAGAAACTTATATTACACAACTGCTCACTAACAGCCTGATTCATCAAGCCGAAATGGGCTCGCAAAGGGCCAGATTCTGAGAATCTGGCCCTTTGCGAGCTCTATTTTTGCATTTGGGATTCATCATCCCAAATGCAAAAATCGGTAATAGCGATTTCGCTATTTTGCGATGAATTACATTTAAGGAATCTCAATTTGAGATTCCTTAAATGCAATTTATCATCCATTTTAAAATTGCGAATTCGCAATTTCGGCCCGCTATTTACCGCGAGGTCAAACCTCGTGGTAAATAGCGAAAACTTAGAAAAATGCTTTTAAAAGCATTTTTCTAAGTTGCATGTTTCACACACACATGTCCTTTGGACATGTGTGTGTGCAACACCTGTTCATATTTACTTTTAAGGGGTGCTACAGGGTGTCCTTTGGACGCCCCTGGCACCCATTAAATCGCTATCTTATTTGCGATTAGCAAATTGCTAATCGCAGATAAGGAATACTCCCCATTCATTCCTATGGGCCTTTTGGCCCATAGGAATGAATGGGGAGTTATTCCTTATTTGCGATTAGCAATTTGCTAATCGCAAATAAAGAATATGTAGGAATCGCTTTTGTTTTTGCGATTCCTACATGAATGCCGTTTTGCGAGTCTGGAATAGCGTTTCCTTATGATTCGCTATTTCAAACTCACAAAACGGCACTATGATGAATCAGGCTGATAGTTACAACTTACAACCAAAAAAGCTAACTATTAATCACATTGGCGAAACTGGTGAATTACCAATGCTTATTTTTGTAGCTGTGACAGAAATTTCCTATGGGAATAAACATGGGAAATCAACGTTTATGGAGCTCCCATTTCTTGGCCTGATGGATCACTCCAAACCATTTTAGGAACCAATGGGGTAGATGAGCTATTTTGGGAAAGTTTTGTGCATATTCGTCAAGGTTATTAGCAAAACAAAAAAACCCTCTTCCGATGGATATCTGATCTAACTATAAGTACACACTGGCAACCGACACTGTGTAATATACATATCTTGTTGATGCTCTTTAACTAAGGAGACCTATTGGCTTTGCCAATGTTATCAGTTTGAATTCTAACTACATTAAACCTATCCCTTTCTTTTCTCTAACTTCATGTTGCCTCTCTCCTCACACATGCCTCTGATATTCCTGTGCTGTCAGTTCCCTTTGTCCACCTCTGTCTCCACATCCACCTGTGCCTTATATTCTAGACATCACCCAGAACGAGGCATCCAGTGACCACCATCCCATCTCGTTCTTCCCCACTCCTGAATTTCTTTAGAGACCGGTGTTATCTATTAACAATAAACAGAACCGGTTACTTCAGGTCTATGTTTCCTCCTACATTATATACAACATAATATAATGGGGATACACATGATATCGTAGAGAGCGGTCTAAGGCGCTGGATAAAGGCTCCCGTCCCTTCGGAGGCGTGGGTTCGAATCCCACCGCTGCCAGAAACGTTAATTTTCCTTTCTGTGACACATGACCATACCCTTATTTATTCAATTGAAGACATACAGCGTTTCCAGGCTGCTCGTCCACAGTAGTCCTCCTATGCTTGCTGCTCCGTGTCTAGTTGAAAATGATGTTTATATTCTTTGTGAAGAGGTCTGATTACGAGTTTAGGTGGTATTTATTGCACATGCTAAATATCAGTACAACGGCATACATTATTTATTGTGTGTGATAAATAAGTGTTTGGGGAATAACATGCAGGTCAGATTTTGGTGTTTAATGCACCAAAATCCACATGCTACGGTGAACACCATACAATTTCCCCTGTTAAATTTTGACATGTTTACTGCTGAAATTTAACAACAGCTGAGTTATTTAACGCATCATAAAATGATCAGATGTGTTAAATATAGCCAAAACTTGTAATTTCAACCCATGCGTAAACAGGGGATTACGCACTGATCTGAATTTCCCAGCCACGTGTAATCAGGGCCATTGTCTCAATCCCTCTCTACCTCACTCCACCAGAGTATCCATCTCTCTATGGCTCTTTCTCTACCGACCTGTCCTTCTTTCTATCGCTTTCTTTCTTGCTACTTCATCTTTTACTCTTTATCTTCACCTCACCTTTCTCTCAATCATATATGTTTTGACTGCTTCCTTTCTCCCTATAGTTCAACTCTCTTGCTACACCAATCTATGGGCCATATTATCAAGAACGGCGATAACATTATCGCCAATTTAGCGGCAGGAAACTGTCACTAAAGCGGCGATAAGGAGCTTCATAATATGTCCTTGTGGATTCCCATAGAAGGCCAGGTTCAGGTGTTAACCTGGGATGTTATGGGAATTCCACTCCTCGCTCCTGCCTTGAGTGGTCGCTCCCCTGCCTCAGCGCTGTAACGTGGTATCGTATTGGGAAACTGCACTGTGACAAAGTTTTTGCTTTTTATATCGCCAGAATTACAATAGCGTTTACATTGCTTGGCTTGCGCTGTTATTGACCTGCGCATTGTTTCAGTGATATCCCCCGGCGCCCTGCTCTGCCCTCCCCTCCATTTTGATTCTGTTGTTGTTGTGCTCCGTTCCCTTGACCCCGCCCCGCCTCCCAGCTGAGCCGCCCTCCCACTACCATTATAGAGCGTCCCCTGACCTCGCAGCGCCGTGATCCACTCCTCGCTCCTGCCTTGAGTGGTCGCTCCCCTGCCTCAGCGCTGTAACGTCGTATCGTATTGGGAAACTGCACTGTGACAAATTTTTTGCTTTTTATAGCACCAGAATTACAATAGCGTTTACATTGCTTGGCTTGCCCTGTTATTGACCTGCGCATTGTTACAGTGATATCCCCCGGCGCCCTGCTCTGCCCTCCCCTCCATTTTGATTCTGTTGTTGTTGTGCTCCGTTCCCTTGAGCCCGCCCCGCCTCCCAGCTGAGCCGCCCTCGCCCCTCCCCCTCCACTATCCATATATGACAGTTGTTCCCGCGCGCAGCGTTCACGCGCAGCGATCGCGCCGAAGGTGCGCCAAAGGTAAGCCCGTCTACGCCCGTCAGCGCCTGGACCGCGCCCAGCGCCATACCCCCTGGCCCTCGCATTGCCCAGCCCTCCCGCATTACCTACGATGCCCCCCCCTCCTAGCCCTTAACCCCGGCCGCTCCCCCAACTGCGTCCAAGCCGCTCCTGGACACACCCATGGACCTTTCTCATGCTACTCCTGCAAATTCAGCGGCACCCACATCCACTCCGCTACGATCACCCCACAGACTCCCGATCCCAACAACCTACAATGCATCTTGCTCAACACCCGTTCGGTCCACAGGCACGCCATTGACCTATGGAATCTACTAGACACCATCTCTCCGGACGTCGCCTTCCTAACAGAAACATGGATGAACGCCTCTTCCGCCCCAGACATCACCATTGCCATCCCAGAAGACTATAAGATCATACGCAAGGACCGTACCGGCCACACAGGAGGAGGAATCGCTATCGTCCACAAGAAATCCATCCACATCTCAACCAGCTCTGACGTCAATCTCGCCAACTCTGAACACCTTCACTTCCAGATCCACACCGACCCCAAAACCACACTCAGAGGCACCCTCCTTTACAGACCTCCAGGACCCCGCGCACAATTCAGTGAGGACATCACGGATTTCATCACTCCACACGCCCTCCCATCCAAAGATTACATCCTTCTGGGAGACCTCAATTTTCACCTTGAAAAGAGCAACGACCATAACTCCACCACCCTTTTGGACAACCTCGCCAACCTCGGACTTAAACAACTGGTCACTTCCCCCACCCACATCGCAGGTCACACACTCGACCCTATCTTCACCTCCAGCAACCATGTCTCCTTCAGCCACACTACGGCTCTCCTCTGGACTGACCACAGCTGCGTCCACTTCACCTACAACAAGCCCAAACCCAACAACCACCCCAACCAACTCTGCAAAGAAACTGGAACAAAATCACCATCGACCAGATCTCCTCATCGCTTCTTCAAAAGCCCCCCGCCCACTCCTCAAACCCCGACCAAGCTGCCACCAACCTCACCCTATGGTTATCCAACAGCGCCGACATCCTAGCACCACTGAAAAAACGACAAATCAAACTTGGCAGCAAGAAAGCCTCCTGGTTCAACGATGATCTCAAGAAATCCAAGAAACTCTGCCGTTCCCTGGAGAAGGCCTGGAAAAAAGACCCAACCACCAGCACCAAGGAAGCCTTCAAAAACGCCACTCGCACACACCACCAACTGATCCGAAAAGCCAAGAAAACCGCCTTCAAGGACCGACTAGATAGCAACGCCCACAACAGCAAGGAACTTTTCAACATCGTCAAGGAATTCACCAATCCCTCGGCCAACTCCAACGACATTACCCCCTCTCAAGCCCTCTGCGACTCCCTAGCCTCATTCTTCCACAACAAAATTGCAGACATCCACAACAGCTTCGACAACCAACCCGGAGACCAACCCACCCAACCATCTGCTGGACCTTCACCACCCTCGAACATCCTTAATGACTGGAACCCAATCTCCACTGAAGACACTATCCGCCTGATGAACTCCATCCACTCAGGATCCCCCACAGACCCATGCCCTCACCACATCTTCAACAAAGCAGACTCCATCATAGCACCGCACCTCAGAGACGTCATCAACTGCTCCCTCAACTCCGCCACCTTCCCGGAAAGCTGGAAACACGCAGAACTCAGCGCCCTTCTGAAAAAACCCACAGCGGACCCCACCGAACTCAAAAACTACCGTCCCATTTCGCTCCTTCCATTCCCGGCCAAAGTCATCGAGAAAGCTGTCAACAACCAGCTCGCCGCCTTCCTCGAAGCCAACAACTCCCTCGACTCCTCACAGTCCGGCTTCCGAGCCAAACACAGCACTGAAACCGCCCTCATCGCAGCAACAGACGACATTCGAACCCTACTGGACAATGGAGACACAGTCGCCCTCATCCTCCTCGACCTCTCCGCAGCCTTCGACACAGTCTGCCATAACACCCTTCTACAGCGCCTCAGAAACATTGGAATCCAAGGAAAAGCACTAGAATGGATCACCTCGTTCCTCACCGGAAGAACCCAGAGAGTCCGCCTTCCACCATTCAAGTCAGAGGCCACTGAAGTCATCTGCGGCGTTCCACAAGGATCTTCACTCAGCCCCACCCTTTTCAACGTATACATGAGCCCCCTCGCGACCATCGCACGCCAACACAACCTCAACATCATCTCCTACGCGGATGACACTCAACTGATCCTATCACTCACCAATGACCCTCGCACCGCCAAAACTAACCTACACGAAGGAATGAAAGAAGTTGCCGAATGGATGAAACATAGCCGTCTGAAACTGAACTCTGATAAAACAGAAGTCCTTATCTTAGGTACCTCCCCCTCTGCATGGGACGATTCTTGGTGGCCAGAAGCCCTTGGAAAAGCACCCATCCCGACAGACCAGGCACGGAACCTGGGCGTCATCCTGGATTCCTCACTTTCGATGTACAAACAAGTCAACGCCGTCTCTTCATCCTGCTTCAACATTCTTCGCATGCTCAAAAAAACATTTCGTTGGATCCCCACCGAAACTAGGAAAACGGTCACCCACGCCCTGGTCACGAGCCGACTGGACTACGGAAACACCCTCTACGCCGGTACTACCGCTAAACTCCAGAAAAAACTCCAACGAATTCAAAACGCCTCAGCCAGGCTCATATTAGACATCCCGCGTAAAGAACATATCTCTGGTCACCTGAAAAACCTCCACTGGCTTTCCGTCAATAAGAGGATCACCTTCCGGCTCCTAACCCACGCACACAAAGCACTCTACGAAATCGGACCAGAATGCCTCAACACACGACTGTCCTTCTACTCCCCCTCCCGCCAACTACGATCATCCAACCAAGCCCTTGCCACTGTACCTCGCATCAACAAAACCACCATGGGAGGTAGATCCTTCTCCTACCTGGCAGCTAAAACCTGGAACTCCCTTCCCACTCACCTTCACCTTACTCAGAATCACCTAGCATTCAGAAAGCAACTTAAAACGTGGATATTTGACAAGTAATTCCCCTCCCCTCCTCAAGCGCCTTGAGACCCTCTGGGTATGTAGAGCGCTATATAAATTCTTTGACTTGACTTGACTTGACTTGACAAGGGCATATTATCAAGCCCCTTATCGCCGCTTTATCGGCAGTTTCCTGCCGCAAAAGCAGCGTTAATGTTATTGCCGTTCTTGATAATATGGCCCCATTTCTTTTGCCTCCCCCTTACGATTTCTCTTTGAACAATCAGAGGGCACTCTTTAGCCAGAGAATTGTACACATAGAAAGAGGAGGGGGAAAGAAGGGAAAGAGAATTAAGGAGAAAAATTACCATATTTAAACTTATGGAATGGAGAAAATCTTTGAACGGTAGTTCGATTTTCAGTGTTGAAGCGAGAATACCAGTTGTGAAGGGGATGATTCATTGGTGATTTAAATATCTGCACTTAAAGGTACTATTATATGTACATGTCTTATTTAAATATTATTTACTAATCCACTAAACATCCACCAAGTCACTTGTATGTCACTTTCCAACAAAGGGAAGAACACGATGGTTGAAGACCTTATTCATTGTGAAATATTGCTGTTACAAGACAAACATGTAGATCAACGTTCAAAAAGAAATGGCATCATCAGAGCTTGTTCAAACTTTCCTTTGGTTATATTTGACTGACAGACACCTGGGGCCTCATTTATGAAGCTGTGCGTCACTTTTACGCCGCCGGTGTGTCACTTTTTTTGACGCACTAGTGGCGTAAAAAATGCGCCTTGTTGTGCCATATTTCCAAAGTGACGCATCTAGGTAGATGCGTCACTTTGTAAACCCCTGCGCCACATTATACATGCGCCAGGTATAATGTATGCAAGGGGGGCGTATTGACGCAAGGAAGGGTCGTAGAAGTGACGCAGTGAAATCTATGAGATTTCACTGTGTCACTTTTAGGACGCCGTTGCGTCAAAATCTTGCGCCTGCCTCACAGCAGGCATAAGACTGACGCAGGCCTTTTCACTTGGGTCTTGCCCCATGTGAAAGGACGCATTGCTGGAGTTGCGTCACTTTTGTGACAACCTCCAGCAATGCGTTACTTTTGCGCTTACAGAAATACTGACGTATCTGTAACTCCTTGCGACATGATGCGTCATACAGTAAATATGATGCATCAATCATGTCGTAAGGAGTGCGCACTGAGAAGGGACGCATCACTGCTTTCATGCAGCGATGCGTCATTTCTCATAAATGAGGCCCCTGGAGCATAAGTTACGACTATGTTTGCATGACATAATTTCTGAAAGTTTGACACAGTTCAATATACTTTGGCCACGTGTGTGTGTCTGTGGAATTTGTGCACGTATGGAAAGTGTGTGTGTGTGTATGTGTGTGTTTGTGTTGCCCTCATAGTTTACTCTTTAGATTCTGTAGAACATTTTTTTTGTTCTAACACTGTAATGTTTATTTCTGCATAAGTTAAAGTTAAGATATTATAAGCATTTCGGAAATACAAGCCGCTTGCGCCCTTTTTGCGTCACTTTTAACATGGGAAAAGTGAAGCAAAAGTGGCACAAGGGGCTTGTAAATCTGCCCCTACGTGTTTTCGTAAAAGCTACACCTGCCATTAAGTGCATTAAAGTTCCGTGGGGGCTCGAAACATGCCAAATATGGAAATCATGGCGCTGACTGGTATTAACACATTACACAGTGACTAAGTAACAAATTGACTAAACTCTGGAAAACTAAACCATAAATAGCTTAACAGACTTGAATTTAGCGAAGCTGTATTGACAGTTCCAAAATGTAAAACAACAGTCTAAACTTAAAACAAACTGGAAAATGAGTGAGCTATCAGCTGCTGGCTTTACAGTCGTCCGGAATAGATTTTTGAGTATAAATAAACCAGTTCTGAAATTTCTTTTAGAAGGTACCGCTTCTGATCAGACAATTGGTAGGGAGCGCCCTCTGCTGCAATTTTCCCAGACTGCTGTTCACATTTTAGGTGACTGGAAAATAATTGCCTTTCCTCTTTCCTGACGCAGACAAAAGCAGCATCAGTACGTTATTGGCTTGCTTGAAAGAAAATGTGCCAACATGATTTGCTATTTGTTTAATTGAATACATGAATTATTCACTGCTAAACAATTTCTGAATCCGCTCCCAGACTGCTGTGTGGGGCCCCCCTGTGTGGGCTGGCGCAGCGCGGTGACGCTGCGCTGGACAGAGGGACTCCGGACACCTTGCTGCTTCTCCGCGTGGTCCGGACTAACCCCGTGACCACGCCTCCTTTATTTTATAGTACGCGCGGACGCCACGTACAACGTCCGCGCTGGCGCACGACTACGTGCGTGAACACTAGACTGCGCAGGGCAGTCTTGGACATTACACTCCTTTCCACCTTTATTGAAAAAACAACATGCAAACTGAGAGTCAATGGTGGACATGTGGAAAAACAGACAAAGTGGCCGGCAGGCCTGTTACCAGTCTGACGCTCATGTTGTACAGTCTCAGTCCACAGCAAAGTCCGCCAGCTGTGATGAGGGGGCTGGATTTCTTCTTAGCCCATAGCCGGCGGCCTCTCCTCGAAACAGTACTCTCCTCGGGGTGACCTGCCGGGCTGGGGTTGGAGACAGCCCGTCCCCGGAGGGACACTGACTTGCTATGCCGGGCCTCTCTGACTCTGGCGAGCTCGCCTCTGGCTGGTCTGCTGCGTCGCTGTACCCGCTCACCGGGGATCTGGCGCTTAGAGTCGTCGGGCTTGGTGTTGCTCTGTCCGGGTCTCTGCTGGACATGCCGTTGGGCGGGACTGCAGCTCGCTTGAAGAAGGACACGTTGCGGGTGACGGTTTCTCCGTCGCGTTGAGCCGTTACCATCGTGCCTGTCCTGCGGGTGACAGTCCAGGGCCTGGGTTCGAACGGGAGCCTGAATTTGCTTCCGGGATATCGGTCTCGCACGTATACTCGATCTCTTTCTCCAATGTATGATTCCTTGGCTCGGCGTCGGAAACTCGCATACTCGTTTGAGCGCTTTCTGTTGAGCAAAGTCTGCTGAGGGTTTGCTTCCGTCGGGGTCCAGGTGTGGTGGTGGGGGATCGTGTCTCGGACAATTCGCCCCATGGCGGCTGGCCCTGGGGCCGCTGTAGTGGTACGGTGGGGTGTCAGCCTGTACTCCCTCAGGAACGTGTAGATGGCTTTCTCCAGGGGTGTCTCCTCCGCATGAGCGATCCGGATCACTTTATTGAGGGTCCTCATGAAGCGTTCCACCTCTCCATTGGCCTGTGGCCACCTGGGGGTGACTTTCCTGTGCTGGATGCCCCACTCCTGGAGATAGTCCGCAAATTCTTGGCTTTGGAACGGCGGCCCGTTGTCGGTCTTGACCAGATTGAAGATGCCATGGGTGGCGATGAGTTTCTCGAACTTTGTCGTTACTTCCTTGGCTGTGAGTGTAGGTATTATCTCCACTTCGGGATATTTGGTCAGGTCATCAATGACAACGAGCATGTACCGCCCGTCCGGGAGGTGTCCAAAATCGGCGCTCACTCGTTCCCAGGGTCTCTCTGGGTTCTCCTCGGTGATTACCGGCGGTGGCGGTTCGGGTGGACCTGCGGCCTGGCACCAGTGGCACTCCTTGACCATCTGTTCGACCTTCATGTCCAGGTCCGGGAACCACACTTTGGCCCTGAGTCTACTTTTTGTCTTCACCACTCCCTGGTGGCCTCGGTGTGCCAATTCGATTACTTGTCGAGTCAGGCTCGCCGGCATCACGATCCTTGGTCCTCTAAGTACGCATCCTTGACTGTCTACTGACAGTTCGTCCTTTACCCTGAAGATGGTCTCTAGGGCTCGCTTGGCTTCCGGTGTCCTCTGACTCAGCGAGGCCTGGAGTGTTCTCCAGTCATTGTCTCTCAGGGCAGTGTTCACTAGCTGCAGGACTTCATCCTTGCGGGTTGCGTCCACGATCATGTCAAGGTTCATGGGCAGCGGGCGTGATCTTTCTAGGATGACTTGTACATATTCCTCTGTCTCTTCGGCATCTTCTCTCTCTCGGGTGGTTGCCGCTCGGGGGTGCCGTGAGAGGTAGTCGGCCGGATTGGACGCACCGGGCTTAAATTCCAGTTTGTAATCATACTCTTGGAGTTGCAGAATCCACTTCTCGATTCTCGGGGGAGGCTTCGAGACTGACCCTCGGAACAGGGGGAGTAGGGGTTTGTGATCCGTGGAAACAGTGAACGGATGTCCATAGACGTAAACGTGGAAGTGCCTGCAGGCCCAGTGGATTGCGATGGCCTCCCTCTCAATCTGAGAGTAGCGTTGTTCAGTTTCTGTCAGGGACCTGCTGGCGTAGGCTATGGGTGCCCAGTCTTCACCGTTTTGGCTTTGTGTCAGTACTGCTCCGAGTCCATAGGGACTGGCGTCCACTGCTATGTTTGTCGCCTTGGAAGGGTCAAAGTACGACAGGGTCGTGTTGGCTGACAGGGCTGCCTTGGTGTTCTGAAACGCCAGCTCCTGCTCTTCTCCCCACTGCCATGGGGTGGTGGACTTGGTGAGCTCCCTTAGTGGCCTGGTGAGATTGGATAGGTCGGGGATGAATCGCCCGCAGAAGTTTACCATCCCGAGGAAACTTCGAACTTCTGATGTGTTGTTCGGCGCTGGGGCTGTTTGCACGTCCTTCACTTTTTCAGGGTCAGGGGCTACTCCCTTGTCGGAGAACGTGTACCCAAAGAAACTGATGGTGTTCTGCAGGAACTGACACTTCTCTCTGTGTAGGGTAAGGCCAGAGTCTTTGATCCTTTGTAGCACGCTTCTGAGTCTTCTGTGGTGCTCTTCTACTGTATCGGCGTATATCAGCAGGTCATCGCTGACGTTTAGGACGCCTGTGATCCCGCTCAATACTTCTCGAATCGTGTTTTGGAAGACCTCCGCAGCGCTTGATATTCCAAAATTGAGTCGCCGATAGCGCCGGAGGCCAATGTGAGTGGAGAAAGTGGTGATGTACCTGGAGTCCGGGTGCAGAGGCAGCTGGTGGTATCCTGATCTCAGGTCCATTTTGGAGAACCACTTCGCTCCGTTTAACTCTCCTAGGATGTCGTCTATGGTAGGCGTCAGGTGTCTTTCTCTCTTCACCGCTGCGTTGGGGAGACGCATGTCGACGCAGATGCGGACCTGTCCTGGCTGTTTGGGTTTCCGCGCTACCACAATCGGCGACACCCAGGGGGTGGGCCCGCTGACCTTCTCGATTATCCCCTGTTTTTCAAGGGTCTCCAATTCCTGTTCCACTTTCTTTCTTAGGTGAAATGCTATCCGTCGATGACGGAGGGCTACTGGCTGTATGGATTTGTCAATGTGTAGAGAGACTTCTTTGCCTCGGAGGCATCCAATACCTTTGAAGGTGTCTTCGAATTCTTCCAGGATTGTGTCCAGCTCTTCTTCCAAGACGGCCATGGCAAATGAGATGAGGTGCAGGTCTTCAGCTGCTTGGCCGCTCAGGAGCATTCCGCTACCTTCTTTGGTCACGTAGATAGTGGATGGCGTCCTCAGTTCTTGGTGCTGTATGTCTGTCTGGAAGCACCCTATCAACGGTATTGGCGTCTTTTGTCCATAGGCGAAGACTCTGATCTTGGCTGGTTTCAGGATTGGTTTGTCTCGCAGTTGGTTGTAGACGTTTGCCGCCATCAGCTCTATCGAGGCCCCTGTGTCAATGGTCGCTCTCACTTCTTGGTTTAGTACCTTTATCCTGCACTTTGGGAGTCGCCGTTTTTTTCTCAAAGGCTGATCTATGGCGAACACATAGTGCACCGGATAGTTGTGAGCGTCATCGTCCATATCTTCGCTCTCAGGGTCTTCCCTTATGGCATGGGCGGCTTCAGGTTTGGGTTTAGATGATCTGCACACCGATGCGAAATGGTTCATGCGCCCGCATGACCCGCACTTCCTCCCCCGTGCCGGGCAGTCTTGTGCTCTATGTGGTGCGCCCCCACAGTATCCGCACTCTTTCCAGCGTTCTGGCGTTCTTCCTCTCCCCGCCGGGCGTTGCTTTGGTCTCACCACGTTGACGTGCTCTGCCACGTGAACTTGCTCTGTCTTTACTGGTCTGTGAAGCGCTGCCTCCATATGCGACGCCCTTGCGTGGGATAATTCCTTTGAACGGCCTAGCTTTAGAATGTCGGCCAGGGGCTTGCCGTCCTCCTGGAGGATCTTTACCCTCAGGTCAGAGGAGTAGCAGTTTTGGATAATCTGGCCGCGGATTTCTTCTTGTTCATCCTGGAACCCGCACGTGCTTGCGAGTTCCTTCAGGCGACCATGGAAGGCATCGAGGGATTCATCTGCTTCCTGACGCGCTTGCCTGAAGATGAAACGCTCGTAGTCCTTACTCTGCATCGGCTCAAAATGGGCATTGAGCGCGTTGAGGAGCGTGACATATGTTCGAGGGGTGGCCTCTACCAGGGTTTTGTATATCCTGTAGATATCTTTTCCTCCAAGGTGCAAGAGGAGCGCCCTGCGTCGGTCGCGCGCCGTCCCTGCTCCTTCAAAGTAGAACTGGAGCCTCTCAACCCAGTCTTTCCAGCGAGGGGCCAGGGATGCTGGGGCCCCGTCAACAACAAAAGGCTCGATTGGCGGGATGGACGCCATGATGATGCAGTGCGACTAGCCTCCGCTTCACTGGCACGTGGGGCGAGGGTTGTGGGAATCCTCTGCCTCCCAGGCGCGGATCTCGAGCCAGGTGAGTAATGCCAGGTGAGATGTCGATCTAGTGGCCAGAAGAGGGCAGTATGCTGGAGCCCTGGCTGCACTGTCTGGGATTGCGCGGGGGGAGGGGCTCATAGGAGTAGCTGTGGCCCAGAGTAAATGCACGGCGCTGGTACCTCAGATTGATCAAGTCCTGCTCCCTTCATGTGCCAGAGCTGAAAGCACTTGATGTCTCCCCTGGAAGGTAGAAAGCACTGAGGCCAGCCTGCGCCGTCGAGGAGATGCAGGGCCGGCCGCTCCGTACTCGGCAGCCACGTGTGTGGTCCCAGGAGGTCGGGGGACGCATGGGCGCACCGGCGGTGCAGGCGAGACAGCCTTTCTTCGTGTAGCATGGGCACTCTACGCCCTCGGCGCCATTGTGGGGCCCCCCTGTGTGGGCTGGCATAGCGCGGTGACGCTGCGCTGGACAGAGGGACTCCGGACACCTTGCTGCTTCTCCGCGTGGTCCGGACTAACCCCGTGACCACGCCTCCTTTATTTTATAGTACGCGCGGACGCCACGTACAACGTCCGCGCTGGCGCACGACTACGTGCGTGAACACTAGACTGCGCAGGGCAGTCTTGGACATTACATGCTGTTCACATTTTAGGTGACTGGAAAATAATTGCCTTTCCTCTTTCCTGACGCAGACAAAAGCATTGCATCAGTACGTTATTGGCTTGCTTGAAAGAAAATGTGCCAACATGATTTGCTATTTGTTTAATTGAATACATGAATTATTCACTGTTAAACAATTTCTGAATCCCCTCCCAGTTAATAATAATGACAAACATGCCAACATTTTAGAAGAAGGAAGTGGGAGATTTAAAAAAAGTTAACTACGTGAACCTTGAAGAAAAGGCAATTCTAGGCTGGAGTCAGTCAAGATAAATACATTTTTAGTTCCACAATCTGGGAGTCACCGTCTGACTCGCGTCTATTGCCATGTATCTAATGATAACAATCTATTGTTACACAGTATTGGAACGAGTAGTTTTTATTTACTGTTGTACACCCGGTAGGATATTGATGTTGCACGTACTAGGGGGCAGATTTATGTTAACTGGCGCATCCCCAGGGATGCGCCAGTTAACATGCGCCACAGTGCGCCACAGCTCCGCCAGCCATGGTGCGCCGCATTTATAATGCGGCGCACCATGGTGCAAAAACGGCACAGATGCGTGACGCATCTGTGCCGGAAATGTGGCGCATTGCTGGAGTTGCGTCGCAAGCGCGACGCAGCTCCAGCAAGGCTCGGGGGTGCCCCATTTTAACAATGCTGCGTCAAGACCTACGCCTGCTTCAAGCAGGCGCAGGCTTTTGACGCAGCATTGGCTTAAAAGTGACTGAGTGAAATCTCATAGATTTCACTCAGCCACTTTTGCGAGGCGCACCTGCCCCGGAACGCCCACCTTGCGCCGGAACGCCCACAAGCGGCGCAGGGCTTTACAACGTGACGCATCTGCCTAGATGCGTCACGCTGTAAATCGTTCGCAGGGATGTGCCACGTTTACGCCGCCTTGCGTGACGCAACAGCGGCGTAAACGTGGCGCAAGGGCCTCATAAATCTGCCCCTAGGTCTCTCGTGGATCTGGGGCGTTCTTTATACAGGAAGTACGTCATATGTGGAATGTTAAGGTGTGGTTAATACTGATTGTGAGAAAATACACAGTGTGTCAAATATGCTAAGGAATAAAGAAGAAGTTGACTACAGCTCCAGGGTGGCATATTTTATTTGCATGCTCCACGGCTGGGGAAGACACAACATACCCCTGCATACTCATGAATTCCAGTAAATCAGAAATTCAGCAGTAAGCCAGGAGTATTGCAAGATGAGGTCACAGCAAAAGCTTTGTGAAGTGGGCCCGTGAAAACTGAAGTATTTTTTGATGAGCTTAAAAGGATTAGCTATCATCAGGCTGGGAAACATCCTTTACAACACAGTCATTACATCGCACTACCTTTACGACGCAGTCATTACAATGCAACATCCTTTACATCGCATGCCATTACAACGCAGCCATTACATCGCATGTCACTACAACGCATGTCATTACAACGCATGTCACTACAACGCATACCATTACAATGCATACCATTACAACGTAAAGTGTTTACCCCAACACTATCAAACACTTACCCTACTGTTGCACTCTCTGGAGTGGGAATAGTAATTTTTACCCATACACTATCCAATACTTACCTTATATGCAATTTAATGGTATACGTTGTAATGGTATGCATTGTAATGATATAATGCGATGTAATGGAATGCGTTGTAAATATACTTTCTAAAAATGCGTTGTGATGGCATGCGATGTAAAATAATGTGGAGTAATGGATGTTGCGATGTAAAAACTGCATTGTAAAGGCTTGCGTTGTAAATGTATGCTTTGAAATGTCATACATTCCATCAGGCTAGATGTAAATTCACCTAAGAAGGATGCATCTCTTGGTAACTGCTGTATAATCTGGGTTTATAATCTTCAAGTAACACATAGATATTTTGTACTAGCACATAGTCTGTGATATTGAAGCTTCTTTTAGATAAGCAGTGCATATATTTTTCCAGTACTAGATATTGTGTCAAATCCACAAAAGGGTATATTTGATTTTCAGTCAAGTACCATCTTCCCTCGAGGGATGTGGCCGAGCATTAAAGGTGGTGGACAGACTTTGATCGAGCTCTGCAATCCATCCCCTAATTATCGTGGCCATCCTCATCCCCTACAGGGCTTGCCAGTACGCATGAATGATGCACACAGGTGTCCCCTCTACCCAGAGAAGTCTTCATTGACCTGGTGGGGCGAATGGAGGCAGGGATCCTGGAGCGTCGGCCTACTGCCTCGCTGGAGATGTCCGGTGGCCTGCTCCTTCCTGGGCTGCTGACTCATGTGGTGGGCCTGGAGTTGTTCTCCCCCCACCGTCTCTGATGCGGAGTAACTGCCATGCACCTGACTGGGCCATGGATCCTGATGGACCACAGTTAGGCTATTGACAAAGCTGCTGGGCCTTGTGCTATGATACGACCCTCTCTGGCAGCTCGAAACTGAGGTGAGGGCCTCCCTTTTTCCTACAGCTGCAGCGAGGCCCACATAGAGAGGAACTGCCTCCGTGAGAGCTGGGCTGATAACGGTGAGTGCAGATGTCGCAGCGCCCAGCCTGACTAGTGGAGTTGTCGGTTCCCGCTGATTTGGGCTGCGTCATCGGAGTGATGCACTCAAAGAGAGATCCAGAGTCCAATTGCCCTTTTTTGTGCAAAGAGCGTTCTTTATTGAATTTTCATTAAAATCTCAAAAATCATAGCCAACGCGTTTCGTCTCACACTGAGACTTCTTCAGCGCTCGTTTAAACACAAAAGACGCTTTTAATGAAAGCAATAGATTTTAAATTTCCCAGGATCAGACGAGTTCATTTATACAGTGCCTGTTACCATATTTCTGGATTGATAACCGGCAGCGTGCTTGTTAGTCAGTCTGTCAGCAAGAGAGACTGTCTAACAAGCACGCTGCCGGTTATCAAACCAAAACACGTTGGCATGATTTTTGAGATTTTAATGAAAGCTCACATAAAATTAGCACAAAAAAGGACAATTGGACTCTGGATCTCTCTTCGTTTTCTCACTGCTTGGAACTTCGCTGTATGACTATATTGTAAAAGTGCTGAACCTCTATGTTTTAAAACAACCGCCTCCTCCTGGGGTGCTCCTACGTCTTTTCCTAAACCTCCTGTTAAACTTCAAAGACCAGGATGCGATTCTAAAAGAAGCCAGGAAACATCCAGGTCCCCAGGTGCAAAACATCTAGGGCCCCTTCGTCCCAGACTATACAGCTCAGGTGAAGAGGAAGCAGGCCAATTTTGGAGCAGTGGAACCGCAGTTGAGAGCCAAAGATATACATTACTCTTTGCTATTCCCGGCCCAGCTCACCTCCGGGTAATCCATGGTGGTGCTGCGCGGTTCTTCAACTCCCCCACTGATGCCTGGGACTGGCTTGAAGAGAACGGTTTGGCAATGGCCCCTAGACCACAAGATGATGGCATGGCACAAAAAGGAACAGAAGTAGGAGTCGGAGAGACAGGTAAGTTTGGGCTGAAAATCTGTTCCGCTTGCGGAATTTGCAGATTTTTGGCAATTTCGCGGTCCGATATTCGTGCAAATTTGCCCAAAAATCCGCAATTTGCAAGCTGGCAGATTTTTATGCTTGGTCGTGCTTCAAAAATACAGTACTGCGCACGCGGCGTTGACTTACTGTGATTCTGAGTTTGCCGAGTTGTTTTTCCTCCCGGTTTGCGTGCGCCGCACCATTTTGGATCTGGCTGCTTGATCACGCAAGACTTTTTGACCACGAGTATGTCATAGTGGCCCGCCATCTTGCACTGCGAGAGTTTGAGAACGCGGATACGTCATAAGGGCCCGCGATCACGCACCGCATGAGAAAACTATTGTGAACACGTAGATGTGCTGCGCAGCTGACATCCAGTGGGAGATTTGAACAGCTCACTTTCCCAAACTTGCAAAAATTGCAATTCTGCACAAGAAATCTACTGCAGGCAGCATAAAGCTTCTGAAAATGATGATTTGGATCAGAATAAGTCAGATTGACATTTGGCTGCACTTCTTTGTGCAAGGAGTCTATAATTGGGGGGATGGGAGAGAAAGGAAGTGCCCCAAAGCCTCCAACTTCCTGTTCCTGTCCAGCAGGCTCCTCCCAGTGTTTTTTCCATGTCCTGGTCACTTTTCATTTGGATCTGGAGCTGGAAGGATTACTTTTTGTGGCTGCTGCTGGATATTTATATTTGAGGACTTGTTCTTTGGATCACTTTTGGATTACTTTTGGATTTGAGATTTTACAAGTAAGTTGTTGTTGTTTGTTTGGGGCATTGCAGTTGCTACAACTACAATTTTTTAACTTTTCACAACTTTAAAAAAAATATATTGTGGGTAGGCACAGTATCCAGTAGGCCCAGGGTTAGTCATGGGTACACGATACAACTGTTTCTGTGAGTTTTGTTGAACTATCATTTATGTCATGGAACTGAACAGCTCACTGTTATATGTTGATTTTTTTTAATTTTGGAGTGCATGTAAAGCCACACTAGCTTGGGCCTGGCCACGTGGGTTGGGGCCATTTTGAGGCCTGGTCCAGGCAGGGTCTGGCCGTGTGGGTGGGGGTCAAGGGGCCATTTTGAAACCATGCAGTGTGCTTTGTGCCATAGGCCTGCACCCAGTCTGCCCTGCTGTCATCCATTATGCCCAGGGGTTCTCAGTGATGCATGGTCCAAGGCTTTCTGTGGGGTCTCTGGAATGTTTTAAACATCCTTTAGGGCATGGATGGCATTGGATTGTGTTTTTTTGTGTGTTGTTTTATTTTTTGGGGTTGTGTTGGGGCCGGGCCATGTAGGTGGGGGCCATTTTAAGGCCTGGTCCAGGCAGGGTCTGGCCATGTGGGTGGGGGTCAAGGGGCCATTTTGAAGCCAGTCAGTGTGCTTTGTGCCATAGGCCTGCACCCAGTCTGCCCTGCTTTCATCCATTATGCCCAGGGGTACTCAGTGGTGCATGGACCAAGGCTTTCTGTGGGGTCTCTTGAATATTTTAAACATCACTTAGGGCATGGATGGCATTGGATTGTGGTGTTTTTTGTGTGTTGTTCGATTTTTTGGGGTTGGGTTGGGGCCTGGCCATGTGGGTGGGGGCCATTTTGAGGCCGGGTCCCGGCAGGGCCTGGCCATGTGGGTGGGGGTCAAGGGGCAATTTTGAAGCCAGGCAGTGTGCTTTGTGCCATAGGCCTGCACCCAGTCTGCCCTGCTTTCATCCATTATGCCCATGAGTACTCAGTGGTGCGTGGAACAAGGCTTTCTTTGTGGTCTCTCTTCTATCAATGTAATCATCCATTTTTGATCAGAAATAATTGCAATTTTTATTTTTGGTCTTTCCGTTTTTGGGTGTGTTGTAATAATAATAAAGGCCTAGTTGCAAATATTAATTGAAGCACAACATATGCAACATTTATTTAACTGATGTTCCTCTAGCTTCCTTTGCTTTTAGGTGCACAAAGAGAACTATGAATCAATCATTCGCATCATTCATCATCAGTGCCAGGAAGAATCCTGCTGTGGTGTGTGTAGCACAACGTCACGTGATGTCACGTGTGGCCACAGACAACTCTGCAACTCGTGCAACTGCAGCCTGCTGTTCTTCTGAAGATGGGCCCAAAGAAAGGTGGCCATAGCTCCTCTACCAAGAAAGTTGCCAGTGCCACTGCCAGTAAGAAGGAGCAGAAGAAGCAAGTGACGCCACTTACCAAGGAGACTGGCGTGCCCACATACACTTTTTTTGGGAAACAAAAAACCTGGCAATATCTTTGGACAGCCATGATAAAAAGTGGAATCGGAGAGCAATTCATCAATGCTATTCAGAGTTTGTATTATAAACCAGAAGCCGTTGTGATGATAAATGGCGGAATGACGGGCAAGATTAAAATAACCAGGGGAACCAGACAAGGATGTGCATGCTCACCCCTATTATTTGCAATATTCATCGATCCCTTTATCAGTAAACTAGAATGTAATCAAAATATTTCACCAATAAAAACATCGAACGGAAATACTAAAATATTAGCTTACGCCGATGACATCGCGATCACTACAAGTAATCCATATGTTACTATAAAGTTGCTAGAAGAAGAGGCCTTATGTTTTGGAGAAATCTCTGGATACAAATTAAACGAAAACAAAACCCAGATAATAATCAACAAGAATATAAATTTAATAGATGAAAGAATTGTCAGAAATGCTACATATCTCGGCGTTAATATCACATCTAACTTAGACGAACTCGTCAAAATTAATATAGATCCTCTCCTAAAACAATCATCGGACAGCTTGAGCAGACTAAACAATTTACATTTAACTCTTATAGGGAGATGCAATGTAATTAAAATGATATATTTACCGAAGTTTTTATATTTTTTTCGTACTATATGTTTAAATTTTGATATACAAATATTCAAACAAATTGAAACGCTTTTTTCTCGATTCATATGGGGATATCAAAAGACACATCGAGCATATAAGCACATCTCACTTCCAAGAATGAGAGGGGGTCTTGCAGCCCCAAATCTTAAAATATATTGGTGGGCCTCATTGTTGAGCTACAGCAAAGGCTTACTTATGTCGGATGATTCTGCGATTATTAAAGGGGAAGTTCCTTCTCCTTGCAGACTTATTCTGGGAACAGAAACAAGTGACCATTTATGGCGACTAACATATGACAATCACTTCAAAAAAGTCAGATTTAAAACTCTGTTAGGTATCTACGGCGCTTGGTCTAACATCCGTAAATTACTAGGAATTGTCAGATACTCGTATTGAACTAGTCTCATCCGAAATCATAACCTCCCAGGAATATTTCATAATACATGCATGATCAGATGGATCAATACAGGAATTACACATTTGGGGGTATTTTTTTCACCATTGGCCATTAAATCTTTTGAGGAACTAAAGATGGAATTTGGGCTTGAACATAGGGATTTTTTCAAATACCTCCAAATTAGAGATTTCATAACTAAAAAAGGGGGAGGTAGGGCCGAGTTTCATAAAGTCTCGATAATAGAGGAAATTATAGGCAAGACCTCTATTAAAATAGGAGATATTTATAAAACGTTAATCTCACTGCTACCAGATGATCTGGATAGACATAGTCTTAAATGGCAAAATAAACTAAACATCACTATAGACGACGTACAATCAGCATTTCAATTCTCTCAAACATCACTAATATCCACAAAATTACAGGCTCAATATTATAAGACTTTCTTTCAACTATATTACACACCGTCTCAGATTGCTAAATGGAGTATAAGGAAAGGTACGAATTTTCCAAAATGTGCTACACATGCTGCCGATATAGTACACATATTTGCCACATGCCATTCACTAACTATTTTCAGATCAGAAATCTCTAAATTTCTTTCTGAAATCTTTCAAAGTCCAATCTTTATTACAACAACAGAAATAATGTTGGGATTAGAACAAGGCTTAAGATCCAGAGAAACACAGGGCTAGATATCCGTATCTATGGCCATCTTTAGGATCTGTCTGGCAACTGGATGGCTTGATCCCACGCCTCCGCTATTTCAACAGTGGCGATCAAGACTCTTAGCTAGCTATAGCCTAGAAATAGCTATATACAGGAGGAAGGGGTTACAAAGGAAAAAAAGGGGTCTCGAGATTTGGGCCCCCCTAACTAATTGGCTGCAAAATAACGAATAACGAATAATGATAGGCAGCAAGTAACTTATAAATCATGTGAAAATAACATGATTTAATAAACATGTTAACGAATGGACGAATGAGTATGGAAATAGGAAATGAATATACTTAACTTATATAATTTATCGAGCTAATAATCTAGTTACTTCTCTTTTCTTCTTTTCTTCTGCTCTTCCTTTTTCTTTAATAATGTGCTAATATGTTATTCATTATATGTTATCATATTCAGCAAGAACTAGTGAAATAAGTGTTTATATTTATGTTTTTGTAATGAAATTTTTTGACCATAAAAAAAAAAAAATGTATAAGCTGGCTGGGCATGGGTGGGGAGGGACTAAAGCTGGGAAGGGACTAATGTAAAAATGTACTGAAAAAAGAACTGTTAAAAAAAAAGGGAAACAAAAAACTACACCTGCAGCAGGAGTGTCCACCGGGGACCAAGCTGGGAGCAGCACCTCAGCTTCATTGGTCTCAGTGCCACCACGCCAAGTTAGGCCCAAGGCCATGAGTGCCGCAGAGGCAGCCACTTTAATTGCTCAATCACTATCGGCCAGTGATGTTGGTGTTTACTCATCGCAAGAAAGTATCATCCAATCAACGCTGGGTGTAACTCATCTGATGAGTGTTCAACCAAAGCCTCAACAACAACCTCAGGTACAACATGGAGAGGCGCAAGGGAAAGATCAAGGAGAGGCGCAAGGGAAGGCGCAAGGAGAGGCGCAAGGAGAGGCACAAGTAGAGGCGCAAGTAGTGGCGCAAGTAGAGGTGCATGGAGAGGCGCATGGAGAGGCACAACTGCCCACAATGCTTGTTCCTCCAGAAGTAGGGGCACATCAGGAAATCGATATTCAAGCGGAGGTATCATCCGAGCAAGCCACTCCTCCTGATGATCCATTGTCTTCCAGATCCCCAGCAAGAAAAAGGTCAAGTAGGGCTAGTACAAGTTCTTCTTCAAGCCGCCTTCCTTCTGATGATCTTGATCTTGATTGGAACCCACCAATGTAGTCTGAGAGGGCGGCACGCCATGAGCAGACAAAGGTAGCCAAGCCTAAAAGGAAGGTTCCCGCAAGGCTTTCACTTATGGGTGATGATGACAAACAAGAAGTAGAAGTGGTGGATTCTGCTGGTCATGAACAGTCTGACGATGACGACGCAGTCATCACAGTCGTCACTCCAGCCCCAGCGGGCATGCAGCAGACAGACATTTTTACCCTATCCCGAATTGCTGCTGAGTGGTAAGTGAGCAGTGTAGCACTGGTACCACCATCAACACAGGTAACTACTACACCCACACGACCTACATCTGCCATATTTTCTCTTCAGAAGGGCCGGCAGGGACCTCCATCCAGCTCGACCTCTGTTAGTTGGGGTAAGCTTATTACCAACTATGGCACCGGAGGCCAGAGAGGTCATCTCCAAAAACACCACACTATCCAGTGGGAGGTGCACCTCAGTAAGATCCGGGAAGTCAAAAGTACAAATCCAAATGTAGACAATGATATTGCATCTGATGACGAAGAGAAGCTGATCATGCTGGGGGGAGGTGAACAACCGAGAGACATTTTTTCTGGTACACACAGAACCCCTGGCAGCAGCACTGCAGTGGTAGCGCCCACACCCTCATCTACCCCAACAACATCAAGGAGGCACAGTAGTCTGGTAGAGACACCAATGCGAAAAAGTACATCAATGAGCCTAACTGGGTTGAAGAGGTCTGCATTCTCATCACACATGAAATCGTTGCAGACCACCATTAAAAGCATGTTTTGGTCGGCGGTGCCATTGGAACACAACCACCCAATGGCACGTCTTTATAATGCAATTCTGGCTAAAATTTTAGCGCTGGACCTTCTCCCTTTTTCTTTTGTGGAAGGGGTGGGTTTTGGACAATTTGTGGCAACAGTCTGCCCTAAATGTAATGTTCCTAGCCAGTCCTATTTTGCCAGAGTTGCGGTTCCAGCACTACATCAAGATGTGCTGGAGGTGATTGGGGCAGCTTTGCAGAAGTGTGCTGTTCACACTATCCACCTGACAATAGACATGTGAACCAGTTGCCAAGCCCTTGACTACATGTGCATCACTGCACACTGGGTCTCTTTTGCAGGGGTTAGAGGCAAGTTCTTTGCAGGTGTTGACAGTGCCACAATTTTTAAAGCTAGTCGGAAACATGCAACAGTAGCCATGTTTTGCAAAGAAAAAGACCCTGTGATTTATACTTACTAAATGGAGTCAGAAATACTGACTAAAACAAGGCAATATGCGGGCAAAACAAGTTTCTAGGGAATCCTAGTTAGTCAATTTATAGTATAATGGCAATAAATATGTAGAACACTTTGCATCTTTGTATATCCAAATTTAAGAGATAAACAAATCCGCCAAAAATATAAGAAATATAAACACAATTTATTAAAATAACTCCCTTAAGGGTTACAATCTAAATTAAAATACAATAAAATGAATTTTCACATGAGTGAACAAATCTATATTTAAAAGGTCAAAGGACAAAGGTCGACACGGCGTTGCGGTGTTTGTGATATTCACACCTTCTTCAGGACACTTTGACAATTCATTGGTAATCTAAAAATTTAAACAGCAGTATTTTAGATATTTTATCATTGGACAAATGAACGAAAATACATACAGAGTGTTTCTATCTCTTCTGGTGTTTGTTTTGCCCTATAGGTTCCTAGACATGTTCCTCCATGAGGACCTCCCTGAGAACCCTCCCGTGAGTACTGTTATGTATTAACAATAAAACCCTCTATTTAGTCATTGGATAGATCCACGGGGGGAAGTTTGAAGTGAAGACTAGGTCTTCAAGCTTAAGGAAAGTTTTTTATATACATAAACAGATACCTGATTTTTCAAAGTTTCTCTTTTTAAAATTTAGAAGACTTCTAAAACAACTGGATATTTGTGTTACATCTGTTTCTTATGGTCATATAGTACCTTAATGAAGGAAAATAATGTATCAATAAGTATCTCATTACTCATCCTTCTTGTGATATAATATAGGTTTCATTCATGTTAGTTTACCTGTGATGAGTTCACTGCATAAGGTAATAAAACACTGAGGAGCCACCGGACTTTACTCTCGGGTTAAATTAAGAGTGGGGGCTCGGAATTCCTTCCTCAATTCGGGATCACTATGGGATAGGACACAAGTGTATAAGAAGTCTCTTTCTCACAATAAGCCTTCTTGATTAAATCCAAAATGTAAGCCAACCACTTACCGCAACTATATATTCACTTTCATACAGCTGTTTTGGTTTGTTGATTGTTTGTTTTCACCTATTGAAGTGAAGGGAATGATGGTAAGTATAATAGTTTTAACGCTATTTATTTTATTTTATTTTTACTGGAACATATTACTATGTTTATACATAGACTTGTTTAAAGAAACTCGCTCTACATTAATCTCCATACGTGGGTTGCTATAACAAAAGTCTATTTAGGTAATAGTTCTTATGGGGTTCATGCCTATTTCTCCCTGTCTAAAGGAATCATGCAACAAACGGGATATAATACACTTCCAAATGGAGTAAGTTATTGGTGATGTTCAAGGCTCAAACAGTAAAATTCCCACAATGTTATTTTATAGAGTCAGGCTTGATGAGGAACGCTTGCTCTATCTACGTCCGCTTCCCTTGGTGTAATAGGGCTCAACAACTATTACAAGCCCATTCCCTGTCTCGAAATTAGTGCAAAGGGCAAAGTTCTACCTAACAAGGGTATTGCATCGTGTCAAAGATCCTAGCTGGTTTTGGCTCACGTACCTTCAAGATTTCAATCGGCCTCCCTGCTCTTCCATGTTCCGTTTTATCCGGGAAAGTAATCACTGAAAGTCGGAACCTGTTTATATGCTGCCTCTCCCACTGTTGACCCGGAAGTGAGTCGTATGCCGATATGCTACTCTATTAGAATTTATCAAAATTGTATTACTGTATATATTTGGTGGATTTGTTTATCTCTTAAATTTGGATATACAAAGATGCAAAGTGTTCTACATATTTATTGCCATTATGCTATAATTGACTAACTAGGATTCCCTAGAAACTTGTTTTGCCCTCATATTGCCTTATTTTAGTCAGTATTTCTGACTCCATTTAGTAAGTATAAATCACAGGGTCTTTTTCTTTGCATTACTCTCCCCCTACCTGTGTTCAATAACCAGGGGAACCTTCCAATAATCTTGGTGTATACAGTAGCCATGTTTGCCATGGAGAAATCTCATACTGCAGTAAACATTTTGGAGGAGTTTAACAGTAAAGTCTTTGAATGGCTGCATCCAAGAAAGCGCATGATTGGTTATGTTTCCACAGATAATGGCAGTAATATAGTTAGGGCCATGAATGATGGTGGCTATTTCAGAGTGCGGTGTTTGGCGCACAGTATTAACATTGTTGTTCAAGATTTCTTGAAAAAATAAAACACAGTCAGCAAGTTACTGACCACCTGCCGAAGAATCTGCACACATTTTAGCCATTATTTTAAAGCCCGGAAGCAGCTGAGGAAACTTCAACATGAACGTAGAGTGCCAGTCAGAAGACTCATCCAGGAGGTGGTAACACGTTGGAACTCAACCTTCTACATGCTTCAGCGTCTGTCTGAGCAGTGCTTGGTAATCAATGAGTATGTCTTTGCACTGGGTTCCACTATGAAAGACATGAGGCTAGAGTTGGAGGAATGGGACCTAGTTAAACACCTGACAGACATGCTTCGTCCTTTTGAGGTCTTCACGCGTGAAGTCAGCAGGGAGGACTGTACTTTAGGCAAAGCGATACCATTGTTGCGCATGCTAGAGCACCAACTGAAGGTGGTGTCTTCAATGTTCAAAGATGATATTGACAAGCAAGACTCATATCAGTTGGCTGAGAGAATATTAACCCGCCTAGTTGACAATGAAAGGCTTAAAAAAATACATACAGAACAACAGCCATCAGCCACTCAGTTCGAAAAAGAGTGGCAGGAAATTGAAGGAACCATCACAAGTGCTATTGAATCAGCAGGCCATCCTGCGTCAAGGCCCACTTCTGTGGCCGAAGGCAGTCAATTTCCCTCACAGCCGTTACCTACACCAGCAACTGTATCATCATCCTCACCTGCACCAGGCCCAGCCATAATATTGTCGGAAGCGGATTGGATAACTCATCAAGGGTTTGCTCGTTCCAGTGCTGATGCAAAGGCGACAGATGGTACGCAAAGTGGAGCAGCCCTGGGTGGACCTTGAGTGGATGCTGTAGGCCTATCTGGATGACCCAACAGAGGTCTACATTGATCACAACCCATTGGTGTATTGGTATGGGAAAAGGCCTCACTGGCCACTGATCGCCAAGCTGGCTCTAAATTATTTGTCTTGCCCACTCGCAAGTGTGTCCTCTGAACGTGTTTTCAGTGCTGCTGGTGCCATTGTAACTTCAAAAAAATGTGGAGAGGTTAAAAAAATTATCAAGATGAATCAGCACTTCATACCACCAGATTACAAAATACGTGAATCCACGCAGGAAGAAGAGGACACCGACTTAGGTGACAGAAAAATTCTCTGTTAGCTGACCTACTCCCGACTCAATTCACAGAGTTTGAGGACGAGCTCTACTTCCCTGACACCTAGGCCTGAAACTGATTTCCTTATTTCCTTTTTTTTCATCCTGACTCCTTATTCACTTTTACTCCTGTGTGTCTTTCTTTGTTTTGCAACTTTTACTTCAACAAACCTCTAATCACAACAAATCCATCAGCAGCACTGTCTTTGTCTTATTTCCTTATTGAAGGTGCCGCTGTCTGCAATCCTGAAGTTCACAAGTTCACAACTCAGTCATGCTCCTCTATCCCCAGGTAAACCAGTCAACAACAACTACAGCAGAACTACATGTCTGTCTAGTCGTGGTATAGAGTGGTCGAGCAGTGTAGTGTTGTTATGCCAGAGTCCAGACAGCAGTTCATGTAGAATTGTGGCTTGCTGCATACAATTAAATATGCTTTGTCTATCTGTGTCAAAGAGGTATTCACTCAGTGGTGCCTGCCTGACCGCCTGCATGACCCTGTCCTGCTGTGTGCTTGCTAATTAGTATCCTTGAAAAGGAGACTCAGAGTACGCACTTTAGAAATGATGCTTGTATGTAATACTGTCGCCTCTGAAACTGAAAGTGTTATTTTTGCACTACACACCGTACCTTATATTTTTTTCTCCATGGTGTTTTAATATCACTTCCATCAACAATTACAGGCCGGCTTTTACCCTGTGCAATGGGAAAAACGATTAACTTAGCCTTACCATTAGTGATCCCCAATTCCGCATCCGCCAGGCAGGCAGTGGACAGTGGGTCTGGTCACCAAGATTGATCGACGGAGCGCCAGATGGAATGGAGGAGTACCGCGTATAAGAGGAATGGCTGGATGCATGCAACTTCCCAAATTGAACAGGACAACTATAACATACAGTTACAGTATCCTCTTCACTTCTCCTTATCTTTTAAATAATGTTATTGTTGTGAACTTCTATGAATGTGACTCTGTGCGTTTGTTTGCTCTGTGCTTGAAATTCATCTCTCCAGCTATTTGATAAGTTTCTTTGCTATTTTTAAAACTAATTTAATGTACTAATAAGTGTTTATTCTCTCTGAGGGCAGATAGGCAAGTGAAATTGCGTAATTGCTGCAGCCCTGTACTTTCAAATTGTTTCTTCATAGTTAGTAAGTTGTAGTAAGTACTACTTTTCAGTAACCTAACCATCCATTTAGCAAACAAATTCATGCATGCAGCAGTGCACTTCCTTTATGTCCCTTAAAAGATTTATGGATATCTTCGTATCCAAAGATTTGTTTGTCTTCATTTGTTGTTTGTTCATGCTGTGTTATTTTTTTCCTCTCTCCACAAAACTTTCCCATTCCCATCCAATTTTCAAACCCTAACCCTTTTCCCCCGGGCTTTGTGGTTTTCATTGAGGTGTGACTAAATGACAACAATAATTCCACTTGCTGGGAGGATAAAGCCATAGCAACAGAAAATCAATTTCAAGGCTGGTGAAGGAATCCGAGGATATATTCTTACTGTGTAATGTACTATCTATCGTACTGTTCTAATGCTACGCTCAGGCCACTTAATGTTTCATTTCCTTTTTTTTCATATGCTGCTACTGCCAGTGTGTACCACTACTACTACCACCACAACTATGACATTTCATATGTCCAGGATTCCATAGCCAACCTTAATCGCCATTTGCCATGCACCGAGCCCTGTGCCTAGCCCTATTCTCAAACATGAATCGCAGGTAAGATAAGCATTTTGGGGAGGAAGAATAATGGAGTAGGAGGAGAGGAGAGACTGACGGTAGTACTAGTAAAGTAGTGGGACAATTAAATTCACTAACTCTGTCAGTGGCACTTTGTACAAATTTGGGCGGTTAGACAATTTGAATCAACCAGCCAGTTAAGTTTCAGGAAATCCCCCCTGCCTCCCCCATAAAACAGTAAAAACAAGCGTATGCTATGTTTAAGTAGAAATAAATAATTATTGAAGCCCTAACAAAAATAAACTATCCCACAAGAAGACCCAACCCAACCCACCCCCCTACCTAACCCCAACAAATGTCCATGAAATCAAAGTCCACAAAGTCCATAAACCCCAAAGCCCAATTCCCCCCCCCAAAAGTCTTTAAAAAAGGGGCAAGGGACAGACTCTCCTCTACTTACGCCGGCAGTGTCCTTTGGCCAGGTGGTCACGATGCTCTCTGCGTAGGTCCTAGAGCAGGGTTTTCAGCCTCACCACCTCCTGCTCAAGGTTGGACACTGAGGGTCAAGTGTACAGACGAGCCTTGCACCTGCTGTGGGGGACAGCTGATTTGTTTGCTGCTTGGCGGTGGCGGGTGGCTGTGGGACCACGGCTCCATACTGCTGAAGGCTTGCACTGACTGGATGACCCATGGTGGGCGGAGGAGGATGCAGATGTCATAGATGTTAATGTCGACTGCGACTGCGTGTCCTCCTCCTCCTGGGCAGCCAGCCGCCGATATTCAGCAACAATTGCCTCCAGCTTCCGTTGCCGTGCCCGTCTAGCCAACTCCTTCCTTGTTAGTTTGGAAGGAGCATCTATATGAAGAAAGAAACATATACTGTAACCAATGCTCTTTAAGATCAACACAAAATAATTCAGCAGAAAGTTGTGTCACAGTAGCACTAGCAACTTGCAAGCACAGTACATAACATTTGCGGCACTTATCTATCTAACCCCCCACTTCGGCGCCCTCTGCTCTAACATTAGTGGGAGTTTCAGGAATTCTACTAGCACTATATGGACTCACTACATTAGACTCAGGCAGTACACCAGCCTTCTTCTGCTCTCTTCTTTAGCAAAATTGGTACGTAAACTTGTGGAAGCCGGCATAATGCCAGCGCAGTCAACTTGCACCCGAGAGAAACAGACACAAGCCATGATGACACATACTTGTGTTTCTGTACCAGTCCAGTACATGCAGGTGGTGAAGCTCTTACTTTTCTATTACGGGTGGCACTGGCCATACTCTTTTAAAAGGGCTACTGCTTAATTAATTTAACTTTCACCCTGCACTGCCCCTGACTACTACAAAAGGAAAATGAAGAAGAAAAATAATATGATCATCTATCCCTTCACAGGATATTTGCCTACATATGGGATGACTTTAGGTGCTTTGTTTTTTATTGAGTGAACACTGATAGGCCACACATGAATGACAGAGTTGTAATAAAATTATTAACAGAGGTAGTGAGTGGTCCCCGTAATCGCTGGATATATGCTGTGCTTGCAAACTACTGTTACTAGTCATGGTAGTATTCTGAAAAATTAGAACTTCTTTTCCTTGGCTTTGCTACTCTGGCACGGACGTGCAGTGTTACATGCTCTTCAAAGTAACATTTCATCCAGTGACTGTCTGCTCTGTCTATATACACCTATGCTATCTATGAGGAAGATAGTACCATGATCCAGGCATCCATCCATTCAAAGTAAATGTCAATCATTCTTCTTAATGTCTCAATTGGACAAACCTTACTTTTTCTCACGGACAAACAACCTTTTTATTTTATTTTGGAAACCGCCAGCCATGCATCTGTGCTTGACTTGCATTTGAATTTGAACCAAAGGATATATTGCACACACATACAGTTTCTGTTTCACCCACCCAGGCAGTCCTCTTTCCTTTCTCCTTCCACCCATCCTTGCTTCAGCCTTCAACCGGCCATGCATCATATTCCCAGCCACCTCGGGCAGCATTCAAAAACACGTATCATTCTTTGCCAGTCATTACTTTTAACTCGCTCGTCCTTCCTTACACCCTTCTTTCCCTTTTCGTTCATTCCATCCATCATGTTCATCTTTGATCTGACTTGGCTTCTCGATAAAACTTTCACAGCTGAGTTGAAGTCAAATTTAGAGGAGGCCATTTGTTACTCGTCAACTCCCGCCGCTAATGCTATTGCTAATGCGAAGTCAAGGGTGACTGTCTTCTACCTGGTTGACAAAAACTTAGTTCCAAATTTGTGTCTTCTTAACAGTAAAGTGTACTTGTACTGTACAACATATACACCCCTGCAGTGAGCCTACTCTGCAATCTCAATAAGTAAGGAATATAATAGCTTACCATTGCCCGCCACTACCGTGGCATCCCCCCAGCAGTTCCTGCTGGCACCGCATCCACCCCTGGAGTGACCGCCTCTGCGCTGGCCCCGGCACTGGTGGTGGGCTCTGCCAATGGTGTTACGCCTAGAAAATACATTTAATATTTTTAGATGCCATATACACCACTCCCTATTTTGTCTAGGAATGAAAAAATATGTTACTACATAAACAAATTTAACTATTTGTGACTCTCTAGTCTAAACTAAAATTTCCCCTTTCGTAAGGGGACGGTGTTTTTTATTTATGCTTAGCCATAACATGTTACAATTTATGGCAAAACTGATGAATGCTTGCTTTTTAACAAGCACCATTTTTTTCATAACAGACAGAAGCTTCCCTTCTATGAACAAGAGCAATATGTTACTCGGAGTCGTCATCATCACCACCAAGACTTTAAGTTCCAACCAGGTGAGGGCTCTCCCACAATTAATGTGTAAAATCAGCCACTGTTGAGTTTTCAAGAGTTCACCCTTTATCTTATATGAAGTTGATTTTATTAAATGTTTTTATATAATGCACACTTGAATTTTAATATACAGAGTACACACAGAGCTAGTTGTTTTACTTTTAATGAAGCTTTAAAACTTACATAGACTCTGTGGTTTTTGGTCATGAGTGAGTGAGCGAAAGGGTTTGCAATTTGCAAGCATGAGTCCTTGACTCTGAGAGGTCGGGACTCTGACTCCGTAGTCTTATGTTCTGGGTTGTATAATCATTGGTGATCATCACTACATTCGAGAGCTAAATAAAGACTCTGTCACACTAGCTAGTCAGTAAGGAGATGGGGGTTCAACTTCTGTTATGACTGAGGTATGTGAAAAGTCTAACTGCACCTATTATAATTTATAACCAATGCCATATTTCTTGTCCATAGTTCTGTATGTGCAGAATAGCCCCTGCAACAGTAGTGGTATGTTCTCCTATCCAATCAAAAAGTAAACTAGTATCTTATTCTTGGTGGCCATTGACATTTTATTGTTGGGAATTGTCAAAGCATAGACATTTAGAAGACTTCGCTAGACATTATGGACAACCCAGAGGACTGCACTCAGTGCATGAGGCTATTGCTGAATAGAATAAGAGTTTTGTTTAACACTTTTTGCCTACTGTGCAAGCTTAGCTATCTACTCATACAGACTAATAATAATCTAGTAGTACCACAGAGAGTCATAGTAGAGGCAGGATAAGAATTTAGAAACAGTCTACAAGAAGATCAAAGACAATTTAGGAACAAATAGAATTATGAGGAATGTTTGGAAAAATAGATGCTGTAAAATATAGGGAAGTATAATTATTAATAATAGGAAAACTTACTGGGGCCAGCAGAGGAGCCCTCGGCGGACCTATCCTGGCCTTCCAGTTGTTGTTTCTGCTCCACCGGCGCCGCTACCTCCACCTATGTCCTCTTGCCACTGGGGGGATCTGATGTACATGAAAGAAAGACACAAACATGGATGATTGTTGTCAATCAAATGAAACATTTCCAAAAACAAACAATAACAAATTATTTGGGGGAAAAAGACAATATTTGCACTATATTGACCTATCTGATGTGGTCTACTAGGATATTTGTATTGCTGGACTCGCGGACCGTCTACTTGGAAAGTTATGTAACTCACTAAACCAACTAAAAGAAAGGTTCTACTACGACTGGCAGGCTGCACTCCGCAGCAAGCAAAGTGACAGACACAGTCCGTTATGATTGCAGACCACTAAAAGTTTCCTACTAAATAACCAGTCATAATATACTCAACTATCAATCCACCACCACTATCTCTTCTTAGTGGCAGGAGTACAAAGGAAGGACTGGATTTGAGTCTCTAGTGTCTAGCATTACGCATTTCTGTAAAGTACAATGATACATAATCATCACCCAGGCCAAATGAGCACAGAATTGAAAAAAAGTAAGCATAGTAGCACCACCAGTGAGCAGGCGAGCACCTGCAATCATAGAATCTTTTTAAACATAATTTACCTGCAATGTAATCTCTAGTGTATAATATTACGCAGTTCTGTAAAGTACACTGATACATAATCATCACCCAGGCCAAATGAGCACAAAATTGAAAACAATTAAGCATAGTAGCACCGCCAGTGAGCAGGCGAGCACCTGCAATCACAGAAGATTTTGAAACATAATTTACCTGCAATGTAATCGGCAGCATTCTTGCTCTTTGGAAAAAACAAATTGCAATATCATAACACAGAGCAGGAGAAAACAAAGTAGTGAATAAATTCTTCCTACTACTACTCACCAAGGCCCGGGATCTCGACTCCAAGCAGGTCGAGCAGGTCTTGCTCCCTGTAAAGGATGTCGGACCACCAGTGCGTCGCCTGGTTGTAGGTGTGCCGGACCCCAGACTCCCGATACATGGCCCGGCACACTTTCCCCCATAGCTGGCGATGCTCCCGGAGCCTGTACACGGCACCGGGCCTACCGCCTGCCACGACGGTCTTGAGGACGCTGGATGAAGAAAACCAGTGCGGCCACCTCTACCGCGCTGAAGATCTCCCGGACTACTACTGTCTCCCCCCTTAAGCGCCCCCAAGGGAGCCGGGTGCCGGGTGCGGGACCCTTCCCCTTGATATTCTTTCAGGCTCCCTTTGCCATGGTCCTGGACAGGAAAGGAAAATAAAATAGGAAAGAAAGATTAGGGAAAAGGTAAGTAAAAGAAAAGAGTTACAAAAAAGTAGTTTTAAGTAACCAAAAGTAGAAAAAAAACACCAAATGTAGATGTAGTAAAATAAAAAAGATAGATAATGAGTAAAAAAAATTAAAACAAAGTTCAAAGAAACAAAGGATTGCAAAGATTAAGGGAGGATTGAAAAAGCATGCCCAGAACCATAGCAATGAATGAAAAACAAGATGGCCACGCCCATTTCGACCGTGTAGGTAAGTTTGCGTGATATTTCCCCCGCGAGCACGCACAAACGGACACGAACACGTAATTGCGGGCCACACGTAGGAAATGCACAACGTGAACATGCAACTGGCACCCAGAAACGGAAATACGCAACGCTGAAAACAAGATGGCCGCGCCCATGTATGACCGCATGGGTTACTTCGCGGCGCCACGCTGAAAAAAAACCCACGAACACGCAAAGCGCCCTGCGAACATGCAAAAATAAAGAAATCCACAGATTCGCACAAATTTGTGGATTTTGCGGACCGCAAATTCGCTTTCGTGCAAATTCGCACACCGCAAATTTGCAAATTTCGCCCATACTTAGAGGCAGGGTTGGGAGTCGCAGCTTCGAACCTCACCAGTCATTGCCCTGGACCCAGAACATATTCAATCGGAACTCCAGGATGCACTACATATCGCATCAACCCTTCAATCCACTAGACTGGCACCTGATTCTACATCAACACCCTCCAGTTCCAAGGAAGACACAGATTTCCTGTAGAACTGGCCTGTGGATCCGGACTTTCCTCGACCCCCAGATGTCACACCACAATCATCGGGCAATATTGTTTAATGTTACAGGCTATCTCAATTGCTAGCATAACCTAGGTCATCAACTAGTTAGAGTAATGTAATTATCACCCAACTTCGCAATTCGACAATTTACACCACAGGCATGCACCTAATAACGCATCACCTCATATGCCTTAAGGTGCCAAATCTTAGTGATACGTAGACAGGGGATGAATATGTGGAAGCTATCCCTCCCTCTCACATACCCTTTCACAGTCAACATCATTTGGGTCAATCCCCGCTTGGGGATTGGCCCCAGTTCAGCATTCCTTTCAGGTTTGCTTCATGGGATATTACTATTGGCTGTTTAAGGGCAAACAGTGACAACAACGGCACATTGATTAAAGCTGCGAATTAGGATGCCCACAAAATAGGCAGCGGTCCCGCATCGTAAGTATATTGAAAGACGATGCAAGTTTCAAAATGTTTAGGACCAATAGTAAGGCACGGCCAATAATAATATCCCAAGAAGCGAACCTGACAAAAATGCTGAACAATACGAACAGATCGACAAACGAAGTGAGAATAAAAAGTGAAACATTGCCAACAAATTGTTTATGTAAACAACACTGAGTCGGATCGTGAAAAAAAGGATCAAATACACAATTCTGTGGAATATAAGAACAGGAGATAAAAATGATTTGGTCTTGATAAAAATGGGATTATTAGCAAGATACCATCGAAACGCGTCAACGCTGGGGTAAGCAGAATTCAAGGAATAACCAAACCTAGTTGAATGTTGATGGAACTGAAACATTGATTAGGAGGTTTTTAGAATCCGTCTTAAATGTGTACTAGTATTTGACAAGGGGTCACGTCATACTGTTGTTTTGTCACTTCTTTTTATGCTGGTCATAATTAGAAATTGTTCAATCAATCAGTGTACATTTTCTTGTGTCATAATAGAAACGGTTGTGGGAAGGAAAATTGTGTTTTTATAAGTTGTGCAATATGAAATGTTTTTCACTGTTTACATAATGGATTTACAAAAGAAAATGTTTTTAATTATTGAATAAATGCAACAAGAACATAGTATCTATATATTGAATGAAAGAATTGATATTTTTGTGTTGGTTTGACTATTGTATTTTGATTTCACTTGGGTCAAGGGAACTGTTTTGAGCATAGGTTTGTACCTCACTTCCCTTGATACTACTAAGGGGTCCCTCTCTCATTTTTTTGAGTTCTTTACGGAGTCCTACAAGACTTATGCTGAGACCCTAGAACCCAGTTTACATGCGCTCTATAGAGCAGCGCTAGACAGTGCAACTCTCCCTCCCTCTCTTTGCACAGCTAACGTTGTCTCCCTGTTGAAAGCAGGCACAGATCCCAAGGCCCTAGGATCCTATAGACCTCTGACAATTCAAAACACTGACTATTAGATCCTGGCAAAAGCACTTGCCCCCCATGTTCCTTACTTGGTGCACGCAGACCTGAATGGTTTTGTCCCTGCCCGGAACACCGCACTCAATCTTCGCCGCTACTTCAAGGTAGCCGAATACGCCGCCCTGAACTGGCTCCCCTCGGGATGCCTTGTGCTCGATCTTGAGAGAGCGTTAAACTCCCTAGAGTGGAGCTACCTCTTTGCAGTGCTGCCAAGGTTCAGTGTAGGTCCCTATTTCCTCTGCATGGTGCAGCTATTATATAAGTGCCCAACGATTCGTGTGAAAACGGGGCCCTTCATTTTGGAATCCATCCGAGTGGGACCCACCAAGGATGTCCACTCTCTTCACTCCTCTTCTCCTTGGTGGTGGAAACCTTAGAGGCTTTTATTCGTGCCCGAGTGGACATGGGCATCCCTTTAGGTGATTGCATACATACAATCTCCCTATATGCCGACGAACTCTTGCTATACGCAAGGGATCTTCATGCAATACCCCATGCACTGGAATCAGCACTGTTGCAATTTGCCACAATATCTGGGCTTAGGGTTAATGCAGTGAAGTCTACTCTCTTTCCATTCTCGTCCATTCCATATCCGGGGTATACACTGGAGGGGGTGGGGAGGGGGTACCGGTAGCCTGGTGCACAGGTACATTTTGATACTTCGGTATCCACATATACTGAAACAAATATGACCTCTTCGACAGAAACAATACTAAAGCCACTTCCTCTATTCACTTGCAGATGGCATTCTGTGAGATGTTCCTGCTGCCTGTTTCGGGTAGCGTGACACTTGCAAATATGGTAGTTCTCCCGCATCTACTCTACTATTTTGCTACCCTACCTCTCTACAGTCTGACCTCATATTTTAGTAAACTGGAGGCAAAGGTTAGGTAGGGATTTCCTTTGGGCATGTCTCGGCATAGAGTCTCCATCAGGAAGATATGCCTTCCGGCGGGACAAGGTGGGTTGGCGATGCCTAATTTTGAGCACTATTTCTTGACAACTCAGCTGCAATGGATAGCAGGTGGCTGGCATTGCAACACTTACCAGATATTACCACTCTGGAACCTCCCTTGCCCTTCTTGACCTGCTTTAAATGTTTCACCTGTGCACTAAGGGTTGAGAAGAAAAATAGCAAACCATTGATAATATTAATGCCCTTCTTATACCCCCATTGTATATATTATTTACATAGGCAATAATAATTCACTTAGGCAGCAATATATGAAAAATATATGATTATTTTATTTTTCATGTTATTTATTTTACTTTTTATATCTTTTTTCCATTTTTGACAAAACGATTCTATATTTCTTGTATATATACACCTATATTGATTTGATTCATAGAAAAACACTAGTAATTCATAACAATAGTAATAAATAACATACAGTGCTCAATGTGAACAAAAAGACAGGACAATATACATCTAAATATAAACAAGTGCTGTACGATATGTTCGGTCGATGGAGAGTTTATGAAGGCAAATGCGGTAGAATAGAACACAACGCGTTTCGGCCTGAGGACTTCATCAGGTGACCGTCATTCGTTTTTTACAGAGACAGGTGTACAACAAATTCTGTGATTAATTTGTAGAGTAGATTCGATAGTTTTTAATGTTAAAGAGATTTCAGCAGGAGTTTTGTCACACTGATAATGTTGATTAAATGCGTTACGGGAGGTGGCGGGTCAACAGTCTATGTTCGCAACTTATTTTGCTCCGGATGCAATCTTCATTCTGATCTTAATTAAAGAACAGGTTGAAAGAAGAGTTTTATTTAACGTGAGAGGTATGTCATCTTTGTAATTCTTGGCGCTAGAATCATTCCTTTTTTCCAGACTTGTGGAGCGAGCTAATTCTGCCTGGAAGTGCATACCAGCAGACCCCCATCATTACGGAGAAGCGCTCTCGATCACAAGAACCTAAAAAATTCGGAAGAGATCACCTATCAGAATTAGCTCGCTCCACAAGTCTGGAAAAAAGGAATGATTCTAGCGCCAAGAATTACAAAGATGACATACCTCTCACGTTAAATAAAACTCTTCTTTCAACCTGTTCTTTAATTAAGATCAGAATGAAGATCGCATCCGGAGCAAAATAAGTTGCGAACATAGACTGTTGACCCGCCACCTCCCGTAACGCATTTAATCAACATTATCAGTGTGACAAAACTCCTGCTGAAATCTCTTTAACATTAAAAACTATCGAATCTACTCTACAAATTAATCACAGAATTTGTTGTACACCTGTCTCTGTAAAAAACGAATGACGGTCACCTGATGAAGGCCTCAGGCCGAAACGCGTTGTGTTCTATTCTACCGCATTTGCCTTCATAAACTCTCCATCGACCGAACATATCGTACAGCACTTGTTTATATTTAGATGTATATTGTCCTGTCTTTTTGTTCACATTGAGCACTGTATGTTATTTATTACTATTGTTATGAATTACTAGTGTTTTTCTATGAATCAAATCAATATAGGTGTATATATACAAGAAATATAGAATCGTTTTGTCAAAAATGGAAAAAAGATATAAAAAGTAAAATAAATAACATGAAAAATAAAATAATCATATATTTTTCATATATTGCTGCCTAAGTGAATTATTATTGCCTATGTAAATAATATATACAATGAGGGTATAAGAAGGGCATTAATATTATCAATGGTTTGCTATTTTTCTTCTCAACCCTTGTCTATGTATTCCCTACGATTAGCAAACCACTAGTAAGTAGGGGTCCCCTTTCTTTCCAAACTACTGTCACCTGTGCACTAAGCCCAGGAACGTGGACTCCTTGTTGCTTTCCATAGCATACAGATGCTATTGTAGAAAATTATACATCACTCGCACTACTACACCTTACGCCCCTGCTATCCCCTTATTAGGATCAACAAAGAGTGAGTCATACATCACGGCTGCAGAGTTATGTGGTTGGGAGGCTGCGAACATTCATGACGTAGGAGACCTTTTTAGAAATGGTGCCCTAATTCCCTATGCAGACCTTATTTCAAAAGACGGTCTCCCACTGGGGCAATTCCTCATGCACCATATACTCACAGCCTAACTTTCAGTTCCGTGGGGAAACTTAGCAACAGAACCCCCCTCACACCACTTGTTGCAATATCTACATGTAATGGGCACAGTGGGACATTTAATAAACTGGTTCGCCTCCTCACTCCGCCAACACACTGCCATATCACTGACCCCTCTGAGGCAACACTGGGAGGATTACCTAGGGCGTGCCCTATCTGAGAAGGAATGGATGGCTATACTGGAAAGTCCTACAAGGGTCCCTTGCAACCAACGCTTCCGGCAGATCCAATATTCTATTCTCCACAATGAGTACCTCTCCCCTACCCAGATAAATAAGTTCTTCCATCGGGATGACTCAGAATGCTCCAGATGTCACCTGCCCAACGCAGACCTCTTACATCTGCTCTGGCTTTGCCCTACCCTAGGGGAATACTGGGCAAACGTGGTGGCCTCCTTGGCCCGCTGTACTAAGCATGTGGTTCCCTTCCACTGGGAGGTGTATATACTACATCTCTTTAAAAGGTGCAGGAAACACAAGGCTACTGCGCATTTCTTTCACCTGGGCTTCATCACGGCGAAGCGCCTAATCACGAAATGTTGGAAAGCCCCGGTGGTGCCTCATGCGTTGGCCTGGCACTGCTCTATGCTTAACTGGGCAAAGGCGGAGGGCATGACACTGCAGAGGGAAGACTTACTGGGACTTCGCAAGTTAGCTCTTGCCACAGATTCCGGGCTATGGTGATAGAATTGTAGAAATCTGCTACAACCGCAGCAGACATGCAAGATGAGACAGAGTTTGCTTTGGCACCAAGAGGGCTCTCCACACCTGCTAATGCGTCGTCAAAATGGGGGCTGCCTTACACAATCCTTGCATGCCCCATAGAAACAGGGGGACAGATTTACAACTTCTGGTTCATCTCTGCTAATCAGCAGAGATGCGCCAGAAGAGTTGCGACGCATCTGCCCACCCATTCACCACTACTGATGTGCCACATTTATAATGCGGCGCACCGTGGCGCTCGGATGGACAGATGCGTGACGCATCTCCAGCGGAAATTCAGCGCATTGCTGGAGTTGCGTTGCAAGCGCAACGCAGCTCCAGCAAAGCTCGGGGTGCCCTATCTGTAACATGCTGCATCAATTCTTATGCCTGCTTCAAGCAGATGCAGGGTTTTGACGTAGCTTGGCGCTAAAAGTGACTGAGTGAAATCTTGTAGATTTCACTCAGCCACTTTTCGGAGGCGTTCCTGCATCGGAAGGCACCCCCTTTGCGCCAGGACGCCTACATGTGGCGCAGGGCTTTATTATGTGACGCACCTCCCAGATGCGTCACATGGTAAATACCCTGCAGCATGGTGCTGGTTTTGTGCCGCTGCTGCGTCACAAAAGTGACGCAACGGCGGCGTAAAGGAGGCGCAAGGGGCTTGTAAATCTGTCCCAGGGTATCTTCATGCACTCCACATGCAGTTAGTTAGCTGTAACTATACTTCATGGCTTTGGATCACTGGCGGGTCCCCCTTCACCCTAGTCAGGTTATTTTGTCCTAATTATGTTGTATTCTCCACCCATTGTTCATTACTAATCAACATCACGCATAGCATGGCATCATAATACTCAGATCTGTGGTTTATACATTTACACACACGTCTCCTCAAGGGTTCTGACATTGTGGACATTCCAACTACACAGCATTCGACACAGTGCACCCTCACTACAACAGCCAATACCACGCCAGTAACATCTGCTCTCACAGAATATGATTTGTGGATATTTTATGGGTATTTTCCACCACAAACTACCATTTTACTTATAGTTCTAAATGATGAGATTGTCAGGGTCTGTATTTAGTTACTAATGGACTTCCTCTTCCGCTTCTCCTTCATGAGCCCTATTTCTGCTCTGGACATTATCTTCCGCGGAAGCCAGGGCAATGGAGCTAAATTCCATCTTTGACCAGCATCACCTTTGTACCATCTATGGACCCTATTTTTGTAGCATTTATGTAGATAATTATGTGGAGTAATGTGATAACATGATTTTTTGGGCCGGGTGGGGGAGGGGCGGGAAGGTAATCATTGGAAGTACACATGCTCATGTATAGACTTAATTTTACTTGCATTCAACATTTTGTTTGCTGCCTGCTAGTTCGCACAGGCAGCATTGTCAACCCACCAATGGCAGAGCACTCCACTCTCGCTTAAATCCAGGTGTGCATTTTCAAAAACTGTTTTTTCAGTCAAGCAGAAATGTAAACCTTTGCATAGAATTTTATTCTCATGTTCGCTTAAGACTCTAGAGGACAAATTCATAACATTTACTGAGTTATTGACAATCTCATCGTCTATGCTGTCCACATTGTGGTGCACAATCTCTACTTCTTGTTCTGTCATTTTTCCATTCTTGATTTTGTGCCTGCCCTGCCTGTCCTCCCCTTGTGTGTTGAGCTTTAGTTATTTATTTGTTTTCATATATAAAGTTTTATATAGCGCAAACATGACCCAGAAGGTATCAGAGCGCTTTACATTACACCATTCGGAAACATTAGATGGTTGAGGGGGTAATATACATACATTCAATGTTCGACATTCAGTACAAAAAGAGTGAGAGTGGTAGATAAGATAATATATTTGCTAACAGTAACACATGATTTAATATCTTAGGATGTGAATTTGTTCATTAGAAGCATTTTCACTTCTTTTTTGAAGGAGGAGTAGTAAGGGATTCTGCGTGCATCTGACGGTAAGGAGTTCCAAATCTTTGGTGCGATACCAGAGAAGGCCCTGCAACGCGTTCTCTTTTTGTGGAAGGATTGTGGTTTCAGTAGTAGTGAGCTTCTGCTTCGCGAATGTCTGTAACCTCCCGACAGCTCTAGCTTTTGTGCTAAGTAACTGGATGAAGGGCTTTATGGGTCATGCAGGCGATCTTTAGTTGTATTCTTGCCTCATATGGTAGCCAATTCAGTTCTTTTAAAGTTGGAGAAATGTGGTTATTTCTTTATGTTCCAGAGACCAGCCTGGCAGCAGCGTTAAGAGATGCCTTCAGCTGGGCCAGCTTGTATTTGGGAAGTCTGCATTGAGTGGTACTTCCGTAGTCCAATGTTGGCAACACTAGGGCTTGTACCGCCAATTTTAAGTCGGCCTGTGAAAGGAATGGTTTAAGTTTCCTTAGAACACTCATCTGATGATTAGCTCCTTTGGTGGCATTACTGATATGCGCCTGCATATTCAAGTGTTTGTCTAAGGTGATTCCCTGGGATTTAGCAATGGGAATCATGTGGGGAGAGCAGTCAAATGTAGTTAGATGCTTCAGCCAGAGGTCTAACTTGGGTGTGTGATTGGGGGGTGAGGAGGAGGAATTCCGTTTCTTTGGTGTTGAGCATGAGGTGGTTGCCAGTGAGCCAACTTTAAGTATTGTGCAGAATAGCATTGAGGGAGTTGAAGTCTTCTGGGGAGAAGATTTTCATATACAATTGTGTGTCATCTGCAAATAGGTGATATAGAATGTTCGCAGAGTTTAACGCGTTTGCCAGGGGTTCCATAAGTAGATAAAAAAGAATGGGTGATGGTGCCCTGTAGAACCCCTAGGGTGACCATGGAGGGTTGAGAGAGTGATTTGTCGATCTTGATTCTTTGGGTTCTGTGTTTAGGGAAGTGGTAAACCATTGTAGCATGGGACCAGATAGGCCCATCCTTCTTTCCAGTAGAGACAGTAGCTGTCGTGTTTAACTGTGTCGAAAGCGGAGGACAGCTCAAGAAGTATCAAACGACATGATTCATTATGGTCAGGCATTTTTAATGTATCATCCATTATGTGAGTGATTGCTGATTCAGTGCTGGGTCCTTGATGGAATCCAAATTGGTGTTGGTCAAGGAGGTTGAAATTCAGAATGTGCTTGCATAATTGAATTTGTACACATTTTTCTAGTAGTTTCACCAGATTGAAGATGTTGAATATAGTGAGGTAGATGTTGAGATCTGAGAAGAGGGAATTGACTTACTTTAGTATGGGTGTTAACTGCCCACCTTTAAGGCAGTCAGGTATGTGGCCTTGCCTAAGAGAGGCATTTACAATCTTTGACCATAAGGGTAGAATAGGCGCTTTAATCATTTTAAATAAGGAAAGAGGTAGTGGATCAGTGAAGCGATTGGAGCGATTAATCGCAGGAAGAGTGTTATAGAAGTCATTTTCCGTGTAGGGCGTGAAAATGTGCCAAAAGGCATTGTTTTTGGAGTTCCCATTGGTGTACTAAATTGGTCATTGACCTGGGAGTAAAATGTAGACTCATGATCGGTATCTGGTGGAAGGGTATTCTTAGATTGTATGTCATAGTCAATGGTTTTTATTTTTTTCCAGGAAGAAATTGGCAAGCTCCTCGCAGCTAGACATAGCCAACTCTCTTAGTCCTGTAGCTTTTGGTGTGTTGAGCGATTGTTGTTCGACTATTTCAAATAGTTTTTTGGGATGATTAATGGCTTGGTTCATCTGGGTTCTAAAGAAGTCCGACTTAGCCTTTAAGATTTTCCTCTTGAATATATTCCTCAGCGCTCTAGGAAGGAAGTCCACTCACAGAGTCTAGTTGTCATCCAGGTCCATGGCGTCAGGAAGGAAAATAAAACACTTTCAGATCAACATTAGTCCAGCTGGATGGAATGGGATAGTGCTGATTTTTCAGTGATTTTCGTTTTTTGGGGCTGTACTTGTGACCTTTTCACCAGGGGTATTGAGTCTTGCATGGGCCTACTCTTTCTGTGGGGTGTCTTGAACTTAAACATCATGGAGGGCATGGATGGAATGGGATTGTGCTGATTTTGCAGTGTTTTTCGATTTTTGGGGGTGTTCATGGGGAGGGACAGGCCATGTGGCTGGGGGCCATTTTGAGTGCTGCTACAGGCCCTGGCCATGTGCTGGGAGGCAAGTGGCCATTTTGAATGTAGGCATTGTTGTTAGGCCTGCAACCATTTTGCCTACTTTTCAACCTTTATGCCCAGGGGAAGTGAGTCTTGCATGGGCCTAGTCTTTATGTAGGTTGTCTTGAATTTAAACATCATGAAGGGCATGGATGGAATGGGATTGTGCTGATTTTTCAGTGATTTTCGTTCTTGGGGGCTGTACTTATGGCCTTTTCACCAGGGGTATTGAGTCTAGCATGGGCCTAGTCTTTTTGTTGGGTGTCTTGAACTTGAACATCATGGATGGCATGGATGGAATGGGATTGTGCTGATTTTTCAGTGTTTTTCGATTTTTGGGGGTGTTCATGGGGAGGGACAGGCTATGTGGCTGGCGGCCATTTTGAGTGCTGCTACAGGCCCTGGCCATGTGCTGGGAGGCAAGTCGCCATTTTGAATGCAGGCATTGTTGTTAGGCCTGCAACCATTTTGCCTACTTTTCAACCTTTATGCCCAGGGGTAGTGAGTCTTGCATGGGCCTAGTCTTTCTGTGGGGTGTCTTGAATTTAAACATCATGGAGGGCATGGATGGAATGGGATTGTGCAGATTTTTCAGTGATTTTCGTTTTTGGGGGCTGTACTTGTGGCCTTTTTTACCAGGGGTATTTGAGTCTAGCATGGGCTTAGTCTTTCTGTGGGGTGTCTTGAACTTAAACATCATGGAGGGCATGGATGGAATGGGATTGTGCTGATTTTTCAGTGATTTTCGTTTTTTGGGGCTGTACTTGTGGCCTTTTCACCAGGGGTATTGAGTCTAGCATGGGCCTAGTCTTTTTGTGGGGTGTCTTGAACTTAAACATCATGGAGGGCATGGATGGAATGGGATTGTGCTGATTTTTCAGTGTTTTTCGATTTTTGGGGGTGTTCATGGGGAGGGACAGGCCATGTGGCTGGGGGCCATTTTGAGTGCTGCTACAGGCCCTGGCCATGTGCAGGGAGGCAAGTGGCCATTTTGAATGCAGGCATTGTTGTTAGGCCTGCGACCATTTTGCCTACTTTTCAACCTTTATGCCCAGGGGTAGTGAGTCTTGCATGGGCCTAGTCTTTCTGTGGGGTGTCTTGAATTTAAACATCATGGAGGGCATGGATGGAATGGGATTGTGCTGATTTTTCAGTGATTTTCGTTTTTGGGGGCTGTACTTGTGGCCTTTTCACCAGGGGTATTGAGTCTAGCATGGGCCTAGTCTTTTTGTGGGGTGTCTTGAACTTAAACATCATGGATGGCATGGATGGCATGGGATTGTGCTAATTTTTCAGTGTTTTTCGATTTTGGGGGTGTTCATGGGGAGGGACAGGCCATGTGGCTGGGGGCCATTTTGAGTGCTGCTACAGGCCCTGGCCATGTGCAGGGAGGCAAGTGGCCATTTTGAATGCAGGCATTGTTGTTAGGCCTGCAACCATTTTGCCTACTTTTCAACCTTTATGCCCAGGGGTAGTGAGTCTTGCATGGCCCTAGTCTTTCTGTGGGGTGTCTTGAATTTAAACATCATGGAGGGCATGGATGGAATGGGATTGTGCAGATTTTTCAGTGATTTTCATTTTTGGGGGCTGTACTTGTGGCCTTTTCACCAGGGGTATTTGAGTCTAGCATGGGCCTAGTCTTTCTGTGGGGTGTCTTGAACTTAAACATCATGGAGGGCATGGATGGAATGGGATTGTGCTGATTTTTCAGTGATTTTCGTTTTTGGGGGCTGTACTTGTGGCCTTTTCACCAGGGGTATTTGAGTCTAGCATGGGCCTAGTCTTTCTGTGGGGTGTCTTGAACTTAAACATCATGGAGGGCATGGATGGAATGGGATTGTGCTGATTTTTTTTGCGATTTTTTTGGGGTGTATAACTGAACTGATGTTCCTCTGTCTTCTATTGTTTTTAGGTGCACAAGACTCAAGAGAACCACCAGTGCCAGGAAGAAGTCCTGCAGCGTTGTGTGTGTGCAGCATAACGTCACGCAACGTCACGTCTGGCCTCAGACAACTCTACAATTCGTGCAACTGCGGCCTGCTGTCTGACCTGCTCTGAAGAAGATGGCCCCAAAAAAAGGTCTACGTAGCTCCTCTAGCAAGAAAGTTGCTAGTAAGGAGCAGAAGAAGCAAGTTACCAAGGAGGCTGGTGTGCCAACCGCCACGTTTTTTGGGAGCAAAAAAAAAAGTACGCCTGCAGCAGCAGGATCTGCTGGGGACCAAGCTGGGAGCAGCACCCCCGCTCCATTGGGTTCAGTGCCTCCACCACCACGCCAACTTAAGTCAAAGCCCTTGACTGCTTCAGAGGCAGTCCGTGTACTTCTCCAATAACCATCGACCAGTGATGTTGGCTCATCGCAAGAAAGTAGCAGCAATGTCCCTGAATCAACACAGGTTGTTGTAACTCATCTGACAAGTGTTGAACAACCACAGCCGCAAAAACAACATGTGCAAGTAGTACAAGCCCAAGTACATGTGGAAGGAGAGGCAGCGCAAGGAGATGTGCAAGCAGAGGTGCATGGAGGGTCACAAGTGCCCACAATAGTTGTTCCTCCCGAAGTAGGGGCACATCAGGAAATTGACAATCAGACCGAGGTATCATTTGAGGAAGCCACTCCTCCTGATGATCATTCATTGTCTTCCATATCCCTAGCAAGGAAAAGATCAAGGGGGGTGTCTACATCTTCTTCAAGCCCTCCTCCTACTGATGATCTGGATGACGATTGGGTACCACCACGGCAGCCTGAGAGTGAGGCACACCATGATCTGACAAAGATACCTAAGCGTAAAAGGAACGTCGTCGAAAAACTCATAGCTATGGAGTGTGATGAGGCTCAACAAGAAGTGACGCATACTGCTGCTGATGAAGCCTCTCACGACGACGACCCAGTCATCATAAAGGTCACTGCAGCCCCAGCGGGCATGCAGCTAAGAGACATTTTGACCCTATCCCGAGAAGCTGCTGAGCATGATGATGATGTCGACGAGGAGTCAATGGAAACACAACAATCATTGGATTTGGAGTTAACTAGTACACCAACACCTACCGCTTCCATATTTCTTCCTCGCAAGAAGGGACTTCCATCCACCTCGACCTCAATTAGTGGTGGTGAAAGTGCAAAACGTACTGAAGTTCGGCAATCCACATCCTCCACTTCATCTGGCATTAGCAGCAGGACCACCACCACCAGTATCGCCGCCTCCTCTGGCCCCCAAAGACATTTCAAGTCTCCAGTTTGGGACTTCTTTAGTGTTTGCCCAAGAATGGAAAACATAGCCATTTGTAGCATTTGTAAGCTTCGAGTTAGTCGTGGTAAGTTTGGTACCAACTATGGTACCGGAGGCCAGAGAGGTCATCTTAGGAGAGCGCACCCTGTCCAATGGTTTGCGCACCTAGAGGCGGTCAAGGAAGCCCGAATTGCACGTAATGAAAACGTTGATTTTTCATCTGATGATGACGAGGAGGAAGAAGACGATTCAAACACTTCACTTACACCCAGTACCCCTGTCAGCAGCACACCCCATGTGAGCCACACTAAGAGTGTGGGAGAGAGTGAGACATCAATGCGGAAAAGTTCATCAGCGAGCGTAACTGGGTCGAAGATATCATCATCATCCCGTAAATCCTTGGTCCAGGGCAACATTAAAAAGATGTTGTTTACAGAAGCGCAATATGAACGCAACCACCCACTGACACGTCTGTATAACACTAAGCTGGCTAAAATGCTAGCTCTGGACCTTCTCCCTTTTTCTTTTGTAGAAGGGGTTGGTTTTCTAGAATTAGTGGCAGCACTCTGCCCTAAATGGAAGGTTCCTAGCCGGTTCTATTTTGCCTGAGTTGCGGTTCCAGCACTACATGAAGATGTTCTGAAGGTGATTGGGGCAGCTTTGCAGAAGAGTGCTGTTCACCCTATACATCTGACAACAGACATGTGGACCAGTGGCGCAGGCGCTGATTACATGTGCATCACTGCACACTGGGTCTCTTTTTCAGGGGCTAAAGCAAAGCTAAACGCAGGTGTTGACGCGGACATTGTTTTTAAAGCTGCTCTGAAACATGCAAAACTAGCCATGTTTGGTTTGGAGAAACGTCACACAGCAGAAAACAATTTGGATGTCTTTAACACAAAGGTCCTTAAGTGGCTGTCCCCCAAAAAACGCCAGGTTGGTTATGTTTCCACGGACAATTGCGCCAATATAGTTAAGGCCATGAGGCTGGGTCAGTATTTCAGAGTGCCGTGTTTGGCGCACTGTATTAACCTGGTTGCCCAAAAATTCTTGGGTAATAAAGACAGTGCAGCGTACAGAGTATTGGACACCTGCCGAAAAATGTGCAACCATTTCAGCCATTCTTTTAAGGCCCGGAAGCAGCTGAGGAGCCTGCTATATCAACGTCAAATGCCAGTGAAAGCACTCATCCAGGAGGTGGGAACACGTTGGAACTCAACCTTCTACATGCTTGAGCGTCTGTATGAGCAGTATACGGTACTCGATCAATATTTCTTAACAGAGGGTACAGCTCAGGAGGACCTGAGGATGGGTGCGGCGCAATGGAACATAGTTCAAAGCCTGACACGCATGCTTTGTCCTTTTGAGTTCTTCACACGTGCAGTCAGCAAGGAGGACTGTAATTTGGGAAAAGCTATCCCATTGTTGTACATGCTGGAGCACCAACTGAAGGAGGTGTGTTCTGTGTTTGAAAAAGATGTAAAAAACCAAGACTCTTTTGTTCTGGCTGAGAAATTATTAGAGCTCCTACAAGGTGATGAACGTCTTAAAATGATCCACTCAGAACAGCATTACATTTGTGCTACTATTCTGGATCCACGCTACAAAAAGGCGCTGGCAGGCCAAGCATTCTTTCCTTTTGATGATGAACATGTTCCAAAGTACAAACGTTGGCTAGCCTTGTCAGCCAAGAGGTTTGAAAGAGAACGGCAGAAAATTGAAGGAAATGGCAGTACATCAGCATCAGCAGGCCATCCCCAGTCAAAACAATCCACTTCTGCACCTGTGGCTGTGGCACAAGTGACCTCTCAGCCGTTAAAGACACCGGCAACCGGATCATCTGCACCAGACACAACAGAAACATTGGAGGCTGAAGAGGATTGGCTAGCTCAGCTTGGGTTTGGTTCTCAAAAGGTCAGAGGCACAGCAACAGCTAAGCAAAGTGGAGGAACCTTGGATGAGGACCTTGAGTCGATGGTGAAGGACTATCTGAATGACTCAACAGAGGTCTATGTTAATGCTGACCCATTGGCGTATTGGCATGGGAAAAAAGAATTGTGGCCACAGCTCACCAACCTGGCTTTAAACTACTTGTCTTGCCCACTCGCAAGCGTGTCTTCTGAACGTGTTTTCAGTGCTGCTGGTGGCATTGTAACTTCCAAACGGAGCCGCCTCTCGCCCAAAAATGTGGAGAGGTTAACAATGATCAAGATGAATTAGCACCTCATACCACCAGATTTCAGAGTACGAGAAAGCGCGCCGGATGAAGACGAGGTGGCCAGCAACATAGATGAGGGAATTTCTACTCTGTCAGGTGACACTGAGCTCACCCTGCCTGAATTCGCAGAGTATGATGACGAAGCCTTATTCTTATTCCTGGACCATGATACCGAGCCCTGAAAATGAGACAACGAATCAATAACTTTCTTTTTCGTCCTTATTCACTTTTATTCCTGTGTGTCTGTCTTTCTTTGTTGTGCACAGTTAATATATTTCAAACTTCAATCAGATAATCACAAAAACAAGCCCATCAGCAGAACTGTCTTCACTTGTTTGCTAATTGATTTGAAGGTGCCGCAGTCTGCATTCCTCAGGTTCACAAGTTCAGAAGAACATGCTCCTCTATCCTCCTCCTCCAGACTCCTATTTCCATCAAAGCAGAGGGCTGGTTTACGCCCAATGAAGAAAGACTCAGCACTTGTGGGGGTGTTGTTCTACCTCTTTGCAGGTGAGTTGACGGCTCTGGGACCATTGTTGGGAAGCTCTAATACCGGATAAAAGTGGTTTGGACCAAATCCGAGGAGCACATTTTTTTGTGTTTTTGCTGACTTGCTTGCCTTTGAGGTGCTCTTAGGGGGGGTTCCGTCTGTTTGTGGGTGAGTTTCGGGGTCTGTCAGCACTGCTGGGACACTCTAATCTTGATTGCATTTGCTTTTCAGGAAATCCGTGGTGGCAACCCCGACTTATGGCCTAGCTACGCAGCGCGTTTGGACCGAAGGCCAAGAAATATTGTAAGTAGGAGATGTTGCTTTTGGCCTGTTTGGGGGTGTTATGCTTTTTGGCGGGTGGGTTGGCGGGTCTTGGGGCATTCTGGGAAGGTCTAATACCGGGTAGAAGTGGTTGGGACAAAATCCACGCCGATTTTTTTTTGCTATTTCTGACATTTTGCTCAATGTAGCGTTTTCGGGGGCCTGTTTGGGGGGCTTCCTGGTGTTTGTGGGTGAGTTTCGGGGTCTGGGAGCACTGCTGGGACACTCTAATCTTGATTGCATTTGCTTTTCAGGAAATCCGTGGTGGTAAACCGGACCTATGGCCTAGCTACGCAGCGCGTTTGGACCGAAGGCCGAGAAATATTGCAAGTAGGAGATGTTGCTTTTGGCCTGTTTGGGGGTGTTATGCTTTTTGGCGGGTGGGTTGGCGGGTCTTGGGGCATTCTGGGAAGGTCTAATACCGGGTAGAAGTGGTTGGGAAAAATCCAGGCCGATTTTTTGTTGTAGCTATTTCTGACATTTTGCTCAATGTAGCGTTTTCGGGGGCCTGTTTGGGGGGCTTCCTGGTGTTTGTGGGTGAGTTTCGGGGTCTGGGAGCACTGCTGGGACACTCTAATCTTGATTGCATTTGCTTTTTAGGAAATCCGTGGTGGCAAACCGGACCTATGGCCTAGCTACGCAGCGCGTTTGGACCGAAGGCCGAGAAATATTGCAAGTATGAGATTTTGCTTTTGGCCTGTTTGGGGGTGTTATGCTTTTTGGCGGGTGGGCTGGCGGGTCTTGGGGCATTCCTGGGAAGGTCTAATACTGGGTAGAAGTGGTTGGGACAAAATCCACGCCAATTTTTTTGTTGTTGCTATTTCTGACATTTTGATCAATGTAGCGTTTTCGGGGGCCTGTTTGGGGGGCTTTCTGGTGTTTGTGGGTGGGTTTCGGGGTCTGGGCGCTCTGCTGGCTATATATACTTTACTTTGCAAGAGGTTTGAAGCAAATCCATGGTGGCAGAGGGGAGTTAGGGCCTAGCTGCAGAGCGCGCGCGGAGTGATTTGGGAAATTTGGAAAAAAATGACAAAGTCCCCATTTTTGTACTTTTGCTCTTTGGCTGTTTGGGGGTCTTCTACTCGTTTTCTCCTGGGTTGACGGCTCTGGGGCCATTGCTGGGAAGCTCTAATACCGGATAAAAGTGGTTTGGACAAAATCCACGCCGATTTTATTTTTGCTATTTCTGACATTTTGCTCAATGTAGCGTTTTCGGGGGCCTGTTTGGGGGGCTTCCTGGTGTTTGTGGGTGAGTTTCGGGGTCTGGGAGCACTGCTGGGACACTCTAATCTTGATTGCATTTGCTTTTCAGGAAATCCGTGGTGGCAAACCGGACCTATGGCCTAGCTACGCAGCGCGTTTGGACCGAAGGCCGAGAAATATTGCAAGTATGAGATTTTGCTTTTGGCCTGTTTGGGGGTGTTATGCTTTTTGGCGGGTGGGTTGGCGGGTCTTGGGGCATTCCTGGGAAGGTCTAATACCGGGTAGAAGTGGTTGGGACAAAATCCTCGCGGAAAAGCCTTTTGGCACTTTTTGTAACTTAGGGTTCGTTAGGGTTAGCCCTAGCAGCAGGATTGCATGTGTTTCGGGGTGTTCTAGATTTTTGCAACTGAGTTCTGGGGTCTTAGAGCACTCGTGAGAATGTTTAATTTTGGTTGCAAGTCATTTGAAGAAAATCCATGGTGGGAAAGGGGGGATTTGGCATAGTTAAAGAAAGCCTTTGCCACTATTCTTAACTTAGGGTTCGTTAGGGTTAGCAGTATTTCTATTGCATGTGTTTGGGTGGGGGGGTTTTCGAGTCTTGGAGCGATGCTGGTTATGGATACTTTTGCTTGGTTGCTTGCAAGTGGTTTGAATGCAATCCACGGTGGGTAAGGGGGTACTTGGGCCTACTTTTACTTTCAAAGTACGTTTTGTCACCAGTTTTCTGCTAGGCCTCATTTTTTGAGATTTGATTGGGGGTCTTCTACATTTTTGCGACTGGCTTTAGTAAGGGTCTGGGTGGGAGCACTGCTGGGAAGATCTAATTTTGTTCTAAAACACAGTTTACAGTACACCTAGCTTGAGGGGAAAGATCCGCTACATTAATTTGCCCATACTTATTTATCCTTCAAAAGGTGACTCAGACAGAGTACGCAGTTTCAAAAATATTGTACTGTCTACTAGGAAAATCAAAGTGTGACTTTTTGCACTCCACAGCCTACATACCTTATATTTATTTATCAGTGGTGTTGTAATATTATATCACTTCCTGTTTTTCGTTGAATAAATACAGGCCGGGTTTCAGTCTGTGCAATGGGGAAAAAAGTATGGAGTCAGGCTTCACATTAGCGAGCCACAATTCAGCATCAGGCAAGCAGTGGACAGGGTGTCTTCTGGTCACCAACATTGATGGACGAAGCGTCAGCTGCAATGGAGGAGTGCCGCTAATGAGAGGAATTTTTTTCTGCATGCAACTTACTTACCAAATTCAACAGGACAACTACAACAACATACAGATACAGTATCCATTGTGTTTTTCTCTGACTGTGACTGCATTTCTTGGATCTCTCTCTGCTTCTAAATTGATCCCTTAACACATCACTTAGTCCACTCCACTATCACATCTGCACCACACATAGTCATTTGTAAGTGCTCCTACGTACTTCGCAAGTTGCAGCACGCCCCAGCCCGTAGAGGACTGGGATGGCCCCAATGATGAAGCATGTCACCAAGGGCAACCCTGGTGAGTGAGGGGACACCTAGAAAAAGAGCAATTTCTCCTTTTCTATCTACTATACCTTCCAGACCAACCCCATTGAGTGTTGTGAATGGATTTATAGTGACCAGCAAGGCTCTCAGGTATCTGGCAACAGAGACCTTATGTTGAATATAGTTATCAATAATTCCACACACGCCCTGTACTGTCGCATTCTTTCTTCCACAGTTGTCGAAAGTACTACTTACTTTTCACTGACATGCATGCAGTAGTGCATGCACTTTCAAAGATTGATGGATAGGTTTGTACCCAAAGATTTGTTTATGTTCACAATTGTTTGTCCATGCTGTGCTATTTTTTCTTGTCTCCCAAAACCTTTCCCAAAAACCCCCGTACCCATCCATTTTTCAAACCCTAACCCTCTTCCCCCGGGCTGTGTGGTTTTGATTGATGTGTGACTAAATTACAGCAATAAATCCACACACTTGCTGGGGAGGATAAGGTGATAGCAACAGGCTGGTGAAGAAATCCGAGGATATATTCTTACTCTGCTTGACAAAGACCCATGGCTAATGTCAAAGAACTTCAACCGAATTAGTTATACTTTACCATTTGTTAGGCTACAATGTGGCACTGTTCTAGTGTATTTCTGTCACCTGCTATATTCTCTATTGTACCGTTGTATTGCTCAGGAGGACAAACCAGATTTCATTTTCTTTTTTTTCATAGGCATGCAACTGTCACACCACTAGTACCACCGCTATGAGGAAATTTTATCCGCCCAGGATTGCCAACCTTATTCGCTGTTTCCCGTGGAGCCAGCCCTGGGCCTAGCCCTACTTGCAAACAGAAATTACAGGTAAGATAGGCGTTTGATTGGAGGTAGTATAATGGAGTATTAGGAGAGACGAGAGATTGGATTGACGGTAGTACTACTAAAGTCCTAGGACTATTCAGGAAAACAAACTTACTGTTAAACCCCCACCCACCAGACTCAAAAGCAGTAAAAACAGGTATGGTCAGATAAAGTTTCAAAAAGTATATTTTTATAGCCCTAACAAAATAATCTCCCGCAAGACCCTCCCTAACCCCAACGATTGTCCTTCAAAAGTCCCCAAAAAACCCAACTCCCAATTCCCACCCCCCAAAAGTCTCTAAAAAAGGGGCAAGGGACACTATGGCAGGGTGCTGTTGGATTTAGCAGCCAGGGCATCATGCTCCTTGCGGAGGGTGGCAAGTTCGAAGCGGAGGCCCTCCACAGAGTTCTTATAGTTATGGACCTCCTGCTCCATGTAGGACAGTCTGAGGGATAAGCGGCGCCGGTGTGCCTTGCAAATCCTGTGAGGGGCAGCTGCTTTCTTTGCTGCTCGGCGGTGGCGTTTGGCTTTGGTAGCCCGGCTCCGTACCGCTGGAGCACTGCGCTGGCTGGCAGCCCGCACGGAGGAGGATGCAGCTGTCCCAGTGGACGTTGTTGTTGTACCACACTACGTCTCCTCCTCCTCCAGGGCCACCAGCCGCCGATATTCAGCGACAGTGGCATCCAGCCTCCGTTGCCGGGCCATTCGAGCCAGCTCCTTCCTCCTTGATGGTGTCTTGGATTTGGAAGGAGCAACTACATGAAGAAAGAAAGACTTAGTCTGTAACCAATGCTCCTTAAGATTAACACAAAATGATTGAGCAGAAAGTTGTCACAGTACAAGTAGCAAATTGAAAGCACAGTACATAACTATTGAGGACAGTATCTATGTAACCTCCGACTTCTTCATCCTTGCTCTAACATTAGTGGGAGTTTAAGGAACAAATTCTACGAGCACTATGGACTTCCATTACAGTCGACTATGACAGTACACCACTCTTATTCTTCTTCTTCTCTCTTGTTTGGGAAAATTGGTACGTTATCTTATGCAAGCCGGCATAATGCCAGCGCAGTGAACTTGCACCCGAGAAAAACAGACGCACACCATGGTGAGTGAGACAGACTTGCGTTACTGTACCGGTCCAGTACATGCAGGTGGTGAAGCTCTTACTTTTCTATTACGGGTGGCACTGAGAATACTCTGTTAAAAGGGCTACTGCTTAATTAATTTAGCTTTCACCCTACAGTGCAAATGAGTATTAGAAAAGGAAAATGAAGAAGCTAAATTATCTGATTATCTATCACTTCACATGGGATGTATTTGATGACATATGGGATGACTTTAGGTGCTTTGCTTATTATTGAGTGAACAGTGATACCCCCACACATGAATGACGTACTACTACTAAACTAAAGTTATTAAGAGAGGTAAGGAGTGTCCACCGTAATAACCGGATATATGCTGTGCTTGCAGTTGCAATACAAACTACTGCTACTATTCATGGTAGTATTTGGACAACGTTACAACTTCTTTTCCTTGCCTTTCCTACACTGGAACGGACGTGCGGGTGCGGTGGTACATGCTCTTCAAAGTAACACTTAGTTCATCCAGTGACCATCTACTCTCTCTAGATACACATATGCTATCTAAGAGTCAGATAGTACCATGAATGATCCAGGCACCCATCCATTCAAAGTATATGCACACATACAGTTTCTGTCTCACCCACCCAGGCTGTTCTCCTTCCACCCATCCTTGCTTCATCATTCACCCAGCCATGCACCATACCATATTCTTTCCTTCCCAGCCACCTCGGGGACCAAGCAAACACATATCATTCTTCTTTGCCAGTCATCATTACATTTCTCGTCCTTCCACACTTACTTACACCCTTCTTTCGCTTTTTGTTCATCCCATCCATCAAGTTCACCTCAGATCTGATTGGGATTCTTCTCGCCAAAAACTTCACAGCTAAGTCGAAGTACATTTAGAGGAGGCTACTACCTGGTTTATTTATAATACACCCGTGCAGAAAGCACACTCTGCAGTCTTCAATCTCAATGACTAAGGAATGTATAGCTTACCTCTGCCCACCACCACCGTGTGAACTCTCACAGGCATGTCCTTGTCCGGCACTTGCACCGCCTCCTCCCCAGAGTTGTCCTCCTCGTCCAATGTCACCACCACCTCCGCGCTGGCCCCGTCTCCAGATGTTCCACCTACAAAGTACATTTAATAATGCTAGAATACACCACTCACTACTATATAATATTTGGTCTAGGAGGAAGAAAGAAATGTGAAAAAAACAGTATACAATTTAATAATTTATGACTGTGTACTCTAAAGTAAAAATGTCACTTTTTCCAGGGAAGGCTGTTGTCTTGCTGCACTTTTTGGCACAACTGATGAATGTTTGCTTTTTACTTTTTAACACGCACCACTTTTTCTCCTAACAGACAGAAGCTTGACTTCTAAGAACACAAGCAGGATCAAGTTCAAACCAGGTGAGAGCGCGGCTCGACCACAAGAAATGTGTCCAATTAATCGTCAGCACTAAGCACTTTTCCATTTTCAGTTACACATTCACTTTTATGACAAACTTGATTTTAATAAATGTGTTTACTTTTAATAAAGCTTTTAAACTTAAATAGACTCTGTGGTTTTTGGTCCTCCAGACTAGAGTGGATGAGCTAAAGGTTTTGGAATTTTTGCAAGCATGAGTCCGTGCCTCTGCCATCGGTGACTTTGGGAGCTAAATGACTCTGCCACACTATCTAGTCAGTAAGGAGATTGGGGGTTCAACTACAAAGTCTGTTATCACTGAGGTATGTGGAAAGTCTAACAGCACCTATTATAATTGATAAGCTAAGCAATGCATTATTTAGTGTCCATAGTTCTGTTTGTGCAGATTTGTCCCTGCAACAGTAGTAGAATGGATTGTCCTCCTATCCAAACCAAAAGTAAAGTAGTATCTTAATCTTTCTTGGTGGTCATTCACCTTTTTATTGTTGGCAATGGTCAAAGCATAAACATTTAGAATACTTGAAAAGACATTATGGACAATCCCAGAGGACTGCACTCAGTGCATAGAGCTATTGCTGACTAGAATGGGAGTCCAATGGAAATGCCAAATGTGCAATCTTAGTTAGCTACACAGACATACTAATAAGAATAATCTAGTAATACCACACGGAGTCATAGTCGAGGCAGGATAAGAATTTAGATCCTGTCTACAAGAAGATCAAAGACGATTTAGAAAAAATCGAATGAGGAACGCTAGGAAAAAATAAGTACTCTATATTAAAATTAAAACTTACTGGGGCCAGCAAAGGAGCCCTCGCCTGCCCGGTCCTGGCCTGCATCATCAACAGCACCCTCCTTCTCCTCCTGTGTCCTCCTCTTGCCCCTGGGGGAAGCTGATGTACAACATGAAAGAAAGAAAAACAGAAAACATGGATGATATTTCTGAACCAAATCAAACATTTCAAAAGAACTAACAAAATATTTTTGCGAAATAGCAAATAGGGAACGACTCCACGGGATATATTATTGACCAATCTCATGTGGTTGACTACGTTATTACTTTAGTATTGCTTGATTTGCGGACCGTCGAATTGGAAACTACCCTATGTAACTCACTAAACAAAGTACTAAAAAGGTTTGCCTAGGATTGGCAGGCAGCAGTCCGCAGCACGCAAAGTGACAGCCAAAGTCCATCGTGATTGAAGATCAGCGACAACACTAAAGTTTCCTACTACATTAACCAGTCATTAAAATACTCAAACTATTAATCCACCACCACTATTTCTTCTTATCGCCATGTGTACAAAGGAAGGACTGGACTTGAGTCTGTAGGGGCTGATTTAGAAGCCCCTTGCGGCTCTTTTGCTCCATTGTTGCGTGACTTTTGTGACGCAGCGACAGCACAAAAGAGGCGCAATGGTGCGGCGTATATTAACAACGTGACGCATATGGGAGATGCATCACGTTGTAAAGCCCTGCGCCAATAGGGGGCGTTCCGGCGCAAGGGAGGGCGTTCCTGCGCAGGAACGCATCCTAAAAGTGGCTGAGGGAAATCTACAAGATTTCAATCAGTCACTTTGAGGACAATGATGCGTGACTCAAACCCTGCGCCTGCTTGAAGCAGACGTACGGCTTGACGCAGCATTGGGGAGATAGGGCACCCCAGAGCATTGATAGAGCTGCACCATCATTGCGACGCAACTCCAGCAATGCCCCGCCTTTACGGCACAGATGCGTAACGCTTTGGTGACGTTTTGACCCATGGTGCGCCGCATTGTAAATACGGCGCACCATGGGTGATGGTGGCGTGACGCACAATTACTGGCGCATCCCTGCTACTTTGCAGGGATGCACCGGTAATTAAAAATCAGAACCTTAGTGTGTAGCATTACGCAGTTCTTTAAACTACACTCATACATAATTTCACAGGCCAATGAAATGAACACAAAATCTAAAACAAATAAGCATAGTAGCAACACTACTGAGAAGAAGGAGAGCAGTGTACCTGAAATGCACAGAAGATTTTGAAATATAATTTACCTACAATGTAATGAGCAGCATTATTGCTCTTGATAAAAAACAAAAATTTGCAATATAATAACACAGCAGGAGAAAACATAGTAGTAAAGAAATAGCTACTACTACTCACCAAGCCCGGGGATCTCAAGGCCAAGGAGGTCGAGCAGATCTCGCTCACGGGTCAGGACATCCGTCCAGCGGTGGGTGGCCTGGTTGTAGGTGCGCCAGACCCGAGAGTGGTGATAAATGGCCTGGCACACCTTCTCCCACCGCTTCCGGTGCTCCCGGGCCCCGTACCCGGCACTGATATTGCCGCCTCCCATGATGGTCCTGGGGAGGCAGCGCTGAACATAAAAAATGAGTTGGCCCACCTCCTCCGGGGTAAAGATCTCCCTGGGTACGACCTCCTCCCCCCTCAAACGCCCACACGGGAGCCTGACACGGGGTGCGGGACCCTTCCCCTTCTCGGGATGCTTCCCGGCTCCCTTCACCATGGTCTGGGCGGAAAGGAATAAAGAAAATAGAATAGGGAAGAGAAGAAAAGAAAAGAGTTTAAAAAAGTAGTTTGAAATTAACCAAAAGTAGCAGTAAACACAAAAATATAGGGCTAGAAAAATAGAGGGATAGATAATAAGTAAAATAGATCAAAAAAAACTTCAAACAAGCAAAGGATGGCAGAGATTGCCAGAGGATACAAAGACCATGCCCAGAACCATAGCAATGAATGAGAAACAAGATGGCCGCGCCCGTTCACGACCGCGCGGGTAAGTTCGCGCGACATTTTCCTTGCGAACACACGCGAAACTGTACTGGCAAGCCGCAGACTTTGCGAGATTACACTTCGCGCCCGGAAACGGAAATACGTCAGGCAAACAAGATGGCCGCGCCCTTGAACGACCGCGAGGGTAACTTTGCGCCTTGCGCTACGAGCGGCTCGCAAAAACGCACAAAACCTTGCCAACTAACACGCCGCAAAAAAACAAATTGCATATTCGCACGAATTTGCGGCTTCCGAATCCGATCTCGCGCGTGTTTGTGCCCCGCGAATCCCGCGAAATTGCAGAAAAACGAGTTTTTCAAAATTGGAAGCACTCGGCAGGGGCAAGAGTTCAAACTCATCATTAGTAACAATTCCCTGTAGTGCTTCCTGACTGGGGCCCCTCCAGAATTCAGTTGCTAGTTGCAACAATTGTATGACCCTGCTCTGACCGAATGTCTGACATAATATCGACAGACAAAATATCTACATACAAAAATATCGGCACAAAAATATCGAAATCAAAAATATCGGAGTCATATCTTCATAAAGGTAAGTACAAAAATATCGAAAAATTAATATCGTAGTACAAAAATATCGTTTTTTTAAATGTATTAATAATAATGTAAAAATAATTTTAAAATACATATAATTTTACAAATATTAAATAAAAATATTAAAACATAATTAAAAAATTAAAACTAATACATATACATTTAAAATAAATTCAACACTTAATAATTTAATGTAATTTTTTTTTTTTATTTCATTTAATTGATTTAATTTAAATTTATTTTATTTTTACCCTGTACACCTGTACCCCAAAAAACCCAAAACTGACCCTGAACCCTAAAAATATCCCTGTACCCCAAAAACCCATAACTGACCCTGAACCCTAAAAATACCCCTTTACCCAAAAACCCAGAACTGACCCTGAACCCTATAAATACCCCTTTACCCAAAAACTGAAAGCTGACCCTGAACCCAAAAAATACCCTTTTACCCAAGAACTGAAAACTGACCCTGAACCCAAAAAATACCCCTTTACCCAAGATCTGAAAACTGACCCTGAACCCTAAAAATACCCCTTTACCCAAAAACTGAAAACTGACCCTGAACCCTAAAAATACCCCTTTACCCAAGAACTGAAAACTGACCCTGAACCCTAAAAATACCCCTTTACCCAAAAACCCAAAACTGACCCTGAACCCTATAAATACCCCTTTACCCAAAACCCAAAACTGACCCTGAACCCTAAAAATACTCCTTTACCCAAAATTAATTAATATTATTTAATTACCAATTAATTATTAATTAACAATAACAATAAAGTAAATATATTAGCACATTAGCTGTAATTAATTTAATTTAATATTTAATATTATTTTTTCACTATTAAATAATTAAGAATAACAAAAAATTATATATATCAAAAAATTACTCTAATTAATGTAATTAACTAATTAATATTAATTAATTACCAACTAATTAATAATTAATATTATGTACACAATTATATTAATTAATTAACAAAATAATATTAATTAATTACCAATTAATTATTAATTAAAAATATTTACAAACATATATTAATTAATTAATTATTATTAAATTACTTCCCACCCTATTCCCCTATAAACCCATAACCCGCTACAGAACATATTTATCAATTAATCAATTAATAAAAATTAATTAAAAATTAATTCTCAATTAATTAATTAATAATTCCTACTAATTAATAATGAATTTAACATAATTAAATTACTTCCCACCCTATTCCCCTATAAACCCACAACCCGCTACAGTACTAAAAGACAATATTTAATTAAATTACATTAAAAATAAATAATAAAACATAATAAATACAATATAATATACACAAAATTTATTTAAAAATTGATATTAGTAACATCGAAATTATTTATTTCGATATTATTGACATCGATATTTAAAACTTCGATATTACTAATATCATACTAATATCGATATTAAGACTGTCGATATTACTTACCTTCTATATTATGTCCCATCGATATTTAAACTTCGATATAATTGTATATCGAAATTTAAAACTCAATATTTTGTCTGTGTACCGCTCTGACCCTCAAAGCAGGCTCATAGAATAGCTACAAGTAGGCCACAAAGGTCCTGGAAAAAAAAATGCACTGCAACAGAAGGCAAATTACAGATAAGGAAGCAGGTGCCAGACTGGAATTTTAAAACAGTGACACATTAATAAACTAACCCCAAATTAATTCATGTCAGTTGGAGCAGGGCTGGTGTGCTTGCTTTCCCCCCCCCATAATCTACAGTGATGATGAACCAGAGGGTGGCATTGATGTAACAGAGGGTTGCAGTGGTGAAACAGAGGGTGCTGGGAACCTGTGATGATGAACCAGACGTAGAAACAACATAATCGCGACCGTTGCGTGCCGAAATGTAAGTTCGCAATTGCGAACTGGTACGAAACCCTCGCGAACTGGCAGAAATCCTTGCGAACACAAAAAAAAATCCGCAAATTCGCTAGAATTCGCGGATTTTGCGGATTGCGAGTTCGCAAATCCGCAAAATTCGCGAACGCGAGATTCGCAAAATTCGCCCATACTTAGGTATAACCAACCTCTTGGCTGCACCAGGCTTAGGATCTCTACCCTCTGAATACAGTAGTCCATAATCCCAATAAATCTCATTCCCAGCAGCCTCAGCAGCAGCCTGCTGTCTGAGGGGTTCAAGAGAAGGGCAGCTCAGCTGCTCCTCACTCATATCTGCCCTGGAAGGGCACCCTGTCCCCAAGAACTCAGCCTGATCAGGCTCAAGCTTATCTGGGACAGTTCTTTCTTCAGGAACACAATCATTTCTCTCAAGAGACTGATCTTCACTCTGAGTCAGGGGGGAAGGCACTGCCTTTACCCTACTGCTCCTTTTTTTGGGAGGCACATGGTCCATTATTCCAGAATCCAGGGCCTGTTCAGTGTTAGACTTTTTGACCTGTGAACTAGTCACATCAAACACATGTGCGGAGATCCCTAACATTACTGCATGGGTCCTTGACTCCACTTCAGACCATGCTGAAGTCTCTAAATCATTTCCAAGCAAGCATTCTACAGAAAGGTCTGCACTTACTACAACTTTCTTGAGGCCAGTTACCCCTCCTTAGGAGAAATTAACAACTGTCAGGACATGGTTGGTCCTGACATTGCTAGCATTGGTCACTTGGTAAAGTTCACCAAGAATGATCTTTCCAGGGTCCATAAGGTCTTGTGTCCCCATTGTGACACTTGCTCCAGTGTCCCTGTAGGCTAAAGCCTCTTGTCTATTTATTAAAGGTTGTAGTCTGTATTTGCCCTGGTTACTGGTACTCACACTGGAGGACATATCCATGCCTCCATCACAGATCAAGACAGCCTGAGTTGGTACAACTCTGACTAGGCCAGACCCCATCTCAGTACCCAGGGTTAACCCTACTACACCTTTCTGGTGAGTACCACCACTTGGAGCTGAACTAGGGGGAACAGTTGCCTTACGGGCAATGGTGGCTGGAGTTGAACCTTTTTTTAGTGCAATCACTAGTCCAATGGCTGTTCTGCTGAAAGATTTTACACCATGGTTTCTTTTGGCCTTTCTTTTTGAACGATTGGGAATCCCCACCATTAGAAGTTTTTTGGGGGCCTTGTGAAGACTTCTGGTCTTTACCCTTCTCCCAACACTTATGAGGATCTTACTTCTTCTGGTCACCACTTCTGTACCTTCTGCTTCACCCTGGTCCTGACCCATTTGTCTGCCTTCTTTCCCAATTCTTGCAGAGAGGTCAGATCAGAGTCTACCAGGTGCTGATGCAACAGTTGATTCTGACAGTTATTAAGGATTTGCTCCCTCATAATCAAGTTGTATAATCCTGTATTATCACACACTTTACTGCCCAGTAATCAGCCCTCCAGAACCTTAGTAGCACAATCAACAAAGTCAACCCAGTCCTGAGTCTGTGTCTTTTGGGTATCTCTGAACTGTATACTATACTACTCAGTGGTTAGGCCAAACCCATCTATTAGTGCACTCTTCGGGACTTTGTAATAATCAGCATCCTCTTCTCTAACAGTGAGGAGCTTATCTCTACCTTTGTCTGCAAAGGAGAGCCATAAGATTGCTGCCTACTGCTCCTGGGGGGACCTTATACTGTACTTTGCAGGCCCTTTCCAGTGCAGTTATCCATTTGTGGATATCATCCCCACTCGGTTAGGGAGGGACAATCTTGTTTAAATTCCTGTGGTCATGAGACTTTTCTCTACCACTTGGGAAGTTGCTGCCACCATGGGACTCTAGTCCCATCTTTTTTCTAGCTTTTTCAAGCTCTAGGGTCTCCTTTTCTAAGGCTACTTGCTGTCTCCTTATCCTCAGTTGAGAATCTTGTAGTCTCATCTGATTCTCTCTCTTCTCCTGGGAAGTGTCCTTCCTATGAGAAGAAACAGAAGTCCTTATAGATGTGTCAGAATGATTAGATTCCTGTGAAGGAGATTTTGGCCTTCCAGGCACACCTCCAACTCTTCCTGGGGGGACAAAGAAGGGACCCACTGGGCCTTCATCTCCACCTTCAGTAGGAGCTGCTCTATCCAGGTCAAGGTTATTGTCACCTTCCTGGTCAGCATCAGAGTCTGATTCGTGTGGGATTGGACCACTGGGATCTTCCTCATCTGCTGCTCCCACCCCACTGCCAACACTTTCAGGCTCTGAAGCCTTGCCCAGGTCCTCTAACAGTAATACCTCTCTGGGGTGTTGAGTGGTGGCACCTTTGCCTGTCTTCAGTTTCCTCATAGTACACAGAGCCTTTAACTCAGAGAAAGTGAATGTGTTATACTTGGATGACTGCAATTTGCTGACAGCTGGCAGGGACACACTGGTTCCTGATATTTATTTACTTATTTATTTAGTTTTATATAGCGCAAACAAGATCCAGCAGGATATCAGAGCGCCTTACAGTAAACTGGTTGAGAGGACAAAATGAAATAAACATAGTAAAAAACAAATGCTAAACAGTAAAAAATGGCACCATATAAGGTATAGTATTATGTAGAGGATAAAGTCTGTGACTGTTAGTTTTGCCATGGAGCTAGGAACAAAGAGATAATCGCCTTATAGTGTCGCAGGGATTCCGTGCTCATACAGAACTGTGCATAGAGGCTTGGAACTTCAGTGAATTAGGGTGAGCCAAAACTCACCTTAGTACCCAAAAATCCCCTACCAGACTAGCTACAGTGTCTCATTGGTTATCACAAACTCCCAATGCTTAGATAAACCAGAACATGGACTTAGTACACCTCAGGTAACGTGGAACACATAAACACTCTTTTGTTATACAATCATTTTAATCCAGAACAAGGAGTAAAAGAGGACACGTGCATATTTGAAGTGTTTATTCACTAATGCAGTGTTCTCAAACGCAGTCTCTTAGCTAATAAAAGCAAACATATTATAAGAAACAAAGTAATCAGCATAGGCACTAGTCCATAGAACACAAACGGTGAAAGCATGGCATTATGCTAAAATGAATAGGGTTTAACAAAACCTAATTCTCACCCTCCCTAGCTAGTATATTATATTATATCTAAGAAGGTCTCTTTGGGTTTTAGCAGGGCAGCCCCATACCTCAAGATCCTAGTGGTAAGGGATCACATCATCTTCCACCAGCTCTCTGCATGCGAAGCACCATCCAGTGTGTTTGTATGCTCTTGTGTAAAGCAATATAAAATGCGCCTAAAGCCAGAACTTGGCAGCAGCTGCATGTATGTTATGTCTAGGAACGTGCGAAGATCAGTGCTCACAACAACCACTGTGTTGAGATATACTTGAAGGTTTCTGCACTCACTGTACAGACACAGTTCTCCAAGCAAGGCTGATATCAGAGTAATAACATATTATTCTCGCATGGATCAAAACATTCTACTAGACTCAAAGTTAAAGCAACAGCTATGTGTCGTGTGCAAAAGCAGCAGAAAGGTAAAATGGCGTTTAAACTCCTAAAAAACTCATGCTAACTTAACACAGCATACGAGCTATATATATCTATATGACACCCTCCCTTGATCCGAGCACGGATAAGATAAGATAAGATAAGGTAAGATAATGGACTCAATGTTGAAAGCAGAGTTCAATAAAGTATTCAGTTCAAATTCGAGTAGGTGAGGAAAAACAATTTAGTCCGCCCAAAAATCCAAAATCTCACCAGCATGACAATGTAATGTCCACTGTTTTTAAAGCCAATCGGTCTGATATAAAAAATTGCCCATCATAATTTTGAAAAAAAACATTTTTTTGAGAGAGAGAAAAAAATCATGATATCAAAGGCCTCAATAGGAGTCAGCCTAAAACTGAGTGTGCAAAATAAGCAGTAACCGCTTCCAAAAGGAAGTCACTGTTATCATCCGAAAATAACTCAGCCATCTAATTCAATAGTGAGAAAGAACATACATGCTCTTCAATTACCGGAGCCTCTAGTACCATCAGAGGACAACTCAGTGGGTTTTCAATGAAGCTATGTGCCAAGAAATCTTGCGCTGCTGCGAATATATTCCAACAACCCAGAACTCCATGCATCGCTGCAAAGGCCATAATCCCTCCGTCAGAACAAAGCAATTCATGAGTAACTAAGGGACTCATGAGATGATTAAAATCCACTTCAGGAGACCCCAAATTGTAGAGACACAAATCCAGGGCCCAGTCGAAATCGCAGATAAGGCAATGAAAAACAGGCTGGACACAGGTGAAATAGGAAAATCGAAACGATAATCCATATGCTGCACTTAAGGTGGCGAGTGGCAGGGCACCATAGTATTCAAGCATCCTGTTGCGAAACAGGACTAACTGCGACAGCACGTCTGCGAACACAGGACGGGCATCTATTTTGAATAAAACAAAACAGCACCAAAAAGCCAGCAGCCAGCGCCAGTAAAACGGGAAATCCGCCAAATAGGCTGGAAAAGATCGAATGGAAGAAAGCAGGAATGACTCCAAATATCTTTTTGAAAGAAGTCACTAGACCACTGCTCACTACTTTAAAAAAATGAGCCAGCCCCGGTGTGGAAGACACGGTAAAGATTGTATGAACCAGCTCACGGAAATGTTAGGGGAGGTCAATATTTAATAAAGCATGCACTTCTGTGCGGGTATAAGCTACATGAAGGACAAACGTTTCGCGAGCAGATGTCAGGGCAACTTCTTTTTGTGACAATAAGGCTCTTATTCTACTCATCTTATTGAATTCTGTCTTCAATGTCGGAATTCTCAGCCAGATAGAAACATCCAAATTCCCTTGCGTGGGTGGATACTTACATCATATTTTTACAGCAAACCACACGCTCACTGACTGTTACAACATAAGCCATGCCTTTCAATAACCCACAGTAATCTTCATTATTCAAAAGCAAATAACTACAGTTTGCTAATAAAGTAAAAGTTGGGACATTAGAGGGCACGGGTGTACCTTTTAAAACACACACTAAATTAGGCCGTTCCTGATTACAAGAGGCATGCAATTGTATGTGTCTACACATTAATGAGTGATCTGGTTTTTCAGTGCACTCCTCCCCTTTCAGATAAACTTCCTTTCTGTCCCTAAGGCATCTGTAAGTGAAAGGGAGTGACCAGGCATCTTGTAAATAGGAGCTACCAAGAGGCTCGTACCTACCAATGGCAAAATATTTCATGCAATTTGGGAACTGGAAAAGCGCAAATGGTAAAGTTATTAACCCGTGGATAAGCCACGTAGCAGCAGTGGCCTCTGCCACTGAAAAGGGTAAAGACTCCAAGCGTTCAATGTGTAACATGGAAAAAGAAGCATCTATCACTGAAAGCAAACATTGTTTTTCAGTCAAATTAAAAGGGGCAAATAGAGATGAGACATTAATGTAATTCCAAGGCACTTTTCCGTTTTTCAGTGTCTGCAGGGTCCATGCAAACTGCATAATAGAACGCAATTGATTTTGACCATGGTACAAAACAGACACTTCATCCTGTACAATTTCAACAACAGAAGACACAATATTATCCAGTGTGTAAATGCGGGAGGAAAGTGTGTTAATGCTGTTATCCACTACTGCAAGCACTTTTTCCAAATTAGCTTGATCAATAGCCCTAAGGCGGGTAGCCGCTTCAACCTGTGATGTTTTCCAAAGTTCATTATAAACGGCATAGATCCATCAGTTAGATCTACCTCTAACCAGGCCTTTTATGAAGTCATTCAAGTCAACCTCGTCAGTCAGTTTAGACAAATGCATTTTGACTTACGACAATGTAGAGTGTTTGAGCCAATTCTGACACAATTTGCCTACTGAATAAGTGGTTACTCTCAAAACAGGGATCTACTCGGACCTGTGTAAAACCCTCAGCCAGACCCAAAAAACGATGTTGGCACGAATCTGCACTTCTGTGCCACATCAACCAACCCTTGGGATCCAAACCGGATATGTTAAAGGATGAATTTAGCAATAGGGTCTGCAACTCTCTAATCGAAAATTTTGTTGAATTTTCCCAACCCAAATATTCTTCCAAATAAGGGAAGGAAGGAGTATTTCATTTTTTAGAAGTAGCCAATCCAAAGCATGTTGTCTGTGCAAAGCCTCAGTGCCTTGTACCTGCCAACTTTTAGAACCCCAAACTGATTTAAGGTCAATAGTTTCCTTCCACAACTTGTAGCCACCAACAGCTAGCTGGTCTAGAAAGGACTTTGAATACAATAACTTAGTATTGGTAAGTCTAACTTTGGACATGGATTTATCTGTCATTTTAAAATAAAATGAAGCGGGATTGGACTGATTAAAGTCAGTAAAATAAGTGTACTTTTTAAAAAATGTATTCGAGCTGCCTCTTAAAGGAGCTGGGCAATGTTCCCACTGGGTATAATTCACAGTACTTCTCCTAGAATTTGTTTTATGTAAGTAGTGATTGCCAAAATGTTGGAAGCAAAACAAACCACCATAATTAGCAGATTCTAAATGTAAATCCTCAGCATCAAAGGCAGCATAATATTTCAAATCAGCAAACAAAGCCTCTACGGCCTGAACATCCCAATCATCAGAACGCATGTTTTGTTGAACCACACCCCCCATGTTAACTCTAAGCACATTAGGAACATTAATAACTTCAGTCGGGCCATGGATTTGAAATGTAACTGCATCCCAGACTATCCCATCCAGGACAGGCCACGCGGTGATGTTAACAAAGGCCAAGTCTCTCTTCAATCTGTGGGCAGAATGTGATGAGGAGTGGGGAGCCAAAGTTCCATTTAGATGTCGAATGCATGTTCTCACCTCGACATAATCTCCATTGATGAATCTGGAAAAAATAAAACACAAAACAAATTGACATAACAAGGTAAAGCGAAAAAAGCCCCAACCAGATGTAAGTCCAAAGGAGAAGCTAGAGATGTTTTTTAAACAAAGTCGCATAGGCCCTAAGCCTTGTGGGCTTCCCTGAAGTTTGTGAATTAGTGTCAAATGAAAATCTGGATTCTGTGGCTAAACGAGTTTGAAAATCAGGCATTGATAAGTCAGTTGGGTAGGTGTAGTCTGTATCATCAAGACGAGTACCAGGCAAAGCACTCAATGAAGGACTTGAAACTGCAGGCATCTCAAGGGCCACCTCCGGTCCATGATCCGAAGCAGCGGCAAAAACAGAATTTCTCACCATCGAAGGACATGAGACTGCCGGTGTCATGCTTAGAATAACCGGCCACTCAGTATATTTTGACATTGTCAATGAAGATATACCTGTTTTCTTTACGACCTGGAAGTGGAGGTAAAATGACTGTTCTTGTGCCCTTCACACCAAGCACGGGAACCGGAGCACGGTATGAGGGACCAAATTCCTTCTTGTTATCAATCTTCTCCCGAACCAGTTCTCCAACTTGGGGAAGCCAGCCAACTACTGGGCTCTGCAACGCATCATCCGAAGTGGAGGGTACATTTTCCTTTGCAAGACTGTCTCTCGTCTCTTGTAGAGTCTGTAAAGCATTGCAATGTTCATCTACGTCAAAGGAGGCAGCCGAACCAACCGTGTCTAGAGGGTCAAGGTCCAGGACATACATCTTGATACCAAAGAGCATTCTGTATGGGGTCCGCCCACCCAGAGACCTTCTAGGGAGATTATTAAGAGCACGCTGCACGCCATTAAGATGGGCCAGCCAGTTTCTGCCAGTGCCTATAACTCAAGCTGTCAGTGATTGTTTTAAGTCATGGTTCATTCGTTCTACAACACTATTACCCTCAGGTCGGTATGGAGACGAAAACTTGACTTGGACCCCCATCGAAGCCATGGCATCCCTATACGCCTTAGAGGTGAAAGCAGGACCCTGATCCGATTGGAAGGTACCACAGGCAAAAATCCCTACAAAGACACGCAAATCCCTGATGACAGTCCGTGAATAAGCGCTGCGATGAGGCCAGACCCATACAAAGCCTGTGCATGAATCAACTGCTACTAAGATGTACTTATATGCAGTATCAGAAGAAAAAGGACCGCAGTGATCTAAATAAACACAACCTAATGGTTTATTAGAAATGAACAACTGTGTTTGGGGCGGACGAGGAGCAGTTGAAGGCTTAATCTGCTGGCAAATGTCACATTGAAGGACATAGTCACGCAACTGTTTGTATAGTCCCCGCCACCAAAAACGTTGTTGTAATTGAGACACAGTGTCTGAAACGCCCGTATGCACAGACGCAACACCTTCAAGGGCCGCTGTGATCAGTGTATTTCTGCGATCCAAATTAGGAATCAATCTCTCCCCAACTTCAGGAATTTTCACATAAGGAACCTTATCGGGACTTTAGTGGTATGTGTACTTCGAAGGGAACCCCGTAGGATATTTACCTCCCTACTCAGTGGCCGCAACTGCCGCCAAGATATCACCATCAATCTTACTTTTGGACCATGTGACTGCTGCAACTAAATATGTCGATACTGCTGATTTTGCTGCTTCATCGGCAGGCGAGTTGCCAACAGCGTGGACTCCCACGCGCTGGTGACCGAGAGTATGAATTACAAACACGAGTGGCAACTGCTCTTTAAGCTCAGCCACTCGGACCCAGATCATTTTATGTCTTATTGTGCTACCCTTGGAATCACGAAAATCATTCTGAATCCAAAAGAACAAGTTCTCATTGTAAGACTGGACTCAGTAGTAGTAATCACTTACGATAAGTGTTGTCACACTAGGATCAGTGTACTCCAATGCAAGCATCAGAGCACGAAGCTCTGCCAATTGTGCGGTGCAGTCCCCTAGAGTCTAAGTGTGCACGACTCTAGACTTGAAGTCATCGTTCACCATGGCACCTACCACAATGGCGAATGTGGAAACATAGGCGTGTTTAGAACAATGCGCAACCTGCGCCGTATGGTGCAATGGAAATCCTCCAAAGGCTGCATATTCAAAGGTGCAGGATGAACAAAGTCATATTGCAAAAACTTCTGCGACCGTAAGGAGGCATCAAAAATGAACGTGACATCCGGAGACGTCAATGATGCTGCCCATTGTATCCACCGAGGGTGCAAAGCTTTAGAATTAGGCACACTGGCTTTCGTAACTGCCTCTAAAGCAGGACACGGGGTAACCACCAACATGCGTTTTCCCTGTGACAGAGCACGTTCCTTCAGAATGGCCATCTGTACAGCCGTCAAAACTTTCTCCACAGTGGAAAATTGCATTTCAGCTGAAGTGTACAAGTGTGACTTGTAAGCAATAGGTACTGTATCTCCTTCGTTAAAAGTAAGGTATGTGAAACCCACCCTCTCAGGGATGATTCTTATCACCAGGTTGGTGTGATTATCACAAGTCAATAAGTATTTAGAAGCAAGCAGATCAGCCCACAAAGATTGCAGTATAGCTAAGTGCTCAGGCAGCCAGTTTGATTTTGTAAAATTTGGTTGTATCAAAGCATACAAGGGCTTGATACGCTGGGCATATTCAGGTATGTATGTCCTCCCGAAATTTCAAAATCCCAGCAAAGACTGTAATTTTTTCCGAGTTGTCGGAGCGCGCAATTGTGCGCATATCTCCAAGAAGTGAGGAGCTAATCCTCGACCTTCATTGTTGAGCTTGTAGCCCAGGAACAACACTGTGTACTCTGCAATGTGCGATTTTGCAAAGTTATATTTGTAACCGAAGTCCGCAAAGCTACAAATTAAGCGGTCAACTCTACACAGATGCTCCCACAGTTCATCATCGGTGAGATAAATGTCATCCACATATGAACAAGCATCTGGGTCCACTCTCTCTAACAGAGATACTATGCGGGCAGCAAACACTCCAGGACTTTTTTATAGCCCATCGGTAAACGTTTGAAATGGTTTTGCACCGCCGCAAGTAAAGGAGGTCCATTGGGAACTCAGACCATCCAAATGGTGGGCATAAAAAGCATTGGAAATGTCAAGCGTGGTTTTAAACCGCTTATGCACGAGACTATCCACTAAAGCAGAGCCGTGAGTATTCTGTACTGCACAGGTACGGCAATGCGAGTTTAAATGACGGTAATCCAATACCAAACGATAGGAACCGTCAGGCTTGGTTGCAGTAAAAAGAGGGTTATTCATTGGTGACACACAAGTTTCAATACCACCCTGATATTCCAATTGTTCAAGGGTTTCCGCAACGCAATCCTTCGCTTCAGGCTTTATGGGATATTGAGGTTGAGGCTGAGGCATAGACCGCAAAGGAATTTCGTGGTGAGGGGAAAATTTATCCCAACCACAGTGCGTACGGTACAGAGCCGGCGCAAGAGCCTGAGGTTCCGTGACGATTTGAACCCGTGTTTTCAATATTGTCGGAAATACATAATATTGGTATCAGCGAACCGCAAATGATCCATTTAGCATATCCTGGTGTTTTTCGCTATGCTACGAGCAAGAGTACTCTTGTTACAAACACATTTCCGATCTACCCATGGCATCCATCTTAGATCATGGCAGCCATTTTGTGTTTCTTGCCCTCACATACGCAATAACCTCTGATTACTTCATTTCGATTAAGGACACGTAGGCTTAGCCGGCGATTCACCTTTCCAGTGACACGTGCACCTTAGAAACAGAACACGCTGTAGCTGCATGACTCGACAAAGGCTGCCTCCTCTGCCCGAGGCCAGTCCTGCTATACTGGTTCTCGTGTTCGTTGGCCTGATCATGATTAGGCGGCCAAAGCTGGTAGCCTTGCCCATTTACAACCCACAAACATCCCTTATCCTGTTTTTCTATCTTCTGCACCTGGCTCTGCTCCTTTCCTTCTGGGCCTTTATTAGGGGGAGGTAACGAAATTTACGATGAGGCGGTCCGGGTCTTGAATGAGAAGTTGACATGAGATTATGATGGAAAAGTGGAAACCCCTCGTTCGTAATGTTTTGACATCAGATATTGTCGACGATTCCTGTGCAACGCCAAATATTTATTGTTGAGGACACAAAGGTTTGGGAATGTATTTCATGTAAAGAATTTGCCTCAAGCTCACATTTTAGTATATAAGGAGCAACCCTTTTTGTACAAATCGAACAGGCTCCTAGATACTGCCCGTGTGTAGTTTCTGTGACTTCTGTGTCCCTGCAGTAATAAACCTTTGGTCTTTGACGCCACCATCGAGAAGCCCGTGTTTCTGTTTATTTGTGCACCGAGACAGGTGGAACTCCGGGGTCTTCGGGTGTTATCCCTGACACCTCTGGACGGAACCAAAAAGTCCAGAACTCCAATTGGCGCCCAACGTGGGGCGACGTCATTCGGTACCGGTCCAAAAGCCCGAAGAGTTCGAGAAGCTTCGTGTGAAGATTCCTGAGGGAGGCGCCCCACTTCATCGATCCCGGCATATCGCAAAAGTGGCCCGACGTTCTCTTCCACGAGGGTTCCCGTTCAGGACGGCTGCAGTGGTCCGTTGCCTTGACCGTCGCCCTGTCTTGGACCCGAGGTGCAGTCCTTAGTACGGCGAAACGTGACGGGTTTCTCCTTGGTGACGTCTTCAGTGCCTCAGTTAAGTATTTAGTGATTGCTAGCTGGTTACTTCGTAAGGGTTGTTTGAAATCCTTTTAGTTCTTGGTTTGGTTTGGTTTCGTAAGATTATCACTGGTTGTTCTGGTTACGATAATCTCTTGGTTTAGTTTTGGGTATCGATACATTAGTCCGTTTTTGGTAGGCCTAAGTCCTTGGTTCAAGTGCACATTTCTGTTTGTGTTTTGTTCGTTCTGTGTTCCGGATTGCAAAATGGTAAGTCGGAAAAATTGTATGTTGTCGTGCTTTGGTTGCAACAGTGATTCCCGCTTGGAGGACTCATGTCTGGTTCCTCCGATTGGGACTCCGTTATATGATCTTTATTGTAAGTTTGGTGTGGGTCCTATATCTTATAATGAGGTGTGGGTCCGTTACACTGAAAAAGATGGTGTCCTTAGTTGGCCACTACATGGTAGTTGTGAACCCGAAATCCTTGACAATTTAAAAGTGAAATTGTTTAAAAAGAAAGCCCGGCCGGCAATGTTTGATTATTTCCGTTACTGGCGAAAAGAATCTAAACAAAGAGAGATTAAAAGGTTGAAGAAAGAACAGAAAGAGCAAGAGTTAACTTTAGAACAAGCGGCTAAGCAGCTGCAAGATAACGAGTCTGAGAAGGCAATAGAGATAGCTACTAGAGAGCGTAATTTGGCGATCGACAAGTGCTATCCTGCCTTGCCATCAAGTACAACTAAGATAGTAGAGGACCCCGAAAACGATCCTCTGTTGTCTTACTTGTTACGGTCACCCCCACCGTATGCACAAGGTGCTACGGCTCCACCTGTACCGAATGTTCAATTGCCGGTTGCTGGACAACCTGGTATTCCTGCTCCTGCCCCTCAGAATCAGGCTCCTGTACCTCCTGTGGTTAATGTGAATGTTCCTACGGCACCTCCCCTTCCTGGGTTGCCGACTTCTTTACCTATACCTATATTGCTTACACCTACTACTTCACAAGCTACCTTACTTGATACTTCTACTGTCCCTGTGCTATCTGTTCCAACTGCTACTGTGTTTTCTACATCTGCTAGTATTATGACTCCGCTTTCTGTTCGTCGAAGAATCACTGATTCTGTTTCTAACATTCTGTCTCCCTTCTATAAATCTTTAATTAAGACACCTACTTCTGACTCTGTACAGAGGCGTAGTCAGCTCCCAAGTACTGAGGAACGGGGAATATTAGATTCCACGGCTCTCAGATGGATTTCGAAAAGTAGAAGATACAGTACTAGAGATGTATTGGATACATTTATGCAGTGGAACGAACCAACACAACGATATGTATTCGACGAGATGTGCTCTCTTCTACGAGAAGAGTTAGAAGAAGATGACTCTGAATCAAATTTAGAAGACTTAATTAAGGTTCAGAAAGAGTTCGCTGCAGGTATGATAGTAGGTCAAAATATAAAAGAAGCAATGGAACTGATTTTAAGTTATAGGAATGATCCATCTCTTCGTTCACCGAGGGACTTAGAGAAGAGTAGTACGAAGCAGAATCGTCAATATCCAATGAGGGAGGTTCCTCCAATTTGGCGCGAAGCAGTGCAAGCTGATTTGGCGAATGGTGTTGTTGCCGCTCCGGCCCAATTCCAGAGAGTGTGGATACACATTCCGTGGAAGCGAGCCGAAGTGTTAGCAGTAAAACAGGCCTTGCCAGATCCGCGTAAGAATCCTGCCGGATATCATAAGGAGTTAGCACAAACAGTTGAAGCTTGTGTGATGAATCTAGCGGACATTGACATGTTATTTGGGAATGTAGTTCCACAACCAATTTGGGCTAAAATTCGTAAAGAGAATCATCCAGTTGCTCTAGGTGGTGATTGGGCAGCTATCGTTGCAGCAGATGGTCAGCAAATAGATGGTTCCAAACCCGAACCCCTAATTGCTAATCTTCCAAATAGGATAATTGACTTAATGAAGACTCTGATGCCAGCATTGCGTGTTAACTGGGACAAGTTGTCCGCATGCAGGCAAAAGAAAGACGAAAGTGTCTCTGACTTTTTCACAAGGTTCGAAGAAACTTTTGTAGATCACAGTGGTCAGGATATGAGCACAGAAGGAGGTCAGAGACTGTTTGTCGATAAATTTGTACACAATTTGCTACCAGAGCTCTGTAATAAATTAAAAGATTCCGAGAGTGCGTGGGCTGTCTCTACAACTGCGCAAATACTTGCAACTGCACAGTATTATGAAAACAGGGATAAAGAGGAGAAAGAGAAATCAGATAAGAAAACGAAAGATTTAAAGACTAAAGTTCTTTTGCAACAGGCATATCCTCCTCGCATGAATCAGAATAATACACAACAAGGGTCATATCAAAGGACAGATTATGGTTCTCAGAGACCACAATACCAGTGGAATCAATGTGCATATTGTAAGAAAGAGGGTCATTATAAGAATGAGTGTCCAGTCCTAGTGCAAAATAACGCAGCAGCAGCTCAGAGAGGTCGTGGTGGTTTTGTGCAAAATTCTAGAGGTCGAGGACGAGGTGCTATGCCTCCACAGACGAACGATCGCCCTTCCAATCACTTTGATCAGCGAAATGGACAGTCTGCTCAACAGAATAGGTCGCAGCAGTATCATGTCGAAGACTATTGTGAAAACGTTGAGGGATTTCAACAAAATGAGTACTAGGACAGCCATGGACAGAGAGAGGGAGTAGTATCAGTTCCAGTGGATCAGAGTGGGCCTTATGTCGCAGTAGCAACATCAGGTGTAGTCGAACCGTTTCTGTTGGATACTGGTGCCGCAAAAAGTTCGATCATGCATGCGAAACTCCCTGGCGCACCTTTGTCCGGCTTAACAAATGTTTCTGTAGGTTTTTCAGGCGCCCCTGTTTACAATCCCGTAATTGGTCCTTTGTCTATTTCTGTTGGACCGTGTCAATTGAAAGCACCCCTGATTTTGACGACAGGTTGTAATGAAAATCTGCTTGGTTTAGACTTGTTAAAACGCCTATATGCGACATTGTACTGTTCTCCGGATGGAGTACAGCTTACGTTGGGTAAACGAATCACCTCTCCGATGTACTTGTCAATGGATGCACTCCCGCCAGAGCTGCGTTCACTCCCTGATACTCTTTGGGCGACTGGTCCTAACGATGTAGGCCTTTTAGAAATTCCACCATATGTAGTCACTTTGAAAGCAAATGTCAAATTTCCACGAATTCCTCAATACAAGATCTCTAGCGAGGGTGAACGTGCACTCTTATTGATTGTGCAAGATTTGATTAAGAAAGGGGTGGTTGAGGAAACTAGAGGAAATGTCTGTAACAGTCCTGTATTGCCAATTTTGAAACGTACTGATCCTTCAAAGCCTCCAGTATATAGATTTGTTATCGATCTCAGAGAGGTTAATAAAATTGTAGTTCCACAGTTTCCTGTGGTTCCAGATATTACTGCATTGTTAACACTGATTCCTGCATCAGCTACATGGTTTTCAGTCATCGACTTGAAGAATGCCTTTTTCAGCATTCCGATAGCCGAGGAAAGCAGAGATATTTTCGGCTTCTGTCTAGGAGGTCGAAGCTTCAGGTTTAAACGCGCTCCACAAGGCTACTGTGAGAGTCCGTCCATTTACAGCCAGGCATTAAAAAGTCAGTTAGATTCCTTTGTACTTCCTCCAGGTTCGGCTCTAGTGCAGTATGTAGATGACCTTCTAGTGGCTGCCGATGACAAGGAAACTTGCAAAGCAGCTACGATTTCGTTATTGCATCATTTGTCTAATTTGAATCACAAGGTGTCACCTTCGAAACTGCAATACTGCTGCCAAGAAGTGACCTACTTAGGTCATCTCTTGTCAAAGGAGGGAAGGAAGTTGACCCCAGAGAGAATAAAAGCAATTACGCAGATGAGTGTTCCTCGTACACAGAGAGAAGTACGTGCCTTTCTAGGTATTACCTCTTACTGTAGACAGTGGATCCCAAATGTTTCTCTTTTAGCAAAACCATTGGTAGCTTTGACTGGGAAAAATGTTCCGAGTCCGGTGCCATGGTCTGCTGAATGTCAGGAGAGTTTTTCTGAGTTACGAAATGCACTATGTTCAGCTCCTGTATTAGGTACACCCGATTACAGCAAGCCATTCACGCTCTATGTTCACGAGAGAGAAGGTTGCGCGTTGAGTGTTCTGACACAGAGATTTGGTGATAAACAATGCCCTTGTGCGTATTTTTCATCAACATTAGATCCAGTAGCTAGAGCGTTGCCTAGTTGTTTGAGAGCTACAGCGGCAGCTGCGGCTTCCATTCGACAATCTGCTGGTTTGGTGATGAATAACATGCTAGTGGTCATGGTTCCTCATGCTGTGGATACACTCATGAACCGAACTAAGACACAACACCTTACCAGTGCTAGATTATCTGGTTATGAGCTGACACTGTTAGCGAGTCATATTCAAATCAAAAGATGCAATGTATTGAATCCAGCAACATTGTTGCCGACTAATCAAGAGTCGAGTGATTCCGAACCCCATGACTGTTGTTTCAGAACCGAGGAGGAAACAAAAGGACGAATTGATTTAAAAGACACCCCATTGTCAGATCCAGATGGCACGTTGTATGTTGATGGGTCATGCTTTAAATTGGAGAATGGTGATGTGACTGCTGCTTATGCAGTAACAACTTTAAGTACGATTGTGGAGACTGCAAGAGTGAGTCAGAATTCTGCCCAAGCTGCAGAATTAATCGCTCTAACGAGAGCGTGTGTTTTAGCTAAGGGAAAGAGAGTGAATATGTTTACAGACAGTCAGTACGCATTCGGCGTGGCCCATAATTTTGGCCGTTTGTGGAAAGAAAGAGGTTTCATTACGTCCCATGGGACGAAGATTCAACATGGTCAGCTAGTTAACGACTTGTTGGAATCTCTAACCTTGCCGACTGAAGTTGCGATTGTGAAATGCAGTGCGCATAAAGCAATCACGGATGATGTTGGTCGTGGGAATGCGTTTGCTGATGAGACCGCTAAACAGACAGCTAGGAATATGATGAGTGGAATGTATGTGGCTACATCTGCGAGATGGATTTCTGAGTCTGGAATGTGTGAGGACACATTGGAAAGCGTGAAAGAGATTCAGAAAGAAGCGACTGAGGAGGAAAAGCGTGCATGGGAAGAAAGTACGGGTAAATTGGACTCGAGTGGATGTTGGATTGATTTGTCGGAACAACAGCGTTGGATGTTGCCTGATGCGTATGTGCTTGCGGTGGTGACAATGGCACATGGAGTAGCGCACATAAGTTCTAAAGGAATCTGTAAGATGTTGGCTCCAGTCTGGAAGAATGATGGGATTAGTAAATGTGCACAGAGAGTGGTGAAAAATTGTATGGTATGTTTGATGCATAATCCTGGCAAGGGAATCCCTACTCCTGCTGGTCACTTCGCTCCTCCTTCTTGCCCCTTTGAAGTGATTCAGTTAGACTTCATTCACATGGATCGGTGCAATAACTTAAAGTATGTCCTGGTGGTAGTTTGTGCTTTCTCCAGATGGATCGAAGCATATCCACTAAAGGACAACACTGCCCTATCAACAGCCAAAATTCTTCTCAAAGAATATTTCCCTAGGTACGGAATGCCACGGATTGTATGGTCAGATAACGGAAGTGAGTTTATAGGGAAAGTTATGCAGAGTGTGTGTGCCGGTTTAGGAATAAAACAAAAATTCCACAGTGCAAACCATCCCCAGTCTGCTGGTTTAGTTGAGGGTTACAATGGCACCCTCAAACTAAAACTTGCTAAAATACAGGCATCCACAGGTTTATCCTGGCCAGACGCACTACCCTTGGCTTTGTTATCCACGAGAGCGACTGTGCATTCTAGAGTAGGGCTTAGTCCGTATGAAATTGTCTTTGGCCGTCCCGCTAATATTTGGGGAGTGCCAAGGCCAAAGGAATTTTGTTCTCTGGAATATCCAATGTTGATTGATTACCTTTACGACTTGACTGCTAAATTGAGTCTTATTCACCAACAGGTTTTCGATGCATTGCCAAAGCCTCCGGAGAGTCCAGGTCATCAGCTGAAACCAGGTGACCACGTTGTGGTGCGGAACTTTGCGAGGACGAAGAACCTTCAGCCCAGATTTGTTGGCCCCTACCAAGTACTGCTAACAACGAGAACTGCTATTCGTGTGGCTGGTCGCAAACACTGGATCCATGCGACACATGTCAAACGTGTGCCCTTGCCACTTCCTTATGACAACTGGGTGAAGAAGGGAATTGGTGCCTCTGAGTTCGAGCGAACACCCAAGTTTGTCCCTTTCAGCGATGCCGAATTAATAACTGACACTTTGAACTCTGACTCTCCTACTAAAACCATTTCTTTGACTCCTGAACACTTGCCCTCTGCATCAGAAGAAACTTTGCCATCTGCGAACTTGAACATTGCAACCTCTGCTGACAAGACACTATTTCCTGATCAAACAGTTCCTGCAAAACTAAGATACAACTTACGATCTCGTAATATGGACAAATAAAGCAGGAAACTGCCTATTGTGATATTTGAAATTTTGAACCTTTTGCCTTCAGCCAGGAAGTTTGCTACTGTTTTATTGTTTTTTTTTAAATTGCCTTGCCGTCTGGGTAGCCGTAGGGTCGTGGCTGTGTGCCTAGTTGAATCTGCGGGGGTCAGACACAAGGTCGATCTTTCTGTTAGTTCTGGGAACTCCCAGGGCTGATAGAGGCATTTTCATCTACGTACACATCATCAGTGGTCGCGAGCGGATTGTAGAAGATGGAGCTTCCTGCGCTGCAACGAGAAAATGTGATTTATGTTCGCAGAAACAGACTTTATAGAATTCTTCATAGCAAATGTTTTTTGATGCAATGTGCTATTACATTTTTAATTGTTTTGATAACGTTGGTGGGTGGAATCGTTTTTGGTATAAATTTAATCTTTGTGCCAGTAACTACAGTACCTCCCCTTGATCCTGCTACCTCTACTGTTTCTTCTATACACTCTTTTCACTCGTTTCCTGAACACGAGCAAGCTCGATGCTCAGAATTTATCAATAACACTTTCGTACAGCTCTTGCACCAACACCAACTAGTAGTTAACACTACAGACTGCTGGGTGTGTGGCTTGATACCCCACACTATGGATAAAGGCATTCCCTATCTGGTTTTACCTTTTAGCTATAATGGATCATTTCAGGCCTTTCAAACCATCTTTGCTTATGCCCTTGAAACCTATCCTCCGCGTCCACCACGTTCCACTAAATATAACTCTGCCAACAAAGCTTTAGTTCAGGGAATTATTGACATGATCAAGGACGTCAATAATACTCCATCTTACCCTAGAGACGAATTACGAGTATATTTGAGTTGGAATTCTTCAGAGTATCGCCTTAGTTTGGGAGAAAGCAAGCGTAAAAGCTCCACTCCAATATTGGTCGTACCTCACCGAGGTCAGGTCTGTTTGCAAGGTAATGGGAGAAATCCGAGAGCTCAGCTAGGGAGGAGTGAGTGCGTTGAGACATATGTGTTTCCGTCTAACTCTTCCCCTGCCTTCCTTACTGCTAGGGGCACTTACTTCATCTGTCAAGACAGAGCGTATACATGGTTGCCTGCTGACTTTTCAGGTTCATGTTATATTGCTCGATTGTTGCCTCCGACATACACTGCTTCATCTGATTATCACAAGACCAGAGTAGCAAGAGGTGTTTTCAGCAAGGAAGACACCGCTGGTCAGGAAGCTGGAGACTTCTTCAAAGGTTTCCTTCCGTTCTGGGGGCCTATGGCCAATAGTAGAAACATACGTCAGCTAACACGGGTAGTTGAATCTACTATTACCGAAACTGCTGGTGCCCTTAGCAATTTGACAGCTGAGCTTCAGGCGGATAGACTCATGACGTTGCAGAACCGTATGGTTCTAGACGTAATACTTGCAGATTGAGGTGGGGTATGCAGAATGATCCAATCGAGCTGCTGTGTCTTTATTCCCAATAACGCTCCAACAGTCTATGAGGCGATCTCTAAGCTACACAAGATCTCCGACTCTATACACGTAGACAAGGGAAACTGGTCCTTCATGGAGTGGTTGTGGACTCTGATATCAGCATGGGGATGGAAGGTTCTGATGGTCATTGGTGTCATCTTAGTATTCCTATTCTCATGCTGCCTGATTATCCAGTGTGGTCCCGCTTTGTGTACTCTCTGTGCTGCAACCTGTTTCAGAAAACCACCTGTGTTTGGAGAAAAGGCACGAGAAAGGATGATGATACAACAACATGTCACTGACCTGATAAGCATAGAATTAGACTCTGACATAGACTGAGTAATTGCCTATGTAAGGGCAAAAGGAGGGTCTGAGGTTCCGTGACGATTTGAACCCGTGTTTTCAATATTGTCGGAAATACATAATATTGGTATCAGCGAACCGCAAATGATCCATTTAGCATATCCTGGTGTTTTTCGCTATGCTACGAGCAAGAGTACTCTTGTTACAAACACATTTCCGATCTACCCATGGCATCCATCTTAGATCATGGCAGCCATTTTGTGTTTCTTGCCCTCACATACGCAATAACCTCTGATTACTTCATTTCGATTAAGGACACGTAGGCTTAGCCGGCGATTCACCTTTCCAGTGACACGTGCACCTTAGAAACAGAACACGCTGTAGCTGCATGACTCGACAAAGGCTGCCTCCTCTGCCCGAGGCCAGTCCTGCTATACTGGTTCTCGTGTTCATTGGCCTGATCATGATTAGGCGGCCAAAGCTGGTAGCCTTGCCCATTTACAACCCACAAACATCCCTTATCCTGTTTTTCTATCTTCTGCACCTGGCTCTGCTCCTTTCCTTCTGGGCCTTTATTAGGGGGAGGTAACGAAATTTACGATGAGGCGGTCCGGGTCTTGAATGAGAAGTTGACATGAGATTATGATGGAAAAGTGGAAACCCCTCGTTCGTAATGTTTTGACATCAGATATTGTCGACGATTCCTGTGCAACGCCAAATATTTATTGTTTAGGACACAAAGGTTTGGGAATGTATTTCATGTAAAGAATTTGCCTCAAGCTCAAATTTTAGTATATAAGGAGCAACCCTTTTTGTACAAATCGAACAGGCTCCTAGATACTGCCCGTGTGTAGTTTCTGTGACTTCTGTGTCCCTGCAGTAATAAACCTTTGGTCTTTGACGCCACCATCGAGAAGCCCGTGTTTCTGTTTATTTGTGCACCGAGACAGGTGGAACTCCGGGGTCTTCGGGTGTTATCCCTGACACCTCTGGACGGAACCAAAAAGTCCAGAACTCCAAGCCTTAGCCCACTCTTCAGCAAAATTCAGTGCATGCTCCTTTGAGGCTGTGTGCGCGAAACGAGGGAGGATTTCCTCCTCCCCTCTCGGAGCCGTGAGCACAAAAGGCGGGGGCCAGTCAGCCTCCGCTAACAAAATGCCATAAGTAGTCGTATGCCACCTTCAATGAATAAGACAATTTCATAGAGTCTGTCAGGGGGAGCTACTCTAGTGTCAGCTGTCTCCACAACAACATAACGGTCAGTCGCTGTCACCTTCAGTAGTAGACGCAGGGCCTACCACACTATGGTAATCTCCGCCGTGCTGTCCAGCAAGGTCAGAGCCCATGTCAGATTCCAAAGCTGGGTTCTCACTATCTGAGGCATATCTGTGTGCAGTTAGAGCAGCAACTTTCATTTTCTGAAACTGGGGTCTGTTCGGTGTAGAATCGTCCTGCTTGCCTTTACCGTCTTTTAGGTGGGGCTGGTCACGTCCTTGTTGATTAAGCATGGGCAAATTTAGCGAATCTGGCGTTCGCGAATTTGCGTATTTGCGAACTCGCAATCTGCAAAATCCGCAAATTCTCGCGAATTTGCGGATATTTTTTTGTGTGTTCGCAAGGGTTTCTGCCAGTTCGCGAGGGTTTTGTACCAGTTCGCAATTGCGAACTTACTTGTCGGCTCGCAACAGTCGCGACTATGTTGTTTCTACGTCTGGTCCATCATCACAGGTTCACAGCACCCTCTGTTTCACCCATGCCACCCTCTGGTACATCAATGCCGCCCTCTGGTTCATCACTGTAGATTATGGGGGGGGGGAAAGCAAGCACACCTGCCCTGCTTAAACTGACATGAGTTAATTTGGGGTTGATGTATTAATGTGTCACTGTTTTAAAATTCCAATCTGGCACCTGCTTTCTTACCTGTAATTTGATTTCTGTTGCAGTGCAATTTTTTTTCCAGGACCTTTGTGGCCTACTTGTAGCTATTCTATGAGCCTGCTGTGAGGGTCAGAGCAGGGTCATAGAATTGTTGCAACTAGCAACTGAACTCTGGAGGGGCCTCAGTTAGAAAGACCCACAGGGAATGGTTACTAATGATGAGTTTGAACTTTTGCACCTGCTGAGTGCTTTCAGTTTTGCAAAACTCGTTTTTCTGCAGAACAGCAACTGTAATGCCCCAAACAAACATAGGCAACTGAACTCTGGAGGGGCCCCTCAGGAAGTACTACAGGGAATGGTTACTGATGATGAGTGAACTTTTGCACCTGCTGAGTGCTTTCAGTTTTGCAAAACTCGTTTTTCTGCAGAACAGCAACTGTAATGCCCCAAACAAACATAGGCAACTGAACTCTGGAGGGGCCCCTCAGGAAGTACTACAGGGAATGGTTACTAATGATGAGTGAACTTTTGCACCTGCTGAGTGCTTTCAGTTTTGCAAAACTCTTTTTTCTGCAGAACAGCAACTGTAATGCCCCAAACAAACTTACTTGTGAAAGTTGATTTCTAATCCAAAAGTGATCCAAAGAAAGTCAAAAGGCCTCAAATCCAAAAAAGTGCAGGCAAATGTCAACCTGAGGAGTTATTCTGATAAAAATCATCATTTTCAGAAAGTCTATGCTGCTTGCTAGTGGATTTCTTGTGCAGAATTTCAAATTTTGTACGTTCGCGAGTGCAAGATTGTTGCTGCCCGCCGCACCTACATGTTCGCAATTGCGAACTCTCGCGATGCGTCGCCAAACTCCTGCGGGATCCCGCAGCAAGATCCAAAATGGCGCAGCACTCGCAAAATATCGAGAAAAACAACTCGGCAAACGCTGAATGACCGTAACTGAACGCCGCACGGGGCAATATTGTATCACCCCAAAAAAAAATCCGCTGCGTGCGAATTTGCGGATTTTCGGTAAATTCGCGAGAGTTCATGGATTGCAAATTTACCGAAAATCCGCAAAATCCGCGAGCTGAACGGATTTTCCAGCCATGCTTATTGTTGATCACCCCGACCCCTGCCGCCTCCTCCACCACTGGCCGAAAAGGCCGAGGACTCCTGAAAAGAACGAGGAGAGCGTTGGTCAGAAACCTGAAAACGATCAGGTGATTTTATCATTGCACAAACGTGCAAGTCATAAACACGTTCTGTGGGCGCAGGCAATGGAGACGCAGTACGAGAATCCTGTTTCTGTTGTTGTTGTTGCTTTCCCTGTTTCTGTTTTTTAGGCCAATTTTGTTTGTTGGTCTTGGGCTGGTCGTTGGTTTCCGACTTCTGCCCCCAGTCACAGATCTGAAATGAACTGCACAATGCTAAGAAGTATCCCCGTATGAAACAGTGTCCTGAAGAAGGTGGCACCACATCTATTGGCCTAAACCACCAAAACGCGTCGACGGCTTTTGTCATGTAAAGAATCCAAACAAAGCCTGGGAAACCTTAGATACAAGGGAACTCCTGTACTGTGTGTCCTGTACGAGATATTGAGGGCTATTGGATCTAAAGAAATATGAAATAGAGCATTTGTACTGCTCAGAGAATAGGGGAGAGAATAGTGGTTATTATTAAGAGTGTGGGGTATTTTCTCTTTTTTTCTTTGGAAGAAATATATTTTTTATATATGTTTTCTTCTTAGGTATAAAAATATACGTGATGTATTTTCTTAATGACATGAAATGATGTGCAATACTTAAAATGTATGTAAACAATTTTTAATGTTAATATATGTTCTTATGTACTTTTTTTCAGGAATTAATCCGAAATTTTAACCTTTTATAGAAATAAAAATACTGTAAGCGCTACATTCTAGTCTGACAATATACTTAGTATATAAACTGTAGAGATATGTGTTTGTTATGAAATATTGATAGAGTGGTGTAAGGTCTCATAAGGTCTGCTTCCAGGGATTTCCCTTCAGGCTTATATTGTCTAACGTACCCTGTTCCCTGGAACTAGTGGGGTCAACTCTCTTCCCTTCACCTATCAGCCGTCTTCAGCCAGTATAACTTGACTCCAGTGGCGTAGTGTGCACTTCCCACATAGGGTGAACAGCTAAAACACACAAGATGATGGACGGAATGTTGCACAATGGCAAAACATTCACCCCCAGTCACAGATCTGGGTTTAATGCATCGTTATTTTGCCCACCAAGCCATCCCAGTTTAGATATGGCCATGTGCAAATCAGTCTTGACCCTGTGCCTCTTGGGAACAGTCCAGCCTCAACTGCCAAGCCATGTCTTCCCTGGACTGGAATCAAGCATCCTAGGACCGGTTTCTGACTATCAGCCGTTTTCAGCCAGGGTAGCTTGACTCCAGTGGAGTAGTGAGCACAGGATCTATGTCTGGGCATACCCTTCCCACATAGGTGAGCAGCAAAACACACAAGATGATGGACAGAATGTTGCACAATGGCAAAACATTCACCCCCAGTTACAGATCTGGGTTTAGTACATTTTTATTTTGCGCACAAAGCCATCCCAGTTCAGACATGGCAATATACAAATCAGTCTTGACCCTGTGCCTCATGGGAACAGTCCAGCACAAACTGCTGAACCAGGTCTTCCCTGGACCTGAATCAAGCATCCTAGAACCGGTTTCTGGCTGTCAGCCATCTTCAGCCAGGATAGCTTGACTCCAGTGGCGTAGTGAGCATGGTACCCACCTCTAGGCATACTCTTCCCACATAGGGTGAACAGCAAAACACACAAGATGATGGACGGAATATTGCACAATTGCAAAACATTCACCCCCAGTCACAGATCTGGGTTTAATCTATCATTATTTTGTTCACCAAACCACCCCAGTTCAGACATGGCCATATGCAAATCAGTCTTGACCCTGTGCCTCATGGGAACAGTCCAGCCTGAACTGCCAAGCCATGTCTTCCCTGGACCGGAATCAAACATACTAGGACCATTTTTTTGGCTATCAGCCGTCTTCAGCCAGGATAGCTTGACTCCAGTGGCATAGTGAGCACGGGACCCACGTCTGGGCATACCTTTCCCACATAGGGTGAACAGCTAAAACACACAAGATGATGGACGGAATGTTGCACAATGGCAAAACAATCACCCCAAGTAACAGATCTGGGTTTAATGCATCGTTATTTTGCCAGCCAAGCCATCCCAGTTCAGATATGGCCATGTGCAAATCAGTCTTGACCCTGTGCCTCATGGGAACAGTCCAGCCTCAACTGCCAAGCCATGTCTTCCCTGGACCGGAATCAAGCATCCTAGGACCGGTTTCTGACTATCAGCCGTCTTCAGCCAGGGTAGCTTGATTCCAGTGGAGTAGTGAGCACGGGATCTATGTCTGGGCATACCCTTCCCACATAGGTGAGCTGCAAAACACACAAGATGATGGACAGAATGTTGCACAATGGCAAAACATTCACCCCCAGTTACAGATCTGGGTTTAGTACATTGTTATTTTGCGCACCAAGCCATCCCAGTTCAGACATGGCAAATTACAAATCAGTCTTGACCCTGTGCCTAATGGGAACAGTCCAGCACAAACAGCCGAGCCAGGTCTTCCCCGGACCTGAATCAAGCATCCTAGAACCGGTTTCTGGCTGTCAGCCATCTTCAGCCAGGATAGCTTGAGTCCAGTGGCGTAGTGAGCATTGTACCCAAGTCTGGGCATACTCTTCCCACATAGGGTGAACAGCAAAACACACAAGATGATGGACGGAATGTTGCACAATTGCAAAACATTCATCCCCAGTCACAGATCTGGGTTTAATCCATCATTATTGTGCTCACCAAACCACCCCAGTTCAGACATGGCCATATGCAAATCCGTCTTGACCCTGTGCCTCATGGGAACAGTCCAGCATGAACTGCCAAGCCAGGTCTTCCCTAGACCGGAATCAAGCATCCTAGGAATGGTTTCTGGCTATCAGCCGTCTTCATCAAGGATAGCCTGACTCCGGTGGCGTAGTGAGCACGGGACCCAAGTCTGGGCATACCCTTCCCACATAGGGTGAACAGCAAAACACACAAGAGGATGGACGGAATGTTGCATAATGGCAAAACATTCACTCCCAGTCACAGATATGGGTTTATTCCATCGCTATTTTGCACACCAAGCCACCCCAGTTCAGACATGGCCATATGCAAATCAGTCTCGTCCCTGTGCCTCATGGGAACAGTCCAGCCTGAACTGCCAAGCCATGTCTTCCCTGGACCGGAATCAAACATACTAGGACCGGTTTTTGGCTATCAGCCATCTTCAGCCAGGATAGCTTGACTCCAGTGGGGTAGTGAGCACGGGACCCACCTCTGGGCATACCTGTCCCACATAGGGTGAACAGCAAAACACACAAGATGAAGGACAGAATGTTGCACAATGGCAAAACATTCCCCCCTAGTCACAGATATGTGTTTAATCCATCGTTATTTTTCTCACCAAGCCACCCCAGTTCAGACATGGCCATATGCAACTCAGTCTTGACCCTGTGCCTAATGGGAACAGTCCAGCCCAAATTGCCAAGCCATGTCTTCCTTGGACCGGAATCAAACATCCTAGGACCAGTTTCTGGCTATCAGCCGTCTTCAGCCAGGGTAGCTTGACTCCAGAGGAGTAGTGAGCACGGGACCCAGGTCTGGGCAGACCCTTCCAACATAGGGTGAGCAGCAAAACACACAAGGTGATGGACGGAATGTTGCCCAATAGCAAAACTTTCACCCCCAGTTACAGATCTGGGTTTAATCCATCGTTATATTGCTCACCAAGCCACCCCAGTTCAGACATGGCCATATGCAACTCAGTCTTGACTCTGTGCCTAATGGGAACAGTGCAGCCCGAATTGCCAAGCCATGTCTCCCCTGGACCGGAATTAAGCATCCTAGGACCAGTTTCTGGCTACAGCCGTCTTCAGCCAGGGTAGTTTGACTCCAGTGGTGTAGTGAGCACGGGACCCACATCTGGTCATACTCTTCCCACATAGGGTGAACAGCAAAACACACAAGATGATGGACGGAATGTTGTACAATGGCAAAACATTCACCCCAGTCACAGATCTGGGTTTATTCTATTGTTATTTTGCTCACCAAGCCATCCCAGTTCAGACATGGCTATATGCAAATCTGTCTTGACCCTGTACCTCATGGGAACAGTCAAGCCCAAACTGCCAAGCCATGTCTTCCCTGGACCAGAATCAAGCATCATAGAACCGGTTTCTGGCTATCAGCCGTCTTCAGCCAGGATAGCTTGACTCCAGTGGCGTAGTAAGCACGGGACCCATTCCTGGGCATACCCTTCCCACATAGGGTGAACAGCAAAACACACAAGATGATAAATGGAATGTTGCACAATGGCAAAACATTCACCCCCAGTCACAGATATGGGTTTAATCCATGGTTATTTTGCTCACCAAGCCACCCCAGTTCAGACATGGCAATATGCAAATCAGTCTTGACCCTGTGACTCATGGGAACAGTCCAGCCCGAACTGCCAAGCCATGTCTTCCCTGGACCGGAATCAAGCATCCTAGGACCGGTTTCTGGCTATCAGCCGTCTTCAGCCAGGGTAGTTTGACTCCAGTGGAGTAGTGAGCACGGGACCCATGTCTTGGCATACCCTTCCCACATAGGGTGAACAGCAAAACACACAAGATGATGGACGGAATGTTGCACAATGGCAAAACATTCACCCCCAGTCACAGATATGGGTTTAATCCATCGTTATTTTGCTCACCAAGCCATCTCAGTTTAGACATGGCCATATGCAAATCAGTCTTGACCCTGTGCCTCATGGGAACAGTCCAGCCTGAACTGCCAAGTCATGTCTTCCCTGGCTCGGAATCAAGCATCCTAGGACCAGTTTCTGGCTATCAGCCGTCTTCAGCCAGGATAGCTTGACTCCAGTGGGGTAGTGAGCACGGGACCCACCTCTGGGCATACCTGTCCCACATAGGGTGAAAAGCAAAACACACAAGATGAAGGACAGAATGTTGCACAGTGGCAAAACATTCCCCCCTAGTCACAGATATGTGTTTAATCCATCGTTATTTTTCTCACCAAGCCACCCCAGTTCAGACATGGCCATATGCAACTCAGTCTTGACCCTGTGCCTAATGGGAACAGTCCAGCCCAAATTGCCAAGCCATGTCTTCCTTGGACCGGAATCAAACATCCTAGGACCAGTTTCTGGCTATCAGCCGTCTTCAGCCAGGATAGCTTGACTCCAGAGGAGTAGTGAGCACGGGACCCAGGTCTGGGCAGACCCTTCCAACATAGGGTGAGCAGCAAAACACACAAGGTGATGGACGGAATGTTGCCCAATAGCAAAACATTCACCCCCAGTTACAGATCTGGGCTTAATCCATCGTTATATTGCTCACCAAGCCACCCCAGTTCAGACATGGCCATATGCAACTCAGTCTTGACTCTGTGCCTAATGGGAACAGTGCAGCCCGAATTGCCAAGCCATGTCTCCCCTGGACCGGAATTAAGCATCCTAGGACCAGTTTCTGGCTACAGCCGTCTTCGGCCAGGGTAGTTTGACTCCAGTGGTGTAGTGAGCACGGGACCCACATCTGGTCATACTCTTCCCACATAGGGTGAACAGCAAAACACACAAGATGATGGACGGAACGTTGTACAATGGCAAAACATTCACCCCAGTCACAGATCTGGGTTTATTCTATTGTTATTTTGCTCACCAAGCCATCCCAGTTCAGACATGGCTATATGCAAATCTGTCTTGACCCTGTACCTCATGGGAACAGTCAAGCCCGAACTGCCAAGCCATGTCTTCCCTGGACCAGAATCAAGCATCATAGAACCGGTTTCTGGCTATCAGCCGTCTTCAGCCAGGATAGCTTGACTCCAGTGGCGTAGTAAGCAAGGCACCCATTCCTGGGCATACCCTTCCCACATAGGGTGAACAGCAAAACACACAAGATGATAAATGGAATGTTGCACAATGGCAAAACATTCACCCCCAGTCACAGATATGGGTTTAATCCATGGTTATTTTGCTCACCAAGCCACCCCAGTTCAGACATGGCAATATGCAAATCAGTCTTGACCCTGTGACTCATGGGAACAGTCCAGCCCGAACTGCCAAGCCATGTCTTCCCTGGACCGGAATCAAGCATCCTAGGACCGGTTTCTGGCTATCAGCCGTCTTCAGCCAGGGTAGTTTGACTCCAGTGGAGTAGTGAGCACGGGACCCATGTCTTGGCATACCCTTCCCACATAGGGTGAACAGCAAAACACACAAGATGATGGACGGAATGTTGCACAATGGCAAAACATTCACCCCCAGTCACAGATATGGGTTTAATCCATCGTTATTTTGCTCACCAAGCCATCTCAGTTTAGACATGGCCATATGCAAATCAGTCTTGACCATGTGCCTCATGGGAACGGTCCAGCCTGAACTGCCAAGTCATGTCTTCCCTGGACCGGAATCAAGCATCCTAGGACCAGTTTCTGGCTATCAGCCGTCTTCAGCCAGGGTAGCTTGACTCCAGCGAAGTAGTGAGCACGGGATCTATGTCTGGGCATACCCTTCCCACATAGGTGAGCAGCAAAACACACAAGATGATGGACGAAATGTTGCACAATGGCACAACATTCACCCCAGTTACAGATCTGGGTTTAATCCATTGTTATTTTGCTCATCAAGCCATCCCAGTTCATACATGGCAATATGCAAATCATTCTTGACCCTGTGCCTTATGGGAACAGTCCAGCCCGAACTGCTAAGCCATGTCTCCCCTGGACCTGAATCAAGCATCCTAGGACCAGTTTCTGGCTATCAGCCGTCTTCAGCCAGGATAGCTTGACTCAAGTGGAGTAGTGAGCACAGGACCCACGTCTGGGCATACTCTTCCCACATAGAATAAACAGCAAAAAACACACAAGATGATGGACGAAATGTTGCACAATGGCAAAACATTCACCCTCAGTCACAGATCTGGCTATCATCTATTGTTATTTTGCTCACCAAGCCACCCCTATTCAGACATGGCTATATGCAAATCTGTCTTGACCCTGTGCCTCATGGGAACAATCAAGCCCGATTCTGGTCCAGGGAAGACATGGCTTGGCAGTTCGGGCTGGAATGTTCCCATGAGGCACAGGGTCAAGACTGATTTGCATATTGCAATGTCTGAACTGGGGTGGCTTTGTGAGCAAAATAACGATGGATTAAACCCAGATCTGTGACTGGGGGTGAATGTTTTGCCATTGTGCAAAATTCTGTCCATTATCTTATGTGTTTTGCTGTTCACCCTATGTGGGAAGGGTATGCCCAGATGTGGGTCCCGTGCTTACTACGCCACTGGACTCAAGCAATCCTGGCTGAAGATGGCTGATAGCCAGAAACTGGTCCTAGGATGCTTGATTCCGGTCCAGGGAAGACATGGTTTGGCAGTTCGGGCTGTACTGTTCCCATGAGGCACAGGGTCAAGACTGATTTGCATATGGCCATGTCTGAACTGGGGTGGCTTGGTGAGCAAAATAACGATGGAATAAACCCAGATCTGTGACTGGGAGTGAATGTTTTGCCATTATGCAACATTCCGTCCATCCTCTTGTGTCTTTTGCTGTTCACCCTGTCTGGGAAGTGTATGCCCAGACTTGGGTCCCGTGCTCACTATGCCACTGGAGTCAAGCTATCCTGGCTGAAGATGGCTGATAGCCAGAAACCGGTCCTAGGATGATTGATTCCGGACAAGGGAAGACATGGCTTGGCAGTTCTTGCTGAACTGTTCCCATGAGGCACAGGGTCAAGACCGATTTGCATATTGCCATGTCTGAACTGGGGTGGCTTGGTGAGTAAAATAATGATGGAATAAACCCAGATCTGACTCTGGGGTGAATGTTTTGCCATTGTGCAACATTCTGTCCAATATCATGTGTGTTTTGCTGTTTACCCTATGTGGGAAGGGTATGCCTTGACATGGGTCCCGTGCTCACTCCACCACTGGACTCAAGTTATCCTGGCTGAAGATGGCTGATAGCCAGAAAGTGGTCCTAGGATGCTTGATTCCGGTCCAGGGGAGACATGGCTTGGCAGTTTGGGATGGACTGTTCCCATGAGGCACAGGGTCAAGCCTGATTTGCATATGGCCATGTCTGAACTAGGATGGCTTAGTGAGCAAAATAACGATAGATCAAACCCATATCTGTGACTGGGGTTGAATGTTTTGCCATTGTGCAACATTCTGTCCATCATCTTGTGTGTTTTGCTGTTCACCCTATGTGGGAAGAGTATGCCCAAACGTGGGTCCCGTGCTCACTACGCCACTGGAGTCAAGCTATCCTGGCTGAAGGTGGCTGATAGCCAGAAACCGGTCCGAGGATGCTTGATTCCAATCCAGGGAAGACATTCTTTGGCAGTTCGTGCTGGACTGTTCCCATGAGGCACAGGGTCAAGACTGATTTGCATATGGCCATGTCTGAGCTGGGGTGGCTTGGTGAGCAAAACAACAATGGATTAAACTCAGATCTGTGACTGGGGGTGAATGTTTTGCCATTGTGCAACATTCCGTCCATCATCTTGTGTGTTTTGCTGTTCACCCTATGTGGGAAGGGTATGCCCAGACGTGGGTTCTGTGCTCACTACGCCACTGGAGTCAAGCTATCCTGGCTGAAGATGGCTGATATTTGCAAAAACAACAGTTAATGGACAGAATGCAGAACAATGTCATACATTCACCCCAGTACAGAGATCTGGGCCTAAATCCATCGTTTTTCTGCACTCCACACCACCCCAGTTCAGACATGGCAATATGCAAATCAGCCTTGACCCTGTGCCTCATGGGAACAGTCCAGCCCGAACGGCCAAGCCATGTCTTTCCTGGACCGGAATCAAGCATCCTAGTACCGGTTTCTGGCTATCAGCCGTCGTCAACAAGGATAGCTTGACTCCAGTGTTATGTAGAGCATGGTACGCACGTCTGAGCATACCCATCCCACTCGGAATGACAATTGCAAAAACAACAGTTGATGGACAGAATGCAGAACAATGTCATACATTCACCCCAGTACAGAGATCTGGGCCTAAATCCATTTGTTTTTTGCACTCCACATCACCCCAGTTCAGACATGGCCATAAGCAAATCAGCCTTGACCCTGTGCCTCAAGGGAACAGTCCAGCCCGAACTGCCAAGCCATTTCTTTCCTGGACCGGAATCAAGCATCCTCGGACTGGTTTCTGGCTATCAGCTGTCTTCAGCCAGGATAGCTTGACTCCAGTGGTGTGGAGAGCATAAGACTCACGTCTGAGCATACCCATCCCACTCGGGGTGACAATTGCAAAAACAACTGTTGATGGACAGAATGCAGAACAATGTCATACATTCACCCCAGGCAAGACATATGGGCCTAAATCCATCGTTTTCTTGCACTCCACACCCCCCCAGTTCAGACATGGCCATATGCAAATCAGCCTTGACCCTGTGCCTCATGGGAACAGTCCAGCCCAAACTGCCAAGCCATGTCTTCCCTGGACCGGAATTAAGCATCCATGACCGGTTTCTGGCTATCAGCCGTCTTCAGCCAGGATAGCTTGACTCCAATGGCGTAGTGAGCACAGGACCCACGTCTGGGCATACCCTTCCTACATAGGGTGAACAGCAAAACACACAAGATAATGAACGGAATGTTGCACAATGGCAAAACATTCACCCCCAGTCACAGATCTGGGTTTAATCCATCGTTATTTTGCTCGCCAAGCCACCCCAGTTCGGACATGGCCATATCCAAATCAGTCTTTACCCTGTGCGACATGGGAACAGTCCAGCCCGAACTGCCAAGCCATGTCTTCCCTGGACTGGAATCAAGCATCCTAGGACCGGTTTCTGGCTATCAGCCGTCTTCAGCCTTGATAGCTTGACTCCAGTGGATGGTTTCTTAGGACAGACAGAGCCCCCCTGCTTGTGTCATAACTGGGAACAATCATCACAGCAGGATTAGAAATGAACACCATGGGCCACCGTCCACCAGAACCATCCTCCTTCTACTCAGAATGAGCATGGGAACCCACTTGTTCCCCCTTAGCCTGAGACTTATGTGTGTCTCCCTTGACCTCCCCCTCACTCTGCTGGAGGTTACCTTAACCAACCTTCTTTTGGTCCCCCCTGGTACCTTCTTAGACACTCTGGTGCTGACCAATATGTCTGCCTCTCTAACAAGGTCCCTGAGGTCAGAGAGCGTACTATCTATCAGGTGATGGCACAGATCTACAAACAAAGACTACATGTGCTCTCATGCAAATTGTACAACCCCTGATAATCCTTTACTTCACTGCCCTTTACCCAACCATCCAATACTTCACAAAAGGAGTCCACACAATCCACCCAGGACTGTTGGGGCACCTTCTGGCTATCACTAAAAATCTGCCTGTACTTCTCTGGGATAAGGCCATACTTCCTATCTAGGGTTTCCAACATGGGGGATACCTCATCCTGTCTTTCTTATCTAGGGCCAGTAGAGCATCCCTCCCCTCATTGGAGAGGTGCTTCCAGAGGCTAGCCCCCCAATCCTCCTTAGGGATCCTACGCATTTGTAAAGCCACCTTGTAGGAAAGTGACCATTTTTTATGGCCACTCCCCACGTTTTGCTCCAGTGCTGATGGGTATGACTCTGGAAGTGTACTGGAACTTGCTAATAAGGCCGCAGTGCCAGTGCTCTCACCATAAAATTGATACAAGTGAATTGGTAATCCCAATTGGCAAAGGTTTTAACCCCCTTATAAGTTCCTGGTAAGTGGTACCAGTGGCATCCAAAACATGGGAGTTAAAGGGGTCACCAGGGCCTGAAGGACTGATAGTTCCACCCTTAGTGACCCAAGTAAACAGATGACACCAATCTTGCCATTAAATACTACATGAGCAGCGGAAAGTGCTCAAACTCGACTTTGCCCTCACCATGTGTGGCGAGATCAAAGTACTATTTTTACTGTATGCCAGCCATTCCTAAAGCAGGCTCTTTAACTCAAGTGGTAGGGTGCATTATATTAAAGGTGTGGACATGTAAGTGTATATATGTCCCTATCGTCCCTTAAGGGCCACTATAAGTGATCTGGGGTTCATAGGATAACATGGGCTGGCACCCCGAGGTTGCCAGCTCATTAATGGCTCACTGAAATATGTCATGTTTGGTATCAAACAACCTGTTGCATCGCTTCTGACATGATTTCCATGTCAGATTGGATGTGACATGAACCGAGGTGGCTACCTTAGATGCTGACCCCCTTGTTGCTGTCGCCTTCCTGTGCCTTCAGCTGCTGCCTCCAAGCCAGGAATCTGATCCCCTGCCAGGAGGGTTGAACACTCCCAGAAGTCAGAAACAAATGCCTGGCTTTGAGGGAGGAGTCACCTCCCTCCCTAACTGGATGACCTTTGAAGTGGTACATCAAGGCAGTGAGTTTCAAATCTTACACTTCCTTTGATATGCATCCAGACTGCTTCGCAAAGGAGGGAACAATCATCCCCCTGCCGCCAGGCTCATTTGTACCCCGAAAGGTGGCAAAATGATGTAGTTAGGAGATGTAAAGCCTCAGAAGGCTAGCCACACCCCTAGGGTGGGCTATTTGGTCTGTACAGCCAAGGAAGGGTTGGTCATTTTAATAGTGGCAGAATAAAAGTTTCTGGCTAGAAAAGTTGGCACACGCCCCGGATGTGGTCACCTCAGGGCAGATTAGCTGCTGGGGCTTTTTGGCCCATTGGCTATTTGCACTCACATCCCTAATGCCACTAAATCTAGGATTTAAGGGGCACCCCTGGCACCAGATCCTCAGTTCTGATTTGAATTAGAGGACAAAGAAGAGACTCGAATCTGCAACTTCAGGACCCACACAAAACAAAGACATAATACTTTGCACCTGTAGCAACCACACTGCAACTGCATGCCTGCGACTTGTCCAGGACCAGAGACTGGTTCCTTCAGACAGAGAGACGCTTTGGAGAGCCAAATGCAACTCCAGGCTCCCTTGTACTAGTGGCACTAGTCTCCGGCTGCCCACAGGTAAAATTACGCTCCTTGAACCAAAGAATCGCTGGCCATCAGGTCGTCTGAGAGATTGCCAAAATGTAGATGGTCCAGTGCATTGTGGAAAATGTAGTCCTGAACTCCAGCAAGTTTCAGGTGGCTACCTTTTCCCCCTCCGGATATTAATATTCTTCACACTGACCTTACTACTGCCAAGGCTTGCTGGTGGTCAGTCTGGCTCCCACTACCTTGATGCTATACCTCGAGGAAAAGTGCAACCCCTTCCTCCGACGAACTCAGTGGCCCTGTTGATGATATTTTGCATCCATTTCCTCACCAGTCTGAGTAGTAAAGCCAACTCCTACGCGGCTCCTGCTTCACAATCATGGACAGCCAAACAACTGTGCACCCTGGCCCTACGAGCGAGAAGAATTTCAACTGGCTGTCATGGCCTTGTACTGGGATCTGCATTATCTTTCTCCTGAGTGTGTTTCATGCAACTCGACCTGCAAGTGACTGATTGTCACTAGTATTTTTTAAAACTGAACACATGTTAAAGTTCTGAAGTATAGAATTGCATTGATTTATTTTTCCTTCTAAAATCAATAACTCGAGTTATACTAGCCTGATTGTCTTCATTTTGGTGTTTAAGTTTATATAAAATCTGATTTATTTCTATAAATTGCTGTTGAATTTCTATAGAGTTGTGTCAATTATTTAATGGCCATGTTGGTACTCTGAAATGATTAACACATGTTCCTCCAGTAAAATCTGACTGCTCTGTACCACACTACCAGAATTGAGATAGTGATTTATTAGTGTGAATCCAAATTACCTATTTTGGGAAATTGTGAGAGTATTGCATACTGAAGCCTAACCAGCCTCACTGCATAATACTCCACTTTCCTACATTGGTGTTACAGCAGTGGGATTCTGTTTTGCAATACCACTTGGTCATAAGTGATTTTTGCACTAGAAATGCTCTATTGACATTAGACCCAAAAAAAGTTTGTTCAGAATTTTTATGATAGTTCTTTAATTGGAATTTAGGGCTCTGTGAAAACCCCAATCCCAAAAGTTAAAGTAAAAGACTTTAGGCTCCCAACTATGAAGTAAAAAGTTAGGCACAATGGAGGCAGACAAGAACTTCAATTTGTCTTTCATCCTAGCTCTTAAGTTCAGTGATTAAATAGTTTTGGGTAATGTAATGTAATGCAGGCATGGCCGGTCCATTTGGACGGAGAGGCCAACCTCTCCACCTTTTGCCCTGTAGGAACAGTGTCAGTCAGGCTGAACAATGGTCAGTCTGTCAGATACTTTTCACTTTCAGTTCAAGTAGCTGGGAGCCAGACATGCACATTTAGACGCTGGCTCCTGGCTGCCAGAACTGAACTTTGCTGGGCTGAGAAAGTCACAGCTCCGGTGGGCGTGACATTCTCAGCTCAGCAAATGTTGCTGAGGCCCTCCCTTCAGTGACGAGGGGTAGCGTCACAGATTGCCTCGCACCTGGGTGCTTCAGTTTGAAGCCTTGAAGTGCCCAGGGTCGAGTGTCAATCAGTGACACTTCATCACAGAGTGGGGTGGGGTCAGTAGTCTCACTGACCCCATTCCACTCTGTGATGACGTTTGGGACTGCTGCCTTCCCTCATTGGCTGACCTTAGTTCAGCCAATGCAGGAAGGCAGCAGTCCCAAGCCTTCCAGAACTGCTGAGGCAGCACAGAGCTGGCTCAAGGTAAGTGTGTTTTGTTTTCTTTTTAAATTGTTTGGTGCGTGCATGCGTCCATGTATGAATGTTTGGGAAAGAGTGTTGTGAATGAATGTGTTTGTGTGTGTGTGAATGCATGATTGTGACTGCTATGTGTATGTGTGCATGTGTGTGTGTGTGTTTCGTCCATTCCCCTCCTTCTAATACTTACCGGCCACCAGAGACGTAATGTAAAAGTTATTTATAGAGCGGAAACTCATGCCCGAGGGGGTCTTTGCGCTATCAGAGGCTAGTCTGAGGCAGATCAGTAGGAAAAAAAGGAGGCTTCCTGCTGAGCTCAAGATTCTGCTAGTCTTGCAAAAAAGCCAGGTTTTTAAAGGTTTTCTGAAGGCGAGTAAGGAAGGAGCGGCATTTAGCGTTAATGGCAGGCTGTTCCAGAGCACTGCAGTGGTCCTGAAAAAGCTCTTTCGGCCCCGAGTGGTCCTCTTGAATGGGGGGACAGTCAGGTTCATGGCAGAGCCAGAGCAGAGAGTCCTCCCTGGGATATACCAACTAAGCTTTTCTTTGCAGCGTACTTCTCCCTGTCCATGCAGTGATTTATAGGCTAAGCATAAGGCTTTGAACTTGCAGTGCTGTTTAACTGGTAACCAATGTAGTTTCCTAATGGCTCCACTAGGGGATTCATATTTTGGAAATTTAAAAGGGAGACGTGCAGCTGCATTTTGTAGAGTCTGGAACCTCTTCAAGGGACCTGTCGCAAGGTTAAGGTACAGACTACTACAGTAGTCAATCCTTGAGAGTATCAAAATGATTTTCACAGTTTTAAATAGTTTAATAGTTCTGGGGGAAAGGATTTCTCAATCTTTTTTAACAGCCTCAGAGAGCATAAGTAGGCTGATGTAATTTTGTTCACCTGATCTTTAAGCTTTATTTCGGTATCTAACAAGAAACCGAGATTTTTTACTTTATTTTTGGGTTCCATAAGAGGGCCCACCTCAAGCAACCACCAAGCCAGGGTTCAGAAGGAAGGGTTAGTGGTGTTCAATTTTTAGACAGTTATTGTTCAGCCTATTGATAACTTTACTTATGCAAAGCTCGAGTTTGTTTCTGTTTTCATTAGTGACACCACAATTTGAGTTTCGTCGGCGTATGATGCACGAGAGAAACCAGAATTTTTGATGAGTGTGGCCAGTGGTGTAACATAAAGTTTGAAAACTGTAGGACTCAGGACTGAGCCCTGGGGGACTCCACAAGGCAAGGCTAGTGGCATTGGCTATAAAGATACAGTCAAAAAGGAGGGCTTTGAAAGGATTCTCAGCTCTTATGAGAAAAGAAGGCTAGAGAGGAAGGGCCATTCCTCAGAAAAAGACCTTGAAGAGTGTGAGGATGAGGCCCTAGCCCAAATTAAAGATGATGGGGAAGAAGGTGAAGACCACACATTTCCATTCTTTCCCAGACCCCCTTCACCAGCAGGAAGTGACAAAAGTCACTCTAAGAGACCACCCACTTATGAGGTGGTAGTAAGCCTTGAGAAAAAATTTGATCTGCTCTCACTAGAGGGGAATATGATTCAACTTGAGGAAAGGAGACTAGCCCTTGAAGAAAGATAATGGTGGCAGCAATTTTATTAGGCAATAAGAGGAAACGTTTGACAATAAGATCCCAAAAGGGATTGCCCCACAGTTTAGTGATAGTGAATATATTGACAAATGGTTTTAAGCCTTTGAGAGGGTCTGCAAAATGAGGAGAATTAGTCACCAGCACTGGGAATCTCTATTGTGGGAGTTATTCTCAGTGGAGGGCAGATATAGACCTCTGGCCCTTAAAGAGGATGTGGCTGAGTCCTATCAACATATGAAGGATACATTGATAGAAGGATTTGGACTCACTACAGAAGAATACAGAGTGCAGTTTAGGGACACCCATAAATATCAAAACCAGATATGGGTGGAATTTGTAGACTCCTCAGTCAAAGCACTAGAAGGCCGGATAAAAGGCAATGTTTAGTTCATACGTTAATTATGAAAGAACACATTTTGACTAATTGCACCACAGAGAAATTGAATTAACATTTGGTGGATTCCAGGTACTTTTCTCCCAGAGAGCTAGGGAAAATAGCTGATAAATGGGTGAGAACTAAAGTACTTTTGGGAAATGATCTGAAAACTTCTACTTGGCCAGCAGTCGAAAGGAATGCTCATGCAGAACTGCTGAGTCTCCCTGAGTGGGTGTGTGTCACAACAAGAGCACAAGCTGCACGACAGAGAAGTCATGGGATATTGGAGCCTGAAATAATGGCCCTAGGCTCCCAAACAATGAGAAAGGACAGTTTGTCTGTTAAAACAGCGTCAAAGAGGTCACAGGATCAGGGTAAGTTCTCTTGAGGGAGATGTCCTGGTGCCTGGGGAGGTAACTGCAACAGAATGAGCCTGGCCTGACCAGGCAGAACACCTAAGAGCAGGGAAACCCTCCAGAGAAGACTTATTCCAAGGGCAAAAGTCATGCCCAACTCTTGAAGGCCTTAAGCAGCAAGCTGCAAGGCAAAAAGAGGGAGACTCAGTGGTACCCACAGGGTCTTCTGGTAATATGGACTCTTGTACACTGAGGCAAGCGACACCAAAGTCCAGGCGAGTGGTGGTCCCCAAGTTTACAAACAGTTTATTCTGACCTTAGCACACAACATCTGGACAGATGGACATCTGGTACAAACCATAGGCAGGGACAGGTTGGTTGCCCATTAGTATTGGCCCCAGATGTATGAAAAAGTAAAGCGGTTTTGTCGCTCCTGTGTCATCTGTCAGGCCAGTGGTGAAACAAGGGGACAGCCAAAGGCTTCCTTAGCCCCACTTCATGTGGCTGGGACTCACTTTGAGAGGGTAGAGATTGATAGTGTTGGTCCCCTTTACCCTCAAACTGAATCTTGGAACAGATTCAGTCTAGCGGTAGTGGACCATGCCACTAGGTACTCAGAGGCAATTCCCCTCAGGACTGGTACTGCCCCTGCAGTGGCAGAGGCTCTCCTTGGTATCTTTAGCAAAGCGGGGTTTCCTAAAGAGGTGTTATCTGATAGAGGAACAAATCAATCAATCAATCAATCAATCAATCAATCAAGACATTTATAAAGCTCACTACATACCTGTTAGGGTCTCAAGGCGCCTGGGGGTGAGGGGTGCTGCTACTGATCGAAGAGCCAGGTCTTCTGAAGGCTAGTAGGTCTTGGGTCTGCCTTAGTTTTGTGGGGAAGGTGTTCCAGGTCTTGGCGGCGAGGTGGGAGAAGCATCTGCCGCCGGCGGACGTTCTTCGGATGCGAGGGACTGTGGCGAGGGCAAGGCCTGCGGAGCGGTGCTGGCGGGTGGGGGTGTAGAAGCTGAGTCGTTTGTTGAGGTACGCTGGGCCGGTGTTGTGGAGAGCTTTGTGCGCATGGAGGAGTAGCTGGAAGGTGACCCTTTTGTTGACGGGGAGTCAGTTGGGGGTGATGTGGCTGCTGCTGGGGATGTTGAGGATCAGGCGTACCGAGGCGTTCTGGATGCGTTGCAGCCGTCTCAGGAGCTTGGCCGATGTTCCTGCGTAGAGGGCGTTTCCATAGTCCAGCCTGCTGGTGACGTTGGCCTGGGTGACTGTTTTTCTCTTTTTGTGGGAATCCACTTGAAGATCCTGCGGAGCATTCGGAGGGTGTTGAAGCAGGATGAGGAGACGGCGTTGACCTGATTAGTCATGGAGAGGGTGGCGTTGAAGATGACCCCTAGGTTGCGTGCGTGGTTGGTGGGTGTCGGTGCTGTTCCCAGTGTTGTCGGCCACCAGGAGTCTTCCCAGGCTGAGGGGGTGGGCCCGAGGATGAGGACCTCCATTTTGTCTGAGTTCAGCTTCAGTCGGCTGTTCTTCATCCATTCAGTGACATCCTTCATTCCTTCGTGGAGGTTGGTTTTGGCGGTGTGAGGGTCTTTAGTGAGGAAGAGGATCAGCTGGGTGTCGTAGGCGTAGGAGATGAGTTTGAGATCGTGATGTTGGGCGCCGTGGGCGAGGGGTGCCATGTAGATGTTGAACAGCATTGGGCTGAGGGAAGAGCCCTGGGGTACGCCGCAGATGATCTGGGTGGCTTTGGAGCGGAAGGGGGCGAGACGGACGCTCTGAGTTCTGCCGGAGAGGAACAATGTGGTCCAGTCCAGGACCTTCTCTTTGAGTCCCGCATCATGTAAGCGTGTTCGTAGTGTGTTGTGGCAGACCGTGTCGAAGGCGGCTTACAGGTCCAGGAGGATGAGGGCCGCTGGTCCTGATGTCATCGGTGGCGGCGATGAGGGAGGTTTCGGTGCTGTGGTTGCTGCAGAAACCAGACTGGGATGGGTCCAAGATGTTGTTCTTCTCGAGGTAGTGGGTGAGTTTGCTGACTATTTTCTCAGTGACCTTCTCCGGGAATGGAAGCAGGGAGATGGGTCGAACGTTCTTGAGGTTCTTGGGGTCCGCCTTGGGTTTCTTGAGTAAGGTGTTGATCTCGGCATGCTTCCAGCTCTCCAGGAAGGTTGCTGTCACGAAGGAGTTGTTGATTATTCTCGAGATGGAGCGCGATGGCTGTGCTGTCTTTGTTGAATATGTGGTGAGGGCATGGGTCTAATGGTGATCCAGAGTGAATGGTGTTCATGATTTTGCTGGTGTCCTCATCGTTGACCCTGGTCCAGGATCTCAGGGGGTTGGTGTGGGTGATGGTCGTGGGGTGGTGGTTGTCAGGGTGGTCGTGGCGCTGAAGCTGTGATAGATACCGACGATCTAGCGGTGGAAGAAGGTGGCCAGTGAGTCACACAGGTCTTGCAAAGGTGGGATGTCGTTGGTGTTGGAGCTGGGGTTGGAGAGTTCCTTCATGATGTTGAAGAGCTCTTTGCTGTTGTGTGCGTTTTTACCTAGGCGGTCCTTGACGGAGGCCCTCTTGGCGGCTCTGATGAGTTGATGGTGTCTGCGGGTGGCGTTCTTGAAGGGCTGTGTAGCTGTCCGATGATTGTTTGCAGAGCCAGTTCTTCTCCAATTTTCAGCATGTTCGTTTGGAGGCCTGGAGGTGTTGTGAACGTATCTAGGACCCTAATTAAATATTCCTGATTTATGCCTTTATGTGTTTATAATAAATCATATCCTTATAAAGGCATAAGAATCATATCCATATTTAGTCATAGCCAATGCAGTCCAAATACGGCAAGGCTACTTCCCTAGACTCCTAGAAAGTACACCGCGTTCTTTAAACAAACCAAACCTCCAGCAGCCCGGGAATTCCCCCTGCTTTTGTTTTGATTTGTCCTAGAACTCCTGCGAGTCCTGAAGGAACTGCCAGTTCTTAGTGACAGTTCTTAGTGACGTCTTATGTCCAACCTTACGGCACTTTCCAGGTATAAATATACCAGCATTTGCCTTAAGCAACACGCAGTGGTTTGGAGCTGAGCGGCTATCTACTTACCCATAGCCCAGCTGATGCGAGTGCCGAAGGAAGCCGACCCTCCCATTTGACGCACTGAGAGAGACGCTGTCTTTTCTGCTGCCGAGAAATCCTGCTCCAGTGTTCCCAGTCACTCTTGTGGGTTGCTGGGAGATCGAGTCCTGAGAAAAAGATACAAGACCTCCTTCATTCTAAAACCAAGGTACGGAGCTGATTAGACCCTTAGAGAATTCTTGACTCAGATTCTTGTCTGAACTAACTTAACTTAAACTGCAGCTCACTTAATTCTTCTCACGTACTAGGCTTAGGTTAGGTACACCGGGGTAGGCGTATTTTAGAAGCACCAGTTGAGTACGTTTAGTCAACTTTTATCATTGTATGTATTGTATATATTTTATCCGTTTTGAGTATCATATTGCTCAGAAACCATATAAATGCTTTTACAGTATTATTTCATAATACTCCTTTTACTGTACGCACTTTACTTTATGATAAGTATTGCAATTGTGGCAATTCACTTCTCTTGCATGAGAAAGAGTACTGCTCAATAAATAACACCTTTTATTGAAAGCGCACGTCTCTCTATTTCTGTGCACTCTGGTGAAACTCAGCATGAATGATTGACTGAGTGAAATATCTATCTATTGTTTTCACACGACTCTGGAGATATACTCCTCATTCTGGAGGGAGCAAAGTTGTCATGTTTATGCCATTGTCAGAAAAGAATCCCTTCTTGTCTAAACAGGAAAGTTAACTCCTTCCTGCTCATTCGAGAAAGTTTCTAGTGACCTCTGAGCTAGCTGGCATACCTAATTAAGTCTAACATATTCAGTAGAGTCCTAGTCGACCTCAGTCCTACGTCTAAACTGCCGTTTATGTTATTCCAATGTCCAGAGCCTATTGGGAATATAGGAACTACACTACAGAGGTCTTTCGGTGAACCATCATGTCAGCATACCTAAAAGCTATGTGGGATGAATGTAAGGTGAGCTACAAGATTACCACCCCCTATCACACCTGACAAATGGCTTAGTTCAGAGAATTAACAAAACCATTAGGGCATGATGACAGGCCTTCTTGTAAAAATCAGGAGATTGGATGTTCTGTTACCTTACCTCTTCTTTGCATACAGAGGGGTGCTACAGATGGGGATTAGCTTTAACCCCTATGAACTTCTGTTCCCTAATATCTGTACCTTTGTTCATGCATGACTGGATAAATGAAGAGGGCAAACAAGCATCTGGAGGTGAGCCTGGAGGCTATCAAGCACTGGTATGATCAAAGGTCAGCACTAGCTGGGTCTGTTTGCTTAGTGCACCAATGAATCCACTGTAGGGGGCTGTGTTTGATCTTATGGTCTCAGGTTTCAATGCCTTCGGTTTCACTCAGCCTTTCATCCTTCTGAGGTTGATAAAATGAGTACCATTGGGTAACAATAAACATCTGGGATTTGGACGTTAAGATACCTTTCTGGGAGAATGTGCCCTTTACAACTGCACATGCTATGTTATGGTTGAATACCAACCAGGTCAGTTGGTGTGGGTGTTGAGCTCATCCCCTGGTAGCTTGGCAGAGAGCAAGCAGGCCTAACTTAGAGACAATATGCGAAGTATTTGAGCAACAATTCAAACAGTAAAACAGTAAAAACATCAAACAAAAGGCCCTACACATAGTTAGAAAACCAAAACTGTTTTTAATAAATAAAACAAGAGCAAAATGATAGAAATCAAATCAGTAGAACCAGTGTTATCCATTTTTGAAGAATAAACTGTAAAATACCACCTAAAAGCATAAAGCGCTAAGCACAGATTTGAGGTTCTGACCGACCGTGATGGAGTGCGGGTTGTGTGCAGTCCCAGATAAGTCCTGCTGAATTTTTACCATCCTAAGGTTTCTGCCAAAAGTCTTATTCGAATTGGAGAGGGTGGAGTGGAGCAAAGAGAACATCTCGGACAGATGTCGGCGTGGCATGAAGAGCAGGCCAGGCGTCACGAATAGCTTGGGCTGGTGCTTCACGTTGGTGGTTCTTCGCAAGCAAACAATGCTTGCTGCGTGAAGATGGCAGCGTGCACTGAATTTTGGTGCAAGCAGCTTGGTTTCAGTGCAAACTGGCCCATTCACGAATAGCCCCGAAGCTTGATTTCAAGAACCTTAGATCTAACAGAAGTGGACTTCTGTGACTTGGACATAGGAAGACATTGAACTAATACTTATATGAAGTACATTTTCTAGTTAGGTAACAAATATCCATTTTCCATTGGAGGCAAAGTGTTACATAAATTCATTAATAACTTTAATGAGGCATGGAGGGCGATAAGCATATGTCCAATTGAAGAGTCTAACACATTGAAGGCATGTATTATTCATATTAGTTATCAATGGGGACAGGCTAACTCTGTGAAGTACAGCACCCTGTGGTCAGCATATATGTATGTGGGTGTCTTGGCTGCAAACCCAAAAACTAAATCAACTCCATCTTGTTTGAGTTATGCCAGGACATTGCTATTGCACTAATACATGCACAAGCTTCAGTAACTAATAATTAAGGGTATTTTGCAGAGCTCAGCTTCAGGTGGCATGGGAAGACAAGTGATTAGAATATAATGTTCTCATTCTACCAACTGCAAGTAACTCAAGATTGCAGATGCAGTGGGAAAAGTGCCATGTTTAAGAAAATGTTATTACTGTATCAGGAAGATGTTACATGAATATGGAATGCCTGAGAAATGAATAGTTGTGTACATTTCCATTAATGGATGGGGTAAAACTGCCTGAGCTTAGATTTTTTTGTCAGACATCGTGCTGGAGTACCAGGACCCCCCATCTCAGTCAACAAAATAAATGTCACTATCAAAGAACAATCCTTTTAATAATTGTTATTTAAGGGTTGGGCATTGACAGCTTAGCTCCTTCTTGTGCTCTATGTGCTAATATAGGCTCTTGTGCACAAAAATAACTTAATAAAGCAGAAAATGCTTTGAAATTGTTAGCTGCTTTGATCACAATGTATACAACATCAGCTGTAGGAACATTAATTATATTATTTGAGTGCAAACCATGCTCATGAAGTGCATGCAGTAAACTATTATAATTAGAGAAGAAATAAAAGCAATCACTGTGTGGGCTGTATCAATAAGACTTCATCATTTCCTAGAGCTCTATCAATTCCTTAGAAGGAGGGTGTCTGTGGTTTTCTTCCCGGTGCCGATGGAGTAGTGCCTAAGGACCTGCTGCATTACACATTGGTAAAAACAATAATTGATGGACGGAATGTTGCACAATGACAAAACATTCAACCCAGTCACAGATCTGGGTTTAATCCATTGTTATTTTGCTCACCACACCACCCCAGTTCAGACATGGCCATATGCCAATCAGTCTTGACCCTGTGCCTCGTGGGAACTGTCCAGCCCGAACTGCCAAGCCATGTCTTCCCTGGACCGAAATTAAGCATCCTAGGACCTGTTTCTGGCTATCAGCCAGGATAGCTTGACTCCAGTGGCATGGAGAGAAAGGGACTCACGTCTGAGCAAACCTGTCACACTTGGGATGACAAATGCAAAAACATCAATTGATGGACAGAATGTTGCACAATGGCAAAACATTCACCCCCAGTCACAGATCTGGGTTTAATCCATCATTATTTTGCTCACCACACCACCCCAGTTCAGACATGGCCATATGCAAATCAGTCTTGACCCTGTGCCTCATGGGAACAGTCTAGTCCGAACTGCCAAGCCATGTCTTCCCTGGACCGGAATCAAGCATCCTAGGACCGGTTTCTGGAATGTATGACATTGTTCTGCATCCTGTACATCAACTGTTGTTTTTGCATTTGTCACCCCGAGTGGGATGGGTATGCTCAGATGTGAGTCAAGTGCTCTCCATGCCACTGGAATCAAGCTAACCTGGCTGATGAGGGCTGAAAGCCCAAGACCGGTCCTAGGATGCTTGTTTCCAGTCCAGGGAGGACTAGGCTTGGCAGTTCGGGCTGGACTGTTCCCAAGAGGCACAGGGTAAAGACTGATTTGCATACGGCTGGGTTCAAACTAGAATGGCATGGTGAGCAAAAAAACGATGGATTTAGGCCCAGATCTCTGTACTGGGGTGAATGTATGACATTGTTCTGCATTTTGTCCATCAACTGTTGTTTTTGCATTTGTCACCCTGAGTGGGACGGGTATGCTCAGACATGAGTCCTGTGCTCTCCATGCCACTGGAATCAAGCTATCCTGGCTGATGAGGGCTGAAAACCCGAAATCGGTCCTAGGAAGCTTGTTTCCTGTCCAGGGAGAGCCTGGCTTGGTAGTTCGAGCTGGACTGTTCCTATTGGGCACAGGGTCAAGACTGATTTGCATATGTCTGGGTTCAAACTGTAATCGCTTGGCGAGCAAAAAACGATGGAGTTAGGTCCAGATCTCTGTGCTGTAGTGAATGTATGACATTGTTCTGCATTCTGTCCACCAACTGTTGTTTTTGCATTTGTCACCCTGAGTCGGAGGGGTATGCTCAGACCTGAGTCCTGTGCTCGCCATACAATGGGAATGAAGCTATCCTGGCTGATGAGGGCTGAAAGCCCAAACCCGGTCCTAGGGTGCTTGTTTCCAGTCCAGGGAGGAACGGGCTTGGCAGTTCGGGCTGGGCTGTTCCCATGGGGCACAGGCTCAAGACTGGTTTTCATATGGCTGGGTTCAAACTGGAATGGAATGGTGAGCAAATAAACTATGGATTTAGGCCCAGATCTCCGTACTGGGGTGAATGTATGACATTGTTCTGCATTCTGTCCATCAAGTATTGTTTTTGCATTTGCTCAGACGTGAAACCTGTGCTCTCCATGCCACTGGAATTAAGCTATCCTGGCTGATGAGGGCTGACACCTCGAAACCTGTCCTAGGATGCTTGTTTCCAGTCCAGGGAGGACCTGGCTTGGCAGTTCAGGCTGTACTGTTACCATGGGGCACAGGGTAAAGACTGATTTGCATATGGCTGGGTTCAAACAGGAATGGCATGGTGAGCAAAGAAAAGATTGATTCAGCCCCAGATCTCTGTACTGGGGTGAATGTATGATATTGGTCTGCATTCTGTCTATCAAATGTTGTTTTTGCATTACACATTGGTGGCCTGCCAGTGTTTTTCTTTCTGGTGCGGGGGTGGAAATGTTATTGGGATCCCTCTGCATGCCGCATGAGTGGTGGGCATGTGTTTTCTTTTTGCATGAGAGGTTGATGGGAGATTTTCTGCATGCCTGTTGGTAGGCAGACCAGAGTATTTCTTTTTGTGCAAGGGGAGTGGTGACTCAGGGACAGCTGCTGGCCCCTGAGGCAGAGCCACATTTGTTTTGGGGTTGGATGTGTTTTTGAGCAATTGCAGGCCAGCTTCCATTGCAAGGTGGCCCACACATCGACATTGGTGTTTGATAGAGGCTCTTATTGTATTGGTGAAGGTCAGACAAAAAGAAAGCTCAATGCAATAGAAATACAGGATGTCAGTTTTTTTGCCAACTTCTGAAATTGTTTAATGTCGTCATATAGGGTATATTGCATAACAAGCATAATGCAACATTCCTGAAACTATGAAAATTACTCTTGCTTAATTTAAATCCCCCCCCTACCCACAGATGCATTACATTTATGACTCTAACTGTATTGTTTTTTGTCATTAGCTCTTTGCTATAACAAAAAAAGATGAGCAAAACATATTATAACTACTGCAATTTAGCTTCAAGAAGATATCAACACATTCAGATTTCTGTTTTCAGTGTCAATGTTTTTCTTAGGTAACTTGCTTTTCTTCTCAGTTTAGGATATTCCCGATACTTTAAAAGTTGGATATTAAATATTGCAAGGTTGCCAGTGGGTTCAGTTTAAAAGATGTATGCCTTTAAAAGACAAAACTTGATGGCAAAGGAGGGCAGACAGTGGTCTTCCTTCCAGAGGAAATTGAGATTGTGAGACCACTAAGTAAAAAGCATAAACAAGGACTAAGCAGATCAAAACATTGGGTCAAATCAAGCCAACTAGGTGCTAAACTTCTACATTGCCAGACAAGCACAGTGGATTGCCAGGTCTGGCTTGGGAGTACTTTATCCAGAACCCCACCAACTGAGGAAAGTTATGTGCATATGTTCAATACCGTATGGAGACTAGGAGGTACAAGGTAAGGACAACAAGGGTGAGTCAAATAAATATGCGCATAGGAAGTAAGGGAGTGTGCTCATCAGACAGGTTCAAAACACTCCTACGACGACATTTTTACATACTTACAATGTAAAGTGCAAAAATATCACAGACTGAAATATCGATATTAGACTAGTAAGTAACAATCAATAAATAAACTTAACAGTATACTATAAAGTAAAATAAGTTTTTGTTTTGTAATACAGTTATAAATATCTACATTGTACAAAATTATGAATTATTTATTTAATGCGAGAAAGAAATCATACAAAAACATGCCACTATAAAAAAAAGTGTAAAGTTATATAAATGCATTTTAACATTGAATAGAATTTTTGTTCCAAGTAAAAAACAATAATTAATAATTAATATTATGCATTTAAAATATTTTAAGAATGTTCAATTATTATAAATTCTGTGAAACATAAAAGCACACTGTATAATTGTTAAGCAATTAAAATGACTTTTAAAAAAGTATCTTAATATTATTAATAATATAAATCAAACAGACACGCACATTAAAACATTTTTAAATACAAAACACACTTAAAAAAAATAATGCCTTTAAAAAGGTACATTTTTATATACATAAAATGTAAATATTAATATGGTAATAACTATAAAAAAATAAACCAAAATTCCAATACAAAAACATAAAAAAATAATATTCCAATACACTCTGATAACTACAATCCTACAATCACAAGGAAAAATACTTAAATTTTAAGGGTGTGGGGTAGAGTCACATTTACAATTCTAAATACAGTCCAATAGATATTAAGAAAAATAATTACATGAAGTACTTAAACAAACTAACTCTAATGTAACAAAAGTTGTAGAAAGTGTATACATTGGCTGGTGCTATTTATTATTCTATAATTAATGATGTCATTAAATTTTAAGTGTGTGGGGTAGAGTCACATTTACAATTCTAAATACAGTCCAATAGATATTAAGAAAAATAATTACATGAAGGACTTAAACAAACTAACTCCAGTGTAACAAAAGTTGTAGAAAGTGTATACATTGGCTGGTGCTATTTATTATTCTATAATTATTGATGTTATCAGTAATGTCATAAAGGATGTCACAGAACATGTTATAAGTGATGTAATATGTAAAGTCATAAGCAGTGGCTGGTAGGGGTGCAAGTTATAGTTAGCGCTGCTAACTATAACTGGTGAATTTCTGTGTTTTTGTTTAGTTCAAAATGTTAATGTTATACCTGACATATTCACCTAACTATACCATTACTATAACCTTTGTTTTTTTATTACATTTCCAAGCTTTAGTTTTTTAAAAGAAAAACAGATCTTTTTTATCACACCTAACTATAACGTTACTTTAACCATTCAATCAATCAGGTGTTTATAAAGCTACTCACCCGTGAGGGTCTCAAGGCACGGGGGGGGAGCAGCTCTGGATTAGTCGAAGAGTCAGGTGTTGAGGTCCTTCCTGAAAGTGTGAAGGGTCGGGGAGCGTCTAATGTTCACATGGAGATTGTTCCAAGTCTTGGCCACAATGTAGGAGAAGGCTCTTCAGCCGGTTCTGCTTCTGCAGATGTGGGGGACCTCTGCCAGGGTGAGGTCGGCGGAGCGGAGGTTCCTCTTGAGTACGTGGAAGGATACTCTCTCGCTGAGGTATTTGGGCCAATGTTGTTGAGGGATTTGTAGGCATGGGTGAGGAGCTTGAAGGTGATCCGCTTCTCCACAGGGAGCCAGTGGAGGTCTTCTAGGTGTTGGTCATGTGTTCGTGATGCGGAGTCCCGAGAATGAGTCTGGCTGCAATGTTCTGGATGGTTTGGAGCCTATGTAGAAGGGTTCTATTGATTCCGGCATATAGAGCGTTGCTGTAGTTGAGACTGCTGGTTGCGTGGGTGACGGTCCTTCTGCAGTCAGGGGAATCCATTTGAAGGTCTTGCGGAAGATGCGTAGGCCGTTGAAACTGGTGGAGGCGACGGTGTTGATCTGGCGGTCCATGGAGACGGAGGAGTCAGGGATGATGCCGAGGTTTTGTGCGCAGTCTGTAGGGGTTGGTGGGCTGCCGAGGGCCGAGAGCCACCAGGTGTTGTTCCAGGCGGAGGTGCAGGGTCCGAGGATGAGGACCTCAGTCTTCTCTGAGTTGAGCTTCAAAAAGCTGTCTTTCATCCAGGCTGCCATGTTCTTCGTTCCTTCCTGGAAACAGAGTCTGGTGTCTTTGGGCTTCTTTGTGAGTGAGAGGATGAGCTGGGTGTAGCCCGCGTAGAATACAATGCTGAGGCCATGCTGTCTGGCGATGGCAGTGAGGGAGGCCATGTAAATGTTGAAGAGCATGGGGCTGAGCTATGATCCTTGAGGTACTCCGCAGTTGATATCGGTGAGCTCAGAGAGGAAGGGGGGAATCTGATCTTCTGGGTTCGGCCGGACATAAAGGATTGGATCCAGTTGAGGGCGGTTCCTTGTATCCCCGCTTTGTGAAGTCTGGCTGTGAGTCTGCGATGTGAGAAGGGGTCAAAAGCTGCAGAGAGGTCTAGCAGGATGAGGGATGCAGTGTGACCCTGGTCGAGAGGAAACGGATGCCGTCGGTGGCTGCGAGGAGGGCAGTCTCAGTGCTGTGGTTGCTGTGGAATTCGACTGGGAAGCGTCTGGGATGGAGTTTTCTTCGATGAAGGCAGTCAGTTGGGCGTTTATGAGTCTCTCGGTGACTTTGGCCACTAAGGGGAGGAGAGAGATGGGCAAGTAGTTTTTCAGGTCTGTCGGTCGGCCATTGGCTTCTTGAGGATGGGTTTAACATCCGCCCGCTTCCAGTCATCTAGGAAGATATCGGACATGAGGGAGGTGTTGATGGTCCATCCTAGTTCAGGTGAGATGATGGAATAAGGAATATGTACAGTGGGCAGGGGTCTGTAGGGGTTCCTGAGTGGGTTTTCTTCATGGTCGCGGTGATGTGTTCTACTGTGGCGGGATTTCAGGTCGAGATGGATGGCTTATCCGTGGAGTAGGGGGGTGGTGTCGGGCATCTGCTCGCTGAAGTTGCCATACAGGACCTTGATCTTCAGGTGGGAGTAGAAGCTGAGTATGTCGCAGAGTTCCTGGGAAGGCGTGACGTCCGTGGATTCGCTGGGGTGTTTCGCAATCTGCTTTATGACGTTGAACAGTTCCTTGGTGTTGGTCACGTTGATCTGGACTTTGTCTCCTATGAAGGTCTGTTTGGTTTCTCTTATGCGCTTGTGGTATTCCTTCAGAGCGCTCCTGTGGTTTTTCCGTGTTTCAGTGTTTTTTTTGTTTAGCCAGGTTTTCTCTAGGTTTCTGCAGGAGCGTCTGGCATCTTGCAGTTCTGTGGTGAATCAGGCAGACTTCGGGGTGCATTGTTTGGTTGAGTGGCGGAAGAGTGCGAGTTTTCAGCACAGCAGGAGATCCAGCGGTGAAGTTCCATGGCTGCGGAGTTGGTGTCGGTCGTGGCGCAGTGAGAGTCTTGGAGGAGGGTGGTGTTGTGGTGTTCCTCTGTTACCTTGCTCCAGTTACTTTGTGGTGGGCGCCGGGGGGCTTGGGTGTGGTGGTAGTGTTGAAGGTGAATTAGACGCAGTGGTGGTCCGTTCAGAGGGTCTGGGTTGTGTGGCTGAAATGGAAGTTTGTCCCTCCCAAGAAGATTGGGTCAAGGGTGTGTCCTGCTCTGTGTGTGGGCGTGTTGACCAGCTGCTTCAGTCCAAGGTTGACGAGGTTGTCGAGGAGAGTGGTGTTGTCGGGGTCGTTGAAGTTGTCCAGGTGGAAGTTCAGGTCTCTGAGTGGAATGTAGTACGTGGAGGTGATGGTGTGGGGAGCGGCGAGCTTGGCGATGGAAGTTGCAGACTGGGTGCGAGGTCCCAGTGGTCTGTAGATGAGGGTGCCACGTAGCGTGGTCCTGGTGCTGGTTTGGATCTGGAAGTGGTGGTGTTCTGTGTTGGAGTGGGGGTCACTTGTGCTGGATTTGGAGAGTCGGAGGGGGGTCTTGTGCGTGATGGCGAGTCCTCCTCCTGGGCGGTGGGGGCAGTCCTTTCTCTGGATCTTGTAGCCATGGCAGTGGTGATGTCGGGCCAGAGGTAGCGTTGGTCCAGGTTTCCGAGAAGATGGCAACATCGGGCGAGAGGGTGTTGATCAGGTCCCAGATCTCAACGGCGTGTTGGTGAAGGGAGCACACATTAAGGAGAATGCATGTCAGGGTTTCGGCGGTGTGTGCGTCAGGCGGGCCTTCGGCGGTTGTGGTGGTTTTGTCGATAGTGGAGGATCTGCGGCAGCGTCTGCATGAGAACTGTCCATGTGTGGTGTCAGGCGAGGAACTTTAGCAGTCATTGTGTCTTCCAGTGTTGAGTGCATGGAGTGCGGTGGAGTTGTATCAGTGGGGTCCCCGAGATCCAGGGTTCCTGGGGCTTGTTGAGTTTGGGTCGTGCACAGGCGCAGATGGGCTTACCTTAGGCATGCGTTAGGGGTGCCTTCGGTGCCCCAGCGGCGTAACCGTGCAGCAGTTGCCATTACATAAGAGAGGGGGGAGAGGCGTGCAGCTGAGAGGTGGGAGTGGGGGCAGGTTACAGTGGGAATCGAGGCAAAAGAGTACACCAGCAGAGGATAAGGGGTAATGGTGCAAATTGGCAGCAATATGGGCACAATGACAAATAACAAGTAGCAAAACAGAGGGATAAATACAATCAAAATAACCAGGGGGGTACAGAGATAAGTAAGCTAAAAGGGGTACAATGCGGGGTAAAAGAGAAATTACAGCACAGGCAGCGGCGAGGTCCAGTCTTGAACTCTGTCTGGGTGGGACTGCAGGCAAAGCACAGCATGGCAAAGCTGCTGGGAAAGAGCAAATCTCTGACAGAGGACCAGGGGTCTTGCTTGCGCTCCCCAGCAGAGGTCGCCATTAAGTAGGTGAGGGGGGGAGTGACGTGCAGCTAAGAGGCGGGAGCAGGGGCGGGTTACAGCAGAATCGAGGCAAAAGAGTACAACAGCAGAGGATAAGGGTAGCGTGCTGAGTGGCAATAAGGGCACATTGACAAATAACGAATAGCAAAACAGAGAGAAAAATACAATCAAAATAACCAGGGGGGTTCAGCGATGCGTAATCTACAAGGGGCACAATGCGGGGTAAAAAGGGATATTAAAGCACAGGCAGCAGCAAGGTGCATTCTTGAACCCTGCCTGGCTGGGACTACAGGCAGAGCACAGCACGGCAGAGCTGCTGGTGAAGTGCATATCTCTGAATGAGGGTCAGGGGTCTTGCTCCCATTATGAAACCATTATGTTTCTTTCAGTGAATTTCAAGGGTTTCTTTAAACGTAAATTAATATTTTATTACCATACGTGACGCCTACCGCCACCACACATGACTTTTGGCAGTACATGGCATGGGGGCTGGTCACAGGACTGTCCAAACCCCCACCCCCACAGGCAGCCAATACCATGCTGGTTTGGGCCTGTGACTAGCCCTTGGGGATCAGCTACCTCCACCTACCCGGAGGCAGCTGATCCCCTACAGGCAGCCAACCTCATGCTATGCACATGGCATGCAGTTTACTGCAAGGCCTGTCTTGCAGCTAGGCCCTGTCTCCAACTCCACAGAGGCAGCAGGGAGTAGGAGACATGGCTTTTGACTGGAGGTAGGCTGGAGGTAGTCTTCTCCTGCACAAAGAATGCACTAAATGTCACCTATCCATAGGCTACCACATAAAGGGTATTGCTCTGATGGATAAGATTTAGAGTACTGAGTGATGATAACTGATTCGTTTTGCTAGCATTTTCCTTGGCGCAGATACAGAGTAAGAATATTAGTTATACCTAGTTGTTTCTTTGTAGAATGTAGCCTAAACCTACACAGTGAGACCAATTTCGGGGCAATCAGCCACTGTGGGCACAATATTTCAAATATGCACATGCCACTTTTTATATGTTAGGCAATGTGTTTTATTGTATTTATTTATTTGCTGAGTTTTATATAGCACTGGCTAGACCCAGAGTTATCAGAGGGCTTTACATGAGGATTATTGAGTTACAAAATTCCATCAGTAACAGGAGCATGAGTTACTAGAGCATAGATTACACAAATATAGATATCCAATGGGGTATAGGAGGAAGAGGGGAAAAGAAAAAAGGGGAAGGAATTAAAATCGGATCAGGAAAGACAGGCAAGGGGGAAAGTACTTCAAGGTAACTAAAAAGACAAAGTGAAAGTCAAACAAGCTGGCTGAATCGGCGGAAGGCGGGAAAGAAGGAGACTTTGCAGAGAGACAAAGGAAAGTCTGCCCAATGTCCAGCTGAGTAGGTGACATGTGAGGGGGAAATCCACAGTCCATCTCCTCTAAAGCTACCTGGGTAGCTCCACCGGGCATCAGTCAAATTGCTAGGTCTCCGTGGTCTGTATAATGTTCACAAATTCCTCGGAAGTTGCTGAGGCTAGTTTAAAACTAAATAGGGGGAGTTGGAGAATCAAAGGACCATAGTCCTTAGAGCCCCAGGTGTTTGCCCAGGTTCAAGCAGGGGAACTTCGTTGGAAGGAGGAGGAGGAAGGAGACGGAGCGGGGAGAAGAGGAGAACGGTGCACAATGGTTGTTAATTAATTTTAATAATTAATTGGTTATTCATTTTGGTAATTATCTAATTAATTTGAGGTGTTTGTGTTGTTTTTATAGGTGTAAACGGCAGGAAGGGTGGGAAGTAATTTTTAATTGATTAATTATTAATTGGTTGTTAATCAATTTTAATGAATTAATTGGTCAATAATCATGGTATTTGTATAATTCCTTTCAGGAGTGTGTTGTGGTTTTTATAGGAGTAATTGGTGGTGGTAAGTAATTTGGGTTTAATTAATTAATATATAGTTGATAATTAATCTATACTACTATAATAAAGGAGAAAGTTTCAGGCTTTGAGGCTGGTAAACTCCAGAACCACTGCACCAATCTACACACCCGATACACCGTAGAAATCGTCAGGGTGTGTAGATGGTTATAGGCTATATAAAGTTTAAAAATAAACCTTATTTAAAAAATTAATATTTTAAAAAAATAGTCCCCCCTAAAGTAGCGCCGGCCGCGACGTGCGTGCGCACGTCGAGGAGCGGCGTCAGAGGAGCTCCGGCCATGGCGCGGGGGAGGAGCGGTCACGTGAAGAGCAGCACAGAGAGGCGGACATGGCGCGGGGGAGGAGCGGCGGCAGACAAGCGGTGAGGAGCAGAGCGGCGAGGAGCTGTGAACTCAGGAGCGGCAGAAAAGGTAAGCAGGCCGGTGTCGGGCCAGGCGGGGAATGGCCAAAAGGCAATGTCGGGGCAGGTGGGGGTCGGGGAAGGCAGGGGACGGGGATGGGGATTGACTCAGGCCATGCGAGGGTCGGGCCAGGGTGCAGGCGGGGGATGGGGCGGGCGGGGGCACGGGCTGCAGGCGGGGAATGGACAAAAGGCAATGTCGGGGCAGGCGGGGGTCGGGGAAGGCGGGGGACGGGGACAGGGATTGACTCAGGCCACGCGAGGGTCGGGCCAGGCGGCAGGCGGGGGACAGGGCGGGCGGGGGCACGGGCTGCTGGGCAATGTCGGGGCAGGCGGGTATAGGGGGAAGCCTGAAAGCTCCCGGACAAGGTCGGGACGGGCTGCTAGTGTTAAATATTTGATATTTATTTTGGGGTTATTTTTTGTGTTGTTTTTACTTTTAAATGGGTAAAGGTTGGGTTTTCTCTTAAATTTGAATATTTAATTATTAGTTGTTAACAGTAGTGGTTTTAAATTATAAAATAAGTTTTAATTATGTTTTATTATTTTATAGGTAAATTCACATGTGTGTTGTGGATATTATAGTGTTAAAGTTTGTGTAGTTAATTAATGTTTTTTCGTTTTTAATAATAATATTTTTAAGTTGATTATTAATTATCTTAAATATGTAAATACATGTCATTAAAAATGTTGAAGTGTTTTGTTATTGGTGTGGTGTTATAGGATAGGAAATAAAATAAATACATTTATGATTGAATTCATTTTTTTGTTTGTAAATATTTTTTAGTTTAAAAGAATTATTTTTTGTAAATGTATTTATTATTTTTTTATATAATATTTCTAGGCTTTTGTTATATGTAATTATTATTGAATATGTGTTCTTTTTATATGTTTATTTTTTATATTTATTTTTTAATATTGTTTATAATATATATATTTTTTTAAATACATGTTTTTTTTGTGTTTGAATGTGAATAGTAGAAGAAAATTCTCCCCTTTCCAACACTTTCCCTACTGTTGCATTCACTGGAGTGGGGATAGTAATTCTTTCCCCTGCGCTATCCAACACTTTTCCTACTGTTGCTCTCACTGGAGTAGAAATGGTAATTTTTACCCCTCCACTATCCAACACTTTCCGTACTGTTGCACTTACTGGAGAGGGGATTGTATTTTTTTCCTCTCCACTATCCAACCTTTTTTCTACTGTTTCCCTCACTTGAGTGAGATTAGTAATTTTCACCCCTCCACTATCCAACACTTTACCTACTGTTGCACTCTTTAGATTGGGAAAAGAATTTTTACTTTTTCGCTATCCAACACTTTCTCTACTGTTGCACTCACTGGAGTTCGAATAGTAAATGTAATTATTTTGCTACCCAACACTTTCTGTTATGTTGTACTTATTGTATTGGGCAATTGAAGTTCAAATATTTTTTTTATAGTTAAATGTTTTAATTAATTCTAAATATTTTTTTATATTTTAAATTATTTATATATATATAATTTTTATAAAGTTGATTTTTCTTTAAATAAATTATAGATAATAGTTAATTTTATATTTTGAAGTAATTATATGTAGATGTATAAATTATTATGTTTGTAGGATTATTTTTTTAAAATAAGAGTGCTTTTTTATATTTTGAAAAAGTGTATATTAAATGTATTTTATTTTGTTAAAATTATAACAATATTAAATATATTTCATTCATATATATATATATATATATATATATATATATATATATATATATATATATATATATATATATATATATATATATATATTTCTGCAAATCCAGCCTACGAACGTGAGCAGTTCATATTGAAAATAAAGGTCACGGGTCAAACCTTTCAACTGTTCGAGTGCTCTTTTACCGTGTGGCAGACCCTTGAGCAGTATACTAGCGGCAGCACAGCCGCGAAGGAGCACCACCCTGTCTAACACGGGGGCCACGAGTTGGGATGTTACCTGCCTCGTTTGTGGAAACAGCTGACCAAGATGAGAACTGCGTCGTGAGTGGGGGCTCATCCGAGCTTTGGGCTCATACAGAGTGGCAGTAAAGACAGTGCATCCATAAAGGAACATTAAGGACTTCAACTCCCACAATCCTTGGGAGTGTCGCACGCAAACTTCGTCATAAAGCCTCTGAGGAAGAAAGTATCGAAACGCGTCAGGCGAGGCGGAGTTTCTGCAAATCCAGCCTACGAACGTGAGCAGTTCATATTGAAAATAAAGGTCACGGGTCAAACCTTTCAACTGTTCGAGTGCTCTTTTACCGTGTGGCAGACCCTTGAGCAGTATACTAGCGGCAGCACAGCCGCGAAGGAGCACCACCCTGTCTAACACGGGGGCCACGAGTTGGGATGTTACCTGCCTCGTTTGTGGAAACAGCTGACCAAGATGAGAACTGCGTCGTGAGTGGGGGCTCATCCGAGCTTTGGGCTCATACAGAGTGGCAGTAAAGACAGTGCATCCATAAAGGAACATTAAGGACTTCAACTCCCACAATCCTTGGGAGTGTCGCACGCAAACTTCGTCATAAAGCCTCTGAGGAAGAAAGTATCGAAACGCGTCAGGCGAGGCGGAGTTTCTGCAAATCCAGCCTACGAACGTGAGCAGTTCATATTGAAAATAAAGGTCACGGGTCAAACCTTTCAACTGTTCGAGTGCTCTTTTACCGTGTGGCAGACCCTTGAGCAGTATATATATATATATATATATATATATATATATATATATATATTTAAATCAATATTTTTAGATTGATATGTTTGATTCGATATTTTTGTACCTACCTGTTTAGGTATAGGAGTTGATATTGTTGTATTCTATATTTTCTTTTATATTTAGAGCATCAATATTTTTGATATCGATATTCTATCATTGAACCAAGAATAATCACAGTACTTGTCAGGATAAATCACAAAAGTCACAAAATAAACCTGTGCTTAACCCTCTGGTAGAGTGGCACAAAGCACTCATGCTTGCCCCTAGGCGATTTTTAAAGTATTTATGCAATACTCAAACTGCAATCCTAAATCAATTTAGAAAACAGTAAAATATAATAAATAAAATGGCACTAAAATGACAAAAATACAAAAGGTAAAACCAGAAATATGAATAACAAATAGGGGTAAAATTGCACATAGCGCCAACCGCGATTATCTGTTCAACCTAAACTGTGTCAAAGTCAAAAGTTAAGGCCAACTGCGATGGAGCAAGGGTTGGATACAGGTTTGCCCTGGTGAAATATTTACTTTAGGACTTTTATGAAAAAAAACGAGGTCATTGATGAATCGTTGGCAGGCAAACTGCATACTGGACCTAAAGTGGGGCTTGGCGATGGTGGGTTGCTGAAGCGCATAATGCCTGTGCAGTTGTCAATGAAGGCAAGAAAGCTCATAGCAGGCAAAGTCTGTGCCCAGGAAGGCATAGACAAGTTTTTGCTCTACATCAGTCCTGATGAAGACCTCCATGTTTTGGCTGAGAAAACTTTATAAACTTTCTGGAAATCAGATCTTCTTCAGCAAGGCAAACCAGCAAGAGGAGGCCGACCGATCATTTGCTGTCAATGGACACAGCTCCAACAGCGATCCCAGTCTCCATCGGTTTTCCAGGCAGAAAGTTGGCATTCATTTTTAAGTACCAGATTTTGCAGTGTGGGCAGCAGGATTACACTCAAACACCAGCCAAGCGTTCAGGACTTGGGAGGCACCACTTGGGGGTTGGGACTAAATCCAACAGAGGACCAGGATCCAGTGCATGCCCAGTGTATACTGGTCAGCGGGGCTCTTGCTGGTGGAAAGGTCTCTGGAAGCTTGTTGTGTCCCTGTAACCCAAACCAGAGGTCTGCCAACTTATCCTTGGAGTCACTTGTGGGGTCCTGGATTCAAGGAAAGCTGGTCCAGTCTTAGTTCAGGTTCTGCAGACAGCAGGGCATTCCTTCTTCTGATTTTCCACAGGTCCAGAAGTGTTCTGAAGAGGGTACTGGGCATGACATATTTATGACCATCACAGCCGCCTGTGGGTGTGGGAAACTCCAGGCCACTCTCTAACTAATCTGGTGAAAGAACTATCCCACACATTTTTGTAGCACTTCCTGTGTGTTGTACTGCAAACTATCACACAGTGCCCCTCTCTTCCTAAATCCAACATGGCAGAACCCTTCTTCTCCTGGTCAGAGCTTGTGGTGCGCATTCAGAGGCGCAGCTGTGAACCCTCCTTTATGGTCTCTACAAACTAGTTCCAGGGCAGCCCCCCCCAAAATGAGACATGACTTGGTGTGAGCTACAACTGCCAGTGACAGGAGTGTAGGATTGCTTTGAAGCCCTGGAAGGGGATGGACACAGGCCCCTCAAGGTTGGCCTCCTCAACACCTGCTCCGCACGCAAACACACCATCGAGCTCTGGGACCTGCTTGACACCTCCACCCCAGACATTACCTTCCTGACCGAAACATGGTGGAACGACTCCTCAGCACCCGACATCGCCATAGCTTTCCTGGACGGCTACAAGATCACCCGCAGGGATCGCGCCAACGGAATCGGAGGAGGTATAGTCATCGTCCACAAGTCCACCCTCAAGGTCTTCTTCCACACAGACAACACCATCAACACCGCCAAACACCTGCACTTCAAGATTCACACTGACCCCAACACCACCCTCAGAGGAACATTCATCTACAGACCCCCTGGATCCCGGGCACAGTTCAGTGACTGAATCGCCGACCTCGCCAGCACCCTTGCACTCGCCACCAAGGACTACATCCTCCTCGGGGACCTGGACATCCACCTCGAGAACAACAACGATGCCAACTCTGCCACCCTGATCGACAACCTCGCCAACCTCGGCCTCAGACAGCTCGTCACTGCACCCACTCACGCCGTGGGCCACACGTTTGACCCCATCTTCTCCACTAGCACCCACGTCACCTTCAACCACACCACCGAACTCCACTGGACCTACCACCGCTGCATCCATTTCACCTTCACAAAACAAACTACCCACCACCGCACGCAACAGCTGCCCCGCCGCTGCCGGAGCAAAGTCACCGAAGACCAGTTGTCCACCACCCTCGCCCAGAACACACCCACCGACTCCACCGACCCAGACGCTGCTGTCCGAAACCCCAGACAGTGGATAGACGACTGCGCTAACACCCTCGCCCGCTCATGAAACCCTCCAACAGCTACACCAGCAAGAAAGCCACCTGGTTCACCAACGAGCTCCAGGCCTCCAAACGCGCATGCCGAAAATTGGAGAAGAAATGGCTTCACGAACGCACACCGGACAACTACACAACCCACAACATCATCACCAACTCATCAGATTGGCCAAAAGATCTTACTTCAAAGACCGCCAGAATAACAACGCACTCAACAGCAAAGAGCTCTTCAGCATCGTGAAGGAACTCTTCAACCCCAGCGCCAACGCCAACAACATCCCTCCCTCACAAGAACTGTGCAACTCACTGGCCATCTTCTTCCACCGCAAGAACCCCAACATCCACAACAGCTTCAGCACCACGACCGCCCCGACTATGCCTGACTTTACCCCCCTCTGCGAACCCCACGCTACCCGTCTGACCTGGTCCAACGTCAACGACGACAAGACTCGCAAGGTCATGAACTCCAATCACCAAGGATCACCATCAGACCCGTGCCCACACCACGTATTCAACAAAGCAAATGCAACCATCGCACCCCAACTACGGAAGGTCATCAACATCTCCTTCGAGACAACTACATTCCCGGAAAGTTGGAAGCACGCCGAGATCAACGCCCTCCTCAAGAAGCCCAAGGTGGACCCCAAGGACCTCAAGAATTTCCGGCCCATCTCCCTGCTCCCGGCAAAGGTCATCGAGAAAATCGACAACGTGCAACTGGCCTGCCACCTTGAAGACAACAACATCCTAGACCCGTCCCAGTCCTGTTTCAGACGAAACCACAGCACCGAGACAGCCCTCATCACCGCCACAGACAATATCAGGTGCCAACTAGACAACGGCAAAACATCAGCACTCATCCTCCTGGACCTGTCAGCAGCCTTCGACATGGTCTGCCACCATACCCTAAAAACACGCCTCCAAGAAGCTGGAGTACAAGAGAAGGCCCTCGCATGGACCATGTCCTTCCTCTCCGGCAGAACCCAGAGCGTCCACCTCTAGCCGTTCCGCTCCAAAGCCACCAACATCATCTGTGGCGTCCCCCAAGGCTCATCCCTCCCTGTTCAACCTCTACATGGCCCCCCTCGCACAAGTGGCCCACCGGCACAACATCAGCATCATCTCCTACGCCAACGACACCCAGCTCATCCTCTCCCTCACCAAGGACCCGCACACAGCCAAAACCAACCTCCCTGTGGGAATGAAGGCCGTCGCCGACTGGATGAAGAGCAGCCGCCTGAAGCTGAACTCGGACAAGACGGAGGTCCTCATCCTCAAACCCACCCCCTCAGCCTCGGATGACTCCTGGTGGCCGACCATGCTGGGAGCAGCACCGACACCCACCGACCACGCACGCAACCTCATATTCGTCCTCGACTCCTCCCTCTCCATGTCAAAGCAGGTCATCGCTATCTCCTCCTCTTGCAACAACACCCTCCGCATGCTCCGCAGGATCTACAAGTGGATCATGACTGAAACAAGAAAAGCGGTGACACAGGCCCTCGTAACCAGCAGACTGGACTACGGCAACGCATTCTACACAGGAATCCCAGCCAAGCACCTGCGTCGACTACAACGCATCCAAAACGCCTCCGCCCGACTGATTTTGAACATCCCCCACCGCAGCCACATCACCCCCCACCTGAGAGACCTACACTGGCTCCCAATAGACAAGAGGATCACCTTCAAGCTCCTCACCCACGCACACAAATCACACCACAACGCCGGACCAGCCTACCTGAACAGCAGACTCAGCTTCTAAACCCCATCCCGCCAGCCTCGCTCCACCAGGCTCGCCCTCGCCGCTGTCCCCCGCATCCAACGAATGACCTCGGGCTGCAGATCCTTCTCCTACCTCGCCACCAAAACCTGGAACAGCGGGCAGACCCAAGACCTACTCGCCTTCAGAAGACTCCTCAAGACCTGGTTCTTCATGCAGAAGCAGCACCCCCTCCCCCATTGCCTTGGGATCCTCATGGGTAAGTAGCGAGCTTTACAAATAACTGATTGATTGATTGATTGATTGAAAGAAGAAAAACACCTCTCTACACTCAAACCTTTTGTCTTCTGACTGGGCGCAATCCACATCACATCACAGGAGAGCCATCAGCAGTCAGATGATACTGGGCATTGGCAGAGGGGCCACGTTTGGCATAGGCATGTATTAGTAGAGTTGTTTTCTATAGACACAGGGGATTAAGTGATTTGTCCAGAGTTGCAGGATGTTGAACAGACGCAGAGACTCAAAACTGGCTCCCCAGCTTCAATGTCTTCAGCTCTAGCCATTATGCCACATCCCCTCCCTTATGTATGCAATGGGAAGGCAAAAGATCTAGAGTTTTCTCTAGAGCATAGCAACTGATGCAGTCCTAGCAAAAGGAACACTGCTTGGGAGCTATTCAGTTTAAATTCACTCTTGTTAATTCATGCAGCCAGTTCATGCAGCTCTTCTCTCACTGCCCTGAAAATGTTCTTGGTGGCCACATGTCTATAGACAGATTTATATGCAGTCAGCATAGGCGCAGATGTAAAGGCCCCAGGCTCCCAGCAAACCTGAGTGCCTTTCTAAAGATGTCTGAAGGGAGAGGTGAATGTCGGTTTCAGAGGAGTCCACTCGCTAGTTGGACTACTCAGGAACCCTGACTCCACCTCCTGTTGTGTGGAATAGAATGTATCTAGGTTTAAACATTTGTTCTGTGCCACCAAAATTAAAAGGAATATTTTTGATGCTTTGTTTGATACCAAGGTTTCTGCATTCCTAAATCATAGGCCCCGTTCATGTGTGGATAGGTGCTTTTTAACACATTCAAAAACCCATGTTTGTGCAAGGGTCAAAATGTAGAATTGTGTTGTATTCACCACATCTTGTAATTACCAGGTGCATGAAATACCTTCTTCTTAATTAAATTTCCCTGGGTCACTCCGGGCAGAATTTAGGAACGTTAAACAGTATGGCATTTACTATAATATGCATATTTTGGTGCAGTAAGTACCAAAGTCCACATGGTATGTTCCAAAAATTCAGAATAAGTGCTATTTATTGCACCACGTAAATTCCAAATCCTGTGAAGTCAGATTTTATTGGAGAAAGTAAAGAACACTTACTCTTCTCACCAACTCATAACCAAAGCTTTAGTGGAAGAAGTTGTTTACCACTGCTGATAAATGGTGGAGAGAAAACCTTCTGTTGTCTAATACCATTTTGCTAGATTTACAAAGCATTTTTGTTGTCTCATACTGCCCAGTTCACAAAAATGCTTTCTGGGATATACTTGTTATCTAATCGCAATTTGGATTTTGTGATTCTGTATTTGGAAGGGGTGTGTTGAGGGCGTCCCTTACTAATATCGAATTGTAATGGTATGTATGAATATTTTGCAACTGTCATTCGATTGCAATTTACTGCCATTGAGAAATGGTGGTAACCCATTCGGAAATGGGAAAGGGTCCCTGAGGGACCCCTTCTCCTTTGAGAATGGTTGACAAAATATTTTTTAAGAGCACACTGCCTACTTTTAAAAAATGAACACATCCCGTTTTCCTTTAAGGGAAATGGCTGCATTTAATTTCCCTGTGATAGCAGCAAATCACAGTGGGTCCCAAATTGCGACTGATGCAGCACGTTATCAAAAATCATAATACATGACACGTTTATTCATAGAAGATACGAAAAATGGAAAATACACGTTGCACATGTTAGACATAGTGACACATGAAACTAAGACATGTGTTAAGATATAGGAATAAAAAATAGGGGTGTCATCATAAATGTAAACAGAATACAACAGAGAAGCTTGATGTCTCTCGGTTTAATTATCGTAACATAAAGAGGACGTTATAGTTATTTAGAGTTTTTTTGTTAATTTAATTCATTATTGAATATTTAATCACAAAGGGCCCATCAATTGACCGATATTATTTTCTCACTTAATAGATATTGCTTTCTCACTGAATTTATATACATTTATTAGATTATCTTTAAATAAATAATTTTTTTAGAGGACTGTATAGTGACAGAACATATAGGACAAGTATTAAGGTTTGCTGAAAGTGGACAATACGTAGTTATAAATGATCGCATACTCAACCAATGTCTTTGCCTCCTTTTTCTAATTCATTCAAGATACACTAATATCGTAAGATGTTAATATGAAGGTCCATAGTAATTAAATAGGAAGCTCTAGCTATTTTAGAGGTCCTTTTGTTGGAGATTTGTGCAGGACAGACATAAAGTTTTGTTGAAAGTAACTAAACGTCCGTATAGTAAATCAGTGGAATTGTACCTTTTTTTGTGTTGAATGTCACGTTCCGCTATTGAATAACGTACATCGACAATGCCTCATGAAAATATTTCTCAGATTCACTATCATTCTTTGTAGTGTCTCTGTTACAAATTACGAAATAAATAAATAATTAGGTGGCCCCTCTCTCGTCTTATAAGAAATTTTATTTTCGTGGTTTACACTCTCGAAGGATCACATGGTAAATTACGTAATTCGCCCACAAATTGAGACCACTCGCTTTCTCATAGCAGAAAAGGCCACTTTATTCAGGATATGTATATTCATAAATTTCCCAACAGATCATCAAACATGTAAACTTGGCAGTTGAACCGAAACCATTTCTTTATTTATTCATTTCATTTCATTATCAATTTATACTTTATACCGAAACCATCAAATAATCTCTTTTCTTGTATTGAACTCATCATAACTTCCCCAACATTTCTTTCCATTTTTCCCCTCCATTTTTCTGTATAATTCCCCCTATCTAACTAATAACTGGAGGAGCCCGCTCTAGACTCCTCCTCCCTGGGAATTTTATGCCTAAAGCCATCTGTTATGGGAAACGCATCCTGAAGTGGCAAACCCTCTATATATCTAAATATATATATATATATATATATATATATATATATATATATATATATATATATATATATATATATATATATATATATATATATATATATAACGCTCAAAATCCTTCCAAACTCGTAGAAGTACCAAACAGCACTCGAAAGGTAGGATGTTTCAACACACTAGATTTTATTCAGCGAGGGGGTGCACACAGACGCGTTTCGGCGTTCTGCCTTCGTCAGTGTGTGTTACACTGTGTTTACTCTCGACATTGTTTTAAACATTATTCTGTCACTCCCACATTCTATAAGGCATAGACAAAGAAAGGGGACTCGCACCATACACAGAATAAGGGCGGCCATCTTATAGTGATTATTTTGATTGCTGAACAAATCAACATCATACGTAAAGTAAACATTAGAGCCCACTGATGGGCAGTTGCCGTACTCTGAGTACGGTATATGTCACATAATAATCCAAAATGGACAAAATAATCCAGCCGTGGATCGGCTAATGTCCCCTTACAAAGTAAATAGTCAAATGCAGTTAATCAAAATATGAGACTTCAGGTTCAATAACATTTCAGTTGAAGTTACTCATAAATAAAATGAGGGATTCATAAGGTTGGATGCTTCACGTGTAGCAACAGAAAACACATTAGATTAATTTACAAATCTAAAAATCACAATTCATCTTTAAGAACAATCTCTAAGAGATACGAGAGAAGAGTGAAAATGAAAGTGAAAGATTGAAAAAGTACTTTCCCAGTAATTTCATATAAAGATCCGATCAAACATTCATCAGTTCTAAGTCTTAAATTATACTTCAGAATCATGTCAAAATCAAGATCCAAAACAAATCAGATTCCATAAATCATGTTGCATTCATGCTCAAGTGGCTAGATATTGTCACATAATTAGATTTCAAGGATTATAAATTGTCCAAGATAAATTATTATCACTATCAGACATTATCTCAATATCCAACTGTATGTGTATCATAGTCCCAATGAGATTCTCCTCAATTAGAGTTGAGCAACATAATATGAAAGTATATAGCATAAATTTCTTCATATGACACAAATCAAATATTAACCTTCAGCTTATGTATATGCTAATATGGGGATTATCTATTGCGGATGACACTCAAGTAGTTCTAATTTCAGTTTTTTCAAATGATGTGTCATCATGGATCTTCATAATTATACTATCATTCTTAGATGGATTACATTTATTTCCCCAAATGAAAGGCCATCTCCTCCCCACTGTTTGGACCTTTAGGATGTTTTGTTGAGAGGTCTATGATGTATCTCGATTCGAGTCTCCTTAACCTGCGTAAACGGTCCCCGCCACGTATATTGGGAGGCACAATGTCTAAACCGAAGTATTGGAGTTTGCTTCGGTCTTGATTATGGGCCTCTGCAAAGTGGCGAGCCACCGGATAAGCCTGGTCCACTTTATCAATGGCTCTTAGATGCTCGAGTATTCTTAGCTTGAGCTCCTTAATAGTGCTCCCGATGTAGCGTAAGCCACAGGGGCACTGTAGACAGTAGACGGCATACTGCGTACTGCAGGTAATACATTTGTTGATATTCATTTTCCTGCCAGTATCAGTTATGATGTAAGAAAGGACCCGTTTACTTCCTGCGCACGCTTTACAGCGGCCGCAGGGGTAAAAGCCTTTTTGCTCCCTTATGGTGTTAATCCTTCGGGGCAGTTTTTCAAAGTGGCTGGTCACCAGCATGTCGCCTATTGATCTGGCTTTACTGAAGGTTAGGAGTGGGTGGGTTGGTAGGTCTTCTTTAAGCACATTATCCGTTAGGAGAATGTGCCAATTCTTCCTTAGCATAGCTCTTAGGTTTTCAGCTCCTGATGAATAGGGAGTTATAACTCAGAATTTGCCTTTATTGTCACCTGGTGGTCCTCTGCGTCTACTTTGTTCAGGATTATTGGTCAAGAGAGTCTGTCTTTCAATTCTCAGGGTGTTATTCAGTAGTTTATCACCATAACCCCTGACCCTAAACCGGGATACGCACTCCGAATATATATATCGTGGTTTTTTTTTTTTGGTTTTTTTTAGAGGGTGGGTGGGTGGGCTTTCGCTAAAGAAAGAATAACCCCTTCTCTAACTACCTGCGCCTAATCTCCTCAGAAACTACACACTGACACCTTCCCTGACACTCCCTCTATATCATGCTCCTGGACCCTACCATTATGCGCGAAATCCGCAGGGGGAGACGCCTCGCGCCGCTCACCCCTGCGGAGCCATCGCCCACAAATTGAGATCACTCGCTTTCTCATAGCAGAAAAGGCCACTTTATTCAGAACATGTATATTCATAAATTTCCCAACAGATCATCAAACATGTAAATTTGGCAGTTGAACCGAAACCATTTCTTTATTTATTCATTTCATTTCATTATCAATTTATACTTTCTACCGAAACCATCAAATAATCTCATCATAACTTCCCCAACATTTCTTTCCTGGCCCCACCCAAAGGAAAACAGACTTTCTTCATAGTCTCGAATTGCACCAGAGATTTACCTGTAATTCTTGTGCTAGCATGTCTCTGATTTCCACCAAATAATATGCCATGCCCAATTGAGATAAATGGACTCCGTCATCCCGAAAAAGATGACTCTCATTACTCGAGATGTTTTCATGTTGCAAAACCCCAATCTGCATCACTTTACAAAATACCCTCATAGCCTTATTTAGTTTCCGTCTGGCCTTTTCAACTGCTGTATGAGACCTGGCATTTCGCCAAGATTGTCTGTAGATGAACTCTGTCCAAAACAGGCGAGTGGTCGACCAATTCATTCTCAGCACCGTCAAATCAAGTTGCATCTGCTTGATAAGCGCCAGTCCTGACATCTTAACCAAATCGTTCTCACCTACATGAATGATAAGTTGATCTGGACAACCTCGCATGTGAAACATATGAGTTAATGTTGAAAAGAGATCGTTCCACTTCATACCTCCTTTACCCTTCCAAACCACTTCGTGTTGCTCACTAGGAATACCCAGTGATCGTCCATAGATCTGCTCCTCTGCAAACAGGGCTGCCCACTTTACAAACGAATGGCCTACTATCCATGTCTGCCGTTTAAACTTTGAATTTGCACCCCGTACAGTACCTGAAATGAAACGAGAATTAGACCAACGCACCCCAACGAGGTACCCAAACAGCAAAGTCATTTTCGCACATAACGTTTGTAACTGTTAGACTTCCATCTGCCAATGCGTTTTAGTACATCCAGACCCAATCCCAACCTGCCGGCCTCCGTGCCGCCCCTATACGAAAAGTGTGTGTGGCAAAAAGGTTTGGATTTTCCCCCAAGCCTGTCAGAGCCCTTCTCAAAACCGCTAAAAATTGTGAACTAGTAATCTTCTCCCCAGATTCATGAAGGAAAATATGTCCTGTTGTAAGCGATTCCCTGGATACAAAACGAATCCACTCCTGCACAGGGCAACAGTGTGCCATCCCACTACTATTCAGAAAGACCCGCGTACCTCGGCCTAGCTGATCGGTTTTAGACTTTCTCACCCATATCCCCGATCTATTGTCTTTTAAGGAAACCTCTGCACTAGATAAACCTCTGTCACTTCCCACACCCAACACCTCAGAGACCCTGAAAGCCCCAAAGAACATCCAAATCATAGCTAACCTAAAACGCCCAACCTCCCACAGATAACAACCCAAACCTAACTGTTCTAATAACTTCTGCAACAACTCAAATGTGATAGGAGCTCGTGGCCGCTGTAAAACCAGTGACTCCCTTTGCAAACCCCTCAACATTTTTTTTACTAGCTGGTCATCCACCGGGTCAAAACCCCACAACAATTTACCATAGAAAGATAAACCAGACAATTTTCCTGCAATTGTGGTTTGAGACAAACTTTTATCTATTAGAGTCAAAACAAAATCACAAATACTACCTTCGACCTTCCCCACTGACTCTGATCCTCCCAAACTCTGTTTGTAATGTAAAAACTCCTGCCATGCTTACACATAACTTCTCTTAGTCGACGGGGCAATGGACTGCTCGACTAGCTGAACGATCCTCACTCCCCTAGGGCCCAAAGGTCTTGTGGCACTTCTGTTTTGTGGAGATCCGCCCCTGGCGCCAATTCGCAGAACTTCTGCCACTGAAATCGGGAAAGAGCATCAGCAATGCAATTGTTAACCCTTGGGACGTGTCTAGCTTTGAACAGCATGTTGAATCGTAAACTTAACAGCATGAACATTCTCAGCAATTGTAAAACTCTAACATCTTTCGCTTTCTGGTGATTGATCAAGTTCACCACTGCCATATTATCAACATTAAATAACACCGACCTGTTCTGAAATTCTTGGCCCCACACTAGTAATGCCACAATCAGCAGAAACAGTTCTAGAAAAGTGATGCTTCTTCCATGTCTCTTCCAATGGTCTGGCCAACTCCCCGCGCACCACCTCCCTTCCCAAAAGACACCAAAACCACTGGATCCCGCAGCATCAGAATATATTTGCACTTGCCAAACAAACTTGTCATCCACAAAACGTAAAGGAATGCCATTGAAATCATCCAGAAAACACAACCACACTCGCAAGTCCTCTTTGATGCTCTTGGTCACTCGAACTCTGTGATGTGGGAGATATGCACCAGATAAAGCCATGCCTAGACGTCTGCAAAACGTCCTCCCCGCCCTCACAACTCGACATGCGAAGTTCAAATAACCCAACAATCGCTGCACCTGTCTCACTTCGATCTTATTTGAGCTCATGACTGTGAGGAGAAAAGCCTTAATCTCATCAATTTTACTCTGTGGAAGGTGTGCTGTCATTTGTGAGGTATCTAATTCAATGCCCAGAAAAGTGATGACTGTATCAGGGCCTTCGGTCTTGTCTGGTGCTAAAGGGACCCCCAGAACCTCAGCAAGCCTCTGGAATTGCGTCAGTGCTGTTCTACATTGTCATGTATTCCACGTTCCTATGAACAGGAAATCGTCCAAGTAATGACAACTGACACCCTCTTTACACGTCTGAGAAAATATCCATTGTAGGAAGGTGCTGAACATTTCAAATATCGCACAAGAGGCCGCACAGCCCATTGGCAACACCCTGTCAACAAAATAATGTCCTTGAAAGAATATCCCCAATAATTCAAAATCAGTAGGGTGAATGCGCATCAAACGGAAAGCAGATTGAATATCACATTTAGCCATTTCAGCTCCTTTCCCCACTTTTATCACTAATTTAATTTCTAATTTAAAACATTTGTAGAGCGCAACGTTCACCGAGCGGTTTCTTGGCGCTAACAGGGTCCGAGTTACTGAGGGTTGCAGGGGTGAGCGAGTTTATGAAGGGAAGGCCTGTCTAAACAAGAACGTCTTGAGGTCTTTCCGAAAAGAGCCATAGTGTGTGGCAAAACGTAAGTGATCAGGCAGAGAATTCCAGAAAGCAGGGGCCAAGGTAGAGAAATTGGCACCACCCCACTTTTTTCGCTTAAAACGTGGGGTTTGAAGGAAAGCTTTGGAGGAAGACCGGAGTTCTCTGGAGGGAACATATTCGCTTATCAGCGAGGAAATGAAGGCCGGGGCCGTGCCTTGCCGGGCCTGGAAGGTCATACAGGCGGTCTTAAATAGGGAGCGCTCCCTGATAGGCAGCCAGTGGAGCTCCCTGAGAAGGGGGGAGGAGTGATGGTAGCGTGGGAGACCGTAGATAAGCCGGGCCGCGTGGTTCTGCACCACCTGGAGCCTCCGTAAGCTGTATGCCGGAATGCCATTATAGAGGGCATTAGCATAATCCAGCCGCGAGATTACCAATGCGGCCATAATCAATTTGAGAGCCTGGGGGGAAAAAAAACGGGAAACAGTACGGATTGTTCGAAGGGTGAGGAAGCAGGAGGAGACAACGGAACTGATTTGGGAATGAAGAGTGAGGTGACTGTTCACTTTCACTCCCAGTGTTTTTACTGTGACTGAAGGGGTAGGGGCGGGACCAAGAGTGGGGGGCCAAAAGTGGGCGTTCCAGGGACTGGATGAACCACCAGTGAGAACCAACTCGGTCTTCTCCGGGTTTAATTTGAGGTGGTTGTGGTTCATCCAATCCCTGATGAAAATCATAATGGACTGAAAATTGGAAACGGAGAGAGAGGAAGAAGAAAGATCGAAGATGAGCTGGAGGTCATCTGCATAGTTAAATACAGTGACCTCCAGCTGCTGAAGAGCAAAAATAAGAGGAGAGATATAAAGGTTGAATAATAAAGGAGAAAGAGAAGAGCCCTGGGGGACACCACAGGTGACGGGGAGTGGGGTGGTCATGAAGGCTCCCAGCCGAACTGCCTGGGTACGGTCCCTCAGAAAGGAGGAGAGCCAAACCAGGGCTGTTCCCTGGATTCCGGCCGCCCTGACACGGGACAAAAGGATGTTGTGGTCAACCGTGTCAAAAGCGGCGGAGAGATCCAGGAGCACCAGCGCCTGGTGTTGGTTATGATCCATTCCCTTCCTGAGTTCGTCTAGGACCGATACCACGACAGATTCGGTCGAGTGCCTGGGACGAAAGCCAGCCTGGCGGGAAGCCAGTCCCCCATTTGCCTCTACGTGGGCACTGAGTACCGTGGTGACGTGGTGCTCTAGTACCTTGACCAAGTAGGGCAGTAAGGAAATGGGGCGATAATTGGCTGAGATGGATGGATCCGCGCCAGGCTTCTTCAGTATAGGCACTATGGTAGCAGATTTAAGTGCAGGTATCAAGACTCCCTGGGCCAAAGAGTTATTCAGGAAAGTGACGGGGGGTTCAGGGCAAGAGGAATATATTTGTTGCAGAATGCGTGCAGGACAGACATCTGCAGGGGAGCCCGATTTAACCTTAGGGAGAATCTCCAAGAAAGCTTCCTGGGTAAGGGGGGGAATAGAGGTAAGACGACATGGGACGGTCGGAGGGGGAGGATCGACAAAGGCAGATGAAGGGGGAGGGATATTGGCCTTGATGGTAACAATCTTATCTCGGAAATAAGAATTGAGTTGGGCACATAAAGACTGGGATGGAGGGATTTGGGGTGTGGCTCTGTCAGAGAAGGCTAAATCATTCACTATGTTGAAGATCTCCCTGGGCTTGTTTTCAGCTGACGTGATTTTGGCAGAGAAATTGGCGGTTTTGGCATCAAGGATTGCCGTTTTATATTTGGCAAGTGTAGAGAGGTAGAGGGTTTTTAATACAGGACAATAGTCCTTCCTCCAATGTCTCTCTGCTTGACGGACGGTCAATTTGAGTTCTTTTAAGTTGCCATCAAACCATCTATTTGAATCCTTGGGTCGACGGATGGAGATACGGCGCAAGGGGGCTTCAGAGTCACAGCCTCTAGCTAGCCAGGCATTAATTGCCTCGGCTTGAGTGTTTGACGAGAGGCCAGCGAGGGTCGGGGTGGAATTCCGGAGCAGGGAGGTCAAAGCAGGGAAGTCAACTCTGTTCCAATTTCTGGCCCATGTGTTTTTGGCGCGTGGGTTTTTAGGCGCTGGGTCAGTAGAGATGAAAAAGGAAATGAGGGCATGATCCGACCAGGGGCAGGGGGAAACAGTCACCGGGGAGATTGGGAGGTTGAGAGACCATACCTGGTCGAGAATGTGACCGTGAGAGCGGGTGGGAACCGAATTATGCGACACAAAGTTCAGGGAGGGAAGAGATTCTGTGAATTCTTTCGAAGTGGCGCAATCGGAAGGACCGGAAGGCCAATAGTTAAAATCACCGAGGACCAGGACTGAAGCGTAATTGACCACCAGGGTGGCCAGTAAGTCCTGGAACGCAGGTAGGAATAGGGGCGAGGGCTGGGGTGGGCGATACATCAAGAGACAAGTGATGGGGGGAGAGAAATAGAGGGATCGGGCAACAAGGAATTCAGAGGAAGGAATAGAAGAAGATGAAAGAATTTGAAAATTTAGGTCTGCCCGAGCAATCAATGCCACACCACCGCCTGTCCTGCCCGCTGGGCGGTCAGCGCGTAGGGCAACATAGGAAGGGGGAAGGGTGGCCAGGAGGACGGGGAGGGACGAGTCACAAAACCAGGTCTCGGTCAGGAGCAATAGATCCGGCTTCTCCGAGTCGAGGAGGACAGATAGCTCATGATGGTGTTTGACCGCAGATCTGGTATTGAGTAAGATGACAGATAACGGAGGAGTAGGGGGGGGAGGGTTGGATAGGGGGGGACAAAGCGAGGGTGGAGCCGACAATGGCGGCAGCAGTGTAAGGGCAGAAGAGGAGATGAGATCTAACGATGCAATGTGCCTTACAGTGGATTCTGAGAGTGGCCAGCGGCCCTGGAGAGAGGTCAGCTCCTCAGAGGAGTAGCACATAAAATTGGCATGGGGACGTGCCCCTGGCCCCGTCCGGTCGCGGACGGGCGCAGACGGGCTTGCCTTAGGCGCGCCTTCGGCGCGCAAACGGCGCGCCCGCTGCGCTTGTCCGCTGCGCGTTCTGGGGTTGCACATTGAAAAAGGAGTTCTCTGGGACGGAGAGGGGGCGTGGCCTGTGGGTGGGCGTGGCCAGGCGCGAAGGGAGCGGCGTGGAGGGTGACTCGTGAGCGCTGGATCCGCTACACGGCGCCCTCAAGGAGTAAAGTGCAAGGTGCTAGCAGCAGTTGAGGTAGGCTTTGTAAAATACACAAAATACACAAAGATGAGGTAGGCTTTGTAAAATACACAAAATACACAAAGATACAGTTTTAAAATCAAGCTCCCGGCTGTTTTGCCTCAGGAGTACGAACCAACTGGGCGCTTGTAAGTCAGCGCTTTAAGTAGGGCGGAGGGGGCGTGGCCTGTGGGTGGGCGTGGCCAGGCGCGAAGGGAGCAGCGTGGAGGGTGACTCGTGAGCGCTGGATCCATGGCTTCATCCATGGCTTCATCCACTGTTGTGTAAAAGACCGATGTGTCCAACTCAGATATAAAGTCATTATTAGATCCCCCTTCCGGCCAGGATAGATGCTGAATCATACGATATTCACCAACAGCTTTCTTGGGAATGACTCCAATGGGGGACACAATCAAATTCGGTAAAGGACAATGTTTGAAAGGGCCTGCTATTCTACCTGCTTCGATTTCAGCTGCCAGTTTTTTACTTACCATCTCCGGCATTTCCTTAGCCGAACGCAGGTTGTCAGCCCACCTCTGATGTTGTGGTCCCTGATATCCAAGTTTGAAACCTTCCCGAAACCCCCAGAACAAACGAGATGCTGACTCCGTATTGTGATATTTATTCAACTAGGGCACCAAACTATTCAGCTTAATTGGAGTACGCGCCTTTTGGGAAAGTAGGGAAAGGTCCGCCACTACCTCTCGCTGCCCACCCACCCTGCTCTGGAAATCTCTGTTGATCCCCAACTCTGTGCCCACTGAAACCACCCGCTGAGGCATTACAGTGTGTGAGCGGATGACGCCCCCCACAATTGGAACAGTCATGCTTGAAACGGCACAATGGTCTGTTGCACATTCCTCTGTTATAATTCCAACAGGCTCCCGTACCTGACGAAAAACCTCTTCCCCATGTACCCGCTCCAAAGTGAGCGGGACGCCATATAAAGGGCCGGTAGGGTACTGGCAAGCCACTAGCCGTGTGTGTCGTAGCCGCTGGATGCAATCTGGACATCCATTGAAGCCAAAGCTCCGAATCTAGGTCACCCCAAGGTTTCTCCACACAAAGACTTATACGGGCTCGAAACTCCTTGTCATAGTTAAGCCAGGAGTATCCCCCGAAATGTAACTGAGCCTTCCTAACTATGTCCATGTACTTGTACAGCGCCACAGACCTTTCCGGATACTTTTCGCAATAAATGCTTGCGTAAATCAGGAAGGCCGAAGTCCAGTTCTCAATCGTACGAGGAACCCTGGGATGTCGCGCTAACTCCCATTCCTCCTCTTTTGAACCCTCTTTGGCCTGTACATCTCTATGCAGCAACTTAAATATGTCCACAAACTTGTGATTCCATATCCTCTGCTTAGTTTTTTCTGACAAGTGAGACCCCAACGGCATCGCTAAACCCATATAAGGAAGCCGCTGCCTAACATTAACCGCCTGCTCCGATGCTGCCTCTAACGCCTTCCCTCCTGTGATAACCTGTAACTCCTGAGGTAAAATTCCTGTATTCAATGCATTAATCGGAAGCAGCATACCAGAAACCATCGAAGTACCTGGCGCAACCTTTCTCCCGCTTTCCCCTCCCCCAACAACATTCACCACAGGTAGTTCTCGAATATTCACCCTGTCATCTCTCCTGTCATCCCACACCGCCCACCATTGCTGCTTACCGCATGGTAGCTGACCCGCATGTTGCTGCAATTCGGTTGGACACATCCGCTCTTGATAGTCCCTTGGGGTCACATTCACCACAGAAGAGTCTGCACTTGACCTCTGAAACAACAAAGAAGAATTTGTTGCCCCCCCCAACCTTGCCCCCTGTCCCCACCTTACCCACAACACTCTGTTTGGAAAGAACACTCTTTTTGCCTTTATTTGAATTTCCAACCTGACCCCCTGCCATCTGACTAAAATCACCCCTCACTTGAAATCCACCACTAGTCCCTGGACAAGCTCCATCCCCCACTCCCCTATCCAAATTTGACCAAAGCAGCTCAGAACTCCGCTCCTGAGGCTTGTCTGCTCGCAAAAAATCCGCTCTAGATTCGCTGGAATATACCTTACCAAGCTCCGCAGTATACCTTGACACGATATGGGCAGCCGCCGGAACAGCTGGCGCGTTCTGACAACTAACCAACTGCGCCTCAGCCATACCGCGTGGTACTCGTGAGGTAGTAACAACATCCATGGAATCATAGCGCAGAACTGGATTGTCAGTGAACATGGGGCGCTCGACCCAATGCGACTGACCGTCTCCGCTGCCGACCTGTGCACGCCCCGGTCGTGGTGTTTCATATGGTGAAGGGCGAGCCTGTGGAAACAGGTATTGTGCGTCGCACCGCCTGGCCCCTTGCTCTGTGAGCAATGTTCCAAGTCCTTGCTCCTGTTCAAAATCTTCTTCCATGTCAGTACCTTCATAAGACTCATCCCTTCCCTCCGAATCGCTCACGTCCTGTGTCTCTTGAAACGCTTCAACTAACTGAAGCACCTGAGGACCCGCGACTAAAGCCAAGGGCAGCTCCCGTGCGCCAGCATCAATATTTCCAGTCAGCATAAGACTATTCTGATGTACTTGTAAAGGAATCCTGTGAAGAGGGGGGGCATGCGTGGGCTGTGTATCATAAACCCCTTCATCATCGCTGTCACTAGAATAAGCCACCAACGATCCTGTCCCCCCTCTCACAATGAACTGCTGACTGACATTGCTCTGTCTATTGTCCACACCCGTTGCATCACGGACAGGAATACAATTCGCGTGATGAGAAGGTAATGGAAACCCCTGCCCACCTACCCTTTCCTGAGTAAGGGCCACCTTCTTCACAGCCTTTTCTTTCCCCTTTCTCTTCAGGGCCGCCTGCGTACCCTTCTTAGGGACTCCTGAAGGATTTCCCGCCACTAGCATATTTACCTCAGCAGCGTTCGGTCCGTGGTCGAAACCGCTCACTGGCTTCTGACGTGTGAGGGAAGACGCTCTTCGGACTGTCACAACCTTGCTTGTCTCTCCGGGACGTAAAGACGCCTCCAAACCCGCACTCAAAGAACGGGCGCGCTCATTCCGTTTTCTGACAGAAGCCGGTTGACAGGCTTCAATGGCATACTTCACTCCTTTTGCCGCTTGTCTCTGTGGTGGGCGCCTCGGAGGAAGCATTTCGTTGAGCGCTGCTTGTGTCAGCATGTCTTCTCTGCCTTCCTGTTGTATCACCCTCAACGCCGCGACCAGCTGTTCACTCATCTCCATGTTGAGTAAATAAACTTACTCTGACTAAACTATCCTTCTCTCGTATATCACCAAAGTGAATAACCTCCTGAATCTCCGATTTCGCTAAAGAAAGAATAACCCCTTCTCTAACTACCTGCGCCTAATCTCCTCAGAAACTACGCACTAACACCTGCTCTGTCGCTCCCTCTATATAACGCTCCTGGACCCTACCATTATGCGCGAAATCCGCAGGGGGAGACGCCTTGTGCCGCTCACCCCTGCGGAGCCATAGGCACGTGATTCGTCTGACAAGTATTTAACAGTCCGGAAGATAGAGTAGAGTTGACAACTCCTCCTCTGTGACGTCAGACACTGGCAGCCATCTCTTGCCCCATACTATGCTGAAAATAGAAGTTAATTCAGGTAGATATACTGAGAGATGGAACGCACAACCGTTTACATTGGTTTAGTGAATTAATCTTTTACGTTAATCTTATTTTTAGAATAGTTTTTAATCACTTTTTAACCCAAAAAAACCAAATTTATTGGAACACTGCCATGTATATTTCGGTTCCTGACTATCATTCATGTAATTTGATTATTATTTTTTCTTCGGTATGATACCTCGCCGATTTTAAGCTAAGGAGGATAAGTCATTTTTGTTCTTTTCCCCTCTCTTTTCAATAAGATAGACCGTCTCCACACAGATATTGCATTTTGGTGTGGATCTATAAATAAAGCAGGAGTTTCGAAGTGGATGTTTTTAAGTAGGTACCCTCAGTAAATTAGGTCTTTAGAGCATTTTAACAACAGATAAAAGAATTAGATATAAAATATAAAATGAATACAATGTATATCATTAATTTTTATTGTAGTTCCATGAGAGGAGTATATTTACATCAATATCCAGTTACACTATATATGCCTCAACAATCGTAGAGGATTATCGTCCCTACAGAAGTTAAATGTAAGTTGGCTCACATAATTGAATTAGCGGCCAATGTACTGTCCACACCATAAAATATCTTTTATCTTTACTGACAGTAAGATCTCTGTTACAGATATTTACAGTTGGATCAAATAGGACTCAAAGTCCCATACATTATCCTTGAACCTTGTTTGAACTACAAAATACTTAAAGTAAGTTTATTTATCTTAGCAATATATCAGTCTTGCTGCATTTATCTGTCTGTCTTTCTAATCGTATTGCCTATTAAAACCCTTGAAATATGGTCTCTAGTAGGATATGAGCACCCAGATAATATAATATATTTTATGTATGGAAACATGATCTAAGACAAAGGGAGTTTATTGGAATTTGGATTATGACTTTCTATTTTTTTTAAACGCAGGATGATTATATGATACATCGTTTTGCTGTTGTAGGTATATAAAGCGATTCTGTTAATACTGTGAATGAATTTAGAAATTATATGATAAAGGTGTTATTGAATGTTTATTTGTTATTATTTACAGGTACTTTGTGGCTACTCCTGAAGAAGGCGTCAAATACCCCGAAACACACGTCAATAAAATTGATAAAGTTCATAGATAGCCACTATTTTAACCAATGTTTTATTTTATATTTAAATATATGTTATGCTTATAATGTCTGAAATGTATTACATATTGTGTTATATACATTACTTTTAACAAAACGTTTTTTAACAAATTAATAAAAGTGAATATTTTTTATATAATTTTTGTGTCTTTTATTCTCCCTGACATGACTGTTTCCTTGATCGATTGAAATTGCCTATGAGTTATTTCTTACTTGAATCAGTTTTCCCTGTCCAAGGAATTGAACAATTTACTGTTCAGGGGGTCCTAGTTTTTCACATTTAGGTTTTGAAAAGTGACACTCACCGCAGTGAAGCTGGAGTTCTCGTGTCCCGAGGAGCAGCTGTCGATGGTTATGCCCAGCCCGCAAGGACAGGTGCTCGTGGCCGATCAGTGCGGTGCCAACGCCCCCCCCTTCCTACACAGCCCGTGGAGGAAAAGGCCTGCTGCGAGGGGCAAAAGATGTAAAAGTGAATGGCTGGCATGGTTCGAGGAAAGGAGACGGCCCAGAATAGAGCCAGCAGGCTCTGGCAGCAGCACTGACTCACCCCCCCACCCCCGTGCAGCATGTCAGCTGCGGGCAGGGATAACGCGGTGGAGGCAGCCGGTGGCCGCCCGAAGGTGGTAGACAGTAAAAGTGACTCACCTGGGGAAGCTGAGTCCTCTGGTGGTGTCTGACTACCGGCGTGTTTTCAGAGAAGCGGCAGTGTGCATTGCTGCGCCTGGCTGTTGAAAGAGCATCCGGTGACAGCGTGCTTGAAGGCCCGCAGTGGTTGTGAAGCCACTCTGGCCCATCGGAGCGCTGCAGGGCATGCAAACAATTGCAGCAGCAAAGTGCTCTAATCGTGTGTGCTCCAGCAGGAGTTTAAGTCAGCCCGTCATAAAATTGCACAGAGAAAACTAAGGAGGAAGGCACATACCTTGCTGCAAGTGCCTGTCATGAGTGGGGGGCAGTAATGAGGAGCTGCCAAGGTCACAAAACAATCCAGGTGACAGCACACTCGACGAGCCGAAAAAGGCGAGGCCGTAGCTCCAAGCAAACAGCCTGGGCCCACCCTTCATGTAAAGCAACCACTGCTAAGGGACGGCGCAGGAATGTGCTAGGAATGCAGGAACTCCACACAGAGGCAGTTGTGGGTAAGTTACCAAAAGCAGATGATGACAGTGAACAGAGACAGGCAGACCCCGAAGACATTGTCATTCCGTGGGAAAGGAAGTAATCAAGCCCCCCCTTTCGGCAAGGGAAAACTGGAGACACCTGGGGATATCAAATGGATGAGTATAAGCTAACTCACATGAACAGAGACTGCCAGGGCCGAAGACTGAGAGTGCGGTGATGCCTAGTGGCCACAAGTAATCACTGCAGAGGCAAGACTGCAAGACAACCGCCCAAAGCAATGTCACTGAAGGGACAGGAGATCGCAGTCAGAAGCGCGCCGAAGCACTACGACTGTGGAGAGACGAAGAAATGGTTGCGCAGACCACCAGAAGCATGAAGACTCAAGAGGATGAAGAAGCCAACCACCCAGTTGGTTGCGAGGAAGAAGAGGCCGACCACCCAGTTGGTCGCAAGGAAGAAGAAGCCGACCTGCCAGTTTGGTCGCAAGGAAGAATAAGCCAACCCACCAGTTTGGTCGCAAGGAGGAAAAAGCCGACCTGCCAGTTTGGTCGCAACGAAGAAGCCGACCTGCCAGTTTGGTCACAAGGAGGAAGAAGCCGACCTCTGCCAGTTTGGTCGCAAGGAGGAAGAAGCCGACCTGCCAGTTTGATCGCAAGGAAGAAGAAGAAGCCAACCTACCCGATGGTCGCAAGGATGATGCTGACCTGCAAGAAGTCAGCGATCGAAGTGATCTGACAAGAGGTCCGTGAAGAGGACCAGGAAGAGACTGAAGAGAAGTCTAACGACATTAACTAAAAGTCAGAAGTGATTGAGTGAAAGAAGGTTGCGACAAGAGGTCCAGTCACAGAGCGAAGTGAAGGCAGTGTCCTAGTGCTTGGAGAAGACCAGGGGGAAACGTGTGGAGTGCACGCTACACGGAGAAGCCTGGTTAGAGCGAACAGGCATGAGAGAAGACCAGACTGTGTCGCGAAAGAAAGAAAGCGAATACAGATCTTGAGTAGCAAGACGCCATGGTGAAAGATGAAAAGGTGAGGAGAAGAGTAAAGAGGTGTGCATGACAGATCAACACACACACACCAGAAGGGGATCACCTGAAGAAGAAAATGCAACAGTGCAAGAACATCGGAACACTGTGCCTGGAAGATATCAGTATCACTGGAAGTACACATCTACTTGCGAATCCCAAGATCACCCGGTGACAACAGAGGCGAGCAAGCCAGTCCATTGGCAACAACCACCACTGGGATGGAATGGACACAGGACAGCGGAAAACCAAGGGGGCGAGGCCGCTGGGACACCAGTGGCAGTGGTTCCCAACACAATAGATGGACTGTTGAAGCTTGCTCTGGAAATCCTGGGAGAACAAGGTAGCATGCAAAGGAACAAGTGCTAACAACACCCTTTTCAGGTGAAGCTTCGGACACGGAGAAGGGAGCCGTAGCGACTGCTCCATCGTGTTTGGAGCGACAAGGCGGCAGCCCACCGGTCCAGTGGAAGCCTGGCAGCAAAGGGCCTCCCGGTCGTCCAGTGAGAGGGGACACCCACAAGAGAGAGGTATCCGTGAGAGGGATATCCTGCAACTGCAGATCCTGTTGGAAGTTACCATTAGTTGGAGAAAGTACTTCACCCTGGACTGTACAGTGGAAATAACACATAACGGATCCACCATCATTCCATCTGCACTTTCACTGGATGTGGAACAGAAAGAGAGAGACTGTGGATCCCACCTCCAGGTTGCAAGTCTGCAAATCCAAGAAAAGAATACGTCCACAGAGCACCCTCAGATCGTGCCAAGGAGAACTAGTGATCCTGGAGGCAAGGACACCATCGTCAGTGGTTGACCATCAGCGAAAGAGACTACGTGGGAGTCGTCATTATTGTGTTATGGTTTTGTTTGCAAATTGTATTCTCTCCCACAGGTTCGGACTTCATTTGTTTGGACCTTCATTAAAGTTTGGGAGGGATGTAGTATCGGGCTGGATACGTTCTAGTGTTCCAGCATTTTGTAACACACACTGAACACCCATCCACCACAGGTGTCATCAGTCAGATGACCCTGACAATAAAAGGGGCCGAGTGCACGTGCTCTGGGCCAGTTATCCACCCATACTATCTGTGTCCGCGTCCATCATTCATTAGTATGAGGACCTGAGGCCCAAATACCACAACTAGCACATCACGCTGCTATGTCAGTTATCTGTGTGAAGCACCCATATGGATAAGAGCTATTACCCATGATTAAATAAACATTGATTGCACAGCGTTCTGACACTGAAAACTTGTCTAGTGCCTGTATCAATAGAATCATGAATAAAAACACAAATAAAAATATTGAACACTTTCAAGAAATATTTCAATAGTTTATTTACATAAGTATAACTGCTACAATAGAGGCATGGTACTACAAAACCGTAAACATCTGAATAATTTAGGCATGTATTAAAATTAAATATAAAAAATTCTGTAAGCAAAACTCAATGTCAAACTTTTTTAGAAAAATATGTTTATATATAAAAGTATTTAATATTATGTTCAAGTAAAGTGCAGCTTGTATGTTGGTCACTTGCAGGGTGGTACATTATTTATTCTTTGAAGAATCTCTCTGGAGTGTGCGTGTACCGTCTCCCAAGCGCAACGGCTATTTGACTGTAAAGAAATGAAGAACAAATATTTCTTAGACAGGAAAGCTTACTTTAGCTTTACGGAATGCCATACATTGGTTTCATAATCTTTGTACGGAATCTCTCTGCTTAACTTCCATTAATTGATAGTGCTCGAAAACATTTTGAGTTTACCTGCAGACCATTTTAAATTTTCGCCAAAAAATCCACACAATTAATTTGACACCCTACTCAAGTACCCATGTCAAAAACTACACTTGTTTTCAAAAACAACTTTTTTTAAACATCCATACTTTTGAAAACATATGTAAACTTTCCTGACATATTTCATTTCACAAAATTTTCCTTTTGGGATATGAGAGTCAAATTGCTTAGAGTCAGATTATTTTTTTTTTTTAAATGGAAAATGTATTTAACAGTTACAATGATATAAGCAGTACGTCTAGAAAGTTGCGACAGTCACAGGTTTCTAGAAGCCTGACAGGCAATTGCTTGACATGTTTACATGTTGCTATTTCCTCAGTGCTTCATTGTGCAACCCACTGAGGAAGACATTTCTACTGTGTAATTACACTTTTTTTGGTTTTGTTCGTACTTTTTCGCGGATCGAGATATTTTAACCTGAAACCTCTTCTTCTACAACCCATTGACATTTGTGTGGGTTCTATTCCCTTTCCTAACCTAGAAGGTTAATTTCTCCAACACTCTGTTGATGCATTTCTCTTACCACTTTCAATCATGAAGTCTTCTAAATGTCTGCAAGCTCATGTTAGTGGACACACAGTACCTCCATATGTCTCCCAGCCACTGTACAATTGTATGAATTTCTGGAGTAAAATCATGCAAATGTAAATGAATTTATACCTGCTAGATACACTTTTGAGGATGCCTTACAGTAATAAATAGGGCCGTTTTCTCTGTAAGACAAAGGGAAGATTTTCTAAGATCTTGCGCCTGCGCAAAAGCTTTTCTTCCCAATTTACTTTCTAGAGCTAAACGTGTTTAGCGCTGGAAATAAAGGACAAAGTAAAGCAAAGCAGAACAAAGTGCTGCATTGCAATACTTTGTGCCATGGGGTGCCAAGGCTGGTGCATGGGCGTTCCCTTGCAATCACCCAAGGTTCCTGAGCTAAACCCAATTTACCAAACAAAGTAGATTGGGTTTTGCGTGAGAAAACTGTGCCCTTTTCAAGTAGGCACAAGGAAGGAGAAATGCTTTCATTTCTCCTTCCTTTTCTGACTTTGCATGTGTGCTGCACTTTACATCACATATACCAAGTGGGAAAAAGGTTAACGTGAGTCTGTGCATAGCAGTTTGTACTGGAAGGGTTATTTATAGTACAAAACCTATGCTAGACTCATGGAGACACCCTTGCACCTTGGCACAAAGGTGTCTGTGGGGCACGACAGCTGATTTCAGCACTGGCGCTAGTGGGAAGGGAGGAGAGTGCCTCATTTAAGTAAATCGGACCTTCTCCTCCTCTCTCCTTTTCACGTAGCATTTGCTGCTGCTGCAGTGTGCTACGTGAAAAATAGTAAATCTGCTCCTAGGTGGACACACAACAGAAAATGGCTTTGCGATTCGGGCTCAAAGACTAAAGTCACCAGTAACCTTTCCAAGCGAATCGGAGTCAAAATGCAAACCAAACATAAAGCACATTTCTGGTACGTTTAAAATATTTTTGCTGCTGCCGAGCCAAAGAAGTCAGGGAGTGCAATGCAATTCTTTATTGTTTAAGTTAATTAAAACCATAACAATGTCATAATACAAGTAACATATCAATGGTTTGACAACAAATAAATGATTTAAAATGTATATAAAAGAGAAAAAAAAGACATGTTAATTATTTTGTCCTAAAAGCCGGAAATGATCTCCTTATCATGAGGCCAATTAAAATATGTTCGTAATTCTGTGTCATCTGATTGTTGTCAAGGACTGTTTTAACAAATCGTAGCATCGAAAACAAAATTTGGGTTTTTAAATTGCAATAAAGATTCTTAACATTATTGTGTTGGCAGTGCCATGTAGTTTTCTCATAAAATAATAGAAATGTCATCATTTTACAGGTCAGCTGAGGGTCTGTTGGGTAAATGAGTGGAAAGTGCACACAATGAAAATTAGAATTTTTTTTAGAAGTAATATGAAATGTTTGTTAAAGCATTTTATGCTGTTCTTACTCTCTTCGTTCATGAGAACAAGAGCACTCTCTGTAGTTGCATGCACTTTTGTTCAAGGTATATTTGCAGTTGATTATTGAGTACAGCACATTTACATTTATGTGTTCGACCCAGCATACACAATGCCCTTTTGATGCTTGAGAATCGCAATGTATCAAATAACCCTCTTTACTGACTCTCTGTTTTATTAATACATTGTCTGTTCAGCGACTTTGAGTTGTAAATTCTACAGAGGCAGAAACAAGGCCCATGCACACTGCACATCTCCTATTCATTCCCATCCAGAAGTACATTATATGGGGGAAACTGGTATGACTTTTGTTAATCTTTTGATTCATAAGAGAATGTTTGTGGCATTGATTAGAAACAAAAATCATCTTCAATCAGACCTAATGAATGTGCAATGTGTGTGTAGGTGAAAAAATCTAATCTCTTTGACAAACAGAAGATCAAAAAGCACAAACCAACGCCTTTCAAATATGTTCTAATGACTGTCATGTATGAGGTAAGGAAAAGTGGTAAAGATACCTTATCTTGTTAACAACCCTTCTTCCACACACAGAAATCAAATTATTGTGCGCCTAACAGAAAAGAGAATACCACTTGAAAAATGTGGGTAACTCTTTACAGGAAAAACAAAAGGATGACTGAAAGCCGTTCGGATTTCCTAACATTGGTGGGTCCCTACCAGTGATAACAATGGGTATAGATATAGAGAGAGGGCAGTGTGATATTCCTACTATGTCATTCTAGCTGCTACTACCCCGAGACAGAGGATAGTGTGTACAGCCCACTCTGTTGCTCACGTTCCTCCCTATTTCAACAGAGAGGACAGTGTGCTTAGCCTGTTCTGTCACTCAAGCTACCTCCTAACCCCAGAGAGAGGACAGTGTGTACAGCCTACTCTGACACTCAAACTACCTCCTACTCCAGCCCCTGCCTAATACCACACGGTGCTGGGTTGCTTTACAGAATTTCAAATGTCTACACTTACTCTAAGCAGGCGTGGTGGGGGTTACAGTGACTCCTATACCTGGCAATATGTCACTAGGTTAAAATAACTCTCCAAATATGTGCCTGGCATTCACAAATACAGCACTGTTTCTAGTGTCATGACACCTATCTAAAAAAAAACACATCACGTACAAACAAACAGAAAAACTATCTATTTTTTAATTATGCGTTATAGAAACACACATAAATATTTTCAGAACATGATTTTATTCATAGTACTTACTTTGCTTATTAGATAATGATTCATATGTTCATAGCATGTCCTCACGGTGTGTTCACTGAAATGTGTCTCCCGAGGGCCTACCTGAGGAAAATTCAGACAAAATACATTTAAAATACAGTATATCAAGATTTAGGAACCCATGCATATATATAACAACCGTAAAATCATCAACTGGTTGTATAATTGTGTTCACCAAAGCTGAACAATATCTTTCAGGTGATTTATGCATTTGCCATGATACGTCACCCTTCACAACCTTCTAATAGCTATTGATCAATTTATATGGATAAAGCATTATGAAATGTTGTACACCTTGTTTTATGGCAATGAGGGTCCAAATTGTAGTCAATTCATGTAAAATGTTTTCTTTTGGGAAGATCTCACAAAGCACAGAATATGAGTTAGACAGGCAGCTCACTCCCAGAGCAATGTGAACTGGCACATTTTGAATGATTTGAAGAAGAAATGTAGGCAGACCTAAACAGAGGGTGTTGCCATACTCTAGCATGACGTTATTAGCAGCGGCTCTCCTACCCTCCAGCTCCAGAGGATGCCACACTATTTTATGGTTATAGTTCTTTATGGTATAAAGGTAAGTGCCATGTTGTCTTTTTTCTCATACTATATCAGTAAAGTACATTAGCAGACAGGTCTGTTTCTAGTTATTAAAGTATGTAAATTAGGCAATAGAAAAAAGAAGAGCTAGACAATTCTTACCTGATCTTTCAGTTTATCCTGGGCTTCTGCTAGACCAATCAAAAACCTCTCGACGTGAGGAAAGGGAACCTCTGTATTCATGAACAGATCATTTATCTCATTTATAATTTGCAAAATGGCTGCCTTGTCGTACCTAACCTGTAAAATGGACGAAAACAGTGTTTTTCAGTCGGACGTCTAATTATGATAGGGTAAACAGGCAATAGTTTACCATTAAGGTCTTCATTATGAGTGGCCCATTATTTCTGATTGGTCCAATTGCACAATGCTTTTCCATTTCACACAAATATTCCAGCTGCTAAAAACTGTTGTTATCTACTTGTGCACAGCATTCAGGAATCAGTGCTGAAATATAGATTCCCACATGTTATTGGCCAAAATGTTATAATTCACGTATTTCCCACAGCGCCAGAATTACAGTGACTCCAGCATTAGTAAGTTCATAGAGTGGGTGGGGGTTATCACGATTCTGGTTTTATAAGACTTACTAGTGAGAATTAGGCCATAATTATTCTGTTCAATAGTAGATTTAATGCCACTTTAGTCAGCATGTGTTGCTACAAACACGAATAGCATTAGTCTTGAAATCAATACATAAAAGAACTTAAGTTCAGCTGGACGTTTAAAAAAAATCTTCTTCCCTTGTTTACAGTCCCCACAAATGTCATGCAAAAGTAGCTACACTTTTGCCTATTGGTAGTATAATATTGTGAAAAATCAATACAAAATTGCTGGACTTCAATGAAAGTTGGCCAAGAATATTCTATCTTGTTTTTGTGTTTGCAATGTTGATACTTGACTAAAACATACAAGCCATAGAACATTTTTTTGTGCTTAGGCTTGTTCTATTGTTGCGATATTCCCAAGCGGCTATGGTACCAGAATATGGTAGCTTAAATATCATCTCCAAAAATATTGTGTCCTAAATATAATTTAGAAAAATATCATCCCATGTGAGTTAATGATAGAAAATCTACACTCTAAACACATCATATTTCTTTGCACTATATTTAGACCGCACTACTTACATCAGACGATATTTTTGATGTAGATTACGTGACATGAATTCGTGGACATTTCTACTTCAAGGTCTTTCGGCATTTTAAGACTATGAAGTAGTCATCATGAAGGTTCAGAAATGATCATGAAATAGTCCCATGTATACAACTTTTTCACCTGACTTCTAGGCACATAGCTTAGACTTACAGACAGCCATCCCACAGTGGATTACTATCACTCATGCTGAATTCCTTAAAATCAGAGGTTCTTTAATTTTCCTGCACAGCTTCTCTTATCACTACTGCTGACGGCATCCTCTTTCCCCAAAAGTCATTGAAAAATTCTCCATATCAGCTAGAACCCTCAGGGTTCTGGTCAGACCCATCCATGACAATGCTACCTTCATTACAAATACAATAATTGCAGACTTTATTTAAATATTAAACATGTGCATTATCCACGTGTAATTCCCACTCCCTCAAACCTTTCAACTTTACAATTATTGTTATTCATTATTACATATGGCTTAAAACTTCACAAAATGAAGACTATACAATTACCTAAGCATGCCATCAGTTCAGCTTAGCTCCAAACTACTCACACTTGTATTCGAATCAGTAAAATTCCTTTGCCATTCATCCCTGTCTGAAACCTTATCAGGCTATTGAGTTGGAGTGTATGATCCACTAATCATAACATTGTGACAACACAAAATCCACTCTGCACTGCCTCCCAGTTCTGGGCCTTTAACCTCCTAGGTCCACTACTTTGGAACTTCCTAGCAACCAGAGCAACATCAAATTGACTCTCTACAAGAAATTTAAATTACATTGAAATAACATCTGCTGCAACTTGCAGGGCATGAAGGATACCTGACCCACTTTGTCATAAATGTGAACATTACATGCCTTCATATTCAGCTAGCTAGTCAACATTTGTTTGGCAGCCCACTCAATTTTATATATTGGTGCAATTTAATCAAACCTGTGACCTCTCCTAACTACATCAAATGCCCTGCGTTTGTTTTCTAGGTACTGCCACTAATACAATGTTCTGCTCTCCTGATCAAAATATTGTTCCTGCTGAAATAAATACATAAGTATTGAATTATAAGCACCAATGGGTATGGGTGAGTGAGGTAAATTACCCAATGTAAATGTGGCTCCTAGATCATTGCTGAGTTCCTCAGCTTGCTACTATCTTTATGACTCCTGAGGTCAGCAGTATCAATGGCAATGTCAGGCTATCCCAACTGGTTTTTATGCTTATGTATACTAACATTACACAGCCTCGCCAGTGAGCTAAACTACATATATGAATTATGGGAATTTTCAAAGGCAGCTCACTTAAAAACAAGATTTTTCCATTTTAATATTTCTCACATAATAACTGTGCCTGGTCTCCGTTGCTATATACTTGTATTTAGGAATGTGTCCACCTAAATTTAAGATTAAAACATGTTCTTTGTTGACATAAATGTTTCTTTTATATGTGTGTGTTGTTCACACAGGGTCTAATGCTATTTACATTTACCTTAAAATAAAGACAATAAGATGTCATCATCTTTGTGGCCGAAATATAAGTTTTTGTCTGTGTATTTTCCACAGTGGTTAAAGTCTTTATTGAAAATTGTTCACCTAAAGAGAATACACCACTATGTGTGGACCTTAATCGAAAATATGTATGTGTGTACGTATCTATAACATTGAATACCGCAATATCCATATATGATATAAACTTAAAATATATTTTAACTTACAGTGTTAAGCATCTGTCTTGGAACACAAAGACCAGTGTGGGTCTCGTGTATGCACTCCACAGATGAGCCGTGATTCTTAGGGAAGAAATATGAAGGTACAATTATTAGCTGCAACATAAATACAATACAATTGTTTCTTCACAATCTTTCGGCTACTCATTAGAGATGTGGCACATACAGGGTAACCACTTCCTTATGGTAGACATATATCTTTCTCTCGGCCTACATCCTAAGTGTAATGCTCAAAACTATAAGGTTCCAGTGAAGAAGACAAAGCGAGTTGGTTCTAATGGATTTTGCTAAAAGACAAGGTTTGAATAACTTTATAGCAATATTCTTATACTTGGTGCTAAACATTTAGGAAATCACTGTAATATGCTGCACTTCTCAAGTGACTGTCTTTTTTCTAATTTTTTGACAATGCTTAAGAGTGCTTAAATATTTGAAGACCTAACATTTTTCATGAACAGAATGCCTGCATTACATTACACTCCAACAGCCATGTGAGTATGAAGGCTGGATCCCCAAATATTATTTATTTTATTATGGCATTTACATGACAAAATTCACTGGGGTGATATTTTGTTGATCTTCTAGGTTACCGAACACAACATTGAGCTCTTTCACCCACTGTATTGTATTCCATGCTCCCCAATTTTTATACAATTCAATTCATTTACAGAGGGTACAAAGTATATCAATAAAATACGGATGTAATGACAAGATAAAAAACTGTCAGGACTCTCTTCTGTTTCTGGATTTTAGTGCCGATTTAAGAAAACCAACCAAATATAAGGTACTTTCTGGTTTTACCATTTGCAAGTAGCAGAGGGCAGAGCGGACCTGGTTAAAATTGAGTTTTTTTAATAAGGGTTTCCGGAAGGAACTCCGAGGAACGTTATAAAAAGGGCAAATAAATAAAAAGTGCACCAAATCCTGCAGAGACATATTGTCGCAGCCGCAGAGAGGTAACAACTGGCCTCTAAGTGATCCACTAGGTACAGCTAATAATAGATGATAATAGTCCAGCTGAAACATTGTTAATAAAAACCGCTCATGGTTTGTTATGGGCCATGATAAACATGGCTCCAATGAAGGTGTGGTTTTTAGCATCGCAAAGTTCTGCATCATATCTGGCTAATTTTTCATTAGTGTAAACGTTTTTTTTACAAACTCTACATCAGCGGTAACAATCAAATCTGGTTTTGAAAAAAGGTCCTGACGCCCCAGCTCAGTAAAACAACTTTTTAGGTATTTAAGCAATGGTACATTGAGCATATGGGGCCAGATGTAGGAGAGGAAATACCGGACGGTAACGGCCGAATTTGGCCGTTACCGACCTGTATTTAGGAATCGGCATATAGGGTCCAGTATTTTACAGAATCGGTAAATTTACTGATTCGGTAATTGAAAATTAAATTTTACCTAAATCTCCCACCTTCTATTTTACCGATTCATAAATACCGAACCGGTAAAATTCGGTATTTATGAATCGGTAAAATAGAATTACCTACATATGGCCCATGGTCCTGAGACAACACTTCTCTCAGCAGCTAGAGAGACAAACATTTTTCAGTTCAAAATGCCATCTGCAGCACAAGTGTCAGCAATTGGCCTTGAGTGGTTTAATATGACTTTTGATGCAATATTCATGAGAGGAATGCTGTTACATGACTCTTAACCCTGGTGGAATAACATAACATGATAAAGGAAGACGTTTTAAGCCTTCTATTGTTTTGAACTGGTGTGGATTTCCTCGCTTTCGGTAATATTCTTTTGTTCTTGACTTTATACTGCAGAATGCTTTAAAAACGGTATTTCTAGAAGTCCCCTTAAAATTTGCTGTGCTCAAGTTTTCACTCTAGCACTTGTAAAATATCCTGAACCATAGAGGGGAAAAATATTTGTCAAAACAAGAGTTCAGGGGTTACTATAAAAATCCCAGGTTCTACCCCTGGCGACTCCCTAATTGACAAAGGCAATTTCATTGCTTTGTGTTCAATTGACAAATTTGCATCTCTTGGTACTGCTCTAGACAATACTGTGTAATAACCCTGCTTTGGTTATGTCAAAAAATCCCCAAGATAGGACACTTAATCACATTTACCTAAGCGGTGACCAAATACATGAAGAATGTCAGAAGCTGTAAACAAGAAGCTACATATTTAAATTACAAATGGTCAAGTAGCAAGATGTCACGACCCATAAGACAACATTCTGAAATCTACTCTATAAGATTAGGGGCATATTTATCAAGGGTTTGCACCCCCCCACCACGTGGTGCATGCATGATGCAAAGCCTAAAATGCAATTTATCGACCCACGCAAGGTCACTTTGCGCGGCCCTGCCTGCCTGGATGAATCAGAAGTAATGCAACCCAGCACAAATCACTGTGTTGCATCACTCTGCCCTGGGAAGGCGTTCCTTGAGTGCTGCGTGGGTGTTCCCATGCAACTCCCATGGATTTTGATGCATTCCCGGATTTACCATTGCTGGTAGACCTGGGACAACATGAAAATGTTACGCCTTACCAGATGAAGGGTAAGAAAGAGAAAAATCATAATTTCTCCTTTTTACTTCCTCTTTCTATGTGTGCTGCATTCTGCAGTACACATAGATAGAGGAATATGCCTCAGGGGATTGTTTTTGTGCAGGAAGATGCCCCTTTATGCTCTAAAACAATCCTGCATGCATCGCAGACAGCATTGGCGCTAAGCAGCCCATTGTGCACCAGCGCTGGGGTAAAGACAGGAATGTGTCGTATAAATACGGTGCATTCCTGCCCTTTTCCTGTACAGCAGCGCACCTCAACAAGGGGACTTGCTGCACTGCGTTGTCTTACAATTTCATAAATATGCCACCCAATGTTTTTCCTGTTTGTGATTTTAACGTTATTTATATGTTAGCACCACACTCTTTTCATGAAAATATATCCATGGGACACTCACTTTTTCATTATGAGTATCAATGCATTTTGAAATATTTGTAAGAAAACGCCACATACCCAATCCACATGGTACCCCTTTTATCATCCTTGCAAGCATGACAAATTGAGCCAGTCCTGCCAGCATTCAACTGGTCTGTGCACTTAAAACCCTGCAGAAGGCATACTATACGGATGCATTTTACACTCTGTTCAAGTGCACACACATATTTTCCTCAATAACATGTCCTAGAATAACTCTTTGAAAGTCAAACGGCTAAAATACATTCGCTTGTCAACAATAAAGTCAACACTGAAGCAACACTTACAACATTCTGAATTTCTATCAGCAGTTCTTCCCAGACGTTGTGCATATTACAGAGATGACGAGGGCTGTCGTTGCACCGCACAATACCAGCCAAGCAGGAGAATGCCAGGAACATGATGTATTTAAAGTAGCACATTTTCTGAGGAAATATATTAAAACACAATTAATTTACACACACACATACTCGACTAATTCAAATACTGGTAGACATGCGCATGCATTTATTTAAAACCTCATTCAATATTGAATATAAAATATGAAATATTGTAATTTGTGTCAGTTAATCTATTTTATTTCTTAGAATTTACACACAGCCACATCTTTTGAAGCATCTTGTTAAAGTACATTCGATTGAAAAACAATGCTGCAGATAAAATTTAGCAAATGTTTGTTCCTACCTTTTAGCTTCAAGAGAGACTTCGCTGATGAGGCTTCTGGGACGCACTTGAGTTGACTTTCTTGTGGCAGTCTTGACATATTTATACTGTCTGGTACATCCCTGGAAGCTAGTGACCAGCCCTCTTTTTCCTCTTTATTGGAAAATGAAACCCTGGCTGCCACCATTGTTCACCTGTGCAGGTACAGTACACAGTTTTCCTGTCAGTAAAGATAGGACATTCTCACTGTGTGGGTGGTGTGGGTGGATAGTTTTTGTAATGACGAGGCCAGCAATTTAGAATTGCTACTTCAGCACAAATGCACAGTTTAAAATATACACGTGAATAAACTTTACCACCTGCTTTGAATGCATCACTTTACTTAAAATTATAAATATAAAATAAAACAGGTTAAAGATACATAAAGTGAGTAAACCTTCAGCAAGTTTTTTTATATATATCAGTTTGCTGAAAACTATTAAATATAAACTGTGAAAATAGAATTTAATTATGTTACAACTTTATTTCATGCAATATACACATTTCGAAAAATAAGGGGCTGATTAGAATGGCTAACGGACTTACGACCGCCCACCACCCTATCAGGAATTTGGACTACCCGACATGCTGTTGGCGGCCCCCAGAGCAAATTAGGATGCAGGCGGTTGCATTGCCCATGTTTTACATCGCGGCGGGTGCTCCTAGCTGCAGTACCCTTCGCAATGTAAAAAAGAGATGTTTTACATATCCCTGCACTAGAACAGGCACCATGCGGTGCCTGTCACATGGTACTGGGATATGCAGGGACCGTGCCTGGGGGAGGATGGAATGGGGAGCCCACCACGGGCCCCCAATGTCCCTTTCCGCCAACCTTTTCATGACCGGTGAACCGCCATTAAAAGGCTGGCGCAGAGGGTCATTGTTAGCCTATGGCGGTGCCTGGCTAACAATCCCGGGAATGGACGCTGGACACTAATTGGTGTCTTTGAAGACTGCCGGATTCTGTTACAGGCTGTATTAGACAACAGTAGTGGTAATTTACCTGAATACGTGGTAATTTACACGAAAACGTGGTACGTAGCAATTCCCTTATCACGTGGTGCAGATAGCGTTTAGTTCTGGTCCTGAAGAAGTGCCTAGACCCTCCTGACTCCTTTCTAGCTGCATTCAACATTTTTTCTGGATTCAATTAAGATACCTATATATGTGGAAGCAGATATGTCAACTGTGATAATGTGGTAGAATAACATATAAACAGTAAGTAGTATCCTGGCCTATCACGAAAACAGATTTGCATTGGTGGAATTTGTTATTGGTACAATCTGTTGGAAATATTGTAGTATTTCAATTTGTTGCTAAAAATATCATTAATAAAAATATCATGGGAAAGAAAGAAACAATCCATTATATTATGCGGACTGAGCGATGTATGGCTGCCACATTAAAATATCACCAACAGCTTTCTCCATTTACTTATTACCTCTTACAATCTGACATGTTTGAGTTTCCAACCCCCTTGACGGAAAGCCCATAAGAAAGTGGCAATGGTGAAGACACGGTAAAAGTATCCCCCACACATGTATTGCCACAAGACCTGACAATTAATGTACTAGTGCAGGCCCCCCTCAACTGCAAACATTATTGCCTTTTAAGTGCAGGAAACTTGCCCACAATGTCTGCTCAATGATGCAGCCGAACTGGAGAAAGAGCAATGGTCTCGCCCAACGATTGCTCTCCAACCTACTTCATGAAGAGACGTAGGGACAATAATGCTAAGACATGCTCTTGTACCTTGAAATGATGGCCTACTGCCATAACAAAGTTGTGGAATGCGCCCTCTTGTGTAGGGCATAGCAGCCCACCTCCAACCCCCTGGGCAACCAACCTGGTCCTCCATTACAGAAAACGGAAAACTGTAGCCAGCATCAAAAAGGGGCTCACAGTGTTATGGAAAAGAAAAATGTGTTAATTGGAGAAACAGTGTCTCTTAGCAAAAATGGGATCCCAGCCTAAGCTGCAAAAGCCAGAGCTAATGATTATGGTTTGGCTACAAAAACACTGAAAGCTACAGAAATACCTCATTTGACACTTCCTCTCCCAAAATGCACACAGTTATAGATCACCAAAACAGTACAGAATATTATCAGTTTTGAAATAACAGGCTCTGAAACTGCCCGCCAGAAATAGGAACCCATAAATCAGATTGAGGGGCTAGATAGAAAATTAAATTACCTCCCTCTTTGAAATGAAAGCCCTGATGGCACAAAGCAAGTGGATGCAAGTGAGCCTACTATTCCCCAGAAAAGCTCTCCTGTCTCTTCCATTCAGACATCTATCTATTCATACTTTCACCCTTCTATTCACCTGCTGATATCCACTTTTTCACCTTTACATTTTTACATCCATTCATTGTATCATGCATCATTCAAACTTTTCCAATTCCATCAATTAATTCACTTTGCTGTCCACTGATCCCTCCATCCACTCTGCCATCCATCCATGCATCCATCTACTCATTCACTCTGCCATCCATCCTTCCATCCACTCTCCCATCCCTCCTTTCACTCATTCGCCCACTCTCCACCAATTTGATCGTTATTTTACCCACTCCTCCATTGTTCAATCCCTTTACCATCCATTTACATGTCCATCCACCTATCCATTCATTCACCCACTCATCCATCCATATATAGGACCATCCTTTCACCTGTCTAACCACAAATCCTTTCACTCATTCTTTCACATATTCATCCATCTATGCAGACATTCATCCACTCACTAATTTATCCACCTATTCATCCCTCTTTCCTTTCACCCTTCCTTCTATTCAATCTTCCTTCTTCCCTTTTGAATTTACCCATGTTTCTCGTTTCCTTGCTCTTGCTTGCACTTTTATTGATGTTGTATTCCTTCATAGTGTTTTTTATGAGATTTTGTCTGCGAGTTGAGGACAGAAGAGACTCATAAAGAGCCCTACCCCCGCTGTAGTTGCCAAAGCCGGGGTTTCAGTAGGCCTCGACTTAGATGGTGAGTCGGACACAAAGTGAAACTGAAAGCATCCAGAGGAATGAAGAAAAACATCCTTCTACTGGGTCTACATGGAGTTAATGGCTCAAAATAATGATGTTCTGGTCACAAAACGTTACCAACCTCCGTGCCTCACAAATCACAGCTGCTCTCATGCACGGAACAAAGGAGAGTAGACCTAAAAGGCAGCTTATATCGAGTGACCAGGAAACATCATTCCACAATCCCTCCTAAAGCTAACACATCAACCGGAGCTCCTCTTGGACACCGCCCCTGGAGCATCAGAGGGATTTCTCAGTCCTGCAACAATGTTCACAAAGAATGCTACAGAGTATCAATATATAAATAGCTATAACAAAATTGCCCCTGCCAGCCCAAATGCCCTCACCTGCAAAAATGTTGATCACAGAGAAGGCGATTCATCCAACTGCATGAACTATCTGCATGAACTAAATCGTGCACATTGTGCACCGCTCAGGTATATTGAAGGCAGACCCTCCTTCCTACCCTCCCTTGAGGAACCCCTTGAATTTCTGTCCACTCCCCGGAACCCCAGGCCACTGCCCACTTGCCTGGCGGGAACTGGACAAAGGAAAGGTGAGATGTGCCCCTCTTAGTACATGGAGCATCAGCGCTGCATCGTGCTCCTGGATATCAGGAGCAAAATTATGAAGCCAGCCGGCTAACTGGGTGGCCCCTTGGGCACCTACTACCAGCCCACCACACTATCTGACTCGGTCGAGGCACATCTTCAACACTGGCTCAGCTGCTTTCATTTTCAAATGACATCCAGTTCCTGCTCCATGGGCATAGGAACTGTGATGATCAGTGGGGAGTTTCCACCCCCACCATAGAGTTTGGAATGATGAGGATGATGGGGACAATACTCCCCCAGATTTAAAAGTGTAAATTGAACTTTAAACAGTAGAAAACACAACATGTCTTTCGAAGCCACACTGCGCGCCAAAAAAGTGCCCGTGAACTGCTGTAACCTGAGGAGCAATCTCTATGGCAGGGGTCTCCAACCTTTTATGTAATAAGATCTATTTATGCTGAATGAAAACCACTGAGAGCAGCTAATATTGTTAGTGCTGTAATAATGACTGCACCAGACAAGATTACATTGGTGGCCACTCTATGCAAGATCACTGGTAGTGGTTGCCTCAGCGCAGTGTTGCCTGGAATGATCACTTCAATGCATCATATCAGACAAAGTTGTCAGAATCAACATAATTTTTTTTTTGTCAATTTGGAATGCCTTTACATGGGTAATACAGAGCAGCCATAGCTGGAACACCTGGCACAAAAATAATAGCATTGGTAATATGTTTCCCCCAGTGCCGCATGATTTATCAATTAAATATCAGTGTCATATGTATTTTGGAATATCAACCATTAATCTCCAAGAAAGCTGAACCGTTCTGAAAAACACATGATTTTTTGTCTCAGATTAGCACATTTAAATTTTGTTATTCATATATTAATTCAACCGAACAAAAGCTTATAATTTAATTAACTTGACTGCATACAGGAGAGCTACATTTAGGTATCTGGAAAGCTACCAGTAGCTCACAAGGTACTGGTTGGAGAAGCCTGCTCTATGGGGTCCACAGGACCGCTCTGTTTTGCTAATTATTCGGCTGCAGTCACTGAGTCGTTGAGCCTCTCCTGAAATCACTCTTTTTGTCAAGCTATGCAGCCAGCACAGAAAGGGAAGCCAGAAAGTTCTATTTTATGTTAATGTAACTGCTGGCTTGGCAGACCGGAGAAAGGAATGATTTTGGGAGAGGTTCGACACCTCAATGACCTCAATCAAATCATTAACAAAAAACACAAGAAGATATTCGAGCTCCTCCAGCTCTTCAAGGAGACGCTTGCAAAGTGCAGCATGATTGCAGACAGACATGTTCTGTGACTGTGATTGATCTTCAGTGTCTGTGAAACATTCCAAACAGCAAAGCACACCTTTAAATCTTATGACTATGTTCCTATATAGATGTGTGTATATTGTCGATTTGGGTGGGAAAAGTGTAATTATTGAACTCCATATGCTAACAGTAATTGGATAAATGAGCACAGAGAACTGACCATTGCTGCTTCACAGAAGAGAGAAGTATGTAAACCTACTCAACATCAGGCCCGGACTGGCCATTGCGGGCACCTGGCAATCCCCCGGTGCGTAGCAAGGGTGGGAGCCGGTTTTGGGCCCTGGGGGCCCAAAACCGGCCGTTTTAGAAGCATAGCTGCAAAATCGGCCCTGTAACAAATTCGGCCGAAAACCGGTCCCCGGCAAAGAGCACTTTGCCAGGGCCGGTTTTGGTTCCCAGTCCAGCCCTCGTCAACAGGGAGTCATATACTCAAATATCCCCGGCTTCCTGGTTGACCAAATTCTATGATCTATCGCTTGATTTTACTAGGTATCATTTTCATTAGGCATCCATTTTGAGAGCACACTAAAGTAATCAAGTTTGATGTCTGCTCTCTACCACAACCTCGCATATTTACGATTAATATAAAATAATTATGCTCCACATTTAACAACAATATTGTCTCTATAAATAGAAAACAAGACAACCATACATTTTGGGTACATGGGAACATCATGAGGACATGGGGAGATTCTTGAATGTCATGTTTTAAAAATTATTACTTTGAACAAATGCCACTCAAATCAGTGATACAAGAACCATATTTCCTTAATTAAGAAATTCGGAAAAGTTTAAACATACAAGCGTTTTTTTTTTCAGTCTTTATCCTATTTTCTCATAACATTTGTTGCCTGATTTGCATCTTTTGATGGCCCGACTCGTTGCTTTGGCTCTCAGAGCCAAGCCATACCTCTGGCTCGGATCTACCCAATGCTCTTTGTGTCTCCACAAGAAACGTGGTACCTCTTTATGTCCTAGGGACGTTCCCTTTTTTTTTATCATAGTCTGCCTCAGTGTGAAGGTAGTACCCGCAGGTGGCCCCGCTCATGTTTTTCTACGCATCTATTAAATTATTTTCTTATCAAGAGGCAAGTTATTTTTTTTCATACTAGAAAGGCTAAATGGTTTATGCTGGTGAGTGTGTTCAGAATGACATTTAATAGAATTCCTTGTCGCAGAAAGGTAGACACAGAGTAGTTCTAAAAAGTCTTTCTTGTGTTGTTGGACTCTGAACTTCCCTGAGTGTAGAGCCTGCTGAATAGCCGAGTGCTCTGAAGAGGGCATAAAATCGAAGCAGCCCATGTATCAAAATTCATAAATGAATATATCGATGTAATTATTTAAAGTATTATTTTGGGACGAGGGGAAGCCATGACAGAACTAATATTACACTGGTCCCATTCGTTTGTTTTTAGGTAATGTTTGATTTGTTCTCGTTCGAATCACAGGACACTTTGCCAAAACCGCATCATTGCATCTTAACTTTCTTTTCCTGAGAGCTGGTCCAGTGCAAGGCAAGAAACGGAAGCCGCGTGCCTTCACTACACTCAAAACTTACGTGAGATCACATCAAAGGCATTCTACTCCCCCACAGTTCGCCTGCATCCTGACCTAAGGTGCTTTTGCTGGATGTCAGCTGCCAACATGCTAAGTGCGTATTCCAAACCCGAATGCCTAGAGAACAAGTGGGAGGGGCGAAAATGTAGTCAGAGCAACGAATAGCAACTTAGGTGTACGTGGTACCAACGCCTACTTTCGCCGAAGCTAAAACGAATCTTGCTTTCCTGTGAACATCCTTTTCAACGCTATTTACTTTGTGTAAATTATGAATGGGAATAAATGTAACAAGCTACAGCTAGAAAGACGTTGGAGCGCTACCTTTTTGAGCTGGGTCCAAATATTTACGGAAATTACAGAATGTTACACACATATATATATATATATATATATATATATTTATATATATATATATATATATATATATATATATATATATATATATATATATATATATATATATATATATATATATATATATATATATATTCACTGAAAAAAACATAGCTTTCTTCACACCAGTTATAGTTAGCTGAACATTTTACTCATACAAAACCATTGAAATGCCCACGTTATAGTTAGTTGGACTCACTATAACTCGCGCGCCCGCAGTCCACTGCTCATGATGTCACATATTACATCATTCATGACATGGTCAGTGACATCACTGATGACATCTCAAATGACATCACTGATGACATCACTGATGACATCATCCAGTGAATGTGTGTTTCTGTAAAGTTGAAATATGTTTTACATATTGAAGAATGGGTGTATGTATGAGTGTGTGGATGAAGGATTTAGTAGGTGCGTGACTGTCTGTATGAGTGAGTGATTAAATGTGTCTTACTGAATGCATGGGTTAGTGACTAAACTGTCTAAATGTGTGCATCATTATGTCTGTTGTTGTGTAAGCTTCTGCATGTGTTGATTAGTAGCTATATGAGTGGCTATAAGGGTTATTGATTGGTTCTCCAAGTATTTGTATATGAGGGTGAGTGTGTGTGGGGGTGGCTGGGAGGTGTGTGACTCTGTGCATAGATGTGTGACCAGTTGATTCACTTGGTGTATGGGTTCAAGAGTGCATGTGGAAACAGCTGTATGGGCGGTTGACTGTGTGCATGGGTGTGTTGGTGAGTGAATGGATATCTCAGTGCTATATGTCCAAGTAAGTACATATGTAAAACACAGTGCATGTGATAGTCGGCATATATTAATGACTATACATAAGAGCCTGTGATTGCGTAAGTGACTGTGTAGATCAATGTGTACTTGTATCAGTGATTGTAAAATAGAGTAAGTATGTGTTAGTATATGTTTAAATAAGTAAGGTTATGTGTGTATATCTGTATAGATGAGGAAATGGGAGTGTGATTGATTCTTTGCATGACTGACTAGGTGTGTAAGTAACTCCATGGATGAGTGGCAGTGTGTGAGCATCTCTATAGGTGTATGAGTGCATATGATAGTGTTGTATTGATGAGTGACTGTATGTATGAGTGATTGTATGGGTGAATGAGTGGATGTGTGTGTAGACTTAGGAATCAGTGAGTGCGTATGTAGTAACTGGTATTGGTGTGCCAATAGTTTCTGGAATGGTAGTCTGTATTTAACACTGGATATATCAAAAGTTAGATTAGAGTGTGAGGAGGTGCATCGTATTATCACATGAATGATGTCATCAGTGATGTCATCAGTGATGTCATTTGAGATGTCATCAGTGATGTCATTTGAGAAGTCATCAGTGATGTCATCAGTGATGTCACTGACCATGTCATGAATGATGTAATATGTGACATCATCAGCAGTGGATTGCGGGCACGCGAGTAATAGTGAGTCCAACTAACTATAACGTGGGAATTTCAATGGTTTTGTATGAGTAAAATGTTCAGCTAACTATAACTGGTGTGAAACCTATGGTTTTTTCAGTGAATTTCAAAGGTTTTTTAAATGCTAATTCCTAACTATAACAATTGTGAAACCTATGGTTTTTTTTAGTGAATTTCAAATGTTTTTTAAATGCTAATTCCTAACTATAACGATTGTGAAACCTATGGTTTTTTCAGTGAATTTCAAAGGTTTTTTAAAAGCTAATTCCTTACTATATCGAGTTTGTAACCTACGATTTTTAAAGTGAATTATTATTTTTTTTTTAGTAGCTGTTTTTTATAACAATTAATTATTATTATTATTTTTTTTCTAAAATTAATTTTTCAATGTATTTTTCATGAAGGTATATTTTTTTTAATCATTTTGTCTCGGAGCGCTCAGGGTGCGCTCACTGGTGAGCTTACCCGAGAGCGCAGCGACAGCGCTATTCCCGCGTGCGAGAAAAAAAAAGTTTGTATTTAAAGTAAAAAATAATGCAAGACATTTAGTGGCATACTTATAAAGTACTATTTTTGATTTTAAATACCCGTATTTTAACTTTAAACATATTTCCGAAAAGCTAGCAAAATGTCATTTAGGCGCGCCGCGTAAGCGCTTCCAGAAGCGCCTACGTTCGTGCCGCGTAATCGCCCCCGGAAGCGCTCCGGTGCACGCAGCGTAAGCGCGTCAAGTCATGTGACAATAAAATAACACTTTTTATTGGTTCTTTACAGCTTTTTTTTACAACTAATGAAAACCCAACCCATTTTTTTCACTACCTCTTTCACTATGGAGAGAGCAAGACCTGTTCCTTGTTTATCTTCATTACTTTAGGAAGAATGGCTGCAAGACCACCTAGCAGCAGTGAGGACTCTGATGGGTTTATCCAGGAAGAAACTCCTCAGCCAAAAATAAAGGAGCACTTTATCTGGAAATTTTTTACTATTCCACCAGGAGAGAAAAAGGTTAATGCTCCAAAAGTGGAGTGCAAAATTTGCCAAACTGTTCTTTCACGGGGTGACCCTAGAAAAAAATATAGTTTTGGCAACTCAAAAAATGATCAGGCATGTTCAAAGGAGGGACCCCCAGAACTATGCCCGGGAGAGTGTCAGAGACTTGCACGTAATCTCCGAAGAGATGGCGCCTCAACTTCCACCGGAGGACAAACATCATTGGGGAGAGAAAGATCAGTGGAGCTGATTCCCAACATTCAGCCTGTTTTCAGCGACATCAACATTCGTTGTGAGCAGTGTAATGAACTGCTTTGTGTTGGGGAGAAGAGTATCCTCCTGATTGTTCGCAAAAGGGAAGAACACCGCTGCCCTCCCCAGCCCTAATGTTTCCCCTTTTTTTTGCTCCTGTTGAGCAGTTTGGCATTCCCTATTTTTGTTTTTGTTCTGATAAAAATAGCAAAAAAAATTAAAAACGTTCGTAAAAAGAAAAAAAAAACTAAAAAAGAAGAAAAAAAACAGTTCTTTTTAGAACTACCTCCAATTCTCCAAAAAGAGCTATATTCTTTATATATTTTGAAGGAGTGAGTGAAGTGGTAAGCTCAGGGTGTGCGTACCGGTGAGCGTACATGGGAACGCACCCAGCGCTTACCCCGGGAAAATTCAGAGTCCTTCTAGGCCCCCCTCAGAAAACCTAGGGGGTCAGAGGGTGTGTACCCTGCCCCCTTTTAAACATTTTCCCCTTTTTATTTTCACCTCTTGTGTCTCGATTCTACCGAGACACAAGATGGCGGACTTTCCGGACTGTTTCGAATGTTGACAGACATCCGTCAGCCAATCAGCCTTCCGCTCGTGCGCTCCCATAGCTCGCCGGATGCGCTCACCGGTACGCGTACCGGTGAGCGCTCGGAGCGCGCCTATAGATATATATGTGTTTTTGAAGTTACAAAAAAGCCACTGGAGCAAATTTCACCAAATATAGCAAAGGCACATCTGCGTACCAGTCCCTACAATTTTGCAAAGTTTGACGTAATTCCGTTCAGCGGTTCGGGCTGTAGCCGTGTCAGAACGTCCTATGGAAAATTGCATGGGGAAAACAGGTTTTGGGACCTCCTTTTTTCTTGGCCCCAGCTTGACGAATCCCCCCAAAACTTTCAGGGAAGGAGCGGAGCGGAGCTGGCCAAAATTTTCACAAATTCCTCAACCGGCGCCAAAGTTATTCCCAATAGAATGTTGCAGATTTCCTATGGTAGCTAGGTCCTAACTATAACTACCTACTGGCGAACGCCAGTAGGTAATATATATATATATATATATATATATATATATATATATATATATATATATATATATATATATATATATATATATATATGAAAGCTCCGAGATCCCCACAGGTTCGGGAAGCACTCCAGCCACGGTGTACATCGACACACCCACAAACACGTCTCAGACAGCCGACGCGTTTCGAAAATAAATTCTTCTTCAAAGGCTTCATTCCACAAAGTACACAGTGTTCGTTGAGACCACACATTTTTATTCCATACAAAAACATTAGTTGCCTCCTGATAGGCTGCCGTTAATTGCCTCCTGATAGGCTGTAGGTATTCTGGGATACGTAGTCCACCATGTACAGTTGCATGCAGAATTGTGGTAAATGATCGGATGTACACCGTGGCTGGAGTGCTTCCGGAACCTGTGGGGAACACGGAGCTTTCATATATATATATACATATATATATATATATATATATATATATATATATATATATACACATACACACACACACACGCACACACACGCACACATATGTGTATTTGTGTTCAGGTACCACCTACCTGCCAGGCCCTTGTTCAAATATGGCCATCACCTGACCAAGGGAACACACACCACTGGAAAAAGGCCACACACAATAGGGGAGCAGAGCCTTCAAACTCTATCCTTCCACTGGAGTACCCTACTTCAAACACTGGTGGCATAGGTTGTCACAAAACTCTTTGCCCAGTTTCAAATTTTTTTTCAATAAAAAAATTTATTTGGTTTGTTATAACCATAAAAGTATCCACTTTACATTTTGTAAACCTTTTTAAAAGCACATAACATAATACAATCTTAAAAAATGCAACACTTAATCATTGCACAAAAAATAACATGGCTCCTTTAGGTACTAATCAAATATCTTCCTAAAATTATTAAAATCACAATAGTTCATACATATATATCCAATCCTTCCAATAAAATACATACATTACTATTAACCTTTAAAAATGCAATCTCATTTTATACTAAGGGAACTGCTTGCACCTGTTACTCTGTACACTGGAGAAACACCCTAACTTTGCTCATAAATTTCCCCAAGCACAGGCTATATCTAAGTTCGCCATTTCCACTAAAAGGTTAGCAGCTTGCATCCTATTCATAATCCTGTATTTTTTTAATATCGGGCATAAAATCTCCTTTTGTATATCTAAAACCATCATACAGTCTAATAAAATATGTACAATATCACAGGGGGTACCTAACGTACAAGTACACTTACCATCACTAATTATCATGACATTTGTAACCCCATTATTTGCGTAACAGGGTTTTTTTTCCCATTCTCACTTTTAGTACCACATTTTTTAGACGGTAATTTGGTAGCCTGTCTAAATAGGGATACAGTTGTTCTTCTGATTCCCAAGCCTGGGTCATATGGGACGGTTGTATGTCAGTACAACGCATGGTTTCACCCCGCAAGCCATTACACGTGGGGATTATTCAACGCAAGTCGTTACAACGACTTGCGTTGGGGGGGTGCTGGATAGTGGAATAGTTTAATTTTCTATTCCAACTCCAGTCCCTCTGGATAGTAGGGAAGGTGTTGGATATAAAATGAAACTATTCCCTATCCAACAGCGCCCTCCGGCGAAAGTCGTTGTAACAACTTTCATTGTAATCCCTGTGTTGTAATGGTAGTGCGGGGTAATAGTTGCGTCGTAAAGGATGTTCCCCTATCGGACACCAATGTTTTCCGCAACAGATACTCTCGATTAGACATGGGCAGATTTTGCGGATCCACGATCCCCGGATTATGCGGATTTGCGGATCGTGGATCCGCAAAATCCGCGGATTTTGCGGAATTGCGGATCCGCGGATTTGGGGCGGGGCTTCCATGCAAGTGCAATCGCCCTGATGGGCGCAGGGGTCCCTTGAGTGAGCTGTCCATCATAGTGGGTGAATGGCGGGCAGACGGTGCAAACCGCAAGTGTGTGGGCGGGGCCAAACGGGCAGGGCTACCATGCGAGTTCACAGTCACACATGCTTCTTGTGTGTAATAAAAGGTCTGAGAAAGATCAGTTCAGCAGATGAAGAGAAAGAAACCCCTGGTCACAAGAACAGCACAGGTATTGTGCTCGTGAAGGTCAAGGATGCAAAGGCCTCTATCCAGCATCACAGCTGATTTTCCACGGTAGAGTTGGGAAGAAGGCACGCCTGTCCAGCCTCGACGACGCTCACGATTGTTTTTGGGCTAATGAATGAGTCACTGAATTTGAGCATCAACTAGTTCGAGCGACCATGTGTGTGTTACTATGCAATCGCCCCGACGGGCGCAGGGGTCCCTTGAGTGAGCTGTCCATCATAGTGGGTGAATGGCGGGCAGACGGTGCAAACCGCGAGTGTGTGGGCGGGGCCAAACGGGCAGGGCTACCATGCGAGTTCACAGTCACACATGCTTCTTGTGTGTAATAAAAGGTCTGAGAAAGATCAGTTCAGCAGATGAAGAGAAAGAAACCCCTGAGCACAGAAACAGCACGGGTATTGCGCTCGTGAAAGTCAAGGATGCAAAAGCCTCTATCCAGCATCACAGCTGATTTTCCACGGTAGATTTGTGGAGAAGACACACCTGCCTCGACGACGCTCACGATTGTTTATGTTGTAACTATTTTAGGATGGCGCCGGCAAGCTGCCAGCGCCATCCTAAAATACTTACTAAATTAGCTTCAACAGGAAGCTCTAATAGCGAGCACCTGCTTTATTTTATCTATTAGAGCTTCCTGTTGAAGCTAACTTAGTAACTATTTTAGGATGGCGCTGGCAGCTTGCTGGCGCCATCCTAAAATAGTTACAAGTTGACAGGCCGGCCAGGCTTCAACTTTCGCCCCCGGAATCCGCCACTCGCGGATTTGCGAATTCGCGGTAAATTCGCGGGAGTTCACGGATCGCGAATTTACCGAAAATTCGCAAAATCCGCAAGCGAAACGGATTTTGCGCTCATACTTACTCTCGATCACATATACGGGACATTTCGGCTCCCAGTGTCCTTAGTTCTTTTTTGCCCATTATTGCGTGACCTAGCTGCGGGCATAACTTTAATCCCAGCACTCCATACGCTTCTCTTAATGAGGCTCTTGTTTCTTTCACCCAGGACAGCTCACTAATGGCAATTTCACCTCTACATCACTGGGAATTTTTTTGGGGGGGCTCCCCTGACCCTAGGCCCTGCCAAAAACGTATTAGGGCCATCCTGGCGGTTACTGCCCAACATTTTTTCCCACTTAGAAAAAGTACCTCTGCCAGGTATAGAAATTTTGCGGGGACCATTGCTAGGTAGGCCTTTATAACCGGTCAATCTGACATTTCACCATAAATGCTATTTAATCTTTTTAGACTCTTCACAGAAGCCGTTGCCCTAATTTTTAAAGCTTCCAGATGGGTAGACCAATTCAGGTTGCTCGTAAACCATATTCCCAGGTGTCTATATTCTGTTACCCTCTCGAGTAATACTGTACCAAGACACCAAGGGAAGCTAGTCTTACTTCTACCGAAACATAATATTTTGGTCTTCTCCATGTTCACTACTAATTTTTTGTTTGAGCAGTATTTATTAAACATGTTTAATTTTCTCTGAAGACCTATCTCTGTCTGATCTACAATCACCAGGTCATCTGCATATAGCAGACAAGATATATGATTAACCCTTAATTTTGGGCTAGCCCCTCTGACCTCTCTTAATTTCAGGGTAAGTCGGCTATGAACAGGGAACAAAGCAAAGGGGCTAATACGCACCCCTGCTTCAGGCAATTTCCAATCTGGATCCTCCCAGACAATCCTCCCTCCTTGTCCAAGATTACCTGGGCCCAGTTATTTGTGTGTAATGCCTGTATAAGAGCTAGCAGATCATCATGTATTTTATAACCTACCAAGGTTGACCATAGCTGCTCTCTACCCACAAGGTCACATGCCGTGCGGAAGTCCACAAAGCAGCAAAATAAATTACCCCTCTGCTCTATCGACTTCTGCGCGACCGCCCAAAGAGCAAAACAGTGGTCCACCGTTAAAGGCCCTTCTTTAAATCCACCCTGTTCTGGGGGTACTATCAGATTGTCTTCTGCCCAATCTTTCAACAGACCTAGGATTACTTTGGTGTATCATTTTTCCCCAATATCCATGAGATTTATTAGGCGATAATTTTTAGAGGAATTTACATCGTCTTTTTTATGTATCGGTCTAATGATAGCCCCTTTCCAACTATCTGGCATAATTCCTGTATTTAATATTCTCAAAAACATCTTTGAGAAGAAATCTGCCCACCAGTCTGGATTCGTTTTTATAATGACTGCAGGTAGATTATCTGGGCCGGCAGCACGTGTTAAATTTAATCCAGCTATTATGGTCTTAATATGGCTTTGGGAGATTCCCTGACTCCTGGCCAGCTGGAAGATGATATTTCCCAACTCCTTGGCCATTTGCCACAGATTTCCTCAAGGTAGGTTACCCACTTATCCTCTGGTACAGAACATTGCAGGGTCCCTACCGCTTTGCCCTTACATTCCTGTATCACTTTCCAAAAGCCTTTGACATTTTTTTCTTCAATTGCCTCAAGTAAGTTCATCTGGCATTTTTCTTTAAAGAATCTTTTTTTTTCGCTAATAGTTGCCTTGTGTTTTATCCTCAACTTCGTAAGTGCTAGTGATGCTGCATCATTGCAGCTACGCCTAAGGCACCTTTCATATTGCCTAATAGCGGCCTTTACTTTCTGGCAGTCTTCGTCAAACCATGGTTTATTACTTGGATGTAATTTAGCTTTACTTACTAAACCGAGGTTTCCCCGTTTGACTTTCATCCTGAGGCATTCTACCAGTTGCCTTATTATATCCTCATACCAGGATAAATCCTCCCCTGGAGGTAGATTTTCTAAATCAACTATTATCTGGAATGCGCTCAGTTTCTTTATATATTCTTCACTAATCCGGGTTGTAAGTCGCTTTGGATATTCGACATCTACTGGAACACATTCTGTCTCGGCGGGTCCCTGTTTACCTGCACTTCCATCAATAGTGGGAAGTGATCACTACCCTCTACCCGGAGTATTTTGAAGTGTTGTATTAAGTGGAAGCACCATGCCTGGGTAAAAACATAGTCTATAGGGCACATTTGCTGCCCTATTTTAAAGGTGCGTTTTGCGGGCCGACCCGTTTCTTTTCTACCATTAACACAGACCAAACCAATAGCCCCCTGCAGCTGGCCAAGCTCCACGTCTTGGTTTGAAATGTCACTGCTGGTGAACATTGCAAACTCTATATTATACGCTTTTAGTAAGTCGCTATGCCAGGCGTCAGTTTTTTGGGGATTTAGACCATGGTTAAAATCACCCAATATTAGGAGCACATCTCTTGGGTAAATTTCGTATAAATCCTCTAAATCCTTTTTTAAACGCTCCAGCTCTGCTTTATACTCATTTTTTCCCCTTTCTGAATGTACACATTTATAATGCATATGCCTCCACCATCTACATTGTTATTTAGAATCAGCACTCTGCTACCTATTGCCCAATTACACTTTAGTTCAAGGAGATGTATATCTGTCACTATCCTTGTGGAAACCAACGTCATCTGGCCACCTGATGCCCTACCTACTTGGTTCTTTCGTGCAGCTTTTACGTGGTGAGTAAAGCCTTCAGTGATGGGGGTTTCGTTTCGTTGCACAGCCAGGTCTCCTGTAAGCAAACAATATCGGTCTTCCCAAGGATGTTTTTAAAACCTTCCTGAAACAGTATTCTTTTGTAACCATTAATGTTCCAGGACAAGATGAAAAGGCTGCGCGATGACCCAATTTCCTATTCACCCAATTTCCTAATCAATGTTGCTCAAGTTCCCCTCTTCCTCACAGTCCATATAAGCCAATTCTCTGTACCTATTTCTGAACAAGACATCTTCCTCCTCACCCTGACCTTTTAGGGGTTATAGTGATTTCCAGGGCTTTCTTATTGCCCCGTCCCGAGGTGATTATTTTTATTTGCTGTTCTCCCAACCCCGCATGGTTTCTAAGGAATTGTTTCCCTTGATTATCCATTGTCACATCCTCTCTCTATAGTATTCTAATTCCTTCCCTTAACATCTCAGCTTCTGCTTTTTAAATTGCAACTTTTATTAGTGCTGAGTGGAGAAGGACCTTTGTTATTTCTTCACCATTGCTATTAACCAAAAACCCCACTTCTTTTAAATCATCTGTACTAACATATTTTAAGCTGGGGAATTTTGCAAATGACAAGAGTAGTTGAGAGCGATTTAGAGGTTGAATTTCTTAACCCTTTCCCCCCCTTTCCCTGTCCAATAGGTTCTAAAAATAGCCAGGTATCCACGGTCCTATTTGTCTGTAGGATTTTTAGAGTTTCATCCAGCCTTTCATCCCTTCTCTTCATATTGACTTCTACTCTACCCCTATTCCTACAGCCTTTCCCCGGGGTTGGGTTACTGGGCCTGCATCTATGGACGTCTACATCCCCCATTCAGGTGCTATCTTCTCCTTTTCCCCCGGGTACTTCCTCAAGGGAACCTTCGCACTCTTTACCAAACATTTCCCTGATTCCCACCTAGATTGTTCCGTAGGTCTAAGGGTGCTTGCTCCTATGTCTGCGAAGGTTAGCTTTTTTATTTCCGGCATCGCTACCTTATCCCTAGGCCTTAAATAGTTGGCTACCTCCTTCCCTTTCTCCTGTTGTTTTGCTACCTGACTTATACATGGGACCTTTTTCCCCTTCCTCCTCTTCACGAAACACCTCCTTTCACCATATCTCTTTATAATCATGGGGCAACGGGAAATATATACTGTTTGCTCGTCCTCTTTGGGTCTGTTCCCCCTTGTCACTTCTTTAACCTCATCTGCTTTAATCTCTACAGGTCTTAATAGGGAAGGCATTTGTCCTTTAATCTGCGTCAGCTTCCCAATTATGGGCCAGATGTAGGAGCCCAAATACCGGTCAGTAACAGCCGAATTCGGAAGTTACCGACCGGTATTTGGTGATTGGGATGTAGGGGCATCATTTTACAGATTCTGTAAATTTACCGAATCGGTAAATTTACGGATTCTGTAAAATACCGAATCGGTAATTTTACCGATTCGGTAAAACCCAGATGTAGGTGGGACTCTTCTGAGTCCCAAAGGCCTTTCAGATTCGGTATTTTACCACCCAATCCAATTGGGTGGTAAAATACCGAATTTAGGTGTGCATGCACACCTGTGCAATGTGACACACAGACATGCCCTTAGGGCATGTCTGTATGCCACATGGCACACTAGTCCGGAATTGGGGTGCTAGAGGTTGTCAAAGTGACACCCCCTGCACCCTTGCAGGATTCGGTATTTACCGATTCGGCAAATACCGAATCGGTATTGCCCATTGATTCCTATGGGCTTCATGGCCCATAGGAATCAATGGGCAATACCGATTCGGTATTTACCGCATCGGTAAATACCGAATCCTACCGATTCGGTAATTCTCAATTTGGAATTACCTACATCTCCCCCCTTCATATTTACCGACTCTTAAATACTGAATCGGTAAAATTCGGTATTAAAGAGTTGGTAAATATAAATTACCTACATCTAGCCCTAAGTTCTTAAGCTGGTTACTTTGTGTATTTAAAATTTCATTATTTAAAACTGAAACCTCTAGGACACCCTGAAAGGTTTTCTGGAGCATCAACATAACCTTGAGCATTGATAAACTCGAGGAACCCGTCACCTCCAGACTATGCAGGGGTAGACCTGATAAATCCGTATGGACAACATTAGCATTTACCAGTCTTTCCTTCACATTGGGACTAAATTCCCCTTGGGCAAAATCTTCCTCCCGCAAGGATTTACTCTGGATTTCAATTTCTTCCTCCACCTCTACTTCTATGTCACGAATAATTAATGACTGAAAAAGCCGAGGGGAAGAAGACAAACGTGGTTCCATCGGGATCTCGGCGATGTCAAAGTTTGTCTGATTCAAGGATTCTGCTTTTATTACCAGATCCTCTGTGATTTGTGGAGACTCCACCACATTCATCTCCCTTTCTGGTGTCTCCTTCACTTTAAAATGTTTACCCAAAAAGTCTTTAATAGATTTTGAGACTGCCGATCCTGCTGACTTAGAGGTCAACAGCACCTTCTGTTTGAATGTACCTGAAGGCGGGGTAAACCCCATCACTGGTGTTTTATTTCCGGTGGGTGTCACAGTAACACTTATTACATTGTACAAGTCTTTGGGTAATTCCGTTAAGTCCTCTGTCCCGAGGCTTCTATTTCCTGATTTATTGAGATTCTTCGGGGCTTTACGTGATTTATTTTTCCCTAGGGCCATAGCTTTTTGTTCCCCTTAACACCTTACTTAAAGGTACAAAGTTTTTTTGAGCGGTTTTCTTCTTCACATTCTTTAGTTTCCCCCAGTTCCTAGGTGCACTGCCACCCCTGTGTCATATATACTTAATATGACTCCCCTTATTACAATTATTAAGGAGGGAAAATTGACTTTTCACTTACCTCTGTTCTGTGGGCCCGCGCTCTTCCTCCACCGCTTCTTCATTAAGAACACACTTTTCCAAGCACAAATCTGTCTCTGGGCTGAGTCCACATCCACTCAGAAAATCACCACCTTGGGCTTGCTGTGGCTTTTATGTTTCCTTGTTATCTTCAAGGGTGTAATTTTCCCCTTGCTGCTTCTAATCCTAACAGCCTCCTTAATGATTATGCCCATTATTTACTCTCGCAGTTTTGGGCTCTGGGGGGCTCTATTCCCACACCGCCTCTACTGCGGGTCATCTCGCTAATGGGGGCCCGCGCCTCCCGCGCTGCCCACTGGGCTCTCGGTCCACTGCGGCGCTCACAGATGGGGTCTCCTCGGGTCTCCGGGTGGCAGTCCACCTATTTCCCTATTACCGCACGCTAAAAGCGGTAAACTGAGAGCAGATGCAGCCGCTACTGCTACCGCAACGCCCACGCCACCAAAACTGGCCCAGAAGCGGAAGCCGGAAGCTGAGACGAAGTGGGAGGTTCACAAGAGCGCGTCCGTAGCCACACAGAAATATGGAGATGTTCCCTTGAGATGATTTGCAAACAAATTTGTCAACATACTATTCTGAATAGACAATTCATACATATATAACACAAACGTATAGCAGTTAAAAAATCATTTATTATAAATGCAAACATATAACATTAAAACCAAAGAGTTTGACTAGCTAATCTGATAAGTTAAAAAAGCATGAATACATAACAATCAATTATGACCTGCATAATTGAAATGAGGGACAGAGATGTAAAACATAAAATTGTTAAATACAATTTGTACATTCGGACTCCTTTATAGTTTCATCGATCTTATGTTACTAATGAATCTGTAAATCAACTATGGATGCTGAAGTCTTGAATTGTACCAAGGATGGCGTCGACGCGTTTCAGTGGAATAAATGGATGAGAACCACCTTTATCAAGACTTTCTGTATGTCTGTCACGGTAGGGAATTAGTTGAATCTCCCCTAGTGTTACTTGCAGCTGGTATACTGGTATCCAAGTCTGTGTCTTGTATATATGACAAATATAGGCTGAAATTTGGTCAATTCTCTTTCCTATTTAAGCTTTAGCGAGTATTTTGCAGATGTTTGCAATTTTATGCCATTATTCACGTGCTGGAAGGATAATTCCAAAAGCGTGCGCCTGAAGGTCGACTTGCTGCTCTCGGAGGACTTCTTGCTGTAGTTGTTCTACCTCCTCTCCCCTGGATTGTTCCATTTCCTCGAACCCCGCCACTCTGCCCCCCAGGTCGTCTACGTCACGTCGCAGCTCCCGGTGTTGGTTGGCCATGTCCTGTTTCAGTGCCTGAAAGTCTTCCCTCAAGGAATTAAATAGGGATTCTAGGAATGATTTAGTTATGGGGACCCCTCCGTCCTCCTGTTTTGTAACTTCTGGTGTTGCCGCTGGGGATGGTGGGCCCTTCTCTCCCTTCGGGGCACCCTTCACTAAGGAGTGTGGCTCAATGGTTAGAGTGGCAGACCCTGATGCAGAGTTCTGGCCCGGGACCAGGGTTCAATTCCCGCCTTGGCGGGTCTTGGGCTCAATTTCCTCTGACCTGACAGTTCTCACCTCGGTGCCTATTCTAATCATGGGCCCCAGGCTGCAACTCTGTGCAATAGCTTCTTTGACCTCCACACCGTCCCCAACAGCGCTAGGATGCCTGGCTTCACCCTGGGGGTGCCCAGGAGTGGACACTTCCCAGGGAAAGCCAGGAAGGGTTCCACAGCGGTATGAGTAATAGCGCCAGGAAACCGCTTGGTGGAAGTGCGCTCTACAAATACCTTGACATTTACATTTACATTTACTAACATGTCTGTGATGGTGCGTCAAGTCCTGCGTCCCCCAGTGGCCATCACGCGCCTATTACTCAAGTCTCTCAAGGGTAGGGGCGTCTTAGAAGCATGAGTGCCAGAGAAAGGCTATATTCAGAAACCGTATGGCTATGCAATGTCTGCATGTGGAGAAGTGTGGCTCAGGGGTTAGAGGCGGCAGACCCGGAAGCTGAGATCGGCCCTGGACCAGGGTTTAATTCCCCGTCTCGGCGGGTCTTGGGCTAAAAAATTCCACGGACTCAATAATTCTCGCTTCGGTGCCTTCTCGACTCACGGGTTCACACTCTGCGACTCTGGGCAATAGCTTGCTCAATCTCCACAACGGCCCCTCGCGGCGGGATGCCTGGCTTTCACCTTGTGGATACCCTGCCGGGGTTATCTCACAGGGGAATACCAGGACGGGTTCCCTAAGCAAGCGCTTAGATACCGACCTCGGTCAGTGATTTGCGCTATATAAATACATGTACATTTACATTTACATTTACATGGCACTAGCAGGGGGTCTGGGTCTCCAGCTATGTCTTAGGCCAGGTTCAGTCGCCCTGCGCAGCATAGTGGTCCGGATTGCGGGAGAGGCCAACACCCCCGGGTTCAGAGTCAAGTTCCAGGCTTCTGGAATCGGCATGTACCTCTGTCAGTGTAGACACCGGAGCCACTCACAGGCACGCAGGGTAGCACAACCCAGGTAGGGACTCGAAGCTCCGCGGTGGTATTGCTATGATGGAGGGCTGACTCCAGTGTCCCTCCCTGCCGTGGGAGTCTCGCTAGGTCCTCGTGGCCTCCGCCGTTGTTCAGCCCCCTGGTCTCTCAAGTGCCACTCGAGTCTCCAGCTGTAGAGGCCCCACCAGCCTCAGCCACCGTCCGTAGCGCCGCTCACCTCCAGGGGGGAGGTCACTGCCCACCCGCATTCTTGCACCACCACTCCAGCTCTCAGGTACCTCCCGCTGCCCAGTTGCTGACTTGTAGAGTGTTTGGGGGCGAAAGTCCACCACCCGGCCCGCTACCGATATGCTCCCTGTGCAGGCCGCTAGGCCACAGTTTCACTTTTGGCGGCAGCTCGGACCCACCAAGCAGATTTCAGCCTCCTCCGCCTCCCGTCTGGTGCAGTCCCCCTCCGCCTGGACTCGGAGGTCACGGGATTATTCACAGCAGGGGTCGCAGTGGGCCACCGGTATTTCTATGGAGCCGGGACCTCGATTTTGCGGCTCCCGCGGCCGGCCTCACCTCTGCCGCCGGGTGGCCGCGGCCGGTGCCGCCTCGATGGGTTTCAGATCCCTCACCGGGGATCACAGTATGCCCGGAGATTCATCCCCTCCTTCCCATCACGGCTGCTCACCGTCTCTCTGTGGCCTCAGGTGCTGGTGTAGTGGCAAGTATTAGGCCCGGGAGGGCACAGCGGGCCTCGGGAGGGTAGGCCCAGAAGCCGGGGCCTTGACTGTGGCGGTGTCCTCGGGGGTCCCGCTGGTGCTGCGCCTCTGGCCGGTCGCTGTTGCTTTGCCTCACGTTGGTGTCCTGGACATGGCAATGCCCCCACCACCGCGTGGAAGCAGAGGGTGGGCACCCGGTGCAGTGTGTGCCAAGGCTCAATGGCGTTGGCTTCTCGGGGCAGTCTCCATTCGTGCCTTCACCTTTATGCACCGCCATTGTGCAACCGCCGGCCGCCAGTCACCACACCGGTGTTCAACATGCGTGTCGTCTCCGGCAGATGTTGGGGCAGCTTCTCGAGTTTGGCGATGTTTATGGCCAAAAACCATGCCAGTTTAGGGGATTATGGCGGTACTAGGGCAGGCAAGGGGGACCTGGAATGGGGAGCCTCCGGATTATGCTTCCGCTCAGGTCGCCATCTTAGCCACGCCCCCGAAAGAACTCCTTTTGATCATGAAGTCCAGCCTAATGTCCATAGAGTCTAAAATGGATGCAATGAGCGCTCACTTGGACAATGTCACACACAAAAGCGACCGCCATGAAGAGCAGCTCAATGAAACGTAACGTCGCATATCGGATCTGGAAGACACCTCTACCACAACTGTCCATAAAACGCTTGACATGGAGAGGGTACTGAAGGTCATAGCCTTGAAGAAAAAGGATTTAGAATCCCGCTCACTCTGAAACAACCTACGGATTATAGGTGTGCAAGAATCTACAGCCACGGGAAAAATGGAGGACTATGTGGAGCGTATGCTCATTGCGGCTTTCGGAAGAAAGGCCTTCTCACCAGTCTTCATTATTGAGACGGCACACAGATCTCTCACCCCCGCTCTGTTCCAGGTGCCCCCGCTCGCCCCATCATCGCGAGGTTCCTTAACTACAGGACCGTGACGCTACGCTATGACTTGCACAGGAGCATGGTAAGGTACACTTCAATGGGGTTGAAGTGTCACTTTACCCAGATTTCCCCATAGCTGTTCAGAAGGCACTCAGAAAATATCTACCGATGAAAAAGAAACTGCAGCAAATGAACATTGCCTACGCCATGCTAGTCCCGGCACTCCTTAAAGTCACCTATCAGGGAAAGGAACATAACTTTACAAACCCCCACCATGTCCAGGACTTTATCAAAACTCTGCCCAGGCTGAACGCAGGCCATTCCTCCACCTCTGCTCGCTCGCCTGCCAATGGGCGCACATCAGATGTCGAATAACATGGCAGCTCTCCTTTAAAAACGACGCCACAAATTTACCTTAACATCTTCTATTGCCTTCCAGCCATCTAGCTTGCTGCTTATTTCATTATACCTTTTGCCGAGAGTTCATATGCCATGTACATACTAGGCCTTGCCTGCTAGTGTGTTTTGCCTCTGACCTCACCCGAGAACTGCATTGCATGAACTCAGGGCAAGTTGAGACTTTTCACCACTCTTCTCCCGAGCATCCACGCCACCGTGAGGTGTTTTTTTTGGTTCGCCCTCTAGCAGTTACCAACGCAGGGAACCCCTATTTTGATCTGGTTAAATCGGTTAATGGCCCTGCTACCACTCTCCGCCGTTGGGAACATGGAGCACGAGGCATTGGGGTAAAATGGGAGGGTTACCCGTCACAGCAGGATTGGGCTGCTGATGTGGGTGGGGGTTCAATTTATTTATTATTGCTTCAGGCATTCTGCAACACAGACCTTTGACTGACGCAACTGACCGACCTGAACACTGTTTGACACCCAACAGACCACTCATGATCTGCTATTATGGTGTATCGCCCTAGCTCCCCTCAATACAACTCCCTAACCTGGAATGTGAGAGGGTTGGGTGACCCCCGCAAGTGCTGACACATACTCAAGTACCTGGACCGTCACAACATACACTGTGCTCTGCTAAAGAAACACACCTTAGTCCCACTACCCCCTCCTCATTCACTTCCAGTTGGGCATCCCACCATTGTTTTTCCTCCTACTCCACCAACGCACGCGGCACGGTTGCCTTGGTCAAGCGTACACTTCCCTTTACCCTTATTGGAGCTCTTGCTGACCTGCAAGGTTGATACAGCATACTATGGGGCACACTGGCGGCTCAATCTATCACACTTGTTTCTTGTTATGGTCCGAACACTGATGACCCTGAATATTTCCGGGTCTTGTGGGGATACTAGGCTTGGGAACAATGCACTTGGTATGGGGAGGGGACTTCAATGTCACTCTAGATCCATCATTAGACAGATCCCACCCACAACCTCATTATTATTCCAATGCCCACAATACCATCAACCACATAGTTTCACATCATGGCTTCGTGGACGCATGGGGAAGCATGCACCAGATGCACAAAGAAGGCACTTGGATTTCCACCATCCACTCCTCCCGGTCCCGGATAGACAAATGGCTTATTTCCAGAGGCCTTACCCCATGGCTGCTCGGCGCCTCCCATCTGCCGCGCACCTACACCAATCATTCTACTGTCCTAATCACGCTCGCACCCCCACACGAAGCATCCCCCTACCTGTCCGTGCGCCTACCTGTACAAGACTTGCTAGACCATTTTTTTAAAACCGAGCTTGAACAAAAAATTGAAGATTTCTTCCCCCGCAACGAGAACTCCGTTGCCCAATCAATACTCCACGATTTGAGAAGCCTTCAAATTCACCAGGCGGGGCATTTCCATCGCCAAAAGCGAGGGAATTTTTAGAGACATCCGAAACACACTTCATAAGATAGAGAGAGAACTCAAACACACTGAGAGCCAGATACAAACCACACCCACCCCCTAGCTACGGCTACACCTAAGGGAACTCCTCACAGAATACCAGGAGACGGCTGAAAGGGAATGTAAGTTTAGAGAGAAATATTCTCAAGCCCGCCGTTATGGGGAGGGCGAGACATTGAGAAAAGCTCTTGCGGCCCTGATCCGCCCCAAGGTTCTCCAACACCACACTGAAAATCTCCAACGAGGAAGGGAACATACACAGTGACACAACCAAGATAGCTGCTATTTAAAAACAATTTTACTGTGCCCTGTAAACCTCACACAGAACACACCCCGTCGACTTCACCCTTTCTTTGTTGACACTGCCATCACCTGGCTTGGCGATAACCAGAGAGAATTCCTCCTAGCACTTCGCGAAGATGATGAGATCATCTCGCCCATAATGCAGTTACCATCTGGCAAAGCCCCTGGCCCGGACGGCCAGTTCTACAAAACTTATCATGACCTTATCATTCCTATCCTGTGCCATGTCTATGAAGAGGCCAGAAAGACGGGTATCCTCCCGGGATCAATGCAGGAGGTGCTCATTGTTTCCCTACCCAAACCAGACAAACCTCCTGCACAGTGCGAGTCCTACAGACCCCTCTCCCTAATCAAAGTAGATGCAAAAATACCTGCTAAGCTCATTGCAAATTGCATCAGTCCCCTCATGACCGCCTTAGTCCTTCCTGACCAGTCGGGGTTCATTCCCAGCAGAGGCACCTCCCACAACCTTCGGACCCTATATGCTGTCCTTCAAGACATCGATCCCGATATGAACGCAGTGGCTGTCTTTCTTGATGCCACCAAGGCATTCGATTCCCTTGAATGGTACTACTTGCCGTTCGTCCTCCAGCGCATGGGCTTCCCCTTCCCACCCCTTTCCTAGGGTGGTTTACCCTACTTTAGACTGACCTACAGGGCAGTGTTCTGATTAACGGAACTACATCCCCTTCCTTCCCCTTAGCCAGGGGCACTAGACAGGGATGCCCACTGTCCCTTATCCTTTTTGCCTTAGCCATCGAGCCTCTTGCCGCTAAGGTCTGCCAGCATTATCAAGACCGTGCCCTTATCTACCATGAACAGCAACTCCTGATTTCCATGTACGCTGATGCAATCACTCTCTATCTGCGCAACCCGGAGGACAGCCTTAATCCCATTCTTCGGGTTCTTATCCATTTTTGCCACCTCTCAGGGGTCAACATTAACTGGGGTAAATCCCAAATCTTCCCTCTACCTGCTGCAACTCCACAATTCACCGCAGACTACCCCTTGGCATGGTGTGAGGACACAGTTAACCCCTTTGACGCTCATGATGAGCTCAGCTCGTCATGAGGCACAGTGGAGCTGTGCTCATGACGAGCTGAGCTCGTCAAAACAGCCGGGGAACGCCCACGCAGGGCTAATTCCCCTTCTGTGCGTGCGATCCATGGGAGTGGGCGGAGTTGTGACAAGCTCAGCTCGTCATGAGCACAGGTCCACTGTGTAGCATGACGAGCTGAGCTTGTCACGAGCACCATGGTGCCGCGTACGGCCCCTCCCCTCCCCCGCACCACGGGGGAATTAGCCCACGTGGAAAGGGTTAAATACCTGGGGATTGTCATCACACGCGACCTAGGCAACTTGATGATGGCAAATTATGGGCGCGCCTTGGATCTCCTCACTGACAAAATCACCAGGTGGATTGCCATGCAGAGCCTCTCTCATAAAGATGGTAATGCTGCCCAAACTGCTTTACCTCTTCATCAACATCCCCTATGCCCCTAGCAGACATTTTTTCAAGCCTTCAAGACTCATTCGCCCCATCTGGGGAGGGAAACACGTCTGAGTGCGCTGGGACACGCTCACACGACCCTTTCGTGAGGAAGGTTTTGAGATCCCAGATCTGGAACTGTATTTTAGCTGCACACAGGCCCACTTTGCAGTATATTGGATTGACCCCCCCACATGCCTCACTTAGCAGTTAAGGACAGTTACATATCCCCAATACCCTTTTCCACATACTTAAGCACACTTGCTATACCGAGCCGACTTGCTCTTTCCACGGTGGATTGCACCACTAGCGCTTGGCATGACCTGGCTTGCCACCTTCATACCACCATACTATATTCCTCCTTGTTGCCTATACGTGGCTGGCTTGTCCTCCTGGTCACGTGAGACGGACGATGCTGCCAACTCCTCCGCAAGCTTGGGATTCAACATGGGGTCAGCTGTACACCAAAGGCATATTCCGCAAAAGTGAGGACTTCTTTGGCACTACCACGCCCACCCCTTTAGAGTGCTTTTATTATATTCTATTGAAGCAGGACATTCGAACCCTCAAACCAAGCTTCCCAGAGGAACCTCCTATACCCACTCCTCTGCACACTCTCCTTCAGAAGAACAACCCCGCACATGCTATATCAATGCTCTATCACACCACTCAAGCTGAATGTGAACATGACCAACCTCAGGCTAGGGCTCACTGAGAAGCAGAACGAGACTCTCCCATCACTGACGATCCGTGGTCCTATTGTTGTCAACAAACCGGGAAAATATCAGCTAATAGTATCGCTAACTACACCGTCTCTATGACACTCCTGCACGCTTGATGCGCCTCCGCCTTCGCAAAACTGACAGCTGCGATCGGTGTGAGAGGGAGGAAACTAACTTGAGACACTTAGCCCGGGACTGTCTCCCCATTCAAAGCTACTGGATAGGGGTGTTGGGTGGGCTCGACTGCATGACTGGATTGCATATCCCCGAAGAACCTCTGGTCACACTACTAGGCTATACCGAGGTGCTGGCCGCTTCCCTGAGAAAATACGTCTCTCAGACAAAATGTCGATATACAAATATCGACATACAAAAATATTGCAACAAAAATATCGATGTCAACAATATTGACATCCTATCTCCAACAAGGTAAATACAAAAATATAGAAAAAAAAGTCATTAAATAATATTGTTTTTTTATTAAAAAAAGTATGTAAAATAGATGAAATAATACTTATAAATGTAATAAACATAGTTAAACATATGTTATAATATTTAAAATTACATAATAATATACATAAGTTAATAAAACATGAATTAAACATATTCATATAATACATAATATATACTTACTTAATAATAACTTTTAATAATTATTTTAATAACTTATGAGTAATTAAAACTATTATACATTACAAATACATCTATACACTTAAAATATTAATATAAATAAAAATTAAATAAAAATGTAAAACACATTTTAAAAAGTAAGAAGAATGTTGGATAGCATAGGGATAAAAATTACTATTGCCACTCCAAAGAGTCCAACAGTAGGGAAAGTGTTGGATAGCGTAGGGGTAAAAATTACAATTCCCACTCGAGTGAGTGTAACAGTAGGGAAAGTGTTGGATAGCGTAGGGGTATAAATTACTATTCCAACTCCAGAGAGTGCAACAGTAGGGAAAGTGTTGGATAGCATAGGGGTAAACATTACTATTCCAACTCCAGAGAGTGCAACAGTAGGGAAAGTGTTGGATAGCGTAGGGGTAAAAATTTGTATTCCAACTCCAGAGAGTGCAACAGTAGGGAAAGGGTTGGATAGAGTAGGGATAAAAATTACTATTCCCACTCCAGAGAGTGCAACAGTATGGAAAGTGTTGGATAGCGTAGAAATTAAAATATAACATACTTATAAATCAATTAATATTTTAAAATATATTAAAAAAAAATCTAAACTATTTACAAATACCAATACATAATTATTAAAAACATAATTACCAATTAATAATTAAGTAACAATAAATTAATAATAAATACCAATTAATAAAAAGTAATTACTAATTAATAATTAATTAACTATAATATAATTAGCAAAAACAATAAATAAAAATGAACAATTACTTAATTACATTTAAATTACTTCCCACCCTATTCCCTTCTAAACCCGTAACCCGCTACAGAACATAATTATCAATTAATCAATTAATACAAATTAATTACCAAATAATACAAATTAATTACCAATTGATAATTAAATAACAATAATATAATTAGCAAAAACAATTAATGAAAATAAATTATTACTTAATTACATTTAAATTACTTCCCGCCCTATTCCCTTATAAACCCCTAACCCACTACAGAACATAATTATCAATTAATTAAAATTAATTGCCAATTAATTAAAATTATTTACAATTAATAATTATTTAACAATAATATAATTAGCAAAAATAATTATTTAAAGAAATTATTACCTCCCCGCGCTGCCGATTTCAGGGCTGCGGCGGGTCAGAGTTCTTGGCGCCAGAATCGGAGCGAGCACAAGCCACGCCCACTGACGCTGGCCACGCCCCCTTGCAAATCCCTTAAAAGCGAGCGAAAGACAAGCCGCTAATCAGAGATAACTCTACTCCTGAGGCGAGATAGCCGGGAGAGCTTTTTTAACGATTTGTATTGCCTAATTTTAAAGATTCAATTTTAAAATTTGCGTGTTGATAATTGATGCTGTTTTTAAAGATCGCTTAGAAATTGCACTTTGAAAACCAGAGCACCTCACTCACCTTACCTTGTTTAGAACTCCCCACGCTGCCGATTTCAGGGCCGCGGCGGGTCGGAGTTCTTGGCGCCAGAATCGGAGCGAGCACAAGCCACGCCCACTGACGCTGGCCACGCCCCCTTGCTAATCCCTTAAAAGCGAGCGAAAGACAAGCCGCTAATCAGAGATAACTCTACTCCTGAGGCGAGATAGCCAGGAGAGCTTTTTTAACGATTTGTATTGCCTAATTTTAAAGATTCAATTTTAAAATTTGCGTGTTGATAATTGATGCTGTTTTTAAAGATCGCTTAGAAATTGCACTTTGAAAACCAGAGCACCTCCCTCACCTTACCTTGTTTAGAACTCCCCGCGCTGCCGATTTCAGGGCTGCGGCGGGTCGGAGTTATTGGCGCCAGAATCGGAGTGAGCACAAGCCACGCCCACTGATGCTGGCCACACCCCCCTCCACATCACTAGAAAATGTGCCCTCCACAAACGCACAGCGGACGCGCGCAGCGGGCGCGCCGCTGCGTGCCGAAGGCGCGCCTAAGGCAAGCCCGTCTGCGCCCGTCTGCGCCAAGACCGGGCCTAGGGCCATACCCCCTGTCCAAAACGATACAGAGAAAAGAGTACAGATATACTCCAGTCAAGAACTTCAAAGACTGAAACCACGCGCCGCATGTGCCCGGATAGATCCAAACAAAGAAGGTAAAAATTGTCCTACATGCTCACAAATCTTTGACTTTTCCCCCATTAAAAGCCTGACCAATACGAGAATACCAAAACACCGAAAGCACCATCTGAAAATCGCATTGCTCAATGTTAGGTCATTAGTTAAACATAATATACAAACAGCGGAATTAATAGATAATCATAATATTGATATACTATTTGTTACCGAAACATGGGCAGATGAAGCCTTCGACGCCGACTTGACCCTGGCTATTCCAGAGGGTTACTCCTTCTCCAGAGCGGACAGAAAAATAAAACGTGGAAGAGGATTGGCAATTATAGCAAAGAATGACTATAAAATCAAAACTTCAGACAAAGGAAGTACCCCAGACTGTGAAACTTTAACATTTCAAATAAAAATCACAAACAACTACACGTTCAATGGACTACTTATATACAGACCACCTAGTGCAAAATTGCCGTTGATCGAGCTGTTAAGTCCGTTTCTCGAATCTAGCGTGATTAGTCCGGACTACACAGTTTTAGGAGATTTTAATCTACATTTAGAAAAAACCTCCGACCCGAAGGTAGCCCCATTCATTGATGCAATGTCAAACTTTGATCTAAAACAAAAAGTACACATGGATACCCATGAGGCCGGCCACACATTGGACTGTATTTTCACCTCATGTGAAAGTCTAACAAAAACAGATACCATTCCTATCCCGTGGACAGACCACAAACTAATCAGTTCCACTTTAGAAATTAAAGAGGACACAGGAAGACCTATGGAACATATCAAACAAACAACGTACCTTGAATGGTCTAAATTGGATAACCAGACATTCATTGATATACTGCAATCATCATACCCTGCACTTCAAGAAAACTGTAATACAGCCTGCAAACAATTTAATGAATGGCTGGAGAATGCGGTAGAGCTAACAGTCCCACGAAAAAAAGCCACTCTAAAAAGAAAAACCCCCTCACAGCCATGGTTCTCGGAAGCACTAAGAACCCAGAAACAGACATGTAGAAGAGCGGAAAAAACAGTGGAGAACTAACTATGACACCCATCTTAAACAAGAATACAAAGCTACCTTAGCATGTTATAAAAAACTAATTATAACGGAAAAAAGTAAATATTTTATCCATAAAATCAATGAGTCAAAAAACTCAAGCAAAACCCTATTTGACACTGTCAAAAAATTATCAAAATTCGAGAATAACAACTCAGAAGCACTATCCTCAGACTTCTGTAACGTGTTAGGAGAATTTTTTGTCAGCAAAGTATCACTAGTATATGACTCCTTTAAAAATCATAGCACTGAAATATCCATAAAGGATAATTCACAGACAACAACCCCAGTGAGCAAGGACCCAGATCCTACCACCTTTTTCCAATTTACTCCCCCGACAGCGGAACAGATCCAAAAAGAGATCCACACCATCAACTCGGGCAGCCCAATGGACCCATGTCCATCCAAAATAATGCATATTTGCTCCGAACAACTGAGTATAGTATTAGAAAAACTTTTTTCCCAAATCATTAAAACCAACATCTTCCCCGATGATTGGAAAATGATATCGATCAGGCCACTTTTAAAAAAGCCCAACCTGGACTGCGAAAGCCCGAACAAATATAGGCCAATAGCTAGGATCCCTTTTGCAGCCAAAATTCTAGAAAAACTATTAAATAAACAATTATCCCGATACTTACTGGACGGCAACTGGTTGGACCACTCGCAGTTCGGTTTCTGTGAAGGGCACGGAACAGAAACCGCCCTTATTACAGCGGTGGAGGAACTCAGACAAGTACTGGACAACGGATCGAAGGCCGCCTTGATATATCGGTGGCCTTCGATACGGTGAGCCATGAGATCCTCATAACACGCCTGAAAACAGCACAATTGCATGAATCAGCATGTGCACTCATCGCCTCCTATCTAGAGAATAGAACTTTCTCAATAGAATCAGGAGAGGCAAAATCTAATCAATTCAACCTACCATGTGGAGTCCCGCAGGGCTCCTCGATTAGCCCCACTCTTTTTAATTTGTATGTCACCCCCCTTGCACAACTAATAAGGAACTGTGGATTCACCCCAATATCCTACGCTGACGACACCCAAATTGTGGTGTCAATAAATAAAGACGTAGAGAACACAGCAGAAAAATTCCAAATCTGCATGACACAAATCAGCCAATGGATGAGAACAAATTGTCTAAAACTTAACGGGGACAAAAGTGAGGTCATGATCCTAGGAGGGGACAAAAAAATATGGTCCCATGCATGGTGGCCAAAAGAACTAGGAGGATGTCCTGAACCAACAGAAAAGGTAAAAAATCTGGGAATCACTCTAGACACTAATCTCTCCTTTGACGCCCAAGCGAATAAACTGGCATCATCACTGTGGTACATTCTAAAAATGATCAAGAAAATCCTACCCTACCTACCACTTGACTCACGAAAGACAGTGGTGACAGCATTAGCCTTGTCCAGACTGGACTACGGGAACGGCCTATATTCTGGAGCCAGGAAGAAAATCCTAATGAAACTCCAACGTCTGCAGAATGCAGCAGCTAGGCTGATACTAGGGATACCAAAATTTGAAAGAATCAGCCATAAACTTAGAGACCTACATTGGCTACCAATCGAAAAGAGGATACAATTCAAAACACTGTGCTTAACATATAAAGCAACCAATGTAATTGGATCCCAATTCTTAAAAACCCATTTAAAACTATATGAGCCAAATAGACCTCTCAGATCCGGCCAAAAGAAAACAATCGCGGTACCAAGATTCAAGAGAGCAAACTGGGGCGGAAGAAGTTTCCTGGTACACACAGCGAGAATTTGGAACCAACTACCGCTAGATATAAAAACCAGTCCATCACTGAAATCATTCAGAAAGCAAGTTAAAACGTGGCTTTTCTCAGCATATCCCTAAATCAACATCTTCAAGAGTCAGAGCTGAATCACAGCGCCAAGACGCCTATGGGCAATCGCGCGCTTTACAAATGCATAAATCAAATCAAATCAAATCAATCAAATCAAATTACCTAAATACATTTAAATTACTTCCCACCCTATTCCCCTATAAACTCATAACCCACTAGAGAACATAATTATCAATTACTGAATTAATAAAAATTCATTACCAATTAATATAAATTCATTACCAATTAATTACAATTCATTTATAATTCATAAAAATTCATAATTAATTTAGTATAATTAAGTTACTTCCAACCCTTTTCCCCTATAAACCCACAATCCGCTACGGTACTAAAATACAAAATGCACTTAAATGACATAAAAAAATAAAAATACATATTAAATTCATAATAATATACATACAAATCATATAAATATCGATATTAGTAACATCGATATTACTTACATCGATATTAACAAAATCAATATTACTTGCCTTCGAAATTCTGTCCTTTCGATATTAAAAAAATCGATATTACTTTCCTTCTATATTCTGTACCTTCGATATTTAAACATCGATATTATTGTATGCTGAGATAAAAATATCAATATTTTGTCTGCCTACCTTCTCTGGCACTACTGCTCATCAAGCGAAGGGGGCCTGCAGTTGGGGATGGGGGAGAGCGCCTAAATTCAAAGTGTGGCTGAATGATTTAGTCTATTGCCAGGAACAGCTAACCACTTACACCAAACTCCTCCCACCATCTTCCCGCCCGAGACATCTGGGCCCCCCTCAGTCACATCTCTTGGAGCAGGCAAGCACCACTGAGACAGACTCAGTCCCCTCACCGACCACTTGATACTTTCCTGGTGCGACGAATGTTCCATACCATCACACATCTTGATATGGTCTCGCAGATTGTAGTAAAGGAGGTCAAATCTGTATGACTTGGGTCACACGTGACACACTGCTCAGATTGACTCATGTATTGTGTTGCCAGTCAATTTGTAATGTCGATTTGCAATAAGTGGAACTGGTTATCTGTGAATGCTGTACTTTTTACTGAAATGGCAATAAAAATATATATATATGGTATATCAAGTCACTGAAATGCTGGGGCAATAGCAGCAGTGATTGTAGTCCAGTTGAGGAGCAGTCAACTTGGAGATCAAAAGTTATTCGGACAAATGTTAATGCTGCATCTTATAGAAACCATTAGGCTTTCAGTCTGCTCAATTTATCAAAGTTTATGAAATTAGCCACAACATTATTTCCCCATGAGAATATGTAGGAGGAAATAAGACATTCATACAACAAGTTGTTGTGAATGTATCTAGGACCCTAATTAGATATTCCCGATTTATGCCCTTATGTGGTTATAACAAATCATATCCTTATAAAGGCGTAAGAATCATATCCATATTAAGTCATAGCCAATGCAGTCCAAATATGGCAAGGCTACTCCCATAGACTCCTAGAAAGTACAACGCGTTCTTAAACAAACCAAGCCTTCAGCAGCCCGGGAATTCCCCCTGCTTTGGTTTTGATTTGTCCTAGAACTCCTGAGAGTCCTGAAAGAACTACCAGTTCTTAGTGACGTCTTATGTCCAACCTTAAGTCAAACTCGGCACCTTCCAGGTATAAATATACCAACATCTGCCTTAAGCAAACACACAGTGGTTTGGAGCAGATCGGCTATCTACTTGCCCGATGCCCTGCTGATACGAGTGCCGAAGGAAGCCGACCCTCCCTGCTGATGCACTGAGAGAGACGCTGTCTTTTCTCCTGCCGAGAAATCCAGCTCCAGTGTTTTCCGGTCACCCTTGCGGGTTTCTGGGAGATCGAGTCCTGAGAGAGAAATACAAGACCTCCTTCATTCTATACCCAAGGTACGGAGCTGATTAGACCCATAGAGAATTCTTGATTCAGATTCTTGGCAAAAACTGTAACTCATCTACTCCTTCCCACGTACTAGGCTTAGGTTAGGTACACTGGGGAAGGCGTATCTTAGAAACACCAGTTGAGTACGTTTAGTCATCATTTTATCATTGTATGTATTTTATCCATTTTAAGTATCTTATGGCTCAGAAACCATATAAATGCTTTTACAGTATTATTTCATAATACTACTTTTACTGTACGCACTTTACTTTATGACAAGTATTGCAATTGTAGCAATTCATTTTTCTTGCATGAGAAAGAAGACTACTCAATAAATAACCCTTTTATTGAAAATGCCTGTCTCTCTATTTCTCTGCATTTCTGGTGAAACGAAGCATGCACTGATTGACTGAGTAAAATAGTTATCTATTGTTTCCGTGACTCTGGAGATATTCATTATTGCAGGGGGAACAAAGTTGTCATGTGATATGGTTGTCAGAAGCTAATCCCTTCTTGTCTATTCAGGAAAGTTAACACCTTCTTGTTTACTCGAGAAAGTTTCTAGTGACCTCTGAGTTAGCTGGCAAACACAATTAAATCTAACATATTCAATAGAGACCTAGTCGACCTCAGTCCTACGTCTAAGCTATCGTTTATGTTATTCCAATGCGCAGAGCCTATTGGGAATATAGGAATTACACTACAAAGTCACAACCTTGGACACAGTGACTACATAAGGGACACCTGCTTTCATCCTGCAGCAGATCCGATCATTTGAAATCAAATATCTGCCATTGGAAAGCAACAAAAATTCAGACTTTATCTCCGGTATGGTAAAACCCTTGAAATAACGCCAAAGGTTAGCCATGGAAGCACTGCAGACACCAAAGAACTGCTATCTCCCTGCAAAGGTAGGAGTGTCCTAAAGACGTTCCACAGTCATGTAGACTAACAAAAACCTATTTCTTGTAGTGCATACATTTGTACTAAAAGGGCAAAAACCTAGCATCATGTAAAAAACGTTTGCCTAATTTCTTTGTATCTCCCCCCCATGAAAGTGTTTAAACATGATGGGAAACGAAACGTTGATACAGGTTGAATCTGTGAATTATTTGTGGGCTGATGGTATTTCAGCTACAGTAAAGGTAATGTCTCTAACCTTTCTATATTAAGCATATGTAAGCAGATTCATTTTCTGCCATGATTTTCTGTGTGTATGTCAAATTATAAGGCAAAAACAATTCAGTTGCAATTAAATATTTTCTTGGAACTTGATTTGATTCCAAAACCTGCAATGTCCAACTTAACTGTAAAATTGACCTCATCTCATCTCAGTTTGACCATGTTGAAGCATAGACTTCTCATTCTGTACAGTATCAAATGCAGATGAAACAACATTATTCAATGAATACATGTGTGTGGACAATGTGATAATCCCATTTCTGACAACAGCCAATTCTACCTAAAGATCTTCCTTATCAAGTTGTATCAACTTTTCAACAGTTTCTTGTTAAGCATTTTTCCAAATGTAATTGTATCTGAGATAAATAGATCGTGTAGGACTAGGGGCTCAGGGACCTAATACAAAATCTTTTTAATCCATATTACCAGAGAACAGTGATAAGTGGTCTTTAACTGCAGACAGGGTGGAATGTTCTAACCATTTTCCTACCTTATAGGTAGTAATAACACCAGAATGTTGTGACTGAATATGCTAGGGGTGAGGCTTGCTTGCTGGAAACCCCTTGGTAGAGTTATAACAAATGGGCGTTCCAGTCATTAGTGTCAACAGGCCGTAATAAACACCACACTGAACTAGAAAGGGATTAATAGTATGTTCCATTTTGCACCATCTCACTGAGCTATTTTCTGTGAAATAATAAATTGTTGCTAAGCATCACATTTTGCAGCGGGGAGAATGCTTGGTGCATCTACATTTTGTAGCATTAGCCAAACATAGACATTGTCTGTTGTAATTTTTTGTTTAGAAATATAATTTGACAAGGAATCTGACAATCCCAACATAAAGCATCAGCGCACTGTACCTGCCAATCTCATGTTCCCCAAATTGATTTAAGCTCACCATTGTCTTTTCGACATTTATAACTATGTATGGCTAGTTGTCAAATAAATACATTGAAATAAAAAAATAAAAAAATAATACTAATAATTACTCATATGCCATCCTAAAGAGCCAAGGCTTTAGGAGCTCCCGAAATGCAGTGAAGCAGGAAGTGGACCTAATTTCAAAAGGTAAGAGTATTCCAAATGAGGGAGCCATTACTGCAAACCTGGAGCCACCAATTGTCTTATTTTTAAAGATAGGGTTAGTGAGAAGGTTGGCATATGATGACCTCAGATTGCGCCTGGGAATGTATCTTTGAATACAGGCAGAAACAAAAGAGGGTCTGCCTGTCTGAAGTGATTTAAAAAGTAGGCACCCTGTCTTGAAGATGAAATAGTTGGTCAGAAGGTTTTGAATTTGTTAATAAATATCAATATTTATTTATTTGAAGAGTTTTATAGAGCGCGAACAAGACCCAGCTGGGTATCAGAGTGCTGAGCTGGTACATGAGGACAAAATAGATAGCTAAACATCTGCAGTAGGAGAAACAATGGAGACAAAGTAGACACGTAAACAGTTAACAAGATGAAGATTGTGTAGTGGACAGGGAATACAGGGTTGTAGTTCAATGCCCATTAGTTGTGAGGCTAGTGGACTAATGTCACAGGTATCTATTCCGGAGCAAACCTTTGACTTTTTTTTTCAATGCATAGGGCGAGGGGTTCATTCTAATTTCTGGTGGGAGGGTCTTCCAAATTCACTGAGCAAGTTCTGAGAAGGCACAGCTTTAGGTTCTCTTCTTTTGGAACTTTGGTGGTTTCAGCAGTGAAGTGTGTAACCTTCTTAGTTCGCGATTCCCACCCGATAACTCAGGTTTATTTGCCAGGTAAGTGGGTGTGTTCTGATGGTGCGCTTTGTGCATTAGGCAGGCAATTTATAGAGAAACTATGGTGCATAGTATGTTGTTATTAGGAAATGACACTCAAAAAGTAGGTACTTTAGCTCTATCATGCAAGCTGCATGGGAGGTCGTTTGCCTTAGAGTAGGAGAGGGAAGTTCCAGCCTATTTGAGCAAGGTGTGAGAAGGATGCATGCTGTAAATGATACATAGTAGAATGTGGCAAGCAGTTTAACACTGAAATCATCTTCAACTCATATGGTATGCAATCAATCAATCAATATGTACTTTATTCGATAACATTTTACCATAAAAGTATGTACATTTTCTTGACATTTAAAAAGATCCATAGATACAATTAGGCCAAATATAAGCAATAAATAAGCATATGTACAATAAAAACCAGAGTTCAATAGTGTTACAACAGAGAGCAGAGATACAGCAATTTATAATGGCCGCAGGCGCTTATGGCATATTAACCTTTAGCAGCTTGGTGGGCGTCAGTCAGGCACTACCCAGGTACTTTGCTACCCCGCACACAATGGTCAACGATGTGGTATCGGTTGATAGGATGCGTTGGGCCAACCTATAGTCCCTGAATCCCAGCTCCTTACATATCGGATTCAGCCATCTTTTCCTAGCCACCCTGTAGGCTTTGCATGCAAATAGAAAGTGGGGTAGTGACTCTCTAGGAGCTGAACACCCTGGGCAAAGAGCATGTGTAAAACCGGGCTTTTTCCATCCCTCTGTAAATACATTGAGTGGGAGGGTCCCAAACCTGAGCTTTAAATAGAGAGTTCTGTCTCTGGGAATTTGAATGAAGTCTAAGAAAGATTCAAGCTTCCTAACAGGTTTGTGCTCCAGTAACTGTTCGGTTAGGGGGCCCCATCTGCGTAACTCCTCTACCTGCACTCAATCCCAATATATTTTCTTGATGGTTTGCTTGGGTGGTGGACATTGACTCGTCCTGAACTCTCCGAGACCCAGATTAAAGACCAGCTGTCTCAGTTTGCTTAACCACATGATCTGATTACAGCTGTTTAATTTGATAAGTTCGTCAACCACAACTGCATAGTTTTCCAGTTCAGGGGTCCTTCGCAAACGCACCCAGAATAGCAATGGGCGTAAGCGAACTATATCTTTAATCGATCGTTTAGCCATATCCTGACGAAGGGGTGTTAAAGGGGTAGCAACTGGAAGGGAAACCAGATCTCTAAGGAGCTTATTCTCCGATTTGACCAGGTGATTGGTATTCTCAAACCCCCAGAGTTCGGACCCGTACACTGCAGAGGACAATGCTTCCCCTCGTACACCACAAGGGACGGAGCGATTGTTCTCTTAAGATTGCTCCCAAGATTCGCTTTTGGTATACAGTTTTAAGAGTAGATTATCTTGCATTACGGATCAAATCGGTGTGCGTGCTCGACAGGTCCTCGAAAATAGCATTACCTTAGACCACAATACCACAAAGATATTTTTGGTACATGTGTTAAGCAGTTTAGAATATTGGTTGCACATTTTTGAGTAGAGGCATGTTTGAGCCACCTGAGAGACATACACGCCTTGAAAAGCGATTAATTGCTGTGAAAGTACATCTTTCTCCATGGGCATCCCATCTTTAATGTGAGACAATAGATTTTGCATGCTAATAACACAAATATTTTTGAATAAACTGTTTTCTATTAAAAAATTACTGTCGATATCATATTTGTTCTAAAAACTGCTTCTTTGTTTGATCCTTTCTCATTTTTTCAGACCCCTTAGGGCATATTTACTAGAAAGTGATGCAGCACAGCGTCATTATAAAATTGCAGGGAAGCGTCATATTTACAGAAATACGACGCATCCCTGGGCTTTCCTCTCTACTGGCGCACAATTGGCAGCCTAGCGCCAATGCAGGCACCCTTGCACCATTTTGCAAGAATTCCTGCTTTGCAGGGATGATAATTGTTGTGCAGGAAGGGACACCTTCCTGCACAAAAACAATCAGTCATTGCGTTTTCCTCCTTCTAAGTGTGCTGCAGAATGAAGCACACATAGAAATAGCAAAAAAAGAGGAGAAATAAAGGTATTTTGACTCATTACGCCACTTTAAAATCTTCTCTAGCGAAGCGTTCAAATCTGATGCATTCCCAGGTTTGCGAAACCTTGTAAATCTAGGAATGTGTTAGAATCCATGGGTGTTGCATGGGAACTCCTTTCACACAACGTAATGCATAATAGGGGGCCATATTTACAAGGCCATGAAAAGCCATGCAAGGGGGCTTTGTGTGGCCTAGTAAATCAGGCTCAGCATTGTGCGTCACCAGAGCGTCAAAAAAGTGAAGCTCTAGTGGTGCAGGGGCCATCGTAAAAATGTCCCCTTGTTTTTGGCCAGTCCTGACTATATTATTAGTCCTATACCTCTGGCGACTGAATGCAAAATAGTTGCTAACACTTATCCAGCCAAACTGAATTCAGTCTCCTTTCTATTTCAACTTCGCTTTGTAAGTAATTGCCTTTTTGTCACTGTTTCTCTTCTCTCATAGGTGCTTCAAACCTCATCAAAATTGCTCCTCCTCTGGACCTCTGTTGCTGAATTCTTGAAAGTAGAATGGCATTTTATAAATTGAATGTTGATTATATTCATTGATGTTTCAGCAGTTTTGGAATTTAATGACTTTCTTAAGAAACAAGACCTCTACCCCATGTCTTCTGTTGCCCTCTTCTGCTTCCACTGTGTTTAGTGTCCTCATACAGACGTCGTTCTTTCTGGCAAGGTTGTAGTCGGAATGCTTGTTCGTGTTTTTCTGCCTTTCCCACCTTCATTTTTTTTGCATGTTCCTCTGCTTGATAATTGACTCTGGTCATTTCTTCTATTTCATCCAGAGAGTAGGTTATCGTTAGGAGACATTGATGCAGAGACTCTGATTGGCATCCCTCAATGATCCGCAGGCGGAGGGCATCTTCAGTCGTGAAGTTGTCGAAAGCACAGTAATGGGCTAGTAATTTGAGACACAGGATGAATTCCCCCATAGATTTGTTCTTTTCCTGGGAGGCTAAATTTAAGGAGTACTTTTCAAAGTCAAATTCTTGAAATGCATGATGATCTCTCCCATACATTTGTTCTTTTCCTGCGCGGCTAAATTTAAGGAGTACTTTTCAAAGTCATATTTTTCTTTTTGTAGGGAAACTTCCTGTTGAGTGCCTGGTGCATGTCTGGATAGGATGTTGTAGACCCATTTGGTAGTTTTTTGATGATTTGGCCAACATCTTTGCCTATTAAGTTGTGCAGGGCAATCAGCTGTTGATTCAAATCAGTGACCTGTGACCCCTTCAGGAAGTCTTCAAAGTCTTCATGCATTTCTTGCCAGTGAGGTCCAATATCACTGTCAAACATGAGAGTCAGCCGTTCTGGATTGCAGAGGAATGATACACCAAGCATGGCTGGTCTTCTCAGGGCATTTTGCGCAGAATCCAATGATGGCGACATGTTCTAGGCCGAAGCGAGCGCCACCGCTATGAAAGCTAGGTGCAGAAGTCTTGAGTGTGCACCTGACGAATTGAGGTGCAGAAGTGACCTGGTATGCCCAGTAGTATGTTCAGCTGATTTGGGCACTTGAAGGGCGTAGGCAAATGTGTACAAGTTTACATCAGGGTAGTATCTTTTACAATGACCTGCAGTCACTGTGTGCACCAATTGCATCCACCCTTGCAGAGTGGGATGCAGGAAGGTATCTGGTGTCCTTTTCTTAGTAGTATGGAGAGCAGTAGGCCGTACATCTAATGATCTTTCCTTTTTACTGTGTATGAAGCTGATGTTTACAGTTTTTGTGACCACACTTGCAGTTTGGGACACCGATTTGTACTGGTGCCTGGCTTTAAATTGGCTGCTGCGTGTTCTTCTAGGCTCCTTGGGCAAGCTCTCTGACTTAAAGATGACTGCCAAGAGGAGCTGGAGTCTCACATGAATGTATCTGTTGCAGACAGTCAACATGGGAGATTACAAAGAATATGCAGCAATAAAATGCCCAGCTTACCCCAGGTATTTATTTTGAAGTGTAACTCAGGCAGTTTGTAGCACAAAGGTATTGCATCCAACCAGGATGGGCTCCTGATGGCGCGTCACACCAATCCTCTGTGTTTACAGCCAAGTGGGTTCCCGCAGTTGTGTGTCACTTGTCTCCGGCAACGTGAGCGTGCTTAGAGTTGGTGTGCTCAACCTAATTGGACTCCTGATGATGTGTCACACTGGTCTTCAGGAATGTGAGCAGGGTTGGCTCCGGATATCAAACCACACCAGTATACTTCAGCATGAGCAGTGTGTGCGCCTGATGACGCACTACTGTCGAGAAGGCTTCTGGAATTAATCATGGAAAATGCAGGAGGTTGTCACGTTCACTCTCGCCACCAGTTGAATTATCGTGAGTGAAACAAAGGATGGACAAAACTAGAAGGAGGCTTGAATTGATATTTTATTGGCCTTCAATTACAGGAGCTCAGGCAGCTCCAAACTGCATTGTTATCTCCTCATATGATATTATCCCTGACTCCCCCCTTTCAGGTTCCCTCACTCCTTTCCCTTCCCAGAGTTTCTTTCACCATCAGGGTCCTAGCGCCCTGGTGTTATGGTGCTGTTACAACATTAGAGTGACCAGTCAGCTTCTCAACCTACACTGCATTGTTTTTTTTAACAACAAGGCATGGTAATGCATTATTCGTGTGCTAGCTGTAGTAAGCTTTGTCACAGTTGTCATCCAGGCCACTGACAATGTCTTGCAGTAACAAGGAACAGTCACGATGAACACTCATAGGAAAATATGTGAATGAGTGTAAACTTGGGAACAGGTGGAAAGGCCATCCTTGGACAAGTGTAAGAAAGTAGGTTACTGGTTGAGGGGGGCTGCTATCCTGCATAAGCAGCAACCACAGTTTCTATCATGGTGAAGTCACAAGTAAACCCCAAATTACCCAGAGCTTAACCATCTGTAGCTTGGCACAAAACAGTCAGGTGTAACTTAGAGGTAATGTGTAAAGTATTTATGCAGCATGTCAAACAGTGAAAAAGTGAAAGCACAACAAAATACAAATCCCATAGCAATGTAAAAAATACAGCAAAAATGTATAAATTATTTAACACCAAAGCGATAAAAATGTAATCAGTAGAAACAAAGATATGCAGTTTCAACATTTTCAGGTATAGAGCCTAAACACACTGTGGTGTCTATCTCATGTCCCCGCCAAGGAAACACACGACAGCCAGGTATCTTGTGATACTACTTTTATTATGTCTTCGGCAGCCTCGCATCTACACGTCCATTCCCCTTCCCTGCTCGTGGCTCCACTGCCCTCCGCCCCCACGACCGGATGTGGTGTCCGGTGTCCAGCTCCTGGTCACTTGACCCCTTGGGCCTAGTGCCCTGCTTGTCGGGCCACGACATCTCTCCCTTTGTTACAAACAATGTTTTTCATGATGCGTATCTAGAGAGAGAGAGAGAGAGAGAGAGAGAGAGAGAGAGAGAGAGAGAGAGAGAGAGAGAGAGAGAGAGAGAAAAGGTCTCTTTACATCTCTTCAATTAGTCTCTGTGGCTTCTTGCACATTCTTCTTGGTCTTGTTTCACTTTCACTTCGCTGTTCATCACCGCTTCTTTGTTCATCAGTTTCTTCAGTCTCGGCTGTCATTGCTTCTGTCAGTACTTCTTCCTTTTCCGTCTTCAATTCCTTGAAGTGTGAGCTATTTCTCGTTATTCGGTATTGGCCTGCCGATGCTGTTATCATTGGCCCTTTTACATTAGTCACAGTCAGTGGTTCTTTAGAGAATGTGCTGTCAGACTTTCTTTGTTGTCTATGCCGCACCACTACGGTGTCTCCTTCTTTTATTTTTGGATCAGATGCATTTCTCCGGCGATCAGCATATTCTTTCATCTTTTCCTTCGCCTCTCCATCTTTGACAGCGATGTCACCTCTGTCTGCACTCATTTTTGTTTCTACTTGTGGCAGCCTGGTCTTGCTTGATCTTCCTAGAACTAGTTCCGCCGGGCACCGGCCCGTGGAGCTGTGAGGGGTGCTCCTGTAATCCTTCAGTACTTGACATAGTGCCTGTCCTGTTGATATTTGTGTCAGTTTTGCTCTTTGGACTGCTTTCTTTATGGTTCCCATGAACTGCTCCGCCATCCCGTTTGCTTGAGGCCACTGAGGTGTTATCTTCCGGTGCCTGATCCCAAGATATTCCATGAACTGTCGGAATTCTTCTCCCGAGAATGGCGGCCCATTGTCAGTTTTTAATGTTTCAGGTGAACCCCATGCTGCGAAAATTTCATCCATTATCGATAGAGTGAAGTTGGCGGACGTGTAGGTCACTTGTCTTACTATTGGAAAGCGTGAAAACTCGTCTATGATAACAAGTAGATAGCTTCCTGTCTCCAGTGGTCCATAGAAGTTGGCCGCCAGTTCTGTCCACACCGCCTTTGGTAGTTCAGACATGTGCAGCGGCTCTGGCCTTGGTGCGGGCCCGTCACTTGGCAGATGTGGCACCGCATGACAATGTCTTCCACCATCCTGTCTAGTCCCGGGAACCACACCTTTTCTCTCAACATTTTCTTGGTCGCCACCATTCCTCGATGTGACTCGTGTGCCAGTTCTATTGTTCGTTTCCTCAATGTCCGGGGCATCACGATCCTTGTCCTTCTCATCAGAATTCCATTTTCAGTCTCAGATAATTCTTCACTAATTTTTTTGAATGCTAGTAGTTCCTCTTTGATTACTCCATGATCCAGAGTGCTGTTGTTGTTTATGTGCCTCCATATTTGTTGTCTCGTTACCTTCTGAATTACCTGCATAGTTTGGTCTTTTTTCTTCTCTTGTTCCAGCTCTGACATTGTTTTGGAGGCAGGCGTGTTGTGTCTCAGGATGAAGTTGAGATATTCCTCCGCCATTGTCGTGGTCTCAGCCTTGTGTGGCAGAGGATGCCGGGACATGTAGTCAGCTGGGTTGTGTTCTTTTCCAGGCTTAAGTATTATTTTGAAATTGTAGTCCATCAGCCTGATTCCCATCTTTCTATCCTGGGTGGTATCTTGGCGTTTGGATTCCCATAGATTGTTATTAGTGCTTGGTAGTCTGTTACTATTGTGAACGGCTTTCCGTATACGAACATGTGATAATGCTCGCATGCCCACACAACTACCAGACTTTCTTTTTCTGGTTGAGAGTATGCTCTCTCAATATCCGACAAGCTTTTGCTTCCATAAGCCGCTATGCATCGTGGTGACTCTTTTCCTGGTCTGTGCTGGGCCAATATTGCGCCCAATCCTACTGGGCTTGCATCTACTGTCAGTTCTGTGCACAACAGTGGGTCAAAATATGCCAGATGATCGACCGCGGTCACCGACTCCCTTATTTCTTCAAACGCCTTGCTGCATTCTTTTGTCCATGCAAAGTTTTGTCCTTGCTTTGTCAGTTCTCTCAGTGGCGCGCTCACTGTTGCAAAATCTTTGATATATCTAGCACAGTAGCTGGCGAGGCCAAGGAATGACCTCACTTCTGCCACGTCGCTTGGTTGTTTAGTTTCTCTAGAGTTTCTACCTTGCTGCGATCCGGTCGCATGCCCTTTTTTGAGAAGATGTGCCCAAAGAACACCAATTCGTCTCATCCTAATTCGCACTTTTCTTCATTTAGTGTCAGTCCGGCCTCCTCCAGTTGGGAGCATACTTCTCTTAGCGTCTTGTCATGCTCTTCTTCTGACTTGCCAAAAACCAGGATGTTGTCACTGTAATTTAAACTGTTTTTCACTGGTCTTATTACTTGTCTGATGGTCTCTTGGAATATCTCGGCTGCTGATGATATCCCAAAACTCAGACGTTTGTATCGGAATAGGCCCAGGTGCGTGGAGAATGTTGTTATATATCGGGACTGTGGGTCTAGTTCCAGCTGGTGATACCCTTTGCACAGGTCTAACTTGGAGAATCTTCTTGTTCCTGTGAGGCAGCTGATCATGTCATCAAGATGAGGCCCAGGGTGTCGTTCTCTTTCAATAGCCGTGTTTGGTATTCTCATGTCAACACAGATCCTGATCTTTGATGTGTTCTTCTTGGGCACAGCCACTATCGGTGACACCCATGGTGTCGGCCCTTGTGCTGGTTCTATGATGTCCTGTTTCAGTAATGACTCAATTTACTCCTCAACTTGTGGTTGCAGGTGTATTGGCACTCGCCGGTGATGTTGAGCTACAGGTTTTATTGTTTCATCGATGTGGAGCGTAAATTGTCGCCCCTTTAGCTTTCCCAGTCCTTTTAGCAGTCGTGGATACTCCTTTAAGATGCTTCCTTTTTCCGACATGCTGCATGTCATTTTGAGCAAACCCATTATCTGTGCTGTGACGTTGCTTAGCAGGCACGGTGCTGGAATGTCTCCTCTTAGTACATGAATTTCTTCTGTGATCGTCTGGTCCTTGTATGCCAGGTTGTCTGTAAACTTTCCCAGGTTTGTTACTGGCTTCCTTGAGCCCCATGTGAACACTTCTACCCTCGATGGTTGCAAAATTGTCTTTCTTTCTATCTTCTCGTACTCTGATGCCCACATTATGTTTCACCTGGCTCTGTGTGGCCCTATGTCTATCGTCACAGACTCAGTCTTTTTGATTGTTTTCTTGTCTACCAGGCATATTCTTTCTTCTGTTTTATCGTCGTTCGTGGACATGAAGTATAGTCGTTCCACCTTTTCTTCTTCTTCTTCACCTCCTGACTCCAGCGACGAGCTTCTGGTCATTGTTTCAATGTGCCTTACATGCCTGTTTGTTGTCATTCGTGGCCTTGCGGGCCGCCCTCTTTCGCTTCTGAACTGTACTCCTTGGCACACATTGGCGAAGTGATTGCTGCCATTGCATTTTCTGCAAATCTGACCAAATGCTGGACATGCACCTCTGTGTGGGAACTCCAGTCCACATTTGTAGCATTGTGACCCTTTTGTTTCTTCGCTGGGTGGTCGTTCTGTCCCTTCTTCCAGCTGCCAGCGTGGCCGTTGTCTGTGATGCGATGTGCCTGCTCAACACGTCTCTCCATTTGTTTTGCATGCATCTTTGCCCTTGCTTCTGCTCTCGCTAGTGTTAGAATGTTCTTTAAGGATGTCGGTTCTTTTAGTATCCTTGTGCGGAATTCTGTGTCACGACACCCTTCAATGATTCTTAGATGGATTGCCTGTTCGATGTCGTATTTGTCGAACTCACAGTGTGTTCCTTGCTTCCTTAGCCGAGTTGCGAAATCATCCAGTGACTGATCAGGTTGTTGGAAAGCTATGGTGAAAGTGTATCTTTCAAAATCGACATCATTTGCAAATATCGGGTCGTGCGTCGCTGGGTTAAATTTCCAAGTTCAGTCCATCCGCGGTGGAGTGCGAGCCAGATACTGGGACCAGGTTAGTCTTGCTGGAAGTGTCCCCTTCAAAAGTCTAGCACAAAGTGTTCCGTTATCGAGGAGCAGAGAGAGCGTTGTGGATGGTTGTTGAAGTAGCCGGAATGCAGGTAGGGTATCACAGTTGGTCGTCACTGTCGCATGAAGACCCTGTCGAGCATCATGGACAGTCGTTACTGGAGCTTCATGTCAGCCACTAGGAACTGCGGATAGCGCGAAGTGCAGATCTTGCGTTGCAGCGGTCGCTGTAGAGCAAAGAGTCAGGTTCACCAGAATTTAGCATTGGTGCTTGGCAGGAAGATCTTGGCATGAACCGTCTAGTTTGCAGTCCTATAGAGCTCAAAACTTCAATATTTCTCTTGTGCTTGGAAAGTGAGCTCAACCAATGCCCCCCAAGGGTCCAGGAACTAAGGGGCACTCTATGGGGTCAGGGACTCACTCCAGAAGAGGCCAGCAGTGCTCAGGCAAGTCCAGTTGAAGGTCCAGACCGCAGGTCAGCTAGGCATTTGCAGAGAGCTCAGAACAGGTGGTGAATCAGCTGGCCCTTGCAGTCAATTCAGCCTGAGATGAAGGGTGCAGGACAAGCCTTCCTTCCCAACAAACAGGGCAGCATAGTGGTATCCACAGGTCCTGGAGTAAATTGAAGTGAGAGACTGCGTGTCCTATTGAAATGGGAGAAGTAGGAGTAGTTTCTAGAGAATTCCCTTTGAAGTCCCAGACGTTTCCTGCTTCCTTACCCTGGATCCAAGCTGGCTGTATGAACAATGCAATGGTGACAAGTCCTTTGTGTGACGGCAGGGCACAGCCTATTCAGTTGCAACTGTGGCTCTACCTAGGCACACCTAACCCCACTGTTGTGTGGCTTTCTGGGAGGAAAGAAAAAGTCCAACTGCTAACTGCATCCAGTAATGTGATCCAGGATAGGCTGTAGAACCAAATGGTTAGGGCAGGAAAAGGGCCACTTTTGACAAGTGGCATTTTAAAAATTGTAGCTTAAAATCAAACTTTACCATTAAAGAGGATTTTAATTACAATTTTTAGACACCAAACATAAAATGTTGGCTTGCTCCCAATCAAATCTTAAATGTAATAAGGAATCTAAATGTTATCCAATGCGAAAAGTAGGCATCACAGTAGAGAAAAATGCATTTAGGAGTTTTTCAGTATCAGGGCATGTAACATTGATAAGTACATGTCCAACCTTTTGAATGCACTGCACCCTGGTGTTAGACCTAGTACTATTGACTTGAGTCCCCCTTCCGTTTTCTACTGATTGCTTCCTCTGTTTTTGATATGTTCTGCTGGTTTAGATGCTTTGGGCACTGTGCCACTGCTATCCAGTACCACAGTGAAAGTGCTCCCTATGTTAAATTAATGTAATGGATTAGTCACTCCATGATTGGTGTATTTGATGTACTTGTCAGACCTTAGTATAGTGCACCATGTGTGCCCAGGGCCTCTAAATCAAATGCTGCTGGTGGACTTGCAGCACTGATTGTGCCACCCACAGAAGCAGCTTGTAAAGTGTGTCTCAGGCCTGCCATTGCAGAACCTGTGTGCAGTCTAGTACTGCCATGTCGATTTGGCAAGTGCGCCCACTTGCCAGTCCCTAAAACTTCCCATTTCTACATATCACCCCAAGGGCAGGGTGCATTGTATGTAAGAGGTATGACATGCCCTGCGTGTGTGGCATGTCCTAATAGTGAATTAGAGCCATTTTCGTTTTTCACTATTGCAAGGCTACCTGTCCAGAACGGGCAATTTGAATATAACATCTTAGTGATAGTCCTAACTGACCCAGTGAACATGGTAGAAATTTGAATTTAGTATGCCTGAACTCAGAACGATAAAATACATTATTTAGTGAAGTCGGTTTTAACATTCTTTGTTTGAAAATACCACTTTTAGAAAGTAGGTATTTCCTTGCCTAACCATCCAGCCTGCGTCTGCTAGCTTGTGTATTGTATGTCTGGTTTTTTAGTGATAGGTCTGGGGTGGCTCCAGGAGACAGGGTGAGTCAGAACAAGGCTGAATAGACCTATCTGCATGTAGATGGGTAAGAGGAGTAGCACCTGGGTCTGAATAGGACTGTGCCTGCCTTCACAATGCTGGCTCCACCTCCTGTGGTGTGTCTGTTGACCCTGGCCCACCCTGCCAAAGGAAAGATGGAGTCCTGTAAGCCAAGTGATCCAGGACTGCACAGAACTAGTTTGGAATAGGTACAGGCCCCTCTGCCTTCAGAGGACAAAAGAGTTTGCAGTATAAATATGGGGAACCAGACCCCAAGACTTTAGATCACTTCTGGAAAAACAAGACTAACATCTGCCAAGGAGATGAACCAAGGAAGCTGTAGGAGTTGGACTGCCCCACTGTCAGTGTGCTGTATTGCTGGGTTGGCCTACAGTGGTGTCTTCAGTAACAAGGAGGGAAGAAGGAACCTTCAAAGTACTTTCATCATCTTGCAGAATATTACTCCAAGGGCTTGAACTTGTGCTTGCCTCCTACTGAAGTCTCAGGGACATAAGACTTCACCACCAGCTCCCCTCTGAATTCCCTTGCTGGGAATTCTGTCTGCAGAAGCCTGCATGTAGCTGGGACCTGGAAGCACGACTCAACGAGAAGAAGCGTGTTTCAGTCGTAGCTATTACTGTCGCATTGCAGAGAAGCGTGTCGCTGCCTCAGAGGTCGCTGCTTTATCACCAGAGAAGCGTGCCTTCGTCAAAGCTGTTACTTGGCGCATCACCAGAGAAGCCTGTCGCTGCTGTAGAGGTCGATGTTGCATCACTGGAGAAGCGTGTCGCCGGACCTGTCACGGCTCCAAAGCTACAGAGTTGCCACTCGGCCGCCGGGCGTACACGCATCGTCTTCACTAAGTCGCATTGAGGGCGCCATCTTAATGCATTACACTGGATTGTCCCATCGCATCGAGGTGCCATCTTGTCGCATCATAACTGGAACACAGTACGAGAATGAACGCATCACCTCCTCGCTGGTAAGGACCAAGACGCATCCCCTACTCTGCGCAAGCATTGAGGCGCGGCACATGGTCTCCCCCTAAGCGAGGAACCGATGCCGATGCATCTCTATCCCTACGAACCTTTAGTTTGTTTTACGTTACGCATCCAGGTACTTTTGTGAGAACTGTGTCACATTTATCATCAACTTGAACTAAGTGACTTCTACCATCTTGAAGTCTATTTTGAGTACAGTATTGTGTTTTTTTGTCATTTGTGGTCTTGTGTTAAGTCTATATAAAGAATACTAATTTTTATAAAACCTGTGTTGTGTCCATCAGTAGTGATTTCACTGTATTGCTGTATGTGTTCACAAATGCTTAACACACTGCCTCTTAGATAAGCCTGTCTGCTCATGCCAAGCTACCAAGGGGGTGAGCAGGCATTATCCAGTAGTGTAATCCCCTTTCCCTGATTTAGAAGCAAGGATCCCTATTTGGTTAAAGGTGTATACCCTTGCCAACTAGGAACCCACAGTTCTAACGTTGGTGGTCAGCGGTGAGGATTTGGACTTGCATTTGTGACTCATATACAGTGATTGGTGTACACTAGTAGTGAGTGCAGACCAAACATGACCAAATACTATTTTGGTAGAATTTTTTTTTTCCTTGGCTGTTATTTTCCCTGAGAACTGCCAATTCTTACTGCCATGAGCAGACCAGAACCTGTTGCATCTATGGATCTAGATTTTCAGGAAGAGAGGTTGGAAACCTACAATTTGAAACAGCTCAAGAATCTCTGCAGAAAATGTAAAGTTGCTACCCAAGGCATTGACAAAAAGGATGACTACCAAAAGGTGCTGAGGGCCTGGGTGGAAGAAAGAAATACCCTTGACGTGGTGGTGGAGCCAGCTGAGGATGAAGATGGGCAGCTAGATAGGCCACTATTTCCAGCTAGGGAAGGGGTACCGTTCCCACCTGACAGTAGCGTCTGTTCCAAAGGCCTGTCTCTGAGAGAGCTGGAAGACAGGAAGAGAGCTAGGGCGCACAGAATCGAGATTACTAAGCTCATGATGGAAGGTCAGAGAGACAGGACTAACAGGTTGTACTTGGAGAGAGAGAGAATGAGAATGGAGCATGAGAGAATGTTGAGGGAGTTAGAGAGCAAGGTAAAGGGCATAGAGAACAATCCATCTGGTGGCAGCCTACCATCTTTGCCTTCAAAAGGCAGGATATATACCCCAAGGATGTCATCAAAGATTTCCATAAGCCTGAAGATATTGGGCAGTGGTTTGCAGACTATGAGATAGCAATGTTGGCCCACCGGGTCCCTGAGAAGGGTTGGGGAGCGGGGTTGTGGGCCCGCTTTGTGAGTGAACGGAGGGATACCTTGTTAGACCTACCCAGTGAGAATAGGATGTCTTATTCCCACATGAAGTAAGCCCTGATTGATAAGGTTTGGGTTCACCCCAGAACTCTATAGACAGAGGCTCAGGAATTGCAAGAAGCTGGAGGCAACAACTTGGGTAGAATATATATCTATTTTGTAGAGCTATAGATGGTTGGGTGAAGGGTAGCAAAGTGGATATTTTTGAAGCGCTCTATAATTTGTTTGCATGGGAGCACTTGTCTGCTAATTGTTTTCCAGAGCTACGCCTGCACCATATTGACAGCAAGTTAACTAACCCTAGGAAGCTTGCTGAGGAGGCGGACCGCTGGGTCAGTACCAGGGTCCACAAGGGTCATGTGGGTCCCCAGCAGAAGAGTGGGGGGGGGATGGTAAATATAATGTAATGTAATGTAAAAATTACTTCTAAAGCACAACTAACACCTAGCGGTTTCTTGGTGCTCGAGCAACAGGGGGTAGACAGTCTGCAAAACAAAGGCGCTAGTGATAGGCATTACAGAACAAGTGAGTTTTGAGAAGGGACCTGAAACGTGTATAGGGAGAGGCGACTCTAATGCTTAGGGGGAGTGAATTCCAAAGGAAGGGGCAAGAAATGAAAATCTTAATCCTCCATGTTTCTTACGTTTAAAAGCAGGGACCTTGAGTTGGGCAAGGTGGGAGGAACGAAGATTGCGGGAAGGAACGTAAGGATGCAATAGTGAGGAAATAAAAAAAGGGCTCATGCCGGCGAGGGACTTAAAGATGGTACAGCCTAGCTTAAATTTGCACCACTGGGACACGGGGAGCCAATGAAGGGACTTTAACAGAGGACTAACATGTTGGTGCCTAGGTTGATGGTAAATGAGGCGTGCAGCCTGGTTCTGAATGAGCTGCAGCCTCTCCAGTAAATAGGACGGGATACCTACATAGAGTGAATTGGCGTAGTCAATCCTCGAAATGACTAAAGCTAACAGAACTAAGGTGAGAGCCTCAATGGTTAAAAAACGGGCAATCTTCCGGATTTTCCGGAGCTGAAAGTAACTAGAGGAGACTACAGCATTGATCTTGGGCTTCATCGTGAGATCATTACTGATGATGACTCCCAGACTTTTTGCTGAGTCGACTGGACTAGGGGGAACACCTAAGCTCGCAGGCCAAAAGGTGGATTTCCATGGGTTGGCGGCTCCCCCGACAGGAACCAGTTCTGTCTTGTCGGGGTTAAGCTTAAGGTGGTTAGCCCCCATCCAGTCGCTGATGCAGCAGAGGGTGGACTGGAAATTAAGGATGGACTCCGCCGAGCCATCAATATTGAAGATCAACTGGATGTCATCCGCGTAGTTAAATGCGGTGACATGATTGCCTCGTAAGGACCGGATAAGGGGGGTCAGGTATAAATTAAAAAGAAGAGGGGATAGGGAGGAACCCTGCGGGACGCCACATGTTAGGCCTACCCTGTCAGCGGTAAACTGAGAGAGCCGGACCGCCTGATGGCGGTTGGACAGAAAGGAGCGAACCCAATCCAGAGCGGTGCCCCGGATGCCTGCCTCCCTGACACGGTCGACCAAAATATCATGGTCGACCGTGTCAAAGGCGGCCGACAAATCCATGAGCATCAGAACCTGGCTGATGTTAGAGTCCGCCCCTCTCCGCAGTTCCTCCATAACTGAAAGTATAACTGACTCCGTAGAATGGGCGGGTCTAAACCGGCCTGTTGGGAGTCAAGGTAAACAGAGGGAGTTCCAGAAAGGACCCCAAAGTAATTTCCAAGGGAACCAAGAGAAGGGTTCCCAGCCTCCCCCTGAGGAGAAGCAAGAGGCCCGACAGGTAAACCTGTTCAGAAGGGCCTCTACAAGTGCTTTACGTGTGGTCAAGTGGGCCACCATTGGTATGATGCACTGTGTTGCATAAAGGATTCCAAAGCACCACCATGTGCACCACCCCATCAGATGGCGAGTGTAGCCCTGGGAGGGGGAGGAGATTGGTGCCCAAGGTAGGTGGGGTCCAGCAGAAATGTCCCTTGTCTCTTTAGGAGACTTTGAGATGGTCCCTAAAACTCATCTGCCTGGTAACGCAAAGAAATACAGGCAGTGGGTGACCATCAATGGCCATAGAGTGGAGGCTCTTAGAGACACTGGAGCCAGTGTGACAGCTGTCAGGTGTCACCTGGTGTCCGAAGAGCAGGTGGTCCCAATGCATTTTTCCCAGTTGTTGCCGCTGACAAAACAGAGAGCCACTGCAAGGTGGCTTAGGTTCTCTTTGAGTGGGGCGGGGTCTCAGGTACTTTCCAAGTACCTGTGAGGCCAGCCATGCCTGTTGATTGTCTGATAGGCAATGATTTAGAGAGAACCCCTTGGGCTGAGGTGGACAAGAAGGCTCATTAGGAGATGTTGGGTCTGCCTGAGTGGGCGTGTGTAACCACTCGGTCTATGGCAGCCAGTAAGGGTGTTCAAGAGGTCCTGGAGCCTGAAAGTATGGCCCAGGAACCTGCTTTAATGAGAAGAGGTAGGGGCTGCAGGAAACCAGCCCCCATTGTTTCCACGGTCCAGGAGGAGGCAGACCTTGAGGGGGATGCCGTGGAACCTGTAGGGGAGCAAGTTGCTGAACTGGGGGACCTGCCTAAGCTGACTCACTGGCAGCAAGAAGGAGGACCCTCCAGGGACCAATTTTGTGCAGAGCTGATGAAGTGACCTTCTCTTGTGGGTTTGCAGCAACAGGCCACAAACCAGGACGTAGGTGATCAGTCTGGATCACATTCGATCTACTGGGAGAACAATCTCCTGTATAGCAAGCCTAAAGTTGCTGAGCCTGGGTCAGAGTGTGTGCCGCTAGAGCCTTCCTACTGGGTTTGGCTCATGATGTGCCTTTAGCTGGACATCTGGGGCAGACAAAACCTTTGTTTTGTCCTGCCTCAGATGTCCATTTTTTTTAAACTGTATTTTCTTGATTTTTGACTCATACATAACCCACCATACAAGGCTCATCATCAGCTGGATACATTATATATAGAGTCATCTTTCATTATGGAGCTTCGCAGTCGTTTCAGAGTCAGTATCATAATAAGCTTCCCAAGCCTCCACTTCTTTTACCAGTGTCAACACCATTACAAGTATCCAAAATACCCCACAACATAATGGGAGATCAACTTGGTGCTCTCGCAGTCGTTTGCCTCTCCCTCCCCCCTAACTACTACCACCGGTGTGCTCTAAGTATTCAAAGCCAGGATTTTCAATCATCAGCATTGTGCAAGGGTATACTAGTGTCCTGTTGCGTGTGTGGTGTTTCCCAATTCCTGTCAAGCTCGACCTTGCTTCCTTTCCCCAACAACCACCCCAAGCTTATCTATAGTCTGTGTGCGCCGACATTTTCCTACGGCGCCTCCACAGAGTCAGAGTCCAAGTCCGAGTCCGGTTCTGGCAATGTCAACAGTGCCACCAGGGCCTCCCATGTCAGTGCAGTTTCCACTGCCTTTTCGTTGTTCGCTCTTCTGGCCTGTTGGATCCTTGCCATACTCTCACTGGCCGCCCAGCTCATGAATTCCGCTTTCCATCGCTCCACACTAGGGCCCTGCTTAGATTTCCACTTTCTTGTTAGTTCCCGTTTGGCCAGCAGCAACCCCAGATCCATGAATTTTCTCATTACCTTAGTTCGCGCTGTATGAGGAAACCAATGTAGTATGCATGCCCCCATGGTGGGTTCTATCTGCCTATCCGTCACCCCGCAGAGGACCTCAACTACCTCCTTCCAGTAGGTACCAAGCCACGGACAGCTCCACACCCCATGCTGGAAGTCTGCTGCGTTCAAATGACATCTAGGGCAACATACCGAATCCACATTAAAGTATTTATTTATCTGCTCTGGGGTTAAGTATGCCCTGTGTATGATATAGAAATGGATAAGCTGGAATCTAGCATTCCACGTACTCTTCCATGCCCTTTCCACCAGTTTAGCCCAAGTCGATTCAGGTATATCTTTACCCAGGTCCACCTCCCATTTTCCGCACAGCTGAGTCAGCGGCTGAAGTCCCTCCTCTACCATTCGTCTATACTGGCATGTTACTGCCTTTATCGTCCGTGCTGTCATTACTACATATTGGCATGTCAGGGATTTTTGTGGTTCTAGCAGTCCTTCCCCCCAGTATTTCTGAATCGCTGACACCAGGGTGGCGTGCAGCAGAAAGTCACCCCTGGGCAAGCCGTATCTGTCTTGCAGCGTCTGATAAGACAAGAGAGCTCCCTCCTCGTACAGGTCACCGACCATTTGCAACCCCAGTCCTTCCAACTCTGCCAATGTTGACCAGTCTCCTCCGTGCGGTAAGGCTGTGCACATTCCAAGATGTCGACCAGTCTCCTCCGTGCGGTAAGGCTGTGCACATTCCAAGAGGTATCTCTATTGCGTACGGGCGGATACCACCCACCTTAAGCCTGCTTCTATTCCAGCATGCACTCATCGCTTTCTCCTTATGGATTAATGAATCAACCCGCAACCGCTGACCTAAGATCACAAAGGATAAACATGTCTTGGAAACCATTGGTCCTCTGGGCCGTCTGGACCCCTGAACTTCCGCGCAACCGTCTGCGTGAGCCACTGTAGCTGGGCCGCCAGATAGTACAGCTCGAAATCTGGGACTGACCATCCCCCCTATGCTCTAGGCTTCATCATCGTGGTCAAGGCCACCCGCCTCCTGCCGTTCCCCCACAGAAATCCCCCTATCATAGTTCTAATCGTCTTGAACACTAGGCCTGGGATCCAAATCGGCAGCATCCGGAAATTATAGAATAGTCGGGGTAGAGCCACCATTTTCAGAAGCGCTACCCTTCCTGCCACTGAGAGTGGCAGAGTACTCCAGATTGCCATGCTCCCTTTGATCCCTCTCACTGCCCTATTCACATTACCCTCCAAAAGGTCCGCCAGCTCATGACAAATGTTAGTTCCCAGATACAGCAGACAGCTGGGTTCCCATCTTATTCCGCTCAGTCTAGCAGGTGCTCCCACAGCTCGCCGCGCCGGGAACAGGCTAGTCTTCTCCAAGTTCAGGCACAGCCCAAATGCGGCCCAAACACCCGTAACAGCGCTATTGCTCCCGTTAAGGCCTCACCAGGGGCTGCCAGAAACATCAGCAGGTCATCTGCGTAGAGCAATATATAATGTATGTCTCCCCGCATCTCCAGTCCGGTATAATGGCTCCACGATCTAGCTTGCACCGCCGGGGCTCAACCGCCAGCGTGAACAGCAGCGGTGAAAGCAAACAACCCTGCCGTGTCCCCCGTCCCACCGAACAGGGCGCCAATACCGTTCTCCCCGTTCGCACCCGGGCTGTCACTGAGTTTATATAGTATTTGAGTCCATCTCACGAATTCCTCTCCCAGTCCCATCTTGCGCATAACCTGGAAGAGAAACGGGCACTCCAGACTATCAAATGCCTTCTCTATGTCCACCGAGAGAATCAAGGCTGAGAGCGCCAAGTCTTGGCAATTCTCCAGAATTCGCAATAGCCGTCTTACATTAATAGCCATATTGCGCTTAGGTATGAAACCCGATTGATCTCGATGTATTAATTGCGACATAAACGGTAGTAGGCGGGACGCTAAGATCTTGCTCAGGATTTTGTAGTCGGTTGTCAACATTGATAGCGGGCGATATGCCTTCACGACGCTGGCCTCCTTTCCAGGCTTCAGAAGGGGAATAATGATAGCCTCCCTAGTGGTCTTAGGCAACCTCCCTGCTTTATGCGCCTCGCAATATTATTTGCAGCCTCGGAACTAATCTGCATATTTGGAATAAAATTCTATAGGGAGGCCGTCAACCCCGGGTGTCTTGTTGCGGTCCATATGTTTAATCGCATTTCTAATCTCTCCCACCGTGATTTCACCTCCCAGCAGATACCCCTGCTCCTTACTCAAGCTCGGTAAAGCCACCTCCTCCAAATACTCCCTCATGCCGGCTGGAACCTGAGTCAGTTGGCTACTGTAGAGACCTGCATATTACTCCAGAAACAATGATTGTTTATTACAGATTCAGTGTTCACCATCTCCCCTGAGGGTGGTACCAGGCCCAATATTGGCACTCCTCGGGATATTGGATTAGCCAACCATGCCAGCAGTGCACTCGATTTGTCCCCCTTTGCGTGCATCCTTGCTCTGTAGTTTTTATAATCAAAGGAGCGCAATCTCATCACCTGAACTGCTAATGCCTCCCTAGTTTCTGAGACCTCAGCCTGCACCCCCGGATTCCCTGGTCTGTCCTTCTCCGCATCCCGCAACCGGCCTTCCGCTTTCTCTAAGTCAGTCAAAATCTTTTTCCGTACCCCCGTCATCTTGCTAATACATATACCCCTGGTCACGACCTTAAACGCATCCCACTCAATTGCTGCTGACGTCGCCGTCCCCTCGTTCTCCTCAAAGTATTGTGCAATGCCCGCCCCCAGCTCCTAACTGAACCACGGGTCTTCCAGTGCCTCCGGTCTGAGCTGCCAGGTTGGTATGACCGCCCTCTCCCGACTCCAACGTATCCGCACTAGCAGCGGGTTATGATCTGAGATTGTTCTCGCTAGATACTCGCTACCCGTCACCTTGGAGTGAACCTCAGGGGCACATAGTATTGCATCTAACCTCACATGCAAGTTATGGAGGACAGAGTAATAGGAATAATCCCTCTCTTCCAGATGCTGAGCACGCCATGTGTTAATTAGCCCCCAGTTAGTTTGCCAGGCACTTCTCGCCTTGGAGATCCTATGCACTGAGTTGCCAGAAAGCGGAGGGTGGGACCTGTCTCGCTCCACGTCTGTTATAGAGTTAAAGTCTCCCCTCAGTATCATTGCAGTAGTTAAATATGGCGCTAGGCTCCCTGACAACTTCTCAAAAAAGGAAGGTTGGTCTACATTGGGGGTATACACACTGCACAACTTTATGTCCACTCCATTAAGCACCCCCTTTACAGCTACAAATCTTCCCTCTGGGTCTACAAAATGCTGCATTGGTGAAATGGGACCCCGCTCTAACCCACACCAAAGTACGCTGAGTAGGTTGGGTAAAATAATTGCCACGCCATCTCTTTTTCAGAGCCATTCCCTCAGTCCGATTAATATGTGTTTCTTGGAGGAGAGCTATATGCACCCCTCGTCCTACCAGGTATGCATGCACCTTGTGTCGCCTTTGCATTGTATGAAGCCCACGAACATTCCATGTTATACACTTCAGTTCATGTAACGTCCCCATTGGTGAGGCATTTCTCCTTTTGTACCCACCCCACCGCTAAGAGCACACCGGTGTCACTAACATCCCCAAACCGCCTCCCAACCCCTCCCCAACTCCCTCCCCCCAGAACAGGTGCTACAACATTAGAACCCATCCAAACCATTACTCAAATACACCCCCAAAACTGTTAAGGAGCTACACCCACACAAACTTACGGGAGGTAAGCCCTAAGCTTCAGAGAGTCGGACACCTAGTTGTCCGCTTTCCTGCGCCTAACCCCCGTATTACTGATCCAGCCCCTTTCAGAGCTGTGTCTTCTGCGAGACTTCTTCTAATTATGCTCCACAGCCCCCACCTACCCCTTGTCTCTGGTAGCTAATAAGCAGCCAACTAAGTCCCTGGTTAGCCCCCCCTCCCCGGCCCCCCTCTCACTTAGTGCTCGTTTAATGTCCAGCCAAAGTCTACGTCACCCATCTATGATGTTGTCCGCTGTCCCAGCTGTCACGCTGGGTAACTTCTGGCTCCCAGCATTCGATTGTTCATTGTCCTCTTCAAGGACCCCCCTTCTGATTCCGTACCCTCTGGATATGTGCCCCCTCCATCTCGCGAGAGAGACGTGGCGGCCTGCAGAGCAGCCACTCGCTCCTTCTCCGTTTGTGAGTCAGTTGGCCTTTGGGCCACTGGATGACTACGCCGGTTACTCCTCAATCTGCATGGCCGAGGACACATCGTGCCTGCATTCACGCCATTTCCTGCTTCACTAATTCCTGCTTTATAGAACTTTAACCAGTCCCAGGCCTCCTCAGGGCTGTCGTAAAATGATGTCTTGTCATCCAACTTTATCTTCAGGCGCGCCAGAAATATCAGAGAGTATGGGATGCCCTCTTCTCGATGTGCCCTCTTGACTGCCATGAACGATACTCTGCGGCGCTGGACCTCGAGTCTGTAATCTGGGAAAAATGTCACCATATGTTGTCCACCGTGTATGGGCCCGCGATCCTGACTTGGTTTAGCAGGAAATCTCTGTTTTTGTAGTGGAGCAGTATGGGCACCACCGGCCTCGGGGGTCGTCCGGGGACCAGTGGCCTGGCTGGCACTCTGTGAGCTCTCTCCAAAGTGAAGAAGGACGTCAGACCTGCTGCTGCAACAGTCACTTTTAGCCATTCTTCTAGGTATTCCACCATGTTGGGTCCTTCCACCCCTTCAGGCAGTCCCACCACGGATGTTGTTTCTTCGATTCCTCCCTTCTGCATCCTCCGCCCACCTCTCCAGGGTCTGCAGCCTGTTTTGGAAATCAGCCATCTGCGCTGCCATCAACTTTTGAGCCGGTTCCAGGACCTCTTTGGCGACTTCCGTTTGTTTCACCCTGTCAGCCAATTTAGCGTGGTCCGCACGGAGCAGTCCTAGACCTTGCGTCACATGCCGATGTCCTTTTGCAAGGCTTCCCTAGTGTCGGTTATGGCTTGCAGGATTTGAACGACCTGTTGTTGGAGCATCCCCTCTGGGCGCTGTTGCGATCCCTCTCGTGCCTCCGTGGCGGCCATGTTGTCCTCCTGTTCCACTGGTGCCCCCACTTGTTCCCCTCTTGGCTTCCCCATGGTCCGGCAGGATTCGAGAGCCTTTATATCGTCAGGTTCACACTGTGGCGCACCTCCTCTCTGCAGCTGTCCACCGTGTCACCACATCCCAGACAGTGTAGCTGCCCCCATCAGGGTCTCCTTCAGGCACGGTCGGGCCTTCCCTTACCGCGGCTTCAGCCCCCAGGAAGATCACGCTCCGGCTGGACATCAATAGGTCCCTTCCATCCATGGGGCCCATTCCAGGCCAGCAGTCTTCATCCGCATTGCCCTTCTCTTCTTCTTAGATCATCGTTCCATTTCAGCGCTATCTCCTGCCAAGCTTGCGGCCCAGCCTCTGATTAGCGCTAACTACGGGATTGTTCCTCTTGCTGTTATCACCAGCTCCACCTCCCCAGAGCATCACTGTCCCGGTCGCTTTTCAGTGAGGTCGCTCTCCAGCGTCACCAACCGTCGCCACTCCCAGCTCCTCACATTCTCTTCGCACATCTAGGCCCACCAGCGGAGCAGGCGGCGTCCTTTTCTCAGTCCGCTAAGCTCAGTAGCACCACCTGCTAGCTCCTCCAGTGGTGGGAGTCATCCAGCATACTCGTTTAGCCCCACTCGGTCGACAGCTCTCTTCAGCTGTGCTGACACATCCCACTGGTGCCGTACCATTCTCCGGTGGCCCCCTGCTCCACCAGATATCATCAAGACCAGGCAGACGGGCTATCCCAACATCCTCATAGGGGCATTGGTACCTTCCAAGTATCTCCCTTCTTGATCAGTCGCACTTCTCAGGCTCTCCTCAGCTGCTATCCTCCTTTGCCTCATATATTACATGCAGCCCCAAGGCCCCAAGTCCCATCTAGCCCAGCTGTTCGCAGCAACAGCCGCACCTTATGGCTACCAAAGTCAGGGACGCTCCGCTGTCATCAGCAGTCCCCCTCAGTAAGTTGCTCCAGTGGACTGGCTCATTGCAATCTTCGACTTGCAGCACCCAGCAGGCATCTCAATACAGCATTCTTCCCCTCTTCGAAGGCTACCTCAGATCAGCCAGGGCAGTCTCAGCATTACTTGCGCTGCTATCCGGACAGCAGCAGGAGTTACCCTCCCCCCAGCACTCTCTCGTGCCGGCAATCTTCCGTGAGGCAGCAGCTTTCTCTCCCGAGCAGGGGGGGAGGAAGGGGGCCTCATCCGCCGCCAACTGTATCCCGCTCTGTGCCACGCCAAGTCACAGTTCTCCTCCAAGTTTCTCAGCACTAGTTAGCAGCCGCCTAGCAGCAGCGGTGCCCTCATTCACCCACCTGCAGCTCTGGCTCGTTGCTGCCTCTCTCCGAAGTCTCTGCTCGCTGCCCTTTTACGTCTCACCGGCCGCCCAGCTCTGAAGCACACCAAGCGCTCGCGAGGCAGTAATCTCTTATCTTGCCCCGCTAATCTGTACAAAGTCCACTTGGACACAGTTCTTCCTTGCCGGCGGTCCCCCTCAAATCTTTCTGCTCCAGCCTCTGTTGGCTATAGACAAATAAATAGCCAAGTCACCAATCCTTCATGCCGCCATCTTGGGATTGCAACTTGGCTCCCCCTTGAGTCGTCTATCCCAGGTCCGCGCCGCTGCAACACTCGCTGTCCGGGTGCACAGCCCTCTAGGCGCTTGCCAAATTCACCCCAGAGGTGTGGGGGATCTGTATCTTGTCTCTGTGCAGGATAACAGACGGGGGTGGTGCGGAGCTCTGTGTTCACGCATCCACTCTCATCTGCCTCATGGCCATGCCCCCCTGCCCCAGATGTCCATGATGTCCATATTGCTTGTCACCCAATTTTATTGGCCCCAGTTGCGGAAGAGTTCATATACTCATTGTATCACTTGTCAGACTTGCCAGGCAAGTGGGAAAAGTGGAAGGAAGCAAAAGGCTCCTCTCCAACCTTTCCCTGTAGCCAGTACCCCCTTTGAACCGGTGGGCATTGACATTGTGGGACCACTGGACCACAAGACAGCCATGGGAAACAGGTTTATCTTGGTCTTGGTGGACCATGCTACCCGGAAGCCATCCCGCTCAGGATTGTGATGGCCTCCGTGATGGGACGTGCATAGATGGGGATTTCTTCCCATGTGGGGTGTTCCTCAGAGAGGTGGTGTCAGACCGTGGTACAAAATTCATATCTAATTATATGAAGTCCCTGTAGCAGGAGTGCTGTGTTACATACAAGTTCACCACTCGTTCCTACCCTCAAGGTAATGGGCTGGTTGAGAGATTCAACCGGACCCTCATATGCATGATAATGGGTCTTGAGGAATGTATGAGGCGTAAGTGGGATGTCCTCTTGCCATGCCTTCTTTTTGCTTACTGTGAGGTGCCACAGAAGTCCTTAGTGTTCAGCCCCTTTGAGCTGCTGTGTGGTCATCCGGTAAGAGGAACTTTGAGACTGGTCAAGGAAGGCTGGGAACAATCTCCCCAAGATGGATACAGTTACATGCTTGCCTTCAGTAACCAGAATCGGCAATTCAGACAGCTCGCTCAGGTGAATCTGGAAGCCAGCCCGGAAGAGACGAAGCGGTGGTACGATCAGAATGACAGTCTGATTGAGCTTCAGACTGGTCAGAAAGTTTGGGTCATGGCCCCTGTGGAGCCCTGTGCTCTCCAGGACAGGTGGACCAGACCATTTGAGGTGGTGGAGTGCAAGAGTGATGTCACCTACCTGGTGAACTTGCGGTTTCCTAGGAACCTTTTGCGGGTCCTGCATGTTAACCGCCTGAATCCCCACTTAGAGAGGTCCAAAGTGGGCCTGGTCCTAGCGACAGATTATGGAATGGAGGAGGAGACCAAGACTCTTCCTGACCTCCTGTCTGCAACAGAGCAAGATGGGTCAGTGGATAGTGTCATCCTCTCTACCACACTGACCCCTGAGCAGCAAAATGATTGTCACCAACTGTTGGGGCAATTCTATGATTTGTTCTCCCTGGTTCTTGGTGTCAATGAGTGGTGTGTCCATGATATGGACACTGGGGATAGTCCTTCTGTGAAGCACAAGGCTTACAGAGTGACTGACAGGGTCAGAGCTTACATCAAGGAGGAGGTCTCCAAGATGTTTGCCTTAGGGGCGATTGAGTCCTCTAACAGCCCTTGGGCCAGCCCAGTGGTCTTGGTCCCAAAGGCTGCGCGCCTGGTGCCACCCTCGAACTCCGGTTCCGTGTGGACTACCGAGGACTCAAGTCAGTCACCAGGACTTACGTGCACCACATTCCCAGAGCTGATGAGCTCATTGATCGTTTAGGGGCTGCAAGGTACCTCAGTACATTTGATTTGACGTCTGGGTACTGGCAGATCGCCTTGACTGATGGGGCCAAAGGAAGGTCAGCTTTCTCTACACCAGATGGGCACTACCAATTCCGGGTTATGGCCTTTGGGATGAAGACTGCCCCTGCCACCTTTCAGAGGCTGGTCAACCAGGTGTTGGCAGGACTAGGGGATTTCAGTGTCGCCCACCTGGATGACATTGCAGTGTTCAGCACCATTTTTGGAAGAACATCTGCGCCACCTCTGAGAAGTGATGATGGCACTGCGAAAGGCAGGCCTCACAATCAAGATGAGTAAGTGCCAGATCGGGCAGGGTTCCATGATGTACTTGGGGAACCAGGTGGGGAGTGGCCAGGTGGCACCCCTACAACCCAAGATTGATGCCATCCTGGCATGGGAGCCCCCCCCCCCCCAAGACCCAGACACAGGTGAGAGCCTTTTTAGGACTCACAAGGTACTACAGGAGCTTTGTCAAGAGGTATGTCAACATTGTTGCACCCTTGACTGAGCTGGCTTTCAGGAAGCAGCCCAACAAAGTGAACTGGACTGACACCTGTCAGAAGGCTTTTGACGCCCTGAAGACAGCCATGTGCACAGCACCAGTGCTTCTAACGCCCAACTTTTCAAAGGAATTTACTGTCCAAGCAGGCGCTTCAGAGCATTGTGTGGGGGATGTTCTTTCACAGATTAATGAGGAGGGCCTAGATCAACCTGTAGCCTTCATCAGTAGGAGGTTACTTCCACAGGAACAGAGGTGGAGTGCAATTGAGCGTGAGGCATTTGCTGTGCTCTGGGCACTGAAGAAGTTGAGATATACCTGTTTGGGACTCACTTCCAGGTTCAGACAGATCACAGACCTCTCAGATGGTTGATGCAGGTGAGGGGTGAGAATCCGAAATTATTGAGGTTGTCCATTTCCCTGTAGGCGATGTTCCACCTGCCCTGTACCAGGGCAGGTGGAACACTGCCCTGGTACAGAACAGGCCAATGCTGTTGGTCTGCCAGATGTTTCCGCCTTAGTGAAGAGAACTCCCAAGGGGATTGGTAGTTCTCCTCACATTTGAGCTGGAGGGGACACTTGTTAGACCTGGTACCATTGGCATGAGTCTCCCTTCCATTTTTTACTGATTGCCTCCTCTGTTTTTAGGTCTCGGGACTCGTTAAGCTGTGAAGCAGCTTCCGGTCCGGAGAATTAATGTGACTTAGTAGGGCTTCAGAACCCGCCTCCCTGCTCTGTCTCTCCACCATTGGCTGGCTTCCTAAACAGAGGCCAGCCATTGGAGGAGAGAGCCGTCCCTCCAAAGAAGCCCTTTCTTTTTCGGATTTGGGGGCGTCATTTTTGCTGTTCTTTAGACAATGACGTCGTCCATCACTCAGAACAGCAAAACACGCCCCCAATCCGAAAAATTTTCGGACGTTTTTGGCCACCATTGTTGCCTGTCCACCGCCGAGTCTTGAAGTGCAGAGAGCCTCCTCCTCGAGTCGCCCGCGAGCCTGAAGGCAGCACCGCAGTGAAGGTGAGCCGTTTTCCTGCCTACCCCGGCCTTTGCAAACAACGCTTGAGCCCACGACGCGCAAAGTGCTCCTTGTGCCCCCCGCCGTTCAGATCTGCGAAGTGCGAAGCTACGCGAGCTCCGAGGCCCGCATGACACTGTTCTCTTGCTGCTCCCGACTTTTGACCCAGATGTCCCCGTTTCCTTGCTGCTCCTCTCTGTTTCTTATCATTAGCATCCAGCCTGATCCCGAGTTTCTGTCTATCTCCCCCAACACCCCCTTCCCTCCTTCGTCTCTCGTCGCACACCCCCCCTTCGTCTCTCCTCGCCCCCCTGTTTCTGCTGCTCACCTCCCCCCACTCTCTCCCCACGGAGCTCCCATCTCTCTCGTCTACTTAGCTCTGAAGGACACTCCAGCAGTCGAGACGCCGTGGAGCACACACCTCAGCCCCAGGACGCAGAGAAGCCCCCCGTGCCAGGGTAGGGTCTGACCTGGCCTGCCCCGGATCAGGGTCCGACCCCTGAGGCGCAACGGTGAACGCGAGTTTGAAGTCCCATCCCCTGGGTAAGTTCAGAGTGTGCTGTTGTGATTGCATCTTGGGGCGTCACTCCGAGTTTTGTTGACACTTTGCTGGCGCGTGCAACCTCGAGCTTGGCGCAGTGAAAGGTGGACTAAAAGTTACATGCAGCGTTTTAAACTCTTTTGCTGGCTGCTGTATTCTGTGAACTGTATGCATTGCTCGTATTTGTGTGGGGGATTCTTTGCCCCCAGGCTTTCTAATCAGAAACCCTGCATCCGACCCGGGCATATTGCCATTTTGCCGACTTTTGACCCAGATGTCCCTGTTCCCTTGCTGCTGCTCCCGACTTTTGACCCAGATGTCCCTGTTTCCTTGCTGCTCCTCGATGTTTCATACCATTAGCATACAGCCTGATCCCGAGTTTCTGTCTCTCTCCCCCCATCCCTCTGCCCGCAGCTCTCCTTCGTCTCTCATCGTACCCCCACCCCCCTTCGTCTCTCCTCTCCCCCCCTTCCTTCTGCCCACAGCTCTCCTTGGTCTCAAAAGTTACATGCAGCGTTTTAAACTCTTTTGCTAGCTGCTGTATTCTGTGAACTGTACACCATGACGCCCAGTGCTTAATTTTAGCCGGTGGCTAGAGACGCTCATTTTTGTACACCAGGGCATTTTTTATCGTCAGACTTTGGTTGGTCTAAGCTGGAAAGGCAGAAAAGGTGGAAGACAAGGATGAAGAGAAAGATAAGCAAAAGGTGACAAAGGGAGAAACATTGGCAAAAAATACTGCAAGATTAAGATAAAGAGACAGGGAGTGTAGGGTGGTGTAAAAAAAGGCTTGCTTGAAGTGGAATCAACTTAATCGGCAACCCCGGCATTTGGCAACAACACGCCTCTAAGAAAACTTTGAGCCTCTGCACTTTTGTTTAGACAAATTCCATGCTAATTTGTTCCTGCATTATTATTTACGTTTGAACTTTGAGCTTTTGTATAGCATTGCAAATAATGTGTGTTTTTCTGGAGATTAAACAGACACATGGCAGTTATCCAGCCAATAAATATTCATTAACTATCAGAGCTTTGTAGCTGGCTAGATGTGTGCCAGGTTGAGGTAATATGTGCTTACATAATAACAAAATAAGGTAAGACGTGGTAAAAGTGAATACAATTACTTAGATTGGCAGGTCTCCCACCCCAGCACTCTAACACTAATCCTAGGACTGTATGTGTAAAGTTAACGCTGCACCTGAGATCACCTATTATGCTGCACAGTTGATTCCCACAACACTAAAATGAGTTTCAAGGGGTGAAATGTTAGACATTGCTCAAAACGATGAACATTCCTTCAGACTACCTAAATTTTATGATAATATATGGATGAATTGTAGCAGAAGTGAATTTCTTTTAATGACCTGTAAATGCGTTTTTTGTGCCGGGTAAACCGCTGTGCTGTTTATCATTTTAATATAATTATAGTTATCACTGAGCTCACTGGGACTATGTCTTCTACAGTGGAAATATGAAAAACTGGACCATTCTTACAGACCTGACAGAGTGAGTGGCTCGATAAGATAGCAGGACTCTCCCCGGGCCACACTGCTGGTAGGGTGCCTTGGAAGCATGCGCACTTGTAATCATGCCATTTTATTTTTGTAGTGCGCTGCCTCCTAGGACATTTGAAGGGTTTTCTTTGCAACAAAATGGGGAAAACGTACATTACCTGCAGGGAGGCGTTAATTCAGTAGAGAGTGCAGAGTAGAGAGTGCAGAGTAGAGAGTGCAGGGTGAGTGTGTGCAGAGTGGTGTGTGCTGTTGAGTGCAGTGTGTGAGTGTGTGCGGAGTGGTGTGTGCTGTTGAGTGCAGAGTGTGAGTGTGTGCAGAGTGGTGTGTGCTGTTGAGTGCAGAGTGCGAGTGTGTGCAGAGTAGTGAGTGCAGGTGCAGAGTGCAGAGTGTGTGCAGAGTAGTGAGTGCAGGTGCAGAGTGCAGAGCTGCGAGTGGAGGGTGAGTGTGTGCGGAGTGGTGTGTGCTGTTGAGTGCAGAGTGTGAGTGTGTGCCGAGTGGTGTGTGCTGTTGAGTGTGAGTGTGCAGAGTGGTGTGTGCTGTTGAGTGCAGAGTGTGAGTGTGTGCAGAATAGTGAGTGCAGGTGCAGAGCTGCAAGTGCAGGTGCAGAGTGGTGTGTGCTGTGGAGTGCAGAGCTGTGAGTGCGTGCAGAGTGGTGTGTGCTGTTGAGTGCAGAGTGCGAGTGTGTGCAGAGTGGTGTGTGCAGGTGCAGAGCTGCAAGTGCAGGTGCAGAGTGGTGTGTGCTGTGGAGTGCAGAGCTGTGAGTGCGTGCAGAGTGGTGTGTGCTGTTGAGTGCAGAGAGCGAGTGTGTGCAGAGTGGTGTGTGCTGTTGAGTGCAGAGTGCGAGTGTGTGAAGAGTGGTGTGTGCTGTTGAGTGCAGAGTGTGAGTGTGTGCAGAGTAGTGAGTGCAGGTGCAGAGTGCAGAGCTGCGAGTGCAGGTGCAGAGTAGTGAGTGCAGGTGCAGAGTAGTCAGTGTATGTGCAGAGTAGTGAGTGCATATGCAGAGTAGTGAGTGCATGTGCAGAGTAGTGAGTGTGTGCAGAGTAGTGAGTGCAGGTGCAGAGTGCTGTGTATTGGCAATGTAAATGACAATGCCATTTATTTATGATTTAAAGAAAAAAAAGAAATGTCATGAGCAATGCCAATAGCTCTACCTTTAATGATGCCGAGACCATTGCATTGTAAATGTTTGTTGATATGTTTTGCTGGTTTAGATGCTTTGGGTACTGTGCCCCTGCTATTTCATGCCACAGTGCAAGTGCCTCTATGTTAAATTGATGTAATGGATTAGTGAATCCATGATTCTCTTATTTGGTTTACTTGCCAGACCTTAGTATAGTGCATAATGTGTGCCCAGGGCCTCTAAATCTAATGCTACGGGGGGCTTGCAGCACTGATTGAGCCACCCACAGAAGCAGGTTGTAAAGGGTGCCTCAGGCCTGCCATTGCCATGTCGATTTGGCAAGTGCATCCACTTGCCAGTCCCTAAACCTTCCCTTATCTACATATCAGACACCCCTAAGGTAGGCCCAAAGACTGGGTGCATTGTATGTAAGAGGTAGGACATGCCCTGATGTGTGTGGCATGTCCTAATAGTGAATTACAGCCATTTTTGTTTTTCACTATTACAAGACTGCCTGTCCCCATAGGCCAGAATGGGGAGTTTTATTATAACATCTCATAATCCTAACTGACCCAGAGAACATGGTAGAAATTCAAATTTAGAATGCCTGAACTCACAATGATAAAATACATATTTTAGTGAAGTTGGTTTTAACATTCTGTGTTTGAATATACCACTTTTAGAAAAAAGGTATTTCTTGCCTAACCATCCAGCCTGCCTCTGCTCGCTTGTGTATTGTATGTCTGGTTTGTAAGTGATAGGGCCTGGGGTGGCACCAGGAGACAGGGTGAGTCAGCACAAGGCTGAAAAGACCTATCTGCATGTAGATGGGTAAGAGGAGTAGCACCTGGGTCTGAATAGGACTGTTCCTGCCTTCCACAATGCTGGCTCCACCGCCTGTGGTGTGTCTGATGACCCTGGCCCACCCTGCCAAAGGAAAGAAGGAGTACTGTAACCAAAGTGCTCCAGGACTGCACAGAACTAATTTGGAATAGGTACAGGCCCCTCTGCCTTCAGAGGACAAAGGATTTTGCAGTATAAATATGGGGACCCAGACCCCCAAGATCACTTCTGGAACAACAAGATAAACCTCTGCCAAGAAGAAGAACCAATAAGCTGTAGGAGTTGTACGGCCCCCCTGCCAGTGTGCAGTGTGGCTGGGTTGGCCTACAGTGGTGTCTTCAGTGCCAAGGAGAAGAGAAGGAACTTTCAAAGAACTTTCATCATCGTGCAGAGGATATTCCTCCTAGGGCTTGAACTTGTGCTTGGATCCAGCTGAAGTCTCAGGGGTAAAAGAATTCACCACCAGCTCCCCTCTGAATTTCCTTGCTGGGAATTCTGTCTGCAGAAGCCTGCATGCCGCTAGAACCTGGAAGCGCGACTCAACCAGACGAAGCGTGTCACAGTCGCAGCTATTGCATCACCGGGGAAGCGTGTTGCCACCGCAGAGGTCACCGCTGCATCACCAGAAAAGCGTGCCTTGGTCAAAGCTGTTACCCAACACATCAGCGGAGAAGCGTGCCGCCACAGCAGAGGTTGCCGTCGTATCATCGGAGAAGCTTGTCGCAGGACCTGTGGTGGCTCCAAAGTTACAGAGTTGCTGCATGGCCACCGGGCGTGCACGCATCGTCTTCACTGTGTCGCATCGAGAGTGCCATCTTATTGCATCACACCAGATTGTTGCATCGCATCGAGGCGCCATCTTGTTGCATCGTAACTGAAATGCAGTACGAGAATCATTGCATCACCTCCTCTCAGGTAAGGACCAAGACGCATCCCCTACTATGCGCAAGCATTGAGGGGCAACGCATTGTCTCCCCCAAAGCAAGGAACCGACGCATCTCCATCCCTGAGAACCTTTTGTTTGTTTTGCGTTACGCATCCAGGTACTTTTGTGAGAACTGTGTTGCAATTATCATCAACTTGAACTAAGTAATTTCTACCATCTTTAAGTCTATTTTGATTACAGTATTGTGGATTTTTGTTGTTTTCGTTCTTTTGTTGAGTCTATATAAAGAATACTTATTTTCATAAAACCTGTGTTGTGTCCATCTGTAGTGTTTTCACTGTATTACTGTTTGTGTTCACAAATGCTTAACACACTGCCTCTGAGATAAGCCGTTCTGCTCATGCCAAGCTACCAAGGGGGTCAGCAGGGATTATCCAGTAGTGTAACCCCCTTTCCCTGACTTAGAAGCAAGGGTCCCTATTTGGTTAAAGGTGTAGACCATTGCAAACTAGAGACCCCCAGTTCTAACACCTGCTATAAGGGATACTTAGAGCCTACCCTAGTGGTGACTTATGTGTACTAAAAATTAAGAATTCAACCTGCCAAAACGTTTATTTCGTCAGGTTGAAATGGCAAAATTAAAAATGCACTCACAGGCTGCACCGGCAGGCCTAAGGCATGTTTAACATGCAACTTAAGTGGGTGTCACAATCAGGGCGAAAGGCACAATACTAGCATTATAATTTACAGGCCCTGGGTACCTGTAGTAGCACTGTACAACGGACTTACTAGGAAATTAAATAGGTCGATTGGGTGTAAGCCAGTTTTACCACATTTAATGGGGAGGGCACAAACACTTTGCCCTTGTTGTGCAGACCCATAAAGCCAGCTAAAACAAAGACAGAAAAAATAGCAGCATGGAAGTCAAATGTTGGACAAGTGCTTACTACAAAGACATTCAATCCATATTTGTACTACTACTGGTGAATTATTGAATATAAACATTGTTTAGTGTCTTACAAAAGACTTGTACTGTTCAATTTTCAAGAACTGTGAAGTAGCGTAATGCTCGTCAAGCTTCCCATAAAAGTTAATTCTTTTCTTATTTAACTTAAAAAACATACAGTGGAGCAGGATTTGCAGTGGTTGGCTAATCTCCTTTCAGAAGCCATTTAATGTTTAAGGGTCAATCAATTGAACGTTCATTAATTAATGAACTAAGACACATAAAAGGTACGAATCACTTTATCGATTTTTCGTCTTGTACCTTACCATCACTTGAATTCCGTACATGATTGTTGCTGAAAGTGAGATGAGCTGTCCTATTCAGCACAGTAATAAAAAAATATGGGACATTTTCAGTCAATAATGGTAAATATAAATGTTGATTGAATGAGCACAGTTTCTTTCAAATATGCTATTCACTTCCTTAAGATACTCTGATGCTCAAAAATAAATATTGAGCCTGATTCTTACAGTTAGTACAGCTTGTATTCTGTATTTTTTTAAAGAAAACTCCTGATGTGACTATAGCAGTGGGAAAGAATTTCAAAAATGTGTAAATCGAATGTTTTAGAATATATGATCTTTTTGTTTAATGAGCCTATTTTATAATTGAGATGTTTGGCTACAAATTGATCAATTAATATTCTAAGCAAGAAGTCATTTTAAATTGGCTTTAGTGTATTAAAGTCATCATGGTCAAGTTTGTCTAAGAAAAAACGTAAGTTAGACATATTGTACCAAAAAAGTGATATTCCTTGGGATGCTGAAGCATCAATTAACTAAGGAAAAATGTATAGCACTGTTATCATGGCATGTAAGTAATAGTAAAAGGAGGACGCTTTCTTCTTGGACTGTTTTAGGAAATAATATTTCCCCCAATTTCTTCTAATTCTATAATAGTGGGAACCTTATTTCATAAAAATACATTAATTTGAGGAAGTACTAGGGTTTAATTTTCAGTTACAGATTTGATGGAGAGGATTTTGTCAGTGAAAATGATTGTCCTATTGAACATTATTTCAGTTGAATTAGAAAGGTTCAGATTTTTCAAAAATCTTGACACTACCTTTATGGTGGCTAAGGGAGTTTTAGGGCGTTTTGTTGATGAATCAATCTAATTTCATCGGTACACAGTTGTGAGCATTATGATTATATGCTGAGTATTCATTAGATTGTGTAGATTTGTAACATCTATTTTCCCTTTATAGCATTTTGAACTGACATTTGCCTAGGTTGTCTTCTTGAGAGTAGCAAGATCTTTTGTGTTTGTTCTAGACTGACGTCAAGAAGAAAGGGTCTATTGAGTTATTTGTTTCAAATGCTTCGTTATTGTAAACGCGTGTATTGTTACCTGCTGTAAAGTTGGCAGTAAATTCGAAAAGGAATGTGCTGAAAGCACTGAATCAACTTTAATGGTCAGAAATAAATATTGAGCCGGACTCTTAACTTTACTACAGCTTGTATTCTATAAAAGGATTTTTTTTTCTTTATAGAAAACCCCTGATGTGACTATAGCAGTGGGAAAGAATTTTTAAAATGTATAAATTGAAGTGTACTCATTCCATTGCTTGTGCTTGGGACGCTTTAGATGACAATCTTTTTGTTTAATGAACTTATTTTTGAATTGAGATGTTTGGTTACAAATTGAGGAATCAATTTTCTAAGGAAGAAGAAATTTTAAGTTGGCTTTTGTGTATTAAAGTCAACATGGCCATTGGATTGTGTATATCTGTAACATCTATTTTTTCTTTATAGCCTTTTGAACTGACTTTTGCTTAGGTTGTCTTCTTGAGAGTAGCATGGGCTTTTGTCTTTGTTCTAGACTGATCTCAGGAAGAAAGGGTCTATTGATTTAATTGTTTCAAATGCTTTCTTATTGTGGAAGCTTGTGTTGTTATCTGCAATCAAGTTGTCAGTAAATTCAAAACGGAACGTGCTGAAAGTCCTGATTCAACTTTAAAGCTGAATATTTTCACGTTGCATTTCTAGAATTCTCCATCAAAGGCTAGTCAGTTCTAGTCAGTTCAAGTAAAGTTTTTTATCAAGGTCAAACAGTGATCTGTTAAATTGCTCAGGTAAACGCCACAGTTCTTTTCATTACAAACCAAAAGATTGTTTTTAATATAAAAGAGTCAAATATGAAAGTACCAAAGACAACTTATATAGTAGAAGGTTCAAACAAGGCATGAGGTGTGGCCTTGAATATTAGTGTGGGTAAGTGCTACAATGGAAAGATACATAAAGCAATCCATCCATTATAGAATCTATTCAGGGGTGTAATGTAAAATGATCACCCCTCTGCAGAATGTGACGAGGGCCCCCAAGTCTCTCATATCTTACAGATATTCTTTGGCCTTGGGCTGAAGGGGGCCCAATTGAAGGATTGAGGGGCCCTGTGGGGCTGCAGGACACTAGTTACTCCCCTGAATCTTTTCACTTTCAATAAAAAGGACTTCTAGAAAGTAAAATCAAAGATTACTCCATTGAGCTTGCCCCCTAAAACTTGGGATTTTTTTGTGCTAATTCTAAGCCATATGTCGTCCCAAAATACAGCAAATGCAATTTAACTGATTTGTTAGACCATTTACTCGTTCTAGAGAACTTGAACATTTGCATATGACCCAATGACACAGCGGATGTTTAGCTGAATGGGGAACGTCTACTTCCATGTATTCTCTCAAATGGTAATACAAACCATTAATTGAAAACAATTGTTTATGGGCTAGGACATATCCTTGGTGCACGCTGCTGGGTCTTTGTTATTGCTTTTTAGGTTTCCCCTACACACCGTTTGTGTTGTGTTTGTGAAATCTATTTCCTTAAATGTATCTTAGAAGGGACTTACTTCTTGCCCTTAATTTTCATTTGTCACCAACATAGTGCTCCTAACGCTGGCATCTGACATCATTCTCCAGTGGAGCCCCCGGAGGTGAGGTGCGCTGACGTGGCCAGAGAGTGGGCCTGCAGGGAGGGGAGGAGAGTCGTCACCGTGTGTTGAGGCAGCTAAGGCCGAGGCTGTTACTGGAATGCCTCACCCTGTTGTGTCCCCTACGCTCGGAGCCCAGTGTTAGGAGCAGAGCAAAGGTGAGGCTTTGGGGTGGCCTTGGTGAGCTCAGGCGCTGACTTTCAGTATTCATTGCCCCGCTCCTTAAGAATCCTATACATCTTGCACCCAGAGCCCCTGTGCCCAGAGAAGAGCAGGGTGAATTGGAGGCCTTGGGGGCTTTGGAGGCTGTGGTGGCGCAAATTAAATGCTGGTGCTCGCACTTGGCTACGGCGCCCTGCGTGCTTTGTGTGGGGGCCAGAACAAAGTGGAGCCAATCGAGGGGTCCTAAGCAGTGCGGCGTGAGGTCCGGAGAGGACTTGCGAGAGGCAGTCAGCAAAGCAGCCAGCAAAACAGTGAGTAAGAGCATAGCATTGCAGAGGATACTGCAAACGTAATAATCTCAGCAATTCCAGCACAAATAACGGACAACACCCCCCTGTGAGTCCCTCCCCCTGCCTCACCAGAAGAGAGGCGAGGTGAGGAGGGTAAAGGAGGGTAAAGACCAGCAAACATTGGTTCATCAATCGCAGTCAACCCCAACATAAAACTCAACTATTTCACAGTCTTTTGCTACTGGGGCTCACTGTGGTATCTTCAGCTCCTTGACTCGCGGCCGGGCTTGGCTCTGCCCCTCAAACACAACAAACGACCAGCCGGGCTTGGCTCCGCCGGTCACACGAAAAGCCTACAATCCCCAGGATCCCTCGGGGCAAAATGCCGACGCCACCACTGAGGGCGCCAGGAGGCGCATAAAGCAGCGTCAGGTACCTCGTCCCGCGAGGACGCGCGCCGGACGAAGCCTGGACAAAGGGCGGACAGTCTGTGACAGTCCATGACTGACCGTAACTGGGCTGGGCCAGGATCCCTGCCTGTTCCTGTCGCAGTCTATCATTGTTACCCCTCAAGTAAGAACTATCTTTGTCACCATATCTCTGAAGTCCCTGTCTAGTTATCCAATTGGTAAACGCTTTTTGCTTGCTTGGCTTTGGGAGTGATACACCTAGTTGACTGTTATCCAATTGTCTTCAATATGTCCAAGCAAAGGTCTTCATCCGTACCTAATACTATAGACAATTACCTGGTTCAGGTTGTGAGTAAAATAAATAACACAAGACGGATATCGCTGGGCTTGAGCTCACCACCTATCATCTCCATGCAGAGTTCTCTGCTAGATCCTACTGTGTTAGAAGTTCCGATACAGGTACATAGTAGTGATATTTCAGTCACCGAGATAAGCCCTAATGTTAACCTTGATTTAAATATATCCTCTGCTGTTAATCTAGACAATAAACCAGGTGAGCAGTCAAACACGATAGAAGATCATTCCCCTTCCCCTGTGTCTGTGCCTGCAACTAGAGCTATTAGAGCATGCAGAAAGGGTCAGAGCAAACGGGGTGGGTTAAGCTCCAGTAGGAAAAGAACGTCTTCACCGAAAACTACAGCCATAATAGAGGTGAATGGGGAACAAGGTGAGAAGGAGATATTAGGTGATGACTTGGTTAGAAAGCTAGTGAGTATGATTGACTCCAAGATGAAATCTATAATTAAACCTTTGGTAACCAAAATTGACCTATTAACAGTCGCAGTAAATAGATTAGGGGGCCTGATAAACAAGACAGTGGAGGAGGTGGGTAACATACCAACTTTAGTGGCAAAGAGAGTTGTATCATCTACAAATATCCCTAGGGGTGGGACAGGGGATAGTGATGATGTGATACCAGAGCCGCCTCCTACTCAGCAGCCAGTAGACAAAGGGGCTCAGGTGATAGTTAATAAAGATCTACCACCAAATTCCATAGGGATGAGTGTAGACAAAGGCCCGGTCCAACTTATTGTAGAGGCCTCTCCTCTTGTTTTGGTCTTGGCCAATGTACCTCCCCTAAAACCAGGTCAAGTAGAATCTACTTCTACTTTGATTAGTACAGCATACCACTGGCTATGTAATAATACGATGATAACTCCGAGGGGAAAACAACAGCTAGCCGGGGAAATTACCATGGGGAGAAGGGTGGACTGGATAGGGAACAGCGTGAAAAAACTAAAAGGAGACTGTAGTTTTGCATTTCCTAAGCCCAGAAGTACTCCCCGAGCTTCTAAGATACATATTTCCGCCCCAACGTAGGAGTACCGAGATTGTTCCGCTAACCTTGGATTTTTTCTATAGGAGAGGTAGCACAGTGAATCCAAGCATTTTAAAGACAAAATGGAACTCGGTCACAAATACCTGCGGTAGGGTTGTACAGACTAGCGAATGGGGAATCAGCGTTGAAAATAGATTTGCGGCACTATCAGACCTGAATGAATGCAATTGACATGAGACGGCAGGCAGTGTTGTGTTCAATGATCTGGCTGAAACAAACATAAGTTATACTTCTATTGTCGAGGATTTTGGTTTTACAAATGTTACTTGCATGTCCCAAGGAAGATTAGCAGGTGACACAATTCCTCTACTTAATAGCAAGAAGAATGAATTTACCAAGCTACCGTTCATTTCCACCACAAAGCCTGAGTCTGAAGTGTGTGCTGTTGCTTCTATAGGTGATACTAACTTTGAGAACACCTCGGTGAGGGTAGAGGTTACTGATGTTATCTGCCACAAAGGCATGTCAGCTGGAACTGGACAGGAACTATTTGAGGACAATATTGAGAATCTTTCATTGACGGACACGGATGGAATTGTGGACAATATGGGGAAATTCTTCTCATGGAATATTGCAGGCCTGGGTTCTAAACTGGACTCTGGAGAGTGGCTTCGATTTGTTAATTCTTTTGACCTATGTATATTTCAGGAGACCTGGTCATGTGAACCATCCTTTGCACAGGGATACTTGAACTATTCTGTGCCTGCTTTAAAAGGCCCAAGGGGAAGACCAATGGGCGGTCTAACCATTTGGGTTCGGCAGTCCCTAAAACTAGACGTTAAATTAAAAGAAACTAGTCATAGAGACATTCAACTAATCACAATGAATTCAGATATTCTGGGAACATTAGACATCTACAATGTATATGTGAGGAGTACTAGGGGTGGGAGGTCAGAGGTTTTAGCGGCCTTGGGCTCCCTTCTCGATACCTACTCCCAAGATAATCATATTGTCATTGCAGGTGATTTTAATCGAACATTTGAACCCTTAGCCACAGACAACGATTTCCTTGGGGATGAAGAGGATTGGCATTGGGGGGTCCCAAAACTAGAGTTAAAGCCAGCTGTGCACTGGACCGAGGATGTGATTAGTATGAATGCCTTATGTTTTGAGAAAGGTTTAAGAGCATTAAATTGAAGGACGTCAAGTGACAAAAATGGGTCTATGACATTTGACAATGGGCAGCACAAGAGCAGAATAGATTACGTACTTTGTAGTCTGAAACTTTGGCTGTTGTTACGTGACATGGAGGTTGTGTGGAGGAGTGAGAGTGACCACAATCCTCTTGTCAGGGTTACAAGCACTCTTACCTGTGAGTTGCTTGTAGATGGATTTCGCAGAGACGTTATGGACCAACTTCCCCAAATTCTAGGCAACACCTAGTGATTGATTTGAACACCTAGGTAATCAAATAGAAAAAAGGGAGGAAGGCCGGATAGTGGACGCTACCTGTTCCTCGGTTGTCGACCTGCGAGGCAACAAAGAAACTTTTGTAACTTTTATCTCTTTGGTTTCACACTATTAAACCTACATCTATTCTTACAGATCCCTTTCTTTTATTCCCAAAAGCCTACCTGCGACTGTAAGAATCTAAGCGTCGCGTCCGTGTTGTCGTCGTGGTGGGTTGTGGTTGTGCAGATTGCAGTGAGTTGAAGCCAAAAGGAGGTTTCGCGTTCTTTCTCCTAAGAAGAAGTAAATTATATTAAATAAGTTACTCCCTTTTCTTCAGTTCCTTTTCACTCTAAAAACATTAGCCCATTTTCTTGTACATATCACTTACTCTGTGTACTCTATTATGTCTTCTCTTGATTTTGCAACCTAAAAGAAACAACTCTAAACAAGAAACAATTGCCAAAACTCAATGATCACAATTATTGTCCACAATGATTTACGCTTTGATATTTTCTCAAAGCACTCTTTAGAAAAAACCAAACTGTCTCTTTGAACAAATGCACGGGATGTCCTTGAAGAATCCTTTCAGGTAAGTTCTAGTCCTTCAATACTTTGCTGCTTGCTTGTGTTGGGCGCCTTAAAACTAACTAAAAAAAGGTTTCACTTAGCTTGTGTCTTTTCTTTCCTTTCAGAAACTCGCGCTGGAAATTATGCAGGAAGATGAAGCCTTTCGACGATCTCCGGCTGGCAGCTGGCGTTCAGGATCCCAGGGCGCTTCAAGATGAGTCTTCCTCGAGGGTGCGGCAGGAGGCGAAGCATCGGGAAGCTTTGGGTGTGGCCTTTTATAGCCGAGCCACACCCCAAGAGATGGTGACGCATTGCGCACCGTTTTGCAGCGTGCGTGTGCGTCTTAGGAAGTTCAGCCGGCTGCATGGTTCATGATCCTAAAGCTTAAGCACTAGTCTGTGATTACTATCTTATTGTTCGCAATTTCTGATAACAAAGATTAGCAAATTAGTACCAAGAGACAAAATATGAAATATGACAAGTTTTGTACAAGATCGACATAACCCCACAACACTTATGCAATGTTCCTTACAACTGAAGTATAACACTACCAACAAGTATGCAACATTCCTCATACATTACATTTGGCGTGCTGGGTGCACGGGACAGGGGTGGGTTTCCTGCTGGGATAAAACTGCTCAGTGCAGAGCAGAAGGTGTTTAGGACCGCGATTCATGACAGTACTCCCCTCTCAAGAGCCCTCCCAAGATCCGAGGAACAGGTCTAGGCTTGTTTGGGTTTTGGAGGTGAAAACGTCTCAAGAGACGAGGGGAATTTTGTAAATTTGAAAGAGGCTCCCATGTCCATTCTTCTGGACCATAGCCTTTCCAATGAATCAAATAAAACAATTTTCCTCGAATTCTTTTGGAATCAAGGATTTTCTGAACTTCGAATTCTGAAATTCCATCAATTTGTATGGCCGCTGGTTTTTCTTTAAATCTAGTCATAGGATCACAGGGTTTAATCAAAGATACATGAAACACCGGATGAAATTTATATCTGGTTGGTAAAGTTAGTTTTATACTAACAGGATTTATTAGTTTTTCAATAGGAAATAATGGTCCAATAAATTTGGGGCAGAATTTTTTACAAGCTTTTATTTTCAAGTTCTTAGTGGACAACCACACTTTGTCTCCTATGGAGAAATTAGGTGGTGATTTTCTGTGAAGGACTGAAGTTTCTTTTTGCTTTTCTTTTGCTTGCGCCAAATGATATTGAGCCTGATCTTGAACGTAGATTAATTTTTTAATATGGTCTTCTAAAGACGGTATTTCAGATGGAACTTGTATGGAACCTGGAATGTTTTTAGGATGAAATCCATATGGCTGAGATACCCGCCACCCCCTCTCAACACAATCCCCAAGGATGGGAAACCGGAAACAGTTCTGAAGTCTTTGGAAGACGGGAGGGAGTAACCCTCCCGGCCGTATTTATTAAAATATGAAACAAAATTAAAACATTAAATAAACAGTTTCATATTATGTACAATTTCATTACCACATTGCGATGTTTGGCTAACCTTAACAGATTCTCTAATACAAAGGTTCTCCTAGCCGAACTAACATCCTACAAAACATTTACTTGAAATTTTGAAATTGTACATCCTAACGTTTAAGGGCCAACGGCAAGGTCGTAACCGGTGTCAAGATCCCTAACCCAGAAATATCGCCCTCACTTGTGAGGGGCGGCCCAGAGGCGTACCTCAAGTGCAATTACCAATTTCCCTTGACTTGACGGGGGCCCCAATAAAACTCGACGCCACTTAGAGGTCGTACGAGGACTCGTGTGAGGTATCTAGAAGGTAGCGTAGACCCCCCCCAAACCCCACACAACTTACCACATCTGCCGTCGCAGACGTCCTGGCCCCGGGAAATTCCCCAGGAGGGGGCTGTAACCCCTCCTACCCAGGAAGGGGCCTTGACCGCCTTTCCTCTTCTTTCGGCGACCCATCCTTAGAAGGGACCGCCTCCCCGTTGAGGGGCCAATGGCCACCTCCCCCGAGCGCTCCCATCCGTGCTGGGTGACGCCCACTCATAGGGATCTTCCAATTAGTGCTCACCGATCATGACCTTACCGCCACAGGCCGGATAGTTGACCGGCTATCCGGACCCCCCAAAACACTCCTACCTAAAGGTCATGGTGTAACGTTTTTAGCCATGCTAAGAAGTCTCCTATGAGTAACTCATTCCCCACCCGAGACAAATGCACTCCATCCCCCAAATACATACTGTCATCATTAATACACCCATGCGAAATAGAATGCAGTGTCTTGGAACGGAACAACCTACTCACTTTGTTATTAAGCTTTCTAACAGAATGATTTAAAGCAGGAACCGAAATAGCCCCCCGCCACACTTTTCGTGGGATCATATGGGACCACGCAATTGTGCACCCTGGAACTCTCCTCGCTAACCAACTTACAGTGGAAAGCATCGCCTCAAGAAGAAGTCGTCTACCAGTGGTGACCAAATCATTACCCCCAAGATGTACTATGACTACAGACGGCGGTGACCTCGTCCGCCCTAGCAAACCCTCAAAAAATGATTGAAACTGGTCAATACAGAGACCGCCTCTTCCGTAGAAGGACACACTGTACCCGTATTCCCCAGCTACGTGAATCATATCACCTGCCTTGAATACGTCTGCGGCACGTCTCACGTATGAGTGGCCCACGACCCACACCTCCTTTTTCACAGCCGGTGATGTCTGACTGCTGGCCCGGTGTTGGGTCGACTGCAAAGTTCGCCCCGCCTCGTAGGCTTGCGCAACTGAAAACCAAACAAAAACAAGAAGCGTGAGTACATTGTTACAGCTTCACAACATGTGCAACCGCACATACCTTTTATAACAATTGGAGGACCAACGCCCCACCCGTTTAACTTGTTCAACATTCAGACCCCTGGCTGTAGCTTCTGTAGCAGCCCCTATCCGAAAGGAATGGGTCCCAAACTCGCCCGGGTTCAAGCCCGCAGCGGCAATCGACATCGCAAGCACCCGCTGAAACTGAAACTTTGTCAGTGGGGTGGCGTCAGCGTGTCTCAACAAGGTCCCCCCCCATGATGCCACCCTTCGTGCTAAATAATCTTCTAGACACCTTACCGGGCACATGGAGGACCCGGGAATCCTGCGTATGATTACGCAGTCACCCATCCCACTTTGATCGGTCTTGGACCTGACAAATGAGACCGTCATTGTCTCCCCTCTGATCTGGACGTGCTCCTGGCACAGTCCTCCTGTCACATCCTGCTTGTTCCTCGCCACTAGTTCGCTTACCCGCATAGCCCCATGGAATGCCAGCGTAAAAGCGGCTCGGAATAACACTGTCTCAAACTGAGATGAACACGTAGCAGGGAGTCTGGATAGTAACTGGGCCAGCCTATCCAAACCTATCGGGCGCCTCTCGTCTACTCTGCGACCCTCAAGGCGTTGCCACCCCCGTAGCGCTTTCTGTACAACGAAAGACGCTGTCGGGTCATGGATCCCATGAGCCCTAGCAACAAAGGAAATGGCAGCCCGATGCCTCTGAGCCGTGGCCACCGATTTCCCGACCAGATGTAAGGACATCAGAAAATTTACCACCCACTCCTCCTGGCCCCAAAGCTCCTCTCTATCAGTCCCCAAAAAGGCTAAATAGGACCGGAACGCCCCTTCATACGCCTTCCTCGTCCTGGGTGCTAAACTCTCTCCCACGAGGTGACGAAGTTCGGGGCACCGAGAGACCAGAGAGCTTCGGGAAAGGGTGCCGGCTCCGGGTCCGCTGTGGGAAGAAAACCCCAGAAAGCCTGCATACGAAAACGAGACAGTGCATCAGCCGCCTGGTTCATTACCCCTGGGACATGTCTTGCTCTGAATAGCACATTCAATTGCATACACAGTAAAACAATTTCCTTGAGCAGTCTCAAAATCCATTTGCATCGTGCTGCCTGACTATTGATACACTCGACCACGGTCATATTGTCAGACCAAAATACCACAGAGTGATCTTTGAACCCTTCGGGCCAAGTTCTCAGGGCCACTAAAAATGGGGAAAAGTTCCAGTAAAGCAATGTTACTTGTCAGTCCACTGTCATGCCACCATGTCGGCCACTTTTGTGCAGACCATCTTGTGCCGAAGATGGCACCGAAACCTATGCTCCCTGCCGAATCTGTCCACAGCCCCAGCTCCTCAGAGGACACGGCCGGTTTGTTCCAGACGACTCGACCATTGAAATCCGCCAGAAATGCCAACCAAATGCGCATGTCCTGGCGGACCTCTGCTGAGAGCCTTGTGCGATGATGGCACTCCTTCAGGCCGACCATGGCTTGAGCAATCGAACGGGAAAAGGGGCGGGCCATTGGTATAACCCTCAGGGCAAAATTCAACTGGCCAACTAACTGCTGTAATTGATGCAGCTTAACCTTAGGTCCACTTATACACATTTGCAAGGATGTCCTGAACTTGGACACTTTGTCAGCTGGTAAACGAAAACAACCTTCTGCGGAGTCTAACTCGATCCCCAGAAACTCGAGGCAAGTGGAAGGCCCCACAGTCTTACCTGGTGCCAATGGCACGCCAAACTGATTCATCAAGACACAAAACTGCGCCAAAGCCTGCCCACATTCCGGATCCCCGGCTGCCCCCAGGAACAAAAAATCATCAAGGTAATGCATCACATTTTGGAAACCCGTCTTCCTTGTGAAGACCCATTGTAGAAAACTACTGAATTTTTCGAAGTAGGCACAAGATATAGAGCACCCCATCGGCATACACCTATCCATGTAATAATGACCCTGAAACATGAAACCTAAGAGACGCTGATCGTCTGGATGTACCGGGAGCAACCGGAACGCTGACTCGATATCAGATTTTGCCATCAGCGCCCCGGGCCCCAGGCGATTCAAAATGGCTACGGCCTCATCGAAGGATGCGTACCGCACCGAACACACTTCCGGGTCTATCGCTTCGTTTACGGAAAGACCACGTGGGGCTGATAAATTATGTATCAGCCGAAACTCACCCGGGTCCTTCTTTGGGACCACACCTAAAGGGGAACAAACAAAGTTAGGAACCAGTGGTACACTAAACGGACCGGCGACTCGACCTCGAGTAACCTCCTTCCTGATCTTATCCTGTACCACGGTCGTATGCTGAAAGACCGATAGCTGATTTTTACATTTCGCTGTACCTTGAAAGTCCCCCACTGGGATGCGGAAACCATAAGAAAACCCGTTCCGCAACACCCCAGCAGAAGTACGATCCGGGTATTCACTGAGCCAAGGAATCATTGCCAAGGTATCAATCGGGGTAGGTAAAGGCGCCCCCCGGACTATGTTAGACCTGTTTGGCGCCTCCTCTACCCCCGTTATCACCCGTTTTGGCTCTGCACGTGGACTCAGGATGGGATGATTGCCCACACCCACTACATTCGTGTCTAAATTTGCACGATCCCTGGGGCCTAGTACATTTACCCCTGTTGAAGTTCCAACAAACCCCCCTTTTTCCTGTATTGCCGGCAGGCTTCGAGTAATTGTCGGTACCCGCACCTGACCGAAAGGGCGTCCCCGCATACTGGCGGGAGGATTCGCCAACGATACTCCCTACTAATGGCAATTTTAACATACCAGTCTCCTTCAATTTGGACCATGACACAGAATCATAACAATCCCACGTTAAGTTTTTATCATGTTCTTTAGCCTTTCTAAACAGGTTATCATAGCAGAACCAATGATTACCCTCGTGTGATACCGAGTACCCCATGATTCGTGACTGATAAATCGGCAATTCGGGTAACAGATCGGGCCTTCGTTCCCCCAAGATCGATGTAAAAACCCCCCACGCTTGGCCCCAATTGCCAATGTTTTCATTTACCTTAAAGGCGGCCATTTTTGCGCGCCAAACACTCGGATGCATGAGCTCCTTCTGGCCCTTAACATGCTCCATCTCATAGTGATCAGTAAGCAACGAGAAGATGTTTACGTACTCCCCTGCCCATATCTTCTCTTTAATAGCCAAAGGAACATGCTGACCCAACTTTTCCCTACGAGAGGGTGCTGACTCATCCCTCGCAATCGGCAATGGCCGCTTACCTGCACCGGACGTTGCCTCTGCTACTGCACCCGTCCCCTGTGGCTTCTCTACAGCGGCAGCCGGCGTGGACACCTTCGCTGCTTCCCGTGACTCACGCAGTTGCTTCATTAGCTCCTGTGCGTCGACAGCCGTGGCGCCCTCGCTACCTTTTCCCAACCACGCTGCTAATTGTGCCGCCAGCTCGGGCGGCATATCTTCCCCGGACACGGGGGTGACCACAACGGGAATCGGATTCCCTTCCTCCGGCACAGGAGTTGGTGCCTCGAGCGGGGTACTGGGACCCGGGTTGTCTCCCCCAGCTGCTCCCCTCCTGGGCCTCTTGTTTTTCCCTCCCGGGGCTGCTCCCGCCAAAGGACGTTTCAGCCCCCCTTCCTCGTCTTTATCCATTCGCCTCTTTAGGTCGGTCACCTCCTTCATCAGAACGCGCAGCATCTGGTCAGTAGTCATGCGCTTTCCCGCCTTCTTCGGCATTCTCCAACAGAGTATCTGAAAAACAAACAAGAACGATTACAACGCTCAAAATTGGCTCTTCGTTCCGTCTCGAGCTCACGTGCAGCGAGGAGGTGCAGCTTCAGAGCACAGGAACAAGAGGATGCCTTCTGGTCTTGCTTCTCCTTTTATCCGTCTTCAGGGCGGGCGTAAACCCGCCCCTGCCTGCCCCAAGGGCGTGGCCAGCCGCGTCAGTGTCTAGGCCAACCCACTCTAGGGCGGGAAAAGGCGCGCCCCGGCTACGCCGCTTCGGGCATACCAGCCGAGACTCGCCTCCCGCCCAAGATGGCTTCCCGGGGGGATCGTGGTACTCCGCCATACGTTCGGGGGGACCGAGTGGTCGCCCCTTTCCATAAGCACAGAAGAAGGGTGATAGAGTAGTGGAGGAATTATCCATGTTATTATAAGCAAATTCCAAGACCCATAGGATATCTGACCATTCCTTTTCGTCTTCAGATAAGGCACATCTTAAGAACTGTTCTATAGCCTGATTAGTTCTTTCCGTTAAACCATCCGTTTAGGGATGATATCCGGAAGAGGTGCGAATGTCCATCTCTAAAACTTTTCCTAAATTTTGCCAGAAGTGGGAAATGAACTGAGGACCTCTATCAGAAATTATTACTGATGGAATGCCTTGCAAACAAATTATTTCTTTAGAGAATACCTGAGTTAACTCTTTGGCTGAAGGAATTTTCTTTAACGGAATAAAATGAGCCATTCGAGAAAAGTGGTCAACCACCGTTAAAATTGTATTGAAACCCTCCTTAGTTTTAGGGAGCTCAACTATGAAGTCAAGGGACACTGTGTGCCAGGGTTGAGGTGGAATCGGGAGAGGTAGTAAAAGACCACTGGGAGATTGATATAGTGTTTTATTTTGAGAGCAAACCACGCAAGTCTCAATATAAGATTTAACATCACTTAGCAAAGAGAGCCACCAAAATTTTCTTTTTATAGAATGACTGGTCTTAGGTACTCCAGGATGTGCAGACATAAGTGTGTCATGATGGGAATGTATCACCTTTTTTTGGAGTTCTTGGGTGGGTACAAAAATGTGTTCATTCATATACAACAAATCATTTTTACTTTTTAACAAAGGATACAAGTCATGCCATTCTTCCATTGTTTTTTCGTGTATTTTCTCTTTTATATCTTCCATTACATCAGTAATGATTACACCTACTTTAAAGCACTGATCAGATAATACCGGTTGAGTTTTTTCAGGAGTACAATCTTTTTCAGTTACAAATCCCATGCGAGACAGAGCATCTGCTTTTAAATTTTCTTTTCCAGGACGATAAGTGATTATGAAATTGTAATCATTAAAAAATAATGTCCATCGTAATTGTCTAGCTGTGAGAGCTTTTACAGAACGCAAAAATTGTAGATTCCTATGATCTGTATAGATTGTTACAGGATGTTTAGCTCCTAACAAATAATGACGCCATTCTTCAAAAACTGCTTTTATGGCTAACAATTCCTTGTCAGCGATTGCATAATTTTGTTCAGCAGGAGTGAGTTTTCTTGAATAATATGCAATTGAATGCATCTGACCATTCTCTTTATCTCTTTGAGATAAGATACCACCAATGGCAAGCTGAGAGGCATCTGCTTCCACTATGAAAGGATGGGAAGTATCTGGATGCATCAGTACAGGTGCTGTAGTAAACTGTCTTTTAAGATTTTGGAAGGCTTCTTCAGCGTCTTCATTCCATTCAAATGTTACATTCTTTCTTAACAGTCTAGGTATTGGGGTAATCACGTGGGAGAAGTTACAGATAAAACGTCTATAAAAATTAGCAAACCCCAAAAAACTTTGAATTTGCTTTACTGAGGAAGGACTTGGCCAGTCAAGTACTGCTTGAATCTTTTTTGGATCCATCTCGATACCTTTTGGACTTAAGATATACCCTAAAAACTCTACTTTAGTGGTATGAAATGTGCTTTTTTCGAGTTTTATATACAAGGAATTGTCAAGAAGTTTTCGAAGAATAGCTCTTACCTGTTTTACATGTTGGGTGGTGTTTTTAGAATAGATGAGAATATCATCTATGTATACAATGCAGCAGATATCTAAAAATTCCCTTAAAACTTCATTTATAAAAAATTGGAATGCTGTAGGAGCATTGCAGAGTCCGAATGGCATGACTTGATATTCGTACAAACCAAATTTCGTACGAAAGGCAGTTTTCCATTCGTCTCTGCTTCGAACTCTCACCAAATGGTAAGCTCCTCGTAAGTCCAATTTAGTATAGATGGTGGCATCTTTTAACTGATCAATTAAAGTCGGAATCAAAGGAAGTGGATATCTGTTCTTGATGGTAACATTATTCAGAGCTCGATAGTCGATACAAGAACGCAATTCACCTCCCTTTTTTGGGATAAAAAAGAGAGGAGAGGATACAGGTGATTTTGAATGTCGAATAAAACCGTTGGCCAAATACTCATCTAAATATTCTCTCAAGTGTTCGTTTTCTTTCTCAGTGAGAGCATAGATTCGACTACATGGTAAGGTAGCCCCAGGTACAAGATATATTCGACAATCAAAATCTCTATGAGGTGGTAATGTGTTAGCCTTTTGTTTATCAAACACATCATGAAGGTCTGCATATTCCTTCGGAACTCCTTCCAACAACAATACACTTTTAGACTGTAAAGGGAAATTACTACCTTTAACTTGTAATCCTAAACCTGGAGATAATAGACAAGAAGCTTGACAAAATTTTGAATCAAATAACACTTTTTTCTTTACCCAGTCTATTTTTGGATTATGTTTTACGAACCAGGGTATACCTAGAATTAAGCGAAATTGAGGGGCATCTATAATGTCAAAATTTATTTTTTCTTCATGTTTACTTAAACAAGTCATTAAAAGCGTTTCTGTGTGAAATTGAATCAATCCAGATGATAATTCTTTACCATCTACGGCTTTTACTACTTCTGGATGTTCCTTAGACTATATTTAAAAATCTAGTTCTTTTAGAAAACAAGTGTCAATAAAATTGCCTGTGGCCCCTGAGTCTATTAATGCATCAACAGTCCAAACCTTTTCTTTTCCTAAAAGAGATTGTAAGTACATTTTTATGCTGAGATGATGAGAAGTTATCTCAGGGGTTATAGAGGCCACACTAGATAAAACACTCGACAATCTGACCTCTTGATTTGTCAAGCCAGTTAGTTTTCCGACTGCTGTACTAACCCTACCTCAGAGCTCTTAACTTTAAATTTATTTGGGCGAACTGGACATTCCTTAACAAAATGCCCTGACTTCCCGCAATAAAGACATTGATTCATTTTTCTCCTCTTATCCCTTTCTTCTTTAGACAGAGGTCCTTTAATAGTTCCGATCTGCATAGGTTCTCCTAAATCAACCCTAGGTGTGGTTTCTACTTTTACACTATTAGTTCTTTCTTTGAAAGAAAATACCTTAAGTTCAGCTTTTCCTTTTTCTCCTCTTCGTTCAGATAAACGATGGTTTAGTTTCACCACTAAATCTATGAAGTCCTCTATATCATCAGGTGGGTCTTAAATCTGTGTGATCATATCTTTAAGCTCATCTTTAAGACCTTTATAGAAAAGAGAAACTCTTTTTTCTTCGGGCCAGCGAGCTTCAATAACTAGTCTGTTAAACTGAGATATGTAATGTAATAAGTCTGAAGATCCTTGTTTCAAATGTAGCAACTCGTGATCAGCAGACTGAACGAACACATGTTTAGCAAATAATTTTTTCATTGTGTTTTTAAAACGTCTAAGATCATAAAGGATAGGGTCATCTCGCTCTACTATTGGTACTGACCACAACGCTGCGTCTCCACCTATATAAGACAAGATGAAAGTTATCTTGGAGGAATCATCAGGAAAGGCTGCAGGTTTAGCAATAAAATGAAGATGACATTGATTCAAGAAAATTGAAAACTTATTGCTATCTCCATAAAATCTTTCTGGTTGTGCTAAGGGGACAGGTACTGGTGTGATTACTTGAATTTGAGTTGAGGTTGTAGAAGAACTAGAACTAGAATGCAGAGTTTTAAATCCAGGCTGAAAAGTTGCAGGTTTCAATACTGATTTCTGAGTTGGAGAAAAGCTCCAAGTACTTGGACCTGATTAAATACTGGCTTGAATGTGAGTAACATCTCTACGAAGGGCAGCATTCTCTTCTTGTATTGCAGTTAAGATATGTGCGATGTCTTGCAGAGACTTCGAGACGGAAGGATCCATAACGTCTGGGTGAAATAATCGTTGTGGGCTTCGTCTTCTGTCAGGGTTGCAAGCACTCTTACCTGTGAGTTGCTTGTAGATGGATTTTGCAGAGACGTTATGGACCAACTTCCCCAAATTCTAGGCAACACCTAGTGAATAATTTGAACACCTAGGTAATCAAATAGAAAAAAGGGAGGAAGGCCGGATAGTGGACGCTACCTGTTCCTGGGTTGTCGACCTGCGAGGCAACAAAGAAACTTTTGTAACTTTTATCTCTTTGGTTTCACACTATTAAACCTACATCAATTCTTACAGATCCCTTTCTTTTATTCCCAAAAGCCTACCTGCGACTGTAAGAATCTAAGCATCGCGTCCGTGTTGTCGTCGTGGAGGGTTGTGGTTGTGTAGGTTGCAGTGAGTTGAAGCCAAAAGGAGGTTTCGCGTTCTTTCTCCTAAGAAGAAGTAAATTATATTAAATAAGTTACTCCCTTTTCTTCAGTTCCTTTTCACTCTAAAAACATTGGCCCATTTTCTTGTACATATCACTTACTCTATGTACTCTATTATGTCTTCTCTTGACTTCGCAACCTAAAAGAAACAACTCTAAACAAGAAACAATTGCCAAAACTCAATGATCACAATTATTGTCCACAATGATTTACGCTTTGATATTTTCTCAAAGCACTCTTTAGAAAAAAACAAACTGTCTCTTTGAACAAATGCACGGGATGTCCTTGAAGAATCCTTTCAGGTAAGTTCTAGTCCTTCAATACTTTGCTGCTTGCTTGCGTTGGGCGCCTTAAAACTAACTAAAAAAAGGTTTCACTTAGCTTGTGTCTTTTCTTTCCTTTCAGAAACTCGCGCTGGAAATTATGCAGGAAGATGAAGCCTTTCGACGATCTCCGGTTGGCAGCTGGCGTTCAGGATCCCAGAGCGCTTCAAGATGAGTCTTCCTCGAGGGCGTGGCAGGAGGCGAAGCATCGGGAAGCTTTGGGTGTGGCCTTTTATAGCCGAGCCACACCCCAAGAGATGGTGACGTATTGCGCACCGTTTTGCAGCGTGCGTGTGCGTCTTAGGAAATTCAGCCGGCTGCATGGTTCATGATCCTAAAGCTTAAGCACTAGACTGTGATTACTATCTTATTGTTCGCAATTTCTGATAACAAAGATTAGCAAATTAGTACCAAGAGACAAAATATGAAATATGACAAGTTTTGTACAAGATCGACATAACCCCACAACACTTATGCAATGTTCCTTACAACTGAAGTATAACACTACCAACAAGTATGCAACATTCCTCATACATTACATTTGGCGTGCTGGGTGCACGGGACAGGGGTGGGTTTCCTGCTGGGATAAAACTGCTCAGTGCAGAGCAGAAGGTGTTTAGGACCGCGATTCATGACACCTCTGTGTATAAAGCATAAATGGTGGTCATTACCCAACAGGACAAACGGACCTACTGCCATTGTTCCACCCCTAATTGTCCCCACTAACGATATGCGTAGGTTGAGATGGATAAATGTTGTAACTAATCAACAGGCCATAGATAACATCAAAATCAAAGCTGATAAAGCGATATCTGCCATGGAACAAATTAATCCTTCCAGTTCTGAGCTGAGTAGCCTGGCTGTAATCCACGATACCCTCTTTTCCGTAATTAAAGACCACTTTCTGAAGCCTGTGAAGGGCAAGGGTGAGAGAGCTCCCAAGAACGCAAAATGGTATAATGCCCATTGTAGGGATGCACGAAACGCCATAGGTACTGCTCTAAAGGGTAGGGATACCATGGCCATTCAATCCGCTAGAAAGGAATACAAAGCCTGTATAGCGAACGCAAAGAAAGCCTGGGATGAGCATCACTGGTCCAAACTAAAAAGAGCTAGTGATAAGAAAGATTCTAGACAGTTCTGGAGCATTGTCAAATGGGGTGGTGAGGGGAAACCTGAACCCCAAATAACAATGTCCCGGAAGAAGAGTGGGTAAACATTTTTAGAACTCAGTATGCTGAGACAAAACAGGTTACATCTACAGTGGATATAAATTATACCCACTTTAAAGATAATTCCTTCAGTCTACAAGAAATTCTGGTGGCTTTGAGTACCGTGAACAGCGGGCGTGCGCCAGGCATGGATGGTGTTCCTGCCGACATCTTTATCAATGATAAAGAACGTGCTGTAAGTACATTTGCCTCCTCATCAAAAACATTGCTAGGGGTGCAGAGGTACCGATATCCTGGCAGGGAGCAGTAATTATACCAGTGTTTAAGAAAGGTGACCGATCCCAGCCCGGCAATTACAGGCCGATTAGCCTTATTGATACCATACAAAAGATAATCGGGCGTGTGATTGTGAACAGGCTTCTTGACTGGGCTGAGGATAATGATTCTCTGTCACCGTTTCAAGCAGGATTCCGTAGGTCCACAAGTACTGTGGATCAGGTTTTCCGCTTTAATTTACTGCAATGGAAGACCGTGGTCCTGGGTGGGGGCAGCCTATACGCGGTTTTTGTCGACTTGCGGGCTGCCTTCCATCTAGTGCCGCGGTCGAAGTTGTGGTCTGTTCTTAAGAACCTGGGTGTACCTGATGATTTATTGACTCTGATAATGCGGCTTCACGAAGCAACATTCGCTAGAATCCAGTGGGGGGGACAGGGCTTGGTGAAAGCGCATTTCCCGGTAGAGCGGGGCGTCCGGCAAGGCTGCTCAATGGCCCCCACTCTTTTTACAATGTTTATTAACGGTGTTGTATCCCGCATGGTATCGGCGGAGTTGGATGCTCCTTCATTAGTTGGCACAAAAATACCAATTTTAATGTTCGCGGACGATACGCTCATCCTATCAAAAACCCATTTTGCGGTGAGCATGGTCTGGAGGTCAATGTGACCAAAACAAAACTTATGATTTTTAATCCCCATCCCAGTTTTAAATCTAAAATCATTATGAATGGTCGGCCTTTAGAAGTGGTGAACATTTTTACGTATCTGGGTATTCATATCTCAAATAAGAACGGATGGAGCAAACATATAGATATAGCTACATTTAGGCACAGGCAACTATCAGGTGCTATCTGTTCCGAGCATAGAAAGTCCCTGATGAAACTTATAAAGCCTGCTTTGCAGGTATATGAGGCAAAGGCTCTTGGCTCTGCACTATATGGTGCTAAGTTATGGGGTTTCGAGACGGTGGCTGCCCTACAAATCTCGGAAAACAAGTTTTTCCCGTCTATAACTGGTGTCCCGAACAGTACTGCCTTGCTGCCCCTCAGGTACGACTTGGGTAGGAAAGCGGTTACAGACTTGGTCAGACTCCGACCGATTCTGTACTGGAGAAGGCTCTGGACTACGCCTGAGCTTTCCTATTATGCTGAGGGGTTTCTAGACATCATCAAAGCGGATAAAAACATAAAAACAGGTGGCTTAAATCCTTGAAAGCAATCTTGAAAGAACTTGGATTGGGTTGGCTTTGGTCAGACCCAGCTGGAAAAACATTTCCTACTAAAAGTGCTCTAAAAGAAATTTATGGGGAAGAGGTACCCTCTAGGGGTTGGAGTAGCACTAGCTTAGGATCTATGACTGAAGGATTCTTAGAGGCTAAGTTGTACCCTTCCCTGGAGCCCTACTGGGATAGTATAACTAGGCCTGGAGACAGAAAACTTCTATTCCAATTGAGAGCAAGTTCACTACCCCTCAGATCTCTGACAGCTAAATGGGAAGGTGGCTTGAATGTTAGCTGCCCTGTTTGTGGTTCCTCTAATGAAACTATGGGCCTTTTCTTATTCTCTTGCACAGCCTATTTGGATCCAAGACGTGTATGGCTAAAACCGATGTGCAAGAACTTAGGGACTACCAGTAGCACAGTTGCCTTGCGTATTATATGCACCAGTAGCGAGATATGGATATTAATAGCAACTGCCAAATACCTTGGATGGGCATGGTCGATCAGACAGAGACTGCTAGTCACTTGACTGTTCTCTGTCTGGGTAAACTGTATGGCCGAACAGACAGAGACTGCTAGTCATATGACTATTCTCTGTCTAGGTAAACTGCCCGTATAATCTATCCATGTTTTTCTTTTAGAACCTTGTTAGTCCTGGGTGTTTTTTTTAACTCTTTTTAACTATTTTTATAATGGACAATTATTGATATATGACATTTTTAAACTTTGAACTGTATGATGAGTCATAAATTGTAAATAATATGCTTTATCTTTTTAATGTAATTGACTGACAATTTAATTGTATTTTTAAATTTAGACTGTTCTTGCTTTTATGAGTGAAATCTCGAATAAAGCATATTTTGACTTTGTCTTTGCATCCTATTTCCTGTACGTTCCTTGTATGTTTCTCCTATCGGTTACCTATTGCCCTGGTACTCCTTTTCATCTGCTGGAACTATTTTTATGAGGTTTGCCTGCACAGTATTTACTGTCTGTCATTTCCTAATCTTCTATTTTTTCTCTGATGCCTTTCAACCAGAGGGGAGAGGCCGGGTGCCCAGAGTGAGGCTGTTTTCTCTCCTCCCCAGCTCTCTTAGAGTTCTGGGGTGCATGGCTGCTTAGATTACATTTCTCGACCAGCTGCCGTCTCCGTTTGTGAAAGTTTCTGTGGTTTGCCTCTTTGCCATTTGCCTTGGTAGAGATTAAAGAACCCCCCCTCCTGTTACCTCCATTGTTGACACACAAATTGCCCGCTTCCCTCAATCACTGACACAACTGTTGTTTTGGGTTATTTCTGCCGCACCTTTATTCAGCACGAGTGTCACTAACTTTCATTGAGCGGCTAATAGAATGTCTACCCAGTGCTCTTTTTGAAGGTGCATGATGAATTCATTTTAGTAAGCGCAGTATGGCTCTTGATTAAATCGTGTTTTCTTCCCCTGTCATTGGAGTCTTTGATGTTCTTCTTGCTTCCCTTGTCCGGTTTTATTTCCTGTGGTGCACTATCTGCTCCTTGTGCTATTATTGATCTCATATATAACAGAAAATCATATTCCTCGATTTAAGCAAATGCTTTGTTTCGTACCATGAGCGTAGAGGATGGCAGAGCATATTTCCAATGAAAATATTTCCTTTTAGCCTGCAGTGAGATTTCAAAGCTGTGATATCTTGGCTGTAAAGAAAAACTAAATCGGAGTTCAGTCTCAATAATGCAGATGCACTAGAATTCCAAACTGACTCTGACTGACGGTGGAATTTTTCGAGTAGTTTCACTGGCACAGACTTTGAATGGCTCCTGTGGTAAACACACCAGATTTACCTGATACTTTGTTTTTGACAGTTCCTAAGATGAGAAACACAGCAAAGGAACTCTTCATAATGTATGCGGAAACCCAATGTCTGCCCGATCATTTTGAAGTTGAAAGGGCCGGGCCCATAAGTTCTAGATCTGTTCTAGACTCACAATCCGATGGTCTTTTTCGCAGCATGAAAGTGTGAAGACGAAAAGTTGTTAACAAATGCCAATCAATTTACCAGTACCTTCTGGAGACACATAGCAACCACAGACAACTTCATATAAGTAGTTGATTTATTACAAAGTCAAAAATAATTGGATATAAGGACACCTCAATTGGAGAGTGTAAAAGTAAATCGGAATTAGCATAAAGCCAAATCGCTGCAGCAAATTTAGATGATGTAACATGAATAATACAATTAGTACATGGAGCAAAAGACAAAAGATCAAAAAGCGTGTGTCCAAATTTCCCTGCATCGAGGGTTGATGCATAAAGAACACATCTATCCCTACTCTAACACTAAAATTGCATCCCTACTTAGCATTTTCCAGGTGCAGGGCACACAGTGTCAGCATGGGGAGTCTCTATAAGAAGTCTATCCACAATATGGGTCAGTTTAGCATGAAACTACTAAGGCAGAGCTTGTTCTAAGAAGCACTCCCCCCGCGGCAAGGGAGAAGAAGTGGTCTCACTTTCCTTACTGCCTCATTACATAATGGAAAAGATGACTTCCCAGGATTCCTTGCAAGTCATGCCATCTGCTCTGGGTATGACCCTGAAGGTGCATTTCCCAGCACAATGGTCACAGTTTGGCTTTGGTCCCCAGACCTTCTCCTGTGTAAAGCATCTTTTATCACTCAAATGTAACTTCTCTTCTCCTCGCTTGACAAATAAAAACAAAGGCATTCTTCTAACTAACAAAATGCTTCTTTCACATGCAACGCTAACGTGAGAAAGCACAGATTCACCAATGTACATGAAATCCAACTATTAATTCTAAAGCTAGAGTATTGCAGGGTACTGCATTTCAGGCCTACAAAATTCAGCTAACAATAGAAAGCTTCATGTGAGCGCTATATAATTGTGTAACATCAAGGCACTTTTAATTAACGCATTTACCTACATCTAAAATAACACATTTAACAAGCATTTATATACATGAATAATTGTCAGCTGCAAAACACAAGTTCTTCACTGTAATGGTTCAGCTAGTTACATTTACTTTCTAAGTAATTGCAAATTCATTTTCAACAGCCTAAAGCACATCATGTTTTCATGTTAATGCATTTCACAAATACTAACCCTTGATGTTAATACAACAGTGTCTCTCTTCCTTAGCTGCACATGATCATTTTCCACACCAGTCTCTTCTGCTGAGTCGGACTCTATACCACTCACAACTTCACCGTCTCCCTCAGAATCTTTATCAGGGTCTTGTGTAGTTGGACTCTCCTTTAGATTGATCTGGTGAGTATCCAACCTTCTCAGGAACCTCCAAAGCTTTGTTTGCCCTCTCCAGTGACCCCTCGGTCACAGCTGAAAATACATCTGGAAGAGGAGTTTTTTCTTTGGAGGGATCTGTGACTCGCCAGGTATGGGAAGCAAGGATCCAGTTCAGTACTCTCCACACTTCACCGCAGTATTCATTAATAGTATTACCTGGTGTGGCCCACTCCACTGAGAGTCAAGACAGTTTTTCCTCATGTGCTTTTGGATGAAAAGCCATTCTACCAGACCCAGATCCTTTTAGAGGTCTTTCGAGGTCTGTGCAGTCATGACTCCAACCTGATGAGACAGAATGAACCACATCAGCCAATCCTTTACCGCAATCAAGGACCAAGTCATCTGTAATATTGATCACAGCAGTGAAAGGCATAGCATTTAGACGATTTACCCTCCCCACTAGGATTTTGTGAGCCGATAACTCAGTTCTCCTATCAGGAATACTGCGCAAACTCATCAGGCCCAAGGGCAACGCCTCAGGCCACTTTACAGATGTCGAAGCACAGGCTTTAGCCAGACTTGCTTTCAGAGTCCCATTGATTTCCTCCACAGTGCCAGATGCTTCTGGCCTGTAACTAAAATGCGACCTTTGATCCACATTCAAAGTGGTGCACAAAAGCTTCATGACTTCGCCATTGAAGTGCGTTTCTCAATCCAACACTAATGTAACTTCTTTACTGTGAGACTATCTCACCTTCTAGTCGGTTAAATGTCCACCCATCGAGAAAAGATGCACACATCCACCAAAATGTATCTCAAGACATTACATACAGGCATTTCCACAAAGTCCAATTGGACCCGATTGAAAGGACCCCCTGATCTGGCATTGTGACCTAAACCAACCACTGTCTGCTTTCCAGCATTCATTTGTTGGCATGTAACACACCTGTGATACACTGCTTCAGCAATCATACAAAATCTTGGATCGAACCAAGTATCTCTGAACAATCTCACCATTGCATCCCTTCCTATGTGAGCTGCACCATGAAACTCTCTTGACATTTGGTGCAACAGACAATCAGGTAACACTGCCCTACCATTAGTAGATATCCAGGTGTCATTGTCTCCTTTCTCAAACCTGATTTGATCCAACCTGCTTGCTCTTTGTCTGTGACATCCGTTTGCAAGCGTCTAAGTTCATCCCATGTATTTGCTACAGATAGCATCATACTGAGTTCGGTCTGCTCTGTACTCTCGCCAGTGTATGCCCCATTAGATACATGAATGTATAGTGCCAAAATGAGCAACTTCGTCTCCATATCAGTTCCCAACTGTACCAAAGTCATTCCCTATCACATGGGCTGCACACTTAATGACAACCACTTTCTTTGGTAACTGCAATGCTTCCAATAATTGTCTCACATATTCCCCATTCCATATTGGTGAGCCTTGTGACATTAGGAACCCTCTTTGAGACCATAGCTGTCTGAAGTCATGAACCACACCGTAATCGTACTGGCTATCGGTATAGATGGTGCCTCAGATCTGTTCAGAAACTTGACACCAAGAAAGTTATACCTAAAATTCATGTATGGGTGTCTACCTGTTAAAACTTTTAACAGGAAATGGTGTAAAGTAGGGGACAGGGTGGATGACAGTTGCACTTGTTGCCAAGGTGGGCCAGAGTCAATTGAGCATGTTTTATTTGTTTGTTCTTTGTACAGTCAGTCTTGAGTTAAAGGGATAGTTCCACTTTGCAGAAACCTGGGAGTATGAAAGTACAAGGAGGTGTACAAAACCCTGCAGTCAGATACATCTTGTATTATTGTATTTAGTACAGCCTAGTTTCTAATGGCAATGTGGATTAGGTGTGCCAAGTGTTCCCTTGATAGTCTTCAGGCTCATTGAAGAATCCCTTCATATTGTATATTGTCACTGGGACTAGTTCCGGCGGACTATGCTTTTTAATATTATCGAAGATATTCATTGCATTTTATTGTTGTTGTTAAAGTATTTTTATAATTAATTTCTCTGGTATTTTTAAATGTAATTTTGTATTGCTTCATTGTGCTGGTATTGTAATAGACCACACATTAGTATTTTAAATGTCCTATGTTGTTATTTGTGCTTGTAAGTGTGTTTTGTTCTACGTTGTACTTTTTTTATCTATAGTGATCGAAATAAGGTCAACTGAACTGAACTGAAATTCGGCATGCATGAGTTAGGGCAATGATTTCAGCTACCTGCATGGAGTATACTCCCTGTAATCAAGCAGTTTCCACCACTCTGGAGATGGTACATACAGCAAATGCTGCTCTAAAATTACCTTCATTGTCTCTTAAGCATGAACCATCAACAAAAAGGATTTGGTCAGGATCAGAAAATGGCTCATCGACAATATCAGGTCTCGGTTTAGTGCAGAGCTCAGTAACACCAAGACAGTCATGGTCTTCACAATCTTTCGCATCAGCATTTTGAACAGGCAACAAGGTAGAAGAACAGCGCTTCAGAGTGACATTATCAGCTGCAAGCAAAATTAGTTTGTATCTTGTCAGCCTGTTATTTGTCAAATGCAGTGTTTTGACTCTTGTCATCAGGAGCTCAACTGAATATGGTACATAGCCTGTAAGTGGATGACCCATAACAATGATCTCACATCGTTCAATACTTACACCTATTGCAGCAATGGAATTGAGACATCTGGGCAATGCTGAAGCAACTGGATCTAATGTAGCAGAGAAATGGGCCACTGGTCTATGAGCACCTCCATGTGGCTAGGTGAGTACAGATAGTGTCTGGTTTAACTCTGCTGAATCCAGGTGCAGCAATAAAGGGTCCACCTCCTGATATCACCAATACCCTGAATATGACCACAGAGTATTCAAGCGATTAAGCGAGGGAAAGGATAGGGAATGAACAGTGGGGAAAAGGAACCTGTGACAACAAAAGAGAAAGAATATAAACCACCAAATATATAAAAATGCTACTCTCATAAATTCTCACTATATATCCTCTCTTGTACCTTGCTTCGTGAACAGCAGTTCCTCTATTCATAAGCCACTGGGATCTCTCTATCACTATGCCCAGTATCTACAATAAAGAATTTCCACAGATTAATACACCATTGATTTATAACATTTCATCAGAGCATATTTTTGCAGGCACACCTCATGCATACCAGTATTTGCAAATTCTGTACAAGGAGGAGAAGAAAGGTGCAAGGTGGAAGAATATCTAATCCTCCCATGGTCAGTAAATAATTACATTAAAAAAAACAACAATGCTGTTCCTTAGTAAATGTTATCAGAAAAATTCTTGGCATGACCATGCCCAAATCCCAGAGAAAAAACTCAAAGTCATAGAGGGAAACAGCTCCTCGATAACAACCCATATACGGTAAGGTGGGGCTCCTTCAACATCGCATTCCACTATGGTGCTTATTAGAAATAGCTCTGGGTATCTCCGAGCTAAATGGGGACTTTAAATGGTGCAACTACAGAAACAGTAACGCATGGTTACAGCACTACTGCACTCCGCTCAGTCTTTCCGTAGCACTTGTTCTGAACTCTGGAATGTTGCCACCAATCACAATGAAATGGCCTGATCAAGGTAATCCTCACCGTGACGCACCGATAGTTTCTCACAGTTCCGAAAACTCAGTGGTCACAAGTTGACTATAGAGAAACCAGAGTACAGCTCATGGGGGGCCCCCCGATCCCTGCAACCTCCTCAAACAGCCCGGGAATCGAGCTCCAGAAGGAAACAATTCAGAATTCCCAGAGTAGCTTCAGAAGCACTGCCGAATTCCCTCTTTGCCGAGAGAGGGTCAAAGTTCACAGAATTACGCACATGGCATGCATCGGTCCTTAATGTAGCCCCTCCTATGAACCAAGCATCCTGGGACTTGTAGTTCAGTATTCCGGTATGGTAGGCGCCACTTGATTCATTTCCTGACAGATAGAGCACAGCCTTCGCTTTAGTGACAGAACAGTGAGAATGCCTTGTTGTAATCTGGCATTCCTAAAGCTGGAATGCAACACAGGCACTCTCTCAGCCCCTGGAAAGCAAGCATACAATCATTATCACAGGGGCCCAGATTACACACATCCTTGTGGGTCAGCATTTGCAAAGGCTTGGCAGTGAAGGAGAAATTTGGAATCCATTGTTGGTAGAAGACAACAATTCCTAAGAACATCCTGACCTCTTTCTGGGTACTGAGCAGATTCATATTCATGATTGCCTCCACTCTCTCTGGTGATACTTTCCTCTTGCCTTTCTCAATTATCTGACCCAAATACTGTACTTAGCTCAAACAGTACTGAAGCTTACTCGGAGATACCTTATACCCATTATCATCCAGATGGTTCAGCAAGGCCAAAGTATCTTCTCTACAAGCCTCATGCATTTCAGACTGTAGTGTAGTATCTATATTCCCAATAGGCTCTGTGCATTGGAATATTATATCCTATAGATGTGACATATGACTTATGTCTACTAGGTCTCTATCAAACAAATATTAGACTTAATTGTGAGTGCCACCTAGCTCAGAGATCACTAGAAACTTTCTCGAGTTCACAAGAAGGGATTTAGTTTCTGACAACCGCATAAACATGACAACTTTGTTTCCCCAAGATAAAACTGATCTTCAGAATCGTGGAAACAATAGATAGATATTTTACTCATTCATTCGTGCATGCTTCGTTTCAACAGAGTTTGCAGAGAAGTAGATAGAAGGGCGTTTTCAATAAAAGGTATTTATTGAACAGTCTTCTTTCTCAAGCCAAAGAAATGTACCTCTACAATCGTAATACTGGTTGCAAAGTATAATGCGTACAGTAAAAAGAGTAGGATAAAATAATACAGTAAGAGCATTGTATGGTTCCTAGACCATAGATAAATACATACATAAATAACAGAGGCTAAAAAGTACTCAACTGGTGCGTCTAAAATATGCCTACCCCGATGTACCTAACCTAAGCCTAGTACGAGGGAAGGAGTAAGTAAGGTGTAGCATAAATGTAGTATTCTTTGCCAAGAATCTATCTAAGATTTCTCTAAGGGACTAATCAGCTCCTTACCTTGGTTTTGAAAGAAGAAGGTCAGGCTAAGGACTCGATTTCCCAACAACCCGCAAGGGTAGCTTGGAAACACTGGAGCTGGATTTCTCGGCAAGAGAAAAGACAGCGTCTCTCTCAGTGCGTCTGCTGGAAGGTCGGCTTCCTTCGGTACTTGCTGTAGCAGAATGCGTCGGGCAAGTAGAGAGTCGAACTGCTCCAAACCACTGTGTGTTTGCTAAGGCAAGTGTGGGCATATTTACACCTTTGAAGATACTGAGTTTGACGTAAAGGTGGACATAATAACGTCATCAAAGAGTCTCAGTTCTTTGAAAACTCCATGAGTTCTTGGACAAGTCAGTATTCAAGCAAGGGGAAGTCCCTAACTGCTGAAGCCGGGTTTTCCAAGAAATCATTGTGGATTTTCGGAGCTAGTGGAAGTAGCCCTGCCGTATTTGGACTGCATGAGCTATGTCTAAATATGGTTATGTTTTCTATGCCTATATAAGGATATGGTGATGTATACCTATATAAGGACATGAATCGGGAAAATTACAGTAGGATCCTAAAATTCTATACAACAAGACAGAATGAGGAGGTCAACCATGTACTGGGCTAGCACTGAGTTTCGGGGTAGAATCCAATCCTCGAGGTTCTTCTTCATGATCTGGTTGAATATGTATGGAATTTAAGTGTACCCATGAGGGATATGACACCATGTTCAGACACAATTCTCCAGACAGAAAGAAAAATCAAATTGGCTTTCCTCGTAAAATGGGATGGATAAAAATGCACGACAGAGGTCAATCACTGTGAACCAACCAGCCTCACAGGGAATTTGAAATAGAATCACAACCAGATCACTGCCACAGGACAACATGGAATCACTATGTTATAAGTAGTCCCATACCACTGTAGAGACAGTGTGCCTCAAATCCAATGGCATGTTCTCTACTGTCAGCAACGGAAACATGGGTATGGAATCTATCTTTTTGGCCTTTAGTGGGGCAAGTACAGATGTGACGAATGTGGCTAGGGAGGAATCCAAGTTTGTGAGGGCTCCAACCTCCATCTCATCTTTGAGAATATCTTGCCGGTGTTCCCTGATGATGCTCCTAAGAGCCTTAGGGATGTAAATTCAGGGTCACCTTATGACTCATGTCCGGTTGTGGTGGTTAAACTGGCGTGGGCCCAATTGAGGCATCATTATCATCTATATTTAACACTATGTAACAGGGCATTTTCCTACTTGCTGGAAATTGACCTCTATTCTGCCCTGTAGTGTAGTTCCTATATTCCCAATAGGCTCTGCACATTGGAATAATATACCCTATTGATTTGACATAGGACTGAGGTCAGTATGTTTCTATCGAGTATACTAAACATACTTTTGTGTGTGCCAGCTAACTCAGAGGTCACTAGAAAGTTTCTCGAGTAAACATGAAGGGATTAGTCTCTGACAACCCCATAAACATGACAACTTCATTTCCCCTAGGACCGGTATATCTTCAGAGTCATGGAAACAATAGATAACTATTTCACTCAGTCAATCGTGCATGCTTCGTTTCTACAGAGTTGCACAGAAATAGTGAGACGGGCGTTTCAATTAAAAGGGTTTATTGAACAGTCCTATTTCTCATGCAAGAGATATGAACTGCTACAATCGTTAGACAGAATGCGAAGTATAATGCGTACAGAGCGATTGGGAATATAAAATAATACTGTAATAGCATTGTTGGGTGCTATGACATATATAAAAATACATACATAAATAGCACAGACTAAAAATACTCAACTGGTGCTTCTAAAATATGCCTACCTCAATGTACCCAACCTAGGTCTAGTACCAGGGAAGAAGTAGATGCTGTTTAGCATAAGTTTTTGTTCTGCCAAGAATTGCCAAAGGTTTCTCTACTTTATAATCAGCTCGATACTTTAGAATGAGAGAGGTTGGTATCTCTTTCATGGGACTCGATTTCCCAACACCCTACAAGGGGAGTCAGAAACACTGGAGCTGGATTCTTGGCAGGAGGATGTCAGCGTCTTATCAGTGTGTCAGCTGGAGAGTTGGCTTCCTTCGGCACTTGCTGTAGCAAGCTGCATGGTGCAAGTGGGTAGTCGAACTGCACCAAACCACACTGTGCTTTGCTATAGCAAGTGAAGGCATATTTATACCTTGAAGGTGTTTAGGAATGCCAGTATTGACGTAAAAGTTGGGCAAATGAATGTCATGAATGAACCCTGAAGGAAAAGTTGTTCATGCTTATTAAATGAATTCTTGGAAAAATCAATATCAAGGCAAGAGGAAGTCCCTTCAGCTTAAGAGTCTGGTTTTCCAAGAAATTGTTGTGACGTACATGAACGGATGGAAGTAGCCATGCCTGTATTTGGGTAGCATGGGCTATGCCTAAATAAGGACTGGATTTCTATGCCTATATAAGGGCAATGCAAATTGTACCTATATAAGAGCATGAACCAGGAAATTCATTCGGAATCTAAATCGAACACAACATCCACTCCACTTTCTTATGTACGACGTTACTAAATTCCAAACATGTTTGACCATATCTAAAACATATCTACACTTGATGTGTGAAAAACCCATCCAAAAATACATAAAATGTATTAGAACTGGTAGTACACATAAAAGATGCATTGGTGCTGTACACATTGAAGCAATGTTTCATTCTAAGCAAATATTCACATTTGAATGCTAAATGAATGAAGCATGATAATATACATTTATGAAATGGCCCGTAAAAAAAGAAGAAAAAGCACTTTTTTTACAAATTGCAAAGATTTTTATTAATCATGCAATAAATAATTTTACTTACAAAAAAAAAGAAGAAAAAGGCCAATACCATTTCATGTCAGATTACATAAAACTGTTAAATGAATGAAGCATGAAAATATACATTTTTATTAATCATGCAATAAAGAATTTTACTTACAAAAAAAGAAGAAAAAGGCCAAAAACATTTCATGTCACATTACGTAAAACTGTTTGTTTGTGGACAAGGTCAAATATTGTCTATTGGAAGTATCTCAAAGAAGTCTAGTTCTCTATGAATAGTTCTACTTTAAGCAGATTAATTGTGCCAAAACATGAAAAATACAAATTTGAAGAAAAAAAATTAATCCTAGGAAAAAATTCTTTGTTTTCAAAAATGAAGATCAAATTCAAAGTCTCTCAGAACACTGTGTGCTCAAAAGTCAGTGTTAGTGCTTGGAGAAAACATGACATCTTCTAAGTCTGTAAAAAAGTTGTCTATCATTGTAGGTTGTATTACCTCATTTAGAGACTAACCGCACATAGATGTGAAGCATCGCCTTCAGCATTGGTCGAATCAGCAATGTTTGAATCGGGTGTTACCTGTGTGCCTGTAGTTTCCTCTCGTACCTCAGCATCAGCATTTCGCGTCTGTGAAATCTCATCAGAATTGGTAGCCGCTGGGGACAACACTGCCATGGGCTGTTACCGGGTCCAGCAAAGTATCAACATCCGTTGGCATGACTGATGGGAGTGTTAGACAGATGCCTAACACGCATTCTCCTCTGCAAAGCAGGCAGCGTAGAACAGGTAAGATACAATCTTGTCAGATTGGTCTGAATGACAGAAACCATGTGGTATTTAGTTCTCGTAAACGAGTTAATCCCAAAATTTGGACATTGCTCTCACAACACTTCATGTCCAATAGAGCTCTCTCTATAGTGCTTGGAGTGGTGCTGGTGATTTGGCTTGCCATATTGTAGCAGTAGGAGCAAGCATTCCCTTGACCTCTTGCTACCATTCCCGTTAGTGCCTGCACCTGCTCTCCCTTCTGTGTGTTTCACATTTGGACAAGCATCAATATCTCTTTTATCCTCCTATGCTTACAATCCACCTCGTCATTGCAGCACCTGGCATACCGTAAGAGCTCATCTACTGACTTATTTTGCTAGCAGATTAGATGCTGTTGGATAGTGAGGCTGATCTCCGGCCTCAATCCTGTCACAAATTTGGATACAAATTGTTCCATGTCTTTAGGTTCAAGATTGTCTAACCTGTTGTACTGCTTAAAGGCTTGAAGTAGCCATTGTAATAAACATGTACTGACACTTTAGGTTCTTGGGTCATTCGATCTATTTTAACCCAATTGATGTCTGGGGCTATTTTGGACTGCAACCATGTGATCAACTGCTTGTACTTCTTCATGACCAAAGGTGAAGGACCATGAGTTACTGCATTCCTTTCTGGCACATCAGTAGGCCACTCAATAGCAATTTTACAAGCAGGCCATAGATCACTAGGGACCACAATTTCTAACAAGGTATTCAAATCGATCCACAACACCTTTGAGATTTTAACAAAGCGATTGACTTGCCTGTACCATTCAGCAGGCTTTTCATGTGAACGCAGCTAGATTACCTCTACTCCAAGGAACATGTACATATCCTTTACTAGGCACTTCCGGTAACGGATATGCATCAAATCCATGTGCTCCCCTTCCCGGAGATGGTGTTTCTCCAGTCACTTTTCTTCCACTCTCCTTCTTTGACAAACTTTCTTCCCACCTATCCAGCATACTTCAAGCTCCTATCCCTATAATCAGTTCTCAAATATGTGTCTTCAAGCCTGTTACCCTTTTTTCCTGGTTTTAACTCGCCCTACACTTGCACTTTAATCGGCTACTCACCGCCCTTGGCGGTTCCCCGACATCGCGTCCCGAGCGGAGCGGCCATTTTGGGAGTAGAAGTGGATGCCTGGCGGCGCCATTTTTGTAGCAGGCTAGCTGTCACCAGGACAGACTAGACCTGCATTTAAGGCGGCCCTTCTGACGCGCAGCGTGTGCTCGCAGCGTTAGCGCCGCAGTAACGCCGGAGTCACGCCAGAGTCCAGCCCGTCTGTGCCCGTCCGCGCTAAGGACGGGATAATGGACGGGATCCTTGGGGAGATATGCAGCTCAGAGGTAGAGTTACCTGCCAGCCATATATATACTATTCACGATATGCTTGACTTAAAACCATCTCGGCGACCATGCCACTTCTCCTGCTCCCCTGAGGCACTCCGAAATTCCCCGTGCTGTGGCTGCTCTTTCAGCCATGGTCGACTGCCGATCGGCGACCTCTTCAGACCTCCCCCCCCTGCTCGGCTACCGTGTACCACCAGTACCATGAAGGAAAGTGGTTTTCTCATCAATGCGAGATCTCTGGTGAGAAACAATATCGCTTTTAACAATTTTGTTTCAGCAAGAAAACTCACTTGGGTGTTTTTAACGGAAACTTGGGCCTCAGACCACTCCGGCCCGGATCTGGTGACTGCGACACCGGAGGGATATTCACCGGCTAGGCTGGATAGGGTTGGGCGTAGAGTAGGGGGACTAGGAATTCTTTATAAGACTTCATATTCCTGTCGCATCTCTGAACTGTCTGGTCCTTCTGACCTCTTCCAAGCCCGTCACTTCTCAATTGGTCTCCCCAGGGCCACCCCTTTTGTGGGGGTACTGATTTATAGGCCCCCAGGTCCCAGGACTGATTTTACTCAGTCCCAGCTTCACATCTTGGAACGCTATTTTGGTTGCGCCCAACTTACGGTCCTTGGCGACCTAAACTTCCATTTGGATAATGTTACTTTCAGAGATTCGTGTACTCTTCTGGACTCTTTATCCGCCTATGGTCTTCAGCAGTTGGTCAAATCCTCCACTCACCTGGCGGGCCACATCCTGGACGGGGTATTCTCTAACGATCCCGGGCTACTGATAGGCCTCCCCATTCCACTGAGCTGGTCGGACCATTTGGCTGTCCCTCTGGAACGTCAGGATTTTCCCTGTAATTCTAAGTTGACAAGCCCCAGTAAATTGGTACCCAGAAGAGACTTTAGGAAGGTCACTAATGCCTCTCTTGCCTCTCTGATTCAGATTTCTGCCATTAGCTCAGCCAAGGATGTTAACATAGCCACTGCTGAACTGACGACTGCTGTCATGACAGCAGTGGATTTGTTGGCTACTGTAACCTTGAGTTACTCTGCCAGGCAGAGACCCTCTGCCCCGTGGTTTTCGGAGCCTCTAAGACTCCTGAGGCAGGAGTGCAGGAGGCAGGAAAGGCTTTGGCGGACGAGATGGGATCCCCTAGAGAGGGAGAAACACAAATCTCTCCTTAATGAATACAAGATGGAGGTGATCAGGGTAAAACAAGAGTACTTCGCTCATCTCACGACTACTCTCACCTCCCCGCGAGATCTTTTTAAGATTGTCGACTCCCTCTGTACATTGCAGATGCCTGACCCCACAGTATGTTCTCAAGTCCTCTGTGATCAAATCGCAGGATTTTTTCATACAAAAATTGCAGACATTTACTCGGCCCTTGACTCACAAAAGGCTGTAACTCTTCCTGTCTCTCCTGATGTTGTCCTACCCTCTCTCGAAGTTGATGTCCCCGCCACCACTGTGAGCCTATCTGTGTTCCCTCCGCTCTCTCTCTAGAACATTGACTTGCTTCTAAGCAATCTGAGGTCAGGGTCTCCCTTAGATCCCTGTCCCCTTAAAGTCCTGAAGGAGTGCAGAGACACCCTATTCCCCCTGCTCTTAGACATTATGAATAGAGCAATGAGGGATGGTATTTTTCCTGACCAATGGAAGAGTGCTGTAGTTAAGCCCCTCCTTAAGAAGCCCACTCTAGACCCAGATGTGCTCAAGAACTTCCGCCCTATTTCCTTGCTGCCAGCCCCTGCCAAGATGCTGGAGTCCCATCTAAACAAGCATCTGGCGGCGTTCTTGGACAACTCGGGACAGTTAGATCAATCCCAACATGGCTTCAGGAGGGCTCACAGCACGGAGATGGCACTGACGATTGTGCTTGATGACATCCGCACTGAGGTCGACCAGGGCCATACCTCCCTGTTGATTTTTTCAGATCTGACAGCCGCCTTCGATACCCTGTCTCCCTCTGTTCTAACATCTTGCCTGAGGGAGATAGGGGTAGATGGCGTGGCCTTGAGCCTTCTGGCTTCTTTCTTGAATCAGAGGGAGCAAAGGGTTAAGCTAGGAGACTTTCTATCTCCTCCCACTCCTGTGCAATGTGGGGTCCCCCAAGGGTCGGCATTAAGTCCGACCCTGTTTAACATCTAGTTGGCCCCACTTTCCAGGTTGGTGAGATCATATGGGATGGAGATAGTCTCCTATGCGGATGACACACAGATCTTGGTGTCCCTCCCTCGTTCGGTGCACGCCCCTATACATCACTTTAGAAGTTGTATGGAGGAGGTCGCTGAGTGGATGATTAACAACTCACTCAAACTGAATGGGGAGAAGACAGAAGTTCTGGTGTTTGGTGGCAATGTCAACATCTGAACGGCCGAATGGTGGCCTCCTTCGCTGGGAACCTGTCCTACTCCTACAGAGTCTGCTAAGAACCTGGGAGTAATCATGGACCGGGACCTTTCAATGGCACAGCAGGTAAATAGAACAGTTTAATATACCTCTGAGCACTCAACTATATGCTTAAATCTAGTGTACCGAAAAGCTGTTCATGTGCTCCAAATTACTCAGCAGTCCACAAAATACAATGGTTGCAAATCAATTTTGACAAAGTGAATGTCTCTTGGTCGTCTTCAAAGGTTTATTCAAAGTTCCATGTAAATTCCAAAATTCCAGTTATAAATCTTCAATACATCAATTCCAGTGAGGATAATACCGTTGCCAACACGTGTTTCGTCGTGTGTAAATATCACACATAGGCTTCCTCAGGGCTGAAAAAATAGTAATCCTCTCCTGTAAGTTCGACCTTCTCTCTATGTTAACTTAAGGTAAATAGAACAGTAGCTACCTGTTGGGGCATCATTAAAGTACTCCGCAAAATCAAGCATTACTTGTCTCCGCAGGCTCATAAGCAGGTCGTCGTTGCAAAAGTGGCCTCGCGGCTTGATTATTGTAATGCTCTCTACGCAGGAGCTAACAAAGGTCTCTTGCAGCGCCTCCAGACAGTACAGAACGCGGCGGCCAAATTTGTGCTGGACGCTCCTAGACTATCTTCCGCCACGGCGGCCAGGAAAACTCTACACTGGCTCCCTATTGAGTCTAGGATTGCCTTTAAGACCCTCTGTCTGACCTACGGGGCGCTCACTGGTAAGGGGGCTGAGGGCGTGAGGAAATTGCTGCATCCTTACGATCCGGAGAGAGCTCTCCGATCCTCAACCAAGAATCTGCTAGTAGTCCCCCGCGTTCGTAGAACCAAATGGGCTGGGAGGGCATTTTCAGCTGTAGCCCCTAAATTGTGGAATAGTCTGCCGCATGGAATTAAAACACAGCCATCAGTCCAGAACTTTCGGAAAGCCCTGAAAACTTGGCTTTTTTCCAAGGCGTATCCGTAGTGCTTGTTATCTGACCACCTTTGTGATATTGTTTTTTAGGCGCCTTGATGCCTCTGGGCTTAGTTGCGCAATATAAGGCCTATACCATTACCATTACCATTACCATTCCTCCAACTCCTGATCATTGTATTGGAGCCTGGGACTACCCTATAACACTTTGGTTCGAGGCATATCCACTTCATACCTCTGAGCGAATTCTGCCAAATTCTGGTGTCCTTTCCTTGCCCTAATGGTGACATCCTTCGCTATAAACAACAGGCCATCTGGCTCATATTACTCTATTCTATCCAGAGGTAGGTTCATACTGATAATTTTGCCTACTTCCACCTTTAACCTCACCACATCCAATAGTTTTGCCTTAACTGCAGCCTTGATGGCTTTCTGACTCGAGGTACTGCTCTTGTCTTCCTTGTTACCATTACTCTGAGCTTTCAACCAAGTCTCTAAATCTGTGACATCTAAGACATGCTGATTTCCTAAGGTTCCCTGATTTGGGCTTGCTTCTACTGATGCAGCACTAGGTCCTCTCACTGGATTCCCCCACATCCCTAGGTCTGAGCTTGTGCTTGCCATGGGTATGGACCATATGCTACTTGAAACAGCGCTTATTCCAGAAGGATCAGCAGTAGCTGGTAAAGTGGTACTAGCTTCCATAGGCCCTAAAGATGGCTTAATTCCCAACTGTGCTCCCTAATCTTCCTTTTCCAGTCCCTTCAACCTGTGCATATTTTCACTGACTAAGGTTCCCCACTGAGCTCGGGTCATACACAAGAACAACAGAACCAATAGTAACTTGGACTGTGAGAGCTTCTGCTAACAGTCAACCAGCGTTAACTCCATTTTGCTCTAAACCTCCTAAGACGGATATTCCTGTTCCTCCTGCGGATTTCCTCCCCACAACTCCTGTACCAGGACTCGCTTGAGTTGCTGCTTTGCTCTCATATTCCTGCACTCCCTGAGTCTTGCCCCATCCTCTGCTTGTGGGTTATAAGTTGGAAGGCGCTCAGAAAATAACCCATCTAACAAACTTTCATCTGTGTCACTACGGTTGTTTTGAAGCCAAACTATAGTATGAGGTCCAACTTTTGCCACAATATAATGTGTTGGAATATCCTCGGGTGGCACCTCTTCGCCCACTTGAGTAACAACTTCTTGGTCATCCCTAAAAAGATCTTGCAACACTACAAAACATCACATGATTCCAATTACAATTAGCTGTTCATTAGAATTTAGATGGACTAAGCTTTTCAAACCACCACTTCCAAATGAAGACCAACCTATCCCAGCATGGCTTTACACCAACCAACCTATCACTGTGTGGCACACTCTGACATTACCCTCACTCCTCACACTGGCTCACCCTCCTTCACAATTTCTCTGCATGCGTTCAGTCACATAGTCATCTTAAATCCGTGATTGTCTGCCATCTAAAAGATCAATAGAGATCAATCAATCAAATCAATCAATCAAGTGTTTGCTGAGCGCGACAACTCACCTGTAAGGGTCTCAAGGCAATAGGGGTAGAGGGGCGGGGGGGGGGGGGTTGCAGGTTCCAGTCCCTCAAGGAGGAGGTCTGTCGAAGAGCCATGTTTTGAGGTTTCCTGCGAAGATGGGGAGTGCTGTTGTCTGTCTGAGGTGGAGCGGAAGGTCGTTCCAGGCTTTGACTGCGAGGAAAGAGAAGGAGCGGCCTCCCAATCTGGTCTTTCTGGTGCGGGGGACCACGGATTAGGAGAGCGGAGCTGATCGTAGGGTCCTTTGGGGTGCGTGGAATTTGAGTCGGCTGTTCAGGTATGCTGGTCTGGTGTCGTGGAGGGCCTTGTATGCGTGGGTGAGTTGCTTGAAGATGATTCTAGCCTTGACAGGAAGCCAGTGGAGTGTGCGCAGGTGCTGCGAGATAGTGGCATTCTGAATATTCTGTAGCTTGCGGGTGAGGTTTTTGTTTATTCCTGCATAGAGTGTGTTGCCCTAGTCAAGTCTGGTGACCAGGGCGTCAGTGGCAGTCTTTCTGTTTTTGAGGGGGATCCACTTGAATGTCTTACGAAGGAGGCGGAGGGTGTGGAACCAGGGAGACGTGACGAAGTTGATCCGGCGGTCCATTTTGAACTCGGAGCCCAGGATGTTTCTCAGGTTGCGTGCGTAGTCTGTGGGGGTTGGTCGGTTTCCGAGGGCAGAGGCCACCAGGTGTCGCTCCAGGTGTCGGATTTGGGCCCATGATGAGTACTTCTTTTTTGTTGGTGTTTAGTTGTAGGCAGCTATTTTTCATCCATTTGGCAATGACTTCCGTGCCCTCTCAAAAGTTGTGTCTGGCAGTTTTGGGTTTGTTGGACAGGGAGAGTATGAGTTGCGTTTCATCTGCATATGACAAAATGTTAAGTCCATAGGTTCTGACGATGGGGTGAGTGGAGCCATGTAGACGTTGAAGAGCGTCAGGCTGAGGGAGGTGTCCTGGGGGTCGCCGCAGGTGGTAGGTATAGGGCTCGAGAGGAAAGGGGGAGTCTGACATGCTGAGTTCAGCAGGAGAGGAAGGAGCAGATCTAGTCGAGGACCTTGTCTTGGATTCCTGCATCATGGAGTCTGCGCATTAGGGTGCGGTGAGAGACTGTGTTGAATGCCGCTGAGAAGTCAGAGAGGATGAGGGCTACTGTTTTTCCTTTGTCCAGTAGTGTGTGGATGTCGTCTGTTGCGGCGAGGAGGGCGGTTCCCATTCTGTGTTTTTTTCTGAAGCCGGATTGGGAGGAGTCGAGGATGTTGTGCTCTTCGATGAATGTGGCGAGTTGGCTGTTGATGGCTTTCTCAATGACCAATCACTAAATAACATCCACGCCTGATGACCCTCAGCCAGCATTGGTCAACCGAATCAGTATAGTCAACCCCTGTACACAAAGTCCACTAAATGATTCCCATATGTCCCATTCACACAAAGTTCCCTGTCTTAGGTGGAACTGCGGCTGACGTCTCACAACAACTCCTCAATTCTTCAGTCAGACAATCACAATCTCAATTTCGGTTTCTTCTGCACCTTTATTATATATCCTTGGATCTTAGGGCATTTCGGGACCTGCAACTCAAATCTCAATCCTTGGACTACGTCCGGCCTGATACCACATTCACTCTACTCTCACACCAACTCCATAAGACATCACACAATCTAATCATTACCACAATCTAATACACAGCACACCCTATTAGTCACTTCTCCGTCAGCTGCTGATTCCACAGCACCATCAACCTCCATCAGTCTGTACCAGATTCTGTCACTTTACGTTCTCGATTAGTGGGCTCTGTTTTTGGGTTTTTGGGGTCCTAGGTATCTCTTATTATAGGCCTATTTAGCATCTCACCATACTTCATATGCGAACCATCCTACACTGCTACTAACTGAAAAGGCTCATAAGTTCTAGATCTGTTCTAGACTCACGATCCGATGGTTCTTTTTCGCCGCACAAAAGTGTGAAGGGGAGAAAAGTTGTTAACAAATATCAATCAATTTACCAGTACCTTCTGGAGACACATAGTAACCACAGACAACTTCATATGGTTAGTTGACTTATGACAAAGTCAAAAATAATTGGACATAAGGATACCTGAATATGAGAGTGTAGATGTAACTCTGAATTAGCATATAGTTAGTTGATTTATTACAAAGTCAAAAATAATTGGACATAAGGATACCTCAATACGAGAGTGTAGAAGTTAATCGGAATTAGCATAAAGCCAAATTGCTGCATCAAATTAGGACGATATAACATGAATAATACAATTAGTTCATGGAGCAAAAGACAAAAGATCAAAAAGCACGAGTCCAAATTTCCCTGCATCAAGGGTTGTTGAATAAATTTCAAATCTACCCCTTCTCTAACACTAAGATGACATCCCTATTTAGCATTTCCCAGATGGAGGATAAAAGGTGTCAGCATGTGGAGTCTCCCTAAGAAGTCTCTCCACAATATGGGTCAGTGTAGCATGAAGCTACTAAGACAGAGTTTGTTCTAGAAAGAGCTCTCTAAGAGGCGAGGAAGAAAAAGAAGTGGTCTCACTTTCCTTACTGACTCATCACATAATGCAAAAGGTGACTTTCCAGGATTCCTTGCAAGTCATGCCATCTGCTCTGGGTAGGATCGTGAAGGTGCATTTCCCAGCACAATGGTTACAACTTGGCCTTGGTTCCCAGACCTTCTCCTGTGCAAAGCATCCTTTTATCACTCAAATGTAACATCTCTTCTCCTTGACTGACTAATAAGACAAAGGCATTATTCTAACTAAAAAAATGCTTCTTTCACCTGCAACGCAAATCGTGAGAAAGAAAAAATTCACCAATACACATGAAATCCATCTATTAATTCTAACGCGAGAGTTTAACAGGGAACTGCATTTCAGGCCTACAAAATTCAAAAAACATAAGAAAGGATCACATGTGCTCTACATTATTCCATAACATTATGGCACTTTTATTTAATACATTTACCTGCTTCTAAAATAACACATTTAAGAAGCAGTAAGTAAGTAAATATTTATTGTTTAGTTAGTTAAAACCATAACAATTTTTTTTATAAAAAAGAAAAGAGAAAAACGAGAAAAAGACCAATGTTATACAAAACAAGTTAAAAATGAATTAAACAATACATTCATTTCATCTCTTCCTAATACTTATACAATGTCATTGTTAAAATTCAGTGCCATAGGTTCGTCCTTTTTCCTCCATTGCCAAGTTTCCGACCATTTTAACAAAAAATGTAAGAAGCATTTTGGATACATGAATAATTGTCAGCTTCACAACACGAGTTCTTCACGTTAATGTTTCAGCTAGTCACATTTACTTTCTACGTTAATCCGAATTTACTTTCAATAACCTAAAGCACATGACATTTTCATGTTATTACATTCCACAAATTCTAACCCTTCATGTTAATACAACAAAAGATTTTATGCAGGTACGGACTACACATGTCATTATGATGCCCTCCCACAATTGAAATGCGATTTCTGCTACATAACAGTTCTTCTGCAGCACAATTCTGAAGAATTGCTTCATCATTAAGATTTTGACCTTTTTCAGGAGAATTCCACCTGACCATCTGTCTAAAAGCATGGTAAAATGCCATTCCTAAAGTGTACACATTCCTGAACATTTTCCTTGTTTCGAAATGTGAAGTTGAAGGTTCAGTCCACCCTTAAGCACGCTATCCCTCAAACAAACACGCCACAGACTGATATTATGATACTGGTTCATTTCTCCTTCCACTTGATAGTATGTTCTACAAATCTACATGGCTTACCAGTCCTTTCCATTTTCTTAAATGATTTTGTGGGCTATTAGATTAGAATATTTTGGGTAGAAGTGTGTGTGTGTTTGTGTGTGTGTGTGTGTGTGTGTGTATGTGTACCCACTCACATATGTGAAGTGTAAGATACTTAATGCTCTTTTAGTTGGTGGTTTTTGCTAGTAGAGAAGGGCATTGTGATTTCTTTGTGTTCTTCAACGACATTGCTTGTTATCCAGATGCCCGCTGTTTAAGTTCATAGAGGTTGCCATTTGTTTTGGTTCCTTTATCGCCCTACATGCAGGCTATGTGGTGGCATGTCCCCATGTAACATCCTATCAAAACGGTGTCCCAGAAGTGTGTGGGATATGGTTCCAAGTGCAGTGCTGTCTATGCTACACAAACTAAACTCATCTTACAGTAAGTAACCGGTTACCGGTGTGAATTGTGTGTTTTTTTTTAATTGGGATTACAGTGTTTTACGTCGAGGTCCTAATTCACTCCAGTCCATTTTTATGGGTCACAGACACTAAACCGGTAGGTGACCAACAGAGAAAGCACTGGTTGTTTGCTTTCTCTCTGTTTTTCTTCCTCTTTAGACTCGCTCCTACTCCTTCCTGATTATTTCTTCCCTCCCTCCTGCTTCCTGTTCAACTGCTCCCCAAGCTAAAACGTACACAAAAAAGTATTAATATTCACATTAGCGAAACCTATTGCATTTGCCAATGCTTGCTCCATCTTTCTCTTAATTTTCCATCCCTTTGTCTTTTTCTCCCTACAAATGAGTGCTGGTTAGCCCCACCTTTAACCACCGACTCAAGTTAAGCACTACAGGAACCCCTATTAACACTCACATACCACTATCTGGAGAACAGCCAACATCATCCTGTTATGCCTAAGCCCTTCAGTTTGATGAGTCTTACGTGTTTTTTTATTCGCCCTCTATGCATTTGTTTTCTTATACCACTCATCTATACTCAGAAAGGGAGCTGTCGCGTAACAGTTCTGAAACAATACTTCAAAATTGGAAAAACTAAATTTTAATAATAAGAAACCCTATTTAGAGCACTTATTATTATTTAAAAGATCGTCTCAGCAACAAACTAGGGTATGTTTTCAAACCAGACCACTGCTTTCAAATATTCTTTTTTTTCAACTCTTACTAACACTAAAGTGTTGCTTGGTTATTTACCTTTTTACACTCTTCAACTGTATCTGAGACCAGGAGCGAGAAAGCACCATACTTTCATTTTCGTTTCCTGGCCTCTTCGCAGAAGGTGTTTCCCTACTCCTTAGACGTGTTTGCGCGCTCCCTTATGTCAGTTAGGGTGGGAGGTAGCATCATCCTGACAGGAAACTCTTACTTTGAAGAAGACGTAATCGTTAATTGCGTGAAGTATGGTGCCACTTCAATACAATGAGGGGATGTTTTTGGAAGCGGTTGCATTCATAGCCGATCTTGCTGACTAGGGCTCTGCAGAAAGCATTCATAAACACGCTCACATTGCGGTTTGCATAACCCAGAAAGAGGTGACATCAGAGCTGCAGGAAAATGCCGTACTTCAAAAAATTAAACATGATTTGCCACCCCCGTATTATTTCACAATGGTGGTACTGTTCACAGTTTAAACAAACAATAGAAAATCCTATAGGGCTGATTCATAAGTGAAAGTGTTCTTTTATTGGTTTGAGAGTTTGAGTTTGTGGTTTTGTGAATGGGTGTAGGTGAGAATATTACAACGAGTGAATGGGAGGGTGGATACATGGATGAATGAGTGAATGACTGAGGCGGGTGAGTGCGTGGATTAATGGTTATAAAAGTGATTGCATGGATTCATAGATGTGTATTTAAGTTAGTATATAAATGGGTAAGTGGAGGAATGGATGAATCCACTTAAGTTACATCAATCTTACAGTACTTAGACAGCAGTGCTGATATGTTAAAGAAATGACAAAAAATCCCTATAATGACGCAAGCAATGCACAAGCCCTAGACACTTGTAGCTCAAATGTCCAAACTATTTTGATGATTACTACCATTATGCAAATTTAGATTTTCTTCACCACTCAGTAGTATGCTCTGATTCCTAGCATCACACATGAAATCTAACAGCATGTAAAGTGCCACTCTACGTGCCACTCATAAGACAAGAAAATACCACACATAGGGACACTGTGAAATATAGAAATTTCACACATATGTATACTGAAAAACTGTTAGTTGGTGTGGGTGTCTGTTGGACCCAGCCCTTTTGGCAGGTTCACCCCGAAACTTTTTGCCTTGCCTGTTTCTATGACTTGGTGTTGGTGATTTTAGGCCTCTGCGCACTTTTTCACTGTGGTACAGTGTAAAGTGCGTGAGCTCTCTGTGTGTGTGGTGAGAGTGACCTGCCCTCCCTTAGGAATAATTGGGGGAAATGTATGACCATGGTAGTTCCTGATGTGTGGGGAGTGCATGGTCGAGTTTGGTATGTGCGAACTCGTGAGATTGAATGCTGCGCAATGATGTATACGGCATGACTGTGTCTAGTGTGGAAGTGCCACTTCTAGACATGGGTGTGCATGTGTAGTGAGTGTGCTGGCACGTGATTGGCTGGAGCTAGCTGGTGAGCCTGGCTCTAAGAGTCTGGATGGGTCTGCCCGGTGGTGAGTGGAGTAATTAGCATGCTGATGTGAGGGAGGGGTACACCTGGGACCTGAATAGGGCTGGGTTTTCCCTCCACAATGCTGGCTCCACCCCCTGTGGTGCGTCTGATGTCCCTAGCTTGGCCAGTGAAAGGAGTTCCCCATAACCAGTTGTAGCTGGTTCTCGCACTGCCTGCACCCTGCTAGACAAAGGGAAATGCTGTATAAAAAGGGTGCTGTGACACCCTGAAGATGTTCTTGTTTCTGACTGGAATCAACCAGGGGCGTGCTGCTGCTGGGGCCCAGGAGAAGGCTTGCCTCCCTGGGCCCTGCCCAGCCCCTGGACTGCTGATGGACTTTCCTTGTTTGGAGCTGCTTGCTCCATCTTTTTGAGATCCAGGACTTTTTGGTACCCTCCTGCCCTCTTCACCTATGAGGGCTGTGCTTCTGGGACCCTTCTGGTTGTAGGGGTCATTCCTGTGGGCTTTTCTATGCCCCCAGCGCCTTCAGAGCGCTTTATTCTGCTTTTCTCGGCAGAGCGCTGTTGTTTTCCCTTGGAGGGATGCGCTCCTGCCCTTTTGTGTGCCCGCATTTGTATTCTTATACACGGGTGCCCACCCCGTTTATGGGTGCCTTAGCGAGTGCCCACCTCGCTTCTATGCTTTATTTTAGTACCGAGGGTGCCCACCCCTCCTTTCTGGCCGAGAATCACCGCCGCTGCCCGAGCCACGTTAAAAAAATGGCTGCGAAAACAGGAAGTCAGGCGATGTTTTGCCTGACAGCGGGCGGGACTTCCGGTTTTGCAAGGAAGGTCTCACGCCCACCGCCGGCATCAGAGAAGAGGAAGAAAAGCTGGCCGAATCCTGGCCTCCCGCGGCCCGGGGCTCCCATGAAGTAGGGAGAGCCCCGGGACCGCCAGCGGAAAAAAGCCAAAGTATTGCGGGGCTCCCGTGTGCAGGAGGGAGCCCCAGTTGAGGAGCCAGCCTTCCAAAGTCCCGGTCTTGAGATGGGGGATCGGGTGAAGCATGGTGCGTGCACCCGGAGAAGCAGCCAGTAAGTGAGCTGCCCGGAGGGTGGAGGAGAGAGAGATTGCCGCACGGAGGAGCCAGTGAGTACAGCCGGACAGGGGAGGGAGCAAAATGAAGGCACCATGCCGGTGCCTCCCTCAGAGCAGCCCCGCTTGGCAGAGGGCTGCTCCAACGATTGGCCAGTAGTGGATTTTGAGCCCGCAAGGCTCCCGGGGGCATTATTAGATGTTGAGCCCAAGAGGCTCCCAGGCGCATTATTGGATTTGTTTAGAGCCCATGGGGCTCCAACCGTTTAGGGGCATGATGAGTTGCGGAGCCAGAGTGCTCCAATGGGAGTAGTTGATCCCAGAGCCTTGAGGGCTCCAACGTTTTGGCGCAGATATGTTCAGAGGGCTAGTGAGGGCCCATGCCGCAGTTTTTGATTCTCCAGCTGGCCAGCAATTAGTGGGCAGCTGCACTGTTTAGGCGCAATAGAGTGAGAGTCCCTGGGAGGGACAGAGACGATACAGTGGCGCCAGGCCTGCTACAGCTGCGCAGCACTTAGTGCCAGCTGCAACGTTTAGGCCCTGTTGTTGTTCCCAGCTGCCCAGCACTTAGTGGGCAGCTGCAACATTTAGGTTTGCGCCGGTGGCGCACCCCTGACTGGCACTGCGTGGCAGCGCGCCCTGACATTCTGGACACAGGGCCTTTGAGCCCCTTCTTGAGATGGCCAGTTGGCCAGGGGGCGGGTATGTGATTTCTGCACAATGTGATTTTACTATGTTTATAATGGTAATTGCCTAATGTGATTTTTGCGCAATGTGATGTTACTATGATTGTGAGGTTATTTTACCTATGTAGGTTTATGTTAGTGAGAGTTTACTTCACTGTGAGTTACACCCCTAAATGTGAGTTATGCTTAGGGGGAGAGTCTAATGTGTTTAGACTAGTGAGAGATTGCCTACTGTAGATATACTGGTTAGGCCTAAATGTGATTGCTGCGTAATGTGCTTTGCCTTTATGCTTGTGTTATACTTCTAAAGGTGCTTATGCTTAGAAGTTTGTTTTGCCTAGTATGTTATACTAGAGAGATTATGTGTCCATGCGTGATCTAGGCCTATTGTTATGAGTATTGCGTAGTGTGTACCTACCTGTTACCAGTGGCTACTGGTTGTGATCTATAATTGTGATTTGGTGTGACAGTTATTCTAAGTGCTAGTTCTACTAAGTGCTGATTCTGACAGTGGCCCACATGGCCCTGTCCTGATGTAAATAATCTCGTGTGAATATTGCCTGTGCCTGTTGGCCCAACTTATATTGTGTGATTACTATCTGATGTATGTTGACAATACAAACGTTATTTTTATATAACCTTGTGTGGAGTTCCTTTTGTGGTGTGCCTAGGATGTTGTTGCTGTTGTGTGCGTGTGCAAATGCTTTACACATTGCCTCCCGGATAAGGCGGTCTGCTTGTGCCAAGCTACCAAGGGGGTGAGCAGGAGTTATCTTCGCGTGTGACTCCCTTGCCCTGACTAGAATGGTGGTTTCTGCCTGGCTTTGGCATAATCCTTAGCCAACCAAAAATAGCCAGTTCTAAAATTGTTGGACAGCGGTGAGGATTAGGACTTGTGTTTGCGCAGTACCACAGTGATAACTGGCTACATTACAAAACTCTGCATTTAGATAGTCACATGTTTGGGATTATTGTTTTTGATTTTGTTTTTCCTCAAGAGTGTCATTTTCAAATGGTGTTCCTGCGCTTTTATGTTTAGTGGCAGATGAGAGAAAATGACAGGGTGGGACGCCAGTAGAGGGGGAGGTTCCCATAGATCAGGAATCCCTTGCTTGGTCCAATGCCCAATCCCTGTTCCTGTCCCCAGATGTGTGGATAGATGGGAGAGAGGGAGTGTGGAGGAGAAATGGCTTGCTCGGGAGGGTGGTTATCCCCTGAGTGTAGTGTGTGTGTCTGGATTCCCCAGTATGGTAGGATCCAGTGGTGGCAGCTAAAATGTGTCCAGTGCATGAAGTCCCATTCCCAGTTCCCAGAGTATGGTGTCTGGTGCTCAGAAAGAGGGTACAGGTTGAGAGTCAGGGGCAGTGAGGAACTGTCTCACCAGTCTGGAGGGGGGGGGTGTGGATGAGTGGTGTGTTGAACTACAGAAGTTGGTGTGAGGTTTTTTTTTTAGTGATAAAAGAAGCTTTCACAGGAGGTGTACTCTGGTGGTGTGCAGGAGGTCCTGCAGAGGCACTGGACGAGAAGGTGGACGTCTGGCGGTGTGCTAGATGTCTTGCAGAGGCATTGGGGAGTGATTCTAAAAGTAGTGGCTTGTGTATCTGATGATCCTGTGTAGGGGAAGAGGTTCATGTGTAGCCCAGCTAGGTCCCAGTAGGATGGTAGGGGTGTAGGGGCTCACGTCCTGTCTCGGTGGAGGCAGAGTGAGTGTGGGACGGTGTGTCCCACGTTGTCCCAATACCCTGTCTCAGGGCCTGGAGGGTTCCCTAAGGGAGCGACAGGTCAGGGGCCTAGGCTGTACTTACAGGTCATTTGAGGAGGATCTTCCTGTGTTTAGAGGACGGGGAGTGCATGTAACCGAAACTCCGGCGGTCCTGGTGTTGGGCAGTACCACTCCTAGTGGAGGGTGCAGAAGTCCTGGTTCGCTGGCATTTGACCGTCTAGAATGCTTGACCATTTGTGGGGCCTCTGGAGGTCGTTCCCTGAGGAGGGGGGAGGCCAGGTTCAGCTTCAGCATGACCTGGAGGGAAGGGCATCTATAATCAGTTTCCTGACCGGTTTTGGCTTCCAGGGCTACTGCTCCAAGTTGGGAGGGTGCAGAACTCTGGAAGAGGGTGCAGAGGGACGGTGACCTTACCTCTGACCCCGGTGCAGCCTGAGGGCTTAGATCCTAGGTTGGGAGATTAGGAAACTTCCAGGTCAAGAAGCAATCTCTGCCAAAGTAGAGCAGCTGAAGAGACTGAAGGGGCTGCCCTTGCTGTGTGATCTGGGGCTCACCTGCAGTTTGTTGTTTCCACTAAGGTAGAGGAACGGGGACTTTGCTGTGTGCTGTGTCCCCCCACCTGCTTGAAGAGGGACTGTGCTGTGTGCTTTGTACCTCCGAAGTGAAATTGTTTCCAGATCCCAGGTGGTAGACAAATGATGGAGAGAGGTCCTGATCTGATGGTAGAGATGTGTTGCGGTGGGTGCTTCCCTGGGAGGGTGAGGAACCCCAGAAGTAGAGGTAGGGTGGGGCATTCTTGCCCGTGACTTCTGGTCAGCAGGAGGGTATGGTCCCTAGGTTGAAGGATCAGTGGTAGTTGTAGCTACCCTGAGAGGGAGAGTGGAGAATGGCTAATGTCTGCCAGGGGTTACTGGCCCCACTCTGTGAAGTGGTCAGGACCTGTGACATTTGGATGGCCTAGGGCCTGGTCCTGGGCGTGGATGACTAGATAGTGCCAGTGGGGTATCCTAGTTGGGCCAGAAAGCTCGTGTTGAGAGAAATCCATGTGGGTTCAGAGTGGCGTAGAACCGGAAGGTGTCCCTGCCGTGCGGGCCTGTGACCGTGTTTTGTTGCCCAAAGCAGGGAAGCCCATCAAGGGAATGATTGGTTTACCCTGCGTTTTGGCTGGAAGGGGGTTGTGTAGGACCCAGCCCTTTTGGCAGGTTCACCCCGAAACATTTTGCTTTTGCCTAGCCTGTTTCTGTGACCTGGTGTTGGTGATTTTAAGCCTCTACGCACTTTTTCACTGTGGTACAGTGTAAAGTGCGTGAGCTCTCTGTGTGCGTGGTGAGTGTGACCTGCCCTCCCATTGAAATGAATGGGGAATATATATGACCATGGTAGTTCCTGATGTGTGGGGAGTGCAGGGTCGAGTTCGGTATGTGCGAATTCGTGAGATTGAATGCTGCGCAATGATGTATGCAGCATGACTGTGTCTAGTGTAGAAGTGCCACTTCTAGACATGGGTGTGCGTGTGTAGTGAGTGTGCTGGCACGTGATTGGCTGGAGCTGGCTAGTGAGCCTGGCTCCAAGAGTCTGGATGGGTCTGCCCGGTTGTGAGTGGAGTGATTAGCATGCTGATGAGAGGGAGGGGTACACCTGGGACCTGAATAGGGCTGGGTTTTCCCTCCACAATGCTGGCTCCACACACTGTGGTGCGTCTGATGTCCCTAGCCTGGCCAGTGAAAGGAGTTCCCCATAACCAGTTGTAGCTGGTTCTCACACTTCCTGCACCCTGCTAGACAAAGGGAAATGCTGTATAAAAAGGGTGCTGTGACACCCTGAAGATGTTCTTGTTACTGACTGGAATCAACCAGGGGCGTGCTGCTGCTGGGGCCCAGGGGAAGGCTTGCCTCCCTGGGCCCTGCCCAGCCCCTGGACTGCTGATGGACTTTCCTTGTAGGGAGCTGCTTGCTCCATCTTTTTGAGATCCAGGACTTTGTGGGACCCTCCTGCCCTCTTCACCTATGAGGGCTGTGCTTCTGGGACCCTTCTGGTTGTAGGGGTCATTCCTACGGGCTTTTCTATGCCCCCAGCGCCTTGAAAGTGCTTTATTCTGCTTTTCTGGGCAGAGCGCTGTCGATTTCCCTTGGAGAGAAGCGCTCCTGCCCTTTTGTGTGCCATCATTTGTATTTTTATACACGGGTGCCCACCACGTTTATTGGTGCCTTAGTGAGTGCCCACATCGCTTCTATGCTTTATTTTAGTACCGAGTATGCCCACCCCTCCTTTCTGGCTGAGAATCACCGCCGCGGCCCGAGCCGCGTTAAAAAAATGCCTGCGAAAACAGGAAGTCAGGCGTTGTTTTGCCTGACGGCGGGCGGGACTTCCGGTTTTGTGAGGAAGGTCTCGCACCCGCCGCCGGCACCAGAGAAGAGGAAGAGAAGCTGGCCAAATCCTGGCCTCCTGCGGCCCGGGGCTCCCATGAAGTAGGGAGAGTAAGCATGGGCGGAAAATCCGTTCCGCTCGCGGATTTTCCGGATTTTCGGTAAATTCGCAATCCGGGAGATTCGCGAATTTCCCGCAAAATCCGTGATCGGAACGGATTGGGTCAAAAGTTCAAGCTGACTTTTTGTAACTATTTTAGAATGGCGCCGGCAAGCTGCCAGAGCCTCTAAAATAGTTACAAAAGTCAGCTTCAACAGGAAGCACTAACAGTTAAAGTAAAGCAGGTGCTAGAGTTGAATCTCAAATTCAGTGACACAATCATTAATCACTGCAAACTTGGGGTGATTAATGACTGTGTAACTTAATTTGACCTTCAACTCAAGCACCTGCTATACTTTATCTATTAGTGCTTCCTGTTGAAGCTGACTTATGGCTGAGGGCAGAAGGGCACAAAGTGGGACAGAGGGCATGAGTTAGGTAGAGGGCAGAAGGGCACAAACAAGAGTGGGGCAGAGGGCAGAAAGGCACAAAAACAAGTGGTACAGAGGGCAGAAGGGCATACAAAACAGAGGGTGGCAGTGATGAACCAGGCAAAAAAAAACGCGAACACGCAAAGCGCCCCGCGAATACAAAAAGTTCCCCGCAAACACGCAAAAAAATCCGCAAATTCGCGCTAATTCGCGAATTTTGCGGATTGCGAATTCTCAAATCTGCAAATTCGCGGATCGCGTATTCGCAAAATTCGCCCATGCTTAAGGGAGAGCCCGGGGCCGCCAGCGATAAAGAGCCAAAGTGTTGCGGGGCTCCCGTGTGCTGGAGGGGGCCCCGGTTGAGGAGCTAGCCTTCCAAAGTCCCGGTCCCGAGATGGGGGACCGGGTGAAGCATGGTGCACGCCCCCGGAGAAGCAGCTGGTAAGTGAGCTGCCCGGAGGGTGGAGGAGAGAGAGATTGCCGCACGGAGGAGCCAGTGAGTCCAACTGGGCGGGGGGGGAAGCAAAATGAAGGCACCATGCTGGTACCTCCCTCAGAGCAGCCCCTCTTGGCAGAGGGCTGCTCCAATGATTGGGCAGTATTGGATTTTGAGCCTGCAAGGCTCTCGGGGGCATTATTAGATGTTGAGCCCATGAGGCTCCCGGGCGCATTATCTGATTTGTTTAGAGCCCATGGGGCTCCAACCGTTTGGGGGCATGATGAGTTGAGGAGCCAGAGTGCTCCAATGGGGGTAGTTGATCCCAGAGCCTAGAGGGCTCCAACGTTTTGGCGCAGATATGTTCAGAGGGCCAGTGAGGGCCCATGCCGCAGTTTTTGATTCTCCAGCTGCCGAGCAATTAGTGGGCTGCTGCACAGTTTAGGTGTAATTGAGTGAGAGTCTGTAGGAGGGACAAAGATGGCACAGTGGTGCCAGGCCTGCTACAGCTGTGCAGCACTTAGTGCCAGGTGCAACGTTTAGGCCCTGTTGTTGTTCCCAGCTGCCCAGCACTTACTGGGCAGCTGCAACATTTAGGTTTGCGCTGGTGGCGCACCCCTGACTGGCGCTGCATGGCAGCGCGCCCTGACATTCTGGACACAGGGCCTTTGAGCCCCTTCTAGAGATGGCCAGTTGGCCAGGGGGCTGGTATGTGATTTCTGCGCAATGGGATTTTTCTATGTTTATAATGGTAATTGCCTAATGTGATTTTTGCGCAATGTGATGTTACTATGATTGTGAGGTTTTTTACCTATGTAGGTTTATGTTAGTGAGAGTTTACTTCACTGTGAGTTACACCCCAAATGTGAGTTATGCTTAGGGGGAGAGTCTATTGTGTTTAGACTAGTGAGAGGTTCCTACTGTAGTTATACTGGTTAGGCCTAAATGTGATTGCTGCGTAATGTGCTTTGCCTTTATGCTTGTGTTATACTTCTAAAGGTTCTTATGCTTAGAAGTTTGTTTTGCCTAGTATGTTATACTAGAGAGGTTATGTGTCCATGCGTGATCTAGGCCTATGGTTATTAGTATTGCCTTGTGTGTACCTACCTGTTACCAGTGGTTACTGGTTGTGATCTAGAATTATGATTTGGTGTGACAGTTATTCTAAGTGCTAGTTTTCCTAAGTGATGATTCTGACAGTGGCCCACGTGGCCCTGTCCTGATGTAAATAATCCTGTGTGAATATTGCCCGTGCCAGTTGGCACAATGTATATTGTGTGATTACTATCTGATGTGTTTTGACAATACAAATGTTATTTTTATATAACCTTGTGTGGAGTTCCTTTTGTGGTGTGCCTATGATGTTGTTGTTGTTGTGTGCGTGCGCAAAAGCTTTACACATTGCCTCCGGGATAAGCCGGTCTGCTCGTGCCAATATACCAAGGGGGTGAGCAGGGGTTATCTTGGCATGTGACTCCCTTGCCCTGACTAGAGTGGTGGTTTCTGCCTGGCTTTGGCATAAGCCTTAGCCAACCAAAAATAGCCAGTTCTAACAGTGTCTATATGTAGGACAGCATAACATACATACCACTGCTGAATCCAAGGCAGTGAGCTTGCCTTTCCTTACAGCAGCAGCCAAAGGATGATCTGTCATTGACCGGTGGGAACTCGATTTGGCAAAGGGCATGTTCCAAAAATGCAACTGTTACCCACTTGCTTACCCGTGGGAGGATAGGATTGATGTAGTACCTCATCCGATTAGATGCTAAGATGTATGAGGAAGCACCCTCTATCCCTCAATTTTGTATTGATATCAGTGACATGTATAGCTTTGTGCATGTTGCACTCCTGGTCCCTCTGTGAGAAGAGAGATAACCCTGCTCATGCACATGGACTATGCACCCTTGGCATTGCTACTCCATGGGTCTTAAAAACATTAGGCCTCAGGTAAGCTAGGCTTGCAGTGAGTTGAATGCTTTTTAAAAAGTGGATAATGCTGGACTTTTACCTTAAACAGAGATAACTAAAGCTGGAAAACAGGTCTTCTGCATTCTCAATCTGGAGATATAAGGACGTCCTGACTGTGCTCCATTTCCTACCAGGGGAATTGAGTCAGCAAATGTGCCTCACTCAGCTCTCAGGCAATATCTGGTTCATGGTCAAAAGTACGCACATTGAGCCTGGATGAGACGAGTAGCAGGGTTCAGATGAAGCGAGTAGAAGGGGTTTGTATGCAGAGGGAAGAATGGGATGAGTAAAGAGTGATGTCCAGGGCTTTAAGTGGGATGAAAAACCTGGGGGTGGTCTCTAAAAAGGGGCACATCTAATGTAATTAGGGGCTTGGCTTAAAAACACATAAGCTAAAAATCTGTGCTTAGTATATTGTGCCGCCCGACTTGTATTTTGCTGTTTCTGTCATTGTATCCAGATATATGATACAGCAAGTAACATAATTCCTACAAGAAGACAGGACTATTGGCTTTGTCAATGGTTGTTAGTTGCATAAGATAAATTAGCAGCAACTATGGCTTGTATATAATATTTATTTATTTTATTTTTTAGTCTTCATTTCACCATAAGCGTCTGCAATTTTCACAATGAAGTCCTTGTTCCTACCTGGGCGGCCTGGGTTCATGCTCTTGCATTCGCTTTTGGACCGACCAGGCCAGCTTCTTTTGTGCGAGGCTTGGTGTAATCATTGGACTATAGAGGGCTTAAATCAACCTCATTTCCGTGCCCCAGGTGATTAGTGGTAACCAGATATTTCCCCCCCTTGGTCCAATCTCGCCATGCTGAATGCTACTCCCAACCAGTTCTCATATTGCGGTGGTCTGGGGTCTTTCCACAACATACAGATCTCTCTACGGGCCATTAGTATCAAACAAAGGAGTAAACCCATTCATTTATTAGGAAGTCGGTTTGTAAGGTTGCTATCGGTTCCAAAAACAACTAATGCAAGATTAAGATTCAATTTAACTTTAAAAATTCCCTACAGTGCCCGCTCCACATTCCCCCAAAAGACCCTTAAGTGAACACAATCAAAAAACATATGTAGATCGTCCGCCTCCACTAAACCACTTAGGGGATGAGTTTGGGGGCAAACCTTGCTATTTTCTGGGGCGTGTAATATAACCTATTTAAAACATAGAAGTGATCCTTTTTTAAAGAAGCTGACTTGACATATTTGTATAGGTTTTGGAGGGAAAAAATATAAAAATTAACAGATACATCTTCCAGGACTGATGGATTCCATACTGTATAGGGGAGAGGGAGATATGAGTCCTCCGCATCAAGCGGACACCTATACCATAGCCCTACCTCCTTCTTTCTGGGGTTTAAATTTTGGAGTGTGTTTTCAATCTCCCAGTTTCCACCTATAAGGTCCTTCTCAGCAGCATACCAAGAGCATATTTGTAAATATTTAAAGCGAGAGAAGGAGTCACCTATTTTTGCCCTTAACACATCCCATGGATGGACTCTGTCCGCAGATATTAAATCGGACCAGATAAAAATTCCCACCCTCTTAATAGGGATGGCCAAGTTATCATTTAGGCAAACGGGAAGACTCTGTGAGTCCCAAATTGGGGCAAAATCAGAATAATATCTTATTCCCCATCTCGCTTTAATATTTTGTCATACACTGAGTGCTGACCTTATTACTTTTAATCGTACCTTTTTGAAAAATCTGGGAGCCCCAAATTTGTAGAGAAACCCAGTTCTGCCTCCCTCGAGATGGACCATGGCATTCAGAATCTTCCTCCAATTGGTTCCAGCAGGGCTAGAGAGTAAGCAACAAATGTTTTTAAACTGAAAGGCGAGGGAGTACAAAAACGCACCTGGAAGGGCGAGACCACCCTTTAGTAGCCTCCGTTTTACCTTCTTCCAGGATAACCTGGAATTTTTATTAGACCAGATGAAGCTACCTATTTTGCTTTGGAATTTACCCAGAAGTTTCCCGGGAAAACCTAGGGGATTAGCACCAAACAAGTACGTCAACTTAGGCAGGATAACCATTTTAACCAGGTTTACCCTGCCATAAATAGTGAGGGGGAAATTCTGCCATTTCAAGAAAAGATGTTCAATTTCCTTGGACACTTTCCTCAGGTTAATCACAGAGATATCCTCTATATCTTGTGTTATGATAATCCCCAAATACCTGAACTCCCCACAGCACCTCCCTGTCCACCCCTCGGTGCCCCGGCACATTACCTCAATCTTGGAGGAGTTGACTGAGTATCCAGAGTACAGGCCAAACTCGTTCAGGGTATTTTCCACCTGGGGAGCACATCTGCTGGGTTGTTAGTGTAAACCAGAAGGTCATCTGCATAGAGGGCCAGTTTACAATTGTAGTCAGATACCTGAAATGGGGTGATCTGCACATCAAGTCTCAGGGTCTGAGCCAGGGGTTCAATGTAGATGTTAAATAACAGGGGCGAAATAGAACACCCCTGTCGTGCTCCCCTTTGTATGCTAAAGCTCAATGTCAATAAACCATTAAGGAGGATGACAGCAGAAGCCCCCTCATAGCAGCTAGTAAGGGTACATATAAATGATGGTCCAAACCCCATTACCTGTAGGGTCTTCCAAAGGTAGGCCCAGTTGACACGATCAAATGCCTTGGCAATGTCGTAAGCGGCCACTGCCAATGGTTCTGACCGTGCCACCGCCAGATCTATACAGCCAATTAGTTGTAAGGTTTGCTCTTGAATGTATCTTCCCGGCAGAAAAACCTTTTGGTCTTCGTTAATCAGTTGGGGGGCAACCCTGACCAACCTCCCTGCCAGAATGCTAGTAAAGATCTTATAATCTGCATTCAGATTGGTCTATAAGAGTCAGCTCTAAGCCGGTCTTTCCCGGGCTTCAAGATTAACACTATTATTGCTTCCTTCCATGACGGGGGGATCCTACCTTCAGGGCTATAGATAAGGTTAAACAGCTCACTAAGTCTAGGCATTGTGACATCTGCCAGGATCTTATACACTTCGCCCGGTAGAGCATCTGTCCCCGCCGTTTGTTATTTTTAATCTTTTTTAAGCTGCTCTTAATTTCTTCTTATGAAATTGTGCCTTCTAGTATGTGCCAGCTCTCTCTTGACAAACTAAGTAGATCTTTAGTTTTTAGCCAGTCTTGAAGTAAATCGGTGGAAGGTACCCTCTCTTCTTTATAGAGCTTTGAAAACAGAGACAGGAGACACCTCTGCATGTCCTCCTGGTCACATGAGGTTGCTCCCGTCTCATCTACAATCAACTTGTTGATGTTATTCCTCACTCTGTCGGTTTTAACTTTCCATGCCAAAGTGGCTCCTGCATTTTCGCCATATTTTTAATTTTCCATTTTATCGTCTGCCCATTGAGCTCTAATTTTTTGATCCAGTTTACATCTATAGGTCAATTGTTGGCTCTTCAAGTCCTTGAGGGCTTGTGGCAGGTGATCGGGTGAACAGCTAGATCTAATTTTTTCCATCCTGGATATCTCCTTCTCCACCTTTTTAAGTTCTAACATCTCTTCCCTATTTTTGGAGCATATCCAACTATGTAGCACTCCGCGAATATGGGCATTGAATGCGTCCCAAACATATTCATGAAATGTTAACCCTATATTTTCTGTAACATACTCTTCAGTCGTTGTTTTGATAAAACTCATTAGCTCCTCATTCGACAACATTGCCCTTTTTAGTGTCCACCTAGGAGTAGGTTTTGGTTTACCACTTAAGTATAGGAAAGTTATTGGGGCGTGATCGGATAGAATACATGGAAGGATGGAGATATCCACTAGGTGCTCTAAACCCCACCTGTCAGTGAGGATGTAGTCTATTCTTGAAGAGCGGCCATGCTTTTTACTAAAAAAGGTAAAACCTGGTTCCCCATCCCTCTTCGATCTCCAAAGATCTACCAACCCGAGCTTGTGCATCATATTAATCATTGCCCGACGCGTACGCTGAGCTACCACATGTCGGCTATGGTTAGACCTATCTTTGGAAGGGTTAAGGAGGACATTAAAATCCCCACCAATTAATATTGGGACAGTAACTTCTACGAGTTTGATCTGCACTCTGAAAAGACAAGCTGGGTCATCAATGTTGGGACCGTAATAAGATACTATGGCAAATTCTACCCCCCCTATAGCCACCTGCAACAGGACCCACCTCCCAGATTGATCAGTTAACGCGGACTTAATGGAGCTGCCCGAGTTAGCTCTAATCAAGACCGCTACTCCTTTACCATGTATTGTCTGCTCAGAGCAGCGAAAGCACCCAACCCATTTATATTTACCGAAGACAACTCTAGACTCAAGATAACTCAGATGAGTCTCTTGTAAAAGGAAAACCTGGGCAGAAGATTGTTCCAGGTATTTCATAATCAGCCTTTGTCTTCGAGGGCATCGCAACCCGTTGACATTCCATGACAAAAGCTTTATTTTTGTAGACGTCATCCTATACCGGGTTCTCCTCCGATCCCCCCTTCCTCCTTAGGCCAGGCAGACTAAGAGGCAGCTTACTCTTTAAAATATAGTGAAAAATGAGGAAATGTTTTATACTTTCTCCCACTGCAACCCCCTGGAAGTGTGGCTATAACCAAATATTTCTACACCATCGATCCTCCACAACCAAGGGTGTGGAGGATCGATGGGGTCACGTGGGGGGCGGGCGGGTAGGGTGGAGTGAGGGGTAGCTCCCTTCATCCCCAAGCGCAGGCTCTCTCTTTCCATCCATCCATTCTCTCTCCTTTCCTCCTCCTGCTCTTCTCCCTCTCTGATTGCTTTGTCTCCACCTTACCCCTCCCTCCCTTTCTCTCTCTCTCTTGAAGCCTCCTTGGGCCTGCTGAAAATATCCACTGGGAGCTGGGGCTGTGGCAGAGGCATCAGAACACTGTGCTTAATTTGAGCAGGGAGTTTCTGGTGCTGAACACCCGCACTTAGGGGCATATTATCAAGAAACAGTGTTAAAGTTATCGCCGCTTTAGCGGCAGGAAACTGCCGCTAAAGCGGCAATAATGGGCTTGATAATATGCCCTTGTAAATTCCCATAGAAGCCCATGTTCTGGTGTGAACATGGGCTTCTATTGGAATTCTTAAGGGCTTAATATCAAGCCCATTATCGCCTCTTTAGCAGCAGTTTCCTGCCGATAAAGCAGCGATAATTTTAACGCCATCCTTGATAATATGCCCCTTAATTTTCAAGAACGGGAATTGTCAACAACGGTGCTTGTGACTGTCTGCCACAAAGTGGTGATGTCTGTCTAATTTAGAGATGACCAACAATACAAGTTAATTATTCATTTATTATACATTAAACATGATTATTACCTGCAGCCCAAGCTATTCTTACGGCTTTGGGACCCTAAAATTGTCCGAATTGTCACACTTCTAGGAGTGTGATGGTTAGTTGGAGAGTTGCTACTAATATTGGCAGCGTTGGTAGGGGTAATGTGTGGTGCAAGCTGCAGTGGCCATCTGACGAGAACCCTGGCACTTATTTTATTTTTTTTTTTTACAAATTAAGCACTGCGATCCCCAGCCTTAAAACTGCCTCTAACGGCTCCAGCTCATTAGGCAAGTGCTCGCTGTATAGAAAGGCTTGTCTGGCCCTGCTTTCCGTTGCATCCATTTCTGTTTTTTCAATGTACACTTTTAATAAGGATACCTGACAAAATATATTTAGAGGCCTTATACATGAGAAGAACTTTTCATTGTGCTCCATGACGATGCGTTGAATGCACCCTTTTTTGCGGAAAATTCCCTGACGCTCAGCTTGCAATTGTAGGAATGCTCGACGTCATAATTACCGAGAAGCATAAGGGCTTGATGGGGCATGTTTAGGGTGTGAAGAGGTGGCGCCACTTTAACACGGTGGGCATGTTTTTACATTATGCAAGAATGTTTTGCCTATGTATTTTGTGGACACATTTGCACAAGGGCGGTTCACTTTGACCTCCTGTGTCTTCAGAACAATTTGGCTTTCATAAGCTTACAGGAAAGTGTAACTATAGCATCGAGCGAGGAGAGATGTAACTTCTTAGAACTATTTACCAGTCGAAAAGACAATAAACCGTGACAACTGTTTCCGCCCATCCCTAACTCGACCCGTTGCATTTTCTTAGAATCATGTTTTCGGTAGATCTGTGAAGTGTACTCAACTCTTTGCCAGTTTAGCTTTCTTACTAATGCCTGTCACGTTAAGAGAGGCTCTTAAACTATTTCTGAGCAGCCTATGACATGCACACATGTGACCCTTGAAATGTCCAGTGGCCCGATTTATCTTACTTTCACACAACGCAGCTAGACACCTTGCACTGCTGTGTGAAAGGGAGAGGGCAAGAATGCGTCATGCGTCATTAACAATATTGCGTCATGGTGAAAAGGGGCCTGTGTTATAGAAAGGATTGTTCCTGAGTAGGAAGGAGCACCAAAAATAAGCTTCAGAGACATTTTCCTATTCCTAAAGATTAAACAACTTGGATAAAGATGTTTCTCCTTGTTGCGTCTCCCCTGAGATGGCATAGCATTTAGAATCAATCCTTGGTTTACTGGTCTTCGTAAATCTGGGAACACATCAAAATCCATGTGTGGATAGATGTGAGCACCCATGCTCCACCATGAAACCCCTTTCCAGGGCGGAGTAATGGAAGGCAATGACTTGGGCTCCCTTGCGTTACTCCAGATTTACAAAGCAACGCAGAGCCTTACAACAAGCCTTGCGCTGCCTGGTAGATTCTGACTTATGGATTGCATTGCCTTGTAAGAGCAATGCAACCCCTTGACAAATCTGGCACTTGGCTTGGGTATTTTGATGTAGAGCTCAAAGGAAGTTTTTTGCATCTCTAACATGAGGTCAGGGGTCAGTTTGAAACCTGATTAAAGAAACTAGGCTGTGATGGGGATGACCGCGAGCAGATGCAACTGGAACAGCATGTTGTACCTTTGTTACATAGCTCAATTAGGGTCATGTATATCAATCACATTATGCATGTTTGCAATTAGAGACACAGGTAGTGCTTAACAGCAGTGCTTAATTTGTAAAAGAATTGGGGGCATATTTACAAGCCCCTGTAGCCACAGGAATGTCACTTTTTATGATGTTCCTGTGGCGATAAACCCTTCGCCTATTTACAAGGTGGCGTTAAGCCACTTAGCGTGGCTTAACTCCACCTTGTAAATAAGGGCCTCTTTCACACTACATGTTCCACTGCGACACCCGTTGATTTCCAAAATGATGATGTTAGACCTGCCATCCTTGGCATGGTTTCCCTGATTTTTATTTTGCCTTCTGACCACCTGCTTTGCTGACTTCATTTTTTCTGGCCTTAGTATTCTGGGCACTTTACCACTACTAACCAGTTCTAAAGTGCATGTGCTCTTTCCCTAACATATGGTTACAGTGGCATATTCACAACTGGTATATTTAATTTACTCATAGGTCTCTAGTAGAGTGCACTACATGTGTCCAGGGCCTGTAAATTTAATTCTACTAGTGGACCTGCTGCCTTGATTATGCCACCTACTCAAGTCGCCCTTTAAACCTGTCTCAGGTCTGCCATTGCAGAGCCTGTGTTTACAGTATTACCAGACCCAAAACTTCCCTTTTAATACATATAATTCACCCTTAAGGTAGACCCTGGACGTCACTCAATGGCAGGGTGCAGTCTATTTAGAAAGTTGGAGATGTACCTTTAAGTTTTACATGTCTAGGTAGTGAAAAACTCTTACATTCGTTTTTCGCTACTGCAAGGCCTATCTCTCCCATAGGTTAACATTGAGATTACCTTATTATATTTTGTAAGTGTAATTTCCAATTTGGAAAAGATATATATTTCGAGTTTGGTGTCGCTGGGCTCACAATTTAGAATCACAACTCCGGGGATTTTCAATGGGGTGTGTCATGAGGAATTGGACAAATGTTGTTTCCTACTCTTAGGCAACACCTGTTCAAAGTGTAACCCCTTGTCTCAAACCACAGGCAGGACAGCAGGCACACCCTTTTCATGAGACAGTGTCCGCGTAGTGTATAATGTTAAATCTAGGACTGGTTGAATTGGCATAAATGTGTATATATTTTTTCATGTAATGGTATTGTAGTTTGTCTTTTTACAAATGTGTCATGCTTTATGTCAATATGAGTTTTGTTTGATAATGTGTAAAATGTGTTTTGTTTAACACTGTGGCTTTCAAATATGTGATTTCCTTCTCAAGACATGTACACATACGTTTATTTGTTTTGTGTATTTAAATACCCATTTGCGCTTCGCCGCTGGTGCTGCTCCCCCGCTCCGATAAGATAGGAGCTTGCCTGGGGGAGCAGCGCTTATATGCCTCCCCCATTTGCCTTCCAGGCCATGTAAGCCCCCATGCCCATTGGAGAGTTCGAAGCCTGCCTTGGCCTCCATTGGCCGGGGGTGCCGGTGCCTCTTCGGCGGCCGCCGCGGGGGAAGGGGCCGGGCATTTCCTTATTCCTTGTCGCTTTGCGCGCCAAAAGGCGGCCCCCCACCAGCTTGTTTGTGTCCAGGGGCGCAGCGCTGGTTATGGCGCCGGCTCTCGAGCCCCCTACGGGAGCAGCCTCTGCATATAATACAAATTAAGCTTAATAAAGCTAGAGAACTTTAGAATGTTTGGTCTAAGGTTCATATTAATCATACAAGGAATAGTCCTCCCTGACACTCACTTCGTTTTCAACTTTTAGAAAGTTGGCATTGTCTTACCATTATGCTTCTCTGCCTGTCTCTGAATACACATCTCAGGTGGGTGACAGCAGGGCTTTGTGCATTCCATCTAGACAACCACACACAAAGAGAGCTTAGATGTGCCTGAGGGGCCATTCACATCATGATGGGCCATCACCTGGTTGATGGGCTATCCTGGGCAGGTTGGGAGGGAGGACCTAATCATTACACCTGAATAGGGCTCTTCCGGACCCCATACAAGGAGCTGTAGTGAGACTGGAGCCAGAATAGGAATGGCAGGGGCCTTGTGCATTTCAAAGGCATCTCTTTAAAGTCTCCCCCACTTCAAAGGCACTACTGGATATAAGTACTGGACCCCTAACACCACCACTTCTGGACCTGAGGACATTCTGACAGAAAAGCAACTGCTGTGCTGCTGAAAGGGCTGTCTCTCTGCTGGACTAGGTTTGCCTCCTGCTTTGCTTTGCCTGCCCTGCTGTCTGCTGCCCTCCTTGCCTGGGAGTGAGAAGGTCCGGACCTGCACCTCTACATCCCCAGAACCAAAATGACTACAAATGCTTGATGGCTTGCCTCCTAATCTGCAGTCTCTGGGACATACAAACCTGCACTCTGCCAATTGTGAGTCCTGCCCTGCCAAGTGGTGCCAATCCAGCCTTGGGCACTAGCAGTGGATTTTCTGGCTTTCTTCCGCTAAAATCTATGCCTTGCCGAACCAACACATCTCACTTCGATGCTGATGCATCACTGCTTCCGCTGAAGAAGAGTACATTGCTGACTGCAATGCTTGACAACCATGCATTTTATATTTTCTTTTTGTGAAGAGTTTTGTATGGCGCAAACTAGACCCGAAGATATCAGGTATCGGAGTGCTTTACAAAGCACCAGTTTCATTAAACAAGGATACATTCATTTTTGTTAGGCATGTGGAGATTAAGTAATTAGCCCAGAATCACAGGATGTTGAGTGTCGTTGCTGAGACTCAAACCCTGTTCCTCAGCTTCGACGTCGACCGCTCTAGTCATGAAGCTACATCCTCCCACCATGAAGGCTGCATTGCCCTCATCGAGATGGATTCAAAGTCCATGCTTCACTGACTGCGGAACCGAACAGATGCATCACCTGCATCCAAAGGGATCAATGCCGATGTATCGATTTCTCATTCCTTGCATCTGGTCTTCAATGTGGAAGCATTTTCTCCATCCAAGGTACTTTTGCAGAGGAACAAGTTTGGTCCCAGTCCAACTCACGTTCCAGCACGGTCAACCTGAACTTTTGGATTTGACCCGGTTAAGCATGACCAGTTATCCCCAGTGGCGCTTTATGTTTGTAAGCACAATATTTCAAGATTATCTTTAAAAATTCATAACTCTGGTTCAATTCATTGGATGTTTGTTGTTTTAGTCTTTCTTTGTTTATTAAATTAAGTTCTATATTTCTAACTTGGTGTGTATTATGTTTGTGTGGTGTTTTCACAGTTTTACTGTTTTAAGGGTTGCACACATACTTTAACCATTGATTCCTAAGTTAGGCCTGCCTGCTGTGTGCTGAGCTACCAGAGGACGAGCACAGGTTCATTTAGAGTGTGTATCTGACTCACTCTGACTAGGATTTTGATCCCTACTTGGATAGGGTGCATACCTCTGCCAACCAGATACCCTAATTTCTAACAGATGTGTATTGAACATTTTAATATATCGCACGTATTTTAATTTAAAAACAAGGACTACCAAGTTTCAGATTATATAAATACAAATTATCAATAAAGCACTATCACATATACTAACAGTAGTCAGTATATGGGATCCTTCAATAAACCTCTGTTACCAAATATATGCATGTCAATTATCAGGCCCTTTCTTGTTTGTGATAAGATTTTTACTTGTACAATGTATTTGGTAAGAGTGGTCGCCAATTTGCGTACCAACTTTTACTGAATGCATTGTTTTTTTGCAAAATAACTCATGTTCAAACATGTTGGTTTGCAAAATTAAGATTTGTAGGGGGTTTCAATTTGACCTACCTCATTAATATGCATGAGGTAGGTCATAAATTGTGACCCACTACAAATCACTACCATCATAAGGATGGTAGCATGCTGGGGTTAGCAGACCACCATGCCTGTGATTGCTTTTAAATAAAGCCATTGTTCCTTCAAGGAAAATGGATGCACTTAAAGAAAAGTTTCACAATTCTTTTTTACGAGTGAGCAGTGGTCCCACGGACTACTGTCTACTCATATAGAATTTTTTGCAAAACATTCAGAAAGGGTAATGAGTTCTAAAGGGACGTCTTCCCATTTGTAAATGGGTTACCATCTCTTTTGAGGTGCTGGTAACTAATCGATGATTTGACCATTGGTACAAACTATAAGTGATGCTCTAAACACGCCCTTTTCAATTTGCGATTTGGTATGTAATCACAAATGTATTTTGTGGGTTCAGTAAAAACTTAATTGCAATTTGGGTTTTGGACAAACCCAAAATCAATTTTGCTCTCAAAAAGGCCCCAATTTTGCATTTGATTGAATATATACACACATTCTGGTAAAAGTTATTGGCTTTGTTCTATTTTCAATTCATAAAGAGGTTCCGCTTTGAGGCTTATGTGGATAGTAAAAAGAATATTGGAAATTATGTTGATGGTGGGACAGAAGAATTGTCAGCTTTGAAAAATGAAGAACGTATTACATGACACTGTTGAAATTTACGGCTTCTTATTGTTAGCCTTCTGGGGTATAACCAGTATGAGAGATTCAATAATAGTTATAGAAGGGTTTCAGAAGTAGAGTCAATCCTTTTGAGGTGAATTCCTAACAATACATTAGTAGTGCTCACCTTTTTCATTTGTTAACATTATTATCCCAAAAGGACATGATGTGAGAATGTCTAACATGTGTAATAGGAACAGGACAATTAAAAGGGGTGCAGCTAAGGAGATCAATTGCCCCACTCAAACATCATTTCTGCTGCTTGGGACCAGAAAAAAAGAAAAAAGAGCTGGGCTCACATGACTCCCTGATGCCCGGCTGTTCACCCAGGATACGACTTTGGTGACCAAGGGGTGGCATGTGAAGGTGTAGAGTCGAGTTCGATGACTTGGGCCTAAGCCCGCAACTTTAGTGGTGGCCTCACCGAGAAACAACCCTCATCCAGGGCGGGCGGGTGACTGGCACCTGCACCTGCCAGTTCACTTGTGCAGGTGCTGGAGGATGGTGCTGTGGCAAGCGGAGTGCTGATGCAGTGCATCTGAGACAGGTCACAGAGAAACACTAGCCCGGGCTCTGCAGCGGGCACCGCCATGACGAATACGAGAGCAGACGCTGTTCCTCACTGCCTCACGATGGACAGTGGTAAATTACAACACAGAGATGCAGTGCTGACACCTTCGTGTCTGCGGGGACTTGCTGTGTCAGAAGTGCTGCTGGGGTATGGACAGAGCCACTCTACTTTAAGCTTGACGTCCACAAACTGTGTTGATTCTGAGGTTCAAATTATATGGGCAGACCACATTGCGGAGTGCCGCTTCCGATTCCCACACAGCACAGCCCTTGCACTGTCAGTACCATTGTGGTGATGCACTGCTATGATGCTCTTCTGAGGGTGCGCATTAAGTAGACACCCGGAGCCTCACTGCTGTGCACTATCGCTCCTGTTGCTCTCTTTGAGATTGCAGTTCCCTTCCAGTGCCACCATCACCTCTCTAAGTGGGAGAAAGCAAAGAACACAAAGATGATGGATGGAATGCAGATCAAATCCAACATTCACCCCCAGTCAAGAGATCTGGATTAAATCCATTGTTCTTTTTCTCACCATGCCACCCCAGTTTTGGTCCAGCCATATGCAATTCAGTCTTGGCCCTGTGCCTCATGGGAACAGTCCAGCCTGAACTGCCAATCCAGGTCCTCCCTGGGCCGGAAACAAACATACTGGGACCGGTTTTGGGGCATCACAATATATCAGCCAGGATAGCTTGGATCCAGTGGCACAGCAAGCCCAGGACCCACGTCTGGGCATTCCCAGTGCTTAGGGCAAGCTAGCAAAATATTCACAGATGATGGATGGAATACAGAACATATCAAACATTCACCCCCTCAAGAGATCTGGGTTAAATCCATTGTTCTTTTGATGTCCATGCCACCCCAGTTTAGTCCTGGCCATGTGCCTCATGGGTACAGTCTAGCCCGAACTGTTAAGACAGGTCCTCCTTGGACCGCAAATAAGCATCCTAGGACCAGTTTCAGGCCATCAGCCAAAAAACAAATAGATAGTTTGCTATTACCTCTCTAGGCAGGAGATTTGCCACTTTGTGCAGCATCTGCTGGTGCCACAGACATGTTATCACAATGAGCACCTGCCAACACATAAATTGGGGGTCAAGTGACCCTGTGGCATTACTGGCACTTTTATATTACACATCGCATTCAACCTTTTGGACTGTGACAGAGGGTTGATTGAACTGCTATACCTGAAGCACCCCATCACATGAACAGCAGGGACTAAATACAATGCTTCTGACGTATCCCGTTGTAGTGCAGAGAAACAGCAATATCAGTGCACAGCATCACTGGCATTAAGTGATGGGTAATAAGGCCTGGGGGGCACTTCACTATCCAGCAACCGGACACTGCTCTTGCGTACATGTACCGTGGGTCCACCCACCTGGGGTTGCTCGTGCTACCATACTCCTCCGCACTCCATGCTGGAAAGCGGGCCCCTGCAACCATATTTGCATCAGTCTTTCCCATGAGATCAGGACTCAGCGACATTAGTCACAATGCACAGCTACCCAGGGAGAGCCCACTAGGCTCCCAAATGGGCAAGATCGGCTGCAAGACGACATAGACGCCACTGAGACTGCCGGTCCCCTACCTTCCTTTGGGAATACCCTAGATTCAGTTCTGGCAGTGGTTGAAAAGCTTGGCACTGCACTGGAATTCATGAGGACCTCCCTCAAGAACAAGATAGATGCAGTCACAGCAGACCCGACATTACTCCAAGTGGACCACCGCAAACTTGCGGAGAAAGTCCGCAAAGCTGAACAATCCATTGCGATATAGCAAGCAAAAACTCTCAGCATGGCTGCTGACAGACTTGGTGGAGATACTAGGACGTAAATTGGAAGACGCAGAAGGTAAAACACGCCATAATAATAGACGTGTGAAGGGCCTGCCAAAGGGAACAGAGGGATCAGATGCAGTCACATATGTGGAGTAGTGGATGCAGGAGCTCTTACCTCAGGATGCGCTCTTTCAATAGTTCACAGTGGAGCAGGCGCATTGAGTTCCTGCTGCACCCCCCTTGTCAGGTATCAGTCCCAGACCATTTTTGTTCCATGTGCTGCATTATAAGAATGCTATTATAAAGGAGATGTGTCAGCTAGTGAGATCAAGGTAAACAACGCCAGGGTTATGTTTTTCAGAAAGAATGCAGCTCCTTCACTGCATTCAAGCGTCGTTTAGGTGAACTTGAAATCAAGTATTCTCACTTGTTTCCAGCACACCAACGTATTGTAACTGAGGGGAAAACCCACTTCTATGATTCCTCTGAAGATATCTGGGACTGTCTGGAGTCCACAGAATGCTCCATTGTCTGCAGGCCATCACAAATGAGCACTGTGAGCAGCAGCAGGGTGAGGAGAAAATGTGGCCAAACTGCTAGGGAGGTCGACCTCGGAGCTGGGGAACCGGGTTCGAGTCTCGGCAGGGACGCTCAACATTCTGTGATTCTGGGCAAATAACGTAATCTCCCTGAGCTTAACAAAAATATATGTGTGTCCGTTTGTAACGTAACTGGTGCTCATGTAAAGTGCTCTGATACCTCTGGGTCTTGTTATCGCTATATAAAACTACCCCACCCCAAAAAGGAGGCGGCGCCCCAACAGGTGACCCAAAACAAGGCTCCAGGAGTGGCAGCAGGTGCTGCAAACTGCCGCAGAATTGGAAGAATACTATCGGAATTCAGGGCTGGATGAAGAATCTGTCCGATCACTTAGTGATGAGGGCTCACCAACCATGTGTCTGTCAAGGATGGACTCGACCGCCCCTCCAGAAATACCTCCACAAATATACAATGATATTGTCTGATGCTTGTCATAACTGCCCGACATGATTTAAAATCCTCCTATTGCCTCTGCACATTTCCGGAACTATCATCCCTGTAAATATATGCCAGGTTTGCTTTCTGTTGCAGGAATGGAGTATTAACTTCTGATAACTGTAGTGGCAGATGCAACTGGACATTAGCTAATTGTCCCATGTCGGTAGAGACAGAGAGATACCTGTGAGCAGTATGGGCCCCCGGGACTATCTTTCCACATAAGCAGGGCGTACATTCTTTGGCAACGTTTCTCCCCCCCCTCTAGTTTCCGATTAACTAACTTTACCTGTGATTGATTTGTTATTTGTTTTGGATACAAGTTGTGCATCTGCTCTTTTGGCATTTACACCATACTTTTGTTGTTGAAATTTGTTTATTTGTTTGTTACAACAGTTGTCCTCTTCAGGCTCTGCCATTCACTTTACATAATATCTTTCTCATGCCCAAGACTCCTCTCCCATGTTGAAGAGACGATGGCACGGGGGGATAGGTATCACAGCACATCATGACTCACTTTAACATAATTACGTGGAATGTTCGGGGAAGGCACACACCATTGCGTTGTAACTCTGCATATGCTTTTTAAAAAAGCCACTTGGTGCTTCTTGCATTGTTACAGGAAACTCACCTTTGACCAATAGAAAACAATAGACTGCAACAACCTGTGGAGGGGTCAGATCTATGCCCCCAACTTCTCTAGTTATGCCTGTGGAGCACTTTTGTGGATCAAACCCAGGACCCCATTTGTGGCAGATGGCTCAAATAAAGATCCTGAGGCCAATATGACCTAGTACCATGTTGACTAGATGGCCATCCTGTAATGTTGGGATCTATCTATGCACCAAATACGGACAAGGCCCTTTTTCCCCACACTTTCACATGCGCTCTCTCATTGGTATGGGGTGCCATGGAAATTTGGGGGAGATTTTAACATTGTTGGATACCACCATCGCCCTCTCCTTCCCTCCACTGTCACAGATAGCTAGCACCTCCAATGCTGGCATGTTGACTGACTGGCTCCAGCAATGGCACCTAGTCGATATGTGGCACTACTGAAATCCAACAGTGAAGGTTTACACCTTTTCCTCTGCTCTGCGCAGATTCGTAGCAACTCAAACACTGCTCCCCTCCATCACAAAAGTAGATGATTTGGGATGCACACACTCTGATCATAATCCCCAAATCTTACAGATGCGATGATTGACTGAAGTACCCCGCCACATTTCCACATGTCGGTTTCAACCAAAGCTCTTAGAGGATCCCCCTTTTTGAGCTTCACTGTGCTCAATGATTACCGACTATTTTCAAAATAATGCAGGTACTGCTTTCAATAGCTTTGTTGATTGGGATGCCTTCAAATTGACATTGAGAGGACACTGTTTAGGCACACAGAGCAACATGAGGCAAGTGCTTACACACAACATGACTAATTTAGAGTGGAAACTTTTGAGACTGGAGGATACGGCTGCAGACAACGCAAATGAATCAGATGTACTAGCTGACTTGTGTCGCGAACATATTACATTACTGGAACGGCTGCAATGCCTTAATTATGCACCCTCAGCACGCACACAAGACACTGCGGATAAGGCAGGATGGCTGTTAGCAAGCCTTATTCATCAAGACCAGCCACACAGACCCATTACAGCACTGCACTTGGGCACTGGTTTCCTCCTTTGTACTACATACATGGTGAGTTGAATCACCACTACACAGAAATATTTCAATCAGTTACTGACACAAACCCGATAAGTATGCATCCTTTTTTGTTAACTTTACTATGCCCAGAATTCCCGCTACTGAATGGCTGGAATTGAACAAACTCATAACTTTGACTGAAGTTCGGAATGTCATCAAAGCATTGGCCAATGTCGAACTCCGGGACCTGATGGGTTACCGTCCAATTCACCCCACAGTTACTGAAAAGGCATGACAAAGCCCTTTCTTTAGGCACACTCTCGGATTTCCAGAGAGCGGCAACAGTTTTCTCTTTGCCAAAGCTCAAAAAGAAGCCCGAACTCACTGGTTCCTATAGACCACTTGCATTACTTAAAATGGACTATAAAGTCTTAGGGAAATACTTGTGATTGGCCTGGCACCCATTATCCAGAACCTAGATCAAAACGATTTTGTCCCCATATGTAAGACCTCTTTAAACCTGTGCTTCTTTTTCAGGGTCCTGAAGTATGCCCCACTAACTAGCCTCGAGCTGACTGTCTGGTGCTGGACCTAGGCCTTCGACTCACTAGAATGTCATTACTTATTTGCAGCATTGGCCGTTATGGAGTAGGCAAATGATTTCTTAGGATGGCTAAATTATTGTACACTAGCCCACTTATCAGAGTCAAGACAGGGCCCCTGATATCAGCAGATATCCCTATTTACGGGGCACACATCAAGGCTGCCTGTTTTAACCAATATAATTTCGATTGGCTATCACACCACTGGCATTAGCGCTGCAACAGGAAAGGGGGGGCCGCTCGGCCCCCTCGCACGTATGGCGAGGCACCAGCCTTCCCTTCCCCCGCACCCTCGGTCGTGGGGTGTGCCCCTTCACCGCGTCTTGATGACGCAGTGGGTGCGCCTCACCACCGATTGGTGCCGGCTTCCAGTTTCGACTTGGAAGCAATCGGATTGCTTCCGGTTCGAAGGGGAGGAGCCAGTGGGAACTGGTCTGCCCCATGCCCCATGAGGGTTTAAAAGGCTGGAAGAGCGCAGGCGGGCCCTCTTGCCCCTGCACTCTCCATGCCTGCTCGTGCCCCCCAAGGGGCTGAATAATCTTTTCATTTTTCCTATTACAGGCAGCTTTGGAATTTTTCGCCGGGAACTCTGCAGAAGGATGTACGGGTCACCTTGCTTACTGTTGGGAAACCGCGTGGAGACATCGGTACGAGGCAACCGGCATCGTCGGATCCTGTCGTCATTTCTGCACATGAAGAGAGTAAAGCAGAGGGCGCTGCACACTTCGGCATGCGCCAGTGGAGGAGAGGAGCGCTATTGTTCGGCGCACTCGGGGAATCAAGATAAAACCGTAAGGCGAAACGGCCGGCTTAGTAGCGCGGTGGGCAGGCTGATAGTCAGAGGGTCCTGTGTTCGTTCGTCAGAGAGGGCATTTGTCGCGAGCGAGACTCGTGGGGGCATCTCTGTGTGGGATTTGCGGCTGCGATAGAGGACAGCCCTATTCACAAAGTGGGGCTGCTTGTTTTTTGTTGTACATGCGAAGCAGGGGCAGGCCTGGTTAGTAAGTGGATGGGAGCCCGCATGGGAATATATTAGACCACACAGCTACGTGGAAAAGGATTATTGTTAAATTGTGCATAATAGGCTTGCAATTCAGGAAAATCACGCTTTCAGGCCATATTCTGGTATTGGGGGCAGTGATTATTTGTTTGTTTATGCCTGGCATTGTTGCGTGGTTAATCAAAAGAACAGTGATTGCTATTTAGTTTCAAGGTGGCAATACTCGGTCAGGACTGGCAGTACTGTAGGATAACTTTCTTTTTACATCGCAGGCCAGCATTGAGGAACACTGCGTGCTGAGAGCATACGGAGAGTGGCGCTGCCGGCTACGCTATCCAAGGACACAGGCAGGCCTGCATTTCACTGCTTCTGTCAGGCCGCCGGGCTAGAGTGTGCTCACTCAACACTCAGGCTAGCTGGTGTGTCGTGGTCACAGTTGCGTGGTGCTTACGGCCAGCCTGTGTGCCTGCAACGTTGATACAAGTACAAGGGCCCATCGTGCTCATAGGTGGCATAGGTGTAGGTTGTTTACCTGTCGCACAGGAAAAGGGAATGTCTAGTGGGCGTGGCGCTAAGCGTTCCCGCATGGAGCGCATGCTGCAGGGCATGATGCACAAGCTGACAGGTATGGACAGGAGACTGGGGAAAGTGGACCAGTTGGGTAAGAATGTGGTGGTGCTTAGACCGAGGTTTGATGATCAGGCGGGGCCATCGGGGAGACCCAAGCGAGTTATAGTGCCCCCGTAGCCCGGGGGGGAATTGGATGCTTTGCCAAGGCGGGGCAGAGCCAAGAAGGGTAATGGTCGGGTCCCCAAGCCACAAGTAGTAGGGGGGTCACTTGGGATGGTCCCTGACGGAGTGCCCACACCAACGGTGGCGCTCATACCTACTCCACTAACCCCGATAAGTTTAACGGTGATACCGGCTCCGGCCTCACCACTGCCAGCCACAAACATAGCGCTCTTGGCGGTCCCAGCGGTAATTCCAATAGTACCAGTGGTGAACCCTGCACCTACCCTGGTGCGCGACCTGGGATCACCCACCACAGTTATTGCACCTCCTGGGGTTGGTCAGGTGCCCCCTGAGCTGGCAGCACAGTTAGCGGCAGTACTCCCCTGGTTGGGGATTGGGGGATGTTACCTTCCTCATGGGCGCCAAGGAGGGGGGAGAAGACCCCTCCGCAGAGGCACAGAAAATGGTAGAAAAGATCATGAGGGCCAGGGGTGGCGGGGGGTGCCAAGCGTACCTATTTCTCCTCAAGCAACTTGTTCGGGCAGCAATGCTGGAAGAGACAAGAGTGTTGAACCAATGCGAGTCGCTGAAAGTGGTAAGGAGGTAGCATTGCCGGTACTAGGGGAAGGTGCATTACCCTCCAGGAGGGAAAACCTGGCCCAGCATGTTACACAAGGAGTGAAGGAGTTGATTTGGGCCGGCAAATAAGTGAATATGTTTTCATTGCTAGTTGATAACAGGGAAACGGAATATAATAAGACACAGGACTGGATGTTGCCTAGTGAATGGCGAGCCCAGTTAGCAAAATTCAGGGTAGAGGAGACACTGATTAATTGGATTAAAGCATTTCCGGTATTTATGGCGATCACGGCCGAGCATTCCCCAAGTTATCAGGCAGAAATGGCATGTTACCAGAGTAGAATTACAACTTACAGTGACAAATATGGAGGGGATTGGTGGAAGGAGTATGACATGAACTTCAGAAAAGCAAAAGAGTTTGACCAATCATTATGCTGGGATAGGGTCGATTCTATTTCATGGTATGGGCAGTTTATGGGCGGGCAAGCAGTGAGAGCAGGCCCAAGCTGAAACAACGGCTATCCCTCCAAACCCAAGCAGCCCTTTCGGCCAGCTCAAGGGGGTGAAGCGGCTGGTCAGGCCAGGGGCAGTGGGGAGCGGAAAGGGGTGTTTTGGGATTTTAACAAACGTACAAGCTCGCATGTTACATATGTGGCCACCCTTTCCACCCAGAAACAACATGCCGCTCAAATGTTAACGCCTCCGGAAACAGGGGAAGAAAGAAACAGGACTGGGGGGGCAGCAGGTCGCTCATTCACCCATCAATGTTCTGGCTATGACTCCTTGGCTGAACAGGTACCCCGACCATGCCTCTGCGAGGTTGCTACAGGAAGGTTTCTCACATGGCTTCAGGATCCCAGCGGTGGGATATACCAGGATGCCAGAGTGTAGGAATCAACTGTCAGTTAGGCACAACCCAGTTGTGGTGGCAAAAAACAATTGATATAGAGCTGCGCATGGGTAGGATAGCGGGTCCTTTTACTGACATCCCTGTGCCTAATTTTGTTTGCTCACCCCTCGGAGTGGTCCCAAAGAAAGAGAAGGGCGAATACAGACTCATCCATAACCTCTCCGCACCTAGGGGCGCATCACTAAATGATGCTATCAACTAAGACATTTGTAGTGTTAAGTATGCTTCGTTTGACCAGGCGGTGGATATGTTGAGGATCCTTGGGCCTGGGGCCCTGATGGCCAAGTCAGACATTGAATCTGCTTTTCCGCTGCTGGCAGTGCATCCCCTAGATCAGCATCTGTTAGGTTTTTCATTTCAAGGGAAATTCTATATGGATATGTGTATGCCCATGGGTTGCTCTGTTCATGCGCCTACTTTGAGACATTAAGATCCTTTCTGGAATGGGTTTTGAGGCAGACAACGGGACACCACCATGTCATGCACTACCTGGATGACTTTCTTTTTCTGGGTGCAGCGGGCTAACAGGAGTGTGCTTGGGCATTGCAGGAATCTTGCGTGCTTATGCGGGCTTTTGGGGTCCCGCTAGCACCTGTAAAAACTGTAGGGCCAGCAACATCCTTGAAATTTTTAGGCACGGAATTCGACTCAGTGGAAGGTTGTTTCAGGTTACCCAAAGAAAAAATCAAGAAATTCAGAGCAGCTCTACAGCAATGTTTGGTTAAAGAGAAAGTGACAATACAGCAGCTGCAGCAGACTGTGGGTCAGCTGAATTTCGCACTAGGAGTGATACCAATGGAACGCCCCTTCTCCCGCTCAATCTCTCAGGCCATGACAGGCCTGAGGGAAAGACACCATGTCACTAGATTGTCAGCCGAGGTTCGCCAGGACATGCGTATATGGATAGCATTCCTGGAGGATTTCAATGGCAGAGTAGTATGGTGCGGTCCCCCCACTACGTCGGTTGAGTTAGGTCTATGGACTGACGCTGCGGGCAGTGCGGGGTTTGGCGCTACACTTGGAAACAAGTGGGTGGCTCAACAGTGGCCAGCTTGGTGGGAAGAAAGCGGCTTGACAGCTAACATCAGCTTTTTGGAGCTATTTCCAATATGGGTTGCCTTAACAGTTTGGCCTGAGCATTTCCGTAATCAATCTGTGATCTTCTGGTCTGATAACATGACCATAGTTGAATAAATCAATCAGCAGGCGGCGCAGAGTAGGTTTATACTTCGTCTTCTGAAAGAGATTGTGCTGATATGCATGAAATTGAATGTACAGTTTAGGGCCAAACATGTCCCACGGGTTTTGAATAACGCAGCTGACGCACTCTCTCGCTTTAAGCTGCAGGTATTCAAGGAGCATCTACCATCCGCAGAGGCAACACCGGCACACTTCCCAACAACACTCTGGCAAATTTGTGCCCCCAGCTACGAAACCTCATGGCAGCTAGCTTAGTGCCCAGAACCAGGACGGCTTATGAAGGGGCTTTCTGTCTTATTGCTCCTTTTTTGGTCAAGACTGGGCAGGGAAATGGTATCAGGAGGGGAATTTTACCCGTACATAGACACATTACATAAAGAAGGGCAGTCAGCTGGAACAGCTAGCAGACACAGGGCGGCCGTTTCTTTCTTTGCACAGCTAAAAGGGGCCAAAGATCCCACAAACAGTTTCATAGTGCTGAAGGCACTGAGGGGGTGGAGGCGCCTACAAACAACTTACTCTGATTCCAGACAACCAATAGGTTTAGAGCGGCTTGCATCATTAATGGATGCCTTTATTGACACCTGTAGCTCTTCGGGGGGTACTCTTGTTCAGGGCCACCTTTTCATTGGCTTTTTATGGGGCATTACGGGTAAGCAAATGGGTGGCTAGCAGCAAGCTGGACATGCTAGGGGGTATCCGGCTCGAACACACGAAGATAGTGGACAATACGCTGTTGATTACCATACTTAAATCAAAAACAGATCAGGAGGCCCGGGGCGATAGTTTGGTACTCCACCGGGCTTGGACTAATCCTTGCTGCCCAGTGTTCCATGTAGAGTCCTTTATCAAGCAATGAGCAGGCCCAGTGGAGGGAGCATTGTTAATGCATGCAGACGGTACCCCATTGACCAGTTTTCAGTTCCAAAGGGTGTTGGCAATGGCAATTACCAAGGCGGGTTTAAATCCTAAGGATTTTGAGACGCATTCATTCAGAATAGGAGCAACCACTGAAACAACAGCCAGAGGGTTGCATGCCAACAGTGTAAAGAGGATTGGGTTGGTCTTCCAACTGTTTTAAACGTTATGTGCGACTGCAAATGTTGTGAGGTAACAAGTAAGTTACGCTGACGCCTGTCATGTTGTTTGTTTGTGTTGGACTTGGCCCTTCTGGCAGGTTCACCCCTGAACTTTTTGCCTGGTGTTATTAAATAATTATAGTGATGTCTTGGGTTTTGCGCACTTTCACTGAGTCCCAGTGGAAAGTGCGGGCGCACTCTGAGTGCGTGGAGTAAGGTTGGCCTGCCCTCCCATAGGAATGCATGGGGAATGTCTGTGTCTCCGGTAGTTCCTGATGCGTGAGGTGTGCAGGCTCGAGTTTGGTATGTGCGGACTCGTGTGATTGAATGCTGCGCAATGATGTATGCGGCATGTATGTGTCTAGTGTGGAAGGTTTTTTTGGTATCAAAGAGGAGGAGTGATGAGCTATTACTGCTCTAACAGAGTAGAAGGTCCAGTCACGACGTGCCCAAATAAGATGTCTATGCAAAAATTTGTCATGCTGTTCCTAAGGGAGGAAAGAAAATGATACAGTCTATGACGCAGATGATTGGGTAGCCAGGAGGTAACCCTGGGAATCCATTTTGTTGGATTTAATGCCCTCACACACCCTTTCAGGTGTCATGCTTCATCATTTGGGCCTGCTCCTCGTTGGGTCGGCGGTGCAATACCCAACGGGCAACACCTCATAGAGGGGCTCTTTGGCGGAGATCTTTTTCCAACAGCTGTATGGATGAAGTGCGGGTATGGGGCCAGAACTAAAGGGTAGACGTGATGTAGTGAGTTAAAATAAAGCTAGAGGTACCGGGAATACTTTATTCAGGAGGGCCACTGCTTTAGTTAAAAAACGATTTTTCTAGAGGAGAGTGATGGAAAATAATGTTTCCAGCTATCATCTAGAATTTTTTAGCCCGGTCAACATGTTTCTCGCTACTGTGAAGTTTGACTAGCGATTCTTCAGGACCCAGATGACTAATTAGCAAGTGTCTAATAGTGCAAGCAACTGTCTACACTGATACCCTAGAGTGTGGTGTATGTATGCTCATATGGCTACCACACTAATGGGTGAAGGGAAAAGCAATACTATATTACCCTTTTTCTAGTTGTGATTGTCAGTACCTGTTGAAGGAAGAGGGAGAGCATATCACAAGCAGATTGACAACAGGTGCATCAGTGACTGTAATATTTCTGCGTTTCACATGCCAGTGAGAGTCAGGCGTGTCACAACACCATTGCACAAGTGTATCACGCACTCTCAGATGTGGAAATTCAGTGAGAGTGGTATGTGAGAATATATAAAAACATTGGAATAAAATTAGAATACCAATTTGGTATTCATGACTCGCAGTTACTCAAAACTCATCTAAAGTTAAAAACAATCAGACAACGACAGTGTCCAGCGGGTAAAGCTTCAGGGAGATCTTCTACCACAAGGCTATGTATAGGGAAAAATGTTAGTGCCTTGTGCCTGTATACATATGCGTTGACTTGGTGATGATTACAATCTACTGTCAAAGGTGTGTCTAGCAACAGTGTTAAACTTCTTGACATTACTAAAATATAGTGAGTCCACATAGTACAGTGTTAGAGAATGATAAGACTAGATTGTAGGTCTTAACCTCACAATAAGTTCCCGTTATTCTAAACTTGTCCAAAAGTGTGAGGTTATGGAAGTGAGGTATAGGACTAGAGTGACAGTTGGTATAGTTGTAATAAACTATAGGGTTACTGGATGACTAATGCCCGTTCTGGGGTCCCGAAATGAGGGCATACTTGTTGTCAAAATAGAGTCTTGTAGTCTTTAGTAAACTGTAGAAATGACTAACACCCACTCTGGGGCCCCGATATGAGGGCATGCTTGTTGTCAATAATAGGGTCTTGTATGGCCTAGTCTGCTCAAATTTACTGGAGACCATGCTAATATGTGTACCAATAACACATTCATGGACCGAAAATGCCAGAAAAAGGATTTATACCATCTTTAATGTGTTATACTCTGCAAGTGGAAGGTGATAAGGTAGAGGGTAGTCGTTAATAGTCCCGGTGGGGAGTATAGACTCCTTCTCTCTTAATGGGAGGAGTATAGATAGCCATGAGAGTAAGACCAGAATTATCCGAAACAATTAGGGTGCCAGATTTATAATGATTTTCTATGGGTCATGTCAATCGAGTAACAAGAGCCCCTCGCCGGTTGTAATTGCTGTAACTATGCCATGTATGCACTCGGTGATTCTTAAAGTATTAGCTGAATAACATTCTAATTGTTAGCGGTAAAGTAATTTCCCTGGAAGCTCTTTGGATCAGTGCTGCTGTATAAACTACGTTGCGCGACCCAGGTTTTTTCTCATCGGTTTCCGCAACAATATGTTGTCAATGATATTACCCGCGTTTAGCCGAGTCATTTAGTAGTTTCAAATGCTGCTAAAATGTGGCGTTTCTTCCCGGTTAAACATTGTATTGTGGCTATGGAGTTTGATGAAGGGATAGCCTAGCCAAACTAATAGTTACCAACGCGTAGTGTTTTTTTCGGATTATCCATCGTGTTCGGGCTTAAAAGTATATTAAAGGTGGTGCAATGCCGCTAAGACTATAGCAATGAAGCGTGCTGAGTGTAACCCTGTTTAAGAGGATAAACCAGTATCATTATCTAACTACATTCCACTTACTTGGTAATGCCTGAGCTTTGCTGTAAGCACCTACCCTTCGCCGCTGGAACCGGGTGGAGGAAGTGGGAGGGGTATGTTCCGGTTTTAAAGAGTAAGTTCATCCATACGGCTGTTGGAAAAAGATCTCTGCCAAAGAGCCCCTCTATGAGGTGTTGCCCATTGGGTATTGCACGGCCGACCCAACGAGGAGCAGGCCCAAATGATGAAGCATGACACCCAATCATCTGCATCATAGACTGTATCATTTTCTTTCCTCCCTTAGGAACAGCACGACAAATTTTTGTATAGTTCTAGTGTGGAAGTGCCACTTCTAGACATGGGTGTGCGTGTGCAGGGAGTGTGCTGGAGTGTGATTGGCTGGAGCTGGCTGGTGAGCCTGGCTCCAGGAGTCTGGATCGGTCTGCCCGGTGGTGAGTGTGGAGATTAGCATGCTGATGGCGGGGGAGGAGTGCACCTGGGTCCTGAACAGGGCTGGGCTTTCCCCACACAATGCTGGCTCCGCCCCCTGTGGTGCCTCTAATGTCCCTAGCCCTGCCAGTGAATAGAGTGAGGGGCTGAGCATATCAAGGGTGCTCCGAGACCAGCTGCGACTGGTTCTTCCCCCACCCTGCACCTTTAGACAAAGGATTTCTCTGTATAAAAGGAGGCTGTGACCTCTTGTCAAATGTTCTTGTGTGCCAGCTTGAATCAACCAGAGGCGTGCTGCTGCTGGGGCCCAGGGGAAGGCTTGCCTCCCTGGACCCTGCCCAGCCCCTGGATGCCTTAAGGAATTCCCTTTTCTAGGAGCTGCTGTGCTCCACCTTTGGATGTCCTGGACCTCTGGGTCCTATTGCGTTATTTTTACTTTTGCCCAGGCTTGTTGATTCTCCTTGTCCGTGTAGCGCTTGGGAGCGCTGCAATCATCCCCCTAGCGCTTGGAAGCGCTCTCTTTTGACCTCGCGCAGGTGCCAACCCTGCAACTTGACCTGTTTCCGCTTTGGTGCCTAAACGAGTGCCCACCTCGCTGCTACGTTTCTTTCCCGCACCGCGGGTGCCCACCCCTCGGTGCTGCCCGCCAGAGATTGCTGCCATAGATCTGCCCCCACGGGCCGCCGCCCTGCCAGTGGCGAGCCGGAAATCCTCGCACGGAGGGCAGGAGGAGGCCGGTAGTCCTGCCCCGCAGTCCCGGAGAGCGAGAAAGGAGCCGGCAGCATCTGGTCCTCGGCGAGGCTCCCATGACTGGAGAGAGAGCCCCGCCCGCTGCCCGGCAAAGAGAAGCCCAGAAGGGGGAGGGGAGCCGACGCCGCCAGGAGCCGCCACCTCCCCCGACAGCCGGTGAGTGCAGGCACCCCCGGGGCCGCTCCTCCGCTCGGGACGCTAGAAGAGCCCACGAAGCTCAGGGGGCAAAGTGCGAGTGTGAGCCCTCTGAGAAGGGCTCCTAGGGCAGTTCTAGTTTTGAGCCCAGAGAGGTTCCACCCGCCTACCTGAGTTACGAGCCTGAGAGGCTCCCCAGTACCCCAGTTGTTCTTGAGTCCCCGAGCAGGACTCCAACGACCCAGGGGGCAGTTTGCTCACTTCGAGTCCCCAGAGAGGGGGACTCCAACGGCGGGGCATACTCCTAATTGGAGCTAGAGAGGCTCATAGCGGCATTCTTATTTCAAACCCGACATTCCTATTTCGAGCCTGTGAGGCTCCGACAACCCCAGGGGCATTGAAGGTGGTAGAGCGGCCCCAGCTGGCAGAGAGCCCCTCCCCCCATTGTTGGCATGTTTCCGAGCCCACGAGGCTCATGGGGGCCCATTTGTGATTTAGAGCCCACGAGAGGCTCACAGGGCATTTTGAGATCCCGAGTCCCCAGAGGGGGGACTCCAACATCCCGGACCCACATTTTGTTGCAGAGCCCACGTGAGGCTCCAAGGAGGCAGGTTGTGTTTAGAGCCTGCGAGGCTCCCCCGAGGCCCCGCATCCCCAGAGCCACATGGCTCAGTTTGGCGCTGTGGTTGTCCCAGAGGGCTGATGAGAGCCCTGGCGCAGTTCTACTGATTTGCAGCTGCCCAGCAAGTAGTGGGCAGCTGCACCGTTTAGGTTTCTTTCTTTTAGGGACATGTACTCTGGACTTTAGGAGTGAGGCGCACTCCTTCATCCTTACCCTGGCCTTCCCCAGCTGCGCAGCACTTAGTGCCCGCTGCAGCGTTTAGGCCCTGTTCTGTCCCTGTCCTCAGCTGCCCAGCAAGTAGTGGGCAGCTGCTACATTTAGGTTTTGGCGCAGTGGCGCAACCTGGACTTTGAAGTAAGTTCTCTGCTAATGTGATTTCTGCGAATTGTTCTTTGATGCACCTCTGAATGTGTTTTTGATGCGTCATGTACCTTGTTCTTACACCGCTAAATGTATGTTTATGTATCATGTGTATTCCTTCCCTACACCTCTGAATGTTGTGATGCATCATGTGTAATGTTCCTATGCTTTACCCCTAAATTTATGGTGATACTTAGGTGGTTGTTTTCTCCTAGTACAGGTGTTGCTAGTGAGGACCTGGTTCCCTGCGTTACATTCTCCTAAGGTGGTTAGGGTTGCATAGGTGGTACTTACCTGTTACCAGTGATTACTGGTTGTGTCTTACATTTTCTAATTTGTGCTAGAGTGAGTTTATATTCTAAGTTCTAAAAGGGCCTATTCCTGACAATGGTCCCTGTAGCCCTGTCCTGTACATATCCCCTGTAAATTCTGCCCATGCCTGTTGGCACATTGTAAAATGTGTGTTTCTATCTGATGTGTTTTGCAATACAAAGGCTAGTTTTACATATACCTTGTGTGGAGTTTCCTTTGTGGTGGGCCTTGGGTGTTGTTGCTGGGTGCGCGCGCAAACACTTAACCTACATAGCCTCCAAGTTTAGCATTGCTGCTCGCGTCACGTTACCTAGAGGGTGAGCAGGGGTTATCTTGGCGTGTAACTCCCTTGCCCTGACTTAGGAATGGTGGTCTCTGACTGACTTTGGCGCAAGCCCTGGCCAGCCAGGGATCCCATTTCTAACAGTTTGTATTTCAGTTTCTCGGGCCTGTCACGCAGAATGGAAATTATTACCGGGTCATCAGCAGCAAGCATCCTCATCCCGGCAGACTCAAGAACACAGGAAGGAGACACAAGTAGTATGGGTGGTTGGTCACTCATACGTTAAGCGCGCTAAATATGTTTTCTTTTCAGGCGACTTTAGACAGAGGGCGGAACAGGGACGTTTCAAGGTTTCCTTTCATGGTAGGGGGGTCTTTGCCTCAACCAGTTTAGGGGGTTCTTTACCGAATTGCTCGACAGACACACCCCACCACCCTCTGTGGTTATCTTACACGTGGATGGAAACGATTTGGTAAAACTTGGCAGGAGGGTCCTGATGGAAGAGATAATCTCGGTAGTGACATAAAAAATACACCCAAAAAAATACACCCAGGCTGCACCATAGTGTGGTCTCAGATGATCCCTAGGCTGCAATGGAGGGGGGGACTCTGTCAGGGTGTTGAATCACTCGGTAAAGAGGATCAACAATAAGATAGAGAAGTTATTTCGATCACCTCAATTGCAGAATGTTCCACATGGGTGCATCTGGGGGGAACATTTCTACTTACAAGATGGGGCCCATCTGTCTAGGGTAGTGTTATGGCAGAGTTTTTGGCTTTATTTAGCAGTGATATAGACCTTAGTCTTGCTCACATCTAGTATAGGTATTCTTAGCCTGTGTTGGCCCTTTTAAGCCCTTTTTTCCAGACCTAGAAGAGGATAGCTGCTTAATATGATAATAGATCCTTTATTCTTGACTCTAACCTGTCTATTGCCTATTGGCTTTGACATACTTGACATATTGGTATGGTTTATGTAGGTATTCTGGCAGAGCTAAGGGGCATTTCATCCCTTTCAGGCCTACAGGCCTAGAGCTAGAGGGACTCCATCTTGATGAAGCTGAGAGGCTTTTCAGGGTAAAGGCAAAGTTTATAGTTAAGGCTGTTTTTCACTTGGAGAGAACCGGTCTGGGCCAGCCCTTATTGGTAGGCTGTATTATTCTCTGTGTTGAAGACACCACAAAAGGCTGGCCAGCTGGGTGTGTGTCCTTGATGCGAAGTGGTGCAGAGATCTGGTGGGCGGCAGGCTGATGGCTGGAACTTTCCATGAGGAAACAGCATTCTATATCAGTGAAGTGCAGAGGCAGAGTCGAGTAGAGTCGAGGAGAGTCGAGTGGAGGTGGCGAAGCCAGTCAGTCGTGTTAAGGTGGAAGAGTGGAAAGCAGTGGAGTGGAGTTGGCAGAGAGAGAGGGTTCAAGCTGGAGAGAGAGCTGAGTTGAATAGTGAGCTGGAACTGAAGGAAGCAGTCAGAAGCAGTTACTTATCAGGAGGAGGTGTGAATAGCTGGAGTCTGAAGTAATGCCTTTTAGAAGAAACGGAGGAGAGATCGTGGACTAACCTATGGGAGCAGATGGAGTTATTTGGACATTGGTGCAGAGACAGAGTGAATAAGCTAGTGGAATGAACGGTGATAAGAGCGGCAGGAACCATTAAGATTGAAGCTGGAAGGTGGAGACAGTTCGTGGGGGAGAGGAGTCCAGTGCAAAGTGATCAGCGCAGAGGTGTACCCAAGAGTGCAGGAGAGAGAGAGAGTCTGAGATGAGCCAAGGCACAGACGAGAGAGAAACCCAGATGACAGCTAGAACAAGACTACACACTAATCAGGTGAATTCCATCCTTAATCTTGTCCTTATTCCCTAAGCTATTGCATGTCTAATCTTTTCTCTTTCAGCGGTGTGTTCTACCTATAGTCTTTGTCAGATACAGATCTGTGTAAATGTTTATATTGTTGTAATAAAATAACCCCCAGTTTGTAGCAAACTGGCATGTGTCTCATACTTTTGTTCAATCTAGGTAAATATATCTCCTAGGTGTTTACTAGGTACATGAATGGATGAGTAATCCCAATCAGGTAAGTGGTGATCACATAAATAGGGAGTGAGTGGACCTATGATGCCAAGAATAAGAGGTACATTATATTAATTGGCTAACTCCTAATATTGTAGTAGCAGACCCTTAGTGAAGAGACTTCCCAATATATATATATATATATATATATATATAGGTGTTCATAGGAATGTGGTCGTCGTTGATATGCGGCGTTAGTGAGAACGTTGGGTAGGAGACCAGCGTGGATACCCACAAGATTGTGGCTTGAATAAGTGAGAGCGTCAGGTGGGAGACTGGCGTGGAGGTTTGCAGGATTGCGAACCGTTTGGAAAAGGGAGCATTGGGTTCTGCAGGCCCATGTGTAGACGCACCGGATTGTGTGTCATATCTGCCCTAGGGTAGACCGGTCTGGGTCTGAGTGGCCGCGAGACCAACTGATGTGAATATAAGTGTGGTGTAGGGTATGGATATCCCTAGTAATCAGTGAGTATTCTTAGTATCCCTATAGATTTAGTGGTGTTCTTAATAATATGAGCTTGTATATTGCGAGTTCCCCATCCTCAGGTAGGTACCCAGGTGCCTGGATAGTTGGTCCTGAGGAGGGATGTGATTACGTTCTGGCTGGGTTGGAGGGGCCCCTAGGGGCTGATCCCATCTAATCAGAAAATCCGGTCATAACAGGTAGGCAACAAATTACTGATAGGAAATATTTTGGCATGGCTGGGAGGTTTTTCTAGGTAGGCATGACCTTTCAGAGTAGGAGGTTGGGAGGGGCCAGATTGTCGGTCAATTATGCTGGCCAGTGGCGGTAAGGTCATGATCGGTGAGCAGTCAATTTAAGGTCCTTAGGGGGCGTCACCATTCTCGAATGGTGTTGCCCAGGGGGAGGGGCCAATGGTCTCTCCTAGAACTCAAGGGGCGGGATATCTGCTTGGTTGGATGGGTGTGGGGGAGGGAGGAGTCACGCTTTCTTTGGGCTGGTTAGCCATCCAGCACGTACACTATGACATCAGTAAACGGCGCAGAGTGAAAGGGCCCCCCTTTTTGATTAATGGAGTTCATGGAGCATCGGGGGTAACCCGGAGGGGGGGAAGTACTGTCCCGGTAAAAGGGCCCTCTGCACATGCGCACTCATACGTGAGGGCATAGCTGGGTAATAAGGATCTGACACCGGTTAGCGACTTTGCCGTAGGTCCAAAAGCTAGGATATGCAAAATGCAAACATAGGATGTTAGATTCGGTTAGGAAACACGCTGTATTAGACATTTGTTAAGGTTAGCCCTTTGATACCTGTCTTCATTGCTTGTAAATGTAATGTCAGAATTTTGCATTATAATGATTGTGTAAATATTGTTTATTTTAACAATTTTTATTTGTTTTCATGTTTTATTAAATACAGCCGGGGGGTCGTGAGACCCCCTGCCTTCCAAAGAAAAACTTCTCCCATGTCTAATTACTTCAGGGGTGGATGATGGTGGTACACAAGTCAGGGAGGGGGTTGTCGGTAGTCCCAGACCATAATCAGGGAGCACAATGGGGTATTCCAATGGGCAATAGATTACATGTTGTCTCCTTATACACTGACGAAATGCTACTGTACATACAGGACATGCATAATATTCCTACATGAATTGACTCCACTCTGATACAGTTTGCAGATATATCAGGCCTACTGGTCAACTGGGTGAAGTCCTGCGTGTTCCTCTTCCTCCTGAGTATACCCGATCCCGCCTTGAGAATCAGGGAGGTACAAATGGACTGGCAGCAACGCTCTGTTAAATATTGGGCACACAGGTTTATCACTCAATGTCCGATCTTTTTGATGGCAATGTCACACAAAGTAGTTACCACTCTACATGCACAGATGAAGTTCTGGCACATGCTACCATTAGCTGTAATAGGGATTGTGGCTTTACTTAAAATGGTAGTTTTTCCTCATCTCCTCTCGTGTTTTTTACCAATCTTCTCATTTACATCCCAGCTGCGTTGTTTAGGAAATTTGATCAACAGGTCTGGGAATTTATTTGGAACAACTTGAGATGCAAAGTTGGCTTTGAGAAGCTCTGCGCCCCCACAAATGGCGGAGGCCTAGCGGTTCCACAGTTTGGGCAATATTACCTAGCTGCTAAACTTCAATTGATAGTGCAGTGACTGTCAGAACTACACCTGTCTGCCATGGCTACATCCACGCCTGGATGGTCCTTATCTAAAATCAAACACTTATATCACCTTTGCACTAAAGTGCAACCACCAGAACCAGTCTTATTGGAAGTAGCACATAGGTGTTATCGGAGGTACTTGCACATTACCAGACATGTTCTCTCTTATGCCCTAGGACAGGCACTGCTGGGAACCCCTTGGACCACAGGCCTAACAACAACAACAGAACTGGCAGCGTGGCACACCCAAGGGTGGCAGGGTGGCGCCCATCTCGCCCATGAACACCAGCCTCCACTGTTAAAACTCACATGAAGCACAAATTCCGCTATTGGAATGCCTGAGGCTGTCCCTGAACACAACATCACTTCCCTTGATCATTGGTGAGCCGAGCAATGAGACGAAACGCTCCTCAGCAAACGTGAACTAAGATGGCGTTTCGAGGATACCGAGCTTGCACCCGGAAGGTCGTAAGACGGGAGCCTGATACAGCTGCATCTAGCTTTGATGATCGGCCGAGCCCTCTCACCGTCCCCACCCAAGGTACAGCTCTGCCGGTTTACCCCCTGTAGGGAAAGACTGCCATTGAGGCTGTCCTGCCTGCCCGCAACATTGGTATGAGGCAGACACAGCCGGTGTGGGAGGGGCCACCGACTGCATTCCCGCTTTGCTGCTGACTGTTTCGCCTCTTTGCAAGACATCTGGCCCGATTTGGGGATATAGCGGAGGTATGAAGTCTCAGCACCGCTCTTTGTTGCCTCCCGCTCTATGGACTGCTGCTTGGCGCCTGTAACATGCTTCCTTGACCTATGGACACCGGATCGGACACTACTGCCCCCGCTGCCTTGAAATGTTGCTCATGGACAGTACGGCTATAACTTTGAAACCGACTGCCCTCCTCCCTCCTGGCTCTCTGGCTCTTTCCCCCGTCTAGTTACCCTCCGCAAAATTTGCTCTTGTTGTTTTTGGAATTTGCTCCCTTGACTTTCTGACTTGGACTCTACTGCTCCCTGCCATTTTGTGACTTTCTTCTTTGACTCCCCTGATCCACCATCTTAATGATCGTTGACCTCTTCCTCTGTCCCAGCCGGGCGACATTTCAATCGTCTCTCCTGTGCCATGGACCTACTCCTCGTTGTCGATCTTGTTCATACCTCTGGTCCCTTGCCCGTTTTTTTTTACCTTCATGTCCTTATTCAACCTTCTTTTCCCTTTCTTTCTGTTCTCCCCCCATTTCCTTCCCCTGCCCCTTAGATTACTAATGCGTAATTATTACTGTAAAAATATAATCCTGAGTGAATTTACTATTTGTATATACATAACTTTAACCACTAGTATATGTAATAGACCTTTGTATTTACTACCATTCCTATGTGATTTTAGAGTTTATCCATTTGTATCTCTTCCTTGAGTAACTTTACAACTTGTACATTGGAAAATATTTCTGTTTGTATCTTTTATTGTGACTCATGTAATCCAAAGTCCTTCTGTAACGCAACTGGTTCTTTTGGAAAGCGCTCTGACACCTTCGGGTAATGTTCGCCCTATATAAAATCGCATTCAATAAAATCAAAATAAATAAATAAATAAAATTAGGTGACCTGAACAGAGATGGCACATTGGCAAAATACGAGACACTAATGGATGAAGATGGCTTGCCTTCGGGCCACTTTTGACCAATCAGTAACTGATTACCACACTACGGCATCACTGGGGGGACACAACCTCGGAGCTTCTGACTCATCTCACAGTCCAGTACTTACAGGTGATGGGGGAGACACCTCACATGCAACTCCTTAATTTTACAACATCGTTGGGAGAAAGAACTGTCCCGCCCCTGGCTGACAGGGAATCTGCTTCATTACTGGAAGGACCACAGCACATCCCACACAATGCCCGATTGAAACTCATAACTTTTGCATAATACACAGGGCTTACCTCACTCCTGCTAATATAAATAGGTACTAACAGAAAACAGATGATGCATTCCCGCGAAGCTCATGTGTAGGTGTGGATTTGTTTTGTTATACCTGCTCTGGACCTGCCCATCTCTACATACTACACCGGGCGTACCTCACTCCTGCTAATATAAATAGGTACTACCAGAGAACAGATGCTACATTCCTGCGAAGCTCATGTATAGGAGCGGATTTTGTTTTGTTACACATGCTCTGGACCTGCCCATCTCTACATACTTATTGATATGCTGTCACAATGGCCTTATCTAATTGCATTGAGCGCCTAGACCTGAACCACTGGAAGAAATGCCTGCTTGGACTATTTCGCAGGCATAAGAGACACAATGTGATCTCCTGGTTCATAGACTTAGGATTCATTGTGGCCAAATAACTTGTTAATATATGTTGGAATTCCTCCACACTTCCTCTGTTTGTGGCTTGGAAGCACTTGATGATCAACTGGGCAGAGGCTGAGAGTGTAGCTCCAGACAATTTAAAAATGGTAGAAAACTTTATCGATTGTAGGCTGCAGGAGCATCTTGAATTAAACCAGCTGCTAGATAATGGTCAATTAGGGTTTCAACCTGATCATGAAAAGGAAGCTGCATTGGTCACTGTCTTAACTAGATTATAATACATCTAGACACCAGAGACAGCTCCTGCCACATCCTGATTATTCTATTGGCCACCCTTGATCCAGCCTCTTAAACTATCTTGATTAAGTGAATGGAAGAAGTAGACATCATTGGAGTATCTCTAAAGTATCTGAGTATCTTTGAAGTATCTCTGAATTGGTTTCTAATAAGTATGAGCTTGAATGTTAAATTGTCTTCTCATTGTTCCAAAAATATCTGCCATTATGTGACGTTCCCCAAAGACCCCTCGCTCCTTTAATGTTTTTAACATAAATATGTTCCCTTTGGCTTTGCGATCTTCACCACACCAATGATATGTCGATTATTCTGTGATCTAACAAATCAGTGGACATACTTAAGAAAGGGCTCACTAATTGTTTAGTATCAGTGTGGAACTAGTTGAGCTTGAACGTCTTTAGGCTGAATGGGTTAAAAACTGATAGTCCAGTGTTTGAAACAGACAATATATAATGGGCTGAAGTAACTTGGGCTATATTTCTTGGGACACTCCCTGAGAATTCAGAAAAGGAGAGTCTTGTATTTATTCAAGATAAGGATCTTAGTCTCATGACTCAAGTAAATGAGGTGGTTTCTAATATATTTTTAAAGCTTAGATAACATTGTAAAATTAGCCCCTTTTTAAAATGTAGAGCAACACCTCATAAATTCTTGATGCATGCTTTCGCGTTCTACCAAAAAATATAAATCAGTAGCTCTAGAGTTCAGAATTAGGCAATTAGAGTGGTGTTGAACTTGCAGAAATGTGGATAATGTTAAAAAAACCTTTGTGTCTGTTATAGAGCTTATTATGGAACTTTGAAGTCATTCTTCCAATCGTTTCTTCCCAGGTATACGTATGATTTTAGGATCACTGCAGTTACATTCCATTCTCTGCATCACATAATTTTGCTGAAAAATGTGAAAACAAGATATGCTGTTCGGGTACTTTTTCCTGAGCTGCACTGCAGGTAAATGTTTAACCCAAACGGACTGTTCAGGTAAATTTGATAATTAAACTGCAAATCTGAATGCAAACTGTAATCTTGTGAACATGAGCATCAGTTACGAACATGATCATCAATGTTCTGAATGTGTGCTGCAGTTCGTTTAACATGGACAGCCAACATGCATTTTAGGATGATTTTTTACCAGAGCAGGTCGTTGGGGGTAATTTTTGAGAGCAAAACTAAAAATCCAAACATGAGCGGAGGTGTTTTGATCATGAGGAACTGTACATCAATTTGAAATTTATTTTTCGGGTTGAATTTTCACTCAGACCATTTGGGTAATGTTTTGGAGAATGAAATGCATTTCATTGCATCTAGTGTAAACTTTCTATAATTTGTCGTAATTATGCTACATCAAATTATGTGAGTTTGGCACACCACTTCTCTTAAGACCTTATTTGACAAAATTGAGAAAAAGTGGTATGACCTTTTTAGGTTTTGCCTGGCGAAAGCTGCGCTCTGCGCAGCTTTTTCGCGCAGGCGAAAACCTAATGAGAACTGTAGTGTGGGTTTGGGTCGGCCCTCGTCATTCATTGGCTGGCTCCATAAATGGAGCCTAGCCATTGGACGAGGGGCCTGTCCATCAATGCCGGAGGAGAAACGGGGGCGTTCCCGAGATTCTTTGGCTTTTGCCGACGTCACGCGACGCCGGGAACGCCCCCGATTCTGTTCCGGCATTGCCGGGACCTGCCTTTGCTGACGTGTCGGGTTTCTTTGTCTGTGGCGGAACAAATTGCAGGTAAGCGATGGTGTCTTTTGTAATATAAATGACTGTCCCTTTTGAATGCCCCAGCCGAAATGTTTATTGACGTATTTTTTTTTGTTGTTCTCTGCAGGTATTTGGCGACGGCACGGTGGGGGTAACAATTTCCGGTCGGGATCCTTGGCTCGCTGTCTGTCTCTGGGTCCGGTCGCCATTTTGTCTTGGGATTCTTGGCTCGCTCGCTGTCTGTCTCCGTGGTACGATGGATTTCAGGTATGCGATTTACTTTTTTATGTCATTGTAATTTCTTTTATGTGTTCAGCCTATTTTGTTTATATTGTAATGTATTTATTTTTGGGGCCTGTTCTCTCTAGTGTTTTTGTGTCGGGTCTCCTTCGTGGCGTGACGACTTGCAGGTAAGCGATGGTGTGTTTTGTAATAGTGTTTTTGTGTCGGGTACGCAATTTACATTTTTATGTAATACTTATTTGGTTTACAAGTGTTTAGCCTATTTGTTTTATATATTTTGCGCCTGTTCTCTCTAGTGTTTCCGTGTCGGGTCTCCTCCGTGGCGTGACGACTTGTAGGTAAGTCATGGTATGTTTTGTAATTTACATTTTTATGTCATTGTAATTTATTTTATGTGTTCAGCCTATTGTGTTTATATTGTAATGAATTTATTTTTTGGGCCTGTTCTCTCTAGTGTTTTTGTGTCGGGTCTCCTTCGTGGCTTGACGACTTGCAGGTAAGCGATGGTGTGTTTTGTAATTAATAAATGACTGTCCCTTTTGAATGACTAGGAGTTTTTGTAACTTTTAAAAGCGTTTTTTGGAATTAATGTATCTAACTTTCTTTGCAGGTATTTTTCGGCGGCGCGGCGTGGTAACGATTTCTGGGCGTGGTAACGATTTCCGGTCGCCATTTTGTCTTGGGATTCTTGGCTCGATCGCTGTCTGTCTCCGTGGTACGATGGATTTCAGGTACGCGATTTACATTTGTATGTAATTGTAATTTCTTTTATGTGTTGGAGTTTTTGTAACTTTGGAAAGTGTTTTTGGAATTAATATATCTAACTTTCTTTGCAGGTATTTTTCGGCGGCGCGGCGTGGTAACGATTTCTGGGCGTGGTAACGATTTCCGGTCGCCATTTTGTCTTGGGATTTTTTGCTCGCTCGCTGTCTGTCTCCGTGGTACGATGGATTTCAGGTATGCGATTTACATTTGTATGCAATTGTAATTTCTTTTATATGTGTTCAGCCTATTTTGTTTATATTGTAATGTAGTTATTTTTTGGGCCTGTTCTCTCTAGTGTTTTTGTGTCGGGTCTCCTTCGTGGCGTGACGACTTGCAGGTAAGCGATGGTGTGTTTTGTAATTAATAAATGGCTGCCCCTTTTGAATGCCTGGGAGTTTTTTTAACTTTGAAAAGGGTTTTTGGAATTAATTTATCTAACTTTCTTTGCAGGTATTTGTCGTCGGGGCGGCGTGGTAACGATTTCCGGTCGCCATTTTGTCTTGGGATTCTTGGCTCGCTCGCTGTCTGTCTCCGTGGTACGATGGATTTCAGGTATGCGATTTACATTTTTATGTAATTGTAATTTTTTTTATATGTGTTCAGCCTATTTTGTTTATATTGTAATGTATTTATTTATTGGGCCTGTTCTCTCTAGTGTTTTTGTGTCGGGTCTCCTCCGTGGCGTGACGACTTGCAGGTAAGCGATGGTGTGTTTTGTAATACTGTTTTCGTGTCGGGTACGCAATTTACATTTTCATGTAATACTTATTTGGTTTACAAGTGTTTAGCCTATTTGTTTTATATATTTTCCGCCTGTTCTCTCTAGTGTTTCCGTGTCGGGTCTCCTCCGTGGCGTGACGACTTGTAGGTAAGCGATGGTGTGTTTTGTAATTTACATTTTTATGTCATTGTAATTTCTTTTATGTGGTCAGCCTATTTTGTTTATATTGTAATGTATTTATTTTTTGGGCTTGTCTCTCTAGTGTTTTTGTGTCGGGTCTCCTTCGTGGCGTGTTGACTTGCAGGTAAGCGATGGTGTGTTTTGTAATTAATAAATGACTGTCCCTTTTGAATGACTGGGAGTTTTTGTAACTTTGAAAAGCGTTTTTTGGACTTAATGTATCTAACTTTCTTTGCAGGTATTTGTCGGCGGCGCGGCGTGATAACGATTTCTGGGCGTGGTAACAATTTCCGGTCGCCATTTTGTCTTGGGATTCTTGGCTCGATCGCTGTCTTTCTCCGTGGTACGATGGATTTCAGGTACGCGATTTACATTTGTATGTAATTGTAATTTGTTTTATGTGTTGGAGTTTTTGTAACTTTTGAGAGGCTTTTTTGAATTAATATATCTAACTTTCTTTGCAGGTATTTGTCGGCGGCGCGGCGTGGTAACGATTTCTGGGCGTGGTAACGATTTCCGGTCGCCGTTTTGTCTTGGGATTCTTGGCTCGATCGCTGTCTGTCTCCGTGGTACGATGGATTTCAGGTATGCGATTTACATATGTATGTAATTGTAATTTCTTTTATATGTGTTCAGCCTATTTTGTTTATATTGTAATGTAGTTATTTTTTGGGCCTGTTCTCTCTAGTGTTTTTGTGTCGGGTCTCCTTCGTGGCGTGACGACTTGCAGGTAAGCGATGGTGTGTTTTGTAATTAATAAATGACTGTCCCTTTTGAATGCCTGGGAGTTTTTTTTAACTTTGAAAAGTGTTTTTGGAATTAATTTATCTAACTTTCTTTGCAGGTATTTTTCGGCGGGGCGGCGTGGTAACGATTTCTGGGCGTGGTGACGATTTCCGGTCGCCATTTTGTCTTGGGATTCTTGGCTCGATCGCTGTCTGTCTCCGTGGTACGATGGATTTCAGGTATGCGATTTACATTTTTATGTAATTGTAATTTTTTTTATATGTGTTCAGCCTATTTAGTTTATATTGTAATGTATTTATTTTTTGGGCCTGTTCTCTCTAGTGTTTTTGTGTCGGGTCTCCTCCGTGGCGTGACGACTTGCAGGTAAGCGATGGTGTGTTTTGTAATACTGTTTTCGTGTCGGGTACGCAATTTACATTTTCATGTAATACTTATTTGGTTTACAAGTGTTTAGCCTATTTGTTTTATATATTTTGCGCCTGTTCTCTCTAGTGTTTCCGTGTCGGGTCTCCTCCGTGGCGTGACGACTTGTAGGTAAGCGATGGTGTGTTTTGTAATTTACATTTTTATGTCATTGTAATTTCTTTTATGTGGTCAGCCTATTTTGTTTATATTGTAATGTATTTATTTTTTGGGCTTGTCTCTCTAGTGTTTTTGTGTCGGGTCTCCTTCGTGGCGTGTTGACTTGCAGGTAAGCGATGGTGTGTTTTGTAATTAATAAATGACTGTCCCTTTTGAATGACTGGGAGTTTTTGTAACTTTGAAAAGCGTTTTTTGGAATTAATGTATCTAACTTTCTTTGCAGGTATTTTTCGGCGGCGCGGCGTGATAACGATTTCTGGGCGTGGTAACGATTTCCGGTCGCCATTTTGTCTTGGGATTCTTGGCTCGGTCGCTGTCTGTCTCCGTGGTACGATGGATTTCAGGTACGCGATTTACATTTGTATGTAATTGTAATTTGTTTTATGTGTTGGAGTTTTTGTAACTTTTGAGAGGGTTTTTTGAATTAATATATCTAACTTTCTTTGCAGGTATTTGTCGGCGGCGCGGCGTGGTAACGATTTCTGGGCGTGGTAACGATTTCCGGTCGCCATTTTGTCTTGGGATTCTTGGCTCGATCGCTGTCTGTCTCCGTGGTACGATGGATTTCAGGTATGCGATTTACATTTGTATGTAATTGTAATTTCTTTTATATGTGTTCAGCCTATTTTGTTTATATTGTAATGTAGTTATTTTTTGGGCCTGTTCTCTCTAGTGTTTTTGTGTCGGGTCTCCTTCGTGGCGTGACGACTTGCAGGTAAGCGATGGTGTGTTTTGTAATAAATGACTGTCCCTTTTGAATGACTGGGAGTTTTTGTCACTTTGAAAAGCGTTTTTTTAGAATTAATTTATCTAACTTTCTTTGCAGGTATTTTTCGGCGGTGCGGCGTGGTAAAGATTTCTGGGCGTGGTAACGATTTCCGGTCGCCATTTTGTCTTGGGATTCTTGGCTCGATCGCTGTCTGTCTCCGTGGTACGATGGATTTCAGGTACGCGATTTACATTTGTATGTAATTGTAATTTCTTTTATGTGTTGGAGTTTTTGTAACTTTGGAAAGGGTTTTTGGAATTAATATATCTAACTTTTTTTGCAGGTATTTTTCGGCGGCGCGGCGTGGTAACGATTTCCGGTCGCCATTTTGTCTTGGGATTCTTGGCTCGCTCGCTGTCTGTCTCCGTGGTACGATGGATTTCAGGTATGCGATTTACATTTTTATGTAATTGTAATTTCTTTTATATGTGTTCAGCCTATTTTGTTTATATTGTAATGTATTTATTTTTTGGGCCTGTTCTCTCTAGTGTTTTTGTGTCGGGTCTCCTCCGTGGCGTGACGACTTGCAGGTAAGCGATGGTGTGTTTTGTAATAGTGTTTTCGTGTCGGGTACGCAATTTACATTTTCATGTAATACTTATTTGGTTTACAAGTGTTTAGCCTATTTGTTTTATATATTTTGCGCCTGTTCTCTCTAGTGTTTCCGTGTCGGGTCTCCTCCGTGGCGTGACGACTTGTAGGTAAGCGATGGTGTGTTTTGTAATTTATATTTTTATGTCATTGTAATTTCTTTTATGTGTTCAGCCTATTTTGTTTATATTGTAATGTATTTATTTTTTGGGCCTGTTCTCTCTAGTGTTTTTGTGTCGGGTCTCCTTCGTGGCGTGACGACTTGCAGGTAAGTGATGGTGTGTTTTGTAATTAATAAATGACTGTCCCTTTTGAATGACTGGGAGTTTTTTTAACTTGGAAAAGGTATTTTTGAGTTTATTTATCTTCCTTTCTTTGCAGGAATTGGGCGGCGGCGGCGTGGTAACGATTTCCGGTCGGCATTTTTTCTTGGGATCTTTGGCTGTCTGTCTCCGTCTCCGTGGTACAAGGGATTTCAGGTACGCAATTTAAATTGTAATGTAATTAGTATTTCTTTTACAGGTGTTCAGCCTTTTTGGTTTATATTCTTTTAATGTTTCTTTTTTGGGCTGTTCTCTCTAGTGTTTCCGTGTAGCTTGCCGTGACGTGTCGGGTTTCCTTCTCCGTGGCCGAACGACTTTCAGGTAAGCGCTGTGGTCATGTATTAGTGCGACTCGGTGTAGATAGATTGGAATGTAATTTGTATTTTCTTACAGGTGTTGTAGATTGTAACGTAACAGGTGTTAAGGCTATTTGGTTTATGTTCTTCTAATGTTTCTTTTTTGGCCTGTTCTCTCTAGTGTTTCCGTGTCGGGTCTCATCCGTGGCGTGACGACTTGCAGGTAAGCGATGTGTTTTGTAACTTAAAAATTACTGTCACTTTGGAATACCCGGAGTGTTTTTTTACGTTTGAAAAGTAATTTCTGACTTCATTTATTTTCCTTTATTTGCAGGAATCTGTCGGCGGCGCGGTGGGGGTAACTATTTCCGTTAGCCATTTTGTTTTGTCATCTTTGACTCGCTGTCTCCGTCTCCGTGGTGCAAGGACTTTCAGGTAGGTGATTTTGTTTTTTTTCCAAAGTAATAAGTGTAGCTCATGTGTTTTTGTTCGTCATTTTGTCTGGCGATCTTGGCCTGACTATTCAGGTAAGTGCGACTCGTAGTACATACTTTGTAATGTAATTACTGTTTTGTTACAGGTAACTTCATGCTCCTTTGCTTATAATCTTGGAATATATTTTTGTTTTGCAGCTCTCTCGTGTTTCCTTTATATGTTCGGACGTGGCCTCCGTGCGCTTTGTTCGTGGTGCAAGTAAGCTATTTAACCTGTTCGATATTAATCTCTCTTTTCCGCTTCTTTTTTAGGTACTTTCGTATCGCCTCAGCTGCTTGGTGCCTTTGCTCGTGTCTTTTGTGATCTTTGGCTCGCTGTCTCCATGGTGCAAGGCCTTTCATGTAAGCGATTGAATCGATTTTGTCTTTTGTAAAATAAAACTGTTTTGTTTCTTTGAATGCTCTATATTTTTTAATACATCTATTTTCTTTTCGTTGCAGGTATTTGACGGATAGGTGGCACTCGTAATTCTATTATGCTTACTTTAATAGCTATTTTATATCGTGTGCTTTCTGTGTAGGGAATTTTTGCAAACAGCTATCGTGTTTTTCTACTTTAACAAAATGATATTCACCAGCACTTTTTTTTTATTTGCAGGCAGCGTGGCGTCAACTCGTCTACCACCAAGCTTTGATATTCAAGATAGGCAAAAGTCGCACATAGCCACTAAGTACTCTAACGAGTCACAACATCCACGACCTTTTCATTCGGCCAGACAGCCTCCTATCGGCAATTTACATATGTCGAGACAGCAACATCCTAAACAACATCTCACCTACATGTTCTTAACAACAAACTTTTCAAGTCTTTTGTTATTTAATGAACTAACTGCGTTTTTTTGTCTTCCACAGTATGTAAAGGACTACAGCCACGGAAAGAAACATTTCTTCGAGTGAGCTCAGAAGGTATACTTCGAGACAGCGGACTGGAGCCTCTCTAGAATTTTCGACCGATCTCAGGAGGTATACTTCGAGACAGCGGACTGGAGCCTCTCTAGATAAACTGTAAGTTACTTGCCTTTCTGTGAAAGTAATTTGTCCTTTTGAGCAGCGGTATTACGACCACATTTTTCAGTTTTACACGCGCAAACCAAGCAGTAATAATATGAATCACTTTAGATTTAAATTGTGTTGCCTATACGTTTGGCCAATTTCACCATGTTTTTGTTTAATGCGTTTGAGTTCTTTTTGGTACATCGCCAATAGGTACATTTACGATATAAATGTTTGCGCATGTCTACTTTATTCATGGACTTTGCAAATTCAAACAAATGCTTACATTGTAAGGCCTTTCTGTTTATTCAAATTCGCCATTATGTACATTTTGGATGCCTTGTTTGTGCGATGCCAGATTTTATTTAATATGCTGCAATCGTGGGGCTGAGAGTTAGCTGAGCACAAGCATGTATTTGTCGCAACAGTAGATTTAGTCAGAACATGAAAAGCCCGTTACATTTACTGAGAGCATAAAGAACAGTTAGGATAAGGTGAGACCCGACGAGTTTCAGTGCAAAGTTATACATCGGCAAACTGTGCATTTAGGATGAAAATGTTTGCGCCATGTAAGTTTAGCCCTTTCTGTGAAAGTAATTTGTCCTTTTGAGCAGCGGTATTACGAGCACATTTTTCTGTTTTATACGCGCAAAGCAGTAATAATACGTATCACTTTAGATTTAAATTGTGTTGCTTATACATTTGGCCAATTTCAACATGTTTTTGTTTAATGCGTTTGAGTTCTTTTTGGTACATCGCCAATAGGTACATTTACGATATAAATGTTTGCGCATGTCTACTTTATTCATGGACTTTGCAAATTCGAACACATGCTTACTTTGTAAGGCCTTTCTGTTTAATCCAATTCGTCATTATGTACATTTTGGATGCCTTGTTTGTGCGAAGCCAGATTTTATTTAATATGCTCAAATCGTAGGGCTGAGAGTTAGCTGAGCACAAGCATGTGTTTGTCGCAACACTAGATTTAGTCAGAGCATGAAAGCCCGTTACATTTACTGAGAGCATAAAGAACAGTTAGGATAAGGTGAGACACGACGACTTTCAGTGCAAAGTTATACATCGGCAAACTGCATTTAGGATGAAAATGTTTGCGCATGTAAGTTTAGCCCTTTCTGTGAAAGTAATTTGTCCTTTTGAGCAGCGGTATTACGAGCACATTTTTCTGTTTTATACGCGCAAACAAAGCAGTAATAATACGTATCACTTTAGATTTAAATTGTGTTGCCTATACATTTGGCCAATTTCACCATGTTTTTGTTTAATGCCTTTGAGTTCTTTTTGATACATCGCCAATAGGTACATTTACGATATAAATGTTAGCGCATGTCTACTTTATTCATGGACTTTCCAAATTTGAACACATGCTTACTTTGTAAGGCCTTTCTGTTTAATCCAATTCGTCATTATGTACATTTTGGATGCCTTGTTTGTGCGATGCCAGATTTTCTTTAATATGCTCAAATCGTAGGGCTGAGAGTTAGCTGAGCACAAGCATGTGTTTGTCGCAACACTAGATTTAGTCAGAGCATGAAGGCCCGTTACATTTACTGAGAGCATTAAGAACAGTTAGGATAAGGTGAGACACGACGACTTTCAGTGCAAAGTTATACATCGGAAAACTGTGCATTTAGGATGAAAATGTTTGCACATGTAAGTTTAGGCCTTTCTGTGAAAGTAATCTGTTCTTTTGAGCAGCGGTATTACGAGCACATTTTTCTGTTTTATACACGCAAACAAAGCTGTAATAATACGTATCACTTTAGATTTAAATTGTCTTGCATATACATTTGGCCAATTTCACCATGTTTTTGTTTAATGCCTTTGAGTTCTTTTTGATACATCGCCAATAGGTACATTTACGATATAAATGTTTGCAAACTGTGCATTTAGGATGAAAATGTTTGCGCATGTAAGTATGCCTTTCTGTGAAACTAATTTGCAGTAAGAATACGTATCACTTTACAATTAAATTGTGTTGCATATACATTTGGCCAATTTCACCATGTTTTTGTTTAATCCCTTGCAGTTCTTTAGGTAAGACTAATCTTTCACACACATATATATATATATATATATATATATATATATATATATATATATATATATATATATATATATATATATGTTTAGTTACAACTTTAGTTCACAAACTGCTTTGCACGATGCGAGAAATTAAATAAAACACTGACAACATTCCTTGTTTTATTTTCACTACGTGCATGCGCGGATTTCTATATTTTTAAAGGCACATACAAACCAGTAACGTGATGCAAATAATTGCCATACTATTACATTAGAACACATTAATCGCTAATACGCAAAGCTTTAGCTAAGATTCAATTTGCACAGTTTGCATGAGAAAATCACTGCTTGTTTTGCCTGCACTCACACTATTTTGCTAATGCTATATTTGTTTTATAGGGTCAAAAAGTAGACGTTTGTTGCAACTGACCCATCGACTACACATATTTGAAATTCGTTATATAAACACGGAGTGTTAATACTTTATTTATTTTACTTAATACATTTCTTTTTTTTAATAATTGCTGTCTGTACTGGGCATTCTTTGCTGTATAGTTATACACAAAATTTGGCTCATAAAGCACATCTTATGCGTTTGTACGTGAAAGCTGCACTGGTGAAGTTGTAGTCAGCAGAGAAGGAAAACTTATAACTAACACTTTTTTTACAGGTCCCTGTAGGAAATGCTTAGAAACTCATTTACCACACGCAATATACATAGATCTACTTCTTTCCTGCCTTCCCTTTCAATTTCTTTCTTGCCTTTCCTTATGTCTCTCTCCTGCATTTACTCTGCATCTCCCTCACAATTTTACATTCACTGTCCTTTCTTTCACTCTCGCATTATTCTTCTCTCCTTTTCTCCTACTTTCTCTTTCCTTTGCTCTCCCTCTCTCTCCTGCATCCTCTCTCTTCTGCCCTCACCCTATATATTCATCCCCACCTTCTTTACAGGTCCCTGCAGCAAATGCTTACATACTAAGCTAGCACATGCAACGTACATACATCTCCTTCTCTTGACTTCCATTTCAATTTTGCATTCTTGCCTTTCTTGATCTCTCTTTTGCATTTACTCTGCATCTCCTTACAAAATGTTGCCATCAGTCTTTCTCTTTTATTTACTCCTGCTCTATTCTTCCCTCACTATTACTCCTTTCTTTTTTTCTTCTCCTCTCCCTCTTTTTCTCATCCCCTCTCTTATACATACTCTCTCCTGTCTTCCCATCTTCTTTCCTTCTATCATGCACGCTTTTTCTTTTACTCCCTCACCCTATTCTCATATATCTCATTCTTTCCTGCCTTTCCTTATCTCTCTCTCCTGCATTTACTCTGCATCTCCCTCACAATTTTACATTCACTGTCCTTCTTTCTTTCACTCTTGCACTATTCTTCTCTCCTTTTCTCCTACTTTCTCTTTCCTTTGCTCTCCCTCTCTCTCCTGCATCCTCTCTTCTGCCCTCACCCTATATCTTCATCCCCACCTTCTTTACAGGTCCCTGCAGCAAATGCTTACATACTAAGCTAGCACACGCAACATACATACATCTCCCTCTCTTGACTTGCATTTCAATTTTGCATTCTTGCCTTTCTTTAACTCTATTTTGCATTTACTCTGCATCTCCTTCCCCATTTTGGCATCAGTCTTTCTCTTTAATTTACTCCTGCTCTATTCTTCCCTCACTATTACACCTTTCTTTCTTCTCCTCTACCTCTTTTTTCATCCCCTCTCTTATAACTTCTCTCTCCTGTCTTCCCATCTTCTTTCCTTCTATCATGCACGCTTTTTCTTTTACTCCCTCACTCTATTCTCATATATCTCCTTCTTTCCTGCCTTCTCTTTCAATTTCTTTCTTGCCTTTCCTTATCTCTCTCTCCTGCATTTAGTCTGCATCTCACTCACAATTTTACATTCACTGTCCTTCTTTCTTTCACTCTCGCACTATTCTTCTCTCCTTTTCTCCTACTTTCTCTTTCCTTTGCTCTCTCTCTCTCCTGCATCCTCTCTCTTCTGCCCTCACCCTATATCTTCATCCCCATCTTCTTTACAGGTCCCTGCAGCAAATGCTTACATACTAAGCTAGCACATGCAACATACATACATCTCACTCTCTTGACTTCCAGTTCAATTTTGCATTATTGCCTTTATCTCTTTTGCATTTACTCTGCATCTCCTTTCCCATTTTGCCATCAGTCTTTCTCTTTTATTTACTCCTGCTCTATTCTTCCCTCACTATTACACCTACTTTCTTTCTTTCTTCTCCTCTCCCTCTTTTTTTCATGCCCTCTCTTATACCTTCTCTCTCCTGTCTTTTAATCTTCTTTCCTTCTATCATGCACACTTTTTCTTTTACTCCCTCTCTATTCAGCTCTCACTTTTACTCATCCTTTCCTTCTCTCTCCTGCTCTCTATTTCTTGCGTCCTCCCCCTTCTGCTTGCTATCTCCCGACTTATCTATTATGCTTATCTCTTCTACCTTCTATTTTCCTATTCCTTCTATCTTTATTTCTCTCACCCTCTTGATATCTTAACCTTTTGCCCCTCTCTTCTTCCATACACTTTCCACCACTCTCCTTTTTTCTCTCCTCCTTATATCTCGCTCTTTTGTATTCCTTCTTTATTTCTCTCAATTTTGCCCACTCTATCCATCTTACCTTCACACTCTTGTGCTTTTCTTCTTTATCTACCCTTTTTCACATTCTTTTGTCAAAATCTGGTTCCTCCCGTTCTCTCTCTTGCACTCTCTCTTCCTTTTTTCAATTACTTCTTTATCGCTCTACTCTATATCTCTCTCCTTTCTGCTCTCTCTTCCCTCTCTCTCCTGACCCCTATTCCAGCTGCTCTCTCTCCTTCCTTCTTGCTCCCTCTCTATTATGCTTCTCTCTTTATCTCCCTCTCCTTTCTGCTTTTTTCCCTTGGCCATCGCTCTCCCTCTTGTCCCTCTTCCAATTGCTCCCTTAATTCTTTCTTGCTCATGTTTATCCTCCCTTTACCTTCTGCCTTCTCTCTCTCTCTCCCTTTTGCCCTCTCTCTTAGTTTCACTGTCTATCTCCTTCCCTATCTAGTTCTCACTTTCTATCTTGCACTCGTTTTTTGGCCTTTGACTCCATTCTGCACTCTTTTCACCCTTTCTATGTTCTCTCTCATGATCTCCATTTATCTTGCATCCTCTCTACTTCCTTATCTATCATACTTCTATTTCCTGCACTCTCTTCCTTCTTTATCTTTGTCGTCTTTTCACCTCTTTGCGTTCTCTCCTTATCAAGCTTCTCTTTAACTTGCACTGTTCTTCATCCTTTCTTTATCTTTCTCCTTTTTTATTTTCACTCCTTTTCTTTTTGCCTATCCTCCCCTCTTTCTTTCCATCTCTCTCTTCTTCCTGACCTCTATCTCTTTCTACCTTGCTACTTTATAGTCTTTACTACTATACTAGTTACTCTATAATACATAGTGCTTCTAATTCTCTATTTACAACTTCTAATATACTTCACACAAATGTCCTCACTCTTTTCAATCTTTTGCTAACAGTATATTTTACTTTTACAGGACAAAAAATTTGCCATTTGGTGCAACTGCCCCATCGAGGACACATCTTTCAAATTCGTTCATTCAACACAGTACGTTCATACTTAAAACTTATTTTACTTTAGACATTTTTTTGGGTAGTACTTCCTGTCTGTACTGGGCATTCTTTGCTGGATAGTTATACACAAAGTCGGCCTCATAAACAACATTTAATTTAGTTTGGAGATGAAAGCTGCACTGGTGAGGTCGTAATCAGGAGAGAGGTCAAAGCTAAAGGAAAACTTATAACTAAGACTTTGTTCACAGGTCCCTGCACACACCCTATATCTTCTTCCACATCCTGCAGCAAATGCTTAGATACTGAGACAGCACATGCAACATACATACATCTCCCTCTTGCCTTCCCTTTCAATTTTGCATTCTTGCCTTTCCTCTCTCTTGCATTTACTCTACATCTCCTTCATGATTTTGCCAGCAGTCTTTCTATTTTATTTACTCCTGCTCTATTCTTCCCTCACTTTCTCCTACTTTCCTTCTTTCTTTTCCTCTCCCTCTTTTGCATCCCTTCTCTTCTACACTCTCTCTCCTGTATTCCCATCTTCTCTTTCCTTCTATCATGCACTTTCTTTTACTCACTCACTCTATTCTGCTCTCACTTTTACTCCTCCTTACCTTCTCTCTCATGCTCTTTCTATCTTGCGTCTCGGCTTGCTCTCTCCCTACTTATGCTTGCTCTCTCCCTACTTATCTATTATGCTTATCTTTCATGCCTTCTCTTTACCTATTCCTTATATCTTTATCTCTCTCTCCCTCTTGCTCCCTTTACCTTTTGCCCCTCTCTAATTCTTGCATACCCCTTCCATCTCTCTACTTTTTTCTCTACTTCCTAGATCTCGCTATCTCTCTTGAATTCATTCTTTATCTCTCTATTTCCTGCGTCCTTTCTCCTTTCTGCTTGCTCTCTCCCTCCTTTTCTATCATGCTTATCTCTCCTGCCCTCTCTTTTCCTATTCCTTCTATCTTTATCTCTCTCCCTCTTGCTCTCTTACCTTTTGCCCCTCTCTTCTTCTTGCATACCCTTTCCATCTCTCTCCTTTCTTTCTCTCCTCCTTATGTCGCTATCTTGTATTCCTTCTTTATTTCTCTTTATTTTGCCCACTCCATCTTACATTCACACTCTTGTGCTTTTCTTCATCTACCCTCTCTCACCTTCTTTCTTCCATCACAATCTGTTTCCTCCCGTTCTCTTTATCGCTCTCCTATATATCTCTCTCCTTTCTGCTCTCTCCTCCTTCTCCCTCCTGCCCCCTATTCCAACTGCTCTCTCTTTCCTTCTTGCTCCCACTCGATCATGCTTCTCTTTTTATCTCCCTCCTTTCTGCTCTTTTCTCTTTGCCATCAATCTCCCTCTTGCCCCCTCTTCCAACTGCTCCCTTCTTACTTATTTCTTGCTCATGCCCTCCTTCCCACCCTCTCTTTACCTCATGCATTTTCTCTCTCTCCCTTGCTCTCCCTTTTGCCCTCTCTCTTACTTTCATTTTCTATCTCCTTCCCTATCTTGTTCTCCATTTCCATCTTGCACTCCTTCTCTTTCTTGCCCTCTGACTCCATTCTGCACTCTCTTCTCTCTCCTTTTTGCTCTCTTTCTTCTCTCTCCTGCCCCCTATTCCATCTGCTCTCTCTCCTTCCTTCTTCCTCCCTCTCTATCATGATTCTTTTTTTATCTCCCTTCTGCTATTTTCCCTTTGCCATCACTCTCCCTCTTGCCCCCTCTTCTAACTGCTCCCTTCTTAATTCTTTCTTGCTCATGCACACCCTCCCTTTAACTCCTGCTTTCTCTCTCTTTCTTGCTCTTCCTTTTGTACTCTGTGACTTTCACTCTCTATCTCCTTCCCTATCTTGTTCTGCCTTTCCATCTTGCACTCCTTCTATTTTTTGCCCTCTGCCTCCATTCTGCAGTCTTTTCCCCCTTTCTACGTTCTCTCTCATGATCACCATTTATCTTGCATCCTCTCTACTTCCTTATCTATCATACTTCTATCTCCTGCACTCTCTTCCTCTTTCTTCCTTATCTTTCTCTATCTTTTCACCTCCTCTCTGCGTACTCCGTTCTTTCTTTTGCACTCTCTCTTCCTTTTTTTTAATTACTTTTTTATTCTTTTTTCTCTATATATCTCTCCTTTCTGCTCTCTTCCTTCTTCTTCCTGCCCCCTATTCCATCTGCTCTCTCCTTTCTTCTTGCTCCTTTTCTATCTATCATGCTTCTCTGTCCTGCACTCTCCTTTTCTTTTCCTCTTTCTAATACTCTCTGTGTTCCTCTTCCTCCCTATCTATCATTCTTCTCTCTATCTCCTTTATGCTTTCTTTTCTCTCTACCATCCCTCTCTCCTGCACCCTCTTCCATCTGCTCTCTCTCCCTCCCTCCTTCTTGCTCATGCCCTACTTCTTACTCTTCCTTTACCTTCTGCCTTCCTCCTCTTTCTTCTTACTCCTGCGTCTTATCTCCTTCCTGCCTTCACTCTCCATCTCTGTCCTCAAAAGACACCATCGCTTACCTGCAAGAAATCCCTTGTACCACGGAGACGGAGACAGACAGCGAGCCAAGGATCCAGACCGGAAATTGTTACCCCCACCATGCCGTCGCCAAATACCTGCAGAGAACAACAAAAAAAAATACGTCAATAAACATTTCGGCTGGGGCATTCAAAAGAGACAGTCATTTATATTACAAAAGACACCATCGCTTACCTGCAATTTGTTCCGCCACAGACAAAGAAACCCGACACGTCAGCAAAGGCAGGTCCCGGCAATGCCGGACCAGAATCGGGGGCGTTCCCGGCGTCGCGTGACGTCGGCAAAAGCAAAAGAATCTCGGGAACGCCCCCGAGTCTGCTCCGGCATTGACGGACAGGCCCCTCGTCCAATAGCTAGGCTCCATTTATGGAGCCAGCCAATGAATGGCGAGGGCCGACCCAAACCCACACTACAGTTCTCATTAGGTTTTCGCCTCCGCAAAAAAACTGCGCCCTTTGCGCCCTGCGTCCTTTCTCCTTTCTGCTTGCTCTCTCCCTCCTTTTCTATCATGCTTATCTCTCCTGCCCTCTCTTTTCCTATTCCTTCTATCTTTATCTCTCTCCCTCTTGCTCTCTTACCTTTTGCCCCTCTCTTCTTCTTGCATACCCTTTCCATCTCTCTCCTTTCTTTCTCTCCTCCCTATGTCGCTATCTTGTATTCCTTCTTTATTTCTCTTTATTTTGCCCACTCCATCTTACATTCACACTCTTGTGCTTTTCTTCATCTACCCTCTCTCACCTTCTTTCTTCCATCACAATCTGTTTCCTCCCGTTCTCTTTATCGCTCTCCTATATATCTCTCTCCTTTCTGCTCTCTCCTCCTTCTCCCTCCTGCCCCCTATTCCAACTGCTCTCTCTTTCCTTCTTGCTCCCACTCGATCATGCTTCTCTTTTTATCTCCCTCCTTTCTGCTCTTTTCTCTTTGCCATCAATCTCCCTCTTGCCCCCTCTTCCAACTGCTCCCTTCTTACTTATTTCTTGCTCATGCCCTCCTTCCCACCCTCTCTTTACCTCATGCATTTTCTCTCTCTCTCCCTTGCTCTCCCTTTTGCCCTCTCTCTTACTTTCACTTTCTATCTCCTTCCCTATCTTGTGCTCCATTTCCATCTTGCACTCCTTCTCTTTCTTGCCCTATGACTCCATTCTGCACTCTCTTCTCTCTTCTCTCTCCTTTTTGCTCTCTTTCTTCTCTCTCCTGCCCCCTATTCCATCTGCTCTCTCTCCTTCCTTCTTCCTCCCTCTCTATCATGATTCTTTTTTTATCTCCCTTCTGCTATTTTCCCTTTGCCATCACTCTCCCTCTTGCCCCCTCTTCCAACTGCTCCCTTCTTAATTCTTTCTTGCTCATGCACACCCTCCCTTTAACTCCTGCTTTCTCTCTCTTTCTTGCTCTTCCTTTTGCACTCTGTGACTTTCACTCTCTATCTCCTTCCCTATCTTGTTCTGCCTTTCCATCTTGCACTCCTTCTATTTTTTGCCCTCTGCCTCCATTCTGCAGTCTTTTCCCCCTTTCTACGTTCTCTCTCATGATCTCCATTTATCTTGCATCCTCTCTACTTCCTTATCTATCATACTTCTATCTCCTGCACTCTCTTCCTCTTTCTTCCTTATCTTTCTCTATCTTCTTTTCACCTCCTCTCTGCATACTCCGTTCTTTCTTTTGCACTCTCTCTTCCTTTTTTTAATTACTTCTTTATTCTTTCTTCTCTATATATCTCTCCTTTCTGCTTTCTTCCTTCTTCTTCCTGCCCCCTATTCCATCTGCTCTCTCCTTTCTTCTTGCTCCTTTTCTATCTATCATGCTTCTCTGTCCTGCACTCTCCTTTTTCTTTTCTTTTCCTCTTTCTAATACTCTCCGTGTTCCTCTTCCTCCCTATCTATCATTCTTCTCTCTATCTCCTTTATGCTTTCTTTTCTCTCTACCATCCCTCTCTCCTGCACCCTCTTCCATCTGCTCTCTCTCCCTCCCTCCTTCTTGCTCATGCCCTACTTCTTACTCTTCCTTTACCTTCTGCCTTCCTCCTCTTTCTTCTTACTCCTGCGTCTTATCTCCTTCCTGCCTTCACTCTCCATCTCTGTCCTCATCTTGTCTTCTCTTTCTATCTTGCACTCTTTGGCTCACTGTCTCAGTCTCCATAGTGCAAGGACCCCCATAGAGAGAGATGTAGATGGAGGGCAGTAAGAAGAGAGCAGTTGGAAGAGAGGGCAAGAGGAAGAGTGATGGCAAAGGGAAAAAAAGCAGAAAGGAGAGGGAGATAAAGAATAAGGATAGATAAGGCAAGAGAGAGAGAGTATGCAGAGAGTGAGCAAGAGAAAAAACAGATAAAAAAGAGAAAGTTAAAAGGATAAAAGAGGGAGCAAGTGCAAGAGAAAAATAGTACATAGGGAGGAAGAGAAAGGAAAGACAAAAAGAAAAGTAAGGGTAGAATGAAGTCAAAAATTCCTTTTCAAACTTAAAAAAAAATCCGGTCATTCAAAAGAGACAGTCATTTATTTGTTACAAAACACAACATCGCTTACCTGAAAGTAGTTACGCCAAGGAGGAGACCCGACACGGAAACACTAGAGAGAACAGCCCAAAAAATAAACATATTAGAAGAATATAAACAAAATAGCCGAACACCTGTAAGAGAAATACTAATTACATTACAATTTAAAACACGTACCTGAAATCCCTTGTGCCATGGATCCCAAGACAAAATGCCGACCGGAAATAGTTACTATCTTGCACTCTTTGTTTTCTATCTTCTCGCTCCATTGTACCCTTACTTTTCTTTTTGTCTTCCCTCTCTCTTCCTCCCTCTTTCTTCCTCCCTATCTACTATTCTTCTCTCTTGCACATTCTCTCTGTTTTATCCCTTTAACTTTCTCTCTTTTCTATCTTTTATCTGTTTTTTCCTCTTGCTCACTCTCTGCATCCACTCTTTCTCTCCTTCCTTATCTATCATTATTCTCTTTATCTCCCTCTCCGCTTTTTTCCCCTTTGCCATCACTCTTCCTCTTGCCCACTCTTCCAACTGCTCTCTTCTTTACTGCCCTCCATCTACATCTCTCTCTATGGAGGTCCTTGCACCATGGACACTGAGACAGCGAGCCAAAGATCTCAAGACAAAATGGCAACCAGAAATACTTGGCCAACCCTGCTGTCAAATACTGCAACAAAAGAAAAATAAATTTAGTCAAATTCGGAGCATTCAAAGTGACAGTATTATCAGCTTTACAAAACACAAAATTGCTTACCTGAAAGTCCTTACACCACTGAGATGGGCCTCTTGCTCCTGCACCTTCTTCCATCCATTCCTCCTTCTTGCTCATGCCCTACATCCTACCCTCCCTTTTTCTCTCTCTCTCTCATGTCCTCTCTCCTTCCTGCCTTCACTCTCTATCTACGTCTCCATCTTGTCTTCACTTTCTATCCTGCACTTTTTACTTGCTATCTTCTCACTCCATTCTGCACTTACTTTTCTTCTTGCTTTCCATCTCTCTTGATCTCTCTTATGTGTCTTCTCTCTTTATCAACACTTTCTAGCTACTTTGTGTGCTTTACACACATTTTTCCACTTCACTTCCCAAAGTTAGTGTTAGCATCCCTATAAGGCTATATAGATATATAGATGGTGATAACTATAGTGTTTATTTAGGAACACTATGCCACAACTATGGAGCACCCTGGACAAACGCAATGACCTATATTTACAACTAATTGTGTGAAAGTTTTATATGTTTGTCTGTTATTTCTTTTACAGGTGCACAAACACTCCGCAATTAGGAGTATTTTTGGAATGAGCAATTGCTCTTCCCCCTTTTTTTATGCACTAAATCATTTTTTGGAAATTTTCACTTTCACGCCCCCAGGTCAGGGTGGACGATTAGAGAGTCCATACCGCCGGGGTATAATTCTGTCATTATAAATGCCTAAGTAAATGTAAACAACTGTAAAGGATGAAACATGTTGACTGACTAATTAGTATTTTAAATTAACAAATCCATTACCTTGGGCATTAAATTCAGACACATAACTCTTTCATTTGTGTACTAAGCATCAAGAATTATAGAATTGTACTTACACATTAGGCACTTTTAATTATAAAACTCACAACATGCCTTTTTCACACAACCAGCTCCACAGTCTTCTGGCGTCGTAGCACACCAAAGAGGCATTCGGCATCTTTGGTGGGGCCCAATGATGAAGCATGACACTGACTAGGTCGGTGTGTGATTCCCCAGTTGCATCACTCAGTCTCTGTGGCAACTTTACATTTATTTAACGTCTCTTCTCTTGTTTATTTTGATTTAACAGGGGACTAAGTGTTCCTTAATCTCCCTACCTCTCCTATTGTTCTTTTGTACTTGCTTAAAATTACAAACAATGCTTCTAATACACTCTTTACAACTTCTAATAAAATTCACATCGTGTAATTTACATTTCTATCTTTTTTTTTACCTTCCTTTCTACACCTCTATATCCTCTCTCTTCCTTATCATACTTCTCTCTTTTCCTTATCTTTCTCTTCATCTTTCCACTACTCTCAATATTGCCTATCCACCCCTCTTTATTTACATCTCTTCTTCCTGCCCTCCATCTCTCTCTATCTTGCTCACTTTATCCTCCTTACTACTATACTTTACTAGTTACTCTATACTACATACACTTCTAATACTCGATTTACGACTACTAATATGCTTAATCACTCAGTCCACACACATACTACACATACAACTTCTACACATAGTCTTAAAGTATGTACTACATATACACTTTGTACACACAATTTCTACACATATGCCTTTATACATATACGTTTGCCACTCATTACACATGCACTCTTTACACATGCACTCTTTACACATGCACTCTTTACACATGCACTCTAGTCACAATGTTTCAAAAACCTATATCAACATACAATACAATACACTATATAGTATTAAATATAACTTACTGTATACACTATTTAATACTAGTAATTAATTAAAATTTAAAAACTTTTTGCTAAAAATTTATAAATACTAACAATGATTAGGAGTATCGAGCCACTTTTATTATATTAATATGCAAACTCAATATTAATGCTTGTTTTCATTCTTAGATTGCCAATTGATTGAAGAAGATCAGACGTTCAGAATTGTTTGACACAACATCAGTGAAAACATCATCACGGTAAAAGTATCCATTTTGCTTCTGTATTCACTTGTAAGTATAGAAATAGCAAGGAAAAAAATAAGACACATATATCAACACACACGCACACACATATATATATATATATATATATATATATATATATATATGTATATATATATATATATATATATATATATATGATATATATATATATATATATATATATATATATATATATATATATATATATATATATATATATATTGTATATACTAATAATTAGGAGATATATAGAAGATTTACATAGGTAACATTAATCTTAAGAAAAAAAAAATAGTTAAGAAAAAAGTAAAACTAATTGCTTTGTTTTGCTACCAGCTCCAACTATAAAACAAGTCAAAAACAACAATAGAGTGGATTTAGATAAAAAAAAATAGACCTAATCATATATATAATTTTTTCTTAAACAAAAATTATATATATATTTATATACTTACCATAAAAAATTATTTCTTTTATAAAGACAATTGCTAATTGTTTGGAAATATATACAATTAGAAGTATCTTTTTTAAATAAGTTATCAACCTGTAACTTGAAATATATTTAAAAACAGTAAAATGACTATATATATATACATATACATATATAAAAATATATATATATATATATAAACGCTAATAGTATAAATTATAGCTAGTACATCACTAAAATTGTAAAAAAGATACATCTAAAGTTGCTACCTAAAATACAAAGCAAAAAAATAGTGTTAAATTAATTGCCTTGGATTATAGTTAACTACAAAACAAATGTAAATTAGCTATATATATATATATATATATATATATATATATATATATATATATATATATATATATATATATATATATATATATATATATATATATATATATATATATATTTAAGAGAGAGAGAACGAAAAAAGACTCAGGTATAACAAAAAAATCTAGCAATACCGTAGCGATATCAAATGAGTTAATAAATTAGCTTAGCTAAGATGCAAATACTAGCAGCAGATTATCATCAAGGTCATGACAAATTTACATGCAATTCTAGAGGTTATCAATGCTTGCCAAATAGTACTTTTGCAATCATACACAACTATTACAAAGATGCACATACATGGACTAAAGAAGACTTGCATTACATTATGGAATTAGGTGATGCTTTATATATAGATATGCATTTACTTAATAGCGAACAACTTAGGCATCCAGATGAGTTACCAAATTTTATTGAACACAATACTACTATCTATTCTCTTAAACTTAAAGAACTTTATTATGGAGACATATTACAACAATGTGACCCTTCGTTTCCAAATCTCAACCAAATATTAAAACCTGCACTTGATTACAACTCCGGTGTTATACTTTGCATGGAAATTTATGTTATTTCCATTTTTAAGAAAAATGATTCGTACTTTGTATTTGACTCACATAGTCGTGATAACACTGGAATGCCTCACCCAAATGGAACATGTATTACTATACAGTTCAGATTTGAAAAACTTCTAGAGTACATCACAAATCTGGCACACTAACATGAATTGTGTACCGTATGAATTAACTCCAATACAAATGAGTACGATTGAAAAAAATCACTTCTAAAAGCAATGGTGCGTCATGAAAAAAATAAGAATGCAGTAGCACCGAAAAATATTTATGTGTATTCTACTAAAGCTAGTGAAAATGTTTTCACACAAGCATTTGAAATGCATATAGAAAATGCCAAATTCAGTCAGAGATGTCAATCTAAAAAAAACACTTTTTTGAATAAGGAACAGCCATTAGCATCTTTAGATAATACTCCTAGTACTAGTACATATTCCTGTGCAATTCTCACTACAACAGGGCCTAATAATCTATCTAAAAACAACAGCAAGCAGATCAGCACAACACAATATACTAATACACCAGAAGAGACTACTCCTACTGACACATATGCAAGTATACTTAAGAAAACACTAAAGGGCAACACAGAAAGACAACATATTAATAGCACACACATAAATGTACAACAGACAATACCAGCAAGTAATTTAAATACCAACACATATTCTACTAATGTAATTAATAGCACACACATAAATGTACAACAAACAATATACACAAGTAATTTACATACAAACACATATTCAAGTGATTACTATAATACATATAAATTTATTACTGGAAGTAATGACAGTTTACTTCATGATAATATACACAATAGCGCATTGCACAACAAGGAAAGTAGCACAAATAATACCAATATAGATTCAAATATTTTAACACAAACACCACAAGAAATTCCCTTTTTACATAACACACATCCACAGGAAAAAAATACACATAGTGATAAAAGTATTCACTATACACATTGTCTTCAAAATAGTATATTTGCTATTCTAAAGAACTACTGTAAACCAGCATATATTTGGGATAGTGTAGACTTGCACTGTATTATGAATCTTGGAGATGCTTTGTACACTGAAATGCACTCTATTGATGAACAAGATTGTATGCAACCTCTAAAGTTACCAAATTACATAGTTAGCAATGACATAATCTATTCTACAAAGCTCAAAAAATGCTTTAGCGAAGAACTAACAAAATCAGCACAAACTTTACATAGTAAATTTATATCTGCATTAACTTCTACAATTAATTCACAAACTGGTGTATTGATCTCTATAGGTAGATATATAATTTCAGTCTTCAAAACTATACATACATACTCTCTATTTGATTCACATAGCCAAAATGAAAATGCAATACAACATCCTAATGGAATATGTATTGCTATCCAAATTGACTCTATTAATCTTATTATAGAATACATCCTAAAGTTAGGCAATAGAGAACAAATTACTAATTCTGAGAGTATTACTTTAGATTTAACTACAGTGAACATAACAACAATTAGCAAAAAAGGATTACAGCAAACACAACGGAATCATAAACAAGGAAATGTAAAGTCTAGAAAAAGCATATATGTTCACACGACACATATATCTATAAATGCATTAGGGGAAAATCCTTCAAATAACTTACAAGTAGAAAATACAATAATAAACACACAAAACAGCAATAGTCAAGACAATAGACTGCATGTAACAGAAGACAGTTATTTAGCTTCACACATAGCTCTTAACAATACTGAGATAATAAACACATTAACAGCTGATGTTGAATCACTAATTCAAACAACCAATATAGAAATTCTAGAAATAAACAGTAATAGAAAAAGAAAACGGACACAAAACAAAGAGAATGAACCTAATCATATAGATATAGCAGGTCAAACAACAAATGATATAATTAGGATATTTCAGGAAGAAATACGATATGATCCTGAGTACACTTGCACTATTTGCAATCAACTATGGCATAAGCAAAGTCTTCAAAAAACAAACAGTATTAGTAAGAGAGCTAAATTCATAGAATGTAACATTAGCAAATACAGAACAGATGAGATATGCAGAACATGTTACACATATATATCTAAAGACAAAATACCTCCATGTTCAGTATATAATGGGATGACATTTCCTGATATCCCAGCAGTCTTACACTTGCATAACTTAGAAGAAAGATTAGTATCACCAAGAATACCTTTTTTTACAAATTAGAACATTACCACGTGGATTCCAAAAATCTCTATCAGGTGCAGTAGTAAATGTACCTGCAGACGTTATGACAACAGTAACTGTTTTACCAAGGCAAATTAATGATAACATGACAATTCCAATAAAATTAAAAAGAAAATTAAGTTATAAATCTTATACCCATTATGAAAATGTTAGACCAAACAAAGTTAAACGTGCAGCTTTATATTTAGCCACTACTAGCACTTTGTTTCAAGAATATGGAATCACTATTAATAAAGATTGGGATTATACAACACAAGATATACATTCTTGTGATGAGACTTCAGATACAAGTTATATGTCAGATTCCTCAGACAACATTCCAGCAGGAAATTTAGATACTATGTTAGATAATGAAACTATTACTACAGAAACAAATAATATTTTAAGTTTAGCACCTGCAGAATATAACACACCAAGAGGCTTGTATGAAGACAAAGATTCTGAATATTTGGCATTCCCAACTATATTTTGCGGAAAACGAAGGCCAACTAATAAAGAAAGGCATGTCCCAATACATTACAGCACAATCTGTCAATCAGAAGTAAGAAGTAATGATCTAAGAGTAGCAAAGTGTGTTACTAATCTTTTCTTTAAATTAAAAACATTACACATTAAACAATTACAGAGCAAAATATTTATATCTCTTAGGAAATACTTTAATAATGGAAACATTATAACTGCCAAAGACATAAAAAATAAATTAGATACAATTTTACAGTATAATGAAGGATACAAAATACTTAAAACTATCCGTAGTTCACCACCATATTGGGAGCAATGCAAAAAAGACCTCTTTGCTATGATTAGACAATTAGGATTACCAACATTTTTTTTAACTTTATCTGCTGCAGAAACGAAATGGTATCACTTAATTAACATATTACTACGTACAGAAAAGAGACCAGAATGCACAAAAGAAGAATTTAAAAATATGTCATGGGAAACAAAATGCCAATTAATACAGCAAAATCCCATTACATGTGCAAGACATTTTGACTTCCAAGTTAGGAAATTATTTAATTCTATTTTATTGCATGAAAGTAATCCGATTGGCAAAATTATTGATTACTTTTATAGAGTGGAATTCCAACAACGGGGATCACCACATATACATGCTATAAAATGGATAGAAAATGCTCCACTATATGAAACTTCTGATAGAAATGAAGTCACTACTTTCATAAATAAGTATGTTACATGTGCAAAAACACAAGAACAAGATATAGAGTCTTTACTACCTCTACAAAGACACAGCCATACCAAAAACTGCCGTATCAAACATAAAAGAACATGCAAATATCATTATCCCAGATATCCAATGCCTGAAACTTTTATACTAGAACCAATAGAGCTAGACAAAACAAATAACGAGCTCTTACAGCAAATTGAACTAATACATCTAACTATAAACAGCCAAGAATTTTCAAATTATACTTTTGAATAGTTTTTACATTCAATGAACATAGATCTAAAACAATATACTTTATGTATACAATCTATTATAGAAAAAAATACTATTTTCTTGAAAAGGACACCAGCTGAATGCTTTATAAATAACTACAATCCAACTATTTTGAAAGCATGGCAAGCAAACATAGATATACAATACATCTTAGATGCATATGCATGTGCTGTGTATATTGTTTCATACATTAGTAAATCACAGCGAGGAATGAGCAAATTAATTGCCCAAGCTGCTAATGGAAAGGGGCGACCATTCGGTCCCCCCGAACGTATGGTGGAGTACCTCGATCCCCCCGGGAAGCCATCTTGGGCGGGAGGCGAGTCTCGGCTGGTATGCCCGAAGCGGCGTAGCCGGGGCGCGCCTTTTCCCGCCCTGGAGTGGGTTGTCCTAGACACTGACGCGACCGGCCACGCCCTCGGAGGCAGGCGGGGGCGGGTTTACGCCCGCCCTGAAGACGGATAAAAGGAGCAACAAGCCAAGAAAGCATCCTCTTGTTCCTGTGCTCTGAAGCTGCACCTCCCCGCTGCACGTGAGCTCCAGATGGAACGAAGAGCCAATTTTGTGCGTTGTAATCTTTCTTTTTGTCTTACAGAGATTCCGTCTGAGAATGCCCAAGAAAGTCGGAAAGCGGGTCAGCACCGATCAGATGCTCTGCATGCTCATGAAGGAGGTAGCCGATTTGAAGAAGCAGATGGCGGCTAAGGACGGGGAGGGAGGACCGAAACGGCCTTTGCCGGGAGCAGTCCCGGGTGGGAGAGGCAAGAGGTCCAGAAGAGGGGCACTCGGGGGGGAACCCCGGTCCCCGATAGCCCACTTGAGGAGCCAACCCCGGTGCCGAAAGAGGGGAATCCGATCCCCGCGGTGGTCACTCCCGTGAGCGGGGAAGATATGCCGCCCAAGTTAGCGGCACAATTGGCAGCGTGGTTGGGAAAAGATAACGAGGGCACCACGGCTGACGACGCCAGGGCAGTGATGAGGCAGCTGCGGGAATCTAGGGAGGCTGCGAAGGCATCGTCTCCTGTTACCCCGCCGGTTCTGGCGGCGGAAAATGCGTCTGGTTCAGGTAAGCGGCCACTGCCGATCGCGGGGGAGGGGTCTGTACCTTCGCGGAGGGAAAAGGTGGCTCAGCATGTTCCAATGGAAATTAAGGAAAAGATTTGGGCGAATAAGTATGTGAACATTTTTTCCTTGCTTACCGATCATTACGAGATGGAGCATGTTAAGAGCCAAAAGGAGCTCATGCATCCGAGTGTTTGGCGCGCAAAAATGGCCGCCTTTAAGGTTGACGAAAACATTGGTACTTGGGGCACAGCATGGGGCATTTTTACATCCATCATGGGCGAGCGCAGGCCCGAGTTGCTGACCGAGTTGCCTATTTATCAATCACGTATCATGGAGTATTCCGTAGCGTATGGGGGCAATCAGTGGTTTTGCTATGACAACCTTTTCAGAAAAGCTAAAGAACACGACCCAATTTTGACTTGGGATTGTTACGACTCCGTGTCATGGCAAAAGATGGAGAGTACAGGAATGTTGAAAGTACCATTGTTAGGGAGTAGCGGGGGTGAATCTTCCCGCCAATACTCGGGGACGCCCTTTCGGACGGGTGCAGGTAACGAGTACCACTCGAAGCGGAGTGGCAACACAGGTAAAAGAGGGATTTGTTGGAATTTCAACAGAGGGAAATGTACGAGGCCCCAGGGGTCATGCAAATTCAGACATGAGTGTGGGGGGTGTGGGCAGCCATCCCATCCTGAGTCCATGTGCAGAGCCAAAACGGGTGATAACGGTGGTAAGGGAGGCGCCAAACAGGTCTGATATAGTCCGAGGGGTGCCTTTACCTACCCTGATTGATACCATGGCAATGATTCCTTGGCTCAACGAATACCCGGATCATGCTTCCGCTGGGGTGTTGCGGAACGGGTTTTCATATGGTTTCCGCATCCCAGTGGGGGATTTTCAGGGTGTAGCAAACTGTAAGAATCAACTGTCGGTCTTGCAGCATACGGCGGTGGTACAGGTGAAGATTGGGAAAGAGGTGAGTCGAGGTCGTGTCGCCGGCCCATTTGATTTGCCACCGGTTGCTAACTTTGTTTGTTCCCCTTTAGGGGTGGTCCCCAAGAAGGACCCGGGTGAGTTTCGGCTGATTCATAACTTGTCAGCCCCGCGTGGTCTTTCCGTGAATGATGCGATAGACCCGGAAGTGTGTTCGGTGCGGTACGCATCCTTCGATGAGGCCGTCGCCATGTTGAATCGCCCAGGGCCCGGGGCGCTGATGGCAAAATCAGACATCGAGTCAGCGTTCCGGTTGCTCCCGGTACACCCAGACGATCAGCGTCTCCTTGGTTTCATGTTTCAGGGTCGCTATTACATGGATAGATGTATGCCGATGGGATGCTCTATATCTTGTGCCTATTTTGAAAAGTTCAGTTGTTTTCTGCAATGGGTCTTCACAAAGAAGACGGGTTTTCAACATGTTATGCATTATCTCGATGACTTTCTGTTCCTGGGGGCAGCCGGGGATCCAGAATGTGGACAGGCCTTAAATGAATTTTGTGTCTTAATGGACCATTTTGGTGTGCCATTGGCACCAGGTAAGACTGCGGGTCCCTCGACTTGCCTCGAGTTTCTGGGGATCGAGCTCGACTCGGAGGAAGGTTGTTTTCGATTACCGAGAGGAAAAGTGTTAAAATTCAGGGCATCCCTCGAAACGTGTATTAATGAGACTAAGGTAAAACTGCATCAATTGCAACAAATGGTGGGCCAGTTGAATTTTGCCCTGAGAGTAATGCCGATGGCCCGCCCCTTTTCCCGCTCGATTGCTCAAGCCATGGTCGGCCTGAAGGAGGGTCATCACCGCACGAGGCTCTCGGCAGAGGTTCGCCAGGACATGCGCATTTGGTTGGCATTTCTGGCGGATTTCAATGGTCGAATTGTCTGGAACAAACCGGCGGTGTCCTCCGAGGAGCTGGGGCTTTGGACAGATTCGGCAGGGAGTATTGGTTTTGGTGCCATATTTGGCACACAATGGTCGGCTCAAAAATGGCCGTCATGGTGGCACGAGGACGGGCTGACAAGTAACATTGCTTTTCTCGAACTTTTCCCTATTCTGGTGGCCCTGAAAACTTGGCCTGAGGGGTTCCGGGATCACTCTGTGGTGTTCTGGTCTGATAACATGACCGTGGTTGAGTGTATCAATAGTCAGGCAGCACGATGCAAATGGATTCTGAGACTGCTCAAAGAAATTGTGTTATTGTGTATGCAATTGAATGTGCTATTTAAGGCAAGACATGTGCCGGGGGTAATGAACCAAGCGGCTGATGCGCTTTCTCGTTTCCGTATGCAGGCCTTCTGGGGTTTTCTGCCCACAGCGGACCCGGTGGCGGCACCCTTTCCCGAAGCTCTCTGGTCTCTCGGTGCCCCGAACTACAAAACCTCGTGGGAGAGAGTTTAGCACCCAGGACGAGGAAGGCATATGAAGGGGCGTTCCGTTCCTATTGGGCCTTTTTGGGGGCTGCTAGGGGGGAGCTTTGGGGCCAGGAAGAGTTTGTAGTAAAATTTCTGCTGTCTTTACATCAGGCAGGCAAATCAGTAGCTACGGCCCAGAGGCATCGGGCCGCCATTTCCTTTATGGCAAGGGCTCATGGGATCCAGGACCCGACAGCGTCTTTCGTGGTGCAAAAAGCGCTACGTGGGTGGCAACGCCTTGAGGGTCGCAGAGCAGATGAGAGGCACCCGATAGGTTTGGATAGGTTAGCCCTGTTATTATCCGTACTTCCTGCAACGTGTTCATCCCAGTATGAAACAGAATTATTCTGGGCCGCTTTTGCGCTAGCATTCCATGGGGCTATGCGGGTAAGCGAACTAGTGGTGAAGAACAAGCAGGATACGATGGGGGGACTGTGCCGAGAGCACATTCAGGTCAAAGGGGAGACGATATCTGTCTCGTTTGTCAGGTCCAAAACCGATCAGGGTGCGATTGGGGACTGCATAATCATACAGAGGATTCCCGGGTCTCCCATGTGCCCTGTTGTCTGCGTGGAGGAATATTTAGCGCTGAGGGTGGCATCATGGGGGGGACCTTGTTGAGACACGCTGATACCACCCCACTGACGAGGTTTCAGTTCCAGCGGGTGCTTGCGATGTCGATTTCGGCCGCGGGCTTGAACCCCGGCGAGTTTGGGACCCATTCCTTTCGGATAGGGGCTGCTACAGAGGCTACAGCCAGGGGTCTGAGCGTAGAAGAGGTAAAAAGTGTGGGGCGTTGGTCCTCCAACTGTTATAAAAGGTATGTGCGGTTGCACATGTTGTGAAGCTGTAATGATGTACTCACGCTTCTTGTTTTTGTTTGGTTTTCAGTTGCGCCAGCCTACGAGGCGGGGCGGACTGTGCAGTCGACCCGACACCTGGGGACCAGCGGTCAGACATCACCGGCTGTGAAAAAGGAGGTGTGGGTCGTGGGCCACTCATACGTGAGGCGTGCCGCGGACGTATTCAAAGCAGGTGACATGATTCACGTGGCTGGGGAATACGGGTACAGTGTGTCCTTCTACGGAAAGGGCGGGCTCTGTATTGACCAGTTTCAATCATTTTTCGAGGGTTTGTTAGGGCGGACAAGGTCACCGCCGTCTATAATCATAGTCCATCTTGGGGGCAACGATTTGGTGGCCACTGGTAGATGACTTTTTCTTGAGGCAATGCTTTCCACAGTAAGTTGGTTGGCGAGAAGAGTTCCAGGGTGCACAATTGCATGGTCTCATATGATCCCACGAAATGTGTGGCGGGGGGCTATTTCGGTTTCTGCTCTGAATCATTCAGTAAGGAAAATAAATAACAAAGTGAGCAGATTGTTTCGTTCAAGTACACTGCATTCTGTTTCGCATGGTTGTATCAAAGGGGACAGTATGTATTTGGGGGATGGTGTTCATTTGTCCCGGATGGGGAATGAGTTACTCATAGGAGACCTAATAGCTTGGTTAAAGAGTTTATAACATGACCTTTAGGCAGGAGTGTTTGTGGGGGGTCCGGATAGCCGGTCAACTATCCGGCCTGTGGCGGTAAGGTCATGATCGGTGAGCAGTAATTGGAAGATCCCTATGAGGGGGCGTCACCCATTACGGATGGGAGCGCTCGGGGGAGGTGGCCATTGGCCCCTCAACGGGGAGGCGGTCCCGTCTAAGGATAGGCCGCCGGAAGGAAAGGAAAGGTGGTCAAGGCCCCTTCCTGGATAGGAGGGGCTACGGGCCCTCCTGGGAAATTTCCCGGGGCCAGGACATCTGCGACGGCAGATGGGTAAGTTGTGTGGGGTTCGGGAGGGGGTTTACGCTACCTTTTAGACACCTCACACGAGTCCTCGGACGACCGTTAAATGGCGTCGAGTTCATTGGGGCCCCCGTCAAGTCCAAGGGAAATTGGTAGATGCACTTGAGGTACGCCTCTGTGCGGTTGGTCCCCTCACAAGTGAGGGTGGTATTTCTGGTTTAGGGATCTGACACCGGTTACGACCTTGCCGTTGGCCCTTAACGTTAGGATGTACAATTTCAAGTCAAATGTTTTTGTAGGATGTTAGTTCGGCTAGGAGAACCTTTGTATTAGAGATCTGTTAAGGTTAGCCAAACATCGTAATGTGGAAATGAAATTGTACATAATATGAAACTGTTATTTTAATGTTTTGATTTTGTTTCATATTTTAATAAATACGGCCGGGAGGGTCACTCCCTCCCGCCTTCCAAAAGTTCAGAACCGTTTCCGGTTTCCCATCCTTGGGGATTGTGTTGAGAGGGGGTGGCGGGTATCTCAGCCATATGGAAAGGGGCGACCATTCGGTCCCCCCGAACGTATGGTGGAGTACCTCGATCCCCCCGGGAAGCCATCTTGGGCGGGAGGCGAGTCTCGGCTGGTATGCCCAAAGCGGCGTAGCCGGGGCGCGCCTTTTCCCGCCCTGGAGTGGGTTGTCCTAGACACTGACGCGACCGGCCACGCCCTCGGAGGCAGGCGGGGGCGGGTTTACGCCCGCCCTGAAGACGGATAAAAGGAGCAACAAGCCAAGAGAGCATCCTCTTGTTCCTGTGCTCTGAAGCTGCACCTCCCCGCTGCACGTGAGCTCGAGACGGAACGAAGAGCCAATTTTGACCCACCCACCAGCCCCTGAGGACAGCTAGTTGTTTTGAATAAAAGTTTGATGTGGTAACTCTATTTCTTGCAGGTTGTGATGATTGTCGTGATATTTTTGAATATGCAATAAAGATGGTCACTTTCAGTATGTTTGGCAAATAAAGTATTTTGCACTAGTGTTTGATCAGTAATCATGCTTATAATAAGTTATAATCGTTTTTGTAATTTAGTAATTTAGGTAGATTTGTCGTATTTATTGTCGGGCGGTAAGGTCATGATCGGTGAGCAGTAATTGGAAGATCCCTATGAGGGGGCGTCACCCATTACGGATGGGAGCGCTCGGGGGAGGTGGCCATTGGCCCCTCAACGGGGAGGCGGTCCCGTCTAAGGATAGGCCGCCGGAAGGAAAGGAAAGGTGGTCAAGGCCCCTTCCTGGATAGGAGGGGCTACGGGCCCTCCTGGGGAATTTCCCGGGGCCAGGACATCTGCGACGGCAGATGGGTAAGTTGTGTGGGGTTCGGGAGGGGGTTTACGCTACCTTTTAGACACCTCACACGAGTCCTCGGACGACCGTTAAATGGCGTCGAGTTCATTGGGGCCCCCGTCAAGTCCAAGGGAAATTGGTAGATGCACTTGAGGTACGCCTCTGTGCGGTTGGTTCCTTCACAAGTGAGGGTGGTATTTCTGGTTTAGGGATCTGACACCGGTTACGACCTTGCCGTTGGCCCTTAACGTTAGGATGTACAATTTCAAGTCAAATGTTTTTGTAGGATGTTAGTTCGGCTAGGAGAACCTTTGTATTAGAGATCTGTTAAGGTTAGCCAAACATCGTAATGTGGAAATGAAATTGTACATAATATGAAACTGTTATTTTAATGTTTTGATTTTGTTTCATATTTTAATAAATACGGCCGGGAGGGTCACTCCCTCCCGCCTTCCAAAAGTTCAGAACCGTTTCCGGTTTCCCATCCTTGGGGATTGTGTTGAGAGGGGGTGGCGGGTATCTCAGCCATAAGAAGTACATGCCAATCCAAGTATTAAAGAACAACTTAAGCATATAGGTAACAAATTCTTAAACTGTACAGAAATAAGTGCCCAAGAAGCAGCATATCTAATACTACAAATTCCTTTACGGAAAAGTTCAAGATCTTTTGTTTTTATCAATACAAGTCCTAATGAAAAGCGTACATACTTATTAAAAGACATCGAAACTATCAATTCTTTACCAGATGAGTCTTGTAAAATACAATATGATAATATTATAGTGAGGTATAGCAAACGCCCTGTAAAATTAGAAACATGTACATTAGCTGACTATGCATCTATGTATAATGAAAAGAAAAAATGTAAAGGAAAAGAAGAAACAGGCCATGACAATTTCCTTATTGAAAATAACTTTCATAGCTCAGATGACGAAGAACTTGAGATAAATTTAGTAGACGAAACAAACTACATAAAAAGAAAAAAAGCAAGAGTAATTCGCTATTGCAGATTTAACATCAAAAATGACTCCGAAAATTACTATAGAGAATTGCTCATGCTTTTTTACCCATGGCGAAATGAACATAATATAATTAATAACAAGGACACTTATTATGAACGCTATGTAGAACTTAAAAATGCAGTTGATTCGAACCATAATAAATATAATAAACATAATAAACAACTAACAACTAATAGCAATGAAACTAGTATATTAGATACATTGCTACCACCAATAGATACAGAAGAAGATAACACCATATTCCATGAAGTGCAAAATAATGAAAACCCATTGTATGACCTATCATTTGATTTAGGGATTAGAAGTACAAGTAGAGAAGAAGCACTAAGCAATAACATAATGCCAAAAGAACAATATGATAGTATAATGCAAAATCTAACAGCAGAACAACTTAACTTTATATATCATCATTTGCATTGGGTTAAAACAAAAGAAACACCATGCTACACATTTTGTACAGGTGGTGCAGGAGTAGGCAAAAGTTTCCTTATAACAGCACTTTACCAAACATTAGTACGTTATTACAATACAAAAGCAGGAGAAAACCCAGATAACATATATGTATTGCTTACAGCTCCAACTGGCAAAGCAGCACATAACATTCAAGGCAAAACACTACATAGTACTTTTAAAATACCTATTTCACAAACACTAACTCATAGACAGCTAACTCATGAGAATAGAAGCACACTACAAGGTCAGCTAATGCATCTTAAATTGCTAATAATTGATGAAATATCAATGGTAGGGGCTAATGTATTCAACTTTATACATAATAGATTGCAAGAGATAAAAATGTCTGATCTCCCTTTTGGCGGAATATCTATTTTAGCAATTGGAGACTTTTACCAATTGAAGCCAGTTTTTGACCCATACATATTTGACAACCCAAAACATTCATATAGGCCAGTAAGTACTAATTTATGGCAGACACATTTCAAGTTATTTGAGTTGACTAAAATAATGAGACAACAAAATGACTTGCCATTTGCTCAACTACTAAACAGATTAAGAGAAGGAAAACAAACAAATGAAGATATTATACAGATAAAAACACGAGAAATAGAGCCACCTGAAAACATTAGCAAAACGATCCCTTACATTATGGGAACTAACAATGAAGTCAATAGCATAAATAATGCAGTTTTATTAGAACATATAACCCATTACCCAGTTTACACAGCTACAGCAATAGATACAGTTGCTGCAGACTTAAGTGAAGCAGTAAAAAAAAAATACTCCAACAGTTGCCCACAGATCCTACTAAAACAATGAGCCTGCCATCAATATTACATATTGCATTGCAATTAAGATATGATTTAACTAACAATATAAATGTCAATGATGGTTTAACAAATGGTGCAACAGGTATAGTAGAATTTGTAGAAACTATCAATAACAGCCCAAATGTAATTTGGATTAATTTTGATAAAGAAACAGTAGGCAAATTAACAAGACAAGAAAACAAACACATATATCACAGTAATATTTTGCCTCATTGGACACCCATTCATGCTATTACACGACATTTCCAATATACACAGAAATTTATAACTATTATACGCAAACAATTCCCATTGCGACAATCATCTGCAAGAACTATACATAGAACACAAGGAGAAACAATTGAGCCCATTTACATTCACTTTAACAACAGTAAAGTACATCATCTGCATTATGTAGCTTTAAGCAGAGCTAAATCTTTAGACAACATATACATTAGAAACTTTAACCAAGACAAAATAGCTGTACATCCAAAAGTACATGAAGAAATGACACGTTTAAGAACACACATGCGATTACAAATATCAGTACCACGATTAGATAGCTATAGACAACAGTGTAATATAATTGTCCATAACATACGGTCCTTGCAAAGAAATTACACTGCTATTAAATCAGACAAAAATATCATGAACAGTGATATTATATGCCTCACTGAAATAAACACAACTAGAAAAGCAGGTAAGGATACGTTCTTAATAGAACAATATCACCTAGTATTTGATAAATTTCACAACCAGCACACAAAGCATGGTATTGCCATTTACTACAAAAAAAAACATGCTTTTATCGCCAATATATCAAACACAACACGAAATTGACTTTTTATTTTTCACTCAGCATCTTAACGATTCTGAATACTTATTTATTATACTGTACAAACCACCACATGTACTTTTGCAAACATTATTACAAGTTTTAAGTACCATAATTAACTTGTATCCAAATACAAAATATGTCATCATGGGAGACTTCAATATAGATTTAACACAAATGTCACCAAACAGAACTTTGCTATTAGAATATATGCTGCAGCAATTTCAATGCCAGCAAAAAATACAACAATACACTACAGACTACAATTCCACACTAGATCACATCTATACTAATGACAACATCATGCACTACGGTACATTAGAATCATATTATAGTGATCACAAAGCATTATGGGTGGCAGTTTAAAATGCAACCACTTCATTAACATGCTATTTTATTACAGGTAATAGCAAAAGGGGAAAAATTTATGCTCAGAATGTGTACTAACAATTTCTCTCGTTTCAGATGATTTCCATACAAGACCTCAAAAAAATGAAACATGAAGACAACAAACCGTACCAAAAAACAATGCGAGCCAACGTAATAAAATGTTCGACAAAAACAAACTATACAAATGCTAAACAAGAGAACAAAGTCATGTATTATCTAGCTCTAGCTGATGAAAGTAGTTGCATTAAAGCAACGTGCTACAATGAGCCATTTTACCAGCAAACTAAAGAAGGACAAGCTATTATGATTCGCAATTTCTTAGCCAAAAACAATGTGATTGTCATCACGAAACAAACGAAACTATCACGCATGATGCCCTTATCTATACCTCAAGAAATAATACAGGAGGCAGAATATATCCTACAACCCCCTGCTCCACCAATATCACCTATAAAACCGTTAAAGCAGCTTCACTACGCTCATTAATGAGCATTTCTGGGACTATTGCTGAGGTAAGCTTATAAAAAGAAAGAAATTTATCACACACACCCTTTTACACACACACTATATACCAAAAACTCTTGCACACAATACTTACCGCTTTGACAGACTATCACTCTTTGACAGACTCTCTCTCTTTGACAGACTCTCTCTCTTTGACAGACTCTCTCTCTTTGACAGACTCTCTCTTTGACAGACTCTCTCTTTAACAGACTCTCTCTCTTTGACAGACTCTCTCTCTGTGACAGACTCTCTCTCTTTGACAGACTCTCTCTCTTTGACAGAATCTCTCTCTTTGACAGACTCTCTCTCTCTGACAGACTCTCTCTCTCTATGACAGACTCTCTCTTTCACAGACTCTCTCTCTCTTTGACAGACTCTCTCTTTGACAGACTCTCTCTTTGACAGACTCTCTCTCTTTGACAGACTCTCTCTCTTTGACAGACTCTCTCTCTTTAACAGACTCTCTCTCTTTGACAGACTCTCTCTCTTTGACAGACTCTCTCTCTTTGAAAGACTCTCTCTCTTTGACAGACTCTCTCTCTTTGACAGACTCTCTCTCTCTTTGACGCTCTCTCTCTTTGACACTCTCTCTTTGACAGACTTTCTCTTTGACACTCTCTCTCTCTTTGACAGACTCTCTCTCTCTCTTTGACAGACTCTCTCTCTCTTTGACAGACTCTCTCTCTTTGACAGACTCTCTCTCTTTGACAGACTCTCTCTCTTTGACAGACTCTCTCTCTTTGACAGACTCTCTCTTTGACAGACTCTCTCTTTAACAGACTCTCTCTCTTTGACAGACTCTCTCTCTTTGACAGACTCTCTCTCTTTGACAGACTCTCTCTCTTTGACAGACTCTCTCTCTTTGACAGACTCTCTCTCTCTGACAGACTCTCTCTCTCTATGACAGACTCTCTCTTTCACAGACTCTCTCTCTCTCTTTGACAGACTCTCTCTTTGACAGACTCTCTCTTTGACAGACTCTCTCTCTTTGACAGACTCTCTCTCTTTGACAGACTCTCTCTCTTTGACAGACTCTCTCTCTTTAACAGACTCTCTCTCTTTGACAGACTCTCTCTCTTTGACAGACTCTCTCTCTTTGAAAGACTCTCTCTCTTTGACAGACTCTCTCTCTTTGACAGACTCTCTCTCTCTTTGACACTCTCTCTCTTTGACACTCTCTCTTTGACAGACTCTCTCTTTGACACTCTCTCTCTCTTTGACAGACTCTCTCTCTCTCTTTGACAGACTCTCTCTCTCTTTGACAGACTCTCTCTCTTTGACAGACTCTCTCTCTTTGACAGACTCTCTCTCTTTGACAGACTCTCTCTCTCTTTGACAGACTCTCTTTCACAGACTCTCATAAAAAACACTTTCGTACACACTCTTGAGCACACTGTTTTGCACACTCACACACTTTCACACACACTCTTTAACACACACATTCTGCTACAACACGCTCACACCCACTCTTTAACACCCACACTCTTACACACCAACACTGTAACATAATAAACAAATTTCTATTACCAATTTTTTGTCTTACAGGAAGAACAAACAAAAACAATTATTATTGCTGGCCAAGATACAAAACTAAAAACAATAACTGTGAAAGATACAACGGACTCAGTAAAAATAACTCTTTGGAGAGATGCCACAGACTTCCCCATAGAAATTGGATCCTACATAAAGATGACGCACCTGACAGTGCATGAATTTAACAGCAATAAAATGTTAAACACAACAAGAAATACACAATTTCAAGTAAGTACAAATTATTAAAATATTAATAACTTGCTCTAATACTCAATCTATACTATTTACTTTTTAAAACACCATCAAACTCTATATTCACTAATTACAATTCACTCAAACTCTCTCTTCTAATACTCTCTATCTAAATCGATTAAGCTATACTACGTATTCTACTAATCACTACTATAAAACTCACTAATACTCTCCACTAATAAATCTACTACTCAATCTTAACTACTCTCTCTAAAAATAACATTCACTATTTCAAAATAGCTTACTAATAATGCCCAACTATCACTTACAAATTTGACTTTAATACTAACACTAAAGTACACAATTTTTAGTCGTTTTCAAATTCTCTTTATACTACTACGCCAATAACTTCAATACTCCCAAAAATAATTAACTATGCACTCAAAAAATCATACACACTCTACTAATAACTCAAAGTCAACTCACACTGCACTATTAACTATAATCACTATTTACAATATTATTCTAAAACACAAAACTAGTACCTACTACTCACTATTTATTAATACGTATTTTTACTAAAGTAGCTATAACATTACAAAACAGTCTCCAATCCTCTATTATACACTTTATATTATACCTTTTCACTTTCTTTACTCACATCTATCCTTTCTTAAACTATCTTCACTACTTATTAACATTATTTAAGCCTGCATATAACAAGAAATTTTTCCGTAGGTCAACACAAGAAAAGAAATAAAAGAACTTCAAAAAAATGAAATTAACTAACTTCTTTTTCCTTCACAGAAAATACAACCACCAGAAGAAGAAATAAATATGACTATATATGGGCTAGAAACTGCGAATCAGGAGCACTGTACACTAAATGTACATATTGATAACGCCGAAAATTTACAATTTGTAGAAATAAATAACAATATTCTACTGGACTTCTTCAATATACCACCCGACATTGACGATATTCAAGAAGCTCTAATGCCTAACTTGCCAAAAAATGTTAATGTAATTTTTCAAAACGGATACATACTAAAAATACATGAGTTGTAAAAAAGGACACAACTTTACTGTAAATAGAAGTACAAAAAGAAGATATTCAAATTATGTTTCTGTAAAAAGGCTAAAAATACAGTATTTTAATTAAAGTTTAATTTGCTTTCATACAATATTACTAAATATATTTACTTAAATAAAATTTTTAAAGCTTTTTATCTTGTCTTTGCATTATTATTTACAGAGTACATAAGATATGCTAATGGACAATTTTACTTTAAAAAGACTACAACAAATGCAATAATTCTATGTTCTATAGCAAATTGAGCAAAATGCAAAAATGTTACTGTGCACACTTTTTTTTTTACAGAAGCTACACCACATGCACTCATTCTATGTTCTGTAGCAAATTCATCTGTCTTATACCTTGTGAAAAAATGGTAACATAATAAAAACATATCCAACGTTCATTGGAAATGCTACTCCCATGATAATGCTCATACGCCCACACTTTCATCCATCCACCCATCATTCATCCCACCACCTTTTCATACATCATTCATACATGCAACATTTTCTCCATCCATACATCCATCTAACATTTCATTCTCCCAAATATACATCCATCCACACACCCTTTCATCAACTATCATTCATCCACTTACCTTTTCACACATCCATCCATGCAACTTTTTATTTAGCCTTTCATCCTCCCATCCATACATCCTTCATCCATCCACGCTATCATCTATACATCAATACGCCCACCCTTTCATCCATCCACACATCATTCATTGCATCCACCCATCATTCACCACAGCACCTTTTCACACATACATACATCATTCATCCATGCAATTTTTATCCACCAATACATCCAGCCATGTTTTCTTCCATCCGTCCTTCATCCATCCACCCTTTTATCCTTTCATGCATCCTTTCATCCACACTTTTATTCATCCATCCACACTTGCATCTTTCCATCCATACATCCATCCTTTTCTCATCCACCCTTCAATCCATACACCCATCATACACCCACCTACATTTGCACACATCCATCCATCCATCATTCATGCAACATTTTTATTAATACATCCATCTACCATTTATTCTACTAACAATACATCCATCCACACTTTCAGCTTTCCATCCATACATCCATCTTTACACATACACACTACTATCCATCCACTCATCATTTGTCCAACAACCTTTTCAACGATCCATCAATAATTCGTCCATGCAACTTTTTCAACATCCATCTTAAAAATGAATTCCCCAATCTATACACACATCAACGCATCCATACAGCCACACAATACTTATCCACCTACATTTTCACTCATACATCATACATCCATGCAACATTTTAACTATCCATCCTTTCATTTTTTCATCCATCCATCCTACATGCTTCATCCATCCAACGTTTCATCTATACATCAAAACACACACACTTTCATCCATCCACCCATCATTCATCACACCACCTTTTCACACCTCCATACATCATTCATCCATTCAACATTTTATACATCCATACATCCACCTTTTATTACATCCGTCCTTCTTCCGTCCACCCTTTCATCCTTCCACGCATCCTTTCATCCATTCACACTTTCAACAATACATCCAGCATCTAACCACACTTTCATCCTTCCATCCATACATCCATCCTTTACACATCCACACACCTTTTCACACATCCATCATTCATCCATGCGACATTTTATACATCAATCTTCAAATTTTTCGAAAGTTATGGGATTTTTCAAACTAGTAAAGTCACTATGCAATATAGTTCCTATGCATAGTTCTGTGGCATCCTCAAGTGCCTTATTGATGTTTTACAACAAAACGTGCAATCGCTTTCTAAGACCTTGACTTCATTGTATATGTTGTTTAAAGAAGTTTCTAAGCAGCTGCCTGCATTCATCTAACAGTGCCTTGTCCAAAATATATTTTCATAAGTTGAAAAAAAGGACACAATACTTTACTGTAAATAGAAGTAAAAACAGAAAATATTCAAATTAGGTTTCATAAAAAATGAAAAAAAAAAATTTCAATAAATTTTTATTTACTTTCATACAATAATAGTAAATATATTTACTTAAATAACATTTTGAAACATTATGATCTTGTCTGTGCATTATTATTTACAAACTTCATAAAATATGTTACTGTGCAAATTTAGTTGAAAGAAACTACAACAAATGCACTCATTCTATGTTCTATAGCAAATTGAGGAAAATGCCCAAAATGTTACTGTGCACAATATTCTTTTTTTTGAAAAAAGCTAGAACATGCAATCATTCTATGTTCTGTAGCAAATTCATCTGTCTTATACCTTGTGAAAGAATGGGAAAATAAAAACATATCCCACATTCATTAGAACTGCTACTCCCGTGATAATGCTCATACGCCCACACTTTCATCCATCCACCCATCATTCATCCCACCACCTTTTCATACATCATTCATCCATGCAATATTTTATACATCCATACATCCAGCCACGTTTTATTCCATTCATCCACCCTTTTATCCTACCAGACATCCTTTCATCCACACTTTGTTTCATCCATCCACACTTGCATCTTTCCATCCATACTTTCTCAGCCACACTTCGATCCATCCACCCATCATACAGTCACCTACATTTTCACACATCCATTCATCATTCATGCAACATTTTTATTAATACATCTATCTAACATTTCATTCTACTAACAATACATTCACTCACTTTCAGCTTTACATCCATACATCCATCCTTTACACATCCACCCTTCCATCCATCCACTCATCATTCGTCCACCCACCTTTTCAACAATACATCATTCATCCATGCAACATATTCAACATCCATCTTAAAATTTCAGTCCCCAATGTATATACACATCAACGCATCCATCCAGCAACACATCATTTATCCACCTACATTTTCAAACATACATCATACATCCATGCAACATTTTAACTATCCATACTTTCACTCTACCATCCATCCTTCATCCATCCTACGTTTAATCTATACATCCATCCACCCACACTTTCATCCACCCACCCATCATTCATCACAACACATTTTCACACATCAATACATCATTCATCCATGCAACATTTTATACATCCATACATCCACCTTTTCTTACATCCATCCTTCCGTCCACCCTTTTATCCTTCCATGCATCCTTTCATCCACACTTTTATTCATCCATCCTTCATCCAGCCACACTTCCACCTTTCCATACATCCATCCTTTACTCATCCACCCTTCGATCCATACACCCATCATACAGCCACATAAATTTCCACACATCCATCCATCATTCATGCAACATTTTTATTAATACATTCATCTACAATTTCATTCTACTAACAATACATCCATCCACACTTTCAGCTTTCCATCCATACAGCCATCATTTACACATCCACCCGTCTATCCATTCACTCATCATTTGTCCAACAACTTTTTCAACGATCCATCAATCATTCATCCATGCAACATTTTCTACATCCATCTTAAAATTTCATTCCACAATCTATACACACATCAACACATCCATCCAGCCACACATTATTTATCCACCTAGCTTTTCACACATGCATCATACATCCATGCAACTTTAACTATCCATCCTTTCATTCTTCCATCCATCCTTCATACATCCTTCATCCATCCATCATTTCATCTATACATCAATTCACCCACACTTTCATCCATCCACCCATCATTCATCACACCACCTTTTCACACATCCATACATCATTCATCCATGCATCATTTTATACATCCATACAACTACATTTTCTTTCATCCGTCCTTCCGTCCAACCTTTCATCCATTCACACTTTCAACAATCCATCCTGCATCCATCCCCACTTTCATCCTTCCATCCATACATCCATCCTTTACACATCCACACCTTTTCACACATCCATCATTCATCCCTGCAACATTTTATACATCAATCTTCAGATTCTTCAGAAGTTATGGGTTTTTCAAACTAGTAAAGTCACTGTGCAATATTGTGCCTATGCATGGTTCGGTGTGACATCCTCAAGTGCCTTATTGATGTTTTACAACAATACATGCAATCGCATTCTAAGACCTTCACAGCATTGTATATGTGGTTTAAAGAAGTTTCGAAGCAGCTGCCTGCATCCATCTAAAAGTGGCTTGTACAAGATATATTTTCATAAGTTGAAAAAAAGTACACAACACTTTACTGTAAATGGAAGTAAAAAAACAAAATTAAATTACGTTTCATAAATAATGTAAAAGTATTTTCAGTAAAGTTTAATTTGCTTACATACAATAATAATAAATATATTTACTTAAATAAAAATTTAAACCTTATCTTGTCTTTGCATTATTATTTACAAACAACATAAATGTTACTGTGCAAATTTAGTTTAACAAAAATACAACAAATGAACTCATTCTATGTTCTATAGCAAATTGATCAAAATGCCGAAATTATGTTACTATGCAATATTTTTTTTTAAAGAAGCTATACCACATGCACTCATTGTTCTGTATCAAATTCGTCTGTCTTATACCTTCAGAAACAATGGTAAAAAAATATCCTACGTTCATTAGAAGTGCTACTCCTGTAATAATACTCACAAGATAAAAATTGTGAATAAGATACATCATTCATCCTACCACATTTTCACACATCCATACATCATTTATCTATCCAACATTTTATCCATCCATACATCCACGTTTTATACCATCCTTCTTCCATCCACACTTTCATCCTTCCATGCATCTATTCATCCACACTTTCAACAATCCATCCTGCATCCCTCCACCCTTTCATCCTTCCATCCATACATCCATCCTATCAACATCCACATTTCAATGCATCCAACAATCAATAATCCACCCACATTTTCACACATCCATTCATCCATGCAACTTTTAATACATCAATCTTCATATTCGTCAGAAGTTATAGGGTTTATTACATTAATAAAGTCACTGTGCAATATTGTGCCTCTGCATGGTTCGGTGTCAACCACATGTACCTTATTAATGTTTTACAACAATACATGCACTCACATTCTAAGACCTTGACCTCCTTGTATATGGTGTTTCAAAAACTTTCTAAGCATCTGCCTGCGTCCATCTAAGAGTGGCTTCAATAAAATATATTGTACACCATTGTATAGTTACAAAAAAATATATTCTTCATAATAAACAATTGAAAATAACTCTCCAAACATTTATAAAACTCTAAGGGCTTACTATACATTGCCAAACAAGGGGACAGCTTTCTGTGTGTGAGCGGAGTGGCTCTAAGTGTGGAGGGGGCTTTGTAGGAGGTGACTCGCAGTTTATAGAAGAAGCTCACAGTCTGTGGAGGGAGCTCAAAGTGTGTGTGGGGGGGCTCGCAGTGTGGTGATGCTCGCAGTGTGTGTGGGAGGGGCGCAGTGTGGGTGTGTGTTGGGGGCTCTCTGTAGGTGTTTGTGGGTGTCATTTGCAAAAGATAAAGCTAGTGCCATTGCAAATAACAATGCCATTTAGTTATGTTAAAAAAAAGGTCAAGAGCTTTGCCAACAGCTCAAACTTTAACAAAGGCAAAACCATTGCATTGTAAATGCTTGTTTGTTCTTGGTCCTTGTATATGGAACACAATTCAATTGGATCTCAGGTAAGCAGAAAATGTAACGTTCTTTAGGAAAAAGATGAAGACTTTCTTGTTTTGGTAATCTTCTGTTTGTATAGTTTTTCAATTTATTCTGGAATAGTATCTATTATAGTGTCAAGAAGCATTGAGGAAATCGTCTGTACTCTATACATGTTTCATTCATTCATTAGTTCCCTGGCATTTATCTTCGCCGGAATGCCAATACAGATCACATTTTTGGTGGCTTCTAGCTCTAGCAAAGAGGTTTGCCTTATCACTAATCATTACTGGCAACACATTATCATGTTAGTATTTCTAACTCTATATCAGAAAATATATGCTTCCTTGTGCTGGCATCCTTATACCTGCTAGGCTCGATATGTGTAATTTATTAATCTAAGTGATTCCTCATTAGTGATTTGGTATTTATGTTACAGTCAAAGTGTTAAATCCCTCATTCTATAGAATGCCTAGGTAATGTATACAATGCCTGAAAATCGAACGTCAAAGTATGAAATGATTGATATTTTATACATTGCTTATGCATTGTATACTTTCCCGGATTGTCTGCCGGCAAAGTATACAATACGCCTAATCCAGCCTTTTTATTCCAGCCCGGCAATGTGTGAAATCCGGCATTCTATAGAATAGCTAGATAATGTATAGAATGCCTGAAAATCGAACGTCAAAGTATGAAATGATTGATATTTTATGCATTGCCTAGGCATTGTATACTTTGCTGGAATGTCTGCCGGCAAAGTATATAATACACCTAATCCGGCCTTACTTAGTGTAACAAGTACTTCAATCTCAGTTCTGCTTTCATTGTTTTCCGGTAAGAATATCCTGTGCTTTATTTCGTAGTTTTGTTCTTTCAGTTTCAAATGCGTATTAATCAATAAAGGCTTCTCATCTTGTGCCCTTTTATCACTTTGCGTAAATGGTACTGGTCATTCTGTATAATGCCTAGGAATTGTATAGAATGCCTAGGAAAAGTATGTAACATTTTCACAAAAAACGTAGATTTCATAGTTTGCCGAAAACCATCAGGCATTCTATACATTACCTATGCATTCTATACAATACCGGGATTTCACACTTTGACTGTAACATTTACAAAGAGCTATGTCACAGAATTTGTGTTTGTATGCGGTATGAGTTTGTACATAAGAAAAAGCTGTTTATAGGTAGCTATTCCTTTAACTTTGCTCTTTAGGAATCACCAATTTTTGGATTTGTGCATTTGGCCAACAATGTTGAATTATTTGGCCCACATTGTCGGATTATATGTGTTTTCATATTTAAATTTCTGTGGTTATTGTTAGGATTCTCAAACATAGAAATTCCTCGTATTTTTGATCACTATTAACGTTGCTTCCATTTGATGAATCTCTATGTAACTTTGCAGACCTGTAGCTTTTTCTATATTGGAGGAGGATACAATGTATTCCGTTGATGGTCAAGGGAGTTTAAAGAAAAAAGGGGGGGTCCCAAAACATGTTTTTACTCCAATGCTTTTTTTAGAGATTTTTGAATCTTACATCGCGGTCAAATGACTGAACAAATTTGGATGAAAGTTGGCAGCAATATAGGTGATGATGTGCAGATTATCCTTTTAGGTAGTGGAGATACATACGGTAAGTATTATTAAACTTATAAGGCCTTTAAACTTAGTTATGTCTGTGGCTGCTGTAATTTCGCAAAATTTCACAAATTACAGAGGTACATGCTGATGACAAGGCATTATTTGTTTGGCTAATGACTGCCTTTACAAAAGTTAAAGGCAACTGTGCTATTTTAAGCACATTGTGGCAGTGTTCTTGGTTAGGGGATTAGATATAGGTAAGGGTTAGGTTTTATAATTTTTCCCTTCATATTACCACTTTATTGAAGTGGCAATAAATAGGGACAAATTGTACAGAACATACAAATTTAAATATGTAAAAATAAAACACTGTAGTACACTATATTTAAAAAATGCAGAAATACAGTGAAATAATAATGCTTCTTAAAAATATTTAAGAAGGTACTTTTGTAAAAAAAAACCTGGTTCTTTTTAGGTACTAGGGAAGTACTTCATAAATGTTTTAAAGATATTCAGAAATTAATAATTACATTTCCCTACCTGTTACCACTTTAATAAATTGGCAATAGTTAAGGAACAAGTATAAAACCTTCTACTTACTTATATTTAAGGCCTGTGAGAAATTGGGATGTTGATTGACTGGGGGGTGAGTCCTTGTTGAGCAACAACCACAATCCCTTGCTGGGTGAGCCATAAAAAGTCACTAAATTAACCTGTGCCAAACCCTGAGTAGCTTTGCACAAAAAACTGTCAGGCCTAACTTAGAGGCAATGTGTAAAGTATTTATGCAACACACAAACAGTGTTAAAGTAAAAACACAACACAAGAAAAATTCTGTACTAATTTAGTAAAAAAGAGGAAAATGTATTTAATGATTTGACACCAAAACAACAAAAAAACATTCAGTAGAAGCAGAGTTACAGCGTTTTTAGAAAAAACTAGCTCCAAAAAGATCAAAGTGGTAAGTGGATGGGGCCCCGTCAGCGTTTACCTTTGAACATACAAGAAATTTCAAGATTTTTTTTTTTGAGAAGGTAAAGTTCAGCAGGGAAAATCTGCAGGCAGTATCGGAGAAGGGAGCGCCAGGGGCTCAGATACCCCTTTGGCGAAGGACTACCGCACAGGATCTGCTGCTGCGGAGAAGAACGTAGCGATAGAAGCCACAAAGTCAATCTGATAGGAAAAGAACCTTGGTCAGATAGGCAATCAGGTTGGCCCCAGTCTGCTCTTGGTTCTCAGAGAAGTTTTTGACCAAAAATGTTTTATGTTCTAAGTTGCTGGATTTGGCCATTTATCGCACCTTTATCACAAGCACCAAGAGTCCAGGACTGGTGGGACACCATTTGGGGATTTAGGACTCACTCAGGCTGTGTCCATGGGTGGGTTCAAGATGGTGGGAACCCTTTGTGTCCCTGTGGCTCTGCACAGGAGGCAAACAAACTATCCCTTAGAGTTTTGGCTAGTCTTAAGGTGTAGAAGCAGGGCTCAACAGCAGCACTGGCCTCTGAGTGTTCAAGGCAGGCTCCATGCAGCAAAGCAGCACTTCCAGGTTCAGCAAAGCAGTCATGAAGAGTGTACACCAGGTTACAGCAGCAGGTCCCTTGACAGGTCCAGGAGTGAACTGAAAAGTGGGTCTGAAGGTCTGATTTTTATATCCTGGTCTCCTTCCTCTAAAAGGTGAGAGAAGCTTCTACAAAGGTTCTTTGAAGTGCATGGAATTTCCTGACTCCCCTGCCCTGGCTCTGGTCAGGCAAATCACTCCCTATTTAGCTGCAAGTGATGCTGTGCTCAGCCTCCCTCATCCTGCCAGCAGATGGACCATTCAGACACACTGAATCCTTCGTTGTGTGACTGTCTGGGAGGAATCAATAAACGTCTAACAGTCAGTTACACCTACTCATTTGACCCAAGACAGGGAGGAAAAGGTCAACTTTCTAAAATTGCCATTTTCAAAATTGTAATGAAAAATCCAACTTTACTATTAAGGAGTATTTTGCATTACAATTTCATAGATACCAAACATGTATTAGCTACCTGGTCCTAAGCAAATGTTAGCACTTATTAAATATAGTATATTAAATATATTAAGGCAACCAAATCTCACCCTATGGAACAGGTAGGCCTCGCAGCAGTGGAAACAAATTGGGAGTTTTTACTATCAGGACATGTAAAACTTAAAAATACATGCAGCCCTTTTCTTTACAATGGAGATGGGTTCTGTCAGCTTGAAACATAGGCTCCTGGGTAATTTTAAACTAAGGTCATGTCTAAGGCAGGAAAGAAAACCAAGTTTGTACAGCTTGGAGATTCTTGAAACTCAGTAAACTGGCCCGATGGGACATAGTGCCAGGATATTCAGCTGTATCAACAGCTTGTACCCTAGCCCTTCTGGAGGATTCTGACACTCGTAAAACTGGAGTAATGTCTGTTGGGATGGCAGAGGACATTACAACCACCATCTCAATGGTACTCAGCCCACCAAATTTCGAGATGACCGCTGGCCCAGTTGTAATCTCTGTACATTGAAGGGAATCCCCTTCATGGACGTTTCTTTCAATGTACTAACATTTTGTTAATGGCCACCATCAGATATTAGGGCCAAGTACCAAGCTTTTGACGTTTTTTTGCTTTTCAGAAATAAGCCGTCAAAGTGAGAGTTTATTTCTGAAAAAACAAATGAAAAAAAAGTAATGCAATGTAGCGTTATGCATCACAATGTGCTATTTTGCGTCAAGTAGCCATATCATGGTTGGTTCATGGGTATGCCCGTGAAATCACCCATGGATTTGGAAGCCAATCCATATCTGCGAAGAGTTTTAAACAGTGATTTGCACAAAACACTGATGCCCCTTGTTGGAACTACTTTTGAAAGTCTCCACATTTTTTCGGCTTTGCATATGTGCTGCATTGTACAGCAAACACACAAAGTGGGAAAAGTATTAAAACATACTTTTGGTGCTAAAAGGGTCCCCTTTCAGTACAATAATCTATGCCTGACACAGCGCATACACTCTTGCACTACGGTAAAGGGTGTGTGACTTAGGGCATGACAGCTTAAGGTGCACTTGTGCAGGGGCAGAAAAAAACATCAAATCTTAGTATAACTGGTACTGATGTTCTCCCACCTTTTGATGCAATACAGTACAATACCATTGGTTGCTGCATTGTTGTGCACGTAGTACCACTTCACTAGGGTTGTACAAGTAAATTAAATCTGCTAATTGGGGATAAGCCAATGTTACCATGTTAAGAGTTGAGAGAACAAACACTTTAGCACTGGTTAGCAGTGATAAACTGCACAGAGTCCTAAGGCCAACAAAAATGAAATCATCAAAAAATGGAAAAGGAAGGCAAAATGTTTGGGGGAATACCATTCTAAGGCTGACAGGCCTAATAATGTGTGATCAATTGTCCTTCAGAATATCAAGACGTTTGTTCCGGTTACTTCAGCTCTTGTGCCAGCAATCATCCTTCTACTCACTGTGTTCATATTGTTTTCACTCAATATATGATAAGGTGGTTTTGGCCTGAGTCTTAAAGAAAGAATTAAGGTTATATTTCACTGTTGTTAATGTGCTCAGTTCTGTCTCAGAAAGGGATGTGTAGTAATCTCTCATAAGGTAATGGATTGTCTTTTTACTAGTCATTTTGTTTCATAGTTTCAATCATAGATCTTCCTACATGCACTTTCCCTAAAGTCCACATAGTGAAGATCTCCATGTGCCAAAGATGGCAGATGTCTTTCAACTTAGCACTTGTGTTTAAGATCATCAGCACAAGGAAGAGGGGCATGTCTCAGCAATATATTACTCCATGTTTGATTTGTCAATGATTTGAGGAAGCGCTGTGTGCAGCAGCGAATATCTGCCGTCTAGGCCTGCAGTCAGAATTTCTTCCAAGCCCTCTGTGCAGCCAAGTCCCACAACTGCTCACGCCTTTCAGCCTTGTGCAGCACAGGTTGGCATAACAAACAATGACCTGTAGCCAAAACCTAAATTACATGGGCTGTGTTCATTTGCTGCAAGGTATAGCTTCTGACCTGACCTTTGATTAGGCCCTTTGTTAGCCTCCAGTGCTGAAATCCCTCACAATGCACAGACTTTGGCAGTGAGTGACAGTATCAGCCACAAGGCCTAACCTTGTCCTAGCCTTTTGGCCAACCACCACTACACACAGCTTTGGGTATGTGCAGTGGAACATGGCAGAATAATTTTTTTATGCTATGTTATGCTGTGCCATGCTATGTTATGCTATGCTATGTTATGTTATGTTACATTAGGTTAGGTTACATTATTCGTATTTGTTTAGTGCACAACTCACCTCAGCGGGCACCTGACACTGAAGCAGGAGCTGTATGGAAAGTGACAGGACCTGGGATAGGTGAAGAGTCAGGTCTTCAGCATCTGGCGGAATTCAAGAACTGAGGAAGAGACTCTGATGTGTAGGAACAGGTCATTTCAGATTTTATGAGTGAAGTAGGAGAGGGTATGGCTGCCCGATCTTTTTCAGCTTATGTGACTGAGTGCGACCAGTAAGAGTCTGCTTGAGCAGGGGTGTCTGTAAGTTTTGTGAACATTTTTGATGTTGTTGAGGCACGTTAGGCTAATGTTCTGTAGGGCTTTGTTTGTTCATGTGTGAGAGTTTGACAAGTGCCTATTTATGGATTGGGAGCCAGTGGAGCTCCTTGATGGGCAAGTTGAACCTGGACACTGAGTTTTGTGTGGGTAGAGTCTTCTGTTCTGTACAGCATTGATTTCTGCAAAGAGGGTGCTGCTATAGTCCAGCTTGCTGATGATTAGTGCTTGGGTGACGATTCTGCGTCCGTCGTAGGGAAGCTTTTGAAGATCTACTTGAACATGTTGAGTGTGTGTAAGCAGGAGACTGAGACTGCATTTACTTGGCGGTTCATTGTGAGTTGGCTATCAAACACTATTCAGTTTTTTTGTGTGGGTTGCCAAGATGGATGTAGGTTTGAGTTTGAAAGGCCACCAGGTAGAGTCCATGAGTGAGGTGTCTTTGCCGAAGATACTCCCATTTTTTCTGGGTTGAGCTTGAGGCAGTTGGCTTCCATCCATCTGGTGACATTGGCCATGCAGCTGGAGAATTTAGTCCAGGTGTTTGGTGTCTTGTCCGAAAGGAAGAACATGAGTTAGATGTTGTCATCATTGGATATGCTTGTAAGTGGGGTCCTGAAGGTGTTAAACATAGTTGGGCTAGGTGAGAATCCTTGTGGATACTCTTAGATGAGGTTGACAGCATCCAAGGTGAAGGGGGCTAGGCTGACTGACTGGGTGTAGCCTGTCAGGAAGGAGCAAATCCAGTGAAGTGCTGGACCTCAAAGGCTGGCTTTGTGCTGTTGGATAAGAATTGGAGACAGTGTTGAAGGCTGCAGAAATATCTAGTAGGAAGAGGGCTGCTATGTCATCTCTGTCCATGATTATACAGATTTTGGCTGTAGCAGAGATCAGGACAGTCTATTTACTGTGGTTGGGCCTGAATACAGACAGAGCAATGTCGAGGAAGTGGTTGTCAGTGAGGTGGGTGGCCAGACATTTGTTTATCATCTTTTTCTTTATTTTTGCTAGGTAAAGATGCAGGGATATAGGCCAATAGTTGTCTAGAGTCTGCAGGACTGCTGAGGGTTTCTTGTGTACCTGTACAGTGGCTTGTTTTCAAGCTTCTGTGCATGTGGCTGTGATGATTGATTCCCTTCAGATCATGGTGAATGCTGCGTTGATGGAGTCTTGTCTTTTGATGAAGACGTGGTGAGGGCAAGAGTCCAAATGCACTCCAGAATGTATGGTATGGATTGCATTATTCTTGCTGTTTCTTGAATGGTGATGGTGTGTCAGGTGGCCATGGTGGTCGGGTTGGTACACTAGATGTTAGGAAAAGATGGGCTATGAGAGTGGAAGGGTTCAGATAGGGCTCAACATTTTCATAGATGCTGCTGATCCTGTTTCTGAAGAATAGGGACAGCTGGGTGCAGAGGTACTGAGAGGAGATTATGTTGATGGAGCTTGCTTCCGGAGAGGTGAAGATTTCCATTATGGCAAAGATTTCCTTGGTGGTGTTGGTGCTGCTGTTGATGTGGTTGGTGGCCCTGATTTGCTGATGGTCGCACATGAGGGCAGATTTGTAAGTGCACTTGTTGATGTCACTCATTCTTTGTCTCTATCTGGGTTAAAGTTCCTTGCAGTGTCATTTGGTGTTCCTGAGCTTTTCCATGTACCAGCTTTCTCTCGGTCTGGTTCCTTGTTTTTTTGTTGGCTTTGAGAGAAGAAAGGCCATTTATGTAGGCAGTAATCATAGTGTTGAAGTTGGAGATGGATTTGGGGAGGTTGTTGATATGATGAGGCCGATGGTATAGGAGTTTGGAAGACCAGGATACTTCTGAGATCTGTTCCAGGTCCGTTATGAAGGTTTGGTGATGGTGTTTCTGGGGTGGTGTGGGATGGGTATGCTGTAGTTGATAAGTGTATGGTCATACCAGATGATCCTTGTGAGCTTGTCTACAGTGATGTTGCTGTAACTGGTGAAGATGGGGTTAAGTAGGTATCTGGCAGCATGTGTGGGGTCTTCCACTCACTGGGAGAGTCAGAGGTTAGACAGGTCCTTAATAGGTCCAGACTGAGATCACAAAACAGCCCAGGCAGTTAGATCTGACCTTCCCTGAAGGGGGTATGGGGGCTCTGCTGCAAAACTAGACCACAGTAACAAAAACAGCATCTACCCTCCCTCCCCCCGGGGGAAACGGCTGCTGCCCGCTACAGCCAGTTCGGCCATGGTCTTCAAGGAGGTTGGTCATGTTGGAATTGGTGAGGCCCTCCAGATCGTAATTAAGATAACTGAGGATGATGAAGGTACTGGGGTTGAGGAACAGAGGGGCAACGAAGTTTGGGATGATGCTGCTGAAGTTGACATGTGGTCCGGCACAACAATAGATGAGGGTGCTGCTCAGTTAGTTGCTGGTAGTGATAAGGAGTTTGAGGGTAAAGTGTTCCATGTTGCTGGTGTTGCTTTCTGAGGTGGTGAAGCATTGAATGGATTCTTTGAAGACAATTGTGATTCTGCTTCCAAGGCTGTTTATCCTGTTTTGCAATCTTGTATCTGGGGTGGGACTGAGGTGATGATGACGGAGGTTGACAAAGGAGTTACTCTGGTTTTGTTCAGGAGAGCAGTAATGTAGCAGATTCCAAATGTTGGTAGCGTATGCGGTGTTGTTTGAGTCGGATGTATGGGTGTGTGTGTTGAGTGCTTTGGGTGCATTTGGTGCATGAGGGGGTGAGGTGAGTGCAGTAGGATGCATGTAAAATAGCAAGTGGTGCAGAAGATTACACCTTCATTGTTGGGCATCAAGGATCAGTAGCAGTGGTGGGAAATATGACTTGGGTTAATTGTGTGGAGGGTTGCAGTGGAGTAGTGACAGAGGGTGAGATGGGTGGGAGGAGGACCAGGGGTTCCGGCACTAGTCGCGGACAGGCGCAGACAGTCTTGTCTCGGGTGCACCTTTGGTGCGCCAGTGGTGCGCCCACTGCTCGATGACAGTTTTGCAGAGAAACTAGTAATGTCACTTCCTGTGCAGAAGGATAATGGGGAATCCAGTGATGTCAATGTGAAGATGAACCATGGGAATTCCAGTAATATCACATTCAGTAAAAATGGGAAATCAAGTGATGTCACTTTCTGTGGAAATGGATGAAAGGAAATAAGTCGTCTTACTTGGCTTCTTCTTTGAAAGACAGTTTTAGCAGGAAAAAAGTGATGTCACTTCCTGTACAAATGGGTGATGGGAAATCCAGTGATGTCATTGATGCTAAAGATGGATCAGTATGTCCCCATAGTCTTATGTCTTGAGCCTGTAGATGGTTAATTGACCAGTAGTAATTGATGACAGAATTTTATCAGTGAAAATTCATTTTTGTGTTACCTAAAAACAACTACTCATGGTCAAACTTTTACAAGTGTAGACAATAACACTGTAAATAGAGCCTTGAGAACGATGCATAGAGTCTGTTATTGTTTGTTTTCTCCTAGAACTTGAATATGTCGTGACATCAGGTGGATTAGCAGCTGGTCCACTTAATCAGGATTATTTAATTGTGAGGTATGACTTCATCTTCACTAGAAACTCTATTATTTCATAATTACCTTGTATGTACTCCATTGTGGTCCATGATAATGTTCTTTTCCCTTTTTATATTTCTCTGCATGATTATGGTGAGTCTGCACAAGACTTTGTGTCATCAAGCAGCATTTCGATCTGCTCATTGTTATAGCCATCACTGCTATAAGGTATTATCTCTATCGTTTTGCTTGTTAAGTACTTAGATCAGGTGTACCTATTAGAGGCAGACAGTGCATCATCAGATTTGTAAAAACACAACTCCTACCTTTTTGTCCTGCTCTTTTTTTCATTATCTGTTTTGCAGTTTGTAATAAAAATCTTAATTCAGAAGAAACTATATGTCCCACGGGCTGTGGGTCCTTCAATTCTCAGGTGTAACTCCTTCTCCTTGCGAAACTGGTAAGCCTTTTCATATGAATATGGTTTCCATTGCCGCTAGTCTGCAATGTTTTTTAACATTTCTAGGATGGACACTCCTAACCTATCTAGCCTATATAAATACTGTTGTTTTCAAACTCACATGAATTTTCTAGCTTGGAACAGCTAGCCTTTGTAGAGTCTGTGACTCACACCAATTATTCTCCAGCCTTATCATCGTCTTTTGAAATACTTACCAATTGGTAAGTGATCCAGCAGTTGGTAGGTTGTGTTTTTCATACTACAGATACTTTGTAATCAATTATATGACAACCTACACCTAGAAATAGATGGGCTGTATTTTTAGAACAGTAGGATGCGTTTTAAATACACTCTATTTTTTTCTGTTCTATATCTGTTTTAAACCTTTTTCAAACTCACTTTGGTTTAACACACATTATCTCAAAAAAAGTGAAGACGTTTATCATCTGCTGTTGTTACACGGAGAGAGCTTTCTTTGCAGAAAGTAGTGACACTATATTCCATTTTTGGTTGTAATATTTTGTTGAGATATTTAATTGTTTTTACATAGCATATTATTTGGAGGTGGGACTCCTGAGAAAGGCAGTGTCCTGCCGAAACGCGCGTTGTGTCAACTTGGAAACCACCCGAAATTCAGGTGTTCCAACAGATTCTCTGTAATACCTTACATAGCTAATCAATAACTTGTATTAATCATTGATACAAATATCAGATTGTGGTGTGTATGTATGTTGGATGGATGCAGTGAGTATGTTGCACACATTATTGACTCTGTACATTTATATTTATCATGCTTTAATATTTAAAACAATATTCTATATAACAAATACATTGTTTTTGTATTTCTCTAAAATGTTAGTGTCACTACCTTCATTTGACATGTTCTAATATTTTTATTAGAGTTGTAGTTGCCCTAGATCATTTACAGTATGTATTTCCCTGTCTAGGTGAGCTTCACATTAGTACCAGGGGCCCCGTTTCTTTACAGTGACAATAAAACTGTAGAAATGCCCTAGGCCTATTGACACAACTTTTTTAAACTTCCACTATGCATCTTCAGATGTGAGGGAAATGGATTCCTTTGTAGACAACTCCCTCAACCTCTTCCTGTTCCTTAAAGGAGAAGATAGTGTATAGTTTGGACATAATTGAAGAACGAGTTGAAAAAACATAAACTTATCCTTGAAACCCATTCCAAATTTGGGGATGAATTTAGGCCCAATTTCTCATTTGTATGTTTTACAATGAGGGTGTCAACGAAAGCAAAACTAGCAGAAACAGGTTTAGCAATTTATGTGTAAGCAAACACCTGAAAACCAAGAACTAACATGTTTTTCAGGTTAAATGGAGAAAATATACTATGAAGGCAATTTGCCCTCTTGTTCCAGATCTATCTTTGGCTAATATTTGTGTCACCAAGTGTATGAAAAGAAGAAGATTGAAATGTAGACAAATACCTTCAGAACATAACCATGAATTGCTCTGGCAAAGATATTATTCTAAGCGAAAAGCACACCCAGCTATTTGTCTCCCAATATCTTTATTTCACTTAATTTTTTAAGTCAGCAGCTACTCGGTTTACAGTTTAAAAAAATACCCAAATTTAAAATGATTTTAGGGTTGAAAATCACAATTTTGATCACAAAAACATTGTAGCACAAAGAAATTGTGACAAAACCATCACTTTTTAAAATATTGTATGTACTTTACAGTAATACCAACAATAAAAATATCACTATAAGAAATATCGTTCAAGCAAAAACAATGACTACTAAATTCAGAAGTCAAAAATACTAAGGAAAGGTGGAAATTACTAAGAAAGTAGCCTAAATATCACTAACAAAAATATTGATAACTTAAATATAAGTAATATTATTTAGAAAATAAGCTAAAGAATAAATGCACACAAACACCTCCAAAATATCTAGTTACAAAACATCATAAATATAAATGGATAAGCATATATTATATTTAAAGTAATGTCTACCATAAAAGGGAAAGGTAAAAGCAATAACAATTTCAAACTTTTACCAATGATATTTAAAATAGGAACATTTGGAAAAGCCATTTAACTAGAAATGGGTTTGAATAAAGGAGTCACCAAACTATCAGATTGTACACCATCTCTAGCTCACAATAAAGAGGACAACCGTTAGAACAAATACTACAATTTGTATGAACTAACTAAAATAAAAGTAGAATAAATTACATTAAAATTGATGTTAACAAAAACTGATCTGTACTTATTATATTCTCAGATCAGACCGTTTCAAGAAAAAAAACCTGCAACACACATAGTAGTTGCACAAATATCCTAAAACTGACAAAGAAGACCGAACACTTCACATCTAAAAAAAGTAATGAAATTGTAATCATAGAAGTACATCTGCAAACAAATGTTACAATAAAAATAATGAACATGCTTTTACTACTGATAACAGAGAAAATTGGGGGAACCAATTCACAAAAGCATTTACGGTTACGGGAAGTAGTACCACAGGAGAATTATTTTACAAACTCATACCCCCCTTTGAGAATGTATTCCTTTTAGTAAAAGTGCAAAGAAGGTGCCATCCTTCCTTTTTGCACTATTTGTGTATGGATATTCCCTGGGTATCCCTAGTTTATTCACAAATTAGTTGTTTTAGGAACAATTAGCAAAGACATGTAACAGTTTACACATAAGCAGAACTCTTTTACAAATTCTGATATGTCTTTGGGAATATGCCCCTATATTGATCACATTTATATCATTCACAAATCATTAATGTAAAATCACACAACTAACACATCCTTCAAAAACCCATATTAAATTAGTGCATCATATCTATATAGAAAAAGTTCAACCAACATACTTATGCTTTGGAAATCTATACATTATTACTCCAGTAAGTGGTATGGCCATGCTAAAACAATGAACTAAAATCTATAACAGATAAAAAGAACAACCGTGAGCATTCTGTGACTGAAAATAAAGTCAGGACTATTGCACAAGACTAAAGGGAGGCATCCCCAAGTTTCTCTGCATCAACAGGCACAATGCTTAAAGATAATATTCCAGATATTTCAGCATACATTACTGGACAGACACCTTCTATTTCTAACTTAAAGAGGATAATAAACTAAACAGGAAGAGAAGAAAGACAAGTTGTATTTGCACATAAAAGATTAAAAGATATTTCAGTCCACTTTAGAGAAATACACACCAGAAGATTTTATTGTGTATATTAATATATTAATCTCAATAATTAGAAGAGAGTACTTATACAACACAACTAAAAATCTACTGACCATAACACAATATACCATTGGTTTAATTGATGGTGCGAAAAATGTATTCTGACCCATGTAATCTACTGGATTTTTACTTTATGGACTACCAGTTTTTTTAACATTTGCTGTGATTTTCACAAAATGAGCCTCACTCACTGTAAACACTGTCGGAACAGATTGAGAGTGCTCACCTTCAGTATCTTCCTTTAAAGATAAAGTCCGCTGCTGTACACCTAGGTAAGAGGCTCTGGCTGTTTGCCCACATACATGGGTAGAGCGAGGGAAACTGCTCTCTATGTCAATCTGGTATTTGCACATTGGTAACCTGCCACAGAAGGGGTCATCCATGGATTTGTGCTGACCTGTGTAGTGTTTTTAATTTATGTGGGCATTTATAGTGTGAGTAGGAACATCTGTAGTGATTTACTGAAAAGTGTGTGTGCTTCACTGTATTGTACAGTATGTGAAAAATCTGAACCAAACCACACTTTTGTAATAGGCCTAGAAAGAGATTATATTGATGAACCAGTGTTATGATAAATAAAGATCCCAAATTCAGACCTGATTTCTACATACTTGCCCTTCTTCTGGTCTTTGAAGATTTGTTACATATTAGAGTCCTAGGTTTCGTTCAACTAATGGACTATGTTAATTATTCTGCTTCAGCAGGATGATAGAATGCCTTCTTGTATAATGGGCCCATTTTCCAGAGAATAAGTCTGTTCTTGAAAAAGGAAAAGTGGAGACAATATCTGCATATGCTAATTGCTTTTTTCATTGGAAAGATCCATCCTAGGGGAACAATGAGTAAATGCACACATATTTGAGCTAGTTACGGGAGGGGTACCCTTTTATGGCTTGGAGGTGGAACTAGGGATGTGTGGCTCCTAGGGGTGTGGGCTCAATCTCTCAGAGAGTTATTTCAACAGATCAAGTCACCAAACTGGAATGTCTCAAATGCTGTATAGGAGTGTTGAGACTGGGGTTGAGTGATGATGTGTCAGCCCAGGATTGGGCAGAGGTTCCTCCCTTCTTTAACTTTCCCTCATAGGAACCCAAAGAAGACCAGACAACTTTGGCTGCTGGGATGCCCTGGATTCAGACATAATCGGACTTTGTGAATTTATTTCTTCAGGGAAAATGGTACTAGCCTAGGTACACTCTCTGAGGGAGAGTAAAGAGATGGATACTTTGGGAGACACTGGAGGAGAATGGTTCCACTGAATTTTCTGAGGACTGGAACTGCAGGGGGGTAATCCTCATCGGAAGGCCACTCCTGGTTTTTACACCACATGGGTGCCCTGCATTTGGCCTAAGGAGACTGTGGGACCTAATGAGCATGACCAAGGAAGGTATTCTGCCTTGCTTGCTGCATGGTGCTGCTGCAAGTAACCCCAGGCTATGGAGAACACCAGACACTGGACAGAGGATTGATTATGAGCACAGAGTTCAAGGAAGAGGGCAAACCCTTATTTGTTCCTTCTTGGAGGGATAACAACTAGGAACATGGAGTTCTTAGAGGTGTGGCTCCCTATGGGCAACATACCCATGGAAAAAAAACAGTTGCCGACTGGTTTCCCCTCTCTGTTGCCGCTGCCAGCCCATTTACCTGCACAAAGGGGCATCCCCTCTCGAGTGTGGTAGCCATTTGTCCATCAGAGGCAGCTTCTCCTTTGAAGCTCACATGTGGAGCCAACACTCTCCGGGAATTCTTGTGAGGGGGACATAACACCTCCCACTTTGGCATGCCTCTATTGTTTAAGGGCTGGGAAGTCATTCACACAACTTCCTAAAAGTGCAGAAAGCTGTCTGTTGGGCAGTAACTGTGACTGGCCACTAGAAAAAAAGTGGGCAAAAGAGTGGCAACTTTCAAAAAGTTACCTTTGTTTAACAGTGACATTAAATTTGACATAGGTATCAAGTCAGGTGCAATGCCAAAATTAGTTTTATGCCTTGAAGTACCCAATTTGGTGGTCTCATTCAGAAGTCAACACAGCTGAGGGTTCAGTGTGTAACTCTGGGGCCACCTGCCTTTCAACAGTAAAAATGACAAAATAGGGATTTTACCGCTGGGATATATACAAATCTATATCGTAGCTAATAAAATACAGCTCCCTGCCTTAGGGCTCGATAGGCCTTCCTTAGGGAAAACTTACATATAATGTTAAGGAAAGTATAGGCTTTGCCATTGACTAAAATGGCAAAGTTGAGCTAGCAATTCAAAGCTGTCCTTCCAGCCTACAGTGGCAGTCTGGGAGAATTTTTGTAGTTTATCCTACAGTCCCTGGGTAGCTTGATATCATATCCTAGAGACTTAATAGTAGGTCAACTTATGGCAATCAATCTTAGCCCATTAAAGATAGATTTTGTGAAGGGTTAGAACTTTGGCACTGAGATCTGGTTGGCAGATAATAATATACTCGCAAAGTCCAAAGACCAGAAGCATCAGTCCGAATCCTTGGGGGTCGTCATGCAAAAAGAGGCATTTCCGTACATGGCTCCACTCCAGACAAAAGGTGATAAGCAACTAACACTTACCCTGGTAGTTCTCATCATCTAAGTGGAAGAAAATGGAAAGCCCAATGGCAATTGGCAAGGTCAGTCCCGTCCCAGGTCTGTGTTCTACTGTAAAGTCCATTCAATGTGAGCAAATGGAACACCGAACAATTTGGGGTTATCTCAAGATTCAAGATTCAAAAGTACTTTATTCGGTTATAAAAGCAAAATAACCATAAAAGTAGCGCGAAAGGTACAATTTACAAGGGGTCAAGTAAACATTTTAAAAATCACAGAAAAAAGAAGACAACAAAATAAAGTTCATGTGTACAATATGGAAAATTAATCGATTTGAATTGATTTGCGACACTTAAAAACTGATTTTAAAAATTCAGCAATTGAGGCTACCATAAAAACAGTTTCCATTTTCTGGCACTCTAAAAACGCTAGGCGACATCTATATACATTTAAGTCTTTGAGGATAGGGATGATAAGTTTCTTTCGGAAGAGAGTATAAAATTTACAGAAAAATAATATATGTATATCGGATTGTTGGGATACATCATCACATGGACAAAGACATAGATCCCTCGACCAACAATTCATCACGGGGAACGATAATGTCCTAAAAACAATATTAAATCTAAATCGGGTCAAAAGGAAGCGTTCATGATTGGACATATACAATGATAAATATGGCTGCAATTTCTCTCCGCATAAAATGTCCTGGTGGGCAGAAACAGTCTTTTTTCTCGCCTCCTCTATATGTCTCTTTTCCCTGAGGTACGCCATACACAGATTTTTCAGGTCTCTTCTAGATATGTATTCCATTGATGGTGGGTCCTCAAAGTATTGGGGCAACGTAATTTTTCAAGAAAGTTTCTGACGTAGCATATCCATTTAAAGTCATTGATGTTGTCCAATGCTAAAATGTCCTTTAAAATAGCCCGGTTAACACCACATTCATCATTTGTCCAAACCCTATGCCAAAGTAGGATTGGCTGAATTTTAATAATGTCAGTAACATAAGGGGTTCCCAATTCAGCATGGCATATCATTGTTGCAGTACTTTCGGGAACGGACAGAATGTGACATAAAAACTTATTTTCCATGGTTTGAATTGAGCTAATATTTGAGTAACCCCATAATCCTGCACCATAGGTGACTACAGATATACAAGTCGCATTTAAACAGTTAAAATCTCCTTTATGGGTTTTTTCCTAGTTTTTTCATAAAGCATTTTAGGGCCATAATAGTCTTAGAAAATAACAAAGATCTAGCATGGATTGCAGAAGTCCATGAGCCGCTTTCATGAAACAATATCCCCAGATATGGGAAGGTGGGGGTCCTTTCTAAGGGATTGGAGTTTATAAAAATTGGCTTCAGATGCTTGCTTGTTCTTGACCCACAGTACATAGACAAAGTTTTAGAACAATTGATTTTCAGATCTAAACCAAGCATAAAACTATTAAAGGATGTGACCGAAGTTTGTAAAGCCATTGGGGTGCGTGCCATCAAGACAGCATCATCAGCGTACATCAGAGCAGGGACAGGCCTACCTCCCACCATAGGCATGTCCCTGCCCTCATGCACGAGGTGCTTCTCCATTCCATTTATATATAACAAAAATAAAAATGGGGCTAGGACGCACCCTTGGCGCACACCCCGACCAATCTCGAATTGTCTACTGCATTCACCATTAATCCCATATCTGACACTTGCGGTGGCCCTGGAATATAAGTCTCTCAAAAAGCATATGATGGCATTGTCTACCCCCAATTCGGCCATAATTGACCATAATTTAGTGTGTGACACACAGTCAAAAGCTGATGATAAATCAACAAATGTGAGGTATAGACGTTGTTTTTTGACCTTTATATACTTCTGTTGCAAGGTGAAAAGATTCAAACCTTGCTCTATGGTCCCTAAACCCTTCTGGAACCCAAATTGAAAATCGCTTAACACTCCATCATCCTCAGCCCAGCTTTGCAATTTAGCTAAAATCACTCTCCCCAAAATTTTTATGGAGGAGTCCAATAAGGAAATTGGCCTATAGCAAGTACAACTTAGCCTATCCCCTTTTTTAAAAATTGGGACTATTACCGATGTGAACCAAGTAGGAATTGGACTATTTGCCAAAGCGGCATTGAAGAGCTGAACTAGCAGTGGCCCCCATAGTTCGATGTTAGCCTTATAGAGGTCAGCTGGTATGCCGTCTGGTCCAGCCGCCTTGCCCCCCTTAGTCGCCTTCAGGCTTGCAATAACCTCAGGAAGGGTTACAACCAGGGTTCTAGATGTATCTAAATTTAGCGACCCTGTGTCCTGGCCTATTTCAGGGGTTAGTTCCACAACCTTATAAAGGGAGGAAAAGTGAGCCACCCACTCATCTTCTGAAACGGCGATTTCCATGCGTGCTTTTTGTTCGTGTAGGAGGGGGGTGTTAATAACCCTCCAAAAAGCAGCCGGATCCTTTGATTGTGAAGCCGCACATAAATTGTCCCAAGCTTCCCTTTTTATCGAGGCCTTCCTGTCCTTCAATGCTGCATTATAATCCCTCCTTGCAATTCTAATTAGGATTACATTCCGTGGTCTTTTATGAATTGCGTGTCTAAGCTTTGTTAAGGCTTTAGTGCACTCTCTATCAAACCATTTCCTATTGGACTTTAGGGAATTTTTCCTGGCAACCCACAGTGCTTCCTTAATTGTACTAGAGATGATATTAAAATGGGTTATTATTTCGCTGCTCTCTGCATATTCATCTAAACAGATCGAAAAACTACTCATGCATTTACTCATTATTTTAAGCAAAAAATCATCCGGAACCACTCTACTCCATTTAAGGTTATAACCATTTTGGGTGCCCAACTTCACGTCCTCAACCATTTGGTTGGGACATTCTCTAGTGTCGGTTACAACAAATAAATTCTCCATTTTTAATACCTGTGGCAGGTGGTCACTCAGTGGTAAGTCCATGATTTTCGCACTAATCATTCTACTCGCAGAGCTTTGTGTACAAAAACTAAAATCAATAATAGATCAGGCCCCCCGCCCAACAAAGGTTGGAGCAAATGTCGTTGGATGATGTGCTAATTCATTTGAAAACCCAAAATTAAAATTAAAAATCATCTCGTTTAATGAGTCACCTACTAGGGTATGTTCAAAATGCGTCAGGTTGACATCTTGTTCCAGCATTAAACCGCAGATACCCTTTTGGCCCTTTTTGCAAAGAGTGCAATTAAATTCACCCCCCCATAATAACATAACTTCGCCCCTTTTGCTCGTATCAAGTTCGTATTGCATATCTAAAGTTAGTGTAGCAAGTACGTCCTTAATCATGCTACCTGAACAGTTATTATAAAAATTAAAGAGAACCATCTTTGGACCTTTCCTTGTGTCTATCACTATTTTTTGATAGTAACTGGATCCAGGGGAAAAGGAAATTGTATCATAAACTAGAAGATTGGATATGTATACAGTCAACCCTCCCTTAGGTCTTCCATGTACTCCACCCACCGCGGGGGTAAAGTAAGTTTTATAGCCATTAAGATGTATCGGCGTGGTGGCCCAAGTTTCTTGAAGGGCTAAAATTCCCACGTCGGTAATGGCCTCGTCCCAGGTTGGATTGGTAATCTTCTGTTTTAACCCTGCCACGTTCCAAAAGACCACCTTGCAATAATCTTTTGCTGCGGGTAGAATGTCTATAATGTCATCTAGTTGTCCGACCTCGCTCCCTTGTATGATCTCATCCCCCACTTGAGTTTCTGGGGTTTCCTCAGACCCCAAACAACTTGTAAGACCCAAGTCCACAGGTTTATTAGACATCCGGGCATCTTCCTTGATCTTGGGGAGTCAATCCACCGCTTCCAAACAATCAAACCGGTTGTAACATGGAAAAATCGGTGGAAATTGCAGATTGCCTGCCCATCCTGGGTCATAACCTTGTGGGCGAAAGTAAGGAGGCCTCCCTTTGTATTTCACAATGTTCCAGCCATCATCATGCCTCCCATTCCACTGTGTATTATGGTAGTTATTATCAAAAGCCTGACCATTATTACCACCATGGTGTCGATTATCCTTGGTCCAGCTCCACCTATTATCCGGGTGTTCACCCTCAGGGTAGAAATAGGATAATGCCCTAGCCACAATGGACAGACCATAATTTCTTGGAGGCCTCGTTGTGATGAAATCAGCAGTGCGTGGGTTCTCAAATGTTATCACCACGCAATCACCGTGTGTCCTTTTTTTATTGTACCCCACCCAAGGAGCCCTTTCAACCATCAGAATGTTACTTTTGAAGGCTGGGGGGAGAGGGTAGTTATCATTAAGCCAATGTATTGTTTTATTTACAAGTCCCCCGTTATTTTCATTTGATTTGGTATCTGGTTGAGGGACTCCGGTAAGGACCACAACGTATGGTGAGGCTTCTGGAGGTAGATGTATGTTTCTGCGCGACTCCCTCTTTTCTGCGTTATCTTTATCCTGTTGTAATTTGGGAGTTTGTATGAGTGGCGCTACTTTGTCGGTTGTGGTTGGGTTTTTAGATGTTGGTATGGGTTTTGGAGGTAGATTAGTGGTGGGTTTTGGAGGTAGATTAGTGGTGGGGTTTGGAGGTGGATTAGTGGTGGGGTTTGGAGGTGGATTAGTGGTAGCGATGCTTTTAGCAGCTATGGATGGTCTATTCGTAATCGGTTTTTTTTGTGGAACTTTATTGTTCAAATTAAAGCTAGGGGCACTAATATCTTTGTGGATATTATTCAGTATTGTTTCCAGACATCGTAGCCTAACCTCAGTCGGTTCTAAGAGGATTTTTAACATTTCAAAGATGTTATTATTAACCTTGACTAGGCTATTACTGTCCTCACTCCCTCTGGCTTGATTATCAACTACCCCTCTTAGTTCCAAAATCCCCTCCAAACTACTATCCAAGTCAGTTTCATCTGGCAGACTTAGTGTTATGGCCACACTTGCCTGGGGCCCACCCGTGATGTCCTCGATGTGAGTCTGGGCATCTAAGTTGGTGCTCATGTTCAGAGGAACTGGATCCAACAGAGTTGGGTCGTGGTTTTTACCAGTCTGGGCTTTTTTCCCTTTTCGAGTAGTTGTTTTAGTGGGCTTTTGTTTATTACTCTTTTGTTTAGGGATAGCCCCCTCTTTCCTGCCCCTTTCAATTAAGGTACTAACTGTAGTTTCATTCTCGTTTACAGCCGTGCCATTTACCACCAATAGGGAGAGATTAGGGGTTGCCTCCAGGCCTTCCTGGGAGGCTGGTATGTCACACCCCCCGTCCTTGTGTACCATTACAAGTGTGTTTGGGGCAGATGGACCATTAGGAGTGCAAGCTTGTGCAATATAGCCCAAAGAGGAACGCTTTGCCATGGCTAAATCTTGGGACACCCTTCTGTCCATCAGTATGATCCCTTCATCAATGAGGGCATGTGTACGCACAATAAAATCGTCTAAGGTACCAGTCAATTTCTTTACCCCAGCATCTGCCATGCTTCTGGTCTCTGGGTGGTTCATGGCAAGGCCAATAAATATCCCACTGTAAAGCAGGAGGAGGTTACGGCCAGTTACCGGTACCAATCTCAGTACATCAAGGTCTTACGGGATCACAACGGTGTGTTACGGCAAGGATTTAGCCAACTTACAGTTATGAAGTCTCGGTGTCCTTTGGCTACTCGCAGTCGAGCAGAGTGTCTGGCACAGGCCAGGCTCCTCGGGCCTCTGAGGGCCTAAGAGGGCCCGCCCTTTGCCCGGGCTTCGCCCCGGGCGCTCCCCCGCGCGCTCCCGCGCAGCAGATGTACAACCGGTGTTAAATCCCTGTTAATAAGATGGGCGGGTGGGGGCGGGGCCGTCAGGGAGAGCCGGCCAGCTGGTGTTGATCAGGCTCTCGCAGGGACTCCTGGTCCACGGAGTCCCTGCTCCCAGCTCGCAGCCCTGCCGGTTTCCTCTCACTCGCCCCTCCTTACACACACCTTCCGCGGAGATCCGCGCAGCTGGACCCGCGAAGCGGGTCCGCCAAGTCGTGGCGCGAGTTCTCGTTGGTGTCTGCCCTGCTGCCCAAAGGACCAGGAAGCACGTCTCCAGTCACCCGGTAAGGTCCGCTTGCAGAGGTATCCCGCTGAGGCTGCTTTCAATGCCTCTATTTCAGCTCCGTGGGCGGGTGGGGGCGGGGCCGTCAGGGAGAGCCGGCCAGCTGGTGTTGATCAGGCTCTCGCAGGGACTCCTGGTCCACGGAGTCCCTGCTCCCAGCTCGCAGCCCTGCCGGTTTCCTCTCACTCGCCCCTCCTTACACACACCTTCCGCGGAGATCCGCGCAGCGGGACCCGAGAAGCGGGTCCGGCAAGTCGTGGCACGAATTCTCGTTGGTGTCTGCCCTGCTGCCCAAAGGACCAGGAAGCACGTCTCCAGTCACCCGGTAAGGTCCGCTTGCAGAGGTATCCCGCTGAGGCTGCTTTCAATGCCTCTATTTCAGCTCCGTGGGCGGGTGGGGGCGGGGCCGTCAGGGAGAGCCGGCCAGCTGGTGTTGATCAGGCTCTCGCAGGGACTCCTGGTCCACGGAGTCCCTGCTCCCAGCTCGCAGCCCTGCCGGTTTCCTCTCACTCGCCCCTCCTTACACACACCTTCCGCGGAGATCCGCGCAGCGGGACCCGCGAAGCCGGTCCGGCAAGTCGTGGCGCGAGTTCTCGTTGGTGTCTGCCCTGCTGCCCAAAGGACCAGGAAGCACGTCTCCAGTCACCCGGTAAGGTCCGCTTGCAGAGAGGTTATCTCTTCTCATCAGCCCTAGCCACCTGAGAGGTCTGAAATTAGTTTGAACTCTGAAGTGAGTCCCAAACAGATAGGGCCTCAGTTTCCTCATGGACCAAACCACAGCAAAGGTTTCCAACTTAATGGCACTCCACCTCTACTCTCGGGGAGTAGTTAAGTGTTGATATAGGTAACTGATTTATCCTGACCCTCATCATTCAGTGATAACACCACCTTAATGCTGTGTTCAGAAGCATCTGTCTGGACAACAAACTCTTTGCTGAACTCAGGTGGCTTCAGGACAGGTGCTGAGTACCAAGCTTCCTTTATGGTGTCAAAGGCATTTTGTCATTGGTGAGTCCAGCTGACTTTTCTGGACTGTTTCTTGGAGGCTAGCTCGGTCAAAGTTGCCACCATGATACCATATCCTTTGACACATATTCTGTAGTATCTAGTCAGGTGAAGAAAGGGTCTAACTTGGGTTTTTGTCTTAGGAGCGGTCCAGGCCAGAATTGTCTGGATTTTATTTGGAGAGGTTGTACCTGGACCACCCTCAACTTGGTGGCCCAGAAACACACAATATAACCTTGCCCTATCTGGCATTTACCGGCCTTGATAGTCAGACCTGACTGTTGCAGAGCTGGAAGCACTTCCTGGAGGTGGCCCAGGTGATCCTCCCAGTTGGGAATAAATGCATCAATATGACCGAGATATGCTGCATGCCACATCATGGATACACCAAGTTGTCAGACCTTGGGTCAATGAAATCAGACTAGCACATTGAATAAGCAAGTTGTAACAGTCTGTCTGCTGTTGCTCTTTTAGGATGGACGAGGGAGCTGCTCTTTCTAACTTGAGTTTTTGTCTTAGGAGCGTTCCAGGCCAGAATTGTCTGGATTTTAGTTGGAGAGGTTGTACCTGGACCACCCTCAACTTGGTGGCCCAGGCACACAAGAGAACCTTGCCCTATCTGGCATTTACCTGCCTTGATAGTTAGACCTGACTGTTGCAGAGCTGGAAGCACTTCCTGGAGGTGGGCCAGGTGATCCTCCCAGGTGGGAATAAATTCATCAATATGACCGAGATATGCTGCATGCCACATCATGGATACACCAAGTTGTCAGACCTTGGGTCAAGGAAATCAGACTAGCACATTGACTGAGCAAGTCTTAACAGTCTGTCTGCTGTGGCTCTTTTAGGATGGACGAGGGAGCTTCTCTTTTCACTGAGCTATCTTGGTGGACAGGAGGACAGGGAGAGGGTCACTTTCTTCTTCTTCCCACCATATTTCAACATGAGGATGGTGATATCTTCTTTGCCATGGTGGAGCTTGAACCTATTCACATTGACCACCCTGTGAGAGTGTTTAGGGGTCCCCACTTCTACCAAATATGTGATTGCTCCCTTCTATTCTGAGATAGGTTAAGGCCCAGTCCATATTTCTTGTGGTGCCCCAGTGCCAGGTGTTCTAAGACCAGCTGATCAGGTTTCATACTCAACCATGGAGGACTTTCGGTAATAATAGTACTTTACAAGCTCCTAGCTGGCTGGCATCACAATTTCTGTTTGCTTTCTTGATATACTCAAACATCCTGGAAGAAAGGATAAATACATAGTTCACTATATCTTGTCTGATCTCCTTGAAATATCTTTCCAGCCCTCTCCCACCAAACTCAATGGACCTCTTTAAGGGTGTCCAAAAGTAGCTCAAAGGGGATGAAGTCTACTTCTTTCTGAGGACCCTCCCTAAATGCAAACAGTAGGCATGACAGGAGAACAGCCCATCTCCTGCTGAGTTTCTATAGTAAACCCATAATCTTGCATTTCAAGGTCTTATTGAATCTTTCTACAACACCATTTCATTGGGGTCGGTAGAGAGTAGTGCATTTGTAATTCATTCCACACTCATTCCACATGCCTTTCAGATAGGTAGACATAAAATTACTGTTCCTATCTGAGATGACCTGCTTAGGAAACCCAACTCTGGTAAAAATTCCAAACTAGGCCCTAGCGACTGCAGGGGCAGTAATAGCTAGTTGCATGGCCCACTACCATCAAAATGAACCTATTGCCAGAGACAGTAATTGTGTCTAGGGGACTAAAAAAGTCAACCCCCACCCTCCCAAAGGGAGTCCCCACCACAGTGGTATAAAGGGAGCCGTTGGCTTGCCTCCTGTCTTCCCACTGGCTTAACAGGTGACACAGGGGAGACACATTTCTTTTACCTATTCAGACATTAGAGGCCAGTAGAAGTGATTGAGAAAGCTTTTCCATGTTTTGGTCTGCCCCAGATGTACAGCTAAGGGGATGTCATGGGCCAGGTTAAGGTGGAACTCTACTGTTGGGGGAACCACCACTCTCCTGGTTGCCCCTGGTTTGGCGTCCATTGCCTCATTAAACAGGATTCCCTCCTCCCAGTACATCCAAGGGGCTCCAGTGACATCTCCTTCCTCCTGTTGGACAGCCAGGTGTCTCAGGGCTTCAAGAGTGGGGCAAGTCTTTTGTCCTTGGCTCAAGTCCTCTCTGGAGCATCCGCCAGCTCCTTTGAGTTCTGCCAGGTCAGGCAAATCTCTCAGGGTAGCAGCCTCCTGTTCAGGCACCAGACCTTCCCCCTTGGGATTAGGCTCCTTCCAGGCCTTTGGACTTTGGGAAGCGGTCTCTCCAGACTTCTGACCCTTCTTATTTTTACTAGGACCATTTTTCTAGGTTCCAATGTCCCTTGACCTTCCCTTCTGGCCTTTTGTTCTTTAGTGGAGACACATACTCACTCAGGGAGACCTAGCATTGCTGCACAAGTCCTTCTCCCTGCCAAGGCAGATTTTTGAGGTCATAACCCGGTAGACACTCCACTGGGATTAAAGGATATACTTTCATTGGGCTAGTAACCTCTTCCCACCCAAAGTCTACCAAAGCCATGGTATGTGACTGTATAACTTTGTCAGAGTTTATTAGCTGGTGCATCTCATCAGGGATAATCTGCCCTGGGTACACCAGCTTAGCCATACACATGGTGATTCTGCCACCTGTGTCCTTCAGGACCTGTAGTCCAATCCTGTTTATTCTTGGCCACTGCCTATATATATATATATCTAAACTTCACATATACAATCAGTGATTCAAGGGTTGTGTTTTTAGACACAGAGATCTTTGTGAAAGACAATGTATTACACACAACATTACATCGTAAGAGCACTGCAACAAACGCAGTCTTACATTCTCAGAGCTTTCACCAACCTAGCCTTATACAGAATATTCCATACGGAGAATTTCTCCGAATAAAGAGGATTTGTTCCATTGATGACGACTGGCAAACACACAAAAATCTTGCCAGAAAAAGATTTGAAAAACGAAAGTATAATCCAGCATGGATCCAAACAGCTTTAAATCGCTCATTCCAGTACCAAAAGAACTGATTTGCTCAGAGAAAAACAAAAACCAGATGATGAGGAAGAAAAAATTCGATTCATTACCACACACTCCACGGCCAACCAGGCAATCACAAAAATTCTCAGGAAAAATTGGCACATATTACATATGGATCCTAAAGTTGCTGAAATAGTGGATGATCATCCAAATGTGACTTATCGAAGGGCAAAAAACCTGAGAGACAAACTTATTCACAGTCATTTCCAAGAACAAAAGAAACAAGCATGGCGGAGACCCAGAGGCTTTTACAAATGTTCTGGATGTAAAGTTTGTTGTATTGCCAAAACAACCAAGGAACTAAGGATGGCAAATAAAAAACTATGGAAGATTGACCAACTAATAAATTGTAAAACACAATTTGTCATATATGTTCTAGAATGTCCGTGCTCCTTAAAGTACATCGGAAGCACCAAAAAAGAATTAAAACTACACATTTTGGAGCATGTCCGAGCTACTATCAACTCGGACCGCAGCAACGCAATGGCAAAACATATGGAGAAGGAACATAAAGGAGATTGGAAAGCTCTAATTTTTTATGGAATTGAAAGTGTCGGACCTAACCAAAGAGGTGGAGACCGTGAAAAAGTGATGAGACAGAAAGAATCAAAACACATTATGAACTTCCGAACTCTGAGCCCCCATGGGCACAATCAGGACGAAGAACTACATTGCCACCTTTAAACTGTACTTGAAAAACATTTATCAGAAACAACTGATACCTCCTTGCCTTATTATAATAACCTTGACATAACTGAATAATGTGGTAGAGAATTCTGAACAAACTGGCACTAATTATCATTTGATTGGTGGGCCAGATATGTGCTGAGCGCTCATGCCCACTGGAGGGCTTAATTTGTGTTTAATTCAATTCAATTTTGTTTAATATTGGGTTAAATTGCTTCAATTTTTAAATCAATTCTCATAAATGTATAGATTTGTGCAATAACAGTCGGTATGGACAGACTGGAATTTAGTTATGCCCACTGGAGGGCTTAATCTTTGGTTAAAATTACGGAAATAATTTGTATAAATGTACAGGATAGCGTGAAAACAATTTGGTATGAATACCTCGCAATTTAGAAACTATTACCACAAACTACATGTCCCACAAGGCCTGTGTGAGAAACAGGAAGTGATGTAACTTCTAAATTATTTTTTCACTTTATTTAAACACAAACAATTTGTTGACTCAGTTAACCTGTGAGCAAGGTCTCCGTAGAGACCGAAACGCGTAAGGTGTTGCTGGTTGCTGTAATAAAACTTACAATCGACAAATAACCAGTGTGTTTGACTTTGAATTACACACGGGAGTGCACGAGGAACAAACCTCTCGCGAGGAGAAAGCTGAATTCATTAATTCGCAGCGGGTCCTGCCGCGCCTCGCGTGCACCGCCTTGAGAGCACCCGGGAGCCTCCATCTTGGGCCAGATGGAATGCAATATATATATATATATATATGTATATATATATATATATATATATATATATATATATATATATATATATATATATATATATATATATATATATATATATATATATATATATATATATATAGGCAGTGGCCAAGAATAAACAGGATTGGACTACATATATATATATATATATGCAAAGAAATCTATCGTCAATCAAAAGGCACAGCGATGGGCTTTTCTTTTAGCCCTTCATATGCATGCCTCACATTGGGACAATGGGAGAAAACATGGGCATGGAGATCAGAAAATGATGAAGCGGTACAAAAAACCATAGCGTGGTTAAGATATATAGATAATTTGTTGTTGATATGGGAGGGAACAAATGAAGAATTTGAAGCCTACTTCTAAACTCTTAATAATTCTGATTTTGGTTTAACCTTCACGTACACAATCAGTGACACAAGGGTTGTGTTCCTGGATACGGAGATCTTCGTAAAGGACAATGTATTACACACAACACTACATCGCAAGAGCACCCCAACAAATGCAGTGCTACATACCCAGAGCTTTCATCAACCAAGCCTGATACAAAACATTCCATACGGAGAATTTCTCCGAATAAAAAGGATTTGTTCTAACGAAGAGGACTGGCACAAACATAAAAATCTAGCCAAAACAAGATTTGAAAAAAGGAAATACAATCCAGCATGGATTCAGACAGCTTTAAATCGCTCCTCCAGTATAAAAAGAACTGATTTGCTCAGAGACAAACCAAAACCAGATGATGAGGAACAAGACAAAATTCGTTTCATCACCACACACTCAACAACCAATCAAGCCATCGTTAAAATACTGCGAAACAATTTGAATATTTTACATATGGACCCCAAAGTGGCAGAAATCGTAGGAGATCATCCAAATGTGACTTATCGAAGGGCAAAAAACCTAAAAGATAAACTTATCTTTAGTCACTTTCAAGAACAAAAGAAACCAGAGGTATGGCGGAGACCCAAAGGATTTTATAAATGTTCTGGATGCAAAGTTTGTTGCATTGCGAAAACTACCAAGGAAATTAAGATGGCAAATAAAAAAACTTGGAAGATTCAACAATTGATTAACTGTAAAACACAATTTGTCATATATGCCCTTGAATGCCCTTGCTCCTTAAAATATATTGGAAGCACCAAAAAAGAACTGAAACTTCGCATTTTGGAGCATGTTCGAGCCACTATTAACTCTGATCGCAGCAATGCCATGGCTAAACACATGGAGAAGGAACACAAAGGGGATTGGAAAGCTCTAATCTTTTGTGGAATTGAATGTGTTGGACCTAATCAAAGAGGTGGAGACCAAGAGAGAGTGATGAGACAAAAAGAATCCAAACATATCATGAACTTTCGAACTCTGAGCCCCTATGGCCATAATCAGGACGAAGAACTACATTGCCACCTGTAAAATTGTAACTATACACCATTCAGAAATCCACTGATACCTACCCTGTCTTACTTTTAATTTGCACAGAATTGTCTGTATTTAATACCCTCACTCCCAATCAATTATTTTTCCTGGACATGTTAGAATAATTGTGACATGATGTATTGAGCACTGATGACTTTGAGACTGACAAGTGAATGTTTCGATACTGAACGTTTACGCCCACTGGAGGGCTCAATTTTGATTTAAAATTTCTTGAATCCATTTTTTTTTTTAAATGTTTATATATGATCGCCAACAGTGGGTGCATACTCACTGTAATTTTTGAATATGCCCCACCGGAGGGCTTTATTATGGTTCAATTATTCATTTATTGTTTACATATAATTCACAAAAAGTGCTACTTCTGAAACTAAACTGAAGTGTAATGATTTGTTTAGAAATATCGTTAATTGAAACTACATGTCCCACAATGCCTGTGTAAGACACAGGAAGTGATGTAACTTCAAAAAAACTCTTTCACTTTATTTAAATGTCAAAATAATGTCGACTCAGTTAACCTGTGAGCAAGGTCTCCGTAGAGACCAAAACGCGTAAGGTGTTGCTGGTTGCTGCTTAAAAAACTTACAATCGACTAAAACCAGTGTGGTTGGAACTTTATTGGTCACACAGGAGTACACGAGGAACTAACTTCTCTGAAGGAGAAAACCTGAATCTATTTGATCGCAGTGGGTCCTGCTGCGCCTCGCGTGCACCCCCTGAGAGCACCCGGGAGCCTCCGACTTGGGCCAGATGGAATACATATATATATATATATATATATATATATATTCAATGAAAAAACCATTGGTTATAGAACATATATAGTTAGGAATTTGCATTTATAAAACCTTATTTTACTCGCATAAAACCATTGAAATTCCATATATAGTTAGATGCGCTAACTATATATCGCGCACCCGCAATCCACTGCTGATGATGTCACATATTACATCATTCATGACATGGTCAGTGACATCACTGATGACATCACTGATGACATCTCAAATGACATCACTGATGACATCACTGATGACATCTCATTTGACATCACTGATGACATCTCAAATGATATCACTGAAAACATCACTGATGACATCTCATTTGACATTACTGATCACATCACTGATGACATCATTCATGTGATAATACGATGAACCTCTTCAGACTCTAATATAACCTTAGATACACTCAGTGTTAACAGACACTCACATACTGTCACTCATCCATGGAGTTACTCACACACCTAGTCAGTCATGCAAAGAATCAATCACACCTCCATTTGCTCAACTATACAGTTATACACACCTTACTTATTCAAACATATTCTAACACATATTTACTCTCTTATACAATCACTGATACAAGTTTTCAATGATCCATGCAGCCACTCACACATTCACTGGCTCTTATACACAGTAATTTATATATGTGAACTCTCACATGTACTGTGTTTTACATATGTACTTACTTTGACATGTAGCACTGAGATATCCATTCACTCACCAATACACTCATGCACACAGTCATCCACCCATACAGCTGTTTCCACATGCAGTTTTGAACCTATACATCTAGTGAATCAACTGGTCACACATCTATGCACAGAGTCACACACCTCCCAGACACCCACACACACACACTCACTCTCCCATACAAATACTTGGGCAACCAATCAATAACCCATATCGTTACTCATATAGCTACTGATGCATGCAGCAGTTTACAGAACAACAGATATAATGATGCACAAATTAAGACAGTTTAGTCACTAACCCATGCACTCAGTGAGACACATTTAATCACTCACTCATACAGTCGGTCATGCAACTACTAACTCCTTCATCCAGACACTTATACATCCACTCATTCTTCAATATGTAAGACATATTTTAACTTTACAGAAACATACAGTCACTGGATGATGTCATCAGTGATGTCATTTGAGATGTCATCAGTGATGTCATCAGTGATGTCACTGACCATGTCATGAATGATGTAATATGTGACATCATCAGCAGTGGATTGCGGGTGCGCGATATATAGTTAGCGCATCTAACTATATATGGAATTTCAATGGTTTTATGCGAGTAAAATAAGGTTTTGTAAATGCAAATTCCTAACTATATATGTTCTATAACCAATGGTTTTTTCATTGAATTTTCAAGGTTTTGTAAATGCAAATTCCTAACTATATATGGACTATAACCTATGGTTTTTTCTGTGAATTTCATTGGTTTTTTAAAAGCTAACATCTGTAGCTGTAAAATGTATTCTACTTTAAAACCCAAAATATATTTTAGATGTTTATTGATAATTTTAATTGAAATATTTTTTTTCTTCGCTTTCGGTAAGCGAACCGGGAAGCTTTCCGTTAGCTCATCTTGATGCCGCGATCTAGTACGCGAACCGGTAAACGTTACGTTAGCGGAACTGTGACGCGTCGCGGAAGCGCGACGTATCATTGTCGCGAATGCGTCTTATGACGCGCCGCTTTAGCGCTCCCGAAAGTGCTCGGGACCGCGAACCGGAAACGATGCGGGACGCGGCGCGCACCGCGTAACGTGAGCGGAACAAGTCATGTGACTTGTTTATCAAAGTTTTCATTGGTTCATTTCACTTTTGGTTTCCAAATGATGTATGACTAGGTCATGTGACCTAAAAATAACACTTTTCATTGGTTCCGAACTTTTGCTTTTCCAAAATCACGTAAACCCCTTCTTCTTTCCTCACTCTGACTTTCATCTTGGTGAGAGAAAGACCATTTTCCATTTTGATTGCAATGGCTTCTATCTTTGCTTCAGCTGGTGGACCCCCACCACCACCTCAACCTCCTCATGACAAGAGAGGACCACCATCTCAATTCATCTCAAACAGAGAGGAGGAAGAAGACGACTTAGAAGAAGAGGACACTGATGAACATGAATTTATTCAGGAGTTGCCCCGTGTTTCCGGAAGGAAAACAAGTTTCATTTGGCAATTTTTCTCAATTCCTCGAGGGGAGAAGAAGGTTAATGCCAAATATGCCACCTGCCTAATTTGCAAAAAAAGATTATCTCGAGGCACAGAGAAAAAGTATAGTATGGGCAACTATACTATGCATCTACCCCGAACGTATGGCGGAGTACCACGATCCCCCCCGGGAAGCCATCTTGGGCGCGAGGCGAGTCTCGGCTGGTATGCCCGAAGCGGCGTAGCCGGGGCGCGCCTTTTTCCCGCCCTGGAGTGGGCTGGCCTAGACACTGACGCGGCCGGGCCACGCCCTCGGGGCAGGCCGGGGCGGGTTTACGCCCGCCCTGAAGACGGATAAAAGGAGCAACAAGCCAAGGAAGCATCCTCTTGTTCCTGTGCTCTGAAGCTGCACCACCTCGCTGCACGTGAGCTCGAGACGGAACGAAGAGCCAATTTTGAGCGTTGTAATCTTTTTTGTTTGTTTTGCAGATACTCTGTCGGAGAATGCCTAAGAAGGCGGGAAAGCGAATGACTACCGACCAGATGCTGCGTGTTCTCATGAAGGAGGTGACCGACCTAAAGAAGCGGATGGCGGAGAAAGACGAGGAAGGGGGGCCGAAACGTCCTCTGGCAGGAGCAGCTCCAGGAGGAAAAGGCAAGAGGCCCAGAAGGGGAGCAGCTGGGGGAGACGTCCCAGTTCCCTGTACCCCACTTGAAGCACCCACTCCTGTGCCGGAGGAAGGGAATCCGATTCCCGTAGTGGTCACCCCCGTGTCCGGGGAGGATATGCCGCCCGAGCTGGCAGCACAATTAGCAGCGTGGTTGGGTAAAGGTAGCAAGGGCGCCACGGCTGACGACGCGCAGGTGTTGATGAGGCAGCTGCGGGAAACAAGGGAAGCGACGAAGGCACCATCGCCGTCAGTTCCAGTCGCAGATACAGCTTCCGGTTCAGGTAAGCGGCCATTGCCGATTGCGAGGGATGAGTCGGCACCCTCTTGAAGGGAAAAATTGGGTCAACATGTCCCTCTGGCTATCAAAGAGAAGATATGGGCAGGGGAATATATAAACATCTTCTCGTTGCTTACCGATCATTATGAAATGGAGCATGTTAAGAGCCAGAAGGAGCTCATGCATCCGAGTGTTTGGCGCGCAAAGATGGCCGCCTTTAAGGTAAATGAAAACATTGGTAATTGGGGCAAAGCATGGGGGGTTTTTACATCCATCTTGGGTGAACGTAGGCCCGAATTGCTGCCCGAATTGCCGATTTATCAGTCACGGATCATGGGGTATTCAGTATCTCACGAGGGCAATCATTGGTTTTGTTACGATAATATTTTCAGAAAAGCGAAAGAGCATGCTAAAAACTTAACTTGGGATTGTTATGATTCTGTGTCCTGGTCCAAAATGGAGGACTCTGGTATGTTGAAGGTGCCGTTGGTAGGGAGTAACGTTGGTGAATCCTCCCGCCAATATGCGGGGACGCCCTTTCGATCAGGTACGAGTAACGACAATCACTCGAGGCCAACCGGCAACGCAGGTAAAAGGGGGGTTTGTTGGAACTTTAACAGGGGGAAATGTACTAGGCCCCAGGGGTCATGCAAATTTAGGCACGAATGTGGGGGGTGTGGGCAATCATCCCATCCTGAGTCCATGTGCAGAGCCAAAACGGGTGATAACGGGGGTAGAGGAGGCGCCAAACAGGTCTGACATAGTCCGAGGGGCGCCTTTACCTACCCCGATTGATACCATGGCAATGATTCCCTGGCTCAGCGAATACCCGGATCACGCTTCCGCTGGGGTGTTGCGGAACAGATTTTCATATAGTTTCCGCATCCCAGTGGGGGAGTTTCAGGGTATAGCAAAATGTAAAAACCAGATATCGGTCTTACAGCATACGACCGTGGTACAGGAAAAGATCGGGAAGGAGGTGGCTCGAGGTCGAGTCGCCGGTCCATTTAATGTGCCACCAGTTGCTAACTTTGTTTGTTCCCCTTTAGGGGTGGTCCCCAAGAAGGACCCGGGGGAGTTTCGGCTGATACATAATTTATCAGCCCCACGTGGTCTTTCCGTAAACGATGCGATAGACCCGGAAGTGTGTTCGGTGCGGTACGCATCCTTCGATGAGGCCGTAGCCACATTGAATCGCCTGGGGCCCGGTGCGCTGATGGCAAAATCTGATATCGAGTCAGCGTTCCGGTTGCTCCCGGTACATCCAGACGATCAGCGTCTCCTTGGTTTCATGTTTCAGGGTCATTATTACATGGATAGGTGTATGCCGATGGGGTGCTCTATATCTTGTGCCTATTTCGAAAAGTTCAGTTGCTTCCTGCAATGGGTCTTCACAAAGAAAACGGGGTTTCAACATGTTATGCATTATCTCGATGACTTTTTGTTTCTGGGGGCAGCCGGGGATCTGGAATGTGGACAGGCTTTGACTGCATTTTGTGTCTTGATGAATCAGTTTGGCGTGCCATTGGCACCAGGTAAGACTGTGGGTCCCTCGACTTGCCTCGAGTTTCTGGGGATCGAGCTCGATTCCGAAGAAGGTTGTTTTCGTCTACCAGGTGACAAAGTGTTAAGATTCAGGGCATCCCTGCAAATGTGTATAAGTGAGTCTAAGGTTAGGCTACATCAATTACAGCAATTGGTGGGACAGTTGAATTTTGCCCTAAGAGTTATACCGATGGCCCGCCCCTTTTCTCGCTCGATCGCTCAAGCCATGGTCGGCCTGAAGGAGGGTCATCATCGCACAAGGCTCTCGGCAGAGGTTCGCCAGGACATGCACATTTGGTTGGCATTTCTGGCGGATTTCAATGGCCGAATTGTCTGGAACAAACCGGCCGTGTCCTCTGAGGAGCTGGGGCTGTGGACGGATTCGGCAGGGAGCATTGGTTTTGGTGCCATATTCGGCACTCAGTGGTCGGCACAAAAATGGCCGTCATGGTGGCATGAGAGTGGTCTGACAAGTAACATTGCTTTCCTAGAACTTTTTCCCATTCTGGTGGCCCTGAGAACTTGGCCCGAGGGGTTCAGAGATCACTCTGTGGTATTCTTGTCTGATAACATGACCGTTGTTGAGTGTATCAATAGCCAGGCAGCACGATGCAAATGGATTCTGAGATTGCTCAAGGAAATTGTGTTATTGTGTATGCAATTGAATGTACTATTTAAGGCAAGACATGTCCCGGGGGTGATGAACCAGGCGGCTGATGCGCTTTCTCGTTTTCGTATGCAGGCCTTCTGGGGTTTTCTGCCCACAGCGGACCCGGTGGCAGCACCCTTTCCCGAAGCTCTCTGGTCTCTCGGTGCCCCGAACTACAGAACCTCGTGGGAGAGAGATTAGCACCCAGGACGAGGAAGGCATATGAAGGGGCGTTCCGTTCCTATTGGGCCTTTTTGGGGGCAGCTAGAGGGGAGCTTTGGGGCCAGGAGGAGTTGGTAGTGAAATTCCTGCTGTCTTTACGTCAGGCAGGCAAATCAGTGGCTACGGCCCAGAGGCATCGGGCCGCCATTTCCTTTGTGGCTAGGGCTCATGGGATCCAGGACCCGACAGCGTCTTTCGTTGGGCAAAAAGCGCTACGTGGGTGGCAACGCCTTGAGGGTCGCAGAGTAGATGAAAGGCGCCCGATAGGTTTGGATAGGTTGGCCCTGTTATTATCTAGACTCCCTGCGACATGTTCATCCCAGTATGAAACAGTGTTATTCCGAGCCGCTTTTACGCTGGCATTCCATGGGGCTATGCGGGTAAGCGAACTAGTGGCGAGGAACAAGCAGGACGTGATGGGGGGACTGTGCCAAGAGCACGTTCAGATCAGAGGGGAGACAATGACTGTCTCGTTCGTCAGGTCCAAGACCGATCAGGGTGCGATGGGTGATTGCATGATCATACAAAGGATCCCCGGGTCCTCCATGTGCCCGGTGAGTTGTGTAGAGGAGTATTTAGCTCAAAGGGTGGCATCATGGGGGGGGACCTTGTTGAGACACGCTGACGCCACCCCACTGACGAGGTTTCAGTTTCAGCGGGTGCTTGCGATGTCGATTACTGCTGCGGGCTTGAACCCGGGCGAGTTTGGGACCCATTCCTTTCGGATAGGGGCTGCTACAGAGGCTACAGCCAGGGGTCTGAATGTTGAACAAATTAAACGTGTGGGGCGTTGGTCCTCCAATTGTTATAAGAGGTATGTGCGGTTGCACATGTTGTGAAGCTGTAACGATGTACTCACGCTTCTTGTTTTTGTTTGGTTTCAGTTGCGCAAGCCTACGAGGCGGGGCGGACTATGCAGTCGACCCAACACCGGGCCAGCGGTCAGACTTCACCGGCTGTGAAAAAGGAGGTGTGGGTCGTGGGCCACTCATACGTGAGGCGTGCCGCGGACGTATTCAAAGCAGGTGACATGAATCACGTGGCTGGGGAATACGGGTACAGTGTGTCCTTCTACGGAAAGGGCGGACTCTGTATTGACCAGTTTCAATCATTTTTTGAGGGTTTGCTAGGGCGGACGAGGTCACCGCCGTCTATAGTCATAGTACATCTTGGGGGCAATGATTTGGTCACCACTGGTAGACGACTTCTTCTTGAGGCGATGCTTTCCACTGTAAGTTGGTTGGCGAGGAGAGTTCCAGGGTGCACGATTGCATGGTCACATATGATCCCACGAAAAGTATGGCTGGGGGCTATTTCTGTTTCTGCTCTGAATCATTCAGTAAGAAAAATTAATAACAAAGTGAGTAGATTGTTCCGTTCCAATACACTGCATTCTATTTCGCATGGTTGTATTACTGGTGACAGTATGTATTTGGGGGATGGTGTTCATTTGTCCCGGGTGGGGAACGAGTTACTCATAGGAGACTGTATAGCTTGGCTAAAGACTTTAAGACATGACCTTTAGGTAGGAGTGTTGTGGGGGGGCCGGATAGCCGGTCAACTATCCGGCCTGTGGCGGTAAGGTCATGATCGGTGAGCACTAATTGGAAGATCCCTATGAGTGGGCGTCACCCATTACGGATGGGAGCTCTCGAGGGAGGTGGCCATTGGCCCCTCAACGGGGAAGGCGGTCCCTTCTAAGGATGGGACGCCGAAAGGAAAGGAAAGGCGGTCAAGGCCCCTTCCTGGGTAGGAGGGGCTACAGCCCCCTCCCGGAGAATTTCCCGGGGCCAGGACATCTGCGACGGCAGATGTGGTAAGTTGTGTGGGGTTTGGGGGGGGGGTCTACGCTACCTTCTAGATTCCTCACATGAGTCCTCGGACGACCTTTAAGTGGCGTCAAGTTTATTGGGGCCCCCGTCAAGTCAAGGGAAATTGGTAGTTGCACTCGAGGTACACCTCTGTGCGGTCGCCCCTCACAAGTGAGGGGGATATTTCTGGTTACGGTTCTTGACACCGGTTACGACCTTGCCGTTGGCCCTTAAACGTTAGGATGTACAATTTCAAAATTTCAAGTTAGATGTTTTGTAGGATGTTAGTTCGGCTAGGAGAACCTTTGTATTAGAGAATATGTTAAGGTTAGCCAAACATCGCAATGTGGTAATGAAATTGTACATAATATGAAACTGTTATTTTAATGTTTTAATTTTGTTTCATATTTTAATAAATACGGCCGGGAGGATCACTCCCTCCCGTCTTCCAAAAGTTCAGAACTGTTTCCGGTTTCCCATCCTTGGGGATTGTGTTGAGAGGGGGTGGCGGGTATCTCAGCCATAGCCATATGGTCAGGTGGCATCCATTAAATTACAGCCGGGCAGAGTTAAGGGATCTGCAAGATAATCCCCCGACAACTCCTGTGGCCAAATCAACTTCTAATATAAATTTGACTGTAAGAGAGGCACAGGAAACTGTGCCAAACATACAGCCAAACTTCAAGCACATGAAGTTAACGTGCATACATTGTGGTGCTATGCTCTCATGTGGCAACATGAGCGTAAACTTAATAAACTTGGTGTATGAAAACCATAACTGCCCTAACCCACCCAAGCAGTAATTTTTTCTTTGCTCCTGTTGAGCCCTTTTCGATGCCTGTTTTTTTGTTGTTTCCCCTCCATGAAAAACACAAAAAAAACATAAAACTGTTCTAAAAATACAAAAAAAACAAAAAATGTTCAGAAAAAAAAAATAAATAAATAAAACAACAAAAACATAAAAAAAAGTTCTTTTCAGAACTACCTCCCCTTTCAAATAAAATTGCTAGAATGTTTAACACTCTAGCAAGCTCTATTTCTTTTGGTTCGCTTCAAGTTCGCTGCCCGGTTCGCGAACTTGAAGCGAACCAAAAAAATATTTAAAAAAAAAAAAGAAGAGTTAGTATAAGGGAAGTAAACAGAGAGTAATGTAAAAAGAAAGACAGCTATAGAGAGTAAATCAGAGATAGTGTTTAATAGATCTATTTATTAATTCAGGATGACGATAAGGTGTGATGTCTCGTGAGGTTTGTTTAAGGTGAGACCTACTCAGGGTTACAGATCAATTTTACACTTGTTGAAGAATACAGAGCAGATAAAGCATGTGAAGGCCTACCAATGAAGTAAATCAAGTCCTCTTATTACATCATTCATGACATGGTCAGTGACATCATCAGCAGTGCATTGCGGGTAAAAAGAGTAGAAAACATTTACCTTATAATTCTTGTTACCTTTTTTAAATATTTTTTCATACTTTCAATCTGTAAAAGAGAAAACAAACATTTCCAAAAATATTACTACATGTATTTAAAAATTACAAAAGAAAAGGGAAAAGGTTCAAGAAGAAACACTTTTTCAACAATTTTGACATTTACAGAAGCCTCTGCTTCTCTACGTCCCCTACACAATCCTAAAGATATATATTTTAAATAAACAGTATCTTCATGCTGATGAACTGAGACCTATTTTGGAACATGGTACTTCTTTTGCACTGCTGATGTCTCACAATAGTGATGCAATAGCAGCGCAAAAAAGATGTAAAGCCATCATAAAATTGTCTCTAATATTTTAAATGATAGTTTCAGGATGCAAATAAGATGTGTGCTTTGAAGAGCTTTCTTTGAGGTGAGACCTATTCCTTTTTTTAAAAAAAACAGTACCCGGAAATACAGCACTATAAGCATTAAAATTGACACTTACAGAAGACTCAGTTTTTCCATATCTACCTCACATTTCTAAATGTATATCATAAGTACAAACAGAAGAACATTAATTATACATGTTATATGGTTTATTTTTGCTGTTCTCAGAATGTATCAAATTTCACTTAAATCAGTGACTTGAACGTATTCATCATGTAACAGCGGGGAAAAAAAAACACAATCAAAATGACTGTGTTTAAAAAACCCATACAAACTAAGAAATCTGATTTCAAAACTCCTTAAAATTAACTTACTTTCAAAGACGTCGAAGGATCTCCTATGAACAGCATTCACTCTGTTGTGCTATAAATATTTTCAGCCCGCCACTTTCTGAAAGAAAACCTCCATCGATACGAAAAATATGTTACATAGAAGAAAAGACTTCTCTCATTCTATCACATGTTTCCACTAGGCCAAATCATGTTGCCGCGATTCGCTACTCTTGTAATTCTTCCAATCAAATCCCGACATTTTCTATTTTCGCAACTTTCAAAAAGAATACATTTAAGATTATTTTCACAATCCTGGACTACTAATATCTTACCCTTCTTTGTCACTCATGTTCTCCTTTTCCTATGACACTGATACTGCTTACTATGAAGCAGACTTACTTGCATCAGGTTTATATAGTTGGATTTTTAAATTGACATTATAATTAAAAGTTTTGGACCAATAATCTAGACAGCATTGCAGACTTACATTCCCTCTACTTCATGAACCTTTTGCAATTCTTCACAGGAAATCCCGAGATTCTTTCATTAAAATTTTGGTTTTAAAAACACCAGGTAAGAATTTTTAAGGTCAAACGGCAATTTTTTTTTGAAAGTTACAACGGAATCATTGCAGAATGACCAGCCGTTTCGAGACTTTAAATAAGCTGTATAATGTCCTGATGTTGTTGAAGGACCATCGTGAAAGATAATTGCTACAGTTACAAAAGTCCTTCCTGATATTGAAAGCTGAGAAGCCACAATTTTTTTTATTAAAGTTGACAATTTTGATCCATCAGGCCTACATCGTTGAATCATTAAAATGGCATACTGTCCATATCTACGTATAAATAATGTTGACATCATTTCAGATTTACATTGGCTACACTCCATGTTGTGATCCGCTGAATTTACTAGCTTATTAAAGGAGACTGATTTACTGTCTGGCAAAGTTAAATATATAAATCTTTCTGAGTCTACACTAGTAGTACTTGATACCCTACAATTCTCGCAGTCATGCTGCCATTGATAAGAAAGCCCAAACAGGTGATCTACATCTACACCGTCATCTTGCAATACATCAAGCATATACATTAAAAACTCCTGACAATCTTGCTGATTATTTTCAGAGAAGTCTGTTTGCCCTGAACATTCATCTAACAGATAACGAACTTCAGACACACTTTCTACTTTTGTTCGATCACTGCTACATTTCTCGAAAACAGAATTCAATAAACAGCATAAAATTTGTTCTGAATTCAACAGAATCTGTTCTTTTAAACTCTCTAGTGAAAAGAGAACATTAACCACTACATTTGCATAGCAGTTGACACCAGAACTGTTTTCAAATTGAAAACCGACAACATCTTCAACAGAATCCACTTTCTTTCTGCTAACAATTTTCGGTTCATTGACTTTTAGTCTTTTTGCAACAACCTCCCTACTATTACTGATATTTCTACGTTTGCGGCCTACCACACGTTTCTCAAACAAAGGATATTGAGGCAAATGTGGCGCATACTCTCTTCTTAACCTATTGTATTCCTTAACACAATCTAGATCCGCACAAATGTTTGTGACATCACAGTCAATCAAGTACAATCCTGATAAAGTTCTTACTCGTGACAATGCCACATATGCCATACCCTCCTTGAACACAGAACTGCCAATATTCACCAATGCACTGTCTACACTTAAACCTTGCGATTTATGAATTGTTATCGCATATGCCAAGCAAACAGGAAACTGTTTACGGCGAACATATAAGTCTTTGACAAGCAAAAACCTAGCAGAACAACGACCAATTAGCTGTACTTCCTGAATGCCATCAAATTTAATTTTTAAAAATTCTATTCCATCTCTATTTCTGTACTTCTCAAAATCAACAACATTACCCATTGATCCATTTACCAGACCTCTTTCAACATGTAAATTTCTTCTCAAAATGATTCGGCAATTTAAACACACATTCAAAGTCTTTTCAAAACCCGCTGTTTTAGATACAGTCTTCTCTAATGAATCCAATTTTGATTTCAAATTCTCTGACAAAATAATTGTTGATCCCATGTGCTCTATTTTGTCAATAGCTTCAAGTTTCACAATCTCTTGCTTTTCTAAATTCAACATTTTGTTGTTGAAGATGGCACATTCTGCAAGAGTTGGCATCAAACATATTCCGGATTTCTTCTCAGTAATTTTCTGAAAAATATTCTCAGCCACAATCTCTTGTTCGGGATATAAATTTGAAAGTAATCGTGCATTCAAAGCTTCTTTTCCATGCTCGGTCACTTTTCCAATTCTAATATCTTGTAGAATATTCTTGTAATCTTCATCTTTTGCCTGACGCATATTTTCATGCAGTTCAGCATAATTGAAGTTTAACCATATATTGACGTTGCCAATGCTCCCTAGGCACTTCCTGGTATCTTCATGCGTGAGTATTTTGAACACAGGTTCTCCTTTTACTGGTGTCACCTGCAGAAGATCTCCGAAAACAATGATGTGTTTGCCACCAAATAACACATCATATGGAAAGGGGCGACCATTCGGTCCCCCCGAACGTATGGTGGAGTACCACGATCCCCCCGGGAAGCCATCTTGGGCGGGAGGCGAGTCTCGGCTGGTATGCCCGAAGTGGCGTAGCCGGGGCGCGCCTTTTTCCCGCCCTGGAGTGGGCTGGCCTAGACACTGACGCGGCCGGCCACGCCCTCGGGGCAGGCCGGGGCGGGTTTACGCCCGCCCTGAAGACGGATAAAAGGAGCAACAAGCCAAGGAAGCATCCTCTTGTTCCTGTGCTCTGAAGCTGCACCACCTCGCTGCACGTGAGCTCGAGACGGAACGAAGAGCCATTTTTGAGCGTTGTAATCTTTCTTGTTTGTTTTGCAGATACTCTGTCGGAGAATGCCTAAGAAGGCGGGAAAGCGAATGACTACCGACCAGATGCTGCGTGTTCTCATGAAAGAGGTGACCGACCTAAAGAAGCGAATGGCGGAGAAAGACGAGGAAGGGGGGCCGAAACGTCCTCTGGCAGGAGCAGCTCCAGGAGGAAAAGGCAAGAGGCCCAGAAGGGGAGCAGCTGGGGGAGACGTCCCAGTTCCCTGTACTCCACTCGAGGCACCCACCCCTGTGCCGGAGGAAGGGAATCCGATTCCCGTGGTGGTCACCCCCGTATCCGGGGAGGATATGCCGCCCGAGCTGGCAGCACAACTAGCAGCGTGGTTGGGTAAAGGTAGCAAGGGCGCCACGGCTGACGACGCGCAGGTGTTGATGAAGCAGCTGCGGGAAACAAGGGAAGCGACGAAGGCTCCATCGCCGGATGCGGCAGTAGAAAGACCACTTGGGTCAGGTCCAGTCGCAGATACAGCTTCCGGTTCAGGTAAGCGGCCATTGCCGATTGCGAGGGATGAGTCGGCACCCTCTCGAAGGGAAAAGTTGGGTCAACATGTCCCTCTGGCTATCAAAGAGAAGATATGGGCAGGGGAGTATATAAACATCTTCTCGTTGCTTACCGATCATTATGAGATGGAGCATGTTAAGAGCCAAAAGGAGCTCATGCATCCGAGTGTGTGGCGCGCAAAGATGGCCGCCTTTAAGGTAAATGAAAACATTGGTAATTGGGGCAAAGCATGGGGTTTTTTTACATCCATCTTGGGTGAACGTAGGCCCGAATTGCTGTCCGAATTGCCGATTTATCAGTCACGGATCATGGGGTATTCAGTATCTCACGAGGGCAACCATTGGTTTTGTTATGATAATATTTTCAGAAAAGCGAAAGAGCATGATGAAAACTTAACTTGGGATTGTTATGATTCTGTGTCCTGGTCCAAAATGGAGGACTCTGGTATGTTGAAGGTGCCATTGGTAGGGAGTAACATTGGCGAATCCTCCCGCCAATATGCGGGGACGCCCTTTCGATCAGGTACGAGTAACGACAATCACTCGAGGCCAATCGGCAACACAGGTAAAAGGGGGGTTTGTTGGAACTTTAACAGGGGAAAATGTACTAGGCCCCAGGGGTCATGCAAATTTAGGCACGAATGCGGGGGGTGTGGGAAATCATCCCATCCTGAGTCCATGTGCAGAGCCAAAACGGGCCAAACAGGTCTGACATAGTCCGAGGGGCGCCTTTACCTACTCCGATTGATACCATGGCAATGATTCCCTGGCTCAGCGAATACCCGGATCACGCTTCCGCTGGGGTGTTGCGGAACGGATTTTCATATGGTTTCCGCATCCCAGTAGGGGAGTTTCAGGGTATAGCAAAATGTAAAAACCAGATATCGGTCTTACAGCATACGACCGTGGTACAGGAAAAGATCGGGAAGGAGGTGGCTCGAGGTCGAGTCGCCGGTCCATTTAATGTGCCACCGGTTGCTAACTTTGTTTGTTCCCCTTTAGGGGTGGTCCCCAAGAAGGACCCGGGTGAGTTTCGGCTGATACATAATTTATCAGCCCCACGTGGTCTTTCCGTGAACGATGCGATAGACCCGGAAGTGTGTTCGGTGCGGTACGCATCCTTCGATGAGGCCGTAGCCATATTGAATCGCCTGGGGCCCGGTGCGCTGATGGCAAAATCTGATATCGAGTCAGCGTTCCGGTTGCTCCCGGTACACCCAGACGATCAGCGTCTCCTTGGTTTCATGTTTCAGGGTCACTATTACATGGATAGGTGTATGCCGATGGGGTGCTCTATATCGTGTGCCTATTTCGAAAAGTTCAGTTGCTTCCTGCAATGGGTCTTCACAAAGAGGACGGGGTTTCAGCATGTTATGCATTATCTCGATGACTTTTTGTTTCTGGGGGCAGCCGGGGATCCGGAATGTGGACAGGCTTTGAATACATTTTGTGTCTTGATGAATCAGTTTGGCGTGCCATTGGCACCAGGTAAGACTGTGGGTCCCTCGACTTGCCTCGAGTTTCTGGGGATCGAGCTCGATTCCGAGGAAGGTTGTTTTTGTTTACCAGGTGACAAAGTGTTAAGGTTCAGGGCATCCCTGCAAATGTGTATAAGTGAGTCTAAGGTTAAGCTACATCAATTACAGCAATTGGTGGGGCAGTTGAATTTTGCCCTAAGAGTTATACCGATGGCCCGCCCCTTTTCTCGCTCGATCGCTCAAGCCATGGTCGGCCTGAAGGAGGGTCATCATCGCACAAGGCTCTCGGCAGAGGTTCGCCAGGACATGCGCATTTGGTTGGCATTTCTGGCGGATTTCAATGGTCGAATTGTCTGGAACAAACCGGCCGTGTCCTCTGAGGAGCTGGGGCTGTGGACAGATTCGGCAGGGAGCATTGGTTTTGGTGCCATATTCGGCACTCAGTGGTCGGCACAAAGATGGCCGTCATGGTGGCATGATAGTGGTCTGACAAGTAACATTGCTTTCCTAGAACTTTTTTCCATTCTGGTGGCCCTGAGAACTTGGCCCGAGGGGTTCAGAGATCACTCTGTGGTATTCTGGTCTGATAACATGACCGTTGTTGAGTGTATCAATAGCCAGGCAGCACGATGCAAATGGATTCTGAGATTGCTCAAGGAAATTGTGTTATTGTGTATGCAATTGAATGTACTATTTAAGGCAAGACATGTCCCGGGGGTGATGAACCAGGCGGCTGATGCGCTTTCTCGTTTTCGTATGCAGGCCTTCTGGGGTTTTCTGCCCACAGCGGACCCAGTGGCAGCACCCTTTCCCGAAGCTCTCTGGTCTCTCGGTGCCCCGAATTACAGAACCTCGTGGGAGAGAGTTTAGCACCCAGGACGAGGAAGGCATATGAAGGGGCGTTCCGTTCCTATTGGGCCTTTTTGGGGGCGGCTAGAGGGGAGCTTTGGGGCCAGGAGGAGTGGGTAGTGAAATTCCTGCTGTCGTTACGGCAGGCAGGCAAATCAGTGGCTACGGCCCAGAGGCATCGGGCCGCCATTTCCTTTGTGGCTAGGGCTCATGGGATCCAGGACCCGACAGCGTCTTTCGTTGTGCAAAAAGCGCTACGTGGGTGGCAACGCCTTGAGGGTCGCAGAGTAGATGAAAGGCGCCCGATAGGTCTGGATAGGTTGGCCCTGTTATTATCTAGACTCCCTGCAACATGTTCATCCCAGTATGAAACAGTGTTATTCCGAGCCGCTTTTACGCTGGCATTCCATGGGGCTATGCGGGTAAGCGAATTAGTGGCGAGGAACAAGCAGGACGTGATGGGGGGACTGTGCCAAGAGCACGTTCAGATCAGAGGGGAGACAATGACTGTCTCGTTCGTCAGGTCCAAGACCGATCAGGGTGCGATGGGTGATTGCATAATAATACAAAGGATCCCCGGGTCCTCCATGTGCCCGGTGAGTTGTGTAGAGGAATATTTAGCACAAAGGGTGGCATCATGGGGGGGGACCTTGTTGAGACACGCTGACGCCACCCCACTGACGAGGTTTCAGTTTCAGCGGGTGCTTGCGATGTCGATTACTGCTGCGGGCTTGAACCCGGGCGAGTTTGGGACCCATTCCTTTCGGATAGGGGCTGCTACAGAGGCTACAGCCAGGGGTCTGAATGTCGAACAAGTTAAACGTGTGGGGCGTTGGTCCTCCAATTGTTATAAGAGGTATGTGCGGTTGCACATGTTGTGAAGCTGTAATGATGTACTCACGCTTCTTGTTTTTGTTTGGTTTCAGTTGCGCAAGCCTACGAGGCGGGGCGGACTATGCAGTCGACCCAACACCGGGCCAGCGGTCAGACTTCACCGGCTGTGAAAAAGGAGGTGTGGGTCGTGGGCCACTCATACGTGAGGCGTGCCGCGGACGTATTCAAAGCAGGTGACATGATTCACGTGGCTGGGGAATACGGGTACAGTGTGTCCTTCTACGGAAAGGGCGGACTCTGTATTGACCAGTTTCAATCATTCTTTGAGGGTTTGCTAGGGCGGACGAGGTCACCGCCATCTATAGTCATAGTACATCTTGGGGGCAATGATTTGGTCACCACTGGTAGACGACTTCTTCTTGAGGCGATGCTTTCCACTGTAAGTTGGTTGGCGAGGAGAGTTCCAGGGTGCACGATTGCATGGTCACATATGAACCCACGGAAAGTATGGCGGGGGGCTATTTCTGTTTCTGCTCTGAATCATTCAGTAAGAAAGATTAATAACAAAGTGAGTCGATTGTTCCGTTCCAATACACTGCATTCTATTTCGCATGGTTGTATTACGGGTGACAGTATGTATTTGGGGGATGGTGTTCATTTGTCCCGGGTGGGGAACGAGTTACTCATAGGAGACTGTGTAGCTTGGCTAAAGACTTTAAGACATGACCTTTAGGTAGGAGTGTGGTGGGGGGTCCGGATAGCCGGTCAACTATCCGGCCTGTGGCGGTAAGGTCATGATCGGTGAGCACTAATTGGAAGATCCCTATGAGTGGGCGTCACCCATTACGGATGGGAGCGCTCGAGGGAGGTGGCCATTGGCCCCTCAACGGGGTAGGCGGTCCCTTCTAAGGATGGGCCGCCGAAAGGAAAGGAAAGGCGGTCAAGGCCCCTTCCTGGGTAGGAGGGGCTACAGCCCCCTCCTGGAGAATTTCCCGGGGCCAGGTCATCTGCGACGGCAGATGTGGTAAGTTGTGTGGGGTTTGGGGGGGGGGTCTACGCTACCTTCTAGATACCTCACACGAGTCCTCGGACGACCTTTAAGTGGCGTCGAGTTTATTGGGGCCCCCGTCAAGTCAAGGGAAATTGGTAGTTGCACTCGAGGTACACCTCTGTGCGGTCGCCCCTCACAAGTGAGGGGGATATTTCTGGTTTAGGGATCTTGACACCGGTTACGACCTTGCCGTTGGCCCTTAAACGTTAGGATGTACAATTTCAAAATTTCAAGTTAAATGTTTTGTAGGATGTTAGTTCGGCTAGGAGAACCTTTGTACTAGAGAATATGTTAAGGTTAGCCAAAACATCGCAATGTGGTAATGAAATTGTACATAATATGAAACTGTTATTTTAATGTTTTAATTTTGTTTCATATTTTAATAAATACGGCCGGGAGGGTCACTCCCTCCCGTCTTCCAAAAAGTTCAGAACTGTTTCCGGTTTCCCATCCTTGGGGATTGTATTGAGAGGGGGTGGCGGGTATCTCAGCCATATGGAAAGGGGCGACCATTCGGTCCCCCCGAACGTATGGTGGAGTACCACGATCCCCCCGGGAAGCCATCTTGGGCGGGAGGCGAGTCTCGGCTGGTATGCCCGAAGTGGCGTAGCCGGGGCGCGCCTTTTTCCCGCCCTGGAGTGGGCTGGCCTAGACACTGACGCGGCCGGCCACGCCCTCGGGGCAGGCCGGGGCGGGTTTACGCCCGCCCTGAAGACGGATAAAAGGAGCAACAAGCCAAGGAAGCATCCTCTTGTTCCTGTGCTCTGAAGCTGCACCACCTCGCTGCACGTGAGCTCGAGACGGAACAAAGAGCCATTTTTGACCCACCCACCAGCCCCTGAGGACAGCAAGTGGTTTTGAATAAAGTTTGATGTGGTAACTCTAATTTTGTTTACAGGTTCGGATTATTATCGTGATAACTTTGAATATGCAATAAAGAATGGTCAATTTGTGGTATGTTTTGCAAATAAAGTAATCCTGCTCTAGTGTTGATCAGTAGCATGTTATTAATAAAGTTGTTGTTTTTACTGTCTTTTAAGTAAATTAGTCATTTAGGTTAGAACTGTCGTATTTATTTTGGTCGGGCGGTAAGGTCATGATCGGTGAGCACTAATTGGAAGATCCCTATGAGTGGGCGTCACCCATTACGGATGGGAGCGCTCGAGGGAGGTGGCCATTGGCCCCTCAACGGGGTAGGCGGTCCCTTCTAAGGATGGGCCGCCGAAAGGAAAGGAAAGGCGGTCAAGGCCCCTTCCTGGGTAGGAGGGGCTACAGCCCCCTCCTGGAGAATTTCCCGGGGCCAGGTCATCTGCGACGGCAGATGTGGTAAGTTGTGTGGGGTTTGGGGGGGGGTCTACGCTACCTTCTAGATACCTCACACGAGTCCTCGGACGACCTTTAAGTGGCGTCGAGTTTATTGGGGCCCCCGTCAAGTCAAGGGAAATTGGTAGTTGCACTCGAGGTACACCTCTGTACGGTCGCCCCTCACAAGTGAGGGGGATATTTCTGGTTTAGGGATCTTGACACCGGTTACGACCTTGCCGTTGGCCCTTAAACGTTAGGATGTACAATTTCAAAATTTCAAGTTAAATGTTTTGTAGGATGTTAGTTCGGCTAGGAGAACCTTTGTATTAGAGAATATGTTAAGGTTAGCCAATACATCGCAATGTGGTAATGAAATTGTACATAATATGAAACTGTTATTTTAATGTTTTAATTTTGTTTCATATTTTAATAAATACGGCCGGGAGGGTCACTCCCTCCCGTCTTCCAAAAAGTTCAGAACTGTTTCCGGTTTCCCATCCTTGGGGATTGTGTTGAGAGGGGGTGGCGGGTATCTCAGCCATATTCAGTTTTAAGTACTTCTTGCATTCTCAAATGCAAAAAGGCAAGCATGACATTGGAAACCATGCTTACTTCGTCAATGATAAGTAGTTTCATTTTCCTCAAGACTCTTGAAACTTCACAGCAAGCATCCCCAGATAACTTGTGATATTGTAATTTGTTGTCATGCTCCACCGGCAGCATCAGTAGACGATGCAAAGTAATACCTTTAATGTTATGTGCTGCAAGTCCAGTAGGAGCGGTGACAACACAAAACAGCGATGACTCAGTCCTTTCCTGCAGATAGCATGAAATTGCTTTAATGAGGAAACTTTTTCCAGTTCCCGCTTCTCCACTCACATACAGTAGGACAGGCTTCAACGATGTACATGAGCACTCTTTCTTCTCATGACTTAATCCATGCTCAATTTGCTTCGTAACTTCATCATATATTTTCCTCTGCTCAACGTTGAGTTGTTTTTCCAAGTCTTCTAAGTTAACTGAATCCTCCTGAGCATGTGCCATGGCTCTTTCCACTTCATTCATAGCAGTGGCAGCTTCATTTTCGATAATAGGTCCTCCAAGTGGATCTTGACTCAATGAAACAGAACTCTGACTGTCCTGAGAACTGTCTCTGGCAATCTCGGCTGCAATCGTTGCTTCCTGCTCAATTTCCAAAGTTAGCATTTCTTGATATTTGGGAAAAGCAGGACATTCTATGGTCTCCTTAGCAGCAGTGAAAGAGTCTTCGTAACATAGGAAATCTCCAAGCAGTTCCTCTTCTGCACGCCAAGGCTTGAAAAGTTGCAAAAGTGCTAAATAGAAAAACTCATTTTTTTCTGGAGATTCGTTACTCAATTTTCGATGGTTTACTAATTGGCATTTTCTTTGCTTGACCAGGCATCCCTCACTTCCAATTACAGCATACACTCCTTTCTCAATATCTTCTTTGATGTTCCTCTTGAATATATAATTTTGTAGAACCTCATATAGACAAACATTCTCAAGGTGACTGCTTCGATTTGGATAATATGTATCCAACATGTTGGTCTTCAAAATGTCGGTACTGTTTGGTTCCTTTTCTGCCAAATATTCAATTTCCCGGACAGGTTTTAGAACCCGATTTCGCGTTGCAGCAAGACCAAGACTCGCCCAAACAATACTCCTGGATTTGGCATAGAGACTTGCTGAAGACAATCGATCTGAACATTCGTAAGCTCCGATTTCTCGATGCGACAACATCTTCAGACTGAAACTGTACAACTTCTTGCTGAGGCTCTTTTCATGGGAAATGCCCTCCCACATATCCTTCAGTTCTGTCTTTTCTTTTTTGGTGATGTAAGATGTCACATACCGTGCCACAGCCATACAGTTGTCACCCACAAACTGTATATCCATGTTAGCATTCCACATGGACAAAATCACTGGGTTGTAGTCGTTGATGTACTTGGACTCTTCGTTCCTTTTCAAATTGTATGTATTTTTGGGTGATTTCCTCGTCACATTATGTCGCAGTGAAGACATCAAACTGTTCACTTTTCCTTTAGAAATCACCGGTCGTGGAAAGTTGAAACGACATTTGGTGTAGAACTTGTCCTTTTTTCTGAATTTACAACGACAGTACTTTCCACAATGATGGCTTTGGAAACGTAGAACTTGTTCTCTTAGGCTTTTCTTCTCCGTTGCGTTTGGTACAGCACACGTAGAATACTGTTCTATGAAATTCATCACTAAGTTATCCGGATCTGTTCCAAATTTAGGTGCATCCTTGATCCACAACAACATATGTATATGAGGAGCACCTCTTGCTTGGTACTCCTTTCTCCAGAAGAAATCCAACACCTCTCCAAGAGGTGGATTCTTCTTATTTGTGATGAAAGACATCATAGCTTCAAATCTATGATTGAAGTACCTGCATACATGGATACAGGATCCAAAGAACACAGTTCTCCAGGTGTCTTGAATTCAATGTTTTCAATATTTCCATTTGCCTCTCGTAGAAATTCAAGTAAGTCTTCCCAGCCATACTCGGCACAGCTCAGAGTGAGGAACCATGTCGGAGTTCCTAAGTTCCTCAGCATACATTTTAAATCACCATGACGACGGTACCAGTACTCATTAGTACCACGCTGACACGCCATGAGATTAATTAAGTGAGAATCCAAAATACTGTCTTGGACATTGACTTTATGCATAAAGTCCCTTGCCGAGATATTTCGCATCTGTATACCACTTTTTAAGATGTGGTTCACTGCATATGACAGTCCAGACAGATCGCTTTCAAACAGGAGATGAAACAAATAGGGAATGCATTGACGAAACCTAGGATCGTCTGCATACAATCGTAAAGTCCGGTATTCAGACGCAGGAATTTGATGAGGTCGCTCATCATATCTTCCTCCTCGACCTGTGGGAAATAGCTGTGGGAAACACCGAGCTTCCAAACTTTCCTCCCAAACACTAATGGGACTCCCTTTAGCTTGTTTCATTTGAAACAACTCAATAGCATTCCCCATGACTTCCTTGGAATGCAAAGGATGAACACTATAATGTTCATATATTTCTTCACTTTTAGAGGCTTCTACTTTCTCAATTTGGCCAGCACACAAATCGCTATCCTCTTCATCACTTACTTCCTCTTCTGCAACATATACATTCTTATAGTACTTATTATTTGTCTTCAAATACACTGTTGCCTTTTTGACTTTCCTAACATCCACTAAATCTTGCCATATTTTCTTATTCTTTGTCGGAACCCCATTAACTAAGATAACCAGAGGTTCCTCTTCCACTTTTTCTATTCCAATTGTGTTAATGTTTTTGTTCAAATCTAGAGGCAAATAAACAACTCTTCCCTTTAATCCTCTCTGTAAATCTGCTGGAGGCAACTTCCCTGTCTTTGGCTCCATTCTTACAATAGCCTGAAAGGGATGGATACTTTGAATCAAAATACATTCATAAGTATTTAAATCCTTCAATTCAGAAGGAATCTCAACCAATTCCAGATTATTATGAACTGCCCTAGCAGGCATCTGGTTTTGGTTTAATTTATTACAACAATAAGTACACACACGTTGATCCGATCCTAAATCAAAATAATTTTCTACCATCAAGTATGTGGCAAAATCCTTCCATTCACTATTATTTTCCCTTTCACTTTTTGCATATAAATCCACTACTTTAGTCTGATTCTTATAATAAGTGCGTCGACAACATACACAAGTGAAATTAGGTCTCTCACTTGATTTCATCTGAAAAGTGGCAATTTCCTTCTGAAAATTATCTGTACTGGAAACCTGTACATTATCTTCAACATTACCCTCTACTTCAGGGTCAATTTGAACATTCTCATCTTTACTACTAAAGTAACAAAACTCATATGGCTGAGATACCCGCCACCCCCTCTCAACACAATCCCCAAAGGAGGGAAACCGGAAACAGTTCTTGAAGTTTTTGGAAGTGGGAGGGAGTGACCCTCCCGGCCGTATTTATTAAAACAAAAAATTAAAACATTTAAACATTAATGTACAATTTCATACCACATTGCGATGTTTGGCTAACCTTAACAGATTCTCTAATACAGAGGTTCTCCTAGCCGAACTAACATCCTACAAAAACATTTACTTGAAATATTGAAATTGTACATCCTAACGTTTAAGGGCCAACGGCAAGGTCGTAACCGGTGTCAAGATCCCTAACCAGACATACCCCCCCCACTTGGGAGGGGCGACAGCACTGAGGCGTACTCAAGTGCAACTACTACCAATTTCCCTTGACTTGACGGGGGCACTTATCAACTCGACGCCAGTTAAAGGTCGTTCGAAGACTCGTGTGAGGTATCTAGAAGGTATCGTAGACCTCCCCCCAACCCCACACAACTTACCGCATCTGCCGTCGCAGATGTCACTGGCCCCGGGAAATTCCCCAGGAGGGGGCTGTAACTCCTCCTACACAGGAAGGGGCCTTGACCGCCTTTCCTCTTCTTTCGGCGACCCATCCTTAGAAGGGACCGCCTCCCCGTTGAGGGGCCAAAGGCCACCTCCCCCGAGCGCTCCCATCCGTGTTGGGTGACGCCCACTCATAGGGATCTTCCAATTAGTGCTCACCGATCATGACCTTACCGCCCGACCAAAATAAATACGACAAATGCTAACCAAACGAAACTACATTGGCCACTATGACCGAAAAAACCTGTTTATACATGGACCTTAAATCCGAAGTTCTTTAATCACAAACTTGAAAAATTAGACCAATCTTTATTACACATTCAATATCAATATAACACTAAAACAACATGTAAACGAAATAGAATAATTGATCAACTTTATTAAAACAACTGGCTGTCCTCAGGGGCTGGTGGGTGGGTCAAAATTGGCTCTTCGTTCCGTCTCGAGCTCACGTGCAGCGAGGAGGTGCAGCTTCAGAGCACAGGAACAAGAGGATGTCTTCTGGTCTTGCGTCCCTTTTTATCCATCTTCAGGGCGGGCGTAAACCCGCCCCTGCCTGCCCCGAGGGCGTGGCCGGCCGCGTCAGTGTCTAGGCCAGCCCACTCTAGGGCGGGAAAAAGCGCGCCCCGGCTACGCCGCTTCGGGCATACCAGCCGAGACGCGCCTCCCGCCCAAAATGGCTTCCCGGGGGGATCGAGGCACTCTGCCATACGTTCGGGGGGACCGAGTGGTCGCCCCTTTCCATATGGCTGAGATACCCGCCACCCCCTCTCAACACAATCCCCAAAGGAGGGAAACCGGAAACAGTTCTTGAAGTTTTTGGAAGTGGGAGGGAGTGACCCTCCCGGCCGTATTTATTAAAACAAAAAATTAAAACATTTAAACATTAATGTACAATTTCATACCACATTGCGATGTTTGGCTAACCTTAACAGATTCTCTAATACAGAGGTTCTCCTAGCCGAACTAACATCCTACAAAAACATTTACTTGAAATATTGAAATTGTACATCCTAACGTTTAAGGGCCAACGGCAAGGTCGTAACCGGTGTCAAGATCCCTAACCAGACATACCCCCCCCACTTGGGAGGGGCGACAGCACTGAGGCGTACTCAAGTGCAACTACTACCAATTTCCCTTGACTTGACGGGGGCACTTATCAACTCGACGCCAGTTAAAGGTCGTTCGAAGACTCGTGTGAGGTATCTAGAAGGTATCGTAGACCTCCCCCCAACCCCACACAACTTACCGCATCTGCCGTCGCAGATGTCACTGGCCCCGGGAAATTCCCCAGGAGGGGGCTGTAACCCCTCCTACACAGGAAGGGGCCTTGACCGCCTTTCCTCTTCTTTCGGCGACCCATCCTTAGAAGGGACCGCCTCCCCGTTGAGGGGCCAAAGGCCACCTCCCCCGAGCGCTCCCATCCGTGTTGGGTGACGCCCACTCATAGGGATCTTCCAATTAGTGCTCACCGATCATGACCTTACCGCCACAGGCCGGATAGTTGACCGGCTATCCAGACCCCCCACAAAACTCCTACCTAAAGGTCATGTTTCAACGATTTTAACCATGCTAAGAAGTCTCCTAAGAGTAACTCATTCCCCACCCAAGACAAATGCACACCATCCCCCAAATACATACTGTCATCATTAATACAGCTATGAGAAATAGAATGCAATGTCCTGGAACGGAACAACCTACTCACTTTATTGTTAAGCTTTCTAACAGAATGGTTCAAAGCAGGAATAGAGATAGCCCCCCGCCACACCTTTCGTGGAATCAAATGGGACCATGCAATCGTGCACCCCGGAACTCTCCTCGCCAACCAACTTACAGTGGAAAGCATTGCCTCCAGGAGTAGTCGTCTACCGATGGTGACCAAATCATTGCCCCCAACATGCACTATAACTATAGACGGCGGTGACCTTGTCCGCCCTAACAAACCCTCGAAAAATGTTTGAAACTGGTCAATACAGAGACCGCCCCTTCCGTAGAAGGACATCCTGTACCCGTATTCCCCAGCTACGTGAATCATGTCACCTGCTTTGAATACGTCTGCGGCACGCCTCACGTATGAGTGGCCCACGACCCACACCTCCTTTTCCACAGCCGGTGATGTCTGACCGCTGGCCCGGTGTAGGGTCGACTGCATAGTCCGCCCCGCCTCGTAGGCTTGCGTAACTGAAAACCAAACAAAAACAAGAAGCGTGAGTACATTATTACAGCTTCACAACATGTGCAACCGCACGTATCTTTTATAACAATTGGAGGACCAACGCCCCACTCGTTTTACTTGCTCAACATTAAGACCCCTGGCTGTAGCTTCCGTAGCAGCCCCTATCCGAAAGGAATGGGTCCCAAATTCGCCCGGGTTCAAGCCCGCAGCGGCAATTGACATCGCAAGCACCCGCTGGAACTGAAATTTCGTCAGTGGGGTGGCGTCAGCGTGTCTTAACAAAGTCCCCCCCCATGATGCCACCCTTCGTGCTAGGTAATCCTCTAAACACTTTACCGGACATATGGAGGACCCAGGAATCCTGCGTATGATGACGCCGTCACCCATCCCATCTTGGTCAGTCTTGGACTTTACAAAGGAGACAGTCATTGTTTCTCCCCTGATCTGAACGTGTTCTTGGCACAAACCCCCCGCCACATCCAGTTTGTTCCTTGCAACTAGTTCGCTTACCCGCATTGCTCCGTGAAATGCTAGCGTAAAAGCGGCTCGGAACAGCACCGCCTCAAACTGAGATGAGCATGTGGCCGGGAGTGTGGCCAACAACTGGGACAATCTATCCAAACCTATCGGGCGCCTTTCATCTACTCTGCGACCCTCAAGGCGTTGCCACCCCCGCAGCGCTTTCTGTACAACGAAAGACGCCGTTGGGTCCTGAATAGCGTGTGCTCTGGCAACAAAGGAAATGGCAGCACGATGCCTCTGGGCCGTAGCCACCGATTTCCCAGCCCTACGTAAGGACATCAGGAAATTCACTACCCATTCCTCGTGACCCCAAAGTCGCTCTCTATCACTCCCCAAAAAGGCTAAATAGGCCCGAAACGCCCCTTCGTATGCCTTCCTCGTCCTTGGTGCTAGACTCTCTCCCACGAGGTGACGAAGTTCGGGGCACCGAGAGACCAGAGAGCTTCGGGAAAGGGTGCCGGCTCTGGGTCCGCTGAGGGGAGGAAACCCGAAAAAGCCTGCATTTGAAAACGAGACAGTGCATCAGCCGCCTGATTCATCACCCCCGGAACATGTTTTGCTCTGAATAGCACGTTCAATTGCATACACAGTAAAACAATTTCCTTAAGCAGTCTTAAAATCAGTTTACAACGTGCTGCCTGACTATTGATGCACTCGACCACGGTCATATTGTCAGACCAAAATACGACAGAGTGATCTTTGAACCCATCGGGCCATGTTCTCAAGGCCACCAAGATGGGAAACAGTTCCAGGAAAGCAATATTACTCGTCAGACCATTCTCATGCCACCATGTCGGCCATCTTTGTGCCGACCATTTTGTGCCGAAGATGGCGCCAAAACCTATGCTTCCTGCCGAATCTGTCCATAGCCCCAGCTCTTCAGAAGACACGGCTGGTTCATTCCAGACGATTCTACCATTGAAATCCGCCAAAAATGCTAACCAAATACGCATGTCCTGGCGGATCTCGGCCGATAGTCTCGTGCGATGATGGCCCTCTTTAAGGCCTACCATCGCTTGGGCAATTGAACGGGAAAAGGGGCGAGCCATTGGTATTACCCTCAAGGCAAAATTCAACTGTCCCACCACCTGCTGTAATTGTTGCAGCGTAACTTTTGATGCATTTATACACATTTGCAGCGCAGCCCTGAACTTCAACACTTTCTCAGCTGGCAAACGGAAACACCCCTCAATGGAGTCCAACTCGATCCCCAGAAACTCGAGGCAAGTCGTAGGACCCACTGTTTTACCCGGCGCCAATGGCACACCAAACTGTTTCATCAACACACGAAATTCGGCCAAGGCCCGGCCACATTCAAGACCCCCGGCTGCCCCAATAAACAGAAAATCATCAAGGTAGTGCATTACATCTTGGAAACCCGTTTTCTTTGTGAAGACCCATTGTAGAAAACTACTGAATTTCTCGAAATAAGCACAGGATATAGAGCACCCCATTGGCATACACCTATCCATGTAATAACAACCCTGAAACATGAATCCTAGGAGACGCTGGTCGTCTGGGTGTACCGGGAGCAATCGGAACGCTGACTCGATATCTGACTTCGCCATCAGCGCCCCGGGCCCCAGGCGATTCAAAATGGCTACGGCCTCATCGAAGGATGCGTACCGAACACACTTCTGGATCGATTGCCTCATTTACGGAAAGACCTCGTGGAGCTGATAAATTATGAATCAGTCGGAACTCACCGGGGTCTTTCTTGGGGACTACCCCTAAGGGAGAACAAACAAAATTCTGGACCGGGGGTACACTAAACGGGCCGGCGACCCGACCTCGAGTCACCTCTTTCCGGATCTTATCCTGTACTACGGTCGTATGCTGCAGGACGGAAAGTTGGTTTTTACACTTATCCACACCCTGAAAGTCCCCTACCGGGATGCGGAAACCATACGAAAAACCGTTCCGCAGCACCCCAGCAGAAGTACGATCCGGGTAATCACTGAGCCAAGGAATCATCGCCAGGGTATCAATCGGAGTGGGTAAAGGCGCCCCTTGGACTATATTAGACCTGTTTGGCACCTCCTCTCCCCCCGTTATCACCCGTTCTGGCTCTGCACGAGGCCTCAGGATGGGACGACCCACAACCACTACATTCATGTTTGAATTTACACGATCCCTGGGGTCTAGTACATTTACCTCTGTTGTAATTAAAGCAGAAACCCCTTTTTCCGGTATTGCCGGTAGGTTTCGAGTGATCGTCGGCACCCGTACCTGATCGAAAGGGCGTCCCCGCATATTGCCGGGAGGATTCGCCAACATTACTTCCCACCAACGGCATTTTCAACATTCCTGACTCCCTCATTTTATCCCAAGTCAAGGCATCATAACAATCCCAGGTTAAACTTTTATTATGCTCCTTTTCCTTTCTGAACAGATTATCGTAACAGAACCAATGATTACCCTGGTGCGATGTCGAGTACCCCATGATTCGTGATTGATAGATTGGGAACTCGGAAAGCAACTCAGGTCTACGTTCCCCCAAGATTGATGTAAAGATTCCCCAAGCATTGCCCCAATTGCCGATATTCTCATTCACTTTAAAGGCGGCCATTTTTGCGCGCCAAACACTCGGATGCATGAGATCCTTCTGACTCTTTACATGCTCTACCTCATAATGATCGACAAGCAATGAAAAAATGTTCACATACTCCCCCGCCCAAATCTTTTCCTTAATTGCCAAAGGAACATGTTGCCCCAACTTTTCTCTCCGAGAGGGTGTTGACTCATCCCTCGCGATCGGCAATGGCCGCTTACCTGCACCTGACGCTGCCTCTGTGGTCGCAATCGTCCCTGGTGTCCTGTCCCCTACTGCAGCCGGCACGGGCACCTTGGCTGCTTCCCGTTTCTCACGCAATTGCTTTATCAGCACCTGCGCATCGACAGTCGTGGCGCCCTCGTTACCTTTACCCAACCACGCTGTCAACTGTGCTGCCAGCTCGGGCGGCATATCATCCTCGGACACGGGGGTGACCACAACGGGAATCGGATTCCCCTCCTCCGGCACGGGAGTTGGAGCCTCGAGCGGGGCACTGGGACCCGGGATGTCTTCACCCGCTGCCCCCCTCCTGGGCCTCTTGTTTTTCCCTCCCGGGGCTGCTCCCGCCAAAGGACGTTTTGGACCCCTTTCCTCATTCTTGTCCACCCTCTTCTTTAGCTCGGACATCTCCTTCATGAGAACACGCAGCATCTGGTCGGTAGTCATGCGCTTTCCCACCTTCTTCGGCATTCTCCAACAAAGTAACTGCAAAACAAACAAGAACGATTAAAACGCTCAAAATTGGCTCTTCGTTCCGTCTCGAGCTCACGTGCAGCGAGGAGGTGCAGCTTCAGAGCACAGGAACAAGAGGATGTCTTCTGGTCTTGCGTCCCTTTTTATCCATCTTCAGGGCGGGCGTAAACCCGCCCCTGCCTGCCCCGAGGGCGTGGCCGGCCGCGTCAGTGTCTAGGCCAGCCCACTCTAGGGCGGGAAAAAGCGCGCCCCGGCTACGCCGCTTCGGGCATACCAGCCGAGACGCGCCTCCCGCCCAAAATGGCTTCCCGGGGGGATCGAGGCACTCTGCCATACGTTCGGGGGGACCGAGTGGTCGCCCCTTTCCAATTTCTTCACAAATATTCTTCACATCTATTTCAGAACCATGCAAAAGAGCAGCACATAATTGTTTAAGCATAATTGCTGGACTCTTAGCATAATACAACATTCTCACTAATTTTTTCACTTTTTTCATGATGCACTGCTAGCATCCTGAAATGATGAAAAACACTCTGGCATACTCTCCTGGAAAGACAAGCCAGTGAATGACCACGCAAACCTGTCATTTGTCTCACTCTGCAAGGATCTAAATTTTGCAACAACTTCATTTTCTGCTTCAAACTTTTCTTATTAAATGTCCGTATAAAATCACAAAGCAAATTGATGGAAACCTGTCACACACTGCAAATAGAACTACACTTCCAAATGTACACAGGACCCTTAGGACGTCTTCCTAAAACCTCATCACTTAGCACCTCTTCTGTCTCTGTTGTCACAAGTTTTTCCTTTTCAACTGGACAACCATCCTTCACTTCATAAGCTCGACCACTGGTGTCAACTGCAAACATCAAATCATTATCCTGAAAATAACTCTCCTCATTAAAAAATGCCTCAGAACTTGAACTATGCATCCATTCTCCGGAAAAAACTTCACAAAAGTTACTACGATTTACTACTCTCTTCCATCTACTGTTTGTTTTGAAATCAGAAATTACCTTGCTTAGTTTCCTAATTCTATTGATTACCAAAATAAACAACTTTCGCTTAATTTCAAAAGCATGATCAATAATTTTCTCTACATTTTTCTTCTTCTTATAAAATGCCGCTTTCTGTTGGCCTTTTTTAATATTTCTTAATAAATTAACTATTATCCTGTTACGGAACATTCGTTTTTGAATGTCCCTAAACTGTTGTTTCCTTCTACTATCATGCACAGAGTTATCTCTTCCTCTACCAATAACATTTTTGATGGGTCTTTCCTTTCCATTTAAATTACTCTTCTTTTTCTGAACTGAAACATTTTAGCGAAAAATACTTTTCTTACTAAAAATATTTTTTAAGAATGATTTTGTGCTCTTACCCGGAGCTTTCTTGGTGTTTTGATAAGTATTTGGGGAAGAGGACTGCTGCAATAAAACATCATCCTGCTGTCTTTGACGTTTTCTAGCCTTTCTAATTCTATTTTTCGTAGGCATTTTTCAAATTTAAAAAAGATCTGCAGTTGAATCTGTGGAAAAATATAGTAAAAAATGTTATTAACCACTATTACCAAACAGTAAATGAATAACAGTCATCAAAAACTTAACGCCCTACTTATTATTTAACATAGAAAATCTTTTGCACCAGCACTGCATCACAAGGACATTTTCAGTCATTTCCTCTTGAATGCAGGTATACAATTGATTTATGTGGTGTTTATAAACGATTTTTTGAAATCAATTACATTTCTGGATATGTACTGCTAGAGCTTTATAGGTTGCTTTGGGTCATATTTATAAGGCATATGAGTGTCTATAATGTTATTTTTCCTTTTTAAATAGAAAGCGTTCTTCATGGTGCAAGTTTCTTATAAATACGCTCCCACCTGCGAAACGGAACTTTGCGATGCGAAGCTGATTGCCTCCCCGGTGTCTGTCAACATTCTAAACAGACCGGAGCGGCCGCCATCTTATCTCTCGGTAGGATCGAGAGAGAAGAAGAGGTGAAAAACGAAGGGGGAATTTAATGAAAGGGGGCAAGGTATACCCCTCTTGACCCCCTAGGAATGTTGTTGGGGTTTTTAAAGGGTCCCGTGGGGAAAATAAAAAAAAAATATTTTTCACGGTAGAAGCGCTTTCCGAACACCGAACTGGGCCGCAAACTGCTGGCGAAACGGGAATAGGTATAAGGGGGTGCGGGAGACCATTTTGTGCTTCGTTTTAATTAAATTACTAAGTATAAGGGGGTGCGGGAGATGTATCCTAATCCCTTATATTTTCTGAGGGTGGCTGAGAAGGCTCATATATGTTGATACATGTGTTCCAGCGGCTCTGCATGAGCTTTTTTTTTTCTTTTCTGCGGCACGTCTGTTAACGTTCGATTCGAAGGAAATCAGGAAGTGTTGACAACCAATTTGTCAGTGCGATAAAATATTTCGTTATAAATGAATCCTTATTGATAAACATTGTCTGCGCCATCTTGTCTTTTTTACAATGCCACAATTTTTTCGTGCACGGTAGCCATTTTAGATGCCAGGCCGGTCCCAGGCTATCACCTAGCCCCAGCTGTAGAGAATCCACACATACCAACCCTCCCGATTCAGGCGTCAGACTACTGATTTCAGTGCTACTCTCCCGCCTCCCGATTCCTGCAACCAAAAACGCGGGGGTATATTACCAACCACTAGCGATAACTTCTTTAGAGACAAAAATTATCGCCGCACATCGGCGATTTTTATCGCAGATAAACCTTGCTATTAGCAAGGTTTATCGCAAATGCGATAAAAAACGGCCGCAATGCATGAATATCGCTGAAAAGTCAGCGATATTCATGCATTATCCAGCAAATGCTCTTAGCCATGTTATTCACCTCTCATTGGATAACATGGCTAAGAACTGCTCGCAAATGCGATAAGAAGCGGCCGCAATGCATCAATATTGCTGAAAAGTCAGCGATATTCATGCATTATCCAGCATATGCTTTTTGCCATGTTATCCACCTCCCATTGGATAACATGGCTAAGAACTGCTCATGGCCCCATGAGGAACGCTTTCGATTTAAAAAGGAAAAAATAACATTATAGAAAAGAATCGTTTTTAAACACAACATATAAATCAATTGTATACCTGCATTCAAGAGGAAATGACTGAAAATATCCTTGAGACACATGAAAGCGTTTTCTGGAATGCCCTAGCACCATTTTTTGGACATTATTAACATGGCTAGGTAACTCCCATAATCAAAATCTAAATTTCCCAAGCGCAGGTGGCAACGTATTTACAAGACACTTGCCCCATGAGGAATGCTTTCCATTTAAAAAGGAAAAAAATAACATCAATTACACTCAAATGCCTTATAAATATGACCCAAAACAACCTATGAAGCTCTAGCAGTACATATCCAGAAATGTAATTGATTTCAAAAATGGTTTTTAAAAACAACATATCTGTTTCAGCTTACATAAGAGACCATAGAATGGGCTTCATATACAACAATAACTTGTGTTACTGCATGCCAGAATGCTACACCGAATATGCAATTACAATTTCTCAAAGTAACAAAATCTATTTCTATATCACTACAGACAAAGCCACAGTTTAAAAACACAGCTTTCTTCATCATTTTCTCCTTAGCAAGGTTTATCGCAAATGCGAAAAAAAATGGCCGCAATGCATAAATATCGCTGAAAAGTGAACGATATTCATGCATTATCCAGCAAATGCTCTTAGCCATGTTATCCACCTCCCATTGGATAACATGGCGAAGAACTGCTCGCAAATGCGAAAAAAAACGGCCGCAATGCATGAATATCGCTGCAAAGTCAGCGATATTCATGCATTATCCAGCAAATGCTCTTAGCCATGTTATCCACTTCCCATTAAATAACATGGCTAAGAACTGCTCAGGGCCCCATGAGGAATGCTTTCCATTTAAAAAGGAAAAAATAACATCATAGAAAAGAATCTTTTTTAAACACAGCATATAAATCAATTGTATACCTGCATTCAAGAGGAAATGACTGAAAATGTCCTTGAGACACATGAAAGCGTTTTCTGGAATGCCCTAGCACCATTTTTTCGACATTATTAACATGGCTATGTAACTCCCATAATCAAAATCTAAATTTGCCAAGCGCAGGTGGGAGCGTATTTACAAGACACTTGCCCCATGAGGAATGCTTTCCATTTAAAAAGGAAAAATAACATCAAAGACACTCAAATGCCTTATAAATATGACCCAAAACAACCTATGAAGCTCTAGCAGTACATATGCAGAAATGTAATTGATTTCAAAAATTATTTTTATAAATAACATATCTGTTTCAGCTTACATAAGAGACCATGGACTGGGCTTCATATACAACAATAACTTTTATAACTGCATTCCAGAATGCTACACCGAATATGCAATTACAATTTCTCAAAGTAACAAAATCTATTTCTATATCACTACAGACAAAGCCACAGTTTAAAAACACAGCTTTCTTCATCATTTTCTCCTTAATTCATACTATTCTCTATCTAAAATAAATAAATCTTTTCTCACCTTAGCAAATACTTTTTGAGTTTTGAAAACAGTCTCAGAAATACACCAAATTGTCTTCAGCAGAAGAAAAAGGATGCACTCCAGAGTCTGCAGCTATTGAAAGCACAGAAATACAGATATTCATTTCACATATCTCTCATATTAGCCAATCATAACTCTTCCCTCACTTTTTTCAAATCAAAACCCTTCCCCCCTCTGCCCTCTCTGCCTTTTTTCCATAGCAACGACCTCCTGGAAGACCTCTCATGTTTGCAAATTCACACAACAATGTTTCAATTGAACTCTGAACTCTCAGAGCACCTGCGTATCCAGTGCAATCTTTCATTAAAAGTTTCTTCCTTGACCATTCAAATTACATCTTTCAAAGAACACATCCATGCACCCTAACTTTCTGTTTTCAGAAATGGAAATACACCAATCACTGCTAATGAATCATTAGCATTGGAAATCCACAGTTTTTTTTCTTTACAAACTCCTACTGTTTCAACTGCCCTTTCATTACCACACTTCATCTGACTGCAGCACAACCTTCTCCCACCATGTTTAACGTCTGGATTGTTGGACATAGTTACATCCACTGGGCTCAAAGGTATGCTGAGAGCAGAAATTTACACAACCTCAATTTACAAGATGTGGAAATTAAGTGGTTGGGCCAAAGAGGATTAAAATGTCACCAATTGATACCATTGGTGAAAACCTTTATGCATTTGCCAAAACCTCACCTGTTAATTGTGCACTGTGGAGGTAATGATTTGGGCACTTTGACAGGGGTAGGTCTGGAAATGCTTTTAAAGGACACCTTTGAGCAATTAATGGCACTTTTTCCTCAAACTGCCTTGGTATATTCCAATATATGCCAAAGACAGAAATGGAGGTGGTCCAACCAATTTTGTCCACAAATTGAAAAGTCGAGGAAGCATGTAAACAAATCTGTTTCAGCTTTCATGAGAGACCATGGAATGGGCTCCCTGTACAACAATAACCTGCGTTACTACATGCAAGATATCTACAGAGGAGATGGAGTTCACTTCTCAGATGAGGGCAACAGAATTTTCATTCTGAATTTAAGAATGTGCATTGGTACCTACTTATAAGTACCTAAATGTACCATAAACCCAAAAGCTCTTCTCAGAGCTACCCTTCATCTAATCACTCACAATTATTATTTTTTTCTAACTTTTTTCACTAATTTTCCACACGCTCCCCGGTTCGCTAACCGAAAGCTAACCTCGCGGAATTCTTTTAAAAAATGTTTTTTTTCCGCACATTTAAGCCTCCTCAGCCACCCTCAGAAAACCTAGGGGGTCAAGATAAGTCTACCGTGCCCCCTTCTACACATTCTGAACATTATTTGCCCTCCATCTTGTATCTTAATGCGACCGAAACACAAAATGGTGGACTCCCGTGACGCTTAAGGTTCGCTAACCGGGCCGCTTTCCAGAAAGCGGTCCTAAAAAAAGGTGGGAAAGTAATTAGCAGAAAAACGACTACAGACACTCTCACCAAATATAGATTAGCTCATACTACATAACAATCCCTTTCATTCTCACAAATTTGATTGAAATTTCATTTAGCCTTTTAGCCTGTAGACCTATCTAAATACCCTGAGGTAAATTACTTCACAAAACACATCTAAAATATTGGAATTGACAACCAATGAAAACTTTACTTTCATTTACAATTTTTATTACCTGACATTTGATTGGTTATATACCTGAATATATAAAGGAAGAGAAGGAAACACAGCCATTTTCACTGCTACTTCCTGAACTACATTTCAAGAGCCTTTTCACCTCCCTGTAAAGTTATTTGATAATTTGTATGTGGCACTTTAAATTAATTTGTAAAAACGTTTATTGATAATTATTTACTGTCCCCCTGCTATAGTTATAGATACAGATAACCTCCTCTGTTACATTTATTGATTGACTTACACTTCTCTGCTATAATTATGAATTTACTTACTTTAACTTCACTGTTAAAAAAACAGAACTACATGTCTGAACTTAAACCCAACAGTGCCCTAACTCTTCTAATATAATTATTTTTTTATGCAATTTACAGCAAAAAAATGGAAGGGGAGCAAGAAAAAACTAATGTTTCCTTCGAGATTACATCCGAAGATATTGTAACTGAAGAAAATGTGGATGAAGATTTTATGGATCAATCTTTTGACGAACAATTTATTCAAACCTTACAAGAGACAGAAACATCCATGTTTGACGAGATACCAGATGATATAATGCTGGAAGTTTTAATGAACTATGAAAATAATAAATAATTTTTTTTAAAATCAAAATAAATAAATAAATTAAAAAAAACGAACAAAAACAACAAATAATTAACATACAGTATTAGAAAAGTCTATCATTCTTTTATCCTTAAAGTACGCTGCCCAGAACGCTTTCCGGTTCGCGAACTTGGCGCTTACCCCGCAAAAAAAAAAAAAAAAAATTTTTTTTTGGACCCTCCTAGGCCCTTTTAAAACCTCCACATAAAACTTAGGGGGTCAACGAGGATCTACTATGCCCCCTTATGGTAATTTCCCCCTTTGTTTTGGCCTCCTCTTGTCTCTCGATCCTACCGAGAGACAAGATGGCGGCCGCTCCGGACTGTTTAGAATGTTGACAGACACCGAAGAGCCAATCAGCTTCGCTTCGCAAAGTTCCGATACGCGAAAAGTTCGCTAACCGGATCGCTGCCCGGAGCGCTGTTACAGATATATATCTTGATTTAAATGTTAATTTCTCAAAATCCACTGAAGCACATATATTGAGACCTAGCAAAGGCACGTCGGGCTAACAGTCCCTACAATTTTGCCAAGTTTCGTGAAAATCCATTCAGCCGTTCGGGCTAAAAGTGAGTCCAACCTCCCTATGGAAATTAACATGGGAAAAACGCGTTTTGGGACCCCCCTTTTTTCTCGGCCCCCCCTTGAAGACCCCCCCCCCAAATTTCCAGGAGCTGCTCAGAAACAAAATGTGCCATTTTCCTGAAAATTTCAGCCGATTCGGTCCACAAACGCCAAAGTTATTAGACATAGAATTTTCAAAAATGCCATAGGGAAAAAATCCTAACTATATATACCTACTGGCGACCACCAGTAGGTAATATATATATATATATATATATATATATATATATATATATATATATATATATATATATATATATATATATATATATATATATATATATATATATATATTACCTACTGGCGATAGCCAGTAGGTATATATAGTTAGAATTTTTTCTCTATGGGACTTTTGAGAATTCTATGTCTAATAACTTTGGCGTTTGTGGACGGAATCGGCTGAAATTTTCAGGAAAATTGAACATTTTGATTCTGAGCAGCCCCTGAAAATTTGGTGGAGTTTCGTCAAGGGGGGGCTGAGAAAAAAGGGGGGTCCCAAAACGCATTTTTTCCATTCATTTTTCCATAGGGCGGTTGGACTCACTTTTAGCTCGAACGGCTGAATGGATTTGCACGAAACTTGGCAAAAGTGTAGGGACTGTTAGCCCGATGTGCCTTTGCTAGGTCTCAATATATGTGCTCCAGTAGTTTTTGAGAAATTAACGTTCAAACCAAGATATATATCTGTAACAGCGCTCTGGGCAGCGATCCGGTCCGCTTACTTTTCGCTTATCGGAACTTTGCGCGCAGAAAGCTGATTGGCTCTCCGGTGTCTGTCAACATTCTAAACAGTCCGGAGCGGACGCCATCTTGTCTCTCGGTAGGATCGAGAGAGAAGAAGAGGTGGAAAACGAAAGGGGAATTTAATGAAAGGGGGCAAGGTATCCCCCTCTTGACCCCCTAGGAATGTTGTTGGGGTTATTAAAGGGTCCCGTGGGGAAAATAAAAAAAAAATGATTTTTCACGGTAGAAGCGCGGCCGCGAACTGGTAGCGAAACGGGAATTCGCCATTTTGTGCTTCGTTAATTAAATTACTAGTTATAAGTGGGTGCGGGAGACGTATCCTAATCCCCTATGTTTCCTGAGGGTGGCTGAGGAGGCTGATATATGTTGATACATCTCTTCCAGCGGCTGTGCGTGAGCTTTTTTTTTTTTTTGCTGCGTGACAGTCCGGAGCGGCCGCCATCTTGTCTCTCGGTAGGATCGAGAGAGAAGAAAAGGTGAAAAACTAAGGGGGAATTTAATGAAAGGGGGCAAGGTATCCCCCTCTTGACCCCCTAGGAATGTTGTTGGGGTTATTAAAGGGTCCCGTGGGGAAAATAAAAAAAAAATGATTTTTCACGGTAGAAGCGCTTCACGGGTCGCGAACTGGGCCGCAAACTGGTAGCGAAACGGGAATTCGCCATTTTGTGCTTCGTTAATTAAAGTACTAGGTATAAGGGGGTGCGGGAGACGTATCCTAATCCCCTATGTTTCCTGAGGGTGGCTGAGGAGGCTGATATATGTTGATACATCTCTTCCAGCGGCTGCGCCATCTTGCCTTTTTTCGAATGCCACAATTTTGTCGTGCACGGCAGCCATTTTAGATGCCAGGCTGGTCCCAGGCTATCACCTAACCCTGCGGATGTAGTTTATGGCCCCAGCTGTAGAGAATTCAGACATGCCAATCCTCCTGATTCAGGCGTGTGACTACTGATTTCAGTGCTAGTCTCCCGCCTCCCGATTTCTGCAAGCAAAAACCCGGGGGCATATTACGAACAACTAGCGATAATTTTTGTCTGTAACTTGTTTAGAGACAAAAATTATCGCCGCACATCGGCGATTTTTATCGCAGATAAACCTTGCTATTATCGCAGAAAAGTCAGCGATATTCATGTATTATCGACCTAATGCTCTTAGCCATGTTATCCACCTCCCATTGGATAACATGGCTAAGAACTGCTCAGGGCAGGTGTTAGATTTTGGAGATATTCGCGCTTAGCGCGAATATCTCCAAAAGTTGGTAATAGAAGGTAGCGATGTTAGGGACTGTTTCCAGTCGCTAACATCTTGGCACGCCACTTTGCATGTCATTAGTGATAAGTATCACTGACATGAAAAGCGGGGCCCAAGATGGTCGCTATCTCCTTTTAGCTGTCACTAACTGGTGTTAGCGACAGCTTGGTAATAGGGAAATAATTTTATCTCCGCTTTCATGGCTTTTAAAGCCAAAAAAGCGGAGATAAACCCCCTTGATAATATGCCCCACGATTCCTTGGGGGTTTCAGCTGACAGGGCTTGGTATTGTGTTACATGGTAATTTTTCCATGAAACGTCAGAGGGTCGATGCAGGGGTTCTAGAAGAGGTGATAAACCATTTAAGCCTCATGAACAAGCGCATGGTCTTTTTAAGATTTGTGAAGTACTCGGGGCGGCGGTGTGTGTGTGCCCTCTTTCAGGAGCGGGCGGGGGGGCACTGCCAGCAACTTGCCAGGTCAGGTAGTGTTCAACACGTGCATCACCCTTTCTCTGCCTGCTATTGCGCTCCATGCTTCGGAAAGGTAAGAAAAAGAACGTGCATTTGAGTTTGAAATGTCCGATCCTGCAGCAGCACACTTCCAAAGCCCACACATGACAATAACCCGATTCAAGGCCCCATTCACCCGTTTTTAAAAAAATAGATAACACTCCAACAAAGTAAGGTTATAAAACTTTATTAACTACTAACTTTAACGAACGGAACAAAAACTAAAAACATTTAAACATTTCTCAACACAAAAAGCAACAATGGTTAGAAGCTGTCTTTTGTGCGAATAGTCCCAAGGCAGCACAACGTGCAGAGTTCTGGACGGCACCCAGGTGATGTCGCCTGGGTGCCGCACTGGTTTAGGGATCCTACAATGCTGCTCCGAAAATTGGCGTGGGGCGTCCCGGGTGGGGCGGGGGGAGGCCTCGTCAGTAGCGGTCTGTTGTGCGAATAGTCCCAAGGCAGCACAACGTGCAGAGTTCTGGACGGCACCCAGGTGATGTCGCCTGGGTGCCGCACTGGTTTAGGGATCCTACAATGCAGCACAGAAAAACAGCGTGGGGCGTCCCGGGTGGTGCGGGGGGAGGCCTCGTCAGTAGCGGTCTGTGTCCAGTGTCACATGGCTGACACAACATGTACGACAGGCACCCAGGTGATGTCCAGTAAACTGCCGCACTGGTTTTGGTATCCTACAATGCTGCTCCGAAAATTGGCGTGCGGCGGCCCGGGGGGGGGGCGTGGGGGAGCCGGCGTGAACGGGCCTCCCCAGGTGGCGGCCATCTAGCTGAGTTGCGCTCGCTCTTGCGGCCACAGCGTCTCGCTCACCATGTTGTTGAGTTGCTCCCACTCTTGCAGTGCAGCGATAGGCGGCTGCCACATGGCTCTTAAAATGGCGGACAGCTCCTCGGTTTTAGGCCTGGTCCACTGAAATGGCCCTGGGACACTTTGGAACTCGGACGCTTGCCGGCTAGGGCTTGGGCTCCATTCTCGAAAAGCGTCCCCTCAGCCGTGAAGATTGTATAAAAGTCTTGGGGGCCCCCGACTCCCGCAGGCTTCCGGTGGGGAGCGGCTGCCATGATTGCTCGCGGAATGACCACGACGGAGCCACGAGATGGTGGTGCTCTCATGCTGACGCCAGCTTCAGTCTGAATGATCCAGAAACAAGGTGGGGCTTTCATCGTTTGGGAAAAAAAAATGTTCTAAACCAATGAAAAGTGTTATTTTTAGGTCATATGACCAAGCCTTCCATCTTTAGGAAACCAAAAGTAAAATGAACCAATGAAAAGTTTTATAAACAAGTCACATGACCTGTTATGCGGCATAGGGCTACAAAAAGCGTAGAAAATCCGTTGGCACGTGAGGCGGCGTCAGTAGCAGACCGATGTGCGAATAGGCCGAAGGCAGCACAACGGGCCGAGATCCGGATGGTACCGAGGTGGTGTCCAGCAAATTGCTGCACTGGTGTGGCCATCCTACAATGCTGCGCCGAAAGACGGCGTGTCCAGCTGAGTTGCGGTCACTGTTGCGGTACAGTGACTCGAACGCGCCGAGATGCGGATGGCACCGAGGTGGTGTCCAGCAAATTGCCGCACTGGTGTGGCCATCCTACAATGCTGCGCCGAAAGACGGCGTGTCCAGCTGAATTGCGGTCACTGTTGCGGTACAGTGACTCGAACGCGCCGAGATCCGGATGGCACCGAGGTGGTGTCCAGCAAATTGCCGCACTGGTGTGGCCATCCTACAATGCTGCGCCGAAAGACGGCGTGTCCAGCTGAATTGCGGTCACTGTTGCGGTACAGTGACTCGAACGCGCCGAGATCCGGATGGCACCGAGGTGGTGTCCAGCAAATTGCCGCACTGGTGTGGCCATCCTACAATGCTGCGCCGAAAGACGGCGTGTCCAGCTGAGTTGCGGTCACTGTTGCGGTACAGTGAGTCGAACGCGCCGAGATCTGGATGGCACCGAGGTGGTGTCCAGCAAATTGCCGCACTGGTGTGGCCATCCTACAATGCTGCGCCGAAAGTCGGCGTGGAGTGCCCCGTTGGTTTATGAGGTGATGTCAGTAGTGGACCGATGTGTGAATAGGTCGGAACCAGCACAAGGCGCCCTGCACTGTTGAGCCTTTTTCAATGCCTGTTTTTTGTTGTTTCCCCTCCATCAAAAACAAAACAAAAATACAAGGCGCCAAGATCCGAATGGCAAGTCCTGGATGTTGAGTGCCTCAGTTGAGAGTTCTGAGCAGTGCTTGTAAGACTGTCTGAAGCTTATTTGCACCTGCTGCAGCTTCACTAGGTCCGGCGGAACTTTTTGCCTTTTCCTTTCTGCTTCTTTTCCTACAATGCGTTTCATCTGAAGACACGACCAGGTCCCTGAATGTGTGCAGGGGGACGCTATTGATTGAATGAAAATGGCGGCTTGACACAAAGCTGACTCAAGCGTTACTGTTGGTGCTATACAGACAAAAATTGGTTTTCAGTTTGTACATTCTTCAGGTTTTTTTTTTCCATCCAAGTCTGATTGAGAGTTTGTAGAAAAATGGCTTCAGATTTTCCACATACTACTCTTCAACATTCTTCCTAAATGTAACAATGTGAAACTCACTAGGAGAACGGCTGTTTCTGTTTCCTTTCAAAATGCTGCCACCAATATTTTCTGAATGGAAGACACCATCTTGTAGCATAAAGGGCCGAAAGGGGTTCTGGTCTGGCCGATGGTTGGTGAAGACATTTTGACTATATCTTGGACCTGCCCGGCCTCGCCCAAAATGGCGCCGGTATAAATGGGACTCGTAACTCCTTGCCCGCAAATGTATATCTAGAAAATTTTATTGTAAGTGGCCCTGTCGTATTTTAATTACAAAATGTACGTCCACCGATTCCGCAACTGTTAGACACCTTTGTTCTTGTCACCTAATGGCCCGCTCGTTACGTTCTTCTACAGTGTAAATGTCTCCTCATCATATACGATTTCAGTTTGCTCCGTGGCCGGCCCACGTGGTTATAGGCCCGTATTTGTATACTGACATTTTCACAATAAAGGTTTTTAAAACAAAACACGGTAGTAGTATTTACATTTGTAAAGTTTTTACTTTTAGTGACTGTTTTCGAATCAGTAAAAGGCAAGTGAAATAAAGCAGTCCAATTACATGACGGATAAAAGGTATAATATGTAGGAACGCAGTAAAGATAAATGGTCAAGGGCAGTTGTGTTTTTCATGTCTGCAACATAAAGTGATCGATAAGAATCTGATAATCAGGCGTATCGGCGACTAAGACAGCAGGCCGAATCTCTTTTACTCAACGGCTCCGTCATGGAAGGAAGAAACGCCCTTTTTCTCGAAAAAGGAATATATTTTACTTGCAAGACAGTTGTAAATTTTCCGGGAAAGTACATTAGCCTGGAATATTATAACATATGTTTGAAAAAAAAATATTGTTCGAAAATAATAAAAAGCGTAATTTTTAGGTCATATGACCAAGCTTTTCATCATTAAATTAACAAAAGTAAAATGAACCAATGAAAAGTTTTATTAACAAGTCACATGACCTGTTATGCTTACGTTACGCGCTGCGCGCCGCGCCTCGGATCACTTCCGGGTGCGCTAACACGGCGTGTCATAAAACGCATTACGCGACAACGTAGGTCAAGAATATAGTCTAAATGTCTCCACCAACCAGCGTTCAGAACACAACCCCTTTCAGCAGTCCAAAAAGTTCTGTTAAATGACAACAGAGGGGACAGGCAACAAGAACCATCAGTCAAAGAGGGGAGGGCAAGTTCTTCTCTTCCGGGTCATGTTGGGGCGCTACCGGAACTGATCGAATTGGTAGTCTATAGTGTTTCTGGATGTTTCAGACTAAAGCTGGCGTCAGCATGAGACCACTACCATCTCGTAGCTCCGTCGTGGCCATTCCACGAGCAATCATGGCAGCCGCTCCCCACCAGAAGTCTGCGGGAGTCGGAGGCCCCCAAGACTTTTGGAGAATCTTCACGGCTGAGGGGACGCTTTTCGAGAATGGGACCCAAGCCCTAGCAGACAAGCGTCCGAGTTCCAAGGTGTCCCAGGGCCATTTTAGTGGACCAGGCCCAAAACCGAAGAGCCGGCCGCCATTTTGAGAGTCCTGTGGCAGCCGCCTATCGCTGCACCGCAAGAGCGGGCGCATCTCAACTACATGGTGAGCGAGACGCTGTAGTCGCAAGAGCGGGCGGTAAACAGCTGAATGGCGGAAGAGGCACAGTGTAGCTAAAGCGGGCGGAATGGCAACTAAAACGATAAAGGGGCGCCCCACTACAGCTTGTCTTCAGGTCAAACGGATTGTGGGACAAGGTCCAGAATTGAAGAGTCATCAAAAGGCAAAAAGTTCCGCCGGACCCCGGGAGCCGGCCGCCTATGTCGGGGGCGATCTCAGGCTACACCAGTGCTATAAGACTTGGGGAGGGTGTCGGAGCCAAGCGTCTTCTCCGAGTCCATGGCCATCACACCGCCCCTCAGGGGCCTCCGTCAAGCTGTTTAGGAAGGTAACATATCACATTGTTTTCTAATGCAGTCAGGTCCACAAACGACACTCACTTACTTTGAGAATAGTGAAGCTGCAGTAGGTGGAAATAAGCTTCAGACAGTGTTACAAGCACTGCTCAGAACTCTTAACTATGGCACCCAACATCCAGAACTTATGCTATTTGAGAATGGTAGTGACATCGAAGCATCTCAGGGACCAAAACCATTAACGTACTTTCACGTATGAAAATCTTACTTGGGGAGGGGGCAGGAGCGAAGCGCCCCCTCCCAGTCAGCGCCACCACACCGTATGTTGAAAATCTGAAGCCATCGTTCTACAAAGTCAACCAAACTTGGATTGAAAAATCTAGAAAAATGTACAAACTGAAAACCAGTTTTGGTCTGCATAGCATCAGTAGCAACGCTTGAGTCAGCTTTGTGTCAAGCCGCCATTTTGATTCAACAAAGCACAGGCATTGAAAAAGGCTGAAATTCAGAACTCTGAACTATGGCACCCAACATCCAGGAGCTTGCCATCCGGATCTTGGAGCCTTGTGCTGCTTTCGACCTATTCACACATCGGTCCACTACTGACATCATCCTATAAACCAACGTTATGTAAATAGTTTTTTAATAAAATGTTTTACCCTGTTTCTTTGCTGGTGTGTTGTCTATATTTTTAATATTTGCATAGGGTTTGTCGTTATTTTGTGCGGGATGGGTGATGGAGCCGAGCTGTCTTGCAGCCCTCATGGTGTGGAGCTCAGTTCATCTCACTATTTTCGTATTTCTCATGAAGGGTTGTTCCTAATATTTCTATTTTAGCGAGGTCAAAAAGAGATCCAATTAGTGGCCTACTGATTTTGCTCGATTACTTTTATTTTTTTACACGATTTTTCACTATCTGCAAAGACTAAACAGAGTATTGCGACTTTGTGCTTGTTTGTAAATAGAGAATGATCCAAAGAGAACCAATTCTAAAACAGTAAATGCTTGGACAACAATCAATCAAATGGAGAGACAAGCAGGCACAACGGATTACAACGGGGGTAAAGGCCTGCGTTAACTACCCTTCAGTATCTGCAAAGAGAGAGTACTACTAAGACAAAAGAGGGGAGGGGGGGGTTGCAGCGTTCAAAGCACATCAGCGTGCATAAATACGAAAATGTTTTTATCTATCACGTACTTGACATTTTAAAGCTTTTCATATTTGCTATTAAAAAACCAATGAAATTCACAGAAAAAACCATAGGTTATAGTGGATATATAGTTAGGAATTTGCATTTACAAAACCTTGAAAATTCAATGAAAAAACCATTGGTTTTAGGCCATATATAGTTAGGGATTTGCATTTACAAAACCTTATTTTACTCGCATAAAACCATTGAAATTCCATATATAGTTATAAGCGCTAACTATATATCGCGCACCCGCAATCCACTGCTGATGATGTCACATATTACATCATTCATGACATGGTTAGTGACATCACTGATGACATCACTGATGACATCTCAAATGACATCACTGATGACATCACTGAAAACATCTCATTTGACATGACTGATAACATCACTGATGATATCATTCATGTGATAATACCATGAACCTCTTCAGACTCTAATATAACCTTAGATACAATCAGTGTAAACAGACAGTCACAGACTGTCACTCATCCATGGAGTTACTCACACACCTAGTCAGTTATGCCAAAAATCAATCACACCTCCATTTTCTCAACTATACAGTTATACACACCTTACTTATTCAAACATATACTAACACATATTTACTTTACTCTCTTATACAATCTCTGATACATGTTCACAATGATCCATACAGCCACTCACACATTCACTGGCTCTTATGCACAGTTATTTATAGATGTCAACTCTCACATGTACTGTGTTTTACATATGTACTTAATTTGACATGTAGCACTGAGATATCCATTCACTCACTAATACACTCATGCACAGTCAACCGCCCATACAGCTGTTTGCACATGCACTTTTGAATCTATACATATAGTGAATCAACTATTCACACATCTATGTACAGAGTCACACACCTCCCAGCCACCCATACACACACGCACTCAGTTTCTCATACAAATACTTGGACAACCAATCAATAACCCATACAGTTACTCATATAGCTACTGATCAACATATGCAGCAGTTTGTAGAACAACAGACATAATGATGCACAAATTAAGACAGTTTAGTCACTAACCCATGCACTCAGTGAGACACATTTAATCACTCACTCATACAGTCAGTCATGCACCTACTAAATCCTTCATCCAGACACTTATATATCCACTCATTCTTCAATATGTAAGAGATATTTTAACTTTACAGAAACATACAGTCACTGGATGTTGTCATCAGTGATGTCATCAGTGATGTCATTTGAGATGTCATCAGTGATGTCATCAGTGATGTCACTAACCATGTCATGAATGATGTAATATGTGACATCATCAGCAGTGGATTGCGGGTGCGCGATATATAGTTAGCGCTTATAACTATATATGGAATTTCAATGGTTTTATGCGAGTAAAATAAGGTTTTGTAAATGCAAATCCCTAACTATATATGGCCTAAAACCAATGGTTTTTTCATTGAATTTTCAAGGTTTTGTAAATGCAAATTCCTAACTATATATCCACTATAACCTATGGTTTTTTCTGTGAATATATATATATATATATTCACTGAAAAAACCATAGGTTTCACACCAGTTATAGTTAGCTGAATATTTTACTCATACAAAACCATTGAAATTCCCACGTTATAGTTAGTTGGACTCACTATAACTCGCGCTCCCGCAATCCACTGCTGATGATGTCACATATTACATCATTCAATTGATGGTCAGTAACATCACTGATGACATCACTGATGACATCTCAAATTACATCACTGGTGACATCTCAAATCCAGTAAATGTGTGTGTCTGTAAAGTTAAAATATTTTTTACATATTGAAGAATGAGTGTATGTATGAGTGTCTGGATGAAGGATTTTGTAGGAGCGTGACTGACTGTATGAGTGAGTGAATAAATGTGTCTTACTGAATGCATGGGTTAGTGACTAAAGTGTCTGAATGTGTGCATCATTATGTCTGTTGTTGTTGTGTAAGGTGCTGCATGTGTTGATCAGTAGCTATATGAGTGGCTATATGTGTTATTGATTGGTTGCCCAAGTATTTGTATGTGAGGGTGTGTGTAGGTGGAGGTGGCTGGGAGGTGTGTGACACTGTGCATAGATGTGTGAGCAGTTGATTCACTTGGTGTATGGGTTCAAGAGTGCATGTGGAAACAGCTGTATGGACGGTTGACTGTGTGCATTGTTGTGTTGGTGAGTGAATGGATGTCTCAGTGCTACATGTCCAAGTGAGTACAAATGTAAAACACAGTGCATGTGAGAGTTGGGATATATAAATGACTAAACATGACAGCCTGTGATTGCATAAGTGACAGTTTCAATGTGTACTTGTATCATTGATTGTAAAAGAGAGTAAGTATGTGTTAGTCTATGTTTAAATAAGTAAGGTTTTGTGTGTATAACTGTATAGATGAGGAAATGGGAGTATGATTGATTCTTTGCATGACAGACTAGGTGTGTGAGTAACTCCATGGATGAGTGGCAGTGTGTGAGTGTCTGTATAGGTGTATGAGTGCATATGATAGTGTTGTATTGATGAGTGACTGTATGTATGAGTGATTGTATGGGTAAATGAGTGGATGTGTGTGTACACCTAGGAATCAGTGAGTGCGTATGTAGTAACTGGTATTGGTGTGTTAATAATTTCAGGAATGGTAGTTTGTATTTAACACTGGGTGTATCAAAGGTTAGATTAGAGTGGGAGGAGGTGCATCGTATTATCACATGGATGATGTTATCAGTTATGTCATCAGTGATGTAATTTGAGATGTCATCAGTGATGTCATCAGTGATGTTACTGACCATGTCATGGATGATGTAATATGTGACATCATCAGCAGTGGATTGCGGGCGCGCGAGTTATAGTGAGTCCAACTAACTATAACATGGGAATTTCAATGGTTTTGTATGAGTAAAATGTTCAGCTAACTATAACAGCCCCCACTTCACGAATCCCCCCGAAACTTTCAGGGAAGAAGCGGAGCGGAGCTGGCCAAAATTTTGGAAAATTACACGCAAATTCCTCGAACGGCACCAAAGATATTCCCAATAGAATGTTACGGATATCCTATGGTAGCTAGGTCCTAACTATAACTACCTACTGGCGACCGACAGTAGGTAATATATATATATATATATTGCTTTTAAACAGCGCAGGTCGTATTCTCTTCCTTGGCGCACTCTGGAAGAGAATATGTCCTGCGCTGTTTAAAAGCAAATAACGTGGGTGTAATTCAAAACACAGAGACTGCCTCCCGTGATCAAGGCTTTCGCAAGCAGAAAAGTTGGGATAAGGAAGCCTCTTGCCTTCGTGTTGTTTCACTAAAATAAATGATTTACTGCAACCCAGCCAGTGCCAGTGTGCCTCTTTGAAAGAAAAGGGGGATTCGACTTTTTACATATATATATGTTTGACCCCGTATCTCTCCTAGCCGTCATTAAATCATGTAATGGGCACTTTGCCATAATGTTTACTATTTGCCATATTACAAGCTGTGTCTAATTTGGTTTTCAGCGTTGATAATATTGCCCAATGCATTTACTTCTGTTAGTGGGTGGCATGTAACTCTTCATAAATAGAGAATTAATTAACGTGCCATCACCATTGCACTCCCCATATATATATGAGTCGGATACTTGGTTTTATCAAGCACAATTTTGCACATTAGCACTATTTTGCACCTTTTGAAATAGCATATTTTGCACGTTCCCTGTAAAATGAGACTTTAGTATCAATTTGAGACTGTATATTCAAAATATGGAGTGAGTCAAGGATTTGATTGGCAATGCACTTTAATCCATGGGTAACAGTATGGAATGATATATTTTGTAAATAATGTGTAAATATATCAATTTACCTCTTCATGTGTATATATGTATATATTAATATGAATTTACTTTGCCTTTTGTATATGGACCAATGTAAGTTGTTAATTGGGTTTTAGACAATATCTCCGATCATGCAGTATTTTTTCTATGTCTATGTTTTGCTTAAGTCTCATTGGGGACACTCACAGAATATAAATTGCACTTATTGGTTCTTTTGGTCATGTGATCAAGGCTGCCGTGTTGCAGCCGAAACGCGTCATGCTGGGGACAGAAGATCAATAAACCACCTTTAATTTGAAAAAAAAGCGCAGTTTTTGTGGTCTGTACCTACGTCGTGGAGTCGGTATCTAATGCCGATGAGTAGGAGTTGGAACGGATATATATATATATATATATATATATATATATATATATATATATATATATATATGCTAGCAGCTCGTCCCGACGTTGTCCGGGAGCAATTAGGCTTCAGGGCCCCCTCCCGCCCCGCTTTTGTAACCTGCAGACGTCACTTTTTCCTCCTGTAATTTACTTTCCTGTCCTGTCCTCCGCCCGGCCCGTCCCGGCCTGTCTCGTCCCCCGCCTGCCCCTACATGAGTGCCCTTACCTCCACCGGCGCTGCTCCCGCCTGTCCGCTCGCGCCACCGCTCCTCCCCTGAGCCATGTCCGGCGCTCCTCCTCCACCGCCGGTCCTCTGCTTCTGACGTCACCGCTCCTCCCCCACGCCATGTCCGCCGCTCCTCGTACGCTGCTCCTCCCCATGCTCCTAACGTGGCCACGCACATCGCGGCCGGCGCTACTTTTGAGGGACTACTTTTTTTTTAATCTAAAATGTTAAATAACGTTTATTTTTTTAATTTATGTAACTTATAACCATCTACACACCCTGCTGATTTCAACGGTGTATCGGGTGTGTAGATTGGTGCAGTGGTTCCCGAGTTTACCCGCCTAAAAGCCTGAAAGTTTCTGCTTCATTATAGTAGTATAGATATATATATATATATATATGAAGCAGCAGAATTCCGGTAAGCAAAGAATTCAGACGAGCCCGTAGTCCTTTCATGTTCTTTATTCAGGCACAGCAAGCGATCGAGGACAACACGTTTAGAACAAACCTGGTAAATATGTAATTATATTTTACAATATATTTTTGACATTTTAAAATATGCATCGTAATTGGGCCCCTAGTGCTGTTGGAGGGTTCACTCTCCTGTTCAGGGCTGTACTGGCATAGCGGGCACCGGGCATTTCCCCGATGGGCTACCGGGGTGGGGGTCTGTTTTGCGTCCCGTGGGGTCGTTTTTGTTCAGGGTCGTTTTCGAAGCAAAGCTGCAATATCGGCCGCTGTAACAAAATCGGCCGAGTCTGGCAAACAGCTCAGCCGCAGCCGCTATCCCCCGGGGGCAGGCCAAGCACTTCGCCAGGGCCACTTTTGGTTCCCAGTCCGGCCCTGCTCATGTTTTTTATCCCTCTCTGTAAACAGAATCAGTGTTTTCATAAATACGATATATCCTCTCTTCCTGATGAAACCAAATACCTATTAGTGGCAAATGTAAATGGGTAAACAAACCTAAATATAATGAATAACAGCTGTGGATGGCAACATTCAAGCGAATATAAAGAACCTTCTCTTCTCATAACTGCTTAGCCTATTAAACTATTTTTTAAGAGAAGCAGATAACTTTCAGCTTCTCTAAGCGGAATGAGAGGGGAAAAACAGGATTCGTTTGAAGCAGAAAATGTCACTCTCTGCTGATGAACTCAAAGGAATGCCAAGAGAAAGGCAGATAAGCTGTCACCCCTGCAATAGCACCTGGCTACAGATGAGAAACAAAATGTCAGCAGACGAGAAAATCTGCGGTTTTATCCCTGAATCCTACAGTTTTAAATTGTTTCGTAAAAATATAAATGTACATCTAGTTATTTTCACTCAACAAAGCCTCTCCTCGAATGCGCATTCGATTTTATAATGTATTTTAAATGTCACAGGAAAAGAAAATTAGCTCTTGCTCTGTGTCCTGGCGTGTAACTGACACATGTCCTATAATATCCCAGTATTAATGTGATCATTTGCCGCTTTCCTTATTTGAATTGCTCTAAACTGTGGGTCAGATTATATATATATATATATATATATATATATATATATATATATATATATATATATATATATATATATATATATTACCTACTGGCGATAGCCAGTAGGTATATATAGTTAGGATTTTTTTCCTATGGGACTTTTGAAAATTCTATGTCTAATAACTTTGGCGTTTGTGGACGGAATCGGCTGAAATTTTCAGGAAAATGGCACATTTTGTTTCTGAGCAGCTCCTGAAAATTTGGGGGGGGTTCGTCAAGGGGGGGCCGAGAAAAAAGGGGGGTCCCAAAACGCGTTTTTCCCATGTTAATTTCCATAGGGCGGTTGGACTCACTTTTAGCCCGAACGGCTGAATGGATTTCCACGAAACTTGGCAAAATTGTAGGGACTGTTAGCCCGATGTGCCTTTGCTAGGTCTCAATATATGTGCTTCAGTGGATTTTGAGAAATTAACGTTTAAATCAAGATATATATCTGTAACAGCGCTCCGGGCAGCTATCCGGTTAGCGAACCTTTCGCGTATCGGAACTTTGCAAAGCGAAGCTGATTGGCTCTCCGGTGTCTGTCAACATTCTAAACAGTCCGGTGCGGCCGCCATCTTGTCTCTCGGTAGGATCGAGAGACAAGAGGAGGCCAAAACAAAGGGGGAAATGAAGGAAAGGGGGCAAGGTAGACCCCTCCTGACCCCCTAGGATTGATGAGGGGGATATTATAGAGCCACGCCGGGCCCAAAAAAAAAAAAAAAAAAATCCGATTTTTTCGCCGTAGAGACGCGTCTTGGTTCGCGAACCGGGCAGCTAACCGGGCAGCTAACCGGGAAGCTAACCGTCAGTGTAACCCAAAAAAAATCAAAAAAAAAATCCGATTTTTTCGCCGTAGAGACGCGTCTTGGTTCGCGAACCGGGCAGCTAACCTGGCAGCTAACCGGGAAGCTAACCGGCAGTGTAACCCAAAAAAAAAAAAAAAATCAGATTTTTTCGCCGTAGAGACGCGTCTTGGTACGCGAACCGGGCAGCTAACCGGGCAGCTAACCGGGAAGCTAACCGGCAGTGTAACGGGAGTCTGAGGAGTAGCTGATTGGCTGTCAATATTGTAAACAGTCCGGAGCGGCCGCCATCTTGTCTCTCGGTAGGATCGAGAGACAAGAGGAGGCCAAAACAAAGGGGGAAATGAAGGAAAGAGGGCAAGGTAGACCCCTTCTGACCCCCTAGGATTTATCAGGGGGATATTATAAAGCCACGTGGGGCCAAAAAAAAACAAACAAAAAAATCCGATTTTTTCGCCGTAGAGACGCGTCTTGGTACGCGAACTGGGCAGCTAACCGGGCAGCTACCGGGAAGCTAATCGGCAGTGTAACGGGAGTCTGAGGAGAAGCTGATTGGCTGTTATCATTGTAAACAGTCTGGTAGCCGCCATCTTGTCTCTCTGTGGGATCGAGAGACAAGAGGTGGAAAAAAAAAAGGTGTAAATGAATGAAAGGGTTAAGGCAGACCCCTCCTGAACCCCTAGGATTGATGAGGGGGCTATTAAAGTTCCCTGGGGGGTGAAAAAAAAAAATTTGCGATTTTCGCGGTAAAGGTGCTTCCTGGTACGTTAACCGGGCAGCTAACCGGCAGCGTAACGGGAGTCCGACATATTGTGTTTTTTGAACGTTTGTGATATGTGCACGTGTGGATTTTGTCTAATTAAGGTTAAAAAAATATATATATATCTTTAAGCGTGTTCTGGCGCGCTTACGTTTTGGGTTTGGTTTGCGCTGCAGAGACGATACGTCACGGTTATGCGATGCATCATGAGGCGTCTCACGGGCTACGTGATACATCACTTAATAAAGAATATATTTTACAGCTATAGATATTAGCTTTTAAAAAACCAATGAAATTCACAGAAAAAACCATAGGTTATAGACCATATATAGTTAGGAATTTGCATTTACAAAACCTTGAAAATTAACTGAAAAAACCATAGGTTATAGACCATATATAGTTAGGGATTAGCATTTAAAAAACCTTATTTTATTTGCACAAAACCATTGAAATTCCATATATAGTTAGTTGCACTAACTATATATCGCGGACCCGCAATCCACTGCTAATGATGTCACATATTACATCATTCATGACATGGTCAGTGACATCACTGATGACATCACTGATGACATCTCAAATGACATCACTGATGACATCACTGATGACAACACCCAGTGACTGTATGTTTCTGTAAAGTTAAAATATGTCTTACATATTGAAGAATGAGTGGATGTATAAGTGTCTGGATGAAGGATTTAGTAGGTGCATGACTGACTGTATGAGAGAATGATTAAATGTGTCTCACTGAGTGCATGGGTTAGTGATTAAAGTGTCTTAATTTGGCAATCAATATTTATGTTCTTCTGTAAACTGCTGCATGTTTAAATCAGTAGCTATATCAGTAACTATATGGGTTATTGAATGGTTGCCCAAGTATTTGTATGGGAGACTGAGTGTGTGTGTGGGTGGCTGGGAGGTGTATATCTCTGTGCATAGATGTGTGAGCGGTTGATTCCCTAGGTGTATGGGTTCAAAAGTGCATGTAGAAACAGCTGTATGGACAGTTGACTGTGTGCATGAGTATATTGGTGAGTGAATGGATATCTCAGTTCTACATGTCAAAGTAAGTACATATGTAAAACACACTCCATGTGAGAGTTGACATATATAAATAACTGAACATAAGAGTCAGTGAATGTGAGAGTGGCTGTATGAATCATTGTGAACTTGTATCAAGGATTGTATAAGAGAGTAAATATGTGTTAGTATATGTTTGAATAAGTAAGGTGTGTATAACTGTATAGTTAAGGAAATGGAGATGTGATTGATTCTTTGCATGACTGAATAGGTGTGTGAGTAACTCCATGGATGTGTGACAGTCTGTGAGTGCCTGTTTACACTGAGTGTATCAAAGGTTATATTAGAGTCTGAAGATGTATTATCACATAAATGATATCATCAGTGATGTAATCAGTAATGTCAAATGAGATGTCAGTGATGTCATCAGTGATGTCATTTGAGATGTCATCAGTGATGTCATCAGTGATGTCATTTGAGATGTCATCAGTGATGTCATCAGTGATGTCACTGACCATGTCATGAATGATGTAATATGTGACATCATTAGCAGTGGATTGCGGGTCCGCGATATATAGTTAGTGCAACTAACTATATATGGAATTTCAATGGTTTTGTGCAAATAAAATAAGGTTTTTTAAATGCTAATCCCTAACTATATATGGTCTATAACCTATGGTTTTTTCAGTGAATATATATATATATATATTACCTACTGGCGATAGCCAGTAGGTATATATAGTTAGGATTTTTTTCCTATGGGACTTTTGAAAATTCTATGTCTAATAACTTTGGCGTTTGTGGACGGAATCGGCTGAAATTTTCAGGAAAATGGCACATTTTGTTTCTGAGCAGCTCCTGAAAATTTGGGGGGGGTTCGTCAAGGGGGGGCCGAGAAAAAAGGGGGGTCCCAAAACGCGTTTTTCCCATGTTAATTTCCATAGGGCGGTTGGACTCACTTTTAGCCCGAACGGCTGAATGGATTTCCACGAAACTTGGCAAAATTGTAGGGACTGTTAGCCCGATGTGCCTTTGCTAGGTCTCAATATATGTGCTTCAGTGGATTTTGAGAAATTAACGTTTAAATCAAGATATATATCTGTAACAGCGCTCCGGGCAGCGATCCGGTTCGCGAACTTTTCGCGTATCGGAACTTTGCGAAGCGAAGCTGATTGGCTCTCCGGTGTCTGTCAACATTCTAAACAGTCCGGTGCGGCCGCCATCTTGTCTCTCGGTAGGATCGAGAGACAAGAGGAGGCCAAAACAAAGGGGGAAATGAAGGAAAGGGGGCAAGGTAGACCCCTTCTGACCCCCTAGGATTGATGAGGGGGATATTATAGAGCCACGCTGGGCCCAAAAAAAAAAAAGAAAAAATCCGATTTTTTCGCCGTAGAGACGCGTCTTGGTTCGCGAACCGGGCAGCTAACCGGGCAGCTAACCGGGAAGCTAACCGTCAGTGTAACCCAAAAAAAAAAAAATCCGATTTTTTCGCCGTAGAGACGCGTCTTGGTTCGCGAACCGGGCAGCTAACCGGGCAGCTAACCGGGAAGCTAACCGTTAGTGTAACCCAAAAAAAAAAAAAAATCCGATTTTTTCGCCGTAAAGACGCGTCTTGGTTCGCGAACCGGGCAGCTAACCGGGAAGCTAACCGGCAGTGTAACCCAAAAAAAAAAAAAAATTCGTTTTTTTCACCGTAGAGACGCGTCTTGGTACGCGAACCGGGCAGCTAACCGGGCAGCTAACCGGGAAGCTAACCGGCAGTGTAACGGGAGTCTGAGGAGTAGCTGATTGGCTGTCAATATTGTAAACAGTCCGGAGCGGCTGCCATCTTGTCTCTCGGTAGGATCGAGAGACAAGAGGAGGCCAAAACAAAGGGGGAAATGAAGGAAAGAGGGCAAGGTAGACCCCTTCTGACCCCCTAGGATTTATGAGGGGGATATTATAAAGCCACGTGGGGCCCAAAAAAAACAAACAAAAAAATCCGATTTTTTCGCCGTAGAGACGCGTCTTGGTACGCGAACTGGGCAGCTAACCGGGCAGCTACCGGGAAGCTAATCGGCAGTGTAACGATAGTCTGAGGAGAAGCTGATTGGCTGTTATCATTGTAAACAGTCTGGAGCGGCCGCCATCTTGTCTCTCTGTGGGATCGAGAGACAAGAGGTGGAAAAAAAAAAGGTGTAAATGAATGAAAGGGGTAAGGCAGACCCCTCCTGAACCCCTAGGATTGATGAGGGGGCTATTAAAGTTCCATGGGGGGTGAAAAAAAAAATTTGCGATTTTTCGCGGTAAAGGTGCTTCCTGGTACGTTAACCGGGCAGCTAACTGGCAGCGTAACGGGAGTCCGACATATTGTGTTTTTTGAACGTTTGTGATATGTGCACGTGTGGATTTTGTCTAATTAAGGTTAAAAAAATATATATATATCTGTAAGCGTGTTCTGGCGCGCTTACGTTTTGGGTTTGGTTTGCGCTGCAGAGACGATACGTCACGGTTATGCGATGCATCATGAGGCGTCTCACGGGCTACGTGATACGTCACTTAATAAAGAATATATTTTACAGCTATAGATATTAGCTTTTAAAAAACCAATGAAATTCACAGAAAAAACCATAGGTTATAGACCATATATAGTTAGGAATTTGCATTTACAAAACCTTGAAAATTCACTGAAAAAACCATAGGTTATAGACCATATATAGTTAGGGATTAGCATTTAAAAAACCTTATTTTATTTGCACAAAACCATTGAAATTCCATATATAGTTAGTTGCACTAACTATATATCGCGGACCCGCAATCCACTGCTAATGATGTCACATATTACATCATTCATGACATGGTCAGTGACATCACTGATGACATCACTGATGACATCTCAAATGACATCACTGATGACATCACTGATGACATCTCAAATGACATCACTGATGCCATCACTGACATCTCATTTGACATTACTGATTACATCACTGATGATATCATTTATGTGATAATACATCTTCAGACTCTAATATAACCTTTGATACACTCAGTGTAAACAGGCACTCACAGACTGTCACACATCCATGGAGTTACTCACACACCTATTCAGTCATGCAAAGAATCAATCACATCTCCATTTCCTTAACTATACAGTTATACACACCTTACTTATTCAAACATATACTAACACATATTTACTCTCTTATACAATCCTTGATACAAGTTCACAATGATTCATACAGCCACTCTCACATTCACTGACTCTTATGTTCAGTTATTTATATATGTCAACTCTCACATGGAGTGTGTTTTACATATGTACTTACTTTGACATGTAGAACTGAGATATCCATTCACTCACCAATATACTCATGCACACAGTCAACTGTCCATACAGCTGTTTCTACATGCACTTTTGAACCCATACACCTAGGGAATCAACCGCTCACACATCTATGCACAGAGTTATACACCTCCCAGCCACCCACACACACACTCAGTCTCCCATACAAATACTTGGGCAACCATTCAATAACCCATATAGTTACTGATATAGCTACTGATTTAAACATGCAGCAGTTTACAGAAGAACATAAATATTGATTGCCAATTTAAGACACTTTAATCACTAACCCATGCACTCAGTGAGACACATTTAATCATTCTCTCATACAGTCAGTCATGCACCTACTAAATCCTTCATCCAGACACTTATACATCCACTCATTCTTCAATATGTAAGACATATTTTAACTTTACAGAAACATACAGTCACTGGGTGTTGTCATCAGTGATGTCATCAGTGATGTCATTTGAGATGTCATCAGTGATGTCATCAGTGATGTCACTGACCATGTCATGAATGATGTAATATGTGACATCATTAGCAGTGGATTGCGGGTCCGCGATATATAGTTAGTGCAACTAACTATATATGGAATTTCAATGGTTTTGTGCAAATAAAATAAGGTTTTTTAAATGCTAATCCCTAACTATATATGGTCTATAACCTATGGTTTTTTCAGTGAATATATATATACATATATACATTTTTTTCCTATGGGATTTCTGAAAATTCTATGTCGAATAATTTTTGCGTTTGTGGACGGAATTGGCTGAAATTTTCAGGAAAATGGCACATTCTGTTTCTGAGCAGCCCCTGAAAATTTGGAGGGGTTTTGTCAAGGAGGGGTTGAGAAAAAAGGGGGGTCCCAAAACGTGTTTTTAACATTGAGTTTTCCATAGGGCGTTGGACTCACTTTTAGCTCGAACGGCTGAATGGATTTACATGAAACTTGGTAAAATTGTAGATATGGTTTGCCCGACGTGCCTTTGCTATGTCTCAATATAGGTGCTCCTGTGGATTTTGAGAAAATAACATTTTAAAAAACAGATATATCTGTGACAGTGTCCCAGTTACCGCCCCCGTTCGCGTACCTTACGTGTAACAGAACTTCGCTAGGAGAAGCGGATTGGCTCCCCGGTGACTGTGAACATTCTAAACAATCCGGAGCGGCCGCCAACTTGTGTCTCGGTAGGATCGAGACACAAGATGTGGCAAAAACAAAGGGGGAAATGAGCATAAGGGGGCAGAGTACATCCTCCCTGACCCCCTAGGTTTGATGAGGGGGCTTTAAAAGGGCCTCGCGGGGTTAAAAAATAATAATTTTTATATCATTTTTTTTTTGCGGGGGGAGCGCTCGGTACGCGCACCGGGAAGCGGTCCGGGAAGCGTAATACTGGGAAAATAGGATGAAAGAATGTTCAAATATTGTATGTTTATTGATTTTTCTTTTTGTTTTTTTTTATTTTTTTTATTTAAGTACCAATATGTAGGTACCAATGCAGAGTCTAAAAATAAAAATACATTGTTTCCTTTGTAGATATCTTGCATGTTGTTTCAGAAGTTATTGTGGTATATGGAATTCATAGCGTAGTCTGTCAGGAAAGCAGAAACACCATGGAGGCAGGAGATGATAAAGAGATGTTAAATACACATTGGAGATGATATAGTGGAAGAAAGGAAGTAACTATGAGCAAACTTAAAGTTGCACAGTATATTTAAAGTCTAATTTTACATTATAATCAATTTGCTACTAGTTTAAAAAATACATATAAAAATGAATAATGTCTCAAACAATTTTTGAATTATTATATATACATTTATTTTTCTGATTTGTTTTCAAAATTAAAAAGAACTTCTGATAATTCTTTGTCAGAATTTGTCTCATTTTCAATTAGGAAATCCACAGATTCAACACATTGCAGAAGTTCAAAGTCCCGTGATTCATCAAAGAATTCTGATTCATTTTCTGTATCTTTGTTCCATTCTGCAACAATTTCCAAGTCATTTTTTTTCTCTCCTTCCATTTTTGTGCTGTAAAAGGAATTAAAAAAAAAATATCAGTACAGATAGGGCACTGTTGGGTTTAAGTACAGACAGGTAGTTTGGTTTTTTAAACAGTGATTTTATCTTTGGGCAGTGTATGGTATCAGACTGGAAGTAGAAATATAAAAAAATGTATGTGATAAAGCCTAAGTCAATTCTTAATTATACAAGACAAGCCTAACTCCATCCATAACTAAAACAGAGAAGTCTATCTTATTCTATAAGTATTAAAGAGGGATAGTATATAACTATCAGAAAATGTTTTCCTAATTAACTTAAAGTACAGAACATACTTCAGTTTTTAAAATAACATCTTACCTTTCAAAAAGAAGTTTAAGTTCTCAGTTAAAATGCACTTGATATGTACTTCAGGAAGTAGTAGTCAAAATGGCTGTGTTTCTCTCTCTTTCTTTATATATATTCAGGTACATAACCAGTCAAATGTCATGAAATAATAGAAGGTTTTGAAAGTAGTATTTTGATTAGTTGTCAATTGTAACACTTCATAAGTGTTTTTGTTAGGTAATTTACCTCAGGATATTTAGTCAGGCTTACAGCATAATTTTCTCAATGGAATTCCATAAAATTTGGGTAAATGGTAGGGACTGCTATGTAGTAGGGGCTATTCTATATTTGATGAAAGTGTCTCTAGTGGGTTTTCTGTAAATTACTTTCCCACCTTTTTTTAATGAGCGTTCACCGATGCGCGCCCCGGTACTCGAACCGGCAGCGTAACGGGAGTCCTCCATTTTGAGTATCGGTAGAATTGAGACACAAGATGGAGGACAAACAATGTTCGGAATGGGTAGGGGGCACGGTAGACACTTTGTGACCCTCTAGGTTTTCGGAGGGGGGATTAGGACGCAGATACATGCAAATATACAAAAAATAAAAATTTAAAAATTTCGCGGGGGGAGCGCCCGGTACGCACACCGATAAGCGAACCGGGGAGCGTACTTTGGTGAAAAAAAAAAAGTAAGAAAAAGATAAACTTTTTGAATGATCAGAGGTAGGGTAGCTCTGAAAAGAGCTATTGGGTTCTGTGGCTAATTTAGGTACCTACAAGTTTGTTCCAATGCACACTTTTAAATAAAGGACGAATATGCTATTCCCTTCATCGGGGAAGTGCACACCATCTCTTCTGTAGATGTCTTGAATGTTGTAACGCAAGTATTGTTGTATATTAAACCCATTCCATAGTCTCTCATGTAAGCAGAAACAGATTTATGCACATGTTTCCGTTCTTTCTCAAATTGTTGAAAAAATTGGTTGAACCACTTACATTTCTGTCTTTGACATATATTTGAATATACCAAGGCAGTTTGGGGAAAAAGTGTCATCAATTGAAGAAAGGTGTTCTTTAAAAGCATTTCAAGACCAACCCCAGTCATAGTTCCCAAATCATATCCACCAGAGTGCACTATTAAGAGGTCAGGGTTTGGCAGATGCATACTTTTTTTTATTAAAAACATATAAAATATATTTTTGAATTAAAATAAAAATACTTTTTACAGCTTTTGATATTTACTATTAAAAAACCATTGAAATTCACTGAAAAAACCATAGGTTATAGTCCATATATAGTTAGGAATTAGCATTTACAAAACCTTGAAAATTCACTGAAAAAATCATAGGTTATAGACCATATATAGTTAGAAATCAGCATTTACAAAACCTTATTTTACTCGCACAAAACCATTGAAATTCGCATATATAGTTAGTTGCACTAACTATATATAGCGCACCCGCAATCCACTGCTGATCATGACACATATTACATCATTCATGACATGGTCAGTGACATCACTGATGACATCACTGATGACATCTCAAATGACATCACTGATGACATCACTGATAACAACATCCAGTGACTGTATCTTTCTGTAAAGTTAAAATGTCTTACATATTGAAGAATGAGTGGATGTATAAGTGTCTGGATGAAGGATTTAGTAGGTGCATGACTGACTGTATGAGTGAGTGATTAAATGTGTCTCACTGAGTGCATGGGTTAGTGACTAAACTGTCTTAATTTGTGCATCATTATGTCTGTTGTTCTGTAAACTGCTGCATATGTTGATCAGTAGCTATATGAGTAACTATATGGGTTATTGATTGGTTGCCCAAGTATTTGTATGGGAGACTGAGTGTGTGTGTGGGTGGCTGGGAGGTGTATGTCTCTGTGCATAGATGTGTGAGCAGTTGATTCACTAGATGTATGGGTTCAATAGTGCATGTGGAAACAGCTGTATGGGTGGTTGATGTGTGCATGAGTGTATTGGTGAGTGAATGGATATCTCAGTGCTACATGTCAAAGTAAGTACATATGCAAAACACAGTACAAGTGAGAGTTGATATATATAAATTACTGTGTATAAGAGCTAGTGAATGTGTGAGTGGCTGCATGGATCATTGAAAACTTGTATCAGTGATTGTAAAAGTGAGTAAATATGTGTTAGAATATGTTTGAATAAGTAAGGTGTGTATAACTGTATAGTTGAGGAAATGGAGGTGTGATTGATTCTTTGTATGACTGACTAGGTGTATGAGTAACTCCATGGATGAGTGACAGTCTGTGAGTGTCTGTTTACACTGAGTGTATCTAAGGTTATATTAGAGTCTGAAGAGGTTCATCGTATAATCACATGAATTATGTCATCAGTGATGTGATCAGTAATGTCAAATGAGATGTAATCAGTGATGTCATCAGTGATGTCATTTGAGATGTCATCAGTGATGTCATCAGTGATGTCACTGACCATGTCATGAATGATGTAATATGTGACATGATCAGCAGTGGATTGCGGGTGCAAGATATATAGTTAGTGCAACTAACTATATATGCGAATTTCAATGGTTTTGTGCGAGTAAAATAAGGTTTTGTAAATGCTGATTTTTAACTATATATGGTCTATAACCTATGTTTTTTTCAGTGAATTTTCAAGGTTTTGTAAATGCTAATTCCTAACTATATATGGTTTATAACCTATGTTTTTTTCAGTGAATATATATATATATATATATATATATATATATATATATATATATATATATATATATATATATATATATATATATATATATATATATATATATATATATATATATATATATATATGTATATTTTTATATATTTTTATATATTTTTATATATATATATATACATATATATATATATATATATATATATATATATATATATATATATATATATATATATATATATATATATATATATATATATATCCAAAAAAGGCTCCTCAATGCACCAAACAGAAGGCATGACGGGTTTCGAAGTAATGTCTTTATCAAATGCCAGCAAACTGCGCACTGTCACCGCCGCCTTTCAAGTAAACCATCACGCTCCCATTGGTGGAAGCCCAGCGAAGGTGATTAGTGGTGTGAGCGCCATCTCGCATTCCCCATCGGTGGACCACAACTCCCAGAAGGCACCATCCAGGCCCTCAGGTAAGCGTCTCTTTAGTCTTCTTGAAACTCGTAGTTAGTGCTGGCGTTTTTCTGAACAGGCGTATGTGGTGCAGTTGATATACATTTACACAGTATCTCTGCAGACAAAGTTCTTCTCCCTGGCCCCCATCGACATCTCACCACATGACTCCAGAATGTTGTAGCATCGGGGGCTAACTGCAGTGAGCTCGGCCCTCAGAAAATGCCAGCACTCACTATGAGTTTCAAGAAGGCTAAAGGGATGCTTACCTGAGGGCTGGGATGGTGCCTTCTGAGAGTCAGCATTTACCTTTTCTTCCAGCCATGTGATGGCTCACCCGAAGTTCATGGCCTATATCTCCTGCTCATCACGACTAAGCCATATACCCAATTACTTCACTGGACCAATGACTCACTGTAGGGGTACTCAAGAAGGAATGGGGTTGTGGCGTCTGTGAGCAGAAAGAGAGGAGATTTTGCCCAGTTTATGGAAATGCCAGATGTTCTGCCAAATCTAATGAGATCCCGGAGTATGGGGTCGGTGTTTACCGCGGGCCATTTATATATAAAGTGATATCATCTGAATAAAGCGAGTAGTCCTCTCGTACTGACACCCACACCCCTCGCAGCTTGGTGTTGTCTGATCCACACTGTCAATGGCTCCATTGCAATTGCAAAGAGGAAAGGGGAAAGAGGACAGCCCTGTATCGTTACACAAGTGATGTGGAAAGGGCTCAAGAGCATGCACTTGAGACGAATCCTAGAGGAAGGCGCTGTGTATAGTAAACGTATGAGACCCAGGAAGAGAGGGCTGAAACCCATTCTCACAAGGGTTGCAAATAGATATCCCTACTCCAGTGAGTCAAACGCTTTTGTGGCGTCTATAAACATGGCAACTGCTTTCGTATTGGGGTGTAGGTAGTATAGGACAGTGAAAAAGGTGCAGAGATTATGTGCCGTAGATCTGTCTGTCAGGAATAAATCCCGACTGGTTTGGATGTGCAATTAGTGGAGGCAGAGGTTGCAGTTTATTTGCAAGTAGTTTTGCAAAAATCTTGATGTCCACATTTATAAGAGAGAGTGGTCTGTATGAGGCTTCTTCCTCACTAGGTTTCCCGGGCTTAAGCAACGTGATGATAACAGCTTCACTATTGAGGGAGGAAGGCTCTCAGTGGACTGCACCTCCTCAAAGACTGTGATGAGGTGTGGGGATAGCTCCTTGGCCCACGTTTTATAAAATGCAGTGGTAAGGCAGTGGTAAGGCCATCAGAACCAGGGACTTCATTGGAGGGAAGACCCCGGATTACTTGGGCGACGTCTTCCACTGTAAATTGATTATCCATATATTTCCTATGTCCCCTCCCCAGCCACAACAGCTCGATGGACTCCAAGAATGGTTTCAGGTCTACTGGTTTTGTTTGGTGTGTGGTCCAATATAGATTGGTATTGAATTGTGTAAATCTATCTAGGATTCCTGGCGGTCCCTGAACAGGGTCTGATTGTCACCCTTGATCTCGGTAACATACGCGGAATTGTGTGAGATGCAGAGCATGTCCACAAGAGTCTTACCCGGCCGATTCCATTCCACGTACCATCTGGCCTGAATGTATTTGCCCATAAACTTCACCTCCAATTGTGCCTCTTCCTAAAACTCCAGCAGCCTTTCTTTTGCTTGGGCAAGCAAATCGGGGTCATGTGTATTGTAAAATGGTGTCTCAAGATCCCTGATGCACTCCTCAAGGGAAGCAAGTGAATTCCTGATTGCCTTCAAAACCCCAGCCTGGCGTGCAATACGTTTTCCTCTAATGACTACTTTAAACGCTTCCCAAAAGGAGGCTTGTGTCGTAACCGTGCCAGTGTTGAAATGAAAATATTTGCCAATGTCCCCACAAATCTCCTCTTTGAAAGCCTCAATAATTAAGGCATTTGGGGGGAGCCTTCAGCTGAACAGTCTGTTGGGTGTATTAGGCCTGGAGATCACATATAAAAATACACACTGTATCAACAACAACCACCATAAAAAACATGTAGTTTCCAAAACGCGCGTCTGCGCTTTTCTTCTTTTCTTTTGTTTCTTTGTTAATGTTAGGAATGAATTTACTGTACATGATGTCCTTGTGTTATGTTGGATGTTTTCATTAACTTTTTGTGATTTATTGTTTTTTTCTGATTAATTGTTGATTCCCTCTTTGTGTATGTTTTTTATGGTGGCTGTTGCTGATACAGTTGGTATTTTTATATGTGATCTCTTTGATAGTGTTTCTTTCGGGGTTGAGCCTGTGCATTTTATGTGTCATGTAATTTTTCTGATGTATTTTTATGGATGTAATTTTGATATATGTTTTTCTTTGCTAAAAAAATGATATTCAATAATGAAAAATAAATATATTATCAATTGAGCTGTTCTGTGGCTGGATGTTCTTAATATTTTGGAGCTATTGCCCAATTTGTTAAAGTATAGCTGGGGACCTCCTTTGATGTTCATTAGTTTACCTTCTTCCCTGCTTGGATGCTCCCTAAGAATTGGTTTCTGAGGGTCCCTCTTATGTTTGTTTAGGTGTCCCTAGAGTATGTCCAACCCCTTTTCGAAGTATAAGTAAGGGACCCCTGGCAACAGGACTTCAGATTACACCTGAATGAAACTTTGAAAATGATTCCTGGAACTTCGATGCTCTACTAACGATTAGAGGATGGAAGATTCTGCCTTGGGGTCAAGGAGTGACTCCCTTGTTCAAACAGACACCAACAAAGCATTTGCCGATCTGCATCTCTGAAGCTCCCGCCGGACTCTGAAGTATTTGCAGCCCAGGAGAAGGATTTCCAGACTTCTCGAAGGCCAACCCGAGTACCCAGCAAAGCTGAGACCCGTAGCCCTCATGAGTAACGTGAAACTGGAACCCCTAGACACCTTGCACATTTGCTAAGTGCATTGACTTCCTGAGCTTTCCTGACATTGTTCTTTGGATTACTTGTAGCCCAACCCCAGAGCATCATCTGCACCGAAGATTGTGGGCCTACACTCCACAAGTGTTCCGTGAGCCCACTTCTTGCATTTCCGCTTGAGTCTCATTTGCGATCCCTGGTCCATTGACTGGTGGGTACCCATGAAGGAAATTCTGATTTTCCTTGGGCTTCTCTGATTGCTCCATGCATTCCCGGATGCCCTACCAAGTGGTGAGTCCCTCAAACCTTGCTGTCTACGCCGAAGTCTGTCTCTGCTTTCTGCGTGGATTGCTGTTGCCAAGGCTTGTTGGGTCCAATCCGGGCACCAACACTTCAGCACTTGACAGTTTTCGTGAGACAGCTCAAATCCATCTCCTGGTTGTAATCTCCAGGACCTCGTGGCTGAAGAGTCAGGCTTCACCTTCTTCACCTGAAATCACCCGACATCGGTGGGCATCCGCCTATAAGGGCTCCTGGTCACTGGCTAGTGACCCAGACTCTGTCTGCTCTGCTTTCAGGTTCTTCACATCTCTAATCCAGGCTTGGATCAATCCGGACACCTTCCACTTAGACGCCAGCAGCACTTTGCAGCAGACAGCCATTCAAAATGACGACGAAACCCGACACAAAAAGAAACCTATGCACCTGGCTTCCCTGGGTGAGGTAACTCAAGTACTATGGTGCTCCCATGTGTGTTGACTCTAGAGCCTCCTAGTTCTAAAAGGGTTTGCTCCAAATCCTCTTCAAAGTGTCCTTTATCTTTAAAATTCCAACCATGACTTTCCCCATAGAAGTTAATGGTGATTCGCGGCTGTGTTCACACACCGCAGGTGTCCCCCGTGGGTCCCCTATGTCACTACCTTGGATGGTTCCTGGTGGCACCAGCAGTTCTGAAGGCTTTAGGCCTTGTATCTATGTATGATGTGGTTCTTATATGACCTTCTTAATATATGGTTTGGTACGCCCCTAGGGCTCAACGTATATTGTGGTAATTTACTGTGTTTTATTAAGTCTAGCCTCAGAAAGAGAATAGAGGAATGTGTTTAAAATAGATACATATATATATTCACTGAAAAAACAATAGGTTTCACACTAGTTATAGTTAGGAATTAGCATTTAAAAAACCTATTAAATTCACTGAAAAAACCATAGGTTTCACACCAGTTATAGTAACTGGAAATTTAACTGACATAAAACCATTGAAATTAAGCATGGGCGGATTTTCCGGATTCGCAATCCGCGAATTTGCTGATTTGCGAATTTGCGGATTGGGAAAATCCGCAAAATCCGCTAATCCTCGCGGATTTTGCTGATTTTTTTTGTGTTCGCATGGGTTTCTGCAAGTTCGCAAGGGTTTTGTACAATTTCGCAAATTGCGAACTTACTTGTCGGGTCGCCAGTTTTGCGAACTTGTTGTTTCTACGTGCCCAGCCTGTTTGCAAGCCTTTCTTCATCACTGCCACCCTCTGTCACCACTGGCACTCTCTTTGTTCACCCATGCCACCCTCTGGCTCACCCATGTCACCCTCTGTGTCATCACAGCACCCTCTGGTTCACCAGTGTACATTATTGGGGGAAAGCAAAGCACTGCCATCCTCTGTCAACACTGGCACTCTGGTTCACCCATGCCACCCTCTGGCTGGCACACCCATGCCACCCTCGGTGTCATTACAGCACCCTCTGGTTGACCAGTGAGTGTACATTATTGTGGCAAAGCAAGCACACCTGCTAAGTGCTTTACGTTTTGCAAAATTAAATTACAACAACGCCTGCCCTGCCCCAACTGACATTAATGAAGGCTGGCACCTGCTTGTCTGCTCCCTTTACTTTGTGTTGCAATGTAAATTTTTTTTAACAGGATCTTTGTTGGCAATGGCATACTTGAAACATAGCCAGCCCCCAACACCACCCCAAAAAGTCGAAAAAAACCACACAAAAATCACCACAAACAAACAACATCAACTTATCAACTTACTTGTGAAATCAAATTTCGAATCCAAAAGTAATCCAAAAGGCCTCAAATCCAAATATCCAGCAGCATCCACAAAAAGTAATCCTTCCCAGTCAAGATCGAATTCAAAGTGGCCAGGAAATGGACTAAGCAATGGGAGGAGCTTGCTGGACAGGAACAGGAAGTTGGAGACCGGGGCACTTCCTTCACCCCACCCCAATGGGAGGAGCTTGCTGGACAGGAACAGGAAGTTGGAGACTGGGCCACTTCCTTCACCCCTCCCCAATTGTAATTTTTGTAATTTCGCGAGTGCGAGATTGTTGCTGCCCGCGCCGCGGGCCGCGAGCAGTGCAAACACAAGCAAAAAATCCGCAGAGCGCGGATTTGCGGATTTTCGGTAAATCCGCGAGAGTTCGCGGATTGCGGATTTACCGAAAATCCGCAAAATCTGCGAGCGGAATGCATTTTACGCCCACGCTTAATTGAAATTCCCACGTTATAGTTAGTTGGACTCACTATAACTTGCGCGTGTAATGCACTGCTGATGACATCACATATTACATCACTCATGACATGGTCAGTGACATCACTCATGACATCACTGATGACACCATCCAGTAAACGTGTGCCTTTCTGAAAAATAAACATGTTTTATATATGTATATGTAAAGGTCCATGGAAGAATAAATGTTTAAATAAGTGTCTTAATGGATGTTTTTTAAAAACAAAAAATGATTGGTTAACTGGCTTATTAAGTGTATCATAGTGAATACATATATTAGCGAGTATTGTTTCAATATTTAAATGTTTGTATCAGTGTTTCACTTTGTGAATAAGTGGGTGCATGGGTTGGTGAGTAGCTACATGTGTGTTTCTATGGGTTATAAGATGTTTTAGTATCAGTATAAATGTCTGTATGATTTGGTGGGGGTGTTACTTAGCACACAGATGCATTAATGACTGACTCACTGTTTGTATGTGTTTTGAAGACAGCGTATGTGCTGGACTGTATGGGTGAATGAGTGTGTATATGTATATGTTAGTAACTGAATGACTGTCTTACTAGTGTCTTTATCAGTAACTTCATATGTTTTAATCTAGTATATGCGAGTATTGGTGTATATAAGTGAGTATATGTGAGAGTCAGAGATTGAAAGAGTTCTTGTTTGAATAAGTATGTGTTTCTATAAGTGATTGTTTAAGAGAGTAAGTATGTGTAAGTTTCCTTAGAAGTAAGGTGGTAGTGTGTGTATAGCTGTATATGCCAAAAAATGGATGTTCAATATTTTATTTGCCTGTGTGAATATGTGTGTGAGCAACTTATGGAAGACTGTCGGTGTGTTAACGGATGTATAGGTGTCTCACTACATATGATGATTGAGTATATGTATGACTGACTATATAGAACTGTTGGTTAATGAGTGCATGTGTATATAAATGGTGGAATTACTGGATTGGTTGTTGTAACTGGTATAGGTATCTCCACTTTTTTGAAAATGTTAGTTTCTATTTTTTAATATGTGTTTCAAGGGTTATTTTACAGTGAAAGGAGGTCAGTCTCTCTGTCACAAGGATAGTGTCATCAGTGATGCCATGAGTGATGTCACTGACCATGTCATGAGTGATGTAATATGTGATGTCATCAGCAGTGCATTACACGTGCAAGTTATAGTGAGTCCAACTAACTATAACGTGGGAATTTCAATGGTTTTATGTCAGTAAAATTTCCAGTTAACTATAACTGGTGTGAAACCTATGGTTTTTTCAGTGAATTTAATAGGTTTTTTAAATGCTAATTCCTAACTATAACTAGTGTGAAATCTATGGTTTTTTCAGTGAATTTCAAAGGTTTTTTTAATGCTAATTCCTAACTAAAAGTCTCACTTTATAAGTAAGACTATTAGCGCTCTAGTTGTTCTTTAGAACACTCTGGTACATACTATCATTGGGCTATACTTGCGCTACATCTGGCTGATATTTGGGCTACATTTGTATTTTTTTGTCTCTGGTGGCCATCTTTGGGCTACATTGGGCTACATTGGGCTACATTTGGGCTCTAACATATATAAAGCCCAAAGTAGGCCAATATATTTTTTTTAAAGTTAATTTTCTTAAAAACAACTGGAGCATATATCTTGAGACATAGCACACCGGGCTACCAGTCCTTACAATTTGTCCTTTTTTTTTTTTTAATTTTTTTTTTATTTATTTTTTTTGTCTTGGAGCGCTCCCGGTGCGCGCCCCGGTGAGCGCCCCGAGAAAGCATAGTATTTTGAAGTCCCCTGGTGCGCGAACCGGGAAGCGTCCCGTTAGCGCCAATGTCGCGATCGAAAACAACATTGTGACGCGTCACGTAAGAGTGACGTATCGCGTAGCCGCTTGATGCGTCTTATGACACGGTGCGTAAACGCATCCGGAAGCGCTCCGCGGCGCGGCCCCGAGCTCGTAACGTAAGCGTGCCGGAGCACGTAACGTAAGCGCATCGGGTCATGTGACTTGAAAATAACACTTTTCATTGGTTCTCATCATTTGTTTCTCCAAATAATGAAAGCCCCCTCCTTTTTTCCTCATTCTTACTTTCTTCATTGAGAGAGCAAGAGCTACTTTGGAGGAAACAATGGCTTCACTTGTTGCTGCAGCTGGTGCACCCCCACCACCACCCCCACCACCAAGAAAAGAAGGTCCACCACCACAGTTTCTTGGAGGACAAGAAGAAGAGGAGGAAGAACAGGAGGAGGATCAACAACGAAGGCGCTTCCTCCCAGAAGAACCCAGACAAAGGCATGTTAAACTGCACTTCATTTGGCAATTTTTTTCTTTTCCAGATGACCAAAAAAAAGGTGAACGCCCCCAAAGTCACCTGTCTTATTTGTGACAAAGTTCTCTCCAGGGGCAATCCCTCAAAGAAATATTCTTTTGGTAATTATACCATGATCCGCCACATGGAGAGGTGGCATCCCAATAATTTAGCTCAGGCTGAAGTCCAGGAACTTCGTACCAACCCACCCCCTGTGGCCAGCACTTCCTCTTCAGTACCCTCACTTTCTGGTCCTGAAGAACGGCAAATGGTGCCAAATATTCAGCCAAAATTTGGCAAGGTCAAATTTCTTTGCATTTTCTGTGGCAAAACGTTATGCTATGGTGAACTTAGCGTCACCCTAATAAATAATGCTATAGACAACCACAAATGCAGCAAGGAAAGAAAACAGTAATTCTTTTCTTTTTTTTTTTGCTCCTGTTGAGCTATTTCCAATTCCCTGTTTTTTGTTTGTTCCCTTAAAAAAAAAACCAAAAATATAAAATTGTTCAAAAACACAAAAAAATTAAAAAATGTTCATAAAAAAAATTAAAAAAATATAAAACAACAAAAAGAATAAAAACAAGTTATTTTCAGAACTACCTCCCATTTATAAAATATTGCCAACATTTTTTAAACTCTGGCATTCTTTTTTCTCTGTTGTGCGCTTCCCGGTGCGCTCCCCAGTTCGCGTACCGGGCGCTCCCCCCGCGCAAATCAAAAAAAAAATATTTTTTTTTTTTTGCCCCGCGAGGCCTTTTTATAGCCCCCCACATCAAACCTAGGGGATCAGGGGGGTCTACCCTGCCCCCTTATGGTCATTTCCCACTTTGTTTTGGCCACCTCTTGTGTCTCGATCCTACCGAGACACAAGATGGCGGCCGCTCCAGACTGTTTCGAATGTTTACAGACACCCAAGAACCAATCAGCTTTCTGCGCGCAAGTCGCGTGGCGCGCCCGGAGCGCTCCCCGGAGCGCGTACCGGGGCGCTGTCATAGATATATATATATTTTTTAACCTAAATTACTCAAAATCCACTGAAGCACATATCTTTAGACATATCTTTAGACATAGCAAAGGCATATCGGGCTACTAGTGATTGTGATTTTAATTGCTGAATTATACTTTTAAAAATCTCCTGAACACTTACTGCTAGTACTGTGCTGACTTTGGGCTTGCGCTCGTTTCTTCCCCTGCCCCGCCCCGGTCCGACACGGCAGCCAGTGCCGCTTGAGCGGAGGGCGGGACAGGAAGAGCCAGTGACCCCACCCACACTCTCGCGCTGTTAGCGCTCTAGCTGATCCCTGCAGGCAGGGATTTAAGCCCTCTCGTCGCCTAGCGCGCAGCGGTTGCGCGCAGGGGGGCGCCTTAGTCGCGCCTGAGACGAGCCAGAGAGGAGCCCGTCTGTGCCCGTCCGTGTCCGACCGGGGCCAGGGGCCATGACCCCTACATCTATTGCCTCCACCTGTATAGTAGTGGACAGACAACATTACTCCTCCAACGATTTACGTAATCTGTGGCATCCCCCGCCTAAAGGCTGTGCTCAGGGTCCCGGCTTCTGTCCCGGGGGCCCGTTTTCTTGCAAATATTGCCATTTTCAATCACTCCTAGGCCCTCCCTTCACAGACACGCCAAAGCCTGTAGACCCCAACCCTCTGCTCCCCAGGGCTAATAGCATACTATGCAATGTGAGATCTCTCTCTAAACATCATTCGGAAGTTTGGGACTTAATACACTCAAACTCCCCCGACTACTGTTTCTGCACTGAGACCTGGCTTAAACCTCACCTGGTCCCCGCTATCACCTTGGGGGTCCCTTCGGGGTATAAGATCCTTAGGCTGGACCGCCCTGTCAAAACTGGCGGCGGGGTCGCGGTAATCTACAAGGATACTCTCATTGTCACTCTTCTAGACCAATGCTGCACTGACGACATTGAGATACTGGTCTTCAAAATTGGTCTCTCGCCCCAATCTCATTGGAAGGGAGCGTTAGTGTACCGCCCTCCGGGCCCCTACACTGATGCTTCATCTATCCTCCTGGAGACTCTAGCCCCCCATATTAAATCTGGAGCTAATTTTGTTCTCCTAGGGGACTTCAATGTTCACAGTGAATTACCTGACAACGTTGATACTCGCAACTTGTTGACCGACCTATCTGCCCTAGGCTTCAAACAGTGTAACCGGGGCCCAACTCATCAGGCCGGTCATACACTTGACTTAATCCTATCGAACTCTCACCCCTTGCCCTGTCACTCCCCTCTACAGGTGGAATGGACCGACCACTTTATAATCCACTTCCTCCTCCCTAAGCTCTTGGAGGAACGCCCCAACCCTACTCCCCTGCCACTATGGCGTAGACAGTGGCACAAGGTGTCCGGTGATTCTTTTAGAAATGTTTTTATTCCTCCAGATTTTCTTCCCTCAGACTCCCCCAACTTGGCCCTATTCAAACTCAATAATGCTTTGAGCACAGCGATCAACGTGATTGCCCCCCTAAGACGCTGTAATCAGCGGTCGGACCGCAAACAAGAACTATGGTACTCAGACCTATTGCGCGCGGAGAAAAGAGCTTGCAGAAAGCTGGAGAAATCTTGGAGACTCTCGCGCAGCACTGTCGATAGAGATAGGTACAGCTCAGCAATGAGACTCTATCATAAAAACATCAGAGCTGCCCGTAAGTCCCATATTATCTCCCAACTCTCTGGGGCCGGTCACGACCCTAAAATGCTGTATCAGGTGCTATGCACATTTACCAAGCCTGCCGCCTGTGATAGTACAGAAGTGCTAACACAAAAACTGTGTGATGACACGGCTGGTTTCTTCTCGGATAAAATTGATGCCATATACCAAAAAATCTCTCAATCTAGTACATCCACGGATGATAATGTTCCCCCTCCAAGCTCTCAGCCTGTAACAGTCGGTGTTGCCCATGCCTCACTATCATCTATCCCTGAGATCACCTCAGACCAGGTCAACTCTCTGATTGGGTCCATTAAGTCAGGCAGCCCAGTAGACCTCGTACCTGCCCGGGTTATGCACCTCATTGGAAGTGTTCTCAGCCCCTCCATTCGGACGGTGATCAACCGCTCTCTATCTGAGGGGCTGGTCCCCCGGATGTGGAAGGAGGCCATAGTTAAGCCTATCAGGAAGAACACCGCTATCCCTTGGTCAGACATGACCAACCTGAGGCCGATCTCCCTTCTGCCATTCATCGGCAAATTGACGGAGAAACATGTCAATCACCATCTCTCCGCCTTCATTGAACAGACTGGTAGTTTAGACCATTCACAGTCCGGGTTCAGGCCTAGGCACGGTACTGAGACCGCCCTCCTCTCCGTGACGGATACCATACGCATGTCACTGGATAGAGGGCTGTCTGTGGTGTTGGTGCTGCTGGACTTGTCCGCAGCATTCGACACCATATCCCACGCCATTCTCCTTACCAGATTAAAGGAGACAGGCATTGACAAATCTGCCCTGGCATGGTTTTCCAGCTTTCTTTCTGAGCGGACACAGACGGTGAACATGGGCTCCTTTAGTTCCAACTCGGCCAACATCATCAGAGGAGTCCCTCAGGGCTCGTGTCTTAGTCCTACGTTGTTTAACGTATATGTTTCCTCCCTGGCCAACTTGACTAGGTCCTTTGGGTTCATGCCTATCTCCTACGCTGACGATACGCAGCTGCTGTTCACCTTTAAGACCTTGACTCCCGAGATCAGGCAAGCTTTTTCTAACGGCATGACTGCAATCGCCAGCTGGATGGCCAAAAACTTCCTACAGTGTAATGTGGGAAAGTCTGAGGTCATGTTATTTGGAGAGGCGAAAATCCTCTGGACCCCAGACTGGTGGCCTCCAAGCTTGGGACAGGCTCCGCCTCCCAAACAGATAGTCAAGAACCTGGGAGTACGTCTAGACCAGGACCTCACCCTTTCTCATCATGCCAGCACCACTGCAGGGTCCTGCTTCCACATCATCGGCCTCCTTCGAAAGGTGTTTCCCCTTCTACCGGACGACACCCGGAAGACCCTGGTCCAGGCCCTCGTTTTGAGCCGCCTGGACTATTGCAATGGCTTACTTCTGGCTGCCAATGAGGGAGTGCTCAATAGACTGCAGGTGGTGCAGAACACCGCAGCACGGCTGGTGACCAACACCCCCCCCAGAACACCGTCCCTCCCCCTTCTTAGGGCCCTCCACTGGCTTCCTATCCGGAAACGGATAGAATTCAAGATCAGCTGTGTGATACACAAATGCTCATACAATCTAGGACCACATTACCTGACGGACAAATTTGTTTTTCACCGTCCGTCCCGTATCCTCAGGTCCTCTAATCAACAGCTGCTTCAGGTCCCTAGACATTACAAGACTAGACAGGGAGGCCGTGCCCTATCTATCATGGGTCCTCGTCTATGGAACAGTCTCCCCCTCTCCCTCAGAGAATGCCAGAGCCACACAGCTTTCAGGAAACGACTAAAAACGGTACTATTCTAGGAGGAGTCTCTGATCTGTTCACCTCACAGCACCGCGCGGAGATACACCTTCGGGTGTGATGCCGGCGCGTAACAAACCCATAAATAAATAAATAAATAAATAGTCCTAAAATTTTGCCAAGTTTGATGGAAATCCATTCAGCCGTTCGGGCTAAAAGTGAGGTCGACCGCCCTTTGGAAATTAACATGGAGAAAACACGTTTTGGGACCCCCCTTTTATCTCGGCCCGCTTCACAAATCCCCCCCCAAACTTTCAGGGAAGGACCAGGGCGCCGCAAGGCCATTTTGAGGAAATTTTCAGGCAGATTCGTCAACCGGCGCCAAAGTTTTTTTAATTTTTTTTTTTTAAATATTTTATTATTTTCACCTGGTATAAAGTTACAAAAACATTCAAATATTATTTCAGATTAAACAAGTTTGTCACATACAGACATGATCTGCTCCCAACTTATAAAAAAAAAAAAAAAATTAGAAAAAATCATTAATGTACATAAATCAAGACTTAATGTTAATTCAATTCAATTCTAGTTTCCCCCATATTTTCTCATATTTCTGCAACGATTTGACACCTCTAAGTTCTGCCAACGTACATTCCATGGTGTTGATTTCATTAACTAAATACCACCATTCCAAGGCGTTAGGTGGGTTAGGACTGACCCAAGCTCTAGCTAGAGTTAATTTAGCGCAGGATAATAGGATGGATAATAATACGGGATGTGGTTGATTTGTAGTGTATAAACCTAATATTACCATAGGGGCTGTTATTGGTGTGCTGGTAACGTTTTTTATAGCTAAAATTTTTCCCACTTCTTCCCAGAACTTCCCAAGTTTTGGACATGTGAACAGCATATGTATTAGATCTGCTGCATACTCGTCACATTTTGGACACTTGGTTTTTTCACCCAGATTATTATTTGAGGCCCATTTAGAAATCTTTTCTGGTGTGTAGTATAGCATATATATGGTTCTTTATTGCTGTAGACGTAAACTAGAGGATCTTACATAGTGATGAATGTTAATGTACGCATTGGTTATCTGTTTTCCTGTTATATTAGTTCCTAGTTTTACATTCCATTTATTTGCCGTTATTTCGTTATCATTCGTTCTTAAATCTGTCAATATCTTATATGCCAAACTGATTATTGATTTCTCCTTTTTTGAGTTTAGGATATCCCAGATACCCCCGCTCGATAAGATTTTAATTTTGTTCTTCCGCACTAGAAAATCGTAAATTTGCCTATATTTAAACTCATGTGTGTCGAGTAATCCATATATTTGTTTTAAGGTTCGGAAATCTATCATGCCTTGAGTGGTATATAAGTCCCCTAGTACCTCGATTCCTTTCGATTGCCATCTTCGGGATTCCCCGTCACTAAATATGTTAGGTAGTCCAGGATTGTCCCATAAGGTTAGTTGGGTGTGATGTATGTTGCTTTTACAATGGATTTGTATATCTTTCCATATCTTTACTAGGTCCCGTGCTGTCTTAAATGTAACCCTTTTGTAGAAGTTCGGGTCTGTAATACGAAGTAGAAACTGTTTAGAATCTTCTTTTAAAAGTAAATGGTGGTAAAAAAGCAGATTCTCTGAATCTAATAAGGATCTAATACGCCTTATAAATGAGGCCCAAAAATAAAGTTTTAAATCAGGAAAATTAAGACCGCCTGATCCGATTTGGTTTTTTAACATCTTTAGCGATCTCCTTGCTCTCTTATAACCCCAGATAAAGTTTAAAAAAAAACTGTCTAATTGTTTGAAAAAAAGCCTATTTTGTGCCAGAGGAATTGATCTGAATAGATATAAGTATTTGTTTATAATTTTCATTTTTATTAGATTTATTCTGCCGATTAAGTTTAATGGAAGTCGGTGCCATTTTTTTAGATTCGAGCTGGTGGTTTTCATTAATTTATTATAATTGATCTTGTTTATCTCTTTGATATTTGAGGTGATTTGTACTCCTAAATATGTCGCAGTCTTACAGATTTCAGGCATTATTTGGGGGGGAACAAAGTTAGCTATTATTTGAGTTTTGTGAGTGTTTAATTTGTAACCAGATACATTGCCAAATTTGGATGCTTCTATATTAATTGTTTTCAAAGAATCGATAACCTCAGTAGAATAAATGGCTATGTCGTCCGCGTATGCGGTTATTTTTAAGCTCTGCCTATCGGTTTTGAAGGGTATTATTTCTGGTTGATTATCCAATGCCTTTAAAAACGGTTCTAACGATAAGGCAAATAATAAAGGAGATAACGAGCACCCTTGACGTGTGCCTCTCCGAATTGTGAAGTAATTTGACGTGAGGCCGCAATAGCTAATATATGCGGACGGATTATCATAAAGCGCCTGGATCCCAATCAAAAAGTTTCCGCTGAACCCCATATATCCCATTGTATGCCATAAATAATCCCACCCCACCCGATCAAATGCTTTTTCAGCGTCGAGCATTATCATTGCTAAGGGAGTGGACTCTACTTCTGCTATGTCAAAAGCTGTTATTGCCGTGTTTACGTGAGCTGATGTGTCCCTCCCCGTCACAAATCCGTGTTGTTGTGTACTTACTATTTTAGGCAATAGCGGTGCTAGTCTTCTTGCTAAGCATTTTGCGAATATCTTTGCGTCGGCGTTAATTAAAGATATAGGTCTGTATGAGCCCATCTCCTCTTTGGGTTTACCTTTTTTGTGGAAGAAGATAATTTTTGCCTTATTCCAAGAGCTCGGAGCGGACCCTGTTCTACTTATATGGTTGATTACTTCTAAGAGAAGGGGTGTTAGCTCTTCCATACATGTTTTATACAATTCCAGAGGAATAGTGTCTTCCCCAGCAGCTTTGCCTGATGGTAATGATTTTATAGCTTCTCTAAGTTCTTCTCTGGTTATTTCTAGAGCCAAGTTTTCTGCTTCATAGGGTGTTATTTTATTCGTTAAGTTCTCTTTTAAGTAGTTATCAATTGTTTCGCTATTGGGAGTGTTTTCCGGAGTATATAAAATTTCGTAATATTTGGCAAACTGTTGTATTATGTTGTCTGTCTGATTATATCTCTTGTTGTCAACTCCTATAATTTGTGAAATCGTGGATTCTGCTCTATCCTCTGCTACCTCAAATGCTAAAATTTTGCCAATTTTGTCACCCCCTTCATATTGTGCGAATTTATATTTATGAATCTGTGCGCTTCTTTTTTTTATCAAAGTTTCTTTGGTCTTACATTTTAACCGGCTAAGATTGGTATTGATAGCCAAAGTTGGAAGGTTTCCTCTTGAAGCCTCCACTAGTTTCGCCTCTTCTACAACAATATCCGATGTCAGGGTTAAGTTATATTTACGTCTTTCTTGATTTTGTTTTAAGACATTCGTCTGTACGAACGCTCTAATACTAGCTTTACATGTGTCCCAGACTGTTAGACAGGAAGCAGTATTTCTATTAAAAGTCAGAAATTCTATAATATGTTGTTTCAGTTGTGAAGTAAAAATCGTATTCGAAATTAAATTCCTTGGAAACGTAAAGGCTCTAGGAGGACTGCGTTTTTGAAGGGTAGTTAGTTCCACCATAATGGTGTTGTGGTCAGATGTGATGCGTGGGTATATGACCATTGTTGTGATAGAGCTCATCAAAGAGTCTGATATTAGAGCCATATCTATACGTGAACATAGCTTGTGAGGAGCAGAGTAGTAAGTATATCCTGGAGCATTAGAATATAATGAGCTCCAAACATCTCTAACATTATGTAACTTACACAGGTTTAAGATAGATGTTCTAGTTCTGGGCATTCGAATATGGTTACCAGGGCGTGTTGTGTCCGACTGACGGTTCATGATACAATTAATATCACCCATTATTATAATTTCTCCTTCCCAGTCTAATAAAGCTATATTTAATTCTTCATATATTCTTGGATCTTCTTTGTTTGGTCCATATACAACACAAACCTCAAGCTTCATATTGCTATGACATAGTTGAGTGATTGCCCACCTCCCCCGTTTGTCAGATTGCGTCTATGGCTGAGATACCCGCCACCCCCTCTCAACACAATCCCCAAGGATGGGAAACCGGAAACAGTTCTGAACTTTTGGAAGACGGGAGGGAGTGACCCTCCCGGCCGTATTTATTAAAATATGAAACAAAATTAAAACATTAAAATAACAGTTTCATATTATGTACAATTTCATTACGACATTGCGATGTTTGGCTAACCTTAACATATTCTCTAATACAAAGGTTCTCCTAGCCGAACTAACATCCTACAAAACATTTAACTTGAAATTTTGAAATTGTACATCCTAACGTTTAAGGGCCAACGGCAAGGTCGTAACCGGTGTCAAGATCCCTAACCCAGAAATATCCCCCTCACTTGTGAGGGGCGACCGCACAGAGGTGTACCTCAAGTGCAACTACCAATTTCCCTTGACTTGACGGGGGCCCCAATAAACTCGACGCCACTTAAAGGTCGTCCGAGGACTCGTGTGAGGTATCTAGAAGGTAGCGTAGACCCCCCCCCAAACCCCACACAACTTACCACATCTGCCGTCGCAGATGTCCTGGCCCCGGGAAATTCTCCAGGAGGGGGCTGTAGCCCCTCCTACCCAGGAAGGGGCCTTGACCGCCTTTCCTTTCCTTTCGGCGGCCCATCCTTAGAAGGGACCGCCTCCCCGTTGAGGGGCCAATGGCCACCTCCCCCGAGCGCTCCCATCCGTAATGGGTGACGCCCACTCATAGGGATCTTCCAATTAGTGCTCACCGATCATGACCTTACCGCCACAGGCCGGATAGTTGACCGGCTATCCGGACCCCCCACAACACTCCTACCTAAAGGTCATGTCTTAAAGTCTTTAGCCAAGCTATCAAGTCTCCTATGAGTAACTCGTTCCCCACCCGGGACAAATGAACACCATCCCCCAAATACATACTGTCACCAGTAATACAACCATGCGAAATAGAATGCAGTGTATTGGAACGGAACAATCTACTCACTTTGTTATTAATTTTTCTTACTGAATGATTCAGAGCAGAAACAGAAATAGCCCCCCGCCATACTTTTCGTGGGATCATATGGGACCATGCAATTGTGCACCCTGGAACTCTCCTCGCTAACCAACTTACAGTGGAAAGCATCGCCTCAAGAAGAAGTCGTCTACCAGTGGTGACCAAATCATTGCCCCCAAGATGTACTATGACTATAGACGGCGGTGACCTCGTCCGCCCTAGCAAACCCTCGAAAAATGACTGAAACTGGTCAATACAGAGTCCGCCCCTTCCGTAGAAGGACACACTGTACCCGTATTCCCCAGCCACGTGAATCATGTCACCTGCTTTGAATACGTCCGCGGCACGCCTCACGTATGAGTGGCCCACGACCCACACCTCCTTTTTCACAGCCGGTGAAGTCTGACCGCTGGCCCGGTGTTGGGTCGACTGCATAGTCCGCCCCGCCTCGTAGGCTTGCGCAACTGAAACCAAACAAAAACAAGAAGCGTGAGTACAACATTACAGCTTCACAACATGTGCAACCGCACATACCTTTTATAACAATTGGAGGACCAACGCCCCACACGTTTAACTTGTTCGACATTCAGACCCCTGGCTGTAGCCTCTGTAGCAGCCCCTATCCGAAAGGAATGGGTCCCAAACTCGCCCGGGTTCAAGCCCGCAGCGGTAATCGACATCGCAAGCACCCGCTGAAACTGAAACCTCGTCAGTGGGGTGGCGTCAGCGTGTCTCAACAAGGTCCCCCCCCATGATGCCACCCTTTGTGCTAAATATTCCTCTACACAACTCACCGGGCACATGGAGGACCCGGGAATCCTTTGTATGATTATGCAATCACCCATCGCACCCTGATCGGTCTTGGACCTGACAAACGAGACAGTCATTGTCCCCCCTCTGACCTGAACGTGCTCTCGGCACAGTCCCCCCTCGAGCTCACGTGCAGCGAGGTGGTGCAGCTTCAGAGCACAGGAACAAGAGGATGCTTCCTTGGCTTGTTGCTCCTTTTATCCGTCTTCAGGGCGGGCGTAAACCCGCCCCTGCCTGCCCCAAGGGCGTGGCCGGCCGCGTCAGTGTCTAGGCCAGCCCACTCCAGGGCGGGAAAAAGGCGCGCCCCGGCTACGCCGCTTCGGGCATACCAGCCGAGACTCGCCTCCCGCCCAAGATGGCTTCCCGGGGGGATCGTGGTACTCCACCATACGTTTGGGGGGACCGAATGGTCGCCCCTTTCCATTAATTATCTCTACCTTAAATCTTTTATCTTTTAATATGGCCACCCCTCTGACATGTGAAGCGGCTGCTGAAAATGTTATCATCTCGAAGCCCAGTTGATTCAGCAGCTTCTTATCGCTATCTATGATATCGGTTTCTGACAAAAATACTAGCTGTGGGTTATATAGATGTAATTCTTCAGCGACTAAGTGTCTTTTGCGCTTATTGTTTAGTCCTGAGACGTTCCATGCTAAACATCTAATACTTTGCATCTTTGAAATAATAAGAATAAACAATAGTACCTATTAACAACATAGTTTGACATTTTCTCACGTATGAAAGAAAGCACTTTACAAACTTAAATCTCTTCTTAAGTCTTTCTACCAGGTTGAAAATATTTTTTTCTTCCCCCCTTTTTCCCCATCCCTTTCTCCACCCGTCCACCCCACACACAACCCCCCCAAACTGCGAAGAACTACCCTCCCCCTCCCCCCCTTACCTACTGCTGCAGTTGATAAGGCAGCACTTGCGGCGTGGAACCTAGGGCCGCCCCCCCCTCCTTCCTTAATGATTTTACATCTGCTAATAGTGTTGGATCGATCTCCCCTCTTTATTTTTTTTTTCCTTTTTTTGGTATATGCTACCTCCTTTCATTTTAACTCTGTGGTTATTTACTCTTATTGACGCTTAACATTGGTTAAGAATGCCTGCGCTTCTTGTACTTCATAAAAGAAGTGTGTGTGTCCTTTCAAGGTCACTTTGAGTCGAGCCGGTTCCTGCAAATATGCTGAGCCACCCAGTTTATTGATTGGATCAATTAATTTGCGCATTTCCCATCTCTTATCCATCGTAGCTTTACTTAAATCTGAGCGCGCAAAGATGGTAAAGTTATCAATGGTTATTGGAGTATTGGGTTTAGCTTTTTGCCATACCGCTTGCCGTAGCAGAAAGTTTCCAAAGTAGATAAAAAACGGGTGCGGAAATTTACTGTTGAGGCGTTTTTGACCCAGGGGGAGCCGATATGCTCGTTGGATTTGGGAGTCCCAGTCCCAATCAGAGAGTTCAGGAAATGCTCGGGGCATCAGTTTCACCAAGAAGGCCCTAGGGTCGGACCCCTCTGCCCCTTCCAATACCATACAGTTTGAGATTTGATCTTCTTAAGCGATTTTCCAGGTCATCCACTTTCCCCTGTAGCTGGGTTAGTACTAAGTCATGTCGCTCCACAGTGGCATCAACCCTTTGCGTTCTTTCTTCAACCAATACTGTACGCTGCTGCAGCTCTGTTATCTCCTGTGTGACTCCCTTTAGTATGGAGGCTATGTCAGTTATTGATGTTTGCAGTCTTATGTTATCATTTTTTAGCTGCTGATAGTGTGCCTCCGACTCTGCCCTCTGATTCACAAGAAGATTTAAGATAGCATCTAGCTGAGGGTGGTCGGTATTACCCAACTTGGGCTCTTCCCTTGATTCACCCTGCTTGTTTTCAGCATTAGATTGGTTTGGTTCAGAGTCCGAGCCCAGGTCCGCTGTAGCTGCTGAATCCAATGAGGATGCACCCGCCAGGACTTCATCCCCCCCTTTGATTTGTTCGTTATCCTGTTTGTTAGTGATAAAATTCGGAGTTTGCATCATTGAGTTGGACCCATTTTCCTGTCGCTGCTGTATCCCATTGTCACAATCTGTAGGGCTGCCCCCTGAGAGCCTTAAGGTCATATTTTTGACGGTGTCATCGAAACGCGTCAGGGACATCAATTAATCAAGCTGTAATTGCTGTTTCCGGCTAATAAAGGTTTGTGATGAACTGTTCTTTGTTGGAGTGCGTCTCTAGAAGCTTGGGGGCTTTTTTTGATGGATGTTACACACGGCAGCTCCGGCAGTGGGAGATCGCACCGCCGCTGACATCAAGTTGAAGGTCTGTGTGGCTGCACACTGTCGTGCAGCCTGTTTCCAGCACGAGGAACTAAAGAAATTTTGGAAGCAGTATTACAAACTTGAGGCCCACCGGAGGGCTGCAAATGACATTAACTCTAAATTGGGAACAACATTACTGTTGGAAATAACGGACCCCACCGAAGGGGGATAATTGAGACTACCACTACCAGCATGCAATCCACTGGAGGACGCATGTTGAGAGAAATGGGTGGCAGTCTGCTCCTGACTTTCCAAATATACCCGCCCTGTGATTAAGATGATGGTGTCATCGAAACGCGTCAGGGACATCAATTATTCAAGCTGTAATTGCTGTTTCCGGCTAATAAAGGTTCGTGATGAACTGTTCTTTGTTGGAGTGCGTCTCTAGAAGCTTGGGGGCTTTTTTGGATGGGTATATATATATATATATATATATATATATATATATATATATATATATATATATATATATATATATATATATATATATATATTCAATGAAAAAACCATAGGTTATAGGCCATATATAGTTAGGAATTAGCATTTACAAAACCTTATTTTACTCGCATAAAACCATTGAAATTCCATATATAGTTAGCTAACTATAAGCGCTAACTATATATCGCGCACCCGCAATCCACTGCTGATGATGTCACATATTACATCATTCATGACATGGTCAGTGACATCACTGATGACATCACTGATGACATCTCAAATGACATCACTGATGACATCACTGATCACAACATCCAGTGATTGTATGTGTCTGTAAAGTTTAAATATGTTTCACATATTGAAGAATGAGTGGATGTATAAGTGTCTGGATGAAGAATTTAGTAGGTGCATGACTGACTGTATGAGTGAGTGATTAAATGTGTCTCACTGAGTACATGGGTTAGTGACTAAACTGTCTTAATTCGTGCATCAGTATGTTTGTTGTTGTGTAAGCTGCTGCATGTGTTGATCAGTAGCTATAAGAGTGGCCATATGGGTTATTGATTGGTTGCCCAAGTATTTGAATGGGAGGCTGAGTGTGTGTGTGGGTGGCTGGGAGGTGCGTGACTCTGTGCATAGATGTGTAAGCAGTTGATTCACTAGGAGTATGAGTTCAAGAGTGCATGTGGAAACAGCTATATGGGCGGTTGACTGTGCATGGGTGTGTTGGTGAGTGAATGGATTTCTCATTGCTACATGTGCAAGTAAGTACGTATGTAAAACACAATACATGTGAGAGTTGAGATATATAAATAACTGAACATAAGAGCCAGTGAATGTGTGAGTGGCTGTATCGATCACTGTGAGCTTGTATCAGGGATTATATAAGAGAGTAAATATGTGTTATTATATGTTTGAATAAGTAAGATGTGTATAACTGTATAGTTGAGGAAATGGAGGTGTGATTGATTCTTTGCATGACTGACTAGGTGTGTGAGTAACTCCATGGATGAGTGACAGTCTGTGAGTGTCTGTTTATACTGAGTGTATGTAAGGTTATATTAGAGTCTGAAGAGGTTCATTGTATTATCACATGAGTGATGTGATCAGTGATGACAAATGAGATGTCATCAGTGATGTCATTTGAGTTGTCATCAGTGATGTCATCAGTGATGTCATTTGAGATGTCATCATTGATATCATTTGAGTTGTCATCAGTGATGTCATTTGAGATTGCAAAAACAACAAGTGATGGACTGAATGTGGATCAATGTCACACACTCCCCCAGTCAAAAGATCTGGGCCCAAATCCATCGTTTTTTTGCACTCCACACCACCCTGGGTTAGACAATGGCGATATGCAAATCAGCTCTGACCCTGTTGCCCCATGGGAACAGTCCAGTCCGAACTACAAAAGCCATGTCCTTCCCAGAACGGAATCAAGCATCCGAGGACCGGACCGGTTTCGAGGTAACACCTCTCATCAGCCCGGCTAGCTTGACTCCAAGTGGTGTGGAGTGCCTGGGACCCACGTCTGGGCATCCCCAGCGCACTTAGGGTGGCAATTGCAAAAACAACAAGTGATGGACTGAATGTGGATCAATGTCACACACTCCCCCAGTCAAAAGATCTGGGCCCAAATCCATCGTTTTTTTGCACTCCACATCACCCTGGGTTAGACAATGGCGATATGCAAATCAGCTCTGACCCTGTTGCCCCATGGGAACAGTCCAGTCCGAACTACAAAAGCCATGTCCTTCCCAGAACGGAATCAAGCATCCGAGGACCGGACCGGTTTCGAGGTAACACCTCTCATCAGCCCGGCTAGCTTGACTCCAAGTGGTGTGGAGTGCCTGGGACCCACGTCTGGGCATCCCCAGCGCACTTAGGGCGGCAATTGCAAAAACAACAAGTGATGGACTGAATGTGGATCAATGTCACACACTCCCCCAGTCAAAAGATCTGGGCCCAAATCCATCGTTTTTTTGCACTCCACACCACCCTGGGTTAGACAATGGCGATATGCAAATCAGCTCTGACCCTGTTGCCCCATGGGAACAGTCCAGTCCGAACTACAAAAGCCATGTCCTTCCCAGAACGGAATCAAGCATCCGAGGACCGGACCGGTTTCGAGGTAACACCTCTCATCAGCCCGGCTAGCTTGACTCCAAGTGGTGTGGAGTGCCTGGGACCCACGTCTGGGCATCCCCAGCGCACTTAGGGCGGCAATTGCAAAAACAACAAGTGATGGACTGAATGTGGATCAATGTCACACACTCCCCCAGTCAAAAGATCTGGGCCCAAATCCATCGTTTTTTTGCACTCCACACCACCCTGGGTTAGACAATGGCGATATGCAAATCAGCTCTGACCCTGTTGCCCCATGGGAACAGTCCAGTCCGAACTACAAAAGCCATGTCCTTCCCAGAACAGAATCAAGCATCCGAGGACCGGACCGGTTTCGAGGTAACACCTCTCATCAGCCCGGCTAGCTTGACTCCAAGTGGTGTGGAGTGCCTGGGACCCACGTCTGGGCATCCCCAGCGCACTTAGGGCGGCAATTGCAAAAACAACAAGTGATGGACTGAATGTGGATCAATGTCACACACTCCCCCAGTCAAAAGATCTGGGCCCAAATCCATCGTTTTTTTGCACTCCACACCACCCTGGGTTAGACAATGGCGATATGCAAATCAGCTCTGACCCTGTTGCCCCATGGGAACAGTCCAGTCCGAACTACAAAAGCCATGTCCTTCCCAGAACGGAATCAAGCATCCGAGGACCGGACCGGTTTCGAGGTAACACCTCTCATCAGCCCGGCTAGCTTGACTCCAAGTGGTGTGGAGTGCCTGGGACCCACGTCTGGGCATCCCCAGCGCACTTAGGGCGGCAATTGCAAAAACAACAAGTGATGGACTGAATGTGGATCAATGTCACACACTCCCCCAGTCAAAAGATCTGGGCCCAAATCCATCGTTTTTTTGCACTCCACACCACCCTGGGTTAGACAATGGCGATATGCAAATCAGCTCTGACCCTGTTGCCCCATGGGAACAGTCCAGTCCGAACTACAAAAGCCATGTCCTTCCCAGAACGGAATCAAGCATCCGAGGACCGGACCGGTTTCGAGGTAACACCTCTCATCAGCCCGGCTAGCTTGACTCCAAGTGGTGTGGAGTGCCTGGGACCCACGTCTGGGCATCCCCAGCGCACTTAGGGCGGCAATTGCAAAAACAACAAGTGATGGACTGAATGTGGATCAATGTCACACACTCCCCCAGTCAAAAGATCTGGGCCCAAATCCATCGTTTTTTTGCACTCCACACCACCCTGGGTTAGACAATGGCGATATGCAAATCAGCTCTGACCCTGTTGCCCCATGGGAACAGTCCAGTCCGAACTACAAAAGCCATGTCCTTCCCAGAACGGAATCAAGCATCCGAGGACCGGACCGGTTTCGAGGTAACACCTCTCATCAGCCCGGCTAGCTTGACTCCAAGTGGTGTGGAGTGCCTGGGACCCACGTCTGGGCATCCCCAGCGCACTTAGGGCGGCAATTGCAAAAACAACAAGTGATGGACTGAATGTGGATCAATGTCACACACTCCCCCAGTCAAAAGATCTGGGCCCAAATCCATCGTTTTTTTGCACTCCACACCACCCTGGGTTAGACAATGGCGATATGCAAATCAGCTCTGACCCTGTTGCCCCATGGGAACAGTCCAGTCCGAACTACAAAAGCCATGTCCTTCCCAGAACGGAATCAAGCATCCGAGGACCGGACCGGTTTCGAGGTAACACCTCTCATCAGCCCGGCTAGCTTGACTCCAAGTGGTGTGGAGTGCCTGGGACCCACGTCTGGGCATCCCCAGCGCACTTAGGGCGGCAATTGCAAAAACAACAAGTGATGGACTGAATGTGGATCAATGTCACACACTCCCCCAGTCAAAAGATCTGGGCCCAAATCCATCGTTTTTTTGCACTCCACACCACCCTGGGTTAGACAATGGCGATATGCAAATCAGCTCTGACCCTGTTGCCCCATGGGAACAGTCCAGTCCGAACTACAAAAGCCATGTCCTTCCCAGAACGGAATCAAGCATCCGAGGACCGGACCGGTTTCGAGGTAACACCTCTCATCAGCCCGGCTAGCTTGACTCCAAGTGGTGTGGAGTGCCTGGGACCCACGTCTGGGCATCCCCAGCGCACTTAGGGCGGCAATTGCAAAAACAACAAGTGATGGACTGAATGTGGATCAATGTCACACACTCCCCCAGTCAAAAGATCTGGGCCCAAATCCATCGTTTTTTTGCACTCCACACCACCCTGGGTTAGACAATGGCGATATGCAAATCAGCTCTGACCCTGTTGCCCCATGGGAACAGTCCAGTCCGAACTACAAAAGCCATGTCCTTCCCAGAACGGAATCAAGCATCCGAGGACCGGACCGGTTTCGAGGTAACACCTCTCATCAGCCCGGCTAGCTTGACTCCAAGTGGTGTGGAGTGCCTGGGACCCACGTCTGGGCATCCCCAGCGCACTTAGGGCGGCAATTGCAAAAACAACAAGTGATGGACTGAATGTGGATCAATGTCACACACTCCCCCAGTCAAAAGATCTGGGCCCAAATCCATCGTTTTTTTGCACTCCACACCACCCTGGGTTAGACAATGGCGATATGCAAATCAGCTCTGACCCTGTTGCCCCATGGGAACAGTCCAGTCCGAACTACAAAAGCCATGTCCTTCCCAGAACGGAATCAAGCATCCGAGGACCGGACCGGTTTCGAGGTAACACCTCTCATCAGCCCGGCTAGCTTGACTCCAAGTGGTGTGGAGTGCCTGGGACCCACGTCTGGGCATCCCCAGCGCACTTAGGGCGGCAATTGCAAAAACAACAAGTGATGGACTGAATGTGGATCAATGTCACACACTCCCCCAGTCAAAAGATCTGGGCCCAAATCCATCGTTTTTTTGCACTCCACACCACCCTGGGTTAGACAATGGCGATATGCAAATCAGCTCTGACCCTGTTGCCCCATGGGAACAGTCCAGTCCGAACTACAAAAGCCATGTCCTTCCCAGAACGGAATCAAGCATCCGAGGACCGGACCGGTTTCGAGGTAACACCTCTCATCAGCCCGGCTAGCTTGACTCCAAGTGGTGTGGAGTGCCTGGGACCCACGTCTGGGCATCCCCAGCGCACTTAGGGCGGCAATTGCAAAAACAACAAGTGATGGACTGAATGTGGATCAATGTCACACACTCCCCCAGTCAAAAGATCTGGGCCCAAATCCATCGTTTTTTTTGCACTCCACACCACCCTGGGTTAGACAATGGCGATATGCAAATCAGCTCTGACCCTGTTGCCCCATGGGAACAGTCCAGTCCGAACTACAAAAGCCATGTCCTTCCCAGAACGGAATCAAGCATCCGAGGACCGGACCGGTTTCGAGGTAACACCTCTCATCAGCCCGGCTAGCTTGACTCCAAGTGGTGTGGAGTGCCTGGGACCCACGTCTGGGCATCCCCAGCGCACTTAGGGCGGCAATTGCAAAAACAACAAGTGATGGACTGAATGTGGATCAATGTCACACACTCCCCCAGTCAAAAGATCTGGGCCCAAATCCATCGTTTTTTTGCACTCCACACCACCCTGGGTTAGACAATGGCGATATGCAAATCAGCTCTGACCCTGTTGCCCCATGGGAACAGTCCAGTCCGAACTACAAAAGCCATGTCCTTCCCAGAACGGAATCAAGCATCTGAGGACCGGACCGGTTTCGAGGTAACACCTCTCATCAGCCCGGCTAGCTTGACTCCAAGTGGTGTGGAGTGCCTGGGACCCACGTCTGGGCATCCCCAGCGCACTTAGGGCGGCAATTGCAAAAACAACAAGTGATGGACTGAATGTGGATCAATGTCACACACTCCCCCAGTCAAAAGATCTGGGCCCAAATCCATCGTTTTTTTGCACTCCACACCACCCTGGGTTAGACAATGGCGATATGCAAATCAGCTCTGACCCTGTTGCCCCATGGGAACAGTCCAGTCCGAACTACAAAAGCCATGTCCTTCCCAGAACGGAATCAAGCATCCGAGGACCGGACCGGTTTCGAGGTAACACCTCTCATCAGCCCGGCTAGCTTGACTCCAAGTGGTGTGGAGTGCCTGGGACCCACGTCTGGGCATCCCCAGCGCACTTAGGGCGGCAATTGCAAAAACAACAAGTGATGGACTGAATGTGGATCAATGTCACACACTCCCCCAGTCAAAAGATCTGGGCCCAAATCCATCGTTTTTTTGCACTCCACACCACCCTGGGTTAGACAATGGCGATATGCAAATCAGCTCTGACCCTGTTGCCCCATGGGAACAGTCCAGTCCGAACTACAAAAGCCATGTCCTTCCCAGAACGGAATCAAGCATCCGAGGACCGGATCATCCAGGCACTCCACACCACTGGAGTCAAGCTAGCCGGGCTGATGAGAGGTGTTACCTCGAAACCGGTCCGGTCCTCGGATGCTTGATTCCGTTCTGGGAAGGACATGGCTTTTGTAGTTCGGACTGGACTGTTCCCATGGGGCACAGGGTCAGAGCTGATTTGCATATCGCCATTGTCTAACCCAGGGTGGTGTGGAGTGCAAAAAAACGATGGATTTGGGCCCAGATCTTTGGACTGGGTTGAGTGTGTGACATTGATCCACATTCGGACCATCACCTGTTGTGTTTGCATATTCCGCCCTAAGTGCGCTGGGGATGCCCAGACGTGGGTCCCAGGCACTCCACACCACTGGAGTCAAGCTAGCCGGGCTGATGAGAGGTGTTACCTCGAAACCGGTCCGGTCCACGGATGCTTGATTCCGTTCTGGGAAGGACATGGCTTTTGTAGTTCGGACTGGACTGTTCCCATGGGGCACAGGGTCAGAGCTGATTTGCATATCGCCATTGTCTAACCCAGGGTGGTGTGGAGTGCAAAAAAACGATGGATTCGGGCCCAGATCTTTTGACTGGGTTGAGTGTGTGACATTGATCCACATTCGGACCATCACCTGTTGTGTTTGCATATTCCGCCCTAAGTGCGCTGGGGATGCCCAGACGTGGGTCCCAGGCACTCCACACCACTGGAGTCAAGCTAGCCGGGCTGATGAGAGGTGTTACCTCGAAACCGGTCCGGTCCTCGGATGCTTGATTCCGTTCTGGGAAGGACATGGCTTTTGTAGTTCGGACTGGACTGTTCCCATGGGGCACAGGGTCAGAGCTGATTTGCATATCGCCATTGTCTAACCCAGGGTGGTGTGGAGTGCAAAAAAACGATGGATTTGGGCCCAGATCTTTGGACTGGGTTGAGTGTGTGACATTGATCCACATTCGGACCATCACCTGTTGTGTTTGCATATTCCGCCCTAAGTGCGCTGGGGATGCCCAGACGTGGGTCCCAGGCACTCCACACCACTGGAGTCAAGCTAGCCGGGCTGATGAGAGGTGTTACCTCGAAACCGGTCCGGTCCTCGGATGCTTGATTCCGTTCTGGGAAGGACATGGCTTTTGTAGTTCGGACTGGACTGTTCCCATGGGGCACAGGGTCAGAGCTGATTTGCATATCGCCATTGTCTAACCCAGGGTGGTGTGGAGTGCAAAAAAACGATGGATTTGGGCCCAGATCTTTGGACTGGGTTGAGTGTGTGACATTGATCCACATTCGGACCATCACCTGTTGTGTTTGCATATTCCGCCCTAAGTGCGCTGGGGATGCCCAGACGTGGGTCCCAGGCACTCCACACCACTGGAGTCAAGCTAGCCGGGCTGATGAGAGGTGTTACCTCGAAACCGGTCCGGTCCTCGGATGCTTGATTCCGTTCTGGGAAGGACATGGCTTTTGTAGTTCGGACTGGACTGTTCCAATGGGGCACAGGGTCAGAGCTGATTTGCATATCGCCATTGTCTAACCCAGGGTGGTGTGGAGTGCAAAAAAACGATGGATTTGGGCCCAGATCTTTGGACTGGGTTGAGTGTGTGACATTGATCCACATTCGGACCATCACCTGTTGTGTTTGTCATTTGAGATGTCATCAGTGATGTCATCAGTGATGTAACTGACCATGTCATGAATGATGTAATATGTGACATCATCAGCAGTGGATTGCGGGTGCGCGATATATAGTTAGCGCTTATAGTTAGCTAACTATATATGGAATTTCAATGGTTTTATGCGAGTAAAATAAGGTTTTGTAAATGCTAATTCCTAACTATATATGGCCTATAACCTATGGTTTTTTCATTGAATTTTCAAGGTTTTGTAAATGCAAATTCCTAACTATATATCCACTATAACCTATGGTTTTTTCTGTGAATTTCATTGGTTTTTTAATAGCAAATATGAAAAGCTTTAAAATGTCAAGTACGTGATAGATAAAAACATTTTCGTATTTATGCACGCTGATGTGCTTTGAACGCTGCCCCCCCCCCCCTCCCCTCTTTTGCCTTAGTAGTACTCTCTCTTTGCAGATACTGAAGGGTAGTTAACGCAGGCCTTTACCCCCGTTGTAATCCGTCGTGCCTCCTTGTCTCTCCATTTGATTGATTGTTGTCCAAGCATTTACTGTTTTAGAATTGGTTCTCTTTGGATCATTCTCTATTTACAAACAAGCACAAAGTCGCAATACTCTGTTTAGTCTTTGCAGATAGTGAAAAATCGTGTAAAAAAATAAAAGTAATCGAACAAAATCAGTAGGCCACTAATTGGATCTCTTTTTGACCTCGCTAAAATAGAAATATTAGGAACAACCCTTCTTGAGAAATACGAAAATAGTGAGATGAACTGAGCTCCACACCATGAGGGCTGCAAGACAGCTCGGCTCCATCACCCATCCCGCACAAAATAACGACAAACCCTATGCAAATATTAAAAATATAGACAACACACCAGCAAAGAAACAGGGTAAAACATTTTATTAAAAAACTATTTACATAACGTTGGTCTATAAGATGATGTCAGTAGTGGACCGATGTGTGAATAGATCGAAAACAGCACAAGGCTCCAAGATCCGGATAGCAAGCTCCTGGATGTTGGGTGCCATAGTTTAGAGTTCTGAATTTCAGCCTTTTTCAATGCCTGTGCTTTCTTGAATCAAAATGGCGGCTTGACACAAAGCTGACTCAAATGTTGTTACTGATGCTATGCAGACCAAAACTGGTTTTCAGTTTGTACATTTTTCTAGATTTTTCAATCCAAGTTTGGTTGACTTTGTAGAACGATGGCTTCAGATTTTCAACATACGGTGTGGTGGCGCTGACTGGGAGGGGGCGCTTCGCTCCTGCCCCCTCCCCAAGTAAGATTTTCATACGTGAAAGTACGTTAATGGTTTTGGTCCCTGAGATGCTTCGATGTCACTACCATTCTCAAATAGCATAAGTTCTGGATGTTGGGTGCCATAGTTAAGAGTTCTGAGCAGTGCTTGTAACACTGTCTGAAGCTTATTTCCACCTACTGCAGCTTCACTATTCTCAAAGTAAGTGAGTGCCGTTTGTGGACCTGACTGCATTAGAAAACAATGTGATATGTTACCTTCCTAAACAGCTTGACGGAGGCCCCTGAGGGGCGGTGTGATGGCCATGGACTCGGAGAAGACGCTTGGCTCCGACACCCTCCCCAAGTCTTATAGCACTGGTGTAGCCTGAGATCGCCCCCGACATAGGCGGCCGGCTCCCGGGGTCCGGCGGAACTTTTTGCCTTTTGATGACTCTTCAATTCTGGACCTTGTCCCACAATCCGTTTGACCTGAAGACAAGCTGTAGTGGGGCGCCCCTTTATCGTTTTAGTTGCCATTCCGCCCGCTTTTGCTACACTGTGCCTCTTCCGCCATTCAGCTGTTTTCCGCCCGCTCTTGCGACTACAGCGTCTCGCTCACCATGTAGTTGAGATGCGCCCGCTCTTGCGGTGCAGCGATAGGCGGCTGCCACAGGACTCTCAAAATGGCGGCCGGCTCTTCGGTTTTGAGCCTGGTCCACTAAAATGGCCCTGGGACACCTTGGAACTCGGACGCTTGTCTGCTAGGGCTTGGGTCCCATTCTCGAAAAGCGTCCCCTCAGCCGTGAAGATTCTACAAAAGTCTTGGGGGCCTCCGACTCCCGCAGGCTTCTGGTGGGGAGCGGCTGCCATGATTGCTCGTGGAATGGCCACGACGGAGCTACGAGATGGTAGTGGTCTCATGCTGACGCCAGCTTTAGTCTGAAAGATCCAGAAACACTGTAGACTACCAATTCGATCAGTTCCGGTAGCGCCCCAACATGACCCGAAAGAGAAGAACTTGCCCTCCCCTCTTTGACTGATGGTTCTTGTTGCCTGTCCCCTCTGTTGTCATTTAACAGAACTTTTTGGACTGCTGAAAGGGGTTGTGTTCTGAACGCTGGTTGGTGGAGACATTTAGACTATATTCTTGACCTACGTTGTCGCGTAATGCGTTTTATGACACGCCGCGTTAGCGCACCCGGAAGTGATCCGAGGCGCGGCGCGCAGCGCGTAACGTAAGCATAACAGGTCATGTGACTTGTTAATAAAACTTTTCATTGGTTCATTTTACTTTTGTTAATTTAATGATGAAAAGCTTGGTCATATGACCTAAAAATTACGCTTTTTATTATTTTCGAACAATATTTTTTTTTCAAACATATGTTATAATATTCCAGGCTAATGTACTTTCCCGGAAAATTTACAACTGTCTTGCAAGTAAAATATATTCCTTTTTCGAGAAAGAGGGCGTTTCTTCCTTCCATGACGGAGCCGTTGAGTAAAAGAGATTCGGCCTGCTGTCTTAGTCGCCGATACGCCTGATTATCAGATTCTTATCGATCACTTTATGTTGCAGACATGAAAAACACAACTGCCCTTCACCATTTATCTTTACTGCGTTCCTACATATTATACCTTTTATCCGTCATGTAATTGGACTGCTTTATTTCACTTGCCTTTTACTGATTCGAAAACAGTCACTAAAAGTAAAAACTTTACAAATGAAAATACTACTACCGTGTTTTGTTTTAAAAACCTTTATTGTGAAAATGTCAGTATACAAATACGGGCCTATAACCACGTGGGCCGGCCACGGAGCAAACTGAAATCGTATATGATGAGGAGACATTTACACTGTAGAAGAACGTAACGAGCGGGCCATTAGGTGACAAGAACAAAGGTGTCTAACAGTTGCGGAATCGGTGGACGTACATTTTGTAATTAAAATACGACAGGGCCACTTACAATAACATTTTCTAGATATACATTTGCGGGCAAAGAGTTACGAGTCCCATTTATACCGGCGCCATTTTGGGCGAGGCCGGGCAGGTCCAAGATATAGTCAAAATGTCTCCACCAACCATCGGCCAGACCAGAACCCCTTTCGGCCCTTTATGCTACAAGATGGTGTCTTCCATTCAGAAAATATTGGTGGCAGCATTTTGAAAGGAAACAGAAACAGCCGTTCTCCTAGTGAGTTTCACATTGTTACATTTAGGAAGAATGTTGAAGAGTAGTATGTGGAAAATCTGAAGCCATTTTTCTACAAACTCTCAATCAGACTTGGATGGAAAAAAAAAACCTGAAGAATGTACAAACTGAAAACCAATTTTTGTCTGTATAGCACCAACAGTAACGCTTGAGTCAGCTTTGTGTCAAGCCGCCATTTTCATTCAATCAATAGCGTCCCCCTGCACACATTCAGGGACCTGGTCGTGTCTTCAGATGAAACGCATTGTAGGAAAAGAAGCAGAAAGGAAAAGGAAAAAAGTTCCACCGGACCTAGTGAAGCTGCAGCAGGTGCAAATAAGCTTCAGACAGTCTTACAAGCACTGCTCAGAACTCTCAACTGAGGCACTCAACATCCAGGACTTGCCATTCGGATCTTGGCGCCTTGTATTTTTGTTTTGTTTTTGATGGAGGGGAAACAACAAAAAACAGACATTGAAAAAGGCTCAACAGTGCAGGGCGCCTTGTGCTGGTTCCGACCTATTCACACATCGGTCCACTACTGACATCACCTCATAAACCAACGGGGCACCCCACGCCGACTTTCGGCGCAGCATTGTAGGATGGCCACACCAGTGCGGCAATTTGCTGGACACCACCTCGGTGCCATCCAGATCTCGGCGCGTTCATTCAATCAATAGCGTCCCCCTGCACACATTCAGGGACCTGGTCGTGTCTTCAGATGAAACGCATTGTAGGAAAAGAAGCAGAAAGGAAAAGGCAAAAAGTTCCGCCGGACCTAGTGAAGCTGCAACAGGTGCAAATAAGCTTCAGACAGTCCTACAAGCACTGCTCAGAAATCTCAACTGAGGCACTCAACATCCAGGACTTGCCATTCGGATCTTGGCGCCTTGTGCTGGTTCCGACCTATTCACACATCAGTCCACTACTGACATCACCTCATAAGCCAACGGGGCACCCCACGCCGACTTTCGGCGCAGCATTGTAGGATGGCCACACCAGTGCAGCCACTTGCTGGACACCACCTCGGTGCCATCCGGATCTCAGCGCGTTCGAGTCACTGTGCCGGAAGAGTGACCGGAACTCAGCTGAACACGCCGTCTTTCGGCGCAGCATTGTAGGATGGCCACACCAGTACGGCAATTTGCTGGACACCACCTCGGCGCCATCCGGATCTCGGCGCGTTCGAGTCACTGTACCGCAAGAGTGACCGCAACTCAGCTGGACACGCCGTCTTTCGGCGCAGCATTGTAGGATGGCCACACCAGTGCGGCAATTTGCTGGACACCACCTCGGTGCCATCCGGATCTCTGCGCGTTCGAGTCACTGTACCGCAACAGTGACCGCAACTCAGCTGGACACGCCGTCTTTCGGCGCAGCATTGTAGGATGGCCACACCAGTGCGGCAATTTGCTGGACACCACCTCGGTGCCATCCAGATCTCGGCGCGTTGTGCTGCCTTCGGCCTATTCGCACATCGGTCCGCTACTGACGCCGCCTCACGTGCCAACGGATTTTCTACGCTTTTTGTAGCCCTATGTCGCATAACAGGTCATGTGACTTGTTTATAAAACTTTTCATTGGTTCATTTTACTTTTGGTTTCCTAAAGATGGAAGGCTTGGTCATATGACCTAAAAATAACACTTTTCATTGGTTTAGAACATTTTTTTTTCCCAAACGATGAAAGCCCCACCTTGTTTCTGGATCATTCAGACTGAAGCTGGCGTCAGCATGAGAGCACCACCATCTCGTGGCTCCGTCGTGGTCATTCCGCGAGCAATCATGGCAGCCGCTCCCCACCGGAAGCCTGCGGGAGTCGGGGGCCCCCAAGACTTTTATACAATCTTCACGGCTGAGGGGACGCTTTTCGAGAATGGAACCCAAGCCCTAGCAGGCAAGCGTCCGAGTTCCAAAGTGTCCCAGGACCATTTCAGTGGACCAGGCCTAAAACCGAGGAGCTGTCCGCCATTTTAAGAGCCATGTGGCAGCCGCCTATCGCTGCACTGCAAGAGTGGGAGCAACTCAACAACATGGTGAGCGAGACGCTGTGGCCGCAAGAGCGAGCGCAACTCAGCTAGATGGCCGCCACCTGGGGAGGCCCGTTCACGCCGGCTCCCCCACGCCCCCCCCCCCGGGCCGCCGCACGCCAATTTTCGGAGCAGCATTGTAGGATACCAAAACCAGTGCGGCAGTTTACTGGACATCACCTGGGTGCCTGTCGTACATGTTGTGTCAGCCATGTGACACTGGACACAGAGCGCTACTGACGAGGCCTCCCCCCGCACCACCCGGGACGCCCCACGCTGTTTTTCTGTGCTGCATTGTAGGATCCCTAAACCAGTGCGGCACCCAGGCGACATCACCTGGGTGCCGTCCAGAACTCTGCACGTTGTGCTGCCTTGGGACTATTCGCACAACAGACCGCTACTGACGAGGCCTCCCCCCGCCCCACCCGGGACGCCCCACGCCAATTTTCGGAGCAGCATTGTAGGATCCCTAAACCAGTGCGGCACCCAGGCGACATCACCTGGGTGCCGTCCAGAACTCTGCACGTTGTGCTGCCTTGGGACTATTCGCACAAAAGACAGCTTCTAACCATTGTTGCTTTTTGTGTTGAGAAATGTTTAAATGTTTTTAGTTTTTGTTCCGTTTGTTAAAGTTAGTAGTTAATAAAGTTTTATAACCTTACTTTGTTGGAGTGTTGTCTATTTTTTTTAAAACGGGTGAATGGGGCCTTGAATCGGGTTATTGTCATGTGTGGGCTTTGGAAGTGTGCTGCTGCAGGATCGGACATTTCAAACTCAAATGCACGTTCTTTTTCTTACCTTTCCGAAGCATGGAGCGCAATAGCAGGCAGAGAAAGGGTGATGCACGTGTTGAACACTACCTGACCTGGCAAGTTGCTGGCAGTGCCCCCCCGCCCGCTCCTGAAAGAGGGCACACACACACCGCCGCCCCGAGTACTTCACAAATCTTTAAAAGACCATGCGCTTGTTCATGAGGCTTAAATGGTTTATCACCTCTTCTAGAACCCCTGCATCGACCCTCTGACGTTTCCTGGAAAAATTACCATGTAACACAATACCAAGCCCTGTCAGCTGAAACCCCCAAGGAATCGTGGGGCATATTATCAAGGGGGTTTATCTCCGCTTTTTTGGCTTTAAAAACCATGAAAGCGGAGATAAAATTATTTCCCTATTATCAAGCTGTCGCTAACACCAGTTAGTGACAGCTAAAAGGAGATAGCGACCATCTTGGGCCCCGCTTTGCATGTCAGTGATACTTATCACTAATGACATGCAAAGTGGCGTGCCAAGATGTTAGCGACTGGAAACAGTCCCTAACATCGCTACCTTCTATTACCAACTTTTGGAGATATTCGCGCTAAGCGCGAATATCTCCAAAATCTAACACCTGCCCTGAGCAGTTCTTAGCCATGTTATCCAATGGGAGGTGGATAACATGGCTAAGAGCATTAGGTCGATAATACATGAATATCGCTGACTTTTCTGCGATAATAGCAAGGTTTATCTGCGATAAAAATCGCCGATGTGCGGCGATAATTTTTGTCTCTAAACAAGTTAGAGACAAAAATTATCGCTAGTTGTTCGTAATATGCCCCCGGGTTTTTGCTTGCAGAAATCGGGAGGCGGGAGACTAGCACTGAAATCAGTACTCACACGCCTGAATCAGGAGGATTGGCATGTCTGAATTCTCTACAGCTGGGGCCATAAACTACATCCGCAGGGTTAGGTGATAGCCTGGAACCAGCCTGGCATCTAAAATGGCTGCCGTGCACGACAAAATTGTGGCATTCGAAAAAAGGCAAGATGGCGCAGCCGCTGGAAGAGATGTATCAACATATATCAGCCTCCTCAGCCACCCTCAGGAAACATAGGGGATTAGGATATGTCTCCCGCACCCCCTTATACCTAGTACTTTAATTAACGAAGCACAAAATGGCGAATTCCCGTTTCGCTACCAGTTTGCGGCCCAGTTCGCGGCCCGTGAAGCGCTTCTACCGTGAAAAATCATTTTTTTTTTTTTTTCCCCACGGGACCCTTTAATAACCCCAACAACATTCCTAGGGGGTCAAGAGGGGGATACCTTGCCCCCTTTCATTAAATTCCCCCTTAGTTTTTCACCTTTTCTTCTCTCTCGATCCTACCGAGAGACAAGATGGCGGCCGCTCCGGACTGTCACGCAGCAAAAAAAAAAAAAAAGCTCACGCACAGCCGCTGGAAGAGATGTATCAACATATATCAGCCTCCTCACCCACCCTCAGGAAACATAGGGGATTAGGATACGTCTCCCGCACCCACTTATAACTAGTAATTTAATTTACGAAGCACAAAATGGCGAATTCCCGTTTCGCTACCAGTTCGCGGCCGCGCTTCTACCGTGAAAAATCATTTTTTTTTTATTTTCCCCACGGGACCCTTTAATAACCCCAACAACATTCCTAGGGGGTCAAGAGGGGGATACCTTGCCCCCTTTCATTAAATTCCCCCTTCGTTTTCCACCTCTTCTTCTCTCTCGATCCTACCGAGAGACAAGATGGCGTCCGCTCCGGACTGTTTAGAATGTTGACAGACACCGGAGAGCCAATCAGCTTTCTGCGCGCAAAGTTCCGATAAGCGAAAAGTAAGCGGACCGGATCGCTGCCCAGAGCGCTGTTACAGATATATATCTTGGTTTGAACGTTAATTTCTCAAAAACTACTGGAGCACATATATTGAGACCTAGCAAAGGCACATCGGGCTAACAGTCCCTACAATTTTGCCAAGTTTCGTGCAAATCCATTCAGCCGTTCGAGCTAAAAGTGAGTCCAACCGCCCTATGGAAAACTCAATGCAAAAAACACGTTTTGGGACCCCCCTTTTTTCTCAGCCCCCCCTTGACGAAACCCCACCAAATTTTCAGGGGCTGCTCAGAAACAAAATGTGCCATTTTCCTGAAAATTTCAGCCGATTCCGTCCACAAACGCCAAAGTTATTAGACATAGAATTTTCAAAAGTCCCATAGGGAAAAAATTCTAACTATATATACCTACTGGCGATAGCCAGTAGGTAATATATATATATATATATATATATATATATATATATATATATATATATATATATATATAAATATATTACCTACTGGCGGTAGCCAGTAGGTATATATAGTTAGGACCTAGTTTCCATAGGAAATCCCCAACATTCTATTGAGAATAACTTTGGCACTGGTTGATGAATCTTCGCAAATTTCTCAAAGAAGATGGCTCATTCCGCTCCTCTCCTTCTCTGAAAGTTTGGGGGGGATTCGTCAAGCGGGGGCAGAGATAAAAGGGGGTCCCAAAACGTGTTTTCCCCATGTTAATTTCCATAGGACCTTTAGACACGGCTACAGCTTGAACCGCTGAAGGGAATTACACCAAACTTGTCAAAATGGTAGTGTCTGGTACGCAGATCACTCTTTTGGTTAAATAGTGTAAATCCCTCCAGTAGTTCCTGAGAAAATTAGAAGAGAAACAAATTATATATCTGGGCGGAGCCTAACCACATATCTCTGATCGTGAGATCTGATTGGCTGTCAGCATCTCATCGTGAGATCTGATTGGCTGTCAGCAGTTCATCCAAGAAATGTTGGCACCCCGCGATTTTGCGCTGTACTCTGCCACTAGTGCTTTGGGAGCGCTTTATGCTTTATGTATCTTTCAGGCCGGTGCCCACCCGGCATTGCCCGCTGAAATTGTCCCCGCTGTCCCCGCTGTTGCCGCCCGGCCGCGACCAGGAAGTCAGGCAGGCCAGGGGCAGAACTGCGGGACATCACGTGAGCTTATTCCCCGGCCGCGCTCTGATAGGCTGCCGGCCCGGGACAGGACAGAGGAAGCCGGAAGCTGCCGGGAGCCGACACCGGGATCCGGTGAGTGTGGAGGGAGCCTTCTCAAGGCTCCCGGGACCAAGGGAGAGCCCCGGAGCCCAAGAGCCGCCGCAGCACGACCGGGAGCAGAGCGTAGCTCCCCCTGTGTGAAGAGAGCCCCGCCCGCCGCCAGCAAGGTCCCAAGGTCCGGAGCAGAAAGCCGGTGAGTGAAAGCTGGCTGGGGGTGGTAGAGTGAGGCCACGCACCCCACCGGTGCAACTTCCCACTAAGCGGCCCCAGTTGCTAGTAACTTTTTTTGTAAGTGATGCCAACTGAAATTCTTAAATGTTATGCTGTATAATGTCAATTAGTTTGGTATTGATCTTCCTTTTGTATATGCTCAATGCCTTATTGAGAAAATTAATTACATTGTTTTATTAAAAAAGGTTAATGCTCCTTGCCGAGGTATATCTTCAATTTTTTGTCAGAAATGTAGGGGAGCTAGTGCTGATGTGATGTCAAAAGGAATATTGTTGCCGATCCTGAGAGCATGAACGGAGAAGGCTCTCCTTATGTTTTTTTTTCATCTTGCTATGTTTTTTCTCGAATCTGGCAAAATCCAGGCCAGTGGTCTGACATTGTTTCCCAGATGAGGTTGTTTGATAGGTAAGCTGGATTGTTGTGGAGCACTTTAAATGTGATGCAGCCGTCTTGAAGATGGTCTGACCTGGAAGGGGAGCCAGTGTAGGTCTTTTAACGTGGGGGTAATACCTCAAGCCTTTGGTGAGCCATGCCGGTGTGTGTAGGATACCTTTCAAGGATGCTAGTGTGGTTTCATGGAGACTGCTGAGCAGGGCATTGCCTCCATGCAGACTGGAGAGGACTAAGGCTTGTACTGTTGTTCTGAAGGCATATTACTGAAGCAGTGGCTTCAATTTCTTCAAGAGGGAAAGTTGAAACCAAGCTGTTATGGTCTTCCTAGCCACGAGTTACTGGAATGACAAGTCTGTTTTGAGGGTGAATTCTAGAGATTTTGTATGGTTTGTCATTGGGGATGAAACCAGGTAGGTTTATGTTGGAGGGATTCCCTTAATTCTGGGATAATTATTGCTATTGGCATACAGGAGGAATTCAATCTTTGTGGGGTTTAGCTGCAGGACGTTAGTTGACATCTAAGGTTGGATGAGGTAGAGGCGGGTTCTGAACAATTGGTTCAGGATATTTTGCAGTGATATTAAGAGAAAGGGAGCAAAATCTGTACTAGAATTTTGAGTAGAATAGCCATTTTGAAGATGTTAATTCTCCCAATGACGGATATTGGCAGAGGACTCCATTTTTATATAAAGGACACACATTCACTGTACATTTGTTCGTAGTTTGCCTTAAACACATCTTCATGCTTACTAATGAATAATACTCCAAAGTAGTGCTTCTTAACTTGTCATCCGCGAAACCTTGGGTGTCCATGACTCCCACATACTGAGGAGGTCTGCAACTGTTTAATTGTATTGTATTGTAATTGCATTTATATAGCGCTTACTACTCCTGACGAGGCGTCAAAGCGCTTTTCGGCGAGTAGCACGCTTCTCTGGTACCCATTGAGAACATTAGCAGATTAATAAAGTATATGCACATAGCAAATTTTCAAAACACTATAAATGTGAACAAATTTGAAATCGCTAAACATCAAGTAGGTATCATTGGCTTGATATATGAGAGCAGCACAAGTTCAACAAACAATGGGATGGACGATTGGGGGCTTCAATTGAAGCCAAGGTATGCTCTGATAAACCAATAGGATGCATTTCGAGTAAAAACGACAAAGTGATATGCTGGATTCTAGTTTTGCACTTGTTTTTTTCGAAATAAAAGCTTCAACCTTCCCATTAGAATTAACATTTTAGTAAAAATTTTGGTTTGTGAATTAAAAATTCCATAATTTGTGTATTTGTTTGATGTATTTTTGTTTCTGTAATTTTGTGTATTTTTTTGAAGTTTCGATCATAGCAATTTGACGAGGTCTCCAGATTCCAATACTGATTCAGTAGGAGTTCACAGAAGTCAAAAGGTTAAGAACAGCTGCTCCAAAGTATTTAGCGTGACATACTAAATGACATTTGTATGGTTAACGATCCATAGTAATTTATGTGAAAGTAGAGGAATCTCTTTTTTTACATAGTGAGGATGCCTATCCTGAAGCATTTACACAGTAAAAGATCACACAAAAAATCGAATATGCACGGTTCTGAGATAACAATTAAAACCATATACTCGATTGTAAAACAAAAGGCTGTTTCAATACCAAATATGGCGTCCTCTGAGTCCCCGCCTGCCTGGTTGACGACCCACTAGCTGTATTTTGATGTTTGGGGGTCCCATAGACGTAACACTGTCCAGTTCTCAATACCACCGCCAAGATTTCTCACCCGCTGCAATGGATTAACAGGCTGGATCAGTTGATGGTAGAAGTCCAGAAACCATACCCGCCATGTAGATTATGACGTGCCTTACTGCAAAGACGACTGTGGCGGGAAGACCGCCACATTTGACCGAGCAGGAACACAGGAAATAAGGTTAAAACTCAACTAATGTTGCATTTCAACTCTTCTTCCTTTCACAGAGCCCAATGTACAGGTCCCCCCTTCAGGGGCGGCTCTAGGCTCATGGCGGCCGTGGGCAGAGAGCGTAGGTAGATGGCCTCGGAAGAGGGGGTCCGGGCGGGGCGGAGTGCGGGAGCAAGTAAAGAGGGGTGGGGCAGGGGGTTTGGAAGTGGAACAGAGCCGGAGGCCGCCAAATCCCTGCCAGGGGCCACCACGCAAATATGTATCCATCCTCAGAGGATTATTATATTAAGGATCTATATTGGCGTGGTGGCCCCTGGGGTTTGGTGGCCCTGTGCAGGTGCACAGCTTGCACATGCCTAAGGCTGCCCCGGCCCCCTTTGTAGCTGAGACTTGTTAAAAAAAGAAATCCCCACTGCCGTCGCCATAGGCACAGGTCAGGTAAGCCACTCGTACATTCCTGCACTCTTCCAATGGCCGTATACCCGTTCTGCTGGACATTGCCCACAGAAGCACGGTCTCCATATGTCCAATGCATATGTGTGTACGTATGCACATTAAAATACATATATATGTATTGACATTGTGGGTAAAGCTACGACCATCTCCCACCATCGGGTGACTGCCACAGTCACACCTCCAGCTCATCGGGAACATACAAATACGGCGGGCGGGATACCGGCGACATGGCGGTTACCTTGGGACCGCCGCGGACTGGCGCTGGTGACAACTTTGGCGCTGGTTGATGAATCTTCGCAAATTTCTCAAAGAAGATGGCTCATTCTGCTCCTCTCCTTCCCTGAAAGTTTGGGGGGGATTCGTCAAGCGGGGGGCGAGATAAAAGGGGGGTCCCAAAACGTGTTTTCCCCATGTTAATTTCCATAGGACCTTTAGACACGGCTACAGCTTGAACCGCTGAAGGGAATTACACCAAACTTGTCAAAATGGTAGTGTCTGGTACGCAGATCACGCTTTTGGTTAAATAGTGTAAATCCCTCCAGTAGTTCCTGAGGAAATTAGAAGAGAATCAAATTATATACATGGCAGGGGGGAGCAAAACGACTAAGGAAGGAAAAATTATACTGAGAGAATGCAATTATACAGAACATGTTAAGCCTTAGGCATTAATGAAGTACAAAAAGGTATTCTTTAAATCACACCTTGAAGATCTATGAAAATATGGAGTAGCCTTGAGAGGTGGTGCCAGACTTTTAGGGCCAATACTAGGTGTACAACTAATTCTTTTGAAAGTCATGAGGGTAAGTTGCTCCGCTTTCCCCTGCATGGGGGAAGCCTTCGTTGTGCCCGCCAGGAATTAGCATTTAAAAAACCTTTGAAATTCACTGAAAAAACCATAGGTTTTAGGCCTTATATAGTTAGGAATTAGTCTTTAAAAAACCTTGGAAATTCACTGAAAAAAACATAGGTTGTAGGCCTTATATAGTTAGGAATTAACATATAAAAAACCATTGAAATTCCTCCTATATAGTTAGTTGGTCTAACTAGAGAAGAGTGGAGAAGTGTGGCTCAATGATTAGAGTGGCAGACCCTGATGCAGAGGTCTAGCCCGGGACCAGGGTTCAATTCTCCACCTCGGCGGGTCTTGGGCTCAAAATTCCACGGACCTGATAATTCTCGCCTCGGTGCCTATTCCAATCATGGAGTCCCACTCTGCAACTCTGGGCAATAGCTTGCTTAATCTCCACAATGGCCCCCACAATGCTAAGGATGCCTGGCCTCCACCTTGGGGGTGCCCAGGAGTGGACACCTCGCAGGGAAAGCCAGGATGGGTTCCACAGCGGTATTCGTACAAGCGCCTTGAGACCCTTGCGGGTGAGTAGTGCTCTATACAAGTATCAATTTACAATTTTATCTCATGAATGATGTAATATGTGAAGTCATCAGCAGTGGATTGCGGGTGCGCTATATATAGTTAGACCAACTAACTATATAGGAGGAATTTCAATGGTTTTTTATATGTTAATTCCTAACTATATAAGGCCTAAAACCTGTGGTTTTTTCAGTGAATTTCCAAGGTTTTTTAAAGACTAATTCCTAACTATATAAGGCCTAAAACCTATGGTTTTTTCAGTGAATATATATATATATATATATATATATATATATATATATATATATATATATATATATATATATATATATATATATTTAATTTTTTAAAAATGTATAGGTCTGCTAGGTTTGCCTAGGTGCTGGCAGAGCTAGGGCGCAAAAACAAAAGGTAGTCTTTTTGTCCAAAAAGGCCAAAATTTCATTGGGAAATTGAGGTGCGACCATGTTGCGTTTTGCGCTGTTTCATGTCGCAGCCACTATGCCTACTCACGCAAGTGAGGTACCATTTTTTTCGGGAGACCTGGGGAAACGCTGGGTGTGTGGAAATTTGTTGATCCACGCAGATTCCAGAACTTTTCACTACAGAAATGTCAGGAAAATGTGTTTTTTTTGTCAAAATCTTAGATTTGCAAGTGTTTCTGCGTAACAAAACCTAAGGGAAGGCAGAGGAGTCACCCCATCCTGAATTTCCCTGGGTGTCTAGTTTTAAAAAATGTATAGGTTTGCTAGGTTTGCCTAAGTGCTGGCAGAGCTAGGGCGCAAAAACAAAAGGTAGTCTTTTTGTCCAAAAAGGCCAAAATTTCATTGGGAAATTGAGGTGCGACCATGTTGCGTTTTGCGCTGTTTCATGTCGCAGCCACTATGCCTTCCCACGCAAGTGAGGTACCATTTTTTTCGGGAGACCTGGGGGAACGCTGGGTGGGTGGAAATTTGTTGATCCACGCAGATTCCAGAACTTTCCACCACAGAAATGTCAGGAAAATGTGTTTTTTTTTGTCAAAATCTTAGCTTTGCAAGGGATTCTGGGTAACAAAACCTGAGGGTAGGCAGAGGAGTCACCCCATCCTGAATTTCCCTGGGTGTCTAGTTTTCAAAAATGTATAGGTTTGCTAGGTTTGCCTAGGAGCTGGCAGAGCTAGGGCGCAAAAACAAAAGGTAGTCTTTTTGTCATAAAAGGCCAAAATTTCATTGGGAAATTGAGGTGCGACTATGTTGCATTTTGCGCAGTTTCATGTCGCAGCCACTATGCCTACCCACGCAAGTGAGGTACCATTTTTTTTTTGGAGACCTGGGGGAACGCTGGGTGGGTGGAAAATTGTTGATCCACGCAGATTCCAGAACTTTCCACCACAGAAAGATCAGGAAAATGTGTTTTTTTTTGTCAAAATCCTAGCTTTGCAAGGGATTCTGGGTAACAAAACCTGAGGGTAGGCAGAGGAGTCACCCCATCCTGAATTCCCCTGGGTGTCTAGTTTTCAGAAATGTATAGGTTTGCTAGGTTTGCCTAGATGCTGGCAGAGCTAGGGTGCAAAAACAAAAGGTAGTCTTTTTGTCCAAAAAGGCCAAAATTTCATTGGGAAATTGAGGTGCGACCATGTTGCGTTTTGCGCTGTTTCATGTCGCAGCCACTATGCCTACCCACGCAAGTGAGGTACCATTTTTTTCGGAAGACATGGGGGAACACTGGGTGGGTGGAAATTTGTTGATCCACGCAGATTCCAGAACTTTCCACCACAGAAATGTCAGGAAAATGTGTTTTTTTGTCAAAATCTTAGCTTTGCAAGGGATTCTGGGTAACAAAACCTGAGGGTAGGCAGAGGAGGCACCCCATCCTGAATTTCCCTGCGTGTCTAGTTTTTAAAAATGTATAGGTTTGCTAGGTTTGCCTAGGTGCTGGCAGAGCTAGGGCGCAAAAACAAAAGGTAGTCTTTTTGTCCAAAAAGGCCAAAATTTCATTGGGAAATTGAGGTGCGACCATGTTGCGTTTTGCACTGTTTCATGTCCCAGCCACTATGCCTTCCCACGCAAGTGAGGTACCATTTTTTTCGGGAGACCTGGGGGAACGCTGGGTGGGTGGAAATTTGTTGATCCACGCAGATTCCAGAACTTTCCACCACAGAAATGTCAGGAAAATGTGTTTTTTTTGTCAAAATCTTAGCTTTGCAAGGGTTTCTGGGTAACATAACCTGAGGGTAGGCAGAGGAGGCACCCCATCCTGAATTTCCCTGGGTGTCTAGATTTCAAAAATGTATAGGTTTGCTAGGTTTGCCTAGGTGCTGGCAGAGCTAGGGCGCAAAAACAAAAGGTAGTCTTTTTGTCCAAAAAGGTCAAAATTTCATTGGGAAATTGAGGTGCGACCATGTTGCGTTTTGCGCTGTTTCATGTCGCAGCCACTATGACTTCCCACGCAAGTGAGGTACCATTTTTTTTGGGAGACCTGGGGGAACGCTGGGTGGGTGGAAATTCGTTGATCCACGCAGATTCCAGAACTTTCCACCACAGAAATGTCAGGAAAATGTGTTTTTTTTGTCAAAATCTTAGCTTTGCAAGGGATTCTGGGTAACAAAACCTGAGGGTAGGCAGAGGAGTCGCCCCATCCTGAATTTCCCTGGGTGTCTAGTTTTCAAAAATGTATAGGTTTGCTAGGTTTGCCTAGGAGCTGGCAGAGCTAGGGCGCAAAAACAAAAGGTAGTCTTTTTGTCATAAAAGGCCAAAATTTCATTCGGAAATTGAGGTGCGACTATGTTGCATTTTGCGCTGTTTCATGTCGCAGCCACTATGCCTACCCACGCAAGTGAGGTACCTTTTTTTTTGGAGACCTGGGGGAACGCTGGGTGGGGGGAAATTTGTTGATCCACACAGATTCCAGAACTTTCCACCACAGAAATGTCAGGAAAATGTGTTTTTTTTTGTCAAAATCCTAGCTTTGCAAGGGATTCTGGGTAACAAAACCTGAGGGTAGGCAGAGGAGTCACCCCATCCTGAATTCCCCTGGGTGTCTAGTTTTCAGAAATGTATAGGTTTGCCTAGGTGCTGGCAGAGCTAGGGCGCAAAAACAAAAGGTAGTCTTTTTGTCCAAAAAGGCAAAAATTTTATTGGGAAATTGAGGTGCAACCATGTTGCGTTTTGCGCTGTTTCATGTCGCAGCCACTATGCCTACCCACGCAAGTGAGGTACCATTTTTTTCGGAAGACATGGGGGAACACTGGGTGGGTAGAAATTTGTTGATCCACGCAGATTCCAGAACTTTCCACCACAGAAATGTCAGGAAAATGTGTTTTTTTGTCAAAATCTTAGCTTTGCAAGGGATTCTGGGTAACAAAACCTGAGGGTAAGCAGAGGAGTCACCCCATCCTGAATTTCCCTGGGTGTCTAGTTTTAAAAAATGTATAGGTTTGCTAGGTTTGCCTAGGTGCTATCAGAGCTAGGGCGCAAAAGCAAAAGGTAGTCTTTTTGTCCAAAAAGGCCAAAATTTCATTGGGAAATTGAGGTACGACCATGTTGCGTTTTCCGCTGTTTCATGTTGCAGCCACTATGCCTACCCACACAAGTGAGGTACCATTTTTTTCGGGAGACCTGGGGGAACGCTGGGTGGGTGGAAATGTGTTGATCCACGCAGATACCAGAACTTTCCACCACAGAAATGTCAGGAAAATGTGTTTTTTTTGTCAAAATCTTAGCTTTGCAAGGGATTCTGCGTAACAAAACCTGAGGGTAGGCAGAAGAGTCACCCCATCCTGAATTCCCCTGGGTGTCTAGTTTTCAAAAATGTATAGGTTTGCTAGGTTTGCCTAGTTGCTGGCAGAGCTAGGGCGCAAAAACAAAAGGTAGTCTTTTTGTTCAAAAAGGCCAAAATTTCATTGGGAAATTGAGGTGCGACCATGTTGCGTTTTGCGCTGTTTCATGTCGCTGCCACTATGCCTACCCACGCAAGTGAGGTACCATTTTTTTTGGGAGACCTTGGGAAACGCTGGGTGGGTGGAAATTTGTTGATCCACGCAGATTCCAGAACTTTCCACCACAGAAATGTCAGGAAAATGTGTTTTTTTGTCAAAATCTTAGCTTTGCAAGGGATTCTGGGTAACAAAACCTGAGGGTAGGCAGATGAATCACCCCATCCTAAATTCCCCTGGTTGTCTAGTTTTAAAAATGTATAGGTTTGCTAGGTTTGCCTAGGTGCTGGCAGAGCTAGGGCGCAAAAACAAAAGGTAGTCTCTTTGTCCAAAAAGCGCAAAATTTCATTGGGAAATTGAGGTGCGACCATGTTGTGTTTTGCGCTGTTTCATGTCGCAGGCACTATGCCTACCCACGCAAGTGAGGTACCATTTTTTTCGGAAGACATGGGGGAACACTGGGTGGGTGGAAATTTGTTGATCCACGCAGATTCCAGAACTTTCCACCACAGAAATGTCAGGAAAATGTGTTTTTTTGTCAAAATCTTAGCTTTGCAAGGGATTCTGGGTAACAAAACCTGAGGGTAGGCAGAGGAGTCACCCCATCCTGAATTCCCCTGGGTGTCTAGTTTTCAGAAATGTATAGGTTTGCCTAGGTGCTGGCAGAGCTAGGGCGCAAAAACAAAAGGTAGTCTTTTTGTCCAAAAAGGCAAAAATTTTATTGGGAAATTGAGGTGCAACCATGTTGCGTTTTGCGCTGTTTCATGTCGCAGCCACTATGCCTACCCACGCAAGTGAGGTACCATTTTTTTCGGAAGACATGGGGGAACACTGGGTGGGTGGAAATTTGTTGATCCACGCAGATTCCAGAACTTTCCACCACAGAAATGTCAGGAAAATGTGTTTTTTTGTCAAAATCTTAGCTTTGCAAGGGATTCTGGGTAACAAAACCTGAGGGTAAGCAGAGGAGTCACCCCATCCTGAATTTCCCTGGGTGTCTAGTTTTAAAAAATGTATAGGTTTGCTAGGTTTGCCTAGGTGCTATCAGAGCTAGGGTGCAAAAGCAAAAGGTAGTCTTTTTGTCCAAAAAGGCCAAAATTTCATTGGGAAATTGAGGTACGACCATGTTGCGTTTTCCGCTGTTTCATGTTGCAGCCACTATGCCTACCCACACAAGTGAGGTACCATTTTTTTCGGGAGACCTGGGGGAACGCTGGGTGGGTGGAAATGTGTTGATCCACGCAGATACCAGAACTTTCCACCACAGAAATGTCAGGAAAATGTGTTTTTTTTGTCAAAATCTTAGCTTTGCAAGGGATTCTGCGTAACAAAACCTGAGGGTAGGCAGAAGAGTCACCCCATCCTGAATTCCCCTGGGTGTCTAGTTTTCAAAAATGTATAGGTTTGCTAGGTTTGCCTAGTTGCTGGCAGAGCTAGGGCGCAAAAACAAAAGGTAGTCTTTTTGTTCAAAAAGGCCAAAATTTCATTGGGAAATTGAGGTGCGACCATGTTGCGTTTTGCGCTGTTTCATGTCGCTGCCACTATGCCTACCCACGCAAGTGAGGTACCATTTTTTTTGGGAGACCTGGGGAAACGCTGGGTGGGTGGAAATTTGTTGATCCACGCAGATTCCAGAACTTTCCACCACAGAAATGTCAGGAAAATGTGTTTTTTTGTCAAAATCTTAGCTTTGCAAGGGATTCTGGGTAATAAAACCTGAGGGTAGGCAGATGAATCACCCCATCCTAAATTCCCCTGGTTGTCTAGTTTTAAAAATGTATAGGTTTGCTAGGTTTGCCTAGGTGCTGGCAGAGCTAGGGCGCAAAAACAAAAGGTAGTCTCTTTGTCCAAAAAGCGCAAAATTTCATTGGGAAATTGAGGTGCGACCATGTTGTGTTTTGCGCTGTTTCATGTCGCAGGCACTATGCCTACCCACGCAAGTGAGGTACCATTTTTTTGGGAAGACCTAGGGGAACGCTGGGTGGGTAGAAATTTGTTGATGCATGCAGATTCCAGAACTTTCCAACCCAGAAATGTGAGGAAAATGTGTTTTTTTGGTCAAATTTTTAGGTTTGCAAGGGATTCTGGGTAACAAAACCTGAGGGTAGGCAGACGAGTCACCTCATCCTAAATTTCCCTGGGTGTCTAGTTTTCAAAAATGTATAGGTTTGCTAGGTTTCTCTAGGTGCTGGCAGAGCTAGGGCTCAAAAACAAAAGGTAGTCTCTTTGTCCAAAGAGCACAAGATTTCACTGGGAAATTGAGGTGCAACTACGTTGCGTTTTGCGCTGTTTCGTGTCGCAGCCACTATGCCTACCCACGCAAGTGAGGTATCATTTTTTTTGTAAGACCTAGGGGAACGCTGGGTGCATGGAAATTTGTTGATCCACGCAGATTCCAGAACTTTCCAACACAGAAATGTGAGGAAAAAGTGTTTTTTTCAAATTTTCTTAGGTTACCAGGGGATTCTGGGTAACAGAACCTGGTGGCAGGCAGTTGAGTCACCCCATCATGAATTCCCCTGGGTGTCTAGTTTTCAAAAATGTATAGGTTTGCTAGGTTTCCCTATGTGCCGGCCGAGCTAGGGTACAACAACTACAGCTAGGCATTCTGTCAAAAATGGGTCATTTTTCACTGCGAAAATTGAGGAGTGTCCACGTTGCGTTTTATGCCGTTTCCTGTCGCAGGCCCAAGGCCAACCCACACAAGTGAGGTATCGTTTTTATCGAGAGACTTAGGGTAATTCAGATTTTAAAGTAACTGTTATTGCCTGTTGAGTTTTGATGCTTTTCTGCCTTCCAAATGAAAGACATTGTGTAAAAAAGAAGTCATTTTGAAAAATGACCAATATTTCTCATGCTAGTATGAGTATTCCCAATTTTGAAAATGTGTAAATATGAACTATTTCTAAATTCTATAATTTGTACCCGTTTCAGAAATACATTGGTGTATTTCATAACGATTATTCCATGTATACATTTTCAAAGAATAATTGCTCTAAAGCCAGTAGATAATAAAATTCCATTGCAAGTTGCTGCACAGTTTTTGGCTCTGGATTCGTCGGGTTCTTGGTAAACCTACAAGTCCTATATATCCCCACAACCAGGATAGTCCAGCAAATGTAACGGTATATTGCTTGCAGAGAGCAGTCATAAATATAAGAAGTTACAGGTGAAAACGTTGACACAAAAGGCTGTTTTTTTTAACTAATTTTCATTTTTTCCAAAAAGGAAATGCATGTTTCTATAAAGAAACCTTCATGGATTTAGACAAATAACCCCATTCTGAATTCAGAATGTTGTCTACTTTAATTAAATGTATAGTATTCCAGGATCCTTTATTGCTTTCATACTAATTTTTACCATTAACTAGAAGGAGGTTGGAAGCACTAAAAATAGCAAAAAAAGGCTATGTCCCAGAAAAATGCCAAAACTGTGTGAAAAATGTTTGTTCTATGACAAAAGACTGCCATTCCCTAACAACTGGGGAAATGGTGATTTCAGCCCCACAAACCCTTTTTTGATACCATTTGCAGGGAAAAACCCAGAGGCCTTCCTTTGCAGCCCGTTTTTCAAATTTTTCAAAAAAACCCTAAAAATTCACTGTATTTTGCTCAATTTCTGGGACCCCTCAAAGGGGATCCACAAACTCTTGGTACCTTTAGAATTCTCATGATGTTGGAAGAAAAGGACGCAAAAATGACATGGATCCCTTATGTGGTCAAAAAGTTACAGAGGCTTAATCGCGAACTACTACAAATAGCCAAAAAAGGGCTCAGCACTGGGGGGGGGAAAGGCCCAGCAGTTAAAGGGTTAAAGGCATCCCATCTATTCACAATTGAAGTTGAACCTTCTGGGTTAAATAAACATGAGTCTTGAATAGCTTGTAAAAGTTTAGACTTATGCTTATCATTAAGTACTATATTCGTGTTCATACGCCATCGATTTTGCTTGGTAAAAGTAGAGGAAATATTTAATACAAAGGAAATTAAGGCATGGCCCGAAATATCAATATTACCTACAACAGGGTTGGTGGCTGATTGAAGTAATAAAGGCGAAAGCAAAAAATAATCAATCCTTGAATGAGAATTTTGGGCATTAGAGAAAAAGGAAAACCATTTCTCAGTAGGAAAGTGTATCCTCCAAATGTCAGCCAACTTGGTTGTGTGAAGGAAAGATTTAAAGGCATGAACAACTTTAGGAGGACGGAATTTTGCAGTGGAATTTCTATCTAGTAATGGATAAATAATTACATTGAAATCCCCCCAACAATCAAAGGAACCTGCCCCAACTTCAGAACTTCAGAAGTTAAAGTAGACCAAAAAGAAGGGTCTTCTGCCGTAGGGCCATATATATTAAGCAAAAAGAAGACTGAGTCGTGAACTTTAACCTTAACCACTATATATCTACCTTCTGTGTCTGTGAACTTACTAAGAATCTGACAGTGTAACCTTTTTGCAAAGAGAATTGCAAACATAATTTTTTTTGCCCAGCGCAGGGGAGGATACCATATTATCTACCCACTTTTTCCTCATATATTGCAAAATTTTATCATCAACATGCGTTTCCTGGATAAAACAAATGTCAGCTTTGCACGCACCCAGGTAATCCAAAATTTTAGTGCGTTTTACTGGATGCCTTAAACCCTTAACATTAAGTGAAACAATTTTACCATTATGAATATTAGCCATTAGGAATTAGGAGGAAGAGGATAGAAGAATGAATCAGAAGAAGAGGAAAGGAAAAACAGCCATGAAAAAAGAATGACTCTATGCAGAGAGGAAGAAAAGGAAAGACACAATAGGAAGAAACACAAAAGGAAGGAAAAAGGACAAACTAGAAACAGAGGCATAAAGAAGAATACAGAGACGCACACCCGTTTCTCAAGCATGGCCATAAAACCGTTGGATCCTGTGAAGAGAGAAATATTTAAATGCCAGGAGAAAATTAGATTATAAGCGTTCAAATAACAGGATCATGAGTGTCCATTGACGGTGAAGCTTGTTGTTCCAGAAAAAGATGTAGATCTTCAGGACGTTGAAAAGATTTAGAGGAGTTGTCTTTCCAGACTCTCATCGTAGAAGGATCAAATAGACCATACTTAAAACCAAGGCTTCTCAGTTGTTGACGGAAAGAGGAAAATTCCTTGAGAATAGCAACCGTTTCCTTAGCAAAGTCTTGATGGATGAAGATTTTACAACCATTCACCAAGAGTGAGGGAATGTCTCTTGTTGCTTTCCTGATAAGGACCAAGTGGTGGTGTCGCAAAACCTTAAAAATCATTTGCCTGGGCTTAGTGTGGCGAGGATTTCTATGCAATGGAATTCTGTGAGCCTTATCAACTTCAAATTTTTCGGGGAATTTGATATTCAGGAGGCCAGGTAGCAAAGACTCTAGATATAAGCGACAATCAGATCCCTCAATCTCTTCAGGCAGGTTGAAAATACGGAGATTGTATTGTCTATTACGGTTTTCCAATTCCAGCAATTGAGTACGCATTGGTACTATTTGACTCGCCAAGGGAGTAAAAGAATCCAAATTATTTTTATTGTCCTGAATTTTGATAGCATTATCAGAGACTTTCATGGAAATAGAAGCCATATCTTTGCGAACATTTTTTACTTCAGTGTCAATAGTATCTGTATTCATGCACAGCGCTTGAATTTCATCCAAAATTAGAGCAAGTGACTGTTCAGAAGAGTCAACAACATTAGATTTAGATGGACTAGGCGATATCTGCTTTTTCCTTTTATTAGCAGCCACATTTTTATTTTCCATCTTGAGGTGAAAAAATAACCTTTTGTGTCAAATAATTAGCAAATATGAAAATACACCTCGAAAATTTGATAAATGTGAGGGAAAAAGGACTTAAAATTCCCAAAAGCTCTTCAAATGGGCTGGTACAGCAGCTAAACTATTTTGTGGGTGTGGCCAGGCCCAAGCCAGGCCCTCTCTTGGTAGGCACTCCGCCCCCTAAGCAGAGCAAACCGGCAGAAGGTGGAGCAGAGGCAGGGGAGAGGAACCAAGAAGCCAGCTGAAACACTTCCCCGCAGCAGAATCGCCCAAAAATCCGCCACAAGGTAGAAAATGGCTATCATAAGCAAGCGCCGCTAAAAAATGAAAGTTCCTGACAGGGAAATCGTCGTAATCGGCTAATTAAGCCGGTAAACTCACGGAGCTCCGGTGGTGGTGGCCATCTTAGTCGACGCGCTCGCGCGACTCCAGTCTCGAGCCTTTTAACCTGCCCGTCGATCAGGTATCGCCAGGAATACCTAATCGGCAGGCATGTGGGGCCCATGGATGACTGCAGCTCCACCCCCATGAGGAGCATAGCCCGAGGATGATGCTTAACACTTGCAGGGGTGTTTGAGGGCACAAGAATGCGCAGGAAGGAGACTTCCCCATTTACGTAGACTCAATTCCTTGCCGGAGACATTCTTCTTAGTCACTCCAAAACCATAAAGGGTTTAAGAGAGTGCTTCTTCTTTCTTCTTATTTCTCCTCCTTAGGAACTGTCACTATCTAGTGTTTAGGACAACATTCTAACTGGAGCATTGGTACAGGATCACCATAATTTTTCCTCAACAGCTCCTAGTCCCCTTTCTGATTTGTGTTGACACCTTAGTATGTACCCATAGGTCAGCTAGCTTCCCCTCTCTCAAGTTCTACTTGGCTAAGGATCCACCAGATACTGGTGTATATTTTTTACGTAAAATTTGTAAACATGTGTTCTTTTACCAGTAAATTGTGGAGACCCGCATAGGTACCTGCCTGGTTACCTTTTATCCAACCATCCAGTGACTTTACAGAAGCATCCTCAAAGTCCATCCATGTTTGAGTTGACCCTTTGTAAGTGTTCCTAAACTGGGTCTGTATTTTTCAAGGGTGAAACCAAACACCTTTATGACTGCCTCCTTTATGTGTGGATATGATTCTGCCTCACTATCCTCAAGAGTCAGTACCCTATTCCCCACACACACTGTTGGAACTCATTCCCACATTAAGGAACCCCACTGTTTGGCACCAGCCCTTCTCATCCTGAGAGTGCTCTCAGAAGATGTCAGCCATTTGTGTATAGCATCCCACTGTACATATTTGGGTACAATACCCTTATGCAACCTAAGATCATTGGCACCCTATGCAGTTACCTTTGTTTTTTTGTTGCTGTCTCCATGTCCTAGGCACTTCAGTTCCAGCTTGACTCTTCTTTCCTCGAGGGCCAGTCTTTCTTTCTTCTAGTCAGTCTTCTCTCTTGGAGACTATAATGGGCCTCTACATCCTTGTATCGCCTCACTGAAGTGGAATTCTTCTCACAACCCTATGTTGAGGCATGACTTGAACGAACTTTAGAGGAAGTGGAACTCTTCTCACTCCGAGATGTGGTGGCATGCCTTGAATGCTGTCCCCCTCATTTTCATCATGAAGTAGGTCTCTGCCATCTTCCTAATCTACACTGTCAGGTGTAATCTCATTTGCCAGTTGGTCTTGGGCTCTCCTGGATTCCTCCCAGGCTCTGAAAGCCTTCTCCAGGTTCTCCTTCTTGGCAGTGACCAGCAAGCTGATCTTTGTGCCCCTGCACAATACCCTCAAGTTGTTGATTTTGAGTGTGGGCAATCACAAGCTGATCTTCTGTCCCTGCACAGCCCCCTCAGGTTATTAATCTTGAGTGCGGCAGGGTTTCCAATTAAATTTCCATGTTTTCCATCATTTGGAAACTGAGAAAAACATTTACCAAATGTTTTGAACCTTTTGTGAACTTCACTTCAAGTCGGTCAAACTCCTGGAGAAAGTTGTCTTGGATACTCAGAAGTTAGCAAAAACTTTTTAACTTTTCCTATGGTGTTGACTTGGCAGATATTCAGTGGTTACCAACTTATTTAATTTACTAGCAGCCCGTCCCGACATTGTCCAGGTATGAATTGCTGCCACCCAGTAGTATATTGTTTTGTAGGATTTCGTTTTGATAGCATTTCTTATCTGTGACAGGCCTGTGAAACTCTCCAATTCACAGTGCACTGCTGATGCATTAAGAGTGCGCGTTCAGTAGTGTGTGAACTCGAGTTTCCCTACTTTATTGTTCCTTGCAATATTATATAGCGCGAACTCGACAACATGGCATGAGCACAATTTACATTACAGAAGAACACATTCATTTGTGGTAGGCACAGGGAGACAAAGCGATTTGCCTGGAATCACAGGATGTTGAGCTGATGCCAAGATTTGAACGTAGCTCCCCAGCTCTAAAGTTCACAATTCTAGAACTTGTGGCGGGTGGTGTGTCCAAAAGTGTATGTTGATGCTGGCCATCAATGAGAGAGACCTGTGCATTTTTCAAATGGGTGGTGAAAAAATATGAGTATGTTGCTGGAGATGTGGGCCGCTGTGCCACCAATGTACTTACCGGGGGAGGGTAAAAACCCATTATTCCTCAACTTTCTTTCCACATACCATCACTCCCATTATAACGCATGGCATTGCATTTTATATGCTTTTACCACGCATACATTTAGAACGAAATTCGTTGTAAATGGATGAATGGTAAAAGCATGTTTTTTTTTAATGTTGGGATAAGGTAAGTATGGGTATAGGGGTATTTGTTTTGGGGTACTGAGATATATATTGTGGGGTGTTTGGGTATTTTAAGGATTCAGATATAGTTTTGGGTTATGGGGTACAGGGGTTGTTTTAGGGTTTAGGGATAGGTATGGGTTTTGGGGTACAGGGGTATTTTTAGGGTTATAGGTTAGGTTTTGGTTTTGGGGTATAGGGGCATTTTTAGGGTTCAGGGGTAGGTTTAGGTTTTGGGGTACAGGGGTATTTTAAGGGTTTAGGGCTAGGTTTGGGTTTTGGGGTACAGGTGTATTTTAAGGGTTCAGGGCTAGGTTTGGGTTTTGGGGTGCAGGGGTATTTTTAGGGTTCCGGTCTGGGTTTGGGTTTTAGGGTACAGGGGTATTTTAGGGTTCAGGGGTAGGTTTGGGTTTTGGGGTACAGGGGTATTTTAATGGTTCAGGACTAGGTTAGGGTTTCTAGGTACAGGGGTATTTTAGGGTTCTGGTGTAAGTTTGGGACTTGGGGTACAGTGGTATTTTTAGGGTTCAGGGGTACAGGGGTATTTTTAGGGTTCAGGGGTAGGTTTGGGTTTTGAGGTACAGGGGTATTTTTAGGGTTTAGGGACAGGTTTTGGGGTACAGGGTATATTTATAGGGTTAAGATGGTTTAGTGTTTAAGGGTGTTGGGGTACAGGGTATATTTATAGGGTTAAGATGGGTTAGTGTTTATGGGTGTTTGGGTATTTTAAGGAGTAAGGATGGGCTATGATTATGGGGTGCAGAGGTATTTAAAGGGAGCAGGGTGGGATTAGCATACAATATGAGACATGGCATGAAGGGCGGAACGTACCACACGCCCCCAGTGTTTGTCACGCCCCCAGCACACGCCCACAGTACAACGCAGACACGCCCACAAGGAACTACTTTGCTGGCATGGTTCTTTTACCTTTTAAATGTATATGGTGGGCGTCTGCATAGCCTATGCCCTTCTGCTGCAACTGCCCTTTCCAACGCTGTATTGGGTGTTGTGATGGGTGCTGTGGTTCCTGAGATTACCCGCCTCAAAGGTTTGGGATCTCTCTTTATTATATTAGTATGGATAGTACAGCTAAACACAAGTTCTGGATACCACTGTAAGGAACCAATGTGAGGATTGGGGTGTATTATAAGGTGTGATTGTGAGACCTCTCGGTGTAATACACTCAAAAAACCATCTTGGCTCCAGTGAGGCTAATTTGTGAAACCACTTGCTAAACCCTGGGTAGCTGTGGCTTCGAGTAGGAAGGCTTAAACAAGGAAACTAGTGTAAAGCATTTAGAAGCACCAAACAACAGAATAAAAAGTCACACAACACGGAAGGAATTTAACACCAATTTATACAAAGAGATTGCATTTTTATGAATTTTCAGACACCGAGATGAGCAAAATCCACCAGAGGATTCTGGAAACATAGATTTTAAACTGAAACGTAAATGTCAACTTTTTAATGCAAAGCATAAACAAGCACAGGTAATCGAAATGTTTGGAAAGTTTTGAAAACTTTAAAGAGTTGTGTTTGAATATTCTGACCCACACTGGACGACCAATTACCCCAGGAACAAGGTTGGGGTTGTGCAATAAGGAGTATTTGGATAGTTAACTTATGATCAAAGGAGCCTTAAGCCCAGTTCCACACTTTACACAAGGACCAGCTTAGACGTCAATAGAATTGTCCTGATGCTGAGCATACAGGATGCTAAGATGTTCAAAGATGCTCTGGGCGCTGTGTAGTTGACTGGGGTCTTCTTAGGATTACTCCTCAGTCCCTGCTAGAGGTGCCATGACTTTGGCCACAGAAGGCGTTGTCCTTTAAATTTCTCTTCTAACCAGTTGAATTCCATCCAAAGCTAGGCTACTGGTCTCAGGTTACAGCAGGTCTAGCTGTACCCTTTGGAGAAGGCTAGCTTGCATCTTGGGGAACCAATTTGCACTCTGATGACTCTCCTGAGTCTGCCAGACTCTGGTGCAACTTTTGAGCACTGATGAGAGGTCTTCTTGGCTGAACCTTGGGGCTCAGTAGCGATTTGGTCGTAGTGGTTATCAAACAGCAAAAACAGTCCACTTCTACTTTTATGGCCCTGGTGCGCAACCAGTGAGTTAACCAACTCACTCTTAGAGTTCACCTTTTTGGTTTGGGGCACAGGAGCATATTTTCAATTATCCAGTAGGCACAGTCCTGTCTTCGCTTGCCCAAGGAGCAGCAGGTGCATTCAAGCGGTTAGTGCAGCATCTCTTGCTTCTTCAGTCCTCTCTCAAGTCCAGATGTGATCTGAAGTTCAGGGAGCCAGGAGTGCTATATTTATGCCTAGAAAGTGCCCTGGGGGTGATATATTCACTAGCCAATGGGCTACCAGAATCCCTTTCACCTTATATAACTTCTGGTGTGGCATTTAACAATCGCAGAATTCACTATTCCTCCCACTCTCTGGACCTCTCCTTAGCTGTTAGGAGCTTGGTAGCCCACCCTAGAGGTGTGGCTACCTGTGGACTACACACCTGTGAAAAAATGTATTTGGCAACTGGTTTCCCCTCTCTGTTCCCACTACCCAGCCTATCTACCTGAACAAAGGGGCAGCCCCTCTCAAATGTGGTTGTCATTTTCACATCAAAGACAACTTCTCACTTGAAGTGTGCCTTTTGGGACACCATCCTGTGAGGGAGAAGTAATACCTCCCTCTGTGACAGGTCTCTATTGTTCTAGAGCTCGGGAGTCATTCACACAACTCTAGCATTCATATGACTCCCTAGGAAAGGAGCAAAAGGCTGTCTGTATAACAAAGCAACCTCTTTCTAAAAGTTGCCTTGGCTTCATAGTGGCATTAAATTTGACTTTGGCAACAAGTCTGGTTTAATTCTATGATTAGTTTAGTAATAGTACCCATTTTGGTGGTTCCACTCATAAGTTAGCACAGCTTAGGGGTCAATGTGTAACTTTGTACTAGTCAATCGGGCCATCGAGCTTGCCACAGGAAAAAACACATTTTAGGATGTTTACTGCTAGGACATATAAACGTCTATGTCCTACATAAAATTAAACAGCTCCCTGCCATAGGGTTCAAAACACCTTCCTTAGGGGAGAGTTCCATATACTGTTAAGAGAGGTATGGGATTTGCCATTAGTTTAAATAGTTGAACTAGCAGTCCTGCTCTTCAGACTTTGGGTACCTTGGTACGATATTCTAGGGACTTATAAGTAGGCTAACTTATGCCAATTGAGTCTAGTGAATTCAACATATACTTTTCAAGGGTTTGAACACTGGCCCTGAGTTCTCATTTGCAGGCTTCAGTGTACTTTCAGAGTAAAAAAAACAGCAGCGTCACTCCCAAACCTTGGGAGTGATCATGCAAAAAGTAGCATTTCCTTGCAACCTGTAAAAATGAATAGGACAGGTTAACATTCTACTCATTATAATCTGATAAATTATCGATGTAAGTATATGTGGAGTCCATGTCACATAAACATAAACTAAAGAGACAGATATGGTGGTGGTGGTGCTGATGCCTATAAAAACAAATCCTACAATGGACTAGATTTTGAAATTATTGTAGAACTAATTAAGGCATACCATGCTCTTGGTTGAAATATATTTAGTTGCCTTCCCATATTCTTGCCAGGTTACTCTAGACGTTACTCCTGCTTAGATAGATATAAAATAAAAGCAATTGAAATTCGAATCCTGGTTCCTACTGGACTCTATGGACCCGATTCAGGAAAAAAAGTAGCAATAATGCATAAGGAGATTGCCACCTGCACCTGAGCATATTTTTTCTACTTTTTCCGATTCCCAAACATTACCAGAAGTGCACCAGAAAAGCTGTGGCATGATTCTTAGTTTTCTCACTAAAAAGTCATGTAACTTTCCCTGTATGATCCTATTCCTGCTGCTTAGTGTTCTCTATAGCAGGGAATTTTACCCAGGGGGAATAGGGTGCCTTCTGCAAATGCACTTGATCTTTTTTAAATATTTTTTTCTCAGGAAAACTGTTGCCCCTGGAAGAAAGTCCTTCCCGTACAGTCCTAGAAAATCTGAGAGTGATCTAGTCCCTTTCCCATTTCGAAAAGGGATTTATGCCAGCCCTATTGTCAAGAAATTTTCTGAGCGTTTCTTGGGTGGAAAAAGGATAGATTTGAGATTAGGTATGCTCCCAACTATGGGGTCGATTACGATGGTGGACGGAAGGACGTCCTCCGGTCTTGAGTGCATGGAAAATGCCTTTTTTCCGTCCGCCAGCCACTGACAGTCGGTCCACCATATTAGGATGGGAAGCACTGCCAAATTCCCTTACGCCGCGGAAGAACAAGCACCACTGCGCAAACACACCCGACCCCGCGGCGGACGTAACCAATCCCGAGAGAACGCCGTACGGAATGACTTCTCGACCGTCCTCGAGATTACGAATGCGGAAAAGACACAGCAAATCGCAGCGGAAAAACCACCAGCCTGAACACAGCGGAATCACCTCAGCGGAGAGGCAAATCATTGTACAGATACCCACCACAGGCAGCTTGCCGTCATGGACCCAGCTCTAAACGCATTTCCGATACTCTTCTTGCTCCACCACCAGCAAGTCATTGAAGGTCGCCAACGACGATGCAGGTAGGCCAACACACCAATCGCTGTCCGAAGGGGAGTACCTGCCTGGGCCGTGATGTTGGGAGGGGGAGGTGCATGTTGTGGAAACAGCATTTACGATAGCACCAATATATCAACAATGATTAGAGACAACCAGTAATGACACAGAGAAACCACTACACAGGAGTAACTAGCTTTATTAAACAAAATAGGGATATACTCCCACAGTAGCCAGGAGCACGGACACTGGATAGGACAGAGCAGGTACATCTGAGGCAGCACATGAGAGGGGCACAGAGCATCAACAGCCCATGGTACAGAACAGACCAGGTACATCTGAGGCAGCAAATGAGAGGGGCACAGAACATCAACTATCCATGGCAAGGCACAGAGCAGGTACATCAGAGGCAGCACCTGAGAGGGGCACAGAGCATGAACAGTCCATGGCACAGAGCAGGTACATCAGAGGCAGCACATGAGAGGGGAACAAAGCATCAACAGTCCATGGCAAGGCACAGAGCAGGTACATCAGAGGCAGCACATGAGAGGGGTTAAGTGCATCAACAGTCCATGGCAAAGCACAGGGCAGGTACATCAGAGGCAGCACATGAGTGGGGCTCTGAGCATGAACAGTCCATGGTACAGAACAGAGCAGGTACATCTGGAGCAGCACATGATAGGGGTTAAGTGCATCAACAGACCATGGTACAGAGCAGGTACATCTGAGGCAGCACATGAGAGTGGCACAGAGCATCAACAGTCCAAGGCAAGGCACAGAGCAGGTACATCAGAGGCAGCACATGAGAGGGGCTCAGAGCATCAACCGCCCATGGTACAGAACAGAGCAGGTACATCTGAGGCAACACATGAGAGGGGCACAGAGCATCAACAGTCCATGGCAAGGCACAGAGCAGGTACATCAGAGGCAGCACATGGGAGGGGCACAAAGCATCAACAGTCCATGGTACAGAGCAGGTACATCTGAGGCAGCACATGAGAGGGGTTAAGTGCATCAACAGTCCATGGCACAGAGCAGGTACATTAGAGGCAGCACATGAGAGGGGCACAGAGCATCAACAGTCCATGGCAAGTCACAGAGCAGGTACATCAGAGGCAGCACATGAGAGGGGCACAGAGCATCAACAGCCCATGGTACAGAGCAGGTACATCTGAGGCAGCACATGAGAGGGGTTAAGTGCATCAACAGTCCATGGCACAGAGCAGGTACATTAGAGGCAGCACATGAGAGGGGCACAGAGCATCAACAGTCCATGGCAAGGCACAGAGGAGGTACATCAGAGGCAGCACATGAGAGGGGCACAGAGCATCAACAGTCCATAGTACAGAGCAGGTACATCTGAGGCAGCACATGAGAGTGGCACAGAGCATCAACAGTCCACGGCAAGGCACAGAGCAGGTACATCAGAGGCAGCACATGAGAGGGGCTCAGAGCATCAACAGCCCATGGTACAGAACAGAGCAGGTACATCTGAGGCAACACATGAGAGGGGCACAGAGCATCAACAGTCCATGGCAAGGCACAGAGCAGGTACATCAGAGGCAGCACATGAGAGGGGCACATAGCATCAACAGTCCATGGTACAGAGCAGGTACATCTGAGGCAGCACATGAGAGGGGTTAAGTGCATCAACAGTCCATGGCACAGAGCAGAAACATTAGAGGCAGCACATGAGAGGGGCACAGAGCATCAACAGTCCATGGCAAGGCACAGAGCAGGTACATCAGAGGCAGCACATGAGAGGGGTGGAGTGCATCAACAGTCCATGGCACAGAGCAGGTACATCAGAGGCAGCACATGAGAGAGGTTAAGTGCATCAACAGTCCATGGCAAGGCGCAGAGCAGGTACATCTGAGGCAGCACATGAGAGGGGCACAAAGCATCAACAGTACATGGCAAGGCACAGAGCAGGTACATCAGAGGCAGCACGTGAGAGGGGCACAGAGCATCAACGTCCATGGTACAGTGCAGGTACATCTGAGGCAGCACATGAGAGGGGCACAGAGCAACAACAGCCCATCGTACAGAACAGAGCAGGTAAATCTGAGACAGCACATGAGAGGGGTTAAGTGTATCAACAGACCAGGGTACAGCGCAGGTACCTCTGAGGCAGCACATGAGAGGGGCAAGGAGCATCAACAGTCCATGGAAAGGCACAGAGCAGGTACATCAGAGGCAGCACATGAGAGGGGCACAGAACATCAACAGTCCATGGCACAGAGCAGGTACATCAGAGGCAGCACATGAGAGGGGCACAGAGCATCAACAGCCCATGGTACAGAACAGAGCAGGTACATGTGAGGCAGCACATGAGAGGGGCACAGAGCATCAACAGTCCATGGCAAGGCACAGAGCAGGTACATCTGAGGCAGCACACGAGAGGGGTTAAGTGCATCAACAGTCCATGGCACAGAGCAGATACATTAGAGGCAGCACATGAGAGGGGCACAGAGCATCAACAGTCCATGGCAAGGCACAGAGCAGGTACATCAGAGGCAGCACATGAGAGGGGTGGAGTGCATCAACAGTCCATGGCACAGAGCAGGTACATCAGAGGCAGCACATGAGAGGGGTTAAGTGCATCAACAGTCCATGGCAAGGCGCAGAGCAGGTACATCTGAGGCAGCACATGAGAGGGGCACAGAGCATCAACAGTACATGGCAAGGCACAGAGCAGGTACATCAGAGGCAGCACGTGAGAGGGACACAGAGCATCAACGTCCATGGTACAGTGCAGGTACATCTGAGGCAGCACATGAGAGGGGTTAAGTGCATCAACAGTCCATGGCACAGAACAGGTACATCTGAGGCAGCACATGAGAGTGGCACAGAGCATCAACAGTCCACGGCAAGGCACAGAGCAGGTACATCAGAGGCAGCACATGAGTGGGGCTCTGAGCATGAACAGTCCATGGTACAGAACAGAGCAGGTACATCTGGAGCAGCACATGAGAGGGGTTAAGTGCATCAACAGACCATGGTACAGAGCAGGTACATCTGAGGCAGCACATGAGAGTGGCACAGAGCATCAACAGTCCACGGCAAGGCACAGAGCAGGTACATCAGAGGCAGCACATGAGAGGGGCTCAGAGCATCAACCGCCCATGGTACAGAACAGAGCAGGTACATCTGAGGCAACACATGAGAGGGGCACAGAGCATCAACAGTCCATGGCAAGGCACAGAGCAGGTACATCAGAGGCAGCACATGGGAGGGGCACAAAGCATCAACAGTCCATGGTACAGAGCAGGTACATCTGAGGCAGCACATGAGAGGGGTTAAGTGCATCAACACTCCATGGCACAGAGCAGGTACATTAGAGGCAGCACATGAGAGGGGCACAGAGCATCAACAGTCCATGGCAAGTCACAGAGCAGGTACATCAGAGGCAGCACATGAGAGGGGCACAGAGCATCAACAGTCCATAGTACAGAGCAGGTACATCTGAGACAGCACATGAGAGGGGTTAAGTGCATCAACAGTCCATGGCACATAGCAGGTACATCAGAGGCAGCACATGAGAGGGGCACAGAGCATCAACAGTCCATGGTACAGAGCAGGTACATTAGAGGCAGCACATGAGAGGGGCTCAGAGCATCAACAGTCCATGGTACAGAACAGAGGAGGCACATCTGAGGCAACACATGAGAGGGGCACAGAGCATCAACAGTCCATGGCAAGGCACAGAGCAGGTACATCAGAGGCAGCACATGAGAGGGGCACAGAGCATCAACAGCCCATGGTACAGAGCAGGTACATCTGAGGCAGCACATGAGAGGGGTTAAGTGCATCAACAGTCCATGGCACAGAGCAGGTACATTAGAGGCAGCACATGAGAGGGGCACAGAGCATCAACAGTCCATGGCAAGGCACAGAGGAGGTACATCAGAGGCAGCACATGAGAGGGGCACAGAGCATCAACAGTCCATAGTACAGAGCAGATACATCTGAGGCAGCACATGAGAGTGGCACAGAGCATCAACAGTCCACGGCAAGGCACAGAGCAGGTACATCAGAGGCAGCACATGAGAGGGGCTCAGAGCATCAACAGCCCATGGTACAGAACAGAGCAGGTACATCTGAGGCAACACATGAGAGGGGCACAGAGCATCAACAGTCCATGGCAAGGCACAGAGCAGGTACATCAGAGGCAGCACATGAGAGGGGCACAAAGCATCAACAGTCCATGGTACAGAGCAGGTACATCTGAGGCAGCACATGAGAGGGGTTAAGTGCATCAACAGTCCATGGCACAGAGCAGATACATTAGAGGCAGCACATGAGAGGGGCACAGAGCATCAACAGTCCATGGCAAGGCACAGAGCAGGTACATCAGAGGCAGCACATGAGAGGGGTGGAGTGCATCAACAGTCCATGGCACAGAGCAGGTACATCAGAGGCAGCACATGAGAGGGGTTAAGTGCATCAACAGTCCATGGCAAGGCGCAGAGCAGGTACATCTGAGGCAGCAAATGAGAGGGGCACAGAACATCAACAATCCATGGCAAGGCACAGAGCAGGTACATCAGAGGCAGCACATGAGAGGGGCACAGAGCATCAACAGTCCATGGCACAGAGCAGGTACATCAGAGGCAGCACATGAGAGGGGAACAAAGCATCATCAGTCCATGGCAAGGCACAGAGCAGGTACATCAGAGGCAGCACATGAGAGGGGTTAAGTGCATCAACAGTCCATGGCAAAGCACAGGGCAGGTACATCAGAGGCAGCACATGAGTGGGGCTCTGAGCATGAACAGTCCATGGTACAGAACAGAGCAGGTACATCTGGAGCAGCACATGATAGGGGTTAAGTGCATCAACAGACCATGGTACAGAGCAGGTACATATGAGGCAGCACATGAGAGTGGCACAGAGCATCAACAGTCCACGGCAAGGCACAGAGCAGGTACATCAGAGGCAGCACATGAGAGGGGCTCAGAGCATCAACCGCCCATGGTACAGAACAGAGCAGGTACATCTGAGGCAACACATGAGAGGGGCACAGAGCATCAACAGTCCATGGCAAGGCACAGAGCAGGTACATCAGAGGCAGCACATGGGAGGGGCACAAAGCATCAACAGTCCATGGTACAGAGCAGGTACATCTGAGGCAGCACATGAGAGGGGTTAAGTGCATCAACAGTCCATGGCACAGAGCAGGTACATTAGAGGCAGCACATGAGAGGGGCACAGAGCATCAACAGTCCATGGCAAGTCACAGAGCAGGTACATCAGAGGCAGAACATGAGAGGGGCACAGAGCATCAACAGTCCATAGTACAGAGCAGGTACATCTGAGACAGCACATGAGAGGGGTTAAGTGCATCAACAGTCCATGGCACATAGCAGGTACATCAGAGGCAGCACATGAGAGGGGCACAGAGCATCAACAGTCCACGGCAAGGCACAGAGCAGGTACATCAGAGGCAGCACATGAGAGGGGCTCAGAGCATCAACCGCCCATGGTACAGAACAGAGCAGGTACATCTGAGGCAACACATGAGAGGGGCACAGAGCATCAACAGTCCATGGCAAGGCACAGAGCAGGTACATCAGAGGCAGCACATGGGAGGGGCACAAAGCATCAACAGTCCATGGTACAGAGCAGGTACATCTGAGGCAGCACATGAGAGGGGTTAAGTGCATCAACACTCCATGGCACAGAGCAGGTACATTAGAGGCAGCACATGAGAGGGGCACAGAGCATCAACAGTCCATGGCAAGTCACAGAGCAGGTACATCAGAGGCAGCACATGAGAGGGGCACAGAGCATCAACAGTCCATAGTACAGAGCAGGTACATCTGAGACAGCACATGAGAGGGGTTAAGTGCATCAACAGTCCATGGCACATAGCAGGTACATCAGAGGCAGCACATGAGAGGGGCACAGAGCATCAACAGTCCATGGTACAGAGCAGGTACATTAGAGGCAGCACATGAGAGGGGCTCAGAGCATCAACAGTCCATGGTACAGAACAGAGGAGGCACATCTGAGGCAACACATGAGAGGGGCACAGAGCATCAACAGTCCATGGCAAGGCACAGAGCAGGTACATCAGAGGCAGCACATGAGAGGGGCACAGAGCATCAACAGCCCATGGTACAGAGCAGGTACATCTGAGGCAGCACATGAGAGGGGTTAAGTGCATCAACAGTCCATGGCACAGAGCAGGTACATTAGAGGCAGCACATGAGAGGGGCACAGAGCATCAACAGTCCATGGCAAGGCACAGAGGAGGTACATCAGAGGCAGCACATGAGAGGGGCACAGAGCATCAACAGTCCATAGTACAGAGCAGGTACATCTGAGGCAGCACATGAGAGTGGCACAGAGCATCAACAGTCCACGGCAAGGCACAGAGCAGGTACATCAGAGGCAGCACATGAGAGGGGCTCAGAGCATCAACAGCCCATGGTACAGAACAGAGCAGGTACATCTGAGGCAACACATGAGAGGGGCACAGAGCATCAACAGTCCATGGCAAGGCACAGAGCAGGTACATCAGAGGCAGCACATGAGAGGGGCACATAGCATCAACAGTCCATGGTACAGAGCAGGTACATCTGAGGCAGCACATGAGAGGGGTTAAGTGCATCAACAGTCCATGGCACAGAGCAGATACATTAGAGGCAGCACATGAGAGGGGCACAGAGCATCAACAGTCCATGGCAAGGCACAGAGCAGGTACATCAGAGGCAGCACATGAGAGGGGTGGAGTGCATCAACAGTCCATGGCACAGAGCAGGTACATCAGAGGCAGCACATGAGAGGGGTTAAGTGCATCAACAGTCCATGGCAAGGCGCAGAGCAGGTACATCTGAGGCAGCACATGAGAGGGGCACAGAGCATCAACAGTACATGGCAAGGCACAGAGCAGGTACATCAGAGGCAGCACGTGAGAGGGGCACAGAGCATCAACGTCCATGGTACAGTGCAGGTACATCTGAGGCAGCACATGAGAGGGGCACAGAGCAACAACAGCCCATCGTACAGAACAGAGCAGGTAAATCTGAGACAGCACATGAGAGGGGTTAAGTGTATCAACAGACCAGGGTACAGCGCAGGTACCTCTGAGGCAGCACATGAGAGGGGCAAGGAGCATCAACAGTCCATGGAAAGGCACAGAGCAGGTACATCAGAGGCAGCACATGAGAGGGGCACAGAGCATCAACAGTCCATGGCACAGAGCAGGTACATCAGAGGCAGCACATGAGAGGGGCACAGAGCATCAACAGCCCATGGTACAGAACAGAGCAGGTACATCTGAGGCAGCACATGAGAGGGGCACAGAGCATCAACAGTCCATGGCAAGGCACAGAGCAGGTACATCAGAGGCAGCACATGAGAGGGGTTAAGTGCATCAACAGTCCATGGCACAGAGCAGATACATTAGAGGCAGCACATGAGAGGGGCACAGAGCATCAACAGTCCATGGCAAGGCACAGAGCAGGTACATCAGAGGCAGCACATGAGAGGGGTGGAGTGCATCAACAGTCCATGGCACAGAGCATGTACACAGAGGCAGCACATGAGAGGGGTTAAGTGCATCAACAGTCCATGGCAAGGCACAGAGCAGGTACATCTGAGGCAGCCCATGAGAGGGGTTAAGAGTATCAACAGACCATGGTACAGAGCAGGTACATCTGAGGCAGCACATGAGTGGGGCACAGAGCATCAACAGTCCATGGCAAGGCACAGAGCAGGTACATCAGAGGCAGCACATGAGAGGGGCACAGAGCATCAACAGTCTATGGCACAGAGCAGGTACATCAGAGGCAGCACATGAGAGGGGCACAGAGCATCAACAGCCCATGGTACAGAACAGAGCAGGTACATCTGAGGCAGCACGTGAGAGGGGCACAGAGCATTAACAGTCCATGGCAAGGCACAGAGCAGGTACATCAGAGGCAGCACATGAGAGGGGCACAGAGCCTCAGCAGTCCATGGTACAGAGCAGGTATATCAGAGGCAGCACATGATAGGGGTTAAGTGCATCAACAGTCCATGGCACAGAGCATGTACACAGAGGCAGCACATGAGAGGGGTTAAGTGCATCAACAGTCCATGGCAAGGCACAGAGCAGGTACATCTGAGGCAGCCCATGAGAGGGGTTAAGAGTATCAACAGACCATGGTACAGAGCAGGTACATCTGAGGCAGCACATGAGAGGGGCACAGAGCCTAAGCAGTCCATGGTACAGAGCAGGTATATCAGAGGCAGCACATGATAGGGGTTAAGTGCATCAACAGTCCATGGCACAGAGCATGTACACAGAGGCAGCACATGAGAGGGGTTAAGTGCATCAACAGTCCATGGCAAGGCACAGAGCAGGTACATCTGAGGCAGCCCATGAGAGGGGTTAAGAGTATCAACAGACCATGGTACAGAGCAGGTACATCTGAGGCAGCACATGAGAGGGGCACAGAGCATCAACAGTCCATGGCAAGGCACAGAGCAGGTACATCAGAGGCAGCACATGAGAGGGGCACAGAGCATCAACAGTCTATGGCACAGAGCAGGTACATCAGAGGCAGCACATGAGAGGGGCACAGAGCATCAACAGCCCATGGTACAGAACAGAGCAGGTACATCTGAGGCAGCACGTGAGAGGGGCACAGAGCATCAACAGTCCATGGCAAGGCACAGAGCAGGTACATCAGAGGCAGCACATGAGAGGGGCACAGAGCATCAACAGTCCATGGCAAGGCACAGAGCAGGTACATCAGAGGCAGCACATGAGAGGGGCACAGAGCATCAACAGACCATGGTACAGAGCATGTACATCCAAGGAAGCAAATGAGAGGGGTTAAGTGCATCAACAGTCCATGACACAGAGCATGTAAATCAGAGGCAGCACATGAGAGGGGTTAAGTGCATCAACAGTCCATGGCAAGGCACAGAGCAGGTACATCTGAGGCAGCACATGAGAGGGGTTAAGTGCATCAACAGTCCATGGCACAGAGCAGGTACATCCGAGGCAGCACATGAGAGGGGTTAAGTGCATCAACAGTCCATGGCAAGGCACAGAGCAGGTACATCTGAGGCAGCACATGAGAGGGGCACAGAGCATCAACAGTCCATGACAAGGCACAGCGCAGGTACATCAGAGGCAGCACATGAGAGGGGCATAGAGCATCAACAGTCCATGGTATAGAACAGGTACATCTGATGCAGCACAAGGACGTGTGTCCTGCACAACGTCCCATGGACAAGAATAATGCAAGGGTGGTCACAATGTACATTCCAGACACCAACTACAATCACATATCAGTGAAGTGAACTGCACCTCACAGCACAGAATCAGGTGTCCGGACACGGTGCAGGATCTGATACAGGATTGGGAGAGATAGCCACAGTACTACTGACTGACACATGAACCATAGATCCAGACACACCACCAGCACCAGTAACAGGAGTGTGCGACACAGCCACAGCTGAAGTGACTGACACATGAGCCATAGACCCAGAAACACTGGCAGCACCAGATACAGGAGTGTGAGACACAGCCACAGATCTACTGACTGACACATGAGCTATAGACCCTGACACACCGGCAGCACCAGATACAGGAGTGTGAGACACAGCCACAGATTTACTGACTGACACATGAGCCATATACCTATACACACTGCCAGGACATGTCCCTGTACAGTGTCCAACAAATAACATTCCAGCATCTGATACATGAGAGTGGCGGACACACACAGTGCCAGTACCTGAAACAGGAGAGGGCACAACTGACACAGTGCTACTACATGAGGCATGACAGCGAACAACAGACACAGTGCCACTATCTGACACATGAGAGTGAACTGCAGCTGGCCCACTAGGACCACTGAAATGATGAGCCACAGGGCTGTATGGTCCAGGAGGCAGGGTGGCTCTGGGAGCCGGGGACAGCTGTACTGGAGCAACATTGGGATGGGCAGGTGTCACTGGTGTGTGTCTCCATTTCTTTGGGATATGGAAGGGCACCCTGGACATGACTGGACTGGTAAGTGGTGTGGCCTCATCAGAAACATCACCTAACAAAGGTGGATCATGTGCTGGTGTGGATCTGCTCTCTGGGGACGTGCTGGACCCTGCTTGACATTTGCTATGGCCCTGCCTTCTAGCCTCTGCATCATGTGTAATGGGGGATGCAACAACAGTGTACTCCTTCCTCTGCTTCTGCAGGGTGTGGATGGGAGTAGATGTATGGGGGGACACCACCGCTGACACATGTGTTTTACGTTCCTTCTCCAACATCAGCCTTAGGGCATGCAGGGGTGATGTATGCCTGTCCTTGATGGAGCTCGTGTCCATGGGAGAACCCTTGGCCCTGGGAGGTGCCTTGGCCGTAGGAGTTGTCCTGTCTCTGGAATGTGCCTGATCCGTGGGTGGTGCCCTCTCCCTGGGAGTTGGCTTGTCCTTTGTAGTGTCCCTCTCCATGGGAGGTACCCTGTCCTTTGTAGTGTCCTTCTCCTTTGGAGGTGCCCTGCCCTTTGTAGTGTCCTTCTCCTTGGGAGGTGCCCGGTCCTCTGTAGTGTCCTTCTCCTCGGAAGGTGCCCTGTCCTTTGTAGTGTCCTTCTCCTTGGGAGTTGCCCTGTCCTTTGTGGTGTCCTTCTCCTTGGGAGGTGCCCTGTCCATTGTAGTGTCCTTCTCCTTGGGAGGTGCCCTGCCCTTTGTAGTGTCCTTCTCCTTGGGAGGTGCTCTGTCCCTGTTAGTGTCCTTCTCCTTGGGAGGTACCCTATCCTTTGTAGTGTCCTTCTCCTTTGGAGGTACCCTGCCCTTTGTAGTGTCCTTCTCCTTGGGAGGTGGCCTATTTGTAGTGTCCTTCTCCTTGGGAGGTGCCCTGTCCTTTGTAGTGTCCTTCTCCTTGGGAGGTGCCCTGTCCTTTGTAGTGTCCTTCTCTTTGGGAGTGTCCCTGGGCTCGGGAGGTGCCCTTGCCTTGTGATAACTACTTGAGGGGGATGGCTGTGTGCCATGCGAATCCCTGTCCCCCAACACCCCTTGAGGATCCTCTGTGTCAACTCCAGGGTGGCTGATGTCGTGTCCTGTGAAAGATTTTCCTGTCCAAGGGGATGGTGTCTGTGGCCTCCGTGCCCTGTCTTGCTGCCTGTCCCTGCTCCTAGTGCCATACCCAGAAAACGAGGACTGGTCAGAAATGTCACTCTCCCTTGAGACAACAAGTGGTGTGGAAGGGGGAACAGAAGTAGAACCGTGGCCATGCGCCTGTTGAATGGCTGCAGACACTGTGTTGGATAATGACTGTTCTGTCCTATGGAGACCAGCAACATCGCCATGCATCCCCTCCATGAATGCTACCACCTGGCCTAACTTCCTATCGTGGTCTAGGAATGCATTAGTCATGGTTGTTTGCCCTACACACAGCTGTCGCAGCAGATCAACCGCCTCAGCACAAAGGGCAGTTTGTGTCACAGGTGCAGGGGCAGCAGTGCCTGCACCAAAGGCCACTCTGCTCTGACTACTCTTGCGAGCACGAACAGTACTAGTTGCAGTTGGTGGCAGTGTGGGCCCAGTGTGCTGTGTACCGACTGAAGGTGTAGATTGCCCACTCCCTGTGTCTACCAACAGTGCTGACTCACCACCACTGTCTGAAGATGAGGATGATGGTGACTCCACATGTGAGTCCTCAGGAACAGTCCTGTCCTCCTCTCCGGGGCTGCTCTCCTCTGCCTCAGTCTGCTTCTGTGTGGTCTCAGATTCCGATGCATTGCCACCACTGACCTCCATCGTTTGTGGCTCAGTGCGCTCATCCAAAGCTGAAAGAAACATAGGAAAGAGGTATACATAAGTGACCATCTCACGTACAGCACAAAGTATTCAGAACTTCCTTGACTGATTAACAACATGTAGCAACGATCCTGAACACGAGCCTCCCCTAGCAGACATTATCATGTCAAAGAACCCAGGGTGCCTCGGAAACATGGACCCCCAAAAACCTTGCAAAGTGCATGCAGACCACCACACATGTGATGCCATGGGTCCACAGACCTCAACGGCATGTCCTGTGACCCTGCTCTACATTGCAACTGGTCTGTCCACCTGTCTGATATGAATGCTAACGGTCACTCGGCAAATGGCACCAACATGCAATTGCAACACCACATACACACCATGGATGTCACTACTGTGTGTGAGCGGAATAACATGCATGCTCACACAAGTCACAAACGCTATCACTGTGCTTACCGCTAGTTTGCTGATGCTGCTCCCCTCTCAACCGGGCGGACAGGTCAGGATGCGTCACTGCAATGATACAGAGCATCAGAGGGGTCATGGTGCGTCCTGTAAGCCGGGATGTACGTGGAATATGCCCCAGTGTCATCTCCGCCACATTCTTGCTGAGCCTGGAGATGTCGTCCCAGCGCTTATGGCAGTGTGTGTGTTGCCTGTTACACACCCCCACTGCCCGTATATCATGTGCTATGGACTTCCACATGGCCTTGCGAAGATGCAGCTTGACCTACCATGATGGGAGACAAGAGGGGGCAAGTCAGTGGACAGTTGGCCAGTCACACAGATAGGGGCAACACGTATCTGTCAGCAGCCATGCACATTCCAACATATGTGTTGGGCCCACAGCACACAGCCAAGATTGCAGAAGCCAGGATTCAGTGACCACCTCATACACACCAACGAATCACTGACAGAATTTCGACTACAAAAATATCGACCTACAAGAATATCGAGTCAACAATATCGAGGGCAAAAATATCGACATCCTATCTACAACATGGTAAGTACAAAAATTTCGAAAAAAAAATATCGATGTAAAAAATATTGATGTTAAAAATATCGTTTTTTTTTTTAATATATAAATGTAAAATTAAGTCTATAAGACTAATAAATAAAAGAAACATATTTAAAAGTATCTAATAATATTTAAAAGTAATAAATTATACATATATTAAGAATACATTAATTAAATATATACAGTAAATATGTAATATATATACACTGAACAATAAGTATTAATAATTATTTTACGAATTTATAAATTAATGAAATATATTCTAATTTACTAACACATTTACAAACATAAAAGAGTAACATAAATAAAATGTAAGTAATATAAAAAATAAAATAAATATTTGATATTTTAACAATTAATTAAATAAAACGTTGGATAGCGTAAGGGTAAACATTTCTATTACTACTCCAGAGAGTACAACAGTAGGGAAAACTGACCCTGAACTCAAAAAACACCCCTTTACCCAAGAACTGAAACTGACCCTGAACCCTAAAAATACCCCTTTACCCAAAAACTGAAAACTGACCCTGAACCCAAAAAATACCCCTTTACCCAAGAACTGAAAACTGACCCTGAACCCAAAAAATACCCCCTTACCCAAAAACTGAAAACTGACCCTGAACCCTAAAAATACCCCTTTACCCAAGAACTGAAAACTGACCCTGAACTCTAAAAATACCCCTTTACCCAAGAACTGAAAAATGACCCTGAACCCAAAAAATACCCCTTTACCCAAAAACTGAAAACTGACCCTGAACCCAAAAAATACCCCTTTACCCAAGAACTGAAAACTGACCCTGAACCCAAAAAATACCCCTTTACCCAAAAACTGAAAACTGACCCTGAACCCTAAAAATACCCCTTTACCCAAAAACTGAAAACTGACCCTGAACCCAAAAAATACCCCTTTACCCAAGAACTGAAAACTGACCCTGAACCAAAAAATACCCCCTTACCCAAAAACTGAAAACTGACCCTGAACCCTAAAAATACCCCTTTACCCATAAACTGAAAACTGACCCTGAAACCAAAAAATACTCCTTTACCCAAGAACTGAAAACTGACCCTAAACCCTAAAAAAACCCCTTTACCCAAAAACTCAAAACTGACCCTAAACACTAAAAATACTCCTTTACCCAAAACTAATTAATATTATTTAATTAGCACTTAATTATTAATGAACAATAACAAATAAAGTAAATATATTAGCAAATTGGCTGTAATTATTATAATGTAATAATTAATATTATTTTTCCCAATTAATTAATTAACAGTAATTAAAAATTATATATCAATAAATTACTCTAATTCATGTAACTAATAATATTATTTAATTACCAATTAATTAATAATGTTAAATATGTACAAAATAATAATAATTAATTAACTATTTAATATTAATTATTTCCCAATAAATTAAATATAAATTTATAAAAACATATAATAATTAATTAATTATTATTAACTTACTCCCCACCCCATTCCCCTATAAACCCACATCCCGCTACAGACAATATATATCAATTAATCAAATAATTTTTTTCCCAATTAATCAATATTAATTAGCAATTAATTATAATTAATTAATTAATCCTACTAATTATTAATCAACTTACCATAATTAAATTACTTCCCACCCTATTCCCCTATAAACCCACAACCCGCTACAGAACATATATATATCAATTAATAAATTAATTAAAATTATTTTCCTATTATTTTCACATAATTACCAATTAATTATAATTTATTAATAAATCCTACTAATTACTAAACAATTTACCATAATTAAATTACTTCCCACCCTATTCCCCTATAAACCCACAACCCGCTCCGGTACAAAAACATAAAAATTACTTATAAAATTATTTATTATTATATAAAATTTATACACATATAATAGTAATTATTTTAAATACTTAAATTAAACATATAACACATAAATAATAAAAAACTATACAATAATACAAATATCGATATTAGTGTCATCGAAATTAGTAACATCGATATATATGCTATCGATATTACTTACTTCAATATTTCTTACATCGATATTAAGTATTTCGATATTACTTACCTTGGGTCGATATTCTGTCCTACGATATTCTTGCCTTCGATATTATGCACCTTCGATATTTCAGACTCGATATTATGGTAGGTCGATATTTACAACTCGATATTTTGACTGTGTACCCACACGAATCACTGACAGAATTTCGACTACAAAAATATCGACCTACAAGAATATTGAGTCAACAATATCGAGGGCAAAAATATCGACATCCTATCTACAACATGGTAAGGACAAAAATTTCGAAAAAAAAATATCGATGTAAAAAATATCGATGTTAAAAATATAGTTTTTTTTTTTTAATATATAAATGTAAAATTAAGTCTATAAGACTAATAAATAAAAGAAACATATTTAAAAGTATCTAATAATATTTAAAAGTAATAAATAATACATATATTAAGAATACATTAATTAAATATATACAGTAAATATGTAATATATATACACTGAACAATAAGTATTAATAATTATTTTACGAATTTATAAATTAATGAAATATATTCTAATTTACTAACACATTTACAAACATAAAAGAGTAACATAAATAAAATGTAAGTAATATAAAAAATAAAATAAATATTTGATATTTTAACAATTAATTAAATAAAAAGTTGGATAGCGTAAGGGTAAAAATTTCTATTACTACTCCAGAGAGTACAACAGTAGGGAAAACTGACCCTGAACTAAAAAAACACCCCTTTACCCAAGAACTGAAACTGACCCTGAACCCTAAAAATACCCCTTTACCCAAAAACTGAAAACTGACCCTGAACCCAAAAAATACCCCTTTACCCAAGAACTGAAAACTGACCCTGAACCCAAAAAATACCCCCTTACCCAAAAACTGAAAACTGACCCTGAACCCTAAAAATACCCCTTTACCCAAGAACTGAAAACTGACCCTGAACCCTAAAAATACCCCTTTACCCAAGAACTGAAAACTGACCCTGAACCCAAAAAATACCCCTTTACCCAAGAACTGAAAACTGACCCTGAACCCCAAAAATACACCTTTACCCAAAAACTGAAAACTGACCCTGAACCCTAAAAAAACCCCTTTACCCAAAAACTGAAAACTGAGCCTGAACCCAAAAAATACCCTTTACCCAAGAACTGAAAACTGACCCTGAACCAAAAAATACCCCCTTACCCAAAAACTGAAAACTGACCCTGAACCCTAAAAATACCCCTTTACCCATAAACTGAAAACTGACCCGGAAACCAAAAAATACTCCTTTACCCAAGAACTGAAAACTGACTCTAAACCCTAGAAAAACCCCTTTACCCAAAAACTCAAAACTGACCCTAAACACTAAAAATACTCCTTTACCCAAAACTAATTAATATTATTTAATTAGCAATTAATTATTAATGAACAATAACAAATAAAGTAAATATATTAGCAAATTAGCTGTAATTAATATAATTTAATAATTAATATTATTTTTCCCAATTAATTAATTAACAGTAATTAAAAATTATATATCAATAAATTACTCTAATTAATGTAACTAATTAATATTCTTTAATTACCAATTAATTAATAATGTTAAATATGTACAAAATAATAATAATTAATTAACTATTTAATATTAATTTTTCCCAATAAATTAAATATAAATTTATAAAAACATATATTAATTAATTAATTATTATTAACTTACTCCCCAACCCATTCCCCTATAAACCCACATCCCGCTACAGAAAATATATATCAATTAATCAATTAATTTTTTCCCAATTAATCAATATTATTAGCAATTAATTATAATTAATTAATTAATCCTACTAATTATTAATCAACTTACCATAATTAAATTACTTCCCACCCTATTCCCCTATAAACCCACAACCCGCTACCGAACATATATATATCAATTAATAAATTAATTAAAATTATTTTCCTATTATTTTCACATAATTACCAATTAATTATAATTTATTAATAAATCCTACTAATTACTAAACAATTTACCATAATTAAATTACTTCCCACCCTACTCCCCTATAAACCCACAACTCGCTCCGGTACAAAAACATAAAAATTACTTATAAAAATATTTATTATTATATAAAATTTATACACATATAATAGTAATTATTTGAAATACTTAAATTAAACATATAACACATACATAATAAAAAACTATACAATAATACAAATATCGATATTAGTGTCATCGAAATTAGTAACATCGATATATATGCTATCGTTATTACTTACTTCGATATTACTTACATCGATATTAAGTATTTCGATATTACTTACCTTGGGTCAATATTCTGTCCTACGATATTCTTGCCTTCGATATTATGCACCTTCGATATTTCAGACTCGATATTATGGTAGGTCGATATTTACAACTCGATATTTTTACTGTGTACCCACACGAATCACTGACAGAATTTCGACTACAAAAATATCGACCTACAAGAATATCGAGTCAACAATATCAAGAGCAAAAATATCGACATCCTATCTACAACATGGTAAGTACAAAAATTTCGAAAAAAAAATATCGATGTAAAAAATATCGATGTTAAAAATATCGTTTTTTTTAAATATATAAATGTAAAATTAAGTCTATAAGACTAATAAATAAAAGAAACATATTTAAAAGTATCTAATAATATTTAAAAGTAATAAATAATACATATATTAAGAATACATTAATTAAATATATACAGTAAATATGTAATATATATACACTGAACAATAAGTATTAATAATTATTTTACGAATTTATAAATTAATGAAATATATTCTAATTTACTAACACATTTACAAACATAAAAGAGTAACATAAATAAAATGTAAGTAATATAAAAAATAAAATAAATATTTGATATTTTAACAATTAATTAAATAAAACGTTGGATAGCGTAAGGGTAAAAATTTCTATTACTACTCCAGAGAGTACAACAGTAGGGAAAACTGACCCTGAACTCAAAAAACACCCCTTTACCCAAGAACTGAAACTGACCCTGAACCCAAAAAATACCCCTTTACCCAAAAACTGAAAACTGACCCTGAACCCAAAAAATACCCCTTTACCCAAGAACTGAAAACTGACCCTGAACCCAAAAAATACCCCCTTACCCAAAAACTGAAAACTGACCCTGAAACCTAAAAATACCCCTTTACCCAAGAACTGAAAACTGACCCTGAACCCTAAAAATACCCCTTTACCCAAGAACTGAAAACTGACCCTGAACCCAAAAAATACCCCTTTACCCAAAAACTGAAAACTGACCCTGAACCCAAAAAATACCCCTTTACCCAAGAACTGAAAACTGACCCTGAACCCAAAAAATACCCCTTTACCCAAAAACTGAAAACTGACCCTGAACCCTAAAAATACCCCTTTACCCAAAAACTGAAAACTGACCCTGAACCCAAAAAAATACCCCTTTACCCAAGAACTGAAAACTGACCCTGAACCAAAAAATACCCCCTTACCCAAAAACTGAAAACGGACCCTGAACCCTAAAAATGCCCCTTTACCCATAAACTGAAAACTGACCCTGAAACCAAAAAATACTCCTTTACCCAAGAACTGAAAACTGACCCTAAATCCTAAAAAAACCCCTTTACCCAAAAACTCAAAACTGACCCTAAACACTAAAAATACTCCTTTACCCAAAACTAATTAATATTATTTAATTAGCAATTAATATTAATGAACAATAACAAATAAAGTAAATATATTAGCTGTAATTATTATAATTTAATAATTAATATTATTTTTTCACAATTAATTAATTAACAGTAATTAAAAATTATATATCAATAAATTACTCTAATTAATGTAACTAATTAATATTATTTAATTACCAATTAATTAATAATGTTAAATATGTACAAAATAATAATAATTAATTAACTATTTAATATTAATTATTTCCCAATAAATTAAATATAAATTTATAAAAACATATATTAATTAATTAATTATTATTAACTTACTCCCCACCCCATTCCCCTATTAACCCACATCCCGCTATAGAAAATATATATCAATTAATCAATTAATTTTTTTCCCAATTAATCAATATTAATTAGCAATTAATTATAATTAATTAATTAATCCTACTAATTATTAATCAACTTACCATAATTAAATTACTTCCCAACCTATTCCCCTATAAACCCACAACTCGCTACAGAACATATATATATCAATTAATAAATTAATTAAAATTATTTTCCTATTATTTTCACATAATTACCAATTAATTATAATTTATTAATAAATCCTACTAATTACTAAACAATTTACCATAATTAAATTACTTCCCACCCTATTCCCCTATAAACCCACAACCCGCTCCGGTACAAAAACATAAAAATTACTTATAAAATTATTTATTATTATATAAAATTTATACACATATAATAGTAATTATTTTAAATACTTAAATTAAACATATAACACATACATAATAAAAAACTATACAATAATACAAATATCGATATTAGTGTCATCGAAATTAGTAACATCGATATATATGCTATCGATATTACTTACTTCGATATTACTTACATCGATATTAAGTATTTCGATATTACTTACCTTGGGTCAATATTCTGTCCTACGATATTCTTGCCTTCGATATTATGCACCTTCGATATTTCAGACTCGATATTATGGTACGTCGATATTTACAACTCGATATTTTGACTGTGTACCCACACCAACATGTCCCCCACTGCACTTACCACCTGTCTGGGGGCGCCATAGAGCCGTTCAAAGTTGTGGAGCACACCGTCCTCGAGGACATCCAGCTCCGCTGCGGTGAAGGGACGAGACCGGATCTCTTTGACTCTCGACATGGCAAGATACCGGAGTATGGCACAACAGCAGCAGTTGTCGGAGTGCTCAGCAGCAGCAAATAGAGGTGATGGGTGCAGGCAGCAGTTGTCGGAGTGCTCAGCAGCAGCAAGTAGAGGTGATGGGTGCAGGCAGCAGTTGTCGGAGTGCTCAGCTGCAGCAAGTAGAGGTGATGGGTGCAGGCAGCAGTGGCTGGGACCAGTGGATGTGTGCTGCTAAAATCCAGGGCTTCCGTGTGCTGCTAAAATCCATGGCCTCCGCTACTTTTGAAATCGCTTACGCGTCCTGCTTTACCTGTTCCCATGGGCTACATGTGCATGGGCCTTCACGGGCACACACCGCCAACCGCATGTGCGAGATACCGCGACGGTGCATCATTTAAAATACATCACTCACTGGCGTCGCAATGGTGGTGCATGCATCCCGCGGGGGCGGGGCAGGCAAACACATACATTTGAATGTGCAAGTGGAAGTGGCAGTTGGTACCCCCCTTACAGACACATTGATGCACCCACCGTAGACCGCCTGGTGTGGGTGGTCATTCACCGCCTGGTGCGGGCGGTAGGGGAGCGGACATGGCCATTCATGCCAGCCCACCATCGATACACAGGGCGGTTACCCACCGCCCACACCCCGTGGTAGGTGACCACCCACACCAGGCGGTGGATGACCGCCCGCACCAGGCGGTAGGGGAGCGGACATGGCCATCCATGCCAGCCCACCATTGATACACAGGGCGGTCACCCACCGCCCGCACCCCGTGGTAGGTGACCACCCACACCAGGCGGTGGATGACCGCCCGCACCAGGCGGTAGGGGAGCGGACATGGCCATCCATGCCAGCCCACCATCGATACACAAGGCGGTCACCCACCGCCCGCACCCAGCAGTAGGTGACCACCCGCACCAGGTGGTGGCTGACCGCCTGGTGCGGGCAGTCACCTACCACTCTACTTGAGGACATGGTCGCAGAGGAGGTGATCTGCAAATTCCGCCTTGACCGCCGAACATTGCTGAATTTTGTAGCAAAATTGGATCCACATCTGCAGCCACGCAGGACATATCCCGGAGCAATTACACTCACTGCAAAGGTGATGGCAGCACTACACTTCTTCGCAACAGGCACAATCCAGTACACAACTGGTCATGCCGGGGGGATGTCCCAATCCATGTTCAGCATGGTGCTGCGTGATGTGCTGAACGCCATGATGCGTTACAGGGATGATTACATACATTTCCCACATCCGGAAGAGCTGGCTGCAGTGAAAGGGGACTTCTACGCCCTGGGCAACATTCCACACGTAGTGGGTGCCATTGATTGTACACATATTGGTCTGATTCTACCCCAGGATCGTGAACCCGTATATCGCAATCGGAAGCACTTCCATTCACTCAATGTGCAAGTGGTGTGCCAGGCTGACAACATCATCTCCCATGTTTGTGCCAGATTTCCCGGTGCTGCTAAAATCCACACATATATAGGGCCCAGAGCTGATATCAGTGGCACACGTCTGCAGCAATTGGTTTTCCCGGACTGCCTCATTCAAAATTGTCCAATGACTGGACCTGCTGTGGCGGTGTACGGCTTCTGCTACTTTTGAAATCGCTTACGCGTCCCGCTTAACCTGTTCCCACTGGCTACATGTGCTCGGGCCATCACGGGCACACACCGCCAACCGCATGTACGCGCTACCGCGACGGTGCATCATTTAAAATACATCACTCACTGACGTTGCAATGGCGGTGCACGCATTCCGCGGGGGCGGGGCAGACAAACACATACATTTGAATGTGCAAGTGGAAGTGGCAGTTGGTACCCCCCCTTACAGACACATTGATGCACCCACTGTAGACCGCTTGGTTTGGGCGGTCACCCGCCGCCTGGTGTGGGCGGCAGGGGAGCGGACATGGCCATTCATGCCGGCCTACCATCGATACACAAGGCGGTCATCCACCGCCTGCACCCAGTGGTAGGTGACCGCCTGCACCAGGCGGTGGCTGGCCACCCGCACCAGGCTGTAGGGGAGCGGACATGGCCATCCATGGCCTCAGATGATGGTGGCAGTGGTGGGTTGGTGACCTGTCCTGCTGGGCACTTGGGGGAGGGGGAGGTGGTGTGGTGTGGGATAGCCACTCCCTCCACATAGCAGTTTGCTGGCCCTTGAGGTCCACCATTTGGCCCATACGGGCATCCATAGACCTCAACAGCTGGCGGGTCTGTTCAGAGTCCTGGTGTGCCCTATCCTCCGTAGCCTGTGACCGGTCATAGCAGGCTTCCACCCTGGCGATGGCTGCAAGGGTCTCAGTGCCAGGATGCGCTGGCTCTTGTCTCCGGACTCCCCTTAAACCCCCACTCCTGGTTGTGCGCTGTGGCCTCACCGTTGTGACACCACGTCCACTCTCCCTGATGGTCTGAGAAGTACAGGGGCCATCATTGTCCAATGGCTCATGGAGGGTGTCACTGGCAGGAGTGGTGGTGGTGGTGGTGCTGGTGGTGGTGGTGGTAGGTGGTAGCTGCACAGCTCACAATGGGAGTTGTTGCTGGAGTTACAGTGGCCAAGGTGGTGGAGGCATGAATGGGCTGTGAGCCAGATGTCCCTGGCAGTGTGCCGGGCCCTGCATCGTCCTCTGCACCCGAGCTATCCTGGGATTCCTCTCTTGAGGGACTTGGCTGTGAGGGGGGCAACTGGTGCTGGCGGGTGCTGGTTTCGCCAGTCAAGTTGCGATCACCTGAGGAACAAGAATGTAGGAATCAATGCTGTGGACATGACAGGTTTGTAGTTGTTACATTACATCTATCTCGCAAATCAGTTCATGGTTGTTGGTGTCATCATATTGGTGTTGTACACAGTGGTTGACACTTTGTTGGTGTGGAGGTGGGTGGACAATACTTGGATGTGTATAGTCCTGTCCTGCTATTGGATGGTGCCCCTGTGAAGATGCCTACCTACCTGTGAGTTTGAAGGGGAAGATGCACTGGTCACCAAATGGTCGATGGACTCCATCTTGCTCTGGGATGAGACATGTGGGACTGGTGGGAGTTGTAGTGCTGGACCCACCCACCCCCTCCCTGGAGACATGTGGGACTGGTGGGAGTTGTAGTGCTGGACCCACCCACCCCCTTCCTGGAGACATGTGGGACTGGTGGGAGTTGTAGTACTGGACACACCCACCCCAAACCCCCCCTCCCTGGAAACATGTGGGACTAGTGGGAGTTGTAGTACTGGACCCACCCACCCCAAACCCCCCCTCACTGGAGATATGTCGGACTGGTGGGAGTTGTAGTGCTGGACCCACCCACCCCCTACCTGGAGACATGTGGGACGGGTGGGAGTTGTAGTACTGGACCCACCCACCCCAAACCCCCCCTCCCTGGAGACATGTGGGACTGGTGGCAGTTGTAGTGCTGGACCCACCCACCCCCTCCCTGGAGATGTGGGACTGGTGGGGGTTGTAGTACTGGACCCACCCACCCCAAACCTCCCCTCCCTGGAGACATGTGGGACTGGTGGGAGTTGTGGTGCTGGACCCACCCACCCCCTCCCTGGAGACATGTGGGACTGGTGGGAGTTGTAGTGCTGGACCCACCCACCCCCTCCCTGGAGACATGTGGGACTGGTGGGAGTTGTAGTGCTGGACCCACCCACCCCTTCCCTGGAGACATGTGGGACTGGTGGGAGTTGTAGTGCTGGACCCACCCACCCCCTCCCTGGACACCTGTGGGACTGGTGGGAGTTGTAGTGCTGGACCCACCCATCCCAAACCGCCCTCCCTGGAGACATGTGGGACTGGTGGGAGTTGTGGTGTTCGCTGCTTGACCACATGCAAGCCTGAGGACGGAGGAGCCTACAATTGTGGTTGGTCATGGTGGGTGCATTTGTGCCCTGGCCTTCACATGTGTGTGACTGTGTGGTCCACATGCATGGATTGTGGCCTGGGAGATGTCTTTTGGCAGTTGAGCATGGCAGACAATTACAGTGTGATAGTGGTCATTGGTTTGTACTTACCAGCCTCGAGTCCCTCTTCGAGTCCTTCCAGGCTCTCTGGGTGCAGTATGCCGAGCACCTTCTCCTCCCATTCGGCGTATGGTATAGGTTCCGGGGGAGTGCCACCGCCAGTGTGAGTTGCCCGCAGGTGGTTCTTTGCCCTGATGCCCTTCACCCTTGTGTTGAGGTCGTGCCACCACCTCTGGATCTCGTGTTTGGTGCGTGGCACGGCCCCTGATGCATTCACTCTGCTAACTATCCTGTCCCACAAGGTGTTTTTGGTTGCAAAGGTGGGGTCTGCTGGACTAGGGTACCAAAAAAATGTGGTTCCACATGGATGATTTCATCCACCATGACCTTCAACTCACTCTCTGTGGATTTTTTTTTTTTTGGGGTGCCATGGTGTGTGATGTGCAAGGTGTGGGTGGTGTGGGGTGTGCAGGTGTGTGGTATGTGAGGATGGTGTTGTGGGGGTTGGTGTGGTGGGTGTGTTGTTGTGCAGGTTGTATGTGTGCTTGTGTTTCTCTGTTGTTTCTGGTGCTCTGTCTCTATGTTGATGCTGTGCTGATATGCATAGGATTGTGGTGATGGGTGGGATTCCTTTTTTACTCTGTGTGGTGGTTGTGTAACGATGGATTGTGGCGGTCAGTTGTTCTGTGGGTGTGGTTGCTTGGGTGCACTTGTTTGTGCAGGGGGTGTGTCATTGGAGCGTCTAGTTGTTGGAGGTGGGTGTTCCAGGTGGGTGTGTGTCTTTTTTTTTTTTTACTATTTACTTCCGTCCACCATTTTTATGTTGGTTTGACGGCAAGGGTGGTGTTTGTTTGGTCCTTCCGCAGCCAAGCTCCATTTGTCGATGCATCGTTTCCGCAGCGTTCGTGGAAGGTGGTGAGTTCTGTTGGGATGGCGGGGTGATCCTAATTGTGCGTACGGACACTCTGCAGGTGTTGCGGCGGTTGGGACTGTTTCCGCGGACGCAGTTTTTGTGGTTCCGTTCACTGGTGGCGGACTTTGTGGTGATCTGTCCGCCGCGGTCGGTGTGTGTTGTCATAAATATCCTAATCGCACACGCGGGTTCTCCGCAATGCGATCGGGAGTATTTTTTCCGCGACCATGGCGGACGGTACCCGTTTCCGTCCTCCATCATAATGACCCCTATGTCACTTTTCGGCATTCATAACTTCCAAGGTGATCTATGTATTGTGTACAGGTTTTCCCACCCCTTGTGTGGCATTTATGGCTGTAGAAATCTCATTTTTTTGTGGCGGAGATCTCCGATACCAGTAAATGGGATTACTTCTGCCAGGAATTCCTTGGTGAATTCACACGAGGCTTACTAAGGCAAAATCTGCTTATAAACGTACATTTAGGACTAAATTAACCTTTGTGAATAAGGCTCCAATGTGTTATATTTGACACACTCATGTTTAGAGCCACTGTGACGCAACCTAATAAAGCATTCAAGCAGAAAACGTGTACATATGTGGAGAGAAGACATTACAAAGGGGAGAGGTGGAAGCTGGGGGACATTTTACAAGAAAAAGAGTCACATTCAATTTTTAAAAAAATTACTTTATTGTTGAATTAATAAAAATCCTTACAATAAGAAAGACAGAATGAGCCTAAAATCACAAAACTTATTTACATTTAAAATTTCAAAAGCAAAAAAGAAAAAAATATACAAATTAAGCTTATCCTTAATTCCCCCCAGTAGCAACAATAGTGACTTATAATAAACAGGACAGCGGAATAGGTGAGTAGGCCACTGCCCAGACATTGAATGATCACAGACAGGCCTGTAGCTGCTTTCTAGCCTCAAACATATATTTGAGGCCCGACAAGTATAAATTGGGGAAGAACCTCCCAACCAGATTATGACTGCTTGTCGACATGTTCTTATTTTCAATCTATTCATAATGTCCCGTAAATACCGTCTTCTAAATACCATAAGGACTGGGCACACCTAAAATAAATGACATATGGATTCGTTTTGGTAACCGCAAAGTCTACATTTTTGGCATTCTTCTTGAGGTTTCCAGGAAGGTCTTAAATCCTTAGTTTCAAGAAGACCCATATGGAAGTCAATAAAAATTTGTTTAAGTGTTTACTAAAATGGGTTGCCAAATAGAAACATTGACTCATCAACGTCATGCCTGGACTGTAATTTCTTCTTACTCAGTCCAACAACCCCAGGCATGACGTTGATGAGTCAATGTTTCTTTATCATCTAATAATGACTTCCTTTTGGCAATAGAATTGGCAATTTTACAGAAATTGGCTTGGTTGATTTTTCTATTCCAGGCTTCTAGCAGATCAAGCTCAGTGAGGCAGGTTCACAAGTAATTGGCCCAAGGGTTACTTGAGACCTGAATGGTATCGTAATTAATTTCTAACCAGCAGAGATTATTTAAAGAATCTGCGTCAGCAGCACGTAGTTTGTGGCAGAATTTGACGAATCTTGTCATGGACCGAAAGAGTTGATTTTGTAGACCAAATTCGAGATGCACCTGGGCAACGGAAGAGCATTTGGGTAGATTAAATACGTCCTTATAAATTTTGTTTTGTAGTTTATTTAATAAACTGGCCTCCCCTCCAAGCCATGTGACCAAACTGCACAATAAAGTTGGTTGGATCTGCGCGGCCATTACTTTTAGGAGGTAGGTGTGATTTGGGCCCCCCAGTTTGTTTAGATGTTGCCTGTAACCGTAGATTAATGACTGAGAACTAGCTTTTAGCTGCAGGGTGTGCTCTTTTTTTGAGTTGTCTTTGCCAAGTGTCACCCCCAGGTATCGATAAAATTGCTGTTCTTCTATTGCCTGGTTATTGGATGTCCAGCTAAATTTAATACTCTTGCGCTCCATCAATCAAACCACTTTTGATTTTTCCCTATTCAACTCTAGATGTTTAAGGTCTAAATAGGATTGTACAGCGTTTATCAGCCTTTGCAGCCCAATCGGGGTTCTACTTAGGAGGACAATGTCATCTGCGAACTGCATTATTGGCATTGGAATGTTTGCAAGATTTGGAGCATGACTTTCAATTTGACCAAGATTTTTTCCTAGATCAGCAAGGTATAAGTTAAATAAACATGGGGCCAGGACACAGCCCTGTTTTAATCCTTCCTCAGTTGCTATTTTAGGTGTGAGACTTAAACCTTGGCCTAGTTTGACCCTTGCCCACGTATCAGAATACAGGAGCATTACTGCGTTGAGTAGGTTTTTTGGCAGTCCCCACTCCTTAAGTTTATCCCAGAGTCTCCCCCTACTGACTCGATCGAAAGCAGCTCTAATATCGATAAAGCAGCCGTACAGCCGATGATTCTTTATTCTTGCTTTTTCCATCAGGAGGGCTAGGGCAGAAAGATTTGTTATGGTCCCTGTCCCTTTTCTAAAGCCTGCTTGGTAGCTGGGGATTAGATTGTTATTGTCCACCCAGTCCTGAATCTCCTCCAGTATACATGAGGCGTAAAGCTTGGCTTCCACATTGATTAAATAAATCAGCCGATAGTTCCGTGGATGTCTCCTGTCCCCCTTTTTGAAAATCGGATGGATGATATTTCCTTTCCACGATGGGGGCAGCTGCTTACGAGTAAAGACTTGGTTGAACAGGGCAGAAAGATGGTGTGCCCAAAATTCATCGTTATATTTGAATACTGCATTGGGGAGACCATTGGGGCCCGGTGCGCCTTCGGGTTTCAGATTGTTGATGATCCTTTTGACTCTTTCGAAGGAGAATAAAGCCGGCTGTTTCATCGACTGGTTAATCCCGCCTGTGTCGCTGGGAGTTGTTAACATATCAGATACGTCTTTCAATTGACTCACTTTCGTTGGTGTAGTTATATATTGATGTTTTTCCAGAGGGGACGATTCCCTTTTTAGATAAAGATTCTTTACGTGGGCTTTCCATTCCTGACTGCTGATGCCGGGGTACTGCGACATTGATTCAGCGTTGTTTAATTTATTAATTATACCCCAAAAGTCCCTTGTATTTTGCTTTTTACTGGCTAGTAACAATTTTACCAACGTTGCTTCCATATGATTGGCCTTGGCTTTCCACACCTTCTTACGATAGTTTCTTCTCATACTGCCAACAAGAAGGTAGTTTGTTTTGAGGCCCTGGGTGTTATTCCTTGTCACCTTCCGTTGCTCCTGGATGATTTTCCTTTTTTCTAGTATTAATTCAGTAGTAAACCAGGGTTCCTTCCGGACTTTTAGGCCATGGTGCGGAGCAGGGGGTGCTGAATGTTTGAGAGACAAAGACACTAGCAATTTTTTCCAAATCAAAACATGATCATCATTTTGCACGTGTTCGTCTTTTGAGAAAAAGTGTCTAGCTGTTTCAATGATGGCTTTCATTCCACTCCCTCTCCATCGCAATCTTCGTAGGTTGTACTTCTCTGGCTGGTGAGGGAGAGCAGTTAGCTGTGCCCGCTTAGACACCCCTATATTGATCCGTAGAATTTGTGGAAAATGGTCACTTTCGATTTGTCTTGCTATCTCGTAGCCCTCCACTGAATCTAGCAGGGTGTTACTAATTAATGTAAAGTCGATGGTTTACGATACCTTGCCACTCGTGTACGTTGGAACTGATGATGATGTGCCTGTCCTTGTGGGTTTTAATATCGTTAATCCAAGCGTTGTAAGTTTTCTTGAGGTAAATGATTTATTCGCTACCCGGGGCTTTGGCCTTGGGTTGTGGGAGCATGATTCGCTCATCAAGTTGAAGTTAAAGTCGCCTGATAATATCAACAAACTTTGAGAATTTGATTTCTGAAGCGTTTCTATAAGATTAATAAGAATGGCCATTTTCCCTTTTTGTTTGGCATGGTCAGGGTGTATATGGACGTTGATTATTAACAGTTGGTGCTGAGGATTTGCAGTGATCTTTGTTACTTGGACCCAGCTTAGTCCCACGTCCTGGTTTTCCAATTCCCAATTACATTTCTGAGAGACATATGTCGAAGGCCTTCCGCAGGGGTTCCCAAAGGTCGACGTTCTCTCCGCTAGTTTGTGGTGTTCTGTGAAGCCGGGGATGGAAGCTTGTACCAGGTTCCATGTCTCTTGTAACAAGAGAATATCATTTTTTTGAAAGAACTGTTGTGTCTCATGGTCCTGTTCCATACTACTAAATCTGTGGATGTTCCAACTGCAAATGTTTATTATAACCGGTTCAAACCTATCAGTGGTTACGTATTTAAACCATATGCGTGAAGTTGGTTGCTTGTTTGTTTTAGGAATTCTTTTGGTTAAGGGTAAGTGCGTATCATGACCAGTCCTGACTAGGCGGCCCTCCTATGCGGGGTTGTGGGAAGAGCATTTTTGTTTTTCCGGCCTCGTTAATTGATGTGGCCGATAAGGCACCTTGGAGGCACGAAAAACGCTAGCAACTAGTTTGGTCCTCCCTACTTGTATTCAGTGTGCATTTTGAGAGCAGAGAAGGATATCTCAGGCGCATATGTTGCGTGAGGGTAATTCCCCAGTGTTCGAATGGACCTCTATTTGCAAAGATCTTAGCTGCTATCTCCTTGGAGGCCCAGGTGGTAAAAGAGACTTCAGCATCTATTGAGTCCTTCTTTTGGTGAAGCTCAACTGAAACTAGGTCCTGGGTGGATATACCCGTTAGCTCTGGAATAAGCCCAGTTAGTTTTAATAAGTTTCCTCTGTTATGGATGTCATGCATGCCCTTTGTCTCGTATTCAGGAGTAAATGTCAAAATTGGTTCTAGTTCAGCTGCTGAAACTGTTAACTGTTCTCCAAGGTCAGGACCGGTGAGGTTGCTTTTGCTAGCAGAACTATGTTTTCTTTTTGGAATCATCATTCTTGTGTTGCCCTTTCTCCTAGAACCCATTGCAGGCGAATGAGTGGTACATATCATCTGAGTTTTTTTCGATTGAAGAGGGGAGTTGGTCAGGGCGGTGCAATTGCGGTTTTGCCAAGTTTTTGTAATTTTAATCGGAATGGTGTCCCTTATTGAATCATGCAAAAGCCACAGTTGATGGACAGAATGCAGAACAATGTCATACATTCACCCCAGTACAGAGATCTGGGCCTAAATCCATTGTTTGCACTCCACACCACCCCAGTTCAGACATGGCCATATGCAAATCAGTTTGACCCTGTACCTCGTGGGAACAGTCCAGCCCGCACTGCCAAGCCATGCCTTCCCTTGACCGTAAACAAGCTTCTGAGGACTGGTTTCTGGCATTCCAGCCGTCTTCAGCCCGGCTTGCTTGAATCCAGTGGTGTGGAGAGCATGGGACTCACGTCTGAGCATACCCATCCCACTCGGGGTGAGAAATACAAAAACCACAATTGATGGACAGAATGCAGAACAATGTCATACATTCACCCCAGTACAGAGATCTGGTCCTAAATCCATCTTTTTTTTTGCACTCCACACCACCCCAGTTCAGACATGGCCATATGCAAATCAGTCTGACCCTGTGCCTCATGGGAACAGTCCAGCCCGAACTGCCAAGCCATGCCTTCCCTGGACCGGAAACACGCTTCCGAGGACCGGTTTCTGGCATTCCAGCCATCTTCAGCTCGGCTTGCTTGAATCCAGTGGTGTGGAGAGCATGGGACTCACGTCTGAGCATACTCATCCCACTCGGGGTGACAAATGCAAAAACCACAGTTGATGGACAGAATGCAGAACAATGTCATACATTCACCCCAGTTCAGAAATCTGGGCCTAAATCCAGTGGTTTTTTTGCACTCCACACCACCCCAGTTCAGACATGGCCATATGCAAATCAGTCTGACCCTGTGCCTCATGGGAACAGTCCAGCCCGCGCTGCCAAGCCATGCCTTCCCTGGACCGGAAACAAGCTTCCGAGGACCGGTTTCCGGCATTCCAGCCGTCTTCATCCCGGCTTGCTTGAATCCAGTGGTGTGGAGAGCATGGGACTCACGTCTGAGCATACCCATCCCACTCGGGGTGACAAATGCAAAAACCACAGTTGATGGAAAGAATGCAGAACAATGTCATAAATTCACCCCAGTACAGAGATCTGGGCCTAAATCCATCGTTTTTTTGCACTCCACACCACCCCAGTTCAGACATGGCCATATGCAAATCAGTCTGACCCTGTGCCTCATGGGAACAGTCCAGCCCAAATTGCCAAGCCATCCCTACCCTGGACCGGAAACGAGCTTCCGAGGACCGGTTTCTGGCTGTCCAGCCGTCTTCAGCCCGGCTTGCTTGTTTCCGGTCCAGGGAAGGCATGGCTTGGCAGTCCGGGCTGGACTGTTCCCATAAGGCACAGGGTCAGACTGATTTGCATATGGCCATGTCTGAACTGGGGTGGTGTGGAGTGCAAAAAAACAATGGATTTGGGCCCAGATCTCTGTACTGGGGTGAATGTATGACATTGTTCTGCATTCTGTCCATCAACTGTGGTTTTTCCTTATTGAATCATGGCTTCCTTTTTTGTGATGGATTATTCTCGTCGGGACCATTGGTTTTTGTTTAAGGCACTGCCTGTTGTTCCCTGTTCTGATAATCTTTATGGGGGTCAGGTCATATGCTTGCTGGTCATGGGTAAGATCGCAATTTCGTTGTATCCTATTCATGGTTGGGGCTCCATAATAGCTTGTTCGTTGTAGCTCTGATGAGCAGTTCTTCTTGGGTGGGCTACTCTCAACTGTAATTGTATCTCCTAATGAGGGGGGTTGCTTGCCACTGGGGTTAGTACTGAGGAATTTCTCCCTTGAAGTAGTTACTGATAAATGCGTAAGAGACACATTTGGGATTGTGCAAGCAGTCAGTGCATGTTGACACTGTTGAACCTACAGGTAAGGCACGAACTGAGTCGCAGGGCTTTTCCCACATATTAAAGTTTTCGGACGAGGTGCTTTCCAGAAAATAATCTTGCTCTTCCGACTTTTTATTGACGGATTTTTACGTGTTGTTTAATGATCCTTTATCGTTTCGTAGGTTTTGCAAAGAAATTATCAATTGTGATTGGTTGGTTACTTTTTGGTTTGAACCTAGCTTTTCTTGCTTGTTTCCTTTGCTTATTCGTAAGTTTATCTTAGAGCTGTGGACCGAGAGTTTCCATTTCCCTTGAGGATTGAACATTCATATTTGCGTATGTTTTTTGAGAAACCTTTGGTTTGTGTGGCGGGGCTAAAACCCCGTCGCCAACTATACTATTTGATAATGAAGAGTGAGTGGTTTGGACATTTGGGTTGCCACTGTTCTGTAGTAGGGGATCTCTGTGTATATTCATAATCTAGTGAATAGTCCTACCCATGTGCGCAGACCCCGGAGCAATCAAAAATAATCTCTTAAGTTGTCAAAACATGCAGACCTGCACAGACACTTAAGAGAGAATTTAAAGACAGATAATGCAGCCTATATCCACAGGCTACACTGTCCAATACTTCAACTAGAAATTCCATTAAAATCCACAAACAGCACAGCCTGTCCAGGGTTTTCCACAGAGAAAACCTTGCCTTTACCAGCAAAACCCTCTGGAATGATAGAGAGGAAGAAGTGGACAGACAAGCCCCATAGGCTGCCATTATGTGGCTCAAAACAGGATACTGTGCCTTTAAGAGGACTTTCCAGAAGCCTCACAGTATCCCAGAATGCAGTGCAGGTCCCTTTTACTTTCAGTTCTTTTTACCGGCTCCTGCTAGCAGGACCCTGGAGCATTGCTCTTCTTTTTTGAGTTTTTTCTATACAATTTTTGTGATAATTTTGGATTTTTGTAGCTTCACTCGACGTCTTTGGCCTTTATCTACATTCTGCTGTGGTTTTTTTGGCAGATTTTCTGCAGTCTTCTTGTCTTTAGACTATTTCTAGTCTGACAAGTGCTTTGTCTGCAGCTGAACTAAAGACCAAAGCTGAAGCTCACAGGGTTTGTACTCTGTGCTTGCCTGTGTCTTTTGACAGCTGTCTTCTCTGTACCTTCTTTTCTAGGAGGCTTCGACTCCCAGGTTTCAAACAGAGGAGTTTGAAGGCATATTCAGCCTCTGGGTAAGGAGAGGGTAGGTGCTCTACCGAGTCCCATGCTGTGATCTCTGGGGTTCTCCCCAATAAGGACACGTCTGAGCTATGACGCGGTTCCGGTCTACGTCGGGACCGTCATGGAGGGCCTCAACGTCATTGAGTGCCTCAACGTCATGGAGTGCCTCAACGTCATGTCAAGTCAAGTCAAGTCAAAAATTTGTATAGCGCACTACATACCCAGAGGGTTTCAAGGCGCTTAGGAAGGGGAGGAGGATTATTTATCAAATATCCACGTTTTAAGCTGCTTTCTGAACGCTAGGTGGTTCTGGGTGAGGCGAAGGTAAGCGGGGAGTGAGTTCCATGTTTTAGCAGCCAGGTATGAAAAGGATCTGCCTCCCATGGTGGTCTTGTTGATGCGAGGTACAGTGGCGAGGGCTTGGCTGGAAGAACGTAGTTGGCGGGAGGGGGTGTAGAAGGACAGTCGAGAGTTGAGGCAATCTGGGCCGATGTCGTAGAGTGATTTGTGTGCGTGGGTAAGCAGTCGGAAAGTGATCCTCTTATTGACGGGTAGCCAGTGGAGGTCTTTAAGGTGACCAGAGATGTGTTCGTTGCGTGGGATGTCTAGTATGAGCCTGGCTGAGGCGTTTTGGATTCGTTGGAGTTTCTTCTGGAGTTTAGCGGTGGTACCTGCATAGAGGGTGTTTCCGTAGTCCAGTCGGCTCGTGACCAGAGCGTGGGTGACTGTTTTCCTTGTTTCGGAGGGGATCCAGCGAAATGTTTTTCTGAGCATGCGAAGAATGTTGAAGCAGGAAGAGGATACGGCGTTGACTTGTCTGTTCATTGAGAGTGAAGAATCCAGGATGACGCCAAGGTTCCGTGCGTGGTCTGTCGGGATGGGTGCTTTTCCGAGGGCTTCCGGCCACCAGGAGTCGTCCCAAGCAGAGGGGGATGTACCTAAGATGAGGACTTCTGTTTTGTCTGAGTTCAGTTTCAGACGGCTTTGTTTCATCCATTCGGCAACTTCTTTCATTCCTTCGTGTAGGTTAGTTTTGGCGGTGTTGGGGTCTTTGGTGAGTGATAGGATCAGTTGGGTGTCATCCGCGTAGGAGATGATGTTGAGGTTGTGTTGGCGTGCGATGGCCGTGAGGGGGCTCATGTATACGTTGAAGAGGGTGGGACTGAGTGAGGATCCTTGTGGTACGCCACAGATGACTTCAGTGGCCTCGGACTTGAATGGTGGGAGGCGGACTCTCTGTGTTCTTCCGGAGAGGAAGGAGGTGATCCATTCAAGTGCTTTTCCTTGTATTCCGATGTTTCTGAGGCGCTGTAGAAGGGTGCTGTGGCAGACTGTATCGAATGCTGCAGAGAGGTCGAGGAGGATGAGGGCGACTGTGTCTCCATTGTCCAGTAGAGTTCGAATGTCGTCTGTTGCTGCGATGAGGGCGGTCTCAGTGCTGTGTTTTGCTCGGAAGCCAGATTGTGAGGGGTCGAGGGATTTGTTGGCTTCGAGGAAAGCGGCGAGCTGGTTGTTGACGGCTTTCTCGATGACTTTGGCCGGGAATGGAAGAAGCGAGATGGGGCGGTAATTTTTTAGTTCGGTGGGGTCCGCTGTTGGTTTTTTCAGAAGGGCGGTGAGTTCAGCGTGTTTCCAGACTTCTGGGAAGGTAGCGGAGTTGAAGGAGCAGTTGATGACGTCTCGGAGGTGCGGTGCTATGACGGAGTCTGCTTTGTTGAAGATGTGGTGAGGGCATGGGTCTGTGGGGAATCCTGAGTGGATGGAATTCATCAGGCGGATGGTGTCCTCAGTGGAGATTGGGTTCCAGGCGTTAAGGGTGTTCACGGGGGGAGGATGGTCAGTAGATGGTAGGGTGGGTTGGTTTCCGGGTTGGTTGTCAAAGCTGTTGTGGATGTCTGCAATCTTGTTGTGGAAAAAAGAGGCTAGGGAGTCGCAGAGGGTTTGAGAGGGGGTGATGTCGTTGGAGTTGGCCGAGGGATTGGAAAATTCCTTGACGATGTTGAAAAGTTCCTTGCTGTTGTGGGCGTTGTTGTCAAGTCGATCCTTGAATGCTGTTTTCTTGGCTTTTCGGATCAGTTGGTGGTGAGTGCGGGTGGCGCTTTTGAAGGCGTCCTTGGTGCTGGTGGTTGGGTCTTTTTTCCAGGCCTTTTCAAGGGAGCGGCAGAGTTTCTTGGACTTCTTGAGATCATCGTTGAACCATGAGGCTTTCTTGCTGCCAGGTTTGCTTTGACGTTTTTTCAGTGGAGCTAAGGTGTCGGCGGTGTTGGATAACCATAGGGTGAGGTTGGCGGCGGCTTCGTTGGCGTTAGAAGAGAGGGCTGGGGAGTTTCGAAGGAGCGATGCGGAGATTTGGTCCGTGGTGATTTTGTTCCAGTTTCTTTGCAGGGTAGGTTGAGAGTGGTTGATGGGTTTCGGCTTGTTGTAGGTGAAGTGAACGCAGCTGTGGTCGGTCCATAGGAGATCCGTAGTGTGGCTGAAGGAGACATGTTTGCTGGAGGTGAAGATAGGGTTGAGTGTGTGACCTGCGATGTGGGTGGGGGAAGTGACTAGTTGTTTAAGTCCGAGGTTGGCGAGGTTGTCCACGAGGGTGGCGGTGTTGTGGTCGTTTATCTTTTCAAGGTGAAAGTTGAGGTCTCCCAGAAGAATATAGTCTTTGGAGGGGAGCGCGTGTGGAGAGATGAAGTCCGTGATGTCTTCACTGAATTTTGCGCGGGGTCCTGGTGGTCTGTAGAGGAGAGTGCCTCTGAGTGTTGTTTTGGGGTCGATGTGGATCTGGAAGTGAAGGTGTTCGGAGTTGGCGAGGTTGGCGTCAGAGCTGGTTGAGATGCGGATAGATTTCTTATGGACGATAGCGATTCCTCCTCCTGTGTGGCTGGTACGGTCTTTGCGGGTGATCTTATAGTCTTCAGGGATGGCAATGGTGATGTCTGGTGTGGAGGTAGCATTCATCCAAGTTTCCGTAAGGAAGGCGACGTCTGGAGAGAAGGTGTCTAGTAGGTTCCATAGGTCAATGGCGTGCCTGTGCACCGATCGGGTGTTGAGAAGGATGCATTGTAGGTGGTTGGGGTCGGGAATCTGTGGTGTGGTCGTAGCGGAGATGTTGTCGGTGCCGCTGAATTTGCAGGAGTAGCAGGAGAAAGGTCCATGGGTGTGTCCAGGAGCGGCTTGGACGCAGTTGGGGGCGCGGCCGGGGTTAAGGGCTAGGAGGGTGGCGGCATCGTAGGTAATGCGGGAGGGCTGGGGAGCGCGAGGGGCAGGGGGTCTGGCGCTGGGCGCGGTCCAGGCGCGGACGGGCGTAGACGGGCTTACCTTTGGCGCACCTTCGGCGCGACCGGGGCGTGGACGCTGCGCGTGGACGCTATGCGCGATAGCATCTGTCATATGCGGATGGTGGAGGGGGAGGGGCGAGGGAGGGGCCGCAGGGAGGTGTGTTCGGGTTGGGGGGCGGGCTGGCAGGCACAACAACAGAGAAAATGGCCGCAAACAACACAGCGCGAAGCACCAATAGATCGGCAAAAGTGGGATTTAAATAATAAGCGTGGGCAGAGGCACCTCTAAGTGTGCAAGCAGGCAGGTTCAATTTTAATTAATTATTTTCGCAGCAGGCTAATTAGTTTATCACAGGCGCGATGAGGGTTAGGTTAGCAGCTCAATGTCGCTACCGGCGTGGAGAGCACAACAAACACAGCTGGAGGCAATCAGAGCAAAGCGCTACGATACCCAGTGTAAAGGGAGCCTTTGGGAGCGACCGATGCTGCACAGGTCAGGTTGGTCACAGCGGACGTAAAGGCAGGTCCGCCCTAAACAATCCGTGGGAGGGAGGGGCCGCAGGGAGGTGTGTTCGGGTTGGGGGGCGGGCTGGCAGGCACAACAACAGAGAAAATGGCCGCAAACAACACAGCGCGAAGCACCAATAGATCGGCAAAAGTGGGATTTAAATAATAAGCGTGGGCAGAGGCACCTCTAAGTGTGCAAGCAGGCAGGTTCAATTTTAATTAATTATTTTCGCAGCAGGCTAATTAGTTTATCACAGGCGCGATGAGGGTTAGGTTAGCAGCTCAATGTCGCTACCGGCGTGCAGAGCACAACAAACACAGCTGGAGGCAATCAGAGCAAAGCGCTACGATACCCAGTGTAAAGGGAGCCTTTGGGAGCGACCGATGCTGCACAGGTCAGGTTGGTCATGGGGTGCCTCGACGTCATGGGGTGCCTCGACATCATGGGGTACCTTGACGTCATGGGGTGCCTCGATGTCATGGGGTGCCTCAACGTCATGGGGTGCCTCGACGTCATGGGGTGCCTCGACGTCATGGGGGACCTCGATGTCATGGAGTGCCTCGACGTCATGGAGTGCCTCGACGTCATGGAGTGCCTCGACGTCATGGAGTGCCTGGACCTCATGGAGTGCTTGGACGTCATGGAGTGCCTCGACGTCATGGAGTGCCTTGACGTCATGGAGTGCCTCGACGTCATGATGTGCCTCGACGTCATGGGGTGCCTCGACGTCATGGGTGCCTTGACGTCATGGAGTGCCTCGACACCATGGAGTGCCTCGACGTCATGGAGTGCCTCGACATCATGGAGCAGTGATGCTCGACGTCATGGAGCAGTGATGCTCGACGTCATGGAGCAGTGATGCTCAACGTCATGGAGCAGTGATGCTCTGCGTCATGGAGCAGTGACGCTCGACGTCATGGAGCAGTGATGCTTGACGTCAGGGAGCAGTGATGCTCGACGTCATGGAGCAGTGATGCTCGACATCATGGAGCAGTGATGCTCGACGTCATGGAGCAGGGATGCTCGACGTCATGGAGCAGGGATGCTCGACGTCATGGAGCAGGGATGCTCAACGTCATGGGACAGTGAGGCTCAACGTCATGGAGCGGTGAGGCTCAACGTCATGGAGCAGTGATGCTCCTTTTGGGGCGTTGGTCGCTTGGGCTCTGCTCTCTTCCGTTGGGTCCGGACGTCACCGTTAGGGATGGCTCGGCGTCTCCGTGTTTGACACCGTTGTGACATTTTGACGCCTGAGTGTTGGTTGTCGTAGATACAGTCACTGTCTTAGTGATGGTGACGTCATAGTGAGGTCGACTTCATAAGTTACAGCCACAGAATACTGCCGGCGCTTGACGCCTGGGTCTTTTTCCAGGCCTCGCTCCGTGGTGAGCCTCTCTTCGTAGGAGGGGACTTTGTGTTCCCGGCACCGTCCACTCACGACGCAGAGCAGTTGATCAGCATCGAGGAACCCTTCTGTTGGGGAGTTTGTGGCTACTCACCACGTGTAAGCGAGGGACGTTGGTCCTTTTGCTTAGTTTTGAGTATTTGCATACCTACTCGTCGGCTAGGTCGCTTCCTGCTCAATCACCACTGGTGAGACCACCGGGGATATTTCGGAATTCTCTTGATTCCCTCTCCCGCCCACCACCCCAGGGGCCTTTGGCGCCTCAGTCTGCGAACCCCCGTTCCTTGATGCCAGGGATGCGTCTTCCATGAGTACGGGGAGTCTCTCTCCGACTCTTAACTGGTTGGCGGGACTTAACTTTCGTCCACTACCACCTGACAGGAGGTTCTGGCTCCGACCGTGCTCCTGACTTGGTCGCAGGGGTGGCGGCATGTAGACATCATGCTGTGGCCCGCTGTTGCAGGACCGTTGTGGTGAGATCCCTCTGTGGGGGTGTTTTCTTCACCGATTTGTGGTTCCCCTGCCGAGAGACAGGAGGGAAGCCTTACAAGAGATGGTCTAATGGGCCTGATAGTTTCGGTCGGAGCGGAGTTTTTCTCTCCTGTCGACCCCCATGTATTGTGGGTTTGTACTACGTTGCCATACTTTTATTCGTCTGACGTCTCTGCAGCCTGCGGCTCAGCAGTGTGCTTCTACTCTCCCGTTCTTTGGGCAACCCTTGGGCTGCCATGAGAGTAGTGAGTGGCTCGAATGAAGTCTAATTCAGAGACTTTTGGACGGCTGTAGGTTTGGGGCGTGGAGAACGGCTTGATGCCTTCTGCCCTTTCTACCGGCGTTTTTCCTCCCAGGATTTGCCTGTGGTCCCGGGCCGCCATTTAATGCTTTACAAATATATTGTGCGCATACGCGGGAGAGCTTGTTGCTCCTCGGCGAACAAAGGCCGGCCGGGTCTAAGTCAGTCTTCGGTTCATCGGCCCTCCTCCAGCAATTCCTCCGGTCAGCTCGCGGTTTCAGCTGCGCGAGCTCCAAACAGAGGCCGATATCCTGTAAAGGAAAAGGGCGATAGAGTACGTAACTCTGTCTCAAAGGGGAAGAGGTCTGTACTCCCGGTTCTTTCTGGTTCGCAAGAAGGACAAGAACGAGTTCAGGCCCATTCTGGATTTGCGACAAGCAAACAAGTGGATTTGCAGAGGGAATTTCGCATGCTGTCGTTGCATCAGGTTTATACTCAGCTGCAACAGGGAGATTTATTCTGTGCCATAGATCTACAGGATGCGTACTTCCATGTGCTCATTGCACACAAACACAGGAAGTTCCTGCGATTCCAAGTGTGCGCCCATCATTATCAGTACACAGTACAGCCAGTCGGGCTGAAGTCTGCGCCCATAACATTCTCGAAGTGCATGGCAGTGATAGCTGCATGCCTGAGGAAAAACGAGGTGTTTTCTCTACCCGTACCTGGACGACTGGTTGATCAAGGCCTCCTCCTTCTAAGAAGCTCAGGCACACTTCCAGAGGACGTGCGTTCTCTTGAACAAGCTGGGGTTGCACATCAACATGTCCAAGTCTGTCCCGATTCCGGTCCAGTGCGTACAGTACTTGGGAGCCTCCATCAATGCACTGTCAGCAGGCGTGTCTCCTTCGGAGGAGAGACGATTATCACTCCTTAGGAAGGCTGAGGCTCTTGTGACCGCCCCATCTACAACATTGGGGACGGTGTCTTCTCTACGGCTGCTCATGAGACCTTTGCAGGAGTGCTTGGAGGATCAGTGGTATTAGAGGAAAGGTCTTGGGGCAAAAAGATACGACTGTCTCTGCGTGCTCTTCAGTCTCTGAAGTGGTAGTGTTCAGCGGAGAATCTCCTCAGAGGGGTTCCCTTTAACAAGGACATTTCCACACAGACTATCGTGACGGATGCATCTCCCCACGGCTGGGGGGCGTTTTCTGGAGACTTGCAGATACAAGGAATGTGGTCCCCGATGGATTCCACGCATCACATCATTTTCCAGGAACTCAGAGCTGTTCACTTGGCACTGAAGGCGTTTCTTCCGTCCTTCCAGACCAACTCTCTGCTTGTACAGATGGACAATACGACCACAATGTCTTACCTCAACAAGCAGGGGGGTTCGAGATTGCCCACTCTGTCGCAGGAGGCGCGGGCAATCTGGCTCTGGTTTCTAGCCAGAGGACTGACGATAACAGCTACCCATCTGCCAGGTGTGCAGAATGTTCAAGCAGACGTGCTGAGCACTCTGATTCAGGAACACCACGAATGGGTCATTAACGACGAAGTACTAGGAGAAGTCTTCGCAAGGTGGGGGACACCAGATGTAGATCTGTTCTCCGCCGCCAAAAACAGCAAATGCCGAGACTTCGCCTCCAGGTACTACCAGCAGGGGACGCTGGGGAATGCGTTATGGATCTCCTGGTCAAACAGCTTTCTATACGCTTTTCCACCTTTTCCCCTGATTCCGGTGGTGCTCATCAAGCTGTCCCAGTCCAGGGCGCGGATGATCCTGATTGCCCAACAATGGCCCAGACAGTGGTGGTTCACAGACCTGCTTCACCGGTCTCTCCTTCCTCACATACGGCGGCCGTGCAGGCCGGACCTTCTCACAAAGTTCAGGGGGCAGATATTGCACCCCAACCTCTCGTCTTTGAGTTTGGCTGCATGGCTCCTGAGATAGTGCAATATGGCCATTTGAATCTACCAGAAGTTTGTATGGACATACTGAAGGAGGCTAAGCAACCTTCCACTAGGACTGCTTATGCTTACAAGTGGAAGAGGTTTTGCATCTGGTGCAAGTCCAAGGACCATGACCTGACGACGTGTAAAGAAGATGTCATCCTGCCGTATCTTCTACACCTGGCGCAGTCTGGCCTTAATGTCCAATCCATTAAGGTTCATCTTCCTGCGCTGACTGCCTACAGGAAATGACCTTCACAGACTTCCTTCTTTCAGATCCCTGTGATCAAAGGTTTTTTGGAAGGCTCAAAGAAAGTGTTCCCTCCTGTCCAGCTTCCTTCGCCTTCATGGGAATTGAACGTGGTGCTGTCCAGATTGATGAAGGAGCCTTTTGAACCTTTTCATAAGGCTTTGTTGCAGCGCCTGTCCTGGAAGACGGCGTTCCTCGTGGTCATTACATCGGCACGCAGGGTGAGGGAAATTCCGGCGTTGTGTTGCCAAGAACCTTATACTGTATTTCATGCTGCTAAGGTTGTTATGCATACTCTCCCTATATATTTCGTCTGAAGGTTATGTCTGATTTCCATGGTAATCAGACTATAACTTTACCTATGTTTTTTCGGAATCCTTCATCTCCAGCGGAAAGTCTCTGCATTCCCTGGATGTTAGGAGGGTGTTGAAATTTTATCTGGATAAAAGCAAAGATATTTGTAGGTTAGACCAATTGTTTATCAATTGTGGATCAATCAGCTACCTCTAAACAGTCCATCTCGAGGTGGATTGTGTCCTGTATACAATTGTGTTGCCAAAAGGCTGATAATACCTTAGGCGGTAAACCTAAGGCTCATTGAACCAGGGGCAAAGCTGCCGAGACTGCTTTGCTCCGTAATGTTCCAATTGTAGAAATCTGCAAGGCGGCCACTTGGAAGTCGGTCCATACCTTTGTTAAGCTTTACTGTCTGGACACTGGTGCCAGGGCAGATGCTCAGGTTGGGCAGGCTTCGCTGCGAAATGTGTTCGCACAGTAGTGGTGTTATTTCTTGGTTCTCCACCGCCGCTTTGGTGTGGGGATGGGCTTGCCATTCTATTCACTAGATTATGACTATACACAGAGATCCCCTACTACAGAAGGAGTAGTTTCTGTCCTGTAACTCCAGTTATGTAGTAGGGGTATCTCTGTTATAGTCATAAGTGCCCGCTCTCCTTCCCGGTGGAGAGAGATATTCACGTAAGAAGTGCTACAGGTCTGGCGTGTTACGCCTTCAAAAAGAACTGAAGGTAAAAGGGACCTGCACTGCATTCTGGGATACTGTGAGGCTTCTGGAAAGTTCTCTTAAAGGCACAGTCTCCTGTTTTGAGCCACATAATGGCAGCCTATGGGGCTTGTCTGTCCACTTCTTCCTCTCTATCATTCCATAGGGTTTTGCTGGTAAAGGCAAGGTTTTCTCTGTGGAAAACCCTGGACAGGCTGTGCTGTTTGTGGATTTTTGTGGAATTTCTAGTTGAAGTATTGGACAGTGTAGCCTGTGGATATAGGCTGTATTATCTGTCTTTAAATTCTCTCTTAAGTGTCTGTGCAGGTCTGCATGCTTTGACAACTTAAGAGATTATTTTTGATTGCTCCGGGGTCCGCGCACATGGGAGGGACTATTCACTAGATTATGACTATAACAGAGATACGCCTACTACAGAACTGGAGTTACAGGACAGAAGCTACTCCTTATAGTTGTTGCCTGGTAGAACTTGGTTTATCTTGAGCTTGTTTCCTATTTTGACGGCTCCAAGTATGTCTTTTAAAATTTCAGGGAGCGATGCTAATTTCTCGATGATACTCCCACAACTACAGCTTGGGGGTTGGGTAATAGTACCTTTGTCAATTGGGACTTGATTTGCAAGTGGAGTATCCAAAATTACTTTATTTGTCAGAAGGGTGATGATAGTCTCTGATTTGGAGTTGATTTGAGCAATGTGCTCGGCGATGACATTTATTAAGTTAATTTGAACCTCCATTTTATCTGATTGGAAATTGAGTGCCTTTATGGCCTGGTCCAAGGTGCCAATCAAAGCGTTCCCCCAGGGTCCAAGGGGTGGTTGGCTGCTACGCCTCCCTTTTGGGACTCCCCGTTGTGTGGTCGTACTTGTTGAGGAGATTGATATGGGGGACTGCATGAGGCTTTTTAAGTTGAATACCACTACAAGAGGAGCTGTCATCAATTATAATTCTATGATTGGCACTTAGATTGTTTACGTTGTGGGGCGTGGAGGCCACTGGGCTCCGCCTTTGTTCCTTAAATGTTTGGTCGTGGTCTAGATTTAGTTCTTGTAAAGGAAGACTTGGGGCTGAAAACAGTATCACTATGTCCAGGTTAGAAGGGTTTTGTCCTGTCAAAAAATCAGAGTGGTCGTCCAGCCTCGTGACTGTTCCCAATTCATTTTGTGTTTTGTTACAATGGGTGACGTGTTTTTTCCCCCCAATTTGAGTTTATTACTAGAGTCGTTAACATTTTTTTCCAGTGATTCCTGTCCTAGGGATATTGGTAAGGGCAGAGCAAGTTCTTGTCCACTCTTGGTCGGCTCAATTTTGGACGGTGAATGGTAAGGTTTGTGAACCAAAGCCTGGACAAGTTCGGTTTTGTTTGTAAATTGCTTTAGCGATTAGTCAGTTGGTAGATCCATTTGAGAAGGTATAGAAGTTTCTAGATTTTGATTTTGGGCCGTAGGTGCCTTGCCACGGTTTGGAGTTCCTGGCAGGCTATGGTTGGTTGTCTTATCGGGTCGAATTGGGCTCGGTAAATTCCTAGCCTCCCTTGCTGTTGCGAA